>NC_133756.1:110330550-115188050 GCF_036562045.2 Rhinolophus sinicus
TGAAACATCAGACAAAGCTACAGGGCCAAGATTATAGGAAGAAGCAGAAATGCCACTATTATAAAGCAGCCTTTGCATTGTGTGAGATATATATATATATATATCAAAAGAGAGCCTTCTGTTATTATTTAGTTGCTGGTGCACTGAGATTGAGATATTGGCTTGGGGCCTAGAATTTTACTTCAATTCAAATACTGATACACTAATATATGTAGAATTCCAAAGATAATAAAAATAAATTCATGGATAGCATAAGAAATTTAATGGATAATCAGAGATTGGAAGTCGTTATCAGGATACTGAAAGGAGTATTTCTGTTTTAGCTGGAAAATAGGAGTAAGTGGGTGACCTTTAAGGGCCTACACATTACCACAAGGTAGTCCTGAAATTGGAGTCTCAGCAAAGGGGAACCAAAGGGTGCAGATCATGAAGAGGCTCAGTAAAGGCAAGAATATGTTCCTGCCAGCAATTTTAATCTCTCCCCTGACACTGCTCCCTTCCGTAGGTAAGCCCAGACTGAGGTTTTCATGTAAATCCACTCCCAGTTCTCAGGCTAAAGAATGACATCCTTAAGGATTCGGTCAGCCCTCACCTTCTTTCTACCTTCAAAATACCTTTCTGTCTTGGCTTCCTTATTAAAATTCCTCTTGATATTTCATCTTGGTTTACCTTTCTCATTTACCCTATTTTTATTTGCTAATCAGGCTTCAGGCTGTTTACCTTAGTATAAAGATCTGAAAACTCTAGAGTTTTGCCTCTGATAATCATCTTCAGCTCTGCCTGAAACCAAGGATATCTAATACTCTTTAGGACAGTGTTAGTTGGACCCGTGCTTTCTCCTGTGCCAGGAGATGGAACAATGAACCCCCCAAATTCCTTCACATTGATGAGATTAAAATCCGTGAAGACTAAAACCTCTAATGAAATGAGAATCAGAATTTCATGCCACTGTAAAATATGTTTGATTTTTCGAGAAAAAAAAATCCTTTCACTTATCTGTGGATAATGAACAAAAATAGAAAGATTCTTATATTCCAGTGAAATAATACATCATCTAAGCATCAGATACTCACTGAGGATTGCTCTCAACTCACTTTCTTATTTGCCATATCATCCTTCAAGCAACTATTTCAAATCACTTTCCTGTCTTTCTTTTTTTCTGTGTTAAACATTTAAGAACTGAGACTGAGAGTGATTGAATCACTCTCCAAGGTCATACAGCTATGAGTCTGAGTGGGGCTCACTGAAGGACTTTCTACTCTACTATGCTATGAATCCTTTTGAGGCTGAATCTTCGATTGCCACTGGGTTTGAGGATAGTAACCACAAAAAGCAGGCAAAAAATCCTGTTTTCAGTGGACAAAGAGATGAAATTCAAAATGCATTGTTTGAACCAAGTAAAATATTTTGGAAATTAAGTTCCAATTTTTATGAAATTATTTTCTACCCCTCAACCTTTCCCAGATGCTTGTATGAATTTTCTGCTAGGAGACATTGTTTGAAATACAGTAAGGAGCACATGCTACCCTTTATTTCCTGGGCCAAAGTCTAACTGTGGATGATTTTTAAAGGATATTCTCTGTAGTTTGAGCACAGTCTTCAAATGAAATCTTTTAATGAGAAACTTGCTTCCCTTATTTGAAAAGATAAAAATTTAAAGGAGCTGGGTGTCTTTACAGTAATTGTTTATTTGGTAATTTTATTCGCAATACAGTCATTGTTTATCTGTTGTGGAATTCATACACTGAAACACATATAAATAGTGTTTCATTCTCTTTGTTGTTTTTGCATTTGCAAGATTGGGTATGATTTGTTTTCCATTTTGGCGTGCACTGTGTGAAATTTAGAAAGCTGTCTTTTCTCAATTATTGTCATATTTGGTATGGAATGTGGTGCCAGATGCTCTTAAGGCATTAGAAATAGCCTTGTGATGAATTTGGACCTGAGTAGGCTGTTGAAGCATCTTTATCACTCATTGCTGTCTGAATTCAAGTCAATTCTGCATACAATTCATTAGCAGAGGCTGCCTCCTTCTGACCATTTCACATGGTAAGTTGCACATTAGATAGTCTTTATTCCAGTTCTTCTTTTCATCTTTATTATCTCTAAACTCATTTTTTAAAATACATTCATATAAGTGGTTAAAACTGGAAATGGTGGAATATCATATATTTTTTATCACTTAAAAGGATAACCAATAATAGTGACTCTGATTACATGAGTGTTATAAGTTCATGCATCTTTAAAATATGCTTGAATTTTTTAATAGACATCCTTTGACTTTCACTTATTTAACGATAAAGAAGAAAAAAATAGAAAGATCCTCATATTTTAGTGCAATAGTATATAACTTGAGCATCAAATGGACAATTATTGAGGATTACTTTAAGATTATATTCTTACTTGCCATATATGTATCCTTCAAGCAAGATATTTCAAGTTATTATTAAGTAGACTGTCTTTACCCCAATGTAAATTCTTGCTTCCTTTGTCATAGATTAAATGACCATATTGGCATGGATTTATTTCTGGGCTCTCTATTCTGTTGCATTGATCTGTGTGTCTGTTTTTATGCCAATACTATGCTGTTTTGATTACTGTAGCCCATCAATAGATGATTTGATAAAGAAATTGTGGATAAACATTTATACAATGGAGTATTACTCTGCCACATGAAAGAATGAAATCTTACCTTTTGCAGCAACATAGATGGACCTAGAGGATATTATGCTAAGCATTTGTCATTTAGTCAAACTGAGAAAAACAAATACCATATGATGTCATTTATGTGTGGAACCTGAAGAAAAGAATAAACAAAACAGAAATAGACTCAGAGATACAGAGAAAAAAAGCTGATTGTTGCTAGATAGGAGGGGGTTGGGGGATGGGAAGAAGGTGAAGGGATTAGAAAGTACAAATTGGTTTGCACAAAATAGTCACAGGGATGTTAAAGCCAGTTATGGGAAGTATAATGAATAATACTGTAAAAATTATGTAGGGTTCCAGATGGGCACTGGACTTATCAGGGGGATCACTTCATAGACTGTGTAGATGCCTGACCACTGCGCTGTGCACCTGAAGCTGAAGTACAATAATATTGAATGTCAACTATAATATGGTCATGGGATATAAAGCAGAGCATAGGGACTATAATCAATGGTATTGTAACAGCTATACAATGTCAGAGGGGTCGTAGACTTGGGAGGCATTATCACTTTGTGAGGTGTATTAAATGTCTAATATGAAAAATAAACTTTAAAAATTATTATGATTTTTTAGAACTCATAACTTGGAAGATGCAATATTAGCTTTCTTAAACTTATTTATAATGATCTCTCTGCCTCATTAAGGGAAAATACTCAACAGCTGCATAAAACATGGCAGGCAAATACACAAAATGGGTAAAATGACTGATGGGCTGAAAAATATGAAAGAAAATTGTCTGGAAGATTCTTCTGTGCAGTCACCTTGATTATTACTATTAGCATAAAAATCAATACATACTGATAAGAAAGTTAGGCTTTATTTCAACATTGATAAATTTCAGAGCATTTCCTAAAACAACAGGAATTACTGAAATCACATTTTGTTTTTCAGAAATATGTGTAGCTACAAGGTTTGCTTCAAGTATTTCTCAGAAGTTAAAATATAGACAGAGACTCCAATTCTAAATTATTTTAGTGAAATAAGAGTTGGGTGGTGAAGGGGATGAAGGAATAGTAATCTGTTGATGGAAAAACATCATTATTTTTGTATATTTTGTGACCACAAGTTTAATATGATTATTAAAAAGGGAAAGATTATTTATAGTTGAATAAGACGTATGCTATAATTCCTAGACTATTATGGATGCTAAAAGGAATACTTGAGAAGAAGAATCTAACAAAAGCAAGGATGCATAAAAAGAAAGGACAAAAATATAAAAATAGTTAATATAAGAAAAATAAAGTCATCATATATGTTATCAAAATTAATATGAGTGGATTGAGTACCCTATGAAAAGACAGGTTGGCTCTAACATTGGTCTAAATTCACCATACACTGTTTACAAATATACATACCTAAAACAAAAAAAAGTATTCTCTCCCTGACACATAGTAGGTAAATCACATATCTGGCAACAGCAAACTAAATGAAAGCAGAGATGGTGATATTAGTATCTGGTCAATTTAATTTCAAGGGCAAAGGAAAAAACAAAACAAAATAATGAAGAACTCCCCAAAAGAAAAACACAAACAAACAAAAAGGCTCAGCCATTTGGAAATGAAACAGCACTCTTTCAAATAGCCACTATATATAAAGAAGAAAAAAACCTGAAATTACAGATTACCCAGAAATAAAATAAAAAATAAATAGAATATTTCATACAGAAACTTATAGATACAGCTAAAGATGCATTCAGAGGAAATTGTAAACATAAATGCTTTAATTGTTAAAAAATTAAATTTGAAAATAAAATGAAGTCAAATTTAAGAAACTGAAAAGGGAAAGGAAAAACAAACTGAATCAAAAGAAACTATGGGAAAATTAATAAATATCAGTACAGGGTAAAATTAATGAAAGAGAAAAATGAAATCAACAACAAATAACATATCAGAAAATATAAATAATAGTAAAACTATTAAATTCCTTGGAAAAATACTTAAAATGTAAAACTACTAGCAAGTCTTTTTAAGAAAATAATAATATATAATATTAGGAATAAGAGAGGTGAAATAATACACATGGAGTACATTAAAACTGTAAAAAAAAAGCCAATTCTGATTTAAAAAAAATGTTGATGTAAAATAGTTTAAAAGAAACTTTTTCACTGTGATAGAGACTATTAAACACAGTAGCAAACAATAGAATCAACAGTAAAACTTTTAGAGCATTAACAATAAAATCGGAAAAAAAGAACAAGTTCATTATTATCTTTACAATAAGTCAGCATTGCTTTGACAATTCTAAGTAATGCAGTAATACCTAGTAATGGTATAAGCAGTATAACTTTTTAGTAAAAATAATAGGAAATTTAGCATTATTCATAAGTAACGCCATAGAATACTAGTTCTCAGAAAAGCAAAGTAATACACTAAGAGACCACTGAGTATGCTGGATAAAAGAATCAGTAGTTAATAGAAATATAAAATCAAAGCCAACAAAAATATCCCATATACTCCATTTATAGACTTAGTGAACCTATGCAAACAATGAAACAAACAAGAAAACTTTTAATCTCTCTGAGCCACCAATGAGTGCATCTTTGAAAATGATCAAGTGAGAAGATAAATATACGTCAAGAGCACAGTGCCTCACACATTGGAAGAACCCAATAAATGTTGGTAACCTTTCTTTTCTGATACTTTCTGGCACTCAGTCTCCTGAATCTCATATTTAAACAGTTATATTTTGTTTTGGACTGTCTTTAACAATTTTAATAGACAACTTTTATTTTACTATTTAGACCAAAAAAAAAAAAAAAAAATGTATTGGGGGCGGGGATGTAGAGCTCTCCTATGTTTTACCACGTAATTGCCAGAAAAAAAATGTGGACACATGGTAAGCCCTGCACCATTTACCTGCAATACTTAATGGGAACTAATTCATACATTTTCAAATTGTTGTCACTTTGACAGATATTATAAGGGTTCTGGCTTTAGCCATGGCACTTCAGAGGGCATTTCCTCAATGTGGAGTTACCCGAAAATTGTCTTGGATTTCTTAAAAAATTAGTGGCAAATGGTGAATTCCGGTTATACAAGCTTCTTTTCCCAGTAAATGTTTATTTCTCTAACAAGTTGGGACTAATTGCAATTAATTGCTTTGTATTTTCACATACTGTCCCCCACCCCCAAAAAAATTTGAAACCTGTTAGCAAATACTAATATATTTGCTGCCCCTATTAGGTTAAAAAAGTAAATATTAGTACCTTCGTATTACATTATAGTCTACTGCTTCTAGATAAAGAGTAAAGAAAAATAAATATATGACAAATAACTCAACATTCTGACATTACTAGTGTGAATCTATTAACAAAATTCTTTCTGATATAGGCATATATCAATGTATATTCAAATTCCATATAGTTTTGTATTCTAGTTCTTTACTAAATATACTCTTAGCAGAAAAATAACATAAGATCACACTAGATATACTATTCTATAACTTTTTCTTCATGTATTTATGATCTAAGTTTCTTTCTTAGTCAATAATTCTACTGCTTTCTTTTAGTAGCAGCTATCTATTATTTTATGATATGGACAAACTGCAATTTACTCAACCATTTCTCTATTAATGAGCATTTATATTATTTATATTGCTTTGCTATTAGAAATAACATTGCATTGAACATTCTTAGCATTACAGCAGCTCTGTGCTCATAAACAAATATTTCATAAAGTAGATTCCTAAGAGTGAAATTGCGAGGTCAGAGTGTGCTTATTTTAAATATTAAAAAATGTGATCACACTGGCCTTCAATAAGACTTAACAATATATATCCCTACCAAACTCTATGAAATTTTTCATTTCTATACATTTCTCAGAATGCTAGATAGTATTAATGCTTTTACACTTTTTGTTAAGTGTGAAAAATAGTATTTTAATTAATCTTGCTTATGATTATAAGCAAGTTGGGATTTGCATTCTGTTTACTTCCAAATATCTGTTCATATCCTTTCTCTATTTTTTCTAAATTGTTCTTTTCTAATTTGTGCTTTTCTTAATAATAGCAGAACTCTTCCTATTTTAGATTCCTTTGGCTACTATAAATTTGATAAATATTTTCTTCCTGTTTGTTATTTATAGTTTCATTTTTTCCCTGCCTTTTATTTATAGCTCAGAAAAATGAAACTTTTATGTATCAAATATGTAAATTTTAGTTTTCCTTTTTGCTTCTCGTATTAAAGTTATGTTTATCAGGGTCTTCTGTGCCAACAAGTTTAAAAAAAATCTTCAGGTATTTATTCCCAGATCTTTATTATGTTATTATTTACACTAGACTACTAAGCCACCTAAAATTTATTTTTGAATAGTGTAAAGTGTGAATCTAATTTTATGTAACAGCAAATAGATAGCCATTTGTCTCTAAAACATTCATTGAATTATTCATGTTTTCCCCTCTAGAATGGAATGTCAGATTTATCATAAAATTCATTTCAATGTATATTTGGAACTATTTCTAAAGTTTGTTCCATGGATATATTCTTATTCCATATTAGTTTAATTAATGTAGTTTTTGAGTAAGATTTAATATCTGAATGGACAAAACTCTCTTGTTTGTCTACTTTTACTGAATTCCTCTGTAATTATCATAGAGTTATTCTTTTAGTGAATTTTAGAGTGATTTTGTTCAACAGTTTTACAATTCTAATTAGAATTACATTAACTTTATATATTAAATTGGGAATGATGGACATTTCAATTATATTAACTAATCTCATGTAAGAACATGATATACCTTGTTTCCCGGTCTTATGTTATAGTAAAATAAGACTGGGGCTTATGTTAATTTTTGCTCCAAAAGATGCAGTAGAGCTGATTGTCCAGTTAGGTCTTATTTCGGGGAAACAAGTTACCTCTACATATTTTGTGTCCTTCAATAAAATTTTATAGTTTTCTTCATTCGGAGGAACTAAGATTCTTAAATTGTTATTATTTTGTATCAGAGTCATTTGGTCTAAATTACAACCATTAACATCTATTAATATATGAAGATGCACTAGGCTTTTGTGAGTCTAATATTTCACTGAGGAAAGCTGAAGTCCAACAATATTTCTCTATGGTTATAGTTCTGGTCAGGGCCTGAGGCCAGATGTCAACAGAATGGTGTGTTCAGAATTGAAGCATCAGTAGGAAGACATTTGTTTATTTTCCCCCATGTTAAATGAATTTGCTCATACTCCTGTATACTCAAACGTACAAAAGATAATGGCATTGTCATCATATGGTGGATGTGTGTTTGCTATACACAATGGAAAAGCTGTCTGCAATTACAGAATGTATTTAATTTTAAATGCTTCTCAGTAGTCAGTCACTCATTTACAATTAAATATGGACTTAATCTGTCTAGGAAAGAGTAACATTGAATGTTGCATATGTGTGAGTACTGTGGTGATCTTCAAAATAATAAATGATTGGAGGTGAATGAGGATTGTATTTTCAATTAGTGGAGCATTTCACTGTCTAATTTTTCTTATTTCTCTGGCCTCTGGTATATAATTTGCTTTGAAAGAATGCCCTTGCCCCATAGAAAGAATAAATCCAGATCCCTGTGAAGACATTTTGAGAGACCTGAATTTATGAAAATGTGTTATGGCAGCCAAAAATAAAACTTAGAATGAAATATTTGCAGAAAGACCGAAGTCCAGGAAGAGTAGGTTCAAGGAACTTAAGCCGATGTATGGATAGAAACCAAAATAAAAGAATGCTTACACAGTTCTCAGATAATTTTAATTCTACTACAAGTGGCACTATTCTTTCTGCATGTTTAAAGGCAGATGATGACTGTATAGACAAAATGCAATGAGGATTTAAGACAATTATTCATTTCCTTTGGGCTTCAGGAATCTGTTGCAGAGGGAAACAGTTCCCCTGGGGCCATTTACTTTGAGGTTACTTAGCGAAGGCCAGACCTTCCAAACCATTTTAAATATATAAAATTGTTTCCGATGTATTTCCTATCCTGTGCTAGCTCCTGGGTCTGTGGTTGCTTGGCCTAGATTCTAATGCTGAGGAAGAGCTTCATTTCTGTAATCTTGTATCTCATTTTCTAAATGGCTTAACTTTGTCTGCTTTTCCATAAATTCCTCATAAATTATAATATTTGATCTTCCAGTAATAGGGCCAGCTTAATTATTGCCAACTCTCAGATGAAAGAGCCATGACATGGAAAGATCCAAAATCTTAGACCAGAGGGTGCCAAGAAAATGCATACACATTTGATGCAAGGAAAAAGCTATTAAAATATATACTGATAACAAAAAATGAATACAAGTCATGTGTATATATTTTTTGGCATCCCCAGTGTGTGTGTATCTATCTATCTATCTATCTATCTATCTATCTATCTATCTATCTATCTATCATCTATCTATCTATCTATCTTCACTTCAAGATAATATCTCAGATATCTCACTTTAACAAAACTGTGTGCTGTAGCCAAGAAAGAATATGAGCCTTAGGATCACATACATGTACATTAATCATGCCTTCATCAGTTTACTAACTTAAACTCTATAAATTTCAGTTCTGTGTTGTAAAATGGGCATAATAATTTTTAACAAGCAAGGGTTTAGTGAAGATATGAAATAATATAGATAAAGCACTAAGCAACCTATGTTATTGCTCAATAAATTACTAGTATTATTAGTATATCTCTATCATACGTATACAAAAGGTATACAGATAGAATGTACTCTTATCTTACAGTTTTGTAATTGTTTACTTTTGCTTTCTTCCTCTGAACTCTCCTACAGTGTGTTCCTTGAGGATAGAAGGCTGTTGTTAGTGTATTTATTTTACCTCCGTATTTTTTTGTACTCTATTTCTTGTGTTAGCAAACTTAATATAATTTTTAAATCGCTTCATCCAAGAAGATAGGTAGACAAAGTTACCGTTTCTTTGCTTTATTTTTGGCATTTTTTCAGGAGTTTTTGCCTTAATAGACTCTATTACGCAAGTTTTAAACTAATTGGCCTAAAATAAGAGAATGTCAGTGATTAGAATTTAATTTTGCTGCTGAATTTTTCATTTAATTTCTCTCTGACAGTAACCAACATTAAACCTCCAAGGAAAAGTGTAGGGATATGCATAAAAAATATGAAGATCCAATTTTACTGGATTTCTTTTTATCTCATTCTAAGAAGTATGGACTTAAAAATACAACATTCTTCTTATTTTCAACTCTTACAGGTTTATATTAGAGCTTCATGTTTACTGATAAAAGTGAGATAAAATATTCCTGACTTATTTTTTATATGAGCTTTGTTTAGCTCAGCTTCTTAGATTGCTCTTGAATTTGATATCTACGTATTTGTTAAATGATAATTGTATAACTCTAAAAGCACCACATCAATTATTAAATATGATCAATCTTTACAAATCTTGTAAATCAGGGAAGATTTTTTTCCCCTAGAGAATATGTCATTAAAGTTTGTGTTCTCAGTTGTAATGAATGTTGTTAATACCTGCAGTTCAGAAGAGAATTAGATAATAAAGTAAACAGTCTGTATTGGGCCTTGTTACAGAGGGATTAAAGTATTGATTAGAAAAGCACTTTAAAATTTTTAACTTGTTTAGTTTCACGCCAATTATTCATCAAAGGTAGTGAGTATTAACAATGAGGAGACGGTGATGACAGCAGTGATGACAATGACATAAGCAGAACGTCTCAAAACACTCCTATAGAGAGTGTTTATTATTGAGATTTTAAATTCCCATTTTACAGATGAAGAAACTGTGGCTTACAGCAGTTAGGGAATTTGTTTAAGGTCATGCAACTAGCACACAATATAGTTTGCATTCAAACACAAGTCTTGACTCTTCTGAATAACTAGTCCCTTTATGTTTATAGTTGTTAGTTATAGTTACAGGAAATGTAGAGTACCGTGCACAATTCTCTTGTAGTTTTCAATTTTTTTGTATTAGTTGTTATTTTTCTTAGCAAGCATCAAAACACGTGATCTCTCTTTTCTTCTTGATGAAATTTGTTATAAATGTATCAATTGTATTGCCTATTCTAAGAACCAAGTGCTTTATTTCTTTATCTGTTTTCTATGGTCTAATTTATGACTTTCCCATTTTCTTATTGTTTTCTTCTTTCCATTTTATTTTTATTCTGATTGAATTTTTCTAATATCTTGACATGAAGACAACTTATTGTCATTCTTTTCAAAAATAGTTGTCCTTTAACTGTATTAATTTCTCTCTGAATATATTTAAAATAATCCCATAAATGTCATATCATATTCCCATTTTTATTATTTTCTAAATGACCTGGAATAATACTTTTGTTTCCTTATATACCATAATTTTTATAATGTTTTTAAAAAGACTTTTTTTCTAATTTTTAAAAGGCTAGGATTTGTTCAGTTTTATTCCTATGCACTAGTTACTAATTTCTACTTTTAAACCATCATAGTTGGAGAATTTGTCTTTATGAGTTTTGTACTTTAGAATAAACATTTTTGTGACACATAAGTAATAAAATTTTGCCAAAAAGGCATGAATATGCCAAAAAGGCATGTTTCTGTGGGATAAATTTTTTTATTTGCATTTATTAAACCTACTTTAATTGTATTATTATAATTTTTTATATCTTAAGGTCACTTACTTGGATCATTCAAGCGTGACTATGCATGTTAAAGTGTCCCAATAAAATTATGATTTTGTGGGATAAAGTTGTGTAAGCAGAGGTATCAGAAGGGGATCTCTGGTAAAACCGCAAAGAATTTTCCATCAGATTTGTGGCTGCCTGGCTAATACTTAGAGATATAGATTCTACATATCTCTGATACCGATACAGAGTAAAAGTTGGGGTATGTGTCTTTCCACCAATTTTCTATCTGATTTTGTTCTGTTTTAAAAATCAAAACATGTATCAGAGAGAGACAGTTACTCAATCTGTTCTTACCATGATAGAACTAAAGGGTGTTTTCCTCCAGCGAGATTAAGTTGTTTGTTGGTATCACCAGTGACTTTGTATATCTGTGTCTCCTTGTTTGTTTTCATGGCCATTTTAATAGCTATGTGCATATGCTGTGCTAGTCACCATTATGAGAAGTGAAAATTTTGATTAATCATTTAAATTTCAGGAAGGGTATTTCACATCTCTGACAAATACATTTATGTTATCCCTAATCCATTTGGATGCCAATTTGTTCCTTAGGTAGTAGTCCTCATTCCAGGAGATAACTGAAAGAAAAAAAAAAAAGAAAAAAAAAAAAAAAAAAAACATCTCATACTCCAAAATGTCCCGGACTTCCTTTGATGAGTTTTTTATTAGTAAGTGGAAGGTGATAACATTAGAAGAGAGAGTTATGGGATGGACATATTCTGCAAGGGCAAGCGTTTGTTTGCATCCTATATGGTGAGGGTAGATTTTGTGTATTTACAGCCACCTAGATTGTGTATTCTTCTTTCATTTACCACAGTATTTTGTTCCAGTTACTTGATTACTTTTTATCTCATTGGAATAGTACTATTAATTCTTTACCTGAGAGGCATGGAAATTTAACAGTAAAAATTAATTCTGGTTTGTGGCCAGCATACGGGTAGAAACCTCTAGAGATCATCCCTATTTGCTTCTTTGTTAAGAACATGGGATTACTGAGTTTTAAAAGGAGAATGTCTAATAATGGGTCAATTAGTTAAAGATCAGAATTCTTCTTTAAACTTGACAGTTAGGAGGTAGTCATTAATTTTATAGGAGTAATTTCAAAAAGATAGTAGGGGCAAAAGTCAGATTGCAAGGCAAAAGGGATAAATTAAAAAGCAAAGTAAAGAAAGAGAATGTGGCGTATTTCCTAAACAACGTGTATGATGAGGGGATAAGAGAAATTAGTATGTAATTGTAAAGAGTCTGAGTCAAAAGGAAAACCAAAACACAAAATCAAAAACTCCAAACAGAAATTTTCAGACTAGAAAAGAGATGACTATATTTTTAGGTTAAAGAAACATCCAGGCAGAGGAAGATGTTCACAGTATAGATCAGAGGGCAGCAAACTTTTTCTGTAAAGTATTTGCTAAGAAATATTTTAGGTTTTTCAAGCCCTGTGATCTCTGTGGCTACTACCCAACTTCTCCATTGTAGCATAAAAGCAGCCATAGACAATATGTCAACAAATGGACATAGCTGTTTTCAATGAAACTTTATTTATAAAAATAGTCAGCAAGCCAGATTTGACCAGGGAGCATAGTTAGCCAACCACTGATATAAATGGCAGAGAACTGAACAGAATAGGGCAGGGTATAGGGTCAGAATGGTTGTAGCTGTGGGTTAGCTTTCCAGGTCTGGGTGCGGTATGTATGTGCAGGGAGAACACAGCTAATGGCCTGGAGTTTT
This sequence comes from Rhinolophus sinicus, assembly GCF_036562045.2. Lineage (NCBI taxonomy): Eukaryota > Metazoa > Chordata > Mammalia > Chiroptera > Rhinolophidae > Rhinolophus > Rhinolophus sinicus. The sequence continues at coordinate 110,343,595 of NC_133756.1, forward strand.
CTCAAGGAGAGAGAAGGCTGTCTAGCCTGCCAAAATGAGGACGTCCTGAAGAATAAGGACTAGGGGGAAGATGGTAATGATTAAAAAAAAAAAAAAAGTTTTGAGAGAAATGAGAGAGGAAGCTGATAAAGTACAGGACGCAACTGAGTGTGAGAATTGTGACCATGTAGAAGCTACTGTTAGTATGAATGTGTGCTTTCCCCTCCCACAGTTTCATGGCTAGGTGGAAAGACCAACTGGTGTACTGAACTGGGGGTTTGGGCTTTGCTGAGCTAGTACACCTGAAAGGTTAAGACTAAAGGGTATCAAAGATATTGTTGACACTGCAGGTCAAATGAATAGCCATTAGGTTCAAGCTGGAGAAAGATCAAAAGGGGCCTGTAAACTGAGAGAAAAATCAAGGGATTAAGGTACTAGATATTTATCTCCGTGAGGTTGAAAAATAGGAGTTGAAAAAAGAAGTGAAGCACTGTTAAGATACGAGATTAAGGTCAAAACTACAATAACAAAGTAAATGTTGAGTACACATTTTTTGATAGAGTGCTGTCCTGAGTAAAGCTTACTATCTGAGGTCGACAATAAAATAGGGGCAAAAGAAAAAATTTACACAAGGTATAGTCCTAACTGCTAGAGTTTTTATTATTAAGAATAGAAATCAATGACTATGTGATTATTATATGACATGACCCTGAGTTAATTGCAGTAAGAACAAATGGAGATTTGACAATGACAACTTTACCTATAGTTTTTTTTTTTTACTTTTAAAAATTATTTGTAATAAACTACTTTTTTAAAATATTGAAGTTTATTTTGTTGTACTGTTGTTTGAGTGCTGCTCTCAATTTATAATGCTAGTTCATTTCACAGAATCAAAGAAAACATGATATTCCATCCTATTATTTCTATAAGTACTATAAAGTGTTAAAAGAGTGTTGAATTTAAGATAATTAAGAGATAGATTCATGGTGCAGATTTCCATAAAGTATTTTATCAGAATTGGGGAAAAATATTTTGATGAAGAAAAATATTTCTATTTAGTACTTTTGAAGTGCCAGGCTCTGCACTGTGATCTTTATATACTTATCTGGGAAAGTTTACTGAAATCGAAGATTTTAAGTTTTACCAAAATCTGTAAATTATGTTTTTTCCTCCTTTACCAAGCAAAGTATCTCTCCACCCTGTGAATTTAAGGCATCCTCTTACATATGTTTTAAGTGATATAATTACGAGTGCTCCAAAGTAATAAAGGTTGGTAGTTTATTTAAGATTACTTTTTTTGAAAACAACAATTTTCCATAGGAGAGACAGGTTTTTTTTAAATAACACTAATCTCTCGTTGCAAGAAAAATGTTTTTATTACCCATAATTAAAAATTAAATGTTAGACTGCAAGATATACCATGTTAAATTATATGACTACAAATAGGACAATGTTCGTAGGAGAATAAATTTGTCAACCTGTGGAACAGTAAATGAATGTATGTACAGTAAACAATTAAGAATTTTCAAAGATAAAATAGACCATGTCACAAAGACACTTTTTAAAATATGCTAGTATTTTATGTTATTAAAGTTTATTGGGGTGAGAATTGTTAGTAAAATTACATAGATTTCACGTGTACAATTCTGTAAGACATCATCTATAAATCCCATTGTGTGTTCACCATCCAGAGGCAGTTCTCCTTCCATCACCATATATTTGATCCCCCTTACCCTCTTCTCCCACCCCCCACCCCTCTTACCCTCTGGTAACCACTAAACTATTGTCTGTGTCTATGAGTTTTTGTTTCTCATTTGTTTGTCTTGTTCTTTTGTTGTTTTTAGTTTATATACCACATATCAGTGAAATCATATGGTTCTCTGCTTTTTCTATCTAATTTCGCTTAGCATTATAATCTCAAGAGGAGCAATGTCAATAACACATGATTTTGACATTTACTACTTTTGTAAATTTGGCAAATACTCATTTCAGTGATTTTGCAATCCTTTTGGTGATTAAGCATTACCAGTGTCCTTTGACTAATATTATTTTGACTAGAGACTGAAAAATATCAATTTTCTAAAACGGAAGTTTTTAAAAAACTTTTGCATCTATATCATTAGGGATATTGGCCTATGGTTATTTGTTGTTGTTTGTTTGTTTTTTCCTTGTAATGTCTTTATATGGCTTAGGTATCAAGATAATGCTGGTCTTGTAAAATGAGATTAGGAATGTTCCCTCCTCTTCCATTTTTTGGACACATTTGACGAGGATTAGCATTAATTCTTATTTAAACGTTTGATGGAAAGAGAGAAGACAAATAAAATCAGAAATGATAAGGGAGAAACGACAACTGATACCACAGAAATACAAAGGATCATAAGAGACTACAATGAACAGTTATAGGCCAACAAATTGGACAACTCAAATAAATGAACAAATTCTAGAAACATACGATTTACCAAAACTTAGTCATGAAGAAATAGAAAATTTGAACAGACCATTAACAAGTAAGGAGGTTGAGTCAGTAATTAAAAACTCCCAGCAAATAAAAACCCGGGACCAGATGCTTGCACTGGTGAATTCTATACTAGTGTAGTTTCTGATTAAAGTAAGTTATCTGTAAGTAATACTTATTCTTTCCTGAATTAAAAGCTCTTCATTTGTAAAGAAGACTTGCAAGATCTCAACCATTGAATTCCAAATATGTGCTAAGAACTTTATGTATCTTTTTTTCACTTGTTTTTTACAACAACCCACTGGCTAAAGGTATTATTTCATGGCTCCTACGTAAGTATATGTGGAAATTAAGGCTAAGAAAAGTTAAGCAACTTACCCAAAGCTGCACAGATGGCGTTGAGTGAAGCCGTAATTTAAACTGAAGCCTAAATCCTGAGCTTATAATTTGTACTACTTCTCCCATCTATTTTTATTGTTCATGTTCTTGTTGTTTGTTTGTTTTATTGCAAGTAGCTAGGATTCTTGTAGAATCCTTTCTTTTGAGGAGAAGCCAGAGATTGACATATAAATTAATTTAAGACTTAAATACTGACACTACAAGTAAAGAAGCTTCTAGTGTACTCTCCACCAAAAATATTTTTAAAGAAAAACCACCCACTCTAGTATTTTAAGATTTTAATAACATTATAACTTGGATCTCTTTTTTATCTTAATGCACTACATTCCCTAACTTTCACTTGCATGAATATCATCTCCCAGTATTTTACATTAGTTTATATTTTTTATTACATTTCTAAAATAGTGAATACAACCTGATAAAATAGCTACAAGACACATAGTAACTTAAGAATAAAAAACTAACAATTCTGTTTCAAAATTCATTTTTTCTCTTGTGAGAATTTCCTTCTTTTGTATTTGAAGATTTTGAATTTGTTGGCTGAGATTTTGCTTGTACCTATTGGTTATTATTTAAAGCAATTGTACTGATAATTATTTTTGCCTTTTTATTTTGTTTATTGTTTCTTTTGCTGTGGAGGAGCTTTTTATTTTATTTTTATTAAAGTACAGTTGACATATAATATTATATTTGTATCAGGTGAACAATGTGATGATTTGAAACCTGTATACCTTATGAAGTGATCACCATGACACGTCTAGTAGCCTCCCATCACCATGCAAAGCTATTATGATGTTACTGACTATATTCCCTATGCTGTACATTACATCCCTGGTCATTTTTAAATTATCAGGTGTCAAGAGCTACTTATTTCTCGTGGTTATCATATGCTTTGACTTCAAACATTAATAACAATGAGAACATTTAGGGTTTTGAACATATATTTTATCCAAGAGTCAGAAAATGATCGTTGAATTTCTCTTTCTAGCTGGGGCTTTTTTGACCTTCTTAGCTTTATGTAGTTTCTCATGCAATTTCTCCACCATGGCTGATTCAGGGCAGCTAAAATTCTTACATGTTGTCTGTCAGGGTCCAAAGATATGTGTGTGTGTGTGTGTGTGTGTGTGTGTGTGTGTGTGTGTGTGTGTGTGTGTATGGGAGAGTGTGCCAGGCAGAAGCTATCTCCTTTTCAGACAGTCTTGGAAGGAGCATAGCATCATTTCTGCCATACTCTATTGAGGTAAGTCACAAAGGGCTGCGCAGGTTCAAGAGGAGGGGACATAGACTCTACTTCCTAATAGGGGATGGCAAAGTTCTATAAGAACACGTGGAACAGGAACTATTTCAACTATTTTTGGAAAATATAATCTTTCATAAAAATGCTATCTCTGAAGGCAGGTAAAAGACTAAATTTTTCCCCATGAAAAAATATTTAATATTTATAGAAGACTATGTACATGTCACTTTATATGAGTGGCCTTATTTATTGCTTATGGCAATTCTCCTCACTTTACAAATGTTGGAACAGGCTCTAAGGGGTGATGTTTCTCTAAGGCCACGTTATCTTCTAAATGGCAGAGTCAGAATACAATTTATGTGTTTCTCTGACTCCAAGACAACAACTTCTTCTTCCTCTTCTCCTCCTCTTCTGCCTCTTCCTCCTCGTCCTCCTCCTCCTCTTCCTCTTCCTCCTCCTCCTCCTCATCTCACTTTAGCAAGCAAGAGTTATGGGGTAAAATGCTCATTTGATACTTTACCAACTTAAATTCTCTTTTAACCAGAATATTCCTTTTTTCTATAGTAGTTCGGTGTGTCATATTCATAATGATGTATCTGTCTAATCAGCCAATAAACATTTCACGATTTGCATTTCTTCTTTAGTGGTAAGTGTGTTACCGGAGAGGGGTCCCTTCTGGGGGAGATGTCTGGGCTTGGCTCTCATATCGGGGGTCGAACCCGGGCCTCAGGGAGGAAAGCTGGGAAACTTAGCTGCTACGTCCCCGGGGATTGGGCCCTCCGTGGCGTGGTGTCCAGGTTCTTGGTATCTTGAGCAAAGAACTGAACGAGACACAGAGGTAAAGTGGTGAAAAAGTTTATTAGAAAAAATAGTACACTCCAAAGAATTAAGAGAGGGCCAAGCACTAAGAAGAACGGCTCAGGGCTCAGGGCTCAAGGTGGCATTATTAGGAGAGAAAGTACACTCCAAAAGGTTTGGAGTGGGCCCCGAGCAAAGGCAAGTCTCAAAAGGGGCTCATAGCTCAATGGTCAAGAGGCAGCGGTTCACAGGAGCCTGGGGGTTTTATCGTTTTTTTCTCTGGGATGGGCTGTTCCCCTCTGGGCGCGGGACTGCTTGATTGACACCTGAGATTGATAAGGGTTTTTACCTCATCATCTTTGACTGCACATGTCCCTTCCCAGAGTTCAGTCTGTTATAATTATATTAATGAACTACCGGGCATATGTATGATAGTATAATGATGGTATAATGAGGCTAAGGTGAGATGGAGGTTGTGGTGACCTATGGCACAGGAGCAAGTGAATAGGCCAATTTAATTATGTCCTCATAGTGCTTAATGGCTAGGGCAGATAAGGAAAAATTAGGGAGGTCTCCAGGTGGTGCTCCCTGTAGATTGTGTTGGGCATGCAGGAATGCAGAGACCCAATTACCTGTTTATAACTGCCTGCCTTATTTCTCCTAAGAGACATGATCCCCAGAAATCTGTGTGGGGAGTTGAGGGACAGGAGGTCTCTTCTTCTGTATCTGCTTCAAGCTGAGAAGGGGGTAGAGCTGTCCCTACCTATTGGGGATTCATGAAACTCTGACCCTATCTGTTCTTAAATAAAAAGAGGGGTCTCTTCTTCCTTGGCTGGGATATAACTCGTATCCTGATGGCCCCTAGATGAGGAGAGACAGATGTTAGTTAATAAATTAAAAGTGCTGGCTCCAGGAGTGGGACTTGAAGCCCAATTATCTTGATTTCACCCAGGGGTTAGGCATGGACTGGCCTGGAGGAGTGTTAAAACCCTTTGGTCTCTGGGATGGCGTTTGTTTATCTGAGAGTTAGCTCTGGAATGGCTTGGGGAATGTTGGGCTACAATGACTATAGCTCACAGCCTTTTAAGCAGTTATTAGGCAGGGGTGAGAGACATTCCGTGATTTAGGCTAGGAGCAATCTTTAGTTTAGCATTTAGAAACTGATTATAAGAGTGATTAAAACCAGCTAAAGGAGCTAAGAAACTAGGGAAAAGGAGACTTAAAATTTCTATAGTGAAGGAGGCCTAAAACTTTTATAGTGCGGGAGCTCTCCCATATCAAGGGCAATTCATTGATTAGTAATGTTGAGAACAATCAAAATACAAATAATGACTATATTTATAATTATAATACCAATTGCATTGCATTACAATGATGTCTTTATATATCTAACTCTTTGAACAGGCTGTAGTTTCCTTGAAATCAGAGAACGTATCAATTCATATGGTGTCCATACAACCTACATTAGTAAAGAATACTCATAGTAGTAACTGTTTGATAAAGGAGTAAATTGGCCTATTGGGAATACATGTTGTAGTCTGTTTTTCCCAGGTTATTTGATTCACCAGAAAAGTCTACTCCCTGTTTATAGTAGAAAAATATGTATAAATACAGGAGTCTTGTAAGGATATGGAATTTTTCTTACCTATCTTTGAATAGTATAAACTGCAGTAAAGGAGATGTGTTTGTTTGAAATAATATAAAGGCAAGTATTTCTTAGAGAGGGTAAGTCTTTAAGAATAATATAACTCAAACATGTCATTTTACACATGGAGAAACTGAGGCCTGGAGAGATTGTGTAAGTAGTGTAATTTAAGATCACACAGCTAGTGAAAGTCCAAGAAAGTGTTCTCACCTATTTTTACTTGCCCTTTCACTCTTTCCAATTCATTCTTGACTGAATGTTAAATATATTGCTAGAAAAGTCAAATTTTTTTGGTCAGTTTGGAAGATTATGTTTCTTGTTTGAGTTATATCCCTAGATAGAGTCAAAGTCTTCGATAGATTACATCTCGGTATTATTGAGTTCTATATATTTGATGATTTATGAAATAGTTTCTCCATGGAGAAAAATAAAATGAGCACTAAATGGAGAGACCCAATTTTGGCATTTACTAGCTCTGTATCATTTAGCAAAGCATTACATTTTTCTGAGTCTCTAGTTCTTTATTATAGAATTAGGTAGTTGTAGTGGTACTCAACCTGGGTCATTACAACCCTTTGTGGCTCTCTTGAAAGCTGTATATCAGGGGTGGAGGGTTGTTTCCACCATGTTTGGAGACACTCTTGGTAATTAGTGGATAAAGCCCGGGAAATATAAGTATCCTTCAAATATGTGGGACCAAGTCACACAGTGAAACATTTTCTTGACTAAAATGCCAATAGTTCCTATGTTGAGAATCAGTGGGATCTTTTTCTAATTTTCCCATCCACGTGCTAACCAGGCCCGACCCTTCTTAGCTTCCAAGATAAGATGAGATTGGGCGCGTTCAGGGTAGTATGGCCGTAGATGATCTTTTTCTAATTCTAAAACTAAATTTTCTAAGTCTAAAACTTCCTCATAAAGCAAATGCCTTGAGAAAACATGTCTTAGCCTCAATACATGATTAAAAGGTGAATAGAAGATTTTTAATTTTTATCTTGGGGGCAAAAATAAAAGCAATTAGCATCTTTCTCTTTTTTTTTCTTTCAATGTGACTAAATTATCTTGCATGAGTTTAAACTTTAAGGAAACCCTTAAGTGAATTATCTTGAAAAATAGATCTCTGAATCAAGTTCTAGGATGAATTTTGGAGCAATTCACTTGAGTCAGTGTTGAATCTTTGATAACTCAATGTTTATATAACTAAAATTACTCTCCCTTTAGACAATGCAAGTGAGAGAGAGAAATAATGATAGCAGAAAAGTTTAAAAGTTAGAGTGCAGAGCTGCCTTTCTGGCCCATTAGGATGTTTTACGGAGAGGACAATCCAAGGACATGTGTATCTCATAATCATATATAAATCAGGTTGGGGCTTGTGCTTAATGGAATTGGGTTTGAACTCTGAGAACATCTTTCAGGAGACTGAGCAAGCTGTGCTATTTATGGTCTTTAGGTGGTAAGGATGCTGACACATCCTTTTATTACTAGAACTTAAAATAAATGTATCACCAAGGTGTCTTTATCCTATTGAGTGTATATATTAAAGAATGTTTTACTGGGTCTTTGTAAGACAGAAATGCGTTATTATTTATATTAAGCAAAGGCTTATGATAATCTCCTCAGTTGCTATTATAGCATAGGGAGTGGAGTCTCCATGTTCATTTTACTGCCAATCACATTTCTAACTTTTCAAATATACTTCAGATCGCACTGATCTTTGTTTCATATGATTTAGCCCTGTTGCATCAAAGGTTAAGTATTTTTGACTTTAGGTACTCTAGCTTGTACTTCTTATTCCTTACGTTGTTGAGAACAATCAGAATACTTTGAGTTGACTTCATTCCAGAAATCACAGGGACCATTGGGAAACCTACCTTTGTGTAGGGAATCCCTTCAGGAACCATGGCAGAGCAGAGCTGAACTTGCATTTACTGGTTTGGACACTTGCTAGCTATGTGACCCAAGGGAAGATAGGACATTGTAAACAATAGGTTCCGATTTGTCAGTTTTTCTTCTAAACTCTGTACACTCTAATGACTGCATTTATAGAATTTAATAGTGATGGCCACCATCTCTTGACTTCTGACCATTTAAAAATGCGTTTTACTTTTAAAATGAGTTTGTTACTATTTGTATGAGTGGAATTGATGTGCATCCAATAAATACAAGTAATAGACAAAAGATGTTTTTTAAAAGGAGTTAATAGCCCTATGTTTTTAAGAGTGGAAGAAAAGTTTTCTCCATTAAATTTGAGTTTGAAATCCAAACTTTTCTGGCTTGTATAGCTTCTCACTTTTCCTCTTTATGAATCCTCCACTTGGCCTATATATAATACATGAAGATGTACTGCCAGAGAATTATTCTAATACTGTTGCTGATAAAAACGTTGATGGCTTGTTTCTGCACAAAGGTCCTGTAGACAATTGAAAGCAATTTGCTTTAGCGCCCCAATCAATAAATGATTGGTTACATTTATTTTATTTCTTACGGCTCTTGACTTGATTTTTCACTGGAGTGTTCTTTGTTATCACTGCATTCTATTTTCATTTTAACATTTTCCTGAGACACAATAGAGGTTTCTCTCCTTTGAGCAACCTATAATAGGTCTCTAGAAACCAATAGGTCTTTTATGAGAATTCTTAAAGCAAAAGGTTGGTTTCATTCCTTCCTTCCTTACCATGACATGCAAAAACATAATCTTGCCCCTATCTTTCCTTCTAGTTTCATCTTTTGCCACTCTCCCCTTAGAGTCCTATATTTCAGTTCTACCAGCCTATTTCCTGCCTTTGGACTTTTGTATTTGCCATCTCTTCTTTGTGGGATGCTCTGCCTGTAGATTTTCATCGGACTGACTCCTTATCCTTCAGATCCCAGCTCAAATGTCACCTCCATAGAGTAGTTTTCTCTAACCACTGAACTGGAAATAAAATTACCCATCAGTCACTCTCTATAATGCCATCCTCTTTTATTTCATTATAGCATCAATCAGTATTAGAAATGTTCTTGTTCACTCATGTATCTGTTGTTGTTTGTCAGCTCTATTCCACCCAGAAGATAAATTCAATGAGAACAGAGTTGTACATGACAGAACCCATCCATAAGACATAGAAAAACGCTGGTATATAATAAGTCTCAATAAATATTTGTTCATTGAATGAGTTAGATTATATTGTGGTGAAAACCAATAGTGTTCATAGCTTCTTTCATTTAAAATGAATAGACTGTTAGTCTTAGAAGGAACTCTAGAGAACATCTTATTGAAATTTTGATTTTAATATAGAGAAACTAAGGTCCAGAGAAATAGAGTTACTTCATTTTACAAAGCCAGAAGATGAGAGTCAAGGATGGATTCAGAGTTCCACGAACACTTACCTGTAACTCTAAATTCTAAAACCTCTGAAAAAAATAAAAGTTTTGAGTACTCTTGACATCAAAACTCATTTTGTGGCAAAAAGCTAACATATAAACTAACATGAAGCTATTTATAGTTTTTATGTATCCTACTTAGTGTGACTATTCATATATTTCATTGCAAAACTACGAATATATATGATTACAGGCTTCTGCCCCAGATCATGCTGAGGGCTGTTATGTAATCCCTGGTATATGCACTGTGGACTTTTCGAAAATTCAAACATTTTTGAATTCCAAAACACAAAAGACCCTGAGGATTTCACATAAGGTAGGCTAGACTTATTTTTCAATCATATGCCATTTCTCATTGAGAAATCAGGAGATTAAGATCAATTTAGCCACATACGAGAGCAAAGTAATCATTTGGTCTAACAACCTTATAGTGCTGATGCGAAAACTGGGAAAATGAGTTATACAAAACTACATAGAGCCACAGAGCAGCAAATCTCTCACTCCTAGTCTAGAAAATTACCATAAATCATGAACAGAAAAATGACCTTAAAGAATACCATGCCTAACTTTCTTCTCTGGATCATTTCACCTATATCATCCTGGTAATCTTTGCAACATCTGCTTAAAATAGGTACCACTATTATCTTCATATTTGGGTGAGGCTCTTTGAGAAGTTATGTAAGGTGTCCAAGGTCACACTGGTATAAATAGCACATTAGGAATTTGGACTGAGGGTAGTCTGGCTCTAAAAACTCTAGTTGCACCCATGGCTTCTAATACATGAAACTTGCATAGGAATAAGATCATCATATGAGTCTTTGAAACCATTTATGTACTACAATTCCTTTTTTCAATTGTTGAAAATAAATCAAGTTAAAGTCTCAAAAAAATAGAAAGGGATTTAAAATACTATAGAGGTAGACCATTTTTTTCGACTGGAATGCTAGGGTTTTAAGATTATTTGCTGACCTTTTACACTTGTTTTGTGATAGTAAATTAAGACTATTTAGACATTCCAAATATACTAAATTTCCATCTACTTTATAAGATCTCTTGAGGTTGCCAATGGCAAAAATCAACAAAAGAAGATTGTACTGTCTCTCAAACTGGAGTACTATACCCTTCACAAAGAAAAGAATAATTCTAGAACTCCCAAATTTGAACTAAATTGTTTTTGTATTACTTACATATGCATCAGATTAAACTATTTAAGTTCCATGTGTGAATAGCTCCTATACAACTATTAAACCTAAACAGATTTACAACTTAAATATAATCAAAGCTACATGCAAATGCAATCCAAATGAAAGTCATTAATTTAGTATGACAAATGATGTTTGTTGAGATTAAGTCACCGTCTTGCAGTATCCATATGGTAATAACTGCTGCTGCAATTATTAAATTTAATTCACCATGGCATGTTATTGTGTGCTATGTAAGGACTCAACTTTCCGGGAACTTTTCTGTATTGTGTGTATTGTATTCAAACAAGTGTGAAATATCAGTTCATGTAGTGGTCTTTGAGGATATTTAGACCTCATTTAGCTTGAATGCATCATTACACAGAGGGTGCCAGAAAAATGTATATACATTTTAAGAAAGTAAAAAACTGTATTAACATTATACTGATGGTAACTACTTTGAGCACGTCTTTTAATTGCAGAAGTCAAACATGACTTGTATTCCTCTTTTGTTATTGGTATATATTGAGTATTACAATTTTAATACAGTTTTTTCCTTTCTTAAAATGGGCATACATTTTTTTTGGCATCCTGTATATTAAGTTCTCCTCTGTCCTTTTCTTATTATCTCAGGCTATTTGGCATCTGTATGGTTGTAAACACAAACACTATTGTGGATACTAAAATCTCAATACCACACTCAGGTTAAAGGTGGTCATCCAGGTAAACCAACATGTATTCCGATTAGTACTTGTAGATTATCAACAAAAAGGAAAAGTCTAAATTAAAAATCAGTTATTATGGAGAAGTTGTAGACCTTCACAGATTACCAAAAGTCCAAGGACAGCCAATTTGAGAAACACTAGACTAGCGTATTATTATATTTTATGGGTTTATCTTTCCAGCATTAATAATCATTTACTCTTTCTCTTTCAACTATTAAAGCTTGCTTATTGTTTCTTCTGAGTTTGGTACTCTGTTGTGAGCTTTGTCATTTTTACAGTGTCATTTTTTAAGGCAATACCAAGTTTCTTCCCTAAAGATTAGCAAAATTACTTTAGATTATGAAGCCACACCAGAGCATAATTTTTATGATTAACTTATTAGGGGTAGAAAATTGCAGTGTCTCAGAAGGAGATTGCAGGCTTTTGAGGGGGTTGAGAAAAACAAAAAAACAAAAAAACAAAAAACACACTGTTGTCTGGGCTATGCCTAGAGCTTATGATTTAATTGGTCTCAGGTGGGATATCAGTGGTTTCTAAAAGCTTTCCAGTAATGTTTATATGTCAATCAGGGTTGAAAATCACTGATAGCAGAAGGAAAACTATGTATATCACTCCTGTTTGACATAATTCTCTGATGGCATCCAACATATAAGAGATTTAAGCTCCATAGCTTAGCATGAACTATAAAGGCCTTTAACACCCTAACCACTGCCTACATCATGATCATTACATCTTAATATTCTTTGCTGGGTTGCCTCTCTATGATTTGGACGTATCTGTGAATAGTGTATGTTTAAGCTCTTAAAAGTTCTTAGTATAACTAACAGTGTATTATGGGTGGGGCAACAATGGGCTGCTTCTCCTCCTATACCCATGGTGATTATTGCTAAAGATACATGGCATGTTGTCCTATTAAACCAGATTGGTCCTAGAATTATTCTCAATGCAGTGCTTCAGACAGCTAATAGTAACTGACAAAAGTTGGTTCATGAAATGTATCTGCTTGCATTCCATAGTTCATAATATTTGTTTTTGTTTTTTTTTAATTAAAGTTTTTTGGGGTGACAGTTGTTAGTAAAATTACATGGATTTCAGGTGTACAATTTTGTAATACATCATCTATATATCACATTGTGTGTTCATCACCCAGAGTCAGTTCTCCTTCCATCACCATATATTTGATCCCTTTTACCCTCTCCTACCACCCCTTACCCACTTACCCTCTGGTAACCACTAAACTATGGTCTGTTTTTGTTTCTTCATTTGTTTGTCTTGTTCCTTTGTCGTTTTCAGTTTCGTATGCCACACATATCAGTGAAATCATATGGTGCTCGACTTTAATATTTTTGTAATAGTGATGAAGCTTTATTCTCAGATGAGATTAGAAAGAGTACATTTAATTCATTACTCCATATGTTTGCCCCTTCTCCTGGCCATCTTGATGAAACCAAGCCTTTACTCCCTAGGAAGGAAACGTGGCTAGGATATTGTGAAATAGCAAATGCATAGAAAAAAGGTAAAAAAAACCTTCTAATCAACTTGAGGCTAAATCTGAAATAGTTGTAATTCTCAGGTAATCCTTAGCTGCAAATTCAGTTATCCACAAATATGTATTAAGCACATTTCGTATGCCAGATCCTATAAAAGAGGCAGTAACATTCCTTAGTTCATTAAAGCCATACAGGAAACATGTGAATCAAATATCATTATGTTCTATTTGTAGATGAGGAAACCAAGATTTAGAAATATTAACGGATTTGTCCAATATTGCCAAACTATTAAATTGAAGGGTCAGGATTCAAATAAGTCCCTGAAACTCCATGTCAGTATTCCTACTATTTCATTTATTCAGTAAATATTTACTGAGAGAGTCCATAAGTGGATTAAATATCAGAAAGACTTCTAAGCTCTCTGAACTTAGTGATGAAATTCAGCCCTCATGGTATTGCCATGAGGACCAAATGAGCAAAGGATCAAATATGTTTTGAAAAAATAAAATAAAAATGCTCTACACATGTGAGTTATTGGTAGGAATATAATAAACATACGCTCTTTGCCTGACGGGTACCGTTAACTTATTTAAATTTCTAACAGTACATTCTCCCAAGTACACTAGAAAAGAAGGTGAGCAGACAGAACCCACAGGGTAATGTTAAAGGAATGTACAGGCTGTGTTAGAAACCGAGGACAGCCAGCTGAGTTCTTAGGGATAATACCTCAAGAGGTAGATCTGAAAGTTTTTTAAATGACAGGTGCTTTACAAAATGCCTGCCAGTGCACATAGATTTAGGAGTCCCTTTAGTAATAGTGTACAGATCAGCTATGTTTCCCCAGGCATCTCATTATCTCTGTATGGGAATAAGTTTTATTGCTCTGTTACCTAAGTGCTTAGATAAACACTTGTTTTTCAGCTCCAGGCATGAGTGTCCTTTTTATAGACATGGGAATCTCCAGTCATGTGCACTCTGAAATGTTAAATTGAAACCATACTCTGGCCAATAACCAATTTTATGGTGATAATGTTTTAGAATATGAAGATTCCAACTCTTTCATTAAGTTGTCAGTGAGGCTGTTTTGAAACATTAATAATGGACAAACAAAAACAAACAAAAATACCTCACAGTGAACCTTATTAAAGGAAATATTTTCTATTTGGTTATGTCCACATTTTTGTTAATAATTTGGTAGGAATCGGAGTCTATTGTTCATTCATATTACATGGATGTACAAACTCGATCAAAAAGTCCAAATCTTGTCAAGAGATGGTTGTTTCCCTCATTTTGCAAAGGGTGTTAAAGTGCATATAAGACCAGATATATGTCTCTTTGGGCATGACGCAAGTCAGATTTAGAACATGTAATGAGTAGAGAATTTATCATCTTCACAATTTTAGATAAAGAAACATAAGCAGAGATATTTTTAGATGAAGAAAATAAAAATTTTCCTTGATGTCTCTATGATAAATTGTACATGGGTATCTGACCAGCAACCTTGTCATGGGAGTTACCGTCACCCACAGTGGTGGCAGGCATGTTTGTACAACATGGCCTGGCACTACTATGATTGATTTATCCAAGGGTGACCAGATAGAATCTGAGCCAATCACTCTCTCTCCTCCTGATATTTGGAATTGGGGCCAAGGGATAGTCAATCCAAGCCTGTGGTCCAGATGGGAAAGTGAGCTGATGCACTCTCACGCCTAACACATAAAAATTCTAAAAAAAAGTAATTGTAACAATAAGTTTAAAGAAATAAAAGTAAAATCTTCAAATGGTGAAAACAGAGAGAACCCAAATGTGAGTAGAAAGTGAAACTGGATAACATACTTGATGTGTTCCTCAGGAACTGGGGCTTAATGCTGCGGAGGGATGAGAGTTGAGGACAAAAGTCCATATATCAGCTGGAACTGGACGCTCTGTATAAAGCACAGAAAATTCCGTTTATACTCCAGAGATTTACTTGCAAGTTGGCTAGTTCCAGTCTTGGAAGCTGTAGAAGGACACACCTGATGTGCTTTCTCATATTCTCTGGGTAATTGTTTTGGACCCTCAACAATGATGATACCTCTGTTTAGAAATGAAGAACTCCAGAGCGTGTTTCTTTCTTTTTTTTTTTTTTTAAATATAGTTTTTCAATTACAGTGGACATACAGTATTACATTAGTTAGAAAATATTTCTTTCTAAAAATGAATCCATAGATAAAATGATAACATACACATCAATCTAAGAGATAATCAGAATAAGCCAAAAATATGAGAAATAATATGGAACAAAATATAAATAACAGAATGATCTGAAAGCAATCTCAAAATAAACGTCCTTACAATTTGAAGAGCTTGCGTGTGCTCCCCACTCACCAAGCTACAGATGCCCCTGAATTCATGATTGGCAGAGCAGCATCTGGACTCAGGTGGAGCTGCCTGAGTGCCTATTGTCTGAGAAGCTTAAAGTACATTGTGGAACCTCTCTGTCACAGCGTCCCCGTCTCACAGAACTCTGTAAACAATGGATGCCATCTGAAAGATGCTGGTGATTACCACGATGGATCCTAGGGAAAGACCAGCTGGCTATAGTCTTACCAGGGACAAGTCTCCAGAGAACCAACCACGTGGCTGACATTGAAATGAATGGAAAGCAGGCGGGGTTAGCTCTACGAGGCCACCATTGTGCAGGGAGGTCTGACACAGCTGAGGCCCCTTTCCTACCCAAACACTGATATTATATTGAAGTGTTTCTTCATTAATAACCTTTATAGTACAGAAAACTGCCCAGAAAAAAGGAACGTGGAAATCAAGCATTTCTGTCTCAATGTGTACGTCATCCTGGTTGGGAACAAGAATCTTATTCTGAAGGATGAGTGCATGAGGCAGGAGCTAGCCAAGATAAAGCAAGAGCCAATAAAACCTGACAAGTGCCTTGGGATATGATAAACCAGATTGGCACTTTTGGGTGCATGGAATGTTCAGCAAAACAAAAGGTAGAGTGAGGGAATTTTTTGAAATGGCCACAGTGGTGATTTGACAAGCTAGTTAAGGAAAGAAAAATGCTGGGTACCTTGTTTTGTGAAACTTCACGGCAAACAGAGCCTTCAAGTAGTTAATTGTCAATGTGCTATTTATTAATCTTAGTGTATTGACTGCCTTTTAAAATTTATCTATAATGTACCTGAGATTACAAGTAAGAAGTTGCCTTGCTACTCTCTTTAGAAGCAAATCATGATTATTGGTGACTTCTGTAACCAATCCATCTGCCCCACCAGGGTCCCTATACTATGGCTCTAACACATCCCTTAGCACGGCCACGTGACCAGGTATCAATTCAAAGAATTTCTTTCTTGCTCCGTTTCAGAGAGATGGAATGCAGGTAACTTTCTTGACTTAGGCTGTAACTAGTTTATACATATTATGCCTTGCCTATCATTTGTCAGTTACAAGGCACTCTGGTGAATTATCACTTCAGAGCTTTCCTTCTAATCAGATTTTATTGGTCATGTAATTTTGGGGGATGTGCACAGCCTGAAAGGCCCAACCAAGTCTACGTTACTGTATCAAAGGTATAGGTATGGTTTCATGGTGGTTACCTTACATTTATTGTGTAATTAGTGTTCTTTAATGTCTGCTCCCAAACAGTAAATATATCTAGCCCAGACAGGATGTAGTAGATTTGTAAAACCTGGTTTACTACTGATATTTAACATCTCTGTAGGAAGAGTAGGCTAACTTGGGCTAGCAATTAAAAAAATAAATAAATCAGTCATTGAAAACAAACAAACAAACAGCCTCCACAAGATAGTTAAATAGTACACAGGCCTTAAACATTAGTAAATTGAAAGATAGAGGTGAATCACTCAGAATATAGTACAAGAGAGATTAATGGATAGAAAATGTAAGGGAGAAGTTAAAAGACATAGACAAAGGAAGGAGAAATAGTGGCATGAGTATAAATAGAGTAGGGAGGAGAGGATAGAGATGAAAGGGAAAAGAAATGACAACTTCTTTGGAGGAGATTGTGTCTGAGAATTTTCTAGAAGAAAGACATAGTTTTAATCTTTAGATTAGAAAGTACACCTAATCCCAAGAAAAATACATTAATGAAAACAGACCCACACCTAGGCACATCATACCAAAACTATAAAACATAAAGAATAAAGACAATCTTAAAACTGGAAAGAGAAAAAAAAAAAAAAAAGATCCACAAAGGAACAACAAGCAGGCTTTCTGACATAAACAATAAACTCCAAGAGATGACCAGTCAGGCTGAGCTGGTCAGTAGAAAGGAGATTAATCCTCAGAGTAAAACAAATTTATCATCTTCTTGTCATGTGCATAGAGAAAAGGAGCGAGCTACTCAGCAGAGAGAAAGAGTGAAGCAAACACCTTAGTGGAAAAGCAGAGGGGACAGATCAGAGAAAGCACAGCTTGTATTCTTAATGATTTCTTAGGACATGGCTCCACCCCTTGAAAGACCTACCTGTCCTTGTTTCTACAAAATGGTTGATAAATATCCAATAAAATCCATCCTTTAATGTTTTGTTTTGTTTTGTTGCTCAAGTTACTGTAAGCTGGGCTCTATTATTTTTCCGCAGAATGTTCCTAAGACAATCTCTAAAAGACTCCAAGGATTAAAACAAAAATTCAAATTCATACAGTATTTGCAAGTTTGTGTATTTCAAGGTGGTGATGCTCATGGTGATGGAGTTGAAGTGCCAAAAAGAAGATAAGTAGGGCCGTGTGCATGCATTTAAGTAGTTTACAATCCAATACAATCCAATAGAGAGAGACAAAGATGTAGACCCTGCTTTAATTCTTGACAAGATTAATCTTGGTGATAGCTATGCTGAGCTCTGTTAATGGATTTATCATTATGCATAGCAAAAGCTGAGGGTTAGAGAGCTGAAGTGAGTGACTTTTCTAAGATCACCTGGGTTAATAAGTGGTGGACCTGGGATTTTAACACAGGTTGGTCTGACTCTAAAATTCACAGACTTATCCAGCCTAATGCCAATGATAATATCTACCAAGTATGTACCATAGGCTCAATAGTTTTATAAACATGATCTCATTTAATCTGTCCTATGTATGATACTGCTATCAATAATTCTATTTATAGAAGAAGAAAATGAACTTTAGCATTCCAAAGTAAATTGCCTAGGATCATCTGTTTCCAAATGGTGAAACCACAATTCGAATTGGGTCTATGGGAGGGTTGTACTCATTCTCTTCTCACGTATAACTCACCACAGGTCTTTCAATGCTCACTGGTATGGGGTTCTTAGAAGACATCTTGTCTTCTGAAGTCTCTAGATGAGAAAAACCAATCTCTATGCTTGCATACACCCTAAGACTTCAGAAGACACATATTAACTTCCTTGAGAATTTTCTCACCAATGTTATCTCCATTGATAGCATGAGAGAGGCCCTAGGGTCTGTAGCTCAGCAAGCTTGTAGACAGGGTACACAAGGCTGGTTTTTCTTCATGAACCGCCAGTCTCTGTAAGTGACTCTATGGCTTTGGGGAAGTGAAAGTGCTGCCCCCTCTGCCCCTGAGTGGAAGTTGGCAATACCTTCTCACTGCAAACACTGTACTCCCTGATGATCTCTCCCTACACCTCCCATGCTCTTCTTATTTAACTGATACATGCGAGTGGTGGTGGTGGGAGCCCAGGTCTAAGGGGACAGCATTTCTATGTCATCCCAGCAGACAGGTGTCTGTCTTAATTCTAGGTAGATAATTGATTGCTCTTCAAATTTTAGATGTGGTGTATTTAGCACCATTTTTCCTTACCTTTAGTATGGAGCCATGATTCTAGAGTCGTAGGAAAGGTCCTTCTCAATGCACCACTTTAGTCATCATGAAATGACATACGAATTATGTTTCCTAAACTTTAAAATGATGGCTATATGAAGAAAGAGTCGAGATGAGTAGGGCTGGAGACAGGGAGAGACCAAGGCTCACATTTGTAGCAGGGCTAAGAGGAGCGAATCCTGGGCTGCCTGTTTTGGAGTCATAAACTTATCCAAAATTTTGAAAGAAAAAGCCAAAGTGTTCAGATTTTTATCACTCTAGTCCCATGATGGGACTCTGACGTGTCCGTTTTAAAAAAAAAATTGTTCCATAGAGCCCTACAGTTTAAATGAGGTAACTTAGGACATGCTACAGAAAGGGATGGAAGGAACTCCATTATCTATTTTAATCATACCTTTTCTTATTTTACTCAACTATTTATTTAACAAATATCTGTAAAACAGTTACTGCATGTCAGGCCAGAATCTCAAAACATGTTTGTGAACAAGAGTTGGCTCATGGAGTTTGTCTGATGGAGGAAACAGACATCAATCAGATACTCACACAAGCCACTGCGTATAACAGAGGTAGGTAAGCCTTCTGAAGGAAGACATACAATTCTTTAAAAGACTATTGCACTAATTGCACTAGACCTGTAGGTCACAGACGCCTTCCCCAAGAAAGAGTAAGTTCAGAAAAGTGAGTGGTTAGTTCTATGAGGTGATGCTAGAGAGGGAGAAATGAAGCAAGGAAGGGAACATCTCAGATGGAGAGGACAGCATGTGCAAAGGCCCATGATAGAAAGGAGAATGGTTTTACAATTTAGATGTCTGTATGGCTAGAGTACAAAGAGTAAGAAAAGATACGTATGAGATGAGGCTGGAGAGCTGAGTCTAGACTAAAAAGGGCTAGCATACTAAGTTAATAAATTTTGTCTTTATTCTAAAGATAATTTATAGCTATTGAAAAATTTTGAGCATAGGAAGAAATACTACAGATTAACATTTTAAAATAAAAAAAATATTTTGAGATCATTCTAGAATTCACATGCAGTTGTAAGAAATGATAAAAAGAGCTCCCATATACCCTTTATCCAGTTATCCCCAATGGTAACATTTTGGAAATCTAGAGTACGATATTACCACCAGTGTACCAACATCAGTTCGGTCAAGCTATAGAGCAGTTCCATCACCAAAAGGAGCTCTCGTGTTGACCTTTTATAGTCACACCCACTTCCTTCTTGTTCCCATCCTGTATTTACTCCCTGGCAGCCGCTCATCTGATCTCCATTTCTATAATTTTGTAACTTCAAGAATGTTATGTAAACGGAATCATACATGTAACCTTTGGGATTAACTTTTTTCATGCAGTCTAATTATTTGAGGAGTTACCCAGCATGTTTTTTATTTATTTTTCAATTGCTGAGTCGTGTTCCATGGTATGGGTGTACTGCAATTTGTTTAATCATTCACCCATTGAAGAACATCTGTGTTGTTTCTAGTTCTGACTATTATGAAAAGCTGCTGTAAGTATTCATGTACCAGTTTCTATGTGAATATGTTTTCATTTTTCTGAGATAAATGCCCAGGAATGCAATTGCTGGGTTGTATAGTAGTTGCATGTTGAGTTTTTAAAGAAACTGCCTAAAAACTAAAAATCGATTTTTTAGTGAAATTTTTCAGTTTTCATTTTAGATGTTTATCAACAATGTGGAGTGATCCAGTTTTTCTGCCTTCTCACCAGCATTTAGTGCTATCATGGCTTATTATTTTATCCATATTAATAGGTATGTAGTGGTATCCTGTTATGGTTTTAATTTACATTTTCTTAAATGATTAATGATGTTGAGTATTTTTTAAAGTTCTTGTTTCTATCCTTATATTTTCTTTGGTGAAGTGTCTCGTCAAGTAATTTACACAATTTTAAATTGGGTTGTTTGTTTTCTTACTGTTGAGTTTGTGGAGTTCTTTGTATTATCTTTGGATATAAGTCCTTTGTTGGATTTGTAGTTTGCACATATTTTCTCCCATTCTGTAGCTTTTCCTTTCATTCTCTTAATAGGTTCTTTTGCAGAGCAAAAGTTTTTAATTTTTGAAATATAATTTATCACTTTTTCCCTTTTGTGGATCATCATTTTCTCATATTTTAAAAAAGTTTTATCATTTTAGGTTTTATATTGGAGTCTCTGATCCATTTTGAGTTAATTTTATATACGGTGAGAGGCTTAAGTTGAGGGTTATTTTTTTGTTTGTTTGTTGTTGTTGTTTTGTTTTTTTGCCTAAAGATGTCCGATTGCTCCAGCACCATTTGCTAAATGTCTATCCTTTCCCTTTGAAATGCTTTCTTCATTGAATTGCTTTTGCAATTTTGCCAAAAATAAATTGGGCATATTTGTGTAGATCTATATCTAGGTTTTCTCTTCTGTTTCAGTGATCTTTGAATTTATTCCTCCACTAATATCAAACAATCTTGATTACTCTAGCTGTCTTAAAATTAGGTGGATTGATTTTCTCCTATTTTATTCTCTTTTTTTTGCAGTTTGTTTTAGCTATTCTACTTCCTTTGCCTTTCTATATACAATGGAATACTATCTGGTCAAAAAGAATGAAATTTTACCGTTTGCGGTGATACGAATGAACCTGGAATGTATTATGCTAAGTGAAATGAGTCCCACAGAGAAAGACAAATACTATATGATCTCACTTATATGTGAAAGCTAAAGAACAAAATAAACAAAAACAAGACAGAAATGGACTCATTGATTCAGGGAAACAAGCTGATGGTTGCCAGATGGGAGGGGTTTGGGGGGATTGGATGAAAAAGGTGAAGTGATTAAGAAGTAAAAGTTGGCAGTTATGAAATAGTCATGGGGATGTAAAGTAAAGCATAGGGAATATAATACATAATATGGTAATAAATATGTATGTTGCCAGGTAGTTACTAGACTAATCAGGGGGAATCACTTCAGAAATTAATTAAATGTATAACCACTATGTTGTACATCTGAAACTAATATAAAATAATATTGAATGTCAACTGTCATTGAAAATTTTTTAAAGGGGAAAAATAAATAAATAAATAAATAATCTTGTCTGTATCTACAAAAACAGAAATATCTTGAGGAGATTTTGATAGTATTATATTTCCCTTAAACCTGTACATCAGTTTGGGGAGATGGACTACACTGAGTCTTCCAATCCATGAAATGGCATATCTCTCCATCTATTTAGAAATCCTTTGATTTCTTTCATCATGCTTTGTAGTTTTCAGCATCCTGGTCCTATATATGTTTTCTAAACTTATACCTACCGTGTTCCCCTGGAAATGAGACCTAGCCAGACAATCATCTCTAATGCATCTTTTGGAGCAAAGATTAATATAAGACCCAGTATTGTATTATATTGTATTGTATTGTATTGTATTGTATTGTATTGTATTGTATTGTATTGTATTGTATTGTATTGTATTGTATTGTATTGTATTATTATATTAGACCCGGTCTTATATTATAGTAAAATAAGACCAGGTCTTTTATTAATTTTTGCTCCAAAAGACGCATTAGAGCTGATTGTCTGGCTAGGTCTTATTTTCGGGGAAACATAGTATGTATTTAATTTTTTTCAGCAATTGTAAGTGATATTATGTTTTTAATTTTGATGTCCACATGTTTATTGCTAGTGTATAGTGATCCAATTGATTTTTGTCCTTTATCTTGTATCCTATGACCTTGATGAACTCATTTTTTAGTTCTAGATTATTTTTTTAAATAGATTCCTTAGGATTTTCTATGTAGACAATCATGTCGTCTACACATCGAGATAGTTTTATTTCTCTCTTTCTGATCTGTATTCTTTTAACTTCCTTTTATTTTGCTGTATTGTCCAGGCTAGAACTGCCGGCACTATGCTGAATAACAGTGATTAGAATGGGCATCCTTGTCTATTCCCAACCTTAGGAGGAAAGCACTCAGCCTTTTACCACTAAATGTGATGTCATCTGTAGATTCTCTTTATCAAATTAAAGACTCTGTCCTTTATTCCTATTTTTTTTAGTTTTTATCATGCATGGGTGTTGAATTCTGTTAAATTCCTTTTCTGCAGCAACTGATATTATCATGTGTTTGTTCTTCAGCCTCCTAATGTTGTAGGATTATATTGATTGATTGTTTTTAATATTGAATCAGCCTTGTATTCCTGGAATAAACCCCCATTGGCTCATGGTGTGCAATTCTACATACACTATATACTGGGGGTGCCAAAAAAGCCACACACCCTCTGTGTGTGTGTGTGTATACACACACACACA
Organism: Rhinolophus sinicus; assembly: GCF_036562045.2. Classification (NCBI taxonomy): domain Eukaryota; kingdom Metazoa; phylum Chordata; class Mammalia; order Chiroptera; family Rhinolophidae; genus Rhinolophus; species Rhinolophus sinicus. The sequence goes on from NC_133756.1 coordinate 110,366,969, forward strand.
TATATATGTATACATATATATGTATATATGTATGTGTGAGTATATATTTATATATATATATATGTTGAAAAAATCCTTTACAATGAATAGATGCAAAAGTCCTTAACAAAACATTAGCAAATAGAAGTAAGCTCGCTCTCTATCTATCTATCTATCTATCTATCTATCTATATATATATATATAATTTATACGTATATATACATATATATCGCTTACTTCTATTTGCTAATGTTTTGTTAGGACTTTCGCATCAATTCATTGTAAAGGATTTTTTCTCCCTGTGAGTTGTAGGTTGGATGTCGGATCTAGGTAAAAGAGTATTGGGATAGTTCATATGAGATATGGTGATAGCTTGGACTAAAGTTGGGACAAGTCATATGAAGCTTGAGAAAAGCAGATTGACTTGAGAGATATAAGAGAATATGCAAGACCTGTTGGTGGATTGGATATTGGGGCTCCGGGAGAAGAACATGTCAGAGATGACTCCTAAAATTTAGTTTGTACGGTGAGGGGCTGGAGGTATAGTTCACTGTGTTAAAGAACATTAAGGAAACATCAGGTGCTGGAGGAGAGGATAGATCATGAGTTTATTATTGGACATGATGTGTGTAATGTCCCTTTAAAATATCTAAGTAGAGATGTCACACAGGCAGTGGGATGCTCAGAGTGGAGGCCTGTCTTGATGGTCATTTGAGGAAGTAATTGAAGCCGTGTAAATCTTTGAAATTCCCTGGAGAGCAATTATAGAGTGAGAAGACACTGGGGCCGACATTTAATAGGTGGTTAGATGTGGAAGAGCCTGCAAAGTAGACAGAGAAACCAACAGCCAAATAGGAGTGAAATCAAGGCAGTGTGGCGTTATAGAAGTAGGGGTAGGAATATGGGAAGTAGTCCCAAAAAGGAAAGGAATTTTCAACAGTATAAAGTAATGCTTAGTAAAGAAGTAAGAAGAGGATTAAACTATCCATTGGATTTCATGACAGGGAGGCCACTAGTGAATTTAATGAAAGTTCTTTGGGTGGAGCGAGGGGGTGGAAGCCTGAATGGAGTGAAAGATGAGTGAGTGGGAGGTAAGGAAGTAGAAACAGTGAATATTAAAAACCATTTCAGAGTTTTGGCTGTGAAGGGGAGGAGAAAGGCTGAGCAGTAACTGGGTGAGGATGTGGGAGTCAAGGGAACAACTTTTATTTTTAAGGAAGAAAATGCTATTAGGTTGGTGCAAAGTAATTGCGGTTTAAAAGTTTAAAAAAAAAAAAAATTTTCAAAAACCGCAATTACTTTTGCACCAACCTAATATGTATGTTTACATGTTGCTATGCTGGGCTTCTTTGCAAGTTTTCATTTATGGAAGGCTCAGAGGACTTTTAGAAAATGCCATCCACTATTGTACAGGCAAAACAGAAAATGTAAATCATGCCATGGAACATGGGACATTGGAGTCTACAGAATTCCAATCAGAGCTCAAACCACAAGACTGGACTCCTCTAAGCTGCATTGAGATAGAGCAGCTGTCACACCCACCCACTTACAGAGCCAGATCTGTTTAGGACTATTTAGCAGGGCTCCATGGGGCCCTTTTCTTTTCTTTCTTTCTTTCTTTTTTTTTTTTTTTCCTAGATAGATAATCTTTTACTTTGTTTATCAATTATTATTACACATTTTTTTTTTTTTTTTACTTTCTAAACATGTGAGTTTAGTGTTCTTCCCCTTCCCCACACCAGTTAATTCCTACCTTTATTATGTTGTGGTCAGATAAGTTTATTTTTATAATATCAACTATTTGGTCCGGTAAAAACTTGGTCATATATAGAATCCCAACCTGGGGCCCTTTTCTTGTGTAGTTTTGGCTGGCTGGCATGACCCTCCCTCATAGCTCGCAACCTCAAGGGGATGTGTGTCTAGTCTTCTATAAGATTTTTTTCATCTATTATATGTTGCATTAATGTTGTTTCTTCCTGCACAGATAGTTAATACAATCTAAATTTTTTTCTCAAAATATACGTATTCCAGAGAAAAATTGGAGTATTTTTCAAAGTTCTTAGTTTGGTTCATTCTCACAATAATTCAACAGAGCAAATAGGGCTCATTTTTAAAATTTAACTAATATATTGTAAATACATATATCCTGGTACTGTATTTGATGCCAGTGAAAGAGATGCACGAGGCAAAGGCTATGCTCTCTAAAACTTATATTTGACAGGAAGAGACCCTTCTAAAACCATGTGGTGAGTGCTATAAGAGAGCTATGCCCAGAGCCTATGAGAATACAAAGGAGAGATACATAGTCCCGCACCCAGCCAGGTGTTGCGAGGCTCAATAGGCAGTGAGGAGAGTGGGAGAGAGCGAATACCAAAGAGAACACACAAAGTACCAAGTAAACTTTAAGGTGTCAGATGCAAATAATGAGAGAAAAATTGGTAAACATGGAAACATTGGAAATGTGGCTGGACAGGTAAGTAAGCAAAGGTGAAGCTGTAGAGAACCTTGGATGCTTTGTTTAAAAAGAAATTCAGGGTACACTGCTACTACATACAGTGGGTGAAGGAAGATTATCAGGTTCACAGTCATGGTTAGACGCTACTGACCTCAGATATTCTAATTTTTGCCCAAATTGTTTTGGTACCAGAATTGGCTAAAAGGTATCAAGAGTCCTATTTTGATCATGGTTTTCTTTATGGGTTCTGGGCATCTATGAGGGTCTTGGTTTCATGGGTAGGGGAGGTCTTGTCTGTTCTGAAAGCTGTCGCATGTTGTCCTAATGGCATGATAGTGAGGGTCTCTTTAGTGTGCAATAGTGATAGGCCGCTATGTTGGTGGAGGAATGTCCCAATGTTTCAAGCTTCAGAAAGAACTCTCATAAAGGCAAGAGTTCCCCAAAGTTTTGTGGTCAGCAGATGGGCTTGTTCTTCGTGAGACTGCCAGCGAGGCCATATTAAGTGCTGCATAGGCTCTAAATATTCTTAAGTTTTGCAGGCTCTGCCCTATATCTTATATTAATACTCCATATGAGATGAACTTTTTGTTACATAAAATTTGAAATGTCATACATTTTTAGGAATAAATTTTTCACTTTGGCCTTGAGTATTGCATTTGACTACTTGACATGAAGTTATGCTTTATAGCCTTTTGGTTAAAATTAGAATTTTTTTAATTTTTAAGTCAATTCACTTTATTTTTTAGCAGTTTTAGATTTCCAGAATTGAGAAGACAGTTCAGAGTTCCATATACCTCCCCCGTCAGTTTCCTCCGTTATTATCATCAGGCATTTGTGTGGTGTATTTGTTATAATTGGTGAACCAATATTAATTTTTTATTATTAACTAAAGCCCATAGTTTACATTAAGATTCACTCTTTGCGTTGTATAGTTTTAACAAATGCATGTCATGCATCTATCATTACACTATCTTACAGAATAGTTTCACTGCCCTAAAAACCCTGCACTTCAACTATTTATTCTTACCCCCTTGACTCAACTCCTTGGCAATCATTGATATTCTTAAGTCTCTGTGGTTTTGCCTTCTCCAGACTGTCATGCAGTTGGAATCATATGGTATATAGCCTTTACAGACTAGTTTCGTTCACTTAGCTATATGCAATAAAGTTTCATCCATGTCTTCTCATGACTTTATAGTTCACAGATTTTCACCACTGAATAATATTCCATTATATGGAATGCAGTTTGCTTATTCATGAACCTATCAAAGGACAGCTTGGTTGCTTCTAGCTTGGAGGAATTGTAAATAAAATTGCCGTAAACATTTGTGTTCATGTTTTTTGTGGACATAAATTTTCAATTCAATTGGGTACATACGTAGCAATGCACTTGCTGGATTGTATGGTAAAACTATATTGATTTTTGTAAGAAATAGCCAAACTGTCACCTACAGTGGCTGTACCATTTTGCATTCCCACCAGCAATGAATGTGAGTTCCTGTTGCTCTGATCCTTTCTAGCATTTGGTGTTGTCAGGTCGTTGTTGTTTTTTTTAGATTTTAGCCTTTCTAACAGTTATGTAGTGGTATCCCCATTGTTTGTTTAGGTCTTTTTTTTTTTTTTGGAGGGCAAAATATGAGTGTTATTAATTATTTTGTATTGTTTAATTCCAAAATCGTATAAAATCTGATCTCATTTATTCTCTTTACCACTCATTTGGCACATAATATAAGACTTCGATTTTTCTAACTGCCCAATCTTTTTAGGTATACTAGAGGGTTTCTTAATTTTTTTTTAAATTTTTCAGTTATTGTTGATATTCAGTATTATTTTGTATTAGTTTCAGGTGTACAGCATATAGTTACACATTTATATAATTTATGAAGTGATAACCCCAATAAGTCTAGTACCCACCTGGCACTATGCATGGTTATTACAACATTATTGGCTATATTCCCTAGGCTGTACTTTACATTCCTGTGACTATTTTGTAACCACCAATTTGTGCTTCTTAATCTCTTCATCTTCTTCATCCAGCCCCACAACCCCCTCACATCTGGTAACCATCAGTTTGTTCTCTGTATCTATGAGTCTGTTTCTGTTTTGTTTTCTTTTTGTTTATTTTGGTCTTTCTATTCCACATATAAGTCTGATCATATGGTATTTGTCTCTCTCTATCTGACTTATTTCACTTAGCATAATACCCTCTAGGTCCATCAATGTTGTCGCAAACGGTAAGATTTCATTCTTTCTTATGGCTGAGTAATACAACATTGTATATATGTACCACATCTTTTTTACCCAATCGTCTATTGATGGGCGCTTGGGTTGCTTCCATGTCTTGGCTATTGTAAATAGTGCGACAGTGAACATAGGGGTGCATATACCTTTTCATATTAGTGTTTTGGATTTCTTTAGATAAATACCCAGAAGTGGAATTGCTGGGTCATGAAGTAGTTCTATTTTCAATGTTTTTGAGGAAACTCCATACTGTTTTCCATAGTGGCTGCACCAATTTAAAATCTCACCAACAGCGCACAAGGGTTCCCTTTTCCCCACATCTTTGCCATCACTTGTTTGTTGATATATTGATAACAGCCATTTTAACAGGGGTGAGGTGAAATTTTATTGTGGTTTTAATTTGAATTTTTCTGATAATTAGTGATATTGAGCATCTTTTCATATGTCTATCTGTATGTCCTCTTTGGAGATATTCAGGTCTTCTGCTCATTTTTAAATTGAATTGTTTGGGTTGTTTTGGTGTTGAGTTTGAGTTCTTTATAAATTTTACCCCTTATCAGATGTATCATTGGCAAATGTCTTCTCCTATTCGGTAGGTTGTCTTCTTGTTTTGTTGATGGTTTCCTTTGCTGTGCAAAACCTTTTTAGTTTAATGTAATTCTGTTAATTAATTTTTTTCTTTTGTTTCCCTTGCCCGAGGAGATTAACAACAATGACAAAAAGGTATTACTAAGAGCAATGTCAGAGAGTTTATGGCCTGTGTTTTCTTCAAGGAGTTTTATGGTTTTAGGTCTTACATTTAAGTCTTTAATCCATTTGAGTTTATTCTTCTATATGGAAAAATAAGATGGTCCCATTTCATTTTTTTGCATGTATCTGTGCAATTTTCCCGGCACTGTTTATTGAATAGACTGTCATTACCCCACTATACATTCTTGCCTTCTTTGTCATAGAGTAAATGACAATATAGGCATGGGTTTTTTTCTGGACTCTCAGTTCTTTTCTATTGCTCTATGTGTGTGTTTTTATGCCAGTGCCATGCTGTTTTAACTACTATGGTCTTGTAATATAGTTTGATATTAGGTAGCGTGATACCACCAACTTTGTTCTTTTATCTCAGGATTCCTGTGACTATTTGGGATCTTTCATGGATCCATATAAATTTTAGCATTATTCCTTCTAGCTCTATTTAAAAAATGCCATTGGTATTTTGATAGGAATTACATTGAATCTACAGATTGCTTTGAGTAGTATGAACATTTTAACTATGTTAATTCTTCCTATCCATGAGCATGGTATATTCTTCCATTTATTGGTATCTTCTTCAATTTCTTTCTTCAATGTCTTATAATTTTCAAACTACAGGTTTTTACCTCCTTGGTTAAATTTATTCTTAGGTATTTTATTATTTTTTGATGCAATTGTAAATGGGATTGTTTTCTTAATTTCTCTTACTGATAGTTCATTTTTATGTATAAAAATGCAACCTTTTTCTGAATATTAATTTTGTATCCTGCTACTTTACTGAATTCTTTTATCAGTTCTAATAGTTGTTTGGTGGAATCTTTGGGTTCTCTGTATATAGTATCATGTCATTTAAAAATAGTGACAGTTTTACCTCTTCCTTTCCAATGTGGGTGCCTTTTATTTCTTTTTCTTGTCTGATTGCTGTGACTAGGACTTCCAATACTATGCTGAATAAAAGTGGTGAAAGTAGACAACCTTGTCTTTTTCCTGATCTTAATGAAAATGCTTTTAGGTTTTCTCCCATTGAGCACAATGTTTTCTATGGGTTTGTCATATATGGCCTTTATTATATTGAGATGTGTTTCCTCTATTCCCACTTTGCTGAGAGTTTTATCATAAATGGATGCTGGATTCTGTGAAATGCTTTTTTTTTTGCATCTATTGATATGATCATACGATTTTTGTCTTTCATTTTGTTTATGTAATGTATCAAGGATATTGAAGCTTGCATCCCCCGAATAAATCCCACTTGATCATGGTGCATGATCTTTCTTAAAAATATTGTTTTTTTTATTATTTTTTCAATTACAGTTGATATCCAATATTTTATAATTGTTTCAGGTGTAGAGCACAGTGGTTAGACATCCATATAATTTACAAAGTGATCCCTTTGATTAGTCCAGTACACACCTGGCACTATACATACCATGTTTCTCCCAAAATAAGACCTAGCTGGACAATTAGCTCTAGTGTGTTTTGGAGCAAAAATTAATATAAAACCAGGTATTATATTCTATTATATTGCAAAGACCCAGTGTTATAGTAAAATAAAACTGTGTCTTATATTAATTTTTGCTCCAAAACATGCATTAGAGCTGATTGTCCAGCTAAGTCTGATTTTCGGGGAAACATGGTAGTTATTACCATATTATTGACTATATTTGCTATGCTATACTTTACATCCCCATGACTATTTTGTAACTACTAATTTGTACTCCTAATCCTGTCACCTTTTCCAATCAGCTTCCCAAACAGCTTCCCATATTGCAACCATCAGTTTGTTTTCTGTATCTACGAGTTTCTGTTTTGTATGTTTGTATGTTTGTCTTTTGGATTCCATGTATAAGTGAACTCAGACAGACAAAGATATTTAGAATTCTTTAGTTTGCAGGTTTCTTTTTTTGTTTTGAAACTAATACAAAATCTCCAAATTTTTCCTAGACCCTCAGTACTCTAGTTATCTTTCAACAATATGCCTATGGGTCTGAAAGAATAAAATAGGCCTATATGCCAGGATGCATGACACCATTGCTAGATGGGAAAACAAAAGAAAGGATTGGAGATAAGGATTTTTCAAGGCTGCACAAGTATGTTTGCACAGCCAGGACCAAAGTCTAGTTTTCATAGTTCATTCAGTGTTTCTGTAACTAGCAAGTCATATACTTAGAGACCCTTTAGACAGCAAGTCATTTTGAAGTATATTTCAGTGTTCCTCAGAAAATATTAAATATATATATAATATATTTTATATATTATATATACATATATTATATATGTGTGTGTATATATATATATATATATATATATATATATATTTTTTTTTTTTTTTTTTTTTTTTTTTTTTTTTTTTTTCCCTTACATACGCATCCAAATTTCTTGAGATTTTTACTATCTCAAAGTTTAGGGAGGGGTGAGTACAGATAAACTGCTTTCTCTCCATAGGCCAGACTCAAAGTATAGATTAGTTATGGCAGTTGATTCTTCATTCTTCAACCTCTAGAGAGCAGCATTCAAATGGTCCTTGGCCCTCTAACATTGAAATTTAAAATGGGATAAATCCTCAGAAGATTTTTAACAGGGTACGTTATATGAAACTCTATTATGAAACTCTTAGTTACACCAAATTTATTTGTAATCCCCTGCTTAAAATATAGATCAAGATACAGCCTTTACCAAACCTATGTTAATGGAGAATTATATAAAATAAGGAGAGATGGGTCACTGAATGTGGTCTATAGGTAAACACTTATGGACAAAGCTGATGCTATCTTACAATCTCCTGTTATCCACACGCTCATGAGAAACGTTTAGCACTTGGTTTTCCTATTCATTTTTCAACCACATGCTCTTTGATCTGTTTCTTCATCACCCTCTCATCTCTTTCTACTAATTTTTCAAGGGGTTCAGCTCTTCATCCTAGTCTCTGTGATTGTTTCCCATGAATGGTTACTGTGGCTTCATCAGCCTCATTTCTAAGTGAGTATTTGGATTATCACAAATTTCATTTTTATTTCTCAGGCACAGTTGAGTGCCATCTAAGGTAGGATAACTCTATCTGTGCTTGAATCTTCTTGACTTGATAATATGTATTTTGTCCAATTTTAACGGAAAGAGTCTGAAATTTGGAGCCAGCAGCAGATTAGAGTACATTTTCCAGATCGTCACTGCCACAAGAGTAATGAGTGATGGGGTTCTTAAATTCGCTGTGTCTCTATTTCCTTATATATAAAGGGGGATGGTATTTTCATATTTATTTTACAAGGTCATTGTGACACTCATAAAAAGCAATAACTTTGAAAGTGCTTCATAAATTATAAAACGTTATGTAGGTATATATTTTTTGAAAAGTATTTTCAAAATACCATTAGCATTATGTTGTGTTTTGAGAAGGGTCAACTGAATAATTATTCTTTTAGATTTATGAGTTTAAGTCAACTCTTTATTTGTATATTTTTGCTTCTTCTCCCCTCTATTTAGCACTAAGGATGGGGCACAGCAAACATTTATCAACACACAGATGTTTGACCTTTCACCAATTTTCAGCAAGACAGGAACAAAGACAAAAGAAAAGTAGATGTATTATCTATTATGTGTATAACACTATATACATAAGTGTATAGGAAGAAGGTAGCAGGCAAATATGACAGTTGCCCTAAAGGGAACATTTTACCTCAAGGAAGAGAAGTGTTTTAGAATTCCAAGAGTCTATAAACTATACTCAAAGAGCCACATCCCAAATCTAGCTGACTGCTTTTGCAAATAAAGTAAATAAAGTTTAGTGGAATGTAGCCACACCTGTTTGTTTATTTTAACACGAAAACACCAGATCACAATGGCTCAGCTGCTTAACTGAGACAGAGGCAATATGGTGCAGAAAGCTGAAAATATTTGCAATCTTGCCCTTTATGGAAAAAACGTTTGCTGTCTCCTGCTTTATCCTTTTTATTTTGAACCAATAATTGGTCTATGGTGTATTTGTTAGAGGTTAAAAACATCACATACTATTTTTTCTTTACATTTAATGTTTTAAAATATCTCAACTAACATTAAGTATATTTTGAGTATTGCATTATTTCAGCTAGAATAAAAGGACCCAGATTAATATCAATTATCACATTTCACAATTTCTAAGGACACAGGGCATAAGTGTATCAATTAGGATGCTTTCTGCAATGGAAAAACGTAGCTCAAATTGGCTTTAAAAACAAGAAAATTCTTTATCTCATAAAACAAGAGGTCCAAAAAGGTTGGGTTCCTGCATTGGTTGAGTCAGAAGCTCAAATGAGTCATTAAGGATGACTTATTGTTTTTCGGTTTGTTTGCTTGTTTTGTCTTCTCTGTGCAGAATGCTATGGCCTCAGGCTGGCTCCTCTCTCGGTCTCAAGATGGTTGCCTGCAGCAATTCAGGCAAAATATTGCCTTGTCCATATCTAGTGCCTTGTCCATATCTAGAGTGACAAAGGGAGAGAGATCCATTCCTTCAGCATGATTTAACCGTCTTAGATCCCCTGTCCATCCTAGATCAACCACTGTCACCAGGGCAATGTAGTTACAATAGGCTTAAACTAATCAGCTTACACCCCTTCGAGTGAGTGGCATCAGCTTCTACTGAATTACATCAAGGACAGGGGATACTTGAACAAAACTAGAATTCTGCTTAAAAAGAAGGAGGAGGCACAGGTGATTGATAAGCAGTCAACAGTGTATGCTACATAGGTACATTTTAATTGGGTTAGGGAAGAATGGGGAAGGATCACAGCTTGGAGTTCTTATGTACTTTGTGGTAAGTCCAACCGGGAATGAATGTAAAACGGGAGATGGGTGCTCTAAAAGCAACTTTTTTTTCCTTTATCTACAGAGGGCCAGACTTAGACCCTCTGATTAAAATTAGAAAATTTGGAAGAGTATTGCTATTTGTAATAAAAATTAATAATACATGTGTGTCTTAAGTCCTTTGGATGCCTTTCTAAAAATAAGTAAAATTACAATTTAAAAGGTCAGGGGTAGCTCAAAAAAATTTTAGCTGACAACATACCAGAATTTTCTTTTACTGCATTTTTATCACAGAATGGAAACCAAATATATAAAACAATTTTATAATAATAAGACAAAGCCTTTGACTTTAGCTGGAAGAAAGCCACTAACTTACTCTGGCATTGGATAGAAATATGGTCTTTTTAAAAATGACATGAAATGTTTTCTGTAATGACAAGTGGGAAAAAGAAAGAGGAGCACACATTAGAGTGGGACTAATGAATTTATTTAGCAACGTGTAATCAATTTATTTGGCAATATGTAATAGCAAAAGACAAAGGCACTTGAATGAATGTGCTAATGACAGAAAGTAAAGGCGGTTAAGACTAAACCATATACATTGATAACAATATGTCAAAGGCATATACATACATATAAATTTAAGAGATCTCAACACGTTTACAATTGATCAAAAATCACTTGACTAAATACACAAATAACATCAATATGGAGTATCCAAAAGCAGTAATAAACTCTATAGGATAGCAACTATTACAGTACATGCCAAAAGCTCACCAAACCGTAGGAAGAACAACAGTGGAAAGGTCAGGAATCAAAATCTTGCCAGGTCTGCAACTGGGAAAGCTGAGGCTGCTTGTTAGTTCTCCCAGAATGTTGTTGCTGTTGCCCTTGCTGTGGTTATTGTTAGAAGTCAGGGCGTCTCTTGATGCTGCAAGCTGCAAGTTTCTAAAATGCTAACAAATTCTCAAGAATGCTGTTGCTGTTACCATTACTATTACAGTTATTGTTGTTGCTGGAAGTTAGGGTGTCTTCTGATGCTGCAAGCTGCATACAAGTTTTCAAAATGCTAACCAGTTCTCAAGAAGGCTAACCGTGGGGACAACACTAGAGAGGTTGGGAACAAGCCAGATGTCATCAGATCCGTGGCAGGAAGTCAGGGCGTCTCCTGATGTTGTAAGCTTCACGTTGCTGGAAGTTCCCAAAATGTTAGAATGATGAAGACTCACCAATGACAAATGACAGAATTACACTGCCAACTGAAGTCTGTCATATATTTTTTTTCAGAGATACCTTAGAGCCAAGCTCCTTGTTCCTGTCTCCCCCTCAGGGAATGGCCAATTCCAGGAGGGTGTGGCATTTACTGTGATAAAAATATTGTTTACCCAGCTGAAGGGCCAGTTCATTTGGACAAACAATATTTACTGTTCTCGCCTGGGACCATCGGCCCAAGGTCTTCCAAAGCCTGGCAACGTGCCTGTCACGTCATTCTGATATAACTTAGTTACTTCTGTACCTCATCTGCTGATGCAGGCAAAATAGACAAAAAAACAACTCAGAGTTAGTCTGGGACAAACCTCCCATGCAGTCTCTCATGTGGGAACAAAAAAATAACAGAAAAAAGATAACATCAGCCAATGAAGGCAAATTTTCTCAAATCTTCCATACATATTCCTTATATATTCCTTACATCATTTATCTAATTATACATATAGATACATTATCAAAGGCCATAGATGAAGCTACCCTAGGAATATGGTTTACTGTCACAAGTGTGTGAGGTTCTATGTTGTGTGTGGCTCATTAATCTCTCCAGAGCGGGTAGACTCAGCTTTGGAATCACTGGTACAGCATACCCACTGTCAACTGTTTTTATTAGATTAGTTGAATTGGTAGCAAATATTTTCACTATAATCACTGCGTCTACCCCTCAATCTACTCATTCTTGCAGAACACATACCAAATTCTCATTATGTAGTATATCAGGTTTTGTAGATACAGGGATGAAAACAAACGAAAAAATATCTTGGTCTTCATTCAGCAAGTTTATCATGTAGACTGGAGACATACATATAAATCAATGTCAAAGAATGTGACAATTCCTATAACAGAGCCACACAGAAGGAGTTAGAGGATGACGTGGCCACGTCAGCCAGATTCTGTTAGTGAAAGCTTCAATGAGGACAGGATACTTGAACTGCCTCTTGAAGAATCAGACAGAGTTTACCTGATGCCAAGAAAGTGCGAAATGGAAGGGCTGGTGTTTCAGGCAGAGGGGGTGGGAGTTACAAGTAATTTGCTAGAGTTGAAGACAAAGATGTGAGGATGGAAGCGCGGGAGATGAGGATGGTCAGAAAACAGGAAATCTGAAGGAGAGGTACCAAGCAGTTGCAGATGCTGGAAGACCAGGAAAGGAAGACAATCTGAATTTGTCCAAAATTCAGGTGATTTACATATTTCCAGAGGGGATTTCTTCTGCTGCAAAAATGTTAGGGCAGTTACTTATTACCTCTACTTAACAAGGAATTTCAGTTAAGATTATTTGTTTATGAGTGACCAAAAAATCCTGGAAATATAGTGGCTTAAGTAAAGATTTATTTTTTCTCACATCACAAGGTGTCTGATACAAACAGTTCAGGGCAGATGTCGTAACTCAAGGATACCATTATGACTCATTCTCCTTGAATATTTCTACTCTGGTAAGTTTATGGTTGTTCTGTGTTTCTCATGTTCACAAGATGACTTAAAGGTCCAAGCATCCAAGTTTCGGGTTAAAAAAGAGAAAAAAGTGAACGGCACATGCCAGTTAAGTTTGCCTATTTTGAGGGAGCTTTCAGAGAACCCTAAAACTATGACTTCCATTTTTATCTCATTGCTCAAGACCATAACATCATCACCCTCATACGCAAGGGAAACTTGAAAATATGTATCATTAGCTGGACAGGTTGCTTCTCTGCACCAAATTGAAGTTGTGTTAGTAAAGAGAAGGGAGATGGATAGTGGGTAGATAACCAGTCATTTGCTATGTAAGGAATTGAGGTGAATAGCCCCATAATAGTCATTCCGTTCCACACCCCCTGCCTTTCCTACTTACCTATTATCACCTTTGGCATCAGGTAAATTTGAAAGTGCCCAGTACTAGAATATGGACCTTAATTACTTTCCCTGACCCTCACTGAGTTACACTGTCCTTATTTAAAATCTGGGAATCATGATATCTGAGAAACTTCTCCTAATAGGTTTGTTGTGAGAATTAAATTAAATTGTTTTATTTATCAAGAAGTCGATATCCATGTATAACGTCAAGGATGGCCTTGTTTATTTTAAGCAAATTTCATCTAGACTATCTATGCTGCTCTCCTATGAATAATAGTAACCGGAGGGCTTGTTAAAATACAGATTTCTAGGTTCTAGGTGCAGAATTTCAGATTTACTAGATCTGGGGTGGGACTTGAGAATTTGTACTTCTCACAAGTTCCCAGGTCATGCTATTTATGCTGACGAGTAAACACATTTGAAGAATTAGACAAAAGGGGATGGAGATGTAATAGCATTCTTTGAAGAAATAACTCTGGATGCTTTGTAAGTGTACTCAATTGAACATATGTCTTGCTCATAAAAAATGTTATCTTCTTTATTTATTTCACAAAGTTAACATTTATGAAGGACTCACTGTAGGAATGGCAGTGTGTGAGCCACTCTAATGCTATATATTTTTACATCATATTGCAGTCTCACTCGCTGTTTCTATTATTATGGCCATTTTACAAATGAGCACATTTAGAAAGTGAACTAAATTATGCAAGTTTACATTACTAATAGCTGGCTGAACTAGGATTCAAAAGGCTATAATTTTCAGTTTCCAAATCTTCACTAATAAATAATACCTCCACATGCCAATAAGTTGAATGTCAAAGAAACAATGTCCCCTCTGGGAAAAACCAATGTGTTTGTTGTTGTTGTTGTTGTTTTAAAGTATTTATATAAGGATAACCTCCTACATAAACCACACTTTCTTCTCCCTTTCAAAGAGATTTTCCATTTCTAATTGGCCATTTCAGTGCGCTGCCTTGGGTCATCCTTCTCTGTTCACTTTGCCTCTGCCACTTCCTCTGGTCTGTATCCATGTCATTTCTGTTGTTTAATGCAGACAAATATGGGCTTGTCTTCCTTTCAGTTTAAACTAAAGGTAGGCAAGTAATGGCCAGTGGGGTTTACGTTTTGAAATGGTTGGGGGATAAAAAAAATTAACATAATATTTTATGGTGTGAAAATTATATAAAATTAAAATTTCAGTATCCCTCAATTAAGTCTTATTGGAACCTAGCCCTACTCATTCACTTATGTATCGTCTATCACCACTTTGCACTACAACGGTAGAGTTGACTATTTGCAATGGAGAACGTATGGGCCAAAAACCTGAAATATTTACTATCTAGCCCTTTACAGAAAAGTTTGCCAGCCCCATTTATTGACAACTATATTTTTCACATACTGTGCTAGGAATACAAAGAGGTATAAGATATTGCCCTCAAGAAACCTAAGTCTTTCGTATCAACATGGATCCTCATGGATTCTGAAATTAATAATGGAACTTAATTTTAAATTGTAACTCTGCTTACCTTTTGCTGATCCTTCTTTTTTCAATTCTTAACCCCATGTATTGAGAGAGAGATTCTTAGACATGAGTTATCCGAACAAGGAAATACCTGTTGTTCCAGGAAAACTACATGTTACAAGGGACATTTGTTGCACTGACTGTGATTCAGGGACTTCCTGAATCATATGGTTTAGTTCTCACGTCAGTGTTAGGAAAAACAGGTATTTTCACTCACAAATTGCAAACTAGAAAACTGAGGCTTAGATGTACCCAACGTTACAGCTAAAACGAAATGGAGCTAAAAATTGAACCCAGGCAGTTTATATACAGTCTGCATTCTTAACCAGCTGGGAGAGAGGATGATTTAAGACAGTCCGTGAGAGCTATTTTTAAATGTTTGGGGGCACATTATGAGGAAAAGCGAGAGGTCGTATTTTGAATAAATGCAAAGGATGAAAGCTGTAGGAAGGCAGCATTTACTTTCAGATAAGGAAGAACACTCAACAGATCTGCACATTAAAAGCAACAGGGTATCTTCTGAGGCAGGTAGCTAGCACCTTCTGTGAGTGTAAGTGTTTAACTAAGAGTAGACATCAGATACTCTGGGGCTTGGAAGTTGGACAATGTAACTTTCCAAACCCTGGGGTTTGGAAGTTGGACAATGTAACTTTAGAAACTTCTCCTTTGAGCGACAAAGGAAGCTTTCTAGCTATTATATTTGGAGAATCACAAAGCAGAGAAGGACTCACCAAAGCCAAAGAAACTTAGAAACAATTTGTAATGGACAGCAACTGCTCTCTTCAAAACTGACTTTAAAATGTATTGATGTGTGATGTCAACTGCTTGCTCTCCGTCTTTATTAGGAAATTTGGAAAAGTAGATGAAAAAGACTTAGCTTTCTGTGGGAAAGACTATATTACTATAAAAACCTAAAACAACTCCTTGAGCGCCTGCTGCTACCACCACCCAAGGGACCCTGAGGCCTCAGAAATCTTGTGGTCTTCAATGAAGACCTATTCCATTCATTTTATAATGTAGTCACCTATTTTGTAAGAAGCCCAGGTAAAGAGGCCTTTTTATAAGATAATTGATTTGGGAGTGATAAGGATTTAAAACTTTTCCGTGTATATGTGTCACTTGAGCTATGTATATGCTTTTCTCTACTCTGAAGTCTATGGAACTAGAATTCATCTTTTACTCATTAGTGCCAAGTAGCAAGAGATACTTTTTCTCCCTCACACTTAGGTCTATTTTTAGTGTTTGTCTGAGCTACTACATACCAAGAGGCTAAGTGTCTTAGAAATATAAATTCTTCCTTGGTTCTTTGGGGATTTTATTTTCTCTCTTTCGTACACATTCCCTCCTACATTCTTCCTTTAGTGTCTCGCCTACATTTTCTCACAAAGCCAAAAGCTTTTTCAACTTTAATTTCTTGAGTACAATAGAAAAAAATTAACAGTAGAATTTATAATATGTAGTATTGGGTTGATTTTGAAGTTTTTCTTTAGGTCATTTAATATGACTTCAAGGCTTTCTACACCATCAAAGAATTTGCTGTTTAAAAGTAATTAATACATTGAAGAAAAGTTATTCAGGAATTACTCCAAGTTTTATTTTTCTCTGTCCACAAATAAATCTATTTTTGACATTTGAAAAATCTCAGCGGTTCTTCTCAAGTGAAGATCTCATTTGCCTGAGATTGAAATTGAGGGAAACAGAACCATTTTATCTTGTCTTCTATAAGCTTCTGTTTCTAAAGTTATTTCTCCACAGTACTTTTTATCTTAACAACATAAAACCTAATCTCAACTTTTATTTTCATAACTCAAATGGATTCATGAATGTTATATAAATTTTAAAGCAGACTTTTAATGCACCCTCCTCCTTTTTTATCCTTATCGCTGTCTCCTTTATGAGAAACATGACATGTCTACGTTGATTGCTTACTGTTTGCTGAGCATATATCAAACTTTCCTAGCTGTGTGCTTTTGTTGATTTTCTTTCTCCTTTTAAAGTTACTGAAAGATAGGTTTTTCACTACATGTTTTATTGTATGTGAACAATGGCAAACATTGGGAATAAACATTACATTTCTCAAAAATAGTGCCATCTTTGTATCTATCATGAAGGCACAATGGCTTCAACTCAAAATTAGTTCATCTTCCAGTTCCTAGACCCTTAGTAGAGTCAGATACTCTGATGGTTAACTCCTAAAATAAAGCTTCTTTCTATCTCAAGATTAAAATTTAGTACCTTGCGAGATCCATACATCTTAGATATACAGTAAATGCTGAAAATGGTTTACTCTAGGGCAGGGTCAGTCCATTCCTCGAGAACCTGGATGGTCTCTGGTCCACATCCCCAAATAAGTTTCCCTTCTATGGTCAAGATTCCATCATGGGTAGTATTATTATTTTGGTAACTAGCATTTTCCTAAAACATTTATTTAGAAACAAATGTGCCAATATGGGAAGGAATATTTTGGGGGAAGTTAGATGTTTTCCTATTGTAATATCTGACACATAGGAAACACTCAGCAAAAATTTGTTGAATGAGTGAAAGACAGATGAAACCCTTGAACATCTGAAGAGAATGGGTCTCCAGGGGATGGAGCAAGGAGAAAGGCGTAGAGGGAGTCCAGATGGGATAGAGAAAGCTCTTAAAGAAGAACTCGTAAGATTTGTCTTTAACGACTTTTCTAAATTATGCCTAGTGTTGGCCAGAGCAAAGGGGAAGAAGACATGTTTTTTACTGCTACATCTGAATCTAATTAAATATACTTTTCAGTGTGATATAAAATGTGTTCTTCTATAGACATCTGAGTTTTCCAGACTCTCAAGAAAAAAAATAAAATAAAAGCTTTTTCCTGAGGTGACAGTTTCCTCTGTGCTCCTTAGAGAACAAAGAGAAGGTGAATTCCTCCTGCATGGAGTCTCAGATTCTTGAAGCTTTTGTAATAGATAGAGATTTTCAAAGAGAGATTTTTCTGTGAATTTCCTCATAATATATTTCTCGCATCACATATTGGAAGAACAGAGAAGAGGGTGAGAGTCTCTTAGTTTTGGCTGAGGAGATAAGCCATTATTTGCTACTAGTAAGCAGAGATTAGTAGGGGTCTCAAATGTAGCATCCCCCACCCCTTACCTAGACTTCCCTAGCCCTAGCTGGAAGCTAGACCTATGTGTTCACTTTGCATACTGGAACAGAGAATGAGGCAGCAAAGCTGACTAAATCCCAATTCTTTTTTGATGGTGCTGCCTAAGTAATCTTAAATAATTGTTACTCATGAACCCAAATTATATTAAGGCATTATGGGTAATCTGATTTGTATTAAATCAGAATAAAGAAGGGAACATACGCTGCACTTTTGTGGGGTTTTTTTTTGCAAGTGAAGAACATAATTTTCTTTCAATTTTTGATTTCCAGGCTTTAAATAAAGAGACTTTCAACCAAAACAATTATTGTGTGTATATATATATATATTCTCTACATATATAACAAAGCCTGGCTCCAGTAGAGAATTATTTTTTCCTAAAGATTAAAGGTAAAACAAGCAAACAAACAAACAAAAACTGTTCCTGGAAAACTGTTCCTTGCCAGTGCATTGTCATCTCGATGCTGCCACCAAGATGTTGGGTGGCCTTGACTAAATCAAAAAATTGCTCTCTGTCTTAATTTCTCCATGTATAAAACAATACAATAACTTGTTAGATCCACTGAAAAATAACTGGGAAAATTAATTCCAAGCATTTTAACATTTATAAAATGCTATAGTACTCTAAAAAAAAACCACTTTTTGTTGCCTTCTGATAACATCATGCATTTCAATAAAATTGTTTTTGATGTACAGAGGTCTAGAGACTAAAATAAAAATCTTTATAATACTAGTACTCTCAAAGGCTCATGCTGGTCTTCACAAACACACTCCAAAGGAGCCATGAAGACCTTGATTCTTTAGGCAAAATTTAGGTGTATTGACCTTGCAAGAGGTTCAAAGCTTTCATATATTCTCAAAGGGGAACTTAACCCCCTGAAGTTAAGAACCCTTCACCACACAGAAATAACCTCTGGTATTATTTTGGTATATGCACTTCCTCCATGTTCTTCATTGTACACACAAACACAAATATTTATTCTAAAATATGCATTATACCAAATACAGTATTACATTAGCTATTGCAAACATTTCCTATATAATTTTGTTTTAGAAACATGATGTTAGTGGCTGCATTATATTCAACTACGTTGATATCCCATGATTATTTTCATTGGTTCCTTTTGTTGGATGTTTAGAATGTTTACATTTTGCTATTATAAATAAATCTTTTATAGACTTCTACTTATATAACTATTTCTGTATGTCTTTTCTTAATTCTTTAGCATGATTACCTACAGTTGCTTCTTTGATAATCTTATAATAACTATGGTTATTTATTGGCTTTTCTAGATTATTCCACCAGAATGCAGATTACTTGTTCTGAAAAACAACACCTATTAAAAACTTGTTTTCTAGACAATACCACTTAAATTTAACAAAGCTATTCAGTTTATATACTTTCTACTGAAAAAAAAAATGAGTTTGATGATTGCAGAAATGAAGTTGAATGATTTTTCCAAGTTGTCCAATTTTGAACCTGTTGGGATTGCCTTGAGGATTTTCCAATCATGAAAATCTAACATTGGAAGGAAGCCAAAATGATCTGACTCCTTCGTTTTAGGTCTTAACTATCTTAGGTATATAATTCTTCAAGTAAGATTTATTAAAAGAGTCATTTGTCACATCTAAAATTGTAAGAGAAATACTGAAATAAAGGTATAATTCTTGTCCATCTCTTCCATGAAATGAAACAAAATTAAGTGATGGGATGGCAACATATCTTCTATCAGCCATGTTCTCTTGCTATAAGGAAAAGATTTCTTTTGATGAGTTTCCTGCTTGAACATATTTGTCAGGACTTGCCCCAGAGAGCAATCTCTATTCCTTCTGTGTTTGCTATTTAGTCTCTCCTACCAGGGCTATCTTGGCAGGATTTTTTTTTTTTTTTTTTTGACCTTTTCAGGATTTGTGGATGGTCCATTCCTTAGTAAATAATTTTTCACTGGCAACCAGCATATTTCATTTATGAAATGACCTTTCCAATTCTTGTTTTTTTAATGATGTGTTCCCAATAGTTGCTTTATTCTTTGCAAAGTGAGGTGCAGGTCCAAGGTTTTTCAATTTCCATACCAAAGTTAAAACAGGTTTCTTGCTCTCTTAAAAGCATTGAGCTGGAATTGCAAATGCTTTGTTTATATTCTGTTGATTCTTTTGGAAGTTATTTAAAACGGTGTTTTTCTTCTGTATTTCCATTTGTAATTATAGCTGCCTTTAGGCCATTTTGCTAAGTAGGTCCTGCCATCACCCCAAATTCATCATAGGCAAGACTGATCAGAAACAATCCATTGCCCTCTTCTACTCCCACTCTCTACTGGGTTTCCAGTCTCCCAAGCTAGAAACCTTAGCTCTCTTTTGGCCTCTATATCTTTGATAGTCCTCTGCCCAGATTTGCAGAATGTTGAAAATCCTGTCCAGTTTGTCCATGTATTATAGACAGTCTCAGAAATGTCAGCCCTATGCTGTTCTTTCTGATTTCCAGTTCCTTCATTTACACGTGGCACAGAATCTTTAGAAAGACCATGGATGAGCCCAATTTTTGGTCCAGAATAGAATTGTAACTAACTCCATATACTGTCTGTCACCAAACCTGCCTCTCTAAAAATATCTTCCCATTTCAATTCTCAATGCCATCCCTCCTTTCCACAAAACAGGAGTATGTCATAGCCTTCCAGATGGTCTTCTTGCCAATGGTACATTCATCTTCCAGTCCTTCCTTCATAACGCTTTCCAGCTAATCATTTGGAAGAACCACTTACGTAATATTATTCCGTCCTCAGAAATAATAACTATCTATTGCTTTCTACGATGGTTTTAAACCATGGCCCCATGACTCCTAGCCTTCTGCTTTCAGTTCTTCAGGGAGCACATCATGTGAAAGAGATACTGAGGAGAAAGTTAAGCGACTGGGCTCTGGCCCTGCTTCAATCAGAACCGCTTTGTTTTTATCAGAATGATATACGGGGGCTTGTTACTAATGCACACACTGTGAAATATATATTTTTATTGATATGAATTATATTAATATATTAATATAAACAATATATAAATAAGTTGATATTTATATATTACTGTTTCCCAATTTAAGCCAATTATGATGACAGGAGGATGCATGTTACTATTGCCAGCAGATAGTATACAGCATATACCTATCATGGGCCTCATCAATAGGTATCAAGTATATATGTGTGCAATTTATTAGACACTTATTGAGTGAACAAACTAATATTATGTCTTTCTCCCAATCCCGCAACGAAGATATATTATCCCATTTACTGGTGTAGAAACAGATTTAGGAAAGTTAAGTGAATTTACTCATGCCTTTCCTGAGATGGGTTAAATGGGGACAGGAGGAGGATAGGAAATCTCCCATGTTTCTTTCTAATTTTTAGGCAAGAGACCCTTTTTTAGTCACCAACCTTCTCACACTCGCCTAGTCTCTTCTGCTGTAGATCCAAGACTGTCAGTATATTTTTCTCACATTAGTAACTGTAGAGACTACCTTTCATATTTAAAATCTATCCCCTCACAAGCCCGGCTGTGCAATGGAACTCAGTTTTCTAACTTCTCACTTTTCACAGGCCTTATGCCTTCTAGGGTTTGGGTGTTGATCACTGTGGAGAAACAGAAGTTAACAGATGAAGAAATTCCAATTATAGAGTCTTATAAATTCCTTCAGTCCTGACAACCCCTCATTCATTGCCCTCGAATGACTTTGTCCTGAGTCAGTTAAGCCCAGCACAGATATTGTAGTTGGTACTTACCAAGGCCCTCTACGTCTCCTTTACTTTAGTAAGGATGTTTCATCCCTTCCCCTGTGGTGGCACCTCTTCCCAAATTGAAGATGCAAATCCAGAGAGAATACTTGACATCTCCTTATGTAGCATAAGTAGTTTACATCTCTGAAAACTTCCACCAAGAAAACAAATCCACTCCATCTCTTGCCTGCCTAGAATGTCCACCTTTAATTAATTCAACAAACACTTTTTTGAATAATTACTATATGTCAAGGGTAACACTAAAAATTCCCATTCAAACTTGAAAAGACATAGCCCCTACCTTCCATGAGCTCAGAGTTGACTGGGGGAAACAAATAAATATATAGTAAATATTAATATAATTGCTATACTAGTAGTTTCCTGTGAAAACATTGGAAGATATGAATTTAAATATTTCAAGGGAAGAAAGAAAGGCTTCATGGAAGAGGTAGCATTTGACTTTTGAAGGATGGTAAGGCTTGAGGTAGCATTTGAGACTTGGAATAGACAGGAATGAAAGACAAATGGTGTAGAGGGCAATTGAAATACGTGCAAACACAGAAGCCTGGAATAGCATAGACTCTTTGGAGACCTTAAGTCATTTAGTATTGGCCTTAAGTCATTCACTGTTGCTGAGACTTAATATTTGAAGGCAGGAATTAAAGGAGATGGAATCTTACAGGTAACCGGCAGGGGAGCAATGATGACATGATCGTATTTGTGTATTTAGGAAGCATCACTCACCTACTCTTATCTCAATCCGGTGATGGCTGGTAGTGCGAGTGGTTGAACAATATCAGAAGTTTTCCGTGGTGTGTAAAACTGAAAACAACAAAGGAACAAGACAAACAAATGAAGAAACAAAAACTCATAGACACAGACAATAGTTTAGTAGTTATCAGAGAGTAAGGGGGAAGAGAGGTGGTAGGTGAGGGTAAAAGGGATCAAATATATGGTGATGGAAGGAGAACTGACTCTGGGTGGTAAACACACAATGTGATACATAGATGATGTATTACAGAATTGTACACTTGAAACCTATGTAACTTTACTAACAATTGTCACCCCAATAACCTTTAATTAAAATATTTATATATCAGAAGTTTTCCTAAAGTGTAAAAAATGTAGACTGAAAAAAAAACCCCCAACCATTTATGAGAAGCAGACCGTGGGCCACACGTGAACTCACTTACTGCTGTGTTGGATAAAATTGGGTTTAATATTTTCCTGAAGAAGCTGTGATGCAGGATGAACTGGGAAAATTTGCAGAGTTGGCCAAGCAGTAGTAGATGCATTACTGCAATCTTGTGAAAGATTTAGGCATCTTATGATCTATTTACATAATGTACAGAGTGCTCAAATTTTAATGTATAAATAATACTAAAATATACACATCAAAGTTTCCTTTAAAGAATGATTATAAATTGTTTGGGCTAACTGAGGTCATGGATATAAAAATAATTTTCTGACTGTCTCTTAGAGAATTAATCACACTTGTGTGTGTGTGTGTGTGTGTGTGTGTTCCCATAATATTTTGTTCATATATGTATTGATATATTGGATTATATTTATTTTATTTGTGGTTTAAATACCAATTTCCACATTAGTTTTAAAATCTGAAAGACCTGGAGTAGACTTCTACATTTACTGACTATTAACCTGAGCCTTTATTTTTCTATCTCCAAAAGAGGTATCATGTTACTTCCTTACCGCATATGAAATATACAAGGACAAGTTCCAATAAAGTTCATGCCGATTCTTCTGCACGTTTTGTATTCAATCAATAACTACTGAATAAAGAAAAGTGCTAACATCGTAAATGTACTGTGGTAGAGGGGGTGTTTTCTTGTCCTTCACTTGCTCCACAGGTTGTTAAGGAAAGCATGCTCTTGAGTCTACTTTTAGTAGTTGAAAATAAATATTTTGGGAACATGGACTAGGTAACACGTGGAATTGGATCCAATGATACAGCCTACACTTCATGGTCTTTCCTTCATTGCCAGTACATTTGCTAATTAAAATTTACTGATGGTAATGGATATTGCTAAAGAATACAAGCAGAATTAAACTTCAAAAATCAATTAACCTAAGTTCAATTACTCCTTAGCAGAAGAAATTCTTTAAAGATTGACAAGGTTCAGGTGTCATTTAGAAATTGTCCTAAATGCTGTATGTGGATTCTATTCTAGTGGGCAAGCCAAAGAGGTCATAAAGATAATTTCTTATCCTATGCTTTTCTGTTTTTTTTTTGTTTGTTTGTTTGTTTTGTTTGTTATAAGCCATGGGAATGGCGTTTTTTGGTATAAGCCATGGCTTTGGTATAAGCCACGTATGAACAAATATATTATAAACTGATTTTTTTTCTTTAAATTACAAATCAATAAATAAAGTTAGGCTTTTTAAATTTTTCTTTATTTTCATAGCCATGTTTTCTATTAAAAATGATTCCAGAAAGTGTTGATGAATAATACAGTTAGCTTCCTTTGGCACAAGCATATTTTGCAAAATTTGTATTTTTTAATGAATTCAAAGTCAGAGACGTGACAAGGACAGAGGTCCTGGTTCTTCAAGTTTCCGTTTCCTTACTGGTTGGCATTCACCAAGGCATCTCTCAGTTTCTTCTCTGTAAAGTTAGGGGCCTAAACTAGGTGAGCTTCAGGATTCCTTCTCATTTACACGCTCTCTGATGTTAAATTGCCTCCAAAGAAGTAAGCAGCTTCAGTGCAGGGATGGTGGTGATTGTGAGTGGATGATGGATGCTTCTGACTGAGCACTTACTATGTGCTATAAACTGTATTAAGTGCAGATATGTGTATTGTATGCCTTCACCTGAATCATCTGAATGTCTATCTCCAAGGTGAAATTAAACTGTTAAGTAGAGCCATTTCCCTGTCTTTCTAAAAATTTACATTTGCTACTTTTGCAAGGAATGTGTTTTGAATCTAAATGCAAAGAGGATTACCATAATAATTTAGGTTGTCTCTGTGAGAGTTAACAGATAAGGGTATCAGAGTTCCTCCGCTGAGACCTTACTGAAGGAGCTGCAGAGTGGAGAAATGGGTCATTCTCGGGGTTTTACTTCCTGGCAACTCTGACCCTGATGTGACTGACTGTGGTCAAAATGCTTCCTGTGAAAAGGCATATCTGTTTGTCTTTGCTCTTAAATCACTATGTAGTGCAGATATTTTCCTCTCCGATTTGATTCTGTGAGTGAATGCTCAAGAATTAACATGACTGTTAGAAGTTTCCAATAATAGGCATATGTTACCATAGACACGTCCTTTAAATATGTCAGTAGTACATTATTGCATGGCAATACTTAAAGCCTTTCAAAAACGTTGTTATTTTGTGAGATTCTGAAATTATGTAGTTGTGAAAGATAATTAGATATTTGACTTTCGGCTGTGAAGTGGTCCTGAAATGCTCCGTTAGAGTCTGTGGCACAAAATTATGGGAGTCATTGAAATTTACTACAGAGAATATTTAGAAGGTAGGAGATAAAAGATAATAATGAGTCTTTCTAACCACTCCAAGATAGTCTTATGGGTTTATTAAAGATGAGAACTTGACAAGGCAATTTTAGTTGAAATAGATAATTTTAACACCCCCCCCTTGGCATTTTGAGGGAAATAAGTTATCAACTGGTAGATTATATTGCTCTGAAAAACCATCATTAAAGAAAGAAATAGAAGAATCCTTGGCCATCTTCCCCACATTCTTTTGACTCGTTTCACTGCTGCTATTAATTCTTTCCACCATACTCAGGAACATTGAAACCGATGACTCTAAAATATATTTCTGTAAAGGAAATTCTATGGATGAGGGGAGAGGCTATTTAGTGAGCGCATTGCCTGTGCCTTCCACTCTGCTAAGCAGTGTGGTGTTTCTTATCAGATACTTACTGAAATGCTTGCCTGGCCCTATGTTAGGCACATTAGGAACACAGGGACAAAAAGACAAGGCCTCCGGGGTCAGGATGCCCCACGTATTATCTCAGGTGATCCTCGTCGTGAACATGAGAATTTGGTATTTTAATATATATTTTTTCAACATTAGGAGACTGAGGGTCAGGAGAGGAGGATAATTTGCCCAAGGTTATTTATCCAATAAGAAGTAGAGCAGAAATTGTAGTCAAGATCTACCTTAGGATCTTTCACTATATCATGCAGTTTATTTCACCTCTGCTATGTCCATGACAACAGAAGAGGAGAATCCACCATGTTTAGTTCAATTCCATCTCTGCAAACTGTGTGACCTGGAGGAAGTTATTGTATCTCGTGAAATCTCAGTTTTCTTGTCTATGAGGTCAGGACAACAATATGCTGACCTCAAAGAGTGCTTGAAGCTTGTGTGCAGTGATGGTAATGCTCCTTGTTATGTGCTTGGTTGGACCCAGTGTGGGTCCTAGGTCGTTGCTGTTGTCACCGTGGGTGTTAATAATCTGAGTGAGAAATGTTGGGGATCTTGGCTGTTCTCAATTTGTTTGTTCATTTATTTCCTCAGTCTGAAGGCTATAGCACCATTTGTCAGAGGCGGGCTACTGGCGCAGTGACAAGGGGGAGTGGGGTTCAGGTGTGGCTGGGGAGGGATCGGATGTATAAAGTGTTTTGTAGGATCCAACTGGGGACCACCTGGGCGTCAGCAGGTTCTGGACTCCTTCCTTCTGTTTCAGCTACACACCCTTCATTTCGTCTGTTGTTATAAATGACTACTCCCTTGCTTTTGTTTGCAGAATGTTTTAAAAACACTGCTTTTAAATGAAAGTTGAGGGCAGGGTGTGGACATTTAGAGATTATCCAGGTCTTTTGTTAACATTTATGTTCTCATCATTTAACCGTGTTTTTGGCAGATGATAAGGGTTCATGGTGATAAATGAGTGAATTAACTAATGAATAAACAAATAAACAAATACTTACAAAGCATCTGAAAAAAAAATACACACATGTAGCTCTATGTAGGTATATACAAAACCCTTGGGTTAGAATTTAGGGGAAAAGACAGTCGCTAAGCGTGAGCCAGAACTAGAAGTGAGTTGGGTACAGGAGAAGGGTGGAAGCTGTGTGTGGATCATGGTTAAGACCCAGGCTTTGGGCTAAGCTGATCACTCTGCCTTGCATTAACATATACATTTTTGCTCCAGACAGCTTTCCCAATAGGCTCGCGAGGTGGGAAGGGCAGGCATGAGTTGCACTGGTGGAAGACCGCAGCTGGTAGACATTTTTACCCACCTGTGCTGTCAATTATACATTCTGTTCAAACACCTATGCTGAAAATTATTTTCCTCTGAGGTTATGCAGGTAGTGTGACAGGCACATATGTTACCAAGCAGAACAGCACCAAAGTCCTACAGAAAGCCTTTCCTCACTTCCAGCCAATCAAGGAGGCATGGAGCCTCAGCCTGCGTTCCTCACTGCTGTTCAAAGTCCCACTTCAATATCTCTTTCACCAAAGAAACAGAGCAAATTCTCAACAAGGTAAACACTGCTTCATAAATATTGAACAGTGCTGGTTATATCTGACCTGAGAGAAACCTCAACTTGTTAGAGGACTGTATTTATCAGCCCTTAGCCCCTGAGTGTTATATATCTGGAACGCTGTAAAGTCTGTGAACAGTGAGGAACTGACTTGAAAATGTTGTCATTATCCTAGTTACCGTTTCCTTCATCATCTAAAGTCAGTATTTACTATAGATTCTTCTTCTCTTGGAGTGAAATGAAGAGATGACGGATGAACAATTGAAGGTCATATCCTTTGAAGAAATGTTAAAAAGAAATTGACATGTGGTTAGAGAAATAAATGAGATTATATTGACATGTAAGGAGACTTGGGATTTAGAGAAAATTCAGTTTATCTGTGTGTGTGTGGAAGAAACTAACATTGAAAATGTCTTGATTTTATTTCCAGGTATAAAACAAAGAAGTTATGGGGATGTAATGACAGTGTGGGGAATACAGTCAGTAATATCGTGATAGCATGGTATGACGTCAGATGGTTGCGGGACTTCTGGTAATCACTTCTTTAGGTATATAAAGGTTGAATAACGATTGTGTACACCGGGAATTACTATAATATTGCATGTTAGCTATATTTGGATAAAAATCTTTTGCAAGAAAATGTCTTGGTTTCATTTGGAGAGCATGTGGGATTTGGAGCATACCAGGAAGGATTTATAATGGTGTAGGATCTGAGAGGAAGACCCGTCAGGTTTCTGAAAGAATAGAAGACACACTGGGGAAATAAAAAGAGCATGGAGTTAAAGAGAATTGGGTTTAAGTCCCTATTTTGACACCTTGTTCTTATACAAGCTATTTGCCTTCTCTAAGATTAGTGTCTTCATCTGGAAAGTGTGGACAATAAAACTTTTTAAAAACATGGGGTGATGTATGCGAATTGTCTTGCAAAGACCTAGTATGTTGTCAATAGTCAGTAAATGCTTATTTGTATTCTCTCCCCTTGCACATATTTCAGGATCACTATTCCTATAGAGCTAAACTTTAAACCTACTAATTTATGAGCCTTTGCTTAGCTAGTCTCTTCCTCCTCATTGCTGATGTACATTTCCACATTCTTCCTTTTTTTCTGTAATTGAGTTGACTTTATTCTACTTGTTTTCTTTTTTAATTGAGATATAATTGACATATATCATTAGTCTCAAGTGTACAACACAATGATTCGATATTTGTATATATTGTGAAATGATAGCCACAATAAATCTAGTTAACTTTAATAACCACACAGAGTTACACATTTATTTTTCTTGTGTTGAGAACTTTAAAGATCTACTCTCTCAGCAACTTTTAAATATTCAGGACAGTATTATTCACTATAGTTACCATGCTGTGCATTATATTCCAATGACTTATTTATTTTATAACTGGAAATTTTAACCTTTGACCACTTTCATCCATTTTTCCCAGGCCCCTCCCCACCCCTGGCTTCTGGCAACCACCAATCAGTTCTCTGTATCTATGAGTTGGGTTTTGTTTGTTTGTTTTAGGTTCTGCACATAAGTGAGATCATACAATATTTCTTTCTTTGTCTGACTTATTTTACGTAGCATAATGTCCTCAAGGTCCATCCATGTTGTCACAAATGGCAAGATTTCCTTCTTTTTATGGCTGAATAATATTCCATTGTATATGCCACATTTTCTTTATCCATGCATCCATTGATGGATACTTAGGTTGCTTCTATGTCTTGACTATTGTAAAAAAAAACTTCAATGATCCATGTCCCTTCTTTTGCTTTCTGTTTCTCCCAAATTCAAGTGAATATCCTCCTCATATCTTTCTAAACACTCAAGAATTTCTCACACATGTTGATCAAGTTCTTTTTCTGTGACCCTTTCCAGGATCGCTAACTAATGTTACCATCTCCCTGCTCTGAACATCCATAGCATGTATTATTTTTTAACTCTTTTTTTATACCATATTACTACAGATCTTATAATTATTTCTTTAATAAATATGGTACCAAGCTCTGTGCTAAGCTTGAGGAATTTGAAAATAAAAAAGACCCAGGCTGTATACTCAATAATTCCTGGTCTTCTTGGGGAAACAGATACATAGGAAAATAATTATAATTAAGTATAAGTGCTCTAGGAGGTGTTTGCAAAGTACTATAGATGCATGTCCTTTTCTTCAATTAAATTATATGCTGTTAAATGGAGGGCCCTGTTTTATATTCTTCCTCTGTAATCTTCCTCCTCTAGAACATCTAGCTGAATATTAAGTAGTTATTATACATTTATTGCCTTGAATTCTTCTGTGTAGAGCTTTAATATCATGGAGCATATTTAAATGCGTGAGAGGGATTATTACCCAAAAGCAATCACCATTAAGATTCTGTATAAAACCTCCAAGCCCATGGAAACCCTAGGAATGGAAATAGACTCTTTATTTGTGTAGAATCCATCATTTGCTCCGGTGAGGCAAAAGTTCCTCAGCATTTAAGCAAAGTCAGGCTATATATGATCTTGTTTCTGATGGGTAGGCTGTGTGACAAGCCCGCCTCAGAAAAAGGAGCCTATGTGGAAAGTAGGTGTCTTTTACCTGTAATGCTGACCAAAGGTCAAATACCAAAAACACAGCTAAGGGAACACATTTTGTTAAAACTGAAATCCTTTATAGGTTTGTTGTCAAATAGAGCTGTCTTGGAGACCAGTGCTTGCAGCTTGGGTGCGTGGTCCATTATGGGGATCATGGATGTCTTTTGGGAATTGTCAAAGTTTGCAGTCAATGAGCAGTATACTAATTTGGTAACTAAGAATACCACATCTGTAGAGATATAGATATTGACCACTGGGATTTTGTAGGCAAGACAGGGCCATTTAAATACACTTAGATCGAACAGCCCACGTAGAGCTTGCAAAAGAGAACTCTCACTGGAGTTCAGTCCATGTTAATCACCTTAGTGTTTTATTGACATGGAATTTTCACTCCTCCAAGACACATCTGTGTCTTTCTGGCTGCATACTGAGCTAACTTTGGGGACTAGAAATAATGGTGATTGAAAGATCACAGCTTATTAGCTTAATGTTTGGTTAGCCTTTTACTGGAGCCAAGTACAAACAACCCAGAGGCAAATTTGGAAGCCCTAAGTTCCAAGAAAGAGTTTTCGACAAAGGTTGCTAAATAAATGCTTTGGGTTCATGTGAGATTCTACAGTTAGAAAGAGTTGTTGCATGATCACAGCTTGTCTTCTATATTAATAGTATCGGCATTTTCCTGTAGGATGTGATTTGAGGACTCTGCAACCAGCATTTCTCCCTAGAATTTGTTCCTATGAATTCTTTGAATGATTAGTGAAGAATTGGTCATGGAGAATTGGAACTTGCAGGGGTGGGGCAGGAGAGATGAGTAAAAGGCCAGGGCAGTTACCCAAAGCATAATTTTTCCAAAAAGCGGTCATAATTTTAATAATTATTAATATATGTTGATTATATTCTATACGTCACATACAATATTAAGCAAATTATGAGTTTATTTTTCATTTATATTTTACCAAACTCCAGTAATAAGGGTACTACTAATATTCTAACATCACACATCTACTAGATGGCCAAGCACAGATCTGTCTCATTCCAAAGCCTGCTATATTCTACTGCCTTCCTGTGTACAAGCATGTTATCTGGGATTCATAGCTCTACTTAGGAAATGAAAGGATCACAGTCCAGTGACCATAGTTGCTCTTGCTGATATATGGTTTTCCAGAAATGCCCACAGCAATCATACCGTGATGAGATATATCTCAATTGGTCATTTCTACAGATATTTTTTTGTAACTTAAAAATGTTTCCATTCACTCATTGAGTAAAGAACATTCACTTTCTGTCAGTCCTGATGCTACATGCAAAGCACTAAGACCCTTTCCTGATGTGATCAGTAGCTATGTAAACAACTCAATGTAATGAAAGAATACAACTTCCAGGGAGTACAGAGGAGAGAGTGACCCACTTTGCCTGAGAGAGTAGGGAAAATTTCAAAGAGGTGGTGGCATTTGAGTCAGACTTCAAAGGAGTTGCCCTCTGCCTTCTAAGGCTGAGAAAATCAGCTCAGAATAAAAATATGCGAGGTGGCCCTATACAAATTACTGAAAGGTGGACAATAAAAGCCCTTTTTTTGTTGTTTTATAAAGCACTGCTTTATTTTTAAATGTCACATATAATGTAGACTAAATTGTATATAGACACTAATAAATTAAATGAGGTAAGAAAATGAATGCAATTTGCAACCAGGAAGTTATAATTAGCTATCATTTAATGATATATAGCAAAATATTCTGAGGCTGTGTGGTAGTGTATTGAGATAATGTAAGTATAGAGGTTAAGAGCCCAGATTCTGGAGTTAGAAAGCCTAGACTTGAATGCTGCACTGTCCGAACCTGGGCAGGTACTTAGTTGTCTGCCTTCATGTTCTTCATCTGTAAAATGGAAATCATGATTGTCTCTCTCAGAGTTGTTCGAAGGGTAAAATTGTTTAATTCATGTGAAGAATAGGATAGTACTTGGCACCTAATAGACGTTTAATAGATGTTGACTGTTAATATATTTGAAAGAAGAAAATTAATATCCGAACTCTAATATGAAAATAGCCCTTATTTTCTTGAGCCACTGATTTGAAATATGACTGATTTTATACTTTACCTATCTAAAGACTATTGTCTTGTAACTTTGTAGGAAAAAAACAAACAACAACAACAACAAAAAACTCTTGTGAAATCTTACTATTTTACAGTCATACATTCCATATGGTAGCACTTTTTCTGTCACCTTGGTTGACTTAGATACTGTATCTAGTTCTCATTTTTCTTATCCATTAGTTGGACACATTGTGCTGTAAAGTCCTTTTTAGGCTGAGGTTTTATGCTTCTCTGAGTTCTATTTCCTCCTTTGGTACATACCTAGTGCCTTCAGTAACAAAGGGCAATGTTACTATTCCCATTTTAGAAACAAAGAGCTAGAAACACAGGAAAACCAAATTATGTCCTAGAAAGTTGAGCAGAGGCCGGATTATGACATAGGTTTTGCATGTGAAACTGGTGAAGACCCAGTGTGGTGTAGGGAAAAGACAGTGGTCATTGGTGTCTAATACACTTGGGTTAAAATTTGACCTGGGTTCACATATAAGCTGTTCTGTTTCCTACTGGCAGAACTGCGAATAATTTACATATAGTTAATGAGCTTCAGTCTTCTCTTTTGTAAAAAAACAAGCCTAACACCACCAATATAATGCTTAGGTTAGATCCTTCCTAAGTGTAAGCTTCTTTTTTCCTTCCTTCCTTCCTTCCTTCCTTCCTTCCTTCCTTCCTTCCTTCCTTCCTTCCTTCCTTCCTTCCTTCCTTCCTTCTTTCCTCCCTTCCTTCCTTCCTTCCATTTGAAATTACCTTCCTTGTGAAAACTTGCTATTTGAACTTTCCATACAAACATCCACCTAAGTTGATTTTCAGGAACATTGTTCAACTTCTTGCTCTGCTTGAGATTATTACGAGAGTCAATGAGACCTCAAGTGAAGTGTCAAGGATTGTAAAGTCCTTTGTCAGGCATAATTGGGACAACCATGCAGATAAATGGTGATGGTGGAATTAAGAGCTGCCTGGGGTCCTCAGCCATTGCCTGATGCTGGTATGTGGGTGGTTGTGTTCTTCCTCACAGGCCCCTCTTCTCCTGGAAGCATGTACTGCCTTCTGTTCCCTCTCAAGATACCTGCTGTGCTCTTTCAGAACCTCAGAATTAAATCTCATGTGTACCAATGCGTGTTTTCACCAAGACCAAATATTGTGTCTTTTACCAATTGGCAGACCAAAAATCAACTAATGGATATACTGTGCCTGTTTATAAGTTATTCTCCTATCAATATATATTTTTTTAATCTTTGGCACTTGGTACCTCTGTGAGCTGGTAGCGTGCTGGCAGATGACCAAACAATTATAGAAGGAGCAAATATTCACCAACTCCAGAAACAATCAAGCTCCTTTTGGCAGCTTCATTTGTGTGTGTATGTGTGGTGGTGGGGGGGAGGGGAGGGGCAGTGAGGGGCAGGGGATATTTATATCTGAAATTCTTTTTGTCCACATATGTCATAGTCTCATGTTTTGTTGGTATCTTTATTGAATCTGGTTTATGAAATTAAATATATTAATAGTATTAGTTCTTCTCAGTGCTCTGCTTCCTGAACAAATTTGAGAAGCACCGCCCTATTGCATGAAGTCTAGAATCCTCTGCTGAGGGCTGTCCGATTAATTTGTTCTCACTTATTGAGAGGCCATATATTATTATGATTAAGAGTACAGACTGAGGTCCA
Source organism: Rhinolophus sinicus (assembly GCF_036562045.2). Lineage (NCBI taxonomy): Eukaryota > Metazoa > Chordata > Mammalia > Chiroptera > Rhinolophidae > Rhinolophus > Rhinolophus sinicus. The sequence goes on from NC_133756.1 coordinate 110,400,478, forward strand.
ACTGTCAGCATTCCAGCTCTGCCACTGGCCAGCCAGGTAACCTTGGCAAGTTACATACCCTACCTGGGCTAAAGTCTCATCTGTAAAAGAAGAATAATAGAATCAAGAGTTGTTATGATTATTAAATATATCAGTTCTTGTAAAGTATTTAGAATAGTGATTAGTACAAAGTAAGCACTCAAATATATTATTATTATTATTATTATTATTATTATTATTATTATTGAGTACCTGTTATGTACCAGGCATTGGGCAAGATACTGCAATGCAAAATGAGTACTACCCTTCACTCAAGGAGCCTATTAGTACGAGGGTCAGCAAACTATGGCCCAAAGGCCAAATCCAGTGTGTCGTTTGTTTTTGTCAATAAAATTTTATTGAAATAACAACCATACTCATTTGTTTACAAATTGTCTATGACTGTTGTCATAATTCAATAGTATAATAGTTATAACAAAGATCATATGGCCTGCAAACCAAAAATATTTACCAACTGGCCCTATACAGATAATGTTTGCCAACCCATGTCTGGTGGAGAAGACAAACATATCAACTAACAAATTCTTATGCAGAGTGGCAATAGGCTTAGCACAGTGCCTAGCATATATTTATCAATTGCCTGCCCTGTCTTGATAATGTTTCAAGTGCTGGAGATATAGCACTGAATAAAACAGACCAAACATGAAAAATCTCAACCCACATGGAACTAGGAGTGTAATGGGGAAAGGGAATAAACGAGATAAATAAGCAAAGCATCGCAAAGATCTAGAAGGACCCCAGTGCTAAGAGTAGCCCCACACCAGTGTCCAGTGAGATAAAGATGACCTATACTCAGGTCCCACCCAAACTTGTTCAATCTGAAGTCCTGCCCATAACCTCTGCTCAATACAGCCTGTCCCTTTACCAGCCCTAGTATGCTGCTAGCACAGGGCCCGGCACAGAATAAGTGCTTAATAAAGGTTTGTTGACTGAATAAAGGAATGTCCCAGTCAGGATTTTTCCTCTTCTAAGATGCTTCTCCTGACTGTTGATCTCCCATTCACAATGCAGTTTCATTGTGCGTGATACTGTGTCATGGCCCAGTTGGTGAAAGCTTCTAGATAATGGAAAAAGTAGAGGTCAATGCAGAGGTCCTAGGTGATACTTGAGGTTGTTCTTATAGGAACTGCAGGATGAGAGTAGGTAGAAGATTATAGATCAGACCTTTGTAGGGCACAAGAGATTCATAATGACCAAGACTGACATACGAAGAAAAGCAATCAAATCAAGCAGAGATGGAAATGTGATAATAGCTCATACAGAATACACGTGAAGAGAGGCAGGTAGAGAGTGTATTCATGGAAGAGGGAAGAGCATATGCTAAGGCCCAGAGAGAAGAGAAATTTTGGTAGAATTGAGGCACTTGAAGCACTTAGTTGGCTGGAACCTAGCATGGAAGAGGTACAGTGGTGAGAAATAAGGGTATATTAGAGAAAGAAGGGAGAGCCTTGTAAGCTATGGGTACAAGACACCATTGAAGGGCTTTAAGAAAAGGAGTGATAGGATTAGCTTTGTGTTCTGGAGAGATCATATTGCCTGCGATGTGGAAAGGAAATTAGAATGGAGCTCGATTAGAGGAAGAATGACTCTAACACGCCAGGTACTAAATTTTTATTGTTCCACTTATTATTCACTACTGTTCTGTAAATTAGGGATCATTATTTCCATTGTATTAGTCAGGGAAATAGAATTCAGAGAGATTTAAGTAAATTGGCCATGGTCACCATGCTAAAACGTGAATAGATGAGCTGGGATTCAAATTAGATTTATCAAGAAGATAAATAACATATATTTTTTTTCTGACTAACCCCTCATAGCTCCACTGGCACAGCATAGAGGGGAAAGAATGAAAAGGAGTTGGCTAGATAAAAAGGGAAGGACAGGTATTCTAGGAAGAGACGTCTACAAGTGGAAAACTATAGCGTGACTCTCAATGTAAAGATAGAGAGAGCAGTAAGAGACTACAGCCAGAAAGATCAGTGAGATATTATTATAATGGTTCAAGTAAGAAATGATGACGCTCTCAGGTAAGACAGTAAGTGCCAGGAGAGATGAAAAGATGGGAAAGGTTTCATGAAAGCCAATTTACGAGGGGGAATGAATAAAGTGGGGAGATTAACCTCCTAAAACTAAAAGCACTTTGGGAGACTGGTGGGATATAAAGTTGGAGAGGGTACAAAGGTTCAGTTCACTATTGACTTTAAATTTTAGAATAGGTTGTAATGGCAAGTGGGAAAATCACTTTTAGGTCTCAGTTGGTTTCAGGGTGTAGGGTAGATTATATAACCCTCAAAGTGCCTTTTAACCCTGTGACTCTGGGATTGTTACTGCATAAAATCTTGTGTTTGATAAGGATCTTATAAATTATCATCTATTTTTCATCTCTTTTCCTGAGCCCCATTATTTATTTTACATCTGAGCAAACTGAAAATAGAGGCTTAGCTGCAAATCCTCGACTTTGGGCTCAGTCCTTTTTACATCGCACTGTACCGCTTTACTCTTGACGAAATTTGGGATTCAATGAAGTTCTGAATTTAATCTGAAGACCAAGAAAAAGGTCATGCTAGAGATGGTTATACATTGCACCTCTTAGATTTTCCTGGGTACTTAATGGCTGATAAAAATACATTGGGGAAGAAGTAAGCACGATTGGAGTGCTACCGTGAGAGAAGAGTAAAAGCATTTAATTGTTCAATTGTTTATTCCAAAAGGACACATTACAAGCTTTGTAAGGTTACCACTTATGGGCAAGGAACACTCAAGAGAGAATTTATGATTATGCAGTTTCCTCAATTCACGCCTTCAAGGACTGGTTTCTCAGTAAGTGAAGCTCCGTCAAGCATTTCTAAGAGACAGAGAAGTAATACTTAACTCATAAAGTTTTAAATGCACGAAGAATAAAAGTGGATTTCTATATACGTGAATTTAGTGCCTATATACATTTCATGATGAGCTACATGTTTATGCATTCTTTAAAATGAGTCATATATTTTTGCCTGATCTTTATTCACTCTTGGCTATGTAACCTAAAAGAATGGCAGACCATTACAAATTATAGTATATACCTTTGAACGCCATACTTCTATATGTGAGGACCTTCACAGAGCTAAAAATTGCATACCGTCCAGTATTTACAACAGGGAGGAATAATGAGCAAATAAAATATTTTATTTCTGGTTTTGCTTCTAGTCTTAATAATTAGGACCTACCTTGCTGACAAGCGTATACCAAGTGTGTACTATTTCATTTACTCCTCACAAAAAAACACTATAAAGTACTAGTATCCCAAACTTGAACGTGTGCTCTGAGTTGTGAAGGTCAAACTTTTAGTGCTATGTATCATGAGTTTAAAATCATGCAAACTTAATTTTTCATATTTGAAGTGGAGATTATTCTTACCACACAAGTTTGTGTTGCAAGGATTAGAGATAATGCTTAAAAACCTCTCAATACGGTTCCTAGCATGTTGTGAGCTGTTCTAAATGGTAATGGAGACTTGCAGTGTGAATAGAAGCAGCGTTTTTAGTGTCAGTTATTTCCTGATAGTGTATGCAAGGCTTAATACAGATGTGCTTTTGGCAAAGTAGGCTGACAAGCAAGATAAGCATGACCATATTTATAATCTAGCTGTCCTTTGCCCCACCCCCACCGCCCAAACAGAAATGGAGAGCTCTCTGTCATCTTGTAGGGCCTACCATAAATACTGTCTAGACTACGGCAAAATACAAATAGATTTAAAGTAAAAAATTAAACATATAAGGAGGTAATATCCCAAAGTTACTAAACCCCACCTTTTTTTCTGTAGTACGTAATTTTTCGCCTCCCACCCAATCTTTCCTGAGAATTCATATTATATATGCCTGCCTTTGGAGGCATATTTACAAATTGCACACACACACACACACACACACACACACACACCATCCTACAAGCCTGTGTGTGTGTGTGTGTGTGTGTGTGTGTGTGTGTGTATTTATGAGTATAGGAGGCAAGAGAGAAACAAAGAAACTGACTGACTCCACAAAGAAAGGAAGATGTCTTTTTTTGTCCGCTTTGTATACGGAATGCCTACTATAGCATCTGACACAAGGGACACTTAGTAGGTGCTCAATAACTTTGTTAATGAATGTGGACAGATGTCTAGATATTTATAGTGTGTCTGCATATGTGCATGAATACATTAAATTAGCCTCCCTTTTGCAGGAAGCCTATTTGTCATTCACGATTTTTGTCACTGTATAAGTTAGGAAGAACAGGAGATCTGTATTATATCTTTTTACAAAAGAGCCTTATTTTACTTCTCTAGTAATGAGACTGAAATAGCCATATTTGCTCTGACTAGGGTTTGGAATAAGGCAACACTCACAGACAGCCAAAAGATTTTTTGTATTAATCTTCTCATAATTAGGAGTTGTTAGAATATTGAAAAAGCAGTATGAAATCTAGCAGAGATCAAGATTATTCTTAGCACAGCGCAGATGCTCCAAACTTTAAAAATGCATAAATGTGAGTGACAGTGAAGCAGGTTGTAGTCTGATTTGAGAGTCAACCACATGTGAATAATTAGAGTATGTTGGAAGTATGGCCCTCCTAAGTGATCTCTTGAAGTAACAGCAAGAAACAAGAACAGTACTGGTAACTATTTAGCAAATATGTATTACATGCCAGGTATCTGCAGAGGTGTTTTCCATAGCCTATTTCATTTAAATTGCACAGCAGCCCTATGAAGTGGCTTTATTTCTCTTATTTCACACATGAGGACATTGAGGCTCAGAGAAATGCTAGAACTTACCAAGGTCATAGTACTTGGTAGATTCCAAGTCAAGACATTCAGGGAACAAACATGCATTTTGTACCTGCCAAATTCCAGACTTAGTTTACAGTGGTAGGCAGAAGAGAAAGGGTCTCTACCATCGTGGATTTTACCAAGGCTAAGTTTTTCTGACTTTGAAGCCCTTGAGCCTATATTAGTCTGTCCCCAAATGTGCTGCTCTTTGGGGAGAAGCCATGCATTTATAAAAACTGGGCAGGTAGATTACAAAACTTCCTATTTTCATTTGAAGACAGAACATTTGAGATCAACAAACTGATGAATCCTTCCTTTCAATTGACTCATTCTGGTCTTGCCCTTGCTTTCTTTGGTCATGTCTGCCACATTTTTCTACATCACTGTCATCAGGGTTCATCTCTGGAAATGCACAGTAGATTGCAGAAAAGCAGGCAGCCAGCAAATTGCTTTCAAAGAAAACAAGCTGGAGAGAAAGTTACACGCTGAAATCTAGACTAAGAGTGACTTACTATATAGCAGAGAGAGAGAGAGGAAAATGGAAACAGAACAGAAGTTAGCCTGCAATGGGAAGGTCTTCCAGCAGCGTGGGAGAAGTATTTGCCATGGCAACTCTTGCATCATCCCGCGGGGGTGGCAAGAATGACTTGAGGGGAAAAGAGGACACCTCTTAAAATCCCATCTCCCTTTTAATGAAGCTGGAAATCCCATCAAACAAAACCAGATACAGTAGGTAGGACACAACTCTCCCCTGAACTTAATAGCTGATTTTATGAGAACAGACTAAGTTAGTTATCTGATGGCCAACTTTTCATTGTCACCTGCCATTGCCCTAGGTCAATTGACTTAACACCAATTTGCCTGTTAATTCCTTTGTCTAATGAACAATTTACCTAAATACAGGGTATCTATGTAATTTATCCTCAAAATAAGGACATTTTTGAAAATAAAAACAAGTGCTATTAATTATACTGGGAGAAAAGGGGAAAAAAACACAGTGCTAACCCTGGTAAATCAGGATGAATAGTCATCCTACATAAAACTGATCTCTACTTTCTGTAAATATTTGTGAAAATAAAGACGGCCCAGAGGAGAATACGCAGAAGATATTTCTTCAGAACCTGCTTCATATAGCAAGAGACTCAGCCACCATCACTTGTGTTCAGCAGAAACTTAAAAGTAGGTATGGGAGTGGAAACGATTCATAGTGGGAAAAACGGAAGGCTTCAGATCTGCTCCGAGTGGAGATTGTTGGCATGGGGAAAGTGGAGGTACAGGACATACATGTGTGATTAGTTTAGAGAAAATATTTAGCTTTCTCTGGTCCTGAGTTGGAAGCAGGGGCAAAAACTAGGGAAGCTGTCAGTCACGGACCAAGTCCTGGCCATTTGGACCAGGTGATGCAAAGACTGTGGGCCAAAGATCTATTGTCATATGTGGCCTGGCCATTGTCCATTTCTGTCTTTCATATTGAATTGCTTACTTACTGTAATATCTTGGGGGAATTTTAAGGATACTTTATCCAAGTTGTCTAAAGTCACTTCCAATGTCATTTTGGATTTTTTAATAAGTATTCTTTAAATTTGCATCGTTTGTAGATAATTATTGTTTTGTATCTTGTATGTCTTTCTCATTTATCTCCCTTTGAACACCTAAAGGAAATTTTAGCCTGTTTACAAACCTTCCATCCAATAATTATTTTGAATATTTAATTTTGTTTTGGGGGTACTTTAAGAAGTTAAACACACACACACACACTGCTTGTATTTTAGATAATTTGCTCATTAGGGGAATTTTCTCACAATACGATGAAGTATTGCCCCAAATAATTGAGTTGCTCTCTTTGTCTATTCACACTTACACCCCTGGCCCAAATGAGGAAGAATGGTTGGCAGGTTGGAGAGGAACGTAGCAGCTACGGATATGGCCAGCTGTGGACTCTTTCGTGTGCCTTTTGCCAGAGGAAGAAGGCTTAACTCACTTGTGAACTTTAATTCTGATCATATTCTAGATTTAAAGTCTAATTATTTAATAATTTACGTAAATCTGTATGCCTTTACAAGAAAGAAATTTTATCCTTAGGAATCCGTTGGCTGAATTTGTATCTTTGTTATGAAATGGAAAGCTTTGATTTGACAATCTAAACAATTTAATTTATTAGTGGCAGCCAGTGATCAAAGCAAAACTCTTACCAAAATAAATAAATAAATAAAAATGCCCTGTTCAGAATTGATATATAATGAAGAGGATAATTTGTAACTTTCTTAATTATTTTCCCTGCTCTAGTGTCTTAGTGGTTTACATCCATAAAATCTGTGTATATATATATATATATATATATATATATATATATATATATATATATATGATCTTTACCAAGAACAATAAATGATGGCTGATGTTTTATTGATTTATGCTAGTCTGAAAAATTAATATCAGACCCGGTCTTATTTTACTATAATATAAGACCAGGTCATATAATATAATATGATATAATATAATATAATATAATATGATATAATACAGTGTCTTACATTAATTTTTGCTCCAAAAGACGTCTTAGAACTGATTGTCCAGCAAGGTCTTATTTTGCGGGAAACAGGGTAATTCTACACAAGTTTCAAAATTTGTCTGAGTCTTAGTAACTGCTGTTGTAAAATATTGATCATAATTCATACTTCGTAGAGCTGTTAGGAGAAACATACACTGCTCAGTGCTGACTTTTCTTGGAACTGAGTACAGAACTGGGATTTAGGAGACTTAGATTATAGTCAAGTTTTATGACTTTGGACAACTAATTTCCTTTCGCTGGGCCAGAGTTTCTCATCTATAAAATAAAGGGAATGTACCAGGTTCTTTCCAAGGTCCTTTCTACCTCTAAGTTCCTCTCTCTCTAAGAACACAAAGACAGCACAATCGGATATCAGTCATTCACTGTACTTTTAAAACCAAACTTACATTTCTAACATGCTATGATATAATTGATTTTCTAGTAGTCTAACCTCACTTTTGTTTCTGTTCCTCTCCAAGTCCTACCACATAAATTCTAAGTCCTACCACATAAATTTCAAGTCCCTTCACTAATTAAACAAAATTCTTTTATCTAACCTATTCTAGCCCAACCTATCTGCCTACCTGTTCCCATACAAATTCTATAAACTGTCCATTTAACTCTCACTTTTTCTCATGGTATTCCCTTGGCAGGAAATGCCTCTTCTCATTTCCTTTCCTCCATCTTTAGTTATTAAAATCCTAGTCATCCTCCAGAGCGAGCTGAAGCGTTAAACCCCTCCATGCACTCCTCTTTTGCCTCTCACTGCTGCATAAGCACCCCCCTTCTCTGGTTTCCCACTTGACTCAGTGCAGCTCTCACAAGTACCTAGTAGAAAGTACATAAGTCTTGAAACTAGAAAGCTTTTAATTTGAATTTGATTTCTATATAATTTTTCCCTGTATGGCCTTGTGATTTGTTTAGTCCCCAGGAGGCTCAGTTTCTTAAATGGGTATGATGAAACCTACCTAATGGTTGTTTTGCAGATTTCCTACCTTTATTCATGGAAAGCCTGAGATGTAATAAATGCTCAAAAAGTGCTTGATCATGGTCTATCCTGCTCTGACATTTTTTCTTACCTCACAATTGTCCTGATAGGTTTTATTTTTTTTTAATTTAATGTGAAAACCTCTAAAAGGCAAGGGTTATGTCTTGTTCTTTATAACACAGCAACTTCTTACAGTCCCTTTACAGCTAAGAAGTAATTTTCTCACTCATGTATTCTTTTAATCTTAAAAGTCATGTTCATTGTAAAAAAATAAGGGAATTCAGAAACTCAAAAGGAAGAAAATTACATCTACAATAATCTCACAATTGTGAGATAACTACTGCCTGGATTTTTGTTATTTAGAAATTTTCCTATGTGTCCATATATATATACATGTTTGTAAACATGTATAAAATATGTATATAGAAAATATGTATTAGGATTTTTCCAAATAACTTTTATTGAACACATCATACATATCTACCTTATCAAATATACTCCCTTGTATTTTAAGATATTCATGATTTCCATTGATTTATTTAACTAATAATGAAAATCCACATAACTAAATCTTTGATTAATAGTTTCTTTGTCATAAGTTTCTGTAAGTGAAATTTTCAAGTACAATGATATGTATTTAAGGTTTTTGTTTAATGTTATTCCCTCCCAGGTACTTGCATCAATTCCCAGTCTAACCTATAATGTTTAATAGTGCTCCAAAATACTTTAGAATTCACCGAAATATGTAATCCTCATTAAGATCTTTGTAGTAGGAATTACTGCTTCCTACTTATATACATTCTACTTGGTACTTATGAGAGCTGCACTGAGTTAAGTATTTTACATATTTTAAAATGAGGCCAAAAGAAAGGTACGGTACCTTTTAGGGATACATCTAATTAATGGCAAAGCTGGGAACTCCTATGTAGTAGTCTAAGCTTAATATTCCTTTTCTCTACACAATAGCTTTATCCATTCATTTGCTCATTTAATGCGTATTTTGAGTGTCTAGTTAGATGATAAGGCTATTGTGCTGAACACATTTCCCACCATCATAGAACTTAAAACCTGGCAAGGAAAGCAAATATTAATTGAATAAGTAGCTAGTTCTAAATCATAGTAAGGCTATAAAAGTAAAGAAAAATGTCACATGCATATGTAGCAGGTGGACCTGACCTATAGGCAAAAGTTAGGAAAGGACTGCTTTGAATATAGGCCATCTAAGCAGAAACAGCACAGCTAAGTATGTTTCAGCAAGACATGGGGGGCAAATAGGAGGGAAACCCTTCCATACAAGGGTTTCTCAGTACCAGCATTATGACATTCTGGGCTGTATAATTTTGTGTCGTGGGAGCTCTCCATTGCATTGTGGGAGGTTTAGCAACATTGCTGACCTCTACCCGTAGACACCGATAACACCCACCAGTCATTTATAACAACCAGAGGTCCTCGTGGAGGCAAAATCACCCCTGCTTGAGGACCACTATTGTAGACTTAAGAAAAAGCAGTTATGAGAGGGGCATGGTACTTTCTAGGAATTTATACAAGTCCAGTATGACTAGCGAATGGAATATGAAGTGGACACTAGTTCCAAATCCAGCAAGGTTCATACATGCAGGACCTTGAAGAGACTTTCATTATTTTGGACTGTATTTAAAGAGTGCTGGGAGGCCAACAAAACTTGTGAATAACAGAGTTGTATGATTCGGATATACGTTTAGAAAAGATCACTTTCAGAGTTCTAGGTCAAAAGAAAGGGTCAAGAACATACGTGAGGGAAACATTTAGGAAGCTTCTGAAGTAATCTATGTAAGAATATAGATAATTCCTGTGGATATAGAGAAAGTAATACAGATTCTAGAAATATTTAAGACAATTAGTAGGATTTAATAATTGACAGGCTGTTGGAAGTATACAAAAGAGATTGTCAAAGATGATTGCTAGATTTCTGACTTGTAAAACTGGGTGGATAGAAGTGTCATTCAACAAAATAGGTAAAATAGAGGAGAATGGAGTTTCAAGCAGAAATTCAACATTTAGTGGTGATCATAATGAGTTTGAGGTGCTATTAACACATTCATCTACTCAGCAAGCAGTTGGAAAAATGGGCCTGAGTTCAGAGAAGGGAAGTGAATTAGGAAAAGATTTAGAAGTTATCATCATAAGTGTGGTTAATCAATAACAGGAAGGAAAATTGAAAATTCACAAATATGTGGAAATTAAACAACACACTCCTGAACAACTGAAAGGTCTAAGAAGAAATAAAAAGGAAATATATATATAGAAACAAATGAAAGTGGGAACATGGAAACACAACATATCAATATTTATGGGATGCAGCAAATGCAATTCTAGGAGGATTGTTTATAGCAATGAATTCTTACAGTAATAAAAAGAAGGACCTCAAATAAATAACCTAACTTTTCACTTTAAGGAACTAGAAAAAGAAGATAAGTCCAAAGTTAGCAGTAGGAAGGAAATAACAAAAATAAGAGCTGAAATAAATGAAATAGAGACTTGAAAAATAAAAGATCAGCAAAATTAAGAGCTATTTTTTAAAAAAATAAACTAAATAGACACATTTTTAGATAGAGTAAGAAAAAAAGAGAGAGGATTCAAATATTTAAAATCAGAAATCAAACAAGAGACTTTACAATTGATAGCACAGAAATACAAAGGATCATAAGAAACTATTATGATCAGTTACATAAAACAAATTATTAATAGATGACCTAGATGAAATGGATATATTTCTAGAAACATGCAACCTATCAAGACTGAATAATGAAGAAACAGAAAATCTGACCAGAACAATAATGAGCTAAGGAAATTGAATCATTAATCAGAAATTTCCCAACAAAGAAAATTCCAGTAACAGATGACATCACTGGTGAATTCTACCAAATGTTTAAAGAAGACTTATTACCAACGCTTTTCAACTCTTCCAAAAAATTGAAGAGGATGGAACACTTCTTAACTGATTTTACAAGGCCAGTATTACCCTGATACCAAAGTCAGACAAAGACAGTCCAAGAAAAGAAAATTAAAGGCTAATATCGCAAACAAACATCGATGCAAAAATTCTTCACAAAATATCAACAAACTGAATTCAACAGCAAATTAAAAGGTCATGTACCATGAACAAGTGGGATTTATCCCTGGGATGCAAGTATGGTTCAGGATACACAAACCAATATATGTGATATACCACACTAATAGAATAAAAGAAAAAAAAAATTATATGATCATCTCAACAGATGCAGAAAAGGCATTTGACAAAGTTTACCATCCTTTCATGATAAAAATTTTCAATTAATTAGATTTAGAAGGAATGTTACTCGACATAATAAAGACCGTACCTGACTAATCCACAGCTAACACCATACTCAGTGGTGAAATGTTGAAAGTTTTTCACTAAGATCAGGTATAAGACGTGGATGTTTACTCTCGTCACTTCTTTTCAACATAGTACTGGATGTTTTAGCCCAAGTAATTAGGCAAGCAAAAGAAATAAAAAGGCATCCTGATAAATCAGAAAGGAAGAGGTAAAATTGCCTCTCCTTGCAAATGGCATGATCCTATATATAGAAAATCCTGAAGACTCCACAAAAAAAACTATTAGATCTAATCAATGAATTCAGTAAAGTTGCAAGTTACAAAATCCACATACAGAAATTAGTAGACTTTCTATACACTAACAATGAAAAAGCTAAAAAAAAGAAATTTAGAAAACAATATTTGCAATAGTACCAAAAACAATAAAATACTTAGGAATAAATTTAACCAAGGAAGTGAAAATTGCAAAATATTGATGAAAGTAAGTGAAGAAGACACAAATAAATGGAAATATATCCCATGTTTGTGGATTAGAATAATTAATATTGTTTAAATGCCCATTGTAACCAAAACAACGTATAGATTCAGTGTAATCTCAATCAAAATTCCAATGGCATTTGTTACAGAAATAGAAAAAAAAATCCTAATATTCATTTGGAACCACAAAAGACCCAGAATAGCCAAAGCAATCTTGAGCAAGAACAAAGCTGGAGTGATCACACTTCCTGGTTTCAAGTTGTATTTCAAAGCTCTAGCAATCAAAACAGTATTGTACTGGCATGAAAACAGACAAATAGACCAATGGAAAACAATAAATAGAGAGCCCATAAAGAAACCCTCACATATACAGTCAACTTATCTTTGAGAAAGTCACCAAGAAGACAATGGAGAAAGGATAGTCTATTTACTAAATGGTGTTGGGAAAACTGAATATCCACATGAAAAAGAATGAAATTGAACTCTTATCTTATACCATACATAAAAATCAACTCAAAATGGATGAAACACTTAAACATAAGACATGAAGTTATAAAACTACTAGAATAAAATACAGGGAGAAAGCTCCTGGACATTGATATTGGCAGTAAGCTTTTGGATATGGCACCAAAAGCACAGGGAAAAAAATAAAAAATAAAAATAAAAAAAATAAAATAAAAAATAAATAAATGAGACTAAATCAAACTAAAGAGATTTTGCTCAACAAAGGAAGGAAAAATCAACAAAATTAGAATGACAACCTATAGAATGAGAGAAAATATTTGCATACTATCTCACTGGTAAGAGGTTAATATCCAAAATATATAAGGAACTCATTTAACTTAACAGCAAAAAGATTAATAACCCATTTTAAAAATGGGCTAAGGACCTAAATAGAAAAATTTCCAAAGAACACATGCAAATGGCCAAGAGGTATATGAAAAAATGTTCAACATGACTAATCATTAGGGAAATGCAAATCCAAACCACAATGAAACATCACCTTCTACCTATTTGGATGGCTCTTATCAAAAAGTCCAATGATAACAAGTGTTGGCAAGGATGTGGAGAGAAGGAAAAGCTTGTACACTGTTGGTGGTGATGTAAATTGTTACAGCCACTATGGAAAACAGTGAAGAGGTTTCTAAAAAATAAAATAAAATAAAAAATAAAATAAAATAAAATAAAATAAAAATAAAATAAAATAGTACTACTGTATGAGTCATCAATTCCTGTTCTGGGTATATATCGAAAGGAAATGAAATCAGTATTTTGAAGACATTTCTGTACCCCTATGTTCACTGCACTACTATATTCACAGTAGAAATATATATATATAAAAGTGTCTGTCAATGGATGAATGATTAAAGAAAATGGAGTGTGTGTGTGTTTATGTATCTGTATATTCATATATGTTTATTATACATAATATATATTGTATATATATTATATATAATATATATATTATATGTAATACACACACAAACACACACACACACACACACACACACGGAATATTATTCAGCCTTTAAAAAGAAGAAAATCCTGTCACATACTACAAAATGGATGAACCATTATTCCATGAAATAAGCTGGACATAGAAAAACACATACTACATGATCTTACTTGCATATGAAATCTAAAGTAAAGTTGAACTCTCATCAATAGTGGTGTTTACCAGGGGCTGGGGGTTATAGAGGGGAAGGGGAGATGTTGGTCAAAGGGTATAAACTTTCCATAAGATGAATAAGTTCTGAAGACCTAATGTACAGCTATAGTTAATAATACTGTGTTGTATACTTGAAATTTGCCAAGAGAGTAGATCTCCAGTGTTCTCACCACACACACACACACACACACACACACACACACACACACACACACACACGGTAATTATATGATGTGATAGGATATGTTAATTAGCTTAATTGCAGTAATCATTTTACAATGTATACATATATTAAATATGTTTACACTTTAAATATAGGCAACTTTTTGTTTGTCAATCATACCTCAATAAAGCTGAAAAAAATAAAAGTAACTAATAAACTCTTTACATACTTAAAAAAGGTTAGGGTTATCAGAGAGTGCTGAGGTTGCACCTTTTCACTTCTTTATTCCCAGCCGCTCATCAATCTATCGGTTCATGAAACATAATGAAAGAACTTGTGCCCAGGGGAATTATTTTTCAGGACACATACACATATGTATTTTGCTCTCGAACAGTTTAAAATGGAGTTAAGGAGATGAATCTTAGGCACAAAAAGCAATGTGAGAACAATACCAGGCAGTGTATAATCAAGTACTAAATTGGGCTGTGCAGACAATACATGCTATAGGCATTCAGAAAAAGGAATCTGTGTGGGCTGAAGTTGTCAGGGAAAATCTCACAATAAGATGGGCCCTTATCTGATCTTTATGGGATGACAGGATTTTGAAATGATTTTACTTGAAACCCCGTTTTTTTGTCCTTTGTGTAAGATATATTCATCCTGCTATCTTTCTGGTCCTATAAATTAGAATCTATGATTGCTTAGAAGGCCAGCATTCTTAGATTTTTCTTTCTCAAGAAATCCAGAGTCGGCATAATACATTCCCAAGGTACATGTAGAAGGCTCTTTGGGAATATGCTGGATGCTGAGGGATTGTGGTGGGGAATTTAAAGGGATCTTTGCAACCATGTTTTTCTAAATCCATGTTTACTCTCAGGCTGTGTTTTCAAGTAGCTCTCAATAGGACCAGTACTGTGCTCCTCGTGGGTGTTTAACTGGCATTTAAAAAAAAAAAAAAGACAAGGAAAGATTGTGAGAGTGTTTTTTGGTTATAACAGCAATGTGGGGCGTGTACTATTTACAATTAATGGTCAAGAACTGGAAGGGAGGTGAGGGCTGTAGGAGACAGTGCCACACAATAAAGAATTGTCCTCCATTCTATACTTTCAAATATATAACTGGACTATCCTTTATATTAGAAACCTAAATAAAATTCCCTGAGCCCAGAATCTAACTCCATTTTACATGTGTGACACAAAGCATCTCTTGCATGGACTTGATATACACTGAAATTTTCAAGAATACATACAACTGCTGTCATACGAGGCATTATTGTTCATCATTGTGCTTAGAACTTTATGAGGAGTTTTCACCAGTACAGGATATTACATCACTGATAGCAATGGGGCTTGAGACGTTTGAGGAATCAATGCCATATGCCGTCGTCTTTCTATACTGGGGACACCAAAAAAATGTATACAAGTGGATACTTGGGTCAATATTGCTCAAGCCGTAACGTTGCTCACGTAGGTCGCTGTAATCAGAAGTGTCTGGACGCTGATGGTAACCACGTTGAGCACCTCTTGTAATTGCAGAAGTCAGAGGTGACTTGTATTCATCTTTTGTTGTCAGTATATATTGAACATTAAAATTTTATTACAGTTTTCCTTTCTTAAAACATGTATACCTTTTTTTGGCACCCTCTGTATATGTGGGTGCAAGTACCTGACCATGTAATCATGTTTTTGGTGGAATTTTATCTGAGCACTTCCATTGAAATATACTTTTTAAAAATTTCAACTCTTTTATTTCTTCTTTATATTATGTTGAATTTTTCAATCCTATGTGAAAGTAGGTTATATGACTTAATATTTATCATGATAGTAAATGAGACATTAAAAATATTTGTATATAAATGGAGTGTCATATCTAAAAAGGTTAAGAGTCACTGACTAGGCACTGGTGTCTTGAGAAATTTGCTCTGGGTTTTGGAATTGGAAGATCTAATATTTGAGTTCTACCCGTCCCTTCGCTATAAATCTCAACAATTCATTTAGTCGTTATGCTATTTTTCCTCACTGAATACAAAGGAGTGATGACAACATCTTCAAGGCTGATGTGAGCATCAAGAATCAAGTGGGATCTCTACCTACTTTCTGAACTGGGGCCAGAGTACCCATGGGCGTACACAGTGGTATGTATGTCAGTGGGTACTCGAAGCCATGAGTAAACATTGCACAGTCTTCTTGGCTTATTAAATCTGGTGGTCAGAGAGGAATATAAAACATCACTTTATAACAAATACAGAGATATTGGTGGCTTGAATTTAATATTTACATGAATTTTTAAGATAGCAAATGAGACACTCAAGACATTCCATTTGGTTCCTATACCTCCAAGGGTAATAAATACATTCTCTTCCGCCTTTAGGGATACTTTGGTAGAAAATCCTGAGAAACTCTGAAATGCTTTGTAATTTGTAGATCAGTTACCATTATCTCAATAAAACTCCAAGGAGGATGCATGAAATTCCAAAGATATTAAAGCAATTCAGGGATTATAATGAGATAACGAAACTTCCTGAGAATTCCCCTTAGGGCCGGTTGGTAATCATATGGAAGTCCTGAAAGGTCTACAAACAGCTGCAGGGAATCATCTATGTATTTAGAATAGTCAAGAGGAACTAGAACATATTTTTATCTTTCTCCATACCTCTATCAATTCAATCTTCTTTATGGCTAAAACTCACCACTGATTAAATTTACTATGTACCAGATAGTAGGCCAAGCAGTTTGTGCCCCATCTTTATTTCAATCCTTACAACATCCCTGTGTAGTAGGTTTGTTATCTTTATTTTGCTGAATTATACCCTGTGGCAGAGAGAGGTTATATTTGCCCAAGGTCACACAGCTGTAAGTGACAGAAAAGAAATTGAAACTCAAGTTGTTATTTTTTTTTCTCCAAAGTCTAAGAGCTGTTAGTTTCTGAGAGAGAACAGATTCCAAGTTCTAAGGTGTTATATGGCCCCTTGCTCAACTGGCATTCATCTGAGTGTTGAGCCATGATGACCTTAAACAAATAGACAGCATTTCTAACAGATTCCCAGCTTATGCTGATGTTTTGAAAGACAAGACTTTGAAAACTACTGCAAGAGACCCTAGAGCAAAAGCTGGCAAACCACCAGCTAAGAAATGTCTTTTACATTTTTAAATGGTTGAAGAAAATTAAAAGAAAATTAATATTTCCTGACATGTGAACAGTATGTGAAATTTAAATTTTAATGTTTATTAATAAAGTTTGGGTGGAACAAATTATGTAATGTCTAGGGCTGCTTTCTCAGTGTAACATCAAAGTTGAGTAGTTGGAACAGAGTTGAGTAGTTGTGACAGTGATCTTATGGCTCGCAGGCCTAAAACTGTTACTATCTGGCCCTTTACAGAATCAGTTTGCTTACCACTCCCTCCTCTCTAAGAAATTGTCGGTCTCACCTGCACATTGGGCTCACCTGAGGAACTTTATAAAATCCTGATGCCTGGCTACCATTGCCAGAGATTCTGATTTAATTGACCTGGAATATAACCTAGTGGATCCATAACATTTAAACATATCTCTGTGTCCTGCCTAAATAAAACAAACCCGAAAGCAAGCAAACCTACCAAAGTTATTCTGTGTATAAGAAAGTTCTAATAGTCAAATCTCCTTATTTCATAGAGAAGGAAAATGTACACAGATATGAATTATTTATCCCTATTAATGGTTGTTGCTGTTATTGTATCATTAGTAAATTATAATTGCATATTGCTTGAATATTTTCAAAAAAACATTTTACATAAACTAGGTTATATTCTAAAAGTATTGTATGCTTGTCTTAATCTGTTTGGGCAGCTATAGTAAAATGCTACAGACTGGGTGGCTTATAAACAACAGAAATTTCTTTCTGTCAGAGAGCCTGGAAGTCCAAGATTAAGGTGCCAACAGATTCAGTGTCTGGTGAAGAGTCTGCTTCCTGGTTGATAGTCCTCACATGGTGGAAGGGGCAGGGGGGCTTTCTGTGGTCTCTTTTAGAAGGGCATTAATCCCATTCAGAAGGACCTAATCACCTCTCTACAGCCTCACCTCAAAATATTACATCTAGGATTAAGTTTCAGCATATGGGTTTTGAGGGAACACAAACATTCAGTCTATAGCAATGTTTATTGGGGGGGAAAAAAAAGAAATACAAAGGAAATATATGTTGATGTCAGGTGCATGACTCAGTGCATGAGGTAAACATTGATTAGCAACAAGTTTACTCCATAGTCACCTTTTCACTTCAGAACCAAATAAAGTAGTTGGCTTGTGTTTAAAGGCCATGCTGTAAGAACAGTATAGCACACACTAGAATTACATGCCTTCCGGAGGCACTCAGGAGCTTAGATCACTCAGGAATAGATAGGTTCTTGTCCCTTATGCCATGATTATCCCCTGACCCGTACTCATTGAGAACAGTAATAGGCAAATCCGCTTGCAGGTCTTAGAATGTCCTTCCTTCCTGTGTCTTCACTTCTCTCATTTACTGAGAGGATAGTTAGATAAATAGTTCATTGTGGGTGAGGCCGCTGTAGTATACAGAAAGGCATAAAATTAAAAAATGTAAAGTCATGTCTAACTTATCTTCCTAAGCCAAGTCTCAATCCCCAATGATCAGCACTGTCAAAATTTTACACACACACACACACACACACACACACACAAACACACTCTCACACACATTCATACGCACACGCACAAACACACTCTCACCTACTACAATTATATACAAATATACACACAAATATAGGCTCCTATTATACAAACTCTTTAGCAACCTTATTTTTTTACATTTAACATTATAACTTGGACATCTTTTGATATAAGAATATTCACATGTACCTTATACTGTTCTAATAATTGCATAGTATTCAATGCCATAGAAGAACTATAATCTTACAAAGAAGTCTTGTCCTAATGGATATTTACAATAAACATGTATATGTAACATGTATGTGTATTTAGATCTATAGGTCTATTTATACCTATACCAATATCTATATCTATATCTAGGATAAAGTCCTGGAAGATGAATAACCACATCAAAGAGAATGTTCTTTTTATACTATTTTATAGCGTACCTTCCAAAAAGTTTTTACCAATTAATGCATTCCCATTAATTACTTAATATATCAATTTAAAAATATTTCCTAATTTTTATGCTTTTCCCTAAATATGAATATGGTGGAATATTTTTGTGTTTTGTGGTCTTTTTGTGAATTGCCACTTTATGTCCTTTGCCTTTTGTATTTGGTTTTATATTTTTGCTTATATATTTATGAAAATTCTTTGTATTTTAAGATATTTTCCATTGAATGTGTTGCAGATTTTTTTTTCAGTTTGTCATTGTATATAATTTATCCAAGCAGAAGGTTTTTAAAATTTTTTATATAGACACAATTATTTATCTTTTCTTTCTATGGCTGCAGGCTTCTCCACTCCAGTATTATACCCTCTAAAACCCAAAGCAAATCTGTTTTCTTCTAATATGTTTATGGTTTTAATTTTTGCACTTAATTCTTTGATCCACCTAGACTATTTTGGTGATGGGATTCATCCTTAATCTTCTTAGTGACGCTATGGGCTAAGTATTATCCCCATTTAATAAATATCCATTATACAAATGGTAAAAGAAAGAATCTGACATGGAAGTTACTTTCCAGGACTACTTGCTTGTGAGAGTTAGAGCCTAGATTTATTATGCTGCCTCCAAAACGATGTAGCCAGTTATAATTTCCTTCTACAATAGCAAATGTTATTCTTTTAGCAGGTACACTGACCTGTTGAAGCCTTTGCCTAAAAATAGGGTGTACTTATTAGTGGGGCATTGTCGCTAGAGTTAATGTCTCATTTCCTGCATCTATAAAATGAGAATAGTGAAGTCAGCTCTCCTAGTACACTTAACGAAAACTAGACAGTAAATCTATAGGCATAGCCTATGTCTATACTGCGATGCTGTGGGGTAGATAAGTGTATAGGAGCATTTTAAGCTGGTCTGTGAGTCCGAGACCCCTTCTTTATAATGGACACACATTAATATTGTATGTGAAGTCTTATCAGCAGAAGTCATCCCTGGTTGCCTTACCAGGGAAACCTACATGTGCTTTTTCACCTGTAACTTCATTTTTCTTTAATCCTTGCCTGTGAACTGTTCTGAGATTTGTAACGTTTTCCAGCCCTTTTGCTCTCTCCCTCCTGGGCCATCCAAATACCCTACGGTCTATTAAAATAATAAGAAGAAAGATATAAAGTTGCTCTCCCCCCACAATTCCTAATGGGAAAAAAAATTAACAATATTTATGCACATATTGAAAAACTGTGTTTTTTTTAAACCCTCTGAACCCCCAATAAAGACAGGCATTTAAAAATTCCCCTGTTTTTCATGGCATTGAGTTGCTATGTTTGGGTTCATTTATCGGGAAGAGCTGCAGGAAATGTGACCTGTTATGACCTCAGGAGAGGAAAGTGTTGTTAACTGAAATTCTTAGTTCTGCATTCTAACGCCATTAATAAAAGTTGTGGAATAACGACATTTGGGCATCCATGCCTTGTTTTAATGTCCTGGAAAGTTACTGGTTATGTTGCAAGTGTTTAAAATTTGTAATGACCTAGACTTATATGACAGATGGAACTGAGAATCGAATTAAGTGGCTGCCTTCTTTTACGATGCTAAAGAATCTCTAGCTTAAGACAAGATTGCCTTTTTCCTTCCTAAAAAAAGGCACAAACAATGACAGCCCAAAATAGCTATTTAGTCAGAACTGACGACACTTTCTGAACGCTTGTCATTAAGAGAGGAATAGAAAATCCTGCTTTTCTTCTTCCTTTAATTTCTCTCCCTTAAATACCTTGCATCCTCCTGAAGCTGCTTCACCTCATTGCCCAGGAGAAATGCCCAGTCGCTCTGACAGTACCTCAGCACCACTGCAGGCTCCAGAGGGGAGGTGGCTTATGCAAAACATATTAAAGAAAAATCCTAAAAGTCACTGCAGCTTTTTCTGGTGAGTTATGCTGATCTTCCCTGTTGCTGTAAGCTGATGGGGAACGTCGTGGCAAAGACATAACCACTCTTTTTCCTCCCACTATTTTTGCTGCAGTGAGAACTGTTCATTTCTGCTTACATTTCGCCAGATAGCTTTAGAATTCTAGCTGAGCATTAGGGCTTCCTACGGCTGGAAATAAGAGTTTAGAGCCTTAAATTGCACTTTGTCCTTTGGCTCAGTAAAAATTGAGTTAATTTGTGTCATCCGGTGCCTGATAGGAACGACAACAGACAGTAGGATCTGACGATGTTTCTGAATTAAGTTTTTTTTTTTTCCCCTTATGGATTCATGAGGGCAGAAGCTTTTATTTTTCTCTCTTGCTCTCTCAGTTCCAGAGCCAGCTGAACATATTACATTCAGCAGCAGTAGCTACTGAATCTGTGGTTCTGTTATCCCCTGGAATCTTCTGTCTTCATTCCAAACCCTTCCTCTATTATTGACTGTCATTTACCAATAAAGCTTCGTTTCGGAAAATTAGATGCACTGTCTTATTAGTGAGCCTAGCAACTTTAAATACCCCTGGAAGATGTGAACAGATATTACAGGACAGGGAAGTAAGAGAAGGTGGTACTTCTCAGCCACGTAATCGTAGATCACCCCCCGGGGAACCCAGCTTACATTTTAGGGGACTTTATGAGACAGTGATCCTTTGGTCTTGGTCTTATTTCACAGGCAAAAGCAGAATGAGATGTGTTTGCAGTGATTTGTACTATTTGCCAAACAGGGTGCTGCATCAGAATAGCCTGGAATATAGTGCAGAGCCCATATTAAACCTCCACAGGAAAAAGGGTTTCCTCTTCATTTACAGTCTGCCCGATGCAATCCCACTGTAAAGTATCTAATAGGATAACACCAGGGCTGTCCAGAAATATAAGTAACTCATTGGTTAAATTTCAATTCTTCACCTCCCCCCTTACCCCCCCCCCCATGCTTCCTGGGTGAGCTCATTCCCCCTTCCCGTTTTTTTTTGTTTTTTTTTTAAACCCAGTGATTTGAAATGCTAGAAGGAAAAGCAACTGAAGTCTTAACTTTCAGATGCTGAATTCTTGGCTAATTGAAATTACTGGGCACAATGCTATATATAGCCAATGAAGAGATTTTGAGCTCTCACTCAGTGCCTTCGAGACATGTCGTTTTGTAGTCAGAGAAAACAGAGATCAATGCATTTTCAAACTGACAGAGGGAACGGATGCTCCTTAGTAGCACATGCCCAGGACCGTGTGTGTGTGGGGCTTGCGCTGTGCTGAGAAGCTGAATACCGGTCCATATGCTCCTTATTTACTGCAATGTTCTTTGCATGTTACTGTGCACTCCGGACTAACGTGAAGGTAAGAGGAGGCGAGCCGGCAACTGGGCACAATATACATGTTAAACCAGCTGCAGAAAATGTCTACCTTGTGTAGCTTCAGGACTTTTCTGATTGCTGGCTGAGCAGACAGATTATTACAGGTGGTTGCAAGGGCTTTGTTTTATGGTTGCCGTGCTGCCTGGCTGGGGGAACATGTGGGAACGCTGCTGGGAAGTGACCTTCAGGTTTAACTGTTTGTAATTGAGGTTCACGCTCACACTTGGGGGGTGGAGTGGGGGGAGAAAAAGATGAAAATTATTTAGGTAGGCCGGAAGCGAGAAACAAGAGAAGGTAAAAAGCTATAGAGAATGCTTTAGAGCAGGATTTAAAGTCTTTCTTTTAAAAAGTGCTCTGAGCTGCCTGTGTTTGTGCAGTTTAATTGTTTGAGCTGGGGATTCAATTTAGTGGCTGTAATGTCATGAGGATGTGATCTGTGGGATACCTGACCATCCTACTCATATAAACACATTGCTCTTATTAGAAGTTGGTGATATTAATCATACAAGTCCTCAGCTCTGGGTGGGCTGTTTGCTTCAGCGGCGTGGGCGCCCTTACCCAAGCTTTGTCACCCCACTGACATTCACTTGCTTGGGCTAATGAGCCTCTGAAGTTGAGCCTAAGTTTGGGAGATTTCCCCCTTGTCAGGAAGGACGGCAATATTATTGGAGAGGTTTTCTGACACTGTTCATTCAGCACGAAGCCAGACAGGCCAGCTGTGGAATTCCAGTTGCATAATTTAAGTGAATTACATCCTCTGTTAGCATTTTGAACTTGTATTTTTTACTGAAGGAAGTCCAAAAGGAAAGTGATTGCCTTTCAGAAAAAAAAAAAAAAAAAATAAAAGGGCAGTTAAGACTGAATACATAAAATAGCAATCTTAATGTGTGTGTATATATATATGTAAATGTTAATGTGTGTGTATATATATATGTAATGTGTGTGTATATATATATGTAATGTGTGTGTATATATATATGTAAATGTAAAGTGTTTTCCCATTTTATTTTACTAGGGGAGTATTTTAATATGTCTGGGTACTAAAGTTTCATTTTCAGTGTTAACAAGTTGTACTAAAGAACTCCCTGCTGCTCACTCTTTTGTAAGCCTTTTTGTTTTCTATTTGAATTTCAAACAGGTAGTATTTATGTTTTGATGACCAATTCTTTTACAACCACAGTCTGGAAGCATTCTGTAGATCACTTTGCAGAGCTCTGGCAGAATTTACTTTTTACTACTTTTAAGATTAACTTCAGCAATCGGTTTTTCCATGCATGTGCTACAGTAAACAATGTGAAAGGAGATATTTAAATCCTAGAGAGTGTGCCCAAATATCAACTTGAATTTCTCCATTACCATCTCCTGTTTCCCATTTTGGATATGGCATGCACTGTTTTGTTATCTCAATGAATTGTAAATGTTTTCCCTCCTCATCTTTTTTGAAGGTGAAAAGTGATCTTTTTTTTTTCAGGGAAAATTCCGTAAATAATTTAGATTAAGAAATAATTGATTTTGATATTTCCTTGTTATATTTCAGAAGTGAAGGAAAACATGAGTCCAGAGTTTCTTTGATATGGTTTTTAGGAAATCCCTTTTTCACTCTCTACTATCAGTGGTCTTTGTGGGTTTAGCTTTAAGTTTTTCTCACTTATATTCATAAGCAAAGGAATGAAAAGACTTTCACCAGCAATATTTTAATTCAAATGACTTTTGGATAATAAATTCTTAGTACTTTGGCTAACCTGTACTGAGAGATGTAAGCATTTCTGATACATTAATCAACAGAGACTCCAACCATGTACATTGCCACAGACAACATATATAACCTTGCTTTGAGTAGCTTAACTTCAATTTTAAGTGTGCTTATGCCTTTTCAATAGTTAGCTTTTGTGCTTTTTTGCAAATGTTTTAATTTTCTTTTAGGGTTGTCTTTTTCTTCTAAAATAGCAAGGTTTGCAAAAGAGTTTGCAATTCACTTGTGGTCTGATATTTTACCAAGTTTTTACAATAAAGTCGTACCTGATGTTTTTATTTTTAAGTTTTGTTTTATTTTATTTTACCCCTTTAAAGCTTTTGGTTTCATTTCTGTGATACCCAGAATTACATACATGTATGAAATTTGCACACACTTGTTTAAAGTTATCAGAATGTGACTCATGGGGCATCATTTATTCATTCATCTTTCAAAAATTTTCGAAAGACAACTGTGATTTATGCACTGTACTAGAGTCTGGGAAACTAAGATCAATAGAGAACAGTCCTTGCTTTCAAGAAGCTTCCAGTCTTGGAAAGGACACAGACATATAAACAAATAAGTGGTTTGAAATAGTGCAGGACCAGTAATGAGCACTTATCCAGACATTATAGGGACAAAACAAAACAGAACACTGGCTAATTTTGCATGGACTGGGTAAGAAAGGTTTTATTGTGAAGTCACCTCTGAATTGAATCTTGACAGCTAATGGAGTTTGCCCAAGCAGCCTGGAGTGAGGAAGGTATGCCTGGTAGAGGGAATGACAAAAGCACGGAGCTAAGAAGCAGAGCACTTTGAAGAGCTGCGAATAGTTTGAAATGGATGGAGCATGGGGTCTTGCAAGACTGAACAGTGAACTAATAGGGTAAAACAAATAAATGTGAGGTGAAGCCAATACTTTAAGAATTGATTGAGGAATTATCACAAGCTAGCTCTTTAGAAGCTGTGTGACTTTTCCACCTATTTCTAGAAGGAGAGATTTCTACAGAAGGAAAAAAAAAAAAAGGAAACTTCTAATCAAATGGTATTAGGTATGTTCTGTTTTCTTGTTAGCTATAAGTTGTTTGAGTTTGATAAACATTCATATCATATTGGCTTGGGTTTAACTTTTTAAAGAATATGATTTAGAACAATTAAATCTGATTCTGCTCACCCTAAAAGGAGCAATGTGATCATTGTATAGATGTATAATTCCTCTTCCATTTCAAATTGCCTACGAATATGTTGTACAAAAAGTACCTCTTTGATAAAACATATAGGAGGTTTGTTGTACCAGATTTCCATATATTTTTGTCTATATAAATGACTGTTTTTGAAAATAATATTATTGATAAAATCTTACATCTAGGAGATACCTTTTGCTTTTCTAAATAATTGATATTTCTCATCTCATGATTTCCCTACTTTCATCCTACTACTACTATAAACATACCCATATACACTCACAAACCCACAATCTCTGAAATATGAATGGAAAATATTAGACCCATTTCACAGATAACAAAACTAAGGTAGAAAAATAAAATGGCTAATTACTCTGTTCCACAGTGTATATCAGAAGCAGACCTGGTATAGGGCTCAGATCCCTTGATCTCTGATTTACTGTATTATGCTGCCTTCCCCATAGATTCAAGAATTCTGCTTTTATTTTGAAATTCCTTGAGAGTAAATATAAGAAGTTTAAAAAAAAAAAAAAAAAGAGTGCAGTAGAATGATTTTAAGCATGGATTTTCAGGATTTCAAAAGAACTGTTTGGGTCTATCTTCCCCAATATTGCATAGAAACTTTTTTGTACAAGAAACTTTTTAAATCTACCTCAAGTTTAATTTTTTCATCTGTAAAACAGGGATAATAATAGCTCTTAGGTAGTATAA
The DNA here is from genome assembly GCF_036562045.2 of Rhinolophus sinicus. NCBI lineage: Eukaryota > Metazoa > Chordata > Mammalia > Chiroptera > Rhinolophidae > Rhinolophus > Rhinolophus sinicus. The sequence continues at coordinate 110,426,511 of NC_133756.1, forward strand.
GAATTATGTGAGATAAGGCATGTAAACACTGTAAAAATGTTCTTAGAATACAAGTATTCAATCAATTTAACTCATAATTGATAAAGTTGAGGCCACCACATAGGAGTAAGACTTCAGATTTGCCTTCTGTAAGAATCATTAAGAAATTCTAGGAACTGAGTCCAATTAAAAGGTATCGTAATTAATGAGAAGTGTATTCAGATATAATATCCCCTCTCCCACCACTTCCACCATCGCTACCACACATGCATATATGCTAACATGTAAGCTCTCTGGAAGTCAGGATTTCAGTCTGTTTTAAGTCTGTATTATCAGCATCAAGAACAATGCCATGTGCATTGTAGGTGCTCAATAAAGTTTTGTCAAATGATTGCATTAACTGTGTCATATATTTCTCTTTATGACTTGTTCAGCTTTCCCCCAGATTTATTTATCTTAATGCTTGTTAAATTATTTTGAGAGAAAGGAAAAACAAAATCATAGACTTTGAAATCACATAGGCTTGGGTTTGCGTACTGGATTTGGCAATCACAAACCGCTCGCACTTGGTCACATACTCTTTGGGATCTGCACAACCAGGTGTAGAGCTAGGTTGCAGGAAATCAGTAATTCAAACTAAAACGTTTTCTTGAATACTCACTCCAGAATTCAGACATTCACCATGCTCATTTCTACTGAGTTTGTTCAGTGAAGTTCCTCTTTCCAAACACCTCACTAAGCATTTGCTAGAATTGTTTTCTGCAATGGGAATCCCTTTTCTACATGGCAATGCTTGTCTAAATTCCCTTCTTCTGTAAGAGCTAGTACAGAGTGTCTGTCTTCCAAAAAGTTGACTCTAGCCGCACTAACTCCCTTACATTATCTCTCCTTTGATTTAGTGGGTGTAATTTCTCCAGCATTCATGGCAATGAATCTTATATTGACTTATGACATAAGTTGCATATTTATTTTCCATTGCTAGATAATTTTTCTTATGTTTGGGTACTGCCCTCATCATAGCTAGATTTTAAGAACTTTGAGGACAGGAACCATATTATACAGAGGGTGCCAAAAAAATGTATACACACATTAAGAAAGGAAAAAACACTATTAAAATGGTAATAACATATACCAATAACAAAAGATGCGTACAAGTCATATATATATATATATATATATATATATATATATATATATATATTCTTTTTTTTACCTCATAGTTTGTGTTTTAGGAATTCAAAAATTGTTTGAAGGACTGATTGAAAGGGAAACTTTCAGGAATTGTCCCTTATGCTGCTGATGCCTACTCTTTGCTAGCGTCCATGATATATTCCACATATTGATGCTTTTAATAAACATTATTTTTGTAGGCAGGGCTTGGAATCATGAATCAGAATTTTGGACAGTTTGTGTAGTACTATGCTTCATGGAAATCAGGGTGGCCCCTGTCCTGGTTCCAACTGAATAATTATCTCTTTCAGTAGGCTCATACTGCACTAGTCCTCACTGGACCCTTCTATTATGGCCTCCGAATGGTTGTGAGCTACTCAGTATATTGGGTTTGTCATACCTAAGCCTACTCAATATATTGGATTTACAATTTCTAATGAGGCTCTTTAATTCAAAACTTAAAAAGTAATACACGGAGTTAATTAATGAGGAATAAAGCAGTACAATGAGCAATAGCAATAATAGCTACCATGTATCAAGCTCTTACTATGAGCCACGGGCTACACCAATAATTAAGCACATATTCTCTCCAAACACTTTCCAGTGACCTATGATGTCAGCATTATCATCATTATTTTATAGATGAGGGAGACTGAAGTTTAGGGAACAAAGATAAATTGCTTCATGTCATACATTTATCCAGTTCCTGTAAATCTGGTTTTTAAATCAGGACTGTTCCAAACCTTTTTAAAATCTTCCTAAATAGATGATATAGATATATGACCTATAAATAATTAGTATGTTGCAGACAAATCAAATGCAGACAAATCCTATATATATATGGTAAGGAATTAAGTAAGTGGTAACATTGCATGTTTTACATAGTATGACTTTACCATTCCTTTTCATTGCTCTTTTTCTTTTTCATTATAGTTGACGTACAATATTATATTGGTTTATTGGTTTCAGGTGCACAACACAGTGATTAGACATTTGTGTACCTTACGGAGCGATCATCACAATATCTAGTAACCATCTGTCACTGTACAAAGTGATTATGATGGGATTATATTCCCTATGCTGCACATTACATCCCTGTGACTTACTTATTTTATAAGTGAAAGTTATCCCTTTTAATTTCCTTCACCTTTTTTGCCCATCTCCCTTCCCCCACCCCTCTGGTAACCAACCATCCATTTGTTCTCTGTGTCTATGAGTCTGTTTCTGTTAGTTCATTTGTTCTGTTGTTTAGATTCCACATGTAAGTGAAATCATATGATATTTGTCTTTCTCTGACTTATTTCATTCAGCATATGGGTAATACCCTCTAGGTCCATCCGTGTTTCACAAATGACAATTTTTCGTTCTTTTATATGGCAGAGTAATACTCCATTGTATATTGGAGATCACATCTTCTTTATCCATTCATCTATTGATGGACACTTAGGTTGCTTCTATATCTTGGTTATTGTAAATAATGCTGCAATGAACACAGGGGTGCATTATCTTTTTGAATTAGTGTTTTTGTTGTCTTTAAATAAATACCCAGGAATGGAACTGGTGGTCATTACTGTTCTTAATTTTTTGAGGAACCTCTGTACCATTTTCCGTAGTGGCTGCACCAATTTATAATCCCACCAGCAGTCCCCGAGGGTTCCCTTTCCCCCACCCTCACCAGCACTTGTTGTTTGTTGATTTATTGATGATGGCCATTCTGACAGGTGTGAGGTGATATCTCATTGTGGTTTTGATTTACATTTCATCTTTTCATGGGTGTGTTGGCCATCTGTATATCTTCTTTGAAGAAATATCTATTTAGGTTCTTTACTCATTTTTTAACCTTTTTTTTTTCAGGTGTTGAGTTGTATCAGTTCTTTATATATTTTGGATGTTAGCCCCTTCTCTGAAATATTATTTTCTGTCTCTTTTTGAAGTTCCTATTGTGTTCGTCCATTCTTCTCCTAAGTTCAGTGAGCATGTTTGTGACCCTTACTTTGACCTCTTTACCTGGTAGGCTGCTTATCTCTATTTTGTTTAGTTCTTTTTCTGGAGTTTTTGTCTTGTTCTTTTGTTAGGAACGTATTCCTTTGTCTCCTTATTTTGTTACATTCTTTGTGTTTGTTTCTATACATGAGGTAGAACAGCTCATCTCCTGGTCTTGAAAGCATAGCCTATATGAAAGGTGTCCTGAGGGGCCCAGGAGCACAATCTCCCCTGGTCAGTAGAGCCAGGAGCTCCAGGGGTGACCCCTGTGTGGGCCGCATGAACCCTCTTGTTATGGCTGAGCCACAGTTGCTTCGGGTGAGCTGGAGGTCAGGATTGGTCCACAGGCCCACCAACTGTGAGGCCCGGACAGGACTGCTGTGGGCTAGTTGAGGAATGGGCTGGCTCCCCAGGTAGGAGCTGCTTTGGAAGGGAATAGGTACCCATGGAGGCTGCCCGCTGGGTGTGGTGGGGGTGGGAGCCACTTTGAAGGGGAGTCTCTTGACTTCTTTCTAATAAGTGATGTTAGAATCAGAGTATGAGGCTTTCTTATGTATTCTACATTTATTCACCCACCAAATATTTAATGAACATCTATTATGTGTCAGGCAGTGGCCTTGTTGCGAAAAATACAGAGTGGAACAAGAGGGCCAACAATCCCTATCCTTATAGAATTTATGTGCTAGTAAGCTAGGCGAACAATAAAAACAAGAATTTAGTAAAATACACAGTGTATAATGATAACTACCAAAAAGAATCAAACATAGAAGGGATGTCAGAAGTGTGAATGTGGGGAAGGGTTAAGGTTACAGTTTTAGATACAGTGATTAGTGGGGATCTCACTAGGCAGGGGACCTGTGAGTAAAGACCTAACGGATGTGAAGGGAGTAACCATTCAAGAAAAGTTAACAGAAAGTGAAAAGGCTTTGAGGTGGGAGCCACATGGCATTTTGAGGAATGTCCAAGAAGCCAGGGTGTCTGGCAAGAGAATATCAAAGTGGGCAGATTATGCAGGGCTTTATAGGTTAGGCTTCTTCTCTTAGAGAAATGGGGAGCCAGCAGGGTTTTGAGCAAAGGAGACACGAATTGACTAATGTTTTAACAGGTCATTCAGGCTTCTGTGTTGAAAAAGAGACATTATGGGGACAAAGGCCGGAACAGGGAGACCAATTAGAAGTTCCTGCAATGATACAGGTGACAGAAGTTAATAGCTTGGATCAGGTTGGTGCCCGTGAGACTGGGGACAAGTTGTCCAATTCTGTATATAATTTTACTTTCGGTGTTTATTTTCTTCTTTATCAGGTCTTTTCCTGACCTGATACTGAGTTCACCTCAGCTGTAGGGAACTGGTTCTCAGCTCTTCTGTATTTGTATTAATTAGTATTAATTAGAGAAAAATGCTTTGCTCTATGGTTGCCATTGCAATTTTAATACTTTTTAATCCTCTGAACATTTGAAGAGTAGATTACTCAAAACGTATATCATGTATGTACAGTCAAAGGTTCAGTTTATTTTTGGCTTCAGATTTTCTGATCCTCAGTAGATGCTCACCCTGGTTCTGTAGTGAATCTATTCTAAGCTACCTGAGTGCCAGAATCATGTCTTATATGCATTTATACCCCCATTACCTAGCATGTGGCGAATGATCAGTAAATATTTGCTGAATGAGTGACTGACTAAATGAATGTTAGCTGCTCAAATAGCGGGGCACATTTTGCAGAGTGCCTCTTTAGATTCAGCATGGTACCATCAAACCAGGATAATACAGAAGAAGGAGAACAAACTTACTCTCAACAAAAACTTACTTTCCCTCTCTAATGGCAAATTATTGCCTCTTTTATGACAGTATTTCTCCAACATCAGAATTTATAGGGAAGCAGCCTGGAAATCTGGAAATAACCCTAGGTAATACTTATCATAAGTTTGGCAAATACTGTTATATGGCTTATGTTTGAAATTAAAGCAGTGAGTCAACGAGTTTGCTGAGAAACCATTATGTGTTACTATTTGCCTAGGTAACATATATATCCAAAGTTTTTCATGCTTTTTGGACTGCAACCCATAGTAAGACTATAATTTAAAAATTGCAACCCTGGGCGGTGGTTTAGCTCAGTTGGTTAGAGCGCGGTGCTCTTATCAACAAGGTTGCGGTTCGATCCCCGCATGGGCCACTGTGAGCTGTGCCCTCCACAACTAGATTGAAACAACTACTTGACCTGGAGCTGAGGGGTCCTGGAAAAACACACTTAAAATAAATAAAAGTTAAAAAATAAAATTGCAACTTGGTACAAGTTTCACAAAGCAATACTTTTTACCCAAAACTATGCGTTCTGATTTTTTTATTTTATTTTTACATTTAAAAAATTCATTTCTTTTTTATAACTTTGGTCAAGGTTTACTAAATGTGCTATAATAAAAAAATGGTTGAGGAAATACAATTCATACTGACACATTTAAAACTGATTTCTTCACTTGCCTTTACTAATGAGTTCGAAGGGGTGCGGGATGTGTTATAACTCACTATTTTAAAAACACTATAACATGCTCCCTGCTTTAAGGAACATATATCCTACATTAAGAATATGCAAATGACAAATTACAACAGTCAGCCAACCCCAAACAGGAAATGTGTAAAACACGCACAGGTAGCTGCTCATGCAGCCTGGTCCATTTACCAGTTAGCATACACATTTGGGAATTCATGGTTTAGCACTGCCCTGACCCTTGACATTTTGTCTCTCCTCCTACATACTTCAGCATGCCTAATAGCAATAGTTGATGTCTATAGAGTATTTGTGATATGTCGGGCACTGTTCAAAGTACTGCACTCGTTTAATCTTGACAGTAACCCTCAGAGAACTTTTGATTATTCTGACCATTTTATAGGTGAAAGGACTGAGCCACAAAGGTTTAGTTGTCCAAGGCACCAAAGCAAGTAACTGGTGGTACCAGGACAAATGCCAGACATAGGAACCAGTCCCTGCTGAGGAGAGGCTGGCCAACAGCTGCGTGGACACCTCACATACCTTAGACCCTTGCTCTGTTGCTTTGTACTCTGACTTTTGATTCCCTTCTCCAAAGGGGCAGTTTTGCATCTCTTCATTTTCAATGACTCTGTTGGGGTGTCCTCTGGCTTGTTAGATTTAGCATCTGATCAGACTCCAGTTCCCCCTGATTTGGGTGTTTCGTAGTTTCTTCCATTATCCAGGACTGAGAAGAATTCCCATGGGTCTGACAACATATACCCTCCCATGAATCCGGGAGTGCTTTCGAAATAAATAGAAATTTAATTGAAAGAAGATGAGGGGAATGTCTTTCTTTTAAATGGAAGTTAGGTGAAGAGTAGGAGACAAACTTTGAGTCTTGTTTTATCATTTATTTTCTAATGGGTACACGTAGGTTTACATAGTCTTTTAAAAAGTACACATATTTATTTTAAAAGGATCTACCTAGATTTATTTATTTATTTTTAAGGATGTACCTAGATTCAGAAAAGAAAAAAGGCTGCAAAGTATGCAACGAGCCTGGAAGGGTGGAGGTATTTCTGAAGCAGATCCTGAGTGTTGTGGGAATAACTAAAAGAGCCCTTTGTATTTGAGTTGGATGTTTAGTCGATTAAATTATAATCTATATTCTTTTGAACTCTTTAGGAAAAACAACCTAAGGAATCAGTTTTAAATGAGTCAGTGTGCATTACAATTCTCAAGTGTTTTTAAGATTATAAAAGCAATGTATGCTCATAGAAATTATGTAAAGAGAAGGACAAAAATTTACACTTGCTTGTAACCTTGCTACTGATATATAAAAACTTTATATTCTTTTCATTTGTACCTTATGTGTATGTGTATATGTGTGTGTGTGTGTGAGAGAGAGAGAGACAGCGATAGAGACAGAGACAGAGATAATGTGTGTTAGGTGTGTAACACATCTAAAATCAAGGTATATTATTTGTACCCTGTGTTTTTGCTTAATAGCATATTATAAGAACATTATCTTACTAATAATTCTTCATAAGCATCTTTTTAAACGGCTGCATAATAAGAAAGCTTTTTTTAAAAAGTAAATACTCGTAAATAAAAGTAGGCAGGGAATAAAAGCTTTGTTTTTCTTAGACCATTACTTTTTAGCAGAGGATAGAAAGCTTTCAAGTGTAACCTTGGAATAGCTCTGAAATGAGGTGCAGTTTGGAAAAAATATATGGTGAGTCTGAGTTTCGAAAGGGTCATTTCTATTGTACTTCAAGCAGGGAAAAATTGTATACTTAATGCAAGTATGTTTCTAGCTCGTCCCCTAACACTGTTTCTACACCCACCCCACCAAATAATGTGCTTTGAGCTGGTGTGTGTGTGTGTGTGTGTGTATGTGTGTGTATGATTATTTTAAACAGAAGCCAACTGACAACTTCCTCTTTATCACTGTTCTCTTAGGCATTTAGAGTGGAAACATTGAACTCTCTAGCCCCCATGAAAATCTAATCAATTCACACATCTTATAGAGTCTGCCTCTGAATGATTTCTTCTACCTCTTGTCTCTTTCCACCTCTTCCTTCTTCAGTGGAGGCTCTCATTATCTTTCACTGTATTACCACAGAGACATGGTGGCTGGCTTCCCTACTCACCCCTTTTTCCCTCTCCAAATGTATCCTCCCCTGGATGTACCAAATATATTTTTCTAAAACACAAATAAGAACGGGTTATCCATTTCTGTACTCATTCAAGAACTTTCTGTGTTTCCCACTGTCACCAAAATTCTTCTTCCTCACAGAGTGGCCTCAACCACTTTTCTATCATTATTTCCTACCCGACCCCACTTACATGCAACATGAAGCTAATCCCGCTGTGTGTATATCTACTGCTCATTCCATAAGGGAGATGTGGGAAAAATGGGATATTTGGTAGAAAACCTGGGTTTGAAATCCATCATCTCCACTTATGAAACACTCTGCAACACTTTTAGGTGAGTAAATTAGTTTTTCCAAGATTTAATTTCTAGATGTCCTAATTGAGATGACAATGGTAATATCTACCTAATATCCTAAATATGGCTTTAGACAGACAAAGCCTCAGAGATATGCAGGATCCATTCAGAAGATTTTAACATTTTAAGACAACCAATGAAATGCCAACTGAAACAGTGAAGAAGGTTAGCTTTGAAGTTGGTGGTTGTGAACTTGCTTGTTGGTGGAAATCCCCTTGTGGTGTACTTTGAATCCAGGGTACATGAGCTAGGGCCCAACTCCTTTCTAAAATTTTGGAGTTCGTGAGATAGTGACTAGAAAACAATGTTTAGTCTTACAGTTGAGAAGGTAAGACAAGTCACCCTCAATATCTGCAGTTATGTATCTCTCAACCTAGATCTCTACATGATCTACACCCTCAGCTACATATGAAACCCTCAAAATTTTTTGAGAAACTAACCTCGAAATTTGTAAAATTGTGTCCTTAGTAGTCAGGAGTCCCTAATCCTGAAAAGATTTAGATTAATTATAGCATAATGAAGTACATTAAATCATTTTATTAGTATTTTTGTGTCATGTAATATTGTATATATTTGGTAGTGTATGTATTTATATTTTTTAAAGAGAATTTTCTAGATTAGAGTATTTAACAGGTTACTTTTAGAATGTCAAGGAATTGTGCTCACTTCGGCAGCACATATACTAGAATGTCAAGGAATTGATTTTGATTTGAAATTTTAATATGAAAAAAATCTTATCATTTATAAATTGTATTAGAGCATATAAAAGAACTTAAAACTCCCCATATTTTAAGTTTTATTTATTAAATATAAAAGAGTTATTTAAATACTTGGGAAGGTTTGTTTGTAATTCAGATAAAGTACTTTAATTATATTAAATTTATAAATGCAGGTTAAAATGTTTAGGGGAATTTAAGTAAGTCGTAAAAAAACCCTTAATGGTGATTATAAATATCTGGCTAGATTTAGAAATAATACAGTACAATTCTAAATTCAACTTTAAAAGTTAAGTAGAATCTAGGCTTTTGAATCTGTAACTTTAAAAATTAGGTATTAATTTTGCAAACCAAGTGAGCTCCAAATAATTTTTTTCTGTTTATAAAATATACCTCAAAACAGCACCCAAAGACACACATTGCACCTTGTAGGTTTGTTACAAAGCATGAATGGAATAATGTGTATGAAAAACACTTTGTAAATTCTAGAAGATTATAAAAATATTTGTCATTATTTTTCTTCTAATTCCTTTGGCTCAGTTTATTTAAGTTTAGAAAAGCATTCCTCTTTTATCCCCACTATATAATTGTCTGGTCCATCAAGACCCTGCTGGTTAGTATTTTCTTCCAGATTGATCTTCTGAGTTTCCTATCCTTTCATTTTATCCCTTATACTGGAGATATTTATTCATGTTGTTTTCTTTACTGGAACGTAATTCCAGATCTTCTTCAGTTCATTTCTTTTTAAAGCAAACATCATGTCTCCCTTATGTGCTTAATAACATTGTACTCTGTACAAGTAACAGAGGCCATTATTAAGAAATGGTATATATGTCTTTGTGTAGTAAGTAATGAATTATCAAATTTAATTTAATATTAAATAAAAGTCATCTGCCTAAAGAAAGTTCTATAATATAATTTTTATATAAGCAGTTGGTTAGTTTGAAAAAAATCAATTAATGCGCATAGCAGATAAAAAGAATTCAAAATACATTACAGAAAAGTTAAGACTTCGCCAGTATAGTGGAAAGCACTCACTTTTCCCCTTAGATCTCAAACATGGTTTTAGTTCACATAAACAAGTTAGAGGACAGTTTTGCAAAATGATTGGAGCAGTAGAGGCTGGGGGCGGATGGCAATTGGTGAGACAGAGTGTGATGTGTAATGAGAATGTTCACTCAGGTCTGTCTGCCCGTTCTCATTATGTAGACTGCAGCCCACCTGCCAATTGTTCCTTCCCTCCCAGCCCACCGCAATCAGCAAGGCTGTTTCCCCTTCCTTTAGTCCACCAGTCAATAACATTGGTTTTCGCAGAACTAGGTGATTCTCACCTCTTCCCTCATTATCCTGCTCTTCAGGGCTAAACAAAGCCAAGTTCCCAGGTGTATGCCACAGTCTGCAGATCATGTAAGACAGAAATGGCTAGAGGCAGAATGTAGGGCTTTAGCTGGGTGGGAGGGTCCGTCAGTGCCATAAAATCCCTCAGGAGCATCCTGGGAAGAATATTTTAGGCACAATCTTAAGGGATAATATATTCTCCAGAGAAAATGAGTACATGAAATGTTTATCTTCACTGCAGTTCCACTGAGTAGGCTGAAGGGGAAAAACCCCCTGAGGTCCTATTTCCATGTGTAATTCTTACTGAACCTAGTCGAATAAACAGATACTACTCCCAGGGAAGAGGCCAACTACTGGGAATGAGTCAAAGAGCAGTAATACATAATGGGGCCATCGGTGGCCAGTGTGTTGCAGAAGAAAAGGAATTTACTCGGTGAGTGATAGTTATGCGTTAGGAATTTCATAATCCTTATTTATTTCCATCCTTGTAATGACCCTGCCAGGTGAGTATTTCTGCCCTTATTTAACAGGCTCTAAAGCTGAAACTGACACATCCATGTGCCCAAAGTCACACGGCAATAAGTTGACAGAGCCAGTCTTTCCCATATACTCCATACGGCCTTCCGGACCCACTGACTTTTCTTCTTGAGAGTTCATGTAAAAGCTTTGGTAATTAGAAAGAGTGGAGACACGGCCCTCTCTGTTTACAGATGAAGGGGAAAGTGTTGGAATCGTTTTGATTCAGTAGTCTTATAAGGGAATGATAAGGTTTTGTTTTCTGGCCAAGAGGACAAGTGACTTAATAGAAACTTCAAGTATTGTTTAGAAAAGCTTTTGTCCGAGCTTGTAAAGAGGGGCCTCGATGCAGGGCTTTAAAGATGAGAAGAGGGATTTCAAGTTTCTGAACTAATCGGACTACGAGGGTGTGGCATTTTATGTGATCAAGTGGGATTAGCTCTGGGAACTGTACCTCTTAACTATCACAGCCTTAGGTTTGAATTCTTCACCTTTTCCAGCAGAGTGAGCCTGAGCTAGCCATTCAGCCTGTCTTAGCCTTAGTTTCCTCACCCATAAAATGGGAGCTGATATCTATCACATAGGCGTAGATTTTATTGTATGATTTACATGTGCTAATATTTACAAACCCTTCAAAGTGTCTTATACATAAGGGGAACTGAGTTGACGGTAGATTCTTTTCTTCAGTGGTGTCTACACCACCCCACTCCTACCAATATAATGTGGAAGTTAATTTCCAGTCTTCCTTTCTGCTGAGGTGTGTGTAAGGGAAATGTTACTCCTCCCAGGGAAAGGTACTTAGGAATCAAAGCCTTAACAATCGACATCAACATCATCTCAAATCATTAAGCCTTTCAAGCCTAAACCCTCAGGTGGTAGAAAAATGTGGGTGTCCCTAAGGGCTGCCTAGCATTTCTGAAGAGACTCCGCAGGGCTGTGCTGTCTAAGACAGTGGCCACTTGTCATGGGTGACTATTGAGCGCTTGAGACGTGGCTAGTCTGAACTGTGGTACGTTGTCAGTGGAAAATACATATCAGGTTTTGAAGACCTAGTATGGGGGGAAAAGTAAAGTATGTCATTAATTTTTTTTTCTCGTGATTATATGTTGAGATTATAATTTGGATATATAGGGTTACCTAAAATAGAGTATTAAAATTAACTTTACCTGTTTCTTTTTATTTATTTCAATGTAGCTACTAGAAGACTTAAAATTCCATGCGTGTCTACGTTTTGGTTCTCATTATATTTCTCTTCAACAATGTAGATGAAGAGGCTAAAAGGTAACTCATTCTTCCCATGGAGAATCAGATCTTTGACCAAAATATTTGGAAAGGGTTTTTACAGTCAGTGTGGTTAGCAGTCTTTCTTCCTATTCAGGCTTTGTGGAGGACAGATAGGATTCCTTCTATCCCTATGGCTCTGTCTGAGATTGTAACACAATCACTGAATGGTAGACTTAAAAGACAACTTAGAGAGTCCAAGTTTCAACTCTTATCTGAGGTATAGAAAGGTTAGGTGACTTGTACAAACAGCTAATATCCAGTACATTTTTCATTAGAATGCACTGCCTCTCAAATGCATGGCCATTCTTCCCAAAGAACTTCAGTGTTTATACCACGTTGGGAGAATACAAACTGTGTCTCTCTGGATGTAGGCATGTTTCCTTGGACTGGAAAGCTGTCTCTTTTGCCCTATTCCACTGTGGTCCCAGTGGAGAACTCCTATTTGACCTTTAAATTTATATACTAATTTAATCTCTTCAGTACATCCTTTCTGGCCCAGGCAAAAGTAGTAACTTTTCACTCTTTCTTGTGTATGTAGCTGCAGCTTAGCTTCCAATAAACCCTGTGGTATTGACTGTTTTATATACACTTATAAACTCCTTAAGGCAAATGGCTTGTTTTGTGGGCCCAGCAATCAGTGCATGGTAGACTTGTAGTAACTATTTGTTGAATTTGAAAACAACAACAACAAAAATACTAAACTGTCCCTCTCATTCTTTCTCTCTCTCTCTCTAGGTATGTAGGTAGGTAGATAGATTGATGATAGATAGCTAGATAGATAGATAGATAAATAGATTTTTTAATCACTCATACTTACAAAATGTTATCATGTGTTGGAATTGCCATTACTTACCACTTATTTAAATCTCCCAGTTAGTCATTGTTGAATTTCCTCATCAAAAAGATCTTCTCCATGTAAATGAAGTTGGACCTGTCAGTTACAAGCAGATTGAGTAGGCCCGAAGAAGCCATGATTCAGACAATCTCATTTCCATGGTGTATGCCTTAAATGCCACATCTTCAGTCAGCAATCAGTCTGCCATGAAAATAAAATTGAGCTTTGCATTCCTTTTGGGTTTGCTTTGCATTCACTTTGGGTTTTAAAAAGACACATTGAAGTTTGTGCTAAGAAGTGCAAATGTGTAGCCATACTAGTGATGCATTTCTTTTGGCCTTCTGGCTTTCCCGAGGTGATATTTCGAAATGGCTCCATTTCCCCAGAAAATTGATTATAATTTTATATAAATCTTGTATATCGATTCCTTCATGTATGTTAGCATTAAAAATCTACAATAGTTCAAAGAAAGAGGGAATGGGTTTTTTAGCTTGCTATGTCTTGAGTTTCATTCCTTTCTCTCCTTCTGTGCAGTTATGTCAGGATAGGAGACAATATGAATACGTAGAAATCCCGACTCTAGTCCCTGGGCCTGACTGTTCCTATTTCGTTCTTACAGCTGACACTTTTATTTTCCAGGTCGCAGAAATAAGAGACCTGTACTTGCACCGGTCCATCTTATTCACAACCACTGATTTAAGAAGATTTTAAAATCATATTACATATATATATAGATGGTGCCAAAAAATGTATACACATTTTAAGAAAGGAAAACTGTATTAAAATTGTAATACTCAATACTCAATACTGATAACAGACAATGAATACAAGTCACGTTTGACTTCTGCAATTACAAGAGGTGCTCAAAGTGGTTACCATCAGTGTCCAGACACTTCTGATTATGGCAAACTACTGCTTGAGCAACGTTGACCAAAGTGTCCACTTGTACAGAATTTTTGGTACCCCCGGTGAATATATATATATATATATATATATATATATATATATATATATATATATATACACACACACACACACACATATATGTATATATATATATATGTGTGTGTATATGTATGTTTGTCGTTGTTTAAATCTCTGTTTCAGGGCTGAGGTAACTAAAACTAAGAGACATTAAGTGACTTCCCCAAAATCATTGCTTATAAATAGTAGATCAAACACTTTAAGCTGAAGTGTTTATGGTGTGAAACTCATTCCATAAAACTGCACTACTGCTCCAGAGAATAAAAGAGATTGTGGTTCACAGTGCTTAAGAATGAGGGAAATCTGGAGTCAAACTACCTAGGTTTGAATCTATATTCTGCAACTTAATAGTCCTCTGATTTGGGGCATGCTGCTTACTATCACCGAGATTCTACTTTCCTCATCTGTAAAATGTGGGTAATTACACTGCTCACTCTATGGGGTTATATTAAGGATTATATAAATTAATCCATGTAATGGTTTTAGCAGAGGATCTGGTGTTTAGTAAGAGCCAATTTACAAAAAGTAAATCAGCATTATTATTGCTATTATCAAAAGCAATGATATTCAGCTGTGCCTCTATATAATAATTATTAACAATTTTTTAACACTTACTGTGAGTGAACCACCATATTAGGTATTTTAACTTTATTAACTCTACTTTTCACAAGGAACCTGAGTGGATGGTATTATTGATTTTTACAGATGAGGAAACGAAAACTTTCAAATGTAAAGGTCCTTATCCAATATAAAACAGTTCATAAGTGGTAGAGCTAGAATCAGAATAAAAATCTGCTTAATTCCAATCTCTTTCTTATTACACCTTTCTGCTCCTGGAATTTCTCCTCCAGCACCCTAAGTAGCTATCTATTCTTAAGAAGATGCTGTTAGGGTTGGGTTCTCTCATTAGTGTTATAGTTTGAGCCTCAGAGGGTAAGAAGTACACCCAAACTGCTGTGTAGCCCATTACAACAACAATAAAGTAGAATGTGGTCCCACTACCTCCCACTCTCATGCACTCTTGCTAGATAAGGCTGTTCTGGTGTTTGAGTCTGTCATGAGCACAAAACTCTCTATTCCATCCTCAGCTCAAAATTGCAACCTCTCTCTGTTGCGACCAAGGCTAACGACCCTATAGGTTTAGTTGAGAAGACCCTTACTCAGCTCTTGTAGCTTAACTTCAGTGACTTGATCTGTCAATGTATATAATTGTGGAGGCTCCAGAAATAGTCTGATTCTTCTGTGACATCGTTTTGCACTATAGAAAATTTCACTTGCTGTCCACAGCCCCTTTTCAAATGTCTTGGTTTTTCTTTCAGCTCTACTATCACCACTCTAAACAGATGCCTTTTCTTTCTTGCTGGGACTATAATGTATTTTTAACTGGGGCTGTGTCCCTCTATTATTGACCCACTATAGCCTGTTTTTCATAATGCAGCCAGAGAGAGATTTTTCAGATATGAATTTGATCGTGTCACACACCTGCTTAAAATGTTTAAAACGCTTCCCATTGTTCTTAATGTGTTTTATAAGGTCTTGTGTAATCTAGTTCCAGCCTGCCCCTCCACTTTCACTGTCTACTGCACCCCTTATTTTCCCTGTGTGAGCCACACTTTCGTCACTTCAGTTCCTCAAAACATCAGTCTTATTTTCCAATGTAGCCTTTGCTATGTTCTGCACCCCCCTCCCTAAGAATGTCCCCCACCAGCCCTTCATCTGGTTAAGTCCAACTCATCCATTAGATCTCCTATCCAACCTCCAGCCTTCATGAAAGCCATCTTTGCCCCTCTATTCCAGATCTGGTCTCCTGAATAAACTCTCATATCATCTGAACCCATCATTTATAGAACTTACCACACTTTTCTAAAATATGTGCATTTCTCGGATTATTTGATTACTATCTGCTTCCCAACTAGACTGCAAATTCTTGATGGTAGGATCCATATCAGTTTTGCCTATGTTATATCCTCAGCCTTAAACACAGTACTCGATACACGATATGCCCTACATAAGTATACGAGTATATTATATAAGTGAATGATTAAATGACCTTTGTACTGTCTCCCGCAAGTGAGTAAAGCACACTGATTCAGTACGTTTCCTGGCGTCTTATAGCATTGGCCTTGGTCTATAAACAACCTCTCATTTCATTCTTTGTGAGTCTCAATTCTGGTACTTAAACTTGCTTCTCCCAGGAGTCCAGATGTCATCATGTAAATAGATCCATTGGTGGTTCTAAGGAGTGATTATTGTATAGTGAGTGTCTATTTTCTGCTGGATACTATCTTAATGCTTTACATACATGATGATTTCTTCATCTTCACAACTTCAAAAGTTATTTCACATCTTCATTTCACATCTTCAAAAGTTATAATTTAAACTCAGTTTTACTGGCTTCTTGATCTTTTCTCTGCATCAATGTACCTCACAATTTACTATGATTAAGAATTATCTGGATAGCTTGTAACAATAAAGATTCCTGGGTTCTACTCCCATAAACTGTGATTCTTCAGGCTTGGGGAGGGACCAGAAATGTGGTGCCACTGATTCTGATCTGTGACCCACACACTTAGTAGCTCCATACTGCATGTCAGTACCTCCAAGAATTCCTGTTATCCCAACCCTCACTATGCTTCTTAGCCAAATGTAATATCTTAGTCTTCTATTTTCTGCTCTGTAAAATGAAGACAGGGATAGTTAGTATCACAGAGATATTTTAAGAGTTAAGTTGATAATTTGATAAGAATATATAAAATCTAACATTGATATTCTTTGTGTAATGCTTCATAGCTCTGTTGTAAGGAATTATAGGCATGATAAATGACAGAAGGAAGCAAACATTTTTTATAAGCTGTCAATTTACTTTCTTCATATGATCATGTCTCCTGTCCCAGATAATATGTTTTCTTTGACAATATATCCATCATCTCCCCTTCCCTGACCTGGAGCACACTGATTATCGCCATCCCTTGGCTCTGTGTATGTCACCGTTGTTGTGGGTAACGGGTAACAGATATGTCATATCACCAGGCTTTTTTTTTTTTTCTGTCACAAGCATGTACCCCTGACCCACTTGCTATGTTTTAGTGTATATTAATTTCTCAAGGATACAAGAACAAACCACACCAAAACAACAACAAAAAAAAACCCTTATTTTATTATCAGTTCAAGAGGAAAATGAAAAAAAAGACCAGAAAGTAATTTAGATCTGTTATTAAAGAAAATAAAACTCACATTGTGTATTCCTAAGGCTAATATTTCAAATGATATTTGACTGATGAAATACTTTGATACTCATGTGACTCCATTAGCAAAACTGTTTATGATGAATTTGTTAAAGTTTTAGCCTAGCCTAGGCTTTCAATGCCAAATGAAATTTTGCATAAGGAATGTTTGAAGGAATTAGATTTTTTATCATTTGTTTAATCTGCTCATAATTCAGAGAATCATTGGTTCTAGAGGTGGAATTAAAAATCTATTTTCAGGACATTTTAAATTACACCATGTGTATGCAAGCAGCAACATCCAGACTGTGGGAAACTCTACAGGTCAAGTGGCTCAGACTTTTCAAAAGATTAATCATGAGGAAAAGAAAGGGGTGGTGTAGAAACCAGTAAAGTAAAAAAGACATAAAAGAAAACTAAACTGTAGTGGCCAGGAATGCATAGTTGGGTGAATAGACTGTAAATAAATACAAGAAAGGTGTTATCACAAAAGTCAGCATATGATTACTTTTAGGGAAAGGGGGAGGTTTTGGTTGGAATAGAGAAAAAGCCTTAGATACATCATTTAGACATTAATTTTTACAAAATTCTTTGAGTATAGAACAGTATGTAACATTAGAGGGGAGATGGAAGAAGTAGAAAAGAGTACCCTGGACACAGATACATGAAGCAATTAGAAAAACGTACAGATCTGTTCTTAAACAAATGAAACTCAGACCAAACCAATTGGCTTTAGAGAGACATGCATTACAGAGCTTGGTAAATAGTAGGTGCTCATTAAAATAAATTTTGCACACCCTTTTTTGTTTGAACCATGTAAACTCAAGAGAGTATAGTATATTCATACTAGTTTAGGGCTTCAGAAGTCGAGGGTAATTCACATGTTCCATAAATATTTATTTTGACTCTTTGGTGTATTAAACACTGCTTTATTAAAACTTCATAATGATCATTTAAGACTGGCTTGTTATCCCCCTATTAAAGGGAATAACTAAATGAAGACAATAGTTTTGGTAGCAATGTGTGACAGCAGGAAGGTGTAAGGAGCATTTGGGAAACAGTATGGTCTAATCTTGTTAGGAAAAAGATTGAAAAAAGTAATTTGGGGCAATATTATAAATATTGAGGTGAGAAATTATTACTTAACTTTATAAATTATGGAAAGTTATTGGAGGTTTTTGAGTGGAAAAACACATTATGGAGTTTTTGGAATATTGCTTTGTTCATGGTATATCTGACAACATATTAATAATTAGAAAAACAAAGGCATATAGTATAACTAAAATATTGCTTAGAAAAAGATAATTTTTAAAATCAAGAAAAGGAAATAGTACTTCTTTACATAGTAATAGAATTTAGATATAATGTTTTGTACTTTTATGTACAAAAAGAAATGGGTAATATTATAAGGTTTTGTGTATATGTTGTCTAGTTGTTCTGCCAGAAGGGTACATGATAGTACCAGTTTTAAAGAATGGATATTAAAAATGACTAATTTTATCTTTTTTTGTAATATTTATCAATGTGGTTAAAAATTTTAATCCAGTGCTGTTTCATTTCTCAATAATGCTGAACATCCATAGGCTTATGGTCTTTTGTATTTCTTTATTTGTGACTTATCTTTCATATCATTTTATTGAAAAAACAAAACCAGAAACTCTTTTCTCATTTATCTGTAAAATATTATTACACATTAAGGATATTAATGATTTTATCAGTTACCTATTGTGAATATTTTGTCTGAAGTGGGTGTAACTTACCTTTAATCTTATTGGCTATGTATTTTGATGTACATTTACATAGTAAATTTCTATGTAATAAGACCTGTTTTACTTTTAACATCTTCCAAGTTTGATTGTCACTAAAACCATTTGAAAGAGAAGAAATTTAGTGCCTTAACTCTAGTTTTACATGTGTAATTATATAACTTGACTAAATCTCTATAAATGGAGATACTGCTGTATATCTTACAGACATACACATTAGTTGATAGACCTAAGTGCTTGAAGAATGCCAGCTATCAACGATACAAGATGAATAAAAAAGATTCCTGCCCCTGAGGAGCTCATATTGGAGTGGGACTTACTAGTATATATGCACAGAAACCGTTAGGATAATGTAAGCCCTCTGGGAATAGCGGGTCTTGGGTAACTATACTTCGGGGAATTGAGGTGAATCTTGAACTAGATATAAAAGGATGAGTAGGAGCCATGGGGATTTTTGTTAATCAGAGCATGAAAGTGGAGAAAGTCAGTGATCTTGTTTTGCGAGTAGCAAATACATCTTCTACTTGCTGCATTCAGAGTGAGGAAGGTGAAGTTAGTAAAAAGGGGTTTGGGGTAATATGGTGGAGGTCTTTGTATTCACTACCAAGAAATTTGGACTTTACCTCATTCTCATGCTTTGTACCACTACCAGTTTGATTTTCCTGAAGTTTTAAAGTAGGGGAGTGTCCTGACCAGATTTGTGTTTTTAGGAGGCTCATTCTGGAAGGAGAATTGGAAGAAAACATGAATGTGGGGTCAGGTCATGGGGAATGGACTTGGGAAGCTTTTGTCATTGTTCAGGAAAGAGAAAGGTAAAGGTAGAAACTGTGCAAATCGTTTGGGAAAAGAAAGGAGGCATCCTATTGAGGAGATATTTAGAGTAGAGACCGTAAGACTTCCTACTTGTATATGGGAGTGAGAGAGAGGGAGATGCTAAGACTCATATTTTCAGCTTGGATAACTGATAGCTTATGTTGTTCTGAGCTATTCTAGGGGATTTGAACAGAGAGCAGATTTGGAGAAGAATTTCAGTTTGCATGTGTTTAGTATGATTCGTTCTGTAGACAGCTAGTTACATGTTCCCGTCTGCATCTCCAGTGTGAGCACAAAGCTGAAAAACAGAAGTTTGGGCACTATCACCACATAGGTGGTGGTTGAAACCACAGTGTGGGTAATATTCCCTAGGGAGACTGTGAAGAGTGAAAAGAGATAACCAGCTATGAACAGAACCCCGGGGGATACCAGCATGGTGGGTAGAGATGTTGTTGTGAAGATTAAATCAGATCCTGTGTGTGAAAACACTTTGTGAGCGGAGATGTACTTTTCAGATGTAAGGGATTATTATTATCGCTATTAAGAATTTCAGCTTCTATAAGAGGATAGAGACAAATACCACCATACAATGCACTGAAGCAGAACAGCTGCCATTTTAACCTCAGAGGCATCATGAAAACCTACAAGCAATTTTTTTAGGAAAACATCTCAAATGCTAAGGTAGAAGAAGCCTTTGTCAAGACTAAATAGTAGCCAGAGTGTTTAGTTTTGCTCATTCCAACTGTAACCATGGATTTGCCATCTGGGAATTAGTAGTAACTGTAAGCAAGTATGTTATGCTGAGTCATCCCCCATGGTGTGCTCGAGAAACAAGGCCTAGGTCCAGATTTCCATTCAAGAATTTTACAAAACTGCCTTCTAAGAAAGCCCAAGACATTTTCATGAACTGGGTTGGTCTAAAATTTAGACATAGCTTTTGCTTGAATCTGCAGTATTGAAGATATTTTTATTAAGGCTATCGAAAGAAAAACAATCACCGACATGCTTTGAAAAATATTTTCAAAACTCCTATGTTTTGTATTTTGTATTGCAAATGCAGACTTCCTTTCTATCTTAATTTGCAGCTAAGGACATAACTTGTTCAGTAAGTTGTGTGGTACATTGCATTAGAAGCAGTTGTAGCATTTGAATGAGAATACATGAGGAGTTTATATTCGACCTTTGATAGTTATTGATGTGGAACTTTATTTCCATGATCTTCAGTTAACTTCATCTGCAAAATGGGAGTAATAACAGCGAACTTACAAGCCTGCTGTATCAATTAAAAGACCCTATAACAATACGAACATTTTAAGCTATAAAAAACACTTTATAAATCTAAGGGACTCTCTAAATGTAAAATTTTAATAGCTAATTCTGTCATGACTCTGAAAGAAACGGTTCAATTTTAAAATTTTATTCTGGTTAATGGAGTTAGAGAGTTTAAGATCAATTAACTTTTACTGAATGCTGAATCTTGAAAGATATCCATTTGCTAAGTTTCACAAAGAGAGCAGTATTTGGAAATCTACGACTGGATATTGACTGCCATAGCAAAGCTCAAAGCCAACCGCATCTCTAACAAAAAGTATGGGTAACTTGACTATAGTAGCATCTCTCATCCTGTTGTTTGTCAGCGTCAATTGTGAACAGTAGCTCTCACTTCATTATCCGCCTTCTCCCATCCTTCTCAAGCTGTGACCCTCCTGAGACCTACGTTTACTAGAACAAGATACTCTATGATTCTTACTGTGACTCTTACACCCACTGAAAATCGTTGTGATTTTTCCATAGCATTTATCATCTAAAATTACATGTTATGGTATTTAGTGAGGGTCTTCTCTTTTCTATTAAGCTGAAAACATGGCATCAGGGATCATGTGTTCACTTTAACTCTTTTTTGATGTTTATTAATTATATTTTCTCTGTATATTAAAGCATTGTATCCCACATTTTATTTAATTATCTATCTATCTATCTATCTATCTATCTATCTATCTATCTATCTAGGGGCTTACTAACTATTTAAGGGAGGGAAAAATGGGGAAGTAAAGAAAAGATAGGAGGAAGACATGAACCTTAGCAAATCAAAGTAAATTTTTATAATGAACCTCAGTGGCCTTGAATACTATATACTGCAAAGTTATCCTGAAGTTGATGAGTTGAACTCAAGGGTTTAAATAAAATATCTCTTAAGACCTTAAATAAGCCATGTAGATAAAAAGCCAGATAAACAATGCAAAGGAGGAAGTTCCTAAGAAATAGATTTTCATTTTTGTTGCAGAAGATTATTTTTAAATGTGTGGAAAGTGAACTGAAGAGCTAAATTCATTTAGTGTTGTCTTCAGTGACCCAATTATGCATGATCGTAATTTGTTTCTTATTGTGAAAATAACCACCAAATTTAATACTATGAATATATACAATGTTATATCTATAATTGATTTCTTTATATTTTAAGCACTGAGCTTTATGATATCAATAAAATAGTTAACTAAAGGAGATTTTCAAATTGTTAAGGTATATAGAAGAATATATATTTTTAAATAGATTAGAGTACTTCTCTATTTACTTGTCTAGTTCCCCAACAGAGTAACAGTATCTTGACAGTAGGGACTCTTTTACTTACCATTATATTCTCAGTACTTGTCACAGACTTTAGCATATATTAAGTACAAACTATTTGTAGTTTGAATTAATGTCTAGATCCCCTAATTTATTTGCAAAGAATAAGCGTAGTTTTGATGTTTGAGTTAGGTTTTATATGCTATTCGAGCTTTTAAAATTTATATTCACATTCTTGATAATTAAAATGATTTGAGAAAGAGAACTTGGAAGTGTGTTGCTTGCCAGAGAAGAAAGTTTCAGTGATGTAATCAAGATTGCTTCTAATTAAATGTGCAAATCATTAATTTAACCTTTTAGTTCTACAAAATAGGTAAGAACATTTCTTATTCCCAGCCATTGTAGGAAGCCAAAGGTCAGAGGAAATGTTCTTAATGATCTAAGGCAGATTCTCTTAGCCTACAAATAATTCCCATGGAAGTAAGTCTTGTATCACTAGATGCTGCATTAACTCTTTCAGGCCACTAGGGTACCATTGAGTGCACTGAAGCTGTGGTTTACCAAATGGTACCCCAGTGGTCTCACTCAGTTATTGAAGCTTCCAGAAGGGCCTATGTATCTTTCCAGAGAGCAGTTTAAACGTTGGAAAAATCTGGTCCAGTGTATATTTTCCCAAGGTGATACTTAAAGGAAATAGCTAGGGCATAGCTGTACCTTGTAGCATACACAGTCAATTTTTTGTGTGTGTGTAAATGAACCTCTGAACCATAAAGATGCTAGCTGCTTCTCTTTTGCTCAACACTATTTCCAGGGAAACTAGAATAGATTATGTTGTAGCTTTATTTAAAACACTGAACTTTACGTAACGTAATGGCTTATGTGATCCAATAATATTGGTACTTTGGAAATTCTCTTAAGGCAGAAAAGGTTGCTGGAGTGACAAGAAGAAAAGTTATGAAAGAAAAGTTTCATATGTATCTTTGGATGTTACCAATATTTGTTTCACAGTGAAGTCCCTTGGGCCCTGGTAATTGCTAGATCTAAGTGAGATTAGCAACATTTTTAGTCCTTTATCTTTTAATTTAGCCATGTGGGCTGGCTAGGAGGCAACATTATTGAAATAATTGTGGCAGTGACTCAGATTTAACATTTGCTACACAATTAGATTTTCTTTAGGTCAACCATAGCAGATTAAACTTTGCTTTCAGCAAAACTTCCTCAGATCTATTGTAATTTCATCAGACTAGTGAAACATGATACGCTGGGGTTTAGTATTTGAAGAGCCATCTCACCCTCGTTTTTACATTTATCATAGGTTTTGATGTTTTCTCTGTTCAGTGTAACATTTGTTTTATTCATTTAATTATTTTTCAAATATGAGATTATTTAGTGGTCTGTTCTATTTGCCAGAGTTTAAGGCCACTTTTAATGCCTCATTTCAATAGTTCCTTACTCACTCTTTACTCATTTACAAAACATTTAATGAGTTCCCACTATGTAGCTTCTGAATTAGTGCTCGGGATACAAAAATGAATAAAATTCAGATGCAGGTCTCAAGGAATTTTACAGTTTAGTAGAGAGAGGCAGGTATATGAATGATTAATATGCAGTGTAATAATAGCTTTAATACAGGTATACAGAGAATGCCAGAGAAACACAGATGAGCAAATGACTAAATTCAATCTGAGCCTTGGGGTATAGGCATACAGAAGAGATGAAATTTTAGTTGAGCCATGGAAGGTAGGTGGAGGGTTTTTTTGTTTTGTTTTGTTTTGTTTTGTTTTTATGAAAGACAGGATAGGGTGAGGAAAAAATCCAGGGAGAGGTAGTGTCATGTAGAGTAGAGCAGAGGAAGAGGGAAGGAGGGAAGATAACTTGTTATACTCAGGAATGAAAGCCATGGAAAGAAAGTCTCCAAGAAAGGATAATCACTGTGTCAAATTCTCCAGAAAAGTCAAGTCGGATAATAATTAGGAAACGATTCTGAATTTGGCATTTAGAAGTTCTCTAATGTGGAAGAGCATTTTCAGTCGAAGGATGGAGACAGGAGATAGTTTTTCTGTGTGTTAAGAAATGGAATTGTTTGACAAAGTTGGTGTAGGACGCATTGACTACTCTTTCAAGAAAGTTTGCGGGGAAGGAGATTGATAAGATGGTAGCTGGAGGAAGGAGCATGGTTTATAAAAGGCTCTGGAGATTAGGTAGATTTGATATTTGAGGCCAAAAAAAAAAAAAAGAATCAACAAGGCAAAAATATGAAGATACAAATTTTTAAAAAGGCTATTTTTGTTTAATAATTTAGTGGAATCGTCTAGCTGATTAGATATTTATCCACACATTCCCCTCTCAGTTCTATGCTTGACCACTACAGACTTGCTTATTTAACAAAGTTAGTCAAGTAAAAATTAGGTAGGAAAAAACTACATTTTAATTCTTTGTATTAATGATTCGTATTGTTATATCTTTGCAACCTGAAACCCATGTTTCCAACTTAAAATAATTTTTCACACCAAGCTTTGATTTAATTAATAATAATTATAAAGATCCAGCCTGGAACGTACCTGCCTTGATGTTTGCTGTCTTAACGGTAGATAAGCAGAGTTAATTTAGAAATGACCTTCAGTCTTTTCCAGATGTGCTCATGTATTTTCCCAACAATTACACTTTATATAGGCAGAGATGATGTGTTCTACATTATCTCTGGACCATCTTGCCCAATATTTTTCACACATTAAGACATTCAGTCAGTATGAATGATCTTAAATGCTTTACTTTAACGATGTTACAAAACCTTAGACTCCAGCTTCCCAAAGCCTCAACATTGGGGAAGGCTATGTGATTGAGATGTAGATTTTTGCCCCTTAAAACTTAGAATCTAATTTTTAATTTAGTCTCTTTTGTAAGGGAGATCAGAGCAGAATCTAGTATTTCTACCCTCTTGGAAATTCTAGGAAGATATAATCATGAACATTTTCAATAGTAGGGTATTCACTCCAGAAAGATATATGATTAAAAAGATCTTAGGAAAAATGACCAGGTTTCCCAGATATTATGATTAAAGAAAATGATATGAAGATTATTTTAATCCAAGGAAATTTTCATCAGAGAGTATGAGAGAAGCAAGAACATATCCTCTCTCTCAGGTCATTAAATAACTACTGAAGTAACAGACATGTTTAACCATATTGTTTACAGCATTATTATTTATAGTTGCAAAAACTTGAACTAGCCTAAATAGCTATACACTGTGGATTATTTATGCCATGGAATACTCTGTAGTAGTGAAAATGAATGAACTACCCTTTCAGGTTACAATATGGATGCGTTTTAATAACAATATTGAGGAGAAAAAATATAGTATGATTGTATTTACATAAAGTTCAGAAACAGGCAAAATTAAACACTATTATTTAGGAATACATATATATGTATATGTGATAACTGCAAAGAAAAGCAAAGGAATAAATAACACAAAATAGGAATATATGAGGTTGGATTGGGTTTGGGGTACACCTGATGCTTCCAAGTAACTGCTAATGATACACTTCTTAAGCCATTTTTGGTACAGGGAATTTCATTTTATGATTTTTAAAAAGGTATGTATTTTTTATGATCTTTTTATATGAATTGAATTTTTTTATAGTAAAAATTACATTGACATAAGGTTAGAACTCAGTAAACGGTAGAGTATATTATTAGTATTACTATCTGTAATTATTATTGCTCAATAAATACTTATTAAATGAGTTCCAGCTTCTTCTATCAAAGATTTGTTAGATTTTTTTCCAGATTTTTTGCTGTTGATGAAGACATGGCATTAGAGCAGGAGATCTCGGGAGGAAAACCGGGTAGAATTCAAGCATCCAGGTCTTTAATGAGCCCCTAACTATGTAGAAACATCTGGGTAATTGGCTAAACTCTCCATCTTCATCTCCCTGTTTGGCACAATTGTTGTAGAACTTGGATACGAGTTTAGATAATAATTTGCAGCTGGCAAAATATATTACAGATCATCTCTTCCTTCTGAATCACTAAAGAAGCCTATAAAGGGTATATGAAAGCCAGTGGTTTAAATAATTTGGTGTGTCAGTATTTCACTCTCTCTGTCTCCTCTTCACAGACAACCTGACTCAACCCCACTCTCAACTTCATTGTTTTCTGTGCTCACTCCTAATTAATCAATCAACCAGTTAATAAGTATCCATTAATACATTCATACATTGAATATCTATAATGTATCCATTAATACATGCATACATTGAAAATATATTAATAATCATAGTTATTTATTGCAAGTCTAATAAGTGATAGGTGTTCTGCTATCTGCTTACATGCACTGTCAGCTTCTTTATAAACTGTCTGATTTCACAGATTTCATAAGATGTCAGTAATTCCTCATTCTCAGCTGACTATTAAAGTGCATACCTCTGATACATGGACTCAAAATACTCATTTCAAACTATAACCTCAGATTAATCAATACTCAATAACTATTTAAATCTTGGCTGAGAGAAATGGTAATTTTAGAAGATTGCCTTAAGTCTATGCATAACTCCTAGAATATCTAAAATCTGTCCACTTCTCAATCAGCACTGGTGCTTCCCACTGCCCCCAAAATTACTTTATTGATTATGGTTTGGAATGATGTTATAAGTGAATATGGTAAAAGAATCCAAACTATGAGACCATTGCTTTGTCTACTGTAATGTGCTGTCACCATATTTATATTTATAAATATAAAGAACCCACAGGGAAAATACTTATATGGCTCCATGTGATTCCTGAGTAGTTTGACTTGATCGTCTTGGTCTTTTTTCTTTTCTTTTTTTTTTAATAGTAAGGTCATTGTGAATCAGGTCACTCTGACTGTGTCTTTCTAGTCATAACGTGTTAAGGTGCTTTGAATCGTATTTGTGTCCCTCTAGTAGACGTTCAGTACTAACCACTTTTGTTAAATTGTATCACTGTGATTTCATCATAAATATCTTTCTCACTTCTATTGTCTCTTTTTCACAAGCTTATTTAAATTAATCTTATTTTTTAAAAACATGTATCATATTTATATCACCTTAAATTCTAAGATAAGGCAAATCATGTAAATAAGGTAAATAACCATGATTTTATAATTCCACAACTTGTTTATATACATATATATATACACACACACATATGTGTATATATATACACACACATATATGTGTATATATACACATATATGTATACGTATATATACACACACACATATATATACATATACATATATATATATTTGTTGAGAAGGTTTAAATAATTTATCCAAACTCATACAACTTATAAATGATGGAACCAATTTTCAAATTCAGTTTGACCTTTCTGGCTGCAAAGCCTGTGCACTTTCCACCTACCTCATTGCTCTTCATTGAATACCCATTATTTGCGAGACACTGTTCTGTGCACTAGGGATTCAAGAATGAAGAAGACAGTCGGTCCCTGCCCTGTGGAGCGCTCTGCCTTGTGAGGACATTAGTAGAACTAAACTGACAGAAATAAGACATGGCGCTCAGAGTCTGTAAGAGGCCTTAGTCGCTGTGCGGTGGTGAAAGACCCCGTCATAAGCTGCGGATGCCATTTGCCCTAGGGCAGAGGCAGATGGGGCCAGCATCCATGAGTGTGTCTTCATCAGTGAGCCATCCATCTCTATGCCAAGGGGCACACATCAAAGACATACCCTCATCGGACCCAGGTGATGCATAGGGTGATTGTGCCAAACTCCCAGTGATGGTTTCCTCCTGCTCCTTTCAACAACATGGCTGCTTTCCTCTACAAAGCCTTCTCCACTTCAGAACCTCATGTTTGCTCAAACAAATCTCAGACATGATTGGTCTCCACGTGGGAACAAGAGTGTGGAGCACTTTTCCTCGTACACGGTTTATTAGAAGTCAGGCTTCACTTGGTACTCCACCGAGTGTGGGAGACCTGGAAGTCTGTGTATGTGTGTGTGTTTACTAAATTACATGCTCTAATTAGGGGCCAAACAGATCACTGTAGAAGAATAGCAGAGAGATTGATCAATTCACACAGTGTGAGTTTGTGGTGAGGGAGAGTGGGGAAAGGGGGTGGGGAAGCTGGAAGGAAAGGGCAATTTAGACAAAATTGTATAAGTGAAATGTGAGACAAGATGTCTGCCTCTGTAAAACTGTCACCATAGGAACAGAGACCAATTAACGTGAGACAGTTAAAGAATAATTAGAAACTAAAATTTTGTTGATGACCTTGACTGTACCAGGAATTCAGAGAAGAGCAATGGAGGGTGGAAGAGAGCAGCCAAGAAGTCTTTCCCCAGGAGGCCAGGCTTGAGAGCCTTTGAAAGATGGGAAAATTTAATCAGGCAAAGAGAGGATGGCATTGCATACACAGATTTATAGAACCCCAGTGACTATAATTCAATTGAGACTGTGTTCTATAAGCCTCACAGAAAATTGGTTTCATAAAATTCTAGACACTTCTGAGATTATTCTTAAATTCCTTACGTGTGTAATTTATAATATCCAATCAGGTCATAAGCACCCAGAAGCCTCGGCTGTTTCTTTTGCATTGCCCACATGTGCTTAGGACAGTGCTCTAAGCTAACAGTTTCTAATAAATGCCTATTAATTGATCATACCATCACCTTGTGAGGTGACAGTTGTAATAGCTTCTATTTGCGGACAGTTACTGTGTTGCAGGCAGATCCACCCACACCACTTGCAGAGCTTGAAGCAAAAGTACAAATGGAGGCCATGTACTAAATATTTAAAAGTTCTAAATCAAGCTAGCAAGCTGTTACTGAATACATTTAATATTCCTACTTCAACAAATATTCTTTCAAAATGAACATGGAAGGACTGGTTCAAAGTGAGATTTGAATGAATTCTCAGACTCTTCAAAGTTCCTACCTGTAAGAAGGCTGTATAGGAAAAATGAACCTGAGCCCTTGGGTCAAGATACACCTTATTTTCTTCCCTCTCCTGCCCGGCTTTACCCAACACAGGCTCAGGACTCACATTGGGCGTTAGAGACACTCCAGCACGTGCTTATAAGCCATACCATTTGAGATCCTCTCCTCAAACTTAGGGGTACACATACCAGTGGGATGGTCCACTGTCAGAAGAAGGATTAGGGACCTAGTTGGGATTGAAAAGCAGGGGATTCAGGGTCCAGTTCGTGGCGGGGTGGTGCTTGGGCTCCAGGTTAAGTACAACCCCTTGATCATACAGAGGAGTACCTGCCAGAGGAGGGTCAGAGTGAGGCCTTCTACAGCGTGTGGCCAGAGGCAGGGTCTTACGTTCTCAGGGCTATTGCCAGGTATTGTGCTAAGCACTTGAACATTTTATTGAAAAGAAGACTAGACATCAAAGTTGTGTAACTGGCCTACTCTAGTTCTGACAGGTGGAGTTAGGATTTGGACCCTAGTCTATGTGACTCCAGAGTCTCTTCATGTGTTTTTCAGGTACTGGAAAATCTACTTCATTCTCTGTTTTCTCTTTTCTTTTCTTTTTCCAATTTAGGTTATGAGAGTGAGGTGAGGGAAAGAGCCAGGGTTGGAAAGTTCAGGAAAGGAAGGGGTGAGAGTGGGAAAGGGAGTGTGGGAGTTTTGAACTTAAAATTGATGGCAACCAAAAGTGGAAGGGGAAGAGTCAAGAAAGTGACATCACAGAAAGAGGAAGGATTAGGATTAACCCTATGGTTTTAAACAATGGGCAATGCCCTTTAAATATTTAGATATCACTTAAAGGGGAAAAATTCTCACAAGTCACCTGTGTTATTATTTTTATTATAGGATAATATTTAAACAGATACCAGTATAAAAACAGGTATAACTTTGATTCAACTATAAAACAAACAAATTTAGAAAACAAATGTAAACTAAAACTACTCCATTTATTTATTCATTCATCCATTCAGCAAATGTTCAGTAGGCATTTGTTTAGAGCCAGGCATGGAGGACATAGCAGGGGATAAGACAGAAAAAGACCCCTCTTTCATAGAGTTGCCTTTGGTTGGAATGAAATTAAGATTAATATTTACATCCCTGAGATTATTTTTATAGCTGCCAATTTGTTCTTCTTCATCCCTTTCAATTTTTTCACTCATCGCCCTGACCCTCCCCCCCCAACACACACATCTGGTGACTACCAATTTGTTCTCTGTATCTATAAGTTTGTTTCTGTTTTGGTAGTTCATTTATTTTGTTTTTCAGATTTCACGTATAAATGAAATCATATGGTATTTGTCTTTCTCAGTCTGACTTATTTCACTTAGCATAATACCCTCTAGGACCATCCATGTTGAATATGGTAAGATTTTTTTTTAATAGCTGAGTAGTATTTCATTATATATATATATATATATATATATATATATATATATATATATATATATATATATATATATATATATGTGTATGTATATATATATGTATATATATATATATCACACCTTTTTATCAATACATAGGTAATATAGTCAATAATATTGTTATAACTATGTATGTTGTCAGTTGGGTATTAGACTAGTCAGGTTTATCACTTCATAAGGTATATAAATATCTAGTCACTATGTTTTATATCTGAAACTAATATAATATTGTATGTTCAACTGTAATTGAAAAATAAATTTTAAAAAACCCATGAAAATATTAACACCATTGATTTAATATGATGGGATGACATTTTGTTGAAACTAAATCTCTACTCACAACATGGATCCATAGGAAACCATCCACAAAACCCGATTTGAAAAATATTGTAATAAATGATGCCTTCTGTTTTATTTCTCTCTCAGTCTGAATTTTACCTCTTTCACTGCATTAATTGATTTCAAGTTTTTTTTTCCAAAATGTGTCAAAAATCCACAAAAAATAAAAAAGTTGATACTTTGACTATTTTATGCATTTAATAACATTTTGAGCTGCTTTGTACATAAATTACATTATTTTTATTTTAATCCTTTGTTATATGGTAATAAATTTACCATTACATTGAATTTTAGCAAAAAATACTCAAAACATACTAAGTGGCATCAATTAGATTTAAGTATAGATAAATTAGAATATAATGGCATTGATGACATAAAAAATGTATCCCGAAATGTTACACAATATGGCATACAAAACACTGTTGTTGATAGTGCAAACCCCAGGAAAACATATCCAAACACCAGAGCAAAAGAGTTTTAATTAAGTAGGATCGCTTTGATGGCAGGGACCCACTGCTTTGGGTTGTATCCACAGTGCCATTAACATATCTAGCACCAAGTAGTTACACAGACATGGCTTTTGAGTGCCTGAATAGAGAAATGACTGAAGAAACTCTGGTTTCAAAATAGATTTTAGTTTTTAGCTGTTGAAATCTGCCCATCTGACCCTTGTTAGCATGATAGACATAATTCTCCTCTGCATTTTAAAATATATGGCTATAAGTATGCCATATATTTTTCACTAAGATTAATTATTTTAATATTAAATTTGCAGACTTTTAGAAAAAAACTCTCTTCGTTCTAATGGAACCCTTTTTATTCATTGATATTTTTCTCCTATTTTTATGCTCATATGTAGAGTGAAATTATGTTGTGTGTATGAGTACATGTATTTCTT
Source organism: Rhinolophus sinicus (assembly GCF_036562045.2). NCBI lineage: Eukaryota > Metazoa > Chordata > Mammalia > Chiroptera > Rhinolophidae > Rhinolophus > Rhinolophus sinicus. Next base: position 110,458,274 of record NC_133756.1, read on the forward strand.
CCCTTATCATTACCTTGTATACATTTTTAATGTTGATTAATAGTACATAATCCCAATAGATGTTGTATTAATATTTATTCTTATTACAAAGAGACATATATTATAGATAATTAAAAAAACAAATAAGCAAAATATAAAATATCACTGACATTCCTACCTTGGAGAGCAAACTGCTGTTACTGTATTTTCTGGTACTCTGTTAGCCTTTTTAAAATACATACATATGTAACACATGTATTTTTATTCAAAAATGAAAACCAATAGTGTATATTCTTTGGGGGAGGGGTTATCACTTTGTGAGAGGTATAAATGTCTAATTATTACATTGTTTTGTACACCTGAAATGAATAAAAAAATAAAATTAAATTAGAAAAAAATTGATATAGAGTATTTAAAACTACTAGGGAAGTGCTGGTATATAAAACGCACAGGTAGGATGCCAAAAGGAAATACAAGATGTATACTGCTACCACGTCGCTAAAATAACCATATTAAGCAGAGTTTTGAAACACCTGCATTTTCTGGGAACCCAGGTGAGAAGAAAAATCTGGGGATGAGAAGTGTCTAAGTCAAAGCCCTAAGAATTGGAGTTGAAGAGAAGCAGGATCTTGTTGCTAGGCAACCAGCATTCCAGGAGACCTCTAGACAGCAAACCCGCTGCTCTGCCCCCCAGCGTGAAATGTGCTGAGTGTTTGTGAGGATGGCTAGACTCCCTATGCATACTGGCCTCCAAAGTTCAGCATACATCCTGCCTGTAGAGTTTGCCCCTCACCTTCTCAGCTCAGTCTGCAGCCCAGATGGAAAAGACAGACAGCTCTGGGACAGACCTTCACTGAAGCCCTTTGCGCTGACATTGAAACTGTGCTGGGCATGATCTGTCAAGATTTGACTATCACTGACTTTTCCTACAAATGGCTTCAGTATGGTTGGGGTGGGGAGGAATCTAGGCTCAGCAGAAAAAGCCACAATGACAAGTCTTTTCAGGTATATTCAGGACTTGGGGAGAAATGTTTGGAGTAGGAAAGGGGGAGGTAAAGAAAGTCTGTTTCCTTCTCTGGGGAGAAAACATAGTCAGAGATTTGGCAGTGGGACTTTTTTAGTTAAACTGTTTAAAATGGCAAACTCTGGTTCTTATAAGAATATGACTAATTGGTGTCCCAAAATGCAGTGTTCTGGAGGGCTTGACCACTCTACAGCATAATTAATCATTTGCCTGGCGCCTGAGAGGTACTTGTACCTTTTGTACTTTTTCTGGAGCACAAGAGAAGGATATTACCAATTATTGAATTCTTAATGTCTCTATTCTCTTAATCATATGTCCAATATCCAAAAACATACTAAAAGTATAGTTTTCTTCTTACTACTTATTAAAAAAATCTTAGAGAAAAACTGCAAAAATAGTTCAATTGATCCTGTATACCCTTCAATTAGATCCATTAACTGTTAGCATTTTGCCATATTTATCTAGAAAATAAAAAAGGTTAAATAAGTTTTCAGCAAACTAGTTTGGCAACAAAACTTGACCTGAGATAACAGGTAGGTATATAAGATTTTTATTCACTCCACTGTGGTGAGAATATTCATGTATTTCATTGTGGAACTATTAATTATTTGATTATGCTTCTAAGACTGCATTGGGGTATTATATGGGGTGTACGGTATATCCACCTTTAACCTTTCTAAATTCCACATGAGTTCTAAATTGCAAAGCACATCTGGCTGTAAGAACTATAGATGAGGGATTATAGGCCTGTACTATGTGCTAGATACTATGCAGGGCAACGGACTTTTTTCTTTCTTTAATGTGCATAGCAATTCCATAGAGAAGTCATTATCTCCACTTGTGAGTTCAGAGACATTAAAGAATTCCCCCCAATGACACATAGTAAGTGGTAGATGCAGAATTTAAATCCAGGTACATCAGACTCTATCTTAGCTCATTCCACTACACGGTATTGCTTCATTTCACTCTCCTTGTTGTACCCATGAGGAAACAGGTTATGGACTATCCCAAGGTTGCAATGATTGAGGTAGGGCCAGATTAGAATCTACTGCCTGAAGGAGCCATGGGGGCCTGCTGCCTCCTTCTGCCTTCCGCCTTGGCAAGCTGGGGTCTTGTGTAGGTCTCAGGATTTATCTGCAAGTCAAGGACAGATGCACCGAAACAAAGGAGGTAAATATACGTGCCATCCTTCAAGCACCCTAGCTACCCTCAGCATGATGGGTGACAACAAGCATTTTCCTATAGAAGAACTCCTCTGTTCAGGGTCTTCCAATTTTGCTCTCAGGCTTTGTGAGCTGCATGTCCAGGGCAACTTATTTATCCTCTCAAGTTCTACTTGCTTTATCTCTAAAAAGAGATCATAATTATTCTTATGTTATGGATTTTGTTGGGAAAAAAAAAGTCAATAGCACAGTGACTATCATATAGTCAGCACCAAGCAATGTGAGAAATTGTTATCGTATCAGCCCCAATTTTCCCTGCTATGCTCCAACAGGGCCAATGGTGGGTTGATTCTCACCAAATATGATTTTCAGTCTCTTCAGTTCTTTTTCTTGTCTATAATAACATCTGTTTTCTATAGTAATGTTTGCTGGTTATAATACTGACCAATTAATATTCCCCAAATACCACTCACTCTGCTGAATCTGCCTACTCCATCACGGAACGCCGAATGGTTGTCATTTTGTTTACTTAAGTCCTGAAAAATAACTTAAGGCTCTATTTAAGTCTCATCTTCACCATGAAACCTTCACAGATTGCCATAGCCCTCAGGTCTGTTGCCACCTAATGCTTTCCAGTAGCATTTCTTCTCTGTGCTACTTCCTGGCACACAGACTCCATAACAGGATAGTATTTGCCTTGCCCTTCTTAGGAACCGTGTGTTTATGTTTCTTTGTACCTTTCTCAGCGATAAGCCATGATAATTAGACCCCATGAGAAGGTCTAAATAAATACAGTGGTACCTCGGTTTTCAAACATCTCTGTTGACGAACATTTCGGTTTACGGATATCCTAAATTTTATGGATCTATGCCATCATTAGGTAGTAAAACTCATGCTAAATTTGCAGTTTTAGGGGATGATTTTAAAGGTCTGGAATGGATTGATCCATTTTGCATTACTTTCTATGGGGAAACCATGCCTCAGTTTTCGAACGTTTCAGAACTTGAATGGTCTACCAGAACAGATTACGTTTGAAAACAGATATCACTGTATCTGTGATTTGAATAGAAGAGATTTTATTGTGTCTAGTGGTTTACTCCTAAAAACTTTTGAATTTGAATTTGAATTTTTTAGGCCCTCAGCCAAGGATAGAAAATAACAAAACATATGTTTCACCAACCTTCTTTCTCCCATGTTTGAAATGTAAGGGTCTACTTATACACGTTTTTTTTTTGTTGTTGTTGTTGTTTTAAATAAATACCTGCACTGTTTTTGATCTGAGGTTGGGAATCTGCAGATGTGGAGGGGGCCAACTATTGATCTACACCATTTTATGTAGGGGACTTGGACATCTGCACATTTTGGTATCTGTGGGGGGTCCTGACCCAATCCCCTGCAGATAGAGAGGGGCCACTAAGTTTTGGGGAGTCAAAAGTTATACACAGATTTTCAGCTGCTTGGGGTCGGCGCCTGTAATCCCCTTCATTGTTAAACCCAGATGTACAGCAGTAGGTTTTCTTGCCAATCAAGGCAAGATTGGCCAATGGATCAAAACTGAAGTTCTAGAGCATACACATGTACAACTTATTATTTCTGCCTCCCCATTGAATATAAGGGCAGAGGATTTAGATGAAAGCAGAGCCAGCCAAGGTTAATTGATGTTACTGGAGAGAGTGAGGGAGGAGGAGTATTGCTACTGATCTTTCTCAGAGATGGAGAGAGAGAGATGAAGGATGAAAGCTAAAATGAAAAAGACCTTTTTCCCTGGAATTACAAAAGGTTAAAAAAAGAAAAAGTAAAATACATGAACAAGAGAAACTCTTGTTTGATAGTCAACCTGCATTGGGCTATCATGGGGAGAAAAAGAGAAAAGAAAAATATGAACAAATGAGAGTACTATTGTTATTGCTGTTGTTATAAGTCCTATTCATAACAGGATTTCTGAGAAACTTTCTTTAACTCCCAGAGACAGTCTTTGAGGTAATGGATTGCTATGAGGGGGTTTGAATTAGTTAGATACAGGTGGATAGTTGTGGGTACTAGTTATAACAGGTGTAGCGGTTATGCTAAGGAAACTGAAAGGAACAAACAAATCCCATTAGATAGCCCAGGAGACAGTACACTGTAGTGAAAAAAAACATAGCAGGTGGAAGCAGGTAGACAGGATTTGAATTCCTGCTCTACTGATCTCTAGACATGTGACCATGAGCAAGAAATTTAACTGTTTGAGGCTCAGTTTTCCCATATGTAGGGATCGAAAGGTGGTACTTTGAAAATTATTATTATTTCCCTGCCTTAATGGGAAAATATTTATTTAGTGTCTATTCTCTTGATCCTGATTAAGTGGACTGGACTAGATTAAGTGGATGTGTCTCCATCCTTGTGTTCCCTTCCCCCATGGATTGGCATGATGTCACCAATGGCAATTGACATAATCCATAGAAAAAGGGGAAATGGAATTAATAGACGCATCTTAGTTATAATGAACTCCTTTTGGGCTTCTAATGAATTTTTTGCTATTTTAAAATTGTTCTCTAAGTATGAATATATCCAGATGGTCAGTGATAAAATCCAAATCCCAAGACTTCCCAATATCTGTGGATGCCAGCATTTTCCCTTTTATTACCAGCTCTCCAGTAAGTCTGAATTAAAAATTTCACTTCTTTTAAGAGAGGCTGTTTTGCTTTCATTTTTAATTATAACCCCACATCCGGACGTTTCCAGTATACTTCTTTGGAGAGCAATTTTTATGATTAACAAGTTAAAAAATTTTTTTTCTTCACGAACAGATGGTGCTTTTCAGTGTCTTTTTAAAGGTGCTCTGTATCTCTTGCACAGCAGAATCTAAAATATGAATTGGACATTGGATAACTGAAAATATATAGAAAAGAAAAGTGCATAGTTTAGAGTCTATATCACCTCTTCTTCCTTACTGGAGATTTATTCTCTTCAATTTAGTAGCATTCTTGGGATTGTTTGACTTGATTGAAATTTGAGTGAGATTCTGAGCTTCTTTCTATACCTCTTAGGCAGAAACTTAAGATCACCTAGAAATGAAAAGGTTTGTAAAATGTTTAATTTCCTATAACCTTTATAATAAATATTCCCAAGCTATGCTTAAATAGGCTTAATCTTTTGCCTTGGTGATTTGACCATGTTTGACAAGGTTGCAATGGACATAAATATATTCCATTAAACATTCTTGGTTATCTTCCCCTGAACAATGTTTCCTACCCTATAAATCATTAGTTCCCAACCAAGTAAACTGCTTAATTAAAGTGATGACAAGTATTTGGCAAATGAAGTGGCGGGGTTCCTTCTATGTTACACCGGTTTTAGATACATTCCAATGCTATATAGAGAATATACTCATGTAAATAATTTCGTGAGTTGTAGCTGTGGTTTGTTCAAGTCATTTCTGACAATGGCACCAAGGGATGTTTGACGGGAAGCATGAGCGTTGTCTTCTGTTCTTCCTGAGACAGGCATAGGGTCTGAAATCTCCCTTGAATAAAAATAACTTGTAGCCATCTTCCTTCTTTCTCCTTCGCATTCACTAGCCACAATAGATTGGTAGAAAATACATGACAGAAAAGAGTCTTTTTGTTTCTTCTTTAATTTTGATAATCAACAGGTACATGTATTTTCTGTATTATAAAAATGTCAGCCCCCAGAAGACCTGGAAAATTTGAAAGTAGCCCTGGGGTCTAACTTGGGTATGGGGCAGGGCAAGAGGCAATGGACAGAAATTGATGCTGAAAAACTTTTACACACTAGCAATTAACCCCAGCTTGTATTACGTTGGTATAAAAGTAATTGCAGTTTTTGCAGTTATTTTTAACTTTTTAAATGGCAATTACCTTTGCACCAACTTAATATTTCAGTCTCACTCATTATTCAAAGCCTTCTTTGACTTTCCCAGGTTAAGCTGATGGCTCCATTCCTTTGAAACTTTTCTAAGGGATTTATGTATTTGTGAGTCTAGCTCTTCGGTTTGTAGGCCCCGTGGGAACAAGATCCCCATTTTACAAATCCTTGAATCTCCTGAACTCAACACAGTGCCCAGTGAATAGCCGACACTCAATAAATACGTGTGGAGTTGATCTAATTGAATTTCCTAGTGGAGTGTTTTTCCTTATGTCTTGCATATCATTGAGTCATTCTGTCAGTGCTTAAGTTTTCTCCCTGGTAATGACTTCAAAATCCGTTTAGTCCTTCCGGCCAGTGAAACATTTAATCTTTCCTCAGAACACTGCACCCTAAAAGCATCAATGTAATGGTGGTGGGGGTTATCACTGCTCATAGCAGGAGCTCCATGTAATGAATACATCATATGTGGTAGGCACAGTATTACATATTCATCCTGTGAGAAGGGTACTTTTAATCTCCATTTTACAGGTAGGGAAACTGAGACTTTAAGGAACTCAGCAATTTGCCAAACCTCATGCGCCACTAATATGCAGAGCCAAGAATTAAAGTCAGTTCTGATTCCATGGCATTAAAAATTATGCTGCTTTGCCTGCACACTATGTCTGCTTTTGTCCATGCCAGAAAATCATTAGATGCTTACAAAACTCTGGCTCATTAAATTGTTTTCTGAATACTTGTGAAACTTTTCAAAGTCGTTTCAGATAAAATCTTTTCCCTCTATTATGCAAACACCTTTTACACTGGCAAAAGTTGTTTTGCACTGTGACATTGATGGGTATGCTTTCTGTTTTACCATCTAGATTTGCTAATGAAAACAACAAGTTGTGGTGGTCAGGATCAGAACAAAATCTTCTTAAACCAGCACTGGCATCATTTTCCACTTTGTATTGAGTAACTTAAAAACTATTGTTGAAAATGAGTCTGAAGGTAGTGTATAGTCAGTAAAAAGTTTGTTGATCAAGTTTATATTGAATGACTACCCATTGCTGACATTGCCTTTGAATTTCTTTGGACTTCAAAGCTAAATAGCTCCAAGGATTCTTGTACATAATTTTATAATTTCTCTTTTAGTTCCTTTTTATTCAACCCAAATATCATCACCGTTTCTTTTTTGTAACCTTCTATTTATAAATTAAAATTTAACAATTGCTTAGAGACCATACTTTTTTTTTTCTCTTCTGACAAGTCCATCACACCAAGACCTAATAGCTTAAATATAAAATGGCCCAATCTTAACTAGAAAGTACTTAACCAAGATAACTCTGTGACATTAGACTATGAGGCCACTTGAAATTAATATCATTTGTTTTCTTTCTTATTTCTCCAAAAACATGTTTACAGCAATGGAACTCTTTCCTTGATAAGTAAGAAAGTGACTATGTATTCTGGTTTGTGTTTTGACTTTGGGAAAAAAAAATTCTAAGATACATATATCATATGTGTAAATAGCTTAGAATCCTCTGCGTGCCCTTGTTTTCAACATGGTATGGGCAATGAGTAGTTAAATAATCCTCTTTGGGCTTAGAGATGACAGACTAATGTATATTTTGCCTCAAGAAGTCTCATGGTATCCATGTTTCTGCACAACTTTCTGCCAAAAGAACTAAAATGCCATAGAACACAGGTTCTACAGAGGGAATGCAGATCCAGACAGAGAATTCAGGGAGGAGACACAGCGCATTTTACCATCAGTCAGTCTCTGTGTACCTTCTGCTGAGAGTAATGAAACGAACAGAGCTTTAGAAGAAATCTCCTGATAAGAACTCAGTCACTTCAAAGAATGACATTTTGAGTAAGATTATGATTTAAGTAAGTTCTTTGAGATAGAAGTGCATATCCTAGCACTGATAGTTTTGGTCAAGGGTTGGGACTATCAGGATTTTTCATCTAACTACACAGATTAAGGGATGTCATGAATAATTAGCAAGAGGAGAAATAGAGGAATGGAGATTAAATGCTCCATGTGAAGCATTTAATGAAGAATATGAAGTATGTGAAGAATAAATGCTCTTTAAAAGCTCTCTATATAATTTCCCTTTAGGAGTGTGGATTTAGTCATCCTCAACTTTTTGTCATCTTAAGAAAGCCCTGAGTTAAAGAACCTTTGTAAATCCTGTTAAAGGAATATACCTGAACTGTGTCGACTCTCGTTGAGTATTACAATTAAAATTCTGGTGCCCACAAAGGACAAATCCAGGCACATAGGATGTACTTGTTTCCCCATATTATTGTATGTAAAAGGATAAAGATAAATATGATTTACCAAGAGCATTTTTAAAAATAAGTATGCTGCAAATTTTAAAGTCTAATCTCAAATCACTCACAATCACTGGAAAGAGGAATGAGTGGGAATTTCTCTGTCTTCTGGGCTCCGGGGCCCTCAGATGCTTTATTCAACTCTCTTCTGATTCCTGTGCTTCCTCTTTGCAAATGACCGTGCCAGTGTCTTCTCTAAACCTTCCTTATTCTTCTACTGTGAGTTATTATGTTTTATCACTTCCTGACTTGTAGGCGAAGACTTCATTGTTCTTTCTCAAGGAAGAAAAAACAAAACAAAATGTTTCCGTGACCCTAGCAGGGAACACACACATCCTTTACATGCATTCTACTCTTTCGGTTTCAGTCACAAGCCCCTTCCGCACATGAACCTGTTTTCCTAAGTGCTGTAGGTTGGCACGCCCTAGGAGCAGCTTTATGTTTCCTTCGGGAAGTTTGGTGTCAGCAGAGCCTTTGCCCTCCGCTCCCTTTGGAGGGCTCTCTCCTCAAGGAAGGTGTGTTATGCTAGTTAAGGACACGAGGATTAGAGCAGTACCAGTTTCGTTTAATTCCAAGGGTTGTGATCATTCCTTTTGAGTCAATGAGAAAATTATGGAAAGTGTCCAACATCTTCTAAGGGCAACCCAAATCTGAACACAATAGCCACACCTTAGTAAGTCCTGATATTTAAAATGCATATTTTGAAAAAGACGTTAAAGATGGAGTATGGGCCAGTTTTGGAAACTTGAAGTGATCCTAGATGGCATTTTGGGCTTTCGCTGTCCAGGTTATCATTAATAGCCATCAGAGGTAATTCAGCCTGTGCCACCTCCAACTGCTTACTTCATTAGCTCTCGCCATTTGCCGTCCTGATTTCTCCATCAGGCACCATGATCACTGTATCACAGTCTGTCAAGCATGGCGGTTTACCCCTGGGGGTCAATGCCATTTGCCTGGACACCTTTTAGAGATGTTTGGTCACGTTTTTGTTTGTTGCAGTGACTGGGGAAAGCTATTGGCACATAGTGAAAGGAGTCCAGGGATGCTAAGTAGCCAACAAGGTATGGGGCGATATGCACAAGCGTCTGCCAGACTGTCAGTGGCATCCCCGTTAAGAAACACTGCATCTCTTGAATTGGCACTGCAGTTTTGTTTGACTAAGCTGGCTCTTGCTTTTGGAGAGGTGGTTTATCCTGGATTCTTACAACGTGTTTCTGATCTACGTCACTGATTGGCCTGTGGGCTCCCTCATTTGACTCCAGCCTGAGAGGGGAGGAGTACTTAGCAAAGAGAAATTCGAGGGCCTGTCTTCATGTAGCCCATTCCCTTTGTAGGGAAGCTAACACTGAGAACTCAACTTTAGGCAGGTTGACAGATACCTGTTTGCCCAGAAGCCACCAGCTACAAATGTGAAAACTCGCACCAGGTAAGGAAAATGAATGTTAGTATCATGTCTTTTATTGCTGTTACACTGACTCCAAAAAGAAGAGAATGCAAAAACATCAGTGCTGGTTGATGCTGTGGGGGTGAGTGTTGGCTAAGGTCCTCAGAATGCAATGTTTATATAATGAGGGGCATAGAGAAAAGATTTCTCACTGATGTATGAGGTGACTATTTTATTTTTTCATAAAGGATTAAATCACTTGGAGGAGGTGAGGAGGCTTGGTAATACAGTATCCAAGTGATGATTCAAGACATAGCAGGAAACAAAATATAAAGTTAATGTTCTGAAACTATGGGGGATAGGACACTAGAGAAGAAAGAAGACATTGATAGATGTAGCAACCAAATTGTATATCTGTCAGTTGATTAAGGACTTGAGGTTTATCATCACATCCTGATCTACTTTGGGAATCTCTAGTTATCATTCATCTAATTTTAGGGTAAAAAAGAAAGAGAAAGCAAAAACGTATATTCAATTTTTATCTATTCCATATAACGAAAATATAGTTTTGGTATGGTTTTCATCTACTTACAGCATCCCACAGATCACTATTTTTTAAAATTCAAAGTTTTGAGGCAAGCAAATCTGATGTAAAAACTGTTGCCTGATTTTACACCCTTTTATCTAGATTATTGATTGATTGATTGATTTTTATTTTTTATTTTTCAGTTACAGTTGACATTCAGTATTATTTTATATTAGTTTCAAATATACAGCATAATGGTTAGACATTTAGATAATTTATGAAGTGATCACTCAATTATTCTAATACTCACCTGGCACTATACATAGTTATTACCATATAATTGACACAATTCTTTATGCTGTTCTTTACATTCCATGACTATTTTGTAACTACCAACTTGTACTTCTTATTCCCATAACCTTTTACCCATCTCCCCCAGGCCTCCTCCCATCTGGCAACCATCAGTTTGTTCTGTGTAGCTGAGTCTACTTCTGTTTTATTTGTTCATTTGTTCTTTAGATTCCACATATTAGTGAGATCATATGGTATTTGTCTTCCTTAGTCTGACTTATTTCACTTAGCATAATACCCTTTAGGTCCATCCATGTTGTTACAAATGGTAAGATTTCATTCTTTTCATGGCCGAATAATATTACATTTTGTATGTATATAGGTGGTCAGACAAGTAACTTTGCAAACTCATCCTAGAAAAAAGTGCTACATACCTCATTGCTGAATATCACTATGCTCACCTTCGATGTACTCTCCTTGGGAAGCTGTGCACCAATGCCAGTGCCTAGTCCACCCTTCAAAGCAATTTTGGAACTCTTTTTCTGGAATGGCCATCAAAGCTGTCGTTGTATTACCCTTGGTGTCCCGAATGTCATCAAAATGTCTTCCTTTCAATATTTCCTTCATGTTTGGGTAAAGGAGGAAGTATTGGGGACCAGATCAGGTGAGTAAGGAGGGTGTTCCAATAGTTGTTTGTTTACTGGCTAAAAACTCCCTCACAGACAGTGCTGTGTGAGCTGGTACATTGTCGTGATACAAGAGCCATGCATTGTTGGTGAAAAGTTCAGGTTATCTAACTTTTTCACACAGCCTTTTCAGAACTTCCAAATAGTAGACTTGGTTAACTGTTTGTCCAGTTGGTACAAATTCATAATGAATAATCCCTCTGATGTCAAAAAAGGTTAGCAGTATTTGTTGCAACAAGTTCGTGAACTTAATTGTCAGACTTCATATGTATATGTATCTAATCATCTCATCCAATCATCAGTCGGTGGACACTTGAGTTGCTTCCATATCTCGGCTATTGTAAAGAACTCTGCAATGAAAATAGAGGTGCATATTTTTTTTCCACGTTAGTGTTTTGCATTTCTTCTGATTAATACCCAGAAATGGAATTGCTGGGTCATAAATTCTATTTTTAATTTTTTGAAGAAATTCCATACCGTTTTCCATAGTAGCTGCACCAATTTGCAATCTCACCAACAGTGCACAAGGGTTTCCTTTTCTCCACATTCTTGCCAACATTCATTGTTTGTTGATTTATTGACGATAGCCATTCTGACAGGAGTGAGGTGATATCTCATTGTTTTAATTTGCATTTCTCTGATAATTAGTGATGTTGATCATCTTTTCATATGTCTGTTGGCCATCTTATGTGCTCTTTGGAGAAATGTCTATTCATGTCCTCTGCCCATTTTTTAATTGGATTGTTTGTTTTTTTGGTGTTGAGTTGTATGAGTTCTTTATAAATTTTGGATATGAATCCCTTATTGGATGTATCATTGACAAATATCTTCTCCCGTCCGGTAGGTTGTCTTTTAGTTTTGTTGGTGGTTTCGTTTGCTGTGCAATAACTTTTTAGTTCGATGTAGTCCCATTTGTTTATTTTTTCTTTTGTTTCCCTTGACCAAGGAGAGATATCAGGCAAAAGATTACTAAGACCAATTTCAGAGAGTTACTGCCTATGTTTTTTTTCTAGGAGTTTTATGGTTTTGGGTCTTACATTTAAGTCTTTAATTCATTTTGAGTTTATTCATGTATATGGTGAAAGAAGGTGATCTAGTTTCCTCTTTGCATCTATCTGTCCAGTTTTCCAAAAATTATTTATTGAATAGACTGTCTTTACCCCATTGTATATTCTCGCCTCCTTTGCCATAGATTAATTGACCATATAGGTGTGGGTTTATCTCTGGGCTCTATATTCTCTTCCATTGTATCTAGATTTTTATTGAAACAATAAAATATCTACTAGTAAGAAACGCCAGAACCAATGACATTCCAAATATCTAAAGTCACGTCTGTAATTACCTCCAGAAATGCTTTGATATAGCAGGGAAAGAATATTTGAACTATTTCTTTTAACTTTCTCGATTGGATTAAAAAAAAAAATAACGAAGTGCTGAAGTTCTTGGAAGTGAATAACAAGTTATTTTATTTGAGTTTTTAAAGTAAAATCTTGGAATGTTTTCAAAACCAAGCCATGTAACCTATTGTCAGGAAGAGATAATAGGCATTGCAAATATCAAGGCAAAGGTCACATCTCACACATTTATCTCCAGGTCTTATCAGCAGGCATTTTCTAATTTTTGTCGTCCCCAACTTATTTATGCCTTAACACTATTAGGCTAGTTTGAAGCTATGATGACAGGTTTATATACTACAATTGGTTGCAATATGCTGCAGTGTTTCTGTTTTTTTTTTTTTTTTAATATGGGTTCTCACATTTCTCATAACTGTTATTTAAAATTACATCTGGCCCACCAAATGTACGTGCCATTATTTTTCCATCTCTGTACCTCTAGTATCTAGAAGCATGTCTTACCTAATAGTAGATGCTCAATAAATGCTTATTGAATAAAGGGGTAAATTAATGATTTATTTTATTAATGAATTATTTCACACTGTAAGTATAGAGTCAGTAAATTATCAGAAGCGTGGGCCATACAGAATTTTTATTTGTACTCTCCTCAAAGCCAACCAATGCCAGTGTGTCAAACATTGTAAACACTCTTGAATACTATGGGGAAAAAGTTAATTTAAAATTTTAAACTATGCCCATGGCCTTAGTTTCTTTGGTGTTCTGCTCTGGAATAAACGAATGTCATAGTTAAAGTATTCATTACATGAGAAATAGAGTTTATATCATACCATTCATTAGTTCAGGAAATCATCATCATCTGTATGAAAAGGAGCTGCAGGAAACACGCTCGTCATTTAATAGTTTTATATTTATACACCCTGAAAAGGTGGAAATACGCCTTTCAAAAAAATTCAGTACAAAGCAACCATGTCTCAGGCTGCTTCAATTTTAAACTCGTGTGTTCTTTAATTTGCTGGGTAGGTGGCCAGCTGACACAGGGACAAGTTCTGAAATAAGTCACCAGGATGGCTGGGTACTTTAATGTCCACATGTTTCAATAGGCATCCCCAGTTGGAAGGGATTGATGTTTGGAGGGAACTCTCAGTTCCACTGAGGGCCACCTCTCTGTCTTATAGGCAGGGGTGAGCCAAATCTGCCTTCTGCAGACTTTTTCCTGCTTATTTCCTTATAGTCAGGCTTGGGGTTCTCCTTATGCAACCTCATAGTGATTTTTTTTCTCCCATAAGCATTTGTCCTCTCTCCAGTGAGCCATTTCCTTTCCATTCATTCTTATCCACTATGACTACTGCATAATCTTTGTCCCAAGTGATTCATAGTATGATTCTTGTGCTTTAAAAAAAAAAAATTACTTCATAGTACTCTTCTCATTTTCAGCTTGCTTGTTAAAAGCCTTTGAAGTTGGTTATTTTTCTAGGCTGTCAATGATTTGGAATTTTTCTAGACACATCTGTGAGTATAAATTATGCTAGACTGGGATTTGTTTTCGTGTGTGTGTCTGTGTTTTGAATTCACTGCTACAAGAGAGAATTCGGGGTTAGAAGGCACTTGATATCATTCATATTTAGATTGAAATGTATTTTACACCTATTTTGTATTTTGAACCAAAATATGTTTTAAAATAGTTTTAACACTTTGTAATAAATGAACAGTGGTAGCCCCAGATTTTTGTTAGACAACATACAAAATATTCTAAACCATGGTCATGGTATCGTAGAAATCATCACTAAATAATGATATTGACAATTGAAATTTTCAACCATATGACCCAATACTTTTTTCCCAATGAAAAGATCTATTTCCTGCCTTCCATCATCCCAAAACCACATTTCTCTTTCTAATCAGACTGTAAATGTACTTCTTCCCTCACCCTGCTTCTTGACACCTTTATCATTAGAACACACACACACACACATGCACACACACACGCACATACAAACGCGTGCTTGCACGCGCACACACACACACACACACAAGATCAGTTTTCCTCCTAAGAGCTCTCACTAAACCCTCTCTCCTAAATGCATAAGCTTAATTGCCCTCCTATCTTTTTGGTTTGTGACATATTATTGTCTTGAGCTATCAATAAATTATGAATTTCTGGAAGCCAAGAATTATTTTATGTTTCTTAATAGTCCAAAGTGTCAAATAGTTCATATACTGAGGGCCCTCAGAAATGATTTGGTGATTTCTAAGCATCTAATTGAATCAGAAATTGCCTTCTGTTTGTGAGGTACTAGGTGTTTTATGGGTCATTAAAGGAATAACCTATCTTTGCTGATTGACCTACAGCCATTGTGGAGACTGACAGAGACCCAGAGGAGCCCTTGACTGTCACAGATAATTGCTGAGAGGCTAGAAAAACGAGAAATAGAGCCCAAAGGAACACGACCATTTCACAACTGTAGTTTTGTAGAGCATTCATTCTTATTACTTTGTGGGAAACTCCACATTCATGTTTATTAGCAGAGAAGAGCTGGCAATTCACATTTTACAAGTGTAATCCAACCTCAAAACCACACATTGATTTGCCTCCACTATCTGGACAAACTGGAATTCTACCTTTGCTGTACTAGTGAGGGACAAACAAGCTTTTGTGTGGTAAACCCATCTTTGAACAAGTAGAAAGTTAATGGAGAAAAGAGGATCATCATTGTCTTAACTCCAATTCACTATAGAAAATCTTGACCTATAGCTGATTTGTTATATTTTCCCTTTGAAAGAATTTTCCATTTCCATAATGATTGGACACAATTTATTTCTTATTGTCTAACATAATGAACTGGCAGCTTGCTATATTAAAAAAGAGCTACTGCATTATCTATATATTCCTGGGCAAGTTGCTTAACTTCTCTCATTATCAGGGACTTCTTCTGATGTATGAAGTTCTGAAAAATATCAAAGAGCAAAAAACGGATGAATTGCAAGTGAGAAGAAAAAGGGAATTATGACTTCTTTTGTACCTTCACAGAAATCCATTTGTTCCTCTACTAGATTCTAGGCACATAGGACTCATTGGTAGGAGAAAGGAAGACCTATGTTCATAGATGACGAAGTGTGATCAGTGGTGCCCCTTCCCCAGGAGCTCCAGTATTCAAATTGAGTTCAAAGCCCTAGAGTTCTTAATATTCCATTTAGTCATATGCTGCATATGTTTTTTTACATCTGAGATCCTCAGCACTCTCATTCCAAACCCTCTCCCAAGGTGATTTCATTTACCTGTGATGGTTTTAGAGATGGGCCTTTGGGAGGTAGTTAGGTTTAGATTAAGTCATAAAAACAGGGCTCTCATGATGGGATTCGTGCCTTTATAGGAGACACCAGATCTCTCCTCTCTCTCTCTCTCTCTCTCTCTCTCTCTCTCCCCCCCCCCCTCCTGTGTGAGAATACAATAAGAGGGCAGCTGTCCGCAAGTCAGGCAGTGAACCCTTACCAGAAACCAACCATGCTGGCACCCAGATCTTGGACTTCCAGCCTACAGAAATGTGAGAAAATAATTTTTGTGTAAGCCACCCGGTTATGTTATTTTTGTTTTAGCAGCTCAAGGCAACTAATACATTTGACTAGCCACAAACAAGTCACGATTCCTTTTTATACATTCTCATAGTCCTTTGTAATTTTCTATTTGTGTGCTCGCTTCGGCAGCACATATACTAAAATTTTCTGTTTGTCTTCTCTGTTAGACTTTAAGCTTTGCGAGGCTAGGGACAGGTTATTTCTTGAACACTGCCCTAGTTCTAGTTCCCAGCCCAGTGTCTAGCATATACAACAACAACAAAAAAAGTTAAATTATATTTGTATGAAGTATACAATTACTATGCTTTTCAGCAGTTCTTACAAATGTAACCTCTTTTGGCCCATATCTTTTTTATAAAACCTCATCACAAAACAGTATCCCCTCCTAGAATCTTTTGACTTCATTAATAGCCTCATGGATTTGATGCCACAACAATCTGTTTTAGCAAACAGACTAAGATACTTGACAGTAATGGTTGGGATGTTGAAACCAAAAATTTTCACCAGGGCTCTTGTTCCAAGGAAAAATGGCAGAAGAGGCCAAGGTTTAGATTTCTCTAGGGTTTTTAACCTCCTTGTTTTTACCTGTGCTTTGACACTTTCTTTCAGCTTTTTATGTAAGGTCATTAAGGTGAAGGGTCAAGTCTTTGGGATTTGACAGTCATGATACTATTATCCAGACCCATGTTGTATGGACTGTCATTATACCACTGGCCATCCCTCAGCTGCAAGTTGATCTGAAAACTTTATTCCTATGAGGAGCAGTTAGATTATCCACAGCACATTAAGATTCACATTAGTCTTTTCAGGAAAGATGGTTAAGGAGACCAAAGGCTGCATGTTGTTCAAAGGATCTCAACATACTTCTGGAAAATTTTAGGGAAAACACCTGGGATGCTGTAGCTTTACTGTGGATGACAAAATTCTGAGTAATGACCAGGAATAACTCTCCCTGAGTAACTGTCGTGCGGGAGACCCTGCTCGCTGCACTATTTGTAATGCAGGGCAGCCTGCGGGGTCTCTGCTCCTGCTCCCCATACAAGAATGCAGGATATGGTGAGGCCAAAAAGGAACACCCACGGAGCCATAGGTAGGGGAGTCATACCACTATATTCTCTCTGGCGGCACTATACTCTCACTGGAGGCTGGATTCACACTGTCCGCAAACCGCCATCCACACTTGCCAGCCCAGCCGCCATCTTCTTGCTAGCCCCCATTCTTCTCTCTTCTTCTCCTTCTCTTTGGCTCTGCTCAGCTCTTCTCGGCTCCTCGGCTCCTCGGAATCCTCCGTAGCCGCAGCAGTTATATTAGCGGCTAATTGGCTAACTGGCTACAGCTGACGGCCCATCAGCCACAGCTGACGGCCATCTACTACCCGAGCCAGCACTCCTCCACGTGAGGCCGAGAGTCTGTAAACTACTTTCTGGGGCTCTGCCCCCACACTCCACCCCTACAGGCTCTCGCCTCACAATCTACGCGACAAGCGTCTTCCGCGAGGGGCCCTGTGCGAGGAGCCTGGAGGTGAATGCAATATCCTGGACACAGCCAGGCTCTCTGGGCACAGCCAGGGTTTCTCAGGGCACCACCAGTACTTCTGGACACAGTCAGACTTCCTGGACTTCTTAGGGTACCACTAGTTTTCCCGGGCACAGCCAGGGTTTCTCAGGGCACCACCAGTACTCCTGGGCACAGCCAGACTTCCTGGACTTCTTAGGGTACCACCTGTCTTCCCGGACACAGCCAGGGTTTCTCAGGGCACCACCAGTACTTCTGGGCATGGCCAGACTTCCTGGACTTCTTAGGGTACCACCTGTCTTCCCAGACACAGCCAGGGTTTCTCAGGGCACCACCAGTACTTCTGGGCACGGCCAGACTTCCTGGACTTCTTAGGCTACCACTAGTTTCCCCGGGCACAGCTAGGATTTCTCAGGGCACTGCCACTCTCTGTGGGCACAGCCACACTTCCTGGACTCAGCCAGGGCTTTCAGGGCACTGCCACTCTCTGTGGGCACAGCCACACTTCCTGGACACAGCCAGGGCTCTCAGGGCACTGCCACTCTCTCTGGGAACAGCCCGACTTCCTGGGCACAGCCAGGGTATCTTCAGGGCTCAGCCAGACTTCCTGGACTCAGCCAGGGCTCTCAGGGCACTGCCACTCTCTCTGTGCCTCTCAGGGTACCCTGCTAGAACAACAGCAACTCACAATCAAGGTGCTTACATATTCTCAATGGTGGCCAGTCAAGAGACAAAAGCAAATATCCCCCAGTTCCACTAACAACAGTTCCCAAACAAACAATCAAGCGGTCCATTAAATTAGGGATGGAAGGCAATTCCCCATAGTCCATAGTCATTCACCAGGGCTATCCTGGGAGTGAGCGATGACCGTCACCTCACCCTCATCTCCCATGGAGGACTCAGCAAGCGTTACCTCCTGGGACTATAAGTCCTGCATCCGGGCTGCCCGAGCAGGAACCTCCTGGCCCACAGGGCCTCAACGACCTTTGCTTTCTCCGGCCTGTGCTGGTTGGGGAACCGTCCACATCTTTCCACCTCTCCACCGTGCTCCATCTCTGCAGCAGCTGCATGGCTTTTCCTGTGCTGGTGGGAGAACCGTCCACGTCCTCCCACCCCTCCACGGGGGTCCAGCTCTCCGGCAGCTGCTCCTCCTGGTCTTCCTCAGACTGAGTGTTCATACACACAAACTGCTCCACCGTCCTTTGGAGAGCTTTGGCCGGCACCATACCCTGCTCGCTGCGCCATTTGTCGTGCGGGAGACCCCGCCAGACGCCCTGCATGACAAATGGCGCAGCGAGCAGGGTCTCCCGCATGACAGTAACCCTCTCTTCAGTCTCTTCAGGAAATCTTGTTTACCTTCTCATGTAGAAATGGTATACACGAGACAGGATTATATGGTTTTTTAAGCTTAAAACTCTAATTTGGTTGTTCTTTCATGGAGTTGGTAAATAAATTAGTTTACTAATGCTGCCAGAATGAATTACCACGCACTTAGAGGTTTAAAACAACACTAATTTATTATCTTACATTTCCAGTGATCAGAAGTCAGAAATAGGTCTTAAGGGGATAAAAATTGCTATCAGCAGAGCTGCATTCCTTCTGCAAGTTCTAGGAGATACTCTGCTTCCAGCTTCTAGAGGCCACTTATGTACCTTAGTTTGTGGCTCCTTTTTCCACTTTCAAAATGCACCACTCCAACTTCAGCTTCTATTATCATGTTCCCTTTCCTGGCTCTGACCCTCCTATCTCTCCCTCTTATAATTACTCTTGCAATTACATTGGACTCACCTGGATAATCCAAGATAATGATGATTTTCTCATCTCAAGCGCCTTACCTTAATCACATCTGCAAAGTCCCTTTTGCTGGGTAAGGTAACATATTCAAAAGTTCAGGGGATTAGTATATGTATATCTTTGCGAACGACAGGGGTGGCCTTATTCTGTTTACTACAGTGAAACAGAACTAAAACTGCATATTTCTGAAAATACCAATCCGATTTAAGTCTAGAAACAAAAGTTACCGCATGTCTTTTTCTCTTGGTGCCTTACTTAAGGTCATGGTTTTCCCACATAAAATGTCATCTATATATTGCAGCTGCTTATTATCCGTCTCTTTAATTAAGCTCCCTGTGAAGGATAATCACGTTTGTTAGCTTAAGTGAGATCTCTGATCTGACGTAATTTACCTGTGACACTGTAAAGAGAATGAGACTGTTTAAAAATGTGAGGCTATGCGTTTCATACTTACCACCCAAAAGCAATAAAAATTAGAGGGAACTGTGGCTGTTTCTATGTCTTGGCCACTGTAAATAAAGCAGCAGTTAACATCAGATCACATATATCTTTATAGATCAATGTTTTCAGATTTTTGGGGGGTATATATCCAGAAAAAGGGATTGCTGGGTCATATGGTGTACTGGGTCATATTCTTGATTTTTTGAGGAACCTCCACACTGCCTTCCATAGCAGCTGCACCAGTCTGCATTCCCACCAACAGTGTATAAGGGTTCCTTTTTCTCCACAGCCTCTCCAACATTTGTTACTATTTGTCTTGTTGATGATAGCCATTCTGACTGGGGTGAGGTGATATCTCATTGTGGTTTTTATTTGCAGTTCTCTGATGATTAGTGATGTTGAGCATTTTTCATACGTCTATTTGCCATTTGTATGTCCTCTTTGGGGAAATGTCTCTTCAGGTCCTCTGCTTATTTTTTTTAACTGGATTTTTGTTTTGTTTTGTTATTGAGCTATATGAGTTCCTTATATATTCTGGATATTAGCCCTTTATCAGAGGGATTATTTGCAAAACTCTTCTCCCACTCAGTTGGTTACCTCTTTATTTTGTCGATGGTTTCTTTTGCTGTGCAGAAGCTTTTTAGTTTGATATAGTCCCATTTATTTATTTTAGCTTTTACTTCCCTTGCCTTTTTGAGGTCAAATTCATAAAATCCTCTTTGAACCCATAAGTTTAGTACCTATATTTTCTTCTATGCAGTTTATTGTTTCAGGTCTTATGTTTAGATCTTTGATCCATTTTCAGTTAATTTTGGTATATGGTGACAGCAGTCTAGTTTCATTCTTTTGCATGTGGCTTTCCAATTCTCCCAGCACCATCTATTGAAGAGGATTTCTTTTCTCCATTGCATGTTTTGGTTCCTTTGTTGAAAATTATCTGTCCATATTTATGTGGGTTTATTTCTGCGTTTTCAGTTCTATTCCATTGGTCTGTGTGTCTGTTTTTCTGCCAATACCGTACTGTTTTGGTTATTATTGTTCTGTAGTACAAGCTGAAGTCAGGAAGTATGATATCTCCAGCATTATTTTTTTTCTTAGGATTGCTTTGGCTATTAGGGGTCTTTTGTGGTTCAATACAAATCTGATGATTTTTTATTCTGTTTTTTGAAAAAATGCCATTGGGAGTTTGATGGGGCTTACATTAAATCTCTTTATTGCTTTGGGTTAATATGGCCACTTTAACTAGTTGATTCTTCCAATCCATGAACATGGAATGTCTTTCCATTTCTTTGTGTCTTCTTCAATTTCTTTTAAAAATGTCTTATAGTGTCCTTCAATCGATGATTAGATAAAGAGGATGTAGTATATATACACAATGGAATACTACTCTGCCTTAAGAAAAGATGAAATAGTGCCATTTGCAACAAAATGGATGGATCTTGAGATTATCATGCTAAGCAAAATAAGTCAGACAGAAAAAAAGTCAAAAACCATATGATTTCACTGATATATGGGATATAAAACTGAAAGGAAAAAAGGAACAAGAGAAACAAATAAAGAAACAAAAATTCATAGACACAGACAATAGTTAAGTGGTTACCAGAGGGCAAGGGGTCGGGGAGGTGGTAGATGAGGGTAAAGGGGATCAAATGTATGGTGATAGAAAGAGAACTGCCTCTGGGTGGTGAACACACAATGTGATATATAGATGATGTATTACAGAATTGTACACTTGAAATCTATGTAATTTTACTAACCATTGTCACCCCAATAAATTTTAGTAAAAAAATATTAGAGGAAACTAAATATAATCCACCTCAACCTTCAAGATACAACCTAAATGTTACCTATTTTATGAAATCATTGCTGACCTCCCTAGGTGGAACTAGACATTGCTTCCACTTCCACTTCGCTATGATAGCACGATGTGTATAACTATTATACCATTTATCACATTGATGTATTGATCTGTTGACATGACCATCTCCCAAGCGACCTGTAAGATCCTCAAGGGCAAGGACTCTGTTATGTTTCTCTTAGTACTAATGCTGCCTAAAACAGTGTCTGACACATAGGTGGTGTTTTGCTGATACTTTTTGAAGGAATGGAGTCCTTTGCAGGCCTTTTTGACACCCCTTTGCTAGCTCACTTGCAACACTGACTGAGGAACACAATTGATGACACTGGTTGAAAAATATATAGGTGAATCAATAGAAATCTACTTCCTTCTCTGTTAAAGCAAATCTGAGTACATCCCCCTAGTAATGATGGGTCAGTAGCATTATTTCCCAGCACAAAGCATATTCTAATACATAATCAGGATAGGCACACATCCACGGATGTAAGACTATTGATAAAGACAAATATGCCCTTAGAGGAATAAGACAGGATGTAAGTATTTTAGTGAAAATTTAAAATACTGCAAAAACTGAGCAGAATAGATTTAAACAAACAATTGGAAATATGTAATTCTATAGCTGGGTTTAGGGCATATGAAGCTACTATTAAACCCTTCTATCCCACCAGATATGTTTAAACTCAATCATATTCCCTTTCAGCTTGCTTTTTTGCAGATTAAAAAAAAAATCAGTCACATTTTTATTTCTTTTTTAAGCATCAAGTTATAATTTATATACAAAATGATACATATTTAATGCATACATTTTGATGAGTTTGGACATATGCATCCACTATCACCATAATCAGGGTACTTAACACATCCATCACCTCCAAAAATTTCCTCAGATTTGTGTATGTGTGTGTTGTGATTAGAACACTTAAGCAAAATCTATCCTTTTAACATATCCATATTCTAAAGTGCACAATACCATATTGTTTACTACAGGCACTATGTTGTACAGCAGCTCTCTAGAACTTATTCACCAGGCATAACGGAAACAATATACCTCACTGAGCAACAACTCCCCATTTTCCCCTCCCCAAGCCCCTGGCAACCACCATTCTACTCTCTGCTTCCATGAGTTTGACTATTTCAGATACCTCATATAAGTGGAATCATGCAGTATTTGTCCAATTGTGACTGGTTTATTTCATTTAGCATAACGGCTTTCAGGTTCATTCATGTTGTTGTATATGGCAGGATTTCCTTCTTTTTTAAGTCTGAGCAATATTACATTGTATGTGTATACTACATTTTCTTTATCCATTCATCTATTGATGGACATTGGATTACTCACATATTTTGGCTTTGGTGAATAATGATGCAATGAATACCAGGGTGCAGATATCTCCTTGAGATCCTGATTTAAAAATCTACTTCATAACTGCCTTCACCGCTTTTGTTAGTTAGCAACCATCTCATGGTTTCTTCAAGCTTTATATTTGCTTTTTAGTGATCCCTGAACTTCCAGAATCTGGGTAATAGAGTGTGAAGGTCCCCAAATGTTAGAAGTCTGGAGAAAGGTCTGATTAGTTTTCAAAAGTCTCAAGGGAAATTCTGATATGTAACTGGTATTGGAAACATAGTTAAGTTTAAGTGTGGAGTCATTGTGTTCTGAAATTGAGGGGAGAAAACAGTGTGAAGAAGCAAGTCTAAAGCAGAGGGTACTCTAGCTATCATCCTCACAGTTTCCCACACGATTGTCAACTGAATCTATTGTGTATCCAATGTCAGTGCAGTTTTCAAGGTGATAATTGAATGAAATAATGACTATAATGAGCCTGGAATAGTTTTTCTTCATAATGGATTCTGAATAAATATTAGTTTGCTTCCTTTTTTTGTTTGATGTTTTTGTCAACTCAGGTCTGGTAGGTACAATAGGCCCTCTGTCAGGGGCACATTTTCCACTGAAGGAAAAGGAGTGATGTTAACAATCTGAACTTATACATTTGTATTTTATCACATTATAAATAGGAAGGGTTAAAAGAGTCAGTGTAATGAGATGGGAATGTATTATGTATTAATATATAAATGGATATATTACATATACATGGTGATGACTATATGCAAATAAGCACAGAGATACACATATACCCACCCATGTGTCTGTATGACATTTCACTGCATCATTGTCAACAGCCATTGTGAGTTTCTTGGGAAGTGACTCAGAAGTCATTAATAGGATTGATATTCAAATAGACATTTTGTTTTCCTTTAAGAAAAAACACACACATTCTCTATGTCATTCTCTCATAACCACTAATCTGGGGGGTGGGGGGACCATAACAGGACTATTCAGAAAGCCATTTGGAATACCTTAGTCTTTCCTTTCTCTAGGTCACTTTTCAAAACCTGAAGATATTGAGAGGAAGAGATTTTTCCATTTTTACCTCTCACCTCTCTGTTCTCATCCTGCTTCACAGGCTTCACTTTCTCCACCTACTCCTAAAGCACTTCTGTTCCCAGGTCTTGATATACTCCATTCATTCTCTTTGGGTGAATTGCAATTCATTCATATTATGCTTACAATGATGTTAATGATGTACAGATGTATATATCAACCTTGATGGCACCTATGTCCCCCATTCTTTACACATATAAAATTGACCTTAGTATACGTCCATCAAAACCTCTATTTCCTATATTTCCCAGCTCTGTGCTTGTACTTTTATGTCTTCAATTACCCAAGCAATAAACCAGGAAAGCTTCCTACCCTCCTCCTGCTCTTCTTCTCTCACACCCAAGCCTCATGCATTCTACTTGATTAATTAAGGGAGTTGAAACTAGCTGCTCCCTCTCTCCTTTTCCTCCCCTACTCCCTTGATTTACACTCACAGCATATCACACGCAAATACCCCAGTAGCATCTTTAAGATTCTACCTGCTTCCAGGCTCACAATCGTTGCTGAGAGTGATCTCTCTGAAACATACCTCTAATCATGCGATTCTCTGGGACTCTCCTCAGAAGCTTCCATTGCTTTCCATTGTCCATACCATAAGTCTCACACTCCTTCGTTTGGCATATGAAACCTACAAGTTTTGGTCTGTATTTTTTTTTTATACCCTCCAGATTTATGTCTTTTCGCAGTATTCACTGAGCCTAAAACTCTATGTGTTCTGAGCTCTGCAGGTCTTCACACTCTTGAAGCTGTTTACATCCCAATGCCGTGTGCATCTCCCTGCTTCTTTAGCTGCACCAGCTAAAGGACCCAGGACCTGGCATGCCTATCCCTGATCAGCCGATGAATACTTTATCATCTTCCTGAATCACTTTAGCCACCGTCTCCAGGAAGTCTGTCATGAGATCCCATTCTCCAGCAGAACTGAGTAGTTCCATCTTTGTGCGGACACTGTGCCTGCCACGTTTTTCCAAAAGTGATAGACCGTGTGGGGTAGTGGAGGTGCTCTATGTGATCAAGTCTCGGGTTTCTGATAGGTATGCAGTTCTCTCTTCTTAAATATCCTGATCTGGAATTATTCATCTCCACCAACATTTTTCCGAACACCTGTCTTCTACCAAACTAAAGGGAATATTCTGAAATATCCTGAGTACTCTGCTTTAGGAAAAGCCTGAAATGTCAAATTCAAATTCACCAAATAGATAAATTCCTGACTGGTTATTTAAGATTGTTACTTAACAGTGACTGAGTGCCTACTTGGTACCAGCATGCCAGGCCTGGTGCTGGGCACTGGAGTTCGAAAGTTGCAAACACATAGTCCCTCCCATCGGAGAGTATAGTCTGGAATAAAAGAGAAATCTGTTATACAAAATTATTTATTATAGTTTCTTTTAGCACCAATTTTATCAGCTGCATTTAATGGATCTTTTGATCTATTTAGCATCTTTTCTGCATGCTTTTGGTTGTAGGTCAGATTCTTACAATGTGTCACACTTACAGATTCCATAGAAGCACTATTCCAAATTGAGGAAGGAGGAACTTTTTTTACCCATTTTGATTATATAAAGTTCAAGCTTTCAGCATTTGCCAGAGACACACTGATTTCAAAAGCGGCATTAAACAGAACTATCTTAACCTTGTCAACTTGCCTGTGACACTAAAAGGCTCAGCCATCACAGATCCATCTATCTGTAGGTGATGCTCACTGCATCTGCAATCCTAAAATTAGGGCAAGCACCTTACTGAGCAGGAGGCAGCACTGCAGGCACCACTGGTTACTCGCTAGACTTGCCTAATGGCTGTTTCCATCCCACGAAGCCTGGAAGAGGAATAAGGATGGTACCCAGGACTTGTTAGTCCAATTCTATACAACACACACTGTGGATAGATTATAGAGTGAGGCCAGACGCAGTGAAATAGTGATCTCACAGCAGCTATGGCAAACAGCAAAATAAAACCCTGAATGTATCATTTGCTCTTCCCTGTTCTTAGTTGATAACATTTCCCACAGATACGCAGTTTTCCATGTCCCATCATTTAGGCGGTATTAACCAAATGCTGGCTTAGCATTTTAGTTCAGTTGCTGTTATCAGGGCCCGTTCCTCAGATCTAGAATCTGAAAGCCCCTAATATCACCAGACATGACCCTATTCAGTTACTCAATAATCATTTGCTTCCACTATATGCGAGGCACTTTGCTAGTAAATGACCTTTGTAGTCATTTCTTCCCTGACATATTGGCCACCTCCCCGAGCTACAGATTTCTTCTGTGAATGAATCATACAAATCTGTGTGGGAAGTCTATGCCTCCTCAACCCACCACTGTGCAGAGCCCGAGAAATCCCTGCTTTTTCAAGTAACTGCAACTTTGACAAACTCCTTGATTCCCCTCCAAATTCCTCCTCCTCCCAGCCTAGGGGAGTTTTAGTCATGGAAGTGTGAAGTTTTGCCATTTCCCATCCTGTGTTACCCCACATTTACAAGGTAGTCTTTCTGTTTCTCCAACTAAGACACAGGCTTTCAACAGCCAAAAAAATTGAATTCTTGCTTGTTTTTTATTTGTTTTGTTTTGTTTTGTTTTGTTTTGTTTTGTTTTGTTTTGTTTTGATGTCAACCCTTACTTCAGGCAATGAAAGCAGAATGACCTGGCTGACTGAATGGAGGAAAGGTCTAAGGATATTAGAAAATACATGTGTAAAAGGGCTTGTTTATTTGTTTAAGATATTGCTTGGTGAGCCTATTGGATAATCTGTCTCCATCAGGAAGAGACTGAATGTAACTTCGCTGTTCTGGAAGCCTAGCAAATCTTCAGCAACCACGAGAGTCACATGCCTCTCTTCCATACTCATCACCGGACAAGGCACTCACAACTTTTTCTGCGTTTACCCCCTTACTCTTGATACATCTGCCTTCTACAGATTTGCCACAGACTCCTTCCTGCTCTTATTAGTCCCAGAGATGCCTATCTCTCTTCCTATTAAGTAGTGATATCATTAGTACTTTGTGCCTGTCAGGTTTCTCTAATTCCCTGCATTTTGAGTCCTCCATAAATTTGGACTTAGTTCAAAGCCCTTCTTTGTTTTAATAATATCAGTAATGTTGAACCTTAGAAACCAAAGGCAAACCAGAGACAGAAAATCTGGCTTTAAAAGCTTGGCAAATATTTGGTTCCACATAACTTCCAAAACTTGAATGCTGGGGCTCAAATATTACTTAGCCAATAGTCCTAAAGTAGGAAGTGGAAACAGCTCTCCTGGCTCACCATGGCTCACACAAGCGAAGGACCCTAACGTGATTTCCCACCTCTGGTTAAGTCTCAAAGACTATCAGAGAAGCAGCTTCAGACACTTCCAGCATGTGTTTACAATGGAATCCGTGGATTCTCTGAAACCACAGATGATAGAACAAAAGGTGGATTTTGGTGAGAGGTACATTTTGTTTCTGTGTGTCTGTCACTACTCTGTGACTCCCTTGAAGGCAGGAAGTACATATTATTCACCTTTGAATCCGTAGCTCCTAACTAGAAACAAGGTGTCTGATAAATGGGGTGTACTTGATCAATGTTTATTTAGTTAGGTTGAGCTCAACCACATGATATACTTAAAAACATTCATTTATTCATCCAATCTTTACTGAGTACCTACTATGTAGTAGATGTGTTAGGTACTAGGGATACCAGGAAAACTCAACTACAGCCCCCGCCTTTCAGAATTTTATCATCTAAAGACGCAGCTATAGTATCGTCATAAGAACATTAACTTTTGAGTCAAGACTTGAACTCAGTTCTCCCAATTATCAGCTGGCTCACATTGGACATGTCACTTAACCTCTCTAGGTCCCAGATTCTTCACCTAAAACAAAACAAAACAAAACAAATGTGTAATAACTACTTCATAGGATTGTAGTGAAGATTAAATGAGACCATAAGGGAAAAATTTGATCTTCACTTGTTATAATCTTCTCTCCCTCCTATTCCTTCATCACTACCCTGCAAATAAACAGCACAAGAAACAAATTTCACTCACCCAGGGGAGAACTGAGTGGTTCAGTGAAACTGAGTGATTCTTCCAGGGTCATACAGCTCGTAAGCGGTAAAACAAGACTCCAGCAGGCATCTGCAGAATCAGAATGATTTCCATTCCACCTATCACACATTCGCCGACTGATTCTCTGATGAAAATCAATCACCTTTCCTCACTGTGATCTTGCTCAGACCAATCATAACTTCCAAGTGAAGTCTTACTCTCAAGTCTTTCTCTTTACATAACAGATTGAAAATCTTTTTGGTGTTGTCTTGGTCTCCTTCGATGGGCTTGTGGACTTTTATTTTATGGATTGGAAGGGACAGACATGTACCTGGTCAGGCTCAGGTTCTGGCAGGAAATCACCTTGACTTTGACGTGCTTCTGTTGTCTGTGTGCCCAGAAGACCAGAGCAATGGGAGTTCCCACAGAGGGCACAGAGAATAGATGTGTTTCACAGGTAATTGATTGACATTTGAGATTACCCAGACTTCCATCATTCAGGACTTCAACAGAAAAGTGATTGTTAGAAGGAATGGTGTCTTGCTTTATCATTCCCTCAACCTTTTGATCCTCTTCCCTGTTAATAATCACCGCTTAGCATATTTCTTGCTGCTGAGAAAGTGGGCAGACAGCTGCTATAGCTTGTTGCAGATTCTAAGGTTGCTCCTTAGGGGGTTGGCAAAGGATACCTTGTGAAGCTAAGGATTTAGAAAAAAATGTGTTTGTTTCCTTCACCCTGGAGAGTCTGAGCAATCAGTCCTGGGCTCTTCGTCTCTAAACCGTTGATGCTTATGAAAGAAATAATTTAATCAGTGTGTGAAAGTGGATCTTTTTCTAAGCATTTTCAGCTTTGATGGTTAATTTACGTATATGTTATAGGAGCTTTGCCAGTTAATTTGGGGGATTCATTCTATACAGCCTGTCCATACTCATTGCGTTGCTAAGACACTTTTGTTAAGTAAAAGAAGCTAACATTTTCCTATTAATTTAAAATTGGTAACTGCTTATCACTTTCGAAAAGCTAGTCAGTTATATGGTTATTTCACTACATTTGGAATTTTGGATGATGGAAATTTGCCATTTTCTTCCAGATATTTAGTCTCCAGACTCCCTCCCCCAAGAGGGGCACTCTGAGTCACTGCCTCCCACAGTCTAAGATAGATAATGACAGAAATGCATTCATGGGTTCGGCGTGTCCAAATATGGGGTCTAGTGAAAGGACTTCTCGGTTTTAAGTGTATCTTTTAAGGGTCACCCCTCCCTCTCAGTGCATACCCAAGAACAGAGATGAAAAGAGGTTTCATTTCAAGTACCAACTCTGACTGACTGACAGTGGCCTTAAAGAGATCTCTATGGGGAAGGATTTTGAGGCTGTATCCAGACTTAGTAGAGATAAATGACCTGATTGCTTAGTGTGTGCCATGGATGCAACAAGAGTCAGAGGTGTTCAAACCCGGCCATCAGCCCTTTTAGGCTGCAAAGTTTTATATGATATGCAGCTGCTTCACATGAATAATAGCCTATAATGCATTCGTTATGGATGGAGCCCTAAGCAGCTGCCTCCAGCCTCTATCAAGCCCCTATGAAAATCGTTAGGCAGGTTCTCCTTAGAGTAGCCCTAATGTGGTTTATTAACCTGTGCTGGCAGGCTATTTCTGTGTATTAATAATTCACTCCTAAGTATCTTGAATTTTCACATCTCCGTACCTTTTCCTTAAGCTATTTCCTCTATCTAAAAACACTGTCCTTTGTTTCTTCATTTGGGGAAACTTTCACTGTCCATGGACTACCTCAAATACTGTCTCCTCCTCTGCAGAGCTTCCTCTGACCTTCTCAGGCAGGATGGATGCCTCTCTTTTTCATCTCTCCACAGCAATGACTTGACACTATTACCACACCTGCCACATTGTTCTGTAATTACTTGTTCCCATGCTAGAATCTAGCCCAGAATATCAGACATATGTTTGTAGACTTGAAGTGGATTAAGCATTCTTCTATAATAAAAAGCCACAGTTCCTTACTGAAAGCTGTTGAACTTGTAAAATATATTTATGGAGAAGTCAGTGGAGCAAATCGGATGGCAATGGTAACTGGGAGGGGAGAGAAAGGGGCATAGTAAAGAAAAGAGAGAGATTTAATTGATGCAGTCAGCAGAGAAGACAGGGAAGCTATGTGTGATCAAGGAAGAACATTTACAGGAAGGACAAGGAAATGAATCCAGGCTAGTATGTGTGTAGAACTTCTTCATGCCCTCAGAGTGTCAGGACAGAGCTGACTCTGCCCTGCCGTACGTGCGTATGTTCAGTCGACTCAAAGCTTCTTTGCAAGTATCTGACTGCAGTAGTAAATTCTTGCCTGGTCGGAGGAGAAATAGGTGGGGGCTCAGATGTGCTAGAAAGCACACTTCCCTTCTAAAGGCTTTCAAACCCTCTTTTAAAAATACAATGGACATCAAAGCAAATGTACACAGAGAGAATTGAGCTGCAGCCTTTGGAACTCTTCTGCTCTATTGATCAGTCTTCAATAGGGTGTGGAGAAGTGAATAGCCTATCCAATCAATATATTGCTCTCCCGTCTCTTGAAAAGAGTACCCCTTCCCAGGTAGTGGCCAGTTCCCTTAAAATTACCTGAAACTTTACAGTTTATAAAGAAATTTCATGTGCTTCATTTCAATAAATAACCTAAATAAATAAATAAATAAATAAATAAATAAATAAATAAATAATAAACAAACCAAGAGAATAAGGATGTAGAACTGTCTCCATTTTAAATATGTAGTAGCTCAGAAAGGTTCTTTGTAAGTATGAAATATACATGTTAGTTTAATGAGTGAATAAAAGAATGCAGAGATTAAAGGATGAGAGAAATAATACAATTAATAATCACATAATGATGCCAATTTAGATGGTTTCCATTTTCTAGGACAAACTAATGTGCAGTAAAGGGTAAAGAAAAGCCCACCTGAGCTATTCACTTCACTGAGGAGACACACAAATGAAGAAAAGAAGATACAGAGCTTAATCGAGGAAAATTGTCAGACTTCCTCAAATAGAGAATTTCTGATAGAGAGCAGCCTTCAAAAAGGTCTGGATGGCAAGACCTGGCACTGGGTCAGAATCATTAGAAGAATGAAATTGGACAATCCATTAGACCGAAGGCTTTTAAAAGTGAAGTTGTGAACTTTTGCATCCACATAAACAGCCAGGCCTGAAAAATGAAAGGTCAGCTTTAAACTGTGATAAAAGGATCTACATTAAAATGGTACAGCTATTTAATTGATCAAGTGAATCCTGAGCCAATGTGAATTGGTTAAGGAGATCCCTAGGGTCTGGCAGGATAGGAAGCCAGATTGGGGAAGGGCTGTTGTTTCTTTTCTCATGGAAAGAAAGGAAGAAACTAATATTTCTTAAGCTCCCTCTGGGTGCCAGTTACTAGGCCAGTGGTATGAATGTGAAAGTGTTCAAATGATAAGAAACTGAGACACAGAAATGTTTTGTGATATCAGAAGTGGCATAGCTGATAGCAGAGCTAGGATGTAAATCTGGCCATGCTGAACTTTTCTCAGGTTCATGAATAAACATCTCACACTCCGTCTCATTTCCAAGGTTCTAATACACATGCGATCCTCTTTCTCCTTCCTTGTTGGGCCCTCTTTACCAAGCCATTTTGTCTATCTTTTAGCTCTCAGCTTAGATTACTACCCCTGGAAATAGTTCTCTGACCCTCAAACACACGAAGGGTACCCAATTTTATGTTCCTATAACAGACTATGACATAACTAAATACCATTTATTCAGTATTCTCATACTGAATTGTAGTTATTTGTTGACTTCTTTGTCTCCTTATTTAACTGTGAGCTTCATAAAGGCAGGGACAGCATCTATTTTCCATGTTTGTCCCTAGCACTCAGCATAGTGGATGGTACATAGTAGGTGTTTAGTAAATATTGACTGAATGAATTAATAATTAAATGTTCTTTCTGACTCAAAGCTTATGACTTTTCCATGCTTATTATTTATATCTCCCTCTGCTCTTCCTTCCTTGGCTAAGCTAATTCCCAACTGGCTTTGAGGGAAATTCTCTTTTCTTTAATGTTTTCATTTTTTCTACTTGACTTTTATATTTCATGTTAAGTGTTTTGGATTAGATACTCAAACACAATATTCTAGGATATTAGCTATCATGCTAAACTGCCAGCAGGCTGGCAAATGAAAAGAAGTCCGAGTTTGGTCTGCCGCTACTGCTAACACAGGTCTCCTTTATGATTCTTTGGCAGACACCATTAGATGATTCATCAGATGAATTTCTTTACCAGTCAACCTGGGAGTACAGTGCACACATGAAATTGCTTTCTGACAGAGGGTGGAGGAGAATGTGATTAATGGTGTGAATGAAAGTACCATTAAACTTGCTTTTTATTTTAAACAATAGAAAATCGTAGTCCATACACATAAAATATACTCTACCTACAAACAAAGGCTTTGTTTGAACTTTCGGAAAATTACTTTCTAATGGTAAGTCGATCAGTGAGTACTTGATGAGATTTCTCTGGCATTATGCTGGCCCACACTCAGGTAGAGCTGGGGTGGCTATAGAAACAAAGAAACTTAGATTGTGGGCCACACCTGAAGGAGCTTACAATAATATCGTAGTGATAAAAGTGAACTGGCATCTTAAGCTGCTTAACCATACAGCTGGGAGGACTATGGGTGGAGCTGGGCCTCCTTGTTAACTCTCTAGTCCTGACTTCCTATTGAACTTTGTGGTAACTACTTGGGGAGGGATGCAAATAAAGGGGGAACCCATGTTGGTCTCCTGGCTTTCTCCACTTGGGTGGCCGGTTGGGAAACCAGCTGGCAAGTGTGTGTACACACACTCCTTGGTGGCTTTGTTTCTTTTTCTTTTCCCGAATAAACCATTCTTTTGGTGGATTACCTGGAGAATTATTTGGCCAGTGGACAGTAGGGATATGATTAACACAGCTGAAACAATTAAGAAAGCATATTGTTTAGTACTAACTCATGAGTCAAGGCAATAAATCTAGAAGGATTTCTGAGAAGGTGGAAATTCACTCATTTACTCACTCAACAAATGTTTATTGATTTTTGGTTGTGTGGGATACACTTTGGTAAGCCCCAGGGACACCATAAATAATCTAACCAATCTCTGGCACTGAAGAGCTGCCAGGGTGTTGACAGGACATGAATAGCTGTTGTGATAGTGGAGAGGGGGACACACAGGAATGTGAGAAGTACACAAACGCTCTGTCTGAGAAGTCAGGGAGGCTGCATAGAGGAGATGGCTTTTTACCCAAGATTTAAGTCATGATAGCAATTTGTACTTTTCTCAAGAAGAAAGTAAACTGGTTGATTTTTTAAAAATCCTGCCTCTACGTCTCATTGACTATGCTGGTTCGTGACTGTTATCATTAGCAGTGAATGTTAACTTACATAGTGCTGTGGAGGATGAAGAGATCAGTTGTTTTGCTACAGGTGTCCCATTTTATAGAACATTATAGAATGGAAAGAGGGAAGAAAAAGAAGGAAAATAGTTGCTTTATATTACATTTATACTCTATTGTGTTTATCACTTGTTGATTCCACAAGTTTTAATGTAGCATTTTTTTCCTTTGATTTCCTAACAATACTTGTACTTTTTAATGCATTAATTATGATATATTTTGATGTTATTCAATATCAGTTGTATTGTTATATATGTATAATCTTTTTTGGACTGGGTTTTTTGTTTTTTTTTGAGAGCAGGGATTACATTTTATCCCTTTTTTTCAGGGGAAGAAGTAGAAAGGAACGAATTTATTGTATGCTTACTATATTACAAGAACTGGGCTGGGTGTTTTATATGTGGTACTTTGATCCCTTCAATAATTCTATAAAGTATGTTTATTAACCCCTTTCACAGATGTGAAAACTGAGGTACAAAAAGATTAAATGTCTTACCCAAGGTCATATAAATAAATAGTAAGTGCCTGAAATTTCATTCAGACCTAGGTTATTTGCCTCCTCTCCTCTTTTTACCACTTCACACGTTAGTTTTAAAATATATAGAATGTATTGTTATAAAAGACAAAAAACTGAGTAGTTCTCTTAATGTAAGGCCTTTGTCTCATTAATAATTATTTCAAAGAATATTCTGCCATGTGCTAGAAGTCTTGGATTCTAAAAAAACAAAGGTATCCATTAGTTTCATGGAAATTGCTGTTTTATAGAAATAAGATATCTTGAGACAATTGGGAATTTTCTTAATTCATCTCTTTCAATAAGATGAGAGTTCTAATAAGGTCCACAGTGTTATATCTTTCTATTTTTTTTAAGTTCATTGGGATGACAATTGTTAGTAAAGTTACATAGATTTCAGGTGTACAATTCTATAATACATCATCTGTATGTATCACACTGTGTGTTCACCACCCAGAGTCAGTTCTCTTTTCATCACCATATATTTGATCCCCTTTACCCTCATCTAGCAACCCCTTCCCCACTTACCCTTTGGTAACCACTAAACTATTGTCTGTGTCTATGAGTTTTTGTTTCTTCATTTGTTTGTCTAATTCTTTTGTTGTTTTCAGTTTTATATACCACACACCAGTGAAATCATATGGTTCTTGACTTTTTCTGTCTGACTTATTTTTCTCAGCATAATAATCTCAACATCCATCCATGTTATTGCAAATGGTACTATTTCATCTTTTCTTATGGCAGAATAGTATTCCATTGTGTATATATACCACAGCTTCTCTATCCAATCATCTCCTGAAGGACACTTTGTTGTTTCCATGTCTTGGTCACCATAAATAATGCTGCAATGAACATTGGAGCACATATATCTTTATGGATAAATGTTTTCAGATTTTTTGGGTAGATACCCAGGAGAGGGATTGCTGGGTCATATGGCAATTCTATTCGTAATTTTTTGAGGAACCTCCACACTGCCTTCCATAGCGGCTGCACCAGTCTGCATTCCCACCAACAGTGTATGAGGGTTCCTTTTTCTCCACAGCCTCTCCAACGTTTGTTACTATTTGTCTTGTTGATGATAGCCATTCTGACTGGGGTGAGGTGATAGCTCATTGTGGTTTTAGTTTGCATTTCTCTGATGATTAGTGATGTTGAATATTTTTTCGTATATCTATTGGCCATTTATATGTGTTCTTTGGGGAAATGTCTGTTTAGGTTCTCTGCCCATTTTTTAATTGGATTGTTTGCTTTTTGTTGTTGTTGTTGTTGAGTTGTGTGAGTTCCTTATGTCTTTGGATACTAGCCCCTTATCGAAGGCATTGTTTGCAAAAATCTTCTCCCGTTTGGTTGTTTGCCTCTTGATTTTGTCAATGGTTTCTTTTGCTGTGCAGAAGCTTCTTAGTTTGATATAGTCCCATTGATTTATTTTAGCTTTTATTTCCCTTGCCTTTGAGGTGAAATTCATAAAATGCTCTTCGAACCCAAGGTCCATAAGTTTAGTACCTATATGAAACTTAGTTTTTTTCTATACATTTTATTGTTTCAGGTCTTATGTTTAGGTCTGTGATCCATTTTGAATTAATTTTGGTACACAGTGACAGATAGCAGTCTAGTTTCATTCTTTTGCATGTGACTTTCCAATTCTGCCAGCACCATTTATTGAAGAGGCTGTCTTTTCTCCATTGTATGTTTTTGGCTTCTTTGTCAAAAATTATCTGTCCATATTTATGTGGGTGTATTTCTGGATTCTCAATTCTATTCCATTGGTCTGTGTGTCTGTTTTTCTGCCAATACCATGCTGTTTTGATTATTGTTGCCCTGTAGTACAAGCTGAAGTCAGGGAGTGTGATACCTCCAGCATGTTCTTTTTTCTTAGGATTGCTTTGAATATTTGGGGTCTTTTGTGGTTCCATACAAATCTGATGATTTTATGTTTTATTTCTTTAAAACATAACATTGGGATTTTGATGGAGATTGCATTAAATCTGAAAATTGCTTTGGGTAATATGGCCATTTTAACTAGTTGATTCTTCCAGTCCATGAACAAGGAATGCCTTTCCATTTCTTTGTATCTTGTTCAATTTCTTAAAAAAATGTTTTGTAGTTTTTAGTCTATAAGTCATTTACATTCTTAGTAAAGTTTATTTCTAGGTATTTTATTCTTTATGTTGCAATTGCAGAAGGAATTTTTCTTTTCCTTTTTTGTGATTTCAATGTTAGCATATAGGAATGCAATGGACTTTTGTACGTTGATTTTGTAGCCGGCAACTTTACTGTATTCGTTGATTGTTTCTAATAGCTTTTTGGTGGAGTCTTTAGGGTTTTGTATATACAGCATCATGTTATCTGC
Source organism: Rhinolophus sinicus (assembly GCF_036562045.2). NCBI lineage: Eukaryota > Metazoa > Chordata > Mammalia > Chiroptera > Rhinolophidae > Rhinolophus > Rhinolophus sinicus. Next base: position 110,494,839 of record NC_133756.1, read on the forward strand.
AAAAAGTGACAATTTAACTTCTTCATTCACAATCTGGATGCTTTTTATTTCTTTCTCTTGCCTGATTGCTCTGGCTAGGACTTCCAATACTATGTTGAAAAGCAGAGGTAATTGGGGATAGATAGCCTTGTCATGCTCCTGAAGAAAAGGCTTCAATTTTTCACCATTAATTATGATATTAGCTGAAGGTTTGTCATATATGGCCTTTGTTATGATAAGGTATTTTCCTTCTATACCTATTTTATTAAGTGTTTTAATCATATATGGATGTCGTATCTTGTCAAATGCTTTTCCTGCATCTATTGATATAATCATATGATTTTTGTCCTTTATTCTGTTTATGTGGTGTATCGATCAATTTGTGTATGTTGAACCATCCTTGTGCCCCTGGGATGAACCCCACTTGGTCGTGATGTATAATCTTTTTAATACATTGTTGCATTCAATTTGCAAAAATTTTGTTTAGGATTTTTGCATGTGAAATATTCGTATGTAATTTTCATTTTTGTGTTATCCTTACCAGGTTTTGTATCAGGGTAATGTTGGCCTCATAAAATGAGTTAGGGAGTATTGTCTGTTCTTCAAATTTTTGATCTAATTTGAGTAGGACAGGTATTAGATCCTCTTTAAATGTTTGGTAGAATTCACTAGTGAAGCCATCTGGTCCTGGACTTTTGCTTTTGCGAAGGTTTTAGATGACTGATTCAATTTCATTACTGGTGATAGGTCTATTTAGATTTTGCAGTTCTTCGTGATTCAGCCTAGGAAGTCTACATGTTTCTAGGAACTTGTCCATTTCTTCTAGGCTATTGAATTTGGTGGCATATAGTCCTTCATAGTATTCTTGGATGATCCTCTGTATCTCTGTGGCATCCGTGATCATTTCCCCTCTTTCATTTCTGATTTCATTCATCTGTTTTCTCTTTTTATCTTTTCTCTTTTTCTCTATTTTACCCTAGCCAAGGGTTTGTTAATTTTGTTAATCTTTTCAAAGAACCAGCTCTTTGTCACATTAATTTTTTCTATTGTCTCTTTGTTCTCTATTTCATTTAGTTCTGCTCTGATTTTTGTTATTTCCTTTCTTCTGCTGACTTTGGGTTTTGTTTGTTCTTCTTTTTCTAGTTCTTTAAGGTGTAACTTATTTATTTATCTGGGATTGTTCTTGTTTCTTGAGATAGGCCTGTAATGATATAAATTTCCCTCTCAAAACTGCTTTTACAGCATCCCAAAAATTTTGGTAGGATGTATTTTCATTGTCATTTGTTTCTATGTATCTTTTGATCTCTCCTCTTATTTCTTCTTTGACCTGGTTGTTCTTTAAAAGTCTGTTGTTTAATCTCCACATATATGTGTTTTTTCCTGCTTTCTTTTTGCAGTTGATGTCCAATTTCAAAGCTTTGTGATCAGAGACTATACTTGGTATGATTTCAATCTTCTTAAATTTTCTGAGGCTATTTTATGTCCCAATATATGGTCTATCCTTGAGAATGTTCCATGTACACTAGAAAAGAATGTATAGTCTGATGTTTTAGGATGAAGTGCTCTATAAATGTCAATGATGTCCATTTCATCTAATGTGTCATTTAGGACTGCTATTTTGTGATTTATTTTCTGTTTGGATGATCTATCCATAGCTGTCAATGATGTATTTAGGTCCCCTACTATAATTGTGCTTTGGTCAATTTCTCCCTTTAGTTCTGTTAATAGTTGCTTGGTATATCTCGGTGCTCCCTGATTGGGGGCGTAAATATTGATGACTGTTAGATCTTCTTGTTGTATAATCCTCTTCACCATTATGAAATGTCCATCATTGTCCCTTGTTACCTTTTTTATCCTGAAGTCTGTTTCATCTGATATCATTATGGCTACATCTGATTTTCTCTGGGTACCATTTGCTTGGAGTGTCAATTTCCACCCTTTCACTTTGAGTCTTGCTTGTCCTTGTAGCTGAGATGTGTTTCTTGGAGGCAGCATATGGTTGGGTTTAGTTTTTTGATCCAATCTGCTACTCGGTGACTTTTTATTGGTGAGCTCAGTCCATTTACCTTTAGAGTGATTATTGACATGTGAGGATTTCCTGTCACTCTATCTTTAGTTTTCTGGTAGAACGGTGTCTCCATTGTTTCTTTGCCTTTTTGTTGCTGTCTATTATTTCAATGTAGTGGTATTCTATGATTTTTCCCTCTGTTTCTTCTTTTATTATGTTACATATTTCAGTTCTCGATTTTTTTTTTTATTTTCTAGTGGTTACCATTAAGTTTATGTAAAAAAAAGTTTCATATTTAGAGTATTCCATTTTCTTCAGCATGCTTACCTTCTCCATTCCCTTACGCCAGTTCAGACCTTTGTTCTCCCCCCCTGTTATGTTTTTGTTGTCACAAATTATCCCTATTTATGCTGTGAGTTGATTCCTGCACTTCAGTAGCAAGTTGTGTTTTTCCTCAAGTGTTTGTTTGTTTGGTTGTTTGTTTTTTCCTTCTTTACCCTGTATGTTATATTTAAGTGTATAATGTCTTATTTGGTGTAGGGGTTGCCATTTCCTGCTTCTGTTTGACTGTTCATAACACTACTTATGGTTTTGTTTTCTTTTACTTTTTTTGTTTTAGGTTGAATAGTCTCTTTCAGTATTTCTTATAGTGCAGGTCATGTATTAGAAAATTCCCTCAGCTTCTGTATATCTGGAAAGGTCTTTATTCCTCCTTCATATCTAAAGGATATCTTTGCTGAATATATTACTCTTGGCTCATAATTTCTCTCTTTCAATACTTTGAATATTTGAGCCCACTCCCTCCTGGCTTGTAGAGTTTCTGCTGAAAAATTTGATGATAGCCTAATGGACTTTCCTTTGTAGGTTACCGTCTTCTTTTCCCTGGCTGCCTTAAGGATTCTTTCTTTGTCGTTGATTTTAGACAGCTTCATTACAACGTGCCTTTGAGAAGACCTGTTGGGGTTGAGGTAACTAGGTGTTCTATTTGCTTCTTGGATTCGAGGATCCAGTTCTTTCCACAAGTTTGGGAAGTGCTCATCGACTATTTGTTTGAATATACTCTCTGTTCCCTTCTCTCTTTCTTCTCCTTCTGGTATCCCCATTATTCTTATGTTGTTCTTTCTGATGGAGTCAGAAATTTCTTGTAGAGTTCTTTCATTTCTTATAAATCTCATGTCTCTCTCTCTGATCTTATTAATTTCCAGATTTTTATCTTCGATGTCACTGATTCTTTCCTCTATCTGGTCAACTCTGTTATCTAAGCTGGCTATTTCATTCTTGATTTCTTTTATTGAGTTCTTAATCTCTCGAAATTCTATTTTTTTTAAATTTCAATCTCTTTGGTAAAATGTTAATTTTTTTTTAAATTAAAGTTTATTGGAGTGAGAATTATTAGTAAAGTTACATAGATTTCAGTTGTATAATTCTGTAGTGCATCATCTATATATCACATTGTATGCTCACCACCCAGAGTCAGTTCTCCTTCCATCACCAAATATTTGATCCCTTTTATCCTCATCTACCACCTCTCTCCCCCTTTACCCTCTGGTAACCAAACCACTAAGCTATTATCTGTGTCTATGAGTTTTTGTTTCTTCATTTGTTTGTCTTGTTCTTTTGTTGTTTTCAGTTTTATATCCCACATATCAGTGAAAGCATATGGTTCTCTACTTTTTCTGTCTGACTTATTTCACTTAGCAGTATAATCTCAAGATCCATCTATGTTGTCACAAATGGTATTATTTCATCTTTTCTTATGAGAGAATACTATTCTATTGTGTATATATACCACAACTTCTTTATCCATTCACTGTTGGTGGTAATGCAGATTGCTGTAGCCACTGTGGTAAAATGTTCATTTTGTTCTTTGATTGTGTTTCTGAGTTCATTAAACTTCCTGTCTGTGTTATCTTGCATCTCGTTGAGTTTTTTCAGAATTACAATCTTGAAATCTCTGTCAATTAAGTCACATATTTCCATGTCTTTGAGTTCATTTTCTGGGGAGTTTTCTTTTTTTTTCTGAGCTGCCTTGTTACCTTGGTTATTCATGGCAATTAGTGAATTATTATTTCTCTTCCTAGGCATCTACAGGAGTGGGTTCTGCAATAGGTTGGTAGGAAGAGGTCTTTTCTTTGTTTTCCAGTAGGTGTTAGTAGAATGCTTTATTTTCTTTTTAAGTGCCGCCTTTAATTCGCTTTCACGCTGTAGTGTTATATTTTCTCTGCACTGTCCTGGCTTTTCACACAATGGGGGTTTCCCTGGAACGTGGGCTTCTCCTCTGTGAGCAGGTAGCCTGGGTCTTAGGGCATCACCTCCGTTTGTGGATGTGGAAATCTTCTGAAGTTCTGAAGCTCTTCCGGCACCAGATTCAGGGCCTGTGTGTTTCAGCGGCTCTGTTTACCCCTGCAGAGATCCACCCAGATAGGTGGGGGTGGGGGCGGCCTGGGTTTTGAGAGGTGGCTCTGAGCCATGGCAGCGACCACCAGTGCAGCCCATCCTGAACCCAGGTCTTCCTCCCCTTTGCCAGAACTAGTTGGGCTGCAAGTCTATGGCTGTAGGCCACAGTTCTCAGAACTGCAAATATTCTGTTCCTTTGATCTGACACTGCTACTGGGAGGGTGGGGTAGGGTGAGCTCTGGGAGGGTATGGTGGGGGTCACTAGGCTTAGTGCCTAAGGCTTTCATTCTCTGTTCAGCAGTGAGGGCTTAAACCATTGTTTTCTGCCTTCTTCCCTCAGTCTTTGTTCCGAGGTCTCTGCCATGAGCGTGAGGTTCAGCCATGTTATATGCTGTGCCCTCAGGCAGGACTGTGGGCCATAAGCACAGCCCTAGCAATCTGAATTTTTCCTTCTCCCGCAGCTCTGGTAGCTCTGGAATGCAGGGAGCTCAGATCATCGAGTTCCAGTCTGTGTCCTGCGCTGGCCTGCATGACCCGTGTCTCCGCACTTCCCCCTTCCCTCCTCCCCTGCTTGCCCAATTTGCCCACCTTTAGATGATTTCAATTGCACATCTCTTAGTTTTGCTTGTGTGCTGCACAGGGAGTTCTTTGTGGAATTATAATTGTTCAATTTGTTGTAAAGTCCAGGAGAGATTTTAAGAGGCTCACCTCACGCTGCCATTTATATGATGTCATTCTCTGGAATGCATTATTGTTCGTTGCCTGAATCTCACCTTCTTACATATTCAGGAATCCAACTTAATCAGTTAACTCCTTTCATGTTTCTTTAACCTCTCTTTTGCTGAGATGATCTTCCTATTTAGACAAAAAACACACTTTCTGTTTTGATTTTGCTTCTTTTTCTAGCCTCTACGTACCTTCCTTACTCTGTTCTCTCACCTCCAGTGTATACCTCACCTCACTGCAACATGTTTGTGCCTCTAACCTTTGTGCCTTGAATCTTGTTTTTATAAAAAGTTGTCAGTGGCTTTGTACTGTGTTTCCCTGAAAGTAAGACATAGCCAGACAATCACCTCTAATGTTTGTTTTGGAGCAAAAACTAATATAAGACCTGGTCTTATTTTACTATAATATAAGACCTGGTCTTGTATAATATAATGTAATATAATGTAATATAATATAATATGATATAATGTAATATAATATAATTTAATAGTGGGTTTTATATTAATTTTTGCTCCAAAAAACTCATTAGAGCTGATTGTCTGGCTAGGTCTTATTTTCGGGGAAACAGGGTAGATGTCAAATGTCATCCTATTTTGATTGACCTTCTTGTAGCATTTGAATTTCTTGACACTCCTTTCCTGTGGAAATTGTCTCTTCTCTTGACTTGTGTGAACACTTATTTTTGTTTCCCATTTCTTCTATGATTGTTCTTTTCAGTCTCCTTCTCAGGTTAATTTTCACTTCCTCATCTTTATCTAGGAAGAACTGCAGGAAGGCCAGTGTGGGGAAGTGCCAGAGGAAGCTGAGGTGGGGCAGGGGTGGAAGAAGCAGAGTCTTGAAGGCTGTGTTAGTGACATTGGTCTCCATCTTAGGGCAGCAGGAAGACTTTGAAGGGTTTGAAGCATTGGTGTCATGTAATCTTGTTTGCAGTTTATAATAGAGTCAGGCAGGCATGGAAGTGGGGTGACTAATCTCAAGAAAGGATAAGCTTAGATAAAGGAGGATAAAAGCTTAGATTAGGAGAGTAGCAGTAAAAATGAAATTAAGTGAATATTCAAGGTATATTTAGGACTTAGGTATGTGAAATATAAGAAAGGAGTAGTTTATAGCTTGAGCAACCTGATAGGTGGCAGGGCCACCTGCTGAGAAATGAGGAAGTTTGGGACATATCAATAGGAAGGAAGTTAGTGAAGCTGCTGGTGGGAGGGTATCCCCCTTGGTCTTCTCATATCCCTGTGTCTTCCCTGCTAATATAACCCAAATGTCATGGTTTCCTAATAGTCTTCCTGATATAGAAGTGCCATGGCCGTTTTACAGGCCTTATTCTCCTTGACATTGTTGTGCATATTTCACAGGATGAAATATGTGACAGACCTTTAAATATTGAGAAGACTATTATTTGAAGAAGGATTAGAATGACTTTCTGTGGCCCTAGAGAGGAGAATAAGGACCAACGGGAAGACAGATTTTAGCTAACCACAAATAAAGAGTTTTTTAATAATTAATGAAAAGGAGATGGTAAGTAAGGTCCATGTGACCAGAATTATTTGTGCAATCCTCTGTGACCATTTCATGGAGATGATTGTAGGGAGAATTTATACATTGAATGGGGGAGGATCTGGGAAGGGGTGACCAGATGACCACTAGGCTCTGTGCTAACCTAAGATTCTGTGGTTCTGTGAAATTTCCGTGTTCTTCGTCCTCCCATTGTGACAAACACAAGAAGTTCTGAATAACTATGGCCTGAAGAATCTCTTCTGGGTACTGACTGCTTATTCATTCAGAATTTTGTCATTTCTTTGAGTGCATGCATGAGAGCACAATTTATTCAGAACAGTCACTCAGCAATAAGACACCAAGAATACATTAATGAAGCTACAGTAATTGAGGTTTTTACCCAAGTGTTGCTCCCTTACCTAACTCATGCATAATTCTTCCTCAGTAGGGACTGTGTCTTTCTTAGTTAGCACGAAGTAGCTGCCTTAGAAGGGCTGCATGTTTTAATTATGTAAGAAGATGTTTGTTGTTCTGATGATCCAAACAAGGGAATTGTTTGCTTCTGGAAATATGGATGAGTTTTGAATACCAGGATGCATTGGGAGATAGGGAGAAAGTGATCCCTCTCCTCAGATATTTTCCTAACTCTCCAGCTGCATTATCTCAAGCCTGTCTGTTATATAAGTAAGTGATAAGGCATTTGATTTTTTAAACTATTATTTACATTAAACTATTATTCATGTTAAAATAACACCTCTGTCAATAAACATAGTGAGGAATTGCATTCAATATCCACAGTTATCATGTAAATCTTTTTTATGAAGCAGAATGGGCAAATTCCTGTGATCTCTGGAAAATGGTTAGAGTTTCAAGGGTGAGAGTGTGTTGCTGTTTCCAACTTAGTACGTTAAAAACATGGCAGGGAGTGTAAGTTTCTTCAAAGACAGTTTTGTTCTTAGTTATTTTCTGAGATTGTTCAAAGTGTCATAGTTGCTACTAATTTTTAGTCCCAGATGCATGGTAAGTTTGTGAACGGAGGACCCATACTATCATGTTTATCATTGTATCTCCTACATCTGACAAAGTGTCTGGCATGTAGTAGACTCAATAAATGTTTTTGGAATGAAAGAGGGCAGGCAGACAGAGGAGTACTGGGATGAGATATGGTCTTATATCAAGAAAACAAGTGTAGAATGCAAACCCAAATCTTGTCCATGATGGAAAATAGAAGTCATGTTCTTGAGGAATGACAGGTACCAGCCTTGTATAATAATAGATGTCCAGGCCAAGTGAGAGATTCATATTTCATGAGAAATTCTCTGTTTACATCTGTAGCAGTTAACATGGGGCAGAAACATGATTGGCTGGTTGAAGCTCAGGACTCATAAATAAGCCTCTCTGGTTGTTTTAAAGGCCTAGCCAGTTTTCTGAGTCCATCGACTGACACAACCATGGAAACTCAAGCAATTGTTCTAAGTAGATAATTGAAGAGATTTTAAAATAAAGTAGACACTTTAGCTGTTCCCCTTATAGGGCTGAATCTTCTCAATGAGAGAAATCTCTTGTAAATAAATATAATAGAAAGAAATATATGATAAGCATCAAAGTGAACCATATTTCACAATAAAGGGATCGCTGTGGACAGCAGAGAGCATTCCAGGATTCATGGGTAGGCAGGATTTATACTAGGTTTTAAATACATGGTTTGGATTTGCCTCAATGATGAGGAATGGGAAAGCATTGTAGGCAGGAGTCAGACATGGATGCAGGAATGCTTAAATCATGCTGAGGGCCCCCGTGACCAAATTTCAGGATGGCTCACCCTTGATTACAAATGATTCGATTTCTGAACAAAGATTTAACCTCATTGAAAATGGTTTTGTACGTGGAAAAAGGAGACTGGGGTTTTCAGTGGACATGTTTGCCCTTGGTAAATGTAATGCTAAGATGTAAGTCTACCTGCTAGGAAAACATGGATGGTATCTAGTGGTGACAGTCAGCTGCAACTTCACTAGGATTTACTTGTGTTAACTTATTTAATCATTCAAGAACTCTAGCAATAGGAACTAATATCATTCCAATTCTTGCAGATATTCTCAAGGAAACAGACTCAGAGGTTAAAAAGAAAAGAATTGAAACAAAACAAAACAAAACAAAACAAAAAAACAACAATGTATCCATAGTCCCAGAAAGTGCCTACTTATAACACAGGGTTTAGATTGAGGAATAACAAGAGATTGGAAGAGAGGCTGTGCTTTGATGCCAAAAGCTAGATTAAGAAATTTGGGTTTTATTTCATAGTCTGTGGGTGGTTGTTGAAGACATTTCTGCCCTTAATGCTGTGTGGGAACTAGGCTAGAACCCAATTTACCTCATCCTATCAACAATAAGTAATGGCTGGGCTAATTCCTAGCAAACAAGTCTATAGCAAACTAGGTCAATGGGATTTCCCATCCCCTGTGGCTGCCGATGCCAATTGCAGGTCTCCAGAACTGACACACTACATTTCAGTTGTTCTCTCACTGATTCTTTAAGGCATCTTAAAATTAGAAAGATTATCTAACTCTCACTCAGATCCAATTCCCTATTACTATTCAACCAGCTTGGGTTACTTTTCTGTCTGCTGAAAACCCACAGGTAACCAAATTTCAAGGTGGCTCACATTGCAATTTCCCTTGAGTAAAAATGTTTCAATTTTTGAACAAGGATTTAGGTTGATTGGGGAATGGTTTGCTGTGTGAAATAAGGAGACTGGGGGTTTTCAGTGAACTTCTTTGCCCTGGGTAAATTTAAGGATTATCGCTAAGGTCATGTGGCAGAAAAAAGTCCTATCCTGATTTGCTATAGTGCCTAAGACTTGGCACAGTGCTTGATGCACGGTAGACACTAAATAAATACTTCTTTAATCAATGAGAGGATATATGAATTGGAATTCATGATTTGTGTTCAATTTTTAATGGTCTGATTTGAAAGACACTTTGTAGGTGTTGGAACAAATTTGAATAAGACACATAAGAACTTGTCCAACTTCTTCTCTCAAGAGTCTTCCTGTCACCTAGGAAGAATGGGGCCAGTCTACCAATTATCCTGGGACTAATATTGTTGATAAAAGAACTTCCTTTTTTCTTTTTATGTTATCTGTTTAGTGTAAAAGACCCTGATGTTCAGTGGACCCTTGCCTTTCAAATTAATAGTAGCAGCTTTCTGTAGCTTCCAGAAAGACAGCATGGTTTAGGGAGGAAACAAGTAAGTTTACTCAAAATCCTTTAAAAGCACAGGCTTTTGGGATACCTATGTTCAGAACACTGCTCCTACAATTATGCTCTGATATAAAGCAAGTAAATGGCCTCTCCAGACCTCAAATTCTTCATTTGTAAAACTGAAGATACTAATACCTTCTTTATTGTATTCTTATGAGGCTTATGAGTAAATTGTGTTAAATACCTGGCACATAGTAGGTACAAAATACATTTGATTTCACTTCTTCATTCCTTTTTGTCAAGTGGATAGTTTGACAAATAATAAGTATAGTTCTCCTAAATTTGGTCTGTGTGGAGGTTCTAGCACTGAGTTACTATGACAACTTTTTTTCAGGAAGGATATTTTCTCTAGAATTGGTAAATTTTTAAATTAAACTGCCTTATTAAAAAGGTACAAAATATGTGCCGGACAGTATTTGTATTCCGTCCCTACTAAATAATTTTCTTTAAGTATTTTCACTTTATTTTGCTGTAACATAGAAATCGCTTTTTTCTAATAAACATACCTGGGATGCTTTATTCCACTTATTTAAAAATGATTCTGTTAAATATATACTAACTTATACTGAAGCATCCTAATCAAGGATTCCTTTTCAGACATCAGGGATCACAGGTGATCAAGACAATTGATTGCTCTTTAAATCAAGGATGGCAAACACACAGCACAAATTCTGGCGCTTCACACATATATGTTCATAGCATCCTTTCCTAATGTTCCAGTTTGTACCACAGAATCCTTCTGAACACAGCACTGAAGAAAACAACTATCCATAAGTCGGTGCTAACATAGAAATTCAGACCTATTTTCCCTTCATGGACTAAACTGTGAGTGAGGCTCAGATGCTCATAAAGGCTGATTGATAGTCCGCCTGAAATTATAACATTTGATACACCGTCCTTGTGTTGATAATTCCTTCCCTCCAAGAATCTCTGTGCAAGTGTTTTTACTCCATGGAATTGGTAACACATTGCCGTGTGCGATCCATTGCAGTTTATCAGCCCTAATTGAAGGGAGGAAGATTGGGGCAAGAGATGCCGTACAAGAAGAAGTGGTTACAGTTGCAGGTTTACTGCAGGTTGGCTCACCTTTGGTCTAAAAGATGAATATAGAACTTGTATTTATAATTTAACTGATGAAATTAAACTTGAGCTATCAAGTCTGTTAATGCAATATTTCCCAAGTGTAAATCATTTACTACCTACCACCTTCATTATTTTTGGCATATTAATTTACAATCAGAACTATTATTTAATTAATATTTTTCTTTATTGTGGCTTAATTTCGCTTAAAGTGTATTTAAACACATTTTTTTTCTTTTCTGGAGTTTTCCTTTTCTTTTTTCTTTTTTTAATTAAAGTTTATTGGGGTGACAATTGTTACTAAAGTTACATAGATTTCAGGTATACAATTCTGTAATACATCATCTATAGCTCACATTATGAAACACAAATTTTTATTTATCTATTATGATAAACAACTACATCATTGAACATCATAGAATGTAACTATAAATATAAACACTTCAAAAATTACCATGTGTCATTAAATTCTAGCTAGAAACCTTATCTGTTAATAACTCTAAGAAGCTAGTTCCCTTTTTGTAATAAAACATATATGTATGTTTTTTATTGGTCAGAATCAGAAGGGTCCAATATTTGAGAGATCCATACTTCCCCCAAAGTCTTGCTTAAAAGACTGATAAACATCTCTCTGTGATCCAGAAATGGAACAGAACATACAGCTATCAATAGGGGATGAAAACATAAATCTCCTGGGCTCCAAGGTGGGCAGGAGTGTGATTGCACTGAGTAAACAGTAACTGAAAACAATACATGTGGCAAGAGACCAGAGCCACGCCCACTTTATTATATGTCATATATTCATACATGGAGTACTTACTACCCAGCATTAAAAATGAACTGTCTACAAATAACATATAACAATATGCATGGAGCTCTCAAACAATATTGTGTGAATGAAGGCAAATACGAAAGAGCACACACTGTGTGATTCTATTTTTCTAAAGTACAAAAATAGGTACAATTAATTCATGTTGTTAGAACTCAGTATAATGGCTACCCTTGAGGGGAAGCCACTGGATGGCAGCATAAGAAATGGTTCTGGGATACAGGTAATGTTCTGTTTATTGCTCTGGGTTCTGGTTGCATATGTTCTGTTTTTGAATATTTTTTCATGTGTACACTATTATTATGTACATTTTTCCATATGTAGAATTTAAAAAGACCCTCTAAGTTCCTTACAGTCTAAAAGTTCACTGAAAACTATGAAATAAAAATAATTTCACACACATACATGCCAAGTGTGGTGAAACCATAGAATATCAGAATAATACCGCCAGAGAGATAAGGATGGGTAGCCTCATAGGAACCATAATTAGATGGAGAGTGGATTTCGATCAATTATAATAGATGTCAGTGGTGTAACATCTTCAAAGTACTGAGGGAAAATAACTGTCATTTTCAGAAATATATATTAGCTTAGCCATCATTCAAGATTGGGGGTAAAATAATAGAATAAACAAGACATTTTCTAACATCTCAAGTTTACAACAAGTAAACTCTGGCTGAAAGATGCACTTGAGCAAACTAGATGTAGATTCATATTAAACAACAACAACAAAAAATAAAATATATTTCTAATTAAATACTGATTGTAAAACATAACTTTTAGATGTAAACAAAAAGTGGAACTAACATTTAGACCAAAGAAACCCATGGAAGGTGAGAGACAGGGAATGTTTAAGAGACAGTTAAAATGCTGTGATTCTTGAATTTTTCAACAAAGCGTAGAGATAATGAATAATTTCAGATCTTATTAATATATATGTACATATATATGTACATATATATGTATATATAGAGAGAGCGAGAGAGAGAGAGAGAGAGAGAGAGAGAGAGAGAGAGAGATAAGTTAAAATTCAAATAATTGATGATTCAGAAATTTCCTATCTAGGTATATACCAAGAGGAAAACTGTCACATATCTGCCCAAGAAGACATATACATTACGTAAAATACTGCAAAGCTAAAAACAACTCAAAGGTCCATCAACAGAGGCATATATAAAATTATATGTGTATGATGAAATACTACAACACAGTTAAAATGAAAGAACCAAATCATATCTATTAAAATATACAAATATTTTTAAATGTTGAATAAAATTGTAATTTGTGAAAATGCATGCGGTGTAACAACCACATTTTAAAGCTACTCAAAAAATAATATATATGTGAGGATGCACATTTATTAAAAATTCAGATATATGAATTGGATAAATATATTCATGACAGAGATTGCTTCTGAAGTAGTGAAGCCAAATATTTATAAAATGCTTTAAAAAATAATTTGATGAAACTGTCAAAATGCTATTTTTTTTATTATGGATGGTAGCTACACTGGGTACTCTTTATCTGTTTCATTTTTCTGTATTTTTTAACAAAGAATTAAATAGCTTTTTGCTTGAAAATTGATCTTATTTAATGCTCCAAATAAATATTCTCGGAAAAATCCCATTGATATTGGGAAAGACCACATAGCATGGTAGAAATCTCATAGAAACTTCTGGGAATGAGAAGCTAGTTGGTGAGCAGCTGAAACCAATTGGTCAGAACCAGAATGTTCTGATTTTTAAGAGAGCAATATTTCCCCCAAATCTGGAAGACAAAGGTTTTCTTTTAAGAAGGCAATTTTCTGTTTCCTTTGCAGAAAACAAGGGAAAACAATAATTTATGGCTACAATTACTGTCCTTTCAATTTAAACCTTTTCCCTTAGACAATTTTTTAAACTTTTTATTTCTTCAACTAAACTCTGACTTTTTCCTTCTTATTAATCTTTCCTCTGCTACATCAAAAGATAGTCAGCAATCAGATATTTCAATTCAATGAAAAGGCAGAGCAATGGAAATTCAGTATTTCTGGCAGAGACCAGTGAGCCTATAGGGTACAGATCCCTTATCATGAGCCACTATGAAATAGGGAGAGGTATGAGTCTGAAGTTCTTATTTTCCTGCTCTCCTAAAAATGTTGGCAATTTCAAACAAAGGATGTTTAGGTAGGTTTAAATGGGATAGTCAAATATTTGTTTTTGCTCTATGTGTTAGTTGTCTGTGATAGTTAGATAAAAGAACTCTCTTTTTTTAAACAAAATATCAATATTTTATATCTGCCATTGAATTTAATAGATGTATATTCTGGATACAAATCCCTTATTAGATTTTTGATTTGCGAATATTTTCTCCTCTTCTGCGTGTTGTCTTTTCACTTTCTTGATGGTGTCCTTTAAAGCACAAATGGTTTTAATTGGGAAAGGTTTAAATTTAAAGGACAGTAGTTGAAGCCACAAATTAATGTTTTCCCTTGTTTTCTGCGACAGAAACAGAAAATTGCCTTCTTAAGAGAAAACCTTTGTCTTCCACATTTGCGGTAAGTATTGATCTCTCAAAAATTGAAGCCTTCTCATTCTGACTAATTGGTTTCAGTTGCTCACCAACCAGCCTCTCCTTTCCAGACGTTTCTGTGAGATTTCTACCACGCTGTGTGGTGTTTCCCAATATCAATTGTGATGATGTCCAATTTACTTATTTTTTTCTTCTGTTGCTTAAGCTTTGGTGTTACATTTAAGAAACCGTTTCCTTTTCCAAGGTCATGAAGACTTACTCCTATGTTTGTTTTTTTCTGAGTTCTATAGCTCTTACATTTACGTCTATTTCAAGTTAATATTTGTGTACGGTGTAAGGTAGATCTCCAACTTCATTCTTTGTATCTGGATATCTTGTTGTCCCAGTACAATTTGTTGAAAAATCTTTCTTTCTGTCAAAATTGTCTTGGCCAACTTACTGAAAATCAGTTGACCATAAACTAAAGGGTTTATTTATGAACTTTCAATATATTCTAATGATTTCTATGTCTCTCCTTATTCTAGTACCACACTGTCTTGATTAATGTAGCTTTGTAGTAAGTTTTGAAATCAAGAAATGTGAGACCTGCAATTGTGTTCTGCTTTTTCAAAGTTCTTAACTTTTCCGGATGCCTTTCATGTCCATAGGAGTTTTAGGATCAGCTTGTCAAGTTTTGAGAAAAAGAAAAAGGCAACTGGGATTGTAAAAGGGTTTCATTGAGTTTATATATCAATTTGGGGAGTATCATCTTGAGAGTGTTAAGAGTTCCAATCCATGAACATGAATAGCTTTTCATTTATTTAGGTCTTCTTTAATGTCTTTTTCTTTCTTTCTTTCTTTTTTTTTTTTTTAAGTTTCAGTGTATAATCTTATGCTTCTTTGGTTAATTGTTTTTTCTTAATTTCATTTTTGGATTGTTCATTCATTGCTCATGTATAGAAATACAATTGATTTTTGTATATTGATTTATCCTGTAACCTGCTGAACTTATTTATTAGTTTTGCATTTTTTGTGGATCCCTTAAGATTTTTTTAATATAAGATATGTTATCTGCAAATAGAGATAGGTTTACTTCTTCTTTTCCAATTTAGATGCCTTTTATTTTATTTTCTTACCTAATTGCCCTGGCTAGATCTTCAGCACATTATTGAATAAAAGTGGTGAGAGCAGACATCCATTTCTTTTTGCTGACCTGAGGGAGAATGCATCCATTCTTTTACCATTAAGTATAATATTAATTATGGGTAGTTAATAAAAGTTTATTTCTTGCTCATATCACAGTCCAACAGGGCCTGCTGAAGTGCAATAGGCGGGGAGATTGTCCCAACTAGTCATTTAGTGATCCAGACTTGTTCTTCTCTAAGTTTTCAGAGTTCTCACTGCTCAAATGGTAGATGAGAAAACAACAAGATGTTACATGGTATATTTTTAAGGGCAAGGCCTGGAAGAGCAGTGCATTCTTTCTTATTTTGTGTCAGAACTCAATAACAGAGCCACACCTACCATCAAACAGGACTAGTATGTAGTACTAGTTAGTACTAGCGTGGAGCACATAGGGTGACTAAGCATCCTGGTTTGCCTGGGACGGACAGGTTTCCTGGGATGTGGGACTTTTAATGTTAAAACCGGGACAATCCTGGACACATCTGTACAGTTGGTCATACTAATGGCCCAGCTGGGATTCAAAACCATATCTGACTTTAAAGACAGTATTTTAAAAATTCAGCCTTCTATCACCTAGAAAGAGAAAGTAGAGCGAAAGGAAAGCATGCATGCATGCATGCATTCATTCATTCATTCATTCATTCATTCATTCATAAACAAGGTTAGAACAAGCTTAGAGGTTAGAACAAGAAACAGATTTTTTGTTTGTTTCGAGGGCTCAAACGTTGGCTCAGTTGTTTACTAGTTTTGTGAGGTGGGTGGTTATTTAACCTCTTTGTGCTTTAGTTTTCTCATATTTGAAGTGGTTTTAAAAGTTGTAACTACGCCCTGGAGTTGCTATGAAGATTAAACGAACTGATATTTATAAACACTTGAAATAGGGCCTAACATAAGGACTTGTTAGATAAATAAACTAGCTTTTATTGAATACCTACCATGTGCCAAGCACTATGCTGTATGTTGAAAGTTTATCAGTCACAAAAAGTTGACTTTTATCACCAAAGGATTTGTGATCAGAAGGCAAGGCAGAACTTGAGCAAATGATTAGAAATGTAATCACTTTACAGAAGCAAAGTATCTTTGGTGGCAGTCAGTTGAATGCCATGAGAAACATTTGATAAATGACATCCATTTCTTACTTTCATTCATGTATTCATGCAGCAGCATATTGCCAGCTACATGCCATAAACCTCTACGTGCAGGAGTGGGGCACACAGCAGTGAGAAAGGTAGACAAAGTTGTAGCTCTTTTGAAGCTTAAGCTTCCTAAGATGAAGCGACAATGCCAAAGTAAATAAACACATGAGTGTAACAATTTCAGAGTGTTATATGAAAATGAGATGCATCATAATTGAAAAAAGGACTATCCGGAAAGATCTGTCTGAGGAAGTGACGTTTGAACCGAGACCTAGAGAATAAGAAGGAACCAGCCACATTAAGAGCTTGGGGGAAATCATTCAAGCCTCAGGCAACCACATGTGCAAAACCTGGGGCAAAAAACAAACACACACAAAAAAATCCAAAAACAACTTGCCAAGGTCCAGAAAACAAAAAGGAAATCAATGGAGATGGATCACAACATGAAGAGCAATGCGGCATTAGATGAGGTTCTCTGGGTAGGCAGGGGGCCATATTATACAGGGACTTCTGTGTAATAAGAAGCATTTTAGATTTTGGATTTTATTTTATGTACAATGAGAAGCCATTGGACTTAGATGACTGGCATGCTGTTTTATGTTTTATTGTTAAATAGCAAAGTACTCTAAAGCTTAGCTGCTTAAAATAACAGCTATTTTATTTCTTCTCATTGTTCTGTGGGTTGACTGGTTTCAGCTGGGAAGTCCTTTGAATGTTCTCATTTGGAGTCTCCTGCTGTGGCTGGGGCTAAACTTATTTGGTGAGTCGGTTCAGATCATGGACAGTTTGGCTTCTCTTCATCTCCGTGACCTTCCTCGCAGAACCTCACTTTTCTGTTTCTTTCACCTGGCGATTTCTTCAGCTGTGGAATTGGACGTCTTAGATGGTGACTTAGGGCTCCTTAAAGCACAAAATGGGAAGTTAAAAAAATTTTTTTTCACAGTTTTATTGAGAAATAATTGACTGTATAAGTTTAAGATGTATAGCGTGATGGCTTGATTTACATAATTTGTAAAATGATTACCACAATAGGTTTAGTTAATATCCATGATCGCATATGGATACAACTAAAAGAAAAGAAAAAAATTCTCCATGTGCTAAGAACGCTTAAGATCTACTCTCTTATCAACTTTTCTATTTATCAAGTGTTAACTATAGTCATCATGTTATACATTACATCCCTAGTATTTATTTATCTTTACGTGGAAGTTTGTACCTTTTGACCACCTCCTTCCAGTTCTCCCGACCCCTGCCTCTGTATCTGGCAACCACAAATATGATCTCTTCCTTTTCCTATGAATTTGGTGTATTATTATTATTATTATTATATTCCACATGTAAGTGAGACCACCCAGTATTTGTTATTCTCTGTCTGACTTATTTCACTTGGCATAATCCTTTAAGGTCTGTGTCCCAAATGGTAGAATGTCCTTGTTTTTTGTTCCATTTAAATAATATTCCAGTGTGTGTGTCTGTGTGTTTGTGTATCACAAGTTTTTTATCCATTCATTTGTTGATGGACACTTAGTTTGTTTCCATGTCTTGGCTATTGTAAATAATGCCGCTATGAATATGGGGGTACAGATAGCATTTCAAGTTAGGGTTTTCATTTCCTTTGGATATATTCTCCTAAGTAGAATTGTAGAATCATATGGCAGTTCTATTTTTAACTTTTTGAAGAAACTTCAAATTGTTTTCTAAAGTGTCTGCACCAATTTACAATCCTACCAGCAGTACACAGTGTTCCCTTTTCTCCACATCCTCACCAGTATTTGTTACCTCTTGCTTTTGGATGATGGCCATTCTAATAGGTGTGAGGTGATAGCTCAGTGTGGTTTTGACTTGCATTTCCCTAATGCCAAGTGATGTTGAGCATCTTTCCATGTATCTGTTGGCCTTTCCTCTATCTTCTTTGGAGAAATAACCGTTCAGGTTCTTTGCCCTCTTTAAAATGAATTATTATTATTATTATTATTATTACTTGCTAAAGAGATGTATGATTTCTTCATGTGTTTTGAATATTAACCTCTTATTAGATATTTAGTTGGCAAATACTTTTTCCCATAAGTTGTCTTTTTACTTTGTTGATGGTTTATTTTTCTGTACAGAAGCTCTTTAATTTTTTGTAGTCCCAGTTAGTTTTTATTTTGTTGCTTGTGCTTTAGGTGTGAATTTCACAATATCATTACCAAAACCCAGGCCAAAGAGCATTTTTCCTATGTTATCTTCTAGAATTTTAATGGCTTCAGGGCTTACATTTAAGTCTTTATCCCATTTTGAGTTAATTTTTGTGAGTGATGTAAGATAAGGGCCCAGTTTCATTCTTTTACATGTGAATATCCAGTTTTTTCCAGCAACATTAACTGAAGAGACTGTCATTTCTCCGTGAGTATTCTTGGCTTCCTTGTCAAATCTTAGTTGATTGTATTGTCATGCCTTCTTAAGGCGTAATCCTGGAACTGCCACAATATTACTTTGATTGCATTATATTAATTAAAGGTCAGCCCAGCATCACTGTGGGAGGAGATACACAAGAGCATGAATCGCAGAAGTTGTGGTTCATTGGGGGACATTTTTAGAGGATAACTGCTATGGTCTGCCCTCTGGCTCCAAGTGATTTATGTCCCTCCCATGTGCAAAACACCCTTTCCTCCAACCCAAAAGCTTCAAGTATGATCCCATGAAAGCATCAGGCCCAGGCTTAACGTCCAGGATCTCAACATCTAAATAAGGTATAGGTACTGGTAAGACTCCACGTAATCTGGTGACCTATGAACCAAGGACATAACTTATGTGTCCCCCACGTAACCCAACACAAAATGGTGAGACAGGGATAGGAGTACCATAATAGACACTCCCATTAAACAGTCTTGAGGTTGGGAGGTACGTAGCATTCACTGACTTCTAATAATTCTGACATCAGCTAGTCACATGTCACCAATTCACTGTTCTGGTGCAGGAAATGTATGTTAATTAGATACAAGTTGTGCTCTCTGGGTGTAGTTCTCTTCAGTTCTCGACCTATTATCTGGGCTCCTCAATCTGTCTTCTGAGTCATTTTTCCTTTCCATAAAAATGGGCAGTGTTTACAGCTGAGAAGCTTTCTTATCCTCTTCCTGCCTACAAGAAGTTGGGAACCCAAATGTCTCTTTTCTTTGAACTGTCTCTGTTCCTTTCAGTCTAAATTCATGTAAGCTCCTTTAAATACTTTGTTGGCTTCCTATGTATCAGATTATAAATGTGCTTTATGAGACAGAACCGTAAATCTCTGAAATAGGCCCGTTTCAACTTTGGGCTCAGAGTCTGACTGCTATAAGACAATATCCGTAAGTGTCTTAGTGGCTGTCTCTGTAGCCAAGAGAGTCTATTAGGCAGGGCCTCAAGTTTTTCTGAGGTTTAACGACTTTGATCTAACCTTTATCCTTTTTTATTGACATTGCTCTGCATTTGTTTTTTGGTCTGAAGCCATTGCTTACTTTGAGAGTCTGACTGGCTGGCAAACTAGGAATGAGAAACACTTGCTTTTTTCCAACATAGCAAGTCTTGGGTTGGTAATATTTTTTCTAGATTCTGCTTAAAAACTGAATGGTTCCTTCTTTGGATCATTGCTGATAGTACTTTTTAATATAAAACTAAACAAACAAACAAACAGATGAAAAAAAACAACAGTTGATACTTTCAGTATTCTTCCTGGAAATCTCCTTAGTCAAATAGATAAGTTCATTTGTTATATTTTCTATTTTTCATGTTAATGCAAGAGATGATGTCAAACTTTCTACTGTAATATAACACAAACAATCTTTCTCTCACCTCCAATCCACTCCTTTCCCTCCAGACTTCACTAGCAACTTCCTATAGGCCTTTTTTCTTCTGCTTGCCTCTCTATTCCAAAGCCAATGCTATATATTATAGGTTTTTTCATGGTAGGACCCACTTCCAGATATCAGTTTTTTTCTTTGCTATGTAACAAATCATACCAACTATTAATGGCTAGAAACAGCAATTTATTTTTATCTCTCATTTTCCTATGTGTTAGTTTGACTCAGCCAGGAAATTCTTCTGTGGTTGTATTTGGGGGTCTCTCAAGTGGTTGTATTCAGGTGACATCTGGGGCTGAACTCATCTTGAAGTTTGACTGGGATGTTGGGATAACTGCCTGTAAGAATGTGGGAGCTTCTTTTCCTCTGTGTGTAGTCTCTTAAGAATCTCTCCACATGGTATCTAGACATGGGCATTCTAACAAAGTAGTCAGAATTCCTACATGGAGACTCATGGCTCTCCAAAGGAGAAGCTGCCAAGTCTTCTTAAGTCTTAGGCCCAGACTGGCATAAGGTAACGTCTGACACATTACATTAGTTAAAGCAAGTTATAGACCAGTTCAGTTTCAGTATTGGGGGGGAGGGGACACTACATAGGATTTGAATACCAAGAACCAGATTTTATTGAGGGCAATCTTTGGAGACTAGGTGCCACACAAGTTATGATTTAACACATTGCATACGGCGGGGTTTAAATCCCTCATACCCCTCTGTTCCGGCAGGTTTTTAAAAGAAACTACTTTAAAATGCACTCTTCTCTTTAAAGCATAAATGCTTCTATGTCATTTATTATTTTTCTATGGAATTTTTTAGGATTTACCCACCTATGATGTTAGTAATCCCTCCTGGTGTGATACTGCAGAAAGCAGCTCCCTTTGTTATTAACAAAACACAAATAATTCAATAAAATGTGCAAAGTAAAAAGAGTCAATAGTAAAAACAAGAATTGTCATTATCCGTCCTTAACGTATGGCTCAGAAAAAAACGAAGATTCTCGTGATCCGTACGCAACGTGTTAAGTCATCAAACGGTTACTCTGAATGCAACAGACAGAATGAACTGTGGGGGGCACTACCGAAGTAGTGTAGATGAGAAATAATTGTGTCTTATTACAGAGAGGAGGCAATGGAGATGGAGAGGATTCAGCTCTTCAGGATGTTATTTGGAGATAGATTTGGAAGGACTTACTGGTGTGTTGGTTATGAGGGATCCCTATTATTTAACAGGCAGAAACCAGAGGATCGTTCTTAGTTTTTAGGGTTATAGAACAGAATAGACGGTGGTGCCATTTACTGAGATGGGTTAGATTCAGATAGAAAGAAGTTTGGTGCTTTGGTAACAAATAATTCTGTTTTTGATTTGTTAAGTTTGAAAGACATGTCAGAATAAGTAAAGATTTTAAGTAAAGACATTAATACACAAATCTGTAAATGAGGAAAAGAAGTCAGGGATATATATATATATATATATATATATATATATATATAATCATCTTTACATGATATTTAAAACTATGAGATTCTAGACGACATCACTTAGTAAGATGTACAAGTAGAGTAGAGAAAAGGGCCTAGGACTGTGCCTAGGAAACTCCAACATTTAAAGGTCAGGAAGAGGAAAAGGAGCTGGCAAAGGAGACTGAGAAGAAGCTTAGAATGAGGTATGATAGTCAAGAGTGGGAATCACCAAAACCAAGAGAGGAAACTGTCTCAATATGGAGGGATGAGTTAACTGATTTAAATTCTACTGAGAAGCCTGAAAAATAAAGACAGAGAGATATCCATTAAATGTCTTTAGTGACTACCTCATTTGATCCTAATAAGTGATTCATTCATATAAATTATTTTTGTATATTTATTATGTACTTATTTCTTTATTGTCTTTGTCATCCATTAGAATGTAAGCTCCAGGAGAGCAGGGACTTGTGTCCGTTGTATCCAGCAGCTAAAATTGTACCTGTAACATAATATATACCACTCATTCATTCAGTCACTCAACAATCCTAGGAAGTTAATTTAATTATTCTCACTTTACAGAAAAGGACACTTGAATATCAGAAATATTAGATTTATAAAGGGAATAAATTAGATAATCATGTTTCAAATCCAGATATCTGAAGTCTCCTGTTATTTTCACTAAGCCATTTGTCATCTACTAGGAATGTTCTGTGACATGACCATAGGTTAATTGGGAATATTTTAGTGGTTAACTGTTAGATGTATTTTACAAAGGCATCATAATAGTAATTGCTGTTTGATTAAGTCTGTGATTGGAATAATAAAATCTGTATTTGCTTCTGCGGTAGTTCTTTCTATCTTAAAATGCAACTGTTCTTCAAAAAGCATTAATATTCATAGTTGTTTAATTTGCATATGATTTACATGTTGATCAATTCATTTTGCACTTCAAGTAACAGGGAAAGTGTTCACATAAGTAATACATTAAATGATATAACCAAAACAGTCTTTTAAACAGATATACGGCAAAATAACAGATAACTTGACCTGCTATAAGTATCTTTTTAAATGCATGATTTTTTAAATGCCCATATGTATAACCTTCAGGGTACTTTACTTAAAATGACCGTATATGTTACTTGATTTGCTTGGTTTTCTTTGGCTTTCAATTATTTTATCGTGTCTGGAGACCTAGATACAGGATATCAGGTAAGGGAAGACGTTAACTAGAGGCTGACAGGAGAAGAGAAATGAAAATGAGGGAAGAGAAAGAAATACGGGGCAGCAGAGAGCTGAGGAGGATGAGGAGAAAACAGGGAAGAAATTTGAGGAAAGGTGAGGAAGAGGCAGAGATGATCCTGAGAGCATTTCGGTACTTGAGAATGGTACCTGAGGAATGATAAAGAGAGATTCTGGATGTGGAGAAGAGCCCTTCCTTCCGTGTATCTGAGATCACCATTATAAATCCAAACTGGTGTATGTATTTTGTATTAACTCTATGCTGTGCTAGGTGCTGTGTTCGCCACTTTACATGTATTACCGTCATGTATCCTGTATCCTCATTCAAAATATCTGCAGAATTATATATATATATATACATGGATCTTCCCATTGTACAGAAAAATAATGATGATGATAATATATCTAAAATGTATTTAATATATTTAGTACCTATCAGGGACTGTGCTCATTACAATCAATCCAGTGATATTGGTACTATTAGGTACATAGATGAAAAACCTGGGTTGAGTAACCTTATCTAAGATCATACTTTGAGTGAGTGTTAGAATGTGAATCTTAAGACAGATCTGATTCCAAATTCCTGTTCTTACCATCAGTCACATGTAATTGGTAAGAATATACCTACTTGTATTTCCCAGAGCCCTGCCACTTACATATCTTGGCCAATTTTTGCCATGTGTGTATTGAGTGATGGTAGAATTTGATGGTGGTAAAACATAGCAATACTGGCAGAGGCTGCTTGCACACAAACGTGCATGCACACACACAAATATTTGTACATATGTTTGTTATATTTTTCCCCTTGATGATCCCAAGGCTTCAGGTGTACCTGGTATTACTCCTCTATTGTAAATCTTAGGAACCATTTAGATCCTTCTCCTACTACTCACAGCCTTTCTGTAAGGATGGCTCTTGAGCTGGTAGGTAGGTAGAGCTACAGAAAACTCCTCTGGCCTTGGTAGTGCTCCGGACAGAGGCATGTGTGTATGGCCATGTGAAGTAAAGTGGATTTGGGTGCAAAAGATGAGTTATTTGTTTACACTGTGGTAGTTAAGAATGTCTAGAACTTCTCTTTTTTAAGACACCCTGCTCCAGTAGTCAAAGTATGGGTTCTGCCTTCATACCCCAACCCTTGTTCGTTGAGAAGATACAGTGGAATAATGAGAAGATTGTAAACTTTGAATCCTTATACATCATGCATTAGCTGGTGGCCCTGGACAAGTTACTTAACCTCCAGGAACCTTGGTATTAACATCTATAAGTGGAGATAATAATATCTACCAAGCAGGGTGGTTATGAGAAGCAGAGATCATTCATGTTAAGCATTTAAGATAGTGTCATGTTTACAGTAGAAACCCGGTGAGTGTAAATCATCCTTCTTATTGGCAGGTGGGACTTCTTGATCTTTATAGTCCTTCCCAACCCTAGAATGCTGAGACTGAGAGTCTAGTAAGATGAATAGGAAAAGCAAGAGATGACATGTCACACTCCTACCATGCTGGTGGCAGAGTAAATTTGTATCATCATTTCAGAATGTAATAGGTGAAAATAGCCGTAAAGATGTTCAAGCCCCAATGACTCAGGAATATCATTTCTGGAAATTTAACTTTAGGAAATAATTTAACATAATAAGAAAGCTGTAAGAACAAAATTGTCCACGTAGCAATATTTATTACAACACTGTAATAGTAAAAGATTAGAACCGCTAGAGGAGTGGTTAAGTAAATGATGATGCATCAAATGAGGATTTTCGTAGGAATAATGAAGATTAGAACAGGGAAGTGTTATTTGTTACATAGTGTTAAATGAAAAATAAAAATGATATGTGCACTTTGATTATACTGTAAGATAATATGCATATTGAGTAAGTCTGGAAAGGAATGCAGAAAAAGGGAGGTGTTTTGTGGTGTGATAGGATTAAAAAGACAATGTTCCTAAAAAATTGAATTTGTTTACAAATACAATCCATTTGTTCAAAGAATAAAGATTTATGGGATGCATACTATTTACCAGGTACTGTTCTAGATACAGTGAATACCTCAGTGAACAAAACAGGCTAAGAAAAGTTGAAAACTTATAGCTGGTGTTGTCAGAGTACTTTGTCAATTTTTTAAAATACTGTTATATCCAAATTAACAGTTGATTTTTCCGTTCAAATTTTTAAAGTTATGCAATATTAGAAGCATACAGAGAAACATGGAAAACAACATAATATTTATCCATGTACTTAGGACGGAGAGCTAACAGATGTTAATATTTCTTATTTTCTTCCCAACCCCACTTCTGGGAAATAAAACAGGAAAAGCAAAAGCTGAATCCACTTATTCCTTTCACCTTCTTCCTACCAACAGGTAATCCTCACCTTAATATAGTTATGTATCATAGCTATACATATATATGTATATACAATATATATATGCATATATATGTATATATATCAATAAACAATATACGATATTATTTTATGGGTTTTAAAAGTTTACATAAATGGTATCATGTGATGTTTATTTTTATGTGGTCATTTTTATTTCACTCTTTTTAACTGCTACATACCCACGGATAGTTTCCAATTTTTGCAACTATGAACAATTCTGCAGTGAACGTTCTTATCCCCTCGCCTCACGCAATTGTGCCAGATTTCTACAGTTCATGCATAACAGTGAAATCACTGGGTGGTGGATATGTTCATCTCCAACTTTCCAGCATGTTACCAAGGTGCCTGCCCAAATGGTTGTCACAATTGACACTCCCAACAGCAATGTCTGTTTGCCCACATCCTCACCAATAAACACTTCACTGATTTTTGCCTGTTTGATACCTGTGACAGGGCATCATCCTTTTTATTTCAATCATTTACTCTGTCTTGGTCTTGGCACAAGATAAAGACAGGTTCCACTCTCGAGTCTAGTATGAGTCATTGGTGAAGCAGCCTTTTCCTAGATAGACAGACAGCCGCATCCTAGGAAATAACGAATAAACAATGGCGAGCGCTTTGCAGGAAGCTTATAACTGACAGAGATTTTAGTGGAGGCTCATGCCATGGTTATTTGAGATATATGGTATCCTAACATCTACCTAATGGGGTTATGGGTATGAAATGCAGGTGTCTGATTCGTAATAGGAGCTTAGTTGATGTCACTTCCTTTTCCTTCCCAGTTAACAAAGTCCCCAGGCTCATACCCTAGATTGCTTTCGTGGCTTGTGTGTGTAAAATGGTCTTAGGTCAGTGGGCTCCCACTTTGCCATGCATCAGACTCATCTGGAGGGGGTACTGAGGCACAAGCTGCCAATTCGTCTTCTGATTCAGTAGATCTGGTGTGGGGCCTGTGCCTACCTTTCTTACAAGTCCTCATGGGATGTTGCTTTTGCTGCTCGTCTGGGACCTAGGCTTTGTGAACCACTCTTCCACGTGGATCAGCAAAAATGTTATGTCCCTGCTCGGGGAGGCTGCAGGATGAATGTGGTCAGGGTTACACTTACCATTCCACTGCTCAACTACTGATACTCCTTTCTATCTAACACTGGCGCTCCCCTGAACGCCCTATGCTTTATTTAGGTGACAATTTCTATAGTAGTGGGGCAGTGTTCTACCTTCCTTCTTCACTCAGCACTTTTGTCTGATGATTCATGAAATCACAAAAGGATTGATTTTTCCCCCCCTTCTTTCTGCCTGTCTGACTCTGATTACAAATGAGCTAAAATAAGCAAGTTGAGATTTAGGGCAGTTTTCTCTCATAGGGAGCTGCTTGATACCGGGAGCCATCTAGGGGAATGGGCAAGGGTTGCAAGGTATTATTTTATTTATTTATTTATTTATTTATTTATTTATTTATTCATTCATTCATTCATTCATTCATTCATTCATTCATTGTGGTAAAATTCATAGACAAAATTATGGATATATATATATGTATATTTTAAGTGTAAAATTTATAATTTGATATTTGTGCACACTACATAGTGTTCACCATTATAAGTCTAGTTACCATCCATCACCATACAATTGATCTCCTTTCCCCCTTTCGTCCTCCTCCCAACCCCCTTCCCCTCTGATAACCACCAGTCTGTTCTTTGTATCTTTGAGTTTATATTTGTTTTGTTCATTTGTTTTGTGTTTTTTTAGATTCCACATATAAATCTAATCATATGGTATTTATCTTTCTCCATCTGACTTATTTCACTTAGCATGATATACTCAGGGTCCATACATGTTGTTACATATAGCAAGATTTCCCTCTTTCTAGTGGCTGAGTAGTACGCCATCATATATCACATCTTTATCCATTCATCCATCTTATTTTAATTTAAAGTCATCCACCTTGCTCCCTTTTGTACCATCTTATCTTCTCAGCACTGTCTTCAAATTCAGATAGATGTCAGTGATCTTTCTTTGAACCCTTGTCTGGAATTATTCTCCACTTAAATTCAGGAATTGCAAGACTATGCAAAATGCAAGCAAGATGAAATTCTGGAGATCTGCCCACTTTAGCAGCTACAAATTTTAGATCATTTATTCCTATGCTTTCTATTTAAAATGTTTTTATTCATAAAAATATAATTTAACTATATATTCATGTATATAGAAAATACATTCATAAGAATATACTAGTTATGAAGTGTATTTGTTATGGGCACTAGGTATAAGTTATTCATTTGAGAGTTCTGCATACCTTTAGGTCACGTTTCACATAAATACTACAGATTTTTAACAACAAAAATGAAATTGGTATTATGATATGATATTAGCTGTTGTCATGAAAAGAAAATATAAGAGACTTCTAAGATTACAAAAAGCATTACAGAAACATGAGGTAGAGTTTTGTGTACCTTGCCCATAACATTCTTGAGGGCAAAGGCTATCATTTTTTTCCAGTTTTACCGAGATACAGTTGACATATAATATTATATTGGTTTAAAGTGTACAGCATGATTTTATATATATATATATATATATATATATATATATATATATATATATATATATATATATATATATATATATGAACAAAATGATCACTATGATAAGTTTAGTTAACATCCATCACCTGACATAGTTACAGAGTTTTCCTTGTGATGAGAAATTTAAAAATCTAGTTTCTTAGCAACTTTCAAATGCACATTACAGTATTGTTAACTACAGTCACCATGCTGTTTATTACATCCCCGGAACTTCTTCAACTTATAACTGGAAGTTTGTACCTTTCAACCTTCACCCGTGTCTCCCACTTCCCACCCTCCGCCTCTGGCAACGACCAATCTGTTCATTCTTTCTATGAGTTTTTTTGTTTTGTTTTGTTTTGCTTTAGAGTCCACATATAAATGAAATCATGTAGCATTTGTCCTTCTCTGATTTATTTCACTTAGGATAATGGCCTCAAGGTCCATCCATGTTGTCACAAATGACAGGATTTCCTTCTTCTTTATGGCTGAATAATATTCCATTGTGTGCGTGTTATTTATACACACACATACACACACACACACACGCACACGCACACACATACCAGGGGTGCCAAAAAAATGTATACACATTTTAAGAGATGATCATGGTTGCTCAAGCACTAGTTTGCCCTAGTCAGAAGTGTCTGGATGCCGACGGTAACCACTTTGTAATTGCAGAAGTCAAACATGACATGTATTCATCTTTTACGGGTATATATTGAATATTATAATTTTAATGAAGTTTTCCTTTCTTAAAATGTGTATACATTTCTTGCCACCATCTATATATGTTACATGTATATATACATATATACCGTGTTTCCCCCAAAATAAGGCTGGGTCTTATATTAATTTTTGCTCCAAAAGGCGCACTAGGGCTTATATTCAGGGGATGTTATCCTGAAAAATCATGATAGGGCTTATTTTCCGGTTTGGTCTTATTTTCGGGGAAATGCAATACACACATGCACACACACACTCACACATACACACACATCACATCTATCCATTCATTCATTTTCATTGTTGGACACTTAGGTTGTTTCTCTGTTTTGACTATTGTAAGCAATGATGCAATGAACATGGGTACACATATCTTTTCTTCTTTTAAACTTAGTTTTAATTATAGTTGACACACAATATTATATTAATTTCAAATGTATAGTGATTCAACATGTATACACCTTATGAAATGAACACCATAATAAATCTGGTAATCATCTGTCATTTTACATAGTTTCAATAATATTGACAATAATATTATACAACAATAATGTTATTGTCATTATTATACAACAATAATATTATTGTCAATATTATTGACAATATTCCCTATGTTGTATATTGACTTATTTTATGACTGGTAGTTTGTACTTCTTAATCCCCTTCCCCTTTTCCATGCCTCTCACCCTCCCTCCCAGGCAATCATAAATATGTTCTTAGTATCTAACAGTTTATTTCTGATTCATTTTGTTTGTTCATTTGTTTTATGTTTTATTTATATTGTTTATTTTATTAAATTTATTGGGGTGACATTGGTTAATGAAATTATATAGGTTTCAAGTGTACATTTCTATAATCTTCTATATTTTGCATCGTGTGTTCACCACCCTAAGTCAGTTCTCCTTCCATCACCATATATTTAACCCCCTTTGCCCTCTTCCACCACCTCACTCCCCCTTTATACTCTGGTAACCACTAAACTGTCTGTGTCAATGACTTTCTTTCTTTGCTTGTTTGTTTTGTTCCCTTGTTGCTTTCAGTTTTATATCGCACATACAAGTGAAATCATATGGTTCTTACTTTTTCTGTTTGACTTAATTTAATTAGCATGATAATCTCAAGATCCACCCATGTTGTTGCAAATGGTGATATTTCATCTTTTCTTATGGCTGAGTAATATTCCATTGTATATATACACCATATCTTCTTTATCCAATCATCTATCAAAGGACACTTGGTTGTTTTCATGTCTTGGCCACCATGAATAATATTGCAATGAACATAGGGGTACATACTTGTACATCTTTAGAATAAATGTTTTCAGATTTTTTGGGTAGATACCCAGAAGAGGGATTTCTGGGTCATATCTTGATTCTATTCTTAATTTGTTGAGGAACCTCCACATTGTTTTCCATAGTGGCTATACCAGTTTATCTTCCCACCAGCAGTATGCGGGTTCCTTTTTCTCCGAAGCTTCTCCAACCCTTATTATTACTTGTCTTGATGATAGCCTTTTTTTTAAAATTAAAGTTTATTGGGGTGACAATTGTTAGTATAGTTACATAGATTTCAGGTGTAGAATTCTATAATATATCATCTATATATCACATTGTGTGTTCACCACCCAGAGTCAGTTCTCCTTCCATCACCATATATTTGATCCCTTTACCCTCATCTTCCACCCCCCACCCCCTTACCCTCTGGTAACCACTAAACTATTGTCTGTGTCTATGACTTTTTGTTTCTTCATTTGTTTGTCTTATTCTTTTGTTGTTTTTAGTTTTATATACCACATATCAGTGAAATCATATGGTTCTTGACTTTTTCTACCTGACTTATTTCTCTTAGCATAATTATCTCAAGATCCATCCACTTTGTCTCAAATGGTACTATTTCATCTTTTCTTATGGCAGGATAGTATTCCATTGTTATATATACCACATCTTCTTTATCCAAACATCTATTGAAGGACACTTTGGTTGTTTCCATATCTTGGTCACCGTAAATAATGCTACAATGAACATTGGAGCACATATATCTTTATGGATAAATGTTTTCAGATTTTTGGGGTAGATACCCAGGAGAGGGATTGCTAGGTCATATGGTAATTCTATTCTTAGTTTTTTGAGGAACCTCCACACAGCCTTCCATAGCGATGATAGCCATTCTAACAGGTGTAAGGTGGTATCTCATTGTGGTTTTGAATTGCATTTCCCTACTAGTTAGTGAAGTTGAGCATCTTTTCATATATCTATTGACCATTTGTATGTTTTCTTGGGAGAAGTGTTTGTTCAAGTCCTCTGCCCATTGTTTTTAATTGTATTGTTTGTTTTTGTTGTTTTCATTGTTGTTGAGTTGTATGCATTCTTTATAAGTATATCCTTTCAATTTAGTGTTTTCATTTTCTTTGCATAGATAACCAGAAGTGGAACTGATGGATCATATGGTAATTCTATTTTTAAATTTTTGAAGAATTTACGTACTATTTTCCATAGTGACTGCACTAATTTACATTCCCAACAATAGTACAGGAAGTTTTTCTTTTTCTCCATATCCTAGTCAATGATTGTTATCTCTTATCTTTTTGATGGTAGCCATTCTAACAGGTCTGAAGTAATATCTCATACTGGTTCAATTAGCTTTGTGTCTGTCTTATTTTTGAATGATCTCAGATAAAGATAATCATTCCCAGTATAGAACAAGTGTTAAATAAATGAATGAAAAATAGTAATAAGAAACGTTAGAGTAGTATAATAAAAAGACAGGGGCTTTGACGTCCATTGGGTACTATTTTAAATCCTGATTTTACTGTCTGGGTGTTCTTGGATGTCTTTCTTAATTTTTCTGAATGTTAGTTTCTGGTTTATTAAGCAAATACTGGATTTATTCCCTGTCTGAGATCATTGTGGTAGAATTTAAATGAAGCTCAGTGAGTGGCACATTGACCCTCAAATGACCTTGGTCCCACCACTCCAGCCCCTCTAGTTTCCTAACAAAAATACAGTATTTAAGTTATTGATGCATTTATGACTAATATGACATGTATTTTCAGATACCTTTGTACTGTTATTAATTGCCCATTCCCTTATAGGAATCTTGTAAAAATCATCCATACATCTTACAGATAATGAAGAACTGAGCTTGAAGATACTGAATGACTGCCTCAGGGTAAATCAGTGAAGTGAAAACTAAGAGCTGGATTTCTGAGTCTAGAGTTCTTGTTTTTTTGTCATCTTTATTCTCAGGTTGTGCAGCCTAACTATAATTGTTTATTTTATTTTAGCTGCAAAAATTATTTGTGGGCCTAGAGAAGTTTTGTTTGAGTTTTTTGAAATTCAATTTTATATTTTTCTAGTGTAAATGAGAGAAGAGGTAAACAGACATTAACATAGACCTGTCTTTACTATAACTTATGTGATCACCTTATTATCTTATCTGTGTTCATTGATTAGATAGCATTAAAATATAATCGGTATAATAACCTTTGAAATAGATGGTTATTTCCCAGACAAACTTTAGTGCTGGAAAACTGAATGTACCAGGACAAATCATTACATATTAATACTAGCAACAATAATAATGATAGCATTTATTGTACAACTCCCTGGTACAGGGTATTGTATGAATTTATATGCATTATATAAATTATTCCCATTATAAAAATTATTTATATGCATTATATAAATTATTCAATTATATACCTATTTGAAACAAAATATTGCTATCCCCATTTTATACATGAGGAACTAATTGTAGCCTTAGAAAGTTTAAATCAATTACCTAAATTCATACCTGTCAAAAAGCTGGCTCAGAAATATTACAATGTGGCCTATCTACATCCAGCGTTCAAGCTCACAATACTAACCCTGTAAATATTTATTGTCATCTATACGATCAGCCCTTAAGATAGAA
This sequence comes from Rhinolophus sinicus, assembly GCF_036562045.2. NCBI lineage: Eukaryota > Metazoa > Chordata > Mammalia > Chiroptera > Rhinolophidae > Rhinolophus > Rhinolophus sinicus. Next base: position 110,527,519 of record NC_133756.1, read on the forward strand.
GAATTACCAAAACAAAAAGATCCCTGCCCTCTGTGAGTTTAAATCTGGCTCTAAATACAGAATAAATAGCGCAGAGTGACTATAAGACAAAATTTCCTAAATAATCTTCCATGGAACAAGGGTATCTGCAGAGTTTTTGTCTTTAAAATGGCAAAGCAATCCAAATTCCAGTAATTGAAGGAAATTCTGCATGCTGTATCCCTGTCTTAGAGATGCATATTACATATTAGTGTAGTAACGTTAATAAAAAGTCCTGCTATTGAAATATTAAGAATTTTCTGGTTCTTCGAAAAGATTAATCAAATTGGCAAACCTTTGACTAGATTCACGAAGGAAAAAGAGATACACACCAACCGATGGAATAGAATTGAGAACCAAGAAATAAACCCACATATGTATACATGGGCACATAATTTTCGAGAAAGGAGCCAAAAATATACAATGGAGAAAAGAAAGTTTCCATACAATGGAGAAAGAAATTTATTGTCTCCCAATAAATTTAATAAGTTAAAAAAATACTATAGTAAATAAATAAATAAACCATTAATTTTATTGAAGAGAATAAAAGAAATCCTCTTCAATAAAAGCCATGTGCAAAAGAATGAAACTAGATTGTTATCTAGCACCATACACCAAAATGAACTCAAAATGGATCTAATACCTAAACATAAGACCTGAAACAATAAACTGTATAGAGGAAAGCATAGGTCCTAAACTTATAGACCTTGGGTTCAGAGAGGATTTTATGAATTTTACTTCAAAGGCAATGGAAGTAAAAGCAAAAACAAATCAATAGGACTGTATCAAATTAAAAAGCTTCTGCACAGCAAAAGAAACCATCAACAAAACAAAGAGGCAACAAACCAAATAGAAGAAGATATTTGCAAACAATGCCTCCAATAGGGAGATAATATACAAAATATATAAAGAACTCGTACAACTCAACAAGAACAAAAAACAAGCGGTACAATTTAAAAATGGGCAGAGGACCTGAACAGACACTTCTCCCAAGAAGCCTTACAACTGGGCTAACAGGTATATGAAAAAATGCTCAACTTCACTAGTTATTAGGGAAATGCAAATCAAAACCACAATGAGATACCACCTCACACATGTTAGAATGGCTATTATCAACAAGACAAGTAATAACAAGCGCTGTAGAGGCTGTGGAGAAAAAGGAACTCTCATACACTGTTGGTGGAAATGTAAATTGGTACAGCCACTATGGAAAATAGCATGGAGGTTCCTCAACAAATTAAGAATAAAGTTACCATATGACTCAGTAGTCCGTCTTCTGGGTGTCTACCCAAAAAGTCTGAAAACATTTATCTGTGAAGATATATCTACCATTGTGTTTATTGTAGCATTATTCATGGTAGCCAAGACATGGGAACAATGAAAGTGTCCTTCGATAGATGATTGGATAAAGAACTTGTGGTATATATACAATGGAATATTACTTTGCCAAAAGAAAAGATGAAATACCACCATTTGCGACAACATGGATGAATCTTGAGATTATCATGCTAAGTGACATAAGTAAGACAGAAAAAGTCAAGAACCATATGACTTCACTCATATGTGGAATGTAAAACTGAAAGCAATAAAGGAACAAGACAAACAAAGAAACAAAAACCCATAGACACAGACAACAGTTTAATGGTTACCAGAAGGTAAGAGGAGAGGAGGGTGGTAGAAGAGGGTAAAGGGGTCAAATATACGGTGATGGAAGGAGAACTGATTCTGGGTGGTGAACACATATATCTATGTGATATATAGATGATGTATTATAGAAATGTACACTTGAAACATATATAATTTCACTAACCAATGTCTCCCAATAAATTTAATAAGTTAAAAAAAAAACTAATAAATAAATAAATAAATAAATAAATAAATAAAACGTAAGGAGAGAAAATAAAAATAAAATGTTAAGACAAAACAAAATATTAGCATTTTCCAAGCTTATAAGACAACAAACATTTTTCCCACCAAATTATTTCTATTCATCCCCACCAGGATACCATGGAACATAGTTTAGGAGCCGCTGGGCTAGAGAAATTCTTTAATATGCAATCCGTTTATTGTCTTTTAAGAAACGACTATAACTTCTGGTGTTCAGGTTTTCCTAGCACTCCAGCCTCATAGTGTGTATGTTGGAGCAGCTCACATATGAATTTATAGTCTCTATTTATTCCTCCAAAATGTGTTTATCACGTGTCTCATGATGAACAGGCTCCGTGCTCATCCTATCACCCTGCCTCCCTTCTGTTCTTAGCTATCTTCCCTGAAAGCGCAGCTCTCTCCATTTCTTCACTCTCCTTTTTGTCTACAATAGGCTCTTTTCTGCCTCATACCTACCAGTTTCAGCTGTGTGTAGGGGCGGAGAAAGAAGAAGTGGTTGAGGTTTACTAAGGTTGTCCAAAGGGCAAAGACAATTTCAAGGAATCGGTAAATACTGGGGACGGGGGAGAGTAAAGCTGTCTTCCTTGAAGATTGTCTGTGAACAAATAAGAGAAAAGGCAGAAGTTTACATAGGAGGGAAAAGTTGTCTTTCAGGAATGGGGGTTGGGAGGTGGGCTGGGGTGGGCTATTAACCGTTTTCTTTGTTTAGCTTTCTGATGTTATCTCAGAATAGATTTGAAGTTCAAACATGTAGTTTGGAAAAACTAAGGGGGGTGATTTGCTTTCCTTATTACATCCCATCAAACATTATCTGGTGGTCTGTTCTTTTCAAAGTAAAACCTGCTATTTGATATGCTTATTTTAATTATATTGGAGAGATTTCCACTGTCTTCTATAAAGGCTTGCCTAAAAATATGGATTTAAAAAAAATATCTCATACAGTTTCTTTCCAGAGTGTATTATGTTCTGCAAAAATATGAGCCCGTCAACCTGTGTGTATTCTATTTTACAAAGAATGTAAAAGACTAAATTAAGACATGGTAGGGGTGGAAATACAAGTTTGCACATTTCCATTTACACCCAATTTGACAAATATATATAGAACTCTTTGCATGTTGTCATTGAGAAGTTCACAGCCATTTGAATGTCCTGAAAAGCCTGAAGTTCCTTCTCTGTGGAAAGCTAGTTAACTTTATTGACTTTAAAATGGACTTTAACTCAGGAAATCACAGGCGTTCGCTGCTTCTGGATCTGAGTCAAACTTCCTTTATCTTGGTTTGAATTCATAACAAGCCACTGAGGCAAGAATAATTAGCCCCTTTCTGAAAATGTGAAAAGTGAGTCTCAGAGAAGCTAAATGAGGTACCAAGGAGGTGATGCTGTCAACGTGCAAACCCAGAGTGGTCTCGTCCTACAGAATGTGTGTGAGATCCTTAGAGCGGTGCCTGGCGTGTGGTGAGGCTGAGATGCACGTTGGCTTCCAGTCCATCTTACTGCATTTATTATCCCATGCGCAGTGAATAAACATCCTGCTGAAGTCAAGTTCAGACATCAAACTGGTACTGTCTTTCAGCTACCTCTGCTCGCTGATGTGAATGCACGAGCTCAGTAAACTCAGCTTTAACTTGCAAGGAAAGAGAAGGGGTGGGGGTTGGGGACACCCTCTGGCATGGAAGACAATCAATCACAAATTCTTTCTTCTTCTTCTTCTTCTTCTTCTTCTTCTTCTTCTTCTTCTTCTTCTTCTTCTTCTTCTTCTTCTTCTTCTTCTTCTCCCTCTTCCTCTTCTTCTTCTTTCTTTTTTTTTTTTTAACTTCATACTCACTAAATGGAGGTTTTAAATGTCTTTCTCTGAGAGTGTGGGTTCAGTGAGAGCAATTTTATAAAGTCGTTCTATAATTCATTTTGAAAATTATAACTATTGCTCATTAAAAAGCACAAGCCAACATTCCAATTAAGCAAAATATATGCCTTCGATTCACCACACTGTGCTTGAGCTTCACCTTTAGACGATGTGCCCTGGCACAGATGAGGCTTTGGAATACAGACAGACAAAGCGGGTGGAAGTTGCTGAGCAAAATTGCTATTAGCGCTTTAATCACGGTGTTAAATGCCATGGATAGAATCCAAAGTGTGTGTGCGGGGGGCTGGGGGAGATTGCTTTCTGGACTTCAGCAGTTTTGTAAGTTTAAGACATTTTATCTCAGCAGAGTATGTGGGTTTCAATCTTAGGTCTGTAAATAATATGAATAAATAATACAGTCAAGTACAATGACTCATAAATAGAATCAGACAGTGTATATCACTGATCCTACAATGTATGATTACTTATTTTTATTGCTTTTCAGGCCTCACAATTACTGCATTATAAAAATAAAAATTGTTGAATAAAAAATTGTTCAGCTTTATTATGTGGCTCTGCTTTGTTTTGCTCGGATTGTAAGTCACCCTCCTCTCTGTACCCTGCCTTGCTTTGTCCCTGTTTCATGTTGTAGCTAAGTTTATCTCCATTTGGAAAAACAGAAAGGCCATTCCTAGACTTCTGGAAGGACCAGGCTTTTGTTTGTCCTACTTCAAAGACATTTATTTTTATTATCTATAAAATGAACTTTAACCCAGAAGACCAAAATGATTCACTGCTTCAGAATAAAAACCAACCTTACAGACCCTAATCTGAAGTAGCTCAGCATTTGCTATTAGACTGGTGCTGACCAGAGGTTTAAGTGTCAGATACAAACAAATTCATTGTCTCTGACTTTGTCTGAGTTGCCCCTGGAGTTCTTGTTTTTAGTGTTTCTAATTGTGATATTAAAACAGACAGAAGGGGGCAGGTGGAGAGTGAGGGAAGGAGGGAGGGAGGGAGGAAGGAATGGAAGGATCCAGAATTCCTCTTCAGGCATGGGATAAGCTAGGGATGGCAAATACATAACATGTGTTGTCATTACTTCTATGTCAGATAATTGTTCAATTACAACATTTTTTCCTAACAGTTCTTGAAAATTTGAATGGTTCCTGGGATTTAAAAGGTCCTTAGTTGTTGAATGAGCTTATGTTCTGTTTCCTGAACTTAATTGCAAGCTCTCTGAGAGCAAGCAGCCACTGTGTCTGCTTCATTAGGTGCAATACAGCCAATGGAACTGCATTTGAAACAGTTAAACTTTGAAACACTTAAACCCTTAGAGAAAACTTAATTTCATACAGGTGTTTGTCTTCCATTTAGATATAGAACAGGGTGGATTATTAATGGAGCATGGTAAAGGCAGCTAGATATGCAAAGTATAGAGCTTTATTAGGCAATGTTGAGTTAGTAGAACAGTAAAATGTCAAAGACCCAGTACAGGGGCAGGAAGGGTCATTTTCACTCTGTTTTTATTTCTGTAATACTACACTCTACAGTGAAGAACACTTTTGAGTCAGTTTACATTCATAAGTTTTTTTCTACTTACTTGTGGTGTGATCTTGAATGAGATATTAAATTCTTATATACCCCCTTATACAGTTTGTAAAGATACAAAGAAAATGATAATTATCACAGTTTATTTTTTGAGGAAAATGAAATAATGTAACATAGATTAGCTCATTCTTGTCTGTTTTTCACTATTCAGTGAAGACTTTGGAGGAGGAGGTGAGTACATAAGCAGCAGCTATTAGAAGCAGATAGCGTAGAAATAACATAAACCAGAAATACACCTGTGCCCCAAACTTGCCTCATCTCTGGCTTGCCCTTTCTAAATGATCTAAACTGCTTTTCTGTCTCCTTGTTCTATCAGTCTCTATGGAGTTGAAAGCAAATATGGACATCTGTGTTTCTTTGGTATTCAGAAACATCAGAATTCTGCATCTGTGTCTGGAAATGCATTCTCAAAGAAAGAATTTCCTTAGGAGATAAGTTGCCTCATTCTCCCTTTTGGGTTCTTTAAAATGTACTATGAAGTACTTCCTTTTTCCAATATTGGGGAGGCGGGCAGTGAGGGGAGGCTGTGATGGGGGAAAGAAGGAGAGAAACTGCTTCCTTTGATTAATGGTATGAATTTCAACAGCTCAAGCAAGGGCTCTTAAATCTTTCACTTTATGAGATTGGGAAATGATGATAGTTTTTTTTCATAACTATATTTATGTTTTTTGCAAATGTTATTGTGTTTCATTAAAAGGTACTTTTTGAAGTGAAGCCAGGCTAAAATTGTCTTATAGATTGAAAAGCAAAGGTATTTTAAGGGAAAGTTCAGTTGGTTTTCTCCAAGGATCTAGATATGAGCTAATTAATGTGTTTGCTTATTACCAGCTTCCTCTCATTTTTACGGTTATACAGACCTGCATTTGACTCATACCAGCTTCTTCCTCCTGACCCAGCTTAATGCTACAAGTAGGAAGGATGAAGGCGAGTACTTTGCATATTGGAGTCACTTGAGACTTGTGTGGGAAGGCTTTTGTTTTGCCTGATTTCACAAGGTGAAAGAGTTTCCTTCTCAGCTGGAAGAGAAATTAACCAAACACCATTTCTCACTCTTTTCTACCTCACTTCCAGACCTATTTCCTTTTAGATTGGCTTCTGCCTGTTCCTTTCAGTTCCTCCACCTGCCACACAAAAAGTAGTTGAGAAGAGCTGTTAAGATTTTATTTAGGCCCGGTGGGAGTGCTACAGCCTTGAAAGAGCAGAGAGCCCCTGCCTTTTCACTCCATGTAGGAGACATGACCTATCTCGCAGAGTCGTTAAGCTTCATTATCTCTCGCCTCCTCATACCAGTGCAGGGAATGGTGCTATGAATGGAAAGAAACAGTGGTTAAGAATTCTGTAGAGAGGCAGACCTGGGTTTGAATGTAGCCCCTGCTGCTTCCCAGCCATGTGACCTTGAACTGTCCCTCTCTGAGCCCCAGTGCTCTCATCTGTAAAATGGAGATGGTATATAGATATAGATAGATATAGATAGAGATAGAGATAGATATAGATATAGATATAGATATAGATATAGATATAGATATAGATATAGATATAGATATAGATATAGATATAGACATAGATATAGATATAGATATACAGATATTCCTAAGTATACACACTAAGTATAATACCTGACACATATAAAGTACTCAGTATAAGTTAGGCATGAATGTTTGATATTTCCACACTCTGTATAATGTCGTATGTTTTACACTGATAAGTCCTATATGATTAGCAATTGCCCAGCATCATTATAAGCTTCTTTCATGCAGCATCGATGACTTAGCCTCAAATTCTTTCTTTGGACTTATTGTAAATACATTCTGATTCTTAACATAGACCTGAGTTAGGATATCTTATTCTGCTTGTTTGTAAACATGTGCCTCAAATTTTAGTATACAAAATGCGATCACTTTTGCCATAGTAATAAGGACATACAATATCTTATTTGATTTAACGAACACTTATTGAAACTTACTTGTACTAAGTGAATCACATGTGATATCTCTTCATCCTCAACAACCCTTCTAGAAGGAAGAACCATTGTTGACTTTGTGGCTGGAGAGGAAACTAGGGTTCAAAGAGGTTAAATAATGACCTAGGTCAACTGGACTTAAGTAGCTACAACAGTTAAAATATAGGCTGTTTAACTGCTCAACTCATGGCCTTTCCACTATACCATGCTGCCCCTCCGTATCTAAAAATAACATAAAAGTAGCCTTTTAATTCATGGTTGCTTCCATCAGCTTATACAGGGTTATCCCAAATTGTAATAGTTTATCTCAACAAAATATATTTCTCATTTATGTCACATGTCCATGATAGGTCATTATTCTGGGACCCAGGCTTAACAACTTCCATGTTATGCTATGAACGTCTTAAGCCTGTGAGAAAAATTGCAAAGATGAAACTGTTTGATGAGTCTTAGAGCTTCTCGTTAGAAGTGGCATATGTCACTCCTGCTCACAGTCCCTTGACCAAAAGCCAAGGCCAATGTGAGTAAGGCATGGAAGTATATTCCTTGCCCAGGGAGGGCAGTGATTGTTTGGGAATAATAATAAATCTACCGTAAGCTTTTATGTGATTTACTTATTTTCCTAATCTAATTTTATTTTACTCAGGCTTATATAAAAGTGTGTTTGCATTCCCTGAACTACACACCACTGAGGGTGGGAGGGGACAGTCTGAGGAGGGATCAGTAGACGAGAGACTCAGCTAGAGACTCACCATTGATTTTGCAGGTCCAATGCACTGTGGTATTACTGGGAATTGATACCATGGCCTTTTTTTGTTGGCGGCACCAGGATAAGGGACTGTCCTACCATTTGCCAAGTTCATTTTTTTAAACTGCTCTAAGCAGTTTGATAAATGATTATTTTGCATTTTTGTAGTAGCCAATGGAGCTGAAATTGTGTTTCTGAGATGAAGTACTGAGCTAGAATTGCATTTACATTTTCAACCAAGCTAATGGTCTGGAGGTGATTTTATTGTGTCTTAGCCTTGGCACCTCCACATCTTTATTCCTCCTCACTAGTTGCATCCTAGAGAACACCTTTGGCTTCATTGGAAGAATAAATAGGAGAAGATCACTAATAGGAGGATAAGCATAGGCGTTAATTGCAGAGTAAAATCAGACAAAAAAATATTTGATGTTATTTTTCTTTAAGCACTCTTTTCTCCCATCACAACTTGCTGCTACTTATCCCTTTGAAACAGAACATTAAGTTGATTTTTTCCACTGTCTCATCAACTATTCCAGTCCTGGTCTTCAACACCTCACAAATCAAATATTATAAAAGCCTCCTAGCTTGTCTCCCTGCCTCTAGTAGCTTCTTCCATCCTTAGTCATGAATGAAATCAGAAATGACTAGATTATTTTAAGAACCAAAGCTTCAGAATGCTGCAGAGATCATGCAGATATAAAATCTTAGCAGGTACAATTAGAGCCCTGTCCCTACCTGTCTTACCTGATGATGCCTCTCTGACTTCCATCTCTCCTGCTCCTGCCTATCCAGTCTCTTTGATGTACCCTCATCTTCAGCTTTCCGACCTGGCATGGCAACTGAGTGTTCAATTTTGCAAACTTCCTTCACCTTCATGTCAAAACTTGTCTATCAGTCATTTTTATTTCAGTGTTAAATTCTGACATATTTAAGGCATATAAGAGCATATACATGGCATATATCTGGATTGTAAAGAATAATAGTAAACATAAACAACCTGTGAATCCACCAACCAAAAGAACAAATTGTCCCTCAGTCTTTGCTTTCCAGTTTGGTCAAAGTTTCTAAAGTTTGTTTTTCTGGCCTGGTCCCCCCCATCCCCCATCCCCTCCTTTTTTTTTTTTTTTTTTTTCCATTTGTACTCCATTTCAGCCTGGATTGTCATCCCTGCTGTCCTCCTGTCAACTTCCCTTGTCCCTACAGCTTTACCCTTGGGCTCTTGTCCTGACATGCTCCTCTTTTTAACTCCTGAGATGGGCCTTACATCTACTGTATCCAGAGTACTCTTCCAAACATTCTCCTTTGATCAGTCACCACCATCCTCCTAAGTTCAAAATCTAACATTGTTTCTCTGTTTTCCAATTGAGTCACTCTCTCTGGGTTTTAAATCCCTCCATGAAATCACATCTGAAATTTATCTGACATACATAAAATTCTTAGTTTTCCTTAGCTGGTTTCTTAGCTGACTTTCACAGAGGTAAATTCTCATTCTTTTGTCTTTATAATTTCAAGCACTTTCCTATCTAGTTCATCTTTTTAGGGAAAAAGATGGTCCCTCTAACATGGTATGGTAGGAGGGGCAGAGACTCAACACAGGGAAACGGTGACTTTGCGTTTTGACCCTGTGACTTACTAGCTATATAACTTTGGTCAATTTATGTATCACTTGTCATTTATATGATCACTCCTATCTTTTTTTTCTGTCACTGTGGTTATTAATACGCTGCAGGATTATTGAGAGATTAAACAGATGATTTCTCTAAAGGAGGTTGAATATTGTAGATAGTCAATAAGTTGATCCATCCAGCCTCCCTTATCCTACAGAAAAATCTTGTGAGAAAGTCTTTCAATGTCCATTCTTCATTGACTATTTAGGCTAGGATGTCATCATATAGAAAAGGGGACTTTTGAAGTGGTTTGAGCAGAAAACTAGAAATATAAGACTTTCTGACTGCTACGTGGAGGAAAGATCAAAGGAAATTGAGATAGGAGGCAACTGGAGAAGTAGTCCTGGTGAGAGGACATGGCACCTAACCATGGCAGTGACATTGGGCCTCTGCCATCCATTTCTCTACCATGTCATGCACAGCTGAAGATGGCACTATCCCTGAGGCCCTCCCTGGGGCCCCAAATAGGGTTGGACTAACTAACTCATGCATAGATATTTACATTAATAAAGGTAAAGAGGTGATAACTTGGGAGAAATAGTAATTGTCAAACTGAACAGTTAAGGAACAGTTTCAAGAGGAAATTCCTGTTATTTGTTTGGGATGGTAGCAGACTGCAAGCCATGTGATAGGAATGAGTTGTATTTTTGCCCCCAAGGGTCCCCTGGTCCATCTCTTATGTTTTAATAAGGCTATACATGCAGAATGAATTCTGGAAGTCAATTCTTTGAGCATGTTAGTGGAAGTTGAAAGAGGATGCATGCTGAAAACCAAAAAAGGAATACAAAAGAAAAAAAAAAAAAAGAAAAAGAAACAGGCAAACACCTAAAACAGAAATACTACACACTGAGGATGTGTGCTATACATCAAATCATTAAATGTTTTTCTGTTTGGAGGGAGGAGAAGCTAAGAGATGAAAAAATAGATGAAACAGATCTCAGGCAAGGCAGAGTAACAAAGGAACATTTAGAGGGGATTTGAAGAAGGGAAAGAAAGCATTCTGTGACTGATTGATGAGGTGAACAAGTAAGCAGGGTTGTATGTCTGTGGAAAAGACAGTAATTGAAGCACTATATGAAACCACATAATTTTGCATCCTGCTGACTTATAATGTCATTTGAAATAGTAAGGATGCTAAACAGAAGTTGCTGAAATCACCTGCTAATCCAAACAGACTAAACAATAAGGATGTCGTTGGATGAGATGGTTGCCCTCAGTAATTATAGGAGCCTGAAATGAGTCTGACAGGCAGAAGAGACGTAGCAATATAAACACCAGCAGGAGTCAATGAACACACCTTTATCACAGTTTACTGCCTTCCTGGATTTAATTGCTTTTGTTTTTTGGTGGCTTTTTAAATAGCTCATTTCTCAGGGATAGTGACTCTTTCAGAAGAAACGGTTTACTTGAAAAGGGTCTCATCAGGTCCAGAAATCTATGGAAATTTTCAAGGTCCTGATGGTTTACCGAAGCCTCCCATGAGTGTGTTTAGTTTGTCAGCTTAGTCCTAAGGAATTGGAAGGGACAGTACATTCCGTCTCCCTTCACTTCCTCATTGTACAAATGTGCATAGAGTAAGGGGATATTGTCATGGGACTTTCAGTGTGTGCATATCAAGCTGGGATTCAAACTCAGCTCTCCTGAGCCTGGGACCTGAAGTCCACGGAACTGTGTGTTGCATCACACTGTCCCTTTGTGAATGTTCCAAGACCATACGACACCATGCTCAGAGCTTGAACACATGACTCCCCACTAAAGGTTATTTCTTGTTGGAGACTGCTACTCAGGAGGTTAAGCCATGATGAGTAAGTGATTAAGTTAATGTATAGGTTTTGAAGGGTATTTTTCAACACCCACACTGATTTTTTCTTCCATTTCTAAAGGTTCCAAATGTCATGAGCCTATTTTCAAGGTCAATTTAGATAGAAGCAACATGTCTGCTGGAGAAGAAATATGTGAATCTCTAATAATATGGGAGGTGTGGTTGAGGGGGAGGCTGCCAGCTGACAAGAGAGCCCTTGTATGTTTCCACACATGCACTGTGGGAGTCGGGTAATTGGTAGTTTTGAATGTTGCAACACTTAAGTGTCAGCCACACAGTTTAGTTCAAGACTGCACACAGCCCTGCGTGGTCTTTAGAGCATGGCCATTGCCATTAAGCAATTCTGGAGCACCTTTGGCAAATAGTGTAACCTTCCTGAGCCTCAATTTTTCAAAAACAGAAAAATGGAAACAACACAACCAAGTTGTCAAGTGGGTCCCAGGATCATATAAAAACTTAGGTGCTGACTAAGTGTGATGACTTGTCACATGGTGGTAGTGGATAAGCATTCATTTTCTTTTTTCTAATTTACACAGAAGGAAGCTTCTCAAGCATAGAGCATACACCACCTTCAACATCATTATTTACTACTGTCCATAAAGCACCCGAGATGAGAGTTCTCTCCCCGTCCTAATAAATCCTAGAGGACTTACTGTTTGGAATTAGACATTTCACACTTACTGAGGATTCATTAGTTACCTGTTCATAATTTTAATATGGTTCCTTCTTCTATGAAAGTCAGTGACTGTTCCTCAAATCCTCTGAAACCCCACAAGTACCTAGCAAAGAGCAAGGACCCTGGGAGGCCTTCACTAAATGTTATCAGCTGCCTGAATTCGTGAAATGTGAGCAAACGATAAGAGCACAACTAGAAGTCAGTGTTTCTCTGCTAGGTGCAAGTTGTACCTGCTGGGTGTTTGGCTGATAGGATTGCTATGAGTTTAGATTAGCTATGGGCTAGAGGGGCACAGAGCCAGAGCCGAGTTTTGGGCAAGAAGGAAACAGGGCTCTGGAAACCCTATATGCCAGCTTGTTAGCTCTATTCCCTGTACAGAACGTGGATGTAAGAATCGTCCAAACCTGTGCAGAATTTTTATGAGTTTATTTGAGTCAAACTGATGACATGCTGGGTTGCAAGATCTCAAATGCTCTGGAGAATAAGAGTTTGCAGTTTCTTTTATGCATTTGAGATTAAGGAGGGAACTTGCAGATGATTACATGAAGGTGGGAGAAAGCAAGATGGGGCTTAAGTTACAGGATAGTTAAGATTATGTGCTCTCTTGAGGGTGATCTGATTTAGAAGGAGGGTCTGAAAAGGGATATTTCAAAGGTGTATTAGCCAATATGCACAGAAATATGGACAGGGCTTGCTTAAAGCAAAGATAAGCCTTGAAGAAGTTATATGCCTGGGGCGTGACTACCCACCATGACCTGCCTGCCCACTTAGGAATTTATGAGCAAATCACCCAGTGAGGTGACTTTCCATAAAATCCCCTTTTTCTATGCACAAGAGATTGTCTTACTGATCTTTAGAGCTCACTCTGGTGTCTTTCACAATTCCTGCAATATAGTAATTAATTAATATTTTAGTAATCAATGAGCAGAGCCATTCTACCTTTGTTTCTTACATTAAAATTGTAGGTTTTTGTGGTTCAGTTGTACATTTAGCAAATATCATTGAGCACCTACTGTGTACCCTGCATTGACCTAAGGGTTTTGGTTCTAATGTAGTGAACAAAACAGACAAAAATCCCAGACATAATGGAGCTTACATTCTAAGTAAAAATAAATAAGGGATGTTGTTTTGTTATGTCAGGTCATGATATGTGGGTTTGATGGAGAGAACAGAGCAGGATACGGGAATAGGAAGTATGCATCTAGGGGTGAGGGCAGGATAGAGTGTGCAATTCTAAATAGGATGGTTCAGGAAGGCCACTCTGAAAGGTGACATTTGAGTAAATGTCTTTAGGAGGTGAGAGACAAAGCTGGGTAATACCTGGAAGGACAAAGAGACAATAGCAAGTGAAAGGGCTTAAAGGCAGGAGTGTGTCTGGTATTTTCAAGGAGCAAACAGGACGGTCTGGTGTGACTGGAGTGGACTATGACTATAAGAGGAGGGAAACTCCAATCCCATAATGCCTAGTAACGGCATCTTCAGGACTGGATGGCATTCTTCAGCGGATTCCTGAGTCTGGTGAAATTTGCAAGCTCTACACAGTAATCGGATGCTACAATGCTATTCATTCATTAATTCATTTATTCCTTCATTCTTTATTATTCAATAAACTTTTACTGAGCACTTTTAATTAGAATTTGCATTTATTGAACACTTGCTATGTGGTAAGAAATATGTTGTATGCGTATTTTTAAATAACATTTGTGGGAATGTTATTTAACATTCACCCTAATATAACACCCAAATAAAGTAGCTACTTTTATACTATCATTTTCAGATGAAGAAACAGATGCATCAAAAGTATTTTTAAAACGTGGTTTCTATCTTGGAAGGCTCATTATCTCACAAGGGAATTGAGATGACTATACATACACATAGTGTGCAAGATAGGTTATAAGTACTATGGCTCAACCAACTTGGAAGAATTTAGATAAAGGAGCAAATGCCAGTTCCTTTCACCCGTTTTTATTTCTTCTATGCTCTTTGTGTTTCTGAAAAGCCCAAACATGTGTCCGGGTTTCCAAGTGCCAGTCCTTCTCTTTCCACAAGAAAATGTCATGTAATTTAAAAGCACTACCATCCTAACATCTCAGCCACACAGGGTTCCTGGAAAGTCCAAATGTGACCCTGCCATTTCAGCTTGGCAGTGTCTTTAAACTTCACAGGCTCATCTTCTAAAATGAAGTGGGGACAAAGATGATCCCTTATGTTTCATAAGAAACTTTCAGGGGCAGTGTAAGTTTTTGGAAAGTAACTAATTGTACTTTAACAATTGAGTTTGGTATTGCATTGCATTTAAAACAGCTCCACAATCCCTATGTGATTAATTACTTCTACTCCTTGCCCATTAATCTGTTTTTAAAAAGATTCTTGCCCTTCCTTCCCATTATCATTTTACTAATCATATCAGTCACCTTCTATAGATAATAAATGTCTTGATTGCGTCATTTATGAAATGCTGTCTCACCACTGGGCGTGGAAGGAGGAGCTAGCCAGTTTAACTAATACATAATCAAATAGCGCTTTGCCACAGGAAGTGTTTTGGACATTCTAAGAAGAGCCTGCATCTAGCTCCTGCTCAGGGTTCGGCTCCTGTGCTTGCTGCCTATGACCTCTTCTACAAGGCAAGGGCAATCTTCCCCCAAATGATTCTTTCTCCAATAATTTTGCTTTGATAAAATACTGATTGCGTTATCAGTATGTGGCACATCTCACCCAAAACACCCAGTTATATTTGGCAATGAATCTGTTTTATGACTTTCTGAATTTTTCATCAAATAGTCACCCAATTAACATACGCTGATCATCACCAATCTGTTGGTGTAACGTTCTGCTGCTTACGCCTTTATAGTCAATATGATGATCATTTATTTTGCATTTTATTTCATGTTTCTCTTTGCAGTGCTCAAGGAATTATTATTTCCAGTGACAAATAATTTTTTTATGTTAGGAAAAGAAGTCCACAAAAAGCAATGACTCACACTTAAGCCAACATTTTTTTTTGTTTTTTAATTTTGTAGAAATCATAGGTTGGCAAATGATAGCCCATGGGCCAAATCTGTCCCACCACCTGTTATTGTACAACTCATGTAGTACATGATCTTTTACATTTTTAAATAGTTGAAAAAATCAAGAAAAGAATATTTTATGAAACATAAAAATGACATGACATTCAAATTTCAGTGCCCCTAAATAAAGTTTTTTGGAACATACCATGTCCATTCATTTCCATACTGTCTAGGACTTCTTCCACCCTATAGTGACAAAGTTGAGTAGTTATGACATGGACCATAGGACCTGCAAAGCTTGTATTCACTATCTGCACTTTATAGGAAAAGCTTGCTGTCCCCTGGTATAGACTATCATTAGAGTTCCATATATTGATGGGTCACAAATGTCCACTAAGTAAAACTGCTTGTCTCTAGAGAAAAACAGTTGTTCATCCACCCTCTCTTTTTGTATGGAAAAGAATTGTGATTTAGTACTGGAATGAAATTAATTTCAAAAATGATTATCATTGGGTAAAAAAAAAAAATGGTACTAATTTATACCATATCTCCTTGTATCATATTTGATGCTTTTTCCTGCTGCTTCTTATATATATATTTAACCTTTCTATTATGTCTGTTCATTTGCTCATTCACTCATTCTCTTATAGTCTACTTACATGAGTAGTCTCTCTACTCTATGCCAGGTGCCCAGAGTAATACAAAGGAGAATAACTCAGAACTCAGCCCTTGCTAAGTTTGCAGTCTAGTAGAACAAGTAATCACAGTTGCATTGTGATAAGTGTTTTCATAGTTCTAGGTGTAAATCCTATGGGATTGCAATAGAGGAAATGGTTTATTATGGAGGAACGTGGCTCAACGTCTCCAAAAAACAGTATTTGAGCCTGGTCCATGCTTAAAAGTGGAAAAGTCATTTTAGGCGCAGAAACCAAGGCCCATTGGGTAGAGATATAAAAATGTGTGGCGTATCTTGGAAACATCGTATTGTGTGGTTGGAGTATAAGGTGCATCAGGGGAACAGTTAGAAAGTGAGTTTGAAATTTGGAAGAAACAGTTATGAAGAGCAGAGTCTATGAGACAAGGGGATACATACTGTATTCTTCAGGCAATAGTGAGCCAACAGAGATTCTGAGAGGAGCAAGGCATGGTCATCTGTGCACTTTAGAAAAATACTCCAGCCGCAGTCTAGAAGATGGATGGGAGGAGAAAGAAACTAGCAAAGGAGACTCATTGCGAGGCTCTAACTATATTCTCATTGAGGGGTGAGGGTCATTGTGAATACAGGACGTCACGTGGAAGCTGTGGAAAAGGAATAGATTCTATTGCTTCTTTATATTAAAATCAGCTTGAGCCCTGGTAATGGTTCTGAACATCTCAGATTTTAATGTTGGGGGGCGGGGAACGGCAGGGGGCAGAGGGGAGTCCTGCTGGTATTCTCGTGGTTGGTAGAATAGGTTTAATTGCAGTTGTATTTAATTTTTCTTCTGTGGTCGTGTGTAACACTCGGTGGGTCCTTGTGCTTTTAATTCCACAATGGACAGTGGCCCTGCACCCAGTCTGAGGGACTACTTTGCTCTGGCAACCCTGGTACTGGCTTTACTGAGAATGCTCCATCTTGGGAGGGGCTCCAGAGGCCACCCTTGTAGCACATTTACAAATCTCCACGGAAGGCTGTTCAGGCTGTGGTCCAGAGGGGTCCCCAAATGTGCTGGGACGTCGGGGGGCGGTGGTGGTGGGAGCTCTATGCTACACAGCTGTGGTACTGCAGCTCGATTCAGGTGTCTTCCTCAGGTCACGGGGCACACCTTATGTGATTACTTGTTAGACAAGTGGAATTTAGCAGCTGCTGTTTTCAATTTCTGGGTTGCAAAGCCATTTGGCGGAATCTGGGCATGTGCTGTCAGCATTTCTAACATCCCCAGTGAGACTGCAACTTGGCTCTCTGAGGTTTTCTGTTAAATTGAAGTCTGCTTCTTGGCAGGACAATGGGTAATTTAGGTGGCTTGTTTTATCTGGGATGTGAGGAGTGGATCTGGGGATTACAGCAGCCCTGGATTGCAGGGAGAGGTTTTTATAAGATTATCTCCCATGTCTAAGAGATCATGACAGTGATAGAGATACAGGTACAAAGATGTCATTTTTTCCATAGATGGACTGTTTGAATTGATGTTATATATCTCAAATACTCACCTGTGACATTTGAATCTGAAGAGGACTGGATGATGGCTTTTCTCTTCTCAGTGTCGCCAAAGAAAAACCACTATTGACATGCCCTGGAATTCGGAGAGATGGTTTCTTTTGTGATGTGACTACTTTGCCCAGATTTGGCCCAGAAAAGAGAAGCAGCCTCATATAACAGAAAAATCATTACCTTAAGAGTCAGGTAGATGTAGGCTCACATACCACACACTTTCTATTTATGAGATTTCCAGAAAGTCACCCTTTTGGTGCCTTGTTTCTCTCATCCTGGTACTTTCACTAGGTTGTTTTGAGAATCAAAATAGTTTGTGTGTGTGTGTGTGTGTGTGTGTGTGTGTGTGTGTGTGTGCCTGTGAGCCAGTGCGCATGCGTGGGCACATGCTCAAGAAGCCCCTGATATAACGTCTGATAATGGGCTCTCACTAAATGTGTTAGTTTCCGACCACCTTTGACAGAGATGGTTGATCTCAGTGGTGATGAAAATGGACTCCCTGGAGAGCCTAGACATGGCAGCGTTCTACCTATCTCAGAAGGAGGCATCACGACTTCATAAAAATGTCCTGGATTCAGAGGCAAAGGGTCTCACCTTGATTCATTAGTCTGACACTCAAGATGAGAATTTGGGCAAGTCTTTTACCTCTATATTCTCAGTTCCCATGTCTATAAAATATGTGCCTTACAGGATTAAAACATACAATAAAGCTTTTTTAGGTCCAAACCTTCTGTAATTTGGCAGGGAGAACTTTGAGAAAATGAAAATAATTATAATTGCAAAATTAGATATAGGGCTTTGGGAGGGACTCAGGAAACTAAGGGACTTTCATTAGCTTCATGGTAAATCTGCCTCTGACATTCTGGTATGTAAGTAGATTTATATAATATATCTAGTATAATAAATATTTGTTGATATACTGGTGAAAAAATGAATATGGATTTGTTAATATGACAAGTCTGAGGTTGAGAAAAAATAAGTGGAAAGTGATGGGAAGTGGAAGGAGAGGGAAAGAACTCATTGAGGGTTTTGAATTCTTAAAAAAACCTAAACATTTCCTCTAGCTTCATGTAGGGCACATTCATTTCAAAACAATAAACTTTCAATGAGTGCGTATGTAGGTGCTAGGCACTGTACCAGGCAGAGGGGACAAGTATTACTTGAATGAGTAATAGAGACAAAATTTCTTGAAGGCAGAATGCCTGTCAGTGACTGTTACCCACATGGAAGTTTGGAATTCTGTTATGTGTCTTCAGGTTGTTCTCCGGACTCATAGAGAAGTATCATAATATAGTATAGAAGTATTTCAGAGCTCAAGAGCTGTGAGAGATCAATTTAGATTATTAGAAAGATTTATTAATGTATAAAGCATTTACTTGGCATGTACTGGTACTCAGAACTGAGGGAGGCACTGAGAATTTATAGTTGTAATGTTAATATTAATACATACTTTTATTGACAGTATAAATTACTTTTATTGTTATGATTATTATAAAGGAGAAGAAAAATATATTCCCAACAGATGACCTATCTTAGCACCCACTTAATTATTTGCCCACAGATTTACCTGTGATAGCACCCACCCCTTTTCCTTTACTTCTGGTTTCATAAATATCTCCTTTAATGCAAATCCTGCCCATCTGAGCAGTACATGACTTTTCTATAATGTTCGAGGCCTCCTTGCCAGAGTAATGGTCTTAACCCATTACTAGTGGAAAGCATTGTTCTACTTACACTAGCAAATCCCCATGGAAAACACTTAATAGGCATTAACCTAAGACCCAAACAAGATGGTCATTCTCTCTCATACTCCTAAGCCATAGATTACCATGGGTGTCTCGGGCAGAGGTGCAGGCTGCCTGGTGAAGAGGTCATCTTCGTCAACCTGAGATTCAGAATTTACTGGGTAGAGTCCAGGGGACTTTAGATCTTCCCCTGAAACAACTTCCCAGATCTGAGGAGCAAGCTTAGACTTGTGTTTCATTAGTTCACTTTTATGCTGGGCATGTCCAGACCTCTCCCTGGATTAAAGATGGAATGTGAGTCCTTACTCCAAGCCTAAAGGGGTTGCTTCTCTTGGGACCTAGGTTCTTGGTGAGCAGGCAGTTTCACTCCCCATCATCCTCGGTGGGGGTGGGGGGACGTTGCTTTGCAAGATCAATCACTAGCACTGATACTCAAAAGGCAGCTCCCTGGGGGAAACAAAACTTTGCTTTGGGGCACTCAAATAATTCAACTGAATTAGTTTCCTCCACAAAATAGCCAGTGGATTGGACACCAGTCTGAGGGAGTCTGTCCTCTTTCAAGACCTAAATTGCCCTGAGTGCCCTAATTTATGTTTGTTTTGTTTTGTTTTTGCCTCGGTAAGAGCACCTCATGTTTTCACGGTATTTTACAGTTTACAGATCACTTTCACATCCATTATCTAATATACTCTAGCACCAGTCTGCAGGTGAATAGAACACAAGAGGAAGCAGGTAATTAAATAGGTAATGATACCCCTATTTTACAGATGCAAAACTGAAGCTCAGGAAGGTTAGAAGGCTTGGCAAAGGCCATTTAATGACACAACAGCTGTGATGGTTGTATCCAAGCTATTGAAGTCCAAAATAAGTCTCTTTCCATTATATTTTCCCCTTTGATTTACAGTTTACAAAGAGCTTTCATGTATATAATTTCATTTACTTCTGAAGCAGTTTGGCTGGAGTGGTTGAGAGCACCAGTTCGATCTCTGTTCCAATTTCAGCAGCATCATTTACTAGCTATGTGAACTGAACACAGATACCTCACTTCACTGACCTCGGTTTCCTTCTTGGTAAAGTGGGCATAAGAATAGCTCTCTTGCAAGGCTGTTGTGTGAATTAAACATTCTGTGTAGAAGCTACCTAGTACAGACTCTGGCACCCAATAAATGTTCAAAAATGCCAGCTACCATTTTTATTATTAACCATCATATGAACCAAAAAATACTTTGGTTACTTTGCAAATGAGAAAACTGAGACTGTGAAGAAAGGCAGAAGGAAATTCATTAGATTTTAGAGATCCTTAAGAGAAAAAAGTGTTCGTGTATGTTGGTGAGATATGGGAGGGGCAGGATACTAGCTCTGGCCGCCATTACCCATTTCTTGGTCTAGTTTGATCTCAGGTGAAGGTATTTAACAATTTGCACTCTAAGGTTTTTCAGGGCCAGTTCAGTTTTCAGGTGAGTGGAGCGGAGAACAATAAAATGGTACCAGGTGTTCCCTTTTCCTTCTCCTCTGGAGGCAGCCCTGTTCTGTTTACACCTTTCATAAATCTAAGTCAGCCAACCATCAGATCAAGTTCCCTCTGCCCCAGGGGCCAGATCATGTGCAGAGCTGCTCACAAAGGTATTATATTTGTCCTCCAGAATGAGCTGGAGATCCCCATGGTGTCAGCTCTTACCATGGAGAGCTATTGAGAGCTGTGTAACTGTGTTAAGATGTGTTACCTCATCCATTTATGTTTACCCCAGACAGGTACAGTTTGGTAGGGCAAATTGAAAGCTGCTTGCAGCAAAATAAAAGAGGCAATACCAGTGTCATCCCTACTGGGACAATTGCTACCTCAGGGCCTAACACATAAAAAATGTCATGGATGCATTTTCAGCTCAAGGTGACAGAGGGTACTGACTTCAGTCCCCAGTATGGGATGGTGTGCTATGTTTAACAGCCCCAGGTCACCCCAAGTGTGAGAGGCATCCCATCATAATTCATTCTCCACCTTCTTCCCAGCTAATAGATGAGAGCACTGGGGCAGAGAAGCCCAAACTCGTTTGTCTATGGCTTTGAAAAATCCTTAAATTAATTTTTCAGCAAATTGACCTTCTTAATTTAGTTTTGCTTAGGCTCTTAATTTACAACTCACATTCTTCTTAATGAACAGGGTATCTCTAGGGTCCTGGAAAAATTGTTAAGATACAATTCTTGTAAATTTACTTCTAATCAGCAATTCATATAAAATATTAACAATATTGATTTACTTAGTGCTTACTGAACATCTGCGGTATGGCAGGAACTGGGATAGCCTTGGTAAGGCAGCAGATAGGGATTTCTCAGGGAAGTAGAAATATTTCATATCATGATGTAAGCGAAGTGTTGTTGAGACCTTCATCCCCTCGGCGATGTTGTCAAACTGACTGAACCACAATTCCACAGCCTGTGACAGTGAAAATTCTCCTCATACTTTTCTGCAAGTTTCTATAACTTGCTTTCTATTTCTTCCTGACCCCAGTGTTCCTGTGTTTCTGTATCTACACAGATACTGTTCTCTTCTCTCCCAATCAGTGCAGATATAAAGCAAAGCCTCTTCCCCTGTTTGCTCATTGCCCCAATTTTACTTTCTACAAACCATTTGAGACTTGATGACCTTTGCTAATGAACTGGGTAGTCACGGTGAGGGGGTCACACATTTCAGATCATGGGATTTTTCCTGCTGTCTTGCTGGCTTCTTCTTCACCTCTGCCACTGGTGCTGTTTCCCTCATTCTCCTCTTCCTCTTCCAAAGCCTTCTCCCTTCTCTTCTTTTGCATGCACCTTCCCCTTCTCTACCTGTCTCCCAGGAAGCAGCCCCATCAGGCCAGGTATCTACACAGGAAATGAACTTATCAAAGCATGTCTTAAAAAAAAAAAAAATTTCTACAAGAGACTTTCCTAAGGAAATGACATCTTACCATACTGTTATAATACAACAGTGTAAGTGTGATGAATAGTGATGTAAGAGCATTGTGAAGTACAGAGAAGGGGTATCTGACTTAGCCTGGAAGGAGAGCTGATCCGAAAAGCAAGTGAAGTTGGCTAGACAGATGTGGCAGGTGTGGGTGGGGTAGGGAGGTGGGTCCTCCTAAGTAGAGGGACAAACGTGAACCTATGTTCAGAGATGAGAAGCGGCATCATATGTGGGGGGAATTGAAAGTAAGTCTGTGTTTCAGAGCAAGAAAGGAGCTGAGAGAGTGGTAGCAATCAAGGCTGGAGAGGCGAGAAGGGCTCACACACTCTAAGACATGAATGGCCACTACACATGAGAAGCCTTCCCGTCCACCCGAACTTTGTTTGAGAGCAGCCTTGGAACAGGAGAAGCTGATGTAACATTCTATAAACGTATTTTGCTCAAGGCACAGTGGGACTTTAAGGGATTGCTTTTTCTCAGGAATCTGTTAGGGACCAAGAAGACTATTTCTCCATAGGGGTTATCACCACAGGCAAATCATGCAGGAATAAATAAAAGATGTTTTCTTTTCCTTCCTGTTAATAGCTTCTGGCTCTGAAATGGGCTGCATCCTGCATTTCCAAATGATAAAAGGAGAGGAAAAATGCAGTCCCTTTTCAATGGGAGGGGTGTGTGGTGGGGTGGGTGGTGGGAAGCACTAGAATACTGGAAAGCTAAGTCATAGCAAAAGTGTTCTGTTAGGTTTGTGATCAGCATTAGAGAAATTATGTTTATTCACAAAGGATGTGACATGTAACGAAGCCAGGAGAGCCACGGATGGAGCCAGTGCTTAACTGAGGACAGTGTACCCTGAAAGACCAGTTCTGTCATTCTGAGACCAGTTTAGGATTGACTTTTACTCTGTTTTTTATTCCACCTGGCACTCTCATCAAGCATTCCCAATCAGTCCTGGGGATGACTTCACGTCCCCCACTGGGTTCTTTCTTCCAAGTCTGAGCTCTTTTCCCCTATATTTTAGAAAGTAGTAGAATTAGTTTGGTTCTTACAGTAGACAAACCTGGCTTTTGACCTTACTGCTATCATTTTCTAGCCAGGATGCTTTCGGGGTGGGGTGTGTGGGTGTAATTATCTTCTCTCTGCCTCAGTTACCTCATCTAGGAAATGCAGCTGGTCTGCCCTTTCTCACAAGATTGCTGTGAAGATCCATTGCAAGGGATCTAGAAGGCTAGCACAGTGCCTGGCACGTAAGCGCTCAAGTAATGACAGCCACTGGTAATGGTACCCTTAAATAAGCATAGCCCAGTTCCAGGACCACTGCTCAGGCCTAATTTGTGTCTATGCATGTATGTTTAATTTTTTTATATGGATAAACCTAAAACAAATGAATGAAGCATCTGGGATACTGTTTCTCATGTATGTGTTCCCTCAGTGTCCATATATGCCAACAGGTCTGAAGGCCTTTGAAGGATAAACAGTCTTCCTATTAAATATCAAAGATGAGATTAATATAATTGGCTGGATAACTGCTCCCAAAAGGTCAATGAGATGAGGGAAACTCCAGTTCGGTGTGGTACCAGCCTTGTTGTCCGAGGCAGGAAGTTGTAACACTACAGTGAGCCAATGACAATGCCAAGGACGCATCACACCACCAGATGGAACT
Source organism: Rhinolophus sinicus (assembly GCF_036562045.2). Classification (NCBI taxonomy): domain Eukaryota; kingdom Metazoa; phylum Chordata; class Mammalia; order Chiroptera; family Rhinolophidae; genus Rhinolophus; species Rhinolophus sinicus. The sequence goes on from NC_133756.1 coordinate 110,551,296, forward strand.
TAAGTTTGCAGACTGCATGCAGATAGCATCCTCAGTCTCCTTAACTGCTTGTTGCAATCCTTCTGCACTATAGACAGAGGCAAATTCACCCCCTCTCTAGAATAAGCCCTAAGAAAAACTCTTCTTTATGCCTCCAAACCATAAATGTTATCTGTTCTCAAAGGGTTTCACATTTCCAACAGGGAAGAGTTGCTGCTATCATCAGAAAGAGAGCCGCCCCAAGGCGGTGGCATTTAAAAGTCAATGATAAGTGATATAGTTTTAAAGAAAGATTCAGGGGACGATGCCAGCATTTATATTTCATATCGCTTGCAGAATTGCTTTCAATTCTGTCTTCCTTAGAGGTCTCTGCAGTAAAGATTCCTAGGTTGCTATGGAAAATATGCACTTAAGCTGACTGCTATGGTAACTAGTCGCATATGGTAGAGAGGCATAACATGGCCCAGGATTTGCATAACTAATTTGAGCGTGTTAGTGAACAGTGCAATCTGTGCATAGAAGACTAAGCAATCTGAGGCTTTTAAATTTTATTGTCCACACAAAAGTATTAAGTACGAGTCTCTGTTTTTATGTTGTAAGCTGTTGACTCCTCTGATGTTAGGCATCAGTCCACCCACTATGTGACCGTAAGATGTGACACAGTGTGTGAGTGTTTTTGTGAGCTTACAAAGTTGAACCGGACTCACTATTTTATAGTTACATTTCATTTATCTGGAGGCCCAAGTGAGAAGCCTCTTTTTCACAGCATCAGAAGGGTTTATTAAACTTCTATTAGTTTATCACTATTTAATTCAACTTAATTTAATAAATATTGATTTGAGGTGCTGTGATTTGGCTGAATCATACTGTTTCTGTCTTCAATGCCTGCAATGCTTTTGTTTGTCTCTTCTCCTAGAATAGTGACTGATGCATAGTAGATAAGGAATAACTGCGGGAATAGAAACGGGCTCAGTTCTAGTGTCATGTTCTTCAGGCACTTCCATGACACCTTTGTCCCCGGCCAGGTTAGGTTTCTTACTCTATTTTCCCATGATAATCTATTCACAGCTCAATGATAAAATGTCTATATTATCCTAAAATTCACAGTTAAAAAATATCTGTCTCTCCTATTAGATTCTGAGATTCTTAAGAGGAGGAATCTGTGTCTTACTCAGATTTCTATGTCCATGGCCTGGCGTAGTTCCTGTCAAAGAGTAGGCATGCAGAGCGTAGTTTTGAATGAATAACAGGAAGAAAATAATGAACGAATGACTGAATGACTGCTAGGCATCTCAGTCATCCATCTAGTATAATCATTTCGGGGAGAAATGTTATTCAGAATCTCTCTTATTTTTCTCTTCATTTTTATAACCTCCATCTTCCTCATAAAGTGATATGAGACAAGATAAACGACCTAAAATTGTCTTTTTTGTTGGTATCCTCATCTCATTGTTACTTTTCCATATAAGGGTCTACATGATGGGGGATAAAACAGACTGGCAGAATAACGTGATACTCGCTTCCCTTTCTTGGTACCCTCTGTCTGAACGCCTATATCCCTCTGTTGAAGGCAGAAGGCACCTACACTTGCATGAGGTCCTCACCACACTTTCCGCAAATCCCCCACTGTACACAGTACAGAGAGTCGAGACCATCAGCTTCATTGTGGGGGCCGTTCACTTCTTTCTTTTTCACTCTCTTACACACACATGCACCTGCACACACATACACACCCATACAAGCCTCACATACCAGCTAGTTGTAACAGCTGCAAGACAGAGGTACAGGGAATGAGGTAGAGTTTGGAGGATGACAAGCACGGAGCTCCTTTTTTCATTGTCACTTTAAGACGTTAAACTTATTTTGAGGTAACTGTAGGTTCACATGCAGTTGTAAGAAGAAATACAACGAAATCCCAAGTATCCTTTACCTTCATCCAATGGTAATGTCTTGTGAAACTATTGTATAATATTACACCTAAAATAGTGACATTGATGTAGTTAGGATATACAACCCTTCTATCACCACAAGGATCCCGCATGTTGTCCTTTCATAGCCACACCTACTTCCCTACCCTGAATCCCTCCTTAACCCCTAGCAACCACTAATCTGTCCTCCATTTCTATGATTTTGTCATTTGAAGAATGTCATATAATTAAATTATGCATACCTTTAGAGACATATATTTTTTAACTCAGCATAATACTCTGGAGTTTTATCTAAGTTGCTATATGTTTGTATCAATACTTTCTTGTTTTTTTATTGCTGAGTAGTAGTCCATGGTGTGGACACACTGTAATTTGTTTATTCACTTAAAGAGTATCTGGGTTGTTTCATACTTGGTTATTATGAATAAAATTATTTGAACATAAGTTTTCACTTCTCTAGGAAAAAACGTCTGAGAGAGCAACTGCTAGATTGGATGGTAGTTGCATGTTTAGTTTTTTAAGAAACCAATTGCTTCTTGGCTTTTTGGCTAAGATCAAGTGTAGTTTTTTAAGAAACCGCCAAAGTGTTTCCAGAGTGGTCGTACCATTTTACATTCCCACACGTGAGTGATCCAGTCTCGCCACATCCTAATGAACATCTGGTGTTGTCGCTACTTTTTACTTTAACCACTTTGTGTGTAGTGATGTCTTCTTGTTGTTTTAATTGACATTTCTGTAATGCCTAATGATATTAAAGCAAGCAGAAGGAGAGAAATCATACAGAACAGAAATCAATGAGATTCAAAACTGAAAATCAATACATGAAATCAATGGAACAAAGGACTGGTTATTTGAAAAAATTAATAACATTGACAAACCTATAGCAAGACTGACAAAGGAAAAAGAGAGAATGTATAAATTACTCGTATCAAAAATGAAATAGGACTTTATCACTATAGATCCTACAGACCACTTGAAAGGGTAATAAATGAATACTACAAATAGCTTTACATGCATAAATTTGACAATTCAGGAGAAATGGACTAATTCCTCAAAAAGCACAAACTACCACAACCAACACTGTATGAATTAAGTACTTTTAATAGAGCTATAACTATCAGGGGGATTAAGTATAAAATTAAAAACTCTACAAAGAAATCTCCAGGTCCAGATTATTTCATTGGAGACGTCTACCATTCAACAGGAATTAAGACGGATTCTATACAGTCTCTTACAGAATATAGAAGAGGATGGGACATTTCCCAATTCGTTATTCAAATACCTCAGATAAAGATACTACAAAAAAAGAAAACTACAGATAAATATCTCTCATGAATATTGACACAAAAAATCCTTTAAAATATCAGGAAATGGAATTTAGCAATATATATTAATTAGCAATGACATGTGGACACCAAAACTAAAACACAACATCATTTACAATTACCACACAAAAAAGGGCATATTTGTAAATGTAATAACACATGTAGAGAACTTGTATGCTCCAAACTACAAAACATTGATAAATCAAATTTCTCAATATTGAGTCCTATTATGTTAAAATGAAGTATAAAAACTTTATATCCCTTTACTCCTCTGTAATTATAACTTTCTTACATATTTCTTCTACATTCATTTAGAACAACATGAGATGCATTATAATTTGTGTTTCCATCAAGAACCATAATTTAGAAAACTCAAGAAAGAAGGAAAGTCTACTGCATTTACCCAATATTTTTCCTTACCATGTTATTTCTTCTTTCTTGGTATTGTTTACTTTTAAAATTTTTCTTTTTGTTTAAAGAACTATTCTTAGTGTGAATCTGGTGACAAATTCTCTTAGTTGTTCTTTGCCAGAGAATGTCTTGATTTTCCCTTAGTTCCTGAGGAATTTTCACTGGGCATGGTATTTTGAATTGACAGTTCTTTCCTTTCAGTACTTGAAAAATGTCGTGTTGCTCCCTTATGGCCTCCAGAAGGATTTTTATGAGAAATTCACTGTCATCAAATAGATTTTCCCCTGTAGGTACAAATGTCATTTCTTTCTTGATGCTTTCACAAATTTTTTCTTTGTCTTTGGTTTTCATAAGATTGACTATGATGTATGTTGGTGTGGATTTCTTTGAGTTTATCCTGGTTAGGTTTTTCTCACCATCTTGATCTGTAGGGGTGTGTGTGTGTGTGTGTGTGTGTGTGTGTGTGTGTGTGTGCCAATTTTTTGGAGTTTTCAGCCATTTTTTCTTTAAGTGCTTTTTCATTCAGGTCTGCCCTATTTCTCCTCTCCTTCTGGGACTCTAATGACACAAATGTTAGATTTTTTTTTGTTCTAGTTTCACAGTTCCCAAGGCTCTTTTCAATTTTGAAGGGTGGGGGGTAATTTATTTTGTGTTGTAATTTGTATTGTTTTATCTTCCCGCTCCCTGATTTTTTTTTCTCTCTGCCCCTCCATTCCCTTATTGAATCCATCCATTAAGATTTTTTTTTCAGTTCTTGTAGTTTTGAGTTCTAAAATTTCAATTTGAATATTCTTTATATCTTCTATTTATTTTTATTGTTGTTGAGACTTCCTATTTCTTTACTGAGACTTTCTCTTTTTTCCATTTGTTTCAGGTATGTTTATAGCTGCTCATTGAAGCATTTTTATGATGGCTGCTTTAAAATCTTTGCAGGGTGCTTCAATATCTCTGTCATCTTGGTGTTACACCTATTAATTGCCTTTTCCTTTTTGGCTTTATATCTTCCTTGTTTTTGATATGATGAGTGATTTTCTATTGAATCCTGCACATTTTAAGGCAGGAGAAAGGGAGGGACAGCTGCCACCTTATTATTGCCAAGTAAGGCCAAAAGTCTAGGCTTCCCACACAGTCTCTCTTAACACCAAAGTGATGAGTCTTCCTTCCCATTATTGCTGAGTGGACGTGTTCATTCTGCTCTCCACTGGGCTTTCATTGATACTTCCCTGATTGGAAGGTGTAGGAGCACTCCTTTTGCTACTGTTTTCTATGTGGGCCCTACTGACACCACAGTGGGTGGAGGTGGGCGGGTGTGATCTTATTATAGTTGGATGGGTTTGGTTTCAGTTGACTCTGATACCACCGCCATAGTGAGAGGGAAAGATGCCTTGTTACTGCCAGGTGGGAATCGAAGTCCAAACTCCCCAAGTGGTCTGTAACAACACCGATGTTGATGGCGATGGCTTTATTACTGCCCAGTAGGGTTGAAAGTTCCAGATCCCGCTACGCCATTTTTGATACCATCCCAGAAGGGGAATTGGGGAACCTTATTATAGGCTGACAAGTGTTGAAGTCTAGGTTCCTCAATTAGCTTTTATTGCTGTGGTTGGGGTTAGGACCACAGCTTTTTTGTGTGATGCTTGGCAGGAGGAGAGTGATGGAAACTTCTGTTTTTCTACGCTGCTCCTTTTCTGGCATTTGGCTAGAAAATGCAGACTTTTGTTAGGGCTTTTGTGTATACCCATGTTGACATTTTTTGACTTTCTGGATTCTTCAGCTCTAACTCTGGAATATATGAAGCAAAAAGAAAACCCAGGGAACTTACCACCATGTTGTTCCTCAGTCCCTACCTCTCCAGCTGGCCTGCTTGCTTTTCCCCATCTTCTAGAGTTTTATTATGTTTATTCTATATATAACGCCCAGGGTTTCTAGTTGTACTTAGTAGTGGGAATTGGGAGACAGCATCTCTACTTCATGTTCCCAGAAGTAAAAGTGTGTAGGTTTCCCTTTTATTATTTGTCATTTGGCATGTGGCATTTTTCCTGGGATCTGGGACATTATTGCCAGTACTATTTGAGAGAGATCATTCCAAGCTACAAAATCTGGCTGGGAATGTCACTGTAAACATAAAGTTGGCATAGTCACAGGCTGAATACAAAGACTGGCATTCTTGCCCTAAGTAAAGGCATGTATGACAAAGACTCACTCGTTGGGAAATAATATGTGTCGTCACCACAATATTTACCATGTGTGCCCCATATTATCATTTTTCTTAGCAATAGCTATAATACTGAAAACAACAATAATAATTTCTACCATATTTGAGTGCCCATTTCATAGTGGTTTGAGTATAGCATGTAATCTAATTTACATATCAACCACTTTTGTGTGCATGCTTTTCCGTGTATATGTGAGCTTATTTTGTATTTACTATTGAGCTCTGTTCTAGGCAGCATTAGACATAAAAGAGAACAAGATAGCCGAGGTGCCTGCTCTCATGGAAGAGACAAACAGCACATAAGCAAAAAACTCGACAAAGAAAGACTTCAGATAGAAATGTGCCTTAAAACAAGAAAACCTGGATATGTGGCAGAGTGGGCCTGCGGTGGTGGGGATGGACTACTTTGGGGGTGATTGGGGAAGATCTGTACGGCATGGGTGTTCTCGAAGAGCAATAGCTCTCTGCCAAGCTTTAGTGCCTTTTGATGCTTACTAATAATTTTCAATGTAAAAACTAAAGGCATATACACATATCCTCAAAAAGGAAGTTTTTGCTTTCTGTTGGAATCATTGTTTCATTTCAGATGTGTCATAGGTTAGTGGTGGAGGTTAGTTTTAAAAATGTTTAGAATCCTGAGTTTGGGTCATCACACACTGATATGCTCTCTGGGAAGGATGGTGCTGGTCAGAAATATGTAACTAGCCGTTTTTGCTGGACCCTCATACCTAAGCTACAGTAAGCATATGATTCACAGAATTAGAGAACTTATTTTTCTAGTGCTTTCATCTCTCTGTTCAAGGTCTCCCTATTTTATAAACTGAAAAAACAAAATAAAACAAAAAAAACACAACTTTTTCTGAAGAAGAAACAAAATAACTTCTTAAGGGGGAAATTTGTTGGATGGTTGTTGGATTTTAATAGAGAATATACACTCACCTTCCCAGTGATTAATTACTGTTAAAAATAAGAGACAACTACACTATGTGATATACCATGTTTCCCTGAAAATAAGACCTAGCCGGACAATAAACTCTAATGAGTCTTTTGGAGCAAAAATTAATATAAAACCCAGTGTTCTATTCTATTCTATTCTATTCTATTCTATTCTATTCTATTCTATTCTATTCTATTCTATTCTATTCTATTCTATTCTATTCTATTCTATTCTATTCAAGACCTGGTCTTATATTATAGTAAAATAAGACTGGGTCTTATATTAAATTTTGCTCCAAAAGACGCATTAGAGCTGATTGTCCGGCTAGGTCTTATTTTCGGAGAAACATGGTATAGATAATGTATGATAGAATTGCACATTTGAAACCTATGTACTTTTACTAATCATTGTCACCCCAATAAATTTAATACATAAAAAAGAGCTAGCTACTACTTATTGATAATCTGCTCTGTGGTGTGCACTTCATTATATACCTTATACATTGTATACCTTATGTTTATTTCACTTAATTTTCACAGCAATTTTATTGGACAAGGGTTCGTTCAATTCCTTGTTTATAAAAGAGGAAGAAAGGACTCCGAGAGTAAACTGCTTTTCTCTGTTTGCACGCCCCCAACCCAGAACAACTATCTGTTCTCTTCTGTCCTTTGCAGTGCCCCAGGAGCCAACCACTATCGCCTGCCCCATCTAGGGTTTCCTTGCTGGCTTGTTTCTGGTTGGGTTTGGAAAAGGGTGGCCCCTGCAGATCAGAAAGCCAGAGGAGAACATGACTAGGGACTTTATTTCTTCCTGTAGTACAGTCGTAGCTGGTCACTCATGATTGTAGCTCCTGCCAGGCAACAAACACTTCTGTGAAAGCTCCAGCTCTTATCAGACCTGAATTCTGTATTTTTCCCCCTTGTCCTAAGCCCTAGAGGCAGTAAAGCCTTCTTGCTTCTGCTCTTGAGTCCTGAGTGCCTCATTATTCCCTGTTGGTTCCCTTAACCCTGTCCATACCTCCCTGCATTAAATTATTGTCAGAATCCCATCTGAAATGTCTTTTATTTCCTTTGAAGACCCTATGGGCTATTTTGCAGTTGCAGAATTAGCAATAGTTAACCTGGGATTCCTATGTCTCAAACTTTGATCTGCCTGATTCCAAAGCTTATGCTTTCTCCACTAAAAGTAATGCTATGCTTCTCCATCCCAAAACCTTAAGTTGTACCTAAGTTATGGAAAGAGTTAATGATGTACCTAAAATGACCAACATAAACGTAAGAAATAATTGTTCATACCAACCAGTTTTTCAGAAATGTGTCCTCTACAGATGCATAAGCAGAAAACTTGTGTAAACATGTAATGAACCATGTGGGGAATTTTTTTTTTTTGGTGTGTTCTTACTACCAAGTTTGTCCACAATTATTAGGAACACTTTTGGTCATTATGAGTGTTCAGTGTGGTGGTTTTATTTTAATTAAACTGCATTGGATCTGTGATCAGTGTAATGTAGTTTAAAAGGTTTGGCCATTTAAGACTTTTAAGTATTTTATAGTCATGTCTTATGATGACAATAATAGCTTTTCTCACTGTGGGCATCAATATGACATAATTGACCTTGGCGTCCATGCTTTACTTCCAGCTTGGGGACACAGCTCCCATTATGGTCAATTATCTCACAGTGATTTCAACAACAAAAGCAGCTATTGTTTAATTAAGCAATTTTCTAATGACTTTTTTGGATTGGAGATGTAGCATGGCCTGTACTAATATGGCTGCTTTCAATGGAATTGCTACCCCACCCTGGGTAACTCACATATAGTATGACATATTTTCTGAGATTGAATAATTTAGGCATATGACTATGGCAAAGATCATTTCATATTGGAGACACTTTGAGGATGACTTAGGACTTCACTCCTATCCCTGGGCCTCATGCTCAGTGCAGATGAGACAAATTGCTGTGTCTTTGCCAGTAAAATTCAGTTCTCCCTGCTCCTTCCCATGCTTGTTCATCTGAGCTGCTCAGAATTGCTGCGAAGTTCATTTTAAGAACACTACACCCCCAGGTGGTGACAATAATATTCCTGGGAAGACATGTATGACCAGTAGAAACTTTCTGGTTACATGTTTTCTAATCTGTCTAGACATGGCAGTCTTAGACTTCACTAAAGTTAGAGAATTTTTGTAGATAAGTGAAAATAACTTTAAAATGTTCTGTGTATAAAATTGTTAAAATCTATTTGTAAAATGCAACTTCCTTTCTTAGCTCAGCACAGCCATATAAACTAGAGGAAAGAGACGGAACTCATAAATTAGACTGATAGCAGGTATCAAAAGTGGTTTTTGAACACCCGTCATAATAGTGTATTACACCTCATCAGAGGTGGTGGAAAAATGTCGGGCGCTGAATCAGAAGAGATGGTTTCAGGAGCTAGGCTTTCCACTTGCCCGTTGTGTGACCTTGAACATCATTCTCAGCCTCAGCATCCTTATCTGCAAACAAGGGTATGATTCCTGTCTCATTTATCATTTTTAAAAGTATATAATTTAATTACTTATAAAGTAATATTTTATTAACTTATATACTTCAAATCCTTTTAATTGTAACAAGTGATTTCGAGCTAGACAGCCTGAAATTTTATAACTAACTAATTTCAAATTTTAGAGGTTCTGAACACTGCATTTCGAAATACCATGTTTAATTATTTTTCTGCGTATTTTAAAATTAACATGAATACACAAACCTATACATTTATATTTACAGGGAATATACATAAATTGTGGTGAGAAAGAGAGTGATTGTTGAATCAGCAGTGTTTCTCTTCTAGAATAACTATAACTATCTATTATGTTGCTACATACTGGTTCTTAATCTCTTTTTCAACTTTGTATGTGCAGCTTTGTAAAATTTCTCAGTCTCCCCTCAACATAGTGTAAAACCTCTTTCTCTGGCAACAGTAATACATTCACCTCATCAGACTAGATGTGTGGTATTGATTGGCTCTCTATTTTATGCCTGATTTATCCTCTAGAGGTACTTTGCTATTTAGACAAAATGTGTGAAAGAACTTTTTATAAAGCACAATGTAAATAGAGTGTAGTATTATTATGCAATGTTCAGCTAAACAGTGGTTCTGGGATATTATTTATTATTTTTACTGTTTAAAATTAGAAAGAAAAATAGAAATAGAACCAAAGTTAGAAAACAGGTGACTGGACATAGGACAGAGAAACCTGAGCAGGAAAAAACTATCACTTGAATTTTTCCTGGAAACCTTTAGATTTAACACTTTGTGGTACAGTTTCAGAGATAAAACTGAGAAGGGGAAAAAGTACAAAGTTGAAGAAAAAGCCTAAAAAATATCTCCCCTCTGTGTCTGAGATATTGATAGGAAATGGAAAATAAAGCCTTATCATAAAGTGCTTAATCAACCTTAGCCCCCCAATGCTCTTTAACAGACTTTGACTGAAAGGCATAGAAAATCCCTTTCAGTCAAAGGGATTTTCATTTCCATTTTGATGAAATAGATATTTCATCAAAATGGAAATGGAAGGAAAAAGCTAGGGTAGCAATACTTTTACCAGACAAAATAGACTTTAAGGCAAAAGCTATATAACAAGAAACAAAGGAGGACCCAGTAATTTCGCTTCTAAGTATTTATTCAAAGTAACACAAAATACTAACTTGAGAAGACATATGCATCCATATGTTCATTGCAGCATTATTTATAATAGCCAGGGTATGGAAGCGACCTAAGTGCCCATCAATAGGCAATTAGATAACAAAGAGGTGGTACATATATGCAATGAAATATTACTCAGCCATAAAAAGGAATGAAATCTTGCCATCTGTAACAACATGAATGGACTTAGAGGGTATTATGCTAAGTGAAGTATGTCAGACTGAGAAAGACAAGTAGCATATGATTTCTCTTATATGTGGAATCTAAAAAACAAAATAATGAACAAACAAAACAGAAACAGGGGCCGGCCCGGTGGCTCAGGCGGTTAGAGCTCCGTGCTCCTAACTCCGAAGGCTGCTGGTTCGATTCCCACATGGGCCAGTGGGCTCTCAACCACAAGGTTGCCAGTTCAATTCCTCGAGTCCCGCAAGGGATGGTGGGCTCTGCCCCCTGCAACTAAGATTGAACACGGCACCTTGAGCTGAGCTGCCTCCCGGATGGCTCAGTTGTTGGTTGGAGTTGAACGGATGGCTCAGTTGGTTGGAGCCTGTCCTCTCAACCACAAGGTTGCAACTGGACCTGGAGCTGAGCTGCGCCCTCCACAACTAAGACTGAAAGAACAACAACTTGAAGCTGAACAGAACCCCCCACAACTAAGACTGAAAGGACAACAATTTGACCATTGTTCCCCAATAAAGTCCTGTTCCCCTTCCCCCAATAAAATCTTTAAAAAAAAAAAAAAAAAAAAACAGAAACAATCTCAAAGATACAGAGAACATTTTGATTGTTGCCATATGGCAGGAGGTTTGGGGAGATGGGTGAAAAAGGGGAAGGGATTAAAAAGTATAAATTGGTAGTTACAAAATAGTTATGGGAATGTAAAGTAAAGCATGGGGAATATAGTAAAAAATATCCTAATAACTGTGTAAAAAATAACCTAATAATGGTGTCAGATGGGCACTAGATTTATTTGGGCGATCACTTTGTAAGTTATAGAAATGTCTAATCGCTATGTTGTACACTTGAAACTAACATAATATTATATCTCTTTGTAATTGAAAAAAAAAATATTTTAAAAAAAGAAACAAAGTGGTGTAAGCAGGGATACAGGGGAGATGAAATACATTTTCTAGCTGTTTCATGGCACAAAAATAAATGCAAAAATTTCTTTAAAAGAAAAGGCTTCATGTGTCAACGAGGATATAAATTCTCTTATTAATATTTTAATATTGATAACATGTCAAAATGATAGTATTTTAAATCTACTGGGCTAAATACAATGTATTATTAAAAAAGTAAAATAGGCACTTGATTTTTCTTGGGGGAAAAAAGTGGAACAGATGGAATAAGCATTACCTCCTCCTGGTAGAGATGGAGGTAAGAGAGGGGTTTAGAAAAGCTTAGAGGAGGTATGGAAGTTTAGAAATAAGAATTTTGTTTTTAGGGAAAGGTCTTCTATGCTGAAGGAACAGCATGTGCAAAGGTTCTGAGGAACAGAACAAATAATTGGGTTTGGCTAGAATAAGACACAAGTAAAAAACAAAACAAAAAAGAAAATCAAACCCTGGAAATCTGAAGCATCCCAGATAAGGGAGTGAGTAGAGGCAAAGAGAATAGTGGACGCTAATGCCACGGGTGGAGGCAATGGGAATATCCCCGCAAAGGAAAAGTCACCAAAGAGGCTTGCAGAGAATTGGTTTAGGAAGTGGGCATGGCTCTGCTCCTGGGCTCCTGGGCATGAGTGAGGGTGGGCCTGATGGAACACAGGGCAAAAATCATTTCTCCTGTGTTGGTTCCTTGAGTTGCATTAGTGACTAGCCTAGTGCTTAGCCACTCTAATTAGATTGGTTTGGGTGCCTAGTTAAGAGATCTGGATTTTTAAAAACATTCCTTCCACACCAAAGCCATTACTCTTCAAAAGCCAAAGCAGTGCCAAGACTTACTTCAGAGAATTTTCCCCATCCCGAGCCCTAATTAAGGGAAAGGTTGAACAAAGAGGAGAGCTTTGCCTATGTTTCTGAACCTAGGGAGGTGGTGTCTCAGGGAGATTTATGATGCTGGTTAACTCTGGAGCTGCAGTAGTTCTTTGAGGATTTTGTACAAATCTGCCTTATTGCCGCTGCACTGGAGATATCCGGGGGAGACAGGCCAAATCAAGGGGAGGGATGCTTTAGATGGGTTGTCTCTGGCTCAATGGGGCTTCGTTCAGATCCCACATGCAACTCTACAAATGGAGCTGATGTTTTATTTGGGAAGACAGTGTTTATATGACTGGAAGGAAGGCAGAACAGAGTGAGGGAGATCAGTGCTCTGCCTTAGACGCTTGTGACAAAATCACCAATCATCTTGTAATTTCTAGTAGACCTCTCTATCTGTATTTAATTAGAAACTTATGGAATGTCCCAATTTGGGATTAAGAAATCTGTGGCCTTTATTTTCCACTTTTAGATACAATAAATCAAAATGTTGATCTCTGTTATGCCAATGATATGTGGTATGTCAGTGTTTTCTGTGTGGTTGGGATAAACAAAAATCATTTTCTCTTTCTTCCTTCCTTCCTTCCTTCCTTCCTTCCTTCCTTCCTTCCTTCCTTCCTTCCTTCCTTCCTTCCCTCGGTGTAGGGCTGGTTTTATTAATCTCATATTTCAGGTACAGAATTTAAGTGTTACAGATTATATCACTCATTCTCCAGGTAACTGGCAGAGCTAGGATAAGAACCCAGGTTCTTGTAAAATGGGTCAGATTAAGTACAATTTAAATGGTAATTTCAGAATGAGTCATGATGTTTTTTATCTTTTAAAAAATAATGCTTCCTAGTTCCCTCTACACGAAAGGGCTAGAAGCAATGATAAATGAGCAGCTGTGAGCACCCCTTGGGCCACCAGTGTGGTTTCTAAATACCATTTTCCAGTAAAAGGATCCAGGTCTTCTTTAAACAAAGCAAAACAAAACAAAACCCTGTTTTTTTCAGGAAAGAAAAGCTGGTTCTAGGTCTGGGTAGGAAAAATACAGTATGCACCTGGAATATCTTATATCAGAAAGCAAGTCAGCTATCTATCAAGATACATAGTATCATGTTGAAAGGAGTCAGAAGCACACTTGCAGAGGCTTCCATGGGCCACAATAAGTCAATCAGGGCAATGATAAGGATAATAATTGAAATGAATTAAAACACACCAACCATGTGTAAGTCCATGATTTCAGAATGACATTTAAAAATCACCTCATTATCAGTTTTGCAGGATGCTAAGGGAGCTAGTCATTGTTCTTAAAACTGGTATATAAAGGGAGAGAATCAAACACTTATCCTGTAGGTTCTATACAAACTGAAATTTAAGGGAAGCAAACAGTTGAAAAGGAATGCCTCTTTATAGCAGTATTCTACCTAATAAATTAGGAAGGAATGATAGCGTATCACCATTTAAAATGAATAGCTCTAGAAAATATTTGTCAATGTTTGAAACATCATAAAAAGAGAGGTAGGCCAGATGTGACTTCTGGTGAAAATACACCTCACTACTTATGAAGTGGTCTTGCTCAAAATATAAAGTTTGAGAGTGACCAAGTCTCTAGATTTAACTCCCATTTCACAGGCAATACAGGGGACAATGGCATGACACAATACAATCAAGAAAATTCAGACTGTATAAAGCTCTACAGGGCAACTGATTTTTTTTTTTTTTTCCCCAACAAATAAATTGCAAAGAGCATGGCAGGGAGTGGAGAGAGAGATCCTGCAGTTTTAGAGACGTAAGAAATATGCAACCCATGTAAGGACTTGTTATGAATATTGATTTGAACAAACTTAGTCAGGAAAATTTGAATCCTGATTACTTATTTGATGATATTAATGAACTTTTTTTGATTTAGAATTATGTTTAAAAGAAAAAGTTCTTACACTGTGTTTCCCCCAAAATAAGACCGGGTCTTACATTAATTTTTGCTCCAAAATACGCATTAGGGCTTATGTTCAGGAGATGTCATCCTGAAAAATAATGCTAGGGCTTATTTTCCGGTTAGGTCTTATTTACAAGGAAACACGATATTTAAATCTTGCCAAAATGTTTACAGTAAAGTGAAATGATGCCTGATTTTGCTTCAAAATAATCTGAGGTGTGGTTAGGAGTGTCGATGAAACGAAATTGGTTATGAATTAAGCACTGTTGAAGCTGGTCAGGGTGTATATGGAGGTGTATAATACTATGCTCCCTTATTTTAATATAGTTACAATTTTTCTTAACAGAGGGAGAGAGAGAGAGAGAGAGAGAGAGAGAGAGAGAAAATAAAAGAAAGGAGAGAAGAAAGAGAACTTAACTATTAGACTCCATAATCAGTGTTCTTATTCCTATTCACTATAATATTTACTATGTAATTTTTAAGAGTTACCAGGATACACAAGGATTATTAGAGTCTATGGTAGAAAATATCACTTGCTCTCCCACCTCTTAGCCAGAGCTTGTACCTAAACAGATTGTACAAAGTGGGGGCTTGATACATGTTTATTGAATTAAGTCATAATGTACATATGAAACATAGAGGAACAGATAATTGCTTGACATGTTGAATGCAAATGGAAGGAAAACTTTGAAATAGAAATTAGGTTTAATTCTTACCTTAGGTCATTTGCCTTAGAACTCAGGTGTTTTGAGCTGGTCACTTAGCTTCTCTGAGTTTGAGTAGGAATAGTAATTACTTTATCAAGCTCTTGAGAGGCTCTAGTGAAATAGTACGTGTGAAAACCTATATTAGAACTATAGTATTATATCTGTAAGATATTCTTATTGATTAGTACAGAGTTTAGATACCATGAGAACTCAGAGAAGAAAACCTTTCTCGAAGGCTCAGGAATTAGGAAGATTTTATGAATGAGGGAATGCATAAGTTAAACTTCGGAAGAAAAAAAAAAAAAACTTTGGAGAACAGAAAATGTTTACTCTGACAGAAAGAACACTGTACAAGGAGAGTATTGTGAGAATAGGGATTCAGAGTGGAATGAATATAGCATTTTAGGGGCACGCTGTCATAGAGTCAGAGAATATCAGAGCTGGAAAGGGTCTGGGAAACAGAAACTCATAGACACAGACAATAGTTTAGTGGTTACCAGAGGGTAAGGGGTGTGTGGGGGGTGGGAGCTGAGGGTAAGGGGGATCAAATATATGGTGATGGAAGGAGAACTGACTCTGGGTGGTGAACACACAATGGGATTTATAGATGATGTAATACAGAATTGCACACCTGAAATCTATGTAATTTTACTAACAATTGTCACCCCAATAAATTTAAAAAATAAATTTTAAAAAAAAGAAATTGTCTAGGCCAAACACTTCATTTAAGAGTTGAGAAAACTAAGGTCCTGATAGAATCAGTGCTTTGCCCAAGATGAAAACAGCTACTAAGTGGCCGAGCCAAGCATTCTAATCATCACTACTTTTCCTCCTGTGAAAGCTTCCTCTCAGTGGTAAGATTTAACTGACTGGAGCTGAGGAAGTGAAATTGATGAAGCAAGGCAAGACCAATTGATTTAAAAAAAAAAAAAGCCTTTGACCATTAGGTTTTAGATCTCTTAGGCGATTGAGAGCCTTAGAAGAGTTTTAAGCAGGAGAATTATAGGAAGAAGCAGTGGGTTGAGCACAGTGTGCTTCATGCATAAGAAGTAAAGGTTGAAACAGCAAGATAACATAGAATGCTCCTGCAGCTCCTCATATGTAAGGATGGAGACTGCCCCAGAGTTGTACTGATGCTGGAGAGATGGAAAAAAGGGGGGGACTCTTATGGAGACAATTAGAAGCTGTTGATGACAGGTATGAAATAACTATGAAGGACAATAGAAGACTCTAGATTCATATATTATAGAACTTTGTATAGAAGATGCCATTTAAAAAAATTATATAGTCATTCCCACCTCATCCCTCCATTTAATACAGCACAGTGAGGAATCTGAAATTCAGAGAGAAGAGTTGATTTATCCAAGGTCACATGGATGACACATGATTGAATCAATCCTGAAGTCTAGTGCCATTTCCACCACTAGCATTTATTAACCTGGGATCTATGGCTCTTCAGACCTGATGGCTGAGCCTCATTTAATCTCTAAATCCTGTGGAGAGATATGCAAATTTTTTGAATTTATTTATTTAAGTGTGTGTGTGTGTGTGTGTGTGTGTGTGTGTGTGTGTATGTGTGTGTGTGTGTGTGTTGGGGGGCAGTTATTGGGAGTGTCTGTAACTTTGAACAGGCCCTCAACGTCACCTTTGCCTCCCCAAAAGTTAAGAATTTAAATGTGTATGGTGATGTATTTAAAACAATATCATTTGGGATAAATATTAAGCCAAGTTATATTTCTCAGCCCTCAAAAGTTTTCCCCTTTCTCTCCTAACCTTCTTGAGGCTGGTACCTGAGGGCGTGGCAAAGTGCCCATGTCCTCATGGTAGGGGAGTGAGCAGCAGGGCCTCATGTGAGTGTCTGTGATCTCTGGGGCTTTGCTGATGTCGGTGGAAGTGTCCCTTGCCCTGGTTTCTAGGAATCATGCTGATATCCATAGCTAGAGATTGTGGCTGGTGACATTCCCACCGTCTGCTTTTGTCAGGGATAGATCTTGATGACTTGGCCCCATCTGGGCTCCCACCGGTGCTTCTGGTCTGTTTCTTGCCTCCTAGGTCTGTCCTCCATCCAGCCTCTGGCTTAGACTCTCCTCTGCCATCTCTACTCTGGGATCACCAGAGAAGCTGGGAGGGTAGGCTTGAAGACTCTCAGCTGCCAAATGTTGTCTAAAACTGAGGATATAAAAATAGCTGGTTTGCTTCCATATCACATGGCTGAAAAAGGGTGACTAGCAAATGACATCTCCAGCACGCGCTTAACTGAAATATGCCTTGAAATCATTTTTGACTCAACCATGGTTACCCAAGTTGCCACAGAGCCTCAGTCTTCACATCTGTAAGAGGGGGAATTTAATATCCTGTATGCCTGTGATAATAAGGGTTAAATAGGATAATGTTTATAATTGTTTTAGAAAAACAACTGGTACTTAATTAAAGGACAATTGCTATCATCGTCATCATCATCATCATCATGGATTGGCTTTTTTCCCTTTAGTATTCCTAATGCCTAGCACAAAGCTTGGGACATAAGAGGAACTCAGTACATATTTGATTAATAAATGAAATGACCTCAGAGAAGGGTCCTGTATAGTGCCAAAATAACAGCAATAAACAAGAAAAAACAAAACAAAACAAAAACCCTCAACTAACTTCTCAGTTTACCTACAGCTATTTTAGAAATTGTATTAGTGTGGTATCTTAAAACTTATAAATATCTGTATTTCAAAAAATAGTCTTGAAGAGTATATGCTGTCTAAAGAAATTAGTTCAAGTTTCTGAATGATGTTTGCTGCAAGGAATTTGTTTACCATATTTCACTGATTTATGTTCAAAAGATACCTTGTTGTGTGTTTTTATATGCTGTATTCCATCCGTATTTGGTAGTTCCAAACTTAGATTGAAGTGATTTAAAAAGCACACATATTAGGTTATGAAGAGCTCTAACTTGGCAGTCAATGAAGTTCTTTTTTTTTTTTTTTACGATCATGGAGTAAAGCACTTCACAATTCATAGCCTGACTCTATCTTTTTATTACACAATTTCCTTTCTAGCTAGATGGCAGTTACAAGCAATTGAGCAGTTGCCATCTAGTGGCCAAAAACTATAATGGAACAAAGGAAGCTGAACATGAAACCATTCTTGCGATGGGAACAGTGATGTATATTCACTTGGAAGAAGGAACTTATTAAATCCACTCATGATTTCTGCAACAATGATATTAATTGATACTAAGTTCAGACATAGGAACTATAGAGAAATATCTCAAAATTTGAAATATTTTGTGGTAAAATGTAAAAAAAAATTCAAACCACAAGGAGATGCCACTACATACCTATTAGAATGATTCAAAACAACAGCAGCAATAACAAATGACAATATGAAATATTCATGAGGATGTGAAATAATTAGAATGCATACACATTGCTGATAGGAGGAGTGAAAAACGGTATAGCCACTCTGGAAAACAGTTGGTAGTTTCTTATAAAGTTAAACGTGAACTTACTATATAACTCAGCAGCTAAATTCTTAGGCATTTATCCAAAGAAATGAAAAACATATATCTTCAAACAAACATCTGTATACAAATATTTAGAGTAGTTTTATCCGTAATCATCATAAACTGGAAACAACCCAAATCTCCATCATCTAAATAATAGAAAAACAAGCTGTGCTACATCCACACAATGGAATACTTCTCTGAAATATAAATGAGTAAACTATTGGCACACGTGACAACACGGATGAATCTCAAATGTATTTTACTAACTGAAAGAAGCCATACTCCAAAGACTCTGTATTGCATGGTTGCATTACTGTGACATTAAGGAAAAGGAAAACCTTTAGGGACAGAAATCGTAGTGGCTGCCAAGGTCTAGAGTTTGGAACAGGGGATAATTCACAAAGAGATATGAGAGAACTTTTGGAATGAGAAAAATGTTCTCTATCTTGATTGATTATAGTAGTGGTTACATGACTTTAGTGTTTATCAAAAGTCATAGAACTATACACCTAAAAAGGTGTACCTCCATACAAAATAGGGATCAAATACTTTAAAACAATAGATGAAACAACCAGGTGCATTTGGTCATTAATCACTGAAAAACATGAGGAGAGCTACCAGTTATCAGATGCTAGAGTATCATGAGGCAGCGGGAAGAAATTCAGACAAACAGAAGAAAAACAGCTCTTCACATATACCCTGCAGAAATTTTAAACTGACTCATTCCATTTGTAATAATTCGATGAAAAGTTTTTTTGTTTTTGTTTTTCCCCAAAAGTTCCATTTGTTTATAATCTGT
The DNA here is from genome assembly GCF_036562045.2 of Rhinolophus sinicus. NCBI lineage: Eukaryota > Metazoa > Chordata > Mammalia > Chiroptera > Rhinolophidae > Rhinolophus > Rhinolophus sinicus. The sequence continues at coordinate 110,570,673 of NC_133756.1, forward strand.
CTTAGGGTTTATAGCTGTGTCTAATTTTTGTCTCTGGGCAGCTTTTACTTCCTCTATAATAATGAATCTGTCTAGCACACTTTTGCATGGTGTACATACACCGATGAATAACATTTTTATTAAATTTTTTCTGTTTACCAAGCATTTTTACAATTATTTACTGCAGAGCCCTGTGAGGCAGGTCAGCCAATTATTACTATTTTAAAGATTCTCAAACAGGTTAGACTACTTTAAAATTCCATTTATTAATTTTTTATTTATTCATTTTAGAAATTGTTTAAATTAAGGTGCACAAAGCAATATAGTGATTAGGCATTTATATACCTCACAGAGTAATAACCTCAATAAATCTATTACCCATCTGACACTGTACATATTTATTATAATATCATTGATTTTATTCTCTATGCTATACTAGTATGTATCCCCATGACTATTTTTTAAATTATAGTTAACATTTAATATTATTTAATATTAGTTTCAGGTGTACAGCATACTACTGAGACATTTATGTAACTCATGACACGATCCCTAAAGAAAGTCTAGTACCCATCTGACAGTATACATAGTTTTACAATATTTTTGACAATATTTCCTATACTATATTTTACATCCCTGTGACTCTTTTGTAATTACCAATTTGTACTGCTCAGTCCCTTCACTTTTTTCACCCAGCCCTTCCCCCCCCCCCGCCGCCCCATCTAGGAACCATCAGTTTGTTCTCTGTATCTATGGGTGTATTTCTGTTTTCTTTATTATTTTGTTCTTAAGATTCTACATATAAGTGAGATCATATGGTGTTTGTCTTTCTCAATCTGACTTATTTTACTTAGCATAGTACCCTCTAGGTCCAACCATGTTGTCGCAAAAATTCCATTTATTTTAATTCTGAAGTGTCATCATACAAGTAACTAAACAGAACACATTTATGAAAAAATAAACTTACTACTGTTTTCACATTTAATGGGCAATGTGGAATTAAATTATTTCAGGATGGGACTAACCATATTTTAAAAGTACCTTGAAATAAGCATAAGCACAATAAATAAGTATAAGCTGCGGAATACTGTGATGGCTCGGACTGAAATACAGGTGGCCTTCCCTCTGACTGGGTTCCATATCCACAGTTAACCAACAGCGGGTCAAAACTTTTTTTAAGATTTTTTTTTTAATTAAAGTTTATTGGGATGACAACTGTTAGTAAATTTACGTATGCTTCAGGTGTATAATTCTATAATACATCATCTATATGTCATATTGTGTGTTCACCACCCAGAGTCAGTTTTCCTTCCATCATCATATATTTGATCCATTATACCTTCATCTCCCACCCCCTCCCTCCTTACCCTCTGGTAACCACTAAACCATTCTCTGTGTCTATGAGTTTCTGTTTCTTTATTTGTACTGTTTCTTTGTTGTTTTCAGTTTTATATACCACATATCAGTGAAATCATATGGGTCTTGACTTTTTGTGTTTGACTTATTTTGATTAGCATAATAATCTCAAGATCCATCCATGTTGTTGCAAATGGCATTATTTCATCTTATGGCAGAATAATATTCCATTGTATATATGTACCACATCGTCTTTATCCAATCATCTATTGAAGGACACTTTGGTTGTTCCCATGTTTTGGCCAACGTAAGTAAAACTGCAATAAACATCAGAGCACATATATTTTTATGGATAAATGTTTTCAGACTTTTGGGTAGATACCCAGGAGAGGGATTGCTGGGTCATATGGTGATTCTATTATAATTTTTTGAGGAACCTCCACACTGCCTTCCAAAAAGTTTTATTAAAAATATAGCTAACATATATTATTATATTAGTTTTAGGGATACTACATAGTTATTCTACATTTATATACCTAAAGAAGTGATCACCATGGTAAGTCCAGCAACCATGTGATACCATATCACTCTACCACAATATTATTGACTATATTTCCTATGCTGTATATTACATCCAATGACTTATTTGTTTTATACCTGGAGATTTGGACCTCTTATCCCCTTCACCTTTTCTCCCCTTTGTAAATTTATTAATTACAGTTTTCATTCAATGTTATTTTATATTAATTTTAGGTGTACAGCACAATGGTTAGACATTTATATAATTTAAGAAGTGACCTGCCCCCCCCCACCGTGGTGCTAGTACCCACCTAGCACCACACATAGTTATTACCATATCATCAACTATATTCCATATGCTTTACTTTACATCATCATGGCTATTGTGTAATTTGTATTTCTTAATCCATTCACCCTTTTTACTCTGCCCCCCAACCCTTTCCCATCTATCACCCCAACAAATCTAGTACCCATCTGACACCATACACAGTTATTACGATAGTATTGATTATATTCCTTATGCTGTACCCTACATCCCCATGACTGCTTTGTAACAACTAACTTGTACTTCTTAATCCCCTTCCCTTTTTTACCTATTTCGAACCCCACTCCTGTCCAGCAACCATCGAAATGTTCTCTGAATCTATGAGTTTGTTTCTGTTTCGTTTGTTAATTTTGTTCTTAGAGTCCACATATAAGTGAAATCATGTTGCTGTCCGATATACTCCACTCAGTGCAACACCCCCCAGGCCCATCCATGCTGCTGCAGATAACAAGAATCCATTCCCTTCAATGGCTCAGCAATATTCCATTGTATAATATGTAACACCTCCTCGTTATCCATTCTTCCATCAATGGACACCCAGGCTGTATCAACATATTGGCCATTGTAAACAATGCTTCAATGAACGTATGGATGCACATGTCTCTCTTGAAATTGCATTTTGGGTTTCTTTGGATAAATACCCTGAAGTGGGATTACTGGGTCCTTCATTATCTCTTATTATATCCTTTGTTTCAAAGTCTATTTTTTCTGGTGTAAGTATTGCTACACCATCTTTTGGTTTTTTGTTTTTTTTCATTCCCATTTTCATGAAATATATTTTTCCATCTCTTTACTGCCTGTATGTGGCTTTCAATCTGAAGTGAGTCTCTTGCAGGCAGCATATGTATGGGTCTTGTTTTCTTATCCATTCAGCCACCCTATGTCTTTTGATTGGAGCGTTTGAACAAGTTACGTTGAAAGTAACCCTTGATAGGTGTGTAGCTATTGCCATTTTAGAAGTCATAATTTTAATTAAAAAATAATCCATCTTAAAGAAGTCCCTCTAACATTCCTTGTAATACTGGTTTGGTGGTGAGAAACTTCTTTAGCTTTTTATTGTCTGAGAAGTTCTTTATCTGTCCTTTGATTTAAATGACAGCCTTGCTGTGTAGAGTAGTCTTGGTTGTAAGTCCTTGATTTCCATCATGTTGAATATTTCGTGCCAATCACTTCTGGACTGCAAAGTTTATGTTGAGACATTAGCTGACAGTCCTATGGGAGCTCCCTTATATGTTACTAGTTGCCTTTCTCGTGTTGCTTTTAGGGCTCTCTTTGTCTTTAATCTTTGCCATTTTAATTATAATGTGTCTAGGTGTGGGCCTGTTTGGGTTCATCCTTTTTGGGACTCTCTACGGTTCCTAGGCTTGTATGTCTATTTCCTTAACCAGGTTAGGAAAGTTTTCAGTCATTTCAAATACATTCTCAATCTCTTGCTTTCTTTCTTCTCCTTCTGGTACCCCTATGATGCAAATGTTGTTATGCTTGATGTTGTCACAGAGGTCTGTTAAACTATCCTTATTTTTTAAATCTTTTTTCTTTTTGCTGTTCCAATTGGGTGTTTTCTACTATCTTGTCTTTTAAATAACTGATTCATGTAGTCTGCTGATAATGCCTTCTAGTGCATTCTTCATTTCAGTTATATCCTTCATTTCTGACTGGTTCTTTCTTATGGTTTCTATGTGCCTTTTTATGCTTGCAATCTCTTTGTTGAAGTTCTCACTGAGTTCTTTGGGCATCCTTATAACCATTGTTTTGAACACTGTCGCTGGTAGGTTGCTTGCCTGTATTTCATTTAGTCCTTTTTTTCTGGATTTTCCTCCTGTTCTTTCATTTGGGACACATTTTTTTATTTCCTCATTTTGGCTGTCTCTCTGTGTTTGTTTCTATGTATTAGGTAGATCTGCTATTTCTCCCATTCTTAGTCAGGTGCCCTGTGGGGCCCAGTGGCACAGTCTCCCTGGTCACCTGCACCGGCTGCTCCAGGAGTGTCCCTTGTATGGGTGGTGTGTGTCCTCCTGTTATACTTGAGCTTTGATTGCTGTTGGCACATCAGTGGATGGGATTGACCCTCAGACTGACTGGCTGTGGGATTTGGCCTTGTCCACAGCTTATGGGCTGCTATGCGGGAGGCTTACTCCACTGAATGGGATTTGCCCCCACAAGCTCTGGTGTCTGTTGAGACCACCTTTATGTTGCCACTTGTGGGGCTAATTGGGCAGTGCTCTGCTGTGGTCTGAAGCCAACCTCCAAGTATGTTGGTTCTGGGGCCCATTGGGAGGGGCTCTGGTGCAGACCCAGGTTAGCTACGGCCTGTGACTGGCCGTGGGCTACCTGGTAGGAGCTACAAAGAGATCCGTGGTGGTTTGCTGCCTGAGCTAAACCTGGAGGCATGTGGGAGAGGCTGCACTGTGAACTGAGGACAGCTGCCACCAATGCCAGGCCTGGGGTAACTCTGCCTAAAGCCAGGACACCTGGAGGCCTGCTGCCACCTGCCAACTCCTATATGGTTCAGCCATTGATAAAGCCTCATGCAGTATATGAGTTGGGTGAGGCAGTGTCTCAGAGAGCCACTAGAGTGTGAAGAGTTGTGGTCAGCAGTTTAATGTAGACTCTGGTTTGGTGCCAGTACTGAGCCTGGAGCAACTCAGCAAAAGTCTCAGAGCACACTGAGGCCAGTCTCTGCCCACCTGGGGCCTGTGGGCTTTGATAGTTTTCCAAGGAAGAGTACAATGGGGAGGAACTGGCTGTTCTTGGAGAAAGTACATTCAGTGGTGCTCAAGTTGGGTGAGGCAGGGTCTCAGTGAGTCAGCAGGGTGGAGCAGTGGAGCTCACCAGGCCAAGCAGATCCAGATTTGGCCTGTGGGGGGTGGGCTCAACACAGGAAAGCTGGAGCCTGCCTGCCGGCTGCATGGGAGGAGAACCTCTCACCGGGAAAACGCTGACTGTCTTTCAGTCTCCCCCTTGAAACCACACACTTTAGTCTGTCCTCTGTAAGTCTCTGAGGCCCCCCCAACTCACTGTCCCTCCACTGGAGCCCAAGGTGAGTGCCTATGAGTGTGTCTGTGTGGGGGCCATTTAAGAGGATGTCTGGGTTTCCTGCAGCCTTCTGTCCCACCCCAACAATCGGAATTCCCAGTTTTTCACAGACAGATGTTGTGGGGGCTCCTCTTTTGGGCAGCAATACTGCGGGCTGGGGAGACTGGTGTGGGGGGCTTGCTCCTCCCTGGGGAACCTCTGGGGCTGAAATTTCCCTCCTGATTCTCAGCCACCACAGGGAGGTTTGGGTCCTGTTCCGCATCTCTGCCCCTTCTAATGATCTTGACATGACTTCTTTATTAAAACTATGTTATAGGACTTCATAGTTATAGGCTAGACTTCAGATGGTTCTCCAGACTGATTGTTCTGTAATTTAGTTGCAATTTTAATGTGTTCAGGGAAGGACGCAGGCACAGTGTTAATCTACTCCACCATGTTGGATCTCTTTACAAACATTAATGTGGTCAAAAATATTTTTAAAAAGCATGTTACGTTGTTGCTGATGTGTACTATGTAATTAAGGTTATGATAATTGCATGTGTACTAAACATGTACAGACATTTATTGTTTTTCATTATTCCCTAAACAATACGGTGTAACATTTACATTGTATTAGATATTATAAGTAATCTAGAGGTGATTTAAAGTACAATGGAAGATGTCTGTAGGTTATATGCAAATACTGTGCCATTTTATATCAGAGTCTTGCATATCCTTTGATTTTGGTATCACTGGGGTATCCTGGAATCAGTCTCCCATGGATCCTGAGGAACGATTCTAGCCACAGAGGAGCAGTAGTGACATCTTGAGGTGGCACAGCAATGGTTTGTGTGTGTGCTTTTCTTTTGTGCGTCAAGTTGTGAGGCTGCTAGGCATCTACATTCTCATGTCACAGATGCAGTAAAGGAAGATTGGAAAGATAGGTTAATTTGCCCAGGAGAACAAGGATGAGAAGTGGTAGGAGTTGGAATTCAAAATAAGTCCTCCTTCCTGCTGTACTCTCTTCCTGATGCAGGCACATGTCTGCCCCTCACTAGGTTGCTCCTGATAATACATGCAGTAGATTGCCTATCATAGAGGAACTGGGGTTTTAGGGGTAGGACAAAGGGAGAGGCAGTCATGGTAAGAAATATCTACCATTGGTCAATTGGGGAAGTCTTTCTAAAGGTCTCATAGTCCCATCATTTAAGAGTATGAGCTGCCTATCCTGGGGACCAGGGTACAACTATTGTGTAAACAACACTATTAGCGTCTCCAAACATCCTTTTCCAGGCCTAGGTTTTCTGCATAGGCAACCTCTACTAAGCATTTTATTCCTCTCAAGTTTCCCAGTGGAATCAGTCATCTTATCACATAGATTCATAAAAAAATGTTGGCAGAAAGCACGTTCTGGATTCGGCAAGAATTTCGTCAATCTGAATTTCAGTTTCGAAGTGGAAAGTGAGGACTTTGTCATCTCAGACATCCAGGGCCCTTATGAGTCCCCAGGTTTCGAATCATATTTTGAGCACTTACTATGTGATAAGCATTTCCTTTCATTTGAATCCGTACACTAATCCTATATGCTTTGTGTAGCTCCAATTTACAGAAGAGGAAATCAGAGGTTTAAATATGTTAGGTAATATGCTTCCAACCATTGAGCTAGTAAGTCATGGAATAACTGTCTCTGGGTCTCACTCCTAAGCCTTTGCCCTGCCTAATGCAAATTCTTAAAAGCTAACACTTTCTCTTTCCCTTTAAATAATATGCTTTTCTGACAAACGTAATTCCAGTATTCCAACATAAGATGCATTGAACCTTGCATATGCAAAAAAATGATTAATTTCTAATGAGCATCTACTAATGAGCATCTAATGAGCATCTACCAGGCATTGTGCTACATATACAGTTGACTCTTGAATATCATGGTTTTGACCTGCAAGGGTTTACTTATACACAGCTTTTGTTTTTCAATAAATACCTTTACTGTTTTTGATCTTCAGTTGAGAGTCTGAGGATGTGGAGGGCCACCTGTATGCATGGATGTATGCCATTTTATATAGGGGACTTCAGCATGAGTAGATTTGGGTATCGGTGGGGGTGTCCTGGAACTAATCCCTTGCAGATACCTAGGGATAACTTAAGTTTTTGGGCAATCAAAAGTTATACACGAATTTTCAACTGTGTGATGGGTTGTCACCCCTAATACACTGTTCAAGGGTCTACTGTATTATAGGATTATCATGTTTAAAACTCACACATGCTCTGAGAGGTGGATACAATCACCCTCATTTTAAAGATGACAAAATTGAGACTGAAAATTGTTTAATGATGTTTCCAAGGTTATCTAAACCAGAAAATGCTGGAGCTGAGATTCAAACCCAGGTTTACTGGACTCCGAATCCCATGTTTCACACAGAGGGAAACATGTGGATTTTGGTATTCCACAGACTTACTTTTGAATCTCATTTGTCCCCAAAAGTAAACCAACATTACTTTTTATTCTACTTTGTTCTATCATTATTTATGAAGATATCTTATCTCCCATACTAGACTATAAGCACATTGAAGGCATGAATTATTTCTGTTTAACTTTCTCTTCTACCCCTTTTCCTTCCTCACTAATTACCCTAAATAATCAACAGAGGACCTTCTTTGTAGGGATTCAATGAAGTGGTTTATTAATTGAATAGAATGAAAGCATTGAAGTACTGAATGATTTGAAACTGGATGAAAGATAGGTCTGATCCAGTAGATTAGTGAATTCATCCATCCATCTACTTATTTAACAGTTATTTATGGGTGACCTGTTATGTTCTCCACCCTATGCCCAGTACCAAGTCGACTGAAAGCTGGTTCACAACAATGTGGTGACCCAGGAAGCATCCATTCTAATTGATTAGTCCCTGTGCCAACCATTTGCTAACTGGTTAGAAGATTACCCCTTGCTGAGTTCTTGGCATATGATGATGAGCAGAAAGGAAATGAGTGACAGTTACTGTACTCATGAAAACTCCAAATATATGTAAAATTATTACTGTGATAGGAAGAAAAGTACAAAGCGCTATGATAGTGGATAGCAGGGTCACCTTTTCCATCTACTATGGATGGAAAAGCACTTATTATGAAAATCAGGGAGAGAAAAATCCAATTAGTTCCTCCATCGTATAAATTTACTTTTCACTTGTGAAAGCTAAAATTAGACTACTGTTTTATGGGATCAGCGGCCTTCCATAAATAGCGTTATTCAACTATTCATCTCCATAATGTTCTTGCGTCCTATGATGGATGTGTCAATAATAGCAAGTTAAGAGATGCTCAAGGCCCCTATGAAAGGAGTATTACACTTCATTAAATGTCTGTTGAAGTGAACTGAAGGTGTTGTGGGAATATTTGTTAATGTCCTTTTAAAGAGTGGTCAGTTTACTTTATGAATGAATGCTGTCATCTGGGTCCAAAGCTCAGGAAAAGTCATCAAGAAAAGGTTGTGCTTGATAGAATAGAATGAATTTATTTTACTAGTGAGGGACAGCAGGAAATGGTAGAATTTCTCCAGAGAAGTTCTCTTGACTTCTGTAAGACAACAAACTTGTACTGAAATGGAGGGACCTAGAAGATGGAACAACTTATTTCTATGAGTTGTTTTACTGTGGATCCTAATATTGATCATTTTTCAATAGAAGGATAAAGCGTGTATTTCTTAAACGGTTTAAAAATTAAGTATAACAACGTCATTTCATACTTACTGAGATAACAGCAAGGCGGTTATGTATATTATCTGTCTACTTTCTGGCTCCAGTACATCTGATATTTTTCTCATAGACCTTAAAATTACTCAACAGAAGAGCTTGAAAAGTTATATTTTCAGTCTTTTGTTCATTTCTTATGTGACAGGGCATGATGCAGTCTTTTGAGAAGGCAGTGATTCGATGAGGGGAGACCATGTTCATATGAAGTTGTCTGGGAGGCTGAGTTAGCACCGTCAGATATCCCATTATCCAGAAAATTTTGCTGAACTTGCTGCAAATAGAGAACATCGCTTATGTTCATATTTTGTGCTTGTGCTCAGCCAGCTAAGACAAGAAGAAATAGGAGGTTTCTGGAACAAGTCTGATACAAGTGTTGGAATAGAGATGGTTTGATTCAGCAAACATTTATTGAACACATTTGAGCACAAAGTACAGTCTGTCCTGTGCATTACGAGGATCTAAAGACTCAGTGGTCAAGTTTGCTGGCCATTAGAGGCTTACAATCCTAGAGGTATTTAATATGAATCCAGTTTTAATTATACAACAAGGCAATATATGATTAATACAAGAGGTACAAATAACTGTGAAAGAATAGGAAAGAGGTCTCAACTTCCTGATATTGGATATACAAATATAATTCATCTTCTCATTCCTTCTCTGAAAATAAAGCTCTTTTGTTTTCCCTAATACCTATTGGATCAAATCTAAGCTGCTTCGCATTACACCTGAGATCTTCCATGAACTGACCTTGCTTAGTTTAGCTTCCACTTTAGTTTTCATACCCCAATTAGAGTAAACTCCTTACAGCACCGTCTTCTTCCCTGGCTGACTGTCACCCAGAACTCCAAGCTTAGCACAGTGCTTAGCACATTGCCAATGTTAACAAATAATTTTTTTGAGTAAATAAATGACTACTCTCCCATTCTGTTTCATGTCTTCGTGTCTTTATGCATGCTATTCTCTCTGTGTGGAATGTCTTTCTTTATCTGATTAACGTCTATGAACTCATTCTTGAAGGCTTACCTGCTCTAACTTCTAGGCTTGCTCTAGCAGCCAGTATATATAGTCCCCTCGCACCACTTCATATTGGCACGCTCAATTTGTGTGCCTAACTCCATATCATAAAGTAACATCCTTGATGACGAGGGCCACATCTTATCTGTCTTGCTATTCCAAGTAGCCAAAGTCTGACAGTAAAATACAGTAGAGCAGTTAAGAGTATAGATTTCAGAGTTAGGTCACTTGGCTTCAATACCAATTCTTCCCCTTTTCTAACTGCATGATCTTGGATAAGTTGCTTAACCACTCTGTGCCTCAGTTTCCTCATCTGTAAAGTGGGGAATCTAATAATATCTCCTAGATTGGATTGTTGTGAGGGTTGAATGGGTTATTACAAACAGTGCTTAGTAAAATGCCAACATGAGCACTATAGAAGGGTAAATTATTATTAAGTGCCCAGAACTATTAACTAGGACCACTGTGGAATTGTATGGAGGAGGCAGACTCAGTGAAGTCTCTGTACAAGTGGAACTTTTTGAAATGGAAGCATTGGTTGAATTTTGGTAAATAGCAGTGGAGGTAAAGTGTGGAGAGAAAGGCATTACAGGATAAAGTTAGAGTCAGGTAGAGCATAACACTGGGACATTTAGATACTTCCATACCCCCACCCCACACACACTGTCGATAGAGAGCCAAGTGCTGGAATATGTTTGGGAAAGCATTACTCCTGCAAATTTAATTTCCTTCTTTTTTCTACTGGCTCTCAGTGTCTCCTGTGGGAGCCAATAATGTGGTGATATAAAAAGAAATGGCAGGTTTGTAGTGTTGACTGAAAGTGGCATAAACCGCAAGCTCTCCAGGTAGACTCTTTACTAATTGTAAGCTAGGGAAATTTTATAATAAATGCATCTGAGTCAATATCCATAGAAGACTATTATGGAATAAAATTAAAAATTTCCCTGGGTTTGTTGCTAATATACTTTCTCCCCATTCCTAAAACTCTGTAAGATGTTTTGGAGGAGGCAAATGATACAGCTATAGCTCACAAAATATGTGAGACAGATTTTGCAGCTCAAGTAATGCTCCCACATTGACTTCTACTGTAAAACTGATGGCATTTGAAAAAATCATTCTGAAGACTTCAATTCAGTGGAATGATTGCTGTGTCCCTGGCACTGGTCTGGATGCTTATCTATCCCCTTTCTTCTCCTGAGGGAGGAGCCAGGGAAGAGGTAGTGGTGAATAAAGAGCAGGCACACCTTTAGGGGTATTTCCTGTTTCTGTGGCCACAGATGGGGAAAATAAGACAGTGTCCCCGAGGAGACAATGAGGGCAAAGTCAGAACTGTGAGGGAGTTCAAACCGTCCTATCAGTCAGAGGGATTAAACAGAAAGTGTGACCGTGGAACAGGGGTCCAAATAAGGGTGGCAGGTGGAGGAAGCAGTGCTACCAAGAGGGAGAAGCAAGCAAGTAGATAAAAGGAAGCTGACTTAACTCCAGAGATGGAAGGTGGGTATCAGTGAGGGTGTGTGATACTCCCCCAACCTGATTAGTGTGCAGAGTCTGGGTTTATTTAGAGGCATAGAGAGAGAACAGGCCCTATTGGGAGTGAAGAAGTGAAAGACCATTACTGCATTTAAGGAGCTTCTTTTCATGCAAACAAAATATTAACATTACAGTGTGTTTATTAAATATTTTTTTTTACATTTCCAATACCTATTGAGCTCCCATATTAGAGTAGACGCTTGGCTAGTGTGGAGATGCGGCAGTGAATAGACAGATGCCATCGCTGTCCTGAGGGTTGCCCCGGAGTTAGCCAGATAATGGAGTGGGGACAAGTCAGGACAGCAGAAGAATGTTCTTGGCAGAGGGAAAGGTATGTCTGTGAAGGCCCTGGGCAAGAGAGAATTTGTTATAAAATGTTTTTCATCAAATCCTGGCCATTATGTTCAACACTTTCTCTAAGAAATGTTCCATGCTTCTTGGGTCTTGGTTAGGTCTCTCCCTATCTATTTCCATAGGACTCTGTACTTCTCCCATTGTAGCTCTTAGTATGCTCTATAGCACTTGCCCATTTCCTGTCACATTGCCACTGTGGGCACTCTGTTGGAAGGAACAATCTCAATCTCCATGTTAAATCTCACTGACCACCACGTAGACATTCAGTAAATACATGTTGAATGAGTAGGTGAATGATTAAATGAATGGAGACAGGGTCTCAAAGATGAAATTTATTTTACCATTGAGAACCAGGATAGGGGAAAGGAGAAAGAAAAATGGAAGCCCTTGCATCTCTATCCTTGTTTTCATCAAATTTTTGAAAAATGCAAGAGATTGCATTACTCAATTCATTTTTAGAGGCTATTTTAAATCCTTTTGGGAAAGAATATATAAGAACGAGATCATAAATTCCAGTTGTCAACAATTACAATAATTACACATATGCCAAATGTTTTATTTAATTTGATTCCTTCATTCAATAAATGTTTCTTGAATATCTGTAAGGTACTGTGGAGATAAAATGAAATGTAAAAAAGTTTAAGACCTCAGAAAGTATATGCTCTTAATTTTTTTAGATATTGTTTGGACACTTGGAAAGTCTGATAACAAACTTTAAATGAGACCTTTGGCAATTAATTTCATTTTGGATTCCTACCTAAAATAAGAAGGTTGGGCTTGAGGGAGGTCCTATCCTGTTTTTAAATATAACATTTATGTAAATAAAAAGAAAATATAAAATAATAAGATATTGTGGTCCAAAGTAACAAAACCCAGCTTTATGCTCAGATAAATACCAAAAGAGACATTTGTTATATAAATAGAAAAGTGAATAATAGAACTTAAGGGCAGGAATGACGTTCATAAATGGACTAAAATTAAGAAATGAGAATACATTTTCATAACTCCATTTAGAAGACCATCCCAGGTAAAATTTATTGCTGGCATTACAAAATTCCAAGAGAGAAAGTATGATTGACCAAATTGGTTCAGATGTGGACTTAGTTTTGATTCTCATAGAAACAGACCCTGAAACAAAGATTTTAGTGCAAATATTTCAGTTGGGCGCAATGCAGGAAAAACCAGTACAGACATGGGCAAGTGGAACAGGGAAGAAAAGGCATCCAATAAAGCATGTTATCAAGCCAGCTCTCACTGTGGGTAACCAGAGACTAATTTACTGGGGAAACTGAAAAATCCCAATTGGCAAAGAACTAATTGCATATCAACTCCCATCAATCAGTCATTATTGGTAAAGAGCTGTTACTAGGGAGTGATTGTCCCCAGTACTCCTGGCTTGCTGTGCACTTAGGGAGAGTGGCCTCCTTCAGCTTTGAAGAAAGCCCCAGGCAAAAATACACTGAAACTATCTGTGAGATATTGGTGGTACACACTGAAATGGTAAGGGCAACAGATATGGCAACAGAACCCTGACAGCTTCTGCTACTGAATTCCATCCCTAATTTAATCAACTGTACCTTGGATGGTGGGATTCTAAGTGACCCTTATTAAAGATGAGCTAGTCAGTTACAGAGGTCAGTGTGGGCTGCATGCATACCCCAAAGGGTATGTATGTATATATATGAATACTATATGACTTCAGAAACAGAAGAATGTGGTCATGCTAATGTGGTATGTGTCTTGAAGGATGAGGGCCATTTGATTGGTAAGTGATCTAAGCCTGAAGTTAGAGAATGGGCTAAGGCAGGGTTACATGAATGATTTGGGTATGTTGATGGTGAACTTGTGAATGGGAAATCAGGTCGTAAAAGTCCTCCAAAATCAGGTAAGGAGGGCTTTGAGAAGTAGGCTGAGATGTTTGTATTTCATGTGTTAGGTTATAAACTATATTGTCTTGGGGCCAACATCAAGGTAAGTTACATTTTTAATTTCCAAACTTTCAGTACTTTTAAAAATGCCCATTTTGTGCCACAGCTCACATTTTCAGTTCTATACAAAGACTTTTAATAAGTTTGTTTGTAGTCAGTGATATATAAGGCAAGTGACTCATTTATTGTTGAAGTGATACATATATATATATATATGTGGTGTTATCAAAGGATCAAAGCCATATTTAACTATTTTGTAGTCTGTGCTTCTGTACAGAAACTTCCCAGTAAGTATTTTTCTGTGGCCCATTATTAAACATGTTGAGAAAGAGTTGTAGCCTCTGTTATTCAGCCTGCAATTCTCATTCATCTAACAAACACTTAACTCAGGTCCATGTCCTTAATGGTAGACACAGAACTACAGAGACAAATATGGTGTTATCCCTGCAGCCCGGTACTCGTGATCTCACAAAAGATGTAGGTAATAACTAATTTAAATACAAGGTAAAAAGTACAGTGATGGAGGTGTGTACAGAGTGTATGTAGTGGGGACGCTGCTAACTCACTAGGAGAATGCTACGAAAGAAGTATAGGCCATCACGTCCCAAAGAAGAAGCAGATCAAAGGGTTGTATCTGAATCACCTATTTGCCACATTGTTTTTCTCTCCCCTAACTAGGCAAACCCCAGACTATTTGGGAAACATGGACTATTTGGTAATGAAGCCAATTAATTAAATGGTTTATGGAGACTTTTTTCTCCTGAGTTTGCCCTTTCCTTCCCATGAATCTTTGAAAAGACAGAGAGCCTGGAAAGCCAGTTAGAAGAAGCAGGAGGCTGAAGTCAAATCTGTATGAAAACTGGGACAGTGAGTTTGCATGCTGGCCCTTGGAGAGAGACAGTGAGATTACTATTTATTCGGAGGTTTGTTACCTAGAGAATGAAGTCCCAGGAACAGCAATGGAAAACTTACTATGTACTTGGATGGGCTATTTTGGCCACTATTGATCCAAATCCTTTGGGAAGAAAGGAAATTGATGAGATGCCAAGGGTTCTAAATTGAAATGTATTTTATAACATGTTGCGTTAAGAATGGCACTTAATTTTAAAAGCATGGAAGAAATAAAACCTATGATTGTTCTTTCGTGTGACTAATCCATTACATCATAAATATACTACACTATAGGCGTACCTTGAATAGAAAAAATACACCTGTTAAAGTTGTAATTTCAAAGCAACTATAGTTACCGCAAGGCGAGTTTGGAAAGCATTCAGAAAAGATACCTGGATCCCTATGTATATATTTTCAAAGGATAATCATTGTCTTCACTGAACTTACAAGAATTAAAAATCATCACTTCTTTCTAGCGTCCCCAGTAGCATATGGAGAAGTGTTTATGTTGCATAAGGGAAAATGTTGTCATCCATCATTATGCCTGCTTCTCTTGAAAAAAGGATGGTGATTTTACTAAGGGCATTTTTGCTGACATGTGAGCAAATTGTTTCATTGTAGAAAAGCCGGGTGGTTCATGATTCCCAGTAACTGACTTCAAAATATTTGTTTTCAGAATCAGTCGACTAAAGTTGTAACATTTTTTAATTTAAATGAAAGGAGATGGATTATCATAAATGCTCAGGCCTCACAATGAAGCATGGCTGGGTAGGAAAGAGACAATTCTGTGTTGTAATTGTGATAGTTATGATACTCTTTAAACCACCAGTGTTTCTGATTGAGAACTCACCACAAGCTAACAGTTACCCAGTCCTGACCAGGCCAGGCTGAAATGTTTATGTTGCCGAAATATCCTGCATCGCTTCACTATCTTTCTTCTCCTTTAGACTTTGAAAAGACAGACACAATGGGTGCGAGTCTGGCTTCTAGCGACAGTCATTATTTAATTTTAGAATTAACAATGAAATGAATTGATTGATTTGTGCTTTTCACAGGGAAAAAAATAGCCTTGAAGAACTTTGCCATTTAGTAAATCAACTTGACCTTGTAAAAAAGATCTCCAGTGCCACACCTATATAATGTGAATCAGTTCTCCTTCCAGAGTCACAGGATGTATGGAATTATTAATTCAAATGAAAACATATTGTAAACTAAGTAGCATTATATAATGTTGTTGTCATTTGTTGAATGATTGAAAGTAATAGAATTTGGAATCCCTGAAGTGGCCTAGGGGAGAAGAAACCCATAGGGTAAGGAGAAGACAGAGTGGATCGGTATCAGGGGAAAGTGCCCAGAAGAGTAAAACATTCAGAAAATACATTATAAATAGAATCAGTTTAACAAATTTTTGTTTTTAAATTACTCTCAGCATATGATATTTTTTTTAATTGGGGAATATTGGGTAACAGTGTGTTTATCCAGGGCCCCTCAGCTCCAAGTCAATGTCCTTCAATCTATTTGTGGAGGGAGCAGCTCAGCTCCAAGTCCAGTTGCCGTTTTCAAGCTTACTTGCAGGGGGCGCAGCCCACACCATCCCATGCGGAAATTGAACTGGCAAGCTTGTTGCTGAGAGCTCAGTGCTCTAACCAACTGAGCCATCAGGCTGCCCCTTGACAAACTTTTTTGAGGACCTATTATGGGCTTTCATGTGTGATAATCTCCTTCAGTTCTCATGACAATTCTGTGACGCTGGGGAGTATAGTCCTCGTTTTACAGACAAAGTAGCTGAGGATGCGTGGTTTACCTCAAATCTCATCTATGTGTTAGAGCCAGGATTTAACCTACCGTCTAAGAATGCCATAGCTTTCTGCACAAAACACAGATACATAGTTTGCTACCACGTAGAGCAATTCAGTATGGTTGTTGTGTACAGCTCCACAAGGGAGAATTAGGCCCAAGGAAGGAAAGTTACAGAGAGAGAGTTCAGTGTAATTTAACTTAAAAAAAAAATCACTGTTAGACAATAAGACTCTCCTGAGAGAGAAGGAGCTACCTCTGGGTGATGTTCCTGTCCCTGGAGGTGTTCTCACTTATAATCGGTGATCAGCTCTCAAGTATGTTGTGGTAATGACACAAACACTGGAACACAGGAGGCAGATTATTCATGAGGTACTGTTCAGTCCTGAGGTACTGTGGTTTCAATTGACTCCTGCTTATCAGGCTAAAGGGAAATTCCCATGATATTAGAGCAAGAGGCAGGCCCTTGAGAATGAGGCTTCATGAGCCTGCTTATGTCACCAGTTGATCCCCAGGCAGCAAGGAGAGCGCTGGCTAAGGGAAGTTGACTTCAGTTGGGAAGAGGTTATTACTTGGAAGAAACATGGTATAGTTGAAAGCATGTGGGATTTACAATGAAATAGAGCTGGGTTTAAAGCTATTCTCTGAGTTTCTTTCTGAGTTTTACTTTCCTCATTCTATGAAATGGTCTAATGGCGTTAAGTTTGAGATTAAATGAAATAACACATCAATAGAGACCAGTGCGTGGTAAGCACTCAGGTACTGTTAGTCATTGAAATCATCATCTTCACCATCATTCTTTGCTGGAAGAAAGGTGCTCTTTGGAGGCCATCAGACAAAAACCACCTCATCTGCCCATGGCGTTGGTCACCTGTAGGCAACATGGGCAGAGAATACAGTCTTGTAGAATGATAGGGTTGAAGGATTTTAGAAATTATCTAGTTCAATGGTCCTCAAATTACCTGTGGTGAAAGGTGTGTGTGTGTGTGTGTGTGTGTGTGTGTGTGTATTTAAATTTACAATCTATTATGGACCAATACTTTTATAAAATGCAATGAAAATGAATCAATAGGGAAATTAAATGGGGCAACAAAGACAAAAACACACAAATATAATCCCATATATTTCATTTTTCAAAAGACAAATTCTAAGTGCTTACTCTCACTTTCAATACTTTGTAATAGATGGAAAACAGTTTGCAGAGTAGTATCAACCCACAGATCACACTGAATAGCACTGATCTAGCTCAAAGGAGGGGAAACTCTGAATGGAGAAAGAACTTGCCCAGTTACATAAACAGGAAACATTCCTTCAACTTTTTGTTTTGTTTATTATTTAGGGCACCTAAGGATTGAGGATGTGTGTAAAAAAAACCTAGATAGGGAATTATGCTTTTCATAGGTGCTCTAGGCTAATTCCTGTACTATCTGGTTAGAAAATTATAGTAGTTTTTCATCAGTTTTTACATATTTTAAATGGAAATTAATACTTTAAATTGAAATTAATGTTTTGTCAGAGAACAGGAAAGAAAATAGTGACTTTTATTCCTATTTTATACATATTAGGCTCTATACATCATATTTCATTTTATTCTCATAACAACTCTCAAATATAGGTAGAACTGTTTATATTTTTCAAGAACCCATAAAAGCTAAGCAACTTACCCAAATGAACACAACAAAAAGTAGTGGAACTGAGATGCAAGCCCAGGTCTGTTTGAGTACTGAGTTCCTTTTTTCTCCATATCATTGTATAAACATAGCCAGTAGCTTGGGTGTATCATGCTCTTGAAGGAAAATACTTTCCTTAAGGGTTATTATCATTTACTATTTATGTAACATTTTGTATTTACAAGAGACTTTACAGATTCTTATTATTTCATTCTCCTATGTTGTTATAAGAAAGCCTTCCCTAGACATTAAGAAACAAAGACATTAATTATAATTACTACAAGTTGGTTAAAAATACTTATTCCACTTTGAAAACTGGTTTAAATTTATCTAATGATTTTTTGGTAGAGTCCTACATATCCCCAGCTTTACTAAATAGCCCATCTGAGCCTCCTGTACACCGACCACCATATAAGTTTCTTCATTATTAGAACCTTTCACTAATAATATATTCTTTTGTAATGTACCGTAATTCTATTAAAATAATGTTTACATGTCTGCTCAAGAAATTATTACTTTTATCCCTAATTATAGTTATGAAGGGAAAAATAAACTTACGCTCTGATACGCTGGCTAAGCAATCTAAATCTCACACTGAAAGTGACCTTGTGTTTTCAGTCTAAGCAACTATCAAAAATTGGTCAGATTTTGTTTATCTTTAGACATTTTTTCAAAATGATATCTGTTGACCTACCCTGGATAGCCTGGGGAAAGAATGTATGCTGGAGATCTCAATAACTATGAGATAAAATGACCAGAATTATAGGCCCAGTCCACAAATTGGCATGAGTGGTCAGTAAATATTAGCCTGTTAATCCAGAAAGAAAGAGAAAGATGGCAGATATGTTGTAAAGATTATCAAGATATGAACATTAATTTTTTTCTAACAATTAACAAGGAAGCAAACATTAATCCATTTATGCAACCCATATTGTACTTCAGCAAACATTTATTGAGCACCTTCTGTGACCTGGGTGTTCAACTTACATGGCCAGTAAGTTTTTCTCTGACTCAAACTGAATTTGTGATCAACTATGTCTTCTAGAATATTCACTTTGATATCGGGGGCTCTTCCAGTCTTTCCAAATCTGTATTTTTTGACTTTGTTGTTTTAAATCTAGTTTGCCTGCTGTTATGGCCTTGAATATGATATTGAAAGACATGTTATAAAAGATGCAGAGATTTGGGATTTAGTTCAAATGTCATTATTTTCTCACAATGTCCTAGGAGATATCTGAGACTTCTGTTTTATTGATTTTTACAACCAGTATCCCAATGGACAAATTACTTAAAATAAGTTCCCTATAAAACATATCCTGTATATACTTATTTGAAACCTTTTCTAAATTTCAGAAGGTTCCCCAAATTTTATAAAATATAATTGTTCTTTAACTGTTTAATAGGATCATTTACTTAAACATTTCCAGATTATTCTGCCAGATTATTATTCTATATAAGTAAAGCAGACCTCTACTTCAGAATATTCAGAACAGGATACCTAGAATCCATGTCTTCAAGGATGCTGTCCAAGATGCCTCATTGCCTTTCCCTACCCATTCTTCCTGCCACAAAGTAATATTTGTATAATGCTGGAGAATTTATAAAGATCTACATCTACTCCCTCAAAATAATTTTTGCTGGTAAATACAATCATTATCCTTATTTGATTTATTCCACCCATTTCTTTGTTTCCCCCTTTACTAAAGCTTGTTAAAGGAATAGCCTGTTCTCAAGGTTCTCCATCTCCTCACCTCTCCTTGTTTCCTCAGCTCACTTCAGTTGGGTTTATCTCCCCATCACTCCACAGAAGCAGCTTTGGTCAGTTACACATGATGCTCAGCTTGCAAAATGCATTAGTTAATTCTTAGTCCTTACCTTTTTGCACCTCTCAGCAATGTAGTTCGTAGTTGATCACTTATTCTTTCTTAAAATTTTTTTTCTTCACCTGGCTCTAGCATAATGAAATCTGATTTGCCACCTACATTTCTGGCCACTCTTTCTAAATTTATTTTGTTGACTCTTCCTGCTCTTCCAATCTCTAATAATCACTGTTGATGAGGGCTAGTCTCTTCCCTTCTCTAGTGACACTCTCTCACACCGTCAAGCCAGTTCCATGACCAAATATGTTGCATGTGCTTATGACTCCAAAAATTCTATATCTAATTCCTACCTCTCCTCTGACCTCCACATGTGTGTATTTAGCTGCACCTTCAAGATCTTTGCTTGGATGTCTAATAGTGACTTCAAACTATGTAAAAACCAAACCCTTCAGTTCTCCTACACTCAGCTCCTTCCCAAACCAAAACATAAGATTAATCTTTGACTCCTAGTTTTCCCTCAGAACCTACATCCAACCTACTAGCAAATTCTATATGCATTAGATTCAAGGAATGCCAACTCCGGCTGTTTCTCACCATTGCTACCATCGCTAACAAGTCTATGCCTGCCTGATCATTCAAACTACCGTTGTCTCTCACCTCAACTATGGGAATTATTTTCTATTGGGTCTCCCAGCTTCCATTCCTTTCCTTATCCAGTCAGATCTCTCCCCAAGCCCAGAAAGCAGAATGATCTGTTTGAAAGGGAAATGAGCTTCAATAACTTGACTCAGGATAAGCTGTCTCTCTGCTTTGTATTCTTGCTCTAGCCACCTTGACCTTCTTGCTGTTTCTTGAACAAGCCAAGCTCATTCTTGCCTCAGAGTGTCTGTGAGTGCTGTGCACCCAGACCTTGTTTCCTCATTTTTCAGGACTCTGCTCAAATATCCCTTCCTCAGAAAGACCTACTTTGAGTACCATATCTAAAATAGCCCGTACACATCGTGGCACTCTCTTGCCTTGCCCTGCTTTTGTTTTGTTTTATTTTATTTTTTCACAGAACATACCGCAATCTGATATTTTATGTAAATGCTTTATAGTTTGTCTGTTTCTTTCATCAGAATGGAAGCTCTCTAAAAGCAGGGACTTTGTCTTGTTTATCACTGTATACCCAGCACCCAGAATACCATCTAACAAATAGTAACTACTCAATAAATATGTTTGAGTGAGTGAAGGAAAGCGAAGTCAAGATACTAAATGATCTAAGGTCAAAGAACAAGGCAAGAAATAGGGAAAGAACTTAAACTCAAACCCTCTGATTCTAAAATCTATTCTTTCTCCACTATATCAAACTGCCTTTCTGCTACAACAGGCCATTGAAAATTTGAATATTTGAATATTTCCCTAATATCATCCATCCCTCACCTGCCAGTGATTTAGCCAAGATATTGCCCTCTACCCTTTTGGAGGAGAATGGACTGTGAAATGGTCCAAAATTTACTGAAAACAAAGTAGATGAGAACTTCTGCATTTACTGTGTCTGTATTCTACCACTCAAATCAAAGAAAGAAAAATCAATTGATCTAATTTTGTTCTTTGTAAAACCATGTTTTTTGTTTGTTTGTTTGTTTGTTTGTTTGTTTTTCTTCCTGGCGTGCTAACCTCATCTAAGTATTCTCCAATACGATGTTGCTACACATTCCTGCATCGTGGTCAACTGTAATTTGTTACTAATGATCAAGTACTTATTTTATTTACTTTAAAAATAAATTAGTCTATTCAAAAATATCAAAATGAAGCTCTTTTTACCTTTCTGTGTGCTATCTTAAACTCTAGTGCTCAGAGAATTGCATGTCACCACAGCTGGGCTTTTTGCTGGGATGTAGCAAGTAATCTGGGGGGTGCCCAGGAAATTATGTCTCCATGTAAAGGCTGTGCCTTCCTCCATGTATGTCACAGCACAGAGGAAGAAAGGGGAGAACCACTGTTTTAAGCTATGTTTAGTTTGTATGAGAATTTCTCCAGGATGTAATTACCTGGGCAGGGATTTTCCCCTTCTTTTAAAAATGAACTGCTTGTTCCAAACCTGGCCCTTGTATTCCACCAATGCTCATAAATGATGCCTATGGTTTTTACATCAATAACAAGCACTGTCACCTTTTGACTACTTGAAATATTAGACAAGTTGCAAAAGCTTTATGAACCTTAGTTTCTTCCAATATAAAAAGGGAGATAATGATATTTATAGCTCAGTTGTTCTTTTAAAGATTAAGTGAGATAAAGTACGTGATGCTGATTAGAGCAGTACCTGACTCAGGAGCTTGTTTATGGTTCGCACTACCCCTCATCTCAGGGCACTTTTGCTGCATCCTTTCTGACTTCTGACTTTCCCCCTGGAAGGTGATTGTGATGTAAGAGCTGAACATGGATTTGCTATCAGTTCCTCTAAAAGTGCAGATATTCAGCTACCTATTTGTCTCATTTGCTTTTTTTTTTTTCAAATTATTTGTTCTATTTATTTTCTGTTCTTTTTTTCCTCTGCTTTTTTTTTTGGGGGGGGTACTTTCTAAGCCGTCAGTTAAATGTACGCATTTTGCCAATGACAGGGAAATTCTTGGCTTAATTGGATGCCACAATGCCTGGTTTCAATCTTATAAGCATGGTGCTTCTCAATTATCCAACCCAGAAACCATCAAGAAGTGTTAATTAGATCATAAAAGCAAATTGGATTACCTTAGGGATCTTTTTAACAACAATTTTACACTCAATCAAGTGGCAAGGCCACAAATTACATGTATCATTCTAGGATCCAGTCCCAGCATCCATGTGTGTTCTGAAATCTTTGACTTTCCCTGGATTGTCATTCAACTTTGCATCTTTATAACATTATTTAAAAGTACTCCAATGTCTTAGGAGGCACCTGAGATCAGATTGGGTAGAAGTAGGAAACAACGATGATTATGATAGCCAGCTTCAGAGATCTATAATCTCTGGTCACAGAGTCAATTCTGCCAAGGGCGTAAGAGAGTATCATTTGGTACCGGTGTTTGTTAAGTATCTTTTAAAATGTCTTTATTTAGATATAACTTATATAGGATATTAAATTTTTGAGTAAAGATTTGAACAAATCTTTGAATGAAAAATTGTCTCTCTAATGTCAGCAACAGAAAACATTTGTGTACTGGGCTATGCCAGACCTGACCCCAAATCTTACAACACGATGTACAATCTAGAGTCAGAACACCTGACTTCAAACCTCAACTTTTACTCTTCTTGGCTGTGTTCTTAGAAAAATCAGTTCCATTACATAAATCTTCATTTAATCGCTTATTCAACTGATATTTGCTGAACATGTGCTATATGCTAGATGCTCTTCTGGACATTTTGGATATAGCAGTGAACAGAACAGACAATAATCCTTGCCTTTGTAAAAGTTCTAGCTTACGTTGATTGAATGTTGGGACAGGCCTGGTGGAGTTTGAAACATGTAGCAATAAAGAGAAGGAGGAATGAAGCACACTGAGATTAATATCCTCCCCAGGAAGAGCTCACACTGAAGCCTTAATTTCCTTATTTTTCACAAGTAGGAATTATACAAATACATATATCCCAAGGTTGTTATGAGGGTTCTCAATGCCAGTTATAATCATGTCTGGTGCTCAATTCACTGAAGAATTATGGAAGCTGTGTTTTCACTCTAACTGTGTAGAAACTGTTTTTTGTTTGTTTACTTTGTTTTGTTTTGTTTTGGAGATGGGACAGACTTTCCAAATGAATGGGGCAGCCTGTATGTGCAAAACCTGGTGTTAGGGAAGAGCAAATTTTGCTCAAAGAACAATGAAAATTCCAGTTGAGCTTGAAAAAGCTTGAAAGTTATATCAAGTATTCCTCTACTTCCTTCAGGCTAATGGAAATTCTACTATAAATTTTCCTAGCTTCCCCAAAAGAATATAAGTGTTGTATGATCTCTGGTAGCCTTCTTAGAGGATAAGTATTTCAGAGGAGAGAACACTGAATTAACAAAGCACTGAGCAACCCATTAAACACATATGACTTAAAGTCTCTATAAGCCTTTGCTTCTTAACTGTAAACCAAGGATAATATTGACCTCATCGTTCAGGAACAAGGGACTAATATTGATTTATGCTTCAGATCACTTTTGGAAGGGCATACACAAATAAATAAATGAATATATGGCATATCCCTTTTATATTTATTAATAACACAATAGGGACTCAATAAAAATGTATTTAATAAACAAATCTATAAATGCATGCGTGCATGTCTCAGCATAACAGAGATGACGGTACAAAATTTTAGTGCGATCTAAGTGAAAGTGTTATTTATCACTTACTGTTCTCAACTTCACATTATAGTTATTGATATAGATGCTTCTTTGAACATACACGCGTGGCTATTAGCTGCCCGAGAGCAGGGGCCAAATCTTCCTCATATGGGGTTCATTGATGCCTAGCATTCAGAAGGGCTCAGTGAATGCCAGTTAGCTTGTTGGGGGCCATAGCAGAAGTTGATGGGTAATCTAATCCAAGGGCCTTCAAACAGCACCTACTCTCTAAAGAAAAGAGCAAGTTTTCTCACACATGATTTCCTGTCCTGGGATACAAATGGGAGAGCCCGGCAGCTGAGCAGCCTGACAGCAGATGTTGCCCTGTCAGGTGTCTTTAAGTCTACTTGAGAAACTGCAGGAAGCTGGTGGCAGACAACTCATCAGCACTGTAGGAACAGGGGAACGGCAGCCTACATTGTGCGCTCACAGAGGAGACGTGGCGCTCGGCCACACAGAGGGGAAAATGACTAGGGCAGGTCTAGAAGTGCAAATGAATAGGTCTGGCTGTTGTCTGCTTCTGCTTTGGGTATAGAACTCCTTCCACTCTGCTTTGTAGCAGAGGCCATTGTTG
The DNA here is from genome assembly GCF_036562045.2 of Rhinolophus sinicus. Lineage (NCBI taxonomy): Eukaryota > Metazoa > Chordata > Mammalia > Chiroptera > Rhinolophidae > Rhinolophus > Rhinolophus sinicus. The sequence continues at coordinate 110,595,536 of NC_133756.1, forward strand.
AGACATTTGTATCTCTTTTTTAATGAAAAACATTTTGTTGACAAGGAACCTATTCTAACCATGACACCCAGTACCTAAATTAGTACAAATAATAAGTATGTGTCATAAGATATTCTTAGATTTCAGTTATTGGATCTATACGGACACCTGGGGACACTAGGGATGAGGGAGGAGAAAGGCAGCCAGTGGGATCTGAACTCATATGCATTGGCCTCAGTGCAAGGAAGATTATTTTCATATTATTTTATTTTTATAGCAATTTTATGTGGTAGCTAATATCATTCCCATTTTATTGTGAAGAGGGTTGGAATGGCTAAAGGAATTGCCTAAGGTCACATATCTAGTGTATTACAGAACTGGAATTCAAAGACATGATTTTGTGACAACAAAGTCCGTGCTTTTTCTTCTGCCTCAAAATCATTAGATTGTTTCCTTCGGTATAACAGCCGAAATTGAGTTCTATCATGTGAAATGCATCTTTACTGTATGTTTAAACAGGTTGTGTGAAGCTGGATGAGTTATTCTATAATTTTAAAAATTTGCCAATATTTCTAGTCATTGGCATGGTCTTCTAATAAGAAAGAGAATTACATTTTCCATTAGAGCTTTCAGGAACCCCTTTGGTTGCCTACCCATCATTCGTTTGACGCCTCCCTTCTTCCTCAGAGAAGCTATTGCTCAAGTATTTATTTGTCCACCACAGAACCCATCTGCCTCAGCAGAAACATGACCTCTACTCGGCCTCCAAGTGTTGGCCTGACTTCTCTGAGGTTAACCCTATCCCAGTGAGACCTGTGGCGTATTAATCCCTCGCCAGTGTTTCTTTCTACATTGGCCACGTAATCTATTTGGAGTCTCTAAAATGCAAGGAGGGCTTTCCAGGAGATTTTTGGGAAAGGTTATTCTTGATCCTCTGAGAGAACTCTTGGATGCCCACCTTCTTTCTTCTGCACATTGCAGTTCATAAAGGTGAAGGCCAGAACGGCTGCAGCCATCTTGGTTCATACATTTCTATACAGAGGGAGGCCAGGCCAAGAGATGGAGCAAGGAAATGGACCTGAACTCTTTGGATTAAGTCAGACTTAATGCTATGGCCAACAAATATTGTTTAAGCACATTTGAGTTGGGTTTTCTGAAACTTGCACCCAAAAGATAAAAATATTCTGCATCCCCAGACAAAGAAATAAGTAATAAACTTTATCACTTTGCTAGATCACATCGTCTTTTAAGTATATTTTATGATTAAAAATACATTGGAATCTACCTTGTCTCATCAGATCCTTTTCATTAGCCTCACTTTATAGACATAGAAGCTAAGTCTTAGAGTTAAGCGACTTTCCCAAGGCAATAGTACTACCAAATATTTTGAACTTTGGGTTTCTAACTCCCAAATTAAAACCTAGTGTTTTTTATCTCATCTACAGCAAGCTAAAATAAAGAGGAAGGGTAGAGTTATGTTCTACCTAATTTCTAGTGTAAAATAATAGAGTGTCTTAATTGTTACTTTCATTTAGTAGTAAAGACTTATTTCAAAGCATCATCAGTTTCTGAAATCCAGTAATAAAAAGAATGGCTCAACCTGTTATATTTTATTTCCTCTCTTCTTTTCTGTCCTGTTATTTTCTCTTTTACTTTCCTTTTTCCTCTCCTCTTCCCCTTCTCACCAATCTTCTCCCTTCCTCTCCCCTCCCCTCTCCTCCTCTCTCTTCTCCTCTCCTCACAAAATCACCTTCATCCTTGAGTTTGTCTGAGCAAAATTCCCATGACTCTGAATTTCCAGTGACTCTATACCCGCAGTTTTAACCCACCAAACATACAATAATCTGCTTCCCTGTCTGTCATCTACATTCCTAGCTACCCCAGAGCATAAACAGAATCTCCTTTATATTTGTATACCCCATTCTGGCATGTAGTAATCAGACATTTCATGTTTGTAAACCTAAACTATACTTCCAAAATCTACCTGACATTTTTGAGGAACAAATTATTCTTGATAGCTAAGTTTTGTGGATAGCTAAGGATGAAATATTTTAAACACACAAAATTTTATATTTCCATTTATTTCTGAATGGTTATTTTATTAAATTAAATGCTTTATTTCCTGTTTTCTTAAAGCTTAGAAGATACAGTTTAACCATTTCATGTAATGCTCTCCTTAGAAATTATTCATGTTGAAAATCATTCGTCCTTATGACGGCTGATCTACAATCACTATTAAATTTTTAAAATTTAATTTCATATAGCATATATTTCTTCACCCTCCCTTGTTCTCTTTATACTTGCTTGCAAAGGATCTCTTCCATTTTAAATTGTTTCATCTAATATGAACTTGAAATTCTGATATAGACATTACATTTGCAGCTGTATGTTAGGTAATAATACATTGATTTTGCGTAAGGGGCTGAGTACTTAATTTTCATAGATTCTAGAATAGTGAAGTTTAATACATTAACTTTGGATATGTCTATTTGAATTTTCATGGATTTTTTTTTTTCTGGTTTTCAGTGTTTGAAGTAAGTGATCTTTCTGGGGACTTTATTTCTCAAAAGATGAGGTTGGTATTTTGAGGAGGTGATTTGTTTTGAGGGTTTATTTTTGTTTTAACTTCAGAAACCAGATAGCAGAAACTTTTGTGGTTTAAAGAAATGTCAGATTTAGTTGCTCCCTTTCCTGAAAATGCAGGTGGGTTTTATGTGTGTGTGCGTGTTCCCCCTCAGACTTATTGATTCATCTTTCTTCTCATTTTGTTTTTCATTTGTATCTGGCTGTGAGAAAAAACTTTGAGAAATTTCATGTACTTTTCTTTAAATTGAAAAGAAGAATGTTCAAATAGCAGCTCAGGTGGAAACTTGACTTTGCCCCTGCCTGCCTCATTTTAACTTAGTATTTTGACTTTAAAATAGATTTAAATACGTTTAGCATTTTTATAGAAAAGTGCTACCTATTCCTTTTGACGATGGAGAACTAACTAAATTCTGTAATTAGTACAGTCAGAACTGAAGAGTTCTTCCTGAAAAGCTGTATTCACACAGGAGGAGTTTGCATAACGCGTTTTTCAGTTAAATTTTGAGAATTTGTTTCCTGTTGAAATTTGCCACAGCATGGTACATAAGAAAGAGCATTCAAGAAGGTGTCACAAGGCTTACATTTTCCAGCTCCAGCTGCACCTCAAATGCATTGTGCAAGAGTTGAAAGGCTTGCCCAATCTTAGCTATTTCTATGTGTGGAAATTATATATTGTCTGATATACAGAGAACATTATTCAATTCATTTTCTCTAAATTCAATATTTTGAGTAGCTCACTGAAGATCCCTGGACTGTCTTTGTTGTTGTTCAGGGTTCTTCTATATATACATGGACAAAGGGATGAAACCTAAACTTCTTAGCCTGGTTAAAATCTATGTAACTAACTTGTCTCATTAGTTTGCACCAAGAATGGGTGATGTAAACACATGAAACTTTTCCCCATACCTTGAGCACACTAGACTTCCATGGCATATGTTATTCCCTCTACATGGAGCCTATCCCTACTTATCCACATTGCAAATTCCTTCTCCTTGCTAGATCTGGATCTAAGGTCCCCTTTCTAAAAGGCTTCCTTTGTCTTCCTTCCCCAGGCCAAGTTAATTGCCACTCCCTTGGTTTCCCCATAACATGCATACATTAACCATCAACCCTGTTCTCTTTTGTCACATATGTTGTTTATTTATGTGACTATTTATCTTCTCTAATGTATGAGTTCTTTACAGGGGGAGAATGTGTTTTATTCATCTTTGTATGAATAAAGCTTCCAGCCTAATATCTGAAATGCAATAGACCGCAGCAATTATTGAATGGATGGATGGATTGAAACCTAAATCAGAGCAGAAGTAAATAGAAACAATTTATGATTAAAAAAAAAAAAAAGATTATTCTAACCAAAGATGGTGGACAGAATAAATGACCTCTTAACGATCCCTCAGAGCTCTCTATCAATACAGAACTTTATTATTTTAAGCATCTTTAAGAGTTGTTAAAGACAGTGTTGATGTGTATGACTTTCCTTTTCTGAAAGTTTTTGAAAATAAGATAAAGTACTCAGTTCCAGAAATGTTTTCATGTAGTTCCTATTAAGAATGAGCTCCAGGGATGCCTGAAATATTTGCAGATTGACAATAGTACTCTAATGATCAGAAACATTACAGCCTTATCTGCAACCATCATTGGAATGTGGACCCCTGATGGTAAACCTAATGTTTGATATTCACTTTGTCTCTTTAAAACACTGCTTCACTATTGTAATTACCTTTTCTCCTTATTTTCTGTGGAACATGGTTTTAAGTACAGAATCATTTTATATAAGAGAAATCAATGTGTCTTCTTTATGCATTTTAGCTTACCTCACATATATCTTATCAACAACAGCAAATGCATCTTGTTGAGGAAAATTTTATTGAAAATCGTTTGCACTATATTTATTCACTTATGCATTTATTTGAATGATTGATGGGTGAAACAAGTAATTCCTGAGCATCAGCTGTATACCTAGCATTGAACTTAGTATTAGTGGGAAAGAGACTTATGTAAACAAAAACATATATAAATATAATGAACTGAGAGTCAAAAATGGTGTCATACAAAGAATACAGGCTTTAGAACTTTGAAGACGGCCCTGTACCCTAACTTTGCCCCTTCTCACTTAAGTGATCCTGGACAAGGCTTGAATCTTTCTAATTATCCATCTCCAAGGAAAAACGGCTTCATGACGGTGGAGTACATTTCTTGTTTATCTCATGTTATCATTACATACATACTCAGTACATGTCACAATGCCTACTAACATAGTTTTTTCCCAAGTGTTATAAGCCAAAAAACTACAAAATCCAAAGTAACCTTGGGAGAGGGGGTTGCTGACTGAGTGGAAAGAGTCAGCAAAGGATTCAAAGTGATAATATTCAAATTGATTCTTAAAGATTTAGTAGGATTTTTCTGTACAATTATGATATGGTGATAGTGATCATGATAATAATAATAGTAACAATAATAATAATAATAGTGAGTCATAAGTAGTGTATGATAGGCATTTTAGAACATTTTATGTATTAAATCATTTAGATCTTGGAAGATTTTATAATAAACACTTTTCTAACCTTCATTTACAGATGAGAAAACTGAGGCACAGAGACTTTAAGACATTTGCCCAAGAACCCTTGACAAGTACATGGTTGATCCTGGATTCAAACACAAGCAGTACAATTGCTGTTTTTATCTAACTCTGAACTATCAGCAGCTTCCCTCTCTTTGTTAGTAGATGCCATTGAAAGCAATACCGTGTTTCCCCAAAAATAAGACCTAGCCGGAAATCAGCTCTAAGGTGTCTTTTGGAACAAAAACTAATATAAGACCCAGTCTTATTTTACTATAATATAAGATCAGTTATAGTATAGTATAGTATAGTATAGTATAGTATAGTATAATATAATATCAGGTCATATTAAGTTTTGCTCCAAAAAGATGCATTAGAGCTGATTGTCCGGCTAGGTCTTATTTTTAGGGAAACACAGTAGCAGTGATATCTCCCAATTTCTGGAAGTTGGGGCTTAGGATGCCTCCTATATGGGTAATTACAGAGTGGACACAGGTATTATGAGACCATGAGTCTGATCAATATCCTCTGAGACAATGTGCTCTAAGGGCTAGCTGGGGTCCAGGCCCAAGGAACACACCATCTCACTCTGTAAAAGGGCCCAGGAGACTGCATTCAATTAGACTTTAGAATGACAGAGTAGTAGGGGGCGTTATTATCCATACAGGCGAGGTAGTTTAATGCACTACTGTATGGGTTTATGGGGGCCTTTACCTAGGTTTTGTTTTGCTATTAGATGTCAGGGATGAAGACTGACAACATTCAAATAAAAGTCTCCGATCCCTTGAGCCAGGGAATTCTCATTGTTCACACATTCACTGCTTCATCAACATTTCTAAATTTTCAGCTCCAAAACATTGGGCTTTCATCACTAGAAACTTTTCATTTTTAAAGATCTATCTTTTCCTAGAGATATACAGTATTTTTAAAACTCAGGTAAAATGCACATAAGAACAAACAAAGTAATTGTGTGAATTCTCTGCAAACTCATAGACTAAATTTTCTCTACTTCTGGAAAATTGAACCCTATGCAGAATTTTGTCTTCTAACAAAGTAGGACATCACCAGCTTATATAATACCTGTGTAGGAAGAAATTAATTTGGGAGTTACTTTGGTTAAAACCTGCACTGTTGGTGTGTAATTTGATAATTCATCTAGAAAATGAATCCAAAACCATCTAAGATATTTTTAATAAACATGACTGAGGTATAATTTACATATAATAAGTGGCCATATTCAAAATTTACAATTTGATGCATTTTGATAGGTGTATACGCTAGTGAAACCACCACCATAATAACAATACAGATAATTTCCATCACCCCTGAAAGCATCTTTATTCCCCTTTTCAGCCCTTCCTTCCCCCACCTCTGGGTCTAGGCAGCAATGGATCTACTTTCTGTCACAATATGTTAATTTTTATTTTCTAGAATTTTATATAAGTGGAATTATACGATATGTACACTTTTGTGCCCATCTTTTTTCAACTGGAATAATGATTTTTTGAGGTTGCACAGATGGATCTTGTGTTATTTATCCATCTACCTATTAATGTACATGTGGGTTGTTTCCAATTTGGGGATATTATGAAATAAGAAACACCTTCCAACTCATTTTATGAGGCCAGCATTATGCTGATATCAAAAACAGGCAAATATATTATAAGCAAAGAATACTACAGACTAAAATCCCTCATGAAGATAGATGTAAAAATTGTAAATAAAACTTTAGCAAATGGAATCCAGTACTATATTAAAATTACAACACATCATGAACAAGTGAGGTTGATCTTAGGAACAGAAGGTTGTTTAACGTTCAAAAATACCACATCAAGAAACTAAGAAAAATAATAATCTCAATAGATGTAGAAAAACATTGGAAAAAATCCAATATCTGTTAGGTGGTGCAAAAGTAATTGTGCTTTTTGCAATTATTTTTAACTTTTTAAACTGTAATTACTTTTGCACCAAACTAATATTTCTGATTTAAGAAAAACTCAACAAAGCAGAATAAATTAGAAGGGGCCTTCTTCAACTTAATAAAGAGCATCTGTGAAAAAACCTATAGCTAATATGAGGTATAATAAAAAAATGCAGTGAATGTTTAAATAAGAAAAATTACAGTAAAAGACACATTGCCATTAATCCCTCTCAAAATATTCCTTGCTTTAAACACACTTACCCCATCATTCTTGCCACTTTCTGAAGCAGTTCTGGAAGTCCTCTTTCGTGAATGTCTTTGTTTCATCCTCCATCATGAACAACACGCTATGCCAACACATCGCTTCTGGTATAGCAATTTCTGTCAAATAAAAACATTACAGTGCGTCCTCATCCACCTTATTCACCAGATCTGGCACCATACAACTTCTGGCTCTTCCCCAAAGTCAAAATGACCATGAAAGATAATTGTTTTGAATCAATTCAGGACATTGAAACAGCCACAACAGCACAACTAAAGATACTCACGAAAGAGGACTTCCAGAACTGCTTCAGAAAGTGGCAAGGACGATGGGTAAGTATGTTCAAAGCAAGAAAGAGTATTTTGAGGGGGATTAATGGCAATATGTCTTTTACTGTAATAATTTTTTTAAATTTAAACATTCACCGTATATTTTGATCACACTTTGTATCACACTTAATAGTGAAAATCTGAATGTTTTCCCTTAAGATCAAGGACAAGACAAGAATATCTCAACTATTTTTATGCAATATTATACTGGATGATCAATGTAGCACTGTTAGCCAACAAAAAGAAGCAAAGGAAAAAGTAAAACTGTTTTTCTTTTTCAGATGACATGATCCGATCTGATAGAATCTACCAAAAAAAAAAAAAAAAAAAAAATGGAATCTACCAAATTGCTGAGTTTAACAAGGTTGCGGATAAAATGTCAATATAAAAAACTCAATTTTATTTCTACATACTAAGCATGGACAGTCAGAAATTGAAATCAATAAAGCAATTTTCATTTATAATAGTGTAAGTATGAAATACTTAGGAATGAATCAAATGAAAGATGTAAAAGAGCTGTACATTGAAAATTAGAGAATATTGCTGAGGGAAATTAAAGATGACCTAAATAAATGGAGAGATACATTACTCCGGGGTTGGAAGACTCAATATTGCTGTTTATTCTCTCTAAACTGATTGCGAGATTCAATACAATCGCTATCAAAGTTCCAGTAGGAATTTTTGTTGACATCAACGAGCTAATTATAATATTCATATGGAAACTCAAAGTAGCTAGAGAGTTAAAACAGCTGAAAGGAAGAGCTGCTGTAAAGATGGTAGTTGTGTAAAGGTAGACAAATAGATCAATAGAAAGAAATTGAGAGCCTAGAAATAAGCCATACATATAAGGACAATTGATTTTTTACAAAGTCACACAATTCAGTAGAGAAAAGAGATGTTATAGCAAATGGTACTAGAGCAATACACATATGCAAACAAGTGAACTTGGATCCATGCCTCTTATTATATATAAATATTTACACAAAATTTATCATAGACTTAAATATAAAACCTAAAGCCACAAAAATTATAAAATGAATCAGAGGTGAACATCTTTGTGACCTTTGGTCAGGCATAGATTTTTTTTTAATTTGACACTAAATGTATAAACCATAAAAAATTAATAAATTGGACAAAGACACCTGTTAAAAGAATTAAAAGGCAAACTATAGACTAGGAAAAATATGTGCAAACATATATCTAATTAAGGACTTAAATCCAAAATATATAAAGAACTCTCAAAACTCAACAGTAAAAAACAAACAACTCAATTTCAAACATAACCAAAAGATTTGAATAGATACTACCAAAGAAGATATACAGAGGGCAAATAATCACATGAAATGATGTTTACACCATTAGTCAGTAGGGAAATACAAATTAAAATTATAATGAGATATAACTGTCCCTCTGTTGGAATGGCTAAACATTAAAATGACTGACTACACTAGGTGTTGACTTAGACGTGAGGGGAATGGAATTCTCATACACTGCAGGTGGGGGTGTACGATGATACAACCACTTTGAAAAACAGTTTTACAGTTTCTTATAACTGGAAACATGCACCTACAGTGTGATAAACCTACTCCAATCCAATAGAAAATGAAATATATGTCTGTACAAAGACATATACACAAATATTCATAGAGTTTTATAGCCCCAAACTGGAAACAATCCAAATGTCCATCAGCAGATGAATGGATAAATAAATTATAGATAAAAAATAAACTTACAGTGTTAATATTACTCAGCAATAAAAAATAGAAATGAACTATTGACATGTGCAACAGTCTAGGTAAATCTCACAAGATATGTTGAGTGAAAAAAAATTAGACAACAAAAGCACATATGATATCATTTGTATAAACTTCTAAAATATGGAAACTAATCTAGTGACAGAAAGCAGATCTGTGGTTGCTTTGAGATGGGGGAGTAGGAAAGAGTTTGAGGGGTAGAAATTATAAAGGGGCATGAGGAAACTTTTGTGGGTGACAGATATGTTCATTGTCTTGATTGTGCGAATGGTTTCATGAATGTATAATACATATGTTGAAACATCAAATTGTGCTCTTTAAATATTTATAGTTTATTATATTTCAGTTGTATTTCAATAAAACTGCTTTTTACATATTCCTTAGTACTTTCCTAACACTTTTATAATAAAAACAGAAATCTTAAATGTAACCCCCATAGTCTAACCTCTGCATTCTTCTGCGGCCTCTTCTCACTTTAGTGTTTCCCCTTGTTTGTTGTCTTCCAGCTATTCCGACCCTATCTCAGTCCTTCTTATACACCTTGTTTCCTGGCACCACATGTTCTTTGTATATTCTCTTCCCTCTATTTGGATGTTCTTTCTTCCTGTATTTGTCCAGTAATTTCCCACTCATCCTTCTGATTTCAACTCAGTTATCACTTTGCCAATTATGCCTTCTCTAACCACCTTTATTAGATAAAATTCCCCTATATGTTCTCATAGAGCCTTGTGGCTCTACCCAAAGCACTCATCCCAATCTGCCTTCCCCATTGGTCTGTAATCTCCTTGAAGCCAGAACTGTATTGATCTGTAGTTACCACTGTATCCCAAATTTACAGTGCCTAGCACAGACACAGGAAATTATCTGTTGGATGAAAGAAAAAGTGAATAGTAATTGGAAACCAAAAACAGGAAATGAAGTAAATATATTAACATCATGAACCTAGCAAAGGCTTTGTAATAGTCAGATGCTACCTAACGAATTTAGCAAACACAATTCAGATCTTCAAACACATTGTACTTGAGATTGACTGTTCTTATAATGAAGGAAGAGAGCACCAGAATTCTTATGACAGAAGTAATTCACACATTGTACCAAAAATGGTTTTCTCACAATGCTCTTACAGTGATTTAAGCAAACAGGATGGAAATCTACTTAGTCTATATTTATAATTTGGTGTCATCAGGACTTTAGCATGCATCCATCGTATTAAGAGAAAAAGAGATAATTGTCATAATCTTAAATCTATGGTATATAGCTTGAAATTGTAAGAGAGATCTGATGTCTTCACAGTTGTGGTTGAGCAATTGTTTCATTGAGAAATTATTTCATTTAGTTTGGGTATGAGAGCCCCTGCGTGCAGTATAATAGTGTGGTGTTCTTCAGGGTGAGTCAGTCCTCTCATTTAGTTCTTGCAGCTAGAAGAGCCATCTATTGTTCAGATGAAAGCAAGCTGATAAAGAAAATCTATTTGTAGTAGAAAAGCACAGTGGCAATATAAAGCCCCTTAAAATGAGCCATGTTTTTGACATAGATTTCTCATGAATTGCTGCTCTCAGAGTTGAACTCTGGTTTAGTAGATTTTTCTTTCTTTTTTTTTTTTTTTTTGACAATGAATAATTTGCCTTTGTTTCACAGATGGGCAAACATAGTATAAAAATAGAATTAGTGATTTCACAGGAATTTTTCTATGTTTGGTTGACACGTATTTGAAATAAGTTTCTTGGATAGTTTTGGTATATAATTAATGCATGAATTTTAAAAATGAATGAGTGAGCAAATGAATATTGTTAAGCATTCATTAATAGTTTGTGTAGACCATCAAAAAAATCAACAAAACAAAAAGGCAACCTACAGAATGGGAGAAATATTTGCAAATCATATATCTGATAAGGGTTTAACATCCAAAATACATACAGAACTCAAACAACTCAGTAGCAAAATAAACAATCTGATAAAAAAATAGGCAGAGGATATGAATGGATGTTTTCTGAAGAAGACATACAGACGGCCAACAGATACATGAAAAAATGCTCAACATCACTAATCATCAGGGAAATGCAAATCAAAACCATAATGAGATATTCCCTCTTACGTGTTAGAATCACTATCATTAAAACGATGAGATACATGTTGGCAAGGACGTGGAGAAAAGGGAGCACTTACGCATTGTTGGTGGAAATATAAATTGGTGCAGTGCAGCCACTATGGAAAACATTATGGGAGTTCTTCAAAAAATAAAAACTGAAACTACCTATAATGCCTATTATCCAGCAATCCCACTTCTGGGTATTTATCCAAAGGAAATGAAAATAGCATATCAAAGAGATATCTGTACTCCTATGTTTATTGCAGCATTATTCATAATAGCCAAGGTGTGGAAACAACCTAAGTGTCCCTCAAAAGACAAATGAATGAGAAGGTTTGATACATATGTTCATATGCATATCTGTCTGTCTGTCTGTCTGTCTATCTATCTATGTAATGAAATGTTGTTCCACCATAAAAAAATAAGAAAATATTGCCATTTGCAACATATATGGACCTTGAGGTATTAATGCTTAGTGAAATGAGTCAGATGGAGATAGACAAATACTGTATAATATCACTTATATGTGAAATCTATAAAAGCTAAATTCATAGAAACAGCGCTGAGTGGTGATTACCAGGGGCTGGAGGGAGGGGAGGCGGGGGCGGGGATGGAGAGATGTTGGTCAGAAGACACACACTTTTAGTTATAAGATAAATAAGTTTTGCAGACCAATGTATAGTATGTTGCGTATGGTTAACAATGCTGTACTGTGTACTTGAAAGTTGCTAAGAGAGCAGATCTTAAGTGTTCTCACCACAAAAAAGAAATGGCAATTATATGAGATGATGGAGGCGTTATTTAATGCTACGGGTAATCATTTGGCAATATATGTATATCAAATCATGTTATAGAAACTATGCTTACACAATTTAATATCTAAATTATACATCAATAAAAAATAAACCTTTTAAAACATGAAAAGTATAACTACAATCAAAAACAAAAGAAATGTGTTAAAGAACTGAGGACAGAATTAGTAAATGAAAAGGTATCTGAAGAAATTTCCTACAGTACAGTGAAAGCAGCAAAAGAGATTAAAAAAAACATAGCAAAAGGGACAGTAAATATATATCTAATTTCAATTTAATGGGGAAAAAAGGATAGAGAACATGAGGAAGAGAAAAATGAAAGTGATATGCCTTACTTCTCTTTTTATTATTATTGATTAAAGACAAGAATCCTTAGATGCAGTCATCACAAGAAGACCTAAACAGGACACTTAATCACCTTAATCTCCAAAACACTAAAACAATGAATAAAGTTGATCAGTGGGAAACAACTAAGCACTTACAGAAAAAAGACAACTGGACTAATTCCTCAGAATACTAGAAGAAAATAGCTGGCAACCAAGAATTTATACTAAGCTAAATTATCATGTAAAAAACAATAAAAAATCAAATCAAATAAAAATAACACCTTCAGACAAATCAAAATCAGAATCTACCAGCAGAGTTTTGCTGAAGTATCTTCAATAAGATATTATTTATGGAGAATAAAAAAGAATCCCATAAGGATTTTTAATGGAATTTTACATTGATAAAAGTATAAATTGGCTATTATACATTAAAATTTAAAAATATGTTCATACCCTCCGCACCAAGAATTCTTCATCTGTAAGTTCTAGCCTAATAGTTTTGTCAAGGCTATGTGCAAATATTTGTCCACAAGAACATTTCAATTTTCCTCATAATATTGAAATCAGAAGTATTTTTTACCCTTAACAAGAAAGGACTTAGGAAACATGCCATGAAATATTGAAATCCTATAACATATTAATAGCGGTTTTGTAGGAAGACATCTGTCTAAAAGTATGGATAAGTATCAAAGGTATATTACACTCAAAAGTAGCCTATACTATGTACATTTTGAACATATTTTTTTTGAAATATTACAAGAGACATAGCCTTTAAAATATTAAGATTACTTATACCTGACAGTGGAATTGTGAGTACTTTCAAATTGCCTTTTTGTGCCTGACAATGTTTTTAAATTATTTCTACACTAAACTTTTGCTTTTGTACTTAAACAAAAATATAATAAAAATATATGCTGTTTTTGGCTCTGAAAAAAATATATATCAGGAACTTTGATAAATACTTTCACATATGATATTTTAGTTAATCCTGAGAGGAATCCCATAATATACATGTTATTATTTAACAAGCCTTCCCTTTTTTTGATGGATGAGTAAATTAACTGTCAATGAGATTAACTGACTAATTCAGAGTAACATAAGTTTCAAAGCTAGGGCTGAAACCCAATACCCAAATTTATTCTTTCAACACTGAAATCATATTTGGTGAACAACAATACCTAAGAATTCTTTTTCATTTGATTTTTCCTATGAAAGAAATTCTCACAGTTGGTGATATTTTGGAGTTGCTTTTTCAAAATGACAATAAGGGTAAAAGTAAATATCATGAACATTCTTAGAGGCAAAATTTTTACTTGCCTTATTGAAGCTGAGGACAATTATTATTTGAAAGCACTTGGTGCTAAAACAAATTGTCAAAATTAATACTGAATCAATGGGCTGGCATTTTCTTAATAAAGGGCGTACTCCTTACAACTAGGAAATGGGGGAACGGGGGCTGGATTTGGAGACAAATAAAGGCCTATAGTAGTTCACCTAGGGCCTAGGTGGGAGCTGTGGAAAGCCTGGCTTAACCCACACACTTCATGTGTTCTGTATTCATTCATTTGTTGACTCAATCATTCCAAACGACAAATAAACAAGAGAACTATTTCAAATAAAAGTCAAACAAACATACTAAGTCTGACTCAAATAAAGGTCAACCAGTCACTAAGTGTGACTAGCCCAGAGGCGTTTATACTTGGGAGTGGAAATGGAGGACTCAGAAATTACAGAGAACCTGAAGACTAGACAATCATGGGGAAAGCAGGATAGATATTGGCGTCAGTTGTATGAGGCCTGACTCTAATACAAACCCTCATTGCAGTTGTGCGTTCCTCAGTCACAGGGACATGAGAGGGCTGAGAAAGGATCTGGGGAGTTTGGGGGGAGTAAAAATTGTGAAAAAAGGTTAATAAGTTAGAATTGTAAAGTCTAAAGAGATTAAACATATTGGATCTAATAGGTTTAGTATTTCCAGTTAACTTTTATCGAAACAAAAATCATGAAATTAACACTAAGCTCCTCCAATTTACTGAGTGCCTAGCACAAACCAGATGAGTGCCAGAAATATTGAAATACATGATCTCATATAAGCTTTATCACAATCATATAGCATCACCACCTTTTTATAGAACAGGAAGTAGCAGTTCAGAGATATTAACTGAATGTGTCTGATGGTTCACTGTAAGATTGGGGAACCAGTCTTATGGACTTTAAGTATATTTATTAGTACTTAATTATATATACGTTCCTACTGTTATCCTTCCTGTGAGATAGTTACCCTTTCTTACCTCACTGACATCAGGTTTGGCCACATGACATTCCTTGGCTAACAAAATGTGGACAGGAAGATGTTTTTAATGTCTGAGCAGAAATATTAAGAGCCACTATGTATCCAGCCATTCATCATTTTCCTTCTGCCATGGGAATGTCACGTCCCTGATAAGGCTGCTTTTCTGTTTATGAACTAACTTGGGTTAGAGTCACAGTCAAGCAGTGAAGGACATCTAACATGACAAAGGAAAGAACATTTGTCGTTGAAAGCCATCAGGATTTTTTGTTAGTTGATTCGTTTGACTAACTAGTATATAAGTTTTGTTAGCCTGAGCAAGTTACTTAATCTCTCTGTGATATAATTTCTTTCTTTCTTTCTTTGTTTTTTGTAAGACTGAGCGGTTTTAGTTATTAAATAAGTTAATGTAGATAAAGTACTTAAGCCAGTGCTATGCTGCTAAATGTTTCTTTGAAGAAAAAAGTTTTGACCATAGTGTTTGCTAGTTTATCTTGTGTAAGCACTTCTTCCATGGCTGATTCCAAGCTACCAACATATCACTGAATGGACAGTTCAGAAGAGGTGCAATCAATTGCCTATTAAAAGTAGGAACTGGTTCTAGCACACCGTTGAATTTAAAATAGTGCACATAGCAAACACTATATTAGAGCATAATGGATATTAAGCACTATAGACGAGTTTGTTTTTTGAAGACAGGTGACTGAAAGAAATGGCTTCTCAAATTTCCTTTACATCCTTGATATCCTTTATTTGGAAGACAACTCGGAGGATGTCAGCACTGGACGTAACTTAGAGATGCTCTAGTATACCCATTTCATCTTAATAGACAAGGGAATTGAGGCTCAGAGAGGCTGAGTAGCTTGTTAAAGTCACACAGTCAGTAGGAAGAAATGCTATAGTTCCTACTGTCCAATACACTCTTTTCCCTTCCAACATGACCCATCTCTTTTTAAAAATTGCAATGGAAGGGATCAGCAGAGAAAGGAAAAAGATGAGTAAATAACCAATGCCTCTTAACTTGTTCCACTTTCTGGTTAGGAATAATCAATACTAAAAGATTAAAATTAAATGCTGGTCACATTTATTGATGATTCTGGGATTTTTTGTGTGTGATTATGAGTCCATTTTGAGGAAAGTTGTCACTGGGAAAAATGGTTAATAGTATGTAGTTGTGTATCATTTTGCAAAACTGATGATTATTAGGAAGAACTGTAAATGTTACCAACCATTGAAATGTCTAATTAAAGGTGGCTTTTTTGACTATTAAATGAGTGCATCATCTGGTATTCCCTAGTAATACCTCCTCCTAAAAATATTGCAGTACACCCCCAAGCAGTATACTTCCAAATTAGTGCTTTTCAGACCAATAATGTAGTGTATTCATATCTTAAGGTAACAGTGACTCATTTTTTTAACCATAGTGGTTACTGGCTGTAACTATGGAATACATTGTCATGGAAACCACATTTCTTCCTCCCCCAACTTCAATTCACCCCAGAGCTATTGAGAGACAAGAATTAAGGAAAAGCATTTTGTCAGATGCATATGCCAGATAACAAATGAGCACACACAAAGAGGTGTGTGTGTGTGTGTGTGTGTGTGTGTGTGAGTGTGTGTGTGTGTGTGTGTGTGTGTGTGTAGAGGGAGAGAGTGAGGAAGGGAGGAAGAAAGGAACTCTCATTGATTAAAGTTAAACAGTAAAAAATCAAGGAAATTAAATATACATTTTCCTTTATATATATATTTTTTCATTTTGCTGCCTCAGTCTAAACCAGCACAATTGTAAAATGGGAAATGAACATAGCAGCCTTTAATGCTGCCCTAGAATAGGAGGTCAGCCTTAGTTTGGATAATTCATTAGGGAAAGACTGTTAGATATTATTGGAACATCACAATATAGAGCATACAATACTTTTAGGGTGTTTGAAATCCAAATTATAGGCTAATGAATAAGGGAAATATTGAACAACTTTTTTTAGAATCCATTCTCCTTTGGAAAAACAGCAGTAATTATAGATGTTTTGTAGGTGGAAGTGCTCTCACAAGCACACATTTTATGGTAACATAAAGAAAATGCTAAGGGATACACTTAATCTGTGAATGTGACTTTAAGATTCCACGGGAGGCACCAGACACCAGCTGTGCTCCTAAAATATGATCTGCTATGGTTAAGGCCTCCTGAGCCACAGCAATCCCTAGATATGAACTGGATTGAACCAATCTTGGTTATTAATAGAGAAACCAACTAGGTAAGAACTTATGCACTTAGTCTAAGAATCCCAAAGCCTGAGGCATAGCTGCCCTCTGGAGTTAGAACCTGATTTGTCTCAACTTCTTTCAAGAGGTCTTACTTTAGTAGGCAGGACCCATAGTCCTCTCAACAGGGGGCTGATTAAAAATGTAGATTCTTTTATATCCTCCTAAGGAATGAGAATGTAGGGTTAGGCCTGAGCACCTTTGTTTTGTTTTGTTTTGTTTTTTTTAAAAAAAAACGAGCACCCCAGGCAATTCTGATACAATCAGGTTCAGTTTCCATTTACTTGGGACTAGAGGGTGCGGTATTTTGGACATGGACAAGTGAAAAAAAGTATATAGGGCATTGCATTTGACTTGACAATTTGCAGGTCATTGTTTTTTGGTTCTTACTGGAACTTTGTAAGACTGAAAAGTATAGTGTTATTGGGGGCTTATATAAATTTAGAATACAAGTGGTCTGGCATTCTGGTGGAATTGCATTAGGAGGGCATGGTTCTGGCAGTTTGCTGTGGATGTTTAGGACTATGTTGTTGCTGTATTTCAAATGGGATAGGAGTTCAGTGCCCAATTAGAAAGAGACTTTTGAAACTACCATCTTCATGTGAATATGACAGGCCTGACCCTTCTCAAATAAATCTGAAGATGCTTTTGGAGAAGTGTGCCATGTCTCCTCTGAAGCTGCTTCTTAAACTATTTCCCACCACTGCTTTTTTTTTTTTTTTTCTTTTTTAACCTCACCTTAAAGGCGTGTTGATTGAGTGACTTGGGCAAATGATATAACCTTTAGGGTCTCAGTTTCCTCCAAGAAAAGGTGTCCAATAACATTTACCTCTCAGGCTAAGACAGAAGATAAGCTATGTTGGTAAAGAGCAGCCAGGTATCACCACGGCTTACTACAGAAATGTGTTATTTGTCATCTCTAGTCTTCACGACAACACTGCAGAGTAGGGGTTAATAGCCCCATTTACAGATAGGCAAACAGAGGCTCAGACACTGTAAGTGACTTACAGAACCGCACTCATCACCAGGACCAGGGTCTGATACCAAACTCTGGTATATCTTGCTCTCTTTCTACCAACCATATGAAGCATAGTACCAAGCACTCTAGTGGCACTCAAAGGATGCTACTTTTATCCACTTTCTAGTCTGTACCTTTCCTATCACGTTTTTTTTTTTTTTTTTTTTTTTTGTCTCTAAGCAGTTTTGCAGCTGGGTCAGCCACATGCTGATATGTTTTGGTCTTTTGCAATTTTGACAGCCTCACTTTAAAAAGAAGAAAAGAAGGAAAAAAAGACACACACACAATAAAACATGCACCAGTCTTGCTATTCATACTTCCGGAACAACATAAATACTTCTGGGGCTTCTTGGAGCTTCTGAGACATTAATGTGGGGAAGCGGCGGACTCTTCCTTTTTGAGTTCGAAAAATGTCTTATCAGGCTTGATTCTGAGGTTGATTCTATAACCCAGGGAAGGAGTGGGCTCGCTGCTCCAGAAATCAAGGGCCTTGGGCCCCAGGGAAACCATTTCCAGCCCACTTCTGCCTCTGCCTTGGATCCCTTTGCAGGCCATCAACCCAGGCACGCCTTTGTCAGAGGGCAGCGAGGATGTGCCCAGCAGGTCTCCGCGCAGCCCTCCCCTTCTCAGGAACTCAGCCTCAGAGGTCGCCTACATTCGGGCAGCAGCAGCAATGAGAGCCGAGTGCGATCTCTGGGTCACATCAGGGCTGGGAGCCCCTGCACGCGTCCCCCAGAGACTCCTCAGTAGCACAAAGCGCGCTGGCGGGCTGGGCTAGGCTGGCCAGCACCACGCTCCTTCCCTCTCGGCCCCTCCCTTCCATCCCACTTGCCCGGCCAGCGCTCCCCACGGTGACTCTGGATTGCTGCAAGCCACTGGCTTTTTACCAAATCTGGAGCTGCAGTATTTTTTTTTTTTTTTCTTTCAGAGAATAATTTCAGCCCCCTTCAGCTCCCATGACAATCTTATGTGACTGGGGAGAGTAGGCGGGCACATCCTTTTACATGCTAATGGTGCCCCACCTCCTTTGAACCCTCCTCTAAGCGCCTGGCTTCCTTTGATTTTTATTTATTTATTTATTTAAAATTTTACCTCCCCCAAATTTACCATAAGGGGGAGAAAAAAAAAACCCATCTTGATTCTGTCCCTACCCCCACGCCTCATTCCCCAGGGAAGGGAGACCCCGAAGACGCTCGGTACTTGCCCTCAGCTTTGCTCCTACCCGGGCGCTGGGATGGCTGCGCTGGGCGCAGGGGGCAGCGATCGTAGCTGCCGCTTGGTCTAGGCTGTCGCTCCATGTGCCGGGCGGCGAGCACCCTGTTCGGGTCCCCCAGCAAGCTGCCACTGCCGCAGCCCGAAAGGAATGTCCCCTGTTTTTAAGGACCCTGACTGTTTTACACCAATGATTTGCCACTGCAAAGTTGCTTGCACCAACAACACTTTGTCGTTGATGTTTGGATGCAAGGTAGGACGAGGTTCATGTCTTTTTAATGCATGCTGCCTCCTTTGGGGGTGCGAACAATTCTTTTGTTTGTTTATATGTCTGCCTGTTGGGAGCGTGACAGAAGCTAGGACTTGCTCTGCTCGACTTGCTCTGCTCTCTCTGGGAGCTGGCTGGGTTTGGGGGCCTTGAGAGTACACTCATTTTCTGGTGTCCGATGTTGGGTTGATACCTCGGTTGTCACAGGACCCCCTGGTCTCTAAATGTACAGAGGCTCCCAGAGCAGTTATGCTTCGGAAAGGGGGCGCCTTGGGTGGCTCTCTGCTTGGGATCTCGTTATACATTCCCAAACTCCTCACAGGTTACCAGCGCCTGGAGCCCTGACCCACAGGACCCACGGTCCGTCCGCGTTAGCTGGGGCTGTAGACGTACTTGAGATGAAATTGAACGGATCAATTTGCATTGGGGCACTTTTACAGCTGAGGAGCTTATTTTTATTTTAGACAGCAAATCTGAAGCCAGGCTCCTGTTGCCCCCAATCGTGTATTTTTCTCTGAGCTTATACAATCCACTTGAAATCAACACTCAGAAATTTTATCAAGAGGTGGCGCAGTTACTCACTGAAGTTTCTAGTGAATAACTGTCCCATCCCAGATTTTTGTAAAGGTGATTGGTGTTCCCAAGGAAATGAGGTTTGAAAATTTTTGAACCAGGGTACTATCATTCATTGCTCCTTGTCTGAAACTTTTTGGGCTGACTCCGTGATGCACTTCCTGAAAAGGTGCACAGAACTTGGCATTTGAGCAGCCTTTGCCTGTGAGTGGTATGAAAGCATGTCCCTTACTCCTAGGTACACACCTTCACTTTTTTTCATTGTGCAAAGCTGGTGGGTTTGTCTAGACTGTATAAAACACTTTTGTGGCCACTATGGTGACTCTGTAAGGAGAAAGAACATCATCTGAAATAACTGAATATTCACATTTGGAAGTAAATAATCACACAATCCCTACTGTTTTGAAACACACCACCGGCAACTGGATTCCACAGCTGGCAAGCATCTTAGGCAGTAAACTTAATGAAACATACACATTCAACTTCATGGATAGTCCTCAGAGGGGGTGTAGGTTTAATGGAAAAATTGGGAGTCAGGAGCATGAGTCTTATACTGGCTATGCCTGTAGAATCTTCTCTCTTTTCTGAGCCTCAGATTTTATTCTATAAAACGAGAGGTGTGGATGAGATGACACTCCACAGCTCTAACATTCTCCAATGATGTCTTTCATAAAATCATTTAATATAAAGTTACTGCTAGAGATTTATGTCATTTACTCAATACGATAGGCTGTACCTTACCATCTGTTTATATATATACACATATATATATGTATATATATGTATATATACATATATATGTATATATATGTATACATACATATATACACACACACACACACACACACACACACACACATATATATGATTATACTAAAGAGTAGCTAGATTCTCTTTTTGAAACCCCTATAAAGGTCTTAGAGTTGATGAAAGTTTGTGTGTTCATCGTTGACAGGAAGACATAACTGAATGAACACCACCAATAACTAACTTGTTAGCTCTTTTCCTCGCATAAGCTGCCACCTTTCCTCCATGCTTCTATCCACTCACTCTTCTAATTGTATTTACAGCAGCATCTTAGCAATGGCAACTGTTTAAAATCCATTTCCATAAACTTACAAGACTTGCTTTGCAGTGCTAAATGACGATTAACAAAGGTGAATTATTTTCAAGGGAAATTAAACACAAACTAATAATCAAATAAGATAAGTTATTAGCACGGAGAATATTGTTGAATATATGTTCAACCCTTGAAGCTCATTTTCAAAGAGGTTTCTTTTATGCTGTTAAGTTTTCCCCTGAATTTTAGACTGTTGGAGGGAATTGGTATAATTACAAGCACACGTTGTTGTTGTTTTTTTGAAGGCTGGGGAATTACACTAATTTAAGTTCCTTTAAGTTCTCTTCCTTTTGGTGTTCTGGTTTCACAAAGTCAGTTTGTGAGAAAACCATGTCAACAGAGTGAAACGCCTAAATCACCGGTGTTGGTAGACATTGTTCTTTGGAAAGTAAATCAAGTCTCATTGAAAATTAAATAATACTTTAAAGAGTTTATCTCATTCCATTTTGTCAAGTATTTGAATAAGATAATCCTTAGAAGCCCTATATAATGGGATTGATAATTATATTAAAACTATAATTAACAGTTGGTTTATCATAAACTGATTGATGTAAGGCTTCCACCTTAGAATCTTAGGTGTGAAAAAAATAACAGAACCTTCTAGTCTAGCCTTTTTCTAGTAAAATTGTTCAACACTACCTGGCAGATGATAACAGAAGATAATGTAGAAAACTTGTATATCATATATGCCTGGGTTTCAAAACTAGATGTACCACTTACTGGATATATAATTTCTCTAAAGTTTCAGTGTCCTCATAGGTAGAATGGCCACAGTAATAGCTACTGCATTACAAATTACTATGTCATTGTGAGAAATACAATTTAAATGACTATGTACGCATCACCAAATGAATGATACTTTTATATGACCTTCGTTTTTGTCATAGCTCCATTAGGGGGCTCATCATTTCTAGGAGGAACCTCTTTCACTTCTGATAAATTGTTAATCTTTGCTCTGAGCTTGATTTTTTGCTCTGATCATTATTTCTCTTAAAGTTACTTTTATCTATGCTAGGTGTTTATATAAAATGTAGGAAACATTTATATATTGATAAAATATTCACAAGCAAAGTGAGTTCATGAAAATTAATGACAATTTTATGGCATTCGTCCATTCAAGCAACCAATATTCATTGAAAATCCAATAAATGCTCAACACTGCAGATGTGGCAATAAACAGCTCTTATTCCCCCATGATCTCAAATGATGTGGTAGATGACTATACTAATTATAATATTGACTTAAGGAAAAAATATAAAATAAGGATTTCAGCTGAACAATGAAAGTGGAATTTAAATAATTGTTTAAAAAGTAAAAAAAAAAAACTTATGGAGATATAGATGTCAAGCCTCCAAAAACGCACGCTAGTCAATATTATTGAATAAGTTTGAAACTAAAATGATTAGGATTGATATCTATTTTCTTCCCTGGTAGAAACTGAGCATGGCAAATTCTAAAATCATGTTTGTGTGTAGTCCAGACCTTGTCAGTTTCCAAATTAAAAAAAAAAAATCCACTTATACTGTTTGTTCTTAGTATCCCAAATCTAGTAATGGCTTGAAGGGTGCTGAGTAACTTGAACTTTCCAGACAGAAACCCCAAATAATTTTATTTTGCCACTTAGCAATCTCCAGCCCCCCCTCCCTCTTGCTGTATCCTGGCTGTCATTCAGTTTAGTTAACTGACTATGTGACTTATGACTACAAATGTGACATGTCCTTCTGTACTAGGCTCTATCCCAGGCACTGTGATAGTCATTAGAGATACAAATGTAAGTATGACACTGTTTTTTCCCTTCAGGAATTACAAGTCTACTGAGGGAGGTAATTCTACTCCCTTCCCTAAAATACAGAAAACTCACAGTCTCACCTGACCTTAACGTCTCATAAGAGAAATCAAATCACTATTGTTCGAAAAAGAGTTTTCTTATTATATCAGTCCTGTTTTTGCCCCAGCCCATATGCCATTACCATATGATGCTGCTTTGGGAAGACTTTCCATGGAGAATGAGGCCTTCTGAAAGGCTTTTTTCCCCTCAGAGTAATTTTTTTGTATGTGTTATTATCTTAAAAGAGTCATTAGCTTTACCTTTACTTAACTCTGTTTTCTCTACCTGTAGAAATCCAAGTTCTGAATGTAATTCCATGACCCAGACTATACCGGGTGTGCCAAAAATAATGTATATATGTGACTTGTATTTATCTTTTGTTATAGGTATATATTGAGTGTTACAATTTTAATACAGTTTTTTCCTTTCTTAAAATGTGTATATATATATTTTTGGCACCCTCGTATATTGTTTCTCTTTCTGTTCTCTTGCCCATAGCTGCATTACAAAGGTCAGAAGCCTCTGTGATTCCCCTTCCCTTCATTCTCCCCCTTCAAGTTACCATTTTCCCTGCAAAAATAACAAAACAGTATTTGTTATCTCCCCTAATAATCTAAAATTCTTTATGAAGTATGATGTTTTCTACAATTATTCCTTTGCTTTTTTTCTTCTTTAACTCAGAAGATGTTATTGAAAACGTTTCGTATATATCTTAGGGAACTTCTCCCTCCCCTCTCCATCCACTCAGTAGCCATTTGTTAATATAACAGTCCAACAGAATCACACCATCAAACTCTTAGGCCATATAAGGTGCCGTTAATATTCTGCTTGGTGGATTAGGATAGAGAAAAGTTCTTGAAAATGTTGTAGAGTCCTGAAACTTATTTTTTCCAGGTAATGTTTAAACATTGCATAAAATTCCTCACCCCTCACAGCAAAGGAATAATCTGGTAGAAAGCAACCTCCCTTTTGTCTATATGGTGACTCTCCCCAAAGAAAGAAGAATGACAATAAGGAAAGGGTTAAAAAGAAAAAGAAAAATAGAAGAGGGAATCAAAAGGTGAAAGGAATTCTTACTAAGGAAGTAAAGTGAAGGGAAAAAAGAACTCAGCTTGATTAAACATCTACAAACACTAGACGCTATCTTAGGTGCTTTATGAGTGTGCTTTCCATCTCCAGAGTTATCAGGCAAACAAAGAAAGGAGGGAAGGAAGGAAAGTAGAACAGGATGATGGGAAGGAAGGAAAGGGAAGTGGACTGTGGGATCCCAACCTCCAGAAAGTACTTTTGTAATCTCCCAGTATCAAAGTGTCTGTCAGCACCTCTCTGGTGGACAGTTCCCTGAAACTAGCTTTGTCCCACCTTTCCCAGGATTCCTTTACTTGCCAGAAAGTCTGTTGGTGAAGTGTTTTTGTTTGCTCATTTGTTTATTTACACGTAGCCAACTTTGTTATAAATGAATGGTGGTCTCAGAGGATTCATTAATCGATATACCACTACGTGTATTTTTGTCATTGGTAGGACAGTTTTTTTCTATGTGAATATTTTTAAATTTGCCCGTGTCTGACTTTTGGTGGGGTTTTGTTGTTGTTGTTGTTGTTGTTGTTGTTCTTTTGTTTTGTTTTATAACACGTGTTCATTGAAATAAATTAAAAAACAAACAAAAATGTTTAGAAAATACTATTATCTCAGACCACTAAAGATAAAGACTGTGAACATTTTAGTGGAATATTTTTCTGATACTATTTTATTATTGTTAGTCTACAGATAATGCATTTTTAAATGTAGTCACAATTATATTGAGTTTACTTTTGAGTGGTTTACATTTATATTAGGATTTGTATATATATATATATATATAATGTATATATACTTTTTTAAATAGCTGTATAACAGATAACCATCCTTATCTTTGGATATTTAGGGTTTTCTTGTTTGTTTGTTTTTCCATCCACATTTTGTACTATTGAAAGTAAAATAAAATACTTATCTTGGAGAATCAGTAATTTTTTTATTTGATATTATTTCCTTTTGGTAGTCTAGAATAAGTAGAATTACTGAGACATATCTTTTAAATATTTTAAGGCTCTTGATAATGGGTATTGCCAAATTTATTTTAAAGATGGCTGTATAAATTTGCAGTGACACAAATGACTTTAAATGTCATCACATTCTCCAGCTTTAAATACTTTTTCTCTACTTTATGGATTTATAAATAAGAGATAATTAGTTTGTTTTCTTGTAAGGTTAAAATTCTCTTAGACCTTGAGATAATAGGAGTCCCATGACACATTGGTATGTCCAAGTTTAAAAATATCTAATATGCAAAAAATCAAGGTGTTCATATTCAACATGGGTACATTAAGGTAACAGTTGTTTACACTGTCAAGACATAAGTCCTTGTCTAAACAAATACACAATAACCTGCTACCATGTGCTAAATATTGTTCTAAATGCTTTCCAAATGTCAATTCGCTTAATCCTCACAATAATTTTCGAGTTGGATATAAAAGTTATTTCCACGTTAGAGATGGGGAAACAGGCATACAGAGTGTAAGTAATTTGCCTAAATTTATATAGCTTTCAAGTAGTGGAGCCAAAATTTGAGCCCAGGCAGTTTATATCTACAGCCTAAACACATTTCCAGAATTAACTATAGGGCTCTTTCAAATAACTTCCTATAAGTGCCTTTAAGTTAGGAGTCAGTTTGCAAAAATATAATTTATACATACCTTTTGGGGAATAAGTCTGAATTTGAGTGCAAGGCACACCTGTCAGAGGGCTCAGCCTTATTGTAAAAGCTTTTCAGCTGTTTGAGAGGAGTTTGATCTAATACACCATTTCCTATAGTATTCATGTTCTCATTTCCCGCATAAGGTTATTAAACCATATAGACAGGAGGTGACTTTCTCAAGAGTACACAGCACATCACAGAGCTGTATGTAGAACCAGGTCTCCTAATTTCTAGCTCAGTGTTATTTTTCGATGGCATGATCTCTAACTATGAAGTGGAAGTTCTGAGAATCAAGGTGAGAGAAGAGAAACTGACAAGATTTAGCTGCAAAAAGCAGGGAAAGTAACACCTTGCTTACAAGACTTGTAAGGATTAAGTGGTATCACACATATGAAAACATTTAGCACAATGTTTGGAATGTGGTAAATATTCAAATTATATTTTTGTCTTCCATTTTTTTAAAGCCACTTTGCAAACTGGTGAAAAAGTTGGAGATTGTTGATAGTCAACTGAACAGTGTTTTTCAGTCAAGTACTTTGAAATTTATTCATCAGTAAATGAGATGTACTTTAACCTACCAACACATTATTAAAATGTTTCCATGCCCCAAAAGGCAGAATCCAGAAGTTTACATAATTCACACCAAAAAAAAAAAAAAAAGCAAGCAAGAAATCCTAGATTAAATCTGACCCAGAAAGAGAAAATGAAAAATGAGCTAATGAGTGAAATAGGTGCTGAGTGTCCCAAAGAAGCAGGTTACGTAGGCCTTCTGTCCCATTTGACAAAGTATACTTGCCAGTTCAAGGTCCTTTTCAAATTTTATTTTTAATGGTAGAAAATTGGGGAGGGGGGCTAAATATCAACAGATAGGGAGGGTTTAATGTTGTGCAGTCAGTAAAATCCGTTCACAAATAGGAATGTTAATCATAGAATTCAGGATCTTGAAGAACCTCACACTTAATTTATATTTGTCATGAAGCCTTTGGCCTTATACTCATGGACCTCCAGGTGAAGTTCCAAAGTCCATATGGTAAAATCATCCCCAAATCCCTTCTGAATTAAATTACCTCCATATGCCTGTGGCATCCAATACTTAATGCTCTAATCTTAATTATAATATTCAGTTGTAAACTTATTTACTTATTCTATTTTTCCATATAAACTGAGCTCCTTAGGGTCAGGGGCCATATTATATTTGCTTACTACAGTGCCTAAAAGATCCAGTCAATAAAACGGTGCCTGTTTTACACAAGGCAGTCATTAAATATTCGTCGAATGAGTGAGTGAATTATATAGGTGCTTGTAAATGTTTACTGAATGAATCAGTGAAAAAAATAATGTGTATTTTGTTATAATTCATTTGTCATTTTCCTTTAGCAGTTTGCCTCTGAGAACTTCTTGTACTATCAAACTTCCTAGAACTTGTGTTACCTGAAACAGGCTAGGCATTACTCAATGTATTACCCTGGTGTGACAGTTAATTTTGTGTGTGAACTTGATTGGGCCTTGGGGTATCCAGGCATTTGGGCAAAAGTTATCCTGGGTGTGCCTGTGAGGGTGTTTATGGATGAAATTAACATTTGAATCTTTAGATGGAGTGAAACAGATTGTTCTCTTTAAAGTGAATGGTCCTCATCCAATCAGTTGAAAATCTTAATGGAACAAAAAAGGCTGAGTAAGAAGGAACTCCTTCTGCCTGACTAGTGTGACTTTCCATATCAGTCTTTCCCAGCCTTAGGTCTTACACTGAAACATCAACTCTTCTTGGGTCTTGGGCCTGCTGCTCTTCAGGCTGGAACTTATACTATCAGCTCTCCTGATTCTCAGGTCTTCGTACTTGGGCTAAAACTGTACATCTGCTCTCCTGGGTCTCCAGCTTGCTAACTGAAATTTTTTGGACTTCTCAGCCTCCATAGTCACATGAGCCAAATCCTTATAATAAATCTCTCTGTCTCTCTGGAGAACCCTTACTAACACACCTAGTATCTAGGGTGAGATACCTGGACATGTCATCACTAGTAAGTCATTCTTATGTAATACGTTATAGGGGAATTATTAGATTATAAATACAATTGTCTCCTCATGCCATGGTATCTTGCTGCAGACAATCTGATTTTCTCTAGAAGGTCATAGATTTATTTAACTATAAATCACAGATTCTACCTTCAGATGTAGCAGAGTAGAAATCATTTAAGGCTGCTTTAATGACATTTCTATCTCTATTTACAGATATGAATGTTTTTGTCAGCCTTATGAACACATTGTACATTGCAGTGATGATTAATAATGATAAGTTTTCCTACGAGAATTTAAATGATTGGGTCAAATGGAGTAAGAACACTGTCCTAAATTATGGCTTTTGGAAATCTCATAAATAACAGTATTATTTAAGGCATCATTTGTTTTGTGTGTGTATGTGTGTAATTTCTGGTATAAAATATATTATTTGTGATGATATTCCATTGCATTACTTTTACTAAAGTTTTGTTCTAGTTTTTGAGGTGGTTTAAATCATTTTATTTGGTGAGTGAGCACACTAAAAACTGTCATAATCTGTAAAATGGTGGCCCAAAGCATTCTAACTTCAAACAACCGTATTATAGTTTAACCAGCCAGGGATTAATATCACTGCATTATATCTCAAGTAATGATAGCATCAAGTAATAATTAATGAGATAATTTTTATAAGATGTCAAATAATATGGTGGCTACTACCACGTCAATTGGCTTGTTATCTAAGATTAGGAGACTTTGATTTTTCCTTTGGTGCTATGTTTTCAACTGTCTTCACTGTGTCTGGCAAAAATCTCCATTAGGGTAACAGGAGGTACACTTGTCCATTAATCAATTTCTAACTTTCTCTTGACCATATCTATTATATTTAGCATTATTGTGGGCACCTCACAGTTATTCAAACACAATAAGATACAATCCCTGCCTTGGGATTCTTTTAGTTCGGCTAGTGTGCCAGCACTGAGAAATACACACAGAAAAAGCGACCAACAGGGCAGATCGGGCTAACTGCTATTGAGTCCTCACCATGCATAACTTTCTGTTCTAAGGGCTTTACATGAATGAGCTTACATACTACTCGAAATAGCTCCATGAATGGAGCCTTCCCACGTGATGCTGTCTCTTCATATGTACAACTCATATGAAGTGAGGATCCACCAAATAGTTTATATTTGAAAAGTAGTCTCATCTTTCAATTGGTTGGGAAGCCCTGCTACAGTCAATGAGAGAACAGAATGATCAATGATTGCTTTAAGTAGAGTTAGAGAAGGTTTTTTGGAGGTAACCGAAATTAATCTGCTCTTTACAAGGCCTTGGACTAGGTCAGAAAGAAAAAGGAGTTTGGCTTTAAACCGAAGTCTAATACTGGTGTCTGTGATCGAACACTTCTTTGCCAGTGTTGAAAGAACATGATATCGGAAAGTAGTGGCATGACATTGAAGATATACCTCTTCTTGGATGGAAGAAGGACATTGGAAAAAGGAGGAGGAAGAAGGGGAGAGAGTATTAAACTATTCCTTATCCTACCATCTAGATGAATGACTGGCCTTTGTGATGTTACAAATGTGAACAGCCTGTGGGGGGCGGTCTCCTGGGTTTCAAGAATCCAGATAGGCTGGGGGGGGGCGAAGTACTTAGTATGCAAAGAGAGTCTGAGAATCAATTGTCGCAACTGGGGCAAGAAGAGCCTTTGAGAATCTGGACATGTGGGAAGCCCACTGGGGACTCCTGGGAACTGCCAGTGAGACTTGCCCTGGGCAAAAGTCCCTGTTTCAGGAGTTCTGCAGGGATGTGGTGAGAGAACAGAGGTAGTCCCATAAATTCTCACTTCATGTGCCTTTGATTTTTTCGTGCTTAGCAAGTTGCCCTCCTCTGTGCTTTGCTCACTGCTTCATCTGCTTTCAATCCTGTTTATGTTTTATTTTACCCACTGGATACTCAGCACTAGTTTTTGCTTTACGCTAATCACAGTTGCCAGCTATTGACTAGATGAAGCAGAGAGATACCCTTGCTGAGTCTGAAGCCCGACTGTGCTCTTGGGCAGGCAAACATAGAAGTAGGAAGCGCGTCCTGAGGGTAGAGATTGGTGTTACAAAGTGTTGTATGACTGGACCATTAGCTCTGGGACATTGGGGAAGCTCTCTCACTTCTCTTTTCCTCCTGTATACAATGGAGATAAGCTATATTTAGTGGGCTTGTTATGCCAATCAAACAAGAAAGCAGTCAATACTATGTCTGACATGTAGTAGCCATTCAATAGATATTCGCAGTTTTCTCCCTCTCACTCCTTCAGATATAGTCCATCCTCATTTCATTTTTGTTTATATTAGCATAGTATGAAATAGCCTAGAAAGAGGCCTTTTCATTTGCACATCTAAGATTCAGGAGTGGGAAATAAAAAGTTTACTACGTGAACCAGATAAGATATAAGTTATACTCAACCCACCTTTATCTAGTATTTAGTGTGCATTCATTTTGCTAGAAGATTTTATTTATCATCCCTAGCGTATCATTAACAAATTTCATTTTCTCCTATTTGAAGTAATTTTGGCATAACTCTCCCACCATTATTTTATCTCAGAGAGTCTGTGAGAGACTACTCCCAACCCCGAAAGCCCCTTCCCTATGAGCACAGATGCAGTAACATGTATGTTGTTTAGGCATTGTTACCAAGATATTGGTGCCTGTAGGTATTAAGTAGATAACCTTCCCCCACCCCCACATCTGCTGCCTAGGAGAACTTTGTTTACATATCAGTAAACTCTATTTTCTTTATTTAAAAGACCAAATGACCATCAGAAAGAAATGTTCCTTGGGATTCTGCAGCCTGCCTAATTCCCAAAGAAACCTTTCTTAAGTTCTGTAAAATGAAAACATTTTCTCTCTGTGCTTGAGCTTTGTGCATTGCCCTTTGCTGGAGCTATTTCCCCAGCAAACTGCTATGGTTGGTCTCTCAAGCCAGAGGGAAGAAAAGGTTTTATAATGAAAATGCTGACAGGTTCTTATCTACAGCCGTATTACTAGGGATGCTATGATCTCATTTATTGTAGAAACCGGATGCCTGTTTTGGCTGAAGGGAGATCACGCATCCTCCAGAGCTCTGGGGTGTTAAATTTTTATCTTGAAAAGTTTGCAAGAAAAAAAAAAATAAATAACTGTAGGGAAATAGGAAACCAGGTCATGCAAACTGCACCTTTGTTCTTCTGGTAAAGTAGAAAGTGAATTTCAGTAAGGTTTTAAGATGAAGGTGGTCAGAAGGTTTAGGAGACTGGAAACAGGGATTGTGTATTTGCTTGCTGCATGCAGGGCTTACCTCTTTGCAAAGGTTTTATCTGACTATTTAGAAAGAAACTTTAATCTTGATCTTATTTATATTTTAAAATAATGGCCATCCTTATTAAATGGACAACATTCTGAAATTAGTTATCTTTTGTCCCTCAACACCACAGCTCTATAAGTAGATATTTTATAAATGAGGAAACTAAAGCACATTGAGTTTAAAATTGTTTTTACTAGAGATGTTCAAGTATCAGGCTGAAGACTCTTTTTCCATATTATTGGGGAATCAAATAACTAGTTGGGGCTAGACTAGACATCTTCAAAGTCTCTTTGATGTCCATATTTCCTAGATGACACTATACCTTACCCAAAGTCACAAAGCATGCAGTGATATCCCTGGGGCTTAAGCTCAGGTTTCTGACTCTAAGCCCAGGGAAAGTCTCTTCCTTGTTTGACCTTCCCTAAGCATTTCTTTGCGACTGCCCATGCTTGCAAAGCATTCAACCAAGATATTTCTAGGATCCTGCCAAGAACAGAGGGAAGAAATGGTGCTTGCCCTGTAATACTCATTTACAGGATCAAAATGAGTATGTGTTACCCTTAGTGATCTTGAAGGGTGCACAGTGTAGGGGGTTAGCAAATGTGTACAAAATCAAATAAAATCGTACCTGTCCAATGAAGACACATGAACATTTCAGATGGTAAGGGAAGAGGTAGAGTTGAATAACTTTGAGATATTAATTGGTCCCTTCTTTTCTATGTTTTCTAACTGCTTCTAGGTAGCCCCCTAGCCTGGAAATAGAATGTTCCTGAAATAGAAAGAAGTGCAAGTATGTAGTTAGGCCAGATGAAGGCACTTCTGGCTTTCTTTTTCATTCTTTTATATCCCACTTTAGGAGTCCAGGAACTGGATATAACCTTCCTACTTTGCGTCAAATCAGTTTTATGTACAACTCCATTATCGGTAATTTATACATTTAGTGTTAAGCCAAGAAACTCAGTAAGAGTTTATATGTGCCAAAGCCCTGCTACTCCTGTCACAAGGATTTGTGGACCCAAATATCTCTTTGAAAACTAGAAATCTTCATCTCTGTGTAAAGGTGGTCTACGTGGTAGGATTTCCAAGTTCTAGGGAAGCAGAGGCAGATTGCTTATAAAGTTGATTTCAGATGAACCAGCTTTCTACTAACAAAAAACCAAGTGTAGGTGTTTGCTTGCATAATTGTATTTGTAGGCCAAGCTAATTTTGGGGTGTTGCCAGACCCACATGCATACTTTCATTCTATTCATATGGATTTAGGAAGGTAATTCCTAAATTTTCTAACCAACTAGGACAACCCCAACATATTATTTTATTCTAACATTTCTAGGTGTTCTGCCATTTTGAATGAGTATTTAGCATTGGCGTATAAGTCTTCTCTACATACATATTTAGAGAGGAGATCTACCCGGAAAAACCTCTTTGTTGTTGGTCATTTGACCCCTTTACATTTTACTGATGATGTTTTATTTAACTTAATTTCTTTCTGAAACAGGTTAAGAAAACTGTGCAGCAACTTTAATTTAAATGCAATGGAATTTTTAGCAAAGGAAGAGATAATGAATGAATTGATGTCAATTTACAAGCGGTTCGGATTTTTTTTAAAGTAATTAATTAATTAATTTTTAACTAGGTATGTATATCAAGATTACTTCTGTCTGGAGAGCACATTTGACAAAATTAGTTTCCTCAGACGCAGAGGATTCGTGTTAAGGACCTGACGTTGTGCCTCGTAGGTAGTGATCATTCTCAAGATCCCTTGTTACCCATCGCAGACTCAGGGCCATTTCATCTAGTGCCGTGTTCGGTTGTAGGGACTCTAGCAAGGTGGTCCGATATGCCACTCAGAACATGTTAACGATATGGTTCACACGGTGTGTCTACAGTTGCTTACTTCCCAATGAATGACTCTGACGTATTGAGCAGTTTGAAGTCCTTGCTTTGCATACAGCCCAGCTAGCTGGTCAGAGCCCTCAAGGCACTGTCTGTGCTGCATTTCGCTATGACCCACCTAGCACTTGGTACTGTTATTGAATGATTGTATAGAAACATTCCACTTGCCTGCCTGGCAAGAGCACTATTAGTTTATGTAGCAGATAAAGTAAGTATTTATCCTCTTCTACACTGGCCTTGTGCTTTACAATGGTTTGGGCTCTTTCTAAGGAGGGAAGAGATCAAAGAAATGTTAACGGTACAGCTACTCCCTGCTCATCTTTCAGGACTCAGTTCATGTCATGTCCTCATATAAGATACTCCTGGCCACCATATCGTGTGTCTGCTCCCATGGAGGTGTGGACTTCATTCCGTCACATTGAGCTGAGTTGTCACAAGGCTGTGACTATCACGAGGTATCAGAGTCTAGGTCTTAACATCGTGAACACCTAGCTGCTAGTATAGTGCTTACAACATATTAAATGCTCAGTATATTTTTGTTGAATGAATGATCTTTGTAATTTTTATGTTTAACTGTTTAGGTGCATGAGATCTATTAATTTCAAAGAGAGAACCTGACCTAGTTTTGTTAAAGCTTCTCTTGCCATTCGCATAATGACACCCATTATACTTTATTTTTTGGGTTTGTTCAGCTGCATATTTTCCCACTGGATTCCAGTTCATGGGAGCAAAGAGAAAATTCAAGTATTCAATAAATACATGTTGAATAAACAAAATACACAACTTCCTCAGGCCTCAACACTGACTCCTAGGAGCTGGCTGATAAGTATGTGGTAAAGGAGTGGATGGATAAATGAATGACTCCAAATCTAACACCCACAATAATTTGTATTTGGTGATTTAGTTTTAATTTATCTTAAAACAATTTGTAGTTTCCTAACAGCTGGAAGGGATATGTTTTGCTTTTATTCCTTATAATTTGACACCAGCTTTCATCTCTCTGACAGCCTCTGAATCAGGTTTGTCCAGTGTCTTCAACAGAATTGAATGGTGTATAGTAGAACTGTCAAGATGAGCTGCCCAAGCACTTTAGAGTATGCTGCCTGGATTCAGTGATTATGTGGGAATCTAGCATCCTTGGTTGTCTGGGGACAGGGATCATTGGAAATTTCCCCTCTGTGTGGAATGCTTCTCAGCACCACTGTTTCCCAGACTGAACTAGAATCATAAATCCCTGTGTAAGTCCTTCTGAATTAAATCAGTGAAAACTGCTTTGTTTTTCATTTGTTAGCCAAACTACTTGGAATCTTCGTTCCCTTTAAGAATTTGTTCTGGTTAACTAGGCAGAACTGCTAAATATTGTTACTAAGAGCAACGGACTAAGAAGTTTTTAAATTAACAGGCCACCTCACATCCTTTCTAGAAATGAATGTGTGCACATGTGTGCATATGCACGTGCCTAAATAACAAGTATATATGTAAATGAATAAACCAGTCATTATCTATAAATTCGATTAAGCAGGGCCTCTGTGTAGAAGAATCAATCAAGAAGAGAAAAATGAGACTCTTTTGTGAATGTAAGAAAAGGAGAGAATTAATTAGGAAGAGCTCTGGTCAATAGTGGCTAAGCCATTTGAATACCAAGATGCACCATATTTAAATATTGTTGTAGTGGTATGAATTCTGCACTACCTGTAGAAAGTCTAGCTTGTGCACTCCATGAGGGCCAGGGCTCTCTCACTCTACCCATCCTGTCACTCTATCCCTGCTGCCCAGCATGATACCTAGCACACAGTAGGTGCTTATTCATATTTTCTGTATAAATGAAGAAATTACTGTCTACATAATCATCCCATTTTTATCAATGAGGAATTGGAGGGAAATAAATAACATTTCACAGGTTTATAGAGAAAAATGGGTTAAACTAGTCTTCAAAACCAGGTCTAACTCTGACAACTACTCTGAAGTGAAATGTTGTTTCTTCTTTTAAATACTTTGTGGGGCCCAAGTCTAGATACCCTGTGATTTAAGAAGTTATGTGTGAGGATAGAGATGTGAATTTGTAAATTTGAAAGATCTAGATTGAAAACCCAGCTCCTATCATTTATTAGTTGTAGGAAAATGGGCAAGATGTCTAAAATTCCTGAAGACCAGTCTTCAAGTACAGAATGGCGATACTAGTGGCTTATTAAAACATATATTGTAAGAATTAGATGAGATTGTAAAATATATTA
This sequence comes from Rhinolophus sinicus, assembly GCF_036562045.2. NCBI lineage: Eukaryota > Metazoa > Chordata > Mammalia > Chiroptera > Rhinolophidae > Rhinolophus > Rhinolophus sinicus. The sequence goes on from NC_133756.1 coordinate 110,630,915, forward strand.
AAAATATATGCACTTAGTATGACATTTGCGAAGAAATATTGGCTGTTATTATTACTGTTACTTAAAGCAGAGGAGAAAATATGGTAATATCCTATTTTGGGGAACAAATTCTACTTAAACACACACACGCACACACACACACATTAAACCTTTGCATAACTGAATACTTGTAGCACTATTTTTTAAACCTATCTTTTTAAGCTTATAAGGGACAAAATATATGACCCAAGAGCTCTTATAAATTTTCCTACTTCAAAAAGCTATTTCATTCTCTTATTTAAAATTGTATTTGAGAATATCATCAATGTTGTAGACTTGGCTAATTTGCTTATATTAATTATCATCATTTGTATGCCCAAACGGGTTTTTCTCTAATCCCACCTCTTGAGACCCAAGTATCTAATTATATGTTAATGTTTTGACAAAGGTGTAATTTAGGGTGGGGCACTTTGTGGTTTGAGCTTTATTTGTTTACCTCAGAGGAGAAACTTTGTAATACAGAACTGCTTGACCCTTGCAAATATGAAGGGTAAATATTTGCTTCCTTTGCTGAACCACTTGCTTCAGCACCCACAGCCTATTTGGAAAGGAAACCCCCCCTCGTCAGTTTCTTGTGGTTTTGTTAAGATCTAATCTGAGGGAAGGAAGGTCAATGATTTAGAACAAGTCAAGGTCTCAGGGTTTCCTTCAGAGAAACTGAGCATGCTGGACTACAGTGCACACAGTAGAAACAGTGATTCACATGAGCCGTGGCACTTTACAGTCTTGTAATGACGGCACATTCATTTTTAAAAGAACCATGACTCAATCTAAGCACGAGAACACCTCATTCATCTGGCATAATAAGAAAATTGCAGGTTCTGCTCAAGCATTTTTTTCCTCAAACAAAATAACCCCCGTTAAGCGTGTAAAACATTTTTATCTTTAAGCATTTTTGGTGAATCTCTTTAGAAGTATAGTGTAGACATTCCTGCTTCAATAATACTCTGAGGACCAAATGAAAACTGGCATGAAAGCTCTTTGGGGAAAAATGATCTCAATACATAATGATTTATTCATGTTCTATTTAACAAGTATGTATAGATGTTTTCATGTGCCAGAGGCTGGATAAGGCTCCTTCATGGAATTTATAGTTAGAAGACTAAACAGATACATATACCATAACAGTTAAAAAGAAGGAAAAGACATGGTAGGAAGTTATACTAGGACTGATTTAAACTGGAAGGACATGGAGGGCTTCACTGAGGACCTAATATTTGGGAAGGTTGAGTGAGAATTATAAAGGTCAAGAAGAATGGCCATGGGTAGCAGAGTGGGGGCTGCTGTGAGGCATTGGACAAGGAAATATTTGAGGGGATTATCAAGGCTGATTAATGGGGAAGGGAAGGAACACCAAGGGAAGAGTCAAGAGACATTTGGAAGTTTTAAGCCTGGAGTTCTGGAGAATGATGTTAATAGGAGCAGAATCAGGGATATCAGGAGTGAGTGACGAGGACTTTTGTTTATTTACATTTATACGTTGCATTTGGAGTGACAGTGAGCCATCCACATGGTTAGCAAACACCAACCAGTTGAAATGCAGCACTGAGGAAGTAAGAGTCCCGCTGTAACTACCCATTTTTGACCATTAAATACTGTTCATGTTGTGAGAATGGGGAGCATTCAAAGAGAACCAGGAGGTTGAACATCCCTACTCTGAGAGGCAGAGCATAAAAATTTAGTAAGGAAGACTAAGAAATTTCGTACTGCAGCTCTAACATAGGGAGAGAATCCCAAGAACGGGGGAGCTGATGTTACTGATGATTCATTTGTCATTCATTCATTCAACAAATGTAACACATAATGAATTCTGTGCTGGGCATGAGGGACATCAAGACGACCTAAGCAGACATGTGGCCTAAAAGAGAATATTGGGGAAAAAATATGGGATTTCGTAACTCCAGTAGAGCCAATAGTTTGAAAGCTAAAAGGTGTGTGGTTTAAGGGAGATAAGATAGGGGAAAAACAGAAGCCATAGCTGCATATAATTTGAGGAAATCTTCAGAAAAGAAGAGAGAACAACAGTGTGTAACCTGGATGGGTCTGTAAGGTCAAGTGAAGGCTCTTCTCAGGCCTTTAGGCAGCACTACAAAAAGAGAAGACAATACAGACAGTGGTTGTGAAGCATAAAGGGAGCCGCCCGATAGAGCCAGCTTTGCTGTGAATATATCTCTTCTATTTTCTGGGCTTCAGTTTGCGTATCAGTGGGGGGAAAAAAAAGTGGGGTGTAATTCAAAGACTTTTAAAGTTGCTTCCAGTTCTAAAATTCGGAAAGTCCTAGTGAGTAAAATAATGACTAAGAAGAGGTGGTCAGGGTGAGAATGAGGGCACAGGACCTAACATGCTATAATAGTAATAATAACAACAACTATAATAGCTATTTTGAGCAAGGTACTATGCTAGACACATATTTCTTTGCAAGAACTCTACAAGCAAATGTCATAATTCTCATGTTGAAAAACAGAAGCCTAAGATTATAGAGATTCAGTGACCAGAGTTACCCAGTCAGTAAGTAGAAGAGCTGAGGTTTAAATCAAGCAGACATGAGAATAAGAGGAGATAGAGTCTTCTCTCCTACTGGAATTCTGCATCTTTAAGAAAAGAGAAACGGCTATGTTGAGAGTAAGAGCAGGGGTTTGGGGACAGGGACCTGTGAAGAGTAGAACACGTGTCAGCCAACCATGATTGACCAGGTGAATCCAAGAGGAAGAGGAGACAGCCCCACTCAAGGGGCCATGCCTCAGTCAGTGGCGTTCACCCAGCCCCGTGACTGGCATTCTGTTCTACAGCTTGAGAGCCAGAATGGAGAAGCAGGGACTGGAGCCGGTCCAGGATCCAGGACTGACACATATGTCCTGGCGGAAGTTTAAGTGGGAGACCAGGGAGTGATGGCAGGCTGTGCTGCCGCGGCTGACTGCAAGCTCCGGCTGGGCGAGGAGTCGGGGAAGCTAGAAGCCCACTGACTGTGGGTACCTCTCTGCCTTTCCTCGCTCAAGTTATCCTTGTGTCTTCTGTAATAATTAGCAATGCAAACAAAAGGAGGAAGAAAGCAGACCCAGGTTCAAAACCAGGTACCATCCCTACTTACCAAGTCATCTTGAACAAGTCATCAAATGTCTCAGTCTCTGTTTTCTCCTGTACAGTGAGGGGCAATTAATGCCAAACTTGCAGATTATTAGGAATATTATCTGAGATAAAGAATATGAGGTGGCTTATAAATAATATAACAATGCCATGTTCTTATTGACGTTTTGTTTGAATGAGATCTGATTTTGTGAAAATTTTTATTCTCTTGATATTTCAGTTAGTCAACCAGTTTTTCTCACAGAATAACGGAATTCTCTCACTTCAAAATCTCATCTTGTAAGAAGAAATCCCAAAATGTCTCAACACGAATTAATTTTTGCATAATGTTCATGATAATGATGGAAGGTTTTTGTTGCCTTTTTTGCTGTTTGTACATTTGCATTCATTTAGGTATTCTGAGATTGGCTTCACTGGATACTCCTTTGATTTCACTGTACTGCAAATTATCTTTAGTAATTACTTTCTCAGTAAGCTGTAAGGATAGGATAAATGCCATTAGCTTTCACTAGATGGTATCACCTCATGACAAAATAATACACTTAATTATGAAGTACAGTAATGTCTTTAAAAATAAACATGGTGAGGTTTTACCAACTTCAAGTTCCTTTAGCTGAATTAGGAGTCAATTTTAATTAATAGCAAAGAAAGTAAATGAAGAAAAGTAACTATTACATACCTACTCTCTGTAAGTAGCTGTCCCAAGTGTTTCACATACCTTATGTATTTAATACTCCAAACGAACATATGAGGTAGGTACTAGCCCATTTTAAAGATGACGAAATAGGCTCAGAGGGGTTAAGTGAAGCCTATGTCATACTGCTAGGAAATGTACAGCTCACATTTGACCCAACGGAGTTTAGACTCAAGTTCATGCACTTTCTCTGATATAGCCCATTCACCACTGTCATGAATGCATGAGACTTGCTTTCTTGAATTCTAGAGGCCATTCTGTATGAAGCTCCTTTTCTAGTTACCTCAAAGCAAGAGTGGGTAGAAGGAAGGAGTCCTGTAGAATTGTATATCCCAAATAAAAAAGAAGGTAGCGGTCAATACCCAGCCCATTAGGAGAAGGCGGAGGAGAAGACAGTGGAGATAGCTGAGGTAGAAATCGAAAGTTTTTTGAGCACCTTTCCTGTGCCAGACTCTAAGCTAAACACCAGAACTCTAGGTTGGGACCAGGTCAGATGAGAATTCTTCAAGAGTGTTTGGATTAGAAGGATCCTGACAATCATCTCTTATTTTGCTTGAATCTAGGATTAGTCATCGTTCAACCTCTTCTAAGCACTTTTAATGAAAGAAAGCTCTTTCCCTTACCAGATAGCTCATCGTGTTCTTGGGCAGATCTGATCATTAGAAAGGGCTTCCTTATATTAATAGTAATGAAATTAAAGCCACCATACATTTCCTCTGTGCATGTGCATTTTATTAGTAGTACTTCTAAGCCTTACCCTAGCCCTTCAAGTTAAGTATGTCCCTACACCACAAACACTTGGAGAGATTTACAGACATGCCCATGCTTGACAGTTGATAATAGCCAATCCGAGGTCTCTTTGGTTCTTCGTTACACCAAGCTGCCTGCCTATAAGTTGTATCCATTGGCACTTTTCCAAGAAGAAATCAAGGTTGTAGAGGTACAGCTGAGTTCTTCAGGGACTCGGGGATTCTAAATGCTGAGCAATGAGATGGAAAGGAATAGAGATAGGGAGTGAGCCACAGAAGGTGGTAGAAAGTGGACATTTTAGTGGCTCTCTGACTATGGGAATTCATCCTTAAGAAGATGACTAGAAATCCTGAGTTATAAAAATAGCAATGCAGCAGAGATTGATGACTGTTCCACACTATGAATATGAGGAAATGCAATTTTATGTTTAATGTTTGAATAACAAGATATTTTCAGAACTACCTAAAATGTCCTAAAGGAATTCAATAGTGATAAATTATGGCACGACAAAAAAACATGGTATTTTCAGTTGATGTTTAGAAATCAACTGTGTCCTCATTTATAAAACAATTGCACATCTAAAAGGTATTTTTATTGATGTACTAATTGCAGATATCTTATTGATTACTTTAGAAGGACACTCAGTTCTTTTAGATGTGTATCTTGGGATATATGCTATAAATAACAATTATATGTGCTACAAACTTACAGTCGATTCTAAACACCTATGACATATAAGAAAGAAGATTCTAAAATAAAATTGGACGAAATGTCTTTTACAATTATTTATAATTTTAAAAAAAATTCTATTGTATTTTGTCATCTATATAAATAACCAAGGTTTGAATCTTGGCTCTGTGACTCATTTCTGTGTGGCTTAGAATGAATATCTTAATCTCTTTGAGCCTTAGCTTCCTTATTTGTAGACTCAATTTAGAATATACTATATTGTTTTGTTTTGATTATTAAATAAAATAATACTTGTAAAGTATCTAGCACAATGTCAGCCTGCAGTCTAACATCAGAAACAGAGAAAGCGATTCAATGTTGTATATGAAAGAAAAACATTACGAATTTAAAAGTTTGGAATAGGTGGCTATAATACTTGGTTCTCTGCCTTCATAGTACTTTTGTATCATCTATTTAGTGACTTTTCTTTAGAAGAAAAGGCCCCATTCAAGCATTATTGTTTATTTTTTTTATAAAGCAGATTGAATCCTCTGACATATTTAGAGTAATTAAGAATTTTAAGTGAAATATGTTTAATGTTATACTGATGCATGTTTCTTTGATGATTTTATTTAATGTCTATTAAATAAAATAACTAATTGAGCTGAAAATTGCATTTTCAAAGCAATTTAGTGGTAGAAATTAGCAGTACAAAAAGTAATTGTGTTTCTCTCAAAGGATATCGTGACTAAACACTGCTTTTTTTTTTTTTATGGGGAAAACAAATATACCTTGTACTTCTGAACCCTGTTAGGTCTATCTAGCTGTAACATTATCAATGTGTACTTGGTTAATTTGCTCTCGAAATTATCATGAAAATACTTTAAAAATAAAAACTGTGAAAAATGTGTGACGACACATTTCTGAGCAGAGTGTTTTAAGCTTGAATATCCACTCTTCTTCAGAAATTATTTTGGATGAATACGTTTTCTAAGCATTAGTTTCTTTATCACTAAAATGGAGATAATAATAGTACCAACTCATGGAACTGTTGTGATAATTAAATGATATAATACATGGAAATCATGTGGCATACTACATGCATCAACATGCAAACATTAATGATATATTGTAATTCACATCTATTTAATTCCACCAGAAAGGCTACAGAAAGACAATTTTATTGTGTGCTTTCCTAACAAAATTTATTTTTAAAAATGTAAATAATCATTGCCTGATTGTGTTTTGTAAATCTGAATAATTATAGCCGAATTTGATTAAAGCCAATTTCACCTGTTTTGTATTCAACATGTGCCTATAGCTAGGAAGAGAATGATGTATCAAGTAGGCTGAGAATAAAGAGGCTTATTCCGTAAGATGTTGGCTTGTCCTATTAGATTCTTTATGTTTATATTGCCTCAGGGAATCTAGCTGTAGTCACACAATCACAGAAAACAGTGCCATGTTCCATTCTAGCAATGTTCCCTTACAGTTTTTTGAAACAAAACTTAATAATTGGTTAGGTTTCCTATATCTTTCCTGTTGTTCCTGTGATGCTTTTGTTTGCCCTATAAACACAGGCAGGAGAAACATAATTTTTATCTCTCCCACTAAAATTTTAGAAGTTATTCTCAACTCTTTCTCTTACCCCCTGAAGTCTACTCAGGTATCCAGTTTTGCAAATTTGCTCTCCTTAATATTTTGAATCCTTCTTCCTTCCCATTTACCTACATAGGCACTGACCCAGTTTAGATCTCTCACCTTCTCTTATCTGAACTGGATTTACCTTTTGACTAAGGCTCTACCTCTAATCTCATCCCTTTTCTTCATGCTGTAACCAAAGGGAATTTTCTAAAATAGAAATGGATTTCTCTGATTAAAACTTTCCACATTAACTATAGGAAAAAATAAATAACTAAATAAATGTGAAGTCCTTGGTGATGAGCTCCAGGCCCTTGTGGTCTGGCTCCTACATCTCCAGAGTAGACATTAAGAGCCCAGGCTCTAGAGTCAACATACCAGGTCATAAATCCTAGCTCTATTATGTATTTAGTCAACTTACTTCAACTCTTTACTCCCCAGTTTCCTTATATGTAAAATTAAGCTAATAATAGTACCTATTTCAGTTGGTTGTTTTGAGGACTAAATGAAATAATATTTACTTACCTATGGTAAAATGTCTCACATTTAGGGTTAATAATACTGTTCCTAACTTTTTCCTTCATATGTATTCTACACACTAGACATTACAAAGTGCCTTCTGTTCACCCAACAAGTGACATTCTCTCTTTTTGTGTGTGTCCATGACTTTGTGTTTATTGTTTCCTCTTCTTGTTTGGTCATCACCTATCTCCTTCCTCCTCAATTCTGTAGTCTGCCTGGCATATCTTGCTCACTTTTCCAACTTAGCTCAAGAGGCATTTCTTGTTGGAAGCTCCTCTGAGCTGCTCATTTTCAAAGCTGGAAACTCCCTTTTCTGTACCGCATTGGTAGGTCAAATTCAAGAGTGTGCATTCAGGAGTCTGCCTGTCTGGATTTAAATCCTTACTCGTTGTGTGACCTTGGGCAAATTACTCCATTTTTCTAAACATCAAGTGTATCTATACATTTTGGGGAATAATAGGATTTATCAAATGGGATTATGTGAAGATTAAATGAAACAACCTATGAAAGTGCTTGGCATAGTGAGTGACACATAGTAAAGACTCAAAAACCACAAGTCAATAACTGTAATAACAAGTGGCCTCGCCATCATTGTTCAGACAGCGCACATTGCTGCATGCTATCACAGCCTTGCTTATTTCCACCAGACTGTAAATTCCTCCTAGGCCTAATCTTCATTCATTTTTGTGTTCTCTGCACATGGTTTGCCAACTGGCTCACTAAGCTACAACCTCTTTGAGGATGATGTCAATATCTTTTCAGTCTCTGTATCTCCAAAATACCTACATGGATTGTTGAATGTATGTTTAATTATTCAATAACAATTTGTGTTGCTCTTCCTTATTACTCTGTGACTAAATTATAAGCAGAGCTGTATTATACATGTGCCATAGTACCATTCACGTAGTAAGTGTGAAGTAAATTTTAAATATCTTGTTATGATTATAGTCCAAACTATAAAGACTATATAAAAAAACATTGTTAGAAACCATTCTATGCAAAATGTTGGACTCTCATTCCCTGTTCTCTGACAAAGCTATTATAATTTTTGAGAGTACCAGTTATTTCAGTAGTTTTATTTCTTCTTTAGTTTTGTCAGTAATTTTTAAAAAGTTCATGGTACCTTTAATTTGGGGGGCATATGTTAAACACTTTTAATGTGACAGTCTCAAAATGGAGAGTTTAGGGTTATTATGATTCACAGATGCTTCCAATCCAGTGTTTGCAATCACATATTAATAACCCACACAACAGTGTAAGTCGAACAGAGTAATTTGAAGCCAAAAAGCTCAAAGTTCAAACCTTACCTTTGCCAGAGGTGCAGTCTTGAAAAAGTCACTTAATCTCTCTGAACTCAGTTTCCTTCTCTGTGAAATGGGTCAGATAACGCCTACTGTATGGGACTATGGATAAAGGCTTGGAACACAATAGCAGCTCAGCAAAGATGACCATTGTGATTTTAAACAAAGAAAGAACCATTTTACTGAAGCCTACTTATTATATCTCGAGAGAAGACTTTGTCCACTAGTAATAAATTCATTAATGGTCGTCAGTGCGCTAGAAGGCACCCCAAAGTCCAGGAGCAACGGGGTGAATAATTTAACCATTTTATGGATATTAACTATTGAAAAATCGTATGCAAGGCATGATTTGGAACATAGAAGATGTTCTTGGAAACCATTCCTAACTTGATAACAGCTAAATTCATCTGTTCTCCTGGAGTTTCATTTATATTACCCTCACTCTGTATTACAAACCCATATTTGGACATAACTGATTCTGAATTAATATCTGATATATTATTTAAAAATTGAAATAGAAGAGGATCCAATAGAGAAATAACAATTGGGGGGAAGGCCTATGGATATTCACTCTTTCTTTTTTCCTCTTATCTAAGCGTTTTTGGAAGGAGAAATTTTTAAATTATGGCTTATTGTCTGATAAAGTAAAATCGGTCAGTAAAAAGGTTTATTGAATTCATGTCATAGATCTACGGAGGGTAGGAAGGAGGCTAGTGTTGTCATTTTGTCAATATGCCTTAGTTTCTCAATCACAAAAAAAGGATAAAAAATATACCTGCTTCAGAACTATGTGGATATTACACGAATTCAATGAGACCGATAATGTTGACATGCTTAGGAACTAGAAAAACTGTATGTCTACAGTGCAGTTTTCTTATAAGTAACAATCGCAAAGCTTATCTCTCAGATTTCTAAGACTGAAATTGATTAATTCAAGGGCTCACATGACCATTTTCTATCGGATAGGTAAGGTCATATTTCCATGGTGTTTTGTGTCCTTACATCACGACACAAGCACAGTTATTTTAGAGAGAATAATTTTCTTGAGAGAACATTCATAACAATGGCTAAGGTGACCTCAGTCTTGAGAAACAGATAAAATGTCCTTCCTTTCTTCTCTCCCTTTTCATTTTCTTCCCTTTGTTCTCCAATATTGGTTTGGCACCTCCTTTGTGATAGGCACTGTAACAACTATTAATGATATGGTACAGGGACGGGTAAGGGACAGTAATGCTCTTAGTAGGCCTTCAGTCTATTTGCAACTATAAACTTTAAGCAACGACATATGTTATCACAAGTCCAGCAACCATGGGGCCACCGACAAAAGGGTCATGTGAGCATAGAAAATCTCGGGGACGTTGTGGAGAAGTCCTGAACATAATCTTGAAGAACGAGTCACAGTTTTCCAGATGAGTAGTCGTGAAGACCATTTCAGGTGGGAGGAGTAGCATATTAGAAGCAGAGTTCTGAAACTGTTGGGACTCGTTGGGGAATGATACAAAGATCCATATGGTAGGAATGCTGGGTTCATAATGGGAAGTCATGGGAAAGAAGCACAGAGAGGTGAGTGAGGGTCAGATCATGTAATGCATGGGAGGAATCTGGGTTTTCTCCTGTAGGCAGTATAAGCCAGTGGAGTTCTTGTACCGTGGGAGTACCTAAACTTATTTTTAGAAAGAATTGTAAAACTTTTCTTTTCTCTTCTATAGCAGTTGGAACATGGGTGTGCTGCTCTAGAGACACTGCTGGCAGGAAGATCCACTATGAGACTCTTGCAAAAATGTGGCAGGGAAAATAATAGTTAAAATAATCCTAGTGAATGATAACTTTCAGGTTGTGTGATTCTCATGTGCCTCAGTTTAGCCACAATGGCTTCAGGGTGGCCTCCATGCCACAGGATGACGGGACTCCATGACAGCACTTCAGGGGTCCTCATTGGCTGTGTCAGCAACAGAAACAATGCCAGCTGCTGGCATGGCTCTACTTAAACATTAATCATAGAAACAACCAAGAAAACCAGTCCTTGAGCTATACTAAAAAGAAAAACTATCTAAATGTTGTAAGTCTGCAAACGTGCAAGTTGTACCTCCATCTTACTTTCCGCATCGACTCATGGAGACAGTGATACTGCCTACCAAAACCGTTTGAGGATTGACTAAGTGAATTCTTACAAGACATTCTTAAACTTTTTGACTCATAGGCCATTTGAGAAGCTAGTGAAGGTGATGGCCATTTCCAATAACAGAGAGGCAACTGGGATTAGGTACATAGGGTCGGGGTCAAACAGATCTGTGGTAATTTCCCCGGTTAGGCACTTATTCAGTGTGTGGTAATTTATATAACTTCTCTGAGTCTCAATTTCCTCCATTGCAGTGAAAATTTAATGAGATAATAAATGTAAAGTGCTCAGCTTAGAACTTGTCAAATAGTAAGTCCTCAATAAATGTTAAGTATTATTATTATTATTATTATCACTTATCATATCACAAAATTTTGCATTAAATTTCAATGATCTCAGATACTATACATAATGTAGTGACCAGTGAAGACTGTTAAGAGCCCAAATGAATTTGAAAGCCCTTGCTTCATGTTTTATACTCCAGTGGCTCTTAATAAACGTTTAATTTGAATTTAAATTGCCCATAATAAGTCTTCCATTTGTGTTTGATTGTTTTGTTTATTTAACCATGCAATTGACCTGGGCCAAAAAGCAAACTGGTTTCAAACAAATATGTTTACAGCCAGAGGTTTTTTCATTCTAAGTGAAATCTAGAGGAAAATACCTGATATAAACTGGTAAAAATCAAAACAGAGACTTGTTTTTTAAATTGAAGATCTGTGGTTGTAGGAAACAGAGTGAATTATTCTGCATTTCTAGCTCCTAGGAGGGCTATAATGAACAGATACATATTGTCGGAATTTTCAAAGTAGTTTGTTTAAGGACCGATTATGACTAATTATGGAGATAGTTGTAATTTTACAGCTTGAAAAGGTAATAGGAATAGCATAACATTATAAAGCTTGTTTAAGTGTAGAAAAGGGAAGGGAAGTTTCTCGTTCTTAATACTGAGTCCTGAGCCTCGATAATTTTAAGTGGGCTCACATTCATTAATTCATCTGTGAGCATCCCCACACACTGTGAGCTGAATATGAGGTTAATCAGCGAGGCTAAAACAAGGTTTGGTGGTGGTTTGGTGGTTTGGTGTGTGGTTTGGTGGTGGGTATGAACATGCAACAAGTACCAACAGCGGTCTGTAAAAAGTACTGTGTGTACAAAGAGGAAGCCAGCAAAGGGAGGTAAAAGACAGATGTAGAGAGAATGGCATATTTAGGGAATGTAAGGAATTTGCTTCAGTAATATCATGGGATGCTGGAAGAAGTTGTGAAAAATGAGTCTAGACAGGGAGGCAGGAATGAAGTGTTAGATGCCTTTGTATGCCATGCTGAATTGATTAGATTTCCTAATACAGTGCCTACTTCAATTGGTGGTGACACTTAATAATAACTACCCAAATTCCCAAAACTTCCTACATGATAGATATACATGTGTGCGCATATGAGCGACAAATGCACACATAAACTATTTATATATATATATATATATATATATATATATATATATATATATATATATATATATATATATATATAAAATACATATATATATATATTCTTTTTTTTTTTTTGTAGAAACTTCTGTGTTGGGCACATATGTGTGCATGTTGGGAACCTATAAGAACAGGAGTATTATTCATGTAAAAGTAACATCTGTATACATGTAATTTTAATATTATTAGTTGCCAATATTATTAATCATATCCATTTAATCTAGAAGGGAAAACTAAGTTGAATAAATTAAAAACATCAAATAGGCTATTGTTCTATTTCCAAATTATTTTTCATAAGCAATAAAATGAATTATTTTTGATAAACAGTGATACCCAAAGGCTTATGAATATGTAACAATGATTTGTAGCTATTGACCAATGTGAATAAGTATACATCAAGTGCTTTAATATAGTTTGTTTTCTACTTATTCAATAATTTTCTACTATTTTTCCTCTCATTTGTTTAACATATTTGGATTTTAATAGGTAATTCATATTCATATTTTCACAGGTAGTTTCAGGTAGAATTTTACCCAGTAAAAAGTTTCTATCTTGTCTGAGTTATTGCCATCTCTAAACACTAATAAATAGTTTGTGAGCACAAAGAAGATGCAGATATGATTTGGGCACAGATAACAACATTAGGAAGCTTGCAGCCTAGTGGAGGGGATGTGTTTGTATTAAAAACAATTAAAGGCAGTAGTGGTGTCATAAGAGAAAAGTGTGAGAGTTCAAAATTGGGAGGAAGTATTTCCAACTGGAGAATGTCATGGGAAGTTTAAAACCAGAAGAGGCATTTGAGCTGGGCCCAATAGGATGAATATGATTTATACATTTGGAAAGCTGTTAAAAGTAAGAGAAGAAAACATTATTTAAAAAAGGAGCAGTTATGGGAAACTGTCCTGTGGAATATGGATAACATGCTATTCTATTGTTGGAAGCTATTTCTGTTTGTTATAAGAATTATATGAATTCTCATATGAAGGGAAAGTATCATATAAACCACAGTTACAGTGACATCTGTCAGTTTCATTTACTCTCATTGTCAATGAGTATGGTGGTTAAATCCACAGGCCTTGGAATCGGGCAAACTTGGTTTGGAATCACCAGCTCTACCTCTTATTAGTGTATGCTTGAGATAAATCACGTGACCTCTCTGAACTACAGCTTCCTTAAATGAAAATAGTAGGAACGATGATGTTCAACTAACACAAACAGTATAACGATTAAATAAGATAAAGAATATAAAATACATTTTAGCCCTGCAACTGACATATGATAATTATTCAATAAACAGCTGTCTTTAAATGGTACGCATAGGTCTTGAAAAGAAACTGACTGTCTTTCCGATGCTCTACATTGTTTTCAATAAGAGAAAGGTTGTGAAGATGCCCGTAGTGTGTTTTCTTGATAATTGTTGTAAGGGGAGATTGGGAGAAAGAATACAAGCACTTCAAAATCCCTCCCTTGTTTTCTGCTCATTCTGTTTTATATACTTGCCTTTTAACATACACCTAATCCACTCAGTATGTTTTTTGAGCGATAGTTGTACGGTTCTGTTCAAAGTTTGGAATTATTTATCGCTTCTTAGCCTCTGTAGCTTAATTATGTGGGTGGGGGGTGGGGGTGCGCCTGTGTGTTTGTATTAGTTCCTTCTACTTTCTATTGAACTAGGTATAATCATGTTAGTACCAAAATTTTGTACGTGAAGTTTCCTGCTTTGTGCTCTCATGGCTATAACGGTGAGAAAACTGGTGCATGACCAATCGTACTAAGAGAGTTGTCAAACCTCTTTTTAACTTCTATAGTATAAGTATGGAAGATGGAGAAAAGAGAATTTATTACAAGAAAGGTGATGTCAATAATGCTCATACTATTTAAATGTACAATGATTAATTACTTAGGAACTTTTTCATTCTTATGCTTATATTTAACATCAGTAAAATGAGTCACATCCTCATTCTCCTTGACTCAATAGCTGATCAAGTTAAATATTCTAACTGAGGAGGAGGGGTGATTCTACAGAATATCTAGCATGCTATTTCTTTTTGAAACAATGTTTCTCAATGGACACATTCATTAATGAATTCAAAGGATCCAAAATAGAGTCTTGCTTTATCACACCCCATTCTGGATGTCGATCCTGCCTCAGGAGGATAGATAAGAAAACAAGATCTCAGACAGTCTATCCCTACAAGTACTAGTAAAGGTCATGCAATGATAATTTTATACTTACTAGGAACTCATATGCATATTTTATTCTGATGAAGCCACGTAAACACTTTCTCATTTATATCTATATCCATGAGTCATTATAAAAAGTTTTGAAAGTGGAATAATTTAGCTGAAAGAAGAACTACCATTTCCTGGGTAACTGATACATGCCAGCCACGGCACTAGAATTTTACATATATAATCTCTAATCAACTTAACAGCATAGTTAGGAAGGTTTTATCCTACATTTTACAGATTAAGAAATTCAAGTCTAGGGTCATTGGATTCTGTGTAACTAACTAAGTAGATGCAGAAACTGTTCGGAGATAATATATTGCCACTTTTGCTTCTGAGGCTCTGATAGTCCATGAGGGAGAGGATAGGGGTGAGAGTGGTTCCTAAAATTGTTCAGTAAGTACACTGTGGTGGAGATGTGGGGGCACAGAACAGAGGTGGTCAGGTTCATATCGGAGCTGATCTGTGTGAAGGGCTTTTTCCCAGTGGAATGGAGTAGGATGGACATTCTAAGCAGAGGAAATAAGGTTTATGGTTATTAAGTGAAGGAAAGACTACCACAAAATAAGGACTTCTATTTGCATTATTTTGTTCACTGAATTATAGCGGCACATCCAAAGAGCCTGGGTGTACATAGCCTTTTGATATATGATATGACTCTATCCGTATTGATTATTATGTGGAGACCCGGCCAGTCATAAAACCACTAAACAAAATGTTTCTGTTAAATCTTAGGAATGTGACTATTAGGGCAGGGACTGGCCCCTGCAAGTGGGTACTTCATTGGGCAGTATTGAAGATAGATTTAGGACCATTGGTTTAGCACCTTGTCTAAAGAGGACATTTTTAATTATGATTCTCTACATCACTTCTTTTTTCAGCTCTAGAATTGGAAATAATATAATGATTATGATAAATGGAAAGTTGTGTTTCTACCTCATAGTCTGTATGTAGGTTAGAGTCAAGTCATTTAGAAATTCAGGCGATTAGAAACAGAAATAACTTCACAGATATATACTCAGAAGCCTCATACTCATGGCAGATACTCAGGTGGACATTCATTTAGAGGAAGCAGAGGCCCAGTGTCTTGCCACAGGCCCAGGAGAAAGACGGGTACTAAAACTCAGGGGTTTGACTTCCTGTGCTTTTTTCTCTATAACATTCTGTCTACACTTTAAGAAAATAAAGATACACACACACACACACACACACACACACACACACACACACGCTATGAAAGTTGTGGGCAGTGGTGAGACCTAACATTTTTATATGGGAAAGATCAAGGGTCTATAGACAGCTATTTCCTGCTTTACATCAGGTTCTTCTCATATTTATGGTGCTTAGTAGGTTTCCCAACACAAGTTACCTCTATACTTTAAATATTTCTTATTCTTAGGTTGTTTGCTGTTGCCCTATCAAACAATAGAAAGAGCTAGGAGATGTCTAATCAATGTCTCTCTTTAGCAAAGTCAATCTGAGGCCTGGGGCCCTTGTTTAAGTCTTCTGTTACCATTCAGCTCTCTCACACACACACTTGATACATCCTTGAGTATGGCAGTCAGTTGCACTCGCCAGAAGACAAACACCACCTCTGTGAGGTGCAGTACTTACGTGCGATGCTATAGCATCTACCTGGTGTAGTATGTGTTTGCACCTGAAATGCTTTCATCCCCAGTTTTTAGTTCATGGGGCAAAACTGTGACAAACACTATTCTCCTGATTATATATTTATCTCACCCAATAACTAGCACAATTTTTTTCTTTCTTTCTTTGAACTTTCTTTTTTTGGCATCTAATGTATATATTTATGAGCTAGGGAAAATTGATAGTAACTATAGTTTTGAGCCTCAACAGATTTACTCAAAATGACACCTGATATGTAGAAAACAAGGTGATATTAGTCATTAAAAAATGTTGCAGGAGGTCTTAGTGACCTGTTTCATTTTCAACACCCGGAGGCTATAGCTTGAATGAGTCATGGGAGTGAAACAGAGTTCATTTAAGAAGGCACGGAGGCTTGAAGAAGTTCATAGCATAAATTGGAGAAAAGAGGAGAGGGATTTTAGAACAGTAAATGATACCAGTTGAGGAAATCATATAGGAATTAGAAAATATTACATAGGAAAGTATACTGAAAGTTGAGTGAATGGAGTTTAAGTATTCCATCAAGTGTATAAAGAACTGTTTGGAGAAACTCAGAATTTATTGGGCACTGTGCACTAGGGATTTATGCTCATTTGTATTCTCATTTAATCCCCATAACAATTTTGTAAGATAAGTTATATCATTATAATTAACCAAAGCAGAAACTGAAGACGGAGTCTCAGGCTAGGTTATTTCTTCCAGCAGAAGCAGTTAGAATTTGGACCACGTATGTCTGGCTCTAATTTTCCATTTTCACACAATATTTTGTAGAAGGCAAAGAAAAATGAAATACAATGTATATCAAGGTCCAATAAGGAAAACAGAAACCCATTGTAAGTTTTGAAACAGAAGGAATATAATAAAATGAATAAATTGGACAATCCATGGGAAAAGTGAAGAAACAAACAGATTATGGCCGGACAACCTAGAGATTAACCTCAGTAGAAAGACACTCCACTCTTAAACTGGAGGGCCAAAGGGAGGGGCCCGGGGCCAGGGTCTACTGTGGGAATCTGGAACCACCGCAGGCCTGTTTAACAGAGCTGGAGCCAGTGACGAGATGCCACTGGTCACAGAAAGCAAGACACAGGGACAGTACCTTGTCTTGCTTCTTCTACCTGCCCTCCTGGCCGCTTTCTTAGATACAAGAAAGTAAGGAGTATGATTTTAATTATGAGATGTAGGGATTCACTATCAACTTCTAGAATTCTTACTGATTAAGGTTATTCTTGCTCTCATATTTTGGATGGTCTAGCATAGGAAAACAAACAAACAAACAAAAACCGAAAAACAAACCTCAGGGCCCATTGTTTTAAATCCAGAGTTTGGTTATGAGGTGAGATAAAACGTAGTTCAATTTCCTCATAACTTAATTTTTCAGTGTTTTACTACCATGTTACTTAAAGGATTGGAAAGAGCCATGAGATGTCAGTAAATAGAATAGTACTTTACCTAAGAATAGGCTACTTTAGAAAGTCCTAGAATGTGAGAAACCAAAACAATTCCAGGTTTTTAGAGTCTGGGTAATTTGTTAGAGATCTGCAGGCACAGAGCATGGTGAAAAGACTGCTTACCGCGTGCCACAAATTGATGTTAACAAGGGAGCCAGGTATTCAAAAATGATTCAAAGAGAATCATGCTGTGCTTTTGGAAGGAGGCCTTTACCTCAGGAGACATAGATTTGACAGCCTCTTCTGGAGAACTACGCTCGCAGGCAGCATTTCATGTCTGACCTTAGGCAAGCAGGCAGAGCTGGAGTCAGAGGCTGAGTGCCTGCCCATATGCTTCTGGCTTGAGCCAAATTTCTTGTACACAAAAATGACTGACAGACCCATGAGGCACTGTTCTTAAAGGAAGATCTCTGTTCAGTGCTTCCGCTCGTGTAAATGAGTGAAAAGGCATTGGAATTGCTGGCCCGAGAAATACAGAAAATAAAGAATGAAAGGTGACTTCGAAATGTGTTTCAATTTTTGGAAATGCTGCCATGTTGCTGATGTTCCCTTTCAATGTGCCTTTCATTTATTTGGAAACTTTTAATACCTCTGGCAGATAATACTATATAGCTTGCCATAGCAGGAGAGAGCTTTAGGAAAGAAAGGGTAATATATGTGTAGGAAGAACAGAGGAAGCTGATTACCTGCTGGTCTGTGAAATGGGCTGTACTTGGTTCAGCTTGCCCTCTTTCTGCAAAGCCACTTGAATGACAATGGAACTTTTTGGCCTAACAATCCTAGGATAATCCATAGGTTCTATATATAGGGTTCACCATAGTTCACTATTAATGCTTCCAGAAAGGATAGTCATTCACTCATTAAAGATTTGTTGAGCATCTCCAAGGACTTGGCTTGATAAATACCAAGAACTTGGCTTGATAATAAGGATACAAATATGAAAAGGTCAAATGCTGCTTTCTAGGAACTCATGGGATTTCTGAGGTCCCCAAACTGAGGTAGGATAGTATGATGGATAAGGATTCAGAAGTCTGGGGTTCCAGCTCCGGCTCTGCCATGAACCAGCTGGGTAACCTTGAACAAGTCACTTCCCCTCCCTGGCCTTCAGTGTCCATGTCTCTCAAATGGGATGACTGTGGATGCTTGTAATTCTCTCAAAGGATTGTCGAGGATGAACGAGTTAATGTCTGTGTGAGAATCATGAAGAAATAAAATGCTAAACTTAGCAGTATAACCACCTTAACAAGATAAAAATCTTATATACATTTTTTTAAAATCTTAACAATCTTCAAAAAACTCATCATCTGAAATTCTCAAGGTCATTGAGTGGGAAGAAAAAGAAAAAGGAGCTATTAGTTTGCAGTCATATTTAACAAAAATGATTCTATGCCCAGATTTGTCCATGATGATTTATTTATGGGGTATTACAGAAGTCTTACAAAAATCCTGTGAAATGGGAATGATTATCCCCATTTGACCGAAGACAAAATAGATCTAAGAGAGATTATGGAGCTTGTCAGAGGTCACATGACTTGGAAATGACTGAGTTGAGATTTGAAACTAGGTCTAACTCACATGTTCAGGTTATGTTCCCAATACCTCATCCAAACCAACCCTAGAGCAGTGTCTGCAGAGCTCGTCCTGCCATGGTTGTGATGTATGCCTCCTGTCCATAAATATGTTCTAAGACATACTGTGTGAAGCCTTAGACACCCTTTGTACTGGTGCGTGTGGTGGAGAGGCTTAAAAACTATATTTTGAGACAGCAAACAAGAAAAAGAAAGTGCAAAGGAAGCCAAGACATTGGCAACAGAGATAATGGTGTGAGGGGAGCAAACTGGATGGGACGAACACCCTGGCCGAGACCAAGAACATGAATACTCAAGGCAAGACCAAGGAAGAGATGTGTGCTAAATGCTACACGGGAGTTAGCTTTTACTTCTCAGCTTGTCATTTCATACCTGCCAGTACTTTTTTTGAGTCCTTGATATTGTGGCCAAAGTAGACAATAAATACACGTTGCACCTATGCTCCATCTGATGTCTGATTAAATATCTGAGATGGAATAAAACCATCGTTTCCGAAACATTTTTTATTCATGAGGCAATCTCAGCATGAAACATTGCTTAGGGGACTGAAAATATGTATTCATCCAGGCTAAATCAGATGCTTTCTATTTGAAATTTGTAAAGTTGAGATGCTTTGTTCCTGGTTTTGTGGGTATAGATGTTTATTGAAACCTGCCTCTAAACATAAGTCAATATGTATAGCTGAGATATTTTGAAAAACAGTCAAGAGCTTACTTGTTCACATCAAGGACCCTCTCCTTGCCTTCTGGGCTCAGCAACATGACATTGTGAAGCTTGGTTTCACAATGAAATTGTTTCTCAAAACCCTTCCTCCGTCCTCAAAACACTGCCTCATTGCCTTAATTGATGCTCTCTGTGCACCTGCAGATAATGGCATGGTGCTGTGACGTCCGCTCATTTCCTACCAGCTGCACGTGCTTATTTGAGAGTCCTCAAACCCTCCAGTGGTTGGGTCGTTTGGAGGCTAATAAACATCGTGTGGAAACCTCTTAGTTAATCCCTGTTCCTTGACTGCTGATATAGCAAGGGCAGTTGTTTCTTCTACAAGCTGATAGTACTTGGTTAAATTCCTGGGTGGAAGTCAAATATTTGGCCCAGGATTCTTTCAACTTTTCTACCAGTACTTGTCTCTAAAGCAGTGAAGAACGTACGGGACCACACAGGCAACATTTGGCTTAATATGGCAGGGGCCTCTGAATCTCCATTGAAGTCTCACCAGCTCATAGTTATAGAAGGATAAGTCTGGGACAGTGGGGATAGCCCTAAGCAAACCAAGGAGCACCTGCAATGCATTTGAATTCTCCTCCTTGATCATAATATTGAAGCACATTTTAAAGTTGATTCTTTGACATGTCTTTCCTTCTGTACCCTTTTCTGCTCAGTTACCATACAGTAGAGACTACCCTCTGCTTCTTGTGCTCACCAAGCACTTTCCTCTCTCAGAAATTTGCGTCCCTCTCTTCCTCCTGGATAACTTCCACTCAGCCTTCAGACCCCAGCTTCAGTGTTCCTTATATGTTTTCAGAGACCCCACTGTGAATCCCCTAAACTAATTTGATCTGCAGCCACGAATGATCTCTGCATTGTAATGAAGAGAAAATTGACATTCAGAAAGTTGGCACTGTTTCTTTAAAACTGACCTGATAGCAGATCTGGTATTAGAATTTACATTCTCTACAGGTTTCTAAAGCCCCGACCTTCTGCTCTCTGCAACTCTGACCTATTAGAAGGAGGGCCTGAGATCAGAGCAATAGAGCAGCTGGCGATTTGACTGCTGCGTCATCGAAGTCCAGAGGAAGGGCTCCCTAGAGGACTCCGATTTACGTTATTAGGTTGGTCCCAAGCCTAAACCAGAGCTGAAGATGCAGGGCCTGGTCCCGAGGCCCCAGCCATGCAGATTAAGGGATTTGTGGGGAAGGGTGGTTAGCATAGTTGTCCAATGTCAAAACTCTCACCAGCCTTCTCCCAGAGCTGTCAGCTCTAGTCAGAAACTACATCTAAATAAAGGTTAATACTGACAACAGGAGGCAAGCCCTGGGGCAGCACTGAGCTCCCCCTCCCCAGGACCTTTCCAGGACCCTTCCCTTGTCAGCTACCTCACAGAGCCCCTGTTGAGAGAGAATCAAAACATTCCTTATATTTGCATTTTGTGTGACAGTGTTGAAAGCCCTTTCCCACAATAGCTTCATTTGGCCCTCACAACCACTCTCTGAAGTCAGCAGAGCAGGTACTTTTATCCTTATTGTTATCACAGCTGTCAAATAGAGTGATAGACTTGGTGACACATAGACAGCAAGGGACTACATGAAGACTGGAACTCCAGTCTCCCGATTTATGCTTTGGGGCATCCTTCACTGCATCAGACTATCTTGAAAGCAGCATGGCAATGACTTTCCTCTGTCTGTAGGCCTGACTAGAGGGAAATAGCATCTCAGTAGCATGGACAGATGAGCCTTTCCTGCACAGGTGACCCTCACAGAGATTGCAACAACCGAATCTTAGTCTGGTCCAGCTTTGGCCAAACTCTGGAGACAGACTTCCTGGCTTCAGATCTCCGCTTCTCTGCTTAGCGACTGAGTAATTTGGGGCATGTTCTTCAACTTCTCTGCGCCTCAGTTTCCTATCAGTAATATAAGAGGAATGGTGATCATACTACCCCATAGGACTGGAGTGAGCATTGAGTGAGTTAAGTCCATGCTTTACATGGTATAAACTTGACACGTAAGAAGTCCATACATATTAGTTCCCAATAGGGGTTAAACAGTTTTATTAGCTCCCTCATTTTGTGCACTGTCCCATTTTAAACGAAGCTGTTACTGAGCTCACCCTACATACCGTGTTGCCCCGAAAATAAGACCTAGCCAGACATTCAGCTCTAATGCGTGCTTTGGAGCAAAAATTAATATAAGACCCAGTCTTATGTTATAGTAAAATAAGACCCAGTATTATAGTATGTATTATGTTATAGTATAGTATAGTATAGTATAGTATAGTATAGTATAGTATAGTATAGTATAGTATATTAAAGACCTGGTCTTATATTACAGTAAAATAAGACCGGGTCTTATATTAATTTTTGCTCCAAAAGACGCATTAGAGCTGATTGTCCGGCTAGGTTTTATTTTTGGGGAAACTGGGTAAATAGTCCTCATCATAAGTCATGCCCTCTCTGCACTATGGGTTTTATGATGGCCCCTGGGTACACCATGTGTGGGGGCAGAGCCCCAGAAAGTAGTTTCCAGGCTCTCAGCCTCACATAGACAGGTGCTGGCTCAGGTAGTAAATGGCCAACTGTGATTGCATGGCCATCAGCTGTGGCTAGTTGGCCGTCAGCTGTAACCAGTGAGCCATTGGCCACTAATATAACTGCTGTGGCTACGCTAGCAGAGAGAAGAAGAGAAGAGAGAGAATGGGGGCTAGCAAGAAGATGGCGGCTGGGCTGGCAAGCGTGGATGGCGGTTTGCGGACAGTGTGGATCCAGCCTCCAGTGAGAGTATAGTGCCGCCAGCGAGACTATAGTGGTATGACTCCCCTACCTATGGCTCCGTGGGTGTTCCTTTTTGGCCTCACCATGTCCTGCGTTCTTGTATGGGGAGCGGGAGCAGAGACCCCGCAGGCCTCCCTGCACGACACCATGGCATTTAGAAAATTTCTGTCATCTTCAGATTTATATGTTGTAAAAGGGTGATAAATGAGTACACTGTCTTTCTGGTGGGCTTTCCCCCTAATTTTCAGTTATTGGTTTGACTTTATTTGCTGAGCAGACATAGTTGACATGCCACAACCTAATGAATTACTAAACTTTATCCTGTTGGAGAAACCATCCCCAGCTTTCTCTCTGAATGTCTTCAATGTCCCAGCTTCCTTCCAATAATCAAGTCTACTGTTTCCCCAGCTCCCTTCACCTGTCATAGAAATTGGCTCTTAGCAGGGCCATTTTATAACAGCAATATTCCATAAAGGCTTAGCAACAAGTTTAGGCCTAAAGGTCAGCAAGGGAAAGGGGAGGGCTTTTCTGTAAGGTACCATTTGTTCACACAGGTCTCTGCTTTTTTCTGCAAGTAAGCAGCAAAACTCACTGCGTCTGAATCCCAGCAGGGGCATGCGTTTAATTGCCCCGGCTAGCCAGGAGTCTAGGACAGTAAAGTGGAGTGATTACTGAGTGCAGATGGATTGTCTCATCTGCAGATTCCCACCTGCAGAGATCCAAGGCATTAATTGAAAGCATTTAAAGGTGATAGTTGGAAGCGCAGCATCTCCTCTTTTCTGTGTATTGAAGTTTTATTCTGCCATTAAGAGACCTTGGAACCACTCATTGTGAGCATAAAACTTCATGTTCAAACACTCAAGCCAGTAACCCTGACTCCCTAAATCGTGCCATTGTACAGTCTCTGTTTTGAAATCACAAACTAACAGTATGCAAGCAGCTAGAGAGGTCTGGCTTAGCAGCTTTGTGGCTTTCTTTCCCAACTACTGTTTCTGAACTTTGGATTGTCCATCTATAAATTTTCTACTTCATAGAGTTTCTAAGGAACAAAAGTAAATATTTGTGACAACATGGATGGATCTTGAGAGTGTAATGCTGAGCGAAATAAGTCAGACAGAAAAAGCAGAGAACCATGTGATTTCACTGATATGTGGTATATAAACCAAACACAACAAAAGAACAAGACAAACAAATGAGAAACAGAAACTCATAGACACAGATAATAGTTTAGTGGTTGCCAGAGGGTAAGGGGGGTGGGGGGTGGGGGGTGGGAGATGAGGGTAAGGGGGATCAAATATATGGTGATGGAAGGAGAACTGACTCTGGGTGATGAACACACAATGGGATTTATAGATGATGTAATACAGAATTGTACACCTGAAATCGATGTAATTTTACTAACAATTGTCACCCCGATAAATTTAAAAAATAAATAAATATGATAAATTATGTAGCATAGAGATAGGCACATATTCTCGGATATCCCCTCTTCCCTCCAATCAGGTGAAGAAGGGTTGTGGGGAGTAGGCTATTTTAAATGATCCTTAGGACCAGCAGTCACTGTTTTCCAGTGTGATTACTGAATACATTTCTCAAATTGGCTTTCAAATTTAAAGAAAAGTGAGGTCCTGGAAACTATGTAAAGTAAATTAAATGAACTCATTCCAGTGAAGTCCTGTGATCTGAGTCGCAGTGTGGTTCTAATAGATATTAATACAGTTTGTTGGCTGCTGTTTCTCAGTGTCCTGACTAGAGCCTGGAACATAGTAGATACTTGATAAATATTTGCAGAATAAATTTAATGTGTGATAGATACATAATTATAATGATCCAAGGCATCGACTGGAAACAGTTAAGCAAAACCAAATGACCAGCATCTGCTTTTCTCTGTGTCGTCAACTTGAGTTCTGTCATTTAAAAAAGCACAGACTAAGGATCATGTTTATAAGGAGTAGAAGATGATGGACCTGCAAAGAGAAAAGCACCCGTGGTCCAAGCTGTGGTGTTAGCCCCTACTTGATGGAGAGGTTAACTTTATTCACAGTGACACAGCTAGGGAGTAGAAGGGCACACATGTGAATCTAAGTATGTCTGGCTCCTAGGCCAACGTTTATTTTACTACATCAGATTAGATAAAAATTTAGGAAAGATTTTAACTGAATAAATGCCAACCTCTCTAACCCCAATTAAAGGGATCTCCTGGATCCTAAGATCAGGTTGAACAACAACAGAGTGCCCCTTCTGAGAGGACCAGCACTTTAGGAAGGGGTAGATTCACCTTGGAATTATAAGGAGGTGAGGAGGCAGGGTGTTGGTCCAAAGGATGATGATTGCCTTTAAGAGATTATCATTATCTTTGTACTAATATTCAGTGCATGAGGCAAAGGGTCACAGTCCTTTTGTGATGGAAAGTTTCTCAACAAAACAGAGTTGTTACAGGGGCAAGTGGACCATTGGGATTGGTGGAAACAGCTTTGAAGATGACTCAGGGGTTCTGCCTGGAGGAAGTCTGGGGAGGAAGAAAGTTGACCATAGCTTGAACAGGGTCTATGAGCATATGTTGGAACAGAGAGACAGGGGACACAGAGAGAGATGTTAATAACATAAAGAGCAAAGAAGTGAAGAGTTGGAAATGGCTCTAAGATCGCTCCTTTGGAACGCTGATGTGCCTTCCTCTAGTGTTGTTGGGCAACCATGTTTTGTCCATGCACAGGGACCCCTGTTGGCTCAGTAGGACAGCTCAATTGTGAGCTCCATGAAGGCAAAAACTGTAACTGTCGTATGTACCTGTATATATCTGTGATATCAATATTTCACATGAATAAATAACCGCAGACCCAATATTTCTGCCTTGTCATAACAGCATGGGCTCTGGCTCCAGACTGTCTAGGTTCAGATCCTGGTTTTACAACTTACTGTATTTATAACTGGGTCTCAGTTTCCTCATCTATAAAATAAGGACCACAATCACACCACATCTTTGGCTAAGTGCGAAGATTAAATAACTTGAAATCATGGTAAATATTTAGAAGAAGCCCTGGCATATAGTAAACTCTCAGTAGATGCACTATTATAAGAACTTTTTTTTTCCTTTATCTGCAAATCTTCTGTGTATCACTTATCACAATTCTGGGGATTCTTCGTGAGGTAACTATCCTTCACATGAATATCCATATTTTCTTGCCCTCCTATTATTACCCTGATAGCTTTCATTCTTGCTTGTTACCTCAGGAAAACCTTCT
This sequence comes from Rhinolophus sinicus, assembly GCF_036562045.2. Classification (NCBI taxonomy): domain Eukaryota; kingdom Metazoa; phylum Chordata; class Mammalia; order Chiroptera; family Rhinolophidae; genus Rhinolophus; species Rhinolophus sinicus. The sequence goes on from NC_133756.1 coordinate 110,656,868, forward strand.
ATTTCTCTGTTTCATTTTGTACCTAAAACTCTGAGAAAGAAACAATCCAAAATTCCTTGGAAAAAGCCAGCTGGAATCAGTCATCATTCTCCACAGTCTGAAAATCCCCTTATTGACATCAGAACTTCCATATGTTTATCAGCCTCTGCAGATACCTCTTATTACATTTTCTTTCTTTCAGCATCAGCACTTGAGACAAATCATGATTCATTATTCAACCATATAGTCCTTCTTATTCTCCTTTATTTAACTGCTCTTATTGGAGTCATTGCTGTGGATTTGGAATAATTTTTCCATTGCAAATGCATGGTGTTAAAGCTATGCTTTAGGCAAATGTGTTGCTGTGGGCTAGTTTGTAAACTTAACGGCCATTTACCATATCATTTCTTTGAAAATATACATTTTTCATCCTAAACAACTGATTCAAATAGAAACTTTCTTACATGTAGCTACATACTTTACATAGCCATACATAATCTTATTTAACTCTCAAAACTTACTTATGCAATAGGTATTGTTATTTCCATATCCCCACCCCCAAAATATGAGATTTAAAAATTTAGATAATGTACCTAAGGCACATAGCTACCAGGACAGGAGAAGGAGCTAGAACTCATTTCTGTTCATTTCTAGACCAAAAAGCTTCCCATTACAGTAACCTCTGCCACCATGCACACACTCTATTAAATTAGGGTATAAATGTATATTTACAAAGGGAAGCTGGCTAGCTGCTGAGTGATGATGACAATGATATAGAAGTTACAAATTTTTCAGGGATTACTATGTGCCAGAAATGATCTTAAATTTAACATATTAGTTAAGCCTCATAGTAGGCATGAAGGATTGGTCTTTTCTCTATGTCCCAATGTAGAAAATAAGGCTCCTAGAAGTGAAGAATTTGTCAAAGATTAAGTCACCAAAAAGTGCCAGGATGGGAATTCAAATTAGGATCTGCTAGATTCCAAATTCCACATTTTTTTAAATCACCTCCACATTCTGCTTCCTTTATGGCGGTATGAAATACATTCCTCCCCTCGCTGGCATGCCAGTTAAGTCATGGGCATATTAGGCTGAAAACAGGTGGGGGACGGCTGTCACTCTTGATGAGCAAAATAACATCCAAAGAGAAAAGTCAGAGCTCACCAGAAAGATGTGTGTCATTAGTTTCCACATGATTCACAAACCCTTGGGAACAGATGACATTGTCCAGAGTCTAAGAGAAAGGAACAGAAAAGCAGTGATGGGGGCCTGGTGTGACTCTCACCATCTGGCGGTAAATGGAAGAGATGTGGTTGGATGAGAGAGCCTGCTTCTCCAGGGAGGCTTTTAATGAATCCTCAGGGAGACAATTTGTTACGAGTGAGTTTTGCAACTCATTAATTGCCATGAAACTTAATGGCATTCTGCAGAGTTGGAAGCCTTCTTCAGTCTGGGAAGAATTTTGCTTTGTATGAATATTAGACTAATTTTGTTTTTATATGTGTGCTCTGAGTTGGTAGACTTTTTAAATGGTAGGACTGAAATGGTGTTTTGTAGAAATGTGAACGTTCTACGTCAGTTTATAATAATTCTGTGCGGGAATGTTATCATAATAAATGGCTTGCAAATAGTTCTAATTTCTAGGTAATAAGAAATTTTTGTTCAAGGCTGGTCACTAGCGAAATATTACTTTCTTTCCATTGCTCTTTCTTACAATCATGCTCTTACTGGATTACAAGGATCTCACCAATTTATTTAATGCCTCCCAAAATCATTATAATGAGCAAGAGAGTTCCGGACTATGAAGTTTTAAAATTTCCTCATAAACAGGTGTAAGGGAAACTACTAGAGTGCCCTGAAATGCATACATGTTGTGCATGCCCTTACTGATGGAGTACACACAGTTCAAAAAGAAATTACAACAGACGTATTTCCCCACCTTTATACAACCTACTTTAATGAATACCTTAACCCAAGTCATTATGATTCCCACCCCCTCAAATTTAGTCATGCACCTAAATTTTTCTTCCTATCACTATCAAATTACTAGCATATTTTTTCAAAATACAATCTGATCGTGCCAGTTTTCTGCTTGAAACCCTCCAATGGATTTCAATTACTCTTGGGATAAAACACTAAATTCTTTTTATGACCTCTATGGTTCTTCATGATCTCTCCCATTCCATGTCTCCGTCTTTGTCTCCTGTCACCACCTCCAGCCATGCTTTTGCAAAGGTCCCTTTCTGCTGCAGGATTTTCCCACATGTTGTTTCATCTGCCTGGAACGTTATTTCTTGCTTTCCCCACATCTTAATTTGTTCCTACACTTCAAGTCTCAGGCCTTTGTTATATTCTGTCTATGCTTCTCTGAGCAAGTATTACAGTATAAAGTAAATAATGTTTTGCAGATAAGTACATTATGTTTGTCTGCCGCCCCTACTAGGCTGTAAAGACAGGGCTACATCTGCTGTTCACGCCTGTATTTGCTATTTGCTACATGTACAGAATCAGGTACATCATTGGTCACAAAATATTTTATGCATTAGTCACTATATCAAAGCACTTAGAAGTGTGCCTGGCCCAGAATAAATACTCTGCACGTATTAACTACTTTAACTGTTGTTGTCATTGACATTGTTTGTACTTTTTCTTTATTAGTAGAAGTTAATAATAGGGTCTTAGATTGTGATATAGGGCCTTATAGGTCCCAGTTGCAGGTCTGCTATGTGGTCTTTGGAAAGTCATCTAACCTTTCTGGGTTTCCATTGTTTTGCCTTTATGGGCATTTATTAAGAGCTTTATTTTAGAATCCCCAGAAACACAGATCCCCTTAAAAGTCAAAGTAAAGGGGGAAGGGGAAGGGATGGCTATGAAGTCAATGATTTCCTTCAGGTTTCCAGCCTTTCTGTCTGAAGTATCCCTCACGTTCTGGGTGGCCCTTCATTTCCTAGACTTGAAAAACCAACCCATCATCAAATGATGCTCGTTAGAAAGGCTCTTATATCATTTATTGGGCAGAGTAAATAGCTCTCATCTTCCCTTTCTGGGTTCTGGGTCATTTGAGAAACAAGTCATCAGGAGAAGAATGATAATACCACTTTTGCCACTAATGGGGGCCAAATTGGAGGATGTAGCTCTTTGTGAGATTCCAATGGACCCGCCACTGTAACTAGTAAATGGAACAACCTATTCAAGGGACACAGAGTCTTTAGAGGAGGAACACATACTCAGCAACCTACCTCTCACTGATTGGGGTATAGAAAGTTGGGGGAAGAGGCCAAATTCCCTGTGCATAAGACATTTGGCAATTAACTCAACTCAGTCTGAAAACCTAGACCAATGGCCATCATCCAGGACCCAGTAACTCAATCTTCTTCTGTGAAAAGTAGTTAGAGGTGGAACAATGAGTGAGATAGAAATGTTGGCTATTGAAGAAGGGAAAAATATTGTCACTTTAAATGTCAATTATTTAGTGAACATCAATCAGGGATTAGGCGGTTTCTAGAAATAAGCAAAATTAACTGTGTCATTAGCTGTACTATGGGAACCGGAAAATACATCTTCCTTCCTTCCTTCCTTCCTTCCTTCCTTCCTTCCTTCCTTCCTTCCTTCCTTCCTTCCTTCATAAGCTACAGTAAAGAAGAAGAAAAAAGACATATGCCCAGGAACTACCAGGATTTATTGATTATAACAAGCTGCCTAGGCTTCCCTGAGGCATTTGGGTTTTAAGTCTGAATTGCACTTGTGGAATGGCAGGCCTTGTTTTATACAAAGGCATCTTAGGGCCTCATGGGAAAGGTTTTTGGCATGGGGATCCTTCCCACAGCCTCTGCCATTATTTGCTAAAGGTGATGTTGCCTCCCTAGGAGACAAATCCTGCTTCTTAGAGCCATCACCACATTTATACCTTCTCTTTCCTAATTTTTTTTTTTTTTTTTTTGGTGTTTACCCCAAGAGACTTATTTTCATGACTGGTTTCATTAAGGCAATGGTGTTTTCTGAAACAAGTACCATAATGCTGCAAGTCTTTTGAGAGTCTGTATATATATAATGGTGTGTATGAGTATATCATATATATATATACTCATATTACAGCTATTCAGATATGTGAACATAAGTATAGTGCCATATATAGTGTCTTAATTCAGGGAGACGTAGCTGACAAGTATGCTGTAACTTCCGTCTCATCACTAGCAAAGAGAGGAGGGAGACAATGGTGACATGGACAAAGTTGGCTTTTGGGCCATTTCCCAAGGAGGAAGGTCAGCCTCCCAACTGGCAATGTCCAAAAGGGTACAATGAATTTCACATTGTTACCTAAAGAGGTCTAATCTAGGAAGTTGTGGTTGGCCAAGTATTCCAAGTGGCACTAGTATTGAAATGGAGGTAGTCAGTTAATCCATTCATCTGTTAAGAACAGGAACCCAGGCAGGAACTGGAAACATAGGCAGCAAAATCAGGACCCTGGACAGAGGGGCTGCAGGGTTGGACGCGATCACTGAATTTCTGACTGAGCAGGTCAGATTTATTTCTGATTTCCAGTTGTAACTGTGCACATGAGGAAAGAGAGGCGAAGACCAGATGTTACATACTGGGTTTCTGCTGTAGGGATCAAAGGCAGGTTTCCCCTTGTGGAGCCTCCATAAATCCAGGGATTTTCCAGAGTACAAAGTGGATGACAGCCCAACATATTTTGATTAGCTGGAGGGAAACATACATTAATGTATGGACAGCCTTATTCAGGCTTGGCTCAGGAGCTAAGTGAGGTGGAGTTTGAAGTCATAGACTTTAGAGATGAGAGATGAACCTTTTTAAGGAAAGTGAAGGCATATAGTCATGTACAGACACACACACACAAAAGTAATATACACATATTTATGAACACATAATAACATATTACAGTCATGAAGCTTAACTCATAGCTAGTTTCTGTTCTTCAAGTCAGAGGTTGAAATCAGGTCATTGAGGAGTTGCAAATGATTTTATTATTATTATTATTCTTGTAAGACCCCTTTCATCCCATCCAAAGTGACAGAGCATGTCAAAGTGGTCAACAGGATCAGCCATGCTTGCAACCCACTTGTGTCTTGTGTAAAATGTTGCTAAGAGATGCCTGAACCTGTAGTGTAATAATACCATGAAGTTTGAATAGAAGGTTGAAGAAATGTCTGAGTCTGCAGTTAACAGGAGAGAGAATCACCCATTTAGAAGGGAGGACAAACTATCACGGTGCCTGTGACTTAGTAAGACTCTATAAATATTTATTGAATATACTCTGTTCATCTATGTAATATCACAATCATGATAACTCATCCTGGAGGCAAAATGTCTTCTATTGAAGCATTTTCCATGTAATTTAAGCTTTTGAACCAAGTGGGCTGTGTGAGGAACTGTTACCAATCAGAAAGTGACTTGGAGTCACAAATATTTCCCCAGTAGAGTTTGCTGAAGAATACAGTATCACCATAAGTAATATGTTTAGTCTTCGTGAAAAAGAATGTAGAAAGATAGACGTATCTAGATGGACACTTGTCTCTGTGTCACTGTTTTGTAACTTTCAGTTTTCAAAAAGTTTGCCTAAGAGTTAACCCTACAGCATGTGTGTCTTGTAACCATCATCTTCCATCTCTTGTAGACTCTTCTGCTTATTGGCAAACAGCTGAGTGAAAAGAACTGGTGATTCTGGGTCTGGGCCTAAGGCCAAAACTAATTAACTTTGAAAGTAAATGAAAGCTGTTACCTGTGTTCCTCAGAACAGAGCAAAACAACATTTAAATTTTTTCTGTCCCCAGGCTGATGATTACTCTGGTTATGGTAAATAAATTGCAGATGGTATGACTTTTAACATAAATTGACAAGGGTAGAATAATGGGTGAGGAAGTCCCCATAAGTTATCTTTTTAAACATCTTAGAGACTATTATATTGGTTAAGGTGATAGTTTAATTTGAAATATACTTAATTCAGTAATTTTTCTAATTTCAATTCCAATTTTTGTTTAGTTCATCCCCAGATGATTTCCTATTTCTAATTGTCACAGTCTTCATTGCTTTAGCAGGGTGTTTTGCTAAGAGCTATGGCTTTTAGTATTTTCTATTTTTAGGCTTAAGATATTTAAAAAATTTTCCACCAACCCAGATAATAATGCCACAATTTAGTGAACACTTACCATATGCTAGGTACTTATTTGTAATATCTACAATCCCTTTATCCACCCTGTAACATAGGTCCCATTTTGATGGGAGGAAACACAGGATGTATTTGGCAGAGCCAGCATTCAAATCCAGGTCTAGCTCCATTGTCTATATCCTTTGTGAATCCACACCATGCTACCTCTCTACATTGGTTGGGATTTGGTTTAGATGTGTATAGTCTGAACCCCAAATAATAGTAATGAAACAATACTTATTTCTCTCTTATGTGAAAGAAATTTGGAGGAAGGCGGCTCCATGACAATCAGACTTGCTTTCTCCCTGCTTTCCTCTCCAAGCCTGTGCTTTCCATCTCCAAGGTCATGTCAGGGCCCACGATGGCTGATGAGACTTCAGCTATCAAATCTGCATTCCAGATCACAGGGAAGACTTAGAAAGGATGGCAAAAGTGGTGTGTCAGGTGTCCGTCTCCATTTTAAGGAGCTTTACTGGAAGTCCTGTCCATCAATTTCCACTTACTTAAAATGATTTATTCATGTGTATAACTCCAGCACCTAGAATAGTTCTTGGCACAATGAATGAACAGATGGATGGCAATGAGTGAGTATGAGACATAAACGTATTATATTGAGCCAAAGGGATACTTAAGACAACCTCATAGTTGGTGACTTTTCATTTATCTTTGGTTTTTAATCTACCAGATAGACCTCTCTCTTTCTCCCTCTCTTGTCTACCCTCCCTTCTCAGCGTGTATTATCGGTATCTTTCCAACTCATTGTTTAGGTTTTGGCTGACTCAGAACTCTCTTCAGAAGCTTTCTCTGTCCTTCTGAAAGGCATAATTTGACGAGGCACCCCATTTAAGCTAACAGAGCATCCTGCATTTAGTCTCACCAAAGTTCTTTCTACACTGGAGTACTTATGTTGCAATGAGCTGCTTAAAGTAAGGACCTTGATTTGTTCACCATTATATCATCAAAACTTGGAATCAAATCTCGAATACAATTGATGTGCGATAAAGATTTGCTGAAAGGGTGGGGAATATTATAAACCATCTGGATGACTAGCAAACCCATCCAAATTCACAGAACTTGATATGGACTCAAGTCTCTGCCTTTGAAGCTTATCTTTCATCAAGGGAGGACAGAGATACAGCTACAAAAGGACCAAAAACACACACACACACACAAAAAAAAACCAAAACATCTAATTTCACAAATTTGTTTGAAGCCAGCTGTCTTTCCCTCAGTTCCTCTAATCACTTTGAAGTCTGTTCGCAGAGTAGTGATTGACTCAGATGACTTTTCAGAAGCCGAGATTAAACCAAGGGGAGAAGCCCACACCAGTCATTGAAAAAGTGGTGAAACTTGCTAGACTGTGTCTGCAAAAGAATTTGTAACTTTCCAGAATTTTCTATACAAGCTACCTTTAATTTTACCTTTTTTTCCTCCCTCTGCTGAGGATTCATATACATGAGCAGTAGCCAAGAGAAAAGTTCTTCTGTTTGGCAGAGACAAGAATTTTCAGCAGTGTTTATATGACAACAGGTCCCCAGAGCAGAAGACTGTTCAGCTAATCTCCTCCCCAGACCTGTTGTCTTGCTCTTTCAACTGTAGGGCATCTACAGAGTTGTAAAGCCTTCAGAGACAATGCAGCTGCAGGGTTAAGAATGGTATCATTCCAGGTACATACCTGAAGTGTTTAAAGTGGGTGATAAGGCTGCCCGATGTAGTGTTTGGCTTCTTAACCAACAAGTGGGGCATGTGCTATAGGGATGTATGGCCTGATGCCAGGAGTGCAAGCCCAGGATAATCATGGTGAGTGACGGTTATGAAAGACGTGCTGAGAGGAGGTTGTGCATTTATAATTTTTCCGTATGGTAAATAATGAAAACAGTGAAAGTAATAATTAAAAAGAAATTTTAAAAAGCCCTGATGTTAAGAAAATTACTAAGTTCGTAGGAATTTTTCAATAAAATACCAGTCTTGAAAGAAATGGCGCTTTGAACTGTGAGCCCCCAGACTCACTAAAACACTGAGCTTGCTCCTATACTGTCAGGGTGGGAGAGATGGGATGGAAAAAGCAGGTGCTTTGGATCAGGCAGATCTCGGTTCAAATCCTGGCTCCACCAGGATTTATGTGAATTTGAACTCATGTAAGCTGTTTTCTCGTCTGTAAAATGGAGAGAAGAGCATTGGTCTTGTAGCTGGCATTGTGATTAGTGACAATGTATGCAAAGTGCACAGCGCGCATTTAATCAGCAGTGGTTTGTATTGGTGTTTGGATTGTTGTGCTATCAGAGGCAGTCAAAGCCGAATTTGAAATTGTGAGTGAGCTGTTGTGAAATGTCCACAACTGGAGAGTTATGTAGCTGCTGGATACAGCGGCATCTCATAAGCACCCTACACTTCTCTCTCCCCCAGCCATGGAAAGAGGCAGCATAGGATACACCACTGAAGTTACTCTTTTTCCTTCTGCTTTACTTATGCATAAAGACTATACATAATTAGAGTATTTTCTTGATTTGAATATGATAAATACGTAGGATGCCTACTTCATATCCTGAAAACCAAATTAGAGGAAGAGAGAGAGCCTGCCCTCTGAGAGCTTATACTGAGATCATGGGCATCTTGTTAAAGGGAGACACAGTTAATGGTGGGGAAGCACAGGGAAGCTGAGACAGTGTAAATGAGATAAGGAGGAAGGTGGGGATTGAGCTTGACCATGTTATTTCTCTTTCCATCTCATTCAAGATGAAGTCTTAACTCCTTTGGGTGGTATTTAGGGTCTCCAAAATCTGATCCTTACCTATCCATCCTATTTTCACCCCCATGCACCGTAATCTACAGTCCAGAACTTTTTATAGTTCTCACAGCAAGTTTTATTGTGTCTTTGTGCCTTTGCACATGTTGGTCTCTGCAAGGAATGTCTTTGTCTCACTTTCTTTGTTGGGTCAATGCTACCCTTTCTTCAAATCCTGACACAAGCTTCCACTCTTTTTAGAAACATTCCCCAATCTTCCTGACATATGGAATAGAAGTCCTTCATTCTTAATCCCAGAGAACTGTGTCTTTTACTTACCATAGCACTTATCACCAATGCTGTAAATATCTTTTTTCCACTAGAAGGTAACTTCTTATAATAATCAATGCAGGCTGCTAAACAAATCTCAATGGCTTACTGCAGTAAGATCCGTTTCAATCTCCCTTCACAGTCCAGATTTGTGTGGTGGGTGGAAAGGGGTGGAACAGGAAAAGTCTGTTTCATATAGACTTTCCAGGACCCCAGATTCAGATCCTACCTTCTGAATGGTCCCAAACATTTCCTGAGGTTCAGAGTTACCCACGGATTTTCTGTCTCTATCCAGCAGACAAGGAAAGAGAGAGATCATGAGGGATCTCCAGGGAGGTGTTTAGGGGGCTAGGCCTAAAAATGAAGCACATCACTTCTTCTGACATTCCATTTGATCAAAACTTTGTCAGGTGGCGGTGGCCCTTTCTGACTGCTAGGGAGCCTGGGAAATGTAGTCAAGATTTGTGTTCACGGGAGAAAGAAACAGGGTTTGGTGCATCTTTGCCTTCATATTTGAGGGCATATTGTTTATCCCTATGTCTGTAGCACCTTACAATATAGATGCTAACTAACAGTTTATCAAAATGAGTTTAAGATTCTAACAATGAATTAGTAAATAAGTAGATATGAGGAGTAGAAGATCAGAAGGGATGGCGATACATTAACGCTTAGGAATCAATTGATGCTAACAGAATATGGGCAGGCTGGTGTTTGGAGGAAACAACCAAGTGCTCACTATTGTTCACCTGCTTTGGCATTTGTAGTTTCAATGACTGGGGAAGTTTTCTTCAGGATCTGGGCACCTATAATCCTTCCATCCTCATCCTCCACACTTTACTCCTTATTTCAGGTTCCTTGACATTTCTCAAATACACCAAGCACGATCCCACCTCAGGGCTTTTACGCTTGTTGTTTCCCTGGTCTGAAATGTGCCCGATCCTTGCCCAACAGCCACATGTTTGTCCCTGAACTCACGTAGACCTTATCTCAAATAGCATCTTCTCAGTGGGCCCTTCTCTGGCTACCAGACTTCCGGTTCCCTTCCCTGCATTATAGTTCTCCATCACATTTATCAATGTCAAATATATTATATAATATATTCATTTGTTAGTTGTCATCCCCTCCCAACTTGAATATATACCTGTGAAGTCAGGGGATTTTGTCTATTCTGTTTGTTTATTTTTAATTTCTTTTTCTATCACCAGCACCTAGAACAGTGTTTGGTAGATGCTCAAATATTTTTTTTTATTTATTTATTTATTTATTTATTTATTATTTTTTTTTTCCTTAAATATTTCTTTGGGGGAGGGGACGCCATACTCCTCAATGAAGAGAAATATTTTTACAGAGGTCTTTTATTTTTTTACACTTATGCCATGAATTCATAGGGAATGGGTTCCAGCAGCTCAGGCTCCTTTCCATTGGTTCTCATAAAGTGTGCTTCTCTGGGTGGGGCAGGCTGGCGTTTCAGTTGAACCCAGGTACCTTTCTCTTTGGCTTCCTTCTTTTTCTGATCATTTTCCTTCACCCGTTTCAGGAAGCTGTCTCGGCTCTTAGAGTGCTTAATATGCTCAATACGAACATTAATTCTCTTGGCAAGAATCTTGCCCTTGACTTGTTTGTTTACAACAATGCCAACCGCATGCTGAGTAACATTGTAGACCCTTCCCGTTTTGCCATGGTAACATTTGTGGGGCATTCCTTTTTGAACAGTGCCCATTCCCTTGATGTCTACAATATCACCTTTCTTGTAGATTCGCATGTATGTGGCCAAAGGAACAACTCCATGTTTTCTAAAAGGCCTAGAGAACATATAGCGGGTGCCTCGCCTCTTTCCCTTTGTGTTGGTCATTTTGACGAATTACTGGAAGATGGCGGTCCCGTGCTCAAATATTTTTAAATGGATGATTGTCATTTGGTTTTTGCACAGTGCTTTTTGTCTTCTTGGCATAAAAGTGACACACATTAATTTTACAATTGGATGTAAAGTATTGTCAATAAATGTTTGACAATTAGAGGTAGAAATAGAAGTGGGGAGAAGAAGGTAATTATTAGTAAATGGTGCTGATGGCTTGACTTAGATTCAGAGATGAAACACTATTTCTCTGAAAGGACACACCTGAAACCATTAGGGAAATTTTTTTGGAAGTGTTTCAGTGTTTATTCCCAGAATGTTGATTTTGATGTCATCCAAATATTCAATGGCTGCAGCCTGAAATAATCCACTGGGGAGCTAAGTAAACCTATAATGAGTACTTAAATCATTTTAATTTAGTCTTATCAGAAAGGTCATTCACTAAAGGAGGTATTTTGATCACAGCAATTCTCTTCACAAAAATTGCTGTGGGAAGCTGGTCTCTTTCCATTTGATTATTCAAGGATACATTTGGGATGTAAAGAACCTTTGCCAAAACCTACAGTACCTTTAAAACTCAGCTGCTTCAAGAAGAAACAAAAGCACTGTGGGATAGGAATTGCCAAAAGACCTCCTTAGCAACTTCTTTAATAAAGTCAGCCTGGAATCAGAAATTATAGAAATACAGACATAGACATGACTAAGGTGAGAAAAGCGGGATTTGGAGACAAGGGAACAAATATTTGTTGAGTGTACTCTGTTGGGCACTTGCAAAACATTTCGTACAATATATGTGTTTCTATCTTCATCTGGCACTCACATGCAGGCTGATTAACTTGCCTACTATCATGCAGCAGGTGTGGAGAAGAGCTGGGCCAACAGTGACTCAGAGTTCCTATTATTTTTATTTTGCCTTCTCGGGGGTAAAGAACATTACCCCCTGAAATTGCTCAACGGTGAAATAATATATCCAGAATAACAACTCAGGTCTTTTGACTCCTAGTTCAGTGCTCTATCCACCAGAGTTCATTTTTGTGCAGGGACACAAAGGTAAATTTTAGGCAATAAAATACACTTACTAAACATCAATGTATAGTCTATCCTCTCATTCCTCTCGCAGTTTTCAATTGAAAGACTTCATTTATCTAAGAAGAGAATATCAATTTATATTTTACCATTAGTGTTTTTTTTTTAATATTTATGCTTATATTATTTATATTTTCACATGACCCATGCCTGTATCTCCATAATATTGGTACTTTCTCCTTTGCAAGAGATAAATTATCTTTCATCTGTGTGAAAATCTCAATAGCTTAATGTTACTATTTTATAATGTTGATTACTTACCTATCAAGTGAGAATGGTGTCAAAATTTAGCAACACATTTGTATTTTCTAAGTGGTTTCATAAACTGCAAATAAGAGCATGAAGTATTGGTATTAGCAATATTAATAGCTAACACTTACAGATAGCCTAATATGTGTGAGTCACAAGTTCCCTTTTTTAAAACATATACTAACTCATTTTATCCCCACAAAATACGATTAGGTAAATATTGCTATTACTCTGTTTTACAGTTAAGGGGATTGAGGCACAGACAGGTTAAGCAAATAGCTCAAGGTCACACAGTTGGTAAATGACAGGGCCGGGATGCCAACCCAGGTAACCTTGCTCCAGAGTCTAAGCTCCTAACCACTCATTATTGCTGCTTCTCAGGATGTATGTCAGGACTTTGTGCAAAATTCTGGAGGAGTCTATATTATGCCCTCTCCTTTCCTATAGAAGCCTCCTCTAGAGGCTATAGTCATGCCCGATACATGCCCCTTTGTCTCATCTGATCCTAGAAATGTAGCAGAAATAATTTGAATAGTTGGGTGAGAGCACATTTGAGGGCACTGGGTGTTATAGGACTCATTTCTGGGACACATGTAAGGAGAAGAGAGGAGCCAGGCCTGGGTTCACCTCCCACTCAGTCACTTCCTAAATGCTTGAACTTGGACATGCTGTTTAATTTCTTTGAACCTCCGTGTCCATGTGTGTAAAGTTGGGGAAAATAATGTCCAACTCTCACAATTCAGTAAGACCGCCTTTAGAGGCAATCTATCTGAAGCATCTCCATTAAAATAGTCAGGTAATAGATGCTTAAAATGTTGGCAGTCTCTTCAATAATATGTGATATAAGACGGACCAATATATAACTCACATAATTCAGGCAACACTGGGTGAAAGATGAGACTATGGAGCTAGGAGGACACATCAGGTTTGCTCACCATGAAATGAAGCTTATTTTCAGTATTGTGTGTAGTGATTAACAGCTTACACTTTGGGAGTCATGCACATTTAAGTTTGATCTATTTTGATCTCAGCTATGTACTTCTTGGCTATCCGACCTTAGGTAAACCTTCCTATACCCTGTTTTCTCACCCACAAATTGAGGATAATTAGGATTACCTCAGAAATTATTTAAATATAAATACATAATATATGTATAGTGTGTGTATATACATTTAAATATTTATATATATATATATATATATATATATACATACATACATATATGAAATATCAGACAATTAAATTCACGAACTGTCCACCATGGAAGTGTACAGTGGAAAGTTCGTGAATTTAATTGTCCAATTCAATGTACATACACATACATACACATCCAATGGCATGTGCGGCTAGAACCTTGGTAGATATATTAATTTGGGACCAAATTATTTCACTAATGATGGGAAAAGTCCCTAGGTATTTGAACCGTATACTAGTCAGAATTCTCCAGAGAAACAGAACCAATAGATCTGTCTATCTATCTATCTACCTACCTAGAGACGTATTATAAAGGATTGGCTCACATGATTATGGAGGCCGGCAAGTCTAAAATCTGCAAGGCCAATCCCAGTGTGAGTCCAAAGGTCAGGAAGACCTGACTGCCCATTTCTAAGGCAGGAGAATGACGTTCTACTTGAGGGAGAGTCAGCTTTTTGTTCTATTCAGGCTTTCTTCAACGAATGGGTGAGGCTTTCTCATATAATGGGAGGTACCCTGTTCTACCCAGTCTATGGATTTAAATGTTGATCTCACTCAACAACTCCCTCACAGAAACATATAAAGCATTTACAATAGTGTCTGACACATTGTAAAGCTCCATAAATGTTATCTATTATGTTTATCATCGTATAAGTCGGCTGTGATAACAAACCTACCCAACCTCTCAGTGATTTACCCAAACCGACCTTTATTCTTCATTCATGTTACCTATAGGCTGAGAGTCACTATGGCTCCTCTCTGGTGGCCTGCTCCCCTTGTCCTCTCATCCTAGAAGCCAAGCTAAAGAAAGATCTCTATCTGAAACCTGCCATTTGCATGGCAGAGTGTAAAATCGAGTACTGGCAGAAACTTCTCCCAGTTTCTGCTAAGGTATAGCACGTATCTTATCTACTCATATTCCATTAGCCAAAGCATATAATATGGACAAAGGACAGGATATATTATCTCTTAAGGGAAAGGGCAGTGATGGCTACTCATAATTGAAAACAATAATATAGTCTACTATAATCATCGAATAATGGCATCTTAGGTAGGGTACTAGTGGGGAAAGGGAAGAAATATGGTAGAAAGTAGGTTGGAAAGAAATACAGGGGGCAGAGCATATTTAGAAATCAATCCTAATTTTCTGGGTTTACTCCAAACTTTTTGGTGCATAGTGCTCTACCTCTCATCTCTCCTTCCTGGTTTGCTGTTCTTTGTTTTATGAGTCAATCCCCCATATTCTAAGCATAAGTTTAAAAACCTGGGGCCTTTTACCACATGTGACAATATGTGGTAACTTGGATTTGAATTATAAATAGAAAAAGAAAAGAGTTTATGTAACCTCTATAATTGATGTCCTGACCTCCTGTTTTCAAAGCGCTGTAAACTGTTTTCAAACTCTCCTATTAATTATAATTGCACTCGCTAACTTAGAATCAGTTGTTATATTCATTATATCCCATGAATTTGTAAATAAACCATTTGGAATAGATGGAATTTGCAATTTTAATAAGTAAATAATTTCAGACTTGTTTTTTTTCAGTTTTTAAAATATTTAAATATCTCTGTTTTATTTTTAAAGATTTTTTTATTATTAAAATATAGCTAGCATACAATATTATATTAGTTTCAGGTTTATACCATAATTCTTCAACATTTATATGCCTAAAGACTGATCACCATAAGTCTAGCAACCATCTGACATTGTACTATGCTATCACAATATTATTGGCTATATTCCCCATGCTGTACGTTACATTTCCATGACTTCTTTGTTATATACCTGGAAATTTGAACGTCTTAGTCCCCTTTTCCTCCCCGCCTTTTTATAATTTTTCAATTATAGTTGACATTCAGTATTATTCTATATTAATTTCAGGTGTACAGCATAGTGGTTAGACATTTATGTAATTTAAGAAGTGATCCCCCTGCCTAGTCTAGTACCCACTTGACACTATACACAGTTATTATCATACTTGTATAATTACCTATATTCCCTATGCTTTACTTTACATCCCTGTGACTATTTTTTAATTACTGATTTGTACTTCTTAATACCTTCACATTTTCAACCCTGCCCCTCAGCGCCCCTGCCATCTATCACCCCAATAAATCTAGTACCCATCTGACACCATACATAGTTATCACAATATTATTGACTATAATCCTTATGCTATATCCTACATCCCCATGACTACTTTGTAACAACCAATTTGTGCTTCTTAATCCTTTCCCCTTTTTTTCACCCATTTCCAACCCCCCTATTGTCTGGCAACCATCAAAATGTTCTCTGTATCTAAGGGATTGTTTCTGTTTTGTTTGTTTATTTTGTTCTTTAGATTCTACATATAAGCAAAATCACATTGCATCTGTCTTTCACTATCTGGCATACTTCACTCAGCACAACACCTTCCAGGTCCATTAATTCTGCCAAAAATGGTGAGAACCCATATACTTCCAGGGTCAAGCAATATTTCATTATATGTATGTACCACCTCTTCTTTATCCATTCTTCTATTGATGGACACCCAGGCTGCCTCCACATCTTGACCATTGTAAACAGTATTGTAATGAACATATGGATACACATGTCCTCTTGAAGTAATGTTTTGGGTTTCCTAGGATAATTACCCAGCAGTGGGATTATTGTCCTTGTAGCCTTTGTTTTAAAGTCTGTTTTTTTCTGGTATAAGTATTGCTACCATAGCTTTGTTTGTTTGTTTGTTTGTTTGTTTCCATTTTCAAGAAATGTATTTTTCCCATTCCTTTACTTTCAGTCTGTGTGTGTCTTTTGATTTGAAATGAGTCTCTTGTAGGCAGTATATATAAGGGTCTTGTTTTGTTATCCATTCAGCCTCTCTATCTTTTGATTGGAGTATTTAATCCATTTACATTTAAAGTAAATGTTGATAGATATGTAATTATTGCCATTTTATTATTCTCTTTCTCTCTTCCTTCCTTCTTTCCTACTTTCCTTCTTCCATCCCTCCCTCCCTCCTTTCCTCCCTCCCTCCCTCCCTCCCTCCCTTTCTTCCTTTCTTAAATAATTCTCTCTAACATTCCTTGTAATTTGGGTTTGGTGGTGAGAAACTGTTTTAGTTTTTTCTAGTCTGGGAAGTTCTTTATCTGTCCTTCGATTCTAAATGGTAGCTTTGCCTGGTAGAGTAGTCTTGGGTGTAGGTACCTGCTTTTCATCACTTTGAATATTTTGTGCCAGTCCCTTCTAGGCTGCAAAGTTTCTGTTGAGAAATCAGCTGACAGTCTGATGTGAGCTCCCTTGTATATAACTAACTGCTTTTCTCTTGCTTTTAAGATTTTTCTCTTTGTCTTTAATGTTTGGCCTTTTAATTGTGTTGTGTCTTGGTGTGGGACTCTTTGGGTTCATCTTGTTTGGGACTGTTCTTCTTGATCTTGTATATCTATTTATTTTACCAGGTTAGGGAAGTTTTCAGTTATTATTTCTTCAAGTGGGTTTTCAATTACTTCCTCTCTCTCTCTTCTTTTTCTGGTATCCCTATGATGTGAAGGTTGGTACACTTGATGTTGTCCCAGAAGCCCCTTAAATCTCATTTTTTTTTTTTTCACATGTTCTCTTCTTCTTTTTGCTGTTCTGATTGGAAGTTTTATGCCACACTATCTTCTAAATTACTGATTTGATCCTCTGCTTCTTCTGATCTATTATTGATTCCCTCCAATGTATTCTTCATTTCAGTTATTGTATTCTTTATTTCTTTTTTATGTTTTCTGTCTCCATTTTTACATTTCCTATCTCTTGGTTGAAGTTCTCCCTGAGATCACTGAGCATCCTTATAACCAGTTTGGAACTCTGTGTCTGGTAGACTGCTTGTCTCCATTTTGTCTAGTTCTTTTTCTGGGATGTTGTTCTGTTCTTTTATGGGGGACAATGTTTCTTTCTTAGCTGCCTCCCTGTGTTTGTTTCTATGTAGTAGGTAGAGCTGCTATGCCTCCCGGTTTTAGTAGAGTGGCCTTATGTGCTAGGTTTTCTGTGGGAACCAGTGGAAAAGTCTCCCTGGACACTAGAGCCAGGTACTCCATGTGTTTCCTTTGTGTGGGTTGTGTGTGCTCTCCTGTTGTAGTTTAGATTTGATTGCTGTTTGCACATCAGTGGTAAGGATTGACCTCAGGCTGATTGTGAGGACTGGTTGTGACTACAGTGGAGGAGGTATTTTGTAGGGGTGACCCTATAGAGCAGGGCTCATTTTAGCAGGGCTCTGCTGCATGCCCAGTCTGCCCTTTGGGTGTGTAGTCATTGGAGGTGGCCAGGTGATATTCTGGCCCAGTCCAAAGCTGGCCTCCTAGGAGGGGACCAGCTGCAAGCCAAGTTTAGCTGCAGTTTGTATTCTGACTGGGGCCACCTGGCATTATCCACAAAGCAATTCAGAGATTGCCACCATTGGCACTGTGCTTGGATTTGCTTTGAGAGGCCAAGACTGGCTGTCACTAGTGCCAGACTTTGGGCTGCTCAGCCTGAGATATGGGACACACTAAAGCCAGATGCTGTTTGTTTGGGTTTCGTGGTCCTTTGAGAGATTTTAGGAAAGTCTGTAGCATGAACCAAGAGAGGCTATTTATACAGAAAAGCCACTGGAAGTTGCTTAGATGTACCTGATAGTGGATGGGCGATGGTCTCAGGGAATCACTAGGGCAGGGCAGTCAAAAGGTGATAGCCAGTTGGATGGAGATTCAGACATGGCATGTGCCCATGTCTTCATGCCAGGAAGGGGGAGGGCTCAACAAAGAAACAATGGCTTTCACCAGCTTCTCCCTCTTGGAGAGAGCTGCCCTTCCAACCCTCACCCTGAAGATAGACAATTCAGTTCCTCCCTGTATGTCCCTGGTACCTTTCAAGTTACTGCCCCAGTGCTGGAGCTCAAAGTGAGTGAGTTCATCAGTGAGTAAGTCTCTGTGGGCCCTTTAAGAAGAGGGCCTTGGAGTGCAGCTGCCCTCCGTCTCACTCAGCCACAACCTTCGCTGGTTTTCACAACCAGAAATTATGGGGACTTCTCTCCCTGGCACTAGAACCCTGGGCTGGGGAGGGGCTGGGACCCCTCACTCCTCAGGTAGGGGGAACCTCTTCTGCTGATATATACCTTCCAATTTTTAATGGTCACACACGGGTGTGAGACCAGCCCTGCCTGCATCTCTGCCCCTCGTACCACTCTTGAGGTGGCTTCTTCTGTATATCCCTGGTTGTAGAACCCAGGCTTGGTCTTCTGTTTTTGATAGAGAGATTTGAGGAGGAGGCTTGGAATTGAAACTCCTTTTAAACGGGACTATATGTATACAAATGTCATTGACAGCTAATATTTGACACTAAATTATGACTATGTGTGGTTGGTTATCCATAGAATAAAAAAGATCATTTGAAAAATTTTAATAAAGCATTTCATAGAAATGTAACTACCATGTTTCTTCACTCAGGGGAAGGAAGGCTGTTAAGGAATAAAAGAGCCTTTGTGACTCTGCCTATAGCTTTAGTTTGGGATTAAAAAACTAAATGCTGGTTTTCAGCAAAGGAAGCTTGGGACTTCAACACAGGAACACTATAGTTTTGGCTTGGCCACTGTATTATCAGATCTGAGGGCAAGACATTTACAAGCCCCTATGAAGTAAGTAGGGAAAGTGGGGAGTAAGAGGGGGAGAATCTACTGAAGTGAGGGACATTCTTCCCAGGTCAGCATGTGCTTTAAACTATATAAAGAACTTGAATCTGGGGGTGGGAGAACCTCAGGATCCAGATATAAGGGGGCTACAGAAAGAAAGGTTCAGGAGTAAATGTGGGTTGTAAAGATACTAAAAAATATAGTATGCATTCAAAGGGTATGATTTATAACATATGAATTATATCCTTATTTCATTTTGTTTTAGAACAAAAAAGAAAGAAAAAGAAAAGAAAGCAAGCATGTATTAGTCCTTTCTCCAAAGTTAAAATCTACCAACATAAAGCTAGTTCTTACTCTGAGATGAAATAAATTCACCCATAACTAAAAGTGAGGAATTATGTTTGTAATATTTTCCCTTTTATAATAATTGCTTTTAAGAGCATCACCTTTGATATTGTATATTTAGTAATATCTATTCTTCCAGATGGGATGAAAAAAGTTTTATAACATCGCTTCACTTATTAAAAGTTTCTGGCTTTCTTAAACAAAGGAATTAATGGGATAACTGTATATATTTTGTCATCCACACCAGTTCATTATGGACAATGAAAGCACACGTGACTATTTCTGGGTCAATAATCATACGTCAGGACAGTTCTGGAGAAATAGGATATAGAAGGATGGAGAGAACAAGAGAGACAGCAAGTAAATACCATCCATTATTCTTGCCCCATTCATTCGTTTATTTATTCAACAAATATTTGTTGTGCTCAGGTGTCTATTTTGGGGAAACAAAGATGCATAAGATATGGTACTTGCCTTCCAAGTTATCCTGTTAATAGGCAGTTGGAATAGGTTCTAATTTGTTTAAGATAACCAGAGTTTTCTCTCAGGCCCAAGACATGGATCTGTGATCTATCTTGGATCAGGGAAGGGAGGGAGAAAGAGGAGGTGGTGAGGTTCCCTGGAATAGATTATATCTGAGGTGATCTTCAAAAGAAAGAAGAAGGTCAAGTGTGGGAGAGGATGTACTAAGGAAAAGGTACTTTCTAGTAATAAACAGGAAAAATGATTTAGCTCATGAAAGTGGTCTTGTTGGCCAGGTCTTGTTCACTGGGAGAAGGTAATGTTGTCATCTGACGTCTCAGGACTGGATTTTAGCCAACTGGCTCAAGAAACACACCAATTTGTTAAGAGTAAAATTCATGGCTTTACATTTCCTCAGTTCTCAGGTTTAATCCCTGACTAAAAGGATCCAAACAGAACCTCCACTAGGCAAACTCATGCCTTTTCAAAATGACTGCTTTTAAAAAGAGATTTATAGAGAAATTGACTTTAAAGACTCATAATCTGATACTGATGGCTGAATGAATGGCTGTTGTGACAGGGGGATGGATGGCTTGTGGGGAGGTGGCCCTCTAAATTCACGTTATCATGCCGCATATGTTTCCATTTGTGATTCTCTAGTATAGTCTGACCCTTGTCTAAATTAGAGAAATTGTGGAGGACAAAAGATAAAGCCCTCCCTACCAAAAAAAAAAAAAAAAAAAAAGTGTGTAGGTAATGCTATCTAGGTGAGATTGCACTCTCTTTATCTTTAACCTTGCTTCAGTATTTCTTATACTTCTTTGTTTAAGCAAAATTGAGATGAGAAATCTCTAGTTTTACATTAAATTATCAATATATATGCATTTATATTGAACAACTTCAATGCTTAAAGACTACACTAAGTGCTGCCAAGTAGTTTCTAGATTCTGAGATCTTAAATAGATCTCTCTCTCTCTCTCTCTCTCTCTCTCTCTCACACACACACACACACACACACACACACACACACACACCACACACACCAAATTATGAGCACATCACAGAGAGGGATTATGTCTTATTTTCTTTTATATCCCAAGCTTTTACCTCAGGTCTTGGCCCACAATAAATACTGAATTATTAAGTTGTGATAAATTACCACTAAACAGCACACAGAACAGAAATGAACATTTTTATGGAATTCTATAGTTTTAAGGCACGTTTACAAATATATTTGTAATCCCTAGTGAGGTGAGCATTGGTTCTTTTTCAATTTTACGTGAGAAGAACCTGAAGTTCAGAGGATGAAATGAGTCCTCATGTCATACGAGTTGAAGTCAGAGATGGAACCCAGGAGCTCTTGGCTTTGAATCTGATCCTCTCTCTAAATTATTTTGCTACATTTGTGAACGTAACATATGCTCCATTCTATAAGGTAAATGCTCTGATGCTCTAATAAGAAAAACTTAAAACCATTCATTGTTATTCAAGAACCCTCACGCCAGGAAATCATCTCATAACATCTCTAGAACATGCAGGAAAAAAATACTGCCTCCAAAGACATAATTACAAATAAGCATTTTCTGTTGGCATTTTTTTCTATACACAGATAATCTAAGTAGCTTTACCTGTAATAAGTTGAGTGAGGAGTATATATGGTAGCAAAATCATAAAACTTTATTTTATGATCTATCTGTAGACCCTGGGAAATGTTGCAGACAAACTTTAATTAATCATCACTGCTTGAATTGATTTATATCCTCCCACTCCCACATTAAACTGTAATGCATTCTTTATAAAAATGTACAACTTGAAGTTAATTTGAGTCCTTCAGGCCAAAGAGTTTATTTATAGCATGCGGTAAAACATTTTATGGCCCCAATTTCAATTAAATCATAAATTCAGGAAGTAAGAAAAAGAAACAGGCCTACTCAGTCACCTTGCCCTTATCAGAAGGAATAAGATATGCATCTGTGGTATATTTCCCATTGCTTGGGTCAATACGTATATTTATATATCTCTTCATAGTCAATGCTGCTGATAAAAATGACTTTTCTGTAAAAAAGCATAGACCAAAAGGCTGGTGTGGGATGTAGATTTTCCCCCTCTCTTACAGCATGTTCTCTCATAGTCTAGTTCAAAGCTAGGAATGCTTTTCTTAGGTTTCAACTACTTTTCTTAGGTTCCAACCAAAGCAGCTGTCTGCCTCCCTCCCTCGAATCATAGTATTTCTGCTCTGGGTCAGGTTGGTCTGCCCATCCTATTACTTACTTATTAGTACTTCAGAGAGGTATGGAACCAGGTCTCAGGAGGTCATCTGGATATAATTACATGCCCAATATGATGATAAACATGCTGCAAATACTACTGACTCAGCACACGGGGTGTTTAGACAGAGCAAATTGGGTATCAGGTTGCACAGTGAAATGGTGGAGTTGTGTTAGTGTCAAATCCAGGTTCCTGGAAGTTGAGAAGGATGCTATGGAATGCAGAATTTTATTTTATCCAAAGAGAGGTCCAGCCTTTGCCCTCACTTCCTGGGGGTTAATCTCTAGGTCCTTGAAATTTTATACCTGATAAGAATGTCCTTGTTTTGTCCACTAGACAGTCTAACAATGTGATTAACGATGAGTGTTTGGGGCCATGTGGCCTCAGTTCCACCTCTGGAAGGACTAGAGAATAAAGGTTTGTCAGGTGGCTGGTATGTCATCAAGCCCCAGTAAAAAGTCTGATCACTGAGGCTCAGGTGAGCTTCCCTGGTTAGCAATAACCTGTGCCTATTGTCGCCCATCAATGCCAGGCACACAATGCATCCATGAGTCCATGAGGAGAACACAACCACAGCTCCATATTTGGTAACTTTTTTTGAACTCTGCCTGATGGACTTCTTTCCTTGTCTGATTTTAATCTCCATCCCATCCCTGTAATAAACCAAATTTGTGAACATAACAGATTTCAGTGAGCTCTGTGAGTCCTTCTCACAAATTACCTAAACTGAGGGTTGTTTGGGAAACCTCTGAAGTGACAATTGGGGTCAGAAGGGGTGATGGTCTAATGCGGGTCATGTGTTTTCCAAAACTGGGAAAAGGAGTGAGGGACAGTTTAAGCTAATTTAGTTCGTCTCATATTTTTTATTCCATGGATCTGTGAGATCTGTGTGTATGTGTGTGTGTGTGTGTTCCTTGCTCCACACAGTCACACAATCACTAGTTAGCCCCTAAATGGCTGATAGAACCTCTAGTAAAATGGGCACATATAGATATCTAGAAAACATCGAGATGTTTCCAGAAGTTTATTGGTAGCCAAGAATTATATTAATAGGGGGGGGCGTTCCAGTCCAGACCTAAAACAAGCTAACAGGGAGTCTTAGAAGGCTTTATAGGAGATCCGGTGGAAATTAAGGAGAGATTACAGAGCCCATTCCTTAGGTCCAGGATCCAGGGACAGAAAGGACTTCAAAGACAGCAGGTCTTGCAAAAGCAAGACAACATCCACCCTGAAGATGTAAAAATTGATTGAAACTACACACAAATTGACTTGATACTGTGTCCATTAGAATTAAATTTGCCTATGAGTGACAGAAATATTGAAATAAAAGAAATTTCTTTCTATCTTATGTAAATGAAACCGAGAAATAAGCAGTTTAATCAAGGATGACAGCAACATGATTACGGGAACCCAGGATCCTTCTATCTTATTATTCAACCAAACTCAACATAAAAGAAACCCATCTCATACCCAAGATGGCAGTTCAAGATTCAGTTATCATGTGTATATTCCATCCTGGAGGAAGAAGAAAGAATGAGAGAAGGAAGAAGGCATAAAGAAACGACCCCCCCACCCCCACCCACCCCCATTTAGGAATGGTTCTACACAGAGCAAGTCTACTTAAATTGCTCTGTCCAGAACTAAGTTAAATAGCCATACCTAGCTGCCAAGGAACCTGGGAAATGTGATCACTGTTTTAGAAAGTTATGTGCCCAGTGCCCAATTGAAAACTGAGTGATCCTCTAAGGAAGAAGGAATGACTGTCTATTGCAGAGTAATTAGCAGCCTCTGCTACAATGCTGAGTCAATGAGCAACCACATTACATTTTGACTGGACAAGTGTTGGAACCAGGGCCTACAGTTGAGCTCAGCCTGCTGTACACACAGACCATGTGACAGCTCTCATAGGAAGAGGGCTGTAGGAGCAGGGAGCCAGGCTGCCCACTGCCATGGCTATGGCTCTTTGCTGCTTTCTGTGGTTCCTTACAGCCTTTCTGTACGCAGTCATTCCATTGCAGCCTACTGTTTGCCATTGCTTGGTTATCCCACAGATTGTTAAGTGAGCTCAGCAAGCTGCTGTGTGCTGAAACGTTCCTTTTGTATACTTTCTGTCCATTAGGTTAATATATACATATATTATATAACAATATAATAATATAATATTATATATATATATATATATATATATATATATATATATATATATATATATTAATATTTTCAGTGTTCCACTATTAAAAGGACTAATACATATACTTGAGTCAGTCAAAACTGGTTTTAGCCTTTACTAGCTACATGACCCTGGGAAAGATTCTTAATCTCTCTGGCCCTCAGTTTTATCATATATGAAATTGGACAAATAATACCTACCTTCAAAATAGTTTTTAAGATGAAATATAAAGACAATACCTGACCCAGAGTTGGTGCTCAATTAGCCGCAATTATTATAAACAAAACTGTTAGTTTGGACTGATCTTGACATGATAAACACAGACATAGACTTTTTGGGCTGGGTGATTAAAGTGGTTCACGTGCCTACTATGCTCCAGGGAGTTTAAATGCAGTTTCTTTAATCCCTACATCAATCTTTTGAGGAAATTAATCTTAGATACCAAGGGTCTAATAATTCTGTGATTCTCCCAAGTTCACTTCATTAATTACTAGAACCGAAATTTGAACCCAGATCTATCTGTTTCTATTATGGTTTAGGTGGTGTAAATTCAACCATCCTGTTTCACAATTAAGGAAATGGGGCCCGGTAAAACTAAGAGACTTTTCCATGACCCCAAATGCAGTTTTGAGCAGGATATGAGATCTCTGACATCTCACCCAGAGTCCTCGCTCCTCTCTGCCACCCTAGATTTAACATATTTCCTTTCCACCACCTTCTCATATTCTTAGTGTCAGAACGTTTTTCTGTTTATCTGAACTTTCAGTGTTTTATGTTGTATTACTGATTCATTTTTTAAAAACAATGCTGATTGACCTTTTTAGGAAGCACACCTATCCTGTTTTCAGGTGATTTTTGTTCTCCTTGGTTGGAGCCAGTCTAATGGATGCCTTTGCAGAGAATTGAACAGATGTTGGCTTTATTTCCCAATAGTTTAGGAAGATTGGACTGGTTATACACATGGAAGAGTTTCTTTGCTACTGACAGATGAATTGGAACTGAATGTATCATGATTCTAACCCGTTGATGCATGCCATATGGAACAACAATCCTGGCTTTGTAGGACGGCGTTTCTCTCATTTCTCGCCTCGCAGAGGTTGGATGTCAGAGTGAGGTTTGTTAGGAGTATCTGTATGGTCTCCTTGCCTTTCTTCTGCATGGTGAAAATTGACCTGAAGTAACAAGTTTCTTTTCTTTATTATCAAGTCATGAATAAATTAGTCTTGCTTTCTACTCTGAGCCCCAGATCAATATTCTGCTGGAATGTTGATTGTTTTAGTGAATGGAAATGAACTGGCAAAGAGCCATCCAGAAGGTTTGAGCACTGACAAATGAAACATTTGCCTGGGTGGATGAAAAAGCCCCTGATAGAAATGAAGAGTAGCATTTGCATAGTTTGTGGCCATTTATAAGCATTTGCATATACACTTAATTCTCAAGACTACCCTATTAAAAAAAATAATAAAGTAGGTTTTGTCATCATGTTACAGATGAGGATAAAGAGGAGAGAAACAGCGTGACTTGCCCTAGGTTACATAATGAAGTGACAAAACCACGAGTCATACCCATATCTTCTGGTTCTAAACTCTGCTGCTCTGTCTCCTGGGCATCTCCATCTCTCCAGACCTGGGCCCTTTCCTCTGCATTCCTTTTTTGTTGGTTTAGTGTCTCCTGCTTAAGAAATAGCATGCAGTGACCCATGAACTTTATTTCCTGCTCTGTTCACTAGTAAAACTTTCAAGATAATGGAAAAGTTCGACTCTTGGCTCAAAGAAGGTTGAGGATTATTTCTGCCATTGGATGAATAGTCTTGTCCCCACGTAGAACCCCTCCAAGTAGACTACTCATCATTAAAATGTATGGAGTCAAAACATGTTTGTGTTCTCCTGAGACCTTTGCCACTCTTTATAGAAACTGAGTAACCCTGGATTATAGGCTGAGTTCTGCTTCTGTTTTGCAAGATTGAGATGAGATCAAATGAAATGAGATGAGATGAGATGCGATGAAAGGAGGAGAGGGGAGGGAGGAGAGGAAACAGGATGAGCTGAGCTGAGATGCAGTGGGCTGGGAGGGAATGGAATGGGTTATGTCACCCTGCAAATCTCTCAATAATGGGTATAAAGCACAGGGCAGAACAGAGCCTTTCTTATATTAAAGATAGATGGCTGGCTACCGTTTCAATTTTTCTGGGGAGTAAGTTTTTAATTATGCATTCTTTGTCTGTCATATGTCACAAATAGAACTTCAATTAAGAGGAAGAGAAATTCAGAAAGGCTCTGAAATTTTACATATGTTTCTACCTCATGGAAGCTGCTTTTTTAAGGAATCAAGATAGAAAAAAAAATTATTTTTCAAAGCTCCATCCTATAATGAGACAAGTGGTCTGCTAAGGATAGGAAATGGGGAAGAAGAGAGTAAAAGAAAATTAGCTAGAGTCAGAGCTTCCTGGGCGTCCTAAGAGAAGTGTGGCCGCAGACATCTCCCTCGTAACTTCATGCCAGCAGACATTCCTATAGTACAGGGACAAATGTGATGAAGCAAATGGTTGATGTCAGGTAGCTTTTGCTCCAACAAATATTTCCTTTGTGCCAAGTACAAAAATAAATAAAATAAGGCTGTGACCTTGGACTCAACAGCCAGCAAGAGAGGGAAGCAAATAAATACTACAGAACAAACGAGCAAGGCCTTTTGTAGAGGTAAGAATAATGGTAAAAATAAAACAAAAACAAAAAACAAACAAACAAAAAACAGGACCTACTAAAAGGTGACCATGGCCAAGTTTATTTTGTACATTCATTATTTGATTGGGTTATGTTAATGAACCTGTGAGGCAGATACTATTTTATTACCAATCACAGGTGAGGAGCTAAGGATCAGAGAGGTTAAGTGACTTGGCTATGTTGCTGCACAGCGAGCGAGTGACACATAGTGCCCCCAACCCCACCTCAGGAAAATGATCTATGGTAGGCACCTCTCAATTCTTTAAGAAAACAAATATTTGGGAATATCCAGTTATGCTTTAGATGTTGTATGGAATATGAAATCAGTAATCCATAGTCCCTGCCCTGGAAGAGTTGACTATAAGGATACTTTGGTCTTATTCTGTTAATTTTAGAGATGCCAAGTGGCCCATGGAAGTCACAAGAAGCTCATTACAATTTAATGTAAGAGAGCTGTTTGAAAGGGCCTTCAGTTAGAATTGAAACTGGTTTGAATTTCCTCCTGCACGTTTCAGGAGGCATCATATCAGTTTCGGTTATTGAAAATCTAAGGCTGGAGTCTACGATAGTTCACCATGATTCTGCACTGTCTGGTGAAGCACACTTACTCTTGATTCAGACTGCCTGGATTTATATCCAGGTTCTTCCACGTGTTAACTCTGACATGGGTGAGTCACTTAATCTCTGAAGCTCAGTTTCCTCATCTATAAAATGGGGTTAATAATAATGACTATCTCATATGGTAGTTATAAGGTTTAAATGAAATAATGCCACAAGGAGCTAAGAGTTGTCCCTTATATTTAGTCAGTACTCCAAAAATAATGATTGTGATTTTTATTTTTATTGGTATAGCTATTAAAAAGTATGACCAAAGTCAAACTGTATCCATTTTGTCTTAGAAAATCTTCACTTCTTCCTGTTTTTAGTTGTGTAATTCTGGATGCATTAATTCTATTGAGGAGGGAGGGCTTAAGTGTGACCTTTGATGCCAAGGTGTTCAGTAAAGCCCAGATCCAGAAAAACTTTCAGTATTTATTAGAAAGTGTTATATGTCATAAGACGAAGAAAAGTGGAAGACACTGAAGCCATGTTGAGGGCAAAGGTCACTCATCTGTCTCCTAGTGAATCTCTCACTACTTGAGATGGTCTCAGGTGGTTGGAATCTGGACTCGGATGGGACTGTTGATGTTAAATATGAGATTCTGGCAAGTGGGGTCTTGTATTGATATGATGGAAAGTCTAAGTCATAAGGCATTCTTTTCTTTGGAGTGGGAGAAAGGGTTTTTATGACTTGCCATAAGCTGTGGTATGGGAAAATATCATCTTCTGAGCTGGACTGGAGATGTCTGAAACCTTCCTCCCCTGATCCTGGAATATACTATTGAATGCTGAAAACTCTGTGAGCCAGCGCGTCCTCTTTTTCATATGTTTTAAGACCTCATAAAGTCATGAGCATAAATATATAGGTGGTTTTTTTTAATGAAAGTTTATTGGGGTGACAATTGTTAGTAGTAAAGTTACATAGATTTCAGGTGTACAACTCTGCAATACATCATGTATACATCACATTGTGTGTTTACCACTCAGAGTCAGTTCTCCTTCCATCACCAATATATAGGTTTTAACACCAATAATAATGTAGTATTCATAATTATTAGAATATAGAGGAAGTACTTTGGGTCATCAAGAATATCCCTGAAAACGTATGAGCAGAAACTGGATTAATATATGGCAGGAGAGTTTTAGAGGGAAAACTGGAAAAATATGATGGCCTGATGATTTTGAAAGAAGTGATAAAACGTTAGTAGCATAAACAATTTGAAAAGATGAGGGAATGTCCCTTCTTCCTGGAAGAGTAAATATTGTAAACATGTTACTTCTTTCCAATGTGAGTCATAAGTATAATGCAAACCCAAATGAGACATTTGTGTGGCGGTGTGTTTGTTTTTTTTCTGTTTCTTCATCTTTATAATAGTCCAATAAGAGATAATGACAGAGAAACGGGAGAGATATGAGAATTATTGAAGAAACAGTTTCAACCATAATTGGGTTTTGATTAAATGTGTGGGCTAAGGGAGAAATATCGAATATTGCACAGGTTTCTGTCTCAGGAGACTAGCTAGGTCACTGTGGCTTTCACTGACCCAGGCAAAATCAGAGAGAGAACAGATTTGAAGAGGAAGGTGATGCCATTAGCTTTTGACATTTGAAACCAAATTGCCTATGACATGTCTAAGGGAACATGTTTTAGAAAGCTATGGGATACAAAAATCGAGAGCAAAGAAGGTAAGTCTGGACTAGATTCGTTTGACAGCATCAGCACATAAAAGTCATCGTTGAAACAATAGGTGTGGATGTAATTCCTTGGGCAGAAACTATAGACCAAGAGAAAAGGACTGAACCCTGGGAACACCCAGAATTTTTAGGAGAAGATGGAGGAAGAGGGTGCATTAAAGAGACCTGAGAAACAGCAGCCAGAGAGGCAGAGAGGCAGCTGGAAGAAAATGGTAGCACCAAAAGAGATGACGTTAGGGATTCAAAGAGTGTGGTGGTGGTTGGGATCGTCTCTGAAGGAACATGGGAAGTTACTCCCTAGGATGTCCACGCAGCTTTAAGAGCAGGCCTGAGTTTGGAGTGCAAGGTTTATGGAAGCACAGGGCACGTGTGTCTCTGTGATTTTCCCTAGAAGCCTCAGCCCCAGAGTTGTGGGGTAGAGCTTGCCTTTGGGGCTATGGTGCCCTCTGTCTCAGAGAGAAACTCCAACCCTAGAACAGCCAAAGGCAACTGCTCCTCTTCACCCTTTTCCTGCAGGCCAGCTCCGGGAGGCAGCAGGATCTATCAAATAAAGAGGAGAATGTTTTGTATAACTTCCCTCTTGGAAAAAGCAGGGCCTTGATTTCCCTGTTTAATAACATAGTACAAAACACGGACCAGCTCAAGAAATCACAGCCACTCTGAGTGGCTTTATGCATTTGCACCTAATTCATGAACATGCAGATTCAAACACTTGGGTTTCTTTCTTTAATTCATGAAGTTTCTCACCAGCCTATTCATTAGCCTGCCTTTTGTCTTCATTCCTAATATCTACCTCTTAGGGATTTATTCTATAGTATGTTGAGTTGGTCCCATTATCAAAAATGAATATTTTTCTGTTGCCTATCACAATTCATCTTGATACTTTATTATAAGCTTTTTTGAAAGCAGGATATTTGCACATTGTGACACTCTATGAAGAAACTGTTACTAGGGAATTAAGAGAACTTTCCTTTCATCAGAGACTCTTCAAAGTCATATTTAAGAGCTCAGAGGTTTGTGCAACTTTGGAATACACGGCAGTATTCAAGATTCAGGGGAGAAAGCAAAGAATAAAACCTGCAAAGAAAAATGGTCCAGATGCAAAGCTAATATAAGTTTGAGTATTTTGAGGCTCCAAGCCTGAATCATTGGAGGAGAAATCAAAGAAAACTCTTAAATAAAATTTAAAAAACTCTTTTTGTAAAATTTGAAATTTATTAACTTTGGTTGCTTTTGAAAATATGATTTACTCATCAGAAATCCTAATTACCCAGAAATGAGGCAGTGTGATAGACTATAGAGAGAAATGAAACAAAATAAAATGCATGTCCAGAAGCGAGAGTCTTGCCCTTGGGTATAAATTTCTCATACGCATTTCATCCAGTCGGGCCTCTGTATTAGACTGGGAAGAACTGGCATTTATTCTGAATCCACTCACCTGTGGCACAAACACTCTTGTATACATGTGCTTTTTGCACTAATAACGGAATAGGCCCCTGGTAACCAAGGCAACCAGCCTGTTTCTTCCTCTGTCAAGTGAAGAGTGTGAAAAATCCATCTCTAAGCTCCCTCTGAGTCCTAACATGCATATCATTCCATGTGGCCTCTAATTCTCAAAGTGGCTATAATGGAAAGGGCCAAATAGGATAATTGAAGTAGAAGACCACTGGCAGCCATAAGATCTTTTTCACAATCTAGTTCATATTCTTACTAGCTTTGTTACATTGTGTAAGTTACCTAAGCTTTATGGGCCTCATTTTCTTCATCTGTATAAGAGGCCAGTAACTCCTGCTTTACAGAATTCTTATGAGGATAAAATGAAGTAATGAATGCGAATCACGGAGCACCATAGCTATCACAGAGTAGAGCCCCAATAAATGCCATATATTATTAATATGAATTAACATAGATGCAACTAGAAAGGTATAAAGGTGCATGTTGTATTTGCTGCCCATGAAAATCATTTCACTGTATACTCATGCCCAGTTTGGGTAACACATTTCTAGCAAGTTTAGTAGGTGATCCTTTTTGTCTCCCAAATTTATGGTAATACCTCAACAACAGCAGTTATCATACTGAATTGATGCTATTTATTTGTCTGTGTCACAGACTGGATGTGAGCTGTCACCTGCAAGTTATCTAAGACAATTTAATGAGCAAGTGATGGGTCTTCAAGGAGAGTATGATCTAATGGCTGCTTGACATCCTGTAGGTGTTTACTAAAAGTAAAAAATAATAGTAATGAAAGGACATAGCAGTGGATGAATAGATGAATAGACTTAGTCTTAGAAATTTCCTCTTTACACAGACAAAATTTAGACTATCAAACTTAATTTCCAAAACATTTCTACTCTACAGATCTATTGCAAATACCTCGATGAGAATAATTGTTGTCTGATGCCTTGGATGTGATTAATGCTTATGTTGTTATGTATTTCCTTGAGTAAATTACAATCAAATGTGTACTATCACCTATTTCATAAGGAATATTAATTAAGTGATGAGTTAGCTGTAGTTCTAGAGAAGGCATCGTCACAATTTATTTATGTATATGTGTATGAAGCATTGCTTTGATCAAAACATTCTCTTCTACTATTTCTTCAAGTCGCAAAATTGGACTTACACTTCCAGGAACTGCAAAAATGCATCTCCTCTGTGAAGATGCATTGAGGTCAATTGATTGAAGTCAAATTAATCGTTCCTTTCTTTGTGCTTTTATAGCATTTTTTATGCCATTAATGAATACAATATTATATATGTTCTATATAGTATATATAAATTATATATTAGTAATAATGTACTATATATGTTACAAGTGTCTGTAGAATTTATAAATTTGTATTATATTTGTTTAATATTGATCTGTCTCATTTTCTCTCTCAATATCTATGCACACTGGTCACACACAAAGCTAACACTGGGAACCCCTCAATGATAGAGGCTGCGCTTTATTTATAACTTGTTCTGCTAATGTGTGAAGAAAGAATATGTTCTCATTAAACATCTTCCATATAATATGTTTGGGCCTAGCATAGTAGTTATCACATATACATACAGTACAGGTGTGATAATTTAAGTCAAACCCTCAATATACAAGGGCTGACAATTAAGTTTGCAAACTCATCCTACAAAAAGTGCTACATACCTCATTGCTGAATATCACTATGGTGACTTTTGAAGTACTCCCCTTGGGAAGCTATGCACCAACACCAGTGTCTAGTCCACCCATCAAAGCAATTTTGGACTCTTTTTCTGGAATGGCCATCAGAGCTGTCGCCGTATTACTCTTGATGTCCTGAATGTCATCAAAATGTCTTCCTTTCAATATTTCCTTTATCTTTGGGTGAAGAAAGAAGTCATTGGGGGCCAGATTAGGTGAGCAGGGAGATTATTCCATGAATTATTGGACAAAAGTTCAGTCATCTAACTTTCTCACGCAGCCTTTTCAGCACTTCCAAATAGTAAACTTGGTTAACTGTTTGTCCAGTTGGTACAAATTCATAATGAATAATCCCTCTGATATCAAAAAGGGTTAGCAACATCGTTACAAGTTTATGAACTTAATTGCTTGTATAGTACTCAGCAGGGATTAACTAATAGCTTTATTTTGTTTTTTTCTTTACTTGAATGTAAAATCTTGTGCTTGTGTGTTCTTTTTGTTTTTGTTTTTTGTTCTTTTTAAACCAAAATTGACCTTCTAGGCCATCGGTTTCCAGGATAGGGATTTATATATTATAAAGCATTGGATTCTGATTGTTTCTGTCAGACTGGAGCACCCACCCATGGTTCATACTATATCTGTCTCCTGGGTGATGAGCAGTCTGCAAAAGTTATGCTGGCCCCCTGTCTGGTCCTGACAAAGATATCAAATAAACTCCAAGGAATTAAGTTTCAAAGACATTGTCATGAAGCTGCTTTCTTTGCTTACCCACAGAGGCTGTCTTAATTGCCAGCTTCTGTAAACAACTGGCATCCTTTATTCATGCTTGGTTCAAATGCTTTTGACAAGTCCACTTTTTTTATTCACAGCCAAGGAGGTGGTTAAAGTCTATAGTTTCAAGTGATCTATACTGAGTTATCTGAAGTGAAAAAACCTGGTTTTTAGAGGGCAGGGGTTATTATTTTTTTTCCATCTACTGTGTGCCTAGATTATCTGAAGCAACATAGGTTCTTGCTAAACACTGCAAGCCCGTGATGCTTAGAAAGTAGATCCAACTGCCCCCGTCCTGGGATTTTTTAAGGACCACAGGTTTGTTTTGACAAACAAACAGACAAGACAAAAACAAAACAAAACCACAAAGCATTAGAGATTTCAAAGCTTATACTCTTCTTGGAAATTTTTAGGAAGACATCTTGCTCCATTTTCTTTGTGGAAGAAATATGGTGAGTTGTCATATCACGTGTTTTCACTAAGTTGGTCTGAATGCTGGGAGCAGATTTCCTAATGTCCTTCCCAGTGGGGGAGATGACCCCTTCCTGAGATATGTGTGGGAACCATTCTCCACTTTATGCAGAGACATTACTAAAGATCATCGTGAATATTCACTTTATTACTTATCTTCGTGTGAGATGGGAACCCTTCTCAAACTTGCAGAAGACAGAGAGTGCTTCTGAGGCTTTGGGCAAAAATAACTAATCTTAATTATGCCATACCAGGAGTTTTGATAGTTATTTTACATGTATTATTTTATTTAACCCTCAGAAAAACATTAAGAGGTATTAGGTTGGTGCAAACATAATTGCGGTTTTAGCAATGATTTTTAACCTTTTAAACTGCAATTATGTTTGCACCAACCTAATAGTTATTATTACCCCCATTTTATTAATAGTGTTTCTTGGTTCAGAGAAGTTCAAATGTTTGCCCGAGAACACATAGCTAGTACTGGGGGAATGAAGGTGTGAACGAAGCCTTTTTGCCTCCAAAGCCAGTTCCCTCTTTCTTATTCCTGACAGCTTCCTCTTTATCCAGTTATGAAAGTAGAAGTGCCTGGAAGATAAGCTCATGTTTTTGAAGCTGGTAGTAAACTTTCCATGCTAGGGTAACTCTATTAATGTAACTCTGTAGAGGCACAGATAATCAAGAATTTGCTGCAGGATGATTTTCCTATAAACAAAAGCTATATGTTTCCTTAGCACTTCAGGTCCCAAATTCAAGAGATGTTTGTCTTGAAACAGTGCCAAAGTCTGGGAGGTGGTCTTTGGCTTAGTGATCCGATTCTCCTTCTTTACCCATAACTTTCTCAGGTAACCACGTTACTCTCCTTGTACCTAAAAGAACGATTGTTTTCCTACTTTCTCCATGTCCTTTTCCTGGTATACTTAAACAAAATTACTTCATTTCGATAAGACATCTTTACAGATGATTTTGGTGCTTTTCATCCTATGTTTTCAAGACACTCCTTTGAAAGACAACTTTGCCAGACAGGGAAGTAAAGGCAATCTCTTACTGCTGGAAGAAGTGAGGGAACCTTTCACCCAGAGAAATGCTCACATGGATGCTAAGTCCTCTTTCTTCTGAATCAGGTTGAGTCATTCTAGGTAACGCAGGGGGATCGGTTTGGAATGTGCAGATGGGCCTTCTGTAAAGACTCTCTTGGCTCCCAGGAAAACTCAGGAATTGTTACTCTGAGGCTTAATATAACTACATGAACACTTACAGTAGGCCAGTTAGTGAGGCAGCAAACAACCAACCTTTAGAAACAAGCAGAATTGGGTTCAAATTCCCAATCTACCACTGAATAGCTGGGCATCTCTGGGCAAGATATTGACCCTTTGAGCTTATTTGCTCACTTATAAAATGGGAATGATATGGCAACACTTCTGTGGTGTATTTATAAGAATTAGAGATAACATATATAAAGTACTTGGCACAATACTTCAGCACATAGTAGGGCATTAACACCTGGTTGCTCTGATTCTTATTCTTGTCATAGTTAAGGAACAGCTGACTTTGCCTAATATAATAAAAAGCAAACTTCTATGCCCATTGGCCCTACAGATTTTTTTTTTACTGTTGTACATGAAAGAAAAATTGAGAGCCCTGTAAATCTTTTCTTCAAACAAACAAACAAAACGAAGTGACCAGTACTCTAAATTGGTTTCAAAGTATATCTGAGACCCCAGCTTTGTAAGACATACAATTTTCCCAGATTGAGAGAAACATCTATCCAAATTTGAGGGGATAATAATTATGTAAAATATTTTACAGTGTGCAACATGATTTCACTCACCTACATTATGATTTTTCCTGCAAGCAAAATCTGTTTGGTCCCTTAGCATTGCAGGTGAGGCATTTAAAGTAACACACCTGGGAAGCAGAGTGCCAGGTCATCAGACTCTACATCCCATGCTTAAGTTGCTTATATAGTGATTATAAATGCTCTCTCTGTTTCTGAGGGAAAAAGTTTCAGAAGTTGCATTAGTTGTTTTGGTTTGCAGAGGTTTCCTTTAGAAAGCTACAGCTTCAGTGAAGGGCCTAATTCCTGAGCAGGCTTACCTGGGAAGACTGCTTTACAATGTAACCACCTCACATCCTGGCCCTCAAGTAACTAGCATGACCTCAGAAGTGCCAGTCGTGGACCTGGAGATGAAAAGAGAATCTACCTTCAAATGTGTTAACAGATGCCTATGTGGTGATGGAAAAGAAATCAATTTAACTGTGGCCAGAATTTAAATAGAATGGGATTAAGTTTAGAACGCAGGGTGTTTCATTCTCTTTAACCACCAGCTTAGGCTGTCTTCCTGGAGAGAGAGAGAAAAAAAATACTATAGCATTATTTTAAGTACTCTTCTTCATGCAGGTCATTTCTGGCTGATTCTTTTTCAGTAGCTAAATCAATCAGCAGATGCTCTCTGAGTGGGCTTTCTTTCCTTTGTGTCATTTCTCAGGACTATGATAAAGTTGCACACATTTACCAGGAGTTCAATGTACAGTACATTTGAATAAGAAAAGCGGTGAGTGACTCCCTCTCCTTCATCCCAACCAGGAAGGTCAAACCCTCTGTGTAGAGAGGGGACCAGTGAGGTCCGGTCGTGTATTTACAGGTGGCCCAGCAGGCAGGTGCTGTCCTCGCTCCTGCTTTATTTTTGTTGGACCATATCATTCTGCACTCCTACCTGCTTGCCCTCTTGATTGTAAGCAACAGAAAGGCAGGTGTTCTCTTTGGTTCCCTTTCGTTCACCAAGGACTTAACACACTGTTTGGTACATACCCTGTTTCCCCGAAAATAAGACCTAGCCAGACAATCAGCTCTAATGCGTCTTTTGGAGCAAAAATTAATATAAGACCTGATATTATATTATATTGTATTATATTATTATATAAGACCCAGTCTTATGTTATAGTAAAATAAGATCGGGTCATAATATTAATTTTTGCTCCAAAAGACACATTAGAGCTAATTGTCCGGCTAGGCCTTATTTTGGGGAAACACGGTAGTCGGTACTCATATGAAATGTTTTGAATCTATGAATGATTGACAAAATTTACTTAAACTACATCTCATCTAATCACCTTATAAAAGTTCTCATTGCATTGAAATGTATTTATTTTGGCTTGGTTAATACCCCATATAAATTTATCTGTATGCAATTTAGGTAGAAGTTTGCAGGGGATGGGTTTAATTTATGGTAAAGTAAAGTTATTTTTCAGAACTTTGCCATATTAATTGCTTGAGTGAATATGAGTAACATTAATTTGAAATTCATTGAAGGAAGTTTAGTAGTAATGTAGGAATAAATTTTACTTCAATTTCCTATAAGAACCTAAAAAAGTGATTAATCTGTCTTACACACATATACACATAGGAATACCCTACACCCATACACTCAGTTTTATTCTTTGACATTCCTACTTCTAATTGGAGTTGGTATTTATTTAACCAACTCTTACACAGGATTTGTTATTTGCAAATAATGTTCTAAGAGTTTTACCAATACTGGACTAATTTAATCCTCATAGAAACCCTAGGAGTTAGGTACTATTCATATGTATAGCAGAATTGCAACCTTGTCCAAGGTTGTCCAGCTAGAAAGAAGTAGAATGTAGCCAGAGTTTTCAACTTGGCATTCTGGCTCTAGCGCCTTTTAAAGTATGCTGCCTCACTGAAGAAGCGCCTAGAGGAGACAAGTCAAGGCCAGGCTAGTGTGCAGGGGTATCTGCGTCTGGGGCACTCAGGAGTTGCTGACTCCCTCCTTGAGAGGTGCATCTTGTTTCGTCATTAGGCTTTGAGCTGGCTTAAGGATATTTCATAAGTCCCCCTCCTAAGATCAAAGTGAAGGACAACTGCGAAAAGCACCTCAGAGAAGAATCGATAGTAGCTAATAATAGCTAACATATATTGAGTGCTTACTATGGCTTAGGCACTATTCTAAATACTTCTGTAAGTTAACTTGTTTCATCCTCAATATAACCCTTGAATAAGGTATTATTGTTATCTTCGTTTTACATATGACATAGCTGAGGCACAGAGAAACTGAATAATTTGCTGAACAATGGGCAGCTGAGAGGCAGAATCTGGGATCAAATCCAGAGAACCTGGAGTCAAGGTCTGTGCTTGTAACCACTACACTGTTACTGTTTCAAAGAAAAGAAACGATGGACTGTGACTCTAAGACCTCAGACAGCGCCACCATTTCAGCCAGTTTGTTATTTTGGTCCTCCTGCAAGACACACCTATTTCCCCATAGAGGAAAGTGATCACAAGTAAAAATCATAGAATTAAAAGAGCTCAAGGGCTTATCTTCAGGAATGTAATAGGATGGGGAGGCTCCACTGTCAAGCTGGAGGGAAGAGGAAACCCAGGGAGGAGGTGTGGTGAGCTCCCTGGGAAAGGATTGAACGAATTCAGATGAAAGGTTGCTCAGAAAGCATATCAGGCTGGGAGCTGGGGGTTGGGGGGATCGGCATTGAGCAACCAAATGGCTACCTATAGCCTCGAGTAGCAGACATTAGCCTAGATGTTCAGAAGCATTGTGTTTTAGAGGCGGTTGTTTAGCCCTATGCCTTCATCGGTGCCCTGGAAGTAATTGGTTAAATGCTTCCATATACAATTTAAAACCTTGAGGACAAGCAAACCTTTCAGTAAATATTAAAAGTGCCAATGTTATAAGTTAACAACAGCTATTATTTGTTTATACTTTATAAAAGCCTTAATGATTCCTTGGTTTCATAACATAAACAAATAACGAGTCACTTCTTAGCCAAAACAGATGTCTAGAACATGCTAGTCGTATTGTCGTTTTTAAAACATGAAAATATATGTTCAGTCCCAAAAAATCAATAGAACAAAAATTATGGCTGGTTGAACAACTTCCCAAAATGATACTCTATCTTAAATTCTATTAGAACGAAGTGTCAACAATGAGCAACATTTTCCAAATGCTAGGGTCTAGGATGCAGCCATCACAATATTGGCTTATTAAAGAAGGAAGCTCAAACAAATAAGGAAATCATAACATGCTTCATAAAATAACTAAATTAAAAAGGCAAAGAGGGCTAAAGACCTAAAGCGGATTATATTCACATAGGTGTGATCGGAGATCACACTGGTTAGTCTCTGATTTTATAAGTGGTCATCAGGTTGGATATCCCTGAAGTAATATCCCTGAAGTAATGGAGGTCCTTGAGTTGTCCTCAGTATTTCCACATAAATATACTGGTGGTAATATCCACCCACGCTAATGAAGGCATGTTTTATTTTGGAATTCCACTAGTGCAGTACCAATAGCATGCTGAGCAGACACTCTAAGATGCTGTACACACACACACATACACATGTGTGTACACATAGGAAAACAAATTAATTATTTTTCAAGACAATAAAAGAAATCCTATACTGTGGTAAGTTATAAAGCCTCTGAAATATGCAGTTCCTCTGTTCCTTCTATTTCATACTATCATACTATGATTTAATTGAAGCTAAATTTTATCATGCAGAAAGTATGGGCTTTGGAGCCAGATTAGACAAAGGGTTTTAGCTTCATCATTTTGTTACTTTTGATCTTAAGTGATTGCTCATATTAACTTCTTTGAATTTGAACTTCTTCCCTTGCAAAAATGAGGATGACACTTATTTTTTTTTAGGTTGCCATGGATAGGGCCTGGCACATAGTAGGTACACACTAAATGCTGATTTCATTTCTAATTCTCATCCTGTCGATGGTGCTATTAACTATTCCATTTTAGTAAAAGTAAAATTATCTGTTCATATCTCCTTTTCTCTTTTCAACTGGAACCTAGGACACACTTGGACCATGTAGGAGGTTAACTAAGGTCACAAATGACGTTCTTCCTTATGTTCTGTCCACTTTTATCACTGTTGTTGAAATTGCTTATTTGTAATCTGGCAAGATTTCAAGATAATGGATTGAACCAGCACATCTAATATTGAATCAAAATGAAAGTGGAGGTTAAAGCTGTTGAATCAAAGATTAATGCAGCCAACCAGGAAAAGACATTTGTATTTCAGCTCACTAAGGCAAACATAATGCTGAGAAACCAGACAGAATGCAATGTAGTTAAGAAAGCCACTGATGGCATTACCAGAAGCTAAAAGAGCTCATACTGGCATGTCATGAATTTTTAACTTTTTCTAAGCCGTGCAAAATTTTGGAGTTTTGCTAGGAAATCCTATAAGAATCAAATTTGTACCTCTTACTAGTGCCAAGGGGGCCATGTTTTGAAGAGGCTGCATTGTAAACCCACAACTGCATTGTAAATCAAAAGAAAAATCGTCTTGGACCATGGACCTCAAATTTAAACTAGAGTAAAATCACAGGCCACAAAAAGAGGTGAGGTGTCTGGAGAGTCGTGTCTGGCACTTTTGCCTTTGGCATTTCTTTGCTCTGAATCCAAACTTCCTTTAACAAGAGCAGATGAAGTCATCTTTCTCTGTCTGTTGTCTCCCTCAGATCCCAAATGTTAGTGGGCCTTACCTCTGTCCCTGCAGTTTCGGGTATTAGTTTTTCAGGCTATTTAATCACCTCCCCTTTCAGAGGTCCATATAAATTCAGTTCTGCTCCTGTGGGCTTTTATGAAACCCCTTTCTCTATGTTAGACCCTGTAGGGGAATCTTGTGGTTTTGCCATAAACATCTTTGCTGAAAGCGTTTTTGGAAACATGTTCGCTGCATAACTAATAGGCCATAATGGCAATTTTGCTGTAAAAGATAAAATAACTGGTTGACAGTGTAGTTTACATTTGGCAGACAATGTATTCTGTCAGTTTAGTTTCAGTTCTCCCTTAGCAAAGTTCTCGCAGTACTTCCATTTTTATGTTATATAAATCTTAGCCCTCAAAATGGTCTATACAGTGAGAGTTAGAAGCGGTGGTCTTAGAATAGTAGGTGATGACAACCATGTATAAAGCCAGATTGCAAAGCCGCATGTAAAGCCGGATTGCATACTATACTAGAAAAGAACGTTCCAGTCTGCATATTCTCCGGTGAGTCATCCCTCCCACCCATCAAAGCTAAAATTTTACCAAGCTATGGCAAATATGAAAGAGACGGCTACTAATTCACAACAGTCTTCGAGAGCATTAATTATAGATTCTTTAGCTGGAAACAGGTAACTCTCTTAATGAAGAAAGAAATTTTCGGAAAAAAGAAAAAAAGTGTGCTGCCGAAAGAGGAGATTGATCAACAAGCCGGAAAAAAAAAAAAAAAAAGTTTAATACTGTGAACAAAAGAAAGACTTCAAAGACAATGTGTTTTCATGTTTCTCAATAACGTTTTCTGATCTTATTATTAATTTTTAAAACATGTTTAATTCTGTTCTGTTTAATGTCCCTCTTTTATCTTTTGTGGCAAAATTTCCTAATGGCCGATTAGTTATGCAGTGAAAATAATCCTTGCAAAAATGCTCATGGCAAAAATGCTTTTGGCAAAGATGTTTATGGCACTTCTGAAAACCTGAAGATTCATCTTACTCAAAGTCATGGCTACATCTCTCAAGTTGCTCACTTCCTAGCAGAAGAGACTGGTAATTAAACAGTCATCAGTTCTATATTGGACAATGCTACTATGAGAGAGACCTTGTATTTGGTTTACGGAAAGAGGGATCGCTTAGCCTAAGGGTGTTGAGAGCTCTTCATAAGCTCCTTTGTAGTCTTTGTAAAGGAAACTCTGAAACTTTCTGCAGGTACCTTCTCTAACCCCCTTGTGGGCTGTCCTCTGGCCTCTGAAGCCCACTGGAGCTGTCTCCATTTGAGCACTCACCGAACTTCTGCTAACCTGT
Organism: Rhinolophus sinicus; assembly: GCF_036562045.2. Lineage (NCBI taxonomy): Eukaryota > Metazoa > Chordata > Mammalia > Chiroptera > Rhinolophidae > Rhinolophus > Rhinolophus sinicus. Next base: position 110,698,576 of record NC_133756.1, read on the forward strand.
CCATTCAAGTGGGCACCCTTTGAGATTAGGAACTACGTTTTTAATTTCTTCTCCCAGTACCTTGCTAGGGTAAATGACTTAGAGTAACTTAAAAAATGTTCATTTTATGAATAAATGATGTGATGTTTTGAGTTTAGACTTACATATTGACTATAAGTGTGTCAGGTGTAAAAGTACAGAAGAGGCATTTCACTACAGGGAAATATTGTTTGCTCTGCCTATAATAATAATAATAATAACAACAACACACTGTGATTTTTGTCTACTTTGTGCCCAAAACTACAATAAGAATCTTATAAACACTATCTCTAAATATCACAATTCTGCAAGGTTGATGTTATTCTCCACAATTCACAGAGATGGAAACCCAAACTTCTAGGGGTAAAATAAGCTGTCCGAGGATGCACAGCTGGTAGGTAGCAGAATCAGAATTTAAACGCTAACTTACTCAACTCAAATGCCATATATTATTGTTCAACCCATCTTAAATGTGTGTACAGAGAGTATAAATTTCAGGCATTACGATTTGAGGTGGACTGTGGCTCTTCCCATTCAAAACGGAGGAGCATACTTTTTTCTTTTTAGAGACTTCCAGAGGTTATGATGCATTCCATGCTTGCACGATGAGGGCATAATCCATATTGCTATCAGTCTCAAAGAGAAAATAGACTTCTAGAAGTTTGGACATAAGGAGGTGGTCAAGTGTGGGTATGTGTGTGAGAGTGTGGGTGTATAGGTGCATATGTGTCCAGGATGTGATTTGGAGCAAAATTTTGCTGGTCCTAGTGGTTGTAATCATTTCTGAGCTACTGTCCCTCAAGGCCCAAAAGATCCATCTGCACTGTTGATTTTCACACACATAACTTGACACATGCAACCCAGCTGGTCATTCAGTGAATGCCAGCATAGCTCCTCCCATGCCGTTAGCCCAAGCCGTGTCTCTTAGGTTTTCTTGAACCGGGGTGAAGTACAGATTCCTCCTTTTGTCACTGGCTTTTCACTGCTTCTCATTTACCCTTTAATTAAGAAAGAAACCATTTATTGCTACCTGGCCTTGTATACATCCTTAGACGTGACGATAACCTTGACAGTACAGTGTTGTGGAGAAGAGGGTAGATGCTACAGGCAGATGGATTTGACTTCAAATCCTGGCTCTTCTACTTTCTCAATTTGTGATCTTGTGGGGAGCTACTTAACCCCTCAGCTTCAGTTTCCTCGTCTGTAAGATGAGGCGGATGACGGAGTTCTTGAGCGAATTAAGTGACTAGTGTGTGTGAAGACTTAGTGTAATGCCTGGAATATGAGAAGAGCTTTGTTTTTATCTGTGTTTTTATCTTCACAGTTACGGTTCTAAACAAAATAATAAGAGAAATGTGTACTTGGAGGGAAAGAAGAGGAAACAGTCTATATGTACATATTTATCATTTGCTAGGCAAGAAATGAAGACCATAGTGAATGTGGGGTTTTCAGGTTAAAGTCCCCGGTGGCAAAGGGCATCACTATTGATGCCAGAGGAAGGTGGGTGGGGATCAGAGAGGGGCTCGCTGTGAAACCATCACCAGAAGGGTAGCGTTCGGCTTCCTGCCAACAGCTGCTGCCCAGTGGTCCCCTCCATATGGGCTGGTTCCAGGCTCTGACTTTTGAGACTGAATATGCTGAACTTATGTCTCCAATTTCTGCTGCCCGGAAAGAGCTGGAACAAAGTATTTTTTTCTAAAGAACTTCTTAACAAAACTAAAGCTTTGTTTTTCTTCAAAGAATCAACCGTTTGCTCTGTGCAGAGGCTGTTCTTCCCATTTTCCAATGGCTTCTTGAATTATTGTATCCCTCTTGTGAGCCTCTGGATTGCTCCTGTAATGCTTACCTATCACCTCTCGTTTCCTTGTAGGTTTTGAGGTTTTTCTGTGTTTCTGCATTTTCTACTCTGATGCTGTAAGCACATTGAGAGAAGAATGGGTGCTCCCGAAACTCTTCATGCCTGAGGGACATAGCCTTCAAGTGTGCTATCTTGGCTTGTGGCTCACACTATGAAACCCAAAACGCAGCCAGGGTAGAAGAATGCCATTCATTCATTTGTCATATTTTTGAATACTTTCTGTGTGTCAGGTGCATAACCAGCAAAGAATGTCAAAATTAATGAGATTTTTGAACTAAAAAGGACCTTAAATTTCATCTGAGCGGAAGAGACTGAGAATCAGGGGAATGGAATGGTTGATCCAGGACCATAGAACTTACTAGAAGCAAACTTAGGTCTTAAACTTTTTCTGAACTCAAATATCCTGACACACTCAATGTATGTTTTCATGCTTAAGCTGCAGATCCCGTAAGTGCAAATTGGGCAGTTATGCAGAGTGTTTTGTTCTATCAATCATCTATCTGTCTGTCTGTCTATTTATCTATCATCTATCACCTTTTTTTTTTTTTTTTGAAGAGAATCTGGCAAAATGTGCCAATGACCTTGGCCTTCCCACCATATTACTTCAATTATTGAGTTGAGGCAGCAAACTTCCCTGGGGTAACTAGCTTTTTGTTATTTTTGCTTTTTCCCATTTAGAGCTGCTTTTACTATCCCACTTAGTCCAAATTCACTAGGACCAGAAAAATTGACAAGAGGCATATTTGCTCAACCTCTGCATCCATAGATGACCCTGACATTGTATGTTTCTAATAGACAAGCCTGGTCCATAACTATCCATCCATTTATCCATCCATCCATCCATCCATCCATCCATCCATCCATCCATCCATCATCATTCAACACCAACAATGAAAATTCACTGAGCATTTGCTAAGTAACAGGCTCTCTATAAATATATAATGAAGAATAAGGCACAGGACCTACCTTTAAGGAACTCATTTTTTTTTTTTTTTTTTAGCAAATAATTACAATACAGGGTTAAAAAAAAAAGGGGCTGTAATCAACTTTTACACAATATTTTGGGGACAGAGCCCTATTCATGTCTGAGGAAAAAGAAAGAAGTGGAAAAGGAATGTGTCCTAGAATAAATAATGGTTGATTTGCTCTTTAATGGATGATAGGAGATATTTAGCTCAAATAAATAAATAAGTGTGTAGCAGTGAATAGGGGTGGGAATGAAAGGAAGAACATCCCAGACAGAGGCAACATGATGGGAAAATGCACAGAGGAGTCATGGTAATGAACAGGGGTTGGTGTGACTAAAATAAGTGATCCAGGGAACAAAGGAAGAGTTGCAGATGTTGGGAAAGTCAAGTTGGGACCAGATCAAGAAACGCTTTGTGTAATACGCTGAGAACTCTCAATTTCATTTTGAAAACAAAGATGAGACATTGACGCATTTTGAAAAGGAGTAAGTCAGTCAATTTTATATTTTAGGAGAAACATTTCAAACTGCAGTATGGAGAACTGATTGGAAGGTGTCCAGAATGATTATTGTTAAATAACCCCAGGCTTTCTTTCAATGACTATACTGTTAATGTACATAAACATTACGCTATTTGAATTTCCTTCTTTTGATCTCAAGAACAGAGTCCTATAAAGCTATGCAATTGCTCAAAATAATTCCACAGTTACTGATTTATAAAGTAAGTGTACATTTAGTCTGTTCTTTTATTTGTGAATCAGGAAAGACTTTTATTACCCAGACAGGAAGTTGCCTGCATTAAAACAGGAAGAGGTGAAAATCTGAGAGTGTTTTTTCTGAGCTAGAAGGAAATTTAAAATATGACTAGATTTCTGGTAGCATCCAAAAAGGTTAAGTGAAAAGACCATCCACAAAGTCTGAAGCTTCAGTTATTAAATAATTTCAACATTTACTTTTAGCATGGCTTCACTGGGTTAGAAGAATGATCTGAATTTTGCTTGGAAGATCTGTCTCCACTGTGAGAAATGATTCACTTAGTAGAAGTTGGAGCACTTCAAACTTAAATCTGACTTGGGGCTGTCATTTTACGTTGTAAAGGTTCCTCTTAGCAACATTTGTATAATAAAATGGGATGAAATCTACATGTTTCAGGATTATCTCTTCCTTTTCAGAAAGCTTCACTCTGCTCTAAAATGGAGCACTTTTCTTTTTCTAGGTCAACTAATCTCAAAATTAGACTATTTGATACAGGTCCTTATTTCCAGTCATTTTTTTTCATCAGAAATGATAAAATAACCTGCAATTTTAAAGATAATATTTTGTAGGATCAGAGCTACCTCTATGCAATGATCAATACAAATTTGTCTGGTTCTGTCTTGGAAAAGAAGCAATACTGACAAGATGTCTTGAGTCTCTACTGTTCTTGTTGAGAATTACTGAGCTTTTGATAGAGTGAGCTCTGAGTTCTTATGTTTGAAGTGGAATGAATATTTCAACACAGCAAACTTCTGTTTGGCATTCAAGGCTGATAATGAGCAAGGTCTTATGCAAAATCGTTGACTATGAATAATATGCTCTTCTCACTGGTTCAGGTAGAGACTGGGATGGAGGCAGCAAGGAAAGATAAGAGAAATAACATTTGTTGAACACCTATTATGTTAGGAACTTTAGCCTTTCGTTTGTTTACTGTATTTTGCCATGTATAATGTGCATTCACATTTTGGCCCAAACATTCAAGGGGGGTAAAAAAATCTTTCGTTTTTAATTTTCTAATTCAAATTTTTATTGGTTTACATTTAGGTACTTGTTTTTTGTATTATAAAGGAATTTTAGCCTTCATTTTTTAACATATTATGGTACAAGAAATTTTATGTAGCAAATAATTACAAAACACAAGAACAGATACAAGGTACAAGAAATTTTATGTACCGGTAACAAATTTACGATATTTACGCATCATAGAAGGACAAGAACTATTCGTCGTTGCAAGTTCGTCTTAAGTTCAATAAAACCGATTATCATATTCCAGGGTATTATTTTGCATATGGATATCGTTATTGATTTCTAGAGTTACACTTTTAACTCATAAGCTTAAATAAAAGAATTAAAAACATTTACAAGTTCTGACAATTAAGTTTGCGAATTGTTGCAACGATGTTGCTAACCTTTTTTTGATGTCAGAGGGATTATTCATTATGAATTTGCACTAACTGAAGAAACAGTTAACCAAGTTTACTATTTGGAAGTGCTGAAAAGGCTGCGTGAAAAAGTTAGACAAAAATGACCTGAACTTTTTGCCAACAATTCATGGCTCTTGCATCACAACAATGCACCATGTCACACAGCACTGTCTGTGAGGGAGTTTTTAGCCAGAGTATGTATTGGAACACCCTCCCGACTCACCTGATCTGGCCCCCAGTGACTTATTTCTTTCCTTTTTTTTTTTTTTTTTTAAGATTTTATTGGGGAAGGGGAAGGGGAACAGGACTGTACTGGGGAACAGTGTGTACTTCCAGGACTTTTTTTCCAAGTCAAGTTGTTGTCCTTTCAATTGTAGTTGTGGAGGGTGCTGTTCAGCTTCAAGTTGTTGTCCTTTCAGTCTTAGTTGTGGAGGGTGAAGCTCAGCTCCAGGACCAGTTGCCGTTACTATTGCAGGGGGCACAGCCCACCATCCCTTACGGGAGTCGAACCGGCAACCTTGTGGTTGAGAGGACGCACTCCAACCAACTGAGACATCCGGGAGCTCAGTGGCAGCTCAGCTAAAGGTGCCGTGTTCAATCTTAGTTGCAGGAGGCGGAGCCCACCATCCCTTGCGGGACTCTAGGAATTGAACCTGCAACTTTGTGGTTGAGAGTCCACTGGCCCATGTGGGAATTGAACCGGCAGCCTTTGGAGTTAGGAGCATGGAGATCCAACCATCTGAGCCACCAGGCTGGCCCCCAGTGACTTATTTCTTTACCCGAAGATAAAGAAAATATTGATTGGAAGACATTTAGATGACATTCAGGACATCAGGGTAACATGATGGCCAGCTCTGATGGCCATTCCAGAAAAAGAGTTCCAAAATTGCTTTGAAAGGTGGACTAGGCACTGGCATCAATGCATAGCTTCCCAAGGGGCATACTTCGAAGGTGACCATAGTGATATTCAGCAATGAGGTATATAGCACTTTTTCTAGGATGAGTTTGCGAACATAATTGTTAGAATTCATATATAGATATGGAATTAGTACTACCCATGTACAATGTGTATCCTTGTTTTTCCCTCACAAATTTGGGCAAAAGAGTGTGCATTATACACGGCAAAATATGGTAATTCTCATAATAATCCTAAGGCACATAAGTTTTTATAAGAATTGTATCAAAAAAATGTGTTATAGAAAAGCAACTTGCCCAAAATCACATCGCTCTGAGGTGGCAGAACCAAATTGTGCCTGTGTCTGTCTGCCAAGTCCCTGATCTTTCTGTTTCATGCTACCTGAAATAACCCCAGCTGATGTTCATTTCCTTGGCATCCATTTAAAAACTTTCTTTTCAGTGAAGTTACTTATTTTGTTCTATTGTTACTGTTGTCTATGTATGTGTATGTGTGGGCCTGGGGAGTGGGTAGTTGGTAATGAAGCAAGGCCTGTGGTAACAGGAACTTTGAAACTGCAATTGGTTAATACAGTCTCCTGAGTCCCGACGATACCTTAAAGATCCAGGTTTCTGGTCACATAGAAGCTCTATGAAGATACTTGGTTATTGTGACTCTGACAAACAAGAAAGGAGGGTCAGTACAGCTGTGTTGCTACTGTACATATTAAAGTGGCTTCTGATTTAACCCTACATTGTTTTCTATATAACCGTTCATTCTGTCCAAAACTAATGTGGTAGTGTCAGAAAATTTTATTATTCTAGGTCCAATCTCAAGTGCCTTTTTAAAAATTAATTTATGTAGTTATTCATTCATTCATTCATTCATTCATTCATTCAACAAGCATCCATTGATGTATATCTTTTATGGGACAATCACTGGTCTAGGCCTGAGGGAAATAAGAAGGAAAAAGATAGTCTCTACCTCACAAGGAACACACACAATTTAGTACATTTCCTGCAAGATACAGCCTGCCATTACTTTTGGTATCCTTGTTTTCCATTGAAATTCCCCTTTTGCTTCCCTGATACTCCAAAAAGATAACTTGTAGGTGGAACAAAACATGTTTTTGTGTGAAGAAGGCATTTAAGAAACACCCAGACTGAGTTCATATGTCCTGAAACAAACAGACAAACCAAACCAATGATAAGGTGTCATTTCTGACTAGCTGTCACCCTACATCAGGAAAAGAAGGAACAGTGAGTACAGATGTTGAAGTGAACAGTGAGGCCTACTGCTGGAGTTCCAGAGCTTTCTGTACTCCCTCCTTCCTGGCAAGAGTTTTCTGGAACATGGAGAGTTAAACCATCAGAGTTATTTTGAGGTGAATTGTTAATGAAAGAAAAATTTCTTAATGTATTATTCAGTTAAAAAATAGCAGGTTTGAAACTATGTACAATGTCATCTTATTCTTAAGACCATACATACCATGTTTCCCCAAAAATAAGATCGGGTCTTATATTAATTTTTGTGCCAAAGATGCATTAGGGCTTATGTTAAGGAGTGTCAGCCTGAAAATTCATGCTAGGGCTTATTTTCTGGTTATGTCTTATTTGGGGGGGAAACATAGTGTATGCATGAATATATATATAAAAAAGACCTATAATATCAGTGGTTATCTTTCAAAGATAAGATGATATATTTATTTTTTAATTCTCTTATTTGTGATGTTCTTATAATTGACTCATTGCTTTTATCATTTAACAAATGACATTTAAATTATTATAGTTAAATAGTTTTTATAGTTACAGTTATACATATACATACATATATATATACATATATATGTATGCATATAAATTATATATAAATTAAGGCCACTGCAATTAAAAACACTGCAAATTCCAAAGCAAAATGTACCCGAATTGGAAGTTAGGCTGAAGGAGGAAGCAATCACAGTAACTGCAAGAGCTATCCAAAAACCTAACCTCTTGGCTCTTTCTGAGGGGTGAAGGAACGCCTCCAAACAGTTTTTTAAAAACCCTGTTGCTGCGTTGAGTCGTTTACTCACACTCTGATTCTCACAGCCCTTCCCCCTACCCTAGAGGCTATTAGGAAACCTCTGGATCTGCCCTTGCTGAATGATTGATGTGACCCTGCACCATGGGGCAAGGTCAAGGTCAAATGGCACTAAGGATTTCTTGATGGGCCAGTAAGGGAAAAAGTTGAGAGCTATTGCTCATTACTGGAACTTGACAGCCTTCTCAGGTAGGCCAAGCTAAGGGGCAGGTGGAGCTAACCTGATACACCTTGAATATGTCTCTCTGTATTGCCCCAGTTGCCCTAGGAGGCAACAACTGTCTGGAGAGGGAGCCTTGTATTCACAGAAACTGTAAGTGTTTTGTAGGTGTTTTTTGTTTTATTTTAAGACTCTGTTTCTTGTAAGGTTATGAGGAAAATGTGCGAGGAACTTGCTCTCCCTTTTTCCCTCCCTCTTTTTTCCATCTCTTCATTTCTCCCCCTCAATAGCTTTCCCTGTAGCTTGTCTTCCTCTCTTCGTTCTTCCTCCCTTTCTCAACCATACCCTTCCTTCCTTCCACATGCCACATGACTTTTTTTTTTTTGAGCTTCTATTTTTCAAGTCCTATTTGGCATTGGGGACACAAATGACTAAGATAAACCCAGTGTCTCTCCGTAAAATAACAGAGAATGACAAAAGCATTGTCAGAACACCTGCTAAATCTTAGAACCTGAGAAAGAATTTGCAATAGTCAAAAATTTTGCATGAAGAACAGCAACTTTCCTTAGGCACTTCTTCTGCTAGTGTTATCAAATAAACTCAGCAGTTGAATCTCTCAGTTGGTTTCTAGGAGCTGTCAGCTTCAAGAGCTGGGAGATGCTTCTTGTCTGTAGTGACAGCTCCCGGCATTCCTACAACTGCTCCTCAAAGCAGGCTGGCTTTTACTATCCCATGGGAATAAGGAAGACAGGGACAGAGGGGAATAGTTTTCACTCTCAAATAAATTTTTAATAATGCTATATAGTATCTTTGAACTCAGTGGACTCTTCTGGTTTCCCTTACAGTTTTTACAAAAGGGTTACAAAAGATACTTGTTTTAAAGGCCAGGAAATCTTAAGTAAAATTGGCTATTGTATCTCAGGGATTAGGACATTCAGGAAAAGACAGAGCAAAGGTGATGGTGTAATTAACAGGTGGTTGCAGGGAAGGAAGGATTCATGCTGTGCAGTATGTAATTTGGAAACCAAATGTTCTTGTCAGAGAAACCTGGCCTTGTGCAGAAAGCTATGGGGGCTGTTCTAGACAAATGAACTGACAAAACCTGCTTTGTGTACTAGATAATCCCAATCACCGCTTCTCTTTTTCTGCCTTGCCCACAGCCAGGCCAATTGTTATTTCATTCAGTTATTCACTAATGTTTATTGATCATCAGATATTCACCAGACACTTCACTAAGTATAGAATTACAAAGATGAATAATAATAAAAAAGATCCTTGCCTTCAAGTAGTTCTCTGTTTTATAGAGGACACAGACAGGTAAACTGACATTCTCCTCACCCACCCACCACGTTGCTTCTGGGGCAGAACCATATAGGTTGCCACAAAAGCAAGGAAGTGGAGCTCTTCAAGTTGCCTAAGAGTTTAGAGAGAGCTTCTGAGAGACTTGATGTATATCCAGGAAGATTTCTCCAGGTGAACCTGGAGGAGAGGATTATTCTACGCAGAAGACGTAGTATGTGCAAAGGCATGAATAAGTACTCATCAAATCCAAGGATATTTACGTCGTTCTTACAATAAGAATGCATGATAGAGCCAAGATTGATAGAAGTTGAAAACCAAGGGATATTCTAGGACAGATTATAATACAGCCTAGTTAATTAATTTATTTATTAAAAGAATTTTAAATTAACAAACTGTTCAAAGGTCAGTTTTGTTGAGAAGGGTACAATTGAAATCCCTCAAGGGGAGAGATTTTATCATATTTTCTTTGCATTGTCAGTGCGTAATACAGTGCTTGACATATGGGCACTCAATAAATGTAGACCTTGGAAAAAATCAGGGAATAATCCTTGGCAATGTGGAACCACTGATTCTAAAGGAGGGAGGTGGAGAGAAAGAAGGGATATTGAGCTCCTACTGTGTTAGGAGCTTTACATATATTATACTAATTAATATTCACAGTAGCTTCATGGGGGTTTATACATGTCTCCTCATTTTTCAAAAGAGACATTTGAAGCTTTGAGAAGTAGAATAATTTGCCATGGTCCCATAGCTAACATGTGGCCAGAAGCAAGATTCACACTCAGGTCTGTTTTTCTCCACAGCCTACATTTCTACTTTTATGTGCAAACCTTTACTGAAATTACTGCTGCTGTACATGCTGCAGAATGTGTTCCTTTGTATTAGGTTAGTGCAAAAGTAATTGCGGTTTAAAGGTTAAACAAAGCCACAATTACTTTTGCACTCACCTAATAATAATAGAATAAAATGGATGAACCAACCAGGTGCTAACTTCATTTCTGTAGTAAATCTTGTAAATTCTGTAAAAGTTCAGAGAAGCAGAGTTGAATATTGGGTTTTTTCCCTGTATTTTGCGGGCTCAAGAAGCTGTATATTCACCTTACTACTGTTAAATGACACACGAAACCAAATAAATGAGTAACAAATGAGACTGTTGAATAAATGAGTGTGCATAGCCTTGTGTTTAAGGCAAATGTTTCTGAAGTTGCCGCTGTTAGAATGCCAATGTACTGTGTTCTGGATGTTTTAATTGTGTAGTTGATGACTCACTTGGCCTTCAAAGACGGTGAGAAAATAAATATAACACATGTGGGGAAGGAAGTGTGTGTAAGGCGCTGCTTAGAGAACCTTGGCTCACTGCCCTGTACCTGCCCCTCTCCCACAGCTCCCCTCTGCTAGTTGCAGCCCTGGACTCATATTTTCACACCCTGAGTCTTGTTGCTGGTTTTCTAAGTTGTGTCCTTTTCATTTTTCAGGGTTTTATAAGGACGTGGTCTTTTTCTTCCTTTTTTTTCCCCTCTCAGTTTCAGGCAATTTCTTTTCTTTTCTTTTTTTTTTTTTTCAGCTTTATGTGTCTAAAAGCTCTCCTGCCTTCAGGCCTGAGTCATGGGCAATGATGGTGGGCTCTACCAGCTTTCCGACCCAGGTCCCACATGCTTCCAAATGTATGCATTTGCTGGATGAATCAGTGGTGTGGAGGAGGATTCCAGAGAGAGTGGACTTTCTCACTAATGTGCGGGCTCCCCATGGCTTCCCACCCACCCCAGTTTTCAAGAACCAGAAATGTTTTGTTTTGTAGTGAAGAGGAATTCTGCTCAGACTTTGTTGCCAGGGGTGCCAGAAATTACTGCTCCCCACAGAAAAACCTGCCTCCTACTCCCCTCAGTGTAAGTTTAGAAACCGAATGATGAGTTATACATACTAGAGGTGCCCAAAAAATGTATACAGGTGAACACTTTGGTCAACGTTGCTCAAGCAGTAGTTTGCTGTCAGAAGTGTCTGGACGCTGATGGTAACCACCTTGAGCACCTCTTGTAATTGCAGAAGTCAAATATGACTTGTATTCATCTTTTGTTATTAGTATATATTATTACAATTTTAATACAGTTTTCCTTTCTTGAAATGTGTACACATTTTTTTTGGCACCCTCTGTATGCTGTTTACCGATCTAGTATAGTTGAAAGAGGGCCACATTATTTAATAAGGGGCCAGTATACCTGCCATATATATGCATAGTAATAAAATATAATGCACCCAAACTAGTCTCAAAATAATCAGTTTTAGTATTGTAATAAAAATAAATAATTATAATGAAACATCAAAATATTACTTAATAAGTAATTGCACTTACCATTGAAATTATAAAAAAGGCAGTGGTGACGAAGACAAAGAATATAGCCTATGCTTGACACCTAATTCTTTATCTCTAAAGGTTTTAATAAATTTTACATTTAAAATGTAAATGAAAAGAGAAAGTATAGGTATGATTAGTAGAATGCAGCTGTGATTATTCTCATATAATTGAAATGACTAGGTAGCCTTTCCAAATTATATGACTTCCTTCCACATGGTAAGCTGTGATGTGGCTCATTATGGGAAAAGTACAGTGTTTGGTGAATCAAGAAAATAGTCAACACTTTGTATAACCTCAGACTTCAAATTGTCTATGTCCTGATATTTTTAGAAAGTGTCTACCACTTGGCTCTTGAGTAGAGGTGTGTTTCTGTTTGAAGTTTTAGTGTTTTTATCATTTTCTTCCAATGGAAATGGAGTCTGGCTTTTAGTTGGGAGATCTAGTACGTGGATCATAAGACTGTGTTTGCAGAGTACCCAGAAGTTAAGAGCAGATGATTCCAGAAGAAACCCCTGACTTGATTTGATTTCTAGGTGACACTTACAGAATAACCTTGAGTAGGGAAACCACATAATTAGCCCAGTCTTGATGGGAACTAGTCATAAGTAATACAGAAGCAGCTTGTACAGAAAAATTGGAGCAGACAGTTTTGAAATGTAGCCCAGTTGCTGCTTCCTGTTCCTAGTGCAGTTGCCAGGAATGAATAAAGTAGACTCTGGTAAAGAGTGATTTCTGTTGAATGGTGTCTTGGGGATATGCACTGGCTACAGTGGGGGAGGAGGAGGTAGATTTGTAATTCTTCAAATCGCTAAAGGCTTTTGATTTGCATGAAAGGTGGAGCCCCTTCTAGAGCATAACTGCATTGCTTGAGGATTTTATTATGCTATTCTTAAGAAGAGGGAGAGGTATGGGTCAGAGGAGAGTGTTTACTATTTGTACTGTGATGGGCACTGGAAATGCTAATGATTTGAAAGAGGTGGGGTGCCCTGGGGAAGATCTTGTTAAGCAAATCTCTAGTCCTCAGTTTCATCTCTGTTACATGGCCATGGCAATGCAGACCCTGTGAGACTGTTGTGAAGAATAACAATGGTGTATGTGATAGACCTCATTTGGTGTCAGCAAAGGGTGCTCGGTACATTCGAACTCATGGTAGGAATTGTAGCCACAGTGGTCATTCTAATAGTTATTCTAGTAGTGATAATAAGGGAAACAATAGAAATCAAATGGTAGCAATCAGTTGTTAGTACACTTACTAAGTTCCAGGCAGTATGCTACAGATTTATAGGCATCATATTAATTATGAAAATAACCTTTTTAATAAGAGACTGTTATCATTCCATTTTAGAATCAATTGTAGATATAGTGATGGTGGTAAGTAGGATGAGGGAATTGGTAATAGTAGGAATGTTGTAATGGTATTCTAATGCCTCCGATTCTCTGTAGACATAATCATAGTATAAATGAGAGGATTTTATGCACACCACACTTCCCCACACTCTCTGGGAAAGGAGTATAGTTCTTAGAACCTAGGTATTATCTCCTGATCTCTTTCCCCAATCTTTGACTCAAGTAGAAGAACTGACCACATTACTCAAAGAGTATCAGAGTTTACTATCCTGGTAAGTATCTCAACAAATATTCCTTGAGTGTCTACTCTGTGCAAGCACTTAGCTAAGCCCTGAGGATACAAAGATAAATGTACTGCAGTCGTTGGACTACTGTTGGAACTAGGAGAGAAGACTGACAGGTAACTAAATGAATCACGCTACAGTGTTACATGCACTGTAAGACTGAAGTAATTGTGCAACACATGTAAAGAAAAAAGTTCCCGTGATTGTGGGAACGCCATATGTACACTATGGTGGTTAGGAAGAAGCCAGAGTTTATTTCAGACTGCGCTGATCATTTCAACAATTAGCACAGCATTTATTTATTAAATATCATATGTATGCATTGTGTTAAAAACAGATAGCCAAGATAATAATTATTAAAACAACGTATATACAGAAAATTCCTAAGAATTAAAATGGATAAGAATGTATGGGGTTTAGAACATGCAATTGGGAGTCAGAGGATCCATGATTAACAACACTAAGTGACTAAATCTCTCTGATTCTGTTTCCTCATGTCTCAAAATGTAATAATATCCCTGCTCTAGCTCTGCCATACTTTCACAGATTTCAGTGCTACATAAGCTATAAAATGCTATATAAGCTTGAAAGTACTATATAAACACGGGCTGTTTTTATTATATATAGCTGAGGAGATCAGGGAAGATTTCATGGAAAGAATTCTCTTTGCATTGAGCTTTACTGAGTAAGATTTGGATAGGGAGTGGGAAAGGGTTTGTGTGTAGGAGATCAGCAATCCCCTCAATTCCCTCTTTTGGGAAGCGATAGGGTCATCTTAGTGATCACCCTCCACAGAGTGGAGGCAATGCCATAAGGAAATGCATGTCAGTAGGAAGGCTTTGGACTGATACATCTAGTTATCAGTAGGGAGCCATTCAGCAGTAGGCAGAAAAGCACCACAATCAAAGAACTGTGTTTTGGAGAACATGCTTCGTGCAGTTGACAGGATGCTCTGAAAAGCAGAGACAAAATGCAGAGTTGAGTTAGGAGGCTAGTGCTAGTGAGGATCTGAACTAGGTTAGAGGCTGTAGGACGAGCATGCAGAAAACGGATATGAGACACTACAGCGATAGAAGGTCCAGAATTGGTTTATCTCTCTAACCCCTTTGATGCCATTATGGCCAACACAGATTTGAAAGAGATTTGAAGAAATATCATAGTGGCTGATGTCCTTCATTTCCTTCCAAATAGAGCTGAAGCATGACACACAAACCTTTCCATGTTCAGGCCTTGCTCTGCCATTTTGATCCTTCAATTAAGTCTATGCTACACCCGTGTTAAACCTTTTCTTATCTTTGTGACCATGTCTGATTTTTTTCATATGCTGTTTCGTCCACCTGCAATACCAGTTCCAACATACATAGAATGTTCTTGTCCTTCAGTTGCAATTGCAAGGTACATTTTCACCTTTGTGTAAAACCTTCCCTGATACATGCTCTCCCCTCTCCCCTCAGCACTTAGAATTCCTGTCGTCTTCTTTGAAGCAGCTAACATGTTGCTGGTACCTTCATTAGCCAAAATCAGAACGTGTAGGTTGGGATTTATTCAGTAACCAGTATTGATGTATGAAGTTTTCAATCCACTGTGGAATCAGATTCTTATGAAGGATTCTGATAGCCTTTGGATTTCACATTCAAGAACCCTTGTGATCAGCTTTGTTCCACTCATGAAACCCTATATCCGTAAACCTGTGTTGCTGTCAGAGTGTGCTGTGCAGTCATACACTCCTGTCAAGAAAGATTATTTCTGGTGACAAACTGGAAATTATGCCAATTTATCTACCAAAGTTGTTAGAAAAAAATAAGTCATTCAGGGTAAAGGTACCTCCAAAATATAAATGTTTTTCTCTGACACAAAGGAAGATACTTCTTTGCCCTTAATGATGTTGGCTTTGCCAATGGTTGCTTTCACAGAAAAATCCCTAAATATAAAGCAGCCCATTCTCTGCAGATAAGCTATTAAGTGATACATTTTATCAAGTAGTGCCCTTTGATGTGGGGAAGAGGGGTCCCTACCTTTTCACTTACTGATTGGCCTTTGAAGATTCCTTATTAGTAGGAACTGACCGATCAGTCAGTGATTGAGCCAGCAGCCCCTGCTTTTAGTGCGCTTCCAAATTGCTTCGGCACCTATTTCTCTCTGAACATTTATTGGTGACCTCTTAGAAAGTTTCTTCATGTATCTAAATTAATTATGACTCTTCATAAATGTTTAACTCAGTGAATGAACAAATGAGGCTATATGGAACACCAGGGAAGCCTCATTTACTTTTTAGGCCAATGGATACAATAATCCCACAATTTGGGGGAAATCCATCCATTCCTCTTCACACTCATGGCCACTGTTTCGCTGAAATCACAATCTTCTCCAGCCCGACAAGAGCCTCCTAATTAACCCCCTGAATCCAATCTTCTCCCACTTTAATTCATTCTTCTCACAGCAGCTAGTGGTTTTTCCGTTGAATTTAAGTTTCTATAAAGATACTGGCATACTTTTGACTGTATACTATTTGATAACATTTTAAAATATCGTCTATGTGAAGATATAGTATAATAAAATAAACACAAACCCCTCCTCCAAGATAAGAATTAGAAGTATCATAGAGATAGAGCAGGAATATTATATTTTGACAGAGGAGAAATTAGAGAATCAGAAAAATTTAGTGACTTAGTGTTAATCATGGATTTTCTGCCTCCGAATCTCGTGTTCTAAAACCCATACATCATTCTTATACATTTGAATTCTTAGGAATTTTCCCTACATTGTTTTGATAATTAGTATCTTGAACATATGCTTTTGACAGAATGTATCATATTTAATACATCTTTTTTAATAAACAAATCCTGTGCTGATATGCCTACTTCAAATGATTCGACCAATTAGAATACCTGTATGCTAGTCCCAAATTCTGCTTCCTCGTCTTCTTCTGCAATTTGCTTTTCTCATTCAGTAATGTTAAGTCATCTATGTTGTTGTGTGTGGTAGTAGATTCTTCACTTTAACTGCTGTATAATATTTCATTATGTAGACTATTATTTATTCATGTATCCATTCTCCTGCCAATGGCTATTTGGGTTGTTTCTAATCCTTTTTATTATGATGTAGCAACAGTCATTCTTGAGCCTATGTCCTGGTATCTTTACACAGAGTTTCCCTAGGATTGGAATGTCTGGGTAATTTTCATCCATTCCATTTTTTAAGATAATTGTTTCCAAGCCGAGCCTGGTATTTAGGAGTTTACATTGCTTATATGCTGACCAACCCTGCATTTTGTCAGACTTGTATTCATTTTTGCTCATTTAGCAGGTGTAGAATGTCATTGATCATTTTGCTTTACTTACTTTGCATTTTCTGGTTAAAAATTAATATTGAGGATCTTTCAATATGCTTATTCAACATTGTTTTCTGTTTTTGTGAAATGACCGTTCAATGCTACATGCCTAAATTTATATTGCGTGATCTTTTTTCTTATTGATTTGTAGGATTTTTTATTTTTTTTTAATATCTTCTGGATACCGATCCACTACTGGTAATAGGTGTTGCAGATAGCTTCTCCCACTTTGTGGATTAATCTCTCCATTTTAAGGTTTTCATATGTACCAGTTCTTCTTTGTACCTGGCACCTTCTCTGTCTTGTTTAAGAAATATCTTCCTATGCCAAGATCATATAGATATTAAACTTTAACCTTTCTCTTTTATACTGAAGTATTTAATCAATATGGTGTTGATTCTTGTGAATTCTTTTTTCAAGATAAATAAGTGTTATAACACTATTTATTAAATAGCTTTCCCTCCCCCTTCCCTAGTTATCTGCACTACTCACTCCGACCTATATTATATTTGTATAATATATAGGCCTGTTTCCATGTACTCTATTCTGTTTCATTGGTCAATTTGTTTATCCCTGTGCCAAATCCACATTATCTTAATTAAAATTCTTTATGGTTAATCGTGATGCTTAATGGATCAAATTATTCCACATTATTTTATTGCAGGAGTATCTTGGTTTATCTAAGTTTTATTCTTTCATATGCATTTTAGAATGAACTTGGAAAGTTCCACAAAAAAGGTTTTTTTGAGGTTGTCATTGAAATTGTTTGAACCTGTAAGTTAATTTAGGTAGATTGATCTTTTTCTGATTTTGAGTCTTCCTATCTATAAATTTGGACTATCTTTGCATTTATTTAGACCTTTAATGTCTTTTAAATTTTATAATTTTCCTCATAGATATTTCACATTTTTAAAAATTATGAATTCTGAAAAACTTTTGTGAAATTTTTTATTAAGCTCCTTTATTGTATTGATAATAAATATGATCTCCCCCACATATCTATTGAAAGGATCTTATGATTTTTCTCCCTTATTCTGTTAATGTGATTAATTATATTGATGTGAGAGTTAAACCAAATTTGTATCCCTGGTGTAAGTCATTTTGTCCTTCCTTCCTTCCTTCCTTCCTTTCTTCCTTCCTTCTTCTTTTTATTTTCATTTTAATTTCATTATTCTGCTCTTATTATCACTTTATTTCTTCATATTGGGGAGTTTAATCTGTTTTTATTTTTGTGAATGCCTGAAATGGATGATTTGCCTTCTGAGTCAGCCCTTTCCTTTTGTATTGCTATTAAACACATTTCCCTCAAAATATGTTAGGTACATTGGCATCCCATAATTTTGATATGCAGTGTTTTTGTTAACATTAAAACTTTTTACAAAGATTTATTTTATGATTGCTCTGAGCCAAGAGTTACTTAAGGTATTTTTTGTTGGTTGTGTTTTTTTTTTTTTTTAATTTCCAAAAGTACTGTTTTTTTTGTTGTTGTTGTTTTTTCTTTCTTTTTGTTATTGAGTTCTAATTCAATAA
This sequence comes from Rhinolophus sinicus, assembly GCF_036562045.2. NCBI lineage: Eukaryota > Metazoa > Chordata > Mammalia > Chiroptera > Rhinolophidae > Rhinolophus > Rhinolophus sinicus. The sequence goes on from NC_133756.1 coordinate 110,716,880, forward strand.
ATTAATGTCCAGGAAACATTGTATGATAACTATTCTTTTAAATTTATTTTAGTCTAGAATGTGCTCAGTATTTTACCAATGCTCTTTCTTTGTCTGAGAGAAATGCATGTTTGCTGATTACTGGATGTAAATTTCTAACTATGTTCAGTAGGTCGAGTTTTTTAATTATGTTTTCCAACTCTTCTATACCTTTGCTAAATTGTTACGTATTTAACCTATCAATCAATAAGTCAAAGAGGTCTGTTTATAATTTCCCTCTTAGATGGTAGATTTGTTGATATTTTTAAATAACTTCTTGTGTTTCTTACTTTATTTAAACTTCTCACATAGTCATTTTATGTACCTGATATTATCAGAAGTCCTTGTGAGTTTAAATCGCTTGTTGTTCCTCATGGTGGTATGTGTCATTATGTCTCCTTAATAGTGATCTTCTATTTTTACTGAACTTAACTAATGGGAATTCTGAGGGTCAAAACTGGAGTTGTTTTCCTCCAGGGAAGATTAGACTTTGGCTTTGCTTGGAGCTAAAGGAATCTTCAGAATTGGAACCACTTTGGTTCCTTTTGAGGGTCCTGCTTAATTTTAGATGACATTGTTCTCTGATCTCAAACCTGAAAGCATTATTTTTCCTCGGGGCATCCCTGACTTTCATTTTCCTATAGGTCACTTTTCTGGTTTTGGTTAACAGTTACTTTCATTTTATTATTATTTTTTGACAGGTTTTTGTTTGATGGTTTATTGTTTGATTTGGTCTTGCTGTTTTTTCTTGCGTTGTTACACATCTGTGGTTCATTAAAAGCATGATGGTTAGGATTCATTAAAGACATAGTTGGATGTGTAACAGCAGAAGGAGGGCCCCTCAGAGTGAGTGCCCTGTGTGCAGTACCGATGGAGGTGGGAACATTTTAATGTAAATTTTGATCATGTTGATTCTCTGCATAAAATCCTCCAGTAGCCCTCAGGATTAAGAACAATCTCTTTAGAAAACAAAACCAAAACCAAACAAAACAATAACAACAACAAAAAAGAAACTATTAAGGCCCGTAAATGAGATCTAGTTTCACCTCTCCAATCTCCTTTCCCTCTGTTTATCCATACGAACCTGTACTCCACTGTACCAAAATCTTTACAATTCCCTGAATGTGCCACATGTTTTAAAGACTCTTTCTGCCACTATAGATGCTTTTTACTATTTATCTACCAGGGTACTTCAGCCTTTAAGTTTCAGTGCACAGATCACTTTTTCTTTTAAGTATTTTCTAAACCCAAAGAGCAGTTTGTCTCTCTTCCAAATTCCCTTAACAACCTGCACATACATTGATATTACTAGTATTTTACAGTATTGCATTACTTTTACTGCTTGTTTTTGTCTTTTTTTTTCCATCAGTCTCTGAGAGAAAACGCTATCCCTTGTTTATTCCTCTATTTCCAGTGCATAATACTTAGGGTTATCAAATATGCTGATCTCTTCGTCAGTTCAGGTGGCTGTAACAGAATACTGTAGACTGGGTGGCTTATGAACAACAGAAATTTATTGATCACAGTTCTTGAGTCTGGAAAGTCTAACATCAAAACACCAATAGATTTGGTATCTGGTGAGAGCCTGCTTCCTAATTTATGGACGGCCTTTTTTGGTGGGGGGAGCGCAATGTTCTCAGATCGCAGAAAGGGCTAGGGAGCTCCTTGGGGACTCTTTTTAAAAGGGCACTTATCCTGTTCATGATGGCTCCACCCTCCTGCCCTAAACACCTCCCCAAATCCTCACGTCAAATGCCATTACATTGGGAATTAGATTTCAAAATATAAATTTTGGAGGGATATAAATAATCAGTCTATGGTAGCTACTGTGTTTTCCCCAAAATAAGACCTAGCCGGACCATCAGCTGTAATGCGTCTTTTGGAGCAAAAATTAATATAAGACTGGGTATAATATAATATAATGTAATATAATAAATACGAGGTCTTATTTTAATATAATATAAAACCAGGTCTAATATAATATAATATAATATAATATAATATAATATAATATAATATAATACTGGGTTTTATGTTAATTTTTGCTTCAAAAGACACATTAGAGCTGATGGTCCGGCTAGGTCTTATTTTCGAGGAAACATGGTAGGTTGCTCAAGAAAGTCCTTGGTTTCATTTCCAGTTTCCCAGTATAATGGTTAATAGTGCTCCAGTTTTCTAAAGTGTCCACTTTGGTACTTTATTGTGCTAGTTGTTGAATGGATAAAAACATAAAAGAAAGGGAAGGGAAGAAGGACACTTGGAAGTAGACAGTGGGACCTGATTCACCTTCCTAGAACTATTTCTTGGTAAAAATTATTTAACTCTTCTGTGCTTTAGTTTACTCATCAGCCAAAAGGGAAAATATTCCATCAACTTCAAAATGAAGCTAACAACAATAAAAACATGTAATGCTTTAAGGTTTGCTAAACACCTTCACAGATGCAATTTCATTTATCTTCTAAGGACAGTGCTAGGTAGTGGACATTTCCGTATTTATTTAAACTAACACTTCAGATGACCGAGAGCAGTAGTTAGTGGGTGTTAGACAGTTCGTGTGATCTGCTTTCCTTCCATGTCTATATTTATTGAGTCTCCTATGTGTAAGGTGCCAGTGCCATAGTTTCAAATTGAATTTATGTTATATTTAATGTGATTATTGAACTCATCTAATAAAACTAAAGTTACGCCTATTTTTCATTAATTTTTCCAAATTATAATCATGACACTTAATAGCCTCCATGGAACTCACATAACTCTCACCCACAGCAATTAGAAATGACAGAACAAGTCAATGGGGGAATACTCCATTAAACTGTATTGTCTTTATGAATCAGGCATGTGCTTGAGTGCTTGGTTGAGTAATTAAGTGTGCCTTTCACCTAAGAGTTCTATCAGTTATGTTTATTTCCTTCTTATTGAATTAACTCATGAAAAATGAAGAACCATGGCAGGGCGCATATGGCTACATTGAAAGTCCTGTGGCAGCAGATGTAGATTATGGCACAGGTGATTTAAATCCCGGTAGTTAAATTGATTGTCCAGATGTTCACGATGGCAAGACCGAATAACTATGATCATTATACATCTTGCATTATATAGTGTTTTTCATGTTTAAAATTTTTCCACAAATGGCATCATCATCTTACACATAATCTCAAGATGATTTTGTTTATCATAACAACCTGGTGAACTAGACAGGTTTTGAGGGAAACAAACGAGTAGAAAAGAAAATGTTTTCATTAGTTTGCACTTACTTGTCTGACTCTAAGCCAACTGTTTACAGTTCACCTTACTGACAGGTAATTGTTCCAAATGCAAATTTAACTTGCTTTCTCTATTATATAAAACATATTTATCTATATCAGCGTGAGTTAAAATTCAAACACTGTTTGTCATAGAGATCTAGCTCCTCTTTGCCTCTTCAACCTTAATTTTAATCTTTTCCCTTTCACCCCTCACTCCTTTTACTCCTTATTTCTTTCAGTGCCTTCACTTACCAAAGACCTTTGTTTCCCCAACCTCCCCAGCCTAGTTCTCTATCAAGACATAGCCCTTCATGTGTTTATCAATCTGCTTGTCTTTACTGGACTCACTGCCCCTTTGTTTCTGTTTGCCTAGCATCTGGCAATTCCAGGCACATTATAAGCACTCAAAACATTTATTAAAAACATTCATAAATGAATGAATAATATACAGTGCTATTTCTCCTACCTCATTTTACCTGAAACAGTTGTTACATATTTTCAGTTCTCTACAATTGACCGAATGTGTTCATATCTCTCATTCTATCTGACCACAGAAATAATCTGAGACACGCAGGTAGGCAAGGGCCTGGCTTATGGTTGAGGATAGGGAGGGACAGGAAACATAAATGACTGCCTCCAACTTGGTCACCATATGATATCACGTGAACCTGAGAATGTGTGTTCTTGCTGTATGTTCTGAGTTTGATCATTAGCTGTTCCTGCTCAGGGAATTTCCATCATTGATTTTAATGACTTGAGGTAGGAAAGCTTAGTGTAGCGGGTTCTTAAAAATCATGAATAATTTTAAAGGAGGATTGGACACTTTGATTCTATATTCTTCTCAGCTCATCATCTTTTCTTGGCAATTAGGCATTGACTGTGTGGTATTTATTGAAAGTATCAAAAACAACTATAATAATAATAACAGTAGTTAATTTTTAATGAGCACTTACTATGTATGGGGCATCATGCTGACTTGCAAGACTTTTCTCAACCCTCTAAAGCAATTCATTGAATCAGTACTGTTTTCTTCACTTTACAGTTGAAAAAAAATCATGTCTCTGAGGAAATCCAATACCTTGCCCAAGCAAAATGGCTAGTGTACAGTAGAGCCAGTAATTCTCCCCTCTGAAGGGAGCTGGCTGGCGCTGTTGGCCTAGTCTGAAATTTGAAGGGAGAACGTCAAGAACTCAACTTATCTTTGAGGACTGAGATCACAGAAACTCTTTTCCTAGCATGACAAACTGTTACCTGGTGTTTGTAAACTGCCTAATGTTATACAGTGGATATAAAATACCAATACTTTCTTCCTGATGCAGTTAGCCTGAACATTGTGTGAAGTCTTGGTGCCTCGAGAGAGAGCAGTTGTCCTCATAGTGTTGCTTGGAGGGATTCAAATTAGATCAAGGCAGTCCCCAGCGTGTCACAGTGTTCTCGTTCAGCCCGGCTGCCTCGTGACACACTGCAAGGCAAACTTGCTCCACAGACTCTTGATCACCTTGTACTGGCATTCAGGCATTTGTACTGTCCCATCCACGTATGCTGTTTTATAGAGAGTTGTGATCTGGGACACATGAATAAGGATGCACGTAATATATTGGAAAGAGCAAGATCTTTGGAGCAGGATGGTTCTGGGCTCAATCACAAATGACTTAATTTTTCTGAGTGTCCGTTGACTTATCTGTGAAATTGAGCCAATGTAAGTATCTCATGAAGTTCTGTACCATATGTCTTCCATAGGTGTTTAACAAACATCATTCCTCCCCTTTATTTTAAAATTATTTTAAATCATATTACAATATTATAAAATGTTTATGAAATGAGAAAAGAAAAAAATATTACCTAGAGTCCTACCACACAGCTTAAACAACCATTTCAGTGTTAATATTTTCTTCTTTTCATTTTTCATATGGCTGTGTCTGAAACCGACCTTTTCACTTCATAGTACATTATAAGCACTTTCATAGACATCATTTACTAAACAAATTCAGTCATTTCACTCCTAGGTATTTACCAAAGAGAAATGAAGGCATATGTCTACTTAAGTCTCCAACGATTTGTACTTCAATATTTATAGCAGCTTGGTTTGTAATAGCAAAATCCTATAAATAGCCAAATATCCAGCAACAGGAGGATGGATAAAGAAATCGTGATATATCCATGTAATGGAATATTCTCCACAATAAATATTGATACATGCAACAGCATGTGTAAATCTCAAAATAAGTATGCTGAATGAAAGAAGCCAGAAAAAAAAAAAGAGTGCTTACTATGTAATCCCACTTATATGAAATTCTAGAAAACTCAAATTAATATCTAATATCAGAAAGCAGAAGAGATGGAAGAGAAAGATTATAAAAGCACACAAGAAAACTTTTTGTGATGGATATGCTCATTATCTTGATGGTTTCACAGGAACTTAAATAGCTCGACGCTCATCAAATGTACACTTTGAATACATGTAGTTTATTATAAGTCAATTATCTTCAATAAAGCTGGGAAAAACAAAAATAATATATCTTGGGGAAAAAAAATCTCAGTATAATAGTCCCATTGTACCATTACTTATTTAACTATTCCCATTGCTGTATGTTTAGATTGCTTCCAGGATTTTGCTATTATAAACAACATTGCACCAAACATATCTATCATAAAGCTATTACATATTATTTGCTTTCTCTTGAGAGTCTATTAAAGCTGAAATAATTTTTCACTGGACAAGAATGGCACAGAAAAATCTTAGTAGTTCACTCCTAATTAGTATAAGTGTTCTTAGGAGTGAGTTGTGTGTATAGCAGATTCACAAGCTACTTTTTCTGTGTTTGCGTGATTATAATCACTGGTTTCCAGGCACCACCACTCAGACCTCTGATAAAAATAGTAGCATGGTGACAATTATAGTTGTAAAATCAAGAGTGTCAAGCAGGATACCAATAGCGATGGGATTTTGAGTTTCTCCAAGCATCTGACCCCCTCATGGTCCCAGGGATTTCACGAATTATCCCTGTTGATCTGTATATACGACCATCCATTCTGTTCAATACCAGCTACTTAGGTCACATATTCACTTTTAGGTGCAGCCTTTCCTTCTGAGTCAATGGTGTTTTCTCTATTGAGAATGTAGAAAGATGCCACGTGGACGTTTCACTTCCACCGTCACCGTTCGTTTATACATACAGTAAAAGAAACATTTGTTGAGCTTGAACTATATGACAAACGTTAGGTTCCTATTGAAGATAAAGCTATAAATAATACTGGCCTCTAGATTCAAAATGTTACAGTATTGTTTGAGAAACCAGTAAATTCTAAATTAGAATAGGGGTAATTAGCGCAATCTGAGGCTTAAACCGTTGGGGAGTATATATGTAACAGGTGTAGCCCAACCTAAAGCATTAGGATAGAATTTCCAGAAGTGGCACTTCAGTTGGTAACTAGAAAAGGAAGACCCAATTGAAGAAACCCAGAGGGAGAGTGAGGAAAATGTTTCAGGCAGAGTAAACAGCACGTAAAAGATATTAGAGGGAGAGAAGGTGTAGCGATACTCTGTGGGTGTGTGTATGACTATAGTTTTTGTTTGTTTTAATGTCTGCTTTATAATAGAGGACTCATAAGACATATCAGGGGTAAAAAACTTGGTAAAATATTCTTTAAGGTACTTATTTTCTAACTACAAAAATAATATGTGCTCATAATATTGTAATAACTATAGTGTCAGGTGGGTACTATACTATTCGGGGGAATCATTTCATAAGTTATGTAAATGTCTAACCACTGTGGTGTACACCTGAAACTAATATAAAACAATATTCAATGTCAGCTGTAATTGAAAAAAATACAATAAAAAAGTGATATATGTTCATTGTAGTATAATAATAATTATTAATTATGACTTTTAATATGTTTATTATAGAAAAGTTGAAAAATACAAAAGGGAGAAAGCACATGACTGGTAATATTAAGAGGCAATATAGTTAAAACATCTTTCTTTCAGTATCATCTGCATGCCTCCTTGTATCTAAACCCTTATGTAGTTAATCAGTGCTACACTGATATTTATTGGGTCACTTCTAGTTGTCTCCTTTTACAAAGCTATTACAGTGATAATTCTTACATATATAGCTTAGCATACAAGATTTAGCATACACTCATAAAGGTGTAATTGTTGGGTTAGAAAGCAAAAATCACAATTTTAAAGGATTGCCTAAAATAACATACAGTCAACATATTTAACTACCCTGCCTCCTATTACTGGACATTTAGATAGTTTCCAAATTTTATTTGTATAAATAATTTTAAAATGTTCTTTAGCCCTTAGATGTCTTTGGGACTGTCAATTTAATGCTGCCAGTCCATGAGTCATTTCCGCTTGGCAAAATATGCTAAAATCTGGTAAAATCACTCAACGTCCTTCAACATCTTGTCATATAAAGATCAAGATAGGGAACCTTGTAATCTCATTTGAGTAGAGACCAGGTTACACTTTCCATATTTTTATACACATTATCTCATTTAATTCTCACCTCATCTGTACCAGAGGTGTGTTAACCCAGTCTATAGATGAAGACAGTAAGGTTAGAGTGGTTAAGTCCCAAGGTTACAGCCTGAGTTAGAGGTAAAACCTTAACCAGAGTCTATTAATTACCAAAGCTCATATCCCTCCATCTATACATATCTTATCACCAAAATCAATGAGAATTATGGTGCTTCTTTTCTAACCCAGAGACAAGATAGTATATCTCTTTTTAATTAACGAATAATTAATGATTGTTGACCATTACTATGTGTCAAATTATGCTCTGTGTGCTTTATAGGCATTAACTCATTTAATCCTCCAAACCTAATAAGATGGGGTCTATTATGGTACGCAACATACAGAAGTGGAAACTGAGGCACAGAGATATTTATTAAATTACCCATGAACACTTAGCTCATGGGCATAGAATGCAGTATTCAAGCCAAGCAGTCTGCTCGGGAGTCAGCATCTAAACCACTCCACTGCATTGCTTCTCCGAGACAATTGCCAGTTTGTCCCTGAAACTAAATGGTAGGTGTTGTCTTACTATATGTAGTAATATTACACAACATTAACAGGCAGTTTAAGGATCAAGAGCACAGGTTCTGGAACCAAACTACCTCTGTTTAAATCCAGGTTCTGACACTTACTAGCTGTGTTGCTGCCCCTTCCTAGCGAGGTATTTAATCTCTCTATTTCTGAGTTCTTCATCAATAAAATAGATCTAATAATAGTAACCATCTTGTGGGGTTTTTACAGAAATAAACATTTGTATAGAACTTAAAATCGTGCTTGGCCTATACTTGTCACTATTTTAGTTTCTGTTAAATAGTTTGTGGTTTATGAGTTCTCTTCCGATTCCTCCCTCACAAACCATACTCTAGGAGACCAGTGATCTCAATGGTAACCTGAAGTGACCAGGCACACGCACAATGTCTGACTTTTTCAAAGGCCCTGCCCACCATTGATGCCCCAGCAAATATCTGGGCTCTAAGACATCATAGTATCTTCTGTTTCTGTGAGAACTGTTTTAAAGAGAAGAATCAGCCTTGCCAACTTTCCAAATTTAGCCATAACTGGGTCACCTAAAAAAGCAGTGCACTGTGCCCTCAAGTCAACTTTTGCTTATGTTAATTTTATGTGAAGCGTTCCTCACCAAATCTTAGCACGTTCTGAATTTCATGAGTCACTGCTTTGGCAGATAAGTGTGTGAAGAGTACCTTTTCAGAAGTGTTACCAGATGTGTGGTGCAGCTTGCTTCTGCCCTTGGTCAAGCCTGTATTTCTTGGGACTGATACCAAAGGTTAAAAACAAACAAACGAAGAACAGGATCAGCTCTGAGCTTTTTTTTTTTTTTGTCTTTCCTATCATAAAATATTCAAGAAGGAATTTTGCTTCAAATCTGTTGGGCCACAACCCTTATTGCTCACTGGCTGGTGCTAGGTTCTATGCTGGGTATTCCAGGGACAGACAGGAATTTGATCTGGTCCCTTCTTTTTTTTTAAAGATTTTATTGGGGAAGGGGAACAGGACTTTATTGGGGAACAGTGTGTACTTCCAGGACTTTTTTCAAAGTCAAGTTGTTGTCCTTTCAATCTTAGTTGTGGAGGGTGCTGTTCAGCTCCAAGTTGTTGTCCTTTCAGTCTTAGTTGTGAAGGACGTAGCTCAGCTCCAGGTCCAGTTGCCCTCTCTAGTTGCAGGGGGCGCAGCCCACCATCCCTTGCGGGAGTCGAGGAATCAAACTGGCAACCTTGTGGTTGAGAGCCCACTGGTCCATGTGGGAATCGAACCGGCAGCCTTTGGAGTTAGGAGCATGGAGCTCTAACCACCTGAGCCACCGGGCCGGCCTTGGTCCCTTCTTTTAAAGACAGCACAGTCTCGTGTGTATCATAGTCTCTGGAGAAATGCTTGTGAGGAGCTCTCTTCAGTTTGGGGTCAGAGTTCGATTTTCTCAAGCCTGACTTGACACAGTAACATGAGTCATTAACAGACACAGGATTCTCTCTTTATGTCTCCAGACTGAAGGAAAGGTGTTCAAAGAGCCTGGCTCTTAGAGTCACATGCAATGTCTGCAGTGGATAAAGGATGTGTAGGATAGTCTGAGAGGAAGGCCAGTGATACTTTGCGAGGGTTTCCATAGGCTGAGCACCGTATTAGAGATTTGGTTATCTTAATGTTAACCTTGAGTCATCCCTGTGGGGTGATTGTCTCTTTCAGCAGATGTGAGAACAGGCGCTAGCTAACTAATTCACTTAAGTGAGAATAACTTGATTAAGGTTAGAGCCGTGAAGGGGAAATTTGAACTTAAATCTGTCTGGCTCTCGAGCCCATATATTTCCCATGGTAGGAACTGTATCCTTAGAGGGGTCGTTTTAGAGGAAAAGTATATCACATTTAGAATGTTAGAAATCCTTACCAGAGCCTTTCTGTAATAGTTTCAGGAGCCAAAGTGAGAGATTTTTAAAGTCCACTGGCATCACTTTCTTGAAGAAATAGCATTTCTTCTGTCACCAAATGATTGTGTTCATACCTTTTATTATGCATGCGTCATTGTAGCCTATTCTAGTTCAGCTTAAGCAAGGTTATAGGTCAAGAAGTTGAGAGTTTTATTTGCCTTTATCAATTAGACAAGGTGGACGAAAGACAAGAACTTTGGAGCCTCACAGACCTGAGTGTTATCTGTGTAACTGCCCCTGACCCTCAAATGGAGAGAATATTTGGTTTGGCATGAATATAGAATAGTTATTGTTGATCACATAGATTACAAGTTGTGGGTCAATACATTACAGTCCTTTCCCCTTTGTTGTGACATGTCTGAGTGAGCTCACTAGCTGGGAGACAGGCGCTCATCTGAAAACATTTACTGAGTACACATGGCGTCATACTATTTGACATGCTTGAAGAACTCTACAGAAATAAAGATCTGAGAGTTCTGCCCTTGATGTTCTTGAGTCCTGGATATGGAGAAAAAATTAAAAAGTAGAAACAATTTAGAGACAAATTAAATCCTTTCAGATAGGACATTTGCAGTCAATAAAATAGAATTCAGAGGAAGTAGAGACCGATACTGGGCTCAGAGAAGGCCTTCTGGGGAAGAGTTTGAACAGATCTTGGGCAGAAGGCAGGGTCAGGGATAGGAGCTACACCGGTGAAAGGAAGAATGTAGACCATCAATTTTTCCTGTGACTTTTCCCTTCTTTTTACTTCCTTGTTTCTATAGCAAGAACATAGAGGTCATTTTCCTTTTCCTCCCCACCCCCTTCCATAGTACCTGGGCAACTGGTTTACTTCATTATAGAAACGGAAGTATTTATCATGTTCTTGTCCACCTTTCACAAGGAGTTTAGATAGTTTCATTAGTTTGTCACTATTGCTATTTACCTTACCAATTCATATAATTTATTTCTTGCCGCTTTACAATGTTCTTATTTTTTAAAAAAAAGGAGCATGGAAGTGAAGCTATTTAAAACAAAACCATGCATGCTTAATGGAGAAAATTTGGAAATCATAGAAGGATATATAGAAAAAAAATTTAGCCTACAAGGAATATTGTAATTTATATCTTGGAGTGTTTCCTGTCAGCTTTTTTCCCCATATATATTTTCCTTTGCTTATTTTTTGTAATAGTGATCACATTATATAATAGGTATACTCTTTGCCTATAAGTTATTATAAGCATAAAATTCCACAGATATAATATGGTTTACTTAATCGTTACCTCATGTTGTACATGTATATTGTATATAGTTGTCACTGGTAAGTCATGTTAAATCATGTTAAAAATGTTCAATATTTTCATTTTTCTGAAATTTTTGCATTATTTCTTTAAAGTGTACTCTAGGATGTGGAATATATAGAATTATTTTTTGGTGTAATTAATTATTTCTTTTAGAGTTAGTTGAGCATGTACTTTCTTCCAAGTATCATGCTAAAGGTGGTTTTGGATAGCTAGCAATCTAGTAGGGAAATTAAGACAAATGGAAAATTAAGACAAAAGGAAAAGCGCTGAAGAAATTCAGAGATTTTTATGACTGTAGTGATGAGAGAGGTCTCATAAAGAGAAACAGAACTCAAGCTAGGGCTTCAGTGATGGATGGGATTAGTAATTCTACAACGTAATCAGAAGTGCAAAGATGGAAAAGAAAAAATATATAATCAGAGATCACTGAGAAGACCTATTTGTAGGAAACTTAGAGGCCTTGCAAATAAATTGTAGACCAGAAGCTTAGAAAGGTAAATTGTAGCCAGAGGACCACAAATGTCCTATTAAGAATTCCAAACCTTTTTAATAGATGGTGAAGGAGTTCTGGGATTTTTTTTTTCACAGGTGGTTGTTCAGTATTAGAGATTGATTATCATAAGGAGGTGCTTATGTGCAAAGATGCTCAGTATCATTAACAACAAAGGAATGAAAATTAAAGCAACACAAGCTCATTTTCACCTGTCAGATTAACGAAGAATGGAGTACTGACACGTGTATAGTAAAATAGGTACATTTATCACTAATATAAATTGTACATAATTATGAGACTAAATTGGCATAAACTTTCTGGAAAACAGTACGGCAGAATGTACCAATATTTTATACGAGCATACCTTATACATGACAATTCCACTTCTAAAGATATAGGAGAATTGACTTTGGGTGACAAACACACAATGCAATATATAGATGATGTATTATAGAATTGTACTCTTGAAACCCACAAAATTTTACTAACCAATGTCACCCCAATAAATTTAATTAAAAAAGGAAAAATATATGAAATGTATCCTAAATTCACAATTGAGCAACAATCAAAAAACAATTATACATGATATCTATATCAGTATGTTACCTAATATTATAACATTGGTGACAACTGAGATTTCCATTAATTGGAGTATCTTAAATAAATTATAGCATTACCCTTAAACAAAATGCTTGTAATTGTGGTTTCTCCAAAGAATGGATTAGATATTTATGTACTCAACTACAATGATGTTCATCATATGTTAAAAATAAACAAAAATAGATACCAAAGACTACCTTGATTTCATTTATGTGAAAGCAAAAACTTTATATGAAAAAAATAATCAAGAAGGATATATACCAAACAGTTCACAATGATTATAAACTTGGGAGTAGAAATTTTAAAAAAAGCAGTTTCACTTTTACTCTAAATCCATCGATATTTCTTAAGTGCATGTTTAATTTATAAATAAATGTTTAAAGTATTTTGAAAAACAATTAAGAAAAGACTATCAAAAACATTGTTTTGGCTACAGGTTAAGTATAAACCAAAGTGAAAATAAAGGCAGAAATGAAAGTCAGTGTCCTCTGAGATACCTTTCCATATTACTAGAGTTGACCTTGTCATTTCCCATTACACTATCCTTTTTTCAGTCCGTTATAGCATTTAGCAATATTTCTTACTTTCTGGTTTTGTTTTGTTTTTTTAAAGTTATCTTGCTGAGATTAAGGACCTTGCTTATCTTGTTCCAGGCTGTATCACCAGCACTTAGAACATTTCCTGAATGATAGTAGCTTCACATAAATGAGTTGAATGAAATAAATGCCAGCTGGACAGCTATTGCAATAGTTGCTTTTATTTTAAAAGTCAAAACACCTTCATTTTACTTATAAAGCCCTACATAAGTTCATTGCTGCCAACCTCTCTAGATTCATTATCTTATTATCCCCACCTTCATCCCCTCCAGGATCTGTGCAATTGAACTTTTTTTCAGTTATCTTAATAAACCCTACTCCTTCATCTCCAGACCTTTGTGTATGTTATTCTTGCTTCTTGGAAAATTAACCAGGCTCTTCTTTCTCTTACTCCTGTTTACTCTTCTCGTATCAGTTTAAGCTGCATCACTGCTTGAGATCACACGTTCTGGAATTAAATGTCAGATCAGTTATGTATTAAGTTAGTTTTGCTTAAATATCCTTATCTATAAAGTAGAAGTAACAGTACCTCTCTCATATGGTTGTTGTGAGGATAAATGAGTTAACACATAAAAAGCGCTAAGAGCAGTTTCTGGTGCATAATAGTGATTTATCACATGTTAGGATGATGATGATGATGATGATGATGATGATGATGGTGATGGCAAGTTGTAGAGCGGTCGTTGTGGTGAAAATGATGTCACCTTTTTGGAATACCTTCCTTAACCCAGGATGAGTTAGGTGTCGTTCTTCTTTTCTGAAAAACTAATTATTGTGTATTCTTGCCTATTTGTTTGGCTTTAGGTCTTACTAGAGTATAAGATCCATGAGATCAGAGACCATTGAGTTCACCAGAGTACCCACACCACCTAGCACAGTGTCTGGCAGAGGGTAGGCACTTCATAAATGTTTGTAAAATTCCTGAATTGGATAATCTGGCATAAAGTAAGGAAGTTGATCAAAGCTATGTGGTCAGAACTGTGAAGACAGATCTTGGCCCTGAAGAAGAGTGAGACAGAGGGAGAGTCAAGGATGATTCCAGTTCAGGAACTGGAGATTAAGAAAATGGTGGAACTATTAAGACAGAGGAATAAAGATGAATTACTAGTCTTGGCCCTCCAATTGACTCCTAAGAATTATCTTTTGTCTTTATACTTTCACAACTATCCTCTAGGACTTTTAAATTTATTACATCCTTTGATAATGTAAACATAATGTCATAGGCAATGCAGATGTATATGCCCTTCTACACATGAGCTAATTGAGGTTCCAAAGTAAATTACCTGCTCTTCTGTTTGAGTAGAAGCAAAGTCATATTCCAAACAGAAAAAAAAAAAAAGATTGTATTTATTTACTCATTTAGAAATATCTACAGATGGTCTGTTTAAGTACAGAGCATTATGATCTGGCATATAGAGTTGCAAATGACCGGGCCACTGCCCTTAACAGCTCAATATGCATTCCTAGATACAGTTATATAAACGAGTTTAAGACAGATTGATAAACCTTCTAAAAGATTCAGATGTTCTCGGGGAGTACCATGAACGGAGCAATTAGTCCTCAAAGGCGGTCCTTGGATGATACATTTGACCTGGGCTTTTATGCTATTCATGTTTCAGTATTTTATTCCAGTACATTTCTTACAAAGGGAAGCTCAGCTTTGATTCTAAATTAGAATTTTCTAATTTCACCATTGTATTCATAAAAGAGCATTACCTAACACGCCCCTATCATTTAACTTTGGATTTTAGTTTTCTGAAAATTTTGTGCCCGTTTTCTTCTTTTAATTTAACTCAGCAACAGTAGTTCTCTGTTGTGAAGAAACACTGAATGAATTAATGTTTGAGGTGACAATTGTCAGCATACTTTTAAGGTCATCTAAAGAGTCGATAACACGTTGAGGCAACAGACTTTTTAAATAAAATAAAGGTAGACTCCAAATGACAATATTTCAGAGCCCCAGGTTGATCACTCTGTTTTCCCCGTTGCGTCCTTATAGGGACATGAAAGCAAAATCAAATTACCCTTGAATCTTGGTGATAATAGGAAAATAGATTGTTTTAATATATGAAGGGTTCACTGGTATATGATCTAAGAAACTAAATTTAGATTAAGCATAGGATCATAGGATTTATGAATTAAAAAAGAAACAATGGTAATCTACAATCTTTTGTTTGTCTCTGTTTTTCTTATTTAGAAACTAATAGAAAGATTGAATTGAATTCAGTTATTTTCAATTCGATTCAGTGAAGCAATTGAATTGCTTAGTATTACAAGGTTTCCATTACTTAATATCTTTCCATTACTTAATTCCTTTATGAAATTGTGCAAGTCATTTAATAAAACTTTCATTTTTTATTTAACCAATAAAGTGGGGGAAAAAATAAAGGTATTTCATAGAGTTGTTGAGAGAACGAAATGCGATAACACATGTAAAACACTGGTCCAGTCATTTTATTGTGGTCCACCCAATTCCCCCACCTCTAGGAAGGTCTTGAGATTGGATTGGTTGCAATACAAGCAACTGGCCATGTGTGTTTCTCCCAGCGCTGTGTTCCCTGTGCCTTGTACAGTGCCTGGCATCTAGTAGGCACTCAGTAATTCTTTCATGAATGAATGTATGAACCTGACTTTCCTCAAGGCTTTATAATAATTGATGGACCCTTGAAGATGTTTAAATTCCAGACCTCTAAAATCTAACCTGCTCTTTTAACAAAAGGGAAAATTGAGACTCTAAGTGTTAAAGATTTGGCCTTCGGTCCTAAAGATGAACACACTCTTTGGGACTCAGGCTTTCTAACCTCTACTCCAGTTTATTTTCTACCACAGACTTTTATAAATATTAAGAGTTATTGTGTTTTCCCAACATTCTAACAATAGTCAGATATACTCATTGAAGAGAATCGGAAAATACAATTGTGTAAAAACAAAACATTTTGTTTTATATTTGTTTCTATAAACAATATTGAAATTTAGGCATGATAATATTACTGTGAGTCATTATTTTGTGACTAAATATTCATTGAAAACATTTTAATGGTTGATTAAGATTCAGTTCTACAGAAATACTAAATCTTGTCACTTCTTATTGTTGGATATTTAATTTCCAGTTTTTCACTGTCATAAATAATGCTTTCCTACACCCTGTACAAAATTGTCTGCCTTGTCTTCTGATTATTTACTTAGAATAAATAGTTGGATATGAAGTAAGAGCTGGATCAAAGGTTATGTCCATTGTTAAAGCTCTCAAGTAATAAATAGTCACGCTATAGTTTTCTTTCTAGAAAACTTTTACCAATTTCTTTTCTGAAAGCAGTGTCTGTGGGTATTTTTCTTGATGCCTATACTACCAGAAAAATGTGTTAGTATTAAAGGGCAATTCTCTCTCTCTCTCTCTCTCTCTCTACTTTTTTCCAAAATAATTATTTCAGGGGCAAATGCATCACTACAGCTTCTAGAATAGCATGTCAATGCCAAACATCATTCTTCATTTTCTTAACTTGATAATACATGCTGATTATCTGTGTACAATGTCCATCAAAAGGCCAGAACAGAGACAACTTTGGCATAGCTGAGTCACTACCTTTATACAAATAATCCAGGCATAATGAAGTGAACAAAGGTCATATTTTAAATAGTCAAATATAAAGTTCTCTATGATAAGAATTTCTACCTGCTGTTAAGCTAATTATTCTTTGAGCATTTGTGTTATTTGAGAAACACCCAAGAATGCTAGACTATGCTAGGACTAAAGATTCTTAAAAGTTCTCATTTACTTCTATCAACTGTGAGGTCTTGACATTAAACACTTGCTATTATATTTATATGTGATAAAGTCCCTTATTACATTCCTGAAGCATGGGTTTTAGAAAATGACAAGTGTTGGTTCTAGCTGTGGTCTCATCACTGCCTTGTGTTCTAGAACAAGTAACTTAACCTCAATAATCTTGAATTTGCTATTTTTCTGTGAAAAATAACAATTCTGCTGACCCCACAAGATTGTTGAGAGAATAGGGAGGAAAAAGAAACTACAGTTACAAGTTAATAATACTTAGGGTTTAGGTTGTAATTTATTTTCCTAATGATGGCATGATGGCAGGGACCCAGAATTGCTCTATACCTATTTCTGATTAAAGAATCTATATATAAAACATAGAAGCTAAACTGGCCTCAGAGGTCCACTTCGTAACTAAAGACTGATTCTCCAGTGCATTTTTGCCAATGCACAGCTCTGGTAAAAACTAAGAAACCACGTGGCTGAAGCCTGCGTGTATAAGGTGGGCATCCTGCTCTTTCCTTTATGAAGCTAAGATATCTAAATATGTCATTCAAATTCAGGTACAGAGACTCTACAATAGAAAGAGTGAGACCTAGGGAGATGTACCCACAGAGCCATTCCTTGCTAAGTTCTGTACAGACAGAAGGCACAATTATAATAAATAGAATGGCCTCGTAGCCTGGAGAAAGCTGACTCTACCAAGGTGAGCTTACCACCTGGAAGCAGAAGTAGAAGAGGAAGCACCCCTTACAGGTGCTGACTTGGGAGGCAGGTTTCATAGGCCCCAGGAAAAGATGGCTCAATGAATATCCTGAGTTCTGACCTATCAGATTGTTAGAAATAAAATGAAGGTAATGGAAACATAGGTAGAACAGACAGAATTCCTTCCGCACATTCATCTTTCGGTTCGAACTTGTACCTGAGAAAAGGTTCTCTCAGAATTCAGGGATGAATGAGATCAGATGAAATGGACAAAGGTTGAACAGGATTAGGTAAATAACTATCACAACGCCAGTGTCTCAGCCTTGGTTAGTTGCAAAATGGAACCACCTTGGAGGCTTTAGAAAATACTCTCAGTATACACTACCCGAGAGAGTCTGATTGAATTGATCTGTAACCCAACTTGGACACCAGGATTATTGTTACAGCTCCTCACGTGATTCTAATGTGAAGGCAGAATTAAGGAACGCTGATTTAGGAGACGCCTACGTACTTTTTACCTAAATAAGAAGAAAACTGATAAATTAGGTCCATTATAGGATCATCTTTTGCCTTCAAACTTATTTTCCCATAGTAGTCCCTTCAATCTCTGTTTTCTCTAACTCATTTGGACCAAGGTTACAATCATACCCAATTATTCAGAGATTTGTCTACAAACTTGGACTAGAAACAAAATAATTTTAAATTTATAATTTGAAGAAAGAGAGGAACATGGAATTTGGAGTTAAGGAAACTATACACCTGGGCCGTACAAATATTACTTCTTCTGAGCAAGGGACGTAGCCCTTCCATACTGCAGTAAAATGAGAGTTTTGATAGGATGATATCTCTGGCTAGTGTGAACCTGTGCAAAACATACCCTACGAAGTCAGACACCATGGCCCAAACTCCAGCTTAGCCAAACTGCAGGTTGAACTCCTTAATAAAGTGTTCTAAGCTTCAGTTTCATTATTTGTGAAAAAGCATAGTAATGGTTAACTTATTGTGATTTCATGAATGTTAAATGAAAAAAATATATATGTATTGATTAAGCCTTTAATTTTGTTTTTGTCACAGTTATTAGTTTTATAAATGTGCCTTCCAGCTCAGGAATTCTGTGAAGCCAGGTCACTTTCCTCCCATATATCTTTTGCAAATGGCAGTCCTTCATTTGTGTGAGCACCTCTATATGTTCTAGCCTTTTCGGGTCTAATGTTTCATTTATTAAAAGGCTGACCATAATCCACTAAATTGACCTTTTGATCAATTTATTATTTGCTACCTACAGTTTGGAAAATACTTCTTTTGCTCCCCCCCAAACGTGATCCTCACTCATTCTACTAGTCTTTCAAAAGCAAAAGCTATTTTGTGTTCAAATCAAGTTCTAGAATTAATTTGATTGTTGGAGATTCATATGCAGTAATGTGATAAAGTCTTTAAAAATCATCCAGTTGCCCACACCCTTAGCCCATCCCCACAGACACATACGTTTATTTGAACCTTTGGTTTCTTGTCATGATCTACCTCCCCATTTCACCACTCTTGGTGATTTTAATATCCCGTATGGATGAACTATTTCAGTACCTAGGTCCTCAGTTCCTTGACTACTACATCTTAAGTGACACTTTCCTCAATCCAGATTAATCACCAGCTCCCATAATATGACCTGGATCTGTCATTACAAATGACTGCATCTGTTCTGAAACCTTGATTTCAAGCATATGACTCTTGGAGCATCACATTCTATCTTTCTGGAGTATTTATTTGAGTACCCCTATTGCCACAATTCATTGATTGCATCAGTGCATCCAGGGATCCAAATCCATGGAACTTCATCACTTTCTAATTATCCATTATCCATCTATCCTTTCTTGAATTCATTTTTGTCTTACCTAGGTTCCATTATCCATTACTGTAATCACTTCCTTCTCTCTCAGCCAATGACCTTGCCACATACTTCACTAAGAAATAGAAGACAACTCCTTTGAAATTCCTCATCTTCTCCCACCAATCTCACTGATTCCCTTGCCTCTTTGCCTGTCTTTTGTTTCCTTCTATCACATTGAAAGAACTTCATCTTCTCTTCTCATGGTCCTGTCCACTTGTGCTTGGAGTACAAGCCCATCTCACCTTCTCAAGGATTTTATTATTGTTGTAAAATTTTTTTTTAATAACTTTGACCATGGCTGCAATAATTTTAAAACTTGAGGTAAAACACATCAAAATATATAATAGGTCTTATACTCTGAGTCTTTTGAATTATCTGACACATTCAAACAGTATGTACTTCATAGCACTGTTATTGTCATCTCTCAGAGGATCTGTACACCTTATTACCAACATTCCATCTAAAGCAAGTCTCCAGAACCTCGCATTGTTTTTGGTTTTCATTTTCCACCACTTGTTGGGATTGGTCTTGTGCTGTATGTACCAACCTATTTTTTAATCTCTCAGCTTTTTAAAATTATGATGCGTTTTCATATTTGCAGCCAAAGATTTTCTCTGATCTTTGTGTATGAGAGTCAGACATACCCTCTGTCATCACCATGGGAAAGTGTTCTTTAAAATGTTTTATTATGGACATTTTCAAACATGCCCAAAAGTAGAGAAAATGGAAAAATCAAACCCTATTTTCACATTCTTGTTTCATCTATGCACACTTTTCCAGTTATTTGAATATCACTTTGGTACACTATTTTAAATCATATAATTTTGGTCATAAATATGTCAGCATGTTTTTCTAAAAGATAAGTATTATTTTAATATAACCAAAGTATAATTATCAAACTAAGCAATGATTCATGAACAATATCTAATATTTAGTCCAGTTTCAGTATTTCCCAAAAGTCTTAAAATGTTTTTCTCCCAGCTTTATTGAGATATAATTTACGTATAACATTTTATAAGTTTAAGTTTACGTATAACATTTTATAAGTTTAAGGTAAAATGTGATGATTTGATACACTTATATGTTACAGAATTATTACCACCAAAAAAAGAACAAAAAACTTTTTCACATTCAGTTTATTCTAATTAAGATCTAATTAAAATCTACATGTTGTATGTGGTTGAAATAATCTTAAATATCTTTTAATCTATCAATTCCCCTTTTCCTCCCTCCCCCCCTCCCCCCAAGGCACGTTAAAGAAGCTATAGGACAGCCTGGAGAATTCCCCACACTCTGAATTTGTCTAGCATTGTTCTTTTGGTATCATTTAATTTGTTCTTTTTTTTCCTACATCTTTTCCTATAATTTGCTAATTAGGGATAGAGGCCTAATTAGCTGTTTTTAATTGGCAGGAATATTTTATAGGAGGTGCTGAATATTTTCTGTTGCCTCACATCAGGAGGCACAAGTTGCCTTGTTCTAATTTTACTGATTCTGTAGTTGATAAAGGGGTTCAGAATGTGTCAACCTAATCCATCCATTATCAAGTTCGAAATACAAGGTTTTAGAGATAGGTTTTCTTTACTTACACCATAATAACTGACTGCTGCTGTAATGATTCATGACTAGGATGGCTATATCATCTAGCATTCCTCTTGAAAAGCATCTGTACTTTACAAGTAAATTAATACCAAACTCAGAGAGTAGGAGAATGTACATATCCTTTCAGCACCTTTCTTCACTATAATCTCCACCACCACTGGCCTCATTGTTCTCATCAAAAAGACTTTTTAGTATAATTCTTGGACTCTAGCTTTGGTAGAGACTGGTTGGAAAAAAATGGAGTGCTTTGAAAACAATCAATTTTTCTAGGAAGAAAAAGATGCTTGTCTAATAAGAATAAAGGTTATAGGGGGAGAGGGGTTCACACAGTGTGAGGGATATAAATGATAAACGTCTAAGTATTACTTTGTCTTGTGCACCTGAAACTAATAAAAAAAAAGAGAATAATGGTTATAAAGAAGAGAAATACAGTAGTCCCCCTTATTCAGTTTCACTTTTCTTGATTTGAGTAACCCCTGGTCAACCACAGCCTGAAACTATTAATTAGAAAATTCCAAAATAAACAATTGATAGGTTTTTTCAAATTGCATGCCATTCTGAGTAGTGTAATGAAATCTTGCACTGTCCCCACTCTGTCTGCCTGGTATGTGAAATCATCCCTTTGTCCAGCATATCTATACTGTATACACTACCCCCTCATTAGTCACTTGGGAGCCGTCTCGGCTATCTGACTGACTGTCACGGTATCACAATGCTTGTGTTCAAGTCATCTTTATTTTACTTAGTAACCACCCCAAAGAGCAGGAGTAGTGATGCTGGCAATTCGGATATGCCAAAGAGAAGCTGGAAAGTATATGCAGGTACAGGAAAACACAGAGTATAAAGCAGGTTTGATACTATCCATGGTTTCAGATTTCCATTGGGGGCCTTGGAGCATATCCCCCGTCTGTAAGGGGAGACTACCATACAAGTGCTTCCCCATCATCATCCTTCCTTATAAGTAATGATTATGTGTCCGACTTCTCAGTTAGACTCTAAGCTCCATAAGCACGGGAGATGGAGTCTGTCAGTATCATCCCCTTGCATGGAGCCTGATACGTAGTCAGTCTTCTAGAAATAGTACTTTGAATTAATGATTAGGAAAGAGATGGATTCCTTGCAATAAAGAGTTCAGCCCTCTGTTTAATTCTCATTGAGAATATATCATCTCGAAATCAAAAAGGCACTTAGAGGTCATCTGGGTCACGTGTAATGCTTTCTGAGGCAAACACACACTGCCCCCTTAGCTCTGCCAGAGCTCCACAGATGAATGGCAGCCCCCTCCCTCTCAATTGCTGCACATTCCATCCAGCAGTTGTGCTAATTGTTAGAAACACCTTCCTTAAGTGGAGCTAAAATTTGCCACCCAAATTCCATCTTTTCTTTAGGAATTTCAACAGAGTAAGGCTGATCATTCTTCAATTTTTAAGTGATATTTAAGAGTTAACAGTTTGCCTAATAAATGTTTTCACCCTAAAATTGGCCAATGCTAGGTGTTCATGTAGGAAGAAATAAAACAGCCAGCAGTTTTTTTTCTATATCTAATTCAAATTCCTCGGACAGTGTGTGTGTTTTTTCCGTACTAATACTTCATTAACTCTTACCCTTAATATACCATATTTTGTTAGGTTTTGTTATTTCTCTATACTGTAGTATCTGATTATTCAAAAAATCCAATTATTGCTTTAAAGGTAAGCTTTCAAATGTTCAGACATGGGAATGGGTGTACCTCCCTGCTTCGAACCAATCTTCAATATATAAGTTAAAAACAAGAAAACACCTGGAAAGTTGATGCCATTTCTTCTTTCGTGCTTTTATTTATGGTTAAATAAACCGTATTAAGCTTTCATCAGGAAATTAGAATGAAGCTTGATATCACTTCAGGACAAATTGAAACAGGAATAACCTGTGAAGGCCTTGCTACCTTGAGAGCCAAGCTGTGCTTCCTCCTTGCAGAATGGGTGTGTGCACATCCCAGTGACTCCTGGTGCCTGTGTAGCTCTCCCATTGCACTGGGCATGGCAGGGCTCAGCTGCTTGCATGTTTATTTCATTCAGATAAGCAGAGAACAAGGTCATTTTCTGCAAAGGGGCTTTACCTCTTCATGAGGTAGCTCTGACAATGGCTAAGCCTTTCATTAAGTTGCGATCGGTGGCATCGCAAAATAAAACTGAAAAATAGAACTTTTTCTATCATAGTTATCTATACTTTTCAGAAAACTATGGGACCCAAAAAATAAATCTGAAATGAATATCATTTTAAATTGCAGTTTTCCAAAGTGCTCTTGTGATTTTTTTTGATTTTTTTTTGAACGACCTACATTTTGTGATCTACTTTTTGCATGAAGGGTCATTTCCATGATTCTGAAGAACTTTCATAGCAGCAGTCGATTTAAATGCTGAATTTATATTTTGGAAACATGCCCAAGAGTCCTGAGGTAGGAGGTTTGCTTTAAACCGTTAAAGATCACACGGTGTTCCATGCTCTGTTACTAAATAATTCCCTACGCCTAGTTGTATCCATGGAAACTTGCAACGGTCCCGTAATTGCAATAGGCTCCGAACCGATCTATCTATGGCAGATCTCTCCACTTCTAGTCTGTCACTCGCACTGCTGTCAAAGTGATTTTTCTGTAAGACAAAGATAGCACGTCATTTCCTATTTTATACCTCATAAATCTCACCCGTTGTCTTGCGTGTCATTCAAAGCGTTTATACATGGTCCAGTCTAATTTTCCAGCCCCACGTCCCATCAGTCCCACCCATAGTCTAGCGATAAATTCCTTTGTACTCCTACCTTGCTCTTTTCTCCTGTTTTCTTACGTTTATCATAGTATTTTTTTTTTCTTTTTCTTTTTGGGAACCTCTCCATGGGTCTTTGAAAAACTAATTCAAATGTTACTTCTTCGGTGAGGTCTTCGCTGGCACTCCACATATAGTAGGTTACCTCTTTTTTGTGTGTGCCCATGGTACATAGACCAGGCATGAAAGGTGCTACATAAATGTCATGGTATCTTCAATTTCTCCTTCTCTAGTATCTCCTTCATTTGATTTTGCAAATATGACTGTCTTCCCTATTCTAAAGATGTAAAATCTTCTCTTAACGTCTTCTTGCTCCTTCCAAGTTATAGGATTTCTTCACTCTCATTATCACCTAATTTCTTGAAATAAGAAAGAATGTATTGTCAACTCTCTGGAAAGTTAATAGGTGTTAGATGGGGAAAATATGGTGTTTTCAAGTCAAATAAATGTATAAAATATTAAGTTGCACAACATTAAACAGGTTTCTTTGTTGCTTGATTGCTCAGTCTTTAATATGCTAATGCACCACAGGGGGGTATTTCGTAATTTCATTGGCTATAGTTGCTTCATTTTGTAACTTCATTGGAACAATCTCAAGAGACTAGCCTTCCACTGGTCTATACTTCCTTCCTTCCACATTCTCACTGTTCAAACTTTAACCCAGTGAATTCTGACTTGTGCTTACATCACATACCTTAAACCATACTCAGAAAGGTTATAGCTGTTAGTTCATTCTTTCATTGATCCTGGTACTAAGTGCGGAGGATAAAGAAATAAAGGAGGCTTGGTCTTTTTCCTGGTGAATATTACGGTATACTAGAGAAAGGCAAATATACATATGATACAGCTACAAAGTGTAGCGGTGTTTATATTAAAAATCTCGTAGGATAAGGGGAACACAAAATCACAGTCAGCTCTACCTAGGAAATTGGGATAGGCCAGAAAAGTTTCATGGAGAAATTCCTTTATGAGGTAGCCTTTTGTCAGACAGACTGGGGTGCTATTTTGGAAAGGTCATTTTAGGTGTGTGTGGGGGGGTCAGCATGACAAAACATGGAGTATGGTTATTAGGGTAATTGCAGCAATATGTCAGAGCTGCTGATAAGATGGAAAGGGGGATGACAGATAATATTGGAGATGTAGATGGGGATATCATCCTGGAGAGTTTTGTGTGACATGAATACATGGTGGACTTTATTCTGAGAGAAATGAGGAGGTGTTGTAGTGTGTGCATCAGAGAGTGGTGTGATCCAATTTACATGTTTGATTGGTTACCTCAATTTCTTTCTACTTTGTACCCCTCAGCAGGAGCAGGCCTATGTCTTAATTATCTCCGGGTCTACATCACCCAGCCTTTGCTTTAAATCTGTGAGATTATTTAGTTAATCAATATATATCCTCCCTGCAAAAGACTGACTGTGTACTCTATGAGAGAGGGACTTCGGCATCCTTCACAACTGTGAAGGCCTCAGCGTAGGGTGAGAAGAGAGGCAGCGTATAGCGAATGAATGCAATAGCTGTGTAAAGGTGAAGCCTTCACCTGTTTATGTATAGTACTTTGCCAGTGGCTTAAAACACAGAGTTTGTAATTATGTCTTTATTTCTATTTTTCCCCTACATGCCAGCATCTCCTATCCTCGGAAAATAGAAAGCACATATTTACAAGACATTATTTAAAATTTTGTTGCTCTGGATACTGTCAGATGGGTTAATCAGTATGTGTTTACTACGGGCCTGCCTATTTTATTCCAAAGCATGAAGGCCTGTGCTATCAGAAATGGGTAAAAGTTCTAGATAATGTCTCCTAACCTCAGAGCTAATCTAATTGGAAGAAAAGACATACCAAGCATAAACGACAGCTTAAGAACACAAATAAATAAATGTACTAAGTATCCTAAGATTGTTTAGAAGAATAGGATCTCCTGGGCTTACTGGGCAGGAATAATCGCGGCAAATTTTCTACTGTCCCTACATTTGGACGGTAATTCAGAAGCTGATTCCACTTGGACACTGTTCATTACACACTAATTACTGTTTGCCCTGCAGTGATTGTTACTTGCGACAGCAAGTGTAAATGCAAACCTAGACGCTCACCATTGCCTGTCCAACGTGGAGAAAAAGGACTGATTATACAAGTTGCCATATCAAATTCTTTCCCATTTTCTCAGTCAACGTTTAGAGGTGAACATTTCCAACATGAATGCCCATGCTTGGAAGAACTTTGACTCTGCATACATATTAAAGATATGTGAAAAGTCATATGCTACAGTTAGAAAACACTGCAATATATTGTTTATATATGTATGCAAGCCTGGAGAAATACCACAAATGAAATGTTTTATAAGAGATGATATTTTAAAACCAATTCTATATTTACAGTTTATTTCCTTGTACGTTTGCTCATTTGGGGAGTTCTTTGATAAACATTATTGAGCTCTTTTGATGTGCAAAACCCTTGGCCATTACCCAAGGTGACAAAGATAATTATGCTATGATCCCTGTTTTTAAAGGGTTCAGAATTCAGAGGGGGAGGTAAATAGATAATTATAGAACAAATTGATGTATGTTGCCATGAAAAATGTGTAATTGGTAAGCATCTCATTATACAAAATCAGGTGTGCAATAAATATCACATTTCTTTATTTTCATTTCTTACCCTTAACCCTCAGTGTTGTATAGAATAATTGTTGACTTCTAGTGCTTTTAAGAGAATTCTTCTTCTTCTTCAACTGCCAGTATTATGCAAAAGTTTTGAGGAAATTTAGTGGACTGACTTTTCATGGGACTGAGCCTCTTGGGTGACTGATCAACACCATACACTGGTTTTCACGAAGACATGAATCATTGCTTGAACCTCTATGGTCTCTTCAGGTCTCCTGCCTTCCTGCTTCCCTGACACACATGGGGCACGGATAGCTATGGTGAAGATGTGGATCTCACTCTCCAAGGCTTAGCTTGTCTACAAGGCACCTCACAGATATTTCTGTAGGTTTGCCCTCTTCCCAGACCCACAGATCTCTATTTCCTTTTTGAACTTTTGCAATTTCTCCTACCCACTTCCCAGGATCTCAAATATACTCTCTCTTCTCTACTTTCTACATGTAACCCATAAACTCTTTACTTTCTCTCCAAAGCCAGAACACCTAGATGGTTCTTTCAAGGTGCCTCAGAGCCTATAGATGCTGGTGATTCTGCTGCCAGCCTTGCCATAATCCAGAGGCAAAGAATAAAGCATGACTACCTGTTTGCAATTAGAAAGAAAAAGTAGTAGTGTGAACATAATATTCTAATTATCCTTCCACCGTCATAAAAATACTAGGAGTACAGAAGAGTGACTCATTCTGAAAATGAGGTGCTTAGGCAAGGCTGCAAAAAGAAAGTGACATTGGGTTGATTTTAGAGGATTATTAGAAGTTGCCTGGGGATTTTTCTAGGCAGTGGAAACAGCATGAATTGAGGGATAAAATTATATCTTTGTGTCCTCTGCATCCTCAGTGTTTGGCACATAATAAGCACTCAATAATCTTAGTTGAATGGAAAGGTGGTATTGTAAGCTACGAGGTGTGATCAAACAATATAGTGAATGTTTAAATTAAAAAAAATTATTACAGTAAAAGACACATTGCCATTAATCCCTCTCAAAATACTTCTCGTTGCTTTGAACACACTTATCCCATGATTCTTGCTATTTTCTGAAGCTGTTCTGGAAGTCCTCTTTTGTGAGTGTCTTTAGTTGTGCTGTAGTGGCTGCCTCCATGTCCTGAATCATTTTGTCTTGGGCGAAGAGCCAGAAGTCACACAGTGTCAGACACAGTGAATAAGGTGGATGAGGACACACCATAATGTTTTTTATTTGACAGAAATTGCTGTATACCAGAAGCGATGTGTGATACAGTGCATTGTCATGATGGAGAATGATTTACAGCACACTTTAAAACATACCTTCTCTCAACCATAGCTCACACCCCACTGACTGCACTGAACAAGGTGAAACTTGTCACACACTGTTACTAAGGTACAACGTGCTGCTTCCCATATTGAAGATCTCTGCCTTTCTGTTGGATGACACTCAGCAGCAGCATTCACTGTATTTTGTGATCATAATGGAAAGGCCCCGTGTCACACATCACTTCTGGCATGGCAATTTCTGTCAAATAAAAACATTACGGTGTGTCTTCACCCACCTTATTCACTGGATCTGGCACTGTGCAACTTCTGGCTCTTCCTCAAAGTCAAAATGACCAGGAAAGGTAAACATTTTGAATTGATTCAGGATGTGGAGGCAGCCACGACAACACACCTAAAGACACTCATGAAAGAGGACTTCCAGAACTGCTACAGAAAGTGGCAAGAAGGATGGGATAAGTGTGTTCAAAGCAAGGGAAGTATTTTGAGGGGGATTAATGGCAATGTGTCTTTTACTGTAATAATTGTTTTTTTTTAATTTAAACATTCACCATATTTTTTTTATCACACCTCATATGTACAGAGAATGGCAATGGGCTTGGTGAGCCTGGAGCAGTGAAGAAGGAGAGTAACTGAAAAGCAAGTACAGTTATGAAATGATTGCCATGGTTTAGGCGAGCTGTGAGAAAAGTATGATATGGAAGGGCTCCAGAGAGAAATAATTCCAATTTCCTCACAAAAAAGTCATTGAGTTTTTCTACCAGTTAGAACGGAGCTAAAAAGCAAGATTTGAGTAACATAATAGACTAGGTTTTCATGGAGTTCCTTAGACTCATAGGAGTGGAAGCCAAATCCTAAGAGTATTTTGTCAAGCACTGCAAGAGAGAATCTGACCCAGAAATGAACCTGCCCACTCAGTGAAGTTGGGAGCATGGAGCAAGTCAGCTATCAGATGCACTAGGGGCACTTAAATGCCAGAACTGCATTTTAAAGACCAGAAAAAGACATCTGTTCAAACCCCTGTCTAATAATATAAATATATTATTTTGTTTGTGAAAATTTATAAGAAAAAATGAAAGTCATGAGAGGTAAACAGCTATATAGTAGGCTATGCATGCCATGAGCTTACGTATTTTCCTAATAAATAAATAATACATGCATAGTAAATTTAATAACAGTTACCTACTTTTTTGTCATTTTCAGACTTCATGATTTATACATTGTTAAATGTCTTATATAAAATAACTTCCACAGGATGTGTGAGAAGGTGTGTGTGTTTGTAGAAATATTACCTCGGGAAGCATGGTATCAGAGTATAAGAGAAGTATTGGGGACCTTGTTTTCATCAGAGGTGCTTCCATAAAGTACGTACAAAGTAGAGAAATGAACATAATCAGTGACAGAAAGACTCAGCTCCTTTCTCAGTTAAAGCCAGAACACACAGAAGATAAACTCAGAATTTTCTTACTCTGTAACTCAGCTTCTTTCTGCTATATTCTAATCACAAACACTGAAAGGGTTTTTCTTCTCAAATTGAACAGACAAAAAAATCTATCACCTGGATAAAATTTTTCTGCCTTTTATTAAAGTAACAGCAATTTGAACTAGAGCAGAGTACAGGAAACAATAAGATATGGGTGGTTACCCTGAGGAAAATAATTCAAATTTCTTTATGAAAAGGTAATTTGTTTTCTGATTTTACTGATAGTTCTTGAAGCACATCAAGGTGGAAAGCCAAATTATGTCAAGGGGTTAAAAAATTACTACCTCTGGTAGTATAGTAGACCACTTCCAAGTAAAATACAAAGAAAACCATACATTAGGTACTTAGAGTCAATCACATGACATATATACATACATAATTTATAGAAAAAAATACATATATTGACCTTTACTGAAATCTATTAAACAAGACTTAAATGCAGTGTATACCATGGGCATGGATGTAAAGATTCAATAAAGACATCATTTCTTCCAAGTGGATATGTTTAGCTTCAATGCAATTTATATAAAATCCCAAAAGGATTTTTTGACAGCTCTGACAACCTCATTTAAATTGCATAAAAAGTGTAAAGACTAAGGAACAGACAAGATACTCCAGGAATGAAACCAATTCTAATGAAGACAGTTTAGTTTTAGAATTGGATAAGCATATTGACTAATAAATAAACAGAGGACCTTGAATCAAAAATTAAGGGTACAAGTTCCAGACCCAAGTTACTAACTACCCATGCCTCTATTTTCTTATTATTAGAAAAGGGATGAAAATACTACCCCTTTCATGAAGTTATTACGGGGATTTAATGAGTTAATTATTTATAAAACACTTAAGAGACTACCTGACACATAGTATAAGTATTTGTTAACTATATGGAAACTTGAAATAGGATACAAATGGCACTGCAGCGCAGTAAAGAAATGAAGATCAATTGTAGATAGTAAAGACAGGAAAACAAATTAGTAAATAAGGACAATTGTGTATGAATGAAAAAAATAAATAAATTGATCCCTAACTCACATCAGACATAAAAATTATGTTAAATACATAAATGGAAAATGCAAAATTTTAAACATTTTAGAAGAAAATATAAGAAAATGTCACTATGACCCTGTCATTAGGAAGTGTTTCATAAACAAAACACAACCCCATAAAGGAAAAGACTATTGAACTCAATTACATTAAAGAAATTCTGTTTATCAAAAGATGCCACAAGGAAAAGGAAAATCCATGTCCCAAAATGAGAGAAAGTATTTGCAACATAAATAGCCAACAAAGGATTTCATTGAGACTATATAAAGAACTCTTAAAAGTCAATAAAAATAAAAACAACCAATACAACAGAAAAATTGGTCAAGAGACATCGTCAAACATTTCAAAAAGAAATGTAAAGGTAAACAAAAAGATAATTAAACATGTAATGCTACCAAACCTCACAAGTAATAAAGGAATATAAATTAAGCCCATTCCATATTATATCCAGTTATATGAGCATAAAATTAGGAAGCCTGACACTTCCAAATGCTATTAAGGATGTTTTTTATGTACTATGGTAGGTACAACAATTTTGGAAAACAAATTGACCTTATCTTATAAAGCCAAGCATTAGGACTTAGCACTTCCATGCCTATTATAGCTGTACTCATGTACTCTTGTAAACATTCATTGATCACAGCAACTTTATTCCTAAAGAGAAAACAAAACAAAACAAAACTTGGAAAAACACAAATGTATAGCAACAGGAAGATGCAAATATAACTTATGGTATATTAACACAATGGAATAATGTACCACAATACAAATGAATGAACATGAATGCATCTTTGAAACAATATTCAGTGGGAAAACCATGTCAACAAAAATTGAATATAGAATAATAACATTTGTATGAAGCTCAAAAACAAGCAAATCTGAACACCATGTTGTTGGGTAGCTACATATATAAGTGCTACAACCATAAAGTGATAAAGGGAGCACTGAAAATGTAGGAGAGTTGTTAGAGCATAAGGGACACCGAAATACAGGATTGATAGAGAGAGCATACAAAATTCTTTATCACAATCTGGATTTTAAGATGGTGTTTATTTTATTACTATGCTTCAGAACTTCCCTTTACATAACACATATTGGTTTGCACATACCAAGCATAACATAGTCAAAAGTATTAAGTTACATAACCTTAAGGTATGTTAAGGTAAAAGTTTTTCTTTTAGACTTGACCCTTAAACGTGGACCTGTAAGGTCTTTACTGTTCATTGTACTGGTGTTGCCTGAAAGTGGACTTGAGTTTTACTTTGACTAGATGACAGAAATGAAATGCAGCTCTTCCAAACAAAGCAGTTGTTCATAGTGACATATCTTCTGCATCTGTGATAGCAGATGCTTTTAAAAGCAACAGAAAGAGGGAGCAGTAGTGGGTGGAATTAGAAGCAAATGCTTATTCACATGCTGCCATGTGAAGCAGATTGGCCATGACTCTTTCAGTTACACTTAAGAAAAATCTAATCTTAGGTGGAATTGAAATATCTGGGACTATTAAATTGTCATTGATAGGAACTGCCACCATGGCTATTTTCTGAGTGTTTCAATGATGAAATGCAGCATAAAACCACAAAATCATCAGGCTAGAGTAGCCCTTTCAAGGAAGCCTGAAGTTCCTGTCCCTTTGTTTCATTGGGTCAAAAGGAAGTAAAACCATGAAATTGGCGTTCTTTACCCTTGACAAGCACTGATATCAGACAGCTCCTTAAGGAGGAATGAAATAGATTCAGGAGGACACCTGGCCCTCGGCTGAGCTCCCTACAGATATGTGCATGCAGGCCTGTCCTAACTCGCAAGGATTTCTAGGAAGGGATATGCTAACCTTACTCCAGAAGAAAACCACTCCCCTGCCTTATAAACCTGTGTCCAATCTAAATCCCTCTTTCTGTTGTTGAAGACTCTTTCATTTTATCTTGACCTTACAGAGGAAAACAGCTAGTCTCATAATTTATGAAACATTCTTTCCCACAGTTGAAAGATTATAAAATCACCCCTCAGTTTTGTACTGCTATGATTCACTGATAGATATATGCATATAGTTATAGATGTGCATATAGACAGAGATGTATGCAATTCAGACTTGGTCCATCATTCATTGCCACCATATAATTATAGTTATAGTTCCTTAATTCCATGTATTATTATTTTGGGTAACAATGAGTCTTCCAACTTTTTCTAAAAAATATATCTAATTTTTGCCCTTTCCAAGCTTCGTGTGATTTTTATCCCAGCAATCAAAGTCCCTGATAAACTTAAGTCTTTTTAAAATAGAATTCTCATGGCATTGCCATTTTACTCAATACCTCCATTGGTTTCCAAGTGTTTGTCTCATCAAATTCAGCTTCTCAGACTATAATTTATAGCTTTGTTTCATCTCATCTAACTTTATCTTGCCAGCCTTTTCTTTCTCATCAGACAGACCTGAGTTTGGAGTATGGTATCCTACCACTTTCTTTGTGGGTACCAGCTACTTCAACTCAGAGCTCCAATTTCTTTGTTTGTGAACATGAGCACTAAACCAATGTTGATTTTTAAAAAGCCATCTCCACTTGAAAAACTAGCGTAACTACTTTTTAAAATATAATGAATAGAGTATCTTATAGTTGATTATAGATTTGGCGTAAGAAACACTATCAAATTAGAATAGTAATACCTACCATGTTTTAAAGATTAGATTAAAGACATAATTTAGCAGAGTTGTTCCATAATAGGTGCAGTGAACCTTTTCTTTTTTTTAAATTATCCTCCCTCCTCCTCCTCCTTTTAGGAAAAAAAAAATATTAGCAATACTGGAGGAGTTCTCACGATAAGAATGACTCATTTAGGAAATAAATATGGTGCCTCGTGATGAGATTATCTTTTCCTAAGAAAGGCCTGGCTGAATGAGGAGAACGCCAGGGAGAAAGATCGACTCTGTCAGACCAAAGATGGTATGTTCTGTGCATTTATGTCACAATTTACATCATGAGTCTAGCAAGTAGAAGGTTCCTTGCTGAATAAAACCCCAAACTGCTCATAATTGTCGTTTGCTGCAGTGGTACTTCTATTCAATAAGTATTTGTGAAAGGAAATAAAATAACAGGTTCTACCATGAAGAAGCAATATGCAACTGTTTAACCACAAATTCTGGAGCCATTGTGTAAAAAGACAGAGGGCGGCCTCCCCATGCTTCTCTAAAACGGAAGGCATTCATTGTCTGGTTTGAGCACATTAAGAAATACCTTTTCTTCTACTGAAACATTATTAGTTTG
Organism: Rhinolophus sinicus; assembly: GCF_036562045.2. NCBI lineage: Eukaryota > Metazoa > Chordata > Mammalia > Chiroptera > Rhinolophidae > Rhinolophus > Rhinolophus sinicus. Next base: position 110,750,548 of record NC_133756.1, read on the forward strand.
AGATCAGTTAATGCTCAGTATTCTTCACACTGTGGCTACCTGATGGTAAAGGAATTTTTTTACACTTTATAATATATATTTTGAAGGCAGCAGGTAACAACGAAATACAAAAGAGGCATCGACCTCTTCTCAGGTGACTTCTAAAGTGAATTCAAGACCTGTGAATGACTGATCTCGCATAGAATAAGAATGAAATTGCAACTCAACTACTACATTCACTCCAAAGAAACTATAACATCCGAATAGCTTGCTGTTTCTTTCCACATTTCAGTGTTTCAACAGGATTCTTTCAGTCTTTTCAAAACACGAGGAGACAGAGCTGAGTGAGAGCACAGCAGCAGCTTTGTGCCATTCCAAAACCCACAGCTAGAAGGTGTGTCAAATTCTCCTCGGGTGACCTCTTGAATGTGTTGCTCTCAGGGACTTAAATCACATGGGCTGTGAACTGCGTTAGTGCAGTCTTGTTTCAGTGTTTCCACCAAAGGACCAAAGACAAGGGGAGTTGAACACCCATCTCAGGGGTCTGTGGAGGGAGTGTGAGGCTGAGATTCTAAGTGCCACGTCAAAGAGCCAGCAATTCATTTGGAAACTCTGATTTTCTCCTAAAAATCCATGTAAATTTTACACTCCAGACCTTAAGATACTGATATTTGTTTCAATATATGCGTTCCTCCACATATTTAAGTGTATTTATGATCCAAGAAGATGGCCGTAGTTTCGTGAACCCCTGGCGTATCACTGCCAGCCACTGGTACGCTGCAGAAGGAAAGAAGCAACTGATGGATGACAGAGGATCCAGGTGCTCATAGTATTGCTTCATTTGTACCTCTAGCCCAGTTCCTCCCTGAGTTCTAGAAGTCTGCCAATAAGACATCTTCACCCAGCTACTACAGGAACTCAAACCCTATGCATAAAACTTGCTCGCCGTGCCATCTTTCCCTTCCTCTTGTACTCATTCTCACGGTGAGTGGCACCTTCCAAACACTCAGATGCTGAAGCCAGAACCATGGTTTTCATCCCAGATACCTCGTTCCCCATCACCCCCACCTTCCATTAGCCACCAAGTCCTGTTAACTATGCCTCCATCTGTTTTTCTGTCTGCAGACTGACACTGCTTGAATTTAGCCTTTTCTCACTGTTTGCCTGAATTATCATTACAGGGCTCACTTCACTGGTCTCTCTGTCTCCCTCCCCTGAGTACTCACTCCCGTACTATACCCCTAGCTTATGGCTGCTCTTACCTTATGATATAGTCTAAATTCTTCATCATATGTGGACTTGTATGATTTGGGTCTATCCCTGCTTCTTTAGCATCGTGTCCATATCCCACAGATTCACCTTGCCAACCTCCCCATGTTCCTGCCATATGACAGCAGCATATTCTTAGGATCTCCACATTGGCTGTTCTTCTTCTATGCTTTTGGGCCTTTGCACATATATTCTATTCTTGAACTGTCCTTACTCCCTTATCTTCTCCATATGGTTAATGATGGAGCTGTTGAGAATTTTTCCCCCTTTAACAAAATCCCAGTAGCATTTTTTTTGTAACACTTCTCATAGGAAAGTAAACTTTTTGGCATATATATATTATTGAATTTTAAATGAAAGTGGAATTGGTTAAGGTCTTACCAGAAAACTATATTTTCCTTTAACATGTGATTTAAGCAGGTTTGTGTCTTTTTAATGGTATTATAATTGTCCCTATGAGAGTGTATTTCTAGTAATATAATTTAGATATACATAAAATGTCTGCTATGTTCATCATTTTCAGGAAAAAAAATACCAAGAATAACATTATCCAGAAAGTTTCCCCCGGCCCTTGCCTCCATTTTGTTAGATTGCCTGTAGGTGCCTATTCAGTACTCATAAAATAAACCAGGGTTACCTACAGTATGGCACTTACACTCTGAATCATGTTTGTTTCTGTTGCCCCATTGAACTTGATGGCAGGGGTTGAATTCCATGTCTATGTCTCTAGTTCACAATGCAGTGTCTGGCACATAGTAGGTATTGAGTTAAAATAAACGTTTTCTCTGGATGAATGAAAACATAAATGGATTTACAGAAGAGCTATTTGTTAATAGTCTTTATTGGCAATACTGTGGGCATACTACTATGGACATGTACTATGATGAGTACAAAAGAAAGATCAGGAAGCCTATATTTATACTGCTGAAAGTTAGGTCTAGGTTGCTAGAAAACACACATACTCTCAGAGTTGAATAATAATGCAAGGTATGTGTGAAAAATAACAAGAAAAATGTGGGCAAAAATTCTATCAATGATAGTAAGCAACTTGAACGGATTTCAGTATTGTAAGTATATACAGAAGGTGCCCAAAACTGTATACACATTTTAAGAAAAAAAAAAAAACTATTGGAATTACAATGATGGTAACCACTTTGAGCACATCTTGTAATTGCAGAAATCAAATGTGACTTGTGTTCATCTTTTGTTATCGGTATATATCATCACATGTTTTTATTTTATTAAAATTTATTGGGGTGACAATTGTTAGTAAAAGTTGCATAGGTTTCAGGTAAACGAAATAAGTCAAACAGAAAAAGTAGAGAACCATATGATTTCACTGATATGTGGTATATAAAACTGAAAACAACAAAAGAACAAGACAAACAAACTAATGAAGGAACAAAAACTCATACACACAGATAACAGTTTAGTGGTTACCAGAGGGTAAGCGGGAAGAGGGGTGGTAGATGAGGGTAAAAGGGATCAGATATATTGAGTATTACAATTTTAATACAATATTTTTCTTTCTTAAAATGTGTATACATTTTTTGGCACCCTCTGTGTATATAAAAGAATGGGATACTAAAATACTTATAGATTCTTTTTAATATTTGTAGAAATCAACTATTTAATAATAAATACTGTATTTTGCCATGTATAATGCACACTTTTTTGCGCAAATTTGTGAGGGAAAAATAAGAATGTACATAGGTAATACTAATTCTATATCTGTATAAATGTTTTTATTCTTTTATTTATGCTTATGAGTTAAAAGTGTAACTCTAGAAATCAATAAAGATATCTGTATGCAAAATAATCCCCTGGAATATGATAATTGGTTTGGTTGAACTTATGCCAAACTTGCAACTATGAAGAGTTCTTGGTCTTCTATTATGTATAAATGTAGTAAATTTGTTCCTGGGACATACAATCTATTATACCTTGTATCTGTTCTTGTGTTTTGTAATTATTTGTTACATAAAATTTCTTGTACCATAATATGTTTAAAAATGCTAAAATTCCTTTATAATATATAAAACAAGTACCTAAATGTAAACAAAATTTTGAATGAAAAAATTAAAACGAAAGATTACTTTCCCTGAAAGTTTGGGCCCAAAACATGGGTGCACATTATACATAGCAGCTCATTATACATGGCAAAATATGGTAAATTATCAGATTGAGTCAAAATTGATTGATTTAGTCTCTTCAGTCATTACGTGCCCACTAGGCCCATCCCAAGTAGTCCATGCCCTTTCTCATCTTTGAGCTCAAGCTGTTCCCTCGACTTGAATTGACTTTTGGTTTTAACAAGACCTTATCAAATGACTACAATATGTCGGACTCTTGAGTTTGGTGTTACCGGGATGCTATTTTAATAACTTTCCCTCTTTCTCTGCCTGGAAAAATCCTTCAAGGCTCAGCTTAATCATCTCCTCTTCCATAAAGCATTTCTGGATTCCTAGAGGCAAAATGAATCAGTTCCACTTCTTTAGGCTTTCATAACTATATAAACATCTCTTTCCACTAAACCAGAGATGGCAAATAGAATCCATTCATCCATCTATCAAAAAGAGATAGATGGTAGATATACTTTAGATAGATAGATAGATAGATAGATAGATAGATAGATAGATAGATAGATAGATAGACAGACAGATGACAGATAAACACCTACTATATGCCAGGCACTACTGCTACATTAGCGAACAAAATAGATGGTTCTTGCATTTGGGGAGGCAGACAATAAACAAAATCATAATTAAAAAGTGAATTGTATAACAGGGCAGGATGCTATATGCTGTTAATAAGCTGACTGGAGAGTGTGGCCAAAAGATCCTACCAAGTTTAGATAGAGAGATCAAAGAGAAAGCAACATGGAAGGAAAACACTTCAAGGAGGAGGGGGAGCGGGCCATGTGAGTCTGGCTCTCCAGGCAGAGGGATCAGCCAGTGGAAAGTTCCTGAGGCAAGGAGTGTGTCTTTCTCTATCCCCGAGATTCTCATTGGTCTAGGCAGGGGCCTGGCCACAGGTACTTGAACATTTTTTCCCCCCAGGTGATGCTACAATTTTGCGGGAATTGAAAAACACTATGCAGGGTGTAGGGTGACATAAAATGTCTTGGTTCTCAAGAAACCTGTAGTTTGTGGGAGAATGGCACGTGCACATGGACACTGGCTATTTAACAGGAAGAGTGCCGTAAGGGACTTGTGCAGTCTGGTGGAGGGGCTTCCTTCACTTTACCCAGCCTGGGAGTTGGGGGACAGTACAAAGCTTCCTGGAGGAGTTTATCTAACTGAGTCGTGATGAATGGGAGGTAACTAAGAAAAGAATGATTGCAGGAGGGGTCGAGAGTGTGTGACTGCTGCACGAGTGGGACGGGGGTGGGGGGCATGCACATGAATCCTGTGTATCGGAAGGTACGGACTGTAAGTAATTCAGTACTGATAAAACAGAGACTTACAGGAGCTGCAGCTAGAAATGTGGAGAGGGTAAGATCACAGAGCAGCTTGATAGACTCCTAAGGAACTCAGATTTTATCCTGAGTACAGTGGTACATTAAAGGTGTCCACAAAGCCAGTGAAAAAATTTGGTTAGCTCAAGTGGCCAATCACTTCAGTGGCCATGAGAGGAAATGTATTTTAAAAGAACCCAGCTTAGAACAGGGTAGCCAACTAACTGCCGAAGTGTGACAGTAGTCCAGGAGAAAGCTGATGATGGTCGTAACCAGGGAACTTTTATAGAAATGGAGTCAGTGTGGGGAAAGGAAACCTCAGAGACATATTAACGGGCTGTAATTGGGCAATGTTGTGATCGATGGCTGGATGGATGCTGGTTGTGGGAGAAAAGCAGGCAATGGAAAGAATCAGACAATGACATATTTCAATAAACCTGGCCCAAAAAGGAAGAGACAAAACAGGCAAACATTAACATCGATATGTTAATTTCACACTACTGTTTAAGATGGTTCGGGTTTTGTTTTTGTTTTTTTTACTACTTAAGGGAAATATTCACTGAAAGGAACAATATATAACGTTATTTTCAAGATATAAACTCTGCAGGAGTAAGAGTGCAGATACCTTTCTCTGCTCCTTGATGGGGAAAAGCAGAGTTGGAATGATACCTGCCTTGTTCTAAATCCTAGTCTCTGCATCTCTCTCAGTTACCCTACTTCACTCAATCAACCACACAGAGGGAGCAGCAGCACTGAGTCATGGGAGAAAAATGAACAGAGAGACAAGAGATCTAGAGCCTTTGTTCTCTTCCCACTGACTGGCTTTGTGACTCTGAAGAAGTTGTGCTCCTCCCTGGCCCTCATTTTCTTTTCTGTGAAATAAAGGAATGAGCTGAATAGTTGATTAAGTTGCTTCCACGCTGTCATAGTCTATGATTCTCTCATCACAGCTACCTTTCAGAAGTCTTCATCGTTCTCATTGTTGGTCAGGAACTTTGGTAGTGAGTCAGACCTTGCCAGCCTAGAGCATGAAGACGAACCATTATTGCAAGCTATTGTTTGCACTCTGGAGAAATGCTGAGAGAAATGGGCAGCGCCTTAATAACACCCAGATTCATGGGCAGTTTCTCTCTTTGCAGCTTCTGATTTTCCTTGATGTCACTAGAAACTGACCATTTGCTTTTGTGTTAGAGATTCTTCTCTTGCTGCAACAGAATGTGTGTAGTTCCAGTCTAGGTATCTATGGCATTTGTTTCTTTTCCTGAATGGTTGTATTTGAGGAAAAGATTTTCTTAAATGCATATGGTTCAAGGTAGAGTAACTTTTCTCCTCAGTAGTATTTTTGTTTGTTTTAGGGAGAAACAGTCTCAACACGTTTTTATGGCCTGTAACCACAACCTATAATTACTACTCAACTAGGGGTTTATGCACTCATGTTTAGATATTTCTGTAGGCCTTAGAATTGTTTTAGTGGTATACCTAAATAGGCTTAGGGAACCAAAGTACCTAAGTAGATTCGAGGCCACATTTTCCTGACCGATGACTGCTTACAGCCAGTCAAACTTGCATTTTAACTTACAGTCCCTACTTTAAATTTTATTGTTTTCATTTTTTTAAATTAGGGTGGCATTGGTTAACAAAATTATATAGGTTTCAAGTGTACAATTTTGTAATACATCGTCTATACATTGCATTGTGTGTTCACCAACCAGAGTTAGTTCTTCCATCACCATATATTTGACCCCCTTTACCCTCTTCTACCACCCCCCTCCCACCTTACCCTCTGGTAACCACTAAACTATTGTCTGTGTCAATGAGTTTTTGTTTATTTATTTGACTGTTTGTTTGTTGTGTTTAGGTTAATATCCCACATATGAGTGAAATCACATGGTTCTTGACTTTTCCTGTCTGACTTATTTCAATTAACATAATATCAAGAGATCCATCCGTGTTGTTGCAGATGGCAGTATTTCATCTTTTCTCATGGCCGAATAATATTCCATTGTCATGTACCACATCTTCTTTACCCAATCATTTATTGAAGAACATTTTGGTTGTTTCCATGTCTTGGCCACTGTGAATAATGCTGCATTGAACATAGGGGTACATATATCTTTATGGATAAACGTTTTCAGATTTTTTTTGGTGGATACCCAGATGAGGGATTGCTGAGTCATATGGTAATTCTATTCCCAATTTTTGAGGAACCTCCACACTGCCTTCCATAGTGGCTGCGCCAATCTGCATTCCTACCAGCAGTGTGTGAGGGTTTCCTTTGCCCCACAACCTCTCCAACACTTGTTATTACTTGTCTTATTGATGATAGCCATCCTAACTGGTGTCAGTGATATCTCATTGTGGTTTGATTTGCATTTCCCTAATAATTAGTGAAGTTGAGCATCTTTTCATATATTTGTTGGCTGTTTCAATGTCTTCTGTGGAGAAGTGTCTGTTCAGGTCCTCCGCCCATATTTTAATTGGATTGTTTTTGTTGTTGTTGCTGTTGTTGTTATTGAGTTGTATGAATTCTTATATATGTTGGATATTCGTCCCTTATCAGAAGTGTTGTTTGCAAATATCTTCTCCTATTTGGTTGGTTGCATTTTTCTTTTGTTCATGGTTTGTTTGTTTTTTGTTTGTTTGTGGGTGTTTTGTTGTTGTCGTTGTTGTTGTTTTGCTGTGCAGAAGCTTTTTAGTTTGATATAGTCCCATTCATTTATTATTTTGCTTTTACTTCCCTTACCTTTGAGGTCATAAAATCCTCTCTAAGCCCAAGGTCCATAAGTTTAGTTCCTATGTTTTCTCCACAGTAATATTTGAAGTGTAACATCATTTATGATTTATCAGCCCACATTACGTTTAATGGTACATCCTTTTTTGGGATCCCATTTCTTTCAAAAAGAAGAAATATAGATTTGATTCCTAAAAATCAGTCATTTATGTTATGTCATCATAGTCTTTTTCATATTTCAGTATCATTTTGAATTCTTGTTAGCGCTTTTCTTTAGATCAATTCATTTTTAATTTTATCTAAGTTCTATAAATGGAAACTGAGATAACTTGTAAAATAGTTAACATTTTAAAAAATAGTTAAAACTAATAGAAAGATTTTAACTTAACTTCTAAAATTATTTACACCCATGTATGGATCATTTACCACACTTTGGGCAACACTGGCAGAGGAGTCAGGCTGCAGGGATTTTTCCTAGTTAACAACTGCTGTCCAGTGACAATGTAGTGACTTCAAACAACCACCATTTATTTAGCTCACAAATACGTGTCAGGGTCTGAGATTTTATTCTACTTGCAGGCTAATAAGTTAACCTGTACTGTTTTGGGGTTGATGGCAGAAGACATGTGACTCCTGGGTCAGAGATAAAGATCTTTATTACTTATGGCATAGAAAGTATCACAAACATCAGTCATTATATTAGTACTGATTTCTCTTGGTTCCCAAGTACCGTGGGGACAAAGGAGAGGGGCCCAGGTTGGATGTTGCACACCCAGTAGTTTTGCATGACAACCATGGAATACTGAGACTGGGTACTGACCTTTTTAATAGCAAACCAGCTTTTTGTACTAAAGGGAAGCACTGCCTCATCCCTCAAGGTTGTTCACTGCAAATACAACCCTGAGAAATGGCTCAGGTGGAGAGTGATCAGGGTCTTGCCTTTTTTGCATTCCCTGCAAGAACTCTCAGGGCTCATGGTGAGTCGCCTCTCCCAAATTCTTAAGGCAAGCAATTTGATCTCAGCTCAGATGGACAGGTTCTGCTGATCTAGGCCAGGCTTGGCTGATCTCAGCTGGGGATTGAGGTACCTAAAGTGTCTCAGATGCAATGGATCATATCCACTCTACATAGTCACTTATTCCCCAGGAGGCTCTCTCAGGCTTGTTCATGTGGCTCTAGTGGCAGGTGTCCCAAGAGGAAGAGAAGAAATGAGGCCTCTTGAGGTCTTGTCTCAAACTGCTATGTCACTTTTGCTGCATTCCATTGGCCAAAGCAAGTCTTGAGTCACCTCATTTTCTAGGGATAGATAATAGATTCCACCTCTTAATAGAAGATACTACAAAGACTTATGGCTATTTTTGCGATGCACTGCAACATCAGTTTCAAAATGATGTGGATTTAAATCCAGACTCATCTTTCAGAGCCTCCATTTCCTCTGTGTAAAATGAGGATAAAACTGTTAACCTCAAAGGATTGTAAGTACAAACCGAGATGAAGCAGAGAAAGTACCCAGAGCTATACCTGATGCATAGTAAGTGTGCAATACATAAAAGTAGTTATTATTAAACCCAAATGCCCACATGTTCATTTAATCAACTGTGGCTTACTGTGCCTTTATGCTTGCTTTCCATTTGTTCCCTGAAGTGATAAATATGTTTGGAAACCCAGGCCTTCCCTTCAACCCACACACCACCACTGACTCAATCACTCTGGATCTATAGTATTAACTGTAAGTAGAATTCTGAGGCTTCACACCTACATGTCACCCCCCCCCCCCGAAACTGTGTGGGAGAAAAGTATATTGTTGGCACACGAGTGGGGGAAAGGTCACCGAGGACGTTCAAAAAGAAAGATGTGCACAGGGGTGCTTGACATTCAATGAATAGGAGGAGGGGAGGATGCCGTGCTGAGCCAGTTGGAGGAAGACATGGTAGAAACCAAGACTTGTCTCTTCATGAGCAGTTCACTATAAGAGTTCTGTTGGTGTGCCTCTCTGGGAAATGGGTGTAACATATTCTTAGGTTTCTTCTGAATGGAGGAGGAGAAGGGGAAGGAGGAAGAAGATGAATAGGAGGAAAAAGAAGAAGAAAACTATCTTAAAGTAAGAAATAGCATACCTGTCAGCCAAAACCTTGTATTTATGACAAAACAGGGTTTCTCCTGTTTTCCCATGCACCCCCCTCCCCTTTACAGTGTAGGCCCGTGTGGCTGGTAGGAACACTGAGAGCATGGAGCTGGGCTATTTTGAATATTCATATATGTGTGTGGCCTCATCTCACTATTAAATAGAAGTGTTAACTGTTCTCTAATTTTAACACATATCTTTTAAATGTCAAAAGACAGATTTTCCTCCAGCCCCCTTTTCTAGTCCTAAATCTTTGAGTCACGAGGATAATTTCACTCATGAAGAAATTGGCAGAATAGAATAGAATAAAATGCAGAAGAGATTTTTTTGACATATTAATTTTAGGATATATTTCTAGTCCAGTACCTGGCCAAATAGATATCCAAGCTATATTTTCTGAATTAAGTTGATAAGGAGGAAGGGAAAAGAGAAAGAAAGATGTCCTCAGAGATAAGGGCTATGGAAATCAAGGAACTGCCTGCCACAGGATTCAGGGAAGATGTAGGATCTAGGAATTGACCAGGAGTAGATTTTAAGTCTTCCACATGATGGAAGGGAAAACCAATGATGGGATGTGGTCCCTACTATGAGGTACTTATGTCACATTTATAATGTGTCGGGGGTCCCTACTATGTGATACCCACCATGTGCTAGACGCTGAAAAACATGGCTGATAAAGACACAGTGCTATCATGTCTTTCAAGTATTTCACAGTTGAGAGAGGAGAGATAAACACAAGAACAAATGATTATAATTAAGTGAGATGAGACCTAAGTCAAAAGTATACACTGGGTGCTAGAGGTGAGCACAGTTGAGGTACCTAACTTTGGCAAGGGAGTCAGGGGAGACTTCCTATGGAAGATAACACCTGAGCTGAACCTTGAGCAAGTGACAGTACATCAGATAAACAAGGGGGCAGAACATAACATAATCAATGACAATGAGGCATGAAACGACAATGTGACAGGGATATATTTGGAGGATGAACAATTAGGTAGTGGCTAGTTCTAGAAGACCTATGTGCCATGACATACAATCCTTTCTTCTACAAATATAGATTAAAAAGTCCCAATGAAATATTCAGTCATTAATTATTTGAAAGTCCATACTTTCAAGCATATGCACTCTTCTAACCACCCCCCCCACCTCATCCATAACCAAGATGACAGCACAAATGTCAACACAGATGTTTAGTTAGGATAAGGCAGTGCTACAAATTGACCAGAAAATAAAATACCAGTAGTTTAATTAGAATGGGAATTTATTTCTCTCTCATAGCAAAATCCAGGTATTCAGTTCAGGGCTAATCTGCTTTACAGTGTCAGTGACCAAATCTTTTCCTTTCTTGCTGATCCACCAGCAATAACCCCAGTTTTATGTCAAAGTCACAAGACAAAAAGGAATTGAGAAAGGGTGCATTAATACCATATCTTAAGGAATGTTCCCAGAAACTGCCACAAAATACTTCTGCTTATGTTCCATTGGCCAAAACGTCTCACATGGTCACGTGTAGCTGCAAGGGAGGCTGTGAAACATAGCTTTATTCTGTAATAGTACAGTTGGCCCTCCATATCCATGGGTTTTGCATCCACAGGTTCGACCAACTGTGGATCAAAAATATTTGAAAAAAATTCCAAAAAGGAGTTGATCCCTAAATAATACATTGTATTAGGTATTATAAGTAATCTAGAGATTATTTAAAGTATACAGGTGGATGTGCGTGGGTAGTATGGAAATACTATGACATTTTTTATAAGAATTTGAGGATCTATGGATTTTGGATCTGTGGGGGACTCCTGGAACCAACCTCCCTCAGATACTGAAAATTGACTGTAATGAGTAATGAGCCTTATTCTATAGCAGTTATGAAAGATAAGAAGGAATTCATGTAACAGTCATTCCTTATATATGAGCAGCTTTTTTTCTTTTTCTTTTTTTTAACATTACACAACCCTTAAGACTTGTTTTAAATCCTAATTAAGCCCTATGGCCTCTTTTCTCAGGAAACTTGATTCCACCAGACTGGACTAATGAACAGTGTTCTATTAGCAATCTTTGAAGCTCATTTTCTTTTTTCCTAGGATTGTCTAAGCTCTGTTATAGAAGAAATTTCTTCTTACTTTTTTGTTTTTTACTTCAGCACTTTATTTTCCTCACAATGACTTGTTGCTGAGCCTAATGTTCTCACATGACAGTCGAAAACCAAATTTGGTTGTACTCTCTTAAATAATGGAGAATTGCCTACAAAAACCATACATAAATTAAAAGGATGAATAAATTTACAAGTGTAAATGCAAACCCGTTTCCAACTCAAGGCAGTAACAAACCGTGGAGTTCTGTCAGGAAAATATCAGCCAAGAAAGGTAAATGAGTCCTAATGCTTGGACCTTCCCCACCCCATCAGACCGAGAGGACAGAAATGACAAAGGTTCAGGGCTTTTCTCAGACTTCTTACCTTTTAGACTCAACTAAAATCATGAGGTCTTGTTAACATAGTAGAGGAGAAAAACAGATATTGTGAGATAATTCTGGCCAAGTTCATGCCAATTCATACATATTTATATTATAATATTGTGATTGGGTGGCCACTGATGACCGTGTAAAACTGGAACTCAGGACTTGAAAGGTGCAGTTGTCCAGCTATAGTATTTAATTCCAACTTTCAGATTTAGGAGCTATGCTTTTTTTTTAACAGTATGAAGCATGGCACCTGACACACAGTAAGTGCAGGGTAAAATAAAGATGTGTTGAATTGAAATTATTTTCACACTCCAGCAACGAGATTGAACTCATAAAGACATATCTTTTATTCAACCATATGTTTATTCAAATTGATTAATTTATTCACCTCACATTTATTGAGCTCTTCTTAAGGGCTTACATGATGCTAACTGCTGGGGTAATTATGAAAAGGATTGATTTACAGCTTCTGCTTTCAAGGAGTTCATAATATAGCAGGGTGGCAGATGTATATACAATTAATATTGATAGTTTCGTTAGTGCTACACAACATTGAGGAAGTGCAATGAAAATGTGTTATTTTTGCTCAATTGTTGGAAAAAGGCTTTACAGAGGGGGTAGAACTTGAACTCAGCCTTGAAAGATGAGTAGGGATCCACTGAGGAGTCACCAAATAGATGAGTAGTTCCTTTAATGACACATAGTACCTACTATCTGTTCTGAGTCCTGTTAAGAGATCTCCTCGGTCTCTTCCCGAGGAGACCTCATTCCATCCAATGCTTGACAACTGACTAGTTATCCGTTTCTATACTTTGCAGCTTGTTTTCTCACTGCCTAGGGTAGACTGTGTTTTCATTTATACTGAAGAAGCCCTGTGTTGCCCCCTAGGTATCATAATCATTCATAAACCAATTATTCAATACCCTCCATCATGCCTTTTTTCCATTCTTCTTTTTCTATTCTACTCAGTAACATGCATGTGTCAAAGTCAAAGGTTATCACTGATACCCTGCAGCAAGACATTTCACTCCTTCTTATTTACTGAGGTGAAATTTTTTCAGCTGTAGTAAGCAAGCCCCTGGAAATGTGTCACTGCTGCTCTCCACTCACCAGCAAGCATTTTCCATTTTTCATCACAAAGTAGTTATGTGTTTCAGGCTTTGAGCAGCATCTGAATTTCTACCAGCTGTGTTTTGCATTGTCCTCATTTTGTATAATTAAGAAAAACAGGAAGCCAATCACTTAAGTAAAGCTGACCCTCTTCATTCTGCAGACCCGAGAAAGGACTGCATCAGGGTTTTTTATAGTACCATTTTTACAAAGTTTATCCTGCAGTCCACTTGAAAGTGGAACAAGGGTAGAGGAACTGTGGCAGCATGGTGACCTTTCTCTTGACTACAAACAGCTGTGCTTTTCTGAAACTACAGTCTGGGGTAAGATGCTTCTGTTACATAATCAGTTATCAATTCAGTTTGTCATATTGTGACAGAGGATTTCCCCTGCCATTTTTGACACCAACTCAAATCTTGGCAAACCGGGGGCTTTTTGACTTAATGCTGAAACCCTCTGTGTGTCCAATAATTTTACCATTTTTTGACCTCAATTTATATAGATGCTTTCGAATGAGTTTCTAAGGAAGCCCTAGGCTGCTGTTTGGTTTCACTGAAGATTAAAACCAATAATACGCATCTGAAAAGAGCTTCTAATTCTATTTTACTAGAGGTTAATGCAGAGGAGAGAATACTACGTTCTAAGCCTTGTGCTGTTGTTCTCGGGGTTGGAGATTTTCCTTCAGTTGTACCCACAGAGCTCTGTGTGCCTCACAGAGCTAGCTAACATTGACCAGACACTGTTATGTTCTAGTCATTTTAATCATCAAATAAGTTCTGTAAGGTGAGAATTCTATCCCCATGTGCAAATGGAAACTGATTCAGTGAAATTAAATAATCTCTCCAGTGTTATACAGCCAGTAACTAGTAGACTTACACTCAACCCCCTATAACCAGGCCGATTCCTCATTCTGCTGCTTTTGACAGCCCGTGCTTTCAGCTAATGGAGACATTGTAGGGATATTTTGAGTACTTGGTACTGATTGACGTGGGACTATTTTATATGTCAGAGGCCCCTATTGGAAACAGTGTTAACACCAAGTTATATGTACAGCCAGCCATGTATATATATTTAATGTCATCTAACATGAAAACATTTTAGTTTTGCTTAAGAGTTTGAAGATCAGAAGGAAATTTTTTAAACATATGCATCAAGAAGGACTAATACCGAGAAAAACTTCAAATGTGGTTTAACAAAAATGGTGATAGAAGTTGGAGGTTCTATCCGTAGAGGTCTTTAAAATTAGAATACAATTGTTCTTCTCAAAAACATCCATATGCACTAGATTATATCTTGAGGCCATTTCAACTTACGAAGTCATCAAATTGCACTGTAATGTTATCACTAAATTGGATCGAAGCTACAAAAACTCCTGGAATCAAGAATGGCTTTCTGTTTTAATAATGATAGTTCAGGTAGCTACCGCCAGGTGGCGGTTGTCAGGCACTCATGTCTGCGAGCTATTTGAGAAAAGCACTCAATTAGAGTCTTAGGAGGGGTCCTAGATACTATTTAATCCAAACCATTTGACAATTATGGAAACTCGAGACTCATAACCATAATTCAGCATGGTTCTCTTAGAATTGCTTTTTATTAAAGAAAAATCTGTATAAATATCAATTAAGTCACATTATATGCAGAATGAAATAAAAATGGAGGTGCTATTTATAGTAATACCTAAAGCAAGACATATTTTAAGCTTATTCAAGTTCCCTCTCTTACTCTTCTTTCCCAACCAGCCTTCTTTCAGTCTCACCAGGTTGAGGAACACTACATACAGTGCTGGGTAGGACTCCTTTAAGGGGCAGAAGTGTCCCTTCATGGACATTTGCAGTGTGCCCAGGGACTCTGCAAAGCGAGTCCCCTGAGGCTGACTCTGATCCAAATCACTGAGATTCAGTGATAGAGATTTAACCAGCCCCTTGCCCACTTTTCTCAGCATGTTTCTTCTATGGCAGGAATGAAGGGACAACTCATTCCTTCAGACATACCCAAGCTTTTATGAAATCCCTCAGAATATTGTCTGGAAAGATAGCATTGCCAGCACCTGTTAACCTCACAGCATCAGTCAAGGTCTCTTACAATAGTTGTAAACTATATAAAATAGCTGTGTTTTATTCTAGTTGAATTGGTGAGAACTGATTCCTTCTCTTTCTTTAAAGCAGATACAACAGAAGGTGAAATTTGATATTCTATCCTCTTCAATGTGCTCTCCTTTCTTTTTACGTAAATGACGTACAAACACAATATTAATAATATCAGAATACCTGCAGTGCTTCCCACAAGTAAACATGACACATCAGTGTATCTCCACAGTCCAAAAAGAACCACTCTTGTAGCCTAATTGCCTAAAAAAATTTGGATGAAAAATCTGTCTAGCAGAGAAGGTAAAGTATGTTTGCTAAGGTCATGGGTCTGCTGAGAAGCAGAGCCAGGTCCAAGGCCCAAGAGTCCCTGTGGCCACTGTGGTGTGCTTTTAGCAGCTGCACTTCAACTTTCTGGCACTAAGAGCGAGGAACTGCAAGAACAAAACTGATTTTAAGGTCTGCCTTTTAACTGCATCAACCTGCAACAGAGATAGCATCTGAACCCCATCTGTCAGCTCTGCCACCTTGCCCTGAGCTCTGACACATCCTGACCCTTTCAATGAGCTCCCAGCGCGGCTGCTTACAGCAGAAACACCAGATTCTGGAGAAAAGCATGACTGCCTCCAGCTCTGGGGGTTGTTGTCAAAAGGTCATCCAGTCTTTACTTCTCACTAATTATGTTAGAAGGCCTCAGAAAAGGTCAGGCTTTTTTTTTTTTTTTTTTTAAATCAACATTTATGTTAAACATGATAAAAAAGAAATGACAATAGTATTATGCATAGAGTTCCCTGCAAATATGGACATGTGATGGGTGTGATTCATTCACTCACCATCCTGTTTTGAGATGGCCCACTGTCAGATGTGGCTGAAAACTCCACAGGTGTCGGTGGATTCTTCTCACTCAACATATATTTATTTAGAGACTGTTATATTCTAGTCAGTGTGCTAGGCACAAGGAATGTGGCCTGATAGTGAATGGATTTGTATAGAAATTTTACCTAAGATAAACTTACTTAATGGAATTGAATTGTGACAAAACAAAACAAACAAACAAAAAAACCCTCTATTTTTTCTTCTAAGAAGTAAATGTTAAAGGGTTTTTTAAATTATACATCCTTATCATAATATATATAAAGTATATCAACTATGTCAGTTGCTTGGAGGCATATGAAGAAATAAAAGACAAGATTACTGTTACAATTAATGCAATTATAAGACAGAACACATACATCTCTTAGATTCCTATTTAACTAAATAATGTGTGTGATTCCAAAATACCATGGTATAATTTTCAAGCTAACTATTATAAGCATTGAGTGATAAAATGTAGAGGGAGAGAGCATTTTCAGCTGAGGCAAACTCAGAAGGCTTCATGTAGGTGTTGGAAATTTGAATTGAGTTGGACACTCCCTCTGAAACGAGTGAGTTGTCCAAATGCAAAGCAGTAGGTAACAATGATTTTTTTCCTTCTTTTTTCTGTTACATTGAATAGTATTTTAGAGTCTAGCATTAGGTAGAGACACAGGCAGTTATAGGAAGAGCTGTCATCAGATTAGGAGTTAGAAGACCGAGGGGGTAGTCGTTATTCAGTCTGTGAGGGTCATCAGGCCTGAGCAGGTCCTCCTGTGGCAGGGAACTGAACCAAAGGGTGTCTGAGAGCTCCTTCCAGCTTCAGGGTCACTGATTTTATTAGACATTGATTGATATTATAAAAGTATAACTTTTCAAGGCACATTTTGTCCTATTAATATTAGCACAAGTCAAGACTGCAAAACAAGTACAAGGCTAAATTATCTAAATGGATTCTGTTTGGTTGAAACCTGGTTGCTCTTTTATTTGACATTTGCAGTTTTCATCAGCACTGAGGAAGTAGAAACAAATGCCCATTTTAAATCTTCAAATTAATATGTATTGTGTACCAGGTACATGGTCTATTCTAGATACTTATCAATTAACAATTTGCCTTTCAAATATTTTCTCAGCAATTGAAATGAAATACTATCTGTATTTTCCACTGTGTTACATTCTTGCTATAGACTATAAGAACAAATTTTATTCCACTCAACAATGATTCGATATATATTTATTTAGTGCCTATAATTGTCAAGTACTGAGCTTGCAAGAGGCAGGGGACATAAAAATAAATGAAACCCAGTTACAACTTAGTCTCCTTCCTCAGGAGGATGACAATCCAGTGGGGGAGTCGGACATATAAATAGATCAATTACATTTCAACATATTAGAATTTAAAGAGCATTGGGTAGCACACAAGAGAGAACATTGGCTTCCTGGATGGGAGGCTTCACAGACATGATAACATTTAAAACTGAGTCTTAAAAGAGAGATGGCAAGATGGCAGCCCTCAGTCAATAATCAGCCCGTTGATGAGACGTTTGGTAGTATCTGGCATCATGAAATCTATGGGGCAAGAGTCTTATCAGAGACAGGAGGTTATTTGATTCTTACTCACATAGCAGATGTAAAAATATGAATAATGCAAAGTACTTAGCACAGTACCTAGAATAGAATAGATAGAATAGATAATCAGTTAAAGTTAGCTATCATTTATATTATCATCCACACCTATATGCATTGCTACCTACTGGTGCATACTCCAAATGTCCAATATAAGCTTTTTCTTCATAGCTTATATTATGGCTATAATTAAGTAGTGGTGTATGCATTTAATATCTGCCTTCCCAACCAGACTGTAAACTCCATGAGGGCAGGGAATAAAAGTATTTTGTAGATTATTGTATTCTTCGTATCTAGCAGAGTGCCTAACTCATTAGAGGTGCCTAATAATTGTTGAAAGAATAGATGCTATAAGTAATTAATAAAATAATGTTCAGAGGACACTTGTAAGGAATGGTCTATCATTAAGAAAATGCAATGTCAAGTTATGAAAAAGTTTGAGTACTCTAACTGCAGAATATCGATTTATTGATTTTCATTCACAGCAAAGGCAGACACCCAGCCCTCTTAGGATACTCTGTCTGGAACTCAAGTTCAGCACATCACTCATTTTCTTCTTAACCTTTCATACTCTGATCCATAAATTAGCCTCCAAGGGAATAGTCCATGGTGGCCAGAGAAAATAATTTTGTGATTTTTCTGGCACTTTCGACACAAAAATGTAGATTTCATTTTGTTTTATCTCCCACGGCCCTTACAAATTTATAAGAGGACCCCCTCTTCTCCTTCAGCCAGTCCGCCACATCTCATGTAAAGTTTATGAGAGGAGCCCAGTCATATCCCCTGAGACTCATTACTTCCAAAGCCACGTGAAGCATTCTTCTGAATAAAATTAAGTTCTACTTCTTCCAATTAACAGCAGATGATGAAAGTGCCTGCCAGTTCTGTTTCCTTTCAGCTGGCTGTTTTTCTCTTGCTTGGTCATTTGTAAAATGTGAGCCCTCCTAATGGGGACCTAGTTATTCACTTGAATTAATGAGTTGCAGCTGAATTAATAGTGCCGCGCACACTGTGGCTAGTCAATAGTAGTCAACGGCAATTTATATGCTGACTTCACTTGTTCCATTTGAGAATGTTGGCTGAAATCAGTATCATGTGGCTTTCCTCCTAGATGTGGCTTAAAGAAAAAGATGAAGTCCCCAAATTTGGGGCCTGGACTATGTACAGTCTGTCTTCTCTGAAAGTATCTGGAAGGATTCTGTAACAACATTTGGCATGAACTTACTCCCGGTATCTTCCCCACAAGTACACAAGCCCCTCCAGTACACCAGTATAAATCTTTTGAGACTTAAATTCTCCCCTCTAGAAGAATATCTGTCACAGAGCAAGCCTTTTATCAAAATAATAGCTAAAAATCAATAGAAGACGCATGTCACAAGCAATATGTTCCAGCATAGCCCATTTCCTTGCACCCAGTAGGCACTCCATAACCATTAACATAATTTTAAATGAAAATGCAATAAAAATTCTAGAATAATTTAACAGAAAAAACTCTTCTAGGTCCAAATCCAAGAAGATAAAATGTGAAAAGTCACTGAGCAGGAAAAGAGTTATATTCACAGGACTAAAGAGGTGAAGTTAGCAAGCTCAGATTACAATGCAGCATATGGTGCTGTGTGCCTTATGGCACATATTTGCATGTTGAAGCTTTTAATTAGAAGGAGTTACAATTCCGCTGAGATCCTCATAGCTCAGGACTTAGAGCCTAAAAAAAAAAATCAATATGGTGTGTTTGTTAAATTATAACCTTTGTGGAAAATCAATAATATGTTTGCTGAGAAAAATATTTGACCTGTCAACTGAATTGTGGAAACTTCTCATGCCAACAGCTAAACTCAATGATTTATTTAATCACATTCATTAAGTGAGCTACTTTATTATATTAGTATATTACACTGATTTACATATGCACACATTGCTTGGGTTTCTAATTGTTTCCTGAGCCATTCCCTCTTCCGAGATCTCTTTGGCTTAGCTCCTCATGGCAGAAGCAGTATCTCCCAACTCTTGTTGACAACTCGATGTTTGTTTACTTTTAAATAATTTTCCTCATAATAACAATAACAGTAATAATAGATAAAAGTTCCAGCAATATAATCGCGGTATTAAGTTCTGTACATACAGATGAAAAACATAAATCACTTAAAATTAAAATATTCACCTTCATACAATGTTCATTCATTCATTCATTCATTCATTCATTCATTCATTCATTCATTCAGCAAACTACTCAACCTTCATTGAGACCTACCAGCTGGCCAGGCATAGTGCAAGGCACTGGGACAGAGTCAAAGAAAAATCTATGATGACTTGGTTAGTAACAAACATTCAGTGGGGAGAGAGACAAAAATGTAAAAATGTCATAATAAAACATGACAGCTCTAATGGTGGTATAGAAAATGTTTTAGGGGGCTTAGAGGAGTCATGAATAACTGCTGGAGGAGACCCTGACATCTTCAGAAGGGTGGTATTGCAACTGAGACTCAAATTTGAGTTTCAGTTGAATAGGTGGAAAAGAAATGGGAGAGTATTCAAAGTCAATTACCACATCATGGAAGTGTCAACAGTGTGGAACACAGATCTGGGAGGTATTTGGTATAGCTGACGCAGGCCCTGAGAGCTGGAATGTGCAGAGTGAGGGAGTGGGTGTAGATGTGTATAATTGGAGTGGGCAGGAAGTAAGAGGAAATGAAGCTAGAACTACACATTCAAGACAGTTTGTAGAAGGTCTTGTATATCAAGCAAAGGAGTCTAGAATGTATGCTGTAATTAAAGGAAGCCAAATAACATACTAGCAGAGCAGTGACAGGTTCAGAGGAGAGAGAGAGAGAGAGAGAGAGAGAGAGAGAGAGAGAGAGAGAGAGAGAGGGAGGGAGGGAGGGAGGGAGGGAGGAGAGAGGAGAAAAGAAAAGAAAAAAGTCTTCTGTTTACTCCTTTATAGAAAAGAGAAATTAGAAAGTATGAAGATGTTATGGTATATAAGAAACATGTGTACTATATCCATAAAGAATCTACTGAGGAATAAATTCTTGCTTTATAAACTTTCCAAGAATACCTGTAGTCAGTCACTTGGCTCAGACCTCAGCATTGAGCTTTCATTTTGAGGATGATTAGGTTGCCACCTTGTGGCTTAAGGAAAATCTTGCACATAGGGGATGTTTAAATCTGAGAAATAGTATTTCTTCAAGTTTATTTTATTTTATCTCAAGTATTTGAGATAAAGAAGCAGGGGGACGGGGTGGAAAAGACACTTAGAGCAAATATTATTACAAAAGCCAAAAATCTTAGAATGATTCTTGACTTCACACCCTCTTTCACTTCTCACATATAATGTATCCTTAAGTATTGTCAGTTTTCCAAACAGATCTGATATCTATCCAGGTTAGGAGTGGTCTCCTTGATAATGTCAGGTTTTTATCGAGAATGCGGAACAATCATAGCTCTTATATATTGCTGGTAAAGTGTAAATTGCTGTATTTCTGAGGATAGATATGAACATTATTGAACAATTATCTAGTAAAGTCAAAGATGATCCACAAATTCCACTCCTGGGCAGAGGCCCTAATAAGATGCTTACATATGTGCTAAGAAACATAGATAAGAATGTTACAGCAGCATTGTTATAGTTTTGTTATTCTAGAAAGGAAAACAATAGAAATAGCTCAAATGTTCTTTGGAAAAAAAAAAAAAAGGTTACAAAAGGTTACATTAAAGTATATCATACAAAGACATATACTGTACAAAATTGAAAAGTAATGAACTAGACCTGCATGCATCAACATGAATGAATTTCACAATATTGCAGGAAAAGGGCCACCATATGAAATTGCTTATGTAAAGTTCCAAAACTGACAAAAAACACACATTTTTAAGGGATACTGTATCAGTCAAGATCCTACCAGAGAAAAAGATCCAGCATAAAATAAAGATTTTATTTTATTATAAAATCAAAACAAAAAATACTTTAAGGAATTGGCTAACATGATTGTGGGGGCAGAGGGTGGCAAGTCCTAAATCCAACCCCTAGGGCAGTCCCTGAGCAGGCTGGACACTCTCAGGCAGGAGCTGCAGTAGCAGTGCATGAGTGAGATTTCTTTTCAGAAACCCCCGTTTTGCTCTTAAGGACTTTCAACTGATTGAATTAGGCCCACTCACGTTATTGAGGGTAAGCTTTCCTTAAAGTCAACTTATTGTAAGTGTTAAAGTCACAAATTCCTTCACAGCAAACACCTAGATTAAATACGAGGGGCTATAGTTTAGTCAAGTTGACACATAAAACTAACCATCACAGAGTTTTAATCCCTTTTCGTTCTGTAAGAGAAACCAGAGTTGTCTTATTCTTCAGGAAACTGTCCCTTTATCCCCCAAAGTTAGGTTAAGTGTACCTCCATGGGAACCTGTGTATAGTATAATTTAACGTGGTATTTCATCAATTTTAAGATGCACTTTTTAATATTTAGCAACTCTGAAATCAAGACACAGCTTATCAATGACATCTGAGATTGATTGGTTAATCTGAGCTACTGCAAACGGATGTCACTGAGGGCTGGGATTGTTTTGTCTCTAAACATCATCAGGGCCTGTTACAGTGCCCCAGGA
Organism: Rhinolophus sinicus; assembly: GCF_036562045.2. Lineage (NCBI taxonomy): Eukaryota > Metazoa > Chordata > Mammalia > Chiroptera > Rhinolophidae > Rhinolophus > Rhinolophus sinicus. The sequence continues at coordinate 110,772,840 of NC_133756.1, forward strand.
ACTCATTGTGAGGGCTTCGTGAAAGGACGGATGGACAAAACCAACTACTAGCTCAATGACGAGCAATCTCATTGTAAAAGTAGAACAGAGTGAAGACAAGGAGAGATCAACTCTGGGAAAGATCAGAGGAGACTGTGGAAAAGGTGACATTTGGACAGAACCTCAAAAAAAGAAGAAAAAAAGAGCAAGGTATAACCCACCTGTGCTTCAGGGAGCATATACTTCAAGGCAGAAGGAAGAGCAGAAGACAGAAAAGTGGGAAAGATGAGGGAGACTTCAGAAAAAAAAAAAAGGTTGCTTGGCGAGTTTGAATGGAATGTCTGAACAGTCATGTGCCGCTTATCGATGGGGACACGTTCTGAGAAATGTGCCCATATGCAAACTCATCCTTGTGCTAACCTTAGAGTGTCCTTACACAAACCTAGATGGTGCAGCCTGCTACTGCATGTGCTCTGTTTTTGTAGGACTGGCAGCCTACAGGCCAATAGGTTTGTTACACTAGCATCACTACAAACACCTGAGTAATTATAGTGTGAGCCCTTGCACTTGGCTTTTCTTCTCATGAGGCAAGTGGTTGACTTAAGCTTTGGATGCTGAGGAATCCACTTCAGAGATGACTAACTCAAATAAACACTTTGCCAGCCACTAGATCAAGAGCCAGGCCACCTCCCCACAGAAGCTCCTTTGTTTAAGAGATCTTAGTTGGTTTCAGGAACTGACCACTTGGGCTACTTGTTGTTTTTTCTTCCCAGGCTTGAAATCCCCATTATTATGTTTTAAATTCACCAATAACATGTGAGCCCATGAAACGCTAGGCCCCCATCCTCCACCCGAATAGCAGCAGAACTTCAGACCCATACTTAACTCTCTCTTTCTCTACCCTTGACCTTCCTGTGTACCCCAGGCACACCTTGTCTACTCCAGAGCCCCTAAGTCAGAAACTTATTTTTTTCTTTTTCTTGCAAGTTTCCTAATAATTATTGCTAAATGCATCTTGCAATTGTAATAAAAACCACAAGGGTTGGTCCAGTTGTAACATTGGTTTAGAAAGGGGAGATGTCTGTGGGAAATTCTTGGGGCCCAGGTGAATGACCCCCAAGCATTTCTAGCTGATAGAATTGCTATCAATAGGCTGTAATGCATTGCGCTACTGTCTTACCACAGCTACAAGGTCACCAGGAAATAGGAATTTTGTAGCTACATTATAATCTTATGGGATCACCTTCTATATGCAGTTTATCCTTGACCGAAATCAGCATCTGACTGTCAACGGGCTAAGAAGCACAATAAGAGATAGGACTGTGGAAAGGGATTGGGAGTGGCATGGATACCACGCCAAAGGATCCACGTTTTATTCTGGAGCCATCGTGAACTATTGAAGAGCTTCAAAGGAATGAGTGATACAGTCAAAGTTGTGCTTCCAAATTAATCCAGGGGCGATTTGTTGAGTGATTGATTGGTGGTGAGAATGCAGATAAGGAAACAAGTTATTAGGTTGGTATTATTCAATTAACAAGCATTTATTCAGCACCTATTAGATACCTGACACAGGTGCCACAGCAGCCAATAAGACCCAACCTTGCCTTCAATGATCTTATAGGCTATAAAGCTAAACAAGTAAGCAGGCAGAACTTATAAAATAAAAGTATTCTGTGTGTGCACAGGTTGCTATGAGTTCTGACTCCAGTCTGGGCTTGGGGCACAGATGACAGGGAAGTGGATCAATCAAGGAGGCTCCTAGAAGGAGGTATCATCTTAGCTGAGATGATAAAGAAATGGCAAAGACACCAGGAAGGTAGCAAGTGCAAAGCCCCACACATAATATAATACTCTTATTCTGAATTGCAAATAATTCAGAATGGCGGAACTGTAGGTTGTGGAGGATGGGGTGGGAAAATATGGAGAGTAAGGAAGGAAAGCTAGTGTGTTGGAGTAGGGAGAGGCAAGAAGTATGGTTGGAAAGGGAAGTAGGAGGCACGTGTAATATCCTGGGGAGAGGAACAAGGGCCTGAGGGGGCAAGGGAGATGAAAAGAAAAGAACAAGAGTCCCTGCCGAAGTAGAATTCATTTAACTTAATAATGACTGCTTCACCCGGCGAAATGTACTAAGTCCCTCCGACGTGCCGGAGGCCTACTGAGATGGCTACAAGTATAGCATCACTACCTCCGTTAAAGGACTTTTAGTCTAGTGTGACGTTGTTTTGGCCTTGACTCTGATATTAAGTGTCGTGTTCTGCCAGCTGAGTTAGGTTGAGCCTACTCTGGAAGTCACGAGGAGGGAAAGATGCTGAAGGATCATTATCTGTGTAGTTTTGTATTTGGGTGACCAGGAAAACAGCGGTGTCACTAAGTAGGTTATTTCTATTTATATTCTCTCTCCAATGTATTCTATGGGCCAGCAACAATAAAGGGAAGCTGGTAGACCTTGACTTTTAAACCAAAGTACCAAAGTATCTACTCTATTCACAAGAAATACGTGAGTCAGAAAATAAGAAATGAACAATTCTTGAGAGACTGTATCGTGCAGGAGTAGAGGTAGGAATTACAAGGATAGTGAGGCATGAATTAGCTTCTCCACTAATTGTGTGAATAACTTAATTTCTCTCTTTCTCTAATTTATCATCTGTAAAATGATGGGGGAAAGCAGTAACTAGTTTATAAGTTTGTTGTAAGGATTGAATACATTAACAAATTAATCCCAGCAGGGCACCAGAACAAGAAAATGAGAAAACTTCTCTAGGTTTTCTGGATTTGGGGCTTACATCTTAAGGTTGTAATAAGCACTAAATAGCATTCTATAATTGTGCATTCAATTGCATATTCAAATACCTAGTTAAGTATATAAAAAGGCCTTCTCAAATGAACTATATCTTATTTGAAGACTAAACCACCATAACCAAACAGATTATGAAGCAACTTTATTTGAGGAAATATTAACATTTTTATGACACATCTGGCTGCCAAATAATTGTTTTGTATTGCAACCCATGGCTGATGAGGCCAGAGCCAAGGCCACGCCTTCTGTCTCCATCCCTCACCTACCCCATGCTCCAGTGTCACTGAGGCCAGCTCATCACGGGCAGCTCTGGGACAAAGGCAGCCTAGATGGACCAAACCTATTCGGACCCCCACCAGAGATGATTTGGAGTGGTTGCCCACTTAGACCACCTGGTATCTTCCCTTAGAGAGGATAGCTGTTTATGTCTGATGCTGGGTGAAAAAAAAAAAAGTGTGCTGAGTAAAAAAGAGAATTTAGGCACAGAGTTACATTCCCTAATGCAACTAGAAGCTCTAAGAGGTGACACATTTTTACTTTTTCAACTACTGCATTCGTAGCACTTAACACTTAGTGATTAGGACATAACACGTTCGATAAATATTTTATCAAATAAACAGATGATGGTGCTTCTTGTTAGGAAGGGATTTTGCTTTCTCTAGTGTTACCGAGGAAGCACACGCCAACAGGCTGCCCAGGAAAAACCAGGATCAGGCCTCAAACCAGCCAGAAAGATTCCAGGAGATGTTCTAATTTCAGGTGGGCAAGTGGTCTAGACCTGAGAAGTCTAGATGGGTGGAAGGATTGGGCAGGTACCAATTTCACCGCAGATTCTGAGGTCCAGAAGCTCCAGAGTGGCCTGAGTAAGCAACGGTGGTAAATTCAGCATCTCTGTCTGAGATATTCTCTCTCTGTCTGCTGGACAGCAATGATCATCACAGGCGGAAGAGGCCAGGATCCTTGGCCCAGATGGAAGCATTGGGTAGAGACAGTAAGATGGCCTCACATACGCGAAAGAAACTATCTTAGAGCAGTGGAGGCAAGGCCTTTGCAACTCAGTCTGCCTCCTTCAGAGGATTTGTGCTGATCTGTAATGATGTTACAATGATTGTGAGAGCAGGGAGGAAGACAGCTCCTTATAATAGTGGTAAGGCTGAGATGAGGATGTATGCGTGCAAGCATGTGTGTGTGTGTGTGTGTGTGTGTGTGTGTGTGTGTGTGTATGTGTGGACCCTTCTGAAAATACTTGGAAAGAAGAATACATGACACTGACAGAAATAGCAAAAGCCTTAGATTTCCTAAGCATCTAGCAGGAGTCAGTCCCTGTGCCAAGACACTTATGCATATTATCTCCTCAATTTCCCAAAGCAACACTGTTATAAGTATTATTAGCCCAATTTTACAAGTAAGGAATCTGAGTGTCAGAGAGCTTCCGTGTTTGACTGAAGTCACGTTGCTGCTCAGTGGTAGGGACAGAATTGAAACTCAGGAAACTGAGGTGCAGGGAATTTGCATCACTTGACTAAGCATTCAGCTGAAATAAACACTTCATCTTTTCTGGGTAAGAGGCACACAGAGCAGTGAATGACTGTCACACACAGAGCTGCAGCAGTTGCACAGCTGGTGTACTGAGTCAGACAGTGACTGCCCACGAGATCTCACTGCCCTTGCTTGAATCCAGAGCAATTATCCCTGGAGAATTACTCAGATAATATCTGAAGTTGTGCTTCAAAGGGACAATCTAATTGTTGAGTATGTTTCCAAATGTTGCTTTGATTTCCTGGTATCAAAGCAATTTGACTTGAAGTTCTCTTCCTCCCCAGCAAATCCCTTCCCAGCTCCCGCCTCCTTCATTTGTTAGCTGGCCATCACTCTTGCATCCTTCAGCCAGCTCTCAAAGCTAACTCGGAGGGCTGGAGAATTTCCCCTCACCATAAAGCTTACAGCCCACTGGATCTTCTCCATTACAACAAAACAAACACTTGCTGTCTTCTGCATTCTATTTTGTTAATTGTTTTTATTCTCCAAGTAATACATGTAGCTCAAAACATGAAATTAATAATCACCCAGAGACAACTAGTGTCTACATAGTGTGTATTTTTCCAGACCTCTTGCCTGCCTTACATACACTTCAGTATATTTTATTGTGCTTATCAAGGTTGGTACTCTTGTCTGTGTGTCCAGCTGCTGGCTTGGGGTTTAGAGAGTCTAGGATAAGATACTTGGGATGGTCTCATTTATGTGTTGTGCTTCTGTAAGTGCTCTAACTCAGTGCTGGCCGAGGAGGGGAAAGGAAGGTACTTTCTCAGTTCCCTTTCATGTCCCACTTTTTTGTCCTTTCAACTCCTTGCTCCAGAAAGCCACCAGCCAATGCTCCTTGCCACTTGCCTCAGACCCAAAACTTACACCATTTCCCCAAAATAGCCCACTTTGTTACCTGTACTACACAATGAACCAGTTTTTCGCTTAATTACTAAACATTTTACAGGGTGCTGATCCATAACCAGATGTCCTATAGAATCCACACAGGTTTCTTGGGTCCATGCTACTCCAGGATGTGTGAGGTGTGGAGTATTCAAGCGTCTGAGAAACGTAACATCTCCACCAAGGGGTAATTCAGTTCAGAAACATTTATTTTGCACCTACTGGGTCCCAGGCATAATGTTTGCTGCTGGTGGTATAATAGTGAATTAAGATGTCTTTATGTTCCCATGAGAAAAACAGATACATACATACTTTTTAAGAAAGAGGGATTCTCAGGACGTCAATCATGTGAGCACAGACAAAGGTCACTTAGCCAAACCTGGGTGTCCAGGGAAAGAAGAAATCATAGATGAACTAAATTTTAAGGTTGAGCAATAGCCAGGTGAAGGACAGTGGGGGAGGTTATTTAGCGGTAGAGAAGACATCAAGAACAAAGCAGAGGGAGGGAATGAACCTTGTTCAGTGTTGAATCTCAAGCCTTTACAATGTCTGGCACATAGTAGGTGTTCAACAAATTTTTGTTTGTTTTTATAACAGTATTATTAACTGTGGTTACTATGCTGTGCATTACATCCTCATGAATTATTTATTTTGTAGCTGGAATAAATTCTTGTTAAGTGAAAAGTTGGGAGAATAGAAGAGTATTAGGAGATGGAAAGGGCAAAGCAGGCTGAGTTGACAGGAAATTGGTTGAGAGTACTGGGAAGGTTTTCAAACATTGAAGATGGATGGCATAAAAGAAGGCTGAAAAGTCCTTTGTGGGATCGGAAGAGCTATGAGATTGGAACATGGAGTCTATGTATTACAGAGAGAAAAGTTGTAATTGTATGCTTTGAAGACACTAAAGCAAAAAAAGAAAAAAATCTGCATTTTCCTATCCTTCAGTTAGGTGGGTTTTTTATTTGTTTGTTTGGTTGGTTGGTTGGTTTTTTTGGTATTTGTTTTTTGTGTTTTTTTTTTTTTTTAATTTCCAAAATCTTTTATAATCAAGTACAAAAATCTAATGTTGCAATAAGATCTCATAGCTGATATTAGGTGACCACTTGCTAGGTCAGAGATACTCTGTTAAGTGCTTTCTATGTATTATCTCACTTGGCCTTCTCAAAAATTCTTGGAGGTAAATACAAGTCCTGTTTTACAGATGAGGATATCAAGTCTCACAGAGTTTGAGGAGTTGTCCTAGGTTATGTAGTACGTGATAGAAATGCAAATTGATTCCAACAGTCTCTTCAGAAGCTCCACTCTTAGCCACTGCTCTACAGCTGAGGTTTTAGAAAGTTATTCTAGTATGATGACCCAAGGAGGAGAAAGATTATAGACATAATTAGAAGCTACAAATGACCATTCCCATTAGTTTCCATTCTGCTGACAGCATTAACACTCTGAAGAGTTCGTTTTTTTGATGACAGACGTGCAAACTGCAAAGTACTTGAGAGTTCCAGAAAGGAGAGTCTTAATTAACATTGGTCAAGCAGCTACTATGCGCCAGAAATACAGAGTCTCATTCAATGCTTATATTTCTATGAGGTAGATTCAGTTTAGCTCCGCTCAACTGAAGTTCAGACATATCCAGCAACTTGACAAATATCTTCCAGCTAGAAAGTGGCTTAAGCAAGATTTGAACCCATGTCTAATACCAGTATTTATGCACATTCCACTACATTGGGCTATCTCTTGGAATCAGCTGGTTATACTGGTATGAAACCCAGCTTTGCCATTTGTTTAACACTTTGGAGACTATTATCCAGGTTGTTTTTTTTTTTCTGCATTTGGAAATCAGAGTGACAATACTCTTTTCACAAGTCTTGAGAAAATTACTTGAGACAATGATTCTGAAAGTGCTTTCTAAATTGTAAATAGCACCCTGAATGTGTGGCATCTTAGACAAATTCATTTTAGAATTGCAGACCCATGATTTTCCCAGATTGTAGGTCTGTGGTCCCATTCTGACTTGTTGAGAGTGCTTACAGAATGTCTAATGATACAATTACCTCTTCTGTGTGATCCTGGCCTCCCCTAGGTCTTGGGCATAGCTCAAGTTTTAGAAGAGAAAGTGCATTTCCTACCATGCTACATTTCCAGCATTTTCAGTTAACAGATGGAGGGCAGCACTAAGCTAGAGTAAGTCCCCTCATGATTATTTAAATCACCAGTTCTTTAAAAAGGATCTTAAGATCCATTAAATATTCATGAAAGCTTCCTTCTTGGCAGCTCCTCCACTGTAGGTAATTACAGAGTGTTTAAAATATCTGAGTTGCTTGGTAGCACACAAAACTCTGTCAGCTGCAAGAACACAGCTGATTTGTAATTTAATTAACATCCTGACTTGTCCTGTTCTTTGTAGCAAAAAGCAGGAAAGTGTTTCTTTTCATTTGTGAGTTTTGTTTGAAAAAATTTCAAATAGAGTACCTGGGAGGGCTTTTTATCTATCAAATCAGTCCTGTTACTTACATTCTGCTCCAAGCCTCAAAATATTCTTTCAGGTGCCCTCTGGGCCAGCTCTATTGCTGATTGTGAATCTTGTTTTGGAAGGGTAACTTCACTTGGGGAGATCTGTGTGCCATCAGTGATCAGTGAGCTTCCACCCACTTTTTTTTTACTATTTATTTATTTATTTATTTATTTATTTATTTATTTATTTATTAAATTTATTATTATCTCTCCGAGTAATGGGTTTTGAGGACGGATTTGGCTACCGACGACAACACTGACTGAGTACCTGCTATACAGCAGGCACCAGAGGGCAGCAGTGAGCCACGCTGGTCGGATGCCTGACCCTGTGGCGGGTTCAGTTCAATAGGAGAGGCAAACGTTAAGAGAGTGATCCCAGAAATAAATGTAAAATTAAAATGGGATGAGCTTTATGAAAAATAAGGCCAGGATGCTCTGAACTCCCGTGAGGCAGGGCGTGGTGTGGTAGGGGGAGGAGAACCACTTATCTGGGAAGCCAGGAGGTCTCCCTGAGGAAGAAGTAAAGGTGAAAATGATGTGGCATGTCTCGTCCTTTGTCTTCCCATTTTCCTCCTAGCTAACACTCCTCCCAGCCAGATTTGCAACATACTGTTCTCGACTGTTCTAGAATAATGGATTGGGGTAGTGGCCAGAAAGGATGGCAGGGGAAAGAGAACCTTGCTCCAGCCAAAATATCATTCAGAGAATTTATTTCAAATAAAGAGACAAATATAAATACTGATCTGATCAGTGGCATCAGACATTCTTAACCTTCTCTTTTTTTTCTTTCTTTCATTCTTTTACCTGTATTTTCCATTCAGAGAGGAAGACAGTGAGTTGGAGAGAGGATGCAATCGGAATAGTAACCAAGATGTGGCAGAGATCACAGATAGGCTAACATATCATGGAAAAAGGAAGGAGCTGGAAAGAGAGCTGGCTGGCTACATACTGCACAAGCCTCCAGTAAATAAAATTCCTAAAAAGAAATGTCAAAGTGTTTAAACAACATATATTCTTCAAAATAAGATGGTTGCTGGGAGGGCCTGGATGTGATTACCCTACTATGGAAATTAACCTTATAGTCTTGGGAGGAAAGAAAAACCCTTCAATTCCATGTGGTTCATTTTTCAAGACTGCGTTCTTCCCTCTTAGTTTTCTCTGTTTTCTGAGCTGCAGTCACTGCTTCCTTAGGAAGCATTACTCTTTGCAAGCCTATTATTTATTGAACTTTCTTACCGACTTCATTCTTCCCCTAAAAGATGTGATTCTGCCAAAGCACATTTTTAAAACTGAGAGGCTTCCTTCCAGCAGCGGCTTTCAGTCAGCTGGACCTATTGGACACGCACTACTTGGCCTGTATTGTGGCCTGACCTCTGTGTGGGAGACAAACGTAAATGGTAGGAGTTCCTGCCCTCAAAGAATTTAAGTCACAGAGCGGGAGATAAGACTCCATGGAGAATGCTATTTGTCAATAGAGTTAACAGACGCGGTGGGACTAAGAGGATTTGAGCATTTCCAAAATGTTAGGCTTTGTGTAAGAAACCATAAACATTCTTTAATTGTGTACCTGCTTCATAACGTTGCTGTAGGTCTTCAATGGGATAACTTCTGTAACATTCTTAGAGAAGGGTTCATGGAGAGTGTTCACTAACTGTTGGTATTCTAATATTACTTACCTTTCAAGAGCACACAGACATGTTCTGTCTCTCCCTGAGTTTGATCTCTCTCTCTCTCTCTCTCTCTCTCATTAGACCAGTGCCAACTTCTGCTGCAAGGGGGAAGCAGAGTATTTTTTATGCAGAAACCGAGATAGACCCAGATTTTATTTGTTAGGCCTTGAAAGATTTGAGACTTCTCCCTCAGTTGTCATACACATGCTAGTGGTGCCAGGGCAACACCATCTTCTAAACTGTGCAGGGGTCCTCCCTCCACTGAGGGATCAGATGCATGGAGCCTCCTGCATTGGAATCGTGGGTAACTCAGGATGGTTCTGACTCACACAGGCACCCACAGAATGTGTGAGCAGAATCTGGTCAGACTTCCCAGCTTTTGTCCATCCACAGAAGGTTGTCGGGTAAAAGAGGAGTATGACAGTGATTGCATGCAGATTTAGCGGGGAGGGCTTTTTGATCAGGTATGCCATATTGTGGCTCAGATTATTTCAGCTGACTTCGGTGGTCACATGTCTTGATCTTTTACTACTTGTCAGTCATCCACGGGGCAGTGGAGATTCAGAGATGCATAGGATTCCATCTCTGCTCATGAGGCATTTGTAGGAGAGATAGGCACACAGACAGGTCATTGCAGGATAGAGTTGTTACTCAATGACAGAAATCTGTGCAGAATACTATGGGAGTGTAAAGGATGGATGTCCTTTCAACCTTAACAGTCAGAGAATACTGCCCAGAGGAGATGACACCCTATAATTATCAAGGAACTAGAATAGTTTGCCTGATGAAGGAGTCTGGAATGGAGGGGTTAAGCTTCAGAAGGAGGAAAGGGATAACACTCCAGCAGCGAGGAATAAAATGAGCCAAGACAGGAGGACATGAATTGTGTATTAATGTTCCCTGTCCTGAGCACTTCTTCTGCCTCAGTCCTATTAGAGCTGGGAGAAAAAATATAATCTGTCTATAAAAGTTCTTCTGCTCTGGAGTACCCGGCAGTGGACTGAGTTGAGGAGAGGAAAGAGGTAGGCACAGATTTCAAAACAGAGGTGTTCCTCAAATGGCCCTCCTTTTGCAGGCAATACAGTCCTGCAATGTGCCAAGAAGGGCATCAGTACCTACTAGACAAGCCCTGAAATGAGAGATGACTCAGAATTGTCCAGCTCTAATGAGCTGATTCTGAAGTCAGGAGGTGACCTCTGTGGAGTTGTTTAATCTCCCTTGTTAGATGACTGTTCAGAATTTCCTAAGAATTGTATTTCCTGAAGATAAAGTTGGTCTTTTAAGATCTTTAAGTCCTAACCAGTTTGGAAGAACATTTAAGTGTTTTAGCTGTAGAGTCAGACTAACGTGTTTGAATCCTGGTTCGACGCTCAGCAGATAAGATAGTTGGGCATCTAACTATCCAAGCCTCAGATGAGGAGAATAATGACACCTATCTTTCAGGTATGATGATGCATATAAAGCATTTTGCATAGTTTCTGGCACATTAAGTGTAGCTACTATTATTATTGGTTTTGATATTGGCATTAGTGTGAGGATTAATATTTCTGTTAATATTAGCATTAATGTTAATATTACTATTAGGTTAGTATTACAAATCAAAAAATCATTTTTGCTCCAGCCAAAGTTGAATCCAGATGGGGAGTCAACTATGCCATGTCAGGGTGATTTGTTTGGAGGCGTACATTTGAGTTAAATATGGTACTTCTCACCAGTTCTTGTCATCTCTTGCTTAGTCACCACTTGTAGAAAACTGAAAGAAAAAGCAAAAAAAGGAGGGGTCTATCTGGTTGGCATCAGATAGAGCATTGTTTAAGTCTCTTAAATGGGGCCCTGTCATCTACAATAGACAGCGGTCTGCCTGTCAGCTTTGTCTCCTGCCATTCCAGGCTCCATCCAGAACTTACATTAGGTTCACCTGAAGCATGGGTATTAGTGTGCGCATGACTTATGGAGGGCAGTTCCCAAGAGAAATTCTTAAGGCAGGAAGGTGAGCACCAAGGAGCTCCGTAAGAATGCAGGTTTAGGTAGAGTCTGGCTTCAGGTTGATCCCACAGGTGCTCTGGAGTGTAATTTGCACGACAGGGTTTGTTTCACTCTGAGGTGTGGGAGTTGGGAGTACCAGTATCACTCCCAGTCACATCAAGGTGAGGAGGCCTTGCTCCCCCAAGGGCAAGCTTCCTGAGAAGTTAGCAGATGTGGGCCCGGGGTGTGTGAAAGGGATTTCCATAGATTCGGGTAAGGGAACAATAATATCCGCTACAATCCATTTCGAGATCTCACTGTTCCCTTAAAACACCATCCGCTCTTATCACTTATCTCTTCTACACATATTGTTGCCTTTGCTTAAAATATCTCTTACCTTTTTATTATCATTCTAGATTCTGGTTTAGCCTGGGAAGCCTTAGATAGAGGTAGAGATGACCCATTTTTGCTCCCACAGAACTCAGTTTGTACTTACAGTCATTATCATTGTACATTGTGACTTGGCTGCACGTATGTATGACTCACTTAATAACTTATGGTTGTTTGGAGGTCAAGAAACAGTTCTTATTCGGTTTCTAGTCTTAGCATATATTACAGAAAGGAATGAAGAGGAGAGAGATATAATATTTAAGGATCTGGTGTTTTTTAAGATTGTGTCAAGCAAATGACGTGGTTGACTTTTTTTCTTGAATCTGAGTTCCTAATGTTTTACAATGAAACAGGTTGTATTTAGCCGTCAAAATACCTTTGCAGCTTAAGCAACTGATACCCATTTCGTTCACTTGTTCAATTGTCATTTATAACTTTATTCAAAAAGTACTTATTGAGTGTATGTGCTAGGCATTTGGCTAAGGACTGGAGATATGAGGATACACAAGGCCTTGAATGGCCCAGTCTCACACATCTTATAGTTCAGTATAACACCAAACATAAAATACACAACCAAACATCATATTAAAATTTGTGATTGGGGGATTGAGGGAGATGTGGGAACACAAAATTACAAACATGCAGTTCACAAAAGCTTCCCAGAAAATGGATGTGAAAGTTGAGGACTAAAAAGATCAATGAATGTTAAAATCAGCAATTTTTACTAATAAAATACTAATTGATGGGTTTTACAGTCTCGTTTTAGGACTTATCGGTCTTTGAAATGGGTCTTAAATTTATGAAAATCATTAATTTAAAATAAGTTATTTGTGACACTACATAAGTTCAACTAAGTTTATTATCTGTGTTCTGACAGTTATTTATCTGAATAAGTGAGTGAGGTGTATATTTTTATGGATGAGATCTTCCTCCAAACCAGCTGAATCGTATTGTAGGAATCCTTGTAGAGCCTCAGTAATCATTTTAACTGCAAAATTGTAGGTTGGTGTCTTTGGATCTTTATTTCAGACTTCTATGAGTGACATGAATATGGCTTTACTCACACATATTTTAAGTTTTCAAAAGCTTAAAAGGTTCCTCAAAAGACTGAAAATTGAATACCATCTGATCCAGCAATTCCACTTCTGGGTATGTACCCAAAAGAATTGAAAGCAGAGCTCCAAAAGGATATTTGTACAGCCATGCTCACAGAAGCATTTTTCACACTAGCCAAGAAGTAGAAGCAACCAAACTGCCCATCTACAAATGAATGAATAAACAAAATGTTGTATAGTGCTACCTCAGTTTTTGAATGTCTCCATTGACGAACATTTCGGGTTAACGAACGCCGTAAATTTTATGAATCTATGGTATCGTTAGATAGTAAAATTCATGCTAAATTTGCAGTTTTAGGGGTTGATTTTAAAGGTCTGGAATGGATTAATCCATTTTGCATTACTTTCTATGGGGAAACTGCACCTCGATTTTCGAATGTTTCAGAACTCGAATGGTCTTCCTGAACAGATCACATTGGAAACCTGAGGTACCGCTGTATATACATACAAGTGAATATTATTCAGCCTTTAAAAAGAAGAAAATTCTAACAGTGCTACAACATGGATGAAGCGCAAGGACATTATGCTAAGTGAAATAAGCCAGTGATAGAAAGATACATACTTATGATTCCGCTGATATAAGTAGTTAAATTCATAGGTAGTAGAATGGTGGTTGCCAGGGGCTGTGGGAGGGGAAAATGGGGAGTGTTTGTTTAATGGGTATAGAGTTTCAGTTTTGCAAGATGCAAATCTTCTGGAGATTGGTTACATACCAATGTGAATATTACTGAATATTACTGAACTGTACACTTAAAATGGTTAAGATGGTAAATTTTATATGTGTATATTACCACAATTGTTTTAAAAAGCTTTAAAAAATTGAAATAATGATTTGTTTGTATTTATAACACAGTCCTGTGGTGAGAACGGTGAGAGAAAAGAGTTCAGAAGTAATGGAGGCTCAGCTCCTGTAATGGTGTTGGGGATTGGCTTATGGCAGGGTAAGGAAGCGAGAGCTCTGCCTGTGAGCAATGGGAGCCACTAACAAGTTTAAAGACAGGACTTTGTCAGGTTGTGATTCAAAAAGCCTCCAGGTGCAGTGGAGACAATGGATGGGAAAGGGGTAATCTTAGCGGCAGTCTTGCCAGTCCAGAGGATGTTGCTGTGGCCCGGCTGAGAGCTGAAGAGAATCTGAGTGTGGGTAGATTAGTGGGCAGGTTAGTGGTGGTGGCAGGGGATGAGGATGGAATAGATTCCAGAATTATTTAGGATATAAATTAGGCAGACTCAGTCATTTATTAAATTGGCAGATGGTAGGGGGATGTGGAAGAGAGGATGGAGTCTGACTGACTCCTACTTTTCTGGCTTGGATGACTGCATAGATTGTAGTGCCTCCCTGAGATAGAATTGAAGAGGGGGAGAGATGTGGAGGGCAGATGGGCTGAAAGCCAGAAGCACTAAAATGGGCATATGTATTACATTATTCCACTCCCAATGGACACATAACTGATCAAGAATGAATGTTAAACTCGAGCCATGTTTCTGAGGCAGCTTACCTTCCCAAATTATTCATAAGGTTAAGAAAACAGAAGTATATTATTTTGCAGTTCACAGAAATGTCCTAACGTCATTTTGTGGCGTATTCTCAATGAAATGTTTTCTACCAAGCTGTTGACTGAGTTATCAAACTTGAGTTTCGTCTTCTCATGAGAGTTGAGGAGGGGTTGATGATAATAGAAAGATTATATAGAAAGATAATAGAAAGATTGATAATAGAAAGATAATAGAAAGATTAAATTCAGATTTAAGTTACCTGGACAGTGTCCCACCTCTGATGACCACTATTTAGGTGACCCTGGACTAGTTTCTTAACCTCTCTGAGTGTTAGTTTTCTCCTAAGTAAAATGGAACATCACGGATAAGAAATGGACAAAATAGCTTAGAGTCCTTTGCAAATGGTAGTCAAGATGTCGTTAACTGTAATTTTTGTTTTGAAACTAATACTAAGCTTAGCAAATGGCAACCATAGCAGAGAAATCCTCTCTGAAAAATACTAGTAATGATAATCAACTTATGAAAAAGAGTGGACAACAGATTGAACTGCCACCCCTGGGTAGTTCTTCTTGTTACTGTCAGATTATGAGTCAGATGTTGAAAAAATTATATTTTTCACCCTAAAAATGAAAGAAACAGCCATGATTTTGTAAGGAGATATGTTAGTAATCTGACGTGAAAAAAAATAACTGCTGGTGATAACGATAATGGAGTACAGGGGTGATGTTAAACATCACGGTTAAGCTTGAGATGGTGTTATGACGGTGTTTGGACTCCTATCCCTCATACCCCTGTACCATTCACAGGGAACAAAGGCAAAGCAAGGCTAACTAACATTTTACTAGCTAGGTTGTGAATGGTTCGTAGAATTGTTAGGTGAAGTGATCACTGGTACTTACTGTGACTGACACCATCTTGCAGCCATCTTAAGAAGCAAGCTGACCACAAGTTAAACCCAGGAGGGGTGGGCCTGTGTCTGCTGAAAAGAATATTCTTGCATACACAAGTGGTCCCATTAAGTTGTTTACTGGTTTGGATTAAACAGCCCTTAAGCACGAGCCACATGGCTACAAGGCACCTGTGTGAGCCTGGTGCCACTCGGGAGGCCACTTGGTTCTATATAACAAGCCCTGTCCTTTTTGGGTGAGGAAACCTATTATCTTGCTGCTGCCCAAGTCTGTCTGTGAGTTCTGTTTGTAAGTTTTCTTTAAAAAACTCGATGTAATTCAGGAGTTGTCAGCCTCTTTCTTAGGTCTTTCGGCCCCAGGGAATTTTTCCAACGCGAATGTTCTGTTTTCTTTCGTAGGTCCAATAGCCTTGAAACAATGAGATTCTAGCAAGACAGCTCCAAAGGAAAAGTACTGATACGAGTATAAATGAAGCAATGCAAGACAGAAAGATAGGAAGCCCAGGCCGAGGCTAAAGATAGAGACTGATCCCAGGGCCAGGGCTGTACTCCTTCAGCTTCCTCGTCCTGAGCCCTTTCTTTCTCTGCCAGCTTCCTTGGGTCTGTTTGGAAGTCACAAAGGATGGCCTTTGTCAGAGGCTGCTGTTACTGTTACAGGCATGTAGAAGGAAGATGATAAAGGAAAGAGGAAAAGGGATCATTCGTTGTCACCCTTCTGTCGCTTATAAGCAGAGATAGTACTTTGTCAGGCAAAAGGAAGTCATCAGCGTTGGTCGATAGTGATGGTTGGTTTACTTGCCCTTGGCCTGGTTTATGGTGACCACCAAAAGAGTCTGCAGCAAAGCCTGTTTGGTGAGGTCAACAGTAGGTACACACTGGCTCCTGTCAATGAAGTTAGAAATGCGGTTCAGAACTGTACCCTTTGCAACCACTAATGCTTGCTTTTCTTTCTTGTCTTTTCTCCTAGAAGTATCGATACCAAGATGAGGACGCTCCACACGATCATTCCTTACCTCGACTAACCCATGAAGTAAGAGGCCCTGAACTCGTGCATGTATCAGAAAAGAACCTATCTCAAATAGAAAATGTCCACGGATATGTCTTGCAGTCTCACATCTCTCCTCTGAAGGTCAGTTTGATTGCTCTTAGAGCTGGCGGCGGTGGTTGGTCTGTGTGGTTCAGGGAGATGTTTGCCTGCCTGATTAAATGAGGCTCTTTTAAAACATTACAGTGGCCCATGGTTGCCAAAGGATTTTTCTGTGGTTTAGAGGCTTACCTGGAATTCCTGACGCAGGGCAGTTGTTCTTGCAGTTGTTTGAGTATCTGGCAAGTCCGTTTCGGTGCTGAGAATGGGCTAAGGAAAGAGCCAAGATTGAAAAATTGAAAGAGAAAATAAAAACCACATGTTTTAAAAGCCCAGGAGTCCATCAAGGTTTTGTTCAAATGTTCTCTCTCCATCTCTATTCCTGGACCCAGATAAGACAATGGAAGTAAATATAAAATGGTAACACCTAGTGATTGCCTTACCGTGTCGACTAAAAGGGAAAATATGTGAGTTAGGTCATCAACACTCCTATTTTATACTGTATTCCTTTCTACTTGGTGTTATACTCTTCCAACACTTTCTACCTTTTTCCTTACTTGAAAACAATTTCTTGATAAACGGTATTTTGACAAGAAGGGGCAATTGAACGAGAGTGAGGATTTTCTGTGCTCTTTGGTTGCAAATTCCTCTGCTGTTTTCTTTCCTGATGCTAAGGGATTTTTGTGCTTTGGGTAATCGCTTATAAATGTTGATTAATGTTAAAGAAAAATTGAACTAGAGTCAATGATGTAATAGAGGAGAATTGAAATGAAAAACGAAATGAAACTACCAAGTAACCTGTTATTACTGAAAAAAGGGTTTTTGTGTGTGTGTGTGTTGTTAGCCAGGACGTTTGCTTCAACAGCACTTTCCATATGGCTGTTTTACAATGAAAAATGTAGCCATAATGCTGGCCCTGATGCTTTTTGGGACCTTATTATACTTTCCAAAATGTCAAAGTAAGGCTATTATGCTTAATATAATTCTAAAATTTGATACATTTTAAATAACCTGGAATTCTAACAATCTGTTATCAAATAAACTAGCTGTAGTTACCACCAATTAGTTAAAATATTAGGCTAATTGTAAAATTCCAGTGAATATTGTATAATATGTAAAAATATGTAAATATTATGTCTCTGGAATTCATTGTTCAATTCTTCCCTAGAGTCTCTTTGGAAATCATTGAATGACTGATATAAATAGGTATGTTTAACCTGGAGAAGAAAAGGTTAAGGAGATTTATTCACCTCCTCACACTTCAAGGGCTGTCATATGAGAAATACAATATTGGTGTCACCTGGAGGGCAGAAATAGGACCACTGTGCATAAGTAACGAGAATGTATATTTGTGATCATTATAAGATCACAACACCTGACAGTTAGAGCTACCCCCAAAACGCAGGAGTTCCCTGTCTGGATAATGACCTGGCCGTTGCATTGTGAAAGGACTTCCTTCAGCAAGAGGGTGCATGAAATTGTACTTAAGGTCTAGCCTAGCTCTAGGAATCAATGATTCTATTCTGTGGTCAGATGAATGCCTTCCTTTTTTAAGGACCCTTCTATCTTTGCAAACAAATGTTCACCCACACTCTTTTCTGTGTGCTGACCTGTATAAATTGAGAAAGGGCAGAGCTGGGAGACTGGATTGCATTGAGCGTACTTCAATTTCAGTTTTGTTTTTTTTGTGTTTTTTTTTTTCTTTCTAACTGGTGGAAAGAATCCCTATAAGGACCTTGATGGAGCCTCCTTTCCTTGTTTCCCTCCCAACTTGTCATTCTCCCTTTCTTAGCACTTCCCTAGAGCACAGCTCCTAAAGGCTGCAAATTAAGTGGGATAATTGAGGCTAATCTAAAGCTAGCCTGCTTACAGTAAAAAAAAGAAAAAAGAAAAAGAAAAATAGAACCAAAAATAAAAGCATAATAGGATCTTCATTTTGTAAAACTAAGTCTTCAACATATACGTGACTATATAACTATCTGAACATCTATAGTTTGTGTGAAGTGATACCATGTGTTGTACTTAATGCCTTATGTGAAAAATGTATATTAGAGTTGAGGGTAAAGGTTGCTTTTTCTGAAGATTAGATCTCAGATATAAAGGATTCTTTCTTATTTTCCCTTTATCCTTTGCTTACCAGTAATCTCAGAGTTAAGTGTCTTTAACTTCAGTGGTTTTCCTTAGCTTAGGTTTTCTGTTTCTTTGTTTTCTTTTATTTCTTATCCTGTTCTTTAAAAATAAATATTGGTGTTTTTTTTTATCGTTTTACTGTAGTGATGTTTTTATTGAAAGCAGTTCACATCAATTTTTAAAGTAGCCACCTAAGAATTAATAAACCCCTGCTATGAAACAGGAAGGTTAGAATAGATTTTCTTTCTTTTTTGGAACCACCATCTCAGGGGTGTAGCCCCCAAGATATTCTGAAGAGGATAGAAAAGTGGATTCACCCAGGACTCTGAACCCAGGCTGTGAGGTCGCTATTCCGGGGCCAGGACCCGCTGGCAGTGTCGGTTATGCTGAACAAGATACATTGTTAGATTGCCTTAATGAGGAGATTGTGTACCTTTCTTCTACCAGCAATAGTGACAGGGGTAATAGTGATAGGGGTAAACACTCACAATTTCTCCAGGAAAAAAAATACAACATTCTGATGTGTAGACTTTGCCAATTTCATGGTGTAAGTATCCCCATCATGGCTGATTTCAGGCTACCAACCTGAAGGTCCTGAAAGTTTTGAAACACAGGGCTCACGAGGCTTGCACATGCCTGCACAGGTTGGCTCCAGCACAGGTACTTTTTTGTAGCAACAGGACACATTTCCTAATCAAGTTTTTAAGGTCGTTATTATATATGATCACAGTTCAAGTGTTTGGAAAACTTGCCATGATTAAAAATCTAATGTGTTATTTTTCTCATGAAGGAAGCCTGTTAGAGTCAGAGAAATGCTAAGAAGGTACAAATTCGCAGGTAGACCTGGCATATTTTCAACCTCTTTGCTTCTTTGATTTGTGTGGTATTCTTGGGTCAAGCACTAAAAGGGAGAAAAGCAAGAAGGCAAAAGACACAATCAGATTCTGCCCCCCTGAATCCTACCTAGGAGACGCTGTAGCTCTCTAGCATACATTAGGAATTTACACACGCATGCCTAAACAGCATGTGAGATGGCTGCATAGCAGTTTAAACGTTGCATTGAACAGCCTCTGAAACATTAGCTGAGTAATCTCACTGATGCAGGTTTGACAATCGTTTCTTCCGCATTATCACTTGAAGCCTCTCTAAGATTCATCTACCTTTGGTGCACACCCACTGCCTGGCTGATAGATGAGCTTGCTTAGCTTGTTTTCATTAGAGTGGCTTGGCCAGTGTGAAGTATGGGGCTGGAAAGAAATGCAATTTAGCGGTCAATTCAAGGGAATTTGCTTTCCTCGCCTCAAGATGGGAATGCTCTTTCTTCAGATGCTACCTAGAATCTTCCACAAAAGAAATTGGCCTATAATATAAAACATGAGCATTTTCTTTTCAGTTTAGGTCAATTCAATTAATATTAATTGAGTATCTACTATGTGCATCCTAATAGGTGATGGGGAAACAAAGGGCATTAAAACATGAATATGCCCTTTGTTTCCCCATATATATGCAAAAAAATGTATACGCATTTTAAGAAAGGAAAAAAACTGCATTAATATTGTAATACTCAATGTATACTGATAACAAAAAATGAATACAAGTCAGGTGCATACATTTTTGGGGGGCACCCCCGGAATATACACTTAAGGGACCTGAGTTCTAATTATCTGTTACTTACTCTTACTCTGCAACAGGAATTCAAATTGCGAAGCTTAGATACTGTGAGACCCCAGGCATCTAGCAGTACTTTCTGAGAGACAGGAGAAAGAGGGAGGGAGGGAGGGAGGGAGGGAGGGAGGGAGAGAGAGAGAGAGAGAGAGAGAGAGAGAGAGAGAGAGAAGAAGAGATATGGTGGTGGGAGTGGGGGGCTGTCTGACTTATTTTTAAGAATCTGGACATTAGAATACCTGGATTTAAGTCCTAGCCTTTTTGATTAGTAGTTGTATGACCTTCATCAAGTTAACCTCTGTAACACAGTTTCTGCATCTTTAAAGTGGAAGTAATAATAATACTTATCTCATAGGATTTTTATACTAATTAAATGACATAATACATGTGCACTGCTTAGAAAGTGCCTGGCACATAGTAAGCTCTCACCAAATGTTGTTTTGATCTTGTTATTATCATCAACTAGCTACCATGACAAATACCTTAAAATAGCTTATTTCATTTGTTTCATTTTACTTCTAAGAGATAGTATACCTGACTTTAAAATTAAATCGTTCCCTTTAACCACAGAACTAGTAAATGGGAATTCCAGTGCTTTTAACTCAGTTCTCTCTGGACCCAAAGACAGTATTCTTTATCACTTCTGTGCTGTATCACCTTCTCCTAAATTGTTGTACTTTTAAAGAGATCTTAGCTTTAAATTTTTATTCATTGATTCCACGTGTGTAAACGTTGAAGGTTCTTTTTTCATAGAACTTTATTCTGTATAATTAAGCAGATATAAAATATAAGAGAATGTGTCAGAAATATAGTTTTCTAAATGGGAACCATGAAGAGTGTGGATAAGTGGAAACATTATGAGGAAATATAAGAAAAACAGGTTCTGATTTTAAAATATTTCAATCCCAAGGGATTATGTTCCACTTTCGTGACAAAAACTAGCATTTGTGGGCTAGTTTTCTTTAAAAAGGTTTTTTTGAGATTGTAAGAATTTATTTCTTTTTTAATATTTACTTTTTCAATTACAGTTGACATACAATATTATATTAGTTTCAGGTGTACAACACAGTGATTAGACATTTATATAATTTACGAAGTGATCACCCTATTAAATCCAGTACCCATCTGACACCATGCATAGTTATTACAATACTACTGACTATATTCCCCATTCTATCCTCTACATCACCATGACTATTTTGTAACTACCAATTTGTACATCTTAATGCCCTCGCCTCATCACCCATCCCCTACCCCCCATCTGGCAACCGTCAGAAAGCTCTCCGTATCTATGAGCTTGTTTCTCTTTTGATTGTTCATTTGTCCTGTTCTCTAGACTCCACGTATAAGTGAAATCATCTGACAGTTGTCTTTCTCTGTCTGACTTACTCCACTCAGCACAATACCCTCTAGGTCCACTCATGTTGTTGCAGAGGGAACGATCTCATTCTTTCTTACGGCTGAGTAATATGCCATTGTATACATGTGCCACCTCTTCTTTATCCATTCTTCCACTGATGGATACAAGGTTGCTTAGCAAGAGAGACATACTTTGTTTTGAGCAGCTGAAGAATTTTTCTCTTTGAGATACACTCCTTACACTAGGTTCCTGTGTCATCAAAGAACCCAGCTAAGTCCATCCCACCACAACACTCCTGTTTCTCCTTCTCAGGACCCAGCAAAATCTAGTTCTGCAATTTTTATTTCATTATTCTTTCTTTTCAAATATTCATTCTACACATGCTCAATTTCATAAACTATCATCATTTTCAGAAATAATCAGTGCAGAAGTTACACATTCAACTCCCACTCAGTGAATAACGCTATTCTTTATGCTCTGTTTCATGTTACCATGACATTCGTTAGACTAGAAATCGAATTGATTGTTTTAATTCTACTTTTATTCATAGCCATTAGTTGTATTTTGTTTTAATAAATTTACTGTCAATATTACCATCTTTATATTAACACCCTCAAGGTCAGGGTCTATATTGGTTTTGTTCATTATTATACTCTCAATTCTTCAACAAATACTTTTTTAAATTAATTTCAAAAATTAATTATTTTTAAGCATCCGTATGAACACTGCTATGAATAATTGCCTTCTTGGTGACATTGATAGAATGTCAAGGCATAGACTTCTTGCTTTTCCCTTTCCCGTGCCCTCTTTTCCCTTTCCTTATCATCACTGATACAAAATTTTATCAATTTTAAACCCGATTGCTTCCTCATGTACTACATATCTGAAATCTGGAGGTGCCCTAAAATCAATTCTTACAATTAAATTTGGCCGTATCTCCTAGCGTACATGAAAAAAAAAAGATGTGTCTTACAGTCAAAGCCATCTTAGATTCAGTGACTATTTACAAGGAAGTTTGCAGCTATCTTTCTTAGATTGGTATGAATTGATTTGATCAGATAAATATGATTTTCTGTCTTCTAATTCTCATTGAGACAAAAATAAACAGTTCTGGAAAACTTTACTGGAAAGTGAGAGTATAAGAGAGTGAGATAGACTTCTATATCCTTGAACAACTGGGTGCTTACTGAATACAAACAGGAAAACATTGACAAATCTGCAGGCAGCACAAGTTTGGGAAATTATAGGGGCATTGCTCATGAATGAGGAAGCTGATATACAGAACTGCAGGCAAGAAAGAGAAAGTGCACTTTGTTTCACTGACTACTTTTTTTTTTTTACCAGAGTTTTGGGAGCTTGCTTAGAGGAAGGTATGTTTTAGCCAACAGTACAATAAATCCTCTTCCTCCAGGAAAGCGTGCCTATTAACTCTTGCCTGACTCCACTTGGTCATAACATCATACGGCACAGGGAATCTGAACAATTAGCTTCTTTATATATACCTTATTCTATTATTCTATTAGGTTGGGACAAAAGTAATTGAGGTTTTTGCAATTATTTTTAACCTTTTAAACCACAATTACTTTTGCACCAACCTAATAAATAATGTTTATGGAACTAGATATTGTCCTTTCTTCTAGATATTCCATTTGTCTTGCTCTTAATAAAAATAAAATCCTCTGAAATGGGCTGCCTCTCTGTTTTGTTTTTATCTTTTTTCTCTCTTATTGGCATCTACAATGAAACTAGACCAGGATTTCCCAAAGTACACCTAGTGGGATTTTGTCATCATTATAAGAAAAAATAAAGGGACAAATGCTGAAAACATTTGAGAGGTTAGCCCCATTAACATATTGAAAGATTTCTCAGAATTTTTAATGTGATAATATGTAAAATAAACCTCTAAGATGAGGATATAGATGAGGATAAGATGGAGAAATACAGAGTATTTCTCAAACATGTTGGTCATGGAACCCTTTCTTCCAAATAAAATTATTTTTTGGTTGGGCGCATGCACTTTTTAAAATACTACAACAGACACATAGACTATGGCTAACCCAACCAATAGCAAAACACAACATAAAGCTCATTTTGGCTCTAGAATCAGACTCAACCAGATTCAAATACCAGATCCTGTACCTACTAGCTGTGCGGGCGTCCTCAAGTTACTTAACTTCCTTAAGCCTCAGTTTTTCAATTGTAAAATAATGGCATTTGCTCATCTGCTTCTATGGTGTTTAAGTGAGAAAAATCTGTACAAAGATCTCAGCTCAGAGTTTGACACATAAGAAATACACAAAAATAGTAGCTCTCCTTATTGCTGTTCATAGTATTAGTATATATTTGATTCTAATAGTCATGACGGACATCCTGACAATCAACTGAAAAAAATAAATACATTTTTTCATCTCTAGCCATAGTACTTTTAGTGAGATTACTAATTAAAAACTAAGCTAATGTTGCTATTTTAGCAAATTAGTAGCGTTCAAAAATATAAAAATCTGTTCATTTCTGTTTCTTGCCACTAGATGGTAGAAGTAGCTGAGCTGTTGTTTGAGGAAGCCTCTGGTCTTGGGGAAGACACTGAGTTTTGGAGGCTAAATTGAGAAGCTCTTAGCTAATAAAAATACAAAAATGGTTTGGCAGAGATTTTCATACTTGTGAATAACGCATTTTGTTCCAGGCCCAGACCTTGGCGAGAGGAAAAGTTTGAGTGAAATATGGCTTTGACAGATGCAGCCTGAATCCAGGTGCAAAAGCTCCTGGTTGAAAGTCTACGCAAATGAAACATTTCTTGCTTCAGTAATTATTAACTGGAAAGTTAATAGCATAGCCTTGTATATTGAAGCCAGAAGTTGGAAAAAGGAAGAAGAAAATGGTAGGTATAGGACCTACTGCAGTATCTCACAATTCAAGAATGCTCTCTAGAACTAGCCTACCGTGGGTTAATGAGTTCCCACCATGGGTTTCAAAAGCTGTCAGAGGAACGACATCCAGATATTCTATTTTTCTCATCTACACAGCAGGTATAGCACTAGTAATACATTTTTCTCTAAGAAATAATAGGTTATTGTGCATATTAAAGGCATAAAAACATGAGGAGCATTTGTAATAATTCTAGGTATCATTAGTGATTATTTGTAGCTGCAGATATTACGAAAGAGTTAACTCAATTACACACAGAAGTTCTTCTCAAGACTAAGTTTCGCTTCCGCCAAGACTTGCTGTGACGATTAGCAATAATATACATAAAGCTCACAGAGGCTGCCCATCAGTAAAGGATACTGATTATTACTGTCATGAATGATGCTGCTGTCGTTGGTGACCTAAAATGATACATAATCCCCTATACCCTTCCACGTTAAAAAAAATTGGAATTGTAACCTTTCAGGAAGTGTGTTTTCAGTTCTTTTTTATTAGCAAAGATACATAGAAATTATTTCAAATGGCACACCATACATTCATAAAAAAGTGTTGACATTGATTGGGCGATAGAATCTTTAACTCTTTCTCAGCTAATGGAAAGCAGATGAACTTTAGAATCAGACCCACTAGTGTTCAAATTCTGGCTCTTTGGCTTTCTAGATGTGTCCTTTAGCAAATCTATCAACTTCCTCTCTGTTGTAAGTAATAGTACCGTGTTTCCCTGAAAATAAGACCTAGCTGGACAATCATCTTTAATGCGTCTTTTGGAGCAAAAATGAATATAAGACCTGGTCTTATTTTACTATAATATAAGACTGGTTCTATAATATAATAAATATGATGTAATATATTATAATATAATGTAATATAATATAATATAATGCCAGGTCTTTTATTCATTTTTGCCCCAAAACACGCATTAGAGCTGACTGTCCGACTAGGTCTTAATTTTGGGGAAACAGGGTGTGTAACTCACAGGGTTACTGTAGAAATCACTTGAGATAATACATGGAAAGTCATTAGAATAGCACTTGGCACCTAGTAGGTGCTCAGTAAATGGTAATTATTTTATACTTAAAAATAGAAAAATGTATGTGTATGCGAGAGCAAATCTGAATTTAAGATCAATTAACCATTTGAGGTCTCAATAAAGATGGCACTTGTTATCATATCTTCATACTTGTTGTCCTTGAAAGAATGGCTTTACACTATAGAATATCCCTACCTCAGGTAAGCAAGGGTATATTATCCAAAATTTTTGTCTTTCACGTGAATGTGAATGTCACCTTGGTTAGTTCAAACAAAGTATAGCAAATAAACTGGGGGCATGGCCAGGTAGTCCAAACAAGTCTGTAACATGTGTATAATCTTTCAAAGTGTCTACTTGCAGAGAAGCGTTGACTTAGATATATAACTCCTGATATGTTTAAGAAGCATTACTTCATAGTAACAAGTTGATGTCTAGTATCTTTGAGTAATAAAATAGAGGCATTTACAGAACTTACTGAATTCACACATTAACCATATTGAAAGTCTAGAGAATATTATTATTAGTCCATGAAAATTGAATCAGTTTTTGTTCTAGGTCTAGCAGTGTATTTATAATCATACTCTACTAATTCTAAATGCCGATAAACTCTCACTTGTGTAAACCCTAAGGAATCACTCTAGTATCATTTCGTATAGTATAATTCTGTTGTTTTTTAAATGAAGTACATACTAACCTGGAGCTCTCTTTGACAAAGAGATTTAGGCTATATCAGCAGTCTTTATTTGTTCATTTATATTTGTTCAACAAAACTATTAGGTCCTAGGAAAGGGGTAGGAAGCAGCTGCTAAGGTCTAAAATTTAATTTCATGAATTTTTCTTTCTTTGTATTTATATCTGCTCACCAAGCTTTCTGTATGGAGACTGTTTTAGAAGAAATAATAACACTAATAAAACACATTTATTGAATTCCTAATACATGCTAACACTGTTGTAAATGCTTTACATGTATTGGTTTATTTCATTCAACCACCCCACGAGATAGGTTTTCTTATTATTCCCTCTTTATGGACAAGGACATGGGCACAAAGAAGTTAGAAAAACTTGTCTAAGGTCATACAGTTAGTCCTTGATAGATTTGGGATATGAGTCCAGCTACATCAGACCCCTCACTCTTCGAGTATGAGCAAGTGAGCATAATGCAGTTTTAAAACTAAAGGGGACAGTAGACCTCATCAAATCCAGATTTTCAAACTGCAACTGACCCATTAGAAGATGTGCAATGAATTTCCTTGGCAATTTTAGAATAGAATAAAAGAACAGAATACAAAATATGGAGTACATCACAGGTAGAAACCTTTGTTTCTGTTTAGTGTAGATATATTTGGGTGTGCACTGGCTCATGTTGTAAAATACATTTCTTATTGTGATCAAGGTCAAGAAAGTCAGGAAGTCACTGATCTGGTCCAATTTCCCCGTCTTACAGAAGAGGGTGTGGGGTGGGGAAGAAAACCTTAGGTTCAGAAGTTAAATCATTCCCTCGAACACATCGGTCAGAAACGGCAGAGCCTGAACTTGAACTCTTTCCAGTATTAAGTACTCCTATTTTCTCTGCCCAGTCTCTGTTGTGGCTGCCATTACTACCAATTAAGTTACTTAAACCAGTGGTTTTCAAACCTGGGTGTGTCTCGGAATCACACAGAGGTCGACCCCCATCCTACTTCACCAAAGTTGGGCACTGTATGTTTATTACCTCTCCAGTGACTTTGTTACACACTAACTTTCAGGAACAGCTGCTTCAAACTCTACACTGCCACAGCTTTTATTCAATGATTGCCATGTATGTTCCCAGGGCTTTGCTTAACACCACCAGAGGTAATAAAAGGAGTTTCTCTCTATGAGGAACTTAAACGCCATTCGAGAAATCAAGAGGTGCATGAATCATTTAGTGAACAGAAACTATATAACTAAGTGCTTATTTAACCTTACTTAACAGTATCCCAGGAGGCGATTTTTAAATTCCTCTATAGTCATGTACAAAAGAACCTCATGATGCTTATTTAAGAGAGACGGCTTTATGAAAAAATGTGGTTGAGAAAGCTGAATTGATTTTCCCCCACTCACAGAGGAATTGCCACTGTCAAGCTAGCTGATTTAAGCCCAGTGCAACACTCCTAGGATGTATTCCCTCAGGCCAGCTGACTCACCAAAATCACTCGGAAGGGAGGTGATCTGTTCCTTCTGTACTGGCAGAACATTGAGGGTGTTAGAGTGGCCAATTTCGAGGTCACATTTAAGTTCATTTAAAATGTGTTCAAGGGGCTTTTATTGAAATCCCTTTACATATCACACTAAGGGAGAACAACCTCCCCCACTCACACTAAGGGCCATTAAGTCCCAGGGCACACATACAAATCAAGGGTCTTTTGTGAAAATCAGCTTGAAATTATAGTAGTTGCACTTAGAACTGCTGCTCCAGAGTTTTTTTGTTTGTTTTGTTGTTTGTTTGTTTGTTTTGGTTTCATCTCCTGAAATTATATGTGAAGGAATTTAGTTTAATAAGTTGTTTTGTTGGTGGTTTATTTTCCCAGAGAATAACAAGACATTTATATTACCAGATTTTAATTATGAACAAGCAATATAAAACTTAAACATAGCACTTCTAAAAACAGGTTTTATTTCTCTATTATGAACAATTAAAGCAGAGCTACCACTAGCCATTCAACATATTTACACGAATTTGGAAAAGGAGCCCCGGCCCCTTACTCAACAACATGACCCCTTGCTATAATTTAGATCGTGTATGGACCCAGGCAGTCAATTCCCTAGCCAGGTGACCTGGTATTCAACAGAATCATTGCACTTAGAATTGAGCAGGGGCGTTGGAAATAACATAGTCTAACTCTGTTATTTTACACATGAAAAACAGAGTCAGATAGGTTATGGGACTTTTGCTAGGCAGACAGCTGAAGCTGAGACAGGATTCCTAGCCCAGAGTTTATTCCTCCTTTTCACGAGAAAAGTAGAGAGCGAGTGTGTTCTACACGGCAGGTCACAGAAGTTTCCTTGTTCCAATTTCTAGATGTTGCCGGAAACTGTAATCACTAACGCTTTATTTGTTTATGCCAATTTTCAGCTTTCCCAAAGGGCCAAATCCAGGTTGTTGACATTGGACAAAAATCGCTGTCACCCTAAATCTCTCCAGCTGAGTTGTGTGCATCAGCTTGATTCAGCAAGAATAACATCTGCCTTATTATTAGTTAACTCTGCTATCACTTTATGTATTTGTATAAGCACTGAGGAGATAGTTTTAGAAAAACCAAATTGGGAGGACCCCTATCTAAAAGACCAATCTACATGTGGTGATGCTGTCATCTCTCTTATCAGCTGCTTTACCACAGCTGCCGGGCATGGGGGCTTGCTGTCAGCAGTGTGCCATTTGGGAAATCACTGAGCCTCTCTGCACCCTAGTTTCCATATTTGTGCATTGAAGATAATAATAAACATATTTAAGGCAGTGATTGAGATTAAGGAGGTTGTTGTTTGTCAGCTTGAATTTCACTATCTGGGCTTACAGCAACACGTCCCCCACCCCTGCCAGATTCCCGTGGCTACCTCTATCTTCCCTGCCTGTTTCTCTGGTCTCCATTTTCCCTTCCATTCTCTCCTCCTCATTCCTCCTTTTTCGAATGATCATGGGGAAGGGAACAGAAACACATGATAAAGGAATGGGAGGTTGAGAGGGTGGGGTTCAGCCTACAGTCAGTTCAAGGAGTTGTCGGTATGGGGAGCTTTCAAACAACTCAATGTAATTTTTGGCTGTACTAATGGAATTGTCATATGAAGAACAAAGAGATGACGATTCTACACTGTTCCAGAGTGTGGTACTAAGATCTGATAAGCATATTTTGGAGAAAATGGGAACCAATTGGAGTGCTTCCAGAGAAGGACAAATGGGCTGGGGAGGGGATTAAAACCATGTTAAATGGAAACATCAAAGACACAAGTGATGCTCTTGGAGAATAGACTCAGTTAGGGGACATGGTAATCCTGGCTTCAGTTTGTTCACAAGAAGCAATTCCCCTATACATTTTCTGTAGACAGTGTGACCACTCGTGTAAACAATAAGGAGACAGAGTCCATGTAGTTTTTGTTTTTTGGGGGGTTTTTGTTTTGTTTTGTTTTGTTTTGTTGATAGAGCTGTCCAAAGATAGAATGGGCTGCCCCACAAGGTAGTGAGTTTACTGTAACTGAAGGTATTTTAACAGAGGCTAGAAAATCCTCAATGAGATATTATAGAGATGATTCCAGTATGAGATAGGACATTGAAGTGTTTTTAACCTTTGTGAAGTCATGAGTTCCTTTGAGAAACTGCCAAAAATGGTGAGCCCTTGTCCCCGGTAGCGAGGGGGACAATATGCATTTGTGGGTATATGCCCCCAAAAAAATCTTGCATAAAATTACAGGAATGATATGGATCACTTAAAGCCCATCTATGGACTCTCAAAGGACCATAGACTGGAGGTTAAGGACTTCTGGGTGGAATGAATTTCAAGCTCCCTTCCATCTCTGACAACCTGTGATTGTCATTTCTCTGCCTGGATGAGGGATGCTTGTCCTTCTCAAGAAGAATTATTTTGTAAGCTTCAGAAGAAATAGGAGGAGGCCTCCAGATCCAGTGTGTCAGTGAGGCACACCTGATTCCACAGCAGCTCTCAGCAGCAGAGATCAACAGGTTCCTCCAGACAAGAAGGATGGAGGGTCCATTTGCTTCAGAAGAGTGCTCTAAAGGCCAGGCTTCTGCTTCTCATCCTGTTCCTCTCAGGACTTTTGATGTACGGTCCTAAGGCGATTTTCTCTGTTTATTAGTAGCATAAGCTTTTACCAGCTATGCAAGCTGAGGACTATGATATCTTGCCTCTCTGAATTCGGGTTTTAACGCTCATAAGATTATTTTCTTTATGGTGAATGGAAGTTGCATCCTAGCAAGGAACTGATTTCAAATTACCCCATCAACTTGCTAAAATGATAATGTGCTTTCCATAGGATTCAGGCACAGAGGGTTTCTGATTATGTGGCTAGACAGTTTGTGGAAATGTCCATCATAAAGTGTGCACTGGATATTTATTTTTCCATCAGGATCACAGGAGTGCACTTGAATGGGATTCATCTTTTCTCTGTACCATTAAGATATTGACAGGTTCAGAGTTGCTTGGTTTGAAATTTTCAGAATAGCTAGCTCATAACATTTCACTCCAGGGCAGGGTGAGTTGCTTATAAATCAGGCTGCAAATGTGATGAATTGGATGTCTCCAACTCAATTAGCTTAATGTGGGTAGGAGGATTTCCAGGTTTTGCAGCCTCTGTTTTACTAATCCTCTGAGCAGACTGTTATATAAAATGTAGCTGTGTATTAATTCCTGAGCCTCAGAGAGACATGGTTGGTATTTTTCATTTCAGCATCTAATGTCATCCTGTATTTCATAGCTTTGATTTGGATCCGAAGCCACTGAGTGATGGTTCTTCACATGATTTATATTGTTGCAGACCTTACCTTGTTATCCCTCTGTCTTCTGACCAAGTTAAAAAAAAAAAAAAAGTAGCCTAATAGAATTGCAGCTGTCACTGGGTGATTTAATTGGGGGGAGGGGAATCTCAGCAATTATTTCAGGAAAACTGCAGAAGCTGGAGCTGTTCCTCTGTCAAACAAATGATCAGATGAGATGGGCCCCAGCAAAGCAGATGCTGACACTTTCGAGAACTCTCAACACACTCATCATACTTTGGTAGTGAAATTTGTTGGAGGAATTGGTTGCAGAGGTTTTTTGTTTTCTTAAGGAGAATGTATTGAAGCTGTGGATGATGTTTGTTTTAAAGAAAGTATCTTAGACTTAAATACATTTTACGCCTCGGAATATTACTTGACGTCTTCTCTGCATTGCCTATCTGTTCGCATTCATTAGCTGAATTATCCTGTGTGTTTTCTTCTCTTTTAGCCCCTCTGTCAATTCCAGCTCCATTTTTGTTCATTAACTTTTAAGGACAAGGACGTTGAAATGATGCCCCATGGTTCAATCGAAGCTCTTCCACGCCTCTCTGTATGTGACCTTGGGCTAGTCATTGGTCCCCCTAGGCTTTGCCTTTTCATCTACTGCACGATACTATCAGTCACCACTTTATAGACCTGAAATGAGAATTTAGTGAGATCAAGTACAGTGCTGCTATGTTCACGGTACATTAAGGTTCAGGTTAGTTATTATACATTGTTTAAGTACCTACTTTGGGCAGAATGATGAACGGGACATAATCCATCTGCCTCCTATTCACATACGATAGTTTATCGTTGGCAGGATGTCTCCTTTCATTAGCACAGCAACCCTGTGAAATAAGTGGCCAATTATTATCATTTACACCTTTCAGAAAAAGGAACTGAGACCCCGTGAGATTAGGGGATTTACCTAATCTAAATTCTTTCGCAAATGCATGCTACCAATCTATTGTGCATTCATTATGTTCTGCCCTGTGCAAACCCCTAGAAATCCAATGATGAATGAGAAACAATCCCTGTCCGAAAGGAGCTCAAAGTCAAGTGCAGAAGAAAAAGAAATAAATAAGGTAGATAGCGTAAAAGCATACAGGACAGTTACTAGTAGCCTTTTTCCCCCTTATAGTCTCTCAAATCTGATGTCTTTAACGCACTGCGTCTTTACAGTTGGATCGACTTTGCCGGCAGTGTTCTCTATACTCCTACAAGTTCTTGGTAAATATTGACATTGTTTACTTAGAAATCTGAGGACAGGCAGAAGTTCCCACGCAGAAAAGCTGCAGAACGCTGACCACACCACAAAAGGTACAATGGAGCTCCTACTGGGAGGGCACCGGTAGAGCTCTCTTTATGACTTTACTAAGAAATACCTGTCGCCTTTGGAAATGCCACCTGGCCTCTTGCCCCTGTGTAAAAAGGGATGATAATAATCCTAGAGCCCTTTACTTACCTTGGCTGAGAAAAAGAACTTGCCTTTGGACTCAGAGACAAAGACAGAGACTTCCAAACAGCTGTTTTTTTCCTTGTCTGGCTGGAACCAATTTAAACCAGGTCAGACCCACTCCAGCTCTGGACACAGTCTTTCTATATCCTGTTTCCTGTTAAGTTGGTTGGAAACCGGCTTCACTTCATCCAAGGGCCGAGTTGGAGGACATCCGTGGCTTCCTCAAGTTTGAGGAACAGCAGTCATCCTATATAGCCTTTTGCTTGCCTTGGCTGAGAAAGTCAGATAGTTGACTTGTAGGCTTTGGAACATGCAGGACTAATTTTGAACCCCAGCTCTGTCAACTGCTTGGTGTGTGACCTTGAGCATGTCCCATGATGGTTCTAAGTCTCAATAAATTAATCTTACTTACCTGAAAGCGTTGCTGTGAGGATTACAATATTTTTTTTCCAGATTTTCTTACCTAATTACAAGAGCCATCCTTTTAAAAACATCTAGATACTGGGCCCGTTTAGACTTAGTGAATCTTCAGTCAGGGGCCTGAGAACTGGCATAAATACATCTCAGATGATTTTCATCTTTAGGCAAGTTGGGCAAATGCTGAGAACAAGTATAGAAAGAGCCAGCACAGTTGTGGGGCCCTCACTCAGGAGGCAGCATGAGCATTCCTCGGTGGTTTCCTTTATCATTGAGGGCTGTTGTTGATGTTAGCATTTATATAAGCTCTGGACCCTTTAGGTCCTACCATTGTTAGTGATCAGCATACAACTTGGCACTTTATTAGTTGTCAATCTAAGTTATTAAATTCAATCACTTAATGAAGATTTCTTTGGAACCTACTAACTACTGGCATTATTCCAGATCCTGCTGCAGAGACAGACTATGTATAAACTTTAATATGATCTGAAGTATAAATACGGTCATTAATGTTCAATATTTCCTGAGGGAGTAGTCATTTCATCTGGAGTCCAAAGGAAAGGTGCTGTTTGGACTGACTTAAGGGTTAGCAAACTTTTCAAAGACTGTGTTTATTTTGACTATTCATACATTTATTCATTTTACTCAATTATTCCTACATTTGATTGAAAGGAGACTGGTATTCTAGCTTTACACAATGTTTAAAAAGACTACTTCAGGAAAAAAAAAGTTTTCTACCCTTGACAACAGGAAAGTATAAGCTAGAGGTTGTCATCTTCTCCTAATATGTTAACATTTTCCTAACAAACACATCAAGCCCATTTGATAGACTGTTATTATCTATATTTATTATCCAGAGAACACCTTCTGAGAAACAGACCTTTTTTTCTCCTTCTGGAGTATGGTTAGTATTTGCTCAGCCATTGAATCCTAAACATCAGGGAAGGAGCTGTTCCATGTACGAAGTTTTCCTGATAAATTTATTCTTTAAAGTGTTGCAAATTAATTATCAGTTTTGATGAGAAATTTTCTAAATGAATAACTTGGCTTTTCCAGTCTTAGAGAATACCAATGTCTGACTTTCTTTTTATTATTCCATGGTCAATACTGTGAACATAAATTATGTTTTTTTAATAATAATTTAGTCAGTGTTAATAAGATTCTGATTATGTAGGGCTATCGAGAACAAAAGATGAGTAAACCATGGCATCTTCCTACAACGAATGACTGCCACATGTCATAATTAACTGTTAAAACACAAATAGCAAGCATTTAAAAAGTACTAATCTGTGCAAAGTCATATGTTACCTGCACATGAAAACAATCCCTCACAGCAATTCTGTGAGGTTAGTACCATCTTCATTCCCATTTTACAGATAAGAAAACAGAGTCTTAGGCTATATAACTTCGTAAAATTCACACAGTCATGTTAGTAGAACAGCTATGTGGCTTTGTTCTGTTTTGTTTTGAGTTCTTGTGTTTGTTTAGCATAATTTGGAGTTAAATCCTCAGGAATTCTGGTTCTTTCATTTATTGCTAGTATGACTGGGAAAGATACTTATTTCTGAACTCACTTTTACTTTTATGAAAGGTGGTTAATATGTCTTGAGAATTCTTGGGTATTAAATTACGTAACACATTTAAAAAAAAATCTAACTCAGTGCCTAGCGCACTAGCTTTTCCTTTCCAATTTTGTCAGCCTAACAACAACCAACACTTTTCTGTGCTTCTAGAATGGCAGCTTCACCTTATTCTAATTTACTGTTTCTAATTATTGTGTGATAAATGCAATAAGTGTTAAATGAGCTCTGATTAAGTTCTGATTGTTTTTAAAGTTTTCTTTTTATCTTTGGCAGTCTGCAGTTTTACTAAAAAGTGCCTAGAAGTGATTTTTTTTTCCTTTGTGTTGCTTAGAATTTGGTATCCTTCATCAAATATTCATGTGTTTCCTTAATTTTGAAAATTTCCAACTATTGAATCTTCCAATATTGCTTCTTCTGCATTTTTTCTATTATCTCCCTCTGTGGAGATATAAATTGGGTTTCTCATTCTATCCGCCATATCACAATCTTTTTCACACATTCCATCACATTTTCTTTGTAGTTTGTGTTCTGCATGATTTTTAATTCACCAATTCCCTTTCTGCTATGAAAAACCTGCTGTTCAATCCACCCACTATTTTATCATTTTAAACACATAGATTTTGTACTTTCTCCCAAATTAGTCTTTTCTTTTCTTTTTTTCAAATTCTTTGTGTACCACTTCTTCCATTTGTTGTGTGTGATGACTCTCCCTCCTGGTGGAGTATTTCCTCATGTAGTTTATATTTGATTATTGTAAATTCAACTTTGATAGAAATTGTTTTATCAGTGGTAATTACACTTGCCCTAGGTTGCAGAGCTATCACTAGAGAAAGGTTGCATGATTGCTTCTGCTGAACACTGCAGAGGTTTCACTTGTCCACAACCACAGTTTTTGGGTTTTTTTTTTATGTTTATTTCTCAACTTACATACCACATGGGTAGTGTAAGTTTGGAATACACATCCACAAGATGATTGGCTTGGGAATTTTAATTCCCTGAAAATACTGTTTTTGGGGTTTTGTTTTGTTTTTTGTTTCTTTTTTTTGTTTGAAACAGAGACCATCTTCCTTAAGACAAGGTCAGAGATATATTTTTAATCCCTTTATCTAAGCGGCAGCTTTGCCAGAACTGAGACTTTATGCAAGGGTCAGTTTTGAATCTATACCACATCTCCTATCTCCAGGTGGGCATTAAACTTCAATCTCAAGCTATTAATGGTTTATGCAGTCCATATATAATATTATTGGCTTATAAGTTGGTTGTTCTGGTTTCAAGTTTCTGCTGCATTTCTGGCACCGAGGGATTTCCAATTCTTGTGTTTGAGCTTAGTTGTATATTTCAAGTATTTATTTCTACGTTTTATCCAGAATTTCTTTGCGTTGGTATTGGGGTCAGCCATATCGTGTGAGTCCATATAGTCTACATGTCTACATTCAGTGAACTATAAACATTTATTGAGCATCACTTTGTACCAGGCAACAATGAAGGCACTAAAGATAAGAATGATGAATAAAACAAGTTCCTGTCTTCACAAAGTTTCATTACAGTGTGAGTAGACAGACAATTAATGAATACACATACAATATAATGCCAGATGGTGGTAAATACTATTTAAAAAAAGCAGAATTAAGAGAATGGTGATGTAGGGAAGTAGGAAGGGTGACAGTGAGAGATTATTTTAGATAGAAGGGGAAATAAAGAAATTTCTATTAAGATGACATGTGAGAAAAGACCTAAAAAAAAATATGAAATCTAGGTATGTATACAGAGGATGCCAAAAAAAGTTATACACATTTTAAGAAAGGAAAACTGCATTAAAATTGTAGTGCACAATACATACCAATAACAAAAGATGAATACAAGTCATGTTTGATTTTTGCAATTACAAGAGGTGCTTAAAGTGGTTACAATCAGCATCCAGACACTTCTGATTATGGTGAACTACGATATTTCCCTGAAAATAGCACTAGGTTTTATATTAATTTTTGCTCCAAAAGACGCTTTAGAGCTTATTTTCAGGTGATGTCTTATTTTTTCATGTACAACAATCTACATTTATTCATTTACAAAAATCTACATTTATTCAAATACAGTCATGTCATCTTCTTCTGGAACATCGTCATAACTCTCCAAACCCCAAATTCCGGCTTGCATTTCTTGTGACTCCATTTCCTGTAGAACCATTGGCCCCAATCTCTCACATCCAGCAATAGAGCGCTCCTTAAATGAGCACTTCTTGTCCATGTAGCCTGCTCGTAGTGCATTGGCAACACAGCTGTCAGTGATTTTATCCCAGGAATTCTTCACCCAAGTCATGACCTGTTGCAGGCCAGGCTTCACAAAGTTTCCACGCTGATTTCTCTCCATTCTGTTTTCAATGTAGTCATTGATTTCCATGTGCAAATGGTCTCTGAATTGCTTGTTTATTGCAATACCAAGAGTCTGGAGATAGGCAGTCATTCTTGTGGGAATCATTATTTGATCTATTCTTCTCTCTGCAACAAAGTTCTTCATGTAATTAAGGGGCTTTCTTTCCATCCAAATGCATTGCCAAAACATGTGCACTTTCGTAACCAGTGGAGGGAATGTAGATTGACGAGGCACCCTTCTGATCAATTGTGGTTTGACATCCTTGGCCCATAAACACTGCAGTTTCATCCATAGCAATCATGTTGGAGAGCTGGTATCTAGAAAAGTCGATGCCATCAACAAAGGACTTGAATGAAAGTGCATGTTTAATAACTTCAGTATTTTCCAGCTTGAACAGTGTTGTCCATTTTCTTAGAGACAGTTCATATCGCTGAAAGAAGCCATCCAGCCAGTGTTGTGATGCTTTGAATTCTTCTGGGGATATTTCTAACTGTGGTACCATTGCAAGGGCAGATGGTTGAATATCAGCCCTGCGCACAGCCAAAGCCTCTGCTCTCCTGTCAGCAAACCATTCACAGATGATGTCTTCCAGCTCAGGAAATAATGGTTGCCGACCTGATCCACACTTGTGCTTCTTAGCATTTTCCTCATCCACCTATTGACTGAGGTTATCATACTCTGTTTGCCATTTTCAGACCATTCAGAGATCCAATTTGTCCTCTTTGCAGAAAGCTGTAAGATTCTTGCTGCAGGAGTCCTCCACAATTCCTTTCTTGTACTCGATGGAATAGCTCTTTGTTTTTGCACTCATCTTGTCTTGGTGTCAAAATATTATTTGCTTTAAATCTACGATTAAAGCAAATGTTAATTGAAGACTTAAGAGACAGGAGTGGTAACAAAAATGGTGATAGTTAAGAATGATGGTCCACACAAATGTGACGAAAAATTGCAGGCACCAAAATTCAGAAAACATTTCTTATTTCACACGAGTGCATTAAGTAGGTCCATTACAACACACGACATATTGAATTATGAAGATTCATATTAGACACAATCACGTCTGTTCATTATCAAGTGCACACGTTATTCATATGTTGTGTCTTTACTCCAGTTGGTCATTTGGCAATAAGTCTCGAGTTCATTTGTTTACATAGGTGTTTACCTCTCATCCAAAGGCACCTGCTTGGGTATTTACAAATACTTAATTATAATTTATATTGTCATTTATTTTAAGTATTAATGTCAGTAATATTATTTATATTTAATTATATATTAATATTATTATTTTATAGTTCAATACGTCTGTCGTGTGTTGCAATGGACATACTAAATGCACCACGTGGCTGACGATCTTAACTGGGGCTTATTTTGGGGGTAGGGCTTATATTATGAGCATCCTGAAAAATCATGGGCTTATTTTCCAGTTAGGTCTTATTTTCGAGGAAATACAGTCCTGTTTGAGCAATGTCGTCCAAAGTGTCCACTTGTATACTTTTTTTGGCATATAATGTACCAATGAAAGGCAACAGCTACTGCAAAGGGCTTAAGGCTAGACCATGTTTGCTGTGTTCAAGGAGCAGCAAAAGGGGGCAGTATGGCATACTGAACAGGAAGTGAGGTCAGAGAGATATTGGGGAAGTTAAAACGAATAAGGCTGGCAGCTCTTGTATGTGTCATATAAACCAAAATAAAGACTTGTGAATAAGGTAAGAAAGCAGTGGAGGGTTTTGAGCAGGAGAGTAAAATGATATGATTTATATTTTGAAATGTATCTTTTTGCTGCTCTATAAAGAATCGACTATCAGTGTCTATAATACAGAAATCAAATATTGTCGCCTTGCTTGCTAAGCAAGTTTCACTTTAATAGATCAGAGAAGATTTTTATAAACCGAACTGAAATTTCTAGCCAAGTGTGAAAACACCTTTTCCTTCTCCCAGCTACATCTCAGGATGTTTATTTGAGGCAGTGGTACATAGAAATATAGTTGTTGCTAATAAAATGTAAATCAAGTTTGAATTGAGAATTAGAGTTTGTGCAACTTCCAAATGTAATAATTACTCTAAATTAATTCATCCCATTTCTTAGGATACATTTTAAGTTTGAATGACTTTTTTGAAGACATTTTCCTTGATAGAAAATTATCTGAGGACATAGTATGCGATTCATCTTCTTTGGGACTTTCTGTGCTTCCTGGACTTGCATGTCTATTTCACTTGCCACGTTAAGGAAGGTTTCAGTTATCACTTCTTCAAATAGGTTTCCTGTTCCTTGCTCTCTCTCTTCTCGTTTTGGTATCCCTATGATGCAAATGTTGTTACATTTGATGTTATCCTAGAGACCCCTTAAATGATCCTAATTGTTTATTGTTATTATTATTATTATTACTAATGTGTGTATTTTTTCTTTTTGCCCTTCTGACTGGGTATTTTCCACCTCTTTGTCTTCCTTAGTTGATCCTCCACTTCATCTAATCTACTGTTGATTATATCTAATATAATCTTCATTTCAGTTACTGTATTCTTCATTTCTAACTTCCTTTTTGTGTTTTCAATCTTCTTTTCTATGTATGTTTCCTATCTTTGTTGAAGTTTTCACTGAGATCATCTTTTTCCCCGTAAGTTCATTGAGCATCCTTATAACCAGTGTTTTGAAGTCTACATTTGGTAGATTGCTTGTCTTCATTTTGTTTAGTTCTATTTCTGGAGTTTTGTCCTGTTCTTTCATTTGGTACATGTTTCTATGTCTCTTCATTTTGGCTCCTTCCTGTGATTGTTTCTATATATTACGTAGAGCTCCTATGTCTCCCAGTCTTGGCAGAGTGACCTTGTATAGTAGGTCTCCTGTAAGGCCCAGTGGTGCAGTTTCCCTGTTCTCCTATGCTGAGTGCTCCAGGGATTTCCCTCATATAGGTTGCACATGCTCTCCTTTTGTAGTTGAGACTTGATTGCTGTTGGCACATCAGTGAGTGGGATTGACCCTCTGGCTGACTGACTGTGAGAACTGGTCCTGACTATAGTGGACAAATTGTTGTGTGGAGGCTGTTACCAGCAGAGTCGACCCTTTGTGTGTGTGTCATTTGTGGTGTTAATTGGGTGGTGCTCTAGTGTGGTCTGAAGCTGGCCACCGGGTGTGTTTGTTCTGGGGCCTCTTGGGAGGGGCTCCAGTTCAAGCCAAGTTGTGCCACT
This sequence comes from Rhinolophus sinicus, assembly GCF_036562045.2. Taxonomy (NCBI): domain Eukaryota; kingdom Metazoa; phylum Chordata; class Mammalia; order Chiroptera; family Rhinolophidae; genus Rhinolophus; species Rhinolophus sinicus. The sequence continues at coordinate 110,812,789 of NC_133756.1, forward strand.
GCCTGTGTCTGGCCCAGGACCAGCTGGTAGGAGCTACAAAGGGATTTGTGGTTGGTAGCTGCTTGTGCTGGTCTTAGAGGCACCTGGGAGTGGTTGTGAACTGAGTCCGGCTGCCGCTAGTGCTGGGCTTGGGGACACTTGGGAAGAAATATAGGGTAGGCTGAGGCCAACCACTGCTTGTTTAGGGTTTGTAGATTTTTGAGATATTTTATAAAAGTCTGCAGCTGGCTGCTTTTGTGGATAAAGGAAGTTTGGACGGGTTGCATTAATTTGGTGGGGTGAGGACTCAGAATTACCAGGGTGGGGCAAGAGATGTGTTATCCAAGTTAATGGAAACTCAGATTTGACCCCTGACTGCTCCTGAAGGCTGTGACAGGGGAGAGCTCAACAACAAAAAAAAGCAATGGCACCTCCTAGCACTTTAGTCCTGGAGAGGGCTGCCCATCCAGCCCTTGTCCTGTAGCCAGACAATCCAGGTTTTCCCTGTATGCCCTTGGTACTTTTCCAGCTATTGTTCCTTCTCTGGAGCTTACAGTGAGTGTTTGTGTGCAAGTAAGTCTGTGTTCAGTCTCTTTACAAGCATGTCTGTGTCTATAGCAGTCCTTCATCTAACCTGGACTGAATCCCTGATGATTTCCCCAGCCAGTTGTTGTGTGTTCTTCTCTTTCTGGCTCTGGTGCTCTGGGCAAGGGGGCCCAGTATGGGGCTTGGACCCCTTGCTCCTCATGAGGGACCTCCACAGCCTAGATATCCCTCCTAATTCTTACCTATCACATGTGGTTGTAGGACCCATTTCATGTCTCTGTGCCTTCCATCAGTCTTGAGGTGGCTTTTTATATATCTTCTTAGTTAAAGTAATTCTGTTCTCCTAGACTTCAGGACATTTTCAATGACAGTTGTTCTGTAGTTTAGTTGTAATTTCAGTTTGGCCATGGGAGGTGAGCATAGCATTTATCTACTCTGCCATCTTGACCGAAAATCCCACATTACTTTTCAGAGCCTTTCCAGATTCTACAAATCTGAATTAGCTACCCTTCTGGTGCTTCCATAGCACCCTGCATTTATTCCTATCCACTTACCACACTGCATTGCAATTACTAGTTTATAGATCTTCAGGCTATTTCCCTTATCAGACTGTGAGCTCTGTGAGGATAGGAACCATCTTTGATTTATTTCTGTATCTGGAATAGTACTGTACCTTACACATAAGGAGGCTCAATGAATATTTGTTGAATGTATGAGTGAATGAGAGAATAGAAATCTGATGCCAATTAATTAATCTGCAGTGAGGGATAAATCTGTCAAATGGGCAGAAAACTTTATTGGAAATTCAGCCCGTTTTCCCAGTAGAAATGTCTACTCGGGAAGCCAAATTATCATAAAAAGGTTATGGTATAAACAAAGAGTTAGAGCAACAGAAGTACAATGACCTTAACCCCTGATACCTTTAAGCCACATTTGACCCCATGCAGCCAGACTGGCTAGCAGAGCAGAGTAATTGTCAGTTGAATGCTGGCATAGCATCTCCTCTGGGCAGGTTTTGAGGTTGCAATAAATTCTTATCATTTTTCTCTCTTTCTTTCAGATTTCAGATATGTCAACACCATTTACCTTATACTACTTATAACAAATTACCACAAACTTTTTGCCTTTAAATGACATAAAATGTATTATCTTATAGTTCTGGGTATCTGGAGTCTAAAGTGGGTCTCAATGGGCTAAAATCAAGATGTCTTCAGGGCTCTGTTTCTTCTGAAGACTGCAGGGGGAATCAATTTCCTTGCCTTTTCCAGCTTCTAAAAGACACTTGTATTACTTACCTTATGGCTGCTTTCTCCAGCCAGAAGCACAGCATTCTTAAATTTCTCTCTGACTGCTTCTGTCCACACATAGCCTTTTCTGACTTTTTAAGGACTTTGTGATTACACTGGACCTACCATGTATAATTCAGTATAATCTCTGCATCACAATGTCCTTAATCTGCCTGCAAAATTAATTTTGCCATGTACGGTGACATAGTCCCTCCAGGGATTGGGACATGGACATCTTTGGGGGAACTTTGTCTGCCTACCACAACCCTTAACAGTTTTTCTTTAGAAAGTTAGGCCAAGATATAAGACATTGAACTGTAAAGTATACTGTTCTCTGTTTACATTCTATATTGCAAACATCCCCAGGACATTTCTTGTTCCTCAAATTTCACCTAACATCTACAAGCTGTATTCTAAGGTATCTGAAAATAACTCACTTTTTTTTTCACTATTGCTACTAATCAATAATGGCAATGATGAGAGTAATAATAGTGATGATAATAAATTACCATCTTTAGTGCTGAGCATGAGGCACTAGCCTAGAAACATTTAATTCCATTTAGTATCTACAATGATCCTGCAAGGCACCTGTTAGCTTCTTTATTTTGTAAATAAGGAATCTGAAGTTGAGAAAAATTTAAACACTTGCCCAAAGCCATTTAGCCCAAAAATGATGGAGCTGAAATTCAGACTTAGTGTCTCTTTCAAAACCTGCAGTGATTTTTACTAAGTTTGAAATCTTAGACATTTTAGTTAACCTTGCTAAATCTTAGCTTGCCTAGGTACAAAATGGAAATAGTATCTATCACACAGAAATTTTGTAAAGACAGATGAGATATTAGTATGCAAATGTTTGGCACACAGACTGGTATACAGTGCATGCTCACCAAATATTTTTTATTTAAAAACTAAATTTTAAATTTTATTCCCTACATTATGATACCTTATACCATGTTGGAGGGGTCATTTACCACTGTTCCATTGCTCCTTAATACTCATTATATGAAATAAATAGGATGTTTTTTAATGCAGCTATTTCACCATGGTCAAAACTGAGGCACACAGTGATTGTGTCGTATAGAAAGACATCAACAAAGCCAGTTCTTCTGAATCCAAGTTCATTGCTCCAACCCATTGGCAATTTTGACTAATTTGACATTAGAAAAATGAAAGGAAGGAAGGAAAGAAGGAAGGAAGGAAGGAAGGAAGGAAGGAAGGAAGGAAGGAAGGAAGGAACCAAATGGTGAACACACCACCCATAATATTGTACAGCAACGAGAACAAAAGTTTGTGTTGTATATGTGTGTATGCCTGTGTGTGTTGGGGGGGTTATATTTGGACTCATTTGTAAAAGGGTGACTCACCTAGTTTAAGAATAATCAAATTTTAGAATTGACCCATAGATGTTGCTGCTGAAACATGGAGTCAGCACACTGAGTTGTGTATTTTTTTTTTTCCGGGTAAAGCTCCTCAAACTGTCAGCTTCCATTATCTATATGATCCTTTGGTTCATCATTTATATTTCTGACAAGAGCTAGTGCTCTATGAAGATTTCAATGTTATAAATGTCTTTTCTAAAAGATTTGTTCAAATGCCTGGAAACAATTATTACACAATCTTTTACTTTCCTTTTTAATCAACTTTGGATTTTAGTGGGGGTAGGAGAACCTGAAGATGAAAAAGAATATTGGTAATTAGGTCAGCACGATCTCAGGTTTTATCTTTGAAGTAAGGCTTAGTTGTGTCTTTAATAAATAAGTAATAAGGTTTCACACACTGGACTAAACTATCTAGTCATGACAGTGTTTGATAATAAAAGGGATGCTGTTAATAATTGAGGATTGATAATACCCAGGATGGCTTCTGATAAGACAAACATTTAGTAGTTTGGTAGGATTTGCCTCTGTGAATTCAAATAATCATGTCTGTGACTTCCTTCATGGGAGTTAGTATTCAAATGTTTGAAACTTTCTAACTCTTCGCAGAGGAAGAGAAAGACCAGGAGCTTCTGTGTGAAACAAACTTGAGTTTGAAACTTGGGCTCTACTTTACTGAGCTTCTGTTTTCTTATCTGTAAAACCTGGCATCATATTATTACTTCACGCAGTTACCAAATGAGATAACACATGAAAAAGGCCAAGAATAGGGTCTGGTGTATAGTAAATGCTCAGCAAAGGGTAGCAGCGTTTTTTGTTGCTATTACATTCTACAATAATATTAATGCCACATTTAAGGGAAGATCTGCATCCATATCACAGTTATGAACAGATTTTCAAAGTCACACTCACATTCATCGAGTACATTGCAGGAAAAAGTACACACATAGTAGTTTCATTACAGAATGTTTATGAAGTCTAAGAAGGAATAAATATTGAGGAGTCCCAGAATTCAAAGGCACCTTGCAAACCTAAGTGATGACAAGAATGAGACAGTTATACTTATGGGATAATATTTCAATTTCTTCATTGAGATCCATTTCACGACTATGTCTGGGTTTTTATCAAAGTTCTAAGATAAATGCATACACTGTTGAATCCGCTGAGTCAGGCTTTTCTTAAGGACCATCTATCACTTTAACTTACCAGGCAGGCTAGTCCTGGAGCTGGGACACGTGGCAGAGACAGATTGCTTGGTTGGAGATGAGGGTGACTTGGCCACAAAGGTCTCTCATCTCATCTGTTCTCGTGAAAATATCTGTGACACTATCTGTGGAAAGCCAAGGGACTCAGTTCTAAGAAGCACACGGCAGACTGCCTTTCCATGGAGGGGCAAAGCATCCTCGTGAACAGGCTGTGTTAGCAAAAGCTTGACTATGACATTAAATTCACCAGCTTCAAATAATTTTCACCCATTTGTTCCACTCTTCACTCACCAATCTTTCCCACAAATGTAATTCAGGGATATTTCTTATGCGTCTACTCTGCCATGTTTACTGTTTGGCCCTTTGTACATATTAACTCATTTAATCATGAGACAGTCCTATAAAATATTATTGGGTATTCAGAGATGAACAAAGTGGTTTCCTTCTCTTTGAGTATTTTTCTATCTACCCAAAGAGACCCTTGCAAAAGGCCTCTTACCTAGGACACAGTGGTACGTTTGGCCCCCACTTTCCCAACCAGTTATCCCTCTGCTCTATACCACTAACATGTATGCCTACCCTTCAAGTCGTTATTAGAACCACTACTTCCAGGAACATTTTTTCTAACTTATTTATTTTATTTTAATTTTTATTTTTTTCAACTTTTTTTTTTATTAGTTTCAGGTGTACAAAACAATGTAATAGTTAGACATCTATGCCCCTCACAAAGTGATTACCCACTTCCCCAATCTATTACCCCTTGGATATCATATATAGCTATTACAATTCCATTGACTATTCTCTATGCTGTACTCCACATCCTGTGACTATATGAGTGTGTGTGTGTGTGTGTGTGTGTGTGTATATATGTATATATATATATATATATATATATATATATATATATATATATATATTTATAGTTGACATTTAATATTATTCAGCTTCAGGTGTACAGTGCAGTGATCAGGCATCTACTTCATCCCTGAGGTCGTCTCCCTAATAAAATAAGTGCCCATCTGCCACCCTACAATAGCTTTACAACATTATCAATTATCTTCCCCAAACTGTCTTTCATATCCTCGTGGCAATATTGTGGCTATCAATCTGTTTTTAGAATATGTAATAGGAGAATCTCTTCAGTTCCACTTTTCATGGGTCAGTTCTCTCAGTTCTCTGCTTTTTTCTTTCCTAACCATTCCAACTAAGCTCTTATACCTGACTCTTCTCCCCACAGAGGATTCCTTCTGTGATGGGAGTGATGATACATTTATTTTACTGAGTTACTGAGTTAGGGTGTTTGTTCTGCTTTTCTCCCTTTTACATATGTACGTACATCTGTGTTTTCCATTTTTAAATGTAAGATCCTTAGATGGATGGATGGGTGGGTGGATGGATGGATGGATGGATGGATGGATAGATGCATAACTTCTAGACTTCTGTAATAAAGAAGTAAACACCCTAGAAAATGTACAAAGAATTTTAAGAAAATAATCTATAATGGAGTGATTCAGTGCCCTCAATTTACATATGTGGTAATTTCCAGGTGACACAAATCACCTGGGTTCACAACATGGCTGGCGCAAAAGCAGGACCTAAAATCAAAAGTCTCCTGGGAATCAATGTCTTTAAAGCTTAAGAAATATTCCACCTTTATTCTAATGGTCTTTCATTGTGTCATTTATTTCCCTTTAACAGATTACTTTTATGGTGTCATGATCAGGTAGTTACATCATTGAAGACAATTTTGGAGCTAAAATGTACTTTAGAGGCCATTAGTCCAATTTTTACTATTACAGATAATATACTCCCTAACATTCACAAAAAGTTTACAAAGACCTACATATACCTGACTATTTCTCACAAAATCTCCATCATGTAAATAAAGCATTTTAATCCCAATTCTATGGATGGGGAATTAAAAGCAAAAGCAAATGCAAAAAGAAGAAAGAATCCTATAATGAGAATACTTAATTCCTTTTTCCCCATTACTCAATTCCAGCTGTTATCAGCTCTGTCCAGTTCCCTCTACTTGCTCCTTAATCCCAGGCATTTTACAATTTCTTCTGTAAACATTTCAGAATATGTCTAATAAATAAATGACTGTTTTGCATATATTTTGAATGTTTGATAATTAAATGCTTCAAAAACATATATATATTTTTTAATTTGGGGATTTCTATTTTCTATATTCGAGTAATTGGGTGATGAGAAGTAAAAGTGCTGGAAGCATTATGTCCACATCCCAGTATTACTAGCGTTTGTTTGAGAACCTACTATGGGGCAAACACGAAAGGAAACTGGGTTTGGGGAGATAGGGTGGGTGAACTTGCCAAAAAGAACTTTGTTCAAACTCAGATGTGTTGAATTTAACAGATAATCAACATCACAATCAATTTTTGAGAGTAACTATAAGGTCTTTTGGAATCTATACGTGAATTGCTATTTATAATACCATCTGCATCAGGCAATAGTGACTTTTAATGGTTTTAGGGAAAGTTTCTCTCTTCCTGGAAGAGTTGGTTAGCATCAGCAGTGTTCCCAGCATTTGTACTACATTGTGCTGGGGTTCATTAGGTTTTCAATTGTTTATCTGGTTTTCTGGTCCAATGTACAGTGGACTTCGAATCTTACTAAAGTGTGTAGGAATTGGCCTTCACCTGGCTTTTGCTTAACCATCCCCAATTCAAATGGGTAGGGGTAATGCAATGATGCTCTGAGGCTGCAAACGCAGGCACCCTCACCTACCTTAGGCAAAGTGCGCGTAGGTGACCCAAGCTAGTTCACACTCCCTGGCCAGAATGGAGTGAATGCAAAGATGGACAAAGTGCTCTGAAAAGATGTTAAGCAACTCCTTCTATCTGCATCCCCAGAGGCTTTATCAACTTTTTTCCATGTCTGAACCTAGTTTTTTAATGCTTCCATTGAGTCTTTGAGTTATCCAAATTTCTCACAATAAATTTCATTTTTTCCATAATTTAGCCAAATCTATTTACTTGTTTATTTGTTTGTTTGTTTTTCCTTTGCAACCAAATAACTGTGGCTCAGACATCATCTGTGTGTGTAGTCTATCGCAAGTCTGGGTGAAAACTGTCACCTCTTCCAACCACCCAGTCAGGAGGGAATTGAGGCTCAGAGCACAGAGCTCCCTCCAGCATCTGCCTGTCTCCTCAGACTTCAGGTTTCTACTCAAAAACTAGAGAGGTTTTTTGTTTTGTTTTTTAAATCATCCTATCTAATAATCCCTCTCCAAATCACTCTATCACATGACCATGTTTTATTTCCTTTATCATGATCTGAATTTATTTTGTTTATTTTTATCTGTGTGTTGTGTCCTTCCTCCCAAATGTAGTCTCCTGAGGGCAAGGACCATGTCTATTTTATTCATCTCTGTATCCTGGAAATAGTGATAATGCTTGGCACACAGTAGATTGTCAGTAATTCTTTTAATAAATGAAGAGATGGATAAGTAAATGAATAGCATTGCCCACAAACACATAGTTTATGAAAGGCAGAGACTGGATTTGGACTCAGTAACCTGACTCTAGTGTCTACACTTAGACTATGAGGGCAATTTAAAAACAAGTAGTTCACGTGTGTGCAAAGCACATATATGGATGCATGGGCGGGGCTTGGGGGGTGAGAGAGAGAGAGGAAGAAAACAGAAGTATCTGCTTTGATCTACTAACCTGGAAAATTCAGTGCCAATGGAAGACTCTTAAATCAAATAAAAGTGTTAATCTTGGCTTCCTGTTTGTTTGAGCCAGTCAAGCACTTTCATCTAAGATGCCCATCAGGATGGCAAGTATTGTTTAGTATAGTATGGCAGTTTGGGTAAGTAGTGTTGTCATGGGCCTGTAGATTGCACAGAGCCTCCACTTGTAATATCTAACCCAGGCCTTGTGTTTTAACACCTCTTTGGAATAAAGGTCATGAGATGGGGTTGTGAAAAGTATGGCATTTCTGAATCCCATGGCGAATTTAACCTATTAAGTGGTTACTAGCCCTATTGTTGATTAAGTGGCTACTCAATGTAAAATCTGCTATTAACACAGATTATGTTAGATACAAACAGCTCAGTGGGGCAGACATGATTACACTGTTTTACCTATGAGGAAACTGAAGTTCAAAGAGTTTAAGTCAATTCCATAGGTAGTGTCAGCGAGCTGGTGTGCAACACCAGGTGTGGCATTCCCTAGGCCAAACTCAAGCACTCAACTATGGAAACACTTGGAAAAGAACATCAATAATATATATATGATTTAAAAAAAATTTTTTTTATTGGGGAATATTGGGGAACAGTGTGGTTTCCCATGACCCATCAGCTCCAAGTCAAGTCATTGTTTTCAATCTAGTTGTGGAGGGCACAGCTCACTGTCCCCTGTGGGAATCGAACCGGCAACCTTGGTGATATGAGCACTGTGCTCTAACCACTGAAACAACCGGCCGCTTACATCATTTATATTTACACAAATTGCTAAGGATTAAACAATGAATAAAAATCAGTATCTGTGGTAGAAGCAGCCTTGGACTAGGAATTACAAAATGTAGGTTCCAGGCACAGCTTTGATACTATGTTTGTATGTGACCTGAAATGACTTATTCTGTGGTGTATTGAAAAAAGCTTTATATCTGGCCGCACAGACCGGCATCCAACCCCGGCTTCACCATTTCCTTTCTCTATCACCTGTATAAATCACTTTATTTCTTACTGCTGCAGTTCCATAACTGTAGGAAGAAGAAACTAATACCTGACACGTGAGGATTGAGAAAGATAATATGTAAGAAAGTGTTTAGAAAACTCTAGGGTGCTCTAAGAATGCAAGAGATTAAGATTTTTAGATAATGACTGGCTTAGCACTCAATAGATACCATTTTTTAAAGTAAGGCTTTTTTTTTTTTGGCACAAGAGATCATTGCCCTGGTTTATTAGCCAAAACCTTCATTTACACCTTTTTTGCTTTGTTTTGCTTTTTAGTTTTTGTTTCTGAACAGTAGCTTTAACAAATTACTTAGGTGATTAACTACTGTTACTACCATAGTATGTCTGTTTCTTTATCAGAGCTTCAGAATGTTGTAGTTTTTTTTGTTTGTTTGTTGATGCCTCATTTAGGAGGTGTGTTTAATTAGGATGGGATGGTGGTTTATTCATCTGACTTCCTTGCACACACACATAAGACCTGGCACCCAATTAGCCTCTTATCATTGGGTTGACTGAATTAATGAATACCTGTTACATAGTCTCTTTGGATCTCAGCAATGTATGCATTTTTGAAAACTTAACCCAAACCCAGGAAATGTTCAATATCCTGCCAAGATATTGAATAACCAATTTATCGTTGCCTGTCACTGGTTATCTATTTTAGTTTTAGGGCCAGAAGACACACTAAGTTGATAGCTAGGCAGTGAGTATCCCAGTTTCCACCCCACTGAGCAAATCTACCTTTAGAAACTATCTGTGGGAAGCTGTCATGTAGAAAATGACTGTCTTTTCCTGTGTGTTTGTAGTCGTTTATTTTCTTACCATGAGTGCCTCTGTTCTGTCCTGTGGTATGTCATGCATTTTGATTGCCAGTTGGTTATAAGCCATAGCTCAATCAGTACATATATTTTAATAAATCCTTCCTTGAAACCTATGTGGCTGCCTGCTATCAGATCAAGGTAATGTGGATCCATGACACACCTGAAAAGGACTGACAGTCAATGGAGGTGTGATGGCATTTGAGTGTCATGGATAAGAGATGATTAGTTGCTTTAATTTCCATGGAGGTTGATATATTTCATTATGCAAAATAACAAACATGTTTTATATAAGTTCTGAAGTTCCAAAATTCATGGCATGAGAATTCTAATTAGTTTTATGTGAGCCATGCAGAGGGCAAATGAGCTTATAATTTTGCTTGAATTAAAATTTCAGAGATTTCCTTAGGGGTCTCCTTTGGAGAGAGCAATATGCTCCCAGGAGAGTCTAATGACATTCTGGATTTGTAACTCCTCAGTTTGTATCTCTCCTAGAAAAAGCACTGCCTTTCTGATTGGACAGTGGGCTAGATGCTTGCACCTAAAGTATCTCAGGTAGTGCCCCAGCTTGGGGCTGGGGCGGTCATGGGGTATAATTGTAATAGCAATAATGTAGAATTTGGGAGAGTGCAGAACCAACCCCAGCTCTGCTACTTATTAGCTGTGTGACTTCAGGCAAGTTGTTTAATGTCTTAAGACTCTCAAGTTTCATATATTTAAGAAAATGAATATCATAATTCCTCTGAAATCCCATAGCAATTTATTTGTATGCCTCCTATGGGAAAAAAGGAAAGGATACTAATATGAATTGGTTATATTCTATATGTAAACCTTATGCTAAACACTTTCATATCTGTTATTTAATCTACATGACAAAGCTAAATGCCATTATCTATTTGTTTAACTTGTGAAGTCACTGGGAATCAGAGTTTAAATACTACCCAAGATCAGAGAACTGATCAGATAGATAGTAAAGGGAAAATTCAAACCTAAATCCCTACTATCCATTAACCTATATCTCTTCACTGTAATTTTCTGACTCTGGACTATTTCTCTTCCTACCTCGCAATCACTAAACAGACCATTCGTCCATTCAAAACTTGTCAGTACCTACTATGTCTACGTATTGCTTTGGACATTAGTGATACAATGTGAGGCTAATTATCAAGTCACAGCTTTCATGGGACTTCGGTTTTCTTCCAGTGGACTGTGAAGCACAGAAAATAGTAACACAAATGAAAGGGTTTTGGAAAGCGTAAAACACTAACTAAACTTTAGGCGTTATTTTTAATGTAGAATGAGTTTTTCCCCTGGACTTACTTTGTGTATTTTTCAGTAAGAAGCCCCTTACTTTTCCTCTTATATGATAGTAATACAGAGTCTTAATAATAATAAAAGTCTTTATATTGGAAAAAGCAGCAATCAGTCCAACAGTGAATCTTGCCTCCATTACCCAAGATTATAAAGAATCCAGATTCAGTGACATGAGATTTGCATACCCTAAAAGTTGGGATTGTTATGGTAACTGATTACTAAGGTTAAGGCCACTTATCTGTGGTCCATAAATTTAGCAGGTGCAAAATGCAACAAGCAACAGCAATAGTTAAGAACTCACCACTCTGACTCAGGTGCCCTCTGAAAACTCACAGAACTCACACCAAGCTGTAGGACAGCACACATCTCAGAATGCAACAGCTAGTTATTTGTTTGTTTGTTTGTTTGTTTGTTTGTTTATTACCAGTGATTTCTGATCCCCTTGCAAAACAGGTTTCTTTCCAGGCTATTGAGAAAACATGAAACTGGATGAAATGGTAATGAACCTGTGGTACAGGAGGTTGGTTTGTTCCAAACTTCAATGCCTTCATTCAGGCAACCAGGAGTTTTAGTGAATCCACGTCCTATGAGCAACCAGAATATGCTCACCACCTACCCAGAGATAGATGCTCAGGTCAGCTTAGCTTAGCAGAATTTAGATGCCTGGTGGTACTTGTGAAGGCAAAGAATAGAATGACTTTCCTGGTTCCCAATCCCATATCGTTACCTGCGCCCCAGCTGTAGACTCAGCCCTGCTGTGGAACTTGGAAGCAACCAAGCATGACCTAGGAGGATGTGAGGAGCATGAATTCTATGGCTCAGAGGAATCGTGAGGTCGTCCTTGTTCCTCTGACATTGTGCCTGTTCACAGCCCTTCATTCATTCTTTAAACATGCACGATCACGTACTATGCACCACATCTACCAGTGAGCAAGGCTAGAGTCATGATTTCACAGAGCTTGGAGATCAGTAGGGAAGCCACATAAGTAAAGAGGTCACTCTGTCCGGTGTGAGTGCGGTTGGTGCGGTTACAGAGATCAGTATTGTGGGAAAAGAGTAGGAGAACCTCACCCATGTTGCAGGTGAACAGAGAGTTTTCTTAAACTAGATAACTAAGCTGACATCATTCAGTCTTTCATTTATTTGAGAAAGATTTATTGAGTGTCTAGCAACCACTATTCAAGGAACCAATGACATGGCAATAAAATGAACAAGATCAAATCCCTTTCTTCTGGAGGGAAGACATGCTAAGTGCTATAAATTTGAAGGTGATGCTGAGTGCTGTGAAGGACAATAAAGCAGGAGAACGGGAGTGATGGTTCGGGCTCGTGCACTGATCGGGGCGGCACATTTATGTCAGGTTAGTCACGTCAGGCTTCCCTGACTCTGAGGTAATATTTTGAGCAGAGATTGAAAGAGATGAGAAAGCAAGTCAACAAGATACCTTAGTATAGGAAACCAGAAACACAAAGTCCTTGAGGCAGTAACCATTGTGTCAGAAGAACAGGAAGAGTGACCCTGGGGGAGAATAGTAGGAAATGAGGTCAGAGATTGCCTGGGGGAAGATGACATGAGCCCTTGCAGGGCATGATGGAATGCTAAATGGCAAAAATATTGGGGAATTTTTGACCAAAGCAATGAACAATTGGGTTGTTTTTTGAAGGGCTGTGTACAAGTGTGTGAGCAGGTGTGTGTGTGTTTCAATGGTGGTCGGAGCAGAGAAGAGTCATGAGAGAAAATGTGCAGTGCTGAATAATTTGAGAATTCGTCTCAGGGCAATGCAAAGCCACCAAAGGATTTTAAAGGGAGAAAAGACTGGAAATGCATGAAATTGGAGGCAGGGATAATCCTTTGGAAGCTGTTGCAGCAAGTTAAGCTTGGCCTCCAAATATGCTCTGGATAACCCTGGATAACCCATCTAGGACTCAGATCCTGTCCGTGACTCTGCACGGGTCCTGCTTCTTCCAGCCAAAGCTGAGATTCTGCTACCCATGAGCCATGTACCTGCAGCCAGTCCCTGGCTGGAATCCTGGCTTTTCATTTGACCCTAGTCCATGAAACCACGTTTATCCATCAGTCATCACCACTTTTGTCTCCTGGGACTTGACTCTCAGATCACTTGCCTAAGCTGCAACCTACTACCTGATATAGTCCTGACTCTCAACTCTTCTCCCTCTGTCTAGGGCAGTTTCTTAGCACATGGTCCACTCTCCTGGGGTTTGTCCTGTGTCCATAGTCTCAGGCCTTCCTGACATGGACAGTCTCTGGGCAGCCAATGTATAAGAAAGTCTTGAATTTTAGTATTCTATTTTCAAGTCAAAAGTATGTCCTAGATAACGATAGCCTTCACCTCTATCCTTCTCATTGCTCTGTTCAGGGCACTTTTGACTTTCTTTCTCTCCTTCCCCCAGTCGCCAAGTTCATAGTAGTCCAGCCAAAGAACATGGACTATGTGTTGTTTCCAGGTAAGAGTTAGCGACTCTATGTGTTATCTTCGGCTTTCCCCTCACAACACACAAGAAGCATTTGCCTTTGCAGAAGGACACTGCAAAGAAATTGAGGGCAGAGTGTATACAAAGGTTGTCAATCTTCGATGATAGTTGTTCATGTATCTAGAGGGAGATAATTTTGAGCACAGAAATCTTCTCTGCCTTTCACATGCCATGCCAGTGATGCCAACTGGCCACCATGTCTGCTTTTAAAGTGCCTCACCTGTATGGACTGAATCCACTCATATATCTAATGATATTAGACTGTGACAAGGCTCTTAAAAACTTCTCATTAGTTCTGTTCCAGCCCCAGATGCTCACCTTGCCCAAAATGATCCTTTCAGGTAGGATGTTGCTGATAAAGTGAGAGAAAAGGTGTGAATCACCATTAGTCTTGTTATTATTATTATTATTTTTTGAAACTTCCATTTTTTGGAATGTCTATCACGGTGTAGCCATTTTTCTAATTTCTGCCTATAACCTAAGAAAGTAGAGATTTTAATCTCCAATTTGGAGTTGAAAGCCCAACCGTGTCCTACATGGACCTGTGTAATCTTGCTCCCCAGACCAAGTCTGAACTCGATGAGTGGTAGTGCTGGGATTTGAACCATGTTAGAGTGATTCCAATGCTCGCTCACTCTCTAGAATTAAACACCTTCGGGGGCCTATTCTCCTGCTTACCACAGTATCCAAGGACTCCACCAATGTGTGATACATAAAAAACACTCCCCAAACAGGAGCCATTGTTATGACAGGCAAGGGCTGGCTGGAAAGGATGGGAGGGGAGTAGCAAGGGGAAGGCATTTGATGGGTGAGTAGGGAGAAAGTTGCCAAACATACCAATTCTAAAACCCTCCAAAACTTACCTTTAGAGAAGCAACAACTGAACATTGGTTTTGTTTTCCTTAGCAAAACAAATTTCACTGTTTGGTAATGGCAAATTACTTTTATGCAGATAGTGAAATACATTAAAGTCTGAGCCTCTGCCAGAGGTAGAGATTCACAATAAGTCAATAGTAATCAACTGGGTGATATTTGAATCTGACCTTAGTGATCCACCCTAATACCATGTCTTTAAACTGATGGACACTGTGGTTAAGAAAGGGAATGTGACAGGAAATCAAGTCTTCTTTTCCCATTTTATATCGTATTGTCAGTCGCTCTTCTCCTACACTCTTCCTTCCCATATCCAGTGATCTTTTCATTTTAAGGTAATGGAAAATTATCCCCATTGTCAGAAACATCAGGGACCCCATGACAAGACCATGACACAATTCTATAAGCATGCTTTAAAGAAGTTAGTATCCCCTGAAAATTTCATATATATTCCTTTGGTCTGATGGTTGAAAATATCTATTGGAACTTCAATGAAAAATCACAAGACACTCCATTTGAGCCAGCAGTTAATATCCTAAGGTTCTTACACCCACTACATTTCTTGAATCTGTGAAAGATGAAGATGGCATGATGATGGTGATGGTGGCGATGATAATAATGATGATAATGACGACAAAAATAGCAACTTACATTTATTGATTATAGCAGGAATTGCACATTCATTTTACCCTCATTATCTTACTCCTCACCACAATTTTTTTTGAATTATATACTAGTGTTTTTCTCATTGTACAGTTGAGGAAACTGAGGCTTAATGGGATTAAATAGCTTGTACCACAGACATCAAATGATAGAACCAATATTCAAGTTCAAATCTGCCTACTAAAAAGCCCAAGTTCTTAATGGTGCTACTTTCAATATTTCAGAAAGCCTAATCTAATAGAACATTGACTCTACAAAAGTCTGTGTTTTCTAAATAAAGAAGCCAGTTCCTTTGCTTTTGGCTGGAGTTATTTCACCCACTCAGCTAACAATGATTTGCTCAGCCTGATTAGAAATTGTCATGATGGTTCCAGATATACTTGAATGTAGTTAAGAAAAAAAAAAAAAAAATCAAATCATCACTGATTATATGCAGTTGGCTAGGTAGGGAAATTCTTTGGCTCATGGAAATCTGTAAGGCAGAATAATAAATGGAAACCTTTTATTGACACTAGAACAGTCTGTGCCTCTGTTCTGAAATGTAAGATAGCCCACCCTGAAAATCCTTGAGTTTATATCTCTGATGTGTGAAATTAAATCAACACCCTATTTTATAAATTCTGTTAGGTCATAATTTTTTACTTCACATTTACTTTAAAACGTCTCTTGAAAAGCCTCCAGAACACCACAAGCCTTCTTTTCTTTAGCCTTCATCTCCACAATAGAAAAAGAACGTAGCAAACATTCTTGTCATAGAACATAAAGTCCAAAGATTTGAATGTGAATGTGCACCTTGGAAAAGGAGCTTAGTCAAAGAGCAGTCCGTAGCACCAGGGCAAGTGAATTACGTGAGGAAATGTTTGGCATTGGCAGTGTGGATCTTAGAGAGCATTGTATCAAGGGAAACATTTCTGTAATTTTTAAGAAGCATGGAACTTGACTGCAAGTGGGAGTTGGAAATATGCTCAGACCTTTGAGATAGCCACTACAGGCCATGCGCAAAACTACCACTTGCCTTAACTATCAGAAATAGTCCAGAGGAAACTTCTCAAATATGGTAACTTTATGGTAGCTGTTTTGGGGCCATAATAGATACTTGATTGTAACGAGCAAGGTGTGGTCACGTAATTACATCCTCCTTCTCTGTCCTATGTTGGATTAGGCCTCCATCTTGTTAGTACCTGAGGATAGCTTCAGATTTCCTCTGACACTGAGACTGTGTCCTCACATTCCATCCATCTATTTCTACCCTTTTGGTTTTATATTGAGAAGTAGCTCTGGCATCTTAGCCTTGCTGATTTCTTTCTGATCACTCCTTGGGCAATTGGAAATAATTACCTTTGTATGTCATTCAAAGTGTTTTAATCATTATGCATTCACATATTCCATCCAACCAATCAGTCAACAAACATTTCTGGCTACTGCCTTCCAGCCACTGTAATAGGGATGAAGACATAGATCTTTTAAAATAATGGGTCTGTATCTCAAAGAATAAGTGAGGGAGCCAAATGGATCTGTAAGGGAGATGGAAAGTCATTACCAGTATCCGAATGTAGAGATGAGAAAAGGACGGCTCCAGGGTTTTAAATCACTTGTCCTATCAGGGTTCATCTTGAGCCAACCCCACCTTTAAATCTAGAGTCACAGACCATCACAGGTGCTAGGTGCATATTTGCTGAATGAACCTGTAGTCTTAGGAATGGGTTGATATCACTCAGAGGTTATATCCTCCTCAGGAACTTCTCACCTGGAGAGGGCAGGGATAAGTCATGGGAAAAATGTTTCTCCCCATTAATTGTGTGTGTATGTCCTTGACTGAAATGCAGGAAAGGGAAGTGTAGAAAAAAACTTATGTCACTCTACCACTGCAGTGATTCAAAAGTGCAGAAGGTATTTCTTAACTGTTTAGAGCACAGGAGTGGAGCAACCCTTCATGGCTTCACACCGTAGCTTTACCACGAATATTTAGACCACTTGAGTAAATGTTTTAATCTGTTTGAGCCTCAATTTCACAATATGCAAAATGAAGAAAGTAACAACCCATCTTAGAGAGTTGGTAAGAATTAAATGAGGTGATACACACACACACACACACACACACACACACACACACACCATTTAGGATTTAGTAGAATTACTGATGTTAGGTGTTATTACCCCTACTCCCCAGAACTCTAGAGGAGAGAGGCTGTCAGAAGAAGAGAATTAGGCACCATTTGGTTATACTGGGTTTTGAACTACCCATAGGTACATATATGTTGTGTCCCTTTCAGTCAATTCACATTACTTTTTTTCCAAAGTACCTTTAGATCTGATCTGTAAATCTGTGCTTCTTTAGCTCAGGCCTCTATTCCTTTGGCCTGTTCCTGTGGACCAACATCAAGGTGCAATTCTGCTTATTTTCTGTCAAGGTATCAACAGCCTATTTCTACAGCCCCAAAATTAATCTCCACTGAAACTCATCAAGAGTTATGATTAAACAGATGCTAGTAGGTTATTAAACCAGGACTCAGTTCTCCTGAGCTTTTCCTTAAGAATATTACTCAATCAGCCCTGACTGCTGCCAAGCTCTCGGTTAATTTACAATAATGTAATTTAGAATATGTACATCTCAGCTCTTCCCCGGGTCCCCAGCTACCATCTTCCTGTTTAAAGGAAAATGTAAAATCATATCTCCAACTGCATATGAGCAGTTTCCTTTTAAAAAACTTGAAATTAGGTGCCAGATTTTGTCTTAAGCATTTTACTAATATAATCTTATTTAATCCTCACAACAATCCTGTGAGATAGCTGCTATTATTATTTCCATTTTACAAATGAGAAAACTGTTGGCTAAAGAACTTGCCCAAAACCACAGGTCTACTAGTAAATCATAGAGCTGGGGCTTGAACCCATTCTCTCTGCCTTAAGAGCTCATGTTCTTATTAACGACTGAACATCTGCTTTCCTAAGACTTGTCAAAGATTTCCTCTTTCATGCTTAATAGACTTCCTTCAGAGAATTCTAAAACTATTTCAGTTTTCTTCTCTTTCCTTTGACTTTCTGTCTGTCTCCTTTTCCTTCTTTTCCAACTATTTTTTACCCTCGTACTCTTCCTTTTCCTCCTTTTTCTTCTCTACTTTTTCCTCAAGCTAAAATGATGCTAATACACGATAGAAAAAGTTATGTTATACAGAAAATAAACTTTGAATACAGATTATTAGGAAGGGTTTCATGGAGGAGGTAGATTTCTGAGCTGAGAATTTAAGGCCAGGTTATTTGGTTGTGTGGAAAAGTCCATGCAAAATGTTCCAGAAAGAGAGAATGGTTTGAATACAAGCATCATACTGGGACTAATGTGTGGAAAGCTGGAGCCAGCATTTTGGTTTGGGTGAAATAAAGGGTGACTGAATGAAATTATTAGGAAGGAAACTTTGAATAATAAAGTGGTGATAAGTTGAAGAGAGCTTGGTGTATCAAGGTCAGGGGTTTGAACTCAACTCGCAGGTTACAAGGAGCCATGGGATGTTTTCAAGCATAGATATTACAGCACCAGAGAACTGTCCTTAAAGAAAAAAAAAAAAAGAAAAAGAAAGCACAGATCTTCTGGCAGCATAAGATGAACTAGAAGAAAAGGAAATTGGAGCCAAAGTGATAGTTTGGCTATTGTTGTCAAACTTGGTGTCTGCCAAAGCCAATCTGAAGGATGACATTCACATCCATACAGACCAAGGACATAACTTGGGGAATGTACAATCGCCATTTCAACAGCTGGAACCCCACCCCTTTTTTACTACTAAAAATGTGTACACATAGGGATGCAAGTGAGTTAGAATCCTATTATCATGGGGATAGACTTAGACTTTCTCTAATTTATTTTTCAAGTAAATTATGTCCAAATTTTGCTTTTATTAATAGTAAGCAATTTCTCAAAATCTGTCTCTTACTGTTAGCATCATATAACAATATCAAAACCTCATGTCAAAACACCATGATTAAAAGTCACTGGTGTTCATTAGGGTCATGGTAGTGGGAAAGAAAAAAAGAAGAGGAGATGGATATGAGAGAAGTTATAGAAATAGAATTACAAAGACGGGTCAGCTTATTACATTTGGGATAAGAAAAGAAGCTTCAGAAAAGATTTCAGGGATTCAAACTGAGGTAACTAGATGGATGCAATAAGCCAATGAGAAGTTAGGAAAACAAAAATAGGAGGTTTAAAAGGAAAACTGTTGAGTCCAGCTTTGACAAAAGATGTTAAGTTAATCAGACATAATGCATCTATTATTCTTATAGAAAAGAATAAGTGTGGCAAGTATATGCTGAGGATTTAAATAAGCTTGTACTTCTTTACCATAAGCCACGTGTTTCCTTCAGTAGAAGAAGGGAGTGTAGTGTTTAGTGGGATATATTTAAGAAGCGTATTTTAAACAAGAAGAATGAATGGGCTAAGAAAAAAGTCGGTGGTAATACTCAAAGGGCACCAAGTATACAAATAATGTTGCCTATATCTAAAATGTAGACTAATCACCATTATCCTTGGGAACATAAATAAGGAGTACTGAGATCAGAGATAGACAAAAGCTAACAAAAGAGAAAAAATACTAGTGAGGTTTGTTTTATAGTACCATAAATTTTAAAATGTATCCATCCTCTAAGTCTCAAAGACAAAGCAGTGTAGGATGGATCTGTGGTAGTGTGGAAAGAGGCAGAACAACTGATTTGAGTGCTCTCTGCAGTTTCCTGGGTGAATAATTTTGGATGAAGCTGTTCAATATTTCTGAGCCTCATGGACTGCTTTTATTATTATTGAACATGTGAGCAACTACGCTGGGTCAGGTCTCATCTTCACATATTCCAGTTAATATATCTGAGATGGGTACTCTTAAAGAAGAGGAGGCATATCTTTATTCTCTGGATACTATTTAGTTTTGGGGTCAATTCTATAAATATTAAACATGTATTTAGATATAATATTATAGACCTTTTTGCACCTTAGATAAACAATAATATTTTACTTCCACCAACCTTGTGAGAAATCTTCACCTTCAGTAGGAATAGGTCTCACCATTGTCTAGTCTCTTTAAGATATTGGGCAGCGGAAGACTCTTTCATATAGTAACTACTCCTTTGCATCCCAGCCGACTTTGTAGTTCAGAGGCAATGAGGTGGTAATGGGAAAGTGGAGTAAACTGTCTTTAAAGTTTACATTTTTCAAGTTGACTATGGGAAGAGGGGTGCTGGCCACACTCAGAAGATTAGTTACAATGGAAATCCAGCTAAGCCTGTGGGCTAGGGAAAGGGATCCTTCTATTAGACATGTTGCAGCGGGGAAAACCTGCACCCTGTAGCGAAGAGACTAAAGACTACCATGGCTCAGTTGGCACAGCCCCCACATAGCATCCTAGCTTTGACCACAGCCATCAACCAAGGCTTTTTCCAACACCAGCCAGATTTGGAGGTCATCTTCTCACCATTCCCATCTCACCTGTAATCACCTCCCAGATCCAGAGACTCTCCTCCAATAAAGTCACTGGGTGCTTCCATACTAGTGGGATCTTCTTTTCTTTCCAATTCCATTGTCATGATGCTACTCTTCTGTAAAGCTTCCCTTTGTTCCTGGATTTTAACTTTCAACACCTTGTTGTGTGATTCAAACAATTAAACGCTGGCACTATTTGTTTTATTTGGTTTTTCTCTTGGTTTGTTGGATGCAGTGACACTGCTGGAAATCCCTTTTATGAATGTAAGGGAAATAGATAATAAGCATTAAACATAGTATTTCTTGATACCTACAGATTCACAAATAACTCTTTACTGTGCCATTCAAATTCATTTCCATTTTGATCTAATTCTGCCTCTCCAGCCATACACCCTCCACCAATACCTTTTCTCCAGTGAAATGAGATGATTTTTTTCTAGAATATATTTAGATGCTTTTTGCCTCCATGCTTGTTCATTTGGAATGTGTTTCCCTTCCTCCAGTTGGTTAAATCTCCTTTATCTCAGCCTGCTGAAATCCCCCCATCTATTTTTCAGTGCCATTTTCACGGCACCTCCTTGATGAAATCTTTCCTTATTTTCCAAGCTTTGTCCTTTACTGAATCACCAGGGCTTTTCTTAACTCTCCTCTGGATCAATCTCATTGTAGTTATCTTAACTATGTATTTCTCTTAACATTCTTATTAGTTTGTAAACTCCCTAAGGGCTGAGGCAATGTCTTATTGTATCTTACAGATCTTATATTATCTTTCACAATACCTCTACTTAGGAAAGGTTGAATTGAAAAGGGAAATAGCTACAAGATTAGGCCATGCTGAAGTGAGTAAGCTTTATGCTGTTTTAGAAATGTGGTAACAAAAATGTACGTAACCTTTTTTACCTGCCACCTGTCAGCTGTACACGGTACACAGAGACATTTTTTGTCTCTATATTATTGTTGGGATTGTGATGCCAATAATGTTAATTCTCATGCAAATATAATCCCAGTGGCTAAAATGTATCAAGTATTTTATTTGTGCCAAACACTGTACTAAGCATTTTTAAATAAATAATAATTTTATAAGCAGTGAAGGTGTGGTTCATCTTGAATTACTAGATGAGTTTTATTCCCATTGGAATCCATATATTATAGAAACAAGTAAACTAATGATAACTTTCAGGCAAATCCAGAATCTGAAGAGGAAGGCTAAATTGCTATTGATTAATCATTTAGTGTATTTTCCCAATGTTTCTTTAGTTTTTTGTTCCCTAAGCAACTAGGTAGATGAAGGCAAGTAAGACAGCTAGATATTTCTTCTGAAAACAAACAAACAAAAAACATATTAATATATAAAATATAAAATATAAAAAATATATTATATATATTATATTGTGTGTATATATATATATATATATATATATATACACACACACACACACACACACATATATATGTATGTATATATATAATTTTCCCTATCAAGCTCACTTCCAATTTGGTGGACTAGATTTCTTATGATTACTTTTCTTGGCCTTCTCAGGTTAGAGTAAGAAAAATCAATGTCCTCCTTATATAGGGCCTTATTACATCATCAATTTAGCAGGTGGAACGTTGCATTGCTCTGTGCTTACTAAGAGCGGAATCTTGCATGTCTTTGTATGTCCAGTGTTTAATTTAGTGGCTGTCCCATAGCAGGTACCAAAGCATTGTTGAATGAGCTATTGAATTGATAGAAATATGTTTCTCTATTTTATCTAGGAATGCTTAGTTTTTTAAGCCAATGATAATGAGCTTCCTTAGTGGGAAAGACTCTGTTACTCCAAAGACATGCCCAGGACACTGTCCTGCATTAGCTCAAAGGACTTTTCAGCTTCTTTTATGTTCCTTGGTATTAAAATTGATATTTTAGGAAGATTTTTACACCTATTTTCCATAGATGGAATTCATCTTGTTACTCACATAGACATGTAAATAATTAACACAGCAACTCAATTTTGGTACTTAATTTTGGTACTTAATCTTACTGTACTCCTAGGAAGGACCTATCAAAAAGCAGATTCAGAAAGATCATTTGGCCCAGGCAAGCAACTCAAAGAGGGCTCCAGTTTTGGACAATTTGTTCAGAAGAGAAAAATGAAACATTGTGGGTTAATTTTGGCAAGTGTTAGCTAAAACCCACTGACTGGGTTCAACTGAGTTGGGGGAATGATCTGATGAAACACAGTATTCAAAATCTAAGCTGTTCCAACCTTGTTGGAGAAGGTATTTTAGAAGGTTTACTCATAGATAATATTTGTGTCATTCAGTACCTTATTGAGATCTACTTTGCATATAGGAATAGAGAAGACATGGCAAAGAGAGTGGTGCTACCCTGATCTGCCGTTCTACGTTGATTAGACCCCTTACAGTTAGAATGGGTCATATGACTTGTTCTGGCCAACAGATTGTGGGAAAACTGACACATGTCCTACCCAGGCCAAAGCATATCAGTGCATCTTCCCTCCAGTATTCTCTTTTCCTGACACAGAGATCAAAGAGGCCTCATGCTCCAGGTCCTGTAGGTACAAAATGCAGAGTCTGTTACTCTAGAGCCCTGAATGACTGTAGAATAGAGTGTCCTGGTGACCTGCGGTGAGGTAGCCTAAATGAGAAGTAACCTTAGTTTTATTAAGCTACTGAGATTTGAGGGTCACTGTATTCTTACAATAAAGCTAACCTATCCTGACTAACAGAGGGAAATAATATGAGAATTAACAGTTATTACACACCCTATGTGTAATCTAAATACACTATGTGCTTATACTGTATTTAGACATTCATAAGGTCCATTGTTTCTGTTATTGCTTTATTTATTTCTCACAAAACCTCTGTGAGATAACTATTATAATCTCCATTTTATTGATGAATAAATTGAGTCTCTGAGGTTTTATAACCTCGTAGATAGTAAAAGGCAGAGATGATTTGTCAATAAATTTCTGTTTGAATTTCAATCCTGTCCTGTTTCAGTGACACCATGTTGACTTTCATTAGCATGTCCTTGCTTACTTTTAAGGCCAATAAAAAAACTTCCAGCCAGCACAACTGGTGCTCTGGTGCCACAGCCTATCAAATCTCTTTATTTCTAAGGAAGAAGACAGGCAGCAGTGTATAGTGTGAGTACAGGGTGTCATCTAAAATGGGGACTGAATGCCCTGAAGGCATGAGCAAGTGATAATTCTGTGGTCCAAGACTAAGATAGTTTGGGTATAGACAGAATCTTCTGTAAAAAGAATCTAGGATGTCATAAAAATGGAGGCAAGAGGTGAGCCTCTTGAAATCTCTGGAATTCACAACAAACTGAACAACTATATCTCCACAAAGGGTTGCCTGCACAGCAGACAGGCAAGACTAAGAGGGACACTACTGAAATCACCTAAAGGTGGGCAAAGTGCACGAGTGGGGGAGGAGGGAAGGGAGAAGTGCGGAGACAGGGCTATGTGGGCACAGGAGGCAGACCTAGCTCAGTGCTCCCAGCTTGCTGCATTCCAGAACTACCGCAGCTGCGGCAGAGAGAAGAACTCGGACTGCTAGGGCTCTGCTTATGGCCCACAGGGCTGAAGGGACCGCATATAACACGCTGAACCCAATGATCATGGCAGAGACCTCGGAGCAAAGACTGAGGGAAGAAGGCTGAAAACAATGGTTTAAGCCCTCACTGCTGAGCAGAGAAGCCTTAGGCACTGAGCATAGCCACCCACTCCCTACCCTCCCAGAGCTCACACCACCCCCATCTGCCCAGTGCTAGAAGCAGAACAATAGCAGGGTCACATCAAAAGAACAGAATATTTACAGTTCTGAGAACTGTGGTCCACATACACGGATTCGCAGCCCAACTAGTTCCAGCAAAGGGGATGGAGCTATGGAAGCAGGACTGGCTGTGGTGGTGGTCACCGCCATTGCTCTGGGCCACCACTCACAACCCACCCCGCCCCTGTCCCCACCTATCTGGCTGGATCCCTGAGGGAGTAAACAGAACTGCTGAAACACACGGGCTCTGACTCTGGTGCAGGAAGAGCTTTGGAACTTCAGAAGCTCTCCACATCCCCCCACGGAGGCAGCACCCTATTATCCAGGAGAACTGTTCACAGAGGAGAAGCCCACCTTCCAGGGAATCCCCCCATTGTGTGAGAAGCCAGAACAGTGTAGAGAAAACATAACACTACAGTGTGAAAGAGAATAAAAGGCTGCAGTCAGAGACAGAATAAAACATTCTACCAACACCTACGGGAAAACAAAAGAAAGACCTCTTTCTATAAACCTATTGCAGAACCTACTCCTGTAGATGTCTAGGAAGAGAAATAATACATCATTAATTACCATGAATAACCAAGGTAACAAGATAGCTCAGGAAGAAAATGAAAAGTCTCCAGAAAATGAACTTAAAGACATGGAAATATGTGACTTAAATGACATAGAATTCAAGATTGCAGTTCTTAAAAAACTCAAGGAGATGCAAGAACAGGCAGTTTAATGAACACAGAAACACGATCAAAGGACAACATGAACATTTTACCAAAGAGATTGAATTTTTTTTTTTAATTTTTTTAAAAAATTTATTGGGGTGACAATTGTTAGTAAAATTACATAGATTTCAGGTGTACAATTTTGTATTACATCATCTATAAATCCCATTGTGTGTTTACCACCCAGAGTCAGTTCTCCTTCCATCACCATATATTTGATCCCCCTTACCCTCATCTCCCACCGTCCAACCCCCTTACCCTCTGGTAACCACTAAACTATTGTCTGTGTCTATGAGTTTCTTAGATTGAAATTTTAAAAAAGAACCAAATAGAATTTCTGGAGATTAAGAACTCAATAAAAGAAATGAAGAATGAAATAGCCAGCTTAGGTAATAGAGTTGACCAGATGGAGGAAAGAATCAGTGACATCAAAGATAGAAATCTGGAAATGACACAGATGGAAGAAGAAAGAGACTTGAGAATTAAAAGAAATGAAATAACTCTACAAGAACTTTCTGACTCCATCAGAAAGAGCAATATAAGAATAATGGGCATACCAGAAGGAGAAGAAAGAGAGAAGGGAACAGAGAGTATATTCAAAGAAATGGTCATCGATAACTTCCCAAACTTGTGGATAGAACAGAATCCTCAAATCCAAGAAGCAAAGAGAATACCAAATTACCTCAACCCCAAGAGGCCTTCTCCAAGGCACATTGTATTGAAGCTGTCAAAAATTAACAACAACGAAAGAATCCTCAAGGAAGCCAGAGAAAACAAGATGGTACCCTACATAGGAAAGCCCATTAGATTATCATCAGATTTTTCAGCAGAAACTCTATAAGCCTGGAGGGAGTGGAATCAATATTCAAACTATCAAAAGAGAGAAATCATGAGCCAAGAATAATATATCCAGCAAAGATATCCTTTAGATATGAAGGAGGAATAAAGACCTTTCCAGACAGACATACGCTGAGGAAATTTTCGAACACACGACCTGCACTACAAGAAATATTGAAGAAGTGTATTAGACAAGCATAAATAGGAATAATTTGTGGCAACCAAAACATATAAGGGAGGGGGGAAGTAAAGGCCTGAACATGGTATATGAGAATGGAGAAAGTAAGCATGCTGAAGAAAATGGAATACTCTAAATATCAAACTTTCTTTTATGTGAACTTAATGGTAACCATTCAAAAAAAAATCCAGAACTGAAATATATACTGTAATAAAAGAAGAAACAGAGGGAAAAATCATAGAATACCCCCACACAGAAATAATAGACAACAACAAAAAGGCAAAGAAACAATGGAGACACAGTCTTACCAGAAAACCAAAGATAGAATGCTAGGAAATCCTCACATATCAATAATCACCCTAAATATAAATGAACTAAACTCACCAATAAAAAGGCACAAAGTAGCAGATTGGATCAAAAACCTAAAATCAACCATATGCTGCCTCCAAGAGACACATCCCAGCTACAAGGACAAGCATAGACTTAAAGTGAAAGGGTAGAAATTGACACTCCAAATAAATGGTATCCAGAGAAAATCAGGTGTAACCATACTGATAGCAGATGAAACAGACTTCAGGGTTAAAAAGTTACAAGAGACAAAGATGGATATTTCATAATAATAAATGGGACTGTACAAAAAGAAGACATAATAGTCATCAATATTTATGCTCCCAATCAGGGAGCACCAAAATATACCAAGCAACAATGAACAGAACTAAAGGGAGAAATTGACCAAAATATAATTATAGTAGGGGACCTAAATACATCATTGACAGCTATGGATAAATCATCCAAACAGGAAATAAATAAAGAAATAGCAGACCTAAATGGCACATTAGATGAAATGGACATAATTGACATTTATAGAGCACTTCATCCTAGAACATCAGACTATACATTTTTTTTTCTAGTGTACATGGGACATTCTCAAAGATAGACCATGTATTGGGAAACAAAACACCAAATTTAAGAAGATTGAAGTCATAAATTTAACAAGATTGAAAGCATATTCTCTGATCACAAGGCTTTGAAATTGGATATCAACTACAAAAAGAAAACAGAAAAAAACACATATATGTGGAGATTAAGCAACATACTTTTAAAGAATGACCAGGTTAAAGAAGAAATTAGAAGAGAGATCAAAAGATACATAGAAACAAATGAGAATGAAAATACATCCTACCAAAATTTTGGGGATGCAGCGAAAGCAGTTTTAAGAAGGAAATTTATATCATTACAGGCCTATCTCAAGAGACAAGAAAAATCCCAGATAAATAACCTAACATTACACCTTAAATAACTAGAAAAAGAAGAACAAATGAAATGTGAGGTCAGGAGAAGAAAGGAAATAATAAAAATCAGAGCAGAACTAAATGAAATAGAGAACAAAAAGACAATAGAAAACATTAATGTGACAAAGAGCTGGTTCTTTGAAAAGATTAATAAAATTGACAAACCCTTGTCTAGACTCACTAAAATAAAAAGAGAAAAGACACTAATAAACAAAATCAGAAATTAAAAAGGGGAAGTTATCATGTGTGCCACAGAAATACAAAGGATCATCCAAGAATAATACAAAGGACTATATGCCACAAAATGCAATAACCTAGAAGAAATGGACAAGTTCTTAGAAACATATAGCCTTCCTAGGCTGAATCACGAAGAATTGGAAAATCTAAATAGACCAATCACCAGTAAGGTAATTTAATAAGTCATCCACATCCAAAACTTTCCCAGAAGCAAAAGTCCGGGACCAGATGGCTTCACTAGTGAATTCTACCAAACCTTCAAAGAGGATCCAATACCTGTCCTACTCAAACTCTTCCAAAAAATTGAAGAAGAGACAGTACTCTCTAACTCATTTTATGAGGCCAACATTACCCTGATATAAAACCTGGTAAGGATAACATACAAAAAAGAAAATTACAGACCAATATCTCTGAAGATGCAAAAATCCTAAACAAAGTTCTTGCAAATTGAATGCAAAAATGTATTAAAAAGATTATACATCACCACCAAGTAGGGTTCATCCCAGAGCACATGGATGGTTCAACATACACAAATTGATCAATGTGATACATCACATAAACAAAATAAAGGACAAAAATCAGATGCTTATATCAATTGATGCAGAAAAAGCGTTTGACAAGATACAACATCCATTTATGATTAAAACACTTAATAAAATAGGTATAGAAGGAAACTACCTTAACATAGTAAAGGCCATATATGACAAACCATCAGCTAATATCATAATTAACTGTGAAAAACTGAAGCCCTTTGCTCTACGTTCAGGAACACTACAGGGCTATCCCCTATCACCTCTGCTTTTCAACATAGTGTTGGAAGTCCTCGCCAGAGTAATCAGGCAAGAGAAAGAAAGAAAAGGCATCCAAATTGGGAATAAAGAAGTTAAATTGTAACTCTGTGCAGATTACATGATGTTATATGTAGAAAACCCTAAGGCTCCACCAAAAAGCTATAGAAACAATCAAAGAATACAGTAAAGTTGCCAGGTACAAAATCAACGTACAAAAGGCCATTGCACATTTCCTATATAATAACAATGAAATCTCAGTAAAAAAAAAAAAACAATTCCTTTTGCAATTGCAACAAAAAGAATAAAATACCTAGGAATAAACTTAACCAAGGATGTGAAGGACCTATATGATGAAAACTAGAAGATATTTTTAAAAGAAATTGAAGAGGACACAAAGAAATGGAAAGACATTCTGTGCTCATGGATTGGAAGAATCAACATAGTTAAAATGGCCATATTACCCAAAGCAATATACAGATTTAATGGAATCCCCATCAAAATCCCAATGGCATTTTTTAAAGAAATAGAACACAAAAATCATCAGATTTGTATGGAACCACAAAAGAGCCTGAATAGCCAAAGTAATTCTAAAAAAAAAAAAAAAGAACAATAATGGAGGTATCACACTTCCTGACTTTGGCTTGTACTACAGGGCAACAATAATCAAAACAGCATGATATTGGCACAAAAACAGACACACAGACCAATGGAATAGAATCGAGAACCCAGAAATAAACCCACATAAATATGGACAGATTATTTTTTACAAAGATGTCAAAAACATACAATGGAAAAAAGACAGCCTCTTCAATAAATGGTGCTGGGAGAATTGGAAAACCACGTGCAAAAGACTGAAACTGGACTGCTATCTGTCACCATGTACAAAATTAACTCAAAATGGATCAAAGACTTAAGCATAAGACTTGAAACAATAAACTGATAGAAGAAGACATAGGTACTAAACTTACGGACCTTGGGTTCAAAGAGCATATTATGAATTTGACCCCAAAGGCAAGGGAAGTAAAAGCTAAAATAAATGAATGGGACTATATCAAACTTAAAAGCTTCTGCACAGCAAAAGAAACCATCGACAATATAAAGAAGCAGCAAACTGAATAGGAGAAGATTTTTGCAAACAGCATTTCTGATAAGGGGCTAATATCCAAAATATACAAGGAACTCATACAACTCAACAAAAAATCAAAAAAACAAACAACCCAACTGAAAAATGGGCAGAGGACCTGAAGAGATATTTATCCAAAGAGGGCATACAAATGGCAAATAGACATATGAAAAAATGCTCAACATCACTAATCATCAGATACATGCGAATAAAAACCACAATGAATTATCATCTCACCCAGGTTAAAATGGCTATCATCAACAATACAAATAGTAACAAGTGTTGGAGAGGTCATGGAGAGATAGGAACCCTCATACACTGTTGGTGGGAATGCAGACTGGTGCAGCCGCTATGGAAGGCAGTGTGGAGATTCCTCAAATAATTACGAATAGAATTACCATATGACCCAGAAATCTCTCTCCTGGGTATGTACCCAAAAAATCTGAAAACATTTATCCTTAAAGACATGTGTGCTCCAATGTTCACTGCAGCTTTATTTACGGTGGCCAAGATATGGAAATAACCAAAATGTCCTTCGATAGATAAATGGATAAAGAAGTTGTGGTATGTATCCACAATGGAATACTATTCAGCAGTAAGAAAAGATGAAATAGTACCATTTGTGACAAAATGGATGGATTTTGAGATTATAATGCTAAGTAAAATATGTCAGAAAAAGTAGAGAACCATATGATTTCACTGACATGTGGTGTATAAAACTGAAAACAACAAAAGAACAAGACAAACAAATGAAGGAACAAAAATTCATAGACATAGACAATAGTTTAGGGGTTTGCAGAAGGTATCGGGGGAGGGAGGACTTTGGAAGCGGTAAGCGGCGTCCAATATATGATGGTGGAAAGAGAACTGACTCTGGATGAACACCCAATGTGAGATATAGATAATGTATTACAGATTTGTGCTCCTGAAATCTATGTAACTTTACTAACAATTTTCACCCCAATAAACTTTAATTAAAAAAAAAGAAATGTAGAAGAGACATCAGAAATATCACCAGTCAAAATGATGTTCATTTGGTAAGAATCCCAGTCAATTTGTGAAGAAGAGACAGCCAGAAGTGACTGATGACATGTACTCTATTTTATGATGCCAGAGATAGGAGAACAACTTGAGAAAAAACACATTATCCTGTCTGAACTTTAAACGCCAAGTCAACGGTTAGTTTTTATACCCTTGACTACTTTCATATGCGTCCTTCTGAACATATTGGCTATGCTTGGCTTTTTGTAGGAAAAATAAAACTAGTTTTAAAATTATGTATAAACTCCAGAGCCCATTCAAGGGTCTAGGAGCCTCATGTTCACTTCCTACTTGTTAGTTTACATAAAAATAAACAGATCGGGGAAAAAAAAAAAAAAGAATGTAGCCCGATTATCTAAGTTAGAATTAAAACTACTAAGGCCAGAGCCAAAAGGCAGTCCAGGTTAGGGGTACCAGAGGGCCCCAGAAAACACTAAGGCAAAGTGATACGGGTTTCTGTGTGCACAACCACTTCCACTCTGCCTCTTCCGCCTCTTCTATCTTAAAGAGAAATGCCACACACTTACCTTCTGACAGCCATAGGTATTGGCTACTTATTTAAAAAAAATAATAATATTGATTGAGTGACCACAGAGTCAGGGTAAGCCTTTTCAGAATGAATTAAGCATATTTGTGTCGTAATGCATATTCAATGATCATCCTTTAGAGTTATTTGGGTCTTCCTTACAAATTATTATATATGACTCACTTTGGCTCCATAGGAATTATGTTATTTAGTCTCATTATTGGGTATTGTTCATTCTTGCTAATGAATAAAATGAAAAATGGAAATATTATGAATTCAAAGTATATCAAATTAAGTACCACAGAGAGAGGTAAATAGGGCTGTGTTTATCAGGCCATTGCATACAGAAGGCTCTTTTAGCTGAATCATGAACATCCAATCAAATTCCTTGCAGTGTATAATGGCATCTGGACTTGGATTCATAATACCTGGGTTGCATATAAGCTGTACAATCAAATCACTTAACTGAGCCATGTATTCTTCCTCTATAAAGTGAGTATAGAGTAAATTTACCTTACATGGCTGTCATGAGAATTATAGAGTAGAATATGTATAAAGGCACATGTGATCTGGTGCATTATAGATGCATCATAAAGTGTTAGAGACTCAGTTTTTCCTTTCAAATAAAATGGAATGCTTTATTTACCCTAGTAGGTTGTTCAGTTTTAAAACATCAGTGACTATTGTTGACTCATAGTAAACTGATGTGTCAAAAAGAACCACCTGCTTTAAAAAATGTTCAAAGAAGGAGCGTTACCTTGGTGAACTCAGAACTGGCAGAGTCCCAACATTCGTCAACTCAAGGATACAGATTCATATTAACAAAGCTCATAATTGAAATAAGTAGATATTTACTGGAGTTTATTAATTTTAAGGAGACGAAGTTTCTACACTGACCAAATCCCCACATAATCTAACCAGTTCATTATTCCTTGGTACAGAAATTATAAGGGAGAGCCAAATGATAACCCTAAGCTTACCTGTGTCCAAATAAGCCAGGTTCTGCTGGGACAGACCACCACAAAAATCTCAGTGTCTGTAAATACCAAGGCTTATTTATCTCTCAAACCTCATGTCCCATAGTAGTGGGTAGTGGGATATTTGGCTGTATGCATTTCTACTCAAGAGCTCAGGATGACAAAGTTTCTTCTTCTTCAAGGAGCTGCTTCAGCAAGGGGGAAGGAACAATAAAGGATCTTACACTGTCTTTAGGTAACTTCACAATGATACATCTGTTTCAAATGATTGGAAGTAGTTAGGAATACTTGGGGGCGGGGCAACAGGTCCTCTTCTTACTTAATATCTGCTTTCCCATCTTTTAAATTGTGTCAGAATGACTGTACAGTAAGTAACTCCAGCCTCATTAATTGTCCAACGTGAGTTGCATTCTGCTCATAGAGATTAAATGTAAGTAGGGTTTACTTGTAATTTAATCAAAACATGCTGATTCCACACTTTAATTAAGTATCCCTCAATGAATAATGACCTGTAGAATAACAAAAGACTCCTATATTTGTACCCACATCCTATGAGTCCAAAGAATTTTGTTGACTTTTAGATTGAACACTTTTTTGTCTGCCTGAGTTTATGATGTTTTCTGTCCTAACCTTTGAGCATTTCTGCATTTGACAACTACAGTTAATCTTTTTCTCTTCTGCTAAAATATTTAAACACATAATTTCCTCAAGTCGGAAAATCAACTTATTCATTTCATTTTTGTTGTTGTCTATTGTTCATTCATTTTATTCTTCATTCTTTCATACGTACAGCAGACTTTGGAACACCTACTATGTTCAAAGCCATAAGCTTTGGGAAGCAAGATATGAGGAGTGAGTTAACCTTGCCCTCGAAGGACTTTATTTTCAGGGAGAGACAGACAGACATAGGCCCAAATGATTACAAGTAGTTAATGAAATCAAGAAGGGGAAGAGTGCTTTGCGTGTGCTGAAATTCACAAGTAGCCAATTTCAGGGCTTTACAATACGTCCTGTTAGATTTATTCTTCCAAGGTTGCAAAACACTTTCTCATAGACAATCTTATGCATTCCTCTCAAAAGTTTTGTGGGAGGCGAGGCAATCTAGGTCTATTGACGTTAAACAATTTGTTCAAAGTTTCATTATTATTAACTGACATAATCCACATTTTCTAAGAAGTTCTTATACTATATGGTTATGTTAAGTCCTACAGCATATTTGATCATGGATTCCCAACTAGTCCTTTTGCCTGGATCCTTTGACACTCCAAATTATAGGAATACCACGATATTCTGATTTGGTGAAATTTCACTTCATGAGGTTATATATATTATAGGAGTTAAGGTATACAATAGGAACCCACACTTGTTTGGAGGAAGCTGCTTAAAAAAAATGTCATTTGGGTTATTTACGTGTTTGTTTTTTATCTTTTTAAAGAATAGCATTTTGTTTGCAATTCTTTCTCCAGAAGAACAGATAGATCTTATTATCTACATGAATATATTTCTCCACATCTCATTCTTCAGCTTATAGAGAAAAATGAGGAAAATGCTGGAAATATATTTTTTAAATAAGAAAGGTGAAGTAAAATAAAAATATAATGTGATGGAAGAGAAAAATTTGCTTAAGTTAAAAAGACTGAGGTAAAAATATCAGAGAAAAAGGCTGTTGGATACTCACATAAAGCTCTAGGGACAGAGTTTCGATGAGATTGTCAAAATCTGTCTTCATCCTGAGTTTTGTAGGAACAATTCAGAAAACTTGTTTTGAGCACTTCTGTTCCCCGCCACTGAGTTAGACAAGGAAATTACAATAAGACCTGTTCCTGGCTCTCAAAGACTTTGCATTTTCATTGGGGAGAAACAGAAAAATAAGCAATTTCAGTACAATAGAAAAGATAATTGAACTATAGGGTGTTTTGTGATCAGAGAGCACAGAGCTGGAGATAGGGTGTTGGAAGGGTAGACTAAGGTTGGGGGGCAATGCGAGAATGGTCTCATAGGAAGCTACTTCTGAACTGATATTTAAAGATTGACTGGGGGTTAGCCAGAGAAAATAAGAGCAAAAGACATTGGTAATTAAAAATAAAGTTCACCACCATCAATTGTGTAATTCTATGCATGGTGCTACTCAGGGCCTATAACATAAATTACCTCGTGTAATTCTCTCCACTTCTCTGTGAGATAGGTACTATTTGCAAAAGCGAGACAAGAGAGAAGCTTGTACAGTTTGGCTCAGATGGTCAGAAAGAAGCCTATGGGTGGAAGAAGACCCCACAGGATAGATGTAATGATGTGGAATTTAAAAGTAATTGGGAATAAGGCAAGAAACACATGATAGAATATTTGAAAATAATTGAAGCTAAGGAAAGATAAAAAGAAATAAGGTAATTAGAAACATCAGAAATAGTAAAAATCCAAATGACAGTCAAATAACTGATACTATTTATTGAGTGTTAGCCATATTCCGGGCCTTGTTTTATGTGCTTTCATATATTATCTTTCTTTAATCCTCAAAACAATCCTATGAGGGAATTTTTATTACCTGGTGAGCCAGAGAGGTTACGTAAATATTTTAGTCACTTACTAAGAAGCAGATATTCTGACTCCGGATTCCAGGCACTTAATCACTATTCCTTTGAAACTCTTGGTCACCAGTGATGGATTTAGCGCAGTCTATACCTTTCTTTTGTAATATTATATTTTTGTTATATCTTCCTGAGATTAGACCCTATTTTCTATGAAGAAATTGTAGCTAGGCGCCACTCTTCTTATTTGATTTGGAAGCATATTTTCCTCTAAGTAAAAACGGCTACACTCCTCCACTGCCTTTTTCACTGGTGTAACACTTAGGAAGTAAACAACGGCCTTATCGCCTAAAGCATGGGGGTTTATCATAGCTCCATACAAACTGACGGCTTTCACCAGCTATAGAGCAAAAGTCACTTACTCTTTTGCCTTTGTATATAAGACAAACAGCATAATAATAGCTAAAATGTCATGGTTAAAGGAAACAACTTACAGATTTTAGGGTTTTAATGATTTTTTAAAAATTAAAATCGTAGATTTCCATATGGCTATGAAGTTGCTAAGGAATGTAATGAAGGCTCATTTAAAATCGTTTTTATTCTGTGCAGTGTGTCCATGAAATAATACAGTATAAAACGGGAAGAATGGAAGCAAAACCATCTCTTAAGAGTCTTAGTTCTTCTCTTAAGAGTCTGAGTTCTTCATGAAATATACATATTTAAGAAACAAAGGAAATGAAGTTCTGAGATCCTAGTAGAGAAATGATAAAAGGAGGATGCATTATTATAGAAAACTGCTATTTTTGTCCCTTACCTGTCAATAGATTTGCTTCTCTCTCAAGATAAATAACTGTTTCTCTTTATGGCAACTATGGTACAAAACGTTCATTTGATTCTATTTTTTAGTTTGTTGAGTGGTCATAATGTGGAGGCACTTAAACTCTGCCTTCCCTTCTATTGTGTTGAAGTCCCATAGTAATTTGTAAATTTTAAATTTGCCATTGCTATCAATTAGAAATGTTTTTCCTACCATCTCTCTTTGGTTAACATATGTTCCCTCTGTGTTCCCTTTGGGAGTGTTCTACTTTTTACCATAATATATAGCACCTATTTAATCCTAGTTTGAATTTTAAGGCATTATATATGTCAGAAAAATTTAAGGACAGATTATTCATTTATCAGACAAGCAGTTTCTCATAGGAAGAAACAATATTATCTTCAGATTTTATTTCTAGGACATAGCAGGGCATTAAAACACATATTTAAGGAATAGGGGAATTAATTGATTGGGAATAAATATGCTTTATTAAATTGGAGTATATAGAAACAAGTGTGGGATAGAATAAAGGGAACAAAAAGTTCACATTAGGGAAAAATAAGTCAGAGAGATTATTGATGTCGCTATCTGAGGACTCATTTTGGCATCTCCTGACTCAAACCCGAGAGAAGTAGTTTGTATTAATTAAGGGTATTTATCTACTTTTTCTAGTGGTGAAGTAAATTACTGAAAAACTGAGAGAATTGTTTTTCAAGAACAGTCTCAAGTTTTGTTGTGTTCCTACAGTATTGATAAAGGACAAGAGTACAGGGGATTTTTACTGCGTGATGCTTGGGACTTAGAATCATATCTGTTGTTATTGAAGAAGACACTTGTTCCTCTCTTAGGAGCAAACTTAAATTAAGATGTTCCAGCAAGATTCTCCTTTTATGTGTCATAGTTCTCATTTCTTAGATATATAATAAGTAAATAAATAGTACTGATTTACCAGGGTGCAAAGAATTCAACATCTATGTCTATTAAAGCTCTTCATGTGAATGTGCCAAGGCACCTAAGCCATTTATTCAGATTTTATTATAAGCAAAAAAGAAAAAAAATGATGCCCTAATAAAATTTACCTTTATAAGTTAAATAGCAAAGTTTTAGAATCAATCAGGTCTGGGTTTACATTTACTCTAGACTTTTACTAGCTGATAGGCCTTATTTCCTTCTGAATATTTGCATTGAGAAAAAGAATGTAATTACATAATTATGGTTTTAGAAGTTAGTCTTTCTAATTAGGGCATTAACCCAGCTTTTGTAAGATTCTGAATGGGTCCTTTTAATCCTCTACATAGTTTTGTTCTATTATTAAAAATTGGATCATTATCTTCTAAGTCAGAAGTTCCCCTCTTAGGGAGTCATCCTAAGGTAAACTATGCAGAGATTCATGCATAAAGATGCTCAGATGCAGTGTGTTTACACTAGAAAAGAAAATTTAAAAGACCCAGATACTAACAGTAGGAAGCTGGTTGTATTGTAGTATAGTCATACATTAGAATTATATGCTGCCAAAAAATATGCGGATAGATATGTTTTAATAGATATTGTCACATAGAGAAAAAGCAGTTTACAAAAAAAAATGTATAGCATGATTTTGTTCCTTAAAACTAAATACGGACAGAAAAATAATTGTTTACTATACACTGTGTTACAAACACTATTGTGAGTTTTTTACATGTATCATCTCATTTCATTTATATAATAACTCAAACAGGCATTGCTATTCATATCTATCTATCTATCTATCTATCTATCTATCTATCTATCTATCTATCTATCTATCTATCTATCTATCCTGAAGCACTGGATGTTAAATATCTTGCCCAAAGATACAACCAATGGTTCCAGTACTTGAACCTGATCCTATATTCTTTATCACTGTGATATTCTTTACCACCTCCTCCTAAAAAAATTCTATAAAAATGAGCAATACACTAATAATTGTGTCTCTCTATTGACCTCTTTTTTTGAGTACATGGAGCTTAGAGATGGAACATTACTCAAGAGCATGGGTTCTGAATCCTGTCTCTTGTCACTTACCAGCTGTGAGACTTTGACATTCCTTAGCCTCTCTGAGCCTCAGTTTCCTCATCTGTAAAACAGGATTAATAAGAGTTTATAGTTTCTATGAGGATTCAAAAGTTAATACATGTAAAATACTTAAAATGGTAACTGGGACATAAAAATTGTTTTTTTATGCTACTGAAAATTTATGCTACTAAATCTGCCATGGGGCTGAGCAGAGGTAGAGTCAGAATTTGAAACTTGATTTAACTCCAATACGTATTCTTTCATCTCCACTGAGTCTTCTAGACCACTATACTTAGCTAGCACTGCAATAGTCATATTCTGCCAAGATGACAAATGAGTTAGTTCACCTTTAAGTTCGCCCTATTGAAAGTCTTGAAGATATTATTTGAATATGCTCTCATGTGGAATAAAACAAACAAAAATAGCCTTATGTATATTTACTGTAGTCCCTATAGATTTTACAGTCCTTTACTCTGAGTTAACTGCAGAGCTTTCTCATTTTACAGATATTGTTCTCAATGGTTTTGTGGGGGAGTTTCCATCATTTAGAAAGAAAGGACAAAATGTATATGGGTCACTAAAAGTTATGATCCTCCTCAGACTGTAATTAGAAGCCTACATTATTTTCATGCTGGGCTTCTTTTTTTCCATTCAGTGCATATTTATTGAATGTCCACTATGGTTTATAGGGTCTGTCTGCTAGTTCTTCCTGTTCTGTCCAAAGGAAGCAGTATTCGTTATCTACTCTGCATAAGAAATTACCTGAAATCTTTATGGCTGGAAACAATGCCACTCACGGTTTTTTATCTCTCATGGTTTCTTTGGCCAGGGATTTAGACAAGACACAGCAAGGATGACATGTCTGTGCTCCATATGTCTGGGGCCTCAGCTGGGAGACTCGTAGGGATGGCAACCATCTGAAGACTCATTCACTGAAATGTTTGGGAGTAGATGCTAGCTATGGGCAGTCTCCTCACTTGGGCTTTGGCCTGGAATACCTGCGTGTGGCTACTCCATGTGGCCTGGACTTCCTCACAACATAAAGGATGAGTTCCAAAGGCAAGCATCCCAAGGGAGAGAGCCAGGCAGAAGCCATGTCCTTTTTGTGACTCGGCCTCAGAAACCACATGGCATCACTTTTATTTTGTTTTTCTTTAATAAGACAATGTGTGTGTAAACTATAAGTGTTTACCCATGTTACTTATTACTGGTGTTCAGTACAGTTAAATGCCAAGACTTTTCAGTGTTTATGGACAATGCTCAACTCTTTAACTTACTTGAGTTTGGGTTTTCTTCTCTATAAAATGGGGACAATGATAATAGCTACTGCATGGATAAGAACTATATTACAATGAGAATTAAAACAGAAAAAAATACAAAGTCCTTCTTTTTTTTAATGCAGTGTATATTTTATGTGATTATTTTCTATTATAGGTTTTCAAACCTTTGCAGGAACCTATATTCTAGAAAAATAATTTCTGTATGTGTCATATTATAGTCAGCATACAATTTGTTTGGGGAGACCTTACAGTCAGACAGATGTGGGTTTGAACTCCTGCCGTTTTACTTGCCATGCAATTTTGGATAAGTGCCCTAATGTCTGAACTACAGGGTACTCATCTATAAAAAAAATATCTTTTCTGAGTGCTTAGGTAATATTAACCGGTCAATAATTCTCATTCTTGTAATTGGAAGTAAAGAGGACACTAAGAATGACATGCTGATGTCATTTGCAGTTGTGACACTGGAGGTGACTTGTAGAATATCACTATTGGGACATATGCAATCTGACTTAAACAGAGCCACTCACTACTAGCTCATAAGGCAGGTTTTTGCAAAATGGAAAAAATACGACTTCCTCTTGGAGGTCACAGCACCATCCCGAGGGATACAGTTTGGGATTAGAGTGTGGGCTAGGTTTCAATCCTCACTTACCCCAGGTGGGTTCCAATGGGCACATAATAGATTGCACAACCATATCCTGGGGCTCAGTGCCTCCCTATTTCATGGTAATTTCATGATAGTTATTGTGGTAGAGGTCCTTATAACCCAAGTTAAATGTAGTGATGTACTATAAACAGATTCTTAAAAAAATAAAAAAAAATAAAAGGCTCTGATTTGTGGCATTTGCTGACATTCATGGTATCAATCTCTCACCACGGCTGATTTCAAGCTATGAACATTTTAACAACTAGCTCACAAAAATTGTCTCTCACTGGCCTGTAGGAGCCAGCTCCTGCATACCCATTAGCAAAGTGTGAAATTCAAGCAAATGCCAGAAAGCATCCCTGAGGCCTCAAAGTTCCTTTATACACAAAGCATCCTATCAGCGAGCAGCTCTCCTTGTAAAACAGAAGCTTTCAGAGCTGTGGGCAGTTTCACAGGAGGCATGCCTTTTTTCCCTGGAGATTATCTCCATTTGACTAGGAAAACATATTAACATTTCTTCTCAAACTTGTACTAATACCTTTTGAAAGACAAGTAGAAATATTTTAGAACATCCCATTTCAGAAAAGAAATATGTGCAACCATCATTTTTAAAAAATGAGATACACTTCTACAAGATAATTCGGGAGGAAAGGAGACAGAGGGTGATGTCACATGTCTTGTATTGGAAAGAAGCCAGGCTACACCAGTCAAAAAAACAATAACCTATTGGTTACAGCTTGTCAGAGCTCAACATGTCCTATCAGTTCATACTTCTATTGTTTTGATCTTATCTAGCAGATTTTATGGTTGTGGCAAGTGTCATTTTTCAAATGAAGTTTAGACTCTAATTGAAGACCTGGCTGTTGGATTGTTTTTAACTCTTTTTTTTTTTTTTTTTTTTCCCTGCCTTTGGTTTTGTATCCTACCACAAGAGACGTAGAAGGATTAAGTCAAACAGCATAGAGAATATAGTCAATTATATTATAACAGTTGTGTACGATGTCAGAGCGGTAGTACACTTGGAGGGAAGTTATCACTTTGTGAGAGGCATAAATGTCTAATCATTATGTTATTTTGTACACCTGAAATTTATAATAAAATTAAATTATATAAAAAAATAGACATTTTTTCAATATAGGAAAATTCTTTTTCATTTTTTTATTTTTTAAAAATTTTCAGTTGCAGTTGACATTCAATATTATATTAGTTGCAAGTGTATTATATTAGTTGCAAGTAGTTAGACATTTATGTAACTTATGAAGTGATCTTTCCAATAAGTCTTGCACTGACTTGACACCAGTTATTACACTATTATTGACTATATTCCCTAAGCTATACTTTACATCCCCAAGACTATTTTGTAACTGCCAATTTGTACTTCTTTATCCCTTCTTCTTTTTCACCCAGACCCCCAACCCCCTCCCATCTTGTGACCATCAGTTCTCTGCATGAGTTTTTGTTTTGTTTTGTTTTGTTTGTTCATTTATTTTGTTTTTTCAGATTCCACATATAAATGAGATCATACGGTATTTATATTTTTCTGTGTGCTTTATTTTAGTTAGTGTAATACCCTCTAGGTTCATCCATATTATTGCAAATGATAAAATTTCATTCTTTTTTTTCTTTTTCTTTTTTTTTTTTTTTTTTGGCTGAGCAGTATTTCATTTTATACGTGTACCACATATTCTTTACCCATTCATTTTTTGATTGGAACATTTAATCCAATATGGACAACCTTAGCATGCTAGTGTGACATCCCTTTTATTCAATTATATTCACTTAAATTAAACAATTATAAACAGGACATGGATCCACCCCTCAAGAAGATTATGGCTTAGAAGTTGGACTCAGGCAAGTTAGTATAGATGGTGCCAAAAGAATTTGTATACATATTAAGAAAACTGTATTACACTGATGGTAACCACTTTGAGAACCTGTTGTAATTGCCGAAGTTAAATGTGACTTGTATTCATCTTTGTTATCGGCATATTGAGTACTACAATTTTAATACAGTTTTTTCCTTTCTTAAAATGTGTATACGTTTTTGGCAGCTTTTGTATAACAAAGAAATAGTACTGCTGCTACCTGTGGTGGTAATAGTAGTAGTGTTAGTAACAGCAGTTAGTAGAAGACCCAGGTTTGTATTTAGAATTTGCTACGTATTGGCTATGTGAACTTGGACAAGTTAATTGTTTCATCTGAGTCTGCTGCCTCATCCTATAGAATGAAAATTCCACCTCACAGGATAAAAAGGAATATATTCTCAGTACCCTGATACAGAGTAGAAAAAACAATGGCATCTATGATTATTAATAATATTGTCATCGAAGCATTATTGTGAGGACTAAATTAGGTAACATCCCTTTAGGAGCATGCAAGAATTATTTAATGAACACCGACTGTGTGTTCGGTGCATCTGTGAACTGGGCCCTAAATTCACTGCAACAGAGGAGGAACACATGCATATTGCCCCCTTTCTCTCCCACACTGGCGCTACTTATGGTAAGGAAAGGGCTATAATACAACAGTGACAGAGTCTATGGGGCGTCGGAGGAAGAGGAAATCCCACTTGCTATAGAGGATCAGAAATGGGGTTTTAAGAAAGGTGATATTGAGAGGACACTAAAGAATGGAAGAGGAGGTATTAAGAATCTTACCCCAAATGGAAGCTGCTAATTGCACAAAAGCATGCCCATCGCGACAGGATGTCATAAATATGAGGATGAGCTGCTTTTCCCACTTCTCTCAGAGACACAGCTGAAAGCTGAGAGTTCACCATCACTGATCAGGTAAATGAGTTTGACCTAGATATAGAATAAAGATCAACACTTTAACCAAACTTTGGAAAAATAATTGCTTTTAAGATATAAATATTGGGGCTATTTGGAGAGCAACAGATTTAGAAAACTGTAATTCTATGTTTCCAGGTATCAGCAGATTTCTTCTTTTACCCTGACTTAAAGTATTTGGTACTGTATCTTCAAAATGTAAAAGAGACGGGAAACCACTTGTTTTTTAGAGAGTTTGTTTTGCAATGTCTTTTCCAAAGCTTGTCTAGCTGGATATGCTAGATTTTTTTTCTTTTCAGTTACCTCTGGAGAAAACTGCTTTAGATCCCTTCCACTAGGGCTAATCCTCACTTTTCTCTGCTTATGAGACTTACCTGGTAAGAGTGATATGTCACTCTCTATGTGTTGAATATTTATTGTGTACTTTCTGTCAGTGATGTCAAGTGGGCCATTCTGAGCATGCATCCAGTATCTGTTCCAGTGGTCTGCCTCCCCATGCACAATGTCTTTTTAATTTACTTAAGTGTAGTTGGCATACAATCTTATATTGCTTGTATTAGTTTCAGATGTACAATACAGTGTTTAGACATTTTTATACCTTACAATGTGATCACCCCGCTAATTTTAGTACTCATCTGTTATCATATAAACTTACCACAATATTATTGACTATATTCCCCTTCCTCTTTTTAGCCAGTCCCCACCCCCTCCCTTCTGGTAACCATCCCTTTGGTCTCTCTTACTGTGAGTCTGTTTTTGTTTTGTTTGTTTGTTTTGTTGTGTTTTAAGATTCCCCATATAAGTGAAACCCTGCAGTATTTGTCTTTCTCGGCCTGACTTATTGCTGTTAGCATAATGTCCTCTAGATCCATCTATGTTGTTGCAAATGGTGATTCCATTCCTTTTTTCTTTCTGCATAGTGTGTGTGTGTGTGTGTGTGTGTGTGTGTGTGTGTGTGTGTGTGTGTATCTCATCTTTCGTCCATGCATCTGCCTATGGACACCTAGGTTGCTTCTATATTTTCTATATTTACAATAGCCGTTATATACATGGCTATTGTAAATAGTGCTGCAATGAACACAGGGGTGCATATATCTTTTTGAATTAGTGTTTTCATTTTCTTGGGATAAATACCCAGAAGTGGAATTGCTTGGCCACAACGTATCTCTATTTTTAATTTTTTGAGGAAGCTCCATACCGTTTTCCATAGTGGCTGCACCAGTTTGCAATCCCACCAACAGTGCATAAGGGTCCCCTTTTCTCCACATCCTTGCCAACACATGTTATTTGTTCATTCTTTGATAATAGGCATTCTGACTGGTGTGAGCTGGCATATTATTGTGAGTTTGATTTGCATTTCTCTGATGATTACCGATGTTGAGCATGTTTTCATATGTCTGTTGGCCATTTGTATGTCTCCTTTTGCTACAACCCATAGATTTTGTAAGG
This sequence comes from Rhinolophus sinicus, assembly GCF_036562045.2. Taxonomy (NCBI): domain Eukaryota; kingdom Metazoa; phylum Chordata; class Mammalia; order Chiroptera; family Rhinolophidae; genus Rhinolophus; species Rhinolophus sinicus. The sequence goes on from NC_133756.1 coordinate 110,856,551, forward strand.
TTGTTTTTTGTTTTGTTTTGTTTTCATTTGTCTCAGGTACTGTCTGATTTCCTGTTTGATTTATGATGTCTTATAAGAAAGGGGCAACGGTACACTTTCCTCCAGGAAGCCTTGTGCTCATTCATGGATTCATCTCTTCATATCAAGAGATAGAAATGCCTTTAGGTTCACTTAGTCGATTAGTAAGTGGGTCAGTCTTTAATGGTTAGAAAATGAGGGCACCGTAATGCAATTCTAATGGACAGAACTTAACCAGAACCATGTCCTTAAAGAACAACCCCTTCACTGAAGAGAGTCAGTCCAGTATTGCACAATGAGCACCGGACTGGGAGTCAGATGACAAAACTTAAAGGTTTAGTTCTGTCAAAAATGAGTTGTATAAACTTCAGACAACTCATGTGACAACTCTGAGTATCTAGCTCCCCATTTGTAAAGTAAAGAGATGAGACCCATAAACTCTAAAGACCTCCTATCCTCGGCATTATTGTCACTCTAGGTCTGGGGCATCTTCTGGTTTGTTTAAGGTGCTTTACATGATGCAAAGTTAAGTCTTGAGTTGTAGGAATGAGGATTTGTGATACTTGATTGGATAAACTTAATGATAAAGATTTTAACGTGTGAGAAAATTCAATGATGATCTCTGAAGTTAGCAAGAATTAGGGGAAAATATTAATGGGAAATTATCAGGAAAATATGTATTTTTTTCAAATGCCAGTAGTCATACTCCCACAACTTGACCTTGATTGAATATCCCCCAAATATCTTGTCAACACCCATTTTCCTGAATGCTATTGAGCTGAGAATCTGCCACTTAAATCTCTCTAGAAGTACAAAAATGGAAGGTGCTAAGAATGTCCCATCCTTGCCCTAATGCTGCACATATTAATGGCTTTTAATTGTTTATCTGATTGTGCCTTCTCTTATCTACAGAGCAAAGTTTAAAGTCATCAATACACTATAAAAAGCCTTTTCCTATCTGCCTTCAGGTCAGTTTCTCATATGCGTCTTCCACTATCCCTCAGCACATACTCTAGGCATTCTGAACTCACTTTCCTATTCAGTCTGCAGATATTACTTGTTCCTATACATACTTACCTTGTTTCCGTGAAAATAAGACCTAGCCAGACAATCAGCTCTAATGCGTCTTTTGGAGCAAAAATTAATATAAGACCCGGTCTTATTTTACTATAATAAAAGACCGGGTATAATTTAATATAATATAATGCAATGTAATGTAACGTAACGTAACATAACATAACATAACATAATATAAAAGACTCGGTCTTATATAATATAATGTAATATAATATAAGACTGGGTCTTATATTAATTTTTGCTCCAAAAGACGCATTAGAGCTGATTGTCTGGCTAGGTCTTATTTTCGGGGAAACATGGTATGCCAGGGACTGTGGTCCTTAACAATTATGCAGATAAATACCTTTTCTATAAGCACTGCATGTGCAGTCCCTTTTCCTGGAATGCCATTCTTTGCTTTCTGCATGGAGCAAACTTTTCCTCAATGTCAACTCTCTATTAATTGAAGTCTTCCCCAACCCCAAATTCCTCCCTCAGCATTTACCGCACTGGATGGCAATTATTATTTTATGTATCTTTGTTTCTTATTAGACTTTGAAGCCCTACACAACAGGAACAATGGCTTATTTCTGGATCTTTTGCACAGAACGTGGCTGATGCAGAAACGATGCTTGTGAACATTTTGGTGAATACATGAGCATATGAATTATACCTAAATGAATATGCACTTTACCCGCACCTTTTCTTTGAAACCCTCTAGATTTATCCTCACCAATGTCCAGTTACCTCACTTCCCAGTATTTCCATTTCACTCTTATCTTTATGTATTTGAGTTGAACTATGTTTGTTAGCACCTATGCTTTACACATTTCATTTCATTTATTTTCATTTGACCATATTTTCTATACGCTTTGTCTTTTCATACAGCTCTGTCCACCTGACTGTTCAATAAAGCTGTAAATATCTCAGTGTGAATGTTATTTGTTGTGTGTTCATGCCTTTTGTAGTCATCTTATCTATTTTGTCCATGATTAGACAGGAAGAAACATTAAAAATGATTTTGCTACAGAAACTTAGCAGAAGTACTGGATAAATATTTAATGATGATAATGTTGATTCACTATAATAAACAGAATGAAAATAAAGCAATTTCCATTATCGTGTAATGTAAATCTCCACTCAAAGATTTGTTGCCTCTGAGGTAGCTCCCATATATTAATAATATCTTTTGTGCTGAGGCTTCAAAGGTTTAAATGATTTCCTGAATTTTAACTTTAATTCCAAGGCTATACAAGTAAGTCACTGGGCTTTGCTGTGCCATCAGTGTAATGCTTTAAAGATAAGAATGGATTGCCCCTGATCTTAGGGGCTAAAGGAATTTCTGTGGCATTATGTACAAATGATTTATGGCCAGCCTTCTCTATTCCTTCAATGTATTCTTCCTCAAATTCACCCTGGAAATTCTTGCCAGATTAATCTTCCTAAGGCTATTCTTCATCATCTCACTATCTGTATAAAAACATTCAATATTATATCCATTGAAGGGAGACTACGATATAGAAATAGTTCTACTATAGTATGGTAAATATTATAGGAATGGGCGTATTCAGGAAACATTTAACGAATCCATACCTATCCTTGTAATGTGCTAATTACTGGGGCATAAGTTGGTTTGGCCCCTGCCTAAGTGTTTGGGAAGACGGACAAAGGAAATGTCATACCCCTTGGAACCTGAAGGTGAATTAGGAATTCCCTGCTTGATTCACATGTCTTAATAATTCCTTACATGTATGAATGAATCTCACTTTCCCTCTCCCTCTCCCTCTCTCTTCTCAAGAACAAAATAGAATAGTTCTAGCAGGCAAACTGGCTAGAATTAAAATTTTAAAGCCAAGTGGAATAACAAAGGAGAACCTAAACCATGATCTCATCTGTGAGATTTTGATGTTTATATTTTAGCACCTATTGACAAATTTGATTTTTTTTTAAAATATAAGTAAATTTAAGAAACATAATACTTTAAAGAAAGAGCTCAACTGCTAAAACATGTCTTGATATAATCCCGGAGCAAAAACCCAGTGATGAGCACAACTGAAAGTGTTAAAAAAGGACTCAAACACAGACTGCAGTTCTGGCTGCCGTGGGAGTAAGGGAGTTCAAGGTAAAGATAAAAGAATATGGTAATTGGAGTTTTCAATGTGTCTGTTAAATTAGTGTAGCCTGGGTATGTTTGTGGGAGGGTTGGTGTTTGGAGGAGACAGACACAGGGAGGATTATCATTGTTCTTCAGTTGGCTGCCTTTAAATGGAAGGGCTAGAGTAGAAAATGGGAAAGCAAACATTCCTCTCTTCCTTTGGGAAATTCAGAACTAGCCAACAAGAACCAATTAACACGCATGGAAGTCAGGGGACAATTTTATAGTAATTCAACCCATTTAATCACATGTTCACTAAACCCAAAGTTGTCCACTCACCTAATAAGGCATCCCCAGTTTCCTTCATGTGTTAATTCCATTCTGTGCTACAAAATGCAGGATAGGAGAGGAAGAGAGTAAAATAACATTTATTCAGAAGCTGAATCTTAAGATGTTATCACCAGGGGTTGCACACTTTATATATATTTAACACTATACAAAGCCGCCAAAAATAGAGATTGTCTTTAATTTTATTTTTTCCAACATTTTATCAGACTAACTGTCAAACTGAGTATAATGTTGAAAGAATAATATAATGAAAAACTGTGCTTTCTGGATTCAGCAATTGTTAGGAGTATGCCCAAAATGTATTATCTGTCTCTCTATTTATGAAATTATCAATCTACTAATCTATCTTCCCTGATCTATGTATATAACTAGATTTGTTTTCACAGAACCGATTGAAAGTCACTTGCAGACATGCTGACTTTAATATTCATCTCTGATATAACCATACCAGCATTACCACACAAAAGACAATTAACAATTACTTCCTAATATTATTTAATATCCAGTTTATGTTCAGGTTCCCCAACTATCTTCCCAAATTATTTATAGTATTTCTTTCCAAACCAGGATCTAATCGTGATTCATTCGTTATATTCAGATCTTATACTTATAGTATGCTTTCATTTAAACATCTCCTCAACTTTTTTGCATGACACTTTTATTTTGAATAATTAAAAGCCTAGAGAAAAGTTGAAAGAATACTGAAAAAACACCTTTTACATTTTACTTTATTCATTGATTGTTCGCATTTTGTCTCATTTGCTCTCTCTAGTTTACTTGCTTTAACTCTAATTCTGTTATTTATTCTACATGGCATTTTCCTGTAAAGACGTTTTCTTTTGTTATCTTAAGATATTACTTCTGTGAATGCAGGATGACTTAATGCTTTTCCCTTAATCACCAATTTTTAGAGTAAGAAGTTAACATAACTCCAACGATGGCAAATGTTCTCTTTCAGTTTTTAAAAAAGTATCATCACAGTTTCTTCATCCTGTCGTCTACTGATGGGCACTTCAGTTGTTTCCATGCCTTGGCTATTGTGAATAGCGCTGCAATAAACATAGGTGTGCATAGATTTTTTAAATTCTAGCATTTTGGAGTTCTCTGGATAGATACCCAAGAATCGAATTCCTGGGTTATCAGATAGTTCCATTTTCAATTTTTTGAGATACCTTCATACTATTTTCCATAGCGGCTGCACCAATCTGCAATCCCACCAACAATGCACGAGGGTTCCCTTTTCTCTACATCCTCGCCAACACTTGTTTTTTGATTTATTGATTGATAGCCATTCTGACTGGAGTGAGGTGGTATCTCATTGTGGGTTTTATTTGCATTTCTCTAAGTCAACTATAATTAAATATATATACATACATATTCACAAGAAGTGGAGTACAGCATAAGGAATAGAGACAGTGGAAATGTAATGGCTATGTGCGATGTCAGAGGGGTAGTAGATTGGGGGAGGAGGGTTATCACTTTGTGAGGGGCATAAATGATAAATGTCTAACTATTACAATGTTTTGTACACATGAAACTATTAAAAAAAAATCAAGTATCATCATTCCTTTCAATGCCCAAATGTTTACCCAGTCTGACCAGGGGAGCCCCTTCAAACTAGTTCTCATGTTCTAGAACTTTCCATGTCCCAAAAATAATATTAGCCATTTCTCCAAGTATCCCTGTTTTATTTTAGTAGAAAATTATAATTAGAAGCCAAAGTTTTAGTACTAGTTATGCTCATTGTACTCGGCGGTCGTCATTTCTTAGTCCTTTTTTAGTAAGCAGATAGGGAATTCAGTTGACCCTTACCCAACATGGGTTTGTACTCCAGGTGTCTACTTATACATGGATTTTTCTTTTTTTTCAATAAATATACAATCGGCCCTTTGTATCACTGGGTTTTGCATCTGCAGGTCCAACCAACCACAGACTGAAAAAAGTATTTTCAATCCACTGTTGGGAATCCACAGATGAGGAGAGCTGACTATGTACTGTTCTGTGCCATTTTATATAAGGGACTTGGGCATTCATGGATTTTGGTATCCTGCAGATAGTGAGGGATGACTGTTTCTAGTTTTGGGGGAGTCAATCATTATGTGCTTATACACAGATTTTTGACTGAACCGGGGTTGGCACCCCTAACTCCCATGTTGTTCAAGGGTTAATTGTATATATACTTTCAAATGACATGAATAGATATTGATATTTCCAATTCAAACCTAACATAGTGTTTCCTTAAACTAATTTGACTTTATATTTGTAACTCCTAAAATGTTTTTTTCATAATATTTTTACTTCTTTGTTTTATTCTACATTACACACCAAATAGCATCAAAACCACAAAACTGATAATACAAATAAACAATAAAACTATTGAATAAAATGTGAGGGTTTTTTTGCAGCTCATTTTTTCCTTAGAATACACTCCAAATAAGATGAACTGTATTCAGAATTCACTGGTAATAATTAGTTTCTCTCTGGATTGACTTAACTATTTAATTACATAGGCTAGGTTGTTTCGGTTTGTTTGAATTGTTAGAGTTTATTGTTTTGTTTCTTTTAAATTTTATTTATTTTGAATATTTGTATGATGCAAAAATAAAAACTATATTAAGGACATATATAACAGAGGTATTAGTTCCTTTTTTTTCCCCGTCTCTCCCAATCTGCTAAGGTACAATAGTGTATAATTCATTGTCCAAGTAGGATACTTTTGAGCAGAAAAGGAGCTGCTTAAAGTGATTACAATTTATAATTTTGGAATACATACGTATTGACTAAAATCTAATTTTATAATATCAGAGGACAAGTAAAATAGTTACAGCCTAAAGCAATTCTTAAGCTTTTAAGAATATATGAAAGTCCTTATATTAATATATTAAAAATAACATACATGAGGTCTGACAATTAAGTTCGCGAACTTGTTGCAACAATGTTTCTAAACTTTTATGATATCAGAGGGATTATTCATTATGAATTTGTACTAACTGGACAGAAGTTAATCAAGTTTACTATTTGGAAGTGCTGAAAAGACTGCGTGAGAAAGTTAGACCACCTGAACTTTTCGCCAATTCATGGCTCTTGCATCATGACAATGCACCAGCTCACATGGCATTGTCTGCGAGGGAGGTTTTAGCCAATAAACAAGTAACTGTATTGGAACACTCTCCCTACTCACTTGATCTGGCCCCCAATCACTTCTTTCTTTACCTGAAGATAAATATTGAAAGGAAGACATTTTGATGACATTCAGGACATCAAGGGTAATACGATGACAGCTCTGATGGCCATTCCAGAAAAAGAGTTCCAAAATTGCTCTGAAGGGTGGACTAGGCACTGGCATCAGTGCATAGCTTCCTAAGGGAAGTATTTCGAAGATGACCATAGTGATATTCATGTATGAGGTATGCAGCACTTTTTCTAGGATGAGTTCACAAACTTAATTGTCAGAACTTTGTACGCATGTATAATAAAGCTAATCTAAAAATAAAAGGGTCTATCCTGAACAAAATGGTTTTCATTTTAGGCTTACATAGTTACCCATTTTTATTATTTTCTGTTCACCATTTGGCATTTCCTCCCACAAAAGTAAAGAAATGTATGTGTATGCCTGTGTGTATGTGTATTCCCCTTCTTTCCTAATGCGCAAGGTAAGCACTTGCTTTCTATTTTACTTACTGAAATATACTGGAAATTACTCCATAAAAGTCTATAGAAACCACCTACATTCTTTTTTATAAGCTCATAGCACTCCATTGGGTGGATAGCCATGGCCCATTCAACAACAAATGGTTAGATATTTGAGATCCTTCAATCTTTTGCTATTATATACAATGCTGTCACAAATAACTTTGTTGATATGCTGTTTGGTATTTATAGAGGTATGATTATAGAATCAAGTCCTGGAAATGGGATTTCTGGATTTGAGAGAAACCTCATATGTAATTTCATAGGGGTTTATAATACTTTGTATTCCCATTAGCAATATATGAGAATCCCTCCTGCTCTGGCCAACTGAGTGTGTTATCAAACTGCAATTTTTGCCAATTCGATTGTATGAAAGAATATTTCAGTGGAATTTTGTTTTACTTACTGGTATGGTTGAACATCACTTCTTATTTTTGAGGGCTATTTATCTTTCTTTTGGGGTGCAGTCTGTTCATGTATTCTGCCCATTTTTCTTTTGGGTCTTCAGTGTTTCCTTCTGGATTTCTGGAGGCTCTTTCTATATTAAAGTGATTAGATCTTTGTACCTGTGATGTAAGTTGCAAATATATTTCTACAGCAAATATATTTCCATATTTTGAAAAACATATATGTTTTATTGCTTGTAATAAAATATCTATATATATTTTTATTGCTCATGGATTTTGAGCCATCTAATCTGATCCATTTGGAGTTTATTCTAGTGTATGGTGTGAGGTACTGATATAATTTTATCTTTTTGCAAGTGACTATTCAGTTGTCTCAGCATTATTTATTTAAAAATTCATCTTATTCTCACTGATTTCAGATATTTATCATGTATTACATTCAATCTATATTTTTGGCTGTTTTCTCAACATTTTTTGTACTTTAATCTGAGTAATGTGCAAATATCATACTATTTTAATTATACATAATAATATAAAAGGCCCCACCCATTTTTTAAACAAATGAGGAGATTAAAACTCAAAAGAGATAAATGGTTTGGCCAAGGTCAATTTACAGAAAAAATGTTAGAGCCAGGATTTTTCTTTGGCCACTCTGTGTTGGTACAATTTAAATAAAGTTCTAAGCAGAATATTTGTCTCAGGTAAGTCTACCTGGTACAGATATTAATGTCAGAGGGACACTGTAAACAAGTTGTAGTTGGAAGCTATAAAAATATAGGGTGCAGAGTAGTTTTTTCAACACAAAACAATTATTTTGTTAAAAGTTTTCTGACCCCATTCCTAATATATGGGTTATACCATTATCTGACTCTAGTAATAATCGTTTTTGAAAAACCCTTTACTTCACAGAAGTGGGATTTTACATGCATACATAGTATTACAGTATATACGGAAAACTGAGCTGATTTGAGCCAAAATGGAGGTGGGGGGGGCAAAAGGAGAGAATCTCCGTCATTGTCTCTTATGGCTCACATTCTAATGTCCTATGATTGCATTCTTTCACAAATATGAAGACGACCCACTAGTAAACATGTATGATGCAAATAAATGCTGTTTCCTTAGTGCTGAGCAGTTTAAAACAAAAACAAAAACCCACTGGCAGAAGCCATCTGGTCCTGGCAACTTTCCCGGTTAAACACTTTTAATTGCTTCTGTGATCTTGGTGGGTTGGCATGCCATGGTTTCCAGGGATTTGGGAGAATTGACCTTTATGAGGTAATCACAGTGCGTTGTGCAAAAGAACTCTGAGTTACCAAAGCAGACAACATGTCCTGCTGTGGAGCCATGGTAATGAGGATGGATCAAATGTGCCATGATTTTCTCTTTGGATTAAATTCATTGTGATATTCTACATATAGGGGCATTCAAACAGCCAACTATGTTCCATCTAGAATGTTCTGTAAGCTTTGGCAGTGAATCATAAATCTAGTATGGTCTGTAAATGAGATCTGTTTGTTTATTGTTAGAGTCACTCTTGTGAGCTGAGGTGATTTTTCCATATATCATCTTGAGATTTTTGCTTACTGGTTGAAAGAAGATATTTCCTGATATAGCACTGAGTGGGATATATTTCCCCCTGTCATCCATATCTTATTTATGTTGAATTTCATCCAGTATAAGTTTAGCTCAAGTCCACTATAGGTTAGTTCTCTCACTTTAAATTAATACTATAAATAATAACAGTTAACATTTATTGAGTAATTACTGTGTGCTACACACTGAAAAATATGTCCCATCTTCATTTAGTCTTCACAGCACTATATAATTTAGGCACACTTATAATTTTTGCTTTACAGATGAAAGAGCTAAATCTTCTACCCTAGCTAAAAAACTTACCTATGATTAAACAGATAGTAAACGATAAAATCATTTTTTAATTTTATTTTTTTATTTATTGGGGTGACAATTGTTAGTAAAATTACATAGATTTCAGGTGTACAATTCTGTACTACATCATCTATAAATCCCATGTGTGTTCAGCACCCAGAGTCAGTTCTCCTTCCATCACCATATAGTTGATCCCCCTTACCCTCAGCTCCCACCCCCCACCCCCCCGATAAAACCATTTAAGTCAGGTCTGTGTGATGCCAAAACCCACACTCTTAATCATTACAGAGGAAGACACGGAACTACAAGCACATTAATTTTCTGCCCTATATCACATAGATCAATTTTTACAAAGCCAAGTAAGATAGAATTCATGTCTACTGTCTTCCAAACCCTTCCACTGAGAAGTTATTGGAAACTAGGTGAGAAGCCTACACCCTAGACTTAGCCCTTTTGCCGCGACGGTCGGATATATCCAAATGAATATTTCCATCCCCTGACTGCAGATGGAAACTTCCCGAAAGGAAGTTTAGAAAAGCAGATGTACATTTTTCTATATTTTTGTGTTTTTCAAGAATGAATAACAATAGGAAATTTTTATACATAAAAACAATGTCATTTATATACAAAGCAGCTCAAATTGCTATTATTAAATGCATAAAATAGTCAAAATAACATATTTTTCTTCTTTATGGATTTCTGACACATTTGGGGGAAAAAAAAACACCTTGAAAGCAATTAATGCAGCAAAAGAGTTAATGTAGCCAGAATCTTTTGTTGCCTCTATCCTATAATTGTTTTCCACACCTTTGTTGTAGAAGTTATCATTCTGTATATTAATCTCTTTCGATATGTTTGTCTGTTTTAGAACAGTGTGTAGAACTTGAGACTAGGTTCCAGTACTATTCATTTGTGTCTTTGGAGAACCCTTTGTAGCCCATAATACATTGTGGGCTTTCAATACATATTTCTTGAATAGGTGAATTCAGTTTCTAATGCATATTGGCTCCATATCTCACTCTAGGATAATTCATGGCAAGGGTGACAGTTTCTGAATACCCTAGAGTAAAATTACATTGACACTTGACATAGTTGATATATGTTTGTACTCATAACTGCTAATCTATTCACCAAATGTGAGTTTCAATTTATGCCTGAAGTAGAGGGTAAGGACATGGATTGCTCATTCTCTTTCTGAATCTACTAAAGAGGGGAGTAGAGCAGAGTTATCAAATCTTGCATTATAGACCTAGAAAGTTTTTATTACAGTTAATGAAGAATATTTAAAAATAATAACATCCAGTATCACTAAAAACTATATAATCAGAAACACAAACAGTATTAGAGACCCAAGGGTATGTGCCAAATTGAGAATTCACTTCCAGGTACAACATGTGCCTTTCTCCCTCCCTCCCTCTTTTCCTCCCTCCCTCCCTTTCTTCCTTCTTTTCATCTAACATTCATTGAATACCAAACATATGATAGACTCTGAAGATATGGAGATGGATTGGGCCAAATCCCTCCCCTTAGTGAATTCATAATCAAATTTGGTATCAGAATCAGATAATTAAATACAACCAGCCCTAGTAGAGTTTCAGTCCCATCTATATAGAAATAATAATCTATCAATGCCACATCCTCCTCCCCCAATCCCTGCCCCAAGTGGTGCTGAGCCCAGGCACTGTCTTCCAATTATTTGTTCCAGACAATAAAAGTATTAGGAGTCGAGCCCACACCACAGAGAACTCAAACATGATCAACCTACAGGAGGTCTCTTCTTGAGTTAGCACTTTTTTTCCTTCCTTCTTCCCCCTCCTCTTCAATTTTTTTCTGATAATTTCTGATGAGAGTGGACCATGCCCTGTTTGACTCCTTGTGCCTGAGCTATCTTTATTCAGAGCAGCTGTATTCTCAGAGGATACATTCCATGAGGAATTCTGTAATAAACACACCTCTGTCTGAGGAAGAGAGACTATAGTAATACAGAAAATAATTGCACTGGGAAGTAGGAGAACAAAGTCGATGATCTGGCTCTGCTCTTGGGCGTGACCTTGGACCAGGCCTGAATTTCTCTGAGACCTGGATTTCTCATCTCTAAGGCAAGGGGGCTGCTTCAGAAATCTCTTTTTAAAATTATTTTGTTTTCCTCTTTTGACATTCCATCTCTTTGAAGGCTGCTTTGTAACCAATAGAAGTATATTTGGACTTTACATAACAAATATCTACCCCCATCTGTGCATCTGACAGTTCCAAGAGTTGGCCCTTGTATTGCTGAAATTTGGTACAACTCAATATTTTTACTTTGTAACAAGTTGAAATGTATGATTTTTATGGATGGCCTGATGAACTCTTTGCATGTTCTGTGATGTTCCCTAAAAAGATAGGGGCCAGTTGTTATCAGGCCACTAGCAGTTCTGTTCAGCTAAAATCTAAGTAAAGTTAGCCACTTTATTGAATTTTTGCATGTCCAGTCGCTAGTGGGTGATGCTATCATAATTTCCAGTTCAGTATAGAAGAAAAGAAAAAGTAAAAGACATTACATAGTTAAGCCATTCAAAATCGTCTTCTTACTTTGTGGAACCAGACTGGCATCTCTTTAAATACTAGTAAATGATTTGCCCTAAGTGTTGAAAAGTGATTAATCATGATTTTATAGCCTTGTGCATGAAGGATGACTCTGTTAGCTTATTAACATAATGTCATTCCTCAGTCGTTGGACAAGGGGTACATTGGGGAGGCTGGGAAATTTGTGTTTGCTTCCTAAAAAACTAGGAAGTCTGAAAAATTATATGTTTAAAAGCACAGTGGTCACTGTATTTATCAATTAACTCTAGCCCTTTTCTATATTAATTTGCACTATTAAATAGTTGTGGGGAAAACCGTTTTTTAAAAAAAATATCATTTATAGTCATGAAATGCAATTGTCTAAGGATGGCAGAGATATACATAGGACTTGTTGCTCTCACTTCCAGGAAGCTTGTTATGTGGTTTAATTTGTGGTTAGAGTCCCTGACTGTCTGGGAGCCATTTTGATAAATGGAGCATCTCTCCTTTGGTGAGTAATAAGGCTTTGAAAGACAATGTTGACATCTTGAATTGCAGATCATAGAATTTTAGAGTTAACATAGACTTGTGGGGTTATTTAGTTCAGCCTCTTCATTTTACTGATGAGAAAACTGATGCATAGAGAAGTTAAAAAATCTACTCAACGTTGGTGATAATTACGTAGTAGCAGGTTCAGGGCAAGGGACTGGATCTCCTAATGGTCTTTCTAGTGTTTTTGTCTTTTCTATCATCTGTACTGATTGGCAGGGCTATTGAGATTCAATTATTCATTTATTTGCCCAAGCATCTACTGAATGGCTATTATGTGGCGAGTGTTATGACAAATGCTAGAAACTCAGTAATAAATAAAATATGGTTGCTTCTCTCCAAGAACTACATCTATCAGAGAAAAACTATAAACTGGTATCCTTCTCAACTCCAAAGAGGAAATTTCATGATGGATTCATTCAATAGACTTGTGTTAAAGTCTTATAGTTAACTTTTAACCTTAGGTTCTTCCTTCCTTAAATTACTTCTAAATTCTTACTTAGAGCTTATTCTGAACGTTTATCAAGGCTTCAATGAAGTCCTGAAAATATTGAGCCAATTATATTTGATCAATTTCTTTATAATTTTTGGACTGCTGCCTATATATGATTGAATTTCAGGTTAATTAACTTTTTCCCCATTTATTGCCATTTATGTAAAATTATCTGAAAGCATAGCTTAAATTAAAGATTTTTAAAAGCACTTATTCCTCACATAATATTCCTGCAATTAATATAGGCATGAGATATACATGTAGAAAAGGGATAGCAGAGATGGAAAAAAACTAAGACCATGGAAACAGACTGACCTGGATTAAAGTTCTATATCCTTTACTTGTTACATGTGTGACATTGGGCAATTTATTTTTAATTCTGAGTCTCCATTTTCTCAAGCATAAAATGGTGGTAATCATACCTGCCTTGAAATTGTTTTAGGATGATAAAATTAGTGCATATATAGTGCATAGTATAGGCCCTGGGTGAGAATGTGCTCAACAAGTTAAGAGCTATAATTCCTGACTTTTGGGGATTAAAAGTCAATAGTGTTATAATTTTGCAATTTTTTATATTCTTAATAGTGCGGTTTTAGTAGATTGAAAGAGTTTGCAACCTTGTAGAATGAGAGCTTAAATAAATTTTCAAGGGTCATTCTATCTACTTCTCCGCCTTTAGAACAAACTGGTTATAAAATGCTACTCATGTGGAAGCTATTTCTTGAAAAATTGTCCAATGCATTTCTCATAGGATTGTACAGTGAAATAATTTCTTTATCCTAGAATATATTAATAAACATTACAAAGCTGCAACCCGTTAAAACAATTGACACAGTGCTACTGCAAGAACTGGCCGACAGACTGATTCAGTACAAGGACTAATTGTGAAACACAGCTCAGGATATACAATAATATCATACATGATGAAGGAAGCAATAAAATCAAAGGAAGAACAGACAGATTATTCACAAATCAGTGCTAAGAAAAATGATAATTTGCTGAAAAGTCAAGTTAGTGCCATTCCACATTAGTATAAAAATAGTAATTAAGAGAAATCTCCAGGGACTGCCAGCATTCAAACACCAGCTACATAGTTTATCAGTCGTGTGACTTTTGATAAGTAAATCAATCTCTCTGAATGTTATTTTCCTCATTTATAAAACAGGCATAGTAATAGTGATTTCCTAATAACCACTAATATAAATAATAGTCATAAGGTCATTATGAAGATTAAATAGTAGATAATTAGTATAGAGAATTTATTTACTATTTGGCAGTCTTCATTCAATAAACATTATCAATGATTTCTATCGTCTGGCACCAAATTAATTACAGATCTATTAACAGGCTAATGTAAATATAAAACCATAAAAAGTCCATATTTAACTGATCTTAGTTTTGATAAGGGCTTCATACTCATAAATGCAATAGCAGAATTCACAAATCAAAAAAACAGATTTGACTACATATAAACTTTAAAATATGAAAAATTGAAAAGCCACAAATATGATACATTTAAACTATAATGTGCTCTTACAAATCAATATAAAAATCATCAACATCCTAGATAATTCAGATATGAAGATAAATTTATATAAATTCTTAAAATATTCTAAATCAATATTTAAAACAATCTAAATAAAAATAGGAATGGGCATCAAATTAGAAAAAGAATATGGCAATACTCCATCTGACAAGAGTGTGGGGAGGTGATTACTCTAGGATACTGCTGGACAGGATAGATATCATGTAACATTTTTGGAAGACAATTTGGCAACACTTAATAGAAGTCTCAAAAATGTTTTCACCATTTTAGTCTTATTCTAGGAATTCATCCTAGGGAAATAGTCAGAGAAACAAATAAACATCTTTGTATACTCACTTTAAAATAGCATTGTTTATAATAGTTGACACATCTATGAGATGTAATATCCTGCAGCTAAAATAAACCATGTCTTTGAAGTATATTGAATGGTGGCCCAATTTCTCACAATAATGGCTAAAACATTACACAAATTATAATCAGTGACCACACTACTGCCTGCATTTATCACTACAACTGTATCTGTAGGGGTATCTATATACAGAAGGAAATAAGCCAATTTTCTAGGATTTAGGTAGATAACAGAATTACAGGTAAATTTTACATTGCATATTTTCAGGTCTTCTACAGTAATTACTAGTACTTGTAAAATGTGAAAAAAGACAAATAGTTGAAATATAATTGAATTCTGTCTCTTTTATGGACGGTAATACTTCACAAATGATGTAAAACTTGTGTTGAGATTTGTTGTATTTACTCAATTTTGCGTGGACTTCAGTATAAATTTAACCTTTGGAAAATTAATACTAGACTTTCACTTTGTTTGCAAAACTTGAGCGTGAATAACAAAACTGAGGTTATGAAATTGCCCTCAGAATCAGCTGGAAACATCACTCAGGGTTGTACTCTGTTTAATATTTACTGCCCTTTCACAGGGAACTAAGAGAAATATGAGTCTTGGCATATGTTATTTGCTGCATGAAAGCTTACCAAAATCCCAGGTGTGTTTCAATTGCAGGAGTGATAGGGAACAGCATTTAATGTCTCTCCCGTGTCTCTCCCGTGTAGTTTGCCATGTGATTTCATTCAGTGTAGCACTTTCTAATATAGTCTTCATAATTTCTCCCTCTTTTGAATTCTCAAAGCATTTTATCTCTTTACTCAATTTCAGCATGTTTTATTTCATTTATCAAGTTTTTATTCATTGAGCAAGTTTTATCTCACAGTATATCCAACCTCTTCTATCAGACTGTCAACTCTTTCAAGTCAGGAACTATGCTCACTTCTCTACTTCCTGTACGTACCTACGTCAGAATGCAAATGAAGCCAATATTTTGTTACACAGATGAATAAATAAATGATAAATAATTATTTACTATATATTTTCTAATTGTTTCAGATTACGTTTTCTCTCCCAGCCATACTAGAAGTTTCAGGACGGCAAAGCCTACAGTGTCACAAAATAATTTTGAATCTGCTAATAAATTCAGACACAATGCCTGCTAATAAACTCAGAAATACCCCCCACTTAAATTGTGTAACCTGTTGGTTGCAAAGCAAGTTTGGATGAAATTATCTGAGCATGTCTTAATAGCAGAACTGTAGGTTAACCTTAAACTAAGAATAAGGGTTGATTTAAAAATTTTACTTTTGTGTTTAGCCTACTTGTTAATAGCAAGTGGTTGTTACCTAAAGCCACATTGCTTCCATTTCACCACTTCCAAATATTTGATAAGTGCCTACAATGTGCAGCCATCATTCTAGCTAATGAGCAAACAAGGTTAAAAAATTCCTACCTTCATAAGGCTTGCATTCTACTGACAGTGGTAGGTGAAGAAATAAATGAATTATGATGTTAGGTACGGATAAATGTGATGCTGAAAAAATAAAAAGAGAGCAATCAAAACAAAAAAAAGCTTCATTGAATAAGTATCACTGTACTAAAGACATGAAGGAGACGGGAGTGATCATATGAATATCTTGGAATGTGATTCCAGGCAGAGGTTAGAGAAAGGCATGAGACCTGAGGAAAGAGTGTACTTGGTGTATTTAAAGCGCAAGGACCAAAGTAGCACCCCCCTTAGATCTCTACCAAAAGGGTAAATTTAGTCACTGACTTTGCAAAGTTGTGATGAGGTATGAATTGCATGTAAAACACTTAGCACAATGCCTTCCACGTATCGAATAATTGATAAATGTTATTTATTATGTGGATTATATGACAATAGGCTCTTAGAACATTGCTAGAGAAAAAGCACCATAGGTTGATGATGTCATTTTAAGGTACAAACTAGGAGATTCTTCTACCACGTGTCTGGGTCAAGCCAACTTGATTCCAATATATTATTTCCTTGTAAAACTACTTGCCATATATTCTTCTTTCTGGTAGATAACTAATTCATGTTTCTCAACAAACATATTTAAAATGTTGTCCATGGAACTTTCGTGAATGAGCTGAGGAGTTTGGATATGTTCCTATCCAAATGCCTGAGATGTCTGGCATCAGATTGGTCAACAAGCTTTTCATGCAAAGTTGCAGTACTGAGATGGAGGCCTTCCTGCTTAGAACCCAGTGTTCCATTCTCCCTTGGCGAGGGTTATGGTTATTCTCCTAGACATTAGGTCTTACAAACATCCTCAATACCAGCCAAGTTCCCTTAATGGATGTGCTGGAAAGAGCTCAGTGTTATGGAGTCAAGAATGTAATTTGAGCTATGCCGACAGGAAACAAATTGATCATTTTGGCCCACATTCCTGAACCCGAAACAGCCCTTCTCCATCAGGGAAGACTTTCCAACATGCTGTAGTTCAATTCCCAAATGTTCCTGGATGTGGAGTCCTAATTTAGACTTGCTGTTAGCCCTTGCATGTATTTTCAAATGCTCAGTGGAAAGTGGGATCAGATTCTAGTATGGGTTACTGCATACATGACCCAGAGTGGTATTTTCTTCTTCTTTCCAAATGGGGGTAAAAACACCTCTGATTTTCTTGTATTTGGGAAAAGAAAGGGAGCACAGAGCATTCCTGGGATCTCTTAGACTAGTTTGCCTGCCAGAGATTGCTGAGATTAATAGTTTCGAGTACAGACTTCGAAAACTTTGTTTCCTAAGCAACAGCAGAAAATAGAGTAAAAATCAATTTCTGAAATAAAAATTAAGTACCATGGTTAAGTCTGTTTCTATACCTAAATCAAACTAAATAAAATGGAAAAGAATTCATTGCGTTGTCTTAAATTCTTATCGATCCACTTGTAATGCAGGCCAGACAGAAACACATAGCCAAAATACATGGTTAATATTTATACTGTTACTAAATGTTAAATGCTGTCAGAAATGGACAGGTGTGAAATTTCATTAGGAAGCTTGCTGTAGGTGAGAGGGGTGAGAAGAACAGACGTTAGGGAAAGAATGAAAAAGGAAATAGAAGTTCTTGCTAAATTGTCCTCGTTTCTTCTTTTTTTCTTCATTATTTTATTTGTCTTCTTTGTAACAAAGTTATTTTGTCCTTTTTACCCCCCTTTTAAGACAACTAAATAGATTTAAGTTTTAGATTATAAATGTTGTTTTTTGATGTTTTTAACAACTTGATCGAAGTATAATTGACATGCAATGAACTGCACATATTTAAAGTGTGTAATTTGATAGATTCTGACATATGTTAACACCAGGAACTTCATCACCACAATGAAGATAATGTATCTATTATCTCCTAAGGTTTCCTTGTGCTCTTTGTAAACCTTCCCGTCTCTCACTGTGTCCATCCCCCCGTCAACAACTGATATGCTTTCTGTTGCTACAGATTTGTTTACATTTTCTAGAACTTTACATCAATGGAATCATATGGTATTTGCTCTTTTTTGTCTGGCTTATTTCACTCAGCTTGATTATTTTGGGATCCATCCACACTTTTGCTGATATCAATAGTTCATTCTTTTTTATTGCTAAGTATTTCATTACATACATACATTTTAACACAATTTGTCTACTTATTCATTGGTTGAGGGACATTTGCTTTTTCCCCTATTTTTGTTTATTTTCCGTTTTGCTATTACAAATAAAACTCTAACTGAATTGGTGTGTAATCATGGAATGAACATATGCTTCCATTTCTTTTGGGTAAATGTCTAGGAGTGGAATTGCTGGGTCATGCTGTACGTATATGTTTAACTTTTTAAGGAACTGCCAAACTTTTCCAAAGTGGTTGTACTATTTTGCATTCCCAAAGTGATTGTTCTATTCTACATTTGCACCGTTTTCTCTCACTGGCTGGACATTTTCCTGCATTCAGCTGGTAGTCAGAACATACCTATTTCCTCTAAGAAGATACTCATCTCCACTATGAGAATCGCTCCCAAATTGGTGCCTGTAGTTATCAGCTTCCCCTGACTCCAGCTCTGTAGTTCTTACTGATAATTAGCTAATCATCTGGTGTATTAGTACTTTTATTAGACGATGCAGATGGGACACTGGATCAAGGTATCCTAACTCAGTCCCCCTGAATCTCTTTCCCTTGGGAGAGCCCAGGGCTGAATTGCTTGCTGAAATGATCTAACCCTACCATGAATAAAACTTGTCTTTAATTCTCTTTATTTCCTCTGAGACAGAATGGAATTGTCCCAAAGACTTCACCAAATACTTTACCAAAGACCTCAAGGGCAATGAACACAGAGAATAAAAAGAGGGGTTTCCAATCCCCAACATAGCTGGCGTGCTCACAGAGGCTATAGTTCCTGTCCAAGGAAAAAGGACTGGTACCATATGACAAACACCCTGCCTGCACTTGTGATTAGGCCTTTCCTAATTCTGAGTCAGACCTTGGTGGGCATTCAGACTGTGCCATTGTTAGCTGAGTGACCTCTAGCAAGATACTTTCCCTGAGGCTACTTGTGTGGGGACTGGAGCCACCTCAATGAATGTTTTGAAGATTAAATACGATATCCATTTAAGTGTTTGACTCATATTAAAAGCTTGATAAATGTTAACTTTGCTGAGCATTTTAACAACATAAAACAGAGTATCCATAACATGAATCTCAAATATTTACACATACCTGGACTCCAACAATCTTTTGACCCCTATCATTTCCTAGATGCTCTCATCTTTTTTCTGGTTCTTACCTCTCTCCTAGCATACCACCTTTTCTACACAGCTTAAATCCCATGGAAATTCATTATAATCATTCCCACTGCATACAAGGTCGGAATTGCTGAATATCACTAAGGTCAGCTTCAAAGTATTCCCCTTGGGAAACTATGCACCAATGCCAGCACCTAGTCCACTCTTCAAAGCATTTTTGGAACTCTTTTTCTGGAATGGCCATCAGAGCTGTCATAGTATTACCCTTGATGTCCTGAATGTCATCAAAATGTCTTCCTTTCAATATTTCCTTTATCTTTGGGTAAAGAAAGAAGTCATTGGGGGCCAGATCATGTGAGTAGGGAGCGTGTTCCAATACAGTTATTTGTTTACTGGCTAAAAACTCCCTCACAGACAGTGCCATGTGAGCTGGTATATTGTCGTGATGCAAGAACCATGAATTGTTGGCAAACAGTTCAAGTTGTCTAATTTTTTCATGCAACCTCTTCAGCACTTACAAAGAGTAAATTTGGTTAACTGTTTGTCCAGTTGGAACAAAATCATAATTAATAATCCCTCTGATAGCAACAAAAAGTTAGCAACATCATTGCAACCAGTTTGTGAACTTAATTTTCAGAACTCGTAGACTCTCAGTTTTCTTGTCTTTTTTTCCCTTTGTTCATTGCTTTCACAGAATTTACAGTTCTGTAAGGAAACTATATATTTGATAACTGTAAATGTCAACATGCTCAAAAAAGCTCTTTGTGCTTGTTCACTATTTCAGCCAGTAATTGTGGTTTTAAATACTATTTATATTCTGCTATCTTCTTTGAAATACTAGACTTGTATATCCAGCATCTTACTTGATGTCTCCACTCAGATGTCTAAAAGATATCTCCAAGTTAACATACTCAGAACCTCACTTTATTTTTCCTGAAAAACCTGCTCTATTTACAACCTTCATTTCAGACAGTGCCAAGCTCATCTTTCTAGTTTCTCATGCCAACAGCTTAGAAGTCATCCTTGCCTCCTTCTCTCTAGCTTCAAAATATGTCCAGAACCTGACCACTGTTTTTTTATTTTTTATTTCTATGTTCATTCATTTTGTCCAAGCTACCATTACCTCTAAACTTGATAATTGCAATCGTTTCTTAACTGTTCTCTCTGCTTCCAGTCTTCATGCCCTATACTCAAAATTTTCAAGATAGCAGCGAGAATGATCTTATTAAAACATTCATCAAATCATGTTACTACTTTGAAATTGCTTTCCACCTCATTCATAGCAAAAGCTGAAGTGCCCACAACAGCTTATGAGGTCTGTAAGATTTGCTTCCCATAGTCCCCCTTCACTCACCTCTCTACCCCTCTGACCTTATTTTGTGCCATCTTTCTGCTCACTCTGCTTCAGCCACACTGACCTCCCTATTGTCACCAATCAAGCCAGCCATAGTCCCTTCTTAAAGCCTTCAGGTTGATGCAACAGTAATTGTGGTTTTTGCAACTGTTTTTAACCTTTTAAACCGCAATTGCTTTTGCAGAAACCTAATAGACTATTCTTTTCCCAGATAGACTTCTGGCTTACTCTCGTTTCCTTAAGATCTTGACTCAAAAATTACTTTTTCAATGAGATTTACCTTAATCAACCTTTCGAAAAATTTAAACACTTCCAACATATTTCATTCCGTTTATCTGTTTTATTTTTTCTTTAGCATGTATCAATATTTAACGGATTATGTATGTTGCTGTTCATCTTTCTTCTTATCTCTTCTCTATACTAAAATGTAAGCTCCACAAGTTGGGGATTGTTTTCTGTTTAGTTCATTATTTATCTCCATTGCTTAGAAAACATGACTGGTTCATTGTAACACTCAAATAAGTGTTGAACAAATGAATGAATGGGGTATTTTTTCCCCCTCACATTGCTTATCAAGCATATGTACTCCTGTCTTTTCCAGGGCCATCACAACTTCAACATATCTAAAAGTTAACACACCATCACCACTTTCATTTTTTCCATGGATATGGACATACCCACGGCACAGATTAGACTCCCTAGAACACACTAAAGTAGAAAATATCAAATTATTTACAACACTTCCTTTTTTATTTTTTGAATCTCTGCTTTAGAAGAGTTTACAAAGAAAATTTAGAACCCTCACATGGAAACTACTGACCATGAGAAAGAATCAGCAGCTATAACAAATGATAGAATGAAATCTCTAGCAAAGTCATTAGTGAAAAGTTTCAGAAGGAGAATATAAAATAAGAATACTTAAAATTTTGAGACAAAGAGGGACATAGAAAGTAAAATGAAAGAAGAGGGCATTTTAAATCTAATTCTTCCTTTGTGTTAGAGGCGTCTCCAAGTCCCCTCAGCCTACACAGCACCTGTCATATATTACAGATTCAACCCCCTCAGCTCTTCCTTCTTTCATTCATGCATTTTGTAAATCCTTTTGGAGCACTTATTATGCACCAGGTACTTTGCTAGGTATGTGGGATTCAATGGTGAAAAGAAAAGCGTGGTTCTTGCTTCCATGGAGTATCCCACAAGAAAAGCAAGGGAAATACATGTATTACATAGATAATTGTCAGTGTGATAAATATTGTGAAAAGTAATGTACTGTGCAAAGGGAGTGAGTCAGGGAGCCAAATCTAGTCTATGGTATGAAGAAAGACTGTTTCTTATACTGCTCCTGGCCTTTTTTCCCTAACACTATCACCCTAATTAAGACCCCATTACGTCTACTACCTCCTACTATCATTCTCTCTCATCTCCAACTCTGATCACATTTGTCATGACTATGTATTAACTATGGCTGTAGTCTTTTCATCCTGATTTTCAACTACTCCTCAAACACACACCATGTTTTCCAACATTTTTACTTTTACTCATGTTGTTTCCCTGGCTTCATAAATGTACTTTTTGTTTTGACCTGTTTTCTAAGGCCCAACTCAAATTTCCTCTCTTACAGAATGTCTGTCTTCTCCACGCCAACCATGGGCTAATGAATGTTATCTGAACTCATGGCACTCGCTCCTTCTTCATTTCATGTGTTTTTACTGCATCATAAGCCATTACATGATATTTGTTGTACTTTTGCACTATGTCTTAAAGATAGGGACATTGAAGACCAGACAAGTTTTGAAAATTGAGAAATGCATGAGGGGCAAATCAGGATTCAAAGCCTAATTCTTCTAGGAAAATGTTCTTGAATAAGTTACTTAATTTCTTAGAAATGTAGTTTCCTAATCTGTAAAAAGAAGATAATATTCGACTCAGAGATTTCCTCAGATGTTTAAATGAAATGGGAATATTTCCTAAAGTGTGGTATACTTAAAATGGTATGTAGCAAACATTAAAAAAAAAAAAAAAAGTATACCTTAATTTTAATTTAAATTAGAAAAAGTTTGTAAATAGAATATAAACCATCAATTCTATTTTCAATTGTAGTTTTAAAATTATTTCTGGTTTTTATTTTACTTTTTAATTGTATTAACATTATTCTATTTTCATTGTATTTCAATGTAATAACATTCTACGCATATCTTCATCTATTTCATTGTAGGTTATTATTTATGGAGAATGAGCCTTATTTTTGTTTATTCTAGTGATAAGTTCTCTTTTAAAGTCAATTTATTTAAAAAGTGAGTCAAATTAAATTAAAAATAACCTAAGTAAACAACAAAGAAGCATTATGTGAATTGACAAAAATGGATGAGGTTAGATAGATGCTGAGATAAGGCATGTTAGTGGGCAAAATACTTTATGTATCTTAAAAGCAAAATACTTTCATTTCTAATGCTTAAAGTAAAGTAGCTGATATGGAGGTGGCACCACACAAATCATTCTCCTCTTCCTTTTTCTTTATTCAGCCATGAAGGATGTTAATGCTATTACACACTTTTATAACTGTATATATTCTTTAAGCTGGAGAGAATTTGCAATTAATATCAGAAATATTTTCAGTAACACTATCTGCAATTGACATTTGCATTGAGGATTTCAACAGCTGTTGTTTCTGTTTTACGTATGTGGTGGGATGGAAAAGGAATAGTTTGTATGTTTTCAATTGCAGGTCTCATTTTTAAGGAAATAAAAGAGGGTGTTTATTTATGAATATGGTTTTATTTATTAAATTTTGTAAAAGATCACCTGTATCAATGGAAGGAGAGAAATTACAAAGTGAAAACATTGACAGTGGATAGGCCACTAATCCACAAGTCTCCCTGATTTACCTTTTGAAATGTTTTTCAAAGCACTTTGAACACTTCTTACAGTGACTTTGATTTATCTCTTTTATTATGCAGAAGAGTATAAGGCAAAAATACAAATAGAGGGTAATAATAGATGCTTAATATGTGTCTGTATAGTGCCTCCCTTTCTTCTTTCAGGAGGAAGAAGCAGTTTAATTCAAGTGATAAGCTCATTCATTTGTTCATTCATTCAGAAAATAACTATTAAATTACTCAAATATTTTTATTGAGTGCCTACCATGTACAAAAAACTATATAGGTTTCTGAGGATACAAAAATAAATAAGGCATGCAAATTTTCTTGAATTGTTCACAGTCATTTAAAGGGAAGCATTTAAGTTCAAAATCATCACAAATAAATGTAATAAAAACTAAACCTGAGATGTACAAAATACAGTAGGAAACATTACTTTTAGTGCACTAGGACAAACTGGCTCTGTCTGAAGGGATTAGGAAAGGTGTCATAGAGAATCACTGAGCCAAATGTCAAAAAACATGTAAGGATGTCTCACATGTAGAATGACAAGGAGCAGGAAGTGAGGTGGAAAGGTAGGGCTACAGGCAGAGGAGATGGCATGTGCAGATACAAGCACACAGAGTGTGTCAGAGAGAGAGAAAGTACGTTTGTGGAGACCCAAAAGATGATACGGCAAGACTATAACTTCATCAGAAATGGTCATTGGACCTAAAAGATCATTGTTTTACAGATCAATTCTAGGGACGTAATGTCATGGACTAATGGGTTGAGTTTGAGGGCAATGTAGAGATTATATAATGCAACACCCAGAAGTAAGACAATTTATAAAAACAAAATTAAAACTAAGGGTACTGACTCTCAAATTAGCACCCCACCTCCATGGATGGAAATAATTCTGTTGTTGAGCTAGCTAGAATATTGGATTATCGAACTCAATTATAATTGATAGGAAAGTTCCCATGTCAAAGGGTTCAGGTTAGATGAGTTGTGTTTAAATGTCTGCATTTGGGGCATGTTTTGGCAAGACATGAAAATTTGAGGAAGTTGAATTGAATTCTCTGTTACAAAATTGCTTAACTACCCATCCTTTTGCATTGTGTAGCTATTTCAGGAAAACTACCATGTTTCCCTGAAAATAAGACCTAGCCAGACCATCAGCTCTAATGCGTATTTTGGCGCAAAAATTAGTATAAGACCCAGTCTTATGTTATATAAGACCAAGTATTATATTACATTATATTATATTATATATATTATATTATACCTGGTCTTATATTATATTGTATAAGACCTGGTCTTATTTTAATATATTAATTTTTGCTCCAAAAGATGCATTGGACCTGATGGTCCCACTAGGTCTTATTTTCAGGGAAATAAGGTATCTATGATCTTATTTATTGTATTTTTTTTTTTTTTAATTCACAAGTCAAAGTTCTTGAATGTTCCATTAGATACCCATTCTTTCTTGGCTTCTGGCTTGGTGTTCTTCTGCTGTGCTTCTATATACACTCAGCTCTACATTCCTTTTGATAGCCATTGCCATATCAATCTATATCCTTAGTTGTAGCAAACTTTAATTGTAATCATGTGGGCAAGACACAACATGTAGATTCAGAACTACTAAAAGTTCAGGAACCATTTGAGTTTTCCTTTTTGTGACATCTCTGTAAAAGGAAGAGTGGCTCTAAGAAGATTCTCAAAAAATAAAAAAAAATAAAATAAAACTATTCAGAAAGCTTAATAAAATATTAATTTGCCTCATACAAAAGATATTTGTGAAACTATAAGTTTCACTTATATTTATAAAAGATATTTACAGGTGTTTGGAAACGTATTTGTTGTCTCCACTAATGGAATAAAAAAGAGGAAAGGACTCAAAAGAGAAGATATACTTCCTAACAATGAAGATAGTTAAATATAGACATAAAGAGAGCTTTAAAAAGCATGTTCTGCTTCTGCGTAATGGTAAGCACACATTTTCTGTCTAGACTGTTGTGTTTTTTGGTCTTCCCTGAAGATTAAAGGATTAATAAAAATAAAAACAATATTTTTATTGCATCCCCACTGTGTGCCAGGTGTAGGCCTAAATAGTTTACATGTATTATCTCATTTGATCTTTGTAATCAATACAATGGTTTCCATTATTACCCCATTTTAAACACTTGGCATTACTTATCCAAGATCACAAATGTGGGGGTCTAACTTACTGCTAACTTTAGGTAATTAATAATTGTATGACAGTGACTTTTGAATAACATTTTAATTAGGTGACTTTCCAGAATTTCTTGCATAAAACTTTTCACAGTAAATCTTATACATACTATTGTCAGACATGCTTATCAAACATGGAAACCTCATGAGTAACCCAATTAAATTCTCATTTGTTTGGGGGTTAATTTAGTGGCAAGCCAGTTTGACTTGTTGGAGTTTGTATGAAATGATGGCCTGACCTGACTGTGGTATCTCAGCAGTCTGTGAGACTCAATGAAGGCCCTTGAGATGAGAATGTAGGATTGCAATGCTCATACAGGGCAAGACAGTTGACCTTAGGATTACCCAAAGAAGAGAAATAAAACTGAAATCTCTGCATAAAACTGGAAAGTTCAATGGGTTCTCATTTACTGAAAAAGCTTCTAAAAAATGTCGTTCATTAGACCAGGGAAACGATAAGAAAGCATGTGTCTACTGTAAGTAGAAGAGGAAAATAAAAAAATAAATTTAACATGTTTGTGTGGAGAGAATAACACTCATCCAAATATTAAACATATAATGACTTCTGGATTAGTGAAATCTCTTGGAAACTAGCAGAAGGATGTGCAAAATTAGTCTGTCCCAACAGTTGCACAATTACAAGTCCCTAGAACTCCCACAGGAAGTAAAATCTTACTAAAGAATATTTTAGAATAAAAATGTACAATTGCATACAGAAACTACCCATCATGAGTGGAATCAGCAAGATTAGACTTCCAAGAAAAATAGTTAATAAGATTATCAGATAAAGACTATAAATTAAATTATGTTTTAAATTAAAAATATGATAAAGGAATAAAAATCACAGCAAAAGAACAGAATACCAGATAAAAGACTGGGTGGATTTAAAAAAGAAATATATAGAATCTCCAAAATTAAAAAAAAAAAAAAAGTAACGATTTATTAAAAACAAGACCTCTGCAGATAGGTAAAACAATAGATTAAAACTTAAAAATAGTAAATAGATATGAGGATATAACCATGAAAGCAATACAGACACAGATGAAGAATAATAGGAGATATATGAAGAAATAGGATGGGTCACATTAAATAGTGCAGGGAAAACATAACAGGATTTTAGAAGGAGACAACGAAGAGAATGAAAGAGAGGAATATTAGAAGAGATAATATTTTGAGATTTTTTAAAATACTTAATCAGATCAAAAAATAACAAGTTCCAAGCAGAATTTTAGAGAAAAAAATATTTTTGTGAAAGTGCAGTTCACCAAAGACAAAGAAAAACAAATCTTTAAACAAACCTTAGAGAAGAGACATTCCTTACACTGTAGCAATTCTATTGACAGCTGATATCTTATCATAAAATTAGATACCAGAAGACAGTATGAGATAGTATCTTCAAAGTGCTGAGGGAAAAATCATTGTCAGTCTGCGAATCGCGCTCTCTCTCTCTCTCTCTCTCTCTCTCTCTCTCTCTATATATATATATATATATATATATATATATTCAAAGTCCACATTCAAATTCTGAGGTAAATGTGGACAGCTCAGGAAAAATGCAAAAAGTTTGAGCATGTTTGACCACAGATTTTTTGCAGAAGTAACTATTAAAATATGTATCTTGATAAGAAGGAAATTTAGGAAGGTTAGGATGCTAAAAATAATGATGGGGAAATAAATTGACAGCATGTGGGATTTATTTTGAGTAATCATTAATTGGAAAAAAAATAAATAATGGTGAAAATAATAATGGCTGATTTGGTGAGGAGTGGAACTCCTACAAGATAAAACAGCATGTGTGGGATATATACTACAGACATAGTACTAAAAATACTATCAAATAATGACATCGATTATTTGGCATCGTATTGAAATGATCAATTGTACAACTTCATAAAAAATTAATTTGAAAAGTTAGATCCAGTTCAAAGGATGATTACTTATCAATATCTAATATCAATATTTAGATATCAATATTTATTATAAAGCATAGTACGCAAGATAATATGGTATTGTCAGAGGTAAGTAACAATAGAACAATCACAAGAGCCCAGAACAATTATATGCATGCTCATATGATCTAGACATATGACTTAGTAGCATTGCAAGTCAGTAAGGAAAAGGACTACCATTCTTACATACCAGCAAAAAGAGAGAGCGAGAAGAAGGGAGGGAGGGAGGAAGGAAGGACAACTGCCATACATATGGGGGAACAGTAGATTCCTATCTCGCACCATTTTTTCTTTTAATTTGAAAATGTATTTGTGAAAGCATTTAAATTGTTTAGGAGAAAATATAAGATAATACATTTATAAACTTGGAATAGGGAAGAAATTAAGATACAAAAAATGTACCCAAATAAAAGAAAACATTGACAAATTTCAGTACATTTAAATTTTTATGAGAACTCTGTATGATCACATAAAATGAAGTTAAAAGACAAGTCAGAAATTAGGAGCAGATATTTTCAGCATATGTAATAATCACTGAATTAGCATCCAGAATACATAAAGTTTTCTTTTATAAATCAGTCAGAAAACTATAACCAAATTTTACAACGGGCAAAGGCTATAAATAGAAGGAAGTTCATATAGCCAGTAAACATTTGAAAAGATGCTAAGTCTCACCAGTAATCAAGAAAGTGCACATCAAAACTACAAGGAACTAAACGTTATGCATTATGTTTGGGAAAATGTAATAAGTATGATTATACTGTGTCATCTAGAATGTAGGTCTCCTATAAACTACTAATAATGTAAATTGGGGAGAAATTTATAATAAAAGTTCAGCTGGACACATCCTGTCAATCACATTTTGAAGTATCTACTCGAGATAAAGTGGTATGTGCTTAAAGAGAGAGGTACGAGAATGTTTACTGAACATTATTTTGAGATGAATTTGAGGTGGGGTGGGGTAGAGGGATTTTGACAATATTAGGAAGAGTTTATTTCTTTAAAATTAATCTGAACCAAAGATGGCAAAATATTAACATTTATTAAATCTGGGTGGTAGGTACATGGGTGAGTGTTACATAACTTTCTTACATCTCTGGGTGCCTAAGTATATCATGATTAAACATTTAAAGGAAATGACATGTGAAATATTCAAACATCAAAGAATTAGTTTTGATTTTGAAAACAGAAAAATAAAACTATGTTTAGCCCGTTATAATAAGAACTAAAAGGACTTATATTTGTTGTGACTCAAACATTTTGTCACACTTGTCCATGACTGGTTGTCTCTTTGGGGCAGAAATATATCTTTCTGCAATTGGGTCAGTTTGTACACTTTAATTTTGATATATACACACAAAGTTATAATGACCATTTTTTCTATCATCTATACATAAAACATGCAGAGAGATTTAGCTACACCTTTATCTTTTATACACAGTCACACTAATTATTGCACTTTTCCAGATAACATTTACTACTGGGCTTTTATCATATAGCAACTGAAAAACAGTAATTTTCTTCCCGAGCTCCCATATAATTTTCACACATCTGTTATCATGCCATTCTCCATGAAATTTTATTTCTTTATGCATCTGTGTCCCCAACTACATAGGTCTCCTGGAGAGGAGGGATTGTATCTTATTCATTTTGGGGTTTCTAGTATTTGACATACAGTAAACAACCAGTACATATTTACAGAAAAGTATTGCTTACCTTTATTTTTTTAATTGCTTACCTTTTTAATCATACAAGTAGTAGCATTAATTTATTCTCATTGTGGAAGACTCAAACAAAATACAACTGTATGGAGCAAAATGTAACTGTTTTTTATCTTCCCTTTCCACTGCTCTCTACTGAGGTAACTTATATCACCTTCTTGGTATTCCTGTGAATTGAAGTTAAATATTATGTTTATATTCTTTTAGTAATAAATTCTATGTACCACAGAGTATATCCCATACCTGCTGTTTAATAATGGACTAATCAGATGTTAACCAAAGGGCTCTCAAATATGCATGTCAGATATGCAAACAAATCACACAAATATTTGAATGGTTATTAGTTTTGTACATTAACTTGTTTGTGTCTCAAATATGTATTTTCTTTGGTGTATATTAAACACCTAACCTAGATAGCTTTTCAATTTAGCAGATATTAGTTTCTCGGATTTAATGTCTAGTCTGTTTATATAATTATCTATGATTTATTTAGATGATTTTTAAGAGAAAATCATTCATGTGCTAGGCAGAAAATGTAGTTCTATAACACTTAATGGCTTGATTGAAACATCGCTTTTACCTTGAGAATTCAGAGGAGGCTCACACAGTGTGTGTTGAGGCATGAAACTCAAAGCTGCTTAAAAGGATTAATGTTGCATCTCAAACTCAGCTGTACTGTTAGGCTTCTGTCATATGAGAGGTATTAAAAATAAAATTACAAAGAGAAGGTCTGTCCAGGTACTGATGACATACACATGGAAAGCATCTGAAAAACTTGTTTTCCTGACACGGCATACCTGCAAAAGTTGTTGATCTCAATATGCAGAGCAATGGTTAGAGACTCAGGATTTATGATAGGCAGCAGCTGTCACCCTCCGTGTATCAGGCACACCTGCCCACAGACAAGACGGTTCTATAACTATGGCAATGACACCATTCCACTCACAGGACACCCATCTTTCAAAAAGCTTTTATAGCTGAAAATTCGTGAATATGCTTTTGACTCTATTAGTTTTTTAAGTCTATGGATTTCCCTTTGTCATAGACACATTCAACAAATATATTTTGAATATCTACATTGTGGTAAGAATTCGCATAATATAAGCATGGGTTCTGACTCCAAAAATCCAACTCCACACTGCTTTTCCTACCTCCAACCATCTCTTTAAGGACCAGCAGTTATTATCATTATTATTTTTTTACTTTAAATCATAGCTGGCAGGTCCAATTTATTTTCTTGAGAACTCCATCCTGTAAAAGTTTATAAAGCCTGTGCGTCAGGTGTGTGAAGAAGGTCATTAAAGTTTGAATATAAAAGCAAAACAAACCAACAAAGGATCAAACGTCAAAGATCTCTCCAAGCCCCAGTTTTAGGGACCTAGGAAATCTTCACTCATGAAGAAAGTGCAAAAATTATTTTATGATCTGGCAGCTCCATCAGAGTAAAAATTAAAAATTCTTTGATTCCCCCTCCCTTTAATATCAGTGTTTTGAAAACTCAACATTTTTTCTCACCTCTATATTATCTTATTCCATCTTAAAATGTTGAAAACAGATTTTTTTCACTCATTAATTTAGGAAGAATTGCTCCCCTTCTCCTTTTCATCTACTGTATTCTGTTAACTGAATAGTCTTTCAACTACAGCATGGCTTTAGACAAACTTTTATGTAGAAATAATGAATACCGTTAGCACCGCGGCGATGTGAGGGTAAGTTGTGTTCCTGCTGAGTATGTCTTTGCAAACTAAGTAGGAGTTATCATTTGTTTATTTGTTGGATTTCTGTGGTACTTTTCATCCAAAATGCACAGGGTGTAATGTGGAGAATTTGCATAGGCAGTGTCTAAGAGTGTCTAAAGGAAATGAAAGGAAAGGAGATTTCGTAGGAAGTGAGAGCATAGAGCAGCAGAAACAGTTAATGGTAGCACCAAATCCTAGGGGACAGGTAGGATCTGGGCCGCCCCAAGGGTGCCTGCCACTGGTGGCTTTTCAAAACACTGAGCCATTTTACCAGAGCCTGTGCCCTGATGAGCTCTAGACAGTTCTGTTCAATATTCACGTGGAGACCCATTCACAGAATTATAGACTCCTAGAGAAGGAAGGGGCCTTAAAAATCATCTGCCAATTCTCTTCATTTACAGATGAGACCAATCAAACTCAGAACAAGGAAGTGAGAAGCAGAGCCAGGCTTAGAACCTAGATCGTTCTTTCATTTAACAAACATCCATCGCAGGCATTGTGCTACATACTGTTCTAGGCACCAGGGTTACCTGAGTGAATAACAGCGACGTGAATTCTGACTACCGTTGTCCCAGACTGCTGCGCTCTACCTCCAATTGCCTAAGATATCCAATATACCATATAAAGCAGCATTCTGTTGACTGAAGACCCAACCCTCTTTAGCGGTAAAACTCAAGAGACTTACAGTGAGAGAAGGAAGTTATTTTCCAAATATGTGTAAGTCTTTGGTCCATAGATACTCATAGCACACGTTTGTCAGATCAGCTGGAAAACGTTTAGTGAATCAAGTCTTGTTTGTATGTTACTGGAAGGAAGTTTTTCCAGTTAATGTTTTTGTTTTGTTTTGTTTTGTTTTGTTTTGTTTTGTTTTCCCTCTGGTATGCTGGGTAAAGGCTTAAATGCTATCTATCACTGGATGAAACATCCCTTAAAATTGTCTTCACTTTTAAAATGCCTCACAGTCTAAACCCTAACAAGATAATTGAAACTGAAATCACCTAGTGGTAGAATCAGATGTAAAAATTCTTCAAAGAAGCATGGTTTAAGAGGTGCCATAAATCATAAATTTACCTTCCCCAAAGTAATATTACAATTCATCATTAACATTGGCTATCACTGCAAGAAAACTCAGGTTTTGTGTTTTTTTGTGTGTGTTTTTTAAGTAGTAGATAGCTCTATTTTAGTTTAAAGGTAGATTTAAGGTCCTCCCCATCCTTAATCCTTATGCCAAAAACCTGTGTTCATACACTAGACCCCAGATGCTTTAGAGGTAGAACCAATGAGTTTGAAAACTAAGGAACTTAGTTCAGGTATTTGGGAATACACTTCATCCTGCTCGCTTTGTCCTTTGTCCCGGGCCAGTCTCCAAAAAAAGAAAACGTTGCTC
This sequence comes from Rhinolophus sinicus, assembly GCF_036562045.2. Lineage (NCBI taxonomy): Eukaryota > Metazoa > Chordata > Mammalia > Chiroptera > Rhinolophidae > Rhinolophus > Rhinolophus sinicus. The sequence goes on from NC_133756.1 coordinate 110,889,496, forward strand.
TTGCAAGCTATGGGTGAGGCTGCCTAATTAGCAGAGATAAGACTTTTCTTGGACCGTAAGTAGTTGAGGAGGGGGCAGGGGAAGGACACTTCTGTTTCCAGCCACCCCAACAGCCAGATATTCTCGGAGGATCAGAGCAGAATTCAAGCTCCAGGGACACCTGTTTGTGCCCCCAGGGCTAGGTTCCTTCCTGGTTGCCCTGCCTCTCCCCCGTGCCTGGAAGCTCTTGTATTGGCTGATTCACCTGCGAGGCTGTATGTAGGTCTGTCTATAAGCTGCCACCGCCGCCAGCACGTACTGTCAAGACACAGGGAAGCCGAGCGAGGAGTGCAACTGCCTAGCCTAGAGCCAGAGGTGAGCTGCCATCCCGACGACTTGGCTGCAGCTTCCCTTCCTCCTGACACACATGGAGTTTGGTGGTGATGGTGCCGACGAACTGCAGGCAGATACTTAGCTGACTGGTTGTGTGTGTGTGTGCTGGCTAGGAAGGCAGCGCCTGCCTCGCCCGGACCTCCTGCTGGCAGGATGTAAATATACCTGCAGACTGGCCAAACAGGACTGCCTTTCCCCCCCAACCCCCTCTCTCCTCCCACCCTCTCCCTCAGCTAACCAGCATGAGAGGAACCGAGAAAGCAACAGCCTGGGAGTGACAGCTCCAGCCTGATTCTGTTTGTCTCTGAGCCGTGGTGGGAAGTTGTTTGTGCAGCAGCTTCGTTGTGAATTCCTTCAATTGGCATCGCTATGTTTGCCTCTATCTGGTATGCCAAGAAGCTGGGTCGCAGGTTCGTGCACAATGCCAGGAAGGCGAAATCAGAAAAGGTAGGGAATAAGTGGGGATGAAGATTCCCTTTCCGATTTGCCACTGCCTGCTCTGAACTGCTAGTCTGAGCACAGACGCAGCCTTTATTAGCTTGGGATGAGAGCGTGCCTCTCACTGGGGATGAGGTCCATTCCCCGGAAAGAAGGGGTAACTCTTGGAGCCTAGCTACCTGGGAGGGGAGGATTTGGGGTTAAACAGGATCATTGCTGCTCAAAATATTTGGTGGAATCATCCATTGAGAGAGTGTCTGGACAGAGACTTAACAATCCTTTAAATGACATGGGGTGAAAGCAATAGAGCAGCTGAAATTTTTGCTTCTTCGGAGAGCTCTGTAGTAAACTTGTTGCTATACTGCATTATTTTCATGACTATGATCTTTGGTTCTGAAGGAGGCATTATAAATCCCTGAGCCTCTCTTCAGTACTTGCGTCTTAGTGTGTGTCCTAGGAACACATATTCTGGACTCTCAGTAACATTGACCAGACTCCACAGGGGTGCTTCATTTTTTTTTTCCTCCAAATCAACAACGCCATCATTTAAAAAGTGTTTACAATGCGCAAGAATTATATTTGTAATCAGATAGTCATAGCCATTTAGAGAATGGCTTTGTATTTCTTTTATTCAGTCTGACTAGTTGTTTCCAGAGAACCTCTCTGTAGATTTACCTAATTAGTTATCTTTCTCTAAGAAATTAAAATGGCCTGTAATTCCTAAGATTCATTACAAGCTTGTATCTCTAATTTGTCCTATGCTTTCAGAGCATTGACCAAACTGTTATATTTAGAAAAATCAGTATCCAATTTGATAGGTGTTGGGGAAATTTCCAAAGGTAACAAAATTTTGAGAAACGGAGATTTTCCATATTACTCTGAGGATGCAATCTTTACTCCAATCTCCTTTCTGCCTTCAATCTACTCCTAAGATTGACCCTGAGATGGCTACTCTGGCCTGTGGCTCCATCCTCCCTCTCAACTGCAAAGGTTCCTTCACTTTAACTTGCTGTTTGTTCCCTCAGAGTGGGAATGTTGATAAGAAGAACAAGAATCCAGTGAGAAACCAAGAGACGATTATGTGTAGAGTGAAAAGAGAAAACATCATTGGAGTTCTGACTTGAGGGTTGCAGCCTTTTCGAATGTGTAGATCTCAGGATTGTAGAACGATTACCAACTTGTTATTTAATGGCATTTTGGTGGGGGAAGAGGAGGCAAGAGTGAAGTAGAATTGATCCCTTTCCTAGTCTATATATCAGAGGTAGAAAGACTGCAAACCTAATTACCGTGTACTAGCACCATACATACGGAGCAGTTGGGTTTTGTTTCTTTGCTTCTCAAGGAATTTTTAAAGAAAGAAACTTGTAAGTAGGTCTTTTATTGGAGCAAATGTTTTGAAAAAAGTGTCTTCTTTCTATGAAAATTATAGGTTGCATGGATGAAAAGACTGTCAGGGACCACAAATAGCTCTGAAAGCCACTAGAAGATAATGCTTTATGCCACATTAGTATGCAAAGAAAAGTTGACTCTCCCAGTGACACTTAATTCAGGCTTGGGCCTAAGTGTGGAGAAAAGCAGCTCTATGGAATTCAGTATGTAGAACCTAAAAGGACGTTGATCTCTAACGAAGTAACATAGCCTTCTGCTTCTTGAGTGTGGGAAGAAGCTGGTAAGGGGCCTCTGATATCCCCCTTTCATTTCTGTGCTGGCTAATCCTTAGAACAGGTAAGAAGAAACCAAATGTGGGGGTAAGGGTTTTAAATTCTTTATTTAGCTTAGAGAGTAAAGACATCACATTAGAGCACTAAAGTGTTGCTGTCTGTGATAAAGACTAAGGAAAAATTATTAAACCTGATGCCCCTGCCTTGCCAGGGGAGCTAGGAGCAGTTTGTTTTGAATCCCCGCTCATCATACCTAACAAGACAATAGCATCTCAGTTTTTTTCTCATGGAGTTTGTATTCACAGAGTTCCTGGAATGAATTAAAAGGTGTGCTACCTTGAACAATGTTTGTTGAATGTAAATAGTTTATTTATTCTGTGTACCTAATTTTATCACATGCCTTATCTAAACCAACTCTTGTGAATTAATATTTTGCATAACAAGATCCTATTATTTTGTATAATAATATTTTCTATAACTGAGAAGACAGTTAGCAAATGATACTGTAAGCTAAATTATATATAAAGTATTAAAGTAACATCAGAGATCATATAACTGCCAATATGGGGGGGATATAAAGAGCTGCTGACTATATGTTGTTATGCTGTATTGTAAAATGGAGGAAGAATAACAAAATGAGATTAATATTGAGTTTTATTTTGAGAATGACTAGTACAGTTAAATGTAAGAGGGCTACTGATAGATTCAGGGCATGTTTTAGCTTTTGGGGTATAAACCTGTATAATAGACAGTGACTGTGATTTTATTTCAGTAACCTCTGTAAATTTTGGCTTCTTTTTGCAATAGGTAGCATAGTTTATTTCCTCTTGACTCTCATAAAATAACCTGTACCCACCATAGACCATCAGTCCTATTTTAACATTCAGGTATGGTGTGGGAACTATATTCCTCAAGGCTGGGGTTAATTGAAAAGCTAATTGGGAATGTGCAAGCCTAAATGCCATCCCCAAACATGTGCTATGCCTTATTCATGGTTGCCTGGTCTACTGTTTACTTCATCTAATGCCAATAGAATTAAATAGAAGCATGGGATGTAATAATAATCACGAAAATAATATTAACAATAGTCCCTATTCACACACATTATGCATCAGTTGCTTTATGCATAGTGTTTCATTTAATCTTCCAGCAATCCTATGAAGTAGAAATTGTTTTTCTTAAGTCCCAGAGAGAATTGTAGCTAGCTAGCCCAAGGTCACAGAATTAATAGTAAATATCAGTGCTGTAATTTGCATTTGAGTTTACCATTCTAAAAATGACTCCTTGAGTCTCTAGCATTCTCTTCCATCCACCTGTCATTCACAGGTCTTGTCTGAATTAGGTTAACCATTTCTTCATCTTGTTCCCCTCTTCTGATATTAGAATTCCAAAGTCATGAGGTTTACAGAATCAAAGTTACTGATCCTATATAACTTAACCACCTTATTTTAGATAAGACTGTGCCTAAGCTATCGTGAATAGAGAGTTGTCTGTCCTATTAATAAAGACTTTACACTCTTTGTCCTTTTTAGTTGGATGAGGGTAGCAAGCTATCATCTTGGCACCTACTATTTCATTTAAATAGCTAGTAATTTTTATATCATCATAACTTCAACATGGCATTTGTACTCATTGCTTCTCCTATAGAAACTGAAGATGTCTTTGATCAAAATGGACCTAAATGCTTGGCAATTATAGATACACTCTCTTTTTAGGGCAAGTCAAAGAAATTAGGTGATTCATGTTGTCATTTTGCTCAAAAAGAAAAGCAAACGACTCTTTGTTATCCTTTCATTAAAAAGGCAATTTGTGCATACCACCAAGCTTTGTGAACTAGATTATTTTAGATGTGATAATATGAATCAAGATTGTGTGGCTGGAATAGAATATCTTAATTCAAATTATTGTTCTTTCTTTTTGATCCTGTGTAATCAATTCAAAAGTTAGTGTCTTCCTATTATAACTTTTTGTTGCATTTCATCTTAAATGGCTTAATGTAGTCAATCCTGAGATTGTATTACTCTAAAAGGGCAGCTGAAGAAGCTTTAAGATAAATTGAAATGCAATTTCTGATGGCATAATAATATACAAGAGTATAAAAACCTTGAAGTTGTGAACCTTCTCTTCCCCATCAGCATTGTTTCTTTCATTTTTTTAAAGTTAATTTAATTGTTTATTTGTTTGTTTGTTTTTCTCAAGTATAGAGCATGAAGTATAGAGCATAAAGTATAGATGCATGATGCATTTAGAAAAGACTGGCATCAATATCTATCATCTAATAGACACAACTGTGGATGAACTTGGCAGTGATATGTAAACTACAAGTGATGTAACTGGACCCAAATATCCTAACATTAGGCCGTATTCACCTTAAAGAAATCTTTAAGAACCAACACATTGGTTCTACCTTCCTGCCATCTAAACCAAATACATTAATTCAACATAAACTAAAATAAATGATAATCTAGTAATGCATTTGCTGGCAGTATAGCCAATGAGACAGAATAATGTCCTGGGTAATCTTGGCATCACATAAAGAATATCTGTCTTCAGGTGAGGACTTAGAGGGAGGGAATTAAATTAGTCCTGTGCTTTGCTATCCAGCCTAAAGCCAATCATTTGGCTATTCTAGGTCTCAATTTTTCTCATTTGGCAAATGGAAGTAGCACCTATGCTTCAGTAGAACCCCAGCGTCCTCAGGATGTAGTCCAAATCCCTTATCATGGTCTACAAGGCCCATCAGGATGTGGCCTATGCTTTCCTTGCTGCCATCACACCTTGCCCCTCTTCCATGGACACTCTAAATCCATTCTGAACTACGTTCAAATCCCTGAATGTTCCATGCTTTTTCTACCTTCTAGGATTTTGCTTATCCTGTTGGGCTGACAAGCAAACCACAGGCTAGTCATACCCCTCACTAATTGCACTCCAACTTTAGAGGTGTAACATCACCATCACTAGGAGACTTTCCCTGTTCCTATAAGCCCTCCCCCCCCTCACACACACACCAAAGAATGAATCTTCCATTAGCTCTCACAACAGTTGTACACGTTGAATCATCTTTTATTTTTCTGTATTCCTCATCAGAATGTTGATTCTCTGAAAGAAGGACTGTTCATCCTGTTTATTAAGTTCTAGGGCCTAAGAGAATGCCTGGAACATGGTTGTTTCTCATACCCTATTTCATTGACTCTAGGTTGTCCTCAGTTGCAAGATGCACCATTACTTCATGTCTTACTAAGTAAAAAAAGATTGTCAATGGAACTATAACACATCATCAATTTCAAGGCATATCTTGGTTTCAGAGATGTTAAAATGTAAAAAAAAAAAAGTATCTTTAGAATCAATGAAGTATGGCATTGCTGAAAAAATGAATAATGAATGAGTTTATTTTGAGGATAAAATGAGTTAATATAAAGTATTTAAAGGTTATACACTTGCTATTGAATAACTTTTATTTCTCTATAAATCAGGTTAGTTGGCATAGGGAAATATCATAGATAACCTTAAAATATATCATATATTTTATCTTGTGCTAATCAGAGTCAACTGGCCTTATAAGTCCTATTCTGGATTTAGAAAGGTAAATGAATAGAGGGAAAATGAAATTGAAGGTTATGGAAGAAATGAGTTAAAAAAAAGTAATCAAACTGGACCCATTTAGTTTTCAGAAGATAAAACTTAAGAATTGGCCTCTCACTATATATTTATAGGTCTAAATAACAACAACAATGGTAGTTAACTTTCATTGAATTCTATGAGCTGAGAACTGTGCTAATGCAAGTTTCTAGTGAGAGCATTAATATTTCTTATCAGTTTTTAGAGCAAAAACACCACCAGTAGGGAGCTGTGATTGGACACTACGTCTGACTCTAGAGTTCAAGTTTTTAATCAGTAAATAATACACTGTGTGTACGTGTCTGTGTACTCACATACATACATACAGAGTGCTGCATATTATTTAATACTATATACCTTATATCATACGGTACATATGATGTGTGTTTATAATGAGCTAGATATCGAGTTTATTTTTCCCTATAAAAGATGCATTTAAAAGGTACGTTTGAAAGCAAACCCTGAAATTTAGCTTAGAGATAAGAAGACACATCCTGATGTTATGGATTCTTCCGCCCTCAGTGAATGATAGAATCTTCTGCATCTATTTCCACCTCATGGCAGATTAAAGAGTAGTCTCACCTGGAGAGAGAGGGATGGGCAGATAGTCCTCTCGAGTCCCTGTCTTAGAGCCTTCTGAGTCTGGAATCTCACCGGTTATGAGCAGTAGCATGACTCAGCACCACTGTCTGTCTAGCTGTGGTGACACAGAGGACAGGTGTTTATCCACACTGAATGCAGCCCTGGAGCTCTCCCTGGTCACTTGGCAGGTGCATCATGTAGCACAATGGCCAATAGCACCTCTTCTAGGGCCCCGCACTGATGTCCACCCTGGCAGAGCACAAGGCACAGACATTAGCAGGACAGGGAGAGAAACAAAGGGAAAGGACAGGATCAAAGGAATGGCTAAAACGAAGGAGGGGAGAGCAGGTTGAAGGGGAAGATAGCAGGTCACAAAACCAATGTAACATAGTAATGCCTATTTACTGAGTAGTTGACTCGAGCACTGTGACATGAACTTGACATGTATCGTCTCATTTAATCCTCACTACACTTCTAAGGTAATCTTACTAACCCTCATTTTATAGATGAAAAAGCTGAGATGTATGATGTTACAAAATTTGCCCAAGGTCAAAAGTAGTGGAGCCAGAATTCAGAGACAAGTCTGGCTGAATCCAGAGCTGGTCACCCTAACCACTCAGACCACGTGCTCTTTACACTTTTCTCGGGTTGGGTGAACCAGTGACATGGAGAAGGGATAGACCAACACAACAGCCATCTTCCCATCTAACTGTTCTTCGTCTGTGTTGTGTAATTGTGTGGCTGGAAATAAGACCTGATTTCTCACTGGGGGGCCTCCGGGAACCAGATGTCTAGATAGTCTATCTTCAGTCCAGTTTACAGAACTTTAGACGCAAAATGATTTTTTTTGTTTTGTTTTGTTTTATCTTCAATCTACCTTCAGAGCAGTTTTCCTCTACCTGGTATCACTCAGTGGTATTACATTAAGGGATGAAGATGGAAGGAGAAACTCTTCCATCCAGCGAGATTATCTCAACCATGATGAATGTTGTAAAGATAAATTCGATAATCAGATAATGTATACATCTTATTTGCATATGTATTGTATTTATGGGGTTAATACAGAAACATCTCATTTTAAATGATGCCATGTAGTATTTGCTGATATTTTCATCTGAGGTAGTCTTATTTTTCCCAAACAAATTATTCAGTCAATTCAGTTATTAAACCATAAATTCTGTCACATTCAACCAGGACATTTAGCACATAGTAGGTCCTAAATAAATCCTGGTTGCATGATTAACTTTCATGGAGGACTCTGAGTTGCACAGGACTAAAGACTGGATTAGTGGTCAATAGGCCTGTGTGTTTACTGGCCCTGTTCCAACCACCTGTAGCACTTTGGCTAAATCTCTTAATCTCTCTGTGACTGAGTTCTTCATCTGCAATTAGATTCCTTCCATTCTAACATTCTTTGATTTTAATTCTGCTTCCCTATAAGACTGCTGAGTCCTTAAGGAAAGGATTTGATCTCATTCATCTTTGTGCTCCTGGCACCTAGCACAATGCCTAGCACTAAGAAAAACTAAGAAAATGTATGTCAAATGAATATATATCAAAGGCCTGGAATGTCTTTAAGCATTAGTAAGAAGAATAATGGAGAATCTACCTACTTTCAAAGTCAAGGTAAGAGACATTCAGGGCTTTTCTTTTTTCCCTGCCTTTTTTCTCTGAAGAAAGAGGGAATATGAGGCATTTTATAGCAGTGAGGTTGGAGACTCCGGTTCTCTTTCTTTCCCACTCTCCATGCCACTAACACTGAAGTGAAATAAACAACAACCAGCAGAATACTGGAATTCTCTTCAACCACTGACAATGGTACTTGAAACTATGATGTCATCCAGCTGCTTTGTCCTATATGCCAAAAGACTACAGGCCTGTGTGAGCATGAATGTTTATTCCTTGTACCTTTTAAACATGAACATTTTAGTTAAGTAGAGAATCCCCACTCCACCTGGACTAAATTACCCCCCACCCCCATTCATAATATTGAAGCCCTAGCCCCCAGTGTGATCTGATTTGAAGATGTGGAGATAGAACCTTTAGGAGACAATTAAGGTTAAATGAGATTATAACAGTGAATTCCTAACCTGATAGGATTGGTGGCCTGAGAAGAAGAGGAAGAGAGATCACTCTCTTTCTCTCTGTTGTGCAAGGACACTTAAGAAGGTGACCATCTGCAAGCCAGGAAGAGAACTCTTGCCAGAGAGCAAACCCTGATAGAACCTTTGTCTTAGACTGCCCAGCCTCCAGAACTGTGAGGAAATGCATTTCTGTTGTTTAAACCACCCAGTCTATAGTATTTTGTTATGGCAGCCCGAGTGGACTAATATGTCGTGATGCCTTAATGGCCATAGATGGTGATGTACAATAAGGACTGATTTTCTAGTTCTGGAGTCAGGGTATCATTGCTAGAGAGAAATATGTCACCAGTTTGGTGTTCTTTTGTCTGTAAAGCATGCAAGTTCTAATAAATACACAGCCTCCGCAGGATCAACAGCCTCTCATGAAGGAGGGAGGAGGGGTTATTAAAACTGGTAAGATAAGAAAAGTGGGAAGAAATAGAGGATACAGGGAAGGAAATGAGCTGTTTTTGGAAGCTCACTGTGCTTGTCTTCATGTTCTGTGGTCTAACCAACAGAACAAGGGGCAGTGAATGCTAACGATCCATCCGACAAACTCGATAAAGTAAGAAAATAACATAAAATTTATCAAATACTATCCTCCCCTTCCGCACCTACTTGTTACTCTAGGTCACTCTAATTTACAAACAGATGTGATTTTCTTTGCATACTACTCACTCCATAGTTCCTCAGTATTGAGTGTGGGAGAACGTTTCTGCTACGAGGAGGGCTTCTGACTGTACCAGAGTTCACAGCAAGGAGTGACGAAATGAACACTGAGGTCAGGAGTCCGTGTCAATGGCGTTCACTCCCACGGCAGTATCGTACTATGTCATTTAAAGTTAGAAACTTTGGCAGTCCCCTCGCACAGGAAGGGCGAGCACGGATGTGCTGTGGGAGACGAAACAGTTTGTTGGAGTTAGGGGCATTGGAGGGGGTTAGTTCGTGCTTGGGGAGGTATAAGAGAAAAAGAACAAGATTTTCTTTCTCCTTCTCTGAACACCATTTGGCCTTGGACTTACTTTCCTTGAATTGTTTTCTGAGCTCCTTGTAGAGGTTTTTTTTGTCACCTTTATCGACCCCTTTCCTTCATACATTCTGTGACTCCTCTTGTCGCTGCACCCAGGAGCAACAGTATGGCCGTGAGAGAGTAAAGACTGGAGTTCGAATCTGACTCAGTATCGTACTGGTTGGGTGACCTTGAGCAAATAACTTCATCTCCCAAATTGTTAGTATTCTCATATTTAAAAGATGGTGATAACCATCCTTGAGTATCTTTTAATGCAATTAAAAACTGCATGTACAGGATCTGGTCCATCGCAGAAGACTTAATCCTTCCTTCCTTCTTTCCTTCCTCTTCCTTCCTCTTCCTTCCTTTTTCCCTGGCTCTCTCCCATTCATTGTAGTACTCTGCATAGTTCAGAAAGAAGGCAAAACAGCTTTCAATAACTTCTTCACTGATGATTCCTCTGACTCAACTACTCCCTTGGGCTTCAGAATGGACTTGTCCTTCCATTTTGGTTTTATCGAGTGAGGAGATGTGTAAGTTTATCTCTGCCACTGATGAGAGGAGAAAAACTTACTGAGGAGGACAAGTGAAAGTTGTCAGTATGCTGACTTTGAGGGAATTCTAGGTTTTTATTTCCTTTTTAATAAATAAACCTGAGATCATCCTTATAAAAAGTTTCCCCCGTCCCCCGCCTTTCTCATACCTCCCCTCTCTCAAACCACACCGTGTGGTTTTTATGAACGATTCTCTGTTTTGTGAATGTCAGTAAAGGCGCATAGCTTCTCATTCGAAGTGAAGTGGTATGTGATGAATGACTCAAGGTGTTCATCTCCCAGCTGGTGAATGTATCCCATCACCCTTGTAGCTTTATTCGGGTCTTGGGGAAAAAAGGGAGAGGAGAGCTCCATGCAATGTGACATGCAATTTCAGAACTGGAAAGAACCTTCCTTTATAAATGATAATAGTTACATTAATGAATACTTATCGAGTCCTTACTATGGGCTACAGTCACTATTCTAATATTTTTACAAGTTCTAATTCAGCTCATAGTCACAATTATCCTATGGGATAAATTATATCCACATTTGTACAGGTGAGGCACAGAAAGGTCAATTAATGTGCCCAGAGACACACAGCATGTTCTAAAGCCAGGATTTGAACCCAGGGAACCTGGATCTGAGCCCACATTCTTAACCACCGTGATCATTATTTCCCATTTCTACAGGAAACTTGAGGTTTGGGAAGTTTCTCACTCAGCTAATCTTTTGGGATTTGACCTCAGATCTTTCGAATGGCAGTCGATTGGTTCTTAGTGGCTCCACATAATTAAGATGCATGTCCTTACATTTATTTCCCATGATCACATCTCCAGGAGTTTCAAACACTGTCCTTGCTGTCTGAAATAAACAGCAGCTGATAGGGTCCTTCCGTTTCGCCAAAGGTATTATTGGTGGTATTTGTATAATTGGATGGTGGTATTAATAACCTCTGATGACATTTTCAGTAAATAAATTAATCCAAATCTATCATGACTTCTGAACCCTGCTTCTACTTTTTCCTTTCTTTCTTTCTTTCTTTCTTTCTTTCTTTCTTTCTTTCTTTCTTTCTTTCTTTCTTTCTTTTTCTTTCTTTCTTTTAAGGCATCCAACAGGATGGCATTTGGAAAACAATTCCACCCCAGTGGTTGCATTAATTGCTGCTTTGGCTGTTCCTGCTGTGAATTGAATGGAGCCACTTTGGATCTATTTCTTAGAAATAACCATCTTTATTACCTCTGCTCTAAGATGAACAGTTTTGAGATTTTTAGATGCAAATATCTTCACTAATCTATTTCTATTTTCCATTTCATTCCATAAGTAATCCTTTTCATTGTTATCACCATTTTCAGTGTTCTCAGATTTCATTTATGGACGGTATGGGATGTTATAGGACATTTCGCCTCTTGCTCTCTTCGCGTATAACATTCTGTTAACTCCCCAAGTGTAGCATTTTGAGTATCATGTTTAATTCACATATGATCCATTATTTTATTAAAATTGTTCTTTTTTTCCCCCTAGCATATCTCTAGAATTTGCAAGAGCTTTATGGAAATGGTGTATGTGATAGCACAAGTAAGAATTTCTTTTAGTTTCAGTCATTTCACTGGTATTTTGAGGAAATCGGGATGAAACGTAGTATAATGAAATGGTGCTTGTTGACAGTTATGAACTGCACTATGCCTTTTATAAAACAAACTTAAATACACTTCAGATTAATTTATGCTTTTTGACTTCTAATTTAGTACAATTCACCTATCTGGTTGTCCTGAAGAGTTTCAAAGCTTATTTTTTCCATGTTTCCAGGTTGACTTCAGGCTGACCCCAGGAAAATAAAATTCAAGTAAATGAATTACCTGTGGCCTTTTAAGCCAATTAACGATTTGAGGAACACGTATTTGACCCCTGGTATTGAGCAAACAGTTACTTTCACGTAACTAAATAATACTATGCTGGGATGTATGAATCCCATAAATGATCAAACCATGGTCCCTATGCTGGGGAAGTTCAGGTATATTTTAGGGAAAAAAGAAAAAAACAAAAAAAACCCAAATATGTATATATATACATACAATTAGAGCATATGTAGGGGTGCTCTAGGAGTATAAACAACACTTTCATTTCTTTTGCTTTGCCAGACCCTCTGTACTTTTTTTCTGTATCTTAGCATTCTAGACTTGTGGGGTCATGCCTGATTGCAAACCACCTGGCATATCTCTCATTCACAGAGTGCCACTCTCTGAGATTAGAAGAAAACACACATAGTATGCTCTTAGGTAACACATGTGGATATGCATAGTGTTCTTCTACAAAAAGAAAAATGCCTTAAGTTAAACAAACTCTTATTTTTAATGCTTCTATTACTTTATATCAAGACAGAACAGTGGAGTATTTAAGAATACAATTTCTGAATCCAGGCTTCCTGGGTTCAAATCCCAGCACCGCCACTTGCTAACTGTGAGACTTTGAGAAAGTTACTTAAACATTCTGTGCTTCAGTGTCCTCATCTATAACGTGAGAATAATAGTACCTCTTTCATAGGGTTGTTATGATGACGGAGTGAAGAAATATTGGCTATATAACTGACATTACCTAAGTGCTTTTAATAAATACAATGGGACCATCCATTTAAAGGAATGAGACCGGGGGTGAGTGCAGTTCTGTGGAAACTCTCAAATGAGTGGCCAATTCTTCCATCCCATACTCTGACACTGATTTTGACTCATAGTAGGATGACTGGGACCCACTTCATTATCTCATGCTCCACAACATCAGCGTGGATGAGCAAGCAAAACTGCCTCAACACAACCCTGAACTTTTCTGAGCAGGGCTTTTGGAAGGTGACTTGTATCTGCAGCCCTGATTTAAGCAGTTGATTTCACCATATACGCTCAGGATTGCTGCCATTTGGGTTGTTAAGTCATTAATTTGAAAATTAATGTGTGTCTGCCTTGATATCTACCCAAGAGAACATCCTCTGAGGAGGTAGGGCAAGGGCCTCTAATTAGTATAATGAACTTCTGTCTTCCCAAAACACCAGGTCTGCTTTTGGAAAGGAATCAATAGCTATCATCAGTGTTATAGATACTTCCAAGTGTTTCTGTGCTCTTAGGGACTGTTCATGGATAGGAAAACACTCAATAGCAGAAGATGGCTTACTTTTGCATTTCAATTAACATTCTGCATTCTAGCTTGTGTATTGCCTCTTTTTCACGATCATACCTATTTAAATTTATATATTTTCATCACTGGTTGAGCAAATAGTATGCCTTTATGAAACAGAATGATTTTCTTTTCACTTTTTATTAGTTTCAGGTGTACAAAACAACATAGTGATTAAACATTTATATACCTCACAAAGTGATCACCCCAATAAGTCTACGTATTACCTAGTATTTTCTTTAAAGAAACTAGACATTATCTTTGAGTAAGTGGCAGAAAAAAATCTCAACAATCATAAATTTATTCATTTGTTAGATGCCTTACAATGCTAGGAAGCTGGGATGTGATGGTGAACGGGGCCTATTCAGTACTCAAGAATTACGCTGTGTAGCGAATGAGGAAAACAATAATCAAACTTGAATATAGTCTGTTTTTACTGTAATTAAATATGCATTAACATAAAATTTACCATTTTAACCACTGTCAGGTTTATAATCTGTGGCATTAAGCACACTTACAATGTTGTACACCACTATCTATTTCTAGAACTTTTCATCATCCCAAACAGAAGCTCTGTACCCATCTGAATATAGTCTTAATGTAAAAACTTTCAGACTTTTCACATTTGACCTGCTCAGTAAAATCTACTGATTAATTTACATTAGTTCCAATCTCCCTCTCAAAGCTGGTAATGCAATTTAATTTTAGCTGAGTACCTTTAGCTTTGCTAAGATTAGTAATTAAATATTTAGTTGTATAGTAAATTAGCTATGCCATGTGATCGCTGGAAAGTGAGTACTCCATTTACTGCACCATAAATGTTTTACAAGGTATTGTAATGTAACTAGTAAATTAATAATGACAATTTAGGTTTCAGCTAATTAAACTCTTCCTTAGCGTTTATTAATTTGAGGGTCTGATGTAAAAACGACTTTGACAGTGATGATAACTGTTAGGATGGTTTAGCTATACCAACGAAGGATAAAATTGGGAAAATATAATATGTGTAACTAGTTATAAAGATAAAAAGTCAGTTCACAACTGTTTTTCTTATGCATTTAGATTGGCAAACCTGAAATATGCATTGAGGAAAGAAACCTTGTGGTCAACTTTATACCCTTATTCAGTCAAGACATTTTTAATGAGAAGTGACACAATTGTGATGGCAAACAGTCAATCAAATAAATTTTTAAGAGCATCATGTGCCCAGACTGAGGTAGGCTATTGAAACAGCATAATTAAACCCAAAGAACCCAGTTCACAATCATGTATTATTATGGCTAGAAGCTATTATACTAATATCAAATAATACTAACAGCTGATTATTATGGATAATATATAACAGAGCCTTTTTGCAGATGAAGAAATTGAGGCCCAGAAATATTTGGTTTTATACTCATATATACAATATTTAACTTCATAAAGTTAGCTCAATCATAGCCTAGAGCTTTATTTTATATAATGAAAGTTACATGTAAGCAAAAAAGATATGGCCGTGTACAGTCATTCAATATTTAGTTTATTTGGTAAAACACTGTTGTTTGGTTGAGGAAGCATCAGCTTTCAAGTCCAAAAGACCTACATTTGAATTAACTTTGCCTTTATCAGCTGGAAAAGTTATTTAATTTCTCTGAGGTTCAGTTTTTACGTCTATAAAGTAGGGATACAATGATAAATCACTAGCCTAGCAGGGCTGTAGACATCCAAAAGTCAATTTATTTCTTCACTCAAAGAAAGAGTAATTGGAATCCCTAATATATGCTCATTATATTCTCAGTTAAGGATATCAGAATAAAACAGACATAATCTGCACAAGTATCCTCCCAACGTCTCTGAAGAGTTCAGGCTAGTGAGGGAGAGAGCTGCCTAAGTAGGCTACCATGTAGCATAACAATTCAAATTTATTCATCAACGTTGTGCAATAATAGAAGTTCTGTAGACTCAACTTGATTTGGAGGCATGAAGGGAAAAGTGGAGAGGAAGGGATGGGCCAGAGAAGGCCTCAGAGAGGAGTGATGATGGAGAAGAGCCTAGCAACATGAGAAGGAGTTTGCCAACAGACCAGGGAGTGTGGTCATGCTGAGCAGAGAAAACAGCCTGCTCAAAGCACTAATTGCTCAGGAAGCATGGCCTTTTCATGGAACAGCAGCAGGTTCATCACGGCCTGAGCACAGAGTGCACACAGGGAAGTGGGAAGGAGTGACTTTGGTAAGGTCAGGTGGGGCCAGATGGTGAAAGGCTTGGTTCGCCATCTAAGAAGTTTGAACTTTATTTGATGAGGGGTAGAGCACCAATGTCACTGAAGGGTTTTAAGGAGGCAGGAAGGGAGAGAGAGACAGAGGGAGGGAGGAGTTGGACATGATCAGATTCAGATTTTAGGAAAACTGGTCTGGTGGCAGAATGAAGAATACTTGTAGATTACAGATGAGCAAGTGTAGAAGCAAGGAGACAGACACTTCAGGACTTTTCCAATATTCTCAAACTTCTGTGTTCATCAAAATCACCTGGAGGTCTTTTTCAGCACATTGTTGAGCTCTACCCTCAGAGATTTGGATTCCGAGGGTCTGGAATAAGCAACATGGGTTTGCATTCTTAACAAGTTTCTAAGTTGTTAGAAACAACTGCTCCTGGACCCATCACGACCATTAAAATAAGGGGGCTAACCAGGGCCTGCACAGAGGTTGTAAATGAAATCCCATTGTAAGAATCTCATTGATGAGAAGCACCCTTACGATACATTTTTGCTCACTGAGATTTTGCTTGTTTAGTATATCTGTGCCTGATGCATTTGATAATGCTGGAGGGTATTCGATGAAATAAAGTGCACCAGCTGTTTCCTGCGGGATCAGTGTGGGCCAAAGTGACCTGTGGCCCTCAATGAATGTTAAGGCAGAAGAAACGGCCCTGGGAATTTCCTTATTTAAATTTCTTTGGTGTGGTTGTTATTAAAGGAAGGCAGTTCACATTGGAGAGAGAAAAGAGATTTGCCCCCCAGTCACTGGTTTCTTATATCAGAAACCAGTCTAAGGAGACTGGTTTCTGATATAAGACTCTGCTACAGAAGAATCTTGCATTTTGATCTGTCCTTCGGGAAACAAATCTGTCTGCCTTGTATGTAGTTGTTTCACCATTTCAATCTTTTTTTTAAGTAAGCACAGACTTGACTAAGAAGGTGTACGTAGTCATTTTCTTTTGGTTAGACAATATTTTTCTCTTGTTTTTGTTTGCTTGGTGTATGTGTTAGTTTTTAAGCTGAACATGATCTCTCTAATTACCTTTCATTGTAACCAAGGTTTCATTTTCTTGTCATCCCATTGTTGTTGTGGTGAAATGGGCTTCATCTGCTGACTATAGGAAAAAGGTTTTAATTGACATAATTAACTCTAGGGTGGTTACCTCGGATTTAAAAGAGGCAGTTGATTCTTCCATAATGTAAGGGTATTGCCTGATAGAGCCAAGCATGCTGTGTGTAATAATGAAGGTGGTTTGGGAAGAATTTTTGTATTCTTAATTAGGGATGAGATGAGGTCGCCTTCTGTCGGCAGGAGGCTCAGGACACAGGCCTGTAATTGTAATGAGTATAATGGGATTACCTCACATTTGAAACATGGCTTCTACTGAAGGGGGCACAGAGCCTTCCCTACAACCTGAGCTCCTGTGAGGTGGCGGGTGTTGTAATGGGATGTTTTGAAGAAACAACTGATTATGTAATTTGGAGAATTTTTTTTCTTCCTCTTTTTTTCTGTGTATGTGAGTGTGTGTGTGTGTGTGTGTCCGTCCATAGAGCAGAAGAAGAGTATTAAAAAATTTGCATCTCTCAAATATTGTGTTCTTCTAATGGAAGGACTTTTGAGGGTTGTCTTGTATACGAAACATTCTGTTCAGGGTACTCTAAATTATGCCCGGAATAAATATATTGTACTTCTGTAAGTACTTGGTGTGATTGCTTAATATTGCAGCTCATAAATATTTACTACAATAAAATATTATTACATTAGTCAGTATAAATTTCTCCCAGGTATAAGGATAGATATTGAACAGATATTATTAAATGCAATGAGTGTTTTCAAAGCATAGAGCTTTGAATGCATTTTAATTTCAAAGTAAGAGCAGATTTGAGTTAATTAAGCACGAGGGACCTTATATGAGCCACCAAATTAAGTAATATATCTCTCTCTTTCTCTTTCTGTCTCTCTATCTCTCCCTGCCTCTGTCTTCCTGCCCCTTCCTCTTTTCTTTTGGTTTTTTTTTTCCTTTATCATCCGTTCACAAACCCTTGGGTACGTGTTTACCAAGTAATGTATACGGCACTGTTAGTGTACAGGACTCATAGAACTCAATATAACATTTGCTTTTAAGGAGCCTGCATTTCAATGTAAAAGCCAAGCCAGTCACTATTTAATCACAAAGTAGTTTGTATCTCCAAGCAAAAGCCAAGAATTTTGGATAAACCGAAGAAAGAGTCCAGCCCAGATATAGAGAACACTCCGTGGAGAATACTGAACATGAACTAGTCAGAAAGAATAAGGATTTTGGATAGGCAGAGGATGGAAGGACAACATTCCACAGTGAGAAAGCGGGGGAAGGAAAAGATCAAGAGCATTTTAGGGAAACGGGGTGTAGTTATTCCGGCTGCTGAGTGGGATAGAAGGAGAGAGTGCTAAGAGTTACGTCTGGAAAGGAATGGTTGGGCCAGATTGAGGAAAGCCTTTCATATTCGGTAAGGACCCAGAATCTAATTCCATAAATACAAGGTAGACATGGTATAACTGATCCAAAAACCATTTGGACAAGGCAGTGTGGTTTGATAATGGTTAAAAACACAGGCTCCGCCCAGGTTTCAAACTCAGGCTTTTGTTTATTTAAGTTTGAGGACGGTATTTAATGTACTATGTCGCAGTTCTCTCATCTCTAAAAATAATGACACCTTCTTCATGCTATTTTGTAAGGACTGAATTAAATGGTGTATGTAAAGCTCTTAATATAGTGCCCAGCTATTACTCTGAACCAATATCATTGTTCTTTTTTTTCCTCCTCCTTTCCTTTGTCACTTATGTGAAAAGAATTTTAAGCCCCTCTGCATTCATAGAACTAGATTAGAAAATAAGAGATAATTTATTCAGGCTCTTTTGAGCCTTACTGTATGTTGGGACTTATGAAAAACACTGTTACACAAACATGACTAAGAGCCCAACATGTAAATAAGGAGTTGTACCACTATACGGTCATGCTATAATGCAAACTCTTTATAACCTGCTTTTAGAGCATGAACTCATCAATATCCTCTAAGAGTTTATAGTCAAAGAATACATTTGCATTGTCTTATGACACATTTATAAGAAACATGGACATAGAGTTTGGCCCTTAACACATTAATGGATAGTAATGAATTTATATTGTATATACACCAAGGCTATAAACCAGGGTTGAGTAAATATCCTTAGTGTATGAGTGAGGTGAGGGTTAGGAACATAGGAAGTCTATCCCTAGATGTTATAGGATTAAAAAAAAAAAATTGTATGAGTTTCATCTAGGAAGGCCTCCTGGAGAAGGTAGAATTCTAATGCTGTTTAAAAGACTAAAAAATATATT
The DNA here is from genome assembly GCF_036562045.2 of Rhinolophus sinicus. Lineage (NCBI taxonomy): Eukaryota > Metazoa > Chordata > Mammalia > Chiroptera > Rhinolophidae > Rhinolophus > Rhinolophus sinicus. Next base: position 110,908,589 of record NC_133756.1, read on the forward strand.
GACAGATGGGTTGGGGGGGAGTATATTATGACCTTGTGAATTCTGGCACAGTTTTGAAAAAAGCAGAGGGAGCCAGAGAAATGAAGAGGTGAGGAGAGCCTGTGAGACTATATCCTAAAGAAGACCTAAGAAGGCAAGAGGGGCAGAGAAGATGAGCGTAGGTGGGGTTGAGGGTGGGGGTAGCACCCTAGTGAATGGCTTTAGACTCAGAGAAAGTATTACAGAGCCTGGATTTTCAAACTGACCTGGAAGGCAAATAAATGGTTGTCCTGGAGAGGGAGGGAAGTGCTGATCACGAACTAGCTGTGATAAGGAAAAGGCTGTGATAGTTTGCAGGAGAGACAGACTTTAGTTCCAGGGGAAAGGCAAAGACAGTAGCATGCATTGAGCGTTTGCTATGTACCAGGCATGATGCTAGACACTGTCTGTGTTTTGTCTCATTTCACCCTCACATTAATTCTGTGGGGCAGATATATTTGTCCCTATTTCACAGGTGGAGAAACTGAGGTTCAGATGAAACAACTCTATCAAGATCACACAGTCAGTAAACGAGAATGAATGAATCCAACCAAAGTATTCACAATCAGAAAGTTTAAATTCAGTGTTTCGCCTAACCCACACCGTATCCTTCATCCATCCCTTCATTCAGTAACTCATCCCAGAGCACTCACTGTGGGCAGGACACTGTGTCACCATGTTTATATTCTTGTCCTGCACCTACTAGCTGTCTGATCTGGGAAGAGCCACTTTTCTGTGACTATTCTCAATTTTTTAAATAAGCTTTTGTGAAGATTAAATGCTGTAATATTTGCAAAGACGCCAGCTCTGACACACCGTGGCCACTTAATCAGAGTTGCTTGAATCCAAATTTATATTTCAACCGTAACGAGGTAATTACAAGCTATTATATATCCCCTAAGGAAACACAAGGATCAAAATCACGCATCATTTTGCTTGTTTCTTTCATTTGTTTATGTGCAAAACTATAACGATGATGAAGATAATCATGATAGTTATAATAGCAGCAATCTTCTATTGAGTATGTACTGTGTGCCAGGACCTGTGTTAAGATAACACATTATATTAGTTTATTAAATCCTCAGCAAAAGTGTATGAGTTAAAACTATCCCTACACCTCTTTTATGCATGTGGAAACTCAGGCTTCAAAAGATTAAGTGACTTTGCTAAGATTGCACAGCCAATGACTGGTGGACCAGGATCTTAAGTTCCAAGATGTCTTACATGCTCTTACTCATTAGGCGGTACAGCTTTCCTAGTGAACAGGATATGCTTTTAAGTCAGACTTGTCAGTGATTCAGGCCACCCTTGCTCCCTGTCAGTCTGCATTAGCAAACTTTCACTTTAATTCATGCTCTTTGCTGTTGGTTACGGCTGTCCTACATGGCCTTTACTTAAAGGAGACAATTTCATTCTCTTCCTTAAATGGAAAAAGAGAGAGAAAGACAGAAAGAAAGAAAGGGGAAAAAAAATGTGCTTTTACTGTATATCCACAGACATCCCACTGCACACATCTACAGAAACACTGATTTGCTTGGGCAGAAAATGAGATTTAATTTCTTATTGGTTAGAGGACATTTTTTTTTTTTTTTTTTTAACAGCACTGGATGTTAGTCTTTCTCTCTGTGTCTCTTGCTAGCTATCCAGGAGTAACAATCATAGGGTTGATTTTCGACATGTATCTTAGAGACACTAAAATAGAACAAAGGGGACTGAAATGAGATCAAGAAAGAAGGGGTATTGGTGTCAAGATGGGTCATAAAGGGGAGGAGGGTGTTTTATGAACCTTTTGATGTTTTAGGTTCTGCACATCGAGACTTTGAGATTCCAAATGAGAAGGAAAAAAAATGGAAGGAGGTCAATTATTAGTTTGCAGAAAACTGGAATGGTGATTAAAATGATTAGAGAAGGAAGGGAACAATACCAATAATAACAGATGACATTTATTGATGGCTTATGGCGTTCTGTGCCCTGACTAAGACATTCCACATGTGATTGATGTGATCCTCTCAATACATGTAGAAGTTGTTGCTATGATTACTGCTTCATAGATAAGAAAACTGAAATTTGGAGCAGTGAAAGCTAAAAAAGGTCACATAACCAGTAGAGCCAGAATGAATCCTGTTTCTGTCCTAGTGTTTTGCCCACTGATTGTCATGTTGGACAACAGAAAGAGTGATTCAAACCTGAAGGTCGTGAAGCAGCCCCCATGCCTCCCTGGTGCTCGCCACACCTGCCCCACATCCCCACCTTGAGATCATGGATTCTAATTTTCAGAACTGTGACAGCATGAATTTGTTGGTAATGAAAGACCTTGGGTGGTTGCACCTAGCTGCGTGAACTTCCGCAAGACGCTCTCCTGAGGCTTATTGTCTTCATCTTTAAGATGGGGAAATATGGAAATCATAGATGATGAATGTCAAATGTGTACATAGCACCTTGTACTTGATTAGTGTTCATAACAGTATGTAAAGTATAATACTATTAATAATATCCTGTTCTGAGCGCAATGCCTCGTTCCAAGAAGATGCTCAAAAAACGGCATCTATCGATTTATATCACGATCCTTATCAGCCTGTGTCTCTGGGATAATTAACAGGTACACGCAATGACATTCAGAGTTCTACCCAAAGAGACAGGTCATCTGTCCTTACTCATAACCACTTTTCCAAGACTAGTTCTGGTGTGTGACAAAGGCACAGTAAAGCTTCTTAGAATAACATCTTTATTAAACAAAAGCTGTATGCCTTTAGGGGGATAGTAAGAGCAGGTTGTATAATCCTCTGCTTTGCATATTGAAATTCAGCTACCAGATTTTACAAAAGGAATTCTGAGGCATCTTAAAGTGGAGGATGACCTTCACATTTTCACATAAATGATTAATGTGGGGACCATTAATTCCACCCATACTCTATTCCCCAAACAGCTTTATCCATCCTGAAAAAGGCCTTTCACGTTCAAGGATAAAGGATAGATATTGTCAATACAGTGATGAACAATCAGGTATGCAATTTATATTTGTTATGCATAATAAAATACATAATTAAACATCACTTCATAATTAATCAAGGCATTAAAACCTGGAAGTGGCGAGAAGCTACTCAACAGCAACATCCTGAGGTGGGGGGAGTTTGCACAAATAATCTCATAACCTCAGGACTGTTTTTGTTCCTATTTCATTTTCTCCAGGTGTCACTGGATAGGTCTGCATTGATTATACCCTGTATTGGGATGTGTGCTTTAAACAGAGTGACCAAAGGCCACTCACCTAAGCTGTTCAGATAAAATCTAAGGAGCCAAAGGATTAGCCCACATACAATGATGATCCATTTCACAATAACCAAATAGAACGGATTTCTCCTCAGATGTCAATAAGTTCATCCAAGTTTGTGCCTCCAACAATCGGTGCATCGAAATCTAATAGTGAATAAAATAGGGAATAAGCCATTTCTTTCATGGCTATTCAGCAGTGATAACAATAGAAATTTCAGGTTTACTTACCTGCCTTGTAGATCTTGTCAGCTGTGATGAGCCAGTGGTTAAACAGGCTGTACTGAGTGATTTATTAATGATGATGATTACAATAAAAGAACAAGAATGAACATGTGCCAGGTCCTATGTGAAGCATAGTAGACACGCACACTTATTTAATCTTCACCATAATCCCGTAAGCTACGTGTCATTACCCTTGTGTTACAGATGAGGAAACGGAAGGTCACAAAGGTTAGATGATCTGTCATGTTGCCATAGCATGATCTGTCTTACAGGTTTACAAAGAGAGGAAAAGCCAAAGAACAGAAGATGAATTTCAGGTGTTTGTTTTCTGCATGTGTAAGAGATGGGTGTTCTCTGACAACAGGCTGGGATTTCCCTTTGAAGCTGGTGTTATTACCAGGATAGAGAACCCAAACACCACAGCTGGTCTACACCATCAAAGGAATTGAAGGTTCCCAGCAGGTTCTCAGCTAGTTTCCTCCTGGAGGAGTCAGAATGTCTGAGCAGGTGATTATACTGAAGGTGGGGGCGGGGGGAACCTTCTGGATGACTGTATCTGTCAGGGTGAAAGATGGGTAAGCACAGAGGAAAGGTTCACTGAGCCACTCTCATCTGGGATAATTTTCAGGTAATGCCCCATTTGATAGCTGATGCCAGCAGGTATTGATTGCCTGCGTTCTGAAAATCTGTGACTGAACCCTGCAGGGGGTTAGTAAGTGTGGAAGCTTCTCAAACTCCACAGGCAACCTGGGAACAGTGATTTGGACTTGACCATGTCTACCTCATACTCCTATGAAAGCTTCCTGTGTATTAGGATGAGCGTGATAGTGAGGGCGCATTGCATTTCAGGATCTCGTTGTTGTCTATCCTTGTGTGACCACAAAACTGCTTTGCCTCTTTTGCTTTAATCCCACTGGCTGTCTGACATTCTTCAAATATAACATCTACTCTTAAAACTCTTCTGCCTTTGCTTATGCCTCTTCCCCCGGACCCCCAACCCTGGGAAGCCCTTAACTATTCCTTAAGATCCATGTCAAGTATCCCTGTGAACCTACCAGTTCCTTTATAGTGTGTTCTCTGCTGTGCTCCATCCATGTCTGTAGACTAAGTGGAAGCATGATGGTTACAGGTAAAAAGAGAGATGGCTGGGCCAGGTATAGGGGACCCTGCATGCACGAGTGGATCCAGAACTGAGACATCCGAGAGCAGGAAGTAGATCCAGTTACTCAGGCAGTGACCTTTGAGCCTCTGATAAGGTCATTCATTCATCATGATTCAATGTCAGGCACTGCCATTAGTGGAGATTGAATGACTTATTTGTAATCTTCCAAGCACCTACACTAGGAGGAACCTTTGACAGAGGAATGTGAGTGCCAGGAAGTTATCATGCAGGTTTCCTGTAGACCCCACATTTGAGCTGTGCTTCTGGAGTAGGACTCCAGGCCTCAGAACAGAGATCACCAAAGTAAGCCACCAAAAAGTCCTGTTGTGGGAACTGGAGTGTAGGAGAGAGAATGAGGGAAAATTAAAGCTTAAAACCTTGGCGCTGTTCTTGGGGCAGGTGTTTCAGCTGGCCACGGGGCAAACTCAGAGCAGTCAGTTTGGAAGGAAGGCTGGTGCTTAGCTCCTTTACATGGGGCCCCAGGCAGTTTAAAATACTCTTTGCTTTATATCCCTGTCGAGCTGGGACCTGTTTTCCCCTAACTTTGTCACTTCATAGCCGTGCAACCTCAGGCAAAGTCTTTTAACTTCACCAGCCTAGGTTACTTCCTCTAAAATGAAGATTAATAATAGTTCTCTGGGCTATTCTGATAGTTAAGTGGACATTTATCTCATTTTATAGGGTCTCACGTACAGTAAGGCCTCAGTTAATGGTGATATCACTGTCATCAGCCTCACTACTGTCACCATCACCATCGCGATCATCAATATTATTACCATCTATTACAGGCTAGACTATAGGGGAGCCCAGCTGTAGGGTGCTAGAGATCGCAGATGCAGAAGCAAGAATTCACATACTCCTCCATTATGACGCTTACATCTCAACCGCATGTCACTGCTATGAAACGACCACCTGTCTGTCTTATTAGAGTGTCAGTCCAAAGTACGTAGTATCTGAAGCAATCAGGCTATGTTGAACAAAAGAATGTCTCAGCCAAAAAAATTTTTTAAAAGTCCAAAAGTGTCCCCAAATTCAATAGTAAGAAAGAAAGCGAGTCTATAGTGTGTTCATTTTTATTTACTGAAACTCCTCATCTTAAGTAAAAGAAATATTAAGAAACAATGGTGGCATAATCATGATACTTGAATTGTGCTGTGTGATAGTATGAGACAATGGACACTTAGTTCAGAGCCATTGAACACGATGTTATGCTCTCTGTATCCCTTGCCAAATGAAAACATGTTTCATGCTATCAAATAAACGATTAAACCCTAGCCCCATCTCCCATCCAGCTTTATTTATTTCTTCCTCACTAATCTAAGAGTGAATAAGACAAAAAGCACATCACAGATGTTTTCTAAATTGTCTTAAATGGTAAGACAGCCAATGTCTATTTTCTCATGGGAATTAATTGAATCGGTGTATGACTAACATGTATGTGGTCCATTGATTTCGATTTTATTGGTCATACATGTTCTTGTCCATTCTTGGTAGTTTTGTAGCTCTAGTAATCATAAATAAGAAAGTATCTGCCTACCTTGGTATTTTCTGAAAAGATAATATATGTCCACAGAGCCTGCAAATTTCTGTTCATAAACATTAGCATATAAGGAGCTGTTGTGTCAGGAACGCTGAAAATGTGATAAATATTAATTTCTAGGCTGGTATTTTGTCAAGTGTTTTTTAGAATCAGCATTTCATGGTTTTGTGTTTGCCCTTGAAGTCTTCTAAATGATAGGGGAAAAAAAGTTAGTGGTTTTGAACAGGGTCTTGTTTCATGTTTTGAGGGCTGCCAATATTTTATTTTTCTATATGGTACAATGCTACCCTTGATGATTGAAGAGCTGTGTTTTCTGCCTTTTCATGGCATAGCTCTGGTTTTCATAGGTGTCTGTAGCCAAGGATATGTATTTTTACTTGATATTTATCTATATAAATCAGTAATCTCCATTTTTTAAGCACAAAGACACAAGAAAATGACATTCTGTAAGTAAAATAACAGGCAACAATATTCTAAGAACTTTAATATGCTATCCATAAGCTCTTCAAAGAAAAAAAATTCTTAAAGTTTAAGTGTTTAAAAGAAATGATTGTTCATATAGTGGAGTCATGGGTTGATGTTTTCTATCCCATTTGGCATGAGCTGCCAAAGGATTCATCTAAACTGACTGGTGACTTTTCAGTCATGAGAAGCTAGCCTGTGGTTAAAACCCCTCTTTTTGTATATTTAACATTGAAACTTGAAATGTTCGTGAGGAGTGGTGGTTGGAGTTGGCAGCTCCACAGTGTGAGCCCTGAGTTTGAATCCCTTCTCTGTTACCCCTAGCTAGCTGTGTGACTTGGGTTCAGTCACTTGACCTCTCTGAGCCTCACCTTCTCCATCTGTGAAATAGAGATAATACCTACACCACCAGTTTGTTGTGAGCATTAACAGAAGCAATATGTGAGAGTGCTCAGCCATCAGGGCTTCGGAAATGATGAGCTCTTCTGGCTGTGAGGTTCTGGTCCAGCATCTGCGACTCACGTACTGTGTGATTTTGATGGTCTCAGTATCTGTTCTGTAAAAAGATGGCATTCCAATAAATAGTCCCTCAAGTCCCTATGAGTTGTATAGAGTCACAATTCTAAGTCTCTTGTTAAGAAAGGAGAAACTAGCAGCTGTATGTGGTCTGGGCTCCGTCTTTGCCTTGGGACTTCCTGGGCAAGGGAGGGAGGAGGTGTAACACATCTAAAGTGTGCAAATGGTCCATTTTCAGAGCAACAGGAAAAATATATATATTTATGATTGCACTAAAACCGAATTCAACAAGTTATCTTGAATGATTCAGAAAGCAATTTGGGGACATGGGTACAATGCTGGCATTATAAGGAGGTGGAAAGAAAAGAGACTTGGGTTGGGATCCTTACTAAGCAATCCTCATTCCTTCCTCACTAAGTGGCATTAGAGAGGCAGTTTGTATAAACCCTATGTACCTTACCTTTAAAATGGGACACAGATAGCTAATTTGTGATAAAGACTAAATGTAGTGAATGTAGAAAATAGAATTTGTAATGCATGAAACACATTGTGTGTACTTAAGGAATGTTCTTCTCCTTTTTTTTTCTATCATCCTGTTCACTTCCCTGTAACTGGCCCTCCTAATTCCTCTGCCAGCAATTCCACCCTTACTTGATAAAACGGCTTCAACCAAGGAGCTTCAAAAAAAGGTTGAGATCCTGTACTTGAGATGGATTAGGGTGTGATGCTGCCAGGGAAATTCTCTGAGGACAGAGAACCACTGGCACAGAGGGCCCTTCTAAGTCCGGCAGTGAATTTGATTCCTCCTGGTTGCCAAATGGCTCTTCTGTTCATCATGCTCTCTGGTTTGCAGAACAGAATAGGGGGAAACCCAGGGAAGAATCATGGAGGTACAAAAGAGAAAGGCTTTTTTAGGGGAAGCGCTGGGAATTCAATATTGCTGGAACATAATGTGCTAGGAGAGCAATGGGAGTTGAAGCTTGGGCGGAAACGGGGGCCAGGTCAGGGAAGGCCTTCCACAGGGTGAGTCATCGGAGGATTTCAAACTCCAGAGTGATGTGATCAGTTAGAAGCAAGATCATTCCGTCAGCAGTGTGGAGGCTGAACTGAAGGAAGGTGAGACTGCAGACTTAAGATCAGCCAGGGTCTTGCTTCAGACGTCTGCTGAGAGATGACCAGACCCCTAACAGGTAATAGCAGAAGGGAAAAGCTGGTTTACAAGGTGTTTTAGGCATTGAAATGGACAGGCTAGCTGACTGCCTGGGTATAGGAGGTGAAACAGCTGGCATCCAGGGTGACCGTCAGGGTTCCAGCTTGGCCCATGAGGTTAGGGCTGCCTCTGAGATCCCAGATGCCTTTGCTTCCATGCCACTCTTGCTACGCCACCTTGGAGGGAAGAAGTCACTTCTTTTGCAGCAATCCCACTGCATTCTTATTTATACAACTCTTACTGTGTGCCTTGAATTATAATTATTTGTGTGTACAGCCATCTCCCCCAATTAATTTTAAATTCACCAGGATGAAGAGCTTGTTTAATGCATCCCTCAATCCCCAGTAAGGCCTAGTCAATTGTCTTATATATGTGACAGTTGTCATTTTACTAGATAGATATATGTGGCATATGTTCCATTCTTCTTCTAGGCCACAGATTGAATTGGTTTTAAAGGCACTGGTCTCAGGAATGTCTCCTGTGGAATGCCGTCTTTCCCCCATTGGATGGTTCATTATTAACCAATTTCTGATTTCTTTTCTTCTCTTAATTGGTTAATTGCTCTGGATCCCTAGACCATCTTTCACAAGCTTATTGGCACCAAGAAAAGAAATTAAAGCTATTGTCTCTTCCTGGCTCTTTACATACTTCTGTGTCCTTGAAGGAGATTAGATTAATCTAATTGGCTCTACTTGGCTTGAAGAGGTGCTGGTTGTAGGCTAGTATCCTCATTTCTTCAAGGTGCCTGCAAGTGATGCTATGAGCCTTGTTTTACAGAACTTGGGTTTGTAAAAAACAGGTCTACACAGGGGACAGAGTAGAGTGAAAAGGACGCTTCTTGAATATGACACAGAAATCCTGGGCTCTAGCTGTGTTCTGCTGCAGGCTATCTGTGCAGCTGTGGGAAAGCCTTCAGTGGCCTCATCTATAAAATGAGAGTGTTGGACTGGAGCTTCCAGGAAAGCCCCACAGTATCCAATACTGTTAGATACCTTAAAGTGGACTGGACAAACCCAGTGATATCTCCAAGACCGTCTTTCGCTATTCTCTGTTCAGTCTTATCAGAGCGGGGCAGGCAGCAAGGCAAACCTGGGTCGGCCCAGGATCTAGAAGGAAAAACAAAACAAAACAAAAAGAACACATTTATGTCCAGAGGTTTTAGGGACGCGGGCCAGTTGAACAGGCAAAACACAGGCTCCAAAGTGTATGGCCTTGGAGAGCAGGTGGCCATCTAAATAGTCAGATGGCAAAGGGAGTAGGGGGCATGGTGGCCACAGCAGGCAGGCAATGAAAGGCAAAGAAGGCACCCAGGAGCATTCAGAATCTGAATCGTGGACGTCTGTCAGGGATTAGCAGGGTCCTGGCCACCTGCCTGGGTTCATGAGCAGGGCAGAGATTAAAAAGGGAAAAAAAGGAGGGGGGATAAACAAGAGCAAGACAGAGTTCCAGGTTAGATGAGCCTGGCATATTAGGCAGGTCTCCAAAAGAGAGATTCAGGCAGAGAGGAGCAGGACAGAAGGCGAGTCCTCAGAACTGGGCCACCAGGTGGGGGCTGAGTTGCTGAAGCCCAGTTAGAAGAAATGGGACAAAAGGTCATAACTAGACTCATAGGAGGAAGGTTAATGCTGAGGCCTCAAGTTTTACAGTTTGAGATTCTGTAAGGTCTCTTCTGTATTTCAGCTGCTCACTTCCCACGGCTGACTGACAGTCTTCTTTTTCTCTCCTTCCCTTCCCTTTCTCCTCATTCTCTCCATCTTCATCCATTGCATTAAGAATTTACTAAGTTCAAAGTACGGAGGAATAAGGAATGCTCTCCCCGAAAGGATAACTAGAAACAGGAAAATGCACAATCACAACACAATGTGATACATGCAACAGAGCGGTACATACAAGGTGCAGAGTCCTGAGGAGTCGGAAGCCAGTTCCACCAGACGAAGAGAGGAAGGTGCCCTGGAGGAAGCAGTCTTTGAACAGAACCTTGAAGGGCAGGTGGCAGTTTGGCAGGTGGAGCAGTGGGGCAAGAGCAGACTGGGCAGAAGAACTAACTGTGTTTGTGTGTAGTTATGGAGTTAAGCAAGGAATGGACATGTTCGGGGAATAAGGGGTTAAGTTGTGGTGATAGTTTGGAGGGTAGGCAAAGTTGTCAGAAATCAATGAAGGAAGGAAGTGGGGAGTTTCCAGAAAGCAAGTGACACTACAGTTGATTATAAAGATGATACCTTCTTGGCAGAAAAGAGGGGGAGATGGAGGACAGACAGACAGGGTGGAAATAGGGAGACCAAGAAGGAAGCCAGTGCTCATGGTCCTGGCAAGAGATGCCAGGGATAGAACCTGTCATTGAACCTGTCAAGGAAGATGAGCAGAAACATCAGCTTTCAGAGGAAGGAGCAAGGGATCTACAAAGCCACAGCCGAACCAAGTCAGATGCAATGGCTGAGAGTCAGGGGCAGACAGCTATGAAACAGGGATTCTTTTCTTAAGAGTAGAGACTCTTAGTCAGACCTTAGGCTGCTTGTTCAATAACACCCTCACTCACCGCATTCCCAGTCTCTGTCCCTGCCATCATTTTTTCTCCTCCTTAGTACTCGCCAGTACCTATCATACCACCTATTCTATCCATCCATCCATCTATCTATCTATCTATCTATCTATCTATCTATCTATCTATCTATCTATCATCTATCTATCTATCTATCTATCTATCTATCTATCATCCATCCATCCATCCATCCATCCATCCATCCATCTATCTATCTATCATCTATCCATCCATCCATCCATCCATCCATCCATCCATCCATCCATCCATCCATCTATCGTCTGTTTCCCCCCACTAGAATGTAGCTCCCTCTGAAGGCAGATGTTTAGCCATTCAAGACTACTACTGTTCTACCCTAACCTCCGCAGCACTTAGAACACCCCCTGGCATAGAGTAGACAGTACTGAAGGAAATCAAGGCATGAGCAGCCATGGATCAAAACTTATAGCAAGGAAAGACAATTATAGAATATTCGATATTAAAGGAACCCCAGAGACCAGACTAGATGCTTCATTTTACAGAAGATATTAGTGATTTGCCCAACGTCATATTCAGAGCATGTCAGGCACAGATAACGGGACATCAAGGGTTTGTGACTGTGCAGGGCCTGGTCTCCGAGGGGCTGATGGAGATGCAGGAATAAGGGTGAAGGGGCTATGGTCTGGCTGTTGAAAAGACACGGTAGCGGTAGCGACAGGTCATTCCTGATGCCACGAAACTGAAACTGACCAACACAGAATAAATAAATCATTTGATTTTCTTTTTCTGTAACCAAAACACACTGAAACAATTGTTTCTTTCTTTGAAGGATTGCGCTCATTCGTTTTGTGCTTTGCCTGCCCCTATTTGTAAATCCCCACTACCCCCCCCACACACACACACACATACACACATTGTTACAAGAATAAAGGATCCTCTGAACTTGGCATTGTGTATCAACACTGTATCTTTCCTGTAATATAATGGTGTTTCTGTTTCCTTCCTTTGTTTTTTATCCCTCAATAAACATCAACATTTAAGAAATACCAAGTCATTGTTCTGTAAAATGTGAATGACAACATTTGGTTGTTTTTCATATCTAGAAACGTTAAAAGGTTCTAAAAGGTATGAGGGTTTGAAAATTATGTGAGACGTTAGATTACCACTTTATTTCTCACCAATCTGTTCACTTTTCCATTCTTTCCTTACTTCTCTTGTTCTAAACATATTTTCTTAGAGATTGGTTTGTTGGAAGTACTAAATCAAGGGGTTTACCACCTGGTAAAAGAGATAGGAAATAAGGGAAAAAGAAAACTTTCAATCATTCAATAAATGTATCTCTAATTTGTGTTCTACTTGTTTGTATTTAAATAATTCAAGTATTTACCAGATAGCTACTATGTATCCAGACACTGTGTTAGGAAATGTGGATCCAATAGGAAATAAGACAAACCCAAGTCCCTGCCCTTATCAAGATTGCATGCTGGTTGAGGAAACAAACATTAAATGATTGTGGTATGTGCTGCAATGGAAAAGTGTGGGGGTGCTAACTTCGCCTAGGCAATAAGGGGAGCTTCTGCAAAGAAGTGATATTTGAGTTGAACTCTGAAGGCTGAATAAAAATGAACTAGGTAAGGAGTGGTGAAGATGGGGAGGGGAAACCTAGGTAGAGAGAACAGCACATATGGAGGCCCTGGGACTAGAAGGGCACATCTCATTAAAATATTAAAAGAAGGGCAGTGTGGATGCGAGCAGCAAGGTGAATGTAAGGCTAGCTCAGTAGAAAAAGACCTTGTCACGTAGAATGCTATAAAGCACATCAAAGATTTTACTTTTCTTCTCCAGAGCAGTGGAAAGTTAAAAGTTATTGACAAGAAAGTAATGCTAAAATTTGAAATTTGGAGACTGAATTGAAGTGAGGCAAAAATAGGTAGAGTGGGGGGGAGGATCATAAGAAATATGTAGAAATGTTACTATAAAAATTCAGACGACCAGGAAGATCACTTCCTTGTGAGAAAATTGAAGACGTGTTATTGGAAGAGATTGTTTTGAACCTGGGCTTTGAAGAAGGAATAGGATTCAGGCTGGTAGGAATCGGAGCTGTGAGTTATCGAGGACATTTTCAACAGAATGTCTACATGGAAGGTCGAGGAGATCTGAAAGCATAGGTGATGTGTGTGGGATGGTAGCAAGATGGTAGTTCTGGCTGGTGCACATGACAGACATCTGAATTGCATGAGTGGGGAATAGATTGAAATGCAGAAGTGAGGGTGGATGGGTTTAGGTATTGCGCTATTTGAATTTTAACATGTTAGCAAACAGGAGTCACTGAAAGATTCTGAGCCCACAGATGCATACTCATATCTGTTTTCAGGGAGATAATCACACAGCAACGTATAAGAAGGACTGGAAAGAACAGAGGTTGGAAGAAGTGAGAACAGTTGGGAGTCTAGTGCAAAAGACTTGGCTGAAGCCAAAGCTTGCATGAGGGTGGTGGCTATGGGAATGGAAATGATGCAGAAGATGTTATGAAGGTAAAATGAATAGGACTGAGCAACCGATTAGCTGCCAGAGAACATGGAAGTGGTTGAAATCATAGCATTGTCAACACTTCATTGTACTTGTTCTTCAGTACAAACTTTTGAAGTAGATTATGAATTTGGTGCCCTGGAATACAGACTAATAACCACATGATATCTTGCCCACATGTGACGAATAGCTGTGTCACTATTTGTAGCAGTTTTTGGGTGACTCCCAAATGGACTGGGTTTTAAATGTTAACCTACCAACAATTATCTCCATGTCCTATTAGCAATGAACTGAACCATCTGTTCCTACCAACAGAGGGTATCTTCTGGAAAATGAACTTGAGAAGGGTGCAATATTAGAACCCAGCCTGAGAACATCATTTTATAGCATTGCATATTCTGGAAAAAAAAAGAAATCAGGAAGGAATTTCTCCTTTGCTGTTATATAAAGCTTATGCTAAGATACATAAGATATGTAATGAGTTCTATAACTTAATCTTTTATTGCCAACTCTCTTTGTAAGTGAAAGACTACTCATGAGATGATTCAAATGGGAAGGCAGTGCCACTCATGGAAAAAGCCCTGGACGTGGTTTACAAAATGACAAAATTTGACTGTATCTTTGCTGGGTATTAGTGAAATAATCGAAATTTTCACTTAGTACATTTCAGCCTTAGATTTCCCATCTGTAAAATGAAAATACTAGCACCTGCCTGGCCTCCGTCATAGAATTGCTGTGAGGATCAAGTGAGTTGATGTGGGTGAAAGTGATGACCAATTAATACCATAAAATCATTAGACCTAAAAGGCACCCGATTGTAAAAGTCCAAACGGTTCTTGAACTAGACTGTGAACCTCTAAACACACGCCATTGCCCAACAGGGTAATGGTGTCATATCAGGTAATACGCTCTGATAGATGAAAAAAACTTCATCACTAATTTGTGAGTTCCTAATTAGAATAACAAAATTATTGGTTGTGGTATGTGTCATGTCACCAAAAGTGCGCTACATCTGCATTGTGTAAACACAGTGGTTTCTGGTCCCTGGACTAGCAGCATCAGAAAACTTGTTAAAAGGCAAATGATGGGTGGGGCCTCACCCTGGACCTACACTAATTCAGAACCTTGGTGGGTGGCACCCCAGCATTTTTTGATTTAAAAATCCCTTCAGGTAATTCCAATGTGTACTGAAATTTGAGAACCCGTGTTGCGGAGGAAATAGCTTGGGTTCTATAGTCAAACCTGGAATCAAATACTAGCTTTGACCTTTAATTACACAATGACCTTGAATTCTTTCTTTAAAAATAACTGGCCCAGGGTTTCTCTGCTGGGATAGAGGATTAAAAGGGACAATATAGATTTAAAAAATGTATATAAGTAGACATTTTGGTCAACGTTGCTCAAGCAATAGTTTGCATAATCAGAAGTGCCTGGACGCTGATGGTAACCACTTTGAACACCTCTTGTAATTGCAGAAGTCAAAGGTGACTTGTATTCATCTTTGTTATCAGTATATATTGAGTGTTACAATTTTAATACAGTTTTTCTTTCTTAAAATGTGTATACATGTTTTGGGCACCCTCTGTATACTTATTCCTCCTAAATTACTAGCCTACTAGCTGGACTGACATAATATTTGTTAGTTCTTCTGCCTACATAAAACTTCTCTTTCCCCCAAACCCCTTCCTCATTATTGCAGAATTTTTGGGTGGAACTAATTTTCAAAGAATTGATGTTTTAGTGAAGCTGTTGGACCACAGAGAGGAATGGCTATCTGAAAACTCCATTATACTAGGAAAAAACAAGGCCAGGTTATATTTTTTGACCATAAAAATATAATTTTCAAAGTGTATAGGCCACTCCACAGAAAAGTACCACTGATGCCATTAAAATTCATTAGTGTCTATACTTATGAAAGTTCCTCTGCTTCACTCCTACCAAACATGCAAATGAAAGATAGCTGCTATGAAGGTGCCTTAGTGCTCCTCAAAAGTGTATCTATACTTTTATAGGTAGAGTACAGTAGTTAAGTTTTTTGGGGTTCTCACCCAAAATACCCATCTTGCCAAGCACAAAGATGAAGGCATGAGACCAGGTCTGGGTCCAGCATCCTTGTTTCTTTTGCTAGAAATGAGATCCATAGATATTTACATTGAGTCCTAATATAGTCATAGCATCAAATAGGTCCTGCATGTAGCCCTGAGACAATGAAGACAAAGGAGATCCATGTATTCAATGTCTAGTCCTCCCATACTTACCATGTGCCGAGCACTGGGCACACAGAGGTAAGCAGAACACAACAATCCTCGTCCTCACTGAAGGAACAGCAGAGGGGGAGAAGGACATTAAATAGATGATCACAAAAATAAGTGCAGAATTAAAAATTGCGATAAGTTCTGTGAAAAACAAAAAATACAGTGTGTTTTCAAAGGCTATAATAAGGATCTGTAAGGCCCTGCCCTTGAAGAACTTACAGCCTTCTTTAATGTACTTTGCATCTTCTGTGCTCAAAGTTGGTCCAGGTAGCTCTTGTAGCTCTTTTTTGCTAGGACAGAATGACCAGAGTTTTACCTGCCAAATAACTTTCTTGCTGTCTGGCCTGAGGAAAATTACTTAATTTCACTAGGGTTCAGTTTCTCAACCATAAAATGGACCATAAATATGTACCTGGTAGGCTGTTATGAGGATCAAATGGATAAACAAACAGAACTGTGTGTGCTTGGCACATGGTAAGCGCTCAATGAATGTTGATCCTGCTGGCTGAGAGGAGAGTGAGGAGGAGGCGGGGGTGGGTGGTGAGATGGCGAGAGTGGTGATAGTTTTGTAGGATCTGGGCCAGGGCAAAGTTAGTAATTCAAAATTCTGTACGCTTGATACTCAGACTAATACATGTTCCTTAGAAAAAGATATATACATAAGGGCTATAAGCAAAATATTAGAGAAAATCCTTAAACACCGAAGAAACAATGTCTAAAATGTGCTGCCTAGTCTAATGTTTGACTACATGCTGCAGAGTCCAGAGAATTGTAACAAGAAAGAGTAGGGGGAAGATGCTTAGTTTCCAAACCTGGTCTGCACTTTTGGAGATAAAGCAGTGGTAACCCGCAAGTTCCTAAGATAACTATCAATCTGGGATTTGAGGAGGAGGGCTTTCCTGTTAGAGTGGACACAGAAGCATAAGAAGACATGGCAGAAAGGCAGACTCACTGACACCGAGGTCCTGAAACATAAGAAGGAGAGCAGCAAAGTGAAAAAAAGACCAGATTTGATTCGGCAGTCGTTTCCTCCAGTCCTGGATTTCTCTCTCCAATGAGCAGTGTGATCTAGTTTACCTTTATGAGTCTCCGTTTCTCCTTTTGAAAAATAGGGATAAAACGCTATCTGTTTAGCTTATACATTTCATGTTTCCTTCAAGAAGTATATCTACTTCAGGTAGACCTAATGCCTCACTAAGGGATAATGAGTATTGAATGAAATGATACATAGGAATGTGTTTTGAAATTTTAAAACACTTGGCAAACCTAAAATTATTGATCATGATAGTATTATTATTTGGGCCTTATATTTTTCCTTGTAAATCTTCTGCCTTCCCCAAACCATTTAGAAGCCCCTTGAGTATGGGGAGGAGGCCATATTTGTTGTAATGTCTCCCACATAGGTGACTAGAGCAGGATTTCCAAGCATGTATTGACTGCACTGTAGAGGATCTACCATATTGGAAAAAAAGTAGAAAAGTTGCTTAGAGAGGTGCAGGGCATAAGGCTTCTAGTGGGTGAGGCAGTGACAAACAAGGCTAAGTAGCTTCCATAGACAAACATACAGCCAAAGGTAGTGGGTCAGACCTGTTGAGCCAAGGTTTCAGGTCCGTCAGTGAGGCCGAAGTTCAAACAAAGACAACCACCTTGGGCATTGGCAGAACCACAAACAGAATAGTCATTTTCCACTTCCTTTCACTAACTGAATCAATTGAGTGTGTATGAGGGAGTGAAAGGACCGACTTGTCATCATGGCTCCTATCCTCAAGGAGCCCGCCACCTAGTGGAGCAGGAGACAAACATGCATATGGTACAACTGGAGATACTCTGAGATGTACGTATCTAGTAAGGCTATGAGATTAAAAAGAACCGCCATTGGGCATCCAGGGAGGGCTTCTCAGCATGAGTGAGGCTTGAGTATAGAGGAAGCAGAACTGAAGGGGAGAACAAGAGGAGGCATCCCGGGCATTTCAGGCCCTGTTCTCATGCGCGGACCTGTCTGAAGAAGGTCAAGTTCTTGTTTAAGCTAAGAGATGTGTCACCTCATGAGAGACATGATTAAGATCTCAATTAATTAATGTGTTAGTGATCCTTCCCTTTTTATGCACATCAGCCCTAATTTATTCTTTATCTGTAATATACATATTAAAAGGTGAAAATGTGAAGCTGTAACTGAGAAACTGTCATAGAGTTCTGAAAATGAATTCAATGTGGGTGTCTAAATAGAAAATAAAAATCAGCTCTTTAAGCTGCTTTTTACTAAGAGTATTTGGAGTCAGCAGCAGTTCTTGGGGGAGAACATATATCATGCTGCATTATTGGGCTCACCCAGAATATTTCAGCTGATGTTACAACATAGGCTCCTATTTTGTGCAATAAGAATTGTGTAAACCCACTACCAGCTCTGTGCCTCACTGAAGTGTGAAAGATGTTTGTGAGTTATTTTGTTTTATTTGCCTTTCTTCTCACCTAAAACATCTGGAAATATCAGCCATACTGGTCTGCTTAACACATCCTTAAAATATTTATATGTATATCTGTGTGTATATATCATATCTATAATATGTATTAAGGTTAGGGGCCTTACAAATCCGTATTCTTATCGGGTACCCAGCCTGAGCACTGAAAGTGGAAAGGAACAGCAGATCTCCCTGGCTTATAGGTCATTAATAATCCTTCAATAGCTTATTTCCAAAGCCTTCTAGATTGCTAGCATGGGCTCCACTCTCTTTCTTTATAGTACCACTAGTATCTGTCTTCTATCTCTCTTGTTTGTTGACACTTTTGCCCCCTGGTTCCTTCCTTGTTTTTCCAGTACCTCAGATTCTGTTCACTCACTCTTTCTAAGAGCCTTCAAACTTAACACTTGGCCATCACGCCCTCTACAGGTGATCTGATAAATCCACTACAATTACCCTGTCACAGTTATATTCCTTCCAACTCTTGTTGTATGTTGCCAAAGCTCTGTGTATCATCTGGTTAAAAGAACTGTAGCAAAAGTACAAGGAAACCTGTCAGATTTGAGGGCCGTTTTAAGGAGCAGCATCACGTGGATTCTTACAGTGTATTTTTTCCCTAGATAGAATTCATTGTTATAAAAATAAAGCACTGTAAAGAAAGAGTTCACATGTAATTGATTTTTTCATCAAAGCAAATTCTGGTTCATTTGCCCCAGGTGACAACAGAACCATTGTTAATTTCCATAGACTGACAAAGCCATTTTCTTCTAAACTAGGCTAGTAGTTATTATAATTGATGAAATTTAGTCATCAGCCCCAATCCTTAAAAGCAGAGAAGAAATTGAAAATGTCAGCATGACATTAGTGGTTTTATTGAATATACTTTGTCATGGTTGAAAGGGAGTGTGCGAGGTGGTGTAGACTAACCACTGTAGCAAACAACGGTGACAATGCAGTAAGGACCTAGAGCTCTCACATCAGTGTCCATTTCAGTTGGTGACAGGGCTCTGGACCACAGAGCCCTGCTCCTTACGTTTTTGTCACTGTCACTTTCATCACTTGACCTCCAAGATTGTCAAATAATAGAAAAAGAGGACTTGGAGAATAACATAGGAGATTTCATGGCAAGGCCTGGACGTGGCCCATATCTTTTCTGCCCACATTCCCTTGGACAGAACACCGTCGATGGTACCAATCTAATTGCAAACAAGGCTGGGGAAAGTCATCATCTTGTAGGCCAAGGAAAAAATGGAAACAATTTGGTGAACACATAGCAGCATTTTAGGCAGAATTTTAGATTTATACGAAGTGCTAATTTCATAATTCCTCAATATAATTCCCATTCCCATTTCCTGTTTCAAAACTAAATCTCCCTCAAGAAGCTTTAATAAACAGAGATGGCATATAGAACAGTTGAAAGCAAGGGCTTTGGAGTCATATCAATCTTAGTTCAAATTTCCCTCTGCCTTTTGCTAGCCTTTTGCTTTCTTTGAGGTCTTTTCCTTTACTCTTAAAATTTCTCATTCGTTATTTGGGAATCAAGGTACCTAAGAAGAATGATATCATGATGATAGAATGAGGCAACGTACACAACATAGGAGGTAGTCAATAAATGTGATTATTTGTATGATTAGTAAAGACAATGCAAAGGATGTGAACATAAATAATATTTACAAATGAACCTAAATGTACATTTAGGACATTTTCTTTCACTCCAACCACCTTTTTGCTCCCAAGCCCTTAAGCCATTTTCAGAAAAGGTGTTCTGTAGTCCCAAAGTAAAGGCATTGGGTGAGGAAAGGAACATCCCTGGTTCTGATAGTCAACAGAAATGTACAGATTTTCATTTTGCAGAGGTGGGGCTTGATAGCTGTCCAGTCCACTGGAAAGCAATGCCTGTCTTCCTGGAGGCATTAAGCATGACTCACCAGAGAACCAGTTTTCGCCAACACTCTCATCTCATTTGTCCTGGGGACGAAGCCCACTTGTACCTCTTATGCAGCATAGCTTACTGAGGCTGTTCTCGCCCTAATTTCTGTGAAGTGCGCTTTCTCCTTGATTTATGCACATAAATCATAAACATTTGCAAAACAAGTAAAATATTAAGTCTAAGGCTCAAGTGAATTTATTACAATTAAATAAAAGAGTTCTCAGTCAGTATCCATGCAGGAAAGCAATTGTGTCATCTGGCACAGAATGTATCTGTGTTTGTGGTAAAAACAAAAACAAAACAAAACCAAAAAAACAGAGTATAATTCCACCATTTATTTATTTGTTCTAAAGCATCTTTTATGAGAACTTTCTCTAAAAAGATAAGGTTAAGGACTTTTGTTGTTAATGTTTCTCATTTTTGGAATGAAAACCAACTATAAAGATACTTAGTTCATATAAACCTGGTTCTTTGAATTTATAGATTATCTACAAAGTTGTTGCTGGGAATTATTGTTTATTTATGAGAAAAGTGGAGCTGTATGTAAATGATATTTTCATTCTGGTTTACAAGTGGGAATATTAAAACAATAAGTGAATTAAATATATCTCTAACACCACATGGTAGAATGTCAGTGGCCAAAAAGAAAACTCAAGTTTCTTAATTTTTCGGTCCAAATATTCATATTGTAACTGTCTGTCTTTTATTAGCCCTTTTATTTTGATACTTATAATGATTCTATAAACATTATAAGAAAAAGATCTGTGAAAGATTATCTAGTCTACTACCCTTGGGCAGCTAAATGATTAAACAATTCAAAACAAGGATTTTAGTTTCTGGTAATATGTTGGATTAGGTTATTTGGAACATCTCTCCCTGTGACTACAGATAAAAATGTTGGATAAAATATATTAAAAAAACAAACAAGCAAAATTTCTTAGAAGTACCAGACAACTAACAAGACATGACAATTTACCAGGAAGAAACCTAAATGAAAGTGGGAACCCAGACAGTTGGTGTTGCACTAAAGCCATTTCTTCTTTGATGGCATTTGCTGAACCAAATGGCTTAAACTTTACAACTGACCAACAAAGGCTTTGGATTAGAGTTGTAAGATATAAATTATAAAATGTTTATCCCCACTGTTTCAATTAATTAAAGACAAGCTCAAGTAAACAGTGCTGGAAACTATAAAAGCTGTCAGCATCTAGCAGATTTGAAAAAATAAAAATTTAAAGAGAATTTCAATAAAATACACAAAATTGAAATTAAAAACAAAGTTGAGTACTCTAATAGCAGTTTAGTCAAAGCTGAATAGACAATGATTAAACTTGAAGATAGTTCAGAAGAAATTACCCAGAATGCAGAGAGACTAAAAGATGAGAAATATGAAAAGCTAAGAGACATTGAAGACAGGTAGGAAGGACTGGTAATTATCTAAAAGGAGTTGAAGAAGGAAAGGATATACAGAATGTGGCAGAGGCAATATTTGTAAAGATAATAGATCGAGAAATTTCTGGGATTGATGAAATTCACAAATATACAGATTCAAAGAGATTTATGAATCCCAAATAGATTTTTTAAAAGTCCGCACCCAGTTATACCATGGTGACCATGCAGATCACCAACGACAAAGGAATATCTTAATAACAGCTAAGGAGGGGGAGCAGTCTATGTCCAAGCATACGTTGAGAAAATAACTTTCATCCTGAAATTTTACCCTTAACAAAATGAAGGCTAAATAAAAACATTTCAGAAAAACAAAACCTGGAAGAGTTTGTCATGAGCAGATCCTCATTAAAAAACTTCCTAAAAAAACTTTTTCTAGGCAGAAGGGAAGTGATCCTAGAAGGAAACTCAGAGCTGTTAAAAGAAAACCAAGTGCTATATATGTATGAATTAGTCTAAATGAACATACATGTTATAAAACAATGATAATGCTTCATGGGATTAAAAAATAAGACAGAGTCAAAATATAAGCAATAACAATATATTAATAATATGTATATATTAATAGTATATTTATGGGAGAGTAAAAGTATTGACTAGGTTTATACTTTTAGTTAGGTATGCGGGAAAGCCAAATATATCACTCATGACATTCAAGGTTAATGAAACTGCTGCTACTCGAAACCAGATAGCTGAATCTCACAATATAATGTAAGAGGAATAGACAAGTCACTAAATAATGCATCTTGTGTGATTATGTTTCTATATAGTTCAAAATTGGTAAAACTATACTAGTTTGTGGAAGGATGTAGGGTGTTTAAATCTGTAAAGAAAAACTAGAAAATAATTATTATAGAAGTCAGGGTAGTGATTACACATAAACAGAATAAAGAGTATTTGGGAGTGGTACTTCATAACATTCTTTAAACTGAATATATATGTTTCACGTGCTTTTCTACACATATGTTATGTATATGTATATATATGCATATATATACACATATATATGCATATATATGTGTGTGTGTATATATATACTTATATATGTATATATATATATATACATATATATGTGTGTGTGTATATATATATCTTCCAATAGGAATGTTTCTAAAAGATAATCAAACAAATACATAAGTAGTTTTTGCTTACATCTTTGCTTTGTGTTTCCTCGTGTTTCATGTTATTCTTTAGAGCAGACTCCCAGGATGGAGAGATGGAGATCAAAGGGTCAAAGAGACTAACATTTTTAGTACCCTAATAACAATGATTCAAAGCCAACCCTGTCTAATTTCTAGGCAGTTTTATTTCAGAGGACACATTACATCCCACATATTGTTAAGTTGTTTATCAAAAAAAAAGTGTCACCTTGCATTGCCACCAGGAGTGAGTACCAAAATCTTTCTATTTGCACCGACACTGTCATTTAAAATATCAGTTTTCGAGTTCATTTAATGGGCAATATTTTGTATGTTTTCAAGTGTATTTATGTGATGTTAGAGTTTTTCCTTATACGGAAACATAGTAGAGGATTAAGACCTTGGTCTCTGGCTGCTCAAATCAGTATCCTAGCTCTGCCAATAGTAGCTCCTCAAACTTGGGCAAAATGTACCGGTTTCTCAGTTTCCTCATCTGTAAATAGAGGACAATAACAGAATTGATCCCAGAGGGTTGTTGAGACACTGCCTTAAGCAATGTCTGACATGGGGCGAATATCCAATATTGGTTTGCAAATACGTTATGATTATAAGAATAGACCAAACGGATTTAACCGCAGCACAGATCACATCCTTTAGAATATCATCCTTAGAATCAGAAAAATACCATATGGCCAACCTAAAAACAAATACTGGCCTCGTTCTCCAGGACTAATGGAGAACTAGTTTCCTAGGCGTTCTTCTGCCCTGAGGACCTCTCATGGTTAGTGCTGACCATGGGGAAAGAGTGTGCATCAGAGAGAGGATCAGAATGCTTGTACTTAATCTTTTAATTCAATAAGGAATTATTGAACCACGTGTCTGGCTTTCCAGTGGGCACTTGGAGTACGATAGAATGCAAGACATGCTGCACCAGCGGGGAGAGGAAAAAAACAAGCATCTAAGTATGGGAACAAGAGGCACAAAGTGCAGGGGGAGCAGATGAGCAGGAGGCCCTAGTCTCCTTGAATGTGTCAAGGAAAGCTTCCCAGAAATAAATGTGACATTTAGCACTTACCAGGGTACAAATCACTGACAGATACACTACCTCATCATTGTTCCTTCACAAAGACCCCGTTAGGTAGACACCCAGTCCCAATTTAGAGGGAGATTCAGACAGGGTGACTGGGTAGATGGGGTTGTTTCATTTCATCCAGAAATACACTGGATTTCCCATGAAAAAAAAAAAGAAAAGAAAAAAAAAAACCTGTTGAGGTGGCACTTAAGATTTTCTTTGTCCTCCTGTAGCAGGCAAAATCTAGAATCCACAGTGAGCCAAATTCTAGCATGCTAAGCTGTAAACAGCAAACAGCTGCTTTGACTTTTTGTTTGTTTGTTTTAAGTATGAACAGGAAATCCCAAGCTAAATTTAAATTGGGCTCTTGGGAAGAAACAATTCAAGGAAAAATAATCAGCATCTAGTTTTGTTTGCCCTCCATTAAGAAGTCTCAGAATACAAATCAGCTGTAGTGTCAACAGTAAATGCTCAGAAAGTATGCAGACAAATTCACATCTCTGCTGGCATTCTACCCTTAGTTTGTCTGGGAGCTTGTTACCTTTGCCATTAGGCTTGAATTCACTGGTTATTAGATTATAGTGAGAGATCTGTTGCTTGATACCTGTTGTTAAAATGTAACGTGAACACTAATTTTTAAAAAGATAAAATATCAAAACCATTTGTTACAGCTGGATTATAGGTAAACATAAAACTCGGCTTCCTAGGAGGGTATTCTACCCCAATCAACCCCTTCCCCAAATAGGTGACCATTGTCACTGGTTGCTTACATGTCTTTTCAGATTTTTGTTATAATTAATTAAAAATTTCATATTTGCTCTTTTTCACAGAAAAGGTTACAATACGTAATATAAGTGCTTATTGCACTTCAGTGTTTCCCCTTAATTACACACCTTTAAGATCTTCCGATATCAGCACTTGTTTTCAGAGCTTTCCACAGTATGGATGTAGTATAACTTATTTAACTAGTTCCTACTTGACAGGTATTTGGGTTGTTTCTAATCTTTTGCTCTTAAAACTAAACCTAGTGATATTAGTGATCACTAAATATATGTGCCCTCCTACATTTCCAGCCTTGTGTGTAGTTAGGATGGGGGTATGGATCTGGGGTATAGACAGTGACGTAAAAGTAGAATTAATGTAAGTTATTTCCAGGCCTGACCTGGAAACCTATTCTGTACAACCCTCCAACGATCTGTTTTACTGTAAGGACCCCTTGGAAATCACGTATTCCAGATGCTGTAGCGACAAGCTGAAGGAGGGCCGTCACACTGTCATTTGATTGTGCTGTAACAGAAATAAACTGTCATTGTGTTAGGCGCCTGAGATTTCGTTGTTAATACTGCATCACCTATTGTTTCCTGACTAATACAAACCTATCACTTCATATGGGTACAAATAAATTTATGAAATAAATTCCCCAAAATGGAATTTCATCGTTAGCTTTAACGTCTCCCTCTCGTCATCTCTAAGACTAGTTTTCATCATACCCTCTAATTTGTCCCACTGCTTCTCCTCTCCTGGCCTCACATCCTGTATTTCATTCCCTTCCTGTTTATCACCTGGTAGTCCCCTTACTAACTGGTCTTGAGCTCTCTTAACTGTCCATACACATTGCTGTCAAACTAATCTTTCTCTGTTCTCAAAACTCGCCATTTTTTCTGATACCCTAAAAAAAAAAAAACACACAACAAAAAACAAAACAAAAAAAAGCCCTTTAAAGGTTGCCAACTGCCTAAAGGATCAGTTCTAGCTTTTCTAGCCTGGCCTTCAAGCCTGCCCACACTAACATATAGAAGAGAGTTACCCAGTACAGTGTCCAGCTTAGAGTAGATACTCAATACATAGTGGTAGCTATTATATTTTATAACCTACAGCAAAATGGTGCTTTGTGTATAACTGACATGTAATAAATCATTGCTGGCCAGTAGACCCCATTAGGAAGAATTCATGATTCAATATTATAGTAACATGGGATTCCTTGATTTTTTTTTTTTTTTTACTTTGATAACTTGGTTTCAAGGTTCATCTTTCTTACACAGATAATTCTCAGCTACACATGTAGGGGAACAATCCTTTGTACTTGGGATGGATTATGCAGTGGTACATATGACCTCCACGGATGATTGTACCACGTAAGGCAATATTAGGAAAAATGTATCATACTGAATATTCATATTGAGCATCTATACCTAAATGATGCTGCTAACTCATAATCAAGTTGGAATAGCTGCTTTTATCATTTTGGAACTATAACATTCTGAGACATAATTATTCACATGTTGTTATCTCATGAATTTGAAGTGAGCCCGTACCCAATCTTAAATGCTTTAAAATGTTCATGGATTGAATGTGATGTTGCTTCAATAGCTAGCTGCATTTCTGTAACATAGAACTTTAAAGTAGAATTTTATTTCTCTTGACAAAGGCTATATGTTTATCAATTCAAAAAAGAGACAAGCGTTTTAAAATGTTGGTTATTTTTCACATTGATTTAACTGATTTAAATGAAAAAAAATGTGTGAAATTATGCTGAAGGATAAATCCAGTTGTCTTGGAAGCTTTGAAGAGATAAAAATAAATAAAAACAAGATATTTTCATGCTTAAACTGCAAAGACTATGACTATAAATCAACCATATTTCTTTAAATTTTGTTCCAGTGTGAACAAAACTTATTATTAAAGACCAAAGAAATATTAAGGACTCAATTAATATAAAACAATACATATCATGTGATTTTTTTTTTTTTTTTTTACATTACGTACACAAAAATCGGAATCCAGTATGTTGTTATTGATTTGGGACAGATTTTTTTTGTAGAGGTTCAAATGAAGAACAGGAATTAAAACACACACACACACACACACACACACACAAAAACACACAAAAAGTCAGTGTCTGGGTCTTGGCTCTTGCTGCCACTTTCTCTCCCTTATTTGTAATTTCACATTTGTTTATGCTTTACAAAGCTGTGGAAAGTACCCAAGTCCTGAAATCTCATTTAACATTTAATCAGTTTACAAACTTAAAGTGACACAAGGAAATAATGTACAATGGAATACTATTTGTATTGTGCTTTCCTGAGGAAACCTCAAATGTATTAGTAGGTTCTTACCAAATTAATCCTCCCAGCAGCATTAGCTATAGAGATGCCCATGGTGCGCTCTAATAATACTCTTCAGGAAATAAAATGCAGGTAGGGAGCTGATGCATTCTTTCACAAGGGCATTGAGAAGCAACACCCTAGTCTATGTGAAAGCAATGGAAATTAACAAACATCCTTTAATAGATGCTGATAAACTCTAAATATTTAAAGAAGTGGACTCCCTGAGAGTCTAAGAGTGACATCCAGGAATTCTGATGTAGTTAACATGAAGAGAGATGCACATTTAAGCAGAAGCAACAATGATTTTATTTACTGTGATTTTAGTAATAATGTCTTTAATAACAAAAATAAATGGTTTCTGCATATTTCTATTCCCAATCCCAGACAGCCACTTGTTTTCACTTTTTGACTACTTTTCTCTCTTTCCTCCTTTCCTTTCTTATCTCACATCACACACTCCTCTGTTGTGAGATTTTCTTTGCTTTTCTGCTTGTTCTAATACCCGGGGATTGGTTCTTCTAAACCATGACATTTCTGGAAACACAGGGCATTGAAATAATTGCTATCTACAAAGTCTACACTTTAAATTTAAATAAATTAGGTAGCTATACATTTTAAAAATAAATAGCTACCTTACTTCCCATTACTGACCTCCTAGGAAAATAGCCCTCCAGCTCACTCTCTCTAAGCCATCAAAACACACATACTCTCTCTTTCATACACAAGCACACATACACACAGAGCAAACCATAGAGCAGTAGGAGATATTTTGTTATTACACTACACTTTTAGTTTCCCCCCTGCAGGCAATTTGGAAAATTGCGAGATGGAAGAGAGATTTCTTGATTGGATGAGTGCTTTGGTATTGATGATTTTTAAAGAATTAGTTTAATTCAGACTCCAGGATCTGCAGCCTCTTAGTAATTAATGGCATGGACATCCAAACTATATTTATGGTACTTCTCTCCCAAGTCCCGTTCCTTTTGGGATTCTGTATCTCTGTAGGATAAATTGAATGTATGTTTGTCAGCAAGGCTGTTTCTCATCATATGGCCCCAGTGCAATTGCACTCACGATGTGGTGTGTGATCATGGCCATAGAGAAAAGTGTAACATGGGTGGACCAGTAGCCAAAAAGTATAGTGCGAAAATACACTTTTTTCTGGTTTATAGCTGTTTCTAGTTGAGAGTTAGGAGTTAGGAATAGCTGGGTTCTAAATCTCAAAGATGAGATCAAATGTGGTATATGAAACTGAAAACAACAGGAGAACAAGACAAACAAATGAAGAAACAAAAACTCATAGACAAGGGACAATAGTTTAGTGGTTGCCAGAGGGTAAGGGGGGAAACGGATTGTAGAAGAGGGTAAACGGGGTCAAATATATGGTGATGGAAGGAGAACTGCCCCTGGGTGGTGAACACGCAATGTGAGATATAGATGATGTATTGCAGAACTGTACACCTGAAATCTATGTAATTTTACAAACAATTGTTACCCCAATAAACTTTAACAACAAAAAAAAATGAAGACATCTAAATACTAACTGTAAGAAGTATGCAAATCACAAATCTTGAGTCAGTCTTTCTTACCTGAAAAGTCTGAATGGTAAAGGAATATAACACAAAGTGTCCAAAATATTTCAGGCAATTTGGGAAACTGAGAATCAAATTTTTTTTTTCCTTGTTGTAATAATAACAGGAAGGGATTACTGAAGAGGGTGGCAACTCCCCCTTGAGTTCTTGGCAACTCAAGAAACAAATGAGACATTTTTGCTGGAAGAGAAAAAGAGACCATGTGAACACTAAAGACGATTACCTTGGAATAGGCTTCAGAGAGTGTGTGCATGGGCTGTGTGACAGAGCAGGTTGCAGTCCCTCTGTCAGCCAGCCCTCCCTGTTGCGTAGAGGTTTCTTCAACAGAGCACAGAAGAGCAGACTATGAAGAACTAGGACTGTAGCTTGATTTGCTTCTGGTAGTACAGATCCTTTGGTCTATGAGTAAAGTTAAACTAAACAATGGAAAGATGCTGGAAGTATAGGCAAGGCAAGGGATATTGTAGAGGTAAAATAATCTGGCATGAAAGTATAATTCTGACTTTTCACCTTTATGGCACTCGTGGACTGGGAACTTCTTGGGACAGGAATAGGGTCTTTTATTTTTTGCATGCCCCACCACACCTAGTAGAGAGCTTGCAATGTCTTAGATGTGGTCTTTTTCGAAGATGCTTTAGTGGTTAGTCAATAAAACAAAACATCGGCCCATGTGTGTATATTTATTTTCTTATAGTGGTGGTAGTGGGTGGGGGGTGTGGAGTATTTTTCTCTGTATAGCCAATTTATTTGTTGAAATTTTATTTAGATAACATTGTAATAACATTATATAAGTTTCAGATATACATCAGAATTTTTTATCTGTATACACTATAGTGAGCTCACCACTGAAAGTCTAGTTTCCATCCATCACCATATATTTGACCCTCCTTTGCCCACTTTGCTCTTCCCCTACCCACCTTTCTTCTGGTAACCACCAATTTATTGCCTGTATCTATGATTTTGTTTTTGTTTTGTTTGTTCATTGGACGCTTTTTTGTTTTATATTCCACATATGAATGAAATCACATGGTTTTTGTCCTTTTCTGGCTTATTTCACTTAGCATGATACCTTCAAGGTCCATCCATGTTGTCCCAAATGGCAATATTTAATCTTTTTTTGGCTGAGTAGTATTTAATTATGTGTATGCACACACACACACACACACACACACACACACACACACTCACACACATTACATCTTATTTATCCATTTTCTGTCAATGAACACTTAGGCTGTTTCCATACCTTAGCTATCACAAATAATGCTGCAATGAACATAGGGGTGAATACGTCTTTTTGAATTAATATTCTCAGATTCTTTGGATAAATATCCAGTAGACAAATTGCTGGGTCTTGTGGTAGTTCTATTCTTAATGTTTTGCGGAACCTTCATGCTGTTTCCCATAGTGGTTGCACCAATTTACAATCTCACCAACAATGTATGGGGGTTACCTTTTCTCCACATCCTCACCACCACTTATATGTTGTCTTTTTCATAATAGCCAATCTAACAGGTATGAGGTAATTTCTCATTGTGGTTTTGATGTGCATTTCTCTAATAATAATGTTGAACACATTTTCATGTGCCTGTTGACCATCTGTATGTCTTCCTTGGAAAAATGTCTATTCAGATCCTCTGTCCATCATTTAATCAAGTTGCTTTTTTGATGTGGAGTTGTATGAGTCCTTTACATATTTTAGGTGTTAACCCTTTATAATAAATACTATTTGCACATATATTTTCCTATTTGGTTGCCTTTTTGTTTTGTTGATGTTTCCTATGCAGTGCAGCAGTGTTTTAGTGATACACTACCATTTGTTGATTTTTATTTTTGTTTCCCTTGGTGATGGAATCAAATCCACAAAAAAATACTAGTAAGACTGATGTCCAGAGGTTAGACCTTATGTTTTCTTGTATGTGTTTTATGGTTGTACATCTTACATTGAAGCCTTTAATCCACTTTGAGTTAATTTTTGTACATATTTTAAGATAGTGGTCTAATTTCATTCTTTTGTATGTAGTTGTCCAGTTTCTTTGTTGAATTTTTTACACTTTTGGTATAAATGAGAAGTATCCAAGAAAAGGGATTTATGCACTGCTTGAAATATTTAGACAATCTAAATATAAATAAAAACTTATAGCATCATATCAGGTCAGAGTCTGTTAAATTCAATTCTTCTAACACATAGAAATTTGTAAATAATAACTTTTGTTTCCTATATTATGCATACTTCTCAATATTTAGATGTTTTTTATGTTGAATGGATATAGAAAATGCATTCTTCTGTGACTACAGACAATGAAAATTTAGATGAAGAAAGAAATTCCCCAATTCTTGGGTGGATTGAAAGTTATTACTAAAGTATTGTCAGGATTAAGATACTTCTAATGAGATTTTAATTATAGTTCTGGTAGTTTTACTTTTGATACACATACTGGGGATGCTTAATCAAAAACAAATTCTTGTGTTAGGAAAAATTCCCATGTTATTCTTCTGCTAAATGCTTTGCAAGTTAATGGAGGTTTATAATCAAAGATGTTCATCAGACTGACTCATAGTTAACATAGCAAAATGACTCATTGTTTAAAAAAAAAAAGTACCTAGCAAAGTTTAGAACTTGAGAAAGTAAGTACTACGCTCTCAAAAATCTCACTTACTGAGTTTCATGTTTACCTTCCTTATCTGTAGATATTAATTATCCTAAATTCTAACAGTATTTAAAATGAAAGAGTCTATAGAAGTTAAAGTCGAAGTCAAATGGAAAGAAATACCTTGTATTAAGCCCTAATATGTTTTTAATGTTGGTTGAACTCTTAAGTGACAAAAAAGAAAAAGAAAACACTCCAGACTCAAATTGTGCGTGTGTGTGTATTAGAACAACAACAACAACAACAAAAAGTGAGAAGGGAAACTGCAAATGAAAACAAAGTTGACAAACAGATTAATAATCCAGAACCAGGAATGGTTATTATCACAATAGCTTTTAATTGTGAAGGAAATTCCTGAAAGATAGTAGTGATGTGATCAATGGTAACATCTTTTTTGTTTTGTGCTTTGCTCCTATGTTTTTAATATTATGGTTATATTATTTAAAAAATTAAAAATTTTAAACTCAATTAAAAAATTACAGCTATCATTTATAATGTTAAATTGATACTATCTATTAGGTCTATTAGATTTATTCACTACATTTCTTTAATTCATATTCAGTACCTAAAGTTAAAATACAACATAAACAATAACAGTATTGTAATATTATAATCTTAATCTAAGATTATAATATAATCTTAAAAAGAACAAACTGTAAGTACATATTCGCTAATATACCTATACTAAGTTCTTACTTTGACTAGATCTCAGCTAACTTGAATGTTGGTGGCTGGTTTGATATTGTTCAGTCTTAGAAACTGATTGTGACTTAGTCAACTTAATTCCACTTAATCATGATGAGTGTAATTATTATCTGGATATATTTGTTCCATGTAATCATGTTCCTATGAAATCAGTGACCTAAATAATAAAACAGATGCACTGTGCAGTGTGATCACCTTCATACAAGAAATCCAAAGAAATTACAATTGTAAGGGGACAGCAATGATACCTTCTTCATAAGACAGTTGAGAGGATTAAATGAGTTGGTACGTGTATGTGATTAGAGGTGTACATGTCATTTAGTAAGCATTCAATACATATTGTTTTTCTTAAATCGTTGAGTACGTTATTATTACTCTGCTTTTTATTTAGTCAAGACCACCGATTCTCAAGTTGGACTGAAGATCATAGTGGTTGAACTGATAAAGATGTTATGAGGATAATTTTAATCATGTATTCATAGTGATTTGGCTTCCTTAGAAAGAAAATTAGAAGTGTAAATTTTCGCTATAGAAATATATTATAACAAGCTGTAGTGTTCATGTGGGATGACATAAAGTGACAGTGTGGAGAGTGCAGAAAGCATGAAACTTACAACAGGATGGTTTGGGGTCCTAACTCTTATTTAATTACTACCTGTGTGACTTTAGGCACATTACTTAGACTTTCTGAACCAAGCCTTCATTTCTGTATTTGTAAAATAAAGATCATTTTGCAGTCCACACACTTGTTATCGGGTTCCATTAAAGACAGTATGTAAACATTTCAAGTACACTGTCTGGCGCACAAAGTAACTCATAATTTGTTTTTGTTGAACTTGTAATAGCTTTCTATTTATTCTAATTGAAAAGGAATGTAGTATCAAGTTTTTTACATATAAATAATATATATACTGGTGATGGCCCTACATACAACCATTTTTTTATAATTACATTTTTCTCTATAAGATTAAATTTAATATCTGATGTTTTGTAAAATTTTTAGTTTTCCTTGTAGATGGTTTGGTTGCTCTATATTCTACATAGTATATTTTCCTTCAATGTAGCTCCAGTTTAAACAGCATGTGTGTTTTCAGTCCTCTACTCACCTTCCCTCCCCCCCTCAAATAAGAGCTCCGTCTGGATCTTGTCTATACTTTTATTGCAGAACAAGTTGTTTTAAGGAACATATTAACTTAAAAAAACTAATCACTTGGGACAAAGTGATTGGTTTTCTTGGTATTAAAGTCAATTCAAATTCACTTGTGAGATGTCCATTCATCATTTCCCAATTCTCATTTTACTTACAGATCTGAAGTAGCAACTAGACAAACCTGTCCTGGTGTTCTAAACAGTCTGCTAAGCTTAAACATAATTATGGCACCCTCCCCCATGTCCTAGACAACTGAAATTGATAATGCTAGTGGTCAATTTTAATATCTACATTTTCAGAGGCATATAGCAACCATAGGTTGATCAGAGTCAGAAACAAAAAAATACCTTCTAAAAGAGCAAGGAAGTTTCTAGGCTATTAATTCACCTAATATTTAATGAGCTCCACTCTGTAGAGAATGATAAAGCAATGCATTCACAATACTAAGGAAACTTTTCTTAACCTAGAATTCTGTACCTAGCCAAAGTATCAATCAAGTATGAGGATAGATTAAAGATATATATATATATATATAATATATATATATAAATATATATTATATATATAATATATATAATGTATTTATATATTGTATCTTATATATATTATATATTAAATATATATGATATATTTGTGTATATTATATATATTCTATATACATATATATATTCTATATATATGTATTCTACATATATATACATGTATATATAATGGTATGAGCACTTGGAAAGTTTGCATCACATATACTCGTGTATTTGATGTTTCATGGAATACTGTATTCAGCGAGGGAGGAAACCCGGAAAGAGGAAAGCACAGATGTAGGAGACAGTGGAGTCAACTCAGAAAAGCAAGGAAGAGGTAGTGATGGGAGGTCCAAAAATAGCATGTGTACAAGTGGCCCAAGGAGCACTTTAGATTTTAAAAAAAAGTTCCAATGCTTCTGAAGTAGCTTAGAGAAACAGTGACTTGGTAGAGTAAGTTATATAATCAAGAATCTGTAAACAACAAAATATGATGATAAAGGCAAATAGTATAAGAAAAAAGCAGTTAGAAACTCTGGGGTGGGGGCCAGGGGAAGGACTATATTTTATAGGGCAACTACAAGGCAAACTAAACAAGGCAATAGAAATATAAAACAAAGCATGCATTTTGAAATGCATGCTTTGCGACAGGAAACCTTTTATTTGACCTTAATATGAGGAACATTCTCTCCTGTGTGATCCAAGACTCATGACATGGAATATGTAGAGAAAACAAAAAAATATATATAATATATAACTGTGTAAAAATGTATAAATTTTATATATATGTATGTGTGTGTGTGTGTGTGTGTGTGTGTGTGTGTGTGTGTATATATATATATATATATTACATATATATATGTAAAATTGTAAAATGCTAGCATAGTACCTGTCTTGGCACTGAATAATTATTTACAGAATAATTGCAATATAAAATCCATTGATAAATGTTAAACTTTTAGAGGTAACGTATAACAAAATATGGAAAGCATTGTTATGGTTGCATGACAAATATATATATATCTATAATCTTGAAAATATAGCAATAAAAGTTTAGCTGACAGATGAGAGACTGTAGAAGGAAAATAGTGGTTAATAATGACATCTTGCAAAGCACAGAGTTGAGAGAGTCTATTGAAAAGTGATGAAATAATAAATAGATTTATAAGAAATAATTTGCAGTTACAGTTACTGATGAAAGGACAAAAATATTATTATAAATATCAAACATCTGAAAGGGAAATGGGAGTAGGAGATTAATGTAAGTGGCTTAAATTCTCATCTTTCATTTAAGGAAGTCAATAGATATTAAATTTGACAACTGAAAAAAAATTAGAGGAATATTTATATTGTATAGTAGTTCAAAAATTAATTTAAAGTGGAAAAGAATTCTAGAAAATAATTTAAAGTTGAAACAATTTAAATTCCTAGGAAAGCTCCAGAAGAGTATCAGGAGTTAAAGAAAAATGGGTTAGGGTAGGAGATGCTGAGCTTCTCTACACAGTTTGTATGCAAATATAAATACAGTCATTTACATGTATTACTTTACAAGCAATAAAAATAAATGTAAAATAACCCTTACATTGGTTAAAGCAAGCTGCTCTGATTTAATTGCTCATTATCTCCTGTGTTTTATCTTTGCCACAATTAACTCCTTGGGGGCAGGCATTGAATTTCTTGGGGGTTACTCATAGAGCTAAACACAAGGGTTCAATAAAAATAAATAAATGCATCTTAATTGAACTTTTATATCAACTTCCTTAATAGGAAACACAAATTTATAGGGCCACATAAATCTGTTCATTGTTTATTCAACTATGTTTACTCAGCAACTACTATTTGCGGGTCATGATTGTAGTCACTCCATGAACTCAAGGTACAAAATTCTTTCATATAAAGTTTCATATAAAGTTTATTATTTGATGAACATTTTTTGAGTGTCTATTAGTGTCAGGTAATGTCTAGGTCTTAGAGATGCAATGGTTACTACAGTATTAGTAAAGTAAGATCCGGTCTTATATTAATTTTTGCTCCAAAAGACACATTAGAGGTGATTGTCTGGCTAGGTCTTATTTTTGGAGAAACACGATAGAGCATTGTCATTGTTTTCTTAGATTTAGAGTCTATGGTTCCCCCAAAAAAGGTGCCACATACCTTCTGTGTATTATTTGGTTGACTGATGTAAAGAACTCTAAATATCTGTAGAAAGATGGAACTTTTAGAACGTTCCAGTTCAGGTACTATGAAAGAGTTCATGAACCCTCTAAAAGACTCCGTTTTTTCAGAAGAGAAACGAATTTAATGGATGTATGTCCCATAATAGAGATCTCTAAGGCCTCAGCTTGAAGAATGAGAAAAAACCCCTTATTTTTGTTCATAACACTGAAATAACATTCATCCATGGTTGTAACATGTGGCAATGTAAAGGAATATAAGCACAAGAATATTGCATCTTTGATTTTTAAAACCATATTAAAAAGTCTTTTTTTTTTTTTTTGTCTTTTAGATGGCATAGGTATCTAAACGGAGGTGTGTATTTGTGAATTTGCAGCAGTTTTTGTATGGGAGGGTGAATGTTACAGGAATGGTTGGAGAAGGCAATGATGAGGATGGATTATGGTAATTTTGGGGTCACATGCAAATTGGGAGTTGTATCCTTGAATAGTTTTTCTTTAAATATACATGATTTTATATCCTGTCTTCTCTCTTTCCAAGAGTCTCCAAATATACATTTCATTTCCACCATCCAATCCCTGCAGTTGGCACAATGGAAACAGATGGAAGAATCCAAAGTCTTAATTAAAGCTGCCTTTGGATGTATAACTAATTCCTGTTTTGAAGTCTTATGAATTAGAAACAGTGCCAGCATTCTGCCACCTTGTGGCTTCAGGAGTCATTACAGGACATGTAGAACTCAAAATCACTACCCAGTTCCTTAAAATTTTCACTGGGGCTATGTGTATTAGGTTTTATGGGCAGACTCTTTATTTAAATGGATATACTTATACCAGATTTATGAGAATGTATTTAGGATTTAGATTCGCAATAAATTGTT
Source organism: Rhinolophus sinicus (assembly GCF_036562045.2). Taxonomy (NCBI): domain Eukaryota; kingdom Metazoa; phylum Chordata; class Mammalia; order Chiroptera; family Rhinolophidae; genus Rhinolophus; species Rhinolophus sinicus. The sequence goes on from NC_133756.1 coordinate 110,945,124, forward strand.
TTGCCATATATGTTTTGCATACCATATCCTTGGCTGTAATTCTTTAGCCTGCCACAAAAAAAATGATTCCCAAACTTCAATTTAAATATCATGGAATCTTACAACTGGAAGGGACCACAGAAATCATGCAATCCAATATTAGAATCCTTTTTGTTATGTTTCTAAAAGGAGGCCCTGCCATCTCAACTTAGATATCTCTAGGGTAGCTTGTTGAATTTTGCAAAGGTGACTGTCCTAATCACCTTTGACAATATTTGTCCAAAGAGGTACAAATTCAATTAATGGTGCTTGCATACGGCTCATGCTTTCCCATATAAGCTACCCAAAAATGTATAGAGGATCTTCTTTCAACTGCATTTCCCAAATCTATTAGGTCAGTACCAAGTACAGAATAGGCACTTAAATGATAGACCCATTCAATTTTCCAATATTCATTGTTTTAAGATATAGCCTCATAGATTATTAGAATATAAGGAAGCTGTATGCCCAATGACAAAATGCTTCCAATAGCTTATCTGATATTCTTCCAGTTTTTTACATTTACTTTGTTCTTTCCTTTATTTATTTTATTTGTTTTCAACTAAGAGTCATTGAGTACAATCCATGCTAGATGCTGAGATGTAAAATTAAAAAGATGTAGTTAGTGCTCTCAATTTTTTTAAAATTTGGGAAAAAATTTATTTGAGTATAATTTTTTTAATTAAATTTTATTGGGTGACAATTGTTAGTAAAATTACATAGATTTCAGGTGTACAATTCTGTATTACATCATCTGTAAATCCCACTGTGTGTTCACCACCCAGAGTCAGTTCTCCTTCCATCACCGTATATTTGATCTCCTTTACCCTCATCTACCACCCTTCTCCCCACTTACCATCTGGTAACCACTAAACTATTGTCTGTGTCTATGACTTTTTGTTTCTCATTTGTTTGTCTTGTTCTTTTGTTGTTTTTGGTTTATATACCACATATCAGTGAAATCATATAGTTCTCTGCTTTTTCTGTCTGACTTATTTTGCTCAGCATTAGACTCTCAAGATCCATCCATGTTGTCACAAATGTTCCTATATCGTCTTTTCTTACCGCCAAATAGTATTCCATTGTGTATATATGCCACAACTTCTTTATCCATTCATCTATCGGAGTATAAAAAATTAAGTTGTACGATGGAGGTATAAAAAGTGCAGTAGGACCCCAATGGAAAGTGTCTTGGGTCGCTAATATGTTCATTATCTATGCTGTGTAATCAATTACCACAAGTTTAGTAGCTTAAAATAATATACTTTTATTACCTTATAGTTTCCATTAGTCAAGAGCCCAAGCACAGCTTAGCAGGAAATCCTGCTTCAGGTGACAATTCAGGTGTCCTTTAGAACTGCAGTCTCATCAGAAACGCAACTGGAGAAAGACCCGCTTCCAAGATTTCTCAGGTTGTTGGCAGAATTTATTTCCTCATGCGTGGTTGTATGATTGAGAGCCCCAACTTCTTATTGGCTGTTGGTTGGAGGTCACCTCAGACATTACAGGCCACCCATAGTTCCCTGCCCTATAGCCCTATCCATAGGCAATTTATAATGTGGCTCTTTGCTTCTTCAAGGCCAGCATAAGAATCTCTCTCTCTCTCTCTCTCTCTCTCTCTCTCTCTCTCTCTCTCTCTCTCTCTCATCTTCTGAGATAGTCTAATATGATGTAAGGTAATCATGTGCAGCATAACATCCCATCATGTTTGCCATTTAATGTAACCTAATCAAGAGGGACATGCCATCACCTTCTCCATATTCTACCAGATACCAGTCACCACTGGTTCTGCCTGAACTCAAAGGGAGGGTATTACAGAAAAGCATGGAATCCAGGAGGCAGGACTTATTGGGGGATCATTTTAGCTTAAATCTGTCAGAGCTAAAGAAATTCTTACCAGGAGAGTAAGGGAAGGCTTCTCAGGGGAAGAGCACTTTGTAACAAGATGTAATATTTTCCACATAGATAAGAAATAGCAAAGCAATCAAAACTGAATGAATAGCTTTGCTGGAGTGTAGGACAGTGAAGGATGATTGGGCAGATGGGTCAGGGTCAGATCACCCATCTGGACACCTTATCAGGGTCAGGTAAGTTAAGGAGCATACCAAAAGTAGAAGAAAATGGGTAAGTACCAGGCAGGAAGTACCATGGTCAGAGGTTCGTGGTACGAATACTATTCTGGCAGCAATATGGAGGACAGATGGGAGGATAAAATAAGAGGCAGGGATACAAATGAGATGCTATAGTCCTAGTGTCATCTGGCAGACAACCCAAGCAGTAGAGTAGCATCTGGATACAGAAAAGACTTAGGAGGTGTAGTCACAGTATATGGTATCGGTTATATAGTGTTCGTGGTAAGAGAGAGGTTGTGGATATTTTTGAGTGTGCATTTAAAGCCATTAAACTTCTTTCAGGTGATATGTGACTTTTAATTTGTAATAATGTCATAACTGAAGAGCACTGATGCTTCTGTAAATGTGCTAAATCCCTAATATAAAGCCAGTCTGGTCTTTAAAGACAAGTGGCTATGATAAAACAAAAGCTTTAGGATGAATTCTCTCTCCTATAGCCAGATGCAGGGCCTAGAATAGATACCCAACCCCTATCTTGAGTGAGTAGCAAAAGACTGGAAAGCTTCATAACACTTTATCATTTTATGTCTTATCTGAAAGGAATATCTTAATGACTTTTGTTTCAGTGCAGTTTTAAAATGAGGCCATAATCTTGCGTCGTTTTATCATCAGTAATAAGTAAAGATTATGTTCTGGCACCCGACTGGAGAGACAACTGCGTAAGTATTTCCATTAGTGGAGACTGGCCTGATACCTCTTTGATGATTTCAAAGATTGATCAGAGCGTCTGGTGGTTTTACCTGTATCTCAAAGAAGTGAGAAAGGCCTACTCTCAGGAGGGAGAACTGGCACCCTTATCGACATGTGTATAGTGAGAAAGAGCTTGATTGGGGGCGTTAAACTCATTGCTAGCAGACAAGCTGATTTGTGGGGGCCTGTTTGTTCTGTTCCATATCTGGATCACTTCTAGCCAAACGTGTTAGAGTGGGTATTTCCTGTTTTTTTGTCTGCCCAACGTTCCTTTTTCTCTTCCTACTTGCACTCCATTTTCTTCTGAGGAATCACCTCCCTCCCAGTGAAGGCAATTTTGATGTGACGGTAAATCAAGGTATATACCTCCATATTCCAGAACCTGAAGGAATTGCACAGTCCATAGCCTGCCCATTCTTCCAGATGCTTCTCTCTCACAGCAGGCAGGTAGCTCATCTAAATTCTATTGAAATTTAATCATTCCAGCACCAGCTATCTTTTTGATGTCAGGTTTTTTTAATTCTATCTTTCCCACATCTTTCTAACAAATTTTCTTTCTTACTAAGTTTGTCAGAACTGTTTTTTTTATAACCAAAGAAAATGATACACTGGTTCATTAGCATTTTACAAGTGAGGAGGAAAGTAGTGTTTATTGAGCTTTATCAGCTTTCAGACACTCTATTAGATGTTTTACATAATAAGTTATCACTAAATTGTCATGAAGTAAAATTTTATCTTAATATTAATAGGTTGAATCACATCAATATATTTTCTAATATTAAACCTAATTTGTATTTCGGAAATAAAGTTAACTTGGTCATGATGTATTTAAATATTAAAATGTAGACGTATGTGTAGCTAGATTCAATATGGTCAGATTTTGTTAAAGGTTATTGCATCTATGATTACAGTGAGATTGCCTAATTTTGCTATTTATTAGTCTAAAATTGAGTTGGTGGCTGTATCTCTCTTTTCCTTATTATGTAAAATAGTTTCTATAAGTTTAAAACCTTTTACCTCTTGATTGGTTGATACTAGGCTCAGACAACTTTGCAAGTAAGTTTCCTGCAAAACTGTCTGAGCCTCGTATTTTCCTCATAGGCATATTTAAGTGTTTATTCACTATCTGTAATAGTTGTAAGATTACTCAGGCTTTCTATTTCTTTTTGAACCAAGTTTAATAAGTTACGATTTTCAAGGAATTTGTCATTTCTTTAAGATTTTCAAATGTATTGGGGGAAAGTTTTTTAAAGTAATATTTTATTATCCTTTTAGATTTTCTGCTGCATCTATAGTCTCCCTTTGCATTTCTAAATTGTTCATTTGTACATTTTCCAGTACTAACTTTTTGCATAGCTTTAAAGGTCACCATTAACATTGTTATTCTGTGTAAATCAGATTCCCTGGCCCAGATCATGATTCCAGAATACATCATTTATGTAGAATAGAATATAAATGTGGTGCCTGGAGTTGTGCAGAGTGACGTTCTTGTCTTCTCTTTCTTTTTCTTGAGAGATCTTTCCAGAATTTTGTCAGTTTTATTTGTCTTGAAAAAAAATTAAATTTGGCTTTGTTGATTTTTCTTATTGTATTTATTTCTTATTTTTAGTCATTTTTTTTTCTCTCTTCTTCCCAAAGTTATGTTGGATTTCTTTTTATTTTTCTAACTTCTTAATTTGGATATGTTGCTTATTGGTTCACAGAACTTTTTCTTTACTAATATAAACACTTAAGGCCCTAAATTTTCTCTTTCAATTGTTTTAACAGCATTCCACACATTTTAGTATGTAGTTGTATTATTGCTATTTAGTTGTCTTCTTTAACTCCTAAGTTATTTAGAAATATGCTTTTAAAATTTCCAAATAATATGTGTTTTCAAAGCTGTTTTTTTTTTTTTTTAAATTTTTGATTCGTAGTTATTTTATGGTCAATGACATTGTCTTTATGTTACAGATTCTTTGACATTTTTTTGAAACTGATCTATGGCCTAAGTATGGGGTAAATTTTTGTAAATATTCCATGTATTTGAAGAGAATGTGAATTCTCCTAACATATATTTGCATGATACAAAATTTTAGTTACTTTTTTGTGTGCATTTTGAAGATATAATTCTACTCTCTTATGGCTTCCATTTTACTCCCTATAAGATATGTTACTTTGTAGATAATCTGTTTTTTTCTCTCTGACTGATTTTAGACCTACTCTGAATCTTTTGTGTTCTTTACTAGGGATAAGCCTAGGTTTGGTTTCTTTTAATAAGTCCCATTGGGGCTTAGCATGCTACTGAAATATGTGGACTGGTACATCTCCATTCTGGAACACTCGCAGCCAAACTTTTTGGAATAATGTCTCTCTCCCTCTTCTTCCATATTGGAACTCTCATTATAAGTGTACTGGAAAGATGCTTTGAATGGTCATACAGGGTCTGGTCTACACAAAGTGCCCAGATTAGGAAAGAAGTAAGGCCTAAATGTCAGCCCATGCTCTCCTTTCCAACTAGGATGCCTGAGGGGCTGTGTTTGTGTATGCTGCATCTTTTTTGATTTTTCTCAAAAGTGTGTTATGGGCTGCCTGTGGTTCTATATGCTGGACCATTTTGTTCTATCCTCCACTTTCTTAATTTCTCTGTCTCATTTCTCATCTTTTTATTCTCAGTGCTGTGTTCTAGGAAAATTTCCCCAAATCATTCCCCCCCTAATTCTCTATTCAGCTGAGTCTAATCTGTTGTTGATTATTTAAAGACTTATTTAATTTTCTTTTTTTTTTCATTCTTGGAAATGTTATTTAATTCTTTGTTTCCATCTACTTGTTTTAGTTTCATTATTAACTCCTGCCTTTGATTTTTTTCTCTTTTGTGTCTTTAAATATTTAAACCAGTTATTGTATATTATTTATCCTGCAGTTCAAAGTGTTTATTGTGGGTATTTTCCTCTGTTGCTTTTTTGTGCTGATTCTCAATAAATACTATAATATTTTAAAGCTATAATATCTCGCTATTCCACCTTTCAATACTAATGTATGGAACTCTAGAAATAAAAATATTTTCTACATAATTACCTAGAAAATTATCAATAAATATTTATTTATTATCCAACACTGGGTTTACATTCAAATGTCACATATTGTTTTAAAAATGTCATTTTATAGTTAGTTGGTTTGTTTGAATCTAGATACAAACAAGGTACACATTTTGCCTTTTTTGTTTGTTTTTGTATTTATGTTTAAATTCCCTTTAATCTAGAATGGTCTGCTTTTTTATTTTAATTCCAAAGATTCATTAAAAATTAAGTCAGATGGCTTGTAGAATTGCTTCCTTATGATGTATAAAATCATGTTTTTTCTATTCTTCATATTTCCTATGAAGTAGAAAAAAGATATAAAGTCTGGATTACACTTGGGTTCAATTCCTTTAGCATGGATGCCTCATAGGTAGTGCTGTGTACTTTACATTGCATAAATCAGAAGTCATGGATATCTGGTAATTATAATTTTAGTGACGTTGACATTGATCAGTGATGCAGGTTTTATCAGACTCACGCTCCCATTGTGAAGTTACACATTAACCTTTTCACCTAATGCTTTACCAGCTATTGATGATTGTTACCTTCTTCAGTTTTTTTTCCAACAGAAATTGTCAACTGATGATTTTCTAATGTTATCATCTTCTCTACATTTTTAGATGGAAATTTTCTTAATATCTTTTTTTCTCACAATTTAAGGTTATTAGAGGTCTCTGAACTTTAGTCTGTACAGAAGAAAGAGAATAAATATTTCATACATTTTTAAAATTACCAACAAGTATAGTAAATGGTTGTCATCATAGTGCCTTCAGTGTTGACAATGAGTTTTGTTTTATTTTGTTTTAGGTTTGTGTCTTTTATAATGGGATGCTTCAAGTTGTTTTTATAAGAAGGAGGAATATAAGTAGAAAATGAATAAACAAGAATACTGATTAAATCACTGCATTTAGGTCAGCATTTCTTGGGATTATGAAAAGTTGTTGGATGTTACATTTTCTAGGATATTTGCAAATACCTTCATATTTACACAAGAGTAGTTCTTAATTTCGTGAACATTTAAAATTAAATTGCCCAGTGCTTTAAACCCTATACCATCCTTGGTATTGTCATTCTTGGTAATTTTTTAAGGTCAAAGTGATCCTACATTTCAATTGTGATTTCCATAATTTTTTTTTCTCTAATGCTTTAATATCTCCCTCCTCCACCTTCATCGTAGAGTTTGGGTTGAGATAAATAACAAGCCTGTTTTTATTCTCCTTCACTCAGGAATGGATTAATATGAATAATAAAATAGTAATTTGTTTCTTAAGTCATGCTAATAAGAATTAAAGAAAGAGAGGGAGAGAGAGAGAAAATTAAAGCTTATAGAAGTGAATTTCTTAGCCTCCAAAGAAAAGATTGATAGTACTTTAACCAAACTTAGAATTAATACTTTGTGAAAACATTCATTAATATGGCTATTTCTCTTCTTGACCTTATATTCTATCAATATCTTATTATGTGGAGAAAATGGAGACATCAACATAGTACAAAAAGCTTATTAAAAAAGGCAAATGGGTCAAGCTTGTATGCAATAGCAATTATGAAAATAATCAAAACAAGTCACTGAATAAGATTTAATTAATTAAGTTATAGCTAAAGTAAGGCTCTGTGTTAGTGTGTTTAACAACCAAGAAGAGCACATTCTGGTCACAAACCATGTATGATCATTTATAATAAGTGTGCATAATCTAGTGGAAAAGTGAGTATATTATATAAATGAGAAACTAGTGGCAGAGATGGTGTTTTAGGTAGCAAGGATCTGGCCTCAATAATTATTGGTATTAAAATATGGGTAGTTAAGACTGTAATTAAAAAAAAAATACTTCACGTGTTCTTTCAAAGGGAACCTGTAGTTTAATATTAAATAGGTGAAGTCATGTGACAAAAATTTTAATATTCAATTTATAGACAAAAAGACACGTATATAAAACAATTTCTCATTTTAAATGCTTCATTAAAAAGCCTCCTTATATACTTACATAAAAGATGTAAATATTCAATGCAATGTGGTTATTGTAAGATGAGATTAACACAGTATGTCATGTCATCAGACTAAGCGGCATTGTCACTTGATACGTTTTACATATTCTGTTTTCAAAGAACCAATTGGTGAATGAAAGCAGCCTAATAATTATAGTAGTCATTCACTCACTCATTCATTCAGCAAACACATGTCAAATATCATGTGCCAGATACAGTTCCAAGTTCTAAGAAGAAAGAAAAAGATTAATAAGACAAGGACCCTTTATTTAAGGAGCTCACAGTCTCCGTGGAGAATTATGCAGAGAAACAGTTAATAGTATCCCCTGTGAATTGTGTTATAATGAAAATATGTAAGATGAGCTGTGTGGTGACTTGAAAAGAATGGGGATTATTTTGTCTGGGTAAACGGGAAAGAGCTTTTCCAAGGAGTTTACTTTAGATTTGGATGTTGAAGGTTGAATACTAGTGCACCAAATGGAGAAGTGAAAAATCACAATTTAAAACTAGAGAATCAAGCACATTGGTAAAGAAAGGAAATTATAAGACAGCATGTGGTGTTTAGGGGTGATACGTAATTCTGCATGATTGGAGTAGAGGGTGCGTGAGAGAGAAGAGAATGGCAGGAAATGAGACTCCATGCAATGTTGGATACAGCTGGAGAAGATTGGATACCATGAGAAGAAGCTTGGGTTTACAAACCGCAGTGTTTCTAGGTGTCCAGCAAAGGTTCGTATGTAGTTTTACGTAATTAACAGTTCTGTGGTTTATGAGGGATAAAATGTGGACATTGTAGGCAGAAAGATGAGTTTGAAGGGTGTTACCAGAGTTGATGGGACATGAACCAAGAGAGGGGTAGTAAGCTGCCCCAAAAGGTAACAACTTCAGAAGTTCTTTAGAACAAGAATCAATTACACCAGAGGAGCAGTTGCACATCATGGGTTATAGAGAGAAATAATCAAGAATTATTCTGAAGTAGCTAAATTGGGTTGATTACAAATGCATTGAATCAAGGAGAACAGTTGATTTTAGGGAAAAGTTTCCCGACTTCCTTTTGGGCATATTGAGGTTTAGGAAGCTGAAGAATACCCAGAAAGGACTATGAGGGATAGAGGCCTAGAGATACCTTCTCCCCATAAAACAAATAATTTTAAAAAGGAAGCATCCAGCTATCCATTTGGAATTTGATTCAGCTTCATGGACTTTTATATAAAGCAAAGGATTCGTTTTTTGCCTATGGAAAAAAAAAGAGCAGGCAGAACTTATGAATATGAAACAAATGTGTCTGAAGCATCTAGAAGCTCAAGGACATTTTGATGCAAAATTTCAGTGAAGATATGAGAAAATTATCGTCCTTGTTTTTTCATTTTAGATTTGTATTTTGAGATTAGGCCCAGGGTTATATTTAATTTTAATTGATAGACATTTAGTGGAAGGTAAACAAATTTTGTTCAAAACTTTATAGAAAAACAGGAGGTTGTCGTAAGGAATTTTGGGGATTTGGCGATTTTAAGGATTTTTAAAAAATAATCAACAACCTCTAGAAAACAAATGTTAAAAATGATTTTTTGATTTATTGACAGTGATAATGCAACTATCACTTACTTCCTGACAGTATTTGACAAGCAAGGGTTTTCTCCTCCATTTATTACTATGTCAGGATTTTTCCCCACAAGTACCTTACTAGGTATTTCCGCCCCCCGCCCCCAATTTCTTAATTGGGAAAAACAAGGCCAGAAAAATTAAATAACATTGTTGAGAACATTAAGCAGTCATTGAGCCAGAATATGAACAATGGTTTTTAAGGAGTCTCCTTCACAATTGATAAAAGTCCACTTTGAGGCCTTAGTTCCTTTTCTCTCTCTCTCTCTCTCTCTCTCTCTCTCTCTCTCTCTCTCTCTCTCTCTCTCTCTCTCTCCCTCCCTCTCTCTTTCTCCCCCTTTGACTATTTTTTGAAAGTATCCACCCACGTGGAATCTGTGGTTATTAGCTAAGGTCATTCATTGTTCAAATATGCCAGTAACTCTGTGGTTTCATCATTTGCTATATTTTTGAGTATTCAGTAAGATTACTGATTATTTCGTTAAAGGTCAACATTTCTTTCTCAATAAGCATTTAATAAATAAATGTGAAAGACTTAGTGCTATCGGAAGTACTGAATCAAAAACTTCTTCGTTGGAAACTAGTGAACTAAATCTTGTAGATGAATGACAGTAACAGCAGGAGTCACTTAGCATTAAGTTTGCCTTCAGTTAAGCCAATGGAAACTGAATAGAGAAAACACTTTTTTACTAAAAGGCTTTTTTAGTAAGGACAAGTTTCCAAAAATGCACCACTAACAGAACTTGATTTGTGCATTTGTGACTTTCGAAAGAAACATGTATTTATAACACTGTTAAACAGAATAGCCTTAAATCAAAAGCATAAAGTGTGGTTCGACTAGTAGCATCTGGAAAGAATCAATCTCTGTGCCTATAAAGTTTCTAAGCAACCACAAATTGGAGCAATGCAAGGTTAGTTCATGGGAAGCTAAAGGTATAATTTTTAGATTTCCACAATTTTGGATCTGCTGTAGGGCAAAAACACTGAAAGCTTATTTACACATTCTGTGTTTCTTTATTAAATACAAATTTCATATGATATCAGATGATCACAGCTTTTTGTAAGCAAATGGGCCTTTTCAGAAGGTCCAATTTAAGCCTTTCTTTGTTATATATAGTTGAAATCTGCATATGTAGTCCAGCATAATTATTTTGTGAAATGTAAAACACACTGAAATCATGGTATTATTATTATTTAAGCTATGAATTTGCTATTGTATGTCAGATGCTTTCTGAACTTTAAAAATTCTGATTGGATCGAATCCAGTCATTATCAAACAATATTTCAATGCACCTTTTTACAATATGAATTTAAAAGTAAAGTCATTCATTTCCCCCTTTTTCCTATGTATTCGTTTGCATTTTATCAGATTAAATGTAAATATACTTTACAGAAATTACCTCTTAAAATCTTGAAGGTGAGTCTGAAAAGTCTTCCACCTAACAAGAAGACAGGAAAATAAAGACTTTCTTATAGTATTATAACATAAAGCCATTTTAGAATACTGTGATTTCTGAAAAGGACTTCCTTTTATTTATTTATTTATTTATTTATTTATTTATTTATTTATTTATTTATTTTTGCATGAGGTAAGGTTTCTTTTTAACAATGTAACATTAGAGACTAGCCTAGAGGAAATTAAATAAATCTTCCTTATATATCATGTAGGATCAATTACTTTGTCATGTAAATCTTTAAAATTTATACATTTATAAAAATTTTTCATACAATAATAGAGAATGTTAATAGAGGCTATTAGGACTTTAATTATCAGATAACCAGTTGAGCTTACCATAAGAAATGTAGGACTAAAAAATTATTAATTGACCTTACTCAGTAGTATATCAATTTTCACAAATAGAATAAGTTAGGTTTCTATGCTGGTGTAAACAATTTTGAATGCTATATTGATCGGACAATTAAGTTCGCGAGCTCATCCTAGAAGAAGTGCTACACACCTCACTGCTGAATATCACTATGGTCACATTCAAAGTACTCCCCTTGGGAAGCTATGCACTGACGCCAGTGCCTAGTCCACCCTTCAAAGTAATTTTCAAACTCTTTTTTTCTGGAGTGGCCATCAGAGCTGTCATCGTATTATCCTTGATGTCCTGAATGTCATCAAAATGTCTTCCTTTCAATAGTTCCTTTATCTTCAGGTAAAGAAAGAAGTCATTGGGGGACAATGAGTAGGGAGGGTGTTCCAATACAGTTATTTGTTTACTGGCTAAAAACTCCCTCACAGACAGTGCCGTGTGAGCTGGTGCGTTGTCGTGATGCAAGAGACATGAATTATTGGTGAAAAATTCAGGTCGTTTTCGTCTAACTTTTCCATGCAGAATGTTCAGTACTTCCAAGTAATAAACTTGGTTAACTGTTTGTCCAGTTGGTACAAATTCATAATGAATATTCCCTCTGATATCAAAAAAGGTTAGCAACATCATTGCAACAAGTTCGTAAACCTAATTGTCAGACATCATATATTTAGTTTTTTGTCTAGAAGGAATTTTTCATCTACAAGTAATACAGGAATACTATATTATAAATGCAACTTGCTTTTTTTTTTCTTTTTAGTGGTGTAACTAAGGGCTGAAAGATACCAGTAGAAGTTGATTGGTCCCAGCTGGCTAACTTTCTTAGATCTAAAGCCGTAGACTTTGTTTCCTTAGACGTAAGTGGGCAAATAGATTTGTAAAACGGCCAAAATGGAAAGTGTGAAGTATTAACTGAGTATGCATTGGGCACACTTCTGCATCAGCCAGCCTCCCATAAAATAGACCCCCAGATATTCTCCCATCACCCGCCTGCACACATATGATTAAAGCAGCCTTTATTAGTACTTACTAGCTATTTCAGAGTCCAGTATTTTGTTTTGGGCTTTGGTTCCTTCCTTCTGGCCCAGGAGCCTACTAACTGTAGTTTCAATTTGCCGATAATTCCTTGAACACCCATAATGTACCATTAATGTAAAGACCTAATAGGTGATTAAGATTCAGACATTGCTTTTCAGAAACTGATTCTCATGTGGAAGATGATGAATACATATATTATTAATGCTAACGAGAAAGAATCCTCCCATTTGTTTATCATAGTGCTACAGAGAAGAAGGCATTGTTTACTGGGACCCTACTATGTGCCATACACTGTGGTAGGCACTTTACCTTCACTATCACACCCAATTCTCACAACACATTTATGTAAATAAGGGATATCAAAATGACATAATTAGCAACTAGTGTGCCAGAAGTTAGACTCAAATCTGCCTGTCTGTCTGTCTGACTCCAAACTTCCTACTGTTACCTTGCTGTTTCCTATATTTCCACTCAGAGGAAACAGGGAAGGTGCCTCCGAGAGGGTGAATTATAAAGATATAATTACATAGCTTGTTTTTTCTCTTTTACACGAATAACAAGTTTTCATAGAAATTCTAAATATCTAATAATGTTGAAAAAATACATCCCCACCATATGTCACTCTTATGTAGGTGAGAGGCAGCTCAGATCTGCGAAATTGTGACATATTCAAGTCTGTGACTAGACTGTGTATATTAAACAGCTGCAACATGCATAAGAAGTGCATTCTTTCCAGCAAAGAGGAGTTTCCTCTTCCGTGTAAGACAAAGTTCTCTTCTTGAGAGAAGGAGGTAAAAACTGCCTCTTTTCAGCATTGTCATACTTATTTATATAGTTCATTTGAAATTTTGTTTATGTGAAAGCATGAATTCAAAAACTGGTCCTATTTTTTACCAGCTGAGGGACCTAAAGCAAGTTAGATGGCTTCTCTGAATTTCAGTTCCCTCCTAAGTAAGGAGAGGGGACAAAGTTTGCCTCACATATATGGAGAGCAAATGTACCTGCATGTACCTGGCACATGATAAACATTCAATTCCCTTTTCTTTCTCAGACCATTTAGAATGTCTGGCCCTGAGATTTCTGTTCAGGGTTACATACAGCTGTCCCATCCAGCATACTTTATGTGACAATTTGAGAAAGGCTTGTTTCAACTATGTCTTTGGCATGAAGCTCTTTATTGCCTTGGCTAAGTGCCTGATTGAATAGAGAGCCAGCTTGTTTCAGGGGCCAACTTGCAATAGAATGGCTAAAGTGAATGAAACTCTTCTTTGTGGGTTTTGTTTGTTTGTTTGTTTGTTTGTTTGTTTGTTTGTTTTATTCCTCTGAAGGAAGACAATGTTTGACCTTAGGCAAGTTACTCAGCCTCTCTATCTCAGTTTCCTTATAGGAAAAATACAATGACCATATCTACCTCAAAATGTCGCAAGAACAAATAAATGAGATGTTTTCGAGGCATGAGAAATATGACCTTTTTTGTCCCCTTCTTGTTGAGGTCATTGACAATTTGTAGGAACTTGTATTTCTTATGAGAAACACAGTAGCACAGTGATTTAAGAAATCCAAAGCATATCAACCCTAAGTTTCAACATAATTCTCCTGCATGGTGGCTGGGATAACTTTTCTGGGACTCCTTTTTTTTTTCTTTTTTTTTTAAATGTCTAAGTTAGAATAATAGAATAATAGTACCTAAACTCAGAGGTTTGAATATATAATTAAATTTATCAAAGTTTACATATTAAACATCAGCCATAATATAGCACAAAAATGTAAATTTTGGGGGAGTCAAGTGGAGATTTCAAATGACTCTCTTAGGTAACGGGAATGATAAATGATGTAATGACAAGGTAAAGATAGCATAATGTGGAAAAAGGTGTCCACATACAGATACTTAATTCCCTTCAATTTCAGGAACAATATTTGAGTACCAAGTGATTATTTGGCTCTATACTGCACTCTGGAGGTTAAAAAACTGGGAAATCATGAGTTCTAGATTATACACAGTATATTTTTTCTATCTCTCACTTATTAACCACTTACTGTGTTTCAAGCACATGAAATAAAAATAATACTAAACTTTCATAGAATGCCTATTATTAAATTTCAATATGAAATTCTGCACGCCGAATTTCATGCATTATTTCATTTAATCTCACATCACTCCCAATGAGGTATATCTCTTTTTACGTTTAATAGATAAGACAACAGTCTTTTTTAAATATGTTTTTTATTAGTTTTAGGAACAAAACAACGTAATTATTAGACATTTACACCCCTCACAAAATGATAACCACCCCCAGTCTACTACACATCTGACACCGTGCATAGCTATTACAGTACCATTGACTATATTCCCTATGCTGTATTTTACATCCTGTGACCATATATGCAGAAGGTGCCAAAAAATGTACACATTTTAAGAAAGGAAAAAACTGTATTAAAATTGTAATACTCAGTATAGACCAATAACAAAAGATAAATACAAGTCACGTTTGACTTCTGCAATTACAGGAGGTGCTCAAAGTGGTTACCATCAACATAATTTGAATAGTTTTTTCCTTTCTTAAAATGTGTATACACTTTTTTGTCACCCTGTGTGTGTGTCTGTGTGTGTGTGTGTGTGTGTGTGTATAGTTGACATTCATTATTATTTTATATTGGTTTTAGGTGTACAGCACAGTGGTTAGGCATTTATATAATCTATGAAATGATCCCCCCGATAAGTCCAGTACCCATTTGACACCTAACATAGTCTTTATAACATTATTGATTATATTCCCCATACTGTATTTCACATCCCCGTGACTATTTGTTGACTACCAATTTGTACTTCCTAATCCCTTCACCTTCTCACCCCGTTCCCATCTACCTAGCAAACCATCAGTTTGTTCTCTGTATCTGTGAATCTAGAGAAAACAGTCTTAAAGGGTGAATAACATGTCTGTGGTTATACGGAAACTAACAAACAGAATCAAAATCTAAATCTTGAATTACTAATCTCTACCTTAGACAGGAATGTTAACACCAAATGCATTTTCCTTTATGAATTGTACCATTTTTCCTGAATGAACAATTTGCCTTAAATAGAACTCATGCTATCCCTTTGATATAGTGGACGGTTTTGACAGCATGCTCTTTTTAGTGAAACTAAATGGAAGAATGTTTACATAGAGAGGCAAGAAAAGTAGGCAAACACAGAACCCATTCTTATCATTAGTAATTATAAGATAATGAGAAAATTATGAAAGATGGGAAAGGAAGTTATAACATGAGCAAAAGGCTAATGCAAGGTATTTTGGAAAAGCAGATTAAGCAAATTATTGCAATGTGTATTACAGGTCCTGAATATAATTGAGCAGGCCTTTTGATCCCACTGAAAAGAAGAGCAGGCAATGGTGACATTGAGCACTTTTACAGTTTAGGATTGTTTTTTAAGTTACTATTAGGTTGGTGCAAAAGTAATTGCAGTTTTTGCATTTATTTTTAACTTTGTAAACCGCAATTACTTTTGCACCAACCTAATAGCTGTATGGGCTGTGACAATGCAATAAAACATGAAACAGTATTGAGGAGCTTGGATTTATGAACTAAATTACCTGTCAGTGTTGGAGATCTTGTCTTTTCTATTTGTATGAACCAAGAAAAGTTGATACAAGTTAAATACAAATAAAGAGATGTGTGCATTTACTACTGGCTCTGATCTAAGCTTTTTAGAGCAGTGATAAATGTACTGTTCCAGGAATAGTTAATACATAGCCACAGAGACTTCGTACTACCACCCTATGCTTAGAATGGGGCTTAGCAAACTACAAGTACATGGCCCAAAGCTGGCCTACTGCAGGTTTTCATAAATAAAGTTTTATTGGAGCACAACCATGCCATTCACTAGGTACTACCTATGGCT
This sequence comes from Rhinolophus sinicus, assembly GCF_036562045.2. Taxonomy (NCBI): domain Eukaryota; kingdom Metazoa; phylum Chordata; class Mammalia; order Chiroptera; family Rhinolophidae; genus Rhinolophus; species Rhinolophus sinicus. The sequence continues at coordinate 110,961,361 of NC_133756.1, forward strand.
GCTTTCATGCTATAATGGTGGAGTCGACCAGAGACTGTATGGCTCCCAAATCCTGAAATATTTACCACCTGGGCCTTTATACAGACATTTTCCTGACACTTGATTTAGAAGATTATCTAAATTCTAGAGTTTTCAGATGAAGTAGATAAATTTGCATAAAACAAACACAAAGCACACAATATCCTCTTAAAATAAAAGCTTGATCATTTTTAAGTAGTTGTCATAAAACTCCTCTTAGTGAACCTATTAATTTGGAGAAAGTGACTATCTCCCTAAAGCTTTTCTGGAATTTTCCTTACATGTCTTATGATATAAGAACTTTTAAATGTAATCACTCTGTCAACAAATATTTTTGAGTAGATTCTAAGTCCTAGAACGGAACCGGGCACTAGAAATACAAGTTGTGTTAGATATATAGCCTGTGTCCTTAAAGAATCCCCGGTGTATGGAGCATTTACACTAAATCTTTTTAAAGTTCATTTTCCCGTAGATGTCATATAGTTGGATTTGCTTTAATATCCTATCAACCAATCTTCACCTTTCAATTGAAGATTTTACACTATTTACATTTGGTGTAATTATTAATATGCTAGAGCTTAAATCTGCTATCTTGCTATTTGCCTTCTATATTTACTCTCTGTTCTTTGCTTTGTTTTTCCGTTTCTCCTGCTGGTTTGCTTTTGGGTTTGTTGTTGTTGTTGTTTAGATTGATTTGTATGAGGTAAGGGTGTGGTTTCCTTGATGTTTATTCTACTTGGGTTTTGCTGCTTTTCTTAAATCTGTGGATTTATAGTTAAATTTGGAAAATTATTGGTCACTATTTCTTCAAATAGTTTTTCTTCCCTCACCTATTTTCTGGGACTCCATTTGCCCCATGTTAGAATGCTTGATATCATTGGTGCTCTTTTTTTTTTTTTTTTTTTTTTGTCAATTTAATTCTCTGTTTCATTTTGGAAAAAAAAAGTCACTATTTCCTCAGTTCACTTATCTTCTGCAGGATCTTAATCTGCGGTTATTCGCATCCAGTATATTTTCACTTCAGGTATCTATTTTTTATCTTCATATATTCTATCTCTTTCCTCGTCTTCCTCATCCTGTTCATGTTTTTCTCTACATTCTTAATCATATGGAGCACATCATTGCATTAGCTTTCAAACACTCTTATATGCTAATTTCATCATTTCTATCATTGCTGGCTCTGTATCTATGATATATCTATTTTTAATCATGATTATGGGTCGTATTTTTCTGCTTCTTTGCATATAATTTTTGTTGTTGTTGATGCTAGACATTATATGCTTAATACCGTTGGTTGCTGGGATTGCTGTATTAATTAATTAATTAATTTATTTATTTTTATTAAATTTATTGGGGTGACATTGGTTAATAAAATTATTGGTTTCAAGTGTATAATTCTATAATACATCTTCTATATATTGAATTGAGAGTTCACCACTCAAAGCCACTTATCTATCCATCACCATATATTTGACCCCTTTACCCTCTTCTACAACCCTACGTCCCCCCTTACCCTCTGGTAGCCACTAAACTGTTGTCTGTGTCTATGAGTTTTTGTTTCTTTGTTTGTTTGTCTTGTTCGGTTGTTGCTTTCAGTTTTATATCCCACATATGAGTGAAATCATATGGTTCTTAACTTTTTCTAACTCATTTCACTTAGCATGATAATCTCAAGATCCATCCATGTTGTCACAAGTGACGGTATTTCACCTTTTCTTATAGCTGAGAAATATTCAACTGTACGTGTACACCAAATCTTCTTAATCCAGTCATCTATTGAAGGACACTTTGGTTGTTTCAATGTCTTGGCCATCATGAATAATGCTTCAGTGAACATAGGGGTACTTATATCTTTATGGATAAATGCTTACAGATTTTTTGGGTAGATACTGAAGAAGAGGAATTGCTGGATCATATGGTAATTCTATTCTTAATATTTTGAGGAATCTCTATATTGTTTTCCATAGTGTCTGTACCAATATACATTCCTGCCAGCAGTGTATGAGGGTTCCGTTTTCTCCACAGTGTCCCCAACACGTTTTTTATTACTTGTCCTGTTGATAATAGCCAATCTAACAAGTGTAAGGTGGTATCTCATTGTGGTTCTGATTTGCATTTCCCTAATAGGTATTGAAGTTGAACAACTTTTCATATGTCTGTTGGCCATTTGTATGTCTTCTTGGGAGAAGTGACTGTTCAGGTCCTCTGCCAAATTTTTAATTGGATCATTTTTTTGTTGTTGTTGAGTTGTATGAGTTTGTTTTATATTTTGGATATTAGCCCCTTATTGGAGGTATTGTTTGCAAATATCTCGTCCCATTTGGTTGGTTGCTTCTTTGTTTTGTTGATGGTTTCTTTTGCTGTGCAGAGGCTTTCTAGTTTGATATAGTACCATTCATTTATTTTTGCTTTTACTTTCCTTGCCTTTGAGGTCAAATTCATAAAATCCTCTCTAAACCCAAGGTCCATACGTTTAGTGCCTATGCTTTATTCTATGCAATTTATTGTTTCTGGTATTATATTTATGTCTTTGATCCATCTTGAGTTAATTTTGGCTTATGGTGACTAGACTTATAGTCTAGTTTCATTCTTTTGTATGTGGCTTTCCAATTTGCCCAGCACCATTTATTGAAGAGGCTTTCTTTTCTCTGTTGTATGTTTTTGGCTCCTTTGTCAACAGTTATTTAACCATATATATGTGAGTTTGTTTCTGTTTTTCAATTCTGTTCCATAGGTCTGTGTGTCTGTTTTCCTGCCAATACCATGCTGTTTTGATTATTGTTTCTTTGTAGTATCATTTGAAGTCAGGGAGTGGGATACTTCCTGCCTCGTTTTTTTTTTTTTTTTTTTCCCTCAGGATTGCTTTGGATCTTTAGGGTCTTTTGTGAGTCCAAAAAAATCTGATATTTTTGTTGTTGTTGTTGTTCTATTTCTTTTAAAAAGTGCCATTGGGATTTTAATGGGGATTGCATTAAATCTGTATATTGCTTTGAGTAGTATCATCATTTTACCTATGTTGATTTTTCCAATCTATGAACATGGAATATCTTTCCATTTCTTTGTGTCTTCTTCAATTTCTTTTAATACTGTCTTGTAGTTTTCAGAGTATAGGTTTTTTACGTTTTTTGTTAAGTTTATTCTTAGGTATTTTATTTTTTTGTTACAATTGCAAAAAGAATTAAAATTTTCTTTTTCACTTCTTTTTCTGAAATGTCATAGTTAGTATATAGGAGTGCAATAGATTTTTATATATTGTTTTGTGCCCTGAAACTTTATTGTATTTGTTTATTATTTTAATAGTTGTTTGGTGGGATCTTTAGGCTTTTCTGTATAAAGAACCATGTTGTCTGCAAAAAGTGACAATTTGACTTTTTTTAGAGTATTGGACTTTCACTGGCATACCGTTAAGTTACACAAAATCAGTTTAATACTTTTGATGATTGCTTTTAATCTTTTATTAGGTAAGGCTTCCCTGAATCTAGGATTAATTAGGATTATTCATTCCTACAACTAAAGCAATATCCTTCTTAGTTCTTGACCTCTTGCCCAAATAACATGAGGTCTCTTTATTCTGGCTGATGGAAATGTAAAATATTTCCAGCTCTACATGACCTCTGAGAGTTGTTCAGTCTATTGTTTTCTAGTGATTCTTTTTCCCAGTGTCATGGAGCCTCAACCCATGCATACCTAGATAATTGTACAACCAGAGAATTTGTGGAGTTGGGGGGGCCTTCTATTCAGATCTCTGGGGTTCTCTCTCTCTCTCTCTCTCTCTCTCTCTTTCCCTCCCTTCTTCCCTCTCTCCCTCCCCCTCTCTCTTTCTCTTCTTCGTGCACCACCACCCCTTTCTGGTATTCTGCCTGTAAATTCTACCTGTGTTACTTACCCTAAACTCCAATTTCTGTCTTCTCAATATATTGAAGAAACTGGGCTCCATATTTCTTTCTGCCTCCAGGCAGTAAGCTGGGGCAATTGTCAAGCTCACCTCATTTATTTCCTTCCTCGGAGAGATTCCAGGAATATCTATTACCAAATGAATAAAAATGGTTGGTTCACATATTTTGTCTGGTTTTCTAGTTGGAGAGTAATTTCCCTAGTGGCCAATACTTCATGGGAAGGAGGGGGAGTCACAATTATGGTAAATGAATTGAGATTTCATGGATAATTATACAATAGTTATTTAGGTTCCAGAGTCACACATTACTAATTACCCAGAGAATTTGAGGAAGAATTTATAAGGAGAATGTGACATTTCAGTGAGGTTTGAAAGTATATGTAGGAATTTGACCCTTGACAATTATTTTTTCACTTATTTGTATTTAGCCAACTTTATTTCCATTGCTTCCACTGATTACTACAAGTCATTACTTTTCAAGCCTTCTATCAAAATAATCACACCTTATTCTCAAGAATTAGCCTTCCTTAAAATATTGAGGTAGCTTGGCTTATAAGGCATTTTCTCCCTCGTCTCTTCACATTTTCTTAATATGTTATCTTCCCTCTTTCCTCCTGTTGAAAGCCTACCTGTTCCCTATACCATTGATTCTATCCCATTAGTGGGTTGAGGGTGACAGGGAAAAATAATGCATTTTGAAACTGGAATGGATTATATTCCTAGGTTACGAAATGAATTTTCTTTGAATATGAGTTTAGAAGCCCCAATTATTTTTTTCCTTAGTCTAAGAATTAGCATATCAAATATAGCTGCATATTTACTGGAAAATATAAATCAATTGAATTTGATGGATAGAATGCACAGATTTAAAATCAAGTCTTTATTATGAAGGAAGCAGAATAGGTTGTATGATCTTGGTTGGTGTGGGAGCCATAGGAAGCCCTAACAGCCCTACGAAGAAAGGATGCCATTTTATTCCTCATTCAACCTTAGGGAAGCCTAGAGATATTACAGTAGAAGGCCAAAGTGTAATAAGCAGACTTTTAATATCTCTTTAAGAAGAGTGTTTTGTGAGGGTGCTTGGGGATTTCATGCTGTTTTCTTAGTCCCATGTACTCTTAAGAAGTCACTGGATTTTTTCTCATTTAAAACAAAAATAAATTCCAGCTGCCCTAGACAATGATTTTTAGGCAGTTTAACCTTTACTAACTATAAGTATGTATGGAAATGTATTAACTCTCTCAGCTCTCCAAGGCACCCATCATGAAATTTAATTCAACAAATCCCTTGATGATTCTGCAGTAGACTGAGAGTGTTAACACACCTAGCAGAGATAGGATGTTAAGAACTAGTCCTTAAGTGTGCTGTTAACCTTGGCTTTGAGTTTGCATCACCGAGATTTACTAAGCAATGTGACACAGCCAGGGGTTAACAGGTTGGAGTGATGCATATTCAGTCACTTCTCAGTTTTACCATTGTTTTAGAATATATGTGTACCTCAAATTAATTTGGGGGGAAAAAAGTAACGTCTGCATACAAAACGCCATATGCTCTCTCTCTCCCTCATGGAACTGACAGAGCAGAAAGAACAATGTAAGAGAAATGACCTGGGTTCAAATCCCAGCTCTGCTATTTTCCAGCAGTGTGGTCTTAAATAAGTTGCTTGATTTATCTGATCGTCAGTCTCTCTATGTCTATAGAAATGAGATTTAGGGGATAATAATACACATCTTATGGCTTTTTCTTAGCATTAAATGAGTTACTGTATAGCAAGAACAAAGCCAGTTGCTTGATGTGTAATAGATGCTCAGTAAGTGCCAGTGTGTGTGTGTGTGTGTGTGTGTGTGTGTGTGTGGTGTGTAATATTGAACGTCAATCATGCAGTTGTGAAACTGAGAACATCCTATTTCTCAGAGTGGGAATAGCACATTTGCTGACACTGTCTCATCTCTTCACTGTGTCCTAGCAGGCATTCATGTGCAGGGGCATGATAATAGCAAAGTGTTTGTTCCTGGATGTTGGTAGAGTTATTTTTTCAAACAGCCTAGAAAGAAGTTACCATTTCAGAGTTATCACCAGCTTCCCCAGGGCTTAATTTCAGAGGTGTTAGAGTTGAGAACAGGGACTCATTTTCATCTACTTAGTATCTTGCGCAAAAGAAAAACGAAGGCATGAAAATTGGTTTCACATACCAATAAAAAGAGAAGCGTGTTACCAGTTCTATCTCCAAACAAAAGAAAAACTGGGACCTGCTGTTTGATGAAGACAGAAGGTATAGGAACAGGCGTCCTTACTGAGCTCAGCATCATCTGATAGTGCTTCAAACAATGCCAAGTCTTAATGGGGACTAAATTTCATAAAATTCCACAGTCAGCTTTTGTCAAGGCCACTGTAAAGGAGATCTCTGCAGAAATGATCCAGAAAGTATGTATGTTTAAATGATGGATGAAATGTAGCGTACCTGCTGAATGAGCAATGAGATAGTATATGCAACAGGTATTTATAGATTAGACGGCACTATGAAAATATGAGCAATTGTTGCTAATATTATAATAATATTTAGAACTTGTTTTATTTGATTTGCCTGTTTCCAAATGTGTACATATACCAAGGTCTGAATTCTTTGGCATGGCCAACTGTTAGAAATCATTAAAATAACACTCCCGTATATTAAGAAGTTTGGGAAAAGATCTTCATTGTTTTGTTTAAGGCTCTGATTTTTAAAAAAAAATAATTTTCAATCAGAGTTTTTATTTGTCTTGATTAGAAATATTTTCTTATTTTTACTAATAATCATTTAAAAGCTGATGCCAACATTCAAAGAAAACAACAGACACTCCTGTATCGCGGGTCTTTGTTGTTACTCTGTTCATTTCTTGTTTCTCGATGTGATTACCATATTTATTCACATACTTCTCATTCTGCTCCCTTCACTTTAGCAGTACATTTCATTCATTCATTCATTCATTCATTCATTCGTTCATTCATTCAATAGATAATGCCTGCGTACCTGCTGTATGTGCTAAATAGACCCCGAGGAGACACTAGTAAGCACAGCCACTGCTCTCAGACATGAAACGAGTAATCATCCAACTAACATGAAATTAAACTGACAGGTGCTGTGAAAGGAAAGAATGTGCTGCAGCGACACCATGTAATGGACAATCTGACCCGGGCAGGGAGACCCAGGAAGGCTTTTCTCAGAGGGGAAAACACACATGACTTGGAGTCTGAACGCCAGTGTGCCTGTTGATACATTGTTTCAGAGTCTCGTGCTCTTCACTGTAAACAAGGAACATCTTTGCATATCTCACATGCTGGATGTGTGGATTCAATGCACAACAGGCCTTGGCTGCTACTGCCCTTCCTTATCGTCCACTCTCTATAGGTAGTCATAGTAGTCTTTTTAAAAAAGACGTCTAGATTATGCTGTGTCTCTGTGCACAGCCCCCTGGTGGCTTTCTGTGGATCTCAGGAAAAATCTAAAATCTGTCCAATGGCCCATGAGGCCCCAAGTGAATTAGCCCTTTCTCACGGCTTCTGCTGCTCAGCTCCTTCTCTGCCTCACTCACCCTTTTCTAGTCACAGCAATTTTGTTTTATTTACTTATTTTTTTTACTATTCTTTAATCCTAGTAAGCCAAGCTTGTTCCACCAAATGGCCCTTATTCATTCTGTGTTTGCTCTTCTCTCTCTGGAATTCTCCCTCCACATATTCCCATGATTCTCTGTCTCATTTCTTTTAGGCCTTTTGCTGAAGTGCCATCTTCCTCAGAACTTCTTTTTCTGAGCCCTCTATCTAAATTTTCTCCCATTCCCATTCCCTACCCTGGCATTTTCTGGTTCTCTTCTCCTTTAGCCTGATTTGAGTTTTCTTCATGGGCACTTATTGATAATGCTAATTGTTATTAGAAAACCACAGGAATATTTTCTACTCTTATTTACTATTTGCCCAGCTCTCTTCTAGAGTCTTTATACCTGTTAACTCATTTAATACTCTGTATAATCCAAAGAGGACGATAATTACCATTAACCATACTTTACAGGTAAGGGATTAAGACAGAGCAGTTAGGTAACTTACCCAAGCCACAGTCCAGTGGTTAAGTAAGGATTCAGGACCACGCATTCTTGATTCCAAATGTCATGCTCTTGACTATTATCTGCTGCTATCTCTCAGCTTGAAAGTGTGCCGTATACTATTTTTTCCCCTTATTTGTTCTGTTTACTTGCTGACACACTTGTATCAGCAGGGCCTAAAAAGTGCCTCACATACAGTGATTCTCAGTAAGTATTTCTGAATGAATAACAGGCCAGAAACTGGTAATGCAGTGCCTAGCAAAAGCCTGTCTTTATTAGATGCATTTATGGTAATTACAGTGTCCTGCTTTAGAAGGTGACATGTGGAGATGGGAGTAACTCTCCATAGAAAAATTATTGAGCCTGAAACATCTATCTCTGGTGCCCTCGCCCTCCTATTTCCATGTCCTTACCCTCTGATTTCGCCTCCACTACCCGATCTTCAGTGTCCTATGCTCTCTTCTTCTGCCCCCATGGTCCTTCTCTTTGAAAATGATCTGAACTCTTTCGCTTGAGGTATAGAGAACTGAGTGCTGACTTAGCAATACCTCAGTGCAACAGGCTTCCAACTGATCTCATTCAGAAACAATATTCCATCTACGAGTATATTTATCAAACACTGACTTATGCTTGGGACACTGTGTTGGATGCTGAGGAAATAGGGTGAAAGTCACATTCTTCCCCTTGAGGGCACCCTAACTAACTCTTCTAATCATCTCCCAAGATGATTTTTCATGAAGCGTTACATTTAGTTCAACATGATATGGCTTCAAGAAAAAGATCACAAAGGGTCTTCAAGAAAAAGGTGATCTCCGTGATCTCCGTGATCTTTTTTCTCTGTGTCTTTATCCTGTTTCCTCCCATGCTCTAATCAGAATAATAAGCCTCTAAGCTTACCACCACTGTGGTAATACAACCTCTTCTCTCTAGTACTGTGCTCCTGCATCTCCTGGCTCATTTACTTGTCCTTCGAATCCCAGCTCAATTGTACCTCCAAGATTTTGCAGGTCAAGCTTCTCTGTGACCAGAACATCCAGCTCATGTTTGGATCATCTTATCTCATCCTACTTGCCAGAGGATCCTACAGGGCCTCGCTATTTGTCACTCATATTGGTGTTCTGAGAGCCAGTATCTGATGTGGGTTTTCCCACACACACCACCAAGCAATGCTTGGACACCAGCAGGGTCTGAGAAGTCAACTCAATTTTGACATCATCTACCTGGAGATCGAATCCTTATTCCACAGGTCCCACAGACTCGCTCTTCCCTTTAGACACTAGTTGCAAGTTCAGGTTGTTACCCATGCTTCTGACCAATTGGCTGTAAATCAGAGGTTCCCATGGCCCCTTCCTTGGGTTCAATTAATTTGTTAGAACTGGTCACAGACTCAAGGAAAGCTGTTTACTCACTAGATTATTGGTTTGTTACAAAGGACAGTTAAAAATTTCGAATCAACAGCCAGATGAAGAGACACAGAGACTGAGGTCTCAAACAAAAGAACTTTTGTCTTAGTGTAGTTGGGGTCTGGCATGGTAACATGTGGGAAGCCTTCTAGCAGGCCAATGTGGAAGCTCTCCAAAAAGGACCAAGAGCTGTCCTTTGGGTGTTTTATGGAGGTTTTGTTATGTAGTCATAATTGACTAAGCTATCGGCCATTGGCAATTGATTCAACCTTAATTCCCTTACCCCCTCCTTGGAAATCAGAGGGTGGAACTGAAAGTTTCTTTTGGCAACTGGACCCCTTGGGTGAGGTCCAAAAGTCATCTCATTAACCTAACAAGAGACACCATTGTTGCTCTCATCATTTGAAATCCCAAGGTATATTTGGGTGCCGTGAGCCAGGAAGTATGCATGAAGAAATATATTTTGAGAAATATATTTTGCTCATCTGAATGACCAAATATTATATATTTCTTATAAATCACAATACTGCATCACTCATTCCCATAAAACATTACCTTGCACAGGGCAGAATTCATGCATGCTATATAACAGATGTCCCACGATTGTTTGTTAAAAGGAGGAAAAGAAAATAAAGCCCTATTTGAATCTCATTGATAGGAACCTAATTGTATCAACAGCTTCAGTGAAGTTGCTGGGAATGGAAATTTTCAGAAGGGTCCAGAACTCTTCCAGCTGACGGCAGGTGTTTCTGGCTCCTGGGGCTGACTCTGGGATGCAGGGGTGGGTGACGTGACATGAAGTGGTAAATTTGGGGATTGACAGTTGGTTATAAGGTCTGGAACTCAATTATCTGCTCCTTGTCGTCTAAAGACAACATTTCTCGGTGTGAGTCATTTACTAGTTTATTCACTTTCATAAGAATTTTTTTTTTTCATATTTCTAGCAAATAGCATTTTTCTCATCCTGAAAACAAAGTTGTTCTTCCAGAAAGAAAATGACTTGACAAACAAGTGCATTTCCTTCTCAAAATTAAGGAAATAAACATAGAATGAAAAAGACTAGTATGCGAGTATGATTTAAGTTTAAATTTACTAATGCAAATTCATTGTTTTTTAAAGATTGTAAGTAAACAGTCAAGTATAACTTTTTAATGCACATTCATAACAAGTGTTTATTGAATGCCTATGATGCCTTGGGTACTTGATTTTAATGCAGACTTGGCTACTAAAATTTTCCACTTTGGTACATTTTTATACTTCGTATTTTATTTGATCTTATACTATTTTACTCATATAGTAAAGAGGAAAATATTTACATTTAAATACTTTATTGAAGAATTAGTATAATGATTGAATCAGAATTTCTATTAATTCAAAAATGCATTGAGAACTTACATTATCTAGATCAGGGGTATCCAAACTTTTTTCAATGTTTTTTACCAAGGGCCATATGCGGTAAAATACACAAACAGCCGGGCCACTCACTCGAGGTGAAGTACGCATTGCCTCACCTGGTTTATTTAAGTAAACTAAATATATTTTTGGAATTTGCTGCAGGCCAATTAACAATGGATTGAGGGCTGCAGTTGGCCCTCACTTTGGACACCCCTGGTCTAGATGCTAAGAATATAGTAGGGAACAAGCTGGACACATTTCTATAACAGACCTCCTGGAAGTTATATTCAAGCATTTAATTTGTTAGCATTGTGATAAGTGCTACTAAGAAGTGCTATGAGTGGTAGAGGATCTTATATCTGGGATGTCTGACTTATCAGGAAAGATTTAACAGAAGTTATATATGACAGCTAAAGAATTAATGGGAGGTGGTTACGTAAACTAAAAGATAAGTTCTGGAGGAAAAGCTATTACAAAGGAATCAGCCTTTGCAAGCATTCTGAGGGGGGAAGGAACATAGCCAGAGTGGCAGGAAAACAAGAGCCAAGAAAAGAAAAACGGAGACAGAAACATATCATACACAACCCTGAGGATTGTGCATTAAAGATTTGAGACTTTATTCAAAGAGCAACAATTGCCGTTTGAAAGTTATTAAGCAGATTGTGTTTCATAAAACTATAGCTGCTGTGTGGAGATTGGTTTGGAAGAAAAGTAAAAGCCATGGTCTGGAGAGAAAGAAGTATGTCCCATAGAAGAAGAGGCCTTTAATTTTGATTAGAAACCATTGTGTAGGCCAAGAAATGGATACAACGGATTTTTTTTCTTCCTCCCTCCCTCAGATTTCTGGTTTGTGCAGCTGGGGGATTGTGAGTGCTATTCACCGAGAAAAGAAACACTGGGGAAAGGCCAGGTTTAGGGAGAAAAATGTGAGTTCAGTTTGGGATATTTGAGGTGTGCAATATCCCTAAAGCTTTCAAATTGTATTGCTAAATAAATCCTAAAACTGTCCATTAAATTTAGGTACCATGGAAATCTTCAAAAGCCTTCAAACAAATGGTAGAAAACCAGTTTGGAGTAAATTGAGAAGCAAGTGTGAGTTGAGAAAATAGAGTAGACATGATTCTTTTTGAGAAGTTTGGTTGTAAATAGAAGGAGGGAAACATAATGATAGCTGGAGAAAGAATTATTTTTAAAGATGGGACAGAGATTTGAGCACATTTAAATGCTCCGGAAAATATCTAGTATAATGGGAGAATTGAGTATTCTGAAGCAGGAAGGAACAGTGAGGATAGGATCCCATGTATAGGAGAAAAGAGTACAACTCTTCTGTATTTTCTCTTTAGTCATCCCTGAAATAAAAATGTTTTTGGGAACCTACTATTTGCTAGTCATTTTTAGAAATCCTTTGCCTTTCTCTTTCATAAAGTTCCACATAGTATGTTTTAATGAACAGTTGTCAGGTGGAATATTACCCCTTCCCAGCATTTCAGGAATATCCGAAATACTATCACCACAAAGTTATTGCAAGACATTAAAAACATCTGAATGCCTTGGGCTAGCTGCTGCCTATGCCAATGAAAGGAGCCAGCAGATTTGTGTGTTACAAAATGGCTACTGCTTCACTTACACTCTAAATCTCCCACAGGAAACACTCCTGCAACAAACTTCAACAGGAAATATACAAGAATTAGAACTCTGGGAAATGTAGTTCAGTGTAGCCAAGTTGATACATTACAAAATCACCCAAACAACTCCATTATTACACTTGGTTTCATGATATGGCTTATTTTTCTATTATTTCCTCCTTTTACACATAGAGTCACTTGAGTACTATGTGCCATACATTTTGCAAGTGCTTAATATCTATTACCTCATTTAATCTTCACAGTCTCCCTGTGGGGTGTGTATATTATGAAACTCCCTATCTTTCCCAAGGTCCCTGAGCTAGAGGATGGCAGAGCTGTAATTAAAATCAAAGAATTCTAGTTTGGAGCTTTTTAAAATGAAAGAAAAACATGTTTAGTTTATACCATAGAAAAATAAAGGCCTTTCTTTGGTTTGGTAGAACCCCCGTTTCCATCTTTCTCAGACTGCATTGCCTCATTTGTTTAAAAAAGATTCTATGAATGAACACACCTTTCCAAATGTAAAGTCTACCGGAAGATGTGAAACTTAGGCATGAACATGTATACTGTCTACCTCAAGCATCTTGTTTGATAAAATTTCATCTGGACTGAGCAATCCTAATTTTTCAGCCCTAAAACCATCCTGCCCAAGAGCTGTCATTATTGAGAATTATGACCATGTTTTAATTACTATATAAATTTGTATATGGAGCACAATGTGTCCATTCTATTCCACCACCGCCATCATAACAGTCTGTTCTAATTAGCCTTTCAACCTGAATCTGCTGAGGCAAGGCCCTTTTAAGTGTTCACCTCATGCCAAGAATCAGAATCACCACTTTCCTAGGATTACTGGCAAATTAATATTTCTGCTGACTACTAATTTATCAAAATTGTAAGTCCTTTAGAAGGACAGTAAAGGAACAAATACTGATGAGTACCCACTCTGTTCCAGACCCTCCATTTAAAAATGTCAGTAAATCAAATGTTATTATACACATTACAGTTCCATGAAGTATGTAAGATAAACCCTTTATGTTTAAAAGGAAGTTCAGAGAGGTTAGCTACTTTGCCATAGTAGATAAGTTCCATGCGAGATATATATAGATATAGATATAGATATTCCTCTTACTCGAGAAGGATTTGCAATTGTTTTATAAACCTAAATATAATACAATAGTGCAAAATACAAGTAAAATTTAAAAAAAACCCACAGATATGTGGCTTTAAAATAGATGATGCCTTCGGTAGCATTTTATGTAAGAATGTATTCCATCGGGGTTCTCTATATTTGCTAAAAGTGAGTAAAAAACCTGACTCTGGGTCTTTTAGCAGCCAGTGAAATGGGGGAAAAAATGATAATGGTTTTTATTTATAATGTCCTAAGATTTGAAACAAACTTTTTTTTTTTTCTCCCTGGAGAACCATCATTTTTCCTGGAACTAGAGACCTGTTGCTGCTCACAAAAAGAACTCTGTACAATAGAGTGTACAGAGCCCTCAAAAAATACCTTTATAATAAATACAATAATAAAAAATCTAGGACTTAAAATAATAAAATCCTTTAATAGATGTAGATGGACTGATGCCAAATCCTGACTCTCTAAAAGCAATTTCTTATAGTGAGAAGGAGGTGGGATGGGAATAGAAAAACATTGATTTGGTCCAGATATATTGCTCACTGATGGCCTTGATTAGTTTATAAGTAGATTTTTAGAGTATGTAGAAGACCACATAAAGACCAAATTATTCAGTAAATATTCCATAAATACCATTTTGTTTAATGAAATTATGATAAGTATGAAATGGAACTGAATGAGAAATTATACCTGCAGTACAGGTATTTTATATGGTTGGTTAAAAGTAGAGCCACAGCTCTTAGGAATCAGCCACACTAGGCATAATAACACTAGGGGACATTTACTGTATGCTAGACTCTGTGTTAAATGTTCCACATGCATCATCTTGGTCAGGCTTGTCTGGTCTCTTAGGAGGGTTTAGGAACTCCATCTTGACAAGGACCTGAATGGAAGACCACTCCGTCTCTGCATGGAGGTTGGCTGAAGGAGCATCTGAGGTCAGGGACATGTTCTCAGTTAGTCTGCTTAAGTGCACTCTCCCACAGAGATATGAGTGAGGAAGGCCTCAAGGTACTATCCTATAGAGTAGTGGTTTTTAATCTATTTTGTGACACATACCCCTTGGCATGTCGGATGAAAGCTGTAGAGTCCATCCCTGGAGAAATGCTAATGCACACAGACATGTAATTTCAAGAGATTTTGGAAGCCCCTGGAACACACCCACGAACGTATTCAGGTTAAAAGACTGTTGAAGAACATGACCCTAGTAATTTTAGACTATTTTTGTTTTGAATGTTTTTTAAAAGCCTGAATAGTCAAAGATCTATCTTAGTTATCTATCTATCTACACACATACAGGGGTTACCAAAAAACTGTATACACGTTTTAAGAAAGGGAAAAAAACTGTATTAATTGTAATACTCAATATATACCGGTAACAAAAGATGAATACAAGTCACATTTGACTTCTGCAATTACAAGAGGTGCTCAAAGTGGTTACCATCAGTGTCCAGACATTTCTGATTACAGCAAACTACTGCTTGAGCATAGATAACATCTATTAAAATGTGTATACAGTTTTTTGGCACCCATGATTTTATATAGATATATATATATATTTACACACACATATATATGTATATATAGTAATATGTGTCTATGTATATATATTTATATATATATGTGTGTGTGTACATATATATATGTGTGTGTGTGTATATATATTAACTAAAGTACCCATAGAATGTAAAGATACTTTAATAAAACAATTACCTGGTACACGCATTGAGATAACTGATTGGGATATTCATACCTGATTAGATAAATGAGAAGACATTGTCAATGTATAGTGTAGAGCTCCCAATCAGTTAAGTGGCAGGGAATCTCTGCCAAAAGTAACCACATTGGCTTATATTTGCCAATATGAATACCTTTATCTACAGCAATTATATAATAGGGCCTTTTGTTAGTTAAGGCTCATAATTCACAAAGATGAAACCAGGTTTACTTCCTATGGAGGGTACCTGTATTTATGGTCACTATAGCATGGGCCGTGTTAGAGCTGCTATGCAAAATTGCGCAGGTTGTAAACTGTATGAGAGCTCTACATTGAAGGGAGTATCACTCACAATATAGATACCATAAGTTTATGTATTTCTTATGACAGCTTTTCAGCAGTGGATTTTTTTGGTTTTTTTGGTTTGTTTGTTTTTTTCTAAGTAAGTCTGAGTATGCAGAGAATTTTTCAAAGAAGGGAAATAAAATATAAAAGAAAGTGTACCTTGTTAAAATTTCATTTAAAAATACTTTATGGGAAGTAATGCACCTGAACTTGATGTATCCAGAACTTCATTTGGTCATTAAAGTTCGAATCAAAAAGAAGGGGGGCTATAGTGCATCCTGCTTTAAACATCACCCCCTTGGAGACTATTTTCTGATCCATCAATATGCTGTCTCCAATATCCTGATTCTGGCTTTATTCATAAGAAGAAGCTTCTGTTTATATCCTAGTAACTTGAGGTTTATAGTGAGCTCATGCATTTAACTTATACTACATGAGGAGTGGGTAAAGGAACTTGGGTTGCCCAACCTGGACAAGAAAATGGGAGGTAATATAATTAAGGAGCTTTTCCCAAAAAGCGTCTTGTCGTATGTATTAATTTGTTAGGGCTGCCATAACAAAGCATCACAAACGAGGTGGCTTAAGCAACGACAATTTATTATTTCATAGCTCTGTAATCTAAAAGTCCAAGGTGTCCACTGGGTTGGTTCCTTCCAAGGGCTGTGAAGGAGAATCTATTCCATATTTCTTTCCAAGTTTATGGTGATTTTCTGGGAATCTTTGGTGTTACTTGGCTTGTAAATACATCACTCTGACCTCTACCTTTATCTTTACATGACATCATCTCTGTGTATGTGTCTGTCTCTGTCTCTAAATTTTCCCTTTTTATAAGGATACCAGTCACTGGATTAGGGCCCATATTAATTACCTCACCTCAACTTGACCACTTTACAGACACTATTTCCAAGTAAGGTCACATTCTAAAGTACTGGGGGTTAATACTTCAACATATCTGTTTGAGGGGGGCACAATTGAACTTGTAACACCAAGTATGCCATGAAAAATGGGAAACACATTATTAGGACACTCTCTTAAAGATGCACTATTTGCACAAGTATATTATAGATTCTGAGAAAATCCTCATTAAACAAATCTGAGTCAGCTTTATCCCAGAGTTCTCTAAATCTCACTCTCCCCAGCATAACTATAAACATCCTGTGTAGTATCTTGGATGGAAGAAAAACTGTAGGGTTTAGAGTGAGGGATGGGATAAAATTACAGTTCCGTCATCCCTTAGCTGTCTGATCTTTGGCAAATTACTTAACCTCTTTGAGCTTCAGTTTTCTCACCCTTTAAATGAATGTAATTATTCCTACTTAATAAGTTTTTTTTTTTTTTTTTTAGGAGAAAACATACTGAATTATTTACCTCATTATGTACAGCACTTGACACATGGCACAAATACTACAACTAATAACAGTGACAACAACTTGTGATATTTGTTGAGCATATACTATGTGTCACATGCTTTCCATAATGCTTTTGCCTGTATCATCTGCTTTGATCCACATAGCAAGCCTTT
This sequence comes from Rhinolophus sinicus, assembly GCF_036562045.2. Lineage (NCBI taxonomy): Eukaryota > Metazoa > Chordata > Mammalia > Chiroptera > Rhinolophidae > Rhinolophus > Rhinolophus sinicus. The sequence goes on from NC_133756.1 coordinate 110,978,495, forward strand.
GAGTGCTTTGTTATTTCTATGTTTTAGATGAAGATACTGCATCTTAGAGCGATATGATTACTTACCTAAGGTCACAGAGTGACAAAGTAGGGATTGAAACCCAAGGGTTTCTGGCTCCAAAGTGTCATAAACCATATAGAATCTGTATTAGATAGGAATGGTCTAGGCTGCAAGGAGCAATGTACTTAATAGCGACAAACAAAAAGAGGATACTTTTTTCACATACCACGTTTATCAAGGTGGTAAGCTGCCATAATATTAGAGTTGACATCTCTGAAAACTTTGCTTTCTTGTCATTGTCATAAGATGGCCTCTAGATCTTTGGGCATCGTGTACTATTTCCACACAGAATGGTGGAAGGGGAGCACGAAGGCACCCATAATGTCTATCCTGTTTGTCATGGCCACTGAAGCGTTTGCAGATTTCCCTCCCACCCCACCACAGACTTCTGCTTTCAGCTCATTGGCAAGAATTCAATCATATAGCCAACCTTTCTAAAAGAAAGAAGGGAAATACAAATAAAATATTTATTTTTTCCAGACTCCAGAGTAGCGACAGTCAAGGGAGAAGGTAGAAAGTGGATGTTAACCAATCTAAAATACCTTTCACATATCGTTTCCCATTAATTTGATTGATTTCTTGTTCCTCGGTAAACCAAACATCAAATTTCAGAAGTAACTAGAGGGAGCTGTTGGATTTATGTCAATTTAAAGTAGAATTATTTAGCAACGACACGCACACTTGACAATTCCAAATGGAAGGCTTATTTTGTGGACATGATAGAAATATCAGTAAAGAATGAGTTATGCATCTTAATATTCTCAAGGGTGGTACATATCTAAGAGGTTATTCATCCACCTCCTTCCTACATCACGTCAATGAAAGTATTTCTTCAGAAGCACCCTAACCTGTGACTATCCAGCCTCTGTCCTTGCACAACTAAGCAGGACCTCATTATCATTCAAAACTGATTAATACACAACTATCAGGAAGGTGATTGGTCCGTTCTTGGAGAAGGTGTTTTCATCTGATGACCTTAAGTGGTGTTTTCAGTTCTGACGTGATCCACAAAACAGCCATTTGCTATAATTGTTTATTTTAGTGATCTTTGTGATGATTTAGTGAAATGACTACCTTAGAGCACATCAAATGTTAGAGAAGAGGGCTTGAAGGGTATTTCACAGTGCAATCACCTTATTTAACAAATATAGACACTAGAATCGATGTCAAAAGCAGAACCAAAATGAAAGCTCCTGACCAGATACAGTAAAATAAATGGAAAGAGCACTCGACTTGTTTTCAGATGTAGGTCCAAATCCCAGCTTTATCATACGCTGGCTGTGTGACCTTGAGCAAGTTAATTTCTCAAGACTTCTTACCACTTTTTCTTTTTTAGCTAACTTTAATGAATGTTTCCAGTCAGTAATTAAGAGATGAGATACAAAGATAAGTAAGACATTGTGCTTAATGTGGAGGAGCTTACAAGTTGGGGGAAGGCAGACACACACACACACATATATATATATATATATATATATATATATATATGTATGTATGTATATGTATATATATATATATATATATATATATATATATATATATATATGTGTATATATATATAGTGTTTCCCCGAAAATAAGACCAGGTCTTATATCAAAGTTTGCTTCAAATGACACATTAGGGCTTATGTTCAGGGGATGTCACCCTGAAAAATCATGCTAGGGCTAATTTTCCAGTTAGGTCTTATTTTTGGGGAAACATGGTATGTGAAATGCATAGAAAGGAGTGGTCAGATCCATTTGCAGGCTTTGAGGAAGACTTTGGAGTATAGGATATAACTGAGCTAAGTACCTTGAAGGAAGAAGTGTTGGAACTCACTCTGGTAATTAGTTTCAGAAACAACATCCCAAGCTGAGAAATAATATAGAAAAATCATGCAAGTTTCTATTTATAAAAAGAGAATTGCTATAGATTTCTGATGGCTGCAGTGATAAATAGATAACACCTTCAGAAATGCCATTTTCTTACCTACTTTTTAACCCACTGTTTTTTCCTCTATATCAAAGTAAACTTTTTCTATGCAGGTTCAGATAATAACTATTTTATGACTGTAGGCCAAACCATCTCTGATATAACTACTCAACTCTTATGTCGTAGGACAAGAGCAGTCATTGACAATAAATAAACAAATAGTGTGGCTATGTTCCAATAAATATTTACAAACACAAGATTGGGGGCCAAATCCTGTAAGCAGGATTTGGCCCCCAAGGTGCAGTTTGCCAACTCTTGCTCTGTGCCATAAGCTCACAAGTAACCCATCTCTGCTAACTCTGTGGGTGAGTCTCTTATCTCAAATTACCAGAGGACTATGAAACCTGAAGGATGGAGGAGGGAACAATAGAAATATAGATTGTGACATCATCTTTACTTTCAACATGTGTGAGTCTCACTCTAAGAGATAAGAGTATTCATGTGACTTTCGGGACATTACACAAACATGATCAGTCCAAATTTTTCTTAAAAGAAGGCTTTTATTATAATTCTGTGGCCTGCTCCAAAATCTAAAGAGGAGAGAAAATGATTAATAGTTTAGGAGCTTAGAAATAGGGTCAATGGCCTGAAAAGCTTAAATATCACAACTTTTATAACAATTGGGCTTGAAAGTGCTTTGCTAGGACTTAGTATTCACTCATGTATAGAACTAGTTCTTTATTCTAGAATGTAACTTCACATTCTCCAAGTGCACTGGTTTCAAAATTTCTAAATCCATGTTTCACATACAATTTGCTATAGTAATTTTCCAAGGTCGGCATAAAAATTGCTCCTGCTGGTCCACATTTGGAAAGATAATCTATGGGAAAACAAATGATCTGGCCAACATTTCTTTTCCTTTCCTTGCCCTTAATTGCATGAGGTTACATTTGCAGCACCTTCTCCAAGGCACTTTCGGATTCAGTCGGACGCTTCAGCCAAAGTGAGCTCTGCTTAGATATCTCAAATATATATATGATTGATTTGCCAAGGACTGAAAAGTAATATGATGAGGCTTGAGTCTTTTTTTTCTACTTTGACTTTTATTAAATTTGCAAGATTAGACTATCCAAATATACAGAATCTATATATGTTCTATAATCCAAATATAAAGCAGCATCCCCATCCTAACCTTCCAGGAAGTGAAAGTAATAATGAATAGAAATAAAAAATAAATGTGATATTGCCTTTATACCATCAAGTCATGTTTAGCTCTGGAATTGTGCTGACCTGAGTACTCAACTGCGTACCTCTCTTCTCAGGCAGTCAACCTCGGGTGAGCAGGAGATATTGGGAATGGCTGGGGAGGACTTTGGACAGATACCTGACTGTAATTACATTAGAAAAAGGAGATTTTTTTGTTTTTTTCAGGTAGAAGAAAGTTTGAAATTGAGGAACCTGTTTCTTTTAATAGGTGGAAAAGACAGGTTTGTCAATATCTGCTTGCGGTTCATTCTGCATTCTGCCATCTCCAACAAAAAGGAAACATAAAAGCTCTGAACTAGTTTCACTTTCTCTAAGTTCCCCCTGCCCCCCATTAAGAGAGGTGTAAGTTTAAGATTAAGCATAATAAGTAAGAGTGATAATGGTAGATAATATTATGTGAGCACTTAGCATGTACTGGGTGCTACTCTAAAAGCTTGCCGATATGAACTCATTGAATCCTTCCAAAACCTTTTCAAAGTAAGTGCTATTAACACTCCAGCTTTAGGAATGATGCGTACAATTTACGTAGTGACCCAAGGTCGCATGGTTAATAAGCAGTGGAGGCAGGCTATGGACTGTCAGACAGACTGGCTCCAGCATCCGTTGGCTCTCCCCCTTTGCTATGCCACCTCCAAGTTCAAAGAGGCTTCAGACTAGACTCTGGGTCAGTTTTTGTTTCCTAGGTTGGGATTCTTTTTACATTTTATCTTTTCATTTTCCTCTTGCTTTAGTGGAGAATTCATCGATAAGCTGTACTCTTTAGAACATAAAGTAGGAATCTTTGAATTTTGTCCTCACTCTCCATGAGTGTGGGCATATTGTATAGCAGGTGACATTTATGGGGTTTTTTTCTCTCTAAAAGTAGATAACTGGACAACACTAAGCATAATCATTATACTGATTTTTCACAAATGATGTAAATAGTTGGTGCTAAATACTTCTTGTGGATGGAATGATATTACGAGACATAGTTTTCCATTGATAAACATCTGTCTATTATTAGGAAAAAAATGTAATCGTTGGTGGTTTTAAATAAATTTCATTAGGTGAATAAGAACAGTGATAACAATACTACTTCCACTTTATATTTTTTATATTTTTGCAGTTTCCAAAGTGTTATAACCTACACCAATCATCCTAAGAAGTAGGTAAGATAATAATCACTATTTCCATTTTTTTGAGACACAATGAAGTTAGATATAAAAGCATTCTGTGCCCGTCACCCATTGAACACTCTCAGTACCTTGCACTGCTCCTCCAAACACTCTTGTGTTCTTTAAACATCTAATTTCTCACTGGATTCCAAGCTCCAGGAAGACAGGTTATGCTTCCATTTTCTTTGACTGTATCCCCCATCCTGACAGAGTTCCTGCCATAGATTTTTAATGACTATGTATGTTCAACCAGTAAATAACAGGTGAGACTAGTGACCTGGATTTGATAAAAATAGTTCCTAGAACATGATGCAGGGTTTTTCCTCAGGTTGGAAATATGGAAAACTTTGTAATAAGTATAATTAATCTTGAAACCTTCTTTCCACATTGGCTCTGGGCAAGAATTAAACATGATGCGTTTGTTCTTCCTAACGTTTTGCCCTAGCCCAATCTTCTCTTTCTGGTGAACTCCTATTTATCCTTCAAATCCCCAAATGAATCACCACCTCTGCAAAGCTTTCTCTTCTCCAGACAGTTTGGTTCCTCTCTACCTGAGCTCCCACAGTACTTTCCACTCACCTTTCCCATTGTTTTTCTTGCACTGTATTATCATTTCATGGTGAGTTTGTCTCCCTGACAAGATTGAAAAATGCTGCAAGTCAGGGCATTGCATCTGTGCTGGTGTTAGCAGAAAGGGATCTGAGTCACCAAATTCTCCCTGAATAAGGACAAATTCTAATTCACAGGGTGGACCCCACTTAAGCTTTTTGTGGGGCTTTATTATTGACATGTAATGTTGCCAAGTGCTATTTTACTATGTTATACCACGTGAGTATGTTTAGTGTCGGTGCTTACAAATTCTTTCTTTTCCTTGAGCCTGTTGTCTGTATGTGAGTTCAGTTTTAAAAGCAAGATCTTCAGTATTTGTTTAAAAGCAATTAAAAACGAACCATATCTATGGTTTGGGGTCCTGTGTTGTGCTAAGTGCTTTACATACACTTTCATATTTCTTTCCTTCACATTCACAGTCTTCATTATAAATCAGAGAAGTAAATATTATTTACCTTAAGGCAGATGTGAAAGACTTCATCTTGGACTAAACAATGAATGTGCCATTGACCCTTTCAACTAACAGGCACTCAAAAGACAGTCCATTTGGTATTCCCTCCACCTCACTTCTGTTTCACAAATTCTTAAACATCTAACACGCATATTTTGTAAAAGAGTGGAGATAAAGAAGAGTTATTAAAAATAAGCCTAGCTTCCAACCAATACTCCTTCCAACAGGATCACTCAGTGACACCTCTGCTGTGTGACTGCTAATCTGAAAATGAGAGGGACACCCCATTCGAGCTGTGCTAAAACTGGGGGAGCAAGTGGATCTAATCAATATTCCTCCTGGACTGGGATCTTGAGCCTGGTCATTAGTGATTCTTAGGAGACTGCCTCCAGAGCTGCCAGTTTTCTTGGGTTGCACCAAGTGAAAGAACAGACGGACAACCAATCATGGATGCACCTGGCCTCTGGCCCAGAGGAGCCGATGCAAAGGTTCGGGATAGGACCTCTGTATGTGTTAGCGTTTGGTAGAATAGAAGTGAACTGAGTAACTGAATGGCTACACATGAGTCCAGGTCTTTGGACTCCAGTTGTCACATCTCCACTAAAAGGTTTCTTCCTTCCAAATCATAGCATGCTGCTTATAAGAAATGGCTAATCCGATATAGTGCTTTACTGTAGAGGATCTAAACATATATTAATAAGGCAATCACTAGCTGTTATTAAAAAGGGGCCATGTGACTCCAGACTGCCTGATTGATACTCTACCACCAGTGCCCAAAGCAAAAATAAGGCCATCTGGAAATGGCTTTTGACTTCATCCCGTACCTCTAATAAGTGGATTCACCCAGGACTGAGAAGCCTTGCGGTAGAGTCACCCTTAGTCAGAGTTGTCCTATTAAGCAGTGTTCTCAATCCTTTTTGCATATTAGATTTACTGAAGAGTTAAAAAAAAAAAAAAACCAAGCAAACGAACAAAAACAGATGTCTATGTGCTTCCCCAGAATAATTAATCAGAATCTCTGTGGAGATGGGTGCACAGTAAGCATTTGATAAATTTTTTACAAGTTTTCTTTCTTTTTTTAATATTGCAATTAGTTGACATTCAATATTATATTAGTTACAGCATAGTGTTTAGACAGTTATGTAACTTAAGAAGTAGTCTGCCCAATAAGTCTAATACCTACCTGGCACCATACACAGTTATTACAATATTATTGACTATATTCCCTATGCTGTACTTTACATCCCATGACTATTTTGTCTTTTGCCAAACTGTAAACTGCCAATTTGTACTTCCTAATCCTTTCACCTTTTTCACCCTGTCCCCCAACCCCCTCCAATCTGGCAACCATCAGTTTGTTCTCTGTATCTAGAAGTCTGTTTCTGTTTTGTTTGTTAGTTTATTTTGTTTTTTTAGATTCCACATATAAGTGAGATCATATGCTATTTGTCTTTCTCCTTCTAACGTATTTCACTTAGCATAATACCCTTTCGGTCCATCCATATTATCACAAATGGTAACATTTAATTGTATTTTATAGCGGAGAAATATCCCATGGTATATATGTACCACATCTTTATCCAGTTGTCTATTGATGGACACTTAGATTGCTTCCATATTTTGGTTATTGTAAATAATGCTGCAATGAATATAGGGATGCATATATCTTTTTGAATTAGTGCTTTGTATTTCTTTGGGTAGATATCTAGAAGTGGGATTGCTGGGTCATAAGGAAGTTCTAGTTTTAATTTTTGAGGTATCTCCTTACTGTTTTCCATAGCAGCTGCACCAATTTGCAATCTCCTTTTTTACGAGTTTTCTAACTGTCTTATGCAGCCAGGGTTGTGACCCATTTGACTTATAGGAACTGAATGTCAACAAAAAGAATCATGCTTATTTATTTCAGTTTATTACTTTCCTCCTCTCATCATTTTTTTATCTTTTACTAGAGTAATAGCCTTTTGTATTCCAAAACCACAACCACCAGCACCATTGTCATCATCCTATGTTAGGCACCTGTGGTGCAACCAGGTTTGGATATATACCTCAAGAGTTAACAAGTCTTCAAGAACGGTATTGTGATATCCACTTTATAATGAGGAAATTGAAATTCAGTGAAGTTAGGTAATGATTTCACAACTGCTGTGAAATGGAGTGGGGACCCCAAAGCCTGAACTCTGCTATGTACCCTCCTTAGCAGCTGGAGGCTCCTTGCTGTTAGAGACCTGGCTTAGCAGTTGCTGGATTTCCATTAGCCCTTCTAGCCTGCTGAAATATGTTTGCTAATTGAGGATGTTCTTCTTTTATCTACTCACCTGGATAGGGTGCACCATTCCTCCAGCCAGCTTTCCTTTAATCGTTCAGATCCCACTGCTCGCATTCCCAAGCATTCCCTATTTCCCATCTGCCTCAAGCAATCATGACAGTTTCTACCTAATTCCAAGAGTAGTCCCTGTGATACCAGGCTCCCACCTTTGATTTTTTCTTCTGCGTCTTTCAGTCTTGTACCTACCTCCTAATATATGTCAATTACCCAAAAGTCACCTCATGACCAGGCATCAGTGATTTTGTTTTCCTGGAGGAAATAGGAAGAATAACATACATCAGAGTCAGGAGACTCCTGTTCAAGCCCCTGTTCCACTATTTATTAGCTGAGTGTCCTTGTGGCATTACTTAATTTCTCTGAACCTGTGTCCTTGTTGCTAACATGGATCTTTAAAATGGATCATAATACCGGCTTTTCTGGAGATATATGTGCGTGTTTCCTGGCACATGGCCTGATTCATAGTAGGTTCTAGGTATATATTTATTTGTTTCATTTTTTTCTCTCCTTTCCACCTCATACATTCAGGTCTGAGTAACAACCACAACAACCATAACTAACAACCACAACAAATGTTGCTAAGCTATTGCAAAGCCACTAACATTTGCCTAGTGATCCACTTATTTCCCTAGGGGATCTCTGGATTTAATGTAAATATACAGTGCATGCAGACGTAGGCTTTATGTGTCTGTCCAGTAGAAGACTGCTTCTCTCCTGAGGCTGTGTGGACCAGGGAACTCTGGGAGATTAAGGTGACCGGTGGGGTTTTGTGTTAAAAGCAATTTTAGGTTATTGGCTGAGAAATACTGCTTATGTGCCTGCATGCTCTGATAGTGCCTTCTTTTGTTACTACCAATCAGCAAATAAACCAGACTAGCTGAGAGATACCTCATTATTTTTTTTACTTTTTCTCTGTCACCATATTTCTGGCTGTGCTGGGGGTTTTCTATAATTGGGTTCAAGCAGCTCAGTAAACATACTAGTCCCCATGAATACACAGACCTAATCTCTAAGTAACCAGTGTGGCTCTTAGATGAATGTATGGCTAGGAGATATACTGATACTGAAGAAATTAAATTCCCCATAATTATTTTTCTATACTTCATTCTCTGGAGAGCAAAAGCAAAACTACTCACATGTTGATAAAATTTAGCTTGTAATCTTCAGCTCTAAGAAGCACATGTAGCAACAATGTCGTCTGAGTAAAAATAAGACTCTTTTCTAAGGCAAATTGTTTTGATGAGGGACTTCTTCTTTGGGGAGATGGTGGAACAGCAGGGTGCAGAGTTCAGCTCTGCTTCCTGAGGGGTCATCTTGACAGAGAAACTGAGCAACGGACATCTCACTAGTGTCCAGACTCATTCTTAAACTGGAAAAACAAAAAGAATGTATACTGTTGCATTAAATGGAGGTGGGAGAAATAATGGCATAAGACATGTGCAGTCCGCTGTAAGCAGGAAAGACTATCTATTAAAATTCTTTGCCCCAGGATTTTCTTAAAAATAAAAAGACAAACAAATAGAGGAACAGATATCAGCATGCATTTATTGAATATACACTGTGTCCACTATAGAGAATAAAACTCACAAGTAATTAACCTCTTTATATCTCTGCTTGAACTATAAAATGGAAATGAGGAACAAGATCCAATTCAAAAATTCATGTTGAGGATTTAATGAAATAATGGTTCTAATAGTGGATAGCACATTAATGCTTCATAAATGTAGGTTCCTTTTATTCTATTACTCTTGCTTTTAACATAGTTCCATCTAACACGTTTAATCATCTAGGTGATCAGCTCCTAACTCTCCCTGACCCAGGCGATTAAGTATGGAGAGAAAGCTGGGGAATTGACCACTGAAAAGGTAGTGATATACAGAGGGTAAAAAATGTGAAAACCCCCAATAATATGTGGACACGTGTGCTCAAGATGTCATAACAATTTTTGGATATTTAACATAAAAGGAAATAAGCCATTTTCATCTGTGTAGCCAATACTCTAATGAGATTCATTATAATAATAGATGTTTGTAATGAATGATCCTAGTTATTAGGTTGATGCAAAAACAATTGAGGTTTTTGCAATTTTTAGCCATTTAAACTGCAATTACTTTTGCACCAGCCTAATAACAAATCCACATTAATTAATAACTAATAATGATAACCACTATTATGTATGACAGACTGTGATAGCTGCCATATATAATTGTATTTAATTCTCACATGAACATTTCAAAGTATGCATTATTAACACTTTATATTTAAAGAAACTGAGGCTTATAGCACTTAAGGAATTTGTTCAAGACTTTGAAGGATGTCACCAGGAAACTATCTAGAAAATCCACTTATTGGGAACTTCTTTTTTATATCTCAGAAAAAAATGAGTTGTGAAATATTAAACCAAATGTTCAAACTATGTATAAAAATCTTCGGAGAAGAGGGTGATCAGGTTGCTTCCGCAGATTGGAGTTCATCAGGGAAATAAGGCTGGGACTGGTAAATTGAGTAGATGATGAAGAGAAAGGACATGGCAGGTAGACAAACCTTGGTGGGGAATTGCACCAAGTTGGGGATATAAGAATAATGTGGGTGTGGACTTGGACCTGTACAAATTTAATACCTGGCTAAAACTGTGGGTTTTTAAAAATACTATTCATGAATGAATGAGTGTCCCTCTTATTTACATTTTGATAGCAAGATGCATGCTGGTGTTGTGGCACTTCAGTAGACCTATGCCTCTGGTGAGTTGTTCTCTTGACTATATTTTTGTATTTACAAGTATCCTGGTAAACTTTACTTCGCTTTCTTCCTTATCCTTTGTATTTCTGTGGCATCCGTGGCTATTTGTCTTCTATCCATGAGGAATTCCCACATGGGTTTTTCTCCGGATGTTAGCTAAATTGCCAGCTCTTAGTGAAATCCATGGTTGCTATGCTGTAATGATATTTTATGAAGTACTGTCTCTACCTTATATTTTGTGTGATTGAGAGAAAATTGTTTCTGTTTCTGAGGTTTTATGTTTGCTGAAGCTTCTGTCAAGTAAGTCTTTTTGTGAGTCAGTGACCTGGGGAACTTGCCCGTAAGTCTCAGAGGCTATTAGGAAAACTTAGACAATACAAGAAATATGGGTTTTAAGACCATTATCAGAGATGGGAGATGTGATCAGAGATATCAGATTGTCTAGTCCCTTACACCAAATTTTTCTCTTACTCTATAAAATCAACTGAGAATGATATTTGTTGATGTGAAGAAAACATCAACAATGTATTAAACATAAAAATAGATTTAAAACAGTAAGCATAGTATACTACTTTTGGAGAAAATGTATATAGAAAAAAGTCTGGGATGATAGTACCAAATATTAAAAATTGTTATCTATAAGAAAGAGATTGTAGGTAATTTTTCTCTTTGTTCATCTGAATTTTCTAATTTTTTTTTTTTTTGTGAATGCAATAGTAACAATAATAGTAGTAATGATAGCCAACTTTTATTAAGTACTTACTATAGTGAGCTAACCATGGTCTCTGCTCTGAAGTCAGACCACATGGGTTTGGGTCCTGGGTTCCCCTTTTATTAGCTGTGTGAAGAAAGAGTCTAGGTATCTCACAACATCTCTATTGGGTAGATACTACTATAAAGCTCAATTTTATATATAAGTAAACTAAAGCTTATAGAGTTTAACATACTTGCCCATATTCACATAAAATGGGCACATTTAAATCAATAAAATAAAGGTGAAAGAAAACCATCCTGATAAAGAATGTCAGACCCAATCATATTTGTTACAATTAAATCTCACAGATTGCTTTTTTATCAAGATCACAGAAAGTTTCATGCAATATAATCAACATTATGTATACATGCTGTGTGTATATATGTGGAGAAAGAGAAGAGGGAGAGAATGCTTGTTTTTCCTTGGATCGAGTTTGGAAATTGAGGATAAGGTCAAGAATATTTAATTCGTGGATACTCAGTTACACCTCCCCTCAACAAATTCATTCAGCTTGTCTTCTCCTCCTCCCTCCTTCCTACACTCATCCGTTGTCTGCGTCTCTCCAACGCAGAAAAGCTGTGTAGCCATAGGCTTACTTCAGGGTGAGAAAAGTAGCTGCCTTCCCAGACTTGGCTCCTGGTCTGCCATGCTGGTTATTTAACATGGTTGCTGACTCGGGACTTAGCACCAGAGATGATGACCCACCAGGAGAAGACCTCATGAGAGCCAAGAAAATGGGTCAATAATTAGAAAAGCAGTGAGGAAGTTGACCCATATGACTATCATGGGTCTCAGTAACTAGTGAGTGGCTGGTTACTACCTGGGTAGGCACTGTTTTGTGGCATGACAAGGAGGCATGGCGTTAGGTGAGGGTTGAAAATGGTTGGAAGAAGCTGAATTGAATCAAGCATAACAGACACTTCTGCTTTCAGTAAAAGACTGGATAAAAGGGAGAGATGGAACTAAAGAAATCAAATCATTCTTCATCAAGAGGCTATAACAGCTATCCTTCAATTACTATTGTGTTTAATCAGATAAATCACCTTACTTCATATTATTATTATTATTATTATTATTAGTGTCTCCCAATCTTTATGTTGTTGAATTACCAGAGAGGCAAGCTAAGGATGTGCTTAGAAGATTAGCAAAGCATGGGCACCTTGAGAAAAGGCCCTATTGGTAAACATACCCAAACTTTTACAACCAGAGAAATCTGGAAAGAAGCATTTTAATTTCAGCATAAATATGAATAACATTAACTATAGGAGTAAAAATTTTTTTTTTATTATATTGATGGGCTAGTAATCTTTTCAGGACTTGGGGTTATTAAATATCTTAATTCAGCCCTTTCATTGCAATAGGCTTCTTCATATCCTTGTCATCATCCTCCTTCTCCTCCTCCTCCTCCTTCACCACCATCACCACGAAAAACCCTAAAATTTGAACCCTTGCAATGTACCAGGTAGGCATGGTGCTAAGTACATTACAAGCATTACCACATGTAATACTCAAAGCAATTCTAAGAGACAAGCATCATCCTCCTATCACAGCTGGGATGACTGAGGCTGAGAGATGTTAAGTGACTTGTCTGAGAAACCATAGCTGTTAGATGGTGGAGGTCAGATTTAAATTCATTTCTCCCTTCTGAGCTTTTAACTTCTCTCTACATCAAAGATCCTGTAAATGAACAATGTAGGGAGTTTGAAATGACATACAAACTCCAGGCTTAAAGCTTTGAAGCGGTTGGAAAACCCCAATCGTCAGCCTACACATGTTGCTTTATAAGGGTTGTCTCGGTACTGATGTTTGTCCAGAATTCCTTAGGTATCTGTCAGTACTTCCAGCCTCTTACTCAACAAGTTTTCCAGCAACTCCTACCCGGGGCATGTCCTTATTATTAAAATAAGAAAAGTCTGTTTTTAAAAAATATTTGTTCATTTGTTTTTGTTTTTTAATTTTATCCAAGCAGCACAATATTGCTACCCAGTGCAGTGGCCAGCAATGGTATAAACTTGTGTTATTTTTGAAGCCATGTTAAGACTGGTGTCCACCTTTTCCTCCCTTCCTTCTTTCCTTTCATCTTTTTTTCTTCCCTTCCCTTAGCTTTATTCTTTCTTTTTATTGTAAATGACTTTACTTAAACTATAAGGCTATGAGTTGGTTATGGCAGGCATCAGTTTTAAATAATAAGGAAACACATTTGGGGGTGTAAGTTTTAGCTATGGAATGCATTTGTGTGTGTGTGTGTGTGTGTGTGTGTGTGTGTGTGTGTGTGTGTGTTCAGCTATATACATTTCAGATTGTCAGTTAATTTAACACATTCTGGTTTTATTTGCCAAGTTGAGCAAGAGTGGGACGGATTTTACTCTCATATATTCCAGCTTTCTTGGTTGAAATGTTACTTCCTCAGGGAAGCCGTCTCTGAAACCTCTCTTAAATACTCTTACAGCCTCTAGACTTCTCCTTTATCACCATTATCAAAGTTGTAATTAAATGATTGTGTTTAGTTATTTGTTCAAGGTCTCCACCATTGGTCTGAAATCAATCACGGGGCAGGGATAATATGTCGCTTACACATTGCTGTAAACTGAATATCAGGCATAATGCTTGATCATAATAGGCATACACTTAATGTTTATTGAATGCATGAATAAAATTCTTCATCCCTAATTGTTTCCTATATTTGGTTCTTAATGTTGTGGACAAATAGGTTTCAACTATTTCAATATTTTGCTCCCTGTGAGAGGTGCAAATGTCATCAGAGACAGTATACTTGAAAGTTAATGGAGACTCAGAAAACTATGTTGTGTGTCACTTCTTTCTGGTAAATTAACACCTCTTTGTCTGCTCATGGGTAAGAATAGGAATGAAGTCATGTGGAAGAACAAGCAGAATGCACAGGAGTGTCCTGTGAGACCGCCGTACTTACATAGTCACCAATGCAGGTCAGCCCTTAAAAGTTCTAGGGTGTATCTCTGGAAAAGTATGAGCATTGTTGGCATAAAAGCCAAACATTTGGGAATTTCAACAACAAAAGGTTTCCTCTACCCTGAGTTTGTGTGGGATTCCTGGAGACTGAAACATAAGATTGGCATAATCTTACGGAAGGAGGCTGTGAGAGTAACTTCCAATTTAAATATTGATTTAGTGAAGTTCCAGAGTCTGTTGCTCTGGGAAACTGTTTAATATTTGGGTATTGTGGGGATATGCCAGCTTACATGGCATGTGGAAGTATCCCAGATGAAGGTGGATCCTATAGTTTGGTAGCAGAAACCCATGGCTGTCACCTTCTTCTCTACCCTCACCCCCACCCCCAACACACACGTGCTCGCATACACAACTCAGCTCCGTTTCTCTGAACCCCACCATTCTTCTTAAAAGTGTTATTGTTTTGTGACCATAATATCCTCAGGCACTAGCGAGCTTTAGATCATTTGTCTAAGATTTCAAATGCTTAGAATAAGGTAATTCCCACTTTTTGTGGTATTATGAGGATTAGAAATCTAAACACTTAAGCTCATAGAACCGACTCTCAGAGAAGCGTAATGTAAAGCTAAGCATTATGGATTTTAATGCTAAGATAATGATGGTATCATTTATACGGGTATTTATTTGTTTGCTTAAGGACATTTATTTTGTTGTGAATGCTGTACTTATGTGGGTTTCTTCATTCTCACTCAAAGAGTTTGGCTTTAAGAAAAAAGTGTAAATATACTTTTACTTTCCAGTAAGTTAATTGTACCTGTTAACTGCCAAAGTTAGTAGGAACCAGAAATGATTGCTTTAGATTACCTTCAAAAAGGGAGCAGCTCCTTTCCAGGCCAGCAGAAGGATATAGCAGAGATCAGCAATGTCACAAAGAAGGAATTGTCAACTGAATGCAAAGTGAGTCATGGACCAAACCCAACAGTTGACATGGCCCTAGGTTATAAGGGAACATATGCTACTCAGAGCCTAATTTAAGTTGAAAGTGGTTGTATTTTCACTAGTTGGGGAGCCATTGGAATGCAGATGCATAGCAGCACAATTTAACTTTCAGAAACACTTTGTGAAGTTTTCAAAAGACCTTTACTTATACCAAGATAACAGAGAAGTATTAGTCCTTCCCATTTTTCCATGTAGAATGCTATGTAAAGCAACAGGGATTTTGCATGTGAACAACCAAAAGGCAGTGGATAGGGAAAGCCATGGGGATGTCTAAAAAGGGGACGGGAATGAAAATGGTGCATGGAAATAATATTTAGGTGTGCAAAACTTCCACTCAGCCACTCACCTGGGCTCTGTTGGCTCTCATCAAGAACCTGAACTGCCGCTCTATAATTGGGACTTCCTGTTGGATGCTCCCCACTGGAAGAATTTGTCTTACAGCCCTTAGTTCACTTTCTTTTCTTCCTTGAATGAGATTGATTTTGATCTTGAATGATCTGTTGCTTTCTGGAGACGAAAGGGGGCCTGCCCGCCATGGCACACTAACCATATTGACTAGTAATTTGTTCCGGGTGGAATAAATGCTGTTTCTAATGTACCACCTGCCTAATTGAAAAAGGCGACCGAGAAGATTGGATGCAAAGAGGCGATAAGTTCCCCCATTGTCCTCCAGACTGGCTACGTATTACCTATATAAAGACGGAAAGCAATATTGTCTTCAATGGGAAATTGTAAAAATAAGGAAGGAGAAATATCAGATAATTGATTTTATACTTTACTAACTAATGAATATTTAGGAAATTGCATTCCAAGTGATGTACAATTCTCACTGCATAAATTACACCGAAAGTACATATTCCAAGCAATAAATAAATGACCTTTCTGCAGAAAAGAAAACATTTTATTGTTAACTGCACGCTAATACATTTGCGTGAGATGAATTCTCCCAAATGTATATTTTGTATCAGTACCTGGGCTCTAAGCGGGGTGTCTTAGAACCCAACCCACAGATAATTTACACATCATGTCTGCTTTGTTGCCTAATGAGCAAAAGCTAGAATAAAGAAGATTTGCTTGAAAGGTGTCGCAGTGGGCACATTGGTATTTGGGTGTACAATACCAAATTTCATTTAGCCCAGCAGGCCTAAATGAATATTCCCTGTGAGGTGGCAAAGAACTCCACCCCAAAGTAGCTGATAACTCATCCCTGCTTGGACTTCTCACCAACACAGGTTTTTTCATAGTTAGAGCTTGAGTTTTTTGTTTGTTTCTCCCCAAAAGCCCCCATAGCTTAACTCAGAGTTTAACATTTAAAGTACTTATATCAGCCAAAGGAAGATAGAAGATCAAAAGCAGCATGATAGAGTAAAAAACATAAGAATTTAGAATCAGACTGATCTGGATTTGAATCATGACTTTGCCATTTAATAGCCACATGACCTTGGGCAATTGCTTAACTTCTCGAAACCTCATTTTTTCTTTCATCTAGAAATGGGAATCATGACATTTGTTTTTCATAGTTGCTGAAAGAATTAGACCCATTCTGTGTATTTCTTGGCACATTCATAGCAGATAATAAATGGTAACTGCAGTTACTATAATTAAATCAGTTATACAGTCAAAAGAAATGGGGTTTACATAAACTTGAACCTCTTTCTCATGGCTGCAAGAAACAGCAGTTGCTCCTGAACTTATATGAGAAAATATAATTAAGATACAAACTTTATTTTCATTTCAGCCTTTCAAGTTTAGGAATACATGTCCTTCAGACCTCTCAAAAACCTATAATCTTTCCTTAAGATCGTAAATAGGAACAGAGAAGGCAAATACAAATTATTTTGCTAAAACCAAACTCATAACCTTAAATTCTAGATTCACTAAATGTTTCTCATCTTTTACCCACTTTTTGATGGCAAAGGGAGTGACAAGATGGCATGTGTTCATCCTAGAAAGGAAGTCTGCTGAGTGAGAAAAGATGGAATTGCGGAATGGTTTTGGACTGAACACTGAGTTTTGCATTATGGTTCCAACAATATCACTTACTAACTGTCTAATCCTAGACACATTATTTCACAACCATGAACCTTAGTCTAACCCATGCCCCACCTATCATATGGGGCTATTTTGAGGATCCAGGATATAACAGTATTTTCTAAAACAAAAGTCTAACATAGAAGTTAAATGCTATTTTGCACAGGTTTTCATGCACAGGTTCCAGTGTTATATGAACCTGGAGTTTATTTTTGCTATGACCACTGGAAAATTACAGGAGTTTTATAAGCCAATATCTGTATCTTGAATTGGCATGTCAGTGTTAATCATATAATGTTATATTAGGATCAAATGAAATACCTGTCTTTAGGACACATTGGAAGTACTGACCAAATAGTACATACATTGTTAGTGATGATTTTATTTAGCACCTGGCCCAGGGCTACAATGCCCTGTTCAAAAATAGAAGTTAGGAAGGTATGCTAAGGACCAATATGGAATTCTGACATTCAATGGAAATAAGTTGACCTTTATTGAGTGTCTGTATATGGTCACTGCTGAATTTTTAAATGTCAGCCTTTCGAATTTATATTTGAAGTGGGGAAGATGATAACGATGGGAATGATGATGAGGATGATAGATAAAGTTTGTTGTGTGTTATGAGGTACCACACACTGCACTAAGTACTTTACAAAAATTAACTCACACTATTCTCACATCAATTCTAGGAGGTAGAAACTATTATCGACCTTTCTATAGAAGAGGAAACTGAGACACACAGATGTTAAGTAAACTCAGAAGTCTAATTCTAGAGCTCATGCCTCTTCTGTGATGACTGGGAGAAAATAAGTGCACAAATGTGGTACAAACTTTCTCATATTAGACAAAAATATATTTTAAATATTTAAATGGGACAAATTTCATGAGACTTCAAATATTTAGGCAGCAATTAAAATGTCCTCAGCTCTTAGATGAGCTCAGTAAAGAGCTATTAGGAAAGGGATGAAGGTGCTTGTCTCAACCTTTGAAAAGTAGTGGAGGCAGGATGGATAGAACAGTGTGACTTTAGAGGCTCTACTTCTAACCACTATGTCATCCTGCGTCTCTATTTGGCAAACTGTTATTGAAAGAATGTAAAAATGAGAAAATAAGCTAAAAAATTCATTATTCCATATTTTTAACCACCTTGCTATATGTTAAAAATAATAATAAATCTAAATGTTTATGATAATAATACATTACCTCTATATTCCTGCAGTCATTTGGCAGACATTGTGATTAAACCTAAAGTTGTTGATGGAACATCACTCATCAGCTATGCCTGTCTTTCAGAAACCACTGAATGTGACCTCATAGGCTCTTTAGTCCACTCCCTTAATTTTACAAATAGGGTCGTTAAAACTTAGCAAGTTATAGAAACATGTCCACGATGAGAGCTAGGTTAGCAGCAGACTTGGAAGTAGGGAGTGTTTCCTAAACCCAAGTCCCGTATTCTCCAAGTGTAATTCAACCAGTATTTACTAAACAATAAGAATTATATTGTGAGGCAATGGCAAGGAGGGTGTGAGTTTACAAATAAAAAGATGGCCCTTGGTCTTGAGAAGCTTATAATCTAGTCGGAAAGAAGGACATGCCCACAGATATAAAAAATCAACATCATGGAACAGGTTCAGTAGCAGGGGAGATCCCTCACTGTGTCTCTATATGTCTCCGTTTCATCACTCAGCATACTTGTTTATTCAAGAATTCTGCTCTGCTAAATCGCCACCCTATCTACAGTTTACTATTTTATCACTAGCATAGTTCCTGGTACAGAATAGGCAGTCAATCAATATTTATTGAATGAAATACAAAACACAGAAGCAAAATAATAGGGAATCACAGAGGAGGCAATGATTAATTAAATGTGAATTTAAAACGTATGGGCCAAAGCAAAGCCAATTAGATAAAACTTTACTAAAATGTCAAGTCTCCAAGGAGAGGAGATCATTCAACTGGAAGAGGGCCTGTCATTTCTGTTAATCCATACCCTCGCCTTTAGGCCAATCCACAGATGAATTCCCTCTGACAACTCAGAATCTGGCTTATTTTTTAACTCAGAAGGATTTTCAACCTTTTGGTTAATTTAGACAATATCTGTTACAAATCGTTCATCAGAAAAATAATACCATGTAAAAATTAGACCAAAGAAATACTGATCCCAGATCATGATTCTCTCTTACATTCAGGTTGTGACAACTCAAAAAAGCTGGGTAGGCTGCTTCAAGGGAACTTTAGTGGTATGTGCCAGACTGTCCCAAAGTCAGAGGAAGGTCCATTTATATTTGTTCCAGTTTGATTCTGTGCATAGCATCATTCAACCTGATTCTGTGTTTTTTTTTTATTTTTTGAGAGATTACTCAGTTTGTGATGTTCTCTCCCCCATTTCCTGTCTTCTTTTTGTTCTTCCTCTTTTCCTTTTTCCCTCTCTTCCTTCCTTCCTTCCTTCCTTCCTTCCTTCCTTCCTTCCTTCCTTCCTCCCTCCCTTCCTCCCTCCCTCCCTTCCTTCCTTCCTTCCTTCCTTCCTTCCTTCCTTCCTTCCTTCCTTCCTTCCTTCCTTCCTTCCTTCCCTTTTTCCTCTCCCCTCCATTCCCTAACTCTGTCTATTCTTCAGTTATAAATCAATGCCATAATGTTATTTTTGCACATTTTATTATTCATGTATTTCCTCCATCATGAAATTCAGCACAGGGGATGGCACATGCCTTTGCCCTACTTAGGGCCCCCCATAATCTTTCACACTACCTTGTCTGCTCCTGGCACACAGAAAAGAGTCAATAGAGCATCTAGCTTTGGAAGAATGGGGAGATTGGCACTTGGGAACAACACACCCAGTATATCATACATATTAGTTTCCCAAGAGTCTCCCTGTATTTGAATCAGTATGCTTCAACTTTCAAGTTGATTAAGACTTGGACAAGAGCATATTAATAGATGCACTAAGCTCAATGTTTAGTGCTATTGTTCCTGTATTAAGAACTAAAGAACTTGAAATACGAAAGTATAGAAAAATAACTATACCTACCAAAATATACTCATAGATATACCATACAAAACAATGTAATTTGTGACAGTAATAACAAAATGTGGAGGAAAAGTAAAAGTGTAGAGTATATAATTGAAATTTAATTGTTACCAGTTAGCTTATCAGCTTAAATTAGATTATTATTATAACTGTAAGATGTTTTATGTAAGCCCATGCTAACCACAGAGAAAATACCTATAGAAGGTATGCAAAAGAAAACGAGAGAAGAATCAAATCATGCACAAATATACAAAAATCAATGAAACACAAAGGAAGATAGCAAGAGAAAAAAAGAGGTACAAGAAGCTACAAGACAGGCAGAAAACAATTAATAAAATGATAATAGTAAGTCCTTCCCTAAAATAATTACTTTAAATTAAATGAATTAAACCCTACAATTAAAAGAGAGAGAGTAGCTGAATGAATAATAAAAATAAGATTAAGCTATATGCTGTGCATAGGAGACTCACTTTAGCTTTAAGGACACATGTTGGCTGAAAGTGAAAAGATGGAAAAAGATATTCCGTGGACAGCTGGATGGCTCAGTTGGTTAGAGCATTAGCTCTCAACAACAACAAGGTTGCCGGTTCAATTCCCGCATGGAATGGTGGGCTGCACCTTCTGCGACTGAAGATTGAAAACTGCGACTGGACTTGGAGCTGAGCTACACCTTCCACAGCTAGATTGAAGGACAACGACTTGACTTGGAGCTGATGGGCCCTGTAAGAACACACACACAAAAACAAACAAAACAAACAATAAAACAAACAAAAAGTTAAAAGTAAGTTTAAAAAAACAGATATTCCATGTAAATTGTAACCAAAAGATAGCAGGGATGAGCATACTTATATCAGGGAAGTCAAAAACTGTCAAGAGAGACAAAGAAAAACACTATGTAATGATAAAAGGGTCAATTTACCAAGAAGATATAACAATTATAAATATATAGGCACCCAACACCAGAGCATTCAAATATATAAAGCAAATATTGACAGAACTGAAGGGAGAAATAGACAGCAACACAATAGTAATAGAGAATTTCAATACTTGACTTTCAATAATGGATAGAACACCCAGACAGAAGATCAATAAGGAAATAGAAGAGCTGAACAACACTGTAGATCAAAAAGACCTCACAGACATAAAGAGCATTCCATCCAATACTGTGTTTCATGGAAGATAAGACCTAGCTGGACCATCAGCTCTAATGCGTCTTTTGGAGAAAAAATTAATATAAGGCCCGGTCTCATTTGAATATAAGGGTCTTATATGATATAATATAATACCGGGTCTTATATTAATTTTTGCTCCAAATGATGCATTAGAGCTGATGGTCCGGCTAGGTCTTATTTTTGGGGAAACAGGGTAGCATCAGAATATACATTCTCCTCAAGTGCACAAGGAAAATTCTATAAGATAGATCACATGTTAGGTCACAAAACAAGTCTTAACAAAGTTAAGATTGATATTATACCAAGTATATTTCCAACCACAATGAAATGAAACTAGAAATCAATGGCAGAAAAAAAGAAAGAAACCTGGAAAAATAACAAATATTTGGAAACTAAACAACACATTCTCCAGCAACCAATGGTTCAAAGAAGAAAGCAAATGGGAAATTCAAAAATATCTTGGGACTAATAAAAACAAAAACACACAACATACCAAAACTTATGGGATGTAGTGAAAGC
Source organism: Rhinolophus sinicus (assembly GCF_036562045.2). Classification (NCBI taxonomy): domain Eukaryota; kingdom Metazoa; phylum Chordata; class Mammalia; order Chiroptera; family Rhinolophidae; genus Rhinolophus; species Rhinolophus sinicus. The sequence goes on from NC_133756.1 coordinate 111,000,436, forward strand.
AGAACTGACAGAGAAGTTTATCTTGATAAATGCCTACTTAAATAAAGAACAAAGATCTAAAATAAACAACCTAACTTCACACTTCAATGAACTAGAAAGAGAGAAAGAAGTTCATAGTTATAAATGCCTATATTAAAAAAAGAAAAAAGATGTAAAATATACAACCTAGCTTTACACTTAAAAGAATTAGAAAAATAAGAACAAACTAATCCTAAAGTTAGAAGAAGGAAGGAAATAATGAGGATTAAAACAGAAATAAATGAAGGAGAGAATAGAAAAAAAATCAGCAAAACTAAGAGCTTTTCCTTTTTTGAAAAAGTAAACAAAATTGCCAATCCTTTAGCTACATTAACTAATAAAAAAGAGAAAAGACTCAAATAAGTTAAAATGGAGCTGAAAGAGATGTTACAACTGATGTTACAGAAATTAAAAGAATTGGAACTACTATGAATAGTTATATATCAACAGATTGAATAATCTGAAAAAATGAACAAATTCCTAGAAACTTCTAAGCTATGAAGACTGAATCATGACAAATAAAAAAGTTCTGAACAGACCCCAAACTAGTAAGGAGATTGAATCAGTAATCAAAAACATCCCAAAGGAAAAACCAGGACAAGATGGATTCACTGGTGAAATCTACCAAACATTTAAAGAGGAATAAATGCCAATCCTTGTCAAACTGGCAAAGAATTAAAGAGGCAGAAACATTTCCAGACTTACCTTATGAGAGCACATTACTATCATACCAAAGCCAGACAGATAAAACAAGGAAAAACAAAGCAAAACCAAAAAAGAAAAAACTGCAGGCCAATATTTATGATAAATAAATCTAGAAATTCTACACAAATACCAGTGAGCTAAATTCAACACCACATTTAAAGGATCATACACCATGACCAAATGTGATTTATCCCCAGGATGCAAAGATAGTTCAACATGAGAAAAATAATCAATGTGATACATCACATTAACAGAAAAGGATAAAAATCACATGATCATCTCAACAAATGCAGAAAAGTACTGACAAATTTTAACATTCTTTCATGATAAAACACTCAACAAACTTGAAATGAAAGGAAATTACTTTGACATAATAAAGATCATATATGCAAAGCCCACAGCTAACGTTATATTTAATGGCAAAAAACTGAAAGCCTTTCCTCTAAGATCAGGAACAAGAAAAGAATGCCTATTCTTACCACTTCTGTTCAATGTTGTACTGGAAGTCCTAGCCAGAGCACTCAGGCAAGAAAAACAAATAAAAGGCTTTCAAGTCAGAAAAAAGTAAAATTATCTCTGGTCACAGGTAGCATAAATTTATGCATAGAAAACCCTTAAAGATCAAACACACACACACACACACACACACATTAGAGCTAATAAACAAATTCAGCAAAGTTGTAGTATACAAAATCAACATACAAAAATTAGTTCATTTGTATATAGTACTAACAATGAACAATTTGAATAGGAAATTAAGAAGATTTCAATTATAATAGCATCAAAAAGAACAAAATACAGAGGAATAAACCTAACCAAAGGAGTGAAAGACTTGTGCACTAAAATCTACAAAACACTGATGAAAGAAATGAAAGACACAAATAATTGTTCATGGATTGGAAGACAACATTTTTAAAATGTTCATACTACCCAAAGCAATCTGCAGATTCAATGTAATCCCTGTAAATATTCAAATGGCATTCTTTACAGAAATAGAAAAAAAAAATCTTAAAATTCATATGAAAACACAAAAGACCCTGAATAGATAAAAACTCTCTTGAGAAAGAAGAACAAAGCTCCGGCCTGTTAGTTATGACCATTAGAAAACAGAAACAGAAACAAATTAAGTGTTGGTCAGTATGCAGAGAAATTGGAACCTTGTGCATACTTGGTGGGAATGTAAAATGGTCAGCTGCTATGGAAAACACGGAGGTTCCTCAAAAAGTTAAAAATAAAACTAGCATATGATCCAGCAATCCCACTTCTGTTTACTTACCTGAAGGATTAAAATTGGGATCTCAAAGTGATATTTGCACTTCTGTGTCCGCTGAAGCATTATTCACAATAGCTAAGAAGTGGAAACAATCTGAATATCCATTGACAGATGAATGTTATATGCATACAATGGAGTACTATTTGGACATAAAAAGGAGGGAATCCTGTCATGCTACAACATGGGTGAAACTTGAGGATATATGCTAAAGGAATTAAGCCAGTTGCAGAAGGACAAATATTGCATGATTCCAGTTATATTACATGAGGTATCTAAAGTAGTGAATTCATAGAATCAGGAAGTGGAATGGTGGTTGCCAGGGACTAGGAAGAGGGGAAAGTGAGGAGTCACTATTCAAAGGGAATAGACTTTTAGTTATGAATTTTAGGTAAAAATGTTCTAGAGATTTGCTGACAACATGGTGCTTAGAGTTAATAATACAGTACACTTAAAAATTTGTTAAGAGGGTAGATCTCATAAGTATTTTTAGCCACAATTTAAAAAAATATATATTAATGAGATATTTGTTATGAATAATAATGCTCTTTAATTTTTTTTAACTTTCTAATTTGATTGGTGAGGAGAACGAGGAGGTGTCTTCTTTCCTTTTTGCTGTCTAGTATACTCTTTTAACATGCTGTGAAATCACTATGCCTTTTGGATTATACCATTTTAAGAGGATCGAGGCTTTGGTGGTTTGAGTTTGGGATACTCTCCCTGCTTTACCAGTGACTGGCTTTTGACTTGGGGAACGACACCCCCATTTGCACTATCTACAAAGGGGGAACAATTTGAAAACACTGGAGAGAAAATCACAGCTGTCAGAAAGTGCAGCTTTTATGAATGAATATCTTACTAAAATAAACAGAAGCTGTTTCGATTTCTTAGTGTTATAAGACCACTAGCAAATTTCTTCAAAAAATACGAGTTAATGCACTTACACCACTCAACCATACTGAATGTTTCTCTTACATGATACCTTAAGAGCACATTGCTATTTTGTATTTAAATTCAAAATGCTGATTTATTCATTTTGCACTGAGAGGTGGAACACAGATCTGAATATCTATGTTGATGTAACCACTGAAAGACAGTTTTATCTTCTTTCTTGCTTGATTTATCTTAATAAACACTAGACACTTACTTTGTGCTTGGTTCAGAGGATGCAGATGCAAAAGAAATCCCTAATGGTGATTACTTACATGCTGTTTGAGGAGAATGGCACAAAACAAGTAACAGTGTAATTCGTATTTTAAATACAATCATTGTTAAGTGTTGAAAGAGAAGCACAGGTGCTAAATGAGTGTTTAATGGGATGGAGACATGATCTGTTCGAGAAGGGGGTGGAACAGCGTCCAGGGTACGCTTTCTTGAGAAGGTGATATTGGAGTTGAGCTCTGGGAGGCAGGGAGGACTCCAGAATTTCTGAATAGAAGAGGCTTTGGGATGGCAATTTGGTGGGAAGGAAGGTCTGGGAGACTTTTCTGGGAGCTGTGTTGCATAGTAAGGCCACTCTTCCAGAGTGTATTGCATGTCTTCTCGGGATGGCTTTCGGGAGGCTGTCTCTTGATGCACCTTACAGAAGGATGAGTAGGAATGAATTATGTGAAGGTGTGGAGAGGGGAAGAGAGTGTGTGCAATGACCACAAGGTGGACTAAGTGCAGGTACTCAAGGCCTGTGTGGTTGGAGGATAGATCAAGGGGGTGAGGCACGGGTGAGACTGGTGACAGCAGCAGAAGTCAGGTCACACAACTCATGATTACAGACCATGCAAGACTTGAAAGACTGTGCAGTCTCTGGGGACACAGATCCCCAAGGAATGAGACTTTTATTGACAGGTACCAAGCAAGGTAGGGCCTGATCATATTTATATTTTAGAAGTTACTCTGGTTACAATGAGAAGGAATTGGAGTAAGGATGAATGCCAGAGACCAGTTAGAAAGCTGTTTCACCAGTTCTACGGAAAAATGATGTGCTAGCTTAGACTAGGGTGGTCATCATGGTGATTGAGAGAAATAGACAGACGTGAAAGATATTTACACAGACAAGTATACAGATACTGTAGAGCGTCACTGACCATGCCGGGGAGTCTGGAAAGGTTCACAGAAGTCACCTTGAAGGATGAGAACAAATTCTTGTAGTAGTGTTGTTCATCACTTAGATTCAGTTGGTAAAATATGTAAATTACAAATGATTATTACCTTTTTATTAGCATTCCTTTTAGAATCTCTAAGAAATGACACATAACTTATGTTCTTATTTCTCTCGTAGTGTTACTGTGTTAGAATATAATAAATCTGCGTTCCCTGAAAAGCATTTTATAATTTAACTGTACATTAACTCAAATTAATCCCCTCCCCATCAAGACCCACTGAAATCAAAGTATGTTAGTGAGAATTTGGGACATTTTAAATCTTTTTTTTTTTTCCTTTACTTCCGATTAAATCCTCTGTCTGGGTTAATCTTTATAGCAATTAGTCATATATCCTTTAACACTGTTAATTCCTGCCTGTTTTGTCTCCTAAGATTTATGATTAAATGGTTTACATCTCTTAGAAATCATCTGAGAGACTAAAATGCTTTATTCTCAGTTCTCTCTAATTTGAAAGGTGGATGTGCTTGGATCTGGAGATTGCCCAGGCCGAAGGTTGTAAGATGCCGAAGAATATTACTTTGTTAACATTTGTTACATCTGTAGTCTTTGAAGTCACAGGAGTAGACTCTATCCACTTTTGAAATCAAGAGAAATTGGATCTAGTACTTTGTACCATTTTACGTTTATTTAACACATTACTTGTTTCTGCTGAAGGGCTTCTATTACCCAATCATCCCTTAGCAAGCACTTAGCTCTTCTTTCGTAATTAATATTTTCATTTCCCATATGAAGAAAGTGCCTGAAGGAAGTATTATCTGGAAAAAAAAAATCTGCACAGTGTTTTACTGCAGTACAATTTATTTAGTAATTCATCTTTGCTATTTAATTTTTATTAAACAAATCAAGCCAGGACATTCATTTTAAGCTCTTGCTTTAAAACTAGTAGTTGTTCTATGGAGGCAGCGCCAGGTCAAAGAGAGGTCAGTGCGATACATCTCATCGAGGCATCGCCCTGTGCACCATCTGCCCATGTTACACCACAGTGATAACTGGGGGATGTGCTTGTGCCCCATTAATTCTTGTTTCACCAGAATTTTATGTCCTCTTATGGTCATTACAGTTGTCCAATTATAGCTGATCAAATTGAATTATCTTTAATTAGTACGTCTGTCTCATAGTGCAATAGGCTAGTTGGACATAGTTATCTAAGTGGTCTCTCCTCAGATGTGGAAAGCCAAATGCCATGTTTGAAAAGAAAAAAAAAATGGGGGGAGAGGGTAAAACAGGAGGCTGGAATTATTTCACATGTATTACAGTGAAAGAATAATTTCAATATAGTCTTGCAATACGTTTAATGAACATTTGCTATGGTCGTTAAGATCTTTGAAGGAAAGTAGCATTAGTTACGCAAAATACGGCATTTATTTATTTCTGGAGAAATGACATGCTGAAGTTATTAAAACAGAAATTTTGTTGTCCTTGTGTTGGGAAGAAATAGCTCATTACAAACAACCCATTCATAATAGATATGAAGATTTACAGTATCTTTGAGTAGTGCCCAGCCAGGAAAATGTCTGTCTTGTTGCAAGCTGCACATGCCATTACAAAACTGTAATGGATTCATACTGACTTGTCCTGTGCAGACTGATTCTTATACTTGAAAGACAAATGGTTGAGAACAGGGCATGTATTCCTTGAAGATGCCAATGGACCTTTGAGCAATGATACCAGCCTGAAATACTAGAGGAACATGTATGGTTAGACAAAATTGGAGAGAGCCAAGCTTATCACTTCCTGACATTCTCATTCGGGGGTTACGATATTGCCATATCACATCAAGTCCTGCTTTATAGCCATGCAACATAGTGACATGAGACAAATAGGAAGTTGTCTGGGGCATTATTTGACCCAGAAATTAATTAGGCATCATCCTTTGATTTAGCCTAAAAAATAAGAGAGAGAGAGCGAGAGCGAGAGCGAGAGCGAGAGAGAGAGAGATGATTTTCTTTCCTTTTCTCCACTGAGTATCACATGATCTATTTGCCTCAATTTTACTGTTTTTAGGTATTGATCTTGACTCCTTGATTCTCCATCAGGAAGAAATACCATTAATGCCATTGTTATTTCTGCCTAATAGTTGAAGTCTTCATATTTTTTTTGGCAAGTTTCTTTAATACATCAAAACCAGTCCTGACGCTAACCTTAAAAGATTAGCTTGTGTTTCTGGAGCATTGCTGAATCAAATACTGTTTTCAAAAAATGTTGGTCAACTCCTTCCTTCCTCTACTCTTTCCTTCTATTTGTACAATTTAGCAAAAAAATATATTTATACACTCCAAAAAACAAAAAAACAAAACAAAACAGAATATTAGTCCTGCTATGTACTGGGAAGGCCATATGCTAGGTGCTTGAGGGAAAAAAAAAAAAAAGGTCAATAACAGACCAGGGCCTGCATTTGAACTTATACATATGAATTATAATTATTTAGCAAAGCTGTTTTGGATGCCTGCCATTCCAGGCAAGGTACAAATATAAACCCCTTGTTGAGAATTTGGAAAAAGGACCCTTTTATGTAGATATACATAAAGAGAAGATCCTGTTTCTTTCATTCAGAATTTTTATCTATAACAATGATTTATCCAGCAGGTCTTCGTGTTGAAATGTAGAAAATGTTATAATCCTGGCTTTTGAAATAAGAACCTTGCTAATTCAGTCAGCAATGAGGTCTACTCTGCCCCAGCAGCTGATCAATCCACTGAGATGGTGGATCTAATACAATCTGATAGTGTGTAGATACAATTATTATATTGTGGGATTACATCATCTTTGTTTGGTTCTACATGCATGGCAGCTTCCTGTCCAATCCAATCAAAATTATTTCCTTAGGTATATCTGCTAAGGATAGACATTTTGGCGATAGATAGGAAAAGTTTCAAACAGAATAAAAATTCTAAATGCCTTTCCCTTTACTGAAAATACTACTTATGGATTCTGCAATCAAACAGAAATTTTAAAACGATCATGTCCTCTTTGGAAGGCCATTTCTTTAAATTGGATAGGATTCACTCATTTTTTTGGTGAAAGAATTTGAAAATTCTGTCTTTGGAAACCAAAATACTGGATGGCAGAGTTGGAAGTGTCTTTCGTTTTAAAGTGCAGACTCTCTCTGTGGTGAATGTATTTGTTGTGGTCAAGTATTTGAAAGGAAATCCTCAGAATAATTTGGGGTAAGGAAAAACACTGTGTTAAAATAAGCCAACCCATCCGTTTTGAACTTTGAACATGGCTTTATTTTGAATCAGAAAGAATTAATAATCATTCATAGCATAAAGAATCGATGTTTAGATTATAATGTATATTCATGATCTAAAGCAAATTACACTTCCAAATTTTAAAGGACTCTCGCTAGTATCATGCTGTTATCTCAGTGATTCTAAATGAATTGATGTTTTTTTAGAGTTGATATTGATGCTGTTATTTAGTTACCTCATGATTTAGTCTGTCTTGGCAGAAGTGATTCCTGTAAATGTTGGAAATTTCTTGACAGGTTAACTTTCCTATCATTTTAAATTGCTTATGCTGTATTGTTTCAGCCTAGATTCATCCTTTCCGGAAAGAAGGGTCCCACTAGTCTGATAAGAAGCTTTCTTTCCCGAGGTCTGTATTTTACATGGGGATCAGCTAGGAGAGGGAAACGCCAGAATGCCAAATTGCAGAGAGTGTTCTTGACTGTGGGGCTCCATCCAAAAAGGGTTTGTAACACAGTGTACAGTCTTGTAGCCCAGCTGTGTGGAGCATTGATTGCTTCTGCCTAGAGCAGGGATACTGTCAAGTTGCTCTGTGAGTTGAGTCATCTATTGACAAAGAGCTACCAGCCCGCAGATAATGCTGTGCGGAGCTGCTCTCGCTGCTCCCACGATGCACTGCTTATAGCAGCTGTCAAAGATACTGAGAGATCCACGGGAGGAAAGGGAAAAAAAAAAAAAAGACTTTTACAACTGCTTGGAAGAAAGGGGTGTGAGGGAGGAGACATTGCTGTGCAGAGCTGACCAAAGGAAAGAGTAGGCATCAGTGCAGTATGAATGCATACCTCACCAAGCAACACAGCTGCAGCCGGGGGTCCGATGGGATGGATGCCGGCAGGAGTGCACCCACACTGATCAGGGATGCCCACTGCGCTTGTGGCTGGCAGAGGAGCACTCAGGGGCTCGGGTACAATTCTCAGACCATGCCCTCCTCAGGACCTGGGGGCCCAGCTTCAAACAGGACCAAGCTGGTCACCTTGTGGGACAGTGTGCGGAAAAGTCCCCACAAGACGAGCGCCAAGGGCAAGGGGACTTGTGGGGAGCATTGTGCCTGCCCACATGGTTGGTTCAGCCCAGCACAGGTGAGCCTTTTCCTTATGACTTTCCCTTGACTTTGGAAAAAACTGAGAGCAAGTTGTGTAAGGTTAGGATGGTTTGGAAACTTTGCCGAGTCCTCCTTGCTGACTGAGGATGCCTGTTTGGAAAAAGGTGGGTCAAGAAAACCTGACATTTTCACAGGTGTTTGTGGGCTCCCTCCTCTGGGTGACCTGTGAAGTCCAGGGATGCTGAGCTCAATTTCTTTTAGTAACTTTTCCCCAAGTTCAACTTCTTTAGTCCTCAGATGATTTTACTATTCTGCATCATAGTCTTTTAGCAGCACTTCTGCTACTAATCATGGTTAACTTTTCTATTCTGTCTAGCCTAGGGTTTTTTGTTTGTTTATTTTTATTTTAAGGAAGAGAAAAGAAACTTTAATCAGTTAGTTTCCATCTGTTTAAGGATAAAGGAACATGCATTTCTTCAGTTATGGAAAATAATAATTTGAAGTATGCTATTCTAATTTTATTCTTATAATGCTGTATACCTTTTCAGTAATAAAAAATAAAATTTGTTTATACTAAATAATTCATTTTACAAATAAAAGGAACAATTGGGAGCAAACTACAGGATGATCTCCTAGAATGCATTTCTGAAACAGATGTACGGATTCTCTTAATTTGATTCTTAGCTTATTCTTGCCCCAAATTACTAGCATTTTATCAGAAATTAAATTTGTAATTTGTTCATTTATTTCAGCTTCCTTACAGACAGGAAAAAGGCTTTCTGTAAATTCCGTAAAGCATAAGTAAAATGCACCTGTGATCACTGTCATAAGTACAGAACAATGATTGTTCTTAAATATGCATTGAAAAAGGAAAGCTGTGCTTGCAGAAAAAAAAAGTATTTCTTAATTTTAATATGCTTTTAGCATAATTGAGAAGTGAATATTGATCACGAGTAAAATGTTATTATCTGAGAGGTGTAGAGAATATTCTAATTTTAATGTTAGTTTTATAAAAGTACTTCCAAGAATACCATATATCATTAGATCGCAATGATACAGTTATATACACCTGGCCAAATGTATGGCTTTTGATGAATTATCATCGTGCCTCTTAGCATCATGATTTCAATCAGGAATATATTGTCATTTTAGTATTAAACTAGTTCAGCCTGAAATGGAGCCTGATATTTGGAAACTCAGTTATTTTTTAAAGTTTAACATGAATCCCAAACTGAATAAACAGTCTTGACCATTTTGAGGTCTACATATTCTTAACAAATACATGTGTTTAAATGTCTTTAACCTATATATCTGTATCGATTACATTCTCAAGGCTCACGGAGGCAAAGAAGACAAATTCACATCTAGTTTATGGTTTCTGCATAGAGGAAAATAAGCACACTTGCTGTAATTTTACAGTTTTTTTTTTAAATATGTAATAAACTGTAATTTCATAAATGATAATTTCCCAAACCCAAATCTCTACTGCTACATCAGAATAACCATTCTCTAAAAATCTTGGTACATTTTTCATCAACCAAGGGAAACTTTTCCCTTCCTTGGTTTTTAACAAAGTCAACCTCCTACTTGCCTTAAATTTATAACCATTTAATGCTTTAAAGGATTGAAATAGACTCTCTGCACTGATAATTAAAGATACAGTGACATGTGAGAAGGCAATAAATTGAAGCAGCCACCATCTTCCATTATTCTTTTACATACACATTTTTATACATGCTCTTTTTTAAAAATATGTATTTTATTATTGGCTAGGGATAGCAATGATCCTTAAATAATGGAGCTATAATACCATATATTTTATGATCTTCGATGTTGTGACATTCTTCTGTTACCTGACCCTTTCACTCTTTTGCCATCTCAGTTCCATAAAGGTGTTAAGCTAGACTGATCAATTTCTCTCTTCATCCCACTCCTATACCCTTTCAAATATATTATAGTGAACAATTTTTAATGAGTCTATATATACATACGTTTATGGATTTTAATATATGTATTTAGATATCTCTATAATACCTAACTACTTGCATTGCATATAACATTTTCATGTATACATAAGTATATATATATATATATATATATATATATATATATATGTAACATAGGTATATATACACACATACATGTACACATAATTATATATAAATATATATGCATATATACATAAGTATATTTAGATATATACATATATACATGTATACAGGCATATACATACACACATATAAAAAGTAAAGTTTAATATTCTTGTTACCTCATCTAGAATGTACTAGCTTTTTCTTACAAAGAATGTTTCATTCTCTCTATATAAATAAAGTGTATTTACTTTACCTCTGATAAGTACTCAGAAATGCTGATATATATGCACATATGTGTGTATATGCAAATATATTCATTTACATTTGCATCCATAGAATATATCTAATTTTTGAAATATGTGTTAGTACAATATGCCCATGTAAACTATCACAAAAGCAAGAGGATATAAGTATGTAGAGATATATGTTTATTAAAACTACGTCTCTTTTGAGAATTTTGTTATACTGTTTTTACCCTTTATTTTTCAAGTTTTTAAAACTTGACTAAATTTATTGGGGTGACATTGGTTAGTAAAATTATACTGGTTTTAACTGTATTTTTGGCCTTTAAATTAACTAGAGATATTGTGTGATATAACAAAGATAAAACAAAGGATGCAGGTAATGATACTAAACATTAGAATCCTCGGTAGAGCAGAAAGAAGGAAGGTGCATGCTTTAGACTAGCTGAAGGGCCCACATGTGGGACAGAACATGCCTGAGGGCTGCTAGTCTCTGGGAGCTGAGATCCTGCCCTCTGAGGCATTTGCTGTGGTACATGGAAATCGGCAGTGTGATTTCCGGCGGCTGCAATAGAAGGCCATGGTAATGACTTGAGTTCCTCCCAAGTCTCGTTGCCAACCTCCTGTGATTTGGGGTACTGTGTACTATCAAAACTCTGTGGTTATGTTGTTCCTCAGCAGGACTGAAAAACAGCTTCTGTCCCTTCTCAGATACGTTTGCATTCCATTTGAATATGTAGAATTAATATAACCATAATAATAGGTAAGAAAATGGAAAATGATAGTGTCCAGAAGTGAGTTCTAGAATGCACATCAGGAGAGTGGTGGCCTTGGGGGGAAAAAAAATCTCCACCATCGCTTATATGGCATTTCTCCCCAGTGCAGACTGACCTGAGGAGGCCGCACAGAACAGTGGAGACTTAGAGAGCAAAGATCTATGCATTGGTTCTTCGTTCATTCAGTCTTCACTTCCTGAGTGCCTACTATGTGCCACTCTGTCTGGCCCTGTGGATATAATAGTAAACAAAGTGGGGACTACCCCTACCTTTGTGCAGCTCATGACCTTTACTGGTATATAATATTTAGCAAATATATCATTATAAACACAGAATCATACCATTATAAATCACCATTTGGAAGTGAAACAACGTTCCATTGGGGTTTACAAATTCCATAGTAAATGTGTATGAGGACACAGAGGGACCACAGAGAAGTGAGAGAGCTAGATTTTTTTTTTTCTTTTTTTAAAAATGATACTGTATCTCTTTAGGCCTGTATTTTCTGTTTTCTAAAATGAGGATGAAAATAGTACCTAACTCATAGGACTGTGGTGAGGAATGATTAACACAATACATGTAAAGTACTTAGCCCAGTACTTACATGTAGTAGAGGCTCAATAAATATTTGTGGAATGAATGAATGAATGAATGAATGAATCCACAAAAAGTTGGCTAAATGTTAATCTATTCCTTAATTCATTATATCTAATTTTCTGGGAAGAGAAGAGAGGTGAGTCAGTGATGACTTCATACACATAGTGATACTTGGGCTGAAATGCATTGAATCTTGAAAAAAATTGTGTCTATCGTGTGGGCAAAGAGAAATATGCTTTGGGGCAACAACAACAAAAACAGAAACACTCGTAACACCCTGTCTGTGTGGAAGTGCTCGTGGTTCTCCAGGCCCATGGAGAGGCGAGTGGGGATTGGTCACGGAGATTCTTGATGCGGACTCTGTCGAGTCAGCAGCACGGAGTCACCCCAGGATGTGAGTGCCTGCTCTGCCTCTGTCTGCGTGCTAGGCTTCATGCTCAGTTAACCGTTCTGGGCCTCAGTTTCTCTGTTTCTAAGAAAACCGGTTTTCCCTAAATGAACCTCCCCATCTCTGCCGACACTAATATTCAGTGACCCTGGCAGCTGACCTCCATTAATTAATGGGAAGGACTTTGGAAAGGATGTATGCTTTAGCTAGATAATTCTACGTTTGAGCTTGCCAGCCTTATGTGACCTCACTTGCTTAACCTCTTGAAGACTCATTTGTCACTTCCGTAAAACTCAGGATGATAAAATTATTCGTAGGAACAGATAATAAGAACTGAAAATATCCTACTTAAAGGGTCCAGCATGGCACTGAGAACACAGGAGTTTATCAGTGAAAGACAAGGTATTGATCATTACTAGTAATATCCAAATTTGTTGTTTAACCCGAAAAACATATTGTCCATCAAATTAATGATCATCACTGTGGAACTTCTAGTTTGTCCACAGAATTTTGTGATGTGTTACTTATAATGATGAAGGTCAGGCGAGGCTACTGTCCAGAAACATTTGGCACAGTACCACATGATGATAAGGTGACATTTTGTCCTTCAGGGTTCTCAGAGATTTACAACAGTGCACACTGAAAAAAAAAAAAAAATTGTATTGATGAAGCAGCATTCCCATAAGCTTGTGCTCGGAGGTAGGAAATGTTAGAAGATTTCCTCAGTATCATTCTGCTACAACAACTGCGTTTGAAGTATTTAGCCAAACTCTGTAAATCATCCCTAACAGTACCTTTGCAGCAACTCCAGAAAGCAGTTTGCAGCAACTTGAGTGCAGAGGACTTTTTCGTCCAAGGAGGAGGGTTGCCCTAGGCTGAAATCTCAGGCTCAGTTTATGCCCAGCCAGAAAGACCTGACAGCTTGTTTTAATTCTGTGGCAGCTTCTACTGATTCCCTCAATACAGAGAGCCCCTTACCAAGGACGAATAAGACTTTTTATTCTCTGGCAAACTCCAGCAGCCCCCCGTCTCCCCCGCCCCCTGTAAGGAAAATCGAAAAGAATAAGAGGCATCACAAAAGGAATTCAAGTTGTAAGCATTCTGTGGGCAGACCTGAAGCCACTTGGTCAATATTCCTGGCACCCCTGCTTCTGGACGCTGACAGCAGCACAGCATTCTCTCTAGAGCCGAACAAAGGGCAACACAATGCAGAGAGTGGGACAGAAAAGAGCATAGATAACAATACTTGTTGAGTACTCAAAAGAACCACAGTGTGTCAAGCACTGTGCTAGGGGCTTTACAGGAGTCATTTCTTTGAATTCTCCCAATAACACTAAAAGAGTGGTATTGTGATACCCGTTTTACAGATGTGGAAATTGAGGTTAAGAGTAACTTGCTCATGATGGCACAGCTGATGACGGGAGAACTAGCGTCAAGTGTAGGTCTATCTGACCTCTCTTAAGCGTTCCACCACATCTTGCAGAAAGGCCTGTTTGAGGTACTCTGGGAGCTAGAATACCCTCAGAGACCTTTTTCATTCTCTAATTTATCAGGAAATTTCCTTAAGGGATTGGATGTTTTACGTGGTTGGGAGGATTGGCACCCCTGAGCAGAATCCTGGATTTCCCCATTCTACTTCATTTCCTGGTCTCAGGAACCCAGAGTTGGTTGGGCCTCTAAAGAGCTCTTTCCTTTCTGATCACCATAAGAATTGTGCTGATCTGAAGCAGTCAGAGTTGATCCCACAGCACTGACGCCAGAATAAGATACTTGCTCTTAGGAAGACCTCATAATCTGTCGTTCTTTGCAAATTGTATTGAACCTTGCGAAATTGATGGTAAGGAATTGGGAACCATGTGCTGTACACTTAATCTAAATGTCTTTATTAGGGTGGTGCAAAAGTAATTGTGGTTTTTGCAATTATTTTTAACCTTTTAAACCGCAATTCCCTTTGTACCAACCTAATACAAACTAGAAGTGCTTGTAGACGTTGTCTTTGAAGTCAAAGAGCATCGTCTTGCAGAATGTTTGTGAATCTCATAGACCTATCAAATATCCCTCTTTAATATGACCATCTCCATTGTCTGTCCTCTTCCTTTGTCTGATACTGTTTTATCTGTTACAGATGGAGCCTCACCTGATTTTATTCTCCTCTATTCTCTACTTTAGTCAATTCTTTTAATTTCCCAAAGGCATATAATGATTTATAACTACGTCAGAGCTGGATGGGAATTTAGAGGTCAGCTAGTATAATTTCCAAAGGAGAATTGGATGCCTAGAACAGTTAAAAGACTGGCTCAAGGTCATTCAGTTTGTGTCAGAATTGGTCAATGTCTTTGAGCTCAGAATTGAGTTTCTTTTTTTTTTTTTTTTTTCTGTTTTGAGTTGCCTCTTCTTCTCTTAGACCTTATGTGCTCATCTTCATGAAGCATAATTATTGACAGAAAATTATTAAGCATGCAATTTGTTGATAATGCGGTGTTGGGTATTATACAAAAAGTTACATAAACCTAATTTCTATTATCTCATAATTCAGACCAACAGTCCCCAAGCTGATAAGAAGAGAGAAGAACTTTTAGAAATTATGCATAGAAGTACTTATTTGTGGATAATGATTGGGGGGTGACACTGGCATTTAGGGGAGGGGGCCAGGCATGCTAACTGCACTATCAATGCAGAGCAGTCTTGCACAATTGTTTGCATTCCACTGGATGCCTATGAAGATTTTTTTTAAGTTTATGATTTTCTAAGACTTCAAAATCTAATTCAGTTTTGCAAACAAATACCAAGTATTTTCTGAAAGGATTTAATAATTATGAAATATTCTAAGGCTGAAACTCCTGTGTAAATCAAGGAATCATTATACTTTGTTTTGTAAGAAATCTTATCAGTAGTTGAGTCCCATTTTTTAAAATCCCATCCATACAGCAATGCTACTGCTTCTGGTAGTTGTGTCAGTGATACACCTTTCCTGTATCAGTCTACATTTGTAAATGTTACCTGCAGATATGTAATTGAAGAGACTTCAGTCTCCTTTGAATAGACATAGAACCAAAGATTGTAAATTCGTTGAAATACATGAAATATAAAGATTGCACCAAATTTCATTAATAAGTTTGTTTTAAATAGATTTCATTTGTTTGCCATATTATAGATTGATTTTTAAAATATTTATCACAATAAGAAATCTATTTTGTAAAAATTATCTGAAGTTACTTGTTTTCGAGTTTTCCTGTTATTTTCAATATTACTCTGATATTGTCCCAAAACTAATCTATACTCAATTTCCCCATCAGCTATAAGGTGGCTGTTCTTTCCCCCCCCCATTTATTTATTTATTTTTTAATGAGAAGATAGAGTTACAAGGTATTTTGAACTAGAAATTAAATGTATACCTTTATATGGGGGGAATGCCAAACAGAGGTAAAGAGATAGACATAGAGATGATATATGAGATGATAGATAGATAGATAGATAGATAGATAGATAGATAGATAGATAGATAGATAGATACCGTTTCCCCGAAAATAAGACCTAGCCGGACAATCAGCTCTAATGTGTCTTTTGGAGCAAAAATTAATATAAGACCCAGTCTTATTTTATTATAATATCAGACCGTGTCTTATCTAACATAATATAAGACTGGGTTTTATTTTAATTTTTGCTCCAAAAGATGCATTAGAGCTGATTGTTTGGCTAAGTCTTATTTTTGGGGAAACACGGTAGATAGGTAGGTAGGTAGGTAGGTAGGTAGGTAGGTAGGTAGATAGATAGATAGATAGATAGATAGATAGATACATACATACATACATACACTTCTTCACTGGCCTGCCCTATCTAAAATGGGGAAATATTTTGACACAAAACTTATAAGGACCAGTTTATTTACCAAAATATGACATTTTACTTTATTTACTTTTTTACTTTAAGTCTCAACAATCTTGCTAGGTTAAATATATTTCAACTAGTTATTTTCTTTGATATTTAATCATATACAAATGATCTGTTATTAGTTCTTCCAACACTAATTTTCAATCTAGGGTCTATCAATATGTTTGTTCTTTCACTTTTCCTCTGATTCTTGTAAGAAAATGGTATGTGGTCTCTTCCACTTAAATCTAAATGCATTCATTATAATTATATATAAACATTTGACTACTTCATTAAATTGTTTAGTATTGTTGTGCTCACAGATTGCCATACTGAAAACATTATTTTAATATAAAGTAATTTATTTGCAGTTCTTCTTTTACTTCAGTTTAGACATTATATAAAAAAAAATCATGTGTAGGTATTTGTATCATCTATGAATTTCTTTTCAGACAGAGAAAGGAGGGTATTACAAAATATTTATTATAAAATGGAAAGGTTGGGTCTGATAGAATTGAGAACGACTGATGTAGATATTTGATACTGTTATGTGTACTTTTATGTGTTTGTGTTTAGTTTGCCTTCCAAGTACACCAGGAGTCAGCAAAGTATAACATAAGGGTCAAATCCAACCTGCTACCTGTTTTTGTGTAGCCCATGAGCTAGGAATGATTTTTTATATATTTTTAAAATATTTTTAATAGTTGAAGAAAATAAAAAGAAGAATATTCATGACATTTGAAAATTATATGGAATGGCCATCATACTATCTATATATATAAAGTTTTATTAGAACACAGCCACACTCATTTGTTTACAAATTATCTGTGGCTACTTTTGTGCTGCAATGACAAAGTTGAGTAGTTGCAATACAGACTATAGGGCCAGAAAGTTCTAAAGGATTTACTGTTTGGCCCTTTATACAAAAAGTTTGCCAACCTGTGCACTAGACTATCAGCTTTCCATTTCCTTTTTGATGGACTCTCCCATTCCACCTAACAAAGCCTATCCATTTTTTTAAAGACCTGGTTCAAGCACGTCCTCCTCTTCAATCCTTCCCAGGCCATTTTAGCTCACAAAACCTCTACTTAACATGATGTCCTGCACAATTAGCATATTACCTTGTATTCTGGTTAGTTGTTTCCTTCTCAGTCTCCTGATTACAGAGTGAGAGATTCCTCATATGCCCATCACGGAACCTAACTCACAGTAGCCATCTGTTCGGTCAACATTTTGTGACAATTCTTGTAGTATTATAAAGTTGTGTATTTGGATCCAGACTTGTCAGCTGCATCTGTAGTTATGGAGAGGAGAGACTGTGTCTTCTACATCTTTATGTCTTTCTGCTTCATGAAGATGAATTTCATTGGAGCACAACCTGTTTATTTCCCCTTGTTTTCCCAATACCGAGCATGTAGCAAGAGGTCAGTAAGTTGTTCTTGATTTCGGAATGAATATTAGCACAGGGCCTTGTATATAAAGGTACTTAATCAGTTTGGGATTTGATTTATAATTATTATTATTATAAATTATGCAAGTGCCTGAAGATCAAGAGTGACATCGTCTATCCTTACAGTGCTGTATTTAATAACAAACAGATTGTAACAAAAGTTGTTAATGTAGATTTATCACTTTGTTTATTTGTTTTGTTTTTAGTTTTACTCAGATTCTTCTTCTATTCTGTGGTGCTGTTAGAAATATTGGAATCACTGTTTAGAAATTAGGTTCTACATTCAAGGGGTTCATGCTGCTCAATGATGAAAGATATGGTACTGCACTTTGAGAAGTCAACCAGAAAAACAGTCTGATTCTACACAGTTTCTCTGTCTACTTTAGGAGTCACTTGTTCTCTAGAAGGCTAAAATAATATCGCAAAATATTATTTTATGATTAATTTCTGTACAATCTATTGTAGACTACATGATCTTTTTTCTCCATCATTTTCATCATTAAATATGATGTACAGTAGTTGACACCAACCACATTAAAAAGCCATAATTGAACACATTTACACTATATTCTGAAAGGCTGTGCTATTAGTGATCAACACTGATTGCTATAGTTTTTCAGTAAGTACTTTTTTCTTTAAAAAATTAACTAAATTTAAGACAATATTAATAAATACTAGATTTATATTACATTTTGGAATAATTAACAAATATATCTGCTTTGACAGACTGGGAAGATAATATTACAAAATGTTTTTTGATTCTTTTTATACACTGATCATTTCTTTCTATGATCTATTTTATTCATTCTGTAGCACGCATATTATTGCGCTTAATTGCAATGTTTTAATTTTTTTTTTTACTTTATTTATTTAGAGCAGTTTTAGGTTCACAGCAAAATTAAGAGAAAGATGCTTGCAATGTATTTTGTTTTGTTCTCTATTTTCAACTTCAGGGATTTTTTAAAAATAAAAATAAATGAATAGTCATAAATCCTTAGTTTAAAGGTGAGTGTTTATGCTACTTTTAAAAAATAATTCTATTATTTCGTTTTGATGTAGAAAAATACAAGTTTATGATAAAGTGTTATAAGCTAATGATATGTTTGGAAAATTCAGAACACCTGTAATTCCATGTGCAAGTAACCACAGTTAATATTTTTATATCTTTTCAGTTTTTAAATTGTTTCCACATTTGTATCTTCAGAAAAAAAAGGAAAAATATATATATATGTATTATTTTATATTAACACATGTTCACAGAGGTACCTAAATATAAACTATTGTTTATATGTGTTTGTTAGTGAGAAGGTAAGAATATTAAACTGTATTGCTTTTTAAAATTAACATCATATTGTGAACATTTTCCTGTTAGTAAAATACTTTTCTTGTTGATATAATTTTAATGAGTGCCAAATATTCCTGGTTTTACCAAAACTCATATTGTTGGACACTTAGGTTATCTTTTTATTATTATTATTAGCTTAAATAACACTGAAATAAGCATTGGTGTACATGAACTTTTGCCTAATATTTCTCATGAAATTCTATTTTCAGAAAAGGAATCACTGTGAAAAGGACATACATTTTTAAGGCTTAAATAATATTTATCTAGTCATTCAGTGAATTTTATTCAACAGTTAATAATTGAACACTTCCCACGTGCCAAAATATTGTGTTACTTAATGGGGATATAATGGAAAACAAAAAAGATTGATTCTTGCCCTGTACATCTTAGAGTTAATTGCAAAATTGCTTCTAAGAGGACTTTACAAATTTATAATCCTCCCATTCTAGGATTGTATGTACATGTCTTTTCTCCTGTACTCAATGATGGCTTTATCTAGTAAATAGAAATTTCATAAACCTGGTAAGCTAAATTGCATTCCATTGCTGTTTTAATTTGTTAATGAAGATGGGTACTGTATTTTGCCTTGTATGATGCACACCCACGTTTTTGGCCCCAACTTTCAGGGAAAAAAATCTTTCATTTTAATTTTTTAATTCAAATTTTTATTTGTTTACATTTAGGTATTTGTTTTTTGTATTATAAAGGAATTTTATTAGGTTGGTGCAAAAGTAATTGTGGTTTAAAAGATTAAAAATAATCGCAAGACTGCACTTACTTTTGCACCAGTCTAATATTATTTATTTTTTTAACATATTATGGTCCAAGAAATTTTATGTAACAAATAATTAAAAAACACAAGAACAGATACAAGGTGCTAGAAATTTTATGTACCGGTAACAAATTTATGATATTTAGACATCATGGAAGGCCAAGAACTCTTCCTCGTTGCAAGTTTGTCTTAAGTTCAACAAAACCTAGTTTCATTTTCCAGGGTATTATTTTGCATATGTATATGGTTATTGATTCCTAGAGTCACACTTTTAACTCATAAGCATAAGTAAAAGAATTAAAAACATGTATATAGATACAAAATTAGTACTACCCATGTATAGTGCACACCCTTATTTTTCCCTCACAAATTTGGGCAATGAAGTGTGCATTATACACAGCAAAATACAGTACCTTCCATGTGATGTAATCACTTGTAATACTATTTATGGCATCATTTATCATACCTGGCATAATAATAATAATAATAATACCCAGTTGGCAATTTAATAGATACTTAGTTTGTTGAATGGAAAATCATAGGAAGGAAGGAAGGAAGGAAGGAAGGAAGGAAGGAAGGAAGGAAGGAAGGAAGGAAGGAAGGAAGGAAGGGAAAAAATATACAAATAGGTGCGTAGTTCCTGTTTAAAAGTCCTGGTGAAAGAAATTTTCACCTATGGTATTTAGCAGGGTAGTTCTTACCCATCTTCATAAGTGATCTGTGTGCCTGTCTCTCCTGTCACTGTAACTCCTTTCCTTGTGTCTATTCTCTGGAAGGAAAAGAGCTGAATGCTCTTCTTTTTACACTGACGTAGGTGAGCAAGATTGAATTGAGTGACAGAGGAAAAAGTAATTAGTACAAAAGACAGAATTAGATAGGCTGTATGGCTGTGTCAATAGAGCATTTGCTGAGGAGTGCAATATGGGCATTAAATTGACAGTAAGGGAGCTTACAGGGAGAAGTAATCTAACTGATCCAGTGGGGAAGGGAAATATTCTGGAAATCTTGGCTATTTTATAGTATGTTTGCTTATACATGGATAAAAATTTCATGAAATCTTTTTTATATAGACATATTCAACAATGAGTTTAGGTACACATGTCTTAAAATGCAGGCAGTCTGTCCATAAATGTCACAACCATAATATCTTAGAAGGATTGTATGAAATTTTATCCCTTAAAAACACTATTATTACAGTACCAATGCCAATATTTAGAATTAAACATATATATATGCAATAACTCTATGGTCTCCTCTTCTGAAAGCTGGACAAGCTCGGCTGTTCTAAAAAAAAAAAAAATGAAGCCGATCTATAATGTGAGGGTGGCTTTGTTTTTAATATAGGAGAGAACATAATTTTCAAAGGACTGAATGGAAAAGGTACAGGTTTAGAATTGTAAGCAGACTGAGGACAAAAACTCTTGAGTTTATGAAACAGCCCAGTATAATTCTGAGTTTCTTGTAGGCTGATAATCATTAATCTTTTAATAATTGAATAAAAATCAGATGGATAAAAATTGACATTATAATTCCCATTCTTTTTTGTGCAGTTTACTCAGAGCCTTCTGCCTATTTTTCATTATTCTTTCTCTTTCCTATCCTACACTCCTCTCAAACCTGTTTTATAATTCACTCAGTTTACCATACCAGAAAATAAAATGTCATCATCAGCTCAATCACCTTTCTACTCTCAAGGCCCTCACTAGCAAAATGATGACTAACTGTTATAGAGTTATATCTCAGAGTGTCTCAGATATTTTCCATTTTTTACATTCTTACTCTTGGTGCTTGAGTGTAGATGTGCATTATCATTCACATAAGTTATTTGCAATAACACGTGGCCTCCGAATTGCCTTCCATCCAATCTAAGTGTTTTTGTTGCCAAATTTATCTTAGCATTCAGTTCTGTTTGCGTCACTCACTCACTGATGTAAATGAATTAATGACCCCAAATCATTTAAAGTAGTGCTTCACTTTAAGTATAATCTGACTTAGGGAGAAGGCAAGTATGTCTGGAAATGTTAATGGGTGGTCTATGTTGGATTACACATATTAAGCAGTTGTTTATTTTTTATCATAGAATTTTTCAAAGCCCTTGGTATTTTATGTCTCCCAAAGGCAGGTGAAATATGTGGAACATTTCTTAAATGTATGTGATGCTGAAATCCCTTTTTCATGGCTATTTACCAATATCTTATGAAACATATGAGTAAATTGCCAAATACTAATTTACAAGGTAAAACTTGATTTCCTAGCAGAACATTCAAAGTTGTCTTCCATTTGGCCCCAACCTGTATTTCCAAACCCATCTTCAGCCACTCTGATTGTTTTCTGGTCACACCCAAACACTCATTGTTCCTCTGATTTCCTGAAGCCACGAGGTAGTCTTTTGCCAAATCTTTTTATTTCTTTAATGTCTTCCTCTCTATATAACGACTCTCCTTCTTCCTGTGTTTGATAAAATTATATTCATCATTCAAGGATCATCTCAAATGTTATCTTCTTTAAGCTTTCCTTTCTCTGTGCTCCCACAGAATGTTGTACATATACCTACTTTTCACTTAGTATTGTGATTGCTTATTTGTCTGCTTTTCCCACCATATTGGAAGCTTTGTTAGAACACAAACCACTCCTTATTTATTTCTGTATCTTTACTGTTTGGATAGTGTGACATATTGATAGAATGGTATCTTTACAAGTTGGTAGGGAGAGAATAGTGTTGTGTTAAGCAAGGCATGCTAAAAAGGTGTTTCTTTAGAAAATACTGTGATTAGGTACCTGAATCCCACATATGGTCTCTTTGAAAGGCCCGATAACCTTTCTGATAAGTATCCAG
This sequence comes from Rhinolophus sinicus, assembly GCF_036562045.2. Lineage (NCBI taxonomy): Eukaryota > Metazoa > Chordata > Mammalia > Chiroptera > Rhinolophidae > Rhinolophus > Rhinolophus sinicus. The sequence goes on from NC_133756.1 coordinate 111,023,247, forward strand.
AGGGAATAGGGACCAGGAAAATGACTCAGACTGAAACAAATGTACATTACATCAAATTATGTAAAAATCATTTATTTCAGTGTAAAATATAATTGTCAGATGAACTGAAACACCCACATTCATAAAATTTGTTTATTCACAAGGATTTATTGATCATCTATTGTATGTCAAACCTTGTTCTAGAAACTGAAAATATAGCAATAAAAACAATAGGCAAGACTTGAAGCGTACATTCTAGTTGAGAAATTCATAAAATTAATAAGTAAACAAATAAATAAGATTACTTCAGATGGTGACATACTATTAAAAAATAAATTAGGACAATGTGACATGGAGTTTGTTGGAAGGGGGACTATTTTAGGTAAGACAATAAAGTAAAGGAAGACCTTAAGAAGGAAACAATTAGTTGATGTTTGAAGGATGGAAGGTGAAAAGGGGAAACCTTATGACAATCTTTAGGTTCTGTCACAAATAAAAGAATAGCATGTTCAAGGGTAAGAACAAGTTTGATGTGTTCCTACAACAAGAGGGCTCATGTGGAGGACAGAGTGTGGGGGTGGGAAGAGGGCAGGAATGGAGGTTGGAGAGTAAGGTAAGGCCAGGCCGTGTAGACTTTGGAGACCATGGAAATGAATTTGGATTTAAGTCAAAGTTTAAAAAGAAGCCACTGATTTTTTTTGTTTAATTAATGACATGACATGATCTAATGTTCATGGTGAGAATAAGCCATGGGAAGGCAATAATGTAAGGAGGGAAATTCATTAGAATGCTACATATCAGTACTTCCGAAAGTGTGATAATGATGGCTGGACTCACGTGGCAGCAATGGTGATGGAGATCCTCCTGCATGGACTGAAGATATATTTTGGATATAAAGCAAAAAAATGAATTAAACAATGTAGGTTTCTTTTTGGCAGAATATGACAAAATTAGGCAGATAAGAAAAACAAAAGAAGTCAAGGGTAACTTCCAGGTATTATACTTCTTTTCTTAGAGTGAAAACATCTTCAGAATTTGTTAATTATTTGAACCCAAATGTTCTTTCCACCTAGTAAGTTCCTAGATGGGTAAAAAACAAAACGAAAAACAAACTTCCCTTTTCCCTTTTTTTTCTTCCCTTCTTGACCCCTAAATCCTCCCAAACTTCTGATTGATACCATTTTTCTTTAGTCCTGCTGGCTGTGTTCTTTCATTCCTTTAAGGTTACCTTGCATGGCTGATTTTTGATCTTATAAGGGTAATCGTAATTTACCTCATTTTTAACTTGGAAATTGGGAAAGTATCTTAATAAAGCCCCTCATATGTTGACCACAAGGCAATAGATCATGGCCCACCAAATATCTGATGTTGACCTCCCCCTTCCTCTTCAACGCTCCAATGCTTTAATAAGAAAGGTATTTTTCATATCTCATTTAAATACATTGGATGACAAATATCCTTGATCTAGAAAAGTCTCTAGATAAAGAGAGTTTGGGTAGAATGCTAACAAGGAAATAAAATAATCATTTGACCCTAATAAAAAGTATTTTAATTTTTTAGAGGATATGGTCCAGGCATATGGTCTCACTCTCTCTCCCTTCATTTCTTACTTTTCAGTTAAACTGTGAAATCATGAGAACATCCGTGAAACATCATTTACTAGATTCATTAGAAATAGCACCAAATATAAATAAGAGATGAAAAAGGAAATTGAGACCATTTAAAATGGAATCCTGACTCATTTCTTACAATCAAATTTCAAATGACAAAATAGTACCACAGGCATGTGTCCATTGTTCATTCTGAATCTTTTATTTTAAGAGTTGAAATTGGCTATTTTGTTGATTAAATCCCAATAAGATTTTTAGGAAATAAACAAACGTGTTTTTCTAGGAGTTATTCTTCCTTTAATCTCCAGTTTGATTTCAAGACAGTAATGAAGTGAGTTGTACTTGGGGGAATAAACTTCAGCCACTGGGAACAGATATGTCCTTTGTGCATTCCAGATCAATTGACTATTGATGTAAAAAATGATAAATCATATTTTGTAGTATCTGAAATTGTCATTTTATCATGAGATGCCTATAGCTGGCATGGCAGCAGTTTGGCATAATGTCCATTATCCAATCACTAAAATTACTGTATTGTAGACTCATTATAGCATTGGCCTTTGGGAATGCATGGATAACCCTCTGAACAGTCATATTGGTCTATACCTGTATATTGCAAGGTCCACGGTTTATTTCATACCTCAGCAAAATCACATTGTTAGGTGATATTCAGTGATCTTTCTCTCCCTACTTGGACTCATGCTTGAATTTCACAACTCAGAGGAGAGTAAGTGAGAGTGCTGCACGTACAGAACTGAAAATCGGGAAATCCAGGTTCTAGTAGCTGGGCTACTCTCAACTCTTTAAACCACCCTAGTCACGTGTCAAAATCTTAGTGTCTTCATCTCAGCTGGAGGAAGTTAGACTAGTTGAAAAGCATGATTAATACACATCACTGTGTCAACTCTGACTGATTCACAATGCTTGTATGGGCCATAGTGCTAGAAAGATGGTGAGGCTACATCAGGGCCCTTCAGAAAAAAATGTGGTGAAAATTAGCTCAGTCATCAAGGAATAAGAAAGAAAAAAATGGCAGCCTAGATCTCTAGTTTTTTGTTTGTTTGTTTTGTGCCACGTGCTTTATGTGAATGACATAATTATAATGAATTATAATAATAGCTATTATTTGTGAAACCTTTCTTATATACCAGTATTTTAATTTAACCTTAAAATAACATAGGAGACAGCTCATGTTACCCCCATTCTATAGATGAGCAAATGAACTTTTAGAAGTGAAGTAACTTACCCTGGTTCACACAGCTAACGAAGACCAGATTTATGGTTGGAACTCAGATCTGACCCCAGAGGGTCACTCCTTCCATTGTGCTGTACCCATTCATGTGTAGGCCTGCATTTGTTGGTGTGGACTTGATTTATGAGAGGTTGATAAACATGAAGTGGTCAGAAAACTAAACTTATTTAGGTGACTAGATAGCTCAAAAAATAATGATTATGGATGAGACTTATGCCAATTTAATAGGTTTGGGAATGAAGTAGGAAAAATGTACTTCTAAAATAATTTACTTAAGCTCTTCTGGAAGTTCTAGTTATTTATTTATTTTTCTTCTTAAGACTTCATCATTTTGTAATGGGAGTAAATATGTCAAAAACTGGAATGAGAAAAGCTTTTAAATCTCCTTTGAAATTTGGAAGACAATTGAAGTGTTTTAAGGATACCATCCACTCCCAAGCTCAGGGTCCAGTGTAGTTGCTGCCGTTGTTCATCCAAGGGACAGATCTGCCGCTTACCTTACAACAATAGGTACCATCTAATAAATCCTTAATAAATAGTTGCTGAATGAAGAAATGTGCTATTGCATCCCTAAGTTCCGTCTATTATTTATACAATAGAGAACAAGACATGTTCTTCAAAAAGCTAACTCAATTTACCCTTTTTTACTTACACATAATAACTTTAAGATAAAGCCATACTACTCAGTAAATTAAAAACAGAATGCTTGTTTAGCAAGATGAACCTGGACCAGAGAATGAAGGGTTAGGCAGGCAGCTGTGATTTCCAGTCCTGCTTTCTATTGACCAGAACTTGCTCCTATCCGATTACAGGGTTACATCATTAGATGAGTCATGTAATGTATTCCTTTCCTGAACCCTTTCTGCCCCGGTCTGTTATATGGGTGCTATGACATGTATATTCTGTTTCTGGTGACAGCAATGGTGGTGCAGGGAGGGAGGGAGAAAGTAGTGTTAGAGAGGAGACTTGCATCCTCATGTGTTTTCTTTCTGCAGAACATCTTGCTATTGCATGATTGGTGAAATTTGGCTTGTCTTTTAGACAATGTTTTTTAGATTAGGTGTGATTATTTGTATGAAATCTAGATTGTCCACATAATCCTCTCTTCATTTCGGCAACAGCTGAGCTTAAGTGTATCTCTCTTAGGGGAACTCTCATTATATGCAGCTTTTTTCCCCCCTGGGCCTTTATGATATTTTAAAATTGTGTTTTCAAAATAAGGAATGTTGGCCTTTTGTCTTATACTTCTTGGGTTCTAAGGGAATTTCAAGCTCAATAGTGAATCAACGACTAAATCTACTCTCAAGGACTTTACCTGCACTATTGGACCGGTCTTTAAACTGGCCTTTTGCCTCCACAGAATCCATCCACATCAAGCTGCCAGAATCCTTCCAATACCCCCTTCTTCCATTAAATACTTTGTCATTCTTCTGCTTAAAATCCTTCAATGGCTCCACACTGCTTATGGGATACAGTCCAAATTCCTTAGAGTGACAGAGAAACCCCTATAACCCACTCACTGACCAAATGTAAACCTTAAAACCAGTTTATCCTCCTTTCCCTTCCTAAGGATGTTCCTTTTCTGAAGAAAACAAAAAGTGTCGCATGAATACACTATGCAGTCTCTGGTTTGTAAACTTTTACTCTATCAAGTTTCAAGAGGCTCGATAAATTGCACCTTTTTTTTTTTCCATTTTAAGATTAAAACAAGACAAGGTAGAGTGCCAGATTATGACAGAGATTTTTTTAAAAGTCGGATTTATTACTGATAAAAATGAGATTGGAGAAAATGGCTATTGTAGGCAGTCAAATGAGCTTGCTAACATCCTCTGAACTCTATTTACTCCCCACCCCAAACTGCCAGCGTTTCCTGTAGGGCACAGCCTGCCTTATTAAGCTTATCTTGTAGTGGACGGAGAATGCATGGCTCATGCAGACTGGCTGGAAGGCATGAGCTGAGCATGCCCAGTTCCTTTTTCCAAACTTACCCAGCATAAAACTTCCTTCTCCTTCAGGCAATGAGAAAAGAGACCCAGAGTATTACACTAGAGAAGTCTCTCCACTCAAAACTGTAGGAGTGAAGAATAACTTACCTCACGGCTGTTATTCTGAGCCTAGAAAATCCTTTCCTCCCTTGTCCTTCTGAGGGATTCCAGCCACTCCTGCACATCCAGCCTCAATGACATGTAGTTTTGCCTGTAGCTTTTCTTGGTCTACTTATTCCCCTCCCTTCCCTAGAAGCCCAACCAATTTAACCATGTTGTTTTCCAATACACTCCATATTCATTCATCATAATATATGATGTCAGTTTAGTGAAATGGTTAGCTAGTCTGTGAATTCCTCAAGGGCAGGGAACAGTACTATGCTTCACCGATATCTAAGAATAAATTTAGAAACTTGTGGGCATTTAATAAATAGAAAAGATGTTTTCCAAAATACTTGATTAAGTAAAAGCCACTTACGTCAAAGACTGCCTACAAGGAGCCAAGCACTGGTCTGGAAATGTGTCCCTATTAAGTCACCTAACCTGTACCATGATCCTGAGAGACTGAAGATATTACTCCCCTTTCACAGGTGAAGGGAGAACTTCATAGAAGAATTTTACCTAAATATGTGTGGAACTAATATTCAAACACAAGTTGGCCTGTTGTACTTAGATGAACCCTTGTACCTCCCTGCTCTATAGATTGATATTGTTTTCCAGAATATAAGTCAAACAGATGTAAAGGTCATCACATGAGAAAAACGCACACTCAAATGTTTTTTAGTCTGGTTTAACATGTTTTTTTATAGATGAGGCGAATATATGTTTAGAGGTTAACATTTTAATATTGACATTTTAATGTTTTCAATGAGAGAAGCATGTATATGTCCCATATCATTTAGAATGTATAATGCAAATTATACCACACATGAGTGCATAGCTCAGAAATTAGACTACAAGTTAGCTCTCAGTCATGATATTTAATTTTTTCCCAACTTTTAATTTTTAAAATTTAAACTGTAGAATAATTGAAAAATAGGATAATAAACACACATACCCTCTAATACATTCAATAATTATTTACATTTTGCATTTTTCACATTTGTTTTCTCTTTTTCTCCCCCTAACCCCTTCCCCAGTTTTTTTTGGTTTTGGTTTTGGTTTTTTGTTTGTTTGTTTTTTTTAGTTTCAGGTGTACAAAACAATGTAATAATGTAATAGACATGTAGTCACAGGATGTGGAGTACAAGATATTTAATTTTAAGATTTGTGTATTGCCCATTCAGTCTAATTTGGTAATATTCTTTTTTTTATTCCTGATCTTATTTATTTTGTATTATCTTGACTACAACTTTTTGACTTATATTTGACTGGATTTATTTTTTTGATCTGATGTATCTGATTTCACCTGGCTGACTTCCAATCATTTTAGTCAATGTTCATTTGTAGTGATGAGAACTATCAAATCTTCATAATACTCAGAGTAAATTATAAGGAATTATGTGATTTCCCTAAATCATTTACTGAGTTGGTTGCTAACAAAACTTTTTTTAAAATGATGAAACAATATTAACTGACACATATTGAATGTTGTGTGCCAATATCCTGCTAAGTTCTATGTTTGCATATTTTTTCCAGAAATCTTCACGAAAACTATGTCGGTTAGTCACTTGTCATCCCCATTTTTAGAAGACACAACAAAACTTCAGAGAGAATTTAAACAACTTACTCATAGCAACGCTGAGTGAGTGGCAGCGTTAGAATTCAAACCTTTGCTGACTCACTCTCAAACCTTGCATTTTACCACTGTGCTACCAAAAGCATAATTTCTACTTTCTGGAAGCTGAGCATTGTCTTTGGAGAAAAACAGAATTGAGTTTAATTCTGTTTCTATAAATAACAAGCTTTACGACTTTAGATATGTCTGTCCCTCAATCTCTGTACCACTTCCTTTACTTGACTGTTCAATGAGCACAATGCCTATATTATGGGTTTACTTTATTAAAAGACTTAATACATAAGGAGCTTAGTGCTGTACCTGGTACTTGTGGAATGTTCAATAGTGCTAAATCCCTTTTTCTTTCCCTCACACAGAAAAATAATCCCCCCTTATGTTTCCAAAGCTTTTCTACATTTTTTATTTGAGTCCCAAGATCCCTGTGATGACAGGAATTATAATTCCTATGTTACAATAGAGAAAATAAAGGCTCAGAAAAGTCAAAAGGCTTAGTTTTAGTCATATACAACTTGTAAGAAGCAGAGCAAGGACCTCACGTTTCTCACTCCTTTTTATTACCCAATATTTGCTTCTCAGAAAAATAAGTAAAGTGAAGGCAGAAAGCGGAGGATGTCAATGAAATCTAAAAAGGTCCCTCTGTGGAAAAATATGGTGCAAAACATATTTGCTCAATCTTTTATCCCTCCTTTCCCTGGAAGGCAAACATGTAGAAAGAACTCTGGGAAGAAGGAAGAGTAGGATCCATTAGGAAGAGTGTCCCTTCGCTCAGTGAAGGCCCTGATTTGAGGTGACATCTATTTGCATCTCTTATTTCAGAGCTGCAGATACTCCGCCTTCAGCGAGAATGGTTCTGTAATATGTTAGAAGCTGCACTGAGTGATATGAGAATGAGTAGACTTGGTTATTGAGTGATCTTGCTGGTCCTTGTTAATGAAAAGCAGGAAGCCCTCTGGATCTGGTTACCATTTCCTCTTGGTCCTCCAGCAAGTGGCACCTTGAAAGAGATTTACTTTCTTTGATCACCACACAGTCCCCTAAAATACTTAAAACATGGAGGCCAAAAATAGAAATGGTGGATACAACCTGCTCATAATCCTGTAGTTTGCATTTAAGCTCTCGGAACTATTCTCCTCCCCTGCTCACCATCAAGGTGTGGCAATCAGTCATAGATGGATTCTCCCCCATATTTGTCTAGGGCTCTCACCTTCTTTCTCCTCTGGGCTCCTGGAAGTCTAAGGGTGACACTAAAAGGTTTTGTGAATCTGTCCCTTGAGATAAAAGCTCACTTATTTAGAAGAATACCTTGCTTCTTGCTGTCTCTGGACTGGAAAGTTTATTCTTCTTACTCTTACATAGTAAGAGGGTGATTTACTTACAGTAAAATGGGATGCAGAGCCCATTTTTCTCTATGTGTAGTACAAAGGACCTAGATCGCAATTACTTTTTCGGTCTTCCTCTATTGGTCCTATAAGGGGGTTTTTCTATATTGAGAAACAAAGGTCAATAAAAGCCAAGGTTTGGTTGATTCTTGTAATTTTCCTAATTCCCTCACCATCGTGTGGACCAATGGTCTTGAATTCCAAGTCTGTGGCTTTCCTATAAAAGTAGTGTTAACCTAATGACTGTATTTTTATCTCCCATTTTTGAAAGGGAAACTCTTGTTACATTTGAAAGAACTTAAAAATGAAAAAGCTAAGGATTAACTTTTTAATTAGATATAATGATCAGAAACTCTTCACAGCCGTTTCCCTTTCATTATAAAAGGGAAGTTGACAGCTTTTGTTCAATTAGTGTTCACTGAAATGTTTTTTAGATTAAATTATTGCTGAATAAAAGGACATCAACAAGCATATGATATGATTAAGGGCCTTGCTTTTCTACTATTTTTTATGGGGGGAGATGGCTGATTTAAATGCAATTGTGATGTCCGCAAAACATTATATTTCTGTGCATGAGTATTATTTAAGTCTCAGTGCTTTATAAAATGGAATATCACAAAAGCGTCACCCCATTCTAAATGTTTGTGATTCCTGTGTTAACTCACCTTTGATCATATCAACACAGTTCAGGGAAACCAAATTTGCAAGGCTTATTTTTATGCAATCCATCATTTGTGTTTAGTGCTGGCCTTTCAACTTTGGAAGAGTTTGCATGTCTTGACTTCACACTATAATTTCAAATGATTTAGTTTAATTTGGGGTTTTGCTATTGATACCTTAACATTCTCTATGAAGTTTGATTTTGGGGTGAATAGGCCTGGATCTCATGAGCACCAAGTATGGATGCTTTTGATGACTCTGAGACTTGGATTACTTTCTTGTTCTAGCCAAGAACCACCTAAACATTGCAAATGAATCCTAGCTGAACTTGCAGTACTTACCTCTTCAGTCTTTTAGCAAATAACCATAAGTTTTATTTCACTAATAAATACTCTATCCTCATAGCTTTTTATTGCTTAAAGCATCAAACAGAAATTTATCATCCTCACCTCAAAGGCCTTCTACACTTTCTCCATCCTGAGAGCATTAATAACATTAATGACATATTAATATTGATGATAGCCAACATTTATTTATTATTATTTATTTAATACTCTTTTATGTTCTAAGACATGTTGAGTATAAGTAATTCATTAAATCCTTGCAATACTCAAGGAAATTGATAACATTAGTATTATTAATTATCATTAGTCACAATTGACAAGGGAGGAAACAGACTTGGTGAGGTTAACTAATTTTCCCAAATTCACACAGTAAATAATTAATGGAACAGACACTTAGATCTATTCATCTTCCTCCAGCAAATATTTTTTATTAATTGTTTTTGTTCTACTGCCTACAAGCTTTATTTGAATAAAGAACCATCTGTCTTTCCTTTCCATACTATTATTTTTTTTTAATCCAAACCCCATTCCTTTGCTTTTTCATTTAGTAATTGCCTCTCGCCTTTCCTAGTAATCCAGGTTCACCTCTTGTTGGCTCTCACCTGATTCCAATCATCTCATCACGTAAGTTGGAAACCTCAACGTTAGTGTTAATGCCACCCTCGCCCTCTTTTTCCCTGTGGAATAGACAGATATTTGTGTATGTGTGTGTGTGTGTGTGAGAGAGAGAGAGAGAGAGAGAGAGAGAGAGAGAGAGAGAGAGAGAGATGGAGGAAGGGAGGGAAGGAGGAAAAGACAGAGATGGAGGTATGGGAGAGAGAAAAAAGACAGGAAAGAGATGCAGGGAGGGGATAGAGGTAGGGGAAGAAAGAGAGACAGAGCAGAGAGCACCTTTGCAAACACTGACTAAAACATGTGCCAGTGGAGATGTATTGAGTAGAGGAAGGAAAAGGGAGGACCAACTCCCATGGAAATTTACTTTAAGCCATTTTGGTATCTTAAACAGTTGAGTCAAGAAGTGAATCTATGAAAATTTTATAGTGTTAACAGAGCAAAAAAAAATTCCTAAGAAGAAATGCTTTAGCTTTGGCCCTGCCAATATCTAACTTCATAATCATAGGCACATTCCAATTAGTCTGGGTCTTAGTTTCCTGTCTGTAAAATGGGTGAAACAATCCTGGCCTCATAGAATTTTGTAAGAATCAAATGAGATACTTTATCTAATGATGAAATGCAATAGAGATCAGATACTCGAGGGGCTTATAAACTAGTGAGATTATAAACATCTGTCATATGGACAGAGCTTGGAATTACATGGAAATAAAAATAAGTATATATAAGGAAAAAAAATAGTAGCTAACAGTTATTTAGTGGATGGTCATTTTTGCTGGCCATATTAACTGACTCATTTAATACTCACAGCAACTATATGACATGAATATCATTATCAAACTCATTTTAGACACAAGGAAACTGAGGTTCAGTGTAGAGGTCATACAGTTAAAAAGCAGGCTAGCTAGGATTCTAGCCCAGGAAATCTGACTCTAAATCTTATGCTCTTATCTATACTGTATGCATTTGCATAGAGACGGGAAAGCATAGGCATTGCTTGCAGAGGAGAAGGTACATCAGCCTCTAGCCCTTTGCTGCCACTTAGGAGATTCCATCACCACAGAACCTACCAACACAGCTCCTCTCCATGGCTGCAAAGCACTTCTGTGTCAGGTTTACCTCTCAGCATTGTGCCCTGCCTTAACTCAGCCACTTCCTTATTGGCCATGAAGGCAGTTAGGCCATTGAAATATATTTGTTTGGGGGGAAAAAAAAATGAGTAACTGCTGTATAGCTCTTCTGTTTCAAAACTTTGGAAAATAAAAATGCGTTAGGCAGGCTGAAGTGCCATTTAAAAGAATTTGTATTTTCCAATTGAGATTTTTCTGCTTGGCTATATTCTGGCAGCATGAAATAAAAGATAATTTTAATCAGGTATCCTTAGAAGTTCTTTCATGTTCCAGTTCTGCAATGCCTTCATTAAGATCCGATTATCTTTACTTGTCCTGTGATTACTTTTCTCTAAGCTGTTTACTGTGGTGGAGTACAAGGCTAAGAGAACCGCCAAAGCACATTCACACAGGAAAGTTATTGATTTTTTTTCCCCTCTTGCATTCCTATCACATGAGAAGCCCTAACCACCTCCCTCTATATTTAATATGCTGTGAGTTTTCAAAGCATCATCAGAAGCCACTGTGGGGTCCTGTGCATTTCAGACATTGAGAAACAGCTAAGTGTATCTTACCGTTGCACAGACTGGAAGGACAAAATACGAGATACTTGAAAGGGAAGGAGATAAAAATAATCAGAGAAGGTTAAAAAAGTAGTAATGATAGTAAAATGATATATGCTGATAAGAAGAACTGGCGGTGATAAAATCAAAGTTCAAGTCCTATACATATATACCATTAATGATAGTGGGATACACACCTGCCACGTAACCTCGATGTATCTGTTACCTCCAATTAGAAATGGGAGTGCTAATTCTGGTTGTACATATCTATATATTTTTTGCAATAACCGAATTCATTCATTTATTCAACAAATATTCACTGAGCACCTATCTCATAGTATGCACTATGTATATACAGGGTACAATGATAAACAAAATAACTCTATCCATAAGGGATAGTCCAATGGGAGTTCAACAGTAATCTGAAAATCACACCATAAAAGTGGTTTATAGACCTGATGACAGGATATGCTGATCAAGGTCTAGGGCAGTGTTTCTCAACTGGATTTGATTTTGTCCCCTCAGGGTTCATTTGGCAATGTCTAGAGACCTATTGGGTTGTTACAATTCTGGGAAGGGGGTACTAGTGGCATCTAGTAAGTAGAGGACAGAGATGCCTCTAAGCCTCCTACACTGCTCAGTGGAACTGAGATTTGACGAATTATTATAAGTAGAAGAGAATTCTGGAGAAGAGGTGGGAGATATTTGAGGCAGAGTAACTAGCATTTGCATAGGAACCAACATGGGAATTAGCTTCTTCGTGTCTTAAGTACTAGGAGCAGGCCTGTGAGGCTGGGGCACAGAGAGTGGGGAGAGGGCCCAAGATGACATTGGAGACGGGCAGGGTTAGACCAGGCCTGAAGGGTCATGATGAAGTGGATATTGGGGACCTGAGATGAAGGCACATGGCTTGAGCAACTGAGTGGAAGGAGCTGGGGTTTACTGGATGAAGAAATGAAATAGAGTGGATTTGAAGGGGAGGAAAGAGGATAGGACCTCAGATTTTGAAGGTGATACATCTAAGATGTCTGTGAGATACCTCAGTGGAGATGAGCAGCAGGCAATAGGATATCCACTTCAGGAGAGAAATCTGAGTCAAGAATATAAGTGAGGGAGCCACCAATACACCAATATTTAAATGAGGGAACACAGAGGCCGTAAAAAAGTAAAAGAGAAGAGAATTCCTAGTTGTGAAAGTGCTTTGTCAACCAAACTGTCCTCTACAAATCTAAGGAATTACTATTATTATCAGCATTGAGTACAATATTTTCTACATCCATCCATTTATTTTGCAAACCTTTGTTGTCTCACATTATATGCTAGGCAGTGTGCGAGGGCCTGGAGATAAACAGATGAATAAGAATGACCCCTGCCTTCAAAAAGAATCCAGAAAGAAAGTGGGGGAGAGATATATTAAGTTCTTAGTACCCTCCTATAAATGAGTTCATGTCGCGTTCCTCCTGCCAGGATAGTTCAGAGGAGAAGGCCTGGGGGTTCTTGAAGGGGAAGAAGATGAGGAAGACAGACTTGATCTGTCTCGTAGTTCTATCTGGGTTAGCCCCAGCCTTAACGCTGGCCTGAGGTTTCACATGCTGTGGTCTGGTGTTCCGCAGAACTATGTTTAAACAAGACCTGGTGTCCTGCCAGTTTCAGTCAGCTTCTTTGGGATTACTTACATTCTCTCCCTTGTAATACAGGACTTAGGATCCCAAAGACTGCAGAGAGCATGGAATAAGACTCTGCTGTGACTCACATCCCTTAATCACATGTGAAGTCTGACCGACTGATTGATTCACTGTATAGCACCATTCTCTATTGCATGGATTTTGATATACCACTGGTCGTTTCATGACACTTGGAACACTAGTGCATACAGTGAAAGTACATTTACCCTTTTACCCTGGTGCAGTCCTGTGAGTCTTGCCTCATCATAAAAGAAGGGCCGTTCTCTCTTAAATAGGAGAAAATGGGTCACATGTGAGTTTTTGATGAGAACCATACCCAAATTCACCATAGATCTTTGAAAATGTAGAAGGACGTGGTAAATGTACTAACCCATGCTTTTGAAGTTCTATGCCTTCATGCCTTTAAATATGCCTTTATCTATTTTAGGCACCATTAATAACAACAATATCAGGCAAACACTGAAAGTCGGTGGGATTCCAGGCACTGTGCTGGTGCTGACAGCATATTTGCTTCTCTTCCTAAAGTGAGGGAGACTAGAAATAAAAAGCAAATAAATCAATATATTTCAAGTTAAGCTGGGAACTATGAAGACAGCAAATAGGGTTCAGGGAAAAAGAACATTAGATTAGGATGTGGTGGTCAGGAAAGGTGAATCTACAATCACCGAAATATTTACTGATCACTCGCCAAATGTGCGTTGGACCAAGAGCCAAAAGATATGAATTTATCTTAGATCTTATTTGCTTACTTTAATATTTCATTTTTACTTATTAAACATATTAATAAATTAAAATGGAATAGAATGATTTCATAAACACTAATAAGAGTTCTATGTGCCGGGCTCTGCTCTAAAATTTTACAAATATTAACTCATTTCGTCCTCAAAAATTCTATGAGATAAGTAGTGCTATAAGCTCCATTTTACAGACAAGAAACTGAAGGAAAGAGACATTTCTCCAAGGTCAGATGGCTAATAAGAGGTCAGTCAGGTTGCATTAACCTCTGTGGACCTACTTCTCTATCTGTAAATTGGGAATAATACTTTCAGGGGGTGAGAGGGGTGTTGCATTGGAAAGTAGTTTTTTTTAAGGAGTAAAAGGATTATAAGGATATTCCTATCCTTATAATTTTAATACCAATTATAATGCCACTGTTACAATGATGTAGACTCTGAACTTTAAATGTGATGGGAAGCCAGAAACTTTAAGATGGAGGACCGTACCAACAAGAGAGTTTATGGTCTTATTAGAGATCATGCATGACAGAATGCATAATTCAAAATTACATGGGATATTTTTGCTAAATTTAAGGCTATGCCTGTAAGTGTTCACTTTGGGAGGAAAACGGGCTTATTGAGAATTTAAAAAAGTTTATAGATCACTGAACTATAGCTCTGAAAGACACAAGAGATGGTTGAGTCTAACCTCTTCCTTATAGATCAGTAATTGAAGCTTGTGAAAGCAAATGATTGAACCAAGATCTTACAGCTAATTGGGGCAAGAATCATAACTAAGAATAAGGCCCCTGCATATGAAATCCCAGCCCTTTCTTCTGGTTAAATTAATCCATATCCTTTGCTTCCCTTCCTGCTAGAAAATCAATACTTTCTAATCCTCTCCATACCTGTTGGAGATGGAACAAAATACAAGATCATAACATTAAATGAAGACAGAGCTTGTCACTTTGGATAAAACCTAAGAGAGTCAGATTTTCTGATGGTTTTTCTAAGAACTTTTTAACGAATTGTTATATATAGTTTCAATGAGGTATAATTGATATTTGACAAACTGCACACAATGAGGTATAACTGATATTCGATGAACTGTACATAACTGGTATTTGATGAACTGCACAATGTGATATGTTTTGACATATGAAACCAGCCATTCAATATACTGAATATGTCCATTGCCCTCAAAACTTTCCTCATGCCCCTTTGTAATCCTTCCTTCCAACTCCCTCCCCACTCTCTTCTTGCTTCCCTAGTCCTAAGTTCTCCTTTCTGTCCCTTATAGATCAGTTTACATTTTCTAGAATTTTCTGTAAATGGGATCTCACAGTATGTACTCTTTCTGTTTGCTTTCATTCAGCATGATTATTTTGAGATTCGTCCATGTGTTGTGTATATCAATAGTTCATTCCTTTTTATTGTTGAATAGTACTCCATTGTGTAGATCTATCACAAATTGCTTATCTGCTTACCTGTTGATGATGTAACAGTTTTCATTATTACAAATGAAGCTGCTGTACACATTTGTGTACAAGTCATTGACTGGACATTTGCTTTCATTTCTCTTGGATAAACATCCAGGAGTAGAATGGTCAAATCATACCGTAGGCGTATGTTTCACTTTCTAAGAAACCACTGAACTGTTTTCAAAGAGGTTGTACCATATATATTCCCACCAGCAGTGTATGAGAGTTCCCATCTTCCCCATCTTCCTTAACACTTGGTCAGTCTTTTTACTATTAGCCATTCTAATAGATGTGTAGCGGTATCGCATGATTTTAGTTTTTATTTCTCTAACAAATCATCATGTTGGCCATCTTTTCATATGCTTATTTAATACCTATATGTTTTCATTGATGAAGTGTCTGTTAAAATGTTTTGCTCATTTCTAATTGGATTGTTTCCTTATTACTGAGTTTTGAGAGTTTTTTTATATATTTTAGAAACAAATCCTTCATTAGAAACATGATTTGAAAGATTTTCTCCATTCTGTGGCTTGAATCTTCATTCTCTTAGCAGTGTTTTTCAAAAACATTTTTTTTTTAAGTTTCATAGTGTCTAGTTTATTGGCCAATTGTTCTTTTGTTCTGTCATGTACAGTTTGTTCCCTTATGATTGTGCTTTTGTCGTTGTATCTAATCTAAGGTCACAAAGATTTTCTCCTATGTTTTCTTTTAGAAGTTTTATTTAGATTTTACATGTAGGTCTATAATCTATGTTGAGTTAATATGTAGTGAGAGGTGTACATCAAAATGTGTTATTTTGCATATAGATATCTAATTGTTTCAAAATCATTTGTTAAAAAGATTACTTTTTTTCTCCAATGAATTGCCTTTGTACCTATGTTATAAATCTGTTGTCTGTCAGTGTAAGTCAATTCCTGGAGTCTCTATTTTGTTCCGTTGATCTATCCGTCTATCTTTTTATACCAGAGTCATACTATTTTGATGACCTTAGCTTTATAATAAGTCTCAAAAACAGTTAGTATTTTTCCTCCAATTTTTTTTTCCAAAGTTGTTTTGGCTATTCTATATTCTTTGAATTTCTATATGATTTTAGAATCAGCTTGTCAGTTGCTCCAGAAAACAAACAAACAAACAAGAAAACAAATTACCTTTCTAGGTTTTGACTGGGATTGCATTCATCAAATCTATAACTCAATTTTCAGAGCATGACATCTTAACAATATGGAGTCTTCTTGCCTAGGAACATAGTATATCTCTCCATTTATATGTCTTTAATTTCTCTCTGGAAATGTTTGTAGTTTTCAATGTACATGACTTACACATGTTTTATAAACTTTATTCCTAAGAGTTTTATATTTTTATCTTATTGTAAATTTTATTAATTTTTATTTCAATTTCTACTTATTTTTGCTAGTATAGAGAAATGCAATTGATCTTTGTATATGGAGGTTGTACACTGCAACTTTGCTAAACTCATTTATAAATTCTAAAGTTTGCTTTAGATTCCATGAGATTTTCTACATTAGACAATTATGTCAAATGTAAAGAAAAATACTATTGTTTCTTCTTTTACAATATTTTCTTTTACTGCACTTTCTTGTATATACCAGACAATGCTTAATAGAAGTAGTGAAAATGAACATCTTTTTCTTGTCCTGAGAATGTCTTTTGTTTTCTAACCAGAAATGGATAGTAGATTTTATAAAGTGTTGTTTCTCTGCCTGTTGAGATGATCATAACATAGGCTGGTTATAATTTATCTTTAAAAATTTTTAGTACGATGAATTATATTGCATTATTTTCAAATGTTAAATTTACTTGGTTGTGTACATTGTCCTTTTTACATATTGTTAAATTCAATTTGCTAAAATTTTGTTTAGAATTTTTGAATATATAGTCATTAGGACATATAGGTATTTGCTTTTCTTATAATATCTTCACTTAGTTTGGTACCAGGGTAATGCTGACCTCAAAAAATGAGTTGGAAAGTATCCCTTCCTCTTAAGTTCTCTGGAAGAGTTTGTGTAGAAATATTACTATTTCTTCCCTATTTATTCCTTAAATGTTTGGTAGAATTCATTAGTGAAGCCATCCAGGCCCAGAGTTTATTGGTGGTAGGTTTTTAATTACAAAGTCAATATCTTTATTAGATATATGATATGACTATTTAGGTTACTTATTTTCCTTAAGTAAGCTTTAGTAGCTCTTATCTCTTAAGGAATCCATCCATTTCATCTAAGTTGTCAAATTTATTGATTTTCTTATTAGCCCTTTCATGGCTATAGGATCTGTGGTAATGTTACCTTCCTCATTCCTAAGTTTGATAATTTATTTATTTTCTCTTTTTTTGTAATTAGTCTTGCTAGAGAGTTATCAATTTTATTGATAATCTCAAAGAGCTAGCTGTTGGTTTCATTGCCTTTCTCTATTTTATATAAATTATAATTATGAATTTCTTATTTTTCCTTTTTGCTTTAATCTCTCTGGAAAACCAACTCTATATCCTCAGTTCAACAAGTCTACTGGGTTAACTGGATCCTCCCTCCTTGCAATGTGGCCTGGACATTTACGATCGTAAATGGAGCAGTCACAGGGCCTTACCTTGTTTGTTTCCTGTCTCTCAGAGTTCACTGTTCTTAGTTGTCTGCCGTCCATTATTGAAATTCATCATTTCATATGTTTTGTTCAGTTTTTTGTTTGTTTCTGATAGGAGTATAAATCCAAGTCCCGTTACTCCATTTTTACTGGAAGTACAATTGCCAGGAAGTTATATTTAAACCAATCACCAGCATAAAACATTTATTCTGAGGCCTGCAATCTAATATAGAGCATGGCAATATATTTAGATATGACAGACATATGGCCTAGTGACTGAGTGTTTAACAGAAAAATGGGAGCCATTATATATCAGGCATTGTATTAACAGGAAGAAAATATGTGCACTGTCCTTTGTGGGCAGGGAAAAATGCACATTGAATAGATGCGGGAAAGAAACAGATGACTGAAATTATATTTATCTTTGTAGTCTCTGTTTCTAACACAGTGCTTAGTGCATAATAGAGCTCAATAAATATTTATTAAACTGAGTCAAAATGAACTAAGTCAAATATTTGATCAGAGAAGCTTCATGGTAGGCCCAACTTGAATGTTAAGGTAATAGATTTTAGAACTTATAAAAGTGATTACGTATGAGTGCAAAACGTGTTATATGTACTTAATAAGAACTAAGTACTAATTAACTAATAATATGACCTAAATGATTGAGCCATGTAAAGCCTCCAAAAGTATATCAAATGTACTTATTTTGAAAAGTGGGGATTAAATATGTGGAATTTACCACCACATGAGGTTTAAGAAGAGTTTCGCTGTATTTATGCACATCAGTGCTTTAACAGTTGGTTAACGCTAAAATTGGTTAGCATTGGGACTACCAAGTTATTGAGTGTTTTATTCAAAAATAACCTTGGCTCCAGTATTAATCTGAGCATTAAGATTGTTGGTGCCATCTTCCTTCTAAACCAACCTAACTTCTGCTTTTCCACTCTGTGTCTTCGCTCTACCTTTCTTTCTTCAAGAATGCCCCCTACCTATGTCTGAATGTCCAAATTTTACCCTAACTTCAAGCTCTAGCCAAGTGCTAAATCTTCCATGAGATGGCCCTAATTTTCCCAATGGGTATATGTTTTTTTCGTTTTCATTGTTTTATGAATAGTTTATACTACCTCTTTTATGACACCCTTTTTTAACTTGAGTTTTATTATTCATGCCCATGCGTCATCCCTTCAATTATACTTTAAACTCCTTAAAGACAGAATCAATTTCTGATAATAGCCATTTGCCCATAGTACAATAAAAAAGTATAGCACATGGGAGATGCTGCTTTGGTTTGTTGAACCAATGAATAAATGAATGAATGCATGATTCCAAGGGCAGGGCATTTTTATGTAGACTTTCTACATGCAGAGACTATGGATTCTCTACACTTTTTCCAAAGAATAAGGAAATGAGAATATTTTAGGAGATGCTGCTTAAGTGAAAGACTGATGGGACCTGCTGAACAAGCGATAGCAGAAGTGCAAGGCATGACAGAAGACCCAGAGGTTGGAGTCTAGAAAAATAATGAGCATTTGCTTATGGAATTCAATAAGGATTGGCTGGAATTTTGGAGGATAACTTAGGAAATAACTTTTTATTTTCCTGTCATTTGCTGAGAACTACAGAACATTTACTAGCGAAGGAATATTTTCTGGAAGTTGTGGGCTGCCTGGTCGACAGAGCATGAGAAAGAAACATGTGGCTGGGGCAGATGGGAGAGTATAAGGGCAGAAATGAAGGCAGAGGAGGAACTGTGGGTGTGAGATGAACAGAAGAACACCATGAATGAGAAAAAGAAAAGTTTTGTTGAATTGAGATTGAAAAACAGACGCTCTAATGGCAATAGCCTTCTGGTGTGTACTCATGAAATATTAAGGAAAAACAACCTCCTTACACATTAACCCAGGTAGAAATTTTAAAAGATCAATTCTACTTGCAACTCCTTTAATTCAAAATTGAAACGTAACTGAGATGAGAGGAAAACTTTGCTGATAGCAGCCTGTGAGATTTCCACACCACAAGGTCGTTAGCAGGAACAAATCCACCATCACCAGGGTACAAATGTACTAAAACTAGGTAACCCAAATCATGCAGCTCTTCTAAAAATATTACAGCAAAAATCCTTCCTTTATGTTATCAAAATCTTTCTACAGTCTGTACCTTGTTTTATACTCCTTGGATTTTCTAGGTCAATTAAAAACACAGTGTATTCGTTATACTGTGTATTGCCCTCAGTTTACCCCTTATCTCTAGAAATGCTTGAATGAAGATCCCCATTTTGGGCTTTGGGCTGTGTAACTAGCCCTGGGAGTATAGATTCCCTTGGAACTTCTAAGGGCTTACCACCTCACTAGCTGTGTTACCCCTACCTCACCAATCCCACAGCGACTGTAGGGGGCTTGTGGAGACTGACCTTATGTTGTGGGCTCCTGACTTAGGTGAAGGAACACTCAGAATATGTTACTGTATTCTATTGTTCAGATTTTATTTAGTGCCTATACTTGGTGGGGCGTGGTTTGGGGGGTGTTGTTCAAGTATGTAAGCAATTGTTTTGGAATTAACACATTCCGATTTTGTGCTGCTCATGCTCAAGTCCCAAGAATATTTAAAGGCTCAATTCTGCTGGTATTATTTATGTCCATTCTACCTAGAAGAAGATATAAGGGTGACTCTTATCCAATACACAAGACAACAGAAAGGTCTTCTAATTGCTATTAAATTTTAAGATAAAACAAATTAACTGCATTTTATACTCAAGAACCTTCTGGCCAGTCTTTAGAGATCCTTCCAGATAAACAACTCTGTAGTTAGTGAAGACAATAATACCCTGTACATGAAAATTATATCACATCTAGGTCTCTAATAAACTGAGAGGAGAATTGGACGTATTCATGACACTGTGAGAATGCATGCATAGAATTGTGTTTCTCACACAGTAGACAAGCGTGGATACCTGCATACGTACATATATGTGTGCATGTAACCCCCCACTCTCTTCAATTTTCCTACTTTGCACAAGCTATTCAAATTCTACTTCCGTGGCCTGCCACCCAAATCTTCTGGTGGAAATATTTTTTCGCATCTCTCTCCCTCCTACTTCTCTCCCCCCACACACTTATGGTATGCGCAGTTCGCCAGACCCATGTAAAGACAGGGGAACACTCATGGGATTGCTTTTCACAAGTGTGGGAACAAAAATCCTTCCCAATGAAAACATCTGTCTCTGTTCAAGTCATGCCCAGTTATCCCCCAAAAGAAATGTTCTGATTAACTTTTTTTTTTTAAGTCTTAAGATAGCAGTTTGTGTAGCAGATCTAATTAAGAAGTTTATGTAACAGATCTGCAGGGTTTTTTTCCTTCTTCAACTGGGTTCTTTGAGCTCAGTTTGAGTGTTACTAGCTTTCACCATGCAACGGCCAAGTGCTTCCCAGGCTGAAAATTATCAGCTTTTGTGGGATACTATTGCTTCCTTAAAACAATGTGAACAAGCTATGCAACATGCGTTCATTCCGGTAAGGAAAAATTTCTTTTTATTTTCCTAGGGATTTTTTTTTTCTTCTTTTTCTCTTTATAGCTATAGATAAATGACACGTAGCCTATGCATTTAAAGATGTGTGGTATCTTCTCTGCAGTTCTTGTTTGGGATAAATATATGTCTGTTTTTGTTCTGTATAAAATGTGAATTCTTAATATGGTGTAACATAGATCAGTGAAAAAGAGTAAAGAGTGATTTAAGAAAATTCATCCCACTGAAGTTAGCAGTTTCTGGCAGTAATGTGTATTTAAAAAAGGGCACAAGATTGATATTCCCTCTGTTAAAATTTGAAACAGCTTGCAGTGTGTATCGCCTGGTTGATTCCCCAAAAAATATTTAGAATGACTTGAGTATTTTGCAATGAGTTTGGTACTTAGATCAAGAAGCCAAAAGTCAATCCTTACATTTTGGTTCTTTGATTATCCAAGTACAGTCCAGCATAAAACCTCTCTTGAAAACTGTGATTGTTTTTTAGTAAAGTACTCAGGCACTACTTAGAGATTTGTAAAAATGGCTGATAGAAGTTCATAGATATATAAAATGAATTAATGAGTCAGTGTCATTATATCTTATGTTGCAGAAAAAAAATGTTTGTGCTTATAATTATTTCACTAGAGGAATCAGACTGGCTACATTTGATAGGATGAGATGAGGTAAATGGGACTAGGAATAAGAGTATTAAAATATCTGATTTTTTAATTAGATATATTTTGAAAGATTGAAATAATCTGTTAGGAATAAAAGAACACTATTAGAAATTGATCTTTGCTAAAAATTATTTGGAATCCTCAAAGAAAAACAGCACTTCTGGTATAGAAACTCAAACGATAGGTTCCTGTCAATAATTGGAATAAGTCTTAGTAGTTCATGTTATTTTCAAGTGACTCAGTTAGATGCCGTTATATTTTTGTCTATAACTTGGAATCACCTAAATGTTTCAAAAACTGTGTTACATTTAAAGTTCTTCTCATTGAATACTATTCTCTAATTGGCTCTCTGTATATTGATCTTGATTGTTAAAGACGTAAAACATAATTTTTGCAAGGAGTTCAAAACCTAATGGTGAGAAGCTCTCTAAATCAGATTAAGTTATAATGATTCTACTTTAATGGGAAGCTGATGTATAGATTGTTTCTCCTATATTTAGCGACTCTTCTTCCTTTATTTTATCAAGGAGAGTATGATACTTCTTGTGAAGCTGAAGTATCTCCTTCTTCATAGAGCTTTCTCTGGCCCGGCAGAGTTCTCTTTTCCCTGCTTGGTTCCTTATGTGCACTTTTGATGTATCACCTAACAAATTTTTTGTTCATGTTTTCTTCTCTGTCTCTCTAATTATATGGTAACTTCTTGGAGTGAAGGAGAAAAGGAAAATAAGTTAGAAAAAGAAACTTACATTTATTTATTTGTTTCTTATTTTCCTATTTTGTACTCATTGAGTATACAATGCATCTATTCCCAGAGCCTAGCTCGGTGCCTGGAACTACACAGAATGCTTGGGGAGCGTGTGAGGAATGAATGAAGTCAACTAATGGGAGTCTCCAATTCCAGCATTTCCAGTTAGTAAATAGCGGTCCTCATTACTAGCCTTGTCTATACAGACCTCCTAAAATGATTTATATTCAGTTCCATCTGGAGAAAACAATAAACCTCTACTAAAGCATTGATTCCAGTGGGGTGATGGGAGGAGGAATAACGTGTTAAGGCAGGGATTAGACCCTCATGGGAAGGAAACAGCCTTGGGTTCAATTTCCATAGTCAATGGGCTACTCTTTCTTCCATTTGCGTGCCTGTTCCCAATTGCACCTACTGGATGCATCTCCAAAGACATATTCAAGTTGTATTCATGCTTCCTTCATTTTGACTGCTCTAAAGTTTTTTTTCAGAAGATATTAGAAACTTGCTAGTCTCTCAAATTTTCTCAAATTTCTTCCAAGCCTTGCATTAAATGTATCATTATAGCATCTTAATTTTATAAAGATTGATTTTAGAAAACATAGTCATTATTAAAATATTACTATCAGTTGAAAATAATTCTATTTAAATAGAACCTCAATTCATTCGTCAGCATGTATCATTTAGATCTCAGAAAACAGACCCCATTTATTCTATACATTATGCACTTTTTTAACCCAGTGATATATATATTTCATGCACACACATATATACATACGTGGTTATATGACATTTTTGCCTAATGATACCCTTCATTATTCAGGCTATCCAAATAAATCCTAAAAATAAATCCCTTACCATGTTGTATTTAGCATATTAAGGAAATGACAAGTTATATAGACTCAATCGCCTCCTTTAAAATAAGCCTAGTTCTCTTTTAAAATACTTGAAAATTAATTATGTGTAGAAAGTATAGACACACATTGATGTAGCTGGTCTTAGGAAATCTGCCTGAAAACATCACAAGTATGTAAATGCTGTCTATGCATCTCTTGTGAGTGTGGATTCCTGATACATCATTAGAATGCAGAGTCCCCAAAATAGTCTGAACCATCTCTCGCAAACACAATAAGCTATAGATCACAAATGGTTTCGTAGTCAGTGCAGTTCTGTGGACTACTAATATACCTGACTTGAAATCTCAGTTATAATACAACCTCCCCATACAGACAAAAATTCACCTCGGTGAGAGAAAACTTAAAGCAGCTCCTACCTAGTGTACTGCCCAAAATGGTCTGCAGTAAGAAGGAAGCTGACCTATGAAGTCCTTCAAAGTTTCAGTATTTGATTTCACACTACATATTATGCCCTATAATGATGAGGTGGAGATCAAATCTGGAATCTTAAGCAAGTTCATCTACTTGAATAAAGAACCCTGAGCGTAAAGCAGCAACACAGAATTTTCCATATCCTTAGCATAAGTGCCAACCAACACAAGCTCTTAAATATTTATTGAACGGAAGAATAATAAAAATCTGTCTCATGAAGCCCTGTAAATTGGTCCTATAATTGAAGCTATAAGAACATTCTTCTAGACAGTATTTTTGGGTACTAGGCAAATCAAATGTTTTAGTGTTTTATTATATTATGCAAGTGAGGGGATACACTTATAAAAACAGTCCCATTATTAGTACTTCTTTTTATAGAGACCAGGCTGTGTTTCCATTCGCTTCTTAGTTCATTCACATTACTCACATTTTATTGAGCCCCTGCTATGTTCCAGGCATGGTCCTATGCACAGGATAAGAACCTGAAGGTACACTTCTACTTCTTTGAGACACCATCATTTTGAAAGATAGACTGCATTATCCCTTGCCCAAATGGTGCCCCGCAGTCTCTTGCTGCGATATGCAAAGTTGATTTTCCTGATGCTGGATGTGGTCTAATGTAAATGTCATGGAGCTTGCCAAGCTCCACTGGGAGAGATGCTACAATGAATAAATCAGGAGAACCCCTTATGAAACCTACATGGAATTCTGCCCACAAGGAATTTTCAAATGGACACATAAACCATTCTAACACCGGGTATAAAATGGTGAATACCCTTAGTACCTATGAATTACCATAAGAATTAAGACTAGGGGCAAGTTTCATGGAAGGGTATCTCAGCTTGGTTTTGAAGGTTAAATAGAATTTTGAAATGCTGTGATGATGGAGGAAGAGGACATTCCAAGTTGAGGGAACTGTAAAGACACTTAGTAATTGTGTAAATGTGGTCCATTTTTCCATGTGCTCATTCAACCAATATTTATTAAATACCTTTTATGTATCATAAATTGTAATATGCCTGGGCATATAGCAATAACTAGAATGAGCTCAAACCCTGTCCTGGGGGCATTTGCCTTCTAGTAAAGGAGACAAACATTAAATAAACAATTACATATATATTTGTATTGCACACGTGAATGCTGTCCTATGAGAATTCATAGCATTTCTTAAAATTGCAATTCAGTATTGCACATATGCATACACAGATACACATCTATTATAAGAATAATATAGCAACTGAAGATATTTTTCAAAGCCACTACAAACAAAACAAAACAAAATATTATTTCCCAAATATTTTGTAGTCATAAAACACACATTAATTCTTTAGCAAACAATTAGTACATCCTGTCTGACCCATCCTGGTTTCTTCTTGTAGTGTAAAAGTGACAGCATTTATTGAACACCTATTTTATATTATGTGTTATTTTTTACATAATATTTTACTCAATTCTTTCAACAACTCTCCGATGTGTTATCATCTCCATTTTAACAAAGTTTATAGAGGTTAAGTAAGTTTCCCATGATCACATAGCTAATAATGGGAAAGGCCCAGCCTTGAAACTAGTTATCTGACTCCAGAGCCCATTCTCATAATGGGATCACTAGAACAAAGAGAAAACCACTGAAACCAAAACAACTGTAACAGCGTGTGATAGGAACAGTAATCAAGGGATGTACACACCGCAGTAAATGCAGCAAGGTGGAAGTGGTCCATCTATGTGGGATGGAGGGGAAGGATGGTCAAGGAAGACTGAAAAGGGAAGAGAAAATGAGATTGGTTTAAAATAGAGTTTTACAGGTGAAGGAGGTGAGAGAAGATGGAAAAATAGGTGCAAAGGATGGAGGCTTGAAAGAACAGTATGGAATGAAGGCTAGTTATCAACTTTCCCCAAGTCCTGATCTTCCTCTTTGAGCATTAAGAAGGAAGTTCAGGAACAAGGATGAGAGTTGGGTCATTTATTTAAAGTCAGGAATCCTGCAGATCAACCAGAGAAGGAGCCCTGGATAATTCAGGCCCAGACTAAGGCACTGGAGCCTTAGAAAAGAAAGAGCCTTAGAAGAGAAAGAGATAACTTTCAGACACCAGGCTTCATTACTCCCTCTAAGTATGGTCTGGCCCACAGGTTAACTGCCCGTGACTGGAACTGAGGACATAGGCATAGAGAAGCAGAGAAAGCTTGTAAACAAATATACATGAATGAAACGGATGTGGAAAGGGAAAAGGAGATGAGAGAACACATGGTCCCTAGGAATGATACCGAGAAAGATGAGCCTGAGAGAAATACTGAGAGGTGGAGACAGGCTGGATTATGGCTTCCTGGGTCCCTCAGAATTCCAGGTTCTTAATTCCTGTTCATCAGGTGTTTAAACTGCTATGCTTCCTGCCCTTTTAACCTGATACGTTCCAAATTTGCTTAGGCTAATGCAAGTGTCTTACTATTCTCCACAACCAAAGAACGTATAACAGAGACAGGGGCTGGTTTGTGGCTGGTTGTCCAAGGACAGGATCCAGCTCTACAAGAAAAGGCAGAACGAGAGCTGAAGAGAAGGTGAGCGAATCAGTTGAGCACACTGAGCTTCAAGGTGAAGTTCCATGCTTCAAGACTAAACTCATACTCTCTTCCTCAAGACTTCTGTCACACCTCGTAACCAGACGATATACCTTCTCCCTCATTATTTCAACCCTGATTAACACTCCCTGAAGGTAAAAAAGAGGGGTCAGGTACTTTGTTTAAAGTCATATAGGAAGTAAGAACAGGAGAGAACTCCGGCCTTCTGGCCCTCATTCCACCTGCCTCCACACCTTCCATGTTACTTTGCCCCTGTATCTCTTTTACTATTTTTTTGCTTTGTCTTATAAGCTTTTGGGAGATTTCCCTTATTTGCATATGACATTGTGTGGTCCTAGCAAAACCATGTGCTTCCTCTTCCTACTTTCTGCAGTTCCAAGTACAGGGCCTTAAATATCATGTTTCCTAAATAAATCTGTATGGGTTGATGAATGAACTGTGATGAGAACTTGGGCATAAATGACATTAATGAAGAAATAATCCGTCTTGCGTCAAATACATCCTTGAAACCTGTCTCCTCGGTGCCTGTGTCACTTCCACAGACCCTGCCCCCTGTTCCCGGATGTCAAGTTTGAACCATTGTAAGCTTAGGTCAGCTCCAAATAGAATTTGTTCAGTGATGAGATTCAGTTCCAGTTCATGGTGTTCCAAGTGTGTTTTGTCCTTTCTGGATGCTAAATATTACTTGACTCATCATTGTCAATCATATGGGATTCATTTCTCTATTTCATTCCTCTTGGCTTTGCCTCGCATTTCTGTCTAGTAATACCCCAGTTTTTAGTCAATTTCCTTCTGAAGAATGAAAAAGGCTATTAATGGAATTTCTATTAGTAAAGGAATAACGGTGACACTTAATCTATAGAGATGTTCAACCTAATAGGGGAGAAAAACAACTATACCAGGAGCGACCTGGATAATTGCAACAGCCTGGAACTGAACATTTGCAGATTTCTGGGAAAATGGAATGGAATTGTCTCTTTTGTTTTTGAACAAAAGGCAAGAGCTTGTTATCTTTTTATCTTCCTCTCTTGTGCAATTTGCATTTTCTTTGACTGCTGGTCTTGTGATTCCTGTGTATAGGCATCTGGAGTCCATGAAAAATCACCGCCAGGTGCAGGGTGCCTTCTCTTTATTCCAGTATTGCTTATTGTAAAACGTTTGTGTTGATTCACCAAAATGGAGTATTAGTGCAGATCTATGTTACTGGACAACAGAGTAGAGCTCATTCTCTGCCATTCCCATTTTTCTTACCCACAGTGGAAATTGCAAAAATCGGAACCAAAACATTTTTGCTACAGAATGGAAAAATAGGCAGTTGTTCAGAGTTAATAATAACAGACCTCCATGTAGCAAAGCAAAATACACACACACACACACACACACACACACACACTCAAAACCTTTTAGGAGCTAATACTAGATATGCTGTACTCTTTTAAGCTTCATTTAGATATTTTTATTTAGCAGAAAGATGCCTAAGGACAATGGAGTTTCATTTTTTATCTTGCATGGAGGTTAAAAAGCACTGTGTAAACGCTTTCACTATTGCAGCTACTGCTGAGACCACCACTACACTACTGGTACTGCCCCTCTTCCTGATACTGATCTATCTTGCTATGATTTTCAAAACAGTGTCAACTAGATTCTTTCTCATCACAACTTTACCAGGTAGGCAAGCTTTGAGTGTGTGATCTGGTATCAAATTATGGTTGGTGGGGGAAGAAAAATGAGAGCAGAGTTGAGATGTTAGGAAATGTATTTTCTGGAGGTAAGGCTTATAGAATATGGAGAAAGGCAAGATGGAAGAGCTTGATGATAACTTTTGCTTTACTTCAAATTTTTTTGAGCCTTTAATATAATTTTTTTGCCACTGATTGCATGATCTTGAGGCCAGAAAATTAACTGATTCATAAGCAAAACAAAGTGGAGGCTATAGACGTAGAACAAAAGGATCATAAATACGTTTTTGTGGTGCCTTGTCTAAGACATACAGAACCTCATCCTTTAGACAATTCATTAGAAGCCGCTTTGTATTACTTTTTTCTAATTTGACTTTCGTCTTTTTTCTGCATGCCTTTCTTAACAACATGTCTTCTAACTTTCTGTATCTGAATAAAAGCCGAGATCACTGCTTTCCAGAAGGAAGAGTTGTGTAGTGCGCCTGCCTTCTCTCTACTATTTCCCAGCAGGGCAACATTTATGATGAGTAAAATTGGATCCTTGATGAGACTTGGATTCTTAGAGGTCATCCATTTCACTCTTTATTCTTTAAATATAGGAATAATTGGGGAGGCTCAGTGAATTTCCATTTCACCCTGAGTTACTGAACTTGCTGAGTTTAAAACTGAAATTTCCTCAGAGAAAACACTGATGGTTGCTAGATGGGAGGGGGGTGGAGGGTTGGGGGAGAAATAAGACAGCACAAATTAGTAGTCACAAAATAGTCACAGGGATGTGAAATACAGTATAGAGAATATAATCGATAATGTTATAAAGATTATGTAGGGTTCCAGATGGGTACTGGACTTATCAGGGGGATCACTTTATAGATTATGTAGATGCCTGACCACTGTGCTGTACACCTAAATCTGATGTAGAATAATATTGAATGTCAACTATAATTAAATATATTCATATATATTTGTGTGTGTATATGTATATGTGTATATATATATATATATATATATATATATATATATAGAGAGAGAGAGAGAGAGAGAGAGAGAGAGAGAGAGAGACACAGGATGTGAAGTACAGCATAGGAAATATAGACAATGGTGTTATAATAGATGTCAGAGGGGTGTAGACTTGAGGCATTATCACTTTGTAATGGGTGTAAACGTCTAATCTTCATGTTGTTTTGTACACCTGAAACTAATTTTTTTAAAAAAGGAAATGAAACCAACTTTTTATGAAACATGACCTATGGTACAAGCCTCTATTGCATCTTAGTAAAGAGAACTTGGTCAAAGATTGCAAACAGTATTATAGCTCCTAGTGATATGAAACTATTATTATTCACTTTTTGTTGTGCTTTTAGGATTTTATATTTTACCATTTGCAATGAGTTTTTAAATAAATTCTCTGAGAATAGTGAAAAAAATAAAATAAAATAAAAGTGAGGTCTCCTAATTCTCAGTCCAGCCATCATTATATCAGGGATATAATCCCTCAACTATATTGTGTTTACAGAGTGCCTGGCTCTTAATAGCCATTACCTACGTGAGATGTCGGATGAAAGTAACAAAAATATTATTTTTATATTAAAAATAGATGGATATGGAGTAAAATATGAAAACTACATCAATGTTTAAGACAAAACACGAAACTTCAAATAAATGTCTATTTTTGGATGATGGGTTTTATATGATTTCACATTCATCTGAAAAGTCTGAATAATGCTTAGGATACCATTTTGCTTTTTTTGTGACCTTTGATTCCTTAGCTTTACACCAAATCCTATACTTCCTCCCACTTCTCCAACTTCTGAAAGGTACAGTGGGAGGGTAGGTTTGGACAGGGGACGTTTCAAGCAGCTACCTTCCTTGCTCTACCCAGGGTGCCAATATGACAAAAATATGAAGTTGGTGTCAAGAAGAGTGAGGCTTGGGGGCAGCCGGATGGCTCAGTTGGTTAGAGTGCAGTGCTCATAACACCAAGGTCACAGGTTCGATTCCCACATGGTCCAGTGAGCTGCGCCCTCCACACCTAAATTGAAAACACGACTTGAGTTAGAGCTGATGGGTCCTGGAAAAACACACTGTTCCCCAATATGCCCCAATAAAAAATTTAAAAAAAAGAAGAAGAAGAAAGAAGAAGAAGGAAGAGGAGGAGAAGAAGGAGAAGAAGGAGAAGAAGGAGAAGAGAGAGCCTTGAACGAGATGCAGTATAGGCCCATGCCTGACTTTCCTTATCTGTATAATGAGCATAATTATAACATGTAATTCATAGGCTTGTAATGAGGATTAGGAAAGAGTGAGCATAACCGACCACCATGTGGGAGGCATTGAGGAGTATTTCTGCTTATAATTTTCCTTAATTTCCACGGTAGAGTTCAGAATAGCACAGTCTGCATTGCTTGGCCGGCCTCAGATGCTAACACAGCAAAACCAGGCATGTGTTACAAGAGATGGTCACCAGAGGGCAGCGTGCAATTACCCCTTTCTACCCGTTTCACCTAATCTGTTGCCTATTGTTTTCTCATGCATCTTATTTCTTGTTGAGGTGGCCTTAGTTCCATGAATCTTAAAACCTATTAGCAAACATCCTTTGCACATACGACTATTGTATACCGAGCACTGTTAGGAATGTAAGTGGGGGTGGGTGAGGAGAAAATAAAGTAAGACGAGGGGCTTGTCCTCAAAACAATTACAGTTTCAGCAAGAAGATACAAATAATCTCACACAAACCCCTTAGTCATCAGCATGTATACGAATGGAAGGAAATGTTCATTAAGAATGTCATGGTTTGGTGCTTTCACATAACTTCTGCCCTTTAATATTTATAACTCACTATGAACTGCAATAGTGCAAATAATAAATGCTTTAAAATTTGGAGGGCTAAATGGATAGGCTGAGACTTGCAATGAGGATTGGGGAAACATTCATGGAGAGACTGGGACTAGAGATTGTCATTGCAGGATAAATAGAATTTAGTTAGGTAGAAAATAGAGGGGACCATGATTGATTCAGGATGTGGGAGAAAGAAGAAATGTAAGCAGTGACCTCGTGGTAGGCATGCAACGTGTGGGCTTAGAGGAATGAGGACGCTGGCCTGATGGAAGGAAAGTAGATGAAGGAAGGAAACTAAATAGCAGTCACTGATCGATCACTCACTGGGTGCAAAGCTCTGATCCATGTGCTACAGAAGAAATAGACCACACCTTAGCCTGATAAATCAGGTTTTTGACAGCTTTCTCAGAATTCTGGTACCTGTGTCTGGAAAATACAACTCTACTGCTGAGATTGTAGCTCTTTGGTGGCTCAGCAAAAAGGAGCAGATGGTATCCACATGGATCTTTCCAGGAATAGCACTACATGGAGTGAATCAGTGAATTAAGTAGATATGGTTATTGTGGCATGAAGCACATTGACTGAATCACATCCGAGGCTTGAGTTAATCACTCCATGTTTCGTATAATCTTCAGAGAGCACTTGCACAAATGAAGCAGTTAGGTTTGTAAAAGCTCAGTGTGAATCAGTGGGATTTTTGCCATCATGGAATAATGGGGGAAAACAAGGGATTTAAAGTTGGCAGATCTGGGTTTGAATCCCAGCTTTGCTTCCCTCCAGCTGTCTAATTTTGGGAAATTCACTGAATCCCTTTGAGCCTCTGTTTATTTATTACACAAGGGAACATTCCACAAGTCCCTCTGCGGTTCTGTGGGGAGTAAACAGGAAGACACAGGTTGAAAAGCTTACCATACTTTTTGTTACACAGTGGTACTTAGTCAATGCTAGTTCCCTTCCCTCTTACTGTGAGACTCAAATGATCTAATATGTGTGGATACAATTTATATATTGTAAAGCATATTATTGGTGGTCAATATAATATAATTATTAATTTGAGTTTCAGTGATTATCTGCAGACCTAGTTTTGGTGAGTCATTTATTTTAGCCTTTTTTTTTTTTATTTATTTGAGGTACACAAAACAATGTAATAGTTAGACATTTATACCTCTCACAAAGTGATAACCCCCCTAAGTCTACTATCCCTCTGACATCATATATAGCTGTTACAATTCCACTGACTCTATTCCTTTCACATCCTTTGACTATATATGTATATATTAAATATTTTAGCCTTTTCTACTCAGTACAAAGAGGTATGTGGAGAGGGTACAGAATGGAGGTCTGAGTCTTCATAACTAACAGTTCAAGCAATTTTTATCTCTTTTTCCAAGTGGGATTGATTCTGAAGAAAACTCTCTTTGGTTCTGTGTCTGTACTTTCTGTGCCTCATTTTCCAGGCTGCCCCATCTTTTCTGCACTGGCCATAAATAAGTGCCCAACTCAGCCTAACTGAGGGCCTCAAGATATCATCCATTGCATGCAAAATATTACACTGCCTTGTATTTTAAAGGCACACCACGCAAACATGTTAACACTTCAATCCAAAAGGAAGAAATGCTAATGGTCGGTTTTCCAAGATCAGTGAGAGAATTTGTGTTGACTAGAGCAGACTTCTGGGTACTTACAAAATCTTAATAGGGAGCAGAAGTGAATGTTTTGCAGTTGGTAAAAGTTATGTACTTTGAAATCAGACTGGTAGGTTTGACACTTGGCCCTGCTATTACCAGCTGGATAACCTTGGGCAAGATGCTTAACATCTCTATGCCTCAGTTTTCTGTAAAGTAAGGATAATGTTATTTTTATTATTAAGAGAATTCTGGCAAGCAGAGCTGGACTGAATTTAAGCTAAGCAGGAACCTCCCATTCCTTCTGCCTATTTTCTGAGCTAGGATGGTAGTAAGCTAGACAGGTAATCATCTGTGCATTTGGTTAAGTGCTAGGAAGAGGGACCAAGGTCTTAGCTTCTCCCAAAATTGCTCCCCTGTGACATCCTGCCATAGCCATTAACCTGCAGTTAAGCTTCGGCTAGCCAAGCCTCTGGCACTCACACTGTTTTCTCACCCACCCATCTGTTATTGCCTCAGTGTCCTCACCTGTGACATGGGTGCCCTATGACACTGCAGGGTAAGGGCACACCAGGAGACCGACCAGCGCCCTTTGGTGCTACTATGGGTGGTGAATCAGAGCTGTATGGAACCGCACCCACCTGGCTGGTCTTGTGGAAAGGGATCATGAAAAGAAGAAAATCCAGGAACGCAAAAAATAACCGCACTAATAAATAAAATAACCTTACCTCTACAGAGCATCTCTCTTTTGCTTCACATGCATGATTTCTCCAGCTTACTTCTTGGGAAATAGGTTAACTGGAAAATAACATTGCCCTATTTTCCAAGTGGGGGTTTACAAGATATTAAGGGACCTAGAAACCCTCTGAGAACTGGGGAATTGAATCTGAGTCAGTACAGTGAGAAATTTCTCTTCAGACTGTGAAAGAGAAACTAGCAACTTTCAGGGCAGAAATTATCTGCATTTTCAGCCTGGTAGATAGCCTGGAAAAACTCAGGAGAAGAAATCAGGAGATAGAGGTGGTTACTAGCATGGGTTCTGGGGCGAGAAAGACATGGGTTTGAGACCCGGTCATAGTACCTCTGACAGCTGTGGCCTTAGGCAAGGGACTTAACCACTTTGACCTCCCTTCTTTCATTTTGCATTTATTCTTTTAAAAAAGAATGGAAAAACTAATGTTTTGCTTAGAACATTTTGAGAATTACATGGATTGACATAGCTTAAGTATTTGTCGGAGCCCCTACGACATAATAATCTTTCAATAAATGCTTGATATTTCTTTTATTTATTATGTGGCTCTTATAATTATCCTGTCTTCGGTTTTGATACTAAGTAATTGTGAGATCTGGGGCATGCCACTTCCAGTTTCTCGCTCTCCGTTTTCATATATGTAACATGAAAGGGTTGAATTAAATGATCAGGAAGGTCCCTGTTTTAAAGTCTTATGATTCTAAAGTGTATTTGTTCTTTCTGTTTTGTTTTTCTTCTCTCACACAACCACCAATATGCTTTTAATCAGTGATGTACCAATTTTTTTCTTTGGCGCGTACTCAAAAGAATCCTGATTCAGTCAGCCTGGGTGTTCCTGTGCCATTAGCCTTCTCATGGACCATGCCTCCCACAGGCCTGTTCACGTGATGTACTGGGGCCCAATAACTGACCCACAGTGAGGCCGGGAAGGGTTCTGGCACTAGCCGGGATCAAGGTAGATACATCAGACTGGAATTGACCTCTGAGTTGTTGGTGAGCAGTGAAAATTAGAATCCAGAGAGTTCTGGTAAAGTCTGATTCCATTTTGAGAGACAGTAGACAATGGCTGTCAAGAGCATGGAGTCTAAGTCACATTGTTTGTGTTCAAAGATTGTCTATTTCCTGCATGGATGACTGTAGAAAGTTACTTCGTTTCTGTTTCCTCACCTGTAAATTGAGAATAGTAGTACCAGGCTCATTGAGTTATGTGAGGATTAAATAAGCTAATTGATATAAATAAGTGCTATGTAAGTGATTGGCCTTATTGCTATCCATCTCAGTGTTTATATATCGGGAGATTTAGGTGTGGCTGGGTCATGGTATCATGAGATTCTAGGTGGTGATAATGCTCAGTCAGACAATTGCAGGTTCTAGGTAAATCCTTCAAGGAAGAGTAGGACCCTGCCAACACCTAGGGATGTGAGGCTCCAGACCAGTATTGTGGGAAAGAAGAGGGAAGAAAGCATGTCAGTCCCGGCAGAGACCTGTAGTACCACGCAGGAAATAGAGGCAGAAGTCTCCCCCTTCCCAACCACATCATATATATATTTTTTTAATTTCTATAATAGACCAACATGATGGAAGGTTAAGGAGAAAATCTAATAGAAATAAAGTCATTCTGAGTTTAATCCTTAACATACCATTTAATATATAATGTTAGGTGTCTCATTTTAGACCTGAGTATGTGTGTGGGTAGTAACCCCCAAATTTTACTTCCCTGGTTGGGATTAGGACATGGCCTGATTGGGACTCACCCTGATGGCAGCCT
This sequence comes from Rhinolophus sinicus, assembly GCF_036562045.2. Lineage (NCBI taxonomy): Eukaryota > Metazoa > Chordata > Mammalia > Chiroptera > Rhinolophidae > Rhinolophus > Rhinolophus sinicus. The sequence goes on from NC_133756.1 coordinate 111,058,439, forward strand.
TCTGTGTGAATTGTGCAGCTCAAAGACTGCTAATATGTTATCATGTAGCAGCCAGGCTAAGATTTACTGTGAGGTTCTGGAATCTCCAGCCTTCTCAGTGAAATCCCATACACGCATAAATGGACTCATTTTAAAACATCCACTGGCTTTCATTTTGTTTCAAGCTGTCATGCCATAGCATATATAAAAGTCATTTTGAGGGCTGTGTCACGTGCCACTGAGGAGCCTGTCCTTTAAGGATGAGAAGACAAGGCAAAGATGCTGGGCCCCAGACGCAGCTGGGTCCCATGTTACTCTTGCCATAATTTACCTCCTGTTTCACTTGGCCTAGTGACATCCACCTGCCTTCTACTTGCTTGTTCCAGGTCAGTTGAAATCCCAGCACAATTCCTAGCCCTGTCAGTATGACTAGTATTACTGTTCAGTCCTTGCTGCATGTAAGTTCCTTGACTGTGTGGGCTTCTCTCCTTTTCTGTTTTGCTGCTTAGAAGTTTCGGCCGCAGCCTGGATTCAGTCTTTTGACCTTCCTCCTAGTTGTCCTGCTCTTCTCAAACCCAAGCTTCCCAGAATATGTTCTTGGGCTGACTGGCTGCTCTACCACCCTTACCAATGCCTTGCTCGAAGAGGCTTCCTCTTTCTAACTGGCCTGGTGACTACTTGCCCATGTATGTCAGAGGCATTTCCCAGGTCTGGTACTTAACAAATACCATGAAGTAACCACATCAGTCAGAACCAATGAACTCCTTTGAAAATTTGCATTCGTTATAGCAGAGTCTTTATTAGTTACATTCTCTTGGTGGCATGTAACAGAAGTTTATCTTCTCCTAGCGTAAGCAAAGTTATTGATATACGGTAAGAATATTTGAGTATCCCATAGAATCTAAGGTGGTGAAATGCATGAGTAACTTGATCTTGTAATTTAAGTTTTATCAGTATTCTCTCTGCTTGCTTCTTGCTTTCCGCTTCTCTATGATTGCCTTTATTTTTTCTTCTTGCTGTAAACTGGCTTTCTCCACACGGAAGAGAATCTAAAATAAAAGGGAAACCATTTACATCTTACAGTTTGGTTCACCCAAGAGAGATTAATTTTCTTAAGCCTTTATAGTTAGCCTAGATTTACATAAAGATGAGCCTTGAAGCTTCTTATTAAAAGATTTATATATATATATATATTTGCTACAAATCTTCTCCCAGTTAATGGAAATAAGCATATTAATGGGGGATGCTTGAATCTACTAGGTTACCAGTTTGATTTAGGAGTTCAATTAAAGAGAATGTCCAATAGAGAGAGAAAAGGTAGGGTGAAATGTGAAGTGTGGAGATAAATCTTAGAGGGAACCACCAAAGTAACTGGGGAACTAGTTTTAAGACTCAGAAACCAAACTAGATCAAACTAGGCATGGACTCACATGATTTCAACAGTGAGACAAAAAACAGGAGCCAGGCTGAGACAGGGGAATATCTGAAATTACCAACTGGTAAGAACACTTCTGGGCCATACTTGGGATTCTACTGCAGTATGTGTTACTACCACTTGATTTTTATTTTCTGCTGATACGATATGCCACATAATGCCTAAAAGATTCCAGGAAGCCTCTGTAAAAACCATCTGGGGAGGACTCTGAGGGTCCCGAGGCAAAGCAATGGGGAATTTTCAGAGAGGCTGGTTTAGCAGCACAGGGGAATGATGTGTTATTAGAATAGCCCACCAGGGCATCTGTTTGCTACTCACACCAGGGAGTTGCCAATGTCAGACATATGTGATGTGTGTGTGTGTGTGTGTGTGTGTGTGTGTGTGTTCACACAATTCACACATCCTGTATGTTCATGCATTTTTAGTGACTTTTATAGATGTAGGTATTAACTGTGCCTTCTGGATCTTTTTATCACTAAGAAGGAGCAATGAGCTTTCCATGTAACATAGCTTGTGCTTCAAGATTCACAGTATCCACATCCTAGAGCTACGAAATAATTATTATTCCATAAAAGCTGGATAGTCCAGTGACTGGTTAAAGAAATCTGGTTATAAAGTAGATTTTGGAAAAGTAGTCACAGTCATACTCATTGTTTTATTGGTAACTAGAGGGTTTTTGTGTTTTCTTAGAAAGGTTCTCCAAAGCTTATAAAGAGGTATTATATTCCTCTATACCCTCATCTATATTTTACAGATACATTTAGTCAATAACTTGTATTTAGTGAGATCCTTCTTTGTACCTAAGACCTGTGAAGAACCCTAAGGAAGTATAAAGTCCTTGTTGTTTTCTAAATAGAAAGCCTGATTCGAAATACCAAATTTACACATATGAAATGGAAAATAGCAACATAAATATACAAAAGTGATGAAGGTACCATATAAGAAATGCGCTTGTCTGTAAAATTGATTTTCAGCCCACATTAATACAATTTGTAAGAAGAAGAACAAAAGTCAGATAGGTTGGAAATCCCAACTCAAATCACTGCTTATATGTTGGTCATACAATACTAGATAGTAAGGTAAAATACAAACATTGAGTGTGGTACTCAGAAAGTTTTCAGTCTAGTCAAGGAGACAAGGCACAGTCACTTTCTGCAGACCTGGGACCCAAGGAGAAAGCACAGGAGAGATGTCATCAAAACTAGAAAAAATAAAACAATAACTTAAACAAAAGCCATAAAGTCATCACCAGATTGCTTTCAACATCTAATATGCATGACCCTGAAATATCTCTTGCCTTCACGGAGGCCTTTGCTTTGCTGGGTCTTGTGTTGTGCTGTAGCTAGAAATTTCCAGTTACTGCAGGACTCTCATGATGGAGCCGCCTAGATCCTGGGATCATTGAGCAGCTTGGTAAGGGGAAAAAAAAAAGAAAAAAAAACGGATTTGGAGGTTAGAAAGGCCAGTGTTATATCTCTACTCTCACTTTCCCCGAGCCTCAGTTTTCTCAGCTATAACATATATATAGTGATAATAATGTCTCATCAGTATGGTTTTGTTGAGGTTAAATAGGGATGTATATGCATATCCTTATATATGGACAGTTAAAATGTATTCAATAAATGGTAATTCACATGATCTAATGAATTCTGTATAGCCACTAACAAAGCATTGAGATCTCCGAGGTATAAACAGTTTACAAAACATCCAATAATATGCCCTTGCAGTAGTCCATCTTTAGGGACAATTACTAATGATAATATTTAAGATTGATTCTGAAATTTAAGTTTACAAAGTGCGTTCAAATACATCACCTCACTTATTCTTCAGCCTTTTCTGAAGGTGATGATTTCTATACCCATTCTACAGAGAAGGCAAATGAGGAAACAGGGGTTAAGGGACTTGCCCCCAGATCACACCACCATGAAGTTGCTGAGCCCCCAAATCATATAATCAGGAAGGTGCTAAAGCAAACTGAGCCCAGGTCTCTGCTGATTCCAAACCTCATGTTCTTCCTACACCAGATGCTTCTTATCAAGCACTGTTTTTTGTGGGGTCTCGTGAAAACTCTTTTTATACAAAGCCCCTATTTACCCACAAGGTACTTGTTATTAGGAGTTAACAAATAAGCCAGGTACATCTAGTTGAACCACTACGTATATATGTAGATCAGGGTCATGTTCTCAATGCCCAGGGTTTTTAGTTAAAACATGGAATTTTGTTTTGGAAAATTTGCTGGATTGCTGTTTGTTTTATCATTTGATTAGGGTCCCATGGGTAAAATTGACATTTAAAAAGCTGTTAACTCTGTTAACTCCAGAGGGCACATCTAATGAAATATCCCAAAAGTTGAGCACATGCCAAAACCACACTGTCTCATATAAAACAGCTCTCAATTAATCATGATGAGAGTATTTCTTCTATCTAAATGAAATCTGCAGTTTGGGAAGAAGATTCAGGATCCTTCAGGGGATGAAGGGAGAGTTGCTGTGAGAATTCTAGAAACTGGGAAATAAAGATAGGTCTACTCAGTATTCAGGAAGTCAGATTGGTTAATGCAAATAGAGATTGCAATCTCTTATTTTCTAATGACTTGGCTTGTAGCTCTCCTCTGTCAGTTTTACACAGATTCATACTCAACTTCAAGGTAAATGACTGCAGTTTGTACAAATTTTTTTTGAAAAGAAATTTTAGCATATCCAATATGATTTTCTGTCATCTTTGATTTATTTTTAGTTTTCTATCTAAAGATTTCCAAGGTATGTGAGCAGAGGTGTATAGATAACAAACAAAAATATACGATGACACTATACATAATAGGTAAACAAATATATCACTAAGTGAACCCTTCTATTTTGCATTGAATACTCTCAAAATGCAGTTCAAAGAAAAGGATTATAAATATTGGTTTAGGTTTAATTTTGCTTCCTGGAGAGAGAAGTCAAATTTCTTTAACACAGACATTTTAAAAAGAAATGTTACAAACTCTAACTCTCACCCAATTTATTAGAAATCCTTGTCTCCTACACTATGGATAAAATTTAAGAGAAAATGTGTATAAGTTTTATTGCTAACTTCATTTCGTTATGTGGTACATGTAGCAAACGAATATTTGGAGGGCGTGGGGACTTTGAGCTATGTTGTTTATTCTCCCAACAGCTGACACAGTACCTACACAGGTTTTCAAGAAATTCTGTGGATCTCCTTGTTAAAGAAGTTAACAGATTCTCAGAATAGACTACTTGTTATTTAAAATTTTTTTCTGCTTCTCTTTCTTAGGCCAGCCCTGCTCCTATAATCGTCAACACAGATACGTTGGACACAATTCCTTACGTAAGTAACACTTTTATTAAGACTTCCTTAAAAAGGTAGGACTTAATCAGCTAAATTTAAAATTTAATACATATTGATTTTTACCCAATACAAATAATTTTATGAAATTATGTGGACAATGAGTTTTATAAGTTTTCTTTTGATATTTGCTAACTCTCGGCTTAGCCATGTAAATGTTTTCCTCTTTCATTCCTTGTTTTGTAAAACACAAAGTGCCAGTCATTAGAAAAAAGCATAGTTAAATGTATTCAGATAATGTTAGTTTCCTAGGTGGTTCACTGAAAAGAAATTGAATTTCTTATAGAAGAGATGAACAAACTTCCTTGGATCCCTTCGTAAAGGAATACTCAATTTGATTTCTGTTAGAGAGCATAGTATTTAAGTCAATGATCAGTAAATATTTGCTGGATTTTGCTGGGCTTCTAACAAGAATTGAAACAAAAGTTTTGTGAGGGTAAAGGCTGTCTACATAAAATGAAATGTATGGTTTTGTAAAAGCATGGCACATGAGATAACAGGCTCAGTCAGATCAGTAAGCCTGGGAGTCTACCTGAAATATAACCACTATGGTGGTTATAGCAGGAAGGATTGGAGATCAGCAATAGGCCATGATATGGGTGAGAGGCTGACATTATGGAGGTCCAGGAAAGCTTTGTGAGTGGCCCTTAGCTGATGGGTAGAGAATAGTCATTCGGGAAGACGGAGCAGACAGAGACCCATGCAGGCAGAGTTTGAAGCAAGGATAATGATATAAGAACAAACAGATTCCTGGGCTTTGGTTAAATGAGTAAAGCATGTGAAGCACTTATAAGGATATCTGGCACAAAATACCTGCTTGATTAAGTACCAGCTATTGTCATTCTTAGAACTCAATCTTAAATGCCTGCAAGGACCAAGCAAACAGATCCAGATCCAGAAACAAATTGAGCAGTAAGTGTGGGGACAGTGGGGAATAGAGAGCACATGGCCTTTCAAAAGGGGCCGCCGCCACTCAGCACCAGTGAGTTGGTACCCTGTTTCTCCAAAAATAAGACCTAGCCGGACCATCAGCTCTAATGCATCTTTTGGAGCAAAAACTAATATAAGACCCCATATTATATTATATTATATTATATTATATTATATTATATTATATTATATTATATTAATTATATTATAGACCCAGACTTATATTATAGTAAAATAAGACTGGGTCTTATATTAAGTTTTGCTCCAAAAGATGCATTAGAGTCGATGGTCCGGTTAGGTCTTATTTTCAGGGAAAAATGGTACCAAGGGGAAATGCAGGCCAAATGTTGTCAGACTATCCAGTGTTTCAATGGGGGCCAGGACTTTGCATGTTTATGTAAAACCCTGCAATTTTTCAATACAGACAACTAATTTTCGAAAGTTCAAACACTGTGTGTACCAAACAAAGTGTGTCTAGTCCAGAGGCTGCCCTTCGGGAGGTGTCTGCCTCAAAGGAAACTGGAGGACTCGAGCAGGCTCTGCAAGCTGGGACTCAGCCACAGGGGAGCAGAATGCTAGAACTGGAGTAGAAAGGTTGGGACTTGATTACAGGAGCAAGTGACTAAAACTGGGACACGGGGTCAGGACAAGAATAACAGCAAACTTGATTTAATGCTGAGTCACCTGAACTATTGAGCTAGGGCTTCTTAAATCTTTCTGAACAAGAGTTGTGTGGGGTCAGACCGGAAATGGGTTTAAGCTTACTGGTAGGAATCAATTGGCCCCAGCTGTGGAAAGTAAAGGACTCTGTTAGAAGGAAGCAAAACAATGCATTAAGGACAGGGTCCAGTATTGTATCTCTCATTCTTTCTACCTTCTTTTACTTATTAAATGTTTATATTGGGATTATTGTATACCTGACAAGTACTAACAAATATTAACTCATTTAATCCTCGAAACAACTCTATGAGATAAGTACTATTGAAATGTCTATTTTACAGAAGAGGAAACTGAGTCACAAAGGGGTCAAGTAGCTTTCTCAAGGTTGCACAGTAAGATGTAGAGCCAAGAATGAACCTAGATAGCCTGGCTGTAGAGTCTGAGGTCTTACTTAATGCCTGTTGTCGTGCTGCCTTTCTCCTTCCCTCCCTTGTTTTCTGCCTCTCAATTGGGGAAAAAAGTCTGCTTACTTACTCCTGTGCTACATGTAACTTTCGGTGGAAGGCAAGTTTTCACAGAGGCTTCAGCACCCTTAGAGCAGGGATCCATGTCTTTAAGGAATCCACTGTCTTTGATATAGTAAATCTCTTTACTGCCCATTGGCAAAGCAAATGAACAGTACTTTGAACAAGTAGACATGGAGCACAGAAACTTAATTTTGTAAGTAGGACTGCTTTCTTGTGGTAGACCTATATTATTTCAAAGCCTTCTGTTAAAGTCCTCATGGCTTAGCTGCCAGATGCCGTCATGCAAATTGATCAATAAAACCTAAGGATTTCATACAGACATATTCAATGTGATATCCCAACTAATTAGCTAGTAAGAGCTACCACATATACCAAGCTAATCAAAGTACTCCCATTCCCCTAAATATCTGACTTTGGCATCTGACTTTGAGTTCTTCAAAGAGCTTCATGCCCCCCGTCTTCAACTGTTCTGTACTTAATGCAACCCTCTTTGAACCTTCTTAAGAGTTAGAACTTTTAGAGAGTTTTGATGAGCAGCTTGACGTAGTAAAAATGTCCCAATACTCATGGCAGTGTGTTCTCGGGCAAGTTACTTAATCTTTCTGGACCTAGATTAGTCTCTAAGACAAGAATTACATAATGCCTGATGTAGAAGTGGTTGTAAGAATCAAATGAGATTGTGTGAAATCATGCTTTGTTAACTCTTACTTGATAGGGGTTTATTTATTTGTCATTTTATTTGATAAACTCTTATGAAGTAACACATACTAGACCCCAAGAGAATGATAAATATGAATGTCTTCCCTCACATAGATGAAACATGAATACACTACCTACTGAAAATGGCAGATCTAGTACCGTGTTTCCCCGGAAATAAGACCAGGTCTTATATTAATTTTTGCTCCAAAAGACGCATTAGGGCTTATGTTCAGGTGATGTCATCCTGAAAAATCATGCTAGGGCTTATTTTCCGGTAGGTCTTATTTTCGAGGAAACACATATATATCCATTAATGAAGATGAGCTTCGGGTCTTAGCGTCAGCCCCAACTCTCCCCTTTTCTCCTGACTCACTGGGTAACCTTGAACAAATCACTGTTCCGTTTGCAGTCTATTTTCTCATTCCCCAGTGTTCCATACTTTGTTTTTCTCTTTTATTTCTCATGTTCTAGTTGTTCGCATAATTTCAGCTCTATTTAATGAAAAAATGATTTTAGAGCTCCCCAGAGCATATCAGTCATGTTGCATAAGAACATTTCCTTCTTTAAAAATATTACCTAAATGACAAATTTTGACTTATAATATTAAAGTCCTCCTCAAAAATAATTTCATTACAAGTAAATGTATTAATTTTGCCAATTAGCAAATTTGATTTTAGCAATATATGGTCCTTATGGAAATGATTCCTTGGCATACATGCATGCGGCAGTTGAATAACTACAGGAAATCTGTAGTCAAAGGAAATTTGTCTGAAAAAGGTACAGCAGATATTTAAAGAGATTTCTTCTCTCTCTCTCTCTCTCTCTCTTTTTTTTTTTTTTTTTTTTGGAAGGTAGATTAAGGGATATGAGAGCTTTTAAAGTGTCTGCCATTAGCAATGGGGTCACTCTGGTTCTTACAAGTGATTGCTTCAAATAAACTCATCCTTGTAGGGTGTCATGATTCTTTAGGAGGATGTCATGATACTTTAGGGTTGCACTTTACATTTGCGTCAGTCCTGCCTCTCATGCAAAGCAGCAATCCCCTAATGAAGATCTTTTCATTATGGGGCCCAGTAGGTGGGATAGTACTACCCAGAGAGGGCTATTTTCATTATGATGGCTGAAGCACAAGAGGACAAGCCCAGGACACAGGTGCCCAAGGAAAAGCAAGAAGAGAAAAAGGACATTCCCATTTCAGCACTCAGTAGTTTCCGTTTTTCACTCAACCTTTTTATTCTTCCCCAGTATATGTTGAATATTGTCTAATGTAAGGTACTGAAAATACTCTGTTCTTAGAAACTTAAGAGTGAGTAGAGCCTGCATGTGATCTGTAAGTTCAGCTTCCTGATGAACTGTGTGAAGAGGTGGCATGTCACCCTCTCGGTACTCGGCAACCAACTGGCACGAAAGCCACCTCTCCTGACATACTTCCCTTCAGCAGACTGTTTGAAGGTCTAACTCCCATTTTTTCCACTTTAGAAAAGTAATATTAATCAGAGAGATTCTAGAATGTCTTTTCTCTCCATCCTCCTCTAGCTTTCATTTCATGGTGGTTGTATTTTGATCTATTTTCTGGAAATATACTGTGGAACATGTGAAAAACTTAAGAATCAAGAATTTGAAATCTTGTTAAGTAACTTGGGGTTCGAGGAATGCAAATCTCTTATTTTAAAACACAGATATTCTAGTTCAACTAGTAAATGGTAGAACTCAGTGTACCATTTGCTGCCATTCCATGTAACAGTCCATTTCTAGTGTGTATCCAATCACCACAAAATCAGTGGCCTAGAACTATAAACGTTTACTTCTCTCATAAGTGTTTGCTGGTTGTCTGGGCCAGCTGCTTTAGGCTGTAGATTACGGGGTTGGCTGGGACATCTCTGCTTCACATGTTTCCTTATGGGGCTCAGAGAGTGGGACAGAACTACTTAGAGTGTTACTTTCATTATGATGGCCTAAGGGCAAGAGGAAAAGCCCACGACATAAGTGCAGTTCAAGCCTCTGCTCACATCACATCCACTAACACCTCACAGGCCAAAGCAAGTCATATTGCTAAGTTCAAAGTGGAGGAAGGAGTGAATATTTGCTAAACAAGAAACTAATTTACCATACCATAGCCTTAAATAAAAGGGCTAAGTATCTGCATATGTCCCTTTGTAGGAAAAATCAAGTACAACAGAAGGAATTTTATATTTAAAAACATTAGTAGGTCAATTATAACAAAGATTCAAAGGGGCTTGGCTCAACTGATATGGGGAGTGGGTGTCTACATTATTAAGGATGTTTAAGAGAAAATGATGAGAAATAAAGGAAACATCTAGCAAGTACTGGCAGTACATGACTTTACTTTCCTGTGAGACATTGTTGTCTGAAACGTTGTTTCCAGAAGTGAAAATAATAATGGAGAGAAGGGAATTCGTTCCACAAATTCCAGGACTGTGGCTTGGAAAACCTCCTAAGGAAGTAAGGGAAAGAGAGAAAGAGAGTAGAGGAGAGAAACGAAGGAGGAGTTAGATTACATAAAATATGAGAGGGTCCTTAGTAGTATCAACACAATGTATTTGCCAAGAAGATCATTTAAGTAAAAGTTATTTGAAAACAATCATAATATCCCTATAATATTATCAGCGAGATGTTTGTAGAGAGCTTTACATGTGAAAGGTCATGGGATGCAGACATACCTATGACTCTGGGGCAGAGGACAAGAGAGTGGTCTAAAGGGAATAAAATGGCCCAAAGAAAGGCTGACAACGTGAGTGAAGGTTGGTGAGAAAAGAGGGGGATGAGAGAAAAAAAAAGGATGATATGGGTCCAGGGACATAGAGAAGCAATAGAATTAGCGCTGAGGTTCATTCTGAAGCCAAAGAATGGGCTTGAGACTAAGAGGTGTTGTAAGCAGGATTTAAATGGTGTTTTTGATTGATTCCAGCAGCAGAAAGCTGAGCGTAAGAGCTCTCTGAGGACGAAGCTGCTGTATTACAGAAGTGGGATGACCAAGCCTTGGCCAGAGAGGTGGACAGTTAGGCATTAATTTCTTTGAGTCACTTTGTGCAATAACAGACCTTGTGATTCAGGCTACTGTTTACTTTTAATAGGATAGTTTTCCAGAATTACTCATGAAGGGAGAGGAACCAGAAATATGTTTGTTTCTTTGAACCATCCTGGGAGTGATTAATAATGGCAAGATATTTTGGAAGGATTTGCTGAATTTCTCACATTTATCCTTCAGTAAACAAGTTTGTTTCATTTTGTGGTTTTTCCCATGAACGCTGTGAAACTACATCATAGTGTTTTTTATCTGTTGGGAATGTAGTATAATCCAGAAATGGAAAACGCTTACCTGCCAGAAAACAGCTTCATTTTGGCTCACCTATGCCCACGAGGCAATAGGAATTTAACAATAGAGGCAAAGCTATCAATATTTGTTCCAGAGTCAAACCTAGCCAATCAAAATCCATTCCTCAACTGTCACAATCCCCAGATCTTCTATGCTTCCACTTGCTTTGCTGTAAAAGGCAAGAGATGGAAAATAATGATTCTCAAATATTAACATGTGCAAGAATTATCTGGCGATTTTCTTAAAATGCAGATTCTAATTCAGTGGGTCTGGGATGGGGTCTGCCAGTCTGCATTTCTAATGAGTTCCAGGTGACACTGATGCTCAATTGTCTACCACATTCTGAGTAACAATAGAATCTAGCGAGAAAGCTAGGCTGTGGATTCAGGAGCAACTGGTTCTAAGTGTACCTCTGCCGGTTAGTACTTGTGTCGGTTTTGGTTAAGTCAAATAATCCAAACCTCTGTTTTATTATTTGTAAAATGGGGATAATAGTATTTGACTTACCGGGGTTGTTATAAGTACTCTTCCTGGTATGTAGAAGGTGCTTAATAAATGTTCATCATAAGAGTGGGGGAGGGGTGTGCCTTTAATAAAATAGGACATTCTTTTGACTTAATCTTGAACTGTTGAGCCAAGAATGCAGAAGCCATAGCTAGTTCAGAGGTAGGGCCAATAACAGTTATGTAAGTCCATGGGAATCCTTGCATCTAGATCTTTATTTCTGGAAGTGTGGCCCATTACCTGAGAGCTTGTGAGCATAGAATCTATGGTCCCACTCAAGACCTGCTAAATCAGAAACTGTTTTTAATAAGAACCCCAGTGATTTGTAGATATATTAAAGTTTGAGAAACATTGATCACCATGACAGAAACTTTTTTTTGGTTTAGGTCCTGCTGTCTTTGTTCTTTCACCATACCTTTTAGCCTGCCTTTGGACCAGCTGCCTTTTTCTCTTTCACCTTAAACAGATGCATATCTGTAGGAAAAAGGATCTACTAAATTCAACAAATTGACTCAATGACCGACTTCTATGTTGTGCTCTCCCAGATAGCCACAAGCCTCAGTGGTTATTTATGTTTAATTAAAATCATATAAAATTAGAAGTCAGTTCCTCTATTGTACTTCCAGCATTGTAAGTGCTCAGTATCCACCACGGCTAGTGGGTACTGTATTCGACAGTGCAGACATAGGATATGTTCATCATTCCAGAGTGTTCCAGTGGACGGAGCTGACCTAGATAATCAGTAATATGAAATAGAAAGGGGAAGGGAGCTGATCTTTATCAAGAAACCACTATATTTTACACACACACACGCTGCCAAAAAAAATGTATACACATTTTAAGAAAGGAAAAAACTGTATTAAAATTGTAATACACAATATATACCAATAACAAAAGATGAATACAAGTCATGTGTATACATGGTTTTGGCTCCCGTGTGTGTGTGTGTGTGTGTGTGTGTGTGTGTGTGTGTGTGTCCTAATTAATCTCAAAATTATCTTCCCAACTTCTGTGAATTGGTTTCATTCCCACCTTTTTGGGTTGAGCATTTTCAAATCTTCTAGTCATCACTCTCCTCAGGAATTATGGGATGTGCTCACGTGAAAGACATGTCCCTCATGGCCTTCAAAAGCTTATTAACTTTTAAGACTGTCATATATGACACACATGGAGGCAAATGCAAGCAATTGCCAAAAGCTTTCTTAAGAGTTCCATGATTCTCCCATCATTTTCTTTTGTGAAATTATAAAACTCCTATTTAGACTGAAATGAATCTTTTAAACATAATCAAAAAATAATCAGAAGACCTGGGCTAGTTATCCATTCAGAAACGTACTGTAGTCTTTTCTCCCTGTGGTGCCCTTATCCGAGGGCAGTTAGCTGACTACTCAGATCTCCCCCTACCTTGGTAAACCTGTACATAGGCTTGCTATATTGGACGTAAGACAGCAGGCAATGGGAAAGAGTAACAGTTATCCAAATGGAAAAAGTGATTGACAGGTGAGAGTCACCACAGAAGCCCTTCTTTTTGGTGACGATTCCTCTGAAGGCACATGCCTTAAATGTGCCTAGGCAAAAATCCTCTCTTGTTCCAAGGACCTCAGCCTGGCAGAGCAGGTTTAAGAACATGGGGAAATAATCTGAAAAAATATAGTTTCTCTACAACATTATTTCTCAGGATGCCGTCTGTGAAGTGGCAGCACAGGTCCCCCTGGGGAGATGATTAGAATCGCAGAACCTCTAGTTCTGTCCCAGATCTACAGCCTCACAATCTCTAAGAGTGGGAGCAAGGAATCTATGTTTTCACAAGCACCCTAGATGATTCTTATGTACGCTCAAGTTTGAGAGATGCTGGTGGGGACCTGAAGAAGCTTCTGGATGCTGGATATGAAATGGGGGTGAAGGATAACACGGGAAATACTGCATACAGGAAGGGAAAAATATTTATAAGGATTCACTAAAGTACAATGATAACATTTTTAGTTTTTTTTTTTAAATTAGTTTCAGGTACACAAGACAAAGTAATACTTAGACATTTATCATTTATATCCCTCACACTATGTGAACCCCCCCTTCCCCCATGCACTATCCCTTTGACATCGCACAGAGCCATTACATTTCCACTGTCTCTATTCCTAATGCTGTACTCCGCTTCTTGTGAGAATATATATACATACATACATACATACATACATACATACATACATATATATATATATATATATATATATGTATGTATAAAATTATAGTTGGCATTCATTATTTTTCAGCTTCAGCTTCAGGTGTAAAGTACAGTGATCAGCCATCTACATCATCCCTGAGGTGATCTCCCAAATGGACAAGTGTCCATCGGATACCCTACAAAATCTTTACAACATTATTGATTACACTCCCCAAATTAATTTTCAAAACCCTGTGGCCATTTTGTGGTTACCGACTGTTTTTTAATCCCCTCACCTCCCCCCTTATCCCCACCCCCTGCCCATCTAGCAAACCTCAGTTTTTCCTCTATGTCTCCAAAACTGTTTCTGATTAGTTCATTCACTTATTCTTTTCTTTAGATTCCACATATAAGTGAGATCATATGGTATTTGTCTTTCTCTGTCTGACTTATTTCACTTAACATAATGTTCTCTAGGTCCATCCATGTTGTTGCAAATGGTAAGATTTCTTTCTTCTTTATGGCTGCGTAATACTCCATTGTATAAATGTACCACAGTTTCTTAATCCAGTCATCTACCGATGGGCATTTTGGTTGTTTCCATGTCTTGGCTATTGTGTATAGTGCTGCAATAAACATAGGAGTGCATAAAGATTTTTGAATTAGAGTTTTGGATTTCTCCGGATAGATACCTAGGAGTGGAATTGCTGGATCATAAGGTAGTTCCATTTTCAGATTTTTGAGATACCTCCATACTGTTTTCCATAGTGGCTGCACCAATCTGCAATCCCACCAACAGTGCACAAGCGTTCCCTTTTCTCCACATCCACGCCAGCACTTGTTGTTTGTTGATTTATTGATGATAGCCATTTTGACTGGGGTGAGGTGGTATCTCATTGTGGTTTTTATTTGCATTTCTCTGATGGTTAGTGAGGTTGAGCATTTCTTCATATGTCTGTTTGCCATCTGTATGTCCTTTTTAGAAAAATGTCTCTTCATGTCCTCTGCCCATTTTTTAATTGGGTTGTTTGTTTTTTTGGAGTTGAGTGAGTTTTTTATAAATTTGTGATATTAACCCCTTATCAGATATATCATTGGCAAATATCTTTTCCCATTCAGTAGGATCCCTTTTTGTTTTATTGATGGTTTCCTTTGCTGTGAAAAAGCTTTTTAGTTTGATGTAATCCCACATGTTTATTTATTTTTTCTTACTTCCCTCATGCGAGAGGATATATCAGTAAAAATCTTACTCCAGGTAACGTCTGTAAAGTTTCTTCCTATATTTTCTTCTAGGAATTTTATGGTTTCAGATCTTACATTTAAGTCTTTAAGCCATTTTGAATTTATTTTTGTACATGGTGTAAGGAGGTGGTCCAGCTTCATTTTTTTGCATGTGTCTGTCCAGGTTTCCCAGCACCATTTATTGAATAGACTGTCTTTACGCCACTGTACCTTCTTGCTTCCATTGTCGTAGATTAAATGGCCAGATAGGTGTGGATTTATTTCTGGACTCTCTATTCTGTTCCATTGATCTATGTGTCTGTTTTTATGCCAGTACCATGCTGTTTTGATTACTGTAGGCTCGTAGTATAATTTGATGTCAGGTATTGTTATACCTCCCACTTTGTTCTTATTTCTCAAGATTGCTGAGGCTATCCGGGGTCTTTTATGGTCCCATATAAATTTCAGGATTATATGTTCTATTTCTGTGAAAAACGTCGTTGGTAGTTTGATAAGAATTGCTTTGAATATGTATATTGCCTTAGGCAGTATGGACATTTTAATTATATTAATTCTTCCTATCCATGAACATGGTATGTGTTTCCATCTATTTGTATCTTCTTTCATTTCTTTCTTCAGTATCTTATAATTTTCTGAGTACAGATCTTTTACTTCTTTGTTTAAATTTATTCCCAGGTATTTTATAGTCTTTGGAGCAATTGTAAATGGGATTCTTTTTTTAAATTTCTCCCTCTGATGTTTTATTATTGGTATATACAAATGCAACTGATTTCTGAATATTAATTTTGTATCCTGCTACTTTACTAAATTCATCTATCAGCTCTAATAGTTTCTTAGTGGAGTCTTTAGGGTTCTCTATAAATAGTATGTCATCTTCATATAATGACAGTTTTACTTCCTCCTTACAGATTTGGATGCCTTTTATTTCTTTTTCTTGTCTGATTGCTGTGGCTAGAACTTCCAGCACTATGTTGAATAGAATTGGAGAAAGTGGGCAACCTTGCCTTGTTCCTGATCTTAAGGGGAATGGTTTTAGCTTTTCCCCATTGAGTATGATGTTAGCTGTGGGTTTATCATATATGGCCTTTATTATGTTGAGGTATGATCCCTCTCTTCCCACTTTTTTAAGGGTTTTTATCATAAATGGCTGCTGGATTTTATCAAATGGTTTTTGTGCATCTATTGATATGATCATGTGATTTTTATTTTTCATTTTGTTATTGTGGTGTATCACATTAATTGATTTGCAAATGTTGAACCACCCTTGCACACCAGGGATGAATCCCACTTGATCATGGTGTATGATCTTTTTAATGTATTGCTGAATTCTTTTCACTAATATTTTGTTGAGGATTTTTACATCTATATTCATTAGCGATGTTGACCTGTAGTTTTCTTTTTTTGTGGTGTCTTTGTCTGATTTGGGGATCAGGGTGATAGTGGCTTCGTAAAAAGTGTTTGGGAGTCTTCCCTCCTTCTGGATTTTTTGGAAGAGCTTGAGGAGAATAGGTGATAATTCTTTTTTGAACGTTTTGTGAAATTCACCTGTAAAGCCATCTGGTCCCGGGCTTTTGTTTGTTGGGAGATGGTTGATTACTGATTCAATTTCCCTGGTGGTAATCAGTCTATTTAGGTTTTCTGTTTCTTCTTGAGTTAGCTTTGGAAGGTTGTACACCTCTATAAAATTGTCCAGATTGTCAAATTTGTTGACATATAGTTGCTCATAGTAATTTCTTAAAATTGTTTGTATTTCTGTGGTGTCTGTTGTCACTTCTCCTCTTTCATTTCTGATTTTATTAATTTGGGTCCTCTCTCTCTTTTTTTTAATGAGTCTGGCTAAAGGTTTGTCAATTTTGTTTATCTTCTCTAAGAACCAACTCTTGGATTCATTGATCTTTTGTATTGTTTTTCTGGTTTCTATTTCATTTATTTCCGCTCTGATCTTTATTATCTCCTTCCTTGTACTCCCTTTGGGCTTATTTTGCTGTTCTTTTTCCAGATCCCTTAAGTGTGAAGGTAAACTGTTGATTAGTGATGTTTCTTGTTTCTTTAGGTAGGCCTGCAATGCTATAAATTTCCCTCTTAGGACTGCTATCGTGGCATCCCATAGATTTTGGGTCATCGTGTTTTCATTTTCGTTTGTCTCGAGTTATCTTTTGATTTCTTCCTTGATCTCCCAGTTGACCCATTCATTATTTAGTAACAAGTTATTCAGCCTCCATGAATTGGTGTGTCTTCCAGTTTTTTTTCCTGTAGTTCATTTCAAATTTCATAGCACTGTATTCAGAGAGGACAATTGGTATGATTTCAATTTTCTTAAATTTATCAAGACTTGTTTTATGGCCTAACATATGGTCGATCTTGGAAAATGTTCCATGTGCACCTGAGAAGAACGTGTATTCTGCAGCTTTGGGGTGAAATGCTCCGAAAACATCGATTAAATCCAAGTGGTCCAATGTGTCATTTAAGGCTGTTGTTTCCATATTGATTTTCTGTCTGGAAGACCTGTCCCTTGTTGTCAGAGGTGTATTGAAGTCCCCTACTATGATAGTGTTACTGTTGATCTCTGTCTTTATGTCAGTCAGTATCTGTTTTATATATTTAGGTGCTCCTATGTTGGGTGCATAGATGTTTACTAGGGTTATGTCCTCTTGTTGGATTGATCCCTTTATTATTATATAGTGCCCATCTTTGTCTTTTAATATGTTCTTCATTTTAAAGTCTATTTTGTCAGGTGTAAGTATTGCAACTTCAACTTTTTCTCATTTCCATTTGCATGAAATATCTTACTCCAACCCTTCACTTTCAGCCTGTGTGTGTCTTTTGATCTGAGGTGAGTCTCTTGTATACAGCATATACAAGGGTCTTGCTTTCTTATCCACTCAGCCACCCTATGTCTCTTGATTGGAGCATTTAATCCATTTACATTTAAAGTGATTATTGATAGGTACATAGTTATTGCCATTTTTAAATTTGTAGTTAGATTGTTTTCATCTTTCTTCTATTTACAGAAGTCCTTTTAGTATTTCTTGCAATGCTGGCTTGGTGGTAATAAATTCCTTTAGCTTATTCTTTTCTGGGAAGCTCTTTATCTCTCCATCAACTTTAAATGATAGCCTTGCTGGATAAAGCAATCTAGGTTGTAGGCCTTTGTTTTCCATCACTTTGAGTATCTCCTGCCACTCCCTCCTGGCCTTCAATGTTTCTGTAGAAAAGTCATTTGATAGTCTTATGGGAGTTCCCTTGTATGTAACCCTCTGTCTTTCTCTTGCTGCTTTTAGGATTCTCTCTTTGTCTTTAACCTTTGCCATTTTAACTATAATGTGTCTTGGTGTGGACCTGTTTGGGTTTATCCTGGTTGGAACTCTCTGCACTTCCTGGGCTTGTATGTTGGTTTCCTTCATCAGGTTAGGGAAGTTTTCGGACATTATTACTTCAAATATGTTCTCAATCCCTTGCTTCCTCTCTTCACCTTCTGGTATTCCTATGATGTGCATGTTGTTGCACTTGATGTTATCCCATATGTCTCTTAAACCATCTTCATCGGTTTTTATTCTTTTTTCTTTCTGTTGTTCTGTTTGGGTGATCTCTGCTAACTTGTCTTCTAAGTTGCTGATTTGATCCTCTGCTTCATCTAACCTGCTGTTAATTCCTTCAAGTGAGTTCTTTAGTTCAGTAATTGTGTTGTTTAGTTCTAAGTGGTTGTTCATTATGATTTCTACATCCTTCTTTATGTCATCTCTAAGCTCCTTAAACATACTTATCATCAGTGTTCTGAACTCTGTCTCTGATAGGTTGGTTACCTCTGTTTCATTTGGTTCCAATTCTGGAGGTTTCTTCTGTTTTTTTATTTGGGACATGTTTCTTTGTTTCCCCATTCTGGCTGACTCTCTGTGTTTGCTTTAATGTATTAGGTAGATCTCCTAGAGTTCTTAGTTCTTGCTGGGTTATCTTATGTAGTATGTGTCCTTTATATTTGACTTGCACCACTTCCTTCTTCTCTGCGTGTGCTCCAAAGGTAACTCTTGTGTTGTGTATATTGTCCTGTTAAAGAAGATCTTTAATTGCTTTTTGCTTGTGAGTAGGTGGGTTTAACACCTAGGCTGACTAGTTGTGAGGCTTGGCTCTGCCCACCACAGGGTGTTCTGCTGCGTGAGGGTTGACCACTTAAATTTGGTTTGGCCTCTATGAGCTCTTGTGCCTGTAGAGAATTCCCTCTGGGTGTGTCACTTGTAGGTCAAACCTGGTAGTATTCTGGTTTGGTCTGGAGTTGGCCTCTGGGTGTGTTGAATCTTGTGCCTGTTAAGCTGGGCCCTGGTAGGGCAATTTCAGAACAAAGCAAATCACCAAGCACAACAACAACAACAACAACAACAAAGAAAAAATCAAATATCTTCACATGTAAAAACAACCTACAACCCCCACTCAACACAGGCAAAGATGTCAAAGATTTAAAGACAAAACAAAACAAAACTAAAAGCAGCATCGGTCTTGGCTTAAGCCCACCAAATAATCACCAGGTTGTCCTCTGCTGTGCCAAAGAGTCCTCTGTGTATTGTGCAGGCAGAACCGGTCACCTGGTGCCCAGAGTGACGTTGGAACTGCAGACTTAGATGTGTGGGGTTGAGGGGTCTGGATGGTAGTTTCTACAAAGCCAGTGCAGTTTCTACTCTTGCCTGCACATATGCACACTGAGAGTAGCACCACCAGCCCTGTGTCCAGTTCTCCTGAGTCTTAGTGTACTTCTTCTGTGTGTGTGTGTGTGTGTGTGTGTGTGTGTGTGTGTGTGTGTGTGGCGGGCAGGCGGGAGATTTCTGAGCTGCTGAAAGCCCAGAACTGCGTCTGCCGCCTACTGCTGATCCCTGGGAGTGCCTCCGCAGTTGTAATTGCCCTGCCCTAGGCAGGCCAGAATGGGTGGGGCCTGGGGATGGAGGGGTCTTCTCTCTCCCAGCCCAGCCATGTCATACTCTTCCTGCGGGCCAGAAAAGGTGGTGGCTGGGTGTGGAGGAGTCTCTTCTCTCCCAGCCCAGCAAAAATCACACTCTTCCCAGCCTCTTCCCTGAGTCAGAGCTGCACGCCAGTTTGCCCAGAGCCTGAGCACTACAGCTCCTCTGTAACCTGACACTACTCCTCAGTTCAGGGGCCAGTTTAAGTCTCTGGAAGGGTGGGGGTAGGATTGGAAGAGCAGGGGGAGGGGCCCAGGTATGGAGTTTGTGTCTTTTGTCCAGCCTAGGGCCCAACTGGAGGTCTCACTTAGGTTATTGCCTCAAATGCTGGATATGCTGCCCCCTCAGTGGGAGAGATCAGCTGTGGGATGCAGGGAAAGAGCCCACCTCCTGGCTTTTGTGTTCTCTGTTCTGTCCTGAGATCCCCTGCGCCTCTGCAGCTGCTGATGCAGGCCGCATTTCCACAGCCGAAGTTGCGGACTGCATCTCCACTCCGCTCCCTTCCCTCTTCCCCTGCTTGCCCAGTTTACCCACCTTCAAGTAATCCTTGCATGAGTCTCTTAGCTATTCTGCGTGATGAGCAGAGAGTCCTTTGATGGGTTATAGATGTCCCATTTGTCAACGTTTTTAGTATTAATCTGAGCCAGCATTTAACCCTGGTGTTATTACTGTGGTTGTCATTTAAATCATGTGGGATTCTTTTAAAACATTGACTTTCATAGTCTAGTAAAGTCTACTGGATAATGCATGTGTCCAGTTCTCCTGCTATTGTCCAGTAGCACGTGCTATTAAAACACCCCTGGCCTATCTCTGTCTGGCTCACTCCTATTCATCCTAAAGAGTTCAGCTTGAATAATGCTCCCACTGGGAAGTGGAGGTTAGCAGTAATGCTCCTGTTGTGTGCTTTCAATTCAGGCTCTTCTTTCCTTCATGGAGTTCCTGCAATGCAATATTGCTGTTTCTTTAATGGCTGATATTTCTTAGTGTGTAAACTCCATAAACACAGGGAAAATTTTTTTTCCATCTTTCCCACCATTGTACCTTTATAGCCTGGCACATTTTTGCTGGGCTGGTTGAATGAATGAATGAATGAATGAATGAATGAATGAATGAATGAAGATGTGAAGAAACTACTTGAAGGGAGTATGCTATAAGGAAACATACCATTTGAGGGAAGTCAGGAAAAGGTAGAATTTTAGCTAACACTTAAAGAATAAGTGAGATGTTTTCAGGCAGTGTAGGGAAAAGACATTCCAGGAAGATGGAACTCTATGTGCAAAGGTCAGAGGCCTGGAAACTCCTATGTTCTGATTTCTGTGTGGCTGCAGCATAGAGCAGTATCGTAACATGAGGTTGGAAAGGTAGAAATGAGTCTGATTCTGAAGACCTTGTTTGCTTGATATGGGATTTAAACTTTATCCTGTAGACATTGCCAGTAGTATCTTCTCATATATTTGGGAATTTACAGACATCTTTTTTTTTTTTCTTTTACTGCTATACCTATAGGATATTTTCTGTGCCTGGTGTATAGTAGGTACCCTAAAATATATGCTGAATAAATAAAGCCAAGAAACAATAGTGACCACTTAATAGCAATGGACTACAAGTTTTCCTGAGCTTTTTGTATACTTCTGTTTTGTCGCCTTGCCTTTGTTCACTCTTTTCTATTAGCCTAGAATGTGCTTTAAGATCCCATTAAACACCCACCTCCATCAGGAAGCCCCCATCAATCCCTCTAGGCAAAATTAATGTCTCCTTCCTCCTTGATGCCATAGTATTTAACTCACAGGAGGTTGCTGGCTTTAGTGGAAAGAGGGTGGACTTTGAGCTCTTTTGATTCTACCATATACCAGCTGGGTAACTTTGGAAAATTAGCTTTTCTGAACCTTTTTCCTCATCTGTAAGTATAGCGAGTGATAACTATCTTCCATGGTATATGAATCAGTACATATGTTTCATTGCATATAACAAAGGCCAAAATAACAGAGCTTTCACAAGGTAGATATACGTTTCTCTCACATATTACAGTCCATAAGTGGGTTGTCAGAAATGGAATGTCTGTTCTGCTCCACAAGGTCTTAAATGGACCCAAGCACTTTATTTTCTTGCTCTACCACCCTTGGATGTCGCCCTTGTGTGCATAGTCACCATGATGACATGCCAAAGAGTCGGTAATAAGGACAGAAAGATGAACATGGTTCCTCCCTTTAAAATATGCCTTCCCTTTGTGTCCCAAGAGTTAAAACTTAGGCACAAAGCTGCAATGAGACACATACATGTATTCTTTATTCTGGGCTACCCTGGGCCCAGGTAAAAATTGGAGATGCCATCACTATGGAAGAAAAGGATAATAAATATGGGGAATAACCAGTGGTCTCTGCCACACAGCATCCATACTAGTGGTCTTCAGTGTGGGAGACTTCTTCTAGGGGGTGCTATAGGCGATCATGAAGTACTGGAAGCTCTCTCTGCATATTTGCTCACCATTTGTAATTTCAACATTTGGATATATTTTATTTAAACAATGTATACTACAGTTGTACAAGTACTATGTAATTACTCTACAGATTAGCACATATGGGGAATGCATGCTCACAAACATTGTACAGATGGAAACACCAAGTCAAAAACTATAGAGATCATTGGTTTGAAATCATTAGAGACAGTATTTAGCTATTGCTTGACTCATAATAAATGTTCAACAAATGATCATTGTTACCATGCAAAATTAATATTTACCATATTCTTTCATGTTTACTAATAGTTCTTATCATTCAATATTACCCTTTAAAAAAAAGCTGTGTTTAGCTTATGTTTAAATTCCAGGGAACATCTAGCTCAGGTCCATACACATAGTAGGATTTTAATAAAAGTTTATTAGTTACATTCAGTTGCATTAATCAAATTTAGCTATTTTAATAAAGAGTAAAATTGTATTTTAAAAGGAGATTAATCCAGAAAAATGGTTGTGTTTAGTCTGATCCACGTGATCACATGGATTGAGGTGCATGCTGCTACACGAGATGGGGTGTCCAATTTATCGGCTTAATTTGCAAAGTTTAACATGCTCGCCCATAACCACTCTTTTCAAAGTATGATGCTTTTAAAATGTTTTTTTTTTTTCTTTCTCACATATATTTTTGAAAGAAAATGTAAGCTGCTGTATATGATAGAGGAGATTATGGTTAGTTGGGTAAGATCAAATAGAACAAAAGAGAAAGGAAGAGTGATGGGTAAAGGGAGTGAGAGCAGAGTAAGAGAAATGACTTAAAACCTTTATATTATCTTCCCTCAATTTTAAGAGTAGAATAATTGGAATGAAGCTAACAATGCTACTTTGATCTTAAAAGGGAAAAAAAGCAAAAATATTAAATATCATTTTCCCAAGGACTCCAGAATTTTATGTGATGCTTAGAGTATTTTATAATCTCTTCTCTCCCTTGTTCAATTTTGTTTGGCTTCTAAATTGACTTTTCTACACTGATATCTTTGAGGAATCGATTCTTGGCCGGGGTTGGGGGGTGAATATAGCTACTTATTCTCTGAAAACTTGGACAGATACCTTGTTTCTTTTGTAACTATTCCAGTATAAATCCTTCCTTTAGTGCCCACACATAACTATTAGAACTTATTCAAAGCCTCTTTCCGCTGCTGTTCATCCTCTTTCAGTTCATCCCCAGTATTCAGGCTCTTAAAAAAAAAAATGTCTTTCTCTAAGTGGCTAATCATCTTTATTTTTGAGAAGTCTGTGATACTGGCAGTGAAGATTACTTGCCTTTGTTGCCTGGCAGGCATACATTCATATCTTTCTCAGTCCACCCACTAACCCTGTAACACTGGGCAAATTACCTAATAATTTCGTGCCTCAGTGTTTTCTCCTATAAAGTGGGATAAAATCACCTATCTGTGGATTCATTCATTAAATGAAGTAATGAATATGAAGCATTTAATATTGAACCTGGCACAGAGTAGTCAATTACCTTTGATCTCCAATGTTTTTGTAGAAGAAATCCATTTGAAAAAATAATTAACATTTTGAGCAAAAAAAAAAAAAGCAAATCTTAAGGGTTTGGTTTTCAAAAGAGCCAAAGTGATTCAGTCTCCTATGTCTATAAAAACAGTATCTAAGATGGAGGCACTGGATTCAGGCCGGAAGCCCTCCTCTACCATGTGGCTTTCAGTGGTTGACTTCCCCTAGTGTCTTCTCTTGTCTCAATGTATCCTATCTCAGACCTAAATTATTTTCTCTCCGTTGTCACTTAGAAGTTCCAGGTTTGTGTGAATATTTGAATAACAGGATGAACTTGCATGAGCTTTTCCTCTGTGGAAAAGGCATTGTTGCTGCTTCACAAGAGACTATAATAGCACTGTGTTTTGATCATCCTGATTTCCACAAAGTGCTCCAAATGATGTTTTGCCCCGAGGTGTTTTGTTTTGGAAACTCAGGAGCATAACTCAAAGAAGAACGATCTAATGGGGTGTCACTTGAAGGAAAAGTAGTTATGAAATAACAAAGCCGGATCGGTCAAACAACTTGCTAAGAGGACCAAATAAACAACAGCCCAACTAATCAGGATTTCTTTAAAGACAGTCTCGGGGAATTTCTGTTTGTTTGTTGTTTTTAAACACATTGCTAATGCTTTCCTTAATCCCCTGAAGCAGTGGTTCTCAGCCTTAGCTTCACATTTTATCTCTTTGTGTGATTTAAAAATACTGATGCCTGGACTCCAGGAACAGAGATTCCTTCTTAATGAGCCTGACTATAGTCTGGGCATAGACTTGGGATGTTTAAAACCTCCCCAGGTGATTCTTTTGTGCAGCCAAGGTTGAGAACAATTGACTTAGAGCTATAAAATGATAAGAGTTTGATCAGAATTATAAAATTAGTTGCCACCACTTACATTGCTTGTTATTTTGAGGGGAAAACAAGCAATAACCACCGTGTAGGTTGTGTCATAAATCATCAAGAATGTTAAAGCATCTAGTCTTTCTAATCCATTGTGATTCTGAAAAGGCTTTCCGATGGAAATGGTTGGTTTAGTGGACTCATTATAGTTAATAAACTGAACTTGCCCTTCCCCCCCCCCCCCCCCCATTAACTTGGTAACAGACACAACCACAGCTAACAAAGCTGTCTATGCAAGGCACATGCCCTCAGGTTCAGACATGATCAAGTTAATGAAATGCCCCTCCAAGGGTTGTTCTGCTGACACATGTCACCCTGTATAAGTTGTAATTGGGTTAATTAAAAAGGGAGGCATGGCCTGTCCTTCAGCAATTTGGCCTAAGGGCCCCCAACTAGACTGAGAAGAGATTTGCAGGCCAGACTACTGCTGAAAGCTGGTCTGTGTTGACCTTTAGATATGTCATTGTAACCTAGGGCTCAATGTAGTTAGAAACAGTCAAATATCTAGGCTCTGCTCAAGTCCTCCAGAAGTTTTCCCTAAAACCCCCTTCTCTTACTGACTATTGCTCTTACTTTAAGGAGTACACTGGACAAATGTTTATTTAATTCAAGTTTATTTGATGGCAACTTGATTTAATAAATGCCTGCTTCACTGGCAAAATAATCTGGTTCCTTTAAAATGGACCATTATGTTAGGGGGTCCAAGAATGTGACCTTGGTGTCTGACCAACCAACAGAAGTGGCTCTTGAATTTGAATATCAATACTGCCTCTTTATTAGCTATGTAAACTTGAGGAAGTTACATAAACTCTCAGAGCCTTTGTTTTCTTATTTGGTAAAACGGGGAAAACTGGAAATATGTCATATGGCTGGTAAGAGAATGATCTGAGCAATTTCATAAATGGTTTAATAAATGGTAAGAATAAAATAGCTAATAATTATTGAACTGTATGCTAGGCACTATTCAAAATTCCTTACATATGTTCATTGATGCAATCCCTACCATAACCCTGAGAAGTGCATTATTATCTCCACTTTACAGGTGAGGAATCTTACTCAAAAGAAAGATTCTTAACTTGTCCAAGGTCACACAGCATGTGCCAAGGAGCATACAGTAAGAACAGTGTTATGCTACCTGCCTCTCAGTAGTTGCAATAAAATTTAATTTGCTGAGTTACTCACTTAAGAGACAGAGGAAGTCTCAAACACAGCTAAGGTCAAACACAGTGTTATTATACACTTCTTTAATACAAGGTCAAAGAGCTACAAAGAGAGGGAAAATGTTCCAGAATGTAGTAAACAGAGAATATTGGCAAGTATTCAAAACATGATGTTGTGTAAGTTAAAACTCAAGCTAGGAAGACATCTTAGAAGTGGTGTTAGTGATGTCATTGTGTGTAATAAACAATAAGTAGGAATTGAGAATGAATGATTTGGGATATAATGGGTGAAAGTCCCAAACAATAAGCTTTTATGTATGTGATTTTATTTAATTCTTACAATATTCATGAAGGAATATTTCATAGCTAAGGAAACTGAAAAATGCTTTGAGGTCATGAAGTTCATGAAGCTTATGTCATTAATAAATGGCAAATTGGATTTGAACTCAGGTCTTCTGACTCCTCCCAACTAAGTCATGGGGAAGGTCTTTGCAGGAATTGCTGGAGCTCCTCTTCCTTTTCATCCATCAGATGAGGGAGCTGTCCTATGTTATGGCTTGGATCCCTTCAATTTAAATTTTTTTATTTACTATCTCTGAGTTCCACACTGCTGATCGGTACTGTAAATCATTCATATAACAAAAGTGTTATAGCACCTACGGTGTGTCAGGACACTTTAGAGCAGTTATGGGGACCGAAGCAAAATGTCCACTCTTACGGAGCTTACATTCTAATTAAAGTACACAATAGCCCAAAAGGAAGCTATAAAGTAAAACATGCTCGGGAGAAAATAAAGTGATGTGGTAGTGGGAATGGAAAGGGCAGTGTCTTCTTTAGAAAGAGGATTTAGAGAAGGCTTCTTGGAGGAAGTGATATTTAACATTTCACCTGAGTATAAGAAAGAGCCTGACATGAAAAAAAAAAAAAAAAAATTTCAGTGTTACTGTTTTTCTGTTCTATTTTCTGCCGGCCTATTCTACAAAGACTGATTTTCACTTGTGTTTTTTGGTTTGTTTGTTTCTATCCCTCCCCCTTCATTCCCTGTCTTGGTTAATAGCATCACCATTAACTCGTGTCCAAGCCAAATTACATTTCTAGGAGTCATACTGACTTCCTGCTCCTTCATATCCCTGCATTTATGTGGTTACTAATTCTTACATAGTATGTTTGCTCAATATCTATCTTCTCTTTTTTTTTTTTTAAGAACCAGTTTTCCCCTGGGGAAGTTTTAGGGGTTTTGTTGTTGTTGTTGTTGTTTCATTTTTTTTTTTTTTTACAGGACTTCATTGGGGAACACTGTGTTCTTCCAGGACTTTTTCCAAGTCAAGTTGTTGTCCTTTCAATATTAGTTGTGGAGGGCATAACTGCTCCAGGTTCAGTTGCCGTTGCTAGTTGCAGGGGGTGCTGCCTACCATCCCTTGCGGGAGTCGAACCAGCAACTTTGTGGTTGAGAGGATGCCCTCCAACTAACTGAGCCATCCGGGAGCTCAGCAGCAGCTCAGCTCAAGGTGCCGTGTTCAATTTTAGTTGCAGGGGGCACTGCCCACCATCCCTTGTGGGAGTCGAAGAATTGAACTGGCAACCTTGTGGTTGAGAGCCCACTGGCCCATGTGGGAATCGAACTGGCAGCCTTTGATATTAGGAGCACGGAGCTCTAACCGCCTGAGCCACCGGGCCGGCCTGCTCAATATCTCTTGTCTCTGTCCCATCTTCTTTATTGTCACAACCCTTAGTCCAGGCCTCTACACTCTTCAGGACTCCTGCAGTTGCCTCTGAGCTTGTCTGTCTCTTTCTTGCTTTTTCTTTGTATAGTCCACATAGTTCTCTGAGTTATTCTAAAAACCAATTGTGGGTCCTGTCATTAAACTACCTAGAAACCTTTAATACCCCTGAATTGCCTCATAAACTCTAAATTCCTTAGTGTGATACGTAAGGCTTTTTACTGGTGCCTGTCATTCCTTCCCCATCCTCCCTATCCTAGCTCTTTCCCACAATATAACCTGTGTTCCCACTATTGAGATGTCCTCTTGAGTTTTTCTTTTTTTTAAACACTGTATTCTTGATGATTTCCATGCACTGCATGGTCCTTCTTTGATGACTCGTCTCCTAATAATCTTCTTTTCCTTCAGTAATTACTTCAAATATTACATTCTTCTTAAAGCATGTTCATATTTTTTGTGCTTTTAACACAGAATTAGGATATGTGGCATACAACATTCCAAAGTGAGAGCACAAAATCAGGGGGGAAAACAATTTTTCTCTCACATAAATGAAGTTGAAAAGCTAGATAACCCATTGACCAGAAATGGTCATTTTGTGGCTGCACCTAGCCTTGACAGGCTAGAGTATTTAATTTGTTAGCCAGGTGACAATTTTCAAGGAGAAGACAATAGATAGTCAGAGGCAGTTAACAGTCTGCTTAGTCACTTTCTATATAGTACTCCTTATGAAGAGGTTTATTCTTTTAGTTTTTATCTTTCACTTTCTAATCCTTCCACCATAACTCACACCTACTATGGGATAGAAGACACATATGTTGTCTTCTGTGATCTGGATCTTGCCTCTGTCTCTACTATTAATTCCTAGGACTATTCATCCTCCTCAGTACCCATTCTATCTAAAGTTGCCCATTTGTCTGTTTTACACTGTTGTGAAATTGTGTGATCTTTTTCTTTAATTGGAATGCTCTATCCTACTCCTGCCTCTAGTCTATGAGTACTCCTCTTAGCCATTGCCTACCCTTTTCGGATTGATTTTGTATTCAATTATTGCTCATACATATGCCCCCAACTAGACCATGACCTCCTTAAACTAACAGGCTATGGATTTCATTTCTAAATCTCCAGCACCCAGAACATAACCAGAAAAAGAGAAAGCACAGGCACTCACTGCATTATTGAATACATGAATGAAAAATACAACTGAGGTATATATTCAGCCATTGATTTTATATTTAGCAAACTGCTATTTATCAATGGCAAATCAAATATCACGCAGAAAGCTGGATGCTGGAATATAGCAGTGAATAAGATAAACATTGTCCCTTTGTCACAGATTCCAGGTTCAGGATGAGGGAAACAGACAATAAACAAATAGAATAATTCTAATTGTGAAAGAGATTAATACAAAGAGGGGAAAATAAAACTCCCTATAATACTGTAGGGTTACTAGCAGGATACATTTCAGTTATTTGTAAACATATTCAGTTCTTATTTGTGCTGCATTCTTCATGAAAAAAGTAGATGAAGAAATGTGTTGTTATATCATGACAGGTCCATGCCTCTGAGTATGGCTACCACCCAGAGAACTGTTAATTAGCTTCTTTTTTAAGTTCAGTGACTTGAAAAATTATAACATGCCAAGCTTCGGGTATGGAGATTAATGTGATTGTTGACATTAATGGCTTAAAATAAATTATTGTGGTGAATTAAGCTCAATGAAAGTTGTGGGATGTCCGTCTCTGTTGACTGGTTAAATGTTTATAATGAGAAACCCTTATTTATTCTTTTAAAAATGTTATATTTATTGAGTTCTTGCTCAGTCAGGACTTGTTGCTGTTTCAAATGCTTTACATACATGCATACATTAATTTAGTCCTCACATCAACCAGTTTAGATAGTTACTGATCTTATCCTCATTTTATAATGAGGAAAAATAAAAACAGGTGCAAAGAGAAGTTAACTCTCTTAACATGGCCAAGGTCACGTAGCTGGTCAGAGTGGGGGCCAGCAATCAAACTCAAGCAGGATCTCTGCTCTACATCCTCGCTGCTCCAAAAGGAGTCCTCAGACCAGCTGCACCAGCTACACTGGGCAGCTCGTTGAACATATAGACTCTCAGACCCACCCCAGACCTACTGAAACTGAATTTTATCACGATGCCCAGGTGACTAAATGCATATCAAAATGGGAGAAGCATGCCTCTAAACCAGTACTTTATGGTGCCTTGGAACAGCTACAATTTGGGAATACGCTTGTATGCCAAATATTGACTTAGTTCCCTTTATCTCTAGGCCACATACGTGTGTCTTCCTGTAGCCTCAGCAAAATAACAGGTGAAGTGTTCCAGGCTACCTAAGTGTTCCCTCAGACAATATGTAGTTTTCATGTTTCTTCTTTTCTTTTGTTTATATTTTAATCACCATTGACATATAATATAAGCTACAGGTGTATAACAGAGTGATTAGACATTTGTATACCTTATGAAGTGATCACCCCAATAGTAACCATCTGTCATTGCACATAGTTATTACAATATATTGACTATATTCCCTAGGCTGTGCTTTACATCCCCATGACTTATTTTATAACTGGAAGTTTGTACTTAATCCTCTTCATCTTTTTGCCCATCCCCCTAGCCCCCTTCCATTTCTTCCCTGTCATAATGCTACATCCACTATGCGAATCTTACTGCTTGTTGAGATTTAATTAAAATATCAGTCAAAAATATTGACCTCCATTTCCCTGAACCACTTGGGTCATGTGGATTAAGAGAAATGAGGTATCATCTCTTCATTAAAAGTAGTTATACTATGATATTGGAAAAATTTGGAAGCAGGAGGTTAGATGTCAAAGCCAAAAGAACATTTTAAATCCTCCATTGATTTTCTTCCTCTGTGTTTGCTCCTTTTTATTACAGGGATACCTGCCAGCGTCATTTTCTTCTTTCTCTGGTTTATAACTTTTCCATTAAAAAGTAATTTGAAAGACAGTATGACCAGAGTGTTTTATCTGTACTTTTTGTATAGCACTTTATCATTTTGTCTCACAGTTATTTGAGTGCATACCAGGATATAATTACAATCCTCAGCATCTATAGAGTGTACGTGATAAACCAGGAATGGTGCCAAGCATTTTTTTTTCCCTGAGATAATTCACTTGATTTATCCTCATTTAACACATGAGGAAACTGAGGCCCCCAAAGTTAAAAAATATATACAAATCTCACAGCTTGTAAATGTTGAAACTGGAGTTGAACACAGGATATCTGACTCTGGAGATGACCAGCGTTACCAATGTATTACACTAGTCAGCCAGAGCTTCATTTACAAGTAGTGGATATAGAAGTGGACATAAATAATAGTAGGCTTTCATTATTTTTTTTCTGGATCCTGAAAGACCGTGGTTTCCTTCCTTGTGTTTCCGAATCATAATTTTGGTCTATAGAATTATATTTTTAAATGATAAGTGTTTTAAACATCTTACTGTTCAAACAACCCCTTTTTCTTTCATGTATCATATTGGATCACAATGTGTAAGCATTGAATTAGAATTGCTTGGGCGTCAATTTTGAAGATCACTTGCCGAAAACTCTCATACTACTTGGAATTCTTTGCACCTGAATTGGCTGGCATGAACCACATAGGAATTAACAGTTCGTAGTTAAAAGTAAAACTCTGATTAGAGTCTGGTTCCCTCTAAGGAATAACTAATTATGCAGTTGCCAAGAAGCACCAATGGAGTAAGTACCAGTGAGGTCCAAAATGAATGTGTCAAGGGCTAATATGC
This sequence comes from Rhinolophus sinicus, assembly GCF_036562045.2. Classification (NCBI taxonomy): domain Eukaryota; kingdom Metazoa; phylum Chordata; class Mammalia; order Chiroptera; family Rhinolophidae; genus Rhinolophus; species Rhinolophus sinicus. Next base: position 111,089,783 of record NC_133756.1, read on the forward strand.
CTAAAATATTTAGTCCCTAAGTCACTTTGAATCATAATATGTCTACAACCAATGCAATTAAGGCAAATATGATTTGATGTGACTAAAAAAGAAATAGAAAAATTCTGGAAAACACTCCCAAATAGGCACGCTCAATGGAGGCTAGAGGAGGGGTCACAGGGTGATGGTTAGTCAAAAAGGGGCATTTGAGGAATAAACAAATCTATAATGTCAGGGAGACACCAGAAGGTGGGTCAGATACTTAGAGAAAACCAATCATGAAATAAATTGTCATCCTGATTTTAATTAAAATGTACACAAGACTTTATAATCTTCTCATGTAGCACCATAAATCCAAACGTTTGAGTCCAGATTTTGTGGTGTAAGAAGGTTTAATTAACTCATCCAGCATACATTTTTTAAAGCACCAACTCTACCTGGCACAGAACTAGCTGTTGGTAATGCTGTGGTATATAAGAGATGGTTTCTGCCCTAACAAGTGTATAGTTTAATAGGAGAAGGCTAAACTATTGTGATCAAATAACTATAAATTGTTTTAGGTGCTATGACAGAAGCAGATAAATGGCTCAGTAGGGACAGAAACATGAAAACTGTTGCATTCTCTTTGCATTTTCCGTGACTTTCATGACCTTTCATGTATCTCCTCCAATGTCTGGCTCCCTTTACGTCCATATCACACTGGATGGCTCTCTCCCTAGGCCTCATTCCCTCTAGTCACATAGAATTTATTATTATTTTTTAATCATTTCATGATCTTTCCTAACCCGCATGCTTTTGCACTTGTTCTTCTCTATGCTTGGTATGTCCTTTTCTTTTCTTCTTTTTTTTTTTTTTTTTCAGTCTCCCTGTGACAAAATTTGGTTCATCTTTAGAGCAGAGACAACCTGAAGTGCCACCTCCTGTGTGAAACCTTCCCCCAACTCATTTTAAGTGTACCTTCCTCCGTGTTTCAATAAACTTTAAATTTGACTCTATTGTAGCACATATCATATTACATTTGGTTATGTGTCTCTAAGTCCCTGGGGCAAAGACTCTTTTTATATTTTCCCCAAGATTTATCAGACTGCCTGGTAAGAATTGGGCTTGTAGTTGGTATTTTTGTTTATTTGCTTGTTTGTTTGTTTTTGATACATAAAAGGATACAATAAATTGATTTAAGTCTTTACTGAATCTGTCTCCTTTTTTGGTCCATGATATGAATAGTCAGTTTATATGTATGTGATGTATGTGCTGTTGGAAGTAGTATTTCTAATTGATCCTCCATTGTCCTACATGGGGTTTAAAATTCTATTTACCTAGGACATCTGTGTTTGACCTACATTCACATTGTTAGTCATTTATATGACATTTCCATTCCTGAATTAGAATGAAGGGTTTTAGACTAGTCCTGTATAGGTGAATAAGCTTTCTTAAAATATTATGGCAGATTTCAGGGAGGTGACAGTTTAAGCTAGCTGAGTGTCCATCAACACTCATGCTAGCAGGCAGCTCTCATAAGCTGAATTAGGGAACCTGTAATCTGGTGCTCCAAACAAATGAAAACCAATAAGTAAAAAGTAAATAAATACTATCCTTAATAACTTAATGTTACAAAACTATTTCTGTTAGGGGCTTAAAAAAAGGTCAGTTCCTAGTTAGAAGATTGGTTAGAAGTCTACCAAAATTTTAAATAAAATTTGAGCAATAAATTGACTTTCCAAAGATAGTATTTAAGTTACATATTTATGTTTTGGAGCACTTTCTCTATGCAGAAGATTGTGAGAAATGTTATGGGAAACATAAAGATGAAAATTAGACAGACTTCATCCACCAAGGAACACACACTGGGGGAAAAAATATGGTGGGGAGAAATGTGGATTTTGATGCCCCATCACTGTACTCCATCACTGTGGCTCACAGCTGATGGCAAAAGAACCACCCAAAGGAGAGGGCTGCCCCTGACTCATATTTTAGGGGAATGGTCAGTACTAGAATGTCCAGCATAAGAGCGGACAGGTCAATCGGTATAATTATAAATCCTGACAGAAGACCTTCCTGGTGTTGGGAAAAATTGTCCTCTCCAGATCCCCAGAGCAGGTGGAAGGGGTCTAACACAGCACAGTGGAGAGCACTGGCTCAACCAGAATGCTGGGATTTGGATTCTATGGGCTGGATAACCTTGAGTAGTACCTTAATTTCCTCATCTGTGAGATGGGAGTAATGGTAGTACTCATCTCATAAGGTAGCTTAAGGATTATGCGAGATAATATGTGTAAGACACTGAGAAAAGTGCCTCGTGCACAGTAACCAGTGTACGTCTTAGCGCTCGTTATTATCATGATTTGCTCAGCCTATTAAGAGGAAATGATGTACATAGCTGCATAGTCATTGATCCTTGATTCTGACTTTCCCTTTTATTATTTCATTCATGAATTCCCAACAAAAATGTGAAGCAGGCAATGAAAGAGTAAACTTCTTAAGAATTTAGGAACTTTGTCAGGATTGGTCACTGAGATAGAGGCAGCCCAAGAGCTACTGGATTCAGTGGGATTACCTGACAGCTGGCTGCTCCAGTTTTCCCCCTGGCAACATCAGTATCACTGGCTAAATACGTACCTGTACCTCTCAGGTATCAGAAAATGACCACTCTCAATTTCCTGTAGCCTAGGTCCAAACTTTCTGCTGCATCCTTCCTCAAAGTCTTCATAACTTTCTTTCAAAGCCATTTATGTCTGGGGAGCAGTAGAGATAGGCATGTAGGGGGAGCTGGAGGGATGGGTGTTGCCCTCTGTCTTCCACCCTCCACTTCTTCCTGCCAATGACCTAGAGGCCTAGACCTTGATCACTGTGTAGAATGGGGGGTCTCTGTGAAGGTGGAGGGGACAACTCTCTCCTCACCTGGACTTCTTGGCAGGCTACTATTAGAGCATGTGTCACAGAGGGGTGCAAGGGTAGAAGAGGGGATAGGGTCTATTTTCCATGTATGATGTAAAGCTTTTAATCTTTTTTCCCAATCAATGTCCTTAGGAGAAAGTCCTATGTCCCTTCAAAGCCTATGGCAGGAACGGGAGGCTCTGTGGTGGGCTGGGCTGGCCTGGCCTACCCATCTATAACAGGGACATACCTTGAGAGATTAAATTCCTAGAGAATCTGTTGTTTAGATTTTTCCACCCAGAAAAGCACATTATTCCGTGCTATAGTCTATCTCAGGCAATGTTTTATTCAGGACAACGACATTCCATTCAATTCCATGGTACTTCTTGGTTTGACCACCACTAACTCCCTCCTAACTGTTGGGTCTTATGTCCTATATTTACAATGAAACCTGCCATTTTCTGTTGACATTCCATCTTAGTATTGAATTATCCTTAAAAGTTCTGATCATGCTTATGTTAATATTATGTGGGAGCTGAAAAAGTAGAGATACTGCCACATTTTCACCTGTCCAGGAATCTGACCTAGCTATACTCCCACCGCAATGGAAGAAGGTGTAACGGCAGAGAAACACGCTGAGGGTTCCCATTGCACAGACATGATGAGCTTCACGAAACATACCCAAGCGTGAAAATCGTTAGCATCTTCATTATGTCATACATTAGCTAGCGATTTTATCACTTTTTTTGTTCATTTGCAATTGCACTAAATTGGTGATCTGCGCTTAGTATCTATCCCATTAATAGAAATTAGAAAGGATTTTTAATAGTAATTTAATTAGTTTTAAGCATATGTCTCTGTTTCCATTATTAAGCTTCAGAGTGGATTTGTATAAATTAATCAGAGTGAGGTATGTAGAAGCCACATGTGTGACTTTGTACGTACCCACTGATGTGGCCTGGTGAGCCTTGGGTTCTCAGGCTGTAGGACTGGAATATTGAAATTCATCTCCTAAAGCCGTGGTGAGACGAGATTAGATGATGCATATGAGAAGTGTTTTATCAACTTTAATGTACAGAAGAGATTTTTGGATACTATCATTATTGTTATTCACTATCTAGGGAAGAAAATTTTGGTGTTTAATATACCTTTTCTCTCATTTATGTCTTTTTTGCAATATGAGTTATAGTTGAATTGGGATTTATAGTTGTGGATGAAGTAAAACTAAAAAACAAAAGAGATGCTACAGTATGGTATCTATGTGAAATGTCATCACAAATTAATATGTTATAAATACCAGCACTTAAAAATATGTGTCATACACTGCTGTGTTAACATTAACATAACATCAGTATGTTAATGTTATGTTACCTTTAGTTCTTTACCATTTATTTAGTATTAACAGAATAACTAAATGCTTAGAAAAATTAAAAATAATGGACATGATTTTTTTCTATGTATTTTAATTTTAAAGCAGGCCAAATGTATGCATCATTCATGTACTCAGTAATCATTTGCTAACTTCCTAGCAGGAGGCAAATGTGCCGCTAGTTCCTGGGAGTGAGCAAATATAACGAGAGTTCCTGTTTTCCAATGATTATGCTAACCCCCAACTCCCAATTCCCCTAAAACAAAATATTCTCTGATATGCCTTAGAAAAGTTGAAAGGGATCTTCTTGGCAATAACAGGATCTGACATGTAGAAGTTTTATTAAAATACGGCTTATGAACATCAAACTCGACAGCTATGCATAAGAAAACTTTTGATAAAAAATGGCCTGGAGGAAACTTAAAGAAACTTTGCTATTCAGCAGTTTACATAAATAGCACTAATTGGGAATATTTGCTTCTCAGTATTAAATTTTAATAGTTGTGCAGATACAGGCCCGTTGACTTATTTGTTTATTCCACATAATCAGGATGCTTAAGAGACTGTATGTGATACTAGTGTAGCTAATATAAATTCTTTATGATATAAACAGTCAGTATTCTCAATCCCCTAAACTCATTTAGTAGATGTAATTTTTGTACATTATTCGGCTTTTATTCCTTTCTCATTAGCAAACCTTCTTAAATGTGTAATCGTTGTACATGTGTTAGAAGATTGGTATTATTCCCTGAGTATACTAATTTAAGATTAGCATTGCCCAAGTTATAGTTTTGTTTTATGCATCCCTATCTTATTTTTTAATTGAGTTTGGTAGCATCACAGGTGAATCTTAGAAACCAATGGAATTAAGTTTTTGTGTATGTGTTTGATTTGTGAATCCACTCCTTGGAGTCAGTGGGGCATTTGGAAAACATATGGTAAAGAATAGTAATAATCTCTAGCTTTTGTGTGAAGCAGTGAGTATTAGAGATATTTGCTAAGCACTTCCTATGAACAGGTCTAGGTATCATATACGTGTATACATCAGTTATCTGTGATCTACTTCCTTAAGGCATTGAGTCTGGTAGGGCAGGTAAGAAAAGACATAACCCTAGTTCAAGGTAATGAGTCTCAGCACAGAGCCTGGTGCTTAATGAATATTTGCAGAACAAATAAATCAGTGAAGTGAACGAACACATGAATGAACAAATAAAGAGAGATACTGACTAAGGAGATTATTCTTAGCAGATGTCTCAGGGAAGGTTTCAGGGTGAAAGCGAGGCATATGGTAGAATGGTAGAATTTGGGCATGAAGAAAATCCAGAAAGGAGGAACAATGTGAGGTTTTGTCTAGGTTTTTTTTTTTTTTATTATTTGTTCGTTTGTTTGTTTTCCCAGTTGTTTTTTTAGAGTGTAAATTTATTGTAAATAAATAACGAGAAATAACAACCTAGTTACAGTACATGTATAAAATACAGAGGAGCAACTTTAAAATCAATACACTAAAAAAGACTGAAAGACTATCAAAAGAAACCCAAATGTGAGCTGACTGCAGGTCACGTGTGTCACAACAACAAAAGGCTGGTGATAAGTCTGAGAATTCTGTGGAGGCCCACATGTGTAACTTTGGGCAGAAGGACAGTGCTTGAACAATCTTAGAAATTTTCCACTACCCTCATTGAAGGTAAAACTTATTGAAGGGCAAGCAAACATCTGACTACAGGGAGAGGAACAACAAATAGCTTATATCCTGGGGCAACATATATTTATTTTCGCCAAATAATTTGTTATGATTTAATGCATACTTACCATGTTCTAAGTACCATACTAATTCTAAAAAAAAAAGAAATCTAACTCTTTTTTTATTATTATTTCTATTTGCACATGAGGTAAAACTCAAAGACATGCACTTAGTGATTTTTCCATAGTTATAATTTTAGGACATATCAAAACTAAGATTGAAAATATCTCTTCAATCCTCAAGTCCAAGCTCTTCTACATTAGGCTGTCTCTTCAATGGAGAAGTACAAAGGATTTGGTTAGAGGCAGAACCTTGAGCTCAAGTTCTGGCTCTGCCAATACTTAATATTGTGACAATAACCAAGACAACTAGAGACAAAGAGCCCATTTAGGAAACTATTATAATAGACCAGGAAGGAGGAAATGTATATGTGAGTAGGGTATTACCGATGAAAATAGAGAGATTGGACTGAATTTCAGAATTCTCTGAAGGTAGAGTCAGCGTGTCTTGGGAACCAATGTAACATATTATCTTCATCGTTACAGTATTGGTTACATAATCTGCTTTTCTGAAGTATAGTCTTTGAAACACTAGCTCTGGGAGAAACTGCATAGAACTTAAAGTAAAGTAATAATAGCTACTACAGCAAACCCTGAAATTTCAGGGGTTTACTACAGTAAAAATGTATTGCCCTCTCATTTAACAGTCTGGTGAAGGGTTTTTCAACCTTAGCACTATTGGCATTTTGGACTAGGTAGTTCTTTGCTGTGGAGGGGAGGGGTGTTCTGACATTATAGAATAATAGCAGCATTCCTGGCCTTGACACATTATTACTAGTACAACTCCTTCCTCAACTGTGATAACCAAAAATATTTACAGACATCGACAAATATCTCCTGGAGGGCCAAAATCATTGGTCTAATATATGTATTCTGGTTATTGAAAACTTTCTTCCATACAAAGATTCAAAAACCCAGGCTCCTTTCATCTTGATAGTCTGCCATTGTCCTCTCTACCAGCTGACAGAAGAGTTTAAGAGAAAGGATACCCATTTCTTAAAAGCCTTGTTTCAAGAAATTACATGATTTTCTCTCAAATCCCATTGGCATGCATCAGTTTTGTGGTCATACCTAAATGGGAGAAGAGTCAGGAAATAAACTCCTTAGCTGGAATCTGATTCCCAGGTTCCACTTTCTTTTATTTTCTAATAAACATGTTTTATTTTAGAACTGTTCTAATTTGCAGAAAAATTGTGGAAATAGTGCACATAGTCCTCACACAGTTCATACCCAGTTTTTCCGATGATAACATCTTACATTAGCATGATATGTTTATTATAAAATTCATATTGATACACTTTTGGTAACTAAAGTCTATACATTATTCAGATTGCCTTAGGTTTTTTTTCTAATTTTTTTATGTAAGTATAGTTGCTATATAGTATTATATTGGTTATATTAATTTCAGGTGTACAATATAGGAATTAGACATTTTTATACCTAACAATGTGATCACCCCATGATTCTAGTAACCATCTGTCAAACATGCAAACTTATCACAATATTACTGACTGTATATATTCCCCTTCTCTTTTTCACCCATCCACCCACCCCTTCCCTTCTTGTAACCATCATTTTGGTCTCTGTTTCTATGAGTCTGTTTTTTATTTGTTTGTCCATTTGTTTTTCTTTTAGATTCCACATATAATTGAAACCATATGGTATTTGTCTTTCTCTGTCTGATGTACTTCACCTAGCATAATACCCTCTAGGTCCATCCATGTTGTGTTGCAAATGGCAAGATTTCATTCATTTTATTGCTGCATAATATTCCATTATATATACCATATCTTCTTTATTCATCTATCAGTGGAAACCTATGCTGCTTCCATATCTTGGCTATTATAAATAACGCTGCAATGAACATAAGGGAGCTTGTATCTTTTTGAATTAGTGTTCTTGTTTTCTTTGGATAAATACCCAGAAGTGGAATTGTTAGATCATATGGTATATCTATTTTTAGTTTTTTTGAGGACTCTCCATAGTGTTTTCCATACAGACTGCACCAATTTGCTGTCCCTCCAATAGTGTACAGGGGTTCTCTTTCTCCACATCCTCGCCAACACATGTCGTTTCTTGAGGTTCTACTTTCTATTATGGAAAAGAAAGCACAAACTTTGTTAGACAGCAGCCATCTCTGCTATAGTCTGAATTAAAAGAAATTTCCCTAGTCACATAGATTTGGAAAGACTTCAGATTATATTTCTTTCTTAAAGATTCACAATGCACATCAGCATTAAATTCTCAGAACAGTCCAGCATGAAACACATCTGTTCATCTTTGTTTAACTCAACCTACCTCAAATGTTTTTGACCGTAGAATATCTTCTTCCTTTTTCCTTTTTTTTTTTGAAGTAACATCAGTATTCTTCTGAACACTGGAAAATGGCCATCATGTCTTTTACTTTTTCTTTTTTCTCTCCTACTTTATTTCTGGTTTACTTCAGAGGTATTAGAATTTCGACCAGAGCATGTGCAGAAAGAAGCTCATATGTGTGAATGACAGTATTTAGTGACCAGTTAGTTTTACGAGACATTCTGCCTAGTCCCATTTACTGATTTGATATAAGCTAAAGAGAATCGTGGTTGTTGTTTTTTAATAATTGGACCTCTTTCTATCATTAACTCATTCTTTCAGAAGCTGAATGTGAGTTAACCGCTAATGTACATATTGTTTCCTTTGGTTGTTACTTTGGCCAAAGTAACTGTGCTTTCATGATTCCTTAATGTCAGCTGTGGAATGCGAATGCACAAAACACAAAACCGTCTTATTCATTATAATTTATTTATGTAGTAGGGAGCCATAAACTTCTCACCATGTATAAGCTTCTTAATATTTGAATTACCACAGGCAATGTAATGTTCTCTTACTGCTAACAACCCCTCTGACAGCCCACTATAAAATCTCTCTACTGATTGCCAGCATCAAACGTATTGTCTCCTTCATGCTTCCAATGGCACATTCCCTGCTTTTTTAATTCTTCTTACTTATGTCTACACTTTTGAACACATATAATAGCTTTTCCTAGTCCCTATTCTTTGTCTTCCTTTTTCCTCATCTCTAAATTGGACAAGATTTTTCTTTCTGTGTAATCTTTAATTTCAGCCATCAGTCATTCCAAAACAGATCCCTTGCAAATATGTCTGTTTTGTGATAACCTGTTAGGGAAAAAAAGAAAAAAAAGCCTGACATATGAAATAAAAATATTAGGGATACAGATTCCTATTTTAGCCTGTGTTATTCTTGATTGCAAAACAATATTAGGGATACAGATACAGTGTATCTGTAAATTCTGTAGGCAGAACTTTGGTCCCCATGATCTCTGCTAGTTGGTGTTATTCCTGTGGTTATATTACATTAAATGACAAAAGAAAGATTGCATTTGTATATAAGATTAATTAGCTGACCTTAAGATAGAAAGATTATCCTGGATTTCCTGGTGGGCCCAATGTACTTACAGGATCCCTTAAAATCAGAGAAATTTGAAGCATGAGAAGGACTGGCCTGTCATTGCTAATTGAAGGGGGGGGGGGCACATGGAAAGTGTGAGAAAGTAATGAATTCAACCAATGAGTCTGGACCCCAAGCTTCAGATGAGAAATACAACCCTGGCTGATACCTTGATTTAGTCAGTAAAGAATTAGTTACACCATGTTGTTAGACTTCTGACCCAGAAAGATGTGATATAATCAATGGCTATTATTTTAAGCCATTAAGTTTGTGGTAAGTTGCTGTGCAACAATAGGACACTAAAACATAGAGAACAGATCAGTTCTTCCCTTCCCAAGACTGCTATTCCTGGAATTCTTTTAAGCAGGCAACAATCATAATACATTCAAATTATTAGTTGATTCAAAGGTATGCTCAGTACACCATTTTCCTGGACTATTTCTACACTAACAGTGAAGTAATCCTCTTCATGACAATGATGGTGTGTCCTTTCTTTTCATCCCAAATTATGCCTCTGTTTACCTTCCTTCCACAGAGATTTCCTCTATTGATATCATCGAACTTATCGTGCTCACTAGTAACATGCTAGTGTCCTGCAGTGTCTGGTTTCCTCTCCATCATGAGCACGTAGAAGATTATCTCCTAACCCTTTTGAAGTTAGGCAGGGTCTTAAGATTAATTCTCACCAATAGACTGTGAGCGGAGGCAGGGAAAAGCCCCTTCGTGACCTTCAGCTTTTAGAGAACAGCCTGAAGAACTCTCAACTTGTAGAAGATCTGTGTAAAAAACAACCATCTGTAGCATTAAGACACGGAGATCTAGCAGTTAATTTTGTTTAAGAATGTAACCTAACCTATTCTGACTAATCTAAGTAGGAATACAAACAAGCTCCACCCAGTGACAATATTTCACTAGGTTTCTGTGTTATTCTTTATTGCAAACAAAGATACTATGCCTACAATCATGTGGGGATTTTCTAATTCAGTTTGCGTTGAAATGAAGATTCAGAGTGTGATTTTTCAAAAGCAAAAATAAGTTTTGACATATTTTGGACTTGTGTATTGATTAAAGCAGGCACATGCTTAGTTCCCCCAGCAGAGTCTCTACTGTAATTCATACTCTTTTTCCTGTGATTTTCTTTGAAGTTGCTTCATTCTTTGGAAGTTCACCTTGAAGAACTGAGCAACTCGAAGGCAATCATTATTTCTTCACTGTGACATGACTAATAGCTTCTGCCATAGTGACAGTGCTTTGCAATCTTTAATTTCTCTTTCTAGTGTTCTTTAAGATTTGCATTGACATGTATCTTCTTCAAATGGATATGTCTATACCTCTCCAGACTTAATCACATTTATAATGTATGATAACTCTTTTCAATAGATTACCTAAGTGACTGAAAAGACGGCCACTCTTAAGATAGAACCGACATGAATTTCTCTAACAGTTGAGCTGGAAAAAGTCCAGACAGTTGGCAATCTGCTCAGCAAGGGGAATGAGGAGGCGGGCTATAAATTGAATGCACTAGTTATGGTTCTCTCATGAAATTCAAACTAGCTGAGCTTCAATGTCCAATCTGAGATTTCATAGGCGCAAGCTTTTAAAAAGGTGGACTGGGAATGCGACCTGGGTAAATCTAATTTTCCAACATTACTTTTCCTTCTTGAGTTCCCAGGGTATAGAAGTATTGATCCACAAAGTCTCCAGTGAGCTGACGTTGGGTTTTTGGAGGATTTGTTTATTAAAATATATATAACAAGATCCCTGTTGTGGATCTGAATTGAGATTTCAACTTCCATTTTCATATTTGTAATGTATCACCTTCTTTCCACCAATTGTACAAAGTTTGTACTTTTTAAATTACTAATTTATTTTGTTAAGGACAAGAGAAAATAAGTGAAAACATAGTCTATTGGGTCGTTTGCCCTTTGTGGTTATGATCGATGTAGCGAAACATGTTAAAAATAAAGGAAGGAACAGTTGTTGTAAAGCATAACGCTCTATTCTTCTTGGTACATATAGTCCTTCTTTAAAGCTAGTGGAATAATAACCACACTATTTCTCAAACTTTAATGTGCAAGGAATCACCTAAGAATCTTGTTAAAATGCATGTTCTGATTCAGATGATCTGGGCTACTTCTGGTAATTTTGTATTTTTATTAAGCTCCCTGATGATGCCGATGCTCCTGATCCATACTTTGAGTAGCTTACCTCTAAAGCATTTAATTCATTCAATGCGTCGTTCATTCAATAAACATTTACTAACCCCTCAATATGAGCTAGGTTTTCAGATTCAGAGATAGGGCCTTTCCTTGATCCTAAGGAGCTCCAATTCTGGCAAAGTCAGGCTCATACACAGGTAACTCATAAAAATGAGAAGGTACATACAGAGACATACATACATACAGAAGGATCGTACAGAGAGTTCCCTATACTTTTTATCCAGTTTTCCCATTGATAATGTCTCTCATTACCATGCTGTTGAGATGACTTCAAAGACCATAGAAGGTCAGCTAGGAGGTGATTGATTCTTGTAGTGTGGCAGGTAGGTGGGAGGTGGGGATGGAAGACTTCTTCTGACCTAAGACTCAAGGACTAGGTGTTCTTTCGTTTTGAGGATTTATATTCACTGGAACAAGGCCTAGGGGACTGCTAAACTGTGTGAGCAGTTGCTCCTACAAGTAAAGAATAATAATGGCTCACAACCTGACGGCAACCTTCATATGGGAACTATCCACCTCTCCCCCCACCCCACCAAAAAATCGAAAGCAAGTATACTCGTTGAATTCAATCACATCATTAACCGCATATTTTCAAGTCAGTTTAAGGAAATTCCAATGTTTATTTGACAGTTTCTAAATAGATTTTAGGTAGAAAAATCCTTTGATCTATTGCCACCACCTCCTTAAAAAAATGCTTGCAGAGGTAGATTTACTTTTAAGTTAATGAAGCCTCCAAGTCATTCATTTCACAGCCCTTTCTAAGACCCTAGGGAGGATCTTAACAATCTTGTTTTATTTTTTTAATTGTGTGTTATTTTTCTTAAAAACAGCCTCCTAGCATTGTATAAGATTCAGAACCACTCCTGAAAGCATACCTTGTATTGTAAGAATTATTATATTTTTAGTGTTTGCTTTGAGGAATAAGTTCTGGCATCACTATAATTGGTAAATGATATTTAATCAATTTTCATATACTTGAGCTCTGCAGGTAATAAACAACCCAAAGAAAGACACTCTCCAGGGATGATAAAAATTATCTCTTAACTCATGAATATTCCATGTGCTCATTTTCTACAGATGGATGACTTCATTTGAAAGTAATAGAAAAACACAGAACTCCCTGCATGAAGTGAACAGTGCTTAGTGTAGATAGATCATATGAAACCAGTCATTTGGCATAACTTTATGTGCAATGCACTGAGCCCCTACAGCTTTCGAGGATTTATACACATCTATCCACATTCCTTTATATTAGAATGCAAGTATAGCATATGTTCTAAGATTGGAATTGTTGAGGCCATCTTCTCTATTTAATTTAGATAAATATGTCTTCTCTCTGCAACAAATAAATGTCTGACTTAACAAAAGGGATGTTCTACAGAGTTAAATCTATTGATTCCTATAGCCTAAATTTCTTGGAGGCAATAAAAGTGGATAAAATCTTTGTGGACATAGTCATAATATAATCCTAAAGAAAGTCTATTCTCTCTTCACTGAAAAAAAAATTTATATTATATATTTTTAGCATTGTTTTGGCATAAAGCAGTAGGGAAAATTGGTAAGATAGGCAAACTCTTATTATATTATCATATATGGAGAGACTTTTATTCTTTTATTTTATACCTTTTAAACATTTAAATTATTCAAAATAATTTTTTGAAAGCTTTTCTTGTACATGATATTTGTCTCAGTCTGGGGCAAGAAAGGTGTGAGTTACAAGTCGAATAATATTGAATTCCCTGGGCTGAAGTAGCTTATCATTTGCATCCATCTTTATGCTATAATGGAAATGCCATAAGGTAGGAATACAGAAACAAAACAAGAGGGCTTAATTACAAACAAGAGATTCTGAGAAGGTTGTAGATACTTTTTTATAGTTTATTCTCCATTGAGAGTTAACAGATGTCATACATTTCTGTTAGTTAATTCTGTTTCTGTAGTCTTGTTTCATTTCATCTAATGATATGGTTTAGCAGCCTGATTTAAGAGGTAAGTTAGAGCCTTTCTCTTCCTTACCTAAATTTTTAAATTGAGGTGAAATTACTATACATCAAACTTTGCAGATCTTAAAGTATACAGTTTGCTAAATTTTGAGGAATGTGTACCCAAATCGAGATACAGAGTACTACCATTACCCTAGAAAGTACCCTTGTGCTCTATTCAGTTTATGCCCTCCCGGAAGCAATCAGTATTTTCATTTCTTTTTCCATAAATTAGTTTTGCCTGTCCTTTAATTCATATAAGTATAATCAATGTACAGTATGTTATTTTGTCTGTTTTCTTTCACTCAACATAATATTTTAAAGATCCATCCATATTTTAATGTATATTAGGAATGTGTTCCTTTATTTCTAAGTTGTATTTCATTATATGAATACATCACAATTTGTTTATCCATTTTCCTACTAATAGACATTTAGGTTTCCAATTTTCACTACTGTGAATAAAGCTGCAGTGAAGAATCTTATACAAGTCTTGTTGTGGACATATGTTTTATTTGGGGTAAAAATACCAGAAAGTAGAATTTCTGGATCATTAGACATGCATATGTTTCACTCTAATAAGAAACTGCTAGTAAATTTAGTAAGAACTTGCCAAACCATGTTCTGTGTTGGTTGTTTTCATTGTATGTCACCAGCAGTGTATAAGAGAGCAAGAAGTTCTGCATCCTCTCCAGCATTTGGCATTGTTAGTCTTTTTTAATTTTAACCATTCCAGTGAGTGTATTGTGGTGTCTCATTGTGGTTTTGATTTGCATTTCCCTTATGACTAACAATTTTGAGCAGCTCTCATGTATTTATGTTCATTCATATATCCTCTCTTGCAAATGTCCGTCCAAGTCTTTGCCCATTTTTTTTAATAAACTTTTGTTATTTTGAGGTAATTTTAGATTTACAGAAAACTTGAAAAGATCGTACAGAGAGTTCCCTATACTTTTTATCCAGTTTTCCCCATTGATAATGTTTCACATTACCATGCTATCTTTGTCAACATTAAGAAACCAACATCGGTACAGTACTATTAACTAAACTCCAGATTTTATTTGGAATTCACCAGTCTTTCTGTAAATGTACACTTTCTCTTTCAAGATTAAATTCAAGGTTTCACGTCACCTTTACTTGTCATATGACTCCAGGTCCTCTACACTGTGACAATTTCTCAGTCTTTCCTTTTGTCTTATGACCTTTATGATCCTGAGGAATACTTACCAGGTATTCTGTAGAATTTCCCCAATCTAGATTTGTCTGACATATATTTTGTTTTTCTTTCATGATTAGACTGTAGTTATGGGTTGTTGGAAAGAATACCAGAGAGTTCAAGTGTTCTCATCACATCATATAAGAGGATATGCGATATCCACATAACATTTCTTGTGATGTTAAACATTAGCATTTAGTTAAACTTGCGTTTGTAGGCTCTTTCAAGTGACAGAACTAGGTAATCTATGTATGCATATTAATGCACATATACACACATTATCTATAATTGTTGTATCTATTCACTTGTGTGTTGAGTCTATGTACAAATGTGAATTCATATTGATGCCTTTGACTCTAATCCAGTTCCGTAGGGTTTATTGTAGACATCCTTTCTTTCTTATCTATAATTCCCCTCTGCCTCCCATCATCTACCATTCATTTACTTACTTCTCTAATGCTGTTGTCCATGTAAAGTGGTTTCAACATGTTTTACTTAAATACCTTGGAGTAAGAAATTTACCAATTAGAGTACAGTGTTCATGTAAAGTGTACAGGTCCTTTTATCTTTAACTATTTTAGTTTCCAGTCAAAGCACCATTTTCCAAAGTTACTTAGGTAAGATCCTTTTTACCCATTTTAAAAATTGTGTTGTTTATTGTTTTATCATTTATTTGTAAAGATTTCTAAATATTCAGGATGCAAATATTTTTTAGATATTTGTTTTACAAATATTCTGTCCCAGACTATTATATACATTTGCATTTTATTAAGAGTGACTTTTGACAAAAAGAAATTGAAATTTTGTGAAGTCCAGTTTTTCTTTTATAGTTAGTGCTTTTCGCATTCTAAAATATCTTTGCCTATCTCCAGGTCACAGATTTCATGTTTTTAATTTTTTGTAATACTTTCGTCTATGAATTTTATAATTTTAGCTTTTACATATAGGTCTTTATTCCACACAAATTAATTTTTGTGTATGATATAAGATAGACGTTGAGGTTTAATTTTGCCCATACAGATATCTAGTTGATCTAGCACCATTTAGCTATGATTTTTCGCATTCTAAACCAAATGCAGAATTTTACTACCTGACTTTTCTCTGTTCTCTGTGTAAGTTCCTGTTTCCTCAATACTGGTAAAGCAGGGGTGTCCAAACTGCAGCCCGCGGGCCAACTGCAGCCTGCAATCCATTATTAATTAGCCCACAGCAAATTCCAAAAATATATTTAGTTTACTTAAATAAACCAGGTGAGGCAATACGTACTTCACCTCGAGTGAGTGGCCTGGCTGTTTGTATATTTTACCACATATGGCCCTTGGTCAAAAAACTTTGAAAAAAGTTTGGGCACCCCTGCTGGTAAAGGATTAGCACTCTATTATGTATTTTTTATCTTACACTAATTCTGATATACCACTTATTTGGCTATTTATAAATAATTACAATAGATTTATGTCTTTCTTTTAGAATATTACAGTTTATTTACAAATACACTCAAATTTTATTCTGATACATTATCTACAAAACAACACTATTGTGATAGGATTCATTTCTTTGTGTTCTCCCACAACTGAAGTAACTGTCACCTAGTGGCCATTAAGGATATTTCAATATATTTAAAAGTAAAATTAAGAAAATATATTTTTCTTTTATCAAATTCATATCCCTAAATCTATCCCTTCTTCTGAGAGTTCCTAATAGACAAGAAATTTCATCAAGTGGAAGCTCAAGCTTTGCTATTTCCTGCGTTTTGCATTGAATGCATTATGACATTGCACAAAGAATAGCAAAGGCTTTATTTTTTGAAAAATGGGAGTTAATATACACTCTATACCATTTAGTAGCTGTGTGGCCTTGAACTTATCATGTTCTCATGTATAAAGTGTGGGTATTAGTATTTACTTCACAGAGCTGATGTGAAGCTTAAATTACTTATCAATCCAGAATATCTGTATCTATGGGTAAACAGAAGTGGGCCAGGAAGACACTCAAACCAAAGGAAAACATGGCTCATTTTCCTAGATGATTTCCTAGTTAATTACCTAGATGGTAATTAACTTTGGATAGGGGTTGGGGATGGCATATGAAAGCTATACCTCAAAATGCTATATCCCTAAATTCAATTATTTCATAGCGATTATGTATTTTAGTGAAAATATTGGGGATCCTCCTAGACTTATCCATGAAAAGTGTCCAGAATTGCTTGGCACAGAGCAGGTGCTAATTAAATATTGCTGTTAATATATATATATATATATATATATATATATATATATATATAGTATATCAGTGGTATATATATCACTGATATACCACTTATTTGGCTATTTATAAGTATACATTTATATATATATATATATTCAATAATGTGCCATACTTTTGTTTTTGTCATTTAGATTGTTTTATTTTACCTTTATTATTAAAAATGTTATTAACATTCTTAAAAATTTTTTAAGCCCAATAGTGTTGAAATACTGGGTATACCCTTTAAAAATGTAAGTTACTTGATTCTTTGGAGGCTGTTTAATTATTTGCATTTGATTCTTTTTCCTGGGTAACATGGAAATCATTGCCCTGGTCCTGGCTTGAGTAATAGGAGATCCTTATTTAGTTATTTTTCTAGAAAACAAGTTAAAACTGACAATGCATTTTTACTAAACTATGCATGGAACATTTTTTATTATATTTTGATTATATCCATAGACCTCCCCACACATCATGGGTCCTTCCTTTTGAAAGAATAGCATAATATAAGTCGTTAGGAACTCATTTAAAGGGAAATGAGTGTACTATACATGTAGGCCTCGGTATAAATTAGAAATCAACCTTCATTTCTCCTGTATATTTAATATACCTTAGATCATCGCTTAATATAAAATTACTCAACATCTGGTCCAAATCTTTCTATTTAAAAATAGATATTCACTTGATCGTTATTTTAATTTCTAACCTAGTTTCTTTGGGAAACACTCTACATAGAGAGATAAATTTAAATGGCAGAAACAACTCCTTCCCTTTAATTATGATAAACTATAGTGGCAAATAAACTGAAAGTCAGTTTTCCTGAAGCATCACTTGATTATATTACTTAAATTCTTTGGTTTCCTGTTAACATCAGAATGAAATTCCGTTACCCCAACCTGACTTTGAAATAACACTTTGCAGTTTATTCCCAGTATGATAATCCATTATTCCTCAATGGAATCTTTCTTTTACACTTCTAATTGGTCTCATAATTGTCATTCAGATTCTTTAAGAGTCATTCTAGCATCTCAACACTTTCTCATGCAGTTCTGCCTAGAATTTCCTATCTTCTTCTTTCCAGTGGAGGCACAATGAAACAAGAGGCTCTTTCTTATGAAATATATATAGTGTTATAGTTCTGACCATAATTTCAATTAAACTGGTCAGAATAATCTAACTTGTAACAATGCTCCTCCCTGTGGAGCATAGGACCCAGAGTGGGTTAATGTGTTATTTCCAATGTGAAATGCTAATCAAATCAAATACATGGGTTTGATCCAAAATGGAAAAACAATCCACAGAAGACAGAGAGAATTAGTTGTATTCACTTTGCTCTGAGAATGGATGGTTCACTATTTAATAACACTGAACCTTTATTCATTATTTATTATATGCCAGCCACTGTTCTCAGCAAGCTTTTCACATGTTGACTCATTTTACCCTCACAGTCTGGCTCAGAGTACTTGTTTAATCATGGCCATTAACTTCCTGCCCAGGGCTACTTATGTGTTAATTTAGCATCTATGAATCCCAGGTCAGTCTAACACTAGGAGATGGGGCTGATTGTTTTTTTTCCAAAAGTAGTTTCCCTGAGTCACTGGTTAGATCCAATTTTTAAAAAATGGTTGTTCCTTCCTACATTTCTGCCAAAGATTGGGGTCTTATTTTTTTCTAAGGATGGCTTTTTGACTAGATGCCATTAATTAAGTTGTCATCTCGATGTCTCTCTGTACCACTGTCTCATACCTTAGATGCTTAATAAATTCTTGTTGATTAACTAGTCAACCACATTCACTGTCAGCCACTTAATAATTAAATATAAAAATCACTCTTCAGTGAATTAAAAATGATTATTTTAAAGCAAATGTTTCGATGAAGTAATGTGGAACCAACCAATTCTGATTTAAGAATATTTGCTTCTTTCCCCAAACACTTTCTGAAGAGTAGACATCACCTAGATAGCAATATGTAACACACTTGTCATGATTAGGAGTGTTTATGTTGGGGACCACTGTGATGTCAATATCGTTTCATATATAAGGAAATTTTTTAAATTGTTTTTTCTTTTCCAATTTCTTCTGATCAAAAGAAAATCCCTTTATATAGAAGATCCATATGTTCTTTATGTGTGTGTCCTTTTTTAAAACGAAAGACATTAGATGCTATTAACTTTATTCAGAAAGTGTTTTAGATCTTGTTCCTGCTTGGCAAACCCCTAAATTATCTTACCGTTATATGGAGGCTGGAATTTAAAAGTTATGCAGAAGAACAATGTTATATTTACGTGTATAATACTCATCCACTCCTTCCAGATATTTTCTCCTTCAGACATACTTCCTTTTTATCCAGATATGGGAAATATATGTCCCCTTTTCCCTATACTCTGGATTGTATAGTTTCTATACTTGTAAAGTACTTATAAAAAAGATTATACTTTTTTTGTCTAACTTATTTCGCTTAACGTGATAATCTCAAAATTTCACTGATATATGGGATATAAAACTGAAAGCGAC
This sequence comes from Rhinolophus sinicus, assembly GCF_036562045.2. NCBI lineage: Eukaryota > Metazoa > Chordata > Mammalia > Chiroptera > Rhinolophidae > Rhinolophus > Rhinolophus sinicus. The sequence goes on from NC_133756.1 coordinate 111,109,429, forward strand.
AAATGAACAAGCCAAACAAACAAACAAAAACTCATAGACACAAATGACAGTTTTGTGGTTACCAGAGGGTAAGGGGGGCGGGGGTGGTGGTAGAACAGGGTAAAGGGGTCAAACATATGGTGATAGAGATTACTGACTCTGGGTGGTGAACACACAATGAAATAGATACATGATGCATTATAGAATTGTACCTATATAATTGTACCTGTATAGTTGAAACCTGTATAATTTTAATAACAAATAATACCCCAATAAATTTAATAAAAATTAAAAAATGAATTCCAAAATTTCCTGCATTCAGTATCATGGAAAGCAGTATCTTAATGGCACACTTTGAACTAACCTGACCTTTTGTATCCTTTTAAATCTTCATTTATGTTCTAGCATATCTACATGGTGTTATTGGAATGACCCACTTCCATAACAGAAATAGGACTAGTTGATAATAGTACCCCAGAGAAATCCGAAGATGTTACTCCATGTTGTGATTTCTCTATGCTCAGCTTTTTCTTCTTCTTCTTCTTCTCCTTCTTCTTTTTTCTTTTTTTGTAAATTTTTCAGTGACAGATTTAACAGAAGGTTCTATGTACAAATTGCAGTTTGTTCCTGAGTTGGCTGCCAGAATGTGAAGCTGAACTAAATGTCCACAGTTCTCCCCAGTACCCACCACTCTCCCTACCCACTTTGTGAAGTCAAGTAACAGACAGTATTCAGTATTCAATTGTCAATGATGATACATTAACTGATAATAGCCATCTGTTCCAAGATCTCTTGAAAAAAATGTTTATTCTAAGCTACTTCTTCCAGCTAAGGCTTTTTTTTAAGAAAGTGCTGTGAATAGTGTGATAAAGTATTTCAGAAAGTTCTAACTCTGGATATTTGTAACAGTTCATTAAAAACCCAGGCTTTTCTAATTTTGGGGGTATATACACAGGAGAGGGATTGCCGGGTCATGTGGTAATTCTATTCTTAATTTTTTGAGGAACCTCCACACTGCCTTCCATAGCGGCTGAACCAAGCTGCATTCGTATCAACAGTGTAGGAGGGTTCCTTTTTCTCCACGATCTCTCCCACAATTACTACTTTTCTTTTTGATGATAGCCATTCTAACCAATGTGAGGTGATGTCTCATTGTGGTTTTTATTTGCCTCTCTCTGATGATTAGTTGATGTTGAGCATCTTTTCATATGTTTTTGGCTATCTGTATGTCTTCTTTGGAGAAATGTCTATTCTGGTCCTCTGCCCATTTTTCAGTTGGATTGTTTTTTGTTGTTGACTTGTATGAGTTCCTTATATAGTTTGAATATTAGCCTCTTATTGGAGGCATTGTTTGCAAATATCTTGTCCCATTTGGTTGGTTGCCTCTTTATTTTTTCAATGGTTTCTTTTGCTGTGCAGAAGCTTTTTAGTTTGATATAGTCCCATCCATTTATTTTAGCCTTTGAGGTCAAGTTCATGAAATCCTCTTTGAACCCAAAGTCCATAAGTTTAGTACCTATGTTTTCTTGTGTGAAGTCTATTGTTTCAGGCCTTATGCTTAGGTCTGTGATCCATTTTGAGTTAATGTTGGTACACGGTGACAGATAGCAGTCTAGTTTCATTCTTTTGCATGTGGCTTTTATCCGTTAAGATATATATGCTCCAATGTTTATTGCAGTTTTATTTATGGTGGCCAAGACATAGAAACAACAAAAGTGTACTTCAGTAGATGATTGGATAAAGAAGATGTGGTATATATACACAATGGAATACTATTCCGCCATAAGAAAAGATGAAATAGTATCATTTGCAACAAAATGGATGGATCTTGAGATTATAATGCTAAGCAAAGTAAGTCACACAGAAAAAGTCGAGAACCGTATGATTTCACTGATATGTGGGATATAAAACTGAAAGCAACAAAGGAACGTGAGAAACAAATAAAGAAACAAAAACTCATAGACACAGGCAATAGTTTAGTGGTTACCAGAGGGCAAAGGGGGAGGAGAATGTAAATGAGGGGAAATGGGATAAAAAACATGGTGATAGAAGGAGAACTGACTCTGGGTGGTGAACACACAATGTGATATATAGATAATGTACTACAGAATTATACAGTTAAAACCTATGTAATTTTACTAACCATTGTCACTTCAATAAATTTTAATTAAAAAAAAAAAAAGCAGGCTTTTCTAGTTTCCACTTAAATGCCTACATAACTATGAGGAAGTTTGGCCAAGGTTTCTTAAGAAATGCCATATATGTTTCGATTGTAATTCACGAAAGAGTAATAACCCATCTTGTCCAAAGATTTGGTGGTCTTTTTTTTTTTTTTTAATGGGACAACCATATCCAAATCCAAATTATTTTTATCTCTTTGGTTTTCAGCTAAAATCAGATACAGTAAGACCAGGAAAGAAACACTAAGATAGTCCATTTGAATAATTCTGTGTGAAATCCTAGCTTTCAGAGCTCACATGAACAATGATTTTCCTTTAGCCTTAAGATTAAATTTCCTGATATTCACGGACGTTTGGGATGTTAAAAAAACAAAACAAAATAGAACCTTAGAGATCATAACTCAACAACCTAAGATTATAGATTGAGTAACTAAGGGCAAGTAGAAGATCGACTTTTCCCAGATCGCACATTTGGTTGGCCATCAAGGCAGGACTAGACTCTAGATCTTCTGATTCCTAGACTACAAATCAGACTGCAATTCAAACGGGCACACTATTATTGTTTTATTCTTTTATTTGGTCTAATGTTCTTTGTGCTTCCCTTAAAATTAGATCGAAGACTGCTAAGTACATATTTAATGAACATTATTTTTATTTTAATATACACAGTAATAATTGACTAGTATTTATTTTTCTTTCTCTCTATCAATACACCAGTGTCTCCACTGGTTTTTGTAGGATAGAGCTATTTCCTACTTGTCTGCAATCTTGAAAGCAATTCACCAATTGACAAAAAAAGTGAGGGAAGAGGATAGAAACCATTTTGAATGGGAAGAAATATTTGAGTGGGAAGAAAGACCACCTCACTGCCCTTTCCTTTCAGTTCTAGAATGTTGCATATCATGGCAACTCTCCCAGCAGGGCAAATCCCTGTGGGTCTCCAAAAGAAGCTCAGTCAGTTGCTATTCCATTGAATACATTAGCCACTTTTCTTAAAGAAGGATGTTCATGTTCTAAAAAATATTATAATATCTGAAAATTTACAATCCTGAATTACTTCATCAACATGAGATGCCTCACACGCTGGTGAGATTTGGCTTCTGGATTCAAATCCAACTGTGTAACAGTATGGTGTTTTAAATCAAATTTAATTTGGAAGCCACAAATATAAACTTCACAACAATTTCTAGTTATAGTAGTAAAATCCTTGTAGTCTAGGGAGTGATGCTTTCTTTTTGTGTCCTTCTCTTTGTCTTTATGTAGGTATGTATACCTCTAGAGTATATTCCCCTCTCTTCCATTCACCATTGTATTGCCTATCCATTCTTCAACACTAAGCATGACTACCCCTGCAAAACCTTTTCCTGGATACCTCCTTTACTCCATTCAGGGCTATGTGCATCTTGTATGCAATCCCACAGTAATATCTTTCCACTTTTATCATAACACTTAACCACACTGTGTTGCTTGTCTTTCACACTAGTCTTCAAGAGTCTTAAAAGCTGTTTAAGCACTAAGATATTGACATTGACCATTCATTGGTCCTAATATTAGCATTGACCTTCTTTAAACCTGCAGTGTTCAACATTCTCCAAACATGGTAGGTGCCCAAGACTTATATGAATGAATGAATGAATGGGTGAATTTTATTGAATAATGGGCTTCATTGTGCACATTACTATTTCCTGGTTCAGCTTTGAACCTAGTGAAACAGATAATTCAATGACACTTCAAAAGTCTTCTAAGAAGGGCACTATGGATGATTATTGCAGGCATATTCAAGGCCTTGTTACACACCACTCTTTTTTGTCCCCCTAATAATAACTGTGTTTTGGCTTAGTGGGCTGCTCCTTTAAGGGTGTTCTTTGGCAAAAGAATAAGCAACTCTTTGCCAATACTTTCTTTCTGGAGAAATAGGAGGAGCAGAAGGGACTATTTAGGGAGAACTGTGGCTTTAGGGTTGCAATTTTGAAGCCAATTTTTATAAGAAACGAGTCTTACTTTAAGGTTTTACTCCAATATTAACTTAGTGGGAAAACATTTTCTTGCAAAGCTTGTGAAAATTAGTTGAAGTTCCCAAGTTTTCAGAGGGAGTCTTAAATCAGAATTCTCACTCCAATTCCGTGACTTATTCACTGATCTTGGTCAAGGTTCTTAACCACCCTAAGCCTCAGTTTCTTCATATTTATAGTGGGGGGTGGTAAAACCACTGCTTATCTCATAGTAAATAATGGATGTGAGCACAAATAGAGACACGATTATGATTTATTACTTAAAAACATGTCTGCTAATTGAGGATTTGAAAATTAATTCTAAACTATTAAGTTTCTGAAATTTAGATTTTAGATGGACAAACATTTTGATTATTCAAATGTTTTGTCATGTATATGCCCCTTTGTAAACAACACATAAAGCGTATAACTGTCTAAGTGGCTCCCTCAGGATTCTTAAAGCTTTTTCCTTCTCTACTAACTGAATCCTTGGTCCAAAATGCTGTTCTCACAAGACCACTTACATATTTGGATCCTGGCAAGTTTATAGGGATCTGCATTTAAAATGAATTTGAATTTTGACTGGAAACCAGCAGCAGTAATTGTATCCTTTTCGATACTGGGAAAGCTGAAAGCTGTGCGCATTCTATACAGATTTTAGGCAGTAGTGGTTACATCTTAGAGTCTTTCTAAAGATCTCTTCTAAAGAATGCATACCACGTTGCCAAGGCAGTTCGCCTTATGTTGAATATTTTGTTGTTTTCTTCCTCTGTTTAAAGCAGTCATACATATAATAAAGGGAACATTCCTGTTCTATCAATTAATAGTTTTAAGCAGTCCGTAGACCCTGCCATGAGCCCTCCATAAAGATTCCTTCAGTGCCTCAAACAGACATAAGCTGCATGTCAGTCACCTTTTTTTTATTTTTTTACCTGAAGTAATGCTCATATGGGCAGATTCTGCTAATGACAATACCAGAAATACTTTCCAAAAAGGGAAATTATTTCCCTTAAATCTTTAAATACCCTTTTCTAGACATAGGAAAAAAAAATGAGTTACCTTTGATTTAAAATGTATTTTCTCTTTTGGTTTTAAAATGCCCAAATTCTGTAACAGCAACAGGGTAAAATAGTCATTGGTCAGGTTTGATTCATTGCTCAAACAAGAGACAAGAGGGAGACTTATTTCATTCCTTGTGATGATAAGGAATAAAATCTCTACAAGTACATTGCATTTGAATCTTTAGAAACTCCTCGATTTCAAAGAAAATTAACAAACCATCCTCAAGAGGTCTTTAAAACCAAATGCATGCTCTGAAGATGGGAACTGTATTTTATCTGACTTCTTTTATAAGCCTAGCTATCTGGAAAAGTACTATAAAATAATAAAAATAATAAGGATATATCAGCTCTGTTCTTATTAATTTTTAGTAAGAAAGAATGCTATCATTTTATCAATTTATTTCAGTAGAAACATTCATTTTAAGGTACATATAATGTATGTGAAGATTAATTTGTATATGTGTACACACACACGCGTGCGCACACACACACACACTCCATCCCAAGGATAGCTTTTGTAAAAATCTTTAAACATCAGTTTCAAGTGAAGTTAATGAATGCCATGGCATTCGCCATACTTTTCTTTAGTTATAAGGATAAAAACAAGTTGAAATGAACAACTGAATGGTACTTAAGTTTTTTCAGAAAGGTACCTCTCATAATTACTGTTTATGTATACAGCTTTGCTACTAGCAGATAAGTTTTAGCTACCGTTCACTTACTTAAGCTTAAGCTTAGTATTTATTTCTGTTTCAAAGATAATTTTCTAGTCTTAGTGCAATGCTCAGCATAACGCTGCTACTTTAATGAAGCTAATGAGGTTGGCAAATTGATCATATCAATATACTTTTTAAAGATCCATTCTCTACCATTTTTTTCAATTATACTTGACATACAATATTGTATTATTCAGGTATACATACAGTGATTAGACATTTATATATGCTATGAAGTGATCACCCCGATAAGTCTAGTACCCACTTGACATCATGCATAGCTACTAATATCACTGACATATATATTCCCTATGCTGTACTTCACATCCATGAGACTATTTTATAACTAACTATTTGTTCTCCTTAATCCCTTCACTTTTTTCACCCAGGCTCCCAACCCTTCTCCCATCTAGCAACCCTCAATTTGTTCCCTGTATCCATGAGGTTGTTTTTTTGTTTGTTTGTTTTCTGTTTTGTTTGTTCATTTATTTTTTCTATTTTTATTTTTTTTAGATTCCACATGTAAGTGAAATCACACGGTATTTGTCTTTCTCTGTTGACTAATTTTACTTAGGATAATTCCCTCTAGGTCCATCCATGTTGTCAAAAATGGCAAGATTTTATTCTTTTTTATGGTGACGTAATATTCTATTGTATTTATGTACAACATCTTCTTTATCCATTTGTTTATTGATGGACACTTAGGTTGCTTCCATATCTTGGCTATTGAAAATAATGCTGCAAAGAACATAGAGCTGATATGTCTTTTCAAATTAGTGTCCACCTTTCAACAAAAAATTATAAAGCATAATAAAAGGAAAAACACACTTTGAAAAGACTGGACAAGTATCACAACCAGTCACATATGGAGATAATGTCAGAATTATCAGAGCAGGAGTTAAAAAAATAAGTAATTAATATCCTAAGAGACAAAAAAGGGGTGATTATTTATATGGTTGGATTAATAGATACCATATTTTCCCCTGGTTTCCATTTATTGTCCTTGTTATTTGTTCCTGTTTTTGTCTTCCAAACATTTTATGTCTTCTGAGAGAGTTTTAATGAAGCATTTTTATATAATTTAATTTTTCTCATTTCTTAACATATGAATTATACTCATTCTTTTACTTTTTTTCTCTGGAGTTTATACTATAATTTATTAATTCAATACACTTTCAAATAGCACTATATTGCTTCATGAGTAGTGCAAGTACCTAATAATAATAACATATTACTAATTACTCCTTCCAATCCCTTGTATTATTTCCATCATTCATCTCACTTATACATAAGCATATATATGCAGATATATACACATAAAAATGCATACTCAAATATATTGTTGATATTGCTATTTTGAACAAACTGTTATCTTTTATATCAATTAAAAATAAGAAAAATAAGGGGTTTTGTTTGTTTTTTTACTTATTTATTCTCTGATGTTCTTCCTTCTTTATGTAGATCAATTTTTCTGATCTATATCATTTTTATCTAAAGAACTTTTAACATTTTTTGCAAGGCAGGTCTACTGGCAATGCATTCCTTCAATTTTTCTTTTTTATCTGAGAAACTATTTCTCCTTCACTTTTGAAAGAGTACAATAATTTTGCAAAGTACAGAATTATGGGTTGGTATTTTATTTTTCTTTCAACATTAAAAATATTTCATTTCACTCTCTTCTTGTTTGCATTGTTTCTGAGTATATTAAGTCTTCCCTTTGCTCTTCAATAAGTAAGGTGTTTTTTTCCCTTGTCTTTTTTCAAAACATTTCTGTATCTTTGATATTCTGAAGTTGTTTATGATATGCCTAAGTGTAGGTTTTTGTTCGTTTCTTTCTTTTGTTTTGTGTTTTGAAATTAACCTGCTTGGTGTTCTCAGAGCTTCCTGGAACTGTGGTTTGATGTCTGACAATAATTGCGGAAAATTCTCTGTCATTATTGCTTTAAATATTGCTTCTGTTCCTTTCCCTGTATCTTCTCCTTCTGGTATTCCCATTACATGAATGTTTACATCTTTTATAGGTGTCCCATAGTTCTTGGATTTTTTTCAGTGTTTTTTTTTTTCTTTTTCCTTTTCAGTTTTGGAAGTTTTTGTTTTCATATCATCAAACTTAGAGAATCATTCCTTATTCCAGTCAATGAATAAGCCCATCAAAGATGTTCTTCCTTACTGTCACAGTGTGTTTGTTTGTTTGTTTGTTTATTTGTTTGTTTTTTATCTCTAGCATTTCTTTGTGTGTCTTTCCTAAATATTTGATCTCTGTACTTAGATTATCTATCTGTTCTTGCATGCTGTCTACTTTTTCCAATAAACCTCTGTTGACTTAAGAAATGCCCAAACCCATAGATAATTTTTATAAGAGTTTATTTGAGCCAAAATGACAACAAACGTCAGGGAGCAAGATCTCAAATGCTCTGGTGAATAACAGTTTGCAGTTTCTTTTATGCATTTGAGATTAAGGAGGGAAAATGCAGAAGATTACATGAAGGTGGGAGAAAGCAACGTGGAGTTTGGATGGTTAAGATTACGTGCTCTCTTGAGGGTGATCCACTTTAAAAGGAACATTGGAAAGAATGGTCAAGTATTAGAAGTAGGTGTCTGAAAGGGGGCATTTCTAAGTTGTGTTAACCTAGATGTACAGAAACAATGGGCAGGGTTTGCTTAAGGCAAAGCTAAGGTTTTTAGTAAAGAAGTTATATGGCTGGGGCATGACTGCCCACCATGACCCGTCCAGTTAGGGTCTTTCCATTGAACCGCTTTTTTTGTCTCTTAGGATATTAACTACTTTTTTTTTTTTTTTTAACTCCTGGTCTGATAATTCTGACATTACTGCCAGGTCTGACTGGTTGTGATACTTGTCCAGTCTTTTCAAAGTGTGTTTTTTCCTTTTATTATGCTTTACAGTTTTTTGTTGAAACGTGGACACAATGTACTGGATAAAAGAAACTTCAGTAAATGGGTCTTTTGTAATGTAGTGGTAAGGTATCAGAGTAAATGTACTGTTCTCTATTCCTATGAATTGCTTTTAATCTTTTGGCGAACTTGTGTCTCTGGACTATGAATGTTATGTTACCAGTTTTTCTCAGTTTTCTCCCCCCTTAGATGATACAGAATGGCTAGAGGGCCCTGGAATTGGTATTTTCCTTCTACAGAGGCAGATGGGGCTCTGATTAAACAAACCCAAAAAATAGATAAATAAATAAAACACAGCAGGTTAGGCTCTGAGACAGTTTCTCCTGAGGGTCAGCCTGTTAAGAACAGAATGCTTTGGCATGTTTCAAAATAGTTTCTTTATTCCTCCCCCTGCTGGAAGCATGAGAGATTTTTCTCCTATCTTCATTGAGAACTTGATCGATTTACTGGAGGTGGAACTCACAAAAGGGTGGGTGTGACCCCAAAGACGGAACTCCCCGTCGTTTTTAACTCTCCTGCTTGCCCACATTGAGCCTCCACCATTCATCAAATACAGTTGAGGTTTCCTACCCCCACCCTGGTTCCTGTGGAGGTTTCTGTTCCAGTAACTTGTGATTCTCAGTATTTACTTGTCTGTCTCTCCCATTTTGAGGAAAGCTGTTGTTCTGTGACCTCACGTCTCTGACAGATTGAACAATAACTGATTTTTCAATTAATTTAGCTTTTTGTTAGGACAAAGCGGTAACTTCTATACTCCTGACATGCTAGAACAGAAATTGGAACCTCTAGTGAATTTTTCATTTTAGTTATTATACTTTTCAACTCCAGAATTTTCATGGGAAAATTTTGTTTTATAATTGCTACTTCTTTATTGATAGTGTCGATCTGATAAGTCATTGTGGTCATAGTCTCATTTTATTTATTTATTTATTTTACAATTAACTTTTTTTTTCTTCACTTTTGTTTATGTTAAGTGTGTTTTTCCAGGACCCATCAGCTCCAAGTCAAGTAATTGCTTCAACCTAGTTGTGGAGGGCGCAGCTCACACTGGCCCATGTGGGGATGGAACCAGAAACCTTGTTAAAAGCATGGTGCTCTAACCAACTGAGCTAACCGGGCGCCCTCCTTTATTTTTTTAAGCATAGTTTCTTTAGTTCTTTGCACATATTTATAGCTGCTTTGAAATTTTTGTCCACTAATTTCAACATTCGGGATGCCTCAGAAATAGCTTTTATTTATTGCTAATTTTTTTTTATCTATGGGTCATGCTTTTCTTTCTTTATATGTCTCATTTCATTTTTTGAAAACAAGCCAATATGAGATAATATGTTATAGCAAATATTGATTCTGATTTTGCTCCCTTCTCTCCTCTCCCTCACATCATTATTTCTTTTGTTTGTTTGTGCATTTAGTCACATATCTGGGCTAGATCTGTAGAGTGGGTCTTCCCTGCAGCATGTCCCTGCTGATGTTTCTTTTGAGTTTCCTTTTTTTCTTTCCTCTTTGAATTCTAGCTTCCTAAGGCTGCCTCCAAATCAGCATAGTTTATTGGTGAGTCAGTGTTTGTTCAGGGTTGTATTTAAACACCTTGAGCAGTAAGGCTTCTGTCCTTTGCCAGTGGATTTGTGGGTGGATTGAGAAATGTGCTCAAATCCAAGCAGTTTACAAATATGCCTGAGATTTTATTTTCTAATAGGGCTTATCATCAGCTCCTCTCCATATGTGCAAACGCTCACATTCAGCCTGAGATGTGTAGATGTGGTAGGGCTTTCTCCAGTCTCTACTGAGTGTATGAATGACCTTTCACATGCACTCAGTTTTTCAATCTGGCAAGAATATTCTGGAGCTATGGAGCCTGCCATGACTCATTCCACATATTTCCCTGTTAAATTTCTAGCTACTCTGGACAGTCTGTAGCTTTCATCCACCAGTATTGCTACCTTAGGCTAATGCAATGTTTGTTTTCCCTGATGTTTAACACTGATATTGCTGTTGTTTTCAACATCCCTGAGCATGAGGCTTTCTTACATGGTGCTCCAAATAAATCTGGCCCCTATGGCAGCAAAGCTGCTGGTTTGTATAGCTTTTTCTGCCCTGATAAAATCATTGCACCCACAGAATTTGGGAGAGGGGATGTGTAAGAGCAGCCTCAGGCTAGAATACCATGGATTCCCACTGTTGTCAGCTGAGTTTCTTGAATCAATATTTTTCAACTTGCTATATGCCTTTATTCAGTTTCTAGAGTTCAGAAGTGGTTATTTTTGGCAATTCTGCCCACGTTTAAAATTGTTCTTTGGAGAGAGGATTTGATGATCTCCTTACTCTACCATTCAACAATAATAAGGAATATAAAAATAATAATATAATAATAATAACAATAATAACACCAACACTTAACCATGTGTCAGTCTACTGTTCCACGTGTTTTCATTTATACTAATTCATTCAATCTTCACAACCCTATGAGATTATGGATCCTATTTTACAGATGAGGAAACTGATCAGATACCTCATAGCCAGTAACTGGCCATGTCAAACACAGGCAGTGTGGCTCTAAAGTATGTGTTCTTGAGCACTGTGCTATACTTCTTACTTAATTTAAAACTCTTAACAACCTTGATGAAGTAAGTATAAATAGTATCTTATTTTACTGAGGAGGAACTGAGGCTATGTAACTTCTCTAAAGTCACAAAGCTAGTAGGTGGCCAGTGTAGGATTAGCAGCCATGTCCACTGAATCTAAGGCCTGAAGCTGGTAGCCAACACATTATACAGTCAGGGCGAAGGTCCACACAGGTACTCTGTGAGCGCAGAGAAATGGCAGTAGCACAGCCTGGCCTGTGTCCGTGGGAATGCACGCACAAGTGTATGTATGAATGGGTATATGGAGGAGGTCTAAGGAAAGACAGGCAGGGTTTATGGAGGCATTAGATACCCTGAAGGAGAGAAGAATCAGGTTTTTAGGAAGGATAAATAAGAATTACATAGGGAAAACATGGCAAGCAAGGACATCCTGGCAAGGGTCATTGGGAAAAGGGATAGTTTGGTAAAAGTATGATTTTAATTCCCTTCCCTTTCTTCCCCCAGCCCTACCACCTGTCTTTGATCCTTGGCACTTTCCACCCAAGATTTTTTGTATGTTTAACTAATATATATTTTTTACTGTGTTTAAGGTGTTCACAGAATTTATTTAATTTAATGCAATTGAGGATTTGTGTTGGTACACTTTTGAGTCTTTTTATTGCAAGAGGATATTAAAACACACACACACACACACAACCACACACACGCCAGCAGTAGCAGTGAGCTATGGGTAACCGTGCACTCTTTGGAGCTTATACTATCAGCTCCCCCGTTGGCACTGTGGCAGTACACTTAAAAGCCACGATGAGGGCTACACAAACAACTGTCCAGAGACAGAAGATTTGGTGTATCCATTTTGCAGCCCAGAGCTTCCTACAGTGACTAGCTGTTGTCATGGCCACAACTTCAGTATGCATAACTTCAGGATGCAGTCTGAGAAGCACTGATTTGGTTGTAGAAATTTGAGCTTTCAAATTGTTCTTTAAAACATATATTGTGTATACCTTTTTGTCACTATAGGCTTTTATTTGCTCTAAGTTAATTGAATCTAACAGTAGAAAATTGGGTAACGCAAGTCCTCTATAGGAATTGTGAACACAGCTACATATATATATATATATATATATATATATATATATATATATATATGCTGATTTTTATAAAATTTCCTACAAACAATAGCCCCAGCTATCACCCCCCCATCACACATTAGTGCATGCGCACACACACTGGTTTTTCTTTAGAAAGGTTGAATAGGCAGAATTTAAATATGTCAATGGCAGCACTAAGGAAAAACTTTAAAATAACTGTAGTTAATATTTTTAAGGGTTCCCCGGGTGCTAAGCACAGTGAGATAAGTGCAATTACTATTCATTTTGTAAATAAGGACACCAACGCTCAGACAGATTAAGTAACTCACCCAAAGTTCTATAACTAGAGAATAGAGGAATCACGTTATGAACCCTGGCAGTCTGACTCCAGAATCTCAGCTCCTCACCACAGTGCTAATTGTTTTTTACTATCAGGCTGAATCATGTGGATTGTCATTTTGTAAGTCAAGAGCGGTTAAACATCAGCAATTTCATACGATTCAATGGGATTATCTCTCACTTTTAGAGGATAACCTACACGCACAGCCTAATGTAGATGAAGCAGCTCTAGATTGAGTCCAGATGCTCTAGATTCACATCAAAACACTTAGCTGAGCAATTTTGAACAAACCATTTACAATCTTTGTGCTATTTATTCATCCATAAAATTGAGATAATATTAATAGTAATATCTACCCACATAGGATAGTTATAAAGATCAAATGTAATAATCAATGTGAAACTAGTATGCAAATTATTAGTACTGTTGTTAGCATAATCTGAAAAAAGTTACATATAAACGACTTGAAACCTTACAATCTCAGCTGGTGTGGTGAGGAGGTGGGTGTGGGGGGAGAGAAACAGCATTAATACTCAGCTCACTGTCATGGTCCTAAGGTACTTTGAGAAAGATGAAATACGATAAAGGAGCAAGATGCTTTTCCTTAGCATCTGATCCAGAAAGATCGATGTGATCATTTTTTGTAACAAGCAGCCCAAAGCATTTTTCTAGACTCACAGAACTTAAAAAACTTCTTCATGTGTTCTTGTTGAAAGAGCAGATGAATTACCAGGGCAATGGGTTTCCACAGCTCTGTTTTCAAAGTTGTCAAGATGGTTACCTACTTTTAAAATCAGATGAAAAGAGATTATAGGAGTTAGCAAAGAAGGTAGGGATAATCACTCAATAAATATTTGTTGATTGATGGATTGATCTTGAAGGCTGCTGAAAGGGTGGCACGTATGCAGATGAAAAGAGAGCAAACTTATTTTTAGCAAGGTTCAAGATAAAATGATCAGAGAGAAATTAAAGCAGTTCACTCCTTTGGAAACTGATAATGGTAAGACTTTTGAGTACAAAGGGATTGTAAAGATTTATAGCAAATAAGAATGCATTAACATAAATTCCAATTGATTATTTCCTCAATAACTATTTTTGAAATGGTTACTATGGCCAAGTTCTTATGCTAGGTGCCACAATAGAAAAAAACAAATAAAAGCTAGTACCTCATCTGAGCAGGAGGACAGTATCTCAGGAAAGAGAAGGTGCAGTGTAAGGAGCTGGACCCTGAGGGAGAACATAGTACAATAAAGAGAGTGACTGTCATCAATAAATCAACAAACAACAAGTGCTGGCGTGGATGCGGAGAAAAGGGAACGCTGGTGCACTGTTGGTGGGAATGCAGATTGGTGCAGCCACTATGGAAAACAGTTTGGAGATATCTCAAAAATCTGAAAATGGAACTACCTTATGATCCAGCAATCCCACTCCTAGGTATCTATCCGGAGAAATCCAAAACTCCAATTCAAAAATCTTTATGCACTCCTATGTTTATTGCAGCACTATATACAATAGCCAAGACCTGGAAACAACCGAAATGCCCATCAGTAGATGACTGGATTAAGAAACTGTGGTACATTTATACAATGGAGTATTACGCAGCCATAAAGAAGAAAGAAATCTTACCATTTGCAACAACATGGATGGACCTAGAGAACATTATGTTAAGTGAAATAAGTCAGAAAGAGAAAGACAAATACCATATGATCTCACTTATATGCGGAATCTAAAGAAAAGAATAAGTGAATGAACTAATCAGAAACAGTTTTGGAAACATGGAGGAAAAACAGAGGGTTGCTAGAGGGGCGGGGGGGTGGGGATAAGGGGAAGGTGAGAGGTTTTGGGAACGTACAGAGGGATAGTGGATGGGGGGAGGGGGGTTCACACAGTGTGAGGGATATAAATGATAAACGTCTAAGTTTTGCTTTGTCTTGTGCACCTGAAACTAATTTAAAAAATAAATAAATAAATAAATAAATAAATTAATTAATTAATTAATTAATTAATTAATTAAAAAAAGAGAGTGACTGTGCTATTTATGATCAGGAAGAAAGATGAGTGTCTTAACATTAGACGTCCCTTGATTAAAACACTAGGTACTCCATGCCTTCTGCTTGCCTTACAGACACTCATTCTTTAATTTTGTTCAGTAAATTTGTATTGAGCACCTACTTCCCACCACTAAGTAATGAGAAGGATGGACAAGACAGTCCTAGTTTCATGTTGTTTATGGCTGTGTAAACTTGGAGAACTTGTTTAACTTAGAAACTTGGCTTTCTCCATAGTAAATTACCATTAAAATCTCTAGCTCTCAAAATTATTGTAATTATTAGATCAATTTATGGTAGTGCCTGTCATGTAGTCGATTCTTAACCAAAAGCAGAATCAGCATTATTAGAAGTAATCATTGTTATTAACATGTGGGGGGGTTCATAGAGAATGGAGTGATGCTTTTCAAGGGATTGCAAGAGAAAGCGTTTGATTTTATGGAAGTGACAGCCTTTGGCTGACAGGAAGGAAGCTTCTCATATCCCCAGACAGAATGTAGCTCCATGAGGGCAGGGGCTTGGTTTTGTTTACTACTGTATCCCTAGGACCCAACGTACGCGTAGTACCTGGGAAGTTGTAGGCCTTCCAAATAGTTTTCTAAATTAATTAGGGTTTCAGTAAGCATAGATTAAATAAAGATGTTTAGGGTGGCATATATGAATTAATAAAGATAACCAAAGAGAGGAGTTTCTTCATGTGAGTTCAGCACGATTACGTGACTAGAAATGTTTTAGAATATAAGAAATAGGGTCTGTAGCTAGAAAGCTAGGATGAGGAGAGCTGGTAGTGGTCTGGAATGTTGCTGAAGGATAAAGAAAAAATATTTAATGCTACTTGAACAGCAAAAGTACATGATGAAAACATTGCTTTTTAGGAAGATAAATCTCAAAAATATTTTAAAAAGACTGATATTGAAAAAAATCCTAGAAATATTTTCAAGAAATTATGTCAGTGGTCTTAAGAAAGTAAGAATAAGGATTTGAAATAAGTGGTTGAGTGTTGATAACAAATGTAAAGGATGTAAATGAAAAATAGCATTCCCTTCGCAGACATAACAGAGTGGACTGGCGGAAATGATGGTTATAATTAAGCAAGATGATTAGTTCTGTTTTAGACTTATTGAGACTGGGGTGATAGTAGGGCATTTATTTAGAAAATAAAAGTTGAATGAGATGAAAATTCAGGTAAAGTTTGTTTAACGATAAGGGGCAGACCTTGGTGAATACTCATATCTGGCAAGAGGGAAAAAAAGGGGCATCAATGCTGTGGACACAGCAGTAGAGAAGAAGCAATAGAGATATTGACCATGTGACAGAGGAAATGGAAGTTTCAAGTGGTAGTCACTCCAGAGTGTCAAAGACTGCTTGAAAGCCAGGGAGAATCAAGGTAAAAATCATTGTATTCCATTGTAGAAAAGTCTTTGTTGCCTTTTAAGATCTCAGCTTTTGTATGGTGGTGGAACACAAACAAGATTGCAGGGGTTAGAAGAGAGAAGACGAGGATGCAGAAATGGATGACACTGATATTCTGCCTAATACTGTAGTTGTATTACACCCAAATGAAAGAAAATACCCTCGGCTATCTGCTTACGTCGTCATATTTGTGAAATCTCATCTTACAGTTCATCACTCACTTAGTTTTTGTTTCTCTGAACCTTTTGGCCATGTAATTTGAGTTCTTGATTCTATTGGACACTTCGCTTATAATTGAATAGGTAAGTGGTTTGTAAATGGGAGTGGTGAGGTAACGCAAGGGGCTAGATAGGAAAAACAGACCTGGTGTATGATACCTTCACTATTAATGGATTGCATTCTTAACCCCATTTTCCAGTCTCAGAGAACATGTTCAAACTTATGGAATATTTAAACCCAAAGAAGAAAACAGCCTGCCTCAGTTTGGAGCAAGTAAAAACAATAAAACCACCTGTTATTACACCATCCGGCACATGGTGCAAAGCAAGGGAGCAAAGCTGGGCAGAAATATACCGTTTCCCAATCAGAGGCAAACCCAGTTCACAACTTAAGTTATTTTCAGTTCAGAACTTAAAGTTATTTTCCCTTCATTACAGAAGCCTTTAATCAAGACAACTTTGTATATATAAAATGACTCTTTCTATACATGTAAGAACCCTAACCTATTTTCTTTGATTTCTCTTGACAGAAATAGAAAACAAAAATTAAAAAATCACAGTTTTACATGTAAAAAGATACTTAATTGAAAAGTGCTATGTTTCTTAATTAAATGAAAAAAAAAGCACACATAGTAATTATTGCCTATGATCACTTTTCTAGACCCAGTGTTCTGGTATCGTAGTCTTGATAACAGAAGCAGAGAAAACAACAAAACTGAAAGAAAATTGTTTAAGAATGGACCAGATTATAGGATACTGATTTTTTTCTCCAGTTCGTGGGAGCTATGATTTAGCAGTTCACTGAACTCAGAAGTTTATTTAATTAAGATTAGAAGTTGTAACTTGAAATCAGTGCTTATTTATATAACACTTTTAGTTAAATAATAGTAACAGTGCTCTTACAAATATTAGAATCTTAACTGAGAATATCAATAATTATCATATTTGTGAGCGCTTGTTAAAAGCAAGCAATACTATTATTAGCTTCTTATAAAACTGCATATTTTTAAACCAATCTCATTATAACTGAATAGCATTCATCAAAAAACCACATGCCTACATTAGATATAAACAGGTGCTTTACAAAGCTTAAACAGAAAAGCTTTTGCTTACTTTGAGTGTTAAAATGAACAATATTGACAGTCAAATGTGTATAATACGTTTTAAAAAAAAGAATTCTAACAGCTTGTTAGTGACAGAACTGGTACTGGAATTCAGACCTCTTAGATTCCAGAATCTAAGCTTTTCATTTCTGTGTGATAATTCCTCTTAACATGCAAAGAGAGCACAATTTTAGGCAGTGGAGATACTCTAGGAGAAGGGATATTAGTTAAAGAAAGTGATGCACAGCTTAGCCGCGTGCTGCGAACTTCCAGACTTTGTAGCATGATGCTCTCATTCTGATTATAGCTGCCGTGCTGGTAGGTTGACTTTTAACTTTTTCAGAACTTGATTGTTTTTCATTCATTCAGTAGAGACATTTAAAGTTAAAGGTGATAAAAGGATGGAGATAATGAACATCAGCCTTTTCCAGGGGTTCTTTGTTTTGACTTACAATAAAGCAAAACTCCCTTACCTCTTTTTCTTTTTCAAAAAAGAAAATGCTACCATTTATGTCTCCCAGAAGCCTTGAGATCTTTGGGGAGTAGAAATGGGGAAAGTTCTGCTGGCGATGTCCTTGAGTGGAGCCAGAGTGAGTGATGCTGCCCTTTAGTTTCCTCCCTGATGGAGAAGCTTATAGATTGAAAAGAAAGGGTATGGCAGACATACATGGAGTTTAGAGAGCTAGCAGTTGGTAGGCTTACGGGCTGTTGATTGAGATCTTTGGAATCGAGATTAATAGAAAAATCCATAATGAAATTTGGGCAGGTGTACCTGTTAAGCTGATAGACAAAGTAATTACAAGTTAAACAGTAGATGGAAAGGAAAACCCTGATGCTAGAAAAGTCAGAGCTAGGCAGGATCTCAGAAATCATGTGTCTGCCTGAGAAAATCGAAGCACCACACCATGTCTAGCACCTGAAACCACTGAATCAAGACTGTGATACAGGGGTGGTCGGGTGGTTCAGTTGGTTAGAGCGTGAGCTCTGAATAACAGGGTTGCCGGTTCGATTCCCACATGGCCCAGAGAGCTGTGCCCTCCACAGCTAGATTGAAGGCAATGACTTGGAGCTGATGGGCCCTGGAGAAACACACTATTGTCCAATAAAATTTTTTAAAAAAGAAGGCTGTAATATATGTCTTCTGACTCTAAGGCCAGTGGTTTCTCCAGCCAAGGACTCTAAAGAAGTAGTTACTGCTGCCCCCTATGCCTTGGTAAGCCCGTCTCTTTTCTACTCATTCTGTGAATACCTGCCCATGAACACAGTTCATGCCACCTCCTCTATGAAGCCTTTTCTTACTTCCTTCAGGTATAATCATCTGTCCCATCCTCTGTGTCACTCTGCAGCTGCTATAGTCTACGGGAAACTGCCACAGGGCCCACATTACTTTGTTGCAAGTTTTCATTTGTCTCTCTCTGCTAGACTAAGTATTTGAGGGCACGAGCTATATCTCACTTATCTTTGTAGTTCCAGGGCTTATCCTTCTACCTAACATACCATCGGTGCTCAATAAATGTTAGACTAATGTTTTAGTGCATTATTTAAATTAGAAATTACCAATGCATGCATGTAAAAAATGTCCTGAGATAGAGGGATTAATTCAAGTCACGTTTCCTAGGGAAAGACAGCAATGGGGAAGGCTGCCTATACTTACTTGAAGTTGGAAAATAATTTAAAGATGATTCAATGTTTGGAGTTCTCAGGTGACTTGGTTCTAAGCCTTCTTCTGGAGACTTACTATGGAGGAAGCTTGGTGCCAGAAGCTACAGTGGTGCAAAAATGAGTATAATTTTTGTGCACTCATGAGATAGTAATACAAGGAATACAATGAGAGCAGCCTGAGGGAAGTAAGTGTCAATAGCAGAGGGACATAATGGTCAACATTGGACAAGAGAATATTAAATAGAAAATGCAAGAGTGAGTGGACAGAAGATTGGGAGGCAGAAAGTCCAATTGAGGTAATGTTTTGAGTGAAGGCCACACTGACCTGATTTAGGAGAGAAAACTAAGATGATTCCGATCTACAAGGCAGTACATTGTTGATAGGTTCAGAAAAGAAGCGTTTGGGTTAAAAAGGCTTTTAGTAGATTGTGTAGAAGAAAGCAAGTCTGTTTGCTTAGTAAGTGATATATTATTGAAGAAATTAGCAAACATCCGATATCTGATCAAATAAATCTTGTGGATCTTGCAGAGTGGTAATCCAGAACTCATTAAAATTTATCTCACTGTTGAAGACCTACTATGTGCCAAGCAGCTACTATGTGTAATCTAATTTATTCCTCCCAACAATTTCATGAAGAGAATTGTGTAGCATTATAGCTAAAATTTCTTTATCACTTAAGATGTGTGCTGTTTCACATAAATTATCTAATTTGACCGTCACAATGAGATATGAGGGAAGTACTTGTGAGTACCATTCTACACATGAGACAATTAAGGCAATTAAGGATTTGAGAGATTAAGAATATTGCCCACATTCATACATCTCATAAATATTGGGACTAGGACTCACATCTGTTTTTTTGGGTGTGCCTGTTTTTTGTTTTTGGTTTTCACTCTGGAACTCATGTAATTATCTACTGAGCATTAAGAGTGGCACACAGCAGATTCAGTGTAAGGATAGCCTAAAACATCATGACATATATGTTGTAAAAGTTCTTCCAAAAGGAGAGAAGGATAAATACTGATATTGGCAACATACTAAGTAAGAGGAATGCAAACAAGTGTGTGGTGTGTGTGTGTGTGTGTGTGTGTGTGTGTGTGTGTGTAGTTACTGGAGCATTGGAGGAAGGTTGTGATTGTGCAGTAAGGGATCCTGGAAAGAACTGATCTTGGAGGTAAGTGTATCAAAGCTCGGAATGCCAAAAGGCCTGGGCCCTACAATCCCATTAGCAAGCAGAGTCTTCATTGAGAGCATCAGACTTTACCCATCTCACAAATCTCATTTGTTGATTCATCATTTTTTAAAATTTCCTCATTCACGTAGTCGCTGTACATCTGAGTGCTAGACAGTGTGTTACGTGCTGTGGCCACAGATGAGGCAGGGTAATAATATCAGTCCTGTCTTGGTCTGAGAGTGGCAAGAGGCCATGGAAACCAGGTCACTTAGTCTCCATGATCATCACATTCTTCCCAAAGTCCAACAGCAATTTTATAGAATATTAAAAGCATAACATTCACAGTGTGTCTGGTATTTTTGCCATAAGCATCTTTGCCATAAACATATCTGCAGCAATCATTTGTGCCACAAATATTTTTGCCAAATAACTAATTGGCTATAAAACAATTCTGCTGTAAAAATATATGCAACTTACTAAAAATAAGTTGTAACTTAATATATATATATATATATATATATATATATATATATATATGTACATACATATATATATTAAGTTGCAACTTATTTTTAGTAAGTTGCATATATATATATATGCAACTTACTAAATATATATATATATATATGAAACAAAAGAGGGATATTAAAAAGGACTTTTCTAGTCATTATAATGAAACATGAAAACATGAATAACAAAATTAAAAACTTCATTTAAAATGTGTGTAGATTCATGGCAAAACTGCTCAAATAACTGATTTCATTTTGTGAGTTGTACCTAAGCACTTGTTCTGGTCTATGGGAAATGTGGATTCAACTAAATCTGCACCCTCAAAGAGGGCCCTCAAGCCTCTTTCTTCTCCCAAGGTAATGTGTTTCAAAATAAGAAACCAACTCTTAAGACAAATTATCGTCATCCAGAAGACATGCTAACTATTTAAAAATCACCACTGCCATGCCTACTCATCACTCTACAGACCATTGGAAGAGCTAGCTAAGGTTTATATATGACATAAAAGTGGGAGTAGCTGTTAAGAATTTCCTCAACGGAGAAATGACACCAAACTGACAGCTAGCTTAAATACGTAAAACCTGCTGAACTTGGTTGATTGATTCCTCAATGGAAAAATAAAACCGAACAAGCAAACAAAAAAAAACCCTAAACTGTTAATGAGTTCTTTTATCTTTTTTGTGGCAAAGTTGCCTTTATGGCCAGTTAATTATGCCTTGAAAATGTTTGCCGCAAAGATGTTTGCAGCCAAGATTCCGTGGAATAAGTACCTAGAACAGATTCAGAGATAAGTTGTGTTTATTATATCATAATTACTTATAATAAAGGGCAAAAGTTGTATATCATTTATCATATACTATACTACTAAGGAATTAACTCTATATACAGCAGGGCCCCAAATTATGTCGTTTTTTTCGACATCATTTCATTACAATGTTGACAAGATGCAATAAGAATTTAACTCTGGTTTATATCAATTACCTTATGGTAAAATCTGTTTCATTATATGTCATTTCACTTAAAGTTGCAGAACTTATCACAGATGTTAAGTGAGGACTTATTGTATTTAACAAATAGTAAATAGGTCTGTATGATCTTACATGCGGTGTCAGTGGGACTCTAGTCCGCCTCTCTGTTTTGTATATTGGATATCAACTTCTAGGAAGCCTTAATATGTTTGTGTTTTGTGCCTGTTTGAGGTCTGTATGTTTCTTGAGAATAGATATCGTATCTTAAAATGTTTATTTCCTTAGTAGCTGTCATACCATGTGGCACATCATGTGTGCCCAGTAATTGTTCATTGGGTGGAATTGTGTTTAGTCTTAAGAAGCTCTAATATTTCTGTTTCAACACATATATTTCTATATGTGATATGGGGCTGTATAAAACTTCATTCGTTGCAGATTTTGACACACTGGTCGCTTTAATAAAGTTACAAATGTAGCAAAGAATGGAAAAAATAGAGAAATCATTACTTAAGATTCCAATTAAAGAGTACTAAAACATGGAATAGTTCACATGTATTATTCATGAAAATCCTCTTTTTCAGGAAATAAAAATAGATCTCAAAATCAAATTATATCTTAATTCAGGCAGGTGATTACTATAGCACTGAAGGGGGGAAAAAGGCAGTGAAATTGACTAAAGGCGGTCAGAGAAGAAAAAAAAAACCATGTAAAGCATTCAAAGTTTATGAAATTAAAACTATAAACACCAAATTTGAATGCGAGTGGGTCACTCTCTTGTTTTAACTTCCCTGTGTTGCCAGGAAGGCTTCATGCCTAGAACAGTACAGGACAATATGTAGCATTAATTTGATTTTCTGGCCACCGTAGAAACCTACCAGCTGTCACCACAGAACCATTAGCTTAAAAAAAAAATCATGTATTTGAAGAAAAACAGACTTTTCAAAACTGGGAAATTCCGTCTACTTTATTGACCCTCCATGTCTACAAAACTGCCAGTCCTCTCACTTCTAGTGGTAAGTTCGAGGGAAGACTATAAATGATGGTCAGGGCAGAGCTGGAATAACAGGAACCTTAGCCATGCCGCTGTCCAGACCCCAAACTATTAGGAACATTAAACATTGCTTGGGTGTTTCAATACCACAGGAAACATTACTGGTCAAGAGCAACAGAAACTGTATTTAGCAGTACTCTTTTTTAGGAAGAGAGCTTTGCGAATTGAAAAGCAGAGGGATAGTGGATGGGGGGAGGGGGGTTCACACAGTGTGAGGGATATAAATGATAAATGTCTAAGTTTTGCTTTGTCTTGTGCACCTGAAACTAATTAAAAAAAAAAAAAAAAAAAAAGAAAAGCATATATTGATAAACTGATGGAGGCTAGAGTGAGACCACCACGCAAGTTCAGACAATAAATCGTCTGTAAAACCCCCAGAAGATGATGAAGGGTTTTTTTGTTTTGTTTTGTTTTGCTTTATTTATTTATTTATTTTGTCTTGTTTTGTTGAGAATACACAAATTTATGTCTAGGAGGGAATTAGTGTTCATACTTCTTGGCTCTTTACCACTTGATAAGCAGCCACTCCTCTAAATAAATGTGGAAAGACATTTAAAGAATATTATATTGGTATACTCATTTGAAAAGTCACTAAATTTGTATGAATGTCTTCAATGGGGGTATTCTTAGTTCTTCTTTCTATCTTCTCCTTCCCGCCAAGGTCTTTGCCAAGGAAGGTTGTAGAATATCTTTTCTTAGGGGTCCTTAGTCAGAACATAGATGATGCTCTCCTCCTGATGAAAGAATAGACACTAGGACCTCTTAACTGTCTTTCCTGAACTCCCACACTGGCTCTTGGGATACTATGTATTAAATGCTTCTCAATTAAAAGGTTGCAATATCGCCTCACCTAAACTAAAAACCTTTCACTCCTTTATAATTTCACTCAAACCTGCTGTAGTCATGGGATGCTTTCTTTTAAAAGCAAGGTTACATCGGACCCCAGATGACTTTGTCCTTTCTTATGAAGATACCCTAGATACTTTGGAATTAGGCAAATGGCGTTACTTTCTTGGGTTGAAAAGTAAATACCTATAAAGTCAATATAAGCCTGCAATAGTTCATCTAGCTGACCAAGAAACCTTCAAATACCAATTAACATATGTACACATAATGCTTCTAGAATCTAAAAGTCAGCACATATGATCATAGAAAAGTTAACCAAAGATTTTGGTAGGCTACCATTAGGCAATATATGCCAATAAAATATATATTGCCTTTTAAGCACTTCCTAACAGAATTTCTTTCACCCTGAGATTTTAGATTTTATTATCAGAGGCTTGTTTTCTTCTCTTTGAAGTTGTTTTGGTTTTGTTTTTGGTTTTTTGTTTTGTTTTTTTCTCCCCAGTTTGCCACTCTTTAATAA
Organism: Rhinolophus sinicus; assembly: GCF_036562045.2. Lineage (NCBI taxonomy): Eukaryota > Metazoa > Chordata > Mammalia > Chiroptera > Rhinolophidae > Rhinolophus > Rhinolophus sinicus. The sequence goes on from NC_133756.1 coordinate 111,133,796, forward strand.
TGTGAAGAGCTTCTCTCTAGAGAAGCTCTGAAGCAAAGAAATGCTTCACAGAGCCATACCGAGAATTAAAACATCACATTAATTCAATCTTCTCTTTCTGTTCTCCCTCTTTCAACTAAAGAATGTTGTAAAAATAATTAACATGGAAGCACACACATACAGGGAATTTTAGTTTGGGTTTGTACTTTTTCATGTGAAGAATGAAAGCCTCCATAAAGCTGCTAAAGCTTTCTAACATCAACTCCGCTTCTATGACTCATTAAGTGGCTGAAGCCCAGAAAATCAAATTTGGTTTAGGGTTATTTGATAATGTAGTAACACAGTCAAATGTGATTCACCAATTAGCTCATTTAATTAGAAAATCAAAAACATGCTTCAAGTGGACCCACATAAGTAACATCTATTGTCAGCCTTTGTATTTGCTGATTCTAGTTGCAATTACACCTTCAGTTAATGTGACTACCTCCCAACTCCTTATGGAAGAGAATTCATAAATATCTGTGTTAATAAGTCAGCTAAATAAATAATGTACTTATTTCAGCCAGTCATTCATTCACTCCTTTTCTATTTATTTTTATTTTTTTTCCTTCATCAGTTCTTTCTTACCAGACTCTATGGTTGGCTTTCTGATCCTTGCCTATATAGAACGCTCAATCTGCAAAAACTATATTTAAATTCTTCTAAAGAAGGGAAAACCAACTGACGTTAGAATCCTACAAAAATTATTGCTTTGTAGTTAAAAATTAGTCTTTCTAGATGATTCCTAAATGCTAATGATATTGCCAGGACACATGTACGAAAAAAGAAACAACCAATTCCAGAACATTTTTGCTCAGAAGTTTTGCCTGGCTGAGAAGGACTCTGTGATAGATGCAAGTGGGAATTGAATATTTGTTAGATTATTTTAAAGCAACTCTTTGTATATTCTGTATGCACATCTGTGGAAACCATGACATTGGCTTGGCTATATTTAAAATGTATTTCTCTCTGTAAGTCCAAATCAATTCAGGGCTGGTTGGATGGTTAAAACAGTATCTCACTAAGAATTTCAAACATGTCCTACTTTGCTCTTCTGTCATTGCTACTGAATTACATGGGCATGGTTACATGGTCCGGGGCTTCCTAATAAACATAACAAGAGAATGATAGGGATGAATTACCTGAGCTTGAGCCAATAAAGAAAAAAACTTTCTTATATGACATGGTTATTCTTAATGATACTTTACAGCAAAAAATAACATGTGGTTGTGCTGCCCTTACCACTGATTTTTAAGGTGATATTTTAGTGTTTAGTCATGGAAATTTTTAAACAGATTAGGAAAGTATTTCCCTTGTAACTATAACATTGTTTCTAGGTGGTGTATTCTTTGTAAACTCACAATGCATATTTTGCATTGTTCTCTCTCCCCAAAACATTACAAAATACTAAGGGATGCAATAGGCTTTGATTTTTTTTTTTTTTTTTTTTTTTTTGGTTGTTTTGGTAGAGTCTCATTCATGTATTTTAGAATAGCTTGGGTTATATTTTATTTACATAAAAACATACCATCACAAACATCAAGTAAGTGTGATTTATCCATAGCCAGAATGAAACTTAACCCCCAAATGTTATGAAAAATGAAGTTGTCTCTACCTCAAGATGTATTTAATCGTTCTCTTTCTTCTTTTCTATTTACAGGTCAATGGAACAGAAATTGAATATGAGTTTGAAGAAATTACTTTGGAGAGGGTAAGAAAACTCCAATAATCCAAATCCCAATCTTGCCTTCTTTGTTCTGCACCTAATGGGTTGTCTTGTGAAATCACTCAGTTGTGTATTATACCCTGGAAGTTTCAAAAAGGACTCACAATGAGAATATTAATGAAATGCTTGTTTTGGACGGGATGAAGACAAGCAGACCAAATAACCAGAATGTTCAGTATGTAGATTGCATTGCCAGGATTTGGAGAAATGAATGGGAAAGACAGAAATGTTCAGTGAGCTAGTGCAGTACTTTTTTCCTATTTTTTTCATTATTGATGTTTTGCCATACATTTTTAGATACATCACAAAATATTTTCATTTATATGATATTAGTACTATCTTCATAACAACCATTTTCATAGATTTTTTAATTTACAAAAACAAGTGATAGATTCTAAAACCACCCCTACAGAGAAAAGTACAGGATCCCTGCAGAGCTCTGCAAATATGCTGCTGAAGCCTTGGCAAAGCTTTGAAAAATAAGGGAAATTCTGCGCGACACAACCCTAATATATAGTTTACAAAACAGTAAGAGAAAGGTCAAAGACTACCTGGGAAAAAAAATGACCAAAGACACTAACACGGCATTCATTAAAAAAGAAAAGGCTGATAACATACAAAAACCTGTTAAACCTTATTAACAAACAAAGAAAACAATGCTTCTAAACACTTTTTATCTACCCAACTGGCAAAAAAATTAAAAGGAAGGTTAACATTCACTGTCATTGAAAGGGTTTGGATATTGGTGTAATCGTAAAAAAATAATTTAGAAGATTGTAGCAAAAGCCTTAAAATCAACACTCTTTTGGACCAGAAATTGTATTTATTGAAATATACAATTCACAAAGAATATTCATATTGGTCTCAATTATAATAGTAAAGATTAAAAGAGACAAATGTTTAATAATACATTATTATATGCGTGTGTCTATATAACAGAAAATTGTATTAAATTCTAATGTAGTAGTATTTTAAAAATATTTAATTATAAGGATAGAAGTGTAAGTAGACTATAATTAAATGAAAAATCAAGTTTTTAAAATGGTATTTAATATATAATCCAATAAACATAAACAAAGGTATACATGCATAATATACATTCGTAAATATGTACATAAAGCCTAGGAGGAAATACATCAAAATGTTAAAAGTGGTTAACTCTTGTTAAGGATTTTGGGGTGATTTTTAGTTTCATACTGTTATTTATGTTTATTACCTAAATCTTCCATAACAAACATATATTGCATTTATAATGAGAAATAAAAATATAAGTATTTTTCCTAAGCTATCACTCAAATATGAATTCACACTCTAGACATACACTTAAAATTTATATTTTATTTTAAGTTTGCTGATAATTCACTTTCCTAAGTCAGGGACTTTATCATTCTCAGCCTAATTTTTATAGAATATGAGTGATTTTAAAAGGAAATTTACATTAAAAGGTAAATGTTTGACAGATGGGTACTTTAAAACATCCATTATGAACCCTGATAAATTTTTAATGGCATGCTTAATGGAGAAAAGTGAAGCTTATGGAAAATTAGTCCAAATGAGAGAAAAGAACACATTTTTCCTTCTAAATCACTAATCTTCTGTCCAGAACTGGCTATATAATTTGTGGGGTGCAGTACAAAATAAAAATGTGATGCCCTCGTTTAAAAAATAGTAAGAATTAAAAGATGGAACCAGCAGTGCATTAAACCAAAGTGGGCCTTCTACGTGCCGGGCCCTGTTTAACTGCACAGATCTCCAACTTGTGAGGCCAACCCTTCTCTTGTCTTATACTCCATACACATAAACATCTTGAATATAGTGCCATTTAGTTACCCTGGTTTTATAGGTCAAGATATAGTTAGAAGTTAATGTTGTTGAAAGGTACAACATTCAGTAGGAATCTGACAATTGTGGGTTCGAGTCTGGGTCTGACACTTAACTTGCTTAATTTTCTAGCAGGTCATCTCACCTCCCTCACTTCCTGACCTAGGGTTTCCAGTCCTGCTCTCAACCTTGTCATGGCTACTCATTGCACCCATCCCCCAAATCTCTGCGTTAAACATCATCTTCTCTGAACACTACCTCTTCTCTGTCCTGATCATTTATTCTAGTACCCCAGCCCAAAAAGTCTTCAACCCAGTTGGGACCTTGAATCACTGATTTCATAATTTCCCTCTAGCTGTCACCCTTCTTTATGCACTCCATTCCCTTCCAACGTAGCACATTTTCTAATTCTCCCTCTCATATACTCAACATTTTTTTCTCCTCTTTTTTTGCATTCATCCAACAAAACCTCGTCTCTGGTTAAATTAGCACCTTCCTACTTCATGCCAGCACCTGGGCAACTGAACATGCTAGAGAAGCACTCACTCATCTCACTTAAAAATGATAACTATTGATTTCAAATGAAACCTCAAAACATCTTAGCAATTCTTATACATTTCTTTAGAAAAATCACTTTCTAATTCTCTGGCACAACGATTCCGCATCTTATTTGTTCTCCTAAAATCTCTCACACTATGCCCACCCCCATCCTCACTGTCAGCTGTTGACCTCTTTTCATATGTCCTAGAGAAATGCTAAGCACTTAAAAGAAAACCGCCTTATTTTTCGACCACCAGGTCTGCTAGTGTGTTCCCCATTACAACGAAGGAATTTTCCTTGCTCATTTCCAAGGTCAGCTCTTCACTCCTGACCTGGGCTCTGTAACCTCTTGTCCATTTAAGGACATTGCCTGCATTTTTCTGCTCCCTCCTGCACTATCAATTTCTCTGTCACTTTTTCCTGAATAAATTTAATGCAGATATGATATCATGTCTCTCATCTTAAAAAAAAAACAAAGTCCCTTGTCCCAGTGTTCGCCTCCTATTACTGCTTTATTATTCAATTTTGCTTTACTGGGAATCTAGGAAAATTATCTATTTTCATTAACTCCACTTTATTACCTCATTTTCTTATTTTAACTTATTTCATGTTTTTATCCCTGCAATAGTCCTAAAATCATCCCTCTGAAAATCACTATTGGTTCCATCTTGCTAAACCCGAGTATCAGTTCCCAGTTCCAACTGACTTCTCAGCAGCATTTGATGCAACAGTCATTGCCTCCTTCCTCAAAGATGTAAATTTCTTGGCTTCCAGAACAAAACACTTTCCTGTTTATTCATCACCTCATTTGTGTTCTTTCTCAGTCTCCTTGCTAGCTTCACCTCTAAATGCTGAAGCACTCTTGAAACCCAATGCACAGACCTCAGTCTCTCCTCATTCTCTGGGTGATCTCATCCAGACCCATGGCTATAGATGCCAACTACCAACTGATGATTCCAAAATCTGAAGTCATGACCTCTGCCTGCACTCTAAATGTGGACAGCTAATTGTCCAGTTGGCAACTCTAGTATGGTCCTAATGGAATTTATGATTTCCCTGCACTCCCTACCCTCAGGGCCAAAGCTACTTCTGTCCTAATATGCCTCATCTTAACTAATTGGTTGTGTTTTTTTTCGTATTGTTCAGGCCCAAAAAAATCCACCCAGAATTCTTGCTTAATTATTCCTTTTGTCTTGACATCCAGAGCAAATCCTAATAAAATTATTTTTCAAAATCAATCACATCTTTCCACCTGGGCTACCTTTGGTCCAAACCAATATCATCCCGTGCCTGGACTACTGTAATAACTTCCACTTTTGCCAACTTTTCTTTCTCCTCCAAGTAGCCAGAGTGATCTTTTAAATATTATAAACCAGATCACTTTTATTCTTAAAACCCTCTAAAGGTGACAATTACACTCATTGTCATCACCTCCAAGGCCTTCTACAATCTGACCCCTGCTCTTCTCTCTCCAACATTATGTCCTCACAACCAACTCCTTGAATATTTCACTCTAGCCATGCTGAATTTCTCATCATTCCTAAAACAAACAAACAAACAAACAAAACAAAACAAAACAAACACAAACTTTCCCATCTCTAGGCCTTTATATATGTTATTTTATCTTCCTGGAAAAATCTCCCTTCAGAACTTTACACAACTTGGACTTTTCATTATTTAAATATCTACTCAAGTGTCTTCTCAAAAAATCTCCTCTGTGCACCCCATTTAAATTAGTACTACAATCTCCATCACACTCTTTTTTTCCTTTCCACAGCTTTATCTTTTAATTGCACTTACCAATATCTGAAATGCATGTTTTCTATGTATTTGTTTGTTTATTTAATGTTTACTATGTTAACGTCCCCCCTAAATATATGCTATATTTGAATATATAGTCACTTCTATACCTAATCTGCCTCACATAGTCTGGAAGGTGGTATATGCGCAGATTGGCAACAAATGGATTATGCCTGGGTTCTTCCACGGCAAGGACAGTGAAGTAGAGACACATTGCCTGCTTTAAATCCTGATTCTACCACTTTCTGGTTGAGTTACTTTGATCTGAAGACTGAACTTTCTGTGCCTCAGTTTCCACATGTGAAAATGAGGCTAAAGTATTTGTAATTAACTCCTAGGGCCCTTGTGATGATTAAATGAGTTATTACAAAGATTTAGAACAGCATGCATAGCTGTTATTGTTAACATTTCCTGCACGTTAACATGGTAGTTCTCACAAGTGTTGTCAGAATCACTGAGGAAGCTTATTAAAAGAATAGCTTCCCAGTCTCAATGAACAATTTACATTAATCGAGGAAGAACTTTTTTTATACCAGCTTTTCTTCCTCTTCTTCTTTTTTTTGTTGTTGTTGTTACTTTGTTAGATATCAGATATCCAATGATGAGGAACTTACAGTCTTTGCTGTATACATTTATAGCTTACACATTTTCTACATTTACTCTCTGTAACATTTAATTTAATAATTGATCACACTTAGTAACATCCCTATGAGGTGGATATTGCTAAGTCCCTTTTATATATTAGGACACTGAGATGCAGAATTAAAATCACTTGTCATGAGTGATGATGTTAGTGAGAGATGGAGCTCGGATTAAACCCCATGCCCAGCAGACACTAAAACCTAAGCTCATTGCCATTGAGTTAGATTATCCTCAAGATTAAGCTCAAGTGTCACTTCCTTCACGAAGCTTTTCTTGACTTCCCCTTTTGGGCAAGGTATCCCTTACTAAATTCACACAAGTTGAGAACTTCTTACATTAAAGGATGAATAAAATCTTTTTCAATAACCTATGAATTTCCCTGATGGACGAAATTTTGTTACAGTATTCTTTATATTACCGTGATAACATAAAAAGAATCTGAAGATAATGTGAGGACACGTTGATGACTTGACTCGTCTTCAGCAGCAATGTTCAATGCATTGGCCTCTTGCATGGTGAATGCCACACCTTACATGGTAAATGCCACAAATGTCTTATGTACCTTTGTGTCGAGCACTTACTGAACAAAGACACTTGTTTCATAGCATTTTACAGCCTGACAGAGGAGTACATAGGCAGAAACCATGAAGAAGAGCAGAGTGCTGAGTTTACCTGGCCCAGAATGGGGTGCTTCCCTGAAGCACTCTACCTGAGCTGGCTTATGAAAGACGAGAGGAAGCTAGCCATGGAAAAGGCAGTGGAAGAAGGTGGCCTCTCAGACAGGGAACAGCAGGTGCAAATGCTCAAGGGCCCATGGAAAAGTAATATGTTCAAGGAACTGCATGTCGTCAGAATGACTGCCCTTCACGTCATGAGTAGGACTCAGAGAGACCAGCCTGGAGAGATGGAGAAGGCTGAGAACGTAGATTCCTTGGATAACATATGGAAGGGTTTCAATGTTATCAAGAAGGCCCTGGAGAGCCTTTGAAGAATTTTAAGCAGAAAAGTGACATAATCATATTTGTGTTCCAAAAAGATTACTTTGACTGCAATAATTTGGTATACATTCCATAGGAATCAGGAGATGACGCTGGTATGCCATGTAAGACATACAATTAATTGCTAAATTCTGCCAGAAGTGATGGAGGAGAAGATGATTCAAAATATGTTTAAAATGTTAGAAGAACAGATTCTAATGTTTTTGTAGGATGGGAAAGTGCCAGAGAGAGCAGAAAATATCAAAGGTGCCTAGACTAATAATCCAACAAATTTCTTAACACAATCTGGGCCTCTCAGCGATGGACACCTGTGGTATTTCAAGCCTTTCTGACACCCTGGGCTCTTATGATATTAACAAAGATAGCTGCATATACAAAGTCTGAGTGATTTTTCTATTATCCATGTATGAAGTTAATAAGTTGTGTACCCCCAATATGATTTATCTCAAGAGAAACTAGTTGATTCGGCATGGATAATAGATTAATCATGCATCCATAATCCTGACCAACATGCATAACTACAATGTAGCAGAGAGATATTGAAGTGACTCTCTTATTATCTACCGACTCCTCCAACCCCTGCACCCAGCCTCCAAAAAAGAAAGAACATTTGGAGTGCTTTCCTGACAGCCACAGAATGTATGGCCATGTGATACTATTTGAATGTTCTCTGTCTGACAAGTCAGAGATATTCTTTTGTAATTAAAAAAAAAAAAAATCAAATATCTGAGGCATCTTCCTAAATGCAAATCATTGACTTTTGTTACTTATTATTTAACCCGTGCTAAAACAAACAGATTTATACGGTGGTAGAGAAAAATGACTGATTGATTGTACCTTGCAAATTCCTATAGGTGAACCAAGGTTGGGGTATAAAGTGGGTAACATGGGAATTTTGAAAACAGTATTTGGGAATTGCCATGTTAAAAGGGACCCATTAAAGCTGTCTACTAACTATCCAGATTCATCCAGGAATCAAATTAATTAGAATGTCATTGACTGTCTGAATCACTTAGGCCAAATTTTTTCTCTCACATTACTGACTTTTCATAAAGATGAAACTTCCTAAATTCAAATAGAATTAAGGGTCTATTACTTCAAATAATGTAGAGGCTTTGGGTTTCTAAATTCCTGAGTTTTTCCTGCCTTTTTAGCCATTTTCAATTAATAGTAACAAGAATAAAAAGGCAGAGTTCCAATAATATTTGGTGCGGTTTCAGTTTTTATACAGTAAGCTGTAGCACAATCTTATTCTAGTTTAGTTGAATAATTTTAATTATGATTAATTTTAATTATGGATAGGATTCTTAATTCTATATTTGATGTATGTCCAATTATTAGTGTGCATTTTAGCTATGTTTGAAATATATGCATGTGTATGTATATATATAAGTACATAGATACTATCCAAACATAAGTTTATATTTAGACACAAACACAAACTATTTTTTTAATATATATGTATTTTGATCAAAGTTTTATTGGCTTGGTGGAAGGTATTGCAAAATTTATGAAACAGAAATAGGTTTATATAGTGGAAAGAACAGTCTTTGAATTCAGACAGATCTTATTTTGAATCCAGGATTACTCACTTCCTGTGTGACCTTGAGCAAATTACTTAACCTATTAAAACGTCAGTCTTTTTTCAGTAATGAATGGAATACTAATATCTATGATATAGCATTGTTGTAAAATAAAAATAATTTATGTCAAATGCCTAAAAGAGATAGTAGAACATCGTAGATGCTCAATATTATTTGTTATTACAAAACACACAGAAACACACACACACACACACACACACACACACACACTTATCCAGGCCTCATTTTTTTTGTTTTTTAAGATGCCACTGTTGGTACAACTTCAGACCATGATTGTAAGGCTAGGTCAAGTGGCAAATGCATCTGCTTGTGTGTGTGTGTGTGTGTATTTGTAGTAAATGATAAGCTTATTAAGTGATCTCCACAATGCATGCATACCCAATTGATGTATTTTTTAAGCATGTTTAGTATATCAGTGGAATCTGCCCTTGAGTTTGGAGCCATAGCTTCCTCTAGAATAACCCAATGCTATTTGTAGGTCTATATTTAGTTCTTTGTTAGCTCATAATAATGTAGTTCCAGGCTAGACAAGCAGTTAGAGTGTTTTGTTTTCAATAGCTTTAGGCTATGATATTTGCTTTGGATACTCTGATACCTCCTTGAAATATTTTATTCTAATGATCTCCCACTTCCAGTTGCTCTATATCATATAGCAAGCAGCAATTGTTTTGTCTGTGCATTAAAACTGGCAGGAAGAATATCCTCCTTCTTATGGGGAGCTTCTCTCCCCATTCCAACCATGTGGTGCTAGGGAAAACTGCCAGTCATAGCACCTATGGTCTCACAGTTGACTAGTCTAGCGTTACTCTTGGGAATTACCTGGTGAGCTAGTAAAAAACTCTACTCTGATACTGAGGTCTGCCCTATACCAAGGGAATCAGAATCTCAGGGGGTAAAGCATGGAGAATCTTTATTTTTAAATTTTTTCTTAGTGATTTGATGCTCCGTTCACAGGCTGACACATGAGCCAAACTGAGCTAATCATAATGTTCCTATGAGAGAGCCAGAGAAAGAAGATAAGAGAGAAAAAAAATGGAAGCATCCATTTCCTATGTTATGGCTGTCCTAAAGACCCAGCCAGATACCACTCTCTATCCAATGGCTTCATGAGCCTTCCCTGAATTTCTTCTTAGCCAGACCAGTTCAAATCAAATATCGTAATTTGTCTGCAAGCAGACTTACACAAATATATCTTGATGTTGTATTTAACGGTGCTGAGGTTGTTAAGTAAGCATGTCCTAGGATCATACTGACATAGACTATTCTCAGAATAAATGTTGTCTTGCTTCAATTTTCTAACTTCCTAAATTCTAATCATGTTTCTCACCACCAAGGTAAGGCCATAAAGCAAAGCTCTCCAGTAGAATAATGTTGGCAGGTTGCAGTAAACCTTAATACCCCAAAGCTTACACATACCATCTCCCTTAGAGTATCCCATTACTGTGTTCCAACTCCCAGAAATAAAAGACCAATAAAATAAAAAGAGTGGCAGATATAGAGAATGGCTAGTGACAGGTCTATGAATTTAGGTCTCTACTGTCTAGAAACCTATCTGATTTGGGAATCAACAATCTTTGCACATGTGGAAAATGCTTTGCAGTGTTAACCATTGGACTCAGATGTCAGGAAAAAAATCGACGGTTAGAAATATAGTTTGCAGACATTTAGGGGGTCATTAATCTAACTTTTCTTTAGTTGTAAGCATCGAAGTCTCAGGATTGAGGAGAGACTAGTAAACATACCTCAAAGAGGTGATTTAGATGAATCAGCACAAAATGCATTGAGCTTAAATTTAGGTGCTGACTCTAACCATCTCCATTTTTCTTTATAAGCTCCCAGCTGAGTTATTTCCCTTCTTTCACCTCACATACCCTCTGTATTAACAAGTGGTCTCTTCCAGTTCGTTAGTCTGAGCCTTAGTGTCCTCACTTCGTCTAAACCGCATATATGTTTTAGTCTGGGAAGCTCTGGTTATGCTATTACCCACATCTTTCTCTGATATGGCCCTTGGTCATTACAAGCATATCAAATGCTAGTATAATGGTACTTCTAATACTAAAAGCTTATAGACAAAATCTACGATGAAAAGATTTGCCCAGAAATGATAAAACTCTTATTCCCAAACTGAATTTTCCAGTCAAAATAGGTCTATTTCCATGACTTGTGTGAAGAAGCTGTGGATGGTTAAGGAGGTTTGGTGCAGAAAACTCTAACTCAGGGGTATCCTGAGAGTTCAGAATCATGATGGAGGTACTGGATCCTGCAACTACTGAGACACGAAGACCCAAGGAGCACCGCAGAATAGGGCCCAGCAATCATACCTGCGTCACTAAATGCTAGCTCTTGAGAAATGATAAAAGCTGAGGATTTTGTTACGTGCAACTAAACAAACCCTAATTGATGTAGTTCAACTGTCAGGCCCACAATCATTCTTAGTGCTTTTCTTCCCATCCACTTCAACCATCTCCAGGATTATCCCACAGTTCTGTATCCCTACACATGACAATGCAGCCTATGCATCGTTTGGTCATTTTTCCTTACAAGTAACTGCTGCTACATCCATGGCCCTTTTCTGAGTGTCCCTTCCAGTCTATGAATTTCTGCTATACCTTTTCAATGTAGTGAGTATTTGTTTCTTTTCTGCCCATTTCATTCTTTTCACCCCTTCCACTTTGCTAACTGTGCCCAGATTTTAGTTCTGATGCTTATGTTCACCCACATAAACCATGTGTTTTGTTGGATGGAAGCTAAGGTGAGTCTGAAATCCAAGGGTGGACCCTTATTGATTTAAGACAATTAATGTATTCTACTCCCTTGGCCTTTATCAGCATTGGATATGCAACCTAACCCAGTCCAATCAGAGTGAATTGCATGATTTTATTTAGAATTCTGAGATGGAAACCCACCCTCTCCATGGGCGTACAGTAAAGCAGGGAAGACTATAGCACAGACAGTAGCCTGGGGCCGTGTTATGACCAAAAGAGAATTGCAGCTTTAGAAAGAAGTAGCATTTTAGATGGCCAAGTAGATAAATGCGGTCAGGAACAATCTTGGTGATATACTGAGGCCATGAATCAAACCATTGCTGAGGCACTCCTTGCGAATTTTTATTAAAATGAACAATGAATCCCCTTTATTGGGTTAGCCAGTTTGAATTGGGGCTTGTGTTCTTTGCAACTAAACAAACCTAAGTGGCATAGGAGGTCATGAGAATCTTTAGGAAACAGCTTAGGTCCCCATTTTCGTAGACATACCTCAAAATCGTTCAGCTCTGAAAATTATTCTCTCTCCTTTTTCATTCCGGTTCAAGGGAATGTCTCCCCACCCCAACTCCCATTTGGGAAGCCTCACTCTTATTCCCGCCTTCATCAAGACTCTCTGCCTCTACAGAGGACTTCTCTGCTCCATTTTGCCTCCTCCAAAAACCTTTTAATTTCTTCTAAAGGCTTAGGTTTTCAGAAACATAAGCAGGGAAGTATTTGCAGCCTGCTTCTGATTTCAGCTCTCCTTCTTACCTCCCCCTACAATGGACACCTGCTTTAATGGGGGGAAAGGAAAAGGAAAAACACAGGGAGAAGAAATAAAAACACTTGTATCTCAAAATAGAGTTGCATAGTAGGAAAACTGAAAATTATTTCCAGTATTTGAGAAATGGTTAGAACTAGTGGGTTTAAAAGCTTGTCCTTTTACCCACTTAACTTGATGAGCTTAATGTATTGTTAAACTTTCAAATTATCTACGCTTTGGAGAAAAGAAATGCATATATTATGAAAATAGTCACAGGCATCAAAACTTCTATATTACCTTGTTTTAAAGATTTAAAAATTTTTGGTCTATATTGATTCAGCATAAATTAAACAATGCACGTTTAGTCATTAAAAAGAATGTCATTTTTCATTTAATTCAGTACCACCAGTCAGTTTCTATTGATCCTGAAATTGTTCATCACTGTCTTACCATTTTTCCCTGATGAGCTCTTACTCAAAACCCAGGTCATATGTTACCTCTACTTTAAAGCTGTTTCAAATTTCCTCAGTCAGGGTTTGCTTATCCATTCTCTTCATTAGCTCAGGGCTTTCTCATTATTATCTGTGTTTATATTATATTTACCTTTTAGATAAATTTCAAGACCTTCAAAGGCTAAAATGTTTCTTAGTTTAATCCTTTTAATTTTTTTTATGTCTAGTTGTTTTTAATTGCTAGAAGAATCTAATAGATTGCTAGTAAAATCACTGTAAGAATCATTTAACCTTTTGATAAGAGATAGATGGTACAGATTGTTTTGCCTCCTTATAGCGTGTGTTTGTGTATACGTATATATATATTTACACACACATATTCATATATGTGTCTAAATTTTATATACATTTTGTATTACACATTATAAATTATATAATATAAACATATACTTTTCATGTATTTGTGTATATTTGTATATTTGTAGATAGATGGATAGATAGATAGATATAGATAGACAGACAGGATCTTCTTTTTAAGCTGCATACAATTAATTCTATTTCTCATTTTGGTAGCAGTAGCTACTCCCACTGTAAGTACAACATTTTCTGAAGTTTGAGCCTTATATGTTAATTACTCTATAGTTGTTATCTTGTATCTTAACAATTAGTCTATTACATAAGCTTTAGAGCCTCTCTTTACAGATAAGCAAACTGTGGTTTAAAGAAGTTAAGGCATTGGTCCATGGTCACAAAACTAGTGTGTGTTAGAGCTGTCTTTACTTAGTATGTGGTGCCACCAGTAAGCCTAAAAAATATGGGAGACTTTTTGGAGTAACGTATTTATTCTCTGACCAGCTATGATATATTCAGGTTGCCTTTATGGCTTATACATTTATCAAAAGGAAATACTACACCAAATGGCAAAATATCTTAGGTTAGCATTGGAAGGCTAAAAGCACCTTCAAGGAAAACACAAAGAGAGTAGGTATATAGAAATTCATCTATTTCTCCTCAGAATTATTTCTGAATGTTTGGGAAATAAGCCAATTCCCTCTCCCCTCCATCTGCTTAAACTTGACTCAAAGCTCAGTAATGTTACCCCAACTCTGGGAGGAAAAACAACAAAAATAACATTATATCTTACATATTTAGCATTCTTCTAATTCAAGAAAAGGAATCCAGTTCAATCAGTGTTCCAATTGTACTTTTAAAATTTTCCTCCTGAAAATATATCCATGTTTTCTGAAGCTAATATCGGTGAGGTTGTTTGTTACTTCTACTGTGCATGAGTATTAGTGTTTCATTCAGTTGATATACTGTATACAATATAATACATCTCATTTTAATATTCATTATTTTCAAAATATTTCAGATATTTCATTTCATTCTTCAAACTACCCTGTGAAATTGGAAAAGAAAACATTACATGCCTCACTTTATAAATGAGGAAATATTTGCAGGGGTTCCCCAAAGTCATGCAATCCAGAGCCAAGGCCAGTCTGAAATTCACATCTTTAACCTCTAGCCTTGCTCCTCTTCCTCTGTCTCTTGCTGTTTTGTTTTTGGTTTTGTTTTAAAACAAACTGAAAATATCAAATATAGTCATTGATTTCTTAAACTAAGCTAAAATCAGAAGAAAACTTTCATACCAAATTAGATTTTAAATCACCCTAAATCATTTAAACTTGTTTTTGTTAAAATAGCTCATAAATATTTAGGCTATGAGAAGCATATCTACGTACCAAGTTTTATCTTGCACCTTAAGAAGGAAACTTTTAACCCTCTAAATTTTGAACATTACTGTTTAGAAGGCATTTTTTACATTGATTTAAATTCTCTTCTAATAATTTTAACCAACCTATTTCAACCAACATAGTAAAGAATTTCAAGTGTGGACTATGTAGCTATTTAAGCTGACATCAAATTGTGGCTTTAACACTTACCAACTTTGTGAATATGAGCAAGTCACTTAATCTATCTGTGCCTCAATATGCTTGCCTGTAAAATAGGTGCGATAATAATACCTCCCTCATAGGGCTGTTGTGAGGACTAAGTGAATTCATCAATATAAAATAAAATACTTAAAACAATGCCTGGCCCTAATACGTACGATACAACAGCTAGTAATCATGATTACGCGTCTAGTTGCTCTTCTTGTGAAAGTCCTTGAATTATTTTAAAAGGAAATCAACATTAACTTCCTCCTTGAGTCTTCTCTCCTGAAGCATCTCTACTACTCCCCCATGTAGAATTATTATTGTTATTTTTATTATTATTGTTATTCGCCACATGCTCTCCTTCCTCTGGCAATGCTCCAGATCATTACTTTCCCTCCTAAAAATGTCTCTCATTCTACAGATATGCATTGATTGCCCACTGTGGTGCCTGGAATTCATGCTTTGTTCACTCAACAAGCATTAATTAATTGCCTCTGCTGTGATAGGTGTATTAGCTGCTGTGAATAGGTAGTGAATGACACTGTCTGCCCCAGACCTTAGGAGCTAGTAGAAGAGACAGACATTGAATGAGGGTCATTACTTCTGGGAGATCTACTATCACAGAGTGTCAACCAGGCTTGTCGTCTTCTTGTTCTATGTAACTCTTCCATGACATAAGCCCCCCCCCCCCAAAGAAAAAAGGAAAATACTCTTTCATACTCACTTTACTGTGGTAAAATGAAAACTCAAACTTTTACATTGCTCAGGTATTAAAGTGCATGTCTCAGTCCCTAGTGTGTTTCTCTGTGGCTTCATTCAATTGTAACTATGCAAGTGACAAAATAATGTACTGCTTCCAAATTAAACTCATATCAGTGTGATTTAAACCACCTTCTCTTCAAGCATGTTACTTTAGGGACAGGCTGTCTGTAGCCTGGGTGGTTTTGACAGAAGTCACAACACATGCTTTTCAGAGCAGTACCACATTGGCACTGCCAACAAGGATGCTCTCAGCTGAACTGACCAAATCCTTTGCCAGCACTTGAGAATGAACTTGAAATGCAGTACACTTTCTGCCTGGACAACCTATGCATCATTCAGACTCGGCTGTTTTTCAGAAAGGGATTGTTGTTGTTGTTCAAATATATGGAAACATATTCTGGAAATCTGAACTTTGTGATTAAATTCACAATTTTAGTCTCTTAAGTAATCCTATTTACAGCAACTCTCTGAAGTAATTATTATCATACTACTTGCAAACTGAAGCACTGAGTTATAAAGTAACTTCTCCAAGGTCACACAGCTGAAAAGGGGTAGAGCAGAAATCTGGACTGATTCTGGTTCAGATCTAAAACTTCACAAAGAATCACTGGTGTTATAGTTTCGTGTTTCTCTTTCCACTCATTGCCAAAGCTGACCGTTGTTTCACAGAGCATGCTACTTTTTCCTTTGGAAAGTTTGGCATTTGAACAGCTGATGTGAGGATTCTTGCCTCTGGTTTCCAAAGGGATGTTTCTCGACTTGAACATAGAGTCTGCATTTTTGCTCAGTGGGGAAGGAAGACTAACAACATTAAATCAATGCAGCACTGACTGTGAAATCAGTTACCTTTTAAATCTCAGGGTTATTGAATTAATGAATTAGTCTTAGAAGGCTGTGTATCATTCCTGGAATCCTGAGAAAGGAAATCGAATATTAACCCCGTTCACATCTATAATGTACAATTTATAGCCACATGCAGATTGAACCATATGGTGGAAACATTCTTTCATTCTCTAAGATTATTTTGTGTTTGGTGCCCCTCTTACAGCAGGTCTTTTAACTGACTTGCCTTGTGTGATCAAAATAATAAAACATCTGTTGATAATAACCTTGAGAACAAATTGGTGCTTCCCAAACTTGCTTGAGCTATAAAATGTCTACTGTAATAATGAATACAAGATGTAGAGACAGCATATTAAACATTCTCTCTCTGCGTCTCTCAATCTCTCTCCCCGCCCATCCCCCCCACACACACATGCCCTCACACACAAAATTTGGTCATGCCATCTCAAAAAAATTAGGCCCTCCAACATTGCCGAAGCCTCATTCGCAGAAAACTCTGCTTCATTGTGAATACGTGGGGCTATTTTTTTTAATGGTTTGAAGCATGGTTATGAGTTCTTAAAAAGTCTACAAACGGAGATTAAATAACCATACTTAGGCAGTTTCATATGAAGCATGTCAAAGCTGCATAGTTTTAAAACCTCAGGAGAAAGTTGAGCCTTCTGAACATTTATAAGCCACCAATGGATTGCCAGACTCCAAACCACCACAGAATTTCCTGGCTGTCTGGTGAGTTGCCACAGCCTACATAATTGCAGCCAAAAACCTACTTCGTACTGGAAAATCTGTGATTCTCATCATGATCCACCCCCTTGCAGGCCCTGAGACCACAGTCTGGTTAGAATGAGTATATTGAATATTTGGTACTGTTTTTATTTCTGCTGTGCCCCCTCTCTTCAGTTCTGCTATCGGCGTGATGTTCCCTTGGGTAGACCAGGATCCTTGGTAGAAATTCCAAAAGAAAAATGCAGGGCAAAATTTCTCCCACTCCTTCAGATTAGTGTAATAAGCGCAATAGACTTTGTAGCTCCCAGCAACTTTTTATCTGTCGTATGACTGGGTCTGTGTGGATGTACGGTAAATTTTAACAAGTGCTGTTGCCCACTTCCTGTGATGCATAGAGACCTCCAGAGTCTTTGCTGTGACCATACATGCAAAGTAACTTTTAGCCAATGACAAAGTTCCTGACCCAGTGTTTCCTGCCCTAGGTTGGCTGAAAATCTCAGTTCCAGCCAATTGTCTTCTGTTCATTCTTTTGCCTCATGAGCTCACTGCTAAAATTTTTCTCATTGTCTTTCCCAAGATTACCAAACCGTATCCTTCACTCTTTAAAAAATGGTCCACTAAGTGAATATGTATAAAATGCCACTTCCATTTAACACCGATGTGATGAGATAGTAATAATAGCTCCTAAATGTTTGAGATGTACTATCAAGGCCGCCATTATTTTATTTACACTCCATAGCATTCAGCTTTTGTTCTTCGCATTTGGAAGATAGAAAAACTAAAGATTGAGTAGTTCAGGAACTTACATTTAAAATCACATTTCTATTAAGTGGTGGGGCCACAATTCAGTCCCAGCTATTTGGATAGCCTCTGTCCGTGTCCTGTTTCTGTCTATAAACCTATATGGTAGATGTTATTAAAACCCTTAAACAGATGAAGAATCTGAGGCTAGACAGTTAAGCAACTTACCCAGTGTATTAAAAAGCAAGAGATAGAGAAAAATGATGCAACTGTGTATCTCTAGCACATTCTGCCTCCTCTAATATGCTTGCCTTGGCATCACCATTTGTTTAACCAGAAGTATCATTTGCTATTTACACCTAATCAGTCACTGAGTCAGTTCCACCTCTTTAATCTCTCTCAAATCCACCTATTTTCCCCCAGAAACACTACCTACTTCAGGCCACTGTCATTTCTCACCAGGATTACAGCAGCCTCCTAACTAGTCATTATGTCCCATTCTTAAGTCTCCTTCAGTACATTATCCAGACTGTAGACAGCATGATTTTTCTTAAGATAAATCATGGCTGTGATACTCATTAATCCCTACCGACTTTTAGGTGAAATCCAATCTTGGCTTCAAGCACATCAGGCCTTATATGTTCTCCCTCTCACTTAAGCCTCCAGTTTATCCCTTACCATCCACTTCTTGCATCGAGACTCCAGCCACATGGTATGACTTGGAATTTCGAAACTCAGAGTTCTCATTTTCTCACCTCTTCTTTTCTGTGAATGCTCTCTTCCAGGCCCCACCCGCTTTGCCTAACTATGCTTGCTCAAACTGCATGTGTGAGCTGATGTATTGTCTTCTAGAAGCCTTCCCTGACGCATCCCTTACGTCTTCAGTGCCTTTCTCCTCCATCAGCCATTTGAAAGTCCTCTGCCATGAAGACTTATGGGCCCTTTTCCAGAACTTATGAGTTGACCTCCTTGGTAGCTGCTCAAAATAATATTAACAGCCCCAATTTTCTTGTCCTTCAAAAAAGAATACATATATTTAATTAGAGTGAAAAAAAAAAAAAGTGTCCTAGTTGCCTTCCCCACCACAATTATGCAGCCGTTTATAGGTGCAAATTTCCCATCCTACCAGAATCCACCTAGAGATGGAGTCAGATGTCGGTTGAGCCTCTGCTGGTTTAACAACATTCATTCAGTCAGTCAATCAATAAATATATATTGATCACCTACCACATGATATGTTTCATTTTAGTCCCAGGGCGTATAGCAGTAAACAAAACAAATACAATCCTTACCCTCAAAGAGCTTATATTCTAATGGAGGATGCATTAAATAAACTACATAAGTAAAATGAATAGCGTTGTAAATGGCGATAAATGCTCTGGAGAAAAATAGAGCATATTTGTGTTGATCTCAATTACCCAAAAAAACAAAAGCTATTTGATGTTACACCCTGATATGGGAATTACTAGTCAAAATGGTCATTGCCCTTCATCCCTTGACTGGTATGGATTTGTGGCGTAATAACTATCCCCTACTGGTTGTGCTTCAGACCCCTGCAGAAAAGTGGAGGTACGGAATTAGCAGGCATTGCCTTTGCTGAAGCATCAGGGGCAGTGGTACAGACTTAAAAACAGTAGCAGTCAGATTAATTGTTACTTTGCTCACACAAGCACATGTGCGTGTGCACAAACACACACACACACACACACACACACACACACACTCACCTAACAAAGGAGGTATTTTGGGACAAGACTACATGTGATAGAACTCTATTTTAGTCTCAGCAGATGCTGAGAAAAAAATACTAAGCTCCAGGAACAGGGCCTATTTCACTGGTGACTGGGAACTGACAAGGTCAAAAGGCCCTGTGTGTGTACCCCGATGGGTGTCCAGAAGATAAGAAGCTAAGCTTTAAAAGTGAATGTGCTTCTGAGCATTGGTAAGGCCTGAAATAAGATGCTGACCACTGGTGTACTTGTCCACAGAG
Source organism: Rhinolophus sinicus (assembly GCF_036562045.2). Classification (NCBI taxonomy): domain Eukaryota; kingdom Metazoa; phylum Chordata; class Mammalia; order Chiroptera; family Rhinolophidae; genus Rhinolophus; species Rhinolophus sinicus. The sequence goes on from NC_133756.1 coordinate 111,153,903, forward strand.
TCCCATAGCTTCCTAAGTTTTGAGAAGTAGCACTTTTCAACCCACATTGAAATAGCTCTTTGCTTTGGAACTATGAAAAGAGTCCAAGGAAATGAGCAGTATAGTTGCTGTGAAGCTATAATTGCCAAAGGAATCTGTTAGTTCCTTCTTCCTGAGGAAGATTCTTTCTGCTTACTTCTTCGGATGGGTCAGGAACTCTTCCTACAACATGTAGGCACCTATCACACTATATCATGACTGCCTTTTTTCTGTCAGTCACGCCAACCCACCCTTCTGTTAGACTTCCTTGAGGCAGTATCATTTATTACTGAATTCCAAGCATCTACAAGAGTGCAGGCACCTAGTAAGAAATACATGAAGGAAGAAAAAAATGGGTAATAAAGTAAGGAATTCATATCATAGACTCAGAAAATATTGGAGCCGGAGAAGGTTGACAGGTAATTCAACCCTATAATTTGATTTTGATAGATGAGGAAACTAGAGTATCACAGAGTTACAAGAACTCACCTAGAGTCAACATAGGAACCTAATATTAGGACAAAAAATATGCACTCCTTATCATTTCTTCCTCTGATAGGAAATTTCTGATTATGATATATACTAATAAACATATCCTCTTTTGTGCAATCAAAAATAAAATTATTAATTGTATTGTGAGATAATTTTTAAATGATAATTAACTACTTCCATGATATGTTTTTTGTATGTGATTTGGACTCAACCTCAACTTAAAACAGAATGTTTGAAATTAAAAAAAAAAAATCCTATAAATAGTTTAATGAGTACAACTTCCTACAGCCAAAACAAGCCATTCTGAGATCATACTTCCAGTTTCTTTGTCCCTACTCTAAGAAATCATGGGACATCAGTTATGCCTCCAGAACTAAAATCATCAAAAATAGGAATAGAATATATCTCTCCTTTATTTGCATTGGAATGTTCGTTCTGTCCCCTTGCAGACTTTTTAATATATATATATATATATACGCATTCTCAGTCTTGTGACCTCATATCATCAGTGTTTCAGAAGAGCAACATTGGAGATAAACATATTTCTTCAAACTTCTTGCCTGGTTTGGTTATCTATGTCACAGCATGCCAATCTCAGCTTAGTTGTTTAAACTTTTTTTTTTTTTCCATAGCTTTTCAATATATTTGCAATGACCTTTGTGGTCAATGGCAATAATCTTCTGACCTAACATCTATAAGTGTAGCTTTCCTTTAAAGATATTCTGGTTGTTTGATCCTGATCATTTTTATTTATTTTCCCCAGTTCCTAAAAAGACTCACAGATACTTTCATGCCTTGAAAATCCAAGATTTAAAAAAAAAAAAATAACTCTTTAGCTGAAATGCTGTTTCATTCAGTTTTTGCCTAGCAACTTCCAGCCATCACTCAGGTCTTGGTTTAACCATTACTTCCTCAAAGAAGCTGTATCTGATCTTCAAATTTAGATTAGCCAGCCTCTGTTGTTATTCTCTCCCATAGTATTTGTAGATTTATTTCTATTTGTTCATTTCTCTTTTTGATATCTGCCTCTGCCGTAAAGTATTAAACTGTATGAAAGAAGATACCATCCTTGTTTTGATCACCAGTGACTATATAGCATCTAGCACAGTACCCTGCACATAGTAGGTTGTCAATAAATTAAGGGGTCATTAAAAGAAAACAATTTTTGTAAGTTTTGAGTAATGAAAATTCATTCTATTTTTTTAATGTACTATTGTTTGGTGTTCACTTTAATAAGGAATGTGTATGTTCAGGAGTCGTTGCCAACTAGGAAAGTAAGAAGAATACAGTATGTAGTCAAGTAATTTTATCATACTCCTGTGTTCTTTTCTAAATACCTTTCTATCACCCTCTCATTACATGGCAGAATTCTGTAAGCACAAACTCAAAGCCACGAGAATCAGCATTACCACTTATCATCTCCATGATGCCTCTCTAGCCTTTGTCAAAAAAGATGTGCCCAGCGCTGACTACCATAATCAGGGATGTGTTGTGCTGCGTGCATACTTGCCCACTTACTAAATACACATATGTGCAGGGCTTTCTCACTTCAGTATCTGTATCACACCATCTCGCCATGATGCTCTCGAATATGTTCGTCTTCTGCATGATACCCTCCCTTTAGTATATTAGTTCTCTGTGTGGTTTTGTTTCTCAGAACAGGTAGTTCCACTTGAAATCTGAGACGCTTCCCTGAAAGCAAGTGGAAGAGAATCATTTCAGCCCAATTACTTCTAAGTTTACAAGTATACATTTCATGCATTTTATCCTCTTGTTTGTTTTTTGTCCATTTTGGAAAAGAAGTGGTTTATTTGTGCTGTTATAACCGTTAGATCACAAGCTGGACACAGATGGAATACTAAAGAGCAATGGTGTATGATTGTTTTACCCTAGTAGTTGCTTAGGAGTGATCATTCTTGTATAAATATGTGACTTATTTTCACTTGTACATGTTTGATAAGTTCTTACAGAATAGAGATTGCCCTTATAGCAACTATGCCCTATATTTCTTTGTATCCTTGACAATACTTAAAATAAATCTTTACCTATTGGAGGTAAAAGTAAATCTTTACCTATTGTAGGTGTTGGTGAAGGTATGATTTTTCTCTTGTTTCCAAGGAGATTAGTGAGTGTTTAACTTATGTTCCTATGTAGAAAAAATGTTGCAATGATATTTTTAAGATTGTCATAAACTGATTCATTTTGAAATATTTTATTAATTTTTTAAACTTTTGTGTAAATTGTCTCAGATTCATATCCTCTTTTTTAGATTGCAATAGGTCAATCTAGGCTAGGCCTGCTATATTGTGTGTCATGGAATATATTCATTATATGCTGTTTCAAGAATATATATCTATATATATATATATATATATATATTTTTTGTAATTGGTAAAACTAGGGAATAGCTTTATAAGCTAGACCTTTTGTGAAATTGCTAAATACTTAGTATAGTACTGAATACTATTTTAATACTTTTTTATTAGTACTTGCAAAATATTTAAGATAGTAGTAAGTACTGTATTACTATATGTTAATAATTTTATGAAAGTTCTAAACTTAGGAATAGAGAAAGAATAGATTTCTGCAAATATAGTCACTTTTGAGAGATAATTCACTGGTCACTCCCTTTTAGAAATTTTCTTGGGGGACATATAGGTGTAGGGGGAATGCATAAAACTCATATTTAAGACTCTATGATCACAAAGTATAATTCTTATTTACTGTAAACCTTACAGTTGAGATCTCCTTGTTTTTTCTCTAAAAGAATGTGACAATACAATAAATAATTCCATGTTAAATGAACTTAGTGCATATTTTACTTTCTAAGGAAAAGCAACTATAAACTCCTTGTGCTACCATATGCCCTTCCACACAGCATGGCTGTTCTGAATCAGGACGCTGGCTCTCTCCATCATGCACTTTTTGTAATACATCATTTGACAGTGAAATTGTATGCAGCATTCACATTTGAGAAGTATTAAGAAATGTAGGTTAGCTATTGAAATTTAGGGGACATTTGCACAGTTTTACTGCACAATTAAAATTGCGATCATCATGGAAAACTCAGATCACAGGCTAAGCTCTCTCACAAATACCCTTCCCAGTAACAAAAGTACCTTTCTGCTGCCCACGTCTTAGTCCAAAGGACCTTGAAGAAATCATTTCACTCTTTGGGCCTATATTTCCTAGTCTGTAAATGTATAGAGGTTCAATTAGACAACCTCTTAGTCCTTCTCAGATTTAAAAGTTCTCTACTAGGCCTGAAAAACTGAATCTGTTATATTACATCGAAATACCTTCTCTTCAGTTATTCTGGGGGGGAAAAAACTGTTAAAGAAAACCTGTTCAGGTTCCTGAAACACTTTTCCCCTGACCCAGCTGGTGTACTGCTTCATTTCATTTTTATCTGCCATAGATTAAATGACTTTGGTTGGGTTCGGGATCATTAAGCTAAAATAAAAAGACTGCTTTTAAGCACACTAATTGACAGCTTAGAAGTCTCTAGCAGAACATGCCAAATGAAGGTGACTTATTTTGTAAATTGTATATTGAACTCTGAAGTTAGAAGTACTTTTAAAATCCACACACGTTTGTTCAACTTAAACTGCGGCTGCATGCACACTCACATGTGTGTTTAATATATGGTTCATGGTTTACCAGCTGCACAGCCTTAGTTGATTATATCATTCAAGTGGATATTGCTGCTTAAATGTCTGATTGATCCAATTAGCCAAAGACTAAAATTTCTTGCTTCATGGTGCAACTAAGGGGAGAAATTTTGACTATATTAGAGTTCATTTCAATGTAGACTGATAAAATTAAGAAGGAATCTGATAGAGAAAAATAAATAAGAAGAGTTAGATTTATCTAGTCATATATATATATCCACATCTCTAGCAGGAAGAATTGTTTGTGTTACAAGGAAGCCCTGAATGGTAAAGAGCTGTTTTGAAATAGTAAATAGATAATGGTAAAATACAGGATTGTATGAGAAATCAATAATGTAAAAATGTCTTATCACTAAATTGCAGTGAATCAATAAGAGAAATGTTCCAATAAAGTATACATGGACAGTAAAGCACACTAAAGCAGGTCACTTTTTTATAAGCAGACAAAGGATATAACTAACCAGACAGATTCCTAAGTTCTAGTACATCAATAACAAGGACTTCTTCCATCTACATCCCAACTACTGGTCTAACATTATGTCACACCCTTCTCCAACCTACCCCGCTGTCTAGTCCAACCACATGGCTTAAGAGTTCATTAACTCCACACATATTTATTAAAGCACCTACTATATACTGGCAGTTTTATGCCCTGGGGATATAGCAGTGAGTAAGCAAAATATCCCTGACTCCATGGAATAAACATTCTAAAGGAAGAAGACCTGCAATAGATAAGCAAACTAAAGTTTAGCAGTATGTTTTCAGGATTGTTATGGCTTGAATTCTGTTTCCCCCCATCCCCACCTCCCCAAAGAAAGAAAATGATGCCTAACCCCCAGTACCTGTGCATGTGACCTCATCTGGAAATAAGGTCTTTTAGATGTTTATGTTAAGATGAGGTCATTAGGGCGGGCCCTAATCAAATATGACTGCTGTGCTTATAAAGAGGGAAATTTAGACAGAGACAGACATGCACATAGGAAGAATGCTATGTGATGATAAGGGCAGAGGTCAGGATGACGCCAAGGAATGCCAAAGATTGTCAGGAAACCACCATAAGCTAGGAGAGAGACATAGAACAGATAGATTCTCCCTCATAGTCATCAGAAGGAACCAACCATGCCGTCACCTTTGTCTCCAACTTCTAGCCTCCAAAATTGAGATAATAAATTCCTGTTAAGCTTCCCAATTTGTTTTGCTTTGTTACAGCAGCACTAGCAAACTAATACAAGTAGGGGAGGGAGATGGAAAGTGTTAGGACTTGAAATTGTAAGTGGTGTAACCAGGGCTCACTGAAAAGATGGCATTTGAGCAAAGACCTGAAGGTGAGAGGGCAAACCCTGCAAATGATCAGAGGGACAGCAAGTACAAAATGACTGTGGGACAAGTGAGACTGCCATGTCCTTGTAATAGACAGTGGTCAGAGGGACTGACGAGGTGGGAGGTGATAAGAAATGAAATCACAGAGAGATGAAGGGATCAGATTGTCTCAGGCAAGGAGTGGCTCTGAAATGCTTGGGTCGTAGGACTCTTAAAATTATTGAGGACACGAAAGAGCTTGTGCTTATGTGGCTTATGTTTATTGGCATTCACTGACTTAGAAATTAAACCCAATGAATGTTAAAACTATTAATTTAAAATAATGATAAAATATTGTATGTTAATATTGCAGCGCTTTTATAAAAAAATAGCTATATTTTCTAAAACAAAGCTAGTGAGAGGAGTAGCTTACTCTAAATGTGTGACCTTGAGCAACTAACTTAACCTTTCTGTGTCAATTTTCTTATCTAATACTAGCTCATAGGGTTTCTGGGAGATTAAATGAGATAATGCAGATAAAACACTGAGTGTGGCACATCGCACATATGAAGTGCCCTATGGGCATTGCCTAGTACATTGTGGCTTTTATTATCATTATTTATAATTACGTGTAGCATCAGTGTCAACCGTGGGGTCACTCAACACCTACTAAGTTCAGGCCACTGTCCTAGGTTATTGAGAGAAGACCAAGGTAACTGAGTCCCTGTTTCCAGATGCCCATGATCTAATTTGAAAAGAGGGATGTGTAAAATAGTATTTTATATTAATTATCTATACAGAATTTAGAGTTTCTCTCTAAATTCTTATCATATACATATGTATTTTATATTTTCTACAAGATAATAGAAGACGATGTATGTGAACTTCAAAATAAGTGGTGGGTAGAGAATTTAAGTGTTCAGAAAAGGAGACTGGAATTATAGGAAGGCTTTGCTGTGGATATGGAATTTGCTCTATTACATAAATAGGGTAAGTAGTCAAAACAAAGGAAGGCATTCCAAGCCGCTGAAATGAGAGTAAAATAAATTAACATGGGTCAGTTCTGGTATATTCAAGTAATAGTAAATAAAATAGTAATTTGTAAAAATAACAATAAATGAAACAACAATTAAAAGATCACATAGAGCGTTAGTAGAAGCAGGACTGGAAAGGTTGGCAGTTCAGAGCTAAATGTGAATGGGAACCTTATGAGCACTAAGGAGTGTTAGAATCTATATCAGAATCGGGCACCCTGCTGAGTTCAATCCTAGTCTTAAACAGCTGGCTTCTCGTGTGGATTTCCTCCACAAGCCCTCACCGTAGTGGTTTAGCATACTATTCTCTGGAGTCGGGCAGTCTTGGTTCAAATTCCAGAGCAGCCCCTCACTCATCCTCCCTGTGCCTGTTGCAACATCTCTAAAATGAGGAGAATAATACTGCCCACTTCACAGAGTTATTGTGAAAATCAAATGAAATCACACATGGAAGACTTGTTAACACTACAGTACACATGTTAACACTAGCCTGGGCCCATTGCAACCCATGGAAAAATATGAGAACCTTCAGGAATTTCCAACCCCATCTCTTTTCCATCATTCTCATTTCCCACTCCCCAGGAACCATGCATTGCTACTCACCTACCCTTGATCATTCATGAACTCAACAGACATTTACTGTTGTCCCTATTTGTGCCACATGTTGCTAAGTGTTCAGACTACCTATTACAGTACCTTCAATAATTCTTTAAACAGAGTCTATGTGCCCTGTTATTGTCAGACCCACAGTATGCACACTTTTAGCGTGCTCTAGTGCCTTCCAGAGCTTCTTTCAGATCTTGTCACCACTGTTATGAAAGTTAGATTTAGGCAAAGAATGAGAGGATGATTTGAACTAGTCCCATTGTTCTCATAAATCATCAGACAAAATGGGAGGAGTTATGAATTTTATGGCGGAAACAATTTCAGGATTAAAAGTGTTGTAGGAAAATGCAAAGGGCCACGCATTTTAGTGGGAAAGTAACATTCTCTAAACAAAATTTCGAAGCCCTGCTTAAGAATTCTATTGCCACTTGAATAAACACTATTAATAAACACAAAGCTAGGAATGTGCATTAAAATACCTGTGCATATGCATTTGGTCACTTGTTCTAGAAAGGACAGGAAACAGAAATAAAAGTGATTTATCTTCTGAAAAGAGAAACTCTGTAAATGAAGAAGCTTTATTCTAGTGCAAATTGCACAAATGCATTACTAAAAAAACAAAATTACTCTATTAATTAATAAGGGCTACTAGAATCATAAAATAATACACAATTCTATTTTGAGACTGCAGTTAAATTCTACAATTAATATGAGGTCATTAAATTTTTATATCTGCCTTAGATGAAGATTCTAATCTGTTTTAATTTTGGCATATATATGCCATTAGACTTGAGTAACTTTAAAAGATAATTCTAAAAACAGAAGTTTTTAAAAAGTAGGATAGATAAAAAGATATATATATATATATATATATATATATGTACAGTGCTATAAATATAAGAAGGTTCCATGTGTATAAATGTTTTAAAAGATTAGAATTAAAATCAGAGTAATTAGGAATTTGAGATTTATAAAAATAGGACATCTGTTTTCTTAACTTCAAACATGGCAGGAAAAAGAAATCTAGATTTTTTTTTAAGTTCTAAAGATTCCTGGAAGTAATTATTAGCAATTTTAACAATATTTTTTGGTGTTCCACATAGAAATTTTGGAAGACGTAAAGAAGCTCAAAGAAAATAAAATCCCCTGTGTATTTTATAAAGTTATTTTATGTATCTTAATTGCTTTTTAAACAAAACCGATATTGTATCATACTTACAATTTTAAAATATAATTTTCTCATTTAACAATGAGCATTTTTCTATGCCATAAAAATGATTCTAATGGTTGTTTACTATATGATTAAACTTATTTATTTACCACAATTTATTTAATTGGGTATTTTTCATTGGACATGTAAACTATTTATAGTTTATAATCTCACAACATAAATAATTCTGATGAACATCCTTAACCTAAATTGTAAAAATATTGATTATTTATTTTGAATAAATCCCTAAAAATGTAACTGCTAGTTTGAAGAATATAGCATTGACATTTGATAGATATTTTCAAGCTTCTCTCCAGATGGTTTATACCACTCGATACTCTCTCCAGCACATTACGCCAGGACTTTGCTCCCTCCTGAACATTCATTCACTTATTCATTCAGTCTGTGTTTATTGAAGACCCTCATGTGCCCAACATGTACAAGGAATTGGAAATACAAAAGTTGACTAGACAGACATTTTGCTACCTTGTTAAAATGTCCAGTTTAGTGGGTGAGTAAGAGACTAAAGTAAATGACTAGTTTTACAAGAATTATAAATTGTTTTAAGTATTACAAGGGAAATAAACTAATGGTCTAATTTTTATTATGCCTTGTTTGATAGTCAAAATTATTTCTTATTGTTTCAGTTTGCATTTTGTTATTAGTGAGGTTGAGCAGTTTTATAAGTCTACTGATTGAATTGTATTTTTTTTCTTTTCTGAATTCAGTGTATGTCCTTTGTTCATTTTTTAATTTACATGCTTACACAATTTTTTTTAAGTCTTTAAATCTTATTATATATTAAAGGCATCTACAGTATGTCTTTTAAATTGGGTATCAGATTATTTCTCATAGATACAAACGATCAATTTTGTATTTCCTGTAGTTTCTTTTCCTTGGTATTAGGTTTAAAAAAACCACCTTGTCCTTGAGATTAGTTAAACGTGCTCCTGTATTTTTTCCCACTATATTTTTCTTCTACATTCTCCGTCAGTTTTCTTTTTTCTTTCTTGTATTTTCAATCTCTCTCTTTCTTGATCTCCTCATCAACATTTCAATTTATTCAACTATTTGCCAACATTGATGGAATTGTTTCTTCCATATCCCCACGCAACTATCCTAATTCTACCAATACCTCACAGCCATATTTCTCTTGCTGCCTCCATTTCTTCATCTCATTCTCACTCTTCAAACCACTCTACTATGGTTTCTATGCCCAGCGCGTTCCAACTCTTGCTAGGCTCTCCAATAACCTCAGTGTCATTTAATCAAATGGATTTGTTCATACTCAGAGATGGAAAAGTTAAACACAATATTCTTTATTTCATCCTCTTTATTAAAAAAAGAAAGAAAATCTTGATGTTTCCATTAAAGTTATCTCAGTTTCTTCCAATTTAAAGCCATCTTTTTCAGGTAAACACAGTATATTATTTAATAAGCACACTGGATGAATAATCAATCAATTTCATAGTTCAAATTTGTTAGCAGGGCTATTTCTTAAATATCAATGTGTCTCCATGCCACTTTGGCCAGCCAGCCTAGAAGTAGAAGAAATCTTACATGTCCTCATTGTGATAGGAACTTGTAGCTGGTTTGCAAGGACTCCTCTGAGTCCTTGCCGAATGATGTGGTTGTGTCTCTGCATCCCCTTTGGGCATCTTACTGGCATCTGTTCCTGCAGCCTGCAGCTGGAAAACTTGTTCTCTATGCTTTAAGCATTGTGACAGCCCACTTATCCCCTGTGACATACTTGCCCCCATCTCACATCTTGCTGACTCTAAATATCCTCAGAATCATAATGACATCTCTTAAGTGACACTGGATTAGGTTGTTTACCTAGACATACCTGATTGGGGGTCACCTCATTCTTCAGCACGACAGTCCCATGGGAAGCCCACTGGTTCGCAGCTGCTTTTCTTTGAAATTCCACCAGCAGCCCATGGGATCTTCTGGTTATCTCCATGCCATGTGAAGGTCATAAAGAACCAGGAAACTGCAAGAGGGCAGTCGGCTATGTAATGTGACAAGTACTGTCTCAGCTTTACTCCCCCTCTGCCTCCTATGACCACTTCCAAGTCTACTGTACCAGAGTCTCCAAGAACACTTTTTCTCAGAGCACTAATGGCCTAGGGGGACACAGTTTTCACTGTTTTGGGATTTCCCCCCAAACCTATGCAATTGTTTCCAACATGCCGCCATTCACTCCCACTTCAAACATATGGGATTTGACCTAGAGGAAAGATCATGGTAATACCTGTTTGGTTATGCTGTTTTCTTCTCCCATTTGGAGGAATCTTTGTACTTCCTCTTCCAATTTGGTAGGATCTTCTCTTATATTGAATCCTGAGTTCTTGCTTCCTTTAAGGACTTGTTGTTCAACGCATTATCTTTCCCTAAACTATTGATTCACTGGACAAGAAGCCTCAGGTCAGCATTCTTTAGGGGGAAAAATGTGCATATATATATATATAAATTTAATCATTTTTAAATAATATGCTAGTTATAGGCAGTTTTGTCTTATACCAGAACTCAGAGTGTTTAACAATGTTTATCACTCCCCCATATTAAAATAACAGCTTTTTTCTTTCTTGATAGTAGCCTATCTTGGTTTATGTGTATCTCTGTGCACAATCTTTCTTAGTCAACCTTACTTTTTCCTCTTCCACCCAAATTCTGATGACTGAGAGACTCCAGCCTTAGTTTCCTGAATCTTTTTATTGTCCAATCACTCCTTAGATGATCGACATATTTTAATGGCTTTAAATGCATCTGTATGAATTAATTTACAAACATATATCTTCAGACCAGACACTTCCTTTGTGCTCCAATCTTGTATACCTAATCGACTATTCAGCATTTCCACTAGCATGTCGTACAGGCCTTCAAGTTCAACATGTCCAAAGTTGATCTCAAAATCTGGTTCTCCAAACTCACATCTCTCAGAATTCTCTATTTCAATGCATAGGCCCCCCAATTTTATAAGCCAGAGACCTAACGCTGATAATATCTCTTTCCTTCATTGCCTTATCTAAACAATGACCTAATCATATCTATTTTCACCTCCCAGCATATCGTTAATCTACTCACTTCCTATACGTTCATTGCCAGCAAACTAGTTTAAGTTGTCTCGTTTTCCATTGGACACTAGCAGAGTAACCTCCCAATCAACCTTGCTACTTTCTCTTTTTGCCCTATAATATTTCCTTCACATTGTTGCCAGAGGCATTTCAATACTTTGAGTTACTTAGTGGTTCTAGATTTCAGTTTTTTTCATCTGTAAAATATAAGATTTCCTAGCAGGAACAACAACAAAAAAAAATTGGCACTATTTATGTACCATTTCTAGACACAGTCAATTTAATTTGGAACATTAAATCTTTCAAAATAGGACATCCCCAAAAGGTTAAATAATAAAAGAATTCTTTGGTCATGAAAGTCTGGAATGGCTTTAATAGATATTGCTTGGGGCTGCTACTGTTAGGTTTCTGGTAACGGTGGGGAGAAGATGAAAGGAGGAAAATCCTTCCCTTAATATTTGTTGAGCACCTACTATCAATAATGATCTAGAAATGAATAAAAATTATTTACTCTCCCACTAGAGAGAATAATAAGATAAACACATTCAACAAATAATTTCTTCTCTCATGTAGTAACTGTTATGATAGAATTATAAGAACACATTTCTGTAAAATCGCAACGGAGGGGAACTTACAACCTTGGAGTTAAGGGATGTCTTCCTGCACATAGCACATTTCAGGACTTTCCCTAATCCACTCTTTCCCATTGTCAAGTGGAAATAACAACTCACAGGGAAACTCGTTTTATCAGAGGATACGGAGGTTATATTTATGTCATGTCTCTAGACCATCTTTAACCAGCTTTTCTGGTTAAACCTATGACATAGGGACATAGCAAACACTAGCACTGGTTAATACATTGGGAAGGTGAGTGCCTGAACCGTACCATCTAGATGAGTTTTGTGATTTCAACAATGCTCTGTATTACCCGAGGTTCATGGTAAAATATCATTCTCTAAAATATGTATATATATATATATTTTTTGTTTTTGGTGAGGAGAGTTCTTTTGAATGACAATTTGCTAAATTCAATATTGTGAAATGCCTCTCATGCAGAACTTTTTTTATTCACGAGTCACAAAACATAATGTTAGCAGTTTCTTGCTTACTTTTTAGTGAGTAGAATACATTTTCAATACCACTTTGTGAAACTCAGTCTCACACTAATCAGAGTGCGTGTCTCAAATAAATTCTCATATATCTGATGATGTGGTAACTCAACCTGCTTCTGGAGTGTTCGCAGTAGTAGCCAAGGAAGATACACAAAAATGTTTGAAAAAAAAAATATCGCCTCTCTCTTTATTCGCCTACTTGCCTCTTAGGCCTCTATTTCAAGCAACAGAAGTACTTTAGAGATTGGTAAAATAATATATTTTAGAGTTCTGACTGCTCTTAATCCTTCTGAAGTAGGAGGCCAACATTCACACCGGAGTCTCTGAGCAGTAATTCACTGCAGAGTTGGATAGACTGTGAGTAGGGTCCATACTGTACCCCACATATAGAAGTGTAGGGACAGCACTCGTTGAAAGGGCTGCATGTGAAGTGGTTTCATCTGCAAGAGAGGCCTCGTAGCGTGATTCTAGGGTCCACCTCTGTAGGACCCAGGGTTGATGAGGGATTACAAGTGATCCTGGGATATGACTCTAGATTGCAACACAGATAAGGCTTCCAATTGACTTCTACCCTTGTGTTTTACAGAGAGAACATGTGAGAAAACATGTGGTATAAGAGCATTTTATACCAAGGTCTGACAGCTCAAGGCAATGTTCCTTTCACAGAGTGTAGGAAAGTATTAATATAAACAAGGTATCATTTATTACAGGTCCACTGTGAAGTGCCTATTGCAGATGTGTTATGCATTTTAACTATTTTTATCCTCACAACAACTCAATGAGATAGGTGCTAGTAGATCCACACATTTTACACATGTTGAAACAGACTCAGGAGAAAGTCAGTATCTCATCAATGACACATTTAATAAGGAGCCAAGTACCAGAGAGGTCTGAAACCAAACCTCATACTCTGCATTACAGATTGCACCTAGCATTGTCTGTGATCTGTAGTCTTACCTCAACAAGTGTTAATTTTTTTCTCCAGTATTTTCTTTCTTTCCTTTTTTCTGTTATTGCTCCCCCTACCCCTACCCCCCCCCCTTTTTTTAAATAGTCCTTTTTAAAAATGCCCAGACTTTAGAGCCATAATTTTTCCTCTCTCCTTCGGTAGAATTAATTAATTGCTTTCTTCTTCTCACTAATTAATGTGTGTAGGTACATGTACAGCGTTGTGTTTGGTGTCTGCCTGTCCAAGATTGTGCAATTTCCTTAATTTGATTTAGGATTAATGCTGCCTCATTTTAAGCAATCCACACAAGAATTGTTTGAAAACAACAGTAGTTTATTCATGCTTACAAACACTTTTCAAGTCCCTAATGTGTTCTTAAAATGAGCCAGCCTCTCCCAGTATACAGCCTTGAAGCCTTTGCTTATTTGCCCTAGTATCACAGAAGTTCAAAGTCAAGTGTCTGGTGTGCAGTGAATTTACAGTTGTGAGCTCATGGTTCGCATGGCTCCATGGACATGATTAGGAGCAAAAATCTCAGAGGGCAGAGACATCCCTGGTCATCAGTTGACTTATGGGTCTCCAGCTTTACAGGACATTGTAACATCCTCTCCTCAGATGTTCTTAGTGTACCAAGGTACCAATGAGAAAAATCTGGGCTCAGGATTATTTTTTACCACTGATTAGCTATTTTAGTTTGAACAAGTCAACCTCTCTGAATTTCTACATCTTCACTTGGAAAATGAGGCTAATTAGCTCTACTTTGATATCTCTTAGCAATTATCTAAAGATGTAATATGGAAATTTCTACAAATGGTCTTTAAAAATAAGCAAGGGAAAAAAGTGAGAGGCTGGACAAATAAAAGTTGTCACATTAATTGCTGATATCATCTGCAATGGTGGCTACAAAGAGGGAGGAAAAACAATATTATTCATATTACTACCATTTAATGTGTACTCTTTACATAAGTGATCTATATATTCACTCTCTGCTACATCGTTGACTCTGTAAAGAATATATAGTGGAGTGCCACAGTGTGTCACATAACCAGGGACATATAATTATGAACCAGACAGGAACACAATAACCCTACAAGGAAGATCTGATTAATCTTATTTTACAGAGGAGAAAACAGAAACAGACAGGACAGAGGTTAAGCATCTTACATGGGATTATAGCTGTGAATCCTTTTCATCCATAATTTGTGTAGTTGTTGTTTGTTACTGACAGCCTCATGAAGTCAGGACTGTGCCAGTTTAGTTTATCCTGTTCATCCAGCATGTCACACATTGCCAGACAAAAAGTAGATGCTCAATAAATATTTGTTAAATAAATGACTGAATAAGTGAATGAATGAACAAGAGTTTGGTAGAGTAGAGGAAAGACGTAAGAAGCTAGAGGAATGTTGAGAAATTAGAACTCATTGTTTTCATGTGCATTTGTATATACACATCTCTGACCACCAGCACCACCCATGTCATGACTAAATGTGAGGGTGTAGTTATTTGGCAGACTAGGTAGGAACTGCACACTAATGTAAGGTTATATGCTAATATAAGGTTAAACATAGCTCAAAACCTTTACAGTGACACCTGCATAGCATGACTACCTTAGTTCCCTTCTAATGCTTTTAGTTCTATTTTGATGACTGGCTGTATTAAAAACTTGCTGAGTAAGCGCAAACTGCTCAGCTACTACATGCTACTCAGTCTGGATTCTTTGATTAATTATTAATGAAAGAAACATATTTTATCTTTGTAGCCCATATGGTTTATTAGGGCTGAGTGTTTATCAACGAACATCCTTACTTACTGCTATTGAAGACCTGTCATGTGAGTCTGTCTGGACCACCACTTAATTTAACTGGGCCTTTCTTTCCTTATCTTTGATGTAGAGATACTGATGCAAACCTTTCTCAGAGCAATTATGAGGAACTGCTTTAAAAGAATGAATGTTAAGTTGCTCTTTGGATATCCCCAAGTCACATAATCAAATAACTTGTATCTTCCCCCCACCTCTTAGAATTAAAAGAAATGAATGGGTATTCAAATTTAGCAGCTTTCTTGAGTGATCCAAGTGCCCACCCCTATATTATTTCAGAATATTTCGTTTAACCATTTTTCAAGTTACATACTGATATGTGAAAATCTTTTAACATAGTGAAATTCCTGGGCAGTGAACTTTTTTTATAGTTTACAAATAGGAGGCAGATTGTCAGATAAGCGTGGACACATTGGACACATTTGAAAATTACTTACTTTTTCAAGAAGTAAAAAAGAATCCACCTCAGCCAAAAACTGGGCATTTCTTGCCTTTGTCTTCAGATGAATTGAAATTGAAATGACTTCACACATCAAGCCAGTTCTCTTTCTAGTGCTCCCCTTCTAGCCAAAGAAAAACAATGGAAGTTAGGCTACCTGTATCCTACTCACAAAAGGAAAGAAATGTCCCCGTACAAAGTTAATAGGAGGCATTTGATACCAGATGAAGTCTCTTTTCTTTAGTTGCACTTGGATTTATCCATAAACACACATACACTTTTCAAGAAATTGTGTGTTTTTTTTTGTTTTTGTTTTGTTTTATTGTTTTTTGTTTTTTAGGTTCTAAGTAAGGCCTTGTTAATAGGTGAGCTAATAAGATGTTTTAAGTAAAATATGGAGAGATTCACATACTATTCCTGAGTATCTTTTTAAGAAGTGAAAGGCTTAGAAGTTTGTTCTTTTTTTAAATTAAATTTGATATGTTTATGAAGTTAGGTAGAAATGAGGCACACCTTTGAAAAAAATACTTTTCTCTGCATAATTTCTTTAATATTCCTTGATTTAGTCCTAGGTATGCTAATCAACTCAACACCAAATACAATCCTGATTCATAGTGAAAGTTCAATATTTTTAAATGAATAAGTGATTTAATAAATGGAAGAATGAATGGATGTACTAGCTTGCAACTGAGAATCTCTTTTTCATCCAGATACTGTCCTGGACACTCTGTTTACAAAATGGAAACTATCCAGGCCTGCCAGAAGTGGTTATAGAAAAATGTTTCACCTGTATTAGAAACTCCAGCAGTTTTCCATTTAAGGAAAAGTTTCTAGGACCCAAAGTGGCCTTTAAAGTGGTTATGCCTAAATATGTATTCATGAGATTACACTTCATGGTGGTTTCTGTGTATGTGTGTGTATGTTACATATGTATATATATGAATATGTAATATATGTATATATAATATACATATGAAATTTATATATACATATGTGAAGTTGGTGGTAATGTCCTAAAACTCACCTGCATATGGTGTTATCTGCCTCTCCTTTGTCATAGTAATTAAAATCTTTGGCCTCTCCCTAATATGAGAGAGAGCAATCTACCTTTAGGCAGATATACTACTCATTCAACATTAAGTGCTGTGAAATGGCAATATTTGGGTAACAAAGTCTTGTCTCTAAAATGCTGTGCTGTACTTTGCTATCAGAGATTTGTCCCCTGACCTTCAAAAGAAACTGCTGTTTTCAACTCAGCTTTCTTTTTTCTGAGATTGTCACTTTTGCCATCTGGTAGATGTACGTCTTCTGGGAGAAAAGGAGCTGCATGCACAAAAACTTTCAAGGAAGCATTATTGCATGATTTGCTTGAGGTCAAAGCCAATATTCTGGAAATTGGTTCATCATTTATTGTAATGTGGCAGATATTAGAGGACTTTATAAACACGTTGTTCTTTTGAAGCGTATTCACGAAGGATTGAAAGCGGCAGAATGTGGCAAGTCATATTTATGCCTCAGTGAGAATCATTAACCATTAACCTGCCTAAAGCACAATGATAGACCAACATTTTTCGTCAGCTCTACTTACCCTTGGACTTCAGTGTCTGAAAGATATTTTAGGGAATCAAAGAAGTGAATGGGAAATATCTTTTTTGTTGTTGTTGTCTGAATCATAAAAATAAAATGTGTTTCCACTGCAAAATGGAAGGAAGTAACTACCCCGTATTCCTGCTCCTGCTTCTAAAGGATAAGTAAAGAACTAAAGATATTTTTTTTATATTCTAGTTAAGTAACTTCTAGAAGAAATATATTCCTCTCTGGTGCACTCTAATTCATTTTATTTACTTTACCTTAAGATATAGCTGTATTCTAGAGTTGATGCTAAGAATTAAATGTTTTCTATTGTGTTCTTAAATACGTAGACAAATATGAAACCTTTAGAGAAAAATGATTTAAACAGAAGTTTATTCTAATAGATGAGAGAAGACTCTAAGAGGATTGTGAAGTAGATTTCAAGCCTCATTGTCTTTTAAAGTCTGACTGCATTCTGTCTGTGATTAGAGAATTAAGAGGAAACCATGGAGGTGAATTAGTTCCTTTAGGCTTCTATTGGGCAAACTATTACTCTAGTATACCTCTTGATATAGCAGGAGGCTGAACAAGTTTTATTTCTTCTTCAAAAGGTAAACTGCTTAGTCTTTTATAACTGACAGAAGCAAGAATAATTAGAAAGAAGCAGATATTTAAATGTGCTATTTTAAGGAATAACTAAGACAAAGCCCATAAAGTGCTTAACATAGTAATGATCAATGAACATAAAGTTCTCATTTGTTCATTTATTTAGCAAATACTTATTGCCTGTTTACTATGTGTTTGTAAGTAAAATTAACATAGCTCCTTTCCTATGAACCCAGAGTTTGTAATGTAACGTGATAACCATGGCAGTAGAAGCAAGATCAGTGTACTCTGGGAGCATAAAGAAAGCCTATCTAAACCCAACCAAGTGAGTCATATAAGCTTTGCAGGACAGATGATGCTTGAGCTGAGTTTAGATAAATGGGAGTAGAAGGCATGAAGATGGAAATGGCATGGTTGTGTTTGGGAGACTAAAAAAGGAGTAGAGAAGAAGAATGGAGGGAGATGGAATATGAGAAAAGTAAGGGCAGATTATGAAAGGCTTTTGTAGGCTGAGCAAAAAAGGTTAAAATCTATCTAAAAGCTAAGGAAAGCCACTTTGTTTAGCACTGTGTAAAAACAGATCATGAAAGAAGAGTTAAATATAGACTTGGTTCTCAGAAAGCTCTGATAAAAATAATGTGTTAAGAGTAAGAATTATAACTGATGGTTACTGGATGAGACGGAGGTCGGGGGCTGGTTGAGACAGGTAAAGGGATTAAGAAATACAAATTGGTAGTTACAAAATAGTCATGGGGATGTAAAGTATAGTATGGGGAATATAGTCAATAATATTATGTATAGTGTCAGATGGGTACTAGGCCTATCAGGGGTATCACTTCATAAATTATTTAAATATCTAACAACTTTTCTGTACACCTGAAACTAATATAAAATAATATTGAATGTCAACTATAATTTTAAAAAATAGTCATGGGTACCTAAAGTACAGTATAGGGAATATAGTCAATAATATTGTAATAACTATGTACAATGTTGGATGGGTAATAGATTTATTGAGGTGATCACTTTGTGGGCTATATAAATGTCTAATATTGTTTTGTACACCTGAAACTAATAAAAAAAAAGAGTAAGAATTATAAACAAGCTGGCCAATAACAGGTATTACGTGATTGTGTGGTACACACTTTTCAACTCCATCATGGGCATCATTTCAAGATCTTTCTAAGACCCCGAATAGCCAAAGCAATCCTAAAAGAAAAAGAACAATGCTGGAGGTATCACACTCCCTGACTTTAGCTTGTACTACAGGACAACAGTAATCAAAACAGCATGGTATTGGCAGAAAAACAGACACACAGACCAATAGAATAGAATTGAGAACCCAGATATAAACCAACATAAATATGGACAGATGATTTTTGACAAATAAGCCCAAAACATACAATGGAGAAAAGACAGACTCTTCAACAAATGGTGCTGGGAAAATTGGAAAGCCACGTGCAAAAGAATGAAACTGGACTGCTATCCATCAGTCACCATGTACCAAAAGTAACTCAACATGGATCGAAGACCTGAAAATGGAGCATAAGACCTGAAATAATAAACTGCATTGAAGAAAACATAGAAGGTACTAAACTTATGGACCTTGGGTTCAAAGAGCATTTTATGAATTTGACTCCAAAGGCAAGGGAAGTAAAAGCTAAAATAAATGAATGGGCCTATATCAAACTTAAAAGCTTCTGCACAGCAAAAGAAACCATCAACAAGATAAAGAGGCAACCAACTGAATGGGAGAAGAGTTTTGCATCCGATGAAGGGCTAATATCCAAAATATACAAGGAACTCATACAACTAAAAAAACAAACAACCCAATTGAAAAATGGGCAGAGAATCTCCAAAGAGGACATACTGATGGCAAATAGACATATGAAAAAAAGCTCAACATCACTAATCATCAAAGAAATGCAAATAAAAACCACAATGAGATTGCAAATAAAATCAGAGAAATGCAAATAAAAACCACATCCCAGTTAGAATGGCTGTAATCAAAAAGACAAATAGTGACAAGTGTTAGAGAGGCCGTGGTGAAAAAGAACCCTCATACACTGTTGGTGGGAACACAGATTGGTGAAGCCGCTATGGAAGGCAGTGTGGAGGTTCTTCAAAAAATTACAAATAGAATTACCATATGAGCCAGCAATCCGTCTCCTAGGTATCTACCAAAAAAATCTGAAAACATTTATCCATAAAGACATGTGTGCTCCATTGTTCATTGCAGCTTTATTTACTGTGGCCAAGACATGAAAACAACCAAAATGTCTTTTGACAGATGAATGGATAAAGAAGTTGTGGTATATATACACAATGGAATACTATTCGGGGGTAAGAAAACATGAAATAGTACCATTTTTGAAAACATGGATGGATCTTGAGAGTATAATGCTAAGCGAAATAAGTCAGACAGAAAAAGTAGAGATGCATATGAATTTACTGATATGTGGTATATAAAACTGAAAACAAAAGAACAAGACAAACAAATGAAGGAATAAAAACTCATAGACATAGACAATCGATAAAGGGTTACCAGAGGGTAAGGGGGAAGAGGGGCTCTAGAAGAGGGTAAATGGGATCTAATATATATGTTATGGAAAGAAAACTGACTCTGGGTGGTGAACACACAATTTGAGATATAGATAATGTATTACAGAATTGTACACGAAATCTATGTAACTTTACTAACAATTGTCACCCCAATAAATTTTAATTAAAAAAAATGATCTTTCTCAGCTCTGTACTCCCTAAAGCCTTCATAGTTATTAGAATTGGCACAAGATGTAAAAAGCATTGCTATCCCTAATCTATAACAGTGTAAAATGGACATAATCTAGTTGAAAGAGCACATTCTTAAGATGAAAGACCCACGTAGAGAATTGCGTCTCTCATTAAGTTTCTTTTTACTCATTTTAAATGCATTCAGTCATGCATCTCACTGTCTCTATTTTGGGGACACCTATCATGTGCACAAGTCTTCAGGGATAACAAAGATGAACCAGAAATAATTGCTGACCTCATGTTCTTGAAGGTTAGGCTAAAAGGTAAAGCAAATACACATATGCTCCAAACACAAGGTAAAAAGTAGAAAGTGCCTAAGACGAGGTATAACCATCTGCTCTGGGACCTTAGAAGAGGGAATGATTGTTTCCAATTGTGAGGATTGGGTTGATTTTGATGTGAGATGAAATGACTTCCCAGCTTACGTGAGGATTACTTCAGGCCCTGGGCAGGCAGAATTCGAATATAAGGAGAGGGAAAGAGTGTGAGCAAAGCTGCAAGGCTCATCAGGCCTACATACATACAGAGCAAAGTGAGTGGTGGAGTGAATTGATTAGGGGGGCCGCTAGGTGAAGACACCAGTGAGAAATGAGGGTTGAAAAGCGTGGTGGAACCTGATCACGTAATGGCATAAATGTTATGCTAAATAAACGTAGACTTGATTCTCTATACAGTAGGGAGCCAATGAAAGATTATTTTGTTCTCCCTTTGCCATTTATTTGGCATATATATATATATATATATACACACTCACACACACATATATAAATGTATATACATATACACACACATATATAAATGTGTATAGATGCGTATATATATATATATGTGTGTGTATATGTATATGTGTATATATATGTGTGTGTGTGTATATATATATATATATTCATTCTCCTGATTTCTCACAAGATGGTATGTTCTGTGATATCAGAGACTTAAGCATTAATGTTATGCACATAGCAAGTATTCAGATTCGTTGGGGGGAAATATAATTTTTATTGAGTACCTTGTATGTGTGAAACAATATGAGATGCTTTTACACATGAAAACATTTTTTGCAATTGTCTAACAATCACAGTTTTATAGTGAGGAAACTAAGACCCAGAGAAATTAAGAAACTATCCCAAGGTCACACACTAATAAGTGAAGTCAACCTTCGAACCCAGGTCTGTGGGCTCCAAAACTTATACTGTTTCCACTATATTACAGTGTCTCATTAATTGATTGAGTCACTCATTTCTTAAACACGTATTTCTCTTTTTTACTTAATTTATTAGCCGGGACATTGGTTAATAACATTATGTAAGTTTCAAGTATACAATTCTAAAATGCATCATCTATATATTGCATTGTATGCTCAACACCCAAAGTCTAGTCTCTTTCCTTCACCATATTATCTGACCCCCTTGTTTATTCATTTGTTGCTTTCTGTTTTATATCTCACATCTGAGTGAAATCATATGGTTCTTTTCCTTTTCTATCTGACTTATTTTGTTTAGCATGATACTCTCAAGATCCATCGCGTTGTCACAAATGGCAGTATTTTATATTTTATCCTTTCTTATGGCCGAGTAGTATTCCATTGTATATATGTACCACATCTTTTTCTAATCATATATCGAAGCACACTTAGGTTGTCTCCACATTTTGGCTACCATGAATAATGTTGCAATAAACATAGGCATATATATAAAAACTATTTTATATTGAGAGAGCTCATTGTTTAAAGAATAAAAGCTCTTTTGTATATATGTATTTGTGTACATGTTTACACAGGCATTGAAAAAGGTATCAGAGAATACACAACAAATAAAGAAATCAGGACAGAGCTCTTTCACTTTTTATTTTATATACTACTATATTATTTAATTTTTCCCAGTTAGTATACATTACATTTGAATTTCACCATTTTCTTCTGAATTATTATTATTTTTTTTTACCAGAATTTATTTTAGGTCGTGAGTGCTAATTGTTCTAAATCTTTACATGTGGAAAAACACAGCAGTTTTACTCTCAGTCTTCCTCAAACTAATGATAATTTGGATATGAATAAAACTGTCAATTCAAAGTAAATTTCACCTCAGTATTTTGAAAACATTTCTTCATTGTTTTCTTGAATAGAATTTTGCTAATTAGATATCCAATGTTAATTTGATTTTTCAGGTTGTCTTTCTACTCTGGTAGTTTTTAGAATTTTCTTTTTATTGCTGATGTTTCACAGTATGTTTCTAGTTGTGCTTCTTTATTTCATTTGTTGTATTATTCTGCTAGAATTTAGTGTACTCTTTTCATCTAAAGTATCACATCATTTCAGTTCTAGAAAATTAAAGAATTGCATCTCCTCTGATTATGGGAAGTCTCCCGAAAATTCCACTAGAACAGTTTTTTACTCGGGGGTCAGGGGAGTCCATGAACTTGGATGAAAAACAATAACATTTTTATTTTTACTAACCTTTGACTGAAATATCATATTTTTCACCATTTAAATGTAGGTAAGAAACTATAGTAGTATTGACAGCATCTGTGACATTATCACCGGTAGAAATTACTGATGTTTTTGTATATATATATATATATATCAAAAAAATGTGTACACATTTTAAGAAAGGAAAAAACTTTATTAAAGTTGTAATACTCAATATATACTGATAACAAAAGATGAATACAAGTCACGTTTGACTTCTGCAATTACAAGAGGTGCTCAAAGTGGTTACCATCAGTACACACACGCACACACACACACACACACAAACACACACACATTTGTTTGTTTATTTATTTATTTATTTATTTATGTATTTATTTATGGATAAATGTTTCCAGAATTTTGGGGTAGATACCCAGAGAGGGATTGCTGGGTCATATAGCAACTCTGTTCTTAATTTTTTGAGGCATCTCCATATTGTTTCCATAGTGGCTGTACCAGTTTACAATCCCACCAGCAGAATATGAGGGTTCCTTTTTCTCCACAACCTTTCCAACACTTGTTATTTCTTGTCTTATTGATAAAAACCATTGTAATTGGTGTAAGGTGGTACTGCTTATGGTTTTGATTTTCATTTCCCCAATAGGTTGAGAAGTTGAGCATCTTTTCGTGTATCTAGTGGCAATTTGTATGTCTTCTTGGGAGAAGTGTCTGTTCATGTCCTCTGCCCATTTTTTAATTGGATTATTTGTTTTTCCTGTTGTTCAGTATGAGTTCTTTGTATTTTTTGGATATTAGCCCCTTATCAGAGATATTGTTTCTAAATATCTGCTCCCATTTGGTTGGTTCCCTTTTTCTTTTGTTGATGGTTTCTCACATATTTTTTTGAATGCTTATGTAAGTGCCTGGCACTATTCTAGGAACTGAGAATACACTCTAGTGATGAACAGGACAGAAGAGTCTCTACCTTCTGGAGCTTACACTATAGTGAGAGTCACAATAAATAAATAAATAAACAAACAAACAAACAAATTAAGTTCAGATTATGTTAAATGATATGAAGAAAATAACAGGTAGATAAATGGGGAGTGGTATAGAGTAGTGGTGAAGAGAGGAGTTTATTGATGGTCAGGGCAGGTTCCTTTGGGATGGTAACATTTCATCTGACTTCTAAAGAATAATAAGGGTGTAAAAATCCTATAGGTAAATATAAAAGCAAACATAAAGCTCCTAAGGCAGAAATAAACTTGACAGTGAACCTCTATTTTTGGAGGACCATAAGGGGGACATGATGACTGAAGCCTAAGGAGGGAGAAGGAGAGTAAAAGAGGAACTCAAAAAGGAAACAGGTATTTGTGACTGAAAATTATTTTGCCCTCTACAAAAGATATAGGATTTAGATATTAATTCAAATCCTTAGGGTTGCAAAGAAAGCAAAGGCACTTCAAGGGGAATGAGGTAGCCTGCCTTTCCCTACTTCCATCTCCCTCTCCCAACATATACCTGTGAGGGGACATGGAGTCCATTTGCTTGCAGAAAATATTTGTTTCCTGGGCCAGGTTTTATGGACAGCACTATGAAATAAAAGTTGTTTGAATATTAATGAACAGATTTTGAGACCAGTGACAACGTGGGCTGAGGGGAGTTTAGACTCCTAATCCAAAGAAATGTTGATCTCAACATAGCTATAATAATTATACATGATTTTTTAATTATTATTTATTTTTGTAAAGGACACGCTCTGCAAATAGCATTGCCTTAAAAATAAAATAAAATTAGAAAGGTCTTTGAAATCTTTACCACTGCCAATGGTCCATGTATATGTCAAACGGAATAAAAATGTTTGTTATAGACTCAGCATAGCTTTAAGAAGTCTTCAACTAATGATTTCCTTGGTGTAAGAATGTGAAGTCATACCAGGCATGGGGGAGCTTGGGCTCTAGTTTTCAAACAGGTATCCTGTGCATGCTTTTAAATTCTCAGTGTAGCTGCCAAAAAACACATCACGATGAAAATCCTTTCACTTCAGGAGTTGATCCTTTATATCAGGTTCTGAGATGGTGAATAATATTATTACTCTGACAAGTACTAACCTGTAATGGACCTACCTTTTCTCTCCCTTCCTCAAGCACTCTGCTGCCCAGCTCCTTAGGTTCTCTTTCAAACTGTTACAAATGGATGAGAATCAAGTGTGGTTTAAAGAAGTTATAATAGAGGCTAACACTTACTGAGCACTTGGTGTATAACAGGCTTATCCACATTTATTCGGCCCTTATAGTTTACCATGTTAAGTGTTTTATGAGAATTATCTTACAGACTGTTCACAATAGCAGTTCTTAAACATTTTGGTCTCAAGATCCCGTTTTACTCAAAATTAATGAAGAACCCTATATTGCTTATATGCATTATATCTATCAATATGTATCATATTAGGAATTAAAACTGAGAACTTAAAAAATGTATTAATGTATAAATAACAATAGTAAAACTATTACATGTTAACACAAGTAACTTTTTATTAGAAATATCTACATTTTTCAAAACAAAAGAAGTTAACAAGAAAACTGTCATTGTTTTACATATTTCAAATCTATCCTATGCCTAGATTAACATACATCTAGTCTCTCTTCATCCTGTGTTTAATTTGTTGTGCATGTTTTAGTCATAGTGAATGAAGACTATGTAGCTCCTTCACAGATATATGAATGGAAAAAGGCAAAATGTTTTCATAGTCTTTTCAGGTAATTGTGGCTATTCTACTCTGATGTCACACTAAAACCTGACAAGTGGTTGTTTTTTAAAGATCGGTTGTACTATGGAATCTGAAACCATATCAACTCACTTTCTATACTACGTTACACTAAAATTCATTTGTCTATCTTACAGTGTAAATGAACCTTTTACTCATGCATGGGTTTGTAATATGTATTGATTAGTTGGAAAATATTGCTTCACTGAGTTATACAGAGTATCCAAATGTTGACATCAAAAATTCTTTTTTTGTCAATATTAACAGCCGTCCCACCGAGAAAGTCTTTAAGGCTTGGGAAACTATTATGCACATGGTGGCAGATGCAAGGTTTCCAAATTCTGATATTGACTTGAAAACTCAAATTTTACAATTTTCAAAAATTACCATCAGTTGTTTTATTGAAGAAACAAGCTCACTCATTAATTTTCAGGTTGCCAAATACTCAAGACTGAATAATTATAGTTTATATGACAGTCATACTGTCAAGTAAAAATGGTATTCAATGAAAACGTGGTTAGTTTATCTTGCAATTCAAATGACTGCACAAATTTTTCTTTTCTTGAGAAAACATTTGCAATATGCAGAAGTGCTTTAGACATACCTCTCATTATTTCATCACACAGAATATTATAACATTATGGACTCAAAGTTCAAGATGTTATGAAATTAATGATTTTACTACTTCATAAAGATATTCTTAAGTGAAACTGACTTTTCTTCATTGTAAATGTATGTTTATACTGAAGAATTCAGTGATTACTAGTAAACTTTGGTGCCGCTGCCTTGATTTGTGTGAAGGAAAAGTTGTACTCAATATTGCTTTTTCACCATCCATGCAAATGTAAACACAGCGAAAAGGGCAACATCTTATTATGAAAATGTTTTTGAGTGCTACTAGTTTATAACTAACCCCAAAGCTATTGTTATTTCCTTTTTTTGTTTTGTTTTGTTTATTTGTTTGTTTGTTTGTTTGCAAAGAAACTGTAGTTCAGAGAACTTAAGAGACTTATTCAGATCACAAGCCAGAACATGGTACAACTAGGATCTAAATACAGCAGGAACAAATCCAGAGATTGCTTTTTTGTTTTCTTAATACATTTGAAGAGAGTGGCACCTTATTGCTGATAGCAAGTTCCCATTTCCAATCCCCCTTGGCCTAGTCAAGATTGGCAGAGGTAGGCATACGGGTTGATGGCTTGTTATGTCAGAGTCACAATTTGTTATTCCCAAGTTACTGTTTCAAAGGAGAGTTATTTTTAAGGGATATAAGTTTATGGTTGTAGCAAGTGAGCACCTACAGTACTGACAAGAAATAGTAGAAGGAAATAATAAGTGTACTTTGCCAGAATTTTTTTAAAAGTCTAGGAATCCTCCTTAAAAAACAAAAATCCTCATGGTTCAGTAAAGAGTGAAAATAATAAGATTGTTTTGTTCAACAGTTTGTGGTTTTCAAAGGTTTGGAGGAGAAAGAAGAAGACGATCTAAATTGCTGATTTGAGAGAAATGGGAAAATTACACTTTTGAAACACAATGAATCAAAAGAAATGATCTATGAAGTGATCATTCTCAGATGTTGGCATTTTGCAATATCCTGGACAATAAGAAATGAGGAAATTAGTTAGGACACAGGCAGTGAGAATAGAAATAAAGAGATAAAAGCAAGAGGTACCCAAGAGATAGAATCAACAGAACTTGGCAAATGATGGATGAGAGGACCCAGGGAGAAGAAGAGCCAAAGATAAATTTGAAATATTATGCCATGCCCACACTGTTCCTGTGTATGTAGCATATTTCCCCAAGTAGACAATAAGATCCTTGACAAAAATGACTATGTTTTTTTTCATTTTTATTTTCTTTTGTTCACAGAATTTGACATAATTTTAAGTAACAGTAAGTACTCAAATAAATACAGAGTTAATTAGGTGATTCAACCTCTCTGGCATTAAAACCAAATAACCTCTCATAGCCTCCTTCATCTACCCTTCCTTGTTAGTTCATTCATACAAATTATTTCAAGTATTATTCAGTTTAGTTTAATCCAGCAAATATTCACTGAGCATTTGCTGTTATCAGGAATCAGACTGAGAGCTAGAAATACAGTTGCAAATATAGTGTGGCCCCTGCCCTCCAGATGCTAAGAATCTAGAGGAAGAGAGACACATATACAAATAACTTTATGGTCTTAGTCACGTTATGAATGTAGTCATGTGGAATCGTGGAGGAAAGAGCAGTCACATCTGCCTGAAGCAGCTGGAGAGAATATTACAGATAACATTTGAGATAAATTTGATGTTTGAATAGGAATTTGACAAAAGAAGAGAAGAAGCGTTCCAGGCAGAAGAACCAGTTCTGTTCAGTTCATTCAAGAGTTTATTCAATTCTTTTCATGTGTAAGTGCTACATGATTCTGGCTTAGAAAGTGAGTAACTCAGTTTTAATGTTTTGGATTGATGCTCACAGTAGAATAAGGGAGATAAGCACATAAACAAGTACCATATAATGTGCTTGTGCAATAATAAACCGGTGAACAGGGCAGCGAGTAATATAGAGAAAAGTGAAGGGGAAAGTGAGCACCTATTCTGGGTCAGGAACTATCCTTTACGTGCTGCCCATGGGTATACAAGGCCACACAAAAGAAAATACAAGTTAGTTGAATAGTGAGCAGTTTACAAAATGCGACCCTCAGATCGTATCTCTGGCTTGCAAATGTATTTCCTTTAGTCCTCACAATGTTGATCTGTGTGGCAGCCATAGAATGTACCTCACGAACTGCCAACTGCCAACAGGGGGCATAATTGACTAAGAGCATATATAATTTTCCAACATTTAAAAATTGATATTTTTAAAATCAAATTTAATAAAAAATTGATTCCTAGTTTCCCTCAGGGGGAAAAGAAAACAATCTCCCCAAATTAGGCTCCCATTCTAGAGTGTCCACTATTCATAAGAGCTGAGTAGCATCTCTTCCCTTTAGATGAGATATATGCTCCATCTCCACTTCTCTCTATTTTATTACCACCATGAAGACTAGTTTCCATTTAACCACACTCATGTTCTCCTGGGCACACATCATCCTCCTATATATAATATCGTGTCTGCCTTCATAGCATTTGAGTTTGAGAACCATTATTTTGAGCACGTTCCACCATGAAGATAAAATGAGTCAGGCCTGGAAGCCGGAAGAACAATGGGGAAAACTAGTGAAGTTCTAAGCTGTAAAGAAGAGCTGGATGGATTTGAGGGATATTTTGTGGGTAGAGTCAACAAGGTATGATGTTTAATAAAATGTAAACACCAACGGGCAGGCAAGAGTCAAGGATGTCAGGTTTCTTGATGTGGAAACTGACTGGTTCTTGCACTTCCCCATTTCTTATATGCTAAACTATTCTAAACAGATATCTATTGGAATCCTTCATATACCAGGAAGTTTTCAGAGAATACGAGCAGAGAAGTCCTTGTAAATAGAAGACTTAATGGAGTTATGAGAGAGAGACTCCATTGTTACCAACTTACATTGGAAAAATGACTAAGAAGTTGAGACTATGTTGGGAGCCGTTGACAAGTATATATTAACTTCTAATGACATTTCAGTTAAATACCATTTCAGGGGAAATTGTATAGTTGGAGTGTCACTGACAACATTCTGAATCAGATCTTAAGAATTCATAGCTGAAATATTATATTTGATCCCAAATTGTTCTCCTTGCTTTTTGACTCAATCCACCCGTTCTAGTCTCAATTCAGCCTGCACACTGTCCTTGAATTAATCATGATAAAACATCACATTTATCAAGTCATTCCTTATTAAGAAAAGCTAGTTTCTCCAGGGAAGACATACTCGTAAGTCTGGCATTCATAAAATGTTCACATGTACCCTCAAAGAGTTGTTGTGGGGATTAAAGGAAATAACTGCCTGGCATGTATTCCTGATATTTCTGCAATTACCCAACTATTTTCTTGCCAGTATCTTAACTATTCTTAAGGAGGGATTTGTAAGGTCTAGCACAGTGCCTGGCATGTAGGAAGCACTCAATGAGTGTTTACTATTATCACTATTCTTTCTCAAGACCTCAGTCAGTTTTCTGCCACTCTACTGACATCAACAGAGCTCTCAAACTTAAAAGAATCTAAACTGAATTCCTGACGTACTTCTCCCAAACTGGGTTCCTTACCCCCATCCTAGTCCTCTCACATATGGCAGCCCTCTTCAGCTATGCATCATCGTTGATGTTTCTTTCCTTCACACACTTTAACCATTTGTAGGTTCTGTCAATTCTACCTCCAAATCATGTCTCAACTTTTGCCATCCCCACTGCCACCAAGCCGACCAGCTGCCATCAATTTCTGACCTGGACTGCTACAACTGGTGTCCCTGTTCCCCGCTTTGGCTCTCTCCAATAAGTTTTAAACAGCAACAAGTGTAATCTTAAATATAATCAGATCATTTTACTTCCCTGCTTGAAATCTTCATGACGCCAAAACTTTACAGTTTGTTACTTGCCTCCAGTGTCTGAACCCTGGTGATCTCTCTAACCTCATTTATCCCCTCCTTTCCTTGTCCCTCGGTAGCTATTCTGCTCTCATTTTAGTTCTTGAACAAGTCAAGTCCTTTCTTCTTTTAAGGGCTTGGCACAACTTGTTCCTCTACCTGGAACTCCCTTAACTGCAACACTGCCTTACATCCTACCCCCGTTTCATCACTACTCTATGTCTTTCCTCAATTTCACTGAACATTTTGGCCATTTTTTCTTCTTCTCCATCTTTTTTGTCTCTTTGTATCTTCCAAGGAAACACCAGTGTTAACTACATAGTATTATGACTTGATCACCACTTTAATACAGCCACATGACTTTTATTACACTCACCTGACTACCAGCGAATGCTTCTTCATCTCTGAAATTCTGAACCCTGAAATCCCACAGTCTCTACTGCCTGCTGTCCCCTCTTTCACCCCGTTTCCCATAAATCTATACTTTGACCTTGTTATCGTCTCAGTCTTTCTGCCTACTTCTATTCTTCCACTCTATGAGCATCCTCCTTGCTTCTCTTTCTTTCCTATTTTTCTGATTTATATTATTAAGTCTGTTGAAAATCAGCCTCATTTGGTTTTTTAACCTCAGCCCTAGAGCAACCAAACCTTCCCCTTTCAAGATTACTAAGCCCTGTGGGAGAAAAATCCCATAATCACGTGGATGGTGTCTCACCCTTACTGATCCCAACATGTTTCTCTTCCTCACTCAACCCTTTACTGCTTTTCTTAAGTCTCCACATTTATTTTAGACTTTTCCTTCTGATGTCCTGACATCTAAATGTATAAAGCAAATACGTGTTATCAGTCAAGAACTCCCTCAGCTTTTTTCTCTACCTTTAAATGACCCTATAACTTCTCCCACCTTGAAACAACACTTTATCTATAGGAACTTGGTCATTCATATCTCACATAGAAGAGTATTACTCGATTTACCCAAGGCTGAGGTACGCTCTTCAAAAACAATTTTTTTATTTTTTATTTTGTTAGACCAGTTTTACAAGAATAATACATGTGTATGTGTTTATAGTAAGATATAGCTATAAGGAAAAATTAAAGATGACAAAAGTATTAGGTTGGTGCAAAAGTAATTGCAATTTTTTGCAGTTATTTTTAACCTTTTAAACTGCAATTTCTTTTGCACCAACCTAATAAAAAGATCTGTAATTCTGCTATCCATTGAGAATCACTAATAACATATTGGTGGATGCATACTTCCATTTTTTTCTATGCATATATATTATGAAGTAATCAAAATTTAAACCCTCTATTGTATTCTACTTTGTTTACCTAAAGATGTATTGTAAAGATCTTTTCATCTCATATTACCATTGTATTCCTTGAAGCGGCTATAGCTACCACATATATTTAACCAGTACCTATCGTAGGACTCAAAGAATCTGAACTCTAGGCACTATTCTCACTCCTTTTTCTTCAGGATTTTGCTTCCCATTCACTCTCCATCTCTTCTGTACCTTCAATCTTCCTTTCCAAATGCTTCTTCCCTTTAGCCTGTAGACATGCTTGAATGCCATCCCCACCATCCTCTAAAATCTTTCCCCTACTCTGCCTCCTTCTCATCAGACACTATCACGTATCTCCCCTAAGAATAAAAGTCTTTTATGAAAGCAGTAATCTACCTTTACTATATCACCCTTTACTTCTTCTGAGTTATTTGGCACACTGTAATCTGGCATTCTATTTCCACATGTTTGTAGAAACTGATTCCTCTCCACAATCCTCCATCCCCGTTGAACACTTTCCTATGAATTACTAATCCTACAGTCCTACTAAACCTACAGTTACCAATCCCTGAATGCAGATCTCCTGATGGCTCCTCTATTCAGCAGCTTCCAGAAAAATATAACTTAATATAACAAACGATGGGACATTCTAAATGCAATTCCTAAAAGTTATAATTAAATAAAAACAGTCATCTTTTATTTCTAGACTGAGAACTGTTTCCAGTTGTAAGCTGTTTTTTGTTTTGGTTTGTTTTGTTTTTAATATTAGAAACATAATACTGCAACAATGCTTTGGACACAAATCTTTGCCCACATCTCTGATTATTTCTTTAGGATAAATTTTTAGAAATGACACATTGAACAATATTTTAAATGAGTGACTTAACTTCCAAAAATCAAAGAAATTATTTGTCAACAGAACGGTCTACAAATAATGCATATGATTATAATGTATCTTTATTTTCCTCTTCTTTTTTATAACCTCATTTTGGGGACAATTTTCATTTGGAGAACAACATTTTAATGAAAGGGGAACTTTGCTGAGGATGTTGTATATATATTTGCAAGCATCAATTGAATGGCAAAGTGTCTTTCCTTTCTGCTGATTCTTTTTCTGAGAGAAGTGGAGTGTGGTGCATAAAAAAGGAAGTACCATTTGGCTAGGCAATGGACTTGTGTTCTTGGGTGAGAGTCAGCAAATGTGGAGGACTGGGCACTAGGAGAAAGAATGGTCCATGCCAGCTACATTCATCAGTCATGGAACCTGCCCAGCACCAAGGGAACAGCAGCCCGCCCAGAGCTGAGCACGGGGCTGGCCTCACCAGCATGGTAACTCGCATGTTCCATCAACTACGTCAAGTGTCAACACTTGGTTAATTAGTCACAATTTTCAGGATGTAAGGGTGTCAGCCAGGGGTCTGCCTGTTCACATCCAGAGACTGCTGCTCAGAGAAGAGAAGTTCAGGGGTCTGCCCCTGCAGCTGGCTGGCTCTGGGATGACTGTCAGGGGACTGGAGTGATTCAGTCATGGGGAACAGCAGGCAATAATTTCACTGCAGCTTTTTATCTGTCCTTCTCTCCACTGAATGCTGCTGGCTGGTAGCGAAGTCCTGAAAGGGAAGGCTGGGAGAGAATAATAGGGTGTTTGGGAAAGCACTTTAAATAATTTCCTTGGCTGAATTCAGATGAACCTTTTCTAAAGAACCACGGTGACTGGCCAGGCCCAGCTGACAAGCTTGTTATAATTGAAACACAAAAGCTTTTGGAAATCCTTGGGCCCGGAAACACAGGTCCAGTTATACTCTATCTCTACCTACCCTTTTTCATTGTGGACTCCTTGATCCATTTATTCTCCTCTTCAGAGTGGATTTGAGGATAGGGGAATGTGTATTAGTATTAGTGACCATATTAGCGACCATATGTGTATTAGCGACCATATTTTCCAACAATTCTAAAAATAGTGGTTAAATGTTGCTACATTGTCATCAAAGCCATTATTTCAAAGATCTATTGATTCACAGAATAAGTTTTAAAACTGCAACAGGAATCTATTTCCCCATATAAAGGTTTCTAAAGCATTCCTTTTTCTCTGTTGGCCAAAGCAGGTTTCCTACAAACCTAGTCAGAGAACTAAAAGAATCCTTTAAAGTCATCCAGTTTAACCTCTCAATAGATGTCCAGTATGTCCAGTGACTAGCCAGCTGCCCATTTAGCGAAGGGCCTTCCCTCCCCAAACAGCCTGTCTCATCATTCATCTTTCACCTAAGCCACAATTTGAATACTCAGGCTTTCCATTTTATTCTTATAGCCACACAGAACAAAATAGCTTTTACCTCTATGTTCAATCCCTTAACACATGTGGACTTTTATTGTGTCCTTTCTGAGTCTTCCCTTTACAGCTTGATTATTGTCAGGAAGTTTGCTTGTCCATTCATTCATTCATCAAATATTTTTTGAACAATACTATGTGCCAAACTAGGCACCCAAGAAAAAAAATGAACATAGTTCCTGCCTTCTGCAGGTTCAGTTTGAAGGAAAGATAGACTCATAAACATGTAACTTCAAAATAACACAGTGCATGACGTAGCTAAGAGTATATATCTACAAAAACTCAAAAGAGGAGTGACTTACTCAGAAAAGAGGAGTTGGAGTTATCATTTAATACTTCCTGGAACAGATGCCATCTGAGCCCCATCTTAGAAAATGGGAAGAAATGGACCAGTTAAGGGGAAGATGGGAAGTTTCTGGTAGAGAAAATAGCATCAATAAAGGCCAAGAGACAAGTTAGAGTATGGATTATGCAGGAAAGAGCCAGTGGTTCAGTTCAGTGTTCCTGGGAGTGAAACTACAAAACTGGAAATAAAGAAAATAAATTAAGTGCTAGATCATGAATATCTCCGTCAAATGACAAAGTGTTAAGTGCTCTCTCCAAAAATGTTGACATTCTTAGGAGAAAGCATGTGAGTATCTCCCAGTCTCTGCTTTCCTCCTTCCGCATTAATCAAGAAATTATTATCCCTGAAGTGCAAACTCTAGTAAGATCAATATACTCCGGTTGATGTACTTGGAGCTAAACCTAAATTACACTGAAGATACTCATCTCCCCATCCCTTCCTCCCCAAATCCCTAGATCTTAGAGAAACAGCCGGATAAGTCACCTAAATGCTGTCATGGTGGCTATCCACATGACAATATAATTGAGATTATAAAATGAAAATGTACTAATCACCAGACACAAGACTCCCATTGCCTTTTCTGTTCTGTCTTGGATTCTGTGAAGGCAGAAATCGTCCGGTCTTAATCCCTGTAGCTTTAGCTTTAAGACAGTCACATAGAAGATACTCATCCAATACCGATGCTGTCATTAGGTGGCAATAGGTACTTAAAACCAAAAACGGATTTATATATACACTACTCTGAAGAACCTCATGCTAGAGACTCATCTAATTCTCCTTGCTTTCTTCATTCCAGCCTGATTGTCTGTTTCTTGGACGTGGCAAACCCTTTCTCACCTCAGAGATTTCACATAAATTCTGTCCTCTGCTTGGAACATTCTCTCCTCTCCAACTCTCATCCTGATCCCCTTAAAAGTAACTAACTGCTATCCACCTTCAGGAAAAGTCCCCGTGTTTGGTTCTCCTGTTAGCTATTCCTGCAGTCTGTCCTTCTTCCTACGCCTTAGAAATTGACGTAGTCACTGCCGTAGCTCCGGGGCTTAGTCTAGAGCTGTTACAGAGCTGCTGTTTAATAAATATTAAATTCATGATTACATGACTGCTACTAAGCAATATCTCTGATCTATGAATGTTGGAAATTTTCAAAGAACAAACAATTCGAGAGATGTTAGAAGTATAAAGATACGGGCTTTTGTTGCTGTGGTTGAATTATTAATTTAAACCTTTCAACTTAAATGTACAATTGTGAAAAGAACCCTCTGGAATTTAGAGTTTTATTACTTCAATCCATAAAAATTGTTAAACGTTACCTTGACATTTGCGGTATTGTAACTGTCAAGTTATAACTGACCTTATTTTGACATTGAACTTTTTTTGACTAATTGAGTGCCCTAATTTTTTTTTTTCTGCATTAACTACTAAGTTCTTACTCATCATCTTTTTTTACCCAAGAGCAGAACTTAATCAAGTGATCATAAATTTAGTAAGCTATATTTGCCTTAAGAGTATATAGACAAATTAAAGGTGTGACAGGGGACTGTTTAAATAGAGGATGATATATGACCTTGAGGAAATATTAGTCATTTAAAATGGGTAGTTATCAAGACTAGCTCGCTATATGGAAACAACTTAAACTATAATGCAAATTAGAAAAGAAAATCAGAACATAACATGGAAATATAATGTAGCTGTGGAGATGGAGATTAAGAGAACATGTAAATAAGGAATATGTTAAACAAGATGGTTTGTGAATTTTGGGGAGACTTAATTGTCTTACAAATTTCAAAAAGTTAGATGTACATTAGATGTCAATTACTGTTATCTGCAGGAATAAGTATGAAAGCTTTATTAGAATATAAACTATTAAAAGTTACATGCTGCAGCAGTAATGCATTTGTTTTCTATATGCACTGCAAATTAAAACCTATTTATTACAGGAACGCATCTTAGATTTATTATGACTCTAGAAGGGACTCTCACATCTGAGGTCAAATTTCCTGGTTACATAGGAACACATTTATGTGATGAATAAACAGTATTTAAACAACCATGTTGAAAATAAAAAGAAAACACCCAAATTTCATTACACTACCCAAATCAAATATTTTATGTAACTTGCTTCCTTCCATTTTTTTTGTATATTTTTTTTTATAATTGACACTAATGATTTTTTGTACTTCTTCATATTATACAATTTCTAAGCTTTTATTTCCTCCTTTGTAATGATCATTTTAATTGCTCTATAAGGGTAGCATTTCTTAAAAGCAAAAATATAAGGCCCTTTGAATAAGCAAACATTTAAGGCCTCTTGAATTCTTGCAATGCAGGGACAAGCTTGAGTGTTTTTCCTGACCTTCCTTTGCCTGCTGACAGTGCACTTTATAGCTTTGCATACAGACTGTTATCACCTGATTTCCATTTGAGTAGTAAGATGATAACGCAAGGGGAACTAGGCTTAGGTGACAGACACATCATTTAATGTCTATTTATTGTTTCTACAGGGGAATTCTGGACTGGGTTTCAGTATTGCTGGAGGGACAGATAATCCCCATATTGGAGATGATCCTGGCATATTTATTACGAAGATTATACCAGGAGGTGCTGCAGCGGAGGATGGCAGACTCAGGTAACGATCTGAAATGGTAGAATTATTTGTAAAGTAAATCTGCCACATCCATGAGACACATTTGTACCTTTGGAGAATAATACTTCTACAAACATTCTGCACTTGAAAGAAAAGCCTGTCAAAGCAAGGTTTCTGTAATGACTGCAGATCGCTTATTATTTATTCAGTTTCAAACAGTATTTGTGTTTGTTGTCAGTTACAACATTCAACCATGGGCCAGGGACTGTGAGGAGGGGATGCAGATATATCGTTTGTTCCATTGGGCCTTCAGTCTGATTAGAAAGAAGAATCCTATGAGCTGATGAGCAAAGAATAAAATATATAGGAAATAATATATTTTAAATAATGTTAGCAAATGATGTGATATTATAGACACTGTGGGTTTTTATAGATTCAGCAACCATTTATAAGGGTTTTACATAGGAGTGTGGACAGCAGCTAAAAAACTATTCCACAGGAAGATTCCATTTTGAGTCTTAGAAAATAATTAAGATTTCACTAACCCCGCAAGTCTGAATGAGAACTTGGAGGGAGAAAGAACAAGTTGTCCTAACAAAGAGGGAAACACACTTGACTTGTTTCCCTCTTTTGGTGGATGAAGACCACCAAGCAAAATTAAATAGGTGATTGGAGTAGAGCCAAGTACAGCTCAGGCTAGAGGAGTAGCTGCTTGAGTCAGGGCACCCCTATTTAAAGAACTAAAGATTTTGGAGGGAATTAAGAGTCACCTAAATGGGGCAATTAGTAAGTAAGATAAAATTCTATCAGAGATCAAAACAGTAACTAAAAGACATTGCGGATTAGAACAATTGGGAGAGATTTTCCTGGGGACAAAAACATGTCCTCATGTTATTTTATCACTTCTATTAAATTGTTCATCCTCTCAGACCAACTGGTTATATATAGCAGTGGACCAATAAATTCTTGCCAAATGAATGGATGCCTTTTTCAATGAATGAATGAATGAATGAATGAATGAATGAATGAATGAAATAATAAAAGGAAGGAGGAGAGTAAATTAATGAATAGGGGGAGGAGGGGTATGACAAAGTCCTCTAGGTAAGAATAACTTGCATGGAGCTACAGTGAGGACTATGACTTAAATAGCCAAAATGTGAGCTTTGTAGCCTTCTCTCAGTCTGTTTTTTCATCAATCATGAAGAAGCTAGCTTACTGTTTTTCTTATAAAGCAGCCAAGGGCACTTTTGTTCCCTACCCAATTGTTCTGATGCAGCGATTACTTTTGACAGCTGCATCTTTGCAGCTTATGGAGGAGAATCACAATTTTTTTTCAGGTACATCTGCATCTCCTATCAACAGGAAAAGAACTGAATCACACTTCCTCAGGAACCACATGCTTGTTAAATTATTATTATTCAATTTATTAGGGTGACAATAGTACAATTACATAGGTTCCAAATGCACAATTCTATAATACATCAACCACATATTTTTTGACAATAGAATTTTGAAGCTAACTTGACGGAATTAATTTCTGAGTGATGAAATAGCCATGCTACAGAAGGATTTGAAATAGATGCTGTGTGACTCTATGAGCCATGGTGGGGACTGGAGAAGCTCCAGTTTTGAAAGTTTAGAAACAGAGCTGTTAGAGGATAATTCAGAAATTGATGGGCCACAATCGTATTTCCTACCACTCCCCACCTAGAAGTTGAACAACTTCCATTTCTTAACCAAAGTCTGGCTTTATGCTTGAGGTAGAATGGACTTTATGTTACATGCTTATTCTATAATTAAAAATGAAAAGTGACATCTCTGACAGTGCCACCATTCTTTGCCCACAAGCATGGGTGGCAACAGTATGCCTGCAGAGGTAAAAGGAAGTTCTGCTGTGCTGGAAGCAGCGTTCATTGGTTGTAAAGACAATAAACATAATGACAGCCTCCATTTATTAAGCTTTTATTATGTGTGGGGCATCATGCTAAAGTAGATGATAGATAGATGACAGATAGATAGATAGATAGATAGATACATACATACATACATACATACATACATACATACATACATGTGAATAAAATGTAGGCAAACTCAGACACACAAGCTTGTATATACTGACAACAGTATGGACTGTTATTGTGGCCATAATAATATGGACTCAGGAAATTAAGGTTTAAAGATGTTAAGAAGATCACCCAGCTAGCTTTGATTACATCCAGAAACTAATCCTCAATGTCATTTACATACGCTCTAAACTCTCATTCAATAGTAGAACCCCCTATATTGCGTGGTCTCTGCCTAAAATCTCCCACAGATAAAGTTTTCACAATGTTAAGGAGCAACTCTAAACATTACCAAACTTTGTTCTTTTTCTACTGAACCACAGCTTTCTTTATCTAACCTCTACCCACTGATCTATGTTTTGGCTTCTGGGAGCCAAAACCATGGCTTATGACTATGTATGTGAATATTCCCTCCTATGTTTGTGCAATGAACAGCCTGAAAAAACTCTACATGGTGGTCCTAACTGGAGCAACCAAATATGCCTGTTCCCCAATCCACATTACAGCCTTTTCCCTGTGTGAAGACAGCTATTGGGTAGGTTTCCACTTAATTTTGATAGATCCTTGCCACTACTGCTGAGATTATTTCCCACCTTACTGCTTCTTGTCATAAACTTGAATGCCATGGGGACATCTAAGAGTTCAAAAGTAAAAATCTATTGAAAATATGGCAGCATGAGATTAGAGATAGTTTCTTTAGAATTTGGCAATTTATCTAATTCAAAGCATACGTTTTACAGATGAGGAAACTGAGGCTCAGAAGAGTGACTGATCCTGAGGCATAAATCATTTGGGGCTCTGCTTTACCTAGAATCCAAATCTCTTGACCCAAGTAATCAATATTCTAAGGTAGTGTTAAAAGGGACTATCCACCCACACCCACCTAAAGAGTCTTTTTCTCAGAGTAATAGGAACACTGTTTGATGCTGGAACAACAAACTATGAAGAGTAATTTTTATCTCACCATTAGTCTTTTTGAATGGAGGAGCAGCACAATCAGCTCTGGAAATATAGTTTCTAATGTCTGTATACTAGCATAATTGGTCTTCGAAACATTAAACTCTTTTAGTAACTATTGTCTCATTTGTAAAATGGTGAGACTAGCATTTACTCCATTCAGTTGTTCTGAGGATTCAGAGAGATAACCTAAGTCCCTAGCTGTGTCAGGCAGATAGTAGGTGCTCAATAAATTTTAGCAGTGTTTTCCCCTTTTTCTTACCTGCCCTCTCTACCTCTCAGTAGTCTTTCTTCTGTTTCTCTTTTTCTCTATGCTGGCCTGTTATCTTTTCTCCCATTCCTTCCACGTTTCTTTCAGTCTCCTTCCATCCTCTGTGTCTTTCCCTAAGTTTCCTGTTCAGATCGTTGACATCTCTTTTTCTCTTGGTAATACATGGGATTAAAACCCGCTTAAAAATAGATATACTACTAAGAAATGTTCTATGTTGCTATTCTTAAGTTTATAATTCAGTCAACTGAATCTGCTATGTTTTCCTCGTTTAAAAAATAAGCCCACACACTAAACGTAGTTTTCTTTTACTTGACAAATTCTTTGGTCTTTCCTGTGAGTTAAGAGACTTCTAAAAATTTTTAAATATATCCTTTCCATGATAAATTATATTTTTGACAATTAAATAATACTAAAATTTACAGAATAAGCTAAAGCCCAGAAAAGTGAGGTGACGGTTCTGCTCCAAGGAGAGTAGTAATCTGCACTCTACATTAGTGGCAATGTAGCAATCAGATCAATAATAACAGCCAAGACCAATGTAATGCTTCAAAATGCCAAGTACTTTTCTAGCATGAACTCATTTAAAGTATGCAGTGACTTGATGAGACCCATGCTTTCATTACCCCCATTTTGCAGGCAAGAAAATGGATGAACGGGAAGATTACATAAATTGCACAAGATTGTACTGCCAGTAAATGTTGGAGCCAGAATTTGAACCCAGGCAGTCTGGCTCTTCTGTGTATGTCTTTAAGTTCTAAGTTGTATTGCTGACAGAGATGAGATGAGAGGTGACTTTCTTCCTAATTAGGTCAGGCTCCAAACTGAGCTCAGACCTCAGTGATTGCTAGAGAATGGTAATGTAGGAGAAAGCACACACTATTTGGAGTCAGAGGACCTGGGTTTCAAATTCTGCTTTCTAGCTATTTGACCTGGGGCCTCTTTTTAAGCTCTCTGTGTTCCAGTTCCCTCATTGGTAAATTGGAGATAGGAGTGTATATTGCAAGAAGCTGTGGTAAGAATTAAATAAAATAATGGTGTGTATAAGGGATTTGT
This sequence comes from Rhinolophus sinicus, assembly GCF_036562045.2. Taxonomy (NCBI): domain Eukaryota; kingdom Metazoa; phylum Chordata; class Mammalia; order Chiroptera; family Rhinolophidae; genus Rhinolophus; species Rhinolophus sinicus. The sequence continues at coordinate 111,195,155 of NC_133756.1, forward strand.
GTAAAATTCGAAGACCCTCAACACAAATCAAGTCTACAGAGCCAACCAATTAACTGAATGTTGAACTTGAGCTCCAAGTCTATGACAGCCAGGAAGGAACAATTATGGTAGGCAGAATTCTAGGACGATCCCCAGTGACCTACATCCTCATATAAGTCCTCCCCCTTAAGTGGGGGCACGACCTGTGAGTATGATGCCATATCACTCCTGTGATAATATTACTTTATATGACAAAAGAGATTCACAGATGGCATTGAGTTCTCTAATCAGTTAACTTTGAGTTAATCAAAAGGGAGATTTCCTGTCTTGGCTTGACCTAATTCAGTGAGCACTTTAAAGGCAAAGAGATTGTCTTGCTGGCCTGGACAGAGCAAACTACCCTGTTGTGAGAACACCTATGGAAACGGCCACATGGCAAGGACGTGAGGGCAGCCTGTGGGAGCTGACAGTAGTCCCCAGTCCACAGCTGGCATGATGGGAGCTGTCAGTCATACAGCTGAATTCTTCCAAAAGCCACATAGCTTGGAGGAGGACTCCACGCTCCCAAAAGGAATGCAGTTCAGGTGACACCTTGATTGCAGCCTTGTGGGAGCTAGAGTAGAGGACTCCACTAAGCTGAGCTCAGACTCCTGACCCACTGAAACTCTGCGATAATACATATATGTTGTTTGAAGCTGTTAAATTTGTGGTAATTTGTCACACAGCAATAAAAAACTACTGTATTTTGCAATGTATAATTTGCTCCCCTGTATAATGTACACCCAAGTTTTTGTCCCAAATTTGCAGTGAAAAAATATTTTGTTTTAATTTTTTAATTCAAATTTTTATTTGTTTACATTTAGGTACCTGTTTTTTATATTATAAAGGAATTTTACCATTAATTTTTTTTAACATAGAATGGTACAAGAAATTTTATGTAACAAATAATTGCAAAACACAGAACACATACAAGTTACAAGAAATTTTATGTACTGGTAATAAGTTTATGATATTTGCACATCATAGAAGGCCAAGAACTCTTTGTCGTTGCAAGTTTGATGTAAGTTCAAGAAAACTGATTAGCATATTGCAGGGTATTGTTTTTCATATGGATTTCGTTATTGATTTCTAGAGTTACACTTTTAACTCATAAGCATAAATAAAAACATTTATATAGGTATAGAATTAGTATTACCCATGTATAATGTGCATCCTTATTTTTCCCTCACAAATTTGGGCAAAAAAGTGTGTATTATACATGGCAAACTACAGTAATTCAGGCACTCTGGAATTCTGGACCCTGAAATTCACTTATGGCTGGGCTGGAGACTGGCTTGCACAATGAGGCTTTGGCCAGCACTACCAACCTCTAAACTTCAGAAACACTGATCAGGCATCTCATGGCTGGTCTCAGCCCCATTATATATCTGGAAGCAAGAGGCAAAAGGCAATCAGAAAAAAAGGGGTGGGCAAGGTCAGAAATAGGAGAGAAACTAGCCCCCCAAGAGGAGGGATAGCAGAGACAGGAATTAGTTGAGTGTGTGGTTATATCTGATGGCTGGAGATGTGAGTCTGAGCTGGAGTTTTAGGGAAAATGGGAAATGAGTGCTATGAGGCAGGCAAGAGAGCATATGGTGGTTTGGATGAGTTTCTATGGACAGTAATCTTTTTCCCATGCAACGTTTTTTAAAGTATAACCCCTTATATATGTCTGTTTATGGATATAATAATTGTGTTTTTTGAATAGGTATAAAATGCAGACGAGTAGACAAAAATTACATATAACATAACCCATTGATTTTTTTACACTAAATGGAGTTAAAATGCTGATCTGTTGTCAGCATTGTATGTGCTCACACATATATAATTTTGGGTTGTTTACTAAGGCAAACAGTGGTATATTTCTTTGCTTTGCATCTTGCGATTGACAATAATATTGAACTTTTTAAAAATATTACTAGCTGTTTGTAATTTTACTTCTATAAGTAGTCATTAAAATTTGATAGCATTATCTATCTATCTATCTATCTATCTATCTATCTATCTATCTATCTAGAACATTTTGGAAAGAGCATTAGCTTTTCTTCCAGAGTAAAATAGAGATATTGCCATGCTTTAAAGAATGATTTTTATTTCAACTTTTGTATCTGAACCATGAAAATACCCTCTGTGTAGCTTCACGTCCCTGGATTGCTGAGGACCAATAATGATCTGTCATCCTGCAGTAGAGCTATCACATGACAGCCTCCTCTTGGTGATGCCACAATGACATTTTACACAACAGTGCATTTATTAAACCCATCCACAGCACAAAAACAGCATGTAGTAGCAGGCAGAAAAGATGGCTGCTTGCCAGTTTTCTGACAAGTGACACAATTTAATCTCTTAGCCTTCAACACAATCATTTCTACTCCCAGACAAGATGGAAAAAAACAAGTTTTCTCTAAGTCCACTGCTTCATTTGTTCCTTCTGTGTCTGTTTACAGGTAAGATTGGCTTTTTCCTTATAAAAGCCAAAGTAACATAATATGTTGATTTCAAACAAGAATAATATTTATCACACTGAGGTTGGACTACACTGACCTAAGTTGAGAGGTCAAAGACCAATGTTTCAATGACACAACCCCTGAATATAAACTACCACGTTGTCCTTTTGGCTATCGTTTGGCAGTTCACTCTTTTGCTTTTTCATTAATTTATATCCATTAACTCACTAGTGATTTTAAAATAAGAACATGGAGAGAGAGAGGGGGGAAGGGAATGAAAAGGGACAAAAGGAAGGAAAAGAAAGAAAAAGAAAAGTGATTTGTGATCATCAGGAACTGAAGATATCATACAACTTGGAAATGGAGAATACAAACTTAAATATTTTCTGTGCAAATGAAAAACATCAAGCAGGAAAAAAGGGAGCAACTTCCAACTGTCATAGTCTGAAACTTATGTGCAAGCCCCAGTTTCCAATTGTTCAAGGAAATAAAAGATTTCCAGTTAGTGAAACAGTGTAAGATACTGTTAAGTTCTTGGAGTACCTCTCCATACTTCCATGAATTTGGATGAGTGCAAAAGAAAACCTCATGAATCACCATGTCCAACCTGTCAATTTCCACACCCAACCGATTATTGCACCAAATGACTATGATTATGCTAAATTTTCCATTCAAAGGTAGAGACTCTCAGTGTCTTCAAGGTCAAGTGAGTTTTTCTTTCATTATTGTTTTTGAGGCTTAAGCAGCAATAAGCCCAACTAATGATGAGAACAAGATCTTCATGAGATGGGAGACTTCATTTCCATTGCAAATTAAACCAGCACCCAACTGAAGAAAGACTTAGGGTTGGGATCTCAGTGGACACATTCTTATGGATTATTCCCTTCCATCTCTGCCCACGAAAATGAAAAGGGATGAGAGGGAACAGCCCTCTGTCCTTTAATTTTCTCTGTCAATATTATCAGCTCTAAATGTGCTGACATCCTGCTGTAGACAAGAAAAAAAATCACTTAGTAAATGGTTCTGCGGTAACTGGTAATGACCAGTTCCCAACAATTTAGAACTGCACAAGAAAATTATGAAACAAAAAGAATAATTTCAGCTATGCTTCTGGTAGAACAGCAAGCAGCTACATACAGTCTTTCATAGCTGGAAAGACATCTCCAGCAGTTTTTCTATTTTGGTCAACTGTTATGTATCTAAAATGATAAATCCCTCTATGGGTTAAATGAAGTAGCTTTATGGCAAACATGCTACTCCCTCACCTTTGATAAAGAAATTGTGCTAAGATTTCTGGATATGAACATGCAGAAGAATTAAGTTGGATCCTACCTCATATCATACACAAAAATTAACTCAGTGTGGATCACAGACCTAAATGTAAGAGCTAAAACTCTAAAACTCTTAGTAGAAAACATGGGAGTAAATCTTCAAGACCCTAGATTAGGCATTGATTTCTTTTTTTATTAGTTTCAGGTGTACACAACAATGTAATAGTTAGACATTTATCATTTATACCCCTTACAAAGTGATAACCCTCCTCCCCCAATCTATTACCCCTCTGACATTACATACAGCCATTACATTTCCACTGTCTCTATTCCTAATAGGCACTGGTTTCTTGATTTGACACCAAATGTGCAAAAATAAAAGAAAATAACAGATAAATTAGACTGTCAAAATTAAACATTTTTCTACTTCAAAATACACCATCAAGAAAGTTAAAAAAAAAAAAAAAAAAGAACGGAATAAAATATTTGTAGTAATATATCTGATAAGAGACTTATATCCAGAATATACAAAGAACCTTCAAAACTCAACAATAAAAAGACAAATAACATAATTTAAAAATCAGCAAAAGATTGTACATTAGTTTTCTTTTGCTGCTGTAACACATTACTACAAACTTAGTGACTTAAAATACCACCAACTTATTATCTTACAATTCTAGAGGTCAGAAATCCAAAATTGGACGCACTGGAATAAACTCAAGATCTTGACAGGGAGGTTCCAGGGGACCTATGGGAGAATCCATTTCCTTGTCTTTTCCCAGCTTCTTAAAGCACCTGAATTCCTTGGCTCATAACATTTTCCACCTTCTTCAAAGAGCATCAATCCAACCTTTGCTTCTACCATCATATCTTTTCTCTGACAACTCCACTGCCTCCTTCTTATAAGGACTCCTATGATTACATTAGACTCACCCAGATGATCCAGGATAATCTCTCCACCTCAAGATTCTTAATTTAACCACAACTTCTTGAAAAGTCTCTTTGATCTATCACGTAACATATTGACAGGTCAGAGATTAGGACTTGGACTTCTTTGGGGACCATTATTCAACATACCACTGATTTGAATAGATATGAGTATTTCTTTAAAGAAGATACACAAATTGCCAATGAGCACATGAAAAGATGTTCAACATCAATATTGATTAGGAAACCACAAAACCAAAACTACAATGAGATACCACTTCACACTGAGTCCAATGGCTATAATAAAAAAGACAGATAACAACAAATGTTAGCCAGAATGTGGAGAAATCATAACCCCCATGCGCTGCTGATAAGAATATAAAATGATGCAGCCACTCTGGAAAACATTTTAGAAAACAATTACTCAAAATTTAAGAGTTACCACATGAATGACACTCCTAGGTATATATTCAAAGATAATTGAAAACATATGTCCACACAAAAAACTTGTACATGAATATCCATAGCAACTTTATTTATAGTAGCCATAATGTACAAATAATCTAAATGTCCATTCAGAGATGAATGGATAAATGGTAATATATGCATGCAATGGAATATTATTCTGCCATGAAAAGGAATAAGTATTGATGTAAGCTACGTCATAGATGAACCTTAAAAATAGTGTTCTAGGTGAAAACAGCTAGATACAAATGGTCACATATTGTGCAATTTTATTTCTATGAAATGACCAGAATAGAGAAATCCATATAGATAGAAAGTAGATTAGCGGTTGCCAGAGGCTGGTAATGATTATGGGATTTCTTTGGGGCATGATGAAAATGTTCTAAAATAGGATAGTGCTAGTGATTGCACAGCTCTCTGAGTATACTAAAAATCACTGAATTGTACACTTTAAAAAGGGCGGATTTTAAAGTATGTGAATTATATCTCAATAAATCTGTAAAAAAAAATCCTGTCACTTTTTTTCTGGCATAAAATATTCACTCTTGTTTACAAATTTGAGAATTTTTTTTCTAGTTTCAGAAACCACACAAATTCCTCATATTACTGTTAAGTTATAGACAAAATTCATTAGAACCTCCATTATTTAGGAAAGTTCTTTAATGTGCTCACCAAGAAGACAATGTCTTTACTTTGGGCTCCATTCCTGTATGGTCTAAGACATCTTTAAAGTAGATAAATATCACACTATTCTCCCATTTCCTAGACAGACTAGCAGCTATTTGACCCATGTTCCAGCTGCTAAAATATCAACAATTTATAAAAATGATCTAATGAGTAAATTTTATATTTTCAAAAGCCAAAACAAATCACTGAAGTACATTAAAATTTAGGAGGATTAATTCAGACTAAGTTTTATTAGGACCAGTTATCCAAATATATTTAAGGAAGAAAAGACTATATTGATTCCTGGCAAAGGAACAAACAGGATTGTTCAGACAGAGATACATGGTTCAATTCATATCCCTTAAAATTGGTTGCACGAGAATGCAAATATTCTGATTTCATCATAGCCCCTGTTTAGAGTATAAGGACCAATTCTTGGCATTATTTGTAGGTCTAGACTCAAACTTCAGTTCAGATTGAAAGTTAACAAGATGCACTGCTCTAGTAAGAGTAAGAGAGAGACGTGGAAGTCTCTGCCACTAATTAGTTCTGAGACCTTGAGGTTACACAACCTTTTTAACCTTAGCATCTTTCTCCATAAAATGATTGTGCTAGAGGATTGTTGGGAATTTTGAATTTTAAAATCACATTCTGATCGTTTGACTTTTGTTGACAGTATGAGACACATTTGGGCATGCTATTACCATGGCCAGAAAATCAACCCTTTGTGTTAGTTAAATCTGTAACTCTGATAAGATTCAATCTTCATTACATTCCTACAGCGAAGAACTGATCACAATTTTAAATGCCGATAAGTCATTTGTTATTATTTATTTCTAATAGTCTCCCAAGAAGGTATATTATCATTTTAATATTCTGAAACTATATTTGATATTGATTTTAGCAAATAGCTCTTTGGAAACTAGACGAAAACAAAATGGTTTGGGAGAAGGGGGAATGACCCTCAAATTATCTCCTGATTTCTTGTTCAATAGTAATACCAATTATATTCAAGAATGGTTTTTCTGAATAGTGATAAATTATACCATTATTTAGAAAGGCCTGCTAATGTTGTAAGCTTTGTGCAAGCCTCAGGTCATTGCAAATAGGCTTAATAGTCAGATGCCAAAATCATATATATTAGAGATACTTAATATTCATTCAGCGCTTATGCAGCGTCTGTGGCAACAATAAAATGGAGACTTACATATCATCTCCTGAGTGAAGTTTCATGCTGCTCCATGCAAGCCAGGCAAACTTTACTCACAGATATCCCTCCACCCTCCCACACCCCACCTCCACTCACCTCTGTACATTGCACTTTAGTTTCCTAGAGGAAGCTGAGGCTGCAAAGCCAGGTTAGAATTTAGAATTGTTAGAGTTCTGCATCAGCAGATTTCAGTGCAGGGAGAGCTGGCCCCAGTCCTCAGCCACACCCCACCTCTTCCTACTCCTAACTCCTTCCTGCACCATGACGGGCTGGGGGCCATGCATGTAATACTTGCATATCCCTGTCTCATCCACATCCTCTGCAAATTTGGTCCTTTGACCAAATTTGAGCCTCAGGTTGTACATAAAGCTGCTCCATCAACCTTTAGGAATTTGAACTTTAGCAAGAGATCACACAGCCTCTGAAGTGGGATGCAGGAAGGGAATTCCAGAGTATGTCTGTTCTGGGAGGAGGGGAGTAGACCCTAAGGGGTTACCTCCACTAGGTCTTATGGACTCTCCATCAAGTGCTCAGGAATGAACACGAATCCTTTAAAAGTGAATTGGAAGGTACAATACGGGAAATATACTCACTGAGTTTTAAAGGCCCAGTAAAAATATAATGAATAGGATATGTATGTTATTGGTAGAGTTCTTGGCTTTTAGGATTTCTCATATTAAATTTTATGGTACTAACTTTTGCCTTCAACCCAATTTACAGAAAATAAGTTTTCCTTTGTCTTAACTCATTTATTTGCTTTAAATGACTTAGTCATTTTCTTGACAACTATATATGAAGAAAGGAAACATGGGAATCTCTAAGCCCCCTTAATATGCCACCAGTCTGTGTGTCTGAAATCTCATGTTATTTCTTCATTATTTCATTCCCTATAACATCTAACATGTCTCTTACCCATAATAGACACTTAGAACTAATAAGAGCTACCATTTATTAAGCTTATTTCCATGAGTTATAGAGGCTCAAGGAGGTTAAGTTACAAGTGACAGGGCCAAAATTCTAACCCAGTCTGTGTGACTCCAAAATCCATGTTCCTCCCACCACAACACATGGCTGCAATATCTTCAGATGAATAACTGAACATGTACTTAAGATTCTATGAACACAGATCCCTTTCAAGGATCCCATATCACAGTGTTAAAAATTAAAAATGCAGGAGCGGCTGGTTAGCTCAGTTGGTTAGCGTGTGGGTGCTCTTAACAACGTTGCCTGTTTGATCCCCACATGAGCCACTGTGAGCGGTGCCCTCCACAACTAGATTGAAACAACTACTTGACTTGGAGCTGATGGGTCCTGGAAAAACACACTTGAAATAAATAAAAATTTTAAAAAAATAGATTAATTTTTTTTTAAATGCAAACGTACCTAAGTGACACTCAAATTCTCTCAGCTTTTCTGGGAAATGACTTATTGTTGTTGAGTGGAGCTCTAGACACTGAGCATCTATATGAAGGATGATAAAGGTTAAATAATTTTATCTTTGTAGGTAATAGACTTCTCTGATTATAAAGTATTGCACGTTCATTGTAGAAAATTTGGGAAATGTAGACATTTATAAAGTAAATTAAAATAATTTGTAATTCCATCACCAAAAGGATTCAGTGCATGTGTTTACATAGTTGAACTCTTTAATTCTGTCTTTTTCATTTAATATTACAACATAGGCTTTGCCTTCCATAAAAAATAATTTGCATATGTTAGTTTAAATAGCTGCATAGTTTCATGTTCTGTAAGTGTAACATAACTTTTACCTGTTTTTTGAACATTTAAGTTGTTTATTACATTGTAATGAATAACTTTGTGGGAAGAGATTTAAAAATCTGACAGATACTAGAAAAAGAAAACAGATTAACTATCTGCAGATCAGTTGTTACTCACACATTTCTGGATTTGAAATGTTTGAAAACTGGCTCCAGTACTCCTTATTAGTTTTCTGTTTTGTTTTGTTCTGTTTTGTTTTGATTTAAATCATAGACCAGAGTTTTCTTTTACATTACACATGAATAAATTAAGAATAACTGTTTTCATTGGGAAAAAACAATCTTCCAAAGAGATATTAACAGTTAGCATCCATGTTACTCCAATGCTCTGGGTTAAGACAATGTATAAGTCAACCTCAAGCAAGTGCCCTGTAATTGGTTTGTAAAAACCTACATCTTGTATAAAATCAGCCCAAATCATAGTTACTTATGCAAGTTAGTCTAGTATTTAAAAAACAGGGCCCCAATTTCTAGTCCACAATACCCTGCTACTAATTAAAACATTGATATTATTTATTTTCTACTCCTACCCTCCATTAACTTCTTTTAAGTACTACAATCCAATTTGGTAATAAATGATTAAAGATAGAGGCAGACCATTAGAGAGGGGGAAAAAGCAATGCTTTCTTTCAGAAAACAGTGAATTAAAGAATGAATTATTAACTGCTTCCTCTGTTCATGTCTGTGTTAAAACACAAACAAGCTCTTTAACCTATTATTGTAAAATGACATGTATTTTAGAGCTTCATTGAAAAGCATCCTATTGATTAATCTATTGGGCTGGGTAAGAGAGTACCAGAGCTGCTTGATGTGCCATAAACCCATGTCCTCTGCATTCCCGCTTCTCTGGCACTTGGATGGGCCATCCAACATGCAAATCTGACTGAGTTCAAAAGGGGAATGAGCAGAGCCACTTTTGTATGAGTGTGAGGAGTGGGAGGACATAATCTCAGGATTTTCAGTGTAGTGAAATAAGACATCTTGAGAGAGCCGATTTCACTGCCATCTACTCCTCTGACAAGTAAATGAAGTTGGGAAATTAATTGAAGTGACAAACGTAAGGAGTAAAGCAGTATTTATTGAACTGACACTGAGTCTGCCGTTTTTCTCTTAGACTTTTTAAATCTATTTGTCTTATAAATATTTACTGAGTATCCTGCTGTGTATGAGATATTTGGAGCTGGGAATAGAGCAGGAAAGCAAGAAAAACAGAATCTGTGTCTTTGTGGAGCTTTCAGTTCAGTATAATAATAAATTTAGAGTCAAAATGAGTGCTATGGAAGGAAAATGCATAAGCTGTGAAAGGCTGTAGTAGCATGACCTAATGTAGTCTGGGGTATCCAAGGGGAGCCTTGTGGGGAACAGATATTGAAGATGAGGTAAAAAGGGTATGTGTAAGCCAGGTGGAAAGGGTGGAGGAGTCTTCAGGCAGAGAGAACCTGCCCTAAGGCCTGAGGCAGAATAGGGAAGAGGCCACTGGGACTAGAGATGGTAAGAAATTATGGACAGGCACAAGAGGAAAATGGAGAAGTGAACGTGAGAAATCAGGCAGAGAGAATCTTGGATGCTATAGTAAGTGAATTGTTCTTTATCCTTCTAAAAGCAACGTGAAACTTTCAATGTTTCAATGAGAAAATAGCTGAACTAAATTGTTATCTCTAAAGATCAGTCTGATTGCTGTGGGAGTATGGGTTAGCTGACAAGAAGATATGAAGGGAGTGAAGATTAAGAAGCTATTTCAGTAATTCAGGTGATAAATGAGGACAGCTTGGATGAAGAAGCTGACAAAAAGACTGAGAGAAATGGACCAATTTTGAAATATACCAAAGGGGTAAACTTGATAAAGCTTAATGATTAATTGGAGTGGCGTCTGAGGGGAAGTGGTGTTTCTTTAAATAAACATCAGTGCCTTCTCTGTCCTGAGCCCCATATCAGGTGCTGGGTATACAATATCCTTGGTTTCACTCACAGAGATCACTGTCTAATAGAATTGCCAAAGGATGACTTTGAGCTATGGAGCATAACAATTGGCAAAGTCTGGTGAAGATGCAAAGTTGGAAGATAACTTCTATTTTGGATGATGTTAAGTTTAAGATGCCTATGAGGAATTCAAGTGGAAATATCAAATAGGCAATTGAACATACAGATCGGGAACTCTGAGAGATCTGGCTACAGCTACAATTGTGAATCTTTAAAGCCAAGGAAATTAAGAGATTGCCTGAAAACATATAGAATAAAAAGAGAAGAGGACCTAGGACTAAATCTTGAATTATTTCAAACATTTTGATGTAGGTTAGTCCAGAGACTTTTAAATTATGAAATGCATACACCTAGGAGTACATGGATAAATGTATGGGACTCAATTTTCAGGCCTTAATTTGACCTGCCCAAGAAGTAGCCTGCAGTTTCATACTAATTCTTCTTTCCCATTTTTCCATTTATAATTAATCTTCTTCCATTTTATAAATGACAGGTATATGTCTTACCCATCGCAAATCCTACTATGGCTCCATTTACCATTTACTATTATTTACTATTTAGTACTATTTTACTACTTATTTAACAGTACCATTTTACTACTAGGTGGAAATAACAATCGGAAATATTGTTGCCCAGGATCAGAGTGTCAATAACTGTAATGAATGGGTAATTAATATTTTCTATGAGTCACGTGGTTTCCCATTCTTTGCTCTTAATAAAATTGAAAAGTAATTGTCATCACGTAGATTATTAAGATAATATGATAGATCACAGGATTTGGGGCATATAACTTAAAAGGAATTCAAAGTTCTCTTCCCATTTCCATCTACTTATTTATACGGACAAGTTTTCTCAGCATTTACATTTGTAGAAATTTGAAATCTTGTCTCATTCAACCCTTAATCATATGCATCACTAGAAACATGAGCTAATTTTAAAAAGCTCTACTCACCCCATTAAGAAACAAATCTCAAATACAATACATTTTTATTGTTTTAGATTTATTGATAGAAATTTATAATATATTTAGGTTATTTTGACCAATGTGTACTATTAATAATCATTATGATAATTCAGTCCAGATGAAAAATTTTAATATGTAGAGCCATATCATAGGAAGTTTGGGGGGGAAAATCACAGGATTTATATTTGTATATAAATATAAATATAAGTTTCATATAAGTGTGTTACAGTGACACTTGTAAGATAGTCTAATATAAAATATGTTAGGATAAGACTCTGTGTAAGTGAGATAAAGTTCAAGGAGAAAAAAAAACAATTTAAAATTTCCAACTGCTCAAAAAGATCTTAATTTATATTTTAAATTGGTGAGCATAGATTTTAAGTCATTATACGAGGTGTGATCAAATATTATGGTGAATGCTGCTGCCAAATACCATCCAACAGAAAGGCAGGGATCTTCAATATGGGGAGCAGCATGGCAAACCAGCATGCGACAGGTTTCAATTTGTTCAGTGCAGTCAGTTGGCTGTGAGCTATGCTTGAGAGAAGGTGTGTTTTAAAGTGTGCTGTAAATCATCTTCCATCATGGCAACGATCCATGTCACACCTTCCTTCTGGTATATGGCAATTTCTGCCAAATAAAAACATTACGGTCCTCATCCACCTTATTCACTGGATCTGGCACCGTGAGACTTCTGGCTCTTCCCCAACATCAAAATGATTCAGGACATTGAGACAGCCACAACAGTGCAACTAAAGACACTCATTTCAAAGAGGACTTCAAAACGAGGAGGGGGGTATTTTGAGGGGGATTAATGGCAATGTGTCTTTTACTGTAATAATGTTTTTTATTTAAACACTCACCATATATTTTAATCACACCTCGTATATTTACATTCCCCTATATGTATTTGAAATAATGACATAGCAGTTAAAATAACATTTTACGATTCACAATAGGCCAGACATTATATCTTTTATTACTACTTAAACTTACGATGAAAAAGTTTGATGTGAGCTTAAAGCAGGCAAAACAGAGCATAGGTTGGTTGTGTTTTATTCTTGCTTTTGTTTTGTAAGTATGAGGATCAATAAGTACGAGTGGATTTAAGATGTGGATTTATAATCAAGTTTCCAGGGGCAGCTGGATGGCTCATTTGGTTAGAGCGTGAGCTCTGAACCACATGGCTGCCGGTTCGATTCCCACATGGGCCAGAGAGCTGTGCCCTCCACAACTAGACTGAAGGACAACTACTTGGAGCTGATGGGCCCTGGAGAAACACACTGTTCCCCAATATTCCCCAATAAAAAAAAGAAAAAGAAAAATAAGAGTTCTAAAAAAGAAAAAACAGGTTGCCAGAGTGGTAGGAAGAAAAGAAGGAGAGGCACGGAAGCCTGGAGAAAAGTACTTCAAGGAAGGAGTGAGCAACTGACCTTAACATTGTGAGATCAATTAAGATGAGTACTAAAACAGAGTGCATTAGATTTGTCCAAAACCAGTTTACTGGTAAATTTAGTAGGAACTGTATTTTCTATGATTTTTCTCAGTAGGGGCCTTATGAGGGGACTCAGATTAGAATGGGATAAAGAGAGATTGGAGAAGAAGAAATAAAGAGTGTGTGTAAACAATTCTTTTGATAAATTTGGTTTGTAAAAAGGAAAGAGACAGGACAGTAGCCAAGGGTGTATGTCAGGTCCATGGAAAGCTTTTCAAAAGATAGGAGATGCCAGAGCATGTTTGAATGTTCAGAAACTATTAAGTAGAGAGACTGGGTTTGAAGATGCAGTACATAAAGGGATTAAATGATTAAGTGAGGTCTTTAAGAAAATGCAACTTGATGGACCATTGGTATCAGAAGGGACACTTCCTTGTAACAGGAGGAGGGGAGAGCATGCGTTTGCATGTAGTTAAGTATATAAAACTGACCTAATAAATTCCAGGATTTCTATCACATGACTTCTTTTTCCTCTCAGAAGTATGAAACACATTCATGTGCTGGAAGTGATGCCATAGGAAATGTTTTGCGACTGTCATTGCAGAATGAGGGTTAGCAAGCTGACCAGAGTGTTTAGAGATCATGAATTTACAGTGACTCTTATCATCCATGGGCTTTCTCCAGCACCTCAGTTTCAGCTGCTCTGGAAAAAGCAATGAGGAAGATGGTGGATTGGGTTCAGTCAGGACTGAGGTTTAGCCAGACAATTGTAACAGGAAGATCAAGTGACAACAGCATAAACCAGAATGATAAATGGCAAGAAAACAAGACCAGGAACCATAAAAACAAATGTGTAGTTTTTACTTCTGTCTTTTATCTGCTGTATGAATTTAAGTAAATTGCTTAATTTGTCTAATCCTCAGATTTTTTCATTTGCAAATGTAGCAATACCTGCCCAGAATATTTCTAGGCTTTCGGAATGAAACAAAATATCATTACAGTGTTTTATAAGCACTTACTATTCTCAGTGGTTAGTATATTTGTTGTCACAGCAGTCCTAGGAAATGTATGATTTTATTTTTGGATCTCTTTCTGATCTCCTTTATCTTCTGGAAGCTACTATCTCCTACGGCCTCTAGCCCCCTCTAATCAGTTCTTTGATGAGATTAACCCTCATCGAGTCCCCTGGTCTATCTGTGCTCTGAAACCAAGTCCCATTTGTCTATGGACAGTTATGCATAATGTGCAAATTACAGACACCAACAGGGTTTTGGTTTTTTGTTCTTGTTTGTTTGTTTATTTGTTGTTTTGTATTTCAAAAGAGAAAATTATGAATCCAAATGAAACCCAATTACTGAAAGCAAGAAGATGTTCGTGACAAAGGTGTCCTCCTTGGTGCCTCTAATCCCCCGAAGCCAGCATCCCCAGAGCTCTGAATTTTGCCTCCAGAGCTGAGACAAGTGTAAAGGACAGAGTGTACCATTTGCAAACAGCACTCAACCATTAAATGAAGAAGCTCCAGTTCTGGTTTTATGAAATCACAAAATATCCCCAGTATCTCAAAATGAGTCATCAGATTTCATCACAAAATTGATTTGAATTTATTTTATGAAATGTGAATTAGATTAGGAAGGGATGAGGTGTACGGGTATTATGAAATCATATAAACAATAACAGCTGATTATTGTAGCTCAGAAAAGTTCAGAAAACAGCATTACTAATCATCTGCCCTCGAAAATTAGTACCTCCAGGCAATTTAGTATTATCTGCTGTATAGAGAATTGCTCACAGTCTTTGCCAGTACTTAGTAGTTTCAATAATTATGGGTTTGAATTTAAGGTGGCCTTCCAGGCTAGAGCTGTCAGAATTCAAATTTGGGCAGCAAAATTGTATATACTTTATTGTTGACAAACCCAATCCAAACTAGGTAGTTCTGCGGTATTATTCATTTATCCCTTCATTCATTCACTCATTTGTTTCAACTATTTGTTGAATGTCTGCTATGGGCTTGGCAATGTCCTAAGCACTAAGTATAAAATGATCAACAAGACGGATAAGATTCTTGCTCTAAGGAACTTATGTTTTTGTCTGTTGGGCAGAATATAAACACATGTACAAAATATCACAATGAAGCAGAGTGGTGTAGGATGAGTACTTCACAGGTACTTTAGATTGGGTGATCAAGGTGGGCTTCTCTACAGAGGTGGCATTTAAGTTATTAATGAAAAAAAGGAGCTTGTCAACCAGAAATGAGGGAAAATACTTTTAAAGTTGAGGGAACAGTAAGTACAAGTTCCCTAAAGCAGAGCTAAGCGCATATTAGAAATAGAAGTAGGGTCAGTCAGTGTGGGTGGTGTGAAGGGGACAAGGGGGAGAGTGGTAGAAGATGATAGCACAGGAAGAAGTGGGAACCAGGGAAGGCAGATAAGGCAAGTAAGGGGCTTGTGTTTAATTTTACATGATATACGAAGAGCTTGGAGGGCTTAAGCAAGGGGTGAGTGACACCATCTGATTTAATTTTTTTTGAGACCAAAGAACAATATTGATAACTTTATTTTGTTTTTTATTAGTTTCAGGTGTACAAAACAATGTAATAGTTAGACATTTACACCCCTCACAAAGTGATAACCCCCCCAATCTACTACCCCTCTGGCATTGTATATAGCTGTTATAATTCCCATTGCCTCAATTCCCTATCTGTACTCCACATCCTATGACTATAACTGACATTCAGTATTATTCAGCTTCAGGTGTACACTGCAGTGGTCAGGCATCTATACCATCCATGAAGTCGTCTCCCTGATAAGACCAGTGCCCATCTGACACCCTACAAAATCTTTACAACATTATTGATTACATTCCCCAAACTGTCTGTCGTGTCCCCATAAGAAGTGTTGGTGCATTTTTTCAATGGAGTATTACGCGGTCATAAAGAAGAATGAAATCTTACCATTTGCAACGATATGGATGGACCCAGACAACATTGTGCTAAGTGAAATGAGTCAGACAGAGAAAGACAAATACCATATGACCTCACTTCTATGTGGAATCTAAAGAATAGAATAAATGAGCAAACTAATCAGACACAGTCTCAGAGATATAAAGAAAAACTGATTTAAATTGTAAAAATGAGGTTACTCTGGCTTCCACATAGAGAATGTCTTGTAGAGAACAGGAGTAGAACCAGTGAGCCAGTATGTTCAGGTAGACGTAGTAACGACTTGGACTGACTGGGTGGTATTAGCGGAGATGGAGAGAAATGGATGGATTAGGGTATATTTTGGAGTTAGAAGCAATTTTTAACACCTTAAAATTGTAAATATTACATCTCACAGTGAGTGAATACATTGGTTGTTACAGGGAAACAATTCTCAGCATTTGTACAGTTTTGTTGCCTCTAGGTTCAAGTCCAATTCCTTCACATGTCTGACAAGGGCCGTTAAGACCTGATCTCTGCTCCTCACCTCCCCAGCCACTACGCTGTCCCTGGGACACTTCTCCCTCTCTTTGTTCACCTGGGTCACTTCTATTTGGTCTTCAGATCTCAGTCACCTCCGTTCTTCCAAGAACTGACCCTTGGCCTTCCTGAACTAGATGAGATTCTCCCATTCTGTGCTCCTGCAACACCCTCTATTTCTCTTGCCATAGCACTTATCACACTGAATTTTAACAGTGTGTTTTTCTATCTCACTGATTAAACTATAAAGTGAGTTCACAATGGACATTAGTCTTGAAAAATTAGTGAGGTACTCAGGTAAAAGTGGGGTCTGAGGGTGGCAATTCCAGGCAGAGGGAGAGGCCTGGATCACGAATTTGCATGGTGTTTGAGGAAACGATAATGACATAGCACGAGACAGGACTGGGGAGTGAATAGCAACCAGATTGTAGAAAGATGTATGGGTTATGGTCTTTGAGCTTTAGCAGGAAAGGCACGTGGACTCAGTCTGTATTCTACAGAGCCCTGTGAGCAATGAACCATAGGACTCTAGGAGACTGTTACATGAATTAGAAAAAGACACCCACGTCAGGATACAGAGCCTCAGCAGGGCACTTGGCTTAGAGCAAGGGACTGCCCTGGATTTCCTTCAGTCCTCACTAGCCCCTGCTCGGTCATATATGGTGTCTGGATTGTGGATTCCTCAGAGCCCTCTGAGGGGTCACAGATGAGAGCCTTCTAATAGGCTGTACTCTGAGTTTCTTCCCTTCTTGCTGCAGAAATCACAGAAACTCTGCCTTTGTTCTATATAAACAATGATAAATATATATTATGTAGCTTCTGAGTAAGATAGCATGTGAAGAAAGAGCTTCTTTGCTTAGATATTAAAAATGTTTGAAAATCTGCTGTAGGAAGTGGAGAGCAATTAAAGGCTATTAAATAGGCTACTAAAAGCAATAAGGTATGTTTCTCAGTAAGACCATTCTAGCAATTAATTGGAAGATGGACTATAAATAAGGGGCAAAGCTAGAATCAAGAAGACTAGTTACAAATGTTTTGCCAGAATCTAGTTGATTGACAATAAGGGCCAGATCTTAGGATAAATCTAAATCTAAAACATTATGTGAAAGAGTGGATGTGTGGCTGAGAGAACAAGAAAATCCCCTAGTTTCTTTTTGTTTGTTTATTTTGATAGAATGATTTGCCTCAATAGAAAACAACACGAGGTGCATTACCAAGTTGTTCATGGAGAGGAAATAAGGATAATTTGGCTCCATTTGAGGTTCAGTCCAGATTCCCAAGTAGATATAGTTGTCAGGCTGACCTTGAACTTAGATGTCTAGAACACCAGAGCTAGAAGAGAATTTGAAAACATTGAATTCAACTTAGACACAGACATGAAAAAAAAAATGACTTAAGTGGAAAGTGGCAGAGCCATGATTAGAATTTGCATCTTGTTTATAACTCTGTATTCTTCCCATGCTCCTTGAGGTTTTCAACTTTTCACTGAAATGTTCATCATTATTATAAAAGTCAAATCAAAATGTGTAATTATGAATTTCATATATGTTGATTTATATCAACTTATGGGATTAGAGTAGATCTGAGTATAGGAAAATAGGGAATCAAAGCCAACATTTTAAAATATATTTCTTAATGTGTAGTATTTTCTTTTTAAGTTTGGCAGGGGTGCCAAGGCATGTATATATATCACCTCTTCTTTATCCGTACATCCATCAGTAGACACTTAGGTTATTTCCGTATCTTAGCTATCGTAAGTAATGCCGCAATGAATGTAGGGGTATGTATACTTTTTCAAATTAGTGTTTTTGTTGTCCTTGATAAATCTGCAGAAGTAGAATTGCTGGATCATATGATAGTTCTATTTTAATTTTCTGAGAAACCCACATCCTTTTCCATAGTGGCTGCACCAGTTGATGAGAATCACCATGTATGTGCACTTCAAACATTATGAGCAAGGAGGACTTGAGGGATTAGGAGACATTTCATGGGGCTATGGAGTGTGAGCTTGTCCTTGAATGAGACTGGGTTTGGTGGGGCATTTGGGAGGCAGAAAGCACCATGAAAGAAAATGCAGAGGAAGGAATGAGCTCATTATGTTCTCAGGACAGTGAGGATGTGGGTTGGCTGGAGCAGGAGTTTGAGAGGTACAAATAGAGGCCAGATTTAGAGGCTTTCCATGATGCTCATTCATCCTTAAGTGACAACTGTGTACCAGACACTAATAATGCAAAGACAAATTAAACACAGACAAATTAAACACATATAACTTATTTCATATAAGTTAAGTAACTTGATAAATTTTGAGGAGAGAAGAAATGACGGTAGGGTTGCTTTAGGCAGTTCAAGCTGAACTGGGGTTGTGCGTTAGGATGAAGTGGAGACGAACTAGTTAACCTGCCATCAGGAAAACCAGCTAGAAAGCTACTGCAGTAACCCAGGTGGGAGGTATCAGGACCTTCTTTTATGAAAGTTGACATGCACTCCTGCCTGTGGACAGAATATTGAATTGAGTGGGCTAAGTAATCTCCAGTCCTGAGATCCTCTCCCTATGAAATTCCCATTCATTGCCTCTTTCCCATGTTGCATTCACTAATTTACCTGGCTCGAGATTCATTACTGGCCTCTCTGCTTTTCTGGGAAAGTGCCAAAAGACCAATCACTAATGCTGAAATAGATATTTCTTCCCCCATGTTGGAAGCTGTGATTTTTCCCAGATGACAGCTGCAGAGAATCCTGCAAGCGTTTTATATAAGAGAAATGAAGTGGTAAGTGAAAAGAGAAAAACAGTATATTCACTGTAGGAAATGGCTTCTATGGATCATAAACCCAAGTTACTCTCACCCAGAATTAGAGACAAGAGCACAAGACCTATTTAGGGCTTAAAATTTAGAATGTAGTGGCTGTCAATTGGTCTGTGCTGAAGGAAAAGAGCCTGAGGTATAAAATGAGGGCTGGAACATGGCTCGCATATGCACCGTCTCATATGGTGTGGCAGCTGTAGTCCCCCGGTTCAGATTGCCTTAGAGACTTCCTTCCAAATAGTGAAAAGCTGCAATATTGAGGGGATTGGGTCCAGAGTCAGAGCTCAGGACTTTTATCACAGTTGGTTGGTTCGACATAAGACTGAGTACACCTGTTCATTTTAGAACGAACCACACACGAGCCAAGTAGAGTGACCCTTCAAAACTTAGAGCAGTGGTTTTCAGAGTATGGTCCCAGACCAGACCACCCTCTTCACCTAGGAACTTATTCGAAATGTGAATCCTCTCTCCTGCTCCACACCTACTGAATCTGAAACTCTCTGGGAGTGGAGCCCAGCAATCTGTGGTTTAATAAGCCCTCCACGTAATGCACCTTAATGTACTCTGAAGTTTGAGAACCAATCATCTAGGTTTGTATCTGGCTTGGTTTTACTGCTTTCCAGTGTGATCCTTGCCCCTACTACTGAAGTCAGAAGTTGGGTCGGTCCTTAAATAAGTCCCAACATTATTTTGAACAAACCAGAAAATTATGGATTGTGTACTACATAAATTTTGAGATTACCCAGACACTACTTACCATCATTATAGAACTCTTTGAGCTTCAATTTCTACTGCAGAATGAAGGAAGCAATATCTGTATTTCAATGTTTCTGGTTAGGTTAAAAAAATACATACATAATACACAATGAAAATACCTCCCACTAGGTGCCAAGCATTATGCCATTTGAATAAACCAAAGACTGCCATTCAGTATAACACAGGTTAGTGCTTTTATACATACTATATTTTTATAAATATGGTACACCTAGTTAAATCTGAACAGCTGAAAAAGACAAGTAAGTTTTTAGTATAAGTATGTGCCACATATCATATGAAATGTACTTACATTAAAAAAGTACTTATCAAAATAATAATAATTTTTTTTTCCTGAAACCCAAATTTAACTGACTGGATGTCCTATATTTTTATTTGGTAAGTCTAGTAACCTTGTTAATATTCTGCATTGTACCTAGTGGAGGGACACTGGACTAGCCAGTTGAGCCAAGGATGACTTCCCAGAAAACAAATAAATTTGAATTAAATATCAAAAGGAAAATAGGAATGAGCTAAGGGAGATAGCACATGTAAAGTTCTGGTCACAACATCAGTCTGTATAATGAAGACTGGCAAGTAATGAAAAGCCACCTGAGCTTACTTAATAAAAAAGGGGAATAAGTTAGAAAGATACTTGGAGTGTCTTTTCAAATTCAAAGATAAATTGGACAGCTAAGCCCTAGGAAGAGCAAGCCATGGGCTGAAGCCCTGAGGGGAGTCCAGGAGGACCCCTCTCTCTAAAACCCTTGCTTCTCTTCCTGTATCTGCTTTATTCCCTATCTTCTTGCAAATAAGCTTTTGCCATTTTGTAGTCAACATGGAAGAAAGTAACCCTCAACATTAAGCTCTCAAGCTACTATTTCTTCTGTTCAGACAAAACCTCTGAAACTCATGATTTCAGTTCCAGATTTCCCAAAACAGGGACTGGCCAAACATGACACGTGATCCACAATAAGCTGTGTGAACTTGTCACTCTTCCTGCAACCATGTGGATGTTTGTTGGACAGAAGGGCCCCAC
The DNA here is from genome assembly GCF_036562045.2 of Rhinolophus sinicus. Lineage (NCBI taxonomy): Eukaryota > Metazoa > Chordata > Mammalia > Chiroptera > Rhinolophidae > Rhinolophus > Rhinolophus sinicus. The sequence continues at coordinate 111,216,369 of NC_133756.1, forward strand.
AGACGTTACTCCATTAGCACATACCTGATGCTTCCAAAACATTAATCCTTTTTCCTTTGCTGGAAAACTGTTAAATTATGCTGATTTTTATTTTATTATCAGTTTTAATGGACTAATGGCACCAAAGGAGGTCAATGAAATAAATAGATTTTCAAGATAAGAAGTTTCAACAAGGAGGGGACCTTAGCTGGCAGCAGACTTTACAGATCCCCAGACAACACTTACATGTGCTTCCTGAGTGGCATAGGCAGAGAACAGACAGGTATAGTTAAGTACATTTAGAAAAGTTCATATTGATTTGAAGCCATTTGGGTCAGCTCCTGTTTGCACGTGTGTGTGTTGTATTGGTTTTTCCTTTTCTCTATTTGCTAGCATAAAGTACCTGTCTTTTCATAAAGTTTTGAGTGTTAGTATTTGTTTTTAACCTCCTTTTAGTGACTCTAGGAATGAAAGAAAAAGAAGACATTTTTGCTACCTTAGTCTTGAGAGCTTTTCTGGTTTCATTATAGTTCACATAGTAAAATCTATGGAGTTATTTATTTTAAACAGATTCTAATTTTTTAGGTAATTGATTGTTCTCTTTAAGTGCATGTGGTATAATTCCCCAGTCAGTGTTTTCTATTTGATAATGTGTTACTGCATTTCATCCAGCACATTGAACATTGATCAGGTTTCTCCACACTGCAGCCCTTTGGTGTGTAATTCATTCATCTCTTTGACCAAAGAGAATAGTAATAAGTGGGAACAATAAATGATAAGTCACTTACGGGACACCCAATAATAACCAATCGCTGCTGCAAAGCTGAGTTTCAAAACCTGTGACCTAAAACCTCCTTTTGAATCAAGCCTTGAGAGGGTCTGAGTGTGGCTGGGTGTGGTTAGGTGGGCCAGGAGGGGCGAGGACAGAGTAGCCATGCGTGGGTGGGAATTCTTCCAAGTGTGCTGACCTGTAGAAGCTTTTGCCAAGGCTTCCAGAAAGTTGCAGTTTGTATCAGAACAACTGACTGTTTTCTTGGTGAGAGGGCAGGAGGAAGAGGAAAGGGAAATTAAGTTACACTCCGTAAACTTACTAAAAGCCATATATTACATGTTTCCCCCAAATCCGATCCATCGCATCTCTTTTGCCCACCCTCACACAAAATTTCAAAAATTCAGTATCTTACTTGTGGTTCTCTTTCTTTCTCTCCTTTTGGCTTCTTCCCCCCCCCCCCCCCGCCCCCAGCCCCCCACCATAGTCTCTTCAACTCCTTTCTTATGCAAATGTTCTTGTCTCTTTTTCAAGGCTATACCTTACTGTTGGTCAGGCACTGTGCTAAGCATTTCACATGTACGTATTATCTCATTTAATTTATACAGCAATCTTATTATCCCTGTTTTCAGATGAAGAAACTGACACTTCGAGATGACACGTGACTTGCCTAAAGTCACACAGCTCCTCAGTTCTAGAGCTGGGACATCCCAGTTGTATGTAGGTGTCATCAAGTCTCCCAGGCCCATGTTCTTAGGTTCTCTGCTGTGATATATGCCCATAGGAAACTTTTGGAAGAAACACAAAATTAGGAATATGTTTTTAAAATTAGCCATACTCTCTACCTCCACAAGGAACCACAGTTGAAACTTTATTTTTCCTTCCAATATTTTTTAATACATAACGAACAGGATTTTTTTTTTAATTTTAACGCAAGCATTTGGTGATAACTTTTTAATGAATGAATATCCTTAAAAAATGTATAAAATCACAAATATTATTTTACCACAGATTATTTTACCAAAAATATTATTTTAATACCTATGAAAGTATATATTAAATGTTATTTTAAATGATATCTTCAAAATGAAACAAATAATTTGTTTCAAAGTATTATTTGACCTTTCAGTGATACTGTACCATGTTCCAGAATACTAAATTGTTTAGTGCAAAATTTAGATGTGATTCCATCAACGTGATAATGATGAAATGTCCTTTTTGTCTCTAAGATATTTTCTGCAAGGAAATGTACCAGAATGTCCAAAGGAAATGAGACTAGAAAAAGATTAAATTTAATTTTGTGGACAATTCTGGACCGCAAAGAGAATATTGTAGACTTATATCTGAAACAGCAAATGCTGAAAAAGTGAAACTATCAACTTAACTACATGGGGAGAATAGAGAGGAAATTTGTATGCAAATGGCTTTCTGATACAATGGTTCAGAAATACAATAAAGGCTGCACTTTTCACTGGGACAAACTATTATTTGAATTAGAAGCTAGGAATATATGTTTCGAAATGAGTATAAGTGCTGGCTTTACTCACAAAGGTTATGTGAGAAAGCAAATTAATTTTACATAGCTATGACCCTCTAACCAATGCTGAAGTGCTAGTTCACGTAATTAGAAGGAATGGAGGTTGAGTGCCCTAGTTTGGCTCGCTAGTCTTCCCTTCCTATTTTAAGAATTTGAATATAAACTCCTCCCCTCACACTACCTTTTATTTATTTATTTATTTAAAACAATCCATTCCGAGTAACTTGGTGCCAGCGTAGGCTCCAGAGAAAGACAAAACCAGGTAGGAATCACATCCATTCCCTCACCAACACTGCAACCTGGTCTGTAAAATTTCCTTGACTGTGAAATGAGAATCAGTGCTTCATATTTGATGTGATTTAAGTATAAGCAAATAAGTGAAGTGACTAGAATGGTATAGCACATAGTAGGCCCTCTAAACATTTCCATTTCCATCCTATTCACCTTTCAACAAATCCTTTTTGTTTTGTTTTGCTACTCATTTTTTAAAAAAATTTTTATTAAATTTATTGGGGTGACGTTGGTAAGATTATATAGGTTTCAAGTGTACAATTCTATAATTCATCATCTATATATCACGTTGTGTACTCACCACCTAAAGTCAATTATCCTTCCATCACCATATATTTGCCCACTTTACCCTCTTCTACCACCTTCCTCCCCCCTGACCCTCTGGTAACCACTAAACTTTGTTGTCTTTGTTATAAGTCCGTGAGTGCAACATCTTTGACTCACCTGTCAGTAGCTGTAATTCTCAGATGTACAGTGTGTGACAGTTTCCACATACATCTATATACATTATCTATCTGGTTACTCCTCTCGCTAATTCTGGGCATGCCTAGTCTCTTTCCATGGGAAACTGAAATTTAAAGAGATGAAGTGACTTTACTATGGTCACACAGCTGATACACAACTAGGACTCAAATCCAAGCCTCCTGACTGCTAGTCCAAAGCTCCTCTCAGTGCTCTAAAGCTGCCTACCTCATCCACACATTCAGGAAAAACCATCTGATTTAGGCTGCGATTTCCTCACCCCAGCAATCGACAATTAAGGTTTCCATTGCATACAAAAGGAGAAAAAATGTACTCTAGTTTGAATAGATACAGCATCCAGAATTTTTTGTTTTAATGTCAGCCACTCCCTTCTACAGCCAGCAGTGTTTTAATATATGATTAGTATTCTGAGCATAGGATGATGGTAAACATTATGTTTTTGCATTATCATGAGATGACAAAATTACCCACTCTCAAAGGACCAGCTGCTGCAGGGAGGCTGGCACCCATGATGCCTATATTCTCAAAACTATTTTAATTGGTAGTTTTTCGTGAATTTTTTTTTTTTTTTAGTCAGTCAGAGAGGAAATGTATGTGTAAACCTATTAAAGCCATAGCATCTGTTATGATGAAATGACATCACTAAATCTTAGTAAGTTAAATGTTCCATTTCAGGATTTTGAAGCTAATCAGTGTTTTCATAGAGATAAGTGTTGCTATAACTCAGATCCTCAAACAGGTATTATAGAAAACTTATAGACAAAAATGATAGGAAAATTCTTCCCACACTTTCTGTATAATATTTCTATTACCATGTTACAATTTTGAATTGATGTGTATAATTTATACCAAACTGTTCATTACGTTAGATTGTATAGCAAGTCCTCAAATAATATTGTTACTTTAAACACCAATACAGTGTTGATGAGATGCCATTGGAACTTAACTTTTGTTCACATTAATTAGCTTATGTGAAAACTGGTTTTGTTACATGTCACTTCCTTTAAAGTCACAGAACTTATTGACGATATTGAGGACTTACTGTATGTGGTCCTAAAAAGAAAGAGCCCAAATTTTGAAATAGGAAGACCTGAGATCATTATCTAATCTCTACCCAATTTATACAAAGAACTTAACCACTTGGAACAACTCTTATTTCTATAATGTGGATAATAAATCTTATTCCACAACTATTGGAAAGAATCCAATAGTTAAGAATATTACAAATCAACAAATTTGCACTGCTACTAATAACAACCATTTATTTAGGTGTATTACACATCAGCATCAGAGCTAAGATTTATATGTACATTATCTCATTTAATCTTCCCAAAAAGTCTTTATAGTAGGTATTACTATAATATCTATTTTACAGATGAGAATATGGAGGCTTAGTGAGATTAAGAAAATTACCAATATTTACAAATTTAGGAAGTGGAAGACCCAGTTATTGAACTTATTCTTTCATTCATTTAACAAATATTTGCTAAGGAATAGATCTCCTGAATAAAATAGGGCACTGTGTGGAAGAAGAAACTGGGGGACGGAAGGTAGGTAAGCAACCAACCATGTTCACTTTACCCTGGCCGCTGTGTTTACCGTCATCCTATATGGATTGAAAGGTGACAGGAGAGGATCCAGGGAGAGTAGGTAGGAGGCTGTGGATGTAATTCAGGTGAGAGATGGTGTTGATTCCAACCAGGTGCTAGCAGTGGAACTGAGGAAACTTGGATGGATTACCGATATACTTTGCAGGTAAAGCTGAATGTGTGGTGGTGGGAAAGAGGAGTTAAGCAAGAGTAGCGCCTTATTTTTATTCTGAGCGACACGGTGAACTGAGACAGGAAACTCTAAAAGGGATATGCAAAGTGAGGGATAAAATATCTTTAGTCTCAAGACCCATACTCTTAATCATTACTAATATTATCGTTAATGATTATCGCAAATATTAAAAGGGATTTGAAGTCTGTGGCCACATAACTATAAACTACCTGGACAGCTGCATGGAAAAGTCCAATTATTCTTTCTCATGAGAAAATGGCAAAAAGGAAAGTTAAATGTAGAACTTATCATAATTCTTAGTATCCAAGTAAGGGTTGGGCAAGGATTATTGGAGGTTTTGTTTTGTTTTGTTTTTCTCATTTTTTGAAATCTGAACTCCAATACCTATAATATTATGAGATGACTCTGAGAAAACAAACAAACACCACAAGATAATTTGCTAGAATAGTAATAGGTTTATTTTAGGTGATTGAGTCATGTATGTTTTTTCTTCTTTCTACATTGTTATATTTTTCAAATTTTCTAAAATGATTACATATTGTTTTTATAACTAGTAAATTAAGAATTCAAGAAAAATTAATCTATAAAGTTACATTTGCTATCTATATAGTCCATAGCAGTAAATTCTGAGAACCACTCAAATTGCAACCCTCAGTCCAACCAATTAAAACCAATCAAAATAACGATGTAACTGGCAGAGACCTTAAAATACATATCTCTCTAATGATACCACTTGTGGTGCAGTCCCCATCAGAGTGGACTGGAGTTCAGGATGGGACTTGACTGGCGGTATATGTAATCAATGTGAGGAAGCTTGGGGAAGCTGAGGTATTTAAGATTTTTTGTTTTAAGTTCCTCCATTTGAAATATTCTTTCCAAATTTAAGCATTTTAAAATGGTTTACATTCTTTGCTCCACCCCCCTTTTTAAGGTTAGATGACATAATAATATTCTTTCAGAAATCCTCCTACTCTCTTCTGACCTTTGCGTCTTTTCCTTTCTTTCAGGGTCAATGATTGTATCTTGCGGGTGAACGAGGTCGATGTGTCAGAGGTTTCCCACAGTAAAGCGGTAGAAGCCCTCAAAGAAGCAGGGTCTATCGTTCGGCTGTACGTGCGAAGAAGACGACCCATTTTGGAGACTGTTGTGGAAATCAAACTGTTCAAAGGGCCTAAAGGTAACAAAACCTTAAATGATAGATAAGATAAGTCACCAGAGACAAACCATTTGGCTAAAGTTTATGCCATAACCTACCTACGACTCACTCTTTTCATTTATCCTCCAACATTCAGTGTCTACCAAGAGATCTGAAACCCTGCAATAGTGGTTATTACAGGGTAAAAGAAACCAAAACTCTAAATAGGAACTCAGAGAAGGAAAGGATAGATTGATGTAGAAATGTCCTTATAAACAATAATAACAACCATTCATATTTTTCCTGTGAATTTTACATCTTACTGGATCATCATGACTTGGCGTACATACTAATACTTTCGAATTTTTCGGATATAAATGATTACCCCCTCATTTGGAAAAAATACTAATGATAATAATAACTAAAGTATCCTGAAATAACAGTCATCATATTTTTAAAACAGTGTTGTGATTTGTTTTGATTTTGTAATATTTTTATGTGCTATACCCAATCAGTACTATATTACATCTTATATTTGCAATAGTCAAAATGAGTTAAAATTCATTTTTTTTAAATAGTCACAAAAATTACCTCTCTTGAGTTAATTTTTCTTGAGGGAATCACATAAACAGTGAGATGAGCAATTATATTAATTTTTAAGAATAGTCCTTTGAGCTCTGCTCTTCAGAATGATGACATTTAATATTAACAGTATTTCACATAGTTTTTAAAAATCTGACTACTGGCTTAAGTATTTTAAATAGTTTAGAAGATTATGAGTGGATAGTTACTATACTCTTTTAGTAAATAATTTCTCTTTCCGTTAAAATCTGTTTAATCTCTAATGCTATATGTGATTAAAAATAACCAGCACACAACCTTCTCTGGGAGGCAGTAGTGGGTGGTATTTAAGATCTCAGATAGAAGAGTCAGACAAGACTGGATTTGAAAGCTTGGTTCTGCCACTTACTAGCAGAGTGACGTTGGTCGGACCCATCCCCTCCTTATTAAATGGGAATCATATTGGTAGCGTCTGTCCTGTGGGCTCTATGAGAATTAAGCACTAACTAAAATCTGCCACATGGTGAGCCTCTGAGCTTGCTGGTTAAAAATGTAGACTCCAGACCAAATGCTAGGTTTGAACCCTAGCTCTTATTATCCTAAAAATAAAAAGCCAAAGTGAGAGGCTGCAAGCGTTTATTTGAGATCGAAAAGAATTTCACTTCCGGGAAGCACTGATTCAGGCAGAAACCGAAATAGTGTTCCAGTTATGAGGTGAAGGCAAGGGGTATTCATGAGAAACGGAGGGGCAAGAACTACATGAATAGAAGGAAGGAATGTCTACTGGTGCTAATTAGCCAAGGAAGGATTTTCTGTAGGAACAAATAAGCTATTTTTTTTCTAGCTCTACATCATGTTGCTAATTCTAAAGAACGTCCTTAATTTGCAGCCCTCATAGTTAGGATGTCTGCTTTCCTATTAGCTTTACACACGGTTGTTTGCAATACAATGTTGGTTTGGCCCAGTCTACAGGTTATTTTGTCAAGGTTTGAGGAGTAAGACATGCAAGGCATTTCTCTGGGATGGTGGCTCTGACTGTATTTTGAAATGCCTCCATTTATGTCATTTTTCACATTCTGCAGCTCACTGGCTCTTTGACATTGGGTGTATTGCTTAAAGTCATTGAGCCTTAATTTTCTCACCTACAAAATGTGAATAATGATAGCACTTGCTCCTAGATATGCTGTGAGAATTAGATGAGTCAATTCACACAAAGTGTTTAGAATAGTGGCTGGCACAGATTGACTGTCCAAAAAATATTAGCTATATATGCATGTTATTTGGGGGACTCTTTGCTTCTTATGATTTTAGCCTTCGCAACAATTGTTTGGCAATGTAATGAAAATATTCAGAGCTTCATCATGGGTTCAATTCAAATGCATTAAAATCACAGAATTAAATCTGGGGAAAAAAGTGTGGCATTTCCATACCACAGTGTCTGGTGGTAGGAAAGAAAGGACTTTCTTCGCTACGTGTTTACTAAAATCATATTTGCAAGGTACTTTAAAGCTACATAAAATGAGCATCACACTATTTCTATTAAAAAGATATACTACATATAAATAACATGTCAATCTTTCTACAATTCAATTACCAGCAATCATTCAGCACAGCCCTAAGGCAAATACTAGGTTTAAGCACTAAGCAAAACATCACCATTCATTAGCAGGCCTCCTGCTCGCTGAGTCACTTGGTGACCTCCAGCTGCTCAGCCAAGCACTTAAAGGCTCTGGAGGATCCACAGCCAGAACTCTGTAATTTTATCAGGAACACTTATTTTATTTTATTTTATTTTATTTATTTATTTATTTTTTTGGATCTTTGCCTTTGATGCCAGAGCCCCCTCTGGCTGGTTTATTTAGCTCTTAACTGTTTTCTCCTTTGATCCTGGAGTGGAGCAGGAATTGCCCTGGGACATAGAAGTGGGGATAGATTAATATTAATGAACCAGGAATACCTAGACAATAATCCAATAAAAGTGCACAGGGATGGGGTTACAGCTGGTCCTGGTCTGCTGAGACTAGGAGAACAAGGAAACTGTTAGAACTAACTTAGATCCCTGGAAGCAGACTTCTGCCAAATCCCTGTAAGAGACTTGTGGGCCTGTCTGTCCTGCTGGGATTATGCTGGGCCAGTTATGCTTTGTCACACCGTCGCCATACAAAAGTCACTGATGGGGATTTGTTTATCTATATAAAGATTGTTGATTTACTAGGAAAGAAACTTTTTTAAGTCATTGTTTAAATTCTTAATGCCTCTTACAGTTCCTTGAATACAGGAAGTTAGGGATCAGAGTGGATTGAATCATTAAACTGATTCTATACTAAATCTGATGATACCTTGCAATCTTACCTTCACTTAGCACCTTGTAATTCTTTATTTTTCGATGATGATATATTTAAAAGAAAGATTTACCAATGCTTAACTCATACCATGGAAACTCTTATACATTGTGGAAGATGAAAATGAATCGGATGTGAATTTTATGGGAGAATCGGGAAATACCAATGGCAGAAAGAGACATAAAGTCAACTAACTTTAACACAAGGCAGAATGAAATCAGCTCTATGATTGAGCTAGAGCTATGATACCAATCAGGAGAAAAGGAAGATGCAGTTCATCTCAACCAAGAGAGCCAAAATGCTCCAGAGAATTTAAAATTTAACAGGTGTTCACAGGTCCTTATCTACCCTTTGTTGAGTGTGTGGACACTATCTATAGTAAGCATCAAGACTAGTTAACTGAGCTAACTAGCCTTGGGTGTGTGTGTATAATACAGCACCAACTTGATGTATTCATTAATTTAGTCCTTCAACAACGCAGCAAACATTTAGTAAATATTTATTATGGATTTGGCACGAAGCCAGACAATGAGCCTTAACACCAAAAATATAAATAGTTCTTGCTCAAGGAGATTATACTCTGACGGAGAAAACACCTATCATATAAATTAGGAAAAGTACTGTGAATGAACAAAAAAGATTATAGGGAGGTGCCAATTAAATAGTGGGACAAAGGAGATGTCTCTGAGGAAGTAGCACTTAAGCAAAACCATGAAATATAAATAAAAACAGAAGTTAACCAGGTAAAGAGTGGAGGAGAGCGTCCAGATGGAAGTAAAAGCGTGTGTGCAGAAGGCCCTAACATAGGAAAGATTGTGATACCATCTAAGAACTAAGAGAAATCAATTGTAAGGGAAGTTTAATTATACAATAATGAATGACATGAAATGATATTGTCAAGGGAAGCAGAGAGGCCAGATCATGTACAGATTTGTTGACACTATTTAAAGATCTGTGTTCTTATTTCAAGTGAAATGAGAAGTATACAGCAAAATTTGCGGCACATGGGTGACATGATCAAATTTGTCATTTTTAGAAGATCATTCAGCCACTGTGAAGAAAATGCATTAAAGGGGGGCAAGAATAGGAGCAGAAATCAGTTAGTGGTTACTTAAATGAAGAAGATAGAGAAAGCTGGATGGATCCAAGCTATATGTCGGAGATTTCATTGATGCTGCTTATTGATTACCTAGATTTGGTGTGTGTCAAAACTAAGGCCATTCTCTAAATGAACAATTGCATAGGGTGTTGTTTGTGACAAGAGGAAGACTGTGGAGGAATGTCTATGGGGAACATTGGGATGTTACCCATTTGAAAAGGAGATCTCAACGAGGCAAAACTAAAGCATATCTGTCTGGACATCTTGTCAAATTAATATTCTGAATTTTCCCTTATAGTGTGTAAACTATCTGGATTTGTGTAATGCCTAAAAAATTGACTTTCTCACTTTTTATCAATAATCTTTAATATCAAAATCATGAATAGCTACTTCGGCTATTTGAACAGTTACAAGCATTTATTAAGTCTATTTTACAGACATTTTTAAAGTCCAGACTATTTTTATTTTGGGAATTCTTTTGGTTTGGTTTGTTTGTTTGTTTGTTTTTACATGTGACATAAGGTAAACAGTGGTATTCCTTATTGTATAAATAAAATATTAAGGGATTCTTTGAAACAGTGATTTGTGGCAGAATTAAGTTTACAGTTTTCTAATTCTATACCTTGCGTTTCTTCCATCTATTGTACAAATTATGAATTCTGAGATGAGCTGTTTTGTATGCAGTACTAATCTTCCCAATATTCAACTGGGATCACCTGGCTGGTGATTTGTGGCCATGTATTTCAGTGATGAATATTTGAATAATATGCAATACTGATTTAGAATGTCTTTTCTTAACAATACATAAAAATTGTCCTAACCTCGCAGTTATAGGTTTGGTCACTGCAAGCAGCTGGGGCGTCTGTGTGTGGGCAGTTGAGAAAAAAAAAAAGCGTAATTATGTACAGGAAGCAGTGATTAGGCAAATCCATTTAGACTTGCCAAGCAACCAAAAATATGCAAGGAAGAAAATTTGAAGTATACATGTGGTTTCCCAGGAAATAGGTCACAATAAACGTCTTTCTAGTGACTTTCCCAAGAACACTCTAAGACATAAATTGTAAGCAACTACGGAATTAAACATGCACAGGTTATCATTGCTGTGGCCTATGCCAAAGATGCCTAAACCTGTATGAGAAATGAGATGGCTTCTTTTGAGATGTTCTCGTTGTTTACGGGTAATATTTAATATAGCTAGTTTAAGGCAAGTTTCTAAAACTGGAAATGTTAAAGCCATAGCTTTATTAGCATCCAAAGGTAGACTTGCTGTGGCTTTATTTTAGCCACCTTATTCTTTAGTAAAAACTGAAAGAATGCTAAAGTCTATCTAGCAACACATTTCAGCAATTCTCCTTTATTATTTTTAACAATGTTCTTAAACATCATCTGTTATCATTTCCTCATATGTATATTTACAGGAGTTATAGAGGTAGAGGTTTGTATCAGTACAAACTGAACATGCAGTGAAGATGATAGCCCTCTGCTTTAGACAAGAAGTAGCAATAACTATAAAATACACCGACTGTAAAGGTCACTTTACTAGTGGCCATTTATAATGTGTATAAGTCAATCTGTAGAGAAGATACATTTGCGGTGGTGAAGTTCCTAAATAAGTTTAAGAGCCTACGGGACCTGGAGCAAGTATCTTAACCATTTTGTGCTTCACATTCCTCGTCTGTAAAGTGGATATAATTTGAGTACCTAATTCACAATGTTATGTTCAGAATAAGAACTGTAAATTCTCAATATGTTTATGATTACCCTTATTATTATCATAATTGGCTAAATCTTGAGTAAAGAACAGCAGCAAAACACATACCCATTCCAGTGTTTTAATACCACCTCCCATAGTTTTTTACACAATCTAGTCCTTTAAAGTCTTAATATTTCTTGAATTAATGAATTGAAAGTTATTTTTTTTAATATGTAGCAATTCAGATGGAGCCAAAATATGGTTTTTTGTGTTAACTCAGATTGCTGCATGAAACTACACTACATATATAAAAAATATGTTGGTGTTAACATTGTATGTGCACATATATCATAAATGCAGCTGTGTTCTTCTCTCTCTAGCTTGATGCAAATTTATTTCTAAGAGGTCTGAGTGTTGATGTGGCATAATGAATTTGTTTTTTGAAAGTATGCATATATATTTATATGTACTTTTTTTTTTAGTAGTCCTAGTTTGAGCATATATTTCACTAGATTCCATGTGTAGAAATATCTCCAAGCATGTTGAAAACTGGTCTCATGGTGGCTCCTTAATTCCGGTTTCTACCACATACCCCTCTCTGCTGCAATCTTCTCCAGATTCTGACCTCTCCATTTATTTTAAAGATTGTCCTAGCTACCCACATTAAAAACTTCAAAGTCCTTTTGATTCTTCTCTCTTCTTTGCTGCCTTTATTACATTAGGTGCCATGTCTTTTGGAAGCTACCTCCAACATAACTTAGTCTTCTCTTTAAAATCGCTACTGCCATTACTATGGTGTTTATATCTTTACTATATTTTTGTCTGATCTCCTATATGAGACTGCTTTGCCAATCCCTCTCTGCCATGCCTACATACCTCTCCTAGATAAATCTTCCAAAAATCAGAGCTCTATTAATTCTTCTCCCCTGCTCAAAAGTCTCTAGTGTTTTTCATTGTCACCAGGTAAAAATGCAAATTTCTTGCCACAGCATTTCATGCCCTCTATGAGCTTCCTCTTCTCCAGTGACACAATTCACTTCCAACCTTCTCTTCTCTCTTCTCTCATTCATGCATCGCCTGATCCTAGTAAGCTGGACTATGTGCAATTTCTTAAACACATGCCGTACTGCCCTGCCTCTAGGCCTTTGCTCATCCCGTTTCCCACTTTGGAATGCCTTCCCTTAGCACTGTGACCACTACCTGTTGACATACTCTGTCCTCCACTAGCCAAGCCAGTTCAAGTCTATCTCCTCCCCAAAGCTATCACTAATTGACCCAATAAGAAGCAATATTTCACTTCTAAGAACTTCTAAGATGCTTTATTCCTTCCTAAAATGCTTTATTCTATCTTCTTCTTTTGTTACCAGGCCATCTAAGCAACCTGTAGGGTATAAAAAGGATAGCTCTCTACAATGCAAATTAAGGAGATTAATAAACTCCTAATTCTAACACTTAAGACACTGGATTATGATTTCTACCCTGTCCTGTAGCTAAATTACAAGCATTTAGTAAACACTTAAAAGGAAAGTACAAGCCGTAGGTTGAGTCTGTGACCAAACTCTGGTTAGAAATGGGAGGAACTGAGGTAAAGAGATAGAGGAGAATCCAAGAGTCCATGACAATCACTGTATTATGGCAAGACAGAAGAGAAACAGCCTAGATGGAAGCTGAATCATTTTACTGCCGAGAGGAGCCCCTTATGAGGGCAGCCCTGTGTTGGCCCATTTCTTTAAGACTTTACAGAAACAGTCTGTTTAAGAGATTAGGGCAAAACAGTGTTTGAAGCAATCTAGCCCTTAGTTTAACCATCTGGTTAACCAAAAAACAATTTCTAAATTATTGAGAATTGTATTATTTGTATTAATAGTGTGCATGACACATATATTGTCTAGTCGATTGGATATCACCTTGACATGTGTCTGACATTACAGACAATTTCTCAAATATCTAACTTGAATGAAGTTTACCAGTTTGTCAACATCTGCATTCTCATTTTCTTTCTCTAATCTGCCCTTGTTCTTCTATCTGCTCTTGTCTTTTCTTTCTCTGACAGTAATAGGACCAGAGTGAACTTCCTCAGTGTTGATATGAGGAACTCATCGACAGTTTTCATAGGTGGCCATTTGACAATCTCATTATTCTACAACTTGATTTTTGGTACAGAGTCCTAGAGCTGCATGTATTGAGCACATAAGAAATGCTCATTGAACACTAAATGAATGAAGATTTTAATTGAAAATTGAGTGTACTGCCCTTACACACAGTACAGAGATTGCCTGTCTTGAAATTTTTTTTATCCCCTCTGGCCATGGTTAGCTTTGCTGATAGTATTCTTTAACAAGTTGGACTACCTACTATCACCTGACTATGATAAATGCGAATGTGTAGGTTTAGCAAAGTTTTCAGTTGTCCAGAATTTAGGTTGTTATACCAAAGCAGTTCATCAGGCCACTGAGTAAAACCTAAACACAAAGGTTATGCAGTTATTTTGATTACCAGCTTCCAACCACTTAGTGCATTGAGGGAAATCATAAGTGCCCCCTTCTTGCCATGGGGTAATTTATAATTTATTTTCATTTTCTAATGCATGTGCAAATGTGTCTCTGAATGGAAGGCACAGTTTTCTCTTTATTCAGGACCACATCCCACGTTCTGAATTCTAAGTGGTAGGTAGACCTTTTTGTGGTGAAGGGCCACTCTAAACAATGGTATGACTCTTAGTAAAAACAAAAGGTAAATTCAGCTGTTTGGCATGAGATCTCAAACATTACATTTTCCTCTCAGTGCTACAATGTTTTCAGTCCTTTTGATTTACCAAAATTGTTCCCTTGAGGACACAAGGGGATTTGCTTGAGTGCACGTATAGTACAACTTTTATTGAAATATAATATTCAGAGTGAAAAAGAAAATGCCTAACTATTTGTGTTAAGCCAGGGAAATAGTCTTCTTAGAAATAAATTGTGGCTAAATCACCACTCTCTGTCCCTCTAAAGGACAAATCCTTTTGTGAAATTGGACAAAGGGCAACATGTTCAATGAGTTCACCTTCTTCCCAGGCATTTTCTGTAGAATTTCTCGCATATGTACATAGTTAGTTTCTGATTATTTCTGGATAAAAAAGGTATGTACTTGTGGATTGGAAGTCTCCTTCTTTAAGCTAGTATTTGTTCAGTCTTCATAATGATATCTGGAAAAAAAAAAGTTCTCTCCTGAGATTCGGTAACAAATGATTTGTTCGTGAAAAAACAAACTATAGATATTTCCCTTGTAAACTCCACTGTTCTGTGCATTATAACATTATGGAAGAGTAAGACAATTGATTACATTTGCTAAATCCTTTGGTAAACTAAGAAAGGAAGCCATGCCACGCTTCTCATTTGCCCTTGGAGGCTAACATGTGGCCATTGTTTTTCTGTTTTTGTTTGGTTTTTAGTTTACTTGTTTGCTGCTTAAAGGGAGCTCGTATTTTTGAACAGCATTTATGATCAATGACCCCTTGAATAAATCCTTAAAGTCAAAATGAGTTTTACCATGAAAACTTCAGATTAAAAAATGCATTGTACTGTATATAGTTTTGGTTTTTGACATTCAAACATTTTAGAATTCACACAGCAAACACTGTTTACCTAGCTGTGAATATTTGATGAGGTAAATATTTACCTGTACAGCTTTTTTTTTAAAGTTTTAAAAGAAAATGTGTTGCCATGGTACTATGTCTATAAATCTTTCCAATTTATGATCAGCAGCAAATCAATATGATGAAAAGACTTTAGAATTTGGACCAGCACCTAAATTTAAACCTTTGCTTTACCTAACTGTTAAATAGGCATATTAAGTAACTATCTTGGCTATTGTAAGGATTAAATGAGAAATCTGGTACATCCAGATATCTAATAAATTAGATTGTTCTTCTTCCTTGTTTACTTTTTAAGCAAATAAGTGCAGAAAATAATCATCCATTCACTTAATAGATATTTTATTTCAAAAACATTTAGTAAGCCAGGCAGTTCTAAGTGCTAAATCAAAGGAATGACAGTGAATAAAGAAGTTTGGCTTTTCTCCCAAATACCATCTTAGAACAAATGACATTCACCTGCCCTGAAACAATGTAGTCCTCTGCTGGCTGGCACTGGCTTCAAGCTAAATTCACCACGATCCTCTAACTAATGTAAATAGATTTACATTTTGGTTCCGCCAAGTCATCAACCAGTGTACATGATATTCTTCTCCTTCTTTAGAACACTGAGATCCAATAAAGTTAAAGTGCGCAGTATTTTTTATTCATGGACCTTGACTCCTAATTCCTTTGGCTGTCAGTCAAAAACATTGTACTACATGGACTCCGTCTCTGAGCATAATTCAATTGCAGATAGATATCTTGGACATTTTATCCCTTATAGAAAAGTTAATAGGAAAGATAAAAATAAAATCTTTGTTTTTAATGTCCAAAATGAACGCTAACATAGGAATTTTTTAAACATATGCTATGGGTTAGCCAGCTATGAGATCCCACCAAGAGTCTACTGAAAGTTTGAAATTTGCACAATGAGATTATATTAGGAAAGGTGAGAATTATCAGCCAAGGCTAAAAGGAGAGAAGATAGGAAGAAGGAAGAATAAAAATAACAAAGAAACACACAAGGCTCATTTTTCCAGGTGAGTCAGTGCCTTATTGTTGTGAGTGAAGAAGCCATATAATTTGTTCCATAAAGACCATTAGTCTTATGAAAAAGCGTTCAATAATTGCTTTCCAGGAATCTAAAACTATGTATTGAGTGCTCCTAAGTAGTTGAATCATGTGGGAAAATTTAACCTTCATAGATCCATTCATTTGAAGCAAGTGAATGTGGTACCAGTTTATAAAACAAAGAACAAAAACCTTAAGAACTTTGATGAGCAAGAATTCTGAGGTGTCAAATATTTTAATCTCTCAAAAATCATTCACTCAAGTATTTAACAAATCATTAATTGAGTACCTTCTGTCTATGAGGCTAAAAGTTGGGGATAGAGACATTGTGTGCCCTTAAGGGGGATGGGGGTGGTAGTTCCAGTCGAGTACATGGAATGTACTCATATGTATACATAGACAATTACAATTACAACACCACTGGATAGATATATACATAGGATTTATAAGGAAGCCTTGACCAAGTTTGCAATTTCTGCTCTAATGCTCTGGGAAGAAACAGCTTTCTAACGCTGGTGGTAGCTGTTCAATTGGGAGCCTGCCCCAATCATTGGATTTATTTTTACCATAATTGAGCTGAAAACTGATATTCCTTTAAAAATTGTCCATTACTATTATTTCTTCCCTGTCCAGCTATGACGAACAATTCTGTGTAGGAGAACCTTTCACACATTTCTGGGTTACTCTCAATCTACTTTTAGACCTCTCCTATTAACCATTCTTGATACATCATGATTTTCAGACCTTTTATTTTATTGTTTCCTATGAAGTCCATCCTATGAATTTTCTCAACTTCAGCAATATTTCACCCAAGTAACAATACACAAAACTGTATATAAAGATCCTTCGATATGCTTGTAAGTACAGACAATGGTGAGCAGAATTCTGTATATGAGCTCCATACTCTGCTTATGTTCATATAATGTAAAATTGTGTTAGCTTTGTTTTTAAGACATTTTGTTGGTTTATATCAAAATTATGGACAGTTAAATATTTCATATAAACTAGGTTATCAAATATATTTATTTAGGATAATTGATTTTAGTATAAATTAAATTTATAAATTTGTACTTATTTCTATTAAATGCAATATAGTTGAACTGGGCCTAGCATCCAGTGGTATTTTTTACCTTTTCAATTCATAATCAACTTATATCTAAAACAATGTAAATCATAGCTGTGATAAAGGACATATTTCAAGAAAGTTTGCATGGCTGACAATATATTTTTTGAATCCTTAGCTGGGTCTAGACACCTTGGGCCACCAGCTCTTTTTCTCAAAGCTCTGTAGCTCCTGTGTAGTAAAGCTTGAAAACAGTCCTCTCTCCCTTTATTTATTTAAGTCTGTGCTCATTGTGATTATCTTAAGCTTTGCTCTTTGCTACTAATCTCAGTGATGTATTGATATAATTCTTAATAGTAATTCAACAATTCCTATACGGGTAGCTGCCTTTTCTTCATTTGTGTCAATTATAGGTAACCTGAAGGTAGATAGGTGGAATTCTTAGAAACAAGATGAAATTTGGTAGGGATACCTATTGCTAGCATACATAGATATGAAAGTGAATCCCACATATATAAGAAAGACTGGGTTTAAAAATAATAGATAGAGATAAAAATCATGCCTATAGGGAGTTTTCCATCTAACAGAATGTATATACTACTGAAGAACAGGTGGCCAGCTTATGAGAGCAGGTTAATCTTATCTACTCATAGATATTCTCTCCTCCAATAACTCACAAAATGAATAAAACATAAGGAAAATCAGTAACAACAACAACACAAAAATGTTTGCTAACAATGAAGAAAAAAGACAACCTAAAAGTCAAGGAACAGAAAGAAGCTACTCATGATTCATACTATAGAATAAGATAACAAAATAAATTCAGTAAAACAAGTACTGAGAGACAAAATGATAAAATTATAGACTGAGCTGCAAAGAAAAAGGAAGGAAGGAAGGAAGGAAGGAAGGAAGGAAAGAAGGAAGGAAGGAAAGAAGGAAGAAAGGAAAGAAAGAAGATGAATGAAGCACAACTTAATGTAATACACTTACAAAACTGTGACAAAGGGAAAAAAGAGTGGCAGAGAGGCTTAGAAAGGCTAGGTGCGTCCCCACCCCTTTTCCCTTCCTGAAACTACCTTGGTGATTGACAAAATCCTGAGACTTCTCACTGATACCACTAAATCTGGAGAAGAGTATACAGTGAGAAGAGTATACTGGTGGCCTTATCTTTTCTCAAAGTGTTTGGAACTTGCTGTTGGGAGAATCTAAAGTAGGGAAAGTGAGCAGTAATGCTGATATCTTCTGATGGAATTTAAACTTGTGTAGCCATACCATGAACTAGAGCAATTACCCAACTAGATGCACCTTGATATTGGATATTTAATAAGAATCTCAAAGGACAGCAGAATTTGCGTATTCTAAGAAAAATGGCACACTTGACCTCAGCTTCCTCTGATCTCTCTTCCAACTCCTTCTTCAACTATTGCTTCAGGTGCAGAAAGTGATTAGAATAGAAAATATGCAGATCACTCCCCCCCATCCCCACAATGTAACTGTGAAGGAAAACCAAAATGATTATACGTACGAAGAAAAGGGTAAAATAGTCACAAATACTATATAAGAGCAAACAGTGTCTGATTGAGCTGCCCAAGCATGAGCAAAATGACAAACATTTAGTAACTCTGTAAACATACCACAGTCAAAACAAAAAATGAAGCAGCATTATTGTAATCGAGTTTATTAAGCACTAACTATGTTAGGCATTGCTGTTTGTGTGTGTGTTTTTCCCCTTAAGTGTATATAGTCTATCTCTTTCAGTCCTTGTAAGACTCCCCATGAGGTACTTTTATTACATAAGCATATATGAAAGTTCACTAACATGCCTGAAATCATGGTGTCATGTCAGAGCGAGGATACTAATCTTAGATGTCAGGCTCCAGAACCCATGCTTTTAACCCCTCATAACCTGCCAAAAAAAAAAAAAAAAAAAGAAGAAAAAAGACAACCTAAAAGTCAAGGAACAGAAAGAAGCTATTCATGATTCATATTACAGAATAACTTAAGAAAATAAATTCAGTAAAACAAGTACTGAGAGACAAAATGATAAAATTATAAAATGAGCTGCAGAAAAAAAAGAAAGAAAGAAAGAAAATATTCAGACCTACAGATCCCAATAAAGGGCCTAATATCATTATTACAAAATCTATAGATATATATTGTAAACAGTAAGAAAAAAATAGACGTCACTGAGACTAGTGGCAAAGAGCAAAGCTTAAGATAATCATGGAGAGCACAGACTTAAATAAATAAAGGGGGAGAGGACTGTTTTCAAGCTTTACTAAACAGGAGCTACAGAGCTTTGAGAAAAAGAGCTGGTGGCCCAAGGTGTCTAGACCCAGCTAAGGGTTCAAAAAATATATTGTCAGCCATGCAAACTTTCTTGAAATATGTCCTTTATCACAGCTATGATTTACATTGTTTTAGACATAAGTTGATTATGAGTTGAAAAGGTAAAACAGTTAACTTTATTTGTGGTGATAAACCAAAGCAAATCATCCAAAAAGGATTTCAAACAATTAAAGAATGCAATAAAGTGGCTAGTTATAAAATTAATATACAGAAATCAATAGCATATAAATATATGCAGATATATAAACTCCATAACCAATTAAAAGATATAATGAGAGAAAATATATATATTTATAATCGCATCAGAAATTGTCAACACTTAAGAATAAACATGTGAAACTTTCATAAGTAACTTTAAAAGGCTACTAAAGAACATATAAGAAAAGAACACCATAATATGTCATTGGAAAGAAAGATGAAACATCAAAAATTATCAATTTTCACTCTTATGCTAAAATATTAAAGCAAAATTACCAATGAAAAATTTTAAACAAGAAAGGTTCTAAAGTTCATATAGAAAAACTAATAAGCAAGAAAAGCCAAGAAAATTTAGAAAAAAGAATAATAATGAGATAGTTCCTAGCCTACCAGGTATTTAAAAATATTATAAAACTATAATAATTAAAAAGTGAAAGGGTATGTCAAAGTAAAAGACTACAAAAATCTGAAAATGGACAAGAAACAGAAATGTAGTATATGATAAAGATGGCATTTTGAGTAAATGGAAAAAGATCAATTGTTTAATAAGTCACGTGGGGAAAACTGCGTCTACCTAAAAAAAACAAAGTTGGATCTCTACTTCATAATCTAAAGAGAAATAATGTAACAATTAATTTTATTATTTTTATTTATTTTATGTTATTAAAAAATAAAGCATACAACTACAAAGGCAAAAATGGGTAAATTGAACTATATTAAAATTAAGGACTTTTCCTCATTAAAAAAGAAAGCCATAGAGTGAAGCAGTTATTCCCAATAAACCTATCATACCTTTGTCTGATGCTAAAAGTTACTCATAATGAAAGAATTGCTAATTAAAAGTACAAGATAGCACTTTTCAATTTGTCCACATTCAAAAACTGTGACAGTGCACTTTGTTGGCAGGTGTGGTGGAAGAGGCTCCCTCACATATTACTCTGTCATCTTGGAGAACATTGTTAAATACCTCTAACTTTTAAATGCTCAAACTATAGTGATTCTACTTCTAGGAATTCACCATGTAAATGAACTTGTATATGTGTGAAATAAGAAAGCTAATTCTAAAAATGTCCGTAGTATCCTCCCCTCAAAAAATGACAATCTAAATGACAAAAGAAGAATGGCTACAAAAATTTCAATACATTCATATAATACTATCCCACTGTAAGAAAAAAAAAAAAGGAGCTCTGTATGTACTGATATAGTGATAGGGAACAAAATTCCAAATATGTTGTTAAATGATATACATGAGGCATGCAATATAATAATGCTTAATCATTTGTGTAAAAGAGAAATGACTATAAACAATATACTTGTATATACATAGAACATATCTAGAAAAGAAACTGCTAGGTGCCCAAGTGAAAGACACTGGAGGAAAATTTACCATTTTTTTTACTTTCTTTTTTTTTAAATTAAAGTTTATTGGGGTGACAGTTGTTAGTAAAGTTACATAGATTTCAGGTGTATCATTCTGTAATACATCATCTATATATCACATTGTGTTTTCACCACTCAGCGTCAGTTCTCTTTCCATCACCATGTATTAGATCCCCTTTGAAAACTTACTTTTCATCTGTGTACTCTTTGTACCTTTTGGATTTTCTATCATGTAACCATATTACATATTTTAAAATAATAAAAAAATAATTTTAGAGAAAACACAGAAAGTTTAGAAATAAAAGGATAAGCAAAGATGCACAAAGGGAAATATCATGGCAATATTAATACTAAGCAAAACAGAATTCACAGTTTAAAAAAGGTTGTCATTTATTTTCTGGTTATAAAGACTGAAAAGTATTATATATAATGAAATGATAACCAGTCATAAGAAATAACATTAACATTTATAAATCCAAAAGTGTTAAAAATACATGAGGAAGTGGAAAGAAAGATCACTTATTATACAAGTATACCCTGGAAAATGTTTGGCTCTAAAGAGAAATGCTAAGTGGATTCACTTCAGTTCAGTCAACAAACATCTAGTTTAATATCTCTCACCAGGGGCCAAGGAATATAGAAATAAAGAAGACATTTGTGGGGACAGAGTCCCAGAGAGCAGTTTCCAGGCTCTCGGCCTCACGTGGAAAGGTGCTGGCTCGGGTAGTAGATGGCCATCAGCTGTAACCAGTTAGTCACTAATATAACTGCCGTGGCTACACTTGGGGATTGGTTGGTTGGCAGAGAAGCGGCCGGCGGATTGCGGCTAGCAAGTTCAGTTAGCAAGCGGATTCTGGATTGCAGATCGTGTTGATCCTACTTCCTGTGTCTCGCCCAGCCTCCAGCAAGACTGGGGTATAAGAAGACCTCTCGTTGAGGTACTGGCAGGTGTTTGCTTTTGTGTCTCAACCAGCTGCTATCGAGGATATAGTGGTATGACTCCCCTATCTATGGCCCCGTTGTTGTTCCTTTTTGGCCTCACCATATCCTGCCTTCTTGTGCGGGGAGCAAGAGCTGAGACCCTGCATTACAGCATTCCTCTCTCTTTCTATGTCCATGATATAATTTTTATTAGTCTTTAAAAGTACAATCCTTCAGTCAGAACTACTTTGAACTATCGTGTTTTATATTTAAATCCATGTTTATGTTTCCCTGAAAATAAGATCTTACCAGAAAATAAGCCCTAGCATGATTTTTCAGGATAACATCCCCTGAACATAAGCCCTAATGCAACTTTTGGAGTAAAAATTAATGTAAGACCTGGTCTTATTTTCAGGGAAACACGGTACTTATATATAATAGTCTGAACAGTCTCTCTTGGACCAAGGTGCATCAAAACTATCATTTCCCTGTCTTTCAAACCTACTGTTGGTTTTTGTTTTTTTTCTGTTTTTCCATAAAAAAGAAACTATGATGAATTGTGTCTTCAAAAAATTTCTACTGTTTATTTTTTTGATAGTCGATTCTTTCCCAGGTGTTTGCACTTTGATTTTCTGAGGAATTGAAGCAGTGCATGGTTCTTTTTTTTTTTTTTTTAAGGAGAGTGATGTTAGAACAAAAGGTGCGTAATTTTCAGAACTATCTTCCCCCGTGCCTAAATTTAAAATAAAATAAAATTGATATTTGTTTTATTTGTTTAATAGGAAGCTAACCCTTTGAGACTCTGCATTTATATATAGTCAGTAACAAAAACATCTTTTAGGTCTACTATCACCTGGATTCTTCACTGCTCTGTATAACTCATCAGTGTGTTCATTTGCTTGATTATCTGTCATACACATTTCTACTCTAGATCATTACTGGCAACAGCGTTTTCAGATGGCCCCAGCAAGACTGGCGGTGATCATTTCCTGATGGTTCCCTTAGATCAGGCTTCAGAAGGGTTTTTCTTTGGATGAATCCTTGGAAGCCAAATATGACAGTAGAGTGTCTGGCAACTCACCAACTGGTTAATGAGATTGAATTGCTCCCTTCTCACTCTTTCCTTCAGCTCTTGGAAATTAGTCTCTATTCATTCACAGAAGGTGCCATGACCCACTCAATGAGAAATCATGCCTGGTTACTTTGTTCATTAACTTGGTATGGTTTCTCATTATTAGAATTCACAACTTTTATCTGAAACTTTCTCTTGGGACTTTTCTTAAGCAAACTCTTGCAATTTAAGAAAACTGAAGAAGAACAAAAATCATTCTGGACATTAGTTGTAAATTCAGTACAATTTCTCAGGAACAAAACATATAACTGTTAAGGATAGTACCAGGGTCTATGTAGCTTTACTAACAATTGTTACCCGAATAAACTTTAATTAAAAAAAAAAAAAAAAGAAAGAATCGTACCAGGAAATATAGAATAACTGATTGTGAAAAGCTTCAACTTTTTGCTTCTGCCATTTGTATTCCTGATGACTTTGAGTTAATATCAATGACAGGATTGGGTGGGACATCTGTTAGAGTAGATAGAACATTTGATCCATTGAACAATGTTTTATAAAACAATTTGAGGCTTCTGGCTTCTTTTTTCTACCTTACGTTTCAAGTCCTAGCAATAACATTTCATTTTCATGAAACATATCAGATATTTTTCCAGGAAAAAGCTACTTTGGTTTTCCAATAATATGCTCTCAAAATGTATCTGTGTGGATATATAAGAATATAAGTTGAGGAAAGAAAATTATAGAGGTTTTCAAACATTTTCTTTCTTTAACTTCTACAGCCTAGAGTTCCTTAGGACTCAGTGCTGGCACCTCCTTATTTCTCCAGCTAACTCTCCTTCTGGGTCATCTTATTTGACCCTATAGATTTAAATTTCATTGATATACTATAGATATCACATAGTTACCCTCATGCTACATATCTATTAGGCATTTCAAGATTAACATATACAAAACACAACTCAATTTTATTTTCCAAAGCCAGTTCTTCCTGGAGTTTTCTCTAGTTCATTAAATGGCACCCAGTTGCTTAGGACAAAAATGTAGGAGTTATCCTTGATTTCTTTTTCTTACACTCTACACTCAATTCCTGAGTGAATCCTATCAGCTCTCCCCTCAAAGTAAATCTTGAATCAAGTCACTTTTCAACAACTCTTCTCTTGCTGCTATAATCCAAGCCACCATCACCTCTTGCAGAGGCTACTGTAATAATATTCAAACTAGTCTCTATTACCACATTGCCTCTTCTACTGCTATTATTCTGCATTACTGCCTCTTCTACAATCTATTATTCCACACACACAGCCAGAATGATTTTTAAACATAAATTAGATTATACCCATTCAACATTCTGCTTTGAAATATCCACGAGCTTCCCTTCCCACTTAATCAAACTCTGGATACTCTACAACCCCCTGGCTGTCTCTTTGACTTCATCTCCTATCAATCTCCTTTTACCCATGAGGCTTCAGTCCTACTGGCTTTTTTGCTGTTGCTCCAAAGTTCTAAGCATGTTTCTGCCCAGGGCCTTTGTACTTGCTGTTCTTTCTGTCTGGAACACTCTTCCCCCTGATGTTCACATGTTTTTTTTTCCCCCCCTCACTATATTCAGAGCTTTATTTATATCTCTGCCTGGCTTGTATCACCACCAGGCATTATATTAAGAATTTAGTCATTTGTTGAAACTAGAATAGAAGCCCCAGGAGAGCAGAATACATGGCTTTGTTTATGGTATTGTCCCCAAGTACCTACAACAGTAGCTCTCACAGAGTTAAGTGCCCAATTTTTTTTTGAATAAATGTTTTGAATAAGTTTGTTTAATAAATGAGAAAAATACCTTAAAAAGTTGTAATATGAAAGGATTGTCAATGCAGAAGGCAAAACCATGGAGACTAGGTACTGTAGTGTAGTTGACCTTGGCTTAGTGAAAAGAAAAGCTTAAGAACAATGAGAGTTAGAGCACAGGACCTCTCAATGCGCAGTGAGCTGCTCTTTACCACAAGGGTTCAGGCAGAGGCTTGAAGGGCCCTGTTCTCGAGGGGAGCTCCATCAGGTCGTCTTCAGTCCTGTTCACTTGTATGAGTCCGTCAGCTGGTGGGAGGCAGAGAAAAAAGAGCTTGTATTTTATTAGTTGGAGAATATGAGCATGAAGCAGTTTATTCACAGATACCATCACTTTAGATACCTCTGTAAAAAGCCCCCCCCCCCAATAAATAAATAAATAAATAAATAAATAAATAACCCTCTTTCATGCTCCGTGCCAGATGCCAGACAGGCCCACAGTTGTATCTGTGAGGAACTTGCACCAATCATCAGACCCTCTTGCTCTCTGGCTACTTGCTGTCACCTGTGGGATGGTGGATACAGCGTACTAGATACAAATTCATATGCTCTTGCATTTTAACCTTTAGATGAGGAAGCTTCCCAGAACCTTATCAAGCTTTCTATCCAAAGTCATATTGAGGAAAGACTGACTCCTATCTAAGTTTTTATTTCATAAAAGACTCAGTGAACGTCATTACAGTGTGAAATATTAAGCAGACTATTCAAGGAAGAGCTTCAGAATTATTCAAGTGTATGCTGTGTTTTTGGAAGAATTTGTCATTGAAATGAAAGAGAGTAGAGAAATCATATATATCAAGCACCTACTGTGTACTGAATGTGTAGATCTTTGCCCTTCATTAAACTCCAGACTGTGTGAAGTATTTTGTATACATTCATATCCAGTTAGTTGAATTAACTAGAGTTAGTAAGGTAAAAGAGCAAACCAACTTTATTTTTCTCCCTCTGCCCTCCGACAAACCCCTTTCAGGATAAATTCAGCCATGTCTTTGATAGAATCTCGGGCATGCCACTTATAATAATAAGTTAAAGTCTACTACAGTGTATTATAACAATCACATAACTTCAATGCAGTTAAATGTAAAATAAAAACACTGAGCTCTTGTATGATTTAAAATGTTTCCCCCTCTGCAGCTCCATCTTGCTTCGGACCAAAAGTGCTGCAATGATTTGCCTCTTTGCTCAACATCTTGCTTCCTATGTGTGTTTTTCTTCACTTTTCTTGAACAGAGCAGGTGGTCATGGGGAAAGGACACAATTTTATGGTGTGAGGTCATTGTAATCTGGTTTCAGTACCCTTAGCATGGCACATGTGTTGTCTCTGGTG
Organism: Rhinolophus sinicus; assembly: GCF_036562045.2. NCBI lineage: Eukaryota > Metazoa > Chordata > Mammalia > Chiroptera > Rhinolophidae > Rhinolophus > Rhinolophus sinicus. Next base: position 111,242,876 of record NC_133756.1, read on the forward strand.
CTTTCTCCTTCCTGGGGCTTTTGTGGGTTCCTCGGAGCTGCTTCTGCTGGCCAGCTCATGACTATGGCCCTTTGGATGGAAGCAGGACTTCCTCTGCATGGCCATATTTCACTCCTTCCCTCAGCCCTGGGTCATCAGTGGTATACCCCTCAATTTCAATGCAGGCAGAACCCTTGAATAGAGTCCTTTTAATGAGGAAATCAGACCAGCTTCCCACCTCTGGACCCACATCTAGTCCATGGGATATATGCATTTTTCCCTGTTGTCCAAGAAATTTCAGCTCCCTGCTACTGCAAAACTCATGCTTCACTCTGCTCCCAGGTGGAACAAATCTAGGTACAATCTCTCACTTGACATTTTCAGGTGGAGGCAACTATCTACATTTTTTTACCCTCAAAATCCAGGAGTCATATGTCAAGAGCTCTGACTCAACCCAGAGAGAGTCCATCTCTCTAAACTTAAGTTGAAGGGAAGTATCCCGAAGATTGACAAAACCAACTTGCGATCACCTCCTTTTCCAATCACATGTGAACTTGATTCTGTATTTAATTCTGAATGTCAGAATATTTTTAGAGTTTTTTTTTCAAAACAATAGGAAGAGTTGTATTTAAGATTCTATTTCATATTATTTTTTTTCCTTCCAAACAATTTTATAAGGTAGACATTATTATTACCCGATTTTATAATTCAAGAAACTAAATCTAAGAAAGTTTAAGTTACTTACCCCATGATCACACAACCAACATTGGTGCGTGGAAAAGACATCATCTCTGTTCTCACAGCACCTATTTCTTTGGGACGGGTGTCAGAAAGTAAACTAATATAAGAGGAAACAAATGCATATATGTGCATCCATATGTGAATACTAATTATGAAGTGCTGTGAAGGATAAGAACAGAATACAATGGCACAAATTAACAGGGAGGCCAGAGAAGGTCTTTTTTAAACTGAGTCATTAAGTATAAAGTTTCCTTGTAAAGCATAAGAAATGAACATTCTAGGCAGAAAGACTAGCAGATGGAAAAGGCCTGAGGTGGAAAAGAGTTTGGTAGGTAAAGAACAGAACACTAGCCAGAACATAGCAAGTGGGTGGCAATGGTGGGGGGAAGATGCATAAAGTGTGGTTGGACAGGTAAGCAACAGTCAGAAGACTTGAGTGAGAGTCCTGGGATGTAAATGCCTTTGTTCCCCTCAACTCTATTGTACAGGATCAATGTCAGTGGGACTCCTTTCTTATACCTTGTGACGCCTCTGCCTTGTGTCCCTACCATTTCCCTCTTGCGTCTTCTCTTTCTAGGCCTCCTCAGACAAACATACTTTTATATATCCATGTAGCTCACCTTCAAACCAGGCTCTCATTTTAGTTTCTCCTGGAAATCTTTTAATTAAGTGTAATCAATACCAAAAAAAAATTAAAAAAATTCTGGACTTTGTTTTGTTTTTCTCTCCTCTCTAACCCGATCCTCTCCTCCCCTCTCTTCTCTTTGAAACCTGCTGTCAAAATGAGAGCTACCCATTGAAGCTTAATTTGCAACTACCTATCAACCAACCCACCACCAATCTACAACTAAAAGGCCGTGTGAATGACAAGGAGTTGAATAGTCTTTACTTACTTGCTTGTGAAGCTGCTAAACTGAAGGGCTGTATCTTTCCTGTTGCCCCTCAACCTGAACTAAGAACGAAGAAGGATCTTTTGTTAGATGTGAAATTTCTAAGATTTTTAGGCACAGTTCAGAGAGTTTGATTCATTGTTAGCATTTGAGAGTGTTAGAAATGCAGATCTTTCTCATGATTTAAAAATTCTGGAAAACATACACTGTCACATGAAAGAAAGCTCAGGCCAGGGAGTCAGACCTGGATTCAAATCCTGACTTGTCTAGTTATAAGCGTGTCAATTTATGTGAAGTGCATAGATATCACTAAGCTTCAGTTTTCTCTTTTATTAATACAGATAATAAAACCTACCTAAAAAAAACAAAAACCTACCTTATTTTGTAGTTAATTGTGAGCATTAAATGAAGCAATGGTTGCTTAATATTTATCTTTATTATTGTTCTTACAAAAATCACAGCATAACAATTTTGGAGACCTCTGACTATGATGGCTAAGAAAGTGTTACCAGTTAATATCCATTAGAAAAATGTTCAGGAAGTAACTGATTAAACACTAAATTTAGGAAACCATCATTTTTCTTGGTGATTCAGTATTTTGAAGCATTTTAGTTTTCAGCAGACCCTCGACAGTGTTACCTGTGGTGAAATAACTCACTGAATCTCCTAGCTTTCCCCAAGCACCACGGATATCTTCAGACTGCGTTTGTAGCAGTTTAAGGAAAGAGAAAGATAATCTGTTAGCTCCTTCAATTCTCAACACAACTTCATTTTTAAAAAGAAACTGTCTTTTCAAGTAACAGCTTGTACTTCCACGTCATGTTTCCCCTCATTGCATCATGAGCTGCCTCAACCAAAAGCAACAAGAGACTTATTTGTGATTGTTCCTTGGGGACTTGCATTAACATGTTGGTCACCACATTTGAAAAGCATCTTGTCCAATACACTATCTTTAACTCCCAGATGTGTTTTTTAAAAGCATGTCGGGGAGCATACTTCCTACTACCCATGACCCTAAAAAACGTATTCCTGATGTTTCCTGCTCAAATTGTTATTCTACTTTTTCAGTTTCTAAAATATTATGTCAACAAGGACCGTCATTTCGGTATTCAAAAGATACTTCTGCTTTTGCTCAGAATTCAGATGATAATGCCAAATGATGCTTCACTTACATTTCTGTTTCCTTTGGAGAAAAGGAGAATGAAGAGTAGGCTTTTCCTCTCCTGCTAACAGCTGAACCCTTTTATTTGCCTGGCCCTGTGGGGCTTTTGTTTCTGTCGCAGAGAGCTTGTTATTTTTCAAAGGCTTTTGTGTACAGCAACCCTTCCCGCGGTTCTGCTCACCCAGCACATTTTGCAGAAGTTAATGTCAGAAAGACTAAGTGATGTTGAGTTTCGGTGTGTTTTATGATGTTGTTGTCCTCTCTACAAATATTTCATAACAGGGACTTAATTCTGTTGCTAAAGAGTGGGTGTGTTGGACATTTTGGTTGCTTGTTTGATTTTGGTGGTTTAGGATCAGAGAAAAGGATGCCCTGGATATTTTTAACAAGCTTCACTTGTGAATATTACTATTGCTTTGAAATATCCGTAATCTCACAGAAGAGCCTCCCTGGGTATAGTAGTGGTGAAACTTGAAAGTATATTTCACCTGAAATTTTGCCTCTACTGTATTAAAGGTCGCCTCTTCCCTGGTGTATTTGGTAAGAAGTTGTTGTATACACAGTTAAGAGCAAATCCCAAAGAGAAGAAATATATATTACATATTGATAGGTTAAAAGGTTTTAATCTAATATTTAACTTATTCCTCCAAATTAACGTTACCACGTTTCCAAGGTATCTGGATGGCAGTGATTTCTCTACCCATAATTCCACCTGCAGATGGTGTCACGGACTCATATTTCCTCAGTTGCTGCTGACAGAGAAGAACATCCTCCCATTAGCAGCTGGTTAAGGACCAGGCTGGTGGAAGTTTCAAACCTGTCAGCTCTTTCTCTTGAGAACTACTGCAGCAGCACAGCCAGGATCAGCTCTTTTGTCAAGACTAGGTTGAAACATGAACTCTTGGAGAGGAAAGATAATATCTCATAACGGACTGTAACCATTTGTGCTTTGTCAGCATGGCGAATTGGAAAAAGTGCAGGCATGGATGTCAGGCTAGGTTCGATTCCTGTATGTGATTCTTATTAGTAGATATCTATAAACACAGAAATTCTCTGAGTCTTAGCAACTTTTTCTGTAAGTGGAGAATAATAATACTGATGTCAAAATGTGGTTTCCCAGTTTAAGTAAGATGATAGCAGGTGTAAAAGGGTTAGCACATAGTAGACATTCCACAAATGGCAGCTCTTATTATCTGTGTTATAGAATTAAATACTCATCTCTTACAGTCGCTCTTTCTGTTTGTCAAGTGACTCTCAATACCCATTTGCTGATTCAGAATACCTCGCTGCCCAAGGCTGACTAATTTAGGGAGGAAGTACAGAGACCCAGCTGTCTTAACATTAGGGACACTTGACGTAGTATCCACAGTGAGAAGTCACCCTCTAATTTCCCCTGTAATTGGCTCTAGTACATTAAGGCTTTGAAAATGTAACAAACAGAGCTGCCCACACAATCTGTTAGTGATAATAGTTATAATGTATGGTCTTTACACGCAGAAAAGCTTCCCTGAGGGAATTGAAATGGGAGACATTATTGGAGGGGCCATGCAGATAGCAATACAAATGTCCTTGCCCATAAAGCGTGAAAGACAAACACTGAGAATGAAAAAAAGAAAAATAGCCAAGCAGTACAGTTGCAGAAATAACTCTTGTGACTTCAAAACATTAAAAATAAAACCACTTTCCTTATGTGCCTGTCCTTGACAGTGATTTCATCTTTTTAGTTGCCTTTCAGCTTGTTTTATTTCCGGCTGAGAGAGATAGAAGCCTGTGTATGAAGAGTACTTTTTTTTTTTCTTTTTCACACTGATATACAGAGGGTGCCAAAAACAGGTATATACATTTTAAGAAAGGAAAAAACTATATTAAAATTGTAATACTCAATATATACCAATAACAAAAGATGAATACAAGTCATGTTTATACATTTTTTATATATGTATATATGTATATATACTTATGCATACATATGTATATATGTATATATATGTATATATGTGTATACACACACACACACACATATATCGAGGCTGCCAAGCAAATGTATACAAGTGTTGTGCCAGGATATATGTGTGTATATGTATTTATATGTATAGATTGATAGATTGACAGATAGATATAGATATAGATATAGATATAGATATAGATATAGATATAGATATAGATATAGATGATATAGATATAGATATAGATATATGCCAGGGTGCCAGAAAAATATACACAAGTGCACACTGGTCAGCGTTGCTCAAGCAGTAGTTTGCCGTAATCAGAAGTGTCTGGACCCTGATGGTAACCACTTTGAGCACCTCTTGTAATTGCAGAAGTCAAATGTGACTAGTATTCATCTTTTGTTGTCGGTATATATTGAATATTACAATTTTAATACAGTTTTCCTTTCTTAAAATGTGTACACATACTTTGGCACCCTCTGTGTATATAAAATCATGTTCTGTCTATATGCATATTTATATACAAACAGGTATACAAATAAAAAGTGGAATTATTATATGTTTAACTAATATACATACACATGTATATAGTTCCTCGGTAACACATGCATTCTTATGTGTATAAATGCAGTTGACCTTCACGTATGTGTTAATAAACAGAAATACTGTAACACCTAAACGCAGGTGATCCTCCATATATGACTAGATTTTTGACCTTAATGTCACAAACCTCTCTGCCTTCTGGAATCACCCTTCCCCTTAATATCACAGTAAGGGTTCAGGCCTTTAGCCCGCATGCCATGGGAAGTCCAGGACCCTCCTCAGCATTTTAGAAGATTGTCTCCTGGCTACCTCCAGTTTTAAAATTCTTAGGCCACCTCACCACAGGGGATTTTTCTCTGGTGCCTTTCCCCTTAATCCAGAATTTGTCACAATTTTACCACAGCTTGTTCTCTCCCAACATTACCAACATTAGTTTACTAGGACTGCTGTAACAAAGTACCACAAATTGGGAGACATAAACAATAGAAATTTATTGTCTCACAGTTGTGGAAGCTAGAAGTTTAAGACCAAGATGTTGGCAGGGTCGATTCCTTCTGAGGACTGTGGGAGAATCTGTTCCCTGCCTGTCTCCTGGCTTTCAGAGGTTTGCTGGCAATCTTTGGCATTCCTTAGCTTACAGATATACCATGCCAGCTTATGCCTTCCTCATCACAGGGTGTTCCTCCTTTGTGCATGTCTGTCCCTGTGTCCAAATTTCCCCCTTTTAAAGAGACATCATCATATTGCATTAGGGCCCACTCTGATAATCCCATCTTAACCCTGTAAATAGGGTTAAGATCTGCAATATCCCTATTTCCCAATAAGGCCTTAGATACTGGTGTTAGGACTAATACATCTTCTTGGGAGACACAATTCAACCCCTAACAGTGCCTCTCTCAAAACAAACAAACAAATGACAAACAAAAGCCTCCTTACCTCTTTTCTCTCTACATCTGCCAGGAAAACATTCAAAATTTCCTGATTTTCTATTTTATAGAGAAATGTAGCTCTTTCTGTTTGCTTGTTTCATCCATTCTCAATTAGTTCATTCTTGAGTTCTATGTTGATGCCATTAAAAGTCCACCAAGGAATTTTTCTCTAATGAAAAAAAAATCTATCATTGTCTTAACTGGAACTTTTACATTCTCCTAAAACAACCAGTTCAAACTAAAGTCATCTTTTCAGACTTTTTTTTTCTTTTCTAACTTGTATATGCTCTCTACAAACACATACACACACAAAGAGAATAGTGAACAATATATTGTATGTATGTTTTGTCATATTATTATAAAATAAAATACGGAAAACCACACAAAATAAATGTCTGGCTTACTGACTGATGTCTTCATAATCAGTCTAAGGCATGCATCCTGTAACCACCACCTGGAACAACACTGGAACTTCACCAACCACCAGGAGATTTTCTGTGAGCCTCACTGCAATTCCAGCTCTTTTCCTCCTAAAAGTCAATACTAATATAGTAGTCACTAATATAAAAGGCACTGATTTATATAGTAATCACATCCTTACATCTCTGTTTTTATCACCACTTTATTTGTTTTATACATCCCTAGACACTCTATTTTAGTTTTGTCCATTTTTTTAGCTTAATGTCTTGTAAGTCTATTTTCATCTATAGAATCCCACTCCATCACTTTATTTTCCTTATAGTTTATCTCCTGAAGAACCCAAGACATTTGACTGATTCAGATTCCTAGTCCACATCTCTGATATATTCATGACATCATTCAACACATCTTTCTCTCTCTCTCTCTCTCTCTCTCTCTCTCTCTCTCTCTCTCTCTCTCTCTCTCTCTCTCTCTCCTTCCTCTGTATTTTCCACAAATTGGCAGCTTGATTCAGAGGTATAATCAGACTCATGTGTGATCCCTTTGGCAAGACTATAAATAATGGTGTGCTCTTTTATAAAGATATGCTCTTTTATACTAAATGTCACTCTTTTTTAATGTTAGCAGCTGTTAATGTTCATTCTTAAATATACTATTTCATTAGAGGTGAAAAATGATCATATAATTTTATCAATTTGTTTTCATTTATTATCTGGAATTTTATTAAGAGGTGTGTCTCCTCATCTATTACAGTTATAGAGTTCATGTGCAAAAGGCAGGATAAGTGATTGATTCTTTCCTATTATTTACACAGTTTACAAGATAATGAATTGGTTCCCCATCACCCTCAAAAAATGACCAATTAGTTGCATTATTATCATTTTTATTATTACTACTAGTATTATGAACTTAAGTATTTAAGTTCATAACTAAAACAAAGAGAAAAAAAAGGCTGAAAAAAATGAACAATCTCTGTGATCTATAGACAATATTAAGTAGTTTAATATATGTGTAACTGAAGTCCCATAAAGAGAGGGGAGAAAATATTAATAAGAAAACAAAAAATATTGACTAACATTTTTCCAAATTTAATAAAAAATATCAACACAGAGATCCAAAGAGCTCAATAAACTCCAAACAGGACAAGTATAAACAAATAATACAGCATCCTGTAACAACAACAGAACACAGGTACACAGAGACACTGCAGAAAACCAAAGATAAATAAAAACAGCCAGAGAAAGGAAACACGTTACATACAGGAGAACCATGATAATTATTACTGACTTCTCATCACAACAATAGAGGTCAGAGGCTAATGAAATGACATTTTTAAAGCGCTGAGAAAGATAACATGTAAAAGTGCTAAAATGCATAGACTAGTGCCTGACACATTACTATGTGTCACTAAATAAATTTTTGTTGTTGTTACCTGTATTTTCAATTCCCTTCTTTAAGGTGGAAGGGACCACTGAATTAATGTGGTGGCACTTTCCTCACTACCCAAAGAGACAATTTAAAGAGTTACTTTCTGGTAGATGATGTAATCTTCATATGAAGTACTAGACCACTCGGGGCCATGGCAGTTTTTCCACTGACATTGTTCTGAAATAGCTAGTTCGATAACTGAAACTAAAAGTGCTGAGTGACATTAACTGTTCTTTCTACTCAAGGCATGGATTTAGAAACTCTACTTTGACTATATACATAATATATAAGATGTTTTTCAACTATTTGACCTCAGAATGATAATTAGAAAAGGGAAATTTGGATTGATTTTTCACTTAAAAGTATAATAAAGAACTTGTTTCTAATTGGGACTAGGTTTAATTTACATATGATGTGGCTTTAAAATCCTCTGTGAGTGAATTATTCCTCTTTATTTCCTTTATTTGCTTATAATCCTGTGAACTAGCAGGAGAGAAGACTATGCTTTATTAAATTAATGCATTATTCAGATAAAATATTTGAGAAGGCTGTGCTTATTTACACATTTTTTAAATGCATCTCTTTAAAATCCAATGGTTAGATGTCTTTGCTGATCCTACCAATTTGAAATTATAATTCTCTACAATACTGATTTGTCATATTAATACTTATTTCCTCAAAATGCCATTCTCTCTTTTTCTCTCCTTGGAACCTTTGCATACAGTTTATTTTCTTCCTAGGGCTCCCCCTAAATACTTGTACCTGGTTAATTTCTAATCTTTTTGATAATATGGTATGAATTCACCTGACTTCACTTGTCAAGCATTTTTTAAAATTATTTTTTCTCTCTTCCATTTCTCTTAAAACGCTTAAAGCTGTTCTTATCACATTACCTATTGTATCATAGATATTATTGTGTAGCCGTTTCGCTAATGTCCTCCAATATACTTATAAAAAGTATTTCATGATCATTTGGAGAGTGAGGAGTGTTCTAGAACAGTAATTAAACTAAATTCTTATTAAATCCTCATCTGTCCACCACTGTCCTAAGTAGACCTGCATCCCAAAATGACTGAACCTATATATCCAAAAGATATGAACTAGTTGTGTCAATCATTGAAATATAGTCATAATTCCTGTACATTTGGAATTGTGCTACCAATGCCAGCGTAATTCCAAATATATAGACATTGTTCATTAAATTTTATATTATGTACATGAACATAATAACCCTGATAGAGACTCTTAGCAAGACAAAGAACTCACAACTTAGCAATGTGTACAAACTGAAGAGTAGTCACTAAGAAGGTGATATAATAGTAAGGGATTAGAACCCAGATCTTTAATTGGTCTCATTTTCTTCTGTAGGAAAAACCCAATTCTAGTGATGAATGACAGTACTTTAAGAGAGTTTGGGAAATAAAATATAAGATGATGTAAGTGACAGTGATCTCATAGTTATGTGTCTGATAACTCATTTTATATTCTAGTATTTTTTTATCATACTTCATATATTAAGAACACCTAAATTTATATAAATATGTGATTTACAGTTTATAAAGAATTATCACATTTGACTCTCATTACAGTCTTGAATGGGAAGACAAAGGAAATGGATAGTCTGTGAATCCTAGTACTTATCTTGTGTGGTACCTTTCATACATTATCATAATTAATTATCACTGGGATATTATGAGATAATTATTGTCCTCCTGATAAAACTGATGCTGAGAGAATAGGTAGTTACAAAGTCACACCGCTTTTAAGTGATAAAACCAGGGTTTGTGCCTTTAATCTTTCTACTACACCACATAGAGGTCATGGCATATATTATTATATCAGTCTTACATTGATATACCTATTCTCAAACAGACCTATTGAGAATAAGTGTCTTGGTCCAAAAGTCCACTTGTTTATCCTCTAAAATATGGCATGTCTTTTTTTTTTCAAGTTTTGAGCTATGATCGGCATACATCACTGTATATGTTTAAGGTATACAGCAAAATGGCTTAATTTACATGAATTGTGAAATGATTATCACGGTAAATTGAGTTAGCACTCATCAACTCATATAGATACAATAGAAAGAAAAAGAAAAAAATGTCCCTTATGACAAGAACTCTTAGGATTTACACTTTTAACAACTTTCATATATATTATACAGCAGTGTTATCTATAGTTATTGTGCTGTACGTTACTTAATTTTCTTATATCTGGAAGTTTGTACATTTTGACCACATTCCTCCAGTCCCCCTTCCCCCACCCCCTTGCCTTCCTCTGGTTACTGCCAGTGTGATCTCTTTTTCTGTGAGTTTTTTGGGTTTTCATTTTTGTATTTTAGATTCCACATGTAAGTGAGATCATGAAGTATTTGTCTTTCTCTTTCTGACTTATTTCCCTTAGCATAATGCCCTCAAGGTCTGTCCATGTTGTCACAAATGGCAGGATTCTCTCATTTTTTTATGACGGAATAATATTCTATTATGTTCATATATACCACCACTTCTTTATCCTTTTATCCATCAATGGACACTTAGGTTGTTCCCATGTCTTATCAATTGTAAATAATGCTGCTATGAACAAGGGGGTACAGATATCTTTTAGAGGTAGTATTTTTGTTTCCTTTGTGTCTGTTTCCTTTGTGTTTGTTTCCTTTGTGTATGTAGATCATAAGGTAGTTCTATTTTTAATTTATTGAAGAACCTCCATACTGTTCTCCATAATGGCTGCAACAATTTGCAATCTTGCCAACAGTGGATAGTGTTCCCCTTTTGTCACCAATATTTGTTATCTCTTGCTTTTTTTTTTTTTTTGGTGATGGGCATGCTAACAGGTGGGAAATGATACCTAATTGTAGTTTTGATATATGCATTTCCCTAATGCCTAGTGATGTTGAACATCTTTAAAAAAAATTGGGGAATATTAGGGAACAATATGTTTTTTCAGGATGTCAAGTCATTGGTTTTTCAATCTAGTTGTGGGGCGGGGGGCACAGCTCACTGACCCATGTGGGAATCGAACCAGTGACCTTGCTGTTATGATCATTGCATTCCAACCAATGAGCCCGCCCACCGTCGGCTCAGCTCCAAGCTCAAGCTGTTGTCTTCAATCTAGTTGTGGAGAGCACAGCTGACTGGCCCATGTGGGAATCAAACCGGCAGCCTTGTTGTTAAGAGCTTGTGCTCTAACCAACTGAGCCATCCACCCGCCCAAGCATCTTTTCTAAACCTGTTGGCCATATGTATATCTTCCTTGGAAAAATGTATATTCATGTTTTTTGCTTATTTTTAATTGGATTTTTTGTATTTTTTTGCTATTGAATGGTATGAGTTCTTCATATATTTTGTGTATTAACTCAATGGATATATGTTTTGCAAATATTTTTTTTCCCATTCTGTAGGTTGTTTTTTCACTTTGTTGGTGTTTTTTTTTTTTTTGCTATGAATAAGCTTTTTGATATAGTCCCATTTATTTATTTATTTACTTGTTTAGCTGCTTGTGCTCTCGGTGTCATATCCAAAAATTCCAAGATCCTTGAGTTTTTGCCAAGACCCATGTCACAGAGCTTTTGTCCCCCCAGTTTTCTTCTAGGAGTTTCATGGTTTTAGGACTGACATTTAAGTCTCTAATCTATTTCAAGTTAACTTTTTTGTGAATGGTGTAAGATAGGGGTCTAGTTTCATTCTTTTTATATATGAAGAGCTAATTTTCCCTACATCATTTACGAAGAGGCTGTCTTTTCTTCATTGAGTGATCTTGGTTCCCTTGTCAAATATTGCTTCACTATATATGCTTGGGTTTATTTCTGGGCTCTCAATGCTGTTCCATTAAGCTATTTATCTGTTTTTATGCCAGTACTATACTGTTTTGATTACTATACTTTCATAGTATAGTTCGAAATCAGAAAGCGTGATGCTTCCTGCTTTGTTCTTCTTTTTCAGGATTATTAAGCAATCCTTAAAGAGATTCAAATATATAGCAACATTTCTTTGGGAAAATTAAGCCTACTTGGGTGAAAGTATAAGATTAAAGGCACATGCTGTATGCTTTGTGCCACTGGATATATAACAGAATAAATTGTTGTAAGAATTAAATGACTTGATACAAAAGATCTTTAGTTCCAATGAAACAGATTTTTTGGCAAAGCAAAGGTACCTTAGTTCCATTGCTGTATAATTGAAGATATTATCACTTATCATATGTATTATATTAAGAAAGTCTCTGTTACTCAGTTGTTTCAAACATCTTCTATGGCATATCTGAAATTATACAACAAATACTGGTTAGCCACTCCATAAATCTGAGCCAAAGTAAGTGCTACATTGTTCACCTTGCAAAAAGAGTTACTTGTGTAATTATCTCAATTGCATAAGTCTCACTCTTTCTTAGGACACATGCTGAATCCAGATTTTACAATTAGCTCTTTTACAAAGTGTCATCATAATGATCAAGTGCAGTAGTTAAGCCAAATATCCCCTGAAAATGCCCTTTTGAAATCTTTGGTGAATTACAATATGCTTATAAATGAATGTATGAATTTAGGGTTAGGTCTTTAGATTCTTAGCAGATTAAGATAAATGCCTTTTGATGTTATATTTTATATTTCAAAGTGTAGTTTTATGCATAGGCTATGACAAACAGATAATGGGGGAGAGGAATAACCAGGAAAATCTAATATCTCAAAGTAAATCATGAAGATAGGATTTGGGGGGGGGGAAGTTTCCCCAAAATGAATTTTAATGAGTGATAACTGAATATAGTAAAGAAAAAAGGCAAAAATGTGAGAACAGAAAAAAATGTTTTATCATGAAAAAAAGAACATTCAATGAATGCTATTATGAATTGTGTTTCTATTTACTTTTCTATCACTAGATTTGAGTGTTTATATCAATAGTTTCATTCCGATACACCCTTCAATAAACTAAAGTGTGTTTCTAAAAATAAAAAATAAAAAAATAGAACATCCTCCCAACCACAAGAATATAATTTATTTTTTTAAACAACAGTAAACACTAATGAGGTAAACTGGGAGAGACCAAATCTGATCCTGCCATTCCCCTGCTTGAAGCTTTTCAAAGTCTTCCCATTGCCACTAATATAAAGTCCAAACTCTTTAATGCAACACCTCTGGACTTTCATGGGCCTTTATTTCTCCAACTTCAGTTCTCAGTATCTCTTCATAACCCCATTCACTCCTTTGGCCATAATGATCAAGGCTGTTAGTGCCTTTCTACAAGTTCCTCCCTCCCTCTGCTTAGAATTCCTTGTTGCCTGGCTTATTCTAGCTATTCAACAGAGCTCAGCTCAGCTGTCATCATCTCCAAGTTTTCCCTGACCTGCCTTTCCTCCAAAGCACTGACTCATACTCTGTTTATTTGTCATTCCTTCCACCCTGATCACATGCTCCTTAAGGACAAGAGCTATGTCCTGTTCATATTTATTTTTCCCAGTACTAGTGTCATGAGTTGAATTGTGTCCCCAAAAAAGGTTTTGAAGTCTTCACTCCCAGTATCTGTGAACGTGACCGTAACTGAAAATAGGGTTTTTGCTAATGATCAACTTAAGGTGAGGTCATTAATATGGGCCCTAATCCAATCTGATTGGTACTGTTATAAAAAAGGGAGAGCTGGACAGAGAGACAGACACACACCCAGGGAGACCAACATGTGAAGATGAAGGCAGAGTTAAGATAATGCATCTATAAACCATGGAACGCCAAGGATTCCAGCAAACCACCAGATGCTAGTTGAGAGGCCTAGAACAGATTTTCCTTCACAGCCCTCAGAAGAAAACACCCCTGCTGATGCCTTGATCTGCACTTCTAGCCTCCATAATTGTCAGACAATAAATGTCAGTTGTTTAAGTCACCCAGCTTTGTGGCACTTTATTCCAGCAACCCTAGAAAACTAGTATAGCCTGGAACTGAGTGTTTTTTAGTGAATGAATGAAGTAAGTCACCACATTATTTTACCATCTTGAGCTCTGTCTTGCACTGTTCATTAAAGCATGCTTATGGGAACAAGATTCAGTGATCTATATTTAATTCATGGATTAGATTATGATAAATGGGACAATACAAGAAAACATAACACTTATCGGTATATATGCCCCCAATCAGGGAGCACAAAAATATACAAAGCAACTACTAACAGAACTAAAGGGAGAAATGTACCAAAACACAGTTATTGTAGGGGACCTAAATACATCATCGACAGCTATGGATAGATCATCCAAACAGAAAATAAGTAAGGAAATATCAGCCCTAAATGACACATTAGATGCAATGGACATAATTGACATGTATAGAGCACTTCATCCTAGAATACCAGACTGTACATTCTTTTCTAGTGTACATGGAACATTTTCAAGAATAGACCATATTTGGGGATATAAAACTAACCTCAGCAAATTTAAGAAGATTGAAATCATACCAAGCATATTCTCTGATCACAGGCTTTGAAATTGGATATCAACTGCAAAAAGAAAGCAGGGAAAACCACAAATACATATAGATTAAACAACATGCTTTTAAAGAACACCTGGGTCAAAGAAGAAATGAGAGGAGAGATCAAAAGGTACATAGAAACAAATAAGAATGAAAATACATCCTATCAACATTATTGGGATGCAGCAAAAGCAGTAATAAGAGGGAAATTTATATTATTACAGGCCTATCTCAACAAACAAGAAAAATCCCGGAGGGGAAGAAAAAGCTAACAGTGATCTTTATTGAATGTATTAATTAAATTAAAAAAATTAGTTTTGGAGTATCTACTTTGTTCATAATATAAATAAAAGCATTATTATTCCTTTAAAGCGGTCTGCTAAGTACACATACATCTCTGTCAATGTGGAATGCTTGACATTTAAAAGTATGCCTATGCCATGAAGTTATTTGGCTTTGAACAAATCAATCACTAATTCATTCTGCAAATGTTGTTTGAACAATTACTGTATGCCAGCACTGTGTTTAACATGGTCAATTTTATGAAACCCATACTTTCTGGGATCATGTAATTTAGTTGAAGTGAGAAGATAAATGCACATAAAAGATTAATTTGTAAAGTGATTTAGTTTATTTACAATTTCTATGCTTATACCCAGACTGCTGAGAATTGCTGAAGAAAAAAATATTACTAGAAGAGTAATAGCTACTAAACCCTAACTAGACAATCAACAATTCCTTGCAGCTTTTCTGCATTTCAATAATCAATTATCTCTTCCATTTTCCCTAATAGCTACTTAAAAACTTCTGTACTTTCTTCAAATCTGTGACCTCACTATTATCCTTATTCTTGCCTGAGGATGACACTTTCTCGTTAGCAGAGTAAACTGAAGAAGAGAACTCCTCTAGTGTCCTGCCATCAAACCTATATTCTTAACCTTTTTCTACACCATTCTTTTCTGCTGCCCTCCAAACTCCATTCATTCATTTATGCCAAAATATTTATTAAGCACAGTATCAAGAACTAAGTGTACATTGATGGGTACAAGAGATATGGTTCCTCTCTACATGGAACCTGTAGTCTGCCTAAGAAGACTTACTGCTTTCACCTGAACTATTTTCAGTTTTTCAAATAATCCCTGTCATCTCTCAACTCAGTCTTTGAATACATGTTTTGCTCTTCAGGGATATTCTTTCCTCATTCCCTTCTTTTTCCTGGATCACTTTCATCTTCCAGGTCTGTTTGCCTATCAGGACCTACAATTAGCCTTCTGTGACACCCCACCCCAACCCAAGAGAGGCTGCCCACCTATGGACTCCCAAAGACCCTGCTCCTCTTGTATCAACACTTACCACACTGGGTTTTTATTGCCTCTTCATTTGTCTTACCCTCCACTAGAAAAGAACCATAGATCTCTAATTCACGGATCTAACCACAATGTGTAGGCCAGTTCTTGGTACACAGTAGTCATCAGTGAGTGTTTGTTGAATGAGTTAACTCATTCTATTTAAACAGAATTGAAAAGGCTGATACACATAATTGGTTCTCCTGGAGTTCAACTTGGAAATGAACAACCATAGTAGTTTGGAGTTGGCAAAAACTAGAGTGATCTTGAAAATGAAAGTGGTGAAGGCATTTCAGATGTGGGGAAAAGGCATCACAATATAAAAATCACCACAGCAAGATCAGCTTGCCTGGAGGAAGCTTCGTAGAGGCAAAGTAAGGAATAGTGAATGGAGGTTGTGAAGAATTCCTGTAGAAAATGAACAGTAATGGACCATTCAAGTAACAGAGCAACATAGCAAAAATAGAATTATAGGTGGTAAAAGAACCTGGAATATATTTGCAGAATGGATTGGGGAGCATCAGGCAGGGAAAACCTGAAATCAGGTAATACAAATCATGAGCCGTTTACAATAAAACAGGCATGACTGGATAAGCACTTGATTTAGTGAAGCAGCAGTGAAGAAGAGTAATATAATTACATTTAAATATATGCACTGATAAAACATAACAACTGCTATATTATACTATATTACAATACCATCTAGCAACTCTCTGTCAAGTATTGTAATAAGCCCTGGGATTCAGTGATGTATGAGTGCGATGCCAAACTTGAAGTGCTTACAATTTAATCAGAAATATTAATCTAATTGGAAAGCACATAAGACAGGAAAGGAAGCCAGTCTTGAAGGGATGTTTATGAGTACATTCTTTCAAGCTTGTGAGTTTAAGTGACAAATCAAGCCCAAGAGAGTGTTGGAGTTACCAGAAGTTTGGGCACTTACCAACAAAGCAATGGTAATTGAAACTATAAACTTGGATTCTCCGAAAGAAAGAGAGTATGGAGAGAAAAGGTTTCAATGGAGTGTGCCTTGGAGAATAACTATTATTCTAGAGGATTGGTCATCAAATTTAGCATGCATCCCCAGAGTTTCTGATTCTGGATTGTCTGTCATGGGCCCCAAAATTTGCATTTGTAATAAGCTTCCATATGATGCTAATGCTACTGGGGTACAGACCACATTCTGAGAACCACTGTTTTAGAGCTATAAAATAAAGATAAATGAAATGGAGAAGTAGCAAGAGAAATAACAGAATGATCAGGGCAGTGTACTCTTATGAGGGTAGGAATGTAATGTGGAAAGAGCAAAGGCCTATAGAAATTTTCAGGCATTTTGGAGGAAAATTCTGGGTGACTGGCTGACTGGCTGGGCTTCTTGCTTGGTGGAACTGGTTTGTAGTTACCTCCATTCTAGGAAAGAGTGACATAAATATATAATAATTATAAATATATCATAAATATATATATAAATGTATAATAAATATAAATATATAATACATATAAAATATGCATACATACATGTATATACATATATATATATATATATATATACATATATATATATTTATCAATGAGATTTCCATTAGAATGAAAGAGCTAGATATATGTACAACCACTCAGACCATAAGAATTAGATACTGTATTAGTTTTCTGGAGCTGCCATAACAAATGACCACAAACTGTGGCTTCAAACAACAGAAATTTATTCTACAGTTCTGGAGCCTGGAAGCCTGTGATCGAGGTGTCAGCAAGATTGGTTCCTTCTGGGGAATTCTGAAGCAGAGTTTGTTTCATGTCTCTCTCTTAGATGTTGGTGGTTTCTGGCAATCCTTGGTATTCCTTGGTCTGTAGATGCACCACCCCAATCTGCCTTGGCTGTCACATGCATTCTTCCTTGTGTGTCTGTGTTTCTGTGTCTAAATGTCCTCTTCTTCCACGTCACCAGTCATTGGATTAGGGCCCACACTAACCCAGAAGAACCTCGTCTTAAATTGATGACATCTACAAAGACCGTGTTTCCAAGTAAGGTCATATTCACGGGTCTTAGGACTTCAGCATGTCTTCTGAAAGGGCATAATTCAAACCATAACAGATGCCATGTGAATAGATTGTGGTATATGGAACAAGATGGATGAGACTGAGAAGGGTGTGTGTGATAAGGAAACAGAGTTAGTAGCTATAAGTCACTGTTTAAACGCTTCAGCTTTTAACAGTGAGGAAACTGTGGTAAGTTCAAGAGAAGATCTTTACAGGATAGGACAGAGGCATGGTCAAAGCCAGAAGGTCAAAAAAGCATGGATAGTAGGAGACAAAATATTGTAGTGTGGGGAAAAAACGAATAATGAGTGAAGTCCTTGAGTAGAGGGGAAGATTTAGGTTTGGAAAAGAGGAATGGTGCTTATTCCTTTAGACAAAGGAAAAGCAGAAGGCATATGTATAAACATGGGGACTTTTCATAATAAAATAGGAGGAATTAAAGTGATTTGCTAAAGTGTGAGTGGGCATTTTATGAGGTACATAGAAAAGACTTTGGAACATTGGGTGTGGTCAATTAACTGGGTGGCCTGAGAGACCTTCTTTAAGCAGGATTGAGTGTACTTAGCCAGTGCCTTGGGAATTTTAAACAGACCACTTCTTTTAATCCCAAACTGTCTTTTGAACCCAGGGGGAATCCAGAAAGTAAAAAAATAATGTTTTGGCTCTTAATAAACCATACCTACAGTGCCAATGAGATTACTTAGTCTCTCAAATGAAAATGAAAGGTGCATTTCTGGTATTGATTTAAGCTAAGTTTTCTTTGTAAATGGGAAGAGATGTGAAGTAGTCTGTTATCTGTGTAGACCAGACCCACAGGTAAAGTTTTTTGTTTTGTCTTTAACTGAAATGCATGCACATTCAGAAGTTAAGTTGTCTGTATGGGTGTGTGTTTTCTAAGAGAGGGCCAGTCGGGGTTCGAGATGGATTCTATGTTTCCTTTAATAAAACCATGTAGTCAAAGGGTACAGCATACCACTGGTGTTTTCTATAAAGCAGTAAGCACCTTCTTTAGCAGAGCCCAGGTAAACTCTGACAGAAGCAATCTGCGTCATAATATTGAATTGTTTGGAGAAGCTCCAAAAGTGCTCTCCTAGTCAAGTCACATAAAATAAAGTTAAACCAAGTCATTGAATGGTTATAAGCCATCACAGGGTTTCGTTTTCTACACCCACAGGATTATATGGGTACACTGTAATCATATGACTCTTTTAAGCATTTGAATTTTTATTCTGAGCCTCTCAAGCACAGTAACAGTCTATGTTGCCAAGACTTCTGCTTTCAGCCCCCCACTTCTCACTGACACCTCCTCCTCAGCGTAGGCAGGCAACAAGGGGAAAGGGTGAACTGTGTTCCCATGTTCTTTTTTTTTTTTTTTTAATAGGGTGAGGTAGAGATTTAGGAGGAAAAGGGTAAATTGAAGGTTTTAACAAGGCTCAGACATTCCCTTCCCTATGTGTGTATCTCCTGTGTAAGGTGAGGAATTGCATTCTGGGGACATACAAGAAATATGGAAAGAGAAGCCCACCTTTATTCAATAGATAGATGTAAACCTGAAATTCTGTTTGCACATCACACAGATCACTTTTCAATTGCTTGGGGAAATAGGTGTTTAAAGTCCACATGCTTTCTTCCCCTTTTCTAGAGGACTGAAATATGCACGGATTTTACTCCCTTCAGTGATGTGTAACACTTATGTTTTTCTGTGTCCACTTTGTTTGTTACTGGCACACACATAGACACGTCTACTATTATTCTTAATTCAGTGTTTTTGGTGAGACCTACCAACTCTTTTCATTGAGTTTATTTTATAACTGATTACTCTGCCATCACATGATGATCCAGGGCTATTTCTTCATCATGGACACTTCTTTTCAAAACAATGATCATTTATCTAAATTAGCTACTTCCCCAAAATCAGTGTTTTTGCTATTTTCATTGTTCCTTACTCAAATCTCTATGAGTATTATTGTATTTATCCTGTTAAGGACCACTCTAGCTTATCTCCTCATAAACACATATTTTGAGTATATGCCAGGCATCTGTGTCTCAATATCCCACCCAGTACAGCTGGGATTTTATGAACATTGTGGAACCTAAGTCGGGGCAACTGATTCTTTAGTCATTTAGTCAGTCTGGAATCCAGAGGATGTGTTGGTTTGAAAGGTGCTTGCTCTTTTATCAATTCTAACTTAACCTTTAAGACGCAGCCCCAAAGTTAAACCTTTTGTTGATTCTTCTGTTCCTCTAAGTCAGTCATGCGCCCCTCTGGGCTCACTTAACACTAGAACCATTATAAAAGTCATCCCAGCCAGTTAAATCATGCCAAGGTGTTTAGGTATCTGTTTTTCAAAACAACTCAAGAGCTTACTGAGAGCAGAGAATTTTTATTTATCAAGCATCTGTTATATGCCAATTATTATAGAACATATACTTATTCTCTCGTTATAGATGAGGAGTTTTACATAGTTGGTAGATGAAAGAATCACGATGCAAAGCTGGCTGTGTTGTTGCCCAGTCAGAGTTCACCTGAGGCAGTATAATACCATATACAGTTATCAAATCCAACTGCCAGTACTCATTTTTCAGCTATGCCGCACTCATTAAAGCCACCAGCTTCATCTTTAAGGGGAGTCTTTCTCAGACACATGTGACTTTTCTTGTCCTCTTATATTTGTTCATTTTTTAAAAATGTTTTTATTTAGTACATATTTAGGAGTTCACTACAGTAGTCCCCCCTTATCACACGGGATATGTTCCAAGACCCTCAGTGTATGCCTGAAACTAGATAGTATCAAACCCTGTATATACAATGTTTTTTATATACATACATACATACTTATGATAAAGTTTATAATTTCAGTGCAGTAAGAAATTGACAATAAGACCTAATAATAAAATAGAACAATTATAACAATATACTGTAATAAAAGTTATGTGAATGTGGTCTATCTCACTAATATCTTATTGTACTATATGTACAGCATGGATACACTGGACAAAAGCATGATTTATGTCCCAGGTTGGATGGAGCAGGACAGTGCGAGATTTCATCATGCAATTAAGAATGGTGTACAATTTAAAACTTATGAATTGTTTATTTCTGGAATTTTTCATTTAATATTTCAGATGCTGGTTGACCATGGATAATTGAAACCATGGAAAGCAAAACCATGAATAATGGGTACGACTATATATAACTGGCCTGGTTCTATTGCATAGCATAAAAGCAACAAAAATCTCTGTAATCGTGAGTTTATATTTTCACCAAGAAGACAAACAAAAAAATAAATAAAATACATACATGATTTATATAGTATATTACAAGGTAACAAATGTGAAGGGAAAATGAAAAGTAAAGCAGGATAACAAAATGGGGTGTATGGTTAGAGGACAGTATTAAATAGGGAGGTTAGAGTAATTGAAATTTGGACAAAGCTCTGAAGGAAGTGTATTCCAGATAAAGGGAAGAGCTAGAGCAAATACCCTAAGGTATTCTAGAATTACCAAGCTTGCGAGTGCATCTAGAGTGGGATGAAGGAGGGGGATATTAACAAATAAGGGGAGAGAATGGCTCTATATTTTAGACAGCCTGCACTGCTTTAACAGAGTGCATACAAAGGACACCCAGTGCCTCCAAACTGATATTTAAGATTTCCTCTTTTTGCTCGGGTCCTAGCCCACGTTTGTCTCCATAGAGTAGTCCTCCAAAAACCCCTGGAATCACCTGAATTTAGAACATTGCTTCAGCTAGGTTCAACCACACTCACTCATAAGAACCTACCCATGGATCGTTATTTCTGTAGTGTTTCTGGTCAATCCATTGCTTTACATTATATTGGCCAGAGTTGATAGCAACAATGCTTAGGATGTACTCAGGGGATGTTTGTTAAATGAACAGATATACCGTGTTTCCCAGAAAATAAGACCTAGCTGGACAATCAGCTCTAACGCGATTTTTGGAGCAAAATTAGTATAAGACCCGGTATATATATTATATTATTATATTATATTATATTATATTATATTATATTGTAATATTATATTATATTAGACCTGGTCTTATAGTAAAATAAGACTGGGTCTTGTATTAATTTTTTGCTCCAAAAGACGCATTAGAGCTGATTGTCTGGCTAGGTCTTATTTTCAGGGAAACACGGTATGAAATGAGTTAGTGAATGTATGAATAAATGAATGATTCAATCTTATAACGCAGATGGATATTACCACCTATAAATAAACTTGTATTCTGGATATAGACATAAGTTACACATTTACGTAGGTTGAATTAAATATCTGGAATACAGTTGACTGTTGATTAAATGTTGATTATTTGTAAATGTATTCATGTTCCATCCAAGTAAGAGAAATCATGGAGATTTTTCAGTTCTGTACATTCAGAGACATTCTCTGGATCTTACTAAAAATACTTTGCTTCACCTTGAGCAGCATTAAAAAGAATTACTTAAACCTAATCTCAGGGAAAAAAAGTCATTTTCTCTTTAGTGATATATTGGTGTCCACATCAGCCATAGTGATTTCATTATCTTGGTACAATCTTTAACTTGAAATGTCAACTACATAGTTATTCCCTTTGTTGGACTTAACCTTGTTTACGGTGGTAATTTGTTTCCTTAGCTCTTCTGTAACTCAGACTGTGGCATTTACTGTGGACATAGTAGATGTAAATCTGAGTCCCTAGATTTGTTCTAACCTTTTCTTTCCACAGTTTGGAATGACTTCTGTACTATTATAAACATAATAGATTGATCCTAGCATATGGCTCTGAAACATTGGTAAATTTAAATTTAAATTCCTCTGTAATCATATATATTAGGTTGGTGCAAAAGTAATTGCGGTTTTTGCAATTATTTTTAACCTTTTAAACCGCAATGACTTTTGCACCGACCTAATACAGATAAAGTAATAGTTTTAAAAAGCGTGAGTTGATATGTATTCTAAATTTCATAGGAAAAATCACTTGGGAACATTTTATTTACTTTTGGTCATTTTTTGCTTGATAAACATTTTTTTTAATCTGAGGCAAACCAATACATGTATAGATCTATGGAAGCCAAAGCATCAATAAAGAATAATTATCTACTTTAGTAGGAAATTAGATAACACTTATTTTAATTACCTTATCAATTTAAATCCATTTTCCATTTATTTTTAACAACTATTATAGTTAATTTAACAAAAAAACCATTTCACATGTAATTTTAGGGGTGTTGCTTTATAATTTACTATGCCATTATTTTTCCATTAACTAATTATTTGTGCCATCTTAAGAGCATGTAGCCCTATTTTTTTATTCAATGAAAACATAGTGAAATAGAATATTTTAAGTGTTTTTCATTACTGTTGTATAAAGTACCAAAAATGTTGTTTATGATCATTTCATCATAAAACAGGTATGTGATTTTCCTTTTAATTATGTGATTAGGTGTGTGATTTAAAATAAAAATTTATCTTAAGCCAACTAAGTTACAGAAAGTTTCTGTTTTTACTAACAAAAGCATTTGATTTATATCTATCTTTCTGAGTAATTTCAACATTAATTATTATTATTTTAAAATACAATTAAAATATATGCTACAAGTATTATACTGGACATATATTTAATCAGACTCATGTTCTTAAAAGGATTTTTTATTCTTATACCTTTAAAGAGTCTAACAGTCATTCATTAAAATGGTTTCATAATGATTTTGAGTAACTCTATTCTTGTTTTCATTGCATAGTTTTATAAAAGTAAATGTTTTGTAAACCATAGTACAGTAAAATTCATCTCTCAAAAAAGAAAATTACCATTTCAAATGAATTGATATTCTGTGGTTTGTTATAAAAATAAGCAAATCAAAGTACATACTCTATTTCTTTATTCTTTGGAATGTGTATAGGGATAATTCATTTTTTATGTGTGACTAGCCTATCAGTTCATAACAGTAAGTGGCAGGAAGTGTGAAAATATGACAAGATGGCCAGAGAAGAAAACAGAAAGGGCAAACATCTTGTTTCATTTCCTTATTGTCTCTCTGAAATTATGACTTGAATGCCCAATGTGTCTTCCTCGTGGCTCTTGTCTCAGAATTTGTAGAATTTTCTAACAGCTGTACTTTTTCATCCTGAAATTCATCCTGAAATGTCAAGAGTATCTAGGTCTCTACCCAAATGATTGGCAATACTTCTGTTCTCTAAGCTAGGTTAGCAACATTGAAGATGAACCCACAGACCCAACGTGAGCAGGAATATGCATGTATTTTGCCTGGCTCACCTACAATCCTTCCACAGCCTGTTTTGACTGGTGGCTCTTCTGGCTAGTCACCCATTAAGAGCTCATTAGCTATGGAACAACAATTAGGTGTACAGTCATGAAAAAGAATGAAACAAATGTCCTCGTGGTATTGACTTCAAGAGCTTTGCCTCATTGGCATTAATCACGAAGCCTTCAAATATTTAAAGAAGAACAAAATCAATTGAAGTAGAATCATTCCTGTTATGTATTAATGTTATACTAAATTGAGGGTTAATTTTCTTAGACTGGTGAACTGTGGCTAATTGCGTTGTCTTAGGAAAAAAACAAAAACCAAGATTTTTCTTTTTCTGTTTCTCCCCCATAGGTTTAGGCTTCAGTATTGCAGGAGGTGTGGGGAACCAACACATTCCTGGAGACAACAGCATTTATGTAACTAAAATTATAGACGGAGGAGCTGCACAAAAGGACGGAAGGTTGCAAGTAGGAGACAGACTACTAATGGTGAGTGTGACTCAAGCAAAACTATGTGTACATTTATGAAGCTCTTGTTTCCCAGAGTATGACTATCTTAGTAGATTCAGCTGTCATAACAAAATACCGTAGACTAGGTGGCCTAAACAGCAGAAGTATTATTTTCTCACAGTCCTGGATGCTGGGAAGTTCAAGATCAAGGTCTGGCCCATTCGGTTTCTGGGGAGGTCTCTCTTCCTGGCTTTTAAGCAACTATCGTCTTTCTGTATCTTCACAAGGCCTTTCTGCTGTGCTTGTGCTAAGAGAGAAAGCTCTCTTCTTTCTCTTTTTATAAGACCACCAGTCCTATTTGATTACAGCTCCACCCTTCGCTCATTTAATTAATAACCTTAACTCCTATATACGCTATCTCCAAATACAGTGATATTGGGGTCAGAACTTAAATACTATATAAGTTTGTGGGAGGAGGCAAAATTTAGTCCATAGCAGTGACCATGGGCAGAAATAGAAAATAAGGAAGAACAGATTTTTTTGGTCAGAGATCTCAAAAGTACATGTACCATTGCATCTGATCTGTTGATATTTTAAAAACAGAAATCTAAATTATCACCAGTTTTCACAGACACACAAAACACAGAGATTATATGTTGTTCTTCCGATGTAATCCATCTCCTATTAGCCAGAGAGACTGCTAAAGCCAGACTGCTAGAGAGGAGGGCTTTGCATAACAAAGGGAACAACACTATCTGGTTTATTGATATGTACTTTTCTATGTCTCTTGGTGGTCCTTTGTTCAACCAGTTAGACACAATCCCTAACTTCCAAGAATTCATAATCTGAGTTCTGACACATGTGTAGATGGCTCCTTACCTCCTCTCCCCTCAGACAGAATCTCAGCTATTTTAGTTGCCTGCTGCCCAAATGCTTCAGGAGCCCTGGAAATGATTGACACCAACACATGGTCACCCTTTCTGAGCCATGGAGTTATATGATAAACTAAGGCAAAATAAGGCAATCATAAGCAGTAAAACACTTGGGATTACACTTAATAAAACTGCTTCATCTCCTTTACTGTTTTATACCAAATCTACAGGATAATAATCAAATAGTGAAAATTAATAGACGATAGCTCTCAAGTAAGGTATCTAGTCATATGGCTGCCCTTATAAATTAGAGCCTCTAAACTATGTCTGCAAAGAGCCACTGTTTCCAACGTTTTCATGAGAGGTGTTTGGGAAGGATCGGTCTATACGGTCTCAACAGATGCTAATTTCTAAGACACGTGCAAGTTTTGTAGGTTGAACCTCAAAGTACATTGTGCCCCCTTCCCTGCTCTAGACAGCTAGTCTTTAGTCTCACTAGTCTATTTTCATAGTTGTCAATGATCTTTGTATGGAATTATCTGGGTAAGAACTTTATAATAGTCTTAATTACTAACATTTATCTGGCATTTACTATTTTCCAGTAAATTTCCCTATTCCTTAGTTTCCTTTTGCTTACACTTTTGAAAGTGCTTACACTTTTGAAAGTGCTTTTCTGTAATGTAACATATATATCTCACAATGGCCTATTTTGTGTAAGCAAAAGGAAACTAAGGAATAGAGAAATTTACTAACTTGGCCATGGTCATATAGTTAACAATGGAGAGAACTGGGTTTCAAATCCAGGCAATCTGGCTCTCCATGCTTGTAACCACTAAGCATGGTCTTTGTTTGCATTTGTTTCCTAGAATTTGTCAGACCATTGTTTCCTTCCTTCCTTTAGTTATCCTTCAGTCATTCATTAATTCCTTTGTTTAACAAGTAACATGTTGGGCACCTACCATGTCCCCGGCAATAGCCACTACTCCATCAGTGGAAAATGTATGGTCAAACTGGATGGGCAAAAATGTGACATAATGATTTCAGTCAGAGTTGCAACTACGAGATTTTGGCTTCTTTACTGCCTAACATCACTACTATGTTATGTTCTTTTTTTAGTTCTTTTTTTAACCGCTTTATTGAGGTGTGGTTGACAAGTCAGAAACTATACATACTGAATGTATACAACTCCCTGAGTTTGGGGATAAGTATACATCCATGAAGTCATTACCACCGTTAAAACCATAATATATACATCACCTCCCTAAGTTTCCTCCCATCCCTATTATTATTATTATTATTATTATTATTATTATTTGTGTGTATATGTTAATAACGCTTAACATAAGATCTACCCTCTTGGTAAATTTTAAGTATTTAATACAGTACCATTAGGAATAGGCACTATGTTGTATAACAGCACTATCACATTTTCATTCTTAAGATATTTTGAATTATTTTTTGTTTGCTTACTCTTTTTTGTTTGTTTTTGGTTTTTTGAACTTTTGGTGTTTTTTTTTGTCTTTCACATAAAAGTTGGGTCTTATGAAGTTATGTCTTCTAAACCAGAAAACTATTTGGGGGTAAAGACCTAACAAGTTCATTTCAAGAATATAAACGTTATTGTTTATTGACTTAGGAATAAAATAAACTGAGCTATCCATCTTCTACGTAGTGCTAAATTGAAATAAAGAGGACAGTTTCATTCTAAAGTAATGATTTAAAGAGAGTGACTGATTTGACCTTTGACTCATTCTGTAAGAGTTTGGTTGTAAGCCACTCTTCTGGTATTTCTTCAACTGTTGCTATTGTAATATGTTAGGTGTTGTGTGCCAATTTCTTCAGGTTCTGTTTAAATTTCTAGTTTTATTTTCAAATTCTTTAAAAAAAACCCTCAAAGTCTAAATTCTGTCAAAGGATTTTTCAGGCATTATGCTATTTTTTATTAGCATTTTCTTGATAGTCATTATAAATATAATGGTTTCAAAAATAGCTGTGACATAATCCTTAACTGTTTTGAGTTTTAGAGCATAGTTAAAAAAAAAAAAAAATGAACCTTCAACAATAATAGGTCTTTCCTCTCTTATGTAAGGAAAACATAATTAGTACTTCCAAGGCAACTGCAGGCTGAATTTGGAAATGAAAGAAAGTGATTCATTTTATAACATTCTAAGTGAAAAATGACCCTGAGGGGAAAAAAATAAATAAAGAAATAAAAAATATCATGGAAGCCACTCCAAAAGACTAATTCTCTTACTTCACCTCAAAAATATTTATTAATGCCCTCCTGTTATTTCTTTCTACCTCCTCCTCCCTTTACTGCCTTATTACATTCATGTCTTCTTTAGTTTCATCCTTTTCTACTCGCCTCCCCCAAAGGAAGTACAAACAATTTAGATTCTGTGATTTACCACCTGTATGTATCACACTATATTTTTCTCTAAATAGCTATTTTTCTTTCTAAATCAGTTTGCACCATTCCCTTCTCTCATTTCTTAGGAAAACTTCCCCCCATGTATTCATAGTCCTATAAGTAAACTGGTCTAAGATGAAATTTCTTTAGGCTAAATCACTAAACTTCAGAAAGTTTCCCATCATCTGCCCTGCAGTGACAGAATTTTTTTTTTTTTCCCCGAAGTCTTAGTAATAACCCTTTCAAGTTTCTAAACTAAAATAAATACAATATTGGATACCACCTGAATCACACCATATACTATATGGGTACTATTTTTTCCCCTAAGTATTTCTTATATCTCAGAATTGAAAAATTTCCATCTTAGATATAATCTTATTCCAACTCACATTTGATACATCAGAATCCCCCTGAAAAGTAGGAAGTAGTCTTTCACCATTGGCTAGAAAACTCTAAGGATGAGGACTTAATGTCTCTTTTAAGCTGTCCATTAGCTAGTAACCATCATTAGCAATCTTTTCCTTAAAATTACATCAAAATACATTTCTCTCTATATTTCTTTCTTTATTCATAACTCTGTCCCTTGGAAAAGTGAATACTAATTCCTCTCCCACATTTGTTTGAAAAGTTATGCCCTGCCTTTCTCCACTTCTCAGTCTTTTAAGATGTTTCACACATTTTCTCTCACTCTTACAGTAAATTTTACCATAATCCATTTATCTTCCATAAATAGATTACCCTTTTAACAAAACCATTTTTGATTTCTTAGAATGTTATTCCTCCATCTGACCTTTACATTTATTCTACTATAAGGACAAATTATCCTGCCTGTCACCTTTGGAATAGGCCTCTTAGTATTTCAAATAAGATGATTTTGTCAGAACTCTCTGATGTTTCATGGGTCACACAGATGTATAGCATATGTTCTTTTTATCAAAATAATAATTTAAAAATTTTTAAATAATTTAAAAAATTTTTCCTGCTACTTGGAACTTATCATTCTCTAGAATTTTGTTCTTTTTGTTGTCAAATTACAATGACATCTGACTTTTGTGGATGGTACCAGTAGCTTAATGTTGTAATTTCAGACTGAATAGGTTACCTTTTGGCCCTGAACTTCATGGGATGATGAACTTCATGAGAGATGGTCAGAAGCTAATAGTATTGATCATTTTCAAATTCTTTCCTATATTTTTACACACTGGTTTTATTAACCCCTATCTAGGAGATACATAGAGCCACATATATTACAGAAATGTGATGTTCTTCATCTTTTTCTATGACACCAGAAACTTTGAATCCAAGGTCATCTGATTGTCTTCTCTATAGGGATAACATATAAGGAGCTGTTAATTGTCAAAGCCCCTTGGGACTTTGTGATTTTAAACTTTTTAATCGTAGTCTCTTTTTTTTCCATAATCTTTGTTTGACATTTGGAAAAAAGCAAACCTGTCAGTGAGAGAATTTTTACATCTTTTACGGAGAATCAGTCTTTTCTCTGTAAAGACTTGTTTTTTTGTTTGTTTGTTTTTCTTTTCTTAAAGGGAAGCAGTAGACAAGGAAAAAACACAGGCATTGGCAATCTTTTCCTTAAAATTACATCAAAATATATTTCTCTATATATTCCTTTCTTTATTCATAAAGAAACAAATCATTATTCAGATTTAGGATGAAAACAAAATGGACTCAGAGAGAGGATAACTGGATTCAAGTCCCAGGAAGCCAGCACTAACTCTACCGAACTGACCTTGGGCAATTCATGTACATCTTTGGTCTTCGTTTTGGTCTCCATATCATCGCAGCATTGCCTTAGATTAGTGTTTCCGAAGTGTATTTTAAAATACTAGATTACTCACTGTGTCACATAAAAAGAATCTGTGGTCAAATAAGTTTGGGAAATTCTACAACCTGTATCTTATCTCTCCTACAGATTCTAAGTAACTTTAGCATATTAAAGGGACTGTGAAGTCCTGCAGTCAAAGAAGTAAATTCACTTTGACTGATACTACAATTTTCAAATTATTTTATTGTGGAAGCTTTTTCTTAAAGAAATGCCTATAAAACACCAAGAACTGTTGTTCAATGGAGTATACTCTGGGACGTCCTATCTCTTATTGTTATTCCAAAATTAATATCCCATGGTCACGACAGTAAATGGATTTAGGAAATCTGGAGACAATACAGTTTTCTGAATGAGTATCAGTTGTGAAGACCTAAATTATTTGTTTTGTTTGTTTTGGTAGATTTACAAAATTGCCTAGTTTTATCCAAATAGTAATAAGAAAATCATCTTGAAGACAATGCAAATATGTAGAAATTATCTAAATAATGAACAGGACTTTACAGCGCTTTCATTGATTAGACCCAGTTTAAATAAGAACCAGAAGCTGCCCTCTCTGCGCACATGGCTCTTTCCTACCACCCGCGCACTCGTTCAGCATAAAAAGAGCTGTCAGCTACAGCAGCAGCCCACAGACGCTTCACTCCAACCCTTGAGAGATGAATAGGGCCGTCATTACTATTATTCTTGTTTTCCAGAGAAGAAAATTGGAACTCAGAGATGACAAAAGAATTTCTAATATTCTGTAACGATAAATTGTGAAATTAGGTTCAGACCTAGATATCCATGTCCTCAAACCACGTTTCTTTCACCAGTTTACTCAGCCTCTCTGCTTCTCTATCCTGGTTGCGCATTTGAATCTCGTGGTAAGCTTTTGAACACTGTGGATCCCCAGGCCTCCATCAACCCTGAATAATCAAATCAGAATCTCTGGAGTAGGAGCCACGCTTCATTTTTCTTAACGTATTTGTTTAAGTTTTCCAAATGATTCTAATATGCAGCCAGGTTAAGAATCATGGCCCTACCATTACCGGATCGCCTCCTAGCTCACTCTGCTGCTGCTCCGCTACTTCTCCGGAGGTGACTTTGGTGGTGATGCTCAGTAGTCAAGCTGATGCAGCATCATTTAGCAATTTCAAGCTGAAAGGCATTTACAAATAGTTCACTCTTTAAATTCTGTTCGCTGCAGTTAGAGTCACTTGTGAAACACCAGGAAAAAAAAAATCAGGATAATTATTTCTTCCCTCCAATTTCTCTCAAGTGTCATAAAATTACAATGCAATGCTGTTGCAATGACATTTTATGGAAGAGTTAAAACCTTCCACTATATCGTTGTTTTTTTACTGATAGGTGTGCTATTAAAAGACTTTTAAAACCACTGCTCTGTAGTAGGCACCGATATATAACTATGAGCAAGTTCTATATACAGAGTCATTAAACTATATATAAGCAAGAAAAAAACAACAATATATGTACATTTCTCTACTTTAAATTGTATGCATACATCATTATGCTAATATATTATGCACATTTTAAAACATACACAAAAATAGAAAGATCAAAATCAATGCAATAAATATTAATACAAGTTCAAATATTTTTTCCTATACCCAGTGAGTTGCCCAGGGGTTTATATCATACTGTCCATTTTGGTGACCATTGCTATAGAGGAAGCTGGAGTCAGTCAACAAAACACTGTCATTTGCTCTCTTCCTCTCTCTCTATGGAATAAAAGATTAAGAAATTCATCAATGATTAATAGAGGAGGAAGACATTCACATTGTTGGAGCTTTGATCTTGTCCCTTATAAGCTGATGTGACCTGGTACTCACATTCTGTACCAGCCTTTCATCCTTATATCCTATGCCTGACATAGAGTGAGTGTCCAATAATTGTGTGTTGTTGGTTGAATGACCTTCATTCCTTACCGTTTCTCCTCTGACTCAACACAAATGCGTCCTTCTCTCTGTAAAATAGGGAATTTTGATCAATTTTCCTTTGTTATGCCACATTGTTATTTTTTAACTTATTTAGCTTATTACTTAAACATTTATTAAGTGCCCACTATTTACAGTGTATCAGCCAGGGAAATGCAAAGATAAAAACAATCTATTCATTGCCCTTGAGAAGGTCATTCACTTTGAGACACTGCGGGAGTAAGTGGTGTACAGGGTAGAGGGTGATCATTTTGACAAAATAAGCCCTAAACAGGAAGAAACTATTTCCAGTAGCAGGACCAGCAGAAATATTATGTCTGATTATAATATTTGATTACTATTTATATACTGCTTTATATTATACAGTGTTGTTTTTTAGATTCATGGTATCATTTCTTTCTTGCAAACACAAGGAAATCAACAAATAAATCAGTATTACCACATTTTACATATAAGAAAATTAATGCTTAGTAAATATGTTAACTGATCAAAGTTCATGAATCTAGGAATGGAAACCAGATCTGATTCTACATTCAAAATTACTTTCATTATACCAAGTTGACTTCATTTCAGGAGATACCTAAATTTAAAATATGGCTAATTATTTCTAATAAATTTAAGTCAATTCACTGGGCATGAAAAATCAATTTCTTTCTTTCTCATTCCAATTTTCCATCACTTGTGAGATCTTGCTGTGTGTGTTTCATAATGAAGCCACTGGTCTTAGTTTCTGTTCTTCCTTGTTTACACTTTTTTGTTGTTCATTTAAAAAATAGAGTTAATTCGTTTTTAACAATAACTAATGCATGCTCATTGCTGAAAAGAAAAATAAGAAAATATTCATTATCCAAAGATAACTATTATTAGTGTTTCCTATTTATTCATAGTTGTTATTTTTATTCTCTTAAATGTTTAATTAGTTTCAGGTGTACAAAACAACATAATAATTAGACATTTACACCCCTCACAAAGTGATAACACCCCCAAGTCTACCACCCCTCTGACATCATATATAGCTGTTACAATACCACAGACTCTGTTCCCTATGCTGTACTTTATATCCCATGACTATATACATATATATTTAATTATAGTTGACATTCAATATTATTCTACGTCAGCTTCAGGTGTACAGCGCATGGGTCAGGCATCTACACAGTCGATGAAGTGATCCCCCTGATAAGTCCAGTGCCCATCTGGCACCTTACATGATCTTTACAGCATTATTGATTATATTCCCCATATTGTATTTCATACCATCATGACTATTTTGTGACTACCAATTTGTACTTTCTAATCCCTTCACCTTCTCCCTATCCCCAGCCCCCCTCCCATCTACCAACCATCAGTTTTTTCTCTGTATCTCTGAGTCTATTTCTGTTTTGTTTGTTCATTTATTCTGTTCTTTATATTCCACATGTAAGTGAGATCATATGGTATTTGTCTTTCTCAGTCTGACTAGTCTGACTCACTTTACTTAGCATAATATTCTCTAGGTCCATCCATGTTGTTACAAATGGTAAGATTTCGTTCCTTTTTTCCTGGCTGAGTAATAACCTATTGTATAAATGTACCACAGTTTCTTTATCCATTCATGTATTGATGGGCACTTCAGTTGTTTCCATATTTGGGCAATTATGAATAGTGCTGCAGTAAACATAGGGGTGCATATAGTTTTTTTCAAATTAGTGTTTTGGATTTCTTTGGATAAATACCTAGGAGTGGAATTGCTGGATCATAAGGTAGTTCTGTTTTGGTTTTTTTGTTGTTGTTTTTTTTGAGGTATCTCCAGAGTATTTTCCATAGTGGCTACACTAATTTGCAATCCCACCAACAGTGCAGGAGGGTTCCCTTTTCTCCACATCCTCACCAACACTTATTGTTTGTTGATTTATTGATGATTGTCATTCTGACAGAAGTGAGATGGTTTCTCATTGTGGTTTTTATTTGCATTTCTCTGATGATTAGTGACATTGAGCATCTTTTCATATGTCCTCTTTAGAGAAATGTCTATTCATGTCCTCTGCCCATTTTCTAATTGGGTTGTTTGTTTTTTTTGGTGTTGAGTTGAATGAGCTTTTTGTAATTTTGGGATATTTTTTAAATAAATTTTATTGAAACAATTTCAATGTGCTGCAGAGATTTTAATCTTTGGTTTATGCATATTTATTTTCATATCATTGACGTTGCTACATTAGATTGGTCCCATTTTTAACCGGTCTTACAATCTAGTGATTGACTTTGTATCCTTTTTAAAAGATAACTTTGGAGTTTTGTTTTTGTAGTTGTTGTTGTTGTTGTTGTTTTTAACAGTGTTCTAGAGTCTCACGTTTTTTTGCAGTATGTCTTAGGTAACTTTTATGTGCCCAGTTTGTCCCACCACGTGGGTATTCCTGAATAAATTGGAAAGGTCAGTGTCTCACCATCAGAACATTACCCCTTCTTCTCTCTCATGCCCCCACACCTCCCATCTTTGTACCATCACTTCTATATTTGCTTACACTCATTTGAAGTTCCACCACACTTACCCTGTTTCCTTCTTGCAAATCTCCTGCCACCTCTTTCTTCAGCTTCTTCAGCTGGTCTGCACTCTTTTATCTCTATCATGCTCCAATTCAGCACCCCCCTTTTGAGAAAATGAGTCATCTCACCTCCAACGTCTGTTTCTTGGCCTCAGTCTTCTGTCCTATTGCAAACATACAGCCAGGCTGCACATATTTCCCCCCCTCTGTAGCATACACATACCCCACAGAAATACTTCATTCAAATGCACGTGATTTTTTTTTCTGAAACCAGGCCAGTTACTCAGTGTTCACCATTATGGGCAGATACTTGATGCAAAAGGAAAAAAAAAAAGAAAGAAAGAAAGAAAAAGGACAATGAAAAACAATGACAAGAGAAACTAACCAATCAGTATAATATCTCTTCTCTCTGTGTACAATCAGCTCCAGCTGTAGGCCCTTTATCTTGAGAGTTCACAGGATAATACACACACATAATTAACCCAAATAAACCCACTTTCGTGAAAAACATTTTGAAGACTTCAGCACAAAAGAGCACTTTTTGGTCCAGATCCTGTACTATTCTGAATTTTTAAAAAGACCGCACAGAAGCCTCATCAACAGTACCCTAATTAAACTAATCAGTTCACAGATGTTTACAGGAAAATGCTCAGCGAAAAATTTCACCAAGAATTTCTATTTCCTGGGAAGAGAGATGGATGATGATAATAGTAATAGTAATAAGAGCTAACATTAATGAGTAGTTTAATGTGCCTGCCACTTTACATAAATCAATACATTTAAATCAATAACCCTTTGACACAGTTATTATTACCATACCTACTTGACAGATGTCAAAACTGAGGCTAAGAAGGTTAAGTTCCCCAAGGTCACACAGCTAGGAAGTACCAGGAACAGAACTCAGAACCTGGTCTGCATAACACAAGAGCATGTGCTTTTAATGACTACATCCTGTTCCAATCTCATACCACTTGTTCCATGACTAAAACCTGTGAAAAATTTCCAACACTTCCTTGTCACCAAATAAAAACAGACTGAACTACCACTATTTTAAACTACCATCATTCCCCCCAATATCCTCTCTTTCCCCACTGGTTACCTCCACTCTTTCCTCAACTTCTGCTTTCTGGTCTAAAGATGTTCTTGTGGTCTAAGAGTCTGTCATCAAAGTCATGCTCAAAAAACAAGCTTGAAGGTAACATTTGCTAGATCGTTTCACTGCTCATCTTGGAAATGGCAAAAGTGCAGTTTAATAAGCCCTAGCCACATCTCTCTTTCACTGATAATCTAATGAGCTGTGAGCTTTCTGTACCCTGGGGAGAGTTACATGTTACAATGAGTCATTGTCAGAAACAGCTTCTGTGCCACTTGTAATCGAATCCAGTTGGTTTCTAGCCTATGGGGTCTTTATCGCTTGACTTGTCATATCCCAGCACATTGCCTTTTTCGCTTCTGTGTGTTCCCCCCAACCCCCCTGCCCAATATATGTGTTTCTGGGGCCCATGTTCACAATATTCAGAGCCACCTTAGGCAATCTTTTGAGAGAAAATACCCACTGCCATAAACATTTTAGACCTTTGTATAGGAGCATTTGTAAATATTCATTACCTAGGTACAAGTGGCACTGCCCTGAAATAAGTGATTAATCAAATACATAAAAAGGTTTTGAAGAGACAGCTATATCAAGCCGTGTTCCATTTTACTTATTTATTTTTAACTATGTCAATGTATTTGTATGATACAATATACTGTCACCACTGGATTAAGCAAGAAGTGGAATGACTAATCAGGCTTATATAACACTTTGGAATTTATGTTACCTCTGTATGTAAACTTGGAAGGAGACTCTAGTCTCTTAAAGGGAGAAAGAATAAATGATGTAAGCCTTGGATTCCAGTGACCCTACCGACACCCAAGGGCAGTGTCATTTTCATCTTTTTTTGAGGGTTGTGATGCAACTGATGACTTTGCAATTTGGAGGCTGTGTGATCACTTTTTTGCACACTGACTTCTTTATACATCAGTTTTTCTCATCTGGGATGAGCCCAAATGCTAATGTTCACCTCGTGAAGCTATAACCAGGATCAGTTATGTGATTTACGTCAAAATATATACATAATACCCCCAAAACATATACCATGTAGGTATATATGTATACCATGTAGGTTAAATAAATGTTAGCTCTTATTATTATTGCTGTTGTTTTTTCTTATTCTCTGTCTCTTACAAAAGGGCTACCATCATCAACTGTGTTTCCCATACTGGTACTCTTGTCTGCATTCTCACTTTCTGCATGGGTCTATATTTTCAATTCATTCGATAAATGTGTCCTTAGAATGTATTGCAATGTGAGTTTCAGAAGGGCTAGGACCTTGTCTATTTGGAAGAAGCAATATAGATGAGTGATTAAAAGCATCGTCCCTGGAGCCAGACTGCCTGGCTTTAATTCTGCCTCTGCCACTTATTAAATCAAAGACAAGTTTCTTAACCTCTTGGAGACATGCTTTTTTCACCTGTCAAATGAAGGTAATTATAATAGCTACCTCACAGGTTGTGAAGCTTGGTGGTGTTAAAATATT
Organism: Rhinolophus sinicus; assembly: GCF_036562045.2. Taxonomy (NCBI): domain Eukaryota; kingdom Metazoa; phylum Chordata; class Mammalia; order Chiroptera; family Rhinolophidae; genus Rhinolophus; species Rhinolophus sinicus. Next base: position 111,279,623 of record NC_133756.1, read on the forward strand.
TAAAGTGATTTAGAATAGTGCTTGATGTGTAATAGGGACAAATAAGTGTCTGCTATGATTATGATTATCATTCTTATCATGTATCGCTGTATCTCTAATACATAGAACAGTTACTGACATATAATAGGTATGCAACAAACATTTGACCAATGAGCGAACAAGTGCTAGATACTGGAAGTCAAAAAGAATTTAAGCCAATGTCACTTGTCTAGAAAAGAACCATAGAAATTAGTGCAGAGGCTGACAGCCTAACAGAGAGTTCACAGTCAGTATTTATATACACATCGGTCAGGTCCAAGTCCCTCCAGTTGTAGGGTTCCTAACTCGGCTACACCACCAAGGGTTAGCTGGCACATGGGATTTATATAACAACGTGAGGCAAAAAAAATAAAAGTGAAAAAAGACAATGCTGCAAGGTATTAAATTATTACAGCGCTAATTAGGTAGTACCAAGAATATGCAGAGATCCAATCTAATGCTCTTGGCACATTTATTTTAATTCTACATCATTTCAGCAGAAACTAACTATGGAATCACTCTATTAAAAAAAAAAAAAAAAAGATAGCCAAATAAGGATGACCTAGGTATTTAAAATACTGCCTGAATATTTTAAAACCATTTAAGAGAAGTGCTACTGAGATCCATGCAATGCCACTGCCATGAGGTGATTGCCCTTGTGTCACAGACTTTACTGTCTGATAAAGAAAGAGGAATTATGCTAAGTGAAGTAAGTCTGACAGAGAAAGACAAATACCATATGATTTCACTTATGTGTGGAATCTAAAATACGGAATAAACAAACAAACAAAACAGAGACAAGCTCACGGTTACCAGGACAAAATGATGGTTACCAGATGAAAGGGGGATTTCGGGGCGATGAGTGAAAAAGATAAAGGGATTAAGAAGTACAAATGGTAATTACAAAATAGTCAGAGGATGTAAAGTACAGCACAGGGAATATAGTCAGTAATATTGTAATAACTATGTCTGGTGTTAGATGGGTACTAGTCTTATCAGGGGGATCACTTCGTAAGTTATATAAATGTCTAACCATTATTCTGTACACCTGAAACTAATATAATATTGAATGTCAAGTGTAATTGAAAAAAAATTTTTAATTGTTTACTCAAATAAAAAGAGAAGTTGCTGTTGAAGCCTATGACAATAGGCTTACCCTTGAATGTGCTTACGTACAAAGGCCTATGTCCCAGCATCAGCACTCCTTCCTTAGAAAGTAGACTCAGGTTAAATGACATTTTGATGGGAACAATTTCTAAAATGAGAAAAGCCAAGTTTGGCGAAGCTATAGGAAAATGGGAGCTCTCATATAGTTGTGGTTTAAGAGTAAACTTGTTTGTATTTCCAGCAGGCATGTGGGGAATAGGTATCAAAAATGTCATAGTATTCATATAATTTGGTCAAGCAATTCCACTTGTATGATTTATCCTGCAGAAATCATCAAAGTCATGGACAAATATAGAAAAAAAGGCTACTGCAACATTATTTACAGTAGGAAATAATTAGAAGAAAATAAACATGCTTCAGTAAGAGATTTGTTAAAGCATTATGTTATACCCAGGCAGCACATTGCTTGGTAGAAAACAAAAGTCGTGTTGAAGTACATTCAAGATGTGGATAAATGGTCACTCGAGATTTCAAAAGCAGCTTGAAAAACAATGTGTAAAATATAGTCACAATTGTTTAAAGAAATATATCCAAATAGGGAGATTATGGATGGTTTTTATTTTCTTTTTCTTTTTCAGTTCAATGAATATGTATTAGTTTTGTAATCACAAAAAATATAGCATAATAGGAAAGACATTTGACGTCTCCTTTCCTCTTTCCACAAAGATTGCTCTGCTTGCCATTATAATATATTGCTCCCTCATAGAAAAAGGCAGAAGCAACCTTGTTTTTTTAGCATCAACAACTGTACCTTATCTGCTTTGTCTAATGCCATTAATCCTTCTGTTCTGTCAAAGTATGAGATAGGTGCTGAACTGTCATCCTTGCAATTTAATCTTTAAATAAGGTCATAATTCTATAAATCTTCTTGCCTGGGTATTTCTCTTCACCTGTGTAGATCGGACTCTAATATTGATTTTTTTTCCCCCATAAGGTAAACAACTACAGTTTAGAAGAAGTAACACATGAAGAGGCGGTAGCAATATTGAAGAACACGTCAGATGTAGTTTATCTAAAAGTTGGCAAACCCACCACCATTTATATGACTGATCCTTATGGCCCACCTGATATTACTCACTGTAAGTACCGCACACAATGTCATCTTTGCACATCATGCCAGGTTTGCAAAATTGGAATTCTACGAAACTTGGCAAAGTCCTATGCTTGCACATTCACGTTTGTTAAGCCTGTGGAAATACTTCACAGGGATCCTGTGCTTTACTCCTTGGTTGCCTTACAGGGCCTCACCTAGTGTTTTGAAGGTGAGACACCCTGATGAGTTGGCAGGTCCACAGTTATGGAGAGGCTTAATAATATATGTTGTGGATAGTGTGGTTACAGTAGATTAGGGGCAACACATTTTTAAAGGCTATTTCTTAAGCCCCTAAAGCATGATAGCTCTCATGCCATAATGTTCTCTCTTCCTAGTTCAAATCTATGTAGTAGCAGAGTAGAAAAGAGAGGTTGGCAAAATAGACCCAAGAGAGCATTCTGCCTCTTCCTGGGGGAGAAGATCTTGCAGTTGAATGGTGAAATTATGATCCTTAATCACCATCATTAAAGCTCTTAACCTTTACCTGAATTTATGTTGGTAGGAAAGCCAGAGAAAACTGTCAGTCATTGTGGCAGTAGAGATGGGTTGGAGGTGGGGGTTTCTAGGATAAAAAGTAACTGAGATGCTGTGCTGTTATATATGCCCCCATGTTTTCTCCTCTTCTTAGTAGGTCAAAAAGAACCTTATCTAAGGTTTTGTCTTTACAGACTAGATTTAGAAGCAAATCATTTTTTTGGTGTGAGTTTAAGGGACAGTTTTGTTGACATCAGTAAGTTTGTTCGTTCCGAACTTTTGAGGTTGGAAATTCGGAATATCTTCAGGACCTGCCATTAATTAGTACTAGAGTCTTAAGCAAGTCGTTTAACTTCTCTTAGATTTAGATGTTCCTCTTGAGAGGAATTTAAAGGTTGAATAATTTGTTACCTGCTCATTACATTAGCTATTGCTTTTCTTAATGATGATTCTAAAATGATTTCCTGCAAAGTATGTCTTTTTTTTTTTTCAAGCAGGCCATACGGTGAGGTATCACCCTTACCTTAGGATATGAGTTTGAACTTTCAAAGTTTGTCAAACTGGATGAATTTAGAAAGATCAGCCTGAGACTCTGAGAGCCACTTCATGAAGGGCATATAAGGTGAAAGTCAAAGAGAGAAAAGGGAGAAAACAAAACTTGCTTTCAATTCAAGAAATATGTGTCGAGTAACTTTAATATGTGCAAGACACCTTGAAATGTAATAGGTGGGTTACAGAGGAGATAACAATCATAGCCTTAATTGGAAGGAAGACTAATTCAGATATATAAATGGCAGCAATATGTGAGAAAATAAGACAGATGTATATGCCAGGGGAAGGGTAAAAATAAATGTCCTTTGGACACTCAAAGGAAGGAGGTATCATCTGTCTTTAGAAGATAAAAAAAATAAATTTTATGCAGAAGGTGGCATTTGAATTTTATCGTGAAGACTGTGCAAGACTCCAATATCAGAGATGGGATAGGAGACAGAAATTGTGGTAGTTGTAGTTGGTACAGTGGAACAAAGGTAAAGATGTTGGCAAGAGCAGGCTTTGTTTGAAGACCATAGGACACGTGTAAGGGGGATTTGAAATGGATGAATCTTGTAAGAATGGTGAAAGGGAAAGCTAATATTCAGTACAATAGTGGCGATGAAGAACATTTAAGCAAAAGGACCGCAGGATCAGAGCTGGACTTCTCAGTGTATAAAATAGGAGGGGGGAGGGCAGGACACCCAGTTAGGGGGTGTTTTCAGTCGCTCAAAAGGGAGATGAGGTAGGGTAGAGGAATAGAAAAGAAAGGCCAGAGTTCTTAGCCTTTCTAGGATGACAGTACAGCATATTTTGGGATTCAAGTCTTATATGAGAACTTGTTCCTAGGAAACTTATGCTCTTGATGGTTGGATATTAAATATGTGAAAAGAACGTGAGCTCTGCAATTAGAAAGCTAACATTTTTATTTCAATAGAAAATTAATCATCATTCTAAAAAAGTGTGTGCTGAGTCTCTCCTCCAGTTCCTCTCTTCACCTAGTTATACTAACAGGGCTCACAGATAGAACTATTATCACATCTCTCCAGTCCTAAAGGTCATTCCGTGCCTATACATATTGAAGGCAAACAAACAGTAACTCCCCCCTCCTGGAGGACAAGAAAATCCTGAACATGTAGCAAAGCCTTTCTATTTTTAACAGAACTGTAGCATGACACATTGAAGCACCCACATAACAGATTTCTTTTCTTCTCTCTTCTTTTTTCACCCCTTAGCTTATTCTCCACCGATGGAAAACCATCTACTTTCTGGCAACAATGGCACTTTAGAATATAAATCCTCCCTGCCGCCCATCTCTCCAGGAAGGTACTCACCAATTCCAAAGCACATGCTTGTTGAAGATGATTACACCAGGTCAGATATTCTTGTTGGTTAATTGGGTTTGTGATCATGGCCAGGAAGAAATTGCATTTGTCTAAGGTGTCAGCTGTTGCTTTGAGGCTGAGACTTCTGAGCACCTTTTAAACTTTTGTATTACAGTCTTGCTTCCAGTGGAAACCTGCAAATACTTGTAAATATGTGTCATTGTTCTCTGTTAGGAAGCAGAATCACAGATTCTTTGTGGAGAAATAGTAATACTGTGTTTCCCCAAAAATAAGACCTAGCCAGACCATCAGCCCTAATGCGTCTTTTGGAGCAAAAATTAATATAAGACCCGGTCTTATATAATATAATATAAGACCCGATTTTATATAAGACTGAGTCTTATATAATATAATGTAATGTAATGTAATATAATATAATATAATAATATAATATGATATGATATAAAATATAAGACCAGGTCTTATATTAATTTTTGCTCCAAAAGACGCATTAAAGCTGATGGTCCAGCTAGGTCTTATTTTCGGGGCAACATGCTTATACTTATCCATCACCTTGCAATTTTTTTAACTTTCAATATCTGATCCTATTTGAGCTTTATAACTGAACTGTAATATTATTACTGGAGGGGAGAAGGTGGTGCTGAGGTTCAAAAACAAAGAATTAACATACCAATATTACATATCTGGTGAGTGGAAGAGTCGGGGCTAAAACTCTTGTCTTTTGTCTCTAAATTCCAGTTCTTGCCACTAATAGCCACCCACAATTCGGTGGAATTGGGGAGTCAATCAACCCTCCCTGTAGTGCAATTACTACCAGTGCAAAAGAAAGGAATGAAATTAACTACAAATGGTTTGAATTTAATATGTCCTATTAATCCCAAAAGGGAACAGGGCAGGAGTTTAGGACAGAGCACAGGATGACATTGCGAATCCCACAAAGGAAAACCACATATTTAGCCAGCACACCTCTGAAAAAGTCAAGTCTGACAGTTCACAGAGATCAAGTCAGTTTACTTAATCATCACTATTAAGGATTTAATAAATATTGGATAATCAATAAATTAATGAATTAATAGATGGATCAATAATAATGTACATTTTTTTCTGTTTTATCTTACATTTTTTTCTCCCAACGTAATATGTTCTCATTGCATTTCATGAAATAACACAAAGATGTTGAAGAAATAAAAGTCTCCCCCAAACTCTCTCCAAGGCACCAGTCTTGAGGTTCCCAATGTGACATTTTGGCATGAGCTTTTCATCCTTGCTCCGTGTTCACACAAACCTGTACAAATGCATACTCAGATATAGGTGGGGCTCAATATTGTTTTTACAAAATAAGTTTGTATTTTACACATTGCTGTGAACTTGCTTTTCTCAGTAAACAATACTTTTACCTAAAATGAGATTATATATAGAGATGCACACTTTTTTTTTTAATGTGTTTGTGTGTAAAAATACTAGAGATGAACCCTTTTGATTTTATATCTTGACTGTCTAATGCAGTTATTTGTCAGCCTTTAAAAAATTAGAGGAGGCTTCCATCCGTTTAACAAATTTCCTCACTGGTACCCATGTGTGCTTTGGTCTTTTCATTCCTTTGCTATTTCTTTTTAAATGATTAAGCATTTTCCATGTATCTTGCAATTTCAGGTTTGCTGAAGTAGCTTGTTACATCTTTAGCCAATGAATGGGATGTTGAGATGCTAGAAATGTGCATCTGTGGAGTAAATCAAATACAAACTTATCCCTGTGCTGAAATGTCTAATCGCTATGTTCTTAATTGAAATTAGGGCGATGGCTGCAGCAAAGAAATCTTCATGGTTCTCTAAAAAATTGTGTAAATATAGGCATCTCTGTTCTCCTGAGCAGTAATCTATTTGCTCTTATCCTATTTCTAATATTTCGTATGATTTTAATCCAAAAATATTTTATCTTTCTAGGCCCCATAGTGAATTAACACTTATTAAATCCCCTTCATAATCCACATCCTTTGCTAACTATTTTATGTACTCTATCCATTTAATCCTCCCAAAAACACAGAAAGAAGGGCTTGCATCCACATTTTAGAGATGTAGAAATTGAAGCTCAGCGATGTTAAGGAACTTGCTTATGGTCACACAGCTTTCAAGTAGAAAAACTGGATGCCTAGCCAGCTTTAAAATCCTGGTTTGAAAGAAACATTTTAATTTTCTCATTTTAAAAATGAATAACAACTCTCATAAAACTGTGCTGATTGTAGAAATATGTGGCTAGAAAAGGACCCAAGAGTTTTGTTAAGTTCTAAAGATAGCTATATTAGTGTTAAGACCTACTTCTACCTCTGGCTGTGTGATGCTGGGCAAATCATTTAACCATTGAAAGCCTCAATTTCTTTATCTGTGTAATGGGAATAATAATCACATCTACTTCAGGTTGTTGTGATGATTAAATGAGATAATGCATGCAAACAACTTATAACAGTGCCTAACACATAAGGAATATTAATGTTATCTATTTACTATAGCTATACTTGTTATAGTTCTTAATCCACCTGAGATGTCACATGGAATATTTTAAATGGTGTCCCAGGAAGAGAGTCCATTTCTTCTTACAGCGATATGCCTCAGTATCTTACTTCTTGCCCCAGCTCCTCCCTTATTCTAGGACAGGATAATCTCACTTATAACTGCATGATATCTTCTAAATGGCTGGTGCCTGGCAAATTTGTAAAGTAAATTAGGTATATCAGTTTACACACACATACACACACACGCACACACACACACCTTCCCCACTCTCTCACCACTGCTGTGTCCTCTCGCAGGTGCTCTGTGCTGCAGCTGTTTTCTCAGATATTTGCTCAGAGGCAAATTTGCTGCCTCATTCATAAATATTTATTGATACTTCCTACTAGACAGTGTGCACTGCACCAGGAATGCGAAACTGAATGAGAAAATAAAAACATCTCTAAGTACGATCAAATTGGAAGAAAAATATATTTAAATCAGTGGATCCCTAGGGAAAAATATATTTAAATCAGTGGATTTAAATCATGCAGACCTCCCATGAAGTTTTCCATAAAGCCTAATCTATTATTATTATTATTATTATTTTTTATCCTGAGATTTTAGGCTTTGGTGTCAAATGCCATTTCTTTTGCAGTGGTCAATGGCAGGTCCTTATTTTATTATATCCTTATTTAAAAACATTAAAAGTTGGCAACTTTTCATCAGTCTCACTTTTAAATGTAAACGGTCTATAAAATCCCAACATAGGGAACTACTAGCAAACAAACAACATTAGATCAGTCTATGAAGTCCTCTCATGTAGCCCTAGCAGAGCTCCCCCGTACCACCTGGTGCTTAGCAAATATTTATAAGTGAATGTGAGCTTAACATGACTGTCACAGGAACAGCCTATGTCAGCAGAGAAAGTATTTGTTTTCTTCTTTTTTTAAAAAAATTAGTTTATTGGGGTAACAATTGTTAGCAAAGTTACATAGGTTTCAGGTGTACAATTCTGTAATACATCATCTATATACCACATAGTATGTTCACCACCCAGATTCAGTTTTCTTTCTATCACCATATAGTTGATCCCTTTTACCCTCATCTGGAGTTTGAGCTCAAAAAAATGTGTAGGCATTCATCAGAGCGTCAAAAGATCCAAAAGGACATTTGTGGTAGGGGATAGCATAGCACATGCATACTCAACAATGTGAAATAGAATAAAATGAATGGTCCTATTAATATTACAGTTTGAAATGTAAGGCTTATAAAGAAAACTGGTACCTACCTTTAAATTATCTTTATATTCCTATCCCTTCTCTCCTGTGCAAACTAGTGGTAAGATTACATATACATAGAGTAGTTAAAACACAAAGATTGCTACTATATACTGCAAACACTGAGTGCTTTAATGTATATTATTGCTGCTGTATTACATATACGATGCTCTTAATTCTTACAGATAACAAAAAGGAGTTTAAGTAATTCCTTCCTATTGTACAGTGACCAAACAGCAGAATCAAAATTTGAATGCCAGTCGGTCAGTCTTCAAAGGACTCATCCCCAAATTTTGTCTTATGCAGTCTCTTTCCATAGAGAAATAGATGAAGAGGACTGGACTTGTACTAGGAAACTGAGTTCTAACCCTGGCCCTACCACTTACTACCTAGATGCCCCTGAACAAGTTGTTTAATCTCTCAAAATATTAATTTTCTCATCTATAAATTTGAGGTAAAGAGTCTTCTAATCTCATGGAATTTTGAGGTTTCTATGTGATAATATATGTGAAAGTTGTCATCTTTAGATGGTCATATAAAATTATTATTTAATATTAAAATTGCTAAAGTAGTAGTAGCTCATATTTGAGATCTACTTTTTATTTTCCTATGAATGAAGGCAATTAATTTCTAATGATTGGACTTAAGCTGATGGGGAAACACTTCAGTGAAAATGGGAACCTTCAATCTATAGAATCATAGTAAATTGTCAGCCTTTGATTCCATATGCTCATAACATCTTACCTTGTTGCAAGAAACATTTCTCTATTTTCTTGATTCATATTCACTTTCATTGGGAAATATAAGGATTTTTAAAAGAATTTTGATTATTAGCTAGAATTTTTTAAAAATCTCTTCTTACTAGTAAAGGAAATGTATACCTGACTAAACTAGGAAATTTTGTTTTTCCATTGATTTAAAGAAAGGGAGCATAAACTAAAAGCCCTTGGGAAAAATTTTCTTAATAGAAAGCCTATTGAGTCCCCTGTAAATCAACATAATTGTGATATAAATATTCTGGTCTTCGATTTTTGGAAAAGAAAGCAATCATAATGACGCTGAGATGTTTTTTTGACACAAAGAATTATAGGCTATCATAGTTGGAAGGGTCATAAATGAATATAGGATCTAATCTTACTTCACTTAGTGGGTAAGGAACACAAGGCTCATCATGATTTGTTAGCTATCTCTACGTCCCATAACGTGTAAGATGTACAATCATATTTAGAACCCATGTTTTCAGACACCCAATCCAGTATTCTTTCTGTTCCTCTAAACTGATGTTAACTGTTTTTTTTCTTTTTGGGTGGAATAAGAAGCTCACAATTACAAAATACTACAATCAGTCAATAATCATCAATGAGCAGCGCCCACTTTGTATATTACCTACAGCTATGGATTCCAGCTCTACTGGGTCAAGTCTTCCCTGGTCACTCATAAGACATGCAACCACACACTCTCACCATTTGCTAAATATTCACAAGATGTATAAACAAATCATCGGCATTAAAATGACACCAAGGAAAAACAGTGGGGATGCAAAGTAAAACTTCCCTTTCAAGATATGGGGACAATTTCCAAGTTATGAGTATGATAAATGTCATTATGAAAGCCAAGGACCTAAACTGTAGCTGTGAGTGATACATTTCCCAGTGAAGGAAACCAAGTTCACCTGGCCCTAAACTGAGAATACCCAGGTGTCTTTCTGACTGGCTCTATACAATGTCCCCTCACCTACTTTGGTTGATCAAAAAGCAAAAGCTAAATAAAGTCTCAGGAAAGATTTCTTGTCTCTGGAAACTTTTGAGGACCATCCAAATTGTGACTCTGATATTTACCAGTTTGTCTCCCTTATTTACTAGATAGATATGAACCCATCAGACTAGTCTGCCTCCATTCTGTTCTCCCCAAATTATAGTACACTAGCTTACTGGGTATACTATCTGAAATGTATTCCAGTTGTTTTTCCTCTTTCTTTCATTCATTTACTCATTCAATGAATATTCAGTTTCTACCATGTGCCAAGCACGGTTATTATAAGCAACACAGCTATAATTGGGAACAAACCAGATAAGGTTCTTGTCCTCGTGGAGTTTACATTCTAGTATATTGAATAGCAGCTGTATAGGTAAATGAGGTAAGTTCAGATAGTGATAAGTGCTATAAAAAATATAAGGATAACACGATCGACAGTGATTGGGGAAGAGAACAATATTGAATAGAATAGCCAGGGAATGCTTCTCTGGGGGAGATAGCACATGAACTGAGACGTGTGAATAAAAAGGAAAAAGAAAAGCAGTGATATAAAGATCAGAGAAAGAGCATTCCAGGAAGAGGAAATAGAAAGACCAAAATCACTGAGGTAGGAATAAGTTTAGCATGTTCCCAAAATATAAGGAAGTGCAGTGCAGCTGGAAAGAAATGAGCTAATGGGAACATGACAGAAAATTAAGTTGGAGGAGTCAGGAGCCAGACGACATAAGACTTTGGAGGTAATGATGAAAAAGTGTAGGTTTAATTTAAAATGCATTGAGAATCTATTAAACAGTACTAATCAGGAGACTGAAATGATCTGATTTATATTTAAAAACAAAAAAACTCTGACTCCTGTATGGATTAGAGGGACCTCTGAAGAAAGAGGAAACATTACGGCAGCTGGAGGAGACTGGAGAAGAAGCAGCAGTGGAAAAGAAAAGGAATGGAGGAATCTGAACCACTCTTTAGAGCTATATTCACCAGCTAATAGTCTCTTAGTTTAGTGCAAAAGTAATTGCAGTTTAAAAGGTTAAAAATAATTGCAAAAACCGCAATTACTTTTGCACCAACCTATATAAGCGTATCAGGCCTGCTGCAGCCAGGCTTACTTACTACTGACCATTTTTACACTTTTTATCACCTACAGAATAATCATTCAGAAACAAAATAAGTGTCATGGTTACTGATTTTTTTCCTTTGGTGTTTAACTTTGTAGATCAGATTAGTTAGAGGCTAAACCACCCACTGTTCCTCAAATATTTCTACCACATACAGGCCTTGAAAAATCAACTTATTTTCCTTGGGATCTGGAGTAGAACATGAAGCTTTCTGTTTAAGCAGGAAACACAAAATCTTGTTATTTTGTCATAAAAGCTTGGGAAATAGCCTTGTTTGCTTTAATATGAAAACACTTTGATTACAAATTAACTCATTTTTAACGAAAATCTTACATTGAAGTGGACACACCAGGTAGGATTTTTCTGGGGATTCTCAGTCCCTGTCACATACCACAAATCACAAGGTGTGTGTGAGTGCCCAAGTTTGAGGAACACTGAGCTACGTTACCTGAATTTGTCAGTTATTATTTCTGTGTAATAGAAACAGCCTCTTAATAACGGTTCAAGGTTTAGGTCACCATTTGGGACAGGCTCTCAAAGGATGTTCCATCAGATTAAAGTCTGGGCAGGTGCTAGACTCTCTCTTCTTTTTAACTTATGTTTAATGACTTGAACCCATTTCTAGATGAACTGGAAGTTCTTTCTGATACAGGAAAGATATGTTTTCTTATACACCTTTACCCTAGTAGGAAAGAACTGAGTGTGCCCTACACAGATAAGGGATCCAGCTCTACAATTAGGATCATTAGAGCACTGAACAGGTCTGTGGGCCCTCGAGCCCCACTGCTCAGGATCCCATCTCAATCACTTCCTCACTGTGTGTGACCTTGGGTATGTTACGTCACTGCGCTTTGCCTCAGTTTTCTCATTTATAAAAGGAGCAGAATAATACTTTCTTCCTTATAGATTTATTGTGACTATAAACTGAGTTAATACATGTGAAGGGCTTGGGAAAAAGTAAGTACCTAATAAATGTTAGCCATTATCACTATTATTTAAATCAAGAATTTAGGATGAATTACTCCACAAATAAAGTCATTTTTTGGTAAATATCCTCTATGGAATGGAAATGTAGCCAACAATATTATGTAGCTGCTCAAAAGTAATCTTCAGTACATATACGTTTTTTCAACGCATTTATCTTACAGGGCACATTAGAACATTTTATTACAGAAAGTCATTATAGTCTTAATGCTTTATTAAGGGTCTTTATTTTTATGAGTACAACAAATATCTAGTACTACCTGCATTGACAATCTAATACAGGAACCAAATATGATTAAAAAAAAAAAAAAAGAAGCCAGTCTATCTGTCTGGCCTCTGTGGCTAAATACAATTTTCCACTGGATAATTTCTTGATTTTGGCCTATTGTATTCATAGTAACTCTCAACAACTATCACCATGTAGCTTTTCCCTTTAAAAAATCTTGCAAAACATGGCATCAGACTCCTCACCACTTTTATAAAGTGCATTGCAAAGCAAACAAATCAAAGGTTCATCAGCAGTGTCGCAGATTTATCCGTTTTGCCCTGCGCTGCATGCCTGGTTTCTCCTGTGGAGAGCCTGGCACTATCATGACGGTTTTGAAGCAAAGCGTAGTAATGGGAATGGGCAAGAGAGGCAAAACTAGTGACACAGATGGAGGATATACCAGTAAGTGAAAGCCTCAAGGGGAGTTTTCTCTTTATTAATGGTAGCTGCACACAGCCATTTAGGTTTAGTTACATAAACTGGGAGGCATGATAGCTAGAGCTATTATCTATACCTGTTAGAAACAGTGAGTGGGTATGCTAATGGGGAAGCTGACAAATCTTAATTAAAGGAAGATATCCAAATACGTATTGGAAAACATGTTGACCTGCTGTTTGCTGTCAGGGAAATGAATTTAATGTAGAAAAAGTGAAATAGTAATGGGTATTTTAAAACTGTCTTTCACAGATATTTATCAGTTCCTATGTACCTCATGAATTAGCCAGACATAAACATACAACACTAAGCCTTATAATTTTAGGAAGACAGTTATTGCACATCTAAAACTATTGTTGATTAATCAACGCTGTATTAAATTTTAATAGAATAAGTTCATCCTTAGTCTTCAGGGCTGGTTGAGGCATAAAAGGATAAATAATGGGCAATGGAAAATTTTGTAGGGACCACTGTAGAAGCAATCAAATATTAATTGACCACTGCCCCTTGCATTGCAAGTTAATGGCTCTCACCAATACAATGCACTGCTTATTTCTGACCCTTATCTGTATGATATTGAAACAAGCTATACCTTATGACTCAAACAAGTAAACATGGCCTCCTTTCCCGGGAGTTTATTTTCTTTTTCTTTTTTTATTTTAATTAAAGTTTATTGGGGTGACAATTGTTAGTAAAGTTACATAGATTTCAGGTATACAATTCTGTGATACGTCATCTATATCTCATATTGTGTGTTCACAACCCAGAGTCAGTTCTCTTTCCATCACCATATATTAGACCCTGTTTACCCTCTTCTAGAGTCCCCTCTCCCCCTTTGCCCTCTAGTAACCCCTAAACTATTGTTTATGTCTATGAGTTTTTCTTCCTTCATTTGTTTGTTTTCAGTTTTATATACCATATATCAGTGAAATCATATGCTTCTCTACTTTTTCTGTCTGCCTTATTTCACTTAGCGTTATACTCTCAAGATCCATCCATGTTGTCACAAATAGTACTATTTCATCTTTTCTTACCACCGAATAGTATTCCATTGTGTATATATACCACAACTTCTTTATCCATTCATCTATCGAAAGACATTTTGGTTTTTTTTTCCATGTCTTGGCCACTGTAAATAAAGCTGCAATGAACATTGGAGCACAAGTCTTTATGGATAAATGTTTTCAGATATTTTTGACTAGATACCCAGGAGAGGGATTGCTGGGTCATATGGTAATTCTATTCTTAATTTTTTGAGGAACCTCCACACTGCCTTCCATAGCGGCTGCACCAGTCTGCCTTCCCACCAACAGTGTATGAGGGTTCCTTTTTCTCCACAGCCTCTCCAACACTTGTTACTATTTGTCTTGTTGATGATAGCCATTCTGACTGGGGTGAGGTGATATCTCATTGTGGTTTTTATTTGCATTTCTCTGATGATTAGTGATGTTGAGCATTTTTTTATATGTCTATTTGCCATTTTGCATGTCCTCTTTGGAGAAATGTCTCTTTAGGTCCTCTGCCCATTTATCAATTGGGTTGTTTGTTTTTTTGTTGTTGAGTTGCATGAGTTCCTTGTATATTCTGGATACTAGCCCCTTATCGGAAGCACTGTTTGCAAAAATCTTCTCCCATTCAGTTGGTGGCCTCTTTATTTTGTCAATGGTTTCTTTTGCTGTGCAGAAGCTTTTAAGTTTCATATAGTCCCATTCATTTATTTCAGCTTTTACTTCCCTTGCCTTTTGAGTCAAATGCATAAAATGCTCTTTGAACCCAAGGTCCATAAGTTTAGTACCTATGTTTTCTTCTATGCAGTTTATTGTTTCAGGTCTTATGCTTAGGTCTTTGATCCATTTTGAACTAATTTTGCTATATGGTGACAGATAGCAGTCCAGTTTCATTCTTTTGCATGTGGCTTACCAATTCTCCCAGCATCATTTATTGAAGAGGCTGTCATTTCTCCATTGTATGTTTTTTTTTGCTTCTTTACCAAAAATTAACTGTCCATATTTATGTGGGTTTATTTCTGGGTTCTCAATTCTATTCTATTGGTCTATGTGTCTGTTTTTCTGCCAATACCATGCTGTTTTGATTATTGTTGCCCTGTAGTACAAGCTAAAGTCAGGGAGTGTGATACCTCCAGCATTGTTCTTTTTTCTTAGGAGTGCCTTAGCTATTCAGGGTCTTTTCTGGTTCCATACAAATTTGATGATTTTTTGTTCTATTTCTTTAAAAAATGCTGTTGGGATTTTGATGGGGATTGCATTAAATCTGTGTATTGCTTTGGGTAATATGGCCATTTTAACTATGTTGATTCTTCTAATCCATGAGCATAGAATGTCTTTCCATTTCTTTGTGTCCTCTTGAATTTCTTTTAAAAACGTCTTATAGTTTTCAGCATATAGGTCCTTCACATTCTTGGTTAAGTTTATTCCTAGGTATTTTATTATTTTTGGTACTATTGTAAAAGGACTTGATTTGTTTTTGTTTTCTATTTCTTTTTCTGAGATTTCATTGTTAGTGTATAAGAATGCAGTGGACTTTTGTACATTGATTTTGTAGCCAGCAACTTTACTATATTCATTTATTGCTTCTAATAGCGTTTTGGTGGAGTCTTTAGGGTTTTCTATATATAGCATCATGTGATCTGGAAAGAGTGACAATTTAACTTCTTTATTCCCAATTTGAATGCCTTTTATTTCTTTGTCTTGCCTGATTTCTCTGGCGAGGACTTCCAACACTATTTTGAAAAGCAGAGGTGATAGTGGAAAGCCCTGTTGTGTTCCTGAACATAGAGCAAAGGGCTTCAGTTTTTCACTGTTAATTATGAGAATAGCTGAGGGTTTGTCCTATATGGCCTTTATTATGGTAAGGTATTTTCCATCTATACCTATTTTATTAATTGTTTTAATCATTAATGGATGATGTATCTTGTCAAACGCTTTTTGTGCATCAATTGATATAATCGCAAGATTTGTATCCTTTATTTTCTTTATGTGATATAGCATATTGATGGATTTGTGTATGTTGAACCATCCTTGTGCTCCTGGGATGAACCCCACTTGGTCATGATGAATAATCTTTTTAATGCATTGTTGCACTCAATTTGCTAGAATTTTGTTTAGGATTTTTGCATCTGTATTCATCAGAGATGTTGGTCTGTAGTTTTTTTTGTGTGTGTCATCCTTACGAGGTTTTGGATCAGGGTAATGTTTGCCTCATAAAATGAGTTAAGGAGTATTGTGTCTTCTTCAATTTTTTGGAAGAGTTTGAGTAGGACAGGTATTAGATCCTCTTTGAAGGTTTGGTAGAATTCACAGGTGAAGCCATCTGGTCCTGGACTTTTGCTTTTGGGAAGGTTTCAGATGACTGCTTCAGTCTCCATACTGGTGGTCAGTCTATTTAGGTTTTCCAATTATTCGTGATTCTGCCTAGGAAGGGTATATGTTTCTAAGAATTTGTTCATTTCTTTTAGGTTATTGAATTTGGTGACATATAGTCCTTCATAGTATTCTTGGATGATCCTTTGAATTTCTGTGGCATACGTGATAATTTCCCCTCTTTAATTTCTGATTTTGTTTATTAGTGTCTTTTCTCTTTTTATCTTAGTAAGTCTAGTCAAGGGTTTGTCAGTTTTATTAATCTTTTCAAAGAACCAGCTCTTTGTCACATTAATTTTTTCTATTGTTGTTTTGTTCTCTATTTCATTTAGTTCTGCCCTGATTTTTATTATTTCCTTTCTTCTGCTGACCTTGGGTTTCATTTGTTCTTCTTTTTCTAGTTCTTTAAGGTGTAACATGAGGTTATATATCTGGGATTTTTCTTGTTTCTTGAGATAGGCCTGTAACTATATAAATTTCCCTCTTAAAAATGCTTTAGCTGCAGCCCAAAAAATTTGGTAGGATGTATTTTCATTGTCATTTGTTTCTATGTATCTTTTGATCTCTCCTCTAATTTCTTCTTTGACCTGGTCGTTCTTCAAAAGTTTGTTGTTTAATCTCCACATATTTGTGCTTCCTTTTTGCAGGTGATATCCAATTTCAAAGTCTTGTGATTAGAGAATATACTTGGTATGATTTCAATCTTCTTAAATTTGCTGAGGCTAGTTTTATGTGCCAATATGTGGTCTATCCTTGAGAATGTTCCATGTACACTAGGAAAAATATATATATAGTTTGATGTTCCAGGATGAATTGCTCTATAAATGTCAATTATGTCCATTTCATCTAGTGTGTCATTTAGGGCTGCTATTTTGTTATTTATTTTCTGTTTGGATGATCTATCCATAGCTGTCAATGATGTATTTAGGTCCCCTACTATAATTGCGTTTTGGTCAATTTCTCCAATGAGTTCTGTTATTAGTTGCTTAGAATATTTTGGTGCTCCCTGATTGGGAGCATAAATATTGATGACTGTTATGTCTTCTTGTTATATAGTCCCCTTAATCATTATGAAATGTCCATCTTTGTTCTTGTTACCTTTTTGATCCTGAAGTATGTTTCATCTGATATCAGTATAGCTACACCTGATATTCTCTTAATACCATTTGCTCGGAGTGTCAATTTCCACCCTTTCACTTTTGGTCTGTGTTTGTCCTTGTAGCTGAGATGTGTCTCTTGAAGCAGCATATGGTTGGGTTTAGTTTTTTGATCCAATCTGCTACTCTGTGCCTTTTTATTGGTGAGTTCAGTCCATTTACATTTAGGGTGATTATTAATATGTGAGGATTTCCTATCACTCTATCTTTGGTTTTCTGGTAAAACTGTCTCCATTGTTTCTTTGCCTTTTTGTTGTTGTCTTTTATTTTTGTGTGGTGGTATTCTATGATTTTTTCCCTCTGTTTCTTCTTTTATTACGTTATATATGTCAGTTGTAGATTTTTTTTGAGTGGTTACCATTAAGTTTATGGAAAAGAAAGTTTCATATTTAGAGTATTCCATTTTCTTCAGCATGCTTACTTTCTCTTTTCCCATATTCCGGTTCAGGCCTTTACTCTCCCCTCTTTTATGTTTTGAGTTGTCACAAATTATCCCTATTTATGCTGGTCAAATAGCCTCCTTTGGTATTTCTAGTAGTGCAGGTCATGTGTTAGAAAATTCCCTCAGTTTCTGTATGTCTGGAAAGGTCTTTATTCCTCCTTCATATCTAAAGGATATCTTTGCTGGATATGTAATTTTTGGCTCATAATTTCTTTCTTTCAATGGTTTGAATATTGGATTCCACTCCCTCCTGGCTTGTAGAGTTTCTGCTGAAAAATCTGATGATAATCCAATGGGCTTTCCTTTGTAAGTTACCACCTTTTTTACCTGGCTGCCTTGGGGATTCTTTCTTTGTCATTAATTTTTGACAGCTTCAATACAATGTACCTTGGAGAAGGCCTCTTGGGGTTGAGGTAATTAGGTGTTCTATTTGCTTCTTGGATTCGAGGATCCAGTTCTTTCCACAAGTTTGGGAATTTCTCATTGACTATTTGTTTGAATATACTCTCTGTCCCCTTCTCTCTTTCTTCTCCTTTGGTATGCCCATTATTCTTATGTTGCTCTTTCTGATGGAGTCAGAAAGTTCTTGTAGAGTTATTTCATTTCTTTTATGGCTCAAGTCTCTTTCTTCTTCTGTTCATGTCATTTCCAGATTTCTATCTTCTATATCACTAATTCTTTCCTCCATCTGGTCAACTCTGCTACCTAAGCTAGCTATTTCATTCTTCATTTCTTTTATTGAGTTCTTAATCTCCAGAAATTCTATTTGGTTCTTTTTTAAAATTTTAATCTCTTTGGTAAAATGTTCATGTTGTTCTTTGATTGTGTTTTTGAGTTCCTTAAACTGCCTGTCTGTGTTTTCTTGCATCTCATTGAGTTTTTTTAAACACAGCAATCTTGAATTCTCTGTCATTTAAGTCGCATATTTCCATGTCTTTAAGTTCATTTTCTGGAGACTTTTCATTTTCTTTCTGGGCTGTCCTGTTACCTTGGTTATTCATGGCAATTAATGATTTATTATTTCTCTTCCTAGACATCTACAGGAGTGGCTTCTGCAACAGGTTGATAGGAAGAGGTCTTTCTTTTGTTTTCCAGTATGTGTTGGTAGAATGTTTTATTTTCTCTCTGACTGCAGCCTTTTTTTCTCTCTCACACTGTAGTGTTATGTTTTCTCTGCACTATTCCAGCTTCTCACACAATGGGGTGATTGCCTGGAAGGTGGGCTTCTCCTCTGTGAACAGTTCACCTGGGTCATAGAGTGCCACCTCCATGATGGGATATGGGGAACTTCTGAAGTTCCAAAGCTCTTTCTGCACCAGATTCAGAGCCCATGTGTTTCAGCAGCTCTGTTTACTCCTGTAGGTATCTTCCCAGATAGGTGGGGACAAGGGTGGGATGGGTTGTGAGAGGTGGCCCAGAGCAATGGCGGTGATCACCACCACAGCCTGTCCTCCTTCCATTGCTCCCTCCCCTTTGCCTGTAATAGTTGGGCTGTGAGTCCATTTCTATGAACCACAGTTTTCAGAACTGCAAATATTCTGTTCTTTTGATCTGAAACTACTACTGGGTGGTGGTGGGGCGAGCTCTGGTAGGGTAGGGAGGGGGCAGCTAGGTTCAGTGCCTAAAGCTTCCATTCTCTGCTCTCAGTGAGGGCCTAAACCACCGTTTTCAGTCTTCTTCCCTCAGTCTTTGCTCTGCAGTCTCTGTTGTGAATGTTGGGTTCAATGGTGTTATATGCTGTCCCCTCAGCCCTGTGTGCCATAAACAGAGCCCTAGCAGTCCAGGTTCTTCCCTCTCCCTCCACTGCGGCAGTTCCAGAATGCGGCGAACTTGGAGCACTGAGCTAGCTCTGCGTCCGGCCTCCACGTATCCCCATCTCTGCACTTTTCCCTTCCTCCTCCCCGGCTCGCACAATTTGCCCACCTTTAGATGATTTCAGTAGTGTGCCTGTTAATCTTGCCTGTCTGCTGCCCAAGGAGTCCTTTGTGGGGTTATAGTTTTTCAATTTGTTGTAAATCCCAGGGGAGATTTCAAGAGACTCACCTCATGTCACCATTTTATGATGTCATTGGGCGTTTATTTTCATATCCATATGTCAATAAAGTAATAGCGGACAAAAGATGGGTGATTCCTAATTGTCCACATGTGGATGCATAATTGAAAATGACTCATGATAGCATTGTAATCACTGAGTGACTTCCTGCCATATCCTATACCATTAGTTGCTGTGGGTGAGGTTACCATATTAATATTAATGATCACCTTAACGAACAGAATATTAATAGAAAAATTGTGGAATACAATGATTACATTCCAAAGACTTATATTCTTTTGTATTACAAACTTATACATTTCATTAATTTTAAGTGGTATTATTTATTTTTTGCTCCTAGGTAATTTGATTAATCTAGATAATGAAGCAAACTATATCTAAGTAAAAATCATTTAAAAATATTGCCTTCATACACTTGCCCCAAACAACTTTTCAATATTTATCTCTATATCTATTACTTGCCCTTTTTGTCTTCTCCCCCTCTATAATCATTTCTTTCCAATAAGTTCTATCTTATTTTATTATTTTGCTTAATTGTTGAATAATATCTATTTGTATAAAAGTTGTAAAATAACAAAAGTATAAAGAAAAAGAAAAATTACTATTTTACCACAGAAATATAGTCATTATTAATATTTGTTACGTTTTTGAGGTTTTTTTCTATGTCTACATATTTGTTTGTAAAATTTGGACCATACTATGTATAATGTGTGTTTTTTTCATTTTTAATTTAACATTATAACTTGAGTATTTTCTCATATTCTACCTTCAAAAACATAATTTTAGTAGCTGTCTAATATAGTGGAACCATAATTTACTTACCTATATACCTACTGTCAAATATTTAGGTTGTCTCTAGGATTTTCTTATTATAGGTAATGCTTGTACAATCATTCTGACACTATCCCTTGATTATATATTTCTCTAAGATAAATGCCTAGATCCCCACTACCTAATCAATACCTCAATTGGTTGCCTTATAGATGTCACATATTTAACATTTCTAAAAATAAATTCTTGATGTTTGTCCTCAACCTTCCCTCCCATAGGAAAATATGATGGTCTATAATCACGAGAAAACTTAACCAACAAAAAAAACTAAGAAATGACGTAGATGATGAAACTGGAAGACAAAATTTTAAAAGCTATTAAAATGTGTCAATCACTCAAAACAAGTAGGAAAAGAAATATAAATAAAAAGGAGAAAAATGGAAGCTATGAAATAAACCCACACTAAACATATAGTGACAACAAAGTGTCTGAAATGATAATTAATATCACACGAGACACTGCAGAAGAAAGAATTGTAATCTTTAAGACACAGCAATATTTAGATGAAACACTCAGAGTAAAAAGAGTAAAACAACAAAACCTTTTAGGGACTGTGGTACCAGATAAAGCAGACTTTGGAGTACCAAATAGACTTTTTTTAAATTTGTTAGAAATATGGTCATTTTGATCTGAGAATCTCAACCAAACCCAAAGATATTATGAAGAGAGGAACATAAAAAAAACAGGTTTCTTGGCAGAACAAATGCAAGCCAGAACACAATAGAGCAATATGTTTAAACTACAGTGGTACTGAAACTAGTGTTTGTCTGCTGAGCAATAGCAGAGTAGAACTGTTAGTTCTACTGTGTTTCCCCAAAAATAAAACCTAGCCGGACAATCAGCTCTAATGCATCTTTTGGAGCAAAAACGCATATAAGACCCGGTCTTATTTTACTATAATAAAAGACCGGGTATGATATGATATGATATGATATGATATGATATGACATGACATGACATGACATGACATGACATGACATGACATGACATTATATAACATAATATAATACCAGGTCTTATATTAATTTTTGTTCCAAAAGACGCATTAGAGCTGATTGTCTCGCTAGGTCCTATTTTTGGGGAAACACGGTAAAAAGGGGAAAACCATGGACAAGAAGATTGGGTGAAAACATCAAGAGTACGTTTTTGGAAATGTTAAATGCACGATGTCTATAAGGAAATCAGGTGAGATACTGATTCGGCAGGGGGGATGTGGTAATTAGCAAAGCTGGGATCTGAGCACTGTCAGCCTGACTCTAGAACCCCTATCTTTGACCACGCTATTAAAGATCATGCAGTGGTATATAACATCAGGATTCAGACTAACTCCAAAGTCTGGCTCCTTGTGCCACTAACAATGCTAACACGTGGGTAGCATTATTAGTTTTAAGATTTCTGGAATCTCCTCTGTGCTTCAAATTAGTCTGGTTTTTCTTTTGTCCATACAGGTAGAATTAGTTTTATATCATTGCCTCCTCTCAGCAACACTTACACCAGGGGTGTCCAAACTTTTTTCAATGTTTTTTACCAAGGGCCATATGTGGTAAAATACACAAACAGCTGGGCCACTCACTCAAGGTGAAGTACGTATTGCCTCACCTGGTTTATTTAAGGAAACTAAATATATTTTTGGAATTTGCTGCAGGCCAA
This sequence comes from Rhinolophus sinicus, assembly GCF_036562045.2. Lineage (NCBI taxonomy): Eukaryota > Metazoa > Chordata > Mammalia > Chiroptera > Rhinolophidae > Rhinolophus > Rhinolophus sinicus. Next base: position 111,302,091 of record NC_133756.1, read on the forward strand.
TTAACAATGGATTGCAGAATCCAGTTGGCCCGCGGGCCGCAGTTTGGACACCCCTCACTTACACCCTATACAAGGGAGGCGATCAGCTTTTCTCAGGAAGAAATGAGGCTTCCTGGATGGTGCAATTTCAGGCAAGGGTTCAGTCCCTAATCACTTCATGAACATTTTAAGTCCTTATTGCAAAAACTTAGCAGACCCTGTAAGTGTATGTATTTCTGTGTAAACATTTAAATATCAACCCTTATTCTACATATTTTTAAATTATATTGACCTTGAAGTAAAACAATGTGAGTTCTTTCTCATGGAGACTGCATCCTAATGGAAATGCTGTCGACTGATCCATTGGAGCCCGATATTTTGTTTTATATTTTTCTTTTTCCTCCCCTAATCTTTTTCTAAAGTCACATTTAGCACTTAGAGACAATGTATGAAGGCAGTATGAAACAGCTGAAATAAATGTGATAGCCAGAGATTTCAAAGCCAATCATGTGAGGCTCTGCTCTGAATTTATAATAGTATTAGTTAATCCTTATAGCTGTCTAGTACTGCACAAAAATTTTCTGTTTCTCATTTAGTTCCTATAACACCATACAAAATGAGCAGAGAAATGTTGTTATGCCCATTTAACAGATTGAGAATCTGAGATGGTGGTAAAGAGTTCATAATTTCCTCTACAACCCGTAGAAAATAAGTTGCAAATCCAGAATCCAGGAACACAGTAGCATCTTGGTTAAGAGCACAGATGTTGGAGTCGCAATAATTCTGGGCTCACCACTTACTAGCTATTTGACTTTGGATGACTTAAGTAACCTCTCTATATTTGTTTCCCTATCTATGCCTGTACCATGAATTATCCATATTAATTAAGTAATCTATGTAAAACACTTGGAATGGAACCTGGAACTTGGTATAAACTATACTCAGATTAGCTGTTTTGTTATTATTATTAATTATTATTATTGTATTATTATTTCTTATTATTATTAGCTTTGATTTCTAGTCCAGAGTGTTGTGGTGATTATAGGACTGTACTGGTTGTAGTTAGGGATGGTAGAATGATGTTAAGAAGCAGGTGAAAAGGGAAATACAAGATCTGACAATTAAACTCGCGAACTCATCCTAGAAAAAGTGCTACATATCTCACTGCTGAATATCATTACAGTCATCTTTGAAGTACTCCCCTTGGGAAGTTATGCACGGATGCCAGTGCCTAGTCCACCCTTCAAAGCAATTTTGGAACTCTTTTTCTGGAATGGGCATCAGAGCTGTCACTGTATTACTCTTGATGTCCTGAATGTCATCAAAATGTTTTCCTTTCAATATTTTGTGTACCTTCGGGTAAAGAAATAAGTCAGTTGGGACTAGATCTGGTGAGTAGAGAGAGTGTTCCAATACACTTATTTGTTTACTGGCTAAAAACTCCCTCACAGGCAGTGCTGTGTGAGCTGGTGCATTGTCGTGATGCAAGAGCCATGAATTGTTGGTGAATACCTAGTTCAGGTTGCCTAACTTTTTCCCGCAGCCTTTTCAGCACTTCCAAATAGTAAACTTTGTTAACTGTTTGTCCAGTTGGTACAAATTCAAAATGAATAATCCCTCATATATAAAAAAATATGTATATACTGATCCTAATTAAGAAAATCTATTCAAAACTAAGCCTACCTATAAAAGATATGTAAAAAAGTCTGTGTTAAGGAAACTGAATTTTAATTTAAAAATGGTAGAATGTTAAGTAAACACAAATATGTACCTTCCTCAATACTCACATTTACTATGCAGGTATCATAAAACTTTTTTAAATGAATGCAGCTTTTACATACTCATGATTTGAGCACAGAAATCAAATATATACACAGAACAACACCTGTAATGATGCCTCCCAGTTCCTGGGGGTAGCTTTAATTCCATGGATTCAGTGTATAACATTAGATGAACCGTGGACAGTTGGACAAGGTTTCACAATACTATACATCCAAATCCACGTAATGCTGAGTGTAGCTGTAATAAGATTATACTAAATTTAAAATCATGAGAAGTAAGGAAAGCTATGTAAGAGTTGCAATCGAGTATGGAACTCAAGAATGTGATCTCCCTGACCAAAGTAAAGTAGAATCTTCCCCAGAACAACCGTGTTCTGTAGCTTAAAGAGAAATACATGGTTAACTCTGCTTAAAAAATTGAATTTGTGTGTGTGTGTGTGTGTATATATATATATATATGAATAATATAAATACATAAAATAAATAAATATATACATGTATTAATAATGATTAATACAAATATATATCACATATATTATATATGTGTGTGTGTGTGTGTATATATATATATCACTGGTGAGATAATGAAATGTAGTTTTTCTTACCTTTCCTTGAAAAAATAGGATTTATACTCTACATATAGTAATATTTATCAGCACATTTTTATCAAGTCAAAACATTTTAGAGCAATACCTGTATTCAATAGTACTGAAAGAGAGAGTGCAATTCAAAAATGTGACTAAGTCATAGCTTTCTCAAAAAGAACAAGTCTACTATCTAAAATTATAGTTCTAATCTCTGACAACCTATCAGTCACCTGTGAAACCTCTGTAAAGACAGAGTCCTGAGTCCCCAGTCTAGATCTACCGAATCTGGGTATCCAGGGGTAGAACTGGGATACAAGTTTGCAAAACAGAACAAAAGCTCTCACAGGGGATTCACAGGCAGGTTTGGGGATCACTGGCTTAAATTCATTATGTCTTCCCACTTCAGAAAAATTGTTATGACCAGTAGTAAAAGCCAAGAGCGCATTAGAAGAAAACATGGTCAGGCATTTCTCCCACAGGGTACATTTTCATGAAACCATTGGATGACCTGAAACCACTGGCAATAGTAGTGATAGTGGGCAAAGAAACGGTAGTGCCCCTGAGCAAGAGTCACCAAACGCAGAATTTGTTGAGTGAGGTTTAGATTTTATAAGTAAAAGCACTGGCTATTTAAAAACACCTGCAGCAGGTATAAATTTTAATCTATAAACACACTTAAAAAATAAAATAGCACATGACCTTATTTCCTCTAAATTAAATTACTTTTAACAATAGGCCTCTATCTTGCCTGCTTCTCCTTTTAAAGTTCTCCCTGAACATTGATCCCTTAGGAGCTCAGAATTTTGAAGAACAAAAGCCTGAAAGAGAGTTTCTTTAGGAAAATTCTGCTTACCCTCCTGTATCACAAATCTCCAGAGAGGCAAGGGAACACAAAGGTCTGAATATCTGCAGCAAACTTGGGGAGGAAAAAACATAGTAAGTCCAAAACACAAATGAATATCCCATAAACTATTCTACCCCCTCCTTGATTGTGTGCATTGCTTCAGAAAAAGCAGTTTTTTTCTGTCCAATTCAGAAATGCTCTACTCCCTCAACCCCCATTTTTCTGTGGGATAAATGTTATTTATACAGGAATCTTAGCTACTTCTGGGTTCCTTAAGTACACAGCTACCACCTTACAGCAGAACAAGCAATATCCTTATAACTAAAAGCATATCAGAGTCAGGAGTAGCTGTTGATCATCTGACAGATTTATCACAGAAACCAAAGGCAGGAAAAGAGAGGCTGTTGGGAGGTGGATTGAGAATTCGAATCCAACTTGCACACCCACATAAGAATGCCACCTAACTGCCTGGAATCTGTTGTGTGTAACTATAACTAGATGTTCCTCATGCGATCTAATGCCTTAGCAAACAGAGAGATTCAACAATGTGTACAACTGCCACATACACTGTTGGCAATTCTTATTTCCTTTACCTTTCCCCACTTAGCATCCTTTGGTGAAATATTGCATAGTGAATGGTAGAATCAAAGAGACCTGCATTCAAATCACAGTTTGACCACCACTCCATTGGTGCCACCTTATCCTCTCTGAGCCTCAGTTTCCTTATTCAAAAACTATAGGTAATATCCACTGTGAAAGTTTATTGCTGTGAAGTTTAAAGGTGTTGATATGTGTGACCAAATAGTGACTGAGAAATTTGGGGATCCTCTGTTATTGCAATAAATATACATTCAACCACTTTCTTTCCCTACCCCCAAAGGCCTATTCTTAAGCAAGTCACATATATTTTACAGAGTATTTCATGTGGAGACAAAGAGAAGGTTATGGGATAATTTTAAGCTCTATATTCTGCATTCCACCCTGCTGGCACTAAGGTATTATGAACTGACCTCAAGATTCTTGACACAAGCCTATGGAGTCCACTGGCTCTTTGACGTTTTAATCATTATTTTTCACTGTGTCTGTGTTTTATTAAGACCCTCATGCAGTTTTGCTGCCTGATATCTATCTTACCTGTGACTAGAGCGCATTGTTCTAGCAATAGTCTTAAAAAGAAAAAGAAAACTCTTGTCCATCTGGTTTCATTATTACTGTATCTTCATTCTAGTAGTTCATTTAAAAGCAGCTCTCACTTCCATTGGATGTGCTGGTCCAGTTGGGATCACAAAAAAGGAGCGGTTTTCTTGTATCCTCCAGATAGGCCAGGAGTCCTCTCCCCACGTGGACTTCAATACCAATCATGTTATCCCTCTGGGTAATTTCTGCTCATGGTCAACCTCCTGGAAATACTTTGGCCAACAGTGTGTGAGGAGAGATCTCTTATTTAAAATTCCTCAGAGCATGAACAGAAGGGTCAAAGGTATGATTGTCTCAAAATGTGTTTTGTAGGAAGGGAGCGGAGGTTTGGGAAATGGTGACAAAAATCTAGTGACTGTGGGTAGCATGACTAATATTGGCTGAGTTCTGCCAATGACAAGCATTCTGATAAGTCATTTGGATACTTTTGTTCTATTGATTTTCACAGTAGTCCTGTCATGTTGATCAAAATTGTAGAGGACTGAATATCGGAACAATTAAATAACTCGGCTAGGTTTTCACAGTGAATAGATAGAGTTAGGACTCATATTTGGTCTGTGTATTACTAAAATGTGTTACCACTGAGGAGATTAAATATCAGAATTCTTCAAATATACGTAATATACTACATAATGTCACCAAGATTTGAGGGAGCTTATTGTGTCTATTAAATTATAAGCTCTGCTGTAAATGAGTTCATATGTTAGGCACTGCCATATTTTCAGAGATGTCTTCCACTTCTTTTCCTCATGCCTCCATGCTCAAACCAACTTAATAACTAACCAGCTTCACCAACAACCTGCCTGCTCTTGCAACACCCTTGATCAAACATATGCTTCCCTTAGCCATCTCTAACTTCATTTTCACATGTTCAAATCCTATCCATTTCTCATGGTCCAGCTCCAATGATACCTCCTCATAAGATTCTCCCTAATTCTGCCTGCTGGATGTCATTTCTTCTTCATTTGAATTCCCAGGGTAGTCTGTCTTTTCCTCCCATCACATTTAACCAGTTTAGTCTTATTTTATTAAGCACATGCATGTGTATGCACACACATGCACACACACACACACTTTCCAAAACAAAGTCCTTGAGGGAAAATCTATATCTGGATCAGATTTTTTGTCTTCCTTCCACATCACCTAGATTAGGACATAAAAAGAGTACATAAAAATAATTATTTACTGAGCTCTACCACATGGCAATGATTTGTTGGAGCTTTCATATTGTATCTCATTTAATCTCATAGCAGTCTTATGAGGTGGGTCTTAACCATTTTTTAGGTAAGACAGCCAAAATTCAGAAAATTTAAGTAATTTCCTGGAGTCACACAGCTAAGTAGCAGAACAGTATTTAAACCCAGGTCTTAAAGGCTAAAAGCTCGTGTTTTTCCCCCTCTGTATGTTTTCTAAGTGCAAAAATATATGCTAAATGAATGACTAGGTGCATTAGTAAAAAAGACTACAGTTGCTGTCAATTTCTTTTAATTGTCATCCTTTCTGTAAAAGGATTTTAGCTAGCACATTATTTCTCTGAAGTAGACTAAAGCTTAACTGGAATCTTCTTAGCAAATGAATATATTTGCATAACTGAAGACATGTGAGATTCTGACAAATTTAAATAGCCAATATGGTGTTGCCAGTTAAGCTATCCTGTTGTCATAAGCAATTATTCGTAATGCTGTATTATTACCACTCTTATAATACCTTGTTAGTACCTACGCATCACATAGAAATAAAAGTTGTCCACTATTAAAGAAAAATTACCCCTAAAGTGGGAAAATTTATATATTTCTTTATCTGAGTTGTTTGAGAGTCTGTAGATCTTTGGGGCTGAATTAAATAAGACCCAATACAAATCCCTAACAGCCCTCTGGAGTAGAAAAAATATTTTAAAAAAATAATTTAAAAATACAGGAAAATATAATTAAGGAAATAAAAATTACCTATAATTCCACTATTCAGAGAAATAGTAATAGAAAGCACTATTAGTATTCAGTGACTTTTGCAAATATATATATAGACATACAAATATGCTTCTTATAAAATTAGCATCATACTACACATGCAGATTTATGGCTTTTTATCCCTCAGCTTATATAATGAATAATTCTTAATGTCATTTAAAAGTCATTTACAAAACATGCAATATTGAGAGAAAATGAAAATGTTATGTAGATATATTTCCCAGAAATGATATTCAGCAAATTCCTTGGCATATGCTTAGAATTTTTTTTTCATTATCTCTTACATAAAATGGGACCATACTTTATATTTTTTTATTATTTACCAACCTGTATTAAATTCTATATATTCTATTTTAACTTGTTTCCTTCATTTAATAACATGTTGTGACTATCTTTCCACGTCATCAAATCTGCTTCCACAGCACTGTTTTTGATACATATTTGAATGCTTAATACTAATGAACATGTATGTTTTCTCCAGTGTTTTGCTTTTATAAACTGTTACAGTGAGATTTTATGCACACCTATTGTACTCAATTTTGTAGGACAGATTTCTGAAAATGGGATTTCTGGGTCACACAAAAGGTATGACAATTAAGTTCGTGAACTTTCCACTGTGCACTTACACTCGCACTTCAGCAGTTTATATTACCACCACTGGTGTGTGAAGGAGACCTTTACAACTATTAGAGAAAAGGTAGATGGTGTTATGTGTACTGATGTGGAAGAATGTCTAACATACAATGTAAAATTAAAAAATAGAAGCAATAGCATAATAATTTATAATATGATGTAGATCAAATTTTTTATTTAAAAATTATATATTTTCATACTTATGTATAGATTTGGGTGTAGCTATGAATTCGGGCATAGATCTAGTGACATAGCGTTGAGAACTGGGCATACAAAAATAATCACATTTGCTGACTTAAAAGAATGCAGCAAACCAAAAGAAGCGTTACAGAAGTCAGTTGTACCACACTGTGAAAGTACCTGCTGGAAGGCAGAGTACTGGAAATGAATGGGAGCTCGCCAGGCAGAGGGGCCAGCTGGTTGCCAAAGAAAATAATGATACCCAGTTGAATTGGAACTTGAACACTGAATTTAAACAATGACAATGAATAGCTTTTTTAGTATAAATATGTCCCATTCAAATTAGCATATTTATGTTAAAAAATATTCATTGTTTACCCAAAATTCAAATTTAACTGAGCATCCTGTATTTTTATTTGCTAAGTCTGGTGACTTCAGGCATGGTCAGAAATGTGATTTTGTCATCATAAGAGGTAATTATCTCTTAAGAATGAATTCACATCCACAAAAGTGAATAGATATGGATGTATAATATAGGTGACTGACTGCCAAATTTCCCATTTAAATACCTGTGGCAGTCATGACAGTTACTGAGCAGCTGTCAGGCACTGGGATAAGTGCTATTCAAGCAAAATTTCATTGAATATTTGTAACATCCTAAGAGGTAGGCACTATTCCTGCTCACAGGGGGAGAAACTGAGGCGCAGAGTAAATTGCCCAAGATCACATGGGTTATAAGTGATGGGGACAGGATTTGAATTTAGATGGTCAGACTCACAGCTTGCTCCCTTTGTTTTATTCTCTACTGCCTTTGAAATAGGAGCTGTCATTGCCAAGATGATCAAGAAATATAGTTAGACCCTGGAGGGAAAGTATATGCTAGTAAAAGAGTTTTAAAAAATAAAACATAATGGTTGCATACCCAGGCTTTGCAGCCAGACAACCTGGGTACAAAGCCCAGCCCTTCCACTAACAAGACAACTATGTGAGTTAGAAGCAAGGTAGCACTAAGCCTTGCAAATTAATAGCATTATTTATATATATTTTAGGATTAATGGGAAGATTATTCCATGATATATGACATACAAAGCATGTGTAACACAAGGCCTGCCTCATAGTATGTTCCCACTATAGATATTAGTAATTATTATTATTATCATCATTATTTAAAATATATCAGAATACAAAACCAAGTGGCAACCATGAAGAAAATACTGTACAAGAGTTTAGAAAAGAGAAAACTCTGCAATCGGGTGTACTTCAGAAGGCTTGATGGAGAAAGTAGCACTGCCACTCTGCTAGACACCAGGAAACTTCTGAAATATAGAGCTGGAAGAAAGGACCTCCATATGTAAATTTTAAAAAGGTGTGAACCATCAATTTCAGGGAATTTATGACCTTAGTCTGTGTCTCCTTCTGAAATCTAGTAGAAGTATTTCTTAGCCAAGAGTCCTCTCCAAGGAGAACAAGGCAGATTGCTCCAGCAATCTCTTTTTCTTATAGGTGGCTTATCCTTCCTTTCTGGGTACCAGGCAGTATTCCTAATCTTCTTGCAATAACGACCTAGAAGAGTAAATGGTAACAGCTGCATGAAATAGAGGACAATGTACCATTTGGATAAAGGCACTTCATTCTTTCTGTTGAATTGTAGAGAATTATATTTGAACATTATTTTTCCTTCTGGGGAACTGCTGTTATGTTCAAGCTGAGCTTTCCTTCAGTTAAAGGCATAAGGGATTTTCTCCCCTATAGGCTCTGTATTAATAATGTAAAATTGGCATACAGGAGTATATTACTGAATTAACATTTTGCATTTTGCATGACATTTTGCATATTTTAGAAGATATGATTTGGCTAAACATATTCAGAAATTCTCATGTAGGTGGAATCCTAAAACTTAAGATTTTATCAGATTTGGAAATCTTTAGTTAAGCTGTTACAGATATGAATAATCTTGGAGCGTCTGAGAATAGAAAATGATTATTGTTGAGGTAGCGTTTCTGTTCAGTAATAGTGTGTTTTAATACAATGATAAATGGAAAGAAACCCTGGGTAGATATTAAATTTTGAACCTTCTTTTGGGAGGCCTTTGTGATGTTCCCCATATTTTTCTCCATTCAAAGTCTCTTTTGTTGTTTACTATTTTTCCTCCAAAAGGAATGGCCTTGCTTTCTTTACCTATACCATTTTTGGTTAGTGCTAGCTGAGAATATAGAGATGTGGGTAGTTACCCTACAGACCAAACCTAAGCGTACCAGTGGAATGCCCAGCTCACGTCAGAGAGTTGTGCTTTGCCCCTAGCTCTGCTGAAAGGGCAAACCCAGCAAGATCATACAGTTCATCCCCTAACCAGGCCTGAATGGACAGGGTGTGTACTTGATGCAAAGCATGCTAATCCAGAGCTTTGCCAGTGAACGATAATGTGATTTATTCAAAAAAGGTGAACTAGATCTATCAAATTCTCTCTTAGGAATTTTTAATTGAAAACCAGGCCAAATGAGACAACTATCAGTGAAAGGTGAAGCTAATTGTTCATGATGTGAAGGAGGCTGGAGGGTTCGTTGTGAGTCATGTGTAAATTAATGTTATTAGAAAGCAGAAACTAAGAGCAAGCAGAAACTATGAGAGTATATGTCCCACTTATGCAATGTTAAAGAAAGGGGTGAGTAGAGAGAGGAGAAAGAAGTAGCACAAAGAGAAAAGGTGATATCTTGACAGAAGACCTCTAGAGTAAAGATGCAGCTCATTAGATCTCACTCTTTCTGATTAGCTTTTTCTGAGTTCCCATGCACATATGTTTTATTACCTGAAGTAGCTCAAATAAGTCTCTGTTCCTTGCAATCAAATTTCCTTGCAATCAAAATGTTTGCTCAATGAGCAAAGGGAACATATTATGTTATTCACTACTACATACCTTGCACCTCTCTCCAGGACGGGCATAGAGTAGGACTTTGGTAAATATTTATGAAATAAGTGAATATACAAATGAACAGCACAAATGATTGAACTCCTTTAATTGCATTTAATGGGAAGAGCACTAACCTCCATGGCTCTCCATCCTCTGTGGATATTAGAGTTACTCTCAAGACCTGCCTACTTTTCCACATCTGTCTCTTACTCAAGCCTTTAACAAACTTCCTAAATGGGCGTGTTTTCAGATTTCCTCTTTACCTTTGCACATGCTATTTATTATGACTTCCTAGAAAGCCCTCTTTCACTCCACTCCAACTCTGCACTGCAATCCTTACCCTCCACCATGTTTTCCTTCATGTCTCCTTGGTTCAGTCCCTTTCCCAAATAGTAAGAAAATTGGGTGCTTTCACCTCCCACTGTCCCAACTGCCTCATATACAATTCTGTATTCCATTTTATTCAACATAAAATATAAAATAAAGCATTTTTCTATATAAAATAAAGTATTTTTCTGTATAAAAAAAGCATTTTTCTATATCATTAAAATTTTTCATGAATATTAACTTTAATGGCTAAACAACAAACCATCATATGGATATATCTTATGTTCTATATCTTTGTCTCTATGTTGGACATTTTGATTGTTTCCTTTTGATTTGTTCTGTTTTGCTCTTATAACAAACCATAATGACTGTCTCTCTGTTGAAACTTTTGTCCACATTTTTTATTTTCTTCTTAGGACTGCATACTAGAGGTAGTATTACTAAACCAAAGAGCAGGATTACTTCTAAAACTCCTGAACTATATTGCCAAGTTGCTTTTTGGAAATGTTGTAAAGAGGATTTTATACAGCATAGATCAGCGATACGAGTCTCTGTCTTGCCATACCAGAACTAAACTGTGATTCATCAATTTTAATTTTTATTTTTTATTTTTAAACAGGCAAAGGAGATATATCATTTAATTTGCATTACTTTTATTCCTAGTGAGGTTGAACATTTATATTTGCATGTCTATTTGTCATTTGTATTTGCTCCTTTTATTTATTTATTTATTTTTTTTTGTATTTGTTCTTTGGTGATTGAATGCTAACAGCCTTTTTTTATTTTCTATTGAAAGTTATGATTTTTCCTATTGAGTTGTAGGAGCATCTTTAAAATATTGATAAATACATTTGAGCAGATGTTTCCCCAGCTCATTGCTTGTTTATGAAGTTTTTTACTTCAATGGTTTTAAATTTTTATGTAGTCAAATCTCTCATTTTTTATGTGATTATACTTTTTATTGCGTAAAAATGTATTTTCCATCAAGACACTAGATAACCTGTTTCTTTTGTAGATTTAAACCATATCTTATAAGTTCAGTTAGAAAGAAAAAAAAGCATTTAAAATTAGGTTTACAAAAATCAAAGAGTTTAAACACTATGATAGGGTACATTGAACCTTCCTTAAATAATTTGAATCCATTTCGCAAAGGCCTTGGTATGGCCATAATACTGACCCTGTGTGTCTTAGACAATATTTGTTGCAACATCTCTCAGAATTCCACAAAAATACTCATGTAGCTGGACACACGCCCAGTACCAAGGTATAGTCACCCCTGTCTTTGGAAATCTACCTGTTATAATCACTATTGTCAAAGTCATTGACGTTCAACTTCTTATTCCAATAAAACATTCCATGAACCATTTATAGCTCACTGTCATGAGAAGGCCCAATTTTGTTGAAATGCAAACATTCTTTGAGGAAATAAAGCACCTTAATAATTCAAAACTTTCAAAATGACTTTATGTGGTGCAGCTCTTATTCTGCCATTTCTCTCCTCAATAAGCAAACATAGCGAAATATAATTGAGAATGATGTTTATAGAGAGAAAATGGTAAATTAATCCTAATTTCTCTTTTTAAAAGCAAATATTTATAGATTATGGTACATAGACTATCATTAATAACAAATTACCTATGGCCCAAATTACTTATGACACCACATGTGGATGCCATCTAGGAAAGCAAATCATTGATGGTAGAGGCACAAATTAAAGGTTAGAGTTGGGGATGATACCTTGTTAGACGCAATGAAAATAATTGAGTAGTTCAGAGAAAGTGAGCATCAACCTCCAGGTCTATGATAGAGGATCAATTACCTTTCCAATGTCAGTAGCAAAAGCGAGTCCTTAGAAAGCACCATTATGCACTGTCTTGTGATACTAAATACTACTGATTGTTACTTCCTTTGTCCCACCCTCTTGTAGATAAACCACATTACATTAAAGAGCTAATATGTGAACTGCTTGGTGGGGAACAACATTCTCAGAGGCTATGCATCTCTGTGATCTGGAGTGCCTGAGAGTAAAACCAGTGCTATTTGGTGAGCTCACAGTGAAGGTCATGCACTGAGCTAGGTACTTTACAAGCGTTCTTCCTATTTCTCACAGCTACCTTCAGGCAAATATTACTATCCCTACTTTACAGATATGGATGCTGAGCCTCAGAGAAGTTAAGAAACAGCAGAAGGTCACACAGGGTAAAATTGGGAAGAGCAAGAATTCAGACCAGCTCTGTTTCTTTGCGCTTACCTCACTATTTTATAATAATTTACTTCTATGTATAATTTTACAGTTTGCAACTTTGCTGGTGTACAGAGGAGACTTTTTTAATACCACTAAAATGAAGAAACTAAGTTTTATAAAAGTTAAGTGAGTTTGATGCAAATAGACCTCTAGTCCAAGGACCTGAGGGGAAGTCATAGGGGACCCAGTCTGATGTTGCTTAGAAACAGGGGGATGAATGGGATCTTATCTTACAAATCACCTAGACCAACCCATTCCTCAGATTTCTCTATAGTATACTTTTAAGTTTCTAACAGCACCTTCACCAAATAACTAACACTTCTCTGCTTAAATTTCAAGGGAAGTCAGTCTCTTCCTTAATCCTGATTATTATAATGTCAAATTCACATGTTGAGCCCATCCTTCACAGCCTGGTCCTGTGTTCTCTTTTCTCCTCTAGTTACTTCCCAAAATCTTGCCCAGGCCTGGAATTCAATCCTGTTATGCTTACTTCTCCAAATCCTTGGCCCTCAAAACAATGTATGGTTTGTAAAGAGGACTGTGAGGCACGCTTATGAAGTAAAAAAAAAAAAAAAAAAAAAAAAAAAGAACCTTTTCCTCTGAATTATGTCCAGCAATATACTATGTGCTTAGAGATCTGAGCCCTGGGTAACCAGCTTCCATCATTAATGTCGTTTGGTTCTGTGTCCTGCTGATGTAGGAGCATGGGGCTAGATGTTCCCTTCTCATTCAGCGCAGCTAAGGAAGACCACAGAAGGATGAGAGGTAGAGAATCTTGAATGGTTTACAGATTTATCCATATCGGTAAATATGACAGAGAGATTTATGGTCACAGGCATACAAATATATAACCCAAATCTTTCCTATTACAATTGTAGGCTCTCCCTTTAGGTCTAGCTCAGGAAGAGAGAATAAAAAGTACTGGTCGCTTTTCTGACACAACTCTATTTCTTTTCTATGGTAGTGCTTCATTTATACATTCTTGTATTCAGGAAAGCTATTGGGAACGAAAGATAAATGAGATTCAGTCCTGATCCTCTATGAGCTGATTGTGTAGAAAAGAAAGAGCCCTGGGCACTAAATGGGGGAGTACATTGAGATGAAAGCTCTGCCCGAGACTGCCTAAGGGTGTTGAGAGCAGTCCCTTTAATGGAGGGACTCAATAAAGTTCCTGTCACCTTAAAGAGAAACTCAATAAAATGTGAGTCAGGATCACTGTTACCTTTAAGAGAAAGGAGTCATATTCCTTTGACCTTGTATCTTCAGTACCTACGGAGATGAATGTTTACAATCACCATCATTATCATCATTATCGTTGTGTTAAACATTTATTGCTCTGCTATAGGTCTGGGACTAAGGTAAGGCAACTGAGGTACGTACATCAGGTGCAAATTTAAGGGGGCACCAAAAAACTCAGTAAATAAGATAATAATATTTTAATGCAATATTTTAGATAATAGAATTATCTAAATGAAGAAAATATCAGAATTTTAAAGACAGGCTCTCAGATACTGTGGGATTACACAGAGGTCCAAGGTTTCATCTTTTATCTTGGAGTGGCGTAGTCTTCTTGAGATGATCTGAAAGAGACAGTAAAACAAAGTGCCTGTTTTCTTTGCACTCTATTGATTGCAAGCAACAGATCTGACTTAAGATCCTATAAAGGAATAGGGAGGGAGATTCTGGTTTATTTTCTTTATACAGCTAATATCATATGGGATCCAACAGAGAAATTCAGTAGCATGAGCCATAATAGTGCCCTTAAAGAATGAAGTCAGATTGTTATTCTAGACTCAAGGAACCTCTAGACACTTGAGCAACAAAATTGGGTAGGGCTTTTCTCTGGTGCTGTGTAATTAGTGGACACAACAACAGCTACCCTCTATATGTCTGTGTCTTTCCCTTATGCTACCAGCTGATAATCCATTTTTAATGCCCCTTTATTCATATTCCTGATAATCCATTTTTAATTCCCCTTTATTCATATTCCATAGGAGAATCTGATTGGCCTAGACTGTTTTTGAGTCCTAATATCCATACAGGTCATGTTTGCAGAGTCAGGGGCCCAATCCTGGTCTAAGAAGCATTGGTTAACAGGGAACTGAGCTGGGTTGTAGTTAAGTGGGGCAAATGAAAAGGGACAGTTGCAGGCAAGGTAGTTTTTCTTAGGATAGGGTTAGATGAAGCACCTCCCTGTAATACACCAGCATTACGGATTAGCAATTGAAAATGCCAAAGAAAGAGAATGGCAAGTGCAAGTGTTAATGGAGTTCAGAAAAGGGTGAGATCACCAAGGGTCAGGGTGTGCTAATTATATCTTATAAGAGCCTATAATTATAAATCCATAGATATGCAAATATATGCTGATGGCTCAGCACTGGAGACTACAAAGCCATTTATCTACAGCCCCTGAGAAGTGGACAACAAGATAAATGAGTTGTTTAGAAGTTCACTTAGAGATTAAACTAACTACTTTTCCTCTCTTCTGGGGACATCTACAGAATGAAGAGAGCCAGTAGGTACCTGAGATTGGATTTCCATATTCATTATCTTCTGACCTAGGTGACTCTGAAGCTTTATAATGGGATAAACAGGTCCTTTCGATTGTGACTGGCTGATTCACACTGCCAGAAGTAATTTCCCTGTGGCACTTCTTTACCAAATAAACGGGAAGTGATGATGGCATCTGTTCCTGTCACCCAGATCGCAGTGACAGCTCATAAATTGGCATTTTTATTTATATATTTATTTTTTTCTGTCAGAGAGGTCACAGAGAATAAAACTGCAAGGAAATACTAAGAATGCTGACTGCTAGCTTTAGGCATTCTGGAACTCAGGGCTGATAAGTCTTTTTTCCTTTTTTTTTTTTTTTTAATTTTGCCACTAACTAGTTTTTGTTGTTCTTGTTGTTGTTATTTAATTAGTTTCAGGTATACAAAGCAACGTAATAGTTAGACATTTATACCCCTCACAAAGTGATAACCCTCCCAACCTACTATCCACCTGGCACCATATATAGCTGTTAAAATACCATTGATTATATTCCCTATGCTGTACTTTACATCCCATGACTATTATGTAGGGTGCCAGATGGGCACTGGACTTATCGGGGGATCACTTCATAGACTATGTAGATGCCTGACCACTGCGCTGTATACATGAAACTAAAGTAGAATAATATTGAATGTCAACTATAATTAAATGTCAACTGAAGTCTTTAAGGAGCATCATGCCCATGGGGTGACTCTTATGGGAACTAGGGGCAGCACACAGAAATCTTCAAATATGAACCCCATTTTATGCCACTTGAAAGGAGATTCTCCCTGACATTTTTAATTTAGTCCTTTGGTTACAAGGGGATGTTGTCAGTATTGTGAAAGGCTTAGTCAAGTTTGCCAAGTGTTTTTTGGTTTTTGTTTGTTTTTTCATCTAACCATCTTCTGAAATATCAAATGTTCTCTCAAGAAAAGAAGCTGGATTTGATATATCTACTCTTGAGCCAGTGACTGTACAAAATAACATGCAAATAAATAGGGAAGGAATGAAAGACTGAATGACAGGTAAAAACGAGCCTGCAATATCAGTAGCTGTATCTCTGCATTAATAAGACTTTGAATCATGAGTAGGTAAGCTAGGGCAAGGAACCAATCCACTATGAAACAATTCTGGAAGTGATTGTAGACAAAAAAATAAGAGCATTTTTTCTGAAATATAATGTATTTCAGCCTGCTCTAAACACCAAATCTACTAAATACATGAGTCAGGAAATAATATTACACCCATAAAATGGTTCCAAAAGAACATAGGTACAAGTCTCTAGAATTCAACAGTGTGCAATGTATAGGGCCTTATTTTTATTGTTTTGAATTTATTGTAGTGTTCAGAGAGTAAAAATATTTTCTCTTAATTTAGTTTTGTATGATACAAGTAGGATTTTTTTCTTAAGATATGTATTAGCCAACTTTGATTCTGATAATTTCTCTCAAAATATAATGCTACTGAGGTAAAAGGACTGGGGGAAAACTCGGTAACATTATTTTCTTGGTCTGTCGAGTCAGCATCAGACTAAGAAAATTGAATCAGCCCTCCTAAGCAGAAAGTGCAATGTTACTGAGATGACATCATCATGAAAATGTTTTATGACCTAAAAGAAGTTATCAGTTCCTTTATTCTTAGGCCCTGTGCTGGCAGTTTAGATCAGCTACCATTTTATATATGTAATATTTTTAAATAAAGATGCAGTGAGTTATCTAAACAGTCACAGATTTTAGATTATATAGTCATAAAAAATATCCTTTATATTTTTCTGTGTATATAGAAGATGTTATATGAACCTCCAATATAATTAAACGTATTGTCGCCTTATGGTAGGCCCTATCTATAGTTATTTCTTTGTATTAGATTATCGTTTTTATATCTCATGGGATTATGTCTGTTAATATTAGGTCCTATTTAGAAACAAAAAATGACATTAGTTTAAACAAGATAGTTTATTTTTATCCCACATAAAAGAAATCCAGAGGTAGCTAGTACAGAAGCAGTATAGTGTCACTCCGTATCTTCAGTGACATAAGCTCTGACATTGTGTTCCACTATCCATATTGTTTGCCTTCACCCGCAAGGTGACTTCATGGTTTAAGATGACCACTGAAGTCCCAGCTATCATGCATGGGTTCCAGGTCAGCAGGGAGGAAGTAGGAGAGAGAGCAAAATTGCAGGAGTCCCAAAAATTCAGCTTCTCTTCAGGCAGTAAGAGCAGGATTCCCACAGAACCCTTTGTTCAAATCCCATTGTGTTGGACATCTTCATGGGGCCACATCTGCCTACAAGGGGGGCTGAAAAAGTCTTTATTACAGAAAAGGTGACCAGCAGAAAATGAGGTTTCTGTTAGTAAGAAAAAAGGAGGAAGTGGATGTTTGGGAGGCCATACAGCCATCTCTACAAGCAGCTGTATCTCAGAGTGGACCTCTTGTGATAATCTACCCAGAGTAATTTCCTTAGAGCCCCCTCATTTTTTATTTGATTGATATTTGTACAACTCATTGTGCAACTCATACAAAGCCCTTTCCAAGCTTAATGTTTGGGTGGACAACAACATTTTAGGTGCAGAAAAGATTGTGATCTCCCAAGGTGTTTTCTTTATCTGACCGCCATTGTGAGTCTTTCTGTCTCCAAGACCATGGGAAATGTGTGCAAATCTTCATAAAGTTGAATGTGTCAACAAAGCAAAAACAGACCCTCCCCCCACCAAGAATCAAGAACAGTATCCAATCTGGCTATTTTAAAAGGTGTATTTCAGTAGCTAACTGAAAATGTCTTTCCTTTTACAACAAGTAATTCAGCTTATAAAACCTGATTTAAAAAACACTTTTTAAGAATGACTTTGCAGCTGCCTTTGTTAAAGGCTAGTGTTTACCATTATAAATTGTGTATGTGTATAATAATAAACAGAAATTTACAAACCTGCTAGGTTTTTCTGAAAATGGAGTACTTGTCTTAAGAATACAGAGGGTGCCAAAAAACAAATGTATACACATTTTAAGAAAGGAAAACAAAAACTGTATTAAAATTGTAATACAATGAATGACCCTAGCATTCATTTGATTAATGCCATCTTTTGAGCGAACATCATGCTACTGTAATTCTATTGCTGCCGTAATTCAGTTCAACTTCTCTGATGATTAGTGATGTTGAGTGTCTTTTCATATGTCTATTGGGTATCTGTATGTCCTCTTTGGAAAAATGTCAGTTCAGTCCTCTGCCCATTTTTTAATTGGGTTCTTTGGTTTTTTCAGTGATCAGTTGTATGAGTTTTTTATAAATTTTGGATATTAACCCCTTATCAGATGTGTCACTGGCAAATGGCTTCTCCTATTCAGTAGGATGTCTTTGTTTTGTTGATGGTTTCCTTTTCTGTGAAAAAAACTTTTTAGTTTGATGTAGTCCCATTTGATTATTCTTTTGTTTGTTTTCCTTGCCCTAGGAGACATATCAGTAAAAACATTACTGAAGGTAATGCCTGAGAGTTTACTTCCTATATTTTCTTCTAGGAGTTTTATGGTTCCGTGTCTTCCATTTAAGTCTTTAATCCATTTTGAGTTTATTCTCGTATATGGCATAAGAAAGTGGACCAGTTTCATTTTATGCATGTATCTGTCCAGTTTTCCCAGCACCATTTATTGAATAGACTGTTTTTACCCCAGTGTAAATTCTCACTTCCTTTGTCATAGATTAAATGATGATATAGGGATGGATTTATTTCTGGGCTCTCTATTCTGTTCCATTGATCTATATGTCTGTTTTTATGCTAATACCATACTGTTTTGATTTCTATGGCCTTGTAGTTAGTTTGATATCACATAGTGTGATGCCTCCAGTTTTGTTCTTTTTTCCTCAGGATTTCTATGGCTATTTTGGGGTCTTTTATGGTTCCATATAAATTTTAAGATCTTGTGTTCTAGTTCTGTGAAAAATGCGATTGTTATTTTGATAGGGATTTCATTGAATCTATAGATTGTTTTGGGTAGTTAAATTTATATCTTTCAATTATTATCTTAAAAGGAAGATATTGATAGTAATTTCAGACCATATATTAAAAATAGGGGATAGACCTGTGAGGTGTTTTTCTTCTGTTTTTGTCTTTTGTTGTTGTTGTTTTTTTGCCAAGGATTTTGCAGTACATGGATCATTGACAAAAAAAAAAATTATGGGTAAAATTTGTTTGATCATACTATATATGATTGTAAGTAATAACTATAAAAATGTTGCTATGTTAGATAATGTTTCAGTATCCCTAGATTAGTTCATTTAATAGAAATTTTACTGAAATGATTATTGTCTTTGTAGAAAATTATCTGAATCAGTTGTTAGGTGACAATCTATAAACATTTAGAGGAATCACTAAAATTATATAAGCTATTAGAATCCTAGGTAAGGCCAACACCTTCCCAAAACATGCAATGTAAATGAGGGAAATTATATTCCTATGTTTGTTTCATAATTCAATAAATGTCCTCATAAAATTTGTGGTGTAACAGTGGCAATAATAAATTAAATGAAACAAACAATAAAGGTTATTTCATGCTGAGAAAAAAATTATGAAGCAGAATAGGTGCTGTGAAAAATAACAGTGTGTTCTGGTCAAGGTGGTCAGAGAATGCCTCTGTGAAGTTCACATTTAAGATAGGACTAAAGTTTAAAAAGGAGCCATGGAATATAATCAATAATGTTGTAAAGATTTTGTAGGATGTTACATGGGCATTTGTCTTATTAGGGAGACCACTTCAGGGATGATATAGATTCCTGACCACTGTACTGTACACCTGAAGCTGAAGCTGAACAATAATGAATGCCCACTATAATTTATTTTATATATAATTTATATATATATATATATATATCATCACTGGATGTGCAGTACAGCATAGAGAATAGAATCAATGGAATTGTAACTATACGATGTCAGAGGGGTAGTAGGTTGGGGGAAGGGGGCTATCACTTTGTGAGCGGTATAAATGTCTATTACATTGTTTGGTATACCTGAAACTAATAAAATAAAAAGAAACCATGTCAGAGGATCCCAAAGTTTGGCATTTCAGATTGGATATCCAAAAAGGCATGGCATTTATAGGTTGATGATGACTCTGTTGAGGTATTTGGCATATGAATCTCAGTCATGCCAAATGTGCGCTTAAGTTCTAATTTCTGACCCGACATCCTGTTTCCTAAAAAGACCCTTAACGCAGGCCTAATGAAGCCCATAACACTGTTTTGGGTTTTTACTTGTGCATATGGTGAAATACTACTATTTGCACCGTGGTCCAGTGTGTGTGCTAACCATGCATCTCTTTCTCTTCCTCTTATATCACCAGGCCTCCGGAACCTGTTTACAGCACTGTGAACAAACTGTGTGATAAGCCTCCTTCTCCCAGGCACTATTCCCCTGTTGAGTGTGACAAAAGCTTCCTTCTCTCAGCTCCCTACCCCCACTACCACCTAGGCCTGCTCCCTGACTCTGAGATGACCAGGTACTGCATGCGCTTCCTCACTTCATCTTCTCGAAATGCATGTGCTTCCACAATGATGAATGGGTAGAATCCTCCTCTGCTCACTGCTCTTGCACGCGACATCTTCCTCAAGTTGGAGAGATGTCCTGCTGCCTTGGTGCAATGGGAGACATTAAGAACATTGCCCCCTTTGTTTTCCCTGGTGTTTTCATAGCGCACTCAGACATGACCACATGAGGCTCCACATGTTCTTGGTCCCCTGCATTTTTAATGAGCTGTTAATTATATTTTTCCAAAAGAATTAATTTTGGAATTTAATTAGTGCTATTTCCCTTAGAAGAATGAATGACATTTATTGAATACATGTTTGGATAATATTTAATAAGCACTTACCATGCTGCAGGCATAACATAGCCTAAGAAATAGGTGCTATTATCACCATTTAATGTTTTAACTAAAGTATTAAATTAATGCCATAATTTAACTGACTCTTTGAGGTATTAAACAACTTGTCCAAAAACTACATAAGTAGATGGTTCTATCTAAACACAAAGAATATAATCTTTACAGTATGCTATCAAGCTAAATGATTACATATGTTCTCTTATTTAGTTATTCCCATATTATATATATATATATATATATATATATATATATATATATATGAGTATATATGAAGGTCAAGGAAATTAAAGTATTGTCCTTAGTACTATATTGCCAAAAAATGTAGATTCCAGATTTGACCTTAGAATGCTGAGTCTTTCTACAACTTTATAAACAAATTATTCTAAATCTAAAAGTTGGACTTAGTTTTGCATTCATATTCTAAAGCATATGTATGGTAATAATAAAACCCCATCTTCACTTAGTAAACGAAATCAGAGAGAGAGGGGAGTAAGGAAAAGAGAATCTAGTGTTCCATAAGGTAGTTCCAATTCAGTTTAAATTGAGAGCTCGCAATTGTAATGTTCCTAGATATAATGGGATGCTTAATATAGTTATATTTTCAGATGGAATATCTTCATATGTCTTCATAATATTGATAGAGCTGAGAAAATATAGATTTTAGAATGATTCAAAGGGAAAATGACTATATCAAGAGAGTCCCCTTAGAACATTATCTCTACTTTTTGATATTTCCCAATAATAAGTTTTGAAGTCAATTACTGACTTCTCTAGGGAGTTAAATAACACATTTTAAATTATATCTAACATTTCTAGAAATAAATGAGAAGACATATTTTTGGCTATTAATCAGCTGGGGCACTTTCATTAATTTGCAATAATTAAACCCTCATAACATTTGAGAATGCCTTGTAAATATTAATTAAATCCTCCTATATTTTTAACAAATCATAAAAACTATCTTTTTATACAGTGAACTCTATGATTTTGAAGAGAGCAAACTCACCATAGCCATAGGGAACTGAGAAGGTGCACACACCTGCAGGAACCACTTTCTAGTACTTTCCGCATCTGTGGGCAGCTACGTAAAGGCAGCTCACCATTACTGAGCTCTTTCTCTGTGCCAGGGATTTTGTTAAGCACTTCTTATGAATTATTTATTTTAACCTTGACAGTCACCTTGTGCGGTAGATGGTGTCACTGTCTTCAATTTACAAATAAAATCGAGGCTTGAGAAGTTACCTGATGTGCCCGTGATCATCCACTGATAAGTGGCAGGGCTGGGATTCACACCCAGGGGACCATTAGCACCCACATCAGCACAGCCATGATGGCAGAGATGTCTTTGCTTGCTTGAAAAATTCCCCACCCATGTCTCTTTTTCTTTACTTTCTCTAGTTTTATCCTGCCTTCTCATCTCCCTTCTCTGGCTCAGTGTCAATGATTTTTGTTTTGTTTTGTTTTGTTTTGTTTTTGTTAACCTGTGCTCTTTTATGATAAACATAAAAGTTACATTTCTTGCATTCCACTAGGGATTTTGATGCATCCCTCCTTAAAACTCACCAAAAACAATAAGCAGATGATAGAATCTACATTTTGGGTGAGCCCACCAGATATGATTCCTTTTAGTCCACTTTCTGTAATCTGTAATATGAAAACCACCGGGTTTACTTTTAAATTTTATTTTTCCAAAATTAAAAATTATAGTATAATGTTGAATATGTCTTTTTTTAAATTAAACACCCTCAGCAATCCAGAATACATCAGTTCCTAACCCCCACCCTCCATCTCCCCTTTGGGAATTTTATTTTCTACTCTAATTCTGTTCCCTTCTTTTTCCCTTTGTTCTTTCCTTTTTTCATATTTTATCCTTCATTGCTAGAAAAAGAAATCATACAGGAACACGCACACACACACACACACACACACACACACACACACATTTTAGTGGTATTTTTACCAATACACTGATACTGTAATTCTTGATTTCACCCCACTTTGTTCCCCTTTCACACTTTCTCAATTCAGTAAATGGCATATACCTTTAGCCCATTATCCAAGCCAAGAACTTGAGAATTATATTGTTCTCCTTCACACCCATCATCCAATTATCTTCAACTCTTTTAATTCTACCACCAAATGTACTTCAAATCTATTTATGCTCCTCTACTTCTATTTCCACCACTGTAAGCCAAGCCTCCATCATCTCCCATCTACAATAGCCTCCTAATTGGTCTCGCCACTTCCCCTGTTGTCCTCCTGGTTTATACTCAGTGCAGCCAAAGTGGTCTGTAAAAGTACAGATCAGATCCTTTCTCTCCTTTTGCATTGGTATAAAATGCAAAATCATTAACATAGCATCCAAGCTATGCATGATCTCACCCCTGCCTGCCTCTTAAACATCTTCCCTCTGCTGACCACACTATTTATATTCACAAAATGCGCTAAATGTCTTCCTGTCTCAAGCGCTTCACACATGCTCCTTCCTCAAATGGAAAAGCTCTTACACTTCACCTGGTTAACTTCTGGTCATCTTAGGTCTAAGCTTAAATTGCACTTCCTCAGAGAACCTCCCTGAAAGAGAAAATTTGGTCCCCTATTGTATGACCTCATTTTTCGTAAGATGCAAGCAATTTATTATTGTACATTTATTTATGTGATTTTTAAACTAAATGTCTCACTCTGTGCTGTAAGCTCAGTGAATGGAATTGTGTCTATTTTGCACACTGCGATACCTTTAACACTTAGCATAGTGCCTGGCACAGCACGAGCTCAGAATTATTGAGTAACTAAATAAACACAGAAATAAAATCATCGGCAGACAAGCAGACAGATAGCTGTTCCAGGAACAGGTCATGGTTCAAGCTGTGCTTTACTCAGTTCTTAGTAGGTACATAAAACAACTCCAGAAATTGATGAATCCATGTGTGAAAACAAAAACGATGGACTAGAACTCACTTTGTGTATTGCACTTTCACCTTACTTGTTCGTCAGTGTCCACGTTATAGATTCACTAGGGAACAGTTCTTCACAAAGACTGAGCCATTCCTTTCAGAGGTTATTTATTTCCTCTCCAATGGGAAATAACTCGCTGAGCAGATGTTTCTTGAAATTTGGCCAATAATTTAAGAAATAAGTTCAAGGAGTCTAGTTCCATTGATGACACCATCACTTGCTTTTTCCACTGTGACCTTAAATAACTTAGAGAATCTCAGAGATAGGTGAGAACTTAGATAGACAAACCCTTATTCAACTCTAGTAATGATAAGGAACCCAATCCACTGTCTTCATGGGTCCACGTCTTACTTCTACTCTTGGTGAAACAAAAGTATTTTGGAAGATATTCTGCCCTGAAAAGGATATTATAAGAACATAGTATCAATTCATTCAACCAAGATTTATCAAGCACTGACAAAGTGCAAGATACTATATTAGTACAACTTTTTACAAAGGTATAAACTGAAAAAGCCAACCAAAAAATATAAGAAAGGTTAAAGAAATGCCTAACCTTTACATTGCAATATGTGGTAGAATGTATTTTTCAGAGCATTTGGAATATCCCAGTCTATTTCAGAAGCACGCACATACCGTGTTTCCCCCAAAATAAACCCCAGTTAAGATCATCAGCCAGACGGACGCATTTAGTACGTTATGATGATGTTCCAGAAGATGACATGACTGTGTTTGAATAAATGTAGGTTGTTGTACATGAAAAAAATAAGACATCCCCTGAAAATATACCCTAATGCATCTTTTGAAGTAAAAATTAATATAAGACCTGGTCTTATTTTCGGGGAAATATGGTATGAGACCCGGTCTTATTTTGGGGGAAACATGGTACTGCTACAGCAATTACTATCTCAGATTAGGATATGAGCTACCTCTGTGCAAATTACATGTGAAACCACTTATGCACCAGCTTAATCCCAAATCAGCATTCAGGAGAATGGAGGCCAGTCAACAGAAGCTAGGAGAGTCAGTCATCTGTATTCTCTGCATTTCAGTGGGAATATCCAAATTCTCAACTCTTTGAATCAATAGCAAACATCCCAGGATGAATTAGTTGTATACACAATTTACTTCTGTCACATAATCTAAAAGAACACAGAGAAATTGCAAATTTTTCTTAAGAAAACGCTTGGAATTACTTGGCGAAGTGCCAGCTCTTGAGGCGACAGATTATATTTTTAGTAATTGACTTTTCAGACCTTGCAAAAGCAAGAAATGGGCAGAGCTTGATTTCAAACTAACATTTGGAGCTCCATGAAAAACAATTGGGATTACTGTGGGGCTCCTGTTTCTTTTTGTTTTTGTTTTGTTTTGTTTTGTTTTGTTTTGTTTTGTTTTGTTTTGTTTTGTTTAAGGTAGTTTTTGATGTTCTAATTGGCTTTCTACTTTGGGAGAATGGTAAATTATTCACCTTGTGATATCCCTAGGGCAAGGGGAACACTGGGCTGGTTTGTTTTCCCAACATGTATGGCATATTGTCATTCATCCTTTTACATAGCTGGTCCTAATTATTGTTACTTTGAGATAAAGCCAATGAAGGCTAATTAAAAGATGTCGGCAGATTTGGGATAGGAAATGGATTCTGAAGTATTATGGGATCATGGAACATCTTCACTTGTTGAAGAGTATAGATTCATGAGACTTCAACTAGGTACGAGGCATGATCCTGGATGCCAGGGATTCAAAGGTGAATACGGTGTGGTTCTTCCCCTTACACACTTCAAAGACATGTGAATGAAGTATTCATGCCTGTGGGTTGTGATATGTATCTGCCAAAGGCTCTCCATTTCTCCAGTGCACCTCATCTCTGGGTAGTAAAGTCAGACTAGTGTAAGACGTAGTGATGGAAGCAGGCATGATCTTAGGCTGTCCCTTCTGCAGAGGTTTGAACGTACATTCAATAATGTCCCCACACCTTGTTTCATCAATTCTTAATCATTTATAAGAAGCCTTGTTTATGGGATTTACCCTTACCTTCTCATAGGTCCATCTGCTAGGATACCTACAGAACTCAGCATCCAGGTATAATTCACTCCATTGGTAGAAATCATAAAGTTGGTAACCTCAAGCCATTCCCAGTTTTGGGACAGAGAGAGATCTTTATCTCACAAGACCTCAGCCATTTGGTCTGGTGGCCTGTCTTTGGCAAGTGTTCTCTCCTTGCAAGATAATAGAAAAGTTATCTGCGCCTTTAATGTTTTAACTGTCTTGAAGTCTGTAAATCCAAAATCAAATATAAGATCTAGACATAATAATGCTGTAATAGAAGTACATGTGAGTCTCTAAAGATAAACAGAAGAGGAATCAGATAACTCTGCCTGTTTTTCTGAAAGTTTTCAGAAAGACACTGAGCTCATCAGTTGGATGAGGGAAGAAATGTGTTCCCCGTAAAAGGAATAGCACAGTTAAGCCTCCTGGTGTATAAAGCACATGCAAGCTGGAGCTCCCAGGAGTTCTGTGTGGCTCAAGGTTATTGAGTGGATGATAAAGTTGGAGACACAGCCAGCTGCAGATCACAAAGGGCCTTACTTGCTAAGCTGAGGGTTTGGGACTTTATGCTGTAAGCAGTGAAGAGCTGTTGAAGAGTTTTAAAGCTGAGCAAAGACATAATTCAATTTGTGTTTTTAGAAAGATCACTGTCAGCTCTGTAGAAAGAGTCTGAAGACTAGTTAGCATGTTCATTACAGTGGAAATCCTGAAGACCTAAACTGAAGCTGTGGAGCTAGAGAGATGAATGGATCCAGAATTATTTATCAAGTGGAACGGTGGTACCTAGTGATTGATTCAAAGGGAAAAATTTTCTGGCTTGGGGTATTCACTACGTAATGATGCTCTCAGAGACAGTGAGCTTTCTTATCCACAATAAATGTATTTAAACATAGAACTCCGTGAAAGGAAACTCAATAGAAGGAAATAGAGGCAAAGTATATTAGAAGGTCTCTTGTTTGAGATGATGGCAATCTGATATCATAGAGGAGAAAGGGATTGTGTCCAGACTCTCTAGGTGTGAGGCCATCCTTTGGCCCCACGAATCACGCACATTTACCTAAGCACTTCATCTCCCTCCGAGCTTCAACTCATTCGTCAGGAAAGGGGGGGAAAGAATCCTATCTGTACTATTTTCTTCATAGGATTGCTGTGAGGATCAAAGGAAACGGAGCAAATGAGCTTTCCTCTATTCACTGTCCACATTAGTTATTATTGTTTCCATGTGCTTATTGTATTTTAAAGCCTTGAGTTTGTGTATATTTATTTTTAGTGCTATCACAAATCAGGTGAAAAATTTTTATCAGCCCAGGTAAATCCCCTCAGAGCATAAGAAAGCTACTGATGCAAATTTCTTCTATCATTTTTAGCAGCAATCCTTCTTGTCACGATAGGCAAAGTCATATATTTTCCATTGTATTAATACCTTTATAAGCTCCCTGTAAAAAGTAACATGTTTCTAAAGCCATATGTGAGACTTCATACTTCTAGAGGTAATTTTCTTTCTTATCTACTTATGTAGCAGTATTTCCATCCTACATGTAACTTTGTAGGAATGTAGACAAAATAAGTTACTCTGTGCAGCACTGATAAGTAGCTAGCATTTTGCATACCTACCTTATTGTTTCTAATAATCCCAACAACTCTACAAAGTGTGGGTTTTAAGCTAGCAAGAGGAGGGTCCAGGACTCTAACCAGGACTCCCACACCCAGCTACTGCTCTGATGGAACCGAATCCCTCTCTGGCCCGCACACCACAAGGCAGTTCCTGGCTCAGTTTTCCAAGTCTCAAAGCCACAGTGCTGGGACTCTCTGGACCTGAAAGAGAAATTGAGCCCTGTTCACACAATTTCATCTGAGAAATAGCACCATTACGAAGAGAAAGAAGGTGCTTAACAAATCATTGACCTTCTTATGCCTGTAAAAAGCTGACATACTCTTAAAGAATCCTTAATTCCATTGTTAATTAAAACTGGGAGAGGAAACCCCCGGGACCTGGCTCACAAGGCACAGCCTCTTCCCAAGTGTATGCAGCAGTTTCTTCTTCAAAGGCCTTCACTGCCTGTTTGAAGTAGGTGAGCCCTAAACCCAACTTGAATTAAGGAAAATGAGGAGAGATTAATTGACTCCCACAGAGTCACAGAGGCCGCTCTAGCCATATTCCCTTTTATAGCCTTTTTTCTGTGCAGTTGATATATGCAAGGGTAAACACTGAAGGAAACATCTCCTGCTTTGAAATTAATGCATCCTCTATGCAGATACTTTTTATCAACATATGCTATTTACTGTTGCCCTTGCCCTTCAAATATATATATATATTAGGGTGATGTTTTTTCATTAACAATTCAAGATTTTTTTAAAAGCACATTTAAAATTGCATTGTATAGTTAAAGAAACAAGGAAGACAGGGAACTCAACCCCCCTCAAAAGCTCTCATTTACTCTTCACAACAACCCTGGGAGGTAGGTTGAGTGTAGGAGGCTCAGAAGAGCTGTAAAATGAACTCAGATTGGTCTTATTCCAAAATTCCTGTTCTGTGATATTCAAATAACTGTCCGTGATGAAACATTCTAAATTTAATTGATTTGTTTATAAAAAAGAGCCAGAGTACTTAATCTACCTGAGATATTATGAATATTTTCCCTTAATTTTAACATATTTTTTTTGTGTTTTGAGAGCAATTTTCATATTTACTTTAGTAACCATTATATTATTAGGTAGCAATAAAAAAAACTGAAGAATAAGCATAATTTCTAAAGCAATCCTCTATGGAGACAAAGTAGCTGTGAGAAAATGCTATGCAAAGTCACTATAGCAACAAATATAGGAACTCAGAATCAAGACAGTACGTTAGACCATAACACCCACCACGTAGATATTAATTAAAACCACTAACATGGATTGAGTGCTTTTATGTGCGAGGGGCTGTTCCAAACTTTTATATGTATTAACTTATTTTATCCTCACATTGTTGGCTCTGATCATTCCAATTTTATGGAAAACATTCAGTACATACTTTAACGAACAAATAGAAACAATGGGATGAGATAGTTGAAATTGAGTACATCAGGACTTAGACTGCTGATTTCATGAGAGCAAGATCTTTGTTTGTTTTACTTACTGTTGTGTTCCCTGTTCCCAAAATGGTTCCTGGCATGTGGTATTAATAGTAATAGTGACAATCATGATGGTGATCATGATGATAAAGGAGGAGTAGAAGAAGAAAACAATCACTATAAT
The DNA here is from genome assembly GCF_036562045.2 of Rhinolophus sinicus. NCBI lineage: Eukaryota > Metazoa > Chordata > Mammalia > Chiroptera > Rhinolophidae > Rhinolophus > Rhinolophus sinicus. The sequence continues at coordinate 111,331,385 of NC_133756.1, forward strand.
TTATATAATCTTACTACCTGCCAGGCTGTACACCAACTAGCTCATTACACCAACTAGCTCATGACTTTACACCAACTAGCTCATTAATCCCAACAGTGATCCAGAAAGGTGTTTGTTGTTATTATTATCCCCATTTTGCAAGTGAAGATATTGAGGTCTGAAGAGGTTAAGTGGTCACACTGATAGGATTCGAATCTAAGCAGGCTGGTCCCAGAATCTGTGTTTTTTAATGTGCTGAATGAAAATTTATTGAATGTTATTCTTGTCACACATAGCACTCCTCAAGTATTACATTGTGCTTGATAAGAAAGTACCTCATTTAACTATAGTCAAATTTAGATAGATAGATAGATAGATAGATAGATAGATAGATAGATAGATAGATAGATAGATAGATAGATAGACAGTGAATATATGGTTACAATTCTTGACTCTAGAATCAGAGTGTTAGGGTTAGAATCCTGACTCCACAACCTCCTAGTCTGTAAACTTCAGCAGAAACTAACTGCTCTGAGCTTCTGTATCTTCACCTATATAATACCAATAATTGTAGTATCCATCTCATGGGGTTGCTATAAGGATTTAATGAGGTTATATATAAAGTGTTAACAGCAATGCCTAATAAATATGAAGTGCCCTGCTAACATTAGCTAGTGTGTGTGTGTGTGTGTGTGTGTGTGTGTGTGTGTGTGTAGTAAATGATATATTGTGACTCCCTAAATAGAGACTTCAGGCTGAGGTGGGAATGAATTTTTATTGAAAGACTATTATGACAGGCTGTTTTCATTCATGGCCTGATGTGTGAATCCAATGAATTGTAAAGGGAGACGAACGTTAGGGTTGGCAGTGTGGGAGGAAGGGCTGTCTGTGCAAGACTGCATACATTTATATAGAGATCCAAGTATTTAAAAACAGATTGTTTTGACTAAAGGATCAAAATTTACCTCTCAGAGCAGAGAAAGTAAATCTTCAATTTCAGCTCTGTTAATTCAGTTCTGTAGACTTTAAGCTCACAGAAAGTTGAAAGGATCCCTAAAACAGGGCTTTTAAAGTCAGCAGGATGTGTGCTAAATTAAATACTAAAATCCAAGATCACCCTATTCCGGAGAACATAAATACATTAGAGGATAAAGAGGAATTTTATGGTTTACTTTAAAAGAGGAGAGGGTATACTGGACCTAGCTAACCCAGGCAGAGCCTGTGTCTGAACAAAACAAAACAAAACAAAAAAATCTTCCTTTCTTCTGGATGAAGGACAAAATGTGACAGGACCCAAATGTGACATGGTAAAGAGTCCAGGCTGGATTTCAGCCCTAGCTCATTCCTTTGGCCAACTGTTCTTGTGAACAACTTGCCTAAAAGAATGGATTAGCCCAGACTGAGAATGGGGATAGAGGTAAGAAATGAGAATCTTATTTCTCTTTGTCATTATCATCTCTCGCAAATTCATTCTAATGTTCTGCTTACTTTTTTATTTCTCTGGCATAATTATGAGGATATCATTCTGTCAACCTTATAGGCTTAGAGATGAATGACAGAGATGAATGACATCCTAGAAATAATTTAATCCAACATTTATGGGTTCCAGATGAGAAACCTGTCACTCAAACCAAATATATATTAAATTCCTATCGTGTGGTTGATACTTCTGGGAGTACACAACCCAAGCATAATTGAACTCTATTTTCAGGAAGTTTAGGGATCGTTGGCCCCAGAGGGTTTGTGTTTGCTTGTTTGGTTGTTTGTTTGTTTGTTTCATGGATATAAGTGGCAGTTATCGGTAATGTAAAAAAAAAAGTCTAGAAATTTATTATGGGTAGTATTTTTCAAATACATGTGAATTTTACTCATCTTGCAGACTTATTTACTTTGGATCTATCCTGATTTTTCCTAGATATTACAGCTATAGATTTGTATTCATTGTTCTCTAGGCATTCAGACCTTTTTCTTTTTTTTCTAAAGATTTCTATTAAAATACAGCTAACATACAATATTATATTAGTTTCAGGTGTACATCATAGTTGTTCAACAGTACTCACCTCGCACTATGCAGAGTTATTACCATATTATTGGTTATATTCCCTACGCTAAAGGAGTGATCACAATGATAAGTCCGACAATCACCTGACACTGCACCACACTATCACAATATCATTGACTATATTTCCTATGGTATCTATGCATATTACATCCCCAAGACTTACTTGTTTTATACCTGGAACTTTGAACCTCTTATTCTTCTTTATCTTTCCCTTTTTTAAAATTTTTCAATTAGAGTTGACATTCAATATTATTTTATATTAGTTTTAGGTGTAGAGCATAGTGGTTAGACAGTTACATAATTTAGGAAGTGATCCCCCTGACTAGTATAGTATAAACCTGGCGCTATACATAGTTATTGCCATATTATTGACTATATTCCCTATACTGTAGTTTACATCCCCATGACTATTTTGTAACTACCAATTTGTACTTCTTAATCCCTTCACCTTTTTCACATTGTCCCCAACCCCCTCCCATGCATCACCCCAATAAATCTAGTACCCATCTGGCACCATACATAGTTATTACAATATTATTGGCTCTATTCCTTATGCTATACCCTACATCCCCATGACTATTGTGTAACAACCAATTTCTACTTCTTAACCCCTTCCACTTTTTCATCCACCTCACTAACCCTCTCCCATCTGGCTACAAAATGTTCTCTGTATCTATGAGTTTGTTTCTGTTTCATTTATTTGTTTATTTTGTTCTTTAGATTCAACTTATAAGTGAAATCATATGACATTTGCATTTTGTTGTCTGACTTCCTTCGTTCAGCCCAATACCCTCTAGGTCCATCCATGTTGTTGCAGATGACAAGATTTTTTTTTTTTTTTTTTTTGTGGCTGAGTAATAGTCCATGGTATATATGCACCACCTCTTCTTTATCCGTACATCCATGCAGGGACACACAGGTTGCCTTCATATCTTGGCTATTGTAAATAATGTTACAATGAACATATAGATGAGCATGTTACCTCAAAGTAGCATTTTGAGTTTCTTTTTATAAATACCCAGAAGTAGGATTACTAGTTCCTTCTTTGTCTCTTGTTATAGTCTTTATTTTAAAGTCTATTTTGTCTGGTATAAGTATTGCTACCCTAGTTTTCTGTTTGTTTATTTGCTTCCATTTTCATAAAATATCTTTTTCCATCCCTTTACTTTCAGTCTTCAGTGTTTCTTTCAATCTGAAGTGAGTCCCTTATAGGCAGCATATGTAAGGGTCTTGTTTTCTTATCCATTCAGTCCCCCCCCCCATCTTTTGATTGGATCATTTAATCCACTTACATTGAAAGTAATTGTTGGTAGGTATGCAGTTATTACTGTTTTATTATTCATATATTTTTTTTTTTTTCATTTTAAAGGAGCCCCTCTAATATTTCTTGTAGTGCTAGTTTGGTACTTATGAACGCCTTTAGCTTTTTCTTTTCCTGAAAGCTCTTTATCTGTCCTTCGATTCTAAATGATAGCTTTGATGGATAGAGTAATCTTGGTTGTAGGTCCTTTCTTTTCATCACTTTGAATATTTCCTGCCAATCCATTCTGACCTGCAAAATTTCTGTTGAGAAAACAGCTGACAGTCTTATGGGAGCTCCCTTGTAGGTAATTAACTGCTTTTCTCTTGTTGCTTTTAAGATTCTTTCTTTGTCTTTAACGTGTGGCATTGTAATTGTGATGTGTCTTGGTGTGGGCCAATTTGGGTTCATTTTGTTTGGGACTCTGTGCTTTCTGGGCTTATATATCTATTTCCTTTGCTAGATTAAGAAAATTTTCCATCATTATTTCTTCAAATATGTCTTTAATTCCTTGCTCTCTCTCTTCTCCTTCTGATACCCCTATAATGTGAATGTTGGTACAATTGATGTTGTTCCAGAGGCCCCTTAAACTGGCCTCAATTTTTGGATTATTTCTTCTATTTGCTGTTCTGAATAGTTTTTTTCTGCTACATTATCTTCTAAATCACTGATTCTTTCCTCTGCTTCATCTAATCTACTGTTGAGTACTTGTAATATATCCTTCATTTTCATTATTGTATTATTTATTTCTGACTGGTTCTTTTTCATGTTTTCTATCTCCATTTTTTTGTTTCCTATCTCTTTGTTGAAGTTTTCCCTGAGACATTGAGTGTCCTTATAACCAGTGTTTGGAACTCTGCATCTGGCAGATTACTTGTCTCCATTTTTGTTTAGATCTTTTTCTGGAGCTTTGTTCTGTTTATTTGGGAAATGTTTCTTTGTCTCCCCACTTTGGCTGCCTCCTTGTGTTTGTTTCTATGTATTAGTAGGGCTGCTATGTCTCAGTCTTAGTAGAGTGGCCTTATGTAGTAGGTGTGCTGTGGGGCTCAGAGGCACAGTCTTCCTGGTCAAATGTGCCATGCACTCTAGGTGTGTCCCTTGTGTGGGTTGTGTGTGCCCTCCTCTTGTAGTTAAGCCTTGGTTTCTATTTCACTTTAATGGAAGGGATTGGCCATAGAGCTCTTTGGTGGTGAGGACTGGCTATAACTACAGTGGAGGAATTATGGTGCAGGGGCTGATCCTACAGAGCAGGATCTGCCTCAGCAGGGCTTTGTTGTCTGCCCAATATGCCCCTTGGGTGTGTTGTCCTTGGAGGTGGCTGGGTGATGCTCCAGCTCATTTTAAAGCTGACCACTGGGTGTGCCACCCCCAGCGCCATGTGGGAGGAGACTCACTGCAGGTCAAGTTCAGCCACAGTCCATGCCCCACCGGGGATCACCCACAGGAGCCACAAAGCAATCTTCAGTTGTCCCCTCCATTGTCGTGCTTGGAAGTACCTCAAGAGGCCAAGCTGCGAACCAAGGCCAGCATCTGATAGTACCAAGCTTAAGGCTGCTCAGGCAGAGGTATAGGACATGCTCAAGCCAGATGCTTCTGATCCAGGTTCTGCAAACCTTTGAGAGAACCTAGGAAAGTCTGCAACATAAGCTAAGGCAGGCAGTTTGTATGAAAAAGCCACTGGAAGTGGCTTGGGTGTACCAGAAAGTTGGGTAGGGTGGAGTCTCGAATCACCAGGCTGGGGTGAGTGAATGGCATTAGCCAGCTTGATGAAGATTCAAATATGGCGCCATCTGTGTCTTCACACTGGGAAGAGGGAAGGCTCAATAAAGAAACAATGGCAGCTGCCAGCTCCTCCATCCAGAAGAATGGTAGCCCTCCAGCCCCATCCCAGGCCAGACAACTTAGTTCCCCACCATATGTCCCCATCACCTCTCCAGATGCTGCTCCAGCACTGGAGCTCAAAGCCAGCTACTCAGTCAGTGAGTAAGTCCCTTCAAGAAGATCACCTGGGACTCCAGCTACCCTCCGTCTCACTCAGTCATAATCTCTGCTGGTTTACACAACCAGAAACTATAGGCACTTCTCTCCCCAGCACTGGAACCCTGGACTGGGGAGGGGCTGGGACCCCTTGCTCCTCTGGGGGGAACCTCTGCAGCTGAGATATTCCTCCCTTTTTAATGGTCACATGTAGTTGTGGGATCAGCTTGTTCTGTGTCTCTACCCCTCCTACCAGTCTCAAGATGGCTTCTTCTGCATGTCCTTAGTTGTAGGGCTTCAGTTCAGCAAGATTTTAGGTGATTCTCAATGATGGTTGTTTTGTAGTTTACTTGTAATTTTGATGTAATCATGAGAGAAGGTAAGCATGGCATTTACCTACTGTGCCATCTTGACAGGAACCCACCTCCTTGAGTGTATAATTCACTCTGCCTGACTCCTCCATCTCTTCCTCCCATCACTGAAGCTAGAATTAGATTAGACCTTGGATCTTTTTGTGTGAAACCTGAAGGTCAAGTGACAGCCCAGATTTCCTTCCATCTCTCCCCACTTTCACGTGGTGAGTTACTTGACTAGTTCTTACTGTTCTGCTATCATTGGGATCTGTGTTCCTTGTAGGTAGGCCTTAGGCTGCACTAGGCATGAGGAAAGAAGCTGTGAGCAACAAAACGGTCTCTGATCAGATTTCTGCAAGTTATAATTGCTGGAATTCTGAGACCCCTCCTTTGCAGGGTCCCTTGGTGACTCACATGTTGTCCTGGGCAACCATTTCCACCTCTTACAATACAACTTTTTCCTATTGTTTTCCCATAGGACTCCCCTCACTTATAACAAATTACTTAGTTTTCTCACTTTTGTCACTGTCCCAACCCCTTAAATGTTATTGCAAAGGTACATATCTTCATTTTCCCCTGTTGTCCACCTTGTCACTCCATGTCGAGACCATACTACTAGGGGCTGGGTGAATGTCTGGCAGGGGCAAGATGAGAAGGCTTTCATTTCAACACTGGACTGCTACTCCACAATCAGAAGTCTCATGTTACATCCCTGACATCTTGACTGGTACCACGTGGGATGTGTGGTCAGCTGGGGCCTTAACCCCCAGACAAGGACTGTTGTCTTCCCCATTTCTCCTTTTACCTTCCATAGCAGCTCTGTTCCTGTCCCGAACAAATTGCCTGCTTTGGTTTCCATATGGGAGCCTTTTCCTCTGGGATCCTTGGGAGCCATAAAATCAGCCTCTAATCCAGACTTTTTTCACAGAGAGAAACAAAAAGACACACAGACTTTTCTTTGTTGAACAGCATTAATATTTAGTTTCTGGAGCATCAAACCTTTCTCAGAAAATGACCTACTCTTTAAAACCCCAAAGTTAAAAAATTACAACAGGAGGGATGGGAATAGTGGCATGGGAAATCAGGATAAGCATTGGGGAATGCCTTATCCAGTGATACTTCAGGCAGTTGCTAGCATTCAATTGGTCAGAGTTCCTATAAACCTCTGGAAAAAGACATATAAATCACAGTTCTACAATCCTACTTGTATTTCCTACATCCTCATCTAACCATACAGTGCTGGTTTCTTCTCCTCTTCTTTCTAAAAGGCCTCCTGATGAATCTTATGTCCTTGCTGCACTGCTCCATGAGAACTCCCCCATGGAATGTCAATGTTAGAGAGACTCCTTCTCTCTGGGTCATCGTTCACCCTTATTCTCTTGGGAGAAGGTGATGCATAGTTTTCTCTGGAACTTCTGAGTTAGGCCACAAAAATAGATTTTCTTCATCCTTCCTAATATGCATTGTAACAGGTGATGTCTACTTTTTGTTAAAGTTTCTTTCATTTGCACTCACCATGTGCCAATGCTAGATACTCTGGAAAAGTCACATCAGATGTAGAATCCTCAAATACGTCTTAGAGGGGTTGGGTCATTGTAATGTGCCCAGCTAGACTTTCAATGGTGGGATCAAGTTCCATAGCAAGCAAACCCCTCAGCAACTCTGACTGACCCTGTGAAGGGTAATAAAATAAAAATTAATTCAACAAACAGAAGATTGAAAAGAAACAGATTAAGACATGCAAAAGGACGTTAGTTACTCTGAAAGTTTGCTTAGCCTGCTAAGTATATGTCAATGCTTGGCAAGATGAAGGTAATTATCATTCTCTTTCTCTAATGTTCCTTGTACCAACTATAAAGAAAAAGAAAGGGAAAGAAACATGTGTTACAAATAAGCCCAATGCTAATAGTATATCCTCTGGGCCGTAAGTTTCATTAAATCATTGAATGCTTGATCAGAAAGGGTTAGAGAAGATTACACACAAATACGTTTGTTTTAACTGAGAAAATAAGTCTAGCAAAGTTAAGAGACTTAAAGTCACACGAACACACAAGTAGTTTTTGGTTTGAATCAGAGATGTCAGTGCTTTTTCTTCCAGCTTGTAATTTTAATAGAATCTTCTAGAATGTTTCATGCTAAGAAGGGTTACATAACATAGACCAACCCTGGAAGGAAACAGAACTGTTACCTGAGGATAACAGTGTTTATCACAGGGGAGTATGATTGGAATGGAGAAAAAAAAATATTTTTTTACTTCATGCAGAATTCCCCATTTTGTCTCAGCAGTTTCACCCAATAAACCCAAGAAAATAAAAATGTATGTTCACACAAAGCTTGCATACAAATGTTTGTAACAGCACTTTTCATAATAGCCAAGAAGTGGAAACGATCCAAATACCCAACAACTGATGAATGGATAAATAATATGTGGTATATCCATACAATGTAATATTATTTAACCAAAAAAAAAGAATGAAGTAGTGATACATGCTACAGTTTATATGAACCTTGAAAACATGCTAAGTGGAAAAAAAATCACAAAGGGCCACATATTTCTGATTCCATATATATGACATGTCCATAACAGGCAAATCTATAGTGTCAGAAAACAGAATAGTGATTACTTAGGACTGGATAGGGAAGTGGCAGGAATTGAGAGTGACTGTTAATGGGTATGGAATTCCTTTTTGGGGTTATGAAAACGTTATAAAATTAGATTGTAATGATGGTTGCACAACTTGAATATACTAAAAGCCACTGAATGATACACTTTAAATGGGTGAATTTATGATATGTGAATTATATCTCAATAATGCTGTTAAAAATTCCCCTTTAAAAGTTAAATAATTCATGTAGCAACAATGGAACTAAAATTATGTCCTTATTGATGTTAAGTGTTCCAATAAAATGAATAGAAAAGCCATTTAAAAGTTTAGATGATTTTTCTACCCTATGACAGATTATTCAAACAGTAAATTAGTCAGAGGATTTAGCGGTCTTCAGACTTTTGGTCTTTTTTATAAGGCTCTCGCTCTCATGTACTGTGTACTAATTTTTGTTAGGTATTCTACAAACACAATCACTCTTAATAAATCTAAATGTAGGTATTTTTATTCCTACTTTACTGATAAAACTAATAACTGGCAGAGCTGAAATTTGAACCCAGTTCCATTTTCTTTTACTATATCACAACCATCATCCTATTATATAAAAATAATCTTTAAAACAAACTCTCCTTCCCAGCTAGAAGAATTGTCTACACTCTCTGAGTTTCCTTTGTCCTATTCACTCTTCAGAGCACTGCAGCCCAAGTTCTGCCCCCACCCTCCACAGAAATTGTTTTCAACCAAAGTCACCAACATGCTTTGTTTCTAAATCAGGTGGAAACCTGTTAGTCCTTATCAAATTTTATCTTTCTCTACACTTACCTCCATTGCTTGTTCCTTTCCGAATTTTTGGTGTTTTTTTTTTTTTTTGTATTATTATTACAGTCACACTTCCAGGCTCATGATTCGCTTTGCACCTCTGACTTTCTTTCCTGTCTTTTCCTCCTCATCTCTCTTTGTCCATTTTACCCAGGGATACATTCTTTCTTCTCCACACACTCTCTCTAGTACTCGTAGACTACATCCATGTCCACAGATTTGGTTCCCATCTATCTGCTTATGTCTTCCATCTCTATATCTGCAACCAGATCTTTCCTTGACTACAGACTCACATCTAGATACCTACTGAGCATCTATCCTCACATGTCCTAAGGCACATCAGAAAGCATGCTCATCATCTTTACCCCTCAGGTTGTTGTCTCCAGTTACATCCACTGTCTTTATGACCATTAAAAGTATGATGTAGTATTTAAGCGCATGTGCTTGGGTTCCAATTCAGGCTGTACTCCTCACTAACTGTGTGATCTCTCTGTGTCTTAGTTTGCTTATCCGTAACATGGGAGTAATAGAAGTATCCCTCTCACAGAGTCATTATGAGGATTAACGAGTTTACATGTGGAAAGTGCCTGCCACTTAATACTTCGGTGGTTATGGCAGCAAGACATTTTCCTAGATTCCTCTGACTGATTCACCTTAAGTTGATCTCTAAGTAGCCTATCAATATATCTTGAATATCTCTTGAATAATTTCTCTGCAGTCTTTCTATGTTACGTCCACTCTAGATCTAATATCCAATCGTTGCTTATCTGACGTACCTATTCACTGGTCTCCAGCACAAGCCCCTCTGCCCATTCTCCATACTATGGTCCATGTGGAGTCTTCTAAAGTACACATCTGGTTTTGTACCTGCCCTGACTGATCAATCATCTGCTTCCCACATGACCTGCCTTTCATTCAAATCAGTTCTCCTTTCAGTTCCCAGGGAAAAACAACAGTCTCCCTAACCTTCACGTTCTTGCTCATGCTTTGTCTATTCTTAAACTCCCACTCTTTAAATAAGCACACACACATACATGACATTCCCCTGCTGTCCCATCCATGAATCTCTTCACCTAGGTAACTGCTAGTAAGCCCAGAAAGTGTATCTTCTGTGGTACCACCAGAAACCCCTGTATGATGCTCTCAGCTTGGGTGAGGGGCCCTCCTGCATCCTTATAAACTTATGGAACTCAGCCTACTATATTATTATTTGATTTCCTTGTCTGTCTCATCAACTAGCTGGAGCCTCTTTAATGCAGGAACTACGTTTTAATCATTTCTTGTATGCCCAGTACTCAGAAATGTACCTGGCAAATATTAACTCTTCATTTTTAAAAAAAGCCAATGAAATTATTTAAACATTATTAAATATTATTGTGATAGGCTCTGTGCTTTGCATAGGGAACACAAAGAAATATTAGGCATAGCCCTTTCCTGTGGGGACACAATCCAGTAGAAGAGACCACAGTCAACAGAAAAACAATTAGAATTCTGTGCAATAAATGCTGTAATCGAGAGCATATGCTGAGAAGATATCTAAAAAGAAATGTATTAATTTATTAACATGATTAAAATGAAAGAGAAGTTAAGGCATATACATACATACACACACTCAGTGATACTCAGAAGTCTGCAGGATGTTAACTAACAGGGTCAATGGTTACATTCAATTTGATATGAACTAGAAAAGTCTCTCTTGGATATAACCACACCCCTCCCTGCCTTATTCTTTCCACTATTTAAATTGCCTTGTTAAGCTATTCCCCAATCATTCACAAAGCCAGACACACTATAAAACTATGACACTATAAAACAGTCTATTCTACATAATTCCAGCATTTCTGGATGTTCTCTCAGTTAGTATTTTCCCAAATTCAAGTCCATAGACTGCTGCTGGTTCATGGCCTAATTTCTACTGGTCCAGGGCAAAATGTGGGAAAAGAAGGACTTTGCAGTGTATACATACAGGCACTAGTAATAGTTTGCCTGGGACAAAGCCTTCCTGAGATTATAATCTCCCTGTAATTTCAGTGTTAAACATACTTTATTTTATGAAATTTTGATGATAATAGAGAATAAATATTGTATTGATAGCATTAATTTTAAAAACCTGAGTAGTGGATTTCTCTCCAGAATGGTGTATTTAAATTGTTTCTGTATGTCACTGTATATATATATATATATATATATATATATATATATATATATATATATATATATACACATACCCTTGGCACAGCTCCTGGTCACTAACTCAGCCAACACACTTTGCTGTGCCTCTGTTTGGTACCCTCGTCTACAATTTATCTATGGTAGGCACTGACTGTGTTTGGATATCCGGTTGGTTTTCGCATGCAGTTTTGCCTGTGGACCCTCCCTTTCCAAAATCTCTTGGAACTGGACTTTGCAGCCTATAGGCCAGAAACACTGGATGCCCAAATAAGATGAATCTTAGTTATGACAACCCAGTCATGAACTTGATAATTGGCATACATATAAGTCATCATTGATAATGTTACTTTAATGTAACTTTTCAGTTTTTATGATATGTCATTGACAACTTTTCACATCTCTTATTTGAACAAAGTGAAATTCACACAGTTCAATTGACAGTTTTATTTTTCTTTCTCTTTTACTATATAGCTCTGGTACATAATTGCCTTGATCTGCTGTCAGCCCCCCAGCAAATGATGTTATATAAATGCAAAATATGATTGCCATTTTTGCTTTTGTGCTTTGTTTGTCGCCGTTTTAATAATTCTTTCCTCTTTTTACTGCTCTAAACTGCTTATCTTATAACCTTGGGGGTGGAAATTAACAAGTTAACAGTATAAATTTCAAAATGCCAAAATAAGGGAACACATTTTATAATTGCACTGTCCAAAGCGATTTTGGTTTTTCCCTTAGAAAAAGTATCATTTTATAAAGAGTATCATTTTATTCCCTAAGGTTTTTTGCTCTAAATTGATCCCTCAGCATTTCAGTTGATTGATTATTCAATGCTAGCCTTATGAGAGAACCTTTTTTTGTAGCTTTGATCCTGTTAGATAGAAAAGTAAAGTGATTTAGTAAGTCTATATTATTAAATACTATGAAGTTAACATGTGGGAAACGAGTTGAGAATTCCAGTGGCAACAGGGGCCAGCGATTGCACATGGAGTGGATGGGCAATTGTGCTGGAAAACTTGCTTTCTTAAATGTGACCCATCAACACTGTATGCAGAGCAGCTGGTCTGAAATACAAAGGAAAAATCCCACTCATAAAAAACAAACAAACAAACAAACAAAAACACGAAAGAATAAAATCTTAGTTTACAAAAACGTTCAATCTAAGACAAGGTGCTAAGGAATAGAAAATTATCGATTTAGCCTCTCAATTTTGCTAAGACGAAGCTATAACCTAGAGAAAAAAACAGTGGTATTTAGGTTAGCGCAAAAGTATTTGTACTAAACTGCAAAAGTAATTTGCAGTTCTTTTTAACCTTTTAAACCGCAAATACTTTTGCACCACCTAATAAAAGCAAAATAGAATTCTAAGAGAATTTTTTCACATCAGTCCTGCATCTTTGTTTGAAATTATTATTAATCGACTTCTCAATTCAGGAAGATCTCTCTGGTGCCACTTTCATTTCTGTGATCCTTCCTTTTGTACCTCATCCCATCCTAAAACTTGGACTGTTTTCTTCATTCTTCTCTGATTTTTCCCAATTGTACTATTACTCCAAAATCTAGCTCAAGCATTTACCATTGGCATGCATCCTTCCTTGAAACCTCCCACCTGTGTGACTCCCTGCCTTCTCTGAACTTCTATTGTGTTTTTTCCACTATACGTCAAATTCTCATTACTAGATTTAAGATCGTCTTATGTTATTTACAAATCATTCATTTCTGTAGCCTTGTCTTAATAACTATATTGTAAACTTTTGAATACAGAAACCCTTGATATTAAAATTTTAATGTCTTCCAAACCCTAGAACAGTGTCAAACACATGGTAGGGACTCAGATACTCAATGTTTTATCTTCAGTAGTCATTGCTGCATTGATAGCTGGCAGGGGGGTCAATAGCAACTGAAATGTGCTATCAAGGTATCTGTATGAAAACCAGATTTTGCTTGAAAGTACAGTTAAAATCACTGTACTTTCCCCCTGAGTAATCACTTGTCGCACCAAATGAAACAACACAGAAAACAAGTTCCCCATGAGGCATCCAGGACCTGTTGTTCACTCAATGGTCTTGTTCCATAGCACTTGACCCTTTTCGTAGGAGAAAAGTTAAACCTTAGTGAATACACTAACCACTAACCAAATATTTTGTTTTAGTTCCAAAGTAGTGAACTGAAAGTTTATCGTGTCATTTTGACAACACTAATAATCTTCTGCCTTAAAACCAGACTTCTCTTCTTATGTCATGACATAGCATTTGTGTACTTTTACAATGCACATTAACTTCTCCAATAGTCCATTACAGTGCTCAAGAGCTACAGTTCTGCAGCGTGGACACCTTTTCTGTTCAGTGTTTCAAGGTAGCCTGCATTCCACTTTACTCGGTTGCCTTCCTCTGTTGGGTTTATTACTGAATTGTTCATTTAGTTTAATGACTAACAAAGGATTCAGATAAAATTCTTTGTCCCGATTTTAGAACCTAGCATAATTAGTCACCTCTCCCACATCTTCAGGTAGCAAATTTAATTAGAATCTCCAGTGGATCACTTTGTAGCCCACAAACAGGACATGGAGACATTGAGGTTGCTTCCCTGGGAGAGAGGAAAATTCTCCCCAGGCTTTTTTGATATTGACCTGTATCAAATGTTTCAGATAAAGATTGGACTAGAAGATAACCCTGTAAGATATTCAAAACCTTGTGCAATATTGTCCCCAGTGATCAAAGTCCTTTTCCCTCAACTAGTAATCTCTTAATGAAACATGACTGTCAGTGACCATTTCAGTTTCTCAGGTGGTCCAGCATAAGTCTCTTCTCATTCAGATATTTCTTATCTCCTGTTTTCTTTTCATCATAAATTTGAAATTGACATCAGTAATTCTTTGTCGTACGACAACCCATACTTTAGAGAGGTTTTCTTCTCACTTTTTACCACCCCATAATGTGACCTTCCAGATTTTCCGGAGAGGATTCTGCTTTCTTGTTAGTCACCAGAATGAATATGATGCGACAATTACTCACATTGTCAGTCTCAATGCTACAAGGCCAGCCTGGAATGCTACTCAGGTTGCTGCCAGGGATTACTAAACTCATTCCTCTGAGGCATTACTATTTGTGAGCACCTTGCAGCTGGATAGAATCAGAAAGGATTAAACTGAAAGGAATCCCAGAAATTATGTGTTTAGTACTCTCTATTGTATAAATGGGAAAATAGTCCCAGGAAGGGAAAATGGCTTGCCCGAGGTTATATAACAACTTAGTAATAGATGTCCTACTAGGAGAAAGGTCTTGTTTTCACTTCACCTTTCATTCTAGTACTCTACACTGGAATCTTTGACTATTGTGTCACATAAAGCCCTATATTTCTTTTAGTTCCTTTATGTTGATAACTCAGGTGAGGCAAAAAAGCAAAGTCTGCAAAGGCTAAGAAGCTGCATAATGGGTACCTTTCTCTGGCCAGTGGCCACTCCCAACAGTCATGTGCAGTGATCTTTCATTCAAGAAATGTTTGTTGAACAAATAAGTGTTTACGATGCTAGAAATGGCTACGTTAGATGACTAGGGGAAGATAAAGAACACCATCTTTACCTCCAGGACAAATTCTAATGATTAGCGTGAGGCAGAGGAAAATATACTGCATTTTTTATGTGTGTGTTTATATGCACATGGGGAGAATGAGGGAAGAGACAGACATATAATCAATAGAGCTAATCTGATTGATTAACTCATATAATCAATCAGAGCCATAGGAGGCTCTGAGGAGAGACAGAGTGGTTAGAAGGTCAGGAGCATTTCACATGGGAGGGTTAACCTAGTGGGAAGACAAAGGTAGTGTCCAAGGCTGATGAAAACAAACAAACAAACAAATGAAAAAGGTGAAATGACTTCAATGAAAGATGTAGAAATGAAAAAGCATGTATGAACTCATTCACTCATTCACACATTCAATGAACGTTCATTTATTAAATGCTACTCTTTGCCAGATAGTAATAGAAGTTGGGATGCATAGATGAAAAACATGTTTCTGACTTCAGACAATTCATACTCTAGACCAAACTTTTTAAACTTGACGTGCGTAAGAAGCGCCATGTCCAACAAGCTCCAGGAAGATGATGCTGCTGCTGATACTTGAACCACATTTTAAGTATTAATAAACTTGCTTCTAAAGAGACTATTACAATCTAATGTGGCAGTTGCCATAGTGGAGGCAAGTCCAGGGTGCCTTGGGGAACAAAGGAGTGGAGAGGCTGGTAGCAGCTGTCTGGTTGGGCTTGGAGAGTCAGGTATACGCACGGCACTGGTAGACGTGTCTGGAGTCATGGGCTGTTACTATGTATAAAATGGAGGGCCCTGGATGCAGGAGGAGAAAGGAATTCAAAACGTGCTTATGAACTTATCGCTGCTTCTGAGCATGATTTTCTTTCTTTTACCAGTAGTTATTGGGTCATGAGGATAATATAATCAATAATAACTAATAATTATTGAACACTTGTAGTGGGCCAGCACTGTTCTATACATGTTACATTACTAGCTCTTTGATCCTCACAAACATCCTATGAAATAGATGCTCTTATTATCCTTCTTTTTGAAAATTAAAAAATCAAAACAAAAATACTGAGGCTTAGAGAGGAACTTTGTGTGTTTTGCAGTAAATTGTATCCACTCCAGGGCAGCTATCATTTCAATTAATTCCGTGTGAAACAAGGAAAGTCCCCATGATCATACATTTTCTATTTTGTCTCCTATTACTTTTATATTTGTCTATATGTCTGTTATCACACTGCCTCATGATTTGTTTGCTTGCCGGCATCCCCCACTATGCTATGTTTTATTCATATTTAATCCCAAGTGTCTAGGATGTAGAAGGTGTTTGGCGAATGACTATATTTTCTACTTCTCTTCTAGAATGATCCACCTACCATCTTTCATGCCTTCTTTCTCCAGCTGTTTCTCCCACATTAAATGTCCTCGCTATCTCTGCCTCTAAAATCTCAGTCCAAGATCTTCAAATGCCATCTCCTCTATGTAGCTTTTTCTGGTTCTTCCCCTGCAGACTGTGAGGGACACAGACTCTTCCTTCCTGGCAATTTCATAGCATTTTTTCTGCATGTCTGCTGTTGCACTTTTTGTTTTCTATCTTGTATACGCAGTTATTCGTGTGCTCATCTTTCATCACCGCTTGACTCTAAAAACCCTCGTAAGAGTGATAAGCCCCCATGTTGTTTATTAAGTGGTTAAATTTTGGACCCAGACTGAACTGGGATTTTTTGTGTGTATGTTTGAAGCTAGTTTTGGTTGGTGTAGGTTTCTGTCTGCTTGTTACAGCATCTCTGCTCATGCACCCAATGATGTTGGGGAAGTTTCTTAACCTCAATGATATTCAAGTGCAAAATGGAGAAAATAATGTCTGCCTTTAAGACTATCTGGAGGTTTAAGTGGCCACATATGAAGTGCCTTCCATCACCTACGTAGCAGCACTTAGTACATGAAAGCCATGTTGTTGTCATTTGTGTTCTCCCCACATCACACCACTCTCTCCAAAAGTAGAAGTTACTCATATTTTGGAATGAATAAATGAATGTTCAATTTTTCTGTGAGGCTCGTGCCCACTACAATATTGTAAGCAGTCCCATTATATTTTTCCTCTACTCCCCTCTCTCCCAAATTATGTACATTATATGTGTTCACTAAACATTTTCATCTAATATAGCAATCTTCCCATTAGCTATCTGGAAACTTGAATCTACATCTAACAAAATACAGCTATTCACAAAACGATTTCCAATTCCTATTTTGTGAGCTCTTAAAGTGCAAAACTATAATTTTATTAAAATTGCCTCTTTAAAGGGGAAATTTGCATGTCGGGATTTATTTGGCCCACCCCATCGATCATATAAGTGCATAACACAGTGCTGATAATGTACAAATGGCTATGGCAAAGATAAATTATGCCATTAAAATGTAAAAAGCATCAACCCCTCAAAGGATGATAATGAAAGCTCAATGGGGCATTTAGGACATTTCGTAAGTAAAAGTGCTTAACAATCAATTAGGATGAAATATTTCAAATGATACAGTTCTCAATAAGTGGTCCATAAAATGTATACACATGACCAGGAATGTCCATTGTAAACATGTCTGATTGTCTCTTACATTCTTCATCACTCACTCCACACTGTGTTTTCTGCAATTTTGCCTGCATGCCATAGACTCTGAAAATGCCTCTGAAATTTCTCATGGGGACAAGGCCCTTGAATTTTATTTATTTTAATAATATATATTCACTATTTTTATAATAGAAACACTATAGCTACATTGCAAAATATTCTAGAAATAATAAAATTGGTGCTGTACAACCAAAAATGTAGGTTATTTGCTGTCCCTTGTCATCTACAATTCACTCACCCATTCATTCTTTCAGCACATAGATTCACTCTAAAGTTTTGGAGAACAAAGTAGACCTGTGGGGACAGAGCCAGGAGTGTAGTTTCCAGGCTCTTGGCCTCATGTGGAAAGGTGCTGGCTCAGGTAGTAAACAGCCATCAATTGTGATTGGATGGCCATCAGCTGTGGCTAGTTGGCCATCAGATGTAACCAGTGGGCCATTGGCCACTAATATAACTGCTGTGGCTACGCTAGCAGCAAATGGGGGCTAGAAGAAGATGGTGGCTGAGCCTGCAAGCAGTGCAGTGAGGGTTGCGAACAGTGTGGCTCCTGCTTCCTGTGTCTCCAACCCAGCCGCCAGCGAGAGTATAGTGGTGTGACTCCCCTATCTATGGCTCCGTGAGTGTTCCTTTTTGGCATCACTCTATCCTGCGTTCTTATGTGGGGAGCGGGAGCTGGGACCCCGCAGGCCACCCCGCATGACAAGACCTCATCCCTATGCCTGTGGGTCTGGGTAGTGTGGCAGACAGACAGTACATAAGCAGTCACAGGATCCCTCTATTAACTGTTAAATTCGTGTAAATCGTGGTAAGTGCTACAAAGGAAAAGGGCAGAGTTCCACGAGGCAATAAGTCTGGAGGGAGGGTCAAGGAAAGGCTTCTCTAAGGAAGTTCCATTTGAACAAAGACCCAAAGGATGAGTAAGAATCAGATAAAGAATGAGAGAAATTGCTTTACAGGTGGACTCTGATGCTTATTGATCCTTGGTTCTTATGAATAGCTGAATCTACACCTCAGTTTCCTCACCTATTAACTGGTGATACCAAGATATCACCGCTTAAAAGGTGATATTTACCCCCTTAGGATTGTTTTGAGGATTATGTGAATGTAATATGCTTAGTACAATGTTTGGAATTCATTAAATATCAGCCATTGTTGTTGTTATTACTAGCAATTTTATCCTAATTGCAAAGGGATGCCACTACAAGCAGACTAGGCAGACTTAAGCAAGGGATTGAATGTCAAGAAACATGAAGGGTCTGAAATGTTCTCCTTACTTGCAAGCTAACAAGTTAGCCCGCCATACCACCATGGATACTGGCAGAAGATGTGAGACTCCTGTCTCAGAAACTCCATTACTCATAAAAATAGTTGTAGCAAGAGTATTAGCACTTTACCAGTAGACTGAGCCTCAATTACCACAGGGCAAAACAAGGAAGGCCAGGCGATGCCCACACATGTGATGAGTTGCACTGTAGGAGAGGACCTCCAAGCTTAGGGAACCTGAATCTTTTTAACAAGCAGTAAATCTGCCTGGCTTTTGCCATAGAGAAAGACTTTATTATACTGAATAGTAAGCAAACCTACTCTTTGCTCTAGAAAGAGACACGGTCTCTGTCTTCCCATCTGTTCACTATATAATTATCCTTGAAAAGACAGTCTAGAACAAAGGCAGTCAGTGTTTTAGTTAGCAAGATGTGGAGAGATATAAGACTTAGGAAATTGTCTCCCAACAATTATGTGATCAGATTTTATTTTTTAAGTAAGATCTGTCTGGCAGCTGCTGAACTCATAAGTATTCATACAATTTTATATCCTTTACTTCATTTTTTACATCATAAGCACTTTTTTCAAACTGCCACATAATGTTTGTAACACGAATTTTTAACAATTGTACAATATATCAATTACATGACCTGTAATAATTTATTTAGCTGTTGTCCTCATACAGGAGCATTAGTTTGCTTCTCAGTTTTGGAGATTATCAAGAAGCATTTGGTTCAAGACATGGATTGGTTGAAAATGTGAATCAACTATATTCTTTGCTGAAGTAACAACATAAATGATTTAGGAGGTATTGTAAAAAGGCTAGACACTGATGTTGCCAATTTTCCTAAGCCTAAGCTCCCAATAAGAGATGGTGCTAATAATGAAACATCTAACCCAATAGCAAAGGTTTACAATCTATTTCAATAAGATGTTCAATATATACATGAAATGGATTTTAATTCCACCAGAAACAACTTCTGAAACTGAGACTCAATGAATACTATTTATAAAACCATAAGAACTTCCATGAAATTCTTCCATAAGAATCTATGAAATTCTTACCCTAAGAGGGTGTTAAGAACAGAGTATTACATCAGATGAAGTTTATGCATCTCCACCTCCACATATGCTCCATGTAAAATGAACCCAATGGGCTTTTTCCACCTCATTTCCAAAATCAATGGGATTCATATTTTTTAATTATCAAAAAGTAATCTTTGTATTTTTTAATTATTAGAAAGTTTACTGTATCACATTAGTTACAATGCTACATCATCAAATTTTAAACTCCTGTTTACTGCTATGGAAACTCATTAAAAGGGTGAATGAATTGCTCAGGGACATAAAATTAAATCAACTCCCATTATTGAGCATCTTCCGTGTTAGAGTAGCTGTGCTTGGCACTATTAGGAATAAGAAGCCAGTGACACATTTCCCATCCAGAAATAGCTTTCATTATAGTGGATGAAGTAGAGATGCAATTTGTTATGTGGAAAGCGTTATGATAATGGTAAAAACTACAATGGAAAGTAACAAATGTGTGTGAATCATCCAGTCTAAGAGGGCAAGAAAAATATTTCATAAAAAATGGGGCTCTTGAGTCACAGCCTCTCAGAAACATCACAGCTCATTTCGTGCATTACCTGTGTGGAGCTTTAAGGCCTTCAATGTCTCTTCTAGTCCCTCAGGCCCTGCTTTATTATCCTCAGGGGCAGAAAACTCAATCTCCTCACACAGTCCAATCTGCCTTCCATTGCTCTTGGTGATTAGAAAGGGCTTCTTTGGGATGCATTCCTCTTTGACTCTATAACTTTGCCTGTTGGTTTCAGTGCTCCCTTTGGGGCCATGCAATGGAAGGGTACTGCCCATTCAATATGAGGGGATTGCACATGTTTATAATTTGTTTAGAGTTTCTCTGTATTAAATGCCACTGCCTTTAAGAGCTCCTCATGTGGTATGATTTAAAAACACTCATTATCCTGATCCACTTCCAATTGAATACTTCATTTTTTTCTTTTAAATGGGCATCCAAATCCAAAGCAGGACTCCTAATGTGGCCTGATTGGTGGGGAAAAAAAATGCAACTGTTCCCTCCCCTGCTCCTGATGCTCCCCCTTTATTAAGGTAGCCCAAGACCAGTTTCTGTATTTGCAGAACATTTTTGATTCATTACAAGCTTTACATCAAATGAACCCTCCAAAGTTTTATTTTTCATTGAAGGCCCGTAATTCAGGGTGGGTACTACAGCATGAATATCTATGGCAAGAAATAAGAGATGGGAGGAAGACATTCCAGGATGAGGGGAACCATATACAGATGCCTAATGGCATGAAAAAACATGGTATGTTTGAGAAAGGCTGCGTAGCCCAGAGTGAAAAGTATGCAGAGGGAAATTGGGGCTAAAAAGGTGGGTCATGGAAGGTTTTGAATTACATCATTGAATTAATGTTTTCCAAGATTACTTTGAAAGAAGCTAAAAGAATTAATTGGAAGGAGGAAAAAAGACTTTAAAGAGTGGGGTTACTTAATAATAATGAAATATTAATAGTAATATTTAGCAATTAATTTAGTACCTATTCTACATATATTACCTTTCAAGTCACAAAAATCCTGTGAAGTACTGTTTTCATTCTATGGATGAGGAAATTGAGACTTAATTAAATGAACTGACAAGGTAACCCAGCTATTTTGTGGTAGAGTCTGAATCAAATCCAGGTCTTCTGACTTTGTACTTTGCTACACTGTGGTGATAACGGGAATTGTGAGATAGAGACCAATGTGGAAATATTCTAGAACTGGAACGAATATCACTTCACAAGTCAGGAAATGACGGGGAGGGAGGAAACCAGCATAACTGAGCTTTCCAGCCTGGGAGCCCAAGAAGTTAGGATGTAGGTCTGAGACAAGCTCCAAGTGCACTACTCAGCATCAGAACAGTCCTTTTTGGGAAATGAAACTGGTGACTCCAGCCAGGAGTACAAAGTTACCAAGAAAGTCTGAAGCATAGTAGCTGTGCCCTTGCTGACCATTTTCCCTGGCCCAGAGTTTGCAATAAGAGTCAGCCACGTATTCAAAGACGCTTTGGGCACTACTTTACCAAATGACTTAACTTGAAAATACCCTCCTTCATTTTATATGAAAAATACTCCACTCAGTGCATAAATACAACCATCTGACAATTGGCAATGGGAGGGTATGCTGTTTAATCCTTATCTATCAGAACAGAAAAGCTCTCCTAATTATGAGATTTGGTAAGGTTGTTAAAATAAAAATTTAGACAATATTATACTATATTTATATTTCTTCAGACTTAAAAGAAGTACATAAATGAAGCTTGATGAAATGGCAAAATTAATTGGGCCTTATTATCAGCCAATAAATATTTGAAAGGTATTAACATCAGGGAAAGATGAGCTTTATTTAGCCAAGGTAGAAGTAAATAAGTCATGTCACGTTAATGTAGAAGTAATTGGAGAAAATTAAGTAGGAGATAATTCAAGTTGATTGTTGGGAAAAATACTCTCGTCTATGAGATTTATTTTTGAAACAGTAGCTTATGGAAAATAGTAACAAAAAAAGGAAAAGAGAAAAGAAAAGACCGTTCTTCGATTCACTTGACCAATATTAGCACAAGTTCCTGAAAGTTCTTAAAAGAAAAATCCTCCATCATCAGTAGGCTTATATCAAATGACACAAAATGTCATTATGATATTTTTATCTTATGAATCTATATAAAATAAAATCACAGCTTTTAATTTTAGACACAAAATATTAACTGACACTGTGGCCAGAAATCACTGATTCATAGCTTTTTTGAAAAGATAGAAATTTATATTTACATGAAGATAAGAGAGACATTTTTGTGTTTTGTACAAAATATATACTTTGTACATACATATATACATACATATATGTGTATGAAATATTCAAATATATTTATAAATGTATATAAATGTATGATTTATAATTTGTGATTCAGTCAACCAAAACTTCTCAAATTTAAGCACAGATATTTATTATTTCTTATAATTCCTAAAGAGTACTTTTATCTGCAAGTCCTGAGGTCAGTGATTATTCAACCAATAGTTCTCAAGGCCCTTTGTATAGACAACATTTTATTACTTAAAGTTACAGGCTTTGAATCTTGAGAGAATCTTATCTTTTACTAGTTTTTGTAGTTGGAGACAAAGCATTTTATCTCTCTGAGCCTCAGTTTCTTCTTCTGTAAAACGAGGATAATAAACCTTAAGATGATTAAATGAAATAATGTATGCAAAGCAATATGCAAAGTGCTTTAGACAGAAAAACTTAAATAAGTAGGAGCTGTTTTAATTACTATTTTGTTTATACACCCCACCCATTCCTAGCATGAGACTCTAAGCTGAATGAGGAAAGAGATATTTTTCATTTTATTCAGTGCTTTATCTCTAGGACCTAGGTAAATATTCGTGGACTAAAATCAATGGGTGAACCATTTGGTAAGTAATTTGGCCTCTCCTTTGTCCAAAATGACCTGGAGAAACAAGTTATTCCTTTTGTTCTCTACAATGACAGATAGTATTTTAATCTTCAAGTAAATTTTAAAGGCTGATTTGCAGAGCACAGACTCAAAGAAATAGAAGTTTGAAGCAAAAATCAACATTTTACATACTTTAAATAAGATATAATTTGGGGCCTGGTGGTTTTACTTAAATATCAGTTTATATTCAAAGAGGTAGTTAACGGAATAGAAAAACAAAACATTATCTCCTTAGGGAAAGTTTATGTTCTTCCCTTTGAATCTGTGCTTTTTAGTTTTGTTTGTTTTCTCATTTGCTTGTTTGTTAATATTTTTCCATGTCACAGAGCTTCAAAGACAACATTTGTAAATCATCTGTGGCCCAAATATAGGGAATTGACCAAAGGCCAGGCAGCAGCAAAATCACCACATCCTTGTAGATGCCCCATCATATTGAACTTAACCCTCGTGGTCTGTAATTTGCAGATTCTCTGAACAAACCACTTCTCTGATTTCAAGGCCAGAGAGAAAAACATGACTAAACATGAATGTCATTGTCAGCTGGCCAGCCTTCTATGAAAGATAATGCTTTTCTGCTTGTGTGGAATCAGATTAAAACTTTGGTAAAGATCCTAGAAATTTGGAGTTCAAAAAATACAGCAGTAAGTGCTTAGTGACACATCATTAAAAAAATAGATATCTTGTGCTATACTTTTCAAGGTTTGCATTTTGCCCCAAACTTTTTACAAATAATTTCATAAGGTATAATTTATATATCATAAACTTCACCCATTTCAAGTATATAATTCAATAAATTTTAGTAACTTTATCTAATCATGTAACCATCACCATAAATCAGTTTTAGAACATTTCGATGCCCCCCCTATTACATCCCTCATGCCCAGATACAGTTAATCAAACCCACTCCTAACTTAGCCCCAGACAATTACTAACCTACTTTATATATTTATGTCTAATTTATGTCTATAAATTTGCCTTTTCTGGATTAATTTCTGTATGTTTAATATTCATTAATTCATGAAAAACTACTGGTAGTTAGAGGATATATTAAGAAACTTTGTTTATGGGGTCAAATTGTTTCTTTGTTTTTGTTTTTTCTTTTTTGTTTAAACCAAAGCAAATATGGCCATTCCATCTTTCACAAAACTAACTTCAAAATGACATTTGACTACACTGACAGAGCATCTCCATGTGGGCAGATCAGGATTCTGTAATTTCATGTCCATTTGTACTGATGACTTTGAGCCTCGTTTGAGCAGCATCAACCGTGGACAGCAGCAGTAAGCCGCGTAACACCTGCCATGGCTGATTGCTTAAATCTTGTATGTCCTTAAATCTTGTAACTGTTATGACTACCATTTCAACTCAATGTTTCCAATAAGACACAAGTTGATTGGAGCGGCGAATTCACTTATTGTTATTTTCATATATTAAATTCCACCATAAATTTTATTCCAAAATTAAGATTCACCACTGTGTTCTTTAAGTAGCAACAGATAGATCCCTTCCGTATTTGCATGGTCCTTTTTCATGAATTTGGGATCGTCTACTAGGAGTATATTTTCATTTTCCACCTTTGTCAAGGGTGTTCTATATATGGACAACCCCTGGTATATTTATTTGGCTCCATTAAAATCACAAATGCTTTTGTTTAAAATTGAGTATTTTTGCTTTGGGATCCCTGTGGACACAGCATAACAAGCATTACGTGCTCAGTTAAATAGATGGGAACTGTGTTGGCCTGGAATAAGGGCTACAATGATTAAGTCACCATTGTTGCTGCCTTCAGGGAACTCACAGTCTAGCTCAGGTAGTGGCCATTTTTAGCAAAGTGCTTTACTAGAGTATGGGAAGTGCCTTGATAAGTGCATGCCCAGGTGCAGGGGCAACAAAGCTGAGGTTAGAAACGGTTACCATCCTGGGTCAGTATGAGATGAAGTCCTGAAGAATGAAGAGCAGGAGCAGGAATGTGGCTCTTGAAGTCATCTTAGTGCTTCCTTTGGCATTTTGCCCAGTTATCAAATGTCATGTTTAAAGGACTCTGTACCAAGAAAATGACTGAAAGTTTCTCAAATAAAAGACATGTGGAAATGACTCCTGATTCTAAAGTTCTCCTTGTCTAATGAATATTTCTGCTGCTGTGTTAAAATAAAAAAAAATAGTGTTTTAGTATCGTGTTTCCTAGTACAGGTGTGTATGCAATACTTGCATACATACTTATAACTTATCTTATTCCTAAACTGATCCTATCAGGATATTTAGAAATTTGAAACCTACAAGAAAAATACAAAAAAAAAAAAAAAAAAATCAAAGAGAATGCTTTCTCAAAACTTTAGGGTAAACAAACAAAACAATCCTTAAAAAAAAATAAGCAGCTGTCATTTCCTTCCCCCCACCTTTTTTTCTGGATCTCTATAAACTTCTAGACCAGAGTGAGATCTCATCTATTATAGTGCACAGTGCATTTTTACTCCCGTTTTTTCCCCTTTAGTTGGCTAGTTGATCACTTGCCCATCTCTCTAGGTAAACTATAAGATCCTTGATGGCAGGAATTGGGCTTATTTCCTATTTGCATCTCTCATACTGCGTAGCATGGTGCTGACTTTTAGTAAATACAGACATGTTGATTCTTGAATGTGGGATGTTATCACAAAGCAACAAGGAGATTCATTTAGTAAATATACGGTGGAGGATTAAGTAAAATGAATTGTGGAATGGGTTGTTGCCTGGCACATATATATATATATGGTGCTGAGTAAATGTTGGTTGAATGGGTGTAAAGATGAAAAAGGATATCTCTTGATAAAATTTGGAGGTCGATGAAAGGATTTGACACATTTACAAATCAATGGCATGCTCAATATAAGATGTGACATTAAGTTGTGGAACATAATTCCCAACAAGGTTGGACTGGACAATCCCTCTGCAATAAAGTCAACACATTTTTCTTAGGTATTTCAAAGAACTAAGATGGGGGTGGGAAATGAAGTCTAAGAAAGTGTCATTTCAACTAGATGCACAGCATAAGTTAGGGGATATTAAAATAATGAACTTTGATTTAAATCATAGCATTAAAGAACCCTGAATGAGTTAATGAGTTTACCTAACTGAATACAGCTAGGCTAAGTGTGAGTTCATAGGCCTTTCTTGTCCTGTCTCTTATTCAGCACTCAAAAAAAATAAAAAAAATAGTGTGTGTGTTTTTTCCCTTGTTCCTACTCATGGAAGCAATACTTTCAAAGAGAAAGGATGTCAGTAAACATAAAAATGAATCAATAAACAGATGATTTTAGTGAGTATTAAGTGCAAGTGCCATGGAGGAAATAAAATAGTGTAAAAAGCTATTTCTTGTCTGAGGTGGGAGTGGAATGCCTTTAGCTGGAACGCTAGGGGATGGCTTCTCTGGGGAAGTAATCTTTTAGTTGAGATCTGAATTAGCGGAAGGTGTCCACGAGAAGATCTAGGGGCAAAGCAAGCAGTTAATGCACATGTCCTTAGAGCAGAACTAGTGAGACTATGTGAGAGTCAGGAAGAAGGCCAGGAGGGCTGGGTCTTGGGAAGTGATGCACAGAGTGGTGAGTAATGGACACTGAAAGGTGAACAGTGACCCCAGGATCATGTAGCCCTAGAAGCAACTGGGAATCATATTCTAACTGTAATGGGAAGTCTTTGGAAAGTGTTCTATAAGAAATGGACAACATAATTTGATTTAAAAAAAAAAATCTCCTCACAGGCCACTTTGAGAAGTGACTATAGAAGGACAGGAGGAAAACCAGTTGAGAGACTGTTAGAATAGTCTACCAAGAGAAGGTGTTGGCTCTATTAAGATGGTACCACTGAAGAGGTGGGGTCCATTGTTGTAGAAGCAAAGGACTTTTTAATGAATTGATTGTGGAATATAATTCTTGGTGTGATGGTTGAAAGTGAAGAATCAATGAAAATGCCAGTATTTTTGGACTGAACAAGCAGGTGGGCAGTGCTGCTGTTTACCAAAAGGCAGAATGAGAGAGAATAAATTGGAATAAGTGGTCGAATGTCCTTTTTCCCAGGTTGCATTATAAGTGTTTGAAGGTATAGTCTTTGCTTCAGGCTTTATTGTTTTCTTCATTACATCAGTTACAGTACTTTGAATATTGTGGATGTTATTGACTGGAAATTGGCTGATTTGGTGATTGAAAATTTGAGGTATGGAGAATTGATGCTTGAGCTTTCTAATATATTAATAAACTATACTGATACTTTTGGCCTCTTATAAAGAGATGACTTTTTAAATTCTTTGCAAATCTTAAGAAATGTGAAGAAGAAAACTGTCATAGACTTAAAAATTTTACTCCTATGCCCTTTCAAATCTTTCACTTGCATCTTGACAGAGTTGTAATTCGCACCAATTTAGTTACTAGGAGGTGGTCATTTTTCGTTAATGAGGATAAATATTCAGTTTCCTTCCTTTGGAATCTTGTCATTAAGATCCAAAAAGAACGCATTTTAGTGTTTTGATGCTTTCCTTACATTGATATTTTACATTTGATGTTTCCGTTATATCGATAGCCCAATGGCTGTGGAAGTTAAATATTATCTATGCTTTTCAGAGCAACAGAGACTTAAAAATAGACAATGCTTTATGCTGGAAATTAATCCCTGAGGAAAGTAAGCATTTATTTAAATGGAAAGTTTGCTGCTGGCACCTAGTTTCACTTCACTGGATCAAATTAAAAAGAGACTTAGAAAGCATTGCACTTTATTATGTTGGGTTTTTATGTCCAGATTTTTATTTCTGGTAATAAGTAAAAACTTAGCTGAACAAATGACCACATAGCTACCTCGAACATATTCAATCCAAGGTGACTACCAGAGAAGGCAATTCTTACCTTGGGAGTATGAATGGTGAAAAGGGGCTGGAAATGAACAATTTCCCTTTACTCATTTCACTTATTAATGTAAAGATGGTGATGACTTCTGTAGAGTGACCATTGTGAGGAGAATTCAGATCCCAGATGTCAAGTGAAACAATTTCCTTTTCTCTAAACTCCTGGGCTTTTCCATGACACTCATACAAACTAATAGGTTCCACCAAGTCAAGCAACCCACGTTTATTTGGATATGCTAACTATCTGCCTCAAAATCAATAAGGAATATAAATTGTAGAATAAGAGCAATTCTTTATTAGAAATAGAATTCAACAACATGGTAGGAGTCGCCATTTTTTTGTTTGTGTTTTTGTTTGTTTTTTTGCCCTGGTGCCTACACTGGTTGGCCACAGGAATGGTAATAATTCCATTTGCTCTACAGAAAGTTTCTCTGAGGGCTGGTCCTTGGTAATGCTAGGACAGAAAGCTTTGGTATTCATACCCAGTCTTCTTAAGACCAGCTTCCACTTATAGCCCCCTGGCTGTCCCTTTTATAGCTGTTTATGTACCTGGAGATTATGAAGGGCTTGTTCTAAACTGCAAAAGTGGCTGTGTTTTTAATATTAGTTAAAATTGTTCTTGACCTCTTCTTTGCCTACAGAATAGAACCCAGACCGCCAGTGACTAGTTTTCCCTGTTTCATATTAAGCTCTTTAAGTCTTTGGCAACAGTTGACCAAACTCTCCTTCTTGAAACTCCCTGCTCCCACTGACATTACCTCATATGTTCTTGGTTTTACTCCTGCTTCTCCCCTCACTCCTTCTTAGTTTTCTTTCCAGGTTTAGCTTCCTCTACATATCTTATAATCTTGGCTATCTCCAGGTCTCCAACTCAGCTTTCAATTTTTTTTATCACAATCTTTCTATGAATACCCATGACTTCAAATGTACCTATCCTATGTTGACTCCAAAATGTACTCTTTCATACCAGAGCTGTCTACTGAAATTGAACTTTGATACCTAACTATCTTATGAGATCTCTCTAACTTGATGTCACACAGGTTTCCCAAACTCACCACATACAGTATTAAAATAATTATATTCCTCCCAAATCTGTTGTGTTCTCCTACCTTTTTCTAGTATGAAGTACTATCGTTGACCCAGTCACCCCAACCAGAAACATGGAAGTTGTCCTAGACTCTTTACTCACCCACCACATGCCATTGCCAAATCCTGTAGAGTCCATTTCCTTGATGTTTCTTAGCTCCAGCCATATTTTCCTTCCTTAGGCCCATTGCTTAGTTCAGATTCAGGTCACTAGCTTCAGACACATTATGACCAAATCACACTGCCTCCCTGGAAAGTTATTTCCATTTGCTATTCCCCATGCTTCACACTTTACAAAATTTCTTTCACATACGTTGCTTTATATTTCCCTTTAGAGCAATCTGTAAGAAGGCACTGTTCTCTATGTTATACTGATGACAGGCATAGAGATTAGAGTGTTCAGTTTTTGAGGTTGTTAAGTACCTAACTGGGAAGGGTAAGAAATCCCTAACCCAAGGCCATCAACTCCCAAGCTTATGCTCCTTCCCATCACAGTATAGATGGTCCCCGATGGTTCAACTTATGATTATTCAACTTAGTGAGGGTGTGAAAGTGATACTCATTCAGTAGAAACCGTACTTTGAATTTTGAATTTTGGTCTTCTTCCAGGCAAGCAATATGCAGTAACATACTCTCTTGTGATGCTGGGCAGTGGCAGCAGCCTCAACTCCCAGTCAGGCTTGCAATCACGAGGGTAAACAACTGATGTTCTACAGTGTATTCATTTGTGTTAGATGATTTTCTCCAACTGTAGGATAACATAAGTGTTCTGAGCATGTTTAAGGTACGCTGTGCTAAACTATGGTGTTTGGGAAGTTAGATGTATTAAATGCATTTTTGACTTACAGTTTTTTTCAACGTACAATGGGTTTATCAGAATATAACCCTATTGTAAGTTGAGGAGCATCTGTACTGTTTCCCATCAGTACTCTATAAAGTAGATATGGAGGGCAGGAACAATTGTTTCCTATTCAAACTGAAGAAAAAATTAAAACAAGGCAAGTGAGGTGACGTATCTGAGGCCATTGCGCTCTCATTCAGAGCAGAGTGGGGAAACCCACATTTCTGACTTCTAAATTTCTGCTCTTTTTTCTATATAACTCTGCTTCCCGGATGTTGTCAAAGAATAAATACCAGAATGTGTTATCCTGAAAAACATGTTTACTATGGGAAATGAAGGGATATCCAGGATATCAGTTAAATACCTAAAATCCCAAATGGTATACGAAAATCTTCCCATTCCAAATTCTCTAATTGTTGGTGCATTCTGTACTATTTGTCTGTAGTTTATATAAAATTCCTAACTAAAATTGTTTTTGCTTTTTGAAGTAACTGTATTCATGGCACTAGCTGACACTTGATTTAAGCTATTGTAAATTCCATTTTTCACTTTCCTTGTGAAGAATACTCAGTGTAGAATGGAGCTTTTGGATAGATGTTCATACATTACCTCATGAGATGCATCTTGTATACCACAAAGTCAAGAAGAATGATGTATAGTCTGCCATCCAAAAACAAAATGAATGAAGGCAGGAAAGTGCCTTCTGTACTGAAACACTACATTATGCTCCTGATGTTTCAGTCTTTGAGACCAGTCACATACCATTTGGTTCAGCCGAAAGGGCAAAATACTGGGATTTCTCATTATTGCTTTAAGCAAAGAATTTGTCATGGAGATTGGATCAGCATTTGAAGTACACCATCAGAGTCTTCCAGCTACTTAACAGTGATGAGAAGGATTTTTAGAATGGCCAATGTTTTGGCTACCATATTCATTACTGAACTGCTGTCACAGAGAAGAATATGAATAAGTGACAGTGGCATGGGACAGGGAAAACCACGGGCTGGGAATTGGATCTGTGTCCTGTTCTAACTTTCAACACATTCTGGCCGTGCAGTGTAACCTCTGTAGGTGTCCAATCTAAGAAGACTCTAAGGTCTCCCATGATATTCTTAAAGATAAGGAGAGAGCTAATATCTAGGTAATAATCCTGTTAGACATTCATATAATAGAACTTCTGATAACCCACCATCAGAACCAGTTATTGATTCATTAGTCAAAAGATTGGATACAACAATCATTTAGGAGGAAAAAATACTTACATTCCTTAATTATTTCACCTTAACTTAAAAAACATGTAACTGTATGGCAGCACAATAAAATCAATTATTTAGTGGTATTTAAAAGAAGAAACGGGATTTCTCCCAATCAAGCCCTCTGATTTTTGTTGTTGTTGTTGTTACCATGCAGTTACTGACTGTTGATTGAAGCTGTTCAACCTAAAGCCACGTTTCTAGCATCTTTGGCTATGACATGAGAAATTTAGGGCCCTGGATTTGATCCAATATTTTTATTCATATCTAGATCCATGTATTTTTCCCATAATGCATAATTTCTTCATTGTCCACAATTTCAGTTTCCAACAATTCATCTTCATTAGTTCAATGTTATAAATTGTCTTTCTTAAATCATCAGAACTTTTAATTTATCAGAGATCAGTTAATAAATTGTGTTCTTTATCATTTTTTTACATGGGAGGATCAAGATTTTCTCTAGCATTATTAACCTCTTGCCACAGTTTTTATGACATTATTTTCCAACATCTAAGTTGTCCATTAATTGCTCTAAAATGTTTGGTACACCAAATTGATTTGAAAGGCCAGAAACCTGGGGCCCATCTGTTATGAAGTTCTACTTCATTTTTCTTGTATAAAGGATGCCTTCACTTTATCATCCATGCTTTCTAGTTTAGATGAGTATCAGAAGTAAACTAAGTGGAAATTTCATTTTATAATTATTTTCTTACTTTTACAGTTATCTCTCTCACCTAATTTGGCAGCAATATATTTTTTTAATTAAAGTTTATTGGGGTGACAATTGTTCAATTGTTAGTAAAGTTACATAGAGTTCAGGTGTACAATTCTGCATTACATCATCTATAAATCCCATTGTGTGTTCACCAGAGTCAGTTCTCCTTCCATCACCATATATTTGATCCCCTTTAACCTCATCTACCACCCTCTTCCCCCCTTACCCTTTGGTAACCACTGAACTATTGTCTGTGTCTATGAGTTCTTGTTTCTCATTTGTTTGTCTTGTTCTTTTGTTGTTTTTGGTTCATATACCACATATCAATGAAATCATATGGTTCTCTGCTTTTCCTGTCTGATTATTTCGCTTAGCATTATAGTCTCAAGATCCATCCATGTTGTCACAAATGGTCCTATTTCATCTTTTTTTACCACCAAATAGTATTCCATTGTGTATATATACCACAACTTCTTTATCCATTTATCTATCAAAGGACATTTTGGTTGTTTCCTTGTCTTGGCCACCATAAATAAAGCTGCAATGAACATTGGAGCACACGTGTCTTTATGTATAAATGTTTTCAGATTTTTTGGGTAGATACCCAGGAGAGGGATTGCTGGGTCATATGGCAATTCTATTCATAATTTTTTGAGGAACCTCCACACAGCCTTCCATAGCGGCTGCACCAGTCTGCATTCCCACCAACAGTGTATAAGGGTTCTTTTTTCTCCACAGCCTCTCCAACACTTGTTACTATTTGTCTTGTTGATGATAGCCATTCTGACTGGGGTGAGGTGATATCTCATTGTGGTTTTTATTTGCATTTCTCTGATGATTGGTGATGTTGAGCATTTTTTCATATGTCTATTTGCCATTTGTATGTCCTCTTTGGAGTAATGTCTCTTCAGGTCCTCTACCCATTTTTCAATTGGGTTGTTTGTTTTTTTGTTGTTGAGTTGCATGAATTTCTTGCATATTTTGGATATTAGCCCCTTATCGGAGGAGTTGTTTGCAAAAATCTTCTCCCATTCAGTTGGTTGCCTCTTTATTTTGTTGATGGTTTCTTTTGTTGTGCAGAAGCTTTTAAGTTTGATATAGTCCCATTCATCTATTTTAGCTATTACTTCTGTTGTCTTTCGAGTCAAATTCATAAAATGCTCCTTGAACCCAAGACCCATAAGTTTAGTACCTATGTTTTCTTCCATGCAGTTTATTGTTTCAGGTCTTATGCTTAAGTCTTTGATCCATTTTGAATTATTTTGGTACACGGTGACAGATAGCAGTCCAGTTTCATTCTTTTGCACGTGGCTTTCCAATTCTCGCAGCACCATTTATTGAAGAGGCTGTCTTTTCTCCATTGTATGTTTTTTTGCTTCTTTGTCAAAAATTATCTGTCCATATTTATGTGGTTCTTTTTCTGAGTTCTCAATTCTATTCCATTGGTCTACGTGTCTGTTTTTCTGCCAATAGCATGCTGTTTTGATTATTGTTGCCCTGTAGTACAAGCTAAAGTCAGGGAGTGTGATACCTCCAGCATTGTTCTTTTTTCTTAAGATTGCTTTGGCTATTTGAAGTCTTTTGTGGTTCCAAACAAATCTGATGCTTTTTTGTTCTATTTCTTTTAAAAATCCCATTGTGATTTTGATGGGGATTGCATTAATTCTGTATATTGCTTTGGGTAATATGGCCATTTTAACTATGTTGATTCTTCCAATCCATGAGCACGGAATATCTTTCCATTTCTTTGTGTCTTCTTCAATTTCTTTTAAAAATGTCTTATAGTTTTCAGCATATAGGTCTTTCACATCCTTGGTTAAGTTTATTCCTAGGTATTTTATTCTTTTTGCTGCAATTTCAAAAGGAATTGATTTCTGTATTCCTTTTGCTGAGATTTCATTGTTAGTATATAGGAATGCCATGAACTTTTGTACGTTGATTTTGTAGCCAGCAACTTTACTGTATTCTTTTATTGTTTCTAATAGCTTTTTGGTGGAGTCTTTAGGGTTTTCTATATATAGCATCATGTCATCTGCAAAGAGTGACAATTTAACTTCGTTATTCCCAATTTGGATGCCTTTTATTTCTCTGTCTTGCCTGATTGCTCTGGCGAGGACTTCCAACACTATGTTGAAAAGCAGAGGTGATAGGGGACAGCCCTGTCGTGTTCCTGAACATAGAGCAAAGGGCTTCAGTTTTTCACTGTTAATTATGAGGTTAGCTGAGGGTTTGTCATATATGGCCTTTACTATGTTAAGGTATTTTCCTTCTATACATATTTTATTAAGTGTTTTAATCATAATGGATGTTGTATCTTGCCCAATGCTTTTTCTTTATCAATTGATAAAATCATATAATTTTTGTCCTTTATTTTGTTAATGTGATGTATCACATTGATGGACTTGCATATATTGAACCATCCTTGTGCCCCTGGGATGAACCCCACTTGGTTGTGATGAATAGTGTTTTTAATGCATTGTTGTATTCGATTTGCTAGAATTTTGTTTAGGATTTTTGCATCTGTATTCATCAGAGATATTGGTCTGTAGTTTTCTTTTTTTGTGTTGTCCTTATCAGGTTTTGGTATCAGGGTAATGTTTGCCTCATAAAATGAGTTAGGGAGTACTGTCTCTTCTTCAGTTTTTTGGAGGAGTTTGAGCAGGATTGGTATTTGATCCTCTTTGAAGGTTTTGTAGAATTTACTAGTGAACCCATCTGGTCCCAAACTTTAGCTTTTGGGAAGATTTTGGATGACTCGTTGAATTTCGTTACTGGTGATCGGTCTGTTTAGATTTTCCAATTCTTCAAGGTTCAGCCTAGGAAGGCTATATGTTTCTAAGAACTTGTCCATTTCTTCTAGGTTATTGAATTTGGTGGCATATCGTCCTTCATAGTATTCTTAGACTATCCTTTGTATTTCTGTGGCATCCATGATAACGTCCCCTTTTCCATTTCTGATTTTGTTTATTAATGTCTTCTCTCTTTTTATCTTAGTGAGCCTAGTCAGGCGTTTGTCAATTTTGTTAATCTTTTCAAGGAACCAGCTCTTTGTCACATTAATTTTTTCTGTTGTCTTTTTGTTCTTTATTTCATTTAGTTCTGCTCTGATTTTTATTATTTCCTTTCTTCTGCTGACCTTGGTCTAGTTCTTTAAGGTGTAATGTGAGGTTATTTATTTGGGATTTTTCTTGTTTCTTGAGATAGGCCTGTAATGATATAAATTTCCCTCTTAAAACTGCTTTCGCTGCATCCCAAAAATTTTGGTAGGATGTATTTTCATTGTCATTTGTTTCTATGTATCTTTTGATCTCTCCTCTAATTTCTTCTTTGACCCAGTCGTTCTTTAAAAGTATGTTGTTTAATCTCCATGTATTTGTGTTTTTTCCTGCTTTCTTTTTGCAGTTGATATCCAATTTCAAAGCCTTGTGATCAGAGAATATGCTTGGTATGATTTCAATCTTCTTAAATTTGCTGAGGTTAGTTTTATGTCCCAATATATGGTCTATCCTTGAGAATGTTCCATGTACACTAGAAAAAAATGTATAGTCTGATGTTTTAGGATGAAGTGCTCTATAAATGTCAATTATGTCCATTTCATCTAATGTGTCATTTAGGGCTGCTATTTCATTATTTATTTTCTGTTTGGATGATCTATCCATAGCTGTCAATGATGTATTTAGGTCCCCTAGTATAATTGTGTTTTGGTCAATTTCTCCCTTTAGTTCTGTTAGTAGTTGCTTGGTATATTTCGGTGCTCCCTGATTGGGGGCATAAATATTGATGACTGTTATGTTTTCTTGTTGTATAGTCCCCTTTACCATTATGAAATGTCCATCTTTGTCTCTTGTTACCTTTTTCACCCTGAAGTCTGTTTCATCTGATATCAGTATGGATACACCTGATTTTCTCTGGATACCATTTGCTTGGAGTGTCAATTTCCACCCTTTCACTTTGAGTCTATGCTTGTCCTTGTAGCTGAGATGTGTCTCTTGGAGACAGCATATGGTTGGGTTTAGTTTTTTGATCCAATCTGCTACTCCATGCCTTTTTATTTGTGTGTTCAGTCCTTTTACATTTAGGGTGATTATTGATATGTGATGAATTCCTATCATTTCTATCTTTAGTTTCCTTGTAAGACTGCGTCTCCATTGTTTCTTTTCCTTTTTGTTGTTGTGTATTATTTCCATGTGAATGTATTCTATGATGTTTCCCTCTGTTTTGTTTTTTATTACAGTATGTATTTCAGTTCTGGATTTTTTTGAGTGGTTACCCTTAAGTTTATGTAAAAGAAAGTTTGATATTTAGAGTATTCCATTTTCATCAGCATGCCTACTTTCTCCATTCCCATATTCCAGTTCATGCCTTTACTCTCCCCTTTTTTATGGTTTGGTTACCACAAATTGTCCCTGTTGATGGTGGTCGAATAGCCTCCTTTAGTATTTCTTGTAGTGCAGGTCTCGTATCAGAAAATTCCCTCAGCTTCTGTATGTCTGGAAAGGTCTTTATTCCTAGGTCTTTATTCCTCCTTCATATCTAAAGGATATCTTTGCTGGGTATATTATTCTTGGCTCATAATTTCTCTCTTTCAATAGTTTGAATATTTGGTTCCACTCCCTCCTGGCTTGTAGAGTTTCTGCTCAGAAATCTGATGATAATCTAATGGACTTTCCTTTGTAGGTTACCATCTTCTTTTCCCTGGCTGCCTTGAGGATTCTTTCTTTGTCGTGGATTTGACAGCTTCAATACAATGTGCCTTGGAGAAGGCCTGTTGGGGTTGAGGTAATTAGGTGTTCTATGTGCTTCTTGGATTCAAGGATTCAGTTCCTTCCACAAGTTTGGGAAGTTCTCATCGACTATTTGTTTGAATATACTCTCCGTCCCCTTCTCTCTTTGTTTTCCTTCTGGTATGCCCATTATTCTTATATTGCTCTTTCTGATGGAGTCAGAAAGTTCTTATAGATTTCTTTCATTTCTTTTAAGTCTCAGGTCTCTTTCTTCTTCCATCTGTGTCATTTCCAGGTTTCTGTCTTCTGTGTCACTGATTCTTTCCTCCATCTGGTCAACTCTGCTACCTAAGCTGGCTGTTTCATTCTTAATTTATTCTATTGAGTTCTTAATCTCCAGAAATTCTATTTGGTTCTTTTTTAAAATTTCAATCTCTTTGGTAAAATGTTCATGTTGTTCTTTGGTTGTGTTTCTGAGTTCATTAAACTGCCTTTCTGTGTTTTCTTGCATCTCGTTGAGGTTTTTTT
Source organism: Rhinolophus sinicus (assembly GCF_036562045.2). Taxonomy (NCBI): domain Eukaryota; kingdom Metazoa; phylum Chordata; class Mammalia; order Chiroptera; family Rhinolophidae; genus Rhinolophus; species Rhinolophus sinicus. Next base: position 111,368,609 of record NC_133756.1, read on the forward strand.
CAGAACTGCAATCTTGAATTCTCTTTCATTTAAGTCACATATTTCCATATCTTTAAGTTCATTTTCTAGAGACTTTTCACTTTCTTTCTGAGCTATCTTGTTGCCTTGGTTATTCATGGCAATTAGTGATTTATTATTTCTCTTCTTAGACATCTACAGGAGTGGGTTCTGCAACAGATTGATTGGAAGAAGTCTTTCTTTTGTTTTCCAGTACACGTTGGTAGAATGTTTTATTTTCTCTCTCACTGCAGCCTTTTTTTCTCTCTCACACTGTAGTGTTTATGTTTTCTCTGCACTATTCCAGCTTCTCACACAATGGGGAGATTCCCTGTAAGGGGGGGTTCTCCTAAGTTAAAAGTTTGCCTGGGTCATAGGGCGCCACCTCCATGATGGGATATGGGGAGCTTCTGAAATTCCAAAGCTCTTCCTGCACCAGGTTCAGAGCCCGTGTGTTTCAGCAGTTCTGTTTACTCCTGCACAGATCTGCCCAGATAGGTGGGGACAGGGGTGGTGTGAGTTGTGAGAGGTGGCCCAGAGCAATGGCAGCGACCACCACCACAGCCAGCCCTCCTTCCAAAGCTCGCTCCCCTTTGTCGGAACTAATTGGGCTGTGAATCTGTGTCTGGGGACCACAGTTCTCAGAACTTCAAATATTCTGTTCTTTGGATCTGACAGTGCTGCTCCTCTGCTTCTAGCACTGGGCAGGTGGGGGCGGGGTGAGCTCTGGGAGGGTAGGGAGGGGCCGACTAGTCTCAGTGCCTAAGGCTCCATTCTCTGCTTGGCAGTGAGGGCTTAAACCACCGTTTTCAGCCTTCCTCCCTCAGTCTTTGCTCTGAGGTCTCTGCCATGAGCATTGGATTCAGCCATGTTATATGCTGTCCCCTCAGCCCTGTGGGCCATAAACGGAGCCCTAGCAGTCCGAGTTCTTCCCTCTTCCATAGCTGCGGTTGTTCCGGGATGCAGCGAGCTCAGAGCACTGAGCTAGGTCTGCGTCCTGTGCCCCTGCGGCTCTGTTTCTTCACTTCTCCCTTCCCTCCTCCCCCGCTCGCGCGATTCGCCCACATTTAAGTGAATGAATTCAGTAGTGAGCTTCTTCATCTTGCCTGTCTGCTGTGCAGGGAGTCATTAATGGAGTTATAGTTTTTCAATTTGTTGGAAATTCCAGGGGAGATTTACAGAGGCTCACCTCATGCCGCCATTTTGATCTAATCCTCAGCAATATTTTTAACAACAAAAATTTGTTAAGTTTTCTAGATCAGTTAATTTACTCTTCATATAAACAATTTTTTACACACTCATATTTCATTTTTGTAACATTTAATTAAATTACATGATTATGAAAGTGAATAAAATAGAAATAAACGGATTTGAGAACAATTACAACTGATTCTTAGCATACAAGTCCATGGAAGGAATGGAAATAAATAGGCCATGAGCACTCTACTCCTGTGGGCATCAGTCAGCTTGTCACTGAGGGGATGGAGAGGACTTGTTAAGCTGTAAAAAGATGCTGATTAAGAATGCTCAAGAGTGAAACTTGTGGACTATTAAACTTGAGTATGATCTGTGATGATTTGCTACAGTTAGTGGTCCTTGTCTATTATTGTAATTAATAACTTGCATGAAAATGTAAAAGGCATCTTACTATATTTGAAGATGATACATACTAGATAAAAGAGTGCAATTTTGTAATGGCTAGCATATCTTAAATGCTCAATAAACATTTATTGAGTTGGTGATCTAATGTTAGCTTAAAATATTATACAACTAAATCAAAATCAATAGCATTAAATTTGAGAAGGGTGGATATTAATAACTATGTTGAGTTTCCAAAAACCCACTGTTCAAGTACATAATATATTTGATTTTGAACCATTTGATGTCAAAAATATATGAGAGGTTAGGTTGACACTAAACTTAATAATTCAATTCAGCACATGTTAAAAGTCCATGTTATCTTTGGCTGCTCTGGGAATAGTATAGAATCCAAATAGAGGAAAGTCATCATCGCATGGTACTTAGCCCTGATTTGACATATCTAGAACTCTGAAATCATTTCAAGGTTCTGCAATGTAAGTAATAATCAAAAGAAAAAAAAAGAAAGAAAGAAAGAAATTAAGAGTATACAGAAAAAGATAGGTAGGAATTTTGAAACTATCTCATAAAGAAATAACCAGAAGTGTTGGGAATGTTTACTTAAGGAATAAGTTGCAAAACAGGAAAAGAGGAAGGCCAAATATGAGATGGATAGACTCCATAAAAGAAGCCATAGACATTTGTCTACAGGATCTGAGCAGGGCTGTTGAAGACAGGACATTATGGACCTTACTAATTCATAAGGTCACCAGGAGTTAGAGTCAATTCAATGGCACTGAACACATAGGCAGAAGGAATATCTGTCATTCAGTGGGTATGCTAAGGACAGACAGGAGTTACACCAAGCAAAGGAAGAACTTGTCAATAGTTATAGCTGCTCCTCTGTACATTGTATTTCCCAAATATGTAGCAGGCACATCAAGCTAATCTTGTATAAAACCAAACTCAATTATACTTTTCTATCTACACGTGTACTTTCCTATACACACATGTACTATTTGGTTCTGTTAACAGTGTAGTCATCCTCTCAGTCAATGATAGAACTCAGTTCATTTTTCCTCATCACCACCCACCTTCTAACACCAAAGTCAGTCTATTTTTAAAGACTTGTTTGGAAGTTCTAGAAGAGAACACTATTACCCCTTTACCTTGGGAAGAGCATGTTCCTTCTATCTAGGGGATTTTTAACTTTCAGAAGAAATGTCCCCCCATCCAGATCACTAGAATCAATTCAGGAGAGCAAAGTGCCCTCTCTGAAACCTCTTCTTATTGATTTTTATATATTTTACCTCCAAGTGTGTTCAGTGTATACCCTTTTCCTACTCGCTGCCATTATCCAAGTTTAGGCATTTATTAATTTTCTCCATCATTATGGCTTCCCATTAGTCCCCCTGCCTGTAGATTTCCTCCTCTTTCTTCTATTGTCCAGCGTATTTTCAGATTTACCATTCTGAGTCATAGAAGTTACCATCCTGATCCTCCTCCCCTCTCCCATTTAGCAACCTTGGAGACCTCACTATTGCCCCCAAGATAAGGTCCAGAACTCTTGACATGGTATTCATTGCCCCACATGATCTACCCCTAGTTAGCTTCCTAACCTCATTCCTGGCCCTGCTCTGGCCAAGCCAAACACTCCAATTCTTACAGAATAGCACATACTTTTCACCCTCCATGACCTTGATCCTCATACTCTTGTAGCATCTCAGAAAGTCTTCTTGTCCTTCTCCACCATTTAAAATACATATACATCCTTCCAGATCCACCTTAGATGGTTTGTCTATCAAATATACCTAGAGATTGATTGAAAAATATTCCCCATATGAAAAGGTACCATATGGTTTGTTTGATTTCACCATCTTCTTTATTATCAAGCATTTATTGATTACTACACTATGAAGCAATCAAAGAGTCATCCCAAGCATCTAACATAGTCCCTGGTGTGTAGTAAGTGACCAATTAACATTTGCTGGATATAAACAGAACATATAAATAATCATATAACACAACTCATGTTAAGTATCAATGAAACAACAGGAGGAATATCCAGCTTCATGGAAAAAGGTGATGATATTTTGGTTATGTTGCATTTGCGGTACTAGTTGGATATCCAAGAAGACATACTCTTCATTTTAAGAATAGTCACAATTTAATGCACGTACTTGAAGAGAGGGAAAGTAGACAGAAAAAGAGAAGAAAATAAATATTAAGAGAGCAGATAAATTGTGGATACAGGTATTCAAGAGAAAGGTGAGGAGTTAAATATGACAAGGAGAGATGCGAGTTCTTCAGAAATGTGAGTGAAGAACGAAATAGAATATTGAGAACACATCAGGATGTATTTTAGTGATGGATGGGACTTTACAAGGCATCTTAAATAAGTTTATTGTCACCAGTTTTTTCATCAGAGACACAGACAAACCTTTTTTAGTGCTCTTCATTAAGATAACAGTTTTAACATTACAACATTTTGGAAAGACCCCTTATCCTGCCTCTCATTGCTTTAAGAGAAAGAGAAAATTAAAAATCAATTTATCACCACCAGTTAGGACCTTTGTGTTTCATGTGTAATAAAACAATTTAAATTCAGATGCTCAAAAAAATTAATTTAACACAGCAACAGGCATGCATGTTTCAGCACCATTCAAATGTCATTTTCTTAGACAACAGCTAGGGAGTCTTTCACTTGGGAAATCAGAAAATTGTTGGGAAAAAAACTCTACTATTCTCTGGATCAATGTTATTCAATGACAGCATGATTTAGAAAGGCAATAGGGCTGTTACCTCTCTCTGAGTCTTAAAAAGTCTTAGCAAGATTTACCTCCACGGTTATCTTTTTTGACACATCAGCTTAGCTACCTAAGTACAGAGTTGGTTTTCTACTGGGTGACAGGGATGTCTTCTCCAGGGTCAGTGCTATGACGTGATGCTGCGCCTTCCTCATTCTCATTCGACTCACCCACCATTCATTGTCACTTAAATACTCAAAAGTCCAGGGCTCACTAATGAGGTGGTATGAATAGGACAGAGAAATCTCTCTATAACATGATCTTCATTTTAAAAAAAAAGATCTTCAAAAGCCACTGACATGCAAGTTTGACATACATAGTGAAACTAAAGGGTGGTATTTTATGCAAAAACTAAATAAATAAATAACAACACTGTCCGTGGTTTTTAGTGAGAGTTCAGCATTTCCTAATCGAGTGTGTTGGGTCCTCTACATGGACTAATCACAGAGCTTTGATTTCACCTTTCTGAAAGGCAACACGGTTTGTCTCAAAAGAACAAATTTTGGAGCTGAAAAACCTGGGTTCTTCTACTCTTGCTACCTACTCCCTGTGAGACCTGGAGCCTTAATTTAATTTCCCTAAAAATGGACATAATAGCTAGTTCTCAATGTTGCTACAAAGTTTAAAAGAAATCAGGCATGGAGCCTTACAGATAGATGGAACTATCTCCATGGTATTCATCATTCAAAAGGATGCCTATGAAGCATCTTCTGTGGGCCATCCCAGAACTGAGAATGTGGAGATGAATAAGCCCTACCCCTTGCTTTAAAGCACACATGACTTAATAGGAAAAACAGGCATATAAAGAAAAGGTGGTGATTCTTAGCCCTGGCTGCTATTATACATGTGTGCAAAAGATGATTTCAAGTACAGAGCAGCATGTCAGCTGTGCTAGGGAGGTCAGGAGGCATGTCAATAGTATGCTTCATAGAAGAGTTGTGGGTTTTTTTGTTTTTGTTTTTAAGACAAAGAACATTCTGAGTACTTAGCGCTCCAATGTTGAAGTTTTAAGTTTTAGCTGTGTCTTCCTCCCTTGATTCTTCCCATTGCAGTTCTCATAATTCTATCTGGTTGGCCTCTCTGCTTGAGGAGGTGAAGAGCCAAGCAGTGGTTACCTACAATTTCTTAGTCATGGTAGAACTAGCAACATGCTGTCCATGTAGCCAGTGATATGGAAATAATGGAATCTGTTTGGTACCAGTTATTGTCACCTAATAACCACTGCAAGTACCCCCAATGCAGATACTACTTAAATGGAACTGTGAGGAAATAACAAAAATCCCCCTGCATCCAAAGGTCTTGACTGTCAGATAATTCACTGTAGTTGTCTTAGTAGAGTAAAAGGGTAATTATATGTTCTAAAAGTCTCTGTTTGTTCCAGTCTTACATGTTGGAGCAACTGGCTGACTTTTCAGGAGTCAAATTCTCTGAGCACTTCGTGGTACCTTTTGCCTTTAATAGTGTCACTAAAACTTTAAAAGGGACATTATTGGAATAATTGAAGGGAGAATAATAAAGTAGTTTAAGGTAGTGGTAAGTAAGGTGAGATTACTGAGTATTTCCTTGTTTCAATTATCTGTGCTAGGGTAATGGTGAGGAAGTTATGAGGGATTCTAGTTACTCATTAATCTTAGTGAGTGTCGTTGATCTTTACTGGTGAAGAACTGTTGGTACTTTCTAAACTAGTGGAAGATAAATGATAAAGGAAAGGATTAAACAGTTTAAATGAAAGAAATGCAGTTAGCAGATTAGCATGTAGGAAAAAATGATCCGTCTCACTAATAAACAAAGAAATACTCATATATCTGTAGTATTATTTGTATCAATTGAATTATCAATTTTTTAAAAATTATGTCAGTACTTGTAAGATTGTAGTGAAACTGGTATGTGCATATATATATATATATATATATATATATATATATGCATACATATACATATGTACATACATATACATATATATATGGGGGGGTGTATATGTATATTTAAAAATATTTTAGGGCAATAAAATGATATAAAGCTTTTGAAAAGTACTCAATAACAGAAATCAAGAACCTATGCATTTTTTTTTTGGTAGGGAGTGTACATTCAAAGGAAATTGTCAAATAAGGAAAAGTAATTGATGTGAACATGTTCATTGCAACATTGTTTATAATGTCAAAACAATGGAAATAACCCAATATCCAACCATTAAAGCAAGTTTAAATAAATTATATCTTCATAGAAAATAATATTATATAACACCAAAATAACAATTATGGAAACCCTATCAGAATTGCTTAAATTATAAAGTAAGCAGGGAAAATGCAGCATATATAGTTATATATATTCTGCGTATATATAAAACTATGTGAAACACATGTGGGCATACAGAAAGTCATAGAGTGGAAAGTACACACAATTGGCAACAAGACAGGCTTTAGTTTTAATTCTGGCTCCATATTTGCAAGCTGTTGATTTCTGGCAAGTTATTTATGTTCTATGTGTTTTGTTTTCTTATACATGAAATGGGGATACTCATATCTATCTTATAGCCAACTGCAAGAATTAAATTAGATCATTCTGTAAAGTCTGAAACAAGGTCATGGAATAATGGGTGAATTTTTTTCTCTTATTTTGATTGTCATTTTTTAATGTTTTTGCAATAGAAAATATATTTGAATTTAATGTTAATCACCAAAGTTATGTTACACTCAGAAATATGCAACTTGTGTCACTGATTATATGGCTAACTGAAATGACCTAAGTAATAATTTTTATTTAATACCAAACATCTCAAAGTATACACTGCTAAATCATATTAGTTTACTTACTTAACAAACCCTATGTAGCTTTGATTACCATGAAACAGGTATCGTTCAAAACACCTCACTCACTGAATTATCATAACAGCCCTATGAGGAAGGTACTACTATATGCTAGTCTTATAGATTAGAAGCTGACACACAGAGAGCTTTAAGTAACTTGTTCAAGGTCCCATTGGAATATGTGGTAGAGCTAGATTTTGAACTCAGGCAGTCTGGCTGCATGGTCCAACTCCTGAATGTTATGCTACTTTTCAACTGGTCAATCAAAACATGTCCAGTGACCAAGTGTGGTGCTGGCACTGTGAGGGATGCCAGAAAATAAAGGACACAATGCTTGACTGGAAGATCATTCTCTGGGGTTTAGCTACAGACCCCAAATTCCGCTCCCTCAACCTCAAATAAATGCCATCCATGTCACAAGTAAATACTATTCACGGGGAGCTACCTCTTCTCACCCCGAATGACCAAATTATAAATTTAAATCTGCAGTCTACCGATTGACCTTCTGTGACAATGTCAGTCAGTGTTTTCAGAGTATATATTGAGAAATCCTAGAGCTGTGCAAAGGAGCGTAGTGCTCTGCAAACATTTGACTCGAGTTTCTCTTTATACATATATCTTTGTATACACACCTTCATATACTGCTTGTATATGCAACTAATATTACAGCTAAAGTATTAAACTAATACTGCACATTAAAATTACACACTGAAATATGTTTTATCTTACATGGTAACACATAGAAAACCCACCATGAATTCCTCCTTGTGGTTGGATTGTCATTGTGCATATCTCAGATGAAAATGTCCCTTTATCTCTTTCTAACTAAAGAGCACTCTGAGATTGCAAAGAGTACTCTGAGACTGTAAATTCTTACAAACCTGAAAAATTGTTACCATTTGGGAGGTAGTACGAGTATAATACGATGGTTAAGAATAATTGCTCTAGAATCACACAAATCTAGATGGCATTGCAAGCGCGGGTATTTACCACATGACTTTGGGTAAGTTTCTAAACCTCTCTGTTAAATGGGACAGTACGTACTTCACAGGGTTGTAAAATATAAAAGATGTAAACATATAGACTTAGAAAGTGCTCAATAAATACAAATGCTCAATAAATGTTAGATATTAGCATTTTTATTGCAACCACTTATCTGTAAATCAATCCTTTCTTGTTACCATGCAACCAAAACAAAATATGAATTAATTGCATTAACTTAAGGTTAATATGCAACTAGAAATCCCATTTTTCAAGTTTTTGTGTTCATCCAATAGCTGAATTGTTAATGATTAATTGTACAAGTGTTACAAAATTGAACTAATAAATTTATACTAGTTAAATACTACTCCAATTTGCAAATTCACTGTTTTTAAATTTTTGTTTGGAAAAAATATTCTGCATTAAAAAAAATAATACATTGCATCATAATGAAATTTATTTTGATGCTCTATGTTGTCTTATTCCAAGGGGGATAAAAATTACCTTTTCCAAATACGTTTGTTTCCTTTATGTCTATCTGTCATTTAAAGCTTACTTTTGACTAATACATATCGAAATCAAATTATGTGGAAGTAGTAGCCCCTTATCTGGTTGAATGTTGTATTTGGGGAATGATTCTACTTATCGCCAAAGTACAGTGATTTAATCTCTACCTATTTCTTTCAAGATTGGTTCTTTTCTTGACAACAGGACTGATTATCATGTTTGAAGACATTTTACATAAATGATCTATAGTTGTTTTTCTTTCTTTTCTTACAGTCATTCCCAACACAGCACTGCAACCCGCCAGCCTTCAGTGACTCTGCAACGAGCCATCTCACTGGAAGGGTAAGATAGGAGCCTTCTCTAAACTAAACTGTGCAGCCTCATCATTTTGATCATAAAAAAAGGTTCTCCTTTCTTTCCTTCTCTCCCTCCCGTTCTCTCTCTCTCTCTCTCTCTCTCTCTCTCTCTCTCTCTCTCTCTCTCTCTCTCTCAGCAAATATCTATGAAACTTATGTTGTATGCCAAACACTGTGCTATGTAGTAGATTTAACAAATCAAATAACATTTCTTCTTTCCCTTCAGAGAGCTCATTGTCTAGTGGGGGAGTGACAGAAATAAGTGCACGTACTTGTATACAGCATAAGCGTCACACAGGATATACATATAAGGGATTAATGGAGGATTCAGGAAGGAAACCTGTCTGAGAATGGGTATCAGAGAGGGAGGGGGAGGGGGATCAGGATGCTTTCAGAGATGATATAACTTTTGAGCTGAGAACTGAAGCATCCAGAGACATTTGCCTGACAGATATCGGAAGGAAGAGGAATCTGACCAGAAGAAAGAGCATACGCGTAAACATGACCACATGAGCAAGCATGTGCTGTGAAAGGCCATTGAGTAATTCAGGGCTTAGGCACAGGGTGTGTGAGGCAGTGGATATGAGAATGGAGATGTTGGCTGGGCAGGCTTATATGAGAGGACTTAGTATTTTGTATTTCTAAATTCCCCAATCAGATAAAAGCCGGAGAGGTTAGGTCAAAGGGGGTAATATTTCCCTCCACTTGCCTTATAATTGCAACTGGTTTAATTGAGAACTTTTAATTGGTTAATGTATAAAAATCAAATTATTTTATTTTTCCAATATCTATTACCAACTATACTTTGTTTAGCCCTATTTCCCAATTAAGCTTTCTTAATGACATTTCAAGTCAAACCTCTAACTTTATTATTTATTAGTCATCTCCAGTTTAAAATCTTATGTTTTATTCAGGCCTCTGTCCCTCCTTCCAACATAATTAAGACTTGGGTTCACCCAAAGGATTCTGGAGTTGATAGAGGTGTGATCTGCAGTCTGTCTTTCTCATACCACCCTCTAGATCTTTCTTTCTCTTAGACTTATCCTTTGGTTGTATTCGGCATAAATAAGGAAGTGGGAAATGGCATTTCCTTACCATTCTGCTGTGGCTGTCTCCTTTCCGCTGGCTATCTCTAGGAATGTAGCCTGGGTCGGTAAAGAACCAAATATGCACTGATGCTATGAGACTCAAATCACTCCTTCAGCCATGTGGTGCCCTGGGAGACTCAACTCTCTCTCCCCATCACTCTTAGTGTTAGCACTCTGTAGCCTTCTGATGCGCTCACCACTTTGCCCACGCAACAACCCTTCACAAGCTCATAGTCCCCTTTCTCATCTGTCCTCAGAAGCTTCTCATGTGAGGCTGGCAGGCATGAGCAGCAGCATCCTTCTTTCCTGCCCCTCAGGGATAGTCCTTACCTCCTCTCTCCCTGGCTGACCTTCCCCTCTTCTCTCCATTGGGTTGTTTCCCAACCTCAGGAGCAACAGGGCAAGTCAGCACACTCCATGGCCCAGTGGACATCCACCTGGGAGGGAGGTATTAGTCTTTCCTTCATGGAACAGCATAAATTTTATAAATACTTTTCATGGAGTGCCCTTTCTTGCCTTCAGCTAAGGAAACCCCTTGAATGTCCCCAAACTCATGGGAAGGTAAGTGAAAGGAATATGACCTCTCCATGAACACAGCACTCCCCCCAAAAGGATACTTCCTTTTCCTGCTAATTCTCTTCTCTTTTGGATGATAAAGAACATCAAACCACTTTAGTTCCTCTAGTAACAAAGAAAACAAACAAATAACAACAACAACAAAACAGAGAGATAGAGGTAGTAGGCTAAACATGAACTTAGCTCTGGAGAATTAGTAACTAATTTCTCAATAGCACACTATCTCCGTTGTAACATTTGTTCTAGTCCATTAAAAAAAAAAGACACAATTCTCAATCAATACATCATAGCATTTTGTTCTATAATATACAAGGTGGTCTAGATCATGGATCCAAGCTGACTTACCAAATTTAAATCCACACTCAGGAACTCAGTAGCTGTGTGACAGCAAGTTACTTGGTTTCTTTGTGTCTCGGTTTCCTCATCTGTAAAATGGTGATGCTAATAATATTTCTCAACAGGATTATTTTTTTTTTCAAGAACTAAATTCATATATATTATTTTTTATAAAAGTAGTGACATTATATATGTGTTTGTTACAGTAGTTGTTGCTGTTCTTATACAAAATATATACTTAATTTATCAGGCAGGAGAATTTCTCATTTATATTAAGAAAGGATTTGTTATAACCGTCAAGGACTGGTGTCTTCACTATACTTTGGAGAGCCATATTCCTGTACTCACGGGTAATAATCATTTGTGAAAGCAATCCAGACCTTGTTTGAGTCTGCTTCATTGCCTTGCTAATACTTATATAAAAATATTTCAATTACCAAGATTATATTTAAATGCTTATTAAACACACCAAAGAATAATCTAAGCCTTTTCTACATATCAACTTATCTTCGGCTCCAAAACAAAGAACCGAGGACCAGAATAAGAAATGCTCTTTAATTTTGGATGTGTATACGTATCTTAGAATGTTCAAGACAAAGAGACCACTTAAACGCACAAGAGGAAATAGTCTCTCCAGCCTGTGGACCTTCTCCAATTGAACTTGAGAATGAATGTTCATGAGTCAGCACCTGCGTTACAAGTGGGTGCAGCCTTGCAACCGCACTCTCCATACCACTCCCCTCAGTTTCCTCTTTCAGGAAAGTGCCTACTTTAGAAAAACTTTTCCACAAAACTCAGTTGCTGGTCACATCCTCCGAAGGACTGTGATCAGGTTTGAATTCTGCATGTCACACCAGGTACGTGGAAAGAGCCAAGGAAAGGACATCCAGAGTTAACAAAGGGATGGACAGCATTCTATTAAGAAAACACTGACAAGGTTAAGATTCTATATTGACAGGGAAGGGAGCGTCATGATGTGCTCAATGAGATCATATTCAAAATGTGCAGCTTGTTGGAAGTAAGTATAGTATAAATTCATGGATCTTCCTTCAAGGGGAGAGAAAAGAAACTAACATTTATTGAGTGCTTATAGATGGCAGGCTAGATGGATCTATCTATCTATCTATCTATCTATCTATCTATCTATCTATCTATCCACCTTTCCATACACCTGTCCAGCCAGCCAGTCAGCCATACATCCATTAATCTATCAGATTTTATTTCCAAAATAGTTTTATGAAAACAGGCCTTCTGTTTTCTAAATTTTGATACACAAAGAGATTAAATAATTTCCCAGACCACTTACACAGAAAGTAGTACATCTTATGTTTGAAATCAAATTTGACTCCACTGTACAACTCCATCCCCTATAATGTGGCATGAAAAGGCTTTATTGAGCTTGTCACCACATTCATAAACCACATTCATGCTAAGTTAGACATAGTGAAGAACTTCCCAGGGTAAAAAATGATAAAGAACTACAACTGACTCTAAGCCTAGAAGTCGTTAAACAGAATTAATAGCCCATCATTTGGGATGGCTCTGGAGGTCCACTTGCATGCTAAGTGTCTGAGGTGTTGTTTGTGGTAGAGGTGAAGGGCTGGGGGCTGAGCTTCCACTGGTCTCTACCTCACCTTTCTTGTTCCCTATGAAGATCTCTGTTGGCTGAGGAGCTGTCATTCCATATTTTGGTCATTAGCAGTAAGACTTCCTCTAGCTATACTAAATAATGGCATTTCCTTCTAAAGCTATTTCCAAACCTGTTCTTTCTTCTTATTCACCAAAGTGTATTAGCAGTTTGCCAGTAAGCATTCTTTAAGCATTTTGCGTTGTTTTCCGGTTGAATGAAATGACCTCTGTGATAAACACAATCAGTAATTCTAATTCATTGCTAAAATGAAGCCCAAAATGTGAAGGCCTTAACCTGGCTTCAAAACACAGGAGTGACTGCTTCTCTAAAAAACGAAACAAAACAAAAGTATTATCAGCTGTGTCCATTGTTTCAACTGATATAAAGTAGTTTGCCTCTATTTAGTGAATAATGCACTCAGAAAAATATTCTGTTCCCTGCAATCATGAAAGAAAACTGACTCTAGAATCAGAGAACTGGTTTCAAATTCTGGTTCTCTGCCGTCTGTTGTTACTGCGACCTTCCCCCTCTAAGCATGGGTTTCCTCCTCAGCCAAAAGGGATAATAGCACAGGACTCACCAACTTTCTGTAAAAGTAGCAGGTGCATGTTGGAAGCTCAGCAAGTACTAGTTAAATGTATACTTAGTCCAAGTGTTCTAAGAAAACAAACAAAAATTTTACTTTTATAACCTCAATTAGTTTGAAGATCCACTTTGAACGCTTGTTAAATACACACATTTGTATTTATTTATGTAAAACAGTTCTGGATGTAAAATAAAATATTTGAAGTAGAAATAATTTTGCATTCCTCAAATATTTAGAAGGGAATATTTCAGTAATTCTCTACGAAGCCCAGAACACTAAAGTCCATGCTATATGTGTGCAGCTGACCATAAGATAGGAGAATGTGGCATATAACCATTGGCACTGAATGCATAGTGAGAAAGTTGTTTTTCACTTTGCATATTCCAAAGGGTCTTTAACAGGTTTTCCATTAAGGTGTTAGACTATTGAGTATAGGAAGGCAATCAGCTGAAATTGGAAATTTTATTATTTCCAAACTCTCTTTTCTAATGCTTTTGTGAAAAGCAACTACGTCAGATTTGTTTTTTAAATGAATGTACTTTAAAAGGACCCGTGTTCATGTTTTTCACCTAAGTTGCTATTTGCTTGACATAAAATAAGTAGAAATCTTTCAGATTTCCAGTTAATTTGATCCAGGGAGACAACAGAACTGTCTAATTGAGCGTCTACCTAATGTTACTGCTGTTTGTTTGTTTGTTTTTTAAATTGATATCTGAATCATCTATAAGTATGCCAGACATAGCAATGCAGAAACATCCCCATTAGCAGTGAGCTCCTTGCTTCAGGTTCAAGTTGATGGGTCTGGCCCACTCCTTCATCTCCTTTTCCTCCTGACACCCCGTTAAAAAGGAGCTAATAAAATTAAAAAAGGGACCATCCCATAAACTATCCTCAAGGAAACAGCAGTAATTCTGGGAACAAACTAGAAATGGGAGAGGACATCCAAAATGAAAAGACTTCATTGCACTTCTGGATTACAGGCAGCAGGTAGATTAGATGTATAGATTGTATACGTCTAAAAGTATAGATTGATGGCACAGAACAAAGGCGTTCCAGCCTTCCATCATCTGCAGGGGCAGGGCCGTGGGCTATATGACTCCAGGGGGGACTTTCACGTTGCAGTCTGTCTATGTGAATGTCATCTCCTAGAGCTATGTTTCCAGGGAGGTCACCCACAAAAAGTCCCGCCACACTGCAGCAGCCTTGTAAGGAGGAGCCTCCGGCTCAGACGGAAGCGGATCTGCCTAGCAGAACCCAGGAAACGCAGAGACTTCAGAATAGTGACAACAGATGGAATTGAGAGCAGAGTCTGAGAATAGGACTGCAGAGGCCCCCACTCAGGATACACACCCCTGCATACAGAACCGCTGCCAGCCACGTACTTACAAGTACTTATCTACCAAGCAGGAAATGAAGGCTCTGCTCTAATGAAATACAATTTCTTCTGAGGAACCCAGGAAAGCTAGTTTGCGTGTTGCCCACGCAGCAAAGCCCTTCACAGTGTGTCAGTAACAGGGACAGTTTCAGGTGTGCTCACCTAACCTGCAGCCTTTCAGTACTCTTATCTACAACATCCCCTGCAGCATTTCTACTACTTCATTCTTAAATATGAGCAGATAGCCGTGGGTCAGCAAAGATTTTAACAAAACCCACGAAATGACAGAAATAAGATTAAAACACATATTCACAGAAAAAAAGAAATGATTCTCAAGGAAACAGAGGTAATTCTGGGAACAAAATAGAAATTAAAGAAATACTCTAGTAAAAGCATATTTTTAGCAACATGGAGGTAACCACTAGACTTAAAACTGAAATGGTTAAAAATCATTGACTCTGGGAAGCCAGGTAGGATTCTTACAGGAGATGTCACAAATTAAGTTTTGAGGAATGTATTTGGAAGAAGGCAGAGGTTAAAAAAATAAAATTTTTAAAAAAAAGGAAAGAAAAGAAAATCATGTGCAAAAATCTAGAAGGAGTTGGCTTACACTGCAAAAACTAACAAGTATATTTCGCTACTCAAACAGCTTTTTTTCATCCAGGAGAATGTATACACTTTGTTTTACCTTAGAAGATCATTTTAGCAACAACACAAAGGCTGAATTTTCTAGTAACTAGCTTTTTCACATCAATGAAATAACTTCCCTGGAAGGTGTTGACCACCCTTTATGAGTAGCACTTAAGAAACTAGATGGCCATGTTCAAGAATAGTATAGAGGGAATTATTTAAGGGATGGATGATTTGTGTAATTAACTCTAACCAAAAATCTCTCCCAAATCCAGTAGTCTGTGAGTATCCAAAGGAGAACCAAAAAGTTGTCCTGTCTATAAACAAATGCATCAAAGACAACCCATTCTCTCAGGTTAACTCGTCTATGGTGATATCATTTGTCATTCTTTCTTGGTGGGACAGGCTTGTCTCTATAGGCATAGCCATGAAACTCTGTTTGACACATAGACCCCTCTCCACACTCTAAGACCTATCCAGGCTCTTGAGACCATGGCACCGTTGGGGCCAGGGAGCCTCTGGTGTTCCCATGTTGGGCCTGAACAGGTGTTCTTTCCACAGAACATTCTGGAAACAGGACCCCAACTGGAACCATTGGCTCTCGTATTCTCTACCCAATTCCTCTTGCCTTGATGAGAGAAGCTTTTTAACAGCTACCATGTATCCTGGGATGGTGCTGACTTAATACTTAGTCTTCTTAGTGTAAGTGCTTAGATTTTTGGTTCCAAAATACAGTCACTATCAAAACTGGAAGCATTATTGACCCCAAGAATCAAGAGACCTGGGTTCAAATCTGTCACCTCCTACTGTGTAATTATTATTTTATTTTTTTTTAGCAAATCTCAGTTACCTCATATACAAAGTTAGGAAGCTGAGTTAAATAAAGTGTCTTAGATTCCTTCCAACTCTAACATTTTATAGGTTTGTCAGTTTTAAAGATTTAAAAGTTTGGCTTCTGGACTTATAGGAACATCTCCAGACATGGAGCCCAGGGACCACTGGGACCTAGACAGCGGGCCCTCAGGAGCAGCTCGTTGGCGTGAGTCATCGCTAACCACACACTAGCAGACCCAACCATCTCTCTGGATTTGTAATCCGTGTGAATGCTCAACTTCAACACACTTCCTTACCTTGCCACGCAAAAGCAGTGCCAAGCATTGTTTCCCAGAGTAACTGAGGGGCCCTGGAATATTGAGAAATACACTGAAGTACTCTCAGACTTGGAAACAAAGTTTTATTCAGGTTGTTAGTTGCTTGGGTCACTGGTCAAAAGTCTGAGCCTTAGTTAACCACTGAAAGAATTACTTTATTAGTTTCAGGTGTACAAAAAAATGTAATAGTTAGACATTTACACCCCTCGCAAAGTGATCTACTACCCCAATCTACTACCCCTCTGACATTGTATATAGTTGTTACAATGCCATTGACTGTATTCCCTATGTTGTACTCCATATCCCATGACTATATATATATGTTAAATCATAGTTGACAATCAATATTATTCAGCTTCAGCTTCAGGTGTACAGCGCAGTGGTCAGGCATCTACACAGCCCATGAGGTGATCTCCCTAATAGGACAAGTACCCATCTGACACCCTATAAAATCTTTAAAACATTATTGATTATATTCCCCAAACTGTCAGTATCCCGTGACAATATTGTGGCTACCAATTTGTGCTTTCTAATCCCTTCACCTTCTCTCTTATTCTCACCCCCCTCCCATCTAGCAACCTTCAGTTTTTTCTTTACGTATATCTCTGAGAATATTTGTTTAGTTTGCTCATTTATTCTGGTCTTTAGATTCCACATATAAGTAAGATCATATGGTATTTGTCTTTCTCCATCTGACCTATTTCACTTAGTATAATGTTCTCTAGGTCCATCCATATTGCTGCAAATGGTAAGATTTCATTCTTCTTTATGGCGGAGTAATATTCCATTGTATAAATGTACCACAGTTCTTAATCCAGTCATCTACCAGTGGACATTTCGGTTGTTTCCATGTTTTAGCTATTGTGAATAGCACTGCGATAAACATAGGGGTGCATATAATTTTTCGAATTAGCGTTTTGGATTTCTCTGGCTAGATACCTAAGAGTGGAATTATTGTGTCATAAGGTAGTTCCATTTCCAGTTTTATGAGATACCTCCATACTGTTTTTCATAGAGGCTGCACCAATCTGCAATCCCACCAATAGTGCACGAGCGATCCCTTTTCTCCACATGCTCACCAGCACTTGTTGTTTGTTGATTTATTGATGACAGCCATTTTGACTGGCGTGAGGTGGTATCTCATTGTGGTTTTTATTTGCATTTCTCTGATGGTTAGTGAGGTTGAGCATTTTTTCACGTGTCTGTTTGCCATCTGTATGTCCTCTTTAGAAAAATGTCTGTTCATATCCTCTGCCCATTTTTTTAATTGGGTTGTTTATTTTTTTGGTGTTAAGTTGAATGAGTTTTTATAAATTTTGGATATTAATTCTTTATCAGATGTGTCATTGACACATCTGATATATCTACTCCCATTCAGTAGGATGCTTTTTAGTTTTATTGATGGTTTCCTTGCTGTGAAAAACCCTTTTAGTTTGATGTAATCTCGTGTTTATTTTTTATTTTATTTCCCTTGCTCGAAGGGATATATCAGTAAAAACATTACTAAGGGTAATGTCTGCAAATTTACATCCTATATTTTCTCCTAGGAGTTTTATGGTTTCGGATCTTACATTCAAGTCTTTAATCCATTTTGAATTTATTCTCATATATGGCATAAGGAGGTGATCCAGCTTCTTTTTGTGCATGTATCTGTACAGTTTTTCCAGTATCATTTATTTAATAGACTGTCTTTACTCCACTGCAAATTGTTGCTTCCATTGTCATAGATTAAATGACCATATAGGCATGGATTTATTTCTGGACTCTCTGTTCTGTTCCATTGATCTAAGTGTCCGTTTTTATGCCAGTACCATGATGCTTTGATTATTATCGCCTTGTAGTATGATTTGATGTCAGGTATTGTGACACCTCCCACTTTGTTCTCATTTCTCAAGATTGTGGTGGCTATTTGTTAACCACAGAAACTTAAGTGACTTCTCCGAAACAGAGGGACAAGCTGGGTTAAATGGAAAGGATTTTTGTGTATCTTTAGAATATATTAAAATAATATATATATAGTTGTCATCTTCTTCTTTATTTCACTTTCCTGCCAGCTGAAGGGTTTATTTAGGGAGAATAGAGGAAAATTAAGGAGACAAGCAACTAGATGATTTTTAGAAATGCTTGAAAGAAATTAAATCTCCCCTTACCCTCTATCCCCCCAAAAAACATATTTGCTTGTGGTTTATAGTCCAATAAAGATAAACCAGCCTCTCATGTAGCTCTGGGTGAGAATCCCAGAGACCTAGGTTCAAATGTGTCACCTCCTACTGTGCTGAAGCATCCTAGCTGCTTGGAAGAACTAAAGGTGGTTACAAACCCCTCCTCCATCCTGGGAGGTGGGAGACAGACCTTAGAGCTTAAACCTCAGGGGACTCTTAAGGAATGATCAGAGCAGCAGATAACCCCAGTTCTGTTTCCCCCAGTTCGCCATCATGTATTTGCTTTCCATTTCTCCTGTGTCCCTGCAGTCTACACCTCTGCTTCTGGTTGAACTGTCAGCTCATTTTTCTTAGCTCCATTTCTACTGGTCTACTGCTTCCTTTTTCTATTTCCTTATTCTATAAGACATCATTTCCCAGGCCTTGTAATCTTTCTTCCTTACATGTGTAGAGCTGAAAATATAAAAGATGTCATTACAGCAAACTTTAAAGATTGCCCAAAATTTATCAGTGTTCAAAAAAAATGCTGAGGCTGCAGAGTTAGGGAATATTTAAGGGCTACCACACATGAGATTCTAATTATCTCTCAGGGCCTGGATTTCTCACGCCATCTGCTGTTGAAGTAATGTCCAATTTCTTGTATAGGACAGATAGAAGTTTTCAAATTGGAATTTCGAGTAAAATAGCGAAAAACATTTGGTGAGATGGCATTGAGAATCTAGATTTATGTTTTTCTAGGTAAAGACTTTTATGAACTTCTATCATTATTAGTCCACAGAACAAAGGATTATTTAAATAGTAGAAAGTAGGAAAGACATAAAATAAAGAATACAGAGCACTGCATCATGACAGCAGGTAATTCAAAGACACAGACTGTAAAGTTCACACAGGGTATTTTCTGTATTCAAATGCTAAAACTATAACATTAATTATTGCATATTTAATAGTAGCTGATATTTTGTAAGTGCTTTATATGGTTCTCAGTTGGTTCTGATGACAATTATTATTTCTGTATATGGGCATATTATCCCACTTTATAGATGAAGACACTGAGGTTTAGAGAAGTGCCTCAGGTCACACAGCCAATAGTGGTAGAACTGGGACTTCAACTCACATTTCTAAAT
Organism: Rhinolophus sinicus; assembly: GCF_036562045.2. Classification (NCBI taxonomy): domain Eukaryota; kingdom Metazoa; phylum Chordata; class Mammalia; order Chiroptera; family Rhinolophidae; genus Rhinolophus; species Rhinolophus sinicus. The sequence continues at coordinate 111,388,300 of NC_133756.1, forward strand.
CACCACCTTCACCTGCCTCCTCAACATTATATGTGTTTTGTTATTACAGGTTGGTCAACATGGAGGGCACCGTAAGGCATTGAAATATAATGTGGAGCTCAATATGATTTCTGGGAGGTTTAGGAGGTTTTTGTCACTATAAAGTCATTGTCAAAAATCCAGTTTCATGTAAGAATGTTAGTTAATAAAAGTAGAATGACCACCTAATGTGATTTCACTAACTTTCAAATGTGCCGAATTAAAAGACGGGGAAGAATAAAATTTCAGGACCGTTGACATCTGTTTTACCTTGCGGGAATTGGAAGAAACCCGGAAGGGACAGGTCAGGAGTCTGATTATCCAGAGCTGCTGGGCTTCCCTGTATGGTGGCCTCGCACACTGAGGCTGCTCAATGTCACGCAGCTGGAATTTATCTTTGAGGGATAGATACCACAGATTTCACTAGGGAATTTTGTTTACGGTTTTTTTTTAATATAAACACTCCTTATTTCCTGTGCGCAATTCAATGCCAACATACATAATTACTTATCATCACCTTGCATAACTTCCCTGAAAACCCTTTTATATTTTAATAAATTGGTTTAATACAAGACTCAAAGTAAATTGTGAGTAAACTTCCTCCTCACTATTATATAATTAAACATACAAGAAACAGCATTCTGTAGAACATTCAACTAGAAAGTGGCCCCTCTCAGTGAACACTCATAATTATTAATGTTAATGATAATACTATTACCCATGGGGTCGACTGAGCTGGCATTGAAGAGCTAGTTAATAAAGTGAATGATCCAAACAGAAATATCAAAAGCATTCAGTCATAAATTGAGGCTAGTAAAAATGAATACAGGAAACATAGTCCCATGACAGGATTTAGTTACTCAAACTGTCAGAAAGATTTATCAATTACAAACCTCCTAATTGTAGTCCTAGCACCAACCTCCTTTACATGTTTGTACCATTATCCCTCTTTGAATACTGCCCTTTTTCTAGTATCTTTCTAGTATGAGGGCTGTCCTTGCTGACTTCGGCCCCTTGGTGATCAATCAATAAATTCAACTGGAAATATGATGATTAGTCAGACCCTAACCCTAATGCAGACCCTAACCCAGCCCTCATTCTGGTGGGAAGAAGCAGACATTAATCAAATAATCACACAAACAAACGTAAATCTCTTACTGGGCCAAATTCTGTGAAAAGGTGGCCTGTGCTTCCCTGAGAGCTTATAATACAGAATCTGACCTTGTGAAGGAGGTCAGGGAGATCAGGGAAATCTCCAAACAATGAGTAGGGTTAACTAGGCAATGAGAAAGGGCCGTCATCAGTGGTTGCACAAGCAAGGATTACAAATCTGTCTGAGTGTATTTCTGAGCTGAGCACACACTAGAACAACATGAATTAAGTAGCGCTTGGCATTTAAACATTTATAATGAGGAGGCTTACTCATGGTTGACTCTCTGTCCTCTGGAAAGGCCATCTGATGGAGTCTTCCAGATGCTTATCAGAACTGTGTGGTCTCTGCATAGATGTAATTTTCTAAATCCCAGCTCTAAGCAGCTCTGCTGTTCCATATGTTTATTGTTTGATGTGTTTGTTTGGTTGTTCTCTGCCTATGTGGCAGAACTCTGAAATCCTCCCTTGCCACTGCTGTTTCCTACTTCCCCCTTCTCTCCCAACTCCTTTCCCTGGCCCCTCTTATTTTCTATCTTTTTCTTCTCTCCTCCCCTCTCTCCATAAACTTCCTCCTTCTCTTTCTGCTGTTTTACTCTATATTCTCCATTCATTTCCTTTTTTATTCTTCTCCTTTTTGCTGTTCACCCTGAATATATTAGGCTTATGTTTGTATAGTGCATCACGATTTACAAAGGCATCGCATGGATATTATTCCATGTGATCCCAATAACAATTTTGTAAGGGAGCCTGGGTAAGAATCATTTATCTTGTTTACAGACCTGTTAGAAGGTTAAGTGGCTTCCCAAGACCCTGTCTCTAAGAAGGGGAGGAGCCTTGTGCAACCCTGATGCCTGTCTCCCAACCCCATACTCTCATCAGCAGGCCATCCTGCCTCAGCAGAAATGTAGGAGACATTCCAACCACGTCTTTCCGTCTGATGGACTGAGGAGGTCTTTCTCGCTCCTGTCTTTGTTATTCACAAAAAATGAGTCTAGACAGAAGTTGTGGTCAGAGAGTTTTCTTGTTGCTCATCCATCAGATGACAAGAAACAGCCTTATTCTCATCTGATGAATATTTACTGGACATTGCATTTGACCTTGAACTGAACCTTTTATAAGGAATGATTTTTATTTTTACCTTCCTTGGCTGTGACTTGGGAGGTGGTATGGCTGTGGAGAGCAGGGAATCATGAGGATTGCTTTCGGTCAGCCTTCATTAGATTATTCATCTCGATACATCCATCTTTATACGTCTAAACTGAATCTGGTGTTTTTCTCTGCATGTATTGCTAATCCCTCAGAGACCTTTAAATTCCATTAGGATTTCTGTTTACTTCCTTCTTCTGGCCAATTATAAGAGAGTTTAAAGAAAGAGCACATCCATATCTGATGCCACAGGCCAGATGTCCCTCTATTACCAGAAAGCAGCCAGTGGTCTTTATCCTTTATTTAATCTCTCTGCTGATTTCCAGTCCTGGTAAATGTTTACGCCACTGAAATACGCTTTTAAGATGTCAGTCAGCAACTTTTACTAACTGATGGATGACAGTTGGTAGATGTGCCTGCTTGTCAGATGGAAAATTAGACTATTCAAGGAGAATTGTGGAGGAGACAAGCACCATCATTCATTCACTCACTCGGTCATTGATTTGATTGATTATTAACCTCTTACTTATCTAAGCATTTTCTGAATGTCCGGTACATGCCAAGCACTCAGGTGAGACGTTTGAGAAAATCAAGAAGAAAAAAGTCCAATTCCTGCCTTTGAGACGCAGAGTATAGTAAGGGTGACAGAATGTTGAAAATTGCCATAGTTCACCGATCTCATGTCTATGTAATTTCAGAACAAAAGAACAAGCAGCTGGTTTGTGTAAAACTCGTAGCACTATTCAGATGTAGTTTCAGTGATTTTTATCAAGTGACTACCAAACTCGAAGGGAAAGAGCACCCTCTTCAGACAAGAAGTTCCCTGCTCACGTGGGCTGGTTTCAAGAGTTGGGAAATGTCCTTCTCAGCACAGCTCTCAAAGGTCAAGCCTTGTTTAGATAGTGCTTTTGCAGAGCAGATATCATTATCATGACCTGGCCTTGCATGTCAGCAAAACACATGTCTCTGTGGTGAGCTGCCTTACAGTGTTCTCCTAGTTTTAACTTTGGGGACATTCTCAATTTGAGGGGAAAAAAGGGGGGGTGCACATGAAAATTAAAGTTGCCAAATATCTAACGTATTATAATGTCCAACTCTCTAGTTCCCATAGGGGGAGACTATCTGAGGCTAGAAACAGGCAAGAGGTTTCTCAAGGCCACACCAAGGTCGGGACCAGAACTCAAGCTCCTAATTTCCTGGCTCATGACTCCTCTCTTTCCAGAGGAGAGTGAGAATGACAAGCGTCTTTATTCCTCCTGTTATTCTTTTTTCACCTCCTCACGCCTTATCTGCTTTTATCCTCTAGCTGAGACTTAGATGAGGTACACTTGCCCTTCTAGAAATATGTGACTTTCATGCTAAGAGGTAAGGATTATGACTTAAGTGACACATTCAAGCACCAAGAAACCCAGATGAAAATGACTGTGGCACTATTGTGAGTCATACACAAGGTGCATCAGGTCAGCAACAGTGATACTCTACTGTAGGTGTGGACATACTGGGATGAAGGAGACAGATTCATTTAGAGCTTTTAATTGGTGGTTATTTTTGTTTGTTTTGACTGGGCTTCTTTTGCCAGGAGAGGGAGCGATCATGGGGACACAAGACTGTTTTTAGGGGAAAGATGGTGGGATGCGATGTGAATTTTCAGAAAGCATCTTGCCCTGTATGATGCTGATGCTGTGACATACCCTGAAGCCATTTCTTGTCTGACAACAAGAAGTCCTTCTATGTAACCTTCAGTAGCTAGTCAGGTTTGGCAAGAATCCTGTGTTGGCCTTATATAGAACAGGATTCACACTCAGCAAATGGACACTTGGGGTGTTTTTGGTGCCTCATCTCCACTCCTCCCAGACCAAATCCTCTCATCCCTTAGCCACCCTCCTTCTTGTTTTTGGTTCCCAGTGTTGCAATCTTCCTTTTATCAAAACCGATCTTTAGGGTCAACTGAGACAGAGATGTCTGTTATGTTTGCATTTCCCGGTCATTCACTGAGCATGTTTTTGTGCCAGGTTCTGGAGACACAAGAGTAGAGAAAGGAAAGCTCAGACTTCGCAAGCACTTTTCAGATGTCATATATTAACTCACAAGTGAATATGTCACTCAAGAATCTGAGTCCGGTGGAAAAGGCAAGCATGCAAATAAATTATTATCATGGTAGAAGGCTGGCTTGTACTTGCCAATTTACTCTTCTGCTATACCACACTCTATTGTAAACTCCTGGGAGGCAGAAACTGTCTGTTTTATGGTTATAGCCCCAGCCCCAGTGGAGCCCTCCCAAAATATAGTGGATTCTCAATGGGTACTTGTTAAATGGATAAAGCATGATGATTAGGAGAGTACATATATGAGTCTGTGGCCATAAAATCCTACAGGAGCTCGTGTTAGAGGGAGCTAAGAAGAACAAATGTTCAAAGAATCATGAACAAAGACAGGCAGCTTCCCAAGCAGACAAAAGGGAAGAAGCTGTCTAGCTGCAGACAGAGGGGACTGTACAGGCAAGGACCAGGGAGGGAAAGAGGCAAGTATTTGAGGAAAAGCTAGCAATTTAGAGAAAATCAAGGAGTTTTGATGTGATCAAAATCTAGAGTATTTTTTAGTGTGCAGCAAGAGGTGAGTTTGCACGTTTGTTCAGGGAAGAAAATGTTGATAATTCTTTTAAAAGCACTTTGTGTTAACGTCAGTGTCCAAAGCTGGCTTTCAGATTTCACCATGAGTGAAGAGCCTAGTTAATGAATAACTTTAAGAATTCCATGCCTCAGAAGGTTTTGAACCAACTTCTACTTCGAAGGGCAGGTATCTGGGCAGGAGAAAGTAGGTCAGTGAAAGAAAGAAAATTTCTCAATTGAAAACACCAGGATTGGAAGCAATGATCTTACACTTCATTTCCTGATGAGAAAAAAAAAAAGGAAAAAGGAATCAGAAAATCCATCAGGGCTCAATTAATTGTTATGTGAAGCTTTCCCTGGAATTAGCAGAAAATAGAGCTTATCGGAGGAAAAGCTACAGTGACATATATTTGTACAAGCCAACAGCTGCAATACCCAGAGAGATGAGAACAGCTGAAGGTTTCTTTTAAAGGAAGACTTTGTAAGGTTTCATCTACAGCTAAAGGTTAGTAAGGTGTTCCTATTTCCTTATATATAATTTTTGAAAATGAATTTCACAAATGGTAATTAATGATGCATTCATGTTAGTGCTTTGTCATTTTTTCTATAGTAATTCATATATATGTATCTTCAATGTGCAGAAACTTCTGAAATTCACTTAATGAGATTTATGGGAAGTCTTGTCACCTGAATACCAAGGTCAATGCCGAGGCGCCTGGTGATAGCTACCGTTTACAATTATTATTAGGCTTTTACTTCAGATCCATTTTCTAAAGTGACAGCAGTCGGCGATATCAGATCAGCCTTAGTGACCCCCCCACCCCTTTCCTCGATAAACAGGTTATGCTCACAGCAGTCTGTACGTTGCCTAATGTAGTCCCTATCTGAGTGCATTAGCTTCCTTGGGCTGCCACAACAAATTATCACAGACTGGGCCACTTAAGCCACAGAAATGTATCACAATTCTGAAGGCTAGAAGTTTGACAGCCAGGTGTTGGCAGGGTCATGCTCCCTTTGCAATCTGTTAGGGAGTCCTGCTTTGCCTCTTCCTCATTTTTGGTAGTTTGCTGGCAATCTTGGGTGTTTCTTAGCTTGCAGCTCACATGTAACTCCTATCTCTGCCTCCATATTTACATGATATTCTCCTTGTGTGTGTCTGTGTCTCTACATGGCTGTCTTCTTGTCAGAAGACCTGTCTGACTAAATAAGGGGCCCATCCTCCTCTAGTAAGACCTCATCTTCAAGGACCTAACTGCCAAAGAAGGTCATATTCTGAGGTGCTGGCAGTTAGCACCTCAGACTTCCACATATCTTTTGGGGGTGTGGTGACACAGTTGAATTCCTAACGCAGAGTATAAACCTCTCAGCGGCAGAGACTGTGTCTTGTGTAGCTTTGTTTGTCCATGGCCCAGCCAGTGTGTAGCCCAATACATTTTTGTCATTGAATGAACAAGTACTGTGCTCTGTTCTCCTGTGCACTGAATTTCTGTTTATATCTTCTTGATCTGGCCTCTGCTTCCAGGTCTCCACCGCAACCCTCCTGGAATCCTACATTCCAGTCAGGATAATACCTAGTTGTCTCCAAATACCACGTATTCTCTCACTTCCTTCAATCATGCTTCTTCTTAGGCATTAAACATCCTCCTACTCCCCGTATATCTCTGCATCAAATCACCGCTCTCCTACCTGTTGTAACCTTATCCCAAATGTTTATGAATGATGTGTTCATGTTAGTGCTTGTTATTTAGTTAGTTTGGTTTACATACTTCCCTGTCCCACAAAGATGAGAGTTCCATGAAGTCAGGAACTGTATTCATAATCACATTCCCAGCACCAAGCACAACACTAGAAGTGAATCTACCCTGAAACTCTGGGGCGCCTTAGCTGCATGGGCCATTTGAAGCCTCTGTACCTTGTGCCAGGTACTTTGCTGGGTCCGAGGGACACAGAGGCCGGGGAAAGAGAGCTGATTCTTATTCGGCATTTTTAGATGTCAGGCGCTAGCACTTCAAATGAATAGAACACTGAAGGAGTATAATGTTATACATGTAATATACGCTTTTTTTCAAAGAGGGACTCCCAAATTGTAAAACTTTCAGACCTCATAAAACCTGTATCTGGCCCTGCACAGCACCTGTAATGCTGAGTGATTTCATTCTAGCCATATTTTCATGTGTAATTTAAATACAATCTCTTTCATCCATCCTTCTCTGACCCCATCCAGAAATTAATGATCTCTAGGCCGTCATAGCCCGTTTTATGTATCTTTGTTATTACTTATTATATTTTCTATTAAATTACAGTTTTATATTTTTGTCTTATTTTTTCCACTAGATTATAAATTCTATGAGGACGAGGCCTATGTTATAATAATCTTCATCAATAGCATATACTTTGAAAATAGTGTGTGCTCAATAAATATTCGCTGAATGAATATTATGGGTGACCAACAACTTTTTTATTAGTATGGTGCAAATGTTTACTTTATTGCATTTACTACAAAAACACGTGATGTATGTACCATTATTCCCATTTTATGGATGAGAAAACTGAGGCTCAGCAAGATGAAGTAAAATGACTGGTCCCATAGCTAATAAATAGAAATCCCAGTTTCAAACTTAGATGTGTGTCTGAAACCAAAGTCAGGCTCTTATCCACTGCATAGAAATAAATCATTCTTCAGGAAGTTGAATAAGATATATTTCTTGTGCTTAAAGGATTCCCACTTGGTATAGGACTCAGACATGCAATTTTTTTTTTTTTTTTTTAAGTAATGAATGCTATAATGCCCCCAAAATAAAATGCTTTGGGAACACCACCCAGAAGATGGCTAACTGTGCCTGAGAGAGTTGCTGAAGGATAAGCCACTCAGCTGGGGATGGGCATTCCAAGCAGAGGAAGACCACGTGAAAAAGCACAGAAAGACCTGGCCGTCAGGGCCACATAGGGAGTTCTGTGTGGTAGGAGAGGATGTAAGGAACAAGTGGAAAATTGAAGTTGAAAGAGTCCACGGAGCCCAAATCAGGAAGGCCTCACATGTCACACAAAAGAAAGCACAGAGGATTTCATTTCTTGGGTAGTAGAGAAGCAATGGGAGCTTTAAAGCAAGGGGATGAAATGATTGTATTTCTTGGACAGTATGAAGGAGAGATCGCAGAGTGAGGGACTATGAGGAGAAGCCTAGTCAGGCATCCCTGGCAGGTCCAGGTGGGAGACTCTGGCGTCCTGCGCCAAAGCAACAATGCTAGGATGACTGGAGAGGTGTTTCTCAGGGAAAACTGACTGCATTTGTTGGAGGATTAGAAGTGCTAGAAAATCACTGGAGAGGCCATGCAGAAGTTTCTGAGTGCAAGACTAGACAGAAACACTAACCAGATAAAGAATAAAAGAAAAAAAAAGTCTGAGGAAGATAATGAGTTCATTCTTAGGCAGTTAAACAGAACTTTGGAGCAGAGGAAACTGTGATCAGGGCTGGAGATGTAGATTAGTGAATCATCAATAGGAAAAGGATAAGAACACCCATTTATTGATTTATTAATTCATTCAACAAATACTGGGGCCCTAATATGTGCCAGGCACTGTGCTAGGTGCTAGGGGCATAAGGTGTTGCCACTCTTACAGAAATTACAGTCTAGTAGGAGATAGGCAACAAACAAATAAGATAATGTTATTATAAGGTAAGTTTCATGAGGAAGACATACGGGGGACTGGGATAGAAAATAATGGAGTAGGAGACTACTTTGGATGGAGAGATCAGACAGCACCATTTAAACTGATACTTAAAAGAAGAAACGTTGTTCTGCAAGGAAGAGTTAGAAGAAAGGAGTGAGAGGAGAAAGTAGCCAGGGATACAATTTTTAGAAACACTATTTACAAGCAAGCCAATAAGAGGATTCTTTTAAGGAAATTAAGAAGGAATAGACAGGTAAAAGAAGAAACAAAAAACTGTATACTCTTTGACAAGAGAGAAAGGAATGCTAGAACTGGGCTGTCCACTATGGTAGCCACACTATTTAAATATAAATTACTTAGAATTAAATAAAACGGAAAATTAAGTTTCTCAGTCACACTAACCACATTTCACGTGCTTAAAACATGTGTGGCTAGAGGCCACCATATTGGAAAACACAAAAATTGGAACATTTCCCTCATCACTGAAAGGTCTACTGTCAGTGCTGATATGAAGGAAAGTTTAGTGTCAAAAGCTGAAGAAAGGTCACGTTGGAAGGGAACTAAAAATAGAGCCATTCCTGTGCTATCCACTGGTCTCAAGGTTAGTCCTAAATGTATACTGAATAATCAAATGGAATATGGTTTGAGAAGTGGGAAACTCCCATTTCTGATTTTCATTAGCTAAATATAAGTAATGGTAGAGTTAGAAGGAATCAGAGTTATTTTCATTTACTGTATTGGCCATTCCCTGTATCACACAACACAGAAGTGATTGTTCAGCGAGGCTGTTTTCAAGGACACCCAGGGCTTCACGTTGGAGTCAAGACTGGGAAACAGGTTTCAGTCAAAAATTTTTTTCTGCAGTAATATGGATGTATCCAAATTAAAGTTAAGGGAAGACCTATAAAACTTGAAACCGAGATTTTTTTAGTTTAATTAATCCAAGCCATTTTCCCCATATCACACTAATTACAGAGGGTTTGAGCATTTAGTAATTAATTGAAATTTCATAATACCAAAGACCTCTATTTCAAAAGACAATTTAAATAATCTTTCATAAAATATGCTTTGCCTTTAAGAATAATATGCTGGGGCTTTTTTTTCTCTCTAATCCTATTATCAAATATTAGTTTTGCTTATACCCAGCTTTCATGTTTTCAAACAATATTTCACCAGTAATGAACCTTGAGGACAAATGATGCAACTATAAAAAATAATTGTATAATGCTTACAGTTTTCTTTAAGAAGATTACTAAAATTAATCCTTTTATAATTAACTGCTCTTTAGAAAATCAAAATGCAACAGGAAGCAAAAACCTGTCATTATGGTAGTATATATAACCTAATGGGGAATTTTTCAGTCAAAACATTATGAAGTAAAGGAAAACAAGACAGGTAATCTATTTTCTTTTGCTGGAAATGAGATGATGATTAGAAGGCATGATTATGAAAAGTGAGAGCAAGATTTAACTGCTTCCTTGTTTTTCTTTTTGAGAAATTTAGACAAAAGCAAATTGATGTGAAACATGGTTCTTAGATTATCATATTTGAAAAAAAAAAGATTATCATATTTGATACGTGACTAAACAAAAACTCCAAATATTTCAAAATCAAACTAATCAAGATTAGATTGATACTAATCTACAATTGATTTATGTTTGTACAGAGGAAATTATTTGTCTGTTTGATTTGTTTTACCAAGGATGTAATGCGTAATCTCAGATGTATAAATAATTCCCATACTTTCTCCAGAGAGTAGAGCTGAGAGAGTTTTATAAAGGATACAGACTAGATTTTGGAAGTTAAATCTAAGTCTGTATGCTACCGCCTCAACCAAAGCCCCTTGCTTTGCAGCAGGGATGTCTTTAGAGACCTTTAGAATGTTTAATTAAGCTTCTTGCAGGAAATTCGGAGGCTCTACAAACAGCACAACATGCAAACACCTTAGGCTCAGAAACAGAAGTTACTACCTGCACGGAATCTCTGCTGGGTGCAGAAACATTCAGTGCCTTCACATTATCTAAGTATAACATTTGAATTCCTTAGCTTGGCATCCTTGTTCCTTCCCAAACTGCCTCAGTCTTCTCGTTTTCCTTGACACACACCCTGCACCCCAGTCAAGCTGTGATGTGCCCTTTTCTCCAAACATCTTGCATATGCTCCCCTCTTGCTCTGGGTTCATGCCACCTACTGAAATACCTTCTACTTCCCTTTCCTCTTAACTACCGTGTTTCCCAGAAAATAAGACCTAGCCAGACAATCAGCTCTAATGCATCTTTTGGAGCAAAAATTAATATAAGACCCAGTATTTATATTATATTATATTATGTTATGTTATGTAATGTTATGTTATATTATATTACATTATATTATATAAAACCAAGTCTTATAGTAAAATAAGACCGGGTCTTATATAAATTTTTGCTCCAAAAGGCGCATTAGAGCTGATTATCCGGCTAGGTCTTATTTTCAGGGAAACACAGTAGTTTCTACCCATCTGTCAAGGTCTAGCTCAGATTCTGTCTTCTCCATGACTTAATCTTTTTTTCTTTAATGCAGAAATTTCTCACTATACATAACACTCATCTTGTACTTAATGTATGTGGCCTTGCATTGTTGGTTTATTAATTTACGTACATTTGTTTTCCAAAGGTCATAATTCCCTAAAGGAAAAAGGAGTTAGCATTTACTGAGCGCTCGCCATGTGATTCTAGTACTTTATATATTATTTCAATCCATCCTCACAAGGCCATAACATAGATATTATTGTTCACAATTTAGAGCCAGAAAAAAAAATAAGACATCCAAAAACTCCAAGTTTAGTCAGCTATTAATTGATAGGATCTATCCAGCTGCGATGTCCTAGTCTTTCCCAATATCACAGTATACCATACTATCCCCATTTAATAGAGTTTTTTATCTCCACAGTTCCAACCACAGTGTATTTAGTACATACTCACTATCTGTGTGGCAACTCTTTTGCTGAAGTCAGCCTGTTCTCTATCACATAATGTCTAGAGCATACATTGTCCTCTGTAATGCCAGATTTCTTATGCATTATCTTAACGTTGTGTCCTCATAATAACAGTTCAATAAAACCCCTTTATCCTTGTGTATCTATGTGATGTCCAATAATCTGCTTCACTGATTATTTGACTAATTGCTGAAATTAATTATTGGAGTATGAGGTACACACTGCACTAGTCTTTTAAGGTGCTAGATCACTGAGATATAAGACATCAGTCATAATCAACCAGCAGCTTTGAAGCCTTCTGTGGTTGACCTCTAAGCTACTACCTTCGGCTCTGCCCTCTCTTCACACTTGTACTAATAAATATCTTCCGATCCTGATGAAAAGTCTCTTTTATCTCCTATCGCTCTCCTTTTCCTTCACAACACTGCACCCATGAATACAGTGGCACTTATAGAGAAATAAAGCCGAGAGACCATAGACTTATAGAGAAATAAAGCCAGCAGGGAGACCATAGAGACTTATAGAGAAATAAAGCCAGCAGGGAGACCAACTGGCTCTTTACACATGACCTCAGAAGTTAACAGCCCCTTATTGGATTATCATGGTACTGGATCTGGGCCTTAGCTCGGCAGGCTCTGAAACTCAGTTGTGGTCAGTTCATCCAGGGATGATTAAGCTCATATGCCCTAATGACAAGTTATTAATTTACAACAGGAAATGTATTTGCTCTCAATAACAGAATGTGCTAATTAACACACCCACTCCCATTAGGGAAAGCACTATGGAAAACCATATTTTAATTAACAGGTGGCTTGGTGAGCTTGAACTCTGAAAGAGAGATATCAGTCAACCAGATGACCTGTATGGCTACTGTCACTGAGCTGGAATGGCCAGATAAACTCATCTCATGGGTTGTCCTGACCAACCAGCACATTCATTATCAGCGACCTGGGGCAGAACTAAAGAGCACCTCCACCAACAATGCTGGAGCTACATTGCCAGATTCTTTCTCCTAGCACCCAGAAAGATGCTCCATCTTTTCTTTTCCCAATTTATTCAGTTTTATGAATTCTGTTCCTAAAGTATAACTTCTTCCACATTCACATAGGCCTTGATTGACATGTCTTGAAGAAATAAGCCCTTTTCTCTTGCTTTAAGCCAAGGTCACATCAGATATGTATCTTTGACATCGTTGAGGAGCCTATACTTGTGTCCTTTATCCTTTTGGTTAGGATGTATCCTTTCAGGGTCCTGATTGGGGGCAGGGGACTTTGATCTAACCCCCACCTCTGGGCCCACACCATCCTATTCTCCATGCCGCTGTCAACCCTGGACACTGGAATACCAGCTCCTTGGGAACCTGCAGAAGCTCTTTAGTCCACTGCTATGCCCAGTACTTGCTTCCTTCTTGGAACTTGTATTCCACTTCATTTCCGGCCTCTGAGGATTTTTCTTATTTACTTGCAAGCTTAGCCAGTCATTTAAAAGTATTTGATAAATATTCTATTCAGAAGTTTTAGTCTCTTTGTAATGAGAAGGGTTTTTGGGACATCTGCTCTGCCAAATGGCTGGAAATAAAATCCCAAAGTATACTTTTCTTTAATACTTTTTTGTTTTCTAGATGCTTTTAGCTCATTGTCTTATCTGAATTTTGTCACTTCCCCATGAGGCAAACAAAATTCCTTGCCAAGTTATTACCCAAGCAAGGAATCGCCCCATAGAAGGCATGCCTGGGTTCTCACAAATCCCTGAAAAGGCAGAATTAGAATTCAATATAACCCCCCAACCCCTCACTTGTTTTTGTTTTTTGTTTTTTTGTTTTTTAATTCATGTAGCATATTTTGTGTGTTTGTGTGTCTCTTATAAGCTCAGCCTGTACTAATTTGCAAAATTACAAAAAAGAAAATAGAAATCCATGGTCTCTATCCTTCCAGACCATACAGATTCACCATATAGATCGATGGGTAAAGAAAGTAATTTCGAGCAGTAAAAGCAATGATAGTGGTATGATCAATGAAAGGGCAATGTGGTTTCAAAAAAGAAGTGGTCAGTTTGTCTAGAGGCAAGTGTGGACAGGGCAGCAGAAGGAAGGAAATGGCACCTGGCCTCAGTCTTGAAGGCCAAGTAGAAATCCATTAGGTAGATGAGGAAGCAGGAGAAAAGCATCATTTTTTAGTAAAGAGAACAGCCTAAGAACAGACAATCAGAAAAGGAACAACCTGCTGCGAGGAGCTGTGGTTGGCAATGTCATATAGCTGGGACACAGGATGTGAGACAGCATGGTGAAGTGAAGCGTAGGGGAGGAAGGTAAAGGTCAGATGAGGAACTTTGAATGCCACGCTTAGTTTAGACTTTATCCTGTGGGCAGCCAGATCCCTGGAAGGATTTTGAGCCAGAGAGTAACGTGGTCAGATATGTATTTTAGAAAGACAACTGCAAACATTTTCGTAGCTACATCCCAGTGCACCACATAGCCTCTCACCATGGATGTTTTGGGAGTGAACTGGAGTGACTTCACAGAACTCAGAGGTTCAAAGCTCAAGGAACACCCCACTAATGGCCAGGAGAAAGAAAGCCTTCCGGTTTAGGGAGTCGCTTCCCTTTTTGAATCCTGAACACTCTTAAGCCATGTGGTTGAAGGAGAAAGAATTAGCCCATAGCAACCTGCTCTTGAAAGCATCCCAGGTGGCTGAGAACATCTTCCAAGACTCCAGCTAAACAAGAGTGTGCTACTGCTGATCCCACAGCTGGGAGCCGGTCAGGCTGGCATCACCCCAATTGTTCAGCTTCCAAATGTTTTATAATTATAATGGCTTTTTACATCACATTAAAAGAAAAATAAAACTGCATAAAGCAGTGTAGCTATTTCATCCAGGTGAGGATAAAAAGACAAAATCTTTTTTTTTAGAGGAAGATGGGTGGCCCTTTGCTGGTGGCTACTTCAGATTGTTGCACATGGTTCTGGCTGAGCACTTGTCCCATTCCTCAGCTTCTATAAGTGTTTATTTACATTTGGCTCCTCTCTCCCCGGGTTCTGTCATCTTTGTATTCACAGTACCTGACACAAAGTAGATATTTCATAGATGCTTGTGTATGAAAAGATTGGATGGATGAATAAAATATATATTTTTAAGTGGATAGATAAGGTTTTAAAAAATTCTGATGTCACAAGAAACCAGTTTCCATCTTCTCTAAGCTCCATACTTAAAATCTAATATGAAAACTGAAATTATTAAATAATGAGTACCTATTATGTACCAGGTTTTGGAAATAAAAAGCAAATGGTATGGTCCCTGCTTTCCAGTTGATCACTGTAGTTAGAGAGAGAGACAAGAAATAAACCAACTCAGTGAAATTAGAATTATGAAGAGATCAATAGGAGAGGCACCAACCTAGCCCAGAATAGAGAGATTGAGGAAAGGGTCAGGGATGTTTTCCAGAAAATCTTGATTCTTGAGCTCTATCCTGAATAAGGAATGAGAGTTAGAATTTTGTTCCATTGTCACATGTTATGATGTAGAATCATGACTAGTAATGGACCCCTTGGTCATCTGAATTCTGGACGATGAAGGACATGGTAAATTGGAGCCCA
Organism: Rhinolophus sinicus; assembly: GCF_036562045.2. Classification (NCBI taxonomy): domain Eukaryota; kingdom Metazoa; phylum Chordata; class Mammalia; order Chiroptera; family Rhinolophidae; genus Rhinolophus; species Rhinolophus sinicus. The sequence goes on from NC_133756.1 coordinate 111,403,463, forward strand.
AACCATTTCAGTAAGAAAAGTATTGCAGTTCTTTATAAATTGCTGAGGTGCCCTGATTTCTTCACTCATCAGGCATTTATCAAACACTCTTCTAGGTGTACTGGGGATACCTAGAAGTGTAAACCATGACACCACACCTTCAAGAGATTATAATTTCACTGGAGGCTACAAGTGACCTCATGTACAAAACAGTTCGTAGAAATTCAGGGTGGTGAATTTTTAGACTCAAAGTAGCCATTTGCCTAGGCAATAAATATGCAAAAGTGAGAGCTGTGGCTGAAAATATTCGGGAATGGGCCATCATGAAGAAGGAGGACCTTGAGCAGGTCTAATATAAAAGGGGGGGGGGGGGGAAAGGATACAAATGGGGAAAAATAAGATAAAAGAAAAGGCTATTCCAGATGAGAGAATTTGAAAGGGAAGGACAGAAGTGGGGCTGAGAGTGGAATACTAAATCAACTTAGTTACAGAGAATTCCCATGAGCCAAACGCCATGCTGAGCACCATGGAGGAAAGAAACGTGAAGGAGACATCAAATGAGCTGTCAAACCCCAGCAGAGCAGAACCTCCCTGGCCGCCCATAGCTGGATCCATAATAGATATGCTTGGTTTGAACTGCACCGTACCTTTATTTATTAATTTTTGAGCATTGTCAAATTAAAATTCTGGAATATTCACATAAAAATCTAGGTATCTTTAAAAATTGTAGAAGCAGGCAACAGTCGTCAGTATTCTTGCTTGGAGCAATTGTCTGGAGTTGAGCAGCAGCAGCCCTTTAGGTGGAATACATTCCCCAATTTTCTACCATCCCTACTCAGCCTGCTCCACTCATTACCTGCCCTATCCCTGTGGACTTTAGATTTTGCCATCCCTGGTTAAAAATCTAACGAAAAGGAAAGACATTTGCATATATAACTATACTTTTGGCCCTCTGTATCCACAGGTTCTGCATCCAAGGATTCAACCAACCTCACCCAGTTCCATGGATATGGAGGGTCAACTAAGGGACTTGAGCATCCATGGATTTTGGTATCTCTGGGGGGCCCTGGTATCAATACCCTGCAGATACCTAGGGATGAGTCTAATATGGAGTAGAGGGCAAAGTGAAGTTTCGATCATGATGGGAGTGAATGCATTCATTCAATAGCTACTTCCTGAGTTACTGCTACCTGTCAGGCATCTTACTACTACTGGGGAAATGCTGGTCCCTGGGTTCCTGAAGTTCCCATTCTGCTGATGGAGAAGCATGTAGGAGCAATAGGCACTGCACAATGTGATAAATGCCACAATAAAGTTATGTGGACAAGACACCGTGTGGCCCCAAGGAGCAAGCAATCATCTACCTGTACCTCGGGAGTCAGAGAAGTATCACTTGAACCGAGTTTTAGATGGCTTAAGCCAAGGAATGGCGGTATGCAGCAACATGTGAAACTCAGGAAACACAAGGAATTTGCAATGGCTGTAGTATAGGATGGGTAGAGACACTTGAGCAGGAAACTAGGAGAATCGGATTTGCATTTTAGTAGGGGCAATATGCTTGGAGCATTGAAACTAGAACCAAAAATCACTTCAAACTTGAAAGCTATCCTAACAGTCTAGGCCTGAACTGGAGTGAAGTGAGAGGTTGGGGTGGAGACCTTGACATTCAGAGAGAAAAGAGTGCAAGGCAACATGTGATGAAGTATTGAAGTATGTGTTTCAAATGATAGAAACTAAGGGCAGTTAAAGTGAATCTTTGAGTGTCAGTAATTGTGGAAACAATGTTTTATAGATATATTGCAGTGCCTTTTTAAAATTCAGGTCCTCCTCTGTCTTATATAAAATATATTTCAGTGTAATTCTTTTTATTTATATTGTGTAAGTTCTCTCTCCATTAAATGGACAAAACACTTAACTTGCAGTAAAGAGACTAGCTTTGTAAAAACAACAGTGAGATACTATGACACACCTATTAGAATGGCCAAAATCTAGAACACTGACATCACCAAATGCTGGTGAGAAATTCATTCATTGTTGGTGGGAATACAAAATGATCTAGCCACTTTGGAAGATAGTTTGTCAGTTTCTCACAAAACTAAACATATTTTTACCATATGATCCAGTAATCATGCTTCTTGGTATTTACCCAAAAGAGTTGAAAACTTATATCCTCACAAAAACCTGCACATCAATGTTTACAGCAGCTTTATTCATACATAATTGCCCAAACTGGGCAGCAACCAAGTTGTCCTTTTGTAGGTGAATGGATAAATCAACTGTGGTACATCCACACGTTGGAATATTGCTCAGTGCTAAAAAGAAATGAGCTATCAAGCCATGAAAAGACATGGAGGAACCTTAAATACCTATTACTAAATGAAAGAAGCCAATATGAAAAGGCTACATACGGTATGAGTCCAACCGTATGGCGTTCTGGAAAAGACAAAACTATGATGACAGTAAACATCAGTGATTGCCAGGGGTTGTGTGGAGAGGAGGAACAGCTGAAGCACAAGAGATTTTTTTTTTTAGGTCAGTGAAACTACTCTGTGTAATACTATAAGGATGGGTTCATGTCGATATATATTTATCCAAACCCACAGAATGTGCACCACCAAGAGTGAACCCTAATGTAAACTATGGCCTTTGGATGGTTATGATGTGTCAATGTAGGTTCAGCAGTTATAACATATGTACCATTCTGCTGGGGAATGTTGGTAATGGAGGCAGGGGACTATGTATGGATGGAGCAGGAGGTATATGGGAAATCTCTGTACCTTCTCAGTTTTCTGTGAACCTAAAATTGATCTAAAAATAAGTCTTTAAAAAGGAAGAAACTAGATTTGATGCTTACTAGCTATGTGTCTAAGCCCAACTAGCTTAGACAAGTTGACTTATCTAAGTACCAGTAAAATAAAACTTCTAACGCCTCATAGGGTTTTTATCCTGTAACAGGAAAAAATACACATGAAACACATTAAAATATACTGTTTAATGTAATTGGTTATTAGTATAAGGAATTTAAATTAGAAAAAGTAAATCATTTACAGTTTGCTTAGGACATTTTATTTGCATACCATTTTACAGATTTATTTATCCCCATTATTAAATAACCATCATGTTCCCTGTGATATAAAATCCTGTTTTTAAAAAGACATTTAAATCTCACAAGTCGAGAAAATTCCAAATAATTCGGATTAAAGACTTGTTCAGATCATTTGAATAAATGAGATCCAGGTAAAAATAAATAAAATCTACTCTCACTAAAACATATTTTATGTCCTTACAAATAAGAAGCAATAAGTCAAAATTCACTAACAAAATACTCCCAGATAGCTAGCGTAGAGAATTTATGGGGGATGATGTTTCATAATGCTCTTAAAGCTGTATTTCTGCAGAGAGTCATTTTGCATATTAAACATGTAAGGATAATCCTTCTAAAGGAATAAAGTTTTCTCCCATATTTATGCTAAAACACCATAAAGTTTTCACTTTCACCTTTTTAATAGCAGCATCAGTAAAAGAAATATTTCACTTTGTTTTTAACTTTGCAAGAAGTACGAAAGTTTCTCAGCTTTTTTGTCTGAGAAACATGAGAGACGTGAGATGATGGCGAACAGGGGAATAAATGCTCCATCTAAGAAGGACCATGCTCTAACCAATTGTTGCTATGCAGCAAGATTGAGAGGCAGTGTTGATAGAATGTCTGATTCGATGTGAAGTCGTAAATCCGCATTTTATGCAAATTTTTCTAATTTTAAACATGAGTGACTAATTCAAACATTTGTAAACACTGTGGGTCAAATTAAGCCTTCAGCTTGCTGATTTGCAATGTCTGGAATATATTATGCTCTAGACTGAGATTTTGAGTCAGAAAATTTGTGTACTAATCTTGCTTTTGCAACTTACTAAATAATAAAATCTTGGGGGAGCAGTCTCATTTCACTAATCTAAAAAGTTGTCACAATAATTTCTTCATCGGGTTGTTTCTTTTTCTTAAGATTGTGTATGAAAATTTTCAAACATGAGTAAAAGCTTGAAGAACTTTATTATGAACGCCCATATACTCTCCCCCTACATTTCACTATTAGCATGTTACTACACTTGCTCTGCAGGATACCTATCCATCTATCCAGTCATCAACTCATCTTACTTCTGGATTGGTTTCAGAGTAGTTTCAGCCATCAGTATACCTCCTGCATTGGAAGGTTTGGAGGAATAAATGGAATGATGCACAGAAAGCATTGAGCACAATATTTAGATACACATTAGAGTCGTAATAGCCCCTTCCCTACATCTGTGTTTATTACGTGTAGCTTGAATGTCACTGGACCCACTAAGAGTGTGTGTTTTATACATGGAAAAAGGAAGATTTCTACAACTTTTTCATCAAAATCCTGTTGGCCTCTATCTTCAAATTATGTCCAGAACCTGGACTTCTGGGTCCAGCCAAAATAGAGTATCCCATTCCTCTCTAATCCTCCCTCTTAAGAAATAACAAAACAACAATAGCAACAACACTTTAGACATAATAAAGGAAGCAAACATAGGAAGATTCTAAATGTTGTAAAGAAGAAAGCTTGGAGAGGAGTGACACTGCAATGAGTTCCCTGGATTTTCATTTCCCATATATCCTGGATGGGGCACTGGAGATGCCTACATCCTGGAACCACCAATACAGACAAGAAAAAGCCTCAAGAAAAGCCTATCCCCCTGCCCCAACACACAGGCACCCCATAACCAAAGAACTGGGAAAAGGGTGGGCTAATAGAAATGGGAATCTTTTGATAATATTGGGCCTTCTCTAGCCTATCACCAAAGGAAAAAGCATCCCCTCACCCTTGAGGTACCAATGGATTGTGCAGTAGCTAGACTTCTGACCCCACAAGGGACAGCCAAGAGATGCGATTACGAGATGGCCCTCCATTTCCTTCCCTGGGCTGGTGTTAGAGGGCAAAATAGGAAGTGGATTTCTACCCCCATCAGGCAGCAAAGAGGTAGAATCAGGTGATGTGAGGATGTTTCTGGATGAAGTTAACATCTGAGTCAGTATACTGAGGAAAGCTGATTGCCCTCGCTAATATGGACAGCCCCATCCAACCCGCTGAAGGCCTGAATAAAACAACGACAACAACAAAAGCCTAGTAAGAAAGAATTCTTTCTCTCTTTCTGACTGTCTTTGAGCTGGGACATTGGTCTTCTCCTGCCAGACTCAGGTATGACCTGAAAGTGACACCACCAGCTCTCCTGAGTCTCCAGCGTGCCAACTGTAAATCCTGAGACTTCTTAGAAGCCATGATTGCATGAGCCAATGCCTCAGAATGAAATTCCTTTATATCTCCTATTGGTTCTGTTTCTCTGGAAAACCCTGACTAATGTAGTCCTACTAACACAAGCAACTGAATTCTGCTAACAACCTCAATAAATGTGGAAGCATGTTTTTTCCCCAGAGCTTCCCAATAAAGCTTGGTCTGGCTGACATGGATTTAAGCCTTGTGAAATTCTAGGCGGCCGACCTGGACAAGCCCACCCAGATTTCTGACCTATGGAAATGTGAGATAATCAGTGTTGTTTTAAGCTACTAAGTTTGTGGTAATTGTTACTCATCAATAGAAAACTAATACACTTCATCTTCTACCAATCTCCTTCCTTCGTCTACTCAGTTCAGCCACACTGGCCTCCTAGCTCTTCCTTGACGGCCCCGGGCATCCTCCCGCATCACAGCCTCTGCATTGGCTGTTCCTGCTGGCCTGAATGCTCTTCCTATCGATACCCACATGACTCATTTCCTCACCTCTTCAGCCTTTCTTTAAATACCACTTTCTCAATCCTATCCAGGCCTCTCGCGGCCACAACCTGTCCATCTTACACTGTTCTGCCTTTTCTTTTTCTCCAAAATGTTTATTGCCTTCTAACATACAAGATAGCAAACGATGTATTGTACCTATTGCTTATTAGTGGTCTATCCCCATTAGAATGTCAGCCTATAAGGGCAGGGATATTTGTTTGCTTACAAACTTTCTGAGCACCTGGAACATTCCCTGGCATACTAGATACTTACAAAGTATTTGTAGAATAAAATGAATTAACTCTATGTCAAGTTACCTTTTAATGCATCATATTGTAACATAAAAAAACTGTGATGTGCATTTTACACCCTTCCTCATAATAATGCTAAATATAGATATAATACATCTCTGTGCATGGAAATGTAATAACAAATGACAGGCTCTTTCTGTAGTCATTAGTAAAAAATATTATGTTGGATGATCCTTTGCCATTACTCTACTAAGAGCAGGAAAATAGAAAAGGAACTTTAATGATCGGAACTGTGATATTTGGGAGAGGAGGTTCGGTGATACAGAAGGTACATTGGTCAAACGTAAGGCTTGCAGAATACATGTCTTAAAGCTACTGATACAGAAAATTGAACTAGATGCCCTCTAAGATCTCTTAAAATCCTGTATTCCATAAATTTCTGGCATCTCCACAAGCTCAGTTTACTATTGGCTCAAGATTTGATCTCGCATCTTTTTACTGATGACCCTCAAATCTGCACTTGCAGTCTTAAGGAGCCAAAGCCCTATCTTTTGTCTCCAGCTGCTTCCAAACATCTCTACGTGGATGATCCACTGTTACCTAAAGCGGAGCACATCAAAATCATACTCCTTCTCCTGCCCTGGATTCCACTCCCTCCCGCATTTGATGAGTTACTTAGACGTTCTTCAGTCCCTCCGCCTTCAATGCCTGAGTCCTCTGGACCCACTGTTTCTCCCTTAAAGTGTCCTCTCTCAGGTTGTGTTTTCATTACCACTGCTGTCACCCTTGTTCGGGCTGTCACTCCCTCAGACTCAGATTTCTTGGTCAGCATCCTTCCTGATTTTCCTGGCTCCTGTCACATCTGTGCTTTCGTCTCCATCAATCCTAGATATGACAATTGCTTAATCTTTCTAAAATGGATTTAAATATTCTTAGGGCCTCATAGTCTTCCAATGAGTCCCCACTACCTAGTGAGCAAATTTTAATTAACAGTCAATCAAATCCTCAGGCTGGCCTGTAAGATCTTTTACGGTCTAGTCTATTCAATCTCGTTTCTTATCCCCCAAATTCTCTCCGGCTTTTTGGATACATCCATCCTACCGAGTACTGTCATGGTGCTAAATGCAAGAAGAGATGTTTTAAACAAAGGAAAAGTGGAAGTAAGGCTAGGTTAAGAAAATGTTTTGGAATTAAGGAATGACTTTGCATGATGTGTTGGCATTTGTTACAGTAAGGAACTCAGCATATTCTCTGATAGTAGCATCTTTGTTAATGTGCAAACGTATCTTACTGCAAGGAGCGATTTTCATAGGTAGTGAATTGCTGGTATCGTATATCCCAATGAAAGTTAAAGCAATCTAAATCTTGAGTGGGTCGCCCTGTGACCTGTGTTCTCTGCTTGTTTCTGCAGGGAGCCCCGCAAGGTGGTTCTACACAAAGGCTCTACGGGCCTGGGCTTCAACATCGTGGGCGGGGAAGACGGAGAAGGGATTTTTGTATCCTTCATTCTGGCTGGTGGACCAGCAGACCTGAGTGGGGAGCTCCAGAGAGGAGACCAGATCCTATCCGTGAGTATCTCTCCTTGATCTCCATTCCCTCCATGTCTGACACCATTCAGGAAAAAGTCATATTCAGATAGGACTCCAAAAGCACCTTAATTCCAAAGGAAAAATGATGAGAGCTTTATGGCTTTGGGTGTGTGTTACAGTTTAAATGGTGTTCAGGTGCTTGATGTTTGTTACTTCCTCACACACAGGTTAAGGTGCTAGCCTTTTCATTTAGATTTTCTGAGACATATTTACATCCAATAAAACATTGAGAAACATGCCTCTTTAAGGTATATTACTTATTTTTTAATGCAAATTAGTTTCCAAATCCATGATTCTATTCTAAAAACTGCACCTTTATAATTGTCTAGTTTGTTGCACACAACTATGTAAGAAAATACATAACATAATGCTATACATATTGGGTGATGTTGACAAATGGTAGCAGTATCACCATTTACCTAAGAATTACCAGCAACAAGTTATTAAGCATTTATTATTTCCCTAGAATTTTATAAAAGTAATTTTTAATTCTCACAATCACTCTGAAAGGCATTGCCCCATCTTCAGATGGAGACCATAAGGTTCAGAGAGGTTTAATAACTTGCCCAAGTTTACCTAACTAGAGAGAGTCAGAACTGGGATTTAAATAATTCAGTTTAATGCCCATCACATCTTCCCTCCCTCCTTTCTCTCTTCACTCCTCTATTTCTTCTCTCCCTCCTACTCTTCATCCCTTCCTTGTATCTTTCCTTTTTTCCTCCTTTCTTCCCCAGTTTCTGTTTTTTATTCAAATATTTATTGATGGCTTCTTCGTACTACACCAAGCTCAGGTCGTTATAGCCTGGGAGACTGACTGCAAAATTCTATCTAAAACATACTCACTTCATTATCTTCATCCTCATCCTCATCCTGGCTCAAAATCGGCAGCCCATCCCCTCTGTCATTTTACCACAGTCCACATTCACAGTGTCTTAGCATTTTCCCAGACACAAAGCACTTTCGCATGCATTTATTTGGGGGATCTTAAAGGAAATTCTAAGTGTCAGGATAGATTATTGTTACTCTCACTTTCCACATCAGGGAAAGAGGATTCAGAAAGGCTAACTGATTTGCCCCACGTTTCACAGCTGCTGAATATGATGTTGGACTCAAAACCAGGTCTCCAGACCCCAAATCAATGCTCTTTCTCCTCTCTTTGAAACCTGGCTGGTCTCATTCAGCGCCTTCTCAATGCGCACTGCTCCATGTGCACACCACACTCAGGAGCACACAGCATTAGGAAGAGCTCATATTTACAGGGCACTTTTGAGTCAGTCACTATTATAACTAATTTAATCTTATAGCAACCCCATGCCTTATTATGCTCATTTTAAGGATGAGGAAACTGAGGCACAGAGATGACATTAGACATTTTAACTCCATGTAAATGAGAAGTCCATTAAGCCATAGGTTTTATTTGTTCTAACCTCTATGCATGCGGTAGAAAAAGGGATGAGCTGATCATGTTCTCATCTAGACCCACAAGTATTTCTACTTTCAAAAGTAGGTATATCTATTTAAATATTACTGCCAGGACCACCTAGTAAGTAAGGCAGCCAATCGGAATTATAGCCTTCTTAGAGGTTACAATTCACCGAATGTGATAATCTCTGAAGTTCAGACATAATATATTTTATACGTAAAACATTTGCAAGGATAGTTCAATGATTAAACTATGATCTGCTTTTTGCAATTGAAAAGGAAGAGGGAATATTTCTGCTTTTTAGCTTGTGAAAAATTATTTAAACTGTGGCTAGAAAGAAGCTAGTTTCAAGGCTCAGTATTGGAATTTCATTGGTTAACACTGCGAGAAAATAATAAACAGGCTTGAGAAGCTCAAATATTACAATATGGAAAGAAAAATGACAGAGCAGAATTAATGACAATGTAATATGGAGGAAAAATATTCTACATCCATAGCTTACACTGCACACATCAGGACAAGCTGTACAGTCTGGGAAAACACAAGAACAAAAACAAAATTGTAAACAATAATTAAATAAAAAATCAATACATATTACTAGGTCATGTAAGATTAATTTGCAAATCAGCTATGCTAACATTAACAGTATATTTAGAGACGAAAAATAGAATTCCCAGGGAAATGAAGTAGAGGGTAGATCTCTGCTCTCTACTGTTCTTCATAGAAGAGACTTGTATAATAAACAATTACCTTTCTGAACAGGGGCATAATGTCCACACAGCCTTTAGAATGTTCCTAGATAATTTATTTTATTAATGGCTTACTGTGTGCCAGATTCTGTACTAGGGCATGAAATCTTAAAGATGAATGAGATACATATCCTGTGCTCAGGAGGTTCAGAGCCTAAAAGCAGGTATATAACTATAACTAATATGTGTGTGAGTGCATAGATATAGAAATAGATATAGATGTATGTGATATAGATGGCATACTGAGGAAAGAGAGGAGACAAACACTTAGAATAGAATGTGTCCTATTGTAAGTAATCAGTGCTGCTATTACTACTAACAACTCTGCATTAAGAATGTGTCTTAAAAAAAAAGTGTCTGTTTTTTAAAGAGTATAACCGTGTAGAAGGAAGGCCTCTTTCAGTTAGTTTGAGCCATTCGTTCTTTGGGACAGGGTTTGGACTGGATCAGCATTTTCCAAAGTGTGTTTCACAGTACACTGGAACAGTAGGGTTGTACTAGGTTGCTGAGAGAAAACATCTCCTTACCAGTGTGCGTTGGGAATCTCCTTAGACGCAGATAAGTACATGGTTTCTCCCAAACATATTTGATCACCAAACCCTTACATAAGAGCCCCTCGCAGGACACCAGTAGTGGGAAAAGCTTGAGTAGATATTTTTATAATTCCCATAGACTGTTTTCCTACAAGATAATCATACTTTCCTGTAAAGAAAAGACAACAGCTGTTTACTATGTTTTAAGATTATGGGTGCCATCTAGTGTTTATGCATTGTCTAAACACATTGCATGGCCACCTGAAGATACAGGATTCCAGAACTCCTTTGTAGATATTTATCTTCCACTTCCCTCTTCCCACCAGAGGTACAGAACTAAAGTACTTAAGATGCTGAAAGATAAAGAAATCACCCCTTGAGGCTACGTCCCATACACTATAGTGAGTGATCTTTTTTGTCGAAATTCTCTTTTATGGATTCTATTTTGCAGGCATTTGTTGCAGGAAGTCTTATCCAATAATTGAACCCTCTTCTAGAGGTATTTGTAGAGGAGAATTTAGGGCATTCAGCATGTAATCACATTAACTAGTTCAGTAGTGTCCTTAGGCATTCTTCCTGCAGAGGGAAAGATAGAAATGCTTCTGTTATTATTTGTTTCAATGTTTTGTTATGAAAAAGTGTGGAGCAGAGCACCTAGAAGTAATACCCCCATGAAGAGATTCTTTCCTGTCTCTCCAAGCAATTTAGTTTTCTCATTCCTTGAGTCTAAAATGGATCACCCCAGCTGACCTCGCTAACTCCAAAGCTCACTCTTAATGGACTGGAAACATTTCACTGTGTTCCAAGATACTTGTTTGGGAATATGTGTTGCCAGAAGTGAAATGGTGTGGCTGTTGAGGTGAAGGGACAATGGGTAATTGTGAATTTTTAAGTTGAAATGACATTGTGGATTTAAAAAGAGTAAAAATGAGTCACAGCTCACCTGGGTGTTTGATTATTTCTCAGGGTACCTAGCTATCTTCATGTTTAGAGCCATGCAGAAGGGAAGGACTTTGCCAGATCCTTATTGTCAAGTGATTCAAACAGAATTTCAGCACTGTGTATACTGTTCACCATCCTGGAGTGCTGATAAAGTCACCCTTATATTGTTATCTCAAATGACAAGTCTAAGGTTCTTCTAGTGACATTCCTGAAATCCCCATGCCCCTTGGGGGAAAAAAATAAGTCTCAAATGATGTCTTTGATTTCCTAAAGTGTTCCTCTTAAGAGCTTACAAAATCTACCCTTCCAGTGACCGTACCATATGGGCCACGTCCTTCCTCTTAGGCTCTGGCCCCCAGACCCATGGAGGAGCCTTGCTTTCAGTTTTCAGTGCTTGAGGGTTTCTGCCTAAGGGACTAATTCTCGGTGTTCCTGTAACCGGCACTTCCTGAGATATCAGAGGAGCTCTGAGGCCTGTGCCGAGGTGGGAACAAGAGCCATCTCCCCAGCTCTGTGCTGCTTTGCTCCCTTGTTTCCAAAAGCACAACAGTTTAAACTAGAAGTCCCACCTAAGCAGCATCTTCAACTTCTGTCCTCTCATCCTCAACACTTGGAGTCACCCGAACTCCAGCAAAACATCCACTCTTCCCTCGGGAATAAGCACCAGCCCCAGGTCTGGTCACCCATGACCAGGAGAGCATTTTTTATGGTTGAGCTCCGCCTGCTCCACCTCCTCACCCCGCCTCCACCAAAAGAAAAGATGTGTATCAAGACTCAGAAACCAACACTAGCTTAAACACAACAGTATGTATTTCTAAACGGGAATGATTCAACATGTGCATTTGGGTTAAGGGCGACTTCACAGCTTCTCCCGAGAAAATAGGGAGACCTTCTGCAGGCATAGTAGAAAACCAAAATTAACATTTATGTTTTCTAGTTGCCTTCCTTAAGTCCTGCTTAGTCTGTATGTCACTAACATTATATACCACATCTTGTACCGATGCAGCAAAAATAGTACATTGGGAAACATGAAATTAAAGTCGGAACTCTAGGTAACCCACAGGATAACCACTTAAGAACTCAGCTTTAAGTAGACTTCAATAGCCTGAAATTCAGTTTTATGATACAAGTTTATGATACTAATATTCTCAAATTAGTATTTCTACGAATGTGTTCTATATAATACCATATCTGTGAAATGTTCCTTCAAAAGCAGCTCATGATCAAATAAAGGATCATAAAGAAATGCTCTGAAAGCATTTTTTAACATTATTTAACTGGAAAATCTTTTTTTTTTTTTACCCTGGAATATTAATTACTATCTAATGGAACATATTTTTAGAAATTCTGCTTTAAACGAATCTCCAGAAAAACTCATGCAGATATTTCATTTGGGAGCAGTAATATTTTCACATTAAAATCTTATTTGCAGAGCCCAGGGGGTGGGTGGAGAGAATGTAACCCAAATACCTAAGACCGGAGAACTATCCTCCTCAATCTGGAAAGCTCTTCCTGAAGCAGATGTGCAACTTCAGGAGGCGAAGGAGCCTTAGATAAGGGATGTTCTTTGTATACAATTTATTAACCTGGTTGCATAAAACCAATCCGCAGATATTTCCTAGGCGTCGACTAAGTGCCAAAAACTGCTAGGCACTGATGATACAACAAGAAAAAATAATAGTATGTCCTTAGTGAACATAGAGCCTCATGAGGGGAGACAAGCACACAAACTGATTATTTCCAATACAGCATGGAAACTGCTAATGGTCAGCTCTGCAGACAATATTGGCACAAAAGAGAGGCTCTCCTTAGCCCAGCCTGGGAAGGTGGCAGGGCTTCCGGAAGAGAAGCTCCCCCACAAGGAGGGCCCCGGGTTAGCAAGAACAGTGGAGAATGAGGGGTGAAATGCCTGTTACCTCCTGCGTATGCGCTGAGTGTTGTGCCTGGTACCGCACTACAATGTCAAGCAGTCCTAACAACAACCTGGTTGGGTTGAAGGCTCAGAGAAATTCCATAATTTTCCTAAGATCACACACATAATCAGGAATGACAGCGGTATTTGAGCCACTATTGTTCCTGATTTTAAAGCCAGGATTTTCTGCTTTAAGAAAGAAAATGGAGTGTGACGGTTTGCTGATGTCTGAGTCTATCCGCACTCTAAGTCCAGTTAGTGAGAAAATCAGAAATGCCTGAAATAATGGAACATTTACAAAGAGACCACCACAGAAAGCCATTATACACACAGACTCTAAGATTGAAGTGACTTAGAAGCAATATCTAGATCCTCTGAAGCGTCTCCTGATGGCAAGGGCTGTGTCTCATTCATCTCTGATTAACACAGAACCCAGCTACTAAGCAAATGTTGAATGAATGAATGAATGAATGAATGAATGAATGAATGAATGAATGAGACATCCTTGCCCACTTCTCTGAAGGCAGCTAGGAATCCGAGGACTCCTGTTAGTTGTATTCACCTGGACCTTTGACCCAAAGGGTCCCTTCTGTCCTGAAGATTCACAATGTCTTATAGATTTTAGCTTTCTGGCCATCAGAATATATTTTCAAAATCAGACAGATTCTTTCCTAATTGGCTAGTAGGAATTCCCCATAGATCATACTACTAAATCCATGATGCTTGTTTAAAATCTGTCAATAATATATACTCTTCTTCGAAAAAGATGTTTAGATAATTAGGAGTTCCTACTCAAGCTTCAAAAAATAACACTTGGTCCTAAGCCTTCTCTACATGAACATTGAAAATGAGCTATGACAGCTGAGCCCTGATAAAGGGGAAGCCTTGCAGAGAGCTCTCAATATGTAAGGAAGGAATGATCGATCCTCAACTAAAAGTGGACCGACTTTTGGTTCCAATTTGTTGTTGCCTCGGACTAACCTCTTTTGCTGGCTAATCCCTAATAACCCTTACATTTGCATCACCATTTCTATTCAAGTCCCTTCCTGGGCACATTATCTCATTTGACCCTTGTAGCATCCCTTCAGGATGGCTAGAAAAATGATCACTTTGCCATTTTATACAGTAGGAGACTGAAGCGTTCACTGGTTTTCTCACTCGGAGCCAGTAGATCCAAGCTGAGGCCTCCTTCTGTCACAACCAGCTTCCTTCCCTGTAATGCTAACTACTTTAACGGGCGCTCGGACAGTGAATTGGGCTGCTGGAGTTCTGGACTCCAGACAAACAGACATAGCTCTGGATGACTTAAATGGAAAAGGAATTTATTGGAAAAATAATAGATAGCTCACTGGATCTTCAGGTAGGCTCGGAAACCAGGCTCAGAGGCCAGAAGGAAATCCCACAGAAGGACAGACTGTGAAGGACGGGGCTCCTGAGGCCATAACTATTGTCCACTTATGACCAGGTCACACTTCTGGAGGAGCTGTGGGAAAACCTCTCTCTCCACACGCGTTACACCTCATGTGGGAACTTTAAGTTCCCAGGAGGAACATGTGTGTGGCCTGTCCATGCTATGGCTGCCAAGGCGTGGGGAAAGGGAGTGTCTGCCCCCTGTAGCTTCTCGGTGGGGAGGGAGGGAGGTAAAGCTGTGCCTCCTTCCTACCTTGGAGTGGCCCAAAATAAGAAGATTATTTGGACACTGAATCGTAAATGATAAATGTCCACGAGAGCTCATTTGGTTCGTTGAGTTTATTTCGGGAATTTTTTTAGATCTAGAATCTTGAGAACCATAACTGCTTTTGAAACACTAGAAATTATTTCAGGGGAGTAGCCTTCATTGGGAGGGGCAGAGGCCTGGTTTTGGGCAGCCGGCAGTGCCTTCCCGAACACTGCTCACCCAAGTATGTCACAAGAGATTCAGGTCAGGACAAAAATACCAACTTTGACAATGTCTATGGACCATGCATGAAGACTTCATTTCTAATGATGATGGTTTTCTATTTCCAGCACTTTCGGCCCCAAAGTAGTTAAAAATGTCTTTCTGAGGTAAAGGTATTTACAAATCAATGAACTTTGTCTGGAAAAGTCTTTGTAGCTCTACTAAACAGCCATAGACACTCTCTAACAAAGAAATAAATGGACCATCAGTTATTTTGAGGTGAATTCACATTTTGATCTTTAAGAGAGATGAGGAGCAGGTCAAATGGGGTGTGGTCTCCAGTTCTATTATTTTTACTTTTGTAAAAATATATGAAACTATAGAGAAAATATATATAGAAAAATATAGAAAAGATATTGTCCTACCTTGGATAAGACATTGAACAAGGGCTAGAGATATAGTGGCAAATATAATAGGTGCCGTCATCACCCTCGTAGAGTTTGCAAATTTGAGTTCTGAGTGTGCTACCAAAGGGGAGCCACAGGTGCTGGGGAAGACGACTAGGGGAACTTGACCCAGACTGGGGGACCAGAAAGATATCCCTGAAGAAGTGATGTCTTACCTCAGGCTTAAAAGATGTATAAAGTATGTAAAAAATAAATAAATAAATAAATTATATATATATTAAAGTATACACACCAGGCCAGGTGACAGGGCCAGAGAGGAAAAGTGAAGCAGGAGACCAGCACGTCTGGTGGCCCAGAAAGCAGGGAGAGTACACCATGTGTAAGGTGATTAGGATAGAGAGAGTGAGGGGAAGTTTGGGGAGAGGTGAGATTAATGAGGAAAGAGGCACATCATACATCTTCTAAGGCCTTAAAAGGGAATGGGGATAAAAGGACAGCAGGAACTTGTGGTAGGGTTTTAACTAGGATAAAGGTTGTGGTCACCAATTCCAACATGGAGTTGGGGGCGGCAGGGAGGGCCTTCCCACACCAACAATCAATTCTCCGGCACCAGCTGGGTGTCTTATAATTCAACTCCGTTCTGACTCTGTTGACCCAGAGCTAGCATCAGATCTCACAGGTTAAGGGCTCAGTCTTGCAGGACTGCCCAACCACCACTCCCCAGGCCACTTCAGAGGACAGTCCCAAGTTCAGGTTATCATCTGGGCTTCTCATCACCCCGGTGTAGATCGGAGCAACCCCCTCCTTTGGTTCACAGAACTCAGAGAAACATTTGACTGACTAGATCACTGTTTATTATAAAAGGATATAATTCAGAAACAGCCAGATGAACGAGATCCATTGGACGAAGTATGAGGAAAGGGTGTGGGGCGTCCGTGCTCTCTCCAGGAGTGCCACTCTTCTAGCATGTCCACATTTTCATGAACCAAGAAGCTTTCTGAACCCTGTCCTTAGGATTTGTATAGAGGCTTCATTACACAGACATGATTGAACTCAATCTCCAGCCCCCTTCCTCTGCCAGGAAGCCTGGGGCTTGGGGCTGAAAGTTCCAAGCCCCTAATCACAGGGTTGGTTCTCTTGGCAACCAGGCCCCATTCTCAGGTTTGTTCCAAAAGTTAGATCATTAATATAAAACATGACACCTTTATCACTCAAAGGTCTTAGGAGTTCTGTGCTAGAAATGGAAACAAAGACCAAATGTATATTTCTTATTATAAATCATAACATCACACAGGGGAATAGCATGATCAGAGTTGATAGAATTTGTCAGGTTTGTGTGAAAGATGAAAAAAAAAAAAATACTGACTTTGAAATCAGGCAGATTTAGGGTCCAGGTCTAGCTTTACCTTTTACTGGGCGGTCTTGGTCAAGGTATTTAAATTTCCTGATGTCTGGGAATTTTACCCTGTAAGATAATAGAAATCAGACTGTGTGAAGTATCTATGACATGGAAGTGTACAATAAATATCTATTACCCTTTCTTCTCTCTCACACTAAATTCAAAGTCATTTCGTCCAGAATTGACCACAGGGGCTTTGCTAAATTAGTCTCTTGGGGTTTAGGTAATGTGGAATCCAGGACAGATTCCCAGGAAAATTGATAGTGTTTGTATTTTGAAGCCAAATAGGAATGGTCATTTGAAGAGAACAGCAGTCTATTTCCAATCACAAGCAACCCTAGCTTTGACTATGATGGAGGTTTCCACTGCTGTACCCACACCACTTTCTTCTGACCCCAACTGGCCTAATTAAGTTTTCCTCCTAATTTTCTATATCGAAAGTCTTTAAAGGCAGAAGGCAAGGAGTTCTATTTACGTTTCTGCCAATTATTAGGTTGGTGCAAAAGTAATTGCGGTTTTTGCAATTATTTTCAACCTTTTAAACCACAATTACTTTTGCACCAACCTAATAAAGTGCACTTATGAATGGCTTTCTGTGGGTCTAGCATTGTACTGAACACATTCAGACATACATGTATCCATCCATCCACATGCATACACACACATATCTGCACACACCCTCACTTCACTCTTCATGAAGAAACCAAGCTACAGAGAAGTTAAATAATACATCCAAAGTGATAGATATAATGAAAACCTGGATATTTAGCTGCTCTTTACTTACATATTTTTCCAGTTATTTTCATATACTCATACTATGGTATATGAACCTAGTATTCAAAGATACAATAAATAGCACATTGCTACTGAGGTTATCTCCTAAAACTCCACAAGATGGCAGTAAAAGGTTTTGCGTAGAACTATATATACCAGTGGTGTTTGGTCTATTGGCTGAGTTTTGTGCTATTGTTTGTATTTGTCCATAGTATTAAAACTGCTTGTTACCATAACTAGACTTTTAAAATATAATTCAAAAAATTAAAAGTGAATTCAAATCTCGAAGTAGAATTTGTGGCTTTGGTTTATTCTCTCTCTCTATCTCTGTCTCTCTTTCTATACAGATATGGTGCCAAAAAATGTATACATATTTTAAGAAAGGAAAAAACTGTATTAAAATTGTAATATTCAATATATACCGATAACAAAAGATGAATACAAGTCACATTTGATTTCTGCAATTACGAGAGGTGCTCAAAGTGGTTACGATCAGCATAATTTTAATACAGTTTTTTCCTTTCTTAAAATGTGTACACAGTTTTTGGCACCCTGTGTGTGTGTGTGTGTGTGTGTGTGTGTGTGTGTGTGTGTGTGTATCGAGAGAGAGAGAGAGAGAGAGAGAGAGAGAGAGAGAGAGAGAGAGAGAGAGAGAGAGCTGTTTTAATCCACCAGGAACTCTATGAGCCGAGGTAGCTGGAGAAAATTCAAAATGAGAAATGTTGCTCCTTCCTGAATGTGACCAATCAATGATTCTCCAGCTTGAAGGAAAGAAAGAGAGGGGTCAGGGAAGGGCCAGAAGCTAATCTTCCATATGATGTAATTGCTTGTTATTTCTCTATGTTCATAATCTACCCTGGAGGGAAACTTTCCCAGTGGACCATGTTAGAAATGACGCTGTGATCCAAACTACAAAAACATTTATTGCCTATATCTCTCATGTTTTATGCGCAACATAAACTGTACTAAACTATGGCTATTTTTTTTCATGTATTTTTATTATTCTACTGAGACATTTGTGATAGAATTAAGGAGGGTGGAAGCTGCATTTTTCTTCCATTTCTTTAATCTGCCTCTCTATTCAGCATACATGGACATAAGTCAGTTGTTCCTGGAATTATGAACAATGCAGAAAAGCACACTCTTTCCATATCTAACATAAATGTAATTGATTGTTCATTAGCATCTACTTTGTGTGTGGTAGTCAGTGCTTAAGGATCAGAAAGATGGCATTGGTCTACATCAAACATGTAAAACATGTTAAATTCAGCATTAGATAGCTCTCTCTGGTTTAAAGTCTTTGGGTGCTGTCCCATGCTGCCCACATTTCTCTCTTTCCCTCATTCCTGAGCTCTCTCTCTCTAATCTCTTACTACCCTCAAATCCATGGTCATTTGTGTTATGAAAAAGAGTATAACTATCATTTTTGCTTGCTCGTAAGAGATTCTCCTTTCACCTAGGGTGGCTCACCATCGTATTTTCTAAACTCAGTTTGTTACCTGAGAAAAATTCTGATACAAGCTATTACAATAATACTATTACAATAATATAGCTTTCATTCCCATACTAGTATCTACTTAAATCTTTTGTTAGGAAAGAACGTATCCCACTCTGTTCATTTGTCCACCCATCTCTGTCTACAATAAATTCAGTAGGAGCTTTCAGTCCCCACGTTACTTTGCTACAAAGATGTAGTGATGATGAAGCCATGTATCATGTTCTCAAGATGCTTGTTGTCTAGGAGAAGAAATAAGTCAGTCCACATGGCTATGCCATAAGAAAAGTACAAAGAGGCAAGTGAGATCCACAGAAGAGGCAACACCTGACCTCGTGATCTGGGGAGGATTTATGCTCTCTTTAGTAATGAGAAGACCCTCTTAGTTCCCCCACCTCAAGTCTAAGATAAACCATCTTTTCATCAGACCGCAAAGGACGAATATGAAGTCTGATACACAGGTAAAAAGCCAGGATGCTCAAGAATGTTGAGCAGTCCAAGCCAACAAGACATGAGATAGAGGAGTCTAGCCAGGCTTCTGAATCCCAGGCCAAGGACTCTGAGTTCTAGACTGTGGTAGGAAAAGCAAACAGTTCCCAGGTACAGACACGCAATGTACCCTGGGCAAATTCCCTGTTCTACGCACTTCTCTGTGAAGTGAAAAGATGGCACCTCAAGATCTCTCGAGTGCTTTCCAGTTCCAACATGCTAGGAATGCATGTGTTTAAGAGAACTCTAGATGATGAAAAGGAGTCATGGAAATTTTTTGAACAATTACTTTATAATTAATAACTAAAACTTTCCCTTTAAATAATAAGAGTTTAAAAAATGAAAATTGAAGGCATGTATTTGTGCTTTGTCAGAGTACAGTGGTTAAAATTTAACCATAAAAAGAAAGTCTAAATTCTCCAGTATAGCTTTTTAAAAAAATATTCCAACCTCATCTCTAAAATTCCCTCCTTTTTCCATGATCTAATCATATTTAATATTGTATCTTCAAACATCCTCCCCAGCCCACCCTCCTCTCCTGAAAACTCTTCTATTCAGCCTTCAGATCTCAGATTACTTGTCACACTCTCTAAATGCCTTATTTCATAAATCGTACCTCACGCTCTCAAAACACACAGAAAATGCTTCCAGGTTAGGGTTTCTTTTTTTCTTTTCTTTTCTTTTTTTCTTTCTTTCTTTCTTTTTTTTCCCACATACTTTTTTACAGTTTTATTTGGGGAGGGTGCGTGAAGAAGGATACTTTTTTCATTCAGCACAAACTGCTCAATTGTGATCTAACACAGCTGTGAGAACAGCATGGTTATGGAGTAGCTCAATAGTGTTACAGCTCAATTATGAAGCAGCATGGCTGTGAGGAGGCCCTGGGGTGAGGAGGCCCTGGGGTGAGGAGGCCCTGGGGCCAGGCCCCTCTCTGGCTAGACAGCTCTGCCATGCTCTGCTCTGCTCCAGCAAGACATCTTCAGTGTTTTAGCTCCAGCTGGAGAAACATAGTTTTCAGTTTTTGGAGAAAAGGGAAAGTGTGTGCTCCCAAGCCAGAGGGGAGCTGACTTATATAGATAGAAGTTCCTGTTCCTGTCCCTCGTCCCTGATTGACTGGTCTGTCCTCATGCAAATGAGGACTCTAAATCCTTGCAATTTGATTGGTCCAAGAAAATGTCCTCATTGGTCAGAATGGAGTCTCTCTGATTGGTCTGAAGATGCTGATGGTGATATAGCTGTGCAGCTCCGATTCAACAGGGAAAACCTCACTTCTATTGGTTGAACTACAATTCCAGGAAATCCTTTACAAATGCTGGCCCAGATGGCAGGAACATTGTGCAGGCAGGCAGTTCAATGCAGACTTCTAGCTGAAGCATGATTAACGTAAGAGGCTCCTGTGTAGAAATGGCTGCTGGGCTCTGTTTTTTAAAATTTGAGCCCAGTTAGCCAGCAGGAGCCCTTCTTAATAGGTATCTTCTTTCTCAGGGTCCACAATATTTTGCATTTCATGTGTCTGTCATGCTCAATCTCCCATCTACATTGAATACATGGATTACAGGTGTAATTGTTTTATTTTCTTTGTCTACTACTTCTGTCATCTTTGTCATTGCCAGGTCAGTTTTGACTGATTTTTCTTCTCATTATGATTTGTATTCCCCTGCTCCTTTGTATGCCTGGCAATTTTGGGTTGGCTGCCAGGTACTATAAATTTTACCTTTTTGGGTGCTGGATATTTTTGTAACCTACAGATATTCTTGAATTTTCTTCTGGTATGTGATTAAGTTACTGTGTTGGAAACAGCTTATTCCTCTTGGGTCTTGCTTTTAAGTTTGTTAGGCGGACAGAGCAACATTTAGTGCTAGAGCTAATTTTAATTGGATCGTTGAAGTAAAAACCCTTTCTCTACTCTTCCTGATACACTATGAATTTTGAGGGTTTTGGTTGGTTGGTTGGTTGGTTGGTTGGTTGGTTGGTTGGTTTCATCTGGCTGGTGGGGAACAGGCACTATCCCCAGCCTTGTGTGAGCTCCTGGAATTGTTCCCTTTAATCCTTTTGGGTGATTCTCTCCCTTGTCTCTGGCAGTTTTCTCACACATATGAATTGATCAATACTCTGCTGAATAAATGAGGGGAACCCTTGTACATCTCTGGCAATCTTTCTCTAGCCATATGTTCTTAGGTATTACACTTTACAAACTCAGGCCTCTGGATTCTCAGCTTCATCTCCTCAGCTCGTGGGAGACCTTGGCTCCATTTGAGTTCTGCTCTGCGCCAGGCGTTGGAAACCTTCTCCGAACAGTAAGCTGCAGGCAATTATAGGTTCCTCTTCTTTTCCATATCTCAAGGTTCTTTGTTTCTTGATGTCCGGTGTCTTGAGTGCTCTTTCATATATTATGTTGGGTTTTTATAGTCACGTGGGAATGAAAATCGTCATTGTTACTCTATTATGCCCTCCAGTGGCATTATCACTGTTTGCTAATTAAACTTAACTTTGACGTCATTTTTGTTTTTTATTGATTTGATCTTAACATAAGTTGTCCAAATTTTTTGGTGGTTGTTGTTATCTGGAGTAAATCTTTGACAATAGTATATACTTAAGTTATTCTTTACATTCTGTTGTTATTTTTCTCATATATGTTTCAGACTTTTTAAAATTTTTATTAAATTTATAGGGTTAACGTTGGTGAGTAAAATTATATAGGTTTCAGATGCACATTTCTAAAATACATCATCTCTACATTGCATTGTGTGTTCACCACCCAGAATCAATTCTCTTTTTGTAACCATATATTTGACTCCCTTTTCCCTTTTCTATGACACCCTCTCCCCCCTTACCCTCTGGAAACCACTAACTGATTGTCAGTGTCTATGAGTTTGTTTCTTTGTTTGGTTGTCTTGTTTGTTTGTTGCTTTCAGTTTTACATCCCACATATGAGTGAAGCCATATGGTTCTCAACTTTTTCTGTCTGACTTATTTCGCTAAGTATGATAATATCAAGATCCATCCATGTTGTCACAAATGGCAGGATTTCATCTTTTCTTATGGCTGAGTAATATTTCATTGTATATATGTATTGTACCATGTCTTCTTTATCCAATCATCTATTGAAGGACACTTTGGTTGTTTCTATGTCTTGCCCACTGAGGATAAAGCTGAAATGAACATAGAGGAGCATATATCTTTACAGATAAATGTTTTCAGATGTTTTGGGTAGATACCCAGAAGAGGGATTGCTGGGTCATATGGTAATTCTATTCTTAATTTTTTGAGGAATCTCCATACTGTTTTCCATAGCAGCTGTACCAATATACATTCCTACCAGCAGTGTATGAGGGTTCCTTTTTCTCCACAGCCTGACACTTACTACTTCTCTTCTTGATAATAACCATTCTAACAGGTGTGAGGTGGTATCTCATTGTGGTTTGATTTGCATTTCCCTAATAGCTAGTGAAGCTGAATATATATATATATATATATATATATATATATATATATATATATATATACACACACACATACATACACACACACACACACACACACACACACACACACACACACACATATATCTGTTGGCCATTTGTATGTCTTTTTTGAGAAGTGTCCATTCAGATCCTCTGCTCATTTTGTAATTGGATTGTTTTTTTGTTATTGAGTTGTATGAGTTCTTTATATATTTTGGATATTAACCTCTTATTGGAGGTGTTGTTTGCAAATGTCTTCTCCCATTCAGTTGGTCACCTCTTTGTTTTGTTGATGGTTTATTTTGCTGTGCAGAAGTCTTTTAGTTTGATATAGTACCATTCATTTATTTTTGCTTTTTCTTTCCTTGCCTTTGAGGTCAAATTCATAAAATTCTCTCTGAATCCAACATCCATAAGTTTAGTACCTATGCTTACTTCTATGCAATTTATTGTTTCAGGTCTTATGTTTAGGTCTTTGATTCATTTTGATTTAATTCTGGTATATGGTGATTAACAGCAGTCTAGTTTCATTCTTTTGCACATGGCTTTCCAATTTTCCCAGCACCATTATCGAAGAGGCGCTCTTTTCTCCATTGCATGTTTTTGGCTCCTTTGTCAAAAATTATCTGCCTGTATAGGTGTGGATTAATTTCTGGGTTCTCAATTTTATTCCATTGGTCTGTGTGTCTGTTTTTCTGCCAATACCATGCTGTGTTGATTATTGTTGCTTTGTAGTATAAATTGAAGTCAGGGAGTGTGATACCTTCAACTTTGTTCTGTTTTCCTAGGATTGCTCTGGCTATTCAGAGTCTTTTGTGCTTCCATAAAAATCTGATGATTTTTTTGTTCCATTTCTATAAATATTGCCATTGGGTTTTTGATGGGGATAGCATTAAATCTTTATATCATTTTGGGTAATATGACCATTTTAACTATATTGATTCTTCCAGTCGATGAATAGAATATTTTTCCATTTCTTTGTATCTTCTTCAATTTCTTTTAATAATGTTGTATGGTTTTCAGTGTATTGGTCCTTCACATTCTTTGTTAAGTTTATTTCTAGGTATTTTATCCTTTTTGTTGTAACTGCAAAAGGAATTTTTTGTTTATTTTTTCACTGAAATTTTATTTTTGGTATATAGGAACACAGTGGATTTTTGTACATTGATTTTGTAATCTGCAACTTTATTTGTTTATTGTTTCTAATAGGTTTTTGGTGGAATCTCTAGGATTTTCTATATAAAGAATTATGCCATCTATAAAAGGTGACAATTTAACTTCTTCATTCCCAGTTGGGATGCTTTTGATTTCTTTCTCTTGCCTGATTGCTCTGGCAAGGACTTCCAATACTAGTTGAGTAACAGTGGTGACAGAGGCCATCCCTGTCTTGTTCCTGATCTTGGAGGAAAAGCTTTCAGTTTTTCACCATTAAGTATTGTTTTAGCTGAGGGTTTGTCATACATAACCTTTATTATGTTGAGGTATTTTCCTTCTATACCCACTTTATTAAGTGTTTTAATCATAAATAGATGCTATGTCTTGTCAAATGCTTTTTCTGCATCTCTTAGTATAACCATATGATTTTTAACCTTTATTTTGTCACATTAATCGATTTGCATATATTGATCCTCCTTGTGCCCCTGGAATGAACCCTACTCGATCATGATGTATAATCTCTTTAATGTATTATTGTATTAGATTTGTTATTAAGTTTGTTATTATGTTGTATTAAGTCATCTTTGAATTTTGGGTAAAATTCACTAATGAAGACTTCTGGTCCTGGACTTTTGATTTTGGGCAGGTTTTAGATGACTAGTTCAATTTCTTACTGTTGATCGGTAGATTTTCCAGTTTTGTGATTTAGTCTAGGAAGGTTATTTATTTCTAAGAACTTGTCCATTTTTTTCTACGTTATTGAATTTGGGGGCATACAGTCCTTCATAGTATTCTTGTATGATTTTTTTGCATTGCTGTGGAACCCATCATAACTTCTCTTTCATTTCTGATTTTTAAATTTGTGTCTTTTCTCTTTTATCCTTAGTGAGACTAGCCAAGGGTTTGTCATTTTTTTTTATCTTTTCAAAGAACCAGTTCTTCATTGCATTAATTTTTTTATTGTTTCTGTTTTCTATTTCATTTAATTCTGCTCAAATTTTTATTTCTTTCCATCTGCTGACTTAGGGTTTAACTTGTTCTTCTTTTCTCTAATTCTTTAAGATGTAATGTTAGGTTGTTTATTTGGGATTGTTCTTGTCTCTTGAGATACGCCTGTAATGATACAAATTTCCCTCTTAATACTGCTTTTGCAGGTCTCAATAATTTGAATACAATGTATTTTCATTCTCATTTGTTTGTATGTATCTCTTCTCTTGATTTCTTCTGGATCTCTCCTCTTATTTCTTCTTTGACCCAGTCGTTCTTTAGTAGCATGTTGTTTAATCTCCACATATTATGATTTTTTTCCACTTTCTTTTTGCAGTTGATCTCCAATTTCAAAGCATTGTTGTCAGTTTTCTTGGTATGATTTCAGTTTTCTTAAATTTGCTGAGGCTAGTTTTTGTCCCAACATGTGGTCTATCCTTGAGAATTTTCCATGTGCACTAGGAAAGAATGTATAGTCTGATGTTCTAGGATGAAAGACTCTATAAATGTCAATTATTCCATTTGGTCTAATGTGTCATTCAAGGCTAATATTTCCTTATTGATTTTCTGTTTGGATGATCTATTCAAATCTGTCAATGGGATATTTAGGTCCCCTATTATAATTGTGTTTTTGTCAGTTTCTCCCTTTAGTTTTGTTTATAGTTGCTTTATATATTTTGTTGTTCCATCATTGGGAACATATATATTGATAAATGTTATGTCTTCTTATTGTATTGTCCCCTTTATCATTATGAAATGTCCATTTATTGTCTCTTGTTACCATTGTTATCCTGAAGTCTGTTCTGTCAGATATAAGTATAGCCATGTCCGCTTTTCTCTAATGCCATTTGCATGAAGTATCATTTTCCACCCTTTTACTTTGAGTCTGTATTTGTCCTTGTAGCTGAGATGTGTCTCTTGAAGGCAGCATATGTTTGGGTTTTGTTTCTTTGTTTGTTTGTTTTAGTCTAATCTGCTACTCTGTGTTTTTTTATTGGTGAGTTCATTTTATGTATACTTAGGGTGATTATTGATATATGAGGATTTCCTATAGCCATTTTATCTTTTGCTTTCTGGTAGTTCAGGATCTCCTTTGTTTCTTTACCTTTGTGTTTCTGTCTGTTATCTTAGTTTGGTGGTATTCTATGACTTTTCTGTTTCTTCTTTTTCATGTTATGTGTCTCACTTCTGGATTTTTTCTCTTTCCTTTTTTTATTTTTTTTTATTTTTGAGTGGTTACCATTAAGTTTATGTACGAGATGTGATCACAAAATATGATAAATATGTAAATTTTTAAAAATGCATTACAGTAAAAGACACACTGTTATTACCCCCCTCAAAATACTCCCCTTCGCTTCTAACACACTTATCCCATCATTCTTGCCACTTTCTGAAACAGTTCTGGAAGCCTTCTTTCATGAGTATCTTTAGTTGTGCTGTCCTGGCTACCTCGATGTCTTGAATCATTTTGACTTTGGGGAAGAGCCAGAAGTTACAAGGTGCCAGATCTGGTGAATAAGGTAGATGAGGACACACTGTAATGTTTTTATTTGGCATAAATTGCCATATACCAAAAGCAATGTGTGACACAGAGCCTTTCTGTTTTGATCAAAACATATGGTGAATGCTGCTGCCAAATGCCATCCAACAGAAAGGCAGTGATGTTCAATATGGGAAGTGGTGCATCGAACCTTAGTAACAGTGTGTGACAAGTTTCAACTTGTTTGGTGCTGTCAGTCAGGTGTGAGTTACGGTTGAGAGAAGCTGTGTTTTAAAATGTACCATAAATCATCCTCCATCATGACAATGCTCCATGTCACACATTGCTTCTGGTATGGCAGTTTCTGTCAAATAAAAACATTATGGTGTGTCCTCATCCACCTTAGTCACCGGATCTGGCACTGTATGACTTCTGGCTCTTCCCCAAAGTCAAAATGATTCAGGACATCGAGGCAGCCACGACAGCACAACTAATGACACTCATGAAAGAGGACTTCCAGAACTGCTTCAAAAAGTGGCAAGAACGATGGGATAAGTGTATTTGAAGCAAGGGGGAGTATTCTGAGGGGAATTGATGACAATGTGTCTTTTACTGTAATATTTTTTTTATTTAAATATTCGTCATATTGTTTGATCACACCTCATAAAAGAAAGTATCATATACACAGTAGTCCTTGTTTTTTCAGCATGCATCTTGTCTCTGTTCCCCTTTGCAAATTCAGATCTTTACTTCCTCCCATTTTATGTTTTTGTTGTCACAAATTATCCCTATTTATGCTGTGAGTTAATTTCTGAGTTGCAGTAGCAAATTGTTTTTTTCTTCTCTTTTTTGGGGTTTTTATCTTTTTTATCATTTATGTTATGTTTAATTGTATAGTGCCCTATTCTGTGAATGGGTTCCCATTTCCTGCTTCTGTCTGTCTGTTAGTAATCTTACTCATAGTTTTGTATCCTTTTGTCTTTTTGTTCCCATCAAAATAAACTCCTTCAGTATTTCCTATAATGCAGGCCTTGTGGTGCAAAATTCCTTCAGCTTCTGTATACCTGGGAAGGTCTTTATTCCTCCTTCATATCTAAAGGATAATGTTGCTGGTTATATTATTCTTAGCTGGTAATTTCTCTCTTTCAATAGTTTAAATATTTGGCTCCCTCCTGGCTTGTAGAGTTTCTGCTGTAAAATCTGATGATAACCTGATTGGCTTTCCTTTGTAGGTTACTGTCTTCTTTTCCCTGGCTGCCTTGAGGATTCTTTCTTTGTCATTAATTTTTGACAGCTTTAGTATAATGTGCCTTGGAGAAAGCCTGTTAGGAATGAGGTAATTAGGTGTTCTGTCTGCTTCTTGAATTCGAGGATCCAGTTCTTTCCGTAGGTTTAGGAAGTTCTCGTGAACTGTTCACTTGAATAAATTTCCTTCTCCCTCTCTTTTCCTTCTGGTATACCCATTATTCTTATACTGCTCTTTCTGATGGAGTCAGATAGTTCTTGGAGAGTTCTTTCATTTCTTTTAACTCTCAAGTCTCTCTCTTCTTCCATCTGTATCATTTCCATATTTCTAGATTCAATATCACTAATTCTTTCCTCCATCTGGTCAGTTCTATTTTCCAAGCTTGCTGTTTCAGTCTTCTCTTTTATTGAGTTCCTCAGCTCTAGAATTTCTATTTCATTCTTTTTAAAAATTTCAATCTCTTCAGTACAATATTCCTTTTGTTCATTGATTTTTTTTCTGAGTTCATTAAAATGCCTACCTGAGTTTTTTTACACCTTGTTGAGTTTTTTCAGAACTGCAGTCTTGAATTCTCTGTCATTTACGTCACGTAGTTCCATGTCTTTAACTTTATTGAATGGAGATTTTTTATTTTCTTTTAGAGATGCCCTGTTACCATGGTTATTCATGGTAGTTATTGGATTATTTCTCCTCTTGGGCATCTACAGGAGTGAATTCAGTGCATCAGGATTGATACAAAGAGGTCTTTCCTTTGTTTTCCAGTAGGTAGTGCTGGAGCATTTTATTTTCTCTTGTCCTGTTCCTGTTTCTCATTGTAGAAGATTTCCTGGGGGATGTGGGCATCTCCTCTGTAACCAGGTTAACTCGGTCTCAGGGCACCAGTGGAAGGGTATAGTGGGCAATGAGGTTCTGAGCCCCTGAAATCTCAGTGCTGCCCCTGTATCCAGATTCAGAGCTGTGCACCTCAGCAGCCCTGGGTGCCCCTGCTGGGATCAGCCACAAAAATGTGCAAGAAGGGTGGATTGGCAGAGGTGGCTGGTTTGTATGTGGTTTTATTCTCCTCTGAATAATGGGGACTGCCAGACCACAGCAGCCTCGCCCCTATAGCTCCTCCCTTGCCACTGGAATTAGACTCAATGTGTGTCTGTTGCTCAGGAACTGTCTCTCTAGTTCTCATGGATGTAGATATTCTGCTCAAATCTGACACTGCTACCTTTATTTCTGGAGCCCGCTGCTAACACTGGGAGGGTGTGGGTGAGGCAAACTCTGGAAAGGTGGGAGGAGGTGGCCAAGCTCATGGCTTTGTTTTCTGCCTGGCAATGAGGGCTGTTAGGTTGAAGTTGTCGCACTTCTGTATTCTTCGTTGCCTTGAGGTCTAAGCCCTGATTGCTGGGTTCAGCCGTATTATATGCTGATCCCTCAGACAGGATTGCTGGGGCCACAGAGAGTGCAACTGCAGTTTGAATCCTTTCCTCTCCTTGGATCGCAGTGAGATCCTGCCTGCATCCCGCGACCTCCATCTCTGCACTTCCCTCTTCCCTCCTCCTCTGTGAACCCGATTAGCCCACCTTCAGATGTTTCGATGCACAGATCTCTCAGACATGTTTGCATGTTGCGTAGACAATTCTTTCTGGAATTATAACTGTTCAACTTGTTGTAACTTCAAGCGGAGAGATCAAGGGGCACCCTTCATGCCACTATGTTTCTGACATTACCCTACTTTTTTAGTTCTAGAATTTGTTCTATCAAGCTTTGCTCTAGTGCAAAACAGGTTAGGGTTTCTTTATGCACTCATATGCCCAGTACTTTTCCTCTCAAAACACTTACCATGCTAATTTGTAGTGATATATATAATAATCCATTTTCCTCACTAGATTATAAATCAGGACAGTGTATCTTTTGTTCGCCTGACACATAACAGATATCCTATATATATATATCTAATGAGTGAATAAATAAAGTTAGATTATTATTCTAAGTCAGTAGATTCTTCGTGAAGACCTAATAAAATAATGCACGTCCAATAATGCATGGCATTGTACATCTATATTATTCAGGAAATGATGTTAGGGGTTGTCCCTATTGGTTGATTTCTGAAGGATTCTTGAAGGATTGATTCTTGAAGGATTATCAATTTACAGGAATATGTACAGCCTAATAATATTTCAAGAATGTTTATAAGATTGCCCAGCAGCTCAAAAATGAAAACATAAAAAGTGTAGTTATGTCTTCTGTATAACAACCACTAGAGGGCAATAAAAGCAAACTTTGAACATCTTTTAAAGGTTAGAATTATAAAAAAAAATTTTTCTGATTAAAATCTGGATAGATGATCTTATTGTCTGAAATAGATATAGGACGTGTAGGCTGTAGTTTCTGTGACTATGGCCTTATTAGTTACAATTGCCTTTCTAATGTGGTTTTAAAAGCTAGATTATCTGTGATGATAACATCACCCTACGTTTTGTATGTTATTTAAACCTCACAAAACTAGCAGAGAATATATTCTTGTCCCATTTTCCAATGGAAAAACTGAGGTTCAGAAGTGTTAAAACAATCAGTAGCCGTAAGAAGGCAAACTACTAACACAAACTCTGTAAGTGCTTATTGACTGCTTACATTTACATACAAAATTCTTTGCTAAGGCTCATAGTTGGGGAAAACACAGTTCTCAAAATTAATCATACCAGTTTACAATGGAGCTATATGGCAGCAGCTCCCTAGATCTTTTGGTTTTAGGTGACTATAGGTAGGCTATCTGATAATGCTGCCAGAATATCTACCTAGAACCTATGCACAGAAAGGTGTCTAGGAAGAAGATATGCTTCTGGACTCCACAATGGTTAGACCCTTCCTGGGGTTATATGATCTATTCTAGTTGCTGCATTTGTACAAAAGAATCAAGAAGCAACAGACTAGGGTTAATGTATATGATACATTAGAGGGTCAAAGGGAAATTGGGATGTCCTGTAGGGGGTGGGATCAAGGGAGATGGAGTTTGAAATGCTCAGCATGTAGGCTCTGGAGTCAGAAAAGGTGGGTCTGATTTGACATATGCATTACAAATAGAAAACTAATAATTCCAGGGTTCCGGGTTGGCCTGTTCTCTGAAGGTCAAATATGGAAGCCAATGCATGTAAAACGGTCCCTCCAGGATTCACTTGCTAAAGAAGAAGCCCCTTCACTGCCTCAGTCTGAGCAGATGTAAGAAGTCCTTTCAATGGAAGCTCTGGTGAGGTGTGTGCCAGGTGAGCGAGGCCTCACCAGCTGAAGTAGCAAGGTGAAGGGGAGTTAAAATCCTCAAGGGCTTTTTTCCCTTGTGCTCAGTGAGTTGACCTCCAATCTCTTCCTCCACCTCCTGGGTGAGCCACCATGAGTTGGGCCACACAGTCCTGTGGGCCAGCTGGAGAGTGGGTGCTACGAGAGGGCAGTTCCTTTGCCCAAGGATGGTCCTGTGTCCCCTGCAGGTGGCAGGCCTTTCTCTTGGGCTCAGGTGGCCCTTCACCCCTGTCTCCAAGATGGCAACCGTCATGCGTGAATTTATGATGAATTTCACTTCCGAGGAGGTTGCATTCAACATAATAAGGTCTCCATTAGAGGAACTGGATCAGTTGGCATGGCCTGTGTTATTTCCATTGTATTAGAAGGCTTGGGGTGATGAACTTGCCTTTGTGAATGAAGGAAAACTGAAGGGTGAGATAGTGGATCTTAAAAATGGCAGCCCTTTAATGAACATGCCAAATATTGTTTCCAGCGAAGATTTTGTTGTCACTGCAAATTTTAATTTAGTGATTATTGCAGCAAGTGCACACCAGGATAAAGGAGAAATACTCCTTGATTTAATCCAGTGAAACGTGATCATATTTAAATTAATGATTTCCAATATTACCCTATTACCCAATACACTCCTCACTGGAAACTGATTATTGTTTCCAATCCAGTGGATATCTTAACTTATATAGACTGGAAATTGGGTGAATTTCCCGGAAACTGTGTTTGGAAGTGGCTATAATTTGGACACTGACTGTTTCCATTTCTTGTTTGGACAAAACCTTGTTATACACTCTGAGAGCTGTCATGGGTGGATCCCAGGAGAGCATGTAGGCTCAAGTGTTTCTGTGTGGAGTGAACATTGGTGGTGTCCCTTTGAAAACTCTGACCTCAGATATAGGAACTGATAAAGATCCTGAGCAGTTGGAAAATATCCGCAAAGAAGTAATTGCCAGTGCCTGTGAGATTATTAAAATGAAAAGCAATACTTCTTGGGCCATTGGCCTATCTGTAGCTAATTTAACACAAAACATTTTGAACAATCTTAGAAGAGTGCATCCAGTTTCCACCATAATTAAGGGCCTGTATGTAATAAATGAAGAAGTGTTCCTTAGTGTTCTTTGTATCCTGGGGAGAACGGTATTACAGACCTGAGAAAGGTAAAGCTGAACCCTGAAGAGGAGGCCTGTTTGAAAAAGAGTGCAGAAACACGGGAAACACTTTAAAGTTGGTTAAACTTACCATTCTGAAGTTATTAAAGAAGAGATAGTAGATATGAGACTGTGTATGTTAAGCTTTTGAATGAACTTGAAACTAAAAGTTGGAAACATTTAGCCCTGTAGCTCTTCTACTTAGCATCCAGATGCGGGATGATACTCATTTTTTACAATTCCTAAGTGATTGCATCAAAGGAGGTGTGTTTGGTACCTCTAATATACAATGCTTGTCTTCCATATATATGTAGTTGCCATTTGGTCCAAAAGGATATATGATGTAGGTGTTTATTGTGTTATAAACAGTCTTATTCTAAGCTGGAAAACAAAGGGGGGACATCTAATTCTTTTAAGTACATACTAATTATTTTGTTTTGGATAGTTTGTACCTACTTTCATTTATATACTATAAAAGAAGTTGTAATCACTTTTACAAGGTAAAGATAAAAGTACACACACAAGAAAAAAGTGAATCTGGATTTATGATTGTAAACTTGGGCACTTTACTTCTCTGTGCCTCAGTTTCCTCATCAATAAAATGATGACTTTGTCTACTTATAAGGCTGTTATGGGAATCAAAATAATGCATATATGTTTAGTGTAACATTTGGCACATGAAAGAAATTAGTAGATGCTGCTTTTTGTTGTTGTTAAAGCATTTGCAAATTTCTATAGAAATGAATATTGATTTGTTTGTGTTGTCCTAGAAAATGTATCAGAACCAAAAGAGGCACCAGCTAAAAGCAAGAGTTTGTGAATCAGTAAGGTTTGGTTTCAAATCTTGTTTATACAACATAAGGCCTAAGTAATCTTGAATGAGTCACTCCGTCTCATCAAATCTCCATTTCCTCATGTTATTAAGCATTTACTGAGTCTTCACTGTGCTAAGTACGGTGGGTAAAGTGATAGGGTGTCGTTTTGCTCCATTGTAGTTACTCAAGCGGGGGCCAGCTGACTACCCACAGGGATTTAGGGGCTTGGGAAAAAGTATTCCTGCAAAGTATGGAACTTTTAATGAAATCACCAAGGATCCTATCAAGAGTGTTTCTCTCTATTCTTGAAAATGTTGGAGATAAAATTTGTTCTCACAGTCAAGTTGTCTTCATCTGATATGTCATAAACTAGGCATCATCTAGTGGACAGTCATTCAAAATCATTTCCCTTGGAATAGCATTTGGCCTTTAAGATTCACTAGATTTCTTTACTTCCCAGGGAGTAAAAAGGAAGAAAAATGGTGGCTTTGGAACCAGAGAAACATTTGAACGCTGCTTTACTGCTAACTGGTTGTGAGACCTTTGGATAAGTCCTTCCCTTCCCTGAACTGAGTCTTGGCATCTATAGAATAGGGCTGACTCCTATCTGAGAGGATTGTTATGGAGCTTAGATGCGCAGGGGTGTATAGAGCAGCCAGCATAGTGCCTGACACACAGTAGGTAGTAGATGGTCCCCCCATCTTTGTCAGAGCCACCAGCAGACCCAATGTTCACAGCCCTGTGAGCCAGCCTCAAACTCTAAAAGCAGTAGGCACTGGCCTTTCTTATGGTGATTGCCACATCTTCTAAACCCAATGACATTGCTCCTCCCAGGTGAAAGCTGACTTCTGATACATTTCCCACACTTTTGATCTATAAACTCTTTTCCCTCACACTCTGTGTATACCTAGGATTTTAGTGTCCTTATGCTCTTTTTCTGCCCTCCTTCAATGAATTCTTTTCTTGAAAAATCAGATGCAGCGGTTCACAATGAGGTTAAACACCAGAAAAAAGGCAATGTATTATCCCAGCTGTATCGAGATTTTAATATATAACAAGCTTAAAGCCAAAGCAATGAATCTCAAATGGCAGAATTATAAGCTTCCCAATAACCCCTATAAGGAAAGATTTTCAAAAACATTGTAGAGTTGTTTATAGCATTAGTATATTTTTACATTTCAAAGGTGACTACTACATAAAGCTGTGATCTTCCTGATGGCAAATCGAAGGCTTGTTTTTATTGATTTCAGTACATAGCACAGCCTCTGACACATTGTAAACATTAGATAAATGTAGACTAGATGGTCTTGAGGCCATGTCAGATGTGCAAATATATTTCTTAGCTCACGTGTTAACTGCTAAACACAAGCACAAACTGTTTACCCAAACACCTGGGAGTAAGGAGTTGGAAAAAATAGAAGTGTTTTTCTTTGCTTTAGTTTTGGGGCTAGAGGAACTAAATGTCTTTTGCTTATTAGGAAGAATTTCATAGAAGAAGTAGGATTTGAATTGGGCTTCCTGAGGCAAAGGTGACAGTGTGACATGGGTCTATGAACAAGATAGACTGTCCCCAGCCCAATAGACAGCATAGATGTAAGTTCAAAAGCTACTACTAAAGGGTTCCGATGACAACATTAGAAGCACTTCTCTGAATAGCTGGTTTTGAAAACCTATGTCCCAGTGTGCATTTTCCTGTCTTCATTTCAGTTTCCTTTGAACATTTTAAACATTCCTTCTCCCACATAGCCTCTCACACTTCTCCTACACACTCCCAATCCTCTCCCACATACATAGCCAAAAAAAAAAAAAAAAAAAAAAAAGTCTCTCTGTCTCTTTCTCTCTTTATACCAGTTTCCTCTATACTTTTGCTCAGTAATATGTCACAGTCAGAAAAGTTTCAGCTCATTACTTGGCAATCTTAATGCCGTTCTCTTAAAATAGTCAAAGATTTGCTCTTTTCCTTAATAGCCAACAATAAATATGGATTTTAATATCTCTTACCCCATTGCCTGGGACTGAAATTTTCACAATATTAAACTCAAATTTGAAGCTTCTAAAACTACTCTGGAAAAAAGAACCAGGCAGATTATTTTACAATTACTTCCTTAATCCAAAAGCAAATGATATGGATTTTACTCATTAAACATTTTTTAACCAGGAAGTAACCCCCCAAAACAATTCTTAAATTTTATATGACATTCACATTAGAAAGTACAAAATAGAAATTTGCTTTCAAAGGTATCAGTAGTGGTATTAGATTGAACCACATACAATTGCCACTTTTGTAGGTCAAGTCAAATATTTGGAATTTTGTATAGTCCAAACTAACATAGATTCATATCTATCTGATATCCACAGAATCCTCACAGATGTCTTGGTCTTTAGAACTCTTGGGTAGATGTTAAAGCCATGGATGATAGTATGTAAAGAGTCTTCAGAAGTTCAAAACAAAAAAAGAAACAAAACAAAACAAAACAAAAAAAAAGCTACCTCTATTGGTTTACTCATTTGAAAAGGATGTTAAACAAAGCAGGAATGTTTTCCAAATTTCCATATTAAAAGCAACCTCCATCATTCGTTGAATAGGTTTTTATATACATCATCTTATTCAGTCCTCACTATAACTCTGTAAATCTTGAAGTAGATATCTCTGTCATCACATCATAGATGTAAATATGGGATCTTAGAGCAGGTTAACTTGCTCAGGATCACAAATTCCAAACCTGAGTTTGCTGGACGAAGCCCACACTCTTTCCCTTCTATCACACTGCCTCCGTTGATGTAAAAGTGTGGGGCAGCAAGAGGAGGGGAGGGAGAGAGGGAGAAAGTTTGCCAAAATGAAATACCGATTATCATCAGGACTTAATAATATGAATATATGTTGAGTTCTTTGCATATAAACTTTGACATTCTGCAATAGGCCTTTAAGATGAAATCCTATAAAGTAGAAAATCATCTTATAGACCCAGAGCTCCTCAAAAACAGAGGTTGTGTCTAAATAATCTTGGTATCTTTGGGCTATGGCATAAGATCTGACACATATGAAGTCCCAAATAAATGTGTCTAGAATGAATGTTTGAATGAGTGAATAAATGAATGACTTTTACAATGGAAGGAGGCAGAGAGAGGTACTTAGTTCTTTCCAGAATCAAACATCTTACAATATATATGTATTTTTGAAACACATGATTGAATCATAACTCTGAATGGTACCTCATAGACGTCCTTGCTCAATATTTGTTTGTTTACTTGCTTGTTTGTTTAATAAATTAAGGAACTAAAGCACAAAATTCCAAAGCTAATTGGTGACAGAAGCTAGAGCTATATACACTGAATATTCTTTAAAATATACCTGTCCCTGGGTTTTGCCCCTATTGGGACATAAAACCACTAATCTAAAATAGTGAATTATTCTAATTTATTTATATTTTGATACATATGATACGTATGTATGTATGTAAATATACATATACACACATATAATTACAGAACAATTTACTTTCTTTAAAAAAAATTGAAGTTAATTCTTTTTATTTCACATATCAATTGATAAAGATCAACATTAGCCAGAAATTTCTAGATGGCAGAGAGCCAAATACAAGTATTTTGCTTTGAGAACCCACCCGTTTATTAATCCTCAGGTGGATTTGACCTCCTGAAAGGAATCTTACATGGCCAGACACTCATAAGCCAGCAAAAAAGAAAAAAAGAGACTTTTAATACATACAACAGGTAGTTTTACATATGTTATCCTCCAAAACACATTGTACAACTATACATACTTTGTCTTAGTGATTTATGCATTTTATGCACATTTATTTTGTCCCCTGTTCATCGAAAAAGCCACACCATTTTCCTAGTTTACCTGACTTTCTCTTTACACCTAACTTTGAGGAGAAGCAATATTTAGAACTGATCCATTCCCTGAAAATGGGTGTTATGCATGCATAATCATCTATTACTGACATAATATTCATGGTTTTCACTCAGTCATTTCACGTGTCTCCAGTGTGACATTTCCCCTACGTGCTTCTTTAACCCTGTACTTTATATCTGAAGTCCAGACTGAAATTATGAGCATATCAACGCAGTGATGTTTTCATGCTTTTAACAGGGAGTGAGCTGTTGGCAAAGGATGGCCAACAAGAAATGGAGGTTAGCATGGAAATGATGTAAACCTCGGGCTATGCACATACCCAAAAGCCCAGAGTTAAGCTACTATTGACTGACTGGTGCTAAGGAACAAGGAACAGATGGGGAGGCCGATTCGGAGTTAGAACATTCAGCTTGTAATGTCAATGTTGGAGGTTGAACATTCAATCAGTTCCTTGATCTACAGCAAGGCTCTACATGAGACAGAAACAAGTGGGTTTAAAAAAAAAATGTTCTACAGCAGCTCCAGGGCCCTATAAATCCTAGGGTGCTTCCCCAGAATCTCAACATAGGAAAAACCCTAACTTAAGCTTGTTTTTGACTTAGAGTCACAGAACATTAAATATAAATAAGGCAGCCTGAGATGGCATTTCAAAATGCAAGCAGAGATCATTTTATTTCAGTTCAAGTGCATGCTCCTCTGGTTTGCCTGTATTTGACAGCTAACCCAATGTTTTAGCTGCATTAATGGAACAAGAACACTATTTATTTTTTATTAGCATAATTATAGGGCTCCCACTGCAAGTCAGTTTAGACTTCAAATGGGCAATGCAATTCCGGAAACTCTGCGCTAGGTGGTAAACACAGTAAGTGGTAGGCTGTCCTCCCAACAGAGCAGGAGAAATCAACCAGAGAAGGGAAAAAAAGGGATGGACAGAGAAAGTCGAAGCAGATCGTTCAGAGGGAGGGGATAGGAGAAAGGCGGGAGAGGGAGAGAGAGAGAGAGACATCAGCAGCAGGAGGGAATAACAGCCGCAGAGGAAAGGTAAGGAAGAGAGATGCGAGGGAATGTAGTCACAGATGCTGATGCAGAGATCAGGAGAGCATCGCAGAGGTGAGACCCTGAGGTGAGGAGGGAGTGTGGGGAGCAGGGAAACAGCGTCTCAAGATCTAGGGACCTCACCTACGCAGGGCAGTGTGTGTGGTAACTTTTCCAGGTGGCTAGGTGTTCGGCAAAAGAGAAAATTGCATGCGAAGCTAAATTGTAAGGGGGAAAGATCGAGAAAGGGATTTTAAAGAATTTGAAATTACATGTCTGGGTTCCACAGAACTCCCAGGGCCAAGAAC
Source organism: Rhinolophus sinicus (assembly GCF_036562045.2). Taxonomy (NCBI): domain Eukaryota; kingdom Metazoa; phylum Chordata; class Mammalia; order Chiroptera; family Rhinolophidae; genus Rhinolophus; species Rhinolophus sinicus. The sequence continues at coordinate 111,441,860 of NC_133756.1, forward strand.
AGCAGGGGCTAATCATGTGTATTGTATTCTGATGTTGGCAACTGTTGGGGCAGTGAGTGGAATTTGAGAGTCCCAGGTCTCGGTTTCAAACAGCCTCCAATGCTGCTTCTCTTTCCCTACCCCTGTGCTTATTGAGTTAATGCTGGTCAGTCTCACAAGATGTGGCAGAGCCTGCAGCCTGTCAGTGCCTGCAGCCAGCCTTTCAAGGAACTGGCCCCAAGTATAGAGTGAAGTACAGTTCAAGGAGTGAGCTAAATGGGCAGGCACTGAACTTGGCCACAATGATATACAAAAGGCATTGACATTGATTGAGATGCTGGGGGGAAAGAGCACTGTTGAGCTCTCTGTAATGTCCAATGTGCCAGAGTCGCTGAGAGCGGAGCTGGCCCCCTTACTGACTGATTGGGGTTGAAGGGAGCAGCCCTTAGGGAGCAGGGCTGGACAACATGCCTGTGGGAGACTGTTAACAGAGATGGAAAGGCACTGGTGACAGGCAATAGCCGGAGCCAGAGCTGCTGTTAGAAGGCATCCCTTTGTGATGTGGTGGTGAAGGGGATCTGTGTTTGGAGGTGGGGGAAGGGAGGGGGACATCGATTCAGCAACTCCCTGGCATAGGTGGTTGTCAGAGCATCACCTGCAGGCCTGAGGCTGCAGGCAGCCAGGGTTGGAGGAGAAAAGGGTAGTGTAAGTGCAGGAGAAAGAACACAAACACAGTCCGTGCATCATCACACAGACAGAGCTCTCATCTCAGCTCTGCTGTGGTGGAAGCTTTCAACTTCTCTGCGCCTCAGGTTCCTTGTTTGAAAAGTTGAGCTCAGCTAAGTTCTTGAGATGATTACCTATAACAACCCCAGCACAATACCTTTTTGCTTAGCATTTGGTGGCCAGTATTATGTTTATTAGTGACCTCTTTCCTTCCACGTTTAAACTTCTGGTCACAGACAGATTGAGGAAAGCCAATTTCACTGGATCTCTTCCCTCTTTATTCCCTCTCTCTATTTGTTCCTATTTTCCTGATTCTCTTTTTTCCTCCTTCCCATTATTTACTGAGCGTGTGCTTTGTGCTAGGAAGTGAACCAAGGCAGTGGGGCCTGATTTCTCAGTGTTTTCTTTCTGTAAATCAAGGAGTATGGCTTTTTGGTTCTGTTCACATCCAGAGCTCCGGCACCTAACCATGGAAACTCAGACTTCGCTGGGGAGTTGTTTTCTGTAGGGAGTGGCGTGCTCTGCGCTAAATTAGGAGGGCTGGAAGGAGGGAATTGGTTGTAATTAGAAAAGATTTAAATGACTGAAAATACCTCCCTGACTATGTAAATGGAAAATTTTTTGATGCTTACAATATTCACTTGAGACTGGTGGTAAAAGACTGTGCACAGTCTTGGCTGCTTTTATGAAGTTCTGCTATGTGGTTGAGAGAGCAGAGGAAGCGATGAAGGAAAGGTGATTCCAGAATATGGCTTTTCTTCCTCTTTCAATTTTATGAATTTTGTCTTTTCTGAAGAGTTTTGAACTGATTTTGTTGGTTCTTCTGGGTAATAGGGAATACTAGAGTTGATCTTGTCCAATCCTCCCATCTCATAGGTAAGAAAACTGTCTTGGCTGCCTGTGCTATTGTCCTGAAAGAAGCTTTTTGTAAAAGTATTGACTCCAAGAGTAAAGGCTCTATGTTGTGTGGTCCACGTAGCACTTCCCAAAAGAGACCACATTCAAGATGGCGGCTTCAGCATAGGAAACCTCACCCGCTAAGGAAAGCTGATGCCTTCCTTTTCAAGGTCTGGCATAGCTTCTCCATTAGTTCTCCTCTCATCACTTTGTTTTCTAGTTTGTCGTCTTTTCATCATTAGCCATAGGAATTAGCCACCACATCCTTGGTGAGCTGGTTAATGCTTTTTTAGAGGAGTAGAAGTCTTTGTGAATCTCAATCCTTCATCAGGATAGCAGAAGAGATATATCAAGCACATGCAATTACAATCATCCTCAGTAATAATTTATGAGAAGGAGCAATTGTGTCACATCCTAAGAATACAAGAAGACTAACACAATGGTTGGTACTGCCCTCATGAGACTTACAGTCTAATTGGTGACATGAATTCCTAAAAAGGTAATTTAATAGAAAAAGAAAGCAAATTATACAACAGTGTGTCATATGATACATTTTTTAAAAAAGAATAACTATATGTGGAGGTAAACATATGTGCTTTTGCTTCACTCACTTACATGTACCAGGTAATATTCTAGACATCAGGAGTATAGGTAAGGATATTAATTGTATATGTGTGGAAAACATATGTAGACATCATATATTCAATTTATTATCAGTGGTTACTGGAGGGTTAGAGTAGAAAGAAGGAGATATTCAATTTGTTCTTCTCTATTGTTTTAATTAGTTAAAATGAGCTTGAATTACTTCTATACCTCAAAAAATAATAATAAAGCACTGAAGGAGGATGAAAATTTATATAATGCTGCCAGGTTGTGAGACTGATGACCAAGTGAGTGGCACAGATCGTCAACAGGTAATCTGGAAAAGTAGAACTTGACCTGGACATGAAGGAAGATCAAGATTTCAGAGAATCCTAGGAAACAGGAAGCGGGACAGGGGGAAGAAGAGATCAATGAGGAATTACACTGGAATAGGGATGTGCATGAAACTTCTGGCTGCAACAGAGGATTGGCTTAGGGAGAGGAGATGTGTAATATAGGAGACCGAACACAGGCACTTCCATCTGGATTCTGAGACAAATATATTCCATGACCTGGCAAGTGACTCCCCTTCCCTGGGCCTCAGTCTTCTTACCTATGAAATGGGAGGATTGGACAAGATCAACTCTAGTATTCCCTCATATTAGAAAAGTCTGTGTTCTTAAGAAACTAGAGAAGACTGTAGTAAAAGCCAAGTTTTAGAAGGCCTTAAAGGTGAGGACAAGGAATTTGCATGTAACCCATACACTGTGAGGAACATAGGAGAATATAAGCATCTGCATAGTGTGTGAATTTGAAAAGCAGTATTTAGAAAAAAAGGCGATTGGCCGTGATATGCAAGATGGCTGTCAATGTGACAGAGGCAGAAATAAAAGAAGGAGTAAGGGAGGGAGGTAGAGACAGAATTTAAAGGAAGGCTTGCAGATCAATTAGAAGTCTACTGCACAGTGTCTTGATAAATCAAAAAACAAAATCATGAGTCTATAATGGGAAGGGGAGGGAAAGAAAGAAGGAGGGAGGGAGGGAGGGAGAGAGGGAGGGAGGGAGGGAGGGAAAATGGGAGGGAGGGAGGGTGAGAGAGAGAGAGAGAGAGAGTGAGAATATGATAATAAAGGGAAAGTTCTTCTGCACAGAAGAATACGAGCTAATAATTCTGGAAGAAATCGAGAATTAGGAAATGACCATTTTTCAACCCTCAGTAAAATTCAGGCAAACATACTCATTAACTGCTTAAAAAAACTGAGATGAAAGTTTATTGGGGGAAAAAAATATTCACATGGTCTCAAAAAATCATCCCACAGATTATTATTTACAAAGTGCCATTCTAAAGGTGTCTTTAGAATTGGAGCGATCTGGTGGTCCTTAACCAAGGGAACACACTTAGTATCACCAACAGTGAGACAGCCTCACGTTCTGATCCTCCTAAACGTGATACAGTAAGAGTACATAATGTTATTCCTTAGATTTTGCTAAAAATGTTTGACCTGATTCTGATCAGGAAGAAACAATTAGGCAAATCCAGAATGTGGAACAGTCTGTAAGCATCTGGCCTGAACTCTTAAAAAAAAGAAAAAGAAAAAAATGTCAATATCATTAAAGAGGAAAAAAGGTAGTAGTTTAGATTAATAATGACTAAAGACATAATAACAACAAAATACAAGTAAACCTTGATTCGATTTTGGATTGAAGAGAAAAAATATAAAAGATATTCTGAGGACAATTAAGGAAATCTGAATAGGTATATTGGATAATATAGAATTATTGTTAGCTTTCTTTGGTGTAATAATGGCAGTGTAGATATATAGGAAATATCTTTACAGAGGAGATTCTTTACTGGTATGTTAGGTTGGAAATGGCATGATGTCTGCCACATATTTCGAATGGTTCAGAAAAAAATATGTGTGTTTATGTGTGTGTCTCTTCTGAGATGATAGGTAGGTAGGTAGGTAGGTAGATAGATAGATAGATAGATAGATAGATAGATAGATAGATAGATAGATAGATAGATAGATAGATAGAGGCAGAGAAAGAGAGACAGAGGAGGGAGGGAGAATAAATGTGCCAAAATATTAGCAACTGTTGAATCTTGATTAAAATGGTATGGATTTTCAATTACTGTCCTTTCAATTATTCTGTAGTTTGAAATTTTTCAAAATAAGAAGTGAGGGGTCTGTTGCAATAGTCTAGATTAAGGCTTAAAGCTAAAGTAGTAAATTCAATAAGAAAGAACAAAAGCAAAATGTATTTTGAAGGGAAAATAGATTAATAAGTATCTTTTCTCAACAACAGTGATAAATACAATTTGATTGTCAGCATCCGTGTCTATTCAGATCTCCTCCCCTTGATTTGACGGATGAAGTAATTGAAAGAGAGGATTTAAGAGTCCTTGACATAGTTTTCCTGAACTCCAAAAACTTGTTCCCTGGGAGCTTTTAGGCCGTGAAATGGTGACCTTATTTTTAGGTGAGGAATAAGTAAGAGAAATGCTAAAATATAATTGTGGGCAATAGTCAGATGTCAAGATACACATAAGCCCAAGACAAAAGGATGTCATTATCCTGAGGAGCTATGATGTAATAAACATCAGGTGAGTCCTGCATGCTGTAGCCAGAGTTTGAGTTGTACATTAATGAATTTTGACCTTATTAGCACCTTATTCCTACTCAAGTCTTTCAGATGCTTTAGGAATAGACCATTTGACAGGTGTATCTCTAGCAACACTTTTTTCCGTTCTTTAAAATTGATTTTAATGCTTATGAACAAGGTCAACTGTGCAGGGGGGAAAAAAGAACCAAGAACCTCTTTCACCTATACTATAAGCTCATTAAGGCTCATTTAAAATTAGCACATTTATGTGAAAAACAATGTTGATTCAATATTTATTATTGCAATTGCTATTGCATTTTTTTAAATTTATTTTTTATTATTAGTTTCAGGTGAACAAAACAGTGTAATAGTTAGACATTTATACTCTTCACAAAGTGATAACCCCGTCCCCCAATCTACTACCCCTCTGACATAATACATAGCTGTCACAATTTTACTGACTCTATTCCTATGCTGTACTCCACATCTTGTGACTATATATGTGTGTGTGTGTGTGTGTGTATATATATATGTATATATATTATATAATATATGTATATATATTATATATATGTTACATATATATAGTCACAGGATGTGGAGTACAGCATAGGATATATATGAAACATATATATATATAAAACATATATAATATATATTATATATATAATATATATGTGTGTGTGTGTGTGTGTGTAAAATTATAACTGACATTCATTATTATTCAGCTTCAGCTTCAGGTATGCACTGCAGTGATCAGGCATCTACATCATCCCTGAGGTGGTCTCCCTAATAAGACAAGTGTCCATCAAATACCTACAAAATCTTTACAACACTATTGATTATATTCCCCAAACTGTCTTTTGTATCCCCGTGGCAATCTTGTGATTACCAATTGTGCTTTCTAATTCCCTCACTTTCTCCCTCATCCCAACCCCCTCCCATCTAGCAACCCTCAGTTTTTCCTGTATATCTCTGAGACAGTTTCTGATTAGTTTGTCCATTTATTCTATTCTTTAGATTCCACATATAAGTGAGACCATATAGTATTTGTCTTTCTCCATCTGACTTATTTCGCTTAGCATAATGTGCTATTGCCTTTTTGACAGACCAGTTTTTCACTGTGTATGACTTTGTCACAATTTGTAGGACATATAACATACCCAGGCCTTTCACAATTAATGCCAATGCTGACCCCAAAACCTGACATTTTAAGAACAAAAAGCACCTTCCCCTTCCCCACATTTCCATACCCCACATTTCCAGTTGAGAACTTTTGCGAGATTTTAAGTCACTGAGGGCAGAGTCATTGCTTAATACAAAGACTGCCAGAAAGAAATCACTCAGTAAATATCTATTGAATGGCTTTATGTAATGGTTGAAATTTTGATTATTCAAATTTACTCAGTTTTCCTATAAACATTACTGCATTTTTAACTTGCTTTAGCAGCCCTTTTTGTTTTTACTGTCAATACAAACCTCAAACTCAATAGTTCAAACATTTTTTTATATAATTTTTAAAATTGTTTTGGCAATATGTGTTCAGTAAAAAATTATTCAGATACCACTAAAGGCTATAAAATAAAATATAATCCCTTCTTTCCTTTTTAGTATTTCTCCCCAACCATGGCCTCAATACCATAGCCTTTGAATCCACCATTAGCATTTAGCATTCAGTGTGTAACCTTTCAGGCATTCTCTATCAGATCATATATCCTTTCTGTTTTAACAAGCAGGGATACATATACATACAGTTTTACAACTTGTTTTTCTTTAATTTAGCACTATATCATGGATATTTTTCATTATCAGAATATTAAACACACAGGCCATTGCTTTTAATGGCTGTGTAGTATTCCATTGTATAACTATTTCAGGATTTATTTAATCAGTTCCCTGTTGATGGTGTTTTTAACAGTTGATTAAATTTAGTGACTGTTTACTCTCAGAAACCACAGAAAAGTTTTTTTAAAAATAATTGAACATTTGCAGTCAGCCCACTGATTTCAAAAGGAAGAACATGCTGAGCAAACTCAGAAGGTTGCTTTCATTACCACCGTCCATCAAGGGAAGGCCTCAGCTTCAAATTTGACCCTAAACTAAGGAATCTATCAGCCTGGAAACATACTCATATCCCATCCAGAATAAAGGGCTTAAATGGTGAAGTGAGAGGCAGATCTTTGAGAGCAGGATTTTAGCTTCATGCCCCCGAGTTTGACCCCTTATTTGAGCAATTTGGGAACTTGGGTGGTGGAGAGGAGAGTGAATCCATAACAACAGTGTTTTCAAGGGCACTGAGACATAGAATGAGCTTCAAGGATACCTCCACCATGATACCTACAGCCTTACACATATCTGAGAGACATTTGTATCAACAGAGACCTGGGCACAAAGCACAGTGTGATGGACAGAGCCCTGGAATGAAGAGAATGGGTCTTTCATGGGTTGTATGGATCACCGTTTTTATGTTCATATATTCCCTTTCACAGTATGTCTTAAAGGCAGGTCCCAAGCCATTCTGCCAAGACCTAATGGGTAACAGAGCCCCAAAGGGATAGTTTATAAACCAGCAAAGTCACGGTACAACCTGAGACCAAAATCAAATACAGCATGAATGAAGGGACAGCAAGAGTGCATAGGAGAACAAAGAGCTACAAATCCATAAGAGCTGCCCATATCTGATTCATCATCTGTCATTAGCTTTTTGAAAATAAAGCTTCTTGAGCCCTCAAAGATTCTGCTCCATTGAGTTCAGTTTACTCAGCCATTCTCTCCTACATGACAGAGTCCTTCCAAAAAGGCCTCTGATCAGTACTGGCTCATAATAAATGTTCAATAAAAGGTTTTCAAATACATTTTAATTATTTAAACAAAATTTGCTATCTAACAGTTACAATCATTTATTAATTCAAGAAATATTATTAAATATCTATGTAATGTTTCAGGTATTAGAGGCATGGAAGTAAAAGCGACCACGTCTCTACTCAGAGGAAGTTTTTCTTGGGGTAGGTGAGCTAATAAGCAAAATATCTAGTAGGCCTGCCTAAGTTCTATAAGAAATTAAAACAAGACATTAAAGATAGGCTGGAAGTCTACTTTAAATGAGGTAGTCAGCAAAATGCTCTCTGAGGAATTGGCTTTTAATCTGAGACTTATAAAAATAAAGGATCAAATGTGAGAAGAGTTAGGGAAGAGTACCACAGTCAGAAAGCTGCTAACGGCGCCTTAGGTTAAGGTGAAGTCGAATGAAGGCCCTTGTAGCTGTAGAACAGTTGAGGGAGGCAGAGAGTGGAATAGATGGAATCAGCAGTATGGGTTGAGGTCAAGGCGAGTTTGGATTTTATTCAAAGTACAGTAAGAAGCCAATGGAAAAAATTAAGCAGGAGAGAGGCATGATCTGATACACATTTTGAAAAGATCATTCTGGCTGTCGGGTCAAAAATGGATCGAGGAGTGTGGGGGAACCATAGTGAGAGCAGAGAGCCCAATAAAGAAGCTACTGCAGTGTCCCTGGGAGGAATGGTGGCTTGGCTGACTGGGACAGGGGTGGTATTGGAGAAAAGTGGATGAAATTGAAATATGGCTGGGAGCTAGAGTAAACAGATATGTTGATGGATTACATGGGAAGGTGGGAGGGAAAGAGAAGGTTAGCACATAGGTTCTGGTTTGAACGGTGGATGTCGGTATCACTGTTTGCTGAAAGTGGAAAAATTCCCCCAGAAACAGGTTTGGAAGAAAATTAGGAGTTTGATTTTGAGCATGATGAGTTTGAAAACTCTTAGACATCCAACTGGAGATGTCAAGTAAGCCAATAGATTTACAAGTCTAGAGTTAAGAGACAAATCACAGCTGGAGATAACTAGTTTCATCTTATATTTGTATAATATATTGTAAGGTTTCAACTATTTTTATTTATATGTTCTTATAGTTACCTTATTACTCCAAATACATGAATCCTAAAAGTAATTTACTGTGTTTTGGCCTATAGTACGTGAGTTTGGATGGCCAAATTATATCTTACCATTTTCAATTAAAGACTCCAAAATGAAATGCTCTGGCAAACCAAAACATTTTTATAGTTTGTTGTTGTTGTTGTTTTAATATATGCCAATTTTTGCATCATCAAGCCAAATATAAAAGGTATGTTAATTTTAACTACTGAGGCATGTAAATATCCAATATCAGGTTTTCATTTTGCCTCTGCTCCAGGAGGATTCTGGTCTTGAGCTCTCACACAGCTACTGTCAGAAATGTTATCACTCTCCACCAAGTGTAACAGCCTCCAGGAGGAGAAGGGAACTTAATTAGAAATTTCCACTTCGAATACAATTTATAGTTCATTCACTCTGAGATGCGCTAGAGGGTATTTGAAAAGTTTAAGGCTGAATGAACCATTTGTTTTTCTCAAGTTGTCAATTAAATACATATCGTGCATAGAATATACTTGTTTATTCAGCACAGGAAGGGACCTCAGAGATTAAGCATGAGGCTCTCTTTCTAGATGAAGAAACTGAGGCCCAGAGAGGTAAAGGAACTTCCCAAAGTGAAATAAGCCAACAGCAGGATGGGACTGAAACTCAAGACTCCTAACTCCAAGGACAGCGCTTTCCAGAGTACCACACTTCCTCTTTCAATGTCCAGAACTCTAGCACGTCTCCTGGGTCTGCTGAGTACTAGCTCAGGTCATCTTCTTACTTTGGGTGTGTCAGGGGAGAGGTAAATAATAGCTAATAAGTATGTGTCCTGTTATATACCAGGCACTGTTGTGTTTTATATGCATCAAATAATCTAACCTTACAAACTCTGCAAAGTGGTTATTCTTATTATCCCAGTTTTGTGCAGCAAGCCTTTTCTACATCTGGGTCTAGCCAGGTCAGGGTACTCAACTTAGAAACACCAACACTGAAATGATAATTAACATTAACTATTTTTCTAAGCTCCATATAGATCATTTGCAGCTGCCTGCAAAACTGTAGATGTCCAATAGACACAGCAAACTCAGCGTATCTTAAACAAATGAATTATCCTCTTGTCTAAACCCACTTTTCACCCTGTGTTCCCATCTTGATTCACAGTATCCTCTCCCCTCTAATCACCTTCTCGTCTCCCATTTCCAACCCATTCAACATTATGATATTGTTTAAACTCTGTTTGGTTCCCAGAAGTATTTGAGGTGAACAGCTATATAGAGCGTTCCTCTGTGTCCTCTCGCAAGTCTATGCCCCATTTCCCACCCTCAATTCCATTCTCGTTTTTCTAATTCAGGTCTTAATCATCTATCATTTGTAATATTGCAGTAGTCTCCCATCTGATTATCCTATCTTTGATCATTTAGTTCTTTAACCCCAACTTTTCACTGATGCCATCATTATCCCCTCCCCCCCAACCCTAACACAAATCAAGTTATGTTCAATGCTCCTAAAAAAACCCTCCCCGGCTTTTATTTTATTTAAATGATTATTAACATTAACTATTTTTCTATGCTCCATATATTGACAAAGCTTCTTAGCTTAACATTCAAGGTCCACTTTTGCTGGCACCATGTTTCCGTGCTCTATGCCAACCAGCCCAGCCTGCTCACAATTCAAGATTAAATAGGATTTTTATAGTTCCCTTGCTTCCCTCACAAGTATGTGATAAGGATCAGTTAATACATGTGAATACTTTTATTATATTTATTTGTTTATGCCTCACCTTGTTCAGTAAGAAATGTGAGGTGGGAAAACAGTTTTCTAACTGTAAAACACTTTGGAGATGTTATTTTTAAACCATGGAAGTCATTGAATTTTGAGTCACAGGGGACCCTAGAGACAGTTGGACCTATCACCTTCCATTTTCCATAGCAGCTTATCAACGGGCCTGAGTCAGTTAGTGGCAGAGTTAGCAACTGAACCGAAATTTCCAACTCACTACGTTGTATCCCTTCAGGAAAATGAAAATAGATATTTTTTTTCCTCTTGAGAAAAGATGGAGCCTTCTACATTTACTTCACTGTTAATACATCTGCTCATCTTACCACCTCTAGTCTGAAGAAAGTAGAAACAGTTTGGATTCTGCCCCAGTTTCTTCACTGCGGCCCCGGTGCCACATAGCAACCAGACCCCCAACTGCGAAATAACTTGCTTGAAACAGTCCCTCGTGTTCTGTACCTGACTAATTTTAATTGAAATCTGGTTCCAATTATCTAGCCTTTTCCCCTGGGTTGCCCCTTTGTCCTTTTTCACAATTAATAATTCACTTAAATTTGTAGTTCTTAGCTACTCTTAGCTATTCCAAGACAATCTTATATCAAATCTATTCTCTGATTTTGCTATTACTAATAAAAGTCCAGACTTTAAAATCTGGATTTCATAGATAATGGATATGCTATAATACAAATAGCAACCGTTGATTGAGTACCTACTCAATGTGCCAGATGTTATGCGAAGTACTTTATTTGCATTAATTATCCAGACAACAACCCAGCAACATAAGGGTTACTATCTCATGTTGTGTATGAGGAAACTGAAGGTCAAAGAAGTTAAGTAACTCATCCAAGTACCCAAGGTCATAGAGTTGGTAAGTGATGAGGCCAGATTTGAATCTTGGCCTTTCCAAATCTAAACCCAGTCTTCTTGCCATGACACTGTTTCCATAGCACGCCAATGTCATGTAGAGGGATGGGAAACTTCACCAGCCACAAGCAGTGTTGCTGCCTTCTGAGAAGCATCACCGAAAGGATCGATTCAACTTGGGAGGTTCTTAGTTGGGTTGGCGATAGCACATGCTTCTTGCATATTCCCTGTATTTTCTCTAGCTGTAAGCACTTCTGTTTTACAGGAGTGATGGTAAAATAATCTCTCTCAATTCTAAGCTGAGGAACGGTTCCCCACTGCAGTCACAATAAACTCAAAATTCACTAAAGTGGCTTAACATGCCTGTACCACCCAATCCTTGAGAGGCAGGAGTGTGTCATGGTTAAGAATGCAGACTCTTAAAGCAGTTTACCTGCGTTTAATTCCTGGCTTTGCCATATATGAACAGTGAAACCTTGGGCAAGTTATTAGGTTGGTGCACAAGTAATTGCAGTTTAAAAGGTTAAAAATAATTGCAAAAACCACAATTACTTTTGCACCAACTTAATATTTAATCTGTCTATGCCCGAGTGTCTTCCTCTATAAAACTGGCATTGTCAGGTGTCCTGGCTTCATAGAACTGTTATGAGGGTTAAGGGACTTGGTATACAGAAATGCTTAGAACAGTGCTTGCCACAGAGTAAGTACATACATGTCATCTGTCACCACTGTCATCACTATCACCATCATCCTCATCGTCACCTTCATTTCTCCTACCTCATCTCTCACCTCTGTCCCAGTCTCTTTTCTCCCCTTTCTGTCCTTCAGTAACAACTACTTTCTATTTTTCAAATGTGCGAGACCCCCCCTCTCATGTCCACAGGGATTCTGACACATCTGACTTCTCTCTCTGTATGTCCCTTCCCCTCTGCCCATCCCTCACTCCACAGCTCTTCCTGGATAGGTCATTCAGATCTTGTTTCTGATGTCACTTCCTGCAGAAAACCTTCTCATACCACTTCATACCTTGGTAAAGGCCCCTCCTCTGGGTCCCAAAGCATTCTGAGCTTTTCTTTTCTTTCTTTCTTTATTTTTTTTAGGAGGGCACAGCTCACAGTGGCCTTGATCTTTTCTTGTCATATCACTTACCACCAGGCACTTTTAATTGTGTGTGTTTACCTGTCATTGTCCTCTACTGCATAATAAATTGCTTGACAATGGCTGTGTGTCACTCTGGTTCACTCCCTCCCTTGAATTGGAAGAGGAAATTACTAAAACGGATATTTTAAAGAAACAGAATTTGTATCAGCACTGTGTTTAGCTCTAGATACTGCACTAGGAGCACATTAAAAGGTAATAGCTAAAAGTGAACTGCCATGTTGCCATAACTGACCTCGTATGCACTCCACTGAGTCTGATGAGGTGTTAAATAAAATCAAGATGCTAACAATAACACTCACAAGAGCCATCCCAAAATGGAATGGACAGACCAGAGAAGGAGGAAGTTCTCTGTCCCTGGAGGCAAATTGTCACTTAGTGAGAATGATATGAAGGGATAGGGAAGGGAGTGAGGTAATTTAACCTGAAAAAGAGAAAATTGTCTTCAAATAGTAGAAGAGGACCACATAAGAGAAGAAATCAAAGAAAAGAAGAAATGTTTTCTGAACCCTCAGAGGGCAGATGATTTAGATTCAACACAAAGAACTTTTTGTATCACTAGAGCTGACCCCAAGTGGAATGGATTTCCCTGAAAGACAGTAAGCTCTTCGTCAGTGTGAAGCCAGGCTCACATAAAGCTTATATGACCATCGGCCTGGGACAATGTAGCATGAATGGAATTTTCACTCACTAGCTTGCTGTTCACTCACCTCTTCACTTATCATGCATCTCCCACTTGCCAGGCACTATGCTAGGGATACAAGTTCCAGTACGACAAGCTCCTACCTTTAGGAGTTTACAAGGAAGCACATGCCACCAGTCCATTCAGATTGAATCTTTAAGAACTGAGAGCAGTTTTCCAGGTGAGGGAGAGATGAAAAATTATGTTCTATATGAGTAAAATAGCATGTGCAAGGATGCAGAAATACCTGAATCGGAGAAATGAAAAAGATCAACCGGTGAGGGACGAGGGTATAAGAATAATGTGCTTGAATCAGGTTAATTGTTTACCTCAGGGATTGAAGAGGATCGCATAGGCTCTCCCCTTTCTGACATTCTTTCATTCTGATATTACTGTTTCTATAAGTCTAAGAAATAGATAAATATTTCTGGCAAACATAGAATTATGTATTTAGGGAACCCCTGGAACCCCAGACCAGGGACCCTAGTGGCCGAAGTAGCAAACATAATGCTCATCTTTTAAAAACAAAAAGAAAAAATGTTGACTCTGGACGTGATATACCATTTACCTTCATTCACATCAGCATCTGAAAAAAAAAAACCTTCAACTGCTTGAATCAACAAGAAGTTCTAGACTTTCTATCCATGGTTGTGAAAAGGATATCATAACAAATAGAATTTATTTTTTTCTATGATCCCGTGACTGTTGTATACATAAGGAGATGGCAATAGATGGAATTTTTCTAGCCTGCCCAAAGCCTTTTGTTTCAGCCCTACATGATCTGATCATTATAAGTTGGTCTATAATGCCTCAAGAAGAGAAAATTCAAACGGAAGCAGAAAAATAGAAATAATAAATATATGAGTCTGTGTCACACTTGGTGTTTTAAAATGTCATATCAATGATGAAAACTGTTTTTGAATACCTCTGAAAATGGTATTTGAGAAAAGATTACCGATAAAGCCTTAAACCTCAGGGATAGAAATAAGAATCGAAGGGACCTTGAAAAGTTTGAAACACTGGAAGAAAGCATGTGTGCTAAAAACCTGAAGGGAAATCCACAGATACACAGGCTATGTGGTATTCCTCAGGATAATAGCAGCATCAAGTGTTCTACAAATGTAGAGACCCATGTAGAATTAGGCCTAGCATGAACAAGGGTTGGTTATTACTGCCCAGTGGGACACAAGCTATGGTCAGGCACATCATCTACAGCACAGAAAGGTCTGGGCTGGGCAAGAGAAGCCCTGGCTGGTCCTGACTCTGGGCTAATTCTGACATGACTTTGGGCAAGTCCCTTCCCTTATGGGGGTCATCTCTGATGTGTGAGTGCTGAGTGATTAAGTTTTTAAGGCTCTTCCAGTACTGAATTTCTGTGTTCCTAGGAGGGAAGGCAGGGGGACATGAAGTAACCCACATACTATATTATGTATTGGTTAATTTCCATTAGATTTTATTTCAGCTCTTATAACCACAGCTCTCTGAAGAAATAATCACAATAATAATAGATACTATTTGCTGAATGCCTATTTGTACCAGGCTCTGTGTTAAGGGCTTTCCAATTTTGTCTCATTTATTTCATGTAACAGCCTTGATGGGTAGGTATTATACCCATTTTCCAGGTAAGGAAACCTGTAAAGGTTCAGAGAAGTTAAGTAACTTTCCCAAGTTACTTAGGTAAAGCTGGTGGATTCAGGATTGAAACCCAGTTCTAAGTTCAAATCTGTTGTTTCTTCTCACTTTTCCATGTTCTCTTAGTACACTAACTGAGAAAATTTTAGAGGATAATTAGAATATTGAAAGTTGTAGAAATTTGATGCTAGAAAAGTCCAAGGAAGAGTGGGTTGTTTACCTGGGTCTTGCATCAAACACCGAAATATATTCCAGTAGATCAAAGATTAAGTGGCTAAAAATTAAACTATGGTTGTACTAGAAGAAAACAGTGGGTAATTTGTTAAATATATTGGAGTAAGGAAGATATAATATAAAACTCAAAAGCTGAAGAGGAAAAAAAGTGATAAATATGCCTATATGAAACATTTAAAGTTCTGATTGGCAAGAAATATCATACAAGGGAAAGTTAAAATATAATAATACAAAATACAAATACCAAACTAGTAAGTGTATTTGCAATAGTTATCTGAGATGGAACACTAATATTTTTAATATGCAGATACAATTTAAAAAGGACAAACTATCCAAATAAAAATTAAGCAAAATAAGTAAACAGGCATTTTAGGCAAAAAGAAATTTAAATAACCAACAAATATATAAAAAGAAACTTAACCTCGTAACTGGAAAAATGCAAAATTTAAAAATACAATTTCTACCTATCAGAATAGCAAAGGTCAAATGTTGGGGTATATGCAGTTTTTATGAGTGTAAGGAAGTAGCCAATAATATATTATTTGTAGGAGTGTAAAAGAATGCTACATTTTGGGAGGGAACTTGGCAATAGCTATCAAGATTTAACACTCACACCCTTTATCCAACAAGTTATTGTTAGACGATATTTATTACAGTATTATTTACAATAGCAAAATACTGAAGCAACCTAAAGATCCATCGACCATGCACTGGTAAAATAAATGGTTTTATGTTGAATAATAGAACATTGCACAGTTGTTTAAAAAAATGAGACAATGTATAGGAATATGTGAATGAAGAAAGCACTCTAAGATATATTAGTAAGTGGGGAAAAAAATCAAGGTATAAAACAATGTAGAAAATATGATCTTATTTGTATAAAAGTTTTAAATTATTCATAATTTCATAAACCTGCTATATTCATAACAAAAATAATTGGTAGTACATACAAGCACCATCAACATGGTTACTTTGGAGAGAATAATATGAGGTAGGAGGAACCTTCCATTTTAATGCCTTTTTATGTTGCTTTAACTTTCATGTATGCATTATGTACACAAATTAATTTAAGTTTTATATCAATACATTATCTGGGCAATGAGATTATAGCCTGTTTTTGTTTCCTTGTTTATTAGTTCCTATTTGTGTAGTGAATAGTCATTTTTAAAATGTGCAATAGCAAATCAAAAGAAATAAATAATGTATGTTTGACCTAGGAAGTATATTTCCAGGGAATTTATCCTTTAGAAACACATGCATAAGTGTTTGCGGTAGCAAAAAGCAGACACAACCCTAACTACATCAATAGGGATCGTATTGAATACACTCTGGTGTATCCGTATCATGGAATAGGCTACCATTAAAAAGATAGAATGATATAAGCTGACCTGGAAGATGTGTAAGATACATGGTTAAATAAAAAGCAAAACAAAAATAAGTTATAGAATTTTATACATGATATGATCCTCTTCATTTAAATTAAAAGGCAATAGTGTATTAAAATAGAGAAACAGAAATAAAGCACTGTGCTTACATGTGCTATAGTAGATTTCTATAAAGTGTACGCAAGAAACTGCTAACAGTGATTCCCACAGAAGTGCAGATGGTGGAGGGACTTTTTACTTTTCCTTATATACTTTTCTGAACCATTAGACTGCATTTTCCTTAATCACATATTATTTTTTTTAATGAAAAGCGAACTCAAATTGTTTGACAAGAGATTATTTGGTCCCTGGCATTTGTGCATTCAGTTTACTGCAGGCAAGAGCCTAGATCAAATTACTTTTCCTGTCTCTTCCGGCTCTCTGAGTCATACTTCTGACTCATCAATGCCTGGACAGTCTCTGAAATGACTGCCATCTACCAAGGAGCAGATCTGAGATTTTATAGTTCAGAGGGGCTATGAGACTCAAGGAGCTCTTCGAGTCTAACTCAAAGAGGCAGGAGAGAACTGAGGCTTAAGCGACACTTGGGTAGTGAGTGGCACAGCCAGACCAAGCCTAGCTTAGTGGACTTCCCAATTTACTGTGTGTAATCAGTGCTTTCAGTAAGGAGCTCACCAGAATAGAAAGCCAGGGAAGAGGCCAGGAAATGTATAGAAGTGAATAAGGAGACTTTCACAAGGTTATTATGAGAGGACCAGGATGTAGAATTGATGTTCCAGGCCTGACAGGGAAAAAGCAGTAACCACCACCCCCATCCTCACCCCCAATTTCATTGTCAAAGAGGATTGATGAAAGGCCAGATAAGATTCTATATTTTATGTGTAGATAAACCGATCAGTTATTTTATTCTTTTTCATGGGCTGTAGCCACCTTCCCTGTAAATAAAAGGAAGCAGAGTTCTAATATCATCTGCAAAAACCTAGCTCCACATAGGTTAGAAAACTGGACTTACTGTGTATTCAGTCGAAGCAGGAAAGCTTCCTAGGGCTTATCTTGTTCACCTTTGTTCCTTACTCATCCTCCCTTTCCCGGGGCAGAAAGAGAGCTGTGTCATTGAAAAGCAATCAGTAATTATCTTGTGTTGACTTATATTGATTGATTGGAGAAAGATTTTAGCTTTTGCTTCTCATTAAGTTTGACTTCAGAAAAATTTTTCCCTCTTGGCAGAGTTTTGTGCTTGTTTTTTAGATGTTCTGTTTCTCTTCTGGCACGGGCCCCAAAATGGGAGTTAGGAACAGCAACATAAACTCCAGACATTCTTTATTTTATTTTGTCAGAATTCATGCCGGAATTGTGCATGAGAAATGGGGCAGTCAAGTTTATTTTGGAACAAGGCTCAGGGCTATCTAACCAAGCTCAGGATGACAGGACCAGGCGTCGGACCAAAGACAGGGATTTGGCAGGCAGCCAGCCCTATTCCATTCAGTCTCCCCAGAACCTCATCTGAATATATTAATCTGTCAGCACATACTCGTCTGTGCACATTACATGTGTCTCTCTTTATTGTCCTGTTTTTCCTCTAATTTTGAAGGCTTCAATCTACCCCAGAAATTTAGGAAGCTCACAGAGGCATATTAAATGCACACACTACAATCCCTGGGAATGTGGGTAGTAGACAAAAAAGTTTTAACCCAGTCAAACCACAGCACAAACCCCACAAGACGAAATTTCATGTGTCTGCTAACTAGAAGTTCTCAAGAGCATGGAACCTATCAGTTAACACTCAAAGGCCTGGGTAGAACATGAGGGGTTTTGAGGCAGGTGATGTAATCTTAGCCTCTCCATTTTGGGAACCTTTTTTGATTCTGTCTATCTGAATAATATGCCTTGTGAAACACCAAAATTCTCTGGCTTCCTGTCTTTCAGGTTAATGGCATTGACCTCCGTGGGGCATCCCATGAACAGGCTGCTGCTGCACTAAAGGGGGCTGGACAGACGGTGACAATTATAGCACAATACCAACCGGAAGGTCAGTGAGATCCTGAACTTCTATTGTTTTCATATATGCGGTGTGAATGTGTACCCACATTTCTCGTCACCTGTATTAACCAGTCACCACCAACAAGGTTGTTGAAAACGGCCTATTTTGCAAAATCAATGTTTCATGTCCCATGAACATGAGGCTTTGTTCCCGTTACTGTTCCAACAGCAGTTAGAAAGAAACCCTGTTTGAAATATGAGTTCAAATAAATAGCAGCTAGAATCAACTTTATTTCATTTTTATTGTTATCTGGTACACACTTTTGGTCAGCATTGGATACTATGAAAATAATTAAGGTTTAGGAAGCAATGGGGAGAGATTTCATCCACAGAAATAGATCAGTAGACCACATTGTCTCCTTGAGGCATTAACTTTTATTACCACTAACGTGGTTTTTGGATACCCTTGATATGGATTTTTATGTTTCACCCTTTTTGCTACACTATCGCTTATTTGAAATACATCACTACAAACCCTGAGACTTGGTGAGAGGTCATAAATTGGATTAGTCATACACTAATCTTTGGTTTGTTTCAACATCTGTTTCTGTGCTCAAAATGAGGTTCAATGAGACCAGTGGGATGTTATCTTTCGTGTAGTTGATTTCTTAGCAAATTTGTATACTTTTGATAATGAAATATAGTTAAGCACACTGTGGGCTAGACTTTCTACAAAAAAAAAAAAAAAAGAGGAGTATGGCTTTTGTCTTCAAGAAGTGTAGTTAATTGCTTTTGGAATACATGGCTAGCGGAGAGAAGTATGAAACAGCCAAATAGGAAAATACAAGATACCTTCAAGGAAGACCTTTTGTGTAAGTGGGTATATAGAGCTTCTTTGGCTTTTCAAATAATTTTTAATGTCAATTGGCTTACTGTTGTTTGAAAGACAGGTTTGTGTCTTTCCTGTCACATCTTAGGTTTTACCATTAATGGTGGCCAATCACATATTTTACATGAGAGTAGAGAAAACATTCTGCTACATGTGTTTTGGTACATTACTTTCACTTTGCCTGACTAGAATTTGCAATGGTTTTAGCAACAGAAAAAAATGATTAAGTGCCTTCTCCTATTGCCCTAGTCCAGATGTGGCTAGAGAGCTGGCAAGGAGGGGATATGTGACTGTCAAAGAGGAATGGTGACAACACCAAGGGAACATGTTCTTCTCAGACAGTTATTGGAAGTTCTCCTACTACTTAAAAATTAGAAGATATGTCTTCTAATATGAATACATGGCTCCAAAGTATCCACTGTAAAACAGAAAATGAAAAGGTATGGGTCAGCAGAATTTGATGAACAAATTCTACTTTGCATAAACTTTTTCATGGGATTCTTCCATTTCCTCGACAGCTGTTTTCTTTCCATCTCAAACTCTATGCCCTTCACCATAACCTGGCATATGACATAAATATCCCTGCCTGTTTTCCCATTTCTGAAAATTTTTCAGCTCAAACGATTCTGTAGACTAGTAAGATGGTCAAAACTATAGTTATACCAATTAGAAGCTGTTGGCAGTACAGAAAGCCGTTCAAGTGACCATCAACAGAATGCTTTCCAGCCTTAAATGCTGCAATAAAGGACAAGCCTGTCCTAGTTCTATCAGCATAAATCTTCATCTTAAGTTTCCTTACCATTTAGTTTCCTTTAAGCAATATACTTAATTTGGATATTGTGCTGTACTTCATTAATTTGGATACTGTGCTGTACTTCATTAATTTGGATATTGTGCTGTACTGTTCAAAGCATGTCTTATAAATCATATAAATCAATTTTAAGGTGCTTCTAAAGAAACTTGTAAGTAACAACAACAAGCTTTTTTCAGAATGCCAAAGTACAGATCAGATTCACAGAATGACTCCCCTATTAGTCTAACTGTATTCTAATTTGTTACAGATTTAAATCAGTGGATGTGGTCATGCAACATCAAACAATCATTTTCCCTATTTGCAAATTTAATGTGCAACTAAGCCTTAATTTAACTATTGTTTGAAATGGAAAACTGATTGGATTGTTGTTTAGATCATTTAGGGACATTTAAAGTACAACATCTTTAGGAAATAATGAACAATTTGTCTTTAAAATAAGATCATGTAAGTGGTGATGAATTCCTTCAGCCTTTAAAATAACAAGTGAAAAGAAAAGTATGTCATGAAATTCCATTGGGAAATTCTCACCAAGTCCCTTTTATTTGCAACAGTATTGTGAGGTGTCCGTGCTAAGACATATTTTATTGACATCTCTTTTGGTTGTCAAGAACCATACTTACAGTAAAATAAGTTGTTTTATTTACATTCAAATGCTTTTACCAAAAATATTCTAGATGCCTTGTTCAGTGTTTCTAGATATTCATTCAGAAAGTTTTGTTCTTACCCCATGCCAAGTCTTTGTCTTTAAATAATTTTTTAACTTATTGAGCAGAAAGGATTAAGATGCATTTAATAGAGATCAGTTCCTGATGGTATAGGACCAAAATTGTCTGATAATGGCACCATCTCTAAGAATTATGAAATGTCAGAGAAGGGATAAACCTGCAGGAGCCAGAACAATGCAAAAAGAACTTCATGGAATTGATAGAATGGAGCCAGACCTTGAAAAATGGGTGAGATTTCTATTCTGGAGAAGATGGAGAAAAAATATCTTGCTAAAGTACATAAGATTGTGAGCTCCATTCATGCAGACACAAAACCTATATTTTGTTCACTGATAAATCTATCTTCAGTGTTGTGCTATAATTGGTATTTCTTAAAGAATTTGCTGAACCAATGAATAAAAGTTTACCATTTTTTAGTATTTAAATTTCCACTTGAAGGTAATGGAAGATTGAAGAGATGCATTTTTACTACTTGCAGTTTTTCATTTTTGCTTCAAAGCAGAGAATAAGTGCTAAACAAGTGGGTGTTGCAAAAAAAAAAAACATTTCCAACTGTTTTTCATAGTACTTAGCACATTTTGTGAAATAATTATAAATAATTTATAAATATCATAATGTAGCAATAAATGTCTTCCTTGGTAAATTTCACTGCCTAAAGTAAGGCCAACGTTGTTATACTCACTTCTGCTTAATTCAGACCTGGGCACCAATTGTCTGATTACTCTGTCCACCGTGAGTCTTACTCAATGTCTAGTTCTAGGTGATGGGATTAAAGACAAATTTGAAGAGTCACATACAAACAATGTTTCTTTATGGTGATGTGATTATGATTCATTTTTACCATTTTTTTAATCCAATTTGTACCACATGCTTACTTTGAAATTAACATGCATTACATTAATAATAGGAAGAAAATAATGAAGTTATTTTCTCTCTCTTTTTTCATTAGTTTCAGGTGTACAAAGCAATGTAATAGACATTTACACCCCTCATAAAGTGATAACCCACCCCCCAAGCTACTACCCCTCTGACATCTTATATAGCTGTTACAATTCCATTGACTACCTTCCCTATGTTGTACTCCACGTCCCGTGACTATATATATCTATATAGTTAGTTATAGTTGACACTCAATATTATTCTACTTCAGCTTCAGGTGTATAGCGCATTAGTCAGGCATCTACACAGTCTATGACGTGATCCCCCTGATAAGTCCAGTGTCCATCTGGCACCTTACATGATCTTCACAACATTGTTGTAATTAATTGTTGATTAATACCTTCACCTTTTTCACCCTGCCCCCAACCCCATTCCCATCGATCACCCTGATAGATCTAGTACCTATCTGCCACCATACCTGGTTATTACAATATTATTGACTATATTCCTTATGCTATACCCTTCATCCCCATGACTACTGTGTAACAACCAATTGGTATTTCTTCATTTCTTCCCCATTTAACCATCCTTAACCCCCCTCCCATCTTAAAGAAGTCCCTCTAAGATTCCTTGTAACACTGGATTGGTGGTGATGAACTCCTTCAGCTTTTTGTTGTATGGAAAGTTCCTTATCTGTCCTTCAATTCTAAATGATAGCTTTGCTGGGTAGAGTAATCTTGGTTGTAGGTCCTGGCTTTTCATCACTTGGAATATTTCCTGCCAATCCCTTCTTGCCTGCAAAGTTTCTGTTGAGAAATCAGCTGCAAGTCTAATGGGGTTCCCTTGTAGGTAACTAACTGCTTTTCTCTTGCTGCTTTTAAGATTCTCTCTTTGTCTTTAACATTTGGCATTTTAATTATGATGTGTCTTGGTATTGGCCTTTCTGGGTTTATCTTGTTTGGGACTCTCTGTGTTTCCTGGGCTTGTATGTCCATTTCCTTCACCAGGTTAGGGAAGTTTTCTGTTATTATTTCTTCAAATCATTGTTTCTTCAAATAGGTTTTCAATTCCTTGCTCTCTTCTCCTTCTGGTACCCCTATAATACGAATGTAGGTATGCTTGATATTGTCCCAGAGGCCCCTTAAGCTGTCCTCAATTTTTTGTATTCTTTTTTCTTTTTGCTATTCTGGTTGGGTGTTTTCTGCTACCTTATCTTCTACATCGCTGGTTGGATCCTCTGTTTCATGTAATCTGTTGATTCCATAATATATTCTTCATATCCATTATTGTATCCTTTATTTCTGACTTGCTCTTTTTCATGGTTTCCATCTCCACTTTTATGCTTCCTATCTCCCTGTTGAAGTTCTCCCTGAGATCTGGAGCATTCTCTCTTTTTTTAAAAAAGGATCATATATCTGCTGCTTCAGGAATAATTCTACTTAAGCCATATGGAAATTTAATTCTTGTAAAAAACTTCAATTACCTATATTCAATTAGTAAAGTTACTCCAACATTACTTCAAAACAGGAAACAAAATGCCTGTTCCCCACCTAAATACATATATATATATATATATATATATATATATATATATATATATATATATATATATCTCTTTCCTTACCCTTCCCTGCCATCTTTACCCATTCCTTTTAGAATTGTTTTTCCAACATATATGACCCCATTTTGCCGGTGCACAAACTTGCCCTTCACAATATGGTCCCAGCCAACCTTCATACCCCCTCCCCAGTCACCTCACCATCACCCACCAGCATCATCCTTTTTCTCTCTCCCACTGCTGCACAGGGCTTCTCCCTGCTCCCATACTTGATCCTGAATTGTCATGTTTCTGAGCCTTTGCTCGTGTGGGTTTCTCTCCATGGAATTCCCTCTTTTCCCTCTCTACCGGTAGGATTCCTACTTATCATAAAGGCTCTCAGATGTCAATTCCATTATGAAGCCATCTTTAATCTGCTAAGTCAATGTTGATTGAGTCTTTGAGCTTCCTAGATCTGTATTCAGACACCTGGTGTGTCCCTTATCATGGTTTGTACATTTCTCCATTCAAGTAAGCTTCTAGAAGGCTAGGACCCTTCTATCACTCATTTTATCTCCTCTGCTAATTTGCTCGATATGATTTGACTATGCTTAATTAAAGTGTTATCAAATGGGTCTCCCGTTGTTTTAGAAGTGCAATATAATATCTTCAGTTTGTTGACAAATATGAATAGCAGGTGCTTAAGAAATAGTTGTTGAATGAATATTGAATGAATGGCCTAGAGTTTGATATTAGATACAGAAATGGTAAATCCCTAGATTGGACATTTGGTATTGATGCAGCTTTTAGTTGGTTTCATTTGTGTTTTTGTTACAAAAACTTTTCTGCAATTCAGCGACCCTTTCTCCTGAATTGCAGAAAATCTACAGCTGTTGCTGTGTAACATAGCACATAGATGATTAAAGCTCTAACATTTTTTTAAAGTTTTGAAACTCAACTTTAACACCACTAATGAATAAACAAAGGTATTGATTACAGCTTAATTACAAACTAATGCAAGTCATATATTTATCCAAAAGGATCTAATAACCACATTCCTCTGGGTCAGATTAGGGCAAATCTTTACCTTATGTGTTGCCTTCTCACTAGTGTAATAATACCTATAGTTAGTGGGAAATCACTGACTGGGGTTGAAATAATAAACTACCAGATATTGACTAGGAGAACCAAGTGAACGATATAAATTGTTGGATAAAGCACAAAATAGAGACAATTAATTGCCAAACCATTCTGAGGAAAGCCACCAATATCCTGTTGCCTTTACTCTGACTACTCAGCATTGTTGGGAACACCACAAGGGCTTAGAAGGGCCTGCAAGTGGGAAAGAGGAAGTCGACCGTGGTCCCCATTCACCAGCCGGGACTTGAGTAGACAGTGGAGGGGATTGTTTTCCTCCAGCTTTTATTCTTTAACAGAATACCTGAGTTCCTAAAAGGAAAGCTCAACGGACAGAGTTGATTATTACCTAAAGACTCATGAGCGTAGTCTGGTTTATGGAATTAGGGCAGAGTGGCCACACAGTTAATGAATATATTAATTCATTAATAGATATTTGTTACTGAACACTTACTATGTCTCAGTCAATGTTCTAGGGAAATGATAAAGTGGTGAATCAATATAAATAAATATAACGTGTGAGATAGTGATAAATTATATATATTAATATGAAGAAAGGTACAGGTGATAGTGACAGAGAAATATATGGTGGGTAGGGAAGGCATTGCTAATAAGATGATATTTCAGCAGAAACCGAAAAGGAGTGAGGAAGTAAGCCATACAGGAAGCCGGGGGAAGAAATTAATTGTTCTAGAGTCTTGGTCAGTCAAGAGTAGTCCATGAACTAGCAACATAAATATCAACTGAGAGCTTGTTAGAAATGCACAATCTCAAGCCCCAACCCAGGTCCACTAAGTCAGAATCTTCATTTTTATCAAGATCCACAGGTTTTTTTGTATGTACATTAAAGTTTGAGAAGCATTGCTTTAGAATACTTACAGACCCAGCAAAAATTGTCATTTGTCAATATTAAGTGGGATTCCCTCTACTTGGAGTACTGGGCAAAGTCATATGAGGCTGCATTGCCAAGTTTGATTTTTGGCAAGTGTATACTCCATGATTAATCATGTCTCAGCGGTTTTACTAGGGACAGGCTAGGTTGCAGGGGATCTAAGAAGTTCGTGTGGCATCCACCTCTACTTTGCCTGTCCCGTACCTCTAAGCACAGGTTATCAAGCAAATTCATAAATCTTGCTCAAAGTCCTTAATTAATGAGACAATGAACCTATCTGAGCTTCACTGTCTTTAATCATGGCCTCCGCTGCAAATGAGTAAAGAAGCAGTGAGTTGGGATGAGGTCAGATTGAACTCCATCCCAATGGATGGCTTTATGAACCAAACGAAAGTCAGGAAGGCATCACTATAAAATTGCTTTGACTAATTTACTGATTTTCAAGCAGAAGTTCATTTAAGAAAATGATTTTCACTCCTTTGAAACCTGAAGCTAATAGGTATTCTTTTCAGCATTAAGTGAAACTCTGATCTTATGCAGAGTGATAAGAATTAAGCCACTGAGCTTAAACCAGAGTTGGACACTAGGGTGCATTTCCCTACAGGGTCAAAGATATGATGAGAGCTTGAAATGAATATGTAATTTACCCTGTGAAGACGATAGATACCTTTTATGCCTGGAGGTTCTCAGAAATAAAACTATGTAGGACATCCGAAAAGCTTAGTTATAATGCAAGCTCTATTTCTTTCTTTAAATCAATGTCTGCATAAGTTTATGCTTATGAATGAGCAGCTGTGGCATGTTGAAATATTTTCTCAGCGCACATAACTGCGTCTTAAATGTGCAGGCAAGATTCATACAGGCCAGCTGTGGGCCTTGGTCAGAAATTTCATCAGCATCATCAGGGAACATTTAAGATGAGCTTTGGAATGGAAAGTACTATGCAAGACTCTGGAGTGGGGAGAGAAGAGAAGTATGCTACTGCCAACTCTAACTTTAGCTGTGTGACCTGTGGTAGTTATTTATCTTTATGAGTCTCAGTGTTCTCATCTATTAAAAAAAGGTTAGGATGGATAAGATATTATCAGAATAACCTTCAGTTATTAAATTCTAGATTAAAAACATGACCCCTAACCTCAGGTAACATAGAAGCATAAGTTCCATTAGTTGAAAGTGTTGTCACTAGCATTACATCTTTGCATTTTTTTTTTATTCTTTAAGAAGAAATGAATGCACAGTCTAGTTAAGTTAATTCGTATGGTGTGATTTAACTAGAATCGTGAGAAATGAAAATTAAGAGCTGGAAAATCTTTAAAGATCGTCTTGTCCAGCTTCTTCGTTTCATAGATGGGGACGCTGAAGCTCAGTCAGCATCCAGATAGGAAAGCAGTTCAATATTTTAAAAGTTGTCATAGCTACCATGCTGAGCAGCTAGTAAATTGCTTAATTCTTTTAATTTACTATAGTAGCTCATGATGGCAGATGACTTAAATAGCCCAAGGAATCTAATTCAATAAGATTATTATGATCAAATGGACACAAATGAGTTATAAAAATGTACATAAATGGAGTCTGAGGCTTTCTCATGCACACAACGTCATTTTCATTTCTAACTTGTTAGTGTTAATTGCTATTGTTCCTGTAGCACAGTTGAATGATGTATAAAAGAGAGCTTTAAAAGTATAAGCAATTATTGTTAATTTAAAAAAATAACCATCAATCTTAAAATATTAAAAATTCAATAAACAGTTCAAATATATTATGAGTTTTCTCTTCCCCATCTTAACCTCTTCCTACAGCACCGTCATCCATCCATCCATCCATCCATCCATCTATCTGTCCACTCATCTATCCATCTACCTATTATCAATCAATTCATCTTTAGTAATATTCTGTATTGCCACATATCAGATTTCTCCAAAAATGTTGCATTAAATATAGTTTAATTAATCCGGTTGGCATATTATAATTTTTACTAAAGTGTTAGGAAAGAAACTTAAATAAAATCTTACATGACTCTAGAATTGTTATTGCTTAGCCCTGTGTTTCTCCACAACTCTCTCTCACACATACACATTCCATTAACAGCTACTGCCTCCTCCTAGAACTAAAAATCTCCTGGGATAGTCCCTCACTCAATGTATCCTTTTTTTCAGCCTTCTCCTAGTTGCTTTTATTTCCTCCCCAACCTCCGTCTAACACATAGCACCATACATGCATTCTGAGTGCTGAGTCTAGTTTGCCCCCCTTTCTGTTTGAATATCCCCCTATTTAAGCTAGTCCTCAAATTTAATAATGAGTAATGAGGCATCTTCCTTCTCCTTTCCCCAACTCTGTCTCAATGCTTTCACATCCAAGCAACATGTCTTTTCTGAACATTGCTTCCCTTGTTTGTTAATTTAGATGGTTAGAGAAATTATTTTTATGGCTCTTTCCAGCTGACAATCTGTGAAATTTAGTTTCCTGTGTCTTCTAATTAAAAGTTGTCATAAAAAAAAAAACAATAATTACAAGCAGGTAATTTCTAAATATTCTCTTTTAATTCCACACATTTGAAAATATGCAAATTCTGCTTCCATCTATTTGTGGAAAGGGAAAAAATCTATATCTGTAGAAATCATTCTCTCTGTGTTCAATAGGATTTGAGCCCTCCAATACTGGTTTTAAATTGTAATTACCAAGCTTGGAAGTAGATTTATTGAGGCTAAAAGGAAGTAGTATGAAAAAACAAATCAATTTCAGGAAATGAAGGGTACAGAAAGACACGAAATAGTGTCAGTATCTTGAATTCTTAGATTCACAAGTAGTCGCAAGTTTGGAATGGAAAAGCCAAGCCTAGGAAATATATGCATCTTTAACGTGCCTTATAGGTCCCTAATCCAAATAGGGTTCCTGGTACAGCCAATGACTAAGTCTGTAAAAGGCAAAAGTATCCAAACTGCACTGTGGTTCAAGATAATCTTTTCTTATGGCCCCTCTCAATTTCCTCATATTCACATTCCCACTGCTAAGGGTAATTAGCTTTCTTAATAAAGCGTTGCTGACATATTACAAAAATTAAGTAATGGCAGAACAAACATTCATTCATTCAAGCTTCATTCATCTAATGTTTATTAAATGCTTCCAATGAGTGACGCGCTGCCCTGGACTTTGGAGATAAAATGATGAGCAAAATAGACATGACCCTTTCCCCAGTGTACCTGTCGTTAACCAGGTAAAATCACAGTAGTCAATTATACAAGCTAAGATACTCATCTAGAAAAAAAAAAGAACTTGGATCTAGAAACTTAGAGTCTAGAAACTCAAGTATACTCTTAGAGTCCACTGAAGCAGACCAAATCAAAACAAACAAAAAACTCTAACCTAGAGGGTCAAGAAGGTATCCCTAGGAAATAACATTTTCTTTAATCTGAGGGGTGAGTAGGCATTAATTTGTCAAAGCAGAGCAGAGGAAGGCGTAAGGAAGAGGAGGGAAAGGTGTGCACAGTCACCTAGGAAGGAGAGAGGCTGGGGCTATGGAAGGACTGAAAGCAAACTCGAGAAAGGGAGAGAAACACTGTACATTAGAAGGTAAAAGAGGGAAACAGAGGCACATTATGCAGGACTGTTAAGTATTTGGTTCTTTCTCCTAAAAGCACCCATGTTGAACAGTTTTTAAGCCAGAGGCTGGCAGAATCAGATTTGCTTTTCAAAAGATGGATCTGGCTGCTGAATGGAGAATAGGCCAGAGTTCCAGGGGGGCAGAGGAAGGACCAGTTGAAAGGTGCTCATCAAGTTGAAGGTGGCAGAGGTTAGATCAGAGTAACTGCAGCATAGGTGGAGAGAAGTAGATGGACTCAAAGGGAAAGTAGGTGATAAGACCAATTGATATACATATTGGCTTATAAAAACACATAAATGCATCCATTCTATAAAAATTTGGCAAAGCATTATTGACTAGTTACAAGGCAAATCCCTCAGGGAGAAGCATGTTTTATTCATCTTTACACCCAATCGCTAGCACAGTGCCTAGTTCGTAGTAGGCATTTACTAAATATAGGCCAGATGAAAAAAATAAATGAATGACTTCAATGAAAGAACGTATCTATTTTACATGAAGTCTCTATGTTTTTTTTTTATTTTATTTAACTAAAGCAGAAAAAAATATCTATGAGCAAAAAAGAAAGATGGAGAGAGAAAGAGAGATGATTACAAGAAAGCGAATAATTAAAACTAGACTGTGTGGAACATTTACTATGTGCCTGACAAAAATCTCAGTATCTGTTAACTTGTTTAAGCCTCTCAAAAACCTGTGGCATAGATTCTGTTGCTTTGCCCATTTGCTGATTTACAAATGAGGAAACTGAGATGCAGAAAGCATTAGTGGTTTTCCTAAGATCAGACAGCTAACCAGTAAAGTATAACCAGGATTCGATCTCAGAACAACCATTGCACTAGACAGATGCTCATAGGAGAAGGGAAAAGGAACCCGATTTGCATGATGATTAAAGTGTTGGAGAGAAAATGGGAAGGGAAAAAGGTGGTATGAAGAATCCAAAGAGGAAAAGGTATCATATACTCCAGGAGAGAAAGGAGAGAGATAACAGAGCGGACAAAAATGAGTCTCGTGGGGAAATCGAGATAGGAGTGTTTTTAGGCTAGACAGGGCCCGCGGTAGGCAGGATCAGGGAGGCTAATAATCAGATGTAATTGACAACAGAGACAGGACTGGCTTGAAATAGGCCCTGGGTCAGGGAGCAGATCCAGTCTAGAAAGGTGTGTTGTCTTCTTCTTTTACTTGTTGTTGTTTTTGTTCTCTTCAGGATATGAGAGTCTTGGGCCTGTAGTTCAGCTCTGGGAATAGCTGTGGCCCCAAACTGGCACAAAGGCAGGCAGAGGACTCACCACTTACTTACTACCTGTGAGGCAGGGAGTGACAACCTCTCTGAGCCTGAAATTCTTCACCTATAGCATAGGGATGATTATGTTTACCTCCAAAGTTGCTGGAAGCATTGGAGAAAATGGATGTAGAATGTCTGGAATGTGGCAGGCCATCCATAAATGACAGATAGTATCACAACCTCAACAGCAAGCTTGTTTGAGTAAACACTGGGCTCCCCTCTGCTCTCCTCAGAGCTTTGCATTATACTCAGAACTATCCCTGAGAGGGTGGAAGGGCTTCACAGTGTTTGGGAAGCATCAGTAGTTAAGAGTTCCTACTGTGAAATCAGATCAGTATGGTTCAAATCCCAGCTCTACCATTGACGGCTGTGTGACCTTGGATAAATTATTCCACCTCTTGAAATATCATTCTTTATCTGTAAAATGGGGGTTCACACCCATGTCATTGGACAATTTTGAGGATTAAATTATTCAATTCACATAAAAGGGCTAAATACAGTTCCTGATAAGCAGCACATCTTCAATAAATGGTAACTCTCATTGTTAAGGGAATTATCAGAAAGACCAGAAAGCCTATAATGCAGTTATTATGCGGAGAGAGACAGAAGCAGACTCATGGTGGGGGAAAGGACCTTGAGAATGCCCTTGGGAGACTGTGGATATAGGCTTTTGAGGGATTCTTCAGGCAACAGAATTGATGTGGAGATAATGCCTGTGGGAGTGTCAAGGAAACTGCTCTCTGAAGAGTCCTAGGGTCCAGTGAAGGAACTGCAGGAGCAGGGCTGGAAGCCTGTGGGAGGGGACAGCCTGGGCCCTGGCCTTAATTCCTCTCCAACCAGAGCAGGCTTTATTGTTTTTCACGTTTGGACTTGGATGCATGAAGCAAGGATTCTGCCACCAAAACAAAACAAAACAAAAAAAACAGTTGGAAGCTGTTTTAGCAGACAGAAAAAATAAATAAATAAATAAATAAATAAATAAATAAATAAATAAATAAATAAATAAAATAAAGCTGTTCAGATTAAGGTTTGTGTGGTTAGAATCTAAAAAAGCTGTAAGATCAGTTAATTTTCCCATAGAATGTAAACTCCATGAGGGCATGAAGTTTTGTCTGTTTTGATCACTGCTCGCTCTGTCCTCAAGGCCGAGAACAGTGCCTGGTACACGGCGGCCATTGAATAAAGATTTGTAAGATGAATGAGTGAGCTAAACAAACATTCATGCCTTGCAGCTAGCTTCTCTTGAACTGTAGGTGGCAGAGCAGATTCGCCCCAATTCAGTGCCTATTAGAAGGCGTGTTAGTTACCTGGAGCTCCCAAGCATTGACTGTGCATGCTAAAAACATATTCGATCTTAGAGTAGCATATGTGGTCCCAGGACTGATTCTGGCATCACTGCTGACCAAGCAGCCAAAGACAAAAACACTCTCAGTTTTATTTTGATTGTTTGCTGCGTGAAAGTAAAAACTTAAGCGAACAGTCTTTTTTCCCCCCAATGAAACTAATAGCGGTTTTGTGCACTTTTGAACGTCTTGGAAACATTAAACAAAATACAAAATGTGAACTAGCACAAGTTTAAGACTTTGCATTTTCACATCAGAGCTACAGAACAACTGCAAGAGGTAACTAGACATGTAGTCTTATCATCGTTCTAAGTCATAGCGAAGGAAAGTGAAGCCCCGTGAATTTAAGTGACTTGCCCATAGTCATGGGCAAGTAAGTGCTGTGAGCTGAACTTGCACCCGGTTCCTCTGATCCTATTTCTCGTGCTTCATACTTTATTCTTCAAATGTTCTTCCGCATCAAACTGTTCTATAATTATTTTATCCAAATAAGGACAGATGAACGGGCTTCCCCTAAATTTAATACAGAAATATATTTTAAGAAAGCGTATTCGTGTTTGTTTGGTAGGTACACATTTAATGGTATATTGTTTTGACTTTATTTTTTTTTAAATAGTAATGTAATTACATGGTTTCAAAAATCAAAATAGTATTAGAAGCTGCACTGAGAAATCTCATTTCTACTTTGTCTCCATCGACTTCATTTCCCCTTGCCCTTAGAGACAGCCATTTAATTAATGAATAATTTATTTAAATAAACATTGGAACTAAGACCAGAGAAGAATATAGATACTCTTATTTGCAGTGATTTAAAAGGGAAAAAATGTTTAACAGGAGGATGCTTCATAACCTGGGGAATTAAGGAATAAAAAAATGTTTATTTCTCAGTTGGGTTACCATTTACATCTGCTCCGCATAGCCTAAGATATTTTCCCAAATCAAAAATAATTTTATAAATATTAGATATTTTTTCAATGCGACCATCACAATACTCAATGTGCTGTGTAAATTACCAACACATCATGAGTTTCAAAGGAAATCTTCATGCAGTGTTCTTCATTAACTGGTATGTGTGTTTTTTCCTAGAAAAATGTTGAACACTTAATATTCTTAAAAGAGGTCAGTGAAGTCTAATGGGATCTGAAATCAAGGTTAAAGCCACTCCATTTCTTTGGAAACATGTGCAAGAATTACCTAGTTTCATACAATAGACATTTTTACATAAAGTTACTTAATAATCTTTCTTTATTAGGTGATAGTGAATACGTATATACATCCCTCTTTAGTTAAGGTCACTTAGAAGATTCTTTATAAATGATTAATTTCTTAGTAATATAAATAAAAATACCCTATATTTTCCAAATTTTTAATGGTTTTCATTTTCTTTTAAATATTTGAATTTCTTAAAAATAGATGTCATTCATTGCAGGAGATTTTTTCCAGGAAGCAAAGGAGGAATGTTAGAGTCTTAGTGATAATTCCTAGCTGTTATGACTTAGCACTTAGAAATACAAAGGGCATTTTAAAAGAAACACAATTTCCTATAAATTTGCAGACAAATAGGGCTTTGAGCAACCATTAGTGAGAGAGAATGAAAGGAGAGTGTCTACATAATCATCGTCAAAACACAGCGGATGCAGTCCAAAGAAATGAAGATGGGAGGCTAGTTGGGGTGGAGGGTGAGGGTGAGGGAGCCTGGGAGCATGTGCAGAGCAAACCACTGAGGAAATACCAAGTGTTTTCAACTTGGATAGTTCTATTTACAGTGAGGAGCACATTTTTCCCTCCCAGTA
This sequence comes from Rhinolophus sinicus, assembly GCF_036562045.2. Taxonomy (NCBI): domain Eukaryota; kingdom Metazoa; phylum Chordata; class Mammalia; order Chiroptera; family Rhinolophidae; genus Rhinolophus; species Rhinolophus sinicus. The sequence goes on from NC_133756.1 coordinate 111,475,162, forward strand.
AATTCAAGAGAAAACATTTTCAATAGTCTTCTGATGAGTGAAATTTTAATCTTCTTATTAGAAGCAAAGAAAGTGGAATTTTTTTGATTGATCTTTTATTTGATCATTTTGTAGATGTTGATGGTATTGAAATATTCAGTATGCATTATTTCAGTTGTTTTTTTCTCTGAGCTGTTGTATATCTCTCACACTGTGTGTTGCCTCATTGCAATTCTATATCTTTGTCTTTCCAATTATAAACCAAACATAATAAAACTTCACAGACAGCCTGAGAATATTGAACAAGCTGTAAAGTAGATACAAATCTATCTGAATATAAAATATAATCTACTTCATTTTATAAACTGAGGGTTGGTCTTTAAAGTAAAATTTATATGTATCTACGAGCATTGTATGGCAGGCATAGTTTTCTTAGGTACTTTACATCAAAGTACATGTATCTCACATACCCAGATATATTCTCTTTGCACTTTATAGTCTAGTGAAACCAAATTGCCTATCATTTGCCTAATAGGCTTTTGATGTTTTGTCTTCTGTGACTTAGCAATTATTTCTTTGCCCAGAATTCCCTTCTGTACTTGTCTGCTTGACAAACTCTTTTATTTTATTTTTTCAAAGAACAAGCTAGAGATTTTCTCCTCAGGAAGCCTTCCTGGCTGTACCACTCCATCCCCAGTGGAGTAACCCTGCTTCCTCTGTGCTACCTCAGTATCTTGTATTGTTACACTTCCCCCTTAGTCTTGCAATTGATGTAAACAAATGTCCAATCTCGCCACAGACTGTAGACTTCATGGGGAGGGGAGTGACCATAGTAAGTAGTCAATAAATATTTGATGAATGACTCAATCAATTAGTCGATGAAGATGTGAATGCTAGTGATTTTTTTAAGTCAATGAATCTTGAAAATGTGTTGCACCATGTGGAAAAGCTGACGCTGGCTCAAAGATAATAATAAAAATAAGTGGTAAACAGTTGCAGGTAGAGGAGAAAGAGAGCTTCTGCTTTATACCACAATAAATTGTCTCCATATTAAGGAATGGACTAGGTTCAAGGACTTAGTCACAAATAAACATGGAAAGAGTAGGTAACAACTAATAATAAGTATCATTATGCCTAGTACATCTAAATATGTCTCTAGGTTATACTATTTAACTGCAAACACTATATACCATTATTACCCCCATTTTGCACATGAAGGATTAAAATCTTTGAGAAGTTACACAATTAAGGGGCAGAAGCAAAATTCCAACAGTGGTCTCTTGAGTCAGATGCCGATTTGCAGAACCACATCTCCAAGTAGGGCCAAGAGTCAATCAACAGTTAATCTCAACTACCACCCTCCATGTCCTCACCTATTCCCCACTTCTTTAGAAAGAACAAGTTCATGGTCATACAACTAGTTTAGGCCAAATTCATAGATTTGATAGCACTTTCTCTTCAAAGCCTCATGAAACATTATATGCATAGTCTTAGAATCTGCAGAGCTACATTGTACTGCTAAACCCTGGGGCTTTAAAACTCTCCTATGCTCTGAGAGCACTTTTCTTAAATCTGGCTAGATGTTGCTTAATAAAATACATACCAATTGTCAGAGCAATTGAAGGAAGAGAGTAGTAATTATGGTTTAAAACTGGACATAAAACGAAAGTAGATTACCACTGAAGTGAGAATTTCTGCATGTCATTTGGTTAAATGGAACTGTGATTAGGAAGAGAGAAAAAAGGCATCTGAAAAGGTCACAAAAAGAAAAATAGTAGCGATTTTGAATTTCAACTAAATGGATAGAATCTGGGGCATCACAAATGGAAATACTTTCTAAAGCTCTCTGCACTAAAGCATTTAATGCAAAAAGCATAAATGCCACAGAAAACTATATGTCACCTCTAAAGGCCAACATGGTTGATAATGAATTCTATTTGAATAAAATAACATCAAATGTATATAAAATATGTTGCTAAGATAATGAATATTGAACTTTAAACAGCAGCAAAACAAAGACAGATGAAAGAAAAAAATGATCATAATTGGAAAAGAGGAAACCTGAGAAGGATGAATTTTAGTGTCAGTAAATATGTATTGTCTTTCTAGGCACTAACATGAGATTTTGGATAGAATGGGCTCATACCCAAGCCACTGGAAAGTAAATATTTGGAAAAAACAAAGCTTACTTCTTACGAAAAGAGATGGAAAGACGTTTAAAGACAGCAGAAGTGAAAGACGATGCTTCTGTTACATTCTAGCTGCATGACCTTGTGAAAGTTATTTAGCGTCTCTAACCTTCAGATTTCTCATCTGTGTAGAGCAGTTAACAATAGCTTCTTCATAGGGTAATTGTGATGGGTACATTATAATCATAATCCCTGGCTCATAGAAAGTGCTTACTAAATATTAACTACTGAAATAATGAAAGCTAATGTTGCAACATGCCTCATAGGTGGTAGACATGGTTCTAAGAGCTCTCCACAGGTAATCATGTAATCCTTAAAGCAAGCCTCTCAGATGAGGGCTAAGATTGTCCCCATTTCAGAGCTGAAGAAACTAAGGCACAGAAAGCCTCAGTAACTTGCCTCTGATCACACAGCAGGGAAGTGTTAGGGCCGTGACTCAAACTCTGGGCTGACTCCAGTCTCCTTCCGTGTTCTTGACCATCATAGCACGCTACCTTTACATACTAAAATGATAGCCTCCTGTAATTTCTTTCTCCATAGTGTTTATCACTACATAAAATTATCTCATTTATTTGCCTATGGCCTTCCTTCTCCCATGTGAAAATAAGCCCTATGAGAGCAAGAGCCCTGACTGCTTATTTATCAGTTTATCTTCAGCAACCAGAGTCGTGTCAGGCACAAAGTAGGGATGCAACCAAATCATGTATGGCATGTTTATGATTAATTATGTTTATGATTGATAAAGAAGAATGTTGAGAAGCCGTGCAAGATGGTGAAAGAATCAAATTGAAAAACCGAAGGAGATATATGTAAGAAATTAAGATTCTAAGAGATAGTAATATGCAAAATTGCTGCTTGTAATGAATCAGAAGCCATCCCCAAAATTAACAATGACAGTTTATTTACAAAAGATAGCCTTGGAAAAATACACAGAACATATGTTTTCCCTCAGTTTTTGGTAACAGAATTACAAAACAGGCACAGTCTCATTTTTCTCATTTTCCTAAGAAGAAGGAACACAGTAGAATCCAGCCTTGCCATGGTTTCAAAGAAATTCTAGATACAAATAGGCTTCCCTCATAAGTCATTGTAAAAGAAAGCATTCAGTGAAATCCCCCAAGATTAATCTTAATATCCATATTGTTTATCAGAAGAAAACTTGGTAATGCCATTTGCCAACAGCCAACTTACTAAGCAATGCACAAGGAAGTAAAATGTACATTATATGCTGCCAACTGCTCTCAAGATTCCACACGGGCCTATTTTCCATCTCTTACCCACATCTTTGGCCCAGGCAAACATACCCTAGCACTTTGTTGTGTGTATTTCAGTTGTAATTCTGATGGCTTTACTTTCCATGGTAGGATCACACAGCACTTTCCTGTCTCTATCCAATTAGAGAAAACCAGTAGTACATTTATTGTGCTTCCTTGGTTCCAGCCCTGGGAACAAAGACTTCCCACTCTCAAAGGCTGAAAAAGCAAGGTCTTCTTGACTACCATGTTTTTCTGCAGCATCTGTCTACATACTGGACCCTAATCCTGTATTTGGGGAACTTCTTCTAACCTCTCTGTTGGAACTGAAGGCATATTGTTAGTGGTAGGTACCAGCGCCCAGATCCTGTCGCTGTGCACAGACGGATGGTTTTCTGATTTCTGTGCAAGGCCAAGCCCAAATTAAAAGCCTTTTTATCTATCTGAATATAAAAATAACAATGCAGGAACCAGCATTTGGATTGAGAATATAGTAATGGTATGGGATTTAAAAAGGTGAATCTCCTTTCTAAGTCAGAACCTAAGACATCAGGAGAATTTATGAAACAAACCTGCCAACTCTAAGTGTTCCAACTAATTCCCCTATGTAACAGTAATTAAAAAAGTATTTGCTGTTGATTCTGTGTCCTATTAAGGTGTTAATATACCATCCCAAGCGACTGAGAGAAAATGGAGACTTTTTAACAAGTGTTTTAAACGCTCTGATAGAAGAATGATGTTGACATGTAACTATAGAATTTCCCTGGAGCTTTCTTTAGGCTACTTGTTTACAATACCAGAGACAAAAAAGAACAAAGAAAGTCAACACATTTTCCCCAACATTAGTTCTTTCTGGCCTGGAAATGTGTAGGTTAGGGAGGGGGAATGTCATTTTAATACTATAATGGAACAGGCAGTTTGGGGTAAAGTCCTGAATGGTCTTTCCAGAAACCTGGATCGTGTCCAAGTCAAATCCAGGATGTGTGCCTTTCTACCTGCCAACACCTACAGGGACGGCTTAGTAGCCTAACTTCTTGCAGCCTGAGAGTCGATTTTGTTTTTCCTCAAAGCTGGGAAGGACTGCAGACATCTGGCCTCAAAGGAGCTATGATTATAGTGGCTAAAACATTTAGAGCGCACCTGCTGGGTGAATAAAGAGGTATTGTAAAGGAGTGGTCAAAGCCAGATTCTGGAGCCAGACTTCCTGTGTTCCAATCCTAAATCTGTCACTTTTTAACTGGAGACATTAGGCAAGGTACTTCACCTCTTAGTGCATCAGACTCCTCATTAGTAAATTGCAGATAGTAACGGTCGCTATCTTATAAGATTATGATGAAGATGCAATGAGTTAATATCTAGAAAGCTCTTAGAATAGTGCCTTGAAGATAATATGTCCTAAGTATTGATAGACAGGGAGAGAGTGACTCCTATCCAAACTCACGACCAAGGCAAGCTCAGTGACATAAGTCTTCTCCCTCCTCTATACACCCCTCTAGGGCAGCTGGCATGTGTGACTTCCATTTCGTGTCAGCACCACTCATTCAGATTGCTTTAATCTGATTTTGCCCGGCTGGAAGTGGTCATTCAGGCAACAACCGTATATTGAACATCTACTGGACCTCAGTTCTCTCCGTGCCCAGGAGCTGGGGTGGTAGAGCAGGAAACTGCCATTCCAACCATCACCCCTCCTCTGATTTTCCCAGCTCTGCACCTGTTCTAGGAGACCTGGTAGCCAATGCCCAGTTGTATATCTGCTCCTGGCATTAAGATAGTATTGTGATTTTAGATAAACTGTTGTGAAGCATTGCTCCCATTCATGTAGAAATGGCCTCGCATTCCTAAACAACTCATCCACGGTTAGGAGTTTGCTCAAACACGTGGCCAGTGTTGGCTGACCTTCTGTTCTGAATGCTCTGGACTAGTTACAATGCCTGTTTTACAAATGGAAACTCTTTACAAGAATATGAAATGTGGCACAACTAGACACTCAATTTTTAAAAATGAGTTATTACTCTGGAAGGATTAGAGAGAGAGGAAGTCTATAACGTTAAGGGCAATATTATAGGGACCAGTGAGCCTGACTAGAGAGAAATTTCTAATAAGGAGTGGATATGGGTCCGGGAATAATTAACTTTGAATCTAAAACACAACTAATATAAGATAGAGTGTTATTTCATGTTCCATTGAAAAAGAAAAGAGGGAAAAAAAAAAAAACCCTGCCTATTATACACATAACTATAGGATACTGTTGACTATAAAATGCATTCCTTAATCAGAGATTTTAAAATGTGGGGGGAAAAATTTGCCTTTTACAATTGATGAAATCATTCACATTTTCCCTGCAACTCACACAGTGAACAGTCACTTAATGCATCCCGGGCTGTGGCATGAGATGGGCTGTGGGTTCTGTGGGCCTCTCTATGTACTCATCGTCACCTTATAACTTTATAAGGAGTACATAGAGCAGTAATGGTACATTACAACACTTTGTGAACTCCTAATCCAGAGAGCAATTTGAAAATCAAGTGATTGTAAGAATGAAGTTACAGAAACAACCTTGATTCACCCTAAATTATTAAGATCCAGCCCCAAATTCCAGTAATTATTTGAGTATAATTACTAAAATGTTACTTATGATACATAGCTCCACCAATGGGGACATATCAGTATGTAATTACACTATGGATGGGAATCGATGTCCCAAACTAGTAAGAAGGTATTATTGGAAGTCCTGTATGGGGGTGCCTTGCATTCAGGGTTAGACAGGAAGGTTGCCTCTCAAAAAGTCAACTTTGTGGATGGGAAGAGGAAAAAAAACCCAAAAACTTTCTTGGTCAAACCATATCTCAGACCCTGACTCAGATTTTCAAAGCTTCTAAGAAGTTGCCACATTACAATACTTTATCTCTGTACTTAATCTGTTCATCATCATCTTTATCATGAAAAGTACTATTGAACTCCCAAACTCATGGCACAGTCTAGCATAACACAGTCTGTGAAATCTTCCAAACAAAATGCAAGGTGATGGTAGCTTGTGATACCATTTCCTCCAGGAGTTTGTTGGAAAGCCATTAAAACTTGAATAGGATGGCCCTGCTAAATCATGATCTTCCCTGCTCTGCTGGGTATCATCAGACAGCTGCCTTCGAGGACCAGAGGCTTAGTAAGGACACCTTAACATTGTTTCTTGAAAACAAAAACTCATAGACACAGACAATAGTTTAGTGGTTACCAGAGGGGAAGGCGGGAGGGGGGATAGCAGAAGAGGGTAAAGGGGGTCAAATATATTGTGATGGAAGGAGAACTGACTCTGGGTGGTGAACACACAATGTGATATATAGATGATGTATTACAGAATTGTGCACTTGAAACCTATGTAATTTTACTAACCATTGCCACCCCAATAAGTTTTAATTAAAAAAAAATTGTTTCTTGAGTCAGCCGTAGCTAACAGACTTCTGGAAATTGGCAGAAATAAAGGATTAGGCATTTGATTCACCAGGGAAATCTTATTCTTAAAATAAAGGAATGTCTTTATGATGCCTTCTTCAAAATATTAACTAATCTCTGGATCTGTCTCCTATTTAAAATGCAGTTTTACTTATATACAATCTTATTTGGGCCCTTAAATAATCTGTGAGGTCTGCCTCACTGTGATTGTGAGCTTCTCAAGAATTCAGTTTCCTTTTCACAGTTTTTTGATACTTGCTCAGTGTGCAGCACATAATAGTTATGATAACTCCCTGGGAGATTCCAGGGATAGTTTCAAACCAAATAAGAATTGGAAAGGAAATAGCTCCACATTCAAATAAATACATTTCATTGCAATAAGATTTGTTGAGTAGCTATACCGTGTCCTAGGCTCAGTGCTAGGTGGGAAGGTCACCAGGATGAAGACACAGCTCCCGGACTTCCAAGACCATGTTTCGTAGGAAACACACATCAATATATTGTTGGGATGGTACAATATGGGGAAGCACCGGGGGTGAAGAGGCACCTAGTGCAGCCATTTGCATTCAATCAGAAGGAGTCTGGAAGCAATTATTGGGGTTGGGGACAACGGGAAACTTGGGAGAGGGAATGCAAGTCAGGCAGAAGGCACATGTTACAATGCCTCAGAGAAGACTGATCAGGGCACATTTGTTCTAGTGGCTACCATTATTCAAAGAATTATATGAGGTTGGACAATTAAGTTTGTGAACTTTGCACCATGCACTTACATTATTAAGTGAAGCATATTTCAAGCTGGGGGTTGGCCAAATATCAATTGAGGCCAAAGGCGTGGTAGATTCCAAGTGAATAATTCAAAGAGTTTAACATAGGGGTTATTTACAAGTGAGTAGGCAAGATATATTAAAACCTGAGAGACTCCAGGACTGCTAACCACAGGGGGCTAGTACCCCTCCTAGATAGGAAGGGACAAGGGGAGGAAGCAGTTACCTGAAACCACAGAGAAAGCTTCACCTGATAGAAGTGGGATCCTGCCGTGAGAAATCCAGCAACATAACCACTCTGACTGCCATCCCTCACTCTGATCTCCTGCTAGCGTTGTCCACTTGCCAAACTCAACCAGACGCCATATGTGGTCCACATTTATTAGTTTCCATGCACAGAGCAGGGTGAAGAAAGGTGAAGAGTTGAGAGGTCAACAAACAAAATTTATACAACACAAGTCTGAACAGGAAAAAATTGTCGAAACCTTGAAGGGTCTTGCACCCTATGTTAAGAAGCTTATCCTGTATACTTAAGACAACGAGGAACATTCAAAAGTTGTCAAACCAGGGAGTATTTTGAAAAGACTGCAGTGCATTCCATGTGGACAGACAGGTGATGCGAGACTAGAGACAGGGAGCGCAGTTAGGAAACTGCTACAGTTATCGAGGAAAGAGATTGTGATACTACACAAGGAAGGCGGCTGTACACATGGAGAGAAGGGACTGGATTCGTGGCTGGTCTATTTGGAAAGGCTTTTGCGGATAGATGGAGATGGTGAGATTAGAGAAGAGAGTGAGCAGGCATTGAATTGGAAATCTAGAAAGGAGAAAGAGCAGTCGTTTAGGATTGAGGGTCTCAGGTTCTGCACTTATGCACCTATGTGAGCCAGGTCATCCAGGCTCTTTGAGCCTCAGTTTTGTCATCTGTTGATAATGGGAATATAAGCTGGACTTCTCAAGTTTGGCATCCTATTCTTTTTCATTTACCTTGAGCCCAGAAATAATTTCTACCCACCACATGCAGATATTTTCATGAACTGAGCAGTCTACAGAACTTCGGGAACTCACAAGAAGATCGTGATGATAATGCCCAGCTAAGGGGCTCAGCGGTATTGACTTTGTTTATTAAGCAATTCTGCTGTCAATATGCCTTCGAGTTTGCGTAAGTGAATAGAAACCACCCATGCAGGAAAAGTCAGTATGTCCTCTTTGCCCTCTAAAAAATCACAAACCAAGCTCGATACTATCCATGCTGGGATAATTTAATAGAGCATCTTCAGGAACTTCAAGAGACTCCCTTTCTGGTGCCCTACTTCTAGGTTCCGGGATCTGGGACAGAGCAGGAATGAGCTGGTAATTATTATCAATGTTATAATTATTAATTTGGGCTCCTGGGTTTTTTTTATAGACCCTTGCAAAGAACAGCAGTTGGGCTGATCCATCTCAACTGCTGGTATCAATTGTACTGCTGAGGTTATTTATGAGAAAGGAGACCACTGTGAATGGAACCACTGTAAACAGAAAGCCTGCCAAGGTCCTAGCTAACATTCCATAATTCTGTGTTGACAGGAACCTCTCTAAGAGAGGGAACTCACTTCTCAAAGAAACAAGTAGTGTGGGATAGCAGCATGAGTATAACTTGAACAGTGAACCCAGAGAGGACCCACTGAAAATTGCAGTCCTGCAACCAAAAATCAATAAAAACAGCTGGAAAGCAAAAGCATTTACTGAAGTCTTTAAGGTCACAGTTGTGTTAATTAAAAGAAAACCCAGGGGGTCAAGTGAATTTGGAAAAGTGCTTTTAGATGCCCCCATCTGAATTGGTGTGCCCTTGCTGTTCACCTTGGGTGCTTTGTCTCTTCAACTCAGCCTGTGCCTTGATTGGGAATGCACTCGCTCTCACTCACCCCCGCCCCCTTTTCACCTTTTAGTTTCCAGTCACCTCATAAACCTGTTCTTCAGGGACTGCTCAAGGCTTCTTCCTCAGTAAAGCTTCCCAGTGCCCTCTTTGTATCTTTGGAGCCATCATTGTGCTTTATCCCTGTAGAAATTTATGACTTTTTACTTTGTGTCATAGCGATTTATGCACTTCTTCTTCTCTCCTTTATGGCAGAATCTTTCTGATTCATCTCTGTGTCTGGAATATGTTAAATGTTCAATGCATATCTATTGAATGAATGAAGCAATCAATTAGCCACTTAATCAATGAAAATAAATGGACACGTCCTTTAAAGTGTACTTTCTCTGTGGCCATTGAAAGCATCTATTGTATGATTTCTTTTCCACCAAAAGGTCAGCCCTCATATCTTTAAAAAAATGTTATATTGCAAAATGATAAATACCCCAAGGCATTATATTAATGATACAATTGCATCAATGGTATGAGTAAAGAGGAAGGAAATTTAATCAAAACCAGAATGATTGGCATAGGAAGTAGGATTGAACTGTGGTATTTAATTTTTTAAAGTTATTTTCATTAAGCCCTTACTATATGCTAAGCACTGGGCTAAGCAGATTACAGGCATTGTTTTATTTAATCTTCAAAGCAAGTCTGTGAGGTAGATACTTGTACAGCCCCATTCTATGGATTAGGAAACTGAGACTTGGAGAGACTAAGTAATTACTCTAGATCACCCAGCCATTAAGAGGCAGAGCTGTGTTTTATGCATGACTCATGTATGAGTTCATTTGTGCTGTACTGTGCCATGGAGACAAGTAGGATGTGGATAAATGTGACTCGAGAATAAGAGGAAGCAGCCTGAGCCTAGATCTGCAAAGGTGTGAAATGGGTACGTGCCTGGTAAGCTTAAGGATCAAGGGTCCCACTCCCCTGATGGACTGGCCTGGGGGTGCATGGCTCTGGGAGGGTAATAGAATATGTGTGTGATATTGTGGTTTATAATAAGAAATATATATTTGGTCTTCATCCCTTTTTCTGGCACAGAGCTCCTAAATCCTTTGGAATTTCCACTTTTGTGATGTTAATAAGGTGACTTTTAGCTCCCACCTAAGGATGGCGGCTGGTCACCAATGGAGCCAACCTTGAGCTTAGAGGATTGGAACTTTTGAGTGTCAACCCGGACTTCCCAGGAGGAGAGAGGGGCTGAAGGTTGAATCAGTGCTCTATGGGCAGTGATTTAATCAACTGTGCCTTTGTAATAAAGCTTCCATAAAACCCAAAAGGACTGCAGAGAGCTTCCAGGATGGTGAACAAAAACACTTCCATGAGCCACTGTGCTGTACCCCAAACCCTACAAGGACAGAAGCTCCTATGTTAAGGATCTTGCCGTATGTATCTCTTCATCTGGCTGTTGAGTTGTATCCTTTGAAATAAACCCATAATCTAGTGAGTACACTTGTTTTCTGAGCTCTGTGAGATGCTCTAGGAAATTAATCCCCCCAAAGAGGGGATTGTGGAAACCTCTGATTTATAGCCAGTTGGTCAGAAGCACAGGTAACAACCTGGACGTCAGACTGGGATCTGAAATGGAGGGCAATCTTGTTAGACTGAACCCTTAACCTGTGAAATCTGATGCTATTTCTGGGTAGATAGTGTCAAAGTTCAGTTGAATTGTGGGACACCCAGGTCGTGTCCAAGAATCACTTGGTGGTATAGGGAAAACCCTCACACATTAGAACTGGTTATCAGAATCTTAATGTGGAAAGAAATATGGGGTCTGAAACTGGGCAGAATTCAATGATAGACTAAGAAGTATTGACTAGATCCTAATGCAAATGAGTCACTATTTCTACTAACCAACAGAAACAGTAGGTTTGGAAGATTAGTCTGTCCGAGATAGGCAGAATTGATGGGAAGCCAAGAGATGAGTTAGGATATAGAAATTTTTTATTAAGAGCTTCAGAGTCTTTCCCAAAAAAGAAGAGGAAAAAGTAGGAAGAAGAAGAGGAGGAGGAGGAGAAGTTTATAACTAGCAAAAATTTGGACTTAGATCTCTACGTGATTACCTCCATACAGCCATTTTCTGACCTAAAGTATGCCTTTGACTCCTAATTGGTGGACACAGAAGTTAGCTCTCTCTTTTGTATTGACCAGTGTCAATAGTGGCAGCAGATGTGGTGATTGGTATTCAAATACAAATGACCTGACGGATTTTTCTGTCTGGTGAGGAAGAAGGGTGAGTGAGAGTGCTATGTGTGAGTGTGAGTGTGAGTGTGAATGTGTGTGTGTGTGTGTGTGTGTGTGTGTGTGTGGTCAGAGAAACTCTCCAAGGAGTCCTGCAAACCCTACATGAAACCATCTCCCTTGAACAACTCTGAGATCAAAGTGAAACATAGAATCCCTGGTCTGATACCCATACATTATTTAAAGTGTCTATACCTTCATCCCTAGTGTCTAAAATGTTCCACCTACTTATCTCAGCCTCTGCCTCAAACACAGTGGGATGTCCCTACCATTATGCATTTAGTGACTATCTCAGATCCCATTGTCAGTCCTTAGCTCACCTCTGTCACACTTTGAGGGCCACTTTGGGTCATAAAGTCGTCATTTGTTAAGTGATGACATTCTAGCTCTAAAAAGTTTCAGAATGTGAGTAATGCAGTCTATATTCAATCCAAACTGTTTGAAATATATAAACTCATGGGAATTCAGGAAGAGCCAAGAAAACATCAGGAAGTAGAAGAGCCCCAGCTCTAGAATAAGACTGCCCAGATTTGAAGTCTGGCTCTTCCACATACAGTGCAGACCTTGGGAAAACTGCTTAACTCCTCAGCCGCAGTTTCCTCAGGATGAACATGGGCTCATATAAGTACCTCAGAAATAAATTATGTAAGCAAGATAATACAGACCGACCTCCTGATAGATAACCAAGCACACATCGCTACTCGACATTTTGGCTAAGATCAAGTGTAGATAACCAAGCACAAAATAAGCTCTCAGTGAATGGGAGAGATGATGATAAGTATTATCATTGTAAACACAAAAATGTTGTATGTTACAGTTAAGAATAAACTCTGAGTCCCTAAGAATGCTGACTCTATATGGTGGTCCCAGGATTCAATTATAAAGATAGAAAATTTTTCTATTTGTTTATATATTTTTTCAAAACGATTTTGGATTACATTTATTGAGTGCTTTCTGTGGTGTTAAACACTGTTCCAGTGCTTTGCATATATTAGCTCATTTAATCCTCACAAGAACACTGTAAGGTTATTATCTCCTTTACATGGGAGGAATTTGAGACATAAAACTGTAAAGCAACCTACTCAGGCTCACAGCTTGCAAGAGGGAGACCCAGGACACAAACCCGGAAGTCCAGCTTCAGATCCTGAACTTGAAACTATTATAGTGTCTCCATCTGTTTTATTGTTGTTTTGTTTCTTTGTTTTCACATAGAAACTATGTAAGTTGACAACATTTCTCAATCATTCAAAGTATGGTAAAAATAAGTGCCTTTGGCAATATTATGTACTTATCAACTATATAATTACACTATGTGAATAGCTATTTGCCCTTGTTTGCACATAAAACATTGTAAGTTCACACTTAAGGAAGAAACATGTGGCCCATGCAGGCAGTGACAGGCCCCAATGAAGCACGGCTCTGAAGCGAGTTGTGCTTTCTAGATGTCACTCTGGGCACTCCAAGTGTGGGCTATCTCACCTAACTCTAAGTCAGTGGTGTCTCTCCAAAGTGCTACTTTTAGCTCTAGAGTTTCTATAGTTAATCAAAGGATTCACTGAGAAGAACTAAACACACTTAAGAATGAATAACACACAATTTTATCTTTTACTGAAGCAAAAATATGTACAGTAGAAACTTGGTATTTCGAGTGTCACTGTGAAGGTCCATGGCTTGCAAAATTTTTTTACAATTTTTTTTTGGCTTGTAATTTGTAATTTTATTAGAAGGATGTGTAGGAATAAACCCTTACCTACCAAGAGAGTCTACTGACCACCCAGACCTACTTTTTAGGATAATCTTGTTCTCTTGTTATCCTTAATTGCCTAGTAACTTCCACATGTCTCTGAGAGGGAGAGAAAGGGAGGGAAGGGGGGAGGGAGGGAGGGGGGGAGAGAGAGAGAGAGAGAGAGAGAGAGAGAGAGAAGGAAGGAAGGAAGGAAGGAAGGAAGGAAGGAAGGAAGGAAGGAAGGAAGGAAGGAAGGAAGGAAAGAAAGAAAGAAAGAAAGAAAGAAAGAAAGAAAGAAAGAAAGAAAGAGAGAGAGAGAGAGAGAGAAAGGAAGAAAGGCTTTGAATAGGCATGCAAGAAAGAGAACAGAAAGAGAGACTGGGAAAATAATTGCCATTTGCCAGAAAGTGGAATTCCTATGGTAAGGAGGGTGGGCAGGACAGCTATTATAGGCTAAAATGTTATCTGCTTATTTAGAGATCTCAGCTGATCTGGGGGATGGGTGGCTGAGGAATGTCAAGGGTCCATTTTCTAGCAAACTTCAAAATATATGGCTTCTCTAGAGCTGTAAAAGAAAGTGTGGTTCTGGTGTTAAGGACTACACCCCCTTCCTGTTGATAACTGATGCGATTGCCATTTTTACTGGTGTTAACGAAGACACCCTCTTCCTGTTGATAGCTGATGTGATTGCCGTTTTTAGCTGAGGGGGTCAGTCATCTCTGCCGTGGTTCTGGTCTGGAGCTGCCTGTCCAGTGTCTTCCTACTTCTCTTCTTCCTCTGTGCTGGTCTGTTTCCCAGACACACACACTGGGAATCCTTGGCCTTCGGGCGTAATTTCAAAAAATATGTAGACTGAATTGTACTTCACTGCCATGTCGGCATAGCATTGGGCTGTTTGGGTTTCCGTTTGCTATCCCATGGACAGTGCAATCTAGGCAATTACGCATTTATGTCCCTTTCTCCTCCGGTTCTGCTAAAATTTCTGTATAGCTGTCCACAGCAAAATACTCTTTCCTTTTTTTTTCTGCTGAGACTGTGGGAACAAATGCTTGTATGGATAATCCAGACTTCAGGTAGGAAGAGAACCAATTCCCTTCCGTGAGCCAGAAGAGTTTTCCCTCTCTACCTCTTCCTTACCTAGAACACCTTGACTCTATAGTCATTTCTGACTCTTTACTGTCTCTCTCTTTCCCTTTCCTCTCAGAAGCAGAGCTCTGTTTAATGTGGCCTAATAACTGACCCCAGGGGTCTACGTGGTTAACCATTTCATGTAGTTATTACAATGACTCAGACTCCTGGACAGTAAAAATGTGAGTCCATTAATCTGTCCAATCAAGGACCATTAGATTTGAAGGGCCAAGGAAATCAAAACAGTGTTTGCTGAGTCTGGAAAAGTAATAGAATATCCTTACATTCACCCTCTGTTTATAAATCTAAATGAGTCTATCCCATTAAAAATTCTCCTTGTATGTGTGTACATTTATATTTATATATGTGAGAATATTAAGTTGAAAACACAGTTGTCATCACAGTCACACCTAATATTTGCTCTTTGCTTATGAACGTCACCTATTCGACTGACGAGCTCTGACAAACATATCACATATTCTCAGCATCAGATTGGATTCCATTTTGAGTAATTTAAAACAGTTTTATAGTCACTCCTCCAATGCATAAGATATGCTGGATATGTAAAAAACTATGAATTACAAAAGAATTGTCTTCTTTTTTAGTTAAATTTATTGTATTTATTAATTTTAGCAATCTATATTAAACAAAATATTGCTTTACTTATATAATAGTCTTTGAAATAAGGTAAAAGTAGGTCAGACCTCACAGCATAGCAATTTACCTTTTGAATGTTAATCATAGGCAGCATTTATTTTCATTTTCTCATAAACAAATGGTTCTGACATTTAAACTATCCTGGTATTTAGCAGCTAGGAAAATGTTCCAGTGTTCACCTAAATTAATAGCACATTTTTCTGGAAGCAAATTAAACTTTCCTTTTTTTTTACTTGAAAACTATTATAGCAATTAGAAGAATAAATAATTATAAATTATCATTGATGTTAATTACATCTTTTCTGTCCTAGGCCTTGTGTTTTGTCAACATTGTCTCTATAACTTTTCACATCACTCTCTGTTTTCTTCTTTTTCACGTGGCAAATTATTTTCCTCTGAATCTTTTCTTGTGTCTTGTGTTTCAGTGAAATGCTCATATCTCTCACTTGACGTATTTTAGCAGTCACACATAAGGCACTTAATGTGTGCCTTTGCCCCCACCCCACCCCACCCCCACCCCCTGTTCTCTAATCATCAAGTCAAAAGCCTTGAAGGCAGGCACCAAGGGAGGTATGTAAAGTGATCGTGCTCAATAGCCCCTTATTTTATTTAGCATCAGCAAGGACAAGAGCCCTCCACATTCTCGGTGCAAACAATAAATGTTTCTCTTGTACTAATACATAACCCGCTTTAATTAGCAAATGCACTGCTCCTTCATAATGGGTGTCCCACTTAGGAGATGTCAACACAATAAATTAAACACAGTGAGGTGAGATAAAGGTCAGATTCATTATTTTGTAATGTCAGTCTTATTGAATATACTTGACCTTTAAGGCAAATCAGGAACTCCACTACCTTTCAATGAGTATTGGTAAATGAGTATGTATAACATGGTAGATACTCATTAAAAAGTTAGAGTTTGCACTTCTATCCTCCCCCATGAAAAGGAAGTCACCATGGATTTTAATTAATGTTTTTTGCTATTAGTATTTTTCTAAGATAGTCTACTACTAAAGAATTAAGATCATTATTTGGATAATTCAGGATAAATTTCCCACAACTATACAAGTACAGACTAGCTTCCCAGAGAGACTTCCCATAGGAAAGATAGATAACATTAGACAAAGTCACATTCTTTATTTCTAAATGAGTTTTAGCCTTAAATCCTAGGGACAGCGAGCTGGATCATTCGAAAAGGTTGGGGGTTCCTCTCGAAGCTGTAATTTAAAGCTAGAGCAAAAAAATAAAAAAGCTTCAGCATTTTTCTGGTGACCCCTTTTGATCTTTGTCCATGATTTTTCCTTACCACAGACCCAACCTCGCCCCCCTGAGAGTGAAAGGGAACATGGGTCTAGTTAGTTCATGACAAGCTGGTCCCAGAGAACAGTGTTTATTCAATAGCACAGGTGGCTATAAGTAGGACAGTCTTATGATTAATAGCAACATAATTCTTACTAGGAAGCAAAGAAATGCTTCACTTATTTCATCTCATAAGGTGAAGCTTTACGGCCTTTCTCTCTTTGGAATAAAACTTCAGTATTTACAAAACACACCTGTAGGAGACAATTTCAAAGCATCTGCCAAATTCCTCCATATAGGTCCCTAATACACGTTGATATGAAATGATCCTATTTCCCTGTGCACAGCTAGAGATGAACCAAAATGAACTTGTCAGACTCCATTCCAGGATTTGAAATTGGGTTTTAGAGATGTTCATCTGTCTCTGTCAGTGCTTAAACTCGAAGGTGACATAAAGCTGGGACACGGACTGGAGCTGCAGCTGCTGTGTCTGGCCATGTGTGCAGAGAAAATGGGTCTGCAGAGGGAAAGAAGAATGAAACTGACACAGGAGAGAAACAAGAGAAGGCAAAATGGCAGGAAGGAGAGAGAAATGGTGGCGACAATAACTAAAAACTCCCTGTTTCTAGACACCTTAAAAGTCAGCTTCCACAGTCTTCCCCTTGGGTTCTGAGATGACACCTGTATCCTGACAATAAAACTCTCTCTTTAGCTTAAGCCATTTGAACGAGTATCTGTTTTTGCAACAAAATTATTCCAGAGAGAGGTACTATAAGCGCCGTTAAGAAGAAAGACAAACCTCTGGCAGCTAATCATCACTGCCAGCTCTCTTTAGTGTTGTGGTTCTAGAGTGTCAGTGTGGTAGCTGTGCACATCTAGAAGGATCTATCTCCTGCAATGGTCATCCCTGTAAAAGCCACATGTGGAACCATGTCCAGTACTATGAACTTCAGCTGACAGCTATGGCAGAGTCAGCCAAAACTTCCATGACTGACCAAAACCTATGTAGTATTTTTTCCCATGAAAGGTTAGAGTGTTAGAAAATGTTTTAAAGATAAATGAATATGATCTCTTCAAAGGGTATAAAAGACATTTTCTTTCATTTGTTTCATTTCAAATGGGAGGAAAAAACAAAAAAACAAAAGACCTGCACAATTGCTTCTACTCATTTTTTTTTAGAGAAATTACATTTTGGTGCTAAAATGAGAAGTTATCATACATGTTCTACCAGTGTAAAGAATGCACCTAAAAGATACCCTTCAATTATATGCAAAAGGCAAGGAGAAAGATGTGAGCAGTCATTGTTTTGAGAGAGTTTACAGATTGCCTTCTTAGGGAAGCCGTCCCTGGCTCTTTTATCTCAAGCAGAGTCATATCTCCTTCTGGGCTCATTGGCCTTTTGGGTATACCCATGTAAATGTCATGTGCCCATGGTAACAACTGGCTTGCTTGTCTGTCTCCCCTAGTAAACATTGAGCATCTTGAGTGGGAAGTAGGGCCATTAAATAACAGAGATGGTAGAGTAGAAAAGGTTGGCTTATTGGACATGGCGTGGAATGGAGAATGGGAAAGTTTACCTTGTAGTTCAATTTAGATTGAACCTGAGTTGCCTTTGACACTTGCAGGTGAAAATGTCCACATTGTATGAATCATGAGAATAGGATAACACTCTAATCTACAGTTAGAGATCTGGAAATAATCAGGGTGTGGTTGGTAGTTACTATAGTAATCAGTGATACTGTTCTGGGAGAACATGTCAAATAGAAAGAGAAAAAAGTCAAAGGTGGAATCCTCGTAAATTACATATCAAGGGTAGACCATTCACTCGAAGGTGGGACTTTCCAAACCTAACAGAGTAAATACAGACTCTGTCCAAAGAGAGGTAGCATTCCATATGCTTGAAGGCAGGGAGGGACTCTGGCACCAGCTTGCCTGGATTGAAATCCCAGCTGTACCTCTTAGCATTTGTGTGACCTTGGGATGGTAATTAATCTCTCTGCCTCAGAGAGGCCTCCTCAGCAAAGTGGGGGTAATAATAATAATATCTACATCATAAGGTCATTATAAGAATTACATAAATGAGTTAATACTTAAAACAATGTCTGATATATAGTAAGCTCTATGTAAGTGTTTGTAGGATACATTTCTAAACAAGAAAGGGAAAAAACTCTTCAGCAGCCCCAAGTTGGCTTAAAATTACTTACATATACATATAAACATAAACTAGATATAGATTATTTATATTTACCACACTAATACAGCCATGAAACCAAAACATGCTTATAAATTAAATATAAAGAAAATTCTAAAACAAATTAAATTCAAACTTACAATATGAATTTAATTCGGTAGCTTATGTTATTTTTTCAAACTAAATATCTATTCTCAGCATGAACTATGGTACTGACTGCACGTTGTCTTGCATTTAGTCTATTTTCTACTTCCACGTGCCATGTAATGACTCAACACTTTCACCACCTTTTCATTTTTGTCAAGTGCCCCCAAAGAACTATTTAACCTTATAACATGTCCATCCCTATTCCTTTCTCCTCAGTCCAAGACAATTAAAGAAATACCATTTGATGTCAAAATATTCAGATATTCAAAGTTAAAAGGCACCAAACTCTCATGGTACTATTTGATTATAAAGTAGGCATCCAGAGGATCTAAAATGTGTTTACATCATGATTCAAGATAATCGTGCAGAAGAAAACATAAGCTTAATATTCTTGTGAAGAACTCATGGGCCTTCGTAATGTATCACCTGGCCCCGATCTAAAAGTTTCTTTGGAAGATATAGGTAATAACTATAGGCAGTGTAGTGTTACAAACTTTTAAGAAAGAGAAGACTTGAACACATTTAATTGTTGAGGGGAAGGATTTAGGAAGGAGGGAGAGGTTAGAGATAAAGTGAGGGAATAACGGGGAGAGTAAGATTTGGGGAGACAGGAGGTTTGGAATCAAAAGCAGAAGTGGAAGGATTAGAGTAGAAGAGGAAAAAGCAAAATCTAATGCAAGTTTGTAAATTTGGTTCAGAGATAGTGTTGCACACCTCCCCTTTTTCCCCCCACCAAATTTGGCCATTTCTTGTAACGTACAATTTGTTTTGATAGCTCTGGCTAGGTTTTTATTCTACAATGTGACTCACAAGTACTGAGAACATATGTGTGGGTTAAAGGCGGTATTAAAAAAAAACAACCCTCAGGATTAGTAGATAATTGATCATGACGCATGGGAAATAGACTTGAATGTCAATATCCAGAGAGTTTGGGAACTGAGATTAGTATTTTTGGTTATTTTTGCTAATTGCTAATGACAGGTATGTGTATTATAGCATCGTAAGAAGACAGCTGGCATGGAGCCTAGTTTAAAATTCTAAGTACAGGAAGTGAATTATTTTTCCCCTCAATATAAAAAGTTCTGGAAATTAATAATTTTACTTCAGAATGAAATCTGATGAGTACAGGGCAAGCCTGGGCATCTAACTTAACATAGTTTTAGCTCCTCTGTAGGTGGAATAAATAACTTCCTGAAACCCTTGTTTATACCAAAGCCTGGTGCCAAACAGGTGTGTCAGACTCCTAGAGGTTGGTGAATCATAAACGCTCACATGGCATTTTCTTTGTCAGTATTTTCAGCTATTAAATTAAAGTGGCAGTGGATCCAGAGACTGAAAGCCTGCTTAGGAATTCCAGAATTCTAAACGCAGACCCACAGATCATCTCTGGGTCAGGATTAAATCATCTGGGTCCAGAACATACTATAAAATCACTCTCTGTTATGGGAAAATGACTAGGGGAAATGTGTGTGTGTATATATATATATATATATATATATATATATATATATATATATATAATTTCTTAATAGCAGAAGGTAGTGTTGTTGACTTCCACATTCAACATAGGAAATGAATTCCATATTTACCAAAAGGTGATGCCTTACAAGTTGACTTACTCATAAAGCATAGTGCTTGGTGTCTATCCCCGCCTTCTTTTCACATGCAGGACCACAGGTCTCCATGTGATTCCAGAGTTCGTATGGGAAATAGAAACCATCCTATGTAGTTTAAGAAAGAGATTTAATTCAGGAAATTAAGTGTTTGTAGTATCACTGAAGAATTGGTAAATCAAGAATATACCAGCATACTTCCAATCTAGAGATAAGGGAAAAAGGATTAGAAAACAGTTGCTGTATCTTCTACCACCACAGAACTGCCTCTCAACATTCAATTCCAGATGATCTTGTTGACAGCAGAAACACAACAGAAAGATGGCCTCTTCCTTACTTCCACAGAAGGGCATCTAACAGTGAGATCTTAATTTGCAGCATGAACCCTAGCTGGAAGGGAGTCTAGGAAATGTGGTATTTATCTTTCCAGCTTCTGGAGTAAGGAAATCCCATAAGAAGAAGTAGAAATAGAGGCTGAGGTCTGAGTGACCATACCCAGTACATCATAATAAAAATAGCCACCTTTTATTGAACTTTCACTATTTTCTAGGTACTCTACATCTTTTCATTCAGGTAGTCTCCATAGCAACTCTATGAAGTACATGATGTTTTTATCCCCAATTTACAGATGAGGAAAAACGGAAGGACTGAGAACTTAAGCTAGCCTGCCCAAGGTTATATACCACATGAGTGGAAGATCCAGGATTCAAACCAGGCAATCTAGCTCCTTAGACACCTTCCCCTCTGTATAATTGCCATTTATGTAACCGCTGACATTTTTCCTTTCATACAATATTTAACACTATTCTACTGTTTCACAGACTTAAAGGCACAAAACAATTTACAAAAAGTTACCTCCCAAACAGATAGGAAGTCTTCACAGCCTGGGCTGCCAGGGAAAGCTTCTCAGAGGAGGTAGGGTATAAACTGAAATGTACAACAGAGTAAACAAGACTTTGTCAGACAGACAGATTAATAGAGGGAGGGCCTTTTACAAGTAACATCACTGAGGCAGACCCAGGTACCTAACAGAAGGATGAGTCCTGGGAACTCCCAGGAGCCTCAATTTTGAGGCTGAGACTAGTAAGAAATATGGCTGCTCAGGTTTTAAAGAGACCAGATCATGACACACAGTGGAGTTTGAATTTTAAACTCTGAAATTTGTCTCCAAACTTTTCCAATCAATAAGTAACTTTTGGGCACTCTCCTTATTTTCATGTTTATGTATTGTATACATATACTACCAATTACTAGCTGTGTAACTTTGGGTGAATCCTTTATCTATAAACTAGAAATAATAATAGTAACTACCTCATAGAGTTAAATGAGTTAATATGTGAAAAATATTTAGAAAAAAATTGCTTGGCACATAAAAAGTGATCAGTAAGCAGTAATTATCATTGCTTTTGTTATTTTATTAAATTAATAGTCACTCACTGTAAATTAAAGATTATGTCCCCCAAAATTCATGTCACTAAATTAATAATCACTTGCTCTAGACTAAATGTTTGTGTTCCCTCAAATTCATATGTGAAAGCCTAATCCCTGATGTGATGCTATTTGGAAGTGGAGGTGGCCTTTGGGAGGTAATTAGGACATGAGGTGGAGCCCTCATGTATGAGGTTAGTACCCTTATAAAAGACTCCAGAGAGCTCCCTCACCCTTTCCATCATGTTAGGACACAGTGAAAAACAACACAGTTTTCTAGGAACCAGACACTGAATCTGCTTGCACCTTGATCTTGGACTTCCCAGTCTCCAGAACTGTGAGGAATAAATTTCTGGCATTTATAAGATACCCAGTTTATGATTTTCTGTTATAACAGCCCAAGCAGAATAAGACATTACTCAAATCACTATATCACAAAACATTACACCAAGAGCACCACATTGACTTTGTTAATAATAGTTCAAAATCCACTGAAAGTTCTCATTGGGAAGATTTTTGAACAGAATGAAAAACTGTGTTCCCATGATTTTTAGTGTCTAGAGAGCTAACCTACAAATCATTTTGGACAGCTAAATACATAGCAATGAAAATATTTCCGAACTCTTACTTTCAGAATGTTCCCTCCACGGCACAAGTGTTTTCAAAAAGTAGTTATTTTCTCACTCATTGCTAAAATATAACCATTGTATCATGAGGGATAGAAAAAGTGTATTTATTTATACTATTTTTATAAAATTTTCATTGAATTATAGCATACAGACAGGAAAATACACAAATCAGAACTGTACAGCTTGTTATTACATACTAAATACACCCATGTAATCATCATTCAGATCAAGAGATACGACAGTACCTCTTTCTGCCTTTCCCAATTATTACCCTCTGCCTCTTTCCCAAAGGTAACCACTATCCTAACTTCTAACACCTTTCATTAGTTTTTGCTGGGTTTGCACTTTAAATGAATAAAATCGTACAGTACATATTCTTTTGTATCTGGCATCTTACACTCAGCTTGCTGTTCCTGGGGTTCATCTAGGTTGTTGGGTATAGCTTGTAATTCATTCAGCTTTATTGCTGTATAGTATTCTATTCTGTGCAATACAATAATTTACCCATTCTAATGTTAATGGATATTTAGGTTATTTCTGGGACTTGACTATTATTGATATAATGCTTCTATGAATATTTTTGTACATGTCCTTTCAGCCAAAGCTATGTGTATTTAGGAATGAAATTGCTGGAAAATAGGGTATTGATTAGTTCAGTTTTAGGAGATGTTGCTAAACAGTTTTCCAAAATGAAAGTGATTTTACAACCCCGTAAGTTCTTCCACACCAACACTTGATATCATCCGTCTTCTTCATTTTAACCATTCCAGTGTGTGTGTGTGTGTGTGTGTGTGTGTGTGTGTGTGGAGAGAGAGAGAGAGAGAGAGATTATAGACTTGACATTTTCTAATTTGTAAATATGTAGTCTATGAAACTAAATTAGTTTGGGACATCCATCAGTTCCATTAATCTACCATAGCTAACAGAAATCTTATTCTAGCTAATCATCTTGATCATTGAAAACATCCAACCTGCTTAAATTTTTCTTCATTATTTGCTTCTGCTTTTATTTTACCACTTCAACACTCAACGCCAAACTGGGAAAAAGGCAGTTTTGAATAAAATCACAATTGCTTTACTCGACTATATGTAAAATTTTAACATATCATAAATTGCTCTGGCCCTAGCATTAAGAGTAGGCGTTCTTCACAAAATGCTATTCATTTAAAGAAGAGTTATAACGAAGGAGAAGAATTTGTAAACCTAGCTTTTCTTTCTTTTTTTTTTTTTTTGTATGTTGTGCTGCATTTTATTTTGTTGTTTTTGTTTTCTGCTTTGTGTCTTTTGTTCTGTGTGGTTTTCATTTCTCTGTTTACTTTCTCCTGCCTTCCTGTGGGTTACTTGAACATTTTTTTAGAACTCCATTTTGAATGATCTTAGTGTTTTTCAGTGTGTTGCTTTGTATAGCTTTTTATTGTTTGCTCTAGGTATTACATTTTATATGTAATATACTGAAGGTGCCAAAAAATGTTTACACATTTTAAGAAAGGAAAAGACTGTTTCAAAATTGTGTTATTCAATATATACCAATAACAAAATATGAATACAAGTCACATGTATACATTTTTGGGGGGACCCCCTGTATATACATATATATCATCAGAGTCTTCTAGTGTCAACATTTTACAACTTTGAGAAGTATAGAAACCTTACCTCTCTTTATGTCCCTTTACCCTTCCCATTATGATTGTCTTAGCTATTTATTTTACATACATTGAGAACCACGTTAAACTTTTTTTATATATAATTTTTATTCAAATGTCAACCATAGTTTAGAAAACTCAGGAGAAGGAAAGTCCATTATATTATACTTACCTATAATTTTGTTCTTACCATGTTAAAAATTTTTTCTTTTATCATTACCTCCTGTTTAGAGAACTTTTTCAGTCATTCTTTTAGGACAGATGCACTAGACTTTTTCAGCCCCGCCACCCTCTTTCTCTTCTCCTGGCATTCAGATGCCATGAATGGTAGATCTTTTGTTACAGCCCCATGTGTCCTTGAGGCTCTGTTGATTTATTTTTCCAGTCCAGTTTATCTCTGTTGTTCAAGTTGGATAGTTTCTATCTTTTTAACCACTGTATTGAGGTATGACTGACGTACAAAAACCTGTAGATAGTTAATGTATACAACTTGATATTAATTTCTATGGTTTTATCTTCAAATTCACCTTGAAGTTTATCTTAAAGTTACCTGTCTCTTCATTCTGCTGTTGAGTTCATCCACGGAAATTTTTATTTCAGTCATTGTATTTTTTAGCTCTAACACCTGCATTTAGTTTTACTTTCTATCGTCTATTTCTTTGCTGAGACTTTCTCTTTTTTCATTTGTTTCAAGCATGTTTGTAATTGCTCAGTGAAACAATGAAGCTCAGTGAAGTTCAATCGCAGCTTTAAATCCTGATCAGAAAATTCCAACATCTGTATCATCTCAGTGTTAGTGTTCTCATTGGTTTGAGATCTTCCTGGTTCTTGATGAGACAAGTGATTTTTTACTGAAACCTGGTCATTTGGGATATTATAAGGCTCTGGGTCCTATTTAAATCTTATGTTTCAGTAAGCCTCCTCTGACACTGCTCTGATGGGTGAAGGGAGACCTTATTACTTCCAGGATGGGGTAGAATCTAGGTTCTCCACTTGGGCCCAAAGTGGGGACAGCGGTGGTGGGGGGGCTCCTTGTTGCTACTGGGTGGGAATGGGAGCTCAGAACCCCCACTAGGCTCCTCTATTATCATCCCAACAGGGAGGGAAAGGGACATTTCATTACTGCCTGGTGGATGTGAAAGTCAGGTCTCCCTACATGGTATCCACTGACATCACGGTTTCCATTTAACTACCTAGTGGGGGTGAAAATCCTGGATCCTCACTCAGCCTTTATTGGTGATGATGATGGGGCTGCATGTATTTTTCTGTGGTATTTGGCTGAAGTAAAGCTGTTATTGTCTAAAAGTTTTGTTTTGCTAGACTGCTCATTTCCTGGTTCTTGGCTAGCTAGTGCAGGCTTTTTAGGGTCTTTTGTGTGTGTATGTGTTTGTTTTCGCTAGCTCTTATTGGCATTCCTGGGTTGTTGTCTTCTGCAGTACCCAGTCTGGAATATACAAGGCAGGAAGAGAACCTGGGGATTTCAACACTATGGTGGAACAGAGGAAAATAAGTCTACTCCATCTTCCTGGGGAAACTTAATTTTGTTTTAAATTGCATTTCCCTAATGACTAATGAGGTTGCGGCTGAACTCTTTTCAGGTTTACCACCTATCTGAATATCCTTGATTATTTCTATTGAGTTATCTCTCTTTTTCCTTATTGATTTGTAGGAGTACTTTGTGTAGTCTGGCTCAGTTCTTTGTTGGTTATATGTTGCTATGGTTTGCCCTTTCACTCTCTTAGTGATATATTTTGAGAAACAAAAATTCGTAATTTTAATATAATCAAATTTGTCAACCTTTTCCTTTATTAGTGGTTTTCATCCTGTTCTGTAAATATTTACCGATGTCAATATCATGAAGCTATTGTATTATATCCTACAAGCTTTATTGTTTTACCTTTTGAGTTTAGATCTACAGTCCACATGAAATGGACTTTGTGAATGATGTGATTTAAGAATCAAATTCATATTTTTCTCTATATATCCTGAATGTGCTTAATTTTCTTTTTAATGACCTGTGTAGGGGAGGAAAACTATCTTTCCTTCTACCCTTGCAAGTTTTCAGCAGGGGCCCCTGTAACAAGACAGATTTACAAGAAGAAAGCACATAAATATATTTAATATACATTTCTTTGTGACATGAAAGCCTTCATAAGGAAGTGAAGACTGGAAGAAGTAGCTAAATCTGAGAATTTTTAAGCTGGGTTTGACAAAAAGTGGAAAATCATGGAAAGATGTGATAGGACAAACGGCATAAGCTAAGTGTAGTAAATTGGGGGAAACTTGGCAAGGCCTTTTCACTTACGTTCCTCTTGGCATCCCTCTGTCTTCAGAGGTGAGGATGCTCTTTTATTCCAGGTATAGGGAGGGTAACTCTCACATGAATGTTTTCAGACCTGCCTTAGGGGAAGGTAGAGAGTCCTTCCCGTTCCTGACGTTTCCTGAACCCTGTCATTTGCTATGTGGCATACTTATGATAACAACCTACCCACAGAAAATATAAGCAAAATGTGAATGCTTATTGAAAAACAAAAATGCATAATTTGTTATTAGGCTTAGAACCACGTAGGTACTTTGAACAATATAACCAGTGAATCTCTGTGTAGAACAAAAGACTCTTATGGCCACTTCCCAGCTTTCTACAAAATACTGTAAAGATTCTACAGTTCAGATCCTCGTGACTAGGCCCACAAAAACCAATGCGACACACTCTGGCACTTCTGCTTCATGCAACTCCCTCTTTCCTTAGGTTTCCTACAATCCTTAAGCAAAAGAGAGATGTACTGACGGAGGACGGAGGGAAAGCAACAGTAGCAGTCCACATATTGAACATAGCAAGGCTTGGTTTCTGATTTTTGAGGGAAATAGATAATATAAATAGAAGTGTTGTTATTTCCCCCCGACGTGTGCTCTAGTGTGTACACTACTAGAGTTGCGCTGACCCACAGCCCTTTGAAGCTCACTGCTACAAACAGTGGGTAACTTTCAAGGATTTTGAGTAAGGTTTGTATATTGAAAGTCCAGCCTGACAGCGATGAAAAGGATGGATCAGAATAAAGCAGGGAGATTACTGTCACAGTGCACGTGAGAAACAGTGAGCACTCATTCCAGTGCAGCTAAAGAAGTGCTTAGCAGGTAGGCTTGACAGGACTTGGTAACTAGGATATGATGCCCAGGCATTCGGGTAGATGGAGAACCTCTGAGGAGAGCAGATTTCAGGGGGATGATGGAGGTGATGGCAACTTCAGTGACAGCTGATGACTTAGAATTCTGTTCCCCTTTGTACAGAGCACAACTTTCCAGCATGACTGTATCTTCTTTTTCTTGGGGATAGGAGGGAATTGGAACGAAATTCAAATGCTTTCAAAGCTTTTCTGCCTAATGCATTTAGGAAAACACAACTGAACTGTCCCGGACAAGTTCATTTCGTGCAGACAATAATTCCAGTGGTCCAAATGTGACTAATATTTGCCTTTAGGTAACAACCTCCAGAGATATACCCACTTCTAAAATGTAACAACGAGGGAAAAAGAAAGTTGGCTATGGACGGCACATCACCTCATCTTCAGGCAGCCTAACTCAGTAAATTATAGCATTAATGTGGACAGTAAGTAGTTTGCTAATGTGGGTTTTTATAAACATTGTAATGGTAGCCGGCTGGGGTTAAAGGACAGGAATATATCATTTGTGATGGTGCGTGTATAAATTCCCTGGAAAACACAGACCCTTTGGAATCTGAACATGATGTGAACCTCTTTTTCTCACAAAAGGATCAGGAGGAGGAGAATTTATATCATCACTAACCCTTTTTCATAAGATACTCAGTGCCCCTCCTCTCACTCCCTCTACCGTCTCCTTCTGAGGGGCCTTCAATATGGAGCTGGGAGCAGAGGAAATAGTGCAAAGAAGGACAGACATGGAAGTAAAGAAGAAAAAGAAAGATCTTAGAGGACAGCATCACTGGAAAAATAAGAGCAGGTGGGAAAATTGTAAGTCCAAAAGAGGACCTTAAAACCTAGTTCAGTTCAACTAACCCTGCTAGAGAGCTACTGCGCGTCCAACACTATGAGACAGAAGATGTAAGGAGGACCAGTGGGTAGACATTATAGGGAAGTGGATTTCAACTCAAAGTAAAGCATTTTTTCATCTAGGGAATTGTTCAAAAACAAAAAGAACTGTCCTGTATTACAATGAGGTCCCACAACTTACATATGAAAACAGAATTTTTCCTCAGGAGACTTATATTAGATGCAAGTTGACTAGTTGACCTTTAGGTAACCCTTTCAAGTACAAGATTTTCTGAGCATAATTTTCATTCAAAATAGAGCTGTTATCAACAACCCTGGTCTTCCATGGTTAAGGAACTGAGATTAGAGATAACTAGCCTCCTCTTTTCTCCTACACTTCCCTGCCTATGCCATAAACACAGAAAATGGAACAAAGATGGAGGAGGTGCTTTAGGTTCCAGAGCGGGGAGAAGCTTCCTAGAGTTGAGCCAGCTGGAGTCCTCAAAAGAGGACGGTGAAAACTCAGATGACCAAAGAGGAAAAAAAGACTTCTCCGCGGTCCCTAGACTCCTTACTTAATCAGATATGTTGACATATTTGAGGATGTCCTTACATAAAAGACTTTGGTTTCTAGAATTTTTCTATAAACAGTATTATTAAACAATCTGCTTTGCAAATTAAATGGCTGCCCTCTTTATTCACTTGGCTCCAAAAATAACGACAGCAAACATTTATTGAGAACTCACCAAGTGCTGAGTGTTGTTTAAAGTGCTTTAAACAGATTAAGGTATATACTCTTCATAACAACCCCGTGAGGCCATGCTAAGGACTGAATTGTGCCCCCGCCCCCACCATGTTCATATATTGTAGCCCTACTCCCCAATGTGACAGTATTTGGAGACAGGGCCTTTGGGAGATAATTCGGTTTAGAGGAGGTCGTACGGGTGGGACCCTCAGGATGGGATTAGTGCCTTTATAAGATGAAACACTGGAGAGCTCTCTCTGTCCACACATACACGCTGAGGAAAAGTTGTGTGAGCACACAGTGAGAAGGTGGCTATCTACAAGGCAGAAAAAGAGATCTCACCAGAAACCAGCCATGCTGGCACCCTGATCTTGAACTTCGAGAAAACTGTGAGAAAATGAATTTCTGTTGCTTAAGATACCTAGTCTGGTATTTTGTACAGCAGCCTGAACCAACTAATGCAGATCAGTACTATTTTATGCTCTTTTTACATGAAGAAACTGAGGATGGAGAGGTGAAGAATCTTGCCCAAGACAGCACAGTAGTGACTGGGAGAACTGGCATTTTAATCTGGGCAGGCTGCATCCAGGGCCTTTGCTCTTTACCTACAATGATCAACTGAGAACCTATAATACAGTGTTTCCCCGAAAATAAGACCTAGCCAGATAATCAACTCTAATGCATCTTTTGGAGTAAAAATTAATATAAGACCCAGCCTTGTTTTACTATAATATAAGACCGGGTCTTATATTAATGTTTGCTCCAAAAGACGCATTAGAGCTAACTGCCCGGCTAGATCTTATTTTCAGGTAAACAGGGTACTTACTCCCTTTACTGTGTTTCCCAAGTCATTTCACAAATTGGTTAATCATTCTTCACATCGTAATATAGATACTGAAGACATTACTGTCCTATTTTTATAGATGAGAAAATTGACAGATTGGGTGGAATGGCCAATGAGAAACTTCCAGGGACCAAAAGAACCAACAATAGATTAAAGACAACTAGTAATTTTCTGAATTGAGATGGCATTAACATCATCAGATCATGTATATCCAATACCTGGAATAATGCCTGATATGAAGAAACTATTAAATAAATTATTGAATGTCAAATGAATGGGTTAAAATATGACTTAAAACCCCAAAGTCAAAGCAGTGCTGAGTAGGAGAACTTTCTATTCCTAATCATGAGTTTAATTATTCATCTACTTATCGCTTTATTAATCACTGATTTATCAGTTATCTAGAGTTGACAATAGACCAAGCATATAGTTCTATTTGCTATCCTTTTCCAATTGATGTTCCCTGAGACAGTGCACTTTGAAATACCTTGCCACTGAATACATTAGTACTTGAAAAATACATCTTGTAGATCCAAGAGAAAGGGGGAGAAAAGCATAAATCCAAGAGAGGAAGAAAAGTTACGCCATTAATCAAAGCATGGTTTTTAAAAAATCAATCAATATTTCATTTCTCAGCAAACCCTCTCATCTTTTTTTGTTGAACTAATTGATTTTCTTCCGCCCCATTTACTTTTTCTTCATGAGGATTTGTATCTTCAGTAGGAAACTGTAAGAGGATAGTGAAAAGTAACCTCATAAATAATTCATCTGATAAAAGAGTCATATCAACTTTATTCCAGCCCCACACTTAAAAAATCTGGGAGGTAAAGAATCATTCCCAGCATCACGGTAGCATCTCTCTTCTAAACCTTCATGTCCTAAATCCCATTCTGAAGAGGTGGAGCTTCCACAGCCTGATCTGTTTATTTACTTTCATCCAAGTAAGTAAGTGTTTTGGGCCTTATAGTGTGGCCCATCCCTTAATTGCAAAATGAGATTTTGTACTCATATTTTATTCCACCTAATAAAATGTGTGCTTTCTAGGTGGACTATTTTGCTTTTTGAATTGTGTAGATATCTTGGAATTGTACCACCCACAGTGTCCCAAATTGTGTCATGCACAGATGCTCAGTAAATTGAACACCATCATCTATAAAACAGTAATTAGCCAGCATCAGGTCCCATTGGAATCACTTTGCTGCACTCTGATTTACCATTCAATTGTTGTTTTCTCTCTACATCATGAGCTAAACAAAGCTCTCCTTCAAATTTCCATGCTTTCTTCTGCTGCTGCTTTCTAAGGGCAATACTTCAGTTTAACTGCCTGGAGAATAACCAGGCACTTGAGAGAGCAACCACATTTTCAAAATTAGATGAAATAAAAACAGAGCTACAAATCATACACACAGCTGATTTCGGCCTCTCTGTTTCATTTATTAACCCATACTGTCTGCAGAGACAAATAGGATTTTTGAGAGAACCGTTGGAAACTATAAAGCCAACTGCCAGTCAAACAAATTGCCAACCTTGCCAAGGAAAGAGGTTGAAAAATCTGTCTCTACAAAAGACTCCTGTGTCTGGAAATGCATTCAAAACAGGTGTGTAAAGTTGCCCTAACTTGGTCAGGCTATCAGGCTAATTAGTACGTTGAGTTTTGGGAATAATAATAATAATAGCAAACACAATGTTCTGTTCCCCTTTCAGGACACCGAGAAACAGAAAATCGAAGTAAGCCGGCTAAGGGCACATGGCCAAGCAGTAGAAGACCTGATAACTGAACTCAGGCAGTTTGGCTCAAGTCTGTGTTCTTAGCAAATATACTTTGCTGCTCCTCATGTGAAAGTCAAGATCTCAAACTGCCATAGGCAGCATTTATTGAAATACAACTGCTCTGCTTAGTTTGAACCATATAAAAGTGCCAATATTTGACAGGTTTAGACCGAACAAGTCTGTAGTTCTGTTCTTCACCCTAGTAGTGAGTGACCCAGGCGACTAACCACACATTTATGAGGCCACTGTTCTGGCTCAGGCTCTGTGTTCTGGGTGTAGCTGGGGTTGTTGTAGTGATACGATGGCAGAGGGAGAGACTCTGGAGACCTGAATTCTTGCCCAAGTCCCTTTGCTAATCTTGATTAGTCAGTTCATCTCCCTGGACCTCTTTTCATCTAGAAGATGAGTGGATCTCAAACATTTTAGAATTCAGCCCACTTTGAATGGGTGTAACACCCTGTGTCATTTACCCCAGGAACTCTTAATTTCCAGTTGCAAACAAACCTGCTGTTAATGAAGAATATGACGGACTGTAAAAACGAACTGAGGGTGTGGGAAGGATTACATTTGCGGGGGCTTTAATAATAGGGAAATATTTATCCCTATTTAGGGATGATTTACCTTTAAGTGTACTTATGTCTTGAAGCCTAATATTAGAAAATGTTGGGCCAACATACAGTGACTGCAAATTATGTATTATTAGGGTTAACAAAATTATTCATAAACAATAGAAGGGATAATGGTAAACTTATACTAAATTTGTAATTACAAGCAAGAAATGTACTGTATTTTGCTGTGTATAATGCGCACCATGTGTTTGGCCCAAACTTTCAGGGGAAAAAATTTTTCGTTTCAATTTTTTAATTCAAATTTTTATTTGTTTACATTTAGGTACTTGTTTTTTGTATTATAAAGGAATTTTAGCATTTATTTTTTAACCTATTATGGTGCGAGAAATTTTCTGTAACAAATAATTACAAAACACAAGAACAGATACAAGGTAAAACAAATATCACATATCGGTAACAAATTTATGATATTTACACATCATAGAAGGCCAAGAACTCTTCGTCACTGCAAGATCGTCGTAGGTTCAACAAAACCGATTATCGTATTCCAGGGTATTATTTTGCATATGGATATCGTTATTGATTTCTAGAGTTACACTTTTAACTCATAAGCATAAATAAAAGCATTAAAAACATTTACATAGATATGGAATCATCACTACCCATGTATAATGTGCATCCTTATTTTCCCTCACAATTTTGGGCCAAAAAGTGCACATTATATGCAGGAAAATATGGTAGTAAGTGACAACTAGGACCAACTCAAGAAAACATTTGATATTTTGGATGCAGTGTCATTTTAAAAAGCATCTTGCCCCCAAAATTTGGGGTTTCTACCTCTCTGCCTGTGCAATAGAAGCTATGTGATATAACCAAACACCATAGGGCAGCTAGCCTTTCTGGAGGAATATCAGATTAAAGTCCTTAATAAACCCTACTAATCCACTAATTTGAGGACCAAATTAATAATCCTTAATTCACTCGGTAGTTACTGGTCAGCAGCTTTTGGTTGCATTTGAAAAATGAATATCTATGAAATTGTGATTTACCTGGAAGAGCCAAAGAAAGTATGGCATGATTGCAGTAACCTCACCTTTTGTTCCTAACTCTCCAAATGTTGATACCAAACTTTTTCATGTGTGTGAAACCCCAGCTCATAATAAGAAATATATTTATTTTAAAATAAGATATACATACACAAATTCTACCTTTCTATCAGTGCTGTTTGAGCCCTACACAAAGGTTCCAGGACAAGCAGGTGTCAAATATTTGTCAAATACTTAGGCCAAATTATGTGCAGCTCGTGGAATGCCTGCATGTGTGTCATATGTCAGTGTATGACAAATATGCATAAATATATTTATATATATAACAGCACACAGGCACAAATAATTTCAAATTTGAAATAAAAATTCATGAAGTAATATTCTATGTACAATACCTCTACTATTTTTTATTATACTTTTTAAAGAAAACTGTTGATCATGAAATACTAAATTGGTTTCACAACCCTTTTATGGGTTCTGATGTGCAATTCAAAAACCATTACTCTTAAAGAATGTTGCCCAGATATGAGTTCACTATGATTTCCACAGATAACATTGAGGGCAGCTTCCTCTGTCTGAGATACATAAAATGAGCTCTTTCCCTCTTTAACAACAAACACACAAAGGCACATTTGGAAGTTCTGTGGACGAATGGGTTAGAAGCTGTGGGTTATGAGGAAACATGGCAGGGACTACGGATAGTTAGCCCGAAGAAAAGAAGCCATGGCCACGGAGGGGAGGAAGAAGCCCGGAGAGTAAGTAGCAGTCCTCCAGTGTTTCAGTAGCTACCAGAGGAACCAGTTGTTGGAGAGGCTAGGCTTTTACCGAAGACCCCTCAGGATGGATATTCACTCAGTTAGCCTACTGAGCATTTATTGAGTACTAGCTACTAACCAACTTCTGTTCTAGAGACTCCAAATAAAATAAAAAAAAATAGCAAATACAGTCAGGTAATCTTTATGCAAAGAAACTCTGTTTATCCAATGATGTAACAGTTAAGCATGCCTGATAGCTAGCACAAATCAATAGAGATATGACCCATGCTATTTGAGAGATGATAAATTTTGTTAAATTTTGTTGTGTGGCTTTAGTGATACACATACTCTCTTGTTTACCAACGTTGCCATTCGATATCAATTTCTAAACACTTCTAAGCATTCATTTCTGAGCAGAAAGTGGTTCAGTTATGGAGAAGCAGATGCTCTCAGAAGATGAACTAACAAACACAGCCAAAATTTGTCCCAAGACTCCCTCTTCCCCATTCTGTTCCCCAGATGAAACTATAAAAGAGCTTCCATCTAAACTGTTTTAAAGGAGCCTTTTTAGAATTCTAGCTTTAGACTTTTTTTTTTCCTGAGAAAATTCATTAAGCTTTCCTTTTACTTTAGATTATTCAATTTGCAGGAAAGCACACATGGTAATGAATACATAAATCTTCAATTTCTCACATAGTCTGAGTAAAGCAGTCTCGGTTTTACTGCTGTTGGGCTCTCACCAATGTCTTTTAAACTCCAAAATAAATCCATTAGAGGCTGTGATCCCCATCATTTCACTGTATCAAAAATTCAGTGTTAAAGCTTGTTTGGGGTGATCTGTGAATTTATTGTTAATATGCTGAAGTTATAGAGAGACATATTTTGGTTCCATATAAAATGGATTTTCTACGTGTGAGAGCTACCTTGATAGATAAGAAGATCCCCAGTGTGGGAGACATTCAAGAATAGTCAGGGGCCACCTGGCATCTGGTTAGAGTGAAGGGAGAGCTGTTACCCAAAATCACCTTCGAGCTCCCTACCAACCTAGAGATTAAATGTTTTGATGAAACAATGACTTAACCAGCCCTGAAATTGGCTCTTTTCCAGAAGGGAGTTTTACTGCACTTGCCTTCTAGAATCACATAACGTTAATAATTGTTCTTCAATAGCTAACATTTATTGACTGTTGTGTGGCAAATGTTGGACAAAGTGCTTTAAAGGCACTAATTTAAAGATAACCCTACCAGGTGGTACAATTCTTTTCCTCACTTAACAGATAAGAAAACTGAAGCAGGGGAGATTACATAACTCATAACCACAGTGTGAAGCCAGTGAGTGTGCGAACTCCAGAGAATGAACTCGTAACCACTAGTCTATACATAATGACTATCACTTAGGTGTCTCTGACCCTTGCTAATATTTGTTTAGTCATCTAAATTATTTGGGAATATCATATACATCATTGCTTAACTATCCAATCTTAAAATTTGAAATGTTGCATCATACATTTTCAACGAAGGGGAAATGGTTAAGAAATTTATAATACATCTACTCAGTTTTAAGGAATCATTAAAATGCCCTTGACAAAGAATTATTTAAACGTAGGAAAATGTATGTAGTGACAGCAAATGAAACAGTAAAGTACAAATTTTTTGTGCAGTATGACTTCAAATTTGTTATTAAAAAAAATTCATAAGTAGAAATTACCAAAATATTAATATATACAATGATTGACCCTGGGTAGTAATATCTGTGTTGTTCTAATATTTTTTTCTTTAAAAAAAGTGTTTGTTTTTCATGATGAATCTGTATTGTTTCTACAATTTCAAAAAGTTTATTTTGTTTTTGATTCTGTAAAGCAATTTAATTTTCTGACACAAGTTGCATGGTTTCTGGTCTGAATTTATGGTGTATAAAGCATCATGCTCTCTCTTCTTTCATGAAGATATAGTGAAATGGTCATATGTTCATTTAGCAGTAAATGAACCTGCATTAGAAATGGGCAAAACAGCTTCACTGTAAAACATCCAGTTATTAGGGTGCATAAGGTCTGCTGAGTCTCCTTTGCCCAGAATGAAGTCCCAAGGCCTTGAAGCCCCACCAAACTGACTACTGCTGAGTTTCCTCATCAGCAGCACGGAGCTAATCCTGTGTTTTTCAGCTCACACAGAATGATGAAGACTGGCAGGGCTGGTTTGGAAGACTTAAGGTAAAGTGATGGGATTTATAGTCGATTTTGGCAAGTCCTTCCAAGCTGTGCTCAGGCCCTAGGGTATCGGTGCTCAGGCTCAGGGGATGAGGAAGAGTAATTCCTGTCTGATGAGTATGATTGACCTGGGGAGGCTGGGCGTGTTTCTTTTTCAGGAAGTCTGGGGCTGTCACATTATTTGACATGTTTTTAGAAAACTCTACCTACCTCTGTTGTTGATTCATTGTCACTTAAGTGCCACATGAAGCTTCTGTTTAATGAAGTCCCCTTTCCCTTTTTGGCTTTGGATCTGAATGGAAATTTTCCAGCATTAGACTTTGTATGTAGAGTCATGTACAGAATAACCTTGAAAACTACCCTGTATGACATTGAGGGAATAAGGCTAGGGCAAAACATCAGGAGAATTTGAGCCTTCTGACTTTGCCTACTAAGCAGGTGATACACAAGGGACATTTGTGTCACAGACTTATATACCTCTCCCCTGGGTGGAACTGATCCTAACCTAGAATTGTCTAAAATGATTTATTCAGAGATCTTCATGGCAGAGTACTCCGGAAGCCACCTACTTGGAAGTTACAATGATTATTCCTGCGCTGTGGAAGGAAAGAACAAAACCAGGGCAACAGTGTGCTACCAACCTACTTTGCCATCACTGGTACACAGGCTCTGAAGTCCCCATTCAGTTCAGTTTTAAGTTAGTTAAACTGGAGGAACCAGATGGGTTCCCCAGAACTGAATCTTAGAGGAGGAGTCTATAATTCAGGCTTAAGCCAAGGGTGTTGCCATTATGACATAGGCCATTACCGAAAGTAGGGGAGGGAAGGCTCCTTGCCCAAGAGCTGTCAGATGTGTCCAGGGATTGATGCTGAGCCTTCCATGATTCAATAAATCCAGGGTATCAGAAATGCTATGCTGGGTCATACCAGTGGTACCGTCAGCCACACAAGGATCCAAAACATTACAGGGTAATAGGAGAAATGATGGAATAAGAGGTATGTAGAAGGTGCTGTGGGGATAGCAGGGTGGTCATGAACTCAGTCTGTGAAGTTCAGAAGGATTCCCAGAGGTAGCAGTGTGTGAGTGAGTTTTAGAAGAATCAGTGGAGCGAGTACACAAAAAGGAAGGAAGAGCTGTCCGTGCAAAGTCACCAAGTTCTCCAGAAAGGAGACAGTGAAAAGAAAGGCTATCTATCAGGAGAGCAAGTTTGTGAAGGAGTAATGTGCTTCACTAAGAACAAAGGCTTTATGCTGCAATTGAGGAGTCAGCAAAAACATGAACAGAGAGACCACTTTAGTAGAAAGGGTCCTCTGACTGCTGGTGTGGCTTATGCATTGAGAGAAGGTGAGGTTAGAGGGAGGGAACCAGTTTGGAGAGAGCCTCATTCATGCCAGTGGCAGTGGTGACAAAGGGACATAAAGAGAGAGATTTAGGAGGTAAAATTGTTGGGATTTTATGCCTGATTAGATATGGGATCAAGGATTGAGGCAAAAGTGTCTACCTTAGATCACTAGACCTGTGATGCCATTAAGCAAAGACAATATGCCCTCCAAAGTCCATGGTTTTGTCTGAAACCTTCTTAAAACTATACCATAACTTCAACTGTAAAATAGTTCTATGGCATCTGGCATTTGTACTAAATTTTTAACTTTCTAGAGCACTCCTTATGTTTGATTTCATTAAATATGCAGTTGGACAGATGAAAATACTAAATGTAAGTGATTTGACTAAATTTGTCCAGCTGGATTTGGCTGAGGTAGAACTAGAACCAAATCTCCAGACTCCCTAGTCTTAAGCTTTAAATCAAATCCGCGATCTGATAGTCTTGCACCCCATGCTTCTTACCCTTTTTTTCTATTTTGCATGAAAGATACTAGAATTGGGAAGACTGTTGAGTAGAAGAGAAAACTAGGAGCTCTGGAAAAGCCACAAAGAAATCTTGGAAGCTCTGGGGAGAAGGAGGCAGCCAGCAGAGGGGCAGAGAGGAGCCCATGAGCCTCCAAGGCCTTCGGATGTCAGTGTGTTCATCCCTCAGTACAAAGATGTCCCATTGTACCAGGTTCCTCTGAGTTCCCTCATAGACCTCATCTTTACACACCACATTAGCCCTGGGTTATAGAAAGTGGAAGGTGGGGAGGGACCAGCTGGTAATGGCTGTGAATGGCAGTTATAGTAGCCTCTACTTAGGACAGTCCCTGCGTCCCTCATGTCTGTTCAGAGGGACTTGTGTGGTTTACTAATCAGTGTTTCACTTAAAATCTATCCCCAGGCAATCTCAACCAGAGAATAAGTATTAATAGATTTATTGACCATGTTGGATGAGATTATCTATACAGAAGCTATGAAAATAAGCCTATTCAGTTTCAAAGTAGAATCTCCATGTCAGAGAACAGAGGAAAGGTAGAGTCTTGGTCCCAGCAAACCACCGTAGTTTTTTTATTAGAAATAGTAAGGGAAATCATTTTGCAATTATCCTCTGCACATGTTGGTGACTGGGAAAAGGCAAAACACCTGTCTCAGGCAAGATAGACATTTGTGAGCAGGAAGACAGTTTTCATTGGTAGGGGTCATTACTGTCTGTTTCTAGGAGCCAAAGGGAGCAATGGTTTCAGGATGCTTGGAGAGAGAGAGAAAAATAGAGAAAGAAAGGGTTCTTCTTTTGTTTTTTGGGTGTTTTTTTATTTTATTTTAATTTTAGGTATACACAGCAATGTAATAGTTAGACATTTACACCCCTCACAAAGTGATAACCCCACCCAATCTACTACTCCTCTGACATCGTATATAGCTGTTACAGTTCCATTGACGAAAGAGAGGCTTCTTAATGAAAACTCCTCAGTACACTGTTTTTCTTCTAAGGCATATGTGATGTCTCATAGGGTCTGCAATAACTGACTTGCCCTAGTGATCAACTCCCACTCGGGCTGACTGACCTGGACATGGTGGCCAAACAATTGTGCTTAACAGATGATGCATCTATAATTGTACAACCCTCATCTTCTGGGGTGGGGGTATGAAGGATTCATCGATTACCTGTCTTCTGGACTCTAAGCTCCTGCTCAGGGTCTCATCTGATTTCAGCATGGTCCCTTGTCATCTAGAACTATGATCAGCAGACTCAATAACTAATTGTAAAATAAATGGGCAAAATGCTGCTTTTAAAGAAAATTCTCTCCTTTTTCTTCACTCTTTTTCCTACTGTTTTTGTGGGGTGAGGGAGAGAAATCCGTATAGAAAAATGCACTCCCACACCCATAGGTGTGGTTTAAACAGACCTTGTTTAGTTTATGACCAACCCAAAACCTGTGAGACTCCCACAGCTTTCAGGCCCATCAAGGCAGCCAGTCTGTCAAGACCAGAAGTGTTAGTGATAATCCTATTTTATCCCTGAGAACCACTTTGAACATTTTTTAAATCTCCAAGTAATTGAGCAGATTCAATCCCTAGTTTTGTTTTTCTAGTTATAATGTGTTTCTGAGGAACACATTTTTAACTGATTTTTTAAATAAAACATTTACACTGAAATGATTCCTCACCTTGGGTGAGCATGATTGATTCGTATTTAAATTAAAAAAAAAAAAATTTCCAGCCTGTGCACTTCAAGGTTGATAAACAGAAAAGGGAGAAAGAGTAGGTGGTTACCATGGTGACCACAACATCTGCTCTGTGTAGCAACAGATAGAGCAGGGAAACAGGGCCATACTTGACTGAATTGCACTGATGATCAATGGTAGAGACAGGAAATGTATATGTCTGGATTCCACTTAGCAGCTGGTTAATCAATCAATACATGAATATCAGTATCTGCACCTTGCCTTCACACACATACACTCTACAGATCAAAACAAAAAGAAAACTGCAGCACACGTGAAAATGGAGGGTCCTTAGGCATATTTGGAAAACGCTTTTAGGTAAGAATGAAAATCATCATAATTTCCAAATTTTAGCTCTTCATCCTGAACTATCAAGAAAAGCTTTAAACAAGGTCTTGATTTGGCATCAGGAGAGTTTCTAAATCAAAAGAAATGAGAAGAGGCGTTGATTTCTCAAATTGGGGGAACTTTGCTTGTGGCTTGGTGTGGTCACACAAAGAGTTGAAGTTAGAAGGTTGGTTTCCCTAAACCATCCTGTTTTAAGTACTCTTCTCGCCTCAGGGCTGATGTAAGCAGGCATTTCCTGGCCCAGAGGAGCCAGCAGATTCCAGCCTGCCCGCTGAAGAATTAACTCTACAGTGTGAATAACTTCGTTTACTCTCCTCTACATTTTAAAAGAAGATACCAGACTAATACTTCAATGTTGGAATTTCAAACACCAGCAGCCAGCTCAAGGCTGGGATGAGATCTGGGACTAACAAGTCTCCCAGGCTCCGTTCAGCAAGCTGCCCGGGCTGACTTCTGTCCCCTCCACCTTCCCAGTGCTAAGACCTTTTCAGCTGAAGAGAGAAAGAAAAGGAGGTGACTAAAGCAGCCAACATCTGGAAAGTGATTTGTTACTGCTTTGAGGCGGAATAGAGGGAGTAATCCTGTCTCTGAATTTGGTCCGTTTGTGTTACAAAGCATCTCAAACGAGCTCTGCCACTAGCCTGGGAAAGTGGCTCCACCTGCCTCACTCCTAAGAGGTTTCAGGAGTGTCTGTTGGTGGGCGGAGTTTACACACCACACAACTCAGCTAGGAGGAGGCGAGTGGAGCTGAATTTGGGGAGCAGCAGCCTGCTATGCTGAAAACTTCTGGGAACTGGCTAAGGAGCTGTGGTGAGAATGATGCTGCTTTTCTCAGACCCATTTCTCTTGACAGACCAGTAGGGAATTGTGGCCAATACAATGAAAAGAGGATGGCAGAGTGCCCTGCCTTTCCCTTCTGTAATAGCAATGCCTGCCTTTCTTAGCACGCAGTGCTTGCAGGCATCTTCTTAAGGCTGCATGGTTTCCTGTCTGTTGCTATATTCTGGGGGAACAGCAATCAGTGACTTTTTGTCTTCCTCCAACTCAGTGCAGCCCCCAAACCAGACTCAGGGTTTGAGTCACCACTGGCCTCTTCACGGTAAGTCTGTCTCATGGGAGCTACTAGACTCCTGATACTGTGTATCACAGAGAGAGCTTTAGGAAAGTGAAAGTCTTGCTGCTAACTTACATGGGTTCCAGAAATGCCTGACTCCACATTGATTTCACATCAGCTATTAGGTGTATGCAAGGTGTGTTCAAATAGCCACAGCCTGCTAAGGAAGAGCAGAGTTATATTGCGGGGAGGTAGGCTTATGGGTCTGAAAGAAGCCATCATCTTTCAGGGCTGAATCGTGCTTTCACCAGTTAATAAGCTATGCAGCCTCCGGGAAACCACTGAACTTTGTGCCTTATGCCGTCGCATCCGTAAAATGGGAATTATAGGACTTAAGAAGGTGGTTTAAAAATTGGTAGTTGTATGTGGAAAGCTGGACTCAAAGGTCCTCTAGGGGACAGGGAAATTACCTAATTTTGGCACATATGGTTAAGTATCCAAGAAAGGTCATTTATTAACAGTTGTAGCATAGTAGTGAAGAATGTCAACTCAGGTCCTTCTGCTTGACTTCAAGACCCGCCTTCCTCATAGTTAGCTTAGGTTAAACGAATAACATAAGCCTGTTTCCACCTTGGTAATGGGAGGTGTAACTATTTCACGGATCGGTGAGAATTTAAGGATACAATGCTTTGTATGTAAAGCCCTTGGCACGGTATCTAGCACACAGTAAACACTCAGTAAATGTTGGCTGTTACTATGAAGCAGGAATCTG
Organism: Rhinolophus sinicus; assembly: GCF_036562045.2. Taxonomy (NCBI): domain Eukaryota; kingdom Metazoa; phylum Chordata; class Mammalia; order Chiroptera; family Rhinolophidae; genus Rhinolophus; species Rhinolophus sinicus. The sequence goes on from NC_133756.1 coordinate 111,517,111, forward strand.
AATGTGAAGCTAGACAGTTGGCCTCCCGAAACTAAGAGCACCTCATTTTTTTTTTAAATGTAGAGATTGGACAAGCTGAATTCTAAGGAGCCTTCCACCAGCTGTGTTCTTAGGTGCATTCACATTCGTGTCACATAGCCAGCCCCACGTCTTCCTTGGAAAGGGCCATAAATGATGACTTCAGAGGTATTATGTGATGGGACAACAACCCAACATAATATACATTTTGGACTTAAAACTCTTAGCCAGTGCATAAAGCCAGATGTGTCATTTCATGTACTCTCAGGACTTGATTTCCTTAAAAACATACATTTTCACAGCCCCAGATGCTACTTTGCATGTCTATGGCTTTGGGGACATAGAGATTGGCATCCAAGCACTTTGCCGTGGTTTTAGGAATAAATTTTACTCACACAAGTTGGCCGAAAGTGGCATTTGTTAGCATTTCTAGTTTCTGCATTATTTTTGAGAGGGAACCTTAACCTGTATCTCTGCCTTCAGATGGCAGTTAATATGTATCTTACATAACAACTGAGCTGTTGGCAGCCAGTTTAAAATCCAGCCCAGAGTCACTCCTCACCCTGCCTCTGGGGTGAGAAGGTAGATTTGATGGGCTGGGGAGATCTGCATCCTCGTCAGACCTGGAACCCCCTACCCTCAGTCGGGACTTCCTTTCCTACTTGATTCTTCTTTCCATCCCTCCTACCAAATTTACTTAACCTCAGTTCCTCTAAATCCTTTAAGGGGGCTCTGAGCTAGGCTAGCACCCCCGTTAATCATAGAACAAGTAGTCACAGGTTTTTAGAATTAATGTGTTGGATGTAAGACCCCCAAGAGGGTCTGTGGTTTTCTGATGCCTGGCACACAATAGACGTAGTCCTCACTTTGCAGGATAGTGTGAGACCAAAACAAATATAACATCTGAATAAACAATGGGGAAGAACTATATCATTGTCCATGACCTTTCAAAATTTTTGTCAAAAGATTAAAAACTTTCGTTTTGTTGCTTATATATGTATAGGGAAATGAAAAAAAAATAGTAAAATGAATATTTGTTGAGTACACTTATTTAAAATGTGAGGAATGTTGAGAATTATGCTTTTTATTATTTTTTTAAAAAGAGTAGTTTGAATAGTGCTTGACTTTTTTCTTGTCTAGGTTATATAATTTACAACACTGAGCAAGCATCTTAATTATGCCTTAGTGAATTGTCATACTCCTTTCAAGGGCTGGATCAGCTTTCAAACTTTTATCCTTTGCACTTTCAAACTTTTATCCTTTGCGCTATCACCAGTGTTCTGAAATATCTCCAAGAGTTCCTTTAATGTGCATTTTTTTTGCCAGTGTTATTTCCTCTGAAACATCTTCATCCTTTTCATTTCAACCACTTTCCTCACTTATATTCATAATTTTTCCTTTATTAACATCTCCTGGCTGCATATCTGACCTTTCTCAAAGGGTGGCAGTGTCACATTCTGCCATCAATTGTCTTCTTTAATTCTGCAGTACCATTTGAATTTTACTTACGCCACTATCACTTTTGTTTCTATGTTGCACTTCCATCTTTTTTAAAAAAATTTTTGTTAATTTTTATATTTATTTATTTATTTATTTATTTATTTATTTATTTATTTATTTATTTATTTTTGGGGGGGGGGGAGAAGCGGAAAACAGTGTGGTTTTCCAGGACCCATTAGCTCCAAGTCGTTGTTTTTCAATCTAGATGTAGAGGGCGCAGCTCAGCTCCAAGTCACGTCATTGTTTTCAATCTAGTTGTGGAGGGAGCAGCTCACTGGCCCATGTGGGAATCGAACTGACTATCTTGGTATTAGGAGCACAGCGCTCCAACCAACTGAGCCAACCGGCTACCCACTGTGCACTTTCATTTTTGTTGGCAAATTCCCTCTTTGGATTACCCATTTTTGTAAAGTGTCACATGGGGTTTATCACTGGGAGACAAGGAAGCAAAACAACTATATGCTTTGCCCTCTGGTGTGAACCTCTAACAAGTGTGCAGTGATTCATTAGTGACAGACTTTGAAAAGAAGTGACAAGATGAGTCACTGATTATGACGTGCATCTGTTATCACATAGTGATTTGTGGACCAAAGAGATAGTGGCAAGTTTATTTTCTACTCACTCGCTCGCAGTTAGTATACTGCGGTAAGTAAAATTGGAATCATGCTAGGGTACTGCTGTTAGTTAAACCACAGTAATGGAAATATCGCAACCATGCAAATAAAAAACTGCCCGTAGTTAGTTGCTCAATAATAAATGTCTGTTGAATGAATGAATGAATGAATGAATGAATGAACGCACTCACACTGATCTCAATTTTACAGTCTCAGTGTCCTGATAGCCTTGCCCATAACTATCCACCTTCTCTTCCTTCCTGTATAATATGTCCAAAGTAGCAGGGAAAGGCATGTCTGCTAAAAGCTGCTTTGAACAAGCCATTGAACTCTGAGCTTTATGTCTCATGTGCTAAAGGCCCAGCTACTTCTTTTCTTATCAAAATTCTCCCTGAGTTCCCAGTTTCACTTCTAAGAGGACCTAATCTGATGACCAGATTCACACTGTAAATGCTGAAAGAACTCTCAGGTTTCCAGGGTAGTTTGTTTTCTTCCCCTGAGACAGAGGGATCAGACCCTGTGGAACAGGAGAGAGAGGTCTTATGTTGGCAAAACTTCCCTGGCCCTCTTCTCTCATTGCCCTAAAATCCAGTGATTAAAAAAAAAAAAAGTGGAAGAGGCCTGGGGGGTAGGAACTCAAAAATAATCCTAAACTTCACTTATTCTTTGATCTCAAGGCGTTTATAGTCTAAGATGGGCTGTGAATCCTGGAGACATGTTAGCACTAACAGAATGGTGATCACCAGCACTGGTTTTGTCTGATTTTGTTCCCGGGTTAAGAGCCAGCTGTTTGTCACCTTGTGAGCCAAAAATCAAGAGGCAAGGTTGGTGGAAAGAAAAGCAGGTTAATTCAGAATACCAGCATTATGGGAAGATGGCAGACTCCTATCCAAAGGCCATCTCCCCCGTTCTTAGAACGGTCAGAGGTTTTCTAGGTACACAAGAAGAAGCAGAACAAAAGAAAGGGGGAGTTAGTCATCCAACTCATCAGGGAGAACATCTCCTGGGGTCTGGTTTGTTCTGTGATGGTTATCTCGAACCCGGTCTTATGAGTGATTCATATGACATCCGACAGAAAATCACAGTCCAGAATTGCAGCCTGGTTTCCTGGGGTCGGGATGGCTGAGCGCGGACTCAGTTTCTTGCAAGTTAGTGTTCTACTGATTAGCTAGATTAAAGAGGTATACATGTAGCCTTGGGACAGCAGAACAATGAAATCAGGCAGTGAGGGAGAGAAACAAAGAGAAAACAGCTGACTAGCAAGCTATGAGGTGAATCAAGCTATAAGCTAACTTAGTTATTGATTTCTTGAGTTTCACCCTTGCATTATGGGTTCACGATTGGGTCTGTCACTCCCTAGTTCGATCCCATGTTACTTAGGCTCTCAGAAACTCATTCCTCCATCTGTAGCTTGTAATAATTATCTTCAAGGGTTTTTGAGAGTCTTGAAGAAGAAATGCAATGCACTTATACCAGTATCTTTCGTAGAATAAGAGCTTGGAAAAGAGAAAAACGATTTTACTGAGACATAATTCAGGTGGATATCATTCTTTTCACTAAGATTGTCTTGTCCACAGTGTGCAGAGTTCTGGTTGCAAAGTCAGAGTACAATATATAGAGATGGAACTTGACAGAAGTGACTCAACCTGTTCGTAAGGCACCAAGGCTAAGACCTGTGTTTTCCCCGGCCCTGTTATTGGTTGTCATTTGGTGGTTGAGAATGTACATTATCTTCTGCCTTTGTAGAGTCAGCCCCCTACCTTCTTTTGGAACACCTCCTTTGGGTGTGTTCAGAGGCCTTTTCAAAGCTTTCAAGAACAGGACACTCAGTTACATAGTGGCAGGGGCCTGCTTGCTCCTCTAACAGTGCCACCTCCCCTGGAATGATCAGCTAGCCCCAGCAAAGTTCCCATCTGGTTACCATGTGTACCCACAACCATATGCACACACTTGGGGACGTTGACACAGGCACTGAGTACGAGTGACTGTTTGTTATGCCTGACTGCTAACCAGGCTGTGGCTCAGAGTTCTGGCTATGGGGCACATTTCAAAAGTACAGATCTTCCCAGGGATTCTGAATCAGTTGGTCCGGAGTGGAGCAGAGACAACTGCATTATAACAGTGTTACCCAGGTGAGATGCAGGCAGAGCTGCGAATTACTGCTCTAGCAACTAAAGATGCCAGAGTCTAAGAACAAAACTAGTCCTGGCTGCTGCAGCTGCCTGGATGTGAATATGACTTTCACTTGCCTGGAGACTGGCCCGGCCTTGCAGTGTGTTAGAACATGGTTGCTGCTGATTGTTTCTTACCTGAGGGCAACCTTGCCTCAGTATGGGCCCCTCAGAGAGCAGTCCCACTCATCTGAACTGATCTTTCTGTAACAGCTGCCTACTTGGCCTGGACTTCACCTCCCTCCCTTATCCTTTCAGTCTGCTCTGCCAACAAAGTCATTCTGCTAAAATGAGAATTCCGTCGTGACTCCCCCATCTTCTAGCACAAAGAACTGTTCCTTGTTTCCAGCAGGAGATACTGTTTCCCCGCAGGAACACACTCCCTCCAGTTAAGAGGAACAGTGTTACTTTCATACATAACAAAATGTCTGTTTTTGAAAATGTAATCTTTGTTAGGTCTTCTGCTACGTGTTTTACACACATCTGACAAACTCTTAATGACCTTAGCAGCCCGATGCTAAGACCTGCTCTAAGGAGACTTTTCTACCTGCAGCTGCCCAGCAGCAGAGCCAGCTGCCCTTTCCTTGATGCCCCAGAGCACCATCAAAGAAGCAGCATATTGCAGTGTGATTTGCTGTTTATGATCTATCTGTCCTCCCAAGGGCAAGTGCTGCATTTGTTTTCATAATCCCTTGAGCAGAATGGGCTGCCAGCAGCCCTGGCTCATCAGGGGGTTTGGGGGTGCAGGTTCGAGGACAAATCATCTTGTTCCTTTTGAAGCTGAGATCTCTGTTCAATAAATCACAAGACAGAGATGCTTCCCTGACAGTAAGCCTCAGAACAAAGTTGGCATAGTACTTCTGAGAGTTGGGAAAAGAGAACAGCAAACATTTTTTTCAGGTCTGCACAGTTCCAGATCCTAAGCTAGGGGCAAAAACTAAGACCTAGCCCCTGCCTGCAAGGAACTTAAAGTCTAATAGAAAAAAGAAAGATTTATATAGAGAGAAAAAATCCAAAAAGGCATTTATTATGCTGTGATGGGAGTGTGTAGAAGGGGACAAAAGGGAAGAAGTGGGGTTAGAAAGGAAACATCCCTTTTCCAAAACCTTCTGTTCTGTGCTCAAGAGGAAATGATCACTGACCTCTTTGTCTTTAGGTTTCTCTCTGCAAAATGGGTACAACCCCAGGCCAGTGGTCTGCTTCCTTTTCAGAATGCATTTTGAAGAGCAATTGGAAAGTACTTTGAACAGCGTGTTCCCCCAAGGTTAGGTATTATATAAATTCCATGTTAAAAGCCTAATGCATCCAAAGCAATGCCTGTTGAACTATTAATTAAACGTTATGACCAGTGCCATATAAAAATTACTGAGGAATCCTGAAGTTCATGTCGAAACGAATAACTGAGGAACTGGTGTTCATTCCACCAGTTACATTGGGAAAGCCAGGATGTGAAGGTAAGAGACCTGGCTAAGGACCCGAGACTCGCTGGCAGGACTGCTGGCTTCATGCCGTGAGTTGCCAGGGCCCTGCTTTCTTCACTTCCCTGTCTCGTACTTGAGATTCTGACTATAGGTTTGTTGATATGTAGTTTCCTTCTGTAGGGAATTAAAATACCCTCCCACCAAAAAAAAACACCAAAAAAACAACAACAAACAAACAAAAAAACACAACAACCCTCAAACAAAGAAAAAAAAACAAAAAACTGTGCTCCCTTCTTTGGAGATAGGACTCTTTTCATGAACTTTTAAAATGTATTCAGCATATGTTTATTGAGCGCCTGCTATGTACCAGGCATGGTGCGAAGTATTGGAGGACACGTCAGACATGGTCTCCATCCTCACAGACTTAGACTCCAGTTATGGGGCAAGTGTGATGCAATATGATCAACGCGATCGGGTTGTTTGGGCTGCGTAAGGAGCAACCCTTATGTCATCTTAATGAGACAGAGAAGGTTCCCTGGAAGAAAAGGTGTCAAAGCCGGGATGTGAAATTCTGAGAAATGAGTCCTGAAGAGTAGAAAGGAAGAAGGAGAGTACGTAGAAAAGTAGGACAGCACGAAGGAGCTCTCAGCCTGTCTGTCCTAGAAAGCGAAAGGAGTTCAGTTGGCTGGTGCGTAGACCAGTGTCTGGTGGAGCCTGGATTGCTGGGGAGGGCCCAGAGCCCAGAAGGCTCTGTCTGCCCAGCCGGGATTTGATCTTTAGTCTGAAGGCGGTGGGGCCAAGTTCAATGGTTTTAAGCTGGAAAGTGAAGGGATCAATTTTGCCATTAGAAAGAAAGCACTTGTCTCTCCTGTGAGCAGAACGGATAGAAGGGAGGACAATCACTAAGACGAGAGGGATGAGGACCGTCAGTCTAAGGGCGAGAGAGGTCAGATGACGGCCTCAGCCGGCTGCTCTGACTCCCCTCTCCTGGGTGGATACTATAGGATTACACTCAGGGTCATTCCCAGCCTTTTGAATACAAGGGTTCCCTTTTTAACCACCTGAGAGTGATTGTATTTTTTGATTGTGTTGATACTGATAATACTTAATGATACGATGTTACACGAAATGAAACTGAAATTAATGCATATTTAATTAGTCACAGTGCAACTTACGTACATTTAACATTTAGTAGGACGTATGTGTAGGAGACATTATTGATTCGGTCTGTACAATGTTTTTTGGTGCCTGCTAGATTTGAGGATGCTTTGCCAAAACAGCAAGGATTCCCAGGCGGTTTTGATCCTCAGACTTGGAACCAGAGGCACAGAGGATTTAGAACTGTAGTTATCAGCAGTTAGTATGTTAACTAATCCTTTTCAATGGGACTTTGGGCAAATTGCTTAATCTCTGGCGGTATCAGTTTTCTTGTCTAGCACATGGCATTAGATTATTATAAAAGTAGGTAATGGGTGTTTAAAAGCTTGATAACTTTCAATAAATTGCCTTCCCACCATGCCTTCTTTTCCTCTTATTCCCTTACCTTCTTTTCTCCCCATTTCCTCTTCATTGTCCTACATCTTAGTTCCTTCCCTTCTTTTTCAATTTTCCTTCCCTTTTTTTCTCCTCTTCTTCTTAATCTTCACATAATAGTAAACTGATATTTTATACTGTTGCATTTGTGTTTCCTAGTCTTAATTTAAATAGCAATCAATGGTTTATGTTCTGCTGAGAAATTGCTGAGGAGTCAAGATGCTCTGTACACATGACCCTTAGTAGAAAAACATTTCTCACTCGGACACCTTGACCTAATAGTACATGTATTTTCAGGTCCACTCTGGGAACTTTACTTACTCCACACACTTTGGATACTCTAGAGATGAACTATCCACCCAATGCTCTATTCCAAAGACATCTGTGTTCCTAGCTAACTCTCTCTTCATCCTTGCATATTCTCAAGAGTTCTGGCAAATACTGTGTGCCCCTGTCAGAAAATAGCGGTGTCAAGTCTCCTGGAATGCAGCCAGCAATTGAGGAAGCAGGTGCAGAATTACAGAAGGTGCAGTTGCTGTAGTATAGAGAGCATTCTCTAGAGTGTTCTTTGGATTTATCCATCTCTGATTTAAAGCATATTTACCAATGCATATTAAAATCTACAATAAAAGCTTAATGAAGAAAACTGGAATAATTTATCTCCTGAAAATACATTCCTTATGCCCTGAGATACCAAATAGCCAAACTCTTTGGCCGAGCTTTCAAGGCCCTCTGTGATCTGGTTTCCACCATCATTTCATTTTCCCTTCCTGCTGCTCTTGTGGGCATGTGCACCCTACATTTAAATATTTTCTTCAGCCTTGTCCTGACCAATACTTTCACATACCAGTCTCCAAGTGCTCCTGTGCCTGTTTCTGTACTCTGGAAATCTATCTCGGATGCAAACCTCACCCAGTATTCAAGTCTCCATTTGAGTCCTACTTTTTCTGATCATTCCAAGTGAATGTCACCCTCTGCATTCCTCTAGTGACGTAGTGTGATTTACAGGAAACATTTGGGGAATCTAGAGCCAGAATTCCTAGGTTGATATCCTACCCTAGAGATGTGACCTTTGTTACCTTCTTTGGACAATTGTTTTCTCAGTAAGAAGATAGGTAAGTTCTTAAAAGTTGTTAAAAGAATGAAAGTAGAAAAACCGTGTGTAACTAGTATGACAATCTTGCCTAGTATATTCAATTATCTTTTTACATAGTAATTATATTTGCAATCAAATATGTTTCATAAACACTAGATTTTTTAAAAAGTAAGATTCTATATAGTCTATAGCAGGGCTTCTCAAATGTTACTATGCGTAAGAATCACCTGGGGTCCTGTCAAAATGCTCACCACGATTCAGGAGCTCTGGGATGGGGTTCAACTTCTGTGTTTCTAACAAGCCCCCCGGTGATCTGCTGCTGCCCATGAACCACACTTGGATTAGCGAGCCTCCCTGTAAACCTGAACACAAAGGCAGGTGATGGAAACAGCCATGCTCATAGTTTGCCCTCCCTGGCTGGAGTCTAGACTTGGTATTTGTATGCAGTGACCTTCTTCTCAGGGTCCAATTATGTTTTTCTGCCTATAACTTTCTTCACAACTGCAAAAGCGAGCTAGCTGATACTTATCTTGGTCACATGTAGATATTAGTCAACCTGGGGGATCAAATGCAATTACTTCAGAATAAATGTAAAGTTCACCAGGAAACCTGCAGGGCTCCCACAAGATGACCTTGATCTCTATCTACACTGTGGTGCCTCCTCCATTATGACAGTCAAATGACTCACTTGACATCAAGGCACAGAGGGACATCATCTTGTGACCTGGCAAGACCTCCCTTTGTAGCACATGGTGCCACAGATGCGTCTAAATGAGGAGACGCACTGGGAGTCTGGTTATCTGACTGACTTTCTGCAGTCCAGAGCCCCTGCTGAGCAAAGCAGTCTTAGCATCTCCAGACCCTGTCCCATGTGATCTTCCTTTTATTGGTGACGTCATTTTGACCTTTAGTGAGTCATCCTCTTCTTTATCTAGTTCTGTACACAAGACAAGAATGAATGTGCATCTGATGTTGAGTCGCATACTTTACACAGGTCAATAAAGGGAGTTTGTGTGGGAGGTGCCCAAGGCCATGGTTTTACAGTCAGGCCTCCCCTTGCTTAGTCTGTGTGAGACCTTGGACATGTTCCCTGACCGAAGCCTTAGGTTTTGCGTTTGTCACATGGGTTGTTAGAATAAACGAGATAGGCCATGTTTAATGTTTAACGTGGGCCCTGGCCTACAGTGAGTGTTCCACACGTGTTACTTATGTTTATTATTTTATCAATGAGAGTTATCCTTATACTTATGTTACTAGGACACTTTATTAATATGATATTATATTTTAGGTTTTTTTAACTGGTGAAAACACATAACATTAAATTTATCATGTTAACTATTTTTAAGTTTACAGTGAAGTAATAAGTATATTTACATTTGTGTAATTGATCTCTAGAACATTTTCATTTTGCAACACAGATATTTGATACCCATTGTAAATTAATTCCCCCATCACACTCTCCTTAGCTCTTTACATTTTAGTTTTATTTCTGGAGTATATTGATATGAACCCACTTCACATGCCCTCAGCTTCCTGTCACTACTAATTAAACACATAGGTTTTGAAGTCAGAAAATGTCGATGCAACACTAAGCCCTGAATTATGCTAACTATGTGAAATGAATGTCCTTGTACCAATTACAAGCTTTGATTATATCATCCACATCTGCCAATACGGACATGATATATGCACTGTATATTATTGTTGATTAGTCTCTGATTACCCCCTTCTCTCCTTCCTTAACCTCTCCTCTGTGTTCCTAAAAATCATCCTTTTTAGCACTTAGCATGTTATACTAAAATTATCTGCTTTATGTGTCTCCCCTTTGAGTAAATGGAAAGTACCTTGTGAGCTAGGGTTAGCTGTTAATTCAAACCTGACTTTGCATGTATTAAACAGACCTGTTCAGGACAGTGTATCCACTGCATCATTCCTCTCTCATTTGCTTTAGGTGCTCCCAGGAGCCCCATTTTCATCATGTTACATTTTCACTTTGTTTAACACCCTTCTCTAAAATGCCTCCCCACAACAGTGATCGGTAAGGGGGAGCAGACCAATCCAGGGGAGTATGGACAGCAATAGGGTAAAGTCAGAAGGGGACTGGAAAAAGAAAGCCTAGCTGGATGTTTAGATTGTATCTCTCATTTCAATGACTACCTAGTTCACTTAGAACCTTCCTTCTCCTGGTGCTTCTGCCAAGTATCTAGAGAGGTCAGGAGCCGTCTTGTTACCTTTCAAATGATTTGGGGGAATTAGTTCCAGGTACCACAAGCTCTGCTCCTGAGGATCTGTATCGACAGTTAGAGAGTCGAGGTTCACCTTGTGAAGCAGAGGCCAAAAGAGTTGTGTAACCTCAAGTCCTCCGTTGCAAAGAAAACCTACAGATGCTCAGAAAGCTAAATGAAACCCCTGACTTGCAGCTCAGCTACCAAGCATCATGGGCCATCTAAAGAATATTACCGACACCAGGGTGGTAATTGTCATGATGCCGAAAGGAACACTGTATTCATCTTCCAGCCAGTGTGATTTAAAAGTCTGCCAGATTAGCTGGCCAGAAAGCACGCTGAGGTTGAGCCGAACTTTACAATGTGGTTTGTTGCTTAATGAGCGATCTCATTAAAAAAAAAAAAAAGAAAAAAATTTGTTTTGCAAAATTTGTTCATTGCACTTCTGATTTGAGAAATGTTTTTTGTCCTCCCAGAAAGAGTTGGATGAAGGACTGCATAACCTAGATTGAAAGGGGGTCCTAAGAGAATGAATATTATGGGCAGCTACCCCAGGACTCACGCCCATCTCTTACCTGTCAGAGAGGAAGGGGACCAACAGTGGTTGAGTACATGCTACACTCCAGGCTCTGTGCCTGTCCTTCTAATAAGTCATCAAATTAAGTCAGGGGAATGGGCACCGGCAACCTCATCTTAGAAACTACGAAACACAGACTCAGAGACAGGAAATAATTTGTCCAAGGTCCCCAACTTCTGTGCGGAAGAGCTGGGATGCAAACCAGGTCCTTCTGTCATGACCCAACGAGAGTTCCCCTGTTCCCATACCATCTTGGGCATTAGCCTTTAGCCATCCACTTTCTCCCTCAGAAACTGGGATCCACATCCCACTAAATAATGGCTCTAAGTAGATCCCTAAGTCGTCAGAATCTAAACTCAAATTATAATTGAATGTTATTAACTAAGCAAGTACTTTAAGAAAATATATAGTTCTATAATAAAACAAGACAGGAAATATTGCAAAGTAAGCAATTTTGAGCATAAAATACAAGTGATGTTAATTTGGGGATATACAGGTCCAAATATAAAAAGATATTTGTGATCATATTGGTCTTGAGAGTCAGTCCCAAATGTCTGGCCTTGTTTTATGGCTTCACACTGTCCATAGGTTATATAGCTGTTTCTTCTCTTTGTTTATAGTCAGAACTTGGGAAACTGATATTTTCCTTCCATCAGATGTTAGTTAACAACATGCATTTACTCTTTTCCAGCATGGGCTGATGAATCTTGCCAAAAGCAAATGTGGCTCACTGATTTCTTTAATATTCAACAAATATGTATTGAGCACCAGCTATGTGCCAGATACTGTCCATCTATGAGATTCTTTGTTTTCTAGAGATTTTCCCATACATGCCACAGTGGACATTCCAAAAGTTGTTGGTTCTAGTTTAGGAATTCCAAATGTAGGATAAACACTAACAGTATATACATTTTCCAATAATGATAAGAATAGCTAATATTTATTGCATGTTTGCTATGTGTCAGACTCTAATGATGAATGTTTTTATGTGTATTTTATGTCATCTTCATAACAACCCTATGATAGAAATACAGTTAGTATGATACATTTTTACAAATGAGGAAACTTTGTCCTAGAAAGATAATATAGATTGCTCAAGATCATATAGCTAGTGAGGCAATCAACAAATAGGTCAAAGGTGAGATGCTAACCCAGGCCCACCTGACAGAAAGTCCACATTCATAACCATGATATGTTCTACCTTCTGGAAAATTCCATTCTGTCAGGGTCAACAAGCATTCTGGTTTCTGGGATGTAAAGAAGAGTAAGACATAGTTTTTCCTCTCAAAAAGAAGTCCACTTGGGGGAACAGACACTCAACTAGGCTCAATAAACATTATGTCTCATTAAACTTCATACAGTGCCCAGTACTGGAGATAAAACATGAGTAAGGCACAATCTATGCCTTCAGGGAACTCACATTCTGGCCAAAGACAGATGCAGAAACAGGAACTCTGAAGGGCAATGGATTCCTACTTCCGGTTTCCCATTTTGGAGGCCTTTGGATGCCTGTGGCATTGGAAGAGGCAGTATTGTACTTGGGCTCTGCAGCCAACCTCATCTTCAGTCTACCACTTGTTGAAGACTACCGCCAGACCACTCAGCTTATTAAAACCTGTTTTCTTGTTTTTAAAATAGAGGTGAAATTGTAATCTACTTCATGGAATTGATTTTGGGGCTAAGTGATAAAATGTATGCAAAGTTTCTGCACATGCTCAGTAAATGTTAGTTATTTATTAAATGAATGTAATGATTAAATAACAATAGTTACTATCATGCCCTCATATGGCTTAGAAGAACTTTACAGGCGGTACCATATTTTTACTCAGCCTCACATCTTTTCTGCCAAACTAACTCAAGGCATTACTGCAGCAACCAGCTTCATGCGTGTGTGACCTGATACCTCGTTGGCTCAACCGCCAAACCTGTCTCTGATTTCTGCCCAGGAGTCTGCTCACTACTGCACAGAACTGGAAATACAAGGGAGTTGACTCTCCATGTGACAACTCTTGACAGCTGAAGGTCTAGAGGCGTGAGGGAACTGTGGGGGTAGAGGCTCTCCTCCTCATCCCTTGGAGACATAGGTCTGAGTGGCATTACAGATGTTTAGAAGGTCCTGAAAGAATTGAGTCCCAGTTGTCCCCAACAGTGAATAATAGCCCGACAACATATTCTAGTATTGCCTTTCCCTCCTTCCATGCTCCCTCTCCCTGGTTCTTCACACCTCTTCCATGGAATCTCTGCTCAAAATGAACTATCACATGCAAGTCTTTGAATGAGGCTCTGATTTCCAGAGTATTGTGAAAATGGACATGGAGAGGGAGTGAGAATGGGGGAGTGGAAATGAGAGGTTTCCAGATGAAGAAACAGGTCATTGACACCTCACAAATATGGATCTTCTCTGTAACTTCTTTGCCAAGTTGTCATCTAGCCACTATTTTATAAGTCCTGTGACAGGAATATGCTATCTCTAATTGGAATATGCTCCAATCTAATTTGTAGCCACCTCTATATCCCAGGCACCTAGAGCAATACCTGACATGGAATAAGAGTTTAATTACAATTGTTGAATAAATTTTTTAAGTGAAGGAATTTTGGTTTATGTAAGGACTGAAAACCTACCTTCCTTTGCCTTCCAAGCATTAGATCTAGTTTTCCATATAAAATAAGTCTCCATATGCTTTTGAGTCTGTGTGGCTTTTTCATAAAGAAAATTCATTGGTAGGGGATCTGTAAGTCTTTAATGCTGTACTTAAAATAATAACAGTGGAAGTAAGTCAGAAGTGTGACTCTTTCTACCTTATACAATTGATGTAGGAATTTTTTTTTGTTATAGTTACATAGTATTTTTATAATGTTAGCAGTATGGAAAGTAAAGTAGATTTGAAGTCAGGGTCGGAAGTTTAGTCTGAAGAATTTAATATTTGAGTGGCTGTAATGTAAGGTTCATATTTTCTCTGCTGAGATATCTTTTTTTTTTTAATTTTCTGATAGCATAATGGCATGTTTATTGTTGAAACTTTGGAAGATACAAAAGCATGTTAAAAAAAAAAGAAAGAAAAGAAAGGATAAAAGAAATGATCCATAATTTCTGCTACCCAGAAGCAACTACTGTTTGACATTTTGGCTTATTTTATTACAGTCCTATTTCTGTACGTAATATAGCCTAAAATGTAGGCTAGGCTATATTATGTGTAAACTTTCCTATCCTACTTTATTTCAGTTACATTATAAATAGGCATTTAGCAGTGTTATTTAACATATGTTACAAACATTATTATTTTTATTATTTTTTTTTTTTAAGGAGGGCGCAGCTCACAGTGGCCCATGTGGGGATCGAACCGGCAACCTTGGTGTTATTAGCACCACACTCTAACCAACTGAGCTAACTGGCCACCCCTACAAACATTATTTTGAATGTTAACAAAGTTTTTCATATTTTCAGAAGCATTCATTTCCATACTGCCGCTGCCCACCAAAGTTCTCCTAAGAAAAACTGAATATTTAAAAAGAATATTTTATTGGGATTTTTCTAATTATAACAAGAGTAAGAAAAAAAGAAAAAAAAAAAACAAAATAGTACCTATTGATTTTGTTGTAGTTCTTTACAACTTCTTTTCCTACGTTCTATAAAATTAGCATCATACTATATGTAGTACTTGCTAACCTCCTTTTTCATTTAATAATGTTTTGTAGGTATTTCCTCGTATCATTCCTGGGTTTTGGTAAAAGTTAATTTTAATCAGAGATAGGATTTTATTATTTAGATTTGATACTATTGTTTTAACCAATTTGCTGTTATTAAGCTTCTAGATTGTTTCTGATTTTTTCACAACTGTAGATAATATTGTCATGATAAGCGTTAGGTTAGTTTGTTATGGGTCATTTATGTTGGATGATGTGGTAGCCTTCATAGCTCCCTTCTAAAAACCAAAGTTTTCATCATAGTTGACACAGAAAAGATAAGTTATCTTGAGTATACAAAAGTTTTTTGCTGTGATTTTCATGTGTACTATTCTATTAAGGGTTGGCATTAAATATTGCAGTAGAAGTACCATCTTGTTTCTTGGTCACTATTTTGTTCATCATTGGGTTACCAGGATCCACATTATGGGATTTCTGTGATGTGTTAAGAGTGATTCCCTTTATATTCCATCATAAATGACCTCATTATAAACATATTTGTGGGCTACAGAAGTAATGAGCTTTTACCAGTTAAAGATAGTGGGTTAAAAGGCAAGAGCATGTGGTTTTCCTAGGGCTGTATGGAGAGTTCAGTCCTGTCTATGAAATGCTTGAACAGCACGGATGTACTATAGAGAATAATGTATTTTCCCCACGGGGGCCCAGATTGATGCATCATTATATCATAATTTGTAATGCATTTGGCAAGAACTGCAATTCCTTACCCAACAGAGTGCATTTGCTTTCTTTCTATGGCATCCACTCCACAATACATTTATACGGACTACAGAAAAATCGTTTGTATTTAGCAAGCCTCATCTGTTAGCTCTTCTTTCTGCTCCAGCTCTAGAGACCTGAAGTGACTTGAAAACTTCTAAAAGAAATGCTTTGGTTACCATTTTTTGGTCCATGAAGTTCAGCCTAGCTAAGGGAAGCTTTCAGTGTACAGAGGGAAAGGGAGAGGGAGAGAGGGAGAGATGTCTCCAACCTCAGTTCAACACACAGAAATTAGAGCTTTCACTGGTCCAGCCCAGCCAGAGCATGGCACAATTTAGAAGTGCAAGCTGACCTGGCTTCCTCCACTTCTACCTACAGCTGGCATCCTTCTACCCTACGTACATAATAGACTCAGATTTCTCTCTACTGAGGCTGCTGTCCAAATCTCCTACTTTACTTTTACAGGCAGTAATGATAGCCACCATTTGTGGAGCTGTGTCAGGTTTGGTACAGATACTTCACGTTAATTATTCCACTCCATGAGATAGATTGAATTCTGCCTCTTTATAGGTGAAGAAAGTGAAATTCACAAAGGTTAAAAAAAAATCCCTAAGTTTACATCCTTGTTGAGTAGCAGAAGATATTTGAAACTATATGTATCTTGGTCTTCCTGCCCTGTTTCACTACATCCCCTTAAAAAAATGTTTAACCAATACTGACACTGTTCATTCTTTAGTACTGAATGAACTACCTACTTAAGAGAAGACTTATAAGCACACACAAAAAAATAATAGTTGGGAGGAAGGAGGATTTGCTGATGTATCCTAATCCCAAGTCAACACTGAGTTGGCAAAGAAGGGCAAGATCAGGCAAGACACTCTTTCAGCAGCTATCTTGTAAGGCGGGCTAAGGTAGTACAAAATTATCTTTCCTTCATAACCATATGGAGCACTCTCAAGACAGTCCCCTGGTAGGGCAATGCTGACTATCTCTCAACTTCTAATTAAAGAAGTTGAGTTGTCAAACACACCAAATTACAGAAACTTTGATGTGGACTCAGCCCTGTGTGATGAGCCTCCTGGCCCTCCCTCTAAGCCTAGCTGTTCATTCCCTAGGACCTGCTCCCACCATTCTTCCTGCCCCTCCCTACCAGTGTCTGTGCACTTCCTGTTGCTTGTGTCCCAAATTCCTTGTATGTGTGTATACTTTTTAAGCCCTATGTCAGCACCAGTTCCTCTAAGAAGCCCCTTCCTCGTCCTTGTAGCACTTCCTTTTTATGTGCCAGGATGCCTGGAGCTGACTTCTCTCATAATACCCCCAGTGCCATATTGCCTTCTGTTATTCGTGTCCCCTTGCTGGGTGGAGAACTTCCTGTATACAGGGACTGTGTCTTATCCTTGGATTTGCTTTGCTAACCCAAAGCTTGACCTGAAATGGTCCCTGATCAATGGTTTAGTGGATGAGTGGATGAATGAGTGAAAATACAGATGATGACGATAAGTGCTCACATTTACTGAACTTCTACTGTATCCCAGTCACCATGCTAAGTGTCTCAAATACATGATCTCTTTTGATCCCTCTAACATCCCTATAAGGTAGCAGTTATTTTTATCCCTATTTTACTGATGGTAAAATTGGAGCTCAGCAAGGTTAAATCACTTGCCGAAAAATTACTCAACTTATGATTGATAGATTTAGGATTTGTGCTCAAATCTGTCTACTTTCTGAGCTGGAATTCTTACCCACCATAGCTAACACTATGGCAGCTGCACAAAGGGTGCCTCATCACTGTCTCCCAGACGCCTGCCTGCTGGCTTCTTTTGTGGAACCTACTTAGAGGAAACATCTAACAAAACCAAGATATTCTGTTTTGTGCTATTTTCCCAACAAGGGCCTAAAACTGTATTTTTCTGTGTTCCAAATGCTATGTGCTTTAATTCTAAAGGAACTAAGAATTAGTCTTTATTTTGTCAGCCTCTTAGCATAACCAGAAGTAAAACAGGCATAGTAGAACAATTGTTTGGGTTACAATATCTGAATACTCACGATTCATTGTAATTTCCTACCTTTTGTGTCTGGTTATTAAGTCTTCTTTTTCAGTGCAGATGGAGCAAAAAAATATAGAGATTATTAAATTTTGTGACTGTATAAAGGTTTCTATTCAGAGACAGGTTTTACTTTTATTATTTTCATTCCATGGTGGCATTTCCAATTAATCCATTGAGATGTGTGCTTTAAGGACACTGAAACCTTTTTTAGCAACACATGAAAGAAAGTGACATTTCATTGGCATCTGTTCATCTTTTCTCATGTTTTGTTCTGAGGCATGCCTGTTTTTAAATCATTTCTAACTCTTGGCATTATGGGCAGATCTAGTCTGTGTTGGAGTTGCAGCTCTCTACCTTTCAATACCCTGTAGTCCACTGTGTTCAACTTCTTGGTACAGGCTCCATCTTTGTTTCTGGATGGGCTTTTTGCCCTAAATCCCCAGGAATAGGGCTGGATGACTGAGGGGGAAACTAGGACGGCATGGTGTTTCTGCTCCTTAAGCCTCAATGAAAGAATCCCAGCAGCCAGTCTCCAGCTCTCTTTGGCCCTTGAGCCGAAAGTAGAAGCCAAGGAAGGGCTCCTTCCCACTCTCTTTCTCAAAAAGAGGCAATAACCCTGCTAATGTGTATTTAATGCTTGCTATGTGTCAGGCCCCATGCTAATGAACTCTTTAAACACATTATTTCATTTACTCTTCAAAACAATCTTATGAGGTAGGCATTAATTGGTATCCTCATTTTATTATTTAAAAGAATTTAAATGTTTGATTTGTATAAGGTATTTATTGAAAGTTGTTTTTTTTTTTGGACTCTCCTGTCTCCATCCATCTTCCATAGCTAACCATTATTTTTAGTTTTTTTGTACATCTTTCTGTAATTTCCTTTGCAAGTATAGCAAATTAAATATATATATATATATATGTATACATATACATATATATACACATATGTGTGTATATATATATATATATATATATATACACATATACATTTTTTTTCTTTTACCCTCTTTCTTCCGTACCAAAGAGAGTATCCTGTACAATCTCTTCTGCACTATTCTTTTTTCACTTATTCACGATCTTTCTATGCCAGTACTCAGAAAGCTTCTCCATTCTTCTCTACAAGTACATAGAAGCTCAATGTAAACTGTGCCATAATTTTATTATTACAATTTTAAAGATGAAACCAGGGCCCAGAAGGTTAAATAACTTGCTTATACTCAAGAGAAAGAGAATTCCCCCATGCCACCTACCTCTAACCCCAGGGGTCCCAAATCTGAAGATCATCTGACAAATAAATAAAGGCCACAGACCCCCTCCCCCCACCCCCGACCCTCAGTTCCGCAGCCCCTTATCTCTGCTTCCATTCATTCCTCCTCCCTATGGCCCAGGTCTGAGTCACATGGGTCTTGCTTCAAGCAGAGCAGTTTGATGTGCTTTGTTTTCTCTTCTCCATCCTTTTCAACTCATTTGACATATTTGAAGTCCTGTCCCGCATGCACGTCTGCCTTTATTGTGACCCTGTAGATGTTTGCTCTAGACATCCTTGGGAGTAGTTATTTGTGATAAGCCTTAGAAACTGAAAGTTTGACCACAGGTCACAAAGTGTCTGATGTTTGTGGATATTCAGAACCTCTTCCCTGCCCTAGTAGACTTCAGTGTGCATCCCACTGGCCACCTGTCAAAGACCCAGCTGTCACAAAGGAGCAAGAGCTACTGATGTTTTTGGTCATCATTTATCAGAGCCTCTGCCTGTCCACCCAACCGATCGCAGCTGGCTGGTCCTGAACTCTTGACTGCAGACCCTGACTTTACACCCGTACTTCTGGAAGGCAACATAGGATGTGGGAGGGTGAGATAATTTAGTAAAGGCTGCCAGAACTTGGCACATAGAAAACTCAGTAAAGATGATGATGATGATGATGATGATGATGATGATGACGACGACGATGATCTCTTGTAATTGTTTTAAAATCATGCAAACTGTAAGTACAATTATTGTCCTTATTTTATAGTTGTGGAAACTGAGGCTCAGCCAAGTTTTTATGTTGCCAGAGCTCATTTAGTCATTAAGTGACCGGTGAAATTCAAATCAATGTCCTTCCAGGATAGTGTTCTTTGTATTATATCAGGTTTTAATTTTTTTTTTCAATTATTCTTGACATTCAATATTATATTAGTTTCAGATATACAGCATAGTGGTTAGACATTTATAGAATTTACCATGTAATTCTCCCATAAGTCTAGTATCCACCTGGTACTATATGTAGTTATTATAATATTGTTGACTATGTTCTCTATGCTGTACTCTACATCCTGTAACTCTTTTGTGACTACCAATTTGTACTTCTTAATCCCTTCACCTTTTTCACCCAGTCCCCCACCCCCTTCCTGTCTATAAATCATTAGTTCTCTGTATCTAGGTTTCTGTTTTGTTTATTTGTTTTGTTTCTTAGATGACATACATAACTGAAATCATGTGGTATTTATCTTTGTCTGAGTTATTTCTCTTAGCGTAATACGCTCTAGGTCCATCCATGTTGTCACAAATGGTAAGCCTTCATTCTTTTTTGTGGTCGAGTAATATTACATTGCATATGTGTACTAGTTTTTAAATAGATACCCATGTTATCAAATGGCATATTAAGGTACATAGTTGATAAGACACTGTACATACAGTCCAGGTTCACTCACAAAATAATCTTACTATGAGAAAGGTTTTGTGATTGGCACAAGATTTTGCTATGTTCTGCAGTACATTACAATTATATTAAAATGAAACACCCACTCCCATTTCTTCAAATTCATCATCCATATATTTTCTTTCAGTCTCAGGAGTGTTTGGAACAAGTTTTTTAGCCAGTTTTAGGAAGAAGATTTCCCTTTCAGTAATCCTAATTATAATATTAATAGTCACCATACTTATTATACACCAGGCACTGTAATAAGCTGTTTACATCTATTATCTCATGTATTCCCCAAAACAACCGTACGAAAGAGGTATTAGCATTTTCATTTGCAGGTGGAGACTGAGGCTTAAGTGAGGTTAAGTGGCAGAGGCCAGAGGTTAAATGGCAGAGGTCAGAGGTCAACTCAAGCCAGCCTGCGACCCAAAGCCCCTGTGTTTTACCATAGCTTCCTCTCCCCAGTGGTAGGCAATGTGGTGGCCACCTCCACACCTGTAACGGGGTAGAGTCCCTGAGCCAAGCCTGTCACAAGTCCTTTAGAATCATTTCTTACTGGTCAAGGATTTAAAATTACATGTTATAATTCTTACTAGCTGGATCTCACTGCTCTGGATGTCTTTGTTCAGGACAAAATATCACAATATGGTGCATGTTGTTTTTTTTTAATTCCATTGGCATTGTTAGAACCTTTACATTTTCTTTCAAAGCTTCTTACATATGTTATCTCTTTTGTCAAGTCAGCCCTTCTCAGGCAACTAGAGGAATTCTTCTTCCCTACTCCCAACATACTCCGTTATTTCTAAGCAAGACTATTCCCAAAGTGTGGTCTTTCCAGATTAGACATTTAGAAACCACTTGCTTTATTTAAGTTGTGAGGAGTCAATTTAGTAGTACAGAGAGCTCCAAAAACTGAACTCACCCTGGCTTAAAGAGCCAAGGATGGTCAATCAAAGTCTCCTAAGGCAAATTAGATGCCATCTGCTTCCCAAGACTTTCCAGTAGATCTGCGGCTCAGAAACCTTGTTTGAATTAGTATCACAACAAGCCAGTTGACTGTGGTTTGACTAATTACTAATGACTTCTTGCATAAAAGTGGTTTCTCCTCAGTGAATTCTTTGGATAATTAAATATCAAACATGTGTTATTGTTTTAGAGTCAAATTCATTTTCTTTCCTTAAGTAACACACTTGATAATGTTCACTTTGCTAAACATTTATTGAGCACCAACTATATGCAAGGCACTGTCCAAGGCACTTTGAATTGCTTGGTAGAAAGTGTAGGACCCAACTTTTTTTGCTTCCTCCTCCCACGATACAAAATGTTATGAACTTGTAACTTCTTTGAGGGCGAAGAGCAAGTCTTGTTGCTCAGATATGGAACACCTAATACAGAGCCTCACGCATGGAAAGATCTTCTTTCTTTAAAGCAAAGTGAATGACTTCTTGCTTCCTCTGCTTTCATGAAGGGAACTATTGTTAGTCTTGGGTTACAGAAAAGGGTATTCCTAGTACTATTTGCTGTGAAAAAGAGCAAAGATGGACTTGGTACAAATTCTCTTATCTCTGGGCTCCCACAGTGCTTAGCAACTTTCTAATAACAATGGAACTTCTTCATTTGTGACTGTGAGCTCCTTCATGTTAGGGACTATGCCGTATCCCTCTGTTTTCTTACTCTGGTAGACATAATACTCTGCACATAGGCATTGAGTCAGCATTAATTGAATGAAATTAATCACAGGCAATTCCATTTCCCTCACAGAGAGCAGAAACTACATATTGGCCATTTCGGTTTCCATCAGCTGTAGTAGATTGTGTTGCATATTCTGCCCCTAATGTGTGCAGCAAATGCCTGTGGACTTCAAGTCTCATCTTTCCCTTGATTGAGTTCTTTGTGCTACCATTTTGCTTTTTCATAGCAAGACCTCCAAAAGGATGAGTCAAGGAATGAGTGTCTTTCCTGACTAACCTGCCCATGAATGAATAATAACCAAAGACATGAATAAAAGTGCCTTCTCAGACAGCCACACAATGTCTCTCTTTCACCTGACAAGTTAGGAAACAGGATCCAGCGAAGGAAGGACTTGTCTAAGGTCACATAGAAAGACAGTAGCAGAGCTTGGACTAGAATCCAGATTCCATTACCTCCAGCCCAGATTTCTGCCTTCTTAACATCTGCCCTCTTTCCCTTTCTTTACACCTCCACTGATGCCACCTGAGATTAGACTATCCCTCCTACCTGGACTGCAGCACTTGCCTCCCAACTGTTTGCTCTGCTGCCAGCCTCAACACCTCTAGGCCATCTTCCACATGGTTACCATGGTGACCTTGTAACGTGTAAATCATTATTTTTTTTACAGTCTGTTAGATGTTTTCACCACATGTGGGATAAGGTCCATACTCCTTTGTATCACCCACAGGGCAGCAAAGGATCCAGCCTCTGACCCCCAGGCCTGCCTCTCATTTCTCTCCCTCAGAGCCTATTTCCCAGCTAGGTTCAGTGTCTACAAGACCCTCATCTCAATCTGCCTCCTTGGTAGACAGCAGCTTCTAGGGTCTAGGTAGACAGACAGGGGTCTGTCTTACTGAACTTCAATCTCTGTCCTCTGCCCTCCCCACATGTACTTCCTCCCTCATTGGAGCTGGTCACTGAATGCTTCATGCACTTACCCTAATACCTATAATATTTCTCTCACTTAGTTTTTGAATCCGTCTCTCTCCGAGGAGGCAGTGACTCCTTAAGGACAGGGGCTATGTCTTGTCAATATTTGTGTCCTGGAACCTGGCAGGAAGTCAGGCATATAACAGACATTCCATTACACAGCTGCTGACTTTCTGGAATAAATATAACTTCTATAACCCTTCACAGTGAATTATCTCAACTTATGTTTTCCTTTAAATTAAGCCTCACATGGGATGATAGTTGAATTATGTAAGACCTGAAGGAAGGAGAATATATTTAAAGAAAAGCAGCACTTGAACATGTCTTGCTTTTATAGATGGTGAACGAATATTTCACGGCCACCATGGGATAATGCAGCCATCCGCATGTTGGTACAGCAAAGCAATAAGAGGACCACTGACTATTTCTGTGGAACCCTTTGTAGCTGCCCTCACACTGCTTCTCTCTCCAGCCACTGAGTTACTGAGAGAAGTCAGTGTGGTTACCTGTTAGATGAAAAGAACTTGGGTGGCATTCAGATCTGACATCAGGGAGTCGATTTTCGGCTATGTTTCCAGCTCAGTTGTTAAACTCATTCCCGCCTGATTTACCAATTGTTGAACCGTTCGTTTGTTTATTATGATGCATGTCTCCTGGGCTTCAGAACTAGCTTCCCAATGCTACTGCTCCATCTGGTTTAAATACAGCATAAGAAGACATAAGAGGAACAAACGGACAGTGAGGTTGAAGGAAAAAGGAAACTGTCTGGCAAACACACAAGCAGCCGAGAGAAATCCAGATTCTTGTTTCTTGCTTTATGAGTCTGTGCTGGTGGGGAGGGCAGCTGTTTTCAGCAAGAAGACTTGCTTCCTGGCTGGAAGTTCACATTTCTACCTGAAATGATCGGATACTGACAATCTATGTGAATGACTTTTATGACTCAGGTTTATGCAGACTCCTCTCTGAAGCCTAGGACAATGGCCTTTGTTCTTCGCTTTCCTTATATGTTTCATTATTCTCTCTGGCACTTCATATGCCTGCGTGAGAGCAGCCTTGTAGCA
Source organism: Rhinolophus sinicus (assembly GCF_036562045.2). Classification (NCBI taxonomy): domain Eukaryota; kingdom Metazoa; phylum Chordata; class Mammalia; order Chiroptera; family Rhinolophidae; genus Rhinolophus; species Rhinolophus sinicus. The sequence continues at coordinate 111,541,120 of NC_133756.1, forward strand.
TGTTCTGCCTATGCAATACCCAAGGAGAGGCATCTTGGCTTTGGGTACCCTGCGTTCTCCAGTGGAAGAGCCGTTCACCTCGGTAACACATTCCATTTGCTCAGAGTCAAGAAGGGTGTGGTGGTTAGAGATGTGGGCTTTGGGCATCTATCAGGTGCCAGTTAAAATCCCAGCTCTCACTGCTTTGGTTTAACCTCTCTGAGGCTCAGTTTCCTTATCTCATAAGTGGGGCTAGTAAGAATACTTATGTAATAAGCTTGTTAGTCTTGTTGAGAAGATTAAATGCGCTATGTAGAAGGACTTCACAGTAAGTACTTGGGAGTCATTAGCTATTTTTATAAGATCTGAGTTCACTTTTATTTCACACGCGCACTTGTCCTCACAGCATCCCCTGTGACAAAGATGGCCAAAGCATTGTTAGTCGTACCTGATGGAAGGAAAGGACTCCTCAACCTGAGACCCCTCACCCCAGGGGTGGTCCCTCTCCACTCTGCCACCTTTTTGTTGTGATTGCTTATCCTCTGTTCACCTTTCCTAAAGCGTGACTCAGAGCTTTTCCTTTTGACAGTGAGTCTTTCAAATGAGAGACAATAACAATCAAATATTTTGTCGTTATTCACCAGGAAAGCTAATAGCTAGCTCTCTTTGCCTCCCACACTTAGAGAATGAAGGATACTGCTGCTTTAGAAAGCACTGAGTAAGGATGGCACATCATCTGATTGGGTCAGAGCTTTGATTTGTATTGTTTTCCCTTTTGCAAAGGAGAAGGTGATAGGGTATGCGTCCTTTGGGAAGGAAAGCAGGAGAGAAGTGCAGAGCTGCAAGCGCAGAGCTGCCGGGGTTCTCTCCACACCCCACTGCTGCTCAGAGTCGACTGGCATGTTGCCCCCTGTCCTTCCTGAAAGGACTCAGCTTCCCCAAGCTGGGAAAGTGAATTAGTAACCATACACCCTCTCCCAATGACTATTTGACAGTATTAAAGAATATTTATATTTGCCGGACAACCTTTCCTGCATGTCGTCAGGACCCCAGACCCAGCGTGGTCAGCTAATCCACAGTCAATTTATTTCAGACAATTTGGAAGAGTTAAACGCTAATAATATATTAGTTATACTAATACTACTGTGTTTCCCTGAAGATAACACCAGGTCTTATGTTAAGTTTTGCTCCAAAAGACGCATTAGAGCTTATTTTCAGGGGATGTCCTCCTGAAAAATCATACTGGGGCTTATTTTCCGGTTAGGTCTTATTTTCAGGAAAACACTGTAGAGCTTGTTACAATCAAATCTCAAAATGAATAATGATTTAAAAATAATAGAAGTTTATTTTCTTTCTCATGAATTCCAAAACTTGTTTTTAACTCTTCTCTGGGCAGAGTTTCCGGTATTAGTTCCTTGCTGTAGCTCCTCCATCTTCAACTTGTGGCTTCCAAGTTCAAAGGATGCCTTGGCATCAAGCTGGTGGAAAAGGAAGAGACATGAGCCTTGCAAGGGGAGTGTTTTTATGGGCCAGGCCCAGTCCATTTTGTTGGCCAGGACTTGTATTCCCTTGGCCAGAACTCAGACAGATGGCCACACCTAGGGTTTCACGGCGGGAATTCCCATCCTTCTCAGGAATTTTTTTCACTTTCCTGAATCCCAAGATACAAACTGTTTTCTGTTCTCCATGATTAATTGTTTCCACAAAGTGACGGCCAATACTACCAACCACCTGGGTTCAAGGAACCGATTTTCCTGATTTCCCAACCAAGTTTTCGAGAGATTCTGGAACGGGAAAGCAAAAATAATTCGAGAATGGGCAGGAATTCCTGCCTGGAAACCCTAGCTACACCTAACTTTTGGGGTGGAGTCTAGATTTGTGCTCCAGGAGAAGAGGAAATGGGTTTGGTGAATCAGCCAGTCTCTGCCTCAAAACAATAATGACTAAATTAACATTTCTAAAGCATTTACTTTGTGCCAAGCATAGTGCTAAGTCCTTTATCTGTATTATTTTGAAATGCATAGACTATATTATTCATCCATTAAAAGTATACAATTCCATGTTTTTCAGTATTTTCACAGAGTTTTGTAAGCATCACCATAATTAATTTTAGAACGTGTTCATCATCACAAAAGGAAAACTCACACCCATTAGCAGTCACTTCCCATTTCCTCCCAATCTCCCTTCCCCAACCATAGGCCTCCACCAATCTACTGTCTATTCTGGACACTTCATATATATGGAATACTCATTCTTTTATATAATCCTCACAACAACCCTACAAGGTAGGCAAGTGGTTATTCCCATTTTACAGATTTACAGAGGGGTCAGGTTGCTTAAATGATTTGCTAATAAATTTAAACCCTGCCCATCATTGAGCTCCATAATATTGTGCTATGTCCCATTTATAAAGACTAATCATGCCACCATGTGGGGGGAGAATCGAAGGGGTGATTGTTTTCTTGCTCCTTACTGAATATCGTGGCAAAAGAGCTTCCTTTCAGGGGCTTCTTTATTGAAGTGACAGGCACTTAAAGGTCAGAGCTGGAGGTGTGAAGGCCAGACCTACCACTCACCAGGTGCTAACAAAGTACATGCTGCTTCCTTCCTCTTGAGTCTTAGTGTCTTTATCTATCAAATGGGAATAATGACTCTCTGTTTGCTGGGAGGATTCAGTGAGATTAACTTATGTGCATGCTGGTCTTACAACTTTACATAGTTGATGTTTTGCCAGGGTTAGTTGTTCTTGCTCAGAAGCGAAATTCGGGCTGTAATTGGGCAGCCACAGAAATTATGTTAATGGATCCGGGCCTCCGGGATACTGTCATTGTGAGTTGCATTGTACAGCATCCACATTACAATCCAGGAGTGGCTGAGACCCCAGGAGTAGTAGGTACAATGAAGGTTAGAAAAAAGGGATATCATCTCCCGGATGGAAAAGCATATGCAGAGTCTGGCCTCTCAACTTCTGATCTCAGCTGGACAGAGCAGCTTGCTATAGGTACCTGGAAAGAAGCAGCTGAGCCAGTGTAAGTTTGAAGTTCCTTGGGAAAGATGATAAGCCGGCTGAGTTTCTGTAGGCAAAGAGCCAGTAATGAGGTTTCCAGAGTTCCATCACATGTCCTTTTCATCACTTGCAGCTCAGCCAGAGACGGCGAAGCCTCAAACTCAGAGGCCAAGTGCGCACTGAGAGACTCAAGGAGGTGGTTTATGAAGGAGTGAATTGTGCTTTTGTTCCATTGATCTGTTCCCCACTCTCCCCTGACCTTAGCCATAAAAATATTAAAATCTGGGCATGAGAGCACAGAGAAGACCGTGGGGGCAGTGGGGAGGTTATATTGGCAGTGGCTGCTTAAGTCATGTAGCCAGAAGACATCATCAGAGAAAAGGGGCCTGAACTCTAGGTGGGATTAATGGCATAGTCCAGCCTTAAAATTTTGTCCTAAAAGTCTCTGGTTTTGTCATTTCCTAATTACATGACAAGTGACTTAATCTTACTGAGCCTTCATTTCCATATAGGATTGTTATCTGGACAATGACAACCATGCAAGCGGCAGCCTGCATAATTCCAGGGGACCCCATTTGCACACACTAGGAGCCAGCATATTGTAAACATGTAAAGGACCCAATAATTAATATTTTAAGTTATATGGGCCATATGGTCTCTATTACAACTAACCGACTCTCTACTGTAACTAATCAACTCTGCCGTTGTCATGTTAAAGCAGGCATAGCTAATACATAAACGAATGAGCATGGCTATGTTCCAATAAAACTTTTCTTATGGGCACCGAAATTGGACTATTATGTAATTTTCACATGCCACAACGCATTATTCATCCTTTGGTTTTTTTAAACCAATTAAAATGTGAAAGCCATTCTTAGCTTAGGGAGTGTACAAAACCAGATTTGACCGGCAGGCCATGGTTTACAGGCCCCCAACATACACCAAAATATGTTTGATATCTTCTAGAGAGATGCAGTGGTGCCCTGATTATTCTAAGGACAAAGTAAGAGAGTACATGTACCATGAGAAGCATAGCATCTGCCCTTTATCACTGCTCAGCATATGGTCATTATTATGATTAACCCTTTAAAAAAAGAAATGTGTTAACTCTCTACTTGCCATGGATATTTGGAAAGGAGGCAGTTCCATTTGGTTGCATAACCTTTCTACTATATTAAACTTTTATCGTTATTAAACTACCTATTAAAATTAAATATATAAAAACCGGTTTGAACAGGTAGTGACATTAGTAGACCACCCAGTTTGTTTGTTTGTTTGTTTCCTTCCTAATATTCTAGTGTCACTGCTTTAATTCCTAGACATACCTAATTTAGTACTTGGTCTGCACCGCTAGGTGCCCCATGCATAAATGATATCGGGTCTTTTCTCTCTTAGTGTTCTCCAAAGAGGCTGTATGTATCCCAAAAGTATGCAAGATGACAGCCCTTCTCTTCACTATGTTAATTTTTCATCTCAGCCTTTAAATTTCTGTTTTCTTATAGGTTTTATAATGTGCATACTGTGCCATAGTACTACGGATGGTTGTACTTTCTACAATTTATAAATATGAAAGTATTAGGTAATGGGGGTGTGCACTCAAATTTTTTTAGAATGATGATAATGTCAGCAATCAAAGTTTTGAAACAGATGGTCTAGGAGGAAAACAACTAAAAGTATCCCAATGGGAAACAAGAGTTGGTATGAGAGATGGATATAGTTTCTTGTTCACAATGACACAAGCGTTTTTAGGACATGAATTAACATTTATTCTGGTGTCTATTTTGTGGCAGGCAGGAAGCAAAATATTTTACATTTTTCGTTTCATAATAACATAATAGCTGTATGAGATAAGTATCTCCATTTTATAGACAAGGAACAGAGGTTCAATTAAGAGAAGTTAAGCAACTTGTGAAGGTCAGCTTGAATGAATCAGGATTGTCTAACTATAAAGTATAACATTTTTCTTTTCAGCCTTTATTATTTTGAAGAAGTTCATGAAAAAGGAATGATTATACTCTGGTATTCCTCAACTCTGAAGTTACCCTTTTTTCTGTCACATGTATTTTGATTATTAAGCGATAAATGGATAAAAATCCACTCCCCTGGAGACCCACTCCTTCCCCTCTAGACCTTTGTACATCACACGCTCTCACTCTGATTGGATATCTCCTTCTTAATTGGCTATCTCCTAGTCATCCATCCAGAGTCAGCTTAGATATCACCTCCTCCAGGAAGCCTTCTTGACTTCACCTCCTCAGGACCAGCTTGGCCCTTCCTCTTGGCATCTGTAGCACCTTACTGAAAGTTCTTATGAAATGTGCTATGCAACTGTGTAGTTCTCTATTATCTGCTTGTTACTGCCTGGACCGAGAGACCCTTAGAGGTCAGGAAATCTGACCTTGATTGCACTGTCCTTCTGGCATCCAACATAATAATGTAGTACTTGGGACATAATAGGTTCTCCATAAATACTCATGGAATGAAGGAATTTCTCCTTCATTGATTTGGGGTCTGAGATAACTTTGGCAAATAGATAGGTTGAAGTTTGCTTTTACTAAGGTTCCCCAGGATAAGATGAATTGGTAGATATACATTAGATTATAAGGGAACAGACAATGGTAAAACATTATTTGTATGAAGGCTTTTTCCTTCCGTGTTTCTAAGAAACTGGAGAGGGTGCATGTACTCACACCAAGCAAATTAATATTAATGATACATGTGATTTATCAATATCTATCTGTCTATATGTTTGTGTGGGAGCACATATATAAGCCCATACATATTCATAAGCATGAATTCATAAAAAATTGACCAGCACAATTTCTATAAACTGTCTTATGGTTCACGGAATGCTCAGCAAAAGGATGAAGTTCATTAACACTTCAGGTTGGCTGATCTTGCCCATCATCCAGTTGCTCTAAATCTCCTTCGGTCCTAAAGCCACTTGCCTCCTAGACACATAAAGCTGTAGCACTTTCTTGGAAGGAAACTAGCGTTTACTGAGAGCCTTTGCAATATTCTATAGGTGCTTAACAGAGGTGATTGCATTTATCCTCAGTCGTTTGCACTAACCCACAGGTCCTGAGCCCAAAAGGAAATAGAGCAAGTCAAAAGCACGTAAGGAATTTTACTGAAACAGAAAATCTTCACTAAGAAAGAGGGAAGGAGGAGTGGGGCAAAACTAAGAAAAATTCGGAATTTTGTTAAATTCAGTTATGAATGGATAGTGTTAAATTGAGTTATATAAATTTGTTGCCTGGGATTACAGCAAATTAATTTACTGGTAATAAGATGAGAGATTGTGACATTAGCACAGACATTTCATACATGAGCAGGGAGGGGCCTTTTCAGCTGATTGGGAAAGAAAGTATTCTATTTCCCACTACCAAGCGTGGCTACGTGTGAAGAACTTTCTTGTTTGCTGAAAGTGTAGAACTTAGAACAGTGTTCGAGGACTTTTACATTTCATAGACCAGAAACATTTCAGAACAATTTTATAGGCCAATAGAATTGCCAAGGTTTTGTCTTGCCAATAAAATGAAGGTTGTTAAAAAACCAAAACAAAAACAAGACCGAAAAAACGCTATGTATTCTCACTATCATTTCAGAAATAAAAAGACAACTTCGTAGCAAAAATAATAGGGAAAAAAAACCAGAAAACAGTAGAAGGGACATAATGTTATAATGAAAGAAGGCCATTTTAGCTTGATGAAAAATCACTACATCCTGCATTTCGTATCCTGCCCTTGACCCACACGGGTCAGGGACTGGCCTGTAGGAGCCACTGATGCTGCTATGGGGGGCCCTTGAAGTCACACCCATCATGCTTTAAATCCGGGCCCTGCTAATTCCTAGCTGTGAAACCTGGGGCTAGTTAGTTACTCAACTTTTCTGAGCTGCAATTTCCTCATGTGTCAGATGAGGATAGTATTTGACTGTATTAATATCCTAGGGTTGTTGTAATAAAATACCACAAACAAGGTGGCTTAGCACAACAGCAATGTATTGTCCCCTAGTTTTGGAGCTCAGACGTCTGAAATCTAAGTGTCATCAGGGCCATACCCCCGCTGAAGGCACTAGAGAATATGATGTTTCAGGCCTGTCTGCCGGCTTCTGGTAGTTTCTTGGCCTGTGGCAGCGAACTCCAGTCTCCACAGGGCGCTCTCCCGGTGTGCATGGATGTCCACATTTCCCCTTTAATAAGGACACCAATCCTATTAGATGAGGGACCACCCTAAGTCAGACCTCTTCTTAACTTAATTAACATCTGCAACAGTCCTATTTCCAAATAAGGTCACATTCTGAGGTGTTAGAGGTTAGGACTTCAACATATGAGTTTTTTGGTGGGGGCGAGGGCAGGACACAAGTAAACCCATACCACTGACCAATCTCATAGAGTTGTTTGATCCAGGTTGTTACAGGAAAGGCCAAATACATTGTAAAGTATGAGAACAACATGAGGGTTGTTTGTTTGTTTTTTTCAGAAAATTTATAATTGTGGCATTTGAGATTTAGGGACAGTAAGCAATTAATACAAGGATATATAATGAAGACATAGTAAAGCTCAGACTTAGAGCACATTCATTTAACAAATATTTTAAATATCTAATACGTGGGCAGTCCCTGCCCTAGTGTTGGAGATTCAGCCATGGACAAAAGAGAGAAGGCCCCTCGCCTCATGGAGCTTACATTGTAGTGGGGGGAAGCAAAAGTTAGTGAAATCAACAAGTATATAATAGAAATTTAAGTAGAGATAAGTACTTAAAGGAAAAGTCCAATAATAGAGTAGACTATAATGGAGGACTGGAAGAGGCTGTTCTCTATGGGACGTCAGGGAGTTCTATGAGGAGACACGTGGGCAGAATGCTGACTGCAGTGAAGGAGCAAATTCTAAGTGACAGGGGAGCCGTTCCAGGGAGCTGAGTAGGGAGTGACAAAGCCAGGGCTTACACACAAGTCTGTGGTTCACGACCTCTGATCTTTCTGCAATTTCCACTGAAGGCCATCGTAAATAAAACTGCTCGCATGGCTCATCTGCCTCTGACAGTTGGTGTGAAATACTGCTTGGGGTGAGATGATATGGTTAGGAGTGTGGGCACTGACCCCAGTTTGCCGGGAGCTGCTTCCAGCCCTGCCACGGAGCAGCTGCGATCCTGCTTGGGTTTGTCGACCTCTCTGAATCGCAGTTTCTTCATCTGCAATATGTTGTCGTGAGAATACCTACCTCATAGGGAAGTTCTGAAGGTTAAATGAGTCTAAGCACCTAGAACATTGCCTGGTACATAAGAAGTGCTTGATAGTAGCTATTGTGATTGAAGGCAGGTTTTCTAGTGTTGCTAGCCAATGAACCTAAGGAGATTACACTGACCTTGTAAGAGAGGAAGCAAAAAGCTCAGGCACTGCTCTTTTTCCGTGCAGCCTGCCTATTGCTGATTTTTTATCAGTCAGTGATATTGTTTTGGATTCCTGCATGTCCTCCCATGTTCAGGGCTTCTGTGCTCCAGGGGTAGCACATAGGATAGAAAGACAATGCTCTTGACATTGCAAGACCTAGGTTTGGATTCAAACTCAAATCACACTTGGAAACCGTGTGACCTGTGCAAGTTAATCTCTCTTGCTATGGGTGCCTTGTCTGCACAGTGATCAAGTTGAATGACCCTAGCTCCAGGGCTCCTCACATCCCTCAATTTCTGTGCACTGGACAAAGTACTTCACTTCCCTGAGCTCTGGAGGCTCGTTTATACTGTAGCACTATTGCTATCTCTCCTGGTTGCTAAGAGGCTCAGGGAGAGTGAAAGTGTTTGGTACACTGTGACATGCTATGCAAATATGAGGGCTGATCTTTACAGAACTATTATGAGAATTAACCCTGAGTACTACACTTCATTATGTGTGCATTTGAGATGCAGGGGCTTTCCTCCACATTTTGCCATCTTTGCCTGCCCCCCACTGGGTTGGGTGGATCCACCTTAACAAGGTGTGGGGGAACACAAGAGGAGGATGGGGGTACAGTATTGTGGTGGGAAAGCATCTCATTGGTTAATGCTGATACATCCCAAACACCAATTACTGTATCTGCTTCTAAGGCTGATATATTCATCAGGATGAGTTACAAGGAAATATATGTATCCAGGGAGTGAGGATGCTACATGGTCACCCCCTGTGATGTAAAATATGAGAGTCTAGGAGGGGCTGTTTTATAATTCATCAGGTTTCGCTAGTGAGTTCTGTCAGAGTCTTAGTTATAAAGGCAAGTGTGAACCGGACGGCAGACAGGAGAACCTGGCACCAAGGAGACGGAGAAGCTGTCTGTGGTGCCTCCTGCCTCCTCCCTGCTTTGTTCCAATAATTTTGCGCTCGGTAAGTTCCCCGGCTTTGCAGCTAATCGTTGTTCTTGAATGTGCTTGGCAAGCGAATGTGTAGCTCAGAATGAGCACTTGCTGTCAGAAGTGTGTGTTAGTGTTTGGGCTTCCGACAAATTCCACAATTCCTTTTAATGAGCAAAATAGCTTGAAAGATGAAACAAAACCCCACAAATGAATTATTCACCTTGATCCTTGGAAGGCTGCTTTCTTTGGTTGCTAAAGTTTCTCAGGTTTCATTCTGTCAGTTTTGTTTGTTGGGTGAGCTTTGAAAAGAAAACAAGTCTCTTTGTCACGAAATTGTTTTTTCTGAGCTGCCAAAAGGAGGTATGTACAGGGTGGTTTGTCCATCCCCACCCCCCGGCTTACCCTCCCCAGCGTTCGGTAATTCTGAAAACAGACAGTTTGCCTGGTAACCAGCTCCAACAGAGCTGAACCTGTGCAAGGCAAGATTCAAATTGCAATCTTTTGTGTGAACAGAACCGAGGGGCTGTGCATAATTGTCTTTGTGGAGATTATTGAGAAACTCGGTATGGTGGTCGTCCTTGAGTTTTGTCTGGATGGGATCAGACTCGGAGGAGATTTGCATTTGGCATGCCTGTTGATGTGGGAGAGAGAGTGAAAGAAAAGACAGGATCATTATGGAAAGAGCTATACAACCAACGCACAGGACAGACAAATGCAGAAGGCATGACTCTTGCATCTATGTAACTTGTGACTGCTTTCTCTAGTTTCTTATTTCCATCAATAATTACCTGAGGCTGCATTTTGATCCTCATCTGAGTGCGTTCCAAGTCCTCATTCCAAGTCCTGGTTCCAGGTAGGGAGAGCGCTAACTCCTGGTCAGCTAGCTGTAGGAAGTCATTTCCTCATCAGAAGGAAAAAGCAAAAGCTGTACCTTCCCAGACTCCTTTCTTCTGTGTTGTTTTGCCTGTGTCCAGATCTCATGGAAACCAACAGCTTGACGTACTTTTTTTTTTTTTGCAGTAGCAGATTTAACTGTGGTGTCATATGGCATATTATATATGGAGAAGGATAGCAAGGCATTTTGTTGAATGTTTCAAATGTGTCTGGCTTGTTGACATTTGCTTTATTTCGCTGGCAAGGAGCTACTATCTTTTGAACCCATAAATGCCTGCCCAAAGCGTTTACCTTGTACATAACTGCACTTTCTCTTTAGCTGTACATCTGACAAGAGCATGTCAGATATAAAGAGCATTTCTTTTTATCTGCAAGAAAAGCAACTCATTTTAGCATCTCTGTTGATAAAAAAAAAAAAAAATTGCATACATTTTTTTTTTTTTTTTTCCACCAGGGACTTAGCTTGCTCTTTGCTTTTTCCTGATAAATACCTTTGGTCATCGGTACGACAACACTTCCAATAAAGTTATTTCTCCTTTACTAGCATACTTTCTGATTGCTCCAAAACTTGGCAAACTGGGAATATGGAATATATCTGTTTCCGGGAGCACATTTTCCAGGCATACTTTTTTTTGTCCATAAATAGCTTTTCCATATTTTCCATTTCCCTGAATAAGTTCTGCTTAAAGAGCAGAGGAGTGATATATTATGGTTGGCACTTAGGGGTGTGTAACCTGAGACCTGGTTTCTATTCTACTAGGGCTGCCACACAAGGGGTCTGTAAAATGTCTTTTTGTCTTACGTACAGCTCAAAGCCTTTGGGCTACAACAAGGATGATTAAAGTAGGAAATTTAGCAAATCAGTGCAGGTATAAATGAACATCTACGTTTGATGGTCCTGCCAGCCCATGAGGCTTTGTAAAGCTCAGGACACAAAGCTGAAAGTTCCTAAAAGTGTTACTACATCTTAATGCCAAGAACAATAGAGTTATAAAGTACCTTTGAAATGTACTGTACCTTGGTTTTTATTGTTTCATATTTTTAAAAATTGCATGCCGGAACCCATGGTTTATTTTGCTGCAGTATCTGGTTTTTGATTCAGAGTAGTTGTATGGAGAAATAAACCAATGTACCAAATCTCAGTACCCTGAATTTCTTCTCATTTGGTGGTGGTTTTTCCATTTTCTCCACCCACCAAAAATAACTCTATTTATAGCAAGAAAAGAAAATTTAGCTTGAGTTATTCTCAAGTAAATTTACAGCAGCAAGACAAATAGGAACGGTGACAAGCACCTTCTGAAAGAGCGCACACACACACACACACACACACACACACACACACGTCTCAAAAAAAGGATTAAAAGCCAAGGGAGTATTAACCCTTTGCTTGTGACACAATTTCTTTGGCAGAGGTTGGGGAGGGCAGACTGGGGAGAGGTTTAAGGCAGCTGTTCAGAGACTTGGCTCCAGCAGTGTTCAGATGGAAAGGGCGGGGGCTTTGTGTTACCCTGGTCTATACCTCACTCTCCTTACCTGTAAAATGGGGGAGGGGAAGGTTAGGAAGATGACACCGGATAAATGATGTGAGTATAGTAAGAGTACACTGTTTGGCACGAAGGGGACCTACTGAAAGGTACTCATTATTGTTATAAGTCAAATTTTGTAAAATACATTAACTCATTCTGATTTTAGTTTTGAAAGAAATATGCACAATATGTAAATAGAAAGATTATACAAATTTTTCTTGTTAGCAAGATATACTTTTTACAGCTAGGTAATTTTTTGTTTTTATTTTAGAAACCTACTAAAGACAGAATTATTATCCTTCAGTTCACTTTCAACTAATTCTTAGAATGGCATTCAAAGTCCTTACATAATTATTCAAAGAATAAACTGAATTTCAAATGGGGAGCATGAAAATAAACTAATAACAAATAATATGTCATAGCTTTCTAAGTTATTTGCTAAACAATGATTTGGCTATAAGTTCAACCCTGATACTGATTGCATCAAAGTACCTGAGTGTAGTAAATATCACTTAATTGCATCCAAGGTAATATACTGAATGTTTTTACATACACTTTCTCATTTTATGCTCATCACAGCCCTACTGAGTAGGTTCTATTTTGATTCCCATTATGAAATGAGGAAACTGGATTACAGAGCATTTACTTAAATACTAATTCAAATGGCATACATCAGCTCTAGAATTTGAATTTACACGTGTCTGATTCCAGAATCTGCACTAACCACCATGATGGGATTGTCCAATAGGATTTGCCCAGCTCTACATAATTCCATTTTGGGATGTTGGCCCTATATTTGCTTTGATTCTTCTCCCTCCATGTTTAACTGCTATCAGAGTTTAAGTAAATGAAGTTAGAGATGTCCTTTGCTCTCATTTTTTTATCTATGCCAATCAAGATCACAGTTTCCTGAGCCATCTTTTTAATTCTCACCAAAGTATAAAATTGAGTATTAAAAGATGTGAAATTTTAAAAGATAATAAATCTGCTAAATTCAAGATAAAATCTAAAAGTGGCCTTGAATGAGTACTGTCCTTTGACATGGCCAACCTTTCTCCGTGCCTCTGGCTTTAGTGTGGGCCAGTAGGATGGGTGCATTTGGATCTTGCTCTCTAGACCACATTCAGGATAAATAGGTCCCCAGAATTTCTTCCCCGAACAACCCTGAGCCCACTTCCAAGAGCTGTATAGTGTTCCCTCCCGTGTGAGGGGAAACTAAGAGGCTACTATTTGCATGGGGGTATGGTGAGGCCAGGGGGTCAGATTTTGTTGATCATAACTTGGACCTGTGAGTTGGGATGTCCACACATCTGCATGAAAGGCCTTTTGCATTGCAGGAAGGAAGAACGGAAGAGAGGAGGCACTGGGCCAGGTCTGGGGTCTTCACTTGCATTGTTGCCCTGAGCCCCCAAAATATTAGGGATAGCCCTGCGCAGCATTGAAAAATATTTACTTGTATCTCAGAGTAGCAAAGCTAAAATTCCAGTGGATTGGTTTCATAGGGCTTCTTGTTTGTTTTTGCTTTTGACCTTGTTGCCATTAAGCCAAAAGAAATCATTTGAACAAGAAAGTGGTCAAAGCTACGAAGTTCTCAGACTAAAAGCTTTTTAAGTTCCATTTTGGAATTGATAACAGCAAGAGTCATCAAAACTAGACACTGGCCTTTCTTCCAGTACAGAGGCATAGACTGACATGGGTGATTTTAGGGTCAGCCGGATTAAAGCTCTTTGTCATTTGTTTATTATTCCCTTTGAACATACAGTTAGTTGCTCAGAGAGACCATTGTTAACTTCAGGTGACTTTTCCTAATCTTTAGTTTTAAATTGCTGTTGAAACCCTTAGTGCCAGGGACTAATGGAAGGCTGCCTGAAAGATCAAAATGGAATTCTGCCATACAGGCTGCTATGAAAAACACATGGCAGTGAATGGTTTTATGTGGCCTTCCATCATTATTGGAGCCCCTTGCTCTGTCCAGTGCCTCATTCTCTCAATGGCCTCTTTTAATCTTCTGTTTATTGGAGACAAAGACCCCAACTAACAGCCAAGAGTTCCAGGTAGCAAAATCTCTGCAATTATTAAGAATCTTGAGGTTGGGGGAGTCTTGGGTTTTTTATTTTTTAAATGCAGTGAAAGATGCTGTGCAATTAACAGAGTGATTTTTGCTTTTGTTCCTGTTACTCTTCCTAAAGTATTTTCTAGATGAAGAGGCAGAATGCATCTTGGGAAGTATTCCCTACCGCCAAATTTACAACCTTGCTTTCTTTAGCTATAAAGCAAGGCTATTGGGAAGATATATTATAAATGAGATAACTCATATCTCAGTAAATAATTATTCCCTTATCCATGTGAAAGCATCTGACACAGTAAACACTCAGCACATAGTATGTCTACATTAAATGTTCACCCAATCTGAAAATAGAGCAGTTAAACTGATGACTCTGTGATGACTAAGGCATTTATTTTGCCTAGCAGCAGTGGTAGTAGGAATAGTACAGAGAGATAAAAAAACAAACAAAAACAGGACAAAATAAAATTGACCATTTAACCTCTACATTGAAAACTCTTAATAGTATATGCTTTGGGTGGTGGTAATCCTATTGATGTTTTATTTTCTATTTTATGTATCTTTTTGAATTTTTGTAATGAACATGCATTATTTATCTAATTAGAAAAAACATTTTTAGGGAATTGAGTTAGAGTAGGAAATGGGTATGAATACGTTGTAGATACCTAACTCTGTAGGAAGAGTCAAGTCAAATAATAACAGCATGCAAAATACTTGAGAGATTTTTTTTTTATCTGAATAATCCAGATTAGCTTGCTTTATTTTATATTACAAGTTTACTTGTCTATTATTAATAATTTATTAAGCATAGACTAGTGCCAGATGTTCTGCTAGGTGCAGAGGTTACAAAGATGAAAAATCACAATCCTAAACCTCAAGTTATTTATCATCCAAGAGAAATGGCCACATGAGCCCACAATTTTAACACAGTGTGATTCCTGCTGTGCCATAGCAGGAGCAGGTAAAGTTGCTTTCTATTGCAAGTAACAGAAACTATGACTCAAATCAACTTGCTCAGTAAAAGGAATGTATTGTTGACTGTAACCTAAAAGTACAGCAGTGAAGCTGCTTTCAAGAAACTGAATCCTGTGGCTCACAAGGTTGTCAAGAAATTTGTTTTGTTTTGGTTTGGTTTAGGTTTTTATGGGGGGTTTTGTGACTATGCCTGTCTTAGTATCAGCTGCATCCTAAGATTGATTGCCCTCATTGTTCCAGGATGTTTGTCATTGGCTCCTGAGCAACTTGTTTTCTTAATCATATCCAGCTAGAAAGAGATCCAGAGAATGCTCTCTAAAATTCACTTTGAATGGTCTGGCTTCCCATGATGATAAAACTGAATCACCAGCCCCATTCTGAAGCTGCAACAGGATAAACACAGCCTCCCCGTGACCTTAGGAGTCCCTAAACAAAATCTGGCAGCTATTGCTGTTAGGAAGGGATGGTGGTGGTGATGAATGCTGCCACAGCATCCAACAGCCATCTTCAACTTTTGATATGTACAACACATAATGTACAAAAATGTCCATTAGAGTTCACATAGCACAATGGAGAACACGCCAAGCATATAATATAATGGTTCATGTCCTTAAGTTGATTTCCATGATGAATAGGGGTTTGCCAAGAGATAAGAGAGAGGGAAGGCTTCCAGGCAGAGAAAAAAGCTGTCTGCAGTCACAAAAACTAACCAGGTAATTGTTCAACTCTCTGCTTATCTTTACATTGGCACCATTGCAACAGTTACCAGTCTGAAGCCATCTGCCCAGTGGTATAATTAACAGAAAACCTAATGTATCAGTTTCACCAAAACCCTCTACCTGGTGATGGCAGTTCAGTTTTAAGCTAAATCATGGTCAGATAGTCTTATATTTCATAATGTAAGGACAGACTTGGAGTCAATTCAACAGAACCTTAAAATTTTTGTCCCCTGGTTCAATATTATAGTATTTTAGAGCTAGACCATACCACTGTCATCTTTTTCTCCTTTTTTGCTTCTGATGAAACCTGTTCAAGAAGGTCAGTGTCTCACCCAAGCTTCAAATTTATTTGAATTTTGATGGCATCAAATTCATGTTGCTAAAAAATTGTATTAGACAAATGAGGATACTTTTGAATAGGTGTGCTTGCTAATTGTGAGTGTATATTATATTGAGAATGAGATAGATGAATAAAATTCCTTTCAGTCAAAAGTTTATGTCCCATAGCAAAATTAGACTTGACTTTGGTGTCTGCGTGGTCCACAGTTTATGTAATTTATCAGTTCAATTCTTTAGGCTTGGACAATACTCACCTTTTCTTTCCATTTAGAGAGTAAAATACTTCCTAGGTGAGATTGTGCTGGTGGCTTCATAACAGTTTCTGCTAAAACTCCTGACTCCAAATTTAATTAGCTATGTTTTGGATTATTTTTCCAGTTTTGCAGCATAGAAGAGGAAGTGACTATTACCTACTTTCTATAGTAAGTGTGCTTATACAGTTCACGATTTTCTGGCATCCAAATGCAATCATAAAAAATTCCTTTTTTTACTCATGAAACTTGTCCCAATGCTGTCAACCTACCTACCTAGTGAGCATACCCCTAAATACTTATCAGTCTAGCTTCTTTCCAAAGAACACTCAATAATGGCAATAAACAGAATCAAAGTATATTTCCTCTTGCCATTTGCTTCTGGTACAGTAAATCTGTTCAGAAAACATGCAGCCAGGAATGGGGAAGTGTTCCCAGTGCAGCTGTATCAGTGAAGAACTTCTGACTTACGCAGAGGACATGCTTGCGTTAGAGAAAACCAGAATGACCATGTTGGAAACACTCCTCAGAGCTCTGGTTCCTTCGTCTTCAAATTAGACAGCTCTTCAGTGCAGAGCAAAAAGTAACCAAATATAGTGAAAGGGTCATGAATAAGCACATATGTCACCCAACCATTCAAAGGTGCCATTATCCCATGACACAACTTCACTTCCTATGATGCGCATGTTGTTGTGCTTGATGTTATCCCAGAGGTCTCTTAAACCATTTTCATTGTTTTTATTCTTTTTCTTTTTGTTGTTTTGTTTGGGTGATCTCTGCTAACTTGTTTTCTAAGTCGCTGATTCAATCCTCTGCCTCATCTAACCTGCTGGTAACTCCTTCAAGTGTTCTTTATTTCAGTTATTGTGTTCTTTAGTTCTAACTGGTTGTTCATTATGATTTCTCTATCCTTCTTTATGTCGTCACTAAGCTCCTTAAACATTCTTATCCTCAGTGTTCTGAACTCTGTCTCTGATAGGTTGGTTACCTCTGTGTCATTTGGTTCCAATTCTGTAGGTTTCTTCTGTTCTTTTATTTGGGACATGTTTCTTTGTGTCCCCATTCTGGCTGACTCTCTGTGTTTGCTTCAATGTATTAGGTAGATCCCCTAGAGTTCTTAGTTCTTGCTGGGTTATCTTATGTAGTATGTGTCCTTTATATTTGACTTGCACCACTTCCCTATTCTCCTGTGTGTGTGCTCCAAAGGTGACCCTTGTGTTGTGTATATTGTCCTGTTAAAGTTGATCTTTAATTGCTTTGTTGTCAGTAGGTGGGATTGACTCCTAGGCTGACTAGTTGTGAGACTTGGTTCTGCCCACAGTGGATGTTCTGCTGCCTAAGGGTTCACCACTCAAATGAGGCTTGGCCCCTATGGGCTCTTGTGCCTGTAGAGAATTCCCTCTGAGTGTGTCACTTGTAGGTCAAATCTGGTAATACTCTGGTTTGGTCTGGAGTTGGCCTCTGGGTGTGTTGAATCTTGTGCCTCTTGAGCTGGGCCCTTCAACTAATCCTCGTGCGAGTCTCTTAGCTGTTCTGTGTGATGAGCAGAGAGTCTTTTGATGGGTTATAGATGTTCAATTTGTGGTAAGTTCTGGAGAAGAACTCAAGAAGACCACCTCGCTGCTGCCATTCCTATGACGTTGCCCCACAACTTCACTTCCTCATAGCACAAACCAGATAAACTCCTCTTAGTTTCGTTTTAAGGTTTCTTTGTACAAGCAGTGAAACAGCAAGAGAAACTCCTTCCTTGCTGAGTTTCTCACCTCACAACAAGTGGTTTGAGTTGCTGGCAAATAGGGGATGCCAAAGAGGTATCTAAGAGACCAGTACTGATATTCAGGCCACATGCCATATTCCTGGTTCTTATACCATTGAAATAGTCCCCCCCATATTTGCAGGGGATACAGTCCAAGACTTTCAGTAGATTTCTAAAACCACAAATAAAACCTATATACTCGTATACTGTGTGTTTTTCTGTACATACATATACTTTACAGCTTCTCTTTGACATCTGACTTACCAGTATGATTATTGTTGCCCTTTGGGGCTAGTATTAAGTAAAATAAGGGTCACTTGACCATAAGCACAGGCAATCTAATAACCTAGGTAGGTACTAAGTGGCTAATGGGCGAGTAGGTAAACAGCATGGATACACTGGACAAAGAGGTTATTCATGTCCAGGGGGAACGGAGTGGGATGGCAAAAGATTTCATCAAGCTACTCAGAATGGCACACAATTTAAAACTTAAATTATTTATTCTGGAAATTTCCATTTAATATTTTCAGACCACAGTTGACTGTGGGTAATTTAAACCACAGAAAGTGAAACTGCGGATAAGGGTAACCTACTGTACTTCCATTATTGTTGGTAAATTGCTTCTACTCTGTGCCCTCTGAACTGCTTTAGACCACCCCCCACTCCAGTCCGTCCCTTCAGGCCTTTTACACACCTCCAAGACTGGGCAACTAAGGAGCTAAGACTGGGCAACTAAGGAGCTAATCAATTAATTAAGATTAAAGAGTTCATTGATTAACTGAAGATTAGATAAAGAATTATTGCCTGGCACAGCAAGTTGTTAAATATTTTGACATCACTTCTGTATAAGGCCCATGTTAGTTTTTAAGAACTTTTGACAACAATTGAGGAGGATAATAACATTCATGTACAGAAGCAATGTATAATGAAGTGCTAAGTTGTTTAAGAAAGCCCTGTGTAATTTTTTTTTTTTTAAAGAGTGATAAAGGAAATATTATTTGAGATTGTCTAGAAAGATTGGTCAGGGATTTGGATAGAATAGAAATAAAGGGCAAGGGCAGAATATACAATATTTTTTAAAATTTATTTAACATATAGTAATTAAAGCCTCCCATTTGTTTACTGCCACTGTGTGCAAAGCACTTTGCACCCATTATCTTATTTATCTCTCATAACAGCACTGTGAGAAGAAAGGAGAAAATAAGACCTGATCACACAGATGCAAAGTGGAAGCACAGACAGCCTATGTGTTATCCACTCTTGCCCATTATGTGCAAGACTCTATAGGTGCTAGCATGGTGAATATGAAATGTATTTTTTACTTGTAATGGCCAAAAGAGAATCCAAGAAAATATTGACAGCCCGTAAGTGAATAAAAGAGTGTTCTTGGGCCTTCCACAATTGAGATCATCATTTTAAAATGACTGGGTAATACATTTTTGTATTGCTCATTTTAGTTTCTTCAACAGCAATATAAAAAGTAGAAATGTGAGCCACAGGGAACTAGCTAAAGTCATTATAATTTGAATATCCAATCTTCCAATGTTAATCTTCTTATAACCTTTGCATTACCTAAGAACAATAAAGCATACAGCCTAAGTATTTAGCCTATTGACAGTCTCGCTTTCTGTCTTTAAGTGGAAACTAAAATAGCAAGACTATTCATTAATGATTTTTATAGCAAATCTACCTTTTTCTAACTCTGCTTTCCAGCTTATGCCTTACACAACAATGAGCATGTACTTGCTATCACTAAATTATATGGGAAAATGGACATTTATGGGCCAGAGTATAACATCACCATCTTTCTTGCCAAACAATACTGCACAGTGAGTCACATGAAGGCAGAGATTTGATTTTATTTATCCTTGTGTACCCAGTATCTAGCATGGTTCATTGATAGTCACCAGATTATACATCCTTCAAGGGAGGATGGAGATAATATGAGATTGACAAGTTATGGGGAGACTTCCAGTCACAATGGCAGAGTAGGTAAACTCTACACTCACCTCCTCCTATGACCACCTCAAAATTATAACTAAACAACAGAACAACCATCATTGAGAATCACTTGAAGTCTAGCTGAACAGAGGTCTGACAACTAAGGATATAGAGAACAAGCCACATTGAGACTGATAGGAGGGACGGAGATGTGGAATGGGAGGGTCCCACACCCACGTGTGGTTGTTAAAAATTGGGAGAGCTGTTGGGCTGCGGAGTTACCCCTGAGAAGCAAGGGGTCCAAGCCCCACACCAGGCTCCCCGGCCCAGAGTTCCAGTGCCAGGAAGAGAAGTCCTATAACTTTTGGCTATGAAAACCAGCAGAAATTGTGGTTGAGTAAGACAGGGAATGGCAAGAATCCCAGGTGTTCCCCTTAAAGGGTCCACATACAAACTTACTCGCTGACAGACTCACTCGCTCTGAGCTCCAGCACTGTAGCAGAAGCTTGAAAGTCACCAGGGATATACAGGGAGGAACTGGATTGTCTGGCTTCAGGGCAAGAGCTGAAGTCGCAGCTTTCTCCTAGCCAGAAGTGCTGGCAGAGTCCATTGTTCCTTTGTCGAGCCCTCCTGCCAGCCTGTATGTTCAGGCAGGCAACATTGCCGAGTCTCCATCAACCTGGCTAAAACCATTCACCCCATCCTGGTGATTCCTCGAGAACACGCCCCACCAAATTTTCGGGCCCACCCAAGCCCTTTCCATTGGCATCTCCATACAAATAGTCTGTCTTGGTTAATGCCGTGGACTTTTCCAAAAGTTATCAAAGGTCCACAAACCCCAAACAAGCAGCTTCTGTCCTCCACATGCCCCATAACTCTTGCTAAGCCACCCAAAGCCTAGCACTAGCTACAGCCAGCCTCAATTCATAGCTTAGCACCTCCCAGGCACCTCTAAGCCCAGCAGAAGTAGCAATCACCTGCAGATTACTTTGTAGCTCATTCCAAGTGTCCCTAGGCAGGTCATGGGCAGCAGCTAAACTTGGCCTGCAACAGAGCCCCTCCCAAGAGACCTCAGAACCATCACACATGATTGCAAGCTTCATACCACACCAGAGCACCTCCAATCACCTCCACAAACAACACACCCATCAGGCAGACTGGGTAGGCACCAGAGCCCCACTAAAGCAAATCCTGCCCCATAGGGTCAACCTTTGTACAACAGCTTCTCCACTGTAGTCACAACCAGTCATCACAACCAATCAGCCCAAGAGTCATTTCCTCCTATTGACATGCAAACAGCAATCAAGGCTCAACTAGAACAGGAGGGCACACAACCCACACGAGGGACACACCTGGAGCACTTGGCTCAGGTGACCAGGGAGATCACACCACTGGGCCCCACAGGACACCTACTACATAAAGCCACTACTAAGATCAGGAGACATAGCAGCTCTACCATGTTTCCCCGAAAATAAGACTTAGCTGGACCATCAGCTCTAATGTGTCTTTTGGAGCAAAAATTAATGTAAGATCTGGTATTATATTATATTACATAAGACCCAGTATTATATTGTATTATATTATATTATATTACACTGTAATTGTATATATATGTATATATATATATATATGTATATGTATATATGTACATATATATATTACATTGTAATACAATATAATTATATTATGTTGTATTATATTATACCCCATATTATGTTATATTATATTATATTATATTATATTATATTATATTATATTATACCTGGTCTTACATTATATTAAAATAAGACCGGGTCTTATATTAATTTTTGCTCTGAAAGATGCATTACAGCTGATGGTCCAGCTAGCTCTTATTTTGGGGGAAACATGGTATGTAATACATAGTAACAAAAACAGGGAGATAGCCAAAATGGGGACACAAAGAAAGATGTCCCAAATAAAATTTCAGAACAAAGCTCCAGAAAAATAACTAAAGAAAATGGAGACATGCAATCTACCAGATGCAGAGTTCAAAATACTAGGTATAAGGGTGCTCAACAATCTTAATAAGACCTTCACCAAAGAGATAGGAAACATAAAAGTGGAGATAGAAAACTTTAAAACGTCAGAAATGAAGAATACCGTAACTGAAATAAAGAATACACTAGAGGGAATCAACACTAGATTAGCTAAAGCAGAGAAACAAATCAGCAATTTGAAAGATAAGGTAGCAGAAAACATCTAATCACAACAGCAAAAAGAAAAAAAGAATCTAAAAAAAAAAAAATGAGAACAGTTTAAGGGGCCTCTGGGACAACATTAAGTGTACCAATCTGCACATCATATGGGTACCAGAAGGAGAAGAAAGAGAGTGAGGAATTGAAAACCTATTTAAAGAAATAATGACAGAAAACTTCCCTAACCTGGTGAAGGAAATAGATATAGAAGCCCAGAGAGTCCCAAACAAGATGAACACAAAGAGACCAACACCAAAACACATCATAATTAAAATGTCAAAAGTTAAAGACAAAGAGAGAATCCTAAAAGCAACAAGAGAAAAGCAGTTAGTTGCTGACACGGGAACTCCCATAAGACTGTCAGCTGATTTCTCAACAGAAACTTTGCAGGCCAGAAGGGATTTGGCAGGAAATATTCAAATTGACGAAAAGCAATGACCTACAACCAAAATTACTCTACCCAGTAAAGCTATCATTTAGCATCAAAGGACAGATAAAGAGCTTTCCAAACAAGAAAAAGTTAAAGGAATTTCTCACCACCAAACTGGTATTAGAAAAAATGTGTAAGGGACTCCTTTAAGAAGAAGAAGAAAAATAAATAAAAAATATGAATAATAAAATGGCAGTAACTACATATTTATGAACAATTACTTTAAATGTAAATGGATTAAATGCTCCAATCAAAAGACATAGGGTGGCTGAATGGATAAGAAAACAAGATCTTTACATATGCTGCCTACAAGAGACTCACTACAGATTGAAAGACACACATAGACTGAAAGTAAAGGGATGGCAAAAGATAGGTCATGAAAAGGAAAAGGAAAAAAAAAGTTGTGGTAACAATACTTATACCAGACAAAATAGACTTTAAAACAAAGGCTATAACAAGAGATAAAGAAGGACCCAGTAATCCCACTTCTGGTTATTTATCTGAAGAAATCCAAAACTCTACTTCAAAGGAACATGTGCATCAATATGTTCATTGTGGCATTATTTACAATGGCCAAGATATGAGGGCAACCTGGGTGTTCATCAATGGATGAATGAATAAAGAAGAGGTGGTACAAATATACAATGGAATATTACTCAGCCATAAAGGAGAGTGAAATCTTGCCATCTGTAACAATATGGATGGACTTAGAGGATATTATGCTGAGTGGAGTAAGTCAGACAGAGAAGAAAAATGTCATATGATTTCACTGATATGTGGACTCTAGAGAACAGGAATAATGAACAAATAAAACAGAAACAAGCTCATAGATCCAGAGAGCATTTTGATGGTTGCCAGATTAGGGGAGGGGTTTGGAGGAATAGGTGAAGAGGAGAGGAAATTAAGAGGAATAAACTGTTAGTCACAAAATCGTCATGGAGCTATAAAGTATACCATAGGGGATATAGTCAGTATTGTAATAACTATATATGGTGTCAGATGGGTCCTGAATTTATCAGGGTGATCACTTCCTAAGGTATATAAATGTCTAATCATTCTGCTGTATGCCTGAAACTAATATAGTATTGTAGGGTAAATATAATTGAAAATAAACAATTATTAAAACAAAATGAGAAGTTAGGGAATAATTTCTGGAGCTGAGCCTTGAAGCTGATCCCGGTATTAACTAGATATATAGAAAAGGGCATTGTAAGGAGGAGATAGTGTATACTGAGCAGTGTTTCTAAAATAAGAACGATTACAGAGTTTGTATGTTTAAGGATAGCCTCAATGCCTCTGCAGTCTTTTCGCTCCTGGCAATCCATTTTTCTGGAGTTGTTTCCCTACTCCCCTCTCCTTTGTCTTATCCCCTATTCATCTTTTAAAATTCATTCCTCAACGAATAAGAAAGAAAGAAAAGAGGAGACATAGGGGAGGCATTTAAAAGGCAAATGAACTGATTGTAATCTGTAAACCTTATTGGATCCAGAGTCAAACAAACTGTAAAAAAAAATCATGACATTCATGAAACAGTTGGAGATTTGAATACCAACTGGATATTTGATGCTAAGTTATGGGTAATATTTTAGGTGTGAGAATGGTATTGTGGTAATGTGAAAAATAAGTTTTTCTTAAAGATACACCCTGACATATGCACAGATGAAGTAATTTTATCAAAATAATATAGGAGAGGGAAAATGAGTAGGGATTAGATAAAACAATCAATAAATAAACAAACAAACATATATAATTTTTTGTATCTTCCTAGAAGACATTCCTTTTCCCTCCCTCCCCACCAGTAGGTTCCATCTCCTTGCTCTGTCCTGAATGCTCTGGGCATGTTTCACAATTATATATTCATGTGAGTCTTCATTGCCAGAGGAAGCTCATTAGTAAGGACAGAGATTTTTTTTTTTTTTTCCTTTTTTTTTTTTTTTTTTTTTCTTCCTATGACTGGCTTGTTGGAGGGCCACAATAATGTTGAATAGGGTGAAAAGATAAAGGAGTGGATTCGGACCTCCAAGTTCTACAGTAGGGTGTGTGATTCAAGCAGTGGACTCCCTTCATTTCCCCAACTTTCATCTACTTAAGAAACAAATCTCAGTTCATGTTTTATATACAGAACAGTGTTTGCTCATAACTGAAAGTCAGGAATGCAGCAGCCTGATTGAAACTAGGTAATTCACACGTTTACATTTAATATCCACAAGAAAGCCATGTTGGGAGGCCACATTCTTAATCAGTACATGATAGCATTGTTCCAAACCTATTTGGTTGTCATAGAGATAAGGAAAATATAAGGAAAAACATTTGCCTTTTATTTAAATTTTTTAAAAAATTAAATTAGGGTGACCTGAACCTAATTTTTGCATGTAATTTTACAAAATTTCTGAGGCACCTTCCTTCATCAACTTCCTCGTTATAGCATTGTGAACATTCTCTTGGTCCTTTATAGGTGCTTGTTTTGTACCAATGAAAGTTACAGCTCTGAAAAGTAGGGACTGGACAGACTGGAAAGATTGTGCCTGGTGATTTAGTCAAAATCTTGCCTTTGCTCCAAACTATGCTGAAGCAGCCAAGACAAACAAAAATCTACCTCATTTTCATTGTTTTAAGGAGAAGATTTTAATCAAATCACTCCTTAGTAATATACTATTATTGGAAATATTAATTTACTTACATTGCCAAATTTTTTCTCAAATAACTGTTTGGGCACATATGTGTTAACAATGGAAAGGAATCAATCTGTCCCTCAGAATTGTTAGATAATTACCCACCCAGGAGCAATCCAATGAGGTGAAAGCATGCATAAAAACATGCACGATATCCCCTAGAAAACCGGTTTCATAGACTACATGGAATTTGTTGGGGTTTTTTTAATGAGTTGTTTTCATCTATGACAACTAAGTTAGAATTTCATAAATATTAATATGTGCATATGAGAGAACCCAAAGGGATTTACTTCCTTCTGTAGTATAGATTTACTTTCTGATACTATATTACAAATAAGGAGTATGTATACCAAGACCTATTATGGTATCTAATAATAACTATTGATTATCTAGATATCGAGCCTTCACTGGAGTGTTTTTGTTGGTGGTGGTGATATTTTCTGTATGTCCAGAACCTAGCACAGGGCCTGAAAAAAGTCTGAGCTAAGTAAATGTTCCTTGACTTTTCCTCCTGCTCTTGGTTTTTCCATGGGTCTTGCTACCTACCATGAACAAGCATCCACTTTATTTCTGATGTGGAGAGCAAGCCCAGGAATGATAGAAGCACAGTAACTTAAGAAGGTTCTACAGAGTCTGACAAGACTATAGGGAATGTAGAGGTTAACTGGCCATCTGTTTATTTCTAATCTTCATTGGAATTCATTGGATGACAAATGATTCCAGACTTCAGCAGGATAAACTGGTTGGGTTATGTAGGTTGGATACTACACACACCAAAGTGTGCATCATTGCCCTGAGAGTTGAGAGACCGAAAAATGTAAAGCATAGATATTTTCATTTTTATCATCTACGTAGAATTCTTTTCACCATTGGGTCAAGACTTGGTTTTGAACTCTTGCCTTATTAAAGCTACAAACCCTTTCATTGGTTTGCCCTAATGAAGAATTCAATAACTGCAAGTATTTGTTCTTTCATTTTTTATTCAGTTATTCATAAGATATTCATTTAGTGCTTACTTTGTTTAGCACTGTTTTGCATGCTGAATAATACATGATAGCATTTTGAGTTTGTTTGGTGTTAATTTTTTGTTTCTTCCTTTATTTTCAAGGTTGGAATTATTATCTGTTTCTCAGTTTCAGAGCATAAATACACTTGTGGGGCCTTCACATGGGGTGAAAAGAAACAAATGACCAACACTAAAAGATTTAAACTTAAAAATCATAAGCCATTATGTTAAAAGTATAAACCATGCTCTGTTTTT
This sequence comes from Rhinolophus sinicus, assembly GCF_036562045.2. Classification (NCBI taxonomy): domain Eukaryota; kingdom Metazoa; phylum Chordata; class Mammalia; order Chiroptera; family Rhinolophidae; genus Rhinolophus; species Rhinolophus sinicus. Next base: position 111,567,480 of record NC_133756.1, read on the forward strand.
AAATAAGTGGGTCTAAGTTTGAAAGACCAGGAGATCATTCTGTTTATAAATTGGTTGCATTCTTATGTGGGCCTTAATTGCAAATTGCATATTTATAATATATGCATACATTTGGCATAGAAATGTATGTGTCCATAGAGATACATACATATACATATATGATGAAGAAAGAGTATACTTCCCAATCGGCACAGTGCCAGGAAATGTTTCTTCATAGATTTCTCAGCTGAAGCATAAAACCAATTTGCTTTTATACATGGCCTTCTGAATTGAAAAGTTATTGCCAGAAGCAAGAATCTTGCTTTATGGTAAATTAAGAGAAATGAATGATTTGAATGAGTTTGAACAAAGGGAGAGAGTCCATGAGGGGAAGGGCCATGTCTGTTGTGCTCACCATTGGATTCCCAGGACCTAACACTCTGCCTGGCTCGTATTAGGCATTCAGTAAATAAGCAGATCAATTAATGCAAGCTCAAAATAGGGAAAATATTCTAATAGAGCATTTTAATGGGCCAGGAAATTCTTTGTACAGAGAATGAAAAAGAAATCTTTCCTGCCCGAAGTTTCAATTAAACTCAGAAACCATGTATTATCTTCTAAGTTCTGTCAGGGACTAGGAATTTAGTGCTGAGTGAAACAGGTTCTTATGCTTTAGAATCTCTCAGTCCATTAGAAAGATAAATGCATGTATATGTAAAATTTTACTTCTATTTTATCATAATTTAAGTTACCAGGGCAAGGAACGATTACCTTCCCTCTACTTAGAGGGACTAAAGAAAGCTTCTCTGAAAGGAATATCTCCACAGCATTTTAAAAAACTAAAGGACCAAGAGTATCTCAAGTAGAATGAGCAATATACACAAAGGCACAGAAAGACACAGAGAGATGTAAAGCTGTTCTGGGACTGTCTAGGTTTTTGTTCCTATCCTATAAAATACGTTGACAATGCCAAGAAAAGTGGTAGGTGAGGCTAGAGAGGAAAGGTTGAAAATGGATTTTCTATCCCTACACTTTTACAAATTGACAATTGGATGTTTCTATGCATGAGTCAGGAGACCCTTCACTCTGTGTCCTTTCTATGAAAACCCTACCTGCTTCAATGCCCACCACATCTATGATGCCAGATGTAACAAGAGGTGTCCATTTAAATACCTTCTTCTTTCAAGGACTTCAGGCTGAGCTCCATCTTTCTGTTTTTTTCACGTCATCTCCCCTGGAGATTGTGAAGTGAGAGGGAGACAGGGGCCTCCTCTTCCTTTAATTTCTGTAAAGACCTAGTAGCGAATCCTAGACCAAACAGAAGGAAGTTAGCTACTTGTGGTGAAAGCATCACTCATTTCTCCAGCATAGATCTTAAAAATTTTTGACAAGCTGGTTGCATTTCTGGACCAACTGCCATACTGTCAACTGTATATGTGAATTATTTGTGAAGACCACGTGGAAATGCCTCTTTTAGATACGTATGTGCTGGGGACTAGGACATTAAAATTCAGTCTAAATCTCAGGATTGACAGAAATGAAAACACAATTCTATTTACAAGTGAATTAGAGAATGTATTAACATCATACCAGCTCCATTTTCACCATCTTCCAGCAATGTACATTAGTCTGAATGTCATATGCTTAGATAGCTATTATCAGTGTAGGTAGGACAGACTTGGCTATCACATTTAAACGGCAATAATTCTATTTCAAAGGCCAAATGAATGAAAAACGCACTTCAAAACTCATTGGATGCACTGAGAAAGGTCATCTAATCTTTAATGCAGACAAAAGCTTATTTTAAGGAATTCCTTTTTGAAATAAATCTCCTTTAGTTGTGTTTTTCTGTTTCATTCTCTTGATTTATGCCTATAAATGCATGCAGCTTTAATTATCAAAAGGCAGATGTGTCAAAGGAAATATGCGTATGCAGGAGTGACCATATATCCCAGGTCGTCTAGGCCAGTTCCAGTGTATGTCTAGATTTGGAGGAATATTGACCATAGGTAAACAGGGCTGGGATGGGGCATCTGAATCACGAATCACGATATCTGTCATATCCCTCAGGTCACCCTTGGCAGAGACAGAGCAGTTAAGAGCTAATCTAATCTTTAAAAAGTATTCCTCCCCTGTTTGTACTCTTCTTTGCTCTAAGTTGTGTGCTATGTTGTAGGTGATTCTTTGTTTTACTCCTGCAGCTTAATGTAAAGTCCTTAAGAGAAAAATACTGTGCCTATTTCTTGCTGTATCTGCATTGCCTAGCACAGTACTTGACCTAAGGTAACCCAGGAATGGTTGACGAATGAAAGTGAGCCCACCTCTTCTCTCCTAGAACCAACTCTACCAGCCTCATCCATGCAGGATTCTCCCTCATACTCCAGCTGTACTCTTACCAGTAGCTCAGTGCCCTCTTTCTGGTGCTTGAGTCATCTCTTCTCCAAGCTGAGCCCTAGTCATTATGTGCACACATTTTATTTTTCAACACTTCTGAGGTTCCAGCGCATTCCATTTATTCATTCTCTGGCAGTACTTTAAAACTAGTTGATTAATCAAACCTTTAGCCCCTATTTATTGAGAGCTTGGTGTAGCCAAGCATCCTGCTGGACAGAGGAATTTTCAGCCATGCAAAAAATATGTTCTCTGCCTTCAAAGTGTGTTTGGAGCTCAGGCTATGTAATTCGGATAGGAAAACTCATAGTGCCTGTCAGGTCTTGGTAGAGTGAGAAATAAATATTAGTGCTGACTGATGGACTTTCAGAAGGCAACTTTTTCAATCTGAGAGACGTGGAATATCCAGGAAGTACACATACTTCAGTTAGCTTTTCAAACGTAAGTTGTGTCTAGGTTGTAAGAGAAGTGGAGGACACCAGCATTTTAAGGAAGATTGATACACTTTCCAATCTACTATTTATTGATTCAACAAATATTTATCAAGAAGCTGCTGTGTACCAAGCACCAAGCTAGAGATTAGTACCGTGACTTTTCTGAGGTCAAGTGTGGCTCGGCTTTCCCTAATTTAATCCCAATCCCTATCCATAACCTCATTCATTCCTACAGCTTTAACTACTACCTCTCGGCGTGCAAAAGGCATCCAACTCTACCTATCCACCCCCAGAATCTTCTAGTGAGTCTAATCTTAGATCTCATCCTAAGGGAAAGCGAGGTGCGATGATTCCACTCCACCCACTCTCTGCCAGCCGTTCCCACTCTCCCCACCCAAAGGCACCAGACACCATGAGGCCTGTTAGAATTTAATACCCTGAAATCTTTGCAGTTATATAATACTCTAGGTAGTGCAATTATGAGTGTGAAAAACATGTGTTTTAAGTGTTGCTCCACACCACTGCTGCCAGTTTGGCACTGGAGAGCCTTGTGGCCTAACATGGACCAGCCTGCAGGAGGGCAGCCTATGTATCACCAGACCCATCCTCACTGTTAATAGTGGCAATACTATGTTCACTCACGGAATCCATACCATGGACCAGATGCTGTGCTATGTGCTTTCTGTTTGCAATAGCTCATCGTCACAGTACCTCCAGAGATACCACTGCTGCCATTTTATACATGAGAATATGAGGTCACAGACGCAGCTTGCCCAAGATGTCAGGTCCCGTAAGTGGCAGGAGTCAGGATGAGAATCCAGATCTATTTGCTTCCCCATGCAGTGCTTTTTCTACTACATTACAACAGAACTAGGTTAATAGTTTTCAGTGCCTCAAACTTTCATTTGGAAAGTGGGGATTGATTCTTATCTCTGTGTGCCTCAGTACTGCAATGCTCTTGACAACTAAGGTTTGTCAAAGAAAACCAACACCCTAGGTGGTATTGTTACCAGGCTGAACAATGGGAAGGATCCAGATATTTTTTTTAGTGGAATTACCAATCCAAAAGTGGTTTATGACCCAAGAGCATACAGTCTGCAAAGGAACCTTTGGCCATGAAAAACCAGTGAACTGCATTCACTCACTCACTTAATTAATACTTTGGAAGCTTCAACTGTGGACCACACACTGATAATGCAGACACAATGTACATTTTTAACAGGTGTCTTTCCAGGTCTCATACATATTTAACAGGCAGCTTGTCTTGGGAATTAACGTACACTTCCAATTTATAGTGAGGTTTTCAGCTCAATGGTCTACTAGCAGGAGGAACAGTAAAAACAGCAGCTCTTAACCTCTGAGATAAGATGCTGGCAGTAGTGTGATACTCACTGCGGGCAGCGTCTGAATGGAAAAAGCAAAAGCACTTGGCATCAGACAGTCTAGGGCTCAACTCTTAGCTCTGACATTGAATAGTTGGCTGTGTAATCTTAAGTTATTCCACCTTTATTAGCCTCAGTTGTACAACTGCAAGGTGGGAATACTACTAGTCATTGAATTTTTTTGTTTTTTAACTCAATTGTTTAACATATTTATGGAACATTAAATCAGTCAAGACAACAGACCATACCTTATGTGTTTGAAACAGAAAGGGATGTAATTCAGGGTATTAACGTACTTAGAAATTGTTGGAAGGGTTGGAGCAGTGATAGTCAGGGGTGGGGACATCAACACCCAAACTGGGAAATTTTAAGAAGCCATTTCCTGAGCCATAGTTTCTTGTAAGACCTGAAGCTGGAGACCAACAGTGAACTGTGGAGTCTGAGGAAACTGTAAGAAGTTATAACAGTGGTTAGTAGTGCAAATCCTGTGCCTCTACACCACCACTCATCCACATCCCTAAACTCCTGCAAGTTACTCTGATAGGAAGAATCTAAGCTATAACCCTGCTGACAAGAGATTCTGGAAATACGGTTCTCACTTTTCTAGCCCCTGTGGGATAGTTGGAGAGCATTGGGGTGGGGATTAATGATTGGTGCTGAGATGACAGCCAGAACAATCACCTCCTATGTGCCAGGAATTGTTCTGCAAGTACAGGGGTGAATAAAGAGACAAAGTATTCCCCTCATGTAGCTTACATTTAATTGTGGGAGATTAAATAAGTTAATATATTCATACATTTTATAGATCCAGGCACATAGTAGGTACCTTAGAAATAATTCTTCCTTTCTTTTAAGTCTAATACTCTGTCTCCTCTCCATGAGATTCCTGAAAAGGTAACTAATTCAAAAATTAAAAATGGAAGAGCTGAGGGTGTGCCATTGGTGCCAAATAGTGAGGTTTTAATTGACAGTGCTCATTTTAGTGTGTATTGATTTTGAAGGCCATTTGGACATGCTTTAAAGCAGATATTCTCTCAGTAGATAATATAGACCATCATTAAAGATATTTATCCGATTTGTGTATTTACTCAGTCCAAGTATATCGAAATACAAATGTCCCATAGAGATGCAAACATTGCCTCTTTACAGCAGGAATGAGGATGAAAGCTGAACGGTCAGGGCATGCATTAACCTATTTATTTACATGAATGATTCATTTACTCTGTCCTGAGGATTTGACAGTCACCTTCATATCTGTCTCCAACAGGAGGTCACCGTGCTTTGTTTCCTGTCTTAAGCCAGACAGGTGAGCTGCAGTCGATTCACTTACCTGCCCCTCACCCCCACCACTGAGGCAGCTTTGCAGTGCCCTTCAGAGTCTGGGGTGTGAGCTGTCTTCAGCACTTGCAGTTCCCTTTGTCTTTAATCGAAGCTGTGGAAGCTTCACAAGGGGAAGAACACACAAGATTTGGAGAAGTCATGAGAAGTGTATGCATAGGGAGAGATGGGAGGAGAGAGGAAAATCAAATAGTATTATTTTATCACTGTCCTATCTTCCCAGCACTCCTTTCCACCTACACCTTCCCATGTACACATGTACATGAATCCTTCCTCCTCCTGTCAATACGACCTTGGTAATATTTATGTATCTCATCTTAAATGTCAGTGCATAGCTTTACCTATAATCGCATGAGCAATATTACCAAAGTGAAATATTGTATCAACTTTGGTCCTGATAGAAAATGTCTATAGGTAACCCTTCCGAAAATTCTTAGTTTAATGAAACATGGGAATTTACATAAAAATATATACACACAACACCCTTGGAGGCAGCAGCTACTGGGCTCAAGTTGGTGGTGGCCTAACAGGAATCAGGGCTCAGTGTCATCAGACTTTTCATTTTTGGGGTAGCCACAAATGTGGATTTTAATGTGAAATTTCTCAATGTTTACATGTTACCCCTGGATTCACATGTCTGAAAATACCATGAAGTTAAAGAAGACATAGTTGTGGGTCACATATTGTTGGCATGTTGCTAATTTGTGACCTGCTTCATGACATCTTCTGTCATGGAACCTGAATAGCTTTATTACACATTATTGTTTCTTGGTACAAGTTGGTATCAAACAATACAGTAAATGTTTAAATAAAAATTTTATTACAGTAAAAGACACATTGCCATTAATCCCCCTCAAAATACTCCCTCTTACTTCAAACACATTTATCCCATTGTTCTTGCCACTTTCTGAAGCAGTTCTGGAAGTCTACTTTTGTGAGTGTCTTTAGTTGTGGTGTCATGGCTACCTTGTTGCCCTGAATCATTTTGACTTTGGGGAAGAGCCAGAAGTCGAACGGTGCCAGACCTGGTGAATAAGCTGGATGAGGATTGTACCATAATGTTTTTATTTGACCGAAATTGCCATATACCAGAAGCGACGTGTGACACGGAGCGTTGTCATGATGGAGGATGATTTACGGCACTTTAAAATACACCTTCTCTCAACCATAGCTGACACCCAACTGATGGCACTGAACAAGTTGAAACTTGTCACACACTCAATGTGTGACTTGTCACACTCGAAGGCTCGATGTGCCGCTTCCCATGTTGAAGATCCCTGCTTTCCGTTGGATGGCACTTGGTAGCAGCATTCACTGTATGTTTTGATCACAAAAGAAGGGCTCTGTGTCACACATCACTTCAGGTATGGCAATTTCTGTCATAAAAACATTACAGTGTGTTCTCTTCTACCTTATTCACCGGATCTGGCACCATGTGACTTCTGGCTCTTCCCCAAAGTCAAAATGATTCAGGACATTGAGGCAGTCAGGACAGCACAACTAAAGACACTCATGAAAGAGGACTTCCAGAACTGCTTCAGAAAGTGACAAGAATGATGGGATAAGTGTGTTCGAAGTGAGGCGGAATATTTTTAGGGGGATTGATGGCAATGTGTCTTTTACTGTAATAATTTCTTTTTTTATTTAAACATTCACCGTAGTTTTAACCACACCTCATATTCTCCCCACTGGGCTAAGAGCTCCTTAAGGGCTGAGTTGTGTGTTATTTTTCCAAGATTATCAATTACCATGCTTCCCAAGACATAAGAGGTGTTCAGAACAAAACAAAACAAAACAACTTATGCCTTTGCAGGTCTTTTTTTCTTTTTTTCAGAGTAAGTGTGAGCCTCTATTCACCCCCTAGAACAATCTTTTTCTCTCCTAATCTTCTCAGCTATACATTTATTTGTAAAGTCCTAATATGAGTCATCATAAGTCACAATAGTAGTAACTAATGCTAGCATAAATATTTTAGTTTGGAACATGCTACTTAATACTTTTTTGGAATTTATAGTCTACCTAATGTAAGAAAAATAACCAAATCTCATTATCATGGTCTTTGTCCTGCTTTCAGATTTGGTTTATTTGGAGACTCTATAGTATAAGGAGAGCAATTATAGGTTATAGAGGTTTAAATTTTGTCACTGTCATTTGTCAGCCATGTGAAGTTGGGCAATTCATTTAATTTAGGACTCAGCTTACTCATCTATAAAATAGGAATAATAATACCCACCTCAGGATATTTGTAAGGATTACATTAAGTAGTGTACATGTAACCTTGTATATAACAGAAATTAAATAAATGTTCATTCTTTGGGTGAAAGGGCATCTCACTTTATCTCACTTCTTTGACTCATTAAAGCCTATATTCACATAGGCTTTAATGTATATTTGCTTTTCTAAAAATAAATAAAAACAATTGTTTAGCACCTATGAAGAAACAGAAAATGTTTTCATATTTGGATAATTATGTAGTCCAAAATTAGAAAAATGAAATGGAATGTGTAAGCTTGTTACACAGTTCTGGTGTTTATTTTTAATATTATCTTTAACATTAGGCCTTTGACACAAATTTCAAGAGCTGATTACTGCTAATGTTTCTGACCTGGGCAGCTGGGTTGTCCATAGTGCCTTCCTGGAGGGGAAACTGGTTTCTGGAGTTAGGAATTCAGTTCTAACGTTCTGAGTCATCTGAACAATATCCAGAAGAACACATGTGATAGAGTTAGGTAAAGTTGTAAAGAGAGATGTGAGGTGGAGAAGATAATTGAATGGGGGAGAAGAGAGTGCTTAGGGAAGGGTATAGAGAGTAAGGAGAGAAGAGAGTAATAGAAGACTTTAGTTAGCACTTGGAAAACTCATCCTAGTGGCCTGGAAATATAGGAATTTTCTGACTCTGCTTCACAGACATTGCAATCTGGGACAGAACCTCCGATTTAGGATTCAACAAATAATATGAAGTCCAATATTTAGGAGAGGCACTTTGAGGATCCCAAAAGGAAAGGGATGGCATGATCTCTTAGTTTACAAGCAAATAGGCCATGCATTCAGAAGCAATTACATAACAATACAACTTAGCATAAACAATGCAACACAATACATACTGTTTAGTATGGGATCACATTTACCTGATGGCAGGCTTTGGGAATTTGGGGAAGAGAGAAAGTGATTCATCCATGGTCTTGGCAGTGTGTGGGTTATAGACCAGGCTCTGAAGCCATATTGTCTACCATAAAATCCCAGATCACTGCTTATTTAGCCTTCCTGCTCCCCAGCTTCCTCACCTATAAAATGAGGGTAAGCCCTACTACACAGTGCTGTTTTGTACAAAGAAAGATGGAGCCTCGTTGGCATGCCAAACCTGATGAGTAAGATTGTGAGCAGAAAACCAAACCTACTGGCCTGCCAGAGAAGTAGCCTTATAGCACCTCTGGGAAATAATTACCTGGAGAGAGGATTCAGGAGTAGGGTAAAAAAGGGTAAAGGAACAGACCCAAAGAAGTGGGGTATGAGTGTATGTGTTAAGTCTGTGCAGAGAGGATGTGTGGACTCCTACAGACCCTCCACTCTGGGTGTGGACCAAGGATAGATAAGGAATGGGAGGTAGGGGTTCTCTCTCTTGCTCTCTCACTTGCTCTCTCTCAATCTCTTTAATTAATCCCTTTGTGCCTTGGTTTCATCATCTGTAAAAGGAGATAATAAAATGAGTTTACACATGTAACGCTCTTACAATGTTGTCTGACCCAAGTGAACGCACAAAACATGTTGGCTATTATGACTATATGTCATTCGTTGTGTTCCTAATATATATCATGAACTGTGACCGGCGCTGAGATGTGGAGGCAAAGAAAGTTACAGTCAGCCAAGGCCTAGAGGAGAGCATTTGAGAGTGCTGCATCCAGACACATGGACCGGGTTTCACATCTGGGATCCATCGTTCCACCTCTGTAACCTGGAGCCAGTGTCACCTTCTATAAACTGTGGGTGACGTTAACACCCACCACAGGGTTGTGGGGAAGAAATAAGATTAATCTCTATATAAGTCATGCAGTATAGTTCCTCACAAACACTAAATGCTCAATCCGGGAAAGACTAAAGAAAGCATTTGAGAGGTGGTGAAAATTGATACATAAAATGTGGAGAGTTGGAGAAGATACGCAATTCCAAGGCTTTCCAAGGGAGAAGATATTTTTCAAAGTCCTTTGTTATATTTGTTCAACAATGTTCTCACACAGTAGAGCACATTGTGAATAAGAAAGTCGGTCATACTGGGCCGAGGTAGATTTTACTAAGCGAAAGGACTGATTGTTTCAAACAAGAAAATGTATTGCAAATCATTTAGCTTACCAAAAAATGAAAGTCAAATGGTGTCAGTCACAATTGCAAAATACACTTTAGCTACTAAGAATAGCTATATTTATTATCATTATCATCTTGTGAAGCTGAGAACAGTCTTCTTAACCTTTGATCTCTTTGCTGGCAGTTGGATAGAATTAGCATAATTATGGTTGGTTGGAGAGATCATTTTTGGCAAGAATTTGTTTTCTTCTCTCGTGTCTGTAGGAGATTTAGATTATCACAGTAAAGCTGCCTTTTACAGAAATAATAAGATCTCTATGTGTTCGTCCTCACCCTTCTTGAGAAGACAGCAACCCTAAAAATCTTTCAAAAATGCCTTCACATACAGAAAGTGTCCCGTTTAAAATCTGTTGGGGATTCACTATGAACAAACAAGAATAAGGAGCCACTATGCAACTGGGCTATAATTAAGAGGAGCTACAGAATCGAAATAGCTAAGTGGTGGTGGTAGTGGGCGGGGGAGGGGCGGGGGCACTTGCTGTTAAGTGTTTCCTAGACCTTAGCTCTTATATGCCTGTAATTATGCAGTCTTGGCAGCTATGGCTGGTATACTTAATTCACAGAGAAAATCAGTAACATGCCTATGGTCACACAGCACAGCCACATCTTCTTTTCCCTGCTGCCATGCTGTCTTAGGTTTGTATGTTCATGGAAGGCATGCAAGTTTATTTTGTGCAGGTAACTATGCGTGTTCTGTTGGCCTAGTGTCTTTGGCAGTGAGAAGAAGGTGGTAAGAGTATAGTATATGTGAAAGCATGGATATTATCAGTAAACAACAGTGTAACAAACAATGGTGTATCAAAGGCAAAGGTTACTGGTAAGATTTACCAAGTAAGTAAATGACTGATAAACCAAAGGTTAAAACATGGTGTGAGTTTGGGGGAAAATGTTAATGGCAGAGGTGAGATTAGAACCCAGATTTCTTAGATCCTAGGCTAACCACCAACTAATGGATATCAGCCTTGCATCTACAGGTGTCAGGTGCCTCCCTCATGGGATTTCTCACTTCACCTCTAACAATGGGGTTAGTGAGGTAAGGAAATCAATTCAAGAGATCTGTCCTTTTGTTAAGCCATCTAATTGACTAACAATGCCAGGCACTAACTATAATGTTTAATACCTTTTCCTTGGAGTTGTAGCAGCCAGAAATCATGGACAGAATGAGACAGATCCCAATTTAAATGTTCTAACAAAGAGCTATGAAACCGAGGTGAAAGGGCAAATTTTGCTCTTTCATGAAGTCTTGACTGAAAAGATGACATTTGTTGGGTCTTGGAGGACCTCAGGAGATACTAATGGAGTAACAAGTGGAAGAGGCCTTGTAGAGGGAAGACCTGGAGGTGTGAAAATTGGTGACTATTCAAGGTTCTACCCCTGGCGTCAGAGGTTCCAAGAACAAATGGTGAAGGGGAGATGTTGGCTTCTGTGTCAATGAGTGCAAAGCAGTCTGGGGTTGGTGACCTAAGAATCATTATTCAGTGTTGGTGTTTCACATACCAATATTTTAACATATTGACAGCATCTAAAGTACAACAAAATGTAGTTTTACAGCCTATATTGGGATCAGTACATTCTATTAGAAAGAAGGAAAGGGAAGGTGGAAATGATTTTCCTTGAGAAACAAATTGGTACTATGCTTAGAAAAAATGTGAAGATAAATAAATTCTCATTGTGGAACAAATTCTGGCCTGTAGCATAGCAAGTTTTCTCTATCCCTTCTCTACTAATTCTTCTCTATCTTCCCTCCCTCCTGCTGGGGAGGGAAAGTAGGCAGGGTATGTGTGTCAGGCTAGGGAAGGAAGTTCTGAGTGCTACCTGGCTTCGTGTCCTATCCACATAGGTGAAGAGGCTATAGGAGAGATCTCTGACCAGGACCTGCCAAGGAGGAAATGATGGATGGAAAGCCCCTGAGGCTCTGAGAAAGTCTCTGTTATCTAAAGAGCTTCAACACCTGGCATTATGGTTCCCTGTAGTCACTTTCATTCAAGCAGAGTGACAAGTTTTGAAAGTACTAGTTCATTGGAATGGGATTTTGCTGGAAGTGGATTCAGTGCTGACTGTTCAGGGTTGTGGTTTTTGTTCCATCTGTTAATATTTCTGAGTTCTCTGCACATCCAGCAAGTGCCACCTTGTGTTGCCCTGACCTGTATAGTCTCAGATACGTTATGGCCAGGTGAGCTGGGTGCATTTGTGCCAGAGCCTCTCCGAGGAGGCTCAGGTCGCATCTGCAGAATTCCTACAGCCCTGTTTAGGCTCTTTGAGGAGATGCTAAGATTTGGATGAGGACAAGTTCCCTAGTGCACTCTGATGCCAACAGCTCACTGCTGAGAGAGTAAAATAGTATGTGGCAGCGATGGGGGCGGGTCCAGGGGGGTATATATATATATATATATATATATATATATATATATATATATATATATATATATATACACACACACACACACACACATACCAGGGGTACCAAAAAACTGTATACACATTTTAAGAAAGGAAAAACTGTATTAAAATTATGCTTATGGTAACCACTTTGAGCACCTCTTGTAATTGCAGAAGTCACATGTGACTTGTATTCATCTTTTGTTATCGGTATATATTGAGTATTACAAATTTAATACGGTTTTTTCCTTTCTTAAAATGTATATACATTTTTTGGCACCCTCCGTGTGTGTGTGATTAGATTTTTTGGATTTGAATTTATGCAGTGAAACTTTTGACTATCCAGTTGGGGAAGAGTGGTCAGCAAGAGTATAGAGACTTGGAGAGCTGTTGCAGGTTCTTAATTCATGTACACTTTCTAAATTTTCTCTTTTCTTCATAGGAATTGATTATGAAAAACAAAATCAAGTCTCTTAAGACTCTTTTGAGAATTTACATTATGGCTGATTTTAAATTCACACACGCACATGTACTCACATATAAACCCCTATGGTTAAGGACAATTGCTGCGAGGTGTAGGCAGGGCATGGGACTCACCCATCTGCTCCCAAAGCACGTCCCAGCTGAGCCAATATAAGCGCTCCGACAGCTTCTCCCCCTCAGGGTAACCTTTTCTGAACAGGAAATGCTGGGTACAGTGTGGTGCAGCCAGTGACGATGTCTGTCTCATCAGGTTTATGATCTCTATTGTGTTTCCTGAAGAGCTGAGTTGGAAGCATGTCTACTGTCTCTCCTTCTTCTTACATTTTTTTCTTCATTCATTCAACAGGCATTTATGTATTTACCTCGGGCTGATCATGTGCTAAGCACGGAGCAAGGTGCTGAGGCTGTGTTTTTAAATGGTCATGTCCCCCAGTCCTTAGTGGTGAGGGAGAGAGTCGTCACCCATTATAATACACTTTGCTGATATAGGAGCCCAGAGGGCACTTTATTTATTAAGCATCTACGTTATGCCTGGCCACCTAGGCATGAAGACCCCTGTCTACCCTCGCAGGGATTGGGATCTCACAACACCCAGCTACAGAACGTAGATGCAACTGTATGTGTTAACCGTTCCCCTTGTTCTGGGGCTAGCCCAGTCCCTCAGCCATCTCCCCCATGCCTCCCATCTCTGTGTGCTCCCAAGCTGACCACACAAGCCAAACTCTAGGGCCGGGTTCTTATCCCCTCATGAATGTGGTAACTGGCTGCTAGCAATATCCTGAGGAAATGCTGTCATACATGAAACTAACATGATTTATCTTATTTCAATTTCGGCAGATATTTTTAAGTCCCCATTAGATACAAACGTCTGAGCTGAGTCATTAGTTGTGAAAGGGATAGCTATTACATGTCTCCTCTCCTTGTAGAGTTGTGTCATTCAGGGGGAAGAGAACACATAAATAACCAGCAAAATACAAAGCAGCATGTGGGCGTCACAACAGAGTGTCCTGTGAATGTGCCGTGAACAAAGCAGCTCCATTTTGACCAGAGAAGACAGGAAATATTTAGATAAGGGACTGGTCATTTTTCTGCGCCATGAAGGTTGGTTAGAATGTCAGCAAAGAGAAAAGAAGCATCATTGTAAAGACAAGAAAAATTAAAATTAAAAGGAATATGGTTGGAAAAGGACAAAATATGCTCTGAAAACACTTGGTGCACTTGGAATGTTGTAAGGGATGGTCGTCCATAGGAGTTAAGAAGAAAGGGAGGCCAAGAGCAGATCACAGAGCCTTGAATATGAGGCCATGGCATCTGTGGTACACGTTCTCTGCTATTGCGGTTACCATCTAGAGACAGAGCCAAAATGGTCCTTTAACTTGGTTGGTAAAAATTTGTCACATAAGTGTGAGAGGTGGCAGTAGGATGGAAAAAGCAAAATCACTGCCGCAGGAACTCCCAGCCTGGTGGCACCTACTTGTATCCACAGCACACTATAAATTCACCCTCTAAATTTAATATTCACCAATTAAAAAGTATTTCTCAGCCTCCCCCGTCCGTGTGGTTTCCTACTCCTCACATGCACATGGTCACTTTCATTAACAGATAAAATATATTTATTTCTTTGTGAAAATGTGCCCCGAAAGAAATTCCCCATGTGATAGAAATGAAAAGTGCCTAAAATTTTACTAGATTTTATGAGTGGATGTGACATGTACGTGATAGTCACAAATCTTGGAATTCTCAGGCGGCCCAAGCTGTAGCCTGCTTGGATTTATGGACAAATATATTTCATTCAGGACCAAGAAAAAGTAGTGGTAACATGCAAAAAAAAGCTTCATGCTGAATACGAAAATTAGGTGTGGAGGAAAATTAGGTTTGGGAGGCAGAAAGGAGAGGCTGTCACTGCCGTTGAAAGATGGTTTGTTTGTGAGCTGTGTTTTCTATCTCTAGAGGAGAAGCTGAGGGCGAGGGCGATTCATTGCAAACCCACTGACGTTATCAGTCCCATGTCAGGCTTGTTCAGTTTGTAGTTGTTACATTGGATTCCGTAACACATATTTAATACAATGAATGTTACATCATTGTTATAATTGAGCTTATGATAGAAAAGTTATTGTCTTCTCTTTGTTTTTCAGGTAGTTTCTCATAGTGATATTTTGTGTCCACAACTAAAGTAGCATACACTGCTGGGAAGTTTTTAACTTGGGGTTCCACTTCTGCCACCATCTCTTTCCAGCTGTGTGACTTTGGGCACATTCCATAATTTCTCTGACCTACAGTTTATACATATGTACCCTGGGATAAGAATATCTTTCACACAGAGCTTCTACAATGATTAAAATAGAGCATATGTAAAAGTCACAGATGTGAGCTGGTCGTGCACAACTTTGGTGCAGTAGGAAACTCAAAAAGAAGGGTCTGAAGAAAGAAAACTAAAATACAGTGTATGAGTTCTTATCAAAGAGAGGTCAGGTAGGGAGGAAGTGACAACCCACCCATGATATGATACAACACGCAGGGCTTCCCTCACGTGGCGTTAGTTCTTAATCAAACCACAATGATATTAAGACAACACACTTAAAAAGTACAGGACTACATTTCAAATGTTCACATGAGCACTATTCATCTTTTCTTTCTTTTTAATTAAATTTATTGGGGTGACAATGGTTAGTAAAATTACAGAGGTTACAAGTATACAATTCTGTAACACATCATCCATATATATCATATTGTGTGTTCACCACTCAGAGGCAGTTCTCCTTCCATCACCACATATTTGATCCCCTTTTACCCTCCTCTACTACCCCCCTCCCCTCTTACCTTCTGATAACCACTAAACTGTTGCCTGTGTCTATTAGTATTTTTTCTTTGTTTGTCTTGTTCCTTTGTTGCTTTCAGTTTTATATCCCCCACATGAGTGAAGTCATGTAGTTCTTGACTTTTTCTCTCTGACTTATTTCACTTAGCATAATAATCTCAAGATCCATCTATGTTATCGCAAATAGCAGTATTTCATCTTTTCTTATGGCAGAGTAATATTCCATATTGTGTATATGTACCACTTCCCCTTTATCCAATCATCTATCGAAGGACACTTTGGTTGCTTCCATGTCTTGGCCACGATAAATAAAGCTGCAATGAACATCAGAGCACATATATCTTTATAGATAAATGTTTTCAGATTTTGGGGGTAGATACCTAGGAAAGGGATTGCTGGATCATATGGTAATTCTAATTTTTTGAGAAACCTCCATACTGTTTTCTACAGACGCTGTACCAATTGCCATTCCCACCAACAGTGTATGAGGGTTCCTTTTTCTCCACAGCCTCTCCAATACTTGTTATTATTTGTCTTGTTGATGATAGCCATTCTGACTGGGGTGAGGTGATATCATATCTCATTGTGGTTTTGATTTGCATTTCCCTAATAGCCAGTGAAGTTGAGCATCTTTTTATATATCTGTTGGCCGTTTGTATGTCTTCTTGGGAGAAGAGTACTATTCATCTTAATAATCAGATTTCAAAGTGAATAATTAGCTTTTAAATCTTGGTCCTCTCTGCTTTTTCAATTGCAGGCAGAGAAGTGAAACAAGGGCAGTCTACTGCCAGATAGATACCTTCCTACACCATCTGCAATCACTGCTTTGTGGCTCCAAACTAGGGTGCAATTGCACTGCAAAGATTCCAAAAAAGAACGTAACACCACTTATGAAAGCTTTTAGCATTTGGGGGTGAACACTGATAATTCTGCATTTCAACTAAGGAGCAGCTGCTCTCCTCTGCCATGAAGAATTCAGTTTCCTAAAAAGACTAGATTTGATTGGGCCAACACAGGCTGAATTTGCTAATATGGGTAGATTTCAGGTGCTTTGTATTTCACTTTGTGCAAAGATGCTGACATGCCATGACATTACACCAGGGTTTCCTCCAGCCAAAAGTCATGTCCTTAGACTGCCAGTATGACCTTGGTAAATCTGAGCCGGGGAGGAGCAGACTCCTAATATGATCTCATCCTTTAAGTGTGTTTTGGAAACAGGATTTACACGTCTCCCTGTTAGATCCTCTTTATTTAGAACAAAACGGCATTATAAATTAGACTTCCTGGGTCATTCTCCTTCCAGTTAGTAGTTTAATTGGAATAAGTTAAAGACACTAGATACTTTCTTCTTTTTCCTCCCTCCCTCTTCTTCTTCTTCCTCTTCCTTCTCCTCCTCTTTTTCCTCTTCCTCCTTCCCCAGCTTTTTCTCCTCCTTTTTACCCTCTTCTCCATCACCACTATTATCAGATACTGATAACAGAGCAACTCTACGAAAGAGTTACTCCAAACACTCTGTTGTCCTAAATTAGCTTAGAAGGCCCGGCTAAATCCTGAGTACATAAAAAGCATAACAATTTGGTCACAAACTAATTTACAATTTAATATGAGAAGAGTGGGCATTTTCTCGGCTCCACTTTTTATAGCTTTTTCACATGCACCATCTGATTTATCCTCTCTGTAGTCTTGTCATTATAGGTGGTATTATTTCCAATTCTGAGGGGTTAAGTAATTTGCTCCCGCTCACCCTGGCAGTCAGTATGAACCTCTTGGTTTCCTTCTGAGATTTTTTTCTGCTTCATAGTTTGTGTTCTTATTTAATTCAATTGGTATTTATTGAGCATGTGTATGCTAAGTGCCATAGTAAGAGCTGAGTACACAGAGTTAAGAAAGATGTAATGCTTTCCTCCATGGAGTTTTACACTAGCAGGGGAAGCAGGTAAAACAAACATGCAAACTACTGTAACAGTCATAAACGCACCAGTGAATATATGTGTGAGACACAAAGTAAGATGAAGAGGAGCATGATTAATTCCATTTAAGGGGCAAATTTAGAGAAGACTTACTATTAAAGGGGACATACTCCTATACCTTGAATTTTAAGTCTTTTACTGCGACATTTGCATATGTTTTGCTATGGCTTGCACTAATTGACGCCACTTAATAAGTTTTGAGTATTTTTCACTAAAATTCAATATAATGGTAAATTTATTACCATATAACAAAGGTTTAAAATAAAAATAATGTAATTTATGTACAAAGCAGCTCAAAATGTTATTAAATGCATAAAATAGTCAAAATATCCACTTTCTTGTGGATTTTTGTCACATTTTGAAAAACAAAACTTGAAATCAATGAGCACAATGAGAGATAAAGAAAGAAGGCATGTACCATGCTGATAAGGATAAAAGATGCATGTATCCGACAGACTATACACCTAGTACAAGAAGCAGAAGTTGAAGAACTAAGTGTTTCTAGAGTACTTTAAGCAATAAATACAGATTGCAACAAATAATTTTATGCTAACTCTTGGGGGTTCAAATATGTCTAAGCTAGTTCTCCTTCAGATGTCAGTTCCATGTGGACAATATGATTCTTACTTAAGTAACTACAGTGCTGGGGGCTGCTGTGATAACTCTTATAGAAGTAATAGAGATACTACATCCTATAGACATTTGGAGGCAGGAGGAGAGATGGCTTCTGTTTCAGGTGATCAAAGACAGCTCAAAGGAGATAACATTTATGCTGGACCTGGAAGGAAAGGCAGACCTGGGAGAAGAAAGGCGTTCCAGGTAGAGGAACTGTACACAAGCAGAAGCCCTGAGGTGGGAAAGCTCTCCTCAGAATCCAGCACACAGAAAGCCCAGGAAAGCCAGAGCATGCTAGAGGGAGAAGGTCAAAGCCTACACGATTTTTGTGGAATTGGAGGGATGGTTCCCCCTGTGTATTCAGCAGCAGCAGCCTTACCCTGCCAGACATTGCTTAGTGGTCGCCAACAATTACTAGAGAAACACCCCTTGTACTGTCTCCTTTAATTCTGCCAGAAAAAACCTTCCTCCTGATAGCATGAAAAGACATGGACACTATTCAAACAATCCTGGATTCAATTCTTGGCTCAACTATTCTCTAGCTGTATCAGCTAACTGATTTGAGCCTCAGACTCCTTACTAGAAAAGCTGAGATGATGGCGCGTATCTCAGAGGGCCATCATAAGAATTAAAGGCACAGCAAATGACAACACATTCCTCATCCTTATATAACTCTTTAATAACTGTCAGCTTATGACACTCCAATCTCCACCCCTTTCCTGATGCTTTCTTTCCTCCTCACTCCCTGACTCACACTATACTAAGACCTCAGTTGAAGGAGAGTTTTGTGAATGGTCATATTCTCTTTTGAGAGGATCTTACACTCTTACAAGTTATTTTTTAGTTTGATGTAGCATAGGAGAGTGGGTGGATAATTATCAGCAGATATAAAGAGCAATTAACCTAATAAGTAGTGCTATTGACTAAATATAGCCAAATCAGTTTTCCCAATTGGGTGTCTGAAAAAGCAAATTCAGATGAAGACTGACAGATGGGAAATTTACCAGGGGCTGCTTCAGAATCAAAATGCAGAAGAAGGCAGTAGGATTGGACAGAAGGAAAATTTGAATGCTGATGCAATTTCAACAAAGTCTTCTAAAGGAATGGCCCTTTAGATTTGTCCTTAGTTAGGATGAAGGGGCTGGGCTTTTTCACCCCTTTATTGCCTGTCACTACATGCAAGCTGTCTCCGGGAAGGAGTGACTTAGGGTGATGCCACTTTGTTCGTCTAGGGGCAGCTGGGCAGTAAGTGCTTCAGTCTCGTAGGGAGAGCTGAGAGGCGCAAAACAACATCTACTGTGATATCTGAGGCAAGGAGATTTTATACACTTCTCTTAAGGGTAATTTTATAGCAGGCTAGAATTCATGTGTGGATTTTACTGATAGCCCAGAAGATAAGGAATTTCTAAAGCAAGAAGAATCTGTTCATGGTCGGAGCATTGTATCAGTTTCCTATTGCTGCTATAACCAATTACCACAAATTTAGTGGCTTAAAACAACACAAATGTATTCTGTTACAGTTCTGGAGGTCAGAAGTCTGAATGGTTCACTGGGCAAAGCCAAAGTTTCAGCAGGGCTGGATGCTACTGGAGCCTCTATGGGAAATCCATGTCCTTGCCTGGTAGCTTGCAAAGGCCACGTGATTTGTGATCTCTTCCTCATATCACTCCAACCTCTAGCTTTCATTGTCTCATCTCCTATTTCTTCCTTGGACCTTCTTGCCAACCTCTTATGTGGACCCTTGTGATTACATTTAAGGCTCAGCAGATAATCCAGGATAGTCTCCCCATCTCAAGCCCCTTATCACAATGACATCTTCAAAGTCCCTTTGGCCATATAAGGAAACATTCACAGGTTCTATGGATTAGTACGTAGATATTTTGGGGGAGCCATTATTTAGCCTACTATGATCATTGTAGTCAAAACATCTTGCACCGGTGCTACCTAGTGAGTGTGTTTATCTGGTAGTTGCAAGAATGGCAGCGTTAACTTACTCTTGTCTGTGTCTGCCTCCCTTAACAACATCAAGATTACTGGGGCCAAATGAGAAATTCTCCAGCAAGCCCTTAACATGTTTGAATGAAGTCAGAAAACTCTTCTTCTCTGTTCTGATAAAAGGAAGCCAGAGCAAGATCTGAGACACCTTCAAGTCTCTGCTCAAGGAGAGCTGAAGATTAAATAACAGCTATAAAAATCATGGGGGGAAAACCGGCACTCCTGAAATGCCACAGGAGAGAGGAGGGAGAAATACCCTAGCTTCTCCCTTCCTCCCACCCTCCCATCTCCTATCAGTGTCT
The DNA here is from genome assembly GCF_036562045.2 of Rhinolophus sinicus. Classification (NCBI taxonomy): domain Eukaryota; kingdom Metazoa; phylum Chordata; class Mammalia; order Chiroptera; family Rhinolophidae; genus Rhinolophus; species Rhinolophus sinicus. The sequence continues at coordinate 111,587,925 of NC_133756.1, forward strand.
CCCATTGATGAAGCTATCTGGGAGTCATTTTACAAGGGAGCCTAAGAAATGTGATTTGCATGGAGTCAACCCCAGTGATAGAAAACAGAGCAGAAGTGTGGAAATTGAATTTGAAGGAAAATGATCAGCATACAAACTAAATCTCAGGAAAACCAGGATCGAAGTTCTTGCTAAGTAAGTTTGTACTAGCTATTCCTGCTTCGTCTCTTCAATATTGTCCAAATATCCAGACACTCTTTTGCATAAAAACAATTTTTCACTCCACTGGCTTTACACCCTGAGTCACTGATGATACCCTTATTCATTGTGTATGATTTCGAGACTGCTTTCCTGACCATGCCTTGGAGTTTCTTACCATCTACCTTCTGGCTCCAGAGACACATAGGAGCTGGAGAAGCTGGGGACTGGTGGCACATATTGGATTCACTAAAGATTGAGCCAGATAGCAGAACTAGAAAATAGAATGTTCAGCAAGAAAAACTCCTTGCCTCACAGTGGGTTTTTATCAAATGTGAACTATCCAGACTATATTTAAAAATGTTTGCCTGGGTTCTATGCTTAGAGGCTGATGCTTTGCTTTTCCACTCACCCTCCTTCCACTGAGCCCCTGAGTTGTACCAGGCCTCTAATCTACCCTTTTGCCAGGCCCATGACACTACCTTAATCGGATTTTATTTTCTAATATCCTGCATCAGTACACTGAGTTCAATTCTTTACAGCCCTGAGTAGAGCTGCAGACAAAATGGAGCTCCCTGTTTTTGGTCTTGAAAAGCTTCTCCTTTCTTCCTTTCCCTCCTCCTCCTCCTCCTCTTTTTCTTTCTTTAACTTTTAAAAGTTGTAAATGAAGTTGCAAAGAAATGTCCAGACGAGTCCTGTTCATCCTTCATCCCATCTCCACCAATGCTGACATCTTGCATAACTATAGTATAATATCAAAAGCAGGAAATTGCCATTGCTACAATCCACAGAAAAGGTGCCTCCTTTTATAAATTGTAGATGACGCCTCAGTGCTGGGGATGGCGGTGGTTGGCAATGTGGTAGGAATACTAATAATCCCATATGCTCACACAATGCTTTTATACTTTTCAAAGCTCTCTTATCCCTTCCGACTATTACACAGATTCTATTAGCAAGTTTCTCCATCGACCAAGGGTTGCTAATAACCTCACTTTTACTTGGAAATTCAAAAGCTGAAGAGCTCATTATAAGTGGACTGCTTTCCATCTTCTCCTGGAAAGACACTAACATCACGTTATCCTATCAAAAATTGACTCAGTTCCTTTGTCCTGCACTTTCTATTGATTGAAAGAAATTTCTTCAGTCAGAAGAGGCATGATCCTTTGCTTTTACACAGCTGCTCTGTTTGCTTTGATATGCCTTCCACTACCTACCCATACACCTAGTCTTTTTTTTTTTCTTTTTTTTAGTTTCAGGTGTACAAAACAATGTAGTAGCTAGATATTTATACCCCTCACAAAGTGATAACCCCCTCCCCCCCAATCTACTACTCTTCTGACAGCGTATACAGCTGTTACACCGGAAGCTGAACCTACACCTAGTCTTGGCCTGTCCAGTGCTTCCTCATCCTCTAAGAATAAGTCCGAGTGTTACCTCCTCTCAAACACCATCATTTTAAGCAGGGTTAGGTGCTTCTCCTCTGTACTGATACAGCTCCTCATCTATGTCTGTTGCAAGCTTAATTGTATTGTCTATTATCTTGCCTACATCCCCTAATAAATAGTGAGTTCTTTGAAGATCAGATTACATTGTTTAAACCTTTATTCCTATCCCCAGCACATTTTTTAAATGGATGAATAAATGGAATCGTTTAATATTTCGATGTCAATCTGGAAAGATGAAAAACTTTAATAACAACTGAATGAAAGATAGGAAAATAAATGAATCCTAGCTTATCTCCTCTTACGGTCTCCTGTACTTTTTGCAGATCTCACAAGGTTTGGAGAATACATAAGGATGACAGAGCTGGGATCCATATAATCTTGACAAGATAGATTGATGGCAAGAAAGCAACAAGATTAAATTTAATAGAGTTAAATATAAATGTTTACGAGGTCTGACAATTAAGTTTGTGAACTTGTTGCAACGATGTTGCTAACCTTTTTGATATCAGAGGGATTATTCATTATGAATTTGTACCAACTGGACAAACAGGTAATCAAGTTTACTATTTGGAAGTGCTGAAAAGGCTGCATGAAAAAGGTAGATGACCTAAACTTTTCACCAACAATTCATGGCTCTTGCATCACGACAATGTACCAGCTCACACAGCACTGCCTGTGAGGGAGTTTTTAGCCAGTAAACAAATAACTGTATTGGAACACCCTCCCTACTCACCTGATCTGGCCCCCAATGACTTCTTTCTTTACCTGAAAATAAAGGAAATATTTAAAGGAAGACATTTTGATGACATTCAGGACATCAAGGGTAATGTGATGACAGCTCTGATGGCCATTCCAGAAAAAAAGTTCCAAAATTGCTTTGAAGGGTGGACTAGGTGCTGGTGTCAGTGCATAGCTTCCCAAGGGGAGTACTTCCAAGGTGACTGTAGTGATATTCTGCAATGAGGTATGCAGCACTTTTTCTAGGATGATTTCACAAACTTAATTGTCAGACCTTGTAGTTTCGGGTTAAACATGGCAGTTTGAATACCAGCATATATTTCTGTTTCCTTCTGAAACTCCACCAAAGTAATACTTAAGGAATTTTAACAGGAATAAGTCTACAAGATAAAATGCACCCTTATCTGACACCTTTGCTTCTAGGAAACCACTTGAATATCAAGAAGACAAAAATCATGGCTACAGCAGAAACATATAACTTTAACATAAAGAATAAAGACACTAAAATTGTTAAAAGATTTTGCTTAGCTTGGTTCAGTCATCAATTAATATGGAGACTACAGATAAAAAATCAAGAGAAGGCTGAGACTCAGAAGAGCAGCAATGGAAGAATTAGGAAAGGTCATAAGGAGCAAAGACGTGTCACTGGAGACCACGGCTAAGATCCTCCACACCCTCATAGCCCCAATTACTATGCATGGATAGTTAAATTGGACAGTGAAGAAGGCTGATAGGAAATAAACTGATTTCTTTGAAATATGGTATTGGAGGAGAGCTCTACAGATAGCCTAGATCTCTAGAAAGATGAACAAGTGGGTCTAGAGCAAATTAAACCTGAAACGTCTCTGGAAGTAAAAATTACAAAACTGAAGCTGTCCTACTTTGTGCACACCATGAGAAGACCTCGTTCTTTGGAGAAGACAATAATGCTGGGAAAAATAGAATACAGCAGGAAAAGAGAAAGACCAAATAGAAGATGGACTGACGCCATAACAGAAGCTTTAGGTATGCATCTACAGGAGCTGAGCAGGGCTTTTGAAGACAGGACACTATGGATATCACTCACTCATAGGGTCACCAGCAGTTGGAGCTGACTCAGTGGCATATAACACACATAAATCTATGAGATTAAAAAAAGAAGTATCTTGACAACACATGTAGGAAATATGAACAAATTTTGAAAGCTGGAAAGAAGATGAGGGAGTGGAAAATGATTTAGCAGAGCTAGAAGAGCATTAAGCCATGTACCTATTGGGGTGTGAGAGAATAGAAAAAATATACATTGGTCTCTGCCCCAAGTTCCTGGCATAAAGCTCCTAGAATCCTTGTTATTTCCTGGGTGATGAGAGTGTTACTTTTGTTGAAATATGACTCTGTGTGGGCTCCTGGTTGAGAGCTAGTCACCAGAAAAACCCAGCCATGATTAGAAGCTTGGAATTTTCAGCCCCGCCCCTAATCTCTTAAGAAAGGAGAAGGGCTGAAAATGGAGTTAATGATCAAGCATGCCTATGTGATGATGCCTCCATAAAAATCCCAAAAGGAGGGGGTTTGGAGAGTTTTCAGGTTGGCAAACAAATGGAGGTGCTGAGAGAGTGGCTTGTCTAGAGAGGTCAAGGAAGCTTTGCACCCCTTCCCACCTACTTTTCCCTACTCATCTCTTCCATCTGGATGTTCAACTGTGTTCTTTATTATAGCCTTTTATAATAAACTGGCTAGAGTAAGTAAAATGTTTCCTTGAATTCTGTGAGCCACTCTAGCAAATTAATAAAACCTGAGAAGAGTGTAATTGGAACCTCTGCTCTATAGCCAGTTGGTCAGAAGCACAGGTGACAACCTGGGCTTGCTACTGGCATCCAAAATGGGGGTGGGAGGACAATTTTGTGGGACTGAGTCCTTAACCTGTGGAATCTGATGCTATCTCCAGGTAGATAGCGTCAGTATTGAGTTCAATTCTCATATACCCTGCTGGTGCTGAGAATTGCATGTTGATGTGAAACTTCCATACATTTGGTGACCACAGGTGTGAATATAGTGCTATGTGTGAGTGTGGCAGTGGTGTGAGTAGTACAGGAGACTTACAGGGAAGAAACACAGTAGGGAGAACTGGGTTTTTCCCTGCACAGGTGGGAGACTGCGTTGTTTTTCTTTTTACAAAGGGAATGAAGCCAATGAAAAGTACAGAATCCTGGAAGGATCCAGGTATTAAAGGCCTTGGGCATCTGAAGGCAAGGATGTGAGGAAGGGCTGAAAGCACAAATATGGTTTAGAAATTATATAAGGAACTATTGGAGACCCAGATTCCCTCTTGCACCTTCCAATCAGGCCCACACCAGCAAATGGATATTACATCTTTGGAAAGATTGAACCAGAGAATCTCTGTATTTGAGACCTCAGACATGGACTAGGGTAGGAGTCAGACATGACACAGATAACAGGGTTATGTCGTGAATGATGAGACATCCCTCCCCACCCCCATCTCTTCCTTCTCTTCACTTCCAGAACTCAGCAACTGGGCTTATAAAGGGGGGGGGGGGGACAAAGGGGAACTGGTATTAAGGAATTCTGGGTAACTGAAATGGCCTAAGCCTAGAGACTTCATGTCCTGATATTTGGGTATCTCCAAAATGACTCCATCCCCAGCTTATCACTAGGTAATGATGAACACTGGTCCACAATCCCTGCCGGTACACACAGCTTCCGGTCAGCATTTTTGTGCCTCATTCTTAATTTGGATTTACAATCAAGGATCACCAGGCGCTCTAGTGCATCCTTAAAAGAAAAACAGAATAAAAGAGAATACAGAGAACCCAGAGATAATGCAGGAAAGAGATAAAGATGAAAATACCTGTAATTAATATACCTTAATTTGCTGTGTGTAGTACACACCTATGTTTTTGGCCCAAACTTTCAGGGGGAAAAAAATCTTTCATTTCAGTTTTTTTAATTCAAATTTTTATTTGTTTCCATTTAGGTACTTGCTTTTTTATTATAAAGGAATTTTAGCATTTATTTTCTAACATTTATGGTGCAAGAAATTTTATGTAACAAATAAGTACAAAACACAAGAACAGATACAAGGTACAAGAAATTTTATGTACCGGTAACAAATTTACGATATTTATGCATCATAGAAGGCCAAGAACTCTTCGTCATTGCCAGTTCAACAAAACCGATTATCATATTCCAGGGTATTATTTTGCATATGGATATCGTTATTGATTTCTAGAGTTACACTTTTAACTCATCATAAATAAAAGCATTAAAAACATTTATACAGATACGGAATTAGTACCACCCATGTATAATGCACATCCTTATTTTTCCCTCACAAATTTGGGCAAAATGTGTGCATTATACACGGCAAAATACGGTACTTCAGATGAGGCATCCATGAATTAAAAACAGGAAGCTGTTAAAAATGAACCTTTAGAGGAGAAAGAGCTTTTAGACATTTACACATATTAGGTCGCAACTGAAGTATCGTGCTCATTTCTAGAGAGACCCCATTGCAAGAAGGGCAGTGAGAAAGTGGAGAATGCCCTGAGGAAGTCAGGACCTGGATTTATCCAGGCATGCACACATATGTGTACATGGCAAACATTTCTCATGTGCCTTCGTGAGTTCGCCAGACACTGTTCTGGGAATGAAGAAGCTAGAAGTAAGTAAGAGGAGGCTGAGCCATCAGAAGCTGGGGTAGGGAGGAGACAAATAATACAAAAATAAAGTAAAGTGATAAGAGGTGTGAAAGAGGAAAGCAGAGACTAATGGAAGGGTGCAGAAACTGACCTAAGAAGAAAAGCTGAAGGATGTGAGGAGGGAGGGCGTATTTCATCTGAAGACAAAAGAACCAGGGAAAATGAGAGCTTTCCTTCATTCCTCTCTCCCTTCCTCCCTCCCCTCTCTTCCTTCCCTTCCCTTCTTTATCTTTCTTTCCTTCCATACCTGAAGGGTTATATAGGGGAAATAATTTGTTGTATATAGATTTAGGAGATAAGACTGGGGGAAAAAAAAGAAAGAAATGAGTTAGATAACATCTCAAAATAGGAAAGAAACTAATCAGTGTGGGCAAGGGTTTATTAAACTCCTGTTCAAAACTGGCTTTCTGTGTGAAAGGTGTTCTTTTCACATCGTCTTGTTTTCTAATGAATCTAGAATGGCCCAACTAGAGACCTGCTGGTCTGTTGGAGTTCTCTGTTGGGCAGACCAGACTTCATGAGTTTTTTGTGGATCTATTAATTCCTTCTAAAACAGGGCAAACAGCACTACATTGTATTTAAAAGGTCAGTTTCTTGGATTGATCTGTAGAAACCAGCTCTGCTTGAGTTTAAATAAAGAGGAAAATTTTTGGAGTGCGTTGATTTCTAGCTCTTGAGTTGGAAGCACAAATAACATCCCAAAGCAAATCCCACAGATATTTTCCAGGCCCCAACTCAAGGAGATGGAGAATAAATTTGCCAGCAAATAGTAATTGAAAGAACTTAACATGTGACTGTGCTGAAACAACCCCTAGAATTGGGCTTCAGTCATCCTACATCTTCCAAATTTTGAGCCTTTCGTTGTGCAAGCTGCAAATAATTGACACCAGGCTCTGAGTCAGTTTTCTGATCTCACCCTCATGGTTCAGATCAGAGTCTAATTATAAGAGTTACTCCTACATCTCCAGAGGCAACATGCTTGGAATTTCTTCTTAAATTATTAATCAAGAGGAAAGATAAATTTGCCTGATTCAATTCCACAGAGATCAATTTTCCTGTAGCACATTTTTATTTATTTGTGCATAAAAGTCAATTAGAATTGTTACTTACTTTTGTTATTTCCTAATTTTTCCATGGACCTAGAGAATAGCATGATCGGAGTAGTGTTTCATCCTATCTAACGGCCGTTGTAGCACAATCTTCATCTGCAACCATTCCATAGGCCCAGGAAAGTAGCTAGTTTATAGATTGCTTCAGTTGTTAAGGATTTATCTCCCCATACTCCCAGTCACTGGAATTAATAAAGTCTGGCACAACAAAATTGGGCTGTAATGATGTCCCCTCAACTTCAGTGTGTCCCAGCATGGACTATGTCATTTTCTTTGCTCCCCTCCATGGCACCTCCTTTTCTATTCTCAGTCAGTGGCCCAAGCTGGAGACCTGAGAGAACCCTGGACACTTCCATTCTTTCTCATATCCCACGTTGAATTAGCAGGCAAAGCCTCTGATTTACACCTCCAATATGTCTGTTCCCTCTTCCCATTGTCCTCGCCATCTCTCATCTGTACCATTGGAAAAGACGCCTAAATGACCTCCAGTTTTCTGATCTTTCCACTGTCGCTGTCCAGTCTCTTTATCAAAATGCTGCTGCTGGCTGAGTGACAAATATATCCCTTAAAAGCCACTCAGTGGCTCCATACTATCTTTGTTTTAGAGTTCAAATTTCTTAGCAAATGATACTGTGCAGAAGACAGTATAAGGTTACACTGTGTCCTTACTTAAATGACAATTCCAATTTCATGTACACCAGGGAGTTCTCTACTATCTCATTGCTTTTTTTTGGCCAAAAATCAGGGGAACAATTTTATCGAAAAATAATTAGTGAAATAACAGAAGTTTTCTTTTTTCCTGAGCCATGGAAATAGCTAAACTGAGCATAAAATTGTTACCATAAATTCTGAACAAGTTCTGGTCAGCTCCTATGTATGTGTTTGGGAGCTGTGGGTAATATTCTCATTATGTGATTTTTTTTTCTCTTTTTTTTTTTTTGGTTGCATGCCATAAAATACTTGTAATATTAAGATGATAAATAGAAACACATATAGCGTCTCAAAGAGTAAAAGGTAATCTTAGCATTGGAGAAGAATCTAACTAGGCGATTTAGGATTCAGAAACAGATAATTATGATAAGAAAGAAGTGAAGGGTCAATAATTCTCTCAATCCACATCTCTGGTGATTCTTCCTTTTACCTCAATTGGAAAATGCACATTATTTTTGTGAGAGAGCCTGGCGGAATACAACACCTTTATCAATATGTCAGTTTTTTTTTAAATGGCTAGATCGCTTTTATTTATCAAGATGAGGAACGAATCAGCAGCTCCATTTCATCAATTATCAAACTTTTCTCAAGCATCTACTATGTGCCTCACACACAATTAGCAAGTACTTACAGATAATAAAATAGCTTCATGAGCATGGAGTGCTGCAAAGGAGAAATGTCAGTCACATTTGATGAAAGGAACGGTCATAGCTCAGGTTGCTGTCTGAGGACGTGATGTTGAAGACGAGATTGGAAGGAGGAGAAGCTAGGTAAAGACTGATGGGAAAGGTATTTTAGGCAGAGGGAACAGCAAGAATTTTGCATCTGGGAGAGAATGGAACTGAGAAAAATCTCAAAAGCAAGAATCTGAGGAACCAAAAGAGAGGGGAGATTAAGAAAGATCTGAACTTGGAAGTTAAACAGGGACCTTCTTGCCTTTATTAAGAATTGTAGACAGTATTCGAACTAGACGCTAGAGCTAGTGCTGGAATTACCATCACTGTGGAAATCAACGTATACATTAGAGAGTAACGGACAGTGCTTGTGTGCAGGGACCACATTTTAATCATCACTGGTGTCTAGCAAAAAGCCTTACCATAGGTGATGCTCAAAAAATGTTTGCTGATTGAATGGATGCATTCATAGAACAGCATAACACTTTCATGGCTATTACCTCAGTTGAATCTCAAGATGATGCTAGATCTGGTTGTACTGTACCTGTGTTACCACAAGGAAATCAGCACTCAGAGTGACACCCTAGGGGGCACCCAGGTAGCAGAGCCAGGAGGAGCCAGGTCCTGTCATTCCCAGCCCACTATGCTAGTGGGACTCATACAGCCTTTAAATGGTATCACATTAGGATATTTAATCTTTTTAAATAATCAAGTAAAATTTTTCTATTATGAACATTCCCAAACATATACAAAAATAGAGAGAATTGTACACAGAATACTCACGTATTTATCACTGGTATTCAGTAGTAGTCAAGAGTTTGCCAATTTGCTTCATATATCACATATTTTTGTTGCTGATATACTTTAAAATAAATCCCAACATTATCTCTTTTCATCCCTACAATATTCAGAAACTATAACGAAAGAAGAGAGAGCATTTTCTTATATTATCACAATGCTATTATCACACCCAACAGAATTAAAAATAATTCTTGTTCTGATCTAATAGGCAGTCTGTAATGACTTAAAATTTTCTTTTTCCTAATCAGGATTCAAATAAGGACTATACATTACATTTGGTTGTTACGCCTGTTAAGTATAAAAAGGACATTTTAACAACAACAACAAAAAAGTAAGAAAGACATGCTTCTAAGGACAAAATAAACCCTCAGGCAAATTACATAAGTTTAGATTTAGGAAGTGCTGCACCCTCGGCCTTGTTTTCCTCTGCCGCAGCATGGCCCCTGCAGCCAGGGCTTGGAATCCCTGCATCAAGCTGTGGCAGATTCAGGGGTGTCAGAGTCAGAGCTGATGGCTCTCTCTGCTGAGCATCTCCTGCTTCCCAGCAACCCTGGTAAAGGCTCAACCTGTGCTCATTGGACAGAGGGCTGCAATATGAACCTGCCTGGCAGCCCCAAGTCTACAGAACCTGCACCAATGGGAACCTGCCTGAGCATGGTTTCTGGTTGACTTCAAGTCTTAAACCCAGAATCACACTAATGACAAGCTGAGAAGCTTTCATTTGGGAAGTATACTGGGGAGGCCAAACAAAACCTCTTCATTTTGATCTTGCCAACCAGCCTCATAGAATTTACTACAGATAGGAATCTACTGTTGTATCCAAAATCGTTATTAAATAGTTGTGTAGGGTGACCAAGCCAATCTGAGACAGCTATGGACTTGTACATGTCAGGAGCAAAAGACAGAATAGCATAGTCACTTGTAGAGGAAAGTATAGAGTCAAGGTAATGAAAAAAGCACTGGACAAGGCTGGGACTACAGGATTTAGATTCGAGTCCCAGCTCTGCTGTGTGACCTTGGGCAAATTGTTTAGCCTCTCTGAGACTCTTTATTTTCTCTTAGTTTTGTTCCCATTGTGCTTCTATTATATTTATCTAGGAATAGTGGGTTATCCTCTGAGATAATATGTGTATGTACTTCTCAGGACACTGTTAAAGGATAAATCCAATGGGAATGTCTTGGAAACAAGACAGGTAGTTGTACCCGTTAAGTGACACCCAGGAGTCTGCCAACCTGCCTATCTCCAGAGCCAGACTGCTTAATCTCTGTTCTCTGCCCTGGTTTATAATTAGGCAAGAGCATCGCCCTTCTCAGTGGGCAAGATCTAACTGATAATTATTGCAGAAGAATACGGGAAGCTTGGGCATTATTATTTTAGCTTCTAGCTCCCTGATTTAAATACAAAAAAAGGAACAGGACAAATCCAGCAAAGACTTAATATTTGTATTTGCCAAGGAAGGCTTTCTTCTCTGGTTGGATGTAGTCTTTAGGACTATGCTTTAAATTAAAAGGGCACAGCTCCTAAATCCTTCTTCTGATACACCATTACCTACAAATCACACCAATTAAACTATAGCCTGTACATCCCGGCTCTGAGTTTCACCCAACCAGCCAGCAAAATCTTTAGAGAGAATCACCATTGGTAGCTAGGCCCTAATCATAACAGAAGTTTCCATTTTCCCCTCTGAGTTTCATGTTTACTCTCTCTTGCATGATACCCTGTGTGGTTTTGTTTCCATAGCCAAGACAGAAATAAAATTCCACAGCTTTTGAGACAAATTTCAAATACTGAGAAAATAGTCTTCTAAGCAGATAGGGATTTAAAAAAGAAAAAAAGGGCTATATTGATATAAATTGTTTTTATCACTTTGTCTTTATGCTGTACTATTATTCAGTTTATCAAACATTTTTATATGTTTCTTCATTTGCTCTTCACAACAACTTTGTAATGTAAGTGGAATATTAATATTATCCTCATTTTATAAGTGAGGAATATAAAGTGTAAAAGATCTTAATCTTTTCTCTTTTATATTTATTGAGCACCTAGTCTATTCCTGGCACTGAACTATGCTATGCCATTTACAAATGGTATTACATCTAATTTTCAAACAATCTAATGAGGTTGATGTTTTTCAATTGTACAGTAGTCTTCTCTGAGTTGAATAACTTGACAAAATTTATACCAGGCATCAGTAGTGAACTAAAGATTCAAAGTTGGATCATTTATTTCAGAGTCTTAAAAATAATAACAATACACCAGGCTACTCCCAATTGCCTGAAGACACAGGCTTTGTCAAGTTCAAATAAGCTTCTATGCTGGCTCCATTTTGCAATAATCTTGATAATCAAAGAAAATCTGCCTTTATGAATCCATAAAACAAAGCTTGCATGAAGCCAAATTGAAATTTGGTGTATCTAATTTTCAGAGTTATGCTCGTATGAAATTGCTGGTTAGGGATTAAGACTGTTGTTTGCCTATAAAACTTACTTCATTTCACACACTGAAGAATTCCTGAGCATTTGGCTAAACCTCTTTAAAGGGTCTCCAGCCAAGCTGCACAGAAAATTGTTCTAGTCAAAACAAATTATCCCATTCTACCGAGAGAAAGGGAGAAAAACAACATACCTTACTTCAGTATGTTATTAAAAATTATTCTAAAAGGTTTGATCTACTTCATAGAAGATTTGGCAAACTAAAGAATCAATTTTCCTTCCCTGAAGTTTTTATTTAGCTCACGCAATTCAGCAAACACTTATATTAGCATTTATTAACTGATAGCTATGTGCCACTCTGTTCCAAGGATTAGGGATACAGAAAAAAATATGACAATGTTTTGCCCTCATGTCTATAACTGAGTTCTTAATGCTCAATATTAGAGATGTACAAGAGATTGGTATATACAGTCTCTTCCTTTGTGGAGTGCAGAAAAGATAGCAGACTCACCCTATTGTCTAGAATTCCCCGTTAAATTTCAAGTCTAGTGAATTTGGTTTTAAATCGTGTTTCTCTTATCTTTCTGTCTCTCTTCATCTCTCTGTGTATCTCTCTGTCACACACACACACACACACACACACACACACACACACACAGTAGTTTGGGTCAGAAATAAGCCAAATGACATCTGCAAATCTTTAGCAGTGGAAAATTCCATGTCACCACTTTAACACAGAAGCAGAAGCAGATTGGCAACCTGAGAGATGAGCTAAGTCAGGGGCTGAAGTAAAAGGCTGGTAAAATCTTTAAGCAAATAACCAGTATGGGGAGATTCACTGAAAATCCTTCCGGCGACCAGAGGTCAGCTGTCTGGAAGGCAAGGGGGCATTCCGATGCATACGTAGGAGGAAAGCCAGCCCTCTAAAGCCGTCCACAAAAACAGCACCCGCTCCAGCACGACTACTTGAAAAGCAGCCAGAGTAAGAAAGCTCTAAGGGTATCTCTAAAGCCCAATGAAATATGAAATATGGCAGAGCCCCTTCTGTGCTTGTCCGGCTTAGAAATCCCAGGGCAACTCCGAAAAGAAGATACAGTGAAATATAAACCATTGATTATTTTCTGAGCTCCAAGTAAACACAATTACTTTTATATCTTCATAAAAAGTAATTTGGGCAAAGCACTGTTCCTTGGACTTGGAATATAACCAGTAATCTATGCCTGGTCCTCTTGGTGCAACTATTTGGTTAAGATTCTAGGTGAGAAAGCGTAAAAATATATTTGGGGGGGTTCTAGTTTTAAGCACCTTTATTTATCTATTACATTGATTCTAAGGCTCACATCTTCGCCCCTCTATACACATAAGAGTATATTTCAGCTTGTGAAATCAGAATGAGACTTGTGTCCACCCTCTCCAAAAAGTGCTTCTTATTAATTGATGGTGGTTTTAAAAGTCAATGCTGCTTAAAATGATGAAGGTGAAGTAGACTGTATTAAATGATGATAAGGGAAGTACATTTTATTAGATCAAGAGAACAGCTGGTGTCGGGTCAGAAATGATTCCCCATTTTACAAGGAGTGTCTCTGAGAGGGTAAGGAGTTTTCCCAGCTTTGTTCAGAGCCAAGACTTAAATCCAACAGTTCTGATTCCAGGGCCCTGCTTTGACACCCCAGTTGCTTTTCTCATTCTACCAGTAACCATATAGTCTTTCACAAAGTTTTAACCTGCCTTAGTTTCTCCATTCTGACATGGATCTGACTAGGTTGGCTATTTCCCACTATAGAGATATCCCATTACTATCTAGAAAACACCAGATACACTTCACAGGGAGCAGATATGTCAAGGGCAGATGCTCTTTTGATATTCACAACAAGAAACCAGAAAATTAAAAGCAGCTATGTGCTGGCCTGAGAACCCCTTGAGGCAAAGATCTGTCCAGTGGATTCGATATCCTTCATGATTAGCATTGGGCCTGGCATGTATGGAAACCCTGAAAAAAATGTTTGCTGACTAAATGAGAGAAGGATATTTCCCCACAAAGAAATGGAAGCACTTACAATTGTTCACCAATATCTCATTTCTAGAACAGTAATCATGTGCTGTGCTAAGAATAGATGTAAACTTCCTCTTGCGTCCTTCCCATACACCCTGGTGACACGGGGGGTCATGCACAGATAAACAATATTGTGACCCCAGTGGACTGCAGACCATTGACATTTGCCCAAGTCCTATTGGAAGGTACCCCAAAACTTGGACTTCCTTAGCCTATAAACCTCGAAGAGCTTGTAATTCTTGCTTGTCTTCAACAGCAGGACTACTTAGGTGTGCGGCAGGTGGCCATTTCACACTGCTTCCCTGTAGTGTAGAAATGAATAACTCGGCGGGAAAGCAGCCTCTGTCGCTTGGATGTGTGGAACCCCACTTACAGCCCAGTGATTTTACCAGGTGTTAAAGCTGTGCAGTGCCCGTGGTGAGCAAATAGGAATAGAATGCTGCTGTCCTCATTAATGCCACTAAGACCGCATCTGCATTTGTCCTGACAGAAGCCACAATGGTAACAACAGCAACAGCTACCTTACATTTACAAAATGCTTCGTGCCAAATCTCATTCTGAATCTCAAAACCGCCTTGTGAGTGGAATCTGACAGTTTGCAGGTGAGCAAACTGAGGCTCAGTAACTTCCCAAGGCCCCGTTGGGTTTTTACTCCTGACAGGATTAGTGTGTAAAGCTGGCCACTTAGTTGAGAGCTCCTCGCTCTACTCCCTCTGCTCCCTGCTTCCTTGGTAACTGACAGTCAGTCATCAGTCACCTGGCTGAGGTGGTAACTGTGGAGAGGTGTAATATCCACCAGTTCACTTGGGGGAGGACACGCCCGTGGCTTCATGCTCTAGTCTAACCCAGTGAGTGTTAGCCATCTGAGCTTTGCAGATATGAGCAGTTGGGCAGCTTTAATTAATGCAGATTAATCCTACTGCCTTAAATTACCCTAGGACCCTCAGAAGGCAATGCCTCCTTTCCTGTGTGAATGATAGGGTGGATTTACATTCTATGTCTCTTTGTTCCCTTGACAAATTGCAAAGGAAGAAAGTATATGGTAGAGCCCCCTTCACGGGTAACGTGTGATGTTCACCCTCTTGCCTTTGCTCCATCCAAATGTCCATCAGTAGCTCAAAGCCTTGAGACTATACTGATGGATGAGGTCACTGATATTGCTGAAAATGGCAGTAGCTTTTGAAACTTGGCATCATTTTCCTGACCTCCTAATCACTATGGATTCGTGAGAGGACCCAAGGGTCCTTTTAGTGCTTTGCAAGCTGGTGAACAGTTCATTGGCATCCTGGTGCCAATTGACCCAACATATAGCCACCTGCGGCTCATTCCTCTTTGGCCCGGTAGAAACATCCACTGATAATAGGCAGAGTGAGGCTATACTGGGACTCTAGGAGCTGTACAACACAGGTTTCCATTTTACGTGGTACAGAGAGGGGTTAGGACTTCAGTAAGTGATGAACAAGAATAGGGGTTGAATTACACATGAAAATTAATGAGAAGAATTAGCAGCTATTACCTTTAGATCTTTCAGCTATCTCTTGTAATCTTCCTAACATATCTTGAAGTAGATACAATTATTATTACCATTTTACTTCTGAGGAAATTGAGCCCAGAAAGGTTAATAACTTTCACAATGATGCACAGCTAATAAGTGGCAGAGCCAGGATTCTGACCCCATCTACATAACACAAATCTTGTACCCTGTCTGCTATTATCACCCATCATGTCAAGTGAAAGCAAATGGGGCAATCCCAATATGGATGCGTCTAGTCAGGAACAACTGGATTTAAATACCCAAGGAGGTGGAATTTTTTCTTTTCTTTTCTTTTCTTTTCTTTTCTTTTCTTTTCTTTTCTTTTCTTTTCTTTTTTGGCTTATACATAGAGGGGAAAAAGAACTAGCTGGAGATAATGCTTCTTGAAACGTCTCTGAAACATTTGTCTAGAAGTTTGTTTTCAGTGTTGACCTTCTGGTTATAGAAATAAACCCTAAGAAACATAAAATAAATAACTTATAATTTTCAAAGCATTTACCAGGCACCTATTTCATGCAAAGCAAGACAGCAGAAGGTGCTGTTTTATTAGTGCAGTCCCCACCTCAGCATTATCATGCTTAATTTCCTATTCAGTGTCCCATTCTGGAAGAAAAAACTCCTTCAGTTTCTTGGCAAAGGTATACGCCAAGCACCTGGTACATTTCTGTGTGTAGGGAAGGAGGAATGATAGACCCTGTGGCTTGGGGAACAGACATGAGTGAGGCATCTGCACTTTTTAAGGAGTTTATGGTGCAATAAAGACCAGCATGCACATAATGAATACAGTACATGAGAGGAAGGAGAGCAAGATGTCAAGAGGAAGGGGCAGAGAATCGAGGAGGCCTTAGGTTCTAAAGGAAAATCATGGTGTTATAATAGGTATTATGATGTGATGGAAACAAATTAGCCTCCCAGAGATTCAGGGCTGAATACCAGCTTCCTGTTTAATGAGCTCTATTACCTAGAACTCTGTGACTTTGGTGAAATTAGTTAACTTCTGTAAACCTCTTTCCTCATCTCTAAAATAATATACCTACTTCAGAGCTTTGTTAGGAAAAATAATATTTAAAGTATGTAGCACAGATACTAGCACATTGCAGGTGCTCAGGAAACATCAGTTCCCTTTTAGATGATATAAAGATCAGAGCACTTTAAAATCACATTTGAATGTTCTCTTGAGGGTTAGCAAGTTGATTGAAAAATGTTCGAAAGAGCTGGGCATAGATGTGCATAAAACATTTGGGGAAAGTAGAGAGATTATGATTAAATGGACATGATATTGTTAGATCTTGTTTTAACTTATTTAAAAATGTAATTTTCAGTACTTATAAAACATAAAGAAGACATATTACACAATTTACATACCTGGTTTCTTGTTTATTTATAGAGCATTTGTTTTTATCTTGTTATATAAACTTGTTTTTATCTCTAAGAAGCTAGAGACATAGCCCTTCTCCTCTCTCTGCCTCTCTCTCTCTCACACACACACAAACACACAGGTATACATGCACACAAACATGCAACATTTATATTTGTAAACCCAGATCTTATTATTTTTGCTCTGATGCAATTACTGGGACTTCATTTTTATTTTTCAAAAAGGATCAAAGAGAGAGGTCAGCACTTTGAACACAGGATTTGTGATGAACATGATTGTCCAAGTGGAAAAATTGAGAGTAGGATATATTCCAACTAAGACAAATGCAGTACGATACAGTACAATCTGTGCAATACAATACAGTACAGTACAGTACAGTGCAATGCAATACGGTACAGTACAGTACAGTGCAATGCAATACAATACAGCATAGTACAGTATAATACAATACAGGACAGTGCAGTACAGTGCAATGCAATACAATATAATACAGTACAGTACAGTGCAGTGCAATGCAATGCAATACAATACAGCATAGTACAATATAATACAATACAGAACAGTTCAGTACAGTGCAATGCAATAAAATAAAATAAAATACTTCCTCATCCCTAGAGGGGAATGTAAAACACTGTCAAATATGATGTAGAACAAACATATGGCAGAAAAAATGTTTTGGAGATCTCTTGAGCCATACAGTAAGGAGACCACAGTTTATTACTGAAGCAAGTGTCTTGTGATATATAAAGTGTGGCATCTGGAAGAGCTTTAACACAGTGCTGATCGTCTGTAGGTTAAGGATCAGAGAAATGTGCCCAAGGTAGGACACGACTGAGATGGGGAGAACACAGAGCTCACCTGGAGAACAATAAAAATAATAGCGAGATTTGGGAATGGCAGTGATTAGACAGGAATAAAGCCTTGAAATTAGAACATTTAGCTTTGAAAAAGGAAGTCCTAGGGGAGAAGCATGTTGTCTTCATTAACAACCTTAACATTGAAAACAGGCAATTTCAGTACCTGCAGGCTTTTTATAGCTGAATTCATTTAATGATTCTCGCTTCCTCATTCATTATTTATCCATTCATTCAGAAAATGTTTATTGAGCACCTATTATAAAAATGCCTCCTGCATGCCAGACATGATGTTAGGAACAGGGAATCCCAAGGAGAGTGAGATGTGGCTTCTGCCCTCAGAGAGTTCAGTCTCATGGAGAAGGTGGCAACTGCACAAATAAATACAATTTGGTGTGATTAGTAGCAAAGTGGCAGATGGGACAGGGGACTGACACTGAATTTGATGCCGAAGGAGACAGTTGGAGGTAGAATTTCAAGTTTTTATCATGGTAGTGAAGTCATCAAAGTTGTAGGGAACAAACAGATGGGAGATTTAGTGGCTCTGGGTGAGGGGGAGCGATGTGTGGTATTTATCAAGTGGCAATGTGGAGAATGGATCAGAAGACACTAAGAGTTACTGCTCTGTGTCCCAGGCCACTGTCATCTCAGAGAAATGCTAATGGGGCTGTATGATGTCTGTGCAAGGCAGCCTTGCACAGACATCATACAGCCCCGTTAGCGTTTCTCTGAGATGCTCTGGGGTGCACTACCGTGTTTCCCCAAAAATAAGACCTAGCCGGACCATCAGCTCTAATGCGTCTTTTGGAGCAAAAGTTAATATAAGACCCGGTCTAATGTAATAATATAGAATATAATATAACATATACTGGATCTTATATCAATTTTTGCTCCAAAAGACGCATTAGAGCTGATGGTCCTGCTAGGTCTTATTTTTGGGGAAACAGGGTATGCTGTTCTACTAACCTGCCACAAATGTGCGCACATACACTGAGATCCCTGTTTATAACAGCAAAAAGCTGGATGGGCCTCAATATCTACCTATATGGGAATTAGTAAATAAATTACTAAACTATAGGATGCAATTAAGGGTATTAAGAAACATGGTATTTATGTATTTGGGAGAAGGCAGGGAAAAATCCAAGTTGGGATCTCATGTGTATGTGGGTGTGTGTGTATGCATATCCATTCACATGATTTGAGACATGTCTATGGAAGTCTAGCCCACAACTGTATATGTACCTCTACAGTAAGCTGTAGGGAAGCCCAGCAGGGGGAGAGAAGAAAGAGAAGAAGGTGGTGAAGTGAGAAGAGACAAGAGAACCTCTCAATTTTTATTCTGTGTTTTTCTATATACTTCAAATTTTACACCATCCATAGACTTTGTTTTGTAACTTAAATAAGAAATGAAATAATGCCCACAAAGCACTGAACACAGCATCTGTTATGTGGCTAGCAATAAATAAACTGACTCTTAGGATAGAAGCAAACATAACTTGCACAAAATGATTTAGACCTGCCTAGAGCACCATATTGATGGCTATAAATAAGTATTTTCTCTCTTTACTAAGATGGAATGAAGTAAATATCTTGACGCATAGTCAATAAATTTTAAGTTAAATATGTGTTTTGCTTATTCAATCATTTAGGATTTAAGTATTCAAAGCTAAGTTTGGAACAGAAAGCTTTCCAAATCTAGATAACAAGAGACTTTATTTAGGCACTGGAAATTTCCTGTCAACTAGTATGGTTTTATCCTTCAAGTACTAAACTTTAAAAATATTTAACATTCAGAGGCCGTTATTGTCTATTATTGAAAACCAAAGTAAAATCTTTTCTTTTATGAAATCCCATCCCACAAAAACCAATAGAGAGATATTCAGTAACTTGAGTTTCAATTTAACTGTGTAGAGCTTTTTATTTATAGTGAATTTCAAACACATTGTAAGTATATCATCTTTTATTATATTTATTTAGTCATTCTTGTTTTTATGAAAAGTTATGAATAAATTGAATTGAAAATCAAATTGGTTTTTGAAATGTACTGAGGACCTCTGTTAAAATTCTTCATGATGAGTTTCTTTGTAATTAAAAGAACCATTTATAATTTGAATTAACATTTCCACGTTTATCTTGTTGGTAAATTGAGCCTTTCACCTACTGGATTTTCCTAAAGCAAGACTCTATTATGCCAAGGAGACGATAGAACAAGATGTGATCAAGAATATCAAAACTTCAAAAGCGGTTTCTTTTTAGAAGCTGATTGTGTTAATAAGTATCTTAAAATCTATTTGTTCTTTATTTTTATTTGGACTGACATGGCAAAAATATTTTTCTTTTGAAGACAGTATATAATACCTGTATTTTCTTGATTTTTTTTTTCAGACCTACATATTTTTTTCAAGTTTAATGTTTCTAAAATATATTTAATATGAGAATGATCTCCCATTTCTAACGCCAATGTCTTGAGACGCTGATTTCAATATATTGTGTGTCTTAGAATTGATGGACTTTGGCATGTAGGCATTTAATATTAAAGTTAAAGGACAGAATTGAGGTCTAATCCCAAATAATCAGCTTCTACCAGCCTCCCAGCAGAAAAAAGCAAAATGACATGGTGGTGTGTTTTTTTACACAATTTGTCAGCAAACACTTGGTTCTCTGCTCTATCAGGCTGAGAGTAACTGGAGACTCACCCAAACCAACAGAACATTAGTAATTCCTTGGACATTTTTTAAAAATTTTGAGATAGAGATACACATGCAGTTATAAGAAATAATACACGGAGACCCCATGTACCTTTTCCTCAGTTTCCCTAATGGTAACATTTTGTACAATGATAGCACATTATCACAACCAGAATACTAACACTGACATAATCCATCAAACTTATTTCGACTTCCCCAGTTTTACGTGTGTGTGTGTGTGTGTGTGTGTGTGTGTGTGTGTGTGTGTGTGTAGTTAGTTCTATGACATTTATCACACGTGCAGGTACCTGTATCCACTACCACAGTCAATACAGAGAACGTTTCCATCACAAGTACCTTTGTTGCCAGTTTATAACCGCACCTTCCTCCTCTCCCATGGACTTTTCACAGACTGGGGATTTGATGGCCGTATACTTTCTCGCTATGTTTTTGGGAAGTGAGCGATGTGTTCTTTTCCTCTTGTGAATGTCTGCAAGTAAATAATGTGAGGAAGTGAACCCTGAGTGTCCTACCAGTCTCGGGTTGTGCACCTTCCTGTGGCTTGGCTAAGGGACCAGCAACAGGGATGCAGGGCTGCCTCATGTGGGCAGCTTTTCTAACTCTCTGAAGGCTCAGAACCAAATCTGCCACCTCTGTTTCCATTCCCAGATTACGCTCGCTTTGAGGCCAAAATCCATGACCTACGAGAGCAGATGATGAACCACAGCATGAGCTCCGGGTCCGGGTCCCTGCGAACCAATCAGAAACGCTCCCTCTATGTCAGGTAGGCAACGGAGCCTTTCTTACTGTGATCTGCACTCTGTGAGCAATCCGGCTTGGGGAGACCAAGGCAACACCTTATAGCAACGGACCATGTGTTTTTATTAACCCAGGCTCCTCAATACACCACTGTAAGACCTGAACTTTAACCATTTTGAAAAAGCTTTTGAAATGTTATTACGTCAAAGGCCTCTGCTTTGAACAAGTTATTAGTTGGCCATGGTATGATTCAGGGTAAAGTTCTTAGCACAGGTTGCAGTGAAAATAATGAGAAAAATCATTTTCAATTTTGATAAATCTTAAATATGTGGACCAAAGCCCTGGATATTTGTTTACCATCAGTATGGGAAGTAAGTATTCCTGTATCGCCTCCTGACTTGCTTGATATCTACTGCATTAGCTTCAGTGTATCGATTTGAAATTGAAACTACTGTTTTATAAAGTTATATGTCTTTTCCAAACAAGTTTGGGTAAAAAGACTTTCTTCTGTAGCATCTCATACCAATCAT
Organism: Rhinolophus sinicus; assembly: GCF_036562045.2. Classification (NCBI taxonomy): domain Eukaryota; kingdom Metazoa; phylum Chordata; class Mammalia; order Chiroptera; family Rhinolophidae; genus Rhinolophus; species Rhinolophus sinicus. The sequence continues at coordinate 111,609,503 of NC_133756.1, forward strand.
TTATCAGACCACAAAAGTTACTTATTCCTTGCCTGATAGAACTCACCAATGTACCAGGAAAAAAAAAAAAAAAAAGATTGATTGAACTTGAAATGCCCCATCTTTCAGCCTTATAGTTAACACTTGAGTAAGATACATCATCACTCAACTATAATATGCATCTCTTCTTAGCACAAGCCTCCTATATTCCTTCCAAAACACACTTCATCAGTGCTGACTGTGCTTTTAAAAATAGCATAAGTGTTAACAGCCAAAGGGGGAAAGTGGTGCCCAATTAATTGTCAAAATGAATCCAGGAGCCAATGGAGGAATCGTACCCATCCTCACTGTATTCTGCTCTCCCTAGTCTGCCCCAGACTGTGGTCTGACTCCATCTAAGGTCGTATTCTCCTCGCCTGAAATGTCACTCTTTCCCTGGCATGAGGTGTGTGTTATGGATACTACATTATGTACTTGAATTGACTTATCCTGTTGATTCCACATTGGCTATAAAGTTATCTTTTGTGTGTCTTAGGTAGGCACAGCAGGGCCGGAAAGCAGCAGGCTCTCCAGGGCCTTCATTTCCTGGCAGCTCTGACAAGCATAGAGTCCCTTCTTAATCCAGGCAGTTCCAGTACCTTAGCAGCCCTGGGATTTTACATTTTTTAAAAAGTTAGAATATTACTGTTCCATATTTCTCCCACTGCATTTTGGAAGATTATTTTGTTATGCTTTGGTGTAATGTCTGAAAGGAACTATTGAGAATCACCCTAGATCGTGTCTTGTGGTGACGCGTCACAAATATGATGGAAAGTGGGTGGCTATTTCTGTTTTCCTCACTTATGTTGTATTGCTGGTCTTTGTGATACAAAATATTTTTTAATCTTGAAATGTTTTAGTCTTGGGTAGCAAGTTGGGAAAAACCAATTAGGTTAATAGGATAGAGATAAATCAGTTAATGAAAATAAAATGGTTATATAGAATAAAATTGGAAGGAAAAATACCATATTGTCCATATCTTGTTAAAAAATAGAATGCACAAAATGTTAATGTACCAGAAGAATTTTGCTGAAAATATATTGATAATAGCTTAGTCCTTTTAATTTAGTTGTAGAAGATTAGGAAAATTAAATGAACTGACAGATGACATTATGTAAAACTAAAGACTTATTTGAAAGAGTAGTGTTAATCAGAATCATACCTTTATTCGCCAATATGGTAAATAAAACCATCACATACAAAAGATTTGAAGACTTAAGGTAACAAAGAATGTTACCTTGTTTACAGTCTAATAGTGTTCCTCCATTCTTGAATTGTGCACCTGTATTGAAGGGAGGAACCACTTTTAAATGAGGCTCAAAAGTAGCCAATACTTCATGGGGAATTCTCCAAATGATTTTTACAATAGACAAAGGTAGTATTTGGCTTCCAATGTTCGATTCTTAATACTTATTTTGTTCATAGAGGGCTGACTGCAGCATCTAAATGACTCCTAGAGGCATATGGAAGAGATATGGGCCATGCATAGAGTTAAAATCAGAGGGAAAGAACTTGCAGCATCTCCGGCCTTGTTCTTATGTGATGTGATAAAACAGACACTACCACTCCACCTCACCCACCACCCCTGCAAAAAAACAAACAAGCAAAAAAGCAATAAAATGACATGAACTAGCAAGGTCTAAGGGGAATCCTTACTAAAAATGATTCGCTAAGTTTGTACCTTTGTTGTTTGGGGTTTTTTATTATTATGATGATTTGAACACCAATTTTAGTTATAGGATTTTCATGGAAATGCTTGCTTTATCTAGAGTGCTTGAATAGGACTAATACCAGTTGGTTGTGCTTATTTTATAAAGCCAACTAGCTGCTCTCTCAATATAAACTAGTAGCAAAGGGTTTCTCCAATTATGTAAATATCAGAGGATGAGCATGTTCTTTTAATCTGAGAATGACATCCTGGAGTATTAGTCTCTTCATTCTGTTTAGCTTTATGTAAATCTAGGGCTGAAAGGAACCTTAGCTATCACCAGTTCTACTGTTTACAGAAGAGGCAACTAAGTCCCCCGGGGAAGGAAGAGGTTTGCCCAGGACCTCACAGCTCTTTGGTGGCACAGTCAGACCTCCTAAGGGCTTCTCCCCATATCTCTCTGCCTCCCAAGGGCTCAACTTATGTGGTATCAGCTGCTGAGTGCACTTCAGCTATGCTTCCCAATCTGCTTCTGTCAGCACAGTGCCTGACTCTTAGATTAAGGAATAGGTTAGGAGAGAGGAGAAATTCAAACATAAATCTCTTTGGAGTTTTTGCACAGGATAAATTGTGCTATAGGACATATGGGGTTCCTTTAGTATTATTCATATTTTTCCATGAAGCCAACACCTAAAGCAGAAAGCAAGCAGCTTCTCTGCTCTGTAGTAAACAACTTAGCAGACTTCGTTGAATATTTATCTGCACCACAAACCACCCTTCCCCTTGTAGTTGCCTCTTCTTCCCTATCCACACAGACTCTCTCTCCTCTCTCCTCGCTTCCTTCCTCCTCTCTCTTTCCTCCTCCCTCCTCCCTCCCTCTCTCACCCCTAGCACTGCTCTGGCTGTGTCTGAGAGGATGTGTCTTCTCAGCATCATGCACAAGCTGGCCTCATTGTCCTACTAGAAATGATTCTCCCCGGTGATAGCAATTTCTTTGCCTGAAAGTGTTGCAGGGAGGGGGAAGGGAACTACCCCATCTGAGCCAGGCAGTGTTTTAAACTTGAGCCAACCCTCTCTGTTTTCCACCCTAGTTGTAATGATTTTCTTTCTCTTAATCTTCTGTGTAAGGTGCTTGAAGCGCTTGACGTGCACATGGAGTTGATTGTTGCTAATGATAATACTGTACCTGTTCTATGCGAATGATTTGGGTATATTTGATTGAAGGGGCTATTTGTATTGTATATTTCCTGCATTGTGAAGCATATCTAGTTGTAGAACCTTAAAAGTAAATAAAATGTTAAAAATTTGAATAAAATGTTTTTCAAAATGCTCCACAAGTACATTATCAATTCTTCAGACGGAGATGCTTTTGGGCTCCTGAGCCCCTGGAATACAGATCTTGTCACACATACTTTGAGGCTCTCAGTATGGGCAGATTGGGGTCTCCTCGCCTCTACAATATGTGCTCCCCTTCTTAGCTACCAGCTGCTTAAGGCATCCATGTACCGGAAAACAAGGGTTTTCCTGCTGCTCATAGGAATGGACCTTTATATCCAAATGCTACTAAGAAAGGTCAAAGATATAGGGGATTTAAAAAAATCACACAAAAGGGCAAATAGCTAAGGAACTATCTTTTCTCCTGATAAAAGAGAGTAAAAGCACCCAGTACACTGGGAGAATGGGGAGGGGAAGAAAACAAAGCAGGTAAGTCCACCAGTGGGGAATAAAAGGTCACAGGAAAGAATGTAAAAGAGAAACTTGGCCCATGCTCACTCGTTAATAAAAGCTATCGATTTCGAGTGTTCCGGTGAATAACCTCCCTGCTGTGCATTTGGGTTTAAAAGTCAGTTGCTATGATTTATTTATGCATTCATCAAGCATTTTTTTTTTAGTGTATATTCTGTGCCAGGACCTATAATGGACACTGAGGACCCAGCAGTAAAAGTCATGTTTCCTGTCCACCAAAAATTCATGTCTAGCGAGTAAGACAGATGAGGGGAGCACAATCAAAATGCAGTGTGGTATGGAAAGTGAGCTCTAGAAAGGCCTAGAATTTGTATTGCTTCCTAATGTAAGGATCTCTGAATTGGTTCTTCGGGATCCAAGTTCACCCAGAGGCCTTCAAGTTTTTTCACTCAAGAGTTAGAAATACATTCTTCATCATGACCCTGTAAATACATACACCACACACACATAAAGCCTAAAGTTATTTTCTCTAAACTGTATGAACACTTTTTATATACAGTGTACTTTGTTATTTTTCATTCTATTTGTCTCCTTTATTTAAAAAATGGAGGTCACATCTCATTCACTTGACTTAATAACTCACCAATGGGTTATAATCCACAGCTTGCAGGTGGAGTAAACAAGAAGTGCTCCAGGCAGATGCCACAGCATATAGCCAGGCAGGAGAGCGTATCTTCACTCCAGTACATTGAGCATCTCTGGGACCCCACCTTTAGTCTTCTAGCCAGCTTGGAAGCCGGTTATCTCTGGTACAGACGAGGAAGCAGAAGTGGAGGGAAACATTTGTTGGGCGTCTTCTGTGGCTCAACCACTAGTGTTCTACATATATTTCCCCATATGATGCTCCAACAACTGGAAACTCAGGGACTATTTCTTCCATTTTACAGATGAGGAAACTGGGAATCAGAGATGTTAAGAATTAGCCCAAAATAACAGAGCTAGACTGGACGTGAACATAGACTTTCAAGTCCTGTGTGTGAGGCAGTATAGAGCTGTGTTAAGAGCACAGTCGCTGGATCTTACCAGACAGACAAACAATTGAATCTCGGTCCTGCCACTTACTAGCTCAGTGATTTTGGACAAATCAGTCTCTCTGGCCTTCGCTTCTTTTTCTGTGAAATGAGAATAATAATAAGATACCATAGAGTGGTTGTGCAGATTAAATAAAATAGTGAATATAAATACCTGGCACATGGGAAGCAACTGATACATGTTGGTGGTATTTATCATTTATTGTAAAAGCAACCTTTTCCCCCTGTAGAACAGAGACACCATAATATTGATTCTGGACAAAGTACTGTGTCTCAGCAGTGGGATGAGATGCCTTGTACCTTTTATTTCCTTCAGCAAGGGAAGAAGGACAGACTTCCTGGCAACCTTTTACATTTTCAGTCCTCTAGACCCCATGAAGGCTGAAGGGGAGAGCCAGGATTCTGTGGCTACAGAATGTCCAGCTCTGTCCAGGCATTTCTCATCCCCCAAAAGAGCCTAACCAGAGGCAGAGTTTGAAAAGAATTCATCTGGAGACACATATTAGAAGAGTCACTGTCCTGACAATGGGCCCTTTCAGGTCTTTATAGATGACATCAATGTTCCTAACCCCATGATTTCTTCCACTTCCCCTCTGCATTCTTCACCCCTCCAAGCCCTCTGCTCGTAGCTTTCTGTTCTGGATTTGAAGGCTTTATTTCTTTTTTTACAGTGGTTCTAAGTCCACATTTTGCACTGATAACTCAAAATTGTTGCTTCCTAAGACAGTTTTTGTTTCAAAGGACATCATAAGACAAACACACCTAGGTCAGTATCCTGCCCCATTGTTTCACATCAGGCTTTCATGCACTGATGCATTAGTGCATCGATTCTTTCATTGAACAAACACGGTTGAAGTACAATGTACCAGTCTGCAGTCGATGTTAAGGATACAGAGATGAGTAAGAACACACACCTTCTTCCCTCAGGATTGTCATTGTCCATACCTGTTGGCAATTCAAAGAGTGTGCAGGTTATCATTGTAACTCTCATTTCCTAATACCTCATGTGTAATATACCTCGCAATTATTATCCTGTGTTAATCTTTACAATATGCCTCATAAGGCTTTCTACAGTGAAATCTGCCCAGAAGACCACTAGTATTTAAAACTAATCACTCAGCAGAGGGATCACTCTGGTCTTTATTAAAGTTTTATGGCAAAACTCCCTCAAATGGAAATAACCATTTAATAATGGAGTTGTACAAATCCCAGTTAATGTCTTAATTTTATTATATTCTTAGTGCCTTATGTCATAATGCTTGGCATAAAGACCTCTCCTTAGTAAATATTTGTTGACTGAATTAATTCCCACATCTTCTTTAGATGTGAAAGAAAAACATTAGACTATAAGCCAAGATCTTTGAGCAGTCAATCCTATGGAAGTTCAATGCCAGTTGAGTCGTCCCCAAGTGAATGGAGACTGGCTATGTTCTGAGGACAGAGGCTCTACCTACTGGTGTTGAGATTTCCAGGACATTGTGCTCGCTTCGGCAGCACATATACTAAAATTGGAGATTTCCAGGACACATCTAGCACTGCGTGGCCTTTCAGGCTGCTTCATTTGCATGCTGAACTCTGTGATTCTGTTTACATTGAGGCCTAATTCAATAATAGATTTACACAAGCACATACAGTTTATACCCTCTTAGTGAGAGGACTTGGGAAAGGGGTAGAGTCCAGGGTGAACCTCATCCTGCGTCTCGTTCTCAACACTCTTCGTCTTCCTAGTCTAGGGACAAAAGGCTGGAAGTTACATTGAGGGAAGTCTTGAAAACAAATCCAACCCAGGATTCTTCATCCAATGGGTTTTTATGCTAGAGGAACTATGTTTTCACCTGATGGATTTTGGTGGGAGGGGAAAGCTGTAAGTAAGAGACTCTGGTCTTTTGGTTTTTGTCAATTTAGCCTATCCTTCCACTCCACTTCTTGCCCCACTGCACTGCTGGTCAGTAACTGAGGTAAGGGAGAATGAGGAATGGGGCCTGCCAAGGGGCTTCGCTCCAGTGCGAAGCTGCTTCCAGCTTCACTAGGCTATGGATTTCATAAGGCAAAGCCATGACATTTGTGGACTCCATTACAAGTCAGATTTTATTATTCTTCTTCCTCAAACTTGGACCAGTCATGCTCTCAGCAGCTGTCCCCAAAGGACATGTTACAGTCAGCTGTGTGCACCCCTGGCCCAGTACTTGGCACAGGGCTGGGTGACAATGATGAAAGCCCATGCTCATTGTACTATAACACAGTGAAGATGAAATTAATCCTGTAGGGCACAGGTTTAATTCATATTCATAGACCTTCTGTTTGGTTAACACTTTATAGAGAACTCCTCCAGACAGACCAGGCTTCTGGTCTGGGCTTAATTTTATCAATGGCTAGGACTTGAATTTCCCATTTATAACATGGACAGAAAACCTCGTTCACAGGCTTATTGTTAGGATTAGGTTAAAGTAAGTCAATGAAAGAGTCTACCAAATGGGACTCGTTAGGTTAAGGGGAGGTCCCTATACCCCTTTGAGTGCTCAGAGCCTGCCTCCTCATCCGGTGCCTCCTTTAAATCCGAGTAGATTTTGATTCTTCATTTATACTTTGAGACTCATTAGCATTATGCTCACTCTTTTGTGAATTTGCATTTTTTTATCGTATCCCCACTTGTGGAATAAAAGGCTTTGTTTTCAGGAAACTAATTTTAAGCCTGAAATATAATAGAAAGGAAGAGGAGTCATGGGAGTCTGGGGAGTTTTCTCGTTCCCCCGAAATCATATGCTGGCCCTGATTTTTAAAAGGCTTTTAATTTTTAGATTTCTATAGGAAGAGGAACAGAAGTACCATGCGTGACCCTTCCATTGACCATCACGCTTTTCCTCTAGCCCTCTGTCCCAAGATCTAGAATCCAGATATCATTTTTATTAACAGTGGGCCCTCCTTCATTCACTCACTCACTCACTCATTTATCCAGAAAATCTTTTCTGAGCCATAACCATTCACCTCACACTGTACTGTGTTCTGAGGATAAAAAGAGTATTAACAGGGCATCTTTACTGCCCTTAAAGCACTCAAGGGTAATTCTTTCAACCTGGATTCTGCTCTCAACCTCCCACCCCATGGTAATTGTATTTCCAGAAATCTTGCATCTCCAAAGGTGACTGGCCTCTTCACCCAAAATTACTACTTCCTAGAGTAATCCAGACAGCTCTAGCTAGAAAAGAGAGCAGAACAGTAAAACAGTGGGACAGAGGGTGCTCACTGGAGAGAACAGGTGAGAGGTCAGGGCATGAAAAAACTGAGGGAACTTTCACCCTAAGTCATGAGGTTAGGAGCAAGGTAATAAACTCCAGATATTTCTTCTTTAATCTCAGTACCTGCCATGTTATAGGAATTCTTTAAATACTTGTTCAGTGAACTTTTTGAGTGGCAATTGAAGGTGATGATTGAACAGACCAAGGTATTAAGAGATTCATCACTGACTCGTAGATGATGGTTGAGCACATGCTCCTCTGTGTTCCTCTACACAACATAACTGCTGTCTTCTTACCTTCACACCTTCTCTTTTTATGCCTATTGACTCACCTGTCCCCCCCCCCCCACACACACACACACACACTGGATGGTGAGTACCTCTTGGATGGAGATTTGTCTGGTTAGAGTCTCTATCTGTACAGTCGGGCATTTGGTAACTGCTGACCCAATCAAGTGAATTATGGATGCCACTAGATTGGAGAACATTTACCGTTAATTCAAATTTTACTTGATCAAATAAGTAAGCTGTCCTGTTCAGTAGTGATAATCACCTCAGACTACATTTTTTAAACTCATGTAGCCAAATAAATGCCATTCTTAATATAGGTTAGACTTCAAATACACTTTTTATTATAAATCCATAGAACAGTAAAATATCAAATATTCACAAGTACTTTTTAAAAATTTAATTTCATTATTAGTTTCAGGTTTACAAAACAACATAAATTTAAACATTTACACCCTTCACAAAGTGATAACCCCACCAATCCTACTACCCCTCTGACATTGTACATAGCTACGATACCATTGACTATATTTCCTATGCTTTACTTTACATCCAGTGAATATATATATATAAGTTTACATAATATATGTAATATACATATAATTATAGTTGACATTCAATATTATTTTATATTAATTTCAGGTGTACAGTGCAGTGGTCAGGCATCTACATAATCTAAGAAGTGATCTCCCTGATAAGTCCAGTGCCCATCTGGTACCCTACCTGATCTTTATGATATTATTGATTAGAGTAGGTCGGACAATTACGTTCGCGAACTCATCCTAGAAAAAGTGCTTACACGCCTCATTGCTGAATATCACTGCAGTCACCTTCCAAGTACTCCCCTTGGGAAGCTATGCACCGACACCAGCATCTAGTCCACCCTTCAAAGCAATTTTGGAACTCTTTCTGGAATGGCCATCAGAGCTGTCATCGTATTACCCTTGATGTCCTGAATGTCATCAAAATGTCTTCCTTTAAATATTTCCTTTATCTTCAGGTAAAGAAAGAAGTCATTGGGGGCCAGATCAGGTGAGTAGGGAGGTGTTCCAATACAGTTATTTGTTTACTGGCTAAAAACTCCCTCACAGACAATGCCCTGTGAGGTGATGCATTGTCATGATGCAAGGGCCATGAATTGTTGGCGAAAAGTTCAGGTCGTCTAACTTTTTCATGCAGCCTTTTCAGCACTTCCAAATAGTAAACTTGGTTAACTGTTTGTCTAGTTTGTACAAATCCATAATGAATAATCCCTCTGATATCACAAAAGGTTACAACATTGTTGCAACAAGTTCACAAACTTAATTGTCTGACCTCATATTCCCCATACTGTATTTCACATCCCCTTGACTATTTTGTGACTACCAAGTTGTACTTTCTAATCCCTTCACTTTCTCCCCCATCCCTCAGTGCCCCTCCCATCTAACAATCATCATCTATAAGTCTATCTCTGTTACGTTTGCTCATTTGTTCTGTTCTGTAGATTCCACATACAAGTGGGATCATATGGTATTTGTCTTTCTCAGTCTGACTTATTTCACTTAGCATAATATCCTCTAGGTCCATCCATGTTGTTGCAAATGGTAAGATTTCATTTTTTATGGCAGAGTAATACTCCATTGCATAAATGTACCACAATTTCTTTATCCAGTCGTCTATTAATGGACATTTCAGTTGTTTCCATATCTTGGCTATTCTGAATACAGCTGCAGTAAACATAGGGGTACATACATTTTTTTCAAATTAGTGTTTTGGATTTGTTTGGATAAATACCCAGGAGTGGAATTTCTGGGTCATAAAGTAGTTCTAGTTTTAATTTTTTGAGGAACATCCATACCGTTTTCCACAGTGGCTGCACCAATCGGCAATTCCACCAATAGTGCACGAGGGATCCCTTTTCTCCACAGCCTCACCAACACTTGTTGTTTGTTGATTTATTGATGATAGCCATTCTGACAGGGGTGAGGTAGTATCTCATTGTGGTTTTTATTTGCATTTCTATGATAATTAGTGCCATTGACCATCTTTTCATATGTCTGTTGGCCATCTGTATGTCCTCTTTGGAGAAATGTCTATTCATGTCCTCTGCTCATTTGTTAATTGGATTGTTTGGGGGTTTTTTGGTGTTGAGTTATATGAGATGGGTTTTTTTTAATAAATTTTGGACATTAACCCATTATCAGGTATATCATTAGTAAATATCTTCTTCCATTCAGTAGGATTTTTTGTTGTTGTTGATGGTTTCCTTTGCTGTGAAAAAACTTATTAGTTTGATGTAATCCCATTTGTTTATGTTTTCTTTTGTTTTCCTTGCCCAAGGAGATACATCAATAAAAATATTACTAAGGGTAATGTCTGAGAGTTTACTTCCTATTTTTTCTTCTAGGAGTTTTGTGGTTTCGGGTCTTACATTTAAGTCTTTAATACACTGTGAGTTTATTCTGGTATATGGCATAAGAAGGTGGTCCCCTTTCAATTTTTTGCATGTGTCTGTCCAGTTGTCCCAGCACCATTTACTAAATACACTGTCTTTACCCCAGTGTAAATTCTTTCTTCCTTTGTCACAGATTAAATGACCATATAGGTATGGATTTATTTCTGGGCTCTCCATTGTGTTCCTTTGATCTATGTGTCTGTTTTTATGCCAGTGCCATATTGTTTTGATTACTATAGCCTTGTTCACAAGTACTTTTAAAACACTTAATAGTCATAATCATAGTCATAATAAATAGCGAACCATAATTGCATCATATTCTGAGCCAAGCAATTGCTAAATACCTTATGTGAATTATTTTATTTTACTCTCACAAAAACCCTATGAGATAGGTCCTATTTTTAGTCACATTGTAAAGAAGAGAAAATGGAAGGCCAGGGTTGAGCTTTACCTAGAAGAGGCTAAATTGGGACTAGAACTTAAGCATGCTGTCTTATGCCCTTACCTATGGTTCCATGCGGCTTTTTTGAAGGACTTTCATTTATTTTATTGTATTTGGTATAGTATGTCTGTTAAGTAGATACTGTTTTCTCACAGTTTAATACTCAGATGAGGAATCTGAGGCACAGAGTATTAAACTATCTACTCTTTTCTCCAAGTATAGAGTGCTACCACGCCCTTTCCTGTCCTTTACACATCTCTTTAAAGATGTGTAAACATATAACTCACACATATCTTTTCCTACTGTTTGCCTTGCATTTCATTAACTGCCATGTTGCATACTACCTGATTTTTATACAACTACTGATGCATTATTAAATGTTGAACAGGCAGTTGAATATCACACAATCACCTTAGATTTTATACTCTAGTTTGAAGATGCCCAGAGCATGCGGATTTCTGATTAAATGGAGCAAGTCCTGTAGCCATTGCAATGATATTAACAAATTCTCTGCCCCTCTTCTGCCAAGACAGAGTTTGTAGCCTGGATAGACCTATACAAGTAAAGCCCAACATCAAATAACACAGTTTAAATGCCTGTCACACGTAGTGCCCTGCACGTGGGGGCACATGCAGCCTGACACCCACAACCAGCTACCCAATTTGCAGGACCTGTTAAGTAGATGAAAATGAAAATATGGGGCTCCTTGTTCAAAGAGGAGGGTATCAAGTCAGTAAGAACAGAGCATAGTGCAAGACTATGTGCAGTGCAGTAAGTGTAAGAAACACGAAGAAAGTGTTGGGAACACTTTCAAGGCTCCAAGCTTTGTCTTTTACCAAAAAGAGTACTTCATATAAATTATCCACAGGTCTGCTTTTAGGATATGTAGAAACGTTATCTTCCAGCCCTCTTGGTACTTGAGATACTTTAAATTCCCACTTGCTCTGAGCTTTCATTGGCCCACTTGGTGTCATCTCGTCTCTCTGCACTGGAGTAAGTCTTTCGAAAGCTAAGTAGTGTCATTGTTTTACATTTAGTTAGCACCTGCAGTGTACATTTATCTTCCTGTTCTGCAAGTTTCCACCCCCTTCCCTTGCTCCTCAAGCCTACATTTTAAAGAAATGTTTCAAAGCGCCTTGGAGGATGTTGTCAGTCTGGGACCTGTGGCTGTTGGTGTCTTTTCCATGTGTAATTTTCTAAATGCAGAGACTGTACGACTAGTAGATTTCCCTGACCAAGCACATTAGAATAAAAAACCAGGGACTTGACAACTTAATATCACCAAGTAAGAATTCTAAAAATAATAAACACACATACAAAGTATAACATACATTTTAAATTGATTGCTCTTTATTATTGCCATCATTTTATGTAAGAAAGGATATTTTAATACCAAAAGAAAAATAAGAATATACTTCAGGAAAAGTACTCCAAATTTTAAAATTTATATTTTTAAAACCTCACCAGATGAATCTACCTATTTCCTCTATCCATATAATCCTACTTTATAGATGGAAAAAATTAAGGCAAACATTGTGATGGTTAAATTAACTCTTAACCCTGCATCTTTTAGTTCTAAATGATTCTAAAATGCTTGGGATGCATTTTTGACCTTTGTCCCTTCTTAACAAAGAAAGCCACCTTTCAGATTTTCTTTTTCCTTGTCTACTTTCTTCATCTTTTATACCATTTTCCCAATATGTAGGAAGCCCAGAACCACCCTCTGTTATAAACCGATGCTTGCTTTTTGGTGATGCTTGTTAAAAGGTAAGAAGGAATTTCCCTTCATCAAAACTATTTTTTATTATGTTTTAAATTGCATTTTTCTTTCTTTCATATGTATGTCATTCTTTCTTCATTTTGAAACAGACTCTTTTTAAAGATATCATCACATTATGGTATCTTCCATTGTATTTTAAAACATTGTATATGCTGAATGGTTTCATATCAGATTGCTTACATCATGTATATCCCCTTGCCCCCAATTTTCTTAACAATGCCTTTCAGATACAGGATCCCACACTTTAAAAATGTGATTCCATGAGTAAAATACTGAGAAAAATAGGATGTGAACTGTAGAACTTTACAATAAACGCACTATTTGGCAGCTCCTAGTGACCTCTATCATAAAAATATAAATTATCATTTAAAGTAACTTTGTAGTTCTTACTTTCCAGACAAAGTTGTTAAACCAGTTCCAGTACCTTCTTCTGAACTCTTCCATTCATCTGTTCCTGTTAGGAGGGCTCTGAGTTGGTTATCAAGAAGGGGTCTCTATGTTTCTGGTTGCCATGAAGGCAGGTTAGTAGAGAATTGTCCCACTTTCTAGAAGTCCAACATTGCATGAACACCATTGTTGACTCTTTATAAGATGATGACACTTTTCTCTGTTCCTAAAATTTCCTGTCCCTGCCCCTTCCCTCATATGTGGATGCCCCATAGAACTCCCACCTCTACAATATGCTAAATGAGTTCTTAATTATATAATGGATACAGATATCCTGAGGTTAAGGAGATGGGGGTGAGAATTGAAATCACATCATATCTGCAAGGGAGTGTCATTATTATCCCCATTTTACAGTTAATGAAACCAAGGCTAGATAGTTGATGTTATTGCACAACAAAGAAGGAGAACAAATATAACTCAGTTCTGTCTGATACCAAACCCTTGTTCTAAATTTTAATGTCCAGGTTTTCTGGAACTACCACATTTTCTTGGATGTGCCTGATTTCATATATGCTCCCTCATTCCTGATGGTGCTTATAAGTGTTATAGAAAGTCCTGTAAGTTTTGCACTTGAAAATATTGTCCTTTAATGTATAGTGCATCTCCCTCAATAATAAATGAGGACCTTAAAGATGGCTGGTGACTGGATCCTTGACATGGAGTTATGATGGCTCAAATTTGAATCACAGGGTCACACCCTCTGTTGACCAAGCATCTTCATCAAAGAGGCATGAGGTTTCCTGCTACAGGCTGCTGGGAACAGGATGAGAGGATTGCAAGACCGTATCACTTAACCTACAGTGAGTATGGTATAGTGGAAAGGATATGGGTTTCAGTTTTCCTTTAGTGCCTGTTAATTACAGAATACTATGTAGGACGCTGTCAGGACTGAAAAGGTAGATCAGATATGTCCGCAAGGATTCAGCTAAAAAGGAAAAAAACAGATGAAAATAAAATTATATTATTCTGGATCCAGACTCTGCTTCAGGATCTAACAACGTGTGGGGGTAGAAAATAGAGATTTGAAAGGTCAAATATGATGGGTTCTAAAAGTAAAGCTGTGGATTTTTTTGGTCATCTTTGGCAGTATATTTCCTCTCTGCAGGAAGTAATTAGGGAGGGATTGTCATAGAATGAAACACTGACTCCTCTAGAATGCCAATATCACTCAGCTATTCATTCATGAGTTTACAGTCCAGGTGGAGTAGGCAAAAAGCCTGGGTATTAGAGTCAGAAGTACCTGGATTTGAATTCTGCCTATGCCACTTACTGCCTGTGTCATGACTTAGGCAATTCATGTCCTCTCCCTCTGGGCCTCAGTTTCTTCTATAGAATGAGGATAATTAGTACACAACTCCAAAAGTTTTATGAAGAATAATGTTTGTAAATCATCTAGGGGATGAACATCCCCTAGAAATCAAGATTTCAGCAAGAATTCTAGGTGTTACTTGGGATAAGGGAAATTTAGGAAATAGTGTTCTTTGGAAGTTATTTGAAACACTGCTGAAAACACAAGTAGTGATGAATGATCTGCTCCAGCCCCATCCAAAATACTAGGGTGCTTGCTGCATTTTTTAAGCCACATCAACCCAAATCAGTGATATTAGACCAGTGAAAAAGTAGTTAAAGTAAGGACTTCTTAAAATGGTGAACTAATCACAAATCAATATAGAACCAGCAGTCAATGCTTCTAGAACTTAATCTTTTGCTGGAAGGCTCAGACTGTCTCTCTTAGAACCTAGCACAGAGTCTAAGTGGAAAGAAGTTCCATAAATATTTTCTAAATTTTGTTGAAATTATGGAGGGCCTCTGGTTGGTTGTTTTTTTCGTTGTTTTATTTTGTTTTTCCTTAAAACTGCTTTTGCCTTTGCCCATAACTACTTGAAGGTGCTATGAAAGAAGTCTGGTGAAAATTAGGTCTAACACTCATTTTGTTCACTTGTTCCTCAAATTTCTCTGTTTATTCATTTTATAAACAACTATTGATGGCCCCTGTGGCAGACACTTAAATAGGTTCAAGGAATACAAGGATAAAAACAAATAGTTCTTGCTTTAGGGTACTCCCAATCTACTGGGGAGACCAATAAGAAAAGGTGTCCAAATCACCACCCTACACTGAATTTAGATTGGTCTGGTTTGATTAAGAGGGATTTCTCAATGGGAAATTGAGAGCCCCTAAGAGGGGAGTCCGTGTCCCTAGACTCTTTCCCTCTGTATCCAGTGCACATTGGCTTTCTCTTCTGGGGAGGGTGAAGCTGGAGGTCAAATTTCTCTCCTCTGTGCATGCTTCAGCAGCATGCCTTGAGATTTTGGCCTGTTGACTCTGAAAAGCAATTCAGTATCTCTCTAACACAGGGTTGTTTTACTAGTTGGCTCTTCTTGCTTGATCTCAGTATCTTTCAACCTTGGCTGCACGTTAGATTCGCTTGGGGACTTATAAGGAAAGACTTGTTTTCCTTTACACTACTCACTGTGCTTTACACTACTGTACTTCTAATACCATATGTGTGGGGTTTTTTCCCCCCACACTGACCAATTATCTAACACCAGCTGTTACCGAACCAAAGTTCGTGTGCCCAATGCTTCAAAAGGCCAAAACTCAAAACATCAGAGTTTGGAGTAATGAAAGGTTTATTGATCAAGAAGCTGCCAACCGAGAAGACGGGAGACCCAGTGGTGCCTCAAATCTATCTTGCCCACTAGACTAGGGTAAGGGTTTTGAAGGGCTGAGGGTAACAGGTATGTGAAATGCTGGTGGGGCAAGTTTTAATTGGAGGAACTTGGAACTTGGCCATTTATGGTAAAGGGGTGTCGACCCTGGCTCTTCTGGACAATGGACACTTGGCTACTGCAAGGGTTCCGGTGTTCAAGTTCTGGTTATGTCCTGGTCCTTTGGTTCTGTGGGGTTGGAGGGAGAGGAGACATTGGTTTCAGGTGCAGCTGGAGGTCAAAGTTCTCCCCTCTGCACATGTTTCGGCTGCATGATTTGCGTTTTGGTCTATTGTCTTTGAAAAGCAACTTAGTATATTGCTAAAAAAGACAAGACCATTTTGAGTTTGTTCTGCAGTTACACAGCATGGTGTCCTACAATTTAACTCAACTCTGACACTATCTACATGAAGATAGCGTCATAACCCACAGGTTGAGGGCTCAGTCCCACAGGACTGCCCCCATTTCAGATGCCAATCCCAAGTCAAGGTTGTCACCTGTGTTTCTGACTCATTGGCTATAACCCAGAGGTTCCCATAATCCCCTCCTGGGGTTCAATAATTTCCTAGTGCAGTTCATAGAACTCAGGAAAAGTTTACTTGGTAGATTACTGGTTTATTAGAAAGGATAAAACTCAGAAAAAAACAGATGGACGAAATGCATAGGGCAAGGTATGGGGAAAAGGCACAGAGCTTCCATGTCCTCTCTGGGAGTGCCACTCTTCCAATAATACCACGAGGCAAATCCCCAGGAGTGGGGACTCAAACCATGGGTTAAGAAGGTACTTGGCTTCACACAGGAAAGAATTCAAATGTGAGCTGATAATAGAGTTTAAAGTGAAAGTAAGTTTATTTAGCAGAGAGTAAGAAAAGGAAAGGCCACCCCACTGACAGAATGGAGGTCTCTAACTGCTAGTGGAACACAGACACCCCCCATCTTAACCCCCACCCCACCCCCGCCATTAGGCTAGAAGTTTTCCATTGAAAACTTCTTGGTATGGAGCACTTCTGCAAGGTACAAGAATAGGGGCAGGTTTACCCTTTCACTTTTGTAAGGTACAGCCTGTGGCTAGTTTGTAATAGGTTTAACTATGTGAATGGCCATAATGGAATCTCTTTGCTCAACAGGCTTCGGAGGGTCTGTTCTGTGGGATTGATTGACATCTGTGCTAGTTCTGTGTCTGGCAGCACATAGGCAGCAGGCTAGGAATCCTACCTCCTAGTTCCTTCTTCTGTAAAAATCGTCCTCATGCCCCTTCCCTATGTTACCAGCACCTCGATGTCTTCAGCAATCTAGAAGCTCCTGCACTCCAGTCATTTAGGCTTTTTATGGAGGCTCCATTACATAGGCATAATTGATTAAATCATTGGCCATGGTGAATGATTGAACGTTCAGCCCCTTTCTCTATTTCAGAGATCAGGAATGGTGCTAAAAACTCCAAACTTCTAATCACATAGTTGCCTTGACAAGCAACCCCCAGCCTCAGGGGCTTTCCAAAAGTCACCTCAGTAACAGAAACAGGTGTGATTGAAAGGGGTCTGTTATGAATAACAAAAGATACATTTATGGCTCTTATCATAGAGAAAATTCCAAGGGTTTTAGGAGCTCTGTGCCAGGAATGGGACAAAGACCAAATATAAATTTCTTATTATAAGTCATAATATCACAAGTACTCTTAAAATCCCCAGTACCCAGGCCCCAACCCAAACCTGCTGAGTCAGAATCTCTGAGAATGTGTCCCGAGTATCAATATTTTTTAAAGCTCCTCTGGTGATTCCAGTGTGTAGTAGCAACATTAAGAACCACTATTTTATCTTCTCTTTTTTTTTCCCCAACTTTATTTTCTTGCTGACTGAACAACAGCTTGCATGGAAGTCCAATGCAAACCTGCTGCTACGGGAAGACTTGATCCTGGGATGGCTTTCAGTTTTGATCACATTCAGACTCAGAATTTGAAAACCAACCTTAAACCTGATGCTCTAATTTGCAAACTGAGCAAAAATTGTATTTCCTAGTTCAAGACTAACTAACTTTGGAAAGCAGATTGAAAAGAATGGAAAGATTTCTTAAGAATCGGAATTCAAACATTCATATTTTGATTTTTAGTGAAAAAGAAATAAACTGTTTAGAAGCTCTTAAATTGCAAAAGGTGCCTTGGAAAAGGCTCAGAGAGTACAGGTAAACTCCCAAAAGCCTGGTTTGAATGCCATATGTTGCGTGTGTGTGTGTGTGTGTGTGTGTGTGTGAATGACAGGCCTGCAATAAATTCAGGTACTACTAGTTTTACTCAATCCTCATTTCTGGTCCTTGCTGCCCCCTCCTCCCCACTGTGTAGTGCACTGTCCCCATCCCCCTTCAGACGCCCCCCCCACAGTTTGACCCTGGCCTTTCGGGGTTTATCTTCTTTATCTGCACCACTCCTGCCCCCCTTAGGGTTTAGCCTATCCCACATCTCAGAAATTGGTTGGCATGGAAACATTAGATGAGCCTGCCTGCTGGGAGAGATGTTCTGTTTCCAAGTGAAAATGGAAAAGATTCAAGTGTGATTCACTTCCAGCCATTTTAACTCTTGAATTCATCCATTTATTTAAACTGTACCCATGGTTCCTGACCACCTATGAGTTAACGGAGATTATCTTAATCCAGACTCTGCCCGCCTCTGCACCTGCCTCCAGGGAGCAACCTGCTCTTTTACTTCCCTCTGCCTTTGCGCTGATCCTTTCTTCAATCTGAGTACAGTCTCCTCCTTTGCATTTCTGTCTAAAAGGCTCCCAAAGGCCTTTTAGGATACAGACTTCCTAGGAGCTTTCCCCGCCCACACCACTGCCCCCTCCTCTCACGGCACTGATAGTGATTGTGGGAAGCTCCAAGTTTAGGGGACTGTTTTCCTCCCTGCACTATGAGCTCATGAGTGGAGAAGCGTGCTACTGTGAGGAGCATGCATGTTTCTCACTGTTACAGGAAAGAGGGTTCTTGGCTTCACTCAGGAAAGAATTCACGCATGAGCTGGTATAGAGGTTAAAATGAAAATAAGTTTATGTAGCAGAAAGTAAGAAAAGAAAAAAAAGGAGAGGCCACCCCACGGACAGAATGGCAGTCTCTAATGGCCAGTGGACGAGAGACCCCCTCCCTCCGCTGAGCTAGGGTTTATATCTTGTTTCCATGGAAAACTTCTTGGTGTGGGCTCTTCTGCAAGGTACAAGAAGGATTGGGTCAGGTTTACCTTTCACTTTTGTAAGGATAATAGGTTTAACTACGTGAATGGCCATAATGGAATCTCTTTGCTCAATAGGCTTCCAAAGGTCTGTTCTATGTGATTAACATCTTCCTGAGTTCTGTGTCTGGCAGCACGCAGGCAGCAGGCTTGGAATCCAACCTCCTAATTCCTTCTTCTGTAAAAAAAGTCCTATGCCCCTTCCCTAAGTATATTATCACCCTCCTAGGGTACAGTCTTGGCTCCATCACTTACTAGATCTGAAATCTTGCACAAGTCACTTACCTCCTCTGCGCTTCATGTTCTCATGCCTAGAACAAGAATGATGCTACATAATATGCCTACTATTTACCAGGTGTTGGGTGTGTGTTAGGCACGTTATCTTAGCTAATCCTCCCACTAATTCAGTGAGAGAAAGGCAATATGGTTATACCCCTTTTACAGTGAGAAAACTAAGTTTCAAGTGCTTGAGAAACCTGTCCTAAGTCACACAGCTCCTACATGGTAGAACCCATATTCGAGCCCAGGTCTGAATCTTTAATACTCTAGTGCCTGTGTATATACAGAAAGCACTTAGTTCTGTGTCTGTCCTTGGGGCTGGAGGGGACAGGTGGATGGATGGATCAGTAATAAATGGCCTCTGAAAAGGCATCATACTGTGTTCTCTATGGGGATTCAAATGGAAAATTAAATCCTCTCCTGTGATTTCAGTCTAATGTGTACATTTTCTCCAAGCTTATGGCTAAAGTCAAGAATGCAAAGGCCCCTGTCACCTTTGTTTATACCTGTGTGCTCCTCCAAAGATCTGCTTCCTTCCTACTTGAACCACTGCCCTACCCCAAAAGAAGCTAACCGTAGATTGGGTCTTTGAGAACTGGAAAGCAGGGGGAAAATGGCCTTTGAATAGCTATTAAATCACCTTGACAGCTGCCACTGCCACTGGGAAACAAGTCCTTCACTGTCCCACGTTGCTGCCTTCAGCACAGTGTCACAGCACCTTAGTATTGGGAGGACAAAGAAAAAGACAGTCAGGTGATGACAATCAAGGAGACATCATTAAGCGTTAATGCAAATCATTCCGTACCATTCAGTGAATGCCTGTGATTTTTCTTTTCTAACCAGTAATTTAGCAAAAGAAAAAAAAAAGTGTGGTCTTATTCAAATATTTCTATTTTTACATACAGGTAAGTGTAAAAATCTCTTTTAATGAAAGGATTCTGGGTTGCCGCTGAGTGTATGTAGATAATGCCTTGAGTTTCAAAAGGATAGAAAAATGCTTGTCCATTTGTCTAGGATCAGCCACTACTCCATGTTTCTTTTTTCTTTTTCACTTTTTTTTTTTTTCTGTAGCATTGTTCCATCATAGACTTGGTTACCAGGGCTACTGATTTTTAAAATGATTGTGCTGAAATTATTAAATAGCATGGTCTGCTACAGAATCCTGGAAGCAGCAAAAACATAGTACCTCCTTCCACCATAGTCTTCTCTCCTCTTTCTCTCTCCACCTCTCCCTCCTCCCCGCCCCCATATGTTAAACTAATTTTCTTTACAGGCAAAAAGGGCTATGTAATTGTTTTCCCAGTGTTAAAACACAGAATTTTTTAATGACCACAGCCAATAACAGTTCTAGATATAATGCCAAAAATGTGATTCACTACAGTTTACAATATAAATAGATTAGACAATTAGAATATGCTCTGTATAATAATTTTTATCTTGGATCTGGTTTTATTTTTTGAAGAAAAATTCCAAAACCAGGAGCATTGATACAGCAATGGTTTTGTGTTCATTTTTAAGTAACCCGTCATTGAGAGCCAGAATAGTGATGCATTTACAAGCTTAAATCCTTTGCTCAGATGACCTGGGCTTTAATTTGACTTCTCCATTTACCATTTACCAGCTGTGTGACCTTGGACATGTTGTTTTATTCTGTAGGTCTCATTTTGTTCATCTGTATAATGTGGATAACAACCTCATAATCAGTTTGCATAAATACAATCAGCTACTGTTTATAAAATGTTTGGCACGGTGATCAGCCCATAGGTATTATAAAAGGTGCTCAATAAACGGTAGCTACTAATTATCATCATCACCATCATCTCATTGGACGGCTGTAAGGTTTAAATGAGGTAATGCATTCAGTCGCTTGACACACTTGTGGCAGACAGGATGTGCTTCATAACCATGAGATATCATTGCGATTACCATTGGTTTATTATCGTATCACTGTTCCATAGACAGTAGCCTGTACTGCTATTCGCCCAAGTTTTCTTTTCTCTCTTTCCTTATGAAGTTTGCTTCATTGCCAGGCAAATAGCAGGGCTCCATAAATGTTTAGTTACTGTGCCATTTGCCTTTTGCTCTGTCTCCAGTCATACCCCACGGGTAGAGACGTTCCCTTTCCCACCTTGATACAGATCCATGCCGCCTGGGGAAATTTGGAGGACCTAGATTTGAGTTGCTGGGCTGGGACTTAGAGTTGCCATATAACTGTGTATAGCTTATTCCCATCTCTTGCCCTCAGATTTGTAGATTAAAACAGAGAAATCTCTGAAGTCTGTTTCTGTTTTACATCCATTGACTCTCAGATTCTGTTTTAGCCAAGAGTATGGAGGAAGCTACATAATACCAAAGTCCAGCTCTCAGAGCCCTGCTATTTGCAGTGAATTTAAGGATTGGGCATGAGAAGAGTAGACTGAATGTCGTTATTCTGATTCTTTGACCTAGTATGATATTTGAGGGCTGTCAAGACCCTAAGGGGCTACACTCAAAATTTGGTGGCGTGAAAATAATCCCCAGCTTTGCCAAAAGCACAAGCGTGTGGGTTTAAGCACCAAGCGTTTAAAAAGTGACCGCATGTTCTACAGAGCGGTATCCAGCCTGCATCCGTGTGTCAGTCTCTGCCCTGGAAAGGCTAATTCTATTGCCCGTGAAGAGATAATTTTGGATGAATAAGGAAAATCGAATAGGAAACCATAGAGCTCCAGCATGACTACTTTAGAAACAAACTTTTACAATAAGAATTTCTTTGCTTGGGGAAAGAAAGGGACCATACTTTATAAATTTCAAACTTGAGCTTATTTCACTTCCAGGGTAGGAGTAGGGAGTGAAGAAGGGGAGTGAGGAAAAGGAAGAGTGCATAAGAAGACCTATGCGTGCTTGTACATGCAACCTAGGTCGCTGTCAATAGTGGGAAAAGAGATGTTAATTTTGGGGTTTAAAATTGGTTGTTAGATGATTTTGTGACATCTGATTCTTCTCTCTTTTTTTTTTTTTAATGTAGTGGGTATAAAAATCAAGCCAGCTTAATGGGAATTTTCAGAATTCTGCCATTGCTACGCCCAGGGCTCCTCCATCTGCCCTAGCTGTGTGTGGAGCCAGAAGGAGCACAAAGCCAGATTTCTCATTAGCAGTAAACTTGTTGGACCACGAGGATGAAGGCATATGGAGCCCTGTTAGGGCATGCTGGGTGCAGGGCTGGTGAGAGTTATCTCAGGCTCTGAAGCCCGTGAAGTCTTTGCAGAGATTGTGTTAAGGAACAAGGGCTGTCTGAGATGAAGGGATTGCCCGGTTTAGGGTATTTTCTACGTTCATTACGATGTAGGCAGTTCGTGCTCCTGGTAGAAGTTGAACTGGGGTAAATACTGTTTTTCTTGCCAGCTCCTTTTTGGTCACTTTCATCTCTGATTTAACTCATCCTATGAATTGATGTAAATATTAGGATGAACCATATGAAATTGTCAGTGTTTCATATGGTTCCACCTAATATTTTACTTTAAAAGAGGGCTTCTGTTTCAATATGCTGGCTGATGGCTGTCACTTTGTTGGCAGGAAAGAAGGTTCTTGGACAGCAGGGGTGTTCAAAATGGGAATGTGTGCATAATTCCTGTCTGCAATTCTATGAACAGTCTGTTGTGTTGAAGGAACTAATTGGGGACCCTTGATTGTGTCACAGAGACCCACCAGGGTTGTTGGATTTTTAATTAAAATAATAGAGCTATAAATAAAAGAAAAACATTTCACCCAGGAGCCTGCCACACCAACAAACAGCATAACCAACACTGCTTTTAGCTTTTGTGTTAGAACCAGATATATGGTATCTGAAGTTTAGTGTGATGTCATGTTGACTGCAAGACTCCAATGAATCAATTCTATTGCTCAGCCAGAGAGAAGCCATGTGCAATGTTTTTTGGGTTTTTTGTTTTGTTTTATTTTTTAATGCTATAGCATCTATGCAAGGAAGTGCTTGGCTATAAATGCATGGAAAAGAGGAAGGAGAGAGACAGCCTCCCCTTGCACTGGGAGAGGTTGGCTGGTGCCACTTACCTGCCACATACGCTCTAGTGCCTGTTGAACTGAAGATATCAGACAGAGGTACTGTGAATCAAAAAGTCATTTCACTTAATAATAAATGTATTAGAGGTACTTTAAACCTTTTGTGAACAGGCAAAACACAGCTAAATACAAAAGTCAAACACGTACATACTGAATCACTTTCTTAGAATGTGAATCTCATCTTCCTGAGAGAGTAACAGTTGCTAGAACTTACTGAGTGTGTATTACATTCTAAGGCTTCTTCATGTGTCCACTCAGCTAATATTCTTAGCAACCCTTGGAGTTAGTATTATTACACCATTCTTAAGACGAGGAAACAGTCTCAGAATCATTGAACTTACCCAGGTTCACATGAGAATTAAACATGAGTATTTCTGACTCCCAAGTTTGCAGCATTCGGGGAAGCGCACAGATTCTCCTTCCAAATTATTAGAGAAGGTTTGAGTTTGTCATTGACATTTGATCATACCCATACCCAGGAAGATGAACTGCTCGTTTTCACCCTCAATTGACTTACCTTATTTTTCAGCTCACTTCCAGTGGTATATGCCAAAAATAAATAAGAAACAAATCATAACTAGGGAGGAAGCATGACTCCCTCCTTTTAGCCTTGGTCATTTAAGAACTGGTTGCCTTGAAAAGTATGAATTGTTTGGTGTTGGTTTTAAATACAATAGAGAGGGTTTCAGGTTGTACCTGTTTCAGTGATTGGTGATCCCAAGGGCCTCCCCCCTCATTCTCTCTTCCCCTCCTGACCTACTTATTTATCTGAAGCATAATTATATACAATAAAATGCACAGATTAATGATTTTTAATAAAAGGTATACATCTGTGTAGCTACCACCCAGATCAAGATGTAGAACTTTCCAACATCCCAAATTTTCTTATGCTCCATTCTAGTCAATACTGGGCCTCTCACCACTCGACCACCCCTCAGAGATAACCACAATTCTGAATTTTATCACCATAGATTAGCTTAGCCTATTCTTGAACTTCATATAAATGTAACCATGTAGTCTGTGTTCTTTCATGTCTGGCTTCTTTGGCTCAACGTAATGTTTGTAAGAGTTATTCCTATTGTTTGGTATTTCACTAGTCTGTTATTTTGTATTGTTTTATGTGTTATTCCATTATATGAATATAACACAATTTGTTTATCCATTCTTTTGGTAAAGGACATTTAGATTGTTTCCAGTTTGAGGCTATTATGATTAAAACTGCTATAACATTCCTGTACAAGTCTTTTCCAGAAAATAAGCTTTTATTTCACTTGAGTATATATATATATATATATATATATATATATATATATATATATACACACACACACACATACATACATACAGGAGTGAAACTGCAGGGTCTTAGACAGGCCACGCTTTACATTAACTGCTAAACAGTTATCCAAAGTGATTGTAAGAAATATAGTCTTTACCTGGGAGTGCCTTCCTAAAACTAACGGTGGGTAGGAGGAAGGTGTATTCCTGAAAGAGAATTAGAGAAGGAGGGGTATAAGGAGCCCACAACTATATTTTATGAATACATTACCGGGATGGTTTCTTCTGTGAATTTTGAGTATAAGATCCAAACACTCACTTGGGTTTTTCCAGTGGCAGTACCTCTGTTCCTTGAAATGGAGATAAACTCAACTCCATGGAGACACTGACAACTATGATGGGCTAATGTTTCTAAAGGGCAGCTAAATTGGTCTCTTTGATTTCAAAGATGATGAGAAATGCTAGTGGAGATATTAAAGGCTTTTAGTACCTCTGATCAGTGTTGCACTTTGATAAGATTATGTCTTTAGCTTCTGGCTGCACCATCTAACACTTCCCTTCTTTTAGTAAAACAAAGTGCCTCCAGATTTAGATAAATGAATATGGATTAGCTGGGTTTTTCCCCCTTCATTATGTTGTCTTTAAATTTCTCTATTGACTATGAATTATTGAGTTTTTAACAAAGAGATTAAATCTTATGTGGATCCTAAATTTGCATAATTCTCTAAGTACATGAAGGTAACTAGCTTATGTTTTCACTGGGCAGCAGCCCTGTTTCTTGAAATGAGTTCGACACCACAGAGACACTTGACAACTCTGTGGAAAGACATCTGCAGAGAGCAGCATAATATCTAGGGTAGTAAAGACACCCAACAAATGTGTGCCCCCATTTCCTAGGATTTCCCAATCCAGTGAGATGAGATGCACAGATAGGTACCGTGGTGAATGCTATGCCTAACACAGGTGAGAGTGTTTCTGTTAATACCTTTTATGGCTTGATACCAGGAAATGCTGACTGCTGTGAAACGCAAGAAACACAAAGTTCTCACGTTGATGGACAATAGTGGAACCCTGAACTTTAAATTGTGCTATTGCATTCACTATCTGCCCACATACAACTCTATGAAAGTACCCTCAGGTGTGTTCTGTGATCCATTCACTATCCCGGCTTCTACAGTCCTTTACAAAATGAGTGGTGTATAGAAGGTGAGAACGCAGAGAGCAACCCAGTGAAATCTCCCAACACCTAATGCTACTCCACCTTTCATTGGCAGTGTGACCTTGAACACATCCTTAACTGCTGAGTCTGGTTACTTCATCTTTAAAAGGAGTACAATAACAGTTGTTAGCCCATAATGTTCTTATGAGGATTAATTGAGTTTATTGGGTAAACCTTTTAGAATATTGCCCTGGCACTCCGTGAGCACTTCTTGTTACTGTTAGCATCCTTGTCTTTTCCATAGTTCTTTCCCTGGTACCCTTGCTTTAGAAACTAGTTGGGATTTTTTATGTTTGTTTGCTTGCTTCACCGCCCCCGCCCCCCCCCCCCCGCCCCGGCATTGCTCAACATCACTTCTGATTAAGTCTTAGAAAGCTTCTTTTTTGCTGTACTTAGAAACTATATTTCTTAAGACTTTATTTTTTAGAGTGGTTTTAGGTTCCCAGCAAAATTACACAGAAGATGCCGAGATTTTCCGTATACCCACTGCCCCAACCTATGTGAAGGCTCCTCCACTATCAAACTCCCAGTCCAGAGTGGTACGTTTTTTGGAACCAAAGAACTTACATTGCCACATCACCACCACTCAGAGTCCATAGTTTACATTAGGGTTCATTCTGGTCGGACATCTTATGAGTTTAGACAAATGTATAAAGACATGTATCCATCTTTATAGTATCAATCAGAGTAGTTTCACTGCCCTAAAAATCTTTCCATTTGGGGCCGGCCCGGTGGCTCAGGCAGCTAGAGCTCCATGCTCCTAACTCCGAAGGCTGCGGGTTCGATTCCCACATGGGCCAGTGGGCTCTCAACCACAAGGTTGCCAGTTCAATTCCTCGACTCCTACAAGGGATGGTGGGCAGCGCCCCCTGCAACTAAGATTGAACACAGCACCTTGAGCTGAGCTCCTGCTGAGCTCCCGGATGGCTCAGTTGGTTGGAGCGTGTCCTGTCAACCACAAGGTTGCCTGTTCGACTCCCGCAAGGGATGGTGGGCTGCACCCCCTGCAATTAGCAACGGCAACTGGACCTGGATCTGAGCTGTGCCCTCCACAAAGACTGAAAGGACAACAACTTGAAGGCTCCCTGCACAACTAAGATTGAAAGGACAACAACTTGACTTGGAAAAGTCCTGGAAGTACAAACTGTTCCCCCATAAAGTCCTGTTCCCCTTCCCTAATATGAATAATTAAATAAATAAAAATTTAAAAAAACGAAAGAACAAAAAACAAACAAACAAACAAAATCTTTGAATTTTTGAGAGGGTGTATTCTTTAGTTCCTCAAAAACTCAAAGACGAGTGGACCAAAAACATGACTACAAGAGAACTCTATTAGAGAAAAAAAATTACTCTCCAAAGTTTTGCTCCAAGACCACAATTGAAATTCAGTGGTAAACTTGGTAACATTTGTCCCTGCTGACTGGGTGACAAATACGCTTGAAATAGATGGAATGTCTTATAGTAAAGGAAGTAGTCTGGAGTATTGTCATTGTGACTGTAGTAAACTGTGACAGGTACATTTTTAGTGTGTTTATAGTCTTGGCATGAAAGCCTTTATCATCATAGTGCTGTCTTTCATTTTTAATTTAGTTTCGTTTAGTTTAGTTTATTAAAGTCTTCAAGTACTTTCTGCAAGCTTGAGCAAAGGAAGTCATGAATATCTTTCTGCTAAACCACATTACTGAATTATTTATTCTGAAATCTGTCTATATTTGTAACTGTTGTTATCAGCAGTTTTAGAGAAACAAAAACCTTTGAATTCTATATCTGACTTTTCTGAGGCGAAATGTAATACAAATTGAAAATAGAAGGGAATAAATATGTGCAACATGTTTAGCTGGTAAAAGATTACTATCTATAATACCACATATAAAGAACAGTAGTCCCCCTTATCTTTGGGGAATATGTTCCAAGAACCCCCAGTGATGCCTGAAACCGCAGATAGTTCCAAACTCTATACATTCTGTTTTTTCCTATACATACATACCTTTTCACTTAAAGGAAGCACTTCACAGCTTCTCTTGGCATATCTATATTGTCAGCATTGCCACTCTTGTGCTTTGAAGATATTATTAAGTAAAATAAGGGTTACTTGAACACAAACATTGCATACCAAGACCATCAATCTGATAACCAAGATGGCGGCTACCACTTGACTAACACGCAGGTAGGTATACAGCTTAATTAAGCTAGACAAAGGGAAGATTCACAACCCCGGGTGGGACAGAGTGGGACACACGAGATTTCATCACGCTATTCAGAACTGTGCGCAAATTAAGACTTATGAATTGTTCATCCTGGAATTTTTCGGACTCAGTTGACCAAGGGTAATAAATCACAAAAAGCAAAATTGCAGATAAAGGGGGACTACTGTATAAAACAATGAGAAAAGGTCAAATAGCCCTATAGAAAAAAATGGGCAAGACTTTTTTTGTTTTAAAGCAGAGAAAACATAAATGACTTATTAACATATGAAAGGATGCCTAACTCGTTAATAACCAAGGAAATGCCAATTAAACTGCAGTAAGACACCATTTCACGTTTGCCAAATTGACAATAATAAAGAAGTCTAGTCAATTCCAAGTGTTGCAGAGGATATAGAATTACTGGAGCTCTCATCCACTGTGTCAGCTGGAACAACTGCTTTGGAAAACAGATTGACATTATTTAGTGAAGTTGAAAATATAGCCTGTTAGGTATATACCTTGAGGAAAGTCTTGTACATATACATAGGAGCTATGTATGAGGATACTTGTACCAATGTTATTGACAAAAATTAAAGGTAAGCCAATGTCCAGCAGTAGAATGAATATACGTATAGATTATTACATTCATGCAATAAACATAGCTGTAAGAATTAATGAACAACTGCTACGTACATCGATATGGATGAGCCGTAAAACATAACTGGGCTCCGGAAGCAAGTCATAGGAAAATATATACAGTTTAATTCCATATCCATATCCATATTCCGTATATTGCTTAAGGATACAGGTATATGTGATAACACTATAAAGATAATTAGGTGGTGACTTACCCTATATTCAGGAGAGTTACCTATGGACAGAGAGTGTTTAGGAGGGACATGCTATTATTAAGAAGAGCATCTTATTGTTATTATTTTAGGTGGTATATGTATAATTGTCATTTTATTTTTAAAACTCTGTTACAGAGAGATTTTATAGAATTTCTTGAATGTGTGATCTTTCTCTCACACATGCACACACACACACTAATTTTTATCTACAAAAAAAGCAGAATGTGAGTGTAGATTGGCTATATGGTCATAGAAAATAGAAACAAGAAGAAAATAATAAGATTGTTCTTTAAAATCATCATATTGCCTTATTTTTTTTCTTTAAATAGGTAAGATTGAATTATATATAAGTAAACAAAATTGGAACAAAAATATGGGA
Organism: Rhinolophus sinicus; assembly: GCF_036562045.2. Lineage (NCBI taxonomy): Eukaryota > Metazoa > Chordata > Mammalia > Chiroptera > Rhinolophidae > Rhinolophus > Rhinolophus sinicus. Next base: position 111,638,743 of record NC_133756.1, read on the forward strand.
AACTAACTTTTGTATCCGGGTCAACAATATTGCATCCTTACCACTATTTACTGGGCACTTAATATATTTCAGGCACTCTCTTCCTTGTTTTCTGTTCCTCACAGTAGCACTGTGAGGTAGGTTACGATATGCCCCACTGGACAGAGAAGTGCACTGTGAATCAGAAAGGCTGAGGAATTTACCCAGTTCGTCGGAAGGTGGAAAGTCGCAAGTGACTGCCCTGAAGTTCAGATTCCATCTCTCAGGCCCAGGTCCTGCTCGCCTCTCTCTGCCCTGCTCCCTCTCTTGTTTTAGCATTTTTCTCAGCAGGAAGGCAGTGTTGGAGATAAATAGATTCTTACTTCAAGTCTTAGAGCAAATGATGTCCTTGTTAGACTTCCATCCACCTTTTCCTTGGTGTAACTTTGCACAAGAATAAGGAGCTCATATCTTCACAATATTAGTTCACTGTCCACAGCCAGCCAGCATGGTCTTACGCGTTACTGAAAAATAATGGCCCAGGAGCTTAATCAGTATGAAAGCACATGCATTTTGCAAAAGTGTCGTGTCAAAGCACTGGTCAATTCAATTATGTTTTCTGTGATGACCAGATTTTCATACTGGAACATGTTAAATAATTGGCTGCAATGAAAAATGCTCGGGAGAGTTCATAAGAAAACTAATTGATCTGGGAAAGCAGAAAGACTCGTTCATTTCCAGAAATGATATTTGAAATGCAGAAACATGCTGTTCATTCGTTTTCTCCATCCATGATTTATTTCCACTGCAGCATATTAGTCTGTCAGCTGTTTTGCAAAAGTTGTGCTCAATCCTCATCTTTCTTCCTGAAAGATGAGGCAAAGCTCTTTGCGATTGGAATCTGACTCACCAGGAGAAGGTCCAGGGTCTAGAGTCTCAGCAGAGGCAGGGCAGGCCTGGTCTCAATGGGCAAACAGGACTCGGAGCGTAAGGGACTGGAAACAAAGACCTCTGATCGCAGTATGTCACTCCACTCCATGAGAACTTCAATGTCACCACATTACCTTGTAGATGTGTTTCCCAAATCTAGCTGATCCTGTAAATTGCCTGAGAAGCTAGCAAATGATTAAAACAAACAAACAAAAATGAGAACCCTTGACTCCACCCCAAGCTTACCAAATCAAAGCATGACAAGGTAGGGCTGGGTATTCTGTTTGTGCAATGTAGCACCTTAGAGAATTCAGCTAAGTCTGGGAACTATTGGCTCATATAGTATAATGCCCTAAACTCCTTAACATGGCATTTGCAAAGTGACCTCAGTGTGCCCATTTCCCCTGATTATTGGGAGTGGGGGAAGAAGAACTTTATCCTGCCCACATAAAGCCATAGAAGTTCGCATTCATTCTTTCAGTAAACATTTATTGAGCACCTATTATGTGACAGACCCTACAGATACAATAGATTGTATCTTACGCTATCATTGCATGCTCTCAGTTGAGTTCAGGAACTGGGACAGACTTCTAAAATAAGTAACATCACAACCTGGTTTATGCTGACTGACAATTGAAACTTCTACCAAGGATGACAAATACAGGATATGTTTCTCTCAATCTCAGAACAGACATTGTTCATTGTTCCTAGCCTTCTCCCCTCTGGGACTGAGACAACTTCAGAATCCTCAGTGGCCCCCCCTAATGCTGCCTGCTTTAGCACATGAGACAAAGCCTGTTTGCAGTCTCTGCTGTAGACGCATTTGAGAAGCTCAGTCTAACAGACCTCATCTCCACCCTGAGATGATTAAATTTGTGCTCTGACTTTAGGAAAGGTAGGATTTTCCAGAGCTAACAATTACATGTGGGATGGGTCAGTGGGCAGTAATGAGCTCCAGCACAGGTGCCCCAGTCCACACTTCTCCCTCTACTAGAAAGTCAGGTGCTTTCTGGATAGAGAACATGAATGGTTTTTGACATTCAGATTCTACCCTCTCCTCTTATCTGCCTTAATCATCCATACACAGCTACTGCAGGAAGCCATAGCATCAGAACAAGTTTTCTAAAAGTCCATGCACTTCAGGCTACCTTATTTGCGATTTAATTTTGTACATGGAAAGTTTAGTTGCGATAGGAGGAAAGAAAAAGTAGAAAATTTCCCAAGAGAAACATTGCATTCTTTTCACCAGAGGTTAATGCCAATAGGAACAGAAGATAGTACTATGAAGAGCACAACTGGATTCAGACAGACCTGGGTTTGAGTATCACACTCCTTGCCACTGTCCATAGCTAGCTGTGTGTTCATCTTTTTAAAAATACAGTGTATGTATGTTAATAATCTCTATATCATGAGCTTATTTTAAATGATATAAATAATCCATGAGCCTCTTAAATGCCTTTCTGACCAGGCCATTGAATCCTCAGTTTTTGACCCAGAACCTGGCACACTAGAGAAGGTTTCAATAAATGGCAGTCACCATCCTGTTACACTCCACTTATCTGCGGGCAATTTATCTGTCAATTTCAAGGTCCAGCTAACAACCTAAGTAAGTGTCAAGAGGAGCCCGAAATTTCCAAGCTCACAGATTTGCCTCAGAAAGGTCTCTACTGTCCCTCATGCAAAACCTTTTTAGCATTAGTTTAGACTTACAATATTGTGGTGTTACACGTATCTGTCCAGGGCCCCATGGTGTCACAAAGGAGAGGCAAGTCAGAGAATTGGAGAAGGAGGAGCAAGATAGATTTCCTTAAACCTAAGATGGTTTAGGTGGCTTTTGAAAGATTGGTGTTTGTTAGAAAATCAGGGTTAGGAAGGGAGGTATTCGTTTTCCAATCAGAGGGAACAACTTAGGCAAAAGTGTGAAAAGGCCCAGTGCTCAGGAATCTACCATACAAGACCCACTTCAACATGACTGGAGCTTAGATGATGAAAGGTTAGGCACAAGAAGGGAGGTAAAGCTAGATGTCTGATGGGCCAGCTCGCAGAGGTATTGGCACCTGCACCATGCTGAGTTTGAACTTGAGGCAATAGGCCAGGGAGAGCCACTGGAACTTTTGTGTTTGTTGGTTTTTTGTTGTTGTTATTTTGTTTTGTTTTTGTTTTTAATTTGTCTGTTTTGTTTTGTTTTTTAAATAGCAAGTGAAGTGGTCAGATTTAGTTTTAGAAAAATTACACTTGCTGGTTGCAGAGTAAAGACTTGGGGATGATGGCAATAGAAATAGGGAAACCAGCGAAGCTGTGTCAGTAATCCAGGCTGCAAATCATGAGACCCTAAGCTAAGGACAACGTAACAGAACCGGAGAAGCTGGGGCAGATGGAAACCGGAGAAGCTGGGGCAGATGGAAGCCAGTCCAAGGAGGTAACACAATAGGATTTAAATGAGTGGCAGGTTGAGGAAGGGGCGACTGCTCTATACATGTCAATAGCCTTGAACACATCACTGCATTACACACAGGACCAGAAATGAAATGTTGAATGAAAGTCATGAGGCTTCAGCAGAGTTTAAATTAAGGTTAGTGTATTCTGTTGGCTAATGCAGGGAAATATATAACATCTATTTTAGAAAGTGTTCTATCTGAATAATTCATTTACACTCGCTGAATGTTTGATTTTCCAGGGATTCTAATAAATGAGTTTTAAAGTATATAAGGACCTTAGCACTTATTGAGTAACCAGTAGTTGAGGGTCTCTGTAGGTATATTGTCTCATTTAAATCTCAAAATGACCCTGTTGGGAAAGAACTATTGAATCCAAATACAGACAAGCAAACTAAAGCTCCGGCAGGAAGTTAATCTAAGGGTTACACAGCTGCAAGTGTCAGGGTCATGTTGATTTCCAATCCCGGGTTTTTTCTACAGCACAATCACTAGGCTGATCTTATTCAATGAGCATTCATATCCTGATTGAAAGGAGAAGCTAGTCCATATCACTCAAACTCAAATAGGTGCTTGGACTTTGCTGTCCCATCTTTCACTTTAAGATGGTGCTCAGGAGTTTCTGAGAGGAATTTCATGGGACTAAGTAGAAGATGATAACTTCTCTGGAAGAACAGCCAAGGAAAACAGCCAGTACATGTGCAGAGCTGAGAAAATGATTGCCATCACAGGGGATCTGATTTGTTTTTTTCTGCTCAGAAACTCAGAATGAAACATGCACCACCTTGCCCATGCAAAACATTGATGCTCTGAAATGATGTTGAGATGCAAATGAATTCTCACCCTGAAGCAAATATCAAGTCCTTGCAGGCAACCTAGTCCTTAGACTCAAATAAGCAGCGTCATACCATGGCTCCAGCCTCTCTCCAGCGCTTGGCTGACTGTGTGCCTGGGCAAGCCATTTCATTAGCTCTGTGTCTCAGGCTCTTCAGATGCAAAAGGGAAATGATAACACTTGCCTTTGTCAGGAGATTAGATAAGCATAGGAAATATCAGTGCTTTTAAAGGTCAAATATTCTGTACAAATGCAGAGTATATTTTTATTCTATCAGTCTCCTGGATGGAAGAGGAAATGTTTATCTTACTCCTTTTCTTTTCTCAGCAAACAGTCAGTGAGCACATACTGGGTCCTGGTGAAGGGGAAGCACAGTTGTGAATTGGGCATGGTTCCCACGCTCAGAAAGCTCATAATCCTGCTACCCAATATGTGACATGTCTATAACACTCTCATTTATGTTACCTAATTTAATCTTTATTTCATATTTCGAGGTAGGGATTTATCCATCCACATTTTACAGATGTGACTTGAGCGCTGGAAATGACTGAAATGGAACTAACCCATGGTATTCTGACTCCCTACACTCAGCACTTCCCATCATCACAGAACTGTTTCACTATGTCAGCAGGGGAAACAGGTATATTCATAATAAGCTGCCATAAAAATCTGATTAGTACAAACTAAGAACTATGGGAGTTCAGAGAGGAGAGCAATTAATTTTAGGTTAGGTCTGTTCTCAGAGTGTATCCTCAGAAGAAGAAACATTTGAAATAGATTGAGAGAATAACCAGATCAGATAAAAAAAGAGTAAAGCCCTATTCTAGATAGCGGGAGGAATATGAATAAAAAGGTGGAGTTGGGCCAGTAAATGTTTGGGAACAATGAACGTAGTGCAATTAAAATATGGAAACCATGGACTGAAGATTTTATTTGTTTGTTTGTTTGTTTGTTGTTAAAAGGAAGGTTGGGCTCAGGTGTGAAGGATCTTGAATCTTATGTTAAATAATTTGAGACTCAGCTCTAACCAGTGAGGAGTTTGAGCACAGGGGTGATGTAATCATATTGGTGACTAATGCAATTACCCTAACGAAATGGGAAGATGGATTGTAGGAGGCTGGGGTGAGAGGATGGGAAACTAGCTGGGGACTATTACAGTACCATAGGCAAAAAGTGAAAAGACCCTGGATTGAGGCAGAGGCCATGGGAATGGCTGAGGAAGATTGGAGCACCATTTTTAATTATATTCAACACTAATAACATGTTAAATTAGAAGGAAAGGGAGAAATCAAAGATAAGCCTGAGGTCTCTGGCTTGGGCAAGGGGTAAATGGTGGTGCCATTAACTGGGAAAGAGAATACAGGAGGAAAAACTAGTGTAATGGAAGGAAAATTATATACAGGGTGCCAAAAAAAATTTATACACATTTTAAGAAAGGGAAACTGTATTAAAATTGTAATACTCAATATATACCAATAACAAAAGATGAATATAAGTCACGTTTGACTTCTGCAGTTACAAGAGGTGCTCAAAGTGGTTACCATCAGTGTCCAGACACTTCTGATTACGGCGAACTACTGCTTGAGCAACGTTGACCAAAGTGTCCCCTTGTATACATTTTTTTGCCCCTCCCCCCCAGTATTTTATTATGTTGACTTTAAGGGAGAGGTGGAGAGGGAAAGGAACATTCTCCACTAAAATCAGCTCGTCAAATACAACCTTAGTGATTGATATGGTAATCATTAAGCCATAGTCACACTTCCCTTAAACCTTGTTACTATTTTGCATATTTGACTTTGTTTTAATTTGTAAGCTAATTAGAGTTAACATAACAGAGCTATTGTGCTGCTAGACTTTTGTGTATCAGATATGTTTGTGCCGATAGGTAAAACAAAGAATAAATGCATCTTGAGAGTTCATAAAATTCCTATCTTAATACCCGCAAATTACTTACCACCTGAATAACATTTTGCTATATTCTCATATAATGTGCCTATTACAGCATCATCTCTACCTCATCAAGGGCATAGATGTGAGATTAAGGGCCAGCAAATTGATAATGGCAGACTGTTATTTGTTTTTTGGAATTTCTGTCATTCATTCGTTAGGTTCTTCAATAAAATACTGTCAACAATATTTTATGTGTTGATGAGCACTTACATTTCAGTTACCTAGTGTCTCCAAGATGCAGAGAAATCAGAAAAAGCCTAGAAAAAATGTGAGTCATTCAAGTTGTTGGAGTTCCGCCTTAGCCCACATTAGTAACAGCACTTCCTAATTCCTTGCTAAGAACGTTGGCTTGGAGAAGAGACACAGCAAATCAGACCAAATGGTTCAATTTAATTGTAGTCACAGGGCCACTTATGAAACAACATTAATTAAAATACTTCGTGGTTTAGCCATGAATTTAGATCCTCACATATATTCTTAAAGGTGTGAAAAATGAGGAGGATTCTCTGTTCGTTTCACCTTGTGCCTGGAAATACTAGGTTAACAACAATTGTCCTCAGTTTTCTCGTCTAAAAAATGTGAATGATAAGAGTCCTTACACAACAGGATTTTGAGAATTGTAAGGGAAAGGCACATAAAACACTCAATACAGTCTCTAGCACAAAAGCACTTATACTTTCATTTGTACATAGTTGAAAACGAAGTGCAACAATGCTTTACTTTTTTTGGTACCCCAAAGCTGGGAGGGAACTTTCCCAACACTACTATTTACATTTAAGAAATTGGAGGACTCAGACAGAAGTGATTATTGCCATAAATAATGAGATTTATTGCTTCTCAAGTTTTCTTGCTCTGAGAAAATTTAAACATAGTAATTTATTTGAGAAATTCCGTAGTTAGAATGAGCCCTTATCCAATATGCCTCAATAAAAGATTTCACTAAAATACCTGCATAGCATGCAAAGCTGAGAAAGAAACTCAATACCATCACTATCTAAAGGCATTATGAATTTCATCAGTTACTACAGTTCCGGAAGTGGCAGGTCTCCCTTTTAATTTAAATTCAGCTTGACTGTATGGAGCCCACCTAATTTCTTCCCTGAAATCTGGCCCATGTTTAAAATAGGAAAAAGTTATGAAAAATCATAATGGAAGCCCATATACTTTAACTAAGAAAACCCATGAAAACCTTCTGAGACCAAGTATTGCAAACCTCCCAGGAACAGACATCCACAGCTCCCTTGGTAGCAGCTTACGAGTTAGAAGCAATCTGAGACCATCTCTTCTAGTTCAACCTTCCTTCCCATCCAATTCATAAATCCTCCCCTAAGTATCCTTTACAAATGGTTTCTCTTTAACAACCCCTCTTCTTAGGGAATTTTCTAATGTATCTAATATAAACGTTGATTGCTTCAATCTAAGACAATATGGCTTCTAATTTTATGCTCTTTGGACTAATAAATAGAATGTTCTTTAGACACTGTGTCAAACTAAAAAGATCATGCATTTGAAACATCTTTGTAAATTATAGAATGCTGTATAAAATTACTTATTTGAAGTATTAACTACACAAAGACTGACAATAAACAATCTTTAAATTGGCTTAATGCAACAAAAGTTTATTTCTTATCCACAAGACACATCAAATGGGGCCTGAGGCACAACTCTGCTCCATGTAGCCACTCAGTACCCGGCCACAATCTTGTAGCTGCACCATTGAGAATAAATTCTCTGATACTTGGCAGGAGAAGAAAGTGTTGCAAAATGACACATTCACTCATAGTTCATTGACCAGAACAAGCCATGGGCCCCGCCTAACTGCAAGGGGCCTGGAAAATAGGGAGAACACAGGAATATTTGGTGAGCTATAAATGTCTCTTTTGTAGTAATTTGTCCAGGCTAAGGGAACCAAAGAGCCTTAATTATTTTTTTAACTTCCCTTTTTAGCCCTTTAATTAATATTATGCTATCTAGGTTTACTATTATGCTATCTAGGTTTACTTTTAGTTTCTAAAATATGTAGCCCATTTTATAAGTAGCCTTTTTTTAATGGAAAGTAGCTAATGTTTTTTCAATATCCACACATCTTTTCTTTTTTCCTCCAATTTTACTGAGATATAATTGACATATAATATTGTATAAGTTTAAGGTGTACAGTGTCATGAATTCATACCCATATAAATTGTGGAGTTATTACCACAATAAGATAGTTAACACCTCCATCACCTCACTAATTACCATTTTTATGTATGTTATGAGAACTTCTAAGATCTACCCTTTTAGCAACTTTCAAGTATACAATACAGTATTATCAACTATAGTCACCATGTTGTACTTTAGATCCCCAGAATTATTCATCTTATAACTAGAAGTTTGTACATTTTGATCACGTTCATTCATTTCCCCAACTTGACCCCTGGCAACCACTAATCTACTGTCTATTTCTATGAGTTCACATATAACTCAACTGAGTCCACATGATTCACATATGAGTGAATTCACAAATCAGTGAGATCACGCAGTATTTGTCTTTCTCTGTCTTATTTCACTTAGCATAATGCCCTCAGAGTTCATCCATATTGTCACAAATGGCAGGATTTCCTTCTTTTTATAGCTGAATAATATTCTACTGTATGTATATGTACAGTTTCTTTATCAATTCATTCTTCTATGGACAATTAGGTTGTCACCATGCCTTAGCTATTATAAATAATGCTGCAATGAACATGGGAAGGCAGATATCTCTACTAGATAGTGATTTCATTTTTCTCACATATACCCAAAGTGAGATTTCCTGTCAAGTAGTCTTAACAAAGACTTATTCAATGTCACATATAGAAAAGAGTTTCTTGCTTTTTTCCTATCATATGGCAGCACTATTTTATGGTTTATTTTTAAAGGAATGGGCTGTTATGACCTAAGAATGTTCTAGTTTTATCCTATATCTAGTCAATTTATGTCTGTGATTTTACAAATCCCAAATTCATACTCACCAGTATTGGGTTTTCATCTGAATTTTATGCATCATTTCTCTCTATTAACTACCAATACTAATTCACTATCTCATGATAAAAGTAACAAATTTAAGATAGACGATGAGAGACTATTAGAACTAAAGTAGCTGCTTACAGCCAAACAGTAAGAGAAAATTAAAAACAACAACAACGAAAAAACTATAAACAACAGACTTTTGTAAAAAATCTAAAGCATAACAGTAGTAGCAACTACATCGTGGAATGTCTGCTATGTGTCAGGCACTTTACTGAGATCATTTCATGTCATCTTCTCACCACCTTAGGTATAACCACTCACAGCCACATTACTACGTATTAGGTTGGTGCAAAAGTAAGTGTGGTTTTTACAAATATTTTTAACCTTTTAAATCGTAATTACTTTTGCACCAACCTAATAGAAGTAGAGTACCTAAGGTTCGAAATCAAACCATCTTCCAAAACTTAATTTACTAGGGCAAGGAAAATAGCTCCTTTGGACATTGTCGTGTTACCACCTTTGATGTTCACAATCCCAGCGTAAATGTGTGATAACAATACTGACCAGGGGTTACAGAGGTATTATTACAGGGCAGTGGTGAAGAGTACCAGCTTTAGAGCTAGATTGCCTGAGTGCGTGGGTTTGTGTCCTGACTCTGCGATTTCCTAGCTAGCAGAGCTTGGGCAAGTTGCTTTTTAGCCTCTCTGTGCTAAAACTCCTCCTCTGAAAAATCAACAAAAGTAATATCTGTCCTGTAAAGCTGTAGTGCAGATGAAGGAGTTACTATAAGTAAAATACTTAGAATAGTATGTGGAACTTAATAAATATTGGCTATTAGTGTTGAATTCTGACCATGTACCTTGAGGATATAGGTGAAAGGAAGGAAGAAAATAATATTTATAAAGACCCTAATATGCCAATATTATATAGACACAATTATTTCATGTAATCCACGTGACAGCCCTATTAAGTGACTTGTCCTCATTGCGTAAAAGAGCAAAACCTGAGGCACAGAGAAGTAAAATAATTTACCCCAGTCACCCAGCGGGTGAGTAGTAAAACCAGGAGTCCATCCCAGGTCTGTCTGTGCTGCAACAGGAAGAAAGTATTGAGATATATTTACTATTCTGTTTTTAATATAACATGAAAAGATTCCCCCTAAATTGACAAGAATTAAGGGCACAGAATTAAACTTAAGTTTAATCAACACAAACACCAAGAGCTGGCAAAGCCCTTTTTTCCGGCTTCTGACCTCGCCCTGTCCCTGGCACAGGCAGTGCCAGAGTCCAATCTTGTCTGAAGCTGAAGGGCTGGCATCCACCCAGGTGCTCCTGCAGTCCTGCAGTACCTGTTCTGATCTGTGCTTTCACCTTATGCCAAGCACTTGCAGGTCTCCTTTGACTAAATGTCATACCCACTCTCAAGCTCTTCTTTTTTTTTATTTCAATTTTTTTTATTGGGGAATATTGGGGAATAGTGTGTTTCTCCAGGGCCCATCAGCTCCAAGTCGTTGTCATTCCATCTAGTTGTGGAGGACGCAGCTCAGCTCCAAGTCCAGTCGCCGTTTTCAATCTTTAGTTGCAGGGGGCACAGCCCACCATCCCATGCGGGAATTGAACTGGCAACCTTGTTGTTGAAAGCTCACGCTCTAACCAACTAAGTCATCCAGTCGCCCCTCCAAAAGCTCAGTGGCAGCTTGTTGTCTTCAATCGAATTGTGGAGGGCGCAGCCCACTAGCCCATGTGGGAATCGAACCAGCAACCCTGTTGTTCAGAGCTTGTGCTCTAACCAGCTGAGCCATCCTGCCACCCCTCAAACTCTTACTTCTTGAAGAGCCCTCTCTGGTTTCCACAGAGGGAGGCTGGTCTTCATTTACCCCAGTTTCTTTCTTTAGCTCTTGACATTTTCTCATTTCTTCTCTCTCTTCCCCTTTTTAGGCACAGCCAGGCTTCCAAAGCTAACCTCCATGGTACATAACTACATTGTGGTCATGAGCTACGATATTCTCTTGAATTTTCAAGCCTTGAATGTTGACTTTTCTGTTTCTTCTAGATTTGCTAGCAGTACCCAAAGCTTCAGAATTTTTCAAACATGGCTAGTAATCAATGCTTAGAAGTTCTCTTTGGTGAGGTGGGTTTCACCATCTACATTTGCAAAATTCAGTGGAAAAATACTGTCCAAGTAATGTTTTTAATCAGAAAAATAGCCAAATGTTGTTCATGTGTTGTTTCTTATTTCAATCCAACTTGCATTTCTTTGGCCTGGAGTCCCAGCTCCATACCATAAGAGACAATTGATCAATGAAATAGGCAATAAACAAAGAGAAGCTAGTTCATAGCAAATGATAGTGTAACAGCAACATACCCAGCTGAGATGGAGAGAGAGAAATCACGAAAGTGTAAGTATGTGACTGCATCTCATAAGTTATAGACTTAAGCTGATAAAGCTATCGGTGAATAGGCCAAAAGTAGCAGAAAGGATTAGGGGCTATTCTGATGGTACCTCCACGGGCCTTGGTCATGGGTTGTTAGTTACACCCAGATCAGTGTCTGCATAACTACATTGTTATACTGTTAGGAAGCCAATCTAAATCACGCCTATTTTAAAAATTTGTTTCAACATTTACATTATCTTTTAAAAATTCTTGCTTTATTCTTTACTACTACTGTTGTCATCATAGTAGTAGAAGAAGAATCCTCTACTTCCATGTAATATGATTAGGAAGCACCGTCACAGTAATGCTACCATTTTATCTCCAAGGTCTGCTTAGGTGGGTTGGGCAGAGAGTAGTATCTTCACTTTACAAATGAAAATTTTGAAGCAGGTCCATGACGTGCTTATTATTTCAGTCCTGAAAAGTAGAGGAGCTCCTTCACTATTACAGGGCAGTGGTGAAGAGCACCAGCTTTAGAGCTCGGTTGCCTGACTTCGTAGGTTTGTGTCCTGGCTCTGCGATTTCCTAGCTAGGAGAGCTTGGGCAAGTTGCTTTTAGAAGAAAAAAAAAATGTCTATTCACATTCATTTTATTTGTTTTAACACCCAGTCCTGTGCCCAGCACCTATTGTTGTTTATTCCCAAAGCAATGCAAATTCAATTCTGTCATTAATTATCTAGTCATAGGTTCATTTATACAATAAGTGTTTTTAAGCACTACAACGTGCTTAGTGCTGTGTTAGGTGCTAGGAATTAAAAAATGAGTAAGATAATCTTTTCCATCATAGACCCTTGCTTACTCATTGTGACTCTAACCCATCCTCTAACGCCAGAGTTCAGAAGTGTGTGAGAGAAAACAGAGACCGCGTTTGTTTCATGTTTCATGTTCTCAGGAGCATGTACGAGTAGCTTGATGCTTTTTCCAGAAATTTGACATCAAACACACACAAAAAAAGCCTGAGTTTTTTATGGTAAACATTTCATAGAACTAATTTTTAGGGAAAAAATACAGATTTTTTTTTTTTTTTTTTTTAATGTTTCAAAGGCATCTGACAGCCAGCCAGAATTGTTACTCTCAGACTAGATTGAGAAGTAGATGTATCAAACATCTGAGACACTGCACAATACGTTTCTGGTGACTTTTGCATTTGAAATCTCATCCATTTTCCTCTGTATATAAGTATTCAGTTATTCCTTTATTAATAAAAAATTGTAAATTGACCACCTATTCCATGATAGGTATTTTGCTAAGGGCTGCGAGAAGATCGTCTAAGGGATACAGTTTTTGTACTCAGAAACTTACTCTTCAAAGAAGAAACAAGACTTGTCTTTAAAATCCCTGTAATGAACATCAGATGGTTCATGTAGGCCTATTTTTAACCCAAAAAGGGAGCCATGACGTGGGAAGGCTGCAAGTTATCTTAGAGATAAACCACTCCAAACTTTCTATTTTATGACTAAAGAAGCAGAGGGTCAGAAAGGTTGAAGAATTGACATCCGGCCCTAGAGCGTAAGAGGCAGAGGTGGATCCACAGTCCCTTTCTCAGATTTGTGGTTGGTGTTTCCCCACCTACCTCACTGCTCCTGCTAATGGAGTCAGCTGCAAGTTCAGTGACCCGCGCTGCCCAAACCCGCCTTTGCTTGAAAGCAGGCTTTGATCAGACGTGCCAAAGCGAATGTAGGCGTGTGCCGCGGGGCAGCGCAGGGCAGGCCAGTCAGAGCTGCCCGGTCTGACGTGATTAAGGGTTAAGGAGATTTCCGACTTTTAAACTTTGAATATTTAGCATTCAAAAGCTCTTTCTTTTCGTATGCCAAATGGAGTCTCAACAAATGGTAGTTGAACAGAATGGAGTATTTCATCTTTATTTAATTGGTAGGCCTTGCTAAAACGAAATTCTCAAATGAGAGAGATGCAAATTAGCGTCTGCCCTATTTTCTGATCCAACTGCATAGGAGTAGAAAGCGCAAGCACTTTGGAGCGAGGCCCCCTTGGGTTGGTACGAGCTCTGCCATGCACCAGCTCGGAGACTTACATAAGTCACTTTGCCTCTTTGAACCTTAGCTTCTCCCTCTGTTAAATGCAAATGATAAGGACTTCCTTTGCTAGCTTGTTATAATGTGGAGCAATAATGATAATAGTGCATCTCTGCGCCTGTCTCTGAGCTGGATGTTTGCCATACATTATTTCTCTATAGCTGTATAAGTAAGGCATATAGAGTGCTTGGCACTGATGGATACTGGCACACTTCCTTATTACTATTTCCCCAATCTTTCTTTGAAAACCTGTCATTACATTTTCTTTGCAAATCGGAATCTTATTTACTAAAGCCTATGGCAGATTTACAAATCCAGCAAATGGAACCAGTCCATTGATTATATTGCTGGGGGGAGAGGCACCGGGACACAGGGGTGAATGGCAGCTACAACACAGCTTGTGATTTCAACTTTAAGCTGTGGGCATCCCTCCCTTTCCTAGGAGAACCCTGAGGGCAGCGACAGTTGTCTCAATCCATTATTGCTTTCCCAGCACCAAGTCCAAATGCCTACCATGCCTGGGACTTGGTAGGCATTTGGAAAGTGTGTGAGATTTGAGTTGAATGGTTTCTCTTTTGACTGTTGGATCCCCATCCACGGATCAGAAAAGTCCTGGTGTCTGACTGGGTAATACTCCGATAGCCGGGCCTGGGCAGCCTTGGAACCAAAGCACAATTACCAAAGGCACTAATCCATGTGGTTGCCAAGGTGACGAGTCCAAAATCAGAGGCAGATCTGAATGAGAAGTGGAAGGTCACATGGCGTGACTGGGAGGCAGCAGTCCCTAAACCCAGTTGTACTTATTCTCCTAGGATTTTTATTTGGTGCTAGTAGCCTTAGGCGAGGCCAGGCTGCGATCCATTAAAGGGGCTTATTTAGAAGAACAGTAGTTGTTTTCTTGAAGCTCCTTTGGTTTTGAATCATGGATTCTTACTGCTTACATGGAGGCACGTCCCAGACTCAACTTCATATAGTTTTGAAACTTTCCATGTAGGACCTTTATATTTTCATTTGTATTGGGGACAAGGCTTTCTGGGGAGAAACAAAAAGTTTTCTCTCTAGAATTATATTTATTTTCACCTGTGGTAATAAAACAAGTCAGTATTATCTGATAAATGAACTTCTTAATTTAAATTAAGGTAACTCTTGTGTCTTCTTGCAATGATGTATTTTTTGAGCTGAAATAATGTAATTTCTTCTTGACACATATTTGGGGGTGATTCTTCTTCATAAAACAGAGCATCTTGCTTATAGAATTATGATTAAATTTACTGATTTACAGTGTAAATGTCTGATCTTATTCTCTATTCTGTGCCTTTACAATAGGCAAAGATTCTTCTTTTTAAGACAGCATTTCCCAACTGGACTGTCACAATACACTGGTTCATGTTCTTTTGTATGCAAGTAATTTAAAAAAGAAAAAGCTCAACCAACTTAGGCAAAAATGGGGCAAGGTGTCTTATAAACCAGATGGAAGGGCTGGTTTAGAGCTTTGTCTCAGGAACATAACCCAGGTATATGAGTGTGCTCTCAAACTCTCAGTCTCCCATCTCTGCTTCACTCCACTTGGATGTTTGATTTCAGTAACAATGGATAGATTTGTCCGTGATTAGGGAACTTGTCTGTCAAAGTTCCCAAATTGTAACTTTTGTACTTTCTGCCACAAGAGATTGTCTGCTGCTCACTGTGATCCCAAAATGAGAAAGAGAGAGAGAGAGAGAGAGAGAGAGAGAGAGAGAGAGAGAGAGAGACTTTGATTCTCTTGGCCGTGGTTAGGTGCTGTCCCACAGAAATCAAGGTGAAGGTTCAGGTAAAAACAGAGCCATTACTGTGAGATTTTAATGTTGAAACTTATGTGTGGAGGGGGATGTAGTGGTACTGAGGAGACAAATATATTATTCCATGTGATGTGTTACCATGAATGAAATAAATTTTGCAGATTTATTTTCCTTATACATTGGATTAGATTTAAAACTACTCTCATTAATAACCTCTTCACTTTCTTGTACCTCTACCCTCTTGAGTAGGAGAGAGAAGGTAGTATATAACCGTCACATCAGGGCTTTATTGACGTGGCCTCTAGTTTCACGTGGACAGAGTACATATCTATCTTAATTTGCCCCAGTGTCTTTATTGCCCTGTGCTCAATAAATTTCTCTGAATTCATTATAAATCCAAGGTTATGCTTCAGGCTATGATGAGCAGTTTTTTTCCTAATAGGTGTGGTATTGAGTAATTGTTTTAGAGATTGAGAGTTACTGTTTTCATAGTAACGTTCTTGCTTTTAAAATGTAACCATTACTACATATTTTAATAAGGAAAAAAGCAAAGCAGAGGGAAAATGCGAAGAGTCCAATTGCATCTACATTTTACTTATGTCCGTTGATGCTACAAATATTTCTATTAGTAATGACACACCAAGAAAAAATGGCAAATAAAGTTATGTAATTATATATAAAGTTATATAATGAAATTTTCAGGGATGATCCTCAAAAGTAACAGCGAATAGTGAGAAGTTCTATATGTTGTCATTTTAAAAGTATTTAAGTTGCAGCTCTCTTTCTCCTTCAGTGACACATGCTTGCTATATTTATTTTCTTTAATCATTTTATTGTTTCTTGTAAAATGACCATTTTTTCCGTCTTTAAATGTCTGCTTTCACTTGACACATGCTTATAAAATGCTTTTATCAATAACACAACAAATAAAAGTCTGAAAAATCTACACATGATTTGTATTATTTTTGTCTGTATTTTTTCTTTTTGGTCAAAATCTGGAAACAGCCTCAGGACTATGGCATACCTGTGAATGTCATCCATTGAGCTTGTTTTGCCAGAAATAAAATTGCCAGAAATACATGGTCAAAGGCACAGACCGTGTTAGAAAGAGGTAATTTTACAAAAATCAAATAGCAAGTGAGAAAAGCTGAGTAAAAGAGTAAAAATACGGTATCGTTGCACCAGCTTCTAGAAATGGAGTTATTTCCAGACTTGAAATTCATGTGTAGAAAAAATAGGACTTTGTTTTTCCCCCAAGATATCTACCGTCCTAAAGTCCAAATGTCTTACATGAATAATTTTGCTCACCACAACACATTGTTTCAATTAACTTGGTCATGAAGAAAGTGCTTATTCTTGAAGTTTTTTGGGGAAAGGTAGTGGAAAGAAGCCTCTTCCCTATCAGAGAGCTATTATAGCTGAGGCAGGGAAAGAAGCCAGAGACATGCTGGTCAGAGAAGAATTGAAACACACAGGAGGCAACAGGGAGAAAAAGACAGTGGGGAAAAAAACAGAGATTTGGTGCCAGGCAAATGCTGACGAATGCTGACTCTACTGCTACCGTAACTGCTTGTGGGGTCCAAGAACGTTCTTTGTATGAACTTAAATCCTTGAGACTTGTTTTGTGACCGAGACTGAGATCTTTCTTGGCACATGCTTCATATGCACTTGAAAAATATGTATTATGCTGTTGTTGGATGGAACATTCTACAAATGTTAATTAAGGCAAATTGGTAGTGTTCACGTTTTTGTTTCATCTATTTTAAAGCTGTTATTACATGCATAGACATTTAGGATTGTTACACCCTTTTTATGAATTTGCACCTTTATCATTATAAAATTACCTTCTTTATTGCTGGTAATAGTCTTTGCTCTGAAACCTACTTTCTCTAATGTTAATATAACCACCCCAGCTTTGTTTGTCCAGTGTTAACATGGTATACCTTTCCCATCCTTTTCATTTTAACCTAGTTGTTTCTTTAGATTTAAAGTATGTTTCTTATAAACAGCATATACAGTAGCTGGACTTTGCTTTTGCATCCACCATGATAATCTCTGCCTTTTAATTGAGCAGTTTAGAACTTCTACATTTAATGTGATTGTTGATGTGGTCAGGTTTAAGTCTAATCATGTTAGTACTGTTCTTTGTTCTCTTCTTCCTCTTTTTCTGCCTATTTTGTGATTGAATAATTGTTATAATTTCATTTTATCTCCTTTGTTGACTAATTAGCTGAGAACTCTTTTTGTTGTCGTTGTTATTTTAGTGTTGCTTTGGGGTTTATAGTATACATCTTTAACTTATCCTAGTCTAGTATTATCATCAAGTAATATACTACTTCAGGTATAGTATTAGACTCTTACAAAGTATAGTTTCATTTCCTTCCTTCCGGCTTTTGTGGTATTGTCATACATTTTATATGTGTGCATGTATGTATTTATGTTTTATGTATATAAATGCATGTATGTATTTATGTTTTCTGTGTATAAAATAAACTCCATGATACATTTAATATTTTGGTTTAACCAGTCAATTATGTTTCAAAGAGGTTTAAATAATAAGAAAAAACTTACATATCTACCCACAAAGTTACCATTTCAATGAACTTCTTTTGTGAAGTTACAGACTTCCATTTCATTTTCCTTCTGCCTGGAGGACTTTCTTTACTATTTCTTACACTGTGCATCTACTTCTGATGAACTCCTTCAGCTTCCTTATGTTTGAAAATATCTTTATTTTGCCTTTATTTTTGAAAGATTTTTTTTTTATGTATAAAAGTCTAAGTTGAGTCTTGTTGTACTTTAAAGATGTTGCTCTCCTGTTTTCTTATATTATTTCAGATGAGAAGTTCATTGTCATTCTATTTTCTTTATTCTGTTTACATGATGTGTCTGTTTTTCTGGCATAAAGATTTTTCTCTTTATTACTGGTTTAAAGCTATTTGATTATGATGTATCTTGGTATATTTCTCTTCATGTTTCTTGTGCTTGTAGTGTATTGAGCTTCTTGGATCTGTGGATTTATAGTTTTAAATAAAATGTGGAAAAATATTGGCCATTTTTCCTGCAAATATTTTTTTCTTGCCCTCCCTCTCTCTTCTCCTTCAGAGACTCCACTTACACATGTGTTAGGCCACTTGGAATTGTCCCAAGCTTACTCATATTCTTTACATTTTTTAAAATCTTTTTTTCTCTCTGTTTCCTTTGGATAGTTTTTATTACTAGATATTCATGTTCATTAATTTTCTCTTCTGCAGTGTCTAATCAGCTGTTAAGCATATCCAGTGTATTTTTCATGTCACACATTGTTCTTTTGATCTTTAGAAGTTTAATTTTGGTCTTCTTAAAAAATATCTTCCATGTCTCTAACTTTTGACCCTCTAGAATACAGTTCCAGTAACTGCTTTAATGTTCTTTTCTGATAAATCTAACATTTGTGCCAGTTCTGGGTTGCTTTTGATTGGTTAATTTTTCTCCTCGGTGTGGGTCATATTCTATTAATTCTCCGCATTCTTGGTAATCTTTCACTGAATGCCAGACACTGTGAATTTTACCCTTTTGGGGCCACATATTTTTGTATTCCTGTGAATATTGAACTGTGTTCTGGGATGTAGTTCATCTTGATCCTTTTAAGTCTTGCTTTTAAGGTTTTTAGGTGGGAGCAGGGAATATTTAGTCTAGGACCAATTATGTCTCATGACTGAGGCAAGACCCTTCTGACTATGCTGCTCAATGCCCATGAATTGTGGTTTTCCAGTTTGGCTGGAGATAACTGGCACTGTTCCCGGACCTTTGTGATTGTCGTGTGCTGCTCCCTATAGCCATTCAGGTGGTTCTTTCCCTGGCCTTTGGTAGTTTCCTCACACATACATGTGCCAGTCAATACTCCACTGAATACCCAAGGGTGACTCTCTGCATTTTTCCAGACTTTTTCTCTGTGTAGCTCTCTTCTCTCTGGCACCCTGTCTGGCAAACTCTAGCCATGTTGGTCTCCTCTAATTCTCAGATTCATCTCTTCAACTGATGGACTCTTTGCTTGACGGCCTGGAAACTTTCCCAAGGTAGTAAGCTGGGGCAATTAATAGGGCTTACCTCATTTGTTTGCCATCTCTTAAGGATCACTGCCCTTCACTGTCTGATGTCCAGTTTCTGTTCTGAGAAAGTAATATTTCATATGGCTTGTCTGATTTTATTTCTTTTTTGGTTGTTTGAGCCAGGAAGTAAAATCCAATTTCTGTTATTCCATCCATCTTGCATGGAAATGAAAGTCCATTCTTATATCTTTAAAGCTGAAAGCTGTACACTACATATTCCATATGCCCTTGCAGATGCCATGTCTCTAGGCCATCAGATGTATTTGAGGTTCAGCCAATTATATCCACTCAGTCAAGTCTTGGAATATGGAAATGAGTTGGAAGCTTTACTCTTTTTGCATATTTTTTTTCTGACAAGCACAACGGTTATAGCGATGTGTTAGGTTTTCTGTACTATCTTCTGAATTTCCAGGGTTTTGTCAATAGCTTCATAAGTATCAAGTGGCTAAGCTCACTTTTTACCTGTGCTGATCTAAGAGCTGTATAATGAACCAAGAGTTGCAGCGGCAATCTCCTGATTCCTGGAGCATAGCCAAGATTGTGTCTTCTTGAAGACAACAGTTCTAGTTGTGGGCTCTTATGGCAGAGGTAGCAGCTTGTCCATCAGCGTTGGAATCAGAAGAGATTGATTCAGTTCAGGGTAAAGTGAATCTATAATACTTTGATTATTCTGCTTGTTCAGGGCAACATGACAGTGTATAGAGACCACCTGAAAATAGGCACTTATAAAGGTGACTGGAGAAACTTTCAGATCACAGCAAACAAAAAATTTAAAAGGCTTTTATAAAAAGTTAGAGTATGACTATGTTGAATACCCTATGCATTCATTGCTCACCTTAAAAAAAATCTTGTAGGCAAATATCAACTATACTTGAAACAAGTTCAGTGCCTATGCGTACAAGAATATCTTTTCAAACTGTTCTATATCACCTGCAAATAGAATTTAAATTGCTTGAAATATGTCCGAATGATTTTTTAAATCAATGCATGCTGATAAAGCAGTTATATCTACAAAATACATATACTTTCATTTGAGCTTCACTTTGACTTCAAAAAGACTCTCGCCTTCCTCTGTCTCTAATTTCATAACTTTATGCCTGCCTGCAAAAGAATGTGGTGAAAGGAGGGCAGGTCGTTACCTTCTCTAGGTTTACTTGAAAAGTTTAAGGTAAGGAAATGAACATGTCTAACATATGCCAGGCTCTGATAAATGTTTTTATATATTAACCTATGTAATCATTACAACAATCACTTGAGTAGGTTTTAACATTATTTTTCATATGAGGAACATGAAACTCAAAAGTTTACAAACGAAATAAGACATAAAGCTAGAATTCAAGCAAAATCTATTCATATTAATAAATCTTCTGTTCCATCTGCTTTGCTATATTACGTTCAAGCATTATTGTAAAGTTAATTGTGCTTCACCAGGGGTGAATCATATACATATAGTTATCTTATATTGAGAGACAAATTTTCATCCATTATCCATTCACATGTACCCAATTACATGTAATATCAGGGTTCAGTTTGCTCATTGCAAATAAAAAGTCCCTACATTTTAGCAAAAGATGGTGTTGAAATGAGAGGAGACAGAAAATACATAAATAATAAAATTCCTACTTATTGATAGTTATCTATTCTTCTAAAAAGAAAATGTTACCTTTATTAGATTAGATGTCCCTCAGGTTTCAAAAGTATGTTTCTGTGAATAAAGATATTGATTTTTGTGTTTTTATGGTGTAATGCAAGGTGTAGTCAGTCTGTTCTATAAAAAAAATAATACCATGTGATTCATCAAAGCAGTTTTAGTAGTAAATAGACTTCGAGATGGGAAAGTAGTTCTACACTGTTCCTGAATTATATTTATGCCAAATATGTATTATAGTTATGCCCCTCTCCTAATGAACTCAGTATTAAGATACTTGTAGCCACATCTCTTACCATCATAATAATTTGGCCATTTGTCTGCCTAAGAGATGCCTAAGACATGAATCTAACTTCTATTGGAGGCTATAATCACTATTTGTAAATTGCTCTTTTATAATCATTTTGATGGGATAAATCATGTTACATAATTACGATCATAAATTGGTTCTAATAATGTGATGCGTATTTACATCTAAAATAAACAAACAAAAAAGACATTAATTGGGTTAGACTAAAAAATAATTAGTTGGGAAACAAGGATAAAAGAGCATACCATTTTCAAATCATGGGACGCTATTAAAGAACTAGGTGGCACATGAAATATTTAATCCGACAGAATAATTCCAATGAACTAGGAAGCTCTAATGATGCTATAAAGTGATGCTAGGAAGTAATCTTTTGAAATCAGCAGAATGACGTTCAAGTCCTTAGTGTAACTATTGTTAAGTATTTGAATGGCTATCATGCAGAAAAGAGAATAGACTTATTCTCTGCTACTAGCATTAAGTAGTTGGTTCAGAATAAAGAAGGATTATTTTATCTAAGCATGAGACCCAACAACAAAGAGCTGAGTTGCCTCACTACGGAGTGAGCTGCCTCCCCATCTCAGCAGGAGCTGCGTGTCTGGCCATTATACATGGTAGAACACATTCCTCCAGTGGTTGAGCATGGCTCTGAAGTTCTCTAAAAACTCTCTGATTTGAGATGGCTTTATACCCTAACTGCACTTGTAGCTTTTTGGGTTTCAGAGCTGGGTATACAAATGCCTTGAGTGAGGGAAGGTAGGTCTGCTACCTGTTTGTATCATCTTACTTTCTTGTTAGAAGTTCCTGAGTTTTATGTCTAGTAAGAGATTTGTTCAGTTTTTTTAGACGGAATTTTCAGTCAATTTTCAGCCCTCTTCTGTAAATACTTGAGTTATACAGATGGTCATGCTATGCCTCCTATCACTGACTCACACTCCTGATCTTTCCACCTCTGTTTTAACTCCTCATATTACCCAGTGTCTATTTGCCAACCCCCTACCCCCGCCCCAACCAGGAACTTGTCCATAACAAATTATCTCAAGGTCAAAGCATCCATGCTTTTCAAATATTAACAAAAATAAACAAGAAGAATATCTTATAGTAAGTTGGAGTGAAGTTTCTAGGATTCCCTAGTTGAAATAAGAAGTTTTTTTAACATTAATGAAAACTACAGAAAATGAGAAAAATATACAGACAAAGATAAAACTCACTCGTAATTCTACCACTCAAAAGGAAGTATTTTTTTTAGTGTGTACACTTTGCATCTTTATATATATGTAAAACAAAATTAGAATCAACCATATAGAATTCTGCCTATTTTATGTATATACCATTATATTGTGATCATGTCTCCCAATTATTATGTGTCTTTTAGATATACGACTTTTTTAAATGGGTACTTAATATCAGTAGAAGCTAAACAAGAAATATAAATATATTAAGGTCAACACATCACGCAAGCATATCAATGACATTAGCCATTAAAATCTACCCCTGATCCCATACCAATCTCTATCATCCTTCTGGCTACAATCAGCTGTTCACTTAGAATTTCCTGCAGAAAGAATGCAATGAACAGTCTCAGTCCACTTACAAGAAATATTTCTCACTATATATAGTAAGCCGTCATTCTAGTTTATTAATGCAACTCGCACACTTCTCTTCTGCCAAATAGCAATACCTTGCATTGGCATAGTCCATTATTTTATTTAATCTTCACAAATTCCCTTGAGTAGACAGAGTAGGTGGTGCAATTTCTGTTTCAATGGTGAAGAAAAGGAAGCTCAGAATGGTACATAAATGGTTTCAAGGTCACCTTTTAACAGGGCTGAACAAGCCTTGCAGGGGATGGGGGTTTGAAAGTTCCTAAGTGGAGGATGTAGAATTCAGACCAGGGTTTTTTTTTATTATTGTTTTCAAATTCTAATGCTCTTAAAATATTACTCTGTGGCCTCTTGCACGGTAACTTGTTTAATAAATATTTATTGACAAAATTACTTAAATAAAATAAATAAACAAAAACAAATTTATTAATTAAAAAGCAAAACCAACAAATATTTATTTAAATATAAGAACTCATCTGCCATTTAACCTAAGCTTAGTTTTCCCCACTGTTCCCCTTTACTGTTTAGCTCTTGGTAGATGTTCCTCAGAACAAAATGATTATGTAAATTCACCTAAACCCTTAAGAAAATGTTTTAATGAGAATATGTGTTCTCTTATTATTCTAAAAATAGCAATAAGCAGTAATAGTAATAACAGTGTTGACATTCCTTCACATTTGGATAGCCATTTTCACTTTGCCGAGTCCTTATATTATCTTGTCAGATTCATTACAGACATCCTAGGAATTAATATGAATTTTTATAGGGCAATAAGCAGTGGCTCTGAGAGTTACTTGTGCACTGTGGGTGTAGACTTCTCATGCTCCCCAGAGGTTTCTTGTGATAGGCACATGGGTCGGAGGTACTGCAGGTGAAGGTGCAAGACTGGTGGGGCCCATGTTCAGTGTGATTGACAGTTACAGATCTTGAGAATAATAGTAGCAAGTAGGTAGTAAGCAGTTATCATCTTCTAGACACTGTCCTAACAGCTTGAACAGAAGGCTACAGGAAGTGACCAGCCATAGATTTAACTTCTTTTTTAGAGACGAGGGAATATACACTCAATTCATTCTCTGCTTTCCTGGGGGAAGGTGGCCTGGAAGTCTGGATCTTATTTAACATATCCTCGTGAAGCTATCACCACAGTGCTGTACTGTTTAAACAGATGGGCCTGCTCTCCTGCACCTTGAAGGAATTTTCCAGACAGGATGAATTTCTCTGACTGACTTGGCCAAGTCTTTCCATGTACCTGCTGCCTTAGCAGACATCTTCCTGATATCCCACTGTGTTAAGCCAGCCCCCTCTCTAGGCAATCTTTTTTCCATTTTGAGGGGATGTTGGTCTATTCACCCCAAATTCCCATTCTCCCCTCTTGCTGCCTGGCTCATAAGGATGAAGGAGGTTTTGACCCTTCTTGCCCTCTACTTTGCATCATATCCTGGGAAAATCATTATATAACAGAGTTTGCATCCCAGATCAGCATCTCATCCATGGTCTCTTGTCATGTGACCTAGGCAAGTCACTTCACCACTCTGACCCTCAATTTCCTCACATGTGAAAAAGGGGATAAAAATGTTGAAAGGATAAAGTAAGGTAATATGTAAAGGACCTAACACATACAGGAAACAATAAGGTGGTCACTATTATTTAGAATTTTATTCTGGTTCCTAATCTGTACTCTTTGCTTTTTTCCTGTACTGGTCTATCTGGCACATACGCCCTCATAGAAGACTTCTGACATGAGATGTCAGAAAGAAATTCATACTGTGATTTATAATGGCCTTCGGGGAACTTCTTAAGAATTTAGATGTACCTCATTCTTTAAACAAGTCAAATTCAGAACAAAAAGAAACAGAGAGTAGAAATCTTTCAATAGCAACCTGTTCTACTGTACTTAAAATAGATTTTTTTAAAAAAAAAGAATTTATGAATGACTTTTCAGGAATGCTACTATTCAAAGAAAGAAAAACTTATATTTCAGACCTTTGAATGAGTCTGATGATCACACTTGAAACGGTGGTGTTGTGAAAACCAGCATTATTCCTTTGTAAAAATGGCAAGTAATTTAACTCTTTCTGGTTTGATCTTCTCATTAATAAATAAAGGAAACACAAAAAGGAGACGATGATAGAAGCAGGTCTTCTGCTTAAACCTCTGAAGTCCTCTGATCATCAATTGACTTTTTTGTCTTCCCCATTAGACTCTGCCGTACTTATCCTCTTATGTCCAGCACCCAGCACTTTAAAAACAAGTGCATGTTTAGCACAAAAAAAGTAATTCATCTTCTTTGGATGAAATCACATTTCATAGATGAGAAAATGAAGGCATAGAAAGATCAAAATCTTCCCTTCAATACATGGTGAAGACAAAACCAGTCTTCAAACTCTTAATCCAACATTCTTTTCACTCTGTTGCTGCTTCTGAAAAAGAATGGCCTGAAACAGAAGGTTAAAAAGGACTTTTGTAAAAATTTTAGCTTTAAGTCCATGGGGCCACTGCCAAGAAAACAAACGACTTGGTGAAGTCAAGTAAGTATTCTGCTTAGGAATCTAATTCTGTGTGAGTCATCCTTGTGCCGTTCTTCTGAGGTTGTGCTTGTTGGATTTTGTATTTCCTATTTACTCCAGGCTCACAATGAGTCACCTAAAGCTGAAGCGTCACATGACTCCTTCCTGTTTATGTCTTCCTGTTTCCATTTCTAAGAGGGAATCGTTTTCCATTGAATTTGCTATTCCTGGGCAAAAATCACTAACCCTTGAGAGGAGTCAAGATAAAGTAAATAGCCCTTCCCAAGTATTAGCAGAGCAATAAGACAAATGTATATACTTTATACTGGTGATAATAATGGTGCTTACTAGTTGCTTAGGCATTGTTTTCAGAAATTTGTATACTGTACTGTATTTCGTTTATTCCCATTTAAGACTTACCATAAGACAAAGTAAATTTTAAACACCTACTGTGAGAGATGTTCATCAGTTACTAAGAGTCATTCTTTTTTTTTTTCACTAGGAGTCATTTAACAGGTTCATTTTGAATGAAAGAATGTTTCTAGCATTGTGGATAAAGAGAAATATATACATATACATATATATATATACATATACATACATATATATATATATATATATATATATACACATCCATATTACCCTTAGCTTTTAGTCTAGTTGGGCAGAATGGTGGTCTAATACACAAGCAATAATTACAGAGAAAGAGAATTATTTCTATACACATTTTTGTGTGAGGCAGTATGTGAAGCATTAGTATATGAACGTGTGTGTGTATGGTGTGTTTAACTCTTTACAGGAACACGATGAGGTTTTCTAGATGGTCAAATATAGGTAGAGCCAGAGTTCAACTCTGGTCTGCTTAACTCTCCCAAATCTATCACATGGCATTTCATCCAACTGAGAACAGTAAGGAAGGATGTGGAAGATAGGGGAACAAGAGTGAAATTGTCAGAAAAGACATGGTAGGAGAAAAATCACACCTGAGTGAGGCCTTACAGAATGTGATTGGAATTTGATGGGCAGAAAAGAAGGAATTCTGAACAGGTCAGCTGGAGCTTAGGCTTCAGGACAGGTGCCAGTAGACACAACAGAGAGCTACTGGCTTGTTTGGAAATTGGACCTAATTTCTCTAGCCTCAGCATCCATTATCATTTATGATTTTCACCAGATGTTTTCATTCAACAGCTGAGCAATTATTCTCCCATTATTATATAATGCCTAAAAGGTGGATTTTAAGCCACGCTTCTCTGTGTACCCTTATTCTGGGAAATTATATTTCTATGAAAGTCATTTTGTACTAGCCATCAAAATTGTCTCAGAGATTGGAACTCACTGCACTAAAACATCATTAACTATTGGGCAAACAAACTTGGCTTCATGAAACAGAAGGTACAATGTCGCTACTGCAGAAAGTTCTCTCATTGGCTACTAGAGGTCTGCAATATGGCAGGGTGGGAGCAAGTATACTCTTCCAGACTACTTGAAATCTAGTCCTGGCTTTATACTAAGTACTGTATTTGACTACCTTTCAAAAAATCTCCTTACCTGGTAAACAATTCAATAGTACCCGTTCCTATGAACTGTCCGAGTTGAACTGAAAGAGTGTTTTCTAAGATGTGCTCTCCTAAATCATTTGTTACAAACGTTCGTGAAACAGTTACATATCATATAACCTTGTAGATTCCCAATGCAAATGATTACGTTAAAGGCTCTGACGAGCCCTGTAGTAAACAAATGTTGTTTAATCCAGCATTTAAATAGTTATTCAGTGACAGAACACA
This sequence comes from Rhinolophus sinicus, assembly GCF_036562045.2. NCBI lineage: Eukaryota > Metazoa > Chordata > Mammalia > Chiroptera > Rhinolophidae > Rhinolophus > Rhinolophus sinicus. Next base: position 111,666,028 of record NC_133756.1, read on the forward strand.
CTCTGGGAAATGTGTCACTATGTACTCTGCATTGATCAGAAATTCCTACCAGTTCTGGAAAATCCAGTGTGCTTTCAAATATGATTTATAGGTTGCATTTATCATACTCTTAACCTAAGTTACTGAAGTTTCAAATTGCTCAAGGACTTCATAAAGATCCTGTAATATTACACTGTCTGCCTTTTTCTCCTTCTTGATTTTCTGGATGCAAATCAAAGTGTTTTATTTAACTCCAAAAGCAGTGCGGTAGGGAGAAGAGGAGGTATAATGTTTTCAGTCTACTTGCTGAGTAACCAATTTAAGAGGTGAGTTAAGGACGCAGCCTTTCTGAAAGATTCAGATTACAATCTGAACTAATTCCTCAGTACAATCATAGTAATATAACCTCTGATGTAACCAAGTACTGAAGGTGGGTGACCTCTGGGTTTGTCAAGATCACATGATAGTTCAAAATTGTTCATTTAATTACTGTATAACAAGGGATGTGTGCCACGCACTATGTTAGTCACTGGTGATACCATAGCCATTAAGATGGGTCCCTCCCTGCCTTCAAGGAGCTTCCAGGCCGATGGGGGAGACAGATTATTGCACAGTAACAACACGGTTTTGGAAATTCCTTGGATTAGAGTATATATGGAGTGCAATTTCAACAAGAAATGAAATTCTCTGTAGACTATGACTAAAAGATATTAAGTCAAGTCCCTTTCCTTGACCCAATTAGTTCAGAAGAAAAGAACTTGTTCTTGTGTTTGTGGCCAATTACGTTTCTGTCTTGGCTAGCATAATAATTATGATAATGAAAGAGTAAGCATTATGAGGTATTGTGGAGCTATTATACCTTAACCCTTGTGCAAAGATCATCAATCTTCTCAAAACAAGTAGATAGACTCCTAATAATTAATGCAACAACATTCCACTCACATCACTTTTCAAAAAGATTTTTCTCAGTGGGTGGGAAATTAAGTCCCCCGGTAAGATCCAGAAGCATACATACCAGGCTTCCTTCTCTTCTGTCTCTAATATTAGCTGACAAATAGCCGACGTTTCCCCAACGGAGCTTGGTTTATCATGTCAGATTAAAGGAAAAAAGGAATTTAGATCCTGGAGCACAAATTTATAAGTGACACCTTTGGGAGCAATAAGCGGAGGAGTGGCATGGGCAAGGCCACCCCGCTGGTCAGGGACAGAGCTGTGAATGAGATGTAGGGCTTTTGAACCCCGTCCCGGTGCACTCTACTTCTGTCTATGGTGTCTGAGGACACTTGTGAATGTGTACGATTTTTATCTATTTTGCTAAAATAAATTATTGGGTGAAAGTTAAAAAAAAAAAAAAAAAAAAAAAGAAGTATCACAAACTCACACCGCACCTTGTCATAAGACAGACATTTTAAGTTTAACATACCCAACATGGACATATCTGCCAAGGATTTTATCATCAAAACATACAAATAATTAGGATTATTTTACTAATTTCCAAGCAATTTCCAAGAACAGCTCCAGGGTGAGCAGCCAACAAATTCTGGCCAGCAGACTAAATCAAAACAGTGTAACATGTCACTGTCAGTTTTCTCTCAGACAGAAGTATTTCAAGAATCCGAATGCTAAGGAGACGGTGCCATGCTTGAGACGACTACTGAAAGGCATAACGAGATAAGATGAAATTAATTTAATTTAAGCAGCAACGCTGCATCATGCCAAGCCCTTGGAAAACACTATCTCATTTCATTCTCACAACGACTCTAAAAGATAAGCTCTCCGTTTTGATCAGATGAATCCTGACTCGAGCTGGATGACCTCTCTAGTCTTTAATTTCCTCATCTATAAAACAACGATAATAATAAAAGCCATTCCCTTGCAAGGTTCTTGTGAGAACTCAAAATGTTGGTTCTGAACTGCTTAGCACAGAGCCCAGCACATGGTAGCTGCTAAATAAAAGTAGCTCTTAATACCGTTACACCCCCGTCTCCTCACCAGGTTTTACAGAAGGTTGTATTTTAAAATTTCTTCTACAACTTTTAGATATAGAGAGGAGGTAAGGTGAAGCAAGAAATTCCGAAATCCTCACGTACAACTATGTTAACACTCTAAGTGACTTTTCTTTATTAAGAAACTATGTCAGAAACATCTTAAACTCCTTTGGATTTTTATTTCAAAGACTTCTCTCAGTTTCAATAAGGGAGTGATCCAAGAACATTTAATATAAAAGTTTCAAAGTCAAGCCCAGTAGTAAACATTGGGGACTAAAAATGTTACTGCCAACTCCCCATGTGGAGAGAACAACCTACTAACAGGATCCTACAGACCAAATGCTGATTAGTGAGCTGCACAAGAAGCGTGAATAGCTGGAGCTTGCTGTAAAGATCTGGTCCATGCTAGTTTATCCTTTCTAGTCAGACTAAAAAGAAACATGAAAGAACACCAAAGTTTTGGGAGGAAAGTAAAAACCTACTTAAACCTCACCAAGTGGTTCTCTTGTTTTCCTGCGTTATTTATGCTTTCGATATACTGAAAGCACAGATTGTACTAAATGGTGCACCCGTTCACATAGAAATAATATTAAATAGTTCTATTGGCACAATAATAAAAATAAACTAATTAAATCCCACCATTTTAAACATTCTGTTCTTATTCAAGTAAAAACAGTAATGGTGCTCACTAATTGAAGACCTGTGTTTCTAGCGCGGCTTCTTTCAGATGGCTCAATGGCCCTAACGTCTGAACGCGTGTCTTTATTATCTAATAGTTCCCCAAGAGAGATTAGGGTAAATGACAGCTTCCTGAGGTATCACAGGGTCAGTGCTGACATTTATGGGAAGAAAAATGCTGGCAACGGGTGAGTGTCCGTGTACCAGAAGTACTCCCTGGTGTCACATTCAGTGTCCAGCAGACGAGACCTCCAAGGATTTGGAACCAGAAGTCATTATTAGTTTTTATATTGACTCAACCAGTTCCTAGCTGGGTGGCCTCGAAGTCACTTCACCTCTTAGCATTTCAGTTTTATCATCTATAGAGGGGACTACTAAATCCAACTTTGCAGGATTGCTGTGAATGTTTTTAGGAAAATTGTTATGATCCTAACACTCTGCCTTGTACTTTGTAGTCCCTCAGTAAAGGATAGCTATTTATATTATTATCATGTTCGTCATCTGCCTTCTCTTCGTCATCTTTTCTGAGTCTCGGTGTCAATCAAAGGGAATACAATTGCTTCTTCCATGGGGTCCCCATGAGGACTGAATAACATATGTGAAGGTGCTTTGTTAACTGTTGGCACTGTGTATTACTCTTGAAAATAAAAATTACCAAACAGACTTGAGCCTCGAAGAAACTCTTACCACTAAGCTACAGTACAAATAATAAGGCTTACAGTCTTTGAGGAAAACTAGAATTAACCTTTATCGGTAGAACTTAGTGAAGTCTCCTTACAAATGGCTTCCAGTGCTTGGATCTGAAGGTCTGTGTGTGTGTGGCAGGGGCGGGGGTGGGGGTGGGGCAGAAGCACAGACAGAGCACAGGACAGGGAGCCGGCAACAGTTTTCACCATCAGCCCCTTGTGATTACCAATGGGCAGGTTTGGGGCTTCGTGTAGTTTCTGCCAGAACAAGAAGGGTCATTCATTTACAGTGCCAAAGGCAGGGCAAAGAATGATTTAAGGTACACTTATTCTCAACTACAGCTATAATCAAAGACCCTACTTTATTTGTGGTAGAACACTTTTTTCCCCACTCTTGATATCCCCTTTCGTGGACATTCTTTCCATTCCTGATCATTCTACCCCAGGGGAGATAGCATGAATTAAATGATTGGAAAGTTAAGAGAAGAAATTGGCCTTGCATAACCCAATCCTTTGTCTTGGAAGTGGCCTGACTCACCCTAGTTTTCACTGGCTCCACCATCAGCACTTTGTTTCTTATTTTTAGAAACAGACATTTTAAACTGTGTAGAACTTCCACCACCCGCTCCCACCCACCCACACACACAAACTCACACAAACATTCCTCCTTTAACCTGGTTTTGACTCTCAACTTTCCCTGTGCTTGAACTTCTTCAAATGGAGGTGCTCTCCAATGTTCCGACCCCATCCTTCTCCTCTCTCCCACTGTACTGTCACTTGGCATCTTTCCTAATCTCATTGTATATCAGAAGTGATTTCTTTTGCCTATATGTAAAAAGCCCAAAATAACAGTAACGGAAACAAGAAGTTGTTGTCTCTCATACGTGTGTGAAGCATCATGGTAGGCTGTTCAGGGTCACTGTGGCAGGCCACAGATCTGTCTGGAAACTCCTGTCTCCTCTTGGTGCACCGATCTGCCTGCCATTCCTAGGGGGAGCCCTTGTCCTCAGTGTCCCATGGGGTTGCGAGGGCACCAGTCAACGCACGTGTTTTGCGAAAAGCAAGAAAAGCAGGACAAGAACATGACATCTTCCAATTAAGTAGACTTCCCAGAAGTGCCACATACCATCACTCCTTACCTTTTATGTGTCAGATCATAGCTTCATGGATACAGCTAGCTGCAAGGAAATAAAAGAAATGTTATCTTTTAGCTGCATGTCAATGTACTTGGCTAAAACCTAGGGTTCTATTAATTTGAGAGAGAAGGGTAGAGGGTCAAACATGATTTCAGTGCAGCCTGGGCTAATAACTGAAATCTATCTCTAGACTTTCCTTGCTCATGGGTGTAAATTCTCATTTCCAACCACCTGCTTGATTTTTCCACCAATTGACCATACCCAAAGCAAAGTTCATTCTCTGAATTTCTGCATAAGGAATGAACGGCTACTATTGTCCTCAAGTCTGCCCGTACACACAGTGGGAACAGTGAGATTATGAGAGTAAGACTCTTTTCATACAGAATGATACCTAAGCTTTTCATCAGGGCTTTCAAATTCCTCCATACACTGTCCTCCATCTACTTTTGTAGCCTCATTTCCCATCACACACCCAAGCAAACCCAGTAAACTGCAGGGATTCTGGATACAGCATAATTCTCTCAACCCAAAGCATTCTTTTGTATTTGATGTTTTTATTCATTCTGTTTCCTCAGCCTCTGATGCTCTTTATTTTCATCTTTCTTTGGCCAAGTCGTATGCATTCCTCCAGGCTTGCTGCAAATGCCATCTTTTCCATGAAACTTTGTCTGATAATTGGAATTAATGTTAATCTTTCTTCAATTTATTCAGCAGTATGTTGTTCATCATTCTTTCATGCCCTCTTTCCATAATACCTTGTCCTGTAATTATTTGTGCACAAGACTATTTCCCATACAGACTAGAATCTTGTTGATGGAGGAGGTCAGGTTTTACACACACACACACACACACACACACACACACACACACACAGCCTCTAGCACTGATTTTTTACATTTACTAGGTGGTTAACTCATGTATGCTGAATAAATGAATGTTAATATAAAAGAGGTGCTTTAATTAATCAATCATCCCCTGAGAGCTAAGGATGTGATCCTCCTCTCTGGGAGAAAAGATGCTTTCCAGAGGCAGACATACAGTGGAGAGTCCAGACACAAAGGACAGACAGAACTGGCATCAATTCCTAACTCTGCCACTTACCTGCTAGGTGACTATGGTCAAATGACTTAATATCTGTAAACCTCATTTTTTAAATTGGCTCTCAGGGTTTTTATTTTTTTAATTTCTAAATAGAGAGATTAATAACAAATTCACAGTGCTCTTATTATTCCATGCCAACATATGTCAAGTGCCTACTCCAGTGGCTAACCAATGGCAGGTGCTCAATGACCGTTAGTTTCCTGTCCCATTTCCTCCTCCTCTTGACGCCCATACTAGCAGATAACAGATTGACTAAGGTGTCTTTACCTGGGGGGGAAAAGTACGTAACTGGTATTTTCATGTCGTATATTTTAAAAGGCTGACAGAAGACAACAATAAAAGATAATTTTTTTTAAGAACTTCTAACAGTTTTATCATAACAATATTACTGGAAATTATTTAAAGCCACCAAAAGAGTTATTCATTAAATGTATCAGATTTTGAAACCAAGAAAAGATGAGAGAGAGAGAGATGAGAGAGAGAGAGAGAGAGAGAGAGAGAGAGAGAGAGAGAGAGAGCAAAGAAACATAATAAATCCCAGAGGGAGTCTTTGGATTAAGTAACGGACGACCACTAAAGGCAATTTAGAGAAATTATGAACTTTGTGACTTTACCATGAAATTGCAAAAGCCTACATCTCTGTGGATTATCAAACAAATCACTTCACTCAAATACATATTTCTTTCCGTATTTTATAGATTCCATATCCTCTCCTGCCCCTTACTTGATGGTAACTCCTTCTTCCCTAACTGATTAAATGAAATTGAAAACAGCCCCATGTGGATAGTTCTTCCCGCCAGAATTGATCTAAATCTGTCCCAGGCAATGAGGCTCTTCCCTGCCAAGCAGTCTACCTTGATTAGCTTCACAAGTGAGTTCCCTTAGGTTGCTCACCCATCTGTAAGACAGGAAGTCCTGCTTCCCACTACTCCAAATTAGCACTCTGGAGGGCATTTCTTCCAAGCCCAATACCTGCTTTCCTTTGGCAAATCTGATGGGAATCAAGCATTCCTGTTACCTAAGTATTCCTCTGCCAGTTGTTGCTGTGCCTAAGACTCAATGATGCAATACCTACGAGCAACCTAAGCCTGTTTCCTGGTTTTGTTTATCATGTCTAACCTTCGGTTCAAGACAAGGAGCACACTAGCCAATGTATGGCCATGAGGCAGAGCCTAGAGGATTGCTATTTCTGTGAAGCTTCTAGCAAATATCCCCACTAAAATCAGAGGTCATGGGAAGTTCCTCATGACAGATGAAATTGCAGCTTTACAAGTTATCACCCAGAGCTTGGGTTCCAAAAACATTCCTTTGCTCTGTGGCTTAACCCCTGGAATTATCCAGAGAAGACTGGGATCCTGCAGAGCACAATATCTGGCCAGTCCAATAGAAGTGAGTGGCTGTGGGAGACCGTTACACACATTATTCGGGGTGCACTGCCCTTGGTTTCCTCTACAGGTTGTACTGCTTCAACTGTTGCATTTTCCAGACGAGGTACCACAAGAGATCCAAAGAGATGAAGTAATGTTCCCAAGGTCACACAGGTTGGGTTCTGAATTCAGTTCAGTTCAATTTAGCCTTGTGTTGTGGGCGCCTCCTCCTCTGTGCTCAGTGTGAGAGACACAGAGATGAATGAGACTCTCTCCTAACCTTCAGGAGCTGAGCAGTCTAGAAAAATAGACCCACAGGCAACTCAACTAAAATGTATCCTGCTAAGTACAAGATTATGACCGTGTGCAAGGTAGCAACGTGGAATGGAGAAGGGAATGTATAGCCCTGTGGAGAGGTTCGGGAAGGGTTCCCAGAGAAAGTCACAAGTTTCAAAGAATGGATTGAAATTGGCAGAATGAGTCTATGCTGATTCCTTTTTTTTTTTTTTTTAGTGTTTGATATTTTAGTTTATTGAAGGACAGACATAATAAATACTGTGTCTACCTTGAATTCTGTAAAAATGATCATTAATAGTAATACAATAATTATAATCTTAAACTATTTTCTAACTTTACATTGTGCTTTATCTTTCACTTGTATCTAATATTATAACCCCTTCCCATACTATAAGCTCTAAGAAGGGAGGAGCATGTCTCATGCTTTTCTGTGTATCCTTCAGCACCTAGTACAATGTCTCTTGCAAAAACTCACATTCGAATAAATCAAAAGACAAACATGCACACAATCAACTTTTATCTCCTGTTAGTCTAAGCATTACATCAAGTAACTTAAGCAGATATAATCACCACCTAGGTAATGCAAAAAATGAAGCACGCACACAAAGAATTCATTGTTCTTATGACAACAAAGCTTTAGTGATGGAAGGAACCTGAAGATTCTGGTCTATCTTCATGCTCAATGAAGAATACCATTTGCAGTATCATCTCCCGTCGTTTTTTACTGGAATAACTACTCAGCTTCAAAAAACCAACTCTAATTCAACAACCTGAGTAAAACTCACCCTGACACAATAACAGAAACACACACAAACAATAGTAATATGTTTTTCGAGTACGATACCATGCTTAGGACTTCATAAGTATTATTCCATTTGATGTTTACCACAAGGCTTTAACATAGATATTATTATTATCTGTTCTATTTTAAAGATGAGAAAACTGAGTCACAGAGATTAAATAGCTCGCCCCTGTTCATACAGATTAAGTGGAGGAGGCAAGATTCACCTTCAAGTCTGTATGACTCTAGAGCCCAGGCTCCCTTTTGTTAAATCATGGAGCAAGTACCCCGTATACTGCTTATTTGGCAATTAATCTTGCAATGAAATGATCTCACAGTCCCTTCACTTTATTGTCTTCAACTCTTGTTTGTATATGTTATTGTTATTAAGTTTTCCATATGCTCATGTCTTATTTCCTGAGAGGGTACATATTTATGTCTCCACAGCTTATTTTCCTGTTAGAAAGTTGTTCCTACTGTTTAAAAATTTGTAAATACCGTAAACGACTTAAAATCATAGAATTCTAACACAGAGATATTATGTGTTCTATTGCCTTCGTTTCATAGTTGAGAAAACCTAAAGTGAATTGACTTGCCCAAGGTCACAAAGCTATGAACTTGCAGGTCCATCCATGACCATGAACTCTGGTCCCGTGCGTCAATGTCTGGTAATATTACTTCAGATATTTGAAAATAGTTTCCAGGACCCTCTTAGTCCTCTTAGGCCATGAGGTTTGAATTTTTCACCATCTTAGATACTCTTCTGGTTTTAACCAGTTTTCCAATAATCATGTTAACAAAGATTCTCTAAAGTACTGCAGGAGCACAGAAATGTTCATTTATTACTGATGGCATTTTCACTGAGTATAATCTTTATGTAAAATAATTTGACATTCTTAGTAGTCAAAAATGTATATGCCTTATGGTTTGGTCGCTCCACTTTGTAATAATAAAACTATATCTTACAGAAATAAAAAGAAAGGAAGAAAAATTGATGCAAAGTTGGATTTAAAGCAATTACTACCTAGAAATTACTACCTAGAAATTGGAGAATGTTTGTAGAATAATATATACTTATCAAAATGATATATAGACCAGATAACAATAAAGAAAATTATGTAATTAAAAAAGTAAAATAAAAATGGCATATTAATTGCACTATATAGGGATAAAAAATTAGAATTATAAATTGTGGATCCTCTAAGGTAAAAAAAGTTCTTTGTAAAGTTTTGGTATTTTTCCCTTCCCTGATATTATTGATTAAATCTACTGAAAGGACCATAGCGCCCAGAGGTGAACATAGAGTATAGGGTCGTTGGAGGGAGTGGGAGGAGATGTGTCATGAAGGATAGATCTCATCAGACTGCATGTCGTAGTCCATTCTGGCTATTATAAAAAATACCACAAACTGGATGGCTCATAAACAATAAAATTGTATTTCTCACAGTTCTGGAGGTTATAGATTCAAGGTCAGGACGCCAGCCAGCATGGTCGAGTTTGGCGAACACCCTTTTCCAGGTTGTAGCCTGCCAAAGTCTAGATGTGTCCTCACATTGTTGAAGTCTATGCTGATTTCTTTATATTCAGCCAATGCTTCTACTTTTTAAACATTGTTGAGAAACATTCTTGGTTGAAAAATTCCATCTGCACTGTGGGAGTTGTGGTAGAGTGTGTCTGAGAGAGGAAGATAGGGTGTTCCATGGCCCAGCTCGTGTGAAGGCTTCCGAGGAGAGGGAGGAAGGGGAAGAGGCTGAGGGAAGAAAGCTGAGTCCTCAAGACATGAAATTACTCTTATTGATGAGGAGGTTCCCATTAGGAGAAGGACACATCTGCTCAGTGAGTGGGCGGGGTGAACAGATGTTCTACCACCTCTCAGCTATCAACTCCTTTCTGAGCACCTGATGGGGGTCCTGCTCTGCGACCTCGTAGCACCACATACTAATTCCTATGACACCACATAGCGCACTCAATTTAAACTATATGCACGGCCTTTGCCCTGGATATTCCTTCTTCCTAGAATGGTTTCCTCGATGCCTGCGTGCCTAACTCCCTCACCTCCTTCCAGCCTTGCTTCAGATGACTCTTTCTCAGTGAGTCCTACTGTAGCCACTGCATTTCAAAGTGCATCCTTGATCACCACAACTCTACCCCATCTCAAAATCCTCACCCCCCTTACCCTGCTCTATTTTTAACTTTTTCCATAGCAATTATTAACTCCTAATTTATCATATTATTTTCTTCTTTATTATGTTTATTGTTTTTTGCCCATTTCCTCCTACTAGAATACAATAAGCTCCATGAAGGCAGGGATGTTTGTCTCATTGATAGGCTCCAAGCCCCTAGAATCGTCATTGGCACATACTCCATAACTATTTGCTGAATAAATAAGTAAATAAGTGAGTAGCTGAATGACTAAATCCCTTACTTATATTCTCAATCAAGCATTTAGCTCCATGAGGACAGGAAGCAAGCCTCTTTTTTTTTTTTTTTTACTTTTATTTATTTTAAGTGGGTTTTTTCAGGAACCCATCATCTCCAAGTCAAGCAGTTGTTTCAATCTAGTTGTGGAGGGTGCAGCTCACAATGGCCCATGTGGGGATCGAACCGGCAACCTTGTTAAGAGCGCCGCACTCTAAACAGCTGAGCTAACCAGCGCCCCAGGAAGCAAACCTCTTGTTTACTGCTGAGTTCTTAGCAGATAGCACAGTGATTGGCACATAGTAGGCACGCTGTAAATAGCATTGCATTTAGTATTTAAATGACTATTATCTCATATCCATATGTGGAAGTTAGATTACATCCTAAATCAATGTTTTTTACCGGGGTGAGTAAGGAACCATCTGTCCTCTCTCTGCCTTCATTCAATAGATGATGATGGGAGCCCTTATCTCACACATGTGAGATTTTGAAATGACGTTTTCTTTAACTCCAGATCTTCTCTTTCTCAATCCAGGCCTGTCCTTCCCACCCAGTTTTCTGAAAATTCATAGACAAAATATATTGTAATTTTTTGTCAGTATTGAGGGAGCTCAGTATTGAGGGAGCTGAAGCAATTGCCCAACAGTCTGGTTTTGTGGTATGTGAATTTCATTCCCAACCCTGATACACCCACCACTAGTCGTATCAAATGTTCTTGGATGTCTTTCTCCCCTTTTACACATGTTCATGAGAGAAATGAACTTTCTCCCACAGCTCTTCTAAGCCAGACCAGGCCTGCTGATATCACTTGTCAGTCAGCATATACTTAAAAGGAAGTGTTGTTGGAAAGCAGGAATGGGCTTGCTTTGTTTATGCTTCAGAGAGCAACGCTAGAAAAAAAGGATGGAATTCACAGGGAAGAAATTTAGATTTGACGCAGTTGATAAATACTGAGCACCTACTGGGTTTTAAAAGTTCTTGTGTATGTAATTGTCATAAGGATTCTGTTGGACAGAGGTTCCTGGCCCTCATTCAGCGCCTGCACAGACCCAGGTACAGGGATGAAAATCACACAGCTGCTTCAACGGCAGAGCCACCACTTCTTTGAACCCAGGACTATCTGGTGTCCATGTCTCGTGAGCTTTACATGAGTCTTCTATATATAAATTGAAAGGTTTAAATTATAATTGTGTATCAGCAACAATGAAATTCCCTATCATTATATTTCTCCTTTTTCTCCACTGCCTGCTTACTAATTTCTGGCTGTAAGACCCTACAGAGTGAATACCAAAGCTTCAGTTACAAATAAAAGGCTACAGTCGGACCTGTGTCGGCCTTTCTGAAACATCTTCATTAATATGTCTTGATTGCCTGACCAACAAGACTTGAACATCGGGGCTTTTCTAACTGTTATAACACCTGGGCTGCTTATTCTGGCCATGATCCTCTTTCCCATATTTCGTTTTCTGAGTATCCAGCTGATGGCATTCGGGGGAGAAGACAATGATTTTCAGATGATTGATCTTTCCAACCCCATCCAACCCTCAAACCTGAAGCACTGTTTGCTGCAGTCTGTCAAGCCCTGTCTGGACGGGTTCAGATTTGCCTCTGCTCTCCTCAGACGTGGGGTTTGCTGGGGAAACTGTCAGTCAGCACTGCAGTGTAAACCAACCTGACAGATTGCTCAGACACCCTGAGAAAGAAGGAAGGCTGGACTGGGCCTCGTCCCTGAAGACTCAGATGATGAGTTGTCTGAAACGATCAACACACAGGCCTCCAGACACACGAAATCGGCTCATATGGTGTCCCTCGGGGAGTTGGGAGCCCCGGAGACACAGGATAGAGAGACAGAGGGAGTTGCTGCCACTGGAAGTGATGCTTCTTCCCAATTATAATCAAAATGCCTCAACTGCAAAAAGGCCCAGGCTGTGAGGATGTCTGGTTGGTACCCAATCAGTTCCACCTTCAGCCATGACAGTGACTGCCTGATTCCTTGGGTACAATCAGTGTTGACATTTTCCCAGCCTCCTCATTCCATAGAAGGAAACAATGCAGAAGGATGAGAAGAGCATCTTTAAAGAGCACAAACTTGCCTTTTAAGGTTATAAATTATTAAATGACATAACCGATACGCTACCACAGTCCATGGTACACAGTGCATTTATGCTCCTATAAAGTGGGGATAATGCCTGCATTATAATGGGTATCTTTTGAATCACAAATAATAAATACCAAGAGCAGTGCCTGTCATGTTGTAAGGCCTACTGTGTGCTCAGTCGTCACTCAATAAACAATGGCATGTTGGTTAATAGCCTCTTAGCAAGGACTGGGAGAGGTTAATGTGTTCTCACCCTCTAAGACTGGTTTGCTGGTCACTTTAGCCCCTCTTTCCATTGTCGACAATTCATTATTGAAATAAATGGGGAAATAAGTGGTCAGGTTAGAACTGAGTCTGGACGTGATGACTTGTCCACAGGGGTGTGTGTTACTCTTCCTTAAGGAGATGGGAGAAGTAGTCAGGACAGAGTCGTGCTTCCCTCTACCCTGCGGTAACGTAGTCTGACTTGGAAGATGGGAACATTGCACATATGTTCATCATTTCCTCAGAAAGACAGGGAAGCTGTGCTGGATGCCACTCAGGCCTTCCTTACCTATTGTTTCCGACGGCCCAGGCCTTTATAGGAAAGAAAATAAACTGTTGAATTCCAGGGATTGCCCTATGACAAGTCTAGGTAACAGAATGGATAACAGCAAATAACTTTGATTGGGCATCTGCTATGTGGTAGACTGTGGGGTCGGAGGAATATGAACCATCTCTGTCCCGCATGCTTAAACAAGCTAGAATTTGCAAATGTTAAAAAAAATCACAATACAGGGTGATATAAGAGTATACGAGAGGGGCAGTTAACTCCCAGTAAGGGTGTGAGGAGCGGAGAAGAAGTGGTTTTGGGATTGATGGAGGAGATGACCCACGACGATTTTTCACAATGCAAACACAATCTGATGAGAGACGTGTTAATATCAGCCACATGGAAAGTTACCTCATTGCCCCAAAGTGTCTTGCAGAACAGAGGCATAGAACACGACAGCTGAAACACAGCTTAGAGAATTTTTGTTTTTGGCATGTTTATTATATCGAAGCTGAAGGACAAAGAAGGCAAGTAACTTACTCAAGAACACACAGCCAGGTTAAATTGACTCCAAAACTGGAACCCTGCTCTCCTAACTGCATCCAAGTTTCTTCCTACTTCCAGATTGCCTTCTCTGTTTTTGAAACACTTATTTATCAAATTCGTAAGTGGGTGAAGGAATGCTTTTAAGAAAACAATTGGAAATAGATCATTTATAAAATAAGAGCAACTAAAGTCCAGCTCACTCTGCTCCTAGTCTAGCAGTACTTCCCACATCCCCCTGGAGGGAAAATGTTTTGAGAAAGTTAAAGACACCGTATTGCATTCGCCTTCTGATACTTGTAGAGAAAAACTTTCACTCATCTCTAGAGTACGGAAGGGGTGAAGTAAAGGAACTATCGGCTGGCAGTTATTGTGCTAAATGTTTTTCCTGTGCCATTTTGTTGAATCTCTGCTGAGATTTAGGAATGGTTAAGCCCATTGCATAGATACACTCAGACTCACATTAGTTCACTGATTTTCTCAAGGACACTCAGCTAGGAAGGGGTGGACTCACTTGAATGTGTCTCTTCACTCCAACCTCTGCATTTTGCACTATCCTCAGCCACTTACATTCACAATGGACATACCCATCCAAGCCAGGCACAGTGGGAGGGAGAGGAGAGAAGACTTCATCTGGCTGCTTTTGTTCTTTCTCCTGCTGCATGGAAAAGTGAGAACCAGGTCTCATCTCATCAAGCCAAGGGCCTCGATTTCGAGAGACTGAGAAAACTAAGTTGAAGCACTCTGCTTCTTGGATCTTAAAGTTGCCATAGAAGCAGCACCTTCTCCAGCCCAAACAAGTTCACAGCACGCAGGGGAGGAGTACCTTGCTGGTTCATTTGTTCCTTTATAAATGCACTTGCAAAGGCTCTATGCAGAGGCTGGACCTGGGAACCTCTGATCTTCAGTAACTTATGATCCAGCAGAAGAGATGAGACATTTTCCGGTTCAAGACTGGCTGTTGTGGGCTTCCATGAGAGGAACAAGCAGACAGCTTTGCAGCTTAAGAGAAAGAAAAGGCTGTTTCTTTTGTGCCTCAGTTTCCTTATCTGAAAATAGGGACAGTGATATTTCTCTCACAGGGTTTTGTGCAAATTGGATGAAATATAAATGTGAGAAATTAAAGCCTTAAGTTTTTTATCTGCAAAGTAAAAATAATGATACCTGTTTCTGAAGCTATTTGTGGGGATTCAGTAAGGTAGCATTATGTGAAGGAAAGGCACTTTGCTCATGGCCTGGCCAATAACAGGCACTTGGTAGGTTGCTGTTATTGTTGCTGAGTAGTTTTCATTCCAAAGACTCTTTGACAGAAACGTCAAAGGGGTGGGCTTTGCCTCCTACCTGCCCTCCGTTAAGTCATCTGTTACTCGTCCTCTGTTATTAGTTTTCTATCACTGCTATAACAAAGTACCTTCCTCCATCCCCAAATGCAGCAGTGACAGTGGAGTCCTGCTCACATGACATCTCTCTGACCTATTCTTCTACCATGTCTTCCAAGGATAAGGACGCCTGTGATTAGCTTGGCCCCACCCAGGTAACCAGGATAATCTCCCCATCTCAAAACCCTTAACCCCAGTCACATCTGCAAATCCTTTCGGCCATATAAAGTAACATATTCATAGGTTCTGGGGAATAAGGTGTGAACATCTTTGCGGGGGAAGGGGAAGGGGATTATTCTGCCTACTATGTCCTCCATAACCATGAGACACATCAAGTGATGTTTCTTGTTCTTCGTGGCTCTGTCCCTGGGAGTTCTCTGCACCCTCAGCATGCTGTTATACCAGCCTTAAAGTGGTTCAGCCAAAATCGATCCTTTGACCTTTGACCAACATGGAGAAGGCCCCTATTATTATGGTCCAGGATTATCAAATATTCCTACAATCTAAGCCCAAAAGAGAATACCGGTGTTTTGGGTTGGAGAGGGTTGCTTGCAAAACAACACATGAGCTGGTGTAGCAGGAAGTTCACAGGCCTCGCAGAGGCAGCTTTTGAGTTGAGTCCTGCTGACCACTTGATAGCTGGTGTGACTCTGGACATGTCGCTTGAATTATCCAAGTCTGTGTTCTCTCCTCTGCATTACAGGACTAATATACGCATTGCAGGGCAGTTGTGAGAACTGAATACACACCTAGTAAACAACTCAGGCCTCTCTCCTGAAGTCTACTCCATGGAGTCATTCATTATAAGTGTGATCATCAAACCATGAAATCCTCGGTCACGAGGTCTAAGAACAACATTCCCAATCAGGGAATCCAAGCTGGGCTTTTGATTCAGACACATCTACCTATGTTTGAATCCTGGTTCTGCCACTTACTAACTTCTTTTCATTTCAGCTCTTTGCGTCTCATTTCCTTCATGAGATCAAAAACGCACACATGGCAGGACTGTTATCAGAAATAATAACAAAGGGAAATTCATTCTGTGTTGGTGTTGGGCACTTTGCATGCATCATCCCATTGTTGGATGTCCATAAGGGTCTTTTGAGTTAATGTCATCATTATCGGCATTTCATAGATGACGGAGTGGTCACCTGTGGTCAACAGGCCATCTAAGAGGGTTAAGTAACATACCTGGAATTCACAATGAGGAATGGCAGAGTTGGGATTTAAACCCAGGTTTTTTCTCTTTCCAAAGCTTGGCATATAACCCATATACAATCTTCCTACCCAGTAAATTGAGAGAGACAATGAATATAGAGTCTTTACCACATTGTAGGCACTTAATAAGCACAATTTCAATCAGGTGCCCAAGTATCTCACAGCCTTGTCGCCCAGCGGGGAGGATGAGCTGCTTCACTCGGCCCTTACCAGACTTCCCCGGTTGGCATGGGGCCGCCACCCACTGAAATGCAGGAGGGGCAGGAGGAGTGGGGAGCCATTATTCATGTCTAATTCCACTTGTCTAACGGCCTTGTTAAAAGCACCCTGGGTGGAAAGTGTGAATCTTAATGGCATTTTATAAAAGTTGCTGTGATGAATTAACACATAAACAAATTAAAAACAGTTTATCACTTTTTAACTTAGGTGATGGGGCACTGTAGCATTTTTCCCAGATGTGAGGATCCATTAATATCCAAAGGAGCTAGAAGCTGCTAAAATGTGTCAATGCTTGTTTTGGGGGACCTGGCAAGTCTGAATCAGTGTAATCTTAGAGGGGAAGTTTGTCTGAGAGCAATAGCACTCATGGAAAGCACCTGTCGCTGAGTCCCTTCTTCGAAGACACTGATGGTTGAAGGCAAAAGTGGGAAACCTCCCCTCAGAGATTCTTGGGACTCAAATGGAGCACAAGAGAATGAATATTTGACCTGGTGGGGACCTCTGGGAACAGTCTCGACTCCCCATTCCCTTATGAGGTATGATCAAAAACTACAATGAATGTTTAAATTTTAAAAATGTATTACAATAAAAGACACATTGCCATTAATCTCCCTCAAAATATCCCTCCCCCTCACTTCGAACACACTTATCCCAATGTTCTTGCCACTTTCTGAAGCAGTTCTGGAAGTCCTCTTCCATGAGTGTCTTTAGTTACATTGTCATGGCTGCCTCGATGTCCTGAATGGATTCAAAATGTTTTCCTTTCATGGTCATTTTGACTTTGAGGAAGAGCCAAAAGTCGCACAGTGTCATATCCGGTGAATAAGGTGGATGAAGACACACCATAATGTTTTTATTCGACAGAAATTGCTGTACCAGAAGCGATGTGTGGCACGGAGCATTGTCATGATGGAAACTGCCCATTTCTCAAGCCGTTTTCTATACACATTGTTTCTTAAACACTCATAAAGACACTCACGAAAGAGGACTTCCAGAACTGCTTCAGAAAGTGGCAAGAAATATGGGATAAGTGTGTTCGAAGTGAGGGGGAGTATTTTGAGGGGAATTGATGGCAATGTGTCTTTTACTGTAATAAATTTTAAAAATTTAAACATTCACTGTATTTTTTTATTACACGTCATACATATGGGGATGCTGAGGCTTGAGAGAAGCAGGGCTTTTGAAAACCATCTGAAACATTTCCACAGACCCTGTATTGAGGATCTACTTAGTGCCCAGTGCTATAGTGAGTCCTGAGGATAGAGAGGTGTTTTAGATGTCTGTATACACAGTCCACAGGGTAGCTATGCTAGGTGGCACATTTGGGACCCAGGTGCCCTGCTTCAAAGCCCAGTACATTTTTCAGAATAACAATTATAGTGGTATTAATAGCTAACCTTTATTGGGTATTTGCTAGTGCCAGGCTGGTGTTGCAATACTTGACGTATTTTATTTAATCCTCACCAAAACTCTTTGAAGTAGCTGCTGTTATTATTATGCCAATTTTATGGTTAAGAAAACTTGAAAGCTCAGAGAGGTTAAGTAACTTGTTCAAGGTCACCCAGTTAAAAAGCTTCATACCCAGGCAGGCTGACCCTAGAGCCTGCCTTCTTGGCTACCACCTGCCAGGTTTCCTGATGGCTTTTCTACCTCCACTCCCCACGCTTTACATCCAGAAGGAGCCTGGAGCCAAACCAGAGGTTTAAGTATTTTTAAGATAAGAAATTCTGGGACCAGAACTAAAAGGTAAAGGAACTGTGTGGGGAAGAGGGGATCAGCTTTGAAGGCAGGATTACAAGTTGCTGGTGCTGCTAAATTGTGAGCACGGCCAGAGGGTAACAACCTGGGAAATGGAACCTGATAATAAAATGGCCAAGAACGTGGATTTTGAAGTCAGACAGGCCTCATTCTAGGTTCAGTCTCATACACGCTTTCACGTGTACACGTGACCTGGGGTAGGTCCCTTAACTTCCTGAGTCTCCTTCCCTCATCTTTAAAACAGGAATACCAATTTTTACATTTAGGGGGTTTCTATTGTGGGCTGATCAAGTAGGCACCCTTTGCTGGCACATTCCTGGACTCCCAGAAGAAAAGCGAGTGTAAGTGATATTGTCAATACAGTTTAGGCACCGTGAGCCATTCTTAATCGGAAATGGTGAGAACGTTCCCCAAATCTAAGTTCCCCAATGTCAGCCCCTAAGGGCCACCCTTGCGAGCAGGCCTTTTTAAGGATAGCAGCCTCACGACTGCTGTGTTAACTGCTGTCTGCACAGAGTAGGATTTGTGGGAAGAATTTTATGAGTATACACTCAAAAGGGAAAGGGGCGAGAACAATAACAGCAGCTCATCCTTGCCGATGGTCACTATGGGCCAGGCACTGCTGTGCATGCTTTACATGTATTGCTTTACGTACCACTTCATCCAGACA
Organism: Rhinolophus sinicus; assembly: GCF_036562045.2. NCBI lineage: Eukaryota > Metazoa > Chordata > Mammalia > Chiroptera > Rhinolophidae > Rhinolophus > Rhinolophus sinicus. The sequence continues at coordinate 111,684,876 of NC_133756.1, forward strand.
ACAATTCCTTGATGGAGGGACAGGTACCTAGTTGTCGTTATCATCCCCAAGTAGCTTGCCTGGGTGACCAGCTATATGACTAGTGAGAAGCCATCAGCAGGACGTGTCCCTAACAGTGCGGCCCCTCAGTCTGTCTTCTTTACTGCTATAGTCCAGTCCGCTACAGTGCACCTACCAGGGCCTGGGTGCTTCGTATGTAGTATTTTATTAATGCTCACAGCAGCCGCATGGGAATATAGTTAGTAGACTAATGTTGCATTAAAAACCTTTGGCTCAGGAATGTTAGCTAATTTACACGTATGTCACATCACCCAGGCAGAGATGTGGCAGCATCAGCAGTGGGTCTCTGCCCTTTCTCAGCCCCCTTTTCCTGTCTGGGGCTTTGCTGAAGCCTTTGGGAGGGAATGTGCTGATGGTCAAGGTGTAAATGAGTCATTCTGGGAGCTGGTACTGAGAAACTCCCCCCATATTCTATCACTTGGAAACAGAGTTAATGAAAGAAAGGGTTGTGTTGCAAAATAATTCAACTTCTGCAGTGTTTGAGATCTCTAGATGCTGTCTTCAGCTCTTTTTGGTTGCCATGACAGCAGATGTGACATTTCTTTCATTATTAAAAAAAAAAAAAAAGGACAAGAACTACACTTGGTCCTCAGTGATATTAGAAAAATCTGTTTCCCAGATCTAGCTAGTTTTTCTTGCCTAATGATTGATTACACTCTAGAGAAATCCTTAGAATGGAATCAAAGGGGAAGAAACAGGAAGGTGGCAAAATCTGCTTCTCCAGAGAAATTGTACGCTGTGTGTGTGGTGGTGGTTTGTAAGAACGGGGGATACAGGAGGAGGTGGGCAACACAGGACTTGAGACAAAACTGTCAGATCCTTAAGGCAGCAGTTGGTTACTAAGGTCTCGGTCGTCGTTTTAATTCTGCTTCGAACTCCCTCACCCCACCAGTCACATATTACAGTGTGTTGGGTTTTGCAAAGGCTCAGCAAATGCTATTTAGTGGGGCAAACATTGTACATACAGCAAGAATTACAATTCAGAGTGATAAATGCCACGATGAGGTAGGCAAAAAAATTTGTCTTGTTCACATAATTTTGATCTATATACACATAGATACACACACATAAACATAGATGTATCTATTTTCTTGATGGCATTTTGAGCATTTATTCATGTCATTATATCAACCTCTGCAACCATCCAATTTCAGTGATAGTTCAATATTCCAGTAAGTGGAAGGCTCACAGACCCCTGTGAGTGGGCATTTAAGTTGTCACCATTTTTCCCTGTCATAAAAGAAAGAGTTCTACAGACTGACACATCTGAGATGATTTGTTCATAACACAAATGCTTCATTCAGAAAGACGCCTATGCTTCTTTTCATTATTTCCTTTGTGAGTGTGTGTGTGTGTGTGTGTGTGTGTGTGTGGTGTGTGTGTGTAACTTAAAAATTTTGATCGTAGTGGGAGGGGGGAAAATCTCACTTAGGTACTAAACTGCCTTTACATCTCCTATTATCACCTTGTCACAAATGATGGTCTTCAAGAAAAGTACCCTAGTTTTAGGAGTCTAGAGGCTCTCGCTGCAACTTCCAAGGACAAGCAAAAACTAACCTCAATTTGTGACCAAAGCAGTGTGAGTGTGGACTGAGATTTGGGTGTTAGTCCGGGGAGTTAACATCAAACGAATGATGGGTTCTCGGGGCAAGAGTGAATTATCAAAACTGTGAATCCTAAATTTGTGCTGCCAGAGATTCCTAACGACATCCTCTCTTGTCATTTCCTCCAGAGCCATGTTTGACTATGACAAGAGCAAGGACAGTGGGCTGCCAAGTCAAGGACTTAGTTTTAAATACGGAGACATTCTCCATGTAATCAACGCCTCTGATGATGAGTGGTGGCAAGCCAGGAGAGTCACCCTGGAGGGAGACAGTGAGGAGATGGGCGTCATCCCCAGCAAACGGAGGTAAGGATGCTTTTTCTGTTTCAGAGCCTTTGCTTTTCAGCTATCCCGGGAGTGTCGATGAGGGAGGATGAAGATGTGGCAAACTGTTCACAAAATGTCTATCTGAGTGGGCTGGTCAGCCTGCAGGGAAATTGTCAGTGGTGGCAGGCAACACAAATTAAATATTCTCTTCACATTAGGGTTTTACCAAAACTGGTGTCTGTGATAAGACATAAAGGAAGACGATCTGCTTACACTGCCTTCCTAAAACTTTTACTAGCATTCCGTGTTCACGATTATGGTTATCAGCTTGTACACTGACTTACAAACTCGGAGGGCTTCCTCCAGAGGTTCAAAATATACCAGACAATTTTTTAGAAAGGCCAGGTAAAAGCCAAATAACGAATTTTGTAGAAAGGTGGAGTAAAAGCCAACTAAAGACTATGTACTAAGCTAAAGTCCTAGTTATATCTATTACTTCCAAATACTAATGGAAAACAACTAAAAACCTCCATTCCAAGTTCAAATGCCTGGGATACGAGCTGTCAAAGATCTGGTGAGGTTGAAAGCCTGGGTTCACAACTATTTTTCACTCTTTTCGTTGCTCCTGTTCCCCGCCCCATCATTCCCCACTTCCACTCAGCTATTCAGTTCCATATGTGTCCTTGGTCAGGAGTATTATGCTCCTTCTCGTCTCAGCATTTCCTCAAATCAGCTTTTGAAAGACAGGAATATACTTCAGAACAGTCAACTCCTTCATCTGTCCCAGCAGCTTCTACTCATCACCACCAGAAAGGAACTTTGCTTCCCACCAGTGTCCTTTTGGCACTAAGATATTGTCTAAAAAACAAACGCTCTGCACCCCAGAAAAGAGATGTGGTATGAAATCAAAGTCAGGAATAATACTTTTTCCAAGCAGTCACCAGGGTTTTTCAAGCTGCAGATTTCTCCAAGAGCTCTCCTCACATGCAAACATCCCAAATAACCATTGTAAAAAAAAAAAAAAGAAAGAAAGAAAAGAAAGAAAACCCTCAGGGAAGCTGAGTATTCACGTGCTGTCATACACAAAGTGATCCAGTGACTGAGCACAAACCATATGGAAAGATATCAATTATACCCAAGAATAACTGTGGGACATTTGCACCCCAGAAAAGGCTGGTCACCCATCTTTCTCTGCCTGTGGCCACAGGGTCTGGGAGGAATGTGGGGGGGAGCAGCAGGCCAACTGACTGTTCCAGAGCTGCTCCCTCACCTTTAGTGGGGAGGAGTTGCAGAGAAGCAACTAAAACTCCAGGGAACTCCTCACTTCCCACACCCATGCCTACGACCCTCCCACCAGCACACACTTCTCTGGGTCTCTTTAAACCTCTGGGCTCCTGGATAATTGCCTGACATTGCTTTGAGAAGACATTCTGCGTTTGTTTCATGGCTTATAGTGTTTTCTGAAAGATGATGTATTCAAAGCAGTTTCTCTCAGTTCTGGTTTATATTCTGTGTTTCTCCTTTTCCATTTACTTAAAAAAGAAAAATGTCAAGGCATCATGCATTTTGGTTTGCTTTGATTTAATTAAATCAGAGCTGTCAGAGGGAGACTGTTCTGTAGAAAAAGGAGCCATCATGTTGAATATGGCCCGAAGGGTAGAGGAGGGAAAGCTATGTGGGCATAGATTCAACTCACTTTCAAGAAATTCTTTTGCTAGTCAGAGCTGCCTAGAAATGGTATGGATTACCTGAGAAGATAGTGAACTGAGACAATGGTTTTTGCACTAAGGGAATACTATGAAAACTTAGATATGCCCATTTCCCGCCCAACCCCTCCCCCACTCATTCCCATACTAAGATTCTAATTCAGTCCATCCAAGCGGGTCCTGGAAATCAGTGTTTTTTTGTAAGTTCCCCCAGGTGATTCTGATAATGGAAGACCCAATGTAAATTAAAAAAGGGATTCAAGTTTTGGATGGGAGAGTTGAACTATGTGATTTTTCAGACCCTTTCCAACTCTGAAGTTCTATGATTCTAACCAATTTTGTCCATAGCCCTTCATTTGTTCAATTAAACATCATTTTCACCTCAAGGAACATTCTCAGTGCTGTTCCTCTTCAGGTAATTTTCCACCTGTTGGTGGTCATTGTTAAGTTGGCTGTCTCTCCCATTTTGGATGAAACCCATTTTAACAACCATGCTACAGCTGGAAAAGAAGTTTGTCTAGTGAGTCTAATATTGATATTTATTTGTATTGTATCTCATGAAGGGTATAGCAGTTCCCCCCTCCATGTGTATGTGCACACACGTGCATGCATGTGTGTGTTTATAGCTGTAAATGAATTTCTCTCAAATTTTCTCCTTAGGGTTTTAATTTTTTCCAAAAATGTAAAATTATCGTTCCACATGTTTAGAACAGTAATACATTTCACTGTCGAAAAGTGAAAGACTTTAGAAAAGTATAAAGAAAAAATAAAAATCATTTAAAATGGTATCCCAGAGTTTTTGTGCACTTACGTTAATGCAATTTAAAATCTGTCATGCGCCTGTCCTGGGTTCCTCTCTAATACTTTACTTCTAAATGAGGTACCCTCATTTCACCCTACATTCAGCATCTTAAAACTATAGCTCAGAATAAATGGTAGCTGGTACAGATATGATTTAAGATTAGCTTGGGGTTATTTTTTCAATTCTTAATTCCTCTCTAGCCCCTTTTCTGAGTATAGTTGAGGCAGTAGAGCTGATCTGGAAAAATGGATCACATCACTGTGTAACTTGAACCCTTTACAAAAATGTTTCTTTGTTACGATTTCATGTAATCATTCCAATGAAACCGAGATGCAAATTATTGCCTTCCCCCTCCCTTCTTTGAAGATGGTGAATAAATTATATTTACCAGAACAGTCCTAGAACATGCTAGACACTGTTCTAAGCCCTTTATAATTAACTTATTTAAACCTCAATAACACTAGCACAACCCTATAAGGGAAGTGATATTCTTATTCCTATTTTATAAATCAGAGCAGTTAATTAATTTGCCTGAAAATGCCCAGCTCGTAAGTGGCAGAACTGGGATTTGAATCCAGGCTGCAGAACTAACGGATGCTCTTAATCCATATGCAATCCTACCTCCCAACGTTACAAAAATAAGACCTGACAAAATCTAATCCATCAGGCACTGCCTGAGCAGCATCTGTGTGCCAAGCTCTGTCATGGAGTCACAATCTGGAGCCCAACCTTTACGGAGCCAACACGTCACTATGGCTCAGCTACGCTGGGACGAGCAATGAGAGCTATATCGTCAAGAAAAGCACTGGCCTGTTCTGCTCAGGCTGCGGTAACAAAACACCATAGGTTGGGCAGCTTAAACAATAGACTTTTATTTCTAAGTGTTCTGGGGAGTCCAGAGTCAAGGTGCTGGCTAATCGAGTTTCCCGTGAGGGCCCTCTTCCTGGTTGGCATATGGCCTTCTTGCTGTATCCTCACAGGGCTGAAAGAGAGATTGTTTTTCTTATGTCTCCTCTTAGAAGGGCATTAATCCCATTCATAATGGCTCCACCCTCCTGACCTAATTATCTCCCAAAGGCTGTACTTCCACAGACCATCACACTGGGGATTAGGGCTTCAAGTGATAAATTTGGGGCACAAACATTCAGTCCATAGCAGGTATTAAGGGAAGCGAAAAGGTAGCAGCCAGAGGGATGAATTCCATCTGATGATAGCACTGACTATTTATTGTGTCAGGTGCTTTCAAATACATGACTTCACTTAATCTTCACAATGGCCTCATAAAGAACCTGAGGGTCAGAGAAGTTAAGTCCAAGTCACTTGCCCAAGGATGCATAGCCATCCTGTCTCTCTGGTAGCAAGACCACATGGCTTTCCACTACACCGAGAGTACACTAGGAACCCTTGTATCAGAAACTGTGCTAAACTATTTTCTTGTACTATCTCATTTAACACTCACCATAATTTTTGAAATCTGTGTTAATATTCTAATTTTACCAACATGAAACCTGAATCCTGAGAGGTTGAATGATCTGCCCTAAGTCCCAAATCTAGTAAGTGGTAGATGCAGAATGCAAACCCAGGCTTTTGTGATTTCAAAACCTGGACTCAACACAGAAGCTCTGTTTTCTGAGACTACATAGTTTGTGAGTGGCCAAGCTAGAATTTGTTCCACAATCTCTTAATCCAAGTGTCATCTCTTGGATGACAGTTTACAGCTAACATTGGATAAGGTTTTACTCACCTAGCCTTTGTAACAAGCCTGCGGCCAATAACTGTGGCATGTCAATTCTCCTTGCAACAGGGCCTTGTGGAGAACAGGCAAAGGAACAGCCAGCACCAAATGGTGTTTCCACCATCCAGCGCTCCAAGCCTGATTTCATTATGTGTTTGGCCAGACCCTGAAAATGCCAGATGGGAATTGGGTGAGCGGGCAGAGGGAGACAGTTGGGCTCATTAAAGCATGACCATTTGGTACTCTCTGGAGATGCTAGGTGTCAGAATTGATTGCTCAAATTTTGCCATCCAGTTTATATTTTCAGTATTTTGGTCAGTGACCAAACTAGGGCAAAGAAGATTATTTCTGCTTCAACAACCTAATTAATTGCTTGCCTCTTGAGTATGGGAGAAATACGGCAGTCCTTCTCATCACGATTCAGTCTTTCTATACAGGTGGTCCACCATTTCCTTAGGTAAAGATCAATGGACCTTAATATCTATTTTTGCCAAAGGAGTCTTACTTAGTAAAATAATTAGAGAAGATGATGCTAAATTTACCAAGTGAAAAAGTCATGAAATGGCAAACAACTTCTTATCAGAAACACTGGTTGTTTGGGCAAGTTGCTTAAACTCTCTGAGCCTGCTTTTCACATCAAGGCCCAGAACTAGTAGCCTCCTTGAAGGTTCGTTCATTCATTCCTTCATCCATTCATTTCACAAAGATTCTTTAAGCATCTACTATAGGCCCAGCTCCATCGTAAGCGCTGGATCACTGGAAAGATTATAGATAATATAGGTAATAAGGTGCTTAGCACAGCTTCTAACATTTTTTTGCATACTCAAATGATGGATATTTTCCTTTCTTTAGCTGTTGAGCTTTTGGTGCTCAAAAGAATACAGCATTATTTAGAGCCCCATTCCCTGGTCCTAACTCTCGTTTCCACAATACGCTATCAATTTGCATCCTACCTGCACTAGGAGAGAGGACGGGGCCGAGGCAGATAAGGAAGAAAAGATAAACCATAACCACTGCTACCAAGGAGAGAGGTTTGCAGAGAACTCCAAGAGTCAATCAATGTGGGCCTCTGTGATGGGAAAGCAAGACTATGCTGGGGTTTCAGTGAACATAGATAGACTACTGAGGAGAGAAATCAGTTCCGCGTTTGTGATGTAATGTTGCAAATAGGCATTTACTAGTTAACCTCAATTTCAGTGTTAAAAGCAAATTTATTCTGAATGTTGAGGCCAGCCTGTTATGGTATGTTTTTACCTCAATGATTACGTGCTTGAATTTGTTTACGGTTTATTTAATTTAGGACATTTGGGATATGGGGATACAAGGGAGAGGGGTTGGTTATCATTTGCGGAAAACTCAGCCCAGACTTCTAAGGAACTGTATTGGCCTTAAAATAGTGTATGACCCATCCCAAATCTCATGTTTTTTGAGTATGTGCATTGGATAAAGGAGGCATGGAAGGTTCTTGAATGCTGTTTCTCAAATGGAGTGGATATGGGCAGACACTAAAATTAAGTATTAGCAAATACACATTCAGGCCCTATTTCTACCACTTTCTAGTTGGGCAAGCTTCAGGTCTCAACGTTCCCAGCCTTTAAACGGAGTTGATAATATCTATATCAGTTGGTTATTGTGGAGAGCAAATGAGATGATGTGAATATGAAGGAATTTTTCATTAATAATTATAATGTTAAAACTTCAGCCACCATTTATATTATCATCATCATTATTATTAATGAAACTTTCAACCCTAGTAGAAAGCAAACCTTTTCGACTTCTTTCATGAGTGAACCAAAACTATGCCACCTATACAGTAAGGCTTTAAAAGTTGTTATTTACTTATTCTATTGCCTGTTTGAAGATTAATAAAAAACCATAGCAAATATTAGGGGTGTGTGCCTGTGTTTATGTGTCTGTCTGTCTGTTCAATTATCGGACAACATTCTTTGCAACCTTTTTAAGATTTAAGGGATAGACCACTAAAAATGGCCTAATAGGGACATTTCTTAAGAAATCTGAAAAGAATGAATTTAGGAACTGGTGGGGCTGGGAGGGTGGAATTACAATGCTGTAGCCAAACAATTCTTAGAACAGAATACTAAGTTGAGCCTAATATTATGCATGTTTGGGGCCCATGTGAGTTCTATGGGTTTATGCAGAATTTATTTGCACAGCTTGATCAAATAACCATGTACTCTCTATAAGCTGCAATCATTTTGGCAATACCTATCGAACTAGTGTTTCCATAATTAGCCTGGTTAATGCAAAGAAGTCAAGATAAAGTCAGGTCTATAAGAGCAGTTTTGGAAAAAATCCAAAGGGATGAATATGAATTAACATTTGCACTTCGATTAAAACTGAGAAAAGCTGAAGGAGCTTGGAGCAGGCATTTTCTCAGTGAGCATCTTTCTGCTTGGAAACTTAGCTCATCCAACGTCTTCCCTGCTCTCCTCCCAACTGTTGTATGTTGGGTATGAGTAGAAACTCTCTGTGGAACATATTGCTTTAATATCCAAGGTTAGGTGTGAGAATTTTTGTTCAGCTGTTTACACTCAAATATTCTACTCTCACATTGAAATAAATATATTCTGAAACTCCATTCTGTAACTATAGAAACGCTGATTCTCGCTGTGTTTCAGCTGGAAACACAAAAGAGCTCTCAGTTAAAAAGGAGTATGTGGTTAATTATTCATCTATGAATAGCTTAGATTTCATAAACCATTACATTTTTGTAGATTTAGTATTTTTCCTCTCTCTTTTCTTCCACCATTTTTGAAAAAAGAGCTAGCCATATTTAAACAAAAAGTCATGTTAAAACAAAACAATGAATATTATTTTAGTTCAACAGTTATTTATTGAGGACTTGATATAACACACCATGGAGTATTATGTGGTCTTGCCCTCAAGGAACGTACACCCTTGCTTACGCAATGCAAAATAAACAAGCACATGGAAGCAAGAGATAATACCGACACAGAGAAACAAATAGTTGCTATTGTGGCGTAGAGAAGGAAATGATCAAGTCTCACTGGAGAGACTCAAAAAAAAAAAAAAAAAAAAAATCGAGGGACATTTAAATTTCTCTCCTTTCCTTTTTTCAACCTCAGCCTTCAAACAGGCACAAGTCCTACCAATTTCATTTTACTAATATTTCTAAAGCCCTTCTCTCTCTCCCACCTCATTATCATTTCTCATCTTTGCTTGCCTGGATTATGACACCTTCTAAATAGGCCTCCTGCATCCAGCTGTCCCTTCCCTCCTTCTGTTTCTCTTTCTCCTTCACAAGGGCCATTTATTTTAAATGCTAATCTATTCGAGCACTTCCCTGTTTTATATCCGCTAATAATTCGTGAGGATTTCCCCAAGGAAAACACCCAAGTCCTTACTGTGAATGGATACCCTGTACAAGGAGGCCCTACCACCTCTTCCACCTCACCTCCCCATCCTATATACACCCTGTACCAGAATCTTCCTCCAATATTTAGCTTGCTTATAACCCTCAAGGCGTGGTACATGTTTTTCCTCCTCTGAGGGAATTCTGCCTGAACTTTTCCTATTGGCAAGCTCTTTCTAATCCTTCAAGTCTCACATAAATGGGTACCTCTTTCAAGAAGCCCACCCCAATGCTTTCCACCCCTCTTTACCCTTCAGTGAGATCGATGCTATGGAAAGTTTTATTGTACAGCAGTCTTTATTTATGTTCATTGCAGTCATGCTTTTCAAATGTTTTTTCTTTGTTTCCCAGCTCCTTGCTTGATGCAGGATAGGCACTCAATAAGTAAAGAACGCTTCAGAATGACAGGGAAAGGGCATTAGGGAAAAGGAAAATTTCAAGATTATCTGTAACATGTTCGGTTTTGAGGTACGGGTAGTAAATTCCTAGTGTTCTTAAAGGGGAAGGAAGTAAAAGGAAACAATAAGAAAAGGGGAGAAGAGATGAGGAAAGTTTACTTAGTCTCCATTTTAAGTGTTCATTTCTATGGGCTGTGATTTCTTGAAATAGATTTTGATTGATTGATTCGGGCATTTAAATAACAAATATTGTTTTTTCTCCCTCTTTGTTCCAAATACTGTGACTCTCAGTACATATAACACAGAAATATCAAGGGATGTGTTAGCCACTTAAAGACATTATGCCAAGAGTTTTTATACTGAACAAAGGAACAGAAATATTTTAAAACACATTTTGTTTGAGCTGTATGATAAGAAGAAAAGGTGCTCTTCATTTAATGAGGAACTTAGTCGTAAATGACTGGACGTGTGAAAGAGTCTTTATTTTCAATTTTCTTTAGGGTGGAGAGAAAGGAACGTGCCCGATTGAAGACAGTGAAGTTTAATGCAAAACCCGGAGTGATTGATTCAAAAGGGGTAGGTACAAAATAATCAAAACATTAAGTTCTCTCAGTTGCCATGGATTTAACAATGATTAACATTTAGGCTTTCAGTAGCAAACAAATTTTGAAGCTACCAGACCGTAGAGCACTGTTATAAATGTAGCGTTATAAGTAATGATGTGATTTCCACTGAAATAGATTTATGGTAAATATATAAAATCTTGGGGGTAAAGCTGCCAGCGGTCAGCAGAAATCATGTGTTGATGAAGGTGATATAATGACTCCAATGAAGAAGAAAAAATATAATTTAGGTGTTTTTATTTTTTAAATCTTTCTTCTTTTAAAGTAAATGTTCTAGAGGGATGGATTTGATAAAAGGTACCTACTCATCATAAAATATGTCTAGTGTGTAACACATTATGAAGCTAAGACAGTAGTCATGGAAATATACATATGGATCTAAGTGAATACATGGATTGTTGTGACAGACATAGGAAAGAAGAGAATTAACAAATGAAATTTAATCACTAAAATTAAAATATTTACTCATATGCACAGGTATCATTTTTAAGTAAGAGCTATAATGAGACATAATTCATATACCATATAATTCACCAATTTAAGTATGCAATCCAAAGGTTTTTAATATACTGAGAGTTATGCAACCATCACAATTAATTGTAGAATGTTCCATCACCCCATTAAGAAATCATCTAGCAGTCACTTCCTAGGTATTTCCCCCAACCCCACCCCCACTCCCACCCCACTCAGCCGTAGGCTACTACTAACCTAATTTGTCTCTATAGATTAGCCTTTTCTGGATATTTCATATAGATGGAATTATACACTATGTGGTCTTTTGTAACTGCTTCCTTCACTTTACATAATGTTCTCAAAGTGCATCTATGTTGTTGGCATGTCTAAGTACTTTATTTCTGTCCAATGCCAAATAATGTTCCATTGTATGAATATACCTCATTTAATTTGTCTGTTCATCAGTTGATGGACATCTGGATTGTTTCTAATTTTTGGCTATCATGGATAATGGTGTTATGAATATTCGTGTACAAATTTTTGTGTGGACATATATTTTTATTTCTATTGGAATATGCCTAGGAGTAGAATAGCTGGGTCATATAATAACTCTATGTTTAACATTTGAGGAACTGCCAGACTGTTTTTCTCAGGTTCATTCCTACCATCAGTGTATGAGAGTCAATTTCCCCGTATCTTCACCAATACTTATTATTACATGTCTTGCTGCTTATAACCATACTGTTATGTCTGAAGCGATATCTCATTGTGGTTTTGATCTTCACTTCTCTAATGGCTATTGGTGTTGACCATCTTTTCATGTGTTTATTGGCCATTTGTATATCTTCTTCGGAGAAATGTCTATTCAGATTCTTTGCTCATTTTTAAATTGGATTCTTTTGTTGTTGAGTTGTAGAAGTTCTTTATACATTCTGAATATTAATCTCTTATCAAATGTGCTTTCCAAATATTTTCTCCCATTCTGTGAGTTGTCTTTTTACTCACTAGATAGTGTCCTTTGATGCACAAAAGTTTTTACTTTTGCCAATTTAATTTATGTATTTTTTTCTTTTGTTACTTGTGTTTTGAGTGTCATATCTAAGAAACCACTGCTTAATCCAAAATCATGAAGATTTATGTCTATATTTTATTTTAAGAGTTTTATAATTTTAGCTCTTACATTAGGTGCTTGGCCACATTTTGAGTTAGTTTTTACATATAATATGAGACAGGTTTCCAATTTCATTCTTCTGCATGTGAGTTGTCTTCTTAATTTCATTTTGGGATTGTTCATTGCAAGTGTATAGAAATATAACTATTTTTGTATAGCAATCTTATAGCTACGTTTCTACACCCATTTATTAGTTCCAATAGTTTTTTTTGTTTTTTGTTTTTTGTAGACTTGTCAGGATTTTTAATATGCAAGATAATGTCATATGTTAAAAGAGTTTTAACTTCTTTCTGTTCAATCTGGATGACTTTTATTTCTTTGTCATGCCTAACTGCCCTGGCTAGAACCTCCAGTACGATTTTGGATACAAGTGGCAAGAGCAGCCATCCTTGTCTTGTTCCTGACCTTAAGGGGAAAGCTTTCACCATTAAGTATGATGTTAGCTGTGGGTTGTACAGCTTTTTAAATCTATTTTTAAGTGATAATACTAGTATCTTATTGCTATACTGTAAAATACCTTTCCTCCCCTCTCTCTTCCTATTCTCTTTCTGTTCTTCTCCTTTCCTTTATTTTTCTGTCCTAACAATTCTGTGTTGTCAGCAATAAACAAAACCACAAGTTATGGTCAAGATGTCACCATGAAAAACAAGAAGAAAAGCTATCACTTCTCAGGACTTCTGAGCTCCAAACTACAACACTACCCTTTGTATTTTTAAGTAGACGTGTCATTGGGCAGCCTATTCACTGACATAATAATTTACTTTCCCCTAAAACATCCAGATGAAATTGGAATTTATTTAAATATATGGTGTCACTCTAAAAAACGTGAGGGTATGTGTCATCATGCATGAAGTCCTTTTAACCAAATACTGCTTATCTATAAGGGAGTAGGATTTTTCAGTGATTCTTAGTGAAAATTTAAGGATAGAACTCCTGTTTGATTCATATATATATATATATATATATATATATATATATATATACAGTTGGATATGTATCAGACAATTTTCATTGAATACCTACCACATGCCAAACACAGAGCTAGAACTTGTGAAAGATACACAACATAACATAGGCCCTTCTCCTCACAAGCTGACAACATTAAGGAAAGCACAGATGTTTTTTGATAAAGCCAAAACTTTTGTATTATACTTTTAATTATATTGTTGAATATTATTAGGTATGCGCCAATGCATAGAATATAAATTCTAGGACTCGAATGTCTATTGAAGGAGAAGCAGTGATCATGTGGAAAGGGAAACCCTGGACTGAAAGTGTGGAGGGTTAAGTAACCCAGGTTCTGGTTTCAGTTCAAGACTGAGTCAGTGCTGCCCTTTGGGCCTCATTAGCAAAATAATAGCTTTGAACTACACCAGGGATGTCCAACAAGTTTCATCATCTCCTACATAGACTCATGGATTGATGATAGTTTCTCCTTGGCATATTGTGTTCAAAATGATTCTGAGGCCATATATGTATGACCTCAGCAGGAAAAAAAAAAGAAAGGTGCTATGATCAATTAGTCACACCTCATACAATAATGGGAATTGTTTTCTATTTGAGATCCCTGGATTCAATAATTTTTAAGATGTCTTCCAGTAATAATTCTCCATGTGCCTATGAATTAAGAAATAATGAACCAAAGTTTTCCAAATCCCCATGAGAACAATACATCAATGAGAAAGAGCTTGTCCAGAAGTAGAAAGCAAAGGACAGTTAAGAGAAAGTGCACTGAAGAAAGGAGAGACAAACTGTGTAGCGAGCTGGGAAAGTTGTGTCAGGAGATCCCACTCACTTTGAGCCAAGGGCAAGGACTGCAGAAATAAGGCATTGTTACAGGGGCTTCAGTCTCCGGGACCTTGGAGTAAACTCAGCATAAAATAAGGAAGAAAGTTCTTTGGAACGATAAAGAGAATCAAGCATTTCAAATAACCTTATCGTTCACTGGCATTTATAGAGCATTGTGAAATTTTGCTGAGTTCGGAGTTAAAGCTGTGGTTAGAGCCCTGGAGTCACTGAGAATCAATTAGTGTCTGTGAAGCCGGCTGTGACAAGAGCTCTGAGAATTCCAGTTAGTGGGCCTGGGATGACCAAAGAGCACTTCACAAAAGAACTTAGACTTTAATTGGTCTATCAGTGCTTGCGTTACTTTTCTTGAACCATGCATTCATTAAGTTAAAAAAAAACATTAAATGCTGCAAAACACCAGGTACTGTGCTACGTGATTTGTGGGACAGCAAAATAAATAAAAAGGCAAAGTCTCTCATCTCAAGGAGCTCACAAAGAGAAACACAGACAGGTAAGTAATGGCAATACAATATTACAGATGATCCCCATAAATTTAGAGAATTAACAATTTTCATTTTAAATATTAGGAGACAGAGACTCAGGAAGATTAGCTAATTTACCTAAGATCACACAGCTCGTAGGCGTAAGAGCTAGATTTAAATTCAGATCATTTCGACAGTAGAATATTTGTCCTTTCCGTTTCTTCACACTGCACCTTATTCTGTTGGACGTTAGAAGAAGGAGAGAGTTACTAGTTATGCCTTGGGTAAGAGCGAAGGCTTCAAAAGGAAGGAGTTATGTGAAGGAGTCTGCCATTCATAGAAACAGCATGGACGTGAAGGTGGAAACTGTAGGCATGTTGGAAGAAGGCCAAGCAGATTGGGGACATCAGATGGATGGTGTGGGTAGTGTAGTGGGGGTTGGAACCAATGGGGCTGACAGGGATGGTCTGGACAGTCAGGAAGCTTATATAGAAAGCCTGCCTATGAGCTTGGAAGCTTACTGTATTTTGAGAGTACCCATGAGGAAATCTGAGTCTCTCTATTTGAAAGTGCCCGTTTGCTACAAATGAAATGCCCAGACTTTCTGTCCACTCCATGTGTCTTCACAAAGTCTGTGTATACACCTACAAGGACAAGAGGACAATTGTGTCAGTAACCCAAAAAATTCCAGCCTTCCCAGACCTGTAAGGTCAAAGTGGTCATCTGTTGGGATGGGTCTCCTTAAGAAACATCTCAGTTCTCCAGATCTCACTGTAGCCAAGTTTTCCTGAGAATATCAGCTAAGTTCCTACTGAGTCTCCATTCAAACTAGCCTCTGGTGAAACCTTAACCACCCCTTTAATTTCCTTCTTCGTTCCTCTAACTTTTTTCATCAATTTCCTAATCCATTGTTCTGTTACTTATTGAGCTGTTTAGGGAATTCTGTGATTCTGAGATCTTCAGAATCAAGCTGTTGTCCATTGAAAAATCAATGAGCATTTAGTGATTTTTGCTAAATTTTGTTTTATTTTTTATTTAAAAATTTTATAATTTAAGGAAGAGAAATATATGTTGGAAAGAGTATGAGAGAGCTGTCAATATCCTTACTAAATGTCAGCAATGTGCAAAATGTAAGTATCTTTTATATAGTAAATTCTAAAGTAAGGTAGGCTATAAATAAATAACTAACCTATTGATCCACAGGATAGTACAAAGCAAAGGTGATAGGCGGTATTCAAAGTAATTGGAGTGTTCATTGTAAAAACACAGACAGCTTAGATATGTCTGTTAATCACCACAACAAAATTTGAAGGGAAATTATTTATTCCCTCTGTATAGATTTGAAGAATCTGCAGCTTAGAAAAATGAAGAAATCTGAACCCATGTCTGATGGATTCCAAAACCCATAATCTGTTTACTACAGCATGTTTTCTTCCTTTGTTAAAACCATGTCACACTTGTGCTTTTCAAGAAAAATGAAGTTAATTGAATTGGGTTGAGCTTTGTCAAGAACTAACTTGAGTGTAAACTTAAATCCTGAAAGGAGAAGGCTAGTTTCTTTGATGATGTATCTTTCTGGATGAGAACATTTCTGAAGTGAGTTTGGGCTATACATTTTCTCTATTGTGGTCTGCCAGAATAAACGAGGGGACAAGTCTTGGCAAACATGTTCATTCCGTTATTTAATAAACCTTTATTAGATGTCAATACAAGGCAGCTTGCTAACAATGGGGACCAAGAGAAGTAAGTCATTGTCACTTCCCTGAAGGAGGAGGGATTCCAGGGGAAACAATGAGTCCCCACAGATAGGACGTGATTAACACCAAACAAGAGGGACTGGAAACTTGCTCTGAAGTTCAGAGGACAAGGAGATTCTGACATGGAAGCTGAGGGACTTTTGAACTGGGGGGGTCTTGAAAGATTAGTAAAATTTGCAAGGGGCAAGTGAAGGAGTAGGAATAGAATGCCAGATACATAGGAGATGAAACCTGGTTTACTTTCATTGCAAGCAACAGGTTACGAAGGAGGATAAAAAGACTCAGAACTGGAAAGTTAGACTCAAGTCAGTTCTGGAGTCTTACATTTCCCTGGAAACTTGTACTTTATCATGTAGATGGTGAAGAATTTGAAGGGTTGTGACCAAACCAGACCTACTGATTTCCTCTGGCTTGCACCCTGAATATACCTGTACCATTGCCCAACTATCACTACCAGACAGAAGTCCAAACTCATTCATCTTTGTGTCCCTAGCACCTAGCATGGTGTCTACCAGACACATACTGGCTGCTTAATTCACACTTCTTAGAAGAAAGAGAAGTAAATGATCAAAAGTAGTTTTCCAGGAGCTCAATCTGGCAACTGTGGGAAGGACAGATGGGAGGAGAGAGAGATTAACAGTGGGAGATGTTTGAGAAAGCTATTGTAGCATTCTGGGTGTGAGATTCTGAAAATCTGAACTATAAACAGTGGCAAAAGGAAAGGAAAATGGGAAACTGTTGCTAAAGAGATCAGAGAGGACGGACATTCTTGAAAATTTGATCTAATGGCTCCTAATAATATTCTGTTGCCTTTTCCAAAGCCTGACTTCCCTTGAAGAGGGGGTGTTGCCTGTGAGAGAGAGCATGGGGCAGAGCTGAAGCTATGGTGATAGGTCATGGCTGTCTCCCTGCATCAGACTGGAACTGGCATGAGAAATCTGTAGTCTACTTCATAGATTCTTGGAAATTTCCACGTGGCCATTGACTTCTACTGTCATTTACAAATGAAGAAACTGAGCATCATTTCTCTGGGATACACAGAGCGTTGGTAGCAGAGCCTGCCATTGTATCATTTATTAAACAGTGATTTGACAGTCAGTGTTTTGTTAACAATATAAGAATTATGTTTGCTTAACAGGGATGAGTTATGGGAATTGTATTTGTAACAGCTCCAAAGTGACATTCTGAGTTACACGGGAACGTCATTTCTTCCCTCAAAAGAAAGCTCCTTAATAAAGCTAGTCTTTGGATGACCCTCGCCCAATGAACAGCTCAAATGTGCAGAGGTGACCTGGAGACTCATGGAGGCAGGGTGGAAGGAAAGCCACACTGCCCCACTGCATAGGTATTATTAGGAAGGCAACCTTTCAACTCAAAGTTCATTAACTCAGAAAAGGACCTGCCTCCGTTTTATTGTCATTTCCTTTTTCCAGGCCCTCTAACAGTGTCCTAACTGGCTCTAGTCTTTCTCTTCGATTCTTTCCCCATTCTGCATGCAGTGTGTTTTTAACCAGACTAACATCTTTACATAAAGAACTAAGATAGGCTTATGCAGGGAATTCTGAAGTGTCGCTTACCCAACCTGGGGCCAGCTGCTAACTCATTATGTTTTGTTTTGTTTTGTTTATTTTTTTTTAATTTTTATTGAGGAATATTGGGGAACTGTGTTTTTCCAGGACCCATCAGATCCATGTCAAATTGTTGTTTTCAATGGAGTTGTGGATGGCGCAGCTCACTGACCCATGTGGGAATAGAACAGGTGACCTTGGTGATAATTATGAGCACTGTGCTCTAACCACTGAGCTACTGGCCACCCTCATTTTCTGGTTTTTTAACGTGATAATCACATTTATCCAAACCTTGAGCTCCCATGTCCACTGAGAAACATGTGAGCAGCACACAGAGAATTCTCTAATAAAGAAGTGCTAGTCAGACGATTCTTACAGGGGCCTGTAATTGAGTTTCCCTCTTTGATATATGTAAGCTGAACCCTGAAAACCAGCTGAACTCAATGAACTTTTTTGAACTAATAAATACATACCAAATTTAGTATAATTTTTAACTGACAAAATCTATCTACTATACACACACACATACACACACATACACACACACATCCATTTTTACAATGTGATTTAGTTTGTAAAGCTTTTGTACCTTCTCTAGCTTACTTTTATTTTTAAGACACCTTTTTGTTTTGTTTTGTTTTGTTTTGTATCTGTTGACACATGAATCTGTTTGGTCAACCTCATCATCAAGAGGAAAAAAATACGAAAGTTGTGTAACTGAAAAAAATACCTTTGAAATCCAACATTATTTTCATGGCTTATATAAGGTAAATATTTCATTTAATTAATGTTGGAAGGAGTATGGTAAATTGACACACAACAAATTCACTTGCTCATTGTGCTCTCCTCTGTTTTCAGTTGTTTAGGCGTCCACTTAACAGACATTTGTTGAGGCCATACTATGTGCCAGGTGCCTATTGAAACAATGGAAGAACACCATGAAAAAGATATGGTTCCAGCCTTTAGGAATCATAAAATATTCTGCAGGGGTAAACCTGTTAGCAAATAACACAGAGACTCTGGTAAGCACTGAGTGAGAAGTGAGCCCAAGGTATTATTTGAACTCAGACGTGGAGTATTTAACCTCTTTTGGAGGTCATAGGAAATTTCCTGGAAGAGATAAAGTCCAAAGTGAGGCTTGAAGGATAAATAAAATCTAACCAGGTATGATAGGATAGAAAGAATGTTGTGGGGGGAAGCATGTTAAGCCAGGAAATAGCACAAACCCGGTGTGTGCAGGAAAGCCAAAGAAGCTTAATACTGATTAAGCACAAAAGCACAAATACAGAGCCACTCGTGTCAGCAGAGAAGACAGAGGGGAAGAGGGAAGCCAGATCATGAGGGCAGTGGAGAGCCTTTGCAGGATTTTAGCAGCAGTTAGAATTTTAGCAGATTGCTGAGTGGATTAAATCTCCAAAAAAGAAGCAACCCTAGAAAGCAGAGTCCATTTCAATAATGTGCGTACGACATGGAGAAGGCTGGACCTAGGACCATAGAGTAGCTAGAGAGGAAAGAGAGACCAGACAAATATTTAGCAGGAAAAAAAGAATGTGTGGCCTGGAGCACCTACCTTAACATCAGCTGAGGCTCTTGTTTAAAATGGAGATGCCCATCTCAACCGCAGTCCTGTGGAATCAGAATCCCTGGATGGGTAGCGATAGGAAAGCTGTATTTTAACAGGCCCCCCGAGAGATTTCTTTAGGCTTGCTAAAATTTGAGATACACAGGCACAGCAGAAAAGTAACTTCTATCAGAGTTATATTTACATATCTAAGCTTCAATTACCTCATGTGTAAAAACGGACATCATATTAAACGAGGTTATATATGTAAAATAGCTAGAATTATCAGTCTTTTTCCCACCCTTACCCACATGCAAACACATCTCAAATTCTCCCCTTTTAAAAGGCTGGAATGAGTAGCGTCCTAAAAGTACTCCTTCCTCTAGGTTCCAAATCCCCCTTTGCACAGAGGGAAAGAAAGGGTGAGTTGTTGCAACTTTGCCCTACACCCGCTTGCACCTGGGGTATTTTTGACCACATGCTTTCCGACTTTGTGGTTGGGCAGGAAGATGGAGGTTCCAGCAGGATTGATCTCAGTGCCCCAACTCTTGCCCCTCCCTGCCTTTGGCTAAAAATTGGGATTGTTTCTGAGTTCTCTGCCATTCAGTATAGCCGTTACTCTGAACATCTGTAGATTGCCTTATTGTCTACAGTTTATTTTTATGGCATTGCTCATTTGTTTCTTACATGGCATTTGTTTGTTTTATGGCATTGCTCATTTCTTTTTTGTAAGGTAAATATTCCTAATATGCCCATTTTTCAAATGAGTAAACTGAAGCTTAGAAAAGATAAATAACTTCTCCAAGCTCATAGAGCTAGGAAGTGGCAGAGCTGGGCCCTGCAATGATGACATATTACTGTGTGATGTATAATTGATTCTTTGAGGCATTTTTATGTATGAACTAATTCTAGATGTTGTTAGCATACCTAATTCTATCTATTCAACTAGTGATGCTGAGGCTAAAATAATATAAATAGGAGATGTATAATTTGTGGTTATAGAAATAATGAGTACATTTTCATCAGATGAGAACACTGAGCTTTTGTTAAATTATCTTCCTGCAATTAACTTAGGATGTTAAATATTATTCAGAAAATTTGGCTCAAATCCATTTCTACCTTGAGAGTTATTCATAAATAAATTCTAATTCACTGCAGGGCTTCCTTTAACTTGACTCTTGAAGGTAAAAAGCTCAAAGTCACACCCTAGAGTTTGCATGTTTCATTTGGCAGAAGTCTTTAACTAGCTAATAGCTGAAACATCAATACTGAAAGATAAAGATACATAAGCAACTATCCAATCATCTGACTTCCTCACAACAGTAATTATAGCCATACTCTTAGCAAGCAAAAATACTATATCTGGCCTCTTAACAACTATACACTGTGTTTATATGTGGGTAGAAAGTCTTTTTTTTTAATGACAGATCATGTAATGTATGAAAAGTCAACAATAACTTCTAGTATGTTCCTAATATTCATTAAAATACCTAATTACTTTCTCTTTTTATTAAAAAATAGGCTCTGAAACTAGGCTCCTGGATTCTAGTCTTAATTTTCCTAACTATGTGATCTAGAGCCAGTAGCTTCTCTTTCTAAGACTCTGGTTTTTCAACTGTTACAATAAAATCTAGAGAATAGATTACAAGTTCCTTGAAGGCAGGGAATGTGATTTATTTAGAACCTGAAATAATTCATGGCATTCAATCAATAAATATTGAATTAAATAATATAAGAATAAAGAAGGTGGTATATTTGGAGAAAAGATATGTGAATTAGAAGGTACAGCCTATACATTTTTTTGCTGTAGCTTATGAATGGAGACCCAAACAATTTATTATTGCCTTTACAGGAAGTTTCTCTTGATCTGAGTGTTATTTCCTTTCACTCAGAAAAGGTTTTGAGTTTTCCCCTATGTACAAGATACTGCCCTGGACGCTGAGGGGAGACAGAGATGAGTAGGGCCCACCTCTGCCATGCCAGAGCTTACATTCCAGTGTACACACACACATACACACATACACACATACACACACACACACCACAATAGTGTATATAAGGCAAAAAAGTTTAGTGAGAGATGTACAGAGTTTCCATGGAGATTCAAAAGGGAGAGAGGGCCTACTCTGAGTGAAAGCAATTAAGACATGGTTCCAAGAAAAGGTAGCAGTTGGGCTAAGTCTGTGAGGATTGAGTAAGATTTCAGCAACTATAGAATAAGTACAGTTCATCCTTAGAAAACAGTAGAAGCAAAAGTAAAGGAGTATAGGATATACAAGTTTTACATTTGACTGGAACTTACAACAACGCAAGGGAACAGTAGGGGAAGGAAGGCTGGAAATGTAGCTTGAGGCCCAGTAATAGGGGGTATTGATTATTCCTTTAAGAAGTTTCAGGAGCCTATTCTTTAGGCTTTGGGGGACTGTTA
The DNA here is from genome assembly GCF_036562045.2 of Rhinolophus sinicus. Classification (NCBI taxonomy): domain Eukaryota; kingdom Metazoa; phylum Chordata; class Mammalia; order Chiroptera; family Rhinolophidae; genus Rhinolophus; species Rhinolophus sinicus. The sequence goes on from NC_133756.1 coordinate 111,706,672, forward strand.
AAAGTTATTTGGACAAAGCAGTGATGTTTATAAATGAAGAGATTGACTCTTTTGCTGGGAGGATGGATGGTGAGTACCTGGGAGACCCTGAAATAGAGAAGCACAAGGGGTGGGGGACGGGTGGGAGGGCACTGAAAGGACTCAGGTCCCAGAGGCTTCATCACAGTGATTGAAGGATGGCTGCAGATGGCAATGGCATTTCGCAGAGAATGTTGAAAATGTCACCCATGAAAATGTGGAGGATGATGAATGAGTTACTAATTGGTAGGTAAAGAGGTTAAAGGCAAATTGTGGAAAGTAACTGTGCCCATGAGGATGACAGCGAGAGAACGAACTTGGCAGAGCCTGAGACCGAAAATTCAAATCATGTGTATGCTGTGAGGCCTATCCTCAAGCAGATATCTCCCCAACACCTCGCCCTAATATGTTTGCCTTAACTGCAATTGGAGTCTCTAGCATTAGGGGATTGCTATGTGCCGTTAGAAATGGACACTAATTGATGCGTGGTCCTGAAATTACCACTGAAATGAACTGAAAACCAACCTAAAGCAGAATCAATCAAATTGTTGCTAAAATAAACATTTTTTAAACAATGAAGGCAATTTTAGACTGAGTGCCAGGTTAAAAGCAAGAAAAGGTGGTTATGGTGGATTCCAGTCCTCTGGGATGCAGCAATTCTTTGTGGCTACTAGTTATAAGTCCTTATATTTTCAGAGCACCTTGGTACATTATCCATTTCATAGATGAAGAGGCAGTGTCAGAAGAAATAAGTGACTTGTACACAGTCACACAGCCAAGTTCAAGCCTTTGGAAGATACATGAATATTGTTTCATTTATTTAGCAAAGGTTTACAAGGTGTTTTTCATGTCCCGCACTGTGCCAGGGCTAGGGGAAACAAAGATGCATGAGCCTTTTGCCCTTAATCTCGGCAAACACTGAAAGGTCTGGGAAAGATTTGGATTTCCTTGGAAGCTGGCACTCTCACTAGTAGTCTGTTCCTCTCAGGAAGTGAAGAGATCTAGTACTGCAATCCTAGCACAGGCCAATCACTCTTCTATAAAATAGGACTAGGAAGAGAGATGCACTAAACTACCATTTTCCCCCGAAAATAAGACCTAGCCGGACAATCAGCTCTGATGCGTCTTTTGGAGTAAAAATTAATATAAGACCCAGTCTTATATTATATTACATAAGACCCAGTCTAATCTTATATTATATAAGATCTGGTCTTATAGTAAAATAAGACCGGATCTTACATTAATTTTACTCCAAAAGACACATTAGAGCTGATTGTCCGGCTAGGTCTTATTTTCAGGGAAACATGGTAGCTTCATTAAAATGTGAGATAAACTAACCTAAAGAGACATGGTATGAAGTCTGTTAAGTCAACTCAAAATTACACTTCTCAAGAAAAATATCCACGGGTAGTCCACTCATTATTTATCTATCAATCTTAACATAATAAGCACCATGAACCAACAATCTAACATGAAAGTATGAAACAATGAAAGCATGACTAAGGATTATCATTTATCACATACTGTGCACTTGAGGACCATTTAGCGGGAAAGGAAAAATTAACTTTCCATGCAGCAAGAATGATTATTATACATAGGTAATAATGGGAAAGCTACAGGAAGCATCCTTTATTTATTAGTAGTGATAACTTGTAATGCAGTTTCCATTTATTTACAGAGTTCTGGGAAATTTGGGTGACATACCTATAAAGTGAGCTTTCCCAGAGGTTGTCTCAAATTTATTGCAAGCACTTGTCAGTATAAGTTAGAGCCTATCTCACTTGACGAGAAACAAAAAGCTCACAGATAATGCTGCTTGCCTTTCATGTTTTGACAACTTCATGAATATTGGTAAAGATTACACTACCACTTGTTGAAACTGGTATTTGGACATTCTTGATCTGCATGATTGTTTTTTCTGGAAGGCCCCAAGAAGCCACCGAGTCTTTCTGTAATTGGCTTGTGCTCATCTATCATGAAGAATCAGCATTTAAATCAGTTTGGAGCATGTGTTTAGCGTGAATGTGGGAGCTCGCCACTCCTCCTTCATGGAGAAAGCGTTCTGTGAACACCTCCCAGGCCCACAGGCCCTTGTGGAGGTGGCGTGCTAAGAGCACAGCACAAATTACAGTTTAAAAAAAAACACAAAATTATGATTGCTACTCAGTGGTACTTTCTTAAAGATGAGGAGCTCTCTTTTTCCCCAGCTGATCCCCAAGAGCTGATTGAACTTCTCTGTGTACCCCTGTATCAATATTTCTAAAACGTGGTAACAAATGTAACTAACATCTAGTGAAGGTTATTTATAGGCCAGGCATTTTGCTAAATAGATTATAAGGATTTTTCTCATTAAATCCTCACAATAACACTATGAGGTGAGGACTATAGAGGGGTCTTTTGACCTTCTGTTCCTTCTGTTCTTCCCAAGTACTAACTATACTTTTATATGTAAACATAAAATTAGGTCAAATACCTCATGTTTATAGCTCTTCTCATCCATAAAGTTAAAGTAACTTTATAAATTAAATGCCATGTATATTTATTATTTGTATATTATAGCCACAAATTCAAAAATCACAAAGTTAATGTGATTGGCAATGCTTTAATGATATTAAATCTTTACCCACAATGTAAACGTGGTAGTGGCTGCTGTGTGGGAGTTTCTTTGAGTTGTACCTGCTGGGTGTTAGGTAAAGACTCAATTTTCCCACCACTTTTCTCTACAGTACACCCACTGTGCACTACGGTGGCCACCCCAGGCTGGCTCTCACTCCCCACCATTTACCCAGCCCCTAGCACAGAGCCTTTAGGAACTGTTGAACAAGTAATTATGGACCGCAGTTATCAAACCACAGATGCCCTCTCCTCTCCAAACTTGATGGTTTTCCTTGCCTGTCTTACTCTGCAAGGCTCAGCTGTAGTCTTACGGCATGATCTGCAGATAACAGCATCTGTGGGCTGAGAGACCCAAGAAACAAAATTTTTATTTTTATTTATTTTTATTTTTTTCATTTAATAGTAAGTAGGCTCTCCCCTGTGGTGAAAGGGCTGCATGAGACTTTGATGGATAGATTTTTGTGACTTCTCTGTCAACTGCAAAATTCTCCTTCTTCAGGATTTATAATCCAAACACTTGAAGTTGCTGATTAAATGATAAAGAATGGTTTCTGAATTCTACAGGTAATTTCTGTAGAAAAATTGGCACTGCTCATTTATTGCTTGATACTTTCTTGAACAGAAGTAAACACTCAGTCATATGACATGTGACTGAGGCGTTCTTCACAGTGCAGTCCAGGGCTGCCTCTGGAGTCTTCTCAGCCGTTCTTCTGAGCCCCATCCTCAATCCTACAACCCATCCACAGGATTGGGGAAGGGTGGAGGGAGCAGAGGAGGCTTTGCGCCCCCTGTTGGGCAGGGCTTTCCTCTGTCTAAACCAAGCTTGGCTCTTTCCTACTCATTCTTTAATTTTCAGCTAAAACGATGTCTCTGAGCTTTCTTCAGCTTCTCTAACCGCCCTTGCTCCCTCCTCGGTGCCTTCACAAAGTGTTGTACATACTTCCATCACAGCAGTTATTACACAGTGTGGTAATGATTTGCTTAAACTGTGAACTTGCTTTGTGTCCCCAATATTGATTATAGCTTTGTGTTCCCAATATTGATTATTGATTATACTATTGCCAAGGGGACACATATAGGGGATGAAACACATCCTATATACCTTTGCATCCTACATACCATTCGGCAAAAGCCAGCCTGAGAAAGTGAGCTTTGGCATGTCCTCTTCCCAAAGAGGGTGACTTTATCTAATTTGCATTTTCTAATTTTCAATTTCTAGGTGACACTTTGTCATTGGAGCCCTGAGTATAATATTTGGAAAAAAATAAAAATAATAAAAATAAATGTTTATGGAGTAAAAATAATCATTTACTGAGCACTTACCATGGTGCAGCCGTGACATGCCTGGTTACATTTAGCACTACAATAGCCTATGATGGAGGTCTTAGAACCCCATTCTTTTGCAATCTTCAAGTAATGGATATTGCTATCAAATGTAGTATCTTCTACTAGAATATGTACTCTTCAGGCCCTAAATGAGGGTAGAGAATTGGAAAAGAGCAATAATGGTGTTAATTAGATGCTATTTCCTAGGCGCTGTGCTAAGTAATGCAAGTACGTTTTCTCACAAGTGGAAGGCAATTGTTACAAAAATTCTATGTCAAAACAAACTGCAAAACTTCTTCCCCTTGAACCAGGACAGGAGCAGGAAGGATGGAGAAAAAGTGACAGAAATGCACAAGTAAGAGATCAAGGATGATTGCAAAGTTTCCGGTGGATGCTGGGGGGAAACATTCCTCCCCAAACACAAGAAGCATCCTCTTTGCTTTAAAGTGACTAACAGTTACAGTGGCAGATTCGCCCAGTGATTCCTTGTGTCTAGTACAGAAATAATAATGAATCTGCTGGGCTGTGGCATGAACTAAATAGGAAAGGGGTGTGTGTGTGATTGAGATTATCATTAAAAGAAAATGCTGGGGGTTTTGTAGGTGTTTCTATTCCTTTGAGGTATGTGTGTTTTCACGGTTTTTATCTCTGCACTCGAAATCTTAAAGGGATTCAAATCCTAGCCAAGTGAAAATCTGCACTTTTACCAGCTGCTATTTGAAGTTCAGCAAATAATGTTTGATTTTTCTCTCCCCCAAAAATGAACCATGTAGACGTCCTTGGGCCACTCACATTCTCTCTAGAACTATGATACACTCCTCTGATAGGCTCTGCTTGTCTTAGAAAACACAGTCCGTTGGCATACAGAGTATGAGACGCACTCCAAATGAAATGTGTAGATGGAAGGCGCAGTGCGGAGCTAGACAAAAGTGCCGAAGACAGAAACCACCTCTCCACTTACCTGCCACATGACTGAACTCCTGGTGAGAGTGCTAATGCCATTCATCCTGCTGAAATGGGGCTATTGAGTGAGGGCGCAGCAGTCTCAGCTGTAATGGATTTGCTCCTATTTGTGAGTAACGCCTCCTTCCATTCAAGCTTGGGGTGAGAATGATTCAAACAGGCGCAACTTTACAAAGAATGCTATTTATTTTTGTACTTTACTTGTTGGTTTGCCCTCGATTACTCCTGAGACATGAAGGGCACGAGTGACCTCTTGTGCTCTAGATCTGGAGTTGACATCAGATAGTGGCACAGAACAAACTGTCAGTTTATGAAACTGAGTCATCATCCAAGAGGGTGAAGCTGAGTACCTCTCCTAAGGGAAGGAGGTAGGGAAAGGCAGAAGGAGGCAGAGGAAACATCTTCCAGCATAAAGAACTTTCAAGGTCATCTCATTGATCTCCCCTATTGACACAAGAGGAAGCTGATGTGCAGGGAGGGAAAGCGATTTTCCTAAGTGCCTATAGATAGGCGGGGCCAGGGCCAGAAGTCTCTTTGAGTTTCCATAGTATGGGTAGCCTGAATATTTGCCTATAGACAATAGACAGTAAGCTCCACAAGCAAAGCAAGTTACCTCTCTGAGCCTCATATGTTTCCCAGTGGTGATAATGGTGCTGATGATGATGGTGGTGATGGTGGTGATGATGCAGCAAAGCAAAACCACAATGAGATATCACCTCAGACCTAGTAGAATCCCTATTATCAAAAAGACAAGAAATTACAAGTGTTGGTGAGGATGTGGAGAAAAGAGAACACTTGTGCATTGTTGGCGGGATTGTAAATTGGTGCAGCCATTATGGAAAGCAGTATGTCAGTGCCTCAAAAAATTAAAAATAGAACTAGCATATGACCTAGCAATTCCACTTCTAGGTATTAATCCAAAGAAAACAGAACCATTAACTTGAAAAAATACATACACCCCTATGTTCATTGCAGCATTATTTATAATAGCCAAGATATGGTGACAACCTAAGGGCCCACCGGTGGATGAATGGATAAAAATAATTGTGATATATATATATATATATGGAATAGAATATATGAAACAATGGAATGTTACTCAGTCATTAAAAAGGATGACATCTTGCCATTTGCAACAACGTGGACAGACCTAGAGAGCATTATGCTAAGTGAAATAAGTCAGACAAAGAAAGACAAATACCATATGATTTCTGTTATACAGTACATAGAATCTTTAAAAAACAAAAACTCATAGATACAAAGAACAGACTGATGGATGCCAGAGGTGGGGGTTGGAGAGTGGGAAAAATGGGTGAAAGGAGTCAGAAGGTCAAATCTAAAAACAATACATAAATATTCCCAGATAATATACATATAAAGTAAGCCTCAAAGAAAAAAATAATAATAATAAAAGGGCTTTTATTTCAGATGATGATGATATGATATTATTATTAAATTCATGGTACAGAAGAGGAAAATGAATTCTAGAAAAGATTAAATAACTAGCGCCAAGTCCACAAATCTGTGAGTTGGATCACAGTTATTAGCAAGGAAGACTCTCAAAAAGAAACTGTGTGGCAGAGAAGCCGTGTGCCTGCTGGGGCCTGTCTGATCCCAGGCCTGGCTCTCAGCTCTTTCCTGTGCACTCTCCCCACTTACCAAATACCTGGGAGTAGATCGTGATGTTGGCCTCACCCTATACTGTCATGTGCCTCCATCTGAACACACCGTATTGTGAAATATGGTCCCTCCCTTCCTCTCTTCAGTAGGACATTGCATGGGTCCCCTGCAATGTATTCAGTCAGATAATACTGCCTAGTAGGCAACTACTCTGTACCCAGCCCTGAAAAGTGCAAACAGAAAACAAAATAGTGAAGTGTAGGCTTTGGAGTCTGACAGAGCTGAGTTTGAGTCTAGTTCTAGGCAAATGATGTTACCTCTCTCAGCCTCAGTGTCCTTATTTGTATATGTGTAATAATACAGACAGGGGTGTACGTATGTGTGTATGTGTGTGTGTATTGGAACCGTGGGGAGGATTCAGTGAGATAATTAGTATAAAATATTTAGCAAGATGTATATTATCAATCAATGGGACAGAGCAAGATCTCAGCAAATATTAGGTGCTGTTATTTTTATCAATGAGTTTACATTCTAACCGGAGGAACGACACACTTTGAGTTATAAGAGAACAGTCAAGAACGAACTCCTTTTGCTAGTGGAATAAGCTCCTCTTTCTCCCTATTTCACTTTGTGATCAATGATCTAGTCTTTAATATCTAGTTCACATTTCACGTCTTGCTCCCCTCCACAGCAGAACTTATTCTGCCTTCCTCGTGTCTCTTTAGCACCTTGCGCACACTGCCACGTTGTTCTAGTAACTTAGGAATCCCTCTCTGTCACTGAATTGAGTTTGTTGTAGCTCCAGCTCCTAGCACAGCACCTGGCTCGTACATATGCTCAGTATATATCTGGTGCATGAATAAGAGGATATACTGCCTAGGATAGAGGGGCCAGGAATAGTTAGAAAAGCCTTCTGTCAGGAGAAGGTCCATGAGAGGTGAGTAATTGCAAAAGTACTTGGACAGATGGCAGTGAAAGCAGGGGGAAAGATAGAACATACTGTTACATTCCATTGGCATAAATCAATGTATGGATTTGAGTGGGGGTCTTTTCCTCACACCGGTAAATCCGTTTACAGCTTCCCTGCTGGCCACATAGGAGTCATATCAACTTCGGGTAAGTGTTTAGGACCAGCCAGTGAAGATTAGCCTGAGGGATTACCAAAAAGGAGAGGAGGCTTTGGGGAAGTTGCAAATGAACTGGCATTCCTGGGAATGAAGAAATGAAATTGAGGAGTGACATGCTCCCTGCAAATAAGCATATTACTTAATATAGTGATATGCATTCAGTGTTACTATAGCCCTTAGGGGACCCATCACAGAAATCTCATTGTTTAAACTATTTGAAAAGAAGAGAGCAACAGAGATTATGTTTTAAAAATAAAGTGTAAAATTCCACAGAAAGTAATTTGCCTGAAGGAGTGCTCAGCCATGGTTATCGGGGGTTATATGCTGACAGCAGAGTGGAAGGCATGCTTGGAATCTGCAAGCAATCACAGAAAAGGCAGTATTGCATAGTGGTTAAGAGCTCAACTCTAGAGCCATCTGCTTGGGTATGAAACTGGACTCATGACTTGTAGCTGTGTAAACCCTGAGCAAGTGACTCAAACTCTCTATACCTCAGTTTCTTTATGTGTAAAATGTGGACACAGTTTGTAGCCACTAAATAGGAGATGATAGTATGTGCAAAGCACTTCTGGTTAAACGCTTAGAAATGTACCTGCCTGGTGAGTAAGCATTTAACAAATGTTAGGCAAAAAAAAAAAAAAAAAGCCATTATGATTACCAAGTAGTTGTTACTGATTTTGCCCCATGCATTATTCTGGGGCACCTATCAGCTGGTTGGCCTTCCATCAAAAGTCCTACAGCTTTTCCTGCTAGTATTTGCTGCTGTCCCTGCTGTGACCAGTTGTATGCTGACAGCCACATCTCTCAGGCTTAGCCCTCTAGGCAGACAAGAACCTTTGAATTGTAGCAAATTGCAATCAGAGGAAAGAATGAAAGAATGAGGGAAAGAAAAAGGAAGGAAAGATGGAAGGAAATGAGGGAGGAAGGAAAGGAGAGGGGAGGGAAGGAGACACAAAAACCATTAACAGAAATCAAGAAATTGGCAGAGTGAACATCTGATTCACCCAACTGTTTACGTCTCCATTTCTCTATCTAACAGATAGGAATTTAAAACTAATTCTAATATGTCCCAATGATGATAATATCTTGAAAATGAGGAAAGTAGGGAATGAAGGTTTTTTTTATTTCTGCTTCTTTCTTTGTTGTTGTTTTCAGATCCTATGGGTTGTTGTATAAGCTATAGCGTCTTGTGATTTAATGATGGACTACTGGACAATCTTAGAATTACGAAGCAATGAACTGGAGTTACATAGCCTGGCAGTTTCCTATGGTGCATAAATACAAGGAAAATAACACACTATCAGAATGCATTATGAGCAGTAATCACAAACATCAGTATCTATTTAAATGAAGACCAAATTTCTAAGGTCTCAGCAGAGGGCTTGGCACATAGAAGGACATAGTAGTAATTCGCTACATGAATAAAGTGATCATGAAAATTATAAATTTATTACTAAATAAATGAATGTGTGATACTGCCCCCCAGCTGACAGCATCGTGAAGGTACAATAAACTTGAAGAAAGCCGTTTTGATTTTTTTCCAACAGCTGTAACTATGACCCAGTGACCACACAAATAAAGTTTCAAGTTCGCAAGGCAGGATCAACTGTGGAAAACCATGCATGTGTAGTAGAGAACACAGTGCAACAGCACCATCTTTGGTGTTTGATACTTTCATTCTCCCAATTTGAGGTCATGTCCACATCCACGCTGTAATACTTTGAATCTTAGCAGAGAGATTCAGACTAAATACAGTCTGCCAAAGCCCTGTACCCAGAATGATGGCTCCCTTCCACCCCCAACCTCTTCAGGCCAGTTAGAAAATACCTGTCAACCATAGTAATGACTAAAATCAAAGTCTTCCTTTTCCATTGATTAGAGAACTGCTGGCACAACAGCTACTCAGGAATAATAGTTTGACCAGTGATTTCAATATGTCTTTGGATATGATGCCCTAATTTGTAAATCTATTACTTTCAAAATTTATGTTTTCTTACAGCTTCAGATCTTAATGTAATGTTAATATACATTTATACTTTTGTGACAAATAATTTCTCTTGAAAAAGTCTACAAGCAAAGAATTTGATAGTTAAAAACCAGAACTTAATCTCCCAGTTGTAGGATATATCAGTGTTCTCTTATAACTTGATCAAATAAATCTTGTTGTTGGCTAATAAACTTTCAATACAGCTTTTTAATAGAAGCCTTACATTATAATAGGGTAATTAGGAGCAGGTAGAGGATGTTAGAGGGGGAAAAAGCAGTCAGGACACATCATTGGGACCAATAATAAATTAAGAGTAAATGACTGCTTGTGGAAATGTCAGTTAGTACAGATTATTTTGAGAACAATTTGGCAATGTGTCAAATTTTTTGACTCTCCATAATTAGTTTTAACTCAGTAATTCAACTTCTATAAATCTATCCCAAGGAAATAATTGAAAATATAAAAATGTTATATTCATTGCAACATAGACTAGTTAAAAATGGAAAACTACAGAACTGTCCGACCATATGGGAATGTTGAAGCCAACTGTGGTAAATCCACATGATGAAATATTAAGTTGTCATTATGTTTACAAGATATATTGGTTTGTAGTCTTATTTTCTTGTGATGTCTTTTCTGGTTTTAGTATCTGTGTAATGGTAGCTTCATAGAATGAGTTGGGAATTGTTCCCTCTTCTATCTTCTGGAGGAGTTTGTGAAGAATTGTTATTTATTCTTTTTTTAAATGTTTAGTAGAATCTACCAGAGAAACCTCCTGGGTTTTTTATTATGGATATTATTTAAACTACTAATTCAATCTCTTTATTTGTTATAGGTCTATTCAGAGTTCTATTTCTTCTTGAGTGAGCTTTGGTAGTCTATTTTTTCTTGAGTCTAATAACTTATCCATTTCATCTAAGGTATCTAATTTATTGTAATACAATTGTGCATAGTATTCCCTTATACTTTTGTTTCTTGTAAGGTCAGTAATAATATCTCCTCTTTTATTCCTAATTTAAGTAATGAATCTTCTCTCTTTTTCTCTTGCTCAGTCTAGCTAATGGTTTACCAACTTTATTAATCTTTTTAAAGAACGAATTTTTGGTTTTGTTGATTTTTCTCTTTCTATTCTCCAGTTCATTAGTTTCTTCTCTAATCTTTATTGTTGCCTTTTACTGCTTACTTTAGATTTAGTTTGGTCTTCTTTTTCCAATGTATTAAGGTAGAAGGTTAGATTAATGATTTGACATTTTTTTCATATAGACATTTTACACCTGTAAATTTCCCTCTAGGTACTGCTTTAGCTGCATCCCATAAGTTTTGGTATCTTGTGTCTTTATTCTCATTCATCTAAAAGTATTTACTATTTCCCTTACAATTTCTTCTTTGACCCATTGGTTAGTTTCTAGAGTGTTTTGTTTTGTTTTCATTTCCATGTATTTGGAGATTTCCCAATTTTATTTTTGTTATTAATTGCTAATTTCATTCCATTGTCATACATTTGCTAAAGCTGATGCTTCCAAAGACTCTCTAATGATGTGAGAAAGTGTTCCTGTTATCATTAAAATAATTGGCTCCTGTCTATTGAGCTTTACTAAGTGTCAGACACTACAATAAGAGCTTTTTATACATTATCACATTTAAATGGTCACAGCTGAGGCTCAGAGATTAAATAAGATTCTTAAAGTCAGGAAGCTGAATTCCCAAGCCCTTTCCCGTAACACTCTACTATGTATTATAATTGGGAAATTTAATTCTCTAGACCATATAATACAACTAAATAGAAACAGAATAAAAAATTTTTAAGCAGAGTACTAAAGGTGATTTGTTTTTCGGTAATAGGATTTTAATTAGCTTTTTTTCTTCTATTTCTTTCCAATTTTCCCTAAAAGATGCATACTTTATTAGTTAATAGAAAAAGTATTTTTAAGAAACTAACCTTTATAGTAAGGAAACGAAATAAATATTAGTTAGGAAAAAAAGTTAGAAAAGGAAAATTAATGGTAGATTTCTTTCAAGTTATGAATACTACTAAAATCTTTTAAGCTTTTCTATTATTGAATTATGGACCATAGAGCTGAAAATGTGATACGATACAAAAATACGTACTGCAAATAGCCGAGCCACCACATTTTTATTAATAACAATAAACAGCAACTAAAATTAAATCAGGTCATTGAGCAAAGAATTATGAGATAAAATTCATGAGAAAAACAAATTCTGAAAGGTAATAACTGCAGAGAAATTCAATTAAAAATATTACTCATTTGGCTATGGTTCTTATTCTTCCATTATTCCTCCCTCTTTCTTTCAGATGATCATTATTTGTCTTCCCTTTCCTTCTTTTTCTTCTCCTTTTTTTCCCCAAATTTCTCCTGACATTTTTAATGAAAATCATCACTCGATGCTTTGGTGCATGCATTCATTTGATGAATATTTATTGAGCTACTACCATGCTCTAGATCCTGAAGATACAGAAATGAAAGTGATGTGGTACCTGCTCTGAGATCACAATGTGGTAGGAAAGAAATATGTAAAAATGAGTCGTATTCATTGTCACAGCCTTGGGTAGAAGACCTGAGCATAACCTTAAAAGTGTGTCACCATCCATGAGATGGACAAAGGGGAAAGGATTTCTATAACTGCCACCCAAGTAAATATATAGAAGATACAACTATGTACATTTAGGAGACTACCCCAGGCTAGAGATATATTTTGGGGAGGGGCCATAGTTCTAACCATGATAAAGACGGATAAGACATTGTTCCTACCCTCTCAGCCACTGATTTGATTTCTACCACCATGGCTGTTTTGCCTGTTCCAGAACTTCTTATAATTGGAATCATACATCAGTACTCTTTTGTCTGTCTTCTGTCACTTATCATAGTACTTTTCAGATTCATCCACATTGTTGCTTGTATCAGTGGTTCAATTCTTTTTATTGCTGAGTAGTTTTCCACTATATCAATATACCACACTTTACCTGTTGATGGACGTTAAGATTGTTTCCAGTTTAGAGTGATTATGAACATCCTTATATGCACCTTTTTGTAGACATATTTTTTCTCATAAGTAAATATCTAGGGGTGAATTTCTCAGTCATAGGTTAGCTAGTTATACTTAACTCTATAAGATACTGCTAAACTATTTTTCAAACTGGCTATACCATTTTGCATTCCCATCAACAATTTATATGAGAGCTGCAATTGCTTCAAATCCTTACCAACACCTAATATTGTCAGTCTTTTTCATTTTATCCATGGTAGTGGGTATGAGGTGTTATCTTGCTTTGGCTCTAATTTGCATTTCTCTGATGACTAATGTTGTTCTTCATATGTTTCTTGGCCATTTGCATATCTTATGTTGTGCTCAATCAAGTTTTTGCCCATTTTTTATTGGATTTGTTTTTTCTTTTTATTGTTCAATTATAGGAGTTTTTAAATATTCTGAATAAAAATCCTTTGTCACATACATATATAGTAAATATTGTTTTCCAACTTGTAGCTTGCTTTTTCATTTCTTAATGACCTCTTTGGATGAGCCAAAGTTTTTAACTTTGATTAAATCCCATTTACCATTTTTTAAAATCATTATTTGTGCTTTTATGTTCTATTCAAGGAATCTTTGCCTACCTCAGATTACAAATATATTCTATATTTTCTTCTAGAAATTTTATAGTTTGAGCTTTTACAGTTAGGCCTGCACTCTCTAGATAAATTTAGTATATGGTATGAGTTATCAGTTAAAGTTAATTATTACGAAAATTTTCAAACACATAAAAATGTAAAAAGAATAGAATGATGAACTGCTAGTACCTATTACTCAACTTCAACAATTGCCTACTCATGGTCAACTTTGTTTTGTATATTCTCATGTGTATGAGAATGTATATGATAGGAGATATATATTCATCCCCTGAACTATTTTGAAAGAAAGTTGTAGAAATTATAACATTTTTTGTTCTGACCCAGAATTCAATCCAGGACCACATATTGCCTTTCATTTGTCCTATTTCCTTAACCTTCTTTAATCTAGAGTGGTTCCCTTAGCTTTTTATGTTTTTCATGACATTGAAATATTTTAAGAGAATGTGTCTTAATTTTAATTTGCCTGATTATTTCTTCATGGTTAGCTTCAACTAATCCATTTTTAGTAGGAATACTACATGAGTAATATTGTGTATTTCTCAATACTTCTCTTCAGGAGGCACGTGGTGTCAGGTTATCCCTCTATTTGGCAATGCTAAATTTGAGCTCTCTGTTAAGGTGGTATCTGCCAGATTATTCCACTATAACGGCAACTCTACCCGCCTTTTTAATAATTAAATAATCTATAAGGAGATAAGTGTCCTGTTCCCCAACAAACTTTCAATCGATAGTTGAGCAACCATCAATGATTTTTGCCTGAGTTATTACTGTGGTAGTTGGAAAATGCTGATTTCCTGACTTTATCATTCCTTTTATAGTTATTAGTTGGCATTCCACTATACTAAAGAGCTTTCTTTTGCTTCCCATTTTTAATTACCTAATTTAGGTATTTATGGCAATCTGCCTGGACTCATGAATATCTTTTTTAATTCAATATGTTATTTTCTATTACTATCGTTATTTATTTTAATATTCAAATTGTATAGGTTTGGCTGCTGTGACCCCTTTTAAACTAGCCAAGGTGTCCTCTTGACATGTCACCATTAGGCTTTTAAATTTTATATTGTTTTGTGTTTGTGTTTAGTACTTCTTTCTTTCCAGTCCAATAAAATGTGTCAGATTCATCTTACACTTTTCCTGCTCATAGAATCAGCCATTTCTCTCAAAAATACTAGTTCCTTTTCATGAAAAATGGTATTTAGAAGACAAAATCTGAGCACAAGCAGTGCTTCTTACGGCTAAGATATCATTACATCTAGGCTCCTTTAATAGAGAGGAAATAAACTTTTTTAGAAAATCATACGTTTATATTAGATGCCTCTAATTGCTATTCACCATCATAAGATTATGCCTCTACTTCTCCTATTCCACATTTTTACTTCACCTTCTTTCACAATGGCAACCCTGATTCTCAGCCATATCCATGCATTTACTCATTTGCTCATTACTTACACACCAAATGGTTTCAGAATTCAACTAATAATAAACCTAGTAAATAAAGTTTCCGATTTCTTTACATTCTGTCTTTAAAATATATTCTGAGGTTAAATAGTTAGAGTATAATATTTTATGAAGCAAATCCAATGTGTCAAATCATTTCAGCTATAAATATTTTAACATGACATGACCATAATGCCATTATCACATATAAAAATTAACAATTACTGGATTAACAAATATCCAGTCTTTTTGCAAGTCTCAAATTGGCTCATAAATTTCATAAATGCTCTTTTGTTGCTGTTTTGTTTTACAATTTGTTTCTTTGAACAGAAATGAAGTCTTTTGCAGTTGGTTGATCCATCTTAAGTCTTTTCTGATCTATACTTTTTCCCTCCATATTTTTGTTTGTTTTCTTTTAAATTTTATGTTTAAGAAACAAGGTCATTTGTTTTGTGGAGGTTGCTACAGATTTTCCTTATAGTGTAATTTATGGTGTTTCTCTCTCCTCTTTATTTCTGTAAACTGACAGTTGCAGCTAGAGGTTTGATTAGATTTAGATTCATTTGGGGAGAAGAAGGTTTCATTTTGTTTTGTTTTGTTTTTTGAGAGTAGAGGTTTAACAGAACTACTTTGTAGTAATATTTTTTTTTCTCC
Source organism: Rhinolophus sinicus (assembly GCF_036562045.2). NCBI lineage: Eukaryota > Metazoa > Chordata > Mammalia > Chiroptera > Rhinolophidae > Rhinolophus > Rhinolophus sinicus. The sequence goes on from NC_133756.1 coordinate 111,722,070, forward strand.
CATCAGGAAGCATATATCATCTGATTTTCTTCTTTTGTGTGTGATGTTACCAGCTGTTGATGCTCAATGCCTAGGTCCATTAATTCTTAAGACTGAAAAAGGAACCCTTTTTGAATTGGACAATGTTATAGATGCCACATATATGTATACATACCTCCATATAAACACATTGCTGGAAGCAGGTATATCTCAAGCCAACTCTTGTCGTTCCCTTAACAACCTCTTTTGTCTCATTATTACTTGTTCTTGAAACTCTCTTGCTTTCAATTTTTTTTTTCTGTATGAACCAAGGTATGTATAATACAAAGTGATGTCCCAAATTTATACTAACAATTTTCCAAAGGAAAAACAATTATTTTAGAGGAGGGGAGACAAGAATGAATTAAGAGGAAGGAAGCATTTATAAAAGATAAACAGGCCACAAAAATGGTGTGTCTGAGCTCAGTATAAATGTAAATGTAAATTCTGCCCAGAGAACATTCCTACCAGGAAGGTGACATTTTAGAACTATGAAACATTTCAAGCTTGAAAAATTAGAACAGGAAGATAGATGAAAAGAAAAACTGAAACATACCCATAGTTATAAAGTTTTCTGGATGAAAAGGATAAAAATATGTCAAAATTCATTCACATGTCTTAAGAACATGGGATTCGAGTGGGAGAAGTAGCAATTTGAGTTTTTTTTGTTTTGTTTCCTTTCTTTCTTCATGAAGTGTGTATTTTAGGTTAAGCCAGTTCATCAATGCCATTACATCTTGGGGTCAGGCTGGGCAATTTCATGCCAGTTTACTTAACAATTTAGAGACTTCTGAGTGACAGTGATAATATGCTGATTTCTGGTGTGGGTAGTCTAATGTCTGTCACAACATGAAAAGTATTCATTTAACAGAGACACAACAGAATCAAATAAACAAGGCAATGTGTATCCAATTGCAAGGGTTGGGGAGGGTGGTTTCCTCTCATTCAATTAAAGATAAAAAATATTACACCAAGTAAAAATATTTGCACCAAATACAGTTGAAAACATGCTATGATTGTTTCCTCTCATCCCATTGTTTGGGGTTTGGAAGAGGGGTTCCTATATTTTATTGCATTATTGAGATATAATTCGCATAGCATACAATTCACCCACTTACAATGCACAACTCAGTGTTTTTTATTATATTCAGAGGGTTATGCAACCATCACCACCATCTAATTTTAGAACATTTTTATCTCCCCTAAAACTAACACTATAGCCATTAGTTGCCACTTCCCACTCTCTGAATCCTCTGCTCTCAGCCCTGACCTGTTAATTGCTGGTCATACTCTGTCCCCTTGAAATACTTTTTATTTTATTTTAATTTCACATTATCACAAGAGTAAGAACAAAATAATAGATCCCTCAAAAACATGAATGTGTATCTAGAAATTATGACAGGGTACCCCACAAAAATATTGTTGAAGCCAATAGCATCTGATAGGTCAAATAAATACTTGCTGAGCAGTGACGCTGTCGAAATGATGACAGATTATGGTATCACTTACAAGAGTCAAATGTTAATAATTTTAAATATAAACTTGAAACAGGCTCAGGTCACAGAAACTTGTCTTGCTCATTAGAACAACTGTATTTGCAAATTCAGATCCTGATTTCACTCCTCACCAACTGAGTGACTCTGGGCAAATAACACAAGATTTATAAATATCAGTTTCCTCATCTGTAATATAAGAATGATGATGGTACCAACTTCATAAAGTTAGGGTGGAGGTTCGCACTTGTAGAGTTTTTAGAACCAAGCCTGGCCATGACAATTGGTCAATAAACATTTGTTGTTTTATCACTTTTTTTCATAAGAACTCAACAATTCAGGTCAAATTCCAAAATGGAATTCTTAGATATGCCAGCTTGCCCCATGTGATTGGTATTTTCAAAATCTCTGTTCAAAAAAGTTTCCTGTCAGGAAAGTAATTACATTCCTGTAATGTAGAGAAAAAATAGCATTGATCAGTGTGATTAATAGAGCTGTAAACCAGTCTTCAGTTGCTTTAGAGCCATGCGTTCTAGAAATAGTAAAAGTGCTAATTCATTATTCTCACCTAACACTCATGTAACAGATTTTTCTTTTCCAAATTAAAAGAAAAATAACAACAACAAAAAAGCTTATGTAATGGTATTAAACATGTCTAATAAAAAGTAAAGAATAGTGTGAGAGCATCATAAACTACATTTAACCTCTTATAGTTGAAATGTTTAACTAAGACCCTAACTGTGTAACTTTTGAATCTTCTGTGACTGTGAACTAAAGTTGTGATTTGATTTTTGTATCCATAAACATAAGGCAGTGTAACCACCAATTATTTTGTTACCCTATTCTTTAACTCTAATTCAAAATGGCTTTGGGTAATAGGCTGAAATGTTAGATGATTTTATTTTTGAGGAATTGTGTAGTTTCTGTTATTTAAAAAAGTGTGGTGCTAAATATTATGTCCCAATCAGATGACTCATGATACACAACATTTTCATACTTGGGAAATTTTAACACATGACAATCCTGTTTTGAAAAGATAAAAGAATTAATCACAAGCAACACATTTTCATTTTCCTTTGACCCCATGAGACAATTTAAACGATGTGATTTGCATGTGGCCCCATTTTGTCTCTCAGAGGCCTCCACATTTTCCATCTGTGTCTACATTTTAACCCCAGGCTTTACTCCTCTTGGCGTTGCTGTGTATTTGCATGAAAATTTGCATATTTTTTTGCATGACAAGTCATCCGTAATGTTGAAGTTAAATGTCTAACATATTTTGCAATGTCATGTGTCATTAATTCTTACATGATATTTTTTTTTCTTTTATTTTCAGTTACTGAAGTTTAAATATGCTTGAAATGTAAAAGTGGCATGAAACTGGAGTGATGCAAGAATATTTAATGTTTCTTTAAAATCTTACCATTTTTTCACTGGAAAAATTTGGGGGGAGTTCCCAGCCTTGTCTTTGAACACCAATCCTCAATTATAAATTATGATAAACCTATATTGAACATAAGTGCTGTCAGCAGGGTAATAAATTCCAAAGTAATACTTCTTTTTCCCCCTGAGAATATGTTTCTACTTCTTGAATATGAAGTATAAAATGCATCCCCTAATTTCATAAATTATTAAATATTTGATATATTGTTTTTCTTAAAGCCTTCTTAATGATACATAAAATTACACTCCCCTGACTTTGGTGAAAGAGTCTGGTAACTGTAAAAATAATGAATTACTGAATGACAGCACCAACATTTCAGTACTTGAATGTTTCCTGAAAGAACAGGATGACCAAAATGGATGTTTGATGTAGGAATGCATGAATATGCAAAGAAAATAAGTTATCTACACCATTTTGTAAGCTTCAAATCCATAAAGGCACATAACTGAGTCCCACCAATGGGCCAAGATACACGCATCCAAACAAGTGTTTTTCCTTCCAAGCCGTCACCTTACTGGCTGTACATTTATCCTACCAGCTACCATTGATAAAACTGTTTTAGAATCACTCTTGTCAAATTACCTTCAGAGTTTATTACATCCATTGGAATACCTATGTGGTAACAACATACTTGTTTCTCGGAGAGTAACCCTCAGAGCTAAATCAATCAAATATGGATGGCAATCAAGCTGGCAAAACATATTTTTTAAATGCTATGTGACTATGAAATTACTAACACTTGCATGGCTTATAGTTCATAAAATGACTGTGAACACATTTCCCAAAGAAGGACCCCAGCAGACATTTACTTAACAGCAACAGTGGGAATAAATGAATTTTTCTTGAGTCTTCTAGGCAAGCATCTGATATTCACTTGAATGAATAAGTTCTAATATATGTATTATATTATGTATATATGTATTATTTTAAATTCAGCCTCATTTAAGCTAATGGAATGGTTTACATTTTTAAGGACAGTCCTTCTTCCATTCTTTTTTATCATATCATAATATAGATAAGTAACCATTATATCTCCCTTACTTGAGTAAATATCAATTTAGTACCTCTTTAGTAACAATTTTAACAGATTTTGGTTGACTGTGTCCTTACTGTCACCAGCTAGCTCTGTAGCATTGTCAGGAGACTCAACCTCTCTGTGCCTGTGACACCCTTGTCTACAAATGAGGGCTTGGGGCTCAATTATATTTAACACCTCTTTGAATGAAAATATTACGCGATATCACATCTGTGTATGAAACAGCTATAATTATCATATACGTATCATGAATCTCCACACTTCTCTTGGGGTTTTAATTAAATCCAAGCTGAAGTAACTTAAATTCAAGTTATTTAAAAAGACATCTAGACACTGATGTGTCTAGTGTCTCTAGGAAAATATTTTCTACCTGATGATAATGATCCTGAAGATACATGTGTGCAGTACTTTAAGTTGCTGCTGCCCTACGCGAGTCTCACATTTTAAGAGCTGCTCTCATTATCCTCATTATGCAAATGAAGAAGATATTGAGGGTCAGAGAGATTTAGTTGCCTGTCTGAGGTGATAGACGAGCAAGCTGTAGAGCCAGACAGAAACTATAGGTCTTCTGCTTCCAATTTAATGCTCTTTTCCTCCATCACCATATCTGCAACCCATCTTTTAATTAGGAGATAATTCTTCCAAGGTGTCATCATTCCGAATTTACACTCCTTGAAAATAAAATCTGCCTTTAGGAACCCTCTGGCACCTCTTTAGACTATCCACTTGCGTCACTGCAGCTCTCTCTGCTTTTACAAACTAGTTGTTTTGTCAGCATGAGTGTGACAACAATTAGACGTCCCCTGTTTTTGCCCCATGCCTTTTCTCCTTCACAGTCATTCAATGACAAGCGTAAAAAGAGCTTCATCTTTTCACGAAAATTCCCATTCTACAAGAACAAGGAGCAGAGTGAGCAGGAAACCAGTGATCCTGAACGTAAGTAGATTCTCAAAGAGAATGTCACATACAACACAAGATATAAAAATCCTTCACGGGCAACACGCATGACGTAGGCTCCCCCACGCCACACGCCTAGGCAAACAAACATGGCAGACAGGCAGGTCAGGGCTTACTACTGTGACCAGTGTTTGGCTGCAGTCTGGATCCACCCCTTGAAGAAGCTCTTCTGTGAGGAATGCATTGGAGAGGGACTTGAGGAAGCTGGGACTTTGCTTCCAAACGTTTACCTGTGACCAGGAGTGGGTCTGGTTTGCCTTTTCTATCATGCAACTCTCTAGGGCTCGAGACAAATTCTATTCTGGGCAGGAATATTGGATTCCATTGCCACCTACATAGTTTGAAATGCATGCTAATTGGGAGCGATTAAATTCCTTGTATTGATTGCTAACATTTGTTCACTCTTTCTCTCCCAATAGCTCACTTACTGAACAGTGAGCTTGTATTGGTGGATACTACATCTAAGAATGTGTCATGAAACTTGGAGTGGATCATTGCTCTGAGTGGCACAGCTCTGTGGCAACATTGGCAGTGCACAAAAATGGCATCTGCTAAATCTTTCTCTTTTTGTTACAATCTTCTGCTTAAACGTTTTGAGTTGCTTTACAAATCTTTGAGTCTCAGCCCAGAGAGTTTGGGGTAAAAGTTGTTTCAAAAGGAGAGAGACTGGGATCCAGATTGCTTAGGCAACACGGTCTGTCATGGTAGTATCCATTTCAACTCCACTGACTTCTTCCTTCCTCTTCCGTGGCTGTTCTTCCTCTCTCATTGCTCTCTCTGGGGACTTCCATGCAGGACATCCCCGGATTAGGTGACGACGGTTATGGAACAAAGACTCTGAGTAAGTTCCCAGGAATGGTCACTGTAACTTTTCTTTTCTTTTCCCTTCCTTTTGAGTTTGGCTTTTGTTCCTTTTCTTGAGGGCCTTTCACTCCTAGCATGCACAAGATGCGAGTTTTATTTGTTACCTAGCTGTGAATGCTCCTACAAAGTAATTTTGAAACGTTTTGTTCTGCATGTCAGCATTGAAAAGCAAAGTGTGTCAGGCACTGTAACTTCTGTTGCAGATTACACCTTCCCTTTCTGACCATGTGATATGACCAACATGGTCCTGATGCCACCTGTTGCATCCCTTGCTCTGCTGCCTAATACTTCCCGGAGAGCAAGAAGCCATGTTGAATGAAAGGGCAAGCTAAATGTTCCAGAACAGGAAAGCAGAAACGTACTTTATGTCCTTTCTTCTGCCATTTCACCCAGACCTTGCCAAATTCCACAATTGGGTTGTGTGTGGCTATCAGTAAAGGAGCTATTTTACAGTCAAAAGGAACATGCATTCTCCAAAAGTAAATATTAAGCTATGTGATCTCCCACGAATAATTCTTTGTTATTAACTTTGATTTTTTTCTGACTTGCAGTGATCCTGCTTGAAACGTTTGTATGATAAAGTTTTAGATATGTATTAATATATTTCTCTATTAGTGATGTAGTAGCTGCATTACGTAATCAGATTTTCATTTTATAGTGGAAAATAAAATATATTAAACCTTTAAATCTTTTAGTTATTAATGCCTTTAGTCTGTGTCTCGTTGCACTGAGCAATAAAATATAATCAGCCTGTGTGTTAATATACTATGCTATGATTTTTCTTTCTTTAATACTAACTCCATTGTGTAGGCACCAGTGAAATAAGAACAGCGTTTTTGTGTCTTTTGCAACTGTATCACATATTCAATTTTTGTTTGTTTTGTTTTAATTTAACAGCTATGAGCAATATTTTTAGAAGCTGTTCATTTGTATAAAAATATAGCATTGAGCTGAACTTTGTTTTCAAGAGCTGTTTACATAACCCTGCGTAATAATACCTTTCATCCTTCAAATTGTTACTTTGGACTTTTTTTAAAGCTATGTATCTGTAGAAAACCAAATCTGATCAAGAGTAACCACTGAGCTCCTTAAAGATGAAAACTTTATCTTTGAGTCTCTATATGGAAGAGGTCATCAAATTTTTCTTGAATTCTTGGCTGAAGTTAAAATATTGATTTCAACATTGTCCAGATAACATCAAGTACCACCAAAGAGGGTTCCTAAATTTTCAGTTGAGTCAGGAGAGGGAAGCATGTTAATGCATTGCTAATAAATGAACATCACTAAAAGGTAGTGGCTATTGGAGTGTCAAAAAATAGGAGTGATGCCTTTTTAAATCCAGAATGTGTAAATGTTTCTTTACTCTTTAAAAACTGAACAGACTTCACTAGGTGAGGTCATTTGCCAATTAATGTTAGCGTTAGCCATAATTTAGACTTTAGCTGGAACATATTTTTAATTCCTTTTTACCTATAAAATGAGAAAATTCTGTTATCCAATATCTTGATGCTAAGAGACTGGTTGTTAAATGAAACGCTGCATGGTCCTACATTTTCCAGAGATAGTGTAGCTGAATTCTAAATTATTTTCAAAGTTAAAATCAAAAACAAACAAACAAAACACTGCCATCCCCAATTCTAGGTACTTAAGATAATCATGTACATAAAGATAGACCATTGTTGGGTGTATACCTTGACTTGCGTTTCAGTAACAGAAAACAAATTTGCACTGATTCATCTACACTTCTTTCCTAGTACCCCTCTTCACTTGTAAAATGTGTGCCCAATTAGTGCTGCAGTTCTGTTCATATACCAACATACAGAGAAACAATTCTCGTGAATTTAACCCATGCTTTGGTTTTCATTAGTTTCATGCTCTAAAAGTAATCCATCCCTAATGTGTTCATTAACTTGATTATGGGAATCCTTTATATATATATATATATATATATATATATATATATATATATATATAATCTCAAATCACCACTTTGTACACTTTACATGCATTATAATTTTGTCAACTATTCCTCAGTAGAGCTGAAAGAAAAGAAAACAAATCCATCCAATTGGCAAAAATCTATAGCAAATACATTTTAAAGCACCTTTATCCTGTTAGAGAATAATGTTATATATTCTTTTTCTAAAAACGTACAATTGCCACTTTTGAAAAAGCTGAAGTTGTTGCTAATGAGCTTCAGAAATCAAATAGTTACATATTCCTCACTTAATTAACCTGCTATACAAAGAAGCTGATAAGCTGATGAATTTATCTTCTGTACCTTAATACATAGTACAGATGAAAAGATATGATTTTATAAGTAAAAGCTATAAATCTGACATATACATCTCTGTTATGTGAGTTAAAAGGTGTTTTTATGACAATTTGAAATAAAACTGTACAAGCAAGTCATTCAACATGAATTAGAAACGTACTTCATGCCAGGACTTGCTTGGTATCAGAGCATTTATCTCCTGCCTGTTCCATTCTTCCAGAACCTAATAGCTATCCAAGCAAGAGTCTTAAAGTAAAAACAGGGAAATACTGAGCTGATTCACACACCATTTTTCAGTGACTCATTTCTTCTCCAAGGTTTTCTACTCACTCACTGAAGCAGGAAAGCTCTCCAACAATCCCTTTTTACCCTGAGAACTAGTTTAGGAATTCTTTAAATAGAAATAAAGTTCAAGGGATTCCAGGGATCAACTGGCAATTTGAAATGTAATGTTCCTGCAAAACACCTAAAGGCCAAACTAGAGAAACAAAAAGCCTGCAAGAAAACTGCCCATTTAGAAGCTCCTGAATTTATAGCCAAGAAACATCCAGCTGAGATGTTGACCTTAGTAACACCAATCTAGAAAATCAGACCTAGAGGAATGGGTCAAAGGAACGTGCTTAGATGACATTATACATTTTTTGTAATTAAAGATACTTTCCTAAAAAGGAGACACAGCAATCAAGTAATAGTTTCCTCCTGTAAGATGGAGATAAAGTTTTCATCTTTTTTATCTTACCTGCGTTTTCTTAAAGCGGTCTCCTCTGCAAACTTTTACTAGCCTTTTGCTCACATTTCTAGCCGCCTTGCATGAGTGTATTAAGTTCTGGCTGCTCCCCAGTGCTTGGTATCTCTTTAATTTGCTGTGCTGTTTTTGCAGAACATGTTTCTTCTAATGCCAGCGATAGCGAAAGTAGCTACCGTAAGTTATTGCTTTGGTTTGTGCTTCTTTCCTTTGCAATTGCCTCATTGCCCGTGGTGGTCATTTCAGATTTTTGCTGTTGTGTTTCGATTGCTGCCCTTTTATCATCTTCATCCAAAGCAAATGGCTTGAAATGAAATCATCCTTTGATGTGGAAAGATACAAAAGACACTAGGGCCATCGGTGAACTCTTACGTGATTTATGCAAGCAGTTCCTATCTCAGTTGACTGTGGTCTATGATGCAATTCTCCCAGAGAAGGTAGGGGGAAGTTCAACCCGGTAGATTTTGACATTCTGCCCCTTCCAAAATAATTTAAACTCCTTGCAGGAGGGTTGAAAAGTCATGGGGTTTTTTTTCTTCTCATTTTGCCTTTTCCTTTCCGTTCCTGGCTCCCCTTTACCAGAGAAATATTCATAAATGACGGTGTTCCTTTTAAATAGAGCATGAACCTTTTATATCTCTTCTCTCCTTGATTACTATTTTAATGTAGTTACTATGCTATATCTAACTTTATATTTTTGATGGTTGGGAAGTGATGAAAAAGTTTCATCCTTTAATGTTGAAGGAACTCACGTGTGTTTTTTTAAGTGAACAAATCTTGGATCAGAAAGCTTAGCTGAAAAGGTAGGTAACTACTTAAAAATTATTTCTGGTCTTTGTTTGGTCACCTCAAGCCATTTGCTTAGTGTACAAAAATATTCACCAAACACCAAACACATCCTTTTGATCCATTCTTATGGTTTCTTACCACCTACTTATTGGTTTTTGGTGACAAACATAGGTACATATTATTACTGTGATTTTTACAATTTCTATAGTATTTATTTGTAGTCCTTAGTGAAATGGATTACTCAAAAATCAGTTGCCAAAGATATTTAAAAAACTGCCGGCCCAATATATAGGACCCATAGCTACCAAGACAGAAATTGGTTAGGTTTTTGTTTGGTTTTTTCTTTCCTTGAATATTGAATTAATTGAAAACTAGAATAGTTTTTGTTTGTTTTGATTTTGGTTTTTCCATTATAGCATGGTACTCTACAAAACCATGCCTGTTTTGAAGTGGGGTGCCAAGTAGTTTGCTTGGAGTGTGACAAATTTAAGTTGGATTTTGCGAATGGCTTTGGAGAATCAGTTGGTGGCAAATAGAAAACAGCACAAAAGAGGAAAGATGGCAGAGGGAAGTCAAGGCCAGAGGAAGAAGATGAAACATACCACAGAATGAAATGAAAAAAACTTGTGATGAGACACCCTTGATCCATCAATTTTAGAACCACCTAATCTTCTTTAAAAGAAAGACAAGTCTTATTAATGAAGGAATCAAGTGTTCTCATTCTCAATGTGGTCCTTAATATTTTTTACATTTTTTCTATTCTTATAATTTTTACAACTGTCCAAGCTTGGAGAAACATCCTCCCACCCTTCTTTTCATTTGATTTTACAATAAGAAACCAAACCAAGAAGAAGTGACCAAAGATTGTCCCCATGACACCTGCGGTACCCTCAATATAACTTGTTTGCTGAGTTTCATGGAGACCAATGACCCTACTTTCTTTGATGTTCAGTTTTCAATTTTTAAGGGTTGTTTGTCCCTCCTGTAGACACATGTATAGAAAGGGGAAACATCATACCTTATTTATTCAATTTGTTTTATGGAAAGTATATACAAGAACTGCCTTTTCCTTTGGAAATCTTTTTTTAGAGTATTTTAGAGGTCCCTCTTTCTTCTTCAGAGGTGGGAATATTTTTCCAAGAATCATTAAGTTATAAAAATTGGGCCAAAGCTTTCAGCAGCTCAACACATTTTGGTAGTGATGCTCCAAGATGACATCAAATAATCTTTTCACTCTCAAATAGTAGGTGCACATAAATGTTAATTGAGTGAATAAAGGAAACAAGTTACAAGCAGCTTGAGTTATCTATGAGAAGAGTTGGCACTGGACTCTATGATATTACTAGAGCAAATGTGGAGTCCAATAATCTATAATGGCTTGGTTTTCATCTGAGGTTATAGAAGGTCAGCCACTCAGATTGCTTTCTTTACAAATGACCAAAAATAAGAAGAGTTTTTGTCATAGCTTAGAGGAGTAAATGATATTTCTTTCCCCAATATGGAAATATGAGGAATTCTAGGTGAATATTCATTTACCATTCAACATCTACTATTTGTCATGTTCTTTTCATAGGCACCCTGAGACCCAATATGAATCTCAACCAACTCTAGAACTCAGCACACATATAGTGGAGAGATCATAAATTAAAAATGCACAAAATATGGCAGTTTCTAGGGTAAGAGTCTAGCCCAAAAATAGCGGGAGCTTCAGAGGTGATTTCAAAGAGAAAATTCCCCTTGAGCTGAGCTTTGGAAACATGAGGTTCTTGCCAGCTAGACAAGTTGAGGTAGAAACTTTCCAGGCAGGGCAGGGGCAGGGAAAAAGGCAGAGGCTTGAGACAGACATGGTTTCCAGAAAATGCCCTTTTGAAATCAAAATAGGATGCATTTTCTATTGAATTCCTGTCTTTGCTGTAGTTATGACTGACCTTTTTGTTTTATGAATAGCAGTATAGACAAATACTAAAAAGACACTTTATTCACTGATCTTCAGGTATTATGTTTTAGTCTTAGCACCATTTCATGTCCATTCTGGGGACAAATGGCTTTTTAAAAATGGTCAGTATTTAGAAACAAAAACCCAGGCCACTATGTTCCACAATTCTAGAGGGCACCATTCACACTGCATCCTGGAGTTACACAGTGTGACAACCTTCCTTGAAAGCCTCACACATTTCCTGAGATGCACACACATACACACACACACACGCACATTTACACAAACTTCAAATTCTAACAAATAGCTCAGAACTTTGCTGCACCATCTCAAGCATTAAGGTTTTATTTTTGCCAAAGTCCAAATATAATGAGCACTAGCCAAAATGCAATTAATTACAGCGCATGTTGTCTAATTATACAAAATGGCACACCTCAAAACTATCTTATTTAAAGGCTAATTCCAGATTTCTGTCTCTCAACAAAGTAGAACAGTACAGGCTTCTATTTGTGGTTGTTTTGTGTCTTAGCTTTCAATTGCCCTTGTATTGAGATGCAATCAAGAGCATGTAGTCATAATGGAGACTTCTCAAATCTCCACAGCGGAAGACCTGCCTTCCTCACAGCTCAGTAAAGCTCTTTATGGCCTTATGGATATGGGGGAGCTAATGACCCTCCTTCTAACCCGCTGGTGCTCATCAGCTGAATTGGATTTTCAAAATAAGGATCTTGAAGCAAGGATCTGAGTGAAATTTTGAGGTGTTGACATGAGGAGACCCAAGACGCTTCCAATGTAATCAGTCAAAATGATGCCTATTTTCTTCTTTCTCCACTCGGCTCAAATATTGCCCTTATAGTTCCTCTAGTTCTTTAACCTTTATAAAGCAGTTTTTCATTCCATCTATTTTCTCATTTGATTTCTGCAGCAAAGCTATGAGATATATCTTATAGTAATACTCCATTTCCCAGGAAGCTGAAGCTGCAAGAGGCAACATACCTCACAAATGTGGTAGCATTTCAAGTCCAATTAAGATATTTTAATTCTGAATCCCATACATTTTCACTCTAACCTATAGTTTGTAATCCAAGCCTCTTCACATATTATCTAGTACATTTCAACCATTCCATACCACCTATTAAATTAATACAAGCAGCAGCATTTATATAGGATTGACTATGTTCTAAGCCTGGTGTTAATGTTCTATGTATATTAACTGATTTAATCTTCTGAACGCCCCATGGAGACACTGAACCACTAATTCACTATGTGATCTTAAAGAAATCACTCAACGTCTTTGAACCTCAGTTCTCCTATGTAAAATGAGTAGCTTGGGTTAGAACAGGGAGGGCAAGTAGGTTTTAATCAAGATTCCAACTCTGACTGATTGGTCATAACTGCCTGAAGAGTTGTATTGAAAAGTATTGAGGCCAAGTTGAGACTTGTGGCAACGATCAACTTGTGATGCCTGTGACGGGCCTGGAATGGGGGTGGTAACATCATGTGCTACACAGTCACCATCTATGAAACACATAAACTCCAAACCCTTTCTTAACTTTAACATTCTATGGCTCTAAGAACCTAACTTATTCTTACTAATCATCAAATCCAGGCACTGAACACTAAATTTAGAACATTAAATGTATCACCACTGGGCTTCACCAGCCTCTCTTTTCTAGTTTCAAAAATTCCTGAAGAACATCAATTTGCTTTTCTCGATCGCAAGTGCATATCCAGGTCTTACTCCTAGTCTCTCTTATTGTGACTTGCTTCCAGTTGAAACACAAAGTGTTTCATGGAGATTGGTACAAAGGCCTTTGCTAAGTTTCCTACAGCTGCAGATGTCCACACACAGCGCTGCCACTCGCCCACTCTCAGCCACACAATTGCAAAAACAAGACCAAGTAATAGTCTGTACCTTTTTGTCAGCTGTTATTTCCAAGTGCCAACACCTCCTGAGCAAAAAATAAAAAAACTACTAAGAATAACTATTTTGTGGAGATGACACAGCAGCATTTTTTTTAAGAGTTTGTGTTTACGGATGGAACAACTTCTGGCCTCTCAGTGACTCTGACCCAGTTCAACTCCTATCTCTGCCACCCATCCTTTGTTCATCTGTAGGGTCTTCCCTTACATCCCAGTCCCCACAGAGAATTCTATATCTCTTGCCTTTTTGAGATAGTGTCATATACTCCACAAGGAGTCAAAAAAGATATAGTTTTAAGTCTTGACTCCACTATTTACTAACTGAGAAAACAGACTCCATTGATGTCTCTGAGCTTCAGTTTCTTCATCTGTAAAATGGGTTAGCACCACAGCACATACCTAAAAAGAAATAGCTGTGAAAAATAGACGCCCATGGATGTAAAAGCCCTTGATGGCCTGGAATACACACATGAGTATCTTTCCTCCCTTGCTGTGACTTTTATTGCCTTCTCTTCTCAGTCTCCTTTCCATTATCCATAGAGCTTTTTATTCTTGAACATGAAAGTGAAAATCGGTTTAAAGTGCTGAATTCCCAGCTATTCTGTAATACCAGCTGCCATAGCTTCCCTTCCTTACATACTCCCTGAGTGTCACAAGCTCTTTAGTATTGGGATGGGCCTTATAAGGAGGTACTTTGCCACTGCTGTCCGCTAGTCTTACTGCTCTGAACAAGAGTCAGTGCCTTTGGTAAGTTAGAAAATAAACCAAAAAGCAATGAATAAACAAAGAACTACAGAACTGTCTAACAAAGTTAATCAATGCTATGTTGCCTTGACCAGTTTTCTGAATCACAAATAATACATACAGACACTAAATGTCTTATTTAAAGTTTGCCTTTAGAATGTCCCATCTGAACGATCTGCAAGGTCATTGGAAAGAAATTCCTCCTACAGGAACATGATGTGTTACATTCACTTAGAGAAAACCACACTTTCCAAAATGAAAACCTGCACAGAAATGCAAAGTAGAACCTATCTTTGGCCTCATTGATCATCCTGTTTTCTACCCCTAAAGTCAGAATGCAAATTCACTGACCTCTGTGTGTTAAACACTGGGGAAAGAGTAGAAAGGGAAACCCTTGCATTCATGGACTTCCCAGTCTAGTGGAGAAGTCTAAGTATCATCTAATGGTTAAAACCTTTCTTATTCCATTACATTCTTTCCTCATATCAATCATTTCATGGAGATTTCCCTGTAAAGTTACAGCCTAACATTGCAGTGTTAGTCTGTGATGCTTCAATTCCTAAAGCTATGCTTTTCCCCCAACCATTTGACACTTATTTTTTTGAATTCCTATAACCTCTACATCTCAGGCTTTAGATAATTGAGGCCTGGGGCTTAGCAATCAATCATCTTTTTTCCTTTTTTCTTTCTTTTTTTTTTCTTCTTTTTTTGCCCAGTCTCTGTAAATTTCAGGAGTTTTGTTTATTTAAAGGAATCATTTTTTCCTGAATGAAAAAAAAAAATTGAGAATCTGACTCCTCATATACCAAACCACTGTCCAGATGTGGGATTGTCCCCTGAAGACTTCTGGAGGAGCTATAAGTAGATGCCACTTAGAAGGAACATCAGGCCCATTGTCCGTGCCCTTAGGAAGTAGCTCGGCCTAGCAGTCCTTTCTGACAGTGGGCCCTGCTTGAGGGTGAGGTAAGATGTGGCAGGCCAGGGCCATTTCTCATGCTTCAAAATGTAAGACACTCCACCCCACCTCAGCTACCCAGTCTCCAGGGAAGACATCTGTACTTTATCCACATATTGTTTAATTTCCCCAAATCACTTGTCAGTATCAGAACTGTCTGTGATAATAACTCCTTGTATGAAATAAACTCACCGGTCTGATGCTGTGACCACTGAAGGAGCAGCATGTGGTCCTGACAGACTGTGACAGTGTGTCAGGGATAATGAAGAGATAAAGCAGTGAGATTCATTGCCCTTTGGCATCAGGGAAAACTCATATCACAGTCCTCCTCCATAGAATAGCAGACAGGAAGTCCTTTTCAACAGCCCTAAACTATTTCTCCACCAAAGCTTAAACAGGCCTAGGCCTGAAGCAAATGAAAGAGCAGACCCTTCTGGGTTTGCAGCTGAATCAGACTGATCTCATGCCCAGGTCATCAACTGCGTGAAAAAGATGACTGAAGAAAATAATTGCCTAAAACCAATTTACGTCCCATGGTTATTGTTGACTTGAGGCCCACCATGAATCAGAAGCTTGTAGCAAATGATGTTGGAGGGCTTGACACCTTTACTACATTATCTTTCTTAATTCTTTTTCCAAAGTCTCAGGCTAGATTAGGCAGCAGTTATAACCAGTGATTGAGGGTGTGCCTCAATTTTTTATCTTCATGAATTGACCCAGCATTTTCCTGATGAATTAACATTAGAGTAAAATCCTCAGTGCCTTGTAGTATATGCTGATGAAGTTTTTGTGTCAAATAAAACAGACACTTGCTTTTGAACGATGTGCTTCTCTGGGAAATAAAATAGAAGAGGAAATAAAAGGACCAGAAATGCTGATAATGTAGTAAGTAGCAAATGATCGGACGGACCCTGTCCTTGAACTAGGTGGTGTTAAGTAGTAATGCTGGGTGTAGAGGCCCCGCTGCTTCATTTCTCAGTGTCTGATGGAAGGCGGTCTCATAAGTCACTGTCCTGATGTACTGTAGATAGCTGGCCTCCAGTCATCACTTAGAGGTATGACCATCGATAGCCTGACACTATGATAGTGTAAACAGTTCTGTGAGGATGAAAGAATTTTTGGAATGGTTCAAGAAGCAAAAGCAAGGAAAATTAACCCTAAACTGTGTCTGTTTCCTGTGTTTCAGAACAGGGCTTGTAGCTGTGGTGTATGACTGCTTGTTAGTTCACTGTAATTTTTCTCTCTTCTCTTCTCAGGAGGGCAAGAAGACTTCATTCTTTCTTATGAGCCTGTCACAAGGCAGGAAAGTAAGTTTCCCAGCATGCTATGGTTCCTGGTTTCTAGGTCACAACAGGTGACACCATTACAGGAGGGAAAGAGGGAAGGCGTAAGGAAAATAAACTCTGCTTAGTGCTCAGCTGTCGGCAGACCAGACGCTCTCTCTTTCGCCCTGTCGTCAAACTAACAATTTTCCTGCTGACCATGGGCAGTGACAGCTCCAAAGAAGATGGAGCAGCTCTCCAGATGAGTGGTTCTTAGTGACACCCAAGTCACTAGCGAGCTCCATCTACAGGACCAACGGGTAAAATCGAGAGACTGACAACAGCTTAGTATCGGGAAGGGCTTTCTAGCAGACCTTTCCTAAGATACAAGCCACCTGTGAGCTGATCCAGAAGTCTGCATTTTCTTTTCCTGGAGGCATTCATACAGAGGCTAATGGCTATTGACAAAGATATTGCAAAGAAAATTCAAGCATCAGATGAGGAGTTATACCTAATGAACTTTAGAGTTCTCCCAACCCCATGATACAAAGGAATTGGGAAAACTCCAGCAAAGTATAAAGAGCATTTTGAGCTGAGGAAAAGAAATTATAAAAACATTAAGTTGTCGTTATTACTAACAATTACTTTTTAAAGTCATTGTCTAAACAATGGCCAAATAACTACTTTGAAATCTTTTTTCTCCTACTCAATTGACTAAATTCAATAGCTGTTTTGACATTGTGTAGGCATAACCTGAGAGTAAGCAAAACCCTTCCAAAAATGGCTTTTCATTGATAGACACTGCCGTTGCTTTTCCCTGTTAGTTAATTCCAGAAAGTAGGCAGAGCGAAGATAATGAGTGTGAAACATCAATTTCCCTAGGCAGGTCTGTGTGGGCAATTTATCCAATGAAGTAATGCCCTCAGCAGTTCTTACTGTTTGACAATGTCACTATAAAAATCACCCTTGCATGGGGCTGGCCCAGTGGCTCAGGCGGTTAGAGCTCCATGCTAACTCCGAAGGCTGCCGGTTCAATTCCCACATGGGCCAGTGGGCTCTCAACCACAAGGTTGCCAGTTCAATTCCTCAACTCCCGCAAGGGATGATGGGCAGTGCCCCCTGCAACTAAAATTGAACCTCCCGGATGGCTCAAAAGTTTGTTGGAGCGCATCCTCTCAACCACAAGGTTTCTGGTTCAACTCCCGCAAGGGATGGTGGGCTGTGCCCCCGCAACTAGAAAACAGCAACTGGACCTGGAGCTGAGCTGCATCCTCCACAACTAAGATTGAAAGGACAACAACTTGACTTGGAAAAAAGTCCTGGAAGTACACACTGTTCCCCAATAAAGTCCTGTTCCCCTTTCCCAATAAAATCTTAAAAAAGAAAAAAAAAAGAAAATCACCCTTGCAGGACAGTTTTGCAGTTGTTTCCACATCTTCCTTCTTATCTGCATCTTCCTTTCCTTCTGCAGTAAACTATACTCGGCCAGTGATTATCCTGGGCCCCATGAAGGATCGGATCAACGATGACTTGATATCTGAATTTCCTGACAAATTTGGCTCCTGTGTGCCTCGTACGTATCATTTTTCTATTCTCCAGAAAATAAGCTTGGCTCCTTTTGAGATGAAGAAACATGATTCTTTTCCTCCACTATTCTCTCCAGTGGTTCAAATACTACCAGTTACCTGTTATCCAAGCATCTCATTTAATTTTCTCTGCCTAACACTTTTTATCTACCCTGTCATGTATTGTTTTCTATCTAGTGAGTATAATATGTTCTCCCACCTGACTGTGGTTCCCTAGAAGGCAGAATGAATCTTGTCTTCGTAACTGCTGTGGCATTTAAAATAGAATAAGATTGTGATAGGTATGTTCTCATAGGATGATTGAAATGCCACTGAAACATCTTTTTTCCCAATAAGAAAGATCAGACAAAAAGCCACAGGTTGAAATCCTCAGGGCCATGTGTCAATCCAAAAAGAAAATAGCGTTTCCCCTATGTTTTAATAGTCTAAGTGTTGGGAGGATGAAGACAAAAAGATAAATAGAACTTTAATCTATCCTCTAGCCATTACAAGCTTGAATCTACTTTCCTGTCATTATAGACAATCATCAGGGCTCCTGGTCCCTCTGAGTACAGCCCCATAAATTCTATCTGCTCTTCCTCCTTCCACTCCACCATACTTTTCCCACTCACCCACCTCCGTCTCTCTTCCCATTGTGTCACATAAAAATCCATAAAGGCCTTCTGTGTAGATAGACAAACCACCAGAAAAATTTTAATTTATTCGATAATCAAGCTCTTACATCTCATCCCAACAAATATTTCTTTCTCACGCTACATTTTTTAAGCTCTATGCTTTGGAGTGTCTGTGACATTTCAGTGCTGCAAATGTCCCCTGGAATATATAAGAATAGCAGGAATTGCATATATGTGCAGTACATGCACAGAAGGGGCTGGATGATGGCTACATCTCATGAAACGTTCCCAGCAAGGGCTCTGGGAAGAGACCCTGCCATAGAACAAACATATCCTGAGAAACACTAGATAGAAAGGATCAAGTCAAACCTTAGTCCATTCATAGCAACTTCCAGTTCCTCCACTTTTGAAAGGAAAACAAAAAAGGCCGTCCTAAAGCATCATTTCCATTTCCCCCTTCACCTTGCACACTCTTTTCTTTCTTTTTTTAATTAATAGCACTATTTTATGATAATCAATACATGTTCATTGTACAAAACTTGGAAAATGCTAAAAAGAAAGTTAAACAAGAAAATAAAAAATATACAGAATCCCACACAGAACCCAGATATAACAACACTGTTAATATTTTCTTAGATTATCATCTACTCTTTCTTTCTATACATGCATATACATTTTCTCCTGTGATTGAGTACATATTAAATATAAGTATTTTTTGCTTAATATTATTTAAATTTTTATATAAATATTTTAAATGATTATTATGTCATAATTAATCATTTTTCCTCTATGGGTATTTTGGTTTTTCTTTACTTTTCACTATTATGAATTATAATTATAATTGTAACTATGCGTTATAATTATTGTTTATAATTTATAAACTAATATAATTGAACATCTTTAAGGATAAAATTTTATATAAGTTTTGATCATGTTTTAAGCAGATTACTAGGAATAGAATACCTGAGTCAAAGATTGGAAATATATTAACATTTTTTATTTATATTGATAGATTGTTTGCCCTTTTCCTCTTACTAAGAAGTTTAGCTATCTCTAGCCATGATTAAAGTTTAATCCCGCCTTAACTATGGTGATCTTGTTTGACATCTTTTAAAATCCCTGAATATATTTAAACTGTATGTCCATTTTGTTTTTTGGTTACATGATATATTGTCTTACTTCTTTGCATATGCCATTATCTTTTATTATGTGCTGAACATTGTGAGGCTACATTATTGAGAGTTTGCATTTTCTTAACTTCCTTTATAAAATATTAAGTTTTGGTTCTGGCATCTAATAATTTACTGACAGATCAGCTTCTTCCAGTAATGACTTGGTTTTAGACTTTGTAAAGATGTGTCTAACATAAATCTAGGTTACTCTTCTCACCGGTGGCCTTTCTGGGGCTACGGTATGGTCTCTAGACTCTCCAGTTAGAAATGGAAGTGGAGTGAATGTAATTGCCCTCTTGTGTTTCTCTTGTCAAGAGTGATAACCCTGTATTGCCTGTTGTCGAGTGTCTGAAAAGAGCTGTTCCATGTATTTTGTCTAGTTTTATAGGTGTTTACAGTGGGAGGCTAAGACGGGCATCTGTTACTATGTCATGGTCCTTCATATAACGTATTTTTATACATCTATGTTGAGGGTGTGGTGGTGGGGGAAACAAGAATAAAGGAAGTTTATAAATGCATGACCTTAATTTTACTATTTTTTGTTTTATAAAGATACTACAAGGCCAAAGCGTGACTACGAGGTGGATGGCAGAGACTATCACTTTGTCATTTCCAGAGAACAAATGGAGAAAGATATCCAAGAGCACAAGTTTATAGAAGCCGGCCAGTACAACGACAACTTGTATGGGACCAGTGTGCAGTCTGTGAGATTTGTAGCAGAAAGGGTATGTTCACCAATCGCCTTACACCTCCCCTGAAGAAGGGTCCCAGGTGACAAGATGCATTTTTTTGGTCATTACTCTCTCCTGATTGCAGTTGTAAATTTTGATTAAAGATTCCTTTTAAGACCTCTGAGTAGAGAACCACTTTGGAGCATGGTCGTTAATCTTTGTTCTACTCTCAATAAAATATGCCGATTGACTTGAGGGAGTAGGAGAGGAGCATAAACCTAACGGCAATGAGCAGCTTAAAGTTTATAAAGATCCACTTTGTCCTTGACTCACTTATCTTTGGCCCCAGTAAATAATATTGAATCTCGTAAAGAAGCTTCGTTACTCTTGGTTGTTTCGATCAGGATCCTCAATTCTTTTTGTTAGCAGGAGTTAACTGCTCATCTCCCTGGAAACTTGAGCTTCTCCTGATGGAGGTACATAGGTGGGGAAGACTGCCTCGCCTGCTGCTGGTGGAAATTCCAACTTAAAGGAGGTGGAGATGCTGTGATTCCCTTCCCGCTGATAATTTCAAAGGAATGGAAAAGGGGAGAATGTTCAAGAGAGAAGAGGAGAGGAAGGCACTTGAGTGTGGCTTTAAGATCTGCCTAGAGAGACATCCTAATCTGTGCACAGATGATTAGTTTCACAGGAGAAAAAAAGAGAATTAAGGGCCAATCACACTTGTTATATAATTAGTATTTGTTGGGTTGATTTAATTTGATACAACCTTTTTCCCCCCTTTTGATATACTGGTAAAAAAAATTAAATAAGAAATTGTAATGTCTTTCTGAGAATACACTAAGAAGTTGCATCTATTTTCTTCTCTCTCAAAAGTTAGCTATGTCATATTGTTTATAATCAATTTGTTGGATAATTGCATCTATTCTCCTCTTTGAGCTTGTAGATATGAGCTTTGTTAACTTAAATGTTCTGGCTGGTGAATAATCACACAACGTTTAGAGATTTTATGTATCTGCTGCGATTCATAGATACCAAACTTAGAATTTGTTACTTAAATGATAAAGGCTTAAGCCATCTTAGTGTGCGTCTCCTATAAGAGCTCAAGTATTGATGGACTCTGTTTATTTTCACTTGGATATTGTAGATGAGTTTTTATCCCCATTATTGATTTAAGACTGTTCCTATCTGCATAATATGTTTTTTTTCTTCTTGTGTGAAAGTTCTTCTAGCATCAGCGTAATGAGGCTGTTTCTCTCCAGGAGGTAGAATATGATGTGTGGCAAATGTATCTACTTTTCCAGAAATATTTAGCAAAGCAACTCTTTGTACTGAGCATACATTGCAGTGAAAGCCAAGTTAAATGAAGTGTGCTATAATGTAATAGGGTTTTTACTTTTTAACGAACAAATTTACATACCCCGTGCAAGCCTCTCTCTCAACATTGAAGATATAATACTTAGGGACCTCTTTTTGTGTCTTCCCTCCACTAGACTGAGCATATCGAGGGCAGGATGCATATAAGCATTCACCAATGTTTGTGGAAGTGCTCTAGATTCACACGATTACCATTCCTCCAAATTTAACATCAGGCAGGGTGAGACAAGACGTCTGTTTATTCCAGCCAACAGTCCTGTCAGCGCTCAAGACTTGGGTTTCAATCCTAGTACTGAGACTTTGGGCAAGTTAGTTAATATTTCTAAGCCTTAGTCTTCTCTTGTATAAAGTGCGGTTGATAATGGCCCTCATAGATTTGAGAATGCCTTCTTGCCAGTTGTCTTCACAGATGGTTTACGAGTTTCCTGAGAATAGACTCGTATTATGCATGTCTCCATATATTTAATTGTGCAAAGCATCAGGTATTTATTTAAGGAAACAAAGTTAACTGGGACAACACGTGTGAAATGTCTATTCCAGTGGCAGACTCTTAGTAAGGGGGTACTGACTATGAGTGATGTCAAGCCTTTGGTGATGACCTGTACGTCAGCTTTCCTTTATGCTTCGCCAGTATCCTTTGTCAGACCTGAGAAATCCATTACCCCTTATCTTCTCCTAAAGCACACTGACATTATTTCTAGAAAGCATTGGATTATGACCATTTTTTCTGGATTAACTACATGTTTTTCCTCTTTTACCAGGGCAAACACTGTATACTTGACGTATCAGGAAATGCCATCAAGCGACTACAAGTTGCCCAGCTCTACCCCATCGCTATCTTCATTAAACCGAAGTCTCTGGAGCCTCTGATGTAAGTGGAGACCCCTGCAGGCCTCAGCTGGCCTCCTGTACCTCGTGACCCAGCACATTATTAACAGCTTTCTTACACATCCCTACTAATGGGAAATGCCACTGCTGAATTTTTAAGCATTCCCCATTTTTAAAGCTATATTCAAGTTTTTTGAGCCGCTAGAGACATTACGTCAGTGATTCCTTAAAATGTCTTCGCTAATGTTTCTTTTATTTTCACTTCACAAGGTGTTTTATGTCTGTGCGTGATTTTGTTCTGTTTCGTTTGTTTTAAAGGTAGTTCGATTTAGTTTCGTTGTTCGGTTTGGTTTTCCAAATGATCAGTAGCATTATCTTTGAATTGTCTCTTACTTCTCAGAGCAGTTCCATGGGTAAATCTTTCTAAATGTGTGGGTTTATAAAGAGGGAATATACAATATTTTAGACTCTTTTCATTGGCATTTCACTTTTTTCTGTCATAGAATTCTTAAATTCCTTAATTAAAACCTCGTGTAGATAGACCACTATCCTTAATAGGGAGTTTTCTTCGTGGCTTGGCAACAAAACATCTATAACCTTAACCAATAGCTCCATGCCTGCACACATTTATGAATAAGGAAAAAATGCACGACTAGGATTTTTTTATTTTTCAGAGGACTTGTAAATTAACTTCCTTCAAAAATCAGTAAACAAATTGAGCAGATATTCATGATCTACCTATAACGTTCCATATGTTCTACAGCAATTTGATAGAGAGTGTTGGCATTGCTCTATGGACAACTCTCACACAAAAGTGAGGCCGCAGTAAACATGTAGGCAGCAGAGCAAAGAGGCTAAGAGCAAGACCTTGAAAATTAGTCAGGCTAGGTTTGGGTCTTTGCTTTGCCACTGATGAGTTATGTCCCTTTGGGCAAGTGGCTTGACCTCTACAAGATTTAGTTCCTCACCTCGAAACTAGACACATTCATAATATGGCCTTCATAGAGCTAGTGTAAAAGTTAAACAGGATCACAAATATAAAAAAGCTTCTTCCTACAGTCTTTGGCATACAGTAAGCACTCACTAAAGAGTAGCTGTTATTACTATAAAAGATTTCAAGTTATTTTATTCTAAATGGAATAAAGCTATCTTATGATTAGAAAAAACATAAATAGTACCTTTTCCAAGAGATCACAAGAGTTAATGCTAGCGTGTCTGTTGCAAGAGCTTTGTTCAAATATGCCTTCATTTGGGCCTCAAGACCTTAGAGTATTTGACAAGGTACAGAAGTGAACCACAAAGTGCTGGAAGACATTGCTGATGGAAAGACCAAAGAAAATGAAATTACTTCATCCCAGAGGTGAAAGCAGTTACTTGCTTAGGAAAACGGCTGTTTGCCTCTTCTCTGAGGATGAAGAAATGAAGCAAGCTGCAGCAGCTGCAATTGCAGCCTGAGAGAATTAAGTTAAATACGTAGTTGATCTCTGGGCAAGCTG
The DNA here is from genome assembly GCF_036562045.2 of Rhinolophus sinicus. Lineage (NCBI taxonomy): Eukaryota > Metazoa > Chordata > Mammalia > Chiroptera > Rhinolophidae > Rhinolophus > Rhinolophus sinicus. Next base: position 111,746,255 of record NC_133756.1, read on the forward strand.
CCAGAGCTTTATCTTAAAAGCAGACTATATTCTCATCAATAAAAGATAGACAAAGTTTCTTATCAGGATGAAAAAATAAAATCAGGGGGTCACTGAGAATTAGGCACCACGAATTTGGGTATTAAATTATAATATAAAGAGCATTGCCCATAGTTGGCACATGGAAAAATATGTTCATGATAAAATAATGGTTCTTGATAGTGTTATTCCCTGATAGAATGTATTAAATTTCTCCTTGTGTAGGATATTGCACAAAGTGAATTAAGCAACACCAAATTTCATTATGAAAAGGTAATTTATAATCTGTGAAGAGCCTCATAAATATTATTATGAATGCTAACGTTAATAAGAATTTCAAAAATGGCCCTCACATCCTGAGAACAGCATCTTAAAGGCCTGTTTCATAAATAGACGAAGAGGTTTCCACATCACAAACATGCGGTGGGGTGAATGGCTTCACAGGGAAGAGGCCTGAGGGAGAAACAGCAGTTGCACATTAGGATGAGTGTGAGATTGGGAGACAAATCCATCTGGTGCTCAGTAGGAGAAGGTCTACTTCCTTCCACAATGATGAGGTGACTTATTTAGTTTTGCCTTAGGGCATTGTCACAGCCACTTATCACCAAGGAAGATTAAGCAGAGGGAAGGCTGGATTCCTCCTTGAGGACAGTGAATCTGACAGAATGTGCTGCAGCCATAATCCCAGGTCTCCCATGCAGTCATGGTGACGTTCGAACCAATATGCTCTTATTTGTAAATGCTGGGTGTTTACTTTGCAGTTCACTCTTTTCCAAGGGTTTCACTTCAGGAGCAAAGCTGGAATCAATTGTCCATTCCCCAGGAAGGAGTGAATGCTAGGTCAGCTGGAACAAGAGCATGGCAGCTGTCACATTTAGGCATGGATACATCATCACACGTGTTATTTCTCCAGGGCATCGTCCCCATCAAACCACAGACTCGTTAGCACACACGTAGCTGACTCTTCAGAGAAACATAAGATCAAGGGCATGTATGAAAGAGATGTTCTTTTTATATTGTGTTGCCTTGTGATTTCTGTTCCCTGCACCACCCCATAGCAATGAGAAGTTTTCCCGTCTCTTCACCTTGCCACCCCAATCTGCTCTTACCTTCTTGCTCCCATGATGGCCTGTGTTCACTCCTCTATTCAACTATAACATAATTATATGTTTTTGTCTAGCTCTCCATTCATTCATTCATTCACTTACTCATTCAACAAATAAGTGTGGAGTCAGGCTCCATTCCACATGCTGATGAACAAGCCATGGTCTCTGCCCTCAAAAAACTCACAGATTAGGCAAAAAGACAAAACAAATTCATATACTAGAGGATTAAAAACCTAAATGTAGTCTTTGTTACAATAAGTGCAAAGGGAATTGAAAGAAGACAGCCCAGCATGGGCCAGGGAAGTCAAAGAAGATCCGAACCTCCATGATTTCTTGAAATCTGGAGCAAAACACTATCTGTGAAAAGTATCCCTTTGTTTAGCCCAGCATCTCCTGAGAGTGACAACCATTCACACCTTCCAGAGCTAGTGCTATTTGGGAGGAGAATTACAGCTACCATCTCTCAGGATGAGATGAGTTTATTTCAGTAGTAAGAGTTCAGGAAATGTCCATTTCTTTATATTGCACCCATCAGCATCGTATGCAGAATCACATTAATATCTGGCTTCAGTTTTTTTGTTTTTTTCCAAATAAGTCTCTTGAAAACAAGTCTTGGTATAATGGAAAATCTGTTTGACTAAAAATTGGTTTAAAAAAACTTTGAGTTCTTACATCTGATGTACTCTTTATTAAACATACAACCTTAGGCACGTCACTTGACTATCTCAGGCCTCACTTACTTGCTCAGAAAAAAAGGAATTGACTGAGACCACATCTTCTAAACCCAGACCTCTGGCATCCTAAATGACATGCAAAGACAGCAATGCCTTTGGGAAATAATCTCTGGGGAAACTGCCAGAGCTGTATCTTAAATACAGAATTCTACATGTACCTGTGATGCTTCCCGATGGGCCCACTGAATTGTCTTTTCTCTCAGCTGGACTTTTGTCACTCCAGTGCGGTCACACTGGTATTCTTATGATGATCAAAGACAATGATTATCAGTCTTTGATTAATAAAATGTCTTTAAGAAAAAATGAGAAGACAAATCATTTTTATTTAATAAGTGCAGCTTGGTAGGCAAAAAAAAAAAAAAAATGTAACACCAGAGGACATGGGAGGATAAAGCTGCCACTGGCTAGGACTCAATAGATTAGGTTATTTTCCATTTCCCTCGACCTCAATTTGTCCTTGAGCATAGGTTGGGTTTAAATAAACTTACAACGATTAAGCAGCACAGGCTAACAGAAAGAAAAGGACAGAGAATCCTTCCCAGGCATAATTCCTTTATAACCCATTCTCCTATCAGAACAAAAATAAACCAAAGTGAGCATCAGAGATTCTTATCAAGTCCTCTAACGTGGCTCACTGATTGATATTACTTCCTTACAGCCTATCGGAAAATATTTTGGTCCCAGTGCTTTTGATTGTTACATTCTCTCTGTGTACATTTTAATTCAAGCCTTTAGCAGCTCCTTGAGATTCCATTGGATTATAAAAACAGAGGAAGTTAAGGCTCTGGTTGCTACCGACATGTGGTGGCATTAGCAGAAGTTGAGCAGCGAGGCGGACAGATGCCTGTTGGGCCTGAAATATACGTACACCTAAGGGGCCTGTCTCCTTTTCTATAATTCTTCGGAAGCACTTTCTGTGTTTCTCCAGTCCACGTTTTCTGCTGCACGTTGAAGATGAACAGCAGCCCTGAGGGAGGATAGGGGAGTCGAGAAATCAAAGCCTTCTGCAAGGTCAGGACCTAAGAACAGTCAAGTTGTGTTCTCTCAGATATAATGAGGTCCAAAATTCTGTGATGTACCTTCCTTTCTCTCCATCTCTTCTCCTCCCTCTCACCACCCCTGGAAGATTTCATTCAGTTCTACGTGCCACATTTAAGAGAGGTTGCGATAGACCAGAACAAATTCCAAGGAAGGTTGGCCAGGAAAGTTAGGATTTGGAAATCACATCCAAGGAGAGAATAGATGAAGGAAGTAGGACAGTTTATTCTGAAGGAGTGGAAACCTCAAGGGATGCACGATTTATAGACCTTGGTGTCTGTCATGGAGGAAGGAAGTTTATTTAGCCCTAATCTATGGGACTGCAGAGGACAGGACAGGGACCAGTGCTGGAAATCATAAGGAGGTAGATTCTGTTTCAATCAATGTGGTCCAAGAGACTGCCCTCTGAGAGAGGGAGGGAGTCCTTGTTGCTGAAATGATTCCAGCAAAGAGGAGTCCAGAATGAAGACTAAGAAGCTGCTGCTCAGATTACACTGTGTTTCCTGCAGGCTTCCTTTTTGCCATAATTTTAATTTTTCAGGATTTGGTATATCCCTTGTGTGTTCTAATACCAAACCCTCATTTTCCCAGGGAGATGAACAAGCGTCTAACAGAGGAACAGGCCAAGAAAACCTACGATCGTGCAATTAAGCTAGAGCAAGAATTTGGAGAGTATTTTACAGGTAAGTTCATTTACCATGGGACTGTGAGAAAGGAGATAAATTGTCTGACACTTGGCATAGTAGTGGGCCTGGTATATCTGGGCCCTAACACCTTCCTGCTGAGAATCCATAATTTCCCTCTGGTTCACCCACTGGATCCAGACTCTGGGTTTTCCCTACCCTGAATTCCACCGCAGCCAGCTTCCTGATCCCCAGGGGCCCTATTCAAAAGCAGGATGGGCAGATGCCACTGAGCTGTCTCCTGCTGTTAAGGAGATTTTAGGCATTGATACCTCATTAAGCTATCTCCCTGACATCATCAAAAAACTTGAAAAAGAAACTTTCAGGACTCAAAGTGTACAGTATCTGAAACAGTGACTCTTGAGAAGCCATCTCAGGTCCTCCGTTCTCTGCTTCAGGGACCTGGAAGTCTGACTTCCCGTTAGCAGCCCTTGAACAAGAGGCTTGGACCACTTCCCTGTGTTTCAATGAATTCCCTGTCAAGTCTCAATGCAAAACTTGTTTGTTTGTTTTTATTTTTAAATCTTTCCTTGGAAACATAAAGTTTGGGGAATAAAGGAAGATTTTCTTGTCCTGGGTAGTCTGGGTTCCCTCTTCGTATATATTTTCATGAAACACTGATCACATCCAAAGATGGATCAAGCTTTGTGAATTTGCCTTACAACTGATGGTTTGAAAACAAGAACTTTCCTCCTGTATTACCTGATGTGAAGTTAGATGTTTTATTTTTTTACCTTATTCTGAGGAAAAGTGCCAGTGGCTTAGCAGTTTGCAAATACGTTGAATTGGCTAATCTGAAGTAAAATTTCCATCAATAACAAAGATAGGAGTTATGTTTCATCCTTAAAGAAAATCCAGGTAGAACCATCAAATCAAAACCACATACAGTTGACAGTGGCTTATATTCAGGAATATAATGCAGTAATCAACATACTCTGAGGAGTTTTTGAAAATCTAAGCCATGTTTCAGTAACAATTTATTTCTAAGCCCTAGTGTCATATGTTTTAGAGATCTAGTTACAAGATAGCTTTTGTTCAAAGGAGATAACAAGACATACTTAAATCTACTTTAAGTGACTTGGTGTCTTAGGTATACACAGTTTGGCAGTTTGTTGGTTTCCTCCTATTTATGTTTCTTATAAGTAGTTGCCATAAAGTATTCTCAATATGAGCATCCCTGAAGGGTAAAATTTCATTTTACTAGATTACTTGGAGGCTCAATGGTGTTTCTTATTAAAGGTTTCGGGCGTTGAGGAGATTAACTGACGTTTCTTCCAAAACCTTTATAATTTCCTCTGTGTCTAAAATATCTGAATTTCTTTCCCTGATAAAGTAAGGACAGTACAGAGAGTATAAGGCCAGCTTTCTTTGGTAAATGGGGAGCTCTCAATCTGAAAATTGATCGATGCCTAGCTCAGTGCCTGGCCCAGAGTAGATACCCGTAAAATGTAAATAAATAAATGATTTGTTGTCCAGAACTACAGACAAACATGTAGAAAGTGGAAAGACTATGGTGTATTTATTACCAATCCAGACATGCCTTGAAAGCATTTTTTTTTTTAAAAGCATGGGTGTGACCTTGCTTAAGTGAATTTTCTGTACTTTCTTACTAATGAAAAGTAATGTTAAGCTTCCTGATGAGTTTGTCTGTTACTGATTTGGGCTTCTGCTATGTGACTGAGGGTTGTTCTTCACCATGCAGGAATGATTCCTACCTTTGGGTGTGTTTGCTTTTATTCTAGCTATTGTCCAAGGAGATACCTTAGAAGATATATATAACCAATGCAAGCTTGTTATTGAAGAGCAATCTGGGCCTTTCATCTGGATTCCCTCAAAAGAAAAGTTATAAATTAGCTACTGCACCTCTGACAACGACAGAAGAGCATTTAGAAGAACAAAATATATATAACATACTACTTGGAGGCTTTTATGTTTTTGTTGCATTTATGTTTTTGCAGTCAATGTGAATTCTTATGAATGTACAACACAAACTATGTGAAGCCATGAAGGAAACGGAGGGGCCAAAGGGTGGGACGGAAAAGATACTGCAGTATGCAGAAAGGCTTTGGTTTGCTCAAGGGGCCAGGTATAGGGATGAACCCCCGATGGGCTTTGTGCTCAAGAGATGGGCAGCCTCCTCACCCCAGCAGATGTCCAGAGCTGATTTAGCTGCTGAGCTCTCTGTGTTTTTTGCTTTAAAGAAAAGTTGCCAGCACTTGAACTTCACCAACCTTCCCATTACCCACATCTGTAATTGGTCCACTTCGAATTTTATAACTATGCACATCCTTTGATTTCTTAACAAGCAAAAGAAAGAAAGAAGGAAAAAAGAAAGGAGTCCCTTTGGAGACGGCATAATATCAGGGAAGAATAAGCATGTAGTTTCTTTGACTGGCACCTGCAAAGACAAGCATTTCATAAATTTGCAAGTGTGGAAGACTGAGCTTACGGAGAGGAGGGGATTCCCCTTGGGGTTAGCTTTATGATTGTGTATTGTCTATTTTGCCATTTATAAACTGAAAGAAGGCACTAAAGATAAGAATAATTTATACAATAAAAATATATTAAATGTATAGAAACAAATTTCTATAGGTTAAAAACGTTTTGTGAAATATTTTGTAAAGACGAATTAATGGAAAGACTAAATGTATGCACTATCCGCAGACGATCAAAGTCAAGAACTGAAAGTTGCACTCTCCCTTCTGTTGCCAATGATCCATTAAGAGCATCTGAGTTCCTTCCAAAGTCTGACACAGACTTCTCCCTCACTTACCTCCCATGATCTCCCTTCCCTATTAGTGATAGACTCTCACGGAGCACATCCCTTAATGAGTTGCCCTCATGGATATTTTTGGAAGACATTTGGTTAATGCGTTTTTAAGCTGATGGCTCTCAGAGACCAACTCATGCAAATGAACTAAAGGGAAGTTTTTGCTTTTCTCTCATTAAACATCCTGGGCCTGCCGTGCAAATAGTTGAATAACTTTGTTTCTAGTTACTTATAAAGAATTCTTAAACATCATTCATTTAGTATTTTGGTCAACCATGAGTAATTAGGCCTTTTCTTTCTTTTTTTTTTTTTTTTTTTTTTTTTTTGGTCTGTTTCACAAGTAACTGAGGTTTTATAACAGCCAGAGATGGTATAGAGCCATGGAAATATCTGTCCCAAGATGCACTACTTCTTTGAGGAAGAGATAAAGAAGTATCTGGTTGGGGGGATGAGGGGTACAGACTTTTGTTTCTGTGTACAGGGCAAAGAAAACCATAAGGAAAGACAATTAATGACTTTGAACTCAACCAACTGAACTGCCTTTCTTGGAGGCTACACCTGGACCAAGTTTATTTTTTAGCAATTATAATAATGATGACTTAAAAAACAGAAACCTCCCGGAGCTATAGCCTACTTTAGAGCCAATGGTGACATCAGCATTGCTTGTGCCCAAGGTGTTTAGAGAGAGACTTTTCAGTGATCTCTATAACCACACAACTCTGGGTTCTATGCATGCCCAGACTAAGCCCCATCGCCTTATTTCTGGGGTACATCCAGACCTGGCAGGGATTCTGCCACACTGTGCAGCAAACCAGCATAGAGGCTGGGATGGTAGAGCAAGAGATAGAGCCGTCAGCAGTGATGGGGCTTTTCACAGTAAGAACATCAGAGCTCGGAATGAGGGTCTCTTTCCAAAAACAAGCATTGTTCATCTTACACTAAATACCACTGTCTGCCTGGTTGCAGTCACAGGAACAAACACAAAAATTATGCATCTACCTATAGTCTTGAGGCTGCCTTTGACAACGGAAGGGCTGGCAATGTATTTTCCCTCTGACGAAAGTTAAATTTCTGGACAGTTCCTTAGATTGCCCAGAATGAGAAAGATGTGTCCACGTCTGCCATTCGCCAGTTTCAGGTCGAGGTCTACTTTCATCAATATTGCTCCTGGAAGTCTTCTGCCACCAGAATGCCATTCCTGATCCCAGCTCTATTTTTAGGCCACCATGATAACTTCTTTGGTTTCTCAACTGAGCATGCAACCCTTTATTTAAAGGACTGTCATTAATGAGTAGATGTTTCCGCGGGTCGTGTGATGTGCTTTCCATTTACTATTAAGTATCGCTGTGGCTGAGTACAATCAAATTGAACCACCAACCCTTGGTTTTGTAGTAATATAATTATTTATTTTCCTAGTGTAGATGCTTTCAGATTCGAATTGGCATTTGCACTGATTTTTTTATGTAGATTTATATAAATATATATATATATATGTATACATATATATTTGCTTGAAGAATCACCAAGCAAATTGGTGAGAGGGTCTTTTCCTATAGAATTTACACCTCCATTTGTTATGTTGTCCTGCGCTTCCCAATGTTGAGGTCTCTATGGCTCCAAAGAACCGGTGTATTTTGCAGCACATCTGATGACTGGTATGGAAATAGCACGAAAGTTACCTAGATTACATCTGGTGCAAATGCATTTGGAGCCTGGGGCCAGACTGGTGCTAACACTGCAAACTTTGTCCGGAGCTCTCTCCAATCTGAAGGCTTGCTGGGGGCACAATGTCACCTTCATATGCTGGGCCCTTTCGGAAAAGTGCCAGATCGTGTCACTGGTGCTATTTTTCATGCTCTGGTACAATGTGTAGCACCACGGGGGTCTCAGCTTTACCAAAATCAAAATCCCATTTGTCAGCTAATTGCAGGGACATTTGTTTTTTGCTCTCCTCCCGCAGGATTTGTTGGCCACTTCTTTGCAGGCTTTTCTCTCAGCACCAAGTTTTTGGGTGGGCTCTATCTGTTTAGTGAGCCCACCTTTACAAAGCCGCACTCAGGTGCCTGTGAGCTGTCTTAGATCCTACTGCCAGCCCTTCGGGACTCCAAGCCAGGGAAAAGCTCTCCACTCCTCTGGCTCTCGCCTCTGGTTCTTTCTCAGTCCTTTCATCTGCTTTCCCCTTCCTCTTTTTATCTCATTCCATCAGTCTTTGGGGTACCTCTCCTTTTATCCTTCCTTTCTGTCTTCTCTGAATGAACACCCCCTTGAGTTGTTCATTTCCTCCTGTAACCCTTCTGTATTGCCTCCCTTTCATTCCCCATCTCTTTGTCTATCTCTCCTTTATTCTCACTCTCGCTTTCCCCTTCTTATTCCTCTTTCCTTACCTGTTCTTTTTCTTTCCCTCACATCTCTGATCATCTCCCATACCCTGCCTCTTAATTTTTATGTCCTATAAGGGCTCATGGCTGATTCAGACAGCAAGTCCATAGACTGGACTCATGACACAAACACTTTGGGTCACCATTTCACCTACGCAGCCCAGAAAGCAAAGCTGAGCGTGAGGTCCTGAACTGGAGCACCGCTCACTGAGCCACCCTGCACCGCTGCCTTGGCAGTGACGCTGCATGTGCTCTGGGCCCTGCCGGCACCTGGGTGACTGCCTGCCTGAAGGCTGGTCCAAAGCGAGCCCACTCCCAGCACCATCCTGTGGCTCTGAGGACATTCCCTTTCAATAAGGGCAGACTCTGGCCCCCACAACTATTCTGACAGCAAACCTCTTCCTTCTCATTGAAGCCATGCCATCGCCTTGACTTGGAGAGAGACGTTTTTTTCCCATTCATAAGCTTTCCTCCCACCCCACCCCCCATTTTTATGTGAAGCCCCTCTGCTTTTTAGCTGGTGATTGCTCTGGTGAGATTGAATGGACTCGCTGGTGAAATAACATCTCTTTTCCTGTCTTGGTCCTGCCTAATAAATTCCTACAAAAATATTTAAGTCAAGGACTCAGGCTAGCTCCTAAATTCACAGTAATTTGTCACTCCTAGGGGGGCAAAGGGGGACATTTCCCTTAAAGTATATGGTATACTTCCTGTGACAACTGATTTGCCCGAGGGCTCCCTGGAGAATTCTATGGATATATACATTTTACTTATGTGTATGTATGGTATATGTGGTATGTATATCATGTGTACACATACTACATTTGTGAATGGATGTGAATGGAAACCCCCTTATACACCCTCCAGTCTGTAAATATCCTTCCTCACTGAAAACTGTGCTTTGGAAATCATATCTTGTGCAGCTGTGCAGTTTCTTGTAGCAGCTGAGGACAAGCTAAGATAGGTGGATGATTTGGGCAAAGATCATCTAAAAGGCAAAATTCAGAATTTCCCTAGCAACTCATGAGGACAGACAACAAAACGGCAAGGTGGACTGCCCTTAGGGTGGCAAATTTTTCTTCTCTCCTTTTTGAATTTGTGTTTCCTGTGTCTTAACTTCTAAGTGCACCAGGCTGTACCCGTTAGAGCCTTTCAATATGACGGTTTTGTGCTTCTCTCTGATAGGATGTTCCTCCATTGAGCTGTAGTGCAGGACGGGAGGGAGGGGGAAATACTCCTTGCCTGGGCTGGAGTTTACAGAGACACTGCACAGCTTACACTCCTGTTAAGTGTAAATATTCGACACTTCCATTCCATTTGTGTAAAAAATAAAGCACACACGATTATAAAATTAAGATGTATATTTCATACTCAGTGTGTCCGTGCATATTTATTGCGTTTCCAGTTGTCATTGTTGGGCCCCCTTGTGAAATTGCTTGATAGAACGTTTATAAACATGTCATCGTTTTATTATAAGATATAAATATTAGAACACTTTATACTTCAGAGCAAATTATTTTCTCCCAAAGCATAATTTGTCTTGTTTCATAAAGAATACAATCATTCATTGCTATTTTTATCAAATTTGTCGGATTTCAGAACTGACATGTAGTTAGAATAGGTTTGCTCTGAGAAATATTGGCACTGCTGAGAAGAGCTGAAAGTGGTACTTTTGAATATTTTTAAATATTTGGTTACCCTCTTGCCTGCTTTTAATCAGGATTTTGCCAAGAGTGAACAATGTATTTTAAAAATAGGTTTTTTAAAGACCCTCACAGCTATATTAAAACATTGATGCCCCTGTTTCAAAATTGTGAGATTCTAGAAGATAGTAAGAGTGGAGAAGAGTATTTTTTTTTCTTATCTGATACTTATGATGAAAAGAGAGGGACAAACTGAAGTGTCATTATATGGATAATACACTGAAGTCTCAAAATATACCAGCTCCGAAGACCTGAACATACCAAAAATGTCAGGTTTGGAAACCTGAGTCTGCCAGGTAATGTTCTAAATTCTTCCTTTCAAGCTAATACGTGCTTTGTCATATTGACATTTAGATAATACATGTCCGACAGTGGGAGGACCAAAACAAATGTCTCCGTGGTAGGGGCGAAATTTCGCCATCAAAGCAATCGCTCTAAAATATGCTTTGCTTCATGATAAACTATCACATAATTGGATCAGCCATTTGGGAAGCCAGACTCGTTGGTCATACTGTGTTGGCCATCACTGTGAGCTCACTGTCCCTGTCCCTAGTGCGTGGTGGCAGAGCAGAGTTATCAGCGGTGGCAATGTAAGAAGGCATTGACTGAAGCTGCAAGCCCAATGCGCGACTCACATTTCGACAGTTACTCATTTTTAACATTTATGTAGTCTCACCAGGTGTACTATCAATGGTAACACTACACAACTCCAATAATGGGTGTGTTTATGGGGGGTGAGGAGCTAGAAGAGCTTTCGACTTTTCTTTGTGTCCTATTTCATTTCTACATATGTCACTTTTTAAAACATGGTCATTCTAGAAGTCTCAAGAGCTAGAAATGGACAGCACATCTCTGAACCTAAGAGGACCTGGCTACCAATCAATGGTCTTTGTAGGTACTCTGAGACTACATAACCAGGGACAGAATTTTGAAACCTCAGTGGGGCACAAAGCTAAGGAACATTGGTAGAGGGGCAACTGGCTTTCTCAGCACAACCACAGAGCCTTCGAAGTTGTCAGGGGACAGTGTCTTCTATGGGTCAGGACTGTTGGGACTCATGACCCCATTCATTGCTCTCTGTGACTCACCCCACCCCCACCGCTATAATGAAACTGATCCCTTCCCCCTTCAAAAGTTACAGCCACTGTCAACTCCAGCCTTTGCCCCTAATTCCCCTGGGCACAGTTGGGACAAAGCTAGAATACTGGGCAAACATTGCTACTGTGTTTCCCCGAAAATAAGACCTCGCCAGACAGTCAGCTCTAATGTGTCTTTTGGAGCAAAAATTAATATAAGACCGGTATTATATCATTATATTATATTATATTATATTATATTATATTATATTATATTATATTATATTATACTATACTATATTATATTATAGACCCAGTTTTATATTACAGTAAAATAAGACCGGGTATTATATTAATTTTTGCTCCAAAAGACACATTAGAGCTGATTGTCTGGCTAGGTCTTATTTTCGGGGAAACACGATAAAGACTTATTTTCGGGGATAATAAAAGGGAAATACAAGATAATCTGATTTAAGAGATGGGCTTAGTGCCCAGCCCCTGGCCACTTGCCATGTGACAAAGGCCATCTTTCCCCCACCACCGAGTGGTCCCTAAAACACAGCTAGACCTGATGTCAGAACCTTTACTCCATTGTAGCACGTTTGAGAGATACTATATCCATGCGTGACTCAGCATTGCTTTGCTGTGACATCAGCTGCAACTAACAAGTGCCTGCTGTCTCCATCCCCTTGCTTTCCCATGCTGGAACACAAATGGGAGTGTCACCGTGGTTAACCTGGATCACTCTTAAGTTGTAAAATTACCTCAGACACAGATTCTGTCGCAGTAGGTGTGGGGAGGAGCCACGCACCCTCATTTCTAACAAGCTCCCAGGTGAGGCTGACCCTGGAGTGACCAGGCGCTAATCCAGAGTTTTCCAAACTGCTGCTGACCACCCATCACTGGGTCATAAGCCAGAACTTATTTTTTTCATGAAATAGAAATTAGAGAGCCCCACGTGTAGAAAGGATAAATACTGTTTTGTGTTGCTTGTGTCAGGTGTAAAATGTATTTCCTACTGTGGACCACAGTCGGTTTGAGAAACTGCCCAGACCTTCACTCTGTCAGCAACCAGCAGGTAACTCTCCTCCTGAAGATGCTGTGCCACTGCTGAGAATGCAAAATATTAAGTCCTTCTCTATGCCACCTCTTGGCTTTTCCTCACAGGTCCTAGTTTCAGAGTCACACAAACCAATGTACAGACCCTCTTTGCCCATCTGAGACAGCTAGTAAAATTTGAAACATCCCCCTCCAACCTACTAAAGACGACCAATATCTAAGGCAAGTTTCCAAACTGGAGTAAAGCAACCAAAGAACGGGTAGCTCCTTCCAAAAGTCAACCTAGACCTTTGCAGTTTCCAAAGGCCTGGTCCACAGCCTTCACAAGGGAAATCTAAATATTGAATTAAAGTGTCACAGTCTTTTGTCTGATTATTTTCAGGTTCTAGGTAAAATTAGCATCGCCTGAGGACCCGTGGCTTATACACTGTGTTTGCTGAGTCCTTTTTCTGTACCCAAATAATTTCTCTTGTGTCTAGAATAATTTCCACATGTGGCCTTAAAAATTTGGAGGTATTCTTGCAGAAGAGAAAAAGAAAACTTAAAGGATAAATGATTTACAACGTGCTTCACAGCTAACACCGATGCATCAATACAACATCACGGGTCAAAATGGAAAGGCCTGAGACACAAGTCTCTCCCACCCTCCTGTCTAAGACTTGCCTTCCCGGTTCTGGTTCCCAGTCTTACCTTATCTGGAAGATTGACTCAGGTAACATCTGCTCTTCCAGGCTTCACAAGGATGACCTGTGTGCATACTGCACAGCAGAAAGCTAACGTCCAAACAATAAGACATAGAACAGACTTCATTTTAGCAGAATACAATAGACTCCTTCTATGTGAAAGGAGAGGGAAGAAAAACATTTTGTTTTGGGGGTGGACAGTAAAATTTTCAAATTCCCTGTGGCTTCAGATAGGAAATTATAATTAACTTTTCCTTAGTAATGAAGTTAAGAGTTCTTCAGAAAGAACAGTTAATTTCTATTCAACAAAAGTACAAAACCAACAAGTTAAAAGGTTGGATTATTATATAAGTGGATTGCTGGATTTTCATGGACTACTCCTGCATCTTTGATAGTCTTAGTAATCTTTCTGCAGAAATTCTGTGTGTCACTGTGCTCTTTCATTTGGCAGTGCTGGTATGACTAACCCCAGGACGAAGGCAATCTCTCCCCTTGGCCTTTCCAAATAATTCTCTTCTTACAATATTATTGGACTACAGCCACCAAATGTGGTTTTCAGTCCACAGTACTTTTCGTTAGCAATTGGCGGTTTGGTTTTTGACTATCTGAAATTCTTCAGAGTATAAAGTTATAGGAATGTATGGCATGTTTTAAATTTCGGGTCAATCAATACATTAAACTTTGGAGCATTTAAGCCAACATTTCATACAAAGAAAAACTAGCAGTTGTTTAATTTAAAAGGCGATACAAAGAAAACATTTGCAAAGAAGCTGGCATTTTTTATTATCTATCTTATTGTTATTCCTTACACATTTGATCAGCAAACAATAAACATCTGCTTGGAGCCAGGCTCTATTTAGATAGTGAAATAAAAAATAAATGCACAGGGCATATCCTGTCTGCCAAAGGACTGTATGCCTAGTATCAAAGACAAAAACAAAAAAACAAAATAAAACAAAAAAAACTGAAACACAGAAACTCTAGAACAGACCAATGAGTGTATAAAAACTTTGAAAGAGTGACCTTGACATCTAGGCATCAAAACATACACCTGCTCACAATTTGCCCCATTGCTGACACCCTGGGAAAAACCTTTATGGCAAAATGGAGTCTCTTCTGTGGCATTCCTCAGTCTGTCAAATTACTGATATTTCATTCTGTAGTTTAAGCTCCTGAGAGTTGGGTCTTCTTCCTCCCTCCCTCCCTCCCTCCCTCCCTCCCTCCCTCCCTCCATCCCTCCCTTCCTTCCTTCCTTCCTTCCTTCCTTCCTTCCGTAATGCAAGTACCTGATATTAAACTATTGATTGTCGAGGCATCCACTTCAAAGACAGCTATTTCTAATAAACACATTGCCAGCTACATAACTAGTTAAAGAGCCAGGCAGCCCCATCCTTGAAGTTTCCTTTGTTTTAGAGATTTCTGGTTGACTTATGTCATGCAGGGTCTCTGGTCCCACTCCCCGCACAAGAACAGAGGATATGGTAAGGCCAAAAAGGGACAACAACAGAGCCATAGATAGGGGAGTCACACCACTGTAGTCTCCCTGGCGGCTGGGTTGGAGACACAGGAAGCAGGAGCCGCACGATCCGCAATCCACCGTCCGTTTCTCTGCCAACCAACCAACCCCTTGCTAACTGCAATCCACCCTGCTAGTTCAGCCACAGCAGTTATATCAGTGGGCAATGGCTAACTGGTTACAGCTGACGGCCTGCTAGTTATAGCTGACGGCCATCACTACCCAAGCCAGCACCTTTCCACGTTGAGACCAAGAGCCTGGAAATTGCCCTCTGGGACTCTGTCCCCACAACTTAGATAACTGTCCTTTTGACCACTTGTTTTTCCCATTACGTTTTAATTTCCACTCTTATGTTTTAAAGTCACCAATAAAGAATAAACCTGCAAAACCGTAGTCACCCCACACTTGACTCCAATAAAAGCAGAACCCCAAACCCATTCTCTCTCTCTCTCTCTCTCTGCCCCACCCTCCCCGAACACCACCACACAACCTCACAGTGTGGTTCCAGGTGTGCCAAATACCCCCCACCAAACCTGTAAGTAATAAACCTGTCCTTTCAAAATTTCCTAATGGCTATTGCTGAGGGTGTCTTGCAATCATAATCAGAACCACAAGGGATAGACCAGCTACAACATATGTTCTGTCCAAAAAGGGCAGTGTCTGTGGGGGCGCTCTGTGGGCCCAGGTGTGTACCCCCAGGCATTTCTAGCCGATAACATCATTATCAGTCAGCTGAGATAGACATGAAGTACATCCCCACCCAACACTATCAGCTACCTGATTGGCCTATTTATAGCCAGTTTTGTTGCCTGAAAAAGAGGTTAAAATGACAAGTTAACACAGACTAACCAGCCAGGTGAACAAGGGGTGGGGGGCAGGGGGAATAAGACTGGCGAGACATATGAAGGTTACTATTCCAGAAGTGGTATGCAGAGGCAAGAATTTCAGGAAGCAAGAAATAACTTGGACAATTGGTCAAAATACAGGACAATCTATGTGCTTGTGGGAGAACTGGAGAGAGAGAGTTTCCATTTTCTTTGCAATACACCGAGTATTGGATGCATCAAATATCCCCTTCAGAGGTTCAAGATGGTGGAGTTGATATACACTGTGCATGCTTCTTTCCTTGAACACATTAAAATTACAGCTAAATCATAAAACATTCAACCTGGAGAATCATCCGAGGTATAGCTTAACAGAAGTTTTATAACTAAGGATAAAAAGAAGAAGCTATGCCGAGACTGGTAGGAGGGGCAGAGACATGAAATGGACTGGCCCCAAACCTCCATGTGGTGGTTGAGAATCAGGAGGGATACCTCAGCCATGGAGGCTCCCCACAGAGGAGCGAGGGACCCCAGCCCCACACTAGGCTCCCCAGCCCAGAGTACTGGTGCTGGGAAAAGGAACCCCCCTTAACAACTGGCTGTGAAAAACACTGGGATTCTGACCATCCAGGTGGGATAGAAAGGTGGGGGAAGCCCAGGCACAGACTAACTCACTCTCGGCCACTCACCTGGGCTCCAGCAGAGGGACAGTGACTCAGGGGTATCACAGGCATAGCGGGGCTGACTGAGGTGCGTGGCTTCAAAGCGAGGGCTGGAGGACAGTCAGCATTTTCCCTGTGTGAGGTCCTTCTCTTGTGCAGTTGCCAGGCTGGCTCCATCTTTCCTGTGTTCAGCCCTTTCCCACATAGCCAAAGCTGAATCTGATTGGTCTGGTGAGCTCCACAGCTCCACACTGCTGACTCACTGGTACCCCTCCCCACCCAACTCCCCCAATGCCAGAGGCACTTTCTCCACAAGCAGCCAGCTCCACCTGCATTGCATTCTTTCTTGGAAAACTATCAAAGTCCATGGGCCCCAGGTGGGCAGCAACTGGCCTTGGTGTGCTCTGAGACTTTTGCTAGCAGTTTGAGGCTCAGCATTGGCACCAAACCAGAATCTACATTAACCTGGTGACCACAATTCTTCCCACTCTAGTGACTCCCTGAATCACCCAATTTTCATACCTCACAGAGCTTTATCAGTGGCTGAACCTTAAGGGATCCAGCAAGTGGCAGTATGCCTCACAGTCTCCTGGCTTCTTGCAGAGCTATCCCAGGCCTGGTACTGGTGGCAAACATCCTCAGGTAGCAGTGTGGCCTCTCTCATACACCTCCTGGTTTAGCACAGGCAGCAAATAAATATGGATTGCTTTGTAGCACCTACCAGCTCAGCCAAGCCAGTCACAGGCAGTGACTGACCTGGGCATACATCAGAGTCCCTCCCAAAAGGCCCCAGAACCAACATACCTAGAGATTGGCTTCAGACCACAGCAGAGCACACCCAAAGGACAGTCTCAACAGACACCAGAGCGCAATGGGGAGAATCCCACTCATCGGGGTAAGCATAGAATCGTATAAGCTGGGCACGAGGTCAAACCCCACAGCCAATCAACCTGAGAGTCGATCACACTCATTGACATGCTAATAGCAATCAAAGCTCAACTATAACAGGAGGGTACACACAACCCATACAAGCAACACTTCTGGAGCATCCAGAGCTAGTTACCAGAAAATCTGTGCTAGGGCCTCACTTGGCACCTACTACATAAGGCCACCTGGCCAAGACTGGGAGACATAGCACATCTACTTAATACATAGAAACAAACATAGAAAGGCAGCCAAAAGGAATAAACAAAGAAATACAGCCCAAAGGAAAGAACAAGAAAAAACTTTAGAAAAATAACTAAATGAAATGGAGGCAAACAACCTACCAGAGTTGAAAACAATGGTTATAAGGATGCTCAAGGAATGTAGTGAGAAATTCAACAAAGAGATAGCAAGCATAAAAAGGGACATAGAAACCATAAAAAAGAAGCAGTGAGAAATGAAGAATGCAATAACTGAAAAGAAAGCATAGAAGGAATCACCAGCAGACCAGATGAAGCAGAGGATTAACTCAGTGATTGGAAGCTAAGCTAGCAGAAAATACCCAATCAAAACGGCAAAAAGAAAAATGAATAAAAAAAATAAAAAATGAGGATAGTTTAAGAGACCTCTGGGATGACATCAAGCATAACAACATTCTCACCACAGGTGTACTAGAAGAAGAAGAGCGAAAGCAAGCGAGAAAGCAACCTATTTGAAGAAATAATGACTAAAAAGTTTCCTAACCTGGCAAAGGAAATAGACATACAAGTCCAGGAATCGCAGAGTCCCAAACAAGATGAACACAAACAGGTCCACACATAGACACATTGTAAATATAATGGCAAAGATTAAACTCTAAAAGCAGCACGAGAAAGGTGACTAGTAACTTGAAAGGGAGCTTCCATAACATTGTTAACTGATTTCTCAACAGAAACTTTGCAGGCCTGAAAGGACTGGCACAAAATAGCAACATAATGAAAAGCAAGAATCTACAACCAAGATTATTCTACCCAGCAAAGCTATCATTTACAACCAAAGGACAGTTAAAGAGCTTCCCAGACAAGGTAAAGTTAAAAGAGTTCAATCACCAACAAACCAGTATTAGAATGTTAGAGGGACTTCTATAAGATAGAAAGAAAAAAAATCAAAATTATGAATAATAAAATGGAAACAGCTATATATCTGTCACCAATTACTTTCAATGTGAATGGCTTAAGTGTTCCAACCAAAAGACATCGGAGAGCTGAATGGATAAGAAAACAAAACCCTTAGATATGCTGCCTACAAGAGAATCACTTCAAATCAAAAGACACATACAGACTGAAAGAAAAGGATGGAAAAAGATATTTCATGAAAATGGAAATTTTAAAAAGCTGGGGTAGCTATACTGATACCAGAAATAATAGACTTTAAAGCAAAGGCTATAACAAGAGACAAAAAAGGACCCAATAATCCCACTTCTGAGTATTTATCAGAAGAAACGCAAAACACTACTGTAAGGGGACGTGTGCATCCATATGTTAATTGCAGCATTGTTTACAACGGCCAAGAGGTGGAAGCAGCCTGGGTGTTTATCTATGGATGGATAGATGAATAAAGAGGAGGAGGTACATATGTACAATGGAATATTGCTCAGCCAAGGAAGGGAATGGGTTTTTGCATCAGCAGTGGCATAGATGGACCTGGAGGTTATTGTGCTGAGTGGAGCATCCAACAGAGAAAGACAGATGCAATGTGATTTCACTTGTATGTGGAATCTAAAGAACAAAATAAACAAACAAAACAGAAACAAACTCATAGATACAGAAAACATTCTGATGGTTGCCAGATGGGAGGGGGTTTGGGAGTGGGGTGAAAAATGGGAAGGGATTAGAAGTACAAATTGGTTGTTACAAAGTAGTCATGGGGATGTAGAGCATAGCATAAGGAATATAGTAAATAATGTAATAACAATGTATGGTGTCAGATGGGTACTAGATTTGTTGGGGTGATAGACGGAAGGGGGTTGGGGGCAGAGTGAAAAGGTGAAAGGATTAAGAAGTACAAATTGGTAGTGACAAAATAGTCATGGGGATATAAAGTAAAGCACAGGGAATATAGTCAATGATACAGCAGTAACTGTACATATAGTGCCAGGTGGGTACTAGACAAGTCAGGGGGATTGTTTCTTAAATTATATAAATGCCTGACCACTATGCTGTACACCTGAAATTAATATAAAATAATATTGAATGTCAACTGTAGTTGAAAATTTTTAAAAGGGGGAAAAGGTGAAGGGGAATAAGAGGTTCAAATTTCCATGTATAAAACAAATAAGTCATGGGGATGTAATGTACAGCATAGGGAATCTAGCCAATAATATTATGACAGCGTGGTATAGTGTCAAATGATCGCCAGATTTAGGTGATCACTTCTTTTGGTATGTAAATGTCGAATAACTATGTTGTACCCCTGAAACTAATAAAATATTGTATGTTTGCTATATTTTTAATAAAAATCTTAAGAAAATAAAAGATACCCTTCAAAGTACAATGAGACCTTCTTTTCTGTGATTACAATTTGGGACATTTAAAATACATTTCTTAGAACCATATGGAGGGTTTTATCCCTTTGGAAGTGGTGGTTTCCTGGCCTAGAGACTTAAATCAAAATCATTCAGTAAGAACTGAAAGGTAATCTAAACTCAACTTTATAAAAAAAATAATAAATGTGGAGCCAACACCTGTGAGATAAGTGTGTCCCTGTTTCTGCTATTACATTCTACCCAGGAGACATTTTAAGAAGATTTAGAAAGAGAGGTGGGTGAAAGAGAAAATTAATGTTAAAGGCGTATAATTGCCTTGATATTTTATGGAATAAATGTTCAGTTATTTGGTGTCAGGCATGACCTTGATATTGAAACCCACAAGTAATCTCAAAATCCCTTTTTAGTTACTCACCTTACATCACTGAAGTTTTGGCCATAGCTTTGGACAAAGGCCAACATTGTCAGCAATGTGCCTCCACCCTTCTGTGAGGGACCAATGATGCAAGTTAGGAATTACAGGCTGCAAAAGGAAATGAGATAAGGTAATGCGACAACTGTGGGTCTGTCCTCACTGAAGTTGTATATTTCTCCCAATCATCTGAAGCAAGTCCACAGAAGAGAATTCTCGTGCCACCCCCAATCTGGAGCAAACTGGTTTGCCAAAGTTGACCCCTTTACCACACTGTACGTGTAGTTTGATGAACATGGAGAGCATGCTCTGAGCATGCTGGGACAGAAAACTTCTGTTTTGTTATTATTATGTTCTGTTGGACAAAGCAGCAGAGCTGTGGAAAGAGTTGGGCTTCGGTGCCAGCTCACCTGGGGAGCGTGTGGAGGGCTATGCACAGTCGCCATCTCCTCCTCCCTTCTGTTGATGGCCCACAGACCTCTCTGCAGCACCAGAAACGTCAGCCAGTCCTGTGTATCCATGAATGGCAGACTACCACCTTCTCCTCAAAACGTGTTCTGGGACCAGAGGCATTAGCACCACCTGAAGCTTGTTGGAAATGCAAAATCTCAGGCTCCATCCTAGACCTACTGAGTCAGAATCTGCATTTTGACAAGCTCCCACTGTGACTCTGTGCATGTTAAAATTTGTGACACACTGATTTACCAAACTGAATCAACTGAGAAGAAAATGACATTGGAAAAAAAGAATGTCCTTATAATCGAGAAAGTGAGTTACTGACTACAATGGCAAGAACAAAAAAAGCAAACAGTAGAAAAGGAGCATAGAACTATTTCCTGGACTAGGCAAATAGCTTGGTGGTATCACCCTTACACGCACGAACCCAGCCTGTCTCTGACTACTCCAGGGTGGAGGGGCACTGTGAAAGTCACCTGGAGAAAGTACTTGATCAGTGTTTAAACCCAGCACTGCTGATTTCCACGGCACCAACTGAGGAGGCAATCAGCGTGAGCCTCCAAGGATGACAAAGTGAGTCCAACATCACCGGTAAGAGTAACAACTAGGGGACCAGCAGATCTGAGTTCACTACACCATAAGCATTCATCACTTCTAAGCTGTCATTGCTATGTTTATTCACTGGTCCTCATACCCTGTGAAAGAGACAAGACTATTAGTTTCCCCATTTTAGAGGTGAATAAATCAGGATTGAGGGATGTGGAGACTCCCCCAAGGTCGCAGGGCTGGTGGCAGAACTGGGTGTCAAGCTCAGGCTCCAGCGTCTCCTGTTCAGAGTCCTTCACTGCTAAGGCAGACAGCTCTGTGAATGTTAATTACCGACCTGATTTGGAGCAGCGATTACCAGAAAGGGGCCAGATGGACAAGCAGACAGCCATCTGCCTCCTACCTGCGTCACCTGCCCCCACACCCCTGGTTGGGAATGAGTCACACTGTCAAAAGACAAAGATGGTATCAGGAAAGGACCTCTCAGCAAGCAGGAATGCAGGAATTAGCTTATCAAATGATGTGACAAGAACTGAAGGACCAAGACCAAAAAAAAAGAGTGTTTGTACGAGTAAATGTGCTATTCTCAAAGAGAAGCTACAGGGTGCTGTATTGTATTCAGCCCCCTGTAGCAAGGAAAAGTAGAGAGTGAGAGATGGAAGGAGGGAGGGAGGGAGGGAGGGAGGGAGGGAGGGAGGGAGGGAGGGAGGGAGGGAGGGAGGGAGGGAGGAGGGAGACAAAGAGAGCAAGAATAGGAAGGGAAAGAAGCTATCAAGAACTTTCCCTGTGCTGGGCATAGATCCCCAGATGTATTTTTTTCATTTCACCATTGCCACAACTCTGTGACATGGGCATATCATCCTCATATAATAAATAAACAGGCTTGGAGAATTAAAGGAACATACCCAGTTATCACATGAGAGGAAAAAACAAATGTCTATCAGTGATTTTGTTCCCACTGTGCCACATATTGCAATGCCAATCCTTTTTAAATAAACTCTTTATTTTAGAATACAGGAAAATTGCTAAAATAGTATAGAGAACTCCCATATACCCTTCAACCAGTTTATTCTATTATTAACTACTTGTCACAACTAATGAGCCAATGTAGATATATTATTAATTAAGGTCCATACTTTATTCAGATTTCCTTAGCATTTACCTTTTCCTCTTTCTGGATTCCATCCAGGATGTACTATATTACATTTAGTCATGTCTCCTTAGTCCTTTTGACTGTGACAGTATCTAAGATTTACCTTGCTTTTTTTTTTAGACTTACCTTATTTTTAATGTAGTTTTGAGGAGTACTGATCAGGTAATTTATAAATGTTCCTCAGTTGGAATTTGCCTGATGTTTTCTCACAATTAGTCATAGGTTACGGGGTTTTGGAAGGAAGATCACAGAGCTACAGTGCCATTGTCATCATGTCCTTTCAAGGGTACGTGACTTAATCACTGTTAAAGCTTACCTGGCTGAGGTCGCCTTTTTCTAGTTTTTCCCGGTAAAGTTACTTTCCTCTCCTTTTTCACACGGAAGTCACTGTCCACACAGCTCACCCTTAAATTAGTAGGGAGTTATGCTTCAAGCCCTTGATGGCAAAGTAGCATGGGAGATTTCTCTACTATCCCCCATTTATTTATTCAATAATTTATTTCTGTCAGCAGGGGCTTATGGATATTTTATAATTTGGGTTACAATCCAAAACTACTTTATTTATTTTGTTCCTCAGATTGTTTTAGCATGGGCCGTTGATAACTTGTTCATTCAGCTCCTGTGTCCCTTTGACATAGCCCCATCACTGTGGATTTTTTTTTTTTAGCACTTCTTTACTTTCTGGTTCTACAAGAGGCTCGGGCTCACTTTGTGTATTACCTGTCTAAATCCTACGTTGAGCCATTTTTCCAAGGCACCCTGGCTTCTTTCATGGGAAATGGTATTAAAGGCTGAGATCTGGGGGCTAGATGAGTTCGTAGGTACTGGGGTATCATTTCTCAGCTGACAGAGCAAGGAAAATGTATACATGCTAACTTGTGTATAAACATATACCTAAAATATTTCTATATCCAACCATCTGTATCGATATTAAGCTAAACATGAGTTTATACTGATGTCTCCACTCTCATCCATTATTACGTGGGTCATTCTAGCCTTCTCCTCTGTAGCCTCCCACTCTAACAGTGAGAAACTTAATGCCAGTCATTTTTCATTTATTTCATTCTGACTAGCGGATGCAGGGCAGGGTCCTTTGCTGAGGAAAGTACTAATGAACCTTTAAATCTCTTAGGTTGCTTTTAATGGTTTCTTGATTTTCTCAGGCTCCCGCTACTTCTTTCCAAACTTGATGATAAACATCTTTATTATAATTCTTCCAAGATTTCACACAACCAAAGCATGGAAAAGTTGTGAATAATTGATTCAAAGGGCAACAAATCCAACCTCACATGAGAGAAAGAATGTTCACAATCAAATATTTGAGGGTTCACATTCTTTCTGTCTTTGTTTATCTACCCCTAGTTTTAATTTATTAACTCTGAGCCCTCTACTCGCCTTGTACCTTAATCGTGTTTAGGTAAGCTCCACCAAAGGCAGTCATTTATCCAATGATCTAGAATTGTCAGATCTCTTGCCCCTGCTTCCCAGTCTCTGCAGATGGCACTTGGGTTCAAGGGTGGTCTGCATCACTTCATGGCATCATGAGGACGGGTTAGCTTCTGCCCACCAAAACTGACCTGAGTCTCCTGTTTCTGCTCACTGCCGATGCGATGGTCCTGTTTCTCTTTGTACTCTGGATCCACGCCCTTTTGCGTAATTCTTGGAAAGGCCCTAGCAAAAAGGAAAAATTAAGTCCTCCACAGGCAAATTGTATATCATGCTGCTTGTATCAGTTAGGCTTCCTTAGTCAAAGGTATAAGAGGAAATATTTGTACAATATTAATATAGATTTACATGTGCATTACCTGATCTTCTCCATAGTCAGGCAAGTTATTCACCTTTTTTGGCAGCAGGTGGAGAATGGAGTGAACAGAGAGGAAATTTGACTCTTAAGGAATGCAAAGAAAGGTAACAGTCGGCTTCTGGCATTTTAGAGCAAGGCAAAATGTTTGAAAGTCTAAATTTCTTTTGTTTCCATTTTTACATATCAGCTCAACACAGAATTTTTCCAAAAGTGTATAAATGAGAAGGCCATAAAACTAATAGAAGAAAAGAAAGAATATAAAATAGAAGAAGTAAAAGAGAAGTCCATCCCTTATAAGCCAAGGCTGTTGAAGATAGTGTGGGTTGAAGGTAGAGAGAAGAGGAATAGAGATAGAAAGATGACAGTCAGTGTTTTGCTCTCTCCCTGGGCTGAAATCCTGACAGGCTGAAGAGAATAGTTAGGGCAGAGGGGTCCTGGCCCACTCCCTAGTTGGAATCCTGGGAGGAGGTCACCCGGTAGGTCAGACACCCCATGTCCATACGAACTTGGGGATTGGCCCCATCAAAGTAAAACTCAATGGCACAGCATGGTCAGAAAGCTTATGAGCTCAGCTTTCCCAAGCTGTCTTCCCTTTCTATTTGATATGGAGCTCCCACTGGGCCCTGAAAAAGGGAAGCAGAAGGTAGCTGAGTCTGAGAGCCAGCTTTCCAACCATAAGATCTGTTGCAGTGATAGGTGACTCAGCAGAAAAGGATGGTCTCTACCCCACATCTCATCCCACCCCAACCAGAAGCCAATGGAGGACATCCAGAGATTCAGTGGAGGTTTTAGAGCCATCAATGATGAGGTAAGGTCGGCAGCCAGAAAGTACTAAATAAAGCCTCTGCCAAGCCTAGAGAAATTAGATTGCAAGTAACACCAGCTTTGACTTTAAACAAAAACGCCAGTGAGGCAAACATCCTTCTAGTGGACAAGGAACGTTGTCATGGAAACAAGAGACAATGTCATGGAGACCAGAGAGGTCAGCCAATATTGTGTGAACTCAAAAATCTCTTCCCTTCCCACTTGCCAAAAGGACACAGTAAGTCACAACCCTGTCCCATTCACCTAAGAGCCATCTTGAAAAGAAACAGGTGGTCAGAAATCTGAGGGACATATTTTTCACCTAAGGAGGCTAAGGATTTTTTAAAAGGAATGCTTGAAAATATTGCAAGGGACAAATTCTTCAGGATTGTCCTAAAATAAAATTAAGTTTCAGGTGGCAACTCTGATCCATAAGCTCCAACCAACTTAGTCAAGAAAAGAAGTGTATGGAAGACTCCTGGACAGCTCACAGAGTTGAGGGGTGAGCTGCAGCAGGAGCCTGGGGTGGTGGTGGGGAGAAGACTCTAACTGTGGGAATGGAACAGGGACAGACCCTCAAGGACAAGGCCCCCTAGAAACAGAGAGAAGGGATGGTGAACAGGCAAACACAGCAGATAGTCACAGCTCTTTTAATAAACAAGGAAACCTGGTCCAGGAAGCAATTATTCATTCATTCAACAATTATCTATTGAGATGAGTGGAGAGGAGTAAGACTACCAAGTTGAATCAGTCATGGGTCCTGGCCTCAAGACCCTACAGTCCAGCGAGGAGGCCAACAGGAAAAGCTGTATCACCTGCCTGAAGAGCAGAGCAAATGTATGGCAGAAGACAGATGTGTTGTAAAAATGAAAGGAAAAAACTAATTATCTTTGGAGCCACCACAAAAGCCTGGCATTTGAGCTGTGCCTTGAAAGTATATTAGTAAAAGAAAACGGGATAATAGAAAAAGGGAGAAGCATGAAGAAAAGCATAGAGGTGGGAAAGATGGTACACCATTAGGGAAATGCCAATAGACAGGCATGGTTGTGTGAAAGAACAAAACTCAACCAAGTAAATGTGAAGGCCTAAGTAAGTGGCTTTATTAAGAATCGAGCATCATCCCAACTAGTAACTACAAGCAGGCTCCAAACGTTGTTCAGAATGGAAGGTTTTTACAGGAAGAAGGGTGTCACAGTGAAGCTATTAGCAAAAAAAAAAGAAAAATTATTTTCAGACTAGGATAGCTTTGGGGGAAAAGGGAATGGCAAGGGTTTTATTGAGTAGATTACATCTTCTTCCTGTGGGGGTGGGGAATGCAGAGGGTCCATATGGCAGGTGACCTCATCGGTGTTGGCCAGAAAATTCCAGACAGGTTGATGAAGATTACATTTGTGGGAAAGTTTGAAACTGCAATTTAGTCAGGTAGTAAGTCTAGCTTTGGTATCCTGGGCTTCGGCACAAGTGACGCCGTTTGAGGGCCTCTAGTTTTCTCTTTAACAGCTGTATGTAGAAAACCTGATGAAATGTTGAAGACAGGAAGCTGGAAAGAAAGACCAGAAAGAAAACATGTTAAATGCAAGTCAAGTGAGTGTAGCTTCATCCTGTGGAGCTCTTCAGTCTTTTAAAACCATACTTGCATTTTGGAATGTTCACTCAGGTAGCAGTGTGGGGAATGAACTTGGGAAGGAAGAGGCAGAAGACTCTAGTCCATGGAGACAGGACACAGGATGAACAGGGCAATGGGTTGGCAGAGTTCTTGGAGGAATTTTCCTCAGAAAAGGGCATTGGCGAATGTCCTAAGCCCTCTGCAGCAGCCTATCAAAGGCCAATTCATCAAGACATGCAAGATCTCTCTACACATGTCATTACCTCCCTGGCTCTTCCTCACCAATCTTTCTTCTTCTTGGTGGCTCACACCAACATGTGAACATCCGCTGGTATCTATCCTCTCTAAAAATATTCCTGAAGCCCTAGTCTATTGCCCAATCTTTCTCTTCCATTTCCTTAACAGGGGCTTCTCTCCTCAGGTTCTGCTCATGGTAGCAATATAGCCACTGTCGTTCTCACCATCTTGTCTGCTATTTAAGCAGAAAAAGGGGGATAGTTGAGTCAGTCCCTTCAAAAGAGCTTTTATAGAAGCTCTGCCTAATGCTTTCTACTTGTATATATCTCATTGGCTTCCCCAAATCACAAGAGAGGCTGCGAAATGTAGTTTGATAATTAAACATTTTGCTGCCCCCCAAAAAAGGATAGTAAAGAATAAGGAGAGAATAGATACGAGGTAGGCAACCCGGAATCTCTGCTGTACTTCCTTTTAACCCTTCGAGTACACCCCTATTACACTTTTCTTATTACAATTTCTCAAAGAGATATCAACATATACCACATCCACTTCCCTACTTCCTATTTTCTTTCATCAATCTGGGTTCTACCCACATCACACCATGTTCATAAGTCCAATGGACAGACCACTCTTTCTCATACTCAACTTCTCTGTAGCGTTCAAATATTTCTACGCGAAACACTACCCTTCCTCTTTTAGCTTCCACATCATACTACTCTGTTCTCCCAACCCACTCCTCGTTCTCTCACTGAGTCCTTCTTTTTTTATTCTGTTTTACTTAGTTCAACTCAAGGCTTCCTCCTGTCTTTCTTTTCTTCTCTCTCTCCAATCTCCTCCTAAGTAATCTCATTCAGTCCCATGGCTTTAAATGCTATCTATATCCTGACGACTTCCAAATTCATATCCCCAGCAGGGAAGTCATCTGGATCTTTCGTCTTATATATTTAATTGCCCACG
Source organism: Rhinolophus sinicus (assembly GCF_036562045.2). Lineage (NCBI taxonomy): Eukaryota > Metazoa > Chordata > Mammalia > Chiroptera > Rhinolophidae > Rhinolophus > Rhinolophus sinicus. The sequence continues at coordinate 111,773,928 of NC_133756.1, forward strand.
TGGCATCTCGTACTGGTTCTCTCATAAGCGCAGCATGCCTAAACTGAAAGTCTCAACTTCCTCTGGCCCCAATCCCGAATCTGCTCCTCTTCCAATTTCCCCCTTCTTAGTAAATGGAATCTCTGCCCATCCGGTTTCCAGACCAAAAACCAGAAAAATCTATTTTGATCCCTTTGTCTCTCTCCCCTTCCACCTCCCATCCATCATCAAGTCCTGCCAGTTCAACTACAAATATTTTGTCAATTTATTTTTATGGCCAGTGTCATTAGCCCAGTACATGCCACTGTTATCTCTGTCCTGAACTATTGCAACGTGTTCCTAACTGTTTCCCTTTTCTCCACTCTCGCTCCCCTTCAATCCAATCTACAAAGAGACCCAAAGTGATCTCTTAGTATTTTAAATTAGATTGTATTTTCTCCATTCAGAGTCCCACAATGACTTCCTATTGCAATTAGAATAAAGTCTACTCATTAATAATATTACATTGATTACATGTTAAAATTATAATATGTTGGAGATAGTGGGTTACATAAAAATCATTAAAATTTAAAAAAAGAATGAAGTCTAAACTCCTACTTAGATTCTTCATGAGCCTTCTCTTGCCCAGCTCTCCAGGCTTCCCCTTACCTTATGCTTCCGGCAAATTGGTCTTCTGTCAGTTCACATTAAATACAAGCTCATTAAATTATTTGTCATGTTAGAAACTTGATATTTGCTGTTCCTTCTGCCTGGACGACTCCTCTCTCTGTTCCTCACTGGACTGTCTTCTTTTCATCCTTCCTGTTTCACCTACATATCAACTCAGAGACACATTCCTTTGTAACCGTATCTAAGAGAAGACACTGTCACAGCACCCTACTCGTCTATTATGGCACTGGCCTGAGTTTGCAATGGTTGGCAAAATTTTCAGTTGCAAATTTATTATTCATTGGTTTACTTGCACATGGTTTATTACCCTTCTAGACTATATACTCTGTGCATAGTACCCTGACTGCCACTCATTAGGTACTCAATAACTAAATGTTTGTTGAATGAGTAGTTGGAACAAAAAGGTAAGCATATAATATCACATTTACTCTCTCCCAAAACCTTGTAATTAAGGTATTTTTATTCCCATTTTATAGATGAGTAAACTGAGGATCAGAGAACTTATGTCACTTCCCAAGGGATTCCCAAGGAGTAAGTAGAGAAGCAGGAACTCAAAGCCAGATCAGGCAGGTTTCAGAGCCTGTTCTCTCCTTCCACACCCGGCTGCCTCCACAAACTCCATCTCTCCAGAGCATCAGTCACAACAGTGGGTCGCTTTTGTGCTTTATAGTTGACCAGATTGTCGAGAAAACAACACCAGTTGCTTAATATGAGATGAAGAATTGAAAAGTCATCCCAGATTTCATTATCATCCCACAAGTAATTGGGACTCATTAAAAACCTGATTCTGAAAGCAGGAACAAATCATTTTAATTAGCAACCTGATCGACTTTTCCTCAGCAACAACAAGTCCAGAATTTCAATTTATGCTTAAGGAGGCTCTAATTACCAAGAAAAGTGGTTGTTTCCATGAAGGCTGGAGATAATACTGACGTTGGTCCGGGTCCTTTGCAACTTTCTGAAGACATTCTACTTCTCTCAAACACTAAAATCGTCTGCAGTGGCCAGTTTAACCATAAATATTTCCTGTTAGACTGGTTACATTTTTATTCTCTTCTTTCGTATTGATCTGTGTAAGAAGGTCAGGAAGGGCAAAGTTATGATAGAAAGTGATAATTATACTCCTCCCTTCATTTCCTTGTACACTTGCTACCTACTTCACGTCATTCTTGCACTTCAATTAGCATTTTAACAACTCTACAAAGTCTAGCTATTAAGAAACATTTTTCGGGGTGGACAGGTGGCTCAGTTGGTTAGAGCTGAGCTCTGGGAAACGGGGCTGCCGGTTCGATTCCCACATGGGCCAGCGAGCTGCGCCCTCTGCAATGAGAATGAAGTCAATGAGCTGCCGCTGAGCTCCTGGGTGACAAGATGGCTCACTTGGTTGGGGCGCGGGCTCTGAACCACAAGGTTCCGGTTTGACTCCTGCAAGGGATGCTAACAACGGCGACTGGACCTGGAGCTAAGCTGCGCCCTCCACAACTAAGACTGAAAGGACAACAACTGGACTTGGATGGAGCTGATGAGTCCTGGGAAAAACACATTACTACAGTTCCCAAATAAAAAGCCCTGCAAATATACACTGTTCTCCAATAAAGTCCTGTTCCTCTTCCCCAATAAAATCTTTGAAAAAAAAAAAAAAATGAAAGAAAGAAAGAAACATTTTTCATGGTGGTTTTTATGAGCAAAGATTTCCATGGTCAAATAAGATTTCCCAAATGTATTTGACCATGAAACTCTTTGCTCATAATATATGTATAGTCTCCAAAGTTGGCCGCCAACAACTCCCATCCTTGTATGCACATGCTATTCTTCCCATCAATAGAGAGTCTATCTCCTGTCCCCTCGAATCTAAGATGGCCTTGTGATTTATTTTGTTGAATATAATACGGCAAGAGTAATGCTATACCAGTTCTGGGTCTAGCCCTTTACAGGTGTGACAGATTCTTCGTTTGCTTTCTGGGAAATTGGCTGCCCTATAAGAAGTCCAACTACTCTACTAGAAAGAGGTCCAGTGACCTTCCCAAGACCATCCAGCTACTTGGGAGAGAACCCAACTGTCCTAGTTCCCTGTTAAGTGCTCTGTTCACAACACATCTACCCCTGATCTGCCTGTCAGAGGGACTGTCCTGATCTAATGGTGAGTTTAATTTGGCACATTGGGATTTTAAGTCATGAGAGGCTCTAGAAACTGACAACTATCTGGTTCAATCTAGACTCATAATTGTAGTTTTATTTACTTTTCTAATTCTTCCCATTGAGGGTTCTCCCCTTCTTCCTGTGATTTATGTGGAAGCCTCCTCCTGCTCATGATAACAGTTGAATAGTAAAGAGCTCACGTCCTGACATCAGTCATTCATAGCTCAAGTCCCAACTCCACTTACTGGCTTAGACAAGTTCGTTCATCTTTCAGAGTCTCAGCTTTCTTATCAGTAAAATGAGAATATAAAAAATGCCTACCTATTACTTAAGCATTCGTATTTTTTGTTCTGCTATTATTATTTTATCACTAATGACTTTTTTTCATTTTTTGTTATCCAGAGTCAAACTACTAATCAGACGTCAGATCATCACAAGATAACCAGTGTGACCACTGTGAGCTAAAATAATTCTGGCTAAAAGACAAAAAGAGTGATGTCTTGGTTCACCTGACTGGACCTCTGTGTGTATATAATTAATGTTTTCTGGGTTTAGGGAGATACTAGAAAGAACTTGAGTTCTACCATTAGTTACAGCGATCCCTAAGGTGACACCGGTCCAGAGAACACCCCTTCCTGTTTCGATATTTTGAAATTCTATAGACATCCTCCTTTCTCCCAAAGAGGCCACAGCTTCCAAGGGGCTCCTGTGGGCCCCCATCCCTCCATGGGGTCTCCCCAGGGAGAGGACCCCAGTGTGCATGGATGTGCTGAGGGCAGCCTTACTTATGATAAGAAAGTTATGAAAATGGGGTCACAGTTCAACCCATAATGAAGTCAAGGGTCTTATCTCTTAGCACTTCCCTAGCAAACAAATATACCCATTTCTATAGTCCAACCAGTGGAACGCTGTCAGTATTGGGTACCATGGCTCTGATAATTTTTTTACCTTCCTTCTGGGACTACCCGACAGTATCAAAGTATCAGTCTCAAGCCTCACCTGGTTTTGGACTCTACTTGTCTGACTGGTAATGGACTTTCCTGTCCCTCTTTATTTGCTAGTGTGGTATTTATGAAATTTAGTGGTTCACTCCCAGCAAAATATTATGGAGAAACACAGTCCAGGCTACTAAAATAATTTCAAAATAACTCGTCTCTTACTTGTGTATCTCAAACACCACAAAGGGAACACACAGCTGGAGCCTCATAATTCTTTTTTAAAATCCTCTTTCATTTTCTCCTATTCACTGCCCTGCCTTCTTGTAGCTGGCCCCTTTTGTTTCCCTTAACTTTCCCCTCCAGTTCCAGTCAGCCTCCTGTCTCATACCTCTTATAATCCCATCTCCTTTCCCTTTAGATTCTCCAATATGGCAAATAGAACCCTGCTCAGTGGTGGGGAAGATGACCAGTGGACGCTTTCATACTTTAATAGATGCATCTCATCACAGGAAGCTCTTCAGAGTGACCAGAGCTCGTATCCAGTTTGGCCAAAAGAAGAGGGCAGCAGCTATTTTTAACAGCAGTTCTTAACTCAACAGAAACTATTAAATAGGAATGCTTGTGTTTCCTTTGGCATTGCCTAGTTGAGAGACTAAGGTTTCCCATTTCCCATCAGGAGAGACTCAGTTTCCACTTCCTTCTCTGGTGACAATCCAGGAGGGCAGACAGAGGTCTGTGGAAGGGATGGGAGGCAGGAAGGCTGGGGTCAGGATGACAACTTTGGTGGTAATTTATCCCTATCATAGTGTGTTGTGTTAATCTTAGTAAGTCTCTCTGTTTTTTCTTTTTCCTCTGAAGACAAAGAAGTTGGAATTTTATTTTAGTTCTGAAAACCACAATGAGGGAGGACTAACAGATCTAGTCAGGGATGAGAGAATAAGTCTTTTGAACAGTGGGCCTCCAAATAGCCATACAAAATTGCATACACAGTTGTTTAAAATGGTGTTTTGAAGAATATTAAACAACATGAGGACCACTTATAACAATCTAAGCAGGATACAAATTGCATGGACTGTGACAGCATAATTTTGCTTATTTAGAGAGAAAGAGGATGTACCTGCAAAAAGAAAATTAGCCAAGTTTATCTCTACAGCTGGATGATTCTGTATTTTTATTTGTTCCTCTTTGTATTTCCCAACATTATTTTAAGTAAAAGTTTTTAAAAAGTAAGAAAAATTAGGAAAACATCACTCAGATAGTGAGCAGCTCTCCGATGGTCCACAGATGCTCAAGGACATGACCTTGCAGGCTCACCTGTACCCTAAGCTGCTCCCCAGGCTCCCGAAGTTTCCCCTTGGGGTCCTCACCAGTATACCCCCTCAGACCCATCCTCCCTTCTAACCAGCACCTGTTCCCACAGCCCTAACTGCCCCCACAATGCACTTCCAAGGAAGATGTAGGCAATGGGGGTGGTTGAGATGAGCAGCAGCTATGCAGAGGGCAAGGGAAAGGAAAAACATGACAGCAGGATGTTCTAGGTCACATTGCCTCTGTGAGAATATACAGCATAGCATCTGGAAAAGCCTCCTCAGACAGACACTCAAGGGCATCTCTGCGCAAAGCTAAATCTGGCTGATGCTGTATCTCCATGAAAACAAATACAGTCCTGATCTTCCAGCCTTTTTTAATGAAGGGCAATGTCTGGGCAATGTGATCCTCTTCATTACGTCTGTGAAAGTTTTCAGAAAACAAGGCTGGTGGCCAGGAGAACTTGGTGAGTCGAGTCTTTCAGGTTTAAGGCCTGATTTTATCAGCTCGCCAGATAGCACCAGCTCTCTGGTATGAACTTGAACTTTCACAAATAAGCTCATAAGAGACTGATAGGTAATGAGAATGCCAATGATTGGCTGAAAATTAAGATGACATTAAGTATAGTGTTATGACCATATGACCCACCATTTCCATTCCTAGGTATATTACCAAGGAGAATTGAAAACATATGTTCAAACTAAAATTTGTACATGAATGTGCATAGCAGCATTAGTCATAATAGTCAAAAAGTAGAAACAACTCAAGTGTCCATCAACTATGAATGGATACATGTGATATATCCCTGTGATGGAATATTATTAGGCAATAAAAAGAATGAAGTATTGATATGTGCTACAACATGGATGAACCTTTAAAAATGTATGTGAAGTAAAAGAAGCCAGACACAAAAGGCCACATGTTGTATGATTCCATTTATGTGAAGTGTCCAGAGTAGGCAAATTCATAAAGACAGAAAGTAAATCTGTGGTTGTCTGGTACACAGGTACTTTGTGGGTTGATAGAAATGTTCTGGAATTGTATTGTGGGGATGGCTGCACAACCTTGTGAATAAAAACCACTGACTTGTAAGGGAGGCTGGATGGTTCAGTTGGTTAGAGCGCGAGCTCTTAACAAGGTTGCCGGTTCGATTCCCATATGGGCCAATGAGCTGCACAGCTGCGCCCTCCACTACTAGATTGAAAACAACAGCTTGAGCTTGGAGCTGAGCCCCTGGTGGGCAGCCGGCTTGCTCAGTGGTTAGAGCGTGGTGCTCACAACACCAAGGTCAGGGTTCGAGTCCCACAAGGACCAGTGAGCTGTGCCATCCACAAATAGATTGAAAAACAATGACTTGACATGGAGCTGATGGGTCCTGGAAAAACACACTGTTCCCCAGTATTCCCCAATAAAAAAAAATTTAGGAAAAAGAGAACTACTGACTTGTATACTTTAAAATGGTAGATTTTATGTGGTGTGAAAACTTATGTTAAACGCATTTTATCTCGATTTTTTTTAAATTAAAATAATGGCCACTTAGAGGTCAAGATCATCTGATCAAATCACTCTTGAGAACCCCGGAGGTGAACTAAATTATAACCAGAGTATTGGACAGTCATGGATTTTGAGCAAGGGGTTATTCATATGGTCTAAGTGCTCTGTAGTAACTGATCTGATCCCTGGGTGTGGCCCTGACCACCACATGGAGAGAACTACTGGGTGGCCATGGCTCATCCCCAGCCATCCAGACACCAGGTGAGCAGAAGGATAAGTTAGCCCTTCCCTGCTTCCATTTGGTAAGGCTTCTCCTATATTGTAGCATGGGCTGGGATTGTTCAGGGCTTGAGCATGATGGAACCTACTGATAATGTCATTCTTCTCTATCTAGACAGGGTGGGGTGGGCAGAACCAACAGAAAGGAGGTGTTAAAATATGGCAGTTCTAAAATAAATAAATAAATAAATAAATAAATAAATAAATAAATAAATAAAATAAAATATGGCAGTTCTTACAGCCATCCAGCTGGAAACTGATGGCCAGTCTGAGGCCTGATATCCCTGTTCAGTGTAGTCAACTTTCTGTGGACACCTGTGACCCATCTGGAGCCATTCCAAATTCTGGGAATCTCATTATAAACAGCCAAAACTTCTGGGTGAACATCTGGCTGAGTCAGGCGCAGCCCCCTGGAGGGGAGTGGCTGGGAACCAGCCATCGCATTGCCTGGTGCACTCGTGGTACGATTAGCCTCAATGAACCATTTACTTGTTGACATTGGGCTGGTTGCTAAAAGAATGATGGATCCACTCAGGTGGCTATGAAGGTAGCTTCTCTCCTATTAATTGTCCTGTCCTTTCAACACAGCTGTGCTTTCAAGAGAAGTTCTCTGACCCAGGTAGAGCCATCAGCAGAAAGAAATGCGGTAAGGAGCCAAGCCAAGGCCAAATGTGTGACATTCTCCATGAAATATCCTTTTTCATTTTGTGAAGCCAATCTTCCCATTTTTCTTTCCTTCTTTTCAAAACTTTAATACATATGGAAAGGATACCTGTCAGTTTAGATGCCTCTTTTACAAAAGGTTTCATATTAATTTGGTCTTCATCATCACTGCTTAATTCATGTTCCCCACACTCTATCTTGCTACATCTCTTCATCTTCTTGACTTCTTCTGGGCCTCTTTCCACAAAGGATGTTTACAGAATTAATTTCATCTATATGGCCTATGAGAGCTTTTAAAAGTTTCTTTTTTTCCTATTATTATTTAAGGGAATAGATTTTTCAAACTATAAGAAAAAATATATTTTTAAAATGCTTCACTTTTAAACATTAATGAGGGCTGGCCCGGTGGCTCAGGCGGTTGGTTGGAGCTCCGTGCTCCTAATGCCAAATGCTGCCGGTTCGATGGATGGTGGGCTCTGCCCCCTGCAACTAAGATTGAACACGGCACCTTGAGCTGAGCTGAGCTGCCGCTGAGCTCCCGGATGGCTCAGTTGATTAGAGTGCGTCCTCTCAACCACAAAGTTCCCGCAAGGGATGGTGGGCTGTGCCCCCTGCAACTAACAAGGACAACTGGGTCTGGAGCTGAGCTGCGTCCTCCACAACTAAAATTGAAAGGACAACACTTGACTTGGAAAAAGTCCTGGAAGTACACACTGTTCCCCAATGAAGTTCTGTTCCCCTTTCCCAATAATTTTTTTTTAATTTAAAAATTAATGAAATCAAGAAACCTAACATTGCCACCAGAGCCAGTTGCAAGTAGAGATTAAAAAAAATTTTAAATATGCCACTTTTTCCCCACCCACTTCTATGCCTCTGTTTCCATCTCTGTTTACTGGTGGTAAGTTTGAAATTTTTTTTTGCCCAACAAAGACAACAGCCACCTTGGAATAGTCAGGTTGTCATTTTAGGCTAGTTATAAAGAATTAAAACATCATATATACCGGGGGTGGCAAAAAAATGTATACACATGACTTGTATTCATCTTTTGTTTTCAGTATATATTGAGTATTACAATTTTAAAAAATTTTTCTTTCCTTAAAATGTGTATACATTTTTTTGGCACTTTCTGCATTTTATAATTGAATACTTGTCTGTATTAAAGTATTTTCCATAATCCCTTCTCAATTCAGACCCATCCTGCATCGCCACAACATTTTATATCCCATAATAATCAGAATTATTAGATGAATGACAAAAGGAGAGGCTAGTTTACTATTTGAGTATTTTGTTCTGGGGCTTGTTTTTGTTTTTGTTTTTTTTAGTGGGAAGTTTGGGGATATCAGTGAAACGCACACTTCCTGATTTTATGACCTATATTCTACTCATTTATTCTCAACTTCCAGTCACTGACATGACACATAAGTCAAGTGTCCCTCCTGCAATCACACAGAATCTCTTTGTCAAAGATAGTAAGAGGGGCAACATTTTCTTGCTTTAATCTGCACAGCCTTCCCTGGTACTCTGCATATGTGCTGACAGCAGCTTCCACATTTTTCTCTGTTCTATCTCACTGTGTTCTAACAATCTGTGTACTTAATCACCTCTTCTCCTAGACTGAAATACCAGGGGGGACAGGAACCATATTTTATTTCTTGTTTTAGTCTTTATGCTTAGAACAGAGGAGATGCTCCATAAATAACTATTGCATGAGGAATTAGTGCATTTGGAAGGCATAGATACGTAGAATGTCAGTGGTAACTCATGTTAAAAATAACTGTGAACTGGCCACATCAGTTGTAGAAATTAAGCATAAAGTACCTATGCATTGACTGGTTAACTGGCCCAAGCAATTCCAGGCATAGTGGAGCAACCTGTCATTTTTCCTAAACTTTTTATTATAAAAAAAATTCATTCATAAAGAAAAGTGACCCAAACAATAATATAATGAACATCTGTATACCTACAAGCTAAGTAACAAGGTGTTGACAATTGTTAACATTTAGCTATATTTGCTTTATGTATATCTATAAAGATTTACAGATGTTTTTAAATAGTTGTCATATTTAATTAAAAGACAATCTTTATAGAGAGACCATCTAAAGCAAAATCTTTAAAAAGTCATTCTGTTGCCCAGGGAATGAAGACCAGATCCCTGAGAGAGGTTTTCAAGGTCTCTGTGATATGGATCTTATTAACTTCTTTTTCAGATTTATCTGTTTCTACCCCTTCACTTCATACTCTTCTCCAGCCATGCTGAACTGCTTTAAATTCGAGGATTCCCTCCTTCCTCTCAGTGTTTGCACATGCTGTTCCATTTGCCTGGTACATTTCACCTTCATACACCTCCATCTTGCTAATTCCTACTTTGCTCCACACATTTCTGACACACTCAGACTGTTGAGGAGCTTCTACCGTACGCGCTCCTAGTGCCCCTATAAAAGCTCTTAAAACATGGCTGTGACATAATAAGAAATATATACTTGGTCTCTTCCTCTCGTTTCCTGGCACACATCTCCTAAAACCCTTGGAATCTGCAAAGTGGTTAAGAGTCTTTTGTACGACACTTTTTGATTACTGGTGGCTGGGGACTCCTGGCTAGCCTCAGGATGGGGCCTGGTTTCAGGGGAACTAACTATGTGTTTAGAGAGTTGGAACTTCTCCCCGCCCCCCAAATTCTGGGGATAGGAAAAGGGGCTGAGGGTTGAATCAATCACTAATCGACAATGATTGCCTCAATCATGTCCCTGTAATGAAGCCTCCACAAAAAAGTCCTAACTGAAAAGAAAGAAAGAAAGAAAGAAAGAAAGAAAGAAAGAAAGAAAGAAAGAAAGAAAGAAAGAAAGAAAGAAAGAAAGAGTTAAAATTTGGCACCACTTCACATGGATGCTAATAAGAAAGAACAACCCTAACTGAAGAGGTTCAGGATGCTTCTGGAGTTGGTGAACAGGTGGAGATGCTAGGAGGGTGGTGTGCCTAGAAAAGAAATGGATGCCTGCACCCCACCCTGCATACTTTGCCCTATGCACCTCTTCTATCTGGCCGTTCTTGGTTGTAGAAACTGATAATCCAGTAAGTAAACTATTGTTACTGAGTTCTAAGATCTATTCTAGTAAATTATCAAACCTGAGGAGGGGTCGTGGGAACCCCCAATTTATAGCCCATCAGTCAGAAATACAGGCGATAACTTGCGACCTTCAGTTGGCATCTGAATTAGAAGAAGGGGCAGCATTGTGGGACTGAGCCCTTAACCTGGGGGATATGACCCTAACTCAAGGTAGATAGTGTCAGAATTGAGTTAAAGTATAGGACACCCAGTCGGTGTCCATAGACAAATGGAAAATAGCTTGGTGTGAAAATCCACACATCTGGTGTCAGAAGTGTTAAAAGTAGTAGAGGAAAAACAAGAGCTTTCCTTCAGTTGGTGAGTGTTTTCCTTTACATGGCATATGTCTGTCTCCATGCTAGCCCCGATATAGATGAAAGGATTGTATTTCAAGTATGTCTGCATCCTCCATACCTAACCAGGGTTTTCCACACAGTAAGTGCTGGATGAACATCTGTTGAAAGAATGAATTCATGAAGAAGCACTAGACCAAGTGGGGACTGAATGCCCTTGGCAAACCTTTCCCTCTTCTGGCCTTAGTTTCCCCATTCATGCTCAATGATTTTTAAGGCTCCTTTCAGACGGCAAACTCCATTATTCCACAGTGTAGATGAAAGTAGCTTCTACAGCTACTAAATGCCCAACAGTTCCTATGGGAACGACAAATTCGATTGGCCCAGACCTGTAGAATTTCAACCTGAATGCACCAGGCACTTCAAGAGTCCAGCACCTGCCCCCCTCGCCCTTTTCCGAGAGGCAGATTATATAATCTGTCTTCTCTTCATCCCAGGCCTGTTTCTGAGGGCCCTAGAGATTTAACAAATGGTTGCTATAGAAACAGCGTCCCTCCCAGAGGCTTTTTCCCTCTCTGAGCCCCTCACTCCTGACTATGCAAATAAACTCCTAGAGCATGTGAGGCAGGGTCCTAATAAAAGCTGACATAAGGGGGGAAACCAGGAAATAATATTAAGTATAACATATGGCCTTTGTGGTGACCTTTCACTTACACCACCAGCTCATTTGATACTCATGTAAACCAGGGGAAGTTATTATTATTGTTCCTACTCATAGATGAGGAAACTAAAGCTTAGCTCAGAGAATTAAGAGCATTTGCTGAGGTCACAAAGTTAGAGTGTGAAAAGAGTGACATAAAACTAAATCTGACTTCAAAGCCTGTGTTCTTAACCGTAAGGTGTTAGTGCCTCATAATTTAAGCAGGTTCCAGTGAAAAGTTAGCACTATATGCTTGGAGAAAAGCATTCCTGAAGCTGACCAGATATCAGGGCCTCGCCAACAGGCTGACCTCCCTGATATAAAATATAAATTAAGATTCTCTGGAGCTGGTACCAATGACCAATTGGATGGATAAGGCAGAACCTTAGGATATTAGGCACTGAATTAGGCACTGGCCTAATTCAGCATCATAGGATTATGAGGACAGCCACACCCTTCCAAAATTTTACTTCTCACCTTTAGTCCATTTAAGTCTTGCAAAAAACCCGTGAGAAGCATGTTATCATGTCCATTTTACAGATAGAGACACTAAGGCTTAAAAAGGTGACTTGTCCAAAGCTAAGTAGCAAGTAAGCAGTTGAAAAAGAGCTTATTCTAGATCTTCTGATATTAATTCCAAGTGCCCCAAGCACTAAAATTTTAATCATCTTAAATCACAGAAGGCGCAGTCAGCATAGACGATGATGGTAATCTTGAGCATTTATTGAGACCTATGTGCCCAAGAGGTTGGAAAGTTAAGGTACTCTCCTAGATTTAAATATCCTCTCCCATCCCCACAACCCCATGAATAAAGATTACTGTCCCATTTTACAGATTAGGAAACTGAACTCAGACAGGTTAAGTATGATGTTGTGATTTATAGCAAGAACTATATACCGGGGGTGCCAAAAAAAATGTATAAAAGTGGACACTTTGGTCAATGTTGCTCAAGCCGTAGTTCACTATAATCAGAAGTGTCTGGACGCTGATGGTAACCACTTTGAGCACCTCTTGTAATTGCAGAAGTCAAACGTGCCTTGTCATCTTTTGCTATCGGTAATATTGAGTATTATAATTTTAATAGTTTTTTCCTTCTTAAAATATGTGTACACTTTTTTGGCACCCTCTGTATTTGGTCTTTGCCCCAGTTTCTGGCACAGAGCTCCTAAAACCCTTGGAATTTCCTGTGTGCTGAGAGTGATTAAGGTGTCTTTTGTTATATTAATGAGGTGACTTTTGGATCTCACCTAAGGATGAGTGCTGGTTGCCAGGAGAACCAACCAAATAATTAGAGGGTTTAAACTTTCAGTACCACTCCCTGACCTCTGGGAGGGGAGAGGGACTTGAGATTGAGTTCAATCACGAAGAGCCAATGATTTAATCAATCACATCTTTGTAATGAAGCCTCCATAAAAACTCAAAAGGGCAAGGTTATAGAGCTTCCGGGTTAGAGAACGCATGGAGATTTGGGGGAGAGTGGCATGCTCAGAGATGACATGGACGCTCTGTGCCCTTTCCTCATACCTTGCTTTATATATTTCTTAATCTGGCTATTGATTTGTGTCCTCTAATATCTTTTGTAATAAATCAGTAATCTAGTGAGTAAACTAGGTGCCTGAATTCTGTGAGTCACTCTATCAAATTAATCTATGCAGGGAGGGGACCAGGGGAATCTCTGATTTACAGCGTTAGTCAGAAGTATAGGTAACAACCTGGGCTTTCAACTGGTGTCTGAAGTCTTATGGGACCATGTCCCTAATCTGTGGAATCTAATGCAATCTCTGGGTAGATAATGTTATAATTGAGTTGAATTATAGTACACCCAGCTTGTAATGGAGAATTCTTGTTGGTATGGGAAACACACACACACACATTGGAATAGGTGCTCAGAACATTTTATGAAGGGACTTACCCAAGATCACATAGTAAGTAATTTGTAGAAGCTGAATTTCCATTCAGGTATATCTGATTATAATCTCCTCCATGAGAAAATCAGACCTGTAAAGAACTGCCAATATTTAGTTTGTTTTTACCTTGCTCACACGCTAATAGATTCCTCAGCTTAGTAAGCCCTCATGTATCAAATCCGAGCCCTTCCATCTATATCAGTGTTTTGGCTGCATGTGCTCCAACATCACAATAGCTTAATGATTGAACATTATTTTTCTTTCACATAAGGAATTTCCAGAAATAGGTAGCCTGGGGCTGGCATGGCAATTTCAGAATGATCAGGTGCCCAGCTCCTAACCAGCTCTCTCCTCTGCCATTCTTATGATGTGGCCCTTATCCTCAGGGACCAAGTGGTTCTACATACAATCCCAGCCTTTGTGCCCACGTTCCAAGCAACAAGAGGGAGGAAGGGATGAAGAGTGGTACACTTCCTTTCATTAAAAAACTTCTTGGAATTACTGTAGAACATCTGCATTTACATATCCCTCACCAGACTTAGTCATGCCTAGCTACATGGGAGGCCAGTAACCATATCATTCAACAGGGCATTCTGTTAGTGAGGAAAAAGGGAAGAATGGATGATAGATCAAGCAACCAACAGGCTGGTCATACCATTCTTCAAAACTCTGCATTAGTTTCACTTCTTCATTGAAGCCCTTCTGACCACAAAAGCCCAATGTGACCTCACTCTTCTATTAGCTCTTATCACACTTGGCTTATCACAATGTGGCTTTTAGCATGCACTGTACTAGCTTCTGTATTATTTATGTGCCAGATATGATAGGTAGAAGAATGACATGGGACAGTATATCTGGGTCACAAAAATGGATATAGGTGTGGATATTCATCGATCTAGAGGTAGATGTAAATAAAGATATAAATATAAACTTCTAGATGCATAGCACAGTGGTTCAGAAAATGCACAGACTTTGGAGTCAAACAGATCCATTATGAGTGCTTTGTCTCCACTCATAATTTCTGTGCAAATTTGTACGTTAATTAATCTAAGCCTCAGTTTCCTAAAATGTAAAATGAAGCTCATAATTGTACCTACCTAATAAGGTTGTTATGTTAAATAAGATGCTGTATGTAAAGCACTTAACATTATGCCAAGCACATAGTAAGAGCTCATTATACTATATTAGCCACTCTTTTTTTTTTTAATTTTTTAAATTGGGGAACAGTGTGTTTCTCCAGGGCCCATTAGCTCCAAGTCGTTGTCCTTCAATCTAGTTGTGGAGGGCGCAGCTCAGCTCCAAATCCAGTCGCCATTTTCAATCTTTAGTTGCAGGGGGCACAGCCCACCATCCCATGCGGGAATTGAACTGGCAACCTTGTTATTGTTGAGAGCTCGCGCTCTAACCAACTGAGCCATCCAGCCACCCCTCTGGAAGCTCAGTGGCAGCTCTTTGTCTTCAATCTAGTTGTGGAGGGCGCAGCTCAGTGGCCCATGTGGGAATTGAACTGGCAACCCTGTTGTTCAGAACTCATGCTCCAACCAACTGAGCAATCTGGCCGCCCCAATGTTAACCACTCATTTCTCCGTCATTCCTCACAATGGCCCTATGAGATTGATGGTATCCTCTTCACTTTTAAAGAGCTGAAACTGAGGCTCAGAGAAGTTAAAAAACTTGCCTAAGGGAACAATGTTGATGGTGGTACCTCTGAGACATGAACTCAAATCTGATCTTAGGTCCTGAGCTCTTACTTTAAGATCCCTGTCTTCTGTCTCTTTTCACCCCTGACATGTCAAATATATAATAGGCTTTCTATAAATTGTCTGCTGTAACAAACGCAAATGAATCAGCTGTCGTTCTGTCTTTTGCTTTCAGTCCATCAAGGCTGTTATCTCCACTGCACATTGAAATACAAGAAGAAAATATTCTTAATTTTCAGGATAACGATCATTTTCATATGAAATCCATATAGGATGGAAAATCTGATTCGAAAAAATTTATTTTGAAAGAAAATAGCTCAAGGCTGCCTTTTTGACTAGCAGAGGATAATGAGATGCATCAAAGTAAAACATACTGCTGCTCTCCCTTGGAGATGAAACTTAGCTTTCCAAGATGCATACTTCAATTGCTCCAGGTACAAAAACCATTTGAGTCCTTTTCTCACTAAGAATCAAGATAGTTTCATAAGCAATAACTCAATTTTGAGAGATAATGGCCCTTGGTGAGACAGGTTAGTTAGCATGTTGCTAGGTAGACAGGGGGGTCTCTGGTGGAATAAACCAAAAGCAGCCATATCCTGAAACTCCAGGGTCTGGAATGTCTCCTTCACTCCAGGACAAAGATATGAGAACGTGCCTTGAGGTTAATAAATTATCTCAAATCCCTTTCGGCCAGACAGAGGAGCAGATCTGATAGATAGGAATGGGTTATTTTGTTAATCCCTTCAGGATGGATGAACAGGACAAACCTGATAGATAAATTCCATTAGAAGGCGCCAGCCCCCTTCCCCAAGCAGGCAAGGGAAGGTATAAAAGAACTTTTGCCTCAGTCACTGGGCTTCCCAGTTTCAGGTACCCCCTCCTGCTCGGGAGCTACAACCTCTTCTCCTGCCTTTAATAAACTGTCGTCCTGTACAACTTTTTGCCTCTCCTGGGTCTGTGTTTCTATTCTTCATGAGACGATCCCAGCCTATACCCAGAAATTGTCGGCAGATCCTACATCATTGGGAAGGGAGGATTCAGTACACCCACATACATTTTTAAAACTTAGAATAGTCCACTGTAACTGATAACCAAAACGAGAGGGTGCTCTTACGTTACTTGGCTGAGCTGTGATCAAGAGATCAGAATCCCTTTATCGTCCTCTAAATTGAGTCTTTATGTGAAGAGGCATGGATTCAATGTTAAAACTCTCAGGCTCTAGTTCTGACATTGCTGTTTGATAAGTGTCTTTACATGCAAGACACTTTCCCTCTTTGCATTTCAATTTTAACTTCAATAGAATGAGAGAGTTGGGTTATCTGAGTATTTCAGTCTCTTCTTACTGAAAGAATATTTTCTAAATCTGGTACTAATGTTGGGCATTTGCGAAGGATTAAGTAAAGCATATTAAATGTTACAGGTCACATTCTAATTTGTTTTCTCTGCTAATTTTTTTTCAAATAAGGCATCTTTTCCTTTCATTGTTTTGTTTTTGTTTTGTGTTTTTTTTGCCTTTGAGGGAATGATCTTAGGATTTGTACTCTGTACAGACTATTGCATTTTTGTTGACATGTTGATGAATATATTTTTTACCTCTAACATCTGTATAGCATTTTACACACTTCAAGGCAATTTCACTGTCATTGTCTCACTCAGTTTTCATCATTAAGCCCTGAGACTAGAACCATAGCATTGATGCAATGGGGAAAAAAACATGGATTTGGGAGTCAAGGAGCCTGAGGCCAGATTCCAGCTCAACCCTTTATAAGTCAAGAGAACTTGGGGAAGTTTCTTAACTTTTCTGAGCTCTCCTGTTTCCTTATCTGCAAAACTGGGAAGAGGGTAACAACGAAATGAGGATTTTGTGTAAAACACCTAGCAGCCTAATAATAGCTGGTCTTTTCCTTTATTAGGGCACTAGAAGGTTAGAGAGTTAAGAGACTCTGCTAAGGTTAAGAGCTGTCCAGGAAAAAATCAAACAAGAGAGAGGCGAGGGGTGGACCAAATTTAAGACACTTGCCAAGAGTGTACTTTGGCTTTCTCATATATTTGTTTGAAAGATAAGAAATGGGTGCATATAATAAGTAAGAAGGAGCTAAAGAAAACATAGTCTGCATAGGGAGCCCAGGAATTCTGAAACATCTGGCAGCCCCATCATTCACCTTGCATTCAAAGAACATTGACTGAGCATTTACTGTTTCCAGAAAAAAAACCCTGCCAGGCCTCCGGGGAAGAGGAAGAGGAGCAGAAGAAATGGGGGATTTGGCGTTAGAGTGAAGCCCGGAAGGCACAGTATTTTTCCTCTGTACTTGAGGTGATAGAGTCCATAGGGCTGGAGTCCGTGATGGGCTCCGGGAGGGTTCTGAAGTCACTGGTTTATTCCAAACTGTGCCAGGTACTAGAGACACCAGTACTTGTCCTCAAGTTGATGATGGTCTAGAGGGGACACAGCAATGGCTCCAGGAGAACTATGAGGACTCGACAGAGGTGTCAGAAGGGAAGGTGTTTCTGTGTGAGGAGGTCACATAGGCTTACCAGAGAAGGTGATGTTATAACTGCAACTTTAAGGTAGGCCTTAAGAGTTAACTGGACTGGCAAGAGGAAAAAATCATTCCAGACGGTGGTAAGACAAAGCCGAGAGCATTTACGGAACCACAAGTACAGATTTATAGGGAGCAGAAGAGGCGAGACTAAAGAGATAGGCGGTGAGGGTGAAATCCTAAAGGTTGTTAAAGAACAAAATTCAATGGAGATCATTTTTAGTATCTTATTGGTTTTATTTAGTAATTCATGAATCAGGTAACATCAGGTCTAGTGGATAGATAGGAGCTCCAAAGAGCTGAACAAGGCAAGAGATTTTTATAGACCAAAGTGAGCAGGAACAAGGAAGTTATGCTGGGCATTTCCTGGTTGGTTATGGCAGGGTTACTTTTTTTATATATGGAAAAGGGAAATCTTGGAGCTGGGTCAGGTAACGTGCTGGCCATGCAAGTGCTGATGGGTTGACCTAGGCCTTCCTTTCCTGGGAGAGCTGAGCATAGAAACTTAGTTGAGTCTTGGTTTGCTGGCTTGGAGCCTAGCATGAGGAACTCCATCTTGGGCCTAATCTGGTCACTTTAATAGGCTTTGAATAAAATGGGAAGGACACCATCCTATAGGCCGTGGGAAGGATAAGTGGGGAAGTAATACATCCACCTGGTCTCTGAGAAGTCTTACTGGCCGAACTCAGAGATGGACTTGGGTCGGGGGGAGAGGGGCGAGATTCAGGAGGACCAACTGGAAGGCTAATGAGATGCAAACTCATGGAAAATTCCTAGTCACCTGAACAGTGCAAAAATTTCAGTTATTTTCTGTAAAACTTTAGAGGGAAAACTCAATTTTCAAAAACATTCCCAGTTCAAGGCAAGTGTGGCTTAGTAGGCTGGACTTACAACCAGTTTCAGTTCTGGCTTTATCATTTATTATCTATGTGACAATGGACAAGTTTCTGAAACTCCCTGCTTCAATTCTATCGTCTATAAAAATAGAAATAATACGTCCTATCCTGAGGGGTTATTGTGAGATTAGGATAATATATACAAAGGGTCTCATGTTCAATAGTTAACTTGATACATGATAATCTGTTATTATGAAATGATTTTATTTTATTGCCAGAGTCAGCTCTCTGAGTATATTTAAATATAACTTAATTTAGGGTGTTCAATCTATAAAAATTCAATTTACACGTTACGTTTCAGGAACACATTTATTCTTTAAAGGGAGACTTGCCAGTATCCTCTATGTAGTTCTCTAGCTGTTCCTGAAGGTCAGATTCTTAAAATGTTAGGCGAGAAAATGGAGAAGAGGGAAAATAGGCAGGAAACTGTTAAATCATTAAATTACA
Organism: Rhinolophus sinicus; assembly: GCF_036562045.2. Lineage (NCBI taxonomy): Eukaryota > Metazoa > Chordata > Mammalia > Chiroptera > Rhinolophidae > Rhinolophus > Rhinolophus sinicus. The sequence continues at coordinate 111,792,983 of NC_133756.1, forward strand.
TGTTTCTTCTAAATCATTTGAATCATATGGTGACACCTAACCTTTCTCAGTTTTCCTTTGATTTTTCTCTTTATAGCTCTAGTCACCTCAGAAAAACCAATTAAACTTCATAAACCCTTGAAGGATTATATGTTCCCAGCTCAGCCTCACTTAGAATTTCAAATGAGATGCCATCTTCTCAGAGAATACTGAATTGTTCCTTTATCAACTCCTGTGATTTCCTAATGTCAGTCATTCAGCCAGCCATTATTAGGTGATTTCTATTCTTAGTAGGTAGTACAAAGAAGAGAAAAAGACAAATCATTTAGATGTAGCATTAACAGCCTGGGCTCTTTACAAAGCCGCTGGCGAAAGGGCTTTGTACACTTTAGAGTTCAAAATCACCTTACAAGTCACTTTGCAGTTTTTAAGTTGCTTTCAGAGACACTGTAGTTTTTAATCCTCCCAAGAACTCGCTGATGTATTATAATCAGCATTTTGCAAATGAGAAACTGTTGCTCATTATAAGTTTATGACCTACTCAGAAGATACACAATTAGTAAAAGGCAGAATTGTGCTTCAACCCAGCTCTCTGACTCTAGGTCCAGGTCTGCTAAAAGACAGTGGCCTGAAAACCTGAGCCTGAGAAACTTTAATGAAAACGCAAATTACCCTAAGTTTATGGAAAGACCTTTTGCAACTGATGCAAATGTGTGCGCTACCTCTTCTCTAGAGGAAATAAAAACAGACTTCTTGAGTTATCATACAATATAGCAGTCTGACAATGTGTCTCCATCCACTTAACAACCACAAAATGTTTTAAAGGTTTAAAACGTGTATTCATTCAACACATGTTTATTGAGTGTCTAGTAAGCACCTTCATCTTCAAAAAAGTACAGATGGGTAAAATGGAAGGGGTTAACAAGAAAAAACATGAAAAACCAAGGAAAAAAACAAACAAAGATAGCTAACAATCTTACTGTCCCTGTACTAGTTTGCTAGAGTTGCCATAACCAGGTAGCATAGGCTGGGTGGCTTAAACAACAGAAATTTATTGTCTCACTGTTCTAGAGTCTAGAAATCTGAGATCAAGGTGTCAGCAGAGCAGGTTTCTTCTGAGGGCTCTCTTCTTGGCGTGCAGATGGTGGTCTTCTCTCTGTGTCTTTACAGAGGCTTCCTTCTGTACTAGTCTACGCCCAAATTATCTCTTCTTATAAGGATACCAGTTATATTGGATTAGGGCCCACCCTGATTGCAAGGATGAAATTCAGTAAATTGATAATGCTATTAGACTTAGCTCATTTGCAGTTTAACTCACCACGTAGCTCTCTATCTAGCCACCTGTAATTAGACTTAGTTTTTTGCAGTTTGATCCATCCTGATATTCAGCTGTTTCCTCTTTGTTTCTCCCCTCACTGATTAACTGAAGAACTCTGTTCTGTTCCCTTTCTCATGGCTGCCCATACCTCATTAATTAACAGAATCCTAACCTGAGAAGAACAATGTCTTAATTGTCAGGTGCCCGGACACTGGGGTCTAATTTGCAATTCTCTTGCAGCTTTTACTGGTGACGCATAAAGTCCCAGGCCACAGTGGCCAAGTCCCAGTCCAGAGTCCGGAAATAACATTATCTTACAACAGAGCAGACCCCAGAAAGCAATGTCAGCCCTGAAACCTGCCTGACCAACTCCCCCTTTCCTGAAGTTAGGTGCAGCTGTCCACTCTGAGACTCTGCCCCCTCAACCCTCCCCCACCTCCACTGGTGTTTCTCTCCTTACCACACAGCTGCCACTGGCTCCTACCTTTAATAAAACTTCCTTAGCTCTCTTACTTTTCTGAGTCATGTGAATGCTTTCACCTTTTGCAAACGACCAGGGGTTCATTCTATGCCAGTATACTAATGACCTCATTTTAATGTAATTAAAGACCCTACCTCCAAATACAGTCACATTCTGAGGTACTGGGTGTTAGGACTTCAACATAAGAAGTTTGGAGGAGACACAATACACCCCAGAAGAGTCTCCATTTTGGGGTGGCCAGATTGTTCAGTTGGTTAGAGCACGAGCTCTGAACAACAGGGTTGCCAGTTCAATTCCCGCATGGGACAGTGGGCTGAGCCCCCTGCAAATAAAGATTGAAAACGGTGACTGGACTTAGAGCTGAGCTGTGCCCTCCATGACTAGATTGAAGGACAACAACTTGGAGCTGATGGTCCTGGAGAAACACACTGTTCCCCAATAAAATTAAAAAAAAAAAAAATACGAGAGCAGGATATATAAAATCCTGCTTTAAAAAAAAAAAAGTCTCCATTTTGTATGTGAGAAAACAGACGCTCAGAGACATTAAATCATACCTCAAAGTTTACTTAACTGGTAATTTTTAGAGCTGAGATTGGAATCCAGGATGTCCTATCATCTTTTCACAAAATCGATCTTTCTCTTCTAGAGGCAGTCCCAAAGCACAAAAGAAGTGAAGAGTCTGAAGTTTAAAATAAATTTTTAAAAGACAAATGATTCCAAACATGGATATTATGACTGTATTGGTCAAAATTCTTAGTTGCAAATAATAGAAAACGATCTAGGTTAAGTTAAGCAGAAATGAAAATTAGTAAAAGTGAAACCGGAGGGCAACTGAGTCCGGGGCTCATGCTGCCTGTGCCACTCAGCCAATAGACTGACACAGGAGTTGGGCTGTTTAGAATGAGCGTTTCTTGTCAGAGCACTGGTGGTCTGAGAAGGCAGCAGGTTAAGACCTTCAAAAACTGCCTTAACATTCTCAGACCCGCTTGGGGTATTTAAGGGAAAACCTGGGCATTCCTCCAGAGGCTATATGATGATTTGGGGGTCTGAATGGGGCCTTCCCTCTGGCAACGGGGCTCTCCAGTGGCGTCAGCAACCCAGGAACAATGATGGGAGTGGCCTGGAGAGAATGCTCGGCCATAGAGATTGTGATCAATAAACCTAAGGGTTATAGTTGTAAGCTTCAGGGTAGTTTTCTAAAACAGAGAACTGGGACAGGGGACATTCCAAGCTCCAGTCACAGGGGGACAATCTATATTACTAAGCTATAGGTCAAGGAAAGGTGAGTCCGGGGACTCAGCAAGGCCTCTACTATGGGGCTCCTAACCGAGCCTGCTTCCAGAGGATAGTAGATAGCTCACAGATGTGCTGAGGAAGTTAAGCAATGAGGATCCGAAAATATGGCAGAATCCAAGAATGCCAAGTAGCCAGAACTATAACCAAATTATGCGCCACCAAGTTGGTGCTGTGGGCACTGCCAGCACCACTGGTGCTAGGCCCTGGTTGCTAGTGCTGGCTCTGTAGCTGCCAAACACTATATATCTCAGATGTCCCTGTCTCCACTACCCCAGGATGAATTCAGAACTTCTCTGTTTTCTTCTGTCACTTCAGATTTACAGTCCCAAGGCCATATCTATGCTCTGGCTGCCAGGGAACTATGAGCAGAAAATCTGTCACTTCAAATGCCAGGCTAGGGATTAAAAATAGGAATGTTTGGATATGAGATAGCATAAATGTCATACATATGTACGATAGGGACTTAACCTACACATTTTTAGCAATGGTCAACGGACCATAGACCAAATGCTGCTTCTATAGGCACTCCACAAAGAAAGAATAGCACCCAGTTTGATTCTGATAGATGACACCAAGCACATTGCCAAAAATCAGAGCATGGACATATGGGCTACCACCCTGAGGGGAGAATATGACGTGAAGGCCAGGGTGCCTGTATATTGAATTTATATTCCCAAGTCTGACATAACACTCCAGAAATGTATATTTTGGAAGCCATGTATCATACCATGAAAAGTGCGATCTGTCTTAAAGCAGAAATTCATTCATCAATTGACAAGCATTTATTCAATATGCATGTTAGGCACTAGGAATAAAAACATCAGCTTGACACAGCCTTTGCTCAGGAATTGGCCACCGTCTGACCTATGATGTGACGTGGAGAGTTCAAATGTTACAGATGAGGTCTACGTGAAAGGCTTGTGGAGGCTACGGGGGAGAGGACAGGTGAGAGTCAGGGGTTACAGAAGGTTGTGTCAGAAAGGCAGTTATTGAATTGGTTCTTTCACTTCGGTACATATTTCAAAGCTATGGAAAGAGGTCAGGGTTACCTTTCTCCCTTCATGAAAATGTTTAGTATATTTCCCCTCATGTTCTTATGATATTTTGGACAGTGAATCATGGAGTATCAATTCTTTGAAAGCTGGAAATCCAAATACCTCGCAAACATCTAGCACATCTTTGGTGCTCAGAAAACATTTCTCAACCAAATCAAACTGCATATACAGGTTAAATCTCCTCAGCTTTGGAGCTCAGTTTTCTTCCCTCTGAAATAAACTGTATAGACTAAACCAGGTGATGTCTGAGGTTTCTGCTAATGCCAACAGTCTGACTTCACCATGCATACGTTTTTAGAATATTCAATCTCTCAGTTCAATTCAAGACATTCAAACGTTTGCAGATTCATTTCTTATCAACCTGTGGGTTCCAGCTGTTGAGAGTTTGGTCAATGTTGATTTCCTTCTGTCTGGAGCAGCTCAGGCTGTGCCTATGAAATGTCAAAATAACCATTGAGTTTTGTCAAACAGCTCATCAGTGCTGATTAAAGGGAAGGCAGCCAAACTCCCCAGTCTGAAGGGAACAGTCAATTCAGTTAAAATGCTTCTTCTTATGACCTCAGGCAGATACAAATCTCATTCACTGGATCTTTAGAATCCCCAAAGACAGGCTCGACCACCCCTGGAATCATAGGAAAAGGAACTTGTGGTAGATGTGCGTGCCTTGAGATCATTTTTGTAAAAGCACTTTGGAACTATCACATGCGATCAGAATGTGACTTACTATATTATTTTTAATAGTGATGATGCTATAGAAAAGGATCTGGAAAAATATAAAGCAAACTGTTAGCAGTGTTTACATCTGAAAGGGAAGGTTAAAAGGTACTTTCTTAGATTCGTGTTTCTAACAAGTTTGAATTTAAAACAATGAATGCATATTAATTTTGTACCAGAAAAAAACAAATAAGAGAAAAAAAAATGAATAAAGTTACTTCCACTGTGTGTGGTATTGTTTTGTAGTAATTTTCACCCCTTGTCCCTGGACATTGAGTTACTTGAGGTCCTGATGCTGCCATATACTAGCTGGGTGGTGACAACTCAGCCACGTAACATCTTGAAGCTTGTTCCTTTATGTGTAAAATGGGGATTAAACGGAGCCAGTGAGAGGTGAATGTCAAAACACAACACTGTAAATAAAATCAAGGAAGTATTATTATCTTACTGGATCTTTCCAGCCACCATGTTGCTTTTGGCTGGATTTTTAATCTCCAATTTAGAAAGGATACAACAAAGGCTAAGGCAGGTTAAGTAAATGGTTACCGACAACAAGGTTTGCTAGCTCAAGGTTCATTTTCTATTTGCGCAGTTTTATGCATATGTTTGTTTGCCTAGGGCTAGGGTATCACTTGCATATCATTTTCTTCTACAATCCAAAAAAAGAATACAAGTATGAAAGAAGAAAATCTCAATTAACAAATTTACTGTTAACAAAATAGTTGTCACATCTTGGGCAGCAGTGAAGAAAGAACGATGAATTCAAGCCCTACTAAAGACTGCCAAATGTAATTTTCCCCAGCTTTATTTATCGCTACAAAGCAATTAAGCAGAAGGGAGAAAAGATGGGAAAGAAAAAATAGCTCATTTCAAGCTAAAGCAAGCTACATTCTTTGTGCTGTCTATTCCCTTCCCCCAAACCCTGCTTCAGCTGCAGCCTCTAGAAATATGGGTGAATTCTTAACGTTGAGGCTCAGTCTCATATTTCACAGTTCCTGAAATGACAGATAATGCACAAGTTGTCACTGTGAATGGCAGATCCCAAGATCGAGGGCTCAGCTGCCTCCATCATTCAGGAGCGCATTGCTGAGCGTTATTTCTTTACTATTCCAGGCTGGCATGGTTGGCTCTACCACCAGTCAGCTATTTGACCTTGGACAAAACATTTCATGTTCCCAAGCATCTGTTTTCCATCTGTAGGATAGGTATATTGAGATTTGCTTCATAGAGTTGTTGCAAGAATTAAATGAGCTAATACACGTAGGAGTAAATGAGATTAATAGTAAAGCACCTAGCACAGGGTTTGGCCTAGGATTGGTGCTCAAAAACTGCTTGTTACCTACAAGAAGCATCATGGTACAAGGGTGAGTTACCCGTACTCTGCTCCAATCCTGGCTCTTCCATTTACGAGTGTGTACTTGACAAAAGCATTTATTTTCTCTCTCCCTCTTCTATAGACTGGGGATAATGACCGTGCCTGTGTTATAGGGATTATGTAATAAAATGCGTAGAACAGTGTTTTTGTTAAATAAATTGCAAAGCGCTCATACATTCTCTAAACTGCCATGTAGGAAGTAAGGAAACAGGCATACTCATTCATGGTACCACAACCATTCTAATGATCCAACAGCATTCCCGCCCTTCTCTCTGAATCTGTTCCTGTTTCTCCTAGACAATTCTTGCTCCCCAGTCTCTCCTCTGTCAGCCTTCTGGCTTCTGTCACTTACTTTTCTGTCCCTGTCCCTGTGCTTCTCTACCTATGGTATCTTGCATTCAAATTTTTTGACAGAAAGGGTGTGACTGGTGTAGTTACTCCCCTGTGGCTCCCCTCCTCTAACACACAGATCTCAGACCAGGCCACCTCAGAAGCCACTGGCCTCCCTTACGTCTAATCTTTTGTCATGACCATAGTTGCAAAGTCTCGTGATTAAAAGGCCAGCAATTTCTGCCCTAGGTAGGAGTGGTGAGCATTTTGAATTATGGTTTCATAATAATCATAGCAATTATTAAATCCAACCCATCCTCTCATTTCATAGATGGGGAACTGAGTTCCAAACAGAGGAAGTGAGTTCCCCAATGTCATCACTATGTGAAAAGGTAGCACCACACCAAGTCTTCTGACTCCTAGGCCTGTGCTCGTCCACTCCTCCCACAACCATTGTTGAGTCCTCATGGAAGACTAGCACTCGGACAAGTGCAGACAGGACTAAAGCACACATTCTGCTTGGGGAGACAGACAAGCGCATGAAACAATGAGATGGATGACGTTTGGGGGAGTCTGTGAAGTGCGCAGAAAGCCCAAAGGCAAGAGAGAGAGACCCTGTGGGCAGAGGGAGAGAGCATCCCCAGAGCAAGGTCATTTGAGCTGACCTGGCAGAATGACTCGAATATTGTCAAAATGACACGATGGAAAAAGCATTCCAGGCAGAAGGAAAAGAGCCGGCAGAGGCACGGGGGTGAAAAGAGCATGCCTGTTCAGGACGATGGTGTGGCAAGAGAGGAGAGGAAGCAAAACTGTACCTGGCAGAAGAAACAGGGAGAGCAAGTAGGGGACAGTGAGTGCGAACTTCCAAGTGAGTGTCCAGAGCAGCCTGGTCACACCTATGATACTCCTTCATCTCACTGCCTCCTCGATCCCACCCACTGACACACCCGGTCATCTCAAAATCCACCTCCTGAAAGCTTTATCTAACGCATATCCCCTCCTGTGTGCTCCCCCAGGACTCTGTAAATGCCCGTCATACCACTTATGCAGGATCGTACTAAGCTGTGTGCCAGAGAACGGCCTGCCTGCCTTGTCTGTCACTGTTTTCCTAAGTGCCTGGATGCCTTGCACAATAAACAGCTGTGGACTAAATAAGCAAAGGCTTAAAAACAACAAAAAAAGAATGAACAAAGGCGGACTAGATCTTAGTCAGAAGACTGTCCCAGGAAGGCGAGTTACACAGTAGAGTCCTTTTCTCTGAGGAAATCTGGTCCAAAAATCCATCAGTTAATTTAAATTAAAAAAATAAAATAAATAAAAAGATCAAATCAAAGAATCTTAAAAAAAGAAATGCTTTATATATACTGTGGCAGAAAATGCTGATTGTCCCTAATACCCATTTTCCCAACCTCTCTTGAAGGAAGGAAACACAAATTCTAGCTGGGCGTGTGGCTACCTAGAATAAAGACTACATTTCCCAGCCTGCATGGTGCTAGGCTTGCCATAGGACTGAGTTCTGGCCAGTGGGATGTGAGCAAAAGTGACATGTGCAAATTCCATCTTGTCATGTCCAGTCTTTTCACCTATACTTTTGACAGCAATTGTTATAAACTCTTCGCTTTCACTGAAGCTTTCAAAAAATAACTCAACTTTCATGAAAATCAATTCTATTTCACATTTCATCAATTTACATAATGTTTTATTGAATTATATAATAATAACTACAATGGGAATAAGCCATTTAAGATCAAATAGAACTGACTCTCAGTAAACAATAACTAATAACTAGTAACTCAATTAGTGGGAGGGAGAGTCTACAGCAAACCAGAAAGCAGCGTTTTAGCTGCAAGGACCCTGCCTCCCATGAGTACCAATCACAATGTTTACAGAGGAAATCGTGAGCCCCAGTTTACTTGGTAAGATGGTAACGTGTAGTTAGTTAAGAGAGCTTCTACTATAAAATCAAGGACACAGGGATGCATTTGAGGTCTTCGTGGGGAAAGAGGAGTAGAGTAGGTACAGCAGTACTGGCAGACGTGACCAGCGCTGGATAAATAAATGCTTTTGGGGGGCGTCCGCTCTCCTGGTAACTGGTCTTACTGCCTGTTACCACCAATCTGGCCTTTCCCATAATCTCCAAGGGTTCTTAAAGAGGCATTTCCTCTGATCTCCTGCAGGCTTGCTTCCTGCCATCTGGTAGGAGGTGGTGTTGGCCATGGGGTGGGGCCAGTGCACAGCTCTTTCTATACCTGCCAGATAGAAGGGAGTTTTGCATTTCAAAGGGGGAGAGGGAGAGTTGGGATCTCTGGGCACCTTTTTCTTGGCATTTCATGACTTCAGAAATACTACATACACAAAGAAGCATGTTAGGTGAGGTTTGGCTGACCCCTGATCCCCGAGGCTGTGTACACACTAGAACAGACTGTGCTGCCCGGGAAGCAGGCCCCACTCCTGTCATGGGAGGTTTGCCCAAGAAAGGAGAGCAGACCTGGCCTGTCCCCGTGGCCTGGAAAGGACGGCATGCCAAAAACAGACATGTTAAGCAACAGGGGACACAGAGAACAAACGGTGACATAGAGCCAGGCTGGCACATGCCTCAACAGAAGAGAGATGCACATGTCCTGAGCAGGAATTCCATAAGTGTTTGGTGGATGTGTCACTCTGTTAGGTGTGTGGGGGCCTGCCCTTGGGAGCCACCAAGCCTTCTGTGTCCTCATAGCATGGTAACCCGTAATTGCTATGGCAGGGTAAGTCACAGGAATTTTTAGGATGAGTCACAGTAACTTAATTACGTGCTTACTTGTCAATATCCACATCAAACTGAAAGCCCATACAGGCAGGGACTATATTTCATCCTTATATTCTCAGGAACCAACACAGACATAAATGCTCATAACCATTTCGTGATGAATGAATGAATGAATGAATGAATGACATGCTCTACCATTTATAGAAGATTTTCACAGTCATTATCTCACCTGATCTCCCCCCTAAGGCCCTGTGACTTAGGCAGAGCTGTATTATCCCCATTTTATAGATGAGAAAACCACCTCAGAGAGGCCGAAGTAGAGTGGCAAAGCCTTTTCTCGGAGTAGAACTTCATTTCAGATCCCCTTCCCAGGGAAAAGTAAACTGAGGAAGCGTCACCTCCTGCTGTGGAAGAGCAGACAGAGTCCTGGTCTGACTCTGGCATTGTGGACAAGGTCAGTGAGGCCTAGAGAGCCAGCTAGTGGCAGAAGAAAGGTTTGAACACAGGACCTCCGCCTCCCAGCCCAACACACTGTCCTGATCAGCACCCAGAGCGTCTCTCTGCCTATCTGGGTATTGGTCCATTTGTTCTGCATGTTGGTATGGCCACCAAGAGCAGAGACACCAAGTATTCACTAATGCAGCTGTGTCAGTCACTGTTCTGACCCTCGCAGCTAAGGGACACGCTGACTCCAAAGTAGCCAGTTTCCTCTGTCTAGCTGTCAACTCTGAGGGCTTAGCAGCCTTTCCTTCCCTTAAAGACAGAGAGAATTAAGTTTATCCTCCCACCACCCCACCTACATCACATTAGCAGGTATTTATCCTAATGAGAGGGAAAGCATGCCCACGCTCAGTGCTTTGGCCAGGATTAGCTCTCTCACTCATTGCCTCCGTTGTCCTGGGCTTCACCACAACATCTGTCCATCTGTATGGGACATCACTGGACATGAAGTCACCACCACTGAAGGGCTCATCTCAGCCGGAAAGTTTCCTGTAGCCTGAAGTGCACTGCTGGGCCCCTGGGAATAGGAAGTGAGTATCTCGAACCCAGAACCACTTACAGAGCAAGCGGGCTCTGAGCACAAAGGGAGGAGAGGGGAGCTGCTGTCAGTCCTGGCTGAAGAGACTCTATCCGGTGTCCACAGGTGTCCCTATTCCAGTGAGAGGAAACCTCACCCATTGCCACATTCCCTGGAATGACCGCAGCAGGGTATGTATGCACCCTAGTGTCCCTTAGAGACCGCGTCCCCCAGCCTGTGGAAGCAAATGAGACTCTGCTGAGGGTTTTGCCAATTCCTGAGGCTTGTGCTCTCATGATCTAGTCCCAGGAACTCTGCAACTGCCTCTGTTTTGCCCCACATTACCCTAGATGCCTCAGTCCTTTCACTGGTTTCCCCAAGAAAATCCTCCCATGCTAGACATGTTGTGAGTTTAAACGAGGTGACAGGGAATGCGGGCTTTTTCTGTCTCCCTGACTCCAATATGGATCCTGTCCTACATCGGACGCTGTTGAGACCCCAGCCCACATACACTTCATCCATTCCCGAGTCCACCAACAACTACAATACAGTTTCCAGAACACTGCATCTTTCTGCCTGTGTCTCTAGTCCTCGACCTGTGGGCTTTCTCCAGGACACAAAACTTGTTCATCCCATCCAGGGCAGTCCAGATGTGCCATCCAGGGACAATTCCCCAAACAATGAGGGACAAGAGACTGGAAAAATACTCCAGCTTCCCCGACTCCAGATGGGACAATTCCAAGGTGTATTCAATTCCGCACTTCAGTTTGGGACTGAGCCCCAGTTGCCCACAGTGGAACCTCCTCACTTGAACACCTTTGGTGGCTTTCTCCCTTCCCTGTTACTGTCCCTTCACCTTCACTTGGGCTGCCTGGGATCACCTCCCAAATAAACTACCTGCACCCAATCTCTTTTCTCAGGGTTGGCTTTTGGAGGAACTGAAAGTTAGACATTCCCCTTGGAGCTCCAGAATTTTCCTTCTCTGCTACTTAGATGGTTCTTTTCCCTTCTCTGGTAGCAGAAGATATGGGTACTCAGCTCACCTACAGAAGTCAGCGCTGCTTTTTCTCACAACAGTTGCTCTCTCCCTGACAGGAATTCCATACGTACTTTTAGAAAAATCTCTCTCTCTCTCTCTCTCTCTCTCTCTCTCTCTCTCTCTCTCTCTCTCTCTCTCTCCCGTTCTCTCTCTCTTTCTCTGTCTTGGTCTCTCGGTCTCATATGCATGACTGTTTCGTGTGTTTCCTCTGTCAGGAACATGTGCTTAATTAATGTAAACAGTGTAACGTCCAGGCACTGCAACTAGAAATGCCCATTTGTCCTCTCTCAGCTAGTACACAGCTGCCGGAACTGGGAGCTAGCAGGCCAGGCCTCTAGTCCATTTGTGCCATTCACTTGTTGGCCTTGGACAAGTCACATGTATTTCTGGCATCTGTTTTATTTATTTATTTATTTATTTATTTATTTATTTATTTATTTTATTATTTTTTTAAATTTTCTTTTTAACCTGTGATTTTTCTTTTCTTTTCTTTTTTACATTTTTTTTTAATTGGCATCTGCTTTATTATCTCTTAAAGAAGGAGTTGGACTAGGAGAGCTGAGACGTGTGTAGGTTGCAGCAGAAAGAGAGCCCCAGGTGACACTGCTCACCAGATGAGCAAGTCATGTCCCCTCCAGTTCCTCAGTTATCCCAGTGTTCTTTCCTTGTATAACAATAGTTGGTCCACATGGCTTCTCACCTCCTCCAGCTCTATATGTCACAAAATCTAGTCCCTTCCACTGGTCACCTTAGGGGATAATTACCAAACTGCAGCAAAAGAAACAGTGAGTGATTGGGTCTAGTTGTTTTCAAGGTAGAGCGACCTGCCTGTGACAAGTGGATAATCAAGAAGAAAAACATGCCAGCTCTGACGTCCCCACCACCCACCGGGCACACAGGAGGAAAGGCGTCAGGAGTGCCTCCTGGCCAGAAATGCTGACGTGCTTCTTGATGCCTCTCGAACCTTTGCTGCTGAGTTCGCCACAGCATATAATTCACAAGAATGAAATAGTTAATGAAGAAAATGAAAGAGCACCTTGTTCCCCGAGATGGCAGGATCACAGTGTCCTGGATGCTGCCTCCTAAATACAGGCCGCCCTCAGAGCTGAGTGCTACCCACAGAAAATGCAGAGGAGTAAAAGCCACTCTCTCTGCTTTAATACTGTTTGTTTGTATGTTGATGTTATGGTGATACAAGAATGTATGTTCACTGTAAGGAATTTTTTAAATACAGCACAAAGGATATCCTGCATCCTGGGTCCCGTGGACTGCTCCAGGCCAGGCTCTGGGGACCCTCACCTGCTGGGGAAATGCCTTCATCTCCCCAAGTCACAGATCCCTCCTTTGTAAAATGGTGGTGATAACACGGCCCTCACAGAGCTGCTGAGAGGATCACGTGGAATAGTGCGCGTTCAAGTATTTCACACGCTGTAGCTGCCTCCATAGACTCGAGAAGGCCTGTATGCATCGTGGTCAAGCACACAGGCGCTGCAGCCTGAAGGCACAGGGTCAGCTGCCAGCTGCCACTCACTGACGCAACACCTAGAGCAAGTTCTTTACCTCTTATGCCTGTTTTCTTACCTGCCAAGTGAGGCTGATTAATAATAATAGCTGCCTCATGGAGGGTTTGGGGGGATTAAATGCGATCATTTACATGAGGCTCTCAGGTCAGTATCTGGCCAAGATAAGTCCTCAAAAAATGTAAGCCGTTACATTTATAATTTAGCATATGCTCCATAAGGGCAAGAATGTCGATCTATTTCCAGACCCTTGTACAGTGCCTGACACATAACGAATATTAAATCAGTATTTCTTTTCACCTCCCCCTCCCTCAGCCACCCATGTGTTCTCTTCTCCAGGCAAAACCTCCCTGGTCTCCTAGTAGCAACTCAGCCGACGTGGACTCTGGGATGTGACCCCACTCTGTTCATTTCTGTTCATTTGTGCCTCTGTTCGAACATAGTACCCAGCCTTGGAGAAGGGCTGTGGGTTAAATGAAGGGCCCCCAAATTATGGTCCTGATAGCTGGGACCATTTCAACACCATACGTGTGCATGCAGGTTGAGTTGAACAAGAGGTATGTCCTATCCAAAATGGTGTGAACTTGCTGAGGGGCAGTGACAGCTGGGCTCATTACCACTGCCTGGGTTATGGGGCACCAGCCCAGAAGTTCTGTCTACAAGCCAGTGTGGGGATGTCCCTCAGTCCAGGGACATTTCAGGCAGACCTACCTGCCGGCCACACAGACTGGAGGAAAATGAAAACTGCCATTGAGGCTACCTGGCCTCATACGGAAAAACAAGTGAACAAAAGAATTATTGGCTGAATTCAACAGTAACTATGTTTTCCAACTGAATGAAGGAGGCTGCCTTGTGTAATATCAGAGCGCTGGACATGGCCTGGGAAGACTCAAGTTCTGCTACATGACTTTTCTGAGCCTCAGTTTCCGTATCTCGAAAATGGGGACAACATTATCTGCACTATTTCCTCTCTCTCTCACTGTGAAGATTAAAACAAGGTAATGAACCTGAAGAGCCTGGAAATTGTAAAGGGCTGCATAAATTTAAGGGAGATCAAAATATGTTTTTGCATTTCTTTTTTAGCTGCAAAGAGGAACAATAACAATAACGCCTTCATGTTTTCCAGGACTGTTAGTCCCATGAATGTTCCCACTGCAGTCTTACCTTCTAGCACAGGGTCTGGCAATGGTAGGTGCTTAATAAATAGCTGATAAATAAATGAATTAGTGGCTTCTACCAGCATTTCCATTTTTCTAATCTTTAGTACTCAAGGGAACATAATTTTCTTAAGTGAATAAAAGCATGACTTAGTGACTCAGACAGACCTGGGTTCAAATTCTGACTCTACCACTTAATAGCTCTCTAAGGCTAATAATCAGTTAATGGCTCTGAGCCTTCATGTGCTCGTCAGGAAACCGTGGGTCATGTGCCCTTATCATACCAAGTTGTTATGAGGTAATAATGAAATAAACGTACATAAATCTCTTAGTTGTTTCATATGCCTCTGATGTTTTTCTCAATGCAAGGAAAGTTAGTTTCATATTAACTCAGAACCATAAAGATTCTTAAATATCCTTTATTCCAATTCTATAAAATTGGAAACCTGAGGCCTGGGAGTTAAGATGACTCGCCAAGTTCACAAAGCTCTCAGATGTGTTTTTCAAGTTGCCTTCCATCTGGGGTACGTGGGCATTTTAGGATGTGTCACAGCACACACAGGGACCCCAGCAGGGGACTCTATCCATGCTCTTCCACACAGTGTGAAGAGCCCCCATATTCCTGCTGTCTCCTTCTGAGAGGGCAGAGAAAGGCCATATTGGGGATTATAATGGGGTGGGGGATGTGGCTTTTCTGAGTTGAGCTCCTCTGATCTGCAGATTTCTTTATAGATATTTGTACCTGATGAAAGACATTTTAAATGTTTGGTAGTGATCTTAAATCCAGAAAGTATGGCCATTATCTTCGGTGAATTTTGTTTTTTAATGATTCTACATTTTAATTACCATCATCTCCCTCTGCTTTTTTTTTTCTCAATTAGGGAGAAAGTCCTGAAGTATATATCCTACGACAGTTCTCTAAAGATGCAAAAAATTTGGATTCTGCATAGCTTGTTATATTTCCTTAGTAATGCACTAACTACATTGGCCCAACCCACGTGATCCCAGTCCAGCTGGGAAACACCTACACTGAAAAGCTTCTCCTGCAGAGAAGAGCAGATGAGAAATGGCAGATAGAAGAGGGGCTGATTTGGGAAAAGGAGCCCAAGTGCCAATCACTAAAATCCCTTCTTTGCCTATCACTGCAGAGAATTATCGTGATGGCAACATCTGAAGTCAAACAAGGTGGCAACTTATCTAGATAATTGCACAGACATCTTTAGGCAAGATATTTACCACTTCCTGGTGCTGGAAGTTATGTGAGGCATTTTAAGTGGTTTCTCATCCCTGAGGTTCCAAGCAGAGCCTGATGAATATTTGTGGGGACATTGTCATGTAGTGATGGTTCCTATTACATGCCAGGTATTCTGCATTTCTCACCTCTAAGTCTCACAATTGCCCTGTAATTAAGATATTATTACACACACACCCCACACCCCCATATTTATAGATGTGAAAACTGAGGCCTGGAGAAATTAAATTAACTGAAAATTAACTTGCCCCAAATCCTACAGCTGGGAAGAGGTAGAGCCAGAATACAAACAGAGCCAGGTCTGCCTAGTTTTGAATGAAGCTTGTGTGCTCTTTCCACCTATCTCATACTGTCCATCTCTTAGGGCCCAGGTTGTCTTCTTTCACGCACTGCATTCCAGACAGAAAGGCAGGTTGAAATACAACGGGGAGACCAGCTTCAAGGAGAGTCTGATCAGCAATGTCCAAGGCTCCTTCCTATTCTGAGGGGGCAAAAACTACAACATAACATTTCCACACACGTACTTGCAATCATGAAATGCCTCTACAAAGAGCAGCTACTGTTAAGGCTTGAAACCTCCTCTGATTCTCAGCTTGTAGTGTCTTCTGATCACTCATTCCTATTCTTTGACCCTCCTCACCTCTCTGTACCCCATCTCCAATGAAAAGAAGAGCTGAAATGTGCAATTATCATAAACTTTGTAGCAGAGAGAACTGGGTATTCTCTGTTTCATTAGGGGGAGGTGAGGGTGAAGCTCTCTAACCTGGAGAGATGTAACAACAGGTAATTCCTGCCTAAAACTGTGCTGGAGTAACACTTGCTCTAGAAAAGCTAGTGTATGTATTTCTTACAAAAATCCTACATGAAAAAAGTACCATTATTAACCCCGTTTTTACACACCTCCAATGTGAAATCCAAAGAGGTGAAATAACTTGTCCGAGCTGGTAGGGGGACAGAGCTAAAATTCAAACCCAGGCAATCTGACTCCAAAATCCAGATTTTAACCACTGCCATATAGCATCTCTTAAAGCACATTGGAAAATACCTTGCTTGCTAACACAAAGTCTCATTCTCTAGTGGAGACCTTCCCGATCTGCCAGTACCTTGATCTTGGACTTCTCAGCCTCCAGAACTGTGAGAAATGAGTGTTTGGTGCTTAAACCACCTAGTCTATGGTATTTTTGTTACAGCAGCCCAAATGGACCAAGACATTCACCATGAGGTGTCTTGGAAAGAAAAGAGAGAGAATGTTTTAGAGAGTAGAGGAAATTAGTCAAATAATAAAGCAAAGAAGACTGGCTTCATAATTCATGATATCCATGCTCTGATGCACTCAGCTCTTCCAAACACACAGCAAGTATAGATAAAAGAAAAGAAATAAGACAGCTACACTCAAAAACTATACATACATCTCAGGAGAACAAAAAGAGAATAGAAATATGAAAAGTGTATAGGAGGGACCAATGCCATAGGCTCACAGGAGTCCAACCTGTGAAGCAGGTAAGAGTGGCCAAGAGTTTAGCCCCTGAAAGGACACTAGATCTAAAATTATTCATGTGAGACAAGAAATCAGAAGGAGGGTCTTAAAGACAGGGGCATTACACATGCTTGTGAAAGAAGATGAAAAAAACTGGTACCAATTCATGGCCTGGGGTTGAAGCTTTGAAGAAAATAATGAACTTAAAAGGAAGGAGGCCAGCCCAAGCACTGAAGCACCTGTAACTAGACCTGTGGTATTCTAAATGCCACTATGGAATAGGAGCATCACAATTCCATCACGCAGCCTAGTTCTGGACTGGGGGTTGCAGGGTGCCGATTGAAAAACAATGCAAAATTGCTACACCGAGAGGTAAGATTAAACACACAAGGGGAGAAAGACGTAAACAACAAAAACCAAAACAAAACACTCATGTTTAAAACTTGCTTGTACATCAAAATGCCTGATCTACTATTAAGACAGCTGCCAAAACCAATAATTGAAACATAAATCTCAGATGAAATTTTTTAAAAGATGAAATTTTACAGAAACTTAAGACTTTAAAAATAAATATGTTTAGAATATTCAGAGATGAATAAAATGACTTTCACTTTTAAAAAAGAACATTAAATGATATTAAAACGGGCTGAAGATGACTGTGAAAAATAATCAATTAGAAATTTGTGAAGGAAAAAATTACGTACACTGGGGGTGCCAAAAATATATACACATTTTAAGAGATATTACCTACGTATTACTTTTCGAAGTTGAATGAATAACGGTAGCAATGTGTAGTATGACGTTCACTCAAAAGATGGCATTAATCAAATGATGCTAGCATCATTCATTGTATTACAATTTTAATACTATTTTTTCCTTTCTTAAAATGTATATACATTTTTGACACCCTTTGTGTATATAAATTACACATATAATGTAATATATGTATAAGATACATATATACATATATATACACACACACAGAGGATACCAAAAAAATGTATACACATTTTAAGAAAGGAAAACTGTGTTAAAATTGTAATACTCAATATATACCAATAGCAAAAGATGAATACAAGTCACATTTGACTTCTGCAATTACAAGAGATGCTCAAAATAGTTACCATCAGCGTAATTTTAATGTAGTTTTTTCCTTTCTTAAAATGTGTATGCATTGTTTTGGCACCCTCTGTATATATATTATTAATTTGTTTGGGCTGCTCTAACTACTATAGATTGGGTGGCTTATAAACCACAGAAATGTATTTCTAATGGTTCTGGAGGCTGGGAAGTCCAAGATCAATGCATCTGGTGACAGCCTGCTTCCTAGTTTATCCTAGACAGTCATCTTCTCACTGTGTCCTCACATGGTGGAAGGGGAAAGGGAGCTCTTTGGGATCTCTCTTATAAATATGCTAATCCCATTCATTAGGGTTTTACCCTCATGACCTAATTACCTCCCAGAGCCCTACCTCCAAATATTATGACATCGGGGATTAGGTTTCAACATATGAATTCCAGGGGACACAAATATTCCATCCACAACATATACATTTATAAATATTTATATATAAAACATAGGAGAATATCTCATCTTTATGACCTAAGGGCAAGGAAGGATTTTTCCCTCAAGACACACACACACACACACACACACACACACACACACTAAGAAAGACATAAATTCAACAACATAAAAATTTTAATGATTATTTTTCAAAAGGTATCTTTAAAAAAAAACAACATTCAGACAGGCTGCAGACTTGAAGAAAATGATTTGCCACACAAATAATCTCTTTAGAATGGATGAGTGTTTTCACCTGAAAGGATGCAGTCACAAGTTAGTAGACAGGGAAAGTCCCATGTTACTATCTCTTGCCATAACATCTATAAATAATAATACCCATAAACAATATCTACATGCTTTAAAGTTTATATAAATGGTATGAGATTTATTATTCTAAGGTTGCTTTTCTGTCTCATTATTTTTGTTCTTCTAAATTTATACCAGTTTTTTAACCTGTTGTACAGTATTCCACTGTATAACTACATCATAGCTCTCCTTTTGTACCCATTCTTCTGCTGATACGCATTTACGATTTTCTACGTCTTCTGCCACTACAAATTATGCTGTTAAAACAGAATAGTATGACAGTTCTAGAACTGTCAGGAATACATTTCAAAATGTATCTTTATCCTCTTACTGTTTGCTTCTGATTTAATTATATTGAGATCAGAGAAATGGTCATTGGTTATTCACTCGCTGACAGTTGATGAATCTTTCTTTGTTTCTCTTACTTGGTCAGTTTGTTAAATGGACATGAATGTTATTTCTAAAATGCATATTCTTTATTTCTTGGGTACAAGACTTTCTCTCTATCAATTAGAACAGAGTCAGGAAACTATAGCCTTAGGGCCAAATCTGGCCTGTAGCCTGTCTTTGTAAAGTTTAATTTGAACACAGCAGCGCTTTCATTTAGCTGTTGTTTGTAGTTGCTTTGATGTTACAAAGGCAAAGTTGAGGAGTTGTGATGGAACCATAGGTGGCCCACAAAGCCTAAAATATTTACTGTTATCTGGTCCTTTACAGGAAAAGTTTGCCACTCCTGCATTAGATAAAGCTTTTAATTGTGTTGTTCAAAATGTAAATTCCTTATTAATTTAATATGTTTAATCTGTTAGTTCCTAATAGTGCTGTGTTATATATAATCTCCTACTAGAATTGTGGATTTATCAATTTCTCCTTATAATTTTGTTTTATGATACTGGCCCATAAGAAAGCCCAGGAGGTCCAGGACCTTCACTTTCTCCCCTGCTGCTCTCCAGCCACCCGCTTGTGCTTGGAATTCCTACCTTTGGACACCACTCAGGTATCAGCCCCTGGCCCCAAGGAAACAGTGTTTTCAGAATGTTTGTCTTTATTTGACTTGAGGAGGTAAAGGTAACTGTCAAAGAAATGCAAATAGACCATTTAACTATCCTGAGAACAAGCTATTAATTTCACTCTGCAAGCCCAGCCTCTCTCTGGGCCTAGACAAAAATCTCTGTCTTTCCCTTAAAAAAGGTTAGCAACGCTGGTTGTAAGCATGATTATGGGAGAGGCCCAAAGCCAAGAAACGTCATCCGTGTGTCCCACAAGGGGTAGAGCAAGCACATTTGGAGAGCAACTGGCAGGATTTATTGGACTGAAAATAATTTGACAGCCAGAGAGACTGACTGCATTCTGCATACTGCTTGACTTTCTATAGCCGCCAGAGACAAACCAGGGATTACGAGACATTTTAAGTCCCACCGCAGATGTTGCCACATCGGCAGTGACCCAGATGACATAATGGATGATGTTACCCTGTGCCCAGCACTGCTCATGTAGGAAAGTATAGATTTCAATCTGAAAGAAGCAGGTTAAAATTGTTTTCCATTTCAGAACAGGTCAATAAGTGTGTATAGTCTAATCAGTATGTGCCAGGCAATGAGCAAGGCTCTTAACACACTTTGTTTCTTTTAAAACCTCATAAAAGTTTCCATTTCCTGATGAGAAAACTGAGGTCACACAGTTGGGGCAATGATGTGAACCAGTTTTGTGGGGCTGTGGATCCCATGTTCTCTTCCTTTCACAAGTGGGAACACTGAGACCCAGAATGATGGTCACACAGCGTAGATCCATGATGCAAAGGAGCATGGGGCAAACACCTCAGGAAAGGTGGAGGTGCTATGGTGGTCCAGGGAGTGGGGAGAAGAGAGCCAGCACTCACTGCACAATTACTCAGTGTCAAGGGCATTGACTGTGTTACCCAACTAATCCTCACAAGGAACTCTGGAAAGAGCATCTGGCGTCCTGCTTCTACAGATAAGGAAACTGAGCCATATAACTTACCAAGGTCACACAGCTATTAAGGTTTAGAACCAGGAGTTGAACTCAGCTTGCTCTAATTCTAATTCATGCCCATTATTTATTTATTTATTTATTTATTTATTTATTTATTTATTCATTCATTTATTTTTGAGAGATTGAAATCGAGGGTCCTTATTGAGACAGGTTAAGTTAGTATGATGGCTAGGTAGACACGGGGGACCCTGGTGGAAGAAACAAAAGCAGCCATTTCCTGAAACTCCAGGTTCTGGAATGTCTCCTTCACTCCAGGACAGGGACATGAGAATATGCCTTGAAGTTAATAAATAATCTCAAATCCCTTCTGGCTGGACAAAGGAGCAGATCTGATGGATAGGAATGGGTTGGTTCGTTAATCCCTGCAGGATGGGCAAACAGGACAAACCTGATAGATGAATTCCATTAGAAGGCTCCAGCCCCCTTCCCCAAGCAGGCAGGGGAAGGTGTAAAAGTAGGAACTTTTGCCTCAGTCATGGGGCACCCCCTTCAGGACCCCCTCCTGCTCGGGAGCTGCAACCTCTTCTCCTGCCTTTAATAAACTATCTTCCTTTACAACTCTTTGCCTCTCCCTGGTCTGTGTGTCCATTCTTCGGCTTCACGAGACAAGATCCCGGCCCACACCCAGAAACTGCCGGCATATCCAACATCACCTACATCATTTGGGGACTCACAGAAAAATATTCCTACTTCATTATGACTTCGATTAAATTTAGTTTGAAATCCTAGCTCTAGAAATCATATCCCTCTCTATATATATACCCCTCAGAGACCTAGCCTTTCCCCCAAAATCAGCAAACCCCCTGCTCCCTCAGGCAGCATAAGACAGCAGCCTGGACCTGACTAACGGTCACACAGTCTGGACCTCTGGCAGGCTAAAGATAACATCTTGACCTAAGATATGTTTCAGTTCCTGAGCCCTAATGTAGAATGAGTCCTTGGCTACTTTCCCATGAGACCAGACAGAGGGACTCCGGAAAAGACCTCAGAACTGTCCTCAAGATCTGAAGAAGTGATTCATTACCCTCATCTCACCTCCAACTAATCAGCTCCTAACACAACCCCACACCCCTAACCCACGGTATCTTGTGATTTTGCCCTGTATAATCTGTAGCCTACATGCCATTGGGGAGCCAGATCACCAGAGCAGTAGCTTACCTGAGTCTCCAGGCTTGGTGCCATTTCCTTAAATACACCTCTTCTTTCTTTGCTGCCAACTCCTGTTCCTGTCTCCTTTGGCTTTGAGGCATTCTGACAAAATGAACCCCTGGAATTTGGTAGCAAGACCACATCAGATTTAGGGAGTGTGGACAAAAAAGGGGCCACATACTAACCCTAGCAAGCTCAGGGGAGGCCAGCATGGCAGGCCGTACAAACTCAGGGACCAAAGTTAACTACATAGGATGGTCTGAACATAAAAATTCCTAACTAAAAGTTAGTCATAGTGGGTAGTCACATCCTTGGCTTGTATCCTTGACAAAATGTCAATCTTTAGCTTAAGTGAGGCTGTCTATGGTCTTTTGGCATCTAAGATAACGTACTCTTGGAATGTCAGAATAATCCCTTTTTCCAGATCCCTCAGGGCACAACCCACTGAGCACCAGGCTGGGAACCAGAACCGTCATTGCATTGTTATCTTGTTCCCTGAATGCCGTTTCTATGTAGCTGTAAAATGTTAATCATTAACTATCCTTTGCCCATCAATGTAAAAGAAGTATGTGTCTCTCCATTTTACTTTTCATCCAATCCCAGCAATTTCCCCACTTTGCTTTCTCCCACCCCCTATAATCTACCAGCAATGGATTTCATGTAACTCTCATGTCTCCTCCTTTGATTCTAATGTATAAAATAAGCTGCAAACCTGCCATTCTCCTGAGCATTTTCTTAATCCTTTGAGACTTTGCTTCCTGGCAATTGTCGTCAGTTTGGCTCAAATAAACTCACTAAAGGCCTCTACAAGTTTGGACATTTCTTAAGTTGACAGGAGGCAGAAGGGGACTTGAATAAATCTTTGAGGGAATATGTTATCTAAGAGGATAAGAGGACCCAAGGAAAAAACTGGTGGGATTTAAACTGGAGGAGGTTGGAATGGGGGTCTGGAGACAGCAGGAGCAAAAATGGAAAAGCTCAGAAGTGTTTGCAAAACATGAGCCATGGTGTGAAACACGAGCTTGAGGTGCAGGTAGTGGAGAGGAGATGGGGGCATGGGCTAGCTCTGCAGAGGGAGCGCCTGGCCAGCAGCACAGCTGCAGCAGGGTTTTTACCCTGAGGAGAGCAGCTATTGGGTTTGTGGCGAGAGCTGAAGTTAGGTCAGCAGAATTTTGCTTTGCAATCTGTGTATGGGTGAAAGAGGACAGTACATCTGGAGCCATGAGTGGGAAATTTAGGCAGGAAAAAACAAAGCTGTCAGTATTATAGATGATGTGTATCTACACAAAAGTCCCAAGAGAATCTAAAATCAAATTATTAGAATTACAGAAATGCTATTAGATGAGTAAAATGTGGTATATACATTTAATAGAATATTGCTGAGCCTCAACAAGGAAGGAAATTCTGGCACATGCTACAACATGATGAACCTTGAAGACATTAGGCTAAGTGAAATAAACGAGTCACAAAAGGACAAATATCCACCTATGTGAGGTACCAGAGTAGTCAAATTCATAGAGACAGAAAGTGGAATGGTGGTTGCCCAGAGGCAAAGGGAGGGGGGGAATGGGGTGATTGCTTAATATATACAAAGTTTCAGTTTAGGAAGGTGAAAAAGTTGTTGATGGATAGTTGTGATGGTTGTATAATAACGTGAATGTACTTAATGCCACTGAACTTATGCTTAAAATGGTTAAAATGGTAAGTTTATGTTATGCATATTTTATCACAATTTTAAAAATTGTATTTAAAAATAGCATTTGTATGCACAAGAAACATAGAAACACAAAAACATCTCCTACATTATTGGGGTAATAAGGTTGTGGGTGACTTTATTCTATATGCTTGTTGCTATAAAGTGTTTGCACAGAATAAAAACTTCAAAGGAAAAAAATGGGGAAAGAACCTGAATAGAGTTTTTCAAAAAGATATATATAAAAGGCTAATAAGCACATGAAAAGATGCTCAACTCAACATCATTAGTAATTAGGGTAATGCAAATAAAAATCACAATGAGATACCAGCTCACACACACTAGGATAGCTATAATAATTTAAAAAGAAAAAAAATGGAAAATAATGAGTGTTAATGAGGGTGTGGAGAAATTGGAACCCTCATGCACTGCTGGTGGGAATATTAAAATGGTGCAACTTCCTTGATGAGACAGGAAAAGAGATAAAAAGTGAGCCTGAGGGGGCTGGCAGAAGGTGATTTGATCAGTACTTTACACCATCTGCATGCACTTCCCAGGAACCGCCCAGGCCCAGCTCCTGGAGATAAATTTTTTCTGTTGAAGTACCTCTAGAATGCTAAATAAAGTAAGTCAGACAGAAAAAGTAGAGAACCATATAATTTCACTGATATGTGGTATATAAACCAAAATCAACAAAAGAAGACAAGCAAATGAGAAACAAAAACTCATAGACACAAACAATAGTTTAGTGGTTACCAGAGGGTAAGGGAGGAGGGGGATGGTAGATGAGGGTAAAGGGGGTCAGATATATGGTGATGGAAGGAGAACTGACTCTGGGTGGTGAACACACAATGGAATTTATAGATGATGTAATACAGAATTGCATACCTGAAATTTATGCAACTTTACTAACAATTGTCACCCCAATAAACTTTAATTTAAAAAAAAAAAAGAAATACCCCTAGAAAAAGGAGATAATACCCCAACCAGAACTGTCCAGTTTTTGGCACCTGTGCAGACTGCTGGAGCCTGCCTTTAGCATGAACTCCAGACTCATTATAATACAATTAGAATAAAATGAACATTATGGCTTCCCCCCTCTCCCCCCATGGTGGATTTTTCTGTGTGCATTCTGGATAAGAGCATGCGCAGAAAGAAACCAGTTATATAACCTGCACATGTCAATCAAATGACCTCAGTGAGGTCAGGCAATTAAGTTCACTAACTCATCCTAGAAAAAGTGCTACATACCTCATTGCTGAATATCACTATGGTTACCTTCCAAGTACTCCCCTTGGGAAGCTATGCACCAATGTCAGTACTTAGTCCACCCTTCAAAGCAATTTTGAAACTCTTTTTTTGGAATGGCCATCAGAGCTGTCGTCGTATTACCCTGAATGTCATCAAAATGTCTTCCTTTCAATATTTCCTTTATTGAAAAGAAAGAAATCATTGGGGGCCAGATGAGGTGAGTAGGGAGGGTGTTCCAATACAGTTATTTGTTTAATGGCTAAAAAATCCCTCAGAGACAGGCTGTGTGAGCTGGTGCATTGTCGGGATGCAAGAGCTATGAGTTGTTGGCAAAAAGTTCAGATTGTTTTCATCTAACTTTTCATGCAGCCTTTTCAGCACTTCCAAATAGTAAACTTAGTTAACTGTTTGTCCAGTTGGTACAAATTCATAGTGAATGATCCCTGAGCCTGTCAAAAAAAGATTAGCAACATCGGCTGAACAAGTTCACGAACTTAATTGTCAGACCTTGTATGTCAAATGTCCTGAGTTTGTATATCACATCTCCTGCTGTAAGAAAATTACCTACACTTACCTGTATAAGAAAAACTAACCTGGAGTTTGAGGCAGCCATCTTCTCTAGACACTGCCACTGGCTTCCTCATTGCCTGACTTTTAATAAAACCTTTCTTTGCTTTCTTTTCTGAGTCTTGTGAATTCGTTCACATTTTTGTGAATGACCAAGGGTATCCAAAAACAATACATTGTTTCTTTGGAAAACAGTCTGGTAGTTCCTCAAAAAGTTAAACAGTAAGTTACACATATTACCCAGCCATTGCATTCTTAGATATATAATCAAGAGAAAGGAAATGCATGTCCACACAAAAACTTCTACATGAATGTACATAGCACCATTATTCACAATAGCCACAGGGGGATACAGCCAAATACCCATCAACTGATAAACTATGTATAGGCTTCTAAGTTGGCAGTTCTGAGTACTTTCGCTCAGCACTTAGAAGATACTTACTCCACTGTCTCCTGGCTTTTATTGTTGACACTGAGAAGTCTTTGAATAATCTGTTTTTCCTTCTGGTTTTGTTTCAGATTTTTTTGTGTTGAAGATTTATCTTTGGTGTTTTGCATTTTCACTGTATTTTGCTATAGTACTTATTTTATTATAATAATTATTATTAATACTGTTTGGGATTTATTAGGCTTCTTAAATCTGAATGATGTCTTACATAAGTTCTGGAAAATTCTCAGTCATTATTTCTCAAATGTTATCTGTTCTCTGTTTTTGGAACTCCTATTAAGTCCATTAAACTTACCCTTCTCTCTTCCTCATTTATTAATATTTCCACCATATTGTCCATATCTTTCACTCTCTGTGTTCATTTCCTCTGTGCTTCTAGATTGGACTCAGTGGGTGGTTCTTAAAGTAAATTGAAGAAATTGTTTTACCCACCTATTGAGGTATTTTTTGAAATTATCATATCTTTCCTATTTAGAGGTCTAAATCATGATTTATTTTTGTTTTTGTTTTTATAAACCCTACTTAGAACTTTTTAAATCCACCTCCTCTTTTTTGTGAAGTATCTCTTTCTTTTCTTAGGATTTCAATTTCTTTTTTGTATTTATTTAACTATCTTTAAAAATATATCTAGAGTCTCTCAGATTTTTCTATGTTATATAATTCTTGGCGCTCTATTTCTCCTGTTTTTATGTCTGTTGATTCTTGCTCATTGTTTCCTTATGGGTTTTTAATTTGTGATCTGAAGCTCATCTCCAGCCAGGATTGCTATCAGAATCCTATACAGCTTGGGGTGAGAGAATGTTCCTCTGAAATGGGGTTGCTACAAAAGGACTCAGAAGCCAACTTGAGGTTCCCTCTGGACAAAGATGGGACAATTCAACCTTCAATAAGAATAATATCTGCAGTTGATTGGATTGCATCATACATGTTTAGAGCCATGACTTATGACACATTAAAAAAATCTTGGAAGATGTTCTTTCCTGTACACGCTGTATAGAAAGGTAACTGAAGAGTTTATAAGTGTCTCTTTATAAAACTAATTCCAGCTAATAGATTAAGAAGAAATGATGCAATAAGAAATCACCGTTTTGCAACTTCAAGTGATACAACAGAGGTAGTCAAAGATTGTCAATGTCTGCTAATATCACAGGGACAAGCAAGACAAAACGTGCCTTCAAACAGAAGGACATAATCCCACTGTAACCACTGCAACCCTGTAACACATACTTCAGTGTTACAAAGTTTCAAGTTTTAAATGGGAGAATATGGTTTTAAACATTTAAATGTGTGCATAGACTATTAAGCTTGCTTTCTACTGAGTTATCAATATAAAAACAAAAAAAAAGCAATACTTGAGATTGACTCATTTTCCTGTAACATACAGCTAGCTACACAATTCAAATACATATATCCTATATTCTGAAGGTCCAGTTATTTGCGTGTACCGGAAATATCAATACGCTTGCTTCATGTGCTTCACAAGTAACCACTCATGCCTACCCATTGGGTGACCTCATGGGGTCCATAGCCATTTGGAAGGCAGCTTCCTATCCTCACTGACTCTGCCCCTTGGTATATGAGCTCAGCCTTACATGACCTCACATAGACAAATAGGTTGAGAAAGAAGCTTGAAAACACCCACAAACATCAGCAGGACTTAGTTGAGGTAGAAGCAGAATTATGGCCTCCAACATTTCTGTGAACCCAACCGTACTGTAACCACAGCAGTTTATAGCTAGTTTATAGCCTCATCATCACATCACAAAGGACACTCAGAGCCACAGATGGGAAGCAGCCCTTGGTGAGAAGCCCCCAGCAAAGCACCTTTCAAATGTCTCCTTATTGTTGATATAATAAAATCTATTAGCTCCTTTCTATTAATGATGTGGGGGAACTAAGTATTTTAATCAAAAGTCCTCATTTTGAGTCTTCTTTGACATTTGTTTCTGGTACATTGGGTTCCTGGGTACTTTGTGAAAAGGCTGGGGATGAAAGGCAAAGTGTCACCACCATCTGAATGGAAATCAAGCATGAGAACTTATTACAGACTCAGGTGAACTGAAAATAGAATAAACAGTCACTACGCTCCAAACAGGAAAACACTAATTAGATTTTTGAGCTCAGCATAAATGCCTCCTAAATTGCATGTTAATACAGGAACTGACTGTATATTGATTCAATTTTCTTGACTCAAAGAAGGCACTGGCTAGATGTGTCCCCAGAGGCTTAATTGTACTGAGTACATCCAGCAATGGTTGCACTGAAATGTAAATAAAGCCATGAGCCATCATTTATGTCTATAGAGTTCGGAAGCTGGTCATTCTAAATCATTATTTTTATGTTTTTTTTCGCTTGGCCTTAGGAACATGTCAAAAATAGCTATAACTCATTCCCAGGTCAGACAAACAAATACGTCTACATTAACTAAACACAAAGCAGGCTCGTAAGATTAAGTCCCTGTACCAATCTGGCATCAAACAGTCCTCAGTAAGAATGTGGGGTTGGCAGTAGGTGATGGAAAGCTCTAAGAGCATGGCCTGCTTTTGACAGTTGCGTGATTTCAAGAGAGAAGCAGGAAGAGTCGGAAGAGGGCACAACACGGACATAAAGAAAGAAAGACGACAAAGGAGGGTAAATGTAAAGGCGGCAGGCGGGGGAGGTCTGTTTGCTTGGGAGAGATGCAACAGACGATGTTTACAGCACTTGAAGACAGGAGCCTAGCATTTCATCCTCACACAGCTGAACTCAGCCCACCACCAGAATAAACCGAGAGCCAATCAGACATACACTCGAGCTCAGCAGATAGGGCAACTATTTAGATGTAGTTCTCCTGGGGTTAGCTTTCATTCAGTCAGAACGGTATGCCTCCCAGGATCGTCTAGGTTTGGAGAACAGTGGCAGCTGCCTGATTTTGAATTCCCCCCACTCCACATCACCTGGAAAGAAAACAAAATCAACCCTAACACTGATGAGGAGCTCCTGAAAAGAGTAAGAGGCAGAGGGTAGGGAGAAGAGGAAGGAAATCTACCCCAAATGAGTAAAAGTCAATCAAGCTTCTCCTACATCAGTAGTTCTCCCGAGTGGTCCCCAGATTATCAGCATCAGTATCACCTGGGAACTTGTTAGAAATGCAAATTTTCAGGCCCCACCGCAGACCTACCATCAGAAACTGGGTGTAGGCCAGGCAACTGTTTTCATAAGCCCGCCAGGCAATTCTGATTCAAGCCAGAGACTCAGAACCGTTGTCTGAAAACATTATCTCCCAAGACTGTGCCCTTTTCCTTGCCCAGCTGAGAAGGCCCCAGCAGCTTTTAAGCTTTTAATCTTCTATTTCTAATAGAACATTGTGAAATGATGCTTAAATCTGACACTGACCCTCACACCTGTAGCTTTAGGAAGGAAATTCAGATAGAACTTCCCTGGCAAACCTTCACCCTGTGTCAGCCACCCCTTTCGTCTGTGTGTTTGTGACCCCCATTCTTCCTCTAAGCTCAAGGCTTCTGTCATGCAGGGACTCAGCTCCCACTCCCCGCACAAGAACACAGGATATGGTGAGGCCAAAAAGGAACACTAACGGAGCCGTGGATAGTGGGTTCATACCTATAGTCTCACTGGTGGCTGGATTGGAGACACAGGAAGCAGACGCCACAATCTGCCATCTGCTTCTCTTCCAACCAACCCACTACCTTGCTAGCTTCAATCTGCGCTTGCTAGCTTAGCCATGGCAGTTATATTAGTGGCTAATGGCTAACTGGTTACAGCTGATGGCCATCTACTACCGGAGCCAGCACCTTTCCACGTGAGGTCGAGAGCCTGGAAACTGCTCTCTGGGACTCTGTCCCTACAGCTTCTAATTTCATTTTTCTTCCTAATTTTATCATCTTGCCTTACAATCAGGTTCTGCTAAGGGTCTTTCCTGGGAATAAGTAAGTTAACTCCATGCAGATTTCAGGGTTGAATTAGGCAACACATTGATATGGCCTCCAGAAAATTAAATTAATAGTCTGGCATCACATATTTATAGCCATGAACACCATTCTTTCATAATGTATAAACTTCATTTTATTAAATCTCCTAAAATCTCTGTTCCATGCACAAAATATTAAGCTGTCCAAGGGGGTGGTGTTAACCACTTGATAAGATGCTACAGGAGTTAGATGCGTTCAGGGGAGCAGCAATCATCACAGCTAAGACCGTCTAGGAAGGTTTCAGGAAAGTGATGGGATTCAAGCTGAGTTCTGCAAACTTCCTATTCCTTGGACAAGCAGAAAAAACCGATGCTGGCATTGCAGGAAGGAAAAACCAGGTGAGCAAAGGCATGGCACATGTAAGGTTTCCTGGGCATACCAGTTGGGATGGAGTGAAGGGTTCGTTTAGAGGAACGGTACAAGACAAGGTGAGATAGGACACTAATGGCCAGATTTTGATGGACTTTCAATGCTAGACTTTTAGTGTCACAAACATTACCTTTTTCATCCTCACCAAACTCCATTAGGTAGGCAATTCCTGCATCCCCATTTTACAGATGAGAACACAGAAGCTCCAAGAAATTAAGTGACTTATCTAAGACCAAAGAGCCAGTTACAAAACCTGTCATCAACAATCATAAACAACATTGTCTGTTTTACTCACTGCTATCCCCATGATCTAGAGTCTTGGAACACTTTGGAACACTGTAGGTGCTTACTAAACATTTTTTAATTAAAAAAAAAAAACAAGTCTTAATCTTCACGCAGGTGAAAATGAAGTAATATTTGATGGCCAGTACTTTTATCTTCCCCCATGATACCTTGATGAGGAGAGGCTGGTGTCCATACACCGGAGTCATTTTCAACCTCATCGACACACACAGACTTACTCTAAGGTCATCGTCAATTCTTTGTGCAGCTTGAACTTTCATATGTGTGTTGTAGGTGCAATAGATAACATTGGTACTGACAGTTGAAAGCAAATTGAAGTTTCCTCCTTGACATCTCCACAGGATGTAGTTTACCAAGCAAAGCCCTTTTCTAGATGCTACAGGCTCTGAAAACATGCCCACTCAAGGGACAATCATGTAATGTTGCTGTTACAAGCTCTATTCAATTTACTTTGAAATGTCGTTAAAAATTGCATCTGTCAAAGTGCAGGCTTTGGAAATGAGAAAGGTCTATCAAGTTGTTGCTGGAGCTGACAGGCAATCGTTCCTGTAGGCCATGGATGGAATCAGGCGAGTCAGAGAGCACGACACAGGGAGAGCCTTTGCAGGGGATACACACAGAGGGTTCCAAAACAATGGATACATATTTTAAGAAAGGAAAAAACTGTATTAAAATTGGAACACTCAATATATACCGATAGCAAAAGATGAATGCAAGTCATGTGTATACATTTTTGGGGCACTCCTGGTCTAAGGATGTAGGGGAACTTACAGGCACAGGAGTGGTGGGAAAGGTGCTCAAACAGGGCCAAGCTGAGACAAAACACTTCTCCCAGCCTCCACTCTAGGCTCTCACCTATCCTTGTGACAAATCAGACTCTCAAAGCAGTGCTCACTATCTGCTCAATATTTCCATTCGGAAAACTCATACAGGTCTAGATAACCTCGAAAAGCTTACACTCCAAATTTCCCTTAACCTAATTATAGCTACTTCATCACAATTAAGTTAAGTATACGATCTACTTTCAATCCTCATCAATCTCTAGCCTGGGGGTCTGGAGTTTTTGATTCGCGTTTCTATCATTTCCCTCTCAGTATCAACTTTTAGCTTTTTCTCCTCAACTTCTCAGAGAAAATGGGGCAGAATTCTCAATTGACTCTGTATCTTAATGGACTGCCATTTCTCTCTCCTCCTTCTCTTCTAAGCCTATTTACTTATGTCATTATAGCTATAAGAATAAGCCCTTGCTTCTCAAAATCACGCACCAGTGGATTTGAGACAATGAGCAAAGTGTATTAAACATCAGTGCTTCTTAACAAATATCCACCGTGACATCCTGCCCTGGAATGCCATACAGGGAAGACCATCCTAATCATAGGAGTTAAGGGGGAGACCATGACATAGATGTGGAGCTCCCCGCAGCTCTCAAATTCTGTAAGGCAGGCCAGTTTCATCTGGGTTTGACAGGGGTGCTAGCTCGGCATTTGTTTGCCTTGCTTTCAGCTCTGGACTTTAGTGCAAAATGAGCTCCTTTCCAGTCCTTGTCTCGAAGGAGAGTCTGTCTGTCCACAGGTATGCACAGACATGTTATTGCTGTTTCTTAACTTTTGAGTAGTCTATTCAATGTCTACCCCTTGAATTTCTGTTTTGCACCACTTCCTCCTACACCAATGGCCCTCAGAACACATTCTGTTTTCCCACACCTTTGGACCTTCACATATTGATCCCTCTTGCCTAAGGCTCTCCTAGAAAATATTTTCTGGAAAGCTGTCCCGAAGTATCCCCAGAGGAGTACAAACGCTTCTTTGTCTGTGCTCTCATTACTCTTTATACATGAGACTGACTAGAAACAGAACCAATAGAAGGGATGTGTGTGTGTGTGTGTAGTGATTTATTTGAAGAAATTGGTTCCTGTGATTATGGAGGTTTGGTGAATCTGAAATCTGACAGAGGAGGCTGACAGGCTGGAGAGTCAGGAAAGAGTTGGAATTCGAGTCCAAAGGCAGTGTTCTGTAGAACCAAGAAGAGTCAATGTTACAGGTGAAGTCTGAAAGCAGTCTGCTAGCAAATTCCCCTTGCTCAGGGAAGGAGGTCACTCTTTTTCTATTCAGGTCTTCAACTGATTGGATGAGGCCCACCCACATTATGGAGGGCAATTTGCTTTACTCAAAGTCCATCAATTTAAATGTAAATCTCATCCGAAAACACTCTCAGAGAAACAATTAGAATAATGTTGACCAAATATCTGGGTACAGTGGCCCACACAAGTTGACACATACAATTAACCATCCTAGGGATTCTGTCTCACTTATCTTAGCATCTTCAGCACCCAGCAAAAGCTTAATATATAGGGTGTTTGTGGAATGAATGATGTCCAATGAATAGAAAAGCAACTTTTTCAAAGACTTGAAACATCCAGTTCAGTATGACTCAAACATTTTCCTTTTGACTTATCAGTAAAATTATAAAAACCCCTTAAAACAGTCGCAGTGTTCTTTGTAGAGATTGATGGATGATCTAGACCTGCAGGCAAAAAGGTTAGGAACAAATCCTGGGAAGAGAAAAATAAGCTTGCATCCAGGGAAGAGAAAGGACACATCATGCCCATCCCTAAAGCTGAGCTCATGTGGTATTTCCTCTCATGGCTCCTCTCCTTCCCTGGGCTCCTGAGTGGGAATGGAAATACATCCATCAAGGAACTTCAAACTAATTCCTGAGTACGGTCTGCACCTACTCTGCAATCCCTGTTGCTCTTAAGCCACATGAAACACAGGAAGAGATTGTAATTGATGGAATTCAGGGTTTTGTCCAATTAATTCAGAGAAGCCACTTCCCCACTTTCCCGTCCATTGGTCTATATTTGACTTTTCATGCTTTACATAAAGCCCCTGAAGCCAGGGTAAGAAAAGAGGGGGTTGGAGGTGCCACGATAAATTTTACTATGTTTATGCTTAAAAGTAATAGGATGTCCTTGAAAGACCTGTAATGGTTTAACAGAGAGACACATAGGGGCATTCTATCTAACTAGTAATAGAGGAAAATGCTCCTGGAGTAGCTTGGGGATTTTATTTGTTTGATTTATTGCAGCCCTCTCTTAACAGCATTGGTGAACTGAGCTCCTGTCTTGGGACTCGTTTTTTGTGGTTTTGATATGGCTTCATAATTTTCAAGAAGAGTGAAGTGTCTGAGAACTTATTTATTCATTCAAAACACATTTCCTGAGGTCCTGTCCTAAGCAATGGAGATAAATAAGATCCAGCCCTTCCTTCCAAAGAGCCTCGTGAGTGGAGGCAGCCATATTCAGATGTTTTCAGTAGCATTACATGTAATAACAATAAAAACTGGAAACCAACCAAATGTCTCCATCAAAAAGAGAATAGAAAAATAATTATGCAGTAGGCCTATAACCCCTAAACTTTGGAAACTGAAAGTGACTTCATAATTATTGGCAGGAGCCTGACACGAACTAACATGAGGTTATTCAGTGTCTTTATTATTCCACATAGTATGAATATTTTCTACATTTTAACCACAAATGTGCATGCATTTAACTACAAATGCTTCTCAAGACTCTAAAGGGGGAGAGTTATATAATTAATGAACTATATATATCCCATTACCTTTATAAAAACAAGCAAAACAGGCTATGTTTGCAAACACATCAGCCTCCAGGGGATTTTACTAAAGCTTGAGGACCAGTACATTCATACAGTGGGATTCCACCAGCAATGAAAATGAATGAGTTACCATTATACATATCAACATGGATGAATCCCAAAAACATGCTGAAGGAAAGAAAGCAAGTCACAGAAGAAAACATTCAGCATGATACATGTTTCCTAAAGCTCAAATACTAACAAACTTAACACTATATTGCTTAGGAATGCACACATTTTACCAGTAACTAAAATTGTAACCAAAAGCAAAGGAATCAGACACACAGATTCCGAGTGGTGGCTCCTTTTGGGTGGGGAGAGGCCCACAGTTTAAAAGTGATAGAGCGGGTAGTGCATTAGCAGTGTTCTGGCACAGATGCTTCCGGAAGTTTCCGCAGGCCAGGTCCCCATTGAGGGCCAGTGAGAGAGTATGGGGAGAGAGCCAGTTGGGATGGGAGATGGGGTTATGGGCTCTACTTATTGGGAGGCTGTTGTAGCCCTCCTACAATGACTTCTTTGCAAAATTGTGGTACGGAACCTGTGTCTAACAAGACCATGACTCTGTTTTCCAGGTTTTCCTTTCCCTTTGCTCTAGATTTAACTTCACAGTCTTTGATTACATAAAAATGGAGTTGGTTCAGATGGGAGCTGGCAATAGGGGATAGGTTGAAAGTAAAGGCTGCAGTTGTACGGGGTCCTCTGATGAGAAAGGAGGCAATTAATAATCTCCACTCAACAGGAAGTCAAAGTATAAGTGATTGAAATCCTGACTCTGTGAGCATTTCAAACCGTGGATGAGAATTGCTAATGGAATGCAAACCAACTTGATATTCAGAACGGTTAACCTCATTAAAAACTAGTCACAATTTCTACTCCTGGTCCTCCTACCTCATCCTACTTTTATATACAGAAGCTGCCTTATTGAATCTGACTATGATGCATAGAGTCTGAGAATGGAATTGCAGAATTCTTAAATGTCATAAGTTTTAAAGTCAGATGGCAGTGCCCTCAGTAGTACTTGGAGAGATGTAGACATGATTCAGAACAATGGGTGATGGAAAATAATATTTATCACATGGTCCTGATTGTAACTCATTAAAGATTTGTATCCATCCATCCATCCATCCATCCATCCATCCATCCATCCATCCACTCATTCTTTCCTTCAACAATGTTCCAGGCACTGTGCCAGATCCTGGAAGTTAGAAAGTTGAGTATGGTCTTTGCCCTTAAAAGAGCTCCTGTTAGAAAGGGATACAAACATGAGAATAGATGATTATAAGCAACATAGTAAATACTGCGATAAACACAAGGGCCACCCACCGAACAACTCTACAGAATAAATAGGCTGCTATTCATTTATAGAACAAAATTTGACTGCGGCTCTCCGGACATGTGCATAGAAGGATCAAGGTGCTGCTGAAATACAAGGAAGGGCTGGGCAAGGACAGGCAGGGCTCCATTAGAAGGTGGTATTGACCTGAGATTTGAAAAATGAGTAGGAGACGTCCATGAAAGAGGGAACAGTAGATATATATGAACATACAGTTTTATTCCTCGTAAAATAAGGCTTATTCTTCAGCCTGAATAATTTAACCATAAAGATGTCATGTCTGCCTTCTGTCAGTTCCCTTCATTCTTGAGAAAATTTCAGGTGTAAATTCCATTTTGGAGAGAAGAAAATGCCACAAGATCCAACAGACCAATGATATGTAACTATTTTGGGGAATCTTGAATTTGAAAGTCTACGAGGGAACAAATACATTTAAGGAATAATTCTTTTTAAAGTTGTATTTACTTGAGTGCACCTTATAAATAATATTTTAATGAATCCTTCCCAAAACCGTAACTGGTATGTTTTATAGACATTGCAACTGAGGCTCAAAGCAGTGGATTTACCTGCCCAAAGTCACAAAGATAATAAGTAGAGGACCTAGATTTGTTTGATCCCAAAGTTTTGCTCTTGAGGAAATGAAATGAATTAAGAAATATTAAAGCTTTAAGAAATCATGTAAAGTTCTCCCTGTTCCAGATCTCTCCAACTGTAGTTTTGTAGGAGAATCTAATCCACCCTACCATCTCCCATCAACCACTGAAAGACCCACTTCTCCTCCCAGAGATGTAATAAGAGTAACATAATAGTCTTGTAGTTGTACCCTTTTAGACATTTATCTCAAATGTGTACATTTTCGAGAAGTATTTCCAACGCTTCTTTACAAGTACAAATTATTTGTATAACTTCCAAAGAAACCACCAGTCAACAACTCTGGCTTCGATAAAATAACTAGAAGTTACTGTGTGTGGTGGATTTTATTACTGGCGAGCATGATACAAGTATATCCCACTTTCTGTAATATACAACAACCAAAGTATAGGAAACATTGTTCAACAAATAAACAACATTGATATTGAACCACAATATACACTGGCATAAACAGCAAAAACAAGCCTTCACTTTTTCTTTTAAAAACCCTGGACTATTGCTTCAGGAAAGCATTTCTGAGTCATAGACTTGAATTAAAAAGACATCCTTCTGTATTAGTAAAAGTTCTCCAGAGAAACAGAACCAGTAGGATATATATAGAGAGAGAAAGAGAGATTTATCTTAAGGGATTGGCTCACACAACAGTGGGCGCTGGCAAGTTCAAAATCTGCAGGACAAGCTGGCAAGCTGGAGACTCAGGGAATTGTTTCTACTGCAGCTTGTGTCCGCAGGCCATCTGGGACCTGCTTTTCTCTTAAGGACTTCAATTGATTGAATGAGATCCATTCACATGATGAAGGGTAATCTTCTGTACTCAAAGTCTGATTTAAATGTTAACCATATCTAAAACTATGTGTGTGTGAGTGTATATATATATCTTCACAGCAACATCCATACTGGTGTTTGAGCAAACAGCCTAGCCAAGTTGACACAAAAAATTAACCATCACATTTCCCACATCCCAAATCTCGGTAAATGACAGCACCATGCACCCAACTGCCCAAGTAAGAAACATGGACTCTTCTAGATCATTTCTCCTCCCTCACTCCACATACCCAAGTCCTGAAAATACTAACTCCCAAGTATTTCTAGACTTAGTTCTTTCCTCTTCATCCCCATGCCTACTGCCGAACCATTGTCTCTTACCTGATTGATTAAAATGACCCTCTCACAGGTCCCCTTGCCGCAAATGTCATCTTCCTCCTACATTTCAAAACTATTAAATTCATTTCCCATCTTAAAATGCTTCAGTGATTCTTCATTGTTTCTAGATAAAATCTAAGCTCTCTACTGGATGGCCTATAGGCGCTTTAAGATCTGGCCCCTACCTGCCTCTCTGGCTTCATCTCCCACCACTCACTCTTAATCACCCCAAACTTGGACAGCTACTTGCAGGTGCCAAACGCCCCCATGATTTTTTTATATTGCAGTGACAGTTCATATGCTGCTCTCTGCTTGTAATGTCTCATCCATTAGGCACATGCCTACTCTTCCATCATTCTATCCCAAATTTTCCTTCTCCCTTGATCATGCCCACCTTTGCCACCCACACTTCATTCTCCTTTATCTGAGTCCCCATGGTACTTGGTTCATACTTATATTGATCATATTTTATATGGTGATGGAAGGAGAACTGACTCTGGGTGGAGAACACACAATGCAATATATAGATGATGTAATACAGAATTGTACACCTGAAACTGATGTAACTTTACTAACCAATGTCACCCCAATACATGTAATAAATAAAAAAAGAAAATATCTATTTACATGATTGTCATTACCATTAGTATGAGATCTTGTTAAAGGATGAAATTTTTGTCCTTATTCATGTTTGTACCCTCAGTTCAAAAGGCAAAGGCCAGTGTAATGACATCATTTAGTACTGACACCCAAAAATGTTCGCATTTCACCCCTTTCACCTATTTGTAAACATCTCCTTCTAGACTTAAGCTCCTTAAGGAAAATAATTGTGTCTGCCAGTGCCCAGCATATTGCCTGGCATATAGGAGACATCTAATAAAGATTTGTCAAATGATTGAGCACTGTAGCCATTATATTTGATCATCTCACCCTCAAATACTCTCTCAAATTTTCTTGTACTGAAGTCCAGTTAGAAAGGCTTTCGTTGGCAGGGACTAGTCTTCTACTTTTTGTTCTTCTTTCTCCTTTCTGCCTCCACTCATCCTAAGACATAGCACAGTACCAGGAATATGCTGGAATCTCAGTTAGTATCTGTTGATTCAAAAACAAATAGTGTTTACACCTGTGTACTCTTTTCCCTGAATCAGACCTTGCTCATACCCAAACTCATCCCTGAGCCTGTTGTCAGGAACTGTGGAAAATCAGGCTGAGTGAGTCTATCCAACAAGGTCAACTCTGCCTAGGAGAGACGGAGTGTGTCTCTTGTGATTAACCTGTACACAGCTCAGGAAAGCACACACCCACACTCTCCAGGATGAGTACATTTCATCCCGATGCTTAGATGAAGGGTGAGGGCAGGAAGAGTCAGAGGGAGGAAAGCTGCTGCGGAAGAAGAAAGCTCCATGTAGGTACCTCAGGACTGCAATGACGCCAGGGCTAACTGGAGTTAAGTCAAGAGAAGTTGTGGCTTCATCTAGAACAAAACATCAACCGCTCACTGTGAGCCAAACAAATCACTGGTACTGCTTGGGCAACCAGCACCTGGAAGATGATAAGCCCTTTACATCCAGAGTCTTTGCTCACAGCCACATCTCAGCCAGTGTAAGCCCTGGACGACCCCATCTCATTCCCGTTTGACTCCTCACTTCTTCTCTATTCTCTTGAACTATATTTTCTGTCTTTAGGTCCAAGTTCAACCCTCCAGGACCAAAAACCAAATATGACGTCACTGTGACCCTCGGTTTCTCTCTTGGACACGGTTTTATAGGATAAGCAATGTATTAGGATGGAAACAACAGGCGCTCGGGAGTTATCAGACCTGAACTTGAATCCAACTCACAAATGAGTTTCTTGGGCAAGCATTTTAACCCCCCTCAGCCTCTGTGTCTTAATGGGTTAAAGTAGGTTTAGTAATATCTATACCATAGGTCGTTAGTGTGTTCAGGCTGCTATAACCAAACACCATCATTGGATAGCTTATACACAACAGCATTTATTTCTCATAGTTCTAGAGGCTGGGGAGTTCAATATCCAGGCACCAGCTGACTTGGAGTCTGATGAGGGTCCCTTCCTGTTTCATAGACAGAACCTTCTTGCTGTGCCTTCACATGGCGGAAGGGCTGGGGAACTCTCTGGGCTCTCTTTTATGAGGGCACTAATCCCAGTCAAGAGGTCCCCACCTTCATGACTTAAGAACCTCCCAGGCACTTGCTCCTCAGACACCGAAGTGATCGCAGCTATGTCCGACCCTGAGGCGAGCGCTGCCATGGCCTGACGCATTGACTCTGAGGTACTGCAGGACATGGCCAATCGCCTGTGCTTCCACTCCATCAGGCCACATGTGCCTTGAGCTCCGGCCACCCC
Source organism: Rhinolophus sinicus (assembly GCF_036562045.2). Taxonomy (NCBI): domain Eukaryota; kingdom Metazoa; phylum Chordata; class Mammalia; order Chiroptera; family Rhinolophidae; genus Rhinolophus; species Rhinolophus sinicus. The sequence continues at coordinate 111,832,524 of NC_133756.1, forward strand.
ATGCCATGCAGCAGTGCTGCTGAGATCATGTCCGTGCAGTTCTTCCTGTCCTGAGATATAAACAGACGGACCCAGAGAACCCGAACAATGACCGACCGATTCATCCTCTACAAGAGACTGTTGATATGACAACTCGATGGCTTGGACAAGGAGTGGGGGCCGCGTGTGGGATGGCATATACTGGCAAATACTTTGACAAGGCCAGCTACCGAGTGTTCTGCCTCGTGGGAGATGGCGAGTCCTCGGAAGGCTCCGTCTGGGAGGCGTTGGCCTTCACTCTCCACTACAATCTGGACAATCTCGTGGCCATCTTCGATGTGAACCACCTGGGCCACAGTGGCACCTTGCCCCTCAAGCACTGCCTAGACATCTATCAGAAGTGCTGCAAAGACTTTGGGTGGAATACTTTCATGGTGGATGGCCACGACCTGGAGGCTCTGTGACAGGTGTTCTGGCAAGCAACTCAAGTGAGGAACAAAACCACTGCTATAGTTGCCAAGATCTCCAAGGGCCGCGGCATTCCAAGCACTGAAGATGCAGAAAATTGGTATGGAAAGCTAATGCCAAAAGAAAGAGACATGCAATTGTCAAACTAATGGAGAGACAAATACAGACCAACAGGAATCTTGAACCAAAACCCCTTATTGAAGTCTTGCCTCCAGTCAACATCACAAACATGGAAATGACCTCTCCACCTTCTTACAAAATCGGTGACAAGGTAGCTACTTGGAAAGCATGTGGTTTGGCTCTGGCTAAGCTGGGCCACATAAGTGAGAGTCCTTGTGCTGGACAGTGACACCAAGAACTACACCTTCTCTGAGATATTCAAGAAGGAACACCCAGAGCGCTTCATCGAGTATGTTATTGCTGAGCAAAACATGGTGAGTGTGGCACTGGGACGCACCACCCATGGTCGGACCGTTGTTTTTGCTAGCACCTTCACTGCCTTTTTGACCCAAGCATTTGATCAGATCCAGATGGGGGCTATCTCTCAAACCAACATCAACCTTATTACCCACTGCAGGATATCCATTGGTGAAAACAGCCCCTCCCAGATGGCCCTGGAGGATCTGCCATGTTCTGAGCCATTCCCAACCGCACCATTTTCTATCCAGGTGATGACATCTCGTCGGAGCAGGCAGTGTTCCTGGCAGCCAATACCAAGGGAGGGTGCTACATTCAGACCAGCCGACCGATTGGGTGCTGTTATTTACACCCAATAAGAACGTTTTGAGACTGGACAGGCCAAGTCGTCCTCCACAGTGTCGTCAACAAGGTCACAGTTATTGGAGCTGGAGTTATTCTGCATGAAGATTTCGCAGCTGCCGAGGATCTTTCCAAGCAAAGTATTTCTATCCTCGTCATCGACCTGTTTACCATTAAATCCCTGGATATGGCCACCATCATCACCAATGCAAAATCCACAGGTGGCTACATTACCACAGGGGAGGATCACCACCCAGAAGGTGGCATGGGGGAGGCAGTCTGTGCAGCTGTTTCCATGGAGCCCGACATCCGGGTCTGTTAGCTGGCAGTGCTAGGAGTGTCTCAGAGTGGGCAGTTGAGTGAGCTGCTGGATGTGTTTTGAATTAGTGCCAGACACATTGTTGTGGCTGTGAAACGTATTTTAATCAACTAAAATAGCTGTTGGCTTTGGTCTTAAAAGACTAGCCTCTTTACCGTACATTTATACTTGTTGCCAAACCATCATTTAAATCTATACTGTTTGTGCTTCTTAAAAGCAAACTAATTTAACCACCTTCCTGTTAAGCCATAACTACATATGCAACTAACTCTCATCTTTTAGTCATTAAAATAGGTTATAAGATTTTAAGTGACAGAACAGCTAACAAAACAACCACCTAATACCAAGTTTTCTGATGAGACTATGGATACCTGGGCTGGGGATCAACGTAGGGTAACAGTTTCTTAAATGTGTGTATTTTCCTCATAAGTAAAGAAAATGTGAACTTCAAAAAAAGAAGAAGAAGAAGAAGAACCTCCCAAAGCCCCACTTCCAAATACCATCACATTGGGCATTTCAACATGAATTTTTGGTCGGACACAAACATTCAGACCATAGCAGGGTAGTTTTGTGTATTAAATGAGACAAACAAGAGTAGCTATTATCACCATCATTCACCATGCTTCTCTATCTATATATGTTGTTTCCCCAATCTACTGGTCATATCAACAGATATAGCCAATTATTTTATCTTTTCTTTCTGGCCATAGCAGTTAGTTCACATGTAGCCCAGGCATACAAATGAGCTCAATGACTATGAGGTTTGAACATGAAAGATGGGAGATTACGTCTTACTTTTCTCTGGAATCATAAGCAGTAAGAATGACTGACATATGTCAGACTCTAAGAACAAACTGTATACCCATCTTTACCACTGCATTGAAAGACCCTGCCTGAAGATTAGGAGGAACCCTAAATCAAGATATGCATAGACTGTGTCTTAATATGTCTGAACTCAAGAATTCATTGGTACCTAAAACTAGCTCTGCTCTTAGATTTTCTAGTACTTAAAGAATATATCATCTCTTTTTGGCTTACACTAATTTGAATTGGGTTTTCATCACATGCAACAGAGTATAGAGCCTATATAGAAGGAGTGCATTCCCTCAGACTCAGTGGCCCGATTCCAAAGGTGAGCTATAAGGGAAAGGTGTCAAAATCCCCACTTACTACTGTTTTTCTCAGATCAGGGACCATCTGGCCTTTCTGAAAAACTGTATGTTCTAAAATTTACTAAAACATGTGTTAATGTCAGAAATGGGAGGAGGCTATAAAATTTTGCCCAGAAGGATCACATAGTAGTTCTCAACTGATAAGAAAACCAGATCATGTCTACATATTTTTACAACAGTCTGTGTATCTGTCTAGGTCTAGTCAGGAAAATAGAAACTACTGTAAGCATTTCAATAGACGGAATTTAATATAGGGAATTGGTTAGGCTGATATGCGAGGGCTGAAAGAGCAAAAAGGGAACTTTTGAGGTACCCAGAGGTGGTAACCAGTTAGATGATACCACTAAGGCTGAGGGAACAAAGGGAAAGTCTAAGGAGGTGCCTCATAGCGCTTCATTTCACCTCTGAAAGAGGCAAAACCTGGCTGCTGCTGATACCACCGAAGGGACAAGATGAAGCCAATGACGGGAGTTCCAAAAGAAGCTGGAGGCTAGAATCAACCACTATCATTGGGGCAAAGGGCTCTGGCTGGGATGACAGTGACCAGAACAAAAATTAAACAAGAAGAAGGTCACTTCTCCCCTCTTTCTGCCTTCCAGAAAGAGTACCTCCTGTCGGCAGAACCTTACAGATGCCGGCTGGCAAAGAGGAAAATGTTATGCAGAGATCCAGCACCAGCATCACAAAATCCAATATAGAAAGTTGGATTTGGAGCTGAGTGACAGTAATTTAATAACCAGCACAGCCTGCTTTTACATCCTACTTCCAACTTGATTTATCTCCCTTCTCAACAGGTTACCAAACAATTCTCTTATTAAAGGAATCTTTCCAGCTCCATTTGTCTTCACTGTCAAAGACAGAGCTCAAATAATTGCTTTAAGTTTTTGTTTGCTTTTTAAGAGTTAACTACATCTTTGCAAGGCATTCATTTTGCAAATAGAATTCCAAATAGAGAGCCTGGGATCGGTTAGTCTGAGAGAATCTTGTAAGAATAGTTATGTGTGTTCCAAGATCTTTTCTCCAGGGACCATCTTTCCCCGAAAATAAGACCTAGCCAGACAATCAGCTGTAATGCGTCTTTTGGAGCAAAAATTAATATAAGACATGGTTATATTATATTATATTATATTATATTATATTATATTATATTCCTGGTCTTATAGTAAAATAAGACCGAGCCTTATATATTAATTTTTGCTTCAAAAGATGCGTTAGAGCTGATTGTCCGGCTGGGTCTTATTTTGGGGGAAACACGGGAGTACCAGAGTAATGACAGTAAGGTAGAAAGCAAGAGAATAAAAATCAATCTAAGGAAAACTCTTAGAGCTACTTGCTCTGCACAGGACAAGAAAGTAGGTTGTATTGATACCTACTCCTAAAAACTTTACACGTCCTTATTATAAACCTTTTGTCGTCTACCTTTCATTGATCTATATGCAGGTGTCATGGTACTCACTACAGCACATATATTCCTTCAAGGCAGTGGATTATATGAATATGCATATTTTAATATCTTCATTACTTTACATTTATCCCACAATACACATCAATGTGACCTGAAGATGAGAACCTGAACTATTCTGTTAAACTTGGTTATTTTCCAGGATTCGGTGAATTCAGAGTACAGTGGAGTACAGTGGAATAGAAAATAAATGGGCTCCAACAATTGAGCTCTTACAATTGGAGTTCTGAAATTTCACGATAAAAACCTTGGAGTAGGGTTGTTTTTATTCATTGTGTTGAGCACTCAGTGAATTATTTGTCTGCAAACTCAAATCCTTCAGTTTTAGAATATTTGTTTTAGCCCTTAAATAATTACCTTCCCTTGCCTTATTATTTCTTATTGAAAATCAGTTAATCAGCTATTGGACCTCTTGGCTGATCTTCTAATTTCATCTCTTTTCTCCTTCTTCTATATTCCATCTTTGTCTGACAGTCTGCTTTCCAGTAGCTGAGTGGAAGTAAGAGGTTTAAAGCCTCACTGTCCAGCATGTCAACTTTCACTTAATTCTACTGCTTTCAATAAGATGTCAGTCCTCCACAGTCCTTGGTGTCTTGAGTGCAGAGCCTGACTGATTCCATTTCTCCAAAGAATAAACTTCCCCTGGCCTGCTGGGATCTGAGAGGTTGTTAATTGCCTGGTTAATTAAGGTGCAGGAGAGAATCCTCTTCTTCTTTTATCCTGTTGTTAGCCCTATCCCTCACCTCTACCTTGTGAGGCATCTGGTACTTGCAATTCCTGAGCCTTTCCAGAGTTCGGAATTGAACTGGCTTTGCTTCTTCTTGTCCTCTCCTACTGTAGATTTCCAGAGATTGTTTAAATAATACAGTAAAGCAATTAAGAGCATAGGACCTATGTGAGACTGCCAAGGTTTGGATCTTGGCCTCTCCATCTACCAGTCAAAACATTGTGGGCAAATTATTTAACATCTGTGCTTTAGTATGCTCATTTATCAATGGAGGTTATAACAGTACCTACTTCTTAAGGATGTTATAAAGATGAAATAGCACCTTTAAAACATTTAGAGAGGTAAAACAGTCATACATTGAAAACATTGCTGAAACAATTTAAGGAAGACACAAATAAATAGAAATACAGCCCACATTCATGGACTGGAAGATTTAATATTGTTAAGATGTGAATACAGTCCAAACAAATTAATGCAATCTTTACCAAAATCCCGATGGCATTTTTAAAAAGAAATACAAAACACCATCATAAAATTCATAGAGAATCTCAAGGGACCCTGCAGAGCCAAAACAACAGTGAAAAATAACAAAGTTGGATGTCTCATAATTCCTGATTTCAAAAAGTATTACAAAGTTACAGTAATCAAAACATTGTGGTACTGGCATAAAAACAGACATATAGACCAATGGAATCAAATAAAGAGTCCAGAAATTTAGACAAGGGTGCCATGGTCATTCAATTGGGGGGGAGAGGAGGGAGAGGGGAGACAGTCTTTTCAATAAATGGTATTGGGATAACTAATATTTACATGCAAAAGAATGAAGTTAATTCAAAGTGAATCAAAGACCTAAATGTAAGACATAAAACTCTTAGAAAAAAACTTAGGGGAAAGACTTCATGACATTGGATTTTGCAATGATTTTCTGGATGTGACACCAAAAATATAGGAAATAGAAGTACAAAGAGATACGTTGGACTACATTAAAATTAAAAATCTCTGTGCATCAAAGGATACAATCAACAGAGTAAAAAAGCAATCCATGGAATGGGAAAAAATATTTGCAAATCGTGTATCTGATAAGTGGTTAATATCTAGAATATATAAAGAACTCCTACAACTCAAAATAACCTGATTTTTAAAATGGGGAAAAGACTTAAATAGACATTTCTCCAAAGAAGATATACAAATGGGCTTTCCCCATCTGGCTTCAGTCCCAGAGACTACCCTTCCCAGTTATCTCTAGTGAGAAATAAATCAAAGAGGAAAAATTTTTTGGACATTATCAGTTCCTTAAAAACACCATCTTCCTCTCCACAAGAGAATTTTGAACACTTGAGCACTTACTGTATACCTCAGTGGACAGTCCATCTACCTTGAATGTAAGATGAGGCAGCCTGCCTTTGTGTGGTTGGTGAGAAGGAAATCTTTACTTTCTCAGGTAGGGCTGAAAGCTCAGGACAGCCAGCATGCCACACAGATTGACGGAGATGGCTACTCCCTCCCCACTGTTTAAATAACAGTCTGGAGAGTCTGACCTTCCAGCTCCCTAAGTTTCTGGTGCTAAATCACAGTCCCTTAGAAAATCAACACTCTGAGAGGTGTTCATCATTTCTCTTTCTCGCGGATAAAATGTTTTCTCTACTGATCCTGGGCAGGAAGCTTTCTCAAAAATGATCTGTATTCGAAGGTGACTCCTTTCAATCTTCCTATCTCATGGAAACATCTTTCCATCCAGGGCTCCAGCCTGTATCCCAGGCACTTCTCTTCATGATTTATCCTGGAATTCAGACATCTTAGAATCATGTAATTCACCCCCAACTTTGTATGTAGAAAGAAAACTGAGGCTTAGAACGAGAATAGATCATGATCAAGAGGCAGAGCTGTTGGGCCCTGAGTCAAATCTGGATTGCTGTCCAGCTGCCTGTCCCCCCAGAAAACAGGCAGCCATGTATTTTCCATCAGTACTACCCCTTCGAAGCTGCCAGAGGGTCTTCAGAGACTAGGCTGTAGGGATCTCCTTCCGTTGTGTGATGTGACCCCGAGCAGGTGATTTACACTGTTCCTCAGGGTGTGGTCCTCAGATTAGCAACCTTGGCAATACCCGAGAGCTTGTTGGAAATGCATTCTCAAACCCTACACCAGACCTACTGAAGCAGAACCTGAGTTTAACAAGATCCCCAGCGGACTTCTATATCCATTAAAGGTCAAGGCACAATGCCTTGAATTATCAAAGTCTCAATTTCTTCACCTGTTAAATGGGGTAACAGTACCTACACCTGAGAGATTGTCTTAAAAATTAAGAGTAAGGTATCTTGCAAGGAATAAGATGCCTTGATTTGAAAGCTCAGAGAGTCTCTTCAAGGTTTAAAACTCAGCCATCTGGCAGATTAAAATAAATGAAATCTCAGTATACTGCTTGAATTTAATTCAAAGATCGTATAACTTACAGCAGGAGCTAAGAACTAATTCAAATTAGGAAACGATGTATTTAGTCATTGGCTCTTGGGTGAGATTGCCTGGGTTTGCTCGTTTCCTAGAGAAGCAAGCTTGAGAGCGATATTGATCTTCACTCACCTCAGTTTCTGCATCTGTAAAGTGAGGGTAATAATGCCTCATGTGGTGATGAGAATTCGGTGAGGTAATCCCTCTGGAGCACTTAGCGCAGGGCCAGCACATGGGACATTTCCAAAGGAAGTCAGCTCCACTCACCAGCATCATCATCTTTGTCATCACCTTTCATGACGTGTCCTCCATTCCGTCACTCAGTGACTGACTTGGGAAGGTGTCTGCACAAATGCTCCTAGTGAGAGACAGGGCAGCAGCCTCTCTCTTTGGTGTGAATAATCAACTGAAACCTTTGTTTCCCTTCCGTTAAGATAAGCTTATCAGCAGCAAGAAAATTCAGCTTTCTCATATTTAAGTCAGACTTCTCTAACTCCTTCCCACATCCCTTTGTCCAAGCTAATTAAGTAGAATTTTCTGTTTGCCAAACATTTTGTGGGGAGAAGCTCAAGATGGTTGCATGCAGCCTGCTAAATGTCTCTTTTTGTCTCTTCCAACTGAACAGAAACGATAGCATTTCAGTAGTTGAACAGCTACATTCATTCAGAATTATTACTAGATTTTCACCAACTTTGTATGTTATCTGCAATGTGAAGTCTCCATAGGGACTTTGCAGGATTCTAGTTACCTAATTTATCCTCCTGCCCCACAAATTATACATAAGAGCAGCCTCCATCTTTGATATCAGAACAAGTTCCAGAAAAGGAGATTCAATTCGGTTCACATTTTGGCATAATATACATGATATTACTTCAGTACAAACCCTAGGAAGTAATTGAGGCCCAGAGACCCATGATAACAGTAAATAGTAACCTTGGGAACCTTGGTAACTTGCTCAAAGTCACATAGTTGGTCTGAAGGGACAACACCTTGGTCTTAGAAAGTTCCAAAGTCATGCAGTTTGGTGTCTCCCAACCCTTAAAACCAGGTTTATTCTTCCCATTGTTTGATCTAATCTCTCCTGCTGTATTCAAGCTGATTTGCTCCTATCCTGTCATCTACAGGAATTCCTTTTTAAGTTGCACTCACCTTACCTTTTCCACAGATTTTTATCAGGGAAAATTTGTTCAACTTCACTAGCCCCAGAGCCCACCATCTTTGAATGTGAAAGATGAAACAAAGTGTGTTCACTCCCCTGAGAGCTGGATAAAGAAAGGGGCAGCTTGTGAATTGTGAGCACCCTGCAGTAACAACCTAGGTCTCTGTTTCCAAGCAACAGAGAACACAGGGAGTAATTATTTTTGTATTGCACTTGCATTGCACTTGACAATTTTCAAAGCACATCCACAGCCTATGGAGCCTTCCATCCATCCCATGAGGAGGGCGGAGCAGGAACTATGATGACTCATAGAAACCTCAGAAAAGCTCAATGATTTTTCCAAAGTCGCAAAGCTAGTGAGCAGTCAGGCTGGGACCAGCCAGAACCCAGACCAGATATTTTCCCAGGCTTTCTCTCATACACATTGGGAAAGAAAGCTCAGGATGGATCATGCCTTAAACCATTATTGGAAATGCTCTGATTATTAGTTGATGCTTTAATGGGAATGAGCTGGCAGTCAGCTGAGAACAAGAATGATACATAAACCTAATATCATGGACAAACATCTTAAACTCCATTGGTTTATTGAAGATGAGGTTTCACCATGTCAAGCCAATTCATTTGCAAGGTCTTTGGGCTCTGGTCCTGGACCAGGTCCCTGGGGGACAGGGACTTGAAGTCTCTAATGGCCAACACTCTGCTGGGCACAGAGTAAATTTCTGTACAGGTTTGAGGAATGAATGAATGAATGAATGATTGAACGTCCACACTAATGCCCGGTGTTATCTGTCACGAGGTCACTGCCCTCACCTTTGGTTTTCTCCCCTACATCCTCTCCAGTCTCTCTAGCTGCTGTCAGTGTCAGGGCTCCTAATCAAGCAGGATATTACAGCCCAAGGAAGGCCTCACCCCAGGCCAGCGCAGAGGACAAGCAGTTCTGGTCCTGAGACAGCAGTTTTCAGTTGGACCAAGCTAAGCAGTTCTATTGTTGATTCCCCTTTGACACATCAGATTTGACATTTCTCCCAGCAGAGAGATTTCTTGTTACAAAACAAAATGAAATCAATAGTTTTATTAACCATCCAGTGTGACAAATGTGCCCCAGATGACAGCCTCTAGGCCCAGTTCTCACCAATGCAGGCTGAGTCTGGCATACGAAGGAGTGTATCCACGTATTTTCCACTCTAGCCCCCTCCTCTGCGTCCTGAGCACCACCCCCATCCCATCTTTTATTGCTTCTGCCTGAACTTCTGCACAGTCTGTTCATCATTCTCCCGGGCTCCAGGCTCTTTCCTCTCCAGCCTTCCTTTGCCAGATCTGAACATTTCCCCCGTCCTGTGGCGCTCAACGTCCTTCAGCATGTGGCCCACCTCTCCCAACTGATTTCTTACCACTCCTCCAAATCATCCTACAAACAATTCTCCAGACAGCACAGGAACTGCCCCACCTCTGGGCCTTTGCTCATCTAGTTCCTCTGCCTAGAAGGCCCTTCCCTGCTTCTTTACCAAGAGAAGTCCTACTCATCTGTCAAGGTCTGCTTCCTTTGGGAAGCTTTCTCTAAAGGCCCCAGAAACAGGCAGTTACTCCTTCCTCCATACTTTCTCAGTGTTTTATTTATAGCCTGATACCTGGCACGTTATCTTTTAATTTTCATTTACGTGTCTCTTCTCCCACTTGTAAACACCTCTAAGATGAGTATGCGGTGTTAGTCAACCTTTAGACATCCTCAAATGGCCATGTCTACCATAGTGTCTGTAGCAGGCACACAAAACTGTGTTGACCTGCACTGAAAGAGCTGTTGAGGGTTATCCAAATCTCCGGAGAATTCAGGAGCTATTGATTTCAGGCAATTCACATGTTGCATGCTGGTCAGAGATATTGACAGTTAAGGGACACCTTCATAAGAGTATACAAATCAGCGAAACATTTCTGAGTACAATGTATTACAACACTTTAAATGTGCAGACTCTTTGACTCAGCAGTTCTACTAGGAAGTCTTCCTGTAGACATTCTCACACACGTGCACTGAGGAATATGTATGGTTCTGAGAAATGTTCAGTTCAGCTTAGTTTATGATAGAAAAATATGGATACAACCTAAGTATCCATGAGTAGGAACACCAGTTAAAAGGAAAATGTCTTACCTATCCCATGCAATACTGTTCAGTTACTAACGAGAATGAAAATACCTATATGTACTGACTTGGAAAGATGTCTGAGATGTAACAATGTGAGAAAAGCAAGTTGCAGCTCAATGGAAAGGAAATGCACCAAATTATTACAGTGGTTACCTTTTGGACGTGGTATTAAAGAATAATTCCATTCTGAACTCCATGGATGCCCATACTATTTCTTTCTAAACAAGCAATTTGTTTATAAGAAAATGCATGTGTTATTTTTCTTTTTTTACACGGAAGCCTCCCCGTCTCCTCTCCCACTTCTTGACTGGGATGCTCTGGAAGATGAGGCCGGAGCTGTTCACAGGCTACAAAAGCTAGAACCTGTTTCTTTGCTGGTGTTTCATGAGGGATGCACACCTCTTACTGCTGCTTCCTCCCAGCTGCCAATCACAGCCCTTCTTCTTTTGCTGAGGCTGGGGCGGGGGGGGGGGGCGGGGGGAGTGCAACAGAACAGGTGGGGAGGGAGGTAGGGAGGCAGGAGAACTCTGACATCAAAAGCACCCTCTGCCTTTCTCTCTTACCCTTCAAGGCTGCCTTTTTGAGACCAGAATGAGAAGGGACATGACTGCAAGTATATCAACTAACTGCAAAAACGGCCCTTCACCTTCAGTTCCAGTGGCATCCCTGGGGCTGAGCAGGTTCTCCCACAGCAGAGAATTCTGCAGACATTGAGGCTGGCCTGCCCAGGGACTGCCTGCAGAAGGCAGTGGGGACGCGACTCCTTGGAAAGGAAAAGGACAGAAAGAGTGGAATGAATTCCATGAACTGGTAAACTGCCTAATCTAATCTTTCTCGTTGGATGAGTGTCCTTTGTCTTTGCTTTAAATGGTAGTAAAGGGCACCAGGGTGAGGCTGCTTCCAGCTCTCTTCTCATTAAATGACAGGACCCAGGTCTGGCATCAGCAATATTCCAGAAGCCTAGGAAAGGACATAAACCAAATAAGCCTCTTCCTCTCTACAGCTGTGTAAGCTCTAGGTTCTGAGCTGGGCTGGGTGGGCCTGAAATATGCAGATGTGGTAAATACAAATAATTCTAGGGGGCGGCCAGATGGCTCAGTTGGTTAGAGCCTGAGCTCTCAACAAGGTTGCCAGTTCAATTCCTGCATGGGATGGTGGGCTGCGCCCCCTGCAACTAAGATTGAAAATGGCGACTGGACTTGGAGCTGAGCTGCGCCCTCCACAACTAGATTGAAGGACAACGACTTGGAGCTGATGGGTCCTGGAGAAACACACTGTTCCCTAATAAAAATATAATAATAATTCAGTAATGCCATGTTATTAGTTCTAATACTGCTATTATTATTATTAGCTATTAATATATAACAGCTTGATAAATATTACCCTTTTACTCTGTGTTCAGCACTGTGCAAATGCTTTATATACATTATCTCACTTTAAAATGACCCTATAGTAAATATATTATTTTCCCCATTTTACAAATGAGAACATTAATGCTGTATGAAATAACTTTCACACTATCACTCTGCTAGTAAGTAGCAATACCAGGATAGGCTTAGCTCCATTCTTAACCCCTATACTCTAATGGTTTGTAAGGTAGAATATTAGCATTCATGAGGGATATACCAAGATGAGACCAAAATATTAGACTGAGCACACACATTAACCTCCCCCTTAAAATCATGAAAAACTGCAGAAAAGATATTTGGGAAAAAAACACCACCAATTAACATGAGCGGCACATAGTACACTGGTTAAGCACAAAGCCTCTGGAGACAGACTACCTAGGAATCTCACCTAGGTACCTTCTACCAGCTGTATGACCTTGGGCAAATTGTTTAACCTCAGCCTCTGTTTCCTCTTTTTTAAAATCGGTTATTTTGAGGATTAATAGAGTTAATACAGTTAAATGTATTCACTTCCTATCACTGCTGTAACCAATTACCACAAACGTAATGACTTAATGCACATTTATTATCTTACAGTCCTAGAGAACAGAAGACTAAAATGGGTCTCAAACAGGCTCAAAATGGGTTAAAGTCAAGAGCTGTGTTCCTTCTGGAGTGTCTAGGGTAGAATTCATTTCCCCCCCATTCCGATTTCTAGAGGCCACTCACATTCCTCAGCTCACAGTCCTCTTTCATCCTCAAAGCCAGAATCTATCGCTCCAACCTCTGCTTTCCTAGTCACATCCTTTCTCTGAGTCTGACTCTCCTGCGTCCCTCTTGTCCTTATAAGGAAAGGGCTCACCTGGGTAATCCAGGTAATTTCCCTGTCTCAAAAATCCTCATTTAATCACATCTGCAAAGTCCCTTTTTGCCACGTAAGGGGTCTGACAATTAAGTTCATGAACTTGTTGCAAAAATGTTGCTAATATCCCTCTCCTGAGTATCTACCCCAAAAATCTGAAAACATTTAGAGATAAAGACACGTGTGCTCCAATGTTCATTGCAGCTTTGTTTACGGTGGCCAAGACATGGAAACAACCAAAATGTCCGTCGATAGATGAATGGATAAAGAAGTTGTGGTGTAGATACACAATGGAATACTATTCGGCGGTAAGAAAAGATGATATAGGAACATTTGTGACAACATGGATGCATCTTGAGAGTGTAATGCTGAGTGAAATAAGTCAGACAGAAAAAGCAGAGAACCATGTGATTTCACTGATAAGTGGTATATAAACCAAAAGCAACAAAAGAACAAGACAAACAAATGAGAAACAGAAACTCATAGACACAGACAATGGTTTGGTGGTTGCCAGAGGGTAAGGGGGTGGGTGGGAGATGAGGGTAAGGGGGATCGAATATATGGTGATGGAAGGAGAACTGACTCTGGGTGATGAACACACAATGGGATTTATAGATGATGTAATACAGAAATGTACACCTGAAATCTATGTAATTTTACTAACAATTGTCACCCCAATAAATTTAATAAAATAAAATTTAAAAAAAAATGTTGCTAATGTTTTTTGCCATCAGAGAGATTATTCATTATTAATTTGTACAACTGGACAAACAGTTAACCAAGTTTACTATTTGGAAGTGCTGAAAAGGCTGCGTGGAAAAGTTAGATAAAAACAACCTGAACTTTTTGCCAACAATTCGTGGCTCTTGCATCACGACTATGCACCAGCTCCCACAGCACTGTCTGTGAGGGAGTTTTTAGCCAGTAAACAAATAACTGTATTGGAACACCCTCCCTACTCAGCTGATCTGGCCCCCAATGACTTCTTTCTTTACCTGAAGATAAAGGAAATATTGAAAGGAAGACATTTGATGACATTCAGGACATCCAGGGTAATACGACGACAGCTCTGATGGACATTCCAGAAAAAGAGTTCCAAAATTGCTTTTAAGTGTGGACTAGGAGCTGGCATCAGTGCATAGCTTCCCAACAGGAGTACTTTGAAAGTGACTGTAGTGATATTCAGCAATGAGGTATGGAGCACCTTTTCTAGGATGAGTTCGCGAACTTAATTGTCAGACCTCGTATGTTCTGGGATGTGCACTGGAAGGCAGTTTATCTCCATTCCACAAGTGTTCACTGAGCACTACTCTGAGCATCTTTTGGAAAGTGGAACGAGGACCAGTAAATATTTTATGAAAGGAGGGATGTTTAAATCTACTATTTGCAAAGACCACTGTTCACCACAGTCAGGCTGACTGCCTAAGGACAAAAACACACCCATGCCTCACTCCCTGCACCCTGTTTCTTCATAATAAGGGCTCCCACTCATTGCTTACAACAGTGCACGGGACACTCAAAAGCTTACCCACATGTGGCTGCCGGGGAAAATAATGCTGCTTGTCTTGCGATTCCAAGGGCTTTGTGCCATTCCAACCTTAGCTCTTATTCATTAATCTCTTCATTCATCCTGATGCTCAGGCACATCTCAACTTCCATCTTCCACCAAAAGATGACCTGCCCTGTCTCCCTCTAATCCTCCAAAACTGTTCACATGACTTGTCAAAATCCTACCCATCCTCCCTGGCTCAGCTGGCTGCCACCTGCACCACAAAGCCTTCAGTCAACCCTGGGTACAGGATTAACTTGTTCTACCTCTGCACCGTAGACCCTTGACATTTACAGATTTTAACATTCTCCACTTTGAACATTTTCAAATCACCCTAAAAGTCCAAGGCATGGACTAATTTGGAATTTTGTTAAGAAGAGAAATTGAGTCACAGCTGCTGTGAGGCTGGTGTCCAAGAAAGTGTCACAGGGTGGTGACAAGTTTAGGTATTACGGAGGTTACAGGTTATGGAGAATGGTGGCGCTTCTTATTTCCATCCTCACCTTTAGCCTACTCTGTTTGAGAAAAAGGGGGTGGTAAGGGATTTGAATCTAGTTCCTGAATCCCAGCAAAAGTGCATCAGGAGATGCAGGCTAGACCCCCTAAGAAGGGGAAAGATGAAGGCTCTATAGGAATAAAGGCTGAGGACCAAGGGAGCAGGACTGAAGCACCGCTGAGTAGAAAGCGGGGCTCAGACACCAGGTGTCAGGTAGGAGCTCATGGCCTTAGGGCCAGAGAACTTACCAGGTACCCAGGAGCCAAGCATCGTATTTCCATAGTCCTTTGTTATATCTATTGATTGAGGCTAATATTTCTGTTATATTTTTTTCCTGAATCCTGTGGGAGACTATGACGCTATAGGGCATTCCCCAAGTACAGAGGGCCCAAAGGCCTTGGTATGTAGCTTCTGACATGTGAAAGCCTACTGGACTTGAGGAGAGCCTCCATCACAGCACCCAGCACCTAGGGCAGTTGGGGATCCTGCCTTCTCCACTAGGCTGGCCAGAGACCTTGTCCAGGAGGTCCACGTGGTCCTTGTAGCTATCTATGGGGCCATAGATCAAAGTGAAGCAATCATCGCACTGGTCTACTTGACCATGTTGACTGGTCCAGGAGTGAAATTGAATTCAACATGACCTGAGAATCTTTTCCCTTCGGATGTTTCAACTTGGAACCAGAGGCAACTGAGTCAGCCTTTCTCTACTGGTAAAGTTAGATGGGCTGTCAGAGGCTGTTTTCCTACCCTATGGAAAAAGTCAGTCTGTACTCAAATGATATAATAGAATGAACAGTACTAACAGCTAACACTTTTTAATCACCTTCTATGTGCTTAAACCAGACACTATGGCAAGGCCTTTATGTGTAGTAACACATTTAGTTCTCACAACAACCCCAGGAAGTAAATATGATGATCCTTGTTTACAAATGAGGAAACTGAGGCAAAGCAAGATGAAGTACCTTGCTCAATGTGACACAGCTAGTAAATAACAAAGCCTAAGTTCATCTGGCTCCAGAGCCCGTCGTCTTAACCACTACACCAGCTTGCAGAGCTGGCAGGCAAAAGGGAGTAGCCATGAGAGATGGCAAGAGGCCTGGTCATGTTCAAATTCTTGTTCCAGTTGTTTAGACTATTCCGCCCTGTGTCTGTAGAGGAGGACGTGTGTGCAACCAACATACTCATAGGGTTGGTTCTCAGGGTGAGTTTCTGTCACTAGCAACCAAAAAATTCCTGACAAAGACCGTTATCTCCCCAGCACGTGGCATGGTGGCCACCAGCAGCCTTCTTACTCTGCATCTTACTCTTCCCCTCTCAACTGGGCAGCCAAGGTGAGATTCTAATTCCACACGATATCATAGTCTTAAAACCCTCCAGTATCCTTCCAGTGCCCGAGGAGAAAGGCAATACCTCCAGGGTATTGCTCCTGCTTAATTTCTCACCAGTGCCCTGCCCCTGCCCCTTTCCCAGGCCATCTACAACTAGAGGGAGAAAAATCAATTCCTGGGCTCCCACGTGCTCTCCTCCACCAACCCTATCACGATTTTATCTAAGTTCGCCCTAATTGCTCACAAGTAGTTCTCAGGGTTGGTGTCTGCTTTGGGTCCTGCTACCCTGCCTTCTTCAGACAGAAGGCCAAAGACAGAAGCTTAAGACCTTAGCACTCCCAGATAAGGACTGCTCACCTGGCTGACTTCCAAACACTGTACCCCCATCATTTCTGTCCACTGTGCTTCAACTATCTGGGATTCTGCTACCTGACTGAAATGACATATGAGAAAGTACCCTGCACCGTGCTTAGATCATGGTAGTTGCTCAGTATGTGATATTTTCCTTCCGTCCTCTCTTCCTCTCCTGGGAACCCTATTATTGAAGTGCTGTTGTCCTCATCCTGCCCACATGAAAGCATCTCAGGACAGACTCCCCATTTCATCTGTCCTGTGGTATATCTGAGAACTGTCGGACCTCCTGTCCAAGTCCTGGGATCCAACGAGAATGGCTCAAGTCCTGATGCTTTAGGATAAGGTGGGTGCTACTTTGGGGTCTGGGTCTGTGGCTGTGGCTGTAGGTGGGCATCAAAGGGCCTGGCTGTGGAGAGGGAGGAGCTTCAGAGACTGACACCCCAGCACGCCCAGTAGGGTCTGCCCACACAGCGCCTTTCCCTGACCCTAGAGTCACTATAAAAAGAACAAGCTCAAAGCAAATTGTTCTGGAAACACTGTTCCATCTTCATAGCAATTCTATTTGTGTCAGCAGAAGAAAGAGGGTTGGAGCATCCCATTCTGGTATAATTGGAACAATTACCCTTTAAATGCGATAATTACAGTTTGATCATTTTGTAGCAAAGGGAAGATTGGTTCCAAGATTTTCTCTTCCTTGTTGGAACTCTCTGTGAGGAAACTGCTTATGTTCCAGGGCCACCAGCTTCATATTTCAGATCCAGATGTGAATGTCTTCCAATGCCTGCCTTACCAAAAAAAACATAAGCTATAAAGTTTCTCTTTTGTACTGTGCTGCTAAATTTAGGTTGAGCCAAGGCAATTGTCTAGATAATTTAAGTCAAAAGAACTAAACCTTTGCATGTGCCCATCCGCTTAAGAGCTGTCTTGTCAGAAACCATACTGACATCTTGGCATCCATTTGACCAAGGTGGAAAAATAAACTGTGTCTCTATCAAGGCCTTGAATACAGATAAAAAGCTATAGTCACATCACAGTTGTATCTGTAAGCGGCACACCTGGCCTGCCTAGTCTGGACATCAGAATATTATCTGCACGATTCAAGGTTTGGAACCTTATCATCGCTGCAAAAAGTTGAGAATAAACAAACTCAACCTATGAGATATACAGATTACTATGCATATTATTTAAGCATAACTATACAGAAAACCAATTATAACCACCATAGTAGGATAGGAAGGTATGTTCAGGAACAGTGAAACCGTTTGACCCTCCACCAGGTATATCTAAAGAAGCGTTTCTGTCCTCTTCCTGTCCAGAAGGTCTTCACTTGTCATCTCGATTCTGCATAATGATCCTTCTGTAAGTCCCACAGGGCCCATGGTCCACTTTAATAACTACCTCTTGGTCTGCAGGTCTTGACAATTCTCAGTCAATCTCCAGTAGTTTCAAGTTCATGACTTGAGTGCTGATAGAATCACTGTGTCAATATTTTTATGGTTCTAGTGGCCATTATTCCTAACACACCAACGTGAATATCCACAAAATGCTCAAACTTAAAAAGGTTTACAATCCTGCTGGCCTTTTTGCAGCTGCTTGGAGCCAAGCAGCGTTACATGTGTCCCTCGGTAGAGGGATGAGCACCACCTCCAAACAAAGTGCCATCTTCAGGAGTCTCCCACCTCCCAGAGGTCATCTACCCCAGGCTACTCCTCATGTCTCACAAACATCCCCTCCTGCCTGTAGCAGTCTGGAGTATTGCAGTTTCTTCATTGTAAATTCTCGCATATCTAGCCTACACATGATCTTGTAAATCTGTAGAAGACACCCTTGGTCATCACTAGGTCTTCCACAAGCAAATGTGCACCCCCATCCACTTCAAAAAGAAATGGACTTTTCCTCAAAAAGTTAAACATACAATTACCATATGTCCCTGCAATGCCACTCCTGGGTATATAACCCAAAGAACTGAAAACAGATACTCAAATAAGTACATGTACACATATGGTCATAGCAGTACTGTTCATTATTGCCAAAACCTAGACAGCCCAAATGTCTATCAACAGATGAATGAATAAACAAATTATGGTAACTATATACAACAGAATATTATTCAGCCATAAAAAGTCATGAAGTACTGATACATGCTACAATATGGATGAACCTCCAAAATGTTACGCTAAGTGAAAGAAGCCAGACAAAAAGGTTACTTGTTGTATAATCAATTTATATTAAGTAGATCTATCCATAGGGACGGAAAGCAGACTGATGGTAGCCAGAGGCTAAGAACAGTGAGGAATGAGGAAAACCTAGTTAAAAGGTACAGCGTTTTACTTTGGAGTGATGTAAATATTTTGGAACTAGATAGAGGTGGTGGTCATAGAACATTGTGAATGTACTAAATGCGACTGAATTGTTCACTTCAAAATGTTAATTTTATGCTATGTAAATTTATTTCAATAAATTATTTTTAAATTTATTTAAAAAGTAATTCATTTAAAATTAATTAATTTGATTTGATTTTAAACGAATTAATTTTTAAAAAATAAGTGATTTCTTTTTAAAAAGAAATTTAATTTTTTAAATTACAGAGGGAGCTACAATAAAAGGAAGACCTTGATTATAAGAGCTGAAAACAGGGTAAAGATGGAAAGAGTAAAATCAATCAAGAGTCCCTAAATTCTCCCCAAAGTAGTACAGATCAGCTATCTGTGATGGCTTGTGGAGTCCAGGGCCTCTGCATAGCCTGAGGTCACAGCAGGAAGAGGCCAGTTAGGAGTCCAGGCTCTCTGCCTCTGAGCAGGCAGCTCTCCTCTGAGCTTCAAGCTCCCTCGGCTGCAAACCCAGAGAACCACCTCACAGGGCCATCGTGAGACTTAAAGCAAATGGTGACTATGAAATACTCATTGCACAACATAAAACTGCAAGGTTTTCTCTGCGGTTCCGGGTTCACAGGCCAGTTTTCTCCTAGTGTGCCCTTGGACAAGTTCGCCTCTCTAAATCTTGTTTTTCTTTCTACCTACCTTGCAGGATTGGTGTGAGAACTGGCAATAGCATATGCAAAGTGTCTAGTGCATACTACGTGCTCAGCAAAATTGAAGCTACCCTGTTTCCCCAAAAATAAGACCTAGCCGGACAATCAGCTCTAATGCATCTTTTGGAGCAAAAATTAATATAAGACCCAGTATTGTATTGTATTACATTACATTATATTATAATATATTACATTATATTATACCTGGTCTTACAGTTAAATAAGACCAGGTCTTATATTAATTTTTGCTCCAAAAGATGCATTAGAGCTAACTGTCTGGCTAGGTCTTATTTTCAGGGAAACATGGTATTATTAAATGGGCAGAACAGTTCCTGCAGGGGAGAGAAGGAATAAGAGAAAGTGAGCAAAACGGGTGCTGGGGGTGAAGGTGTGCCAGCAGAAATATCGTGACTAGCACTGGATTATGAAAGCCCAAGGGAACCATATGATCTCAGTGTGCTAGAAATGGCATATGTGCTGTCCCTTTCCTCTCCTGCATCCATACAGACAGTGCCAATCAACAGTGATATTCTTTCCTACTGTGCCAGGATGTGGCCTCGCACAATTCAATGCTTTGTTCTGAGCAGTCAATCGAAGGGAGTTGTCATGGAGATGATACCTATTTGCCACCCCTACAGTAGATGTTTTGTTTTCTTGAACAAATAACAATAATAATAATAACAACAATAATGATAATAAAAATAAAACAGCCTCTTGGAGAATGAGAGGTCATGTGTCCCTAATAGTAGTCACGATTTTACAATTTATGCCCGGCGCCCAGTGAAAATAAATAGTGAGGGAGAGTAAGAGAGGTGACTTCTCTGTATATCGTGCAGCATGTTCAATTCTGAGCTCTACCACTCACTTGCTCTGTGACCTGGAACAGGTCACTTCAGCCTTCTGAACCTCAGTTTTCCCATCTGTAAAATAGGAGCAATACTACCCAACTCATGGAGTTCCTAAGGAGTTTACAGGAGCTAATGCTTATGAATGAGCTCATATGAAGAGATAAAGCAACACCTGTATATCAGTTCTTCAGGAAAGAACTGTGGTTGGGGAGGGGAGGACACAGGCCATGGCAAGGCTTTGGTGAGATTTGCCAGCTCTCCTACTATAACTCAGTGCAGAAATTGGGCCCCTCAAGTGAAGAAACCTCAAAATCCTATTTCCCAGCAGGTCCCTGTGAGGTCTGAGGCAGCCAAACGTACAGGGAGGAAGGCTTCTCTGATCAGGCACCACGATGTAAGCTGGACTCTCGGGACTCCTTGTGGGCTCTGCCAGGGGAGGGATCATCCCCGGCCAGGAGAGAGGCACTCAAAGGTCTCCCAATTCAGTATCTAGGACAGGGGACTTAGGCGAAATATTTCACTTTGACTCCTGAAAGTCCAGACAGAAAGACTGAGCGAAGAGCAGGCGAAGACCCTTTCTCTTCAGTGCACTCCCCAGCCTAACACCCGTCAGCGATCCCCTTTACCCACCGCTAAAGTGAAAGAGAACTTGAGGGGCCAGCCCCACCTTTGCCAACCTCCCTGTCTGAATCCCTCTGCCCTTAACCCATCGCCTCAGCCATTCTCTCGGTTCCCAAATGAGCCCGGCTCTCTCACACACACTTCTTGCCTTTTGCACACAACATACCCCACACCAAATCCATTTAACGAAACTCCTTTTCCAGTCATCCCTCCAAACTAAAGCTCCCCGCTGTGGGTAGCCTAATCCTCTCTCAGGCACTTCCTCGGCAGCCTATGCTTCCCTCTATCATACTATTGATTGCAGTTATACTGACAGAAACCTGATGGCAGGGCTGTGTCTTCTGTTTCTAACCTCATGGCTCAGCACAACGCTTGGCACCACAAATAGCGTTCAAAAAGTACTAACTTAAGGAATAAATGAATAACCAATGAGAGACACTATCAGATACGACACAACATTGCAAAGTAGATAACGTTTTAACAGTTCTTTTTCTTTGCTCCTTTTAGTCATTCTTTCCTTTAATTCACTGTAATCATCAAACTTTTACTGGTTGTCGTTGCCAGTCCCCCAGTACAATTCAGAAAAAAAAAAGGTTTTCCCCAGATTTGTAGGGAATAATGGTTGATGGTTAGTTTCAAGCAATGATCAATTTGATGTGAACATAAAGTCACACAAAGCCTTTGTGACAGTGGGCTCCTCTGACTCAAGAACTACACAAAAACTCTAAAATGAGTTGCAGAACTAAGAGCAAAGGACTGTCTCCTGTTCTGTCCACATACTCCCTCTAGTGTCAATAACTCCAAGTAAACTAAGGAAGGAAATGGATCCTTGCTGTCTCTCTCTCTCTCTCTCAATGCTTCATTCACCTGCTTTAAAAAAATACACTAGGATTTCCTCTCATCACCTATTCCAAGAGAAAAGGACTGAGCCATGTGAGTGGTCCAGGCTGCATCCTCTTTCCTTGACGTCACCAGCACTACAGTGACAGTGGTGGAGGGCCCCTGGCCATCTCGTGCAGTTGTGTCCAACCTGAGTCCCCAACCCTCTGGGCATCAGAGGAAAGAGCACTAGGGTCCTTGAAAGGATTCTAGCATTTCAAAATGTCTAAGGGCATTGTACCATTGAGACAGGTTAGCTAGCATGTCCCTAGGTAGACAGGGAGGTCCCTGGTGGAATAAACAAAGACAGCCATATCCTAAAACTCCAGGTTTTGAAATCACTCCTTCACTCCAGGACATAATGTAACAAGGCCTTGAGATTAATCATAAAATTCCTTGTGGCCTGACAAATGGAGCAGATCTGATAGATAAGAATGGGTTACTTTGCTAATTCCTTCAGGATGGGAAAGCAGAACAAACTTGGTACACGAATTTCATTTGAAGGTGCCAGTTCCCTTCTTCAAACAGCTCTCCTTCCCCAAGCAGGCAAGGGAAGGTATAAAAGTAAGAGCTTTTGCCTCAGTCAGGGGGCCACCCCCATTCAGGACCCCCTCCTGCTCGGGAGCTCTGACTCTTTGCTTTCAATAAACTATCCTCTTTCTAAAACTCTTTGCTTCTCCTAGGTCCATGTTTCCATTCTTCGGTCTCAGGAGACAGGATCCGGCCTACACCCAGAAACTACCAGCAGATCCAACATCACCTACATCATTTGGGGAATCACAGGAAAAATATTCCTCCATCACCATCACTGGAGATGAAATTGGAAACCTCCAAAGAAATAGGCAAGTGTCTTTGCCTTCAGCTGGAATTTATCAGTTTGGTGTTGGAATTAGCACTGCTTATTGCTTATTTCCCACTTGTTAACTGGTAATTATCTATGTCTTGAATTAATTGAACATAGGAAAATAAGTAATAGCTTCATACACGTGGTTGGTAAAGAGTATAAGATATGTTAAATGGGGGTCTCACAAGGGTAAAAAAATAATAAAAGTGGTCCTTCTCAATGAAAAAAAACAGGACCCACTTCTCTGCTACCCTATTGGCCTCTGAGGTATGGATAAACTAGGCTGCTTTCAGAGAGGGAGCATTTCCCATGGCCAGGCCACCTCATTGGACATTTGGAGGAGTGATGATTCATTAGCCTGTGCTAGTGAATGGCAAATAGTTATTTTCTAGAAAGGCACTCAAACTGGCATTTTTCAGTTTTGCTCAAAAACTTTTAAAGTCTCCTGAGAATCTACTGTACGAAACTCAAATTCCTTTGTCATTTTTCTTTTTTATTTTTCTTCAGTTTTCTCTCTCCTAAGTCCACCCAATCCTCCAAATGACTTTTATGTCCTGTCTGTCAGATCTCCTCATCAAGCTATGACTATGTTTTGAACATTTATTCATTCGTTCATCACATACAGAGGGTGCCAAAAAAATGTATACACATTTTAAGAAAGGAAAAAACTATTAAAATAGTAATATTCAATATATACCAATAACAAAAGATGAATACAAGTCACGTTTGACTTCTGCAATTACAAGAGGTGCTCAGTGGTTACCATCAGTGTCCAGACACTTTGATTACAGCGACCTACTGCTTGAGCAACGGTGACCAAAGTATTCACTTGTATACATTTTTTTGGTACCCCACTATTTACCATAGGCTCATTATGAGCCAGGCATTATGCTAGGTGTTGGAGACAAAAAAAAAACTTAAGAACAGGGCTTAAATCTTATTTTCACTCATAATCATGACCAAACTGCATCATTTTCAACTTACCTAAAGGGTTTATTTTCTGTAACATTTATATGACACTTATCTACCACTGCCTTGTTTGGAAGCTATAGTTATATTTGTTCTATTCTCCCAATTATATTACAATTTCTTGGAGAGCAGAAATCTTTGCATATAGGAGGAAAGCAAATAGTTGTTGGACTGAATTGTATTTCTTTACATTCCTCATATCTAGGCTTAAACCTAGCTGGCACTCAGATACTTCTGTTACTGAAATTCAAAGGATGAAACAAAATTTTTTAAAGTCCAAAGTAGGGCAATGATTGTTAAGAACTCTGAAGGGTCAAATAAACACCGAAGTGTCAAAAAAAAAAATCTGGAAGAAGAACAACTGTGAAGGGTCTTAGATATTACCCTATTTGCAAGCTAACAAGTTAGCTTATCATAGTTGCATAAAGGCTGGCAGAAGACACAAGGCTCCTTGGCCAGAGACAAAGGATGTGATTACTCTTGGCACAGCAAGAAGCATGAGCATCAGCATATTTGTGTCAGTTCCTTTGCCCCTGAGTCTCATTGGGGTGATGCAGATAGTCCCAGGTGTCTGTCTGAGTGTTCAGTAGATTGCATTATAGAGAGGACCATGAACTAGTAAAACTCAAGTCTTTTATAGTAGGCAGTAAGCATGAGGCCTTTTACTCCAGAGGGAGACACTATATTTCTCAAGGTTGTTCATTACACAAAGGTCTTTAAAGAGAGAGTCCACAACAAGGCAGAGAGGGCCTGTGTGTGTGAGGCATGCGGAAATATGACGGATCCATGGAGAACTATCTCTCAACATTGAGCAAAATCAATAGGAATTATCAATAAAAATAGCCACTCTTTCAGATTTCTGGTCAAGATGGCGGAGTAGGTAAATGCTGTGCTCCTCTCCTCTCCTGACCACATCAACTACAACTAAACCACAGAACAACCATTACTGAGAATTGCCTGAAGTCTAGCTAAACTGAAGCCCTACAACTATGGACATACAGAAGAAGCCACCTTGAGACTTCTAGGAAGGGCAGAGACATGGAATGGGCTGTTCCCACACCTGCGTGTAACCATTAAAAATATGAAGGCATATCTTGGCTGTGGAGATTCCCCCCTGAGGAGTGAGGGGTCCCAGCTCTTCCCCAGACCAGGGTTTCAGTCCCAGGGAGAGAAGTCCCTATAACTTCTGGCTGTGAAAACCAGCAGAGATTGTGGCTGAGTGAGACAGAGGGCAGCTGCACTCCCTGGTGCTCTGCTTAAAGGGACCACTCATGGACATACTCACTGATAGACTCACTTGCTCTGAGCTCCAGTGCTGGGGCAGCAGCTTGAAAGTTACCAGGGATATACAGCAAGGAATTGTTCAGCTTCAGGGTAAGCGCTGGAGGGGCAAATTTCAACCGGACAGAGGAGCTGACAGAAGCCATTGTTTCTTTGTTGAGCCCTCCCCTTTCCCAGCATGCAGATGCATGTGGCTGCCATATCTGAATCTCCATCCAACTGGCTATCACCTTTTGGCTGCCCTGCCCTAGTGATTCCCTGAGACCATGCCCCACCCAACTTTCAGTCACACCTAAGCCCTTCCAGTGGCTTTTCTGTATAAATGGCCTGCCTTGCCTCATGCTGTGGAATTTCCTAAAATCTCTCAAAGGTTCACAAAACCCAAACAAGCAGCATCTGGCTTTGACATGTCCTGTACCTCTGGCTGAGCAGGCCTAAGCTTGTCACTAGCAACAGCCAACACTGGTTTGCAGCTTCAGGCACTTCCAAGCACAGCTCAGGCAGCAGCCATCTCTGGATTGCTTTGTGGCTCATGCCAGGTGGCCCTGGGCAGGGACAGACTGCAGCTGAACTTGTCCTGCATCACGTCCCCTCTTAGGAGCTTCTAGGGCTGGCAGGTCCAGTGGCCAGCTTCAGACTGGGCTGGAGCATCACCCGGCCATCTCCAAGTATGATGCACCCAAAGAGCAGATTGGGCAGGCACCACAGCCCCCCGAAAGTAAACCTTGTTGTAGGGTCAGCCCTGCATAACAGCTCCTCCACTGTAGTCACAGCCAGCCCTCACAACCATCAGCCCAAGGGTCAATTCCTCCCACTAATGTGCAAACAGCAATCAAGTCTCAAACCACAACAGGAGGGCACACACAACCCACACAAGGGACACACTTGGAGCACCCAGTTCTGGTGAGCAGGGAGACTGCACCACTAGGTCCCACAGGACAACTACTACATAAGGCGACTCTACTAAGACTGGAAGGCGTAGCATCCCTATATAAAAATAAACACAGGGAGGTAGCCAAAGTGGGAGACAAAAAACATTTTCCAAATAAAAAAATAGAACAAAGCTCCAGAAAGAGAACTAAACAAAATGGAGACAAGCCATCTACCAGACGCAGAGTTCCAAACACTGGTTATAAGGATGTTCAATGTCCTCAGGGAGAACGTCAACCAAGAGATAGGAAATATAAAAATAGAGATAGAAAACATAAAAAAGAACCAATCAGAAATAAAGAATACAATAACTGAAATGAAGAATACATTAGAAGGAACCAACTAGATGAAGCAGAGGACTGAGTCAGCAATTTAGAAGATAAAAATAAAAAGTTTTTGAATATTTGTTCGTTGCTCTAATTCAAGCTCAGACATTCTTGCAACAGCACACAAAAACATGCAACAACAATAAATGAACACCACTCAGCAAACTATTTTTTTCCCACCTGGGGATTCCTTTATTCAATTTCTTGTTAAATTTGGCAAGAGTGGAAGTGAAATCAGGGACACATTAGTCCAAGTTTATGGGGATAATACCATGAGGAAAATGGCTGTGTACAAACGGATTAAACGTTTTTCTGAGGGGAAAGAACACGTCACTGATGAAGAGAGACCAGGGCAGCCAGTAATGAGCAGAACTGACGAAAACATTGCAAATGAATAAAAATCATTGGCTGACTGTGAGAAGCATAGCAGACCAAGTAAACATCAGTACAGAAACAGTTAGGAAAATCTTAACTGAAAAACTTCGCATGAGAAAGGTGTGTGCAAAAATGGTCCCAAAGGAGCTCTTGCATCACGACAATGCATCACCTCACAGGGCACTGTCTGTGAGGGAGTTTTTAGCCAGTAAACAAATAACTGTATTGGAACATCCTCCCTACTCACCTGATCTGGCCCCCAATGATTTCTTTCTTTACCCGAAGATAAAATAAATATTGAAAGGAAGACATTTTGATGACATTCAGGACATCACGGGTAATATGACGACAGCTCTGATGGCCAATCCAGAAAAAGAGTTCCAAAATTACTTTGAAAGGTGGACTAGGTGCTGGCGTTGGTGCATAGCTTCTCAAGGGGAGTAATTCAAAGGTGATCATAGTGATATTCAGCAATGAGGTTTGTAGCACTTGTTCTACAATGAGTTCGTGAACTTAATTGTCAAACCTCGCACATTATTAAATTGCTTTCTAAATATATTGTACTAATTTATATTACTGCCAGCAGCGTGAAGTGGCCCTATCTAACTAGGCCCTATCTAACGACATATTTGCTAACATTGATAATTATCATTTAAAAAAATGTTTAATGGGCAAAAATGGTATATCTTTATGTTTTGCTTTCTTTAATTAGCGAGATTTATTTATCCTTTTTCGTTTTCTTAATTTTTAAATAGCCATTTATATTTCTTCTCCATGAATTATGTGTTAAAGTCTTTCTGGCAGGAATCAAGTATTGTTCTTTTAATGTGCTTCAGTGCTTAGAATGGTGCTTGTTACAGTAGCTGACTCACAAAGCTTGGAAAACAAATAGGAAAATCTAGTGGTAACTATTTACATATTTGTGAGAAAAATCAAACCACTGAAAACTAACGATTGTGTGCCATTTTAGGACCTATAAAAAATGTGTTAGCCCCACAACTACTGTGCTATTCTCAGCATTTTACTATTTAGAGCAAAGTCTAGAGTAATTCAGATCTGAGAGGAGTAAGTGATGAAAATCAGGTCTACTCTAGAAATCGAGAATTCAGTTTCCCTGAGGAGAGTGACTAAACCAACTAAAGTTCGTCCTCCTGTACACCAGAGGGCGAAGCTGCAGAATATGAAGCAGCAAGAATGAGGGGTTCGCTGGACTACATCTCCCAGGTTTCTACGTGACACCCCCACCCCACCCACACCCACCCCCCACCTCCCTACCTCTACCTCCCAATGTTCAGCTGCTGAGGATTTCAGGTCCCAAGTTGCTGTGCGGTTACATGTGACTGTCTCCCATCGACCAAAACGCGCAAGGGCTGCTGGCCACCCACGGTGATTCGGCTGTTAAACATGGTCTCTCATTGACAGGAAGCGGGCGCTGGCAGGTTCTCAGACAAGACCTTTCTTTCTTAGGGCGGTAACAGCGTGCAAGGGTTCGGACGGGGCGGTGGGCGAAGCGGAGCTGCTCCGAACCATGCTAGTGAACTGTGGGTCCGTCTGTGAAGAGGCCCACTTTTGCAGAACCGTACTTCCAGCAGGCCCTGGGAAGGTGTGCTTGCAACAATCCAAAAACTACATTTCCCAGCATCCGCGCGGTGCCAGAACTACCTTTCCCGAAAGCCTGAGCGTGATTCATCCAGCCTTTCGCTTCCTCCTGCCCACCGGAAAACTGAGGATATGTGGAGTCGCGGGGCTTGGCGTCTCCTGCTGTCGGAAAGCAGTGGGGACTGCCGGCTTTTAATGCCCTGCGGGCGTTTCTCGCCGGCCTTGCGGAGAGGTGAGAAAGGCCCCGTGTCACCGATGCCTGAGTACGCTCTAGGGAGACGATGCTCGTGCCCGCTCGGGCGAGCGGGAGTCAAGGGTGCCACGCCCTCCTCCCCAGCCTGCGCCTGGCTCTGGAGACCCTGCTGCCGGTCTCTCCCAGGAAGGGCGAGGACTGCGAAGAGGACCGCCTTCCTCTTCTGAGAGCTCGCCTCTGAAGGTCTGGGGTTCCCACCTGCCTCCACCACTAGAGCCCCGCCAGGCTACTTTCTGAGCCCTTGTTTCCTTTTTACTGTCAAGTACGGCGGATAGTCCCCGCCCTCTCGTAAGAGTGTCAGGAGCAACTGTAAGGTAACTTGTGTCTAGGGAGCCCTGATTCCTTTCCCTGTTCAAACTTAGACAGTATTAGGTGGGTGCTGGCCTCGAGCCTAGGTTTTTGGTAAAGTGCAGCGTACTTCAGGTCATGTCCTGTTTATTCCCGCTGTAATTTCAGTCGTCTGCATCACGTAGTAGTCATTCAAAAAAACAAAACATGAGTGCTGGAACCAACAAGCTAGCATCCCTGCGTGTCCTGAAGGACATGTAACTTTGTTCTGAGAGATGTTTTCAGAATTTTACCCCCAATTTTTAAACTCTTTCAGGTTGTCCACAGAATAGGCACTTGGTAATAATCTTAGCAGGCTCTGTTCACCTTGAATCCTCAGTGCCAGGTGAAATGAGCTAACCGGTACCCACTGTACTTTGTGCTGTTTTGCTCATTGCTTCATTTTTATTCACACAGTAAGACTGCAGTTGTTGAGTCCCCATCTATAGGAATGCTGTTTAGCTGCCAGGGTCCTTCACAACATCTTTGGTTACATATTTAGGTGTTTGACACACATACACATGATGAACTTTACAAAAAGGAGGTAGCATTT
The DNA here is from genome assembly GCF_036562045.2 of Rhinolophus sinicus. Taxonomy (NCBI): domain Eukaryota; kingdom Metazoa; phylum Chordata; class Mammalia; order Chiroptera; family Rhinolophidae; genus Rhinolophus; species Rhinolophus sinicus. The sequence goes on from NC_133756.1 coordinate 111,861,964, forward strand.
TTTGAAACCTGGGAAGAAACCCAATCTCAATCCTAACTTTGTAAACTTGTACTTTGTTTACATAGTCAAATGAAAACAATATTAAACATTTTTAAACACTGAGTTTTGAAGTACATGTAATACTGGAAAATACATCATCCTAAGTAAATGATAATGTCTCAACATATTTGTTGAGTTACCCACCTTGAATCTGAGTGTTCTTGGAGAAACCTTAAGTGGCCGCTTACTCTTCCATCATTTGAATTGTTTTATGTTTAGATTTAAAAATATATACATATTTGTTTCCTGCCTACTAGTCTATAAAGTCAATGAAAACATCAGTTACATGTGGCTTAGCTCATACCCTGTGCCTTAAAAATTGGGAATTTATCGAAACAGGACATTTCAAAAACGTGAAACTTTTCCTAGGGCTTTTGTATTGATAATAGTAAATACCGTACTCCAGCATTTAAAGTCAAATTCATTGATTGATTCAACAGTAAAATATTGTGACTCAACTATTAGCCAAGCACTGTTCTAGGTACTAAAGATACAGTAATGAAAAACAGTCAAGGCCTCATGGAGCTTATATGCTGGTTCAGAGAGACAAACAGTAAACAAGATAGTTTCAGATGAGAACTGAGGACTATGTAGGAAATAAACTGTAGCTATGTAAGAGTGGGAGGACAGAATGCTACTTTAGATGAAAATATAGATATAAAAAATTCTTGTAGCTGTATGAAAGATTCCTGAGCACTGAGGAGAGATGGGCAGTTTCTGTTCTCCAACTATTAGAGATGTAACAGCGATATCCAAAGCTTTCGACGTATATTATATTTTTATACTAAGGTAACAAACAGAACTTGCTGAATACTAAAAGAAGGAAAAATGTATTGAATGTTTGCTATGTAGGACAGTGTTAGAGACTTTTCAGATAAAGGAGTCAAGGGCTCAGAAGAATCAGTTATGGTATCTGAAATTAGAGAATTCCTAAGTAGAAGAGCTGGAACTGTACTATAAATAGATGGGGGAAAAGGCTTTAGAAGCTAATGTGTGTGATGCTCCCATTAGTTACTGCAAGATGAAAAATTGTCTTCTCTTTTCAGACTTCTTAACCACCACAACCAAGGAAGGATTTGATATGAGGCGAGTGGACATAACTCCTTTAGAACAAAGGAAATTAACTTTTGATACCCATGCATTGGTTCGGGACTTGGAAACTCATGGTGAGAAATATGGGTACCTTTTGAAAGAAGAAAATTAACACAGTTATAATTAATTACCTAGTCAGGACAATATCACTATTAAAAACAATTAGGAGTCACTATTTAAATATAGATGCCATCCATACAATGGAATGTTTTACAGTCTTAAAAATGGTATTGCTTAAAGAATATTTACTGATATGAGAAATACTCAAGATATGTTAAGTGAAAATAGCATTATATAAAATTACATGTGTCGAATGATTCCAATTATGTAAAAATGAAAAAACTAGAGTTTCTAGGATGATACTAAAGTCCACGCAGAAGTTCAAGGACAATGTTTAAGAATAGCAAAAAAAAAAGCACAAAAAATTACCAGAGATCAAAACAGTAATTTAAATCATATGATACCACAGGAATAGAAATGTTGACTAATAGAATAGAATGGGATTCAGAAACACATATCTGTGGGTATAGCAAGCAATAAAGAAGGCATTACAAATTAGGGAAAGGAAGGACTATTTAATAAATGAGATAGGATAACTGATTAGCCATTGGGAAAAATATATTAGATCCCCTTACTGAAAAATAAATTTCAGATTGATTAAAAACTAAATGTAAAAAATGAAAAACTACAAAAATACTAGACTAGAATTTTTTTAGATTTTTAGAGTGAGGAAGCAAAACATAAAACCCAAAAGCAATGAAAGGAAAGACTGACAGATGTGACTACAGAAATATTTAAATCCATATCAGAGGGGTATCCATAAAGTTAAAAATGTTAGCAACACACATGACAATAAGCCCATTGCTTTAATATACAAAGAGTTCATATCAATTAATAAGAGAAAGTTCAGCAACTTTATACAAAAATGGGCAAAGGCTATAAACAAACAGCTCACAGAAAAATAAATATAAATAACCAATAAGTATATGTAAAGATGCTTGACCAAGCAAATGCCAATTTTAAATACAAATTAAAATAATAATGCAGTACCATTTTTTATGACAATTGTACATTCAAAAATAAATAATAAAGGACTAGTAATATCCAGTGTTGGTGCAGACTGGGGAAATGGATCAGTGGGAGTTAAAATTGTAGCGTGCTATTAGATAGTAATTTAGCATAATCTGTCAAGATTTTAATTGTAAACTTTTTTTAAAAGAGTGTAACAATTTAAACTATAAGGAAAGTTATTCCAGCTGTCTATTCTGATAAGGATGTGCACTTTTTAAAAAATATAAATACTTATTTGCTGCCTACAGGATTTGACAAAGCACAAGCAGAAACAATTGTATCAGCGTTAACCACTTTATCAAATATCAGCTTGGATGCTGTCTATAAGGAGATGGTCACTCAAGCTCAACAGGTAATATTTTCATTTTTTCCACTTCTGAGTTTCATTAAACAGTCTTTTTTATCACTGCAACTCAGTCTACCCACTCACCTCCCAAACACACCTACATCTTCCTTCTTATTCTCTCTACAGAAACCAAAAACAAACAAAAAACCGTTTCATGTAAAGTCAGTATCTAGAGAGATGAAGGAGTTAGATAGAATAATCATAACAGAATTATGGTAACAGAATGAAATTTTGTCAGTTGTTTCATTGTGTGAAATGATTATATTATTAAAGTCATGATATGATAGTAGATTGTTAGTGAAACAACTTTTCCCCTATTGAAAGCCCACCACAGAAGGCTGACCCTTCTATATAATGAAAATATTTTACTGCAGTCATGTGTATATTCTGCTTAATTTTCACAAACTTAGAAAGCTAGAAGGGACTTACATAAAGCTGGGAAGGACTTCATAAATCACCTGGCTAAGATGCTTTAATTTGATTGGATATACAAATCCTTTAAGTCAAATAATGCCCTTTGTTAAGAACTTAAGATGTGAGGGGCACATTGCTGGGGACTTCTTATGTATTATTTAGCCTCTCTCACAAGATTGAAAAGGAGGTAGAATTATTCTGTAATGCTACTGAAGAGATAATCAGAGAGGTTGAATAATTTGCAAGAGTTGTCATTGTGGTCTATGGACAAAAAGCATAACTGTGGAATAATTCATTGTCTGTCATCATGAATTCACTACGTTTAAGAATCTGTTTTCTTCCTGTGGTTGTATTTTTAAATTTTTTCATATTTAGGCTTCCTCAGATAAATATTTCACAGCATAAAAATTAGGATTTCTTTCTTACATAAAATTAGAAGCTCTTGCATAAAATTTCATTACTTTAAAGGGCATGAAGGATTGAAAGCTTTTTAAAGATTTTTATGATAATTTCCAATTAGACATTTAGAGTTAAAAGCATTCAAGCCCTAGATTTAACTTACCTATAAATTTATGTGTGCATTATTTTAGCTTAATTTATTCAGAATCATAACAGACTACTAAATCCACTAAAGAAAAACCCAATCATTTAATTCCCCCAAATCTCTGAGCTGTCCAAGAGCTAATGGAGTTACTGACATTTTTAATAAAGTAATTTACTCTTAAATCACATTAAGTTTACCTATAATATAAACAGAGGATTAAAACTGTGGTTTGAGAAATTTTTATAGTGTCAGGACCATTTAATCACACATTTCAAAATGAGGATTGGATGTAGAAATATTGCTATTATACTAAACTTTTGTTTTTTTATTACTGGTGTGTAAAATTAAAATCCCACTCCATCCTTGAGCCTGTTCCCCTTGCTGACCCCACCTCTAGGATAGAATAAGGCACAAAGATGTCATGAAAGATGGGGCTGAGGCTCGGTGACATCAGACAAACAAGCTTTGTACTCCATCACTTCAGGAAGCGCCATACTAATTCAGGTCTGCCCAATCTGAGAATACAGTTAGATTCTGAATTCATTTATAATCTGAATTATATTCATATTCTCTGGTGGCTCCACAATAGTTTCAATGATTACACTTAATAGATTTGACTACTTAATGCTGGATTATACTTTTCCACTTAAAGTTTTTGAAGATGGACACCTGTGGTGTTTTGTAGACCTTTTTGAGTCACAACCTTTATTTACAGGAGGAAATGGAGATAAAAAGAGGCTTTTAGGGTCACAATTATAATTCCTTATTCTTAGATTGCACAAGAAATCTGTAACTGAATTTTTAACTATTCTCCATGTAATCTCAGTAATAACATTTTATTAAAGATTTAAATAAAGATAACATTACATTTAATGTCTTAGAACTCCTTCATAGTGACATTTTCGGGGGACAGGACTGAGAAACCATAGAGCAATTTCTACATGACTTCTGAACTAATTCTCATGAATATTTCAAGGAGTACTGTATAAAATAAAATGAACCCATCCCCAATAATATAGATGAGGGTAAAGGAAGGCATTAGACACAGGGATGTCTATTGTACATAGTAAAAAATACTTTTTTATGATAGTAGTAATATTTAAGGCAAAAGTTCCTCACATCAAAACATTCAAAACATTGCAGTCACACTGTCCTGCTTTAGCCATTAGATCTGTCTCTGGTAATATTAATAGTAGCTAACATTCTCTGAGTGCTAACCACGTGCCGAGTATTATTTTAAGCATTTTATGTGCAGAATCTCATTTAATTCTCAAAACAACTCTAAGGTGTAGTACTATTATTTTCATTTTACTAATGAAGAGGTCAAAGAACTTAAATAACTTGCGCAAAGTCTCACAGTAAATGGCAGTGTTTGGATTCAAACTCAGGTACCTTGACTCCAGAATTCACATTTTTAACCTCTGCTTTAAGTATCTCTGCCATCTGAGAGTTACTGGAAAAGATTGTGCTTTCCAGACCCTTTGAAAACTGACTCATTTCTTTGTCATGCATCTGGAACTGTTACAGCCTGTTTTCTAAAAGTCAAGTCAGTTTTGAAATAGTCTTTCTCACCCATATTGGTCAGTGGAGGACAATAACTGAACAACACATTGCTGGCCACAAATTGTGACCAAAAAATGGAATTTCCACTAGTGATCGCGTTCCTGTTTGGCCTTTTTTGTTTTGTTTATAAACCCTGTTATAGAGGGTCCTTTTCAAGGTCACACCCTCATCTGCTTTTTCTTTAGGTAAAAAGGGATAAAGGATGAGTCAACAAGCTACCTGTTTTAAGAAGTTTAGTGTTAAAAGTTATGTTTTCTTTGTAAAGCTGCCTTAAATCATTTCTACAAAAATGACCTTCCCTAGCAAAGCAAAAGCTTATATATATCTGTCAGATAGGGTCAAAGATAGGAAAGATACCCAGAAATTTAAACAACACTAATTATGTTATGCTGACAAGGGTAGTTATTTAAACCATACTTCCTCCTATTTTGTTTTACTACCTGACTTCTAAGTCTTATCCAGTACCCTGGAATTTTCCAGTGGTAGAAAATCCCTCAAAATTAAAGCAATAAAAGATAACAAAGCCCTTTCCATGTAGGCATTTGAAAAAAAAACAAAAAAAACAGTATTTGTTTAGGAGCTCTTAGATGTTAAATAATCATTTTATTGGGATTCTTTCATAAGTCTTTCTAGACATTTATTTCTCTTCACTGGGAAATACTTCTTCCTTGAATGTCCTGTTCCTTTTCATGTTGATATTTCAGATATGTAGGTATCATATGTTTTGTTTTTACTTAGCTAAGCGACTATATCTTGTAACATAAGAAACTCATGTAAGGGGATGGCATTCCATAGGTCACTACGTTATTGTATTTTGTTTTCTAGGAAATAACAGTACAACAGCTAATGGCTCATTTGGACGCCATCAGAAAAGATATGGTCATCCTAGAGAAAAGCGAATTTGCAAATCTGAGGGCAGAGAATGAGGTGATACAAGTTTCAATTTATTACTAATAAAATAACTGGTTTCTCAAGTAGCCTACTTGGTGAATAATTGACCAAATAAAAATTTTATGTGGTTATTAAATAATTATTTATAAGTTTTTTGATAAAAATATACTATATGTTTAACCATACCTAATCTTTCTATGTATAAAGCATAGTTTCTTGCATAAAGAATAAGAGTTGTATCACAGATGTATAAAAGTCACATACAAAAATCTTTGAGCTCTATTATATAAAATTTTAGTATAACTCATAATGTTCTGAGCTGAAAGTAATGTGGCATTTTCCATTCTATTTGATCTGCACTAATTACTTTTGTCACTTAAGAGAAAAATGTGTTTTTGTAATTCAGTCAGAATTTTGTTATCTACCAGCTTAAATATTTTTAAATTTAGAATATCAATCATTTTTAAAAAACAGAATACTGAAACATACATTTTCTAATGTTTTGTTCATAAGAATTATTTTCTGAATAGGATGAACTATTCTTTTTTGCCTTTATTTTAAATTAAATTCTGTATTAGAAATCATAGGTTGTCTAATTTTTGCTAATCTAGGCTTTCAGATTTTATGAATAAATCATAATATGGGTTTTTGGTTTAATGCCAATTGTATATGATCTTTCTTATACCTAGAAAATGAAAATTGAATTAGAACAAGTTAAACAACAACTGATAGTAAGTGAAACTTTTTTTCCCATTTCAGAATATTTTATTAATTTCAGAACAAATATTCATTAAAATCACTTTTTAAATATTTTTATTTTCTTTAAAGAATGAAACTAGTCGAATCAGAGCAGATAATAAACTGGACATCAACCTAGAAAGGAGCAGAGTAACAGATATGGTAATGTTCTTTTAAATGTACTTACTTATTCCTTTTTAATTACTTTTAGTCTTTTTTGTTAACCTCCTAATGCATCATGTCCTTTAGTTTACAGATCAAGAAAAGAAACTTATGGAAGCAACCACAGAATTTACCAGAAAGGTAAGCTAGTATATAAAAATTTCTCTTTTGTACAGCTCTCATGCCTTGTATAACTGCTTTTTACGTGTATCATTTTGTAAGCTTGGACTTTAAAGAGCTCGCTCTATGGAATCGCTGATCGCTTCATAGCCATTAGTTAACCAGCACTGTGGGGAAAACTGCCACCAGGTGGATGGTAGTACCTGAGCTGTGACCTCTGAGTCAGAATCAAGCTTTCCAAGTAGCATACTTTTTTCAAACTAAATTACTTTGTATTAAAAAGAACTATTTTTTAAAAGACATGGGGTCACAATTAGTATTTAAATAACTAAGAATCAATTAATTATCTTTAAATTTAAAAAAATAATAGTAAATATTTACTGAGTGATTATATATCAGATACTGTTTTATTTGCTTTTCTTCTGTCTATTAATTAATCCTCATATCAGCCTCTTTGAAGCAGGCAGTCTTACTCCCCCTTCATCAATTTCAAAAAAAAATGAGGCATAGGGAGGTTAAGGTATCACAGCTAATAAGTGGGAGAGCCGGGTTATGAACCTAGGTTTTACACCCCATACTCAAAACTACTAGTTACGTTTCAGTAATCCTAAAGTGTAATCATTAATCTCTACAGCACGAGTAAAACCAGCTTTCTGGCTTAGCCTACTCCTTTTCTTAAAAATTAAAAGCCATTTGGTCTACATTCTACCAGAAGACACAGCACTTTTTCTTGCTTCTAATTAAATAGAAGGGAAGGTCCCATTTGTCCTTCTAAGCACCCTATTCTCTTACTTTTTGGCCAGATAAAGGAGATAAGAAAATTAAAAAATTGTCACAGACAATAGTTTAGTGGGGAGGGGTGATAGATGAGGGTAAAAGGGATCAAATATATGGTGATGGAAGAACTGACTCTGGGTAGTGAACACACAATGTGATGTATAGATGATGTATTACAGAATTATAGACCTGAAATCGATGTAACTTTACCTAACAATTGTCACCCCAATAAACTAATAAAAAAAAATTCTCACAGCTAATTTCTGAGATCTAAGTACCATCTTTTCTTTCTTCCTGTCTCTTAGCTCCTGTGCACGTAACATTCAGTGTTACCCAACAAGCATTTCTGCCATTTCCTTTGGTATTGGTGCCAGTTCATATTATAAACCTGGCTGGGTTTATATTTTTTGCAACATATATTTAAAGTTTTAACTATGATATCCCAAGGACTTTATACACATAAAGTGATAGTTATTTGACTAAACTTTTTTGTCTTTATCCTCTTACAGATTTAGGTCTCAGATATCTTACTATGAAGCTTTTAGTAGAATTTGCCCAGAATGTGATAATCCTAAGAAGTGGCCTCCAAATATCAAAGTAGAAGGAATGTTTTTTGTCAGTTTATAATGTTCATGTAATGGTTCTTTTTTTTATATACCAGTTTTTACTGTGTTTCCCCAGTTAAGACTTTTGTAATACATAGTTCGCCCATAAGTAGGGGTTTCTAATACAAGTATTTTTGTCCATAATACATAAGGACAAAATTTAATTGTCTTATTTATTCTTATTTACTATAGGATACCAAAATCAAAAGTATTATTTCAGAGACCAGTAATAAAATTGACACTGAAATTGCGTCTTTAAAAACACTCATGGAGTCTAACAAGCTTGAGACAATTCGTTATCTTGCAGGTAAGGCTGTGTTTGTCAGAGAAAATAATTACTGTAATATTTTCAGACCTGTCAGCTCCTACCTCCCAAGGTAACCATGGCTGGCACAGAAGAAAAAACGGAGGAGCTGTAATAGGTTTCATTTATTGCTTGGTGCCCTGCAGTGTGTGAAGAATCTAAGTTTAAAAGACAACAAGTTTAGGATATAAGTTTAACAGGCAACTCTGCAACTTACTAACAGGAAAAAGCTTATGGATATCAAAGAAATATATAAACACAAGTACAAAATGATGCAAAGATAAACTGAGTATTCTACAATGAAAAAAATGAAAATTTTATTTTTATTCCTGTGCTCTTCCATAAGGATTTGAGTGGACTTACAGGGAAAACAAACTAAAATAGAGGTCACTAGAAATAGCAAGCAAAGGGGGAAAAGATTACCTCCTACCTTGAATTCAACTGCCTGAGCACAGATACTACCCCAAAATTAGACTGTTTGTCCTATATTGAGCATCGTAGTACCAAGTCACCTGACTCAATTACAGGGTACCAAGGAGTAGGAAGAAGGCCCTAGCCAAGTAGTACTTTTTTCTTTTCTTTTTTTAAAGTAGTGTATTTTCATTATAAATTTTTCATATAATTCAAAAATAATAAAAGTAAAAGCCTTCCATCCCTCCTCGTAGGTGTTTACTATTAGTAATATGTATTTTTCTAGGCTTTTTCTTCTTTATATAAACATTACAAATTTTTTAAGTAATAACTAGTCATACTGTACAGATTACACCTTTTAAAAATTTAAATGTCTTGAATCTTTACATATCAATAGACACCTTTTTACTAGAAAGCATAGTACTCCATTGTATGAAATTGCTGTAATTCATCTAAAACTCTACTGACCTGCTTCCAGTTTTTCATTATTAAAAACAATAGTGCTTTGAACAGCCATGTTTGTGTTTGAGTAAACACACACACACACACACCCCTACACACACCTCTTTGTGCCCTCATGCTAGTATTTCTGTATAATAAATTGCTGTGCACATCTAAACTTTTAGGTCAAAAAGACATGCACATTTTAAGTTTTTCATACTATTGAATTGTATGAAAATTGCTGATTTATACCATCAGTGGTTTTCTGGGCAGCCACTAGTTATGCTGAAGTGGCAGTAACTCCAGAGCAAAGATAGAGCCCCCAGCCCTCAGTGATGCACACCCGTCATCTCTTCAACTTGAATGGCTCAGCTTCTATTTAAAATATTGGGTTTCTGCTAGAGAGTCTTTTGAAGAAAGGGTTCTAAGGCTACAACAGGTTTTGAAAACCCCTATTCTAGCAAAGTCTCAGGAACTGGAGATTAGTTCAATGGTAATGCTCGGGAAATTTCCAAACATCCCAGTTTGGAGTGTTCATTCCCACTTTCAAAATAGATCTCAAAGCAACCAGGTTAGGAATAGCTTCCAGTCAGCTTTCTCTAGAGTATTTACCTGAAGAATCAATATCTTAGTTTTAAAAATAAAATCCTTTTAGAAGCATGTTTCTCAGTGTGTTGAGAAATTGTTTCCAGGTGTATCCTCTGGCTCAAATAAATTATAAAAATACTTAATTAAATCCTTTCTTTCCTCAGTTTGAAGATGGTCACGATCTCCAGAAAGCTTTCAGTTAGTAGTAGATACACATACAAGGCTGACTCCAATAGACCTAATGGCAGTGGCAAAAGAAATTAGCAAGTCATTGTTTAGAAAAATACCTTTCCTAAGCTATCTTTTCTTTTTTCTTTGAGGATTTGCAACCAACAGTTCTGAAGGCATTTTCTTTCTCCTTCCTTATCCTTTACTGCTATTGTTACTGCCTTTTAGGAAATCTGAATCCCATACTCTCAGCAGGAAGTTAATGTCATGAGTGGATCCACTGGCCGCTATAATATCTGAGATGTTGAGATGTTGCCAGTAAGACATTTATCTGAAATTCACATATTGAATTCAATGATGAGTACAAGGAAAAAATACTAATAAAGCCCCAGCATTTAAAATCGTGTTTCCCTTAGAGAAGAAATCCTTATAAAACTAGAAATCTTAATCACTTTGGTGATTTGGTTTCCCAGCATCTATTAGTCGAGGCTCTGTTAGTTTCAAGTATCATACTTCCAACTTGAACTAGCTTAGGCAGAAAGGGGAATTTACTGGTTTATATATTGAATTATGGAAGAAGGGCAGAGGTATAGCTTGACCACAGGGATAACTGGAATCACAACTTAACTCTGTGTCCTGTCTCTGAATATCGGCCTCATTTTCTTAAACCAGCTAATCCTCCGTGGATTAGAAACATGGCCACCAGTAGCTCCCAGACTCATTCCAGTTCCACCAACGAAGTAAAATTACCCCTTGCCTTGGTTCCAGTTCAGAAAATTTTAGGGAAGGGGCTTGAATGGCCCATCTTGGGTCATACACCACTCTTTGACCCAGATCACTGTTGCCAAGGAGGCACGAGCTATAACATAATGGCAATTTCCATTTAATCTGTACAGTTAATGTGGCAGATTCTGTTCTGGGCAGATAAATAACAAAATCTAAGACAGAGGATGTACCAGGCACATGCTCACCTGAATATTTTACATCTATATATTAAATATTTACATAAATATTATACACACACACATATGTAAAGTGTCCTAGACAGGCCATAGAAAATACATATGAAAGCAATTTGGGCTGGTACAATGACAGCCATTGGAAGTAACAGCTGACAACAGAAATGAGAAACTTAAATACAGTTACTATTGTTTTGTGTATTATAATAGGAATGGAATTCCTCCTTCCTCACAGTAAAGTGCTCAGTAGCCTAAGACAATTAATCAGCTATCTGGGTTAGCAAAGAATATAACCACCTAGATAGTACTATTTGCCTCAAAAAAGGACATATTGAGTCTTTCAGGTGATAAGGGATAAATAAGGATAACAGAATGAGTTTTAAAAACAACAATTTTGGAGTCAGTACATGTAGTGTTGAGTCCTGGTTTCACCACTTGCAGCAATGTAACTTTGGGTTTATTGTCTGTACAGTGGGAATAGTATCACCAACCTCACAGGGTTTTAATTATGGTTAAATAAGGTAATGTATGTAATGGCTCAGCACCCTGCCTGGAACAGGGTAAATAGCATGACCAGATGGGAGAATGTGTAACTGACCAAGATAAGAAACTCAGTATTATTCTTTCTTCTCAAAGGTCCTACTTCCCTGTGTGTCTTAGAGAGACCTAATCCCATTTCTTAAAATTAAGGAAATGAGGGGGTGGCCAGTTAGCTCAGTTGGTTAGAGCGTGGTGCTAATAACACCAAGGTTGCCAGTTTGATCCCCGCGTGGGCCACTGTGAGCTGTGCCCTCCTTAAAAAAAAAGTTAAGGAAATGACCTTGTTATTAACCAAGTTTCAGTTAGGAATGGGATCCAACGGGATAATGTATAATTAAATTTATACATTAAAATTAGGATAGCTTTATTATGAAAGGCTGTTTCTTGTGTCTTTTTTTAATCAAGCGATTTTGCCCTTCATTTCAGATTCTCTAGTTTAAAAATGATGGCTGTTTAAACAAACTAGAAACTAGGGAGTCCCCAAATGCCTCACCTGTGTTCAGCTTCTTAAGGAGAACACAAAGGTTTTCTGTCAAAATGTAACAAAGCAGGTAGTATATTAACTGTTAAAGAAACCTGATGCTTGTTATTACACCTTTTCTTCTCAGAGATTTTTTTGAAGGGTCTTCATTAAAATTTCATTTTTTTATTTGCAGGTGTTTAAATTATGAGAAAAATTATTTTTAAATATACTGAAAAGGCAATTAAAATTTTTTTCTCATGGATGATGTCTATTTTACTAGCTTAACTAGAATTTTTTAATATACGTAAGGTACTTTTTCACTTATAAGATCTGAAATTAGAGTTCATAATTGTTTAGTCATTATTAATAATGCTAATGGTAATGATGACTTTAAATAGTATAGATGCTGACATATGACCTACATTTTAAAATTATTGTTATCCTTATCTGGTTTAAAATACAGGAAGCTTTCAAGAATTGGTGTTAATCCTGCCCTAAAGGATATCCTTTATCTTTAGATTAATTTTCTAGGGAATGGAAAACCTAAGCTAGAAAAATTGGTTGGATTTCCTTTTGGTGTTTGTTCTTCATTTAAATTGAAGATGAGATTATTCTGTTTGTCTTTGCAAAATAATCATAAACCCATGACCTGTAACATGGTTTCTTCTGTTCACAGCCTCCGTGTTTACTTGCCTGGCAATAGCATTGGGATTTTATAGAATCTGGAAATAGCAGTGAAAGGACTGTATTATGCCCCTGCTGCTGCTGTCGACTTCTTAGAACCTTCACCAGGATAGATTTACTTTGAACATTGAAAGTTGCAGCAAACTTAATACAAGATTATTCAAAGTACATACAAACTAAAAAAGAAATGTTTTAGAATGAGAAGGTATATTTTGTCTGTTTATGTGTCTTCATTATGTTGACAAGCTGCCATTCAATGCCTGATTAATTTTGTCTTTATCCTTTTGATAGTTCATAGAAACTGAACCAGAGTTTTCTTGTGTTTGCCTGAACAACTGTGTAACCATATAGGATTTCTTTGGTATCTGCTGCCTACATACTTTATTTTATTCAACATTCCTGACAACTATTGCATAATTACCTTTCATATAAAAACAGCAAAGTTGTTTGGATTTTACAAGTGACTTACCATGTAGCTGGAGACTATTTTGGGTTGTTTTTTTTTTGTAATGAACAATAAAACAATAAATTTTAAAATTTAAAATGTGTGTCCTAGTGCAAGTGTATGACACTTAATATGAAATCTGTAGAGTTGCTAAATCTTGAGCCCTGATTACTATATATATTTTTAAATTTTTTTATTCACAAAAACCAGTTTATCCCTGCTTCTCAGGAACTCATCTTCAGTTTATTGCATAAAATAATGCTTTCTCTTAGGACACTTAAATTCAGCAAACATCTATCTATATATAAGTCCTACTCAAGAAAATCATGGGGAAATTCACACTTTTGTTTTATTGTTATTAGGTGTACAGATATATTTTTCCTTATATAATAGTATCTATTAACTGTATACGTGTAATTTCAAGGAAAGTAAAAATAATTATTTTCAACTCAGACCTTTAGTTTTATCCAGATTAAGAAGTGAAGGCCAGGAAATACTAAACATTACAAAAAATTTCATAAGGCCTTGGCAATAGCTTTAAAAGTTTGATAATCTGTTATTCAATATATTAAAAATAACCCCATCATTTGTTTAGTTATAAATAGGGAATCTGAAGAACAAAGCAGTCAAAGACTGACCCATATATGGTCCAGTGAGTAAGAATCAGGCTTTCCAACTAAATTTTCTACAAAGATCTAACTGCTGAGCTGTTTCCAAAACAACTCTACTTTAACATCCTGTTACATTCTGATTCATTTCTATCTCAATCCTCTGGCCTAAGAAAATCCTTGGGACATTGTGGGTAAATTTGTACTGGATTCATAAATAAGGACCAAGAGGTTCCATTGTAACAAACTACAATGCTTTTGGTCACTGAATAAGTAAGAATGTCTACTAAGTGCCAGACAACATGCACAAAAGTGAACACGGTTTCGTTCTCATGGAACTGACAACCTCAGTGGAGAAGACAGACAGTAAACAAGTAAATTATTGGTTTAAATTTAAAATATGCTAAAATACTGAGAGGACATACTTCCTTCATCATGTGAAGGAAGTTCCTTAACACCATCATCAGTCTCCCTCCCCATATCCAACCTGCCTCAGGTAAAGTGAAGTGAAAGGAGAAGCAAGGCCCAAGCAGCCCAGCCACTTCCTCCCCACTCCTGTTTGAGACCAGCCTGTCTATTCATTCTGTCCCTGTGGGATCAGGCTCAGCCTCTGCAGGGGACACCTGCCCTGGTCCAGTGACGCTTGGGGCAGGATGAATAAGTGTCCAATTCTGGGATTCAGTGACAGGGATACTGGGATACTGGACTGAAAATATAAACCATATTCTCCAGTATCAGTTTTATCAATAAATATTGGTACTATTAAGGACTCTATATATCAGTTCATTTGTTCATCTCAATTAGATTCACAACCCAGATGGGAAGGAAAGGTCCCATTTATTGGATCTCATCTAACCTCAGCAAATAAAGATGTATATTCCCAGTTCATAACCATTAATGATAAAATAGATCTGCTATTCACTCTAGGGATTCAGCAAGTGAAATGGTTTGCATCCAATAATGGAAGAACAGAGAAATATCATACCTTACCCTATATCCATTATTTCTAGATCCTATCTTTTCCATGGAGACTTCATTTTGGTGTTAGTTACAGGATTTAGATAGATTTTTTTGTTTGTTTAGGGAATAGAAATACCTGAAATGAAAGAGGAGAAGATTGTGTTGCCTGTACCTCAAAACTACATCTCTAGGGCCGACCCGGTGGCTCAGGCAGTTAGAGCTCCATGCTCCTAACTCCGAAGGCTGCCGGTTCCATTCCCACATGGGCCAGTGGGCTCTCGACGACAAGGTTGCCGGTTCAACTCCAGTCCCACAAGGGATGGTGGGCTCTGCCCCCTGCCACTAAGAGAACGCGGCAACTTGAACTGAGCTGCCTCCCGGATGGCTCAGTTGGTTGGAGCGCATCCTCTCAACCACAAGGTTGCCAGTTCGATTCCTCGACTCCCGCAAGAGATGGTGGGCAGCGCCCCCTGCAACTAAAGTTGAACACGGCACCTTGAGTTGAGCTGCTGCTGAGCTCCCGGATCGCTCAGTTGGTTGGAGTGCATCCTCTCAACCACAAGGTTGCCGGGTGCCCCCTGCAACTAGAAAACGGCAACTGGACCTGGAGCTGAGCTGCGCCCTCCACAACTAAGATTGAAAGGACAACAACTTGACTTGGAAAAAAGTCCTGGAAGTACACACTGTTCCCCGATAAAGTCCTGTTCCCCTTCCCCAATAAAATCATTTAAAAAAAAAATACATCTCTATTCCTGTACTTACACCCACTATAAAATAGCTTCTTTTGTGTATGTCTGTTTCCTATACTATGAGTTTCCAGAAGGCCTCTAAGTATATATGAGGTACTTGTTAAATGCCCATGGAATAAATGATATGAACAGAGTTCAACTGCCCTTAATCCAAACTTTTAAATATTTTATTATGGGTGTGCTAAGAACACTAAAACTTTTGGGTGTTTTCTGTACATGGTAAGTCTCTAAGAGGATTAGTTATCTTCACCTTGTTTATGGCACAGACTAGAAATTAACTTGCCCATTACTGCTTTGCAGATTATGTAAGGACTAGTCAAGAGTCAGTAAAAACCCTTCACCATATTTGAAAAACAATTCAAAGCTTATAATGCCCAGTTTGTCAATCTTTTAAGACTTTAGATATGTAACACCTTCAATTTTAAATATTTATGTTTTAAATATTTTTTAATACAAAAAAATGAGGCAGTGGAAAAGGCATCAACACAGATTAGTGATAGTCATTTTATAGAATACCTACTATTGACTATACAACAGTGAGAAAAAATATGTATCAACTCACCTGTTTTTCAAAGCAGGTGGTGTCCTCATTTTACAGCTGAAGAAACAAGCTAATCAAAGTTAAGTAACTTGTCAAGGTCACACAGTAGATAAGAGACCAGACTTTAAATCTCATGCTCTTACTCAACACCCCAGTAACCTCCAAGTTGAATCCTCTATCTCAAGAGATGGACAATCTACTGAGGCATGGGGGCAAATACTAGAATTTCTACTTACATCTCTTTATAACATCTTTTTCACTTGTATTTTTGTGTTTCATTAATATAATGTGGCACAGTAAATACATCTTTGGTCTTTGTCCCCAGTTCCTGGCACAGAGCGCCTAAAACCCTTGTAATTTCCTGAGTGATAGAGGTGATAAGGAGCTTTTGTTTTCCAGGTGCACAACCCCTGAAATCCTTGGAATCTCTAGAGTGATAAAGAGTGTCTTGTATGCTGAAATAACTGGTGGTTGGGAGCCCCTACATAGCTTCAGAATGGGGACGGGTTGCCAGAAAGACCAAGGCATGACTACAGAGTTGAAACTTTCAGTCTCCCCCACCCCTTACCTCAACCTCCAGGGAGGGGAAAGTAAAGGAGAGGAGCTGGAGGTTGAGTTCAATCACCAATGGCCAGCCCCGTGAACACAGAATACATAGAGGTGCTGGAGGGTAGACACCCAGAGATGGTCTGCAAGCTCCACCCACCTCTCACTGCATACCTTGCCCTATGCATCTCTTCCATTTGGCTGTTCCTGAGATGCATCCTTTCTAAATAAACTGGTTAATAGTAAGTAAAGTGTTTTCCTGAGTTCTGTGAGTCATTCTAGAACTGAGTGATTGAACCTGAATAGGGTGTTATGGGAAACCCCAAATGTACAGCCAATCAATCAGAAGTATCAGTGACAAGCCGGGACTTGTGAATGGTGTCTAAAGTGGGGGCACTTTTGAGAGACTGAGTCCTTAACCTGTGGAGTCTGACACTAACTCTGCAGTTAGTGACAGAACTGAATTGTTGAACACCCAGTTGGTGTCTGGAAAAATCAGACACTTGGTTGTCAGTGTTGGAAAACACCACACATAATATGACAGTAATACATATATGTGATTTTGTAATTAAATACACATAATTTGGGGGCTGTATTACAATTTAGATTTAGCTGCTACAATAAAATGCAAGATAACAGTGGCTTAAATAATATAGAGGTTTATTTCTCTCTTACCTACAATCCAAGTGTAAGCATTCCAGGGCTAATATGTCAGCTCTAAGTGTTGGGGACCAGGCTCCTACTTACCTTATTGGGATGGTGGTGCCCTCATTCACAAGGTCCAGTGATTCACCACCACATCTACATCCAGAAGAAGGAAGGGGTAAGAGGTGGGCAAACGCTTTCCCCTTAGGGGCATGACCCTGAGGTTATACACATCATTTCTGCTCACACTCTATCGACCAAAACTTGGTATCTTAGATGCAATGGAAGCTGGAAAGTAAGACCGTATCCTGAGCAGCCACAAGCTCAAGTAAATGCTGATATTATAGAAGAGGGGAAGAACAGTAATTGGGGGACGACCAGGGAACCTCTGCCACAAGAGTGCATACTTCTATTACAACACTCTTCTGGTATTTCCTGCCTCACTGGTAGAGAGACTATAAAGATGTGGCCTTGAGAAAACTGGAGCAAGTATCACAAACAAACTCTAGTCAGGATTGGGATGAACTCGAGGGTCACCAGGCTAGAAGGAAACAGTGAGGCCATGAGTCCCAGAAGGTGGAGGAGCTGCTGAACTTTGGAATTCCAGTCGTGGGTAAGAAGAATGCAGACTTTGAACTTGCCTTGTTAAGATTAGAATCCTGACTTCACATTGCTCTGTGATTCTGGGCACATTATTTACTCTCCATGTATAAAATGTATGTATCACAGAGCTGTTGTGAGAATTGAGAGAATATCTGTCAAGGACTTGGCACAGATCTCACACATAAGTGCCCAATAAACACTGACAACTATTATTACAATAGCATGAAAGCCTATTGGAAACCACAGAGAAACTAACAATAATGACTAGAAAGGTGATCAAAAGGATTTTAACACTTGCTTACAGGCCCTTAACCAGCTTATACTGGTCTTAGCAATCGCATTCACTCACGTCAGAGCTAACTGGTTCTGATGATACTGGATCAAAATGTCCTTTTGCATCCATGTAAGTAAGGTACATGCCAGGGCCTGGAGGGTGGGCAGTCTGGTGTATGGCAAGAAGACTGCTGCTGGCAAAGCCCAAAGCTAGCAATCAGATCTTCAGAGGGAGGCAGGTTCTAGGCAACTGCCCCAAGAGAGTGACAAATCTTTCCCAGGTTAAGGAGGACGGGGGTGGGTAGGAAAAGGGAGGAATTGAAGTCAGAACTGAAATGAAACACTGTGGTTGTTTTTGGTCAGCAAAGTCAAGGGGGAAAAGGGAAGAAACAATAATAAAACCATGTGTTTTTTTGTTGTCCAATCTCTGTATTCCTTATAGAGCTTGCAAGACAGAGCAATGGTTGAATTCCAAAGCAGATTATTTAAATGAGTATTCTTTGCAAGCACACAATATTTTTTTTTTTTTTGGGGGGGAACAGGACTTTATTTGGGAACAGTGTGTACTTCCAGTTTCCAAGTCAAGCTGTTGTCCTTTGAATCTTAGTTGTGGAGGGTGCCGTTCAGCTTCAAGTTGTTATCCTCTCAGTCTTAGTTGTGGAGGGCGCAGCTCAGTTCCAGGTCCAGTTGCCGTTGTTAGTTGCAGGGGGGCGCAGCCCACCATCCCTTGCAGGAGTTGAAGAATCAAACTGGCAACCTTGTGTTTGAGAGCCCGTGCTCCAACCAACTGAGCCATCCGGGAGGCAGCTCAGCTCAAGGTGCCACGTCCAATCTTAGTTGCAGGAGGCGGAGCCCATCATCCCTTGCGGGACTCAAGTTGAACCAGCAACCCTGTGGTTGAGAGCCCACTGGCCCATGTGGGAATCAAACCGGCAGCCTTCAGAGTTAGGAGCACGGAGCTCCAACTGCCTGAGCCACCGGGCCGGCCCACATTATTATTATTATTTTTTTTTTTTCCCTTTTAAAACCAACTCTCATGAGTGAGATATTTGGTGGTTATTGTAAAGTTGTACTTTTCTAAAACTTGCTGGTCTTATGTTCCGTTTTCTCCCAAGTCCAGATGCTTTTTAAAAGTCAAATCATTAGAAAGTAAAACGAAAACCCGTATCCACACTAGTAGTAATAAACAGTACTCTTAGAAAGTAAAAAAAATATAATTCTATTATGAAACCACAATTTTTAAATAACTTTTAATGTCTAGAATAATTTTTAATATTTAAAACTGGATTTCTTTTGATTACGACTGTACTGTATTATATTTCAAAGCTTATGTGAATATTTGCAAAATTAATACTCATAAATCTAGAATCTTGACTTATCTACATAAATACATAAGAGTGTATTAGGAGGGGGAGTACAACTGAGTCCATGGAATTTTAACAATCCCTTTGATGTTATGTAACATGTTTCTGTCTTCAGAACTGGAGTAATAGCACATCAGAGTAATCCTGAGAATAATTTATATAAACATTTATATCAATTTTTTAAATAAAAGAGAAAAATCAGGTTTATTTAAAGTTATTTCAGTGATTAGTACCTTCTCACAAAAACTCCCCCAGAAGACACTTTTTTCTTCATTCCCCTTTTCTGTTTGCTTGACTCACAGGAACAGTCATCTTCCTACAAACAAAGGAAGAGCCAAGTAAGATTTCTATCTTAGACACATTTTCATCTTTCTACACTGTCTGTTCCAAAATAACTTAATGATACTAATATTTTCAACTCTGAATTAAATTTCTATTAGGATTTTGAATAAATAAATTCTTAAAACTGAAGTATCAGTGCATCATATCATGCTAATTCATAAGGCTGGGAGGCACCTTGAGAAAGAAACCATGTAGTACTCTCCCTACGTAATAGATCCCCAAAAGAGGACATCTTGTAAATTTTTGCTTCTATCTTAGAATAACATTTCCCAACATGTTGCTAACTGAAATGCAAAGTGTTAGTAGGCCATCTCCTGGATTCTTTGCAAGCTCCACCTGCTAGAAGCCGTATCTCCTGGCTCCTCCACTCCCTCCTCTGTGTTCACACAACATCCCTCTGCTGCTCTTGTCTCATGTTCCACTCTGTCCTTCCATCCACTGTTTCTGAGTATTTCTTACCTATCATGGTATTGCCAGGATCGAGCACAGAAGTTTCACTCAATAAATGCTATTGGAAGGAGCAAGAGAGACTGGAATCACAGTAGACGCTCACTGGATGTTAATCATCTTTGAACAATGCTTCCAGTCCCAAATGCTCTGCACTTAGTCAGGCAGGACAGATCTGAATGCAGACGCTCCAGGAACAGCACGAGGCACGTGTCCACAGGGAAAGCCCATGGCTGGAGTCAGCATTCCCCAGGTGTTCCTGCCACACCTTCACGAACCAGGTCAGCCAGCTTAGCTCAAGTGGTAGTGTTACAAACATGGTAGCAAGCTGCCATTCTTCCAACACCACCTGACAAAACCACAGGTCTGTTCCCTCCCCTCTCTCAGCTGCAAAGTTGAGAGACGACTAGATAGCAAATCTGGTAGCCCTCCCTTATAGTGTTGCAATGCACTGGTGAGCACAGGGAAATACAGATGGTCTCTTCCCTTGAAAAAGCATACCAACTAATCTGAAGACCAGTAACAACAAACTTTTCATTGGGACTTGGCATATGGTGTCTGTATTTCATACTCTGCATATAAAACAAGGTGAAGTAGGAAGTGTTACCACTATTTTATAGATGTCAGCAGAAGTCAAAGAGGTTAAACAACTTCCCCAAAGGTCATAAAACTAATTAAACGGTAGGATTCAAATCTAAATTTTGTCTGACACCAAAGTTCATGCTATTACCATTCCTCAAACCTGTCTTCCAGCAAAAACAAACAAACAAACAAAAAACACCTAACAACAAAAAGCATGCTTACACTTTCAGTTCGTACAACTGTCCTGTATATACTATACTGCAGGTATTCAAAACGGAGTAAGATCTGGTCCCTACTCAGGAGTCTGTGGTGGAGTAACAGAAATAAGAGAAAGTGCTCAATTCCGGGGGTTGTTCAAGATCATTAGGGGATGGAGATGTAAAGATGTCCATGAAAGAAAAACACTGAGGTAGGGCAGGATTTTAACCTCATCGAACTATATGAAATTAGAGAAAGAACACAGAAAATGTAGGGAAAGAGAGGTAGCTACTGGTCAGGTAGCCAATTTTCTAGTGCTTAACAGAATTACAAGACCTCCAGAAACAGTAATATTTATTTTCCTTTACTTTCCATATATGTTAACTCCAAAAAGAGGTTTTATAAAATTCGAAATACCTAGAAATGACTATATAGCGAATCCGCTACTAACACCAAATATGTAACTTCTTCCATCAAACCAAACCTTACGAGTATAACTACTTCAGAAGAAAATATGTGCTTAGCACTCTACAGGCCTCTAGTGTTTGTTGAAAATTCCAAACTTTCAAATTCCAGAAATTCCTGCATTTGGGAATACTTTTCACCAAAATTACTCATTTCTTCACCACAAATTATACAGAGAAACAAATTTCGCCCTAATATGTGTTTTCTCCTAAACTCAGAGACAGAGAACTATTGAGACAGTGAATATATGAATTATGGTGCCTTGGCACCAAAAGCAATTCTCGGGGTAAATGCAGTCTACTACTGCAACAAAATTAAACAACTCCTGTGTGAAAATGTATGTATTTTAAATAAAAACCAGTAATTTTTGTTCTGAAAGAATTTACAGTTTTGAGGAAGTGATGAATACTACTATACATAAAACGGTTGACAGAGGTTGTGTATCTCCAAATTATTACTTGGGTATATGGAATTCTTGTTTTCTAAAAATTCCATGCAATCTGAGAAATTCCAGGAAGCATATGAAGTAAAAGGAGATAAATCCCACCTTCCTGATTACTAGAACAGACTCTTCTTAACAGAGTGTCAAAACAGTAGAGACAGAGAGATCACAAACGTCTCGAACTTCTCTAGCCTAAAAGCTCAGCTTGGATAAGCTCACTCAAGCCCTCCAATTGCTCCAAGTACCATTACAGGTTCATAGGCTAGAATGTCAAAGGACAGAGAGAAGCCCAGCAGAGATCACAGCAAAGTCCCACCCAGTTCCATGTAAGTAGAAAACAAGGGTAAGTTAAACATGAAAGTAATCATAGAATATTACCAGTTTGTGTTGGCCATTCTTGATTAGCAAACAGGGCCCAATGCACTGAACCAATGACTTCCTAAATGACACTACTTTGGGAAAGCTGCCGGATACAAAGTCCTTGGCACTGAGCCCAACACAAAACAAGTACTCAGCAACTTGTTGGTGACGATGAAGATGTTATTAGTTAGATGATCTCATTGAACTTGAATTTTGGTACTGTGGGTAACGTCAGTACCCAATTAAACTACAATACATTTAAACGTCAGTACCCAATTAAACTACAATACAATTAAATGATGAAGTGCCATCAGAACAGTACAAAGTGCCTGGTGAAAGAAGGAGAGATCATACGTGGTCGGGGGATTAGATCAGGGTTGACAAACGAGATGGTTCTTAGAGGATTTTGAGGGGCAGAGTTGACAGAGAGCCTTCAGGGTATATGGACAAAATGAACAAGGGCTTGGTGATGGGGCAAGATCAGAAAAGACAGGTTATATGTAGGAGAACAGAAAAAATAGGGCTGGTGAGGTTTAATGCAGGCTAGGATGAGATAATATGTGAGAAAGCACAATAAAGTTATTATTACCAAAACCAGTTATCACTATTATTGTGTTGTTATCAAAAAATTATTTAAGTGCATAATATATGTAAAACTATCCTAAGAATTTGTTTTCTGGATAAAAACTATACTATTCCAGATTCTTTGAAAGGGGAAAAAGTCTTAAAGGTACAGTTGTAATTAATCATAGGTCCTGACCAGAAGGTGGCAGGCAAAAGATTTAGTTAGAGGTTCTAGAAGAATCTACATAAATAAGTACTGAATGAAAAGTTAATTTTATTTATACTTTATATATGTAGACTCCAAAATAAATCAATCCCTTCTACTCTCAAATGCAGAGGGCTCTACACATTTATATATCTACTGACTATGCTTATTCAGCTCAAATACAGAAAATGGAAAAAGGAGAAAAGGATATGACGAGGGGAGAGTGTAACACCATGAATACTATTACACAGAAAATACCTCAGGATTTCTACACAGTATTTCCTTTAAAATCAATACAATGCCATGAGGTAGATGTTATCCCCCTTTTAAAGATGAGTAAATTGAGACCCAGGAGCTCTTGCAGAAGAAAAAATAAGCAGTGCCTGGGTTGCAGCTGCCATTAGAAGTCAGTGACATTTGCTCATTTACAAAAATTGGATAACCTAAAGCAGGACTTCACAAAACAACAGGCCCAGAGTACGGGGACCTTGAGGTGGCTCCCCTGAAAACCTGTTGTTAGAGAGCAAGGTTTTAGGGAGGATGTGGTGGACAGCATGAAATCAAACCCCACCCGTAGAACAGATGCTTCTGGGCAAGAAAAGAATATTTTTAAATAGCAAAAAAACCTAACATTTTCTAAGTAGACAATCAATGTGGAATGACTCAAAAGGTGCACAGCTTTGGTGATCTCCAAAAGGTCTAGGCAGCTAGAGAACATCAAGTTTCTGCCTTTGAAGAGACTGAGAGTCAGCAGAGTTCCTGCCACTAGCTGGAGAGGGAACGCCTGGAGTACAAGTGGTCGTTTATGAGAAGTATGTGCCCTCTATTCCTCTTGCCAACACGACATGGCTGCACAAGCTGGCCCCTCTAATCAAGTTTCCCAGGGGCAAAGGGTGGCACAAGACGAACATCGCAAAAATGAAGAGAACTGATTATTTATTTATAATTAATTATATCGCTTGGAAACTTAAGCATTGGTGACAACCAAAACCCAGAGAAAGTGCTTCCATTTGTATATGCATAGAAATACACGTATGTGTTTGTAGATGAATAGAATTTCATCTAAGATGAGACATACTAAATCGTTAACAGTGGCTTCCTCTGGAGAGTGGAACTCGGTATGGAGAAAAATGTCTGAACTGTTTTTAATATTTTACAAGCACATGTACTATTTTATTATTTTAAAAGTGGTTATTAAAAAGACTAATGATTAGTTTGTGCAAAATAAAAAATAAAAAGCCAAGAAGTTTCCATTGTAGATCAGATTTGAGGTGATACAAGGCTGGAAGAGAATTCACTCACCCATTATGACTACAGAAAAAATTTCCCTCTGGAAAGAAAATATGAAATGTACCTGAATCCCTACATTGTGTCACATGAGCTGTCCACAAGGGCCACAACATGGCTGTTACACTCACAGAAGAGAGTAAGGGTCAAAGTTTCCCCAGTGTACTTTCCGCTTCTTCTACTCTGAGACCACATGGCCTGAGATACAAGTACCACTGCGGTTTCTTGCTGTACTTTCAACTCTGTTTTCTATACTCCACCTGCACTTCTGTTTTTGTTCTTTGTTTCTGTTTCTCATATCAGTTTCTTTTTAGCTTCCTTCTACATATTTATCCTTTTTATTTATCACTCTAAGCATTTTCTATAGTCCACAGCTATATTCTGAATCCCAAACTCCTAATTCCAGCTGAGAATTATAAAAAAGAGTTAAGGTTATGGAGTCAAAAGTTAGAGATTGAATACCGATCCCACCATTACTAGTTGTGTGAATTTAGACAAGTCACTTAACCTCTCTGAGCCTCAGTTTCCTCAGATGTTAAATGAGGGCAGATCAAATGACATACGATAACATGTGAAAGAACTTTGTAAAGTGTTACAAACGTTAGTTTTTATTACTCTATAATCGGAACAAAGGGATGCTATGACAATGGCCATGATGGTTCCTTTCTATTCTTAAAACTGCTCTTTTGAGGAGCTGAAACTTTCTTACACGGATTCCATTCAAAGCACTTTATTCTGGCTATTTAAAATGTTAAAATACATATACTCTCTGTCTTAAAATTCTTAATTTGTTTATAAAAACGTATTTTTTCCTTATATGGTACAATTATAACACTTACTACACATTTATGAACCAGGCTGCTGTTCTAACCAATATGTAAATAGATATATACGTATGTATGTGTGTATAAAGTTTTATAGTTATATTTTTGTATAGTGTATATATATTTTCATATTCGTGTGTGTGCGTGTTGTAATCCTTACAACATTCTAGAAAGAATAAATTATTATCTCCAGTTTACAACTAAGGCACAGACAGGTTGTCAACTGGTCTAAACTAAAGCATAGACAGGTTAAATGACTTGTTCAAAACAAAAAATTCAAATCCAAATAGCCCCAGTCCAAAGCTTGTAGTCTTAGCTAAGCTACTCTTGTATACTACTTCTTGAGAAAGATAAATGTGTTAAGAAGGACACCAACCACAGCCACAAAGTTGGGGACCTGAATATTTTCCAGGGTCTTCCTGAGTTGATCCACCTCTGCTCGATACTCATCCAGCTGACATTCTAATTTTTCTCGACGTACTCGTTCATATTCCAGCTGGCTCTGCAGCTCTTGGATAGTTCTGTCAAAAGAGATTTTGTTTTCAATCAATCTCCAGGATGAACTAAATATTATTTCCCTAATAGTGAAAAGTATCCATGTATTGTATTTAAGGCAAATTAAAAAATTAATTGTTTATTCATTGTGTATTAAGAAATAATATGAATAAAATAATATGTACTGAGAGTCTACTATGAACCAGCACTGTTCTAGACAGTGGGGATATACAGTGAACAAAACAGGCCAAATTTGCCCTCTTGGGGATTAACCTCAGCAGTGGAGGAAGAAAGACAGTAAAGAAAGTAAATAAGTAAATATGGTATGCTGGAAGGTGATAAATGCTTAGGGAGAAAAAACAAAGCAAGAAAGAGTAACATAAAATGTTACTGAAGAGGGGGTTAACCCTTCATACACAGTAGCCAGGGAAGGCCTTACTGAGAAGGGGGTTCCTGAGCAAAGCCCTGAAGGAAATAAGAGAGATAATCAAGTAGACATCCAGGGGAAGAGCACTGCACACAGAGGGAATAGCAAGTGCTAAGGCCCCAAGGCAAAAGCATACCTGGTGCATTGCAAGAAAACCAGGGGCCAATGTGGCTGGAGTAGTTCAAAGTATAAAAGGGAGAGTAAAAGGGATCCAGAAAAAGTAGAGACTTATAAGTCATAGCAAGGACTTGGCTTTTACTCTGAGTGAAATGGGAAGCCACTGGAGGGTATGAGCAGAGAAATGGCATAATCTGACTTAGATTTGTTTTGCTTGGATTTGCTTTTGCTTTTTTAATGATATAATATTTACTTTGAGTGAAATATAGAAATATCAAGTGAAGAATTCAATGAGTTTTGATTAACGTGTATACCCTTGTATCTACCGCGGTTACCACAATATAGAATACTTCCGTCACCTCAAAAGTTCCCTCATGCCCTTCCCAGGCAATCCTCACTTCCATAGGCAACCACAGTTCTGAGCATCTATCATGATAGATTAGTTTTGCCTATGCTTATAAGTGAAATTGTACATATACTTTTTTGTGCTTGGCTTCTTTCAGTCAGCAGTATGTGAGATTTATCTTACTTAGGTTTTAAAATGATTACTCTGGAGGCTCTGTTGAGAACAGAATGCAGGGTATGGAGGCAGAGGATTAGGGGGTAGGGACAGGAAGCTAGGAGACATTATCAGGAAGATGTTAAAACAAATGCAGGCAAAAGATAATGTGACTTGAACAGAGTATTTTTTCCTCTGGCCTTATTGCTGCATGATGAGGGGAAGAGAATTCCCAAGGCATGCTGGGTTGGCTACCAAGGAGGTGCCAAGGAAGGCAAGGAGAGAGAATACAGTGGTAGTTCTGGGAGGGAAGTGAGTGGGGTTAAGCCTAGGGATAGGGAAGAAGAATGTCCACTGTGGATGCCTAGATTCAGCAAATCATCCCCAGGACAGAGTAATACAACCATATTTTGTTGTATTGTGAGTTTGAGCTAATGGATAACAACAAAAACAAAAGGACATCCCTCAAACCAGTACTTACCCAGTTTTCCTTTACAATTAGATCTAGGGTCAGGATTTTATACACAAAGAATAAATGTCTTAAGATGCACTCAATGCAAAGTGGAGAACAAATACTAGAGAAGAATTAAAGCTTACTTAGAAGAAACACGTCAGTCTCAGCTTACATGAAACTACATTCTGGCATAAAAGCTAAAGCAATCTTTTAAAATAAAATTCTGTTCAAAAATCACATCAATAGTATAACCATTTCATACTGAAATGTGAATAGCAGGGTTAAAAGTTCCATTTAAGGACTATTAAAATCATAATGATCCTAGATAACAGGTTTGGAGTCATATAGACGGGTTCAGGTACTCTCCCCCACCCCCTTTATGCAAGGAACTTAACCTGTATATTAAATCTTGGTTTCCTAATCCGTATAGTGAGCTCCTGGAGCTGTGAAGACTGTATGAGATAATGTATGTAAGAGGCTTATCTAGAGCCTAGCATATGGTAGTGCTCAGAAATAATACAAGCAGCTGTAACAACAGTAATCTCCTTAGAAGAGAAACAAAGGAAACCAAAATGTAAAGCTCATTATCTAGTAGGAAAGAATTGCTCCCCTGTGAAGTACTTTTCTGGACTACAAAGGAATCTAAAAACTTTCAGCTAGGCTCTTTGGAAAAGGCCATTACTAAAAATATTCTACATCTCAAAACACTGCAATCAATATAGAGGAAATGGATGGCTATATGATGTGATTTGTGAGACACCAAGAAGGCCCCTGATGAATATATTTGATCTGCCATAGCTTCTTGGTGTCTAAAACCCCACTAAGAGATAGAGTATTTTGGCTTAAGGCTTTGTTTTCTGTTCAAACTACCAAGTACTCATGAAAGGATAACATATTAATCCTTATCAAAGATCTAGATGTTACTCTGAATATATTTACCAGACATCTTACTGAGTCTAGATTCAGAAGAGGGTGGAGGAGATTCTAAGACTATGATGGAAAGAGACTCAAGCAAAGGAGAAAGCAGTGGAAAAGGAGAATCCAGGTGTGCTGCTTTTTACAGATCCAAGTTTTGATTACACCAAAAGTCTCCTCTCCTGTCTCCCTTTGCTCCCTGTCCACTCTGAAATAGAAAAGCAGAGAGGCCATGGGAGAAAATAAATCAGCACAAGGCACCCTCTATTCCAGCAGCCAATTAGAGGGCACCAAATGTTCAGAGAGCCACTTTAGGGTACGGAAAGGACAGGATGCAACTGCTCACTGCCTCTGGACATGAAAGCATTCTCTGATAGGGTATTACAGTCAGGGAACACAGGAGTGAGTCTCAGATTCGTGAGCAAGCAGTCCAATTTGATAATCATGGTTAGAAACTGTTGGTTGAAAAGCTCAAAGTAGCTGTGGTCTGGAAAAAAAAAATCTTAACTCCTTACAGAGTTTCAGTGTGGCAAGATGAAAAGAGTTCTGGAGAACAGTTGTGCAAAAATGTGAATATAGTTAACACTACTGAATTGTACACTTAAAAACAGTGAAGATGATACATTTTATGTTATGTGCATTTTACCACAATAAAAAAATCTTAACACTCTCTCCATCGGGGGCTTAGGAAGAAAACAGGATAGAATCTTAAACCTTTTGATAGGGATTAAAAAAACAAGTTGTTGGTCAACAAACCCTCACATGGCATTTAGAGAGATAACTGAAAACAAACCATTCAAGTTTTGAGGACATTACTTTTCAGACTCGAGTCGTTCTTTCTTCTGCTTTAGATCTTCTTCTGTTACCCCTCCCAAGTGTTTATAGTTGCTCTCAGCAATTTCCAGGAGGTGTCTCAATTCTACAATTTTCTTGTAAGCTCTGACTGCAAGACAGAATTGAATACGCATGTTGTTTAGACAGGTAACAGCTCCTGTGCTCACAGGATGCAGGTCCTGCAGCATATTCTTCCTCTAGAGCCAGTGTCTGTGTGGTCTGGGGAAGGGGAGAGATGGAGAGTGGCATATGCACAGAAGGATAAATATCAGTGACAGAATATTAGGATGAACAAGCAATGAAAACCCTAAATGAAGGATTCTTTTCCTAGTACTAGAAGATGTATCAGATAGTCATGACTATTAATACCATAAACAAGGTTTAAAGAAGACTTGCAGTGTTTTAGGACTAGTGTATATTACAGGACCCTGCAAAATCTGTATGTCAGAAAACTGGAAAACCTGAGATATGCTGGATTTATTTAAAATAAACAAAAACTAACCCAGTCCCCAAATGTTATGGTTATTACTTGTAATATCTATGCAAGAGGATACTGAGAGAAGGAAGTGTTGAGAACTGCTTTTAGCTATTCTCCACTACCAAACCTATGATTTTTCTATCTTTTGTGGTAGTGCCTCTTGACCTGAGGTGATTTTCTCCCCATGGGATATTTGACAACAACTGGATACATTTCTGCTTGTCAACTTGGTGGGTGTAAGAAAACAGGCTATTGCCATCTACAGGCTCAGGATGCTACTAAACATCTTAAAATATACAAGAGAGTCCCCTTCAACAAATAAATTTGTGGCCCAAATTGTCAATAGTGCAAGAGTTGAGAAATACTGCTTTATGGAACCAGGTAAGCAAATTACAGCATCTACTCCCTAACATCTCTCTGACTTATCTTTCAATAGATTAGAGCCGCAGGTTCCAAACTGCATACATCAGAATCAACTGGGGTGCCTTCTTAGAATGTACATGTTTGGGCCTCATACTAGAGCTACAACTTCCGGTATCAGTATTTGGTAAAAACTCCTCAGGCAATTCTGAGGGGCAGACAGGTTTGGGAACCACTGAATCTACTAGCAAGTGAGTAGAGGGGATTTTTTAAAAAAGTTATATAAAAGAAACGATAGAAAGAACTGTGGCTATTTAGCTTATATAATAATTCTCTATTACTTAAAAGGTTATGTTTTGAAAGAGCTGTTCTATGGGGGGTCATCAGGGGTAAGAACCAGGATGAACTGGGATTAGTTCAAGGAAGAGAGATTTTAAACTCAAAGAAGGAAAAACCTTTCAACAAAACCAGTAAGAGCTATGATGCACTTGTGGAGTGCCTAGGAAATGCAAGACACACTGCACTAAGTGCTTATACATTTCTCTCCTCACAAGAACCTTATCAAAAAATGGAAATGGACCCCTGGGCAATAGTGAGCATCTTGTCACTAAAGGTGATTAAGTGGACGCTGACATGTGACAGGGATGTTGAGCCAGGAGTCGAATGTCAGAAGGTTATAGGGTGCTATGTATGATACCATGGTCCTGAACATAATTCACTACAAAATGTTCTGAATTGAGGCTCAGTTCCAGGAAGTCTGGGACGACAAGAAATCCAACCCATCTCGGGTAAGATGCTCTGGCAAAACCTAGTGTCCCAAGAAGAGGTCATATAGTCCTTTGGGTCTCGCCGTGGAATAAAATTAAGTAGGGACAAGAAAATAACACATGACTTCATGTATAGCATCCCACCTGGGCACCAGTGAGCCGTATTGTACTCATGTGACAAAGGTGTAAGAGTGCATTTGTATCGAACACACCACAGAAGGAAACTATTCTAGTCATGTTCTTGGTCCTTTCTGAAATATCTTCTAAACTTTTGTAATTCATCGACAATGATCCGCCTCAGAGGTATCTCTTACTTAAATAATTTCTGAAAAAAACTGAAATTCTACAATTCAACTGCTCATTTTATGCAGTTCTAAGTCTTTGCTAACTCTGTACGCAACCAACAGAAAGTAATCCAAGCACAAACAACAAAATAAAAACTAGATAAATTGGGTTTCATCAAAATTAAAAACCTTTTCACTGCAAAGGACATCATCAAGAAAGTTAAAAGACAACCCATAAAATAGGAGAAAATACTTGCAAATCATAGATGTGATAAGGGATTTATGGCTGGAAGTATTCTTCCAACTCAGTAATAAAAAGATAAACAAGTCACCTTAAAAATAGGCAAACGATTTGAATAGATATTTCTCCAAAGACATACAAGTGGTCAATGAGCACATGAAAAGATACTCAACATCACTACTCATTAGGCAAACGCCAATCAAAACTATGAGATACCACATTACACTCACTAAAATAGCTATAATCAATAAAACAAACAATAGCAAGTATGGGAAAAGGATGTGGAGAAACTAGAACCCTCATACACGGCTGGTGAGAATGTAAAATAGTGCAGTCACTTTGGAAAACAGTTTGGAAGTTCTTCAGAATGTTAAACATGGAGTTAACAGATGACCCAGGATTCCAACTCTTAGGTATATACCCAAAAGAAATGAAAACATGTCAGCACAAAAGCATGTACGACAACATTCATAACAGCATTATTCATAACAGCCAAAATGTGGAAACAACTCCAATGCCCATCAGCTGATGAATGGATGTAAAAAATGTGCTATAACCATACAAGATTATTTGACAGTAAAAAGGATGAGGTACTGACCCATGCTACAACGTGCATGAACCTTAGAAACACTGTGCTAAGTGAAATGAAGAGAGTCACAAAAGACCACATATGGTATCATTCCATTTACATGAAATGCCCGGAACAGACAACTCTATAGAGATAGAAAGTAGATTAGCAGTTGCCTAGAGATGGGGTTTGGCGGGGGAAGGGAGGCGAGGGTTGGGGTAATGGGAAATGATTACTAATGGCTGTGAGGTTTCTTTTTGGGGTGATGGGAATGTTATAAAGTTTACTGTGGTAATGGTTGCATAAAGCTGTGACTATATTAAAAAGCATTCAATTGTATACCTCAAATGGGTAAAAGAATGGTATGTGAATTATATCTCAATAAAGCTATTTAAAATAAGGCTGTCAGTAAATTCTGAAGGGATCATTAACTCTGAACCTCTCTGTGAGGTGATGTAGGTAACTATTTATTGGGAGCCCCTGATATCAGCATCATCAGGTCTGCCCTTGGTTGCATTCACCAGAAAAGAGGCTTCTGCCATTCCCTGGAGAGGAAGGCTCTGCCTGACAATGTTCTGGAAGCTCTTAAAAACTTTTTTTTTAATCTATACATAAATTAGCAATTTTCCTTTGAGAAGATAGTACAACCAGTTCTTCCTGCCAGAATAACTGAAAATACTTTTCAGAAAGTAATGAAGTTCTGATTATCTGAATCCAATGCCCAAGCTCTACTCACTGTACTACAGCTGCCTTTGTTGAACTACAGCCTCAGTTCAAACAGATCCTTCTCACCTTCTATGAAAGAGCGCCACTGAAACAGTTCTCATCCGTTCGTATGAATCACGGCTCTCTGACCAAGCATCGTGAGAAGTAAAATTAGGGTTATGTGGCAAGAAAAGAGTCTTTCAGGAAACAATGTGTGTGTTGGCAAGGGCTCCATATAGGGAAATCCAAAAGCCTTGCGCTAGTCACTGTGTGACTTAGGACAAGTAACTTAGCTGTTTTGGAATTCAGGCTCTTTACCTATCAAAGGATATTATACTAAATGAGCATTTTTTGAGATCAAAAACAGAGATATTACCCACTTCATGGGCCTACTGTGAATGATATATGTGGAAGTGTTCTGTAAACTTTATAAAACATTACAGAAGTGTAAACCATTATTATTAGGATTTTGGAGAATAAAAATTCTAGCAGGAACGTTATATGCTCCAACTGTGCCATCATTAAAATTCTACAGAAAGTAAAATTTGCACCAATTACTAGACTTCAGTTTAGTTCCAGTTTGTTCAATAATAAATGTAACACTGAGAGAAGCCAGTGTCCTGCTGGCTCCTGGATATTCATTTGCATCAACCTAATCACATGTCCCCTTAAGAGACAGAAACATTCCCACTTTTCTCACTAATGTGGAGTATTTAATGTTTGAACCTTTTGGTATGGACTGAGTGTTTGTGTCTCAGAGTT
Source organism: Rhinolophus sinicus (assembly GCF_036562045.2). Classification (NCBI taxonomy): domain Eukaryota; kingdom Metazoa; phylum Chordata; class Mammalia; order Chiroptera; family Rhinolophidae; genus Rhinolophus; species Rhinolophus sinicus. The sequence continues at coordinate 111,895,240 of NC_133756.1, forward strand.
CATAGAGTTGAAGTCCTAACCCTCAGTGTGATGGTATTTGGAGACAGGGCCTATGGGAGGTAATTAGGGTTAGATAAGGTCATGAGACTGGGGCCAGGGGCCACAGGGATTGGTGCCCTTAGAAGATACACCAGAGAGCTTGCTCACTCTCCCTCCACTGCATGAGGACACAGAGAGAAGATGGCCATCTGCAAGCCAGAAACAGAGTCCTCACCAGAAACAGACCCCACCAGACATTGAGCTGGGACTTCCAGTGGTATTTTGTAATGGCAATCCAAACATATTAAGACACCATTTCATGAAATAAAATCTTCCCTGGTAATTATGAGAATTAAATCTTTGGCATGTCTCCATAATGCAATTTGTATTAATTTGGTGCAAAAGTAATTGCAGTTTTTGCTATTTTTTTAACCTTTTAAACTGCAATTACTTTTGCACCAACCTAACATAAAAGAAAAAAACAAAAAGTATTTTTTATTTGGTTATAAATTTTTATTTAGTTATAAACCCACAAAACTACTTTAGGATATCCCACTAACAAATATGGTTAGGTTATTAACATTGTTATTGTGGGAATCAAAGAGCAGATGATCAAGACTTTTATAGCTTTAAAAAATAAAAAACCAGGCAGTTTAGGAAAACAAGCAAATATGGAAAAATGATGTGTCTGTTCACCAATGTAACCATAACACCTAGAACAGTATCTGACATGTAATAGGTACGCAATAAACATATGTGGAGTGGGAAGAGAGTAAGAAAAATTGATGATGTAAAATTTCAGTCACTTCTTTTAAAATAATATATTGAGCAGGTTGAGCATGTTTTCTGAATTCCAGAAAGCAGGACCATTTCTGATGCACTGCTATAGTCCTAGTCCAGGGCTGTACACACAGCATGTATTCAAATGTATGTTGGATGAATGGAATGCCTTCCTTATCTGTTTTGGCCTATTTAAATCCTGGCCATCTTTTAAGGAAAAATCCAAATTCCACTTCTGAAAAGCCTTCTCTGCTACTCTATCCTGAGTGAACAGTCCTTGTAAACTCACAACCTAACCTAATAGTCCAGGCCAAGAGTCTAAGAATCAAACATGATTACTCTCATTCTCTAACATCTTATATCCAAATCCTACCAGCTCTATCTTCTCAATACACCCAAATCTGATCATTTCTCACCATCTCCATCATTCTCACCCGCGTCTAAGCTATCACCAACTTTCTCCTGAACTAAGGTCACAGCGCCCTAACTGATTTCCCTGCTTCTACTTTTGTCCTGTGAAGGGAAATGGGCTTCCCACAACACTGGAAATTTAGAGGCAAAAACAGTCAAGGCCAACTGGGCCCTGATTCGGCTTTTGCCCACACCACCCTCCAGATAAAGTATGGACTTATTAATGCTGGATCTGAACCAAGAAACAGAAAAGCCTTATATAAATGTTACCTTAAAGGGAAATAAACCGATGTTTATGCAAGCTATTCTGGGAGGGTGGTGAAAGCTTTCAGTATAAAAAGGCTGAAGCAAACCAAGAACGAGGAGTCCCAGCATCACTGGCAGCTGTAGGCCCACATCAGGGACGCTAGAAGCCCAGGAAATGTGTGCAGATAGTCTGCACCTGCTCTTCTACAATTCTAATTTAGCATTATTGGCAAATTTAAATCTTATCAGGAACTTCTTCTAACCTTATATTGGCAGGTGAGTACGTTCTCTTCCCACCTACTCCTAACGCATCTGAAATGCTATGCTCTCCCCGACCTCCCAGTCTATTCTCTACCCAGCAACTAGAGTGGTATTATTTATAAACATAAATCAGATCACAAAATCCCCCCCTCAAAACCCACCAATGGCTTTCTATTTAAAATATAATCTAAACACAAAAACCCTATTGGACCCTATTTGATTTGCCTGGGCCCCTGCTTTTGTCACCAACCTTATTTGCCACCACTTCTTTGGTGATGCTACACCAGCCACACTGATAGAGCTCCATTCCACCTCATGGTCTTTACACACACTGCCCCCTCTGCTTGGAATATTCTTCTGAGATCTTCATACAGCTCACTCTCATCATTTATCTCTTCACAAGTGTCATCCGCTCAGAGACGCCTCCTCTAATAGTTATCTTATCTAGAGGACCTCCCTACTCTATTTTCTTTAGTATCTGGTTTCTAATTAATTATCTATCACCCTCCCTGACCACCACAACAACCAGGATGTAAGTTCCTGGTGGTAGGTGGGATTTGGTATTGTGCACTGTTTCTCCAACCCCTACAATAGTATCTAGCACATAGTAGACACTCAATAAATATTCACTATTATTATCTGTAAAAATCATTTTCCAACTAGCCATGCAAATCCTTGAGATGTTTCTTTCCGTTTCCTATGATCCACTTAAATAATGTTGCCTCTTATATAACATTTTCCTCCTTGAAGGACAGACATCATGTCTTACATATTTTATATGTCCAATAACCCTTACTATATAAATTGTACTAGTTCTGGTTCCCCCCTAAAATCAAAGTATTTTACTTCGTATATGGTAATTGTCTTTAGGTTTAATTCCCAGATTTGTGGTAAAAATGGGCTATGGTATTTCTTAAAGAATAAATCACAACAGAGTTTGCACACTTACTTCTAGCATCTGTTTTATCCGACTCATTAAGATATAAATCATCCCTGGCATCAGTGCTTCCCTCAACACCATGTCTTATAAAAAACTTCGTGTCATTTTCATCGATTTCATTCTCATCATCTATATCATATTTCTGTAGCCCCTCCAATAGCTTTACTGCTGCTAGACGAGCAAACCTGTAGAAAAGAATCAACAATTAAAAAGATCTACAATCATCAAATTAAAACTGCAGTTTGCACTTAATTTGGGGAATTACACTCTATACATTATGCCACCAACCCACCCACCAGTAAAGTAGCAAAACTGTATCTGAAGATCGGTGACAATTTGATGCAATATATCAGCTACATGGGAAACTCAAACAGTTACTACACACTAAGGACAAGCAGTCATATTAAAGACTGATTCCATAATTTTTATTGGCAAAAAACCAACTGGAAGAGGAGACCCAATATCAAAAACGTGTGCCCCCAAACACAGCTGCTCAACTGGACAGAAAGCCCAGAACCACCCTACTTGATTCCCTGCACTTACTACCTTTTTTGATGGCCTAATTTATTTATTTTTTATTTTTTATTTTTTCCACCAAAAGAGCAGTTTATTCGGGAAAAGAAAAAAGAAACGAGGTCACCCAAGTAGTGTGTGAATGCACACTTCCGACCAATGCTCCAACTGACCACACACATGCAAAAAGCTCCGATTCCAAGATGGCTTCTCTATTAGCATCTCTCCCCCAGAAGTTACCACAAAGTTTAACATAAAGTCAGGACTAAAGATTTAACAAGGGGCCCAGCTCCACCCATGGTCTTTCCAGCTCTATGGTTAATCATCTTAAGATGCCAGTTCACTTTCATCACTTTTTTTTCTTTTTTTGGGATTCTGGATGATTTTATTTTCTTTGCAATTCTCCATTATTATCTGAATCTAAAAAACAACATTCATTTGATCCATTATTTTCTAATTTAATCATTTCCATTATGAAAACAATCAAGTAGATACTAAAAAAAAATTTTGAATCATAATTTCACTTGAACATGCATTTTCAGTTAGATAATATTTTTAACAATTGAATTTCTGAATGCAAATCAAAATGTTGGATCATATTCATTGTGATGCTATTTCTTTTTTTTATTTTATTAGTTTCAGGTGCACAAGACAAAGCAAAACTTAGACGTTTATCATTTATATCCCTCACACTGTGTAAACCCCCCTCCCCCTATCCACTATCCTTCTGACCTCGCACAGAGCCAATACATTTCCACTGTCTCTATTCCTAATGCTGTACTCGGCTTCCTGTAACAATATACATACAAATATATAAATATACATACATATATATATTTATATAAAATTATAGTTGTCATTCAGTATTGTTCAGCTTCAGGTGTACTGTGCAGAGATCAGGCATCTACATCATCCCTGAGGTGGTCTCCCAAATGGGACACATGTCCATCTGATGGCCTAATTTAGATTGTAGGATTCATTCTGGTTCTCGTTTTAGGGCTAACCATAGCTTTAGCCCCCTTAATCTTCATTCTTCCTCAACCCAAAACACTTGGCATGGTTTTGAAATTAAAGGAAAAATGACTTTTCATCAACATTATCTATTTTCTTTGACCACATCTCTATGAAGCTTCCAACTCTTGGTTTCAGAGCTGTGGTTGTGAATGCATGTAATCTACATATTTTTTCCATTGTTTTACTAATTGAAATGTTTATGCTTTCTCTTAGGACATGGAGAATTACTCACTAAACACAAAAACCTCACATTCTATTTTTTTTCACATGCTTACATAATGGCATGCATATGTACACATATTTCTTTACCTGTCACCAGATACTGCAAATCATTAATGATATATCTTGCTTTATGCCAGATTCAAGGTTATTTCTATAACACTACATTCACACCTAGCATTTTGGTGCATGAATGACAAAAGAAATATGGGCCAGAAATTACGAATAACTCCAGATACACCCATAGTACTAAATCACCCATGTGATATTGCTATAAAGATAGACAAATAGATTAATAGACAAAATACAGAGTCTAGAAATAAGTCCACACATATATGGACAACTGAATTGGAGAAAGACACAAAGGTAATACAGTGGAGAAACACAGCCTTTTCAACAAAAGGAGCTACAACAATTGGATATCCATATTTTAAAAAAAGTTGGATGCATACCTCACAGTATATACAAAAATTAACTCAAAATGGACCAATGCAAAACCTAAAAGTATACAGCATCTAAAAGAAAACAGGAAAATCTTTGTGACTCTATGTTAATCAATGATATCTTAGATGTGATACCAAACATAATCCATAAAAGAACTGATAAAAGCTTCTGCTCTTCGAAGACATTGCGAAAAGAATGTTTAAAAAAAAAACCAAGCCATATTGCGTGAAAATCTTTGCAAAACAAAAATGTAAGAAAGAATTAACATCTAAAATAAATAAAGAACTCTTAAAACTCAACAATAAGAAAACAACCCAATTTTTAAAGTGGACAAAAGATCTAAACAGTCACTTCACCAAATGAAAATATACAAATGGCAAATATGTATATGAAAAGATGTTCAAAATCAAAATCATTTTTCATGAGGAAAATGCAAATTAAAATCACAGTGAGATGCCACAATGCACCTATTAAAATTACTAAAAACAAAAAACCTGATAATATCAAATGCTGACAAGATAAGGATCAACAGAAACTCTCATCCATTGCTGGAGGGAATGTAAATTGGTACGGTCATTTTAGAAGGCACCTTGGCAGTTTATATAAAGTTAAATATACCCTTAGCATATGACTCAGCCATGCTACTCCTAAGTATACCCAAGTGAACTGAACACTTATTTTCACACAAAAACCTGTACATGAATGTCTATAGCAGCTTTATTTATAATCACCAAAAAATGGTTGCAGTCAAGATGTCCTTCAGCAGGTTAGTGGAGGGGCAGCCAGATGGCTCAGTTGTTTAGAGTGCGAGCTCTAGACAACAGGGTTGCCGGTTTGATTCCCACATGGGCCAGTGAGCTGCGCCCTCCACAACTAGATTGAAGACAACGAGTTGCTGCTGAGCTGCCGGAGGGGCGGCCGGATGGCTCAGTTGGCTAGAGTGTGAGCTCTCAACAACAAGGTTGCCAGTTAAATTCCCACATGGGATGGTGGGCTACACCCCCTGCAACTAAGATTGTAAATGGTGACTGGATTAGGGGTTGAGCTGCGCCCTCCACAACCAGATTGAAGGACAATGACTTGGAGCTGATGGGCCCTGGAGAAACGCATTGTTCCCATTCCCCAATAAAAAAATAAATAAATAAAATCTTAAAAAAAAAAAAAAACAGGTTAATGGATAATCAAACTATGGAACACTGTGGAATTTTACATCCAATGGAATACTACTCAGCAATAAGAAAGAAATCAACTACAAACACATATGAATGAATCTCAAAATAATTATACAGAGTAAAAGTCAGATATATAACAGTACATACTGTATGATTCCATTCGCATAAAACTCTAGATATGCAAACTTATCTGTAGTGACAGAAAGCCAATCAGTGTTTGCTTGGGGAAGGGGCAGTGGGGAGCAGTGGGAGGCAAAGAGATTATAAAAAAGCACAAGGAGTTTTTTTGGGGTAATGAATATGTTCACTATTTTGATTGTGGTGATGGTTTCATGGGTGTATACATATATCAGAATCCATTAGGGTGTAAGGTACAAGTATGTGCACTTTATTACACGCCAATTATACCTTGATAAAGCCTTTTAAAAAAATAAAATGGGCCTCAGTAGATCATAATCCTAGGTACCTGGTACAACAAAATCACTCCAAGGCTTCAAAGAAATCCCACAGACCAAAGTTTAAGAAACATGCAATCACAAACAAAACTTGCATGGCAACTTAATGAATGATTGAATCCTTGCATCTTTTCAAGCCTCATTTGCAACTTTTAGCTCCCACTCCCACTTTAGATACAGCTCTAAACCACATTCAGTTCCTCAAAAACACAAGTGTTACAACTCTTCCTCCTTCAAGTATCAGAATATTGTTTCCTCCAAAAGAAAAGTTTTCTCTGACCTCTATATAAATTCTGTCCCCCATAAGGTTGCTGGTTCGATCCCCACATGGGCCACTGTGACCTGTGCCCTCCATAAAAAAAAAAAAAAATTCTGTCCCCCAGCAGTTTCTTTCATTACTCTTATCATCTGTGTTAATATTTCTCCCCCACAACTTTCAAACAGAAAGACTTGGGCACTTTTTCTCCTGTTCTTACTGTACCTTATACATAACATGTATTATGAAATAATGATTATAATTAATAATAATGTTTACATATTTGTCTCTCCACAAGACCAAAAGCTCTTTTGAGGGGAAGAACTGTGTTTTTTTACCTTTGTAATCCTAGTGCTGTCACACTTGGAACAGGATAACTATACAGAAAATTGAATTTAAAAAAACACAAATGAACAAATGGATGAACTAAATATTCTTTGAGGATCTGACCTGAATGAGCTGGAGGTGTTCAATAATAGGTGTTATATTTAATTCAAATGCAAGTACTAAAATTTGTTTCAAAATCCATGTGACTCCTACTGATTACTTCTTTTTATCACATAATATTTCTCAACAGGTATGAGCATTTGGGTGGGACAATTCTATGTTGTACACCACCATCCTGAGTACTGTAAAACGTGTAGCATTTAAGTATTCCTGGACTTCACTAAATATTAGCGACGGTATCTAGTCACTGTGACAAACCCCACTTATTTCCAAATGCCTTTTCCCCCAGGAAACGGGACAATACTAACTCCCAGTTGAGAATCACTGCTTTACAGAAAGAGTTGATATATTGTCAGATGTCTATTCAGCTTGCAAATTGTCATTCCATCAGCATTGGACTGAGTCCTATAATTCCATTAAATCTTCAGAGATTTCTGAGTATAAGAGAGTATATGCAAAACTTCAAAAACAAAAGAAAGGAGCAAACCAGATAGAGATACCTCTTAGCCACATCACTGGGTTTCTCTCCTGCTTTATCGGTAATATTGCTGTCTGCTCCCACTTTAATTAGCCACTGCAAACACTCTATGTGGCCTTGTCCAGCAGCTGTAAAAAAGTAATAATAATAACCAGAAAATACACAAGAAAGAGTTACTGTTATTAGTAACAATTTTCTAAAATTTTGGACAGTATTGTCAGAGAGTACTTTCGTTAAGTATTGATTCTTGCAATCACCAAGAAAAATAGGTTGGGCAGATGTTGTTTTTTCTATGTCATTTACTCATTCATTAGATAGACATTTAATCAAGTATCTACTGTGCTCAGCCCTTATACAGAGAACTTTACATAGAGATATAAAAGTTGGGGCTCAATAAGGTTATATATTTAACATCACACAGCTAGTAAGTAATGTATTTGAAACTATAATCTAGGTTTTTCTAATCCTTATCCAGTACTTATCTGCTGCTACGTATAGCTCCTGGCCAATCTTTTATCACAGCAGAATGTGAGTGCGATCCAGCCTTAGGGACCCACATTGACTTTTAAAATCCTGTGTCACCTTATAGAGGTCTGAGAATTAAGTTCAAGAACTTGTTGTAATGATGCTGCTGACCTTTTTTGATATCAGAGGGATTATTCATTATGAATTTGTACCAACTGGACAAATAGTTAACCAAGTTTCCTATTTGAAAGTGCTGAAAAGGCTACCTGAAAAGTTAGATGACCTGAACTTTTCACCAACAATTCATGGTTCTTGTATCAGGACAATTAACCAGCTCACATGGCACAGTCTGTGAGGGAGTTTTTAGCCAGGAAACAAATAACTGTATTGGAACACCCTCCCTACTCACCTGATCTGGCCCCCAATGACTTCTTTCTTTACCTGAAGATAAAGAAATTATTAAAAGGAAGACATTTTGATGACATTCAGGACATCGAGGGTATAATACGACAACAGCTCTGATGGCCATTCCAGAAAAAAAGTTCCAAAATTGCTTTGAAGGGTGGACTAAGTACTGGCATCAGTGCATAGCTTCCCAAGGGGAGTACTTCAAAGGTGACCATGGTGATATTCGGCAATGAGGTGTGTAGCACTTTTTCTAGGATGAGTTCACCAACTTCATTTTCCATCCTCGTATAAACAGCTTATTCCTCTGACCCTCACAACTCAAAATTTACAGGCCCCCCCCCTTGTTGATTACCTAAATTCTTTACCACCGTTTTCTAAATCTTGTCCTCAAAACACACGCACTGAGTATTAATTTTCACCTCCACAACTCTGCTTGTGTGTCTTCTCACCTAGTGCCTATCACTCAACCACCTGCTCATCTACCCTCTGCCTGTCCTTCTGAGTCCATCTTGAGACTAAGGGAAGCTATGGGGGAAACAACCGAATAGACTTAAAAGATCTGAATTTAGGTCTGCTAAGCAATGAGACTGTAGGACAAGACAGAACTTAGCAACTGGCTGGCACACACAGACCCTCAATAAATGTCTATAGAGTTGAGAGTGAATGAAGGAAGAAAAAAATGAATGAAATCTCAGCTCTGCTCTTCCCAGCTCTGCAACCTCGGTCAAAAAACCTGGCCCCAATGGACCTAATTTCCTCATCTTTTACGGAGATGATTTCATACTTATAAGGAGAATACACTGCTGCTTCCTAAAATTACAATAAGGACTAAATATAATGACAGTTTTACATCCCGTGGTGTCACATACACACAAGGTATTATTTCTGAATTCCCATGAACACTTCGTCAATAATTTAACCCTTAGCAACTTCTTCTGTTCAATTTCTACTCCTGAATTCCTACTGCATATAGTTTAACAACCAAATACTTTTTGCCCTTTGTTATATCCTGACTTAAACAAATCTCCATTTGTTCGTGGATAAGTATGTAGCTCCTTAACAGTAAGGTTTGGATCTCACACTGTCTCCACTGTAAGAGCATATGGTTGGTGCTGAATATATATATATATATATATGTGTCTCTGTAAAATAAATCAGAGTATGAACTTTTGGTGTGAATTTGGAGCCTTGAAAAGCGAATCCACCTCCAATACTGGCAACAGAGAGGAGAGGACACAAAGCCAGAGCCAGTGAGAAAGCAACCCCATCACCATAACCCTCTAGCCCAGCTTCTGAAGGGTCCGTAAGCGGTCTCGTCCTGTCCCTCTCTGCTTGACTCACAGTCTTCCGCCCAACTCAGAGTTGGCTCCTGAGGCTTCTCTCTGGGGCCTCTCTCTCTCACACCAAATCCAAAGCCAGCTAACAGAGAATACTACAGAATATCCCAGACCTCTAGAAATAATCCCACTTTCCACAAAAACTGCAACATATTCTCTCTTTGCTACAAAATCATATTTATGAATCCTGAGTAATGGTGAGTTTCATAAGACAGAATGAGCTTAATCAACATTTCCATTTTATTACACAGGTAATGTTACAAGCGGTGGGAAGGTGGCTAAGTAATTTATCTACAATGACATACAATAAGAGGATTTTTACCCAAGATCCTTATTGTATATTGATTAGAATGTTAATTAATTTGATCAATTTTTATAAGAGAACAAGATAAAATCATGCAGTAGCTAGAAATTTTTAAAAAAGTATTTGAAATAATTATGGCTTGAAAGTGAATAAAAGAAAGAAGTAGATTTAACAATCACTAAATGCCTCAATAACAGACACTGCAGCTTATTTACTGAATCAAAACTAAAATGAGGGGAAAAGAAGCAGATAGATTGACAAAATGTGAGAAATGTGAAGTAAATTATAAGAAAACATCAACTTTCATTTACCCAATTTGAGCATGACCTAAACATACAGATGTTCCCCTAGGAAAAGGCTCATGTACACAAAGATACCCCTCCCCCAGCTGTGGTCACTTATCACCGCACCACTTGATCCTCTCCTGACCCCAGCGGTCCTTCATGGACAGACTGACAAGAGAAGGGATGAAGGACAAACCGATCTGGTTCCTCTTCACTTTCACCCTCCCACCTTCTCACAAGGGCGATATCTCAAACACTCTGTTGTTGGACATCAATCTCTTTAGAACCTTCTTCCAGATCCTTCATTTCCATCTCAGTTCAACTGGTGAAGAAATGACTGAGACAGGCTGAAAACCATCTGTCAATAAAGCTGACTTTAATTTGTCGTTGCTCTGAAGATGCATTATAAGCACCATGAGTGAGCCTATCCTTTGCTCTCAGACATGACACCCCACATACACATTAGGAATGAAAACCGGTTATACCTAGGTTATGAAATGGGAGCTTTGCTCCAGAGTGGCACCTTTTTAAAACAAACACAATATTTTATGCACATTTTACGCTTCTATCCCATTCACAAACCCCACGGTGAAGAGCTTAATGCCTAGCCAGCCAGCAGAGATAGATGGAGTGAGATTCTCCAAGTATAGAGTAGTGTTTATCAAAGTGGGGACATCTCTATGTGTAAGAGAAACCCCCTTCACATTACCCTTCTTCCTGCCCCATCCACCCTCTCTCTCTCTCATAAAACTATTGGTACACACGGTGCTTAAGATTCTTGAGATACATTATGAATTAAACAAACTTTAATGACCAAGTCAAGAACCTAACCAACAGGAACATCATCTGTGATTGGGATTGATTGCCAGAAGTTATTTATGAAATAAAGTCCAATTCAACCACCTAAACATGTCTATGTTTAGGTCATGCCCAAATTAGGTAAATGAAAGTTGACGTTTTCTTATAATTTACTTCACATTTCTCACATTTTGTCAATCTATCTGCTTCTTTTACCTTCATTTTAATTTTGATTCAGTAAATAAGCTGCAGTGTCTGTTATTGAGGCATTTAGTGATTGTTAAATCTACTTCTTTCTTTTATTCACTTTCAAACCATAATTATTAGGTATTAACATGACTGTTGTATTTTTACAAGAATTAACTACCAGCAGATTAAAGAAACTTATAATACCACAAATGAAGCAGAATGGAAATTTCAGATGCAATAGGTTAAAGATTTGGTTTTGATTTTATATATAAAAGACTGGCAAGAATAAATCCTAGAGTATATACTCCCAACACTGAGTTGACAATTTGAAAAGTCTGATTAGAAAACAACAAAAAAAAAACTGATTAATATTTTAGAATTCCACATGGAAGGAGATTACAGAGCAAACTCACAGACATCTTGAAACTGTGTTCATATCATGTTCATTGATATGTCTATGGAAGTACAAATTTTTGCAGAGTATAAGAAAGAAGATAATTCTGCTAGACCTTTTTCAAGACAGATGAGTATGGTTTCTGTTTTAGCATGAATTAATAGGTCATTTTTAGGCCAAAGAAAACGTTAGTCCTAATAAACTTCTCTAGCAGTGAATTTCACATCTTAGCTACATGACAATGTCAAAAGAGATTTTCTATTGGAATTACCCTCAAATGTGATAATGTATGAATGTCTGACATCATAAAAGGAATACCACACTTACACTGAAAATTAAGCACTTTATATGCCATGCATTTTCATGTGTTTCTGATGGATAATTATTTTAAAAGGTAAACAACTCAAAAGCACTTGTGTCAGAACTGAAAATGAAGCAGGAATCATAACTCACCTTTATGCATAGGAGTTGATCCGTTATTATCACGTTCATTAATATTGATTACGCCATCTTCTACTAATTTCTTAAGCATTTCTAAATCACCCTTAAAGGCAGCCACATGACCCGGAAATGCCAAAGCTATGAATTAAAAAATCAGCATTTCAGGAAACACGAGGTCATTTTTTTCCCTGCCTTAAACAGTCACACATTTTAGATTTCATTATTAACTCAAGTTTGAGAATGTTATATTGGAATTAGTTCGGCTGATGCAATGACAAGCAATAAAAAGAGAACCATAAAATAATAATATTATTAATTATGCAGCCCTTCCATTCCTCAGGACCTCAAACATGCCAGAAGTAGTCTTATATCAGAACTATTGTTAGTCATATTTCCTTTTACCCTCAGGCTACCACAAAACACAAGGAGATGGTCACTTTCAACCTTTGCATACAGACATACTTGGTCTCAAGTCCTACATTTGCATAGACTACTCTCTCTCTGCAAGGAAGTGAAGAAAGCAAAATAATCTGGAAACAGATAAAGTATGTACACACACACACACACACATACACACACACACAAGTATATATGTGTGAATGTACCTGACCTAGTACCTGGCACATAGTAAATACTTGATAAAATATTTTTAATGATAACTACATATATTGAGACCTTAACGAATGTCAGGCACAGTTGTAAGCACTTTTAAGTTTAAGGGCTGCCACATTCAACCCTCTTAATAACTCTGAGATATAGCTATTCTAATTCTCACACATGGAAAGGAAACAACCTAGAATAGCCAAAGTATTTTAAAAAGATCAAAGTTAGAGACTTACACTACCTGGTTGTTAGTCTTACTATAAAGCTACAGTAATCAAGACAGTGTAGTATTGGCAAATAAACAGACATATCAGTAAGATAGAATGCAGAGGCCAGAAATACACCTATACATATATAGATGACTGATTTTTGACAAAGCTGCCAAGATATTTCAATGAAGAAAGGAGTTAAAAAAAAAAATGGTGCTAGGACAAGTGGCTATATATTAACAACAACAAAATTAATCAACATTATTTCACTCAAACCATACAATTTAACTTGACGGAGATCAAAGATATGAATTAAAAAGCTAAAAGTGTAAAACATCTAAAAAACATAAAAGAATATCTTGCTGACCTTCAGGTCAAATATTTCATAGATAGGACACAAAAAAACATAACTTGTAAAAAAACTGATAAATTGTACTTTATCAAAATTTAAAACTTTTGCTCTTTGAGAGACACTACTAAGAAAACAAGCAATCTTCAGAATGGGAGAAAATACTTACAATACGTATATCTGGCAAAACATAATGAACTGTCAAAATTTCATAATTAGTAGACAAATAACCCAATCAAAAAATGGGCAAAAGAACTGAATAGACACACCATAAAAGAAGATATACGAATGTCCATATGAAAAGATGCTCAACATCGTCAGTTATCAGGAAAATGTAGATTAAAACCACAATAATATAACATTACACACCCATTAGAATGGCTGAAATATGGTACATCCATACAGTGAATACTATTCAGCAATAAAAAGGAATGAACTACTAATATACATTAACATAGAAGAAATTCAAAACGGTTCCACCAGAAAATTCAAACTAATCTATAGTGACAGAAAGCAAATCGGTGGAGGGATGAACTTCAAGGGAATATGAAAAACCCCTGGAGATGATGGAAATGTTTTCTATCTTAATTGTGGTGGTGGTTTCATAAGTGTATACACCTATGTCAAAACTCATTGAATTGCAAACTTCCAATGAACAGTTTATTGTATATAAATCATACTTTAATACAGTTGTTTTTTTTTTAAAAAAAAAGGATATCATCAAAGTAAAAAAATCAAGCCACAATGTGGGATAAAATATCTACATCAGATAAAATTAATAAAGGATTGGTATTGAGACTACAGAAAGAACTCAAATTATTTAGAAAATGACAACGAACACAATTTTTAAAAAGGGAGAAAGAAAGGTATAGGTGGGCAATTCACAGAAAACTAAAATAGCCAATAACTTTACAAAAGGATGTTCAACCTCATTAGTAACCAAGAAAATGGAAATCAAAACACAAATTAAACCTTTGCATACTCAACCAATTGGCAAATATTGTTTCTCTAACTTCTCAGCAAACACAACTGATGAGAGTGTAAATTTCTGCAACCACATTGACGGAGGATGCAGCAATACCTATACATACTGAAGGTGGGCATATCACATCAAGCAAAACCTAAAGTAGAGTATCTCAGCTATTTACCAGAGCAGAGCTCTTAACTGTCAGTCTTCAGAGAAGACAGGCACCTCAAGAAGCCTCACTCAGTGATCCCAGTGTGCCATACAAATATCATTTTCTGTGTGGGCTATATGTGAAAAAGGCAGGAAAGCACTTCTCTACAGAAATCTCTTATACATGTACATAAGGAGACATGGACAAGAATATCCACTACCACACTGACTGTAATAATAAAAAACTGTAAACAATGTAAATGTCAAATTGGAGAATGGGTAAATAATGGTCTGTATAAAATGTAACACTATATAAACACTTAAGAAGGATAAACTAGGATACATCTATCAACCTAATAATCTCAAAAACATGAGTCACAGAAGGTTAAGTCATAGAAGGATACATACGCTTTTATGCCATTTTTGCAAAGTTTTAGAAGAAGTGTCAAAGACTCCTAGTTGTCTACACATTTTTTGCGGAAAACGAGTAAACTCCTCATATCGCCTCTAGTTGGAACCGGCAAAAATTTTGCAAAGTAAATAAATAGAGACCTCTTTTTAAACTAAAACACTGAAAGTTTCATAGAAAAATATCAAATAGATCGAAAGATATGAATATTTTACGGAAAGTCTAATTTTGGCGAGAAAATGTCAAAAAAGCCCCGCGTTAGGACGCGATTTGGCGGGAAAATGCCCGCTTACAAATTAAAGTCCCCTTCCTTCAGAAGTAAGAGTTGCAGCTGAGAGGAGGCTTCTCAGCTCGGTACTGAATTCTCCAGGCTTCCTCGTAGCTAAGCATGGCTATCTCACAACACTCTTGCCCATGGAAGGTTAGCAGAAGCAATGAGTGCAAATAAGACCTTGAAAATCTCTAGTTCCCTCCCCACCTACTGCTGGATTAGCAACAACTACAGAAAGTTAGTTGAGCAGATAGCAGGTCCCTGAATGACTAAATAGAACAGACTGACTCTTCAACCCAAGCTGTCATAGAGAAGAAATAAACTTCTATATCATTTAAGCCGCTGAATTTTAGGATTTCTTAGTTACAGCAGTTTAGTCTCTTACTCTAAAAATACACAAAACAATACTGCATATTTTTGTGAGTACATATATACTCAATATAAAGCCACAGAATGGAATTGTAAATCCAAAACAACAGGGGAAGAAAAGGGAATGGGTAGTATTAAGGGAAAAGACCCAAAAGCTTCAACTATATCTATAATATTTTATGCTTAAATACAGTGTTATAAAGATTGTTCATTATACTACATTAATCTCTATAATATTTCTGCCTAAAATATTTTGTAATAAAGAAGAAAATCTGAATGAATATATGGATAATTACACGTAACATATTTTAATATAACATTTAACTTACAACTTCTTTCTTTCCCTTTTCCATTTACTCTACATATTAAATGATAGAACATTTCAGGTTTATTACTTACTTTCTTGATCTTCTGGATCATCTCTTTCATACTCAGCCCCCTGGATAAACTGTAAAATGTTCTGCTTAAAGAACCTCTGGGCCAAGTCCAGTACATTTTCTCCGTTATCATTGAAGGCTTTTAACGCTTGTGTTGCACTGCTCATTCTACTGAGCAGAAATTTAAAACAGTAAAGGTGGCCTTCCATGGCTGCTAAGTGAACTATAGATGAGAGAAAAAAAAAGAATTTAATTTTTTCAATTTGACAATAAAATAATCAAAAAAAAGAAATAAGACACCGTCTCTAATCCTCACAGGGACTTGACTATCCCTGCCCTATACCAGGACGTACTCTCAGCAAGAATAACATACCTTTTTTTCAGCCTACATATCCTTACTCAGCCTTCTAGTCGTGCCAAAGCAATAGACTAAATGGTTGATTAGTCAGACACTTACTGTGAATGTAGAGAGGCCAGATAAGAGTCACCAAGGAGTGGGCCCCAGAAAATGTTCTTGGAAAGTGAAATCCCAATTATTCAGTTTATTATTACATGAGAAAATATTGCTATGTAAGATAGATAGATGACAGACATATAGACAAATTTAATATTTTGGGAAAAAAAGTGAAAGAAAAAACAAAAATAGTCACTATGTAAATACGAATATTATTTTTATCACTATGTTATTTTCCATAAACATTATTTTTATTATAAACAAGAAAACTGGATCAAAACTGCAGACTAAGCACACACACTACCTCACCATTTCTACTCTAAATCCTTGAAAATAATAAAAAAGATATTTTTTAAAGCCTTACAGGACTAGAAAACAAATAAGAATACCATGAATGGACAAGAAATGTTAAGGAATCCCTGAAAGATAATGCATTGACTCAGACTGAGAGAGAGCCACAACCCAAAATCTGCAAAAAATAGGGATGGTTCTAGGGTATTACAAGCTTAGAGGCAATTATTACAAAGAACAAGAGAGCCTTTAAAATCTCTTGAGAAGTGACTATTTGGGAAATAGCCCAATCAATGTACAAATCTTGCCTCTGGAGAAGTAGGGCAGTGCCCAAGTGACCAGTATAACTCTGGAAAAACAAGAAGTCACAATGCCCAAAAGATAAGTTGCTGGCACACGCTACTCTACACTTTCTCAGCTGAACCTTCCACTGAAAAACTCTCCCTGAAACTTCAGACTCCACTACTGCTTACTTATCATATGGTTACATGTACCATTTTTATCCTCTTTGAGTAATATTCTGTTATATGTATACCACATTCTTTTTATTCATTCAGCTGTCGATAGACTAGGATGCTTCTGTATCATGGCTATTGTAAATAATGCTGTAATGAACATAGGGATACATATGTCTTTTCAAATTAGTGTTTTTCTTTTCTTCGGATGAATACACAGAAGTGGAATTGCTGGGTCGTACGATAGTTCTATTTTAATATATTGAGGAACCTCCACACTGTTTTCCACAGTAGCTGCACCAATTTGCAATCCCACCAACAGTGTACAATCCTTACCAACATTTATTTGTTGACTTTTTGATAATAGCCATTCTGACAGATGATCTGAGGTGACATCTCATTGTGCATTTCCCTGATGATTAGTGAGTCAGAGAGAATATCTTTTCATTTGTCTATTGGTCATCTGTGTATCTACTTTTGGAGAAATGTCTACTGCAGTCCTGTGCCCATTTTTTAATTGGATTGTTTGGGGATTTTTTGATGTTGACTTTTATGAGCTCTTTTGGATATTACCCCTTTATCATATATATCATTTGCAAATATCTTCTCCTATTCAATAGGTTGTCTTTTTGTTTTGTTAATGATTTCCTTCATTGTGCAAAAGCTTTTTAGTTTGATGTAGTCCCATTTGTTTATTTTCGCTTCTGTTGCCCTTGCCCAGGGAGACATATTTTAAAAAAAAATACTGCTGAGACAAATGTCAAAGAGTTTACTGCCTATGTTTTCCTCTAGGAGTTTTATGGTTTCAGGTCTTACATTTAAATTAAGACTTTACAAATAACAAACTACCAGAAAGAGAAATTAAGAAAACAATTGCATAAAAAAAAAATAAAATGCTACAAATAAATTTAACTTAGGAGGTAAAAGACTATACTCAGAAAACTGTAAGACTTTGATGAAGGAAACTGAAGACAACACAAATAAATGTAAGGATATACTATGCTCATGGATTGGAAGGATTAATATCATTAAAATGTCTACATTACCCAAAGAAAGCTATAGATTCAATGCAATTTCTACCAAAATGCCAATGGCATTTTTCATCGAACTAGAACAAACAATCCTAAAATTTATCTGGAACCACAAAAGACGCCAAATAGCCAAAACAATCTTGAAAAAGAAAACCAAAGTTGGAGGTATCACACGCTCTGATCTCAAACTATACTACTAAGCTATAGTCATAAAACAGTATGGTACTGGCACAAAAACAGACACATATTACTATATCAATGGAACAGAGAGCCCAGAAATAAACCCACACTTATATGGCTAATTAATCTATGACAAAGGAGCCAAGAATATACAATGGGGAAAGGACAATCTCTTCAATAAACGGTGTTGGGGAAACTGGACCACTTTCTTACACCATATACAAAAATAAACTCAAAAGTGTATTTTTTAAAAAAGAATGAGAACACAATAGTCATTTCCAGCTACACAAATATTGAAAAAGTTCATTCTAACAGACCTTCACTAAATGAACACTAAAGGATGTACTTCAGAAAGAAGCAAAACAATCCCAGATAGCAGTGTAACAGAGTGGAAGGTGAGACCAGGGAGGTAGGTAAGAGCCAAATAATGAAGCTAAGGGAACAGAACTCCACAGGGATCTAGGAAGTTTCTAAGCAGAAAAGTGATTTGATCAAACCTGTTCATACCATTCTGCCTCGACTTCTCATTCATTTGTTTGCTGCTGAAGATTCCCTTAAGACATAATTCAAGTATCATTTTCAGTGACCCTCACCCCAATCTCACTGTGATCTATCCCTTTTCTGAATTTCTACAGCACCTCTAAAAGACGGGATATTTAGAGTATAGATCTCAACTGGCCAGTTGATTACAGGCTAGACAACTGCAGTTAGCAACTTAACTCAAGTACACTAGTGTCCACTATTTATACTATTATTTTTTAAAGTAGACTGTGGGACAGAAATGTATGAATTTAAAAAATAATAACACTAGACAGATGAAGGAAACATCTGGCTGGAAAAGCAAATGCAAGTTTACTGCTAATTTCTTTTGCTGATATAGTTCCAGAAAAAAAAATCAATCACATGACAGGTACGTAATATAGGCATAAGATGAAAATGTTCATGTCAAACTTAAAGTTTTGTGCAGGACTGTTAGAATATTGACGGTTTAAATTTCTTAAGCATGACCAACATTTGAAGAGTTTACATTAATGAAAAACCAAAATATTTGCTTTTGTGAATACCTGGAAGGTTTCCATTGCAGTCTACATCTTCTATGCCACATCCCCATTTAACTAGAAGTTGCAAACAACCAAGCCGTCCATGAAAAGCTGCATAATGCACAGGTTTCCATTCTCTCTTATCAGTCACACTGGGATCCTAGAGGTAACATTCACAAGGACTCAGTTTCTTTCCCTTTTGTAGGGGAAACACTAAGCTTAATTCTGCAAATGAGACTTGGAAGTTGTTCTTAAAACTATAGGGCAAATACTAAATATAATAGAAAAATGTACTGCAACCACTGATTTGAACATACAAGTTAATAACACCCTAATGAAATTTTCTAAAACAGTCTTTTTAAAAAGAATATAACTAGTCACATAAAAATAGTTTTTAAAAAGAAACCTAACTACTCATTTTACTAGTCACAGGCTCCTGACCAATAAAATGAAAGGAATGGACTCAAATGATCCAATCATATCCTTAGAAGCATAAGGAGTTAATAAAAAAATATTTAATAAGATTTTTCACGTTTTCTCTAACTATAGAAACACCAACTCTTAACCATAGTGTTGTCTTCAGCATAGGTAGTTCTTTTCAGATAAGAAGATAATTTTTATAACCACGGGATAATATTAAAAATAAATATCATAATAAATGAAATGTCTGGAGATATAAATCACCTTCTACATTATTATATGAAATAAGAGTTACACACAGAAATTCAGAAAGATTTATAATCACTGGTCAATATGTTTGGAAGCCTCCAGTTAAACTCTGCGCTGACATGAAGAACCCAGAGTCTCTCAAATAGTTTGTATTACTAAACTGGTTTTTTTTTGAAGGTTTATGTAAATTATTGCCCCTATGTTTAAAGATGGAAAAGCTAAAGACAGAGATCAAAAGACTTCCCCAAAGTCATAAAAGGGATTTAAAAAGTCAGGAAGAGATAACCAGACTATCAAATGCTATTCCATCTATATGATTACACACTCTCACATCTCAAGAGGAACCCCTCACCACTCCACTTCGAAGCATTATTTGTAAGGTGAAAGAATGTCCGTGTGTTGCAGCAAGGTGCAAAGGTGTGCAACCCCAGTCATCTTGAGCTGCCAGATTTGCTCCATTGATTATAAGAGCCTAAAAATAGAGAAATGAGTTTACATGACTATAGATGTTAAATCATAAATGCAGATTATCTGTGGCAAGCAATTTATTACCCTAACTAAATTATTATATATGTTCTTATATATGTGCCACAGGCAAAGTGTGAGAAATTCTTAGCTAATCCTAAGAAAATGTTTGCGATCCTTTTTAACATTGCCTAGGAGACATTTATAACACCTGATTTCATATTCTGATTTGAGCATGTATATACAATTTATAAGGCACACTTCTCATGAGCACTGATTAATAACCACTAATCTTCAACAACCACTAACTACTTTAATGCTAAACTAATAAAACTGAAATTTAAATTTCCATTACTTCAAAAGCAGAATCTTTTATTAACTGGGTTTTGAATACAATAAAAGGATTTCATTATTAAAGTAACTAGTTCTAAGCTCCAAATCAAATTTCTAATTGCATCTGAGGAGATTCCATCTGAATTTACAACTGGCCCAATTTCCGTATATGGGTTACACCATATATACAGCACAACCCTTTATATAATATACAGAGTAATTGCTTTAAAAGAATTACGAGTTGATTTTTTTTTTTTTTGGTTTCTTTCTACCGCAGGCTTTTTTCATTTTTAACCAGCCCACGTTTATCAGCAAAAGTTTACTCAGTCATAATTCCTATTTTAGGAAGAACAGTCTCCATGATTTTGTCTGACAAATTACTTAATTATCATCACAAATCATATATTAAGTGCTTACTGTGTTTCAAAAGTCACTACAAAAAATATGAAGACATATCAGCTAAGGGAATTAGACATTGTAGAGACAAAGACAATCAACTATACAAAGCTGTCTTTGATAAGCAACGACTACACAGTATAATACCAAAACAGCACCACAACTGCTCTGAGAAGAAAGAGATCACTTTGTGAGGAAGGACAATCAAGGCAGAGAAAATGTCTTGAACTAATGCTTAAAGGAAGGAAAGCATCACGTAAAGATTCATTTGTCCCCTAAATTTACTATTGTATTTTCTCCTTCCTTTCACTGCCTACTTCTCAAATTAACACCTCAACTTCACATCCAACTGCAAACTGGGTGCCATCCCCACCATTACATAGAAATACAGCCAACCTCCCCCTAGAGTGAGATCTCAAGTTCAGTGGCATTTCCTTAAGCTTTATTCCCCTCAGTTGTATCCTGTAACTAATACTCTGCCTAATTCTTAAATTTCTTCCTTGCACAGCCCTAATGGATCCTGGCTCTCTTTTCTGAATTCCTCTTCCAAATGCTTTACTCATTTCTCTGCCTCCTCTCACCCTTACTAGCAACATTCTTCAACATTCAATCCTCAGTACTCTATACTCTTCTCTATACTTTATTGCTCCTGAAATCTTTGTCTCCAGCCCCCTTTCAACAGCCTGGACCTCTGGCACATGAATGACCTACAGGCCCCATCAACTCAAAATGTGCCAAATTAAACATCTTTCCTCCCAAGTCTCCCCGGCCTTTCAGATTCCCCTAGTTATAGTTTCAAAATTATCTGTCATTCTGGCTCAGAACTTTAAATTCTCACTACAATCTGTCAATGACTGCTTTGGAAGACGTCCTGAATCATTTTTGCTTTCCTACTGCCACTACCTAAGTTGACCTTCTGTGGTTAGTGATTATACCAAAAGTGTCTTACTGGCCTTCTTGCTTCCAAACTCTCTCTTCGTTCTAGGTAGTCCTGGATACATTTCACTAGAATAATTTCCTGCAATACTCCTTTCATTACCTCATTCTCCTGTTAATGTCTATATGCATGTAGGTATGTGTGTGTACATGTATGTATATAGGTATATCTATATATGTAGTATGTATATAAAACCTCTCTTTCCTATACAAGTAAATTTAAAATCTTTATTCTACTTCAAAGACACTTTACAAATCTAGTTCATCCAAACTTCATAACGGTCCACACAACAAACTATCTACACTCAGTCAAATTTATAATAGCATACCCTCTGAACTCACCTTATTTTTCTACTTCAGGGACTTCACAAAAAATTATAGCATAGAGGTTAACAGGACAAAGTCTAGGTTCAAATCCTTGCTTTGTTACTTACTTAGCAAAGTACTTAACTCTCTGAATATGTTTCCTAATCTGTAAAAAGGGGAACTCATAAGATTGTTGCATTAAATGAGGTGATGCATGGGAGACTGTGATTGACACATTAAAAAGGTTCAACGAATGATAATCATTATTTTTATTTGCTCCTCACATATTCCCTGCCTGCAATGCTTCCTTACTACTTACCTCCTTGAAATCAACTCATTCTTTCAGGCTTAGATAAAATCTAATTTCTTCCATTTATGATTCTTCTACCTCCTCCTAAATTCTATAATTCTTCTCATCTATACTTTTCATTAGAACCTTAATCATAAACTGTGCTTTGTATTGTTTTCTAACTCACGGGGTAGAGCCCCTGTCACTCCAAATAGATCTCAGGCTTCTTACAGGCAGGAACTGTTCGCTTATTTTTGTATTTCTCCAAATACCAGTCTATTTTAATACATTAATTAAATCCAGTTACTCTAATAAAGTAGATCCTGCCACATATGAATGTGTTATTCTGGCCAAGAAATGTATTAAATAATAAATTTTAGGCATGGCAAGCTAAAAAGGAGATGACTGATATTCTTTAAAACAACGATAACCAACTACTTCAAAGAGAAAAGGGTCTCTTATATCATTTATTTAAATAGATAGTTGATACCAAAATATCTAAGTCATGGAATCCAGTAAATTCTTGTTTAGAATATAGAAGTAAATCTATGGGGATCAAATTATTAGAACAAAAACAATAGCTTAACAGAACTGTGCCAAAGTAATTAAACTTATTGAATTTTTAAAAATTAAAGTTATTATTACCTGCATACAAGCATCTTGACCCCTGATTGCAGTTATATGAGCTGCTGTCCAACCTCTCGTAGTTACTTGTGTAATATCAGCTCCATGCCAGAGGAGCCAATGAAGACACTAAATTAAGAAAATAGCCATGTTAACAAGTGATAAAGCAACTATTTTCAATATTTTTATATCTTTTAAATTTAGTCCATCATCATGAAATACTCACTGCAGCCTGAGAAGCATCACAAGTGCACAAGGGGGCCAGGTGTAAGAAAAACAAAAGCACAAGCACAGTTGATAGTAACCAACATTTGGGCTTACTGTTGGGTAAACAATAGGGAGCAGTGGGAACTGTGGCAAACTGGAGACCATATTTCTTGTCAATAAGGTACAGATGTTATTCAATCCCAGCCAGCTGTGGCTGTGAGGGCAATGCTAATCCAAATCTTATGTTTGACCAATACCGTACAAACCAAACAACACACATCTGTGAGCCAAATTTATTGAAGGGCTGCCAGTTTGCAGCCTCTGCCACAGATTTCTAAATGGGCCCAGAAACTTCTGTATAAAAGCAAACATTGTTATTCTGATGGTAGTGTCTAAAAAAAACAAACAAACAAGTGGTTTATATAAAAAAGGGGGATGAGTGGAAATCAAATGCATCTTCACTTAAGATTTTTAAAAATTATCCTCAGTCTCATTATTATATAGTACTTAGAGGTCTGTGTCACATATGGTAGACTCTACCTTCAAGAAGTTGCTTTTTTTAAAAAAAAAATGGATTGTATCATTGGGACACACCATGAAATCAGTCACACCAATGTCATTTGTTGAAAAGGCTTACCATTTAGGTATCACCTGCCTCTCAGAGAGATTAGTGACCAATAATATACTTCTTTAAAAGCTCAACCTCACTAATATTACAGTGAGTCATTCATTCATTCAACAAATATTTAGGGAGAGACTACTACATACTATCACCGATCAGGTACTGAACATAAAAATAAAACCAGTATAAGCATTCATGTACAGGTTTTCTTATTTGTCCTAGTTAAATATGTAGAAGTAAGACTGCTGGAACATAGGTAATGTTTAACTTTATAAGAAACTGCCAAACTGTTTTCCAATGTGGCTGTATCATTTTACACTTCTACCAGCAATGTATTAGGTTGGTGCAAAAGTAATTGTGGTTTAAAAGGTTAAAAATAATTGCAAAAACCACAATTACTTTTGCACCAACCTAATATGAGCGTTTCAGTTGCTCCACAGCTTTGCCAATACTCCATGTTGTCATTTGTTTAGTTTCTTGGTTGGATTTTTTTTTTTTTTTTTGCCATTTTAATATATGTGTAATAGCATCTCATTGTGGTTTTAATTTGCATTTCCCTAATGGCTCATGATGTTGAGTATCTTTTCATGTGCTCAATTGCCATCCACATCATCTTTGAGAAAGTGTCTATTGAAGTCACTTGCCCATTTTTAAGTTGTGTTTGTTTACTTACTACTGAATTGTAAGAGTCTCATATATTCTATTTACAAGTTCTTAATCAAATATGATTTGCAAATATTTTCCCCTCTGTTTTCTTCTATAGGTTTGATACGGTTAAGTTTCACATTTGCCTATAATCTGTTTTCAGTACATTTTTGCATATGGTGCCAGGTATGGCTCAAGGTTTATTTTTTACATATGAATGTCCAATTGTGCCAGTACCATTTAATTAAAACAATATCTGTTCTCCACTACACTGCATTTGCATTTTTGTCAAACATCAATTTACAAATAAGCAGGAATTCAGAAATGGCTAAGTAAGGAGCATGGCAAATCCTCTCCAAGAAACAATAATAAAACTAGACCAAGTTGTCAAAAACAACAATTTAAAGACTCTGGAAATTGACCAAAGGCATATAACAAAATGAGAGGCATTTATTCAAGAAAATCTACTGGATCTCAGTAACAAGAAGGAGACTGGTACAACAATCCCTTTCCCAGTTGCATGGTGCAGAAGTTCTCCTTGGGCAGACAGCACCATCGCCCTGCTAGAAGGATGGACTTTATTTGGAGTTGAACACAGAAAATTCCATGCTTAGGCACACTGTCAAAAATAATCCCACTCCTCGGTGGCCAACTCTCTGAGAAAGCCAACATCAGAGCTAGCCTGAAGTCATGATACTGGTTGCGGCAAGAAACAAAATTAAAGACCACCCAGAAAATTAATAGGAAAATCCTAGAAATGAGATGGCCAAAGTGGACCTCAGTAAGATTCTACTTATCCTTTGTGATTTAAAAGGCTATGCTCATGTACAAGGCTGCCGATACCCAGGAAAGACTGAAGAGGGCCCAAGTTAGCTAGACATCCATGGCTAAACATGAGGCCTTGCAAACGTATTTTTAAAAAAGTTAGGCTGACTTGTAAGCTGCTTGGATTTTGAAAATATTCCCCAAGCCACATACAGACCCATCAGTAAAAGATGAAATCCTTATTCCTTATTGGCTCAGGGTATTTAAGCACATGCTCTGATAAGTCACTGGCTGACCACTAAGCTATGCTGACCCGGGGGGACCCCTAGGAAGCCAGGCTTAAAAATGAAAATAAGAGTTAAAAGTATAAGAACTGAGCAGTGGCCCCACATTGTGAGGAAAACAGACTCCACACAATTAGTTCAGGCAAGTCAACAAATATACAGCAACAACCAACAACCACCCCTGGGCATGGGTGAGGGAGTAGGATCAGACTCCAGAGTTGCTATAATATGTGATCTAAAATGTCCAGTTTCCAAAATGTCCAGTCAAACTAAAAAATTGTGAGACATACAAAGAAAATAAGAATGTGTAACCCACACACAGGAAAAAAAGAGTAATCAATAGAAACTATCTTTGCAAGGGCTCAGATGTTGGACTTAGCAAGACTTCAAAAAGCAGCTATGATAAATTGCTTCCGAGAACTAAAAGAAACTATTTTTTAAGGAATTTATGTTCAAAAAACTAAAGAAAAGTACGATGACAATGACCATCAAATAGAAACTATAAAGAGATAGAAATTATATTTAAAAAAAAAAAGAAAGCGCCAAATGGAAATTCTGAAGGTGAAAAGTGTATCTGAAATAAAAAGTTCACTACGGGGGCTCAATAGCTAACTTCATCTGACAGAAGAAAAAAACAAAATCTAATAAAGCATGCTTTTCACAAGTTGTTAATATAGTGTTAATTTAGTGACTATTTCACACAACTAACATAAGTACCAGAAGTCATAAGAAACTTCAGAAAGGAAAACAAAATGTAAGGGCGCTAATGCAGTACTCAGAGAATTACATGATCTTTAAAGGAGAAGGGAGAAATGCACTAAAATCTTTTGGTTTAGATTTGTGTTTGTTAAAATTCAACAAACATTTCTTGAACATCTGCTATGCACTGTTAGACACTAAAAATATAAATTAAATTTAACAACAAATTCAGCAATTCAACAAACACATTTATTGAGAACATACAAAGTGACTCCACTATGCCAGACACTATACTAGACACTGAGGGAAAAAAGATGAATCAGACTCAAATAGTACATTCAAAGAGCTCAAAATCTAATATAGAATACAATTCAATGTGATAAGTACAATAAAAATTTATGAATCAGATGTAGAAGTATCAGAGGAGGAAGTAGCTAGTTGGAGGATATTGAGAGAGGAAACACAGAAGGCTTTACTAAACAGCTGCTGCCTGATCTGGATTTCAACCAAGTAACCAGCGGGAAAGAAGTGAGACCAGGCAGATAAAACAGCACATGCAAAGTCTATGGTACTATGAAACAGTAGACTAATTTGGGATAGCAGTCACCAGTACTGCAGGGAAAAACACTCATGATGAGAGATGAGCTTGGAGAGATAAGGCTACCATATTAAGTAGTTTAAACTTTACCCTGTAGGGGATAGTCACTATGGGGACTTGAGGGTTTTAAGTAATAACAGATTTTAGTATTAGAGTGGTAACCTTGTATACAGATTATGAACCAGACACAGATGAGACAGGAAAAGAAGGAAATCAATTAGATCGAAAGCAGTGGCTCTGAGGATGAAGAAGATAAATTTGAAAGGCAAAGATGGACTGGAATCAACTGACCCAGTGATCAGTTCTTACTGCATCGATGTGCACCTTCATCCTGACAAATGTTGATAATGTGTTTTGCTTCTGTAAAAAATTGAGACAACTCAAGCAGACATTTTTAAAAATGGTCATGGTTGGTGCTTGTCAGATTTCTGAGGAAATTAATTGCTTTGTATTGTATATTACAATGATCACTAACTGAAAATACTGTTTTACAATAGTTCTGTGGGGTTTTTTTTCTGTTGTTGTTATTAAACAAATACTTTAGATGGTGAAAACAATTGAGACAACTCAATAATGATTCAAAGGCCATTAGCCTGGAAAACTAAGAAAGAGATAGAAAAGAATAATGGTTTAGTTTTAGAGCAATTAAATTTGAGATGCTGGTGAGATATGCATGAGTTGTTGACCAAGCACCTGACGCATACGCCAGAATTCAGGAGAAAAAGCAAATTCATGAATTATTATCCAGAATTGATAAAGCCACGTAAGTCTAAAAGACTGCCTGGAAAGCAAGTGTAAAGTAGGAGAGAGAAGACCACTGGCAGAAGTATAAACAATACCTATAGTTATCGAATAGACAGGTTTCAGGAAAGGATACCAGGAAAGAGATGAAATAAACATCATATCAAGAAGTACTATCCTATTGGAATAGGGCAGAGTAAAAATCAGTATTTCATCTCTTCAAAATCATCCGGGGGCGGGGAGAGGGAGAGGGAGGGAGGAGGGAGAGAGTGGGGGGGGGGGGAGAGAGAGAGAGAGAGAGAGAGAGGAAGGAAAACAGGAAGAAAACCTTATCTTTGATGAAACTGAGTCATCTGAAACTTAAACCACAAACCACAAAACAGATTGGCAAGCTGCCCAAGTATAGATCAAACAGTGATATGGGAGGAAACAGCAGAGAAAATACCCACCCAGGGCTACATGTGTAGAAATACCTGTCAAGGCACATTTCTTCCAGGTGAGAGGAAGTCACTAAAAGGCCAAAGGGAAAATCATTGTTTACAAGTGGGGCACACAAACTGGTGGAGAGAGAGTCTCTAAATGAGATTCGGTTCCAAGAGGCAGAGAAGCCCAAACAAGAAATCATACAGAGAAGCCATATTCATAGGAAGCAGTCTGTGTGGCAGGGGATTGAAAAACGAGACTGCATAGTGACTAGACCTACTGCAGCCTACAGCCTGGGGAAACGTAGCAGCTAAAATAAATTCCCCGCACACAATCTTAAATCATGAGAAGAATTCCAGTTGGCATTGCACACAGCCCAAGAATAAGAAGTTTTGCATAAAAATATTCACTGAGCACTGCTATTAGCTAACAATTGAAACCAATTAAATACCCTCAATATAAAACAATGAATAAATTCTGATATTAGTCTAAGAATAGACTATTACCACATGGCTGAAAGAAATGAACTAGAGTACCTATATGTAACCACATGTATCAAGCTGCAGGACAATACATATAATATGATGTCATTTATACAAAATATGTCAAATAAAACAATGATATAATCATATGTAATAACAGTATATAACAGACGGGAATAATAAACACCAAATTTAGGGTAAATTTATCTCTGGAGTTGGAAGGAGAGAAATGGCACCTGGGAGGGGTGCTCAGAGACTTCAACTGTACTAGTAATATTCCATTTGTTTTCTAAAAATCTTAAGCAACTACAGCAAAAGTGTTAGGATTGCATAGAGCTAGGTGTCCATTATGCTGTCCTCTGTAAGTTACCCTTGATGCTTGCCTTTGGAACCCAGCCACCTCATGTAAGGAAGCACAAACTAGCCCAGGTGGAGAAAACTCACAAACAGGCCTGCATGGAGAAGAATTAAGATGCCAAGCCTACAGCCAGCCTCTATCACAAGATATCTGCATGAATAAGCCTTCAGAAGATTCCAGCCCCAGCTTTTCAATCTTCTGGCTGAAACCCCAGACATTGTGGAGCAGAGACAAGCTGTCCCTGAGATCCAAATTTCTGGTTCACTCCTGAGCACAAATAAACAGTTATTTTAGGCCACTAGGTTTTGAGATAACCAAAACACCCAATATTAGACTGAACTGAAAAGGAAAATATTATATTTGCAGTGCCTAGCATAAGGCCTCCATCCTGTTTGTTAAATTTATAAAACTGCTAACATCTGTAAACTTACCCCAGTTTGATCATTTATATAGCTTCTTACCTCCAAACTTCCAGAATGTGCTGCCCAATGTAAAGGGGTAAATTTATGGAGAATGTCAACTTCATTAATGCTGGCTCCACGTTCTACCATTTCTGAAAGCTGCTTTACATCTCCAGCTCGCACTGCATCATGTATGCTCCCAAAATGTACCTTCTTCCTGGCACCTACTGAAAAATCAATCTGCTTACAATATATTATAAAACTGAAAAAAAACAAAAAAAAACACACTAAAGCAATGATTCAACAGAAAACACAAAATCACTTTGGCTTTCCAAATAATTTATGACAGAGATGTTTGTGATTAACATCTTATCAGACTTCCCTTTCAGTTCTAACACGCAAAGAGCATGGAAGCTGTGATTCCCATACCTACAGGAGAAAAGCTGAACAAACTCAAAACCAAGGACTTTTCTTGGACTGATCAAAGAATTGAGGCCTCAGGACAAATTGCCACCCTGAATCTGGAAAGAGAGGCAAAAATATAGAGAAATACAGTCAAGTTCAGCTTCCCTGGAGCAGAAGCTACTGGAGCCATAAACAGCAAGAAGCACTTAAATGATAATTTTGACAAATTGCTGAGAGACCCCCACATTTTCATCGATTTTACCTTAAAAATGCCACCAGGTTATCACTGCAAAACACCAAGAAAAATCAACCCATGTTTTTGGCGAGGGGAGGGGAAAAGTAACCATTCTGAAATATACCCAGTGCATTCTCTTTAACAAAGGACTACTCTCCAGTGAAAAAGACTTTACTAGAGCCTTATCTCACATTGGCAGACATAGTTTATCAATATTTTTTTTATCTTTCTCATATGTCCGACACTAAGAAAGGAAAGGCAGGTCACAATTTTTACTTCACACACTCTAGTTAGTGTCTTATATTTTATAATTTAACGTACCAAACATAAAGACTGCATTGCCAGGCTCACTGTACTGTAAAATATTTTAATGTGCATTGAGAACCAGAAGCAATACAGGTATCTAAGCATGAACAAACAGTGGACAGGAGAAGAAGAATTCAATCAAAATATTTCCTAAACAAAACAGACAGGCACGATTCCTGACCTCAAATTGTTTTGAAAAGAACTCACCAACACTTCTCGCAGACAGTCTATGCAATCTCGTACTACCATTTATCTATGTACAAATATGTCCTCTCTCCATAATTAGAATGTTAACTTCTTGAGGGTTGGTACCATATTTTACACTGGAATCATATCTTACACCAACTCTTAGCAAAATGCTATACATTTTACCCAAAAATCTTTTATGAGTATCTACCATGTGCCAGGACTATGATAACATAATGGGAAATGGACACGGAATTAACACATTTTCTTTCCGCCAACACTTTAAAACTTATAAAATCTATGTGGAGAAATTCAATGAAACAAAAAACCTGACAGTACTGTCCTAAGAGAGTACAGGTAAAATTGAGGAGGAGGAAACATTTGAGCAAGACCTGGAAAAACAATTAAAAGATATATGCATACCGGGAAAGGAGCAAGAAAGGCACCAAAATATAAACCACACCACTTAATATGTTTAATGATGTCAACCCCCTAGGTTAACCTTCATTCTTCTCCTTTAAACCAGTACAGCAAGATCTACAAATGGTGTTCTACCCATATAAACAGAGAGACAATCCTGAGCACTTCATGCCTCTAGACCAAACTGCTTCTAGTTATCCACCACTAGTATAGAGAACCAAGTCCGCTAGTAGAGAGCACAAAGTCCAAACCCTCAGTATGACAGTCTAAGCCCGCCCATAATTTGGCTCCATCTAATTTTATGGCCTTTTTTTCTCACCACATTCCATGCCAATTCATTCATTCATCTACCCATCCATCCACCCAAAATTAATTTGGTGTCTACCAAAAAGATAAAAAGATGAAGGAGACATGGTCTCAATCCTCAAGGAAGTCACAGAGAGATACAAACACAAATTATACAATTATATGACAAGAGCAATGACAAAATACTCGTAAGAACTTATAGAAGCACAGAAGACTTCTAACTCAGCTGGGGCAGGAGGGAAGAGAAACAGAAAATGATTTCTGGGGGAGGTAACATCTAAGACGAATCTTCAAGGACTAGCAGGAGCTGGCCAGGTAAAATGGGAGTAGGGAGGGGGCGGACAGGTGGCTCTGTTGGTTAGAGCACAAGCTCTGGACAACGAGGCTGCCGGTTCAATTCCCACATGGGCCAGAGAACTGCGCCCTCCCCAACTAGAATAAACTCAATGAGCTGCCACTCAGCTCCCAGGTGGCCAAATGGCTCAGTTGGTTGGAGCTGATGGTTTGACTCCTCGACTCCTGCAATGGATGGATGATGGGCTGTGCACCCCCTGCAATCTCAACTAAGATTGAACACGGGCACCTTGAGCTGAGCTCCCGGATGGCTCAGTTGGTTGGAGCACATCCTCTCAACCACAAAGTTCGGGGTTCGACTCCCACAAGGGATGGTGGGCTGCGCCCCCTGCAACTAACAATAGCAACTGGACCTAGAGCTGAGCTGCACCCTCCACAGCTAAGACTGAAAGGACAACAACCTGACTTGGACCTGGAAGTACACACTGTTCCCCAATAAAGTCCTGTTAGCCTTCCCCAATACAAAAAGAAAAAAATCTGTACAAAAAAAAAATGGGAGCAGGGAAAGGCATTCTGGACAGCATTAACAGTAGGATGTGATCAAGAAACCACAAAAAAAGAAAAAAAAAATGCACCCTATTGCTGAACTGGAAGGAAAAGAGGCTAGAATTAGACAAGAGATAGGCTATGGTAGAACTTGGTTGGCTAGAGCAGAGAATGGGGAGTCACTGAGGGATTTTAAACAGAAGAAGAATGATCAGATTTGTAATGCTGAGTTTACAGGGTTGGCCTGCAGTGAGGGGAATTCATTTAGGAGCAAAAATGCAACACTAGCGATTCAGGGAGACCATGTAAGAAAATAGCTACAGTAGTCTATACCAGAAACATTGAGAACTCCCAATTAAGAGAATGGCATTAGGAACAGAAAAGGAGACAGATTCAACAAATATTATGGAAAGAGGTTGAACTGAACTTGGATGGATACAGTGGGTGAAATAAGGGAAGAGTAACGGGATAACTTCAAGGAGTCTGGCTTAGTTCCCCCAGTGGTGTGATGCTACTGAGAGAGTGAACACTGACGGGCAGAGCGGGCATATGGGTACAAAATTATATTTCAACATGTTGATGCTAAGGTGCCCAAGGAAGAGTTCCAGAAGGGACTTGTACATACGAGTCTGCAGCTCAGAGGAGAGATCTGGAATTCAGATCTCAGTGCTAAGTATATCTCAGTATTAGGTAGGTTTATCGGACACCCATCCTCACCTCATACTGGAGCCAATGGCACTCTTCTCTTCTGTATAATATTAATCACATTAGTGATTATATGCTCAGTATTTATCTTCCCCACTAGAAGGAAAGTAATGTGCCTGTCTTCTTTATTGATATCCTTAATATGCAGCACATATTAGGCACTCAATAAATATTTACTGGATGGTTGAATGAATAACACAGATCTGGGGGTCCTCAGTAGAGTTGAAGTCATAGTACATGACAAGAAAAAAAGCACCAGTGACAGCACTTTTCAGCAAAAACAAAAACAAGAAACACTTACGGAGAAGATGGAAGAAAAGTCACCAAAGAAGAGGGAGTCGATAGAGTGGAAGGAAAAAAATAGGTAAGTCTAGTGTCATTTCCACAGGGTCGAATGCGGCAGAGAAACCAAGTAAAAACTTAAAAGGGTCCATAAGATTTAACAAGGGTTGATGTCAGTCTAGGCAACAAGTCTCAGGAATGGCGATGGGTAGAAAGGAGGGAAAGCTAAACTGAGGGAGGATAGGGCACAGGTGAACAGCTTTGAGACCCACTGAAAATAGGTCAATTAGGGGAAATGAGTGACAGCTGAGAAAGGGACCTGCCAGCACGGATAAGACTGATGGGGACAGAAGTGAGAAAAGTAGTGTGGCAGAGACAAGGACCGTGGATGTAATCTGACTCACAAGGGGTTGCAGTCTCCGTAGAGGAGGTGGAGGGGCCTGAATGGGGCACCCCGGGCATGGTGCGATCTCTCGGGCTCCCAGGAGGAGTTGAATCCAGGCCCCCGCTGCTGCGGCGGTCTTCACTTGCCGTCACCCACGAGCCACTGCAGCGGCCGTCTTCGTCTTCACTCCGGCCAGGGCCGCCGTCCTCCCTTGCTCTCTGCCAAGAGCCCCTGCAGCCAGAACCCGCGTCTTCACTTTCCCTCTCCCAGAAGCCACTGAGGTGGGGGCTGGAATCTTGGCTGACGCTCACCGCGGAGGATTCGCTGGCCGTGTAGCCGCCGTCGTCGCTTACTCCTTCCCACCCACTACTGAGGCTGTGGCCGCCATCGACACTCCCTCCCTCCCAAGAGCCACTGAGGTGGCGGCTGCGGTCGTCACTGCCCCTCTCCCCCGAGTGGCTGGTTCCGCGGCCGCCGACTCCCCTGACTTCCTCCCAAGTACCACCGAGACGGAGGCCGCGGTCTTCTCTGACCGTTCCCACCGAGTCACTAGTTTGGTGGCCGCCGACTTCACTTAAACTGACGATGCTGCTGCGAAAGCCATGGTATCCCCTTAGTCTCTCCCAGGAACTGCTGTGACCGTGGCCGCCACCATGTCCCTTAACTCTGTCCGGAAAACCACTGCGGCGGAGGCCCAGGTCTTCACTGACCCTCCTCGAGTCCCTGCGGGAGAAGCTGAGGTCCTCACTTACGCTGCCCGTAGAGACGCTGCAGCAGTGGTCGTCGTTTCCACGGATTTTTGCCCTGTCTTCGCTACCTCTTTCCCTTGACTGGCTGCCGCGATGGTTATGTCGGCTGTTTATCCTCCACGCGTGAGGGCCAGTGCGGCGGCCGCCGTCTTCGGCTGCTACTCCCCGCGAGTCGCTGTGGCGGCGGCCGCCGTGGACGAGTACCTTCTTCTCGGAGTCGCTTTCCAGCGTCCCGACTCCCACCACCTGGTTGGAGCAGTGGCGGAGCCGTCGCCTTGGAAACGAATAAACTTCCGGCGTGTTATGGTCATTTCCAGTTCCTTACGCCTTGGCGTCACTTCCGGCTCCCCTTCCTCCACCTTTTCCAAGGCTTCGCCTCTAGAGGAATCGGATGGTGGTAGGGACCGGGTTTCGGTGAAGTTCCGCTCGTCCTTACGCCCAGCCTTATCTAGGCCCCGTGTCTGTAACGGCTGGCAGCGGTCGCGCCCCCCACGGCTCAGCGCGCAGGTGGAGGCTTCCGGGACTGCAGTCTGCGTAGGTGACCTGTGTGGCGCGGGCCGGGCGGGGCCTCTCGTCCTTGGCAAACCTAGTATTTCTCAGTGCTGGTCCGAACGTTGGAGGAGAGATATTCTTACCCTATCTTATCACAAGTATGGAAAAAGGCCTGAAGGAGAAGATAGCAGCTGCAGCCGCTATCGTTATTGAGTGCTTGTTAGTGCCCGGCCCTTTGATAATCGCTTGGTACTTAATTCTCAGTAATTTTGTAAGGTAGGTGTAATCCCCATTTTACAGGTGAGGAGATTCAAGGTATCAGTAATTTGGTAAGGCCAAGAACAGGTAAGTTGTAGAGCCAGTATAAAAACACAGGTCA
Organism: Rhinolophus sinicus; assembly: GCF_036562045.2. Lineage (NCBI taxonomy): Eukaryota > Metazoa > Chordata > Mammalia > Chiroptera > Rhinolophidae > Rhinolophus > Rhinolophus sinicus. The sequence continues at coordinate 111,930,563 of NC_133756.1, forward strand.
TTAGTCAAAAGACTACTCCAGGTCTCCTGACTTCAAATTGAAGGTTCCTTTCGCTGTAAAAATGTTTGCTTTCAACAGTTTGGCCCAAGTATTTTTCTCCAACCTTATTGCTTAAGCTGTATTTTTCCATTCACTGTTTGTTGCAAAGGTATGGGTCAGGTTTTGTGCTAGCAGCTGAGAATACAGAAATTAGAATTCTCTGCCCTCCAAGGGCATCACCCACCTTGATTCCCCTCTCACCCTGTTTTTTTCCATCTTTATTGCTTTGCCATAGGTTTTGTGCTGTGAACACATTTGGGAAATTCCGGTGACCCTACCTTTCCTCTCTTGAAATACAGTAAATTGCCTTTCTTTAACTTCATAACCTCTTGTAATGTTAATAGCAGTCATTTGTTGAGTTCATATTATGAGTCTGGCACTGTACTAAGTACTTTATATTAATCTTATTATTTGATCCTTAATATAACCTACCAGGACAGTATTACTATTCTTTTTACAAATAAAGTGCCAAGTAAAGAGCCTGAAAATACAGCTAGTAAGTAGTAACTACCTAAATTAGGGTTTCTACCTAGATCTTTGATTTTGCTGCACATACTTCTCAAAGTCTGAATTCCCACAACATTTATATTAGACAACTTTTCACATTGCATTATAATTACGTTTTTTAACACTTTGTATGCGGGCATTTTCCCGCCAAATCGCGTCGTAACGCGGGGTTTTGACATTTTCTCGCCAAAATTAGACTTTCCGTAAAATATTCATATCTTTCGATCTATTTGATATTTTTCTATGAAACTTTCAGTGTTTTAGTTTACAAAGAGGTCTCTATTTACTTTGCAAAATTTTTGCCGGTTCCAACCAGAGGCGATATGACGAGTTTACTCGTTTCCCACAAACAGTGTGTTAACTGTCCTCACCCCTATCCCCCAAGGACTCTGAGCTCCTGGGAGGTAGGGACTATTTCATTATTCATCTTGGAATTTCTGATATCTAAAATACTTAGTTCAGGGGGAAGGGCTTAGTAACTATTGTGTAGATGAGTGGGTAGGTTGACTGAGTGATTGTGGGGTGCATGAACTGATAGACTGAAAGTAAAGTTTTTTATAGTTGGAAGGGATTTGGGGATTAGTCATCCCAATTCCCTCATTTTCAGAAATAGGGCAACTGAGTCCTTTCACCAGACATCTGTTGAATTAATTCATTTATATGGGGCGGTTTCTGTGCTAAATGATTTGCAAATAGTTTCAAATGTAATCTGTATTATTTCTATTTTTACAGATAAAGAAACCACTGAGATTTGGCCAAGATCACCTAATTAGGAGGTGGGGAATTAGAATCTACTATAAGTGACTCCAAATTAATACAGTGCTTGTAGCCAGTTATAATGGTAAAGGCTTTATTTTTTTGCTATGTTGTAGGGATAAACTCACTGAGGGAATGAGATAACACATCATTAAAGAATACATGCATGGCGGGAAGCATCAGAAAAGGAAACAAACAGCAGACAAGCAGAAAAAGTAAAATCTCCCAAAATAAATGTCAAAGGGTTTAAAAATAAAAAACAAATTAATGAAATAGAAAGTAAAAATGATAAAAGCTGGTATTTAAAAATAATAAATAGACACTTAGCAAATCTGAGGACGAAAAGGAGAAAAAACAATATTGGAAACAAAGGGAATACAGTACAGATACTGGGGTGGGGGATGGAGTATTTGAAAATCTAATGATTTAGTGTAAACTGATACTAATCATGAAAATTGATTTGCACAATTTTCTAGGAAAATACAAATGTCAAAAAACTGGCCTCAAGAGTTAGAATATCTTAAACTGATAGTCATAAAAGAGTGACTTGTGTCCCTGACAGAAGTCACCAGGAACAAAGCATAGAAAATAATGGGATACTTCCCAACTATGAAGGTAGCATAACCCTAATAGAATTTAAACAAGGATAGTGAAAAAAAAAAACCAAACAACAGCTCAGTCTGTAAATGTACCTGCAAAAATCCTAAGGAAACTGAAGCCAGCAGTGCATTTAGAGAATTAATGCCATAACCAAGTTAGGTTTATCCTACCAGTGCAAGGATGGGTTAACAACACTAGATAGTATAGTAATGAAAATTTCCTAATTTAATAAAGGAGAAAAACTACGTTCTTAATTGATAACTGAAAAAGCACTTGAAAAATTAGCGTCTATTACTGATTCAAAAAGAAGAAAATAAAATTCATATTAGGTAATAAAAGGAAGCTTGCTTAACTAGATGAACAAATAAACAGCACACTTAATGTCATGGTCCAGGTTATCTGCTATCATTCCTATAATTCAGCATCATCCTAAGCATTTTGGACGCAGTGTAATGAGATAAATAAGGTATGAAATTGGAAAAGAAGAAATTAAGACAAATGATATCATTGTTTAGCTGGAAAACCAAAGAAACTGAAATATTAGAATTAAGAGTTCAGTAAGATGGTAAACTATCATAGCAACATACAGAAGACTTCCTATAAACTAGATGGAATCAATTTTTAAATGTAAAGGAAGAGGTCATTCATATTAGCAGCAACAGTGGTGAAATATTCTAGGAATAAACCTAGTAAGTGAGCAAAACCTACATTTAAAAAAAACCCATAAAACTTCCTTTATGGATGTTACAGAAGATCAAAATAAATGGAAAAATATGCTATGTTCCTGTGTGAGAAAGCACAGTATTGTAAAGATAGGATTCTCCTGAGACTAAATTTGTGCATTTCAAGTAAAAATTCTAATGTAATTTTTAGTGGACATTGGCAAGATGATTTTAAAGTTTATCTGGAAGATTAAATGTGTAAGATTAACCAAAACATTTTTGAAAAGAAGAATTAATGAGGACTTACCCAAATACATATTAGAACTATAGAGCTGTGGTATTGGAACAGGACTAGACAAGTAGATTAGTGGAACCAAACTAGAGTCCAGAAATAACCCTATGTATTTGTTTATTATAGAGGTGGAATTTTTCAAATAGAGAAATATAGGCTCTTCACTATTTTCATATACAAAATCTTCAGAATTCAAGATATTAACATAAAGTATTAGAAGACAATGCAGAAAATTTGTTCTACAAATCTTAGGAAGGCCGTCCTAAGCAAGACAAGCCCCCGAGACCAGAGAGGAAAAAGTGTAATATGTAAACATTTAAAAGGCTACACAAGTCGAGATCAGAGAAGACTTAATGTTTATTCTAAAAATTTAAGTGAGAAAGACTAAATAGAATAATTAATGAGCAAAAACCATGATAAAGATATCAAGAGCAGATTAACAAAAGGGTACTCAAAGACTGCACATCAATGATAAAAACCAAAAGATTATGGATAATTAGTGTCAGAAGAAGTCTCAACAAAGCACTCTGAAGACCCTGATGGTGAAAGACTTAGAGTGATGTGACCCAAGAAGGACAATTTGGCAGTATCTATCAAAGTTCTAAATATACTCTTGAACCAGCAATTATCCAGTTGTAAAGTCTTCAAAATCACTTGCTTAGATGTATGTACTAGGATAGTCATTGCAACACTTTGTAAATATACATCAGTGAAAGAATGGCTCAATTATGTTCCATGCATAATATGAAATATTACACAGTGAGAGAAATGCAGATCTACATGCATTAATCAACATGGAAAGAATTGCAGATACAGAAAAAGGCAAAACAATACATATGTGGTCTCAATTTCTGAAAATTACTTTGTAAAAGAATTTTTGTCAGTTGAGGAAAGATCTATACCAAACTTAACCAAACTGGTTACTTTATAGAAAAAGATGTGAAAGACTGTTTTCTATACTTCGTGTATTTGATTTTTAAAGTTCTTTCTAAGTGAAAATAGAAGCACAGGAAAACATGCACTGTCACGTAGAGCAAAAGAGTATACTTTTAAGGAATATATGGGGCCAGGAGATATTAAGAGGCTAAGAAAAGCACACTGGTTTTGGCAAGGAGTCATTGGTTAATACTCTGGAAAGCAATTTTAATGAAATAGTCAAAATGTAACAACCAGATTGCACAGGATTTCAAGGTAAGTGAGGGACTGACATTTTCTCAAGTGAACCAAGTTTTAGAACACACACTGAGGTGGGTATATCGGCATGCCAAAGAATTGGAACCCTTTATAAGTAGGAAGCTTATGATTCCAATTAGTAAAAATGGCTAGTCCTCCACCTCTACCTCAGGTTTTCCAAAGTGGGTTATAAATCGGTTGTCCTCATAATCCCCCATAAATCAACTGTTTGCATCTAGTTCCAAAGGGAGCAGGGCTGACCCTAGGCCAAAACTTGAACTAAATAGATTTGGTAACCATCTCTACTTTCTGCCAACTACGTACTCTCCGCTTTCCAGGCATTGCTCTCCCTTTGGTACACGCCTCCAAACCCTCACCAGGGCACCTCACTGGTGCTTTTTGCCTCTCATTTTTTGCTCTTTCCCACCTGCCCAACACAGGGAGCTGCCCCTATCCATGTAAGATTAGGAGAAAACTGCTTCTCCAGTAGAAGTTCAGTCCCTGACAATAGCCTGCTTTTCCATTTCTACCTCCAAGTTAACCTCTTGATTCAGCTAAATCTTCCACTTGGAAGACATGGTTAGATGCCTCCTCACCTTTTCCTGACTATTTTGTAGAAACCTTTCAGAGCATTTATTAGGCACTAAAATAGGCTGTAAAGAAAGCCAGCCAGGAAAATAGAATCTAGAATTCTCTGTTTTAGGTTAAGCTGTCATGTGAGAAGCTTTAAATTTTTAATATGTAATTATATCCTTATTTTCTCCCTGAAGTTTATTTTTAGGTAAATAATGTTACTTTGTAGTCTTTTTGAGACCATGGAAGTTTTAAGTAGGTATGTTGAAATGCCAACATTGAAAAGGGTATAAACAATGAAATTTGTAGTTTTCAGGAAATACAGTATTCCTTTTTGTTCTCACACACTCAATTCTTACTTCAAAAGACAATGCTCCATCTTCTCTCATGCTCCCTTCAGCTCTCCTTGCCATTTGCAGTACAGATGCCTAGTTCTGGTTCCCAGTGTTATGTGTGGACTATAACTGCACCATCTTTTGGGGTTAAAATTCAGCGTTTCTGATTTCTAAATCAGTTACAAGATCTGGCTGTTCATTAGAATCAAGTATGGAACTTTTTTTATTGATAAAGTTGATAAGTAGTTTCAAATGTTTAACTGTGGTGTGTCTTAAATACAGGTGTCTCTAAATGAGAACCTGCCAAATGACTCAAGGAATCTGTTGTTAACATTCAGTGATTCTAATGCACAGCCAAATTTGGAGGCCACACATGTAAATCACTACATGACATCGAACCTCCAGGTCCAATACCTGTGACCCTCCATTCCTCAGCTAATTCTTATGCTATTAAGTCTTTCCAGCTGTCTGTCATCTCCAACCTCTTTCCAGTGAGCTTTTAACATGGTGACTTCTCTATTCATCTCAACTACAATTAAATCTCTCCAGTTAAATTTTGTTAAGAGTAGCTCTAGCTCTTACTTTTTTGTCACCTACCACTCACATAACCCATTGCAACTGGTGTTCGCACCCATACTCAAAACTAACTTCAGTCAATAAGGGATGTTTCTCAATCTTCCGTATTTTGACTACCCTATGTTGCTGGTTTTCCTATTTTACTTCCGTAGTGTTTTCTTGCCGTCCCACCTATGACTAAATGTTTATTCCCCAGGGACCTGTGCTTGGTTTCTTCCTCTATACAGATTTCTTGGTGTACTAGTAGGTTTGAATGTCACCTTTCTTTTGATTGTCACATACTTCTAAGCATTTGATAAAAACTATGGATGGTCTCCCCCAAAAGCACAACAGGCAATTTTTTCTACATTTTTGGATTCAGACCCCAGCATTTCTTCCGTAACTATATATATATATTCATAAGTTCAGCTATCACATGTGTTTATAACTCAAATCCATTGGACACAACCAGTTTTCTTACTGGAGCTTTCTAGCATTTGCTGATTTCTGCAAAATTTATTATTTTTTTAAAAAAAGGTCAACCTTAGATGCAGATAGGCTATTACTTGTTTAAAATTTCTAGTGGCTCCCATGGTCATCAGTGTAATACAAACTCCTTAGCATGACCAAGATGACTCCATAATCTATTCCAAGTTACTGGGTTTTAAACATAAAAATGTTTGAAAACATGAAGTATTTTTAAGCCTTTACATTTGCTGTTCATTCCTTCTCTAGATGCCCTTGCCACCAATGTGGACTCCACTCCTAGTTATCTTCCAATACTCATATATTGCCACTTCTATAGTCTTGCTTAACCAATCTTCAGGTAGTTTGGTGTGCCTCTTTCTAGCCAAGCATTTATCTTAGGGTGCTTTTTTAAATTGTAGAAATAGTATGGAATAAAAGGAAGCAAAGCCACATTTCACATTCTTGTTCTGTGATTTTCTAAGTAGGTGATTTGATTTCACCTATAAATTGGTGGTGCCATCTACCATGGAGGATTATTGGTAAATACCAGAGAAAATAGATGTAAAAAGTTTGCCAATGCCTACCCACATGGTAAGTGCTCAGCAGACTATGATTTTCATTGTTTTATATGCCTATCTTCTCCAGTAGATGGCAGAAAAGATTATCTCAGAGTGCCTGGCTCATAGCAGGTGCCATGTTCATATTTTAAAGAGGTGAAAGAAAAAAGTCACAATCTAAAGCCATTCAAGAAATAAAGAGACACAAACTGAAAGTTTCTTCTTCATTCTATTTATTACATGTATGAATATTAACATCTCATGGTATCCATCTAATTCAGTCAAAACCAACAAATGAAAAAGATTAACCATGTTTCAAATGAACATTCTTACAGATCCCCTGTAACTTAAGATAGAAGTATGTTCATCTGCAATAAATCATGACAAATTTGAAAAATGTCATTAAAAAAAAAATCACTTTTAGTACTTAAATATATTTGTTAATCGTTTGATGCCATCAGTGTCTCAAGTTCAAGAATAAAAGTTGCTTCATTAGATACTTTTTCAAAAATGGACATCTAAATGGTTCTCTATAGCTGGAGATATATATATGCAAATATGTCCTATTTTGTTTTTAAAATTTTTTCAAATCTGGCTTTTCTATTTGAGCAAAGTGCTACAGCACTCTCACAACCCTCTTTTGAAGGATTAAACTAACTTCAGACTTTGCTTTAATCATGGGAAACTACTAGAAAAAAAATATTATGTTGAGGTTGCTGTTAAATTCCATTTTCACCCAATAAAAAGTACAGAAACACTGTATTTGATGGTGTGCATAAATATTACACTCCATGGATAGCAAAAATATTTTTATTTATAATTTACAGTTTCACAAGTGAAAATCGTACATTTTTACACTTACAATTTCATTTTGTTAAATTTGCACACATCTACAGAACTTTCACACAACAAGCACCTGAAACTGTGCAGGCAGTAGGAAATGCAAATACTAAAATGTATTTATTAACCAAATGATAGCTGAAGGCCCTGCCTCAGCTAGACAATTTATATAGATATATGTCTATATATACATAAAAAATTCTTCACTTTCTAGATCCAACAGCAGCTTTTTTAAAAAAGAAAAACATACCTTTCTCACTTTATTTAAACTGACTTGACTGTATCATTTTCTGTTTTAATTTCAGTGGGTGTTGCTATGCTTTCCTCTGTACAAGATGGTGGGTTATCAACTTGTTCTTCCTTAACTTTGGGACTTTCGCAAGGTTCCTGCAATTCGTTTTTGACAATGTTCAACATAATGTTCAAGGGGTTTTCAACTGGTGTCTTGCTGGGAGATGGTGTACAATCAAATGAAGATGTCTACAAAATGAAAAGCCCTATAAGTACTGATTAAAGTTCAAAAGTTATCACATTAAATACATTTAATTTTGTAAGACCACTGTATGGGCAAAGAAGCATGCCAAGTGCAACTAAAATACCTGCTTCCCTACACAACATGCCATAAAGGCTGCCAAGTAATAAAATGTATATTAAGCATTTAATGTGTACTCAGCAATGAGCTAAGCTAAGAACAGCAGCAACCAAAAAAAGGCCAAAAGAAGTTGATTAGACTGCTTCTATATTTAAGCCCACCTAGATGGTAATCCCTACATATATCCTGGGATTTTTGTGACTAATTTCAAATTCTCTGAGGATTTTTAAAAATCCCCACAAACCCTCAAAACATCCTAGAAAGTTTAGTCTTTTGATGACCTAAATATATCTACCAAACTGCCTCTTGAACCCATGAAACATTCTTTGAAAGGCATTGTGTTCCATTGTTTGGTTTTAAAAAAAAAAAAAAGGTCACTACAAATAGAAAATTTGAATTTCTAAGGGCAACAGACTGATGTCTTTTTCAGATTTCATGTGTGATCATTTAAAAATTACTCCTATATTACATGGCTAAGTGGCGTATGTAAGGGGAAAAAAAGCAGTAAATGCTACCCATAACTCCTGAACCTATTCCCATCATGATCCTTCTCATCTTTTTCAGTTTCCTTCACATTTCTGTAGGACTAGTGCTCTAGTTTCAAGTGAATAGAACGCAAATAATACAGTAATTTCAAAATTTAAATCAGTCTACCAATCTAGCACCAATATTTAGTGAACCTAAATGCTGTATCAAAACAAAAACAGCTCAATATCAAGATTACAATAACAAAATTTATTAATGTAAATGACAACAGTGACCCAAAAACTTACATTTTGATAATCTTCATAACATGATGGATGATAAATCTGAAGTAAAAAGAAAAAAGTAAGTACATATTCATGCATATTTATTTCTAATCTTTAGAAAGGAGACGAAAATCATTTGGTCACAAAACTGGATAAAAATTTTTCATTCCGATTCTTCTTTGAACTTGGCTTTCTACATTTAAGTAGATAATGTATGTTTTCAAGACAGTAACATTTTTGATGATGACATATAAATTCAGAATCAAAATAGTGTGGTTAGGCAGAAAGAAGACTAGATGCAGAAGACCTAGTTCTGGGTTTATCATTAACTAGTTATGCAACCTCTTACATAAAATGAGTACAGAACCAGATGACTACTAAGATCCCTTCCAACTCAAACACTGACTCTAAATTCCAATACCTTAGAAATATCTTTTTTTTTTATTAAAACCAAGAAACAAAAACATTTTCAGAGTGGAGGAAAAAAAAAACTAATCTTAAAACTTCCTTATAAAGACTGAAAATTACCTTTCCATCTACTCTGATAGCGTTTTTTAAATGCCATTCCTCCTCTTCTTCGTCCCAGTATTGTTCAAATTGTTCTTGACAGATTTCACAACTCTAAAATAGAATCATATAAAATGAAATTTAATAATAGAACACATTTAATCCCAATAAGTTAAAACATTTTGTGAAGTGTAAGAAGGCTTAAGAGTTTTTTAAAAGGTTAAACTGTTCATTATATACAGATAAAAAATAAGTCCTAAGGATTTTGCATTCTTACATTGTAAAAATAGTTAACATTTCACTGCTGTTGATCACCAGTATTACGTAACTAAATGGTTATAAAACCCATAGCCAGATCATAGAGTACAACTGAAGAACAGAGCTTATAAGAGATCTTAAACTCACTGAAAGAGGGATGTAAATAAAGTGAAGGACATGACGGGTATAGAATATTTAACATTCTTCTCTTACCTCAACTGCGCCCGCTGGCCCTGCAGGCACACTCTGGAACTCCTTTTCTTTAGCAGCCTCCTGCGTTTTGAGCACAACTTCTTCGTGCACCTTTTCAAAAAACTGACTCTTGGCGCGTTCTTCAAGATCTGCTATTTCCTCAAATTCTATCCAGTCCTGAAAAGTTGTTTCAAGAAGAATATTTTCACTTGTTTCTAAACTTATACTGCATATCTTCAATATAGTCATTTAAAGGTAAAGGTACATTCTTATACAATATAATTTATTATTTAAAACTATACGTTCCTCTTTGAGCCCCTTAACAGACAACATAAAGCAACGAATTAACAATTAAAATCTTAATTTTCCATTACCTCTACAGTCACAACTAATTTAAACAAGATAAATTTTATGTATAATTTTTTTTAAAAAGTCAGTCATAGCAACTTGGAATTTTAGACCTAGAAGAATACCTGTGTCCTACTCTAATCTCAACAAAAAGCAAATACATACTGTGCAAATTTATTTTCTAGGAATCAAATTTTATTCAAAAAACTCACAAGTTAGCTCTCAGCAATTATTTACTACACTTTTAGAATGATGTAATTTAAAAGCTAAAAGCCAGTTCAGAGGCATAGGGATTACGTACTGTTAAACTGTAGTACCAACGTCTATGAGTGACTTTTCTGCTAACATCTTTTTCAGTTCTATTTTGCCGATAATGCCAGTCCAAGTGATCTGCGTATACATCTGTCTGTGATGTTGTAAACCTCATTCCACAAGAGTAACACTGAATACCAGTGTACAGTCGATTTATAACACTGTCATAACGTCTATTTTGAGAAAAAAAAAAGAAATAATCTTTAGTTTTGATAACATGGCTTAATAAACAAAAAAAGGCAGTTACAAACATTTCAATTTTCCCCATTTTAATAAAGGGGAAGCCATTATTATGTGACAAAATAATGTTTTAGCCAAGAGCTGGCTATCAATACCCAAAGATCAATATTATTCTCTAATAGTATATCATTGACCCTCTTTTCCCGAACTTTGGTAAATGTTGAACATAAAGTCTGTCCTCTTATTGACAGGCCTGGCCCAGTTACTTACTTCCTCCCAGCTAAAAATGGAATGACCATCTGCTAACTAATAAGGTAATAGTTGGCCTGTTCTTAGACTAGTGTCAATATCAAGGTGGACACAGCAGGTGGATATGGCAGATAATTAGATTTCACCTCTCCAGATCTTTGCAGTTCTCAATAACTCAATTATCCCGTCCTGGTCTAAAGAACAGTGAAAGAAGTACAGAAGAAGAAATAATTGTATGGATAACTAAAAAGAAAAATTAGAAGACTAATGGGAAATCGAGGTCAGCAATAAACATTTTTTTAAAAATCTAGGCTCCTTATTTGGAAAAATTGTATAGACCAAGTAAATCAACAAATAGGGCAGTTGTTAACTCCAAAATGACTTTTTACACAGAATAAAGCAAAGGACAGTACACTAGTACTTTTTATTAACAGCAAACAAGTATTTAGATTCATAATACGAATACTGAATAATGATATAATGAAAAATGGCTATATAACTATATGGGGGAAGTCAGTAGAACAGTAGAGGTAGCTAAATCACTTTCAGAAAGTCAAGAGACTTCTAAACGTGATAAATCAAGAAGCATGATAAATTAGAAAAATATGTATCTTAAGAAATAGTGAAATAAATGTCAGGAACCAAAGAAAAGAGTTAAAAAATACTTGCCTCTGAGTGAGGAGTAGTACTAGGAAAAGGAATGCCATCTTTTTTTATTATAAGCCTTTATTATAAGACTTTCATTATAAAGCTTTATGTGAAAATATTACTTTGAAAAAAGATTTTAAAAGGGTGAAAAACATTAGCTGTTCTATTTTTTATGAAAGTACTCAAGGTTATAATGAATCCATAAAGCAGCTTTAAATGTTTTTGTTTTTTACTGTTATACAGGCAATACAAAATTACAAAAAGATATATATCAAATGTTAACAGTGGTTATCAGTAAAGTAGGAATTATAGGTAATTTTATTTTCTTGATTTTATTTGTATTTTCCAATTTTCCACAATGAACATGCATTACTTATAAAGTGAAAATAGATTTTTTTAAAAATTTTTAAAAACTAGGAAAATCTAATTTTCTTAACTCTCCTAAAGTTTACGTTATATTATATGTATTTTACATTAAAAAAAAACAGGCTTCCTAAATTTTAAAAACAGTTTAGAGGAGTAAAATGACTACCACACTAATGTCTAATGTTAGTAAAGTCTTTGAAAATTAGAAAATTAGAAAGAAAATTAGATTACATACTGTTTCAATTCTTCAATTGTAAAATTGGTAAGATCTGGAACATCCTGATCTTCATTTTGATCTTCCTCCTCCTCGGGGGGAGGCTGAGCAGCAACTTCATTTATTTCTTTAATTGAAAAGAAACATACCCATTTCTCAGAACCATTCTCCATGTATTCTTTATAGGGGAATGTGTTAACAGCATACAGAGAACCCCACCTTGTCTATTCAGTGCTTCTAATCTTACATTTACTGGCCAAAGAACCTAACGCAATTCTTTACTTTGATGAGTAATGTGAGGTCTGATCTCTTAAGAGTAAAACTAGTAAAACGGCCACACATGATATTTGCAGGAATGTTAGTCAATTGAAACAATGTCCACTACAGAAGTAATAATTCCATCTTAGAAAATTTAAAAAGAATTTCATTATAAACCAATTATGAGATTTTCAAAAAAAAAAAATGGATACCTATGAATTCAATTATCCTAAGAACTTTTACCATACTTACATCACTGTATCATATCATATATTTTCATAATTTAACAGAGCTTTGTTGACATGAAGTATGGAAACATACTTACGTGTTGTAGCTGAATCAGGTTGGGACAATTTGAGAATTCCTGTTTTTAGCAGTTTTGAAAATAATTCATTTACATCCACCTGACTGAGATGATTATCAGGGTATGGCTTCGGAAGAGCTCCTTTAAAAAAATAACACTCTTAAAGTGAAAGTAGAACTTAAAGATACAAATTATATTAAGCATTTTCCAAAGTTTTTATTCAAGATACCCTATCAACAAGAAATTTTACAAACTTTTGTTCAGGATGAGTGTAAATTATCTCAAAAGCTACTAAAATGAACTGTTCAGGTAAACAAACCATCTATTAAAAATTACATTCGAGGACAAATAATTGGAAACACTGATACTTTACACTCGTACTCCCTTCTATGTGAAGCAGCACACCACCTCTAGTTCAACTCTCTACCTTTCTAATTTTCTATTCCTCATCTTCTAACCATATTGGAAAAGGCAGTTTTGTATAGATGAAGTAGATCACCATCTCTTAGTACAGATTTCTAGGAAAATAAATACCTAAAGCCTAAGTGGAAGTACTTCTCCTATAACTGCCCCCAAATGCAGGGAGATGAGCCATGTGGCTCACAGTATACCTGCCCCTCTGACCTTTGCTGAATTATTGCCCTTGCAAAGCAGCTCAGGCTATTGCTGAACAGGTGTGAGGTTTACTAAAGCATCAGTAATTTGAATACGTGAGGCAAGGATAACAATCTTGTCCTTAAACTCACTGGTGAGGAATCAATCCAATTGCATATTTTGCTAAGCACTAATCTTATAATTCATTAACTCAATTATAAAAATACTATTTTCAATGATTTGTATGTCACTATTATGCATCTCAGCACACCTCTACAAAAAGTCCTGAACCACAAAAAATTCCTCTTCATGGCAGAAATTCAATTTGCATCCACAATACACATAATCCCTGCCTTTAACCACCGCACACTCTTTACACTTAGCACAGTGCCTTGGACACAGTAGGCTAATTAATGTCTGCTGAAGTGTCTGAACACACGAATGAACGAACAAATCAAACCTCAATAGTCAATTATAATCGTATTTCACCATTAGTTTAACATTTACATTTCAGTACAATTAGCTATTTATATGTCTTAATTAAGAATCATAACTAGCTATTCACATGTCTGCGGAGATAGCCAAATTTAGTGATCAAAAGCATGAACTATGGAACCAGATTCCTAGGATTCTAATTAAAAATTGTTCTAGTTGTGTGACATGATCAAGTTGCTTCTCTGTGCCTCAGTTTCCTTTACCTGTAAAAGGGTAATAATTGTTCCTATCTAAGGTTATTATGAGGATTAAATGGGTATTTGTAAGGCATTGAGGTATTTGGCACTATATACAATGTTTAGAAAAAGAAAATTTGCAGTATTTGCACACTATCTCATGCCACCAACCCCATTACAACAAATCCTCTCAAAAAGAAAAAGTGAATCCTAAAGGAAAGTCCATTAATATAGCACTTTACAAGATACAAAGCACTTTTGCATATACGATCTCATTTGATTCTCTTTAAAAAAAAATTCCCAGGCAAATACTGACTTTTAGCATATTCTATCTACAGAGGAAGAAACTGAACCCCAGAAAGTGTATCTGCTTATATCCTGCCCACCTATAAAGCAACAGAGTAAAGATTCTAACCCTGGTCTTCTGACTTTAGATCCCAAATTCTTTCCTTCCCTTTTCATTACAATGATAAAAACATAAAAAATAATTAATCCTAATTGTCAACCTAGAAATTAAAAATAAAAAGCTGTCATATTAACTGAATTACTTATGATGACACAGTTTAAGCACTAATGCATAAACTGGGGCGTGGCTAGGACCTCATTACTTCGGAAGTTTTGGACAACTCCCTAACTTTGTAAACTGAACAGTGAGTGCCATGCTAGAGCATGTTTCTGAAGATTCAGAAATAAAGCAAGTACCGCTATTATTTGGTAACTTTGTAAACTGAACAGTGAGTGCCACGCTAGAGCATGTTTCTGAAGATTCAGAAATAAAGCAAGTACCGCTATTATTTGGTTGGGCTAGGCTAGTTCTCGATAAATTAACTTTGCAGTCATTTTATAAATCGCCATAATTTATATATTTCCCATTTTTCACATATTAAAACTAAAATTCATTTTTCAAGCCCTCACATCCCCTATAACAATAGTTATGCCTCACCCCACAGTAACAAAGATGTTTATCAGGGATCCTGGCTACAGAATCACAGAAGTTTTTTTCTATTCAACACGTTGGGTACAATTATTATTTGAGTGCTCACAAAGACATATGAATGAATCAATTTTATAAGGTAATATCCCCATTAAGTTTATCTACTTAATGTTTATTAGATCATCACACACACACACACTCAAAACAAAAACTCAAAATATCAAAATGAGATTTCTGAGATTTGTCATTTATTTCACTTCAACACAAATGTCAGTCATACCCCACCCTCCAGCATCCACCCAATAGGTTTCATTCTCCCTCTTTTTTATGGTGTCCTAGTCCTGGCTAACTATCTGTAGTGGTAATAGGATCAATGTGAACACATTATCAACAATGTAAACAAACCCAGAAAGAGAACAAAACATTTCACCCAGATTAAATTTCTCTAAATTATACATACCCTCTCAAAACTGTCATTTTCTAAAATTAACAAGGTAGCTATTCAACAAGACAATAATTATTTGTATTTTGAAAAACATAAACTTCAGAAAGTACATACCTGAAGGATTCTGAACAAATGCTCCTGGATTTTGTGGATGAACTGGTAAAAACTGCTGTCCTTGGCCAAATGGTACTGGCTGAGCAACACCAGTCATAACCTTTAAGAGAAACCTTGGTTTTAAGAACATCCTTTCCATTTAAGGAAAATTTTAACATTCTAATCATATAAAAATATTCACAGAGATAATGCCTGGTTTTTATGATAATAAAGACTTGTTAGTGTAACTTGACTGGGTCACTTCACTTCTAAGCTTTCTACAAAAAGAAACAAGAATACATTCCCTTATCCGTTTCATAGAATTATAAGGCACTGAGAATGGATGTGAAGCTTCTTTGAAAAGTTTCAGATACCATGCAAGCATATGGTAGCCAACAACTAGTTGTGTGCCCTTACGCAAATCACTTTACACTGCTGGTGCTTTGCCTTATTTTACAAATAGAAGCCGTGACATCCAGAGCTGTGACCTGGACATAGTCATAATGGCTAGTATACAGCAGTGATGAAATCAGAACTGACCAGACCACAGATGTCAAAAGCCTATTTTCATCAGCAATCTGAACTCCTTTGTGATCATCCTGCTTGGCCATCAGATTTTGAGTTGCAAAAGATACCAAGTAAATGTTGAAAAATAAAACAGTTGTGAAACAAGTACTGTACAGGCATACAAATACTGTATTTGCAGTCCAGACCCAGGGTGAGGTAAGACTTGTGCATATTGCTGCTGTGTAAACAAGTATCTATTTATAAGCCTGGTTCAGTATCCATGTGAACTTTTGGTGGTATGTACATAATAAAAACCCCATCAATTCTGTATTATGTCGGAAACATGATTAAGTCCCATTATAGAGTATCTGTCAATAACACCACCACTTCTTTTAAGGACATACAAGAGAGTAAATCTCACTAGGCAGGACAATTATTTTTTCAAATTATTGGTATCAACAGAAGACTGCTTTCTAAAGCAGTTTTTCTTGTTTTAAAAAATCTTTCTTCTTGTTTTACATTTTCTTCCATGCAATGTTACTAGCATAAAATGAACATGTTCTAATAAAAAAGTGTCAGCACCTGAAAAAATTTAAATTTATCCCAGGAGAATTTCAGCAGGCAAACAGTAGTAGTCATTAAATAAATATCAACTGAATTAATGACAAATTGTAAGCACGTTGCTTAAAATTATTTCATACGCCTTTTAAAATGTATGTAGAACAAGTGCAAAAGAGTATCAACAGGTGACTGTACATGTTTAGGTGATATAATGAATATATTTGGAAGGCAATTCATAGGTTTGCTGTATTGACATTAGTATCAAAACAATTCTATTTGACTGGAGTGACTGGAAAGGAGGTGAAAAGTCGGTCAGAAGAGAGGGAAAAAAAGAATCACAGACTATAAAAGCATGGGCAACCTGATTTTCTTCTTTGTTCAACTCAGACTAAGAAAGTTCTTTAAAAAACAAAGTCTAAAAAATAAGCTCTCTGGTTACTTTAAAGCTTATCAGGACTCAACAGTTCTACATGTAGCAGAGATCTATAAAACACACTCACAATTGTGTAACACTTTGAGCTTTGAAGCCAAAAACAAAAAAAAACAATGGGGAGGTTATACATGTGCGAAGCAAGTAGTATATGGGAAACTTCTGTACCGTGCAGCTCAATTTTGCTGTGAACTTAAAATTACTCTAAAAAATAAAAAATGAAGTGAACTAAAAAAATAGTCTGTGTGTATGCTAAGAGGGGGGAGAAGGAAGGAGGGGAGAAATTCAGACTTCTCTAGATCCTGGAAGAGCTCAAATCAATTTTGGATTTAAAGGGCAATTTTTAGCCCCAAGACTCTCTTCCCACTTCCGTAGCATGTGGGATTTTGGAGTACATTAAAAACTTTCCAATCTGTAAACTACCTCCTGAAAAACCTTCCTCAAACACTAGTAAGTAATATTAAAAATGGTTCATATCTCCACACAACGTAACAGAATAAATGTAACAGACTTACCTGTTGAGATGCCTGAATATTGCCTACTGTTATTGGAGCAGGTAAATTGCCAAAGTTTCCAAATTGAGAACTCTGAAGATTCTTTTCATCAAAATAGTGTCCAGAAGCTCTGTTAAGGGGATTTGAGAAACTCTGGTTTCCATGGCCATGTGGTCCATTAAAATTTGGTCCTTGAGGTGAATCAAATATTTGTTCATGTCTTTGGAACTGCAGTCCTTGGGATGGGGCATTAAAAGCATTGCCAGGTGGCTCATTATATGGACCAGTCTGATTGAAAGAAACTGATTCAAGCCTTTGTGAAGGATGATTGTCAAATCGTGCGCCTTGAAGACCAAGAGGAATATCAAACCTTGATGCTTGCTGGTGTTGTGGACCATCAAATCTTTGAGGTACACCATCAAATCTTGGTTGAACCTGCTGTCCAGGAGGTCCATCAAATCTCTGTGGGCCCGGCTGACCAGTTCTTTCAAATCTAGGACCTGGCTGACCATGTAATCCATCAAATCTTGGCAAGAGTGATGGCTGACCTGGCTGTCCATCGAACCTTAAACCATGACAGCCTTCAAATCTTGGACCACCTTGACCTAGGGGCCCTTCAATTCTCAGGCCACCTCCTGGTACAGGACCCTCAAACCTCATTCCACCTCCTTGCTGGACTAAAGGTCCCTCAAACCTGATCCCAACCCCTGGTTGACCATGTGGACCCTCAAACCTAAGGTTCCCACCAAGTTGGTTATGTTGTCCTTCAAACCTTAGACCAGCTACTGACTGACCATGCGGGCCCTCAAACCTCATTCCAACTCCCTGCTGTAGCAAAGGGCCCTCAAATCTGATCCCACCTGCTGGCTGACCATGAGGTCCATCAAACCTAATTGCAGCCCCTGATGGACCATGACCCCCCTCAAATCTAAGTCCACCTACAGGCTGACCTCGGGGATTATCAAATCTAAGTCCACCCACAGGCTGACCATGAGGTCCCTCAAACCTGAGACCACCCACAGGTTGACCCCGATGTCCCTCAAATCTGAGACCACCCACAGACTGGCCCCCTGGTCCTTCAAATCGCAGACCACCTGCAGATCCCTCAAACCTCAGACCAGGGGAACCTTCAAACCGAAAACCACCTCCTCCTGCTTGACCAATTGGCCCCTCAAACCGCAGAGGTGTCCCTACTGGTCCTGGAGGACCTTCAAATCTCAAAGGACACCCACCTCCTAGCTGACCTTGTGGCCCTTCAAATCTCAAAGGGCCACCTCCCCCCATTTGTCCAGGTGACCCATCAAACCGATGAGAACCTGGTGTGGGAGGTCCATCAATTCTAGGGCTTAATTTATTAGGTCCTTCAAAAATCATCTTGGTTGGGCCATCTCTTGGTACTGAAGGCCTACTAGGTCCATCAAATAATGGTCTGTCTTCAGCTAAAGCTGTAAGTCGCTGATTTGTATCAAGGCCGGCGAATCGTGAAGCAGGGCTATCTACAAATGGTTTATCTGAATCTTCGTATCTAGGTCGCTTAAGTGGAAAACGATCATTGAATGGTGATCTCTGCTCTTCTCGTACACCTTTTAAAAAGAAAAAAAATTATTTTCCCAGAATCTGAATTTATATCAAATTATCTTAAAATCTTTCTATATTCATGTAAATGTTTATCCAAAAAATGTCCATAACTATCTCACTTTACTAGAGGGGAAGGAAAAGACAGCATCAAGCAGCAGGTAAGAAAGAGGATGCCCTCTAGGGTAGACACACTCGGGTTAAAAAAAAAAAATCCCCATTTTGCCAACTTATTTGACTTTGAGAGCAAGTTATTTAACCTCTCTGGTCTTGTTTCCTATCTGTAAAATGGCGATAATACACATTTCATTGGGTTGTTGTGAGAATTAAATCAGATTACATATATAAAGGACCTAGTAAAGTACCTGACACACAGTTGGCCTTATAAATATTGGCTCCCTTCCCTCTGAGGGAAAAAAACAAATCTAAACAAACAAAAAGGTAGTCTGAACAGTAACAAAGTTACATCCCCACTTAGCTTGTTCATTTTCCCTTCACTGCTGTGTGATTCAATAGGCATAATCTGATTTAACTTTCTACCTTTAGCAGAGACTTGCTCGTCATGTCTTCTCCGGCCCTCATGGGGTGCAAGATTCTCAGCATAAGTACGACTCCCAGATATAGGAGAAAGACGTCTTGCTCTTTCACTAAATTGTTCTTTTCTGTCAAACTGCGCTCCACTATTCCTACTTGCATGTTTACTTTTGGATGGCTCACATTCTATTCCAGACAACAAGGCATCAGTCAAAGGGTAGTCAAAAATATCAGGATCTAAGAGATCAAGTCTTGGAAATGAATGCTGAACCTGTGTCCTTTTCAGTTTTGCTTTATGTTCATAGTAGGTTAATTCAGCATCAGATAAGAGAGGTTTCTTTTTTAATCCACCTTTATTTTCTTCTGTAGGACTATCCCGTACATTGCATCTATGTTTACCTTCTTGATACTGAAATAGCTGTCGAATTTGATGCACAACAACAAGGAACTCATCCTGTGTAATTTCACCAGATGCTAAACGTTCACTCGTCTGCATAGGATGATAAAAAGAAATCAAGTATTTTAAATATAAAAAGTACTTACAGAACTTAGACAAAGGAGAATAATGATTACATGGGATCGTGGGTAACTACCTTTTGAAGTAATTCTCTTTTGTTTGCATGAGTTAACTCTTTAGGAATCTGAAGATTGGCATCTACACTTAATCGATGCTGTTGCTTTGGGGTTCGTGGCGACAATATTCCTTTAGAGCTTGACCAGCTTTCCCTATGCCTTAGATGAGGAGATTTACTATGTTCATCACCCTGTTGTAAGCTGAAACCATAAAAGCAGTATGTTATTTCAAATTTTTTTAAATACTCAGGACCATATTTAAGGATCCTTTTCAAAGCATCTGGTTAAAATGAATCTATATAATCATAAAAGTTAATTAAATGCTTAAGAACACAAGATCTGAAGTCAGGAAAATAAGATATAAATTCTGCTTCTTACACATCCTGGTTATATAGCCTAAGGTAGATTAGTTAAGCTTTTGAAACTTGTTTCCTTATCTGTCAAATAGAAATAATAATGGTATTTAACATATGGGGTTATAAGAATTAAATGGAGAAATAAAACATTAATCATAGCACCCAATGAGCATTACCCAATTTTTAAGTTTACGCTATATTTTAAAATGTAAACATTATTCTACTTGATTAAAAATGTGAACATCCTACCTTTTATTTTCTTCCCAACCAGGTTTCCATCGTTTACTAGACTTGGAACTTGGCCAATTTTCTACATTCTCCTTTGGTTCAGAGCCTGACTTTGTAGAATGCTGATTTGCAGTTTCTTGTGGTCGTTCCTCTTCACTCTTTTTTATTCGCCTTGGATCTCGAACATCCTGTTTAGTACTTCTCTTAGCATTTCTTTCATCCCTGGAAGGTGGCACAAATTCTTCCATATGTGACTGCTTAATTCCTGATTGGCGAATCTTCCCAACTTTGGGTGTCGAGGTTGGAGACATACTCCTTTGCCTTCGTTTGGGTGACCGCCTATCTCTTCTCTTTGGAGAATGTATAATTGGTGATCGAGATTTGGGTGATCGCGATCTTGATCGCTTTCTATTACTCGATCTTCCTGGTTTTGTTCCCTGTTTTTCCAATTCTTCTGGTATTGAATCCTGTTTTTGTACAATGCCATTAATGATTTTATTTCTACTTCCAACCAGTCTGTGTTCAGATGATTTCATATGCTCATCTTTATCCTTTTTCTCTGCAGTTTTTCTCTTCTCTTTTATATCATCTTCTTTGCTATCGGTTTTATCCTGAAGATGTTTTTTTAATCTTGGATCTCTCTTGCTCATATCAGACACCCTCGTGCTTTCAGATTCTTGATTTTTCAAGTCTTTTGTGTGGGATAATTTGTTTTTTAAAGGTGATGGTGATTTAGATTTAGATTTAGAATCTAATTGGTCAAGTTCTTTCTTGGTTATTTTTTCACCTGATTTACTTTTTTCTTGTTTGGAGGAATTCAGTTTTTCAGAGGGTACAGTTTTACTTGTTTTAGTATCAGATTGGTTCAATGTGTTCATTAGGAATTCTTTTCTGTGACTCTGATCTTTTCCATGAGAAGAATGCTGACTCATCCTATTAAGACGGGGATCCCGGTTAGTACCTTTCAAATCTTGCATTTGTAAGGATGGACCTGGACGGCTTTTCTCGGGTTGCACAGGAACCTGATGGGGAGCTTTAACCGCCATAGGGGGAATTTGTGAAACATGTAATTTGGATGGTGCAGATCCAGGACCTAAGTTGGATGTCTCCTGCTGAACACTAAGAGAAACTGCCTGAAATACAAAATAAACGCTCATGTTAATGCTGTAAAATATGCAGATTGTCAGAAGCTGAAACCTAAAGAATATAATGCTTTATTAAACTGAATGAAATCCATTTATTCAATACTGTATATGCATTGCATACTTCTCATGGTTAAGTGAAGATTAAAGTGAAAAGAGAAAGTTCATGATGTGGCCCGTTATTTCTTAGTTTTTTATTTTGGGGGTTTATAATATAATCTCTACGTAGAATGAAAAAAAAAATCCTCCCTCTTCCCAATTATTTAGGATTCTAGCCAGATTACTACTAAGAAACTGCTAAATAAATCACTGTGCTCCAGCTGCACAACAGTCAGTTATTTCAGCTAAATTCTGTTATAAAATTTAGTTACTCCTAAAGTGGCACTGTTAATGACTTATAAAACTCAACCTGCCTATACCTCCTTCACTCTCAAATAAGTTCAAGTGCTACGGAAAATAACTTGGTATAAGGTCATTCATGCATATCAATGTGTAATCTTCCTAGACTCCTTCAGTTTGTGATGGCTTTTCTTTTGTAGGTTTCTAGGAACCTGATTTCTGCTCTTGAAGCATAAGCACAAAAAAGTTTCAAGACTCTGCAAAATCATTCACAACACACCGACATTACTGGGACTGATATTAACTGCACATAATTGTTAACAAAACTAAGGTACTATCTTATAAGATAGCAATCCCACAGAAAAGTATTTGAAAGAAAATAGTGTAGTTTACATTCAAGTGAGTTTTACAATACAAAAATTTGCTAATAAACACCATAATTTGCAAAATACAAGTGGGAAAACACACTGAATAAAATCAACATGTCAATACAATTGAAAGACAAAATAATTACTTCTCTATGGGAAGAACAGGTTTAAAATATTTAAAATGCAAATTTCCTCTACTTACCAGTTGTGCCTTAGCTTGCTCTAGTTCAAGCTCCAGCTTTTTCTGCTGAAGTTCTAACAACTGTTTTTGTTTTGCCAGTAACTGCTGCCTTATTAGTTGTTCTTGGGTAAGATTCTTTTGTATATCAGGAACAATTGGAGGAGTGGAGATGCTAGGGGAACTGACCACTGTGCCAGGCGTTGAAGGCTCTTCGGGCTATAAAAGAAAGTAATTTGTTAAAAAATATCACAGCTAAAAAGGAAGCTAAGAGGGAACTAAAAATTATTAGCTTATCTCTTTATAAATACTATCCGTAATTTTAAATGGACCATAGTTAAACACACAAATTTTTCAGGAATTTAAAATCAAAATTAAGTATATTATGTAACACCTAAACAAGGAGAATGTATTTTTAAATGCACCGTGAACCCGAAGGAAAAAAATTTTTAACTGATTTAGCACAGGGTATTATTCTTGGTATTTCTTTCTGGCAAGAAATTTGATAGTTAAAAGTATTAGTTATACACCATTCATGTAAAACTTACCGATTTATTTAAAAATTTAGGATTCACATGGATGCTAGATGTATTCACATTGGGGGGTAGAGGTTTAATAGGCCAAGCAGGATCTAACGAATTGACTCTGACATCCAGGGCATAAAGTTTCTTCAATGGGAATATTTCATCCCATGTGGAACGTAACTTAAATAAACTTTTTCTAGTATTTTCATCCACCTAGAACAACAGAACAGTTCTATGGCTTGTTAAGTTACTATAGAATGTTTTAGATATTAAATATAAAGCTACATCAATCTCTGTTCTACTTCACATATAACACATTCTGCTCATTCATATACAACAGTAATAATTTATTCAAGATATATTTGGTTTGCAAAATTAATAAATTTCTCCCTCAAAAAAAAAATTTAGAAAAATTAAAGTCAGTATCACCTAGTCTTCATGAAAGTCAACAACTAGGCCAGTCTGTACTTTTAAAAAAAGTACAAAATATTTCCAAATTTTAGGGCTTCGTATAGCATTCCTAATGTCACTCTTACTCTGGACAAAAATATAAAACTAGAAAAGTTTACCTGATGGCTTAAATTTTAAAGTTATTTACATGGCAGTACAAAGTTAAAATTAAGGCAAAACTAGACCACTAACCAATCCTCTGCAATTCAATATAGTTGGTACCTATGAACAAGGTATTTGTGGCATGGAAGGCACCCTAACTAAAATTCACAAAATTTTACCCACTGATGAGCTTTAGTATTAGATAACTTATCTGCTTACACGTATAATGAGCATAATATGAACAGTATTTTTAAAATTACCCATCAGAGAAACCTAGTACTTAGGAAAACTTTATTAGATATTTTAACTTTAGGATAATAAAGCCTTGACTGTATTCAAGTATTTAGATAACTATATTTACTACAAGGTCATTTTCATCAACTGTAGTGTTGAGGCCCAGTCACATTTGAACATACTGACAAACTGAAACCAAGAGATTGGTTTAGCTCCCCAACTTCTATAATGCAAAGTGAACTTCTTAAGACTACAGCCTCAGGTAATCAGTATTTAGCAAGGGTCTACAATATACTAATTAACAAGCTCCTATATTTGAAACATAGCTTTCCAAATTTCTTCTACATATACTTACTTGGTATTTCTTTTCTCAAATAACTTAAATGAAAAAAAATTATTCAAGTAGCAGCTACACATTTTCTGTTCTAACAAACAGAATCTGATACTAGTTCTTTCAAAATAATCCCAATTCTCCAAGCCTGACAACTGTAAGATTTCTCCAAACACAACAGGTATTATCTATAGAATATAAGAACTACCAATGTTTTATGTTAGGAAACAATCTTTCAACCTAAGTATCTCATAAATGCCCTTTTGCTCAGTGTGAAAGATAATGCCTGAGAGGAAGATAATCCACCAAATCCTGTCTTCCCCAACATAATACTGTACCAAATTTCCAGTACATCATGGAAGGAATGTACAATCGCTAGGTATAGAAAATAAACAAGCCTTTCTTCTAAACACTAAGGGGGTTAAGAAATATTTCCAGTATAACCTAAGGCAATTAACTGGTCCACCATTCACACATACCTAGAACATACCTATAAAACATACTTGAACAAAGTAACAAGAGGAAACACTTCCAGCAAAAAAACAGAAAAGTGTCAAGCATCAATCACAGGTTGAGACACACTGGAGGATTATGCCTTTTTTCCCAGATAGGAATAGCCAACATCCTAATACCAGAAACCTAAACAATGAAATTGGATAGCTTCAGATCTTTTTGCCCATATTCCAGTGATGGAACATATCTGCAATCAAATGAACCAACTCAAGGAAAAAAAATTATTCTAGAAACAAAGGCATCTATTTTTGAATGGATAATGTAAAAACCCTAGAGTCTGCATTCAAAATCTAACATAAAACACTAACTTTACCATACTTGATAAATGTCCAAAAGAAATAAAACATTTCACCACCCAAGAAAACCCAACACAAAAACAAGTATTTATTTAATCAGGAACACATTTTTTAAAAATTCGAATGTTTCTAAATGCATATATACCTTTTCAAACACACAAATAAATGTTGCAACTAGATTTTTAGTAAAGGCAGTGAGATACTCTCGTCCAACGTTTTTCACGATAGAATCCATAAGGTACATAACAGGAAGCTTCTCTGAGGAAGGAGCCTGAATAAAAAGAAACTGACAAGTTTAGTATAATGAATTGCCACCAAAGAATTACTTTTTTAAAGTGAGTTTTTAAAGCTAAAATACAGACCTCTATTTTTGTTGATACTTTTAAATATTAACTTTTATGAAACTTTTAAGTGTTCAATTACTTACAATGATCTTTATTGAGCATATAAAAGCAGCTCATAATCACCATTAAGAAAAACATTAATCTTTAGTACACTCACTTAACACTCAAATGGATTTTCAGGTTCATATGGTTAAAGACCTGTTTTAAGTGACCAAAAGGGGCAGGAAGGGCTATTTTCTATAATCCAAGTTTAAGCTTTGTGACCCACATTAACTTATAATGTGCCTACACTCAATGAAGTAGTTTTCAGACTTCTGGCAGAAACCCTAATTTCCATAAGCATATTTTATATGTTAAAGTCTATGAAGTTGTTACCTGTAAAATCATTAGGATTACTTCTCTATAATCCAATGAATAAAGAAAGTTAAGTACACTTCACATAAGAAGTTAATGGCAAAAAACACTTGTAAACTTGCACATGAACATGCAGGAAGGTGCAAGTTGTTACTGATACAAGAAAAACTGGATGGAACAGCCGCTGAGTCATGTAAATCAGGTTGAACTTGACTCTGGAAACCAGGATTTGTCCTGAAGATTTTCTTCACAGCACGGACTCTCCGTCGAAATCGAAATATTTTTCCTCTGCCATGCACAAACCAGGGGTTCTAAATTTGTGCAGAGCCAGTGTGGTGGTGCTGATACAGGTGGCCCTTTCCAAAGCAAAGAAATGTTGCCCCAGTTCAACGGCAACGCCTACCCATCACTGGCTTTTAGAAGGCACAGCAAGTTTCCAGAAAGCATCAGCAGGTTCAGACTTGCTGAGGAGCATTAAGACACACCATATAAATAAAACTAAGTGTTAAATCCGACTCCACAGGAGCAACCATGATTTAAAAACAAAAACAAAAAAAATTACCCCCATTTACCCATCCCATGTGTACAGGAATGTTAACCCTGAACAACACTTACCCAGCTACCTGTAGCTAGGGTAGGCTCAGTTCTGCAGTACACAATGCCGTATTTCACAAAACCAATTGCCCATACAAGTGTGTGGAAGTGCTCTTAATTCTGATAACACCTTTACTAACAACCAAAGTTGGCTAAGGAAACCTTTGAATAACCTTGTAGGAAAAATTTTTTACGCTACTATCTAGTAAAACGGGTCACAAGGCCACTGCATGTGGGAAAATATTATGTCAAATGCTTTATTGCTGTGTCTTTATCTTACCATGTCGTGTTTTACACCATTTTAGTCATTGTTGTACTTATGAAAAGGCTCTTTAAAACCAAAATCTGTTCAGTAGGCTAAGTTTTTATTGTACAAGTGAATCCTTGTAATTATTTTTTTCGCTACTACTGCCTCATGGGAAGAGTCAACATAGGTGTGAATCCTTAAGTTTAGTAATGCTTGATTGAGATGCTAGAGAATAAGGACACAAACATTCACCTCCAGAAACACAAAACCAAGCCAGCCAGTTTGCTACCAAATAACAGAAAATCCCTCCCCTCACCCTCAACCCCAACCCTGGTTATTTCCCCAAAGTGACTTTTACATCTTTCCCACAATCTGGCTTTACAAAAATAACCAGGAAACGTGTGCCAAAAAACTTCAGCTGTCTTTTATCAGCCAATAGTCCATCTATTTTCACCACTCTGTGTAGCCATACACAAATACAAGTTTTAATGTGGTCACTATATTCAGCATTTACTTTTCACTTCTCGAAGGTCTTCCGGATCCATTAAAACCCAGCAAAGAAACTTTTGAGTGACAACCTGAGCTACTAAATTAGGCTCTGTGAAACATTAGTAATCCCCCAAATACTAGGCAATTATTTTAAAAATCAATGTTATTTTTTTAAAAACAAAAGTGGTTTTGTTTTTTAAAAAAGGCATTCAATGTCAAGTTAAGCCTTAACAAGGCAAAAAACTAAGTTTTCATGTCCAATGTTTGTGGTAGCAATAAAAAGGATGTTGCGTATGAGGAATGCTTCCTTTTTAAATATCTCATACTTTAAAAAAAGAACAATAGCTGTTTCACACAGACATTCACAGGAAAAGGAGAATGAAGACTTGTATTTCAGCTGTCAGACTGAGCATGACAAACTTGTTGGGCCCTTAAAAAAAAAAAAAAAAAAAAAAAGAAACTTTTTGTCCTCTTTACAGTAAGGTTTGAAAGGACCACCTGAAACCGTGTATCTTGTGAACAGATTAACCCAAGAGTGGATGGAACCTAAAGAATGAACCCAAGTCACTTAAAGACTTTTGTTTAAAACACACAACCACGTAGATAAAAATAAGACTTGGAAGCAGATTCTACACCTTACAAAGGTAAATAAAAAAGACAAATACATATTTTATATGTTTTATTCACAAATTTTATAATACCAGTCACACATTTCAAAACCATTTATTAGAGTCAGACCACTCAGTTTTACACTAGACAGAAACCGCCTCTAAACAGTATACCGGTGGTTGTTGTTAAAGTGGCCTTTTAAAAGGGGTTCACTCTACTAAAAGGAGGCTCATCCTGATAATTTCAAACACTAACAACTAGAAAAAACTAAACCATAGGTACAAGCTTGAAAAATAAAACGTAGTGCTGGAAAGCTATGAAAACTCATTATGATAACTACGTAAGTTTAACAGTAACTTAAGTGACATATTACTCCCACATGAATCCACAGAAGAGGACTACAGGGAAATATAGGGTGGCAGAGGACCACTTCTGTTAAGGGGTGAAGAAAGCACGTCTTCACTATCAGGGAGGGGAGGAAAAAAGAGAAAAGGAAGAGGAGGGACTGAACTTTTCAAAAAAAAAGCTACACGTACTTGTTACCCAGTGGGCCAGTTCTCCACCTACAGGTTGTATAAGATCTCCTCCCCCCCACACACCCAAACCCCACCCTCGACCCCAATTGCCCGTATTTTGGGACAAATTAAGACACTCCGATAGGAGAATAAAAGTTGTATCTAGCCGCCCCCACCCCAAAACGGGGCTGACGGGTGTGAGCAGCTGCCTGGCTGGCAGGGAATGGATTCTTCTCTCTTCCCTTTTGCATCATGTGCTTTTCAGGCGCCATGTTGGGCTCCTAACAAGCGGCTGCTCCACTCGGGGCCAATTCCCTATTCCCACCCACCAACAGCTCGCTCCCAGGTCCCCCTTCACCTCCTTCCAACCCACAAAACACAATTACCCAAAAGGGTACTGGGGGGAAAGGGGCGAAGAACCACTCCCCACCTTCCCAGGGGGTTAAAATGGTATTAACTCTTACTTCCCCACACCACAAACTGCCTTTAAGTCCCCCCTCCCCAAAGGGATCTATTCAAAGCGTGTGTGTCGGGATATACAATGCGGTGGCCTAAATAAGGAGTTGGTGAGCGGAAGTGGGACTCCACCCTTTATCTTCCCCACTCCCTCCCCCCCCGAGAGGCCCACGCTCGAAGCCTGGGCCAAAGACCGAGCCAGAGTTGGAGGGGGAGGGTTGGAGAGGAGGAACACTGTCCCCCCTTTGGATGGAAGCGAGACCTGGGATGAGGCTGACCCTAAAATCAGGGAGTATTAGAAGAATAGGAGGCTGCGGGGTGTATAAAAACCTTGGCGGTTTGGGCCTCGATGAGAGAGACGATCTCCTTGGCGAAGGGCAGGTTCTCCTCGGCTAGAATGGTCAGCATATTGATGTGCGGTTTGCTATTGAAGGTCAGGTCTTCGAGTGACGACTGATAATCCCGACAGGCGTCCTCCCGGGCCCCCGCAGTACCGGCCTCGGCCGGCGTCTGCTCTGACATTGCGCCGCGGCCCCCCTCCGAGGTCCGCCGCAGCTGAAGCTGAAGCCGCTCTCGATACCCCGCCTCCCTGCCGACTCCTCTTCCTCTCCCCGGATCTCTCGCGGCTCCGGCTTCACCACATGCTGACCGCGGAGGGGGGTTGGGGGACGACACCGGGGGGACCTCGGGTATGAAACGCCGCCGTCTCACGGGTGTTCTCCGTCCACTTCCAGCCGCTACAGAAGCTTCTTTCTCCACAGACACAAAATGGCGGCGGCAGTGGCGGCTCCAGCTCCGAAAATGTCTGTGTTCCCAACCGCTGCGTCGTGCGAAATGAGCTAGGGGAGGGGAAATGTGCGGTAAAAGGGCGGGGCCGTTGAAAAACAGCAGGCGTGATTGGCTCCTCCGGTAACGTCACGAGCCCCTCCTCCAGCTCTTCCGCAGGACATCCTGGCACCGCCTTCTTCTCGGGGCCCTACCCGTGCTTTCGCAACACCTACCGCTCAGAGGTGCGGTAGAAAAGACGGCCCCTCTCATTGGTCAATTCATAAGGGACTGTTCGGTCATTTGTTACCATAACAACCCATTCAGAGAGGCCAATAGGCCTGGGAGAGGCTGGACCCGAGGCCCAACCCAACCAGTTTAAGGGGAAAGCTCAGTCGTCCCCTCTTCGCCCCTCCTTCTGCAATGCCGTAGCCACTGAGAGGCTCCGTCAATCATCCTACCTCCCGCCGCCGCGGCCAGGAGGGAGCGGGGGGGCTCTAATGGGAGCTGAGGCTTTGGGCCTTTCCCAACCACGTCGCGTGTGGAGCCTCAGGTGCTCCCGAGAGCCTGGGCGGGTCCAACTGCCGGGCCCACTGTCCCTCCCGGAACCAAGACCGGGAGGGAGATGCCGAATTTACCCATCACCTTGGCAAGAGCTGCTAGAGTCGACTCTAACGCGCTGCTTCCCACATTCACGAACATAAACACCTAGGCCGGCTTTTTTGAATTGAATTCCCAGGAAAATGTCTTTATTTGGGGGTTGTGTGTCGGGGGGTGGGGGGTGGGGGGGCTTTTCCCTGGGGTTTTGGAGATCTTTGGGAAGCCCACTCAGATCTCTGGACAGGTTTTTCACAACAGCCACACCCAGCCCCCAACCTGATAGCTCCTCTCTCAATCTTGTGCCCTTAGAAACAGCCTTCGAATACGCTGTTTGGGGGACGAGGAAATGTGTATTTGATTTGTAAGGCTCTTTTCCCAGGCTTCTGAAAGCCTATTTGGAAGCTGGAAATAGTTCTCAAAGCAGTCAAATAGTTCTGCCGTGGAGCTGCAGCGGAACACAATAAAGATTTTTCTTTTTGCATTGAGTAGAGAGAGTAACCTAAGTGTAGGCTAAAATAAAATAGGTATTAATTATATAAAATTTGCTTCACCATTGTCCTTTTAGACTACGAGGCTCTGTAGAAATACTTTCTTCCCCAGAAGTAACCGCTCTTAATTAAATGAAGCAATTCTTTATTTCTCCCATATAAAGTAGAACTTTAATCTATTTTTGTTTTGTTCTAGGTTTTTTAGCAGCTTTATTGAACCTGCTAAATGATGCTAATTGATGTATAATAAACTGCACATAAAGTATACAAGATTATTTTGACATGTATCTTTCATTTCTTAAGGTGATATTGCATATGAATGAGAACTAAAGCCAGGGGAAGAAAACTAGTCTTTTATCATTTAAATCTAAAAAATGTTGTCGAATTATTGATCTCTATAATTTCATACCATTTTTAATGGTGGTATTCAGATATAATATTCAGTTATTCAGTTAAGATAAAGGAGGGAAATAGGTGGGGTAAAATAGTCCTCTAACAGTTTTCGTTATAATTTTAAAGGTGAATTTGCTAAACTTCATTATAGAAAATATCGGCCTGTCATTTTTAAATCCTTTTAACACCAAGTGCACTTAAAAAAAAAAAAGTTTTCAAAGCTCTGATTTAGCTTCTGTTTGTAACCCTCAGACTACACACAGAGTAAACAATATATGCTTAGCATATAAATCGATAAATCTATGTACCCACAAAGGATGTGGAAAACTCACGAGTGATATAGCAATCTTAATCGATTCATGTGCTATACTACAAAAATATTTTGTCTTCATATCCTCAGGACAGACTAGATAATCCGTAGTTTTAAATATACAAATGAATGTATAAAACTTCTCCCTGGCCAGCCTGGTGGCTCAGGCAGTTGGAGCTCCCAGCTCCTAATATCGAAGGCTGCCAGTTGTATTCCCACCTGGGCCAATGGGCTCTCAACCACAAGTTTGCGGGTTCAAGTCCAGTCCAGGTGGGCTCCGCCCCCTGCAACTAAGATTGAACAGGGCACCTTGAGCTGAGCTGCCTCTGGGATGGTTCAGTGGGGGCGTGGGCTCTCAACCACAAAGTTGCCAGTTCAACCATCCAAGGAATGGTGGGCTGCACCCCCTGCAACTAACAATGGCAACTGGACCTGGAGCTGAGCTGCACCCTCCACAACTACAATTGAAAGGAAAACAACTTGACTTGGAAAAAAATCTTGGAAGTACACACTGTTCCCCAAAAAAGTCCTATTCCCCCCCTTCCCCAATAAAATAAAATAAACTTCTCCCAGGATAGTTTCAGAGCCAGTTCTTTCGTCAGAATATGCAACTAATGCACTCTGTACCAACATCAAGCCCCAGTTATCCATCCGTCCATCTCTATATCATTTGCAGTGTGAACCTGGTAGGCCCTTGGCCTGGCCTTCATGAAATTTAAAGCCCAATTATAATCTCATGGAGTAATATGAAAGTGTACTACATCTGACTAGGAAACAAGGGGTATTCCAGAGCTATTTTCAGAACTGAAACCGATTAGATACTGTTTCTGAAGAACATGAAACCTTTCCAAATTTTTTGAGGAAATAACTACACTCCTCCCTTGGTTCACAGTGTTTACAAGAGCAGTTAATTCCTCCTGAAAAAAAAAAACCTTTGTTCTAGGCAATCAATTACCCTTCTGATATAAATTTTTAATATGATCAGAAAGACTGAAATGTGTATTCTAAACATAGAAAGGAAAAAGGAAATAAGGGAACAAGAATTAAAAAGCAATCCCTTTGAAAACAGATAGTTAACTAGCACTGCCTGCAGGTAGAATTTTCCATTAACATGGGAATATAGTGTGTGTAAATAACATACAGGAATAATATTTACACCATATATATACTATATGTATATATAATATTTACATCATATATAGTACATGTATATATAAGATTGATACATTGTATATAATATATTATGTATGATACATAATATAATATATATTCTTGCTAAAAACATTAACACTATTATCTAAACATTCTTTATTGTTTACACATTTTATAATTAGAAAAGTGGTTATACATCATGCTATTTTGACATATGGGTTTTGTTATAAAGTTCACTCTGAGAATTATGTGAATTAGCTTCACTGCATGCATCACGTTCTAAAATTCATTTCCCAGATTATTTGATGCTTGAAATTCTTGTGAGTCAAAATAAAAGCTCTTTTCTTCCTATCACTTCAGTCATTTTCTAGTATTGACTTTTGCTTTGGGAGTCCCAGTTCATCTAATACCAGAACTACTCTGTGCCAAGAAATAACTTAGGCCAAGGCAAAAATAGAGCCTGTTATCAGATAAGTGAATTAAACTGAAGAAATGTGTATATATACAGCTTGGAAAAACAATAACTCAGAATAGTGATTCAAAGCGGGAGTCTGATAAAATGGTTTTACTCCTGTCTCTGTAGCAGCTTCTTAGCCCGGTGACCCCAAGAAACTTATCTAACTTATTTAAGCTTCCGGGTTCTCATATGTAAAAAGGAATTCATGACAATTCTTACCTCATAAGGTTATTATAAGAATGGAGTGAGATGATATGTACTATTGTGGGACTTTAGCATGATGTATTTGACACAGCAATTTCACTTCTAAGAATACAAGACAGATTTACTCACACAAATGTGAAATGAAGTGTGTAGATTATTCATTTCAGCATGGCTTATAGTAGCAACAAATTGAAAAGAATTGAAATGTCTGTCAGTAGGAAGCAGGTCAAATTATGGTACATCTGTGCAATAGAACAGAAGATGTCATGCGGGAGACCCTGCTCGCTGTGCCATGTGTCGCCGGAGCAGCCTGTGGGGTCTTTGTTCCCACTCCCCACATAACAACGCAGGATGTGGCTAGGCCAAAAAGGGACACCCACAGAGCCATAGGTAGGGGAGTCAGACCACTATAGTCTCGCTGGAGGCTGGATTCACACGACGTGCAACCTGCTGTCCGCTTTTCTGCCAACTGACCAACTCCCCTCAACTCACCAACCAGCCCAGCCATGGCAGTTATATCAGTGGCCAATTGGCTAACCAGCTACAGCTGACGGCCAACTAGCCACAGCCGACAGCCATCTACTACCCAAGCCAGCACCTTTCCACATGAGGCCGAGAGCCTGGAAACTGCTCCCCAGAGCTCTGTCCCCACAGAAGTTCTCAAACTTTTTAGTCTCAGGACCATGTCACACTCTTAAAAATTATTGAGGACCCCCAAATAGCTTTAGTTTATATGTATTACATTTGTCAATGTTTATCATTTTAGAAATTAAAACTTAGAAATTATTAAAATATTTATTCATTTAAAAATAACAGTAAACCCTTTACATGTTCATATAAATAACATTTGTTTAAAAAAATAACTGTCTTCCAAAACCAAAAAAAAAAAAAAATCAGTAAGAAAGGTGGCATGGTTTATATTTTTGCAAAACTCTTTAATGTCTGGCTCAATAGAAGACAGCTGAATGTTTAGGTCTCCTCCTGCATTCATTCTGTTGCAATAACACGGGACATGTTGACTCTGGAAAACTATTATACTCTAGTAAAAGAAAGTGAAAAAGGAAAATAACATATTAGTGTTATTATGAAAATAATTTTACTTTAAAACCCCATGTCACTTTGAGAACCACCGCATTAGAATGCTATGTGGCTTTTTTAAAAAAAATGAGAAAGCTCTTTATGTGTTGTTATAGAACAATCTCTAAGATACACTGTTAAGTGAAAATAACTAAATAAAAGCAAAATACAGACCCTGTAATAGTATACTAATACTGCATTCATTTAAAAAAAAATTAGGGAAACAATAGATACATGTAAATATGTATACATTTGTATGTGTGGGTAATATCACTGAAAAATATACAAAAAAACTGGTAATATTACTTGCCTCTGGACAGGGCATCCTGGGAAACCGAGTAGGAGAAATCTTTTCACTTCATTCCTTATTTTGCATTTTGAACTTTCTGCCTTATGAAAATATTAACTAATCAAAAAACTTAAATTAGTTTTTAAAGAAAGAGATGACCTACAGTGCCTTATAGATGTCAGTAAATTATATATAATGCCTTTTTATTCGGAGATAAAACCATTCTTTTAAAAGCTTTTTTAACAATAGGCAAAATATAAAACAATTGAAAATCTTTTATTCTGAATGCACCTACTCCTATCAAAATGCCTCAGAATTAAATTCACAAAGTCTAAATATGCTGATAATTGCAGTTATTTTAAATCTGTTATTATAATGATTATAACAGTTGTAGAGATAGGCAAACAGGAATCTGAAAATAATGTCCAATTCAATCAGCAAATAGATGAGCTACCTGATCAATCAAATGAAGAAACCTAAGACAAATTAGAAAATTGTATAGAGCCAAATTAGCATGAACTTTGAAAGAAATGTTTAATACTAACTATTGGTTTGAAACGGTTTTTGCTGCATGTCAATCAACTTTAAACTTTCAGGGACTTTTAGCAACAAATATTTATTTCCTCTCTCACAGCTCTGTAGGTTGGAGGTGGCTCTGCTAGGTTTGATTGGGATCAGTTAGGCTTGACTCCAGGCGGCTGGTTAGGTTCGAGCCTACTCCATATATTTCCTCATTGTCCTTGGACCAAAGCCCCCTACCTATCTGGGATGCGTTCTGTTCATGGAGGGTCCCTGGAAACCAAGAGAGTAAGCAGAAATGTAAGATGCCTCTTGGGGTTTTCTTGGCCTGAAACTGGCACACTTGTCACCTTGGCCCATATCTCATTGACCAAAACAAGTTATAAAGCCAAGCAAGTCATTACTTGAGATAAGAGATGTTCTCTGCCTCCTCTAATGGGAGAAATGAAAAAGTCATATGATAAGGACATGTATTTAGAATTCCAATACAGGAAATTCATGAAGCATTGGGGACAATGATCCAATCTATCATACCGTTTTAAAAGAGCTCAATGTGCTCCTAAGAATCAAGAATAATGATTGAGTATCTGCAGCCCAAGATACAAAATCTCTGGTTCATGTATAACCACATCCTGCTGAAGTGGTAACCCCAGTGTCCTTGGGTTGGTAAACAAAGAGACAATGAAATAAATCAAACCCTTATTGGAATAATCTGCATACTTGGCATTTATTTGGGGGAGAGGGCAGCAAAATAGTGGCAGCAGTAGGGGTCTGCAGGCAGTATGAGCTGTCACCTTGCTCTAGTGCCAGGTTGGATCTTCAGCTTCCAACCATGATGAATATAGAAGTTCAAGGTGACTTTGCCATCACACATTGGCTCATCATGAAAGAGGAAAAACTACAGAAGCAGCATTTTTGCTGAGTGTGTGGCAGAGTTTGAAATTGAAGGCTGGGCTAGATGGCAAACACAGGGTGGTACTTACATCACAACGTGCTACTAAAAGAGAGTTTTCTAATACACACTGATCTATCTTCCCCTCAAGACATTTGAAACCAGAGATGAAATGAAACTAATTCAAAATGTAACCCACCCCTGACCACCTTCACCATTGATTGAATCAAAGGGATAGGCTCTTCTTCCTAAACGCCTAACAGAGGAAAAGGAGCATCCATTGGGGGAGGGGAGATAATATGTAATACAGTCTTTATGTTTTTTTAAAACAATGTCTGATTGACATCAATTAAAAATTAAAAGACTTGCGAAGAAACAAGACAATGTGACCCAAAATCAAAAGAAAAAAGTCAATAGAATCAGATCCACAGATGATGCATGTGTTGAATTAAAATAGACTTTAATATAACTATTATAAATATGTTAAAGAAATTTGAGGAAAACATGAAAAAATGAATGAAAATATAAAGAATTTCAACATAAAAAAAGAACCAAATGGAAATTACGGAACTAGAGGAAAAAATAGGAAGTTAAAAATGTAGCTCAGTAAATAAACATCTGGCTATTATTTCCGAGTCACTTTGATTTAATAAGTGAGATATTTTGGTACAGTAGCTCCCCCCCTTATTCTGTGGGGGATACATTCCAAGACCCCAGTAGATGCCTAAAACTGTGGATAGTACCAAACCCTATATATACTATGTTTTCTCCTATACAGACACACCTATGATAAAGTTTAACCTATGAATTAGGCACAGTGAGAGGTTAACAATAATAACTAATAATAAAATAATTACAAAAATATACTGTAATCAAAGTTATGTGAATGTGGTCTCTCTCTTTCTCTCTCTTTCTCCCTCTCTCCCTGTCTCTCTCTCTCTCTAATAATTTTTATATTTTTCAGCCTAAACTTATTCCTAAATCTGTGTAACCATCTCTTACTGGCAGTAAATGACTTGGTGTCCCTTGTTTCAGGGGAATCCCTTGCTAAAATCTTCAAACAGGTTCAATGCTTTCTGGTGCAACACACTGCTGTGAGTTGCAACACATTTTCTGTTCATGTCTTTTACCCACAAATTTAATGCCTTCTCCGTCTTAAGTAAGCACTTACCATGCACTGTGGCTATAACTTTTGCAGTCTGAGGTGTAACGGCAAAACTAGCAGGAATTTATTTTTCCTTCTTCGTAATTTCATTGATAGAAGGTTCATTCTTATCATAGAGCTTAGCAACCTCAGAATACAATTTCTTTTCTTTCCTTAACAATTCCAGAACTTTCACGTTTTCACTTAAAAGAAGCACTTTACAACTTCTCTTTGGTATATCTGATTGCCAGCACAACTACTCTTATGCTTTGGGGCCATTATTATATAAAAAGGGGTTAATTGAATACAGCCACTGCGATATCACAACAAACTGATAACAGACAGCTGCTAAGTGACTAATTGGTGGGTAGCATATGCGAGTGGACACACTGGACAAAGGTATGATTCACATCCCGCGCAGAATGGCACTAGATTTCATCAAGCTACTCAGAACAGTGTGGAATATAAAACTTATGAATTATTTATTTCTGGAATTTTCCATTTAATATTTTTCAGACCGTAGTTGACTATGGGTAACAAACTGTGGAAAGTGAAACTTAGGATAAGGGGGGACTACTGTCTGTAGTAGATAGAGACTTGAGAAACACCTTACTCTTATGACCAACATAGTAACATTCTACCTCTTAAGTAAATCATTTCCTCAGAGGAAGTGTTTCATTTTCCTTATGTCAATGAATATTTTACCTTTTGCCAGAAGTCTGCAAATGCACGCTATTTTTGACTCATGACCTTCTGTATAACTTCACCATCTAGAACATTTCAGAGTATTCTATTACAAACAAATAACTGAATTTATTTTTAAAATTGTTTTGATGTTCACAGATCATTCCAGAAAAAATCAGCTGCCCTGTAATTTCAAAGAAGCCAGGATTTTCATATACTTTTGTTTATTCACTTCGTTTTATAATAAATCAAAGAAAAAGACTGGTTGTAAGACCTTTTACATGGTGTTATTTTGACTGTCCTTGAAATGTTTTTACTCCCCTGCTACAAATCAAAGGCCTCAACAACAAAAGCCTTCTCTAAAAACATCTGCCTCGGAAGCAGAATTGTAACACTATACCTCAGATAATCTACTTTAAACATTTTTGATATGCTCAAAGAACTCTCATTGTTTTGAGATGAGCCGTATTTAAATAAACTGAGTATTACATCAATTTAAGTAAGTCACTTTTTAAAAGTCCTATTTGTAATTTTAGAGAATCTGACACACAACCTTATAATTTCCAAACAAAAATTTGTAATTGAGTAATTGATGTTAGACTTATATAATCATATCTAAAAGAACTCAAGAACTTGAAAAGATTTTGCTTATGAGGTCAAGCATTTAAAGTACTTAAAAGAAAACAGAATGTATTAAATTTATAAATGCAGTTTAAAGGTTTAAAGAAATGCAATTAACTAAGTTGCAAATAGGGTTACTTGTTTGATGAAGATTGTTTATTCAAGTGGAGTTGATTGAATATTAATCAGGCAATTTTTAACACATTCTAGATGTATAAATAAAATAATTGAATTTATTATTGTAACTCAAAGATATAATGAAAACTAAGTTTCTTCAACTGTCATTTTAATATATTGAATATTAATTTTTAAAAAGTCCAATACTGATTAAAAGTCTTTTCTTTGTACAAAGCCAGTCTTGGACAGTTAAAAATTCATGTTAACAAAGTCGTTTGATGAATCGGGTTAGGTAATACTGTGTTTCCTCAAAAATAAGACTAGCTGGACCATCAGCTCTAATGCATCGTTTGGAGAAAAAATTAATATAAGACCCGTCTTATATTATATTATATTACATTATATTATATTATATTATATTATATTATATTATATTATATTATACCCAGTCTTATATTAAAATAAAACCGGGTCTTATATTAATTTTTGCTCCAAAAGACGCATCAGAGGTGATGGTATGGCTAGGTCTTATTTTCGGGGAAACATGGTAACAATTTAAAGTATCTGGGATAATTTGAAATGAACATACAATTCTTTTGTTGAAATACAACAATAATCATCAGCCTGTTAGAAACCTTGGAATACCTTCTTGACAAGCTGACATTCATTTCACCAAAGGACTTAGAGGCCACGCAGGGTAGCGTAGGTTCCTATTCTCTCTATTCTGCAGCTAGAGCCGTCATTCTAAACATGTGCTGCAAAAACTTAAACGCTTCCATGGCTTCCCATTGCCCCTAGGATCAAGCCTTAATTTTTCAAGGTCCACTTAGGCTGAGCCTTGCCTTCTCCTGAGCCTCAGGAAGCCAGTTTGGTTCTCTATATTCCAGCCACATCAGCAAAGCTCCCAGACTCTTCCTTCCTCAGGGCTTTGGCAATGCCATCCCTTCTGCTTGGATTGTTCCCCTCAGTGTTCCCACCCAACATATACATGTCTACTGTCACTTTCCTAAAGATGACTTCTCTGACCCTCCAGGCTAGGTTAAGGACTCCTGGCTTTAGTTTTTGAAAAAGCTTAAGAGAAATCATATCTTTTTGTCATAAGGACATTCAGGCAACCTTAGCTAATCCTCTCTAAAGTATATTTAGGTTGTGTATTATATTTAGTTATTATACACAATGACTCAACTAACACCTTTGTATATTATTAATATACTACAACATATGCTGTCGGTGTCCCACAGGTATTCCCCTGACCTTCACTGTTTCCTTACTCTTGGGATCTCTTTCTACTTCAAGCACCTGTGACTTGGTCTCAGGCTTTCTCAGTGGGAGGAGAGGGCTTGGTCCAACCAACGGCAAGGTGTTAGCAAGTCATCAGCCCACCATCCAATGACAGATGGGAATTTGAGAATAACAACCTCAACTTTTTTGAGCAAGACACATCTGAGGCAAATTCTGTATAATTCCCCTGAGAAGAATTGAGCCCGAGTTGCCCATAGTTGTAACCTGTTAATTAATCTTGCATGCTTTATTGGCTTCCTTCCCTTACCTCTCCCATTTCCCCACTCCCTTACCAGTGATTCTGGGGGCACTGTTCCAATAAGCCACTTATTCTAAAATCCTTGTCTCCGGGACTATTTCAGGAACAACCCAACTGTCGGGTAGATGTTGAGGAAAATTTGCCTTCATTGGTTGATGTGAGCTTTTGTCTATTAGCTTTTGTCTGTTCCTGCATGTGAGGTGATTTCTGTGCTGTGATGAGGTTGCTTTTCTGTCCCCCTTTGGTCTCATCCTCCCGAGTAGGGAAGATATGAGATGATGTTGCTTTCTGTCTGTTCCGCCCACATCAGCAGATGAAGTGAAGAAGTAGCTAAGTTATACCAAGATGACGTGACAGGCACATGCCAGGCCTTGTTGCTTATCTGGATGAATTGGCCCTTCAGCCAAATGGGCAGCATTCATATCAGTAACTACCGGACCCACCCGGAACTGGCCATTCTCGGAGGGGGAGGCAGGAACAAGAAACTTGGCTCTAGGTTACCTCTGCGAGAACATTTAAGACAGACCTCAGTTGGCAGTGTAATTATTATTTCGTCATTTGATCATTTGTCATTGGTGATTTTTCATCATTCCAACATTTTGAATAGTTCCAGCAACATGCAGGTTACAACACCGGGCAATGTCCTGTCCTGACTTCCAGCCGCGAACCTTGTGAGGTCTGGCTGGTTCCCGGCCTCTCCAGGGTTGTTCCCCGCGGTTAGCCTTCTTGGGAACTTGTTAACATCTAGAAAACTTGTGTGCAGCTTGCACCTTACAGCATCAGAAGTCGTCTTGACTTCTAGCAACAACAGCCAACAGCAACGGCAACAGCAACAACATTCTTGGGAATTAGCAAGCAGCAATGTGGGAGATGCCTGAGTTTCTCTCAGCTACAGACCTGGCAAGGTTTTGATTTATGAGTTTTCCAATGCCATTCCCCACCCCAGTTTGGTGAGCTTTTGGCATCTACTGTAATAGTTACTATCCTATAAAGCTTATCACTGCTTTTGGATACTCCTTACTGATGTTATTTGTGTATTTAGCCAAGTGATATTGGATCAATAGTAAACATGTGCTGGGATCTCTTAAACTTATATGTATGTGTACTCCTTTGACATGACATTGTTATCAATGTATATAGTTTAGTCTTAACCACTTATACTTTCTGACATTAGCATATTCTATTAATTGCCTTTGTCTTTTGCTATTGCATATTGCTGAATACATTGATTAGATATTAAATAAATAATTAGCCCCATTCTAACATGTGTCCCTCCCCTTTCTTTTCCCCACTCGTCATTACACCAACCCAAACCCTTACCATATATTTGCTTACTTAGATTCATTTGATAATCACTAAAGTAGAATTCCTGGCTTAAGGGTTAAGCATTTTAAATTTTGATCTACAATGCCAAATAGCTCTCCAAAAAAGCTGGTGTAAGGAATGACTATTTAGCAAAGACCATTTAAATGTAAAAAATTGTAAACATATAATCTATTTAATTTCATATAGGATTTGAGACATATTTCTAGCAGTGAGCAATGGTTCACCAAATTATTTACTAGGATCTTTTGGTAGCTTCTTAAAAGACTAGGGGCTTTGGAGTCAGGTAAACCCAGGTTAGAGTCCCACATCTTACTGATTAACTTATTTGTTCCTCTTACTTGTTAACTATGTTATCTTAATAAGTTATTAACAACTCTAAACATTATTTTCTTTATGTGTAAAACAAGCAATAATAATAATACTAATTTCACAGATTATTTGAGGATTAAATGAGATGACAAATTAAAAAAACAATATAGTACTTGTCAAGTAGTTAAGACCCAATAAATGGTCATTGTTATTATTATTATAAAGAAAGAACAATGGCATTCATATTTATGTCCCATGGTACTGAGCACAGTACCAGGGATCTAGAAAATGCTCAAATGTTTATTGAATTACTGAATCTATACAGTTGTTGGAGAAATCAAATGACAGAATGTGTATAAAAGTGTTTCGAAAACTAGAAAATACTCTAGAAATGTGGTGCTACCTATCTACCACCAAACCCTGATGGGTCAAAAGCCTCCCTTTTTTTCGGAGAATAGTTGGCTAGATTGGTGTCACTCTTCCTGTTCTTCTCAAAATCAATATTTTGAGGCATTTTTTAGACCTTACTCTGACCTTACTTCCATTTCTGTGCCTATTCTGCTTGTAGGTGCCCCACTGAGCTGTCAGGAGCAACTGCTTCAGCATGGAATCTTACCGCCAACCATCCTGAATCAAACTCCATTAGGCCTGGGGGTTTGTGCCACAGGCAGGCAGATTAGGGTCAGAAGTATAGAGTTTTGATCTCACTTTTTTGAGACAGTCCAAATTTCAAATATCCAGAAAATCTAAACTGATTTTTGGGAATTGTATTTCTTTTTATATCAACTTATCAATTTATTTATTCCTTTAGATTTTTCTTGAATATCTGTTATGAAATAAGCAAGTTACAATATTGAACATGACAGCCATGGCCCTTGTCCTCGTGGAGCTTACAATCTTGTAACTTCTTGAATCACTAGATGTGGTTTAATTTGTATGCTTTTGCAAGGCTTTTTTTTTTTTTTTCTGTTTATAGACAACAAACATTTATTTATTACAGTTCTGGAGGCTGAGAAGTCCAAGATCAAGGTGCAGACAGATTCAGTGTCTGGTGAGAGCTCACTTCCTGGCTCATAGAAAGCCGTCTCCTGGCTGCAACCTCACATGGGAAGTTGCAAGGCTTTTTATACGAATAAATTCACCAGTTCGAAGAAAAAGCTTTCAAAGCTTGTGTCTGTATTTTTCATTTTTAAAAATATGATCACTTTAGCTGTGAAGTTGTGAAGTGGTACTAAGGATCATATCTTTCCCATATCCCTCTCAGAAAGAGGAGGAGGAAGAAGAAAGAAAATTTTACTTTAAAACCAGGCACTTCACTTGTTCCCTAATTAAATCATAGCAACTTCAGAGGAAGATGTTCTCATCTCCATTTTAAGAAGAACTGAGACTAGGGGAGACTAGAGTTCTTGCTAGTCTACCACTAACACATGCCGTTGTTAAAATTAGAACCTAGTGCTGCCTGATTCATCAACCTAAGCTCTTTCTCAACCTCATTCCACCTCAAATCAAGCAGCCAACTATTAAGCCAAATAAGTAATACTAAGTATTATTGAATGTTATGTTCAATAATATGTGATGTGCCATGGGTGGGATACAAAAGAATATGGTTCTTAAACTCAAGGGTCTTAAATCTGGTTGTGACACAAAAAATAACATGGACTAAACTAGGTGACTCCAAGTATAATAAGAGTTCCCTGAAAATTTACTTCAATGTGGGCTTCAGTGGTTCAAAACAGTTTCATAGAAAATACATAAGTTGCCCTAAACTCTTCCAGGCAAATGTATTTCCTATGCCACTAAGTCATATCCTGAGAACATGAGCTTTCTCACCTTCCTTCCCTCCGAGAATGTGAGCTCCATGAGGTCAGAAGCCACGTTCTCATGAAACGTTGTGTCCCCACAATCTAACACAATGCCTACTACATAATACTTACTTGGAGTGTGAAAAAAGTTGAATTAAATTGGGATGGCTCTTGAGAACTGGATATGGAAGGATGATTTAAGATGAATAGGGTAGGGGTGATAGTGGGAGCAAAAGTAAGGAAGTAAGATTGAATTTGGCAAGTGTGGTAGAAATAGTCTGAATGGAGCAGAAGTCTGAAAAACTGAATGCCATAGCTGTTCCTAGTGTTCATCGGGGCACTTATGACCTGGAAAGGAAGACTTTTCAATCCAAAGAGCTAACCTGAGATTGTGGACACTATAAGGGAAAATGGCAAAAGGTAGTTGTAACCATCATGAAAACAGAAGCAGTAGGAGCGCTGGAGAAACTTACGAAATACTCATCCTGTACCTTCTGTGAGCAGTCAATCCAGAGGAATCAGACTATAGCAATCACCTCTTCAGTGTTGTTAGACGGCATTCCAGGGCTGAGTTAATGATCCCATCTTTTCATTCTAGGTGAGGCCCATGAAAACATCCCTGAGCATTAAGGGTAGCCAATAAAAGGCACTTGTGTTATTGTAACCTTCCCCTGCCCCTTCTTCCCTCTTTCCCACTAGATCATAATGACTCCTTCTCATTAGCTGAGTTGCTAAGTTCTTTCGCCTGCTAGAGCAAATCAAGGTGAGACTCAAAAGACAAGGGGAAATAAATGAGTGTTATCCTGTCTTTTACTGAGAAGGCCCAATTTTGAGAGGCTGAGGGGAGGGGTCTTCCACGTGCTGGAGCCATTTAGCTCAGGTTTCAAGCACAAGGAGGCCTGAAATTCTGGCTGCTCTTTAGTGTTGGATCTGCAGGGGCCAGGGAAAGGCCTTGTCATAAATATTAATCCTAAATGAAACATATGCATCCCTAGGACTAACTACATCAGAAGGAGAAGACCGATTCAAGACGAGTGGCCTCAAAATGTGAAAGCTGCCCCAGCTCATGAAGGCTCTTCTAGGTCTAAGAATAAAGAGAAGAGACATAAACTACAATATAGATATGTCTTCGTGCCTAGAGGACTGGGAGGAGAATATTCTAGGGATTACTGTTGTCTTTAAAAGGATAAACTCCATACTTAGGTAATTTGAGTTTGTTGTTGTCTGAAGCTTACCGGTTTGTTTACAAAGACCTTTCACACACAATCATTGACTTAATCTCACAACAACCCTGTGGGGTCTTTATGTCCCAGTTTATAGATGAGGGTTTAGATGTTCAAAGAGGTTAAAAATATTTAAAGTCACCTGTAAGAAGTTCCAGGATTGGGACCAGAATCCAGGTTGTCCTTCACCTGGTCCAGTACAGTA
Source organism: Rhinolophus sinicus (assembly GCF_036562045.2). Lineage (NCBI taxonomy): Eukaryota > Metazoa > Chordata > Mammalia > Chiroptera > Rhinolophidae > Rhinolophus > Rhinolophus sinicus. The sequence continues at coordinate 111,975,294 of NC_133756.1, forward strand.
CTTTTTTTTTTCAACTAAACAAGTAATCCCAAAGTATCATTATGGTTTTTATTCCCACTAGAATAATTAAATCACAGCCTCAGCTCTGTTATCTTGCTAATAACTCAGAAAACATATGCTGAGTCTGACTGTGAGACAGGCTTAGGCTAGATGCTGGGAATATAGAGATAAATGAGTTACAGACTTTACCCTCAGGGCCCCCGGGTGGGAAGTGCTATAATTCAACTAAGAATTGGAAATAGAGAGAAATAAAGAAAGATTAAGAACATTTCAGATCTTGCTCCCCAGCACATGTCATTAGTTGGGCTCAAATAAACTCTTATAAGCCAAAAAAAAAAAAAAAAGAAAAAAGAAAAAAAGAAAGAAAAGAGAAAGAAAAGAAAGATCAACTCTACTTGCAGTGACTGGAGGATGGTCCCAGAAAAAGTGATGATTAAGTTGAAACTTGACATATAAGTAGGAGAGTATCTTGTGGACAAGGGGAAAAAGCATTCCTGGCCAAATGAACAGCTGGTCTAAAGGCATGGAGATGTGAAACAGCAAGACTTCAGTGTAATCATTATATGCTAATGAGTACAAGAGTTACACTTCCTAGAGTAGCTCCTTCCATCAGTAGCGCCCACCTCAGCAGTTTGCACCAGATTCCATTCATTCATTTCTCTTCATTCATTTAGCAAATATTTGTTGAGCCCCTACTATACAGTCAACTCTGTTCTAGGGGCTGGAGATATAACAAAATAAGCAAAATCCCTGCCCCTAATGAGCCTACATTCTAGTGAGAAGAAACAGGCAATAAAAAAAATAATGTGTTAGGAGGTGATAAGTGTTATGTAAACTGGTAGCTACCATAGCATAAAATCTCAGTTTCAAAAATACATTATTTAGGACTTGTTTGGTTACACATAACAGAAAAAAACAACAACAGCAATATAACAGAGACTTGCACAATATAAAGTTTATTTCTCATGTAAAAGAGATAGGTGGTCTAGGGCTATTATAGCAAGTTATCAAGTTGTCAGAGACCCAAGCCTCTTCTAACATTCTATTCCACTATTCCTAGGGTGTGGCTCTAATCCTCATGCTCTAGGACAGATGTTTCGCCCAAAATAAGACCTACCCTGAAAATAAACCCTAGTTAAGATCGTCAGCCAGATGGACGCATTTAGTATGTTACAACAATGTTCTAGAAGAAGACGACATGACTGTATTTGAATAAATGTAAATTGTTGTACATGAAAAAATAAGACATCCCCTGAAAATATGACCAAATGCGTCGTTTGGAGCAAAAAGTCATATAAGACCTGGTCTTATTTTTGGGGAAACACGGTAGACAGCAGGAGGAATAGAGAAGGGTGGGCCCTCTTCCTTCTAGAGAGATATATCAAGTACCATACATCACGTCTACTGCTGTGGCCCTGCCTAGCTATAAGAGGAACTTGCAAAATAGTTTTTTAGCTATGTAGTATTCAGGCAAAAATGAGCACTCTGCTTCCAAAAGGGGGAAAGTAAATATTAGGAAGTATAATAGTCAAGATCCCAATGGGAAACAAACAGTTGGTACTTTCAAAACTAAGGAAGGCTTATTTACAAAGGGACTATTATAAAAGTAAAGATCAGGGTCCCAAAAGGCACAGTGCAGTAACCTGGGGGTTAGCAGTGCTATGTTGTTACCAACCCAAGGTCCAAACGGACAAGGGGAGTGATAGGTTTCAGAACCCAGAATGAAAGAGGAATGTGTAGATTTGGTGCCCTCAAGAGGAACTGTGACTTTGGTTGAGGGACTCAGCCAGCCAGAAATGGCCCTGCAAGGAGGAAGCCAAGAGAATACACACCCTGTCCTCCCTCCACCCTCAGGCCAGGGCTTTCCTTTATCCTAAGCTAACCGAAAGCTGGAAGGCACTGAAGCCCTACGCATGGAGTGGGGAAGGAAAGTGAAAGTGGATCTAAGAGGCAAACAGGAAATATTAAGCACAAGAGGTGGTGGCACTCTTAGTCACAGGGACAAATCTGGAAACACCAGACTCCCTTTCCACCTTGAGTTTTGTGTCCAGTCCTAATTCTCCCAGGTCTTTTTTTTCTCTATTCTCTCTCTCATGATCCTTAGGCCTCCTCCCTGCCTGCACCTAATCATGCTATTTTGACTTTTTCTGATTATGGTTCTACCATTCCAACCTTTGATTAGGTCACTTCCAACTTCTTGATCCAGAACTTGTGAAAATTAATAAAGGAAACCTCAACTAACACTGGAGTCAGGAAGGCCTGTAGAGGGAACTGTCAGGTTCTATCACTCCCAGTGTCAATTACCCCAAACAGGAAGACCACGTCAATTACAGCCTCAGTTAATTCAGTTTCGGACTCCAAAAGTAAGAGACTACCTTGCACTCCCAAACAGGAAGTGCAGATACTTACTGGTACAGGAGGGAAGAAGATTTTTCTGTAGCCCAGCAACAAGCCCAGCCAATGGAAACGCTGTAGCTTAGCCAATAAGACGTCATTGTCACCTGAACTCTTACTTTGCTCCAATGAACTTTTATTTTTCTCTTACTGATGACTTCCTTGTCCCACCCTCTTTTCTATAAAAGCGTTCCATCTTGTATAACCCCCTCAGAGTATTTCTTCTACTTGCTAGATGAGATGCTTCCTGGTTCATGAATCATTTAATAAATCCAATTATTATAGATCTTCAAGTTTACTCAGTTAAATTTTGTTTATTGACACACTAAATACTCTCTTTTCAGGTATTATTCTCATAGGGTGTGCTCCCACTTCAATCAATGCCTATCCCAAGAATAAGAATAGTCCAAGCTTCTTAAGATTTTCCAAAATCTGAAATACAGAGAGTTCATGAACAATGATGCAAATTCATTTTATGGATCAGCACTCCAAAAACATGAATAATTCAGAATTTTAGTCATCCATTTTGCACCTGCCATTTTATTCCTAATCTATCAACTGGAATGTTCAGCTGGTCTCTTTCTTTGTGCTAGTTTAATTCCGGGGTCTGCTAATAATAGAAAACATAAATACCTCCTCAAACTTAACGATTACTATCTTGATGTTCTCTGTGGAAGATACTGATAATATATTTAATAAATAAACCCTGGGAACAGGGCAGTCAACCAAGGCATAATATCTTATTATCAGATGAATGTTCAGGCAAATTGGGTAACCACAAATCCTGGGAGGAAAAACTTGGAGGTTAAGCAAGGATTGAACATTTCTGAGAGTTTCCTTTTTCATGGTGTTTTGTTTTGTTTTGTTTTGTTTTGTGTGTGTGTGTTTTTTTGGTGTGTTTTTTGTGGGCAGTCTATGCATTAGTAACTACAGCCTCCACCACCAAAGTTGTTTCTTTTTCCTAAAAACAACAAACTGAGTTTTAAAATGTTTCAGCAAACTCTGAGATCATAACTATTCTGTTCCTATAAGGAAACCACTATTAAAACTTCTGTATTAATTTACTCACAACAGAATTAGTAGAATTGGTTTCAATACAGTCCCAACCACTTTGTGTGTGACTTCAGCTCCTAAGCCTCAGAGTCATCATCCGTAAATGAGAGATAAAAGCACCCACCTTCCTGAAGGTTGTAAGGATTAAGTGAGATAAAGTTTTTAAACCTTGAATCACAATGCTTAGCATTTAGTAGGCACTCAAAAAAAATCTGTTTTTTCCCTGTGTCTTTCATTAAATTATCATTTGATGTAAATTCTGTAATTACAACGCATCCCCTTCCAAACGGGTCTGGACAGATAGACTTTGAAGTCCTGGAACAAACTATTGGCAAACAATAATATGAAATTTAAATGTTCCATTATTATATGTCAATTATACCTCAATAAAAAAAAGATTCCCCCGGACATTCTTTCTCTTTATTAGCATAGTGCCTAGCAATAATAGGTGCTCAAAAAATGTCTGTTGAATGAAAGAATGCATGATTAATCAAATTCTCTCTCTCCTTTTTATTTTGGGGCCGGGGTGTAAGGTTGAGTGTTACCTTCCACTTTTATTTATTTATTTTTGATAGTCAATATTATTTTATATTAATTTCAGGTGTACAGCATAGTGGTTAGACGTTTATATAATTTAAGATCCCCTGACCAGTCTAGTACTCACCTGGCACTATACATAGTTATTACCATATTATTGACTATATTCCCTGTGCTGTACTTTACCTGGCCTTGACTATTTTGTAACTACCAATTTGCACTTCTCAATCCCTTCACCTTTTTCATCCTGCCCCCAAACCCCTCCCATCTATCACCTGATACATCTAGTACCCATCTGACACCATACATAGTTATCACAATATTACTGACTAAATTTCTTATGCTATACCCTACACGCCCATGACTACTTTGTTAAACAAATTTGTACTTCTTAATCCCTTCCCCTTTTTTGCCCACGCCCGCAACCCCTCTCTCGTCTGGCAATCATCAAAATGTTCTCTGTATCTATAAATTTGTTTCTGTTTTGTTTTTTGTTTGTTTTGGTCTTTAGATTCCACGTATAAGCAAAATCACATTGCATCTGTCTTTCTCTGTCTGATATACTCCACTCAGCAAAATACCCTTCAGGTCCATCCATGCTGCTGCAGATGGCAAGAACCCATTCCCTTCCATGCTTGAGCAATATTCCATTGTATATATGTACTACCTACTGTATCCATGCATCCATCAACAAACACCCAGGCTGCCTCCACATCTTGGCCATTGTAATCAATGCTGCAATGAACAGAGATGCACAGGTACCCTCTAGGTAGCATTTTCAGTTTCTTCAAATAAGTACCCAGAAGTGGGATTACTGGGTCCTTCTTCTCTCTTGTTATAGCCTTTGTTTTAAAGTCTATTTTGTCTGGTATAAGAACTGCTACCACAGCTTTTTGTTGTTGCTGTTTCTATTTCCATGAAACATCTTTTTCCATCCCTGTACTTTCACTCAGTATGTGTCTTTCAATTTGAAGGGAGTCCCCTGTAGGCAGCAAATATAAGGGTCTTGTTTTCTTATCCATTCAGCCACCCTATCTTTTGATAGGAGCATTTAATCCATTTACATTTAAAGTAATTGCTGATAGATATGTAGTTATTGCCACTTTATTATTCATATTTTTGGTCTTTTTTCTTCTTCTCCTCCTCCTCTTCCTCCTCTTTCTCCTCCTTCTCTTTCTACTTCTTCTTTGAGAAGTCCCTCTAAGATTCCTTGTAATACTGGTTTGGTGGTGATGAACTCCTTTTAGTTTTTTCTTGTCTGGGAAGCTCTTTATCTGTCCTTCAATTCTAAATGACAGCCTTGCTGGGCAGAGTAATCTTGGTTGTAAGTCTTTGCCTTTCATCACTTTGAATACTTCCTGCCAAACGTTTCTGGCCTTCAAAGTTTCTATTGAGAAACCACCTGACAGTCTTATGGGGGTTCCCTTGTAGGTAACTAACTACTTTTCTCTTGCTGCTTTAAAGATTCTCTCTTTGTCTTTAATCTTTGCCATTTTAATTTTGATGTGTCTTCCTGTGGGCCTCTTTGGGTCCATCTTGTTCTGGACTCTCTGTGCTTTCCAGGCTTGTATGTCTATTTCCTTCACCAGGTTAGGGAAGTTTTCAGTCATTGTTTCTTCAAATAGTTTCTCAATTCCTTGTTCTCTCTCTTCTCCTTCTGATACCCATATGATGTGAATGTTGGTATGTTTGATGTTAGCTCCTTATATTCTCATTTTTTTGGATCCTTTTTTCTTTCTGCTGTTCTGATTGGGTGTTTTCTGCTACCTTGTCTTCTAAATCACTGATTCAATCCTCTGCTTCATCTAATCTGTTGATTCCCTGTAATGTATTCTTCATGTCAGTTATTATGTACTTTATCGCTGACTGGTTCTTTTTTATGTTTTCTGTCTCCATTTTTTATGTTTCCTATCTCTTTGTTGAAGTTCTTGAGATCATAGAGCACCCTTATGACCAGTGTTTGGAACTCTGCATCTGGTAGATTACTTGTCTCCATTTTGTTTAGTTCTTTTTCTGGAGCTTTGTTCTGTTCTTTTATTTGGGATAGGTTTCTTTGTCTCCACAGTTTGGCTGCCTCCCTGTGTTTGTTGCTATGTTTCGGCAGGGCTGCTATGCCTCCTGGTCTTAGTAGAGAGGCCTTATGTAGTAGATGTCTTGTGGGGTCAGTGCCCAGTAGTTCAGTCTCCCTGGTCACCTCAACCAGGTGCTCTAGGTGTCCCTTTTGTGGGTTGTGTGTGCTCTCTTATTGTAGTTGAGCCTTGGTTGCTGTTTGCACATCAATGGGAGGGACTTACCCTCAGGTTAACTGGTTGTGAGGACTGGCGGTGACTACACTGGAGGAGCTGCTGTGCAGGTGCTGACCCTACAGAGCAGGATTCACTTTAATAGGGCTCTGGTGCCTGCCCAGTCTGCCGTTTGGGTGTGTCATCCTTGGAGGCAGCCAGGTGATGCTCCCGCTTGGTCCAAAGCTGGCCACCAGGTGTGCCAGCACTGGGGCCTCCTGGGAAAGGCCCCATGGCAGGCCTACTTCAGCTGCAGCTTGTGTTCTGCCCAGCATCACCTGGTATGAGCCACATAGCAATCTGCAGATGGTTGCCACCCACACTGGGCTTGGAGGTGCCTCAAGAGGCCAAGGGGCCAACTGAGGCTGGCTGCCAGGGTTGAGGCTGCTCAGTCAGAGGTATGGGACATGCTGAAGCCAGATACTGCTTGTTTGGGTTTTGTGAACCGTTGAGATATTTTAGGCATGAGCCAAGACAGGCTTGTTGAATAGAAAAGCCACTGGAAGCAACTTGGGTGGGCCACAAGTTGGGTAGGGTGGGGCCTCAGGGAATCACCTCAGTGGGGCAAAAAAGGGAGTTAGATTGATGGAAACACAGCTAAGGTGGCCACCTGCATCTGCACACCAGGAAGGGGGGGGGGAGCTCTACAAAGGAACAATGGCATCTGCCAGCTCCTCATCCAGCAGAAAGCTGCCCCTCCAGCCTTCATCCCAAAGACAATGCAGTTCCCCACCATATGTCCCTGCAGCCTCTCCAGCTGCTGCCCCAGCACTGGAGCTCAGAGCAATTGAGTCTGTCAGAAAGTATGTCCATGCACAGGTCCTTTAAGAGAAGTGCTTGGGAGTGCAGCTGCCCCCCAATATCACTCAGCCCCAATCTCTGCTGGTTTTCACAGCCAGAAATTATGGGGACTTTTCTCCCCAGCACTGAAACCTTGGACTAGGATTCCTGGTGTGGGGCTGGGACCCTTCACTTCTCCAGGAGGACCTCCACAGCCGAGATATTCCTCCCGATTTTTAATAGCCACATACAGGTGTGGGAATAGTCCGTTCGTCATCTCTGCCCCTCCTACCAGTCTCAGGGTGGCTTCTTCGGCATGTCCTTAGTTGTAGGGCTTTGGTTCAGCTAGACTTCAGGTGATTCTCAATGATGGTTGTTTTGTAGTTTAGTTGTAATTTTGATGTGGTCATGAGAGGAGGGAAGCACAGCATTTTCCTGCTAGGCCATCTTGACCAGAAAATTTCCAGAATTATCTCTTCTTTGAAGCTCTACATAATGTTATTTGTGTTGCTTTCTCATTTTTAAAAATAGACTTCATTTTTCAGAGCAATTTTATGTTCACAAAAAAATTGAGAGGAGGGTGCCGAGATTTCCCACATAGTCATGGCCCCCACACATGCACAGCCTCCCCAGTATCAATATTCTCCACCAGAGGGGTACATTTGTTACAGTGGTGAACCTACATTGATACAAAATTATCACCCAAAGTCCATAGTTTACATTAGGGTTCACTCTTGGTGTTGTACATACTATCGGTTTGGACAAATACATAATGACATATATCCACCATTACAGTATCATACGAAGTAATTTCATTGTCTTAAAAGTCCTCTGTGTTCTTCCTACTCATCCTCATTTCTCCTTAACCCCTAGAAACAACTTTTTTTCATGTATCCATTGTTTTGCCTTTTCCAGAATCATATAGTTGAAATCATACAGTATGTAACCTTTCCAAAATGGTTTCTTTCACTTAGTAATATGCATTTAGGACTCCTCCATGTCTTGATAGCTCTTTCTTTTTAGTGATGAATAATATTTCATTGTCTAGATGTACTACAGTTTATTTATCCATTCACCTACTGAGGGACATCTTGGTTGTTTCCAAGCTTTAGCAATTATAAATAAAATTGCTATTAACATAGGTGTGCAGGTTTTTGTGAGGACACATTTTTTGAAGTCCTTTGAGTAAATACCAAGAAGCATGATTGCTGGGTTGTATGGTAAAATTATGTTAAGAAACTGCTAAAGTGTTTTCCAATGTGGCTGTACCATTTTGCATTCCCACCAGCAATAGAGCCGCTGTTACTCCACATCCGCACCAGCATTTAGTATTGTCAGTGTTCTGGGTTTTGGCCATTCTAATAGGTGGGTAGTGGAATCTCATTGTTGTTATAATTTGCATTTTCCTGATGACATACGATGTGGAGTATCTTTTCATATACTTTGTGTTTCTCTTTTGACACATTGTTTTACATTTTATTTTAATGATATTTATGTATTTCCTTTATCCTTGCTATTAGCTTCACCCCCTGTGACCTATCCCCTGAAGTTAAGGATACTTCAACTAAATATATAGTGTTAGAAATTATTTGTACAAAATCTGCCAAGATTATTTCAGTTTTATTCTTTTTCATAAAAGTAACATGTTATTTTTCTACTACTATAATACTTTTTACATACATTCCCAAGTCTAAAGAATAGTAATAATAATAGTAACAGTATCCTGTATCAGATGTATTTCAATTTTTTATGCAGATGACTTCCATAGTTATACTGAACCAAAATATGTTTATTTTTTTAAAGCTAATAAATCCAAATGACAAAAAACAATAAAGGAGTGTAAAGCCAAATTACCTTAGCAAGATAACTCAGCAAGAACCACAGTGTATGTTTTACAATCAATTTATCTTTAATTAAACACTACACCCATGCTTTGCCCATGTTAACTAGAGTCTTCACTGGGACAGTGGTTCATCTGGCATGCTGGTTAAAGATACACATTTCTAGGTTTAATCCGAGATAGTGTCATTCAGTTGGTTGAGGATAAAACCCTGAAATCTATTTTTTTAAAAAGTATCCCAAACAGGAATAAAACTCTTCTGGGGTGCCTTTTAAAAATGATTTTGCTTTATAGCTTTGTTTTGTTTTCTAATTTTTCTACATTGATTGTGTATTGCTTTTTTAAAAAGGAAAATAAAATAATACTTTACTTTTATTAAAAATAAATCTTCCGGGCTATGTCCTGGGAGAATAGCTTTGGGTTATGTCCCAACATAGAGTTTGGAGGTTTAACTGACTCATTCCCTTGAATGCTGAGGCAGACTTAGAGTTAATTCTTGAAAAGAATCTGTAGTCCTGTCTTGGGGTATACTTGTGGCCTACTCCCTTTTTAGATTACTCACAATAAATTTACAGGTTTCACATTATTTTATGAAATTTGCAAGCCAATATCAAGACTCAGGCCCTAATAGGCAATTCCACAATTAACCTAAAAGCATTAATTGAAGGAGGTAGGTCTGAACTAGATGAAATAGGGAAAAGGCAGTGGTGTTAAGGACCTTGACTAAATGAAACAGGAAGAATAATATAGAAATGTGTATAGATTGGTATTTTCTAAAATACTTGTTTAGAAATCATGATCTAACTTTTTAATTTTAAAGATTTTATGTAGTTACAATGATAAATTAATGCATACTCATTAAATACAATTTTGAAAATACATAAAAGGATAAAATGATTAATTGCCCATAGATTACAAATGAAAAACAGACACTGTTTTATTTCAGTTATTTCTATCCAGGTTCTTTTTTTGTGGTATACATGAACTATACTGTATTTTAAATATCCCTCTGTGGTTTTACTGATTTTATTAATTTATACACTAGGACAGTAATGCTAAAACTTTTTATCATCAAGGATTTTTTTGTTGTTGTTGTTTGTACACAGACTCCACCTCCCTGCCATCATGAATTCCACATTTTGAAAAATGTTGTTAACCACACTGTGTTGGTTTATGTTGGTTTCCCCATCATAAAATTGCAGTTATAATTGTACTGTCATGAGGGTTAAATGAAGTAATGTTTGCAAAGCGCTTATAGTCAATTAACTCATAATAAAGTAACTCATAATAATTATTTGTTTCATTATTTTTAAATAGTCAAAATCATCTGTGACTGCCCATCAGAGCTGATCTGTCACACTGAGTTGATCATTACGACCCAATATTTAACATGTGAGTTAGTCTAACAGGTCTCACTTGAGGCTGAAAGCTGTTCTGGAACCTCTATTACCACTTTCATAGACTCTTTAAGTATCCAGAAACCCCACATTATGAGTTAGCCTTATGAAGAAAGTGTTTGTTAAGCTAAGGTAAATTTACCCTAATGCCAGTCAAAATATTATCACCAAGTCTAAATAGGTGGTATCTAGATTAATGGGAGTTCAGAATCCATTTGTTTTATGTTAAGACCTTGGAACTAGAATAATTTTCTCATTAAAAACTTTCCTTGAGATGGAGATTCATTTTGGATTTTTTTAAAATAGAGAGTAGGTTCTGCTTAAAAATATAAACCTATGGAACTTCTAGTAGTTAGAGTTATATTGTTTACTTCAAGAAAAGTCAGTGTCCATAATGAATTCAATAAGAAATATTACATCAGAGGTGTCAACCATATTCTTAGCCACATCCTTGAATGTCTTATTCAGCTACTCATAGCAAAACCTACCAAGCAAGATGAAATGATAACGTTACTGAGTCAGAGTTAAACGCAATTGAAGTCCAGGGCTTTTACAATGACTCTTTCTGTATAGTGAGTCTTCACCTTCAGAGTATTTTGGTACCATTAGTTTAATGGATAGAACCAGAGAATGTCTAGGACAAAATGCTGTCTGCCCCTTATCATGGCTTTAAATCAGAGCTACCAACTTGGTGTTCTGAAGACTTATTCTAAATGTTCTGTTTTAAGAGGAAATGTTATTGCCAAAGATACCCCTTTATTGTTGACAGAGAACACAGAGTGCTTTCAAATGTTCCTAAAGGTAGATTCATACTCCTTCACAGTACACCTGGGTTCACACAAGTTGTCAGAACTCAGTGTACAGCTGAGGTGTGTAGGCCCAGTGGTGACAAGGGAAAGATTTCCAGCCCAGCCTTATACATCTCACCATCTCTAAGAGTAGGATAATGGAAACGTCAGTGACTTTGGATAGTCCAAAGTTCACAGTCCTATGTCACTTCCTGGGTAGGACGACCTTGGGGAACTGAACATTGAGGAGCCCCAGTTTCTCAGTATAAATTAGGTCTATAAATGATACTTCATAAAGTAGTTGCAAGAATTAAACAAATGTAAAAGAAAACAAATATAAAAGGGGTTTGCCAAGTGATGTCTCTAGGAAAGAGACTATCGAGTCCAAAGGGACCTTTAAAAAATGTCATCCTCTTCACACACAGGGGTGTTTGTTATTACAGAGTCACTAGTCCTGAGGGAACCAGACCCTTGGCAGTAAAAGATGCCTCAGTTTTCCCCTGGCTCCTTTGCATCATATTGGGTTGAAATTTTAGCCTATGTGCAAAACAGCCAACTGTTTTGATCAAAGAATAGGTAAGGGATGCTTTTCTGGGGAAGTGTGGTGGTTTTTTCCTGCTTTGATAAAAGGGGTTAGAAAGAGAGACTTGAAGATATTTCTTCAGTTCCTGCTGTGTGCCAGGTATGGGTGAGGACAGTATGATGCAGCAGATATGAGCATGGACACTGGTACCAGATTACCTGGGCTCTACCTTTTACTGTGAGACCTGTAAGGATGTTGGTTTCCTCCTCATAACATTGCAGTTATAATAATACTGTCATGAGGGTTAAATGAAGTAGTGTTTGCAAAGCGCTTATAGTCAGTGCTACGTGTTTGATAAGTTCATTTTGATTGTGTTTAGTGTTCATTTCATCTATGTAGGTCTTGTTTTTTTCCACTTGATTATAAATCCCCATAGAGTAAATGAATCTTGAAGAGGGAAGGGGAAATTCACATTTCCCCTTGTGTTAGGAAGTGTCCCTATACCCACTCTGAGTTAGATTGTGTTTTATATGCTTTACACACATTTCATTCTTGCCTTTTGAGATAGATGTTATTATCTTTTTACAGTCAAAGGTGTACAGTTCAGCAAATACAATATTGGAGACAGAATTCAAATCTGGTCTAATGGCAAACCCCATACTCATATACTTTAATAGCTATGAGGATATACAGGGGAGAATCCAGTGCTTATTGCATGATCACATTCTGCTATTACTACATCTCTTTTTCTTAATTTAAAAAAAAAATTTTATTGGGGAACAATATGTGTTTTTCCAGCTCCAAGTCAAGTCGTTATTTTCATTCTAGTTGTGGAGGGTGCAGCTCACTGGTCCATGTGAGAATTGATCTGACGACCTGGGTGTTATGGACACTGCACTCTAACCAACTGAGCCAACCAGTTGCCCCTATTACTATCTCTTATCAGTCACCCTAAAATGTTTAGTGTATGTTTCTGAAGTAATATGAGGACATATACTCAATACTGTACCTATGGATCATAGGCATAGAAGCATTCATTCTACTTCTCAAAGTAAATACATATTTATGTCAGAGAAAAAGAAAAGAATAATTAACAATTATATTCCCAGGTGGAGGGTAAAGGAATGGAAGAGATGAAAAGGAGGAAGAAGAGGAAGCAAAGGGAAGATATTGTGCTGACTAGTAAATGTTATAAATTTAATTTACAAGACTGATTAACACAAACACGAAAATGCTATAAACTAATTTACAAGACTGATGAACACAAATATACAAGAAGCAGCCTAAGAAACATAGAATTAACTTTTGCCTGGAGGAAAGAAATGGCCAGCCGACAAACATGTCATGGGTCATCAGGAAGCACCCATGTGGACAGACTCAGGTGCACCCCTAGGACAGAAGAGTTTCAAGCCATGTATTAATAAAATGAGTGAGGAGAAGACGGGGACCCATTGTTATTGCTTCTGAGCTTTGGGTAAGGTTGACAAAGCAGTGGCTTTTGGAGTTGATTTTTGAAAAATGCTGTTCAGAATACTTGTGAAAGATTGTTCCATAAGACAATAAGTAATGGGATGGATAGGACAGATGTTGAATAAGCAGGAGAAAATGAAAAGGGGAAGCGACAATAGGTCAGTAGAGAAGAATATTAAAGGCACAGGTTTTAAAAAATCACACCATCAGTCAGATATTTTAATTTAGCACCTACTATATGCAGAACACTGAAACAATATGCTGAGAATACAACAGAATAATAATAGATACTATCATTTTTTTGAGTGTTTAGAAAGTGTCAGGTAGTATGATAACAGGTTACATACTTTTTTTCTGTTTTAATCTTAACAATAGCTCTCAGAAGTGCGGATTCTAGCCTTCGAAGTTTAATCACAACTAGTTAGTGGCAATCAGGGATTTCTAAACCAGGTCAATCTAAATTAAGATAATGTACTTTCCATCTATGAGATACAACAAAAGCAGTCATAAGAGGAAAATTCATAGCAATGTAGACCTACCTTAAGAAACAAACAAACATCTCAAATAAACAATCTAATTTTACACTTAAAGGAACTAGAAAGAGAAGAGCAAACAAAGCCCAAAGTGGGTAGAAGGAAACAAAGAATAAAAATCAGAGTGGAAATAAACAAAATAGAGTCTAAAAAACAATACAAAACATCAATGAAACCAAGAGATGGCTTTTTGAAAAGATAAACAAAATTGATAAACCTTTAACCTGATTCACTAAGAAAAGACAGAGAGCACCCAAACAATAAAATCAGAAATGAAAGAGGAGAAGTGACAACTGACATCACAGAAATACAAAGAATTATAAGAAAATACTAGGAACAATTATATGCTGACAAATTCAACCATGTGGAAAAAATGGATAAATTCCTAGAAACATACAATCTCCCAAGACTGAATCCACAAGAAACAGGAAATCTGAACAGACCAATTACTAGTAATGAAATCAAATCAATAATCAAAAAACTCCCCACAAACTAAAGTCCTGGACCAGATGACTTCATAGGTGAATTTTACCGAACAGTCAAAGAAGAATTAACACCTATCCCTCTCAAGCTATTCCAAAAAATTCAAGAGGATGGAAGGCTCCCAGCCTCATTTTACGAGGTCACCATTACCCTGATTCCAAAGCCAGACAAAGACATTACAAAAGAAAATAAAATTATAGGCGGATATCACTGATTAACATAGACGCAAAAGTCCTCAACAAAATATTTGCAAACCAAATTCAACAACACATTAAAAATATACACCATGATCAAATGGGATTTATTTCTGGGATGCAAGTTTGGTTCAAAATCCATAAATCAATCAATGTGATACATCACACAAACAAAATGAAGGATAAAAATCATATGATCACAGCAATAAATGCAGAAAAAGCATCGGACAAAATCCAGCATTCATTTATGACAAAAACTCTCAGCGAAGTGGGAATAGAGGGAACATACCACGACATAATAAAGATCATATATGACAAACCCACAGTTAACATCATATTCAATGGTGACAAGCTAGAATTGTTTTCCTTAAGATCAAGAAGAAGACAAGGATGTCCACTTTCACCTTTTTTATTCAACATAGTATTGGTGTTCCTAGCCACAGCAATCAGACAAGAAAAAGAAATAAAAGGCATCCAAATTGGAAAGGAAGAAATAAAACTGTCATTATTTGCTGATGACATGATACTATACATAGAGAACCCCAAAGTTTCCACCAAAAAAGTATTAGAACTGATAAATGAATTTAGTAAAGTAGCAGGATACAAAATTAATATTCAGAAATTGGTTGCATTTTTATTCACCAATAACAAACTACCAGAAAGAGAAATTAAGAAAACAAACCCATTTAAAATTGCACCAAAAATAAATTTATAAAATACCTAGGAAGAAATTTAACCAAGGAAGTAAAAGAACTGTACTCAGAAAATTATAAGACATTGAAGAAAGAAATGGAAGATGATACAAATAAATGGAAGCATATACCATGTTCATGGATAGGAAGAATTAACATCATTAAAATGTCCATAATACTCAAAGCCCTCTATAGATTTAATGCCACCCCTATCAAAATACCAATAGCATTTTTCACAGAACTAGAACAAATAATCCTAAAATTTATATAGAACCATAAAAGACCCCAAATAGCCACAGCTGGAGTTGGCGATATCACAATACTTGATATCAAACTATATTACAAGGCTACAGTAATCAAAATAGCATGGTACTGGCATAGAAACAGACACATAGATCAATGGAACAGAATAGAGAGCCCAGAAATAAACCCATGCCTTTATGGTTAATTAATCTATGACAAATGAGGCAATGGGGTAAAGACAGTCTAGTCAATAAATGGCATTGGGAAAAGTGGACAGATACATGCAAAAAAAAAATGAAACCTGGACCTCATATACAAGAATAAACACATAATGGATTAAAGACTTAAATGTAAGACCCGAAACCATAAAACTCCTGGAAGAAAACATAGGCAGTAAACTCTTTAACATTGCTCATAGTAATATTTTTTTCTGATATGTCACCTCAGGCAAGGGAAACAATAGAAAAAAATAAACAAATTGGACAACATGGAACTAAAAAGTTTTTTCGCAGCAAAGGAAACCATCAATAAAATGGAAAGACAATCTACTGAATGGGGGAAGATACTCACCAATGTACATCTAATAAGGGGTTAATATTCAAAATTTATAAAGAATTCATGCAACTTAACATCAAAAAAACTAAAAATCCCCAGCATGGATACTCCTCACGTTGGCAGTCTCAGAGCTGAAGCCAGCAACTGGAAACACCATCAACTACAGACAAAAATAAGCCTCAACAAACAAACACCAGCCAGTCTGCTGTCCTGCCCTGTGCAATGTGAGCTCAAGACTGAAACATCAACTCATGCCTGAACTTCTAGTCTGCCGCGGCCTGCCCTGCAAATGTTGGGCTTGTGAGCCACTACAATGTCACTGAAGTAAATTGCTCTGTCTTTATGCAACAAAACAAAACAAAAATCTAACAATCCAATTAAAAAATGGGCACAGGACCTGAATAGACATTTCTCCAAAGAGGACATACCAATAGACAAGATGGCCAATAGACATATGAAAAGATACTCAACATCACTAATAATCCAAGAAATGCAAATTAAAATCACAATGAGATATTGTCTCACACCTGTCAGGATGGATATCATCAATAAATCATAAAACAACAAGTGTTGGTGAGCATGTTGAGAAAAGGGAACCCTCGTGTACTGTTGATGGGATTGCAAATTGGTGCAACCACTATGGAAAATGATTTTGGAGGTTCTTCAAAAAATTAAGAATAGAACTACTTTATGACCCAGCGAGTCCACTTTTGAGTATTTATTCAAAGAAATCCAAAACACTAATTCGAAAAGATATATGCACCCCTATGTTTAATGCAGTGCTATTTACAATAGCCAGGATATGGAAGCAACCTACGTGTCCATCAATAGATGAATCGTATAAAGAAGAGGTGGTACATACAGAGAGTACCAAAAAAAAGTATACACATTTTAAGGAAGGAAAAAGCTGTATTAAAATTGTAATACTCAATATATACTGATAACAAAAGATGAATACAATTCATATGTATACCTGTTTTTGGCACCCCTGTATATACAATGAAATATTACTCGACCATAAAACAGAATGAAATTTTACCATCTGCAATAACATGGATGGTCCTGGAGGTATGACAGTAAGTGAAATAAGTCAGACAGAGAAAGACAAATACCATATGATCTCACTTACATATAGAATCTTAACAAAATAAATGAACAAACAAAACAGAAACAGACTCATAGATGCAGGGAATAAGTTGATGGTTGCCAGATGGGAAGCAGGGTGAAGTGAAAGAGGCGAAGAGATTAAGAAGTACAAATTGGTAGTTACCAAATAGTCATGGGCACATAAAGTAAAGCATAGGGAATATAGTCAATTATATGGTCATAACTATGTATAGTGCCAGGTGGGATCTAGACTAGTCAGGGGGATCACTTCTTAAATTATATAAATATCTAACCATATGGTATATACCTGAAACTAATATAAAACAATATTGAATGTCAACTGTAATTGAAAAATTTAAAAAGGGGGTGGGGAAGGGTGAAGGGGAATAAAAGGTTCAAATTTCTAGGTATAAAACAAATAAGTCATGGGGATGTAATGTACAGCATGGGGAATATAGTCAATAACATTGTGATCGTGTGGTACAGTGTCAGACGGTTGCTGGACTTACCATGGTGTTCACTTCTTTAGGTATATAAATGTTGAATAACTATGGTGCATACCTGAAACTAATATAGTATTGTATGTTAGCTATATACTAATAAAAATCTTAAAAAAATAATAATGTATTTTCCTTCTCATCCCTCCTCATCTTCCCTTTAATTTTTAAAGGATTTTAAACAATACATTTACTCCTATTGTTAGTTATAAAAAGATTACATATTTATTGTAGAAAAATTGGAAAACCCTGTTAATAAGGTAAAAAAGTAATAAGATTTTCCAAATCTATACTATTTTAAAGAAGTACAAGAAAGAACATCCTGAAACTGATACAGAACATGTTTGAACGATCCTGTTCTTGCTCTCACGTCAACATTGTCATCCTTTTAAAAAAATGCCAATTTGATAAAGGGAAAGGGAAGCTTTGTTATTTTAATTTGCATTTCTCTAATACTATTGAGATTTCGTGGTCTTTCATGTTTTTGGCCTCTTCTACTTTGTGTGTCAGACACTAATATCTTTTCTTCAGTTTCTTTGGAATGTCTGTTTCTTACTGATTTGTCAGATTATATTTAGAATATTAACTTTGTCTACTATATATAGTAAACATTTTTTCTAGTTCCTCTTTTGTTTATAGTACGTTTTGACATAAAGAAGCTTTTCATTCTTATGCAGTCAAATCCTTTATGTTAAGCAATTCCTTTATGTTTTCCTCTTTTGCTTTCTTCCCTTTGGAAAGACCTTCTCCACCCGAAGACTGGCTTTATCTTCCGATGGGCTGGGTTTTGAAGGAGGCAAGGGGTGTGGATTGACTCAGAGGAGGAGGAATGATTTAGGGACTCAAGGTGAATGCAGGGATGAGGCTGCTGCAGCCGCAAGTACAGATGAGGCCCAGGGATTTGCATGAAATTGGATTGCATGAGTCCCTAGAAGGCAGACACAGACAGGACACATATAGGCTTGAGGCCCTGAAGCCTGGACTGTAGAGCCTGGTATTGATTTGTTAAACAGGAAATAGAGACTCATGCTTACTTTTCCCAGGGGGAATCCCAGGTGGGAAAAGGACATTGGGTCAGGAACAATTTGGTAGAAATTGCACAGATACAGGGAGCCAGAGGGCTGGGATGCTATTGCTGTAATCCAGGCCCCAGGTGATGACATACTAAATTGACAGGACTGGCTGGCTGCAGAAGGAGAATGGAAGAAGCAGGTCCAAGAAATGTTTTTTTGTGACTTGGCACACTAGGAGACATACAAAAAATAGAGGTTAAAATGTCTCTGGTGTTTGGAGAAGGAGGTGAAGTTTCTGTTTCAATGACAGCAGCAGGGAGATTTGTAAGGATAAACTGGTCTCAGGTACAATGCAGGTGAAACCTAATCATAGTGTTTGGCTGTTCTAATTTCTGGGCGCTGGTGGAATATCCGCCATCACCTATGCCATGGCAAAGTTGAGAGAGCAGATCACAGGTAGACTGAAGAAAGCTTAAGATAAGGCAGGAAACTGGGGGGCATGGTTCTCTTCCCCAACACATGACTCTGAGCAAGGCCTGTGCTTGAAGGAAGATAAAGCAGCTTGCTGTCTCCTTAGGGATGTTTGGAAACTGACTAATTAATGAGCCAGAGCCTAAAGGGTATAATTTTAAGAAATGACAACTTCCATGTTGGTGTCCGTGCTTGGGGTGAGACCCTCTAAGTAGGGTTGCCAGATAAAACACAGATCTCAGTTACACTGGATTTCAGATAAACAGTGAAAAATAATTTAGTATAAGTACGAACCAATTGTGGTATGGGAGATATTTATAGTAAAAAATTATTCATTGTTTACCTGAAATTCAAATTTACGGTGTCCTGTATTTTTATTTCCTAAATCCAGAAGCCCTGCCTATAAGGGGAGATACCAGAAGTCTCCAAGAATATGGCAGTTTGAACTAGCAATTTGTGACCATTGGAAAATGGAAAACATGGCAGGAAATTTCAACTTCCCAAATAAGAGAAGATGTAAATCAAGCAGCAGGAAGAGGTGACCAATGCATAATAGATGAATTAATCAATATGTGTTTCTTGAGCACCTGCTTTGTACTTTGCTGGGTACTTTGGGGGCTTCATCAGGAGTTTTAAATTAATTCCTTTAGTCATTCATTTAACAAGTATGTATTGAGAAACTACTATGTGCTGGTCCAGGCGTTGACACTAAATGCCCAAATGAAGACGATAATGTTGGAGCTCACAACAGTAGGGAAGACAAGAGTAACTCAGTCTAGTCTCCAAAAAACATTTGGAGACCAATTCAAGATGGAATCGAATTGGGAATTAAAACTGGTTTGTAAAAGCAACAGGGTGAACTATCTTTATGGTTTAGTTAGCTTCAAGAAGCGGCCGTAGTGCAAAGGAAGTAGTGATCAGCCAAAGGTCACACATTAATTAAAGGATAGGTGCTTTGAGCCAAGCCTTGAGTCACTCTAGAGCTCTTTCTATAATACCACACTGCTGCTATAAGGAAGAGCTCATAAAATATGCCAATTGTTTTCATTGATATGAAGACGAAAAAGTCTGTACTCACTGAATGAATATTTTCTGAAAAGAAAGTGCTGAGTGGGAGCTTTCTTCCTGCAGCCTCCCCCTTTCCTCCAAGTTCCTGAACCCTTTGGAAGAGGGATTTCTTCTGTGAGAAAGTTGAAAGTGCAGGTGAGTTTTCCTGATGAGTATAAAATATGGTGAAGTGTTTCTTGCTTGACGGGTCTGGGAAAGCTGACCTAGAACTTCCATTGTCAGGGCTCTCCCTTACGTCTCCTTCTACCCTGCAGGGTTGGTGGCTCAGCATCTGATATAAGATTGGCTGTGAGGTCATGAGATCTCTGCAGCCCAACTGATGGGAAACCTAGCACCTCACTAACAGCATTGTATGTCTTTTCTTAGGGCACAGGTAGTACAAGGCCAGAGACAAAGGGACTCACTAGTATTTTTAAGAGTACTTCACAATTTATAAAGAGCTATAATCCACCTATTTCTCTTGTTGTTCAGAAAAATCCTGGGAATTATTTTTCGATGGAGAACCCAAATCTCAGAGATGATAGGTGATTAGTCCAAGGTCACATTGCCTAAAAATGTTAGGGTCAGGAACTGGGGCCACGGTTCTTCTCATCTCATATCTCACACTCTGTTCATATCATTCATAGTCATTGTCTTCTAGGAAATTCCTTGGAAACATACGAATAAAACCCTGCTTCTGGGGACCATCTTCTGAGGACTTGAGCACTTGGATAAGAGAACTTAATTATAAAGGGATTTGGCCTCTAACTCTAGCCCTTCTTATTCTCATAATAAAAACTACCATTTACTGAGCACATCCTGTGTACCATACATCATTGTGCCAAGCAGTTGACAGTCCCATCTATTTCATCTTCTCTACAGTCATATGTATGTGTGTATATATATATGTGTGTGTGTGTGTATATATATGGCTTATTCAGCCCCATGTGCTAGTAATCGATTGGGCCAGAACTCTAGCATTCGAGCCTAGGAGATAAGCTGCTATTATCTACTTTAATGTTCCCCTTTCTAGACTGTTGTTCCTATCTTTGAAATGCACAAAGTGACATGCTTTCATTTTTAAAATTTCAAAGTTCTTTCCTACATGTTTGTTGTGTCACAGACATAGGAAGAAGAAAACAAACTA
The DNA here is from genome assembly GCF_036562045.2 of Rhinolophus sinicus. Taxonomy (NCBI): domain Eukaryota; kingdom Metazoa; phylum Chordata; class Mammalia; order Chiroptera; family Rhinolophidae; genus Rhinolophus; species Rhinolophus sinicus. The sequence goes on from NC_133756.1 coordinate 111,996,340, forward strand.
TGATCCCCAAAAGGAGTCTCAAATTTGGAATTAATTTTACTAGTTGACCAAGAACAATCATTTGTGGATCATGTTTATGTTTCTGTTGTACGTTAAACTAAGCTCTCCAAAGCTTTAATTATTGACTTATTTAGGCTTTAAACATGTTCCTTTTCAAAACAACAGGAGTCCTGTTCATCCCGAACAATGTTACAGCCTTTCTATTGCCTCCCTTTAATAAAGACACTACCATACGTCAATGAGGTGTGAATAGCCCCGTTTTTGATCTTTGGATGAAATGTGCAGGGTTGACATCTCAAGAAAGGCTCAGTTATTTTGCTTAAGGCATACATCCTCTGACCTTTCAGGGAGAAGTGCCCGGGGTTGATTTTCCTGAAGCTTTGAGATGAGAAAAGAAGTCACAGTGAAAATGGGGACCTGGGGCAGGAATGTGAGCTGGCATAGCTCCTGCTAGGGAAGATCCAGTACAGAGTCCATATTTATTAAGCACCTACAATGCCTACGTGCTAGCTGCATGGGACTTGGGCACATGGGAGAAGACAGGCAAGTGAATAGGTTATTCAGTTTCCTCTTTCTATACAAAATGCCTGCAGAGTATAAAGGGTCAGTGCCCAGCGTGAAGTTCTAATCTCAGGTTCTAATCTGCAGGTTGGGGATCATTGATTTTGTTTTTCTTTTTTTAAGCTCACATCTCTTGAGTGAACCTTTTTTTTAAGTTCTGCTTTTTTAAGTTCACATACCATTTGCCTGCTGATATGCTAAATATTTTTTATATTCATCATCCAAGGCTCTGATTCCTTGTCTCTGAAATAGAGGCAATAATGGTAGCTACCTGGTGGGGTGATGAGGATAAAATGGCTACAATTTGTGAAGAGTGAACCCTGTGCCAAGGGCCATAACAAGCATAGTAATTATTTCATTGAACACTTACAAAAACCATGAAGGGGGTTCTCTTATTAGCCACCTTTCACAGATAAGCACATTGAGGCGCTGACTAGTTAATCGCCAAACTCACAAAGAAAAATAAGTAACAGAGTTTGGACTCTAATCTAGGTTGGTCAAAGGTTAAAGCTATGTGCTCAACTACTGATCTATGGTGTCTTCATAATCGAAGTAGAAGAAGATTCTGATGCACCGTTTGGCAATGGTTGCCCTCTGTTGGTTGTTTCTAATCCATCTTGCAACACTGTAGATAAACAGTTCTAAAAATTAAAAATTTTCTCTGCTAAACCACACTGGACAGATTTATTTTTGACCAAATAAATAGAAACACAAGGTCATCCCTTGGGGGCTTAGAAGCTAAAATGAATACATTTCTACTGTATGCTCTCTTTTTGCCTTAATTATTATTTTTCTTTCTTGTTAAAAACAGGCTTTGGTGACATTTGGGAGCAATCTTGAAGGGCAAAATTTACCAAAGGGAACACATAGCCTGAACTAAAAGTGAGAGGGTGGAGAGTGGAAAGGAAATTAATATTTATTAAATTCCTCTATATGCCAGTCATCTTAAGTGTGATTCACTTATTTTGCTCAAAGAAATTTTTGAGCACCTACTGTGTGCCTGAAAATATGCTGATGATGATCTATCAAGTTCCTACCATACAATTGCAAAATGGGGACACAAAGCCTCAAAGAAATTAAGTGATTTGACCAGGGTCACACATCCGGTTGTTGACAAAACCTAGTTTTAAACTGTGGTCAGCCTGCATTCATTATATTCTATTGAATGTAATTCAATAGAATTATATTCATTACATTCTATTGAATATGTGCTATTTTCATTATACTTTTCTGCTTTTTCCAGGTGAAACTGGAAAAGGAATGATCTGGGATTCTAAGCTGACAGGTCCAAGGTTTAAGTCTCAGTTGATAGACTCAAACTCTACTCTGTTCTCCATTGTTTGACTCACATTCCAGAGAAGCTGTGAAAGTAGCAGAGACCCATCAAATATTTCTACAGGAAATCTTTCTTATAGATTCAGGAAACTAAGCATTGCTTTAAGCACTATTTTGGAAAATCCCTGGTAACGTTGAGTTTGATTTCGAAGAAATGCCTTTTCGGGCTGCCTGTTGCTCTAGAAATTCTCTAAATATTACAGTATTTGCACATCTCAGAGGCAGGTCACTAGCGTTGGTGGGGACACATGCTTCTTTACTGATGTGTGATAAAAGTCCAAAGGGAGCTAGAAACAAGAGGCATCTAGTAAAATGTTTCATAGGCTAAACCACAGGGTCAGTCTCACGTTGGCCCCTGTCAGCTGTGTGGAGAGGCACATGTTTGAGAACGTCGTGAACTATGAACTATTCTCCTGTGCATTGGAAAACCAAACATCAAAGAAAACAGCTCACTCTTGAATTCTGTGGCTGCCATGTTTATCATCACTATCCTGCTTTTCCTTCTTAAATTGTTGGTATGATGAAGACACAAATCAAAGTAATTTACATTTTAGAAAAAAAAAAAACCCGGCAGGTTCTATCTAGCATTTACATTTCATAAATACCTGATTGCTTAAAGAAAATCATCTAATTCTTTACGTCAATAAATTTTCATTGATGACTTATCATGTGCCAGTCATTGTGATAATAGTTAATTGATAAAGTGATGAATGGCTCCTGTTTTCAAGAAGCTCCCAGGCTAGTGGGGAGACAACACAGATATGCAGAATCACACTCAGAATACAATGGGGTATTTTTCACAATTTAGGTACTTTCACGGCAGGCTTTGGGGAGTCGGTGCAGGTATATCCAGGCTCATATCCCTTCTGCTTCTTAACGACACAGGGACCATAGCCAGATAGTCAGTCTCATCAGTCATCAGTTTATTAATAGCTATTTGTTAGAAATAGACATTGCAACTCATAGCACTGTTTTGAGATGTAGCCCAGGGCCAGTCTCAAACATCATCAAGGTGATTGGCCATAACTTGCTTACCCATTGTTCTGTTAGTTTTGAAAAATAATACATGTGCCTGGTGGGAAAAAAAAGTTCAAATAATACTGAAGAGTATCAAGGACACTCTACCAAATGTCCCTTGTCCTTAGTTAGTCTCCTCAGAGGGGACCACCTCCTTCAATCCTTTGTTTACCACTCCAGAGATAAACTATGCTGAATACATATGCATATATATCTTTTAAATTTTTATGCAAATGATAGCATCCTACATGTACTGCTCTGCACTTTGCTTTTATTTTAGAGATCTCTCTGTATCAGTATACATAGATTGCAGCATTCTTTTTAATGGCTCTGTAGAATGACATTTTATTTATACACTGCAATTTACATAACAATCATCCTGTTGATAGACATTTTGGTTATTCTTCACATTTGCTGTTACAATGCTGCAATGAATAGTCTTCACATATAACTGTAGGGTAAATGGGGTGCTTGGTCAAAGTTATGGCCACTTTTGATAGATATTGTCAAATTGTTCTCCAAAGAGATTGTACCAATTTGTATTCCCATCAACAATGTATGAGAATGTTTCCCCGCATCCCAGCCAAAAAATGTAATGTCAACTTTTTTGATCTTTGCCAAACTGATGAAAATATCTTACTTAGTTTTGTTTTTCAGATCTTATTTTAAATCAAGTTGAACATCTTGATCATATGTTTAAAAGCCACTTATAGATTTTTTTGTTCAGAAAGTTTGCCATAACCTAATCCAATCACAGAAAATTAAAGAAGCTAATAGAAGAGGGTGGTTAACATAGAATACCCTATGTGACATTGAGACAAAAGATGAAGACAAGATCTGTGCAATAAAGATTGGTCATTAGGGGCAGCCAGATGGCTCAGTGGTTACAGCATGGCGCTCATAACACCAAGGTCGCCAGTTGGATTCCCACATGCACCAGTGAGAGGCAAAGGATTGAGCTTGGAGCTCGGCGGCTGGTTTTATCAGTGGTTGGAGTATGATGCTCATAACACCAAGGTCACCAGTTCGAGTCCTACATGGGCCAGTGACCTGCACCCTCCACAACCAGAGTGAAAAACAACGACTTGACTTGGAGCTGAGCTGCACTTCCCACAAACAACAACCTGACATCCTGGAAAAACACACTATTCCCCAATTGAAAAAAAAGAAAACAGAGATAAAAGGAATATTCCCCCAAGAAGTAAGAAAATTAAACTTTATTAAAAAAAAAAAAAAAAAAAGATTGGTCATTAAAAATATTTAGGCAGGAGAAGTTGAGTCATAATCAGAACTGTGTTTTGAGAAGTGTTTAGACAGCGTGGCACATGGCTTGGAAATGGCAAGACTGGAGGGAGGGAAATAAATCTGTTAAAAAGTTGTTGCAATAATCTAGTCAAGAGACAAAGTATTCTGAACTAAGCCATTGCCAGAAACAATGGTGATGATGAATACAATTTGGAAAGTATTTTAGAAACAGAATCAACATAACTTGATGACCCAAGAAATGTCTGATAGGAAAGAAAGAAGTACTTTAGGCAAATGAATGGATTGAAAAGAAAGGGAACACATGGTAGGGAATTGACCTCTAACATTACTATACATCTGCTAAAAGTAAGGGTTTTTGTTACATATATATATAACCTATATATATATTAGGTTGGTGCAAAAGTAATTGCAGTTTAAAAGGTTAAAAAAAGGTGAAAATTGAATAAATGAAAATAACACATATACACAGGTTGCATTCATTCAATTTCATAGTAACCTTAATAGGGGAATATTATAATCTATTTAAATATTAATGAATCAAATTAGAAAAGTTAAGTAACATGTACAAAATTGAAAAAGCTATTGAATTGTCCCGATTCATATCAGAATTCAAAGTTAGACATATCTGACTGCAAAACCAATGCTCTTTATACTATTCCAAGTTACCCAGGATTAAAGAGAAGGTTTAGGGAGAAAAAAAATTATCTTACATCATGCAGGAAAGCAAACTGCCCACAACACTTGCAAAGCACCAGGAATTATTCCCTGAGCTACCGTATCATCAGTGTAGTTGAAATATGACAATTCTCAGAGGAACCCATTATAATTCACAGCTGTCTCCATTCTGAATTGACCAGGGTCACCCTCTTTACAGCATAAAACCTCTTCCTTTCCCCTCTGTCATTTCTCTGCAATTCATTTGGGAAAACATGTCAAATTGTATTAAGACTTTTAACACTGCAAATATAGTCATATTCAAATGTTACACAAAAATGCCTCACCAAGAAGATAACATCTTCATTAACCATATTGACTGTTAAATTGGATTGGGATTGCGAACACATAATTAACATAACTACTTTGGAAGAGTAATGGGCTGCTGTGAAAAAAATAAAAAGTCTGCTTATTTAAAACTGGATGTTATGTAGTATTTGCCGAAGGAGACTGTATCATTGCTTATCTTGGAGAAATCATGTATTTATATTTCACTCAACACTAATCAACTTGCTAGCTTCTTTCCACATGCATTATTATTTTATTTTCAGTCTTTTCATTGAATAAATGCTTTTATTACTGTAACCAGGTAGTGTTTGCTAAGCCTAGCAAGGTAATTGATTGCATGGCTGTTTAGTCTTTTGTTCCCAGAGCTAATTATACACTTCCTGTACTAAGTCCTTAATGAAGTGAGTAAAAAAGTAAGAACTAAGCCAAAATCAAAAATATGAACAATAATATCTACCTATAAATAAATGAACATTAATTCCCCAGGTATTAAATTATGGAGTAAAGGTAGAGAATTGACATAATAACTCTTCAGAAAATAACACAAAAAATACAAGTTTCAAGTTTCTCAAATTTGGACCTGGATTAAGAGGGAGCTTGGTGTCAGATCAGGCGAAAACAAAACAATACAAAACAAAGGACAAGAAGGTAGTGGAGATTAGAAACCCCAAAGGCTATGATCGCCTTGGCAAATATCTGAAGAGTGAGCAGCATAAGAAGGGAGATCAGCCTTGTTCTATATGAGAACACAGACAAGAAACTAGAGGGCGTATCTGCCAGGAACGAGACTTTCTAAGAGCTTTCCCTTTGTTTAAGCTTCCCAAGGGAGGGGAGTGAATCTTGATTATCCATGTTTCTTAGGGCCCTACCCAGTACTTGACAAAGAGCAGGGTTCGTGGATTGAATTGAAGATACGGAATGGAGGGCTAGTGGAGATAGTGAGTTCATTATCACTGGATGTGGTTAGAAAGTTGGAGTGAACCTGATAAAAGATAGCTTTAGAGTAACACTTGATCATATTTGTGGTCCTTACTAACCATGATTCTTATATTCTAAGATTTCCAAGAAGTTTGCAAATCTTTAACGTAATATGGTCAACCTGTTTTCTGCCACATATTTTACCTTCAAAATATATTTCCCGTATATCCACTTCTGTCCATGTCTTCTGCCATTCTCTTAGCCCAAGACACCATCTTTTGGAATCTGGACTATTGTACTGAACTCCTAAAAAGTTTCTTTTGTTCTACTTTTGCAGCCAATGGAATCTTTAAGATCATAATCAGATTAGATAGCCCTCCTGCTTATAACTCCTTATTGGAAAAACATAAGAGAAATAAAAAGTAGAAAGGAGAAAGGTATTAAATTTTTTAAAGTTTCAAATACTTAGAAACAAATTCACTCCAAAAAAAAAAAAAATGTGCAAGATCTCTACACAGAAAACTATAAGATTTATTGAGAGAAATTAAAGAATTAAATAAAGAGAAGTTTATACTATGTTCATAGATTGGAAGACTCAATGATTTTAAAGATGTCAATTCACCCCTATTATCTGTAGATTCAATGCAATTTCAATCCAAATCCCAAAAAGACTTGTTTTGTTTCATTTATGAAACTCCATGCTGATTCTAAACTTTATAGGGACATGGAAAGAACAAGTAAATACTAGCCAACATACTTTTGAAAAATAAGTTAAAAAATATAAAGAAAAAGAACAAGGTAGGAGTAATTGCTCTCCCAAATATCAGGACTTTTTATGAAGCCATAGTAATTAAGTCAGTACGGTAATGCTGTGAGGAAAGACAAAGGACCACTGGAATAGGACACAAAATCCAGAAACAAACTGCTACAATCACACTTGATTTATAACAAAGGTGGCACTTCGAAACAGTGGGGAAAGGACAGTTTTTCAATAAGTGATGCTGGGTCATTAGATATCCATTCGCTATTAAAAAGAAAGACAACATTCAAAACTCAACACCAGGTAGATTGTAGCTGTAAATATGAAAAGCAGAACAATACAACTTGTAGGCAATACATAGGAGAGTATGTACTTTGAGGTAGATGAATAGTTCCTAAGCAGAACCCCCAAAAAAGCACAATACAGGAAAAGACTGAACAGTTGACTACATTATAATGAAGAACTTATGTTTATCCAGAGATAGCATTTGAAAAATGAAAAGACAAAACACAGATTGAGAGAAGATATGTGCAACACATATAATTTACTAGGACTTTTATCTAGTTATTTAGGGCTAACACTTCCAAATCAGTAACAAAAAGTCAAACAATCCAATTTTATAAATGGACAAAAGTCTTCAACAGGCACTTCATACAAAAGGATATCTAAATGGCCAATAAACATCAGTATTCAGGGAAATGTTAATTAAAACCGCAACGATCTACCACAATATACCCACTGAAATTTTAAGTATTAAAAAAGAAAAAGAGGAAAATGATGTGGACAATAGCTCTCATACATTGTTGAAGAGAGTGTAAATTGGTTCAACCAATGAGGAAAACTCTTTGGTATTAGCTATAGAAGTAAGGGGCCCATACACATACCTATGACCCAGCAATTCCACTCCTAGGAATGTACCCAATAGAAACGCATGCATACCTGTGCAAACATGTTCATAGCAGCATTCATTATTATTCATAAGAGCAAAAAACTGGAAACAATATGACCATAAACAGTGCAATGAATAAATGGCATATTTTACAGAATACTGTACAATGAAGAAATAAACACATAACCTATTGAGCTAAAGAAGTCAGATATAAAAGAATGTCACTGTATCATTCCATCCTCGAAGCTCAAAAACAAGCACAAACTATAGTGTTTAGGAATTCATTACTACACAGTAAAACTATAAAAGAAAGCAGGAAGTCATACTATGAAAATTCAGGATGGTAGTTACTTTTGATGGGAGGGAGGAGGCCAAGGGGCTTTGGAGATGCCCGCAGGCTCTATTTCTTGGTATTGGTGGTGGTTACGTGAGTGTTTCCTTTGTGATCATTCACTAAATGACACATTTTGTTTCGTGGACTTTTCTGTGTGTCATGCAGGGTGGCATGTGGGGTCTCTAGTCCCACTCCCCTTCTAAGAACGCAGGACATGGTGAGGCCAAAAAGGAACACCCACGGAGCCATAGATAGGGGAGTCATACCAGAATATTCTCGCTGGTGGCTGGGATGGAGACACAGGAAGCAGGAGCCGCACTATCCGCAATCCACTGTCTGCTTCTCTGCCAACCAAGCTCATTTGCTAAGTGTAATCCGCCGTGCTAACTGCAATCCGAGCTTGCTAGCTCAGCCACCATCTTCTTGCTAGCCCCCCATTTTCTGCTAGCGTAGCCATGGCAGTTATATTAGTGTCCAATGGCTCACTGGTTACAGCTGACGGCCAACTAGCCACAGCTGATGGCCATCCAATCACAGTTGATGGCCATTTACTACCCGAGTGAGCACCTTTCCACGTGAGGGTGAGAGCCTGGAAACTGCACTCCTGGCTCTGTCCCCACACTGTGTATGCATTATATTTCACATTTTGAAGAAAAGGTTTAGAAAAAAAACCCCTCTGCTCTGGAGGGAAAAAATGTGGCAAAATGTCAATAATTGTTGCAATCAAGTGAAGGATGTGTGGGTATCATGCTATTCTTTCAACTTTTCTGTAAGTTTGAACATTTAAAACAAGTTACAGGAAAAACTGTTTTTGCTCTAACTTCCCCTGTGTCCATTGCCCCATGTCATCCCCTTACCTTATGTCAAAACTTCTTGAAAGTGGTGTCTACTTTCAGGGTCTCCAGTTCCCTTCCTCCAACTCTCTCCTGAACAAACTCCCACCAGGGTTTTGCTTCCACTACAGCAGTGAAACTATTCTTCTGAAGGTGACTAATGATCTCTATGTTACAAAGTCCAATCATCCTGCCTCGGTCCTCATCTTTACTTACCATTTGTAGCATTTCACACTTTTGGGCTCTCTTCTCCCTGACACATTTCCCAGTTTTCTCTTGCTTTTCCAGATGCTTCTTGTCATTCTCCTTTCCTGGTGCTTTTCATCTTCCCTGACCTCTAAACATTGAAGTGGCCCAGGGCTCTGTCCCTGGAGAGCACATGGACACTTCAAATCTTTACTTCAATGTAGTTTTTTTCAGGGAGGCCTTATTCAGCCACTCTTATCTAAAACAGCAACCCAACACTTCTTAACTCCTTTTTCAGTTTGTTAAAATATGCTCCTTAGCACTATCTAAAAATGCTATTTTACATATTTATTTTATCTACTGCCTGTCTCCCTGCTACAATGTAACTTTGTCCAGAGCTCAGAATAGTGCCTGGCACACATTAGGCACTCAATCAGTGTTTGTTGAATACTTAATGAATTGCACTTAAAGTAAAATCTATAGTCCAACTTTACGAAACTCTGCTTAATTTGTCTTCTGTCAGCCTCTCCTCTCATTTCATACCCCTTTAATTTCTCTAAACATACCAAGCCCTTCCCCCACTTGGAGGCCTCTGCTGAAGAAGATTTTTCCTGGCTCTTTGCATAATTGGTATCTCAGGCTCAATTTAAACATAACCTCCTCAAAAATGCCCACTCTGACCACTCATCTTGCCTTCCATCCTACCCAATTACTTTTTTATCAATAGCCAAGACATGGAAACAACCAAAATGCCCATTGGTAGACGACTGGATTGGTAGAAACAGTGGTACATTTATACAATGGCATATTACACAGCCATAAGGAAGAATGAAATCTTACCATTTGCAACAACATGGATGGACCTAGAGAACATTATGTTAAGTGAAATAAGTCAGACGGAGAAAGACAAATACCATATGATCTCACTTATATGTGGAATCTAAAGAAAAGAATAAATGAATGAACTAACCTTGTTGTTCTTATACATCACAATTTTCTTGTTCATTTATTTGATGACATTTATTTATTTATTTATCTATTATTTATTTATTTATTCATTCATTTATTATTTATTCATTTATTCATTTATTTGATGACATTCATTTATTTATTATATGTGTTTATATACAGAGGGTACCAAAAAAATGTATACACATTTTACGAAAGAAAAACTATTAAAATTGTAATACTCAATATACAGTGGTACCTCGGTTTTCGAACATAATCTATTCCGGAAGACTATTCAAATTCTGAAATGTTCGAAAACTGAGGCACAGTTTCCCATAGAAAATAATGCAAAATGGATTCATCCGTTTCAGTCCTATACAATCAACCCCTAAAGCTGCAATTTAGCATGAGTTTTACTATCTAACGATACCATAGATCCTTGTGCTCGCTTCCGCAGCACATATTCTAAAATGATACCATAGATCCATAAAATGATACACAATGAAAGCAATAAACACCACATAGTGTACTGTAAAGGCAATAGTAAATAAACAAAATGTAAAAACAGTACTGTCGATGATAAAAATGATAATGTAATCCTGCCATTCCTCCCCTTGATTTTTTTTACACCACTGACACCTGGTTTAAACTCACTGGATCTTTTCCTCACTAAAAATTTTTCAGTTGACATTTGCTTTGTCCGATGTTTTAAAATTTGCTAAAGTGAGACACAGCATAATCATTGAAAGTGTTAGTGGCATGAATTACAGCAGCCTTGTCAGGGTGATATTTTTCAACAAAAATTTGCACTTCAACCCATTTTGCACACATTTCTTTGATCAGTGCAGCAGAAACTCTTTCTCTTCCCTCCTCCTCCGAAGACAGTTCCTCAGTTGCCGCCTGTTGCTGCTCCGTCAGAATGTGCTGAAGTTCTCCTGTGGTGAGTTCAGTCCTGTGATCCTCCACTAACTCCTCCATATCATCACTACTCACGTCTAAGCCCATGGACTTTCCCAGAGACACAATTTCCTTCTTCACCTCTATTGTTGTTCTGTTAATGATTCTCTTGGCTTTGCAGATTTTATCCATTCCTCACAGCAAGGGGTGATTGGCAGAGGGCTCTTGAGATGACATGAACACAGATTGATTGCACACAGTCACAAAAACAAATTTGCAAAAGGGATACATAGATTAGATGAACACAGATTGATGCACTGGGTTCCACACAGTCACAAAAACAAATTGGTTGCAAGAGTGCTCCTGAGATGAGCTGAGCACAGATTGATTACACACAGTCACCAAATAAGCCCAAATATCATCTCTGTGTTGCGCGGGTGCTCAGGACTCAACAGCCGACAGCTAGGCCTCAGCATCTTGCACTCAGCGGAAGCCACGTGACATGTTCAACTTTGAAAACCAAAGCATTTACTTCCAGGTTTACAGCATTCGTAAACCAAAGTGTTCGTCAACAGAGACGTTCGAAAACTGGGGTACTACTGTATAGTGATAAGAAAAGATGAATACAAATCACATTTGACTTCTGCAATTACGAGAGGTGCTCAAAGTGGTTACCATCAGCGTCCAGACACTTCTGATTACAGTGAACTGCTGCCTGAGTAATGTTGACCAAAGTGTCCACTTGTATACATTGTTTTGCACCTTGGTATGTATATTGTTGAGGGGTGGTGTCTACCTACCCTGGTGGGATGTAAGCTTCATGAGGATAGGGACCTAGTCTGTCTGTCTTTCTCACTGATATTTCCCCAAGATCTAGCACAGTCCTGAAACATAGCTGCTGGTCAAATGAATGTCTACAGAATGATGAATGAATAAACAATTAAGTAAATAAATGAAGAAGACAAATTTCTTAGTGTTTAGAGCAGGATTCAAATAGAAGCAATGCCATCACTATCCAGGAGAGGACAAAGGACATTTGTTTTGATGCATCAGGAGCCCAAGAATGACATACTCAACATTCCTTCAGAGTCAACTTCCTTATGACATCCTTTTTCCCTCGGAAGAGTCTGACCACTTACTGAGAGATAAAGAGCAAAAGTGGAAATAGTCTACCTGCACCAAATGTGCTCCTTTTGATGTGCTAAGAGATGGCCTGAAATGCTTGGTTACGGACAGTTAAGGATGACTGGCCTTTGAGATCTAGTGCCGTGGTCTGTGCTTGAAACAATGACGCTGTGTGGGAAGAGGAGGGAGAGGGTGGCTTCCTGGCTGGGGGCAAAGTACACTGTGTGTCCTACCCACTTCTCCATTTATTTTATTACCATTATATGTTTGAGAGCAGATTTTACAGCAAATTAAGGTCAGGTTTAAAGGGAAAAAGAAAACACAAGAGAGAAAAAAATGCACCTTTTCATGGAGAAGTTAGAGGGGCAGAGGGCCAGATCATTTTTCTGAGAAGGATGAGCCACTAAGGGCCAGGCATTTCACATAAACGACACCACTGAGTTTTCATAATAACTCTTCATGGTAAGTATATCATTCCCACTTAACAGGAGGTTTAGAGACATGAAGGATTTGGTCAAGCGCATGTAGAAGGTAAGCAGCATCCTGATTGAAACTTCAGTCCCTCTGATGCCAAAGCTCATACGTTTCCCACCATACCTGGTAGTCGGCCCCCTCTTCCTCCAAATGAATATCCTGGATCCCCAGAGCTGTGAGGCCTCACACGATCACCACAGAGTCCGTATGATGTACGAGGTCTGACAATTAAGTTTGCGAACTTGTTGCAATGATGTTGCTAACCTTTTTTGCTATCTGAGGGATTATTCATTATGAATTTGTACCAACTGGACAGTTAACCAAGTTTACTATTTGGAAGTGCTGAAAACACTGCGTGAAAAAGTTAAGAAATCTCAACTTTTCACCAACAATTCATGGTTCTTACAACAATGCACCAGCTCACACGGCACTGTCTGTGAGGGAGTTTTTAGCCAGTAAACAAATAACTGTATTGGAACACACTTCCTACTCACCTGATCAGGCCCCCAGTGACTTCTTTCTTTACCGGAAGATCAAGAAAATATTGAAAAGGAGACATTTTGATGACATTTAGGATGTCAAAGGTAATACGATGTCAAAGGTAATACAATGACAGCTCTGATGGCTGTTCCAGAAAAAGAGTTCCAAAATTGCTTTGAAGGGTGGACTAGGTGCTGGTGTTGGTGCATAGCTTCCCAAGGGGAGTACTTCGAAGGTGACCATAGTGATATTCAGCAATGAGGTATGGAGCACTTTTTCTAGGATGAGTTTGCAAACTTAATTGTCAGACCTCATATTTCTCTCCATTTTTGGTGACTAGTATAGTGCCAGGCACATAGCTGGCTCTTCAGTGAAGGTGTATTGGATAAAAAAGAATGAACAAAGGAGATGTCTGAAACAACATAGCTTCCCTTGTGAATTACATGCTGAGAACCAAAAACACTTAGAGCGCTCCTGAGGGTCTTCTTCCCCACTGCAGTTCTCCAGGGAAAGGATGTCTCTTCAAGAACAATGCAAAAGACCTCACAAAAAGAGGCTACCATCAGTCTGGTGTTGTGCTTCCTCTGCCCTGATCTGGGAGATACGCTGTTTCGTTGTAAAGCCCCTAGGATTATCCTCTGCTGGTGTAGTAGTTGCCAATAACGATAGCTAGCATTTATTGAGCAAATAGATACTCTGCACTAGACACGGTGCTAAGCCCCTTTCATATTTTACTTTAGTTAATCCTCAAAAGCCTGGGAGAGAGAAATCTGTCATCTCACTTTACAGGTAAGGGAATGGAGGTTTAGGCTGGTCTACAAAAATCAACTAACAATTGTGTGGCAAATACTGTAAAGTCCCTTCTTTTCTCTCTTCTTTCTTCTGACCTTCTCTTTCCTTGGTAAGATGTAAAAATATAATGCTGACAGACACAGTTGTTAGAGGTATCAGGAAAAGATTTGCCTAGTCAAAAGACTCAAGAATCCATGACAATGCATGTGTCCTGATGAATGTGGTAAGACAGGGCTGCTCTCAAAAATATACAGTTTTTATGGAAGAGAATGTTTTAAGTTTGATGTCAAAAGCCCTGGGTTTGAGTCCCGTCTCCATGACTGTCATTAACCTTGAAGAGCCTCAGCTTTCTCACATGTTATGAGTGACTGCTTGGCTCACAGTCTGTGCTGCAGTCTCTTTCTGCAAGTCAGGGGGACTAACCCCAAGAGACTCTCAGACCCCCAGGATCTACCTGGCACTGACTGAAGCCTCTGCGGTAGCCATCACATGGGGGGAGAAGAGAGCACGCAAGATCTTAAATGCCTTTCAATATGCTCCTTACTCAAACATCAACCATTGACACACCAAACAGTGAAGCACACACCGTAATACAATAATTGGGTAAAACAGAGTATGAACCAGTCCCAAAGTCAGACTCCTGGTGGAGCGAGGAAGGGTGGCTGGTCCGGGAGGTCGGTCCAGCAGAGAGAGGTTCAGTCCAAACGGAGCAGAGCAGAGTGGCAGCATTGTCACCTCTCAGTTGAGACCAACTTTCTGAGCTGCAAAAGTCCTCAGTTTTTATGCAGCTCTGAGTGCCTTCCTGACGTCACCTTATTGGGGCAGCCAGCAGGGGACCCTGACATCATCATATCTTCAGTAGCAGACCTTCGGGGTGTAGCAGGTTACACCCAATTACCAGGGCAACCAGGTGGCTCCCTGGGTATTGTCTGCTAAGTTCTTTGTGCATGTCCAAAATGGAATTACTCTTGCTCACACAAAACTCATTCTAAGAGCTTCCAGGGGCACTGTACAAATGTACCATGTTTCCCCAAAAATAAGACCTACCCCATAAATAAGCCCCAGTTAAGATCATCAGCCAGACGGACACATTTAGTACGTTATGACAATGTTTCGGAAGAAGATGACCTGACTGTATTTGAATAAATGTAGCTTGTTGTACATGAAAAAATAAGACATCCCCTGAAAATAAGCCCTAATGGAGCAAAAATTAATATAAGATCTGGTCTTATTTTCGGGGAAACATGGTATGAAATGGGGTAATACAAACCTTTTCTGGATGGCCTTGTAGTAAGGGTCAAAAAAAGGAATGTGATTTGAATACAGTGACCTTTCTATAAATGCTTACTATTCTTCGTTTTGGAGATGAGCTGGGCTTCCCCAGAGCACGCAAAGATCAGAGTCCACCACGCAGCCCCAGCAGAGTGTTCCTTGCCATCAGAGCTGGTGACAGTGAGCTTGTGTCCCAGATTGGACACGACAGTGTTGAGACTATCTGGACTATTCCTATGCAGAGTTTCAGTTCTTCCTTTGTACACAGACATTTGTTTACAGTAACAAAGAACTGGAGGCCAGCGGGTTTCTGAGGCACCGAGATTTGGGTTCCAGAGCAGTAAGAAGCGGGGTGAAGGAGACAGTCTGAACATGGAATATTTCTCCGTTTATTTATGTCTTCTTTGATATCTCTGAACAGAGTTTTAGTCTTCTTCCTGGAGATAGTCTCATCCTTTGTTACAGTTTTCCTAGGTACTTGATATTTTCAATGCTATTATAAGTTATCTATTTCAGATACCTTAAGACACTACTTATGGCTGGTATATAAAAATGCAATTGCTTTTGTACATTAGTCTTGTACTCGATAAACTTTCTAAGCTCTTATTATGTCTAAGAATTTATATGTAGTTGTTTTGGGATTTTCTTTCTTCCTTTCGAATCCTTAATACTTTTTATTTGGATATTTTTCTTGCTTTACTGAGCTGGCAAGGACCTCCAGGACAATGGTGAATAATATAAGTCTTATTCTCGATCTCAAAGAGATATTTTTCATCTTTTAACCATTTAGTATACTTTTAAGTTATCCTTTACCAACTTAAGTTTTTGTTTCCATAAGTATAAGTTTTTAAATAGGTATCCTATATCAGTTTAAGAAGTTCTCTTCTATTCCCAATTTTTCAAGAGTATTCTTTTTATGAATGGATGTTGAATTTTATAAAAATATTTCTGCATGTGTTGAAATAACTATATGTGTTTCATCAATCAGTTAAGGTATAAATTACATTTTTGATTTTTTAAAATATTAAATCAATCTTGTATTCCTGATATAAATACATGGTTATGATGTATATTTTAGATTTGGTTTCCTAGTATTTTATTTAAGATTTTTGTATCCATATTCAAAAATGAAATCGGCCTATACATCCCATTTACCTTTGTTAAGTGGGTTTTCTCATCAATCTTACAAAGTGGGTTTTACTATCTCCATGTTGCGGTACTTGTGACTCCTAACAAGTTGAACAGCTGACCAATGTCACATAGAGCTAGTTGGTGGCCATGCCAGGGCTGGAAATCAGGTCTGTCTGAACACAAAGCTTGTTTGTTTCCTCTAAGCCACATAGCTTCTGTGAACATATTTTCAAGGCTTCAAAACCAATTGCCCCATTCCTGAATGTTTCAAAAACATAAGATTGAGGGGAGGAGCATGACAAGGGTAATAGCAGCTAGTTTTGAGAGGCTGTGCTAATATCCTGATTCACCAAAGTGAACAAGAAATAATTCATCTGCATTTGAGGAGAAAATGTGAAGCCAAGAGCCTAAGTAGCTATTCATGCAATTCCACAGGGAATCAATTTTGCAAATAAGCATGAAAGAGAAAGAGAGGAAAACACGGTAATAGTTGCTAGATAAAAAACATGGCATGAGATCATTCAGAGACCAAGAGTAATCCAAATGACAGGAATTCAATTTCTCAAGATAAAAATATGGCTGCAGCCCAGTACTGTAATGTCCAGAAAATGTGTTAGAGTGAAGGGAACTCTTGATTATATAGAGACTGACTTGAGAGAGAAATCTAAAGTACACATTTCAGTTCTTAGATTTAAATAAACAACAGAAACACCTCATCAGGATGGAGGACGGATTCCCAATGCAGTATAAAAAAAATGTATTCGTACTTGTTAGGTATTTTTATAAAACTTAGAGAAATGTGTTGACCTGATTTTTGGGGGTGGTATCGCCATTCCTTGAGGTATTCCCAGGGTGTCTATGAAAAGTTTTGGAAACTGGAGTGTATATCAGTGATTCCTGACATTGTCTCAGACTTTACCCAAAAAACTTTTACAGATATTTGCTTATAAGCTGTCTCATAAAGTAATCTTTTTCTTAAGTCAATGAGGTTAGTCACCCTTTTTATTGTACATCATGTGTCAGACACTGTAAACAATTTATCTCTCCCTTCTCTAGATTCTTGTCAAACTTTGTTAGATTAGTCAGGGTACACTTACTGCTAAACAAACAACCCCTATATCTCAATGACAATAAGGGTTTATTTCTAGCTCACATCACAGTCCAATGCAGGTAGGAGGTGCAGGGAGGAAGGGAGAGGCCCTTGCACCTAATGGATCTGCTGGATCCTCTGACAGATGAGGAAAGAGAACATGGAGAATTTCAAGGGAAAGTTTCATGGGTCAGGTATGGACATGGTGTGGACCACTTCTGCGCGTATTTCATTGGCCAGAACATAGAAATGTGGCTGCAAGGGAGGCCAGGAAATGATCTTTTGTGTGCCCAAGAGGAAAAAGAAAATGTTTTGGTGAACAACTAGTTAGCCTGCACCACACTAGTATATAATGAGAATTAAATAGATTTTTGTAAAGAGTTTAGTTCAGCATCTCTGTGCACATAGTGAGGGTTCAATAGTATCACGTTAAACTCTTCTTCTCGGTGGGGTGGGTACTGGTATCAATCATACTTATTTCAGAGATGAGAAACAGACTCCAAGAGGTTTTTGCTTTCCCAAAATTGCATCTTAATAAATAGCTGACCTGGGATTAAATCTAAGTACGTCTGACAAGGTCCACTGTCTTAAAAACTAGAATGTGTTTGTTGGAGGCATTCAAAAAATGTAGGTTCTATCTTTGTACAGACAGGCCACACTCTCAAAGGTTCAGCTGCACTCAGCTCTTCTGATTTCCTTGGAAGTCAATTGTACTCTTTCCATTTGTCATTGATAAATGAATCTCGACCAATCATTGCTAAATATGGGATTGGTTATTACCATTCCATCACTACAGGTTCTGTTGCTTAAGCTACAGATCTCCAAAGTGGAGTGTGCTCACACTAGAGGTATGCAAGACATCCACTGAGGTGTGGTAAGAATTTTTGTAATTTCAATATAGAAAGAAAGAAAATTAACCTCTATTAATATGGATTAAACTTGGCATGCCCACACTGTCCTTATTTGATGATTACTTGTCATGTGAGGTATGAATAAAGGTTTTTTCACTTTCAGTATTTAGTGACATACGGCAGTTCAAAAAAGGATTTATGGATTTTTTTAAAATCTAATTTTCATTAAGCTACGTCTCACAAAATGAGCAACTGGTTTAAAAAGATTGCTGAAAAAACAACAACCTGTGAATTGAAGGACAAAAAAAAAAAGGCAGAACTGATACTTCTACTTAGTATCAGTCACTTTATGAGATTAAATACAATTATGATCTAACCAAATCAGACAAGCTGAACAACAACAAAAATTCCAAACTATTAAGTAGCCTATTTGAAATATTAATTTATGTCCACTATTTATAACAAATACAGAATCCTAAGTATGTATTTTGCCTTGAGGTGAAATAGTTTATTTCAACTTCATTTCATTCCTTAGAATTCTTGATTTTACCTACATTTCATAATGGACATCATATATTAGTACAGTAATATCTCTCTGGCATATATATATATATATATATATATATATATATATATATATATATACACACACACACACACATACATATACACACATATATATAGTTGTCCACAGGAGATGTAGCCCAAGACCCCAGCTGATGACTGAAACTGCAGACGGTACTGAATCCTATATATATTATGTTTCTTTCCTACACATACATAAAGTATAAAGTTTAATTTATAAATTAGGCAAAGTAAGAGATTAACAATAACCAATAATCAAATAGAATAATTATAAGAATATACTGTAATAGTTATGTGAATGTGGTCTATCTCAGAATATCTTATTGTACTGTAGTTATCCTTTTTGTGATGATGTGAGCTGATACAATCAATGCCTTGTGATGAGATGAAGTGAAGCAAATGATGTAGGCATTGTGACATAGCGTTAGGTTACTACAAGGGTTACTTGAACAGAAGCACTGCGATACTGGGACAGTAGATCTGATAACAAAGCCGGCTACTACCCAGCTAATGAGGGTGTGGTGTGTACAGCAGGGATACGCTGGACAGCAGGATGATTCACAGCCCCAGCAGGATGGAGTGGAAAGGAGCGAGATTTTATCATACGACTCAGAGTGGTGCACAGTTTAAAACTTATGAATTGTTTAGTTCTGGAATTTTCCATTTAATATTTTCAGACCACGGTTAACAGCAAGTAATTGAAACCATGGAAAGTGAAACCACGAATAAGGGGGTTACTGCTGTACTGACTTAGACAAAGCCTTTCCTCTATCTCCAGCTAAGGGTTCTGGCCTCTGAACACAGTTGTGACTAGTACTTAATGACCCTGCAATGAGTTAGTTGCTATTACTATATTAGGTTCAGTCCCAAAGCCCAAGAAGGTACAGATGATTCTGATGTAGAGAGACATTATTTATATAATAACCCCCACCATCTCACCTTAAGTAAACAACATAATCTGGTCTCTGTGGAGACAGTTTCTTTGCTACTATAACATTTGCTGCAATTATAATGCTAGATCTAAAAGACAGTCATATCGACTTGAGGAATTCCAGAAAGCCCTTCTTCTAACCCCTGTCTTTCAGTGTGACTTGAGGAAACCCAGGAAGACCTCTTTTAACTCCTCTACCAGCAAAAGCCCCTACCTCATTCCCGCCTGCAGCCCCACTATTAGCATTCATTTCTGGGAAGGGGACTACATTTACCACCTCACCCCACCCCGAGTTTACCTTCCCTGCTCTGTGCTCTCAAGCACCTAGTGTAAACCTCAATAACAGTATTTTGAATGTAGATTCGTGTTTACGTGTCTGCTTGCCTGATGAATAACATGCTCTGGTGGGGATAAAGGCTATCTTATTCACAGGCTTTGGAATTAGTGCTGACTATATGATTGTAGGCATGTAACTAAATCTCTCTCAACCTAGGGTCTCATCTATAAAGTGGGAAAATACTTCATAGGGTTTCTGTGAACAGTAAATGAAACAACATACTTTTTAAAATATTTGGCTCACCACTATTGTGCCCCGATTCCAAACCCACACTCCTTAGCTTAAGCCATTTCTCTAATAGTTCTTAGGAATGACAGAGCAAAATGCTATTCACAAAGACATCTGCCCCTGAGTTCCTGGCTATACTACATGTAAGTTTGGTGTTTGAAGAATAAAAATCAATTTCCTGAAAGAACTCAGTGGGGAAAAAAAAAATATATATATATATATATATATACACCAAGAAATTGTATACACATTTTAACAGATGTTATCTATGCTCAAGCAGTAGTTCGCTGTAATTAGACATGTCAGGACGCTATGGTAACTACTTTGAGCACCTCTTGTAATTGCAGAAGTCAAATGTGACTTGTACTCATCTTTTGTTATAAGTATACATTATTACAAGTAATTCAGTTTTTTCCTTTCTTAAAATGTCTATACATTTTTTTGGCACCCTCTGTACATACCGGGAGTGCCAAAAATATATATATATATACAAATGGACACTTTGGTCAACGTTGCTCAAGCAGTAGTTCGCTGTAATCAGAAGTGTCTGGATGTTGATATATATACAGAGGGTGCAAAAAAATGTGCACACATTTTAAGAAAGAAAAAATTGTATTAAAATTGTAATACTCAATATACACTGGTAACAAAAGATGAATACGTCACGTTTGACTTCTGCAATTACAAGAGGTGCTCAAAGTGGTTACCATCAGCGTAATTTTAATAGTTTTTTCCTTTCCTAAAATGTGTATACATATTTTTGGCACCCTCTGTATATATACATATATATATGGCTCATTTTAGGTATTCAATGGAAGTTATACTGTTTTCTCCCCCCCCCTCCCACCCAGCACAATAATAAATACCTTTCAGTGTATATTAACTGAAAGAATGATGAACCAATTAATTTATTTTGTTTAAGCCCTGGGATTTTCTTATAAAATATGAGTTTTCTTAGAATAATAATAACTTTTCAAGTGTTTACTATGTCTCAGGTAGTATGGTATATATGCTTTATATATGTTTAATCTTCACAACAATATGAAGTAGGTACTACCTTAATTCCCATTTCACACTTGAGAAAACTGAGGCCTAGTTATCCACAGTTGAGTGGTAGAGCCAAGATTAGAATCTGACTCTCAGGCCTATATTCTTAACCGCCATGTTTACTGCAGAGGAATACTAGAGTATAGGACTAGATTTTCAGCCATGCTTAGGACTAGAACAAAGCTGTATGTATTTGGATTTAGAGCAAACACTGCCTTGCCTAGGCCTTTCGCAAACACTTCATGGAGACCATCCTGTTCCCTCACCTGGAAGACTGCACCCTCTGAAAAGCAATGTGCATAGCAGTGCCAGGAATCAGATTCTTTGAAGTATACAACCCATGAAATCAACCTGCCTGGGCTCTGGCCCATCTGCCCACTCTGAGTCAGCTGGCAGGCAAAAGGGCCAGAGGCTCAGATGTAATCAGTTCCTGAACAGGCTCAACCACGCCACCTCCACCTTCCTCAGCTTTCTTTATCCTTCCAACCTGATTTCACAGAAAACTTGTTTGCAGGGAAAGGCACCACTTTTCTCAAAAATGGCCCAGTAACTCCCCTTAATCTCTCCCTTAGTAACTCCTCTCCAGGGACAGCCACACTTACTGTGCAGAAAACAATGATTAATGATAATTAATGCTAGAAGCTTTGGTAGCATATTGGAATGGAGTAGACTTTGGAGTCAAATCAGCCAGAGTTGGACAAATAGTCTAATCTTTTTACATTTCAATTTTCTTATTGATAAATTAGGGATGACAGTATTAACAGTATTTTATGGAGTTGTTATAAATATTGAGAAACTTCTGAATAAAACTTTGCTTCTAGGAAGAGATCAAATGTTAGCTATAACTGTGTAGCCTGGGGTAAGTGAAAAATGGAGACTCTCACTCGCCAACCAGAAAGCTTTTGTGTAAATTAAAAAGCCCCTGGCCCAGAGGAAATGCTCAAAACATTACTCCATTTGATCAACAACTCCGTTTTCCAGTTTAATAACAATAGTAAACAACTGGAGTTTCTTCCATCACAAGCCTGGTGAGATGCAGTCTTGCTGTCATGTATAAAAGGGACAACACTATTGGAAAAGAGGGAAGTTTTCAGTTGGATTATATAAGGTCCTAAGGATTTTATATCAAGGTAAAGGTAGAGTTTTCACATTTACTTTTCCTTTAACCAGTCTGACCCTCAAAACTTCATGGGGGTAGTTCTCATATCGTATTTGGAATTATTTAAAATACAGTTGAAACTTGAACAATGCGGGTCCACGTTATATGCAGATTTTTTCCAACTGACCTGCACAGTTCAAACCCGTGTTTTTCAAGGGTCAACTCCCCGGTTGGGAATCCCTCTGTGTAGAGAGCCAACTGTAGTTATACTTGGATTTTACAGCATGCAGGAAGTCGACACCCCTGCCCAGCATTGTTCAAGCGTCAACTGTATTTGTTTTACATGTCATTCTCCTCCACTCTGAGACGAGAACAATTTTTCATCATGTCTACTCAGAAAAAATTTCACTGATGAGGACACTGGCCTAACAGTGTTTTAAGCGGGTTTCTGAATGGGGAGAGGTAAAAATAGAAATAAAAATCATTCCATCTAGAAAGCTAGAGATATATTACATAAGGTAAGCTTTGGGACAAACCTTAATTTCTTCATCTGTAAAACTGCATAATTCCTCCTTCAAAAACCTTAAAAAGATAAAGTATGTGATATTGATCCTTTGGTTGTAGCATGTTAATGAACCTAAAACATGTTGAATACAATCTCTGCTCATAAAAAGAAAACTGAACATGACCATTAGTAAATACTCAGGAGGCATAGTGTGATTTTCCGTAATCTATAAAGGACCAAAAAAGCATGGTAGCATTGTAAGTTAGTGGAACAATTCTTCTAGGCTGATTAGATACTCAGAAATGTTTCCAGGGCTGAGCTCTTAACCTGGGGGCACATGAAGGGATTGCAGAGGGGCTGAAAATATTCCAAATACAGATGTGGAGATGGTTAGGGTGATGAGAGGGACTTGGCTGTTTCTTTTCTGTGTATAATGGAGGAGGTGACATCCTAGATGGGTCCATAGCTTTTCTAACATTCTAAGTGGTCCCTGGACCCAAAGAACCACTACTTTAGGGCGTGAGAAAAATCCCTATTAATTCGACAAACATCTGCCAAATACTACAGAGAGGCACTAAGTTGTCTGTGCCCTCAGTGGAGAATATTAAAAATAAATATTCTGAATTATTCCAATGATTTATGACATTGACATAATTTTTCTCCTTTTTGCTTTCAAAACCAGCAGGTTCCCTTTGTGATGTCTGTACATATCTGCTTATCTCAATGACCTGAAGAAGACAGACATATATAAAATGCCTAGCACATAGCAAGCCCTCAAACTTTAGTTCATTTTTCTTTACTTTTCAATTTAACACCACATGTATCTTCTTTCTTCCCCTCTTTAGTGATACTTTTAACATGCACTGAAATGGGATCTTGCTGTAGGAATGTGTATGCTATGCAGGATGGGAGTAGGAGGCATGGTGTGATTTTCCCTTCTCTACATCCATTATGACAGCACTATAAAAGTCCTTAAATAATGTAGGTCAAGTACCCTATGTTAAAAGTTCTGGCACATAGAAGGTACTAAATGAAAAGTAGTTAATAAATAACAACAAATAAAATCAAAATCAGAACAAGTGCAGACCCAGAGGAAGTGAGAATAGACGTAACACTGGTAAGTTTTAATAGGTTTCAGTCATAAAATGTGAAAACTACAAGGAACATTAGCATATATACAGTCATTCTACAAATGAGAAGGCTGCTCATCAGAGATCTGTATCACTGGAGCCCAGTTCAGATCAGCCTTAACTTTGCAACTTCTCACATCAAATTACATGAAATTTTAAGAGCTCATAATGCTAGCTAGAGTTTGGTTATTGTTATCTACATGTATGTATGTCCAGTGAAAGCGAGAGGGCAGAAAGGACACACACACAGACACACACACAGGTTTCACCTCTAGTTGGAGAACACTGAAGTGGACTTTAGAATATACTCAATCCAAACTTATTTTTTATAAGTGATGAAATTAAGGCCCAGAAAGGGGAAGTGACTTTTCAAGACAAGTTACTGGCAGAGTCAGTACTAGAATCCCAGTTATGTAGCACCAGATAAAGACAGATCAAATTTTACATGAAGGGCATCCCTCTTCAGGGCTTATATACTTTCTTTGGTGCTCCCTATCTTTGAGAACTCAGGGCCCTTAATACTACTTAAAACACAACACACTACCCATACCTATCCTTGTATCTCCATCTGCTGACCCCATCCTCTTTCTAAACACACACACACACACACACACACACACACACACACACACAGAGCCTACATACACCACAGGCACACTTTACTTTTCAACAGCCCGATCTATAAACTAAGGTACAGATGACTGACGATGGTGTAATGATTTAGTCCCTCTTTGGATATCAGTATTTCTAGAGGCTTATTAGAAAAGGTACTGTCCCAAATACCTTTTTTGGATAAAGAAGTTATACATGGAACATTCAAACATGACTTTCTGAAAAATAAAATTATTTACCACACACACAAAAAAAGAGGACAGCACAAGGACATTTTTGAGGTGATGGAACTGTTCTATATCGATTGTGCTGATGATTACCTGACTCTATGCATTTGTCAAAACTCATAGAATTATGTACCAGAGAGTGAATCTTGCTGTGTGAAAACTTTAAAATTAACAACAAAAATTTAAAGGGGGGAAAAAGTAATTTCATTGCCCATTAATACCCCTTAGCTTTCCTGCACAGAAGCATCCACAGCACAAGTGGTCCTATAGAGAATGACTTTCTAATGGTGAAAATTTAGTCGCTGAGGTAGACTTCATTGGGGAGATATTTTTGGAAATGATGGTTTGTAGTCTTCTTAAACCAGGAAATTTCCTATCCACTCCAATATATTATACTGAAGCTTTTCTGGCTTACAGATCTATTTTCCACCTTTCCCCCACAAGATTGTTATGGGAGAGTCTGTGTTTAGTTATCTTGGTGTCTCCAGAATCTAATCTCTGACATCTAGTGGATACTCAGTGAATATTTGCTGAAGAAATGAAAGTCCTGTTTTAAGCACAGAAGATGTGAAAATAAACGTTCTAGTTCCTGCTCTCAAAGGAACTTAACAACTAAGTGGTCATGTACTCGCAATGTAGGTAGTAGTACAGGAACATAACAGAAGTAAAAGGGGGCAGAAGGGAGGGCAAAGATTGAGTGTAGGCTGGTCATGGAAGCCTGGAAGCCTTCAACCTACCTTATTACGAACATCAGTGGTGTAGTGGCAACAGGAGACCCTTTAACGTCCCTTCATAGAACTGTGGCTGACGATGAGAAACCTTACTGGGTGACAGGAAAATAGGCGGATGGAGGTAGTCTATCTGAAAACGTGTTACCTAATCGCAGTTTTTTTGAAAAAACAAATTGAGGATGGAACAGCTTTTGATACACTTGCATCATTTTAGAATCTGTTACATAATCAAGTTCCTTCAGAAACTGGTTAAGATGTTAAATTTTATGTCACGTATATTTTACAATAAAAAAATTTAAAAAAAAAGGAAAAAAAATCAGGTCCCAAAGGAAAACAGTAATTAATGTCACCAAAAACAAAGTCATTCTGGAGTCATTTGACAGGCTTCCTTTAGAAGATACACCTAAGTGTTACAGTAATGGTTTTACAGTCATGGCATTAAACACATGACATAAGAGCCCAGCTATCAATAAATATTTTATTCTCAAATATCATGGTCCTCTCTGCACTGGCAATCAAGGATTACTATTCAGTCTCCTGTCCAGGCCTTACAGGGTTTCTTCAAGCAATGTTCTATTTTCTTCATTGTCTGGGAACAGTCCACTTCATTAGCCCAATATATCACAAAAGAATCATGTGCTGAGGGGTGGGATAAGCCTATTATTACTTAAGACTAAGCAATCCATTCAAGTTTTATAATAATTTAACATGCATGCTTACTGTGTATATGCCAGGCAGAAGAGTGTATGACCTACAGGTAATAACATTTGGCTGCCAAAGGCAGCTTACTCAATCCTGAGCCAGTTATTTTGCAGCTTTGTGCTAAAGGGAATGGAGAATTAGAAGGTAGAATCAAGTTGTTCCCTAGACATCTGAAAGCAGCTTTTGGGGAGCATTGTTTTCAAGGTGACTTTCTAAGTGTCTTCATTGTTCCACAATGTCACTGGTTCTACTTTTTCAGGTCAAGTACTAAATGATGCAGTAGACCCATAATTATTTTCAAAATATAAAATTGTCATGTGACATGCACAAGAACTGCAAATTAAAAAATACTGGAAATGAAAATTGTTCTGTCAAGTCTGGGACACACTGTCACTGTGTTTGTTTCTAAGTATCAAATTACCTAGATGACTATTGTGGAAAGAACTACAGGTTGACCATCCCTGACCTAAGCCCCTGGGGCTAGGGATGATTCAGCATTCAGTGATCCCTGGTTTACAATGGCAATAAGGTCCATATACCGTGTGTTACGGATCATCCCCAGCAGGGTCTAGGGCAGCAC
Organism: Rhinolophus sinicus; assembly: GCF_036562045.2. Classification (NCBI taxonomy): domain Eukaryota; kingdom Metazoa; phylum Chordata; class Mammalia; order Chiroptera; family Rhinolophidae; genus Rhinolophus; species Rhinolophus sinicus. Next base: position 112,023,215 of record NC_133756.1, read on the forward strand.
ACTGTAAACAGGATTTCTGCAGTGAACTGAATGAATCCTCATACCTAGCAGCACGGGTAAAGTCTATAAATGGCTTCAAATCAGCACAGGTCAGGCCACGTTAACTTCCCAAGTACCCCATTTTCTCACCTGTAAAATGAAGTGCTATTTAACTTTTTTATGAATTAACCAATGTGAGTGCTTCTGAGTCAGAACTGAAATATTCTGTATATGTATCATGCACTAATTTAGACATATTGGTCTGGGGCTGCCCATGTGGATCAAAATGGGCTTGAAAATACAATTCACTGTAATTTTCTTAGTCCAATGTTTTTGACTAAACAAGCTACCGTGTTTCCTAGCTGGACAATCCGCTCTAACGCATCTTTTGGAGCAAAAATTAATGTAAGACCCGGTCTTATATTACCCGGTCTAATGTCAGATAAGACCAAGTCTTATAGTAAAATAAGATCGAGTCAATTTATATTAATTATTGCTCCAAAAGATGTATTACAACGGATTGTCCAGCTAGGTCTTATTTTCAGGGAAACATGGTATGTGAAAACATACCCACTTGTATTGCTGGGGGGTGTAGAAGGGGAACTTAAAAAATCCTTTTAGCTGTAAATTACCACTGCAAACCCCAGAAACCTTGAAATGTTTTTCTTAGAAAGATACCAAGTATGAGCACATTGTGGAGCAGAGAAAATTGCAATATAAACTTCAGCTTATTTAAAGTGTTAAAAAGTATTTTCAAGCGTTTTTTTAAAATGTGCTTTAAATAATTATGGAACTTTCATTTCACCATACTGCCTTAATTTCACATGGTTGTTTTATCTCTTTGGGAAATATGGGGCAAAGACCATATTTATAGTTGGCCAAATCAGTACTTAGGTTTGGGACATTTACTTCGTTTCCCCTAAAATAGACTAGTAGTGGTTCTTGTGTAGATTTTGAGTCAAACAAACCTGAGCTCTATTTTTAATTCTTCCACTTAATGGGTGACCCTAAGCAGACTTGTGCCTTAATTTAAAAATGGAAGTGATTCCTACCTTAAGTGCTGCTGAATGCAAATGGTAGGTAAAATGTTATTAGTGAATCTATTACAGACGATGTTCTTTCCTTCATTCAGTTATCGAGCTCTTACTGTATACCAAGTGTAGTGGATATAGACAAGCTTGGGTACTAAACACTTTCAGACAATAAATAGTAAAGCAGTCTTTCCCTACCTGCCCCTAACAAGATAATTTATTACTTCCTAAAAGTATGAGTCTCCATGAGAAATATGAGCCTTAAATCTACTTTGATAAATTTGACTTTGAATTGAGGCCCAACACCACAAGTTTTTCAGTGCTTAGGTCTCTAAGGACCTTAATCAGGCCATCGATACAACAGTGAAAAAGATAAAGCTCCTATCATTAAAAACTTAACCAGGGTTCTTTATCAGTTCATAGATAGAATTCAGGGGTTCCGTGAACTTAGAATGGGGAAAATTACATCTCCATTTTCAGTAACTTGTGATATAATTTGAACGTAGACAACAGATCATAGTTAGCAGTAAATATGGCTCACAGTTGAAGTTCTCATGACTGTTGCACATGACTTGAAATATTTGTTCACCACTGTTGAAATTAGGGTCAGTGCTAGATCTTGTTAACCGAGTTAATAAAGCTATACAGTGGTACCTCGGTTTTCGAACGTAATCCATTCCGGAAGACTGGTCGAGTTCTGAAACGTTCGAAAACAGCCAACAGCTAGGCCTCAGGATCTTGCACTCAGTGAAAGCCCCGTGACATGTTTGATTTCCAAGGCGTGTTTGAAAACCGAAATGTTTGCCAACAGAGACGTTTGAAAACCGAGGTACTACTGTATATTTCTGTATCAAAAGTTTTAAATTTTAAAAGTAATTTTATTATTGGCTCCCTTTGCAATATACTGTACTTTAAGCATTAAAAGTTTCTTTTGAAAAGTGATCCGTAGGCTTCACTAGATTGACAAAGGGGTCTACGACACTAAAAAGGTTGAGTTGACTGGTGTCCATAGTTATAGTCACGGGTCCTAGTCACCATTGGTACCACCAGGGCCTTGTACTTGGAACTCAATACAAACTTACAGAATGAAATGACTTAAACTGGTTGAAACTGTGCCCCCCAAGTATTGACACCTTGGATATCCATGTCTAGAATACTGTAGTTTTTTTAAAAATATTTTTTTAATCAAATGCTTTAGATGAAGACATGGATCATGTAACTTCCCTAAGAAAACTTTATTATACCTTACTTAAGCAATACTTGTTCATGTGGTTGAATTATATTATTCTTCACTGAATATACATACACAGAAACACTAAAAAATTTTGGCATCAATCTTAGAACTGTATCGAGATACTGTGCACAATGGAAAGACTGGAGTAGGAACACAAAATAGAGGGGGCTTGTATTTACAGGTATAACTTTGGCAAATTATTTCACCTTGGTACTTCCAAGTAAAATTAGCTGGAGAGGAATCACCCAGTGAGCTTATTAAACGGCTATATTCACAAACATATTTATTAGATTGGTGCAAAATTAACTGCAGCTTAAAAGGTTAAAAACTGCAAAAACTGCAATTACTTTTGCACCAACCTAATATTAATATATTTGATTAAGTTCATCTTCATGTAGTTATTCTTGTAAAGAAATATTTTCTAGTGAGACTTTATCCAAACCTATAAAAATTGAAAAATAAAAATCAAAGGATAAAGAGGGCAGACTTTTCTAGTTAATCATTAACTATGACACCTGTATTTCAAATCTTGACCTTGGGATATTTACTGCATTCATCTTTAGTAGCATACTAAAGCCAGCAGCTAAAAGTATGCCAATTTGTTACAAACACAACAGTGGTTAAGTAAACAGGACCCAAAACATGTTTTTGTTGCCTGAATATTAACTCAAATTTTTAAAATATGAAATATTAAGTTTCCAGAATAAGTTAAAGATGTTCCTTAGGGCAACTACGACTGCTGAGCCTTGTATGGCACGCTCTTCTATGTCCAAGTACAGACATGTACATTGTAGAAAACTAAATGTTATTTAACTCAATCTAAGGTGAGGCTCGAAACATCTGTTGCTAAAATGTTTTTCTTTTTCCCTAAGTTTGCTTGTCTCAACTCTGTGATGAGGTTAGAATAATTTTTAATGTAACTGCTGGATCTATATCACCTTTGGGTTGCTGGCATTTCATTTCTGAGACAGGTAACAAAATTGATTCTATTTTTGGAAGAGATATAGAAAGGCAGACAGAGTTGTTCTCTCAAATTTCATAGCTTGGAATATAAAAGCATTACGTTAGAACTTTGTAAGGCATAAAACAATGCTAAGTTTTTTCATAATTTATATCATTTTTTTAAAGGATTAACTAGTGACCCTGAATTAAGACAAGGCCTGATTTTCATAATCAACTGTGAGGCTTTTCCAAGCTCCACAGGTACACAAGCAAAATTATTACATTTGTATTTTTTAACTTCTACCACTCCAGGCACTATCATAATCTCTTAGTAACATAACAGGAATTTTATGTTCCTTAGGTGGTAAGGGCTGAAAACATCGGTTGCCGCCCTATATCAAACTATATTTTGGTAAGAACTTAGTCATACAAGTTTGACTTAACAAAGTGTTGAAAGAGAACATCTGAGGTAATCTGTGCTTGGGGTCCTAACTATTCTTGGGCTACTTTCTAAAAACTTAAATAAAAACCCCACAACAAACTTACCTCTTCCAAAGCCCTCTGCTAAGTGCTTTACATAGTTTGTTTAATCCTCTCCCACACCCCTATGAGGCTATTATCACTGAGGTTTAGAATGTTACTAATTTCTGTGATACTGCCCAAGAAACTCAAAATAGATTTCAAACTAAAACAGCAGGAATTCAGAAGCCACTGATATTCTGCAAAACACTTGATAAAGCCAGTCTTCATCAACAATCTCTAAGAGGACCTCACTCCTTTAAAATTTTCAAATGCTTCTTTTGGGTTGTCTTTATTCTTAAGCAGATATAGATGAAAGCATGTTAGAATTTTGACTAAAAACCCCCAATTTAGTAACCACATCAAATTTGGAGCTAAAAAAGATACTCTACTACATGTCATATATCCAAATATCCAATACCAAGATCTATCAATACTTTTAAAAATTCAGAATTTAGGAAAAGGAGTTATTAAACTTATTCTCAGAAAATTCTAGTATCTGGTTGCCTCTGTCTAGAGACTTTTTTTTAACTATCTGAATAGCTTTACCGTAATTTTGTCATAGCATTGAGCTCTTACTGGTAAGTCTCCTATCATCACTTTCTTAGTATTAGACTAAGACCTCACTGTAAGAACTATCCAGCTAAGTCATTGTGGTATTCCTAAGGCTAAAATGGATCTTTTTTCCCCTAACCACTCTGTATAAATTGATCTCTAGGTGATTTCCTCATCTACACATTTTCAGAACACATTTATGAGTATAATTAGTAATAAACCTAAAATCTTTGCCAAAACTTAGTACTAGTGTTACACACCACAAAAAAACACAAATACAGGATGTGAAGGACTACTCTACCCTACCCATGCAGTCACCAATAATTTTAAAAATATACAACAGCTGGTTCAATTCAGCAAGGATGTGTGGGCAATAGCTATATATATTTACAGTTCTATAGGTGATCCTGACACTTAACCCTGTTGACATTCCTAATTCCACTTTTCAGTTTTCCTAATCCAGTGTTTTCTCTGGGATACTGAGGTTATTCTTTCAGAAGCTGACACCATCAACTCCTGAAATATTAATTTTGTAAATGAAACTTCTAAAGCACAGAATTTTTTTTCTAAAAGGGTTAAATCATAGAGTCTTTTTGTAGATATTAGCTAGATCTGTTTCATTTCTGTATTGTAAGATATCCGTTAGGTATAAGGCTGGAAAAACTTCAAACTACCCAAACAGATGACAAATTACAGAAATCACTGCATTACACAGCTCACTTCTCACAAGATTTCTGAGAAATCTGTTGGGATCTCCCTCACCCCACACACAAATCTGTCTTCCATAGTAACTCAAACAAAGGAGGTTACTGCTTATATAAAGAAATATCTTATAAAATGAACAAGATTCACTCTAATTTTGTGTAAGACACAAGAACACCCTCAATAACCAACCCCTAAAAATAAGAGTTTGAAACTAAGCCTAAATGTAAAGCTGTCTATTCTACTAAGCTTAAAACACTTCTATAGTTATATTAATAGTCAGAATGAAAATAGTAAACATTTTGTTCCTTTTCCCATACTTACCATTATTTCCAAAGGTGTTTTTGAATAACAGATTTGCATGAGCCCTTCCCATTGTTGTGTTCATGAATAAATGAGACCAATCCGATTAGCTTTGTTTAAAAATGAAACAAACCTATTCACCTTGTGATTTGTTCACAGAAACATGATATACAAGATCATTCTTCATAAAACTGTTTTTTGCAGTTATCATCTGCATACATCAGAGACTGTTTCTACCATGTTTTTATCATTTGAAATCATTGTGCCTAGCCTTTCTTTCATAGGAGAATCCATTTATCAGCTATAAGTTTATTAACTCCTAACAGGTGAAGTGCATACTTACTGACCCAAAGTAACTAGTTAATTTTGTTTTCAGAATAGGTGCAAAAGGGAGGAAGAAAAACAGCACAAAATATATCAGCATTTTTAACCCTTCAGGCACTCTCAGGAGAAAAAGAAATCCCCCATCTTTCCAGTGTAGACAGACTCTGAAAAACAACAAAGACACAGCATTGTTTTAGTTACATAATTGGGAAAAAAAATACAGTTCATTTGCAATACTAGGCCAAATAACATAAAGACCAATGATTTCAGTTTTAGTTAGTAAAAAAACATTATTTCTTAAAGTAGTCGTAAATATAGAGTACCACAAATTAAAACATTAAATATATTTTTTAAATAAGTTGGTGATCCATCCCAATGAACATCCTGTCTCTGCAGTCTTTTAGCACACACGCTAGGTGTATCCAAGAACCCCTGCTACTCCAGAACCGATCGCTAGCCATCAACAGGCCTATTATCAGTAATATCCCCCTTCAACATCTCCCTGCTTTCGCTGGCAGGTATGAAGATGTCGTTTCAAACCAGGTGTGTTACTCCTTTAGGCCTCTCCTTAACTGCGGGGCCAAAGCACCGTCCGTCCCTTTTGAGGCTTGGCTACCTTCCAACACCGATTTCTTTGGCTCCTTTTGCAAATCATTCTGCATGAAAAACGAGTGAAGGTCCAAAACCTTGGGGAGGGGTAAGGTAGGATGGAAAATAAATTCAGTTAAAAATAAATTTGGGAGAGACAGCACAACTCCGTGGGTGAAAAACATCTCCGACCAAAGGCGAGAACTCGGTCGCTGCCCGGGGTCCCTGCACCTTTACAAAGTGGCCAATCAACCCGACCGCCCTGTTAGAGGGTCTGAATGTGCTCAGAGCCCAGATGTAAATCGACTCCCTCAAAACCTTACTTAAAAAATGGAGCAAGAAGTGTAGGGGACCAAGCCAATCCCTGCAGGATCGTAAGGCCGAGGCCCACTCGGCCTCTTGCTGCCGCCTCCAGCCAGACCCGCCCTACATCTGTCCCCAAATGCCGCCTCCACCCTCCGGTTCCCAGGTTCGGGCCGTCGGCTCCCCGAAGGGCTTGTCCTCCACCTCACCGTCCCCAATGCACCACCACTCGGCTCCCGTGCACCCTAAAAACCTCAGCCGGCTCCGCGGAATCGTCCCGGCACTCCTAACATGGCGGCCGAGCTTCCCTCACTCCTTTTGCTCGTTCCAGGCGCGTCCGATCTCGGCGCATTTTGGGCATTGTAGTTCCGGCAATAGACTCAGGGTCCCGCCAGGCTCTAAGAAGACTACAATTCCCAGAATGCAGAGCTCCTGAGCATGGCTATTGGGGCCTTTTGGACAGAGGAATGATGTCATTGCAAAAACCCCACTGCATTCATTGTGCTACGGTTTATCCACCCCCCTGCTGCTGCTGGGCTTGCGATTGCCGCTCGCTCCAGCTGAGCTAAGAGTAGCAGCGGCACCAGGGCAGGGACTGATTCCAGCCCTTGGACTTAGGACATCGCAACACCTTCCGTTACGTGCGTGACTCATTCGCACATCATTTCTGTTTATGCCTGGGGTGGGGAGAAAAATCCCAAACCAGGTGAGTTGAAGTGATTTATTCAAATGATTCTACCAAGTTATTCCTCCCGCTTAATTCTCAAGGCTTTCTTTTGGGAAGATGGGGGGCGGGAGGATTGGGGGGTGCTCGCAAGCGCTGCTAAGCGAAAGCTCTGTGCAATTTGGGTCACTGCAAAGAACAACTCGAGCAACCTTCCCCCGCCAGAGGACCGATTCCTGCCAATTCTCCAGTCGCAACTCCCCTCAACCTTTCGGAGGCTGAGAGAGGGGGCTGGGCTGGGGAGGATGTTGGGAAGTGCTTTTGGAAAATCAGAAGAAGGCAGAGGTGGGGAACTGCAGTCCTGTCACGGACGGCCCGAGTGCTGAGGTTTGAGTGGGAAAGGGTGATGCGTGGGGAGAAATGGAGACAGTGATTTGATGTGGTCACACTACTTTAGAACATTTCTGTGTCTCTTGGGAGAACACTCACTATTCATTTTTCAGATGAGCGTGCTTCTGAGTAGGTTAAGTTTTGTGGAGCTCTATTTTGTGTGTGTGTGTGTGTGTGTGTGTGTGTGTGTCTGTGTGTGTGTCGTTTGTCTCGCCTTTTCTGCTGATTTGAGGTGACAGTGTCCTTTAATGGTGCACTCCGTGCCAGTCAGAAACATTTCACGTGTCTAGAGAAGCTTCTCTTAGGCTGCTGGAGGCAGCATTTTCGTTTAGTGTTCTCCCGACTGCAGGATTTCAGGATTGTTTGGAAGTGGAGCCGACAGATTTGTGCTTGTGTGAGTGTTTTAAATTACATTGCAATAGGCTCCTTGCCACTGGCAGTGGTACCATAATGAGCTGCTGTTTCCTGAGGCACAGTCACCAGTCACAAATAACGGTTTGGAGAAGGGATCATTAAGGAAACCTGGGTTCATTTTTCCCTGCATTAGGGAAAGTTAGAAGCACTGTTAACCTTCATTTGCCATTACTGACAGGTACCCACGGAAGAGTGATCCTGGCCAGGGAAATCAAGGAGCATCGCAGTGGTTTTTTGGTTTTGGTTTTTAAACAAAGTGACACGTTTACCCGGACAGAAAGCATTCTGACTTGTATGATGTTGGCTCTTTTTGCAAGTTATTAGGATGGTAGTGCAATGAATATGTTACTTTGAGATAAACAGCTGGCTGATTCAAGAACAGATGGGGCCAGTCTTAGCTGAGATCTACAACCTTGGAAATGAATGGACCTGGGGTCAACCACACCCCCTCTTGGAACGTCAATAGAAGGAAAAATGCCGTGTACTTTACCCTTAAATTTAAAATACCAAAACATTTGATAGCCAAGTTAGACATTGGGGGAAAGTCATCACTGGTTGTCTTCTGCTGCTGAACAAATTTTGTTCATTTTTAATTCAGACAGTTAGATCTCCAAAGTTGCAGCTGGGTGATGCTTGGTTTAATGCTGCTTGTTCCTGAATGCAAAGGACCGTCCATTGTAGGGCTTTGTAGTAGAGTGATTTATTGGAAAGCGATGAGCAGCTTTTGGATTTGGGGGGAAATGGACTGCCTGGCTTTGCCTCTCCCTATATCTCTCTGTTGCTTACTGTCTGCTCTTTGGGGCACCTTACCTTTTCCTCTGTACCTTCCTTTCCCCAATCCTTTATGTCTCTTGAAGTTCTTTCAGTTTATTTCCGTGTTTCTCCATTTACAATTCTCATTTTTCCTCTGTGTTTCAAAATCTTCCTCTCATTACCAATAGCTCACATCTCTTTTTCTAAGCCTCTTCCCAATCTCTGAATGTCCTCCTCACTCCTCCTTTGCCTCACCTAGAAACTCCAGGCTGTGTGTAGACTGTGTGAATATTTATTTGTCAGAGTCCTCTTTGAAGAGGCTTTGTTTTCTTTTTCTTGCAAGGGGTTTTTGGCAGGATGGGCAGCAATGAGCCTGACCCCTTGGCCTGGTTTGTGGCTTGTGTGACAGACAAAACTTGGCCCTGGAAACATATGGACAATGAAATGTTGCAGTTGAGCTCATGCCAACCGTATTGTTACCTGTATTAAGAACTGCCAGTGGGATAGCAAGGTTTTTAAGTGCTTTACATGAAATGATGATTCCCAAAGAATAAGTAGACTTCCAATGGTTTCTGCCTCATTTAATACTTTATTTTTCTTATCCCTGCTCCAGTAGGCGGGAAGGCTCTTTCCCCCTCCCTTTTCTGTTGATTTGCAGAGGAACAACCCAGGTGGCCCAACTGCCCATTTGGTTTTTTTTTAGAGAGACTTGGAGTGACAACATCTTTCCCTTCTGTGGTTTCTTCTCCTTCGTGGATAAAAGAAGTTTGTTATTTTATACCCTCCTCTTAAGGAGAAGGGAGTGGTGGTAGTTATGTTTGTTTGTTTAACATCAGTGCTTCTCTAGGCATGGAAAGTCTAACTGTTGTCCATCTGGAGGCAACGAGTGTGACAGGCAGATTCAGAAGCTGTCATCCTAAAACCTCTCTCACCACCTTCTCATTCCTAATTTTCTTCTTCTAAGATGCTCCCTCTCCCACCCATGCCTGGTAGTGTTTTAGGGAGGAGAAATGATCTGAGCTGTTAGATTTGGGCCCATCACTGCTGTCTCTGTGACCTTGAATAACTATGCACATCTTACTGCCTCAGTTTACATATTTGCAAAAGGATAATGCTCCTTGCCCCTTGGTTTACTTGGCCTGCTACCATCTGGCCCCAGCCTATCATTTTGACAACAAATGTTAATTGAGCAGCTACTGTGTCCTAAGGACTGTGGCTATGTCAATGAAAAGAGAAGCTTCTCTTGCCCTCATGGAGTTTATATTCTAATAGAGGAGACAATCATTGGACAAGTCAATGCAAGTGTGATGAATGCTACTGGCAAAGGGGGATCTATTACAAGGTGGAACAGGAGTTCCTAACTGGAGCTCTCCCCTTGTCTGGGTGAATCATGCAAGGTTTCCTGTAGGAAGTGACATTTCAAGAGACTTGAAGAGTGAGTGGATGTAATTTAGGATGGCAATGGGAGGAGCTAAGAGGGGGCACAAAGGGGGCTTCTGACAGAGAGAACTGCATGTTCAAAGTACAAAGGAAAAAGTGGTGACTATGAGGATTTGAAAGGAGGTCAGTCAGTATACGGGGTGGGAGAGAGACCAGAATGAAGAAGAATGAGGCTGGAGAGGTAAGCAGAGGCTAGAGAGGGGGCAGTTTTCTGAGCCACAGGTGAATTTTGGCCTTTATCTTAAGGGCAATAGGAACCTAACAAAGGGCTTTAATTAGCTAGATCAATTACATATGCGAAAGAAATTTAAAAATCACTATGGCTGTTAAGTGGAGAAGAGTTCAAGTGGAAAAACCAGGTCTCCACTTAATTTTTAAAGACATTGAAAAAGTATCTTTACTATAGGAAAATAACTGTTGTCAACAGCTCACCCCCATTTTATCTTTTTTTCTAATTTTGCTTATCTTTCAAGTTCAAAAGTCTGAAACATTGATTTAGGGAACGCTATACAGTTAAAATTATTTTTGAGGAACTAGAATCAAGGAAGTACAGATAAAGAAACAAGATCTGATATACTTCTAAATTTCCCTACAAGTCAATTTCCCTTAAATGGAGAGGATTGGCCAAAGTGAAAGTGTGAAGACCAAACAGCAATTCATTTTTGTTGTCCAGGTGAGCGATGATGGTGGCTTGAATCTAGGGTGGTGGCAGGCAGCTTGGAGACAAGGGAAGAGACTGGAGAGACACTAAGTTTGAAGATTATAATTGATAAGGTTGTTGATTGATTAGTTGTGGGGATAGGGAGAAGAGAGAGTCGAGAAGACTTGAGTTTTCCCTTGAGCCATTGGGGATACCATTACAGAGAAAGAGAACACTGGACGGGGACTAGATTTTCGCTTGTGTGTGTGTGGTTTTTTTTTTTTGTTGTTGTTGTTTTGTTTTTTAAGAAGGAAGGAATTTTGGACATGTTGAGTTTGAGTTTCCTGGAAGACATCTAAGATCTTTTTCTCACCCTGTCTGCATGGATGCAGCATGGTGGAATAGAGAGATCTCTGGTGTGGCTTTCTGAGACTGGATACGACTTATTAGCCGTTTGATGTTGGACATATCACATTCTTCTTCTAACCTTCAGTTTCCTCCCCTGCAAAATATATTTATTTCATGAATTTATACTGATCACCAGCTATATGTGCACTGCACTAGGAAGATAGCATTGAATAAGATAGTGTTTGCTTTGGAATAATTTGCTTCGGAGAGGGAGGAAACATAATCAAATGATCACATACTGAGAGGTATATAGGTCTTGCTAGGAGAGCACTGCCCCAAAGGAGGGTTTCATTCCTCTTTCCTGCGGGGGAGGGGTAGTATCTACAAAGTGGCTGGTGACTTTTGACCTGAGACATGAAGGCAAAAAAACCTCTCCAGACTGTGTTCCCAGGCACCTAGTAGAGTATCTAGCATAAATTAGGGACTCTGAATATTTGTTGATTGAGTGAACTAACCTAAGTCACTAAGGGCCCATTCAAAAGCAGGAATTATCAACACTTTGGAAGAGGGCAATTAGTAATGCAAATGTCAAGTGTAAAATCCTTTAAACACATCCATTAACATGTATTCCTGAGACCTGAAGCCTTTGAGATGTTTTCTGGGTGATTTTTAGGGAAATTCAGAAATAGATCTGGTTTCTTTTTGGTCTGGACTTCCTTTATTTAAGTTAGTTTCTCAAAAAGAATTTTAATTGTATAGAGTTCCCTAAATCAATGGGTCTCAGACTTTTGAATGTCATAGATAAGTAAAATTACAAAAATAAAATAAAATAAAACGGGGAGGAGAACTGTTGATAATGATTGTTTTCCTATAGTAAAGATATTTTTTACATGTACCCCTTCACTTTTATCTCATAAAATAAAGAACATTTACTATCAAAACTTGTAGGAAGAGCACAATTTAAAAATTAAAATATATTTAGCTTTATAAAAAATTCTCTACATTGTCTTTATTTTTCTCAGTTTGTTGCAGAATAGTTAAAAACAAAAAGGACAAACAATAAAAACACCACAATATTATAATCACTTATGGAACCATTATCCTGTTTTCTTGGTTGTGGTGAAAATGTGGCCCATTTCCAAATAAAAACATTTCCAAGTATGGAAGAATTTTATATGGACCATAGATAATTTAATTTCAGTATTTTTCTTTTGGAGTCCAACTATTGAAAACTAGATAGGCCTCTTCAAGGTTAGTCTCAGGTAGGGGTTCTGAGCTTATCCCTGGAGGATCCTCAGGATGACCATGAACCTGAGATTATATGATAAAGTGTGTGTGTGAGAGTTCACATGTTCGTGCACATGTTTTTATATCACTGCATGTGTGTCCTTGGACAAGTTAGTTAACCTCTTTGAAGATTGTTTCTTTGCCAGATTGTGGTGAGGTTTAAACGAAATAATACATTTGAAATATCTGGCACTATGCCTGGTATAGCTGGTGCTCATGGTAGCTGTTTTTATGTATTGTTTTAAATATTTTATTTACTGGCTGATGCTTGCTTAGTACCCATAGCTACAAAATGAATAAAAAGATAACAATGTAACTAGATAACTGATGGAATGGAAAGCGCACGACATCACCAATGTAGAATATTTGCCAGAAATGTTTAACCTCAATTCAATCAGGAGGAAGTAATCAGGCAAATCCACACTGTGGGACATACTGCAAAACAGCTGGCCTGTGATCTTTGAAAATGTCAATGTCATGAAAGACAAACAAAATGTATGGGTGATTGGTCTAGATTAAAGAAAAGTAAAGAACTGTGATAACCAAATACAACATGTAACCCTTGATTGGATCCTGGACTTTAAAAAAAGCAATAAAGGACATCTTGGGGACAATTGGGGAAATTGTAATGGGAGCTGCGTATTAGAGCATCAGTAACAATGTTAGTTTTCTTGAATGTGATAAGTATTCCGACTGCTGAACCTGACGTATCGTGGATATTAGTGTCTAGATCAGTTGCTGTTTCTGAATGTCATCTGTAGAGATGTCACCTTTAGGAATGTCACAGCAAAGCTAGAAGACATGAAGGGCTGCTGCAGAAGGTAGTGATTTTCTTGGTCACTGCAAGTATTGAATCAGCCTGTGGGCTGGAATAGCCTTTGTTGGGGATATTGTGAGTGTTCTTTGTGTCCTTTCTAAACATGATCCTGTGTATTCCATACAGGGGCAAACTCCTACAGCTGGCACTCTAGCTTTGGTATCACTAGAGGTAGTGATGCAGGCGGAGCTGTGACCTCGCTGAAGTGAAGAGGAAAGGGCACATAAATATATACCTTAAATTTGTTTTTTGATTCTAGACTTAAGATTCATCAAGACTTATTACAGAAACATACAATGTACTATGTAGGAAAAATTCCCCTTAATTCCACCCCACAAAGATAATCAGCTGTTGAGATTTTGATGTGTATTCCTTGTCATTTCCCCCCCCCCCCCGCATATATACTAATGATATGATTATGCTACACATCGTTTTGCTTGCTTTCTTTAACTTAATATATTTTGGGCATTTGTCCCATGTATTTGCATGTTGCTCTAACTTACCCAATTTAATGGCTATTGGGCAGTGCTGCAGTGAGCATTTGAAAGGATGATAGATTTGTGGGAATATTTCTGTAGGATACATTATAGGGGTAGAAATGCTGGCTCAAATGGCACGAACAGTTTTCCTTTAATTGCCCCCAGATTTAAATTCTTATCAACAGTCATTTCTACACACCTTTGCCAAGTCCATTAGCCACTTGAGCTAAACTCACTAAGGGAAGGAAGTTGTGATGGGTGGATAGAAAGTGGACAAAAATGGAATTGCAGAGTTCCCGCTGGTTTTTGTGATTGCTGAAATAAAGGTTGTTATGTACATAACATGGAGACCTCTGGAAGAGAGATATAAAATGCATTATCCATGCCTGCAACACAGCATGATGTTTAAAAAGCTAACTGAAACGATAAAGCAGCCAAGAGTTTTCCCCAGAAAATTCTGCAGAAAAATTTTATTTTTGAGTTATGGTTAACTTCACTAAAATGCGGACACCATCAACCTGGAGATGAAAATAACCTCTTCTGTTCACTTCCTCTCCATCTCAGTCACACAACCACAGTAGAAAGGGTAATTTAAATTCTACTTTTTAGATATGTGAAGCAGGTAGTTAAAAGGCCTGATTGTTCGTCTTTCTGAATATCACTAGAAGCAATCCCAGGGCAGAGTTTTGGCATTTTTCTACAGAAAAAGTGTGAGTTTAGGAGTGGTCATTAGTGACTCATTCTGCCCCAGCAGAGACTCCCCCAGGAAGAAATTGTAAAGGATCATGAGCTGTGAATTATTTCCATTCTTTTAGCCAATTATTTCCATTCTTTTCTGACCGGGTGGAGCAAACACAAATTTGAATTGTGCTAAGTGGGTAATTTATCTTTTCAAGCTGCCGTTTCATCATCTATGAAATGGGGATTATTATGAGTCTCAATTGAGATTTTATATATATATGTGTGTGTGTATATATATATATATATATATGCATATATATATGCAAATTTCGCTGCGCATGAGTATGTGCTGTTGTGAAGGTGCTGCTGCTTCTGACAGAGCCAACTCACATTAATCTTTCCTTTAATTCCAATGGCATTTGTAGCCCAAAAGACATTCTGTCTCGTCATGCCTTATTGTTACTTCTTCAGCCCAATATTTGTGAGCATAAACTAAATGCAAGATCCTGTGCTGGGTGTTCCGATAGGGAAACAAAGGTGGAACCTTCCAGGAGTTTTCCTTCTTCCCCGCTTTTGTTCTAGGAGACAAATATCTTTTAAAGAGCCTCTTCAATACAAGATGCCTCACAAAGGTGTTTTATGTGTGCTGCCTTATTCTCTCAGTCTACCTAGGTGGTAGATTTTAGCTCAGTTTTTCCGTATAAATAAGGAAACAGTTCTTCGTGAGGTTAAGTAACTTGTTTTGTTTCTAATAGTTACCTAGCTTACATTTTTTTTTTGCAGATGGAGGCCCTAGGTAGATTTTGTGGAACCAAACCACACTGCTTCTCCAGCTGCTTCCTGTTTTTGCCTTGTCTTCTGATCAAAAGTATAAGCTTCATGAGGGCAGGACTGGCTGGTAGCCTTTACTTCCATGTGGTACATTTTACCCACAGGCATAGGGGAAGAGCTTTCTGTAGATGTACTGAGTTAGCTGAAGCTCTGATGTGAAATGTCATGCACCTATGGGCGCCAGGTGGTTTACATATTTTATTTGATCTTTTTCCCCCAACTTATTTTTAAAAATTTCAAACATGTAGAAAAATTGTAGAAATGTTGCAGTGAACATGCCATATACCTTCCATCTAGATTCATTTGCTTTTTCTACACAGAAACACACACACACACACACACACACACACACACACACACACACTTTTCCTCCCTAAACTACTTGAAACTCAGTTGCAGACATTGCAACATTTTATCTCTAAGCACTAGAGCATGTATCTCTTAATAACAAGGACATGCTCCAGTGTAACCACAATACCATTACATTAAAACAATAATATTTTCAGATTTTTCCAGATTGTTCCAATGTTGTTTATAACTCTGTTTTTTAGGACCCAAGATCTAATCAAGGACTACACAAGGTTAGTTGTGTCTCTTTAGTTTCCTTTAATGTAGCACAGTGCCTTTCTTGTTTTTCTTTTTATGACATTGGAATTTTGAAGATTCCAAGTTTGTTGCCTCGTAGACTGTAAAATGGATTTGTCTGATTGTGATCTCATTATTAGACTCAGGTTAAATATTTGTATTAAGAATTCTCCATAGGCAATGTTATTTCCCTCCCCTTGTATCATATTATGATACCTAATGTCAATTTCTTATATCACTGGTGATGTGAGGTTTGATCTTTTGGATGAGGTGGTATTGCCAGATCTCTGCATTGTAAAGGTACTCTTTTCTCTTTGTAATTAATGAAATCTGTGGGGTGATCTTCTGAGATTGTTTGGATATCCTGTTCCTCAACAATTTATATCCAATTGTTTTAATATCTATTGATAATCCTAGTCTAGGTCAATTGATATCTATAAAAGGATGATTTTCTATTTCTTTCCTTCCTTTTGTATTTATTACCTGGCGTTTTTTTTTCTTTGTTTTTTGTTTTTAATTTTTATTGGGGAATATTGTGGAACAGTGTGTTTTTCCAGGACCCATCAGCTCCAAGTCAAATCGTCATTCTCAATCCAGTTGTGGAGGGCGCAGCTCACTGGCCCATGTGGGAATCGAACCGGCGACCCTGGTGCTATGAGCACCCCGCTCCAACCAACTGAGCCAACTGGCCGCCCCTACCTGGCGTTTTTCTGATAGATTAGCTTTTAGTACCCCTTCTTGGTTTTGTGGTTGTGTGTGTGTTGGTATCACTTGGACTCCTGAGTTCTTCTTTTCCACCCAGTGTGTTATAATCCATTAGCAAACTTCTGCCTTTTTTTTCAACCTTATGCTTTATGATATATAAATTGTCCCAAATTTGGCCACAGGGTTTCTGTCTTATGTCCCTTAACTCTTGCAGCATCCTGATAAAGTAGCTGGGATTTTACCCACTTTATAATTGAGGAAATTAAGTCCCAGAAAATACAAGTAACTTTCCCAGAGTCACATAGCTAGTTAGCAGATGAGGTCAGAGACAAACCCAGTTCTGACTAAGTCTAAAGTTGTTCCTGGTCCTCGTGCTGCTTCCTGGCAGTCCAGGAGCAGAATGTCATCGGATGAAACCAAGTTAAAAACATTGCATCATTCTTGGTAATGATAGCAAATGATTGGAAACAACCCTAAGTATGCAACAGTGGGTTAAATAAATGGGTATATTTACAAAAGGGAAAACTATTAAACTACAAACAAGAATTATGGTGTTCTTCAAGTAATGGTATGGAAAAATTTCCAAGGATATGTTAAGTGAAAGAAGGAAGGTGGCAGAATAGTGCATATTTATGAAAGAAGTGGGGCTAAACATATTTCAGTTTGCACAAAGAATCCCTGGAAGGATATAAAATAACAAAGTGGTTACTGGTACAGGGTAGTAGGAGTGAGTGGGGTGTGTGTGTGTGTGTGTGTGTGTGTGTGTGTGTGTGTGTGATTTCTTAAGATTTACTATTTTATGTAAGGCTGACTTTTAAAATACCTTTATTGAGATATAATTCACATGTCACATAACTCACCCATTAAAATGTGCAATCCAGTGGTTTTCAGTATGTACACAGAATTGTGCAACCCTCCCCGGAATGAATTTAGAACATTTTCGTCATCCCCAAAAAAAACCCTGTACTCATTAACAGTCATTGGCTGTCTCCCTTACCCCAGCACCATGCCTCAGGCAACTAACTACTAATCTATTTTCTGTCTATATATTTGCCTATTACAACATTTAATATATTAATAAATGGTCCTTTGTGATTGGTTTCTTTCATTCATATAATCTTTTCAAGATTCATCCATGTTGTAGTATGTATCAGTACTCCATTCCTGTTTTATTACCAAATAATATTTCATTGTATGGATAAAGCATATTTTATTTATTCATTCATCAATTGATGAACATTTGGGTTTTTCTACTTTGTGGCCATTATGAACAATGCTGCTATACACATTTGCATACAAGTTTTCAGTGGACATTTGTTTTTATTTAATTTGCATCTATAGCTAGAAGTTCAATTGCTGGGTCACTTGGTCAATCACTGTTTGAAGTTTTGAAGAACTGCCAAATTGTTTTCCAAAGCAACTACACCATTTTACACCCAGTCCGACAATTTCTCCACATCCTTACCAACACTTGTTATTATCTATCTTTTTTAATGTAACCTTTCTAATGGGTATATCACATTGAATTTTGAACCCCATGAGTGTATTACCAAAGTATTATCTATTCCCAAAATAAAATTAAATTAAAACAAACATTAGAAAGAAATGACAGCTCAGAAAGAAGTTTCAGATTGTCAGCTGAAAGGTCAGGGTGTGGCAAGATGGCCTTGGGTTTGGGTTGACAAGGTTTTCCTTGTTCAGCCTGGTGTCCTGATGCATATACGAGTACATTTCCATCTTCTGCTTTTTTGAACCATCTAACTTTTCCTCCTCCAGTGCTCTCCCAGGTTCATTGCAGAGTGAGTATGTGGGAGAGGCTTGAGTATAAAGTGCTGGCTTGAGGATTTCCTGTACATTTTTTTTAATGAAAGTGTATTGGGGTGACAATTGTTAATAAAGTTGCAAGGTTTCAGGTGTACTTAGGAGCGGCTCTAGAGAGAGTGGCTAGGACCACGTTACTTCTTAAGACCAGGGAGGTACCATGATTCTATGGGCCCTGATAGCCTCACGTTGGTTTGCCTAATACACTTGGTGAGGGCATTAGCAAGGCTGCGTTAGCCATTGGTGACTGGTCTAGAAGGCATCAGATGCTTTAGAAAAATCCTAAGAATGGGAGCCTACAAACTGGAGTTTGAATTTGTGTTGTCATTTTTAAGCTGTGTGATCTTGGGCAAGCCACCACTTCTCTGAGCCTCAGATTCCTCATCTGTAATGGAGGAGCCTAGTCTAAAGAATCTCCTCAAAAGATACATATTAATTACAAAAGAGGAGAGAGTAACTTTACAGTGGACAAAGGTAGCAGACACCATTTTTACTGAATGATCAAAGTTAATTCCAGTGATGAAACAAATTAACATCTGAGAAGGACACATCACTTGTGTGACATTCCTGCCAAAAATGCATAACCTGAATCTAATCATGAGGAAATATCAGATAAACCCAAATTGAGAAACATTCTACGAAATAAATGGGCTGTACAGATATTTCTCAAAACGTCAAGGTCATGAAAGAAAAAGACTGAGGAATTAGTTCTAGATTAAAGAGACTAAAGACACAGAAACTAAATACATCACGTGATCCTGAATTGGATTGGACCAGAGAAAATTTTTTTCTTTTGCCATAAAGAACATTACCGTGTTTCCCCGAAAATAAGATCTAGCTGGATAATGCGTCTTTTGGAGCAAAAATTTATATAAGACCCAGTTTTATTTTACTATAATATAATATAATAAATATAATAAATATAATATAATATAATATAATATAATATAATATAATATAATATAATATAATATAATACTGTGTCTATAATATTAAGACCAGGTCTCATGTTAATTTTTGCTCCAAAAGACACATTAGAGCTGTTTGTCTGGCTAGGTCTTATTTTCAGGGAAACAAGGTATTTGGTCGACTGGCAAAATTTAAATAAGGGTTGAGAGAAGGATATAGTGTAATACCAATATTAATTTTCTGATTTTGATCCTCATGCTGTGAAAATATAAGAGGATGTCCTTATTTTAAAGGAACTACTAAGTATTTAGTATTATTTATTTACAGAGAGAGACTACTTACAGAGAGAGAGAGAGAGAGGAGAGAGGAGAGAGAGAGAGACTGATAAAGCTAATGTGGTAAAATATTAACATTTAGGAATCTGGGTGAAGGGTATATGTAAATTCCTAGTAATTTTCTTACATTCTTTTTGGTAAGTCTGAAGTTAATTCAAAACAAAAAGGTGAGAAAGGAGGGTGGGGAGAGGACAATTCCTGGGACGCAGTGTTGTTGTGAGGATGAAACAGGCCCCGTGTGTCCAGTCTCAGCATGGCGTCTGCACCTGGCGAGCTCCGGGGTGCACGGGAGCATCCTGGTGGGCCGGGCAGCGGGCGCTCTTAGCCGTTATTTGGGAGCCAATTACAGCGGATGCATGGTGTATGGTAACAGTGTTATTCTGAATCCGAAATTGGGAATCATGGTCTGACAAAGAATTTATTCCTTTATTTGTAAATTCATTTAATTCTAAAGTCTTACAAATACACACACACACCTCAAATCACATTTAGATATCCATGTAACAAATCATCTTAGTAGAGCATTAAATTTACACGAAGTCATGATTGTCCTGGGAAAATTAGGGGTTATGGTCACTTAGGGCCATATTTGGGTCAGTATTAGCATTCAGGCAACTTCTTTTTACCTTTTTTTCCTTCCCTTCCCTCGCCTCTACCACACAACCAAGTGTCTGATTTTTGTTTCAGCGTACCATTTTAATTAGCCATGTCAAATGTTAGTTGTTCTGGCAGACAACAGACACTTGAATAAGCTTTTTCTTCTGATACTTAAGAATTCTACTTCTTAAGAGTTAACTTTGGGAGGAATGTTTCTGGTCTGGAAAATTTGGATAGCAACCTCAAAAGGAATTCATGTCCTAGAGGGGAACTGAGAATGGGGTGGGGAGCTCAATTTCCTTTGAGACAGATTGAAATAAATATTTCTGTCTGAAATAGTAATAAGGATCTATTTATTTCTTTCATCTTTCTGCTAAGAGCTTTAAAACATGAATGATCAAATTCAAAATAAATTTAGCCCAGGCATTAAAAAAACTTCAAGTAATCCTGATTAAAAAACATTTATGGGATCTTGAACAGGCTGCTTTGCTGAGTGAGATGATCCTAAGTGTAACATTGAGGTCTGTCCTTTTGAAGTGACATTGCCAGTTACTGGAGCTGCAACTCTATAGCTCAAGATTCCACATTCGGTTGATACCGAGGTGGAGTCATTATTCCTGCTCTGGTAGTATCTGTTTTGACGTTACTTGTCCTAAATTGTTTGGTCCCAGAATACTGCATGCTCTTGGCTTTTGAAGGTATCATGGCCAGGAAGCTAAATGGCCTGTTTACATGTGCAATTAGTTACTTTTGTTAACATAACTTTATAATACTAATATTGGCAAACAGGTTTTGAGTTTATGATGTGCCAAGAGCTGTGCTAACTGCTTTACATAAGTTATACCACTTACCTGTGGCAAAAAGAAAAACCCATGAGAAAACTGAAACTCTGAGAGCTTAAATACCATGTGTGAGATCCTATGATTAGTAAGAGGCGGATCTAGGGCCGGAAATCAAGACAGTCTTACTGCAAAACCTGTGCTTTTCTGCCATTTTTCAATTTGTATGGAAGATGATTACTTTTTCACCTCATGTCTTATTTACTTGATAGGTATTTATTGGGTGTCCATCACCTGTCAGGCACCTTGAGAACTACAGAGATGATTGAGACCTAGTCTCTGTCATGAAGAAATTCACACTCAAGTAGAGGAGATAAAACAGATATACCCCTGTACACCCATGTTCACAGCAGCATTAGTCACAATAGATAAAAGGTGGAAGCAACCCAAGTGTCCATCAACAGATAAATGGGTAAGCAAAATGTGGTATGTACATGAAGTGGAATGTTATTCCGTCTTGAGAAGGAAGGAAATTCTGATACACACTACAACATGGATGAACCTTGAAGACATTATGCTAGTAAACCAGATACAAATGGGCAGATATTGTATAATTCCTCTTACTGAAGTACCTAGGGTAGTCAAACTCATAGAAATAGGAAGTGAAATGGTGGTTGCCAGGGGCTGGGGGGAAGGAGCAATCAGGGAGTTGTTTAATGGGTAGAGAGTTTCAGTTTCACTAAATGTAAAAGTTCTGGACATTGGTTACATAACAATGTGAATATATTTAACATTACTGAACTGCGCACCTAAAAATAGTTATGTGTATTTTACCACAATTAAAAAACAAAACAAAACCCAAACAGATACGCCCCTCTACTATGTGATGGAAAGCAATTAGTGAGACAGGAAGAACAGATGAAGTCATAGGGATTAGAGATGGCTTCCTAGACTGGGTAGATCTGGCTGGGCAATACGGTAGAAGATGGGTAAGACTTGTGTGGCAATAGGAAGGTGGGAAGGGCAACCAAGGTGAAGGGAAGAGTGAGAAAAGTGTAGAGGCTACTTGGTGCTGCTTTAAGATCCATTTCTGGCAAGGAACATATCTCCAAGTACATGGTTCTATAATTAATGGGTGTCCC
This sequence comes from Rhinolophus sinicus, assembly GCF_036562045.2. Taxonomy (NCBI): domain Eukaryota; kingdom Metazoa; phylum Chordata; class Mammalia; order Chiroptera; family Rhinolophidae; genus Rhinolophus; species Rhinolophus sinicus. The sequence continues at coordinate 112,045,312 of NC_133756.1, forward strand.
AGCCACCTTCCACGTGGGCAGACTTAAATGCAAAGTCTGAGCCAAGTTCTTGAGGTCGCGGTATGCTGGACAGGGACTCATTCATGATTCATTCAGTAAATATTTATTTAGCACATAGTGCTAGCGCTATGCCAGGCACTTTATGTATGTTGGCAGATGTAATACCCACAACTCTGAAGTTGTTAATAGTCCCAATTAGCAGATGTATAAACTGTGACTCAGAGAAGTAACTTGCCCAAAGTCTCATGACTGATATAGGTCGCAGGAGCAAGACTTCGCTGTGGAGCCACAGTGTGTCCTCCATGCTACACTGCCTCCCCTTGGAGGTGAGTGAGAAGTGATGTCTGCCTTTGAACTCATAGTCAAAATGGCATGTAACTGCCACCACTTGTTGTCTTCTTGCTGCTTTTGAGGCTACCTTGGTTGAGTTATCTGACAGCTCTGAGGCTTCTCCCTTATCTGTGAAATGAAGACCTTGTATTAGAGCAGATTATAATGTTTCCCCCAGATCTAAAAACCCTGTTCATCTATCCACCCTTCCATCCATCCACCCAACACTAATTTAGTGTCTATTATATACCAAGTACTGTGTTGGTGGGTACTGCTAACTGAGATTTTGCAGAACACAGTTCTTGCCTGGAAGGAGATGGTAGGCTAGAGAAGGAGACATAACATAGGTATTATTGTACAATATGGTTCTGGTGCTGGTAGCGGTATGTACAGAAGACTAGAGCATCGAGGACGGGCACCTGACCCTGTCTTGGATAAGAGGATGTCAAGAGGAAATGATCCCAAAGCCCAGGAAGAAGAGAAGGTCACAAAAGCCTCATCCTTCCTGTTGTCCCTGTGGTGATAAGCACACTACATATTTATTAGATTTAGTAAAGCTTTGGTGAACTCAAAACTTTTTTATTTTAAGTCTTATGGAAAGTTTGCTTGAATTTGACCATTGTCAAGCACAGCTATTTGCAAAATACCTATTAGGTTTGGATTCTCTTTTAGATGGAGAAAGCTTGTAAGGTCAAAGAGAGACCTGAGAATTTCTTCCTTCCCTCCCTCCCTTCCTCCCTGCCTCCCTCCTTCTCCTTCTTTCTATCTCTTTCTCCCTTTCTTTCTCTCTTTCTTTCTCCCTTCCTTCCTTCCTTCCTTCCTTCCTTCCTTCCTTCCTTCCTTCCTTCCTTCCTTCCTCTCTCTCTCTCTCTCTCTCTCTCTCTCTCTCTCAGAGAATTTAAGAATCACGAAGTAGACTATTAAGAGGCCCAAGAGCCAAGAGTTATCTGAGATATTCACAACAAAAGTCACAAATGCTTATATTTCTAACAGGCAAGTGAAATGGTCAAGATATTGGATAATATATGTGATTTTCCCAAGATTACTAAGGACCAGTGAATTACTAAGAATTAGAATGCATAAGTGTTAGAATTCCAATACTAAGGAATTAAAATGAGGGTTGAGGGGGAAAAGTTAGGAGCTAACATTTATTGAGAAGCTACTATGTATCAGGAACCTTTACATTCATAATTTTGTTTTATCCTTTGCACAGTCCTATAAAATAGGTGTAATCCTTTACAGACATAGAAACTGAAGCCCAAGGAGGTCATGACTTGCTTAAGGTCACAGCTAACCAGAGACTGAGCAGTGGTTCAAGCACAGGTCTTTGAAATCAAGGTCTTTGTCCCTTACACTACCCCAGGCTTCTTCAGGATCCTGCATTTTCTATTTCTGGAGGAACTGCACTGGGATACAGGGCCTCCCTCTCATCCTTGGAACCCAGGAAGTAGTTGGAGAGGCCAGCTCTTCATGTTTTCCACTATGTTAAAGGGCAGCTCCTCCAATTTCCTGTGTCTTCCTTCTGATTTGGTGGATCACCAGCTACCAGGGTTAAATGGCTCTTACCAAAATGTTCTCCCCCGCCCCCTTTTTGCCTTTCGCAGGTAGTGTACAAGTGTTTGATTTTGGCAATTTGTCTCCTAGAAATGGCTCATGAAAATCATCTGAGAATGCTGATTGAGACCAGCTAAGTTTATGTAGTTGATCCCCTCTCCCTCCCCAACAAAGGGTAACTTCAGCTCATTTGTCCTAGCGTCTATCTCTGGGTCCTGAGAGACCTTGTTTTCTGGCTCTTAGAAGCCTCCAACTATAAGATTCTGACAAAATCATGTGGAGTCTCAGCATTTTTAACCGGTGCCTCAGGCTCCCTCCTCTTTCAAGGCCTTACTGTGGGCATAAGCTATGGTGTCTTGTCAGGAAGTGTTCTCCCAGCTGGTTTTGGAGGCAGGCCAGGCATCTATCCCAGGCCCTTTAACCCCCAGGAGAGTTCCCACATATGGCTGCATGAAACAGAAAAAACTAACCTCCAACATGGGTTGAGGAATTATGGTACTGGGAAAAAGTCTCCTCCAGTCAGGCCCCTTCTCTGCTCTGGTATTGCATAGTTCAGGCTACAGCAACATGAACAGAGGAGCTGGAGTTAGGAGATTGGAGCTCAAGCCTTGGCACAAGTCACATATCCTGGGGCCGTGAGCACTTGACCTGTCTGAGCCTGTTCTTCTCTGTAAATAAAGGACCAGTGACAATCCCAGCTTCATACTGTTGTTCTGAGGGTCAAATAATAACTCTGTGTTATTACTTACTCAATGTATAGTATAACAGTGTTTTATACGAAGCCTGTAGAATGTATTACAGATGTCAGTGCTTGTTATAAAACCATTTTGGCTCAATGAGAGACATTTCCGGAAACTGAGCAGGATGTGTGTTCTGTCATCACCGGCCTCCAGTTCCTGGCCGGGTTTTTCATTGCTCAAGTAGGCACTGATGGCATCATTCTCCTGTTTATTTTTGTAATCTTTTCATTTATCGTCTTATAAATACTCCCAGGAGCATTGGTGATTCTTTAATATTTATCTTCAAAAACTCTGGTCAGGATTGTACACTTAATACCCAGAGCTATTTACCCCAGAGTAATTATTTGAATTCTTGGAGCTGTTTGTCGATCCATTTCCCAATAAATCCTGAGACAGCAGAGCTGGGGACGTATGAAATTTATCTTGCTTGGTAGGATTCTGTATGTTTGAGAACTCCTGAGGGTACCTGATAGTAGGTAAACCCTAAGGCAAGGCTACTGCAACTTAGTACATGCTTCTGGTAATGAAATGAGAATGAGAAGAGCTGTAAGTGGTTTATGAGTTTAGAGCCAGTAGACCTTGGAAACTGAAAAGAGTCTTTTGTGTGTTGTCATTTGTTTGTTGAAATTATTACTCTGTTCTGAGAAATTTTCTAGGTGTTCCCTTGGGGATTGTTGCTTACTTCTGTCTCTTGCCACTTCATATGCTTGCAGTTCATTCTTCTTAATTGTGTTCCTCAGGACTCTTTAAGTTGTAAATGAAAGAACCTCAATTCAAACTAAGTTGGGCAAAGAGGGAATTTATGGGAAGAATACTAGGGTATCTCATGGAACCATAGGAAGGATGGGTGCAGCTGGAACCAGGAGATATTAGAACAGGTAATTGCCCTAACAACCCCCAAATTTCAATGCTTACCACAAAGTTTATTTCTTGTTTGTACAGCAATTCAACATGGTGTTTCCTGCTTAGGCCCCCTTCTATGTTTCAGGGACCCAGGCTCCTTCTGTCTTGTGGATTCCTTCTCCTCTGGGTTTCTGAAAGTTCTCTCCTTCCAATTTGCAAATGGAGAAGGAGATTGAAGGGTCTCATGTGGGAGGTTCTCATGGGCCAGGTCTGGAAGCGGCTTATATCACTTCTGTGCTCATTCCATCAATTACTACTCAGTACATGACTCCACATAACAGTAAAGGAGGCTGAGATAATATGACCTGTTTGCCCAGGAAGAAGAAGAAATAGGTTTGGTAAGCAGGTAGATAATTCAAGCCACACAGAGACTCAAATTATGTCAAGATTCTGTCTCTTGCCTTTGCTGCTCTCCTACATGGCAGGGAGAATGGCCACAGATGGTCTCTGAGCTCTAACCATCACTGTTAGCAGAGAGGAATTGATGTACACTCTCACTGGTTGCAGGTAAAAATTCTCAAAGAGTAATGATTGGCTCAGTTTGAGTCATGTGACCACTCTTGAACCAATCAGTGGTGGGCAGAAGGGCAGGGTCATTTAGCATAGACTTGGCCACTGAAAGTTCCACTTGGGCTGCTCTTAGAGGAGGCGGAATCATTGTGAGACAAATAGCCATTCCATTTACCAACCACTAAAAAGGCCTGACCTCTCTTTGTGTTTCTACTCCTGTGGCAAATTCAGTGCAATTGTACCATCATCTTTCCAACCCTTCTTACCACAGCTACATCAAACAATTGTATTTCACTGAATTGATGATATCATCATTTCTAACGTGTATAGCTATTCCATACAACACTGAGGAAGAAAGAGAAAATAAGGTTCCAAATAAACTATGACACAATGCCAAGATGCCATCCATTTTAAATGCATCCTAATTTCCAAGCTGTCAAAATATAAGAGAAAATGTTTTTAGAATTGATAAAAGATGATATTTATTAGTCCACAATCAAGCTCTGTACTTGCATGCCTTAGTACCACTGCTCTTTTGTTTCTTTAATCCACCCGTCAATTCAGAAAATGTTTATAGGCCAGGTAACAATGAATAAGACGGATGCAGGTTCTATCCTCTTGATGCTTACTGCCTCTCCCCCTTTGCCATTCTGGTGTTATGACGTACCTGCTGTGTGCCAGGAAGTCTATTGGGCGCTGAGGACTCAAGAAGGAATATGATGGTTCCTGTCCTCAAGGGACTTATAGCCTCGGGTAGTAGAAGCAGTGGGGTGTGGGGAGATAATCATCTAAACAAATGAGTAAATAGTGCATCTCAGGTTCTGTTATTAAAGTCCTTATATGGCCCCCAAACTAGAGGAAATGGTCCGTTCTGCTTTAAGGAGTGAGAAAGTTTGTGCTGTGTTTACTAAGATGATTGTACACTTAAAAAAATAAACAGTAGTCTGTATTGAGTATTAATATACAATTTTCCTACACTCGATAGTAATAAGTAGGTCAGCACGTTCTCCAACGCCTATTTGAATCACCTCAAACTTCCTATTAAACTTCACGTTCAAAAGGCATATGTGGGGCTCTTCTTTGTGCAAATATTAATGAATAGTTTGTGAAGCCTTTTATAGAGACAAAGTCACTGGATGGCAGTTTTATCTTATGGTGGAGGCAGTCAGCATTTCTGTCATTAGTCACCTAGACTCCTTCTAGAAATTCTTTTTCGCCGTTTGATGACGTTTTGGGCCCCAGTAGGTGCTCTGGTCACATGCTCCGGCAGGAGAGGAGCAGGAGCAGCCAAGAAGGGCTGCTGCAGGCATTCAGGGCCATGCTGGGTCCCCGAAGCAGGTGGGATTTGGAGAAAATGTGGGTGAGGCTGTTTGGACCAGGGATCAGAGAAGAGCCAGCAGAGAATCCCGTAATCCAACTATGTATCTCGAAGTGCTAGATCCTTATCTTGCAAGCAAGGATGCTAGCTAAGATTAAACCCATTTGTATTCATTGAAAAACACACGAAAACAAGACTCTGGGAAATAAAGGGGTTTTTTGTTGTTGTTGTTGTTTTGAGGCTCATACAGAGGTCAGCAAAGGGCCTGTCTCTTCCGGCTATTAGAAAAAGCTTACCTAATGAATCAGGAAGGCAATCCAAACTTTATTCTTCTCTGCTTTATGAAAAGCCTGGAAGTGAGCGTGGAGATATACACTATTTTTTTTTTAACTTTCCAGGTCAGTGTGTCTGGAGCATGGTGATTGGGGTGGGGGTGGGGAGTGAGATGTGTGAATCCACCTCATCATTGGGTATGGGGGGCCTTCGGACCTCTCTGGTCAGCTGAGAGGAAAGAGAGCTCCACGTAGCTTCTTTCAAGGAGAGTGGAGAGGGCAGAATCCCTAGATCGACTTTGCAATTTGCAAGGACAGTCTGACGGGGTATGAGGTTGGGGTGTGCTGTAGTTGTACTGGAGATATTCAATTGAGGGACGGCAGAAAAGCAACCGCAACCCCCTTGAGGAGAACTCTTTGTAGGCATACAGAAAGAGGTAGAGCACAGGGAAGAAAAAAAAGAAAAGAAACCCATCCCTCGAAATCAGCCAAAGGTATATCCCCAGGAATGATTTATGGGTGTACAGAGAAGGAGCATTACAAGAATAATTGCAGGCTGTTTATTTTGGGAAAGTATGTGTAGTGAGAGTGGAGGCAGGGAGCTTTATGCTCTCTTTTACCTTGTTCCAACTTCCATTAGCGTTAATAGGATCATATATTCTAGGCTTTCGTTGGCTTGCTGCCCTGACATAAATGTTTGAATTCCTTGTTTTGGTATTATATATTCTTAACAACAGAGGGAAAGAGAAACAGAATGTTGCATGCTAAATTATTCTATATGCCTTGTTGTGGATGGGATTTATTCCCTTGGGTCTATGGCTATTAAGATGATCTGTTCAGATGATCTGTGTTTCTGATAGCTCCTTCTAGATAGCTTTATAATTTGCCCTAGGGATTTGTTCAGGGGATGGCCAAATGCATTTTTTATTTTGTGGAACAAGGTAAGTCTTAATCCTGGTTATCTGAGCTCTGGGCTGGTACAGGGGCCCCTGTCATCCACAGGAGCCAATAGAGCTGTGTGTTCCTCTTGTTGTGGCAAGTTGATCCTGGGGGCATTTATTAGGCGGTCATTTGATACGCAGTGACCCAATTTACCCTCTTCATGGGGGATTTAATTCTTAGGGTTACTGCTGCAGAATCCATTTATTCAATTAAACAAATAACAATTGAGCTTCTACTGTGTCTTGAGTATTGTTTCAGACTTAGGAATATTCTGTGCGAAGAGCCAGAATCAGACCGTTCATGGAAACCCAGCAGAATTAGAATGCTAAAATTTCCGAGTTTGAAGGGAATTTAGAGATAATCTCACCCAGGGCCAGCAAGCTTGTTCTGTAAAGGGCCAGAGAATAAATATATTCATTTTAGGGGAACACAAACAGTTTCTGATGCATATTATTCTTTGTTTACTTTTACAACCATTTAAAAATGTGAAAATTATTCTAAGCTGGAAAAAATTATTCTAGGCTGGATTTTGGCCCATGAGCCATAGTTTGCCAACCCCTGATCTAAGCCATTCCCTTCCTTTTTTTCTTTAACTTAAGGGGAAACTGAGAGCCAGAGGGTGAAATGATCCCTCCCCCACAAGGTCACACAGCTTATTCTTGACACTGCTGGATTGGTGACTTAGTAAAGGATCCCCAAATGGCCTAGTCACTTTGCAAATGTATGGTTATGGTCCTAGTTTTGGGGGAAGTATGCATTTTAATTAATTATTAAATTATTGTGTGCCTGCCACATTCCAGGCACTGTACGTGGAGTTGAGGATGCAAAGTTAACCTGGCAAAGTCCCAGCCCTCAATCAGCTTAGTTGCTGGTGCAGGCAGATAAGATGGCACTGTGGAAAGTGGCACATGGAGACAAGTAGGGGTTGCTATGGAGCACAGGAAAGCATTCCGCCCTCAGTATGTGCGTTGCTTCTGTGGGTGAATGAGTGAATCCATTCATTCATTGCGTCTCCCCCACTTGTGTTTTGGAATCCACTACCGAACCTAAAGGAAGGGGACAGTGGCCTGGCTTCCTCCACACTTGTTCGTTTTTCTCTCTAGGGCCTCATACCTCATATACATCCTATATATGCATGGGTAGATTATGAGATTAAAGGAACTAAAGTGAAAAAATATTCAGACAGCCACCTGAGAAAGATGGTTTATTTGGCAGTTGCTTTGTTGTATCACTTTAAGCAGTGCAATTGAGACACATATGAAATTATAGAAGATCAATCATAGAGCCTTTTAATATTCCAGAGTTGGAAGGGATTTTAGAGATCACTTAGCTGTACCCTTTTGTTTAGCAGATAAAGAGCATGAGGCCCAGAGATGTTAAATTTCTTATTCTGGGTCACACAACTAATTAATAAAATCTCAGGGTTAAAAGGATTTTAAAAGATAATCTAGTAGAACCACCCAGATAATAATAAAGAATAATAATCATAGCCAACATTTATTGAAAGCTTATTGACATGTATAGTAATTATGTATTTCCTCATTTAATTCTGACAGTAACCCAATGTAATAGGCACAATTGCCATCCCCAGCTAAGGAAACTAAGCTTGAACAAATTAGGTAAAATTTGCCTAAAGTCACGGAGCCAGTAAGTGGTAGAGCCAGGAGTCAAGTCCACGCTCAAGTGCTTAACTTGTTCAGAACTCTTTACTCCAACTTGCCTATGTGTTTGGACTCTGCTTCTCTATTAGTTTATGGGCTCCTTGTGGGCAGGGGCCATATCGTCTTCATGTGTGTTTCCCCATTCTGGGGAATTTGCTCAACGGATGTTTGCACAATGAATGAACTGATGAGTCAATCAATCCACCCGTGCTTTAATCAGTTGACACTTTTAGTGATAAATGATTGGGAACTCAGTGGCTGTGCTAGATCCATGCCCAGGTCTGCTGGTGTCTTGTCCTATCGCCAGCTTCATGTAGTAATGCTATGCAGATGTGGGCCAGGAAAGCCTATTGCTCTGCAGCTGTCTTTATGGTGTCACTGAACAGTTTTGAGAATTAATGTGCATAGTAGAATTCTCTTTGAACATCAAAGTTTCCTCGAAGACGTGACAGCCTGATTGGTTTCTCTGAATCTGATGAAGTTTGTGGAGGCAACTGGAAGATTCTCTCTGCATGTGGTACCTTCTTTTTTTTTTTTCCCTCAACCATTTTAATTTAAAATTGTAGTTTCAAACTATAGTCTGAGGCATCCTGAAGTTTGTGAACTAGAGAATTGAGGGATTCTGTAAAGAAGAGAGGGCACGGATTTGGCTTTGAGCAAAATAATGCCTAAAACAAGTATCTTTGCTGCATTATTTTTTGGTTCTGACAGATGAGAACAACTGATGCATGAGATGTACAGTACCTTGTGAAGTTTCCTTTCTTATACAAGTTGAATGTTTTTCTTACCTGATAATATTAACACATGGGCTCATTTGATGGCAGTTTTTTGACATCAAATAGATTTTGACAGATTTGTAGAAATTGTTCTTTAAAAAAATCCCCTCTCTACCTAGATTGCTGTGTTTTTTTGTTTTGTTTTTTTCCTTTTTAATATAAAGAACAGCACAAGCATTGTTTGCCCTTCACTGTAAGCAGAGTTTCTCTGTGTGGCATAGAAAAGCTGAGGGTCTTGGATTTTAGCTCAGAAAGCTACCTCCTTTGAACCTAGGCCCCTGGGTTGGTTCATATAAGTCAATACACAGCATTAATAATTGCTGCATATCACTTGGAGGAAAATCCAAATTAAATAACGGAGGCTTTCATTCGATTGTGAAAAAACAGATTTGGGCTCTGTTGGTAAGAATCTTGAGAGATTTTCAAGGGGAAGAGATGTAATACAAGATATTCTTCTCATTTGTAGGCGTTTGAGAAATCCCTTAAAATAGAAAACACATGAAGATTTGTTTTCTAACACAAAATAATTCAAAGATCTGCCCTTGTTTCTTGCCAAAGCTTTTCCTTTTCAACTTTCAATCAACCCACCCCTAATTTTTTTCTTTCTGATTTTATCAGGGAGAAAAACTCAGTGAATACTTACTATTAATACCAACTTTTAAACATTTCTTATCTATTAATGAATCTTTCTTTTAACTCATGTCTACCCCGGGTTTGCTGCGGTTTATATCTGCTTCACCTCCCCCTTCAGCAATAGTAGTTGTTTTTGGTAAAAATGGGTAGGAAGTGGAGGAAAGGGTAAGAAAGATCTTTTCATTATATGTGGCTGCTGTGTTACCAGATAAGTAGTCGGTGTCACCGTGTTCTGGAGATAGGTATGCACTTATTCTTTTTGTTTTGAAAACTTTCAAACGAATAGATTAGTGCAAAGGACACTCAAAAGCTCTTAGATTTCCTAATTCTTAATATTTTGCCACATTTGCTTTATCTTTATGCAGATTTATATTTTGTGTGTGTGGGGGGGCAGACATCATGATATTTTATCTCAAAATATGTCGGTATTTATCTCCTCAGTATAAGGACGTTCTTCTACGTAACTACAATAGCATTATCATGCCCTGGAAGTTTAACATTGATTTCATAATATACAGTGTATGTTTACTTCTTGTCTTCAATCACTTACCTTTTGCTGCATAACAAATCATGCCAAAACTTTGTGGTTTAAAAAACAAAACAAAAAACAACCATGATTTTGTGGGTTAACTGGATGGTTCTTCTAATGTGCATGAGCCTCAGCTGAGCTTGACTGGGCCCCCTCAACATCAGCAGTCAGCTGCTGGCTCCACCAGGGGCTGGCTGTTCTAAGTTGCCCTTAGTTTGGATGGCTTATCTCTGCTCCAGTGGGTCTCTCATCCTCCAGCAGAATAGGCCAGGCTTGTTCCCATGGCATATAGGCAGATGCAAAGAGAGAATGAAAGTGTGCAAAGCCTTTGAGGCCTAGGCTTGGAGCTCACACAGCATAACTTCTGTTGCAGTCTAGTGGTCAAAGCCCTTCACAAGCTCCTATGATGAGAGAAGCTGTAAAGTTATATTGCTCAGGAGCATGGAGACAGTGGCCTGAACAATTGCAACATTTTTGCAAACAATCTATCATACCTCTATTGTTCAAAGAATATTATAATAATGTTACTTTTATAATGTTAATAATGTAATTGTTGGTTTGTTTTTAATTCAAGATCCAATCAAGGATTAAACATTAAATTTAGTTGTTATGTATCTTTAGTCTCTTTTTTAGTCTCTTGTAATCCATGTTTCCCACTTTTATTTTTGTATTTTATGATATTCATATTTTTAGGAGTCCAGGTTGGTTTTCTTAATAATGTCTCACAACCTGAATCTGTCTAGTTATTTCTCCACGATGATGTGTGGGTGAGACATTTTGGGCAAGAATTTTAAACAGCGGATGTTGTATACTTCCCATTGTTTCACAAGGAGAGGCACATCATATTAGTTTATTCCATTACTGGTGATGCTCAGTGCAATCACTTGGCTCAGGTGGGGTCTGACAGATTTCACAGTCATAAGGTGCCAGTTCCTGGAGATAGTTTTGTATTAAGTCTGGACATTTGGTGCTAAAGTTCTTCAAATCACATCAATATATATTTATTGGATATCTACTGTGTATCTAGTCTTGAATTTAGTACTATTGGAGGCTCTACAAGAATGGTAAGGAATGTTGCCGGTCTGAAGGAATATATAGTTTTCTTGAGGTTGAGTTACTCTTTTGAAAACTGAACAAAGAGTATAGGAATGGTGATTCTAAGTTAATGATTGGTTTATAAACATTTTTTATTGAAGGGTAATATACATAAGAGAAGTGTACATATAAGCATATAGCTTGCTGAAGTTTTCAAACTGAACACACCAATGGAAACCTGCACCCAGATTAAGAGACAGAACATAAGCACATCCCAATAAGCCTGATTGTTAACTGGATAGAATTTATATCCAAATGATGGTTGTCCTTTTCAATACAAGTTTATGAGTGGCCCAAGAAAATCAATATTCTTTTAAGCTCAAATGGTGTTATCCAACGATCCCTCTCTGTATTCATCAAGCTTGAGTCAGGATACCATTCGCTGTGCCCGTACATCACAGTCTCCTGCTGTCACAGTGCAGAAGGTGACTTCTCTTTTCCCAAGGGTAGCCTTTCCCTATGTATTCCGTCCTGCCCCTCTGGACTTACTTCCGTGGGTCTGGTTCTCCTAGTTCTTTCTTGTACCTCCTCTGTCTATCTTCTGTCGTTAACTTCTTCTCTTCATTTGGCCACTGCTCCTCACCTTCTGCACTTAGCAGCAATCCTTCTGCTCCTCATCAGGCTGCTGTTCTCCCCCTCGCCTTTGTATCGCGAAATGTCTTAAAACAGTGAGTCCTCTTCGCCTTTACCCCATTCACCCAAATGCCCTTTGAGACTTGGTGTCCTTTCTACGCAATTCTAGTGAATTTCATCAGCAAGCTCCTAGCTATTACATCGGCCTTTGCCCTCTTAGGTTCTGCTCCCTTTGGAAGTCTTCTCATCTTTTCTTTGAGACTGTCTTGTCCCTAGGCTTCCATTTGTGGTGCTCTCTGAGTCTTCTGTCAACTGCTCCGTGCACCGCTCTCACAGTTTGACGTCCCACAGGAAGAACAACAGTAATTCTGACTTCTTTTTCTCTGTCTGCATGAGAAGGACATTTCTTAGGACCTTTTTGCATGGACAGTGGGTCATTATGTTGGCACTTTATCTGCAGTTTGAAGATTGTGGTTTTAATGGCTAAATCTCAATTAAATTGAAGTAAATCCTCTGCAACCTTAGTTTTTTTATGCTGTACCTGGTAGGCACTCAATAAATGTTTGTTGGAATCATTTATTCATTTGATTATTCATTTATATGTTCAATAAATATTACTAAATGTCTAGTCAGTGAATTGAATTGTTTATTCAATTTAACAGTAGGTTGCATCTTTTTTCAAATTATGTAAATCTGATTTTCCTTGTCTTTTTCTTTCAACCTTTGTTGAAGTTTGTTTATTTGCTTGTGTTTTTCTAATTTGAACAATGACTGGCTATATGACTCTTGGATAAGTTATACTTAACCTCCAGGAATGTTTCCTAATTTTCACCGTAGAGATAGTGATAGTGCCTCCTTTCTGGGTTTTTGTAAGGATTAGATAAAGAAATACACATAGATCACGTAGCCCAGGCTAGTACATAGTAATGGCTCAATACATGTTACTTATTATTATTCTTATTATAAGGTGTCATACACTGGAGTCTGGTCCTCAAAGCAATCATCCTGAGCTAGGCGTTATTTTTCTCATTTTTCAAAGAAAGAAACCTAGACCCAAAGGATTTACATACGTAACTTGCCAGATATCACAGAACTAATAAATTGCAGGTCTGGGATATCTGATTCCATAGCTTGTGCCTTTTACCTACTCCAAAAGCCTCACAGCGTCTTGCATGACACTTAGAAGGCGACTAGGAGTCACTTGATAGTGACTAAAATAAGCGAATTTTCTCATTTGCCTTTTAAAAGGTAGGATTTACCAAGGAAGTTGTGCCCTGTTGTGGAAACTCCAGTCCTGAAAGTTAGAGTAATAAAGATTTTATCTTAAAACCAGAGTTCTAGGGTTCAGAAGGATTTTAGGTTTGGAAGGATTTGCTCACCCTACTACTGAATTCTCTAACCATTTAGCCAAGGGGTCGTCTGGTTTAGTCTTTAACTCTTCCAACGACAAGGAAGTCATTAGCACCGGGGGCAGCTCATTCCACTTTCCACAGCTCTGACCAGGAGGCAGGGCTTCCTTACATCAGCTGAAGTCTGCTGTGTCTGCCCTGATGCCTAACTCTTGTGCCCTCCCCACATGCACCCCCTCTGCCACACGGTAACCAGAATTATCTCTTTAAAGTGCGAATCAGATTATGTCACTCCCCTAATTAAAACTCTTCTTTGGTTTCCCATTGCCCTTATGACAAAATCGGAAGTCTTCTATGGTCAACAAGGCCCTGCCTCATCCCAAACGTTCCTTCGTCCTCGTTGCTCACTTATTCTTGGTCCTTGGTGGCCTTTCTGCTCTTCAGATGTTCCAAGCCTTTTCCTGCAGACAGCCCTTGCGCTTCTTGTTCCTTCTGCCTGTGCTCTCCTTTTCCCAGCTTTGCAAATGGCGGGCTCCTTCTCATCGTTCAGGTGTCAGTTCAAATGCCACTTCCTCTGAGAGGCCTTCCCTGATCGCTCATCTAAGGTCCTGATCTCATCACCCTGGACCCATCTCTCAGATCCCCTTGTCTTCTCTCTGGACGTAGGCTACCATGTTAGCTGTAGTCTCCTCTGCAAGTGGCACAGTAGCTGCCCATAGAAGGTGCTCAGTAACTGTCTGAGGAGTAATGAATGGCCTCATGATTGACTGAATGTAAGGGTGTTGGAATCATTAAAAATGGATTTGAGTCTGAGTTTTGCCACTTCCTGTGTGACTTTGGGCAGATTACGTTACCTCTCCGGGCTTCAGTTGCATCATCTGTACAATAGCAATCTTATCTAGCCCACAGAATGTTGTGAAGGTTAATTAATAATTGGATATATATGTACCTGCTGTAGTACCTGGCACATATGATGTGTTCGGTCCATCTCAAAGTCTGGTGCTTAATTCCGAACATGTATAGAAGAGTTCTGATTAATGGAACTGTTTATGTAGAGTGCCTGTGTGTGCAGGACCCGTAGCCTGGGGGAAGACACCTGTGACTCCCCTCAGGTAACGCTTGCCTGGCCGGGAAGACAGTGCCAACCCTGGATATCCGTCGTTGCACCGAGTGGTGCTCAGTGTGATAACCCAGCGGGGCTGAGCCTTTACGGGGCCGCTGAACATTCACTCCAAAAAAAATACATGATCAGACGTGACTTTGTGTGGCCCATCTCTTGTCAAGATGGATTGGGATGCTCTGTCTAGACAGTTGTCTCCCTTGGGAAATCACAGTTGCTCTAAGAGGAGGCACGTGGTCTCCTGTTAAGAATACCAAACGGACCTGTGAGCTGTTTTGTGGAGGGGGGTGCGCTGTGAGGTGTGTGGGCCTGTGGAGCGGAGCCTGCAGGAAGGAGCTGTCAGCTTCTGTACACACACGCATCTCGGGATCATGGTGGGAGACTCCTCCTTCACACAGGCAGTGTCAACGCAGCTCACGGTCCATGGGAAGCAGGACATGTTGCTGTCAGCCTTCCCAGAGCCAGTGATTCTGTGCCTGCCGCTGAGGAGGGCTCAGAGGGATTGAAAGGTAATACTGAAACACGAATTACCCACTGGGAAGGGAGGCAGAAGTCTCTATTCAGCTTGCTTGCTTGGCATGATGGCCTGGGGGCGTTCCCCCATGGGCTGTTAGGGTGAGTGTTTTAACATAGGGGCTGTAGGATGAGATAGACTTGGGTTCAAATCCTTGCTATGTCATATCCTTGGCCAAGTTATTTAACATCTAGTCTTAGTTTCCTCATTGAAAATGGGGATAATAATGATCCTTCTCTTATCTGGTGGCTGTGAGGATTAGATGATATAGTGCATGCAAAAATCTTAGCTTTGTTCCAGGCCCATAGCTGATGTTCAGTAAGTGATGCTTCATTTTATTAGGCCGGACAGGTCAGGATTCTGATGCGCCTCACCCATACTGAACTTTGAGTCTTGGTTCCCCTCTTGCCAGTTGTTTGCCTTGGATAAGTTATCTAACCTCTCTGAGTCAGGGTTCTTATCTGTTACATGCAGTTGATAATTGCTACCTCCTAGTGAATGTAGAATGAGATCAGAGCGCCTGACTCGTAGTAAGTGCTCAAAGTATTCATTTCCTCCACCTTTGGTTGTGGAGTATCAGAAACACGGCCTCTTTAAGCTTGTTAAGATTCCTCACTAGCCTTGTATACAGCTGTGTTCAGACAGCTTTGGCAGAAGGAAAGAGGCTTTTTTATTTCCTTTTTTTAAAATGACTGTTTCATAATCTGCTGGCTCAGATCTGCTGCTACCACACCCTGTGTGCCTCTCAGGGTCCCTGGGTCCTATTGCAATTAGCATGTGCCTTGCCTCTCACCTAAATGACCCTGGAAAGTGGCTGCTGTGGAAGGCTACTGCATGCAAAATGGATTCTCCTCCCTCCTCTTTGGGGTGAAGCTGGCTCAGGGATTCTTAGCTGCAGGAGGAGGGGCTGGCAGGCCTGAAATGCAGTTGGACTTAGCAGCCAGGAGTTTTCTGGTTTTCATTAAAATTCTCTGGCTGTCTTTCGGGATTGCTCCATTGGCTATGACTCCGCTGGAGCTGGTTGTGCTGTTCTCTCAGCTACACACACCCATCAAATCACAGTGGCCCTGAAGATGAGAGAAAATTGAAAATGGGAAACAGTCTGGCTAAGGGATCTCACTCAGCAGTCTTTGTGTAAGGGACCTCCATCCACAGCCACCTAGATTGAATTCTGTGAAGTCTTAAATACGGATGGGAAGGCAGACAGAGCTGAGCTGGGAATGGGGAGCAGAGAGAATCCTCTTACAGCTTGCTCTTGATGACAGACTTGTTCTTGAGGTCAGACAGGTTTCCTGGCAGCTGTCAGGGGGTCCCCGAATGTCACATTCATGAGTGAAATCAGTCTGATCTAATCCTTTTCTGAGGTGCTGATCCCCTTATATGCCCAAGGGCATCGGGGTTAGGTGGCAGTTCTCTGAAGGTGACGGACCGAATTCAAGTAATGAGGATTCAGTTTTTAAATGTTAGTTTCTGGTACCTGAAGAAATCTTACTTGAGATTAAAACTTGAATCTGAAGATCTAGGTTCAAATTATGCCTCTGCTATTGACATGCTTTGTGACCTTGAGCAAGTTACCTCCCTAGGTCCCAGCTTCCCAGCCACAATGAGTCTAAATGATGTAAAGCTTTTGGCGTATCATCTGTTCTCAGTAAATGGAGGGATTGATAGAAATTGGGCTAGATTTGACCTATTACTCCAGCTCACCAAAATATATCCCAATTCTGTCATCCAGAACATTTGTTCTGCCTCCCTCCTAGCTTTGAGTCATTTAAGAATTTGAGGCAGATGTGTTCTGTAGGGCAAGGTGAATCTCCTCTCTTTGGAAAAATACACCAAAACCATATTATTACGTTTCCTATAAAAGGCTTACAATGTCAGATATTCCATCTCTGCATAACTTAGCAGGCAACAAAAAGGATTTTTGATATCATTCTTGATGGATAGATTGTGAGAAAGCCATTTTAGTTGATCTTGGGTATAAATATCTCCTGATGATACTCCCCAGAGAGCATTACTGAGGCTTCCATTTGCTTTGAGTAAACTCTATTTTCAGTCTTTTCTCTTTTCACTCTACTCTTCAGACCCCATGTTCTAGCCACAATGGACTACTCATGTAAAAATAAATTAATATGAAACACATCGTGCATACCAAAAAGTATTTGAAATATATATTTACAGCTTAAAGAAGAATAATAAAATCAAAATTGTGCATTGACCATCCAATTTATGAGATTGAATATTATTGGTACCTTAGAAGCTGCTTCTGTATTCTCTTCCTCCAAATCACGTCTCCTTACTTCCTCACCAGAGGCAATGATATCCTGATTTGGGTTCATCATTCCCTCATTTTTCTTTACAGTTTAGTTACCCATGTTTATATTACTACACTATATATTGTTTAGTTTTTTAGAAACAAAGATGCAAGCATAAATCTAGCAAGCTATGTGAGAAAAGGGTAACATGGCCACTCTCAGATCTGAAAATAAGCTAAACTGACTTGGGATCATAGTCTGGCTTTAGCATCCCTGGAAGTTACAAAAGGTCCTAATGGGAAGTCAGTGTGCAAGGTGTGAGAGAATCCTAGGACATATAGGGCTCACCACTACTGGGGCATCTGACAGGGCTATAGGATGGGCCAGGCACGGGACATCTGGTAGGATATGGTCACAGAGAGTGGACTGCTCTGCCTTTTCTGCTCCTAGTCTCTCTATGGCCTATCTCCAGCTCTCAGAGAGTAGGTCAAAGCAAGAATCATCTATAGGATGAAGTTAATGCCATCAGCTAACCCAGACAGACAGCGGGGACAAGCAGATCCTTCATCAGCACGTGGTCAAGGCAAACAGAATCAGAAGAGTCTGGACTAAGATTACCTGTCATTGTCAGGTTAAAAAGAGAGTATGTAGTACCACCTATGGAATATTCTTACCCAAAAGTCAACCCCTAAATCCTCTAGAGCTAACTTTGATTTATTTGATTTATTGGGAATATGGGGGAAAGTTAAATTATACTCTAAGGAAGCAAACAAATTCATTGTTGGGCAACGGATTTGGTTTCTGCAAGAAGTCAATGGCATGACAAAAATAATAATGTGGCTTAAGAATGATAACCCAATGTAATGTATGAACCTTGTTTTGATTTGAGTAATCTATGTATTAGTTTGCTGCAGCTGCCATAATAAAATATCACAGACTGGGTGGCTTAAACAACAGAAATTTATTTTCTTATAGTTCTGGAGGCAGAAGTCTAAGATCAAGGTTGCTGGCAACGTTGATTTCCTCTGAGGCCTCTCTCCTTGGATTTCAAATGGCTATAATCTTCCTACCTCTGTGCACGGTGGTCATATGGTGGTATACATGCAACCCTAGTGTCTCTCTCTGTGTGTCCTAATCTCCTCTTCTTATAAGGACACCGGTAGGGTTGGATTACAGCCCACACTAATGGCCTCATTTTAAGTTAATTACATCTTTAAAGGCCCTGTCTTCAATTGCGGTCACATTCTGAGGTATTGCAGGTTAGGGTTTTTTTGTGCTTTAGCTTATAACAGTCTAATTGTAAAAAAGCATTTTTTCGAGATGATGGGAGAATTTTATTATGGACTGATATCAAGGGATTATTGTTATTTTCTAGGTGTGATAGTAATACTGTGATGTTAGAAAATGGGTGATGTATAGAGATGGGTTCTGAAGCGCATGGGGGTGAAACGATATGATGTGGAATTTGTTTTAAAATATTTAAACAAAGAAAAAAATAGAAAAGAAAAGGATAGATCAAGTAGTTAACAGGCCAAAATGTTTATAGTTGTTGAATCTGGGTGATGGGTATTGGGGTTCTAATTTTGAGTATATTAGAAAATTTTATAATCACATGTTTAAAATATCTAGAATAACATCACCAAAGAGGGTTTTGGCAGTGGGGTTGTTGGTGATGAGCATCTTCAACATGTCTGTTCCTGGAGTTATGCTTCTCTGGTCTGGTTGGCTTCTTCATGTGGAAGTCATCATGGGGTCCTCCATTGCCTGTCTCTACTCCATCGTCTGATTCCTGGATATCACTTGGTGAAAGACATCCTCCAGGAGCTTCTTAAGAAAATGTTCATGGAATGTGAATATCTGAGATCCTATATAGCTGAAAATATCTTTGTTCCATTCTCATACTCGGTTGATAGTTTGACTGGGTATTACATTCTAAGTTGGAAATCATTTTCCTTCAGAATTTTAAAGGAGTTGCTCCATTATCTTGTTTTCCTTGATGCTGTTGAGAAATGGGAAGCATTCTGATTTCTTTGTATATAGCCTGGTTGTTTGATTTCCCCCTCTCTGACAGCTTGTAGAATCATCTCTTTGCAGTTTCTGAAATTCCGCAGTAATTTCATACTGTGCTTGGTGTGCTGAGCCCTTCAACCTGGCAACCTGCACCCCTCAGTTCTTCAAAGGTTTATCAAATTATATTGTTATGATTTTTCTTTTTCTGTTATCCCTTTCTTGGGAATATCTCTTATTCAGGTATTGGATCCCTTGTACTGCTCCTCTGAAATATTAACTTCTTTCTCCTGTTTTCCATATTTTTGTCTTTTGATTTTACACTCTAGATTTCCTCAACCTTGTGTTTTAATCCTTTTATTGCATTTTTATTGTTTTTTCTATTATGTTGTCAGGTCCTAAGAGCTATTTTTTGTTCTCTGAGTATTTCGTTTACAGTATCCTATTTTCGCTGCATGGATACAGTTTTATTTCATTTTTGGTGAGAATATTAATGGTACTACTCCCCTACTCAGTGTGGTATCTGTTTCCTTCAAGTCGCTTTTTTTGTCTTTACTGTGGTCTGTATCTTTATTAGAGGCTTTCCCAACATGTCACTCTGAATGTGATCCTTGGCTGTGTTGTTCCCGATTAAGGGGGTGGGTAAAAAAAGCTGTCAAGACCTTGATATTATGGTAAGTGAAAGAAGCCACTCACACAAGACCACATAGTGTATGATTTCATTTATGTGAAATGTCCAAATACTCATAGACAAATCTATAGGGACAGAAAATAGATTAGTAGTTGCCTGAGGCTGGAGAGTGAGGGAAATACAGCGGGACTGCTAATGGGTATAGGGTTTTCTTTGACGGGTGATGAGAATGTTCTAAAATTGATTTTGGTGATGGTTGTACAACTCTGAATATACTGAACACCACTGAATTGTACACTTTACAAGAGAGAATTGAGTATGTGAATTATATCTTAATAAAGTTTAATATTATATCTTTATAAACCATCCCAGTGGTGATAGTTATATAACTCTGTGCACATACTAAACACCATTGGATTGTACACTTTAAAAAGGTGAATTGATTATGTGAGTTATAGCTTAATAAAGTTGTCAAAAACCCAAAAGGAAACTGAATATGGGGTGGAGATCATTAACTCTGAGCCTCATTGTTGCGTGATGGCGGTGGGCTGTTTGGGGGAGCCCCCCAGGCAGCATCTTCAGGCTCTGTCTAGATTGCATTCACCTGAGAAGAGTCTTACACTCCTCTTTGCAAAGTGCAGTCTACCTGACAACGTTCTGGTCGTCAGGAGGAGAGCGGGTATGGGGATGTGTGCCACTCCACCTCAGGAGACACAGTGCCCTGTCTCTGTTATGTTCCCCTTTAAATGTGCTGGGTCCTTCTGGGCCAGAGACACACTTACTTTTTATTATAAAAAAATACAGAGATTTACAAAAGTAGAAAGGACAGTACAGTGAACCCCCTTGTTCCCATCACCCAGGTTCACCAGTGATCACTTCATGGACCTTTTTATTTCATCTGTATCCTCCAACTCCTACCCCAGATTATTTTAAAAGTAATACTAGACATTTCTGTTTTATGCTCTCCAGACAATAAGCCTCTAGAATTCTGCCAGTGGGGAGGGAATCTAGGGATCCCCCAAATTCTTTTTGAGCAGCTTTCGCTTGTGTCTTCTTCACTGTAGCATCCTGTACCCCGCCCTGTTCTAGGGACACAGTTCTGCCAGTCCTGGGCCCGGTAAGGATTCTGTGGTTTAAATTGGCTGAATTCTCAGCTTTCCCTGCATCTGGCTTAGGATTCAAATTCCTTGAGTTGACTAAGTCAGTCTCCTCTTCCCCTGCATTTGTATGGTTTTGTTATTAAGAAAAAAAGGCCTCTGTGGACTTCCTGTGGGGTTTCAGGAGTAAGTGAAAGTAGATGTAGCTGTTCAATGTGCCACCGTCCCAGGAAGATCCATTGCTCTCTCTCTCTTTTTTTTTTTTCAGTCTTGCTTTATCCTCCCCTGTTCTACTCAACCCTAAAACCCTTTTTTATTTCTTTATATATGTTATTTGCCTTCAGAACGCTTTTCCAGGCCTCTGAGAACTAAGGGGAATCTCCTATTTTAGTATGCCTTTCTTCCGCCCTTGGGCCTGGCAGAGTTTTAAAGAGTCCGTGTTTGTGCCTTGCTGGCATTTTGTACTCACCTCTTATTATAGAATTGTTTGCTTGCACTTCACATGCTGCATTGCAGTTTGTTTACCTGTCTAGTTTCCCTGTGAGGCAGGACTTGTGAGTAGGACTATGTCTTATTTTTCTCTGAATCGTGAGCACGATGCCTCCCTCCCAGTACACATTTGTTAACTCACAGACTGAAACATCTAGCACTGTGCTTCCAGAGTGGGGACAGACAAGCATACAATGCCCCTTTCCTTCTCGCCTTTTACTGGCACCACTGTTTAGTAAATGCTAAGGAGCAAAACATGCCTTGTCCACTGGCTGGTTGTTATGCAACGTTGTTCCCTTTGCTTTCAAGTCTGGTGTTTTTTACCCAGTCAGCAGGTTGGAGAGGGAGGGAGGGTGGCTATTGGAGTGTAAACATCCTACCAAAGAAGGAATGGACTCAGTCAAAGATGCGTTGTTTCCCTCCTTTGACAGAAAGGCTTGTGGTCTACACTCTGCTTCACAGTAGAGAAGGAGAGAATTTGTTGTTTCAACAGCTACTGTGTTTCCCCAAAAATAAGACCTAGCCGGACCATCAGCTCTAATGCGTCTTTTGGAGCAAAAATTAATATCAGACCCGGTCTTATTTTACTATTATATTATATTATATTATATTATATTATATTATATTATATTATATTATATTATTATATTATATTGTATTATACTATATAAGACCTGGTCTTATTTTGCATCTTTTGGAGCAAAAATTAATATCAGACCCGGTCTGATTTCACTTATTTTATTATAGTAAAATAAGACCGGGTTTGATATTAATTTTTGCTCCAAAAGACGCATTCGAGATGATGGTCCGGCTAGGTCTTATGTTTGGTGCTTAGTTCTGCATGATCTTTCATTGCTTTTTCCCTTTGGACAAAATGCCAGGAGAATTTTTTAAATCGCTGATTACATTATTTAAAAATCTGATGTTGAAGTATTATCTTTGAGGGGTCCTGTTGCAAATATATAACTTTGCAAGGGTAACATTTAACCTGTTGTTTCTTAAAGTATGTTCCTCAAGGTGCTATAATCCTCCAGGGGTAAAGAAATAGAGAACTAGCAGTCAAGCAAATTTGAGGTACTGGATTAAACAAAGTTAAACAGGATTCCTTACTTCAAGACTTCTCAGAGCCTTGCTACTGGGATTATGGATCTCCTAGAGGGGTATGTAGTAGGCAGCATTTCCTAAATTTAGTTTTCCTCCGAGGCACAGGAGATTTTATTGTTGTGTTTTGTGGAAAACACACAACTCTGGAAACAGCCCCTCAGCTTAAAGTCATCCTTTGAGGTCCAGTTCAAATGCCACTTCCTCCAAGGCTTTCCCGCCTTCTCCCAGAGATATATAACCGTTTTCTTCTTCTTTGAATTGCACTGCCTTCATTTGTCAAATTGTCTCCTATCTCTTCCCTACCCCCTAGCAAGGCCTTGTACGAGTTGTATCACTTCCACTGTTTCTGGGGCAGTGTCTTGCACAAAAGTGCTCAAGAAATGTTTGCAGTACTGCATTGATGCCTTAGCTGAGTCATCCTCACAGTCCAGAGGGAGCCAGCAGGGGTGGGAGCCCAAGACACATCTGGAGCTTGGGAGGGTCACTGCTCAGGGATATGCATGGGGGAGAGGGCTTACCGCAGGACACAGGGCCAGTGTAAGAGCCTGGTCCTGAAGGACACAATAAGAAAGCAAAATCAAGAGATGCTGAGAATATAATGTAAATGTACTGAAGGCTGGTTGTGCCAGACACCCTGTAGTCAGCTTTGACTACTTAACCTGAATCCCAACCTTTCCAGTAGGTAATATTCTTCCCATTTCATACATGAGGACATGGAGCATCAGAAAGGTGAAGTAGAAGTAGATACCTATATGTACCAGGCACTGTGCTGGAAATACAAAGATGAATAAAATCCAGTCCTTTCCCCTAAGGAACCCTAGTTTTATGGAGGAGATAGTCCTGTAAATAAATCATTATAAACAGTGGGGCAACTGCAATGAATAACCTGTGGTCATGGTATCATGAGAGAACCTAACCTGTGTATGTGGTGAAGGTGACAAACCGGGAAAGCTTCCAGGAGGAGAGTGATGCCTGAGCGAGGTGGAATAAGAGTGCAGGGTTTGAAGGGACCAAAATATTGTTACTGGAGTATGAAATGTGAGTTAGGTGAGAAGTGAGGCTGGAGAAGTAGAGGGGATGTTGCAAATAGGTTGAAGAGTTTTGATTTTGATTTTAAAAACCATGAGAAGCCATTGTAGGGTTTTCAGCAGAACGAGCTGTCCAGCACATTTTGGCTACATACCCAGGTGGTGGGTGGTAAGTCATATTATTCCCATTTTCTAGATGGGGGAACTAAGGGTCAGAAAGTGACTTCCCTCAGATTACTCAGCTTGTCAGAGGTGGAACAGAGCCACAATTTCAACTGAAATCCATTTGAATCTTTCCAGTACTAAGCAACTTCTCAAAGTAACAATGGCCAACGATTGTATTGAATTTCCTACTGAAAAGTACTCTTACTCTCATTTGATATTTGAATGACAGAATAGTTTTAAGACTTAATATGATGAAGAGCTAATACTTAGTGATATAAAGGTTCAAAGACGAAAAGATCAGGGAGTACTTCCTGGGAGGGATGGCATCTATGTTGTCCTGAAGGAAGAAGGAAACTAGAACAGATACTGGGAAACCAGGTGAGAGAACAATGGGGCTGGAGGGGTGAGGTTGTGCCCCCATGGGGTAGAGCAGGAGTGGGCTTGGGAAAGATGACAAGGGGCCACTTCCTAGCACAACCCTGGTCACTTGCTTCCTAAGGTAGCCACGTAAAGAGGAAGGAAACAAAATGACCATGTTCCTTAATTTCCATCTTCACTTTTGTTGAATATAAATCCACAACTGGCATTTAAAAGTCTCTTTACTGCCCTGTTGTAGTCATTGAAAAGTTTACTCTTACAGGGTTCTCCCTTACACTGCACCGGTTAGTGCCCCGTGCTCTCCTCAAACCCACTCTGAATGTAAAAGGGCAACAGTGGAGGGTCCTACAGCTAGTAGGACCACAGCCAGATGTGCAATGAGTGATATTTGAGTGAAGAAAAGGCAATAATAAAAGTCTGTATGAGGAACAGGACTTGCTTACATGGAAGAAGGGAGTGTGTGTTTGTGTTGTCTCTCACAAGTTCTCTAACTATTCGGCTATCTCTGTTATTAGTCACTGCAGAGACTGGAGTTGGGTTTTTTTTTTTGTTTTTTTTTTTTTTTGCAAATACATACTACTGTATTACCGTGTTTCCCTGATAATAAGACCTAGCCAGACAATCAACTCTAATGTGTCTTTTGGAGCAAAAATTAATATAAGACCTGGTCCTATATTATATTGTATAATATTATATAAGACCCGGTCTTATATTATAGTAAAATAAGACCGGGTCTTATATTAAGTTTTGCTCCAAAAGATGAATTAGAGCTGGTTGTCCGACTAGGCCTTATTTTCGGGGAAACACGGTATATATATTATAGTCAGTGGTGTGGTGGAAAGAGATGCACCTTTGAGTCAAAACAGACCTGGATTAGTATCCCAGTTTCTCCGCCTACCAATTATTTTACCTAGAGCATATTATTAACTTCATTAAGACTAGTCTTATAGATCTTTGTCCTTATAATTATGTCCCTTCTCTTTGCCGTTATTAAATTTACCCTCATACCGGAAAATTCTCTGTAGCAAATAAGCATACTCCAATATTTCTTAACTGAAAACAAACAGATCCCAAAATATTTTCTAATTTTATCTATTAAATATTGCAAAATAAATTTATTATTTAACTTTAAACTCGACATTATCTCCTCCTCTAGCTGTCTTCTAGTTTCTTTGTTCCTTTTCTCAGTAAAACTTAAAGGTTGTCCGTAGTTTTGTTTTTGACTTCTTCCCCTCTAACTCTCCCTATCATTCCACCAGGACTGTTCTCGTGTCTGTGTCAACTAATGACCTTCATGTAGCTAAATCTAAGGCCAGCGCTTTGTTTTAATCTTACTTATTGCCTCAGCAGCATTTGACAAGGCCGATCACTGCTTTCATGGAAACTGCTTTTCTGGGTCTCTTCCTGTCTGTCTGTGCTCTTCTCCTCACGTCTCCTTCTCTCCTCTGATCTCTAAGTGGTGATGTGCCCCATATGTTCTGAAGTGGCCCCCTTCTCTTTTTTATTTACTCACTTCCATAGATATCCTTGTCTAATCCATTGGCTTCAATAATATCCATTTGCCCTTAACTTTGCATCTTTATCCTCAAACTTCCTCTGGAACTCCACGTCCAGTTAGGTGTCTCACAGGCATTGCAAATTTCACATGGCTGAGAGAGAACTCTTGATTTTGTCTCCACTCCAAACTTTCTCTTCCCTCAATCTTCCCCACCTCAGTAAGTGGGGCTACTATCCCCCCAAGTGCTCAAGCCAACGTATCGAGGCATTACTTTTGTTTTTGTTCTTGCTTCCCCATCATCGCCCAATCCTTCAGCAAGTCCTATCTTCTTTATCTTCAAAACCATTCCCAAATGTACCTGCTTTCCCCCATCTTTACTACCAGCACCCTAATCCAATCCGCATCATCTCTCACCTAGACTATGTGCAGTAGCCTCCTCACCTGTCTCCTTTATCCACCACAATACCCTCTATTATAAGGACCAGAGAAATCTTTAAACAAAGTTAATCAGTTTGCATCACATTTCTTAACTGCGCCCCTCTGCCCCCCAGGTGGCCTCCCATTGCGCTGAGAATCAAACCCAAACTCTGCCCTGGCTGATCAAGCTCTGTGTGACCTGCTCTACGTCCGTCTCTCAGCCTCTTCTCATTGACCATGCACCTAGCCTCACGGCTCTATTTTTGGTTCCTTGAACATGCCAAGTTCATTCTCACTTGAGGGATTTTGCACTAGCTATTCCTTTAGTCTGAAATGCTCTTTTTTCAATCTTCATGTGCTTGGTCTCGTTCTTATTCAAATCTCATCTTAAATATAGCCACCTCAGAGAGTCCTTCTCTGATAACCCAGCCTAAAATAGCTGTCTAGTCAACCTCTTTCCCTTCCTCTTGTTTTAATTCTCTACTAGCCATTGTCACTGTCTGATATTTTTCTTGTTCATTTGTGTATATGCTCATTTCTCCATCCACTCATCCATTCCTTGCTTTATTTTCTACCCGCCTGGAATGTATGTTCTATGAAAGGGGCACTTGGCTTGTTCATCACTGTAGCCCCTGCTCCTGGCCCAGTGACTTACAAATGTATGGAGTGAGTGAATATGTGTTTCTCATCTGTAAAGTGGAGGGGTTTATATACTTATGTCTCAGAGTTGTTGAGGACTTGCGCTTTCTAATTTGATAATGCATGTAAAGTGAATAGTTCTCTGTCTAGGACACTGTGCTTAATAAATAGAAACTGTATTTTTTAAAAGTATCTAGATCATCATAGACATTCAACAAAGATTACTTCTCTTTCTTGCAGTCTGGGTCCCCTGAAATATTTTATATTTCAATAACCTTCATTCTGGACAAAATGAAAAGTACTCTTCAGTTAGCTGTGTCTCTCTATTTGTTTCTGAAGACAAGGTTTAAAAACCTATTCAATGAATACTCAACTTCAGCTAGTTTTAGAACCATTATTAATGTCATTTCTGTCTCCCTCCCCCTAATATACACAGAGACACTTCATTATAACAAGGTTTGGCTTTCTCTAGGGAGATTATAATTTTCTTCTTCTCTTTGGTTATATGATCTTTGCCAATTAATTCTCCATAGGCTCAAAGTGTTTTGGGGTTTGATTTCCTCATCCTGGTATTTAGGTTCTCTGAGAAGTAGTCCCCGATTCTGATCATTTTGCTTTTGCATTTATTTAATAAATATTTACATAGGGTGCACTACGTGCCAGGCCATGGGGATACAGATAGGAATGACAGGGGCCTCTGTCCTGAAGGTCTAGTGGGGGAAGCAGGATACATAAACCAGTGAGGACAATCAAGTGTCCATGCTGGGTTGTCTCCATAGAACATAGAAGAGGCACAAAGGAAGGAGTGGCTAATACACGTGGAGCTGGAGGGAAAGTTTCCGAGATACGTGGTTGCTCGGCAGCCAATGAGGAGAGTAAAGGTGAGGAGGGAACGAACCTGCCTCATGGTCCGCACTCTGGGAGCTGGTGTGGCTGCGTGATCACAGGGTGATGGTAACTCAAAGGTCACAAGAAACAAAGCCAGAGACATGAGCGGGGGCTGGGTCATGGATGGCTCTGTGTGCGCTGCTAGGGAATGTGAACTTTGTCCAACAAAACAACCACCCCAGGAGCAGCACCTAACATTTACTGAGGGTTTCCTATAGGCGGGTTCTCTTCTTCATGCTTTAGTGTGTTAATTCCTTTAATCCCCACAACAACCCTAGGAGACAGCTACTGTTATCACCCTTGTTTACAAATAACGAAACACAGTCACCCAAAGGAGAGAGCACTTGCCCAAAGCCACCCGACTCAGAAAGGCAGAGGCAGGACTAAGACTCAGGCCCTTTGGCTTCAAAGTTCACCCTCTTCACCAGAGCACCTTACTTCCTCTCAGGTGGCTTTGTGTAGGCAGCTGGGAGCCCCTGAGGAGACTGAAGTGCGCGAGAGACATGGTCAGATTAATTCTGTGGGAAGGTTGCCGTGGAGTCCCACTGCATCTTGTACAGGGGTTTGTGTCTAAAAGCTTCTAAGGCAAAGAGTGCACAATTCCATTTGCCCTTGAAGTGAGGAGTATCCGAGTAAAGTTTGCTGCATCAGCTGTGGCGTCTCGTGTCTCAGTCAGCCCGATGCAGCCGCTCTTCCCCTAGCCTTGAAACACAGGGCTGTCTTTGGTGGACACGCATGTAAGAGGTGACTAGTCGGTTGTTTGAGGCCCTGTTGTTTGAAAAGCACAAAAGTGTCACCCTCCTATGGAAACTGAGCCCCCTCAGTGGTGACAACAAACTCAGTGACCCCTCTTACTTTCTCTAGACTTACTTAATAGGCGGCTGAGCCCCCAAATCACCAAGATGGTGATTTCCCAGTTCCTCTAGCTGTCCTGGGAGGAGTGGCATGGATGTAAGTTAGGCCTGTGGGTGATGACAGCAGAGTGGAAGCAGGACTACATGTGAGTGGGGACGTGGGAAGAAGGCTGAGAGAGCAGGCAGAACAGGGCCGCTGCTGCCCAGGTGTGGGAGGTTCGCCCTAAGGAAGAGGGGAGCCGGGAGACTGGAGAGTAAGCATGTGAGAGATGTCAAGTTTAGATATTCTGGACCCAGTGACCGACTGGGTTTGTTCCCTTGAAGCTTCTTCTGATCTGAAAACCTAGTTCAGCATCGTGTCTGTGTTTTCAGAGTCTGATAAAATCCCTTCTAATTTCCAACCATGTCCACTTTAGTATTTAGTAACACAGTACTCTCCACGTTGCTGGCTGATGGCTGCTGAAATAGGCTTAAGAGTCTTCTGCAGGTGTTAGGAACTTTGATGAATCCATCTGGCTGTCACAGTGGTGCAATATTTCTGTGTGTTGTTATAAACAGATGTTAAATTAGGTCAGTTCTCTTGATAGCACTTGAAAACACCCACCGCTATGTTCTCTTACAGGTCTTATGTTAAGTTCAGTAATTTTTTTAAAAATTGAAATGATTTTTTAACTACTTTAAAGAAAACAGTATCATTACAGCGATAAAAATAAAAACAAAACAAAACCACCCAGTGACTAGGAAAAAGAGACAGAGAAAAGCACATCAAAATGTCAACAGTGATTATGTTCCTTCTGGTAATTTATTTTCCCCTTTTCTATGTTTTCTAAGTTTTTAAAAAATGTGTCTATGGCACATGCAAAATGTTTAAAAAGTTGTATAAAGAAAAGGACCAAACTTAAAAAAAATAAAAATAAATAATAATAAAATACTAAGGATTATAATAATGCCATAATCCTAACACAGCGTATGTTCTTACTTTTGAAATGCCCTTGTTCACACACATGCTTATTTTTCATAGCTGCAGTCCTGACAAGTGCAGCGTTGTGTATCCTTTTTATTTTACAGCCTATTGTCAACATTATTTCATATTTCGACATAGTTTTCATAGTTGGCATTTCTAATGGCTGCCCTGCATTCCATGGTGTTGATGTTCCATACTGAACTATCCCTTGTTGGACATTTGGATTGTTTCCACTTCTCTTAGATAAGATGCAGTGAGCATTTTTGTTCACTTAGCATTTCGAGTTTGTTCAGTTCTTTCCTTAAAGTGAATTCCCAGCAGTGAGCTCA
This sequence comes from Rhinolophus sinicus, assembly GCF_036562045.2. Lineage (NCBI taxonomy): Eukaryota > Metazoa > Chordata > Mammalia > Chiroptera > Rhinolophidae > Rhinolophus > Rhinolophus sinicus. The sequence goes on from NC_133756.1 coordinate 112,074,871, forward strand.
CTGCATGAAAGGTTTGAACTCTGTAATGGTTTTGTTTTGTACCAAGTAAGACCATGATTTTAAAAGAGATGGTTGCTAGCTGTGTGTGTGTAGCAGTCTCATGTTTCCCTCGCCAGTATTGAGTCCCTATGACATCCTAACAAAGTGTGTTGTTTCTAAACGTCATGTTTGTTGAAGAAAATTAGAAGAGATATAAATATTTAAAGAAGGAAATAAGCTATGCGTAACCCCCCCACCCAGAGGTAAGCATTTAAGAAATGTATTTCCTTCCGAGTATATATTTCATAACGTTACTTCGTGTGGCTCTACGAAAGTATAACCTCTTCTCAATTGTTGGATGGAGGTTTCACTCCTCTCTCCATTTTGGAGGTCTAGTCTAAGTAATATGGCAATGAACTCGTGAACAAATCTTTGTGCACATCTTGGAAACATACCTTGGGAAAATTCCCAGAGGCAGAATTGCTAGGTCAAGGATTATGGCCATTGTTAAGTCTTTTGATGAGTATTAAAAACTTGCCGTTGAGGAGAGTGGCACCACTTTATACTTCCCCCAGTTAGACGTCTATAGGAGACTGGCTGGGTGCAAGGTGATGAGAACCTGACCCAGGCAGGCGCAGTAGAGACACAGGTGGAGCAGAGGGGGAAGTAAAGCTGCAGGCCTTGGTGACAGATGGCCTGTGGCATGTGGCATGTTCTCTCTCTCTCTCTCTCTCTCTCTCTCTCTCTCTCTCTCTCTCTGTAGAATTTCTACCTTATCTTCCACATCAGAATTTACCAGGAGATAGACAAGATAATTTACAGGGAAGCACTTAGCAAACGTGAGGTGCTGTATAGATGTAAAAGCTTACTGATAGTAACAGTAACTAAGAAATCCCACCCAACAGGGCTGTTTCCAGGATGAAATGGGCTGTTGTGTGTAAAGCACCTAGGCCCTAGACAAACAGTCATTCTCTTGAATGACACAGAACCTGGCACACACTTGAAAGACAATCTTGGGCGAATTCCTGTGTGTGATCCTCATCCGTTGGAGGGCCAGAGCATGTGGACACGCTTCCCTTTTCCTTTTCTCTGGCTCTGCTTAAACAGCTGATAAGGGTTCAGCCTAGAGTGACAGCATTCTGGCAGGGAAGGAGACACCTCTGTCCTTGGGCCGTGGGTCCCTCAGGTGGGAGGAAGCCTTGAGCCCACTCTTGGGCCGCAGCCCTGATCTCTGGCTGCCTGGCCGGGATGCATTGTGCGCTCAGCCTGGGGGAGGAGACCGAAGGTGCTGATAAGGAGGCCCTTCCTGTCGAGCCAGACAAGCTCAGGAAGGCTTCTGCAGAGGAAAGATTAGACACAGTCCTTGATTTCGAGAACACAACAGGGGAGGGCAGTGGGACAAACACCCCCTCCCCCCAGCTCTTTGTGGGTGGTATTGTTTATTGTTGGAGGGGAACAACAGAGGGAGCTTGGCCACTTGTGCAGAAGATGGAAACAGCAAGTCGGGTCTGGAAAGGCCTTTTTCAGATCAGTTCAACAAACATGTTTTGCAGACAGAAGCTGTCCGTCTTGGAAGAGGATTAATGAGTGGGAAGGGTGCCTTTCTTTTCCTCAGAAAGAAGGTGCCAGTATTTCCAGGAGCATCCAAGACTCTGTGCCCTGTCAAGCACCTGCGCCCTGGTGCTGTGGTAAAAAACAATGAGCTCTGCCTGGGGAAATTAGCTCGAACTGAATGGGGCCCAAGTGGGCCCAGTGCAGTGGCCCTCCCTTCTCCTCTCACCTCTCTGTAGGAAACCAAATCTGTGCTCAGCACAGACGCCTTGTCACTGTGGAAGGTGACAGAGCACTTCAACAGGATGATTCAGACATTTGCTTTGGTTAATGCTGGTGAAATGTTGTTTTGAGCCTTAATTTTCATTGTCCTTATATGTCTGGCATCCCAAATCTATTGTGTATTTCTAGGAAATAGGAAAATATAAAAGACAACATATACAAAGAATAAAATAATAAGATATCTTATTGTCTTGCTTTTTGAAAATAATACTGTGGGGATCTCAGGCCTACTTTTTATTTTTTTATTTTTTATTTTTTTACATATCCATAAAAATATTCCCAAGGGCTGCTTTTGACTTCTTTTCCATTGATGGGTCCATGCCAGCCTCCCTGGCATTTCTGCCCATGGCCTTGCTCAGTCGGGATTTCTCCTCGCAGAGCTTCTGTGTCCTAGCAGCAGCTCTGATTTAGAGTCAAGGGACCCATGTATGCTCTTCTGACTCTGTTGCTCGCATGCTGCGTATCCTGAGGCAAGTTGCTTTCTTGACGTCAAATCCCTTTTCTGTAAAAAAGGGGGAAAAACACAAGATCTTCCTGCTTCTTCAGGAAGATGCTGCGTCAGAGTGCCGTGAGAGTAATTTCCGAGCGGTAATACATGACACAAATGTGTGAGAGTTTTATTTTTATTAGTGACACAAATATTGTTCTCTCCATTGGTTTTGGCCGTCTTCCGGTACTTGGTTTTGAGAGGTGTGAAAGCATGAATCCACCGTGTAGGGACTTGCTGTACTGAGATATAGTTTAACAGAGAAGCAGTGTCACACACACCACTAACTGGAAAAAGCAACCCTAGCGTCTGGGTGGGACAGTCCTTCCTTGTCACGTGAAAGGGTGCAGCACAGCAGACAAAGAAAAAGACAGAAAGAAACAGAGCACCCCAAACAGATGATATAAAAAGGGCCTGTCTCACACTATTAGGAAATGGCTTGCCTTTTGAGCACTACTGTAGACTGAAAGGGACGGCAGAGGATGATTTGTTGACAGTTATCTTCTTTCCTAGAAAGACCTGGATACTACAGCCTCCCCAGAGGCAGCCTGTTGCTAGTTTTCTTTTGTATCCTTCGGGAGATACTTCATAGACATAAAGATAAATAAATAATTATATGCCCCCCTTTTCATACTCTACACACCATTTTCCTTCTTGCTTGTTTGAGTTAATGCATCTTGCAGGTGCCCATATACGTTCACGTGGTACATTGATGTAGAGTTCCTAAAATCTGTGTGTACAACCATTTTCCTGCCGATGGTTTCGGTTGTTTCATATTTGCTATTGCAAACATTGTTGTAATGAACACCTTACTCCATGTGTCTTTGTACACATGTATCAGTATAAGTGTAGGATAGATTCCTAGAAGAGGAATTGCTGGGTCAGAGGGTTTGTAATAGCCTTTTACAATTTAAATCAGTTTTGCCCTCTGTAGAGGTTACGTTGATTTGCCTCTCACCACGTGTACACCAGTGCCCCGTTTCTCCATACTCTCTCCACTATGGAGTGAACCTTGCCAATCTGAGATGAAAAATGGTTTCTGATTATACATTCATTGTAATTTTCATTATAAATTGTAATTTATAATTCAATTTTTGAATTATAGTTTATCATTATGAATAATAAATTCATTAGAGTTTGATTGACTCTTATGAATGAGGCTGATCGTTTAAAAAAATATATGTGCCGTTTTTATTTCCTGTCTTGTAAACTATCTGCTCATATCTTTTGCCCATTTTTTCTATTGGGTTATTCAATTTTTCTTATTGATTTGTAGGAACTCTTTATGCATTTAAGGAAGTTAGTCCTCAGTTATATGTATTTCTGATATTTCAGTCAGTTCATTTTTTGTTGTTTTGCCATGCAGAATTTTTTAAAATTTTAATTAGTCAAATTAGTCAATCTCTTTATTTTATGGCCATGATCTTGAGTAATTCTTAGAAGGTCATCTTAAAAACTTCAAGATTTTATATCTATCATGCTTTCTTCTTGTACTTTCATACTTTTATCTTTCAAAATCCAAATCTTTAATATGTCTGGAAATTATTTTATTTATTTATTTATTTTTAAAGATTTTATTGGGGAAGGGGAACAGGACTTTATTGGGGAACAGTGTGTACTTCCAGGACTTTTTGCCAAGTTGTTGTCCTTTCAGTCTTAGTTGTGGAGGGCGCAGCTCAGCTCCAGTTCCAGTTGCCATTGCTTGTTGCAGGGGGCACAGCCCACCATCCCTTGTGGGAGTTGAACTGGCAACCTTGTGGTTGAGAGGACATACTCCAACCAACTGAGCCATCCGGGAGCTCAGCGGCAGCTCAGCTCAAGGTGCCATGTTCAATTTTAGTTGCAGGGGGCACTGCCCACCATCCCTTGCGGGACTCAAGGAATTGAACTGGCAACCTTGTGGTTGAGAGCCCACTGGCCCATGTGGGAATTGAACCGGCAGCCTTCGGAGTTAGGGGCATGGAGCTCCAACCGCCTGAGCCACTGGGCCAGCCCTGGAAATTATTTTAGTATAAGGAGTGAGATAGAGTTTCAATTTAGCTTATTTCCGGAAAGACGTGGTTTTCGAATCCTGCACTTTTACTCATTAGCTGTGTATTTTTGAACAAATTAACCTCTCTGAATCTCAATTTCCTTATCTGTGTATATAATGGGAATAATAATAACACCTACCTAATGGGGCTGTTGAAACAGTTAACTAAGATTATATACAGAAAACGTTAGGACAGTTCCTGGCACATAGTAAGTGTTCAAATCATGGTCCAAATACCCAGGAACCTGGGAAAACATAGCGTGTTCCAACAGAGGGGAGAGAAGTTCTAGGTGGCTAGGATCCAGAGTTCACCTTGCAACTCACTGGTGTGTGTCTAATGGTGAGTCATTTTATCACCTAAACTCCCAGTTTCTTCACCTGCATAATGAATGATAAGAAGTAGCTCTTGATACTGTTGGCAGGTCCAGATTAGATCACATCTGTGAAAGCATTGTGTAACCTTTAAGGGGCCATATAAAATGCTGCAGATTTTGGCCTGGTGAATGAGGAGCAGCCACGGCACAGGTGGGTGTTAGACATCCCTGGCCAAGGAAAATAATTACCTTGCAATAACATGAAATTAGCTACTGATGTAAAGCAAGTGAGCTTGGAACAGTTGATTATAGTCATGTTTAGTAATTGCCATCTAGTAATTAAGCAATAAGGAGCTTCCTGAGACAGAACCTTGTTAGAGTGAAAGACGGATCAAATGCTTTCAATTCAGTGTATACACCTTGAGCACAGCAGTGGGATATGCAGACCTGAGTGTCTTGTTGAAGCGAGCTTCCTACCATAGGGGCAATAGACGAGCAGAGTATGGCCCTGCCGCTGGGCGGATGCACGTGCAGAGATGTACTTGGAGGAGCGTTCTCAGTGCTCTGACATTGTCCAGGAGGGAGACACTTCACCTGCAGAGCCCCACAGCCAGTCTGAACCCAGTCCCCGAAGTCTGGCCCAGATTCTAAAGAACTCCAGCTCAGTAATCTCTTCTTCAGGGTCACTTGTTGCCCTGTTGTTTACCTCTGTTTGGTTGTTTTGGATTTCTCAGTCATATGTTGTTCCTCAGGCCCTGCCCATGTCCCTCTGCAGATTCCGGATGCTAATGGTCTCTGTAGACCACGAGTTCTGATTTGGGGTTTGGGGAAAATACCACTCTACAGAAAACAACAACCAAAATCTTTGTATGTTATGATTTTGATTTTTTGTTTTAAAAATCCATAAATAGACACAGACAATAGTTTAGTGGTTACCAGAGGGTAAGGGGGGAGAGGGGTGGGAGATGAGGATAAAGGGGATCAAATATATGGTGATGGAAGGAGAACTGACTCTGGGTGGTGAACACACAATGGGATTTATAGATGATGTAATACAGAATTGTACACCTGAAATCTATGTAATTTTACTAACAATTGTCACCCCAATAAATTTTTAAAAATCCATAAATTTACAAAATATGCACATAGATATGAGTATATATAAATTGAAGGAAAAAAAACAACTAGAAGGATGTATACCAACATGTTGACTGTAATTATCCCCAGGAGGGGGTATCGGTAGGGAAAGAGCTTATGGGTGATTTTCTTTCCTTTTTGTTTGGCTGTATATTTTTGCCATCTGTATATATGACTCTCGTTAGAAGGGTTAAACAAACAACAACATTTGATTATTCTATTTCTAAAAGGGTTGTTATTCCATATATTATCTTATTTGCCTCTCAAGCAAGTCAGTGATATAGGTTCTAATATTATTCCAGTTTTATGGATGAGGAAACTTGACATAGTTAACTGTAGCAGAGCCAAGTCTCTTGATTTCATTATCATGCGGCATCTTTGGTATGAGAACGGGAGGACACGCTGACCCGGGAAGGGGCTGTGGCGCCTATCCACCCCACCCTCTCAGTTTACAGACCAAGGTTGAGACCCTGAAAGGAAAAAGGATCTGAGTGAGACACATGGTTTTTGAGCAAGGACAAGTTCCCAAAATATCATTTTCTTGAGCGAGGTTGGGGTCAGAATGCAGGGCAGGGATCTGGCCCTCTGTTTACCAGAAGCCTTGACTTTATCTATTATACTGAGCCCAAAGGACAGGGGGGAAAGTGTTCTGAAGTACAACAGTGAATACATTTTTTTCTTACTTTGATAAATGGTTTATGTTGCCAAAATCAAATTGCTTAAAATGGTTTTTTTCTTTTTAACTTTTTCCTAGTACATATTGTTTCCTGTATCATTTTTTACTCGTTTTTTTCTTCATCTATTTTTTCTTTCTGAATCTTATGCACATATCCATTTATTTAGAGCTATTGCAATTATGATAGTTGGGGTTTTGCTTGTTTATCTGAGTAGTGTTCATGTTTATATCTCCTGTGCCTGGTACTTAGTTACATGGATGAATGATAGAATTGGGGGTGTTGTATGCAGGGAAAAGTCTGGGTCCAGCTCCTAAAAGAGACCTGGTCTCAGAGGGCACAGTGAGGAGCTGTGCTTGTCTGATCTGGAAGCAATGTGGGTGTCTGCTTCCGGAGCACAGAGATTCTAGAATGCTGCAGTTCAAGGGGTTCTAGGGTTCCATTCAACTGAGCCTCCGGCCCTGTAGCAACACTGTCATCCACGAGGCAGAGGGCAGCAGCGTCCTATTTCCGAAGGAGGTGGGCTTTGGAGTTTGATGGATGTGGGTCTGAATCCTGGTCCTAAGACTGACTGGCTGTGTGACTTTAGGATAATCTCTGTGCCTCAGTTTCATCTTCCCTAAGCTGGGGATGATCATAATAGTACCTACCTCGGAGGGTTGTTGTGAGGATTACATGAGCGAATACATGTAGAAGAGAACCTGGCACATAGTAAACAGTGACTAAGTGTCAGCTATTATTATTATTATTAACAATAACAGAATATGAAATTCCTAAAATAGTGCTTGGCCAGTAGCATATTTGGGACATGTTTGCTCCCCAGACATGGTGTGACTTTGCTGCCAATTTAGGGCTGATTGTAGCTAACTGGCAAGCTGTCTCATCACATGTGATCGGTGATGCCTGAGCTGTTGTTACCTTACGTACCAAACAGAACAGCTTCCTTGCAGTGCAGTTTCCAGAGAATCTCGTGAGCTTTTCATGCAGCCGTGTGTTTTCTATTAGAAATAAAACAGTAACTACAGCAGGTAACCTGGAATTTACCATCCAGCCTTAGCCCCAGACAGCCAGCAGTTTTAAAGAGACTGAACACGTTTTCCCCCAGAGGTTTATTTAAAAAATTCAACAGAGCATTAACGTAATTTCTTCTAGAAAGGAGAAGGGCCTTAACTTGTTTTCTGTGCCTCACTCCATGTGGTAGCCACATGAGACTTGACTGTGAGCTTGACTCACCAACGAACTCTTTGCCTTCCTTCCCTACAGACGCATCACTTGGGCACTGTGAACCTTCTCTTAGGAGCCCTGTTTCTCAGGTCTTTATTTTTGGGTGTCCTCCTCTGGATTCTCTGCTTGTTTCTTTGACCTCTGCCAAAGATGGAGAAGTAAATGTGTGGCACACAATTAAAGCACTGAAAAAGATTGCGGTCCCGTTCTGTGTTCCCTGTTCCTTGGCTTATGAAAGCAGTGAGCTGTGGCCCATGGGTGGTCCACGGGGCCTTATGATTTTCTGCTGTCTTTGTGCCTATCTCTGAGGTTTGTTTATTTTTCACTGTGTTAACAGACATTTTGAGTGTTAATGAACATACCATGTCCCCGAGTTTAAATGCAGAGTTTGACCTTGATTCTTACGTAAACTACTACAGTGTAGTAGAATGAGTTTTGGGTTTGAAGCTACAGGAGAAGAGAGAAGGAAAATCACGTTTCTTAAGTGCTCACCCATTATCATTCAATTCATCGTATGTCTCTTAAGCTCCTACTGTGAGCCAGGTATTGGGAAAGGCAGTGCAAGGCAGTGGTGCAGGGACATGGGTCTGGGACCCGGGCTGTCTGGGTTTGAACCCCAGTTCCACAGGTTAAGTGGGACCCACCATTAAGTGGGATCTTAACAACTTGTTATGTAACTTCTCTTGTGCTTCCATATGTCCATCTGTCAAGTTATGATGCTAATAGTATCCGCCTGGAAGGATTGTCTTGAGGGTGAAGGGAATTACTAGAGTAGAGCGAGATGAGAATGATGACAGTGGTAGCAATGCGATGGGTTGGGGTCCGGACTCAGCCAGACACGGCATTATTCTCATGCTGCTCATGGTCGCACGTGCGTGTGTGTGCATGCGTGCACGTGTGTGTGTGTGTGTGTAGGGCAGAGGAGCTGAGGGATGGTGGTGGAGTGTGAGACAGGTGTATATGATTAAGCACAGAAAAGCATGGTGAGTATTACTAACAGAGGGGAAGGGTATTGTGGGAGCATACAGCAGGGGGATCCATCCCCTGTCCCAGGTCAGAGAAGCACACTAGAAAGAGCGGTGTGTAAGCTGAGATCTAAAGGAGGAATAAAAGTTAGCCGGGCTGCAGGCAGTGAGGGGAGGTTGTGCTCTGTGTTCTGGGTAGGGGGAACAGTATGTGAAGGTCTGAAGGGAAAATCCCGTGGTGTTTAAGAAACTGAATAAAATCAGTGAGCTTAGAGCACGAGGTGTGAAGAGAGTGCTCAGAGACTGGGCTGGCAATAATAAAGGCAGAAACCAGGTGGTGGAAAATGTGTGTCATATGACGGAGTTTGGGTGACTAAGAGCCAGGTACTGTTCTTGGGGGTTTTCATGAATTCCTTCAAGTATCCCATCTCTGTGATATAGGTTGTATTAGCCCCATTTTGTTGATGGGGAAGTCAAGGCTCTAAAAAGTTGCCCCCTGCCCAAAGGCATAGACTTAGAAGGTAGTAGAGTCAGGATTTGAACCTAGGCTTTTCTGGTTCCAAAGCCGAGTTCTTTTGCTGACACCATATCCTTCTGAACTTGAGACCCGACTGTTAGTTTCCTGACTTCGGGCCACCTTCTTAACTTCTTTCAACTTTAGTTTACTCACCTGTAAAATAGGTACCGTATTCATAAATACCAACCTCAGAGACTTGCGAAAACAATGGGAATTTACTCAAAGTGTCAATCAAGCACAGTGTCTGGAATTTAGCAAGTTCAACAACAGCCTTTGGATGCAGGTTCTTGACAGAGAAAAGTTTTTCCTTCACGGTCCCAGGAACTGAGACAGAACCTCATGAGCTGACCCCTGCATGTGGCTTAGTTGTCAGTCATCTTTCCAAGGATCAGTTGAAATCCACATAGAAATCTCTGCACACAGGAAATCGACTCCTGCGGGTACTTAACAGGTCCCAGTGCAGTGGGCAGTCCTGCTGCCCTGCCACCCTGCAATTATTTGCACTTCATCTGGCTGGTGGGAGTGACCCCGAGGCTTCTCTAGCTCTCCCAAGCATCCGTCCCCCAGGGGCTCGCTGACCATCCTTTTCAAACTCCTCTAGGACCCACCGGGCTTGTTCTGCCTACACCTTGTTAAATGAGCTCTGTTGCTGATTTGAAATGAATTGAACATTATTGTTGTTGTTTAACTTTTCTCATGTTGGTCTCGAGGGCAGAGAATGTCTCATCTCTGTATTTCCTATGGTGATGAGCGTAGTAATATTGTAGGTACTCAGTAGATTATAATTGTTTTCACCAGGATAGGGCTTTATGGATATCAAGGCTCTTTTGTATAGGTTTTTTTTTTTTTTTAATCTTCACAACAGTCCTTTGGAGTAGACAGAGCATGCAGTATTCTTTTTAGCACAATTGGAGAAACTAAGGTCTACACTTAAGCAATAGGACCATTCATTGATTCTTTAATTCTAGAGTAGACGTTTAGGTGTAGCTGTCCCATGGGCTAGAAAAATAGAGCTGAAAGGCGTAATCCCTTCCCTCAAGGATGAGGCAAACATTTGAACAAATAATTATATAGAGCAAGTGAAGTTTTAGGATAGAGGAATGATGAAAGTGTTTAACTTTATTTGGGGAAGATCAGTGAAAAATACAGAGAGAAAGAGATGGTTGCACGGGGCCTTAAAGGATTCACTACGATGCAGAAAGGGGGGGAGGGAAGGCGTCCCAGACAAAGGAAACGACATACACCAAAGCCCAGAGGAATGAAAAGACAGGTACTTTGGGAAAAGACAGCATCAGTGTGGCTGGCAGGAGGTGGGCAGCAGTGGGGTGGAGATAGCAGAGCGAGGTGGAGATAACTGCCACTGGTAAGGCCCTGACTCCCAGGACTGACAAGAAACTGAAAGCTTCCTTTCTTCATTCAGTCTCCCAGCCCCTGGCCTTCCCAGAGGAATACACAGCCTAGACATAAACCACTTCGAAGCTTCGGATGGACTTTCCTTTGCCCTGCTCCCATGCACCCCCAGCTTGTTTGCACATTGATTTGTAATCTCCTTACCATGCGAAAAGAAAACACATCACATGAGCGACCTGCAACCTGACTAGTTGGAAGAATAAGGGTCACCAGGTGGAAGGGCATCTGTGTCATTAACTCTGTGGCGTGAGGTACCTGGGAAAGAATAAAGTCCATCTGTGACCAAACAGCTGTGTTCTCTCTCGTGGGCAGGGTCACCAGAGGGAAGCAATAAATTGCTGTTCAAATGAGTCGAGACTGTCGTTCCCCTAGGAGAAGGGCAGGCCCAGCTTGAGCTCCGTGGACACGTCTGACCAGGCCCCATCTCACTCTTGTCTGTATTTGTTTGCCTTGCAGCTGTGTAAATGAGTATGGAAGATTATGATTTCCTGTTTAAAATTGTTTTAATTGGCAATGCTGGTGTGGGGAAGACGTGCCTAGTCCGACGATTCACTCAGGTAAGAACTCGGAAGTTCAGGGTTGGCTTTCTTGGTCTGACCTGCAGGGTTACGGGAACCTAATAGAATGGGTGATTGGCCCAATGCCAGCCTCTTGGCTGCCAATTCTTAAGGCACCCTTTGAAAGCATCAGCTTTGTAGCCTAATTGAGAGTTTTTAAACCATCTCAAAGGAGCATGGCTCAGTATGTCACCACCACCCTCCCACGCTTCTTGTTGCTTCCTTTAATGAAAGGGGCAAGTAGTTTTGCTTTCAGTGTGCAGTAGCAAAAATAGATTATTCGATTAAAAGATAGAGTATTAGTAATAATCCAAAGGTAGAAACAAATGTATCTGGACATCAAATTAAACCTAACTATTAATTTTTTAAAAACTCAAATACAAACTAAACTAATCAACTCCCTGCCTATGCCCTCATATGTCCTCCCAGAATACTAAGTGAATCGTTTTGGTTCAGAACTAAATATGCTGATTTTTCTAGATCTATTAAATGGAAATGAAATGAGAACAGTGCAGGCTCTATTTGAACGAAATTAAATGTTCCCTCTGGGTCCTAATCGTATAATCTGAGTACAAGTTTCCTTTGGGGCCGCCCTTTTGAGAATTACTGCAGAGATTATATACCTGTTTTTATACAGGAATGGGTAGGAAATCATTCTGAAGTTGACCTTCTTTTGTGTTTTCCCGGAAAAATATGTATGGTGTCCTTTTCAGGATTATCGTGCTTGCATCTTGCATTTTCAGAAAGTGCTAGTTGGGAAAGTTGGGACTAGCTCTTCTATCTAAGACGTAGGGCAACCTGGTGTCGTGGAAAGAACATTGGCTTAGGAGTCAAGACACAGGTTCCAGGGTAAGCCACCCACCCTTGCGGGGCTTCCCTGCCTCCCTGCTGCACCCGAGGGGCCTGGTAATCTCCAAGGCCCCTTGCAGCCCTGTGCTTGTGTAGAAAATTAGAGAGGCAGATTGGATAACACAAACAGCTTTAGGGCAGAGAGTCACCTTTGGAAAGGCCAGGGGTTTTCCCATGGTAATGAACGCAGACGAGAACTCATGCTTTTTACTAAGCCTTAGCCTGGTGACATCGAAAGTAACAAGCTCACGCATTTGGGCTCAGTCAGCCATCATGACGTCACATGAGGAACTCCAAGTGGTTTTACTTCCACTTAGCATTAGTAATCTTTTCTGCTTTTGACAGGACAAGACTGCGAGATGTAGAGAAGGTTTCACTCCCTGTTTCAAAAATTCCCTTGACCTTGTCTTAGTTACTGAAAGATCCCTTAGAGATTATTCAGCCCACTGCTCTCATTTTATGGATGCAAAGCCCGGGTCTCGAGGGATGAAATGACTTCTTTGCAGCTCATGTCATGTGAGTGGCAAGGCTAGGATTAAAACCCAGATCATTTTTATCTTCTGCATGCCCTAACCTCTGAGACCATAGGGTCTTACTTTTCTCTTTAAAAGCATAAACCTTGTCATTAGAGGTAAAAATGCTTCAATTTTTCAACACTGGTTTTTACCAATAAGCACACCACTCCTTATTTTTCATTTCTGTCCACTTTTTACCCCTCCGAGTCCCTCTACTACCCCAAAAGTTCAGATTTCATAGGCAGAATTATGTTTGTTTTTGTTATTTAGTAGACAGTTAACATGAATTAGATTCAGCTGTTTTTGAGGCATGAGGGTTTGGGGAACAAAATGATGGGGGAAGACATTGGGAAGGATTTGTTTTATGTTTTGGCATTTGTTAGACTGCAAAACAGCTGGAGCTATAAACTTGAAGTTTGGCAGCCTTGTGTTTGAGCCAAACCAAAATAGAAGAAAATTGATTCAATATTTGCAAGTAAAGTTATGAATGTTTATGTTTACATCTTTTGCAGACATGCAGTGGAACATTTTTTGTTGATTTCATGCTCAGTCTTTTAAGTTTAAACTTTAATTAAGGAATTCTTTTCTTAGAGAGTGGACTTAATTAAAGATGCCCCAATCTTAGCTGCCAGAGCTAATAAAGTCCCTTTTACTTTAATTTCTGGGAATTGTGGACTATAAGTGAAGAGGGAAGAGAATCTCGGTGACCTGTTCTTTCTTGACAGAATTCCTTCCTACCTCTAAGTCCCTCCCTAAGTTTACAGGAAATATTATGTAACGGTAAATTACATTTCACATGTAATTTTGCTAAAATCTTGTTCAGCTTCCAGTTTGAGGAAAAGCTTTTTTTGTTTTGTTTTGAAATGCTAACATCAGCCTAAAACTCACTGAATTTGAGGCCCAGAGAGGGGGCCTGGTTTGCCTGAGGTCACACAGCGATCCTAAGGCTGCTGCCTCCTGGGTTAGTGCTACTTCTGCTATGCTTCCTCCCTGAATGACTTTGTTTTCTTCAATTGTCTTCCCAGGATCCTTGGTCCTGATCTCATGTCATTACGCATATGTACGTGTATGGTACAACTGAGAGAAATAGTTACCACCGTAAGGGCAGAGGGATATCCAAAAGCTTCCCTGTTTCCTTCATGTTTATGATATGGAGCTCTTGTTGGTTCTGTCGCATTGGTTGCCCACCCCCATGGCTGTCCATGCCCTAGCTGATAGCCAGTTTTAACCTTCCTTGATTTTACCTCTTTTAGAGCACGTATCCCTTTTGCCCTCACCGTGACAATCCCGACCTCACCCTGTGGCTCCATGCTCCTAGGCTCATGCTTGTGTCTGATTTTTGTTTCTTTCTTTGAAATCGGATCCCCCTGAACTTTCCCGATATTCTCCCTTCACTCTCTGCCTTCCTCTCCCTTTCTTTGTCCCCTTTCTTTTTCTTTCAGAATTTCTCTCTCCCCTTTTCTCCTTCCCCCAAAACATATATACATGTGAAGTGAAATAGGGCTCCCATGACACTAACCACAGTTCTCTTTACTACCAGTGAACTCAGCCAAAGGAAGGGGCTGGTGATGGGTAGTGATGGGGGAGGGGGGAGAATTTCATTTAGTTGAAAGATTCGCTTAATTGTTATTTTCCATTATTTTTTCTTTAGGGTCTTTTCCCCCCAGGTCAAGGAGCCACAATTGGAGTTGATTTTATGATTAAGACAGTGGAGATTAATGGTGAAAAAGTAAAGGTAAGATGCTAAGTGTTCAATAAGGCTTTTGTGCTATGTGAGAGGAAGCTGTGTTTTCATAACATTTATTATATCTCCTAATTGAAACCCACATTGAAAATAATATACTCAGCAATGGCAGCTTATTTCTAAACAGAGTTCTTCTATTCCCTCTGTGGGGGCAGGAAGGGGTTCTAGATGGTGTGTTTATAGATGGGAAGACACAGAAAGAAGGGTGAAGGCAGATTTGTCCTGTTTTCTCTCATGCCAGAGGAGATGTAAAAAGAAGGAAGAAAATTTTTTTTGCATCTCCTGAGTTGGGCCCATAAGCAGTGCTACGTTTTCTGAACAGCAGCTGCATGAAAGATCATACTGATTCCTGCATTTATTATGGATCATATGAATCATTTACTAGAGTTATTCTATCTCCCATCATACCCTTATTAATAGCAAGGGAGAAATGCTAAATGAATGAGGGGTTCAGAAGGCATCCATGAGATCTCCCTTCCCATTTGTGGCCTCTGAATGGTTTGGTACCTGTAAGAACTGTGGTATGTGCAATAACCAGAAAAGGGGAGATAGTGCTCATCACATACCTGATATGTGTCAGTCCCTCTGCTAGGTGATTTTACATGTATTGTCCTATTTAACTTAATCTGTACTGTAAGGTAAATTATCCTCATTTTATAGGTTGCAGAGAGGTTGAGTGACTTATTTTTCTGTGGCTTCACAGTTAGGAAGGGAAATAAGCAGGATGTGAACCAGTTTTGTGAGCTAGTGCACCCCACTGCTTCCCGGTCCCCCCTGCCATGAAAGAAGAGGTGAATGAAGGCACACTAAGCTCATCATGTTGGGCAGGGAAAAAAGGAAGATGATGGAGAGAAGTGTGAAGTGAGACTAAGTTACAGGGAAGGAGGGTAGAGAGACCTGCCCGTTCAGAGTTAGTAAAGTCTTATGTCAGATATTTCAGAGCTGCGGTGCATGGAAAGAAGCCAAAACCCTGGCATCGGCTGCACAGTGGAAACTGTGGCATCAGAGTCCCAGCTCGATCTCAAGCTAAGCATCCCAAGTTTGAGTCCCTGTCATTTGCATCCTTCTGCCCTATGTACATGAGCTCCGGCCTCCACATGCGGAGAAGGGAAGGGCAGAGAAGCTCCAGGGTGCTCTCCAGCATTCCGTAGACACAGACACAAGTGTTGAAGACGAGGCTCCTGAGTTGGGGAAAGAAGCTCTCCCAGTGTCTCTTCCAGCTCCGACTCCTCAGAGTGGTTCCTCAGTGTAGACATTTGCATCAAATACAGTAGAGATGGAGAGCTGGGGGCTCTGGAAAACAAGAGCAGAGAGTGAAATGAGTGTAAATGCCAACCGGAAAGCTCAGAAAAACAGTGCATTGGGGTGGGAGGAAGGAGCTAGGGCGTGGGGTAGGAAGGAGATGGGGGTGTGTGCTCAGGAGGCGCTGGCAGGAAGAGCCCCTCGCTGCTCTATTGTTCCAGCAGAGCAGAAGTGCTTGCCAGCCCCAGGAGTGGAGTCAAGACAGAGGTTGGCATTTCCCAGTAATGTGCACATAGGTGTGCGAGTTAATTCCTCTGACCAGACATGTTCATGCCTGCCCTGTGCCAGGCACTGGGAGTGAGTGCGAGCGAGTAAGAAATAGGCCCCTCTGTGAACGGACAGGCTTAGTTTTCTTTCCTGCATGGCCAGGTTTAGGTATTGCATGTATTCCACTTTCGGCAAACCGTAGCCTCATTTTTAAGTGCTTACTACACGCAGGTAAAAAATCTATCTTTTTACGACCTCTGACTCCATCACAAGACCACAGTCTCCCCAAGAGCAAGGCTTGTGTCTTACTCGATTTTGGACTCACAGCACATTTCTGTCGCCGTCACCTATTTAGGCCTCTGGACCTTCATCCAGAAAAAGTGCGAGTTGGCTAATCTCCCAACTGAAGTCCTCACCAAGTTGCCTGTGACTCTAGCCGTATCTCTAGAATCAAGGCACAAAAGGACCCTTTCAACCACATTAATCCAGGGCCTCATTAACACGTGGACACACAAGGAGCAAGTTCCTTAGTCTTTCAGTGGAAGAGGGCAGACCTGCCCAGGCTTCACTAAAGAAATAGTTGTTGTCTCATTGTTGTTCTTGTTCTTGAACATTTATGGAACACCTCTTTTTGGTGATGTGTGTGTCTTTTTGCTAGTGATTTGCAGGCTTGCTCCGAACCCCATAGAGACACTGGCAAAAAGATTGCCTGCCTGGCAAGTGGCAGGGCAGGACCAGGACCCAGGTCTCACAGCATTTCCCCTACCCCTTGGCCTTCCCTATAAATCTCATTCTTTCTAGAATGGCTCCCAGGATTGAAGGCGGGAAATGAAAGGTATTAGAAACATTCTGGTAGTTCTTAAGGCTTAGTGCCATACCCAGTAAAGGCTTAAAGCTAAGGAACAGGCCCTGGTCTCTGTATGCGTGCTCTGTATTATGAAGGTGACCTTGGGTAGAAAATAGACTTAAAACTTATATAGACTTTCCCCCTATCCATTGATAGTTTTTAGTCTATCATAAATAAAGGAGTAATAAGTAGACCTCTGAGCTAGTCTATAACATTTTAACTTTAGGAGATTAATCATAATAGATACAGAAGATTGTTTCTGGATTTCTCTATAATCAGGAATATTATGCCTAGATAGCAAAGTCTTCAAAGTATGCACGTATATTTGCTTGTTCGACCATCCATCCACCCATTTATTCACCCATCCTGTATCACGGCAGATGCTTTGTGCCAAGCACTGTGTTAGGTAAAGCATCTTGGCTCCCCTTTTAAATACCCTACTAATCATTACATGGAATTCGTCAGTCCTTGCTTTGTGATTCCACAAGCCTTTGTTCATTCAGTTAGCCATCACTCAGATGTGTTCGCCATGTACCACGTTCTGTATTAGGAAGGTGCTGGGATCATAAAGTTAAATAAGACACAGCCCTTGCATTCAAAGATCTTAGGCTGCAAGGAGACACAGTAGTAAACCAGTGATTGCGATATATTATTGTGACGGTGAGGCGACAGAGGGGTAAGTAGTGGGGTGCAAAGCATAGCCCCACGCTGGAGGTGAGAGTGGTTAGAAAGCCCCTGGCTGTGGCACTCAGCACATATTGACTGGCATGAGACTAGCACCAGGAGACACTTGCTCCTCCTGGCGTCTCTGTAATAGGACATCTCCCATTTTACTATGGTTAGTTAACATTGTGTTTGTCTTTCCTATGGGCTGTGAGCTCTTTGAGGTCAGGGATTGGGTTTTATTCATCTTTGTGTGCTCCCTGTGCTTAGCACAGTGCTCTGCATCTATTAATGGCCTATACATGTAGAAAAGGAGCAAATGGGTTGCAGAGAGAATGGAAACCGACTTGAATGATAAAGGCAATGGAATATGGATATCCTCAAGAATGAACCATAGGCTAGAAATAGGCAGCCCTCTATGAGAAAGCAGCATACTTCTTGGCAAGGCCATCCAGTCACTAGTCTAGAAAATATTTCAATGGCTTTAATTCTCAAAGCTGTTCTCAAGACGTGCCAGTCACGAGAACATACTGATTTCTAATGATTGACAGTATTAAATCCAATCACAAGTGTTTTTAGCGGCTCCATGTGGCATAGTCTGTTGTTCTAAGACACACCCTGGCAGAGAGGTCCCATGTCCCTAGATTTGGGGCAGAGCAGAGATGTAGCTTTTGTCCTGGCCAAAGCCAGAGCATCTTTATGGTTGCCTTCTGCATACAGACTTTCATGTATATTATCAAAGACAGCTGCAACTCCAAGCCAAAGGAGAGCCTGTCTGCTGCTGATGGGTGGCTGCGAGTGGCATGGAATGAGTCCTCAGCTGGGAATGAGAAAGCCTGGAGTCGAGTCCCAGCTTTGAGAGAAACCAGTTAGGAGATGGAGTTTCCTGTTAATGAAGGGGAGGCATAAACTTGCCTAATCCATTGGGCTGTTGTAAGGATTCGGTAAGACTGTCAATAAATATTTGAACGTCTTACTATTTGCCAGACACTCTATTTGGTGCAGGGAAAACTGTGAGTAAAATGGACCCTAACCTCCCCCTCGTGAAGCTTTCGGCTTAGTGAGGAAGACAGCTATGAAACAAATTATTACACATAAATAAATCATTCAAGTATGTTAGGTACCATGAGGGAGACTTACAAAGTGGGCTGCAGGAGAAAATATGTGTAGTGGGGGTGGGGGAGAATGGGGTACCTGGCCCAGTCAGAAGGTTCCAGAAGGCCTTCTCTGAGGAAATGATGTTCTGTTAGTGGGGATACATGCATGTTGTGACAAGTGAAATGTATACGATTAGAAGATAAGCTAATGATTGTTGTTGTTTCTCAAGGGTGTCCGATTTGTTCTGCGCTCAGCAGTCGCTCTGGAGAACAATTCTCTTGCAGTAGTCTTCTGCTCTGTGCAGGGAGATTCAGGGAGGAGTGAGAAGTGTTTTGCCTTTTTCTTTGTTATTGGAACCAGTTATTAGGTCATAGAACTGGTAGATGACTTCAGAAAATGTGAACTTTCAGCAGGTTCACATGTTATTAACCTCTTTTCATAAAGAAACCACTGAAGCCCAAAGAGACTTAAGTGACTTGCTCAAGGTCACAGAGCTTAAAAGTGGGGGAGGGAAATTATTATTTTCCATAGCATTGTTCCTGTTTTCATTAACAAAGATAAAACCTTAATGTAATCATTTGAATTTTGAACTGGAGAAGGTGATGAGGTTGGACTTTCTCCCTCTGCAGTTGCTGAGTGAAATGCAGACAATCGCAGAATGACAGCACACCCTGTATCCAACTTTCATAATACAGCATTGTGGTTAAGAGCATGGACTCTGGGACCAGAATGCCTGGTTTAATTGGCTCTGGGACATACTGGCTGAGAGATGTTGAGCAAGTTTATTAATCTCTCTGTACCTCATGTGAGAAATGGATATAGTAACAGTACCTACCTCCTAGAGTTATTGCCGGGATTGAGTGAGTTATTACTGGTAAAGTGCTTAGACTAGAGCATATAATAAGGGGCACATAATAAATGCCCAATAGGTTGGGGTTTTTTAAGAGTAAAAGGGAAATTAAGTGATCTAACAAAGAAATAAAACAAAACAAAAAAGCAAACCTGTGTCCCTAACCAGACACACACAACACATTGAAAAAAAAGATAGGTGCTTTTTTTCTTAGGGCCGAAAATAACCATGAAATTATTTGGGTGAAGGTGTTTCCACTCCTGAACTAAAGTAAAACAATGCTTCCTTTCCTTTCTGCTTCTCCAACCTGATCCTTCGCTTATGCTTTTACAGCTTCAGATCTGGGACACAGCAGGTCAAGAGAGATTTCGGTCCATTACCCAGAGTTATTACCGAAGCGCCAATGCCTTGATCCTCACCTATGACATCACCTGTGAGGAATCCTTCCGCTGCCTTCCGGAGTGGCTGCGGGAAATAGAACAATATGCCAGCAACAAGGTCATCACTGTGCTAGTGGGTAAGTGAGGACTAATGAGGAGGGAAATTGATTTGTGGGCATCAGAGAATTTATAATCACGTAAAGCTTGTGCCTCGGTGCCTTCCAAGAGTATAGTCTACGGCTCTATCATTCCAGCGGTCAACATCCGGTTCTTCTGCAATTGAAGAGAAAGTGAAATAGGTCCTACCCCATGGTGATGGTTTTGAAAGTAAAGTAGAAAATATTGCTGATGGATTTTTTTAATTTTTTTTATCAATGCAGGGTCTAGGGAAGAAGGCAGACTGCCATGAAAGTTATGTGACCTGCTAAACATTTTTTTTAAATCTAATTATAAGATCGCAGAAACCGCTGGTGTAGAAGTAAAATATATCTCCTAAGTTGATAAGGAATTCACTATTGAAGCCCTTGTGTGTTTTTTTGCCTAAAAAATGACTTTGGCTAATTTTTTCCCTTCTTACATTTATGCTGACTTGAGAAATTCTAATTTTCAGAAAGAATCCAGTAAGGGAAATTCTGCAGTTTGTTTCACTTTGTAGGAGCATAGAACCTATGTTTAGTATGGGGGGAAAAGCAGAAAAGAACCCATGATTTTCTATGGTGACAAATATACCCATTAAGAATGGAATTGCAGTGAAATGGACCAGATCATTAAAAATTCCTCTAGTGGTGATGGAAAGATGTTAATAATATATGGCTGTTAAAATGTTTTCTTCCTAGAAGGAATATTGCTGTATATTCTAGCAAGACCTGAATTGGAAATCTGGGTAGAAAACCTTAGAAACATGAAGTTACAAATTATGGCTAATAGTGAGTTAACACTTTATAGTAAGTATTATAGCTAGCTTGTATGTTCCAGGAATCCTTTTAGGAACTTTATGTGTCGTGATCCCTAATTTACAGATGAGGAAACCAAGGCTCAGAGAGGTGAAGGTTTTTGCCCAAGGTCACACAGCATGTAGGATCTAGTACAAACCCTGCATTTGTCCAACGTTAATGTGCTGCCTTGTAACAAATTGGTGGATGTTTCTTCAAGGAGCTGGGTTAAGTATCTGCCTCTCTATGAGCTAATGCTCCTTGCCCAGTCCTGAAAACCCTCTTGCATCCTGGAGAGCCTTTGCCATGAAGCACCTGAAAGCCTCTCAGCTTTGGACTTGGGCTTTCTTTCTGTTTCACAGAAATCCCCTGAGAACTTGAGTCAAAGCATTACTACTTGGGAATCTATCTAAGGAACTTAACGGCACATTTGAGGGGAGATAATTAGTCAATTCCGTGTGAAAGAGTCACTGGCTTTTTTACTATTATTATTTAACTTTTTACTATGGAAAATTTCAAACATAAGCAAAAATAGAGAAAACAGTATAATGAACCGATATGTACACATCTCTCATCTTTGACAATCATCAGCTCATGGCCAATCTTATTTCATCTGTTTCCCATCTATTTTGTCTGCCCTCCCCTTCAGATCCCAGATGCTGTATTAGTTCATCTTTCAAATTTCAGTGTATATCTCTAAAAGTTAAGTTTCTTTTAAAAAAGAGAACCTAACCACAATGCCGTTTCACACCTGAAAATATTAACAATTCTTTAATAGCATCAAAAATTTAGACAGTGTTCAAATTTCCTTGATTGACTCAAAAATGTTTTAGTTTATTCAAATCAAGATCTAAATGAGGGCCATATGTTATAATTGATTTTTAATTTTTTTTAATTCTCCTGTTATCTGTAGGTTATCTTTCCATTTTTTTTTTCTCCCCTGGAACTTATTTGTTAAAGCATATGTTTGTCCTTGTAGAGTTTTCAAGTCTGAATTTTATTTCACCCCTGTGGGTGTCACTTCATATACTCCTCCATCACCTGAATTTCTTAGATTTGTAGGTAAATCTAGAGGTCTGGTCAGATTCAGATTATTTTGGTCATTTTCTTTTTAGCAAAAACACCTCATAGTTGGTATTCTGAGGTATAGTTCTCACAGGAAAGTCAAGAAAAACGCTTGATTTTTTTCTTTTTTATTTGCCACTTTTCAAGGTAATGAGTTGGTGCCTTAGTATCTTCCAAAAGTAACTGTTGAAGTTTGTTTATATTTTGAATATCATTATAGATTGAAATATATTTGATGTATTCTAGTCCTTTGCAATTTTTATTATCAATGCTGCAACTCTTCCAACTCTGAGAGTTGGAGCTTCTTCAAATGGGCTCCTGAGTCCTTTTGACATGACCCCAGAAATCTGATAATTTTCTTGTTTTCTGGTATGAAAAGTGTTCCAGACACATTGTGTGCAGTTCCTGCCCCAGATCTGGACTTAACCTTTTCTTCAAGAAGCACTGTTTCTTTTTTTTTTAAATCAGACCAACAGATATTTATTACTTATACTATGCAAAGCAGTTTTTCCTCTAAGTTCTCTTTGTAAACATTCTTAATTTGGTGTGCTTTCACCAAATTAAGTATACTTTATACTTCAAGTATAAAAAATATACTTTTTAAATTTTTCAATTATAGTTGATATTCAATATTATATTAGTTTCAGCTGTACAGCATAGTGGTTAGACATTTATATCTGGCACCATACCTAGTTATTACAGTATTATTGACTGTATTTCCTATGCTGTACTTTATATTCTCATGACTATTTTTATAACTGGCAATTGGTACTTCTTAATCCCTTTACCTTTCTCACTCAGTGCCCCCCCCCATCCTCCCATCCGGCAACCATCAGTTTGTTCTCTGTATCTATGAGTCTCTGTTTTGTTTGTTCATTTGTTTTTTAAATTCCATATATAAGAGAAATAATATGGTATTTGTGTTTCTCTGTCGCACTTATTTCACTTAGCATAATACCCTCTAGGTCCATCCATACTGTTGCAAATGCTAAGATTTCATTCTTTTTTATGGCTGAATAGTATATATATACCACCTCTTCTTTATCTAATCGTTTCTCAAAGGATACTTAGGTTGCTTCCATATCTTGGCTGTTGTAAATAATGCTGCAATGAACATAGGGGTGCATATATCTTTTTGAATTAGTGTTTTGGATTTCTTCAGATAAATACCCAGAAGTGAGATTGCTGGGTCATATGGTAGTTCTATTTTTAATTTTTTTGAGAAACCTCCATACTGTTTTTTATAGTGGCTGCACCAATTCTCAATCCTCCCAAGCACTATTTCTTTTTATTGGGAAGTTGTATTTAGAGGCCACAACCAAGGTGATAATAATCCTCCTTGCTTTTAGGCTTGTCCGTGGACAGAGCTAATGTGTGTGTGTGTGTGTGTGTGTGTGTGTGTGTGTGTGTGTGGTGAATTCTGTAGCGTCCACAGGGGTTGTACTGTTAGACTCTACTAAACATTTGACTCCCCAGACAACCATAGGCTGCACTTAGCATCACATTCACTTAGGACAGGATAGGAAACACGGCTTAACAGCAGGTCAGCATCAGGCATTCCTCATAGCAGTCCCCATAGCTGTCCTGGACCTCCTGGGACACTTCATGTCTGAGGAACAAGGCTCACTTTCAAGCAAGTGCAGTATCTGCCCCTGCCTAGAAGCCTCAGTGCCCCATCGGAGTCAATCTCTTTTATAACAACTCCATGGGCTTAACTTTCAGGTCTCTTCAAATGAAGAATCACCACACTCAGGGAAGCCAAAGATACGGCTTTCCATTAGGTATTTGTAATTCCTACATAGAATTCCCAGGCCAGATGGCATTTATCAATCAGGGGTCACTTTTACCATAGAAAACGTCACCAAGTAACACAGTTGACATAGCACCTTGGTCGAGTTTCCAGGAGAATAGAGATAGAAAATGTTTTAAAGATAAAATACACCATGAATTATTCACATTGATACTTCCATTTGTAATTCAGGACTTCAGAAATTATACTTCATTAATCTTGTATCTGTATTTCTTTTTTCCCATGCCAAAAATCCCTGTCCAGTGACACTTCCCTAATGACTCATTTGTTTTATCCCCTAAAACATGCACAGCATCCTCAGAATACTGTGTTTCCCCCAAAAGAAGACCTTGCCGGACAATCAGCTCTAAGCATCTTTTGGAGCAAAAATTAATTTAAGACCCGGTCTTATTTTACTATGATATAAGACTGGGTATAATACAATATAATACGATATGATATGATATAATATAGTATAATATAATATGATATAATAGCGGGTCTTATATTAATTTTTGCTCCAAAAGATACATTAAAGCTGATTGTCTGGCTAGGTCTTATTTTCAGGGAAACACGGTAGCAATGATAGCACTACCACTGATGAGATGATTACTGAAACAGTTCAAAGGTTTTTCCTTCAGTCCTTTTTGTTCTTAGGGAATATACCAGTGGGAAGGCTCAGTTAAATTACTGTATCTTAAATGCACCTGAAAAAGTTTCTCTCTGTGTGGTTATGCCACTTCATGACAAACAGGGTCATTTGTGTCATTTTGCTTTCAATTTTAGGAATTGCTTTTTAAATTTAATTTCATATTGATTGTATAATTTTGTAAGATGCGTAAGTTACATCTATAAAACAAGGTATATTTAGAGAGGTCTAGTTTCCCTCTCTCTCCCCCAGTCTCGTTCCTTTCATAGCTAATCGTTATCTTTAAAATTAAGATTTTGTTGTGCTCGCTTTGTCAGCACAGGTACTAAAATTAAGATTTTGGTTTATTCTCCCATTAAAAAAAATAAGCCAATAATTGTGTGTATATATTTTTTTCATCCTTTTTATTAGATAAACAGTTGTATATTACATACACTTTCTTCTACTTTGCATTATTTGCTTAACAATATATCCTAGTGTCTCATTCCCTCGAAGCATATAGAGGTAATCCTTATTGCTTTTTATAGTGCCAAATAACCCGAATAACTATGAGTGTACCACAGTGCATTCAGCCAGAGCCCAACTGATGAACATTTCGGCTGTTTCTAGTTCCTTGCCATTAAAAATGGCACTGGTATTTAAAAATAAACATTCTAGTACTCATGGTCACATTTGCTGTGCTTTACTTGCCCACCTATCTGGTTTAACATCGCATATGGAATTGAATTTTGATGTTTCTGAGACTGCAAAAAAGATGAAATGATGATTCCTTCTGTGATTTTTTTACCACTGTTTTAGGCAACAAGATAGATCTGGCTGAAAGGAGAGAGGTCTCCCAGCAGAGAGCAGAAGAATTCTCCGAAGCTCAGGACATGTATTATCTGGAGACCTCAGCCAAGGAATCGGATAACGTGGAGAAACTCTTCCTTGACTTAGCTTGCCGCCTCATCAGTGAAGCCAGGCAGAACACACTTGTGAACAATGTATCGTCACCCTTACCCGGAGAAGGGAAAAGCATCAGCT
Organism: Rhinolophus sinicus; assembly: GCF_036562045.2. Classification (NCBI taxonomy): domain Eukaryota; kingdom Metazoa; phylum Chordata; class Mammalia; order Chiroptera; family Rhinolophidae; genus Rhinolophus; species Rhinolophus sinicus. Next base: position 112,099,913 of record NC_133756.1, read on the forward strand.
ATTTGACTTGTTGTAATTTCAACTAAAGGCCGAGGCAAGCAGAAACAAAAGAAATCAGCAGCTGCCCCAATGGGCCACGAGTTGCTGGGGAGATCTGGCGATGATGGTGGCCCCTGCTCCCGGACCTTCTGACTCCTGTGGCTCCTGAGTTTACAAAGCATGGCAGGCCAAGGGCCTTGCCCCCAGGCCGGCATTCGCAGAACATATAACAGTTTGACCCTTTTGCAGTCTGGAGTCAGAGCAAGGAGAAAATTGCACTACGCGCTCCATGATCTGCAGAGCATGTTGCTTTTGTTTTTTTTAAAACAAGTAAAAGCGCATTCCTGAACACAGTCCAGGGGAATCCCTCCTGCACATCAGTGGGTGCATGTGGGGGGCTGTTCTTTAGGGCGTCTGGAGGCCCTGATTTTCTTGTCCACCTGATAAACCCAAACTGGGAAGGCCAAGAACTGTCTCTGTGGTACGTGCTGATGACCCCACGGAGATGTTGAAAAGTGTTATTTCTCTTGTCCACAGGCACTTTCAAGAACTTTGGGATGTAAAAATGAAATGAAACCCTTACCCATGACCAACAGTTAACAATTATTGTTTTAATAATATATACAAGCTCCATGACTCCTTTTGGTGCTAACGATTCTACTATTTCACAGACCAAACATTTTAGTACCTTGATGTCGTTAAATGTATTTCATAGAAATAAAAAATAATAATAAGGGAAGCCCATGAATCAGCACTCTTTCTAAAAGTCTTCTCGCTACCTTTTCTAGGGTAGATTGGTTAGAAAAGAGAATACGTTCCTTTCTTGTTCCCCGTTTTCTTCTATTCTCCCATCTTTCCGGCCCTTTAAGCAAATGAAAAACTTTGAAAAAAAATGGTTGATAATATTCTAATATAAAAGATTAGCTCTAAGACATGATGAGTAGTATGATAAAACAGACCAGATCTGACCAAAATACTGTGGATTAAAGGACTGAGAGTTGCAAGCAGAGCACAGTCCTTCATAGCAGGTCACGTCTTTTACTTTCTGGTTCTAGCCATCTTGGACAGACCAAGGCTTAGGATTTTTGTAGACGTTTTTAGTCTGATAAGTGAGACTAGCAACACATGAAAACTCTCACGAACCATTTTTGTATCTTCAATGATAACCTTAAAAATTTTCTGCTTGTGGAAGCAGGTTGAATTGTCATTTGTCACCTCCTTCTTGTAGTAATGTCCCTCTCAGACCATACATTCTTTCCTGTTTCTTTTCTCTTTTCCTCTCTTTCTGTCCTGGTCTCCCCCTTCTTCTTCCCTCCCTCCCCTGCTCTTTCCCTCACTCTTCCCCATCCCCTCCTTTCCTTATATGCATGTGTTACTGCAAATCTCCAATTCAAATGGAGGTGTATATGCCTTTATTTAGCCAATTTAAAAACAGGACTCAAAATGGAAGCTGTGCTGCTGAATATGTTACTATTTCTTCAGTGCCATACTTTGATACCTTCCAATTTATTCACTGATATAAATGCAAATTGCGAAAAATAATTAAACATGTATGATGTTGATGCTGTCAGATGTTTATATAGCTTGCTGTTTAGCATAACTGAGAGATGAGTAATGGATTAAGGATAATATATGTAATTCCACTGCTTTTGTAGATGGTGGCAATCTCAGTCCTGATACTTTGATGTTTGAAAGCCATTTAATTTTAAGGAAATGAGTCATGTAGAGACACGATTTTGATAAAGAATTTCTAGCATTTCTCTAGCAGGTTTCAGAGTGACCGACCATCTCTTGCTCATAGGGACTATACATATTGTTTAAGGGACTGATACTTTTGGTTCGACTCACTGTGTTTGTCCCGATCCTGTGGATAAGAGGACCCCAGGAGTTTGAATTGCTTTTATCTCACAGTCTGCAGGAAAGAAAAATCATTTTAATAAACAGCAACCACAGCAATTTATACGGTATCTGTTGCCTTTTCCTCCTCATCTTCCCCACTAAGGCAGCAAGTAAATGTACTCAGAAAACAAGTTGATCAAGGTGGGCAGAAGAACTCTTTTTACATTGCAAGGAAATGTCCCTAAGTTCAGATTTATTATCTTTCAGTTAGGGCAAAAATCCAGTTTCCCCAGTACACCAAGACCCAACATTCTCTCACAGCAGCAAGTGTGTTGAAAATAAAGTTGCTTTGTTACTTTAGAGGATAGGAATTTGTTAGACTGGACACATTTAGTTGTAAAATAAAAGCTTCTAGAGCGGCTCTTGCATTTTGAAATTCTTATTCCCTAGGGCTCAGCCGCCTCTATCTACCCTTGGCTGTACTCAGAAGGGGATTAGAAAGCTCTGCTCTTGGCCCCTTGCTACCCTTTAACTCCTCCCAGCCTCTCTGTAATTTCCAGACACCCGTCCATGGCCCATCAGCAGGGACACATGAGAATGTAGGGCTTCGTTTCTTTCTTTCTTTTCCCCTTAGTTGTGTGAATTCCAGATTAGGCCTTATGGACACTTGTTCACTGATGTATCTCAAGTTTGAGAATAATGCCTGGCAATATTGTAGGTACTCAATAAGTATTAGTTGAATAAATTACTTAGTGCCAAAAGGAACGTTTTTTGGTTAAATAGAAATTTTTCAAATAGAACTTGAGAAAGGACATTAACTAAATGTGCTCTTCTTAACCCAGGCCAGGAACTAAACTTAGTGGTTTGCCCTCTAGTTCTAACCGTCGTGTCGTTCTTTGCTATGATGAGTCTTCTTCAATAAAAATGAATTCTCATTCAAGGGTGGATGCAAAAGAGAGTTGCTTTCTCATAATTCAGTTTGGCTTGATCTGACTTACAAGACTACCAGAGTCCATGTCTGCTTCCATTTTTGGTGTGATCTTTTTCTTCTTTTAATAAAATTGCTAAATATGTGGCAGAAGTTTTTTATTTCCAATGAAAATGCATCATAGTCACGTCATGGAGTCAGATTTGGGAGAATGTGTGAAATCATATAGCTTGCTGACATTAATGATATTTTATTATGGCTTTGTGCAGACTGTATCCTCAAATGATTTTGTGCTTCCTCCTATACCTATGCAAGGCTTTTTATTCCTTTATATGCTTTTATTAGGTCTATTAAATTATGTTAACATTTAATTTTGGTTATACAGGACCAGTGATCCTTTCTGTGGATTACTTAGATTAGTTCATTAGCTTTGCCTGGCCTTTATTTTTCCCTTTTAGTCATTTCATGTTTGCATCTCTTCCTGAGTAAAGTGGCAAGAAAATAACTAAAAATGAAAGTCAAATGGATTGATTTGACAATGTGTCAATTTCTGATTTGGAGTTTGGTGAGAAAGGTAAAAACTACAGGCCAAAATAAGATATTTGGATTAGAATTATTTAAGCAGTTTGGACTTGTTGGAGGGAGGAGACAGAATTTAACAGAAGACTAGATTCTTCTTTCTTCTGTGCTTCTTTCTATATGCTTTTGGAGGACACTGGTGACTTCCATGGTTAGATCAGTGATTTGCCTTTTAGCTATCCCATAATTCTTCTAGATTCAGCATCCAGTTTTAGTTAATGTGTCATTCTGAGTAAGTAGCAGTTGTAAGTGATTTTGAATTGGTCTTCTGACTAAAATGAAAAGATCTTGTTTTATAAACCAAGCCACGTGAATAAGATATCATCTTATTATAATCAGAAAAAAAACTTTTTCACTTTTCCCCCTCATATACCAAACCAATGGCTTTAAAGATAAGACATTTTCTGTTTCCTAATCCTGCAGAACTCTGTATATTTCATGCTCATTAGTACTTTAGGGACCAATACCCTGTTAGCCTCTGGAAGAGCTCCTCTAGGGTTTGCCCTTATTTCTAGAATTTTTTAACTGCAACTGGTTACTTATTTTCCTCAACCACAGTCCTGACAGATGTGTTTCAATGCAACTATACTAATACTTTTAAGACTTAATTAGAAAATCAAAAGCAGTGAAAAACAACCTTCCGCCATAAGCAGTATAGTTGAACACTAATTCTGGGATTAGGGGGTGTGTTTTCTTTCTTCCTTTTGGATTTCATTTCTGTCACATAAGCCTATGTGTGTCTGGCAGGAAATCTGCCTTCCCTGACATTCTTCTCACTGGGTACAAAGTATACTGAATTAAGAACTTATCATCCCTTCAAGCAACTAATTAATATAGTAATGTTAGACCAAGGGAGATGACACTTCATCTTTCCTAAGTCCATGATGTTGAAATATTACAATCATTCTTGGATGCCATACTTTGGAATGAAAAACAAAATGGAGGCATAACAAAGATGGTGAATGAATTTAAAATTTAAGACATTTGAGGAATACGTGAACGATTTGGGGAGATTTAGCCCAGGAATGAGAAAGAAATACAATTAGTACATTAGAGAAAGATTCTGTGGTTCAAAGGGGGTGAAAAGAGGTCCACTAAATAGAGGCCATAGGACCACAGATTTGTTAGGGAGAACATTCTTAAAAAGATGGTTCACCACGAAAGGGTCTACTTTGGGTAAGAGTTTCTGTCAAGCAGAGGCTAAAAAAAAACTCAGCAAAGATGATGTGGAGAGGATCCCAGCATTGGCTGGGGGTTGGACCAGATGACCTATTAACATTCTATTTTGTAGTACTTTACCCCTCCTAACATTATAACATGTTTAATTAAATATTTGTTGCCCCAGAGCTGATGATTTTTTATTTTTTAAGGCTTTGCTTTTCTACCAAAAGTGCATCCTACCTTCCAGGGAGGAGGTTAGTTCCATGTTGTTAGGCTAAAAAACTACTTGCAATTATGCTCTAAGCTGAGACATCCATTTATTGATGTCCTGTTGAAATCACAAAATGGTTCTTCAGTTAAAATTTTTTTTAATGTATTGTTTTAGTAGAAGTTACAGGAAATCGTGAAAATTGTATATTTGTCACGTGCCAAACATAGGCCAGGCTCAGTTTAGTGAATGATTAGTGTCTCTTCAGGATAGGCCTTTTAAACAGGACAGACTTTTCAGTGAAAGATCCCATAAATACACCAACATGAAATTTTGCAGCTCCCATCAGAGACAGGCAGGTGGATCATTGGCATAAGCAGTTCCCAAGATCTATTTTGGAAAAATCTCAAATGCCCTTTGGTCAGTGGGTTTCTCTTGAAGAAACATGATCTGAAAATGATTTTAACAGAACTGAGGCCAAATGGCTTCATATAGAAAGTAATGAAACACAGGTCTTCGAAAACCGGAGATAACTATAAGCGGCATTTGCAAATAAATCTCATGATCCAAATGATTCCACCTGCAAAATAACGTGCATCCTTGCTAGGCTGATAAGAGTCATTGGCCTTGCATCACTATGGTGAGAAACACTCGGGTTTGGGTGAGACTTCCTTGGACTCCTTTGGCTAAAAGGTCAGGGCATAAAAGCGAGCTACCTCTTCTTTAATTGACGACCTGAGGTGCATGAGTCAACAACATTCTCCTTTCCCACTGAGTGAAAGCATGATTTTTGGAGATGTTGTGTTCTAGTTCCTGATGGATTCCTTGGCTGGTTGTGATTCTGACACGTAAGGGAGAGATGTAGGGGGATGTATAGAAGGGAGACCGTAGGCTAGGTGTGAGGGGGCCTAGTACTGCCATGAATTAATCAGCTGTAACTTTATGCAAAGCACAATCTCTTCAGCATCAGTTTCCTCATTGATGAGACAGACTTATAATACCTATCAGGATTATTATGAAAATTAGATAAGATACATTGAAAGTACAGTGCTTAGTAAACAATAAGCACTCAGATATTTGTTCTTTTCTCCTTGATTAAAAGCAGACTTTGGATGGTCTGATGCAAATATAGATCCTTAGGACTAAACAAAGAACCCTTCTTGACTTCTAAGAGCTCCATTTCTGAAAGGGCCTTAAAAGGAAATCACTTATTTGATGCATCAGTCTGCCTTTGGACGTTACTGTTACCCAAGAGACTCTTCATTTCTTTACATACTACAGGAAAGGCATATTCTGTGTCTTTCTCTCTCCCTCCACCCCCTCCATAGGCAATTCCAGGGTTGTAAACTCCTCATTATCAACAAACTTAACCTTATTATTGAAATACCTCACAGTGCAATTTGAACCTCTTTCTTCTAGATCCTATTGTCCATGGGAAGAAAAATGGGTTGATTCTATTTTCTTTGTAAGTGGCTGTGTTTGCCATTTATTATTGCCCTTTTGCCTCACTGTTTTTCTTTAATGGCAGTCAGAAAAGCTCATTAAGGTGATGATAATTATTCCCTTGGGGAATGTCAGGCTAGGTATTTATAAATTCAGCTTATTGGTATGAGATTTAGATCATCATGTTGCTGTTGGTTAACTCTTCAATTATTCATGTATTTCTCTTCTTTATGTAACATAATTGATAACAAAGTGTGCTTCTGAAGAATTATTCTGGCAGTGTGACTCTTCTTTCTTTTTCTTGGTAAAAATGGAGTCATAGTTCTAATTTTGTAATCTGCTTTTAGAATTTACTTTCATAGATAGTGTTGTTTAATAGACATAATTACCAACCTTGAAATTTAGCAGGGTTTCTTTCCCTTTCTACGTATGCACTAAAGTCTGAAATAAAATATGGAATATCATATGCTTAATAAAGCAAAAATTTATGTACAGAATGATAAAAGATAAGAACCTGGTCTATTAGAATAATTTGTCACTAGTTGGTTGAATGGTGCATAGCTTTTGTTTAAGGTTACATAGTTATGCTTTGATTAAATAACAATAACAAGACTTGATAACCCTTTGAAAAACAGCTGCTAAACATATTGCTTTCTGGAATGTAATCATTAGGAATAAATATTCTCTTATCCTATACAATTGCAGAATGCTAGTGGAACTTTCTTGTAGGCTATTTGACAATGAATGTCGATTGATTTAAATAAAAACAAATTTTTTTAATCCTCTTATCCCTTTAAGGTGTGTTGGGACTTTCATGTCCCTGTTGTAGAAAATTTCAAATGACTGGAATGTTGGATCTAATTTCTGCTCACTGAAGTGTTCTCTAGACATACCAGATGGTTGGAGCTCCTTTGATGATATGTAAGGGAGCTATATAAATGTATGTATGTCAATACATTTACATAAACGTCTGTGAGTAAAATTGTTTTCAGCAAAAAAACTCTGCTCAAATTTCACTTAATACAGGATTAAAAAGAGATTTTTTGTAATCTAAAGGGAAAAAAAAGTGACCCCATATACTGTATTTTGCCGTGTATAATGCACATCCACGTTTTTGGCCCAAACTTTCATGGAAAAAAGTCTTTCGTTTTAATTTTTTAGTACTACCCAGGTATAATGTGCATCCTTAATTTTCCCTCACAAATTTGGGCAAAAAAGTGTGCATTACGTATGGCAAAATATGGTGTATTGTTGCATACACTTTAGTGCATGACTTTTAGTATAGGGATGAAATCAAATGCAAAGTCTCATTCTGGAGGTCTTTTCAGCAGCGAGTGAAAATATTTAGAGAAGCTGTTTTATGAAGACTTTGAGAATCCCTGATTTCCCCGTTTCCTATCTCTTTCCATTAAAACATGGATCTTTAACATACACATCGTTTTAAAAAACATGTTTATCATCAGATCTTATGAACTCAATTCTTAATATTTGGCTGTTGGTTTTAAGAATAGGCTATCAGTAATACCTGAATCCACCAGTATATAAAATCTAACCAGCAGCTTCAATACAAACATAATACTTGATTTTAAATGTTAATATGCAGATATTAACAGTACACTGTACCATGTCTTATGTTATCATGTTTTTTTCCCTTAATAATAAGCCTGATAGAAATATAAGCCCATAATAACCTGAGTGCAATTAGCTGAAAACAGTCTGTAGAAAGGAAATTGTATGAGAACTTCAATCAATATTTAAAAAGAGGGATAGGGAACTGGAATCTAAACAAAATATTTTAAATGAAGTTCCCTCTCTTTTTTAAACACTCAGATATAATTCACACATCATACAATTCTGTGTCCGGTAGTTTCGCTGTAGCATCTTCTGGTAGACATCTTAGCCACAAGCATTTTTTGCTGCAAACATTGTTGCTGCATAACTAATTGTCCATAAGGCAATTTTGCTGTAAAAAAAAGATAAAATAACTGGTTGACAGGGTTTTTTTGTTTGTTTGTTTTGTTTCATTTCTCCATTGACGAATCAATCAACCATTGTAAAAAAGAAAGATAAAGTAACGGGTGACTGTTTGTTTGGTTGGTTTCATTTCTTCATTGATCAACTTCCTTTTAAGCTAGTCGTCAGTTTGGTTCCACTTCCCCATTGACAAAGTTCTCTCACTCCCATTTTTGCAATATATATAAATCTTAGCTAGCCCTTGGATGGTTTATACAGTGACAAGTAAAGATGTCTACAGTGAAAATACCTAGAACCATACAATTCACCCCCTTGAAAGTGTCCAGTTCAGTGTTTTTTAGTATTTTCACAAAATTGTGCAACCATTACCACTATCTAATTCCAGAACCATCATTCCAAAAAGAAACTCTGTACTCATTAGCTGTCACTCTCCCTGTCTCCTCTCCCAGCATCTGACAAGCACTAATTTACTTTCTGTCTCTACAGATTTGCCTGACCTGAGCATTTCATATAAACAGAATTATACAATATGTGGTCTTCTGTGTCTGACTTCTTTCACTTAGCATAATGTTTTCCAGTTTCATGTTGAAGTATGAATCAATACATTCTTTTTATGGCTAAATAATATTCCATTGGATGTATATACCACATTTTATTTGCCCATTTATCATTGATGGACATTTGGGTTGTTTCCACATTTTGGCTGTTATAAATAATGCTGCCATGAACATTTGTGTACAAAGTTTCTGTGTGGGCATATGTTTTCATTATCTCTCTTAAAAGCAATTAGTCTAGCAAATCAAGTCATTGTGTTCATTTAAGCAGAACTTCTTGAAGTCCTACTTAGAGAATGCAACTGATCTTAGATCAACTGGTCAATTAGAAGACCTCTGAATAATGGCTAATTCTCCAATAAGTCCATAAGAATTTTTCTATGAGCCTATTATTTAGTTATGATAATCAATTTTATGAAGACAGCTTCAGTATTATAGAAATTGAGTTATCATACATAGAATTTATAAAGTCCTCTATTGTTTTAAAGGACAGCTACAAATCATGCTGGACAGGAGTACTCATTCCATCTTCTAAGATTCAATGAAGGAGCATTTTTAATATACAATTTCCTTTATTTACCGACTGGCTTTTAAAGTTTGGGTTTTCCTTCTTGAAAAAAGATTGTCAAATAGCAAAACCACCTAACTGTCCATTGTAGCTTAAGTGTTTATTATTAAGAAACAATTCATACTGAGAGTCAAAGTAAAAAGAATGTATTTTGTGTGCAATGGATGAATGTATCAATGACTTTTTATTTGTAACATAATTTTTAAAAAACATGAATGGAAATTGCTTTCCCATGTACTTGTACATAAATAAACATTTCCTGTTGCCCCCATTTGGTAGGTCATGTGCTATCAAAGTATGTAAAAAGCTAATAAGCTTTAAGTATACTAATGTCTTTCAGCATGACGTGTAATGTGCTCTGGATTTGGACATCTGGAGACCTGACTGTTGATTCTCTAAGTGTTTAACCTGGACAAGTCACTTAATCTGCACCATGGATTTGTCCTCTGTAAAATAAGGGACTAGATTGAATAATCTTTAAGGCCTCCTCCAATCACAACACTAAATAAGAGTAGTCGGGATGTGAAAATTATGTGCTAAATATTTCTAATGGTGAGAAAGATGCTTTTTCTGATGATATGTTGGAAGGAATATTACACTGGGAACCAGGAGTCATAAATTCTAGTCCCAGTTCTTACACTGAGGAATGATGTGACACTAGATATCTTTTAGGTCCCTTCTAGCTAAAACACATGATATGGTTCTATATTCTTTAGCGATATTATCTTTCATAAATAAGAATGAGATTACTTACTCATCACTAGTAAGGCATTCATGAATTTATTCACCATTTATTTAGCATGTACTGTATGCCAGGTGTAGGAATCTGCTTTTAGATGTCCCCTACCTCCACTGAAGGAGTCATGGATTTTCACCTGTTTTTGAAATTCATCCCCACCCCAATCCTTTCCTCTGTCTTGGGACAGGCATTTAAGAGAAGAATGTCTTGGATTAAGAGTGAGTACAGTGGGTCATGGGGCACAGTGAGTAAACAGGATGACAGAGGAATTAAACCTATGACTTTGGGCTCCCTGGCATGGTGTTTTTTAGTTAACTAAGCATAACCTTAAGTGATGTTATCGTTCAGCATGTATAAAAGTCATGGGCTTTGCAAAATCACTTACTATACTATAATTTTATGTTACTATCCAATGACAGCTTCTCTGTAGTTGGTATGAGACTTTTGCTATTTTAATAACACTCAACAAAAGGATGTGTTTGCAGAGATTTCTGAATTTACACATGCTGTGGTTTGAAGTGTTCAATTATTAATATTAATTTGAACCACAAGAAACTGTTGTTTTTGTAGGTCAAAATCTATCAGATACTGGCGATTTCATGTGATTCTGACACAGTAAGTCCTAAGCAGCAAAGACTGGGAGGAAAATACCACTATTGGAGGAGGTACTTTGACTCTTACATGTTTTCACTTTATTTTGTTTAGTGTTTTGCCACTAAGGAAATTCGGACAAGTTATTTAATCTTGCACAGTGGTTTTTTTCATTAGTTAAAATGGGAGAAATTGCAAACTTGAAATAGAGTTTTTAAATGCTTCTTCATGTACAAATCACTACAGATCATTGGAAATAAAGTATAAATGTGGTTTATTCCCCAAAATAGCTAAAGGTTTAGATCACTGTGCTTCTCATTTGGGAAATATAATGCTTCAGGATGCATAAGTCCTTGGCAAATTGGAAATTGGTGTTTTGAAAAGCTTTCAGGATCATTACCATTAGTTGACTCAATTATTCCACATCTGCTAACCACAGACTATACCTGATATGTGCTATCTATATACCCCCAAATACCTCTGCAGCTGAAAAATGAAAACCAGAGCTATATTTAAACCACAATCATGTGCCCGTGCTTTCGGCCAGGTGCTCGCCTCTGAATATTTCAAGAACTGAAGTACCTCATTTCCATTACTTGCAGGAATCTACATGTTAGTCACAGAAGACATCCTGTCTACATTTTCATACGTGGAATTTATTCAGGCTTCCCATAGGATAGTTATATTTTCATATCTAGGTAAAAATAAGCTTGAAGAAATAGGCTGGTCTTTTTGACTTGGATCTTAGAGATGAAACCATAAGAACTAACAACTCTATGTGGCCTAATATTGTACAAAGTTTATTGATGCTTAGAAGGGGTGAGGGAGTTCTCTGTGACCTCTTTTATAAGGGCATTAATCCCATGTATGAGGGCTTTGCCCTCATGACCTAATCACCTCCAAAAGGCCCTACTTCCAAATACTATCATATTGGGGATTAAGTTTCAACATATCAATTTGGGGTCAACACAAACATTCAGTCAACAGCAGATGGTATCTAGTTAATAGGGCTGATTGGCTACTCAAGAGTTACAGATTTAATACCAGAGGACCCATATCTACTTCCCTTTTGTTATATAAGGAAGCAATACCTCAAGATCAAGAAGTTATAACACATTGTCAATTTAATGACTCCAGTTAACTTAATCACATCCGTTCAGCTTGCTCAAATTAATATTTGTTCAAATGCTTTCAATCAGGCCCATCATCTGGTACCAGCCAAACTGCAAGCCTCAAGACAAGTAATCTGGCTGAATTACAGCTATTTTACCAAGCACATGTACCTTAAGTTTTGATCTTCAAAGACTGGAAAAACGCTTCTCCAGCCACTGCCAATTTTTGGGTCTCTGTTTTAGTGATCTTGGATAATATCTATTTTCATAATGCTTTTGGTTGGTTGATTTTGTAATTACAGATGCTCCTCAATTTAGGATGGGATTACATCCCAATAAACCCATCGTAAGTTGAAAATGCATTTACTACACCTATCTATTGAACATCATAGCTTAACCTAGCCTACTTTAAACATGCTCAGAACACTTACATTAGCCTACAATTGGGTAAAATCATCTAACAAAGCCTATTTTATAATAGAGTATTAAATATCTCATGTAATTTATTAAATAAAGTATCCAGGAAATGCTGGCAACACAGTACACTGTGTACCCTTGTGATTGTGAGGCTGACTGGGAGCTGTAGTTCACTGCTGCCGCCCAGCATCACGAGAGAGTATCTTACCGCCTATCACCAGTCCGGGAAAAGATCAAATTCAAAATTTGAAGTATAGTTTCTACTGGGTGTGTATTGCTTTCACCCCATCATAGTCCAAAAAAATCATAGGTTGAAATATCATGTCAGGGATCATAGGCACTTTGATAAACTAAGCTTGTGTGTTGTAATTCCTAGGGTAACAACAAAAAGAAACAGCATTCAACTTCCAAACCCAGGAGAAAGAAAAACAGGAATAATAGAAAATAATCAAGAAGACAACATTGAATAGGGAGGAGAAATAGGAAGTATGAAATGATAAACCCAAATATATTTTAATTATCACATTAATTGTTAATAGAACAAATGTTCCAGTTAGAGCACAAAGGTTGTCCAATTGGACAACAAAACAAAACCCAACCATGTGAGGCTTACAAGAAGCACATCTAAGACATAAACATTGAAAAAGAAATGAAGAACAAAACTTCTTGCAAATACTAACCAAAACAAAGCTAAAGTAGCATAGCAATAACAAAAAGATTTTAAGACAAAAAGCATTAATAGTGATGAAACAGGACTTTCATGATGGACCTTTCAGTTTGTTAGGAAGATACAAGATTGAATTTGTACCTAATAACATAGCCTCAAAATAAGATAAAAAATGTTACCAGAGAGTAAGAGGCGAGCGGGGTGGTAGACGAGGGTAAAAGGAATCAAATATATGGTGATGGAAGGAGAACTGATTCTGGGTGGTGAACACACAATGTGATATATAGATGATGTATCAGAGAATTGTACACTTGAAACCTATGTAACTTTACTAACCATTGTCACCACAATACATTTTAATTTAAAAAAAATGACAGAACTAAAAGGAGAAACATACACATTCATAATCATAGAGGGAGATTTTCAAATCCCTCTTTTAGTCATTGACAGAACAGGGGAAAATCAATACAGATAATTTGAGCAACATGATGAACATACCTAATACACACATAAAATTCTGTGCCCATTAACTGCGGAATATGTGTTCTTTTTGAGCACACCTGGAATATTTACAAAAACTAAGTATAGATTGGGCATTAAACAAGTCAACAAAGATCAAAAAATTGAAATAATATAGAATTAAGTTTTATAACCACAGTGTAATTTAGGTAGAAATCATCACTGATCTTCATGGACAAACCACTTTACTTTACATGGGCCCATGAATTTCATAATACATTTTTAAATCAAATTGTTTACATAGACAAGGGCCCATCAAAAATTATTTGCTCTGTAGGCAGCCCTGATCAAAGCAAAGAAGAAACTAAGAAACCATGAGAATGGTATCTTGAACATAGAGGAAGTGCAAAGAGAGGAAATAATATGGAGAATGACAAATCTGTTGGATTTGAGGGTTAGAAAATCACTGACACGATGGCCACTAAGAGTGGGGGAGAGAGAACAGATTGCTAGAGGTTGAATGGTCAATGGTATTCAAGTTAACAGTGACTATTTTTTTTAAAGGAGCCCAGCTATGAACAAGAGTAGCTAGCAGGGAGGTAGCAAGTAGTACACAGAGTATTAGAACGAGTAATTGTAATTGACAGTCAAACAGTTAAGAAAATTCTTGAGTACATAATGATAGAGAGAAGGAAAAAGAAACTCATTCAACACTAGTGGTAGTGTGGGGACAGAGTCCCAGAGAGTGGTTTCCAGGATCTCGGCTTCACGTGGAAAGGTGCTGGCTTGGTTATTAGATGGCCATCAGCTGTTACCAGTTAGCCATTAGCCACTAATACAACTGCCATGGCTACACTAAGGGGTTGGTTGGCAGAGAAGTGGACGGCAGATTGCGACTCCTGTTTCCTGCGTCTCCAACCCAGCTGCCAGAGAATATGACTCCCCTATCTATGGCTCCATTGGTGTTCCTTTTTGGCCTCATCATATCCTGTCTTCTTATGAGGGGAGTGAGAGCTGAGACCCCGCATGACAAGTAGGAAACTAAAATACTGACTCTTTACTCTTAAAAAGTAAAAACAATGGTCTAATTTTTTCATAAAGTCAACGGGGTAGAGAATAAGAGGAGAAGTTTTAGAAAAAGAGACAAGAGACATAACCAAACACCACGGATAAACCTTAATGAAATCCTGATTAAACATCAATAATTATAAGACAATTTAGGGACAAGGAGAAAATTTTGAATATGAGGTGAATATTAGATGATATTGGAGAATTACTGTTATTTTCCTTTGGTGTGATGATATTGTAGTTATGTAGACGTCTTCAAAGAAATTTATGTTGAAGTATTTAGGCATGAAATGTCTTATCTGTAGCTTACATTCAAATAACTCAACAAAAAATATATATATATGGCTTTATATATACATATATGTATAAAAATTGAAAGCAAATACACACATATGTAAAAGACAAAATGTTAAAAACAATTGAATCTAAGCGGTATGTATAGATGCTATATCATTATACTATTCTATTCTTCCGACTCTTCTGTTTGTAAATTTCCAAAATACAAAGTTGGGAGAAGGAAAGAGCCTACAGAGTGAGGTGGTTAAGATGGGTGTAATTGATTAACAGCCAAATACTAGAAAGATTATGTGGTGACAGAGTCCCTGAGAGCAGCTTCCAGGCTCTCGGTCTCACGTGGAAAGGTGCTGGCTAGTTGGCCATCAGCTGTAACCAGTTAGCCATTAGCCACTAATATAACTGCTGTGGCTATGCTAGGGGGTTGGTTGGTTGGCAGAGAAGCAGAGGGCAGGTTGCGGCTCATGTGGCTCCTGCTCCCTGTGTCTCCAACCCAGAAGACAGCGAGAATATAGTGGTATGACTCCCCTATCTATGGCTCAGTTTGTGTTCCTTTTTGGCCTCACCATGTCCTGCGTTCTTGTGAGAGGAGCGAGATCAGAGACCCCGCATGACACATGGCACAGCTAGCAGGGTATGGTGCCGACCAGAATTTTCAAAGGGATAATGTACCAGTTTATATGTATGAAAGCTCAGTTTCGCGAGCAGGGTATGGTGCCGGCCAGAACTGTCCGAGGGATGGTGGAGAAGATTGTGCGTGTGAAAACACTCAGTCTCAGGAAGCCCATGAGGAGTGGTGCCCGGAGCAGGAAATGCAATTTGCCTGGGAGAAACATGATCCCTCAGTCAATTGGTGGTCCTCTCAAGCCCCGGATTGCACGCCAACCTATTGGCCAAAGCAAGCATCATCTTCCTTTTGGTGGTCTGCTGCTGTGGGCTCCTAGAGATGTGGACATCTTATACTGAGGCCACCACCCACTCAGACACCTGGCACTGCAAGCAGGATTCCGACCAGGTAGGAATAGTGTCTGACTCTGGGCAGGAGGATGTGTGGCCCCCACACAATGTGTGGTACCCAGTTTCCACTGTTCTCAGGAGTTGGACCCCCGAGAAGGGGTGGGAGGACATGGATGGTTCTCCGGCCAGCATGGAGAGGGCCCTGCAGGTTCTAGCTGAGCGGTTGCCGGAGGAGGGAGGCGAAGTGTACAGCGGGCTGTGTGGGCTGGATGTTCCTCGCCGCATTGTGTTGTAGCACAGAAGACGCGCTGAATGAAATAGTCCAGGTGCAGGACCAGCAGTCCTGGTGGGAGGTGCTGGAAGCTTGGGTCCTTCTGTTAAAGGAGGAGCTCCACAGTGGAGACTCTGAGGCAGAGGTGGACGTCGCAAGTAGAGACAGTGTAGCTCCCCACCCCATGCCCGGCCCATCGGCCCATCGTGAAGCAAAAGATAAAACACGAGCAACATTTTGGCCCCGGGGGCATTGCTGACAGCAACCCAATTGTGACTTGAGTTCACAACCTACACCCCTTACACTCTCACTGAGTTGCAAGAGCTGGGGAGGCGGTGCAGACAGCGCCATGGAGAGTAGATCTGGACTTGGCTACTGCATTTATGGGATGAGGAGGCAGACAGCTTTCTCTGCTCCCCAGGCGAAATGGAAAAGTTAGACTCCGTGACAGTGCATTCGTCCCTGCGATAAAGGTTACAGAATTGCCATAGGTTGGCCCAAGACCAGGGAAACCACATTCTAATGGAGCACTATGCACAGTATGGGGAGAAGCTAGCGAGCTGCCAGACACTGTGAATAAATGGCAACTGTGTACTGAATTTACTCAAATCATCCATGAAATGTGTATGAGACATGCTATGTTCAACCCTAATATGCGGGGGCTGGATGGTGAGCGTTTTACAACCAGCATGAGAGATCTGGTTTTGGATACTACACCTGCGAGTGCTTTTGGATCCTTGGTTGCCATTCTTACACTCTATGTGGGGTGGCGGATCCATGAAATTACCACTGCCATGGCCACCCTGGGGGATGTTGAAAGACAGTGGCAAGGGAAGTTAAGGCCTGGAAGCCCAAGTCAGAAGTAAGGAGGCTAGGTCGCGGGCCTCAGTGAGTAACATGCACACAGATGTGGTGTGATGTCGTGGGAGCAGGGGTTGATCAGGAAAAAATAGACCAACAACCCAATGCACTCTTGTTGGAACTTTGGAAACAGCTGCATCTGGAACAGTAATTCCGGCAAAGCCTAAAGGAGAAGTCCAGAAAAGTGCGACCTGTGTCCCTCCAGGACTTCATGCTGCCGCTTGAGGCCGACTCCTTTCAGCTTGATTAGGGGTGGGGCCAAGGTACCCAGTCAGAGGGGGTGCGCAGGGACCGGAGGCCCCACATGGAACTGTACATACATTGATCCCCTTCTAATGTGCAGAGGGTTTTGGCTCTAGTTGACACTGGCGCAGACTGCAGTCTCATTTATGGGAACCCAGAACTGTTCCCTGGACAAGCAATCTGCATTGATGGCTACGGGGGAAAGACTGTGACTGTGAAAGCCATTTCCTTACCACTGGGTGTAGGAAGGCTTCCCCCTCGCACCTACAAGGTTTATGTCTCCCCCGTTCCAGAATGTATTCTAGGGGTGGACGTGCTACATGGCCTCAGCTTACAGATGTTGGTAGGAGAGTTCCGTCTCCGGATCCGGGTGGTGAAAGTGGTGAAACGTGGGAATACTCACCACCCTCCCCAAGTGTTGCCACAGCCCTGGCACGTGGTTACAGTGATTGGTCATATAATATTGGAATTGGAGAAGGCACATATTGAGGCAGTGTCACAGAGCAGTTTGCTTTTACTTGGGACGGGCGGCAGTGGACTTTTCAAGTCCTTCCGCAAGGATACTTGCAGAGCCCCACTATCTGCCACGGGCTCGTAGCCCAGGACTTGACACAGTGGGATCACCCGTCCTCTGTCGCCTTGTTTCACTATGTTGACGATACTCTACTAACATCTGATTCTCTTTCAGATTTAGAGCAAGCAGCTCCCTCTCTTCTCTGCCACCTTAAGTCACATGGCTGGGTGGTGAACGAGAAAAAGGTCCAAGGCCCTGGCTTATCTGTCAAGTTTCTGGGTGTTGTGTGGTTGGGTAAGACAAAGGTTATACCTGAGGTGGTTATTGACAAGATAGAAACCTTTCCCTGGCCGACCAAGGTCTCCCAACTGCAGACGTACTTCGGTCTGCTGTAGTATTGGCGTGTGTTTGTACATCATTAGCACAAATGGCAAGGCCCTTGTATAACATGATATAACAGGGGCCTCATGGGATTGGACAGAGGCTATAGAGCAAGACTTTTTTGCCACAAAATAGGCAGTGCAGTAGGCACAGGCTCTACAAGTAGTAGACCCTGGTTGCCCGTTTGACCTTGATGTTCACGTAACCCAAGAGGGGTACAGTTGGGGCCTCTGGCAACGGCAGGACCACCTCCGGTCACCAGTGGGATTTTGGTCCCAATTGTGGAAAGGAGCAGAAGTTCGCTACTTTCTAATAAACAGCTGGCTGCTGTGTACGCAGCCCTAGTGGCCACATAAGCCATCACAGGAATGGCACGGGTGTTGGTTCGAACAACCTATCCCATCCAGGGGTGGGTCCATCTGGGGACCCAGGGACCCAAAACGGGGGTGGCACAGACCACCACCCTCGCCAAGTGGGGTGCCTACTTGGAGCAACATAGCACCCTTAGTTCAAGCCCTTTGAGCACAGAGATACAACAGGTCCTGGGGCCTGTGGAGCTTGTAGCCCAGGCTGAGCCAAGCACTCTGCCTGGGGGGAGGACTTGGAGCCCTCGTCCTATAGAGGACAGCCTCCAGTACCTGGAGATGCCTGGTATACTGATGGCTCTAGCTGGGGAGACCACAAACCAGGAAAGGTGCCAGTGGCAGCGACCCTCCTTTACCAGAACCAAAAGCTAGCATGTATCCTCCCAGACGGAAGGGATTTACCATTGCTGGTTTCTATGACTACTGTTTCTTTCCGCCCATAGGTGCCTATAGGCTAATATGGCATAGGGCCCCTCGCAGAAGACGCTTGTCACGTAGATTGTGAGGCGAGACCTTGGGGAGTATAGTGTAGTGACAGAGTCCCAGAGGGCAGTTTCCAGGCTCTTGGCCTCATGTGGAAAGGTGCTGGCTTGGGTGTTAACAGCTGATGGCCATCAGCTGTTACCAGTTAGTCATTAGCCACTAATATAACTGCCGTGGCTACGCTACGGGGTTGGTTGGTTAGCAGAGAAGCGGACGGCAGGTTACAGATCGTGTGGCTCCTGCTTCCTGTGTCTCCAACCCAGCCGCCAGCAAGAATATAGTGGTATGACTCCCTTATCTCTGGCTCCGTTGGTGTTCCTTTTTGGCCTCACCCTGTCCTGCGTTCTTGTGAGAGGAGTGGGATCAGAGACCCTGCACGACAGATTAGCACTAAATAGGTGTGCATCATTTTCTGAGATTAGAAGAAAAAAGCTATGGGTGAGTAGATACAGGTAAGTGGGTAGGTACGGGTGTGGGAAGCTGAGGGAATACCAGCTGATCTCAATCTTCTCCATGGAGGAGCCAAGAATAGTAGGTTGGTGGCATGGAGATGTGGAATACTTGCTGTGGGGAATGGCAAAGGGATACATAAGATTTCACAGGGTGGGGCTGAGGCACCGCTAAGCACCTGCGTGTCCAGAAACTGCTCATTTTTTTTCCTATTAGCACTTCAAGCTTATCTCCTATCAGAGAACTTACCAGATACAAATTGTTTACCAGATCACGAGTTTCTTGAGGGAAGGGGCTCAGCTTTCAAGTTCCCAGCGCCTAATACAGTACCTGGCATGTAGTAAGCATATAATGAATCCTTATTAAATAAAAGCGAGTTTCACATTTAACTCTAAACAGTAAATTTGTATTGACCTCTCTTCTTATCCCCAGATGCTCCTGGGTTAAATGCTTCTCTATCACGATTCCGTAGCAACGTAAATGTTTGTAATACCCATTTGAAACCTCTTTCATTGCATTTGCTGCATTGGAGTGAAATTGGCGCTTACCTGTCTATCTTCCGAGTAGACTAGAATCGTTTCACATTAGTGTTCCCATAGCTTGGTATCACAAACTTAGCACAGTAGTTGGCCTAATACACAGCAGGCATCTTCTGAGCTAAGCTGAACAATTAAAAAAGACTTTAAGTTTTGGTTTGCAAAAGCTTTATTTCTGAATGTACGTGTTCTTAAACATTTTCAACAAGGAAAATTAACAATATTACTAAAGTACAATCAACAATATAGAATAAAGTGTCAAATGATCTGCATCAGAGTATTCTGGATAAAACACTGAGAAAAATAATGGCTTTACAAACATTTAAAAAGGCACAAATTGCACATCTTTTCTATTTGTGTCTCTTCAAGTGTTCAAAATGTGTTCCATGCCAGTGGAGGAAAAAGTTTCCGCACAGACTTAACTGTAAAAGTTCAGCAATTGGGTTCCGGTGACTTTTTATGAAAACAATTCAGGAGACCAAGCGCTTTTAGTTTCAGGCACTGAAGGTGGCCAATTTTCTGAAAATGGAAGGCAACATTTGACTTCTGAACAAGAATCAAGTCCCAAAACAGACTTGTTGGAAATCCAGCCTGAACTTGTACTACTATAGTTAGGAGTTTCCTGTTTTGAATTTGCTGAAAGCATATTATTTAAATTTAACTCCTGAACTAAATGTTTATCAGTTCTTTGTTGGACATATTTCGGTTTCTTTCTTGGTAACTCTTTTTGATCAGGAGTACAGGCAGCAGGGCATTTCCTTAGACCCACGGTTTGCAATCTGAACATATCTGAAAGAAATACTTTTTTTGTGGTAGGAGGGACCCATTCATCAATGTCAGATTCAAGGCTCTCAGCAACAGGACAGTTGTTGAAAACCTCTGGTTGTGCAATATCAGATATAATAGGGCTTCCGGATTTCTGGCTGGATGTTTTTTTACTTTTTGGACAGCTGGAGGTGGCTTGCTGTGCCTCATTTTCAGATGAAATCTTTGTTTCTTTATAGTTAACATCAAGATCTAAATAGAAGGCAGGTAGTTTCTTGAAAGCTCCTTTCATCCCATGAATTCTTGTTTGGTGGAATCCTGCAACTGGAGTTGACTGTGAACATGGAACAAAATCTTGGCTATCTTCAAAATCATTTTCTAAATCTGACTGAAAATGAGGTGAAGAGTATGTCTTTGGGTACATAGTGGCAGACATGTTTTGCAAGGATAATTTTTGTGAAGATTGTCTGGAGCTTTCAGAAAGTGATCTCGGTGAAAAATCAGATTTTGTATGATTTTTTGCCAAAGACTTTCCCCATTGTAACAAAATATCCTGTGATTTTTTGGTAATTTCTGTTGCAACATCCATTTCTTTACCACTATCATCAAAGAGATCAGCAGAAGCATTGTAGCTCCCTTCATGACCAGGAAAACAGTTCTGTGTTAAATTATTGTTATTGGTATGTCCATAAGGCATTTCTTTTAATGCATCTGTACTTCTATTTGGACTACTGCAAAGAGCTTCTAAGGGATATGTAAGTTTCCTGCAAATTGTAAGACTGTCATCTTGGTTCTTTGGCCACCTACTATATTGCTTATTTTCTAAGTTGCAAAGGTCAGAAACATCATTATACCTCCAAGAACACAGAGTTGTCAACTTACTACTCATTTCTGAAAGTGATTTTACTCCACATCCATCAAAATATTTGCTATCGAGACAAGAATGGTCACTCTCTGGTTTATTGTGCTTACGTAAAACTTCAGCCCTATGTGGTGGAATTCTGGTAGACTTCCTAAGAGTAGCTCTTGTTCCTGAGCCTTTTGAAGATGGAAAGAGAGCTGATAGATACGCGTTTGGCAGGAAACAGTCAGAAATATCTCTTTCATGACTACTTATAGAGATCGCCTCTGTTGTGTTACCTGGTTGGGACTTCTTCTGAACACCAGGAGTTGGATTTGCTTCACAGGTGGAAAGGCAGTCATCTTTGCCAGAGTTTGCTTTAGCTGTTTCTTGTGCTGATCTTAAAGCTATCGGTGGTGTATGCAAGGCTCCAGTAGTTCTCGAAGGAATCACAGATATGCCACTGTGGTCTGCATGTAATTTATCGATGTCATTATCCAGATGACATTTCCTACTGCTGGCCTCTGTCTGGGTTATAGCAATCTCACTTTCAATAGCAGCCAGAAACTTGTTCAAGCTTTCAGAGAATGGCAGATCATCCCACATCTCGGGGTCACAATCCCGGGAATCACCAGCTACCTCTTCAAGTCTGAGTGATGAAGGTGGACAATATATAGGTCTCTCCTCAAGGCTCGGGGGAGTACTGACATCGTGATGCTGGTGATGTGTTTGCTCATACTGGGAATACCTATTTTTATTGTCTACTGCACTGTGGAAGGATTTTGTATTACTTGGCTCAAGCACCTCTTGCATTTTCAAAGGGAATAAATTAGAGCCAGTAACTCCAATTTCATGGTGAACTACATTTGGCTGATTAGCTTGTAAGCCAAGCTCTTGATCCAACTTTGGTGCTGTGCTCTTTGCATCCATATATGAAATGAGGCTCCACGGACGCTGAATGACTTCATGGTAGCTACTGGAACCAGTGGCCTCTGCAAAGGAGATGCTCTTTCTGTTCTGGTGAAGAGTATCAGTGGCCTGGCTTTGTTCTGAAGCTGAAAAATTATCATCATCTGTTAGTTTTGAAACAATGGAAGTGAGTTCAAGTGATGGCTGCCAGAATCTAACAAAATTATCTCTGCTGTGGGACTCAAAAAAACAAGAACTGTTGTCAGGGCAACATATGCTGCTGAGATCACTACTTGAGTGTTCTAAAGCAGGTAAGTGGCTATTAGGTGTCTGGGAGCCATCGTGAAGTTTCCTGAAATCAGAAAGCTGCAAGAGCTGATGGAAATACTCAATGACTGTGCGGCCTGCAACACCCGGGTCTGGTAGAACAATCTGGCAAGCTACTAGCGCTTTAACTTCTCTCTTGAGGCCAGGGCACTTCTGTAAGAAGTTATTGGAATTTGAACCGTGCCCAGCTTGGTTTTCAAAATTCTGTGAAAGAAGAAAATGAATTTAAATGAGAATACAATTTTCTTTCTTTCACTCGAATGTGAAACAGAGATTTAAAAGATTAAAACAGATACAACTATAACCCCACCCCCATTATTTCAATTCCTCTATAGTGTTATAGGCCGAGGAGTATGAGAAGTAAGTCTTGGAGTAAAGAGACTTGTCTTCAAATATTGGTTCTAACATTTATTAGTGTTGTGACTTTGGACAAGTTAAGATTAAGTAAGTCTTGGTTTTCTCATTTATAAAATAAAGATAAAAATGCAGTATTATGGTATTTGCAATAACACCTGGAAAACTGTGGTGCTTAGCCAATAGCAGCTGCTCAATAAATGGTAGCTGCTATTATATTTCTCATTAGCTTCCATAAACTTTGAGTGTTTAATGGAATGGTCTCATCTGTTCAAAAAAAAAAAGGCACACAAAGAAAAAGAACCATCTAAGATTTTAACAAAGGAAAGCTCCATAGCTCCTGGCTTCTCCTTCCCTTTGGGTTTTTCCCACTGTACAGTCGTGAGTGCTCTATTCATGTTTTTAAAACCCTGATTTCAATGTGGACAAAATTTCCATTTGTTCCCTTTGCATGGATGAGACAGAAAACGATTACTCTTTCAGAATCAGTACGTAATCAGTAAGCTTCTTCTGCAGTCACTTTTAGTTATTTAGGACCATCCTTCCTAACCTACTCTTAGTTATCACATGCAGATACTTTGCCTTCAGTGGTAGTTTCCTCCTTCTCCTTTTACAGCTGATAGAATTCAAAAGGCAAGGATTTGAAGAAAGTTTTACTATGGAAGCTGAACAAAGTTTGGAGAGTAAAATAAACACCAAATAGCAAAACAAATATCTAACATTTCTGAATTTATAACATTTAAAGCTCTGAAAGCATTTGAACTAGGCTCTTCTAACTTTTGAAAGAGGAAGTTGTCACACCGTATTTAACAGATCAGCTAAAGCCTATTTTCGTACAGTGGAAAAGTGCTTCTACAGGCTCTCATATTTATGACTCCCAAAAACTAGAGGATTCAAATCATTTCATTACAATGGAAATATTAACAGAATACAAAAAAGAAAGCTAGGCTCAATTACCGTCACTCCAAAAATGAAGCTCTGTCCAACAAAGCAAGTTTCAACTGCTTTAGTTAGTAGGTTCTGAGTTGCGTCACTGCCTGGTGTTTCTGGAATTTCATTACGATCCTGAATGTACCTTGATTGAAAAGAAAATAGAAAATATGAAGAGATAAGCTTTGAAATTTTAACTTGCATAAACTCAGAAGCTATAAACCATTAGTTTGAATATGCAGCATTAACCTTTTTGAGTTACATCTTCTTAAAAAAAGTGACTTTAAGAGCTAGGCATTTTGTTCCCCACATCCTAAAAGACAAAAACAATAGCTCCTAAGTGAATAAGGTAGAAGCCTGCCTAGTAATCAGACCCAGCAATTATTGTAACAGTAGCAGTGGGAGTAGTGGTGGGATCTCTAGCACCTTCTTCTCAAAGCTGAGGGAAAGCCTTTCCTCTTCCCTCGCAATCATGGCTGTCCCTCTGCTGTCCCTTTCTTCAAATGAGTTTGCTCTCAACTTTGAGGAGATTGACAGAGATTTCTTCTGTCAAGTGATTAGGGGAGAAGAGTAGAAGACTGGGGGAGAGAAAAGAGCTTCAATTGCTTACACTGTGGGTACCAAAAAAAATGTATTCACATGACTATTCATCTTTTGTTATTGGTATATATTGAGCATTACAATTTTAATAGTTTTTTCCTTTCTTAAAATGTCTATACATTTTTTTTTGGCACCCTCTGTATATATCCTTGCATTCTAAGGACAACGTCACAGGTCCAACTATGCAGGTCAAGTTGCAATGCAAGTGAGAAAAATGACAAAATTTCCACTTCTGATATGCAAATATTCCCACAGATGGCTTCTTCTGCCTCAAGGGACCTTAGTCACTTGAGTGCTAAACCTCAATTTGGATAATCCTTCCCTTTGAAACAATTTTACTTTGTAATTCTGTATTTCTCTAACTTGGATTCGAGTTTTATAATTTAGTATTTTAATTACAGCATAGCTGTCCTGAATAAAAGGAGCCTGGTTTAACATCATCACAATATGTATTCAGGAAATAAACATCTTTGTTTTTCTGATTATCTTTTAAAGGAAATGATGATCTGAGGTTGAGTGATCATTTTTTTTACTAAATGCGTATTACCTTAAAAACACATAACTTCAAATTCTATTAATATCCTAAAGGAGGAGCCAGGAAAAAGAATGCTTTAAATATTCTTACCTGTGCAAATCGGTGGCTGTAAGTCCAAAGAATGCATCTAAGCAGCTTCCAAATATAGTAATGCCAAATAATTTGTTTGATTCTGCAACTTTTATGGAAAGTTTATATCTGTAACTGGCATTTTCAACTTTACCAGTAGAGCCACATTTTGGACAATTAGACCTGGAAAAGTCAGGGGTGGGGAACAGAAATGTTCACTAACTAATTTTTTTTCTTACGATGAAAAACAAATCTAAAAAGTAAAAATTAAAAATATTTTGTGTTCAAGTGTTCCTATACAACTTACATTCTTCTTAAACATTTCAGATCAACCTCTTTGAATATCTCTATTCATAACAGATGCCTTCACTGATTTAAATTAAGTAGCACCAAATTGACAGGAAAGTGAAGGAAAACTGGGGGGGGGGGAGGTGAAGAGGGAGAGATATTCTTGTGTTCTTATTGGGTAGCTAAATCACCATTAACAAATTGAAGCATATTATATATAGTCTGGGGTTGGTGGGGGGGTGCAGACCAAATATAATGAAATGAGCACCATATCAACAGAAGACCTGAAAATTAATGTCTATCTTCTATTAAAAGAATAATGAATAATCTTGAAACATTTAATAAATATTTATACGCAGAGTACCCAGTTACATTCTCACCATTATAAGAATAACTTTCTTTAATTCACTGGAATATGCTGAGAATTTATCACATTACAAAAAATTAGGAACAAGACATCTTATTTAACTTGTTTTTAAGGTAATGTATAATTATGGTCAATGGCTTTCTTGTCAAAAACTATGTAACAAGTATAACTTTACTGTCATTTACTAACTATCTGGTCTTGGAGCAATTACCAAATCCCTTAAACCTTATTTCCTCATCTGTAAAATCCAGGGTTGAAGAAGGATAAAAGGAGACTAAGTAAATGAAAAGATAAACCAAGAATCTATTGCAGATATTGCCAAATTAATAGTGTTAGTCTGAGTCTCTCTCATTATATTAAATACTATGATTAATCGTCACTTCTACCATTTCCCTCCTTTCTAGTTATTTGCAATAGTATCCTATAACTCTGATATCCATCTCACATTCTTAATTTAGCAAACTGATCACTTAAAACATCTTATGATAATGGTTAATCTTAGGACTTTTTTTTTCTGTTACTAATAACCTAGCTTTAAAGAGTGGCAAAATGCAAATAGAAAATAATGTTAGTTTTATAAATTTGATTGCTGACAGATAGCCACTAGGGGGAGCCTAAACTCCATAGATTCTAAGGTGATTATTTTGAACAAAGGTTAATCCTTCAAAAAAGCAGTTACTGATTCAGAATTAGATCTGTGCTAATTATTATTATTATTTTTTGCTACACTGAGGATGGATCTGTGTCAATCCATTCATATAATCTTACCCAAATCTGCTAGTTTGTGCTGTAGTTTGGCAATAAAATAAAGTGAAGGTAATAATAACTGACTTCCTAGGGGATAAAATCTCATTAGTACCAAGCTTTAGTGAAATCAATGATTTAAAATACATGTTAAATTATTAAATACATATTCTTTAAAAGTTATATATTCATAATGCATTCAGGCCGAATGTAAAATTCTTAGCAAATCTTAGAGTAATTAACATGCACCAGTATTTTGCAGTTTATTATTTGCAACATATATTCTTTCATTCTGGTAGGTAAACAAGGCCATTTATTCCCATTTACATCTGGGGCAATTGGAGTGAACTTTTGTTCAAAGTGACAAAGTTAGTGAATGTTATGACCCAAATCGAAGGCTTTGGATTCCTAGCTACTAGTTGTTTTCCTGTATTATGTCTTATAAAACTATAAGAACAATATAGTTAATAATGAACTACCTTGTAAATAGTGTCAATAATAGCCTAACAAAAGGTAAATCTAATATTAATGCATAATACACACTAAATTACATATACTTTTATATAATATATATAATGAAGATATTTATGTATATAGTTTCCTCTAATCCTTTGGGAATAAGACAGGGTTGAAAGAAACAAATATTAGTATGGAGAAACATAGATCACAGCTTGAATTTTAATATGCATACAAGTCATTGGGCATCTTGTTAAATGAAGATTCTGATTCATTAAGTCTGGGTCAAGGCCTAAGATTCTGCATATCTTTCCCCCCCTCCCCTTCTTCACCCCCCCCTCACACCCCCATTCAAGCTGCTGTTACTCAGTCTAGTTGTGTAGGACACAGCTCCCTGGCCCATGCTGGTATTATGAGCCTTGCGCTCCTCATGGCTGAGGCAGTTGGTTGCTGGTTGGCTGCTCACAACGTCTCTCACTGGCTGCGCCACTCTGGCTGGCCCCCAGCCGCTGGTGGCAGCACACAGCAGCCAGCAGCCCGGGGCAGCTCAGCTCCAGGGAGAGCTGTTCACAATCTTAGCTGTAGAGGGCCAGCGAGAGCTGTTGTTCACAATCTTAGCTGTAGAGGGCGCAGCTCACTGGCCCATGTGGCAATCCAACCAGCGACCTTGGCGTGAGGAGTACCGCGCTACAACCACCTGAGCCACCGGGCCGGCCCAGATTCTGCATTTCTAGTAAGCAAACAGGTGATGCAGAGGTAGCTGTTCCTCAGACCACACTTTGGGAAACAAGGGTAGAAAAAACACACAAATCACAGTCCCTATTTAACATCTAGAAGCACCGCAATTTCCAAAATGTCATTTGTTATGGAATAGCAGTTTTCAAACTTTTGATCTCAGGACCCTTTATATTCTCAAAACTTATTGAGAATTCCAAAGAGCTTTTGTATATGTGTGTAATATGGGTCTATATTTTAAATTGAAAGAGAAATGAAAGTGAGAAATTAAAATTGAGAAATCTAAAAAGTATTAATTCATTAAAAATAATGGACCCATTGCAAAGTTAACAAAAAGAACATTAACTTTATGAAAAATAACCATGTGTTCCAAAATAAAATTAGTGAGAAGAGAATGGCATTGTTTCACATTTTGCA
The DNA here is from genome assembly GCF_036562045.2 of Rhinolophus sinicus. NCBI lineage: Eukaryota > Metazoa > Chordata > Mammalia > Chiroptera > Rhinolophidae > Rhinolophus > Rhinolophus sinicus. Next base: position 112,127,891 of record NC_133756.1, read on the forward strand.
AATCTCTTTAATATCTGGTTTAATAAAAATAGCTGGATTCTCATATCTCCTTTTCTGTTCAATGTGTTGTTATATCGCATACCATGTTTCCCCGAAAATAAGACCTAGCTGGACAATCAGTTCTAATGTGTCTTTTGGAGCAAAAATTAATATAAGACCAGGTATTATTTTACCATAATATAAGAGTGGGTCTTATATACTATAATACCAGGTCTTATATTAATTTTTGCTCCAAAAGACACATTAGAGCTGATTGTCTGGCTAGGTCTTATTTTCGGAGAAACAGGGTATGTAGTCTCTTAAAAAACTCTGCTATGCATTCAGAGAATTCGAGTGAAGGGAAGAAAATGCCTTGGAATTATTATGAAAATTGTTTTGATCCCAAAAAGCCTCTGAATGGATCTGCTTGAAATAATACCTGCAATTTGCTACCTTTTTTGTTTGATACGTTAAAACAGTAAGTTTCATTCATGTATTTTTCTAGATTAGTGTACTTATAGATATCTCAGAAGTAGAATTGATGAGATTAGTGATCCTTAGTGTTTCCTTGGTCTTGAAACTCTGAAAATCTGATGAAAGGAATACACTCACTCCCTCTCCCTGAAAAATGCATACATAACCAGATAACACAGTAATTTATGTATTTTAAGAACTGGAGCATTCATATGCACTATAGTCTATCCACAGACCCCAGGTTAAAAATACATAGACTAGAGGATTACATAATGTCCCTTCCAAATTTATAGTCCCAGATTAAACTGAATGTATATAATGTAATGAAAAATATTTTTAAAAATGTATCTTTAAGGCTTTACATAAAACTTCTCTCAAAGGAGAAAACTATGATTTATGTGTGGAAATTCAATTTGACTTGTTTAAGTAAATGACAACCTCTTTGGGTGGGTGTGAGGGGTGAGCAGGGGAGAGGATAGGTAGATAGTCTCTGAGCTATGAGTCACATCTTAAGACAGGAAAAGAAAGTTCTTAGTGCCAGAGACAGACTTGTAGACTAAAGGGACTATGGGTCCCATTAAGTACCTAGAAGAGCAATTTACATCTGTTTGGGCTGGGTAGATAGCTTATCTGGATAAATAAAATCCCCTCCCTTACTCATAATTTTTGGGCTAGTACACACACACACACACACACACACACACACACACACAAACGCCAGGGGTACCAAAAAATGTATACACATGACTTGTATTCATCTTTTGTTACTGGTATATATTGAATATTACAATTTTAATAGTTTTTTCCTTTCTTAAAATGTGTATACATTTTTTTGGCACCCTCTGTACATACATGTGTGTACATATCTAATTTCATCCTTCATATGAAAAATTATATTCACATATACAAGCATGTACATATGTAGCTATACATACACTTATGTATGTGAATACAATAATCTTCCCATATGAAAGACCAAACTAACTTTCTATACTTGTATTTTTTATATTTCTATGTCTACATCTTTATCATGGAACCTGTTCAAATGAAATCTTGGAACCCTAATACAAAGATGAGAATGGAGCTCTTGTTGAAACTAAAACTTGGGGCCCCGGAGCACATCCTATTTGTCAGCACCATCCACTATTCTTTCTCTAATCCGAATCTCCCTCTAGAAACAAGGGGCCCTAAGGCTCTGCAGTATGTAATTTGAAAACTACCATTGCTCTAAATCTTGGAGGTTAAAAAAAGGAAAAAAGTTAACCCCATGAAAAACGAAACACCTATTATGGTTGTTATCGCTAAGGATTTGGGGTTCAAAGAAAAACTTTAGGTAGCAGTCTTTTGCTCTTTAGTGTCTCTAAACTCTTTTGCAAAGGCTGGAGTGTGGAATTCCTGTCATAAACTTGCTGTGCTGTAGCAGTGAGGAAATGAAAGTGAGCAGTCCTCCATTGGCTAACAACTGATTTATATTTCCTCTCATGCTTACAGGCTTTACTTTTACCTTTTGGAGACTAGGATTATCCGAGAGTAGCACTTTTGACATGCAGGATATATAAAACTTGAACTCTGGAGAGCAAGAACTGAGGCAAGAAGAAATTTTCTTCTTTTATTCATGTGTTCACACCGCGGCCTACAAAACAAAATAGTCACTGGGGTGAATGGTGAATCTTTAATTGTAGGGGCATAATTCATTACTTAGGACAACCTCTTAAACCTACATTGCAAAGCCGATAGATGTCTTTTGTATATAAGTGTCAATGGATTGGAAAACTAATTTTCTTTTCCTGCTTAATTGAAAGTATTAATAGAAAGAAAATAAGATTTAAAACATAGGAGTTAAAACTTTCTGCTTCTGAATAAATACGCCATCTCAGTAATTCAGGAAAGCTGTTATTTAGCTTCTTTTATATCTTTATAAGAAAAGCTATATAGAAATTTTTTCTACCATTAACAGGAACTTAAATGACTTTTTTAAGAACCTAAATTGGGCGGCCAGTTTGCTCAGTGGTTAGAGCGCGGTGCTCATGATACCAAGGTTACCGGTACGATTCCCACATGGGCCGGTGGGCTGCACCCTCCACAACTAGATTGAAAACGACTTGACTTGGAGCGGAGCTGAACCCCCCCACAACTAGATTGAAAACACGACTTGTCATGGAGCTGATTGGTCCTGGAAAAATATAGTCCCCCAACTAAAAAAAAAAAGAAACACTAAATTGGTGGGAAATGGTACTTTTTAGCTGAAAAAATAACTTTATTAGATCTCAGTGTGCACATTTTTACACAGCTTGAAGAGAAAAAAAGGTAATTCCTATTTTGCAAATGGAAAAAGCAAAATGTTATATGGGGAAGGAGAGTTCAAAGTGCTTTAAGATGCTTGTATAAAACATATCAGAGAAGTAAAACAATAAAATAGCAATGTTCTACTTATACTTTTTAAAAAATGTCAAGTGTTGGTTTACCTACCAAAATTTAAAAAAATGATTTAGCTTATTTATAGCATAAAATAAATGTCTCTGTACATGGTCAAGATAAAGTTATATCAATAATTTTTCATTTATAAATACATGGCAAAACCTTTCAATTTCTGAAAATGAGTGGAACTGTTTCTGAGCCTGGCATCTGCAAATTTCTACAAATTGGGAGTCATCAGTTTAAAAATCATAATATAATCTTTTAGGTATAGCTCTTCATAGGATAATCAGAAATTTAGAAATGTCATGCCAATGGAAGGGAGATTTTAAAGTGCTACTAATCCTGTCCATTAATCAAAATAACATTTCTGTGAAAATAAAATCTTGTCCCCTAAGGCATTAAGATGGAAACTTGCAAAGATGAAAGATAAACAGATTTATCTAAATCACTGATCTACATTATTAAAGGGAGCATAGAAAAAAATTAATTCTGCCGAATTCTTTGTTGTTATTCTTATTTTGTGATCCTGAAACATACACGACTAGTTACGGTTCTACCAAAAGCAGTTATGTATTCCTAGATTTAGTTTTTATCTTAGGCCATATGACAATCTCTAAGGCCAAAGTAGAGTAGGGGATATAGGATACAAGTGGAAGGCAGAAAGAAGAGTCACAGAACACTGTCATTATTAATGAATAAGGGCAATAGGGCGAAGCTCCCTCCTTACAATGTCATCTCTTACCTGCTTAAAATCCTGCTATTTTGAATGCAGCCTCAATTCCTTACAATGGCCTATGAGGCCCTCGGCCATCTAGCTCCATCTCCTTGACCTCACCTTGTACCATTCCCCCTTAATCACTGCAAGCCATGCTAACCTTCTGTCTGCTCCTCAAACACACCAAACAACTTCTCTTTTCAAGATTCTGTGCTTACCTTTCTTTTTGCCGAGAACATCCTCCCCTTAGCTCATCAAATAGAAGGCTCATTCTCATCCTTCAATCTTTAATGTTACCCCTCAGAGAGCCCCACTTTATCTCAAGTAGACCTTAGTTACCATGACATCACCCATTTTATTCCTTCAGGGCACTTATCATGCTTGTGATATAAGCAATCATGAAAATGCATATATCCTATATATACATTTGCTCACTTATTTTTGTTTCTTCTACCCCCACTAGTCTGAAAGTTTCATGAGATCTGGTCTATCTTGTACTCTACTATATCCCCAGTACTTAGCACATAGTAAATTGTCAATAAATATTCAATGAATAAATGAAAAACTATAAGCAGAATCTTGCAATTTAAGGAACCTTTGTAATGGAGTAGGTATATGTTATATAATAGAACTTTCCTCCCTTTTCATTTAAAACCCCCTTCAAAAAGCCTTTCTCTATTAACATAAAGGATGGCTTTTTTTTTTCTACACCTTATACTACTGTACTTCTACAGCCTTACCATTTGTTTTGTCTGCTCTATTCTATTTTCTACTTGGTTTTACTCTCCCTAAATGCCTTTTTTCTTAATTCTCTCACCCTTGTTCTTTATGTGCTAGTAATTTATGCTCGAAAACACAAAAAAAGCAATCTGAGTTGTGTTCCTTTTTCCCTTCCTCACCCCCAAACACTCCCCTGCCACAATATGTTTCACATTTCTTTGCTTTTTTTTCACTCTTTCCTCTGTCTAAAATGTTCTCTCTCCTGGCTAAAGCCTATTCTTCTTTAAGATCCTCGCAGGGGTGTTCTTCTCCAGGAAGCTTTCCCAGGTTAAGTTAAGTGATCCACTTTCTAATTTATCACTTACCATATTATGTTAAACTTATCTATTTAATATGTATTTTTCTGGAACCAGAGTAAGATCGTGAATCATCTTTTTATATCTCCAGTTCCAAACTAAAAAATTGTCAATCTGAACATCAGCTATTAATTTTCTTCTTGATTGTCAGCTTTCCTTTTTTTAAGCCAGTTCTGCCACATACTATTAATATAAAACACAATTTTACCAAGTCAAAAAAATAAGTTTCAATGTGTATATACATTAGAGTACATAGAGAAGTTTCATATATAGTACCTTATTTAAAACTTGATCTTTATTTATATTTTATCCTCATTTCCAAATTTTTTCTTAATTGTGGTCATATGAGCAGAGGTTATCTTATTTAGGGCTCTAACATAAAAATTTATATTGTACCACAACTATGTCAGCATTCATCAAATCACATTCTTTACAAAATTTGTATCAAATTTAAACTTTAGTAAATGGACTAAACATGTAAGACGACTAAAACACTGCAAAGTGTTGTGGGAAAATTTGAAAAGTAAGACACATCCTGTTCTGAAACGTTTACTGTCTAATTGGGCAGACAACCTACCAATGAATGAAAAACAGATAAGCAGAAATATTTGGGGGTTAATTTCGAAATTAATTGTGCAAGCACGAATTGCTCTGTTTTTAAAGGAAAGTTGGTTAAATTGTCTTTATTTAAGGGTTTATTGCCCTCTAGTGGATCAAATAAATATGTCTAGAAAATTACAACAATGGCAAATTTGTGAATTGAAATGAAAGAGGTCATTAAACTATTTTTACTATTTGTGTTTCACCTGGTAAACCCCAGCAAATTGCAAAAAGACTTCCCATTCATTGTCTGGTGGACAAAAACGCAATGATGTCCTTTCAGGCAGTTACTGTTAGTTATTCTCTTTGCTGTTTTCATTGTATTTTCTTTATGATACTTGTCACATAGTTTTTTTTGTTTCTCTACTGCTTGAACTTGTAGTACAGTGGATCCATGTTTGATGGATAACTGAATGAAGCATCAGGAATGAGTAAATACTAAAGTTAGGAAAACATGATGATGGACATAATAAACAAGTTCCCTACCTGGTCACCATACTGTAAGTCCAATGCAAGAGACATATTAAACCAATAATTATACAAAAAGTTTAACTGAAATTGTGGTAAATTCTATAAAGGAAATGAACATAATACCATGAGAAAATATAAGGGGACTGATCTATGGAAGAGGATAGTTAGGAAAATATATAAACTTTTCTTGAAAAGTATTTTCTGTCAGAGTTGGCAGATTAAAGGTAATTTTTATTTCATTATGTATTATACTTAAAATATTTTCTAAAAGTACTTTTATAATTAGAAAAATAAAGAAAATAATAGTAAAAATACTAGGTGGGGAACTTAGCAATAACATATAAAGAAAACCTTGGGTCCTCTCAATCTCTCACATATAAAAATAGAAACAAGGGATTTGAGATGGAGACAGGGAGAAAAGTATGTTAGCGTAGGTTGATGGGAACTAATTAGGGCCTCAGCTTTTGTTTTGAAGGCCTAAAGGTTGCTCAAGTCAATGTCCAAGAATGAAGACTCTGATACTTACACTTCTGTGGGGTGTAGGTAGACACATTACAGTATATTTTTAATTTAACACGGAATAGTGTGGAATACTTGTTTTCTCTCTTTCTAATCCAGCCATATGGAGAGCTAAACTACAAGCAATGATGCTTTAGTAATTTGCCATGGAAAATTACCATCAGAGGGAAGGGATACATTTTAAGGCTATATTTTCTTTTGGGTGTATCTACATGTTAAGCCAAATTATAAAGAAAGTTGCTTGGAAAGGGTTGTCAGGTGAATCAAAAATTTAATGATAATATAGCTGATGCATCCTTTTCACACTAGAGATTGTTTTGTCAGTGGGCCCATATACATAAGCTCATTGAATACCATTGAAATGATTTACTAACCTTAATATGAAAATTCTAGAAAACGAAGAGAGGCAGGGAGGAGATAGATAATTAAATGAACGGAAAACAAACCTCTTTTGTTTGGAGAACTATTGGTAAAAAATATTTTTAAAACATTACCCAGGAAAATCTTTTTTGAGTACAACACGCAGTTTGTCCACTACATTTATAATGGGTGAAGCACTATTCTAAGGATAGGGAAGGGGACAGGGTTATAAATAGAAAACACAGGCTCTTGTGTTCAAGGAATTTATAATCTATTGGCTAAGACAATATATAATTGCCAATGAAGTGACACAAAGTTACACATATACTCTTATTTGCAAGCTCCAAACTTCCATATCTTTACTTACCTGAGAGCCAAATGTATTTGGATGACTCACAGACATCGCAAGGTTTAATAGGTAAAAAATCTGAATTTTTGGTTCCCTCTCCAACCTCTTTACTCGCAATTTTCTCCATTTCAGTAAACGGCACTACTTTCCAACCAGTAACTCAGGCGAGATAGCCAGGAGTCATCCCTCATTCCTGTATCTCTCAAGTCCCACATAATAGCCATCAGTAAATGCTTGAGTCCATCTGTATATCTAAAACCCATCACTCACACCCTCCACCTCCCCTCCCCCATCACATTCTGCCACCACCTTAACCACAACCACCATAATCTCCTGCTGATGTTGCTGCATTAGCCTCCTAACTTTCTAATTGATGTGGTCCCTGCCTGTCTCTCCAAAGACATCTCATACAACTGTTCTTTCTGAATATATTCCAGCAACATTGGATGCCAAGCTCGCTCTTTCCTGCCTCAGGGACTTTGCACAACTCATTCACTCTGGAATGTTCTTCCTTTCCTCTGTTGCATGGCTGGATCACTCTCATCTCATAGGCCTCAATTCAACTGTCAACTTCTCAGAGAGGCCTTTCCAGACCAACCTAACTCAAGTTATTCTTCTTAAGTCCATCCATAAAAGGTTTAAATTCCAACAGGACAGGAATCTATCATGTTAACGATTGTAATCCCAGTACCTGGCAGCTCTTGGTACAGAGGAAGAAAACGCTTAAAAATTAACTGCAGAATGAATAACTAACTAGGTGCCTTGTGATCCAATCTTGCAGGGTCAGAAAATGCTACCTGAGTTAAAAAAAATCATAAAACGAGTAAAAATTAGCCAGTTTGGAGACGGGGTCAGAAGACATCTAGAGGTGAGGGAGAGTGGTGCATTTGAGGAACTCAAAAAGACATTATGTATGGCTGGAGCCTAGGGCTAGAATGATGAAAAACAAAGCTGGAGAGGTAGGCAAAGGCCAGATAAGAAAGGCCCTGTAAATCATGTCAAGGAGATTGGGTGTTAATCTGAAGAACAATGGGAGCTACTGAAAGGTTTTAAATAGGGAGCGTCACCACCAGATTTGAGCTTTATCAGCCTGGCAAAGTGGAGACTGGCTTGGGAGTAAGATTGAGAACAAGCTGGGAGGCTACAATCATAGTTATGTAGCACTCATGATGCTGAACCAAAGTCATGACATCAAAAGTATGGTATGACTGGCTAGATGTGAGAGAAAAGGAAGGAATATAGAACACATTCAAGTTTCTCGTTTGAGCACACCGCTCAGTTAATCACTCTTCCCTCTGGGCCAAAGCAGTTTGCAAAAGTACCTTTTGAGCACGAATTACTTTCGGCAGAGCAGCCAGCTGATTACGTACCTCAAAAGCTGGATTTCCAGTTCCAGACGCTCATCCGTGTCCGGCTCGGTGGCACAGTAAATGCTCAATAAACGCTCTTTGAACGACTGCAACGGCACTAAAATTAAAAATGACTGACCCTGCCACTCTCTACCCTCATGATCGCCCTTTTATAGAAGAGACTGACTCCTGAAAAAAATAACAAAGAATGCTCTGAGTCTCATTCATAATGACGTTAAAGGCTTCGTTAGGAGTCTCCGGCCCTTTCCCTCCCCGAGAACCTCTCCCCACAGCGCCTCACCTGAAGCAGAGGACCGGGAACCTGCCCGGACAACGCTCAGAAACGCAAGCCGGCGGACCTCAGCAGCAAAACAAGCGCCCTCCAATCGAATCTCCCGCGTCCCCTTCCGCCGGAAGTGACGCATGGCCGTGGCTCCTCAGAGCCAATCAGAAGAAGGCGCCGCCGAGGGTGGAGAGTAACCTCGGCATCTTGTGAGCTGTAGGGAACGACCATATTCGTCAAACTGGGTGTAGAGACAGGTTTGGCAAAAGTTCTTCCCCGACTGGTCGAGCAATAGTACTGTCTGTAAAGTAGGTTTGGAGGCCAAGATGAGCTAGCTGAGCGTAGGGATCCCGGGAATGGGTGGGAGCTGGGGGAACGCCCCTCCGACTGGGGTTCAGCCGGGAGGCTGGAAGGAGGAGTGGGAGCTGGTGAAGGGCGTTGGCGGAGCCGTGAAAACGCAAGGGGATTCTGCCGGAGGGGGATAGCACAGCACGGGGACGCGGGCAGAAGGAGGCGGCGGCGGGGGAAAGGAGGGAGGGAGTTCACCTCACCCAGAGCGGGCTGCATGGTGCTGGGAAAAGAGGGGGCGTTACCTGGAAGAAAGGACCTGAACCACGCCGGAATCCGAGGCTTCGTGGTCCCCTGGTGACCTTCGTTAATGGATGGGTTGCGTGGGCAACACGTTGGAGGTGGTTAGGCTTACATAGTGGAGGTGGGGTGCAAGGAGCCAGATAGAGCAGTCCGTGAAGCCTTTTCTGGGTGACCCAGTGCAGGTCCCCGCACCTGTCCTAGCCTGTTTTCTCCTCTGTAAATGGGAATAACAATCATACACGACGCACAAGATTGCTGTTAAATGAGATGTGTGTGCCACTATGCCTAGTGATATAGTGACATGTAATGAACGATCAATAAATTGTGGTGGTTGCTATTATTACCATTATTTGGGATTTGCGGAGGGCATGGGGGTGTGGCGATGGAAGTAAGGGGAACGGGTTAGGTTTTGGCGGTGATGATAAAGGCGGGAATACTGGGTGACCAGGCGGAAAGATGGATTTGGTGGGTGATACATATAATTGAAGATCGGATTCAGCGGTCAGGTAGGCTGGGGCCCTGCGATTATAAGGGTAGATCTGGAGCGTGACCGAAATGAAGGTGGACTCTAAAGTGGGGATGGCAAGAGAGGGAGATGAAATGTGGTGGCGTCCTCTGGGACAGGGGAGGTGTGGCTTGGGTGACCTGGGTTTGGGCGGTGCTGTTGAAGGGCGGGATGACTTTGGGCTTCCCCTGGGAGGAGCCTGTTTGAGGCGGGGTCCCGCTGTGACTGCCTGCTTCAGCGGGTCTGCCTCCCCACCCGCAGTGCAGCCGCGAGCCCGAGCCATGGGGCGCCTCTCCCTCCTGTTCCTGGCTTTCCTGACGCCCGGGGCTGCCATCCCGGTACCGCCGGCTCTAAGGGCCTTTAGCAAGCTTCACTTGTCAACTAGCTTCACATCCCACTCCGCTATAGCCATGAAGTTCACGACTCACTACATCGAACAAAAGGTAAGGCCGGGGGCGGGGGATTGAGGGGAGCACTGGGGTTTCACGGCCCCCCACCCAACCAGCGGGACCCCAGACACCGGAGTCCACCAGGAATTTCACACCCCTATTGCCTAAGACTTGTCCGATCTTTGGATTACCCTTTCCAGAGGATGGCCCCAAGTCTCAGTTCTGTTTAAAATCTCTCCTCCTATTATCAATGATTTAATGTCAGTCGTGGTTCCACAGTCTTCTGTAATTTGCCACAATAGTCACTTCAAGAAGTTTTTCTGCTCCCAGAGGATGCCCTAATCCAAATTATCTTGCCCTCTCCCCAAATTCAAATTATTTAATGCCAACTCTGTCCCCTACTCCACTTTGACAGTCATCCTTTGTCCCAAAGCTGCCCCCAAATACAAATTTTAAATTTTACCCAATATTCAGCCTAAAGTGCCACCTTTCATCTCATGCTCAGCTCAAAGTTGATTTGGTAGCTCTTTTATTAAGACTTTTTAACCTTCATTATTTTTTGTAAGACTGAACATAAATGTAGTCCTTGCCTGTAAAGGAAGTTGTAGGAGTACGTCCCAAGCTTTGGGAGTGGGGGCAGGGTTTAGAATCTCTGTTCTTTGAAGCTTGCATTTAGAAATTTAAGGTAGGCTTGATAGCTTTGTACTTGACAGAGGCATGAGCTATTTCCTGGTAAGCCTGGAAATGTACATATTGTGTGAATGACAATGATCCCTTACAGTTTTGTATTTCTGAGAGCCTATGTAAAGATAGGCAAAGATTTGGGAAGGGTTGAGGTTAGGAAGAGTGCAGGAATCTGAGGTTTGGTGTAGGAGTCAGATATACCAGGATTCCACTCTGCTAACTCTGTGACTTGGGGAAGGTTACAGAACTTCTCTGAACCCAGTTTCTAGCTCTCCTGGGGATTTGGTAATGGTTAAATGAGAGCAGATGACATGTCGCTAGTAGAGTACCTGTCCTCCAGTAGGCACTTATTAAATTCGTGGTTACTGACCTATGTGAATTTTGAATAGGAGTTTGGGATAGAGGGGTGGCGTTAACTTGTAGAATAATTTATAAGAAATGGTTTTAACCCAGAAATTTACATCAGGGTTTATGAGGAAGAGAAACCATTTTAATTTCAGCAGAGGTGCCAGGAAGGAGGGGTCTTTTTCTCAGGCCACTCATTTAAATGAATTCTCTAGCCTACAGTTTCCTCATTTATAAATTTAGCGGCTTGGATATGGACCAGAATGCTTCACACTGCACTGAGGAAAATTAAGGGCTCTTTGGGGAGACATCTCAGAGGGACGGTGGGTGAAGGCCAAGTGGAGGCCAAGATAGGGTGTCCCAGTATCCCCTCTTTCAGCCTGAGCTTTATACTTTCTTTTTTTATATACTGATTTTGTTTACAATTATTTGCAGGGTTCTATTGCTAAAGTAAAATTAAAGGGGAGCTATTGGAATGAGGAACTCTAAAATCCCTTTAGGAATGATGAAAAAGAAAACTATCAGCAGAAAAATGGAGAATGAAAGGGTAGAAGAGACCGAATGATTTGTTAGCTCTTAATTAATGTTCCTTTATAGTAGATTCCTTTCTTGATCACTTCACTCTTTAGAAATGTAATTTAAGGCAAGTTCTTTTTCCATTTTGGTGATTTGCAAAATCTGTTTGGCTTTACTAAGCCATCTCTTGCTCTCCGGCCTAAATATAAAATTTAGTTCATATTTTAGGACACAGATTTCACTTATATCTTTATTACCATAATAATCATTTTCCTTACATCAACTCCAATTGAGTTTTATTTCATTTTTTTGAGAAAAATTTCCACATGTATTTATTGCATTAATAATGGTTATAGTAGTTGCCAGTTTATGGACCATAGATTTTTAGTTGCAACTGACTGTGTGTAAACTCAACTTTAATATTTTAATTAGCACATGAAATACTCATGCCTTTTAATAATAAACATTACTATTATTATTTTAACTGTACGGCTCAGTTTTTATTCAAGGTTTAATTTTAATCAAACTTTATAATGATTTTCTTTATCTGTGGTTATGTCTGTCTAGCTGACCAAGCTATTCCCAGCTGTCCTTATATGTACATAAGCTCTATGAATGGTCTCAGTAAAAAGGCTTGGCCCATGGCCCTGTCCCTCCCCATTTTAGAAATCCTTAACTCTGATTGTTTGCAAGACAAAGGTCAAACTCTTTGCCATTATTCCTCACTACATAACCCCAGCTGGCCTTTCCAGTTTCATATCCTGCCATAGCCTCTCTACCCCCCAACACATACATACACTTTTAGCAACATGGAACATAGACTCAATTGAATTTTACTGTGTTTGAAATTCTGTCTGGAATACCATCCCACTTCTCCACTACTTAAACTCACATTGTTTCAGCTGAAATGTCACCTCTTCTGCGAAACTTCTTGACTTGAGGGCAACTTTGTTTGTCTTTTTTCACTCTGCACACTAAATAGCACCCTCCAGTATACAGAAGAGCCCATAAAAAATATAAAGTACAAAATAAATATTTATTGAGAGAGTGAATGACTAACCAAAGAAAGCCTAAACAAAGCAGAGTGACACAAATAATCTTTTATTTTCCTTTCTATCTGTTCTGTCCATTATTAGTGTGTTATGTGCCGTTGAGTCTGCTCTGACTTCCAGCAACTCTGCATGAGTGATGTCCAGTGTCCTGTCCTCAATAGCCCTGCTCAGCTCCTGTAGACGCGTACCTAAGGCGTCTTTTATGGAGTCACTCCATCTCATATTTGCGCTTCCTCTTTTCCTGCTGTCTTGTTTTTCCCAGCATTGTTGTCTTTTCCTAAGAACCATGCCTTCTCATGATGTGCCTGAAGTAGGACAGCTTCAGTTTTGTCATTTTTGCCTCCAGTGATGTTTCAGGCTTAATTTGCTCTAGGATCCACTTGTCTTTTTGGTGGTGCAGGATATTCCTAGAACTCTCCTCCAGCACCATATTTCAAATGAATCAAGTTTTTTTTGTATCAGCCTGTTTTCTTCACTATCCAACTTTCGCATCTGTACATGTAACTGGGAATATGAGGAAGTGGATTATCTTAACCTTGGTCTCTAACAGCCCATCTTTGTTCTTGGTACTCTTGCCTAATTCTTCCATTGCTGCCGCCCTTTTGAGTCTCAGCCTTCTCTTGATTTCTTGGCTGCAGTCTCCATTTGAATAGATGACTGAACCGAGGTAAGCAAAATCTTTACTAATTATTTTTTCTTCTTTCAAAGTCTTCAAATGTTGATTTAGTAGGAATATTTTATTTCTTTATCCAAAATAACTGAATCAGGAGACCAAAGGTTAGTACATCACTTGGGCACCTCAAGGCTCTGGGTACATATGTGACACTAGGGTTTGTAAAGGACTCCTTGGGATGTGTGGCTTGTAGTTACAGGGTTTCCATGTTTCTCACTACCCTCCACCTCCCATACTAGCCCCTCAAAATAAAATGTGAGTCCTGAGGGCTTTTTACTCTGTGATATAGTGGGAAAAGAGAAAGGGTCCTTTTAGGCTTTTATTTTCCTGAGTGGTAAGAGCAATATCTACTGTATTAGTCAGGGTTCTCTAGAGAAACAGAACCAATAGGGTGTGTGGGTGTGTGTCTCCACAGAGATATATTGATTTATTTTAAGGAATTGGTTCATATGATTGTGGAGGCTTGGTAAGTCCAAAATTTGCAGGGTAGCCCACAGACAGGAGACCTAGGGAGTTTGAGTCCAAAGGCAATTCTGCTTGCAGAATTCCTTTTTGTTTGGGACAGGTCAGTCCTTTGTGCTACTTAGGCCTTCACCTGATTGGATGAGGCCCAACTGCATTCCTGCTTTAGTCATAGTCCACTGATTTAAATGTTAATCCCATCCAAAAAACACCATCACAGAAACATGCAGAATAACGTTTGACCAAATATCTGATTCACTGTGGCCCAGGCAAGTTGACATGTAAAATTAGCCATCGCATCTACCAAGGTTGTTATGAGGGTGAAGTATGGTAACATGTGAAAGCACGTACACAGTGCCTGGAACACGGTAGGGACTTAAAGAACTAAGTAGAGTAAGTGCTAGTTCCTTTCCCATTCTGTCCTAAAAGCACATTCTCCATAGTGTTATGCATTTCAGATTGATCCAGATGCATGACAGCTGTGGAAATGCCTCTTCTAGAAACCTAGTGGTCATTCATCTATATTCAACTATTCTTATTTAACTACTGACCAGTGTTTATGTTAGAACTCTGCATCTTGGCTCAGCATTGAGCTCATGGCCACTGATTCCTGCAGAGCCTTTCCACAGCTCCTTCCTGGTCTGCTCTGAGGCAATCATATCAGCAGGCTAAGCTATTTCTATTTATGTACATCCCTAGAGTTGTACTTTCAATTCCTATTCTACGTTCCCCTTTCTTACAGTGGCCCTAGTGTCTAGTAAAATGTATGTGTGTCGGCCCCCTTGGAAGGGCCCATTGCTCTTCCTCCTCTTCCTACTCTTCTTTTTTTCTCTCTTCTACTCTTATTGTTGGTTCTTCTACTGATGGCCTTCCCCTTGTATCTGGAATCTACTGTCACAGATACTATGTGAATTCTGAACTGATTTCTGTTTTTGCTCACAGAATCATTGTTAGAAGAAGTCTTAGAGATCATGTAGTCCACCCCTTAGATAAGATGAATTGACCGTGATCTAAAAAAAATTATGGAAGGTCAAGAATTTGATAGAGCTTGAATACCATATAAATTGAGAATCAGTTCTATTTCTACCACTACCTGAGTAACTACCGACAAATTACTCTGAGTTTCCATTTTTATTATTAGCAAATAATGATAATTATAGTACCTATCTTACAAATGTGTTATGAAATGAGCTAATATGTGTAAAGTGCTTATTTAGCACAGTTTATATCACTGGGTAAACACTCAGTAAATGGTAAATATTATAATTTATCTTGCAGTTTCTTAATAAAATATTTAAACCATCTCTTACCATATATAAAATAGTTATTTAGAAAAATGAAAATCCATGTGAACTCTTCTGTTACAAAAATATATGTGTCTTTTTATCAGTGGGATATAACTTAATACAGTTGTAAATAAGGCAGAGAAATTGACTTTTCCTCGCTTAATACATTTTTTCATGAGACTGATGCATGAAAAAATACATGAAGCTATTTCTGGTGTGTTTTTTTTTTCTATGCTATTTTGAGTTTGGGGAAATTGTGGAGGGGAAAATATAATGAACATATCCTTTTAGGTTTTTGCAAGTACCTTCTCTTCTCAACAATAATACTAAATCTAACACTGTCCTTCTGATAGCAGAATTTTGAATGTTTTACCAGTTAATGCTAAAACGTAGTTTAAGTAAAAATTAATTTTAGGTTTTGCACTGTCACGTTTATAGCCTTAAGTATATTGCAGGGATTTTGTGCTTTAGGCAGTTAACAAAACATTTTCAAAGTTTGGGTTCTAGTATCAGGCCTGCCACTAACTCTTGTTATGACCCTGGGTATGATGCTTAACTCTAGATTTCAGCGTATTAATGCAAGATAGGATTGGAGTAAGAGATGGGAGCGTAAACTAAAATATGCAGTGTATAAGCATCTAATGCATTAATAATAATAATCTGGTACCATTTATTGAAAGCTTTATATGCCCTAAGTACTCTGCTAAGTACTGAATAGACATTCACTTATTTAATCCCTATAGCTGTCCTATGAGGTAGATATTATTGTCCAACTTTATAGATGAAAGAACTATCTTACAGAAAGGTTAAGTTACATGTTCAAGATAAACTGCTTATTTCTACCATTTTGTTTTTCTGAAAATAAACTTAACAAATTTCTAGTTCTAAAATAAATGTCATTACTTTACTTACTGTACTAGTCAGGATAGGCTAGGTTATGCTGCTATAACAAAACTCCACAATTTTAGTGACTTGACCCAATAAAAATTTATGACTCATGCTGTATTTACATTGGGTTGAGCAGAGGGTTCTGCAAATTACATTCACTTAGAGACTGATGGAAATTTCCTTTCAACATATGCTTTCATGATCACTGTAGCTGAGAAAAAAGAACATGGAAGGACTTGTGTCAGCATATAAATGTTCTAGCCTGGAAATGACATTTGTCACTTACTTTCATAATTCATTGGCCAGAACAGGTTAGATCACTGCATCTAACCACAGGTGGGGAGACAAAAAGTATTGGCTTTGGAGAGACAGCACCACTGACTACCATACTCAATTAGTCTCTTACCCCCTACCCATCTACCTACTCAGGGCTTATCCAATTCCTTTTATGTCAGGCCCTGGGCTAGGTCCTAGGGAGGCAGAGATGATTACATCCTAGAGGACCTTACAGTGTATTTGTTGACCATTTTAGTTGTACATACTGAAATTTGTATCTGAAAAATATGGAAAGGCACTGATATAATAAATTTGTAATGTATTAGCTTTTATATGGCTACAGCTCACAGATTGCTTCAAAAGATATCCCTGAAGTGAGGCCGATGTACTTTATGTTTTCTTGCTGTTATCATAATTCACTGACCTGATGTGTGTGTGTGTATATTATATAACATATATAATATATGGTATATATATAATATGTACTATATAGTATATATGTTATATACTATATAGTATATATTATATATACTACATATTATAGTATATACAGTAATATACTGTATATACTATAATATTATATATGTATAATATATATTATGTATTATATATATTAGAATATGGTAAAGGAATTTATGCTGTCATTAAAAAATATTTGTTTTGCCTGTCTTTTTATAATAAAAGACATAAAATTGATATAGAGATTAATATAAAAAATCTAAAGTATACTTTGTAGGTATTGATTAATTGTTCATCACAGTGGCAAATTCTGCACTGGTAATCTGTATATTATTGGGGAATTTATAAAAATCTTGTTCACAATTTAAGAAAAGTCCTAGTTATTATTTATGAGCAGTAAATAAATGAACAATTATTGATTTTCTAATCTGGGCCAGATAGTATGCTGAGCTTTTTTATATATCTGTTGTTAATTACTACAATCACTTTTAGAAATATATGGTTTAATTGAGGTTCGGTTGAAGTTCATAGAAGTTAAGTGTCTTGATCAAGCTATTAAGGGACAATATTGTGAGTTACATTTGAATCTGTTGCTTTCAAGATCTATGATCTTTCATTCAGTTGAGATTATGATGCCTCTGTGTTCTAAGCAATATTAATAAAACTGATGTCTCTGTATCTATTTATAGTCGACATTCAGTCTCTACAACAATC
Source organism: Rhinolophus sinicus (assembly GCF_036562045.2). Lineage (NCBI taxonomy): Eukaryota > Metazoa > Chordata > Mammalia > Chiroptera > Rhinolophidae > Rhinolophus > Rhinolophus sinicus. The sequence continues at coordinate 112,145,324 of NC_133756.1, forward strand.
CTTTGAGTTAGATATTACCCTTATTTTTAAAGGTGCAAATACTGAGTGAGGCTCAGAACGATCAAAGGAGGAAACATCCAAAATTTCCCAGTTGTAAATGTCTTGGTTTTTCATTTCCAAATTATAAATGATGGTCATATATCCATAAAATGGAATACTATTAGCCCTGTAAAAATGGCCTTGAAGTATATCTGACAAGGTGGGGAAATGTTCATGAATTGATGATAAATGAAAAAAGCAAAACAGAAAACAGAACATACAATCTATTTCCAAATTCATTTACTCAGTTTGTATTGAGTGCCTACTGTGTGCAAGGCATTATGGGTACTGGGGAAGAACATTGAAGTCATGGGGAAGAGCAAGTACAAAAACCTGGTAGGTGTGTACCAGGCAGGAACAACTGCAAGGAGGCTAGTAAGGCTGGAGGGACATGTCCGAGGGAGGAGGACAGCGAAAGTAAATACTCCTCTAGTAGAGAAGGAAAGTAAATGGGCGAGTAAAACAGAATTTGATTTTAGAGCAGTTTTGAAATCTCATGCAGGTTAGTAAAGCCACTTGACATGCCTAGTTACATTCAGTTTCTTGGCTGTGGCTGTGGAGTTAGTGGAGAATTCTTTTGAACCAGGATTGCCCTTTTACCAAATGAGTAAAAGAGACAAAGAGAGACTTGGGGACTGAGGGGTGTATAAGAGAGAGTGATTATCCTCATGGACCATGGAATTTAAGCCAAGTAAAGAGGGGAGTGAGAACAGGGTGAGGGACAGTGAAAAGGTGGACTATATGATGAGGGATTTAGAGAATCATAGTAGTAGAGGAAGTAAGGTCGAAAGATATGAGGGAGTAGAATGAAATTGAAGGTATGTTGGGATTAAAGTTCCTGGGAGTGACAAGATCTAGTGGTGACAAGATCTAAGGTTTGACAATGAGTTAGTGACTGAGGTAGGTGGGGGACAGGTTAAACAGGAGCTAAGAGCCTAGGATATTGAAATCACCAAGAATTTTCAAAGGAATTATGTTGGTGTGCCAGTGAACAAGGAGCTAAAATCTTCAATGAATGAGGGAAAGTGAACCAGAGGTCAGCTGACGATTGTAGCAAGAGGAGTGGTATAATTTGATGCCATAATAGTTAAAGCTAGTAAGTTGGAGAAGAGGGAGGGAGAATTAGAAACAAGGAAAATAATCTATCCCTCTTCCAGGCCCAGTGGTAGGAGAGGTTAGAAAGAATAATCAACTACCACTTGAAACGGTCAAATATGTTTAAAAGTATGTTTATAGCTGTACAGAGAAAGGATAGAAGAAAATAATACAAAATATTAACTGGTGGAAAGGTGTGGGTGATATTTTATTTATACTTTTCAAGTTATGTATAATGAACCTACATCATTTTATAATCCATTTTTAAGAAGCGTTATTAAAAAAGGAAGCAGTTGTCCTGGCTCACATAGACAGTATGTGGCAGCATTTAGAACCGGGCCTTCGGACCTCAGACTGTATCACATCACGCCATGCCTCTCGGTTAACACTCGGATTACTCTTGTTCCTCCTTCGCTGCCTAGCCATGGCTGCTCTGCCATCCTTTCCTTAAGTGTTCTGCGTCCTTGTCTTCCATACACAGCTGTGGGCAAGGAGGAAGAACTCATTTGAGTGGAGATGGAGGGGATAAAAAAAGAACAATCCCTTTCTCTATTCCATTTCAACCCTTAGGTTTTACTGGATGAAAGAGAAGGGGGAGAGGAAGTAAATGAAAGGTTTCCAGAGGAGCTGGTACCCATGTCAAGAAGGGGAGGCATTAAGCATTTAGGCCACCTAAGTAGGACCACAGCATGTGTTTTCCCTAAGCCTCCAACCCTCCTATCTGTCTGCTTTTCACAGATAGGAGCTCATGGTTCCTCTCAGGAATGCTTTTCAGATCATTCCCAAATCCATGGTTGTAGATTTCTCTCTCTCTGTCTCTATCTCTCTTGCATGCTTTGACCCATTTCTCTAAAAGTAATCAGAATAGTGATAATAAATATTTATTGAGCTCTTACTATGTACTAGACATTGTTCTAAACACTTTACACATATTAGTTTCTTAATTCTCACAGTGACCTTATGAGCTCTTGGTACTGCTATCCCAAATTTATTGATGGAGAAACTGAGGCACCGAGTGTTAGGCTTTTTAATCACTACCTCAGTCTGCCTCTTGATGTTTCTACTTGGAGGTTTTGTAGGTCTGACCCAGAACCAGACTCATCTGGTTAGATGATGACTCGGTCCAACTTTCTCCTGGTGGTGTTATTATCATTGAAAAAAGTATTTGTTGAGGGTCTACATATATGCCAGGCGTGGTTCTGGAGACAACAGATGGACTGATCAAGTGAAACTTATTTTCTGGTTAGAAAATAAGTAGATAATAAGCAAATAAACATTACATAAAATAATTATAGATTATAATGATTGCCTTGAAGGAAATAAGCAAAGTGATATGTGTGTGTAAATATGGGGTACGGCGAATGGGAAAGGCTCTATTTCAGGAAGGTTTCTCTAAGAAAGGGACAGTGGATCAGAGGGAGCAGAAAGTACAAAGCCCCTAAAGCCTGAAATGCCAGTTATTTTTGGCTCTTCTTTCTCCCATACTCCTTGTAATTACCAAGTTGGGTTGATTCCATCCTCAGAGTATATGTTACGTTCATTTGTATGGCCCTCACCCTTTGTTGTGACCCCTATTACTGCCTTCCTGAACTGGAAGAGTCTTTCAACTGGGCCTCCTTGCTACCTGCAATTTCCCCTCCACTGCAGTCCCCATGGGTCACATTAATCACTTCTCCTGCATTCAAGCCATTCTTCTGCTCAGAACCTGCAATAATTCCTTATTGTTTGCTTTATTAAGAACAAAATCCTGTAGCATTCAAGACCTTTCACCCTATGGCCTCAACTCACCTTTCCAGTTTGCTAATCTATTCTCTACACATGCCCACTACCTTTTTGTTTTTATCTTTAGCCCACATTTTTCCTTTGCCTGGAATGCCTCTCCCATGCTCTTCCCTTCTTTATCATCAGTCCCATTCATCTTTTAAGCCCCATTTAAGACACTGCCTCCTTTTGGAGCCATTTCTTAACCTCCTGAAAGTGTGTGATTGGTCAGATCTCTCTTTGTACTTCTCTTATGGCAGGTATTTTATTTTAGCCTTGTGTACCTTTGTTTTAATCCCCTTTTAAAGAAGGAACCCTGTCTTGTAACTACATATCCATACTCCTCCATAGCATATTGCAAATTGTTTTACTTGTGAATGTTTATTGAATTTATATCTTCATTCATGTTGAATTTATATTTTTCTCCCTCTCCCTTTTCCTGCTTATCTACACATTGATGTAAGGAACTTGTGTGTGTGTGTGTGTGTGTGTGTGTGTGTGTGTGTGTGTTGGGGGGGAACAATGTGGAAACTTGATTCACAGCTGTCTAAAGTCCTTTTGGGGAACAAGGTAGAATGTCCTGCAAATAAAAACAGACCTACTTGTTCTCATTCTCTTATGATCTGGAAGCTGTGGCTACTTGTCTGCTGGCCTTTCTTTCAACGTTATCTAGAGAGAAAGAGTCATGGGAGGGAATGTAGCAGTTCCTGTTTTTTTCTTTGTTTTGTGTATGAGTGAGGGCTAAGGGAAGGGTGAAGAAGGAACACATTGGGAAAATGTCTCCTTAAAGAATAGTCATGTGGTAATTGTGTACTGCCCATATTGATTTGAGAGCTGAAGTAAAGGCAATTCTTCCTATGATTTTGGTTTTACATTTGCAAACAGAGGCCAATTAACTATGTATATTTGTAAATCCTTACTTTTTATTATGTATGTGTCAGTTCCAAGTTGCCCTGCGGTCGGTCCTATGACTGGAGAGGAACAGCTGCTGTGTCTCTTTCAAACTCATGATGTTCTCTTTCTTCCTTTCTTTCTTTTTTTTTTAAGTTTTGGATATTCACTAGTCACTTTATTTTATTTATTTTTTTTTACTATTAGTTTCAGGTGTACAAAACAATGTAATAGTTAGACATTTATACCTCTCTTTCTTGCTGCTAATATTGTGAGGAGTACCCACCTGGGTTAGGAAAAGGCAGATTTATTAAAATCAGATTTCTTTAGGAGCTTTCTCTGAGCAGTTCTGCAATTTGGTTATGTGGTACAATGCACTATAACCCTCTTATAACATTTATATAGTAAAGCAGCACAGTTATATATTCATTTAACAGGTATTTATCAAACTCTGTGTGCCATACACTGTGTTAATAGCTGGGGTTAAGTGGAAAGCAAAGACAGACCTCATGAAGTTTACAGTTAGTGGGAAAGGGGATAGTGACAAGTAGTTACAAGTGTGACATGTGCTGTAAGGAAGTAGTTTGTTGTAGGATCTCCAATGGAGCCCTGAGCATTAGGGAATTGTCTAGGCAGCAGTGGTGTTAAAACAGAGACCAGAAAACTAAGCAGGAGGTAGCCAGGAGAAGGAGATGATCGAAAGTTCTGTCAGGTCAAGGATGTGTCAGGCACAAGATCCTAAGTTAGGAAAGAGCAGGTCATGGTGGAGCAACTGAAAGGAGGTCAGTAAGACGGCGCTAGAGATGGTGAGGCAGGAGGTGAGTCTTCAGCACTGAGGGCAGTTTTGTCACTCTTTCCACTTACACACTCGTGGTGTGGGTATTCCTTCTCTGAAGCTTTCATTGACTTTACTGGTGTGGGGCAGAGCATGCTCTGTTGGCCAGAGCAGCATTCAGCTCGTGACAGCTTCTGCATAAGAGTTCTTCACATATCCGTCTTTCACTGCGGGGAGGTACTACCACACCTTTTTTACAGAGGAATAAAAGGGCTCAGCGGTGAAGTCATATGCGGTCTGACAATTAAGTTCATGAACTTGTTGCAACGATGTTGCTAACCGTTTTTGATATCAGAAGGATTATTCATTATGAATTTGTACCAACTGGACAAACAGTTAACCAAGTTTACTATTTGGAAGTGCTGAAAAGGCTGCATGAAAAAGGTAGACGGCCTGAACTTTTCGCCAACAATTCATGGCTCTTGCATCACAACAATGCACCAGCTCACACAGCACTGTCTGTGAGGGTGTTTTTAGCCAGTAAGCAAATAACTGTATTGGAACACTCTCCCTACTCACCTGATCAGGCCCCCAGTGACTTCTTTCTTTACCAGAAGATAAAGGAAATATTGAAAGGAAGACATTTTGGTGACATTCAGGACATCAAGGGTAATATGACGACAGCTCTGATGGCCATTCCAGAAAAATAGTTCCAAAATTGCTTTGAAGGGTGGACTAGACACAGTGCATAGCTTCCCAAGGGGAGTACTTGGAAGGTGACCGTAGTGATATTCAGCAATGAGGTATGAGGTATGTAGCACTTTTTCTAGGATGAGTTCACAAACTTAAGTGTCCGACCTCGTGTTGCAGTGTCACAGCACTGGTGACTAGAAACTGGACAGAAAGTCAAAAGCAAAAGCAAAGCACATACCAGGCCGCATCACATTGTGTGTGAAAGGCCCTCACTATCACCAAGTCAGTGCCCTGTTGCTGACATCAGTTCCAAGATAGCTGCAATTTTTTTTTTAATTTGACTTTGTCATTTTGTGTGTTTTTTTAACTGAACACAGGCCCAATTGTTAAAGTTTTATGTCATAATTTCCTCCTTGTAAGTGGCAGTATTAAACACATAACACATATATTAATATTATTTTATGTTCGTATGTGTGTTTGGCAGTGTTTTCAGACTTGGGAGGCGCATGCTAATAATAAGCTACAAAAATAGTAATGCAAGAAGCTTTTACTTCCCAGAGGCCCTTGCTGGGCACTTGCACACATGTATTATCTGACTGAATCATCACAAGACTGCTCTGGGGTAGGTATTATGTTTTTCATTGTACATATAAGAAAACAAGTCCAAAGACATGAAGCAACTTGTTCAAGTTTAAATAGCTCTAATAGATGGCAAAATTGTCACTCAAACTCAGATCTGTCTTCAAATTCCCTTCTCTTTATAACACAGAACACTTGTGTTTTTCGGGAGGGAAAAAAAAGTTTTTGAAAGATCTCTTGGTAACTGATTAGAGTTTATTAGTACAGAAGTGTGTGTGTGTGTGTGTGTGTGTGTGTGTGTGTGTGTGTGTTTTCAAGCTTTGACAGTGCTGGCATATGACTAACATGTTTGGTCAGCATCATTGTGATTTAATAACCTAATTTAAAAAAGGAACTACAATCCAAACAATGGCTCTGATTCAACTGATAGGAAAGTGAGGAAGTACTTGTTATTATTTGTCAGTGAATTTTTATTTTTAAGCAGTTTGAACCACAGGTCACACTGCAGACACTGTCTGTTAAAACTGTCGGAAACCTCTGTCACTTCCTGAGCACTGATGGCCTCTTCCTTTGAGGGAGCAAGCAGCTCATGCAACAGTTTCGGAAAGCAGTGGTGGTAACTCGCTTCTCCTTGGCCTCTGATGCTTCCTTTCTCTCGAACAATTGGCTTTAAATGACAATGACCAGTGCAGCTAGTACAAACCAAAAAGGGGATTATTGTTTGCCTTTCTATGTTGTCCAATTTCTAGATGACCACACTTTAAATGAGAGGGGAATTCATATTTGCCAAGCACCTCTCTGTCATCTCCTCAAGGACAGAACCTTGGGTCTCACTCATGTATGGGTCTGGGAGCCCACAGCACCAATCTGTGTACATGTGGAGCTGAGCTGATAGAATGACACTGCACGTTAATATCCCATATTATTGCAAACGTTAAGTGCAAAGGGCCTATTGCTGTTACTTATATACCCCCAGTGCTTTGGTCCAACTCTGAAGACTGTGAGTGTAACATGGTAAAATGGATATTGGCTGAGAAGCCACGGGAGTTATTTGCCACAAAATACGGATCATGGTTTTTAAAGATTTTCAGAAGGACTTTTTGCAGTTCAAATTCTGTAACATTGCCAAACCCTTTTATTAATTTGAATTTTTAGTTATTTATCTGTAGTCTTTGTTCCCAGCTGAACTTCTTTCTCCACTTCACACCCCAGCCAAATACATACATGTATTTATTCTTTCCTTTTGTTTTTCTGGCAAAAATTTATTTTTTAAATACTTCTTTGATTTTCAAGGTGTCTGGCCTGTTTAGTGCTGGCTTGTTCCCTTCTATTAAGAAATGCCCCACTCTTTATTAATTGGAAAAGTAGCAAGGTTCTGTTGTTCCTTTGTTCCTACTTTACACTCCATTCACTGTTCTTCCTTTATCTTTGCTTACGTGCATCTAACAAGTGCAGGCGACTAGTTGATTTGCAGGTTCCACGTGCTTCATTTTTAAAATCCAAACTGACTGACCCCATGCCTCCCAGTGTGCCTTTGCCTGCCCCATCCCTTGCTTAGCTAGGGTAGGTTTAGACAAGGCAAATGAATCAACCTTTAAAAACTTAATCAGAGAAGTATATCTGCAAGAAAAAAATCTCTAATATTTATTATATATTATTATAATATATACAGGCATTACACACTGGTCATCTATCTCACTGTTTTGTACACACTATGCTGGGATATGGCCCATATAGTGCTGGTCTCGCTCTGCTTGGAATAGTTTGTTTTCTTCCTTTCTCTGCCTGGCAAACTCCTGTTCATCCTTCACTGCTCAGGTCTTGTATCACCTTCTCCAGGAAACTATGGGACTGGTTTGCTTCTCTCCCACAGGCTGGGTAATTGACTTCTATCTCCTTTGTGCCTCCCATTGCACTTTATAGAAACTTCTTCTGGATTTCAGTGATTTGTTGGTATTCATATATTGGTATGCCCATAGACTGTGGGCAGCCTGAGTGCTGGGATCACACCCGTGAGTGCATACTCAGTGTATGCCATCCACAGCTGCTTGAATGAATAACTGGCCCAAGCTGAAGTGATTACTCCCTCTTCTGAATGCTGTTAGCTTTGCTTTTATTATATTTTGCCTAGTACTGCCAATATGGCATTGATACTGCCCAGTCAGAACAGAACTGGTCATAGAGCTGTGCCGTAGGTTAGTTCTTTAGGTCTGGAGAAGGGATTGGGACGGTGACACACGTGGGCATAGAGAAGGGGTGGGCATCACTCAGTGTGCTAAGGCAATTATTTGCCAACTGGTATGGAAGTATTTCAGTATTTTAAGAACTGGCAGAGAATCAGCCTTAGTCCTTCCAGGTAGTAAGTGCCTTAAGAATAGGATGCTGTTTTCACTGCTTAAGATTCCTCAGATAGCTACCTAAGTGCAACTCAGAGGTACAGTGTTCAAAGCAAGTGCAACTTACAACAAACATTAAGGTTTTTATATAACACTCCCTTCTAAAACTCCTGAGTTTCGTCACATTGCTGTTGATGCCACTGCTCTTCTCCTTGTCACCCAGGATAGAGTAATTTGGAATCATCTGATTCCCTCCTCTTCACCTCCACACCAAAATCCAGTCAGTCACCGAGACCTTTCCATGATTCCTTTCTAGTTTCTGTCCCTTCCTTTACATTCCCAAGGTTACCACCTTGTATAGGCCCGTGTAATTCCAAGCTAACAATAGCCTCTTCAATGCCTTTGTTCTTTCAGCCTCAGCCCGTCCAGCTGGCACCATGGTTTTTCCTCCTCTCCTCTTTTCCAATCCAGGCTTTAGTGGGGCCGGCTTAAACCCCGCCTCCTCAGGGAAACCTTTCCCCACTGACAGAACCTAGTGTGAGCTGGTCTTTCCTAGTATTTATTGTCTGTAACGTTCATTCAGCGGCTGTTAACTGCTCTGCTTTGTGAAGTGGTTCTTGTTTCCTGAGCTGTAATTATACGTATCTTGGTATATGATGTAACACGTATTTATCCTTTAAGTAGAAAGCATATATGCCCTAGAATTAATAGACCCACAGGGTCATATGGTTTAGGAGTTTTAAATTTTTAAAATTTCCCGATAAACATCATTTTAAATTCTGTAGGTAGGTTGCTGAATAATATGCAACTTTGTTAAAGAGAAATGCTGACTATGACCCACTAAATTTAGTTTATAACCCACTAATGGGTCACAATCTCCATTTTATGTAACACTAACCTAGACTGTATGGGCCTTACAAAAGTGAATGTTTCTCCTGTAATGGAGAGGTAAGGCCTGGAATCAAAAGTCTTTACCATAGGGAGACAGTGAAGTATTGCAAGAGAAGTATATAGCATGTGATTTCAGAGGAGGGAGAATTGCATGTGAAAACTACTTCCTATATTAGGAAGATGATTCTGTTTGGGGGAGAAGGGATTTGGGTATTAGCAGTCATAGATTTTTCCTTGATAGTTAAATCATTCCTTTCAAGGTGTTTTTTTGTTTGTTTATTTTGTTGTTTGGGGGTTTTTTAGCAATGGAAGATGGGAATAATATACATCCACTTCCTCTTTATTTATTCACTGTCTTGTTTTCCTTCTCAGTGTTTTTATGCTTGCACAATAGCAGGATTCGTAACTGAGGTTTTCAGACTTTGATTGTATTTCTAACACCAACGAGCAAAGCAGGTTACCCTAAGGACGGAGATTTATTTCTTAATACTCATCCATTTTGGGGACAGACAAAAAAGTATATTTTAAAAATGGGGAGCTCTAAGAGGTAGTAGGCTTTGGGATAAAAACATCATCACTTCTGAATAGCTGTAATTACTTCTCATTGCAGGCAGCCTGGATTATAGTTTTAAAGGGAGGCAATATCCTATAGTAAATAGTGTTGGCAGACTATTATTATTTTTTAACTATTTTTTTATTTTTCAGTTACCGTTGACATACAGTATTATATTAGGGCAGATTATTATTATTATTCCCAAGTAATTTTCCTCCGAATGTGCTGTTTTCTCTCTCTCCCTCTCCCTGTCTCTCTCTCTCTCCCTCTCTCTCTTTCTCAATGAATGAGCCTTTGAGGTGAAGCTTTTCTTGGTTAGATTCTTTGTGGCAGCTTGTTTCTCTCTAGAAGATCCTTTATGTAAAGGCTACCTTACATTATTTTTATTGCATTAATGAGGACAAAATTGTACCCGGGGAAAATATCATCAAACTGTTTCTTAGGTTCACTAGGGTCATATGCCAAATGTTATGAAAATATTCATACAGTGGTAATGTACTTCTGTGTGTGTTTTTTAATACCACGAGATAAAATTATGGATCAATCATCAGGGGGCATTTGCTGTAATTCAAATTTGAGCCTTTACGACGGTCGGGGATTTGTACACATACCGTACTACCTTGAATCCTTGCAACCTTGTAAGGAAGATGTTTGTAGCTCCTTTTACAGATGAATCATTTGAGGTTCAAAGATGTGAAAAAGTTTGCTGGCATTCCCCCAATTGGAAAGGGGCACAATCAGCGTTTTAACCCAGGACTGTCAGACTACAAAGTGGGTTCTTTCCACTGGAGAAGGAGCACTCCCCTCTGGACCTGGGGTTGTCCTGGAAAGCTTTATGGAGGGGACAGTGCTTGAGCGGACACTTAGATGGACAGAGGAGAGGTAGGAGTTTTCTGTAATGATATGAGGGAGGAGAATAGTCTATGCAGGGGGAAAATCTGGACACCGGCCTGGAGACTTGGGAAAGCACACTATGTCCAGGCGATTTCTGCGTTGTGAAGTAGGAGCAGGGCAGGTGGTAGAAGATGAGTTGGAAAAGAGGTGGGCAGGGTCCTGGTGTGGGCACTGTCAGCTCCTCCGAGTTTGCCTTCACTGCAGCCTCCTGTGCAAGCACTTGGCGGGGCTGCATCTCCTCCGTGCTGCCATAGCAAACATCCCGTGCTTACCCGTATTCATAATGTGCGTCTTCTGCGTGGAAATCGTGTCTTTGCTCGCTTGTCTCCACTAGACTGGCCTCTTTGAGAGTGAAGACTGAGCCTTTTATCCTTGCGTCCAGTGTAGTCAGGCACGTGCAGCAGGCGCCTGGGTAGTGGGGGAGGGGAAAGCGCCTTGCCCTCACTAAGAATCAGTATTAATCACTCACTTCTGTGTTTATCACTCTTCTACCCTTTCAAGTTTCAGTTGGATTTTAACTTGATAACTGAGGATCTGTTCATGTTTCCTGAGGTTAACACACCTGATGGAAAGAGAAGAGTCCTACTGGTGTCATGTTACCCTTCTCACTTCTGCGCAGTTCAGCTCAGCAGTCTGATGGAAGAAGTCTTGTGCCCGTTGTGTGCTTTGTCCTGTGGGGGCTCAGGCAGGAACAAGAAAGGGGGGGCAGTGTGGTGTGGTGGGGAAAAGGCAGCCTCGCCACGTCATGGGGTTCCTGTGAGGAACAAATGGGAGGCTGTACATTTAGCACTTACGTTATTCACAAGGGCAATGGGAATAATGCACCTGGTTTGATCAGTAGATTCTAACGTCTCATATGGGTTACTTAGTGTTGGGGTTTGTAATAGAATACCAGGTATGCAGTATGTATGTATAAATAACTATAGTGCAAAGCTACATTTGAAAAGCACTATACTGGAACTAAAATTACTATGGAAGCACAAAGAAGGCAGAAAGGCCAAGGTATGCTTCATGTAGGAAGTGGCATTGAATAAAATCCCCAGGGCCTTTTCACACTGTTGACATATCTAACTAGAAGGCTGTGGGTGAACAGCTTAATTAACTACTGCCTGCTCTGAGACCCCCGCTATGACTCCCCTATTCAGATTAGGTCTACCTGTGTTTTCTCTGTCAGAATCAAACCTGCACAATCACAGTTCCTAAGTGTTTATTTGTGTATTGTTTGTTGTCTGTTTCTTTTATTAGATCATAGCACTGTATGAGCAGTGACCATATTCAGCTTGTTCGCTGTTATATCTCTAGCATTTATCCCATAGTAGGCACTCAAGAAGTACTTGTTGAATGAATGAATGAATGAATGAATGAATGACTACAAGCACTGACCGTGATTTCTTTGTACATCGTGTTAGCTCTGGGCATTTGCTCTGCAGGATGGTGACATAGTGGCAGAAGCACCTGAAAGTAATCAAAGAAGCAACTTGGTCTTGTTTGAACTTGGTGTCATTGTTCTGAGCTTTTTGGTTTCAGCTGAGGATATCCTTTTCCCTTCCTTTATCTTTTCTATGGTGCCCTTCTCATTCAGACCGGATGAATGCTGAAAACAATGAGTAGTCTATAGAGTGTATTTTTAAGTTGATGATAAAAAGTCTCTAGAGGCCATTGTGTAGTGAAACCATGACTGAGAATTTGATGTTGGAGTTCCCCAGGAGGAAAAAGCTTAGGCAGCTACTTTCTTCAGTTGCTTCCTTTTGTGGAGACTCTTCATGTGGAGATTCTGTAAAGTTTAATTTTTCAGAATGCTGAAAGCCTTTAAAATCATGTATTAATTAGTAAAATAATAATAATTCATTTTAAGGCAATCTCTGAAAAGAGAATGCCATAGGTTTTGTTGCAGTGGTTCTCGCAGTGTGTGATTCACAGAAGATCCTCCATGCGAAAGGAGGAGATGCATTTTAGCATTATGTTTCAGTTTCTTGTTTGCATGTCAGACTTTTTTTTAGAAAAGTAGTTTATTAATTTAACAGAGGTAACCAGGTCAAAATTGTGATCCCTCATTTCTTGTCTCACCAGAGGGGAACAGGGACTATAAAGTTTAGGGACTACAAAGTTTGAGAACTATTAGATTCTCACTTTGTACAATTTCTTTAAATAGAATTTGGAGGAAAAAAGTGGAAATAGAATCTACTTTGTTAACTTCCGTTCAATGCTGGGAGGAACCTGATGTCCTTGGAAGTCTGTCGCCACTTTCGTAGGGCTCTTACCCTTCAAATGCCCACAGTCAGGGTCAGCGCTGAATCCGTTACTAAAGGGCGGTAGTGTTGGTTACAGCTTTTCGAAAGACTTGTTTTTGTTGTTTGCTGTTACCTGAATGCTGCTGTTGTCAGACATTGGGTCCTTTTATATTCTGATCTTTCCTGGGTGTATCATGATTTTGGAACGCGAACATTGTTATATATATTATATACATATGTACCAATTGAACAGAGACTTGGGGTTGAAACCTGGCTTATTTATTAGTCTTACCATGATCTCTCCCCTGGACCTGTCAGTAGCCTTCTGTTTACTCTTTCTCTCTTTCTTTACCATCTCTCGCCAAGTCATCATCCACAGAATAGCCAGAGTGACCTCTTTAAAATACAGACCAGAACAAGTCTTAAAACTCTTTTAAAGCTTCCCATTGCTCTTAATATTAAATTGAAACTCCCTACCATGACCGACCTAGCCACAAGCCTCATCCTATACCATTGCTGCTGTGTTTACCATGCTCCAGGCTCTGGGATCCTTTCTGTTTCTACAACATTCCAAGCTCTTTCTGGCCTCTCAGCCTTTGTATTTTTTTGTGCCTTCTTTCTGGGTTTTTCCCTTTGCTGGTTCCATCAGGCTTTACCTCCAGTTACCTCCATGGAGAGGCTTTCTGTGTTAGTTTCTTAAGGCTGTTATAAACAAAGGACCGCAAACCGGGAGGCTTAAAAGAACAGAAATTTATTTTCCCATAGTTCGGGAGGCCAGAAGTTCAAAATCAAGGTGTTGGCAAGATTGGTTCAGGTCCTTTTGGGGCGCTCTGAGGGAGAATCTGTTCAGGGGCCCACTCCTAGCTTCTGGTGGTTGTGGGCATTCCTTGGCTTGCAGCTACATAATTCCAGTGTCTTCTTCTGTCCTCACATGACCATCTTTCTTTTGTGCATCTGTACTTGACATGGCATTCTCCTTCCTCTCTGTATCTGTCTTTGTGTCTCTTCTCTTCTTATAAGGACACCAGTTACAATGAATTAAGGACCCAGCCTATTCCAGCATGAACACATCTTGACTAATCACGTCTGCATTGACTGTATTTCCAAATGAAATCACATTCTGAGGTTCCAGGAAGGATATGAATTTGGGGGCACACTATTTAACCCAGTGCACCTTCCTGACTCTCAGTTTAAAATAGGCTGTATTAGTGGAGCTGTATCTATAAACATACAAGTTATTTATTTCTGGCCAGTGGTGAGCAAAGTACTTAGTTATAGCACATTTCATGCATTGTACTCAATTCTGGGCACACCATCCATGAGAGAGAATGTAATTGACCTAGGATATGAACAGGGTTATGGACTGTCTCTTCAGAGGAGGGATAGTGTGGACAATTGGATTATAAGTTACATACATCACAGCATTTATGCAGGAAGAGGATGTACAGCATTACATAACTTTTATAAGATTGCCATTGAAATGCTTACATATTGTATATATGAGTTCTGGCAACATTTTTTCATTCCTTAAAATGGGGTAACTGCAACATTGTTTAAATTCTCTGGCAAGTCAACAAGCACTTTTGGCAACATCTGTCTGGTGGGCGAGGCCCTCATTGCTCTGTGTGTTCATGGTTATATGGAGATAGGGATGACCAACTCGCTTGCCCCCGTCCTTCTGTCACAGCCTCTTTATGAAATTCCCATTCTGGTTTTATCTAGCCATTAAACTTCTCTACTCTGGATTTCTAGTGAAGTAAATCCACAGCTAGGCAGGTGGTTGTGCCTGCAAATTCAGCCTCCCACCTCAGGGACCCTCTGGAGACAAACATCAGTTTTTTCTTCCATGCTACACTTTTGCCTCTATGTCCAATCATTGCCACAGTGTGCTGTTTTATTCTCTTTTAATAGATAGCCTTGCCCCCTACTTCACTGATGTTGTGTGAGAGGCATTTCAGTTAGAACCCCTTCAGTTTTCTTCCCTTTCCACCTTGAAATGTAACTCCTTCTGCACCCATCTCTTTCCCAGTGGAGGAGGGGTTCCTCTCCTGTCCAAGTCAGAACCCTCCAGTTGTGCTGTGGACCCCATTCCCTCCTGCCTCCTCGGACTCTCCCTGCATCACAGAATCCCCCGTCACCTGGAGTCTCAACTAATCCCTCTAATCGTCTTTTTGCCCTTGGACATAACACCTTTCCCATGTTTCTTCCTTCGTCATAAAACTCTGTTGTTGGAAAAATTTATTTTATACATAGATCAAATCAACATTTTGTATTACATTTAAGTTTACTGAACTCTAGTATGCTCCTCGATGAGCCATTCTGATGTACATTTTACAGGAAGCTGTCATTTGTGTTAAATACTGTGCACTGGCTGAAAGCCACAGCTGTAAGTCCTTTCCAGCCCTGAAACTGTGACTATAACCCTGTCATAAGGTCAGGTATATTTTAGGTTATACATGTCAGTAAAATGCTGATCAGTCGTCCTTCCCTGCCCCTCTACCAAGATGCTGGCATAATTTGTAGGTACCTTCCTGTTTCTACCTCCAGCAGAGGGCATGCAGTTCCTGCTTTCTCAGCAGCCTGGATAAGGCTAGCCTGTTAGGAATCAGTTTTAGATTTTATGCTTGGGTTCTCCCTTAGGCATGTGATCTGCCAGTGGGCAAAAGGCACATCCAACTACAGCCAGTAACAGACCCATGCACTAAGGAAACCTGCACAGACTTCATCTAGGGAACTTTGATCTCTATTCTCATTGCTTTGAGTCAGGCTGTTCTCCGAAGCTCTGTTGGGTCTGTTTTTATACCAATTGCAGAGCTAGGATGTATGCATGCATTCATTCCTTCTCTACATAGTCACTGATTTTATACTATGTGTGTGTATTTTTCTAGGCCCTGGGGATTTAGCAGTGGGCAAAACAGACAAAAGTCTCTGCCTCGTTAAGGCTCTACTTCTAGTGGACCTATTTCATTTATTGTTGGTTGAGAGAGGCAATCTCAGGTCAGTGTGGTATCTCTTCATAGGAAGAGTTTCATACCTGCATCTGGTGGTAGCCTGATGAATCTAATCTTCTGTCTCTTATCCTGACAAACTGTATACCTCCTGCCATAAAGCAACAACACTTCTTGAATATGTTTGTTTTGCATAGTCCATCATGCTCCCTTTGCTTGAAGTTCTCTTCTGTACCTGCAAAAATTCTTGTGATTCTTCAGGGTTCAGCTCAGATGTCACCTTCTTGGTGTAGCCTTCCATGATTTCCTTAGGCTGGGTAGTAACTTCCTCTGCTGAGCTCCCACAGCACTTTGTATATATCATCATGTGATTGTTTATTAGTATGTTCATCACTTTTGTTAGATTCAAAATTTGAAAGGCGGAATTGTATCTTACGCAGTTCTCTTTCCTTAATGTCTGTCATTTAATAAGTTAGTACTCAATACTCATTTTTAAATGAAGGAAAAATTAGATGTGATTTAGTGCAATATAATTTACATGTAACTAGTGAACTAGAAATAATACATTATAAAGTAAATCATAAAATATAAACTATATCTCAAAGCACGGCGCTCCAACCACCTGAGCCACCGGGCCAGCCCCAAAGGGCATCTTAAATGCTTACAAATCTATTTGTTAATTATTTTATTATCCATATAGAAAAATACACTGTCCTCATTCTGTTTTAGAGTCACTTTTCTCCTACAAGGGTAACCACTATCCTGACTTCTAACAGCACAAATTTTGAACCCTGGCTTTAAAAAGAAGGGTGATGAATTCCCTATTTAAATTATGTGGATATACCTGTATTTTAAAAAGAAAGATGTAAAATAACTGGCATCTCTGTATCTCAGTTTTTTCATTTAAGAGTTTGGACTTATCTGAATTCTGTTCCTGTCCTAAAATTTTATGAATCTAGTATTTAAAACTTGTCTCTCCCACTTTACTTTTTATACAATAGCGCCATCTGATGGTGTAACATTTCTTGAAGTTTATTTATTTCATAATCACAGCAGTCCTTTCTCTCTAATTTGAGAGCTTAAGCTGTGGCCACGTAACTCCAGTGGCACAAACCTCCTGAAGTCGGCAGGGGTTATTGCTCATGTGGTGCTTTCACAGTTGTTTAACCAACAGGTGATGCTTGAATCGTTGCTGAAACACTTAACTGTTGTTTGACAAAACATGTTATTTCTTGATTTACTGGAGTGTTTTCAGTGTTCTTGAAGACAGGATATCTCCATCTCTGTTTTAGCAGTAGAGCAAAGAATATTTTAATTTCACGGAATTTTGGTAATTTAGAATGTGAGTCCCTCTTTGGGGTCCACAGTCCTTGGTCAGTGAAAAGGGGGTTACTGATGTGGATGGAAAAGGGGCCACATATTAAACCTGACAAGCTCAGGAGACTGAAAATAATTACATGAGATGGCATGAGCAAAAAAAATTCCATAACTAAGTGGGCCATGGCGGGAAGTCATATCTTTACCTTCCTTCATAATGTTAATCTGTGTCTTTAAGTGGGCCTGTCTATTGTCTTTTTGTACCTAAAATGACATCCTTGGAATGTCAGTAATCCCTTTTTTCTGGACCACAGCAGGAAAGTACAGAATCCCTCATTATGATTCTTGTCCCTTGATTAACATCTCCTTGTGAGCTATTAACTGTCCTGTACCACATATGAGAAAGAAGTACCTGTCTCTCCAATTTACTTTTATCCAATCCCAGAGATTTCTCCGCTTTGCTTTCTCCCAATCGCTTAATCTGTCACCAGTGGATTTCACGTAATCCTCCTCCTTTGATTCTACATATAAAATAAACTGCAAACTGCCATTTCGTTGGAGCATTTTCTCAAGCAGTTGAGATTTTGCTTCCCAGCAATTGTCAGTTTGGCTCAAATACACTCTTATAAGCTTTAATGAATGAATGAATAAATAAATGGAACCACTGATTTAGAAGATTTGAATTACATTTATTTAATAATTATTTATAAAGTATCTGTCTTGTACAGGAGCACGGTGGTAGCTGTTCTGTCCTTGCCGTTCTAATTAGCCATTTATAAGTATAAGAGGCTAGATCACCACACTTGTTCTATGGTGGACTCTCCTGTATCACTCCTTTTCTTCCTTTTCCATTTTGTTATTTCTCTTTGAATAAATAATTTATTTCTAAGAATCTCCTTTTGAAGATTGGGGGCAGGTTACTAAAAAAGTATAGAAGGAGTGAATATAATTGTCTCCTCGTTAATATGGATACGTGAGTGTGTGCCATATATGAAGGAGCAGTGCCTTATTACATATAACGATCATTTCATTTGAAGGGTATATCTGAGGAAACTTTCACCTCCCTTGTCAAAATGGAAACTAGATCTGCTAAGATTGGCAATGAAGAGAGCATCCCTGTGGGGAGGGAAGGCCAATCCTGTTTCGTATACTCAGCTTCCTTTTCAAGGGACTTGAGATCGTTTCCCCTGTCACCAGCACACTGTCCTCAAGGAATACTGTTTTAATTCTTTAAGTCAAATTTAGCCTTCAGTTCTTCGTGATATCTTCATAGTGCAGATGAACAAAGGTAGAACATTTAAGCAGGACTTTTTAATATCTGTGACATAAAGAAGTAGAAATAAATGGTAGTCACACGTGGCCTGACTCATAAGATATGGGTTGCTCTTCCATCTTGTCCTAGCTCTGGGGCTACCACTGTGTGGGGGACAACTTAACTTAATTGGACTCCACTTGTAGACATCTACCTGTCTCCAGCGGGAGACCTACGGTCTACCTAAATCTCTCTTCCCTTCCAAGTTTTGGTTCCTTCTCTGGCAACTTGTATCTTTCCAATGTGAAGATGTTCACCATTTCAGGAGAGATCAAGCTTACCTAGAAATGATGTCAGAATTCATTTAGGAACCCTAAAAATGTAATGCCACAATTCTAAAATTAATAGAGGACACACACATCAAATGGAAGAAAAGGGGTCTTATTTCATTTTAGCACCTCTGGGTTAGAATTGGAAACCAGAGCTCCCTTCTTCAAGGTACTTTAATTTATTGGAGATGTGAGTCCATTTTTTTTTTTTTTTTTTTTTTGTCCTGTATGTCTGTGAGTCCACTTTTCATATCTTTAGTAAAATTTCAATTAGCTATTATATGTCTGGGTGCATAAATAAAACCAACTGTATACTGAGTTTTTTAAAAACTCTTACTGAGTAAGAGTTAATGCAATTTTGTTTATCAGTGACCTAATGAAATGAGTTAAAAATAGTAGTATTGTAGCAATTACTGAGTCAGGTAAGTGAAAACACCGCCATTCCACATATTCTTCAGTATAAATATTAGTAAATGGCTGAGAGATATGTTCTTCATTTTGCAAATTTAGGGGAAAGATAGTCTAGTGTTTCTGCTGAAGTTTGAGTTCATAGTCAGCCCTAGCTGTAATAGTATGTTATACTGACAAAGCAGACTGGCTTTTGTCAGAAGTAGGATTGGGTAGAGGATAAAAGCACATGAAAAAGAATTGTATTTGACTTTTAGTTATTAGTTATGTCACCTTGGGCAAGTTATGTGACCTCTTTGAACTTCAGCATCCTTATTGTAAGACTGGTGAGTGTTATTGGGAGGGGGAAGAAGCGATCTGTGCAAAGCACAGTGTCAGGCACGTAGTAGGTGCTCTGTTACCACCCCCACACCCCACTGCCCTTACATTGCCACCAAAACTGTGTCTACCAGGTGTAATGTTCTTCAGGCTTTTCTGGATGTGAACTTCATTTTCAAATTTTAAAGTCCAAATAATTATTGCTCAAATAAACTGTATGTAAAGGATGTTCTTTTTGTGCCTTCTTGCCTATCCATTTTCATGGATCTCTTTCTCTTCTGCAAGGTGAATGAGGGAAGCATCACTTAAAGTTTCTTGGACCACACTCTAGAAATAACTACTGTATGTGAGTAGAGGTTTCCTTTTTGAGGTCGGTCATGCCTATGTCACTTTTACAGAACGATTATTAATTTCAGTTATTTCGATAAACCAAATTGCAAAACAAGTCCAGCCCTGCCTCTGACTTGTGACCAAGTCACTTGACCTTTGAGCCCAGTTTCTTCAGTTGAACAACACAGATCAACCTTGTTTTGAGATCTAACCTTGTTAGAGGGTTTCTAAGACCCTCGTCTCCTTTTGTGTTGTGATTTATAAAATCTCTATTCAGGAGCGCAGAGCTGGAAATGGTGTGTAGGTCCCCATTCAACAGCAGAGGGCACGATGCCCCAGTGTGCTGGGCCATTAGGTATTGGAAACTATACATCTACTATGTAGCTGGACGTTGCTAAATACGGTGATAGGAAGGAGCCAAGAAAATTCTGTAATGTTTTACAAAGGAGATTTCACTGCCTGTTTCTAGCTATTTAATGTTTAGGTGAAGCACGAGAGAGAGCGAGAGAGAGAGAGAGAGAGAGAGAGAGAGAGAGAGAGAGAGAGAGAAAGATCTTGACCTTCTAAGGGTATTTCCTGTAATTCTGTGAAGAGCTTCCTTATGTCTTCACCTCACTTACCCCATCGAAGTACTCTATGCTTAAAATTGGTGTGCAGATTGAATGGAGAAAACTAATATTTATTGAGCACTATATATTGAACTATATCTGGTACTTCAGGTGCATTTCCTCTAATCCTTGCAACATCCTTTGAATTACGTGTTATCCTATTTTATATAGGAAGACACTAGGGCTCAGAGAGGTTAAGTGACTTGCTTGAATAGAGATTCAAGTTCAGGTCCGTTAACTCTCAGACTGCTTTCTTTCTATCATACCAGGGTTCCTACCCCTTTCCTCCAATCTAAACAATTAGGGATGATGGCTAGGAGCAGGTGTGCCCAGAGAGTGGCCACAGAGCAAGTGTGACTTTCTCTGGTTTTGAAGTTCTTGTGGCCCTTTTTTTTCTAGAGGAAGCTTTCCCTCTGGCAAGAATTTTTAGCCATTTACATTTAACATGATATAGACAAACCCATACCATGTTTTCAAATGTGAAAACTTTAGACTGGATTATTGAAATGCTTTTCTTTATGGGATGCTTTCAAGGGTATAGCCATGTCTCATTTGATAAGAAGGTTAGGTTCTAAAGTCAGTAGGTAAGGTGAAAAATCACTATGGCAGAATTATCTTTGAAAATCCCACAGGAAGGCATCTTGTTAGAGAGCCATGTACTTCTTTCTTTAAGTTCAGCACAGCCAAGCTTTCCTTCCCTATTGAAATAGATCATGATTTTTCCTGTTCAGTTTCAGATGATACAGTTGGCTTGTATTTGGGGGCAATGTTGGGTGATAATTTACATCTTTAAACATCATAGCCTCATTCAATGTGGTGAGATGCTTACAGTATAAGAGATGTTCTAAAACCTAGATCAAAACAAGGAATAGCGGATTCATGTCTTATTTGGGGGCTTCTGCTAACTCAGTGGTTCTTAAAACTTCAGCCATGCATCAGAATCACTAGAGGGCTTGTTAAAATATAGATCCCTGGGTTCTACTCCCACAGTTTCTGAGTCAGTAGGTCTGGGATTCAGCCAGAGGATTTGCATTTCTAACAGCTTCTGAGGTGATGCTGTTCCTCCAGGGACCTCACATGGAGAACAACTGCACTTGTGAATGGAAGCAGGGGGAATCACTTGTCTATCTTCCCTTCGCTGTCTGTCTGTCCCTCTTGCTCTTTTATTTTTACACTGAGTGGTACCATGTTTCTCTGAAAATATGACCTGGCCGGACAATCAGCTCTAATGCATCTTTTGGAGCAAAAATTAATGTAAGACTGGGTCTTATAATAATATGACATGATATGATATGATATGATACAATATGAGACCGGGTCTTATATTAATTTTTGCTCCAAAAGACACATTAGAGCTGATTGTTTGGCTAGGTCTTATTTTCGGGGAAAGAGGGTATTAGTTTAAGTTAAATGCAGGGATTGTGGCTCAGCCAACTCTATCCTTTTGCACACTGCTTGGCCCAGAACAAGTACTTGGCCCATTCAATAATTGCTTATTGAATGAATGATTGAGTGAGTATACATATATAATGGGAGGGGTTTTTAACACATGGACATCGCTATTATATAGCTGCTCCATACAAGCTGTTTATTTTCCTGAATGTAGGCAGCCATTAGTTTAGGATAGCTTATATTTTAGGACTATATGTGGCAATGATCATAGAAATCAAGAAGCATGTAATTAGATGCAGTTTTGTGAAACTTGCATTTGGGGACCTTTGATATGAATGTGAAGAGTGTGTATGTGTCGCTGTAGCTCAGTACGGGGAATCCCATTTGTTTTAGAATGACTTAGGGAAGTCTTAGGTCAGAACCAACACCTGCCCCAGGGAGGCTTGAGCAGCACTGGATCAGCCTATGTCTGCCCCAGACCAGACGCTGCATTCTCACTCCTGTCCCCCGAAAGCACTGGGACATTCAGCCCCCATGATCCTAAAGGGTCACTGGGGCTCTGTACTGTGGGGTAACTGTCAATTCAGATAGTTGTCTATGAATCTTACTGTGTTATAGGACCTGATAATTATTTTTTAAATGGTGAGTTTATTCGGTGAGGGAGGAAAATCTCAAAAAAAAATGTGTTCAAAGTTCAATTTAAACATAACATCATTTTTGACATGTTCAATGTTATCTGTCTTGCAGAGTCTCAGTATTCTGTGTGTTTTGTTTCTTTCAGTATAGATTAAATTTTCTTCCTTTAAATTCATTTTACTTTTTTATGCTGAAGTATTTTCAAGTAAATTACAGACAGGTTGACATTCTAATTCTAAATTCTTCTATGTGCAGTTGTAAAAAATAAAGAAATCATTTTCTATGTAGCCAAAATAATATAATCACTCCTAACAAAATTAACAATGCCTTATTATTATCTAGTATCTAGTCCATATTCAGATTAACCTAGTTGTCCCCAAATTGTAATTTATATCTTGTATGTTCAAACCAGGATACACTCTGGAGTCATGCATTGCGTCTGTTTATTATGTTCCTTAAAATTTATTTAATCTAAAACGGTCCTCTTTTAATGACATTGCCTTGCCATTGTCTTGTAAAATATCCCGCTTTTGGATTTGTCTCATTGCCTCTTCAGAGTGTCTTCAGCTTGTTTTACCCTGTATATTTCCTGGAAACTGGAAATTAGACCTAAAGTCTGGATTAAGATACAATTGAACATGTTATCCAGAATTTATCGTAGGTGATAATATGTGCTTTGTGTTGTCCTACCTGAGGAGATCCATAATCCCTACCTACCTTACCATTAGTTATACTAACGTTGATCACTAGATTAAGGTGATGACAGCCTGATCCTTCCGTGTGAAGGACATAGTCCCCTTGTTATGAGACAGAGTATTCTCTGTGATATTACTTGGGCACTAATATGAAGAATTCATTTCTCTATCATCCTTTCTCCTAATTTAACACCTTTTGGTAATTTATGCTGAATCATAACTTCGTTAGGGTTTACAGAACTATTATTTTTCTAATTTTGTCACTACTACTGCCAATAGCTGACATTTGATTAAACAGAGCTCTTTTTCATCAACTGGGACTGTTTGGTACCCTGAAATACAATTCTGTTGGAAAGGCTGGTTAAATGATGAGTTCTTTACTTTTTTATTCCTAATTTCTAACTAAGGAATTGGTTTAATAGACACATTAAATGGTGAGAAATGAATGTTTTTCTTGATTTTTCTTTTTTATCAAAGACTGGACTAATGGATTTTCATGAGTTGAATATTTTAATCAACTACAATTATTCTTTTTATGTTCAATTTATTTTATATTCAATTTATTAAAACTTTAGCCAATGATAGAGTCTTTTGTAGTTGGCTCCTGTGTCTGTTAGACATAACTCCATTCATATTTGAGTACTTCCTTGAACAGCAAGATGCATAGGCCGATCTAATTGCTTCCTTGTCCCAAATGTCAGTCAGCCATGTCACTAACAAGCCCTAGTTCCTTTTAGTGGGGAAAGGTATTAGACACCAATATACTGGCCCAGTTTTTACTGGGCTGACAGTGTTTATAGAACTTTTCAGTGGTCTTTTTGGTTTTTTAATTTTGAAATTGAAAGTTTGAATAATGAAAATTCAGATAGTAATGATATCTATATTTTAGAAATTAATGGGTTCACATCACTATTTCCAACTCAATTTAAACATTACTGTGTTTTAAAGTAACTACTTGATTTTATAATTGTATCTTTTCTCTTACACTGGAAATCTTGATCACCAATAACATTGCTTTATCTTACAATATAAAGAAAAAATTTCAAAATAACAGTATCAGTATTACCACTACTAATAAAATCAAATGAAGTTTAAACTTGTTTGTGATTTTTGTAGCATAAGTTGATTTTAATGAAAGAGCAAATGTAATGACTTTTGAACTCATTTAATTACTTTCCTTTGAAATATGTGTTGTCTGTTTTTGTTTTTTTGCTATAGGTTGATCATTTTGGATTTAATACTGATAAAACTTTTAAACAGCGGTACCTAATAGCTGATGAACACTGGAGGAAAGACGGTGGATCAATACTTTTCTACACTGGTAATGAAGGGGACATTATCTGGTTTTGCAATAATACGGTACGTGCAGATTTGTGAAGTTCCTATGCTCTATTTACCTTTTGTTATGATAAACTGGAAGAAAAATATTTTGCAGTATCTATGACCAAGTTTTACTGTACTTAATTGTTAAGTTCTTTAAAAAAAACAAAACAAAAAAGGTAAACTCACTAATAATACAAAAACAGCAAAAGAACATGAATAGGCAGTTCATAAAAGAATAAATAGAGATAACCAATAAACCTGCATGTTCAGCCTTAAAGAATTACACATAAAAGGAATGACATACTATTATTGGACAATTGAATTTGAAAAGATATTTTTAAATTCCCAGTTTATTTCTAGAATGAACAAGGATATGAAATAAATGGGAATAGGAATGTTATGGCATATAGTTTTTTATCTTATTTTTATTATGGTCTTTAGAATGTAAATACAAGGGCAGGAATTTTTTTTTTAATTGGGGAATATTGGGGAACAGTGTGTTTCTCCAGGGCCCATCAGCTCCAAGTCATTGTCCTTCTATCTAGTTGTGGAGGGCGCAGCTCAGCTCCAAGTCCAGTCGCCGTTTTCAGTCTAGTTGCAGGGGTTGCAGCCCACCATCCCATGCAGGAATCGAATTGGCAACCTAGTTGTTGAGAGCTCAGGCTCTAACTAACTGAGCCATCTGGCCGCCACAAGGGCAGGAATTTTTGTAGGTTTGTTCAGTAGTGTATTCTCACAGTCCAGGACTACTAGGTATATGGTAGGTTCTTAATAAATATTGAATGAATGAATGAATGAATGAATGAATGAATGAATGAATGAATGAATGAAACCTAATCAAAGCCAATGCGAATAAGAAAAAAATACAAGTTTAATTGTCAAATAGGAATGGACAAAGGTATAGTTGAAGCAATGTTTGAAGCAATGTTTTAATTTGCCTTTACTACTGTTCTACCATTTTTCTTATATTTATGAGGGTAACAAGTAGTATAGCTGTTAGCTTACTTCCCTGACTATATTTTCTCTTTTATAATCCATTAACAAAACTTAATTTAGAAGGACATATGAAAGGAGGAAATTTTCCTCTTTAATGTGCCAGAGCTATGACTAGAAAATACCAACTTTCAGAGCGGATGGGTGACTCAGTTGGTTAGAGCGTGAGCTCTGGGCAACAGGGTTGCTGGTTCGATTTCCACATGGACCAGCGAGCTGCGCCCTCCGCAACTAGAATGAAGACAATGAGCTGGTACTGAGCTCCTGGGCAGCCGGGTGGCTCAGTTGGAGCGTGTGCTGTCAACCACAAGGTTGCCGGTTCGACTCCCGCAAGGGATAGTGGGCTGCGTCCCCGCAACTAAGATTGAACAATGGCAACTGGACTTGGAGCTGAGCTGTGCCCTCCACAACTAAGACTGAAAGAACAACAACTTGATTTGGAGCTGATGGGTCCTGGGAAAAACACACTTTTCCCCAATAAAGTCCTGGAAATACACACTGTTCCCCAATAAAGTCATGTTCCCCTTCCCCAATAAAATTTTTTAAAAAAAGAAAGTCAACTTTCTACTAAAAACCTGGTCTGTGAATTACCTTAAAGTGGGAACTGAATCATATTTTCTCTATTGCTAATTAATGTCTAGCTTGATGCCTGGTATTCAGGAGGTCTCAGTAAATGTTGAACTGAACTAAATTGAACGCAAGGATATGAACCCAGTTATACTGTGTTATTATTGCTTGCCATATTTCTGAGTATTTCCTTAGGAATGTTAAAATTCTAAATATGCTAGTTGAAAATAAAGTAATTCCCTGAGAAATGAGATGCTAGGATGTCTATTTCTCTTAGATCAGTGACCAATCAGAATTTATTTTCCATCAGATTCCCGCTGTGGTATTCTGTGAAACAACCGAGTCTGCCATGTCGCCCTTTCTCTTTCTTGTGTGACTTCCCTTTTGTGCCAAGGTGATAGGGCAGCTTCTCTTGTCCAGTTATTTTCCCCGCTCCTCTTCTTCTTTATTATAGGCAGGCAGCTGTTCCTGCCTCTACCAGACCCCCCTGCTCTGACTGGCAGCATAACTGAAGGCTTGCCAGGGAATCTCTGACCTAGAAGTGGTAAAAAGGAAGAGATACTCAGCGTAGGAACAATTCCAGAGAACTGACTAGAGGCAGATCTAGAAGGACAGATCCTGGTCCTTTCCCAGTCCTACACAGCTTGCTTTACATGCTAAAATGTTCCAGTCACATATTCTGGACATTCCTTTATTAAGGGGCAGTATATCATAATGGTCAAGAATGAAGACTTCAACCAGACTCATCAGGTTTGAATTCTGGTTCGGCCACTATGCTGTGTCACTTTGGATGAATTTCTTATTTTGTGCCTCAGTTTTCTCATCTGTTAAATGGGTATAGTAATGTCTCGTTTATAGAGTTGTTGAGGGCTAAATAAGAATCAGGAACTTAGAACAATACTGGCACATAATGTTATTAAATGTTAATGTATTGCATGAACCTCTTTTGAAAAATAAAAATATCCCTGAAGTAGAGGCAAAATAATCGCTTATTATAGTGTGAATCAGTTCAATTAAATTGCTTTCTCTCAAAGTCTGGGGTCAGCTCCACAGAGGTTTGGTTGTTTTGATGGATGGTCCTTACCCTTAAGAAGCTCATAGTCTGGTAGGATAAGACACACATGTCTTACTAATATTGCATAGTGGTAGAGATCTATACCTTGCACAGTGGTATTGAGAGGAGGGAGAGATCGGGGTGTGACAGGAAGGGGATGGCATGCTTGAATTGGGTGTTACAGGATCTATAGATAAATTGCAGGGGGTAAGCAGGATGTTAAGAGAAAAGGTGGGGTTTTTGAAATTATCAGAGATATCAGGTTCTCCATTCTCACATGCACACACCTCTTAATTGTTCGTTTATTGACTAAAAACAAACAAAACATTTCAGACTTTCTTAGTTTTTGTTAGGGAACAGCAGCTCATTAAAAAGCGAAAATCTGCACTGGGAATGACAAATAGTTTTAATGTATGCTAAATCTAAATCTGATTGATGTTGGCTGCCTAGAATGCGTTGTTGAAAAAGATTCTGAGCGCACAACTGAGATAAGTGACAAAATGCAGTGCTTGATTAATGACCAGCATTGCATGTGGAAGTAAGGTTGTCTCACAGCACTTGATGATTATGCTCTGGAGCCAGACAGCCTGTGTTTGAATTTTGGCACTGCCACGTTCTAGCTGTGTGACTTTGGCAGGAAACTCTTGTGCCTCAGTGTCCTCGAATATAAAATGGGGACAATCGAAATGCATCTCTCTTAGATTGTTGTGAAAATTAAGTGAATTAATACATATGAAGTGTTTAGAACAGTGCCTGACACATTGTAAGCACTCAATTAATATTAGCTATTGCTAGTTACTATTTATTTTCAAGTTAATAAGAGTAATATAAAAGTGAGTCTAGTATGTTTATTTGTACTGTTTTCTCTTTTATGTTGTAAATGTATATGAGTAAGCACCAAACTTAGATATCTAGCACTTAGAGTATTTGGCTCACAGTACAATTTGAAGACTATTTTTGATATAATGTTGATTCTGTGGCTAGAGTTAGAATAAGGAGAGTTGGAATGACTCGTGGTTGAGCAATTTGGGCTTACTTTTAATTGTTTCACTCTAATACAGTGTGAGATTAATATGCAACAGTGAAACAGCACTTACATAATTTCTCTGTTAAACAAATATAAATTATGTGGCTTCTCAGCGAGCTCTTTTTGGTCTGATTTAACATCTGTTTCATATGAGTTAAAAAAAGGTTCAGTGACTTTTTTTCATATCCTGATTTTATCCTCTGAATCTAAATTTTTCCTAGGGTTTCATGTGGGATGTGGCTGAGGAACTGAAAGCTATGTTGGTATTTGCGGAACATCGGTACTATGGAAAGTCTCTGCCCTTTGGCGTCAACTCATTTAAGGTTAAGTATACTTTTTACTTCTAAGTTTAGAAGTTTTGTTTTGTTTCTTTAAAAATTTTAGGACATTTTCTAATTATAGGTCCCACTGTAAGAAAGAAATGATAGCTTTAACTTGAATTGCCTGAAATTTCAGTAATTTGTATTTAATCTTTCATTTTTATATACAGATTGAGACTTTTTAAAACCATATGATTTTCATTTATAATGTTGATCAGTTTTTATTTAACTCAGTGTAATGAGGCTAGTTTTCACAGGTGAATCTTAATTTATGGCTGCAGAGACTGTGGAGGGAACTTTTCATTGTTTCAGATCTGTCAGTAAACAATTCTGCTTTATAAATTATGTACTTAAATTATTGGGTCTACCACTGGAAAAAATGTAATGAGCACTGAAGTGTTTGTTTAATCAAGTGTTTTTAAGTAAAATAAGGACAAACAATCTCTACGATTCAATGAGGCCAACTGGCCACTTGGATTTCCTCCTGGCCTTTCTTATTCTCACAAGGAGCTTTGGCCTTGGCCACAGGCTCTACACCTAATAAATCAGGACACTTTCTTCAACTGAGTCATTCATGTACTATACTTGTGATTCTGGCTACATGATTTTGCCATCTATGCTATTAGTATTTTTCTTTAACCAACTCTCTCTTCAAATTTAGTATTACCTTAACAAAAAACTTAACTAGGTTTTATATACTAGTTATTTTTTCTAAATTACATTAAAATAAAAAAGTACTAAGTTAAAAATGTTCGTGTAATACCTAATATCATCGTACATACTGCCAGTATACACATACCATGCTTTTGGGGAACTCTGAGTTAGAAGAATTTAAAGTCAATCATTTTCTAGGCTGCCTGTTTTGAGAGAAGTTTTTTTTATCAGAGGTTTTACTCTCTCATATTATATATAAATTAAATAAATGAAAGTCTTATGTTACAAATGAAAAGCAGAACAATTTATTGGTATTTACTGGGCTGCATGGGAAACTCTATTCTTTAGCTTATTATTTTTCATTATTATGTGATTAGTTAAGTTGACAGATCCTGAAACCAGAGAAGTATTCATTCACCTTGCTGCAGATAGAAATGTAACCTCCTCCCTATGGTTCATACTTTGTTAGCAAAATGGAGCTAAATGCACTCTTTGATATGTTTTTTTCCCTTTGTGTATTCACAGAATTTATTAGTATTATGGGGCATATTACAAATATTATTTAAAGACTTGGGGGGGAAAATTGCACTCAAGTATAGATAGTGTCATGAAAACCAAGTAAAGAATAGTGACAGAAAATGAGAGGTGGGGAGGTAATAAGTCAGAAAGCATGCATCTTGGATAAGGGGGAAGGCTGAGGAGTAGGTGACATACCTAGGAAATATGGCAACTCTGTGATTCCAAATGTGCCAAATGAGGGAAGGAGTCAAACATGTTTGAGTGGTGAGGCTAAAGCATGAAGACCAAACAGGATAATATAATACAGGTATGTAGCTATATTAGTTATCTTGCTATGCAGCAGTTTACCTCAAACCTTAATGGCTTAAAACAACAATGTTTATTATCTCACAGTTCCTGTGGTTAAGGAATTAAGAGTGGGTCAGCTAGGTCGTTCTGTTTCATGGGGTCTCATGAGATTAAGATGTCAGCTGGTGCTGCTTTCATCTGAAAGACTGACTGGGGCTGGATGTTCCTCTCCACTCATATGGAGGATCCACATGAGTGCCAGACTGGTACTGGGTATCAGCGAGAGGCTTCAGTTTGTCTCCTCCTGGGTTTCTCCAAAGGCCTGATTGAGTGGCCTCATGACATAGCGGCTAGCTTCCCTCAAATTTGACAATCCAAGAGAGCAAGGTGAAACTGCACTACTTTTTATGATGTAATTGGGAGTCATGTATCACTTGTTTTATTCTGTTTGTTAGCATGAAGTCACTAAGTCCATCCCGAGTTCAAAGGGAGAGGAGTTAGGCTTCACCTTTTAAAGAGAGACACCTCTTTAGCTTTTCCAGCTTAGCAGGACTCTGAGCTTCACCTCCCTACACATTTTTGCATACATATTTAAATACAACGTACAGAAAATTACACAAATCAAAATACACTGCAGTGAGGAAATTGTCCTTAGTCAGAGAGCTAGATGGTCATAGAATTTACTTTATGAGTATCCTTCTCTCAGGGATCAATGTCTCATGTTGCTGTTTTCTAATCCCCAAATATAGCTGCTCCATAGGTTTTTTTTAACTCCAATTTTATAGTTGTTTACAACAGGCAGGCTAATTTGTTCCAGTTGCTGATATATCAGACATAATAATAAATTCTCTGATGAAGAAGGATGAGTTTTTTACTAATGAGTCTTACGTCAATATTCCACAGGATTTAGTTTACTTTTGCCTCTATCATAGCCATTTTAAATGTTTGAAGATTTGAAATAAAAGTTATAATACAGTAGTTGTCTATTAAACTTAGTATTGTGGTCCATCACATTTGCTGCTAAATGTTCCTTACTGTGTTTCTATTTCTACAACCTCAACAAGGTCTTTGGTAAATTGCATTTAATAGAAATTATATTTAATGCGAAATACATTATGTTCTTTCCACAAACTTAAAATCACTTTAAATCAGCATTGCTATTGCTTTGACTAGGCATTTTAACTCAATTGCCTAGAAATTCTATTTGGAGAAAAGCTTATCTGAGTAGCTTTTTTCTGGGTCTATGCTATGCCTGAGTTGCTATTATGCGCACATTTATACCCATTTTCTTTGTTATTTTTCTTTAGGATTCAAGACACTTGAATTTTCTGACATCAGAACAAGCTCTGGCTGATTTTGCAGCGTTAATCCAATACTTGAAAACAACAATCCCAGGAGCTGAAAATCAACCCGTCATTGCCATAGGGGGCTCTTATGGTGGCATGCTTGCAGCCTGGTTCAGGATGAAATTTCCTCATATGGTGGTTGGGTAAATGCATTTATGTTGAACATGTGCACTTCTTAATGATTGTCAAGCCAAATTTTGAGATTTCTTTTGGATAAAACATGCTCCATTCTATTGTACTGAAATTTCTAGTTTCTAGTTCATTAACAGCTGTTACTTTTCTCACCATTTTTGTTCAATATCAGTTTCAATTTTAAAACAAATTAGACGAGTTACTTTTTTTTTTCTTTTCTCCTTCCTCATTTTTCTTACCATTTAGAGCTCTTGCGGCCTCTGCCCCCATCTGGCAGTTTGAGGATCTGGTACCCTGTGGTGTATTTATGGAAATCGTAACTACAGATTTTAGGAAAAGTGGCCCAAATTGTTCAGAGTGCATCCGCAGGTCCTGGGATGCTATTAATCGACTCTCAAGAACGGGTAAGCTTTCAGGAAGAGAAAGGAATCCTGGGTTTTTTTACCTTTCACTTGTTAAATTCAACATTTCCCACTTTTTCAATCTACTTTTTATTTAAGTACAACATACATATTTAAATATAACATACAGAAAATTACACAAATCAAATTACACAGCTTGGTGACTTTCTGCAAAGCGAATACATAGTGTCATCACACCTAGATAAGAAATTCCCTCAGAAATCCTCTTGTGCCCTTTATAGTCACTGCCTCTGCATTTCCCAGGCTAATAGCTATCCTACCTTCTAGTCATAGAATCATAGATTAATTGTGCTTGCTCTTGAATTTTTCAGTAATTGGATTTGCATAGTATGTATTTTTTGTGTCTGCTATCTTTCGCTCAATGCTATGTTTGTCAGATACATCCATTTGTTTTATTTCGTTGTAGTTAATGCATTCACACTGCTCTATAGTGTTCCATTTTGCTTATTTATTTATTTCAATAGTATCCTTAAAATGGAATAATTCAGAATACTAATTCTGGTTACTCTCCATGAGGATAGGCAACTTGCCTATCATGGTGTTGTCCAGTTGCTCTAAAAATATCTTAGTGAATGTTGACAAAGTATTGTTGGAGAAATTATGTAGTAGATTTCTAGAATACCAAGTGAGGAGAAAATGATCTGTAAAGTCTTATGTTTTGCAGTACTTTTTAGATTTCAACATTGTGATTCTATTCTCAGGTCCTGGCTTGCACTGGCTTTCTGAAGCCCTTCACTTATGCACCCCATTAACAAATTCTCAGGATGTTCAGCGTTTGAAAGACTGGATCGCTGAAACCTGGATAAATCTGGCAATGGTGGACTACCCTTATGAGTCTAACTTTTTACAGCCTTTGCCTGCTTGGCCAATCAAGGTAATAGGAAAATGTCCCTTCATCACTTTTAATAACATGCTTTTCATTTGTGTGTGTGTGTGTTTGTATACGCACACTCTCTGACTTTTGACATCAAAAGAAATCCCAGTGACAAAGGGGCTTTGGAGTTAGTCACACCTGGGCAGGAATCCTGGCTTCTGTCACTTTCTGGTTACAGAGCATTGGACATGTTCCCTAACTTTTCTGAACCTCAGTTTCCTCATTTGAATACTGGAGATAAAATGCATAGATTACAGAGTTACATGAAGTAGAAATAAGACCAATAGTTGCTGTTCATGGAATAATCACTATGTGCCAAGTTCTGTGCTATGGACTTTGCATATATAATTTATGTAATTTTTACAATGTATGTGAGACACATAGAGCTATTAATATGTGGTCAGTGTTTAATAAGTAGCAGCTGCTATCACAGTGCTATGATTTAGTCAACTGCTTACATATTCTGAGTGTTGCATACATCCTAAAGGGGCCATCCAGTGCAGCAAGGTGGAGTGGAAAGAGCACAGACTCTGGATCCTTAATCCAGAACTACCGTTCAGCAGCTGTGTGATTTTAGGCAAGACTCTCTTCTTCCCAAGCCTCCATGCCTTCCTCTGTGGTATGAGATAATGACACTTACATTCTCGACAGGGTTACACTGAGGATCAGATAAAATACTGGATGTGAAAACACTCTGGAATGGGTAAAGACACATTACACCATAAATTTTTCTTTAAACTTTGAAATACCTTTATTCACATTCATGTAAACTTTATGTTGTTTGTACCAAGTTGTTCAGACTTGTTTCCTGATTTTTTACCCATAGGACTGGTGAAAAATGTCCAGTTGGGGTTAGAGGTACTGCTTGTTAGCACAGAACACTTTTAATGAGGAAGGCAGGAAAATCAGCATTGGCTGCAAGTTAGATGTCCTCTGGGCTACTAGTAGTATTGAAAACTTACAGCAAATCTTTTGATTTTTGATACAGGATGCTTCTACACATTTGATCTGAATCTCTGAAATTTTCTTTTTTATAAACTCTTAATTTTGGAATACTTTTAGACCTACAGAGAAGTTGTAAAGGTCATCCAAGAGAGTTCTCATGTCCCCTTACCCAATTTCAGTTTACCCCTAATGTTCTAATCTTCCATTACTATGGTATGCTTGTCAAATCTAAGCAGCCTGCATTGGTATGTTACCATTAACTTGTTTGTCTTCTAACGTCCTTTTTCTGTTCCAAGATCCAATCCAGAATGCCACATCGCATTTAGTTGTTATTTCTCCTTGTTCTCTTGTGGTCTATGATGGTTTCTCAGTCTTCCCTTTGTTTTTCATGACCTTGACAGTTTTGAGGTAGATGGAGGTATGTTGTAGAACATCCCTTAGTTTGGATTTATGTCGTGTTTTTCTCATGATTAGGGTAACAGGTTCTTGGAAAGAAGACCGCAGAGGTGGTCTCCTCATCACATCTTGGAGGTTAATGATCCCCACATGAAATCACTGGTGATGATAGCTTTCGTCATTGTTTAAGTGCTGTCTGCTAGGTTTCTCCACTGGAAAGTTACTGTTTTCTCCCTTTCATATGCTAGATTTTCAAAGTAAGTCCAGCCCTTACTCAAAGAGAGTGGGGATTTAGCTCCATCTCCTGGAGGGGAGGATACATATATGAATATATATATAGATATAGATATCTATATGTCTATATATCTATACATATATAGATATTTGGAATTCTTCTCTAAGGAAGATGTGTTTCTTCTCCCTGTTTATTCAATCATTTTTTTATATCTGTATGGACCCATAATCTAATACTATGTTATTCTGTTATTCAAATTATTCCAGCTTTGGCCATTGGGTGCTCTTTCAGATTGGCTCCTATATGCTTTTATTATGCCCCATCCTTTTTTTTAAAATTAAACTTATTGGGGTGATAATGGTTAGTAAAATTACATAGGTTTCAAGTATACAATTCTATAATACATTTTCTATATATCACATTTACACCATAAATTTTAAGGTTCTTTTTGTACCAGAACTCTTTATTGTGTGTGCTGTTTTTAAGGCATTCCTTTGTAAAGAACATTCCTTTTAGTTTTAAAAGACAAAGGCTGGCCAACTTGATGGTTATTAAGTTTAGAGAATATAACTGATTCAATAGTTTGAATGAGTGCTGGAAATGGAAATAAAATTGGTGATATGAGAACAGGTTTCAAAAGCACTTTTAATTTAACTGTCCCTTTGAACTATTAAATGCACACCTTGCTTAAAACTTTGTAACCCAGGTGGAACAACGTCATTTGCTATTAGAAATATTTTCTTCATCTAAAAATTAGAATAACCAGTGGGTATCTTCCAGATAGCAGGCCAAAGGTAAATGTGTATTGAATTAAATTGAATTCTAACAAAACAAAGTTATTTAAAAGAGCAGATCTCTCTCTTGATAAGAAAGCCTGTATAAAAATGATGAGAAAAAACTAAATCTGAACCAGGGTTTAGTCTCCATAAATGTCTATGTGCCTCTGATCTACCATATTGCACTGGATTAGGAGAAGACTTGACTAAAGGTTTGGGTGGATTGCTGGCTACAATGTGACAACTATCAGATTTAACTCTGTATTCTGTAAACAAAGTGAGCATTATATTTGCATCTTTATGCCCACTGGAAGAACAAATGCATTGTCAGATGATAAAAACATATGAGGAATTCACTTGTTATTTTAACAGGGATTGGCAAACTTTATCTATCAAGGACTAGATAGTAAATATTTTAGGTTTTGTGAGCCGTAGGGTTTCTGTGACAGTTACTGCAGGTGTAGCAAGAAAGCAATCATAGACAATATATAAATGAATGAGGGTGACTGTGTTCCAATAATACTTTATTTATAAAACGGAGTAGAATGGATTTATCCTGGGGGCTGTAGTGTGCTAACCCTGATTTAGAAAAAAAGTCAGAGGAACATAGCTTTTTAGTGTTAATTTTTTTATGAAATGAAACAGTGAACAGCCTGACTTTGGTTTTCACCTCACTTCTTTAATTTTCCTTTTGGGATATTTTGCTGTTGAATCTTAAATGTAAGTAAATAGTTCATCCTGTCTCTCTCCTAAATACTCACTCAAAATGAGTGAGTATATCGCAAATATTTTGCCATCTGTTTTTGATTTAGCACAATCTTTCATCTTTTCTGTATATACATTATAAAAGTTTATTTTTAAGGCAAGATAACTTTGTGTGTTTGCCACACAATCACCTTTTATTAATATTTTTTTTATCCAGGATGAGTTCTTGTCATTTTTTTCCGTTATTTGTTACCCACTTTATCCTTCCTTTTGACATATTAAGGCATTCTTGATTGCTTATATTTATGATACTGTGTCCTGCCTGTACGCCACCAAAAGTAATTTTCTCTTTGCCTCTTGCTTGAGAAACTTCCATTGCCTACATCTGTCTTCAGTTTCAGCCTATCTGATTTCAGAATTTTTCCACTACGTGTCTCCCTCCCAAACTCTTAGCTTCAGATCACTTTCTTTCACTGTTCATTCTATTTCTCCTTTCTTGACCCCCCTTTCTGTTCTCCCAACCCACTAATCCCTGGAACACTACCCAGTTGGGGACCGCTCTTTCACTTGGATAGTTCCATTTAACCAGGACTCCTCCTCCCTCTGATACACTTCCTCCTTTTTAAAGGGCTGACAAACAGCCGTCCTTTTCTGAGTCTGTAACTTAGGCTTAGGATGGTGAGATAATATGTAACAGTTGCATTATGGAAAAAAGCAGGTAATTTCCAATTCTGTCTGGACCTTGTGTGGTTCTGAAGGATCCATAGGCAGCGACATTTTCTGTGTCAACTTAGTATCTAGTATCATTCTTTTAAATTTGTCTTGGGGGCTTTGCACACTCAGACTCCATTTGCTTTTGTTTACTGTTAACAGAAGCTGCAACATTCATGCAGAAATAATCATGGACTTGGCTGATAGAACACAAGGAAGAAGAGAAAAGGGAAATAGAAAACCCTCTGTCATTTGACTGCTCTGTCAGCATAAAACTACTAGGTCTCTCTCAGCTAAAAGAGCAGTTTTAAAGGATGCTGTAGAGTTGTTTATTTTGGAATCATTTTTCAGCTGATAATTCACCAAATCTTTTAGCTTAGCCTTCTGAGTATGCAGATAGATATTGTGAAATAATAAGACATAAAATGGAAAATCTCTTCCGTTTGTCTTGGTGTTTGATAATGTATGCGACCTCTCTGGGTGGTTTAAGCGGTTTAGGTGCATTCTATGAAAGGGGAGCTTTTAATGACAAAACTAATGTGATTATCTGAGTGAGTGTGAGAGAGGTATTGAAGCCTTAGAGAATGAAAATCTGTTAGAAAAGCTGAATGTATCTGCTTAATCCTTTCTCTAATGTGGATGGACCATACTCTCTGAGAGGAGAGATTGGTCTTTTTTCTTTCTATTTTTAACCTATCTTCTTTCCTTCTTCTTTTAAAACATTTTCCTTTGCCCCCTTTTTCTTTCTCTTATTCAAATGCTTATCCTCATAGGTGGAGGGACATTGAAAGCTTTTAAGCAAATCGTTATCTTTACTGCTTGTGGACTCAAAGGGAAGAACCTAAATATTTGGGTGCAGAGCTGATTAGTTTGGTACTAGGGTTGGAATGTTCTACTATCTCTGTGATTTCTATACTCTTTAAAATCAGAATTATTAAAATGGACTTGTAATTCTCTTTTTAAGCTTTTCCTGAATGCTTTACCTTTGTTCTAGGAATTAGAAAGTGAATTAATCCAAACAATTGTCACCCCTATAAACTTTAATTTAAAAAAAAAGTGAATTAAATCTGTCCATTTCATATGATTCTTGAGATTTACATTACTATTTTACAGTTTTGACTATTGCATAATAAAAAAGTTTTATGATTTTGTATTATCACAGAATCCCTTCTAAGTTTTTACCTGAAACAAATAAACTTAGAAAAATATAAATACAATCTAAAACCAAAAGAAATTGTTGAAAAAATTGAGCATGAGATTACAGATATATTTAGGCACTATTCGTGTTGTTATTTGTCTCTTACACTGTAATGTCAGAGTTGAGTATGTGTAGTGTAGTGGGTACAAATGGAAGCTTCAGAGTGAGTCTGTATTTGAATCCCACCTCTGCCACTTCCTGGCTGTGTGGCTTTGGGCAAATTTCTTAACCACTCTGTTTCATACGCAACATAGGGATGATAGTAATTGTAATTTTGATTAGGGTCATTATGATGATTTGATAGGACCTGGTATATAGTAAGCACTAAATTGATGCTAGTTATATAATAATGACAATAACTGTAAGTGTTATTGTATAATATCAGGGAGACAGATTGTTATACCAGGACTTTGTGGTCAAAGTGTGAGTTGAGAACCTATATTCACAGTTTTAAATTGTGTACCTGTAGCCAGACCTCTCTGAGCTTTTCCTCCTCTGTGAAATGGGAAAGGTCATTTCTGTGTTTCTCCCTGGGTCATTGTAGACAAAGTCACTGACCTCAAGGAACATTCACTAGTGGTACTAGCAGTCTCAGCCCCAGCTGCCCCTGTATCAGTAAATTTACAGCATAAGTAGGAGTGTAGTGCCTTATGTAGAAATTGTTTAGAAGACACTGTTTGTTAGTATCCACAAAATAAATAGAAAGTATAGTACAAGAGCTACCTCCATGTTGAGTATTTGAATGGAAGTGGTTAGCAGGGACTCTTTCCTTGTTGTCTGATTAGATCATAGCCATAGATCATTTGCTACATAACAAATTACCTATGTAAACAGTCATCAGATTGCCCTCATCAAGTGAGTAATACCTGTGAATTATGAGAGTAATAGCTGTAAATTAAAAGCTGAAGTATTATATAAGGTTGAACCAAGCATGCCAATATTTGACTGTGTTTGACTTATACACAAGGCAATTTCATAGGGTTCAAATTAACATTTACGTAAGTGTTGTGTGCATCCTACAGACCTTTAACAAAAGTATATGAATATCTCTTTTTAAATTACTGTAGTCTTTGAATATGTATGGGAAGTATGGGAATAGTCCTGAAGTTTTGCCACTATGACTTCAGTACTTTTTGGAAAACTTCATTCACTCTTTGCTACCAAAATTGTTAAGGAAGTGCATAGAAATATTAATATGTGTTATGTTTTTATGCTAGAGGATGATGTTTGGACTCATAAAATCTTTGAGTTACAAAGGAACTTTAGAACCACCTAAAATTTAAACTTTTCGTTAGTAAATTTGCAAAAAAATTTTAGGCGGTATTTTTCTGGCCTTCTAGCTAGCATATTGTTAGAATTATAAATTGGTTCTTTCTATAAGACAGTTTAACAGGATGTAGCAAAGGCCTCAAAAATGTTTATTTCCTTTGAACCAGTAAAACAATTAAGGGTATATGTAAAGATTTAGCCCCATGGGTATTTATTTTAGCCTTATTTGTAATAATGAAGGATTGTGCGTGATACAAATGACCAATAGTAGGGTTTCTCCAGTTATTCCTCAGCTCTGCATCCTGATTGCTGCCCTCAGGATTTTTTCATGTTGGCTCAGTGTCCTTAAAGTGTGGTGCTGAGCACTGGGTACCAGGGAGATCTGACATCACAGAGGACGGCAGGCCCAGGGTAGCCATTAATCTGGACATAGAATTTCTGTCATTAGAGGCCAAGTTTCTGACCATGATCTTCCATTTGTGTAACTGGGGCTGCAGAAACCCAGGTATTGTCAGCTGGTGCTGGTCCCCAGCCATGCTTGTGTCTTTTCAGGAGTGACAGTAACTTCTGTTTGCAGAGATGGCTATTCATGGGGACTTTTTTTCTTTGCCTGACAGAAGCCCAGTGTTCTAGCTCTGAGAGGAGATCTGATGCCAGCATGTGAGTCACACTCACTTGCTACTGTTCTTTTCCAGAGTTTTTAGGCCCCTTGTCGCTGCACTTCAGCAGCCCCCTTTCCCCACGCCCAGCTTGCATGGTCGCCCTGCCTCATCTACCATGTCTACCATGCTGCAGTTGAACATAATGCTCTTCTCTGCATTCCCTGTGTCTACTCTGTAGTACTGTGCTGCATTTGGAAGGAGCCAAGTCCACTATTTGTGTCCACATTCAGGAAAGAATGCTGATTGGCTGTTGGCAATAGGTAGTTTAATAAATTCTGTGATTGGTTTTGATGTCCATATT
Source organism: Rhinolophus sinicus (assembly GCF_036562045.2). Taxonomy (NCBI): domain Eukaryota; kingdom Metazoa; phylum Chordata; class Mammalia; order Chiroptera; family Rhinolophidae; genus Rhinolophus; species Rhinolophus sinicus. The sequence goes on from NC_133756.1 coordinate 112,185,012, forward strand.
TTCTTGGGTATTTCTGATTGATGTATTTCTTTGGAGCATTTTCTGAAAAAAGTGCTATACTTTAGGTATTTTTTGACTTACCATGAATAATTGAGAGTTGTCAGAATAGTAAAACACTGTTTTGCCTTTTTCGTTCAACTTGTATTTCCTTATTACTTTAGGTTTCGGAAGCTCTCAGTTTAGCTCAATTCTGTTTCTTTATGTACACCCTAAACTCTGGTATGTGAGCTCACAGTTACTTTTTTAAGGTACAGTATATTCTGTTATTTGGACATCTTAATTTCTGACTTTTTTCAAACTCAACATTTTCAAAAACTTATTGGGAATAATGCATACTCCATCCATCTCCCTTTTGGGAAGTCACATTGTAATTGAGTGTGTTAAAGCCTCTGAGAAATCTTACAGTTAAGAAAACTGTTCACATTTTCTAAGGCATTTCTTAAAATTGACATGAAACCTTTTTTTTTTTTTTCACAAAGTATCATTTAACCTTCCTTAGAAATATTGTGCTGAATACATTTGGGGAGAGGCATTCAATTTTTTCTTTAATTCATTTCGTTTGTCTTTTCAAGTTTCCCTTTTGTTCAGGAAAGTGTTGCTGGAAGCTGGTCCTAGGCAGAACTGTGATGAGAGACTGGGTTTGCTTGTGGCCACTTACCTCCTTTCTCAGTGTCCTGCTTTCCTGACCGGGAGTATATCCCTAGCCCAGGCCCCAGGCCTTGTAGCTCCTGATGCCCAAAACTCTCTCTGAAGTGGGGTTACTGGGCCCTTTCTTTCCTGGCTCCTCCTCTGGATTTATCTCTCTTTTTTTTGTCAGAACTTGCCTGTTGTGTATATTTTCCCATATGAAATGAGTAGGGACTGGATCACTGAATTCATATGAAGGTGTTAATAGAGGATGGAAAGTTAATGTGGTTTCCTTGCCATTGTGGCTATTTGCAGTTTTACAAGGGGACACTGCCTAAACTTTTTAGCGTAATTGGTAAGATGTACATTTCACGACCAGCAAGACCTGGGGTTGAATTTAGGCCCTACATTTACTAGCTAGATGACCTTGAATAAGCTGATTTAACCTAAGAATCGGTTTCTTCATGTAAAATAGTCGATGATTCTATATCTATCTGATAGGATTGTTTGAGGATTAAAAGGTATAATGGTTGTAAACCCAGGGCTCGGTAATTAGTATGGTTGTTATTATTCAGCTATGATTCCATTGCGTGTGATTTTCCCCCGATAGTTTATTGTGAAAATTTTCAAATACAGAAAAGTTGAAATTGGACAGTGAGCACCCATAAACCTACCACCTAAATGCTATAAATAATATTTTGCTATATTTGATTTATCACACATACATTCACCTATCCATCTTTCTATCTATCCTTCATTCCATCTTATTGTTAAATGCACTTCGAAATAAGTTGCAGACATCAATACACTTCCTAGATGCTTCAGCTTTAACATCATTAACTAGAGTTCAATATTTATAGTTTTTTGAGGTTCAATTTACATACAGTAAAATATACAAATTGTAAGTGTAATGTTTGTTGTGTAACGCAGACACCTGTGAAGATATGGATTATGGTATTTCCATACCCCCGAAAGTTCTCCATGCCATTCTCTATTCAAGTCCCTTCCTTCAACCCCAATTTTGAGTATCACCTGATTTTTAGTACTAAAATTTCAAGCACTGATATAGCCTAGTGATGGGGAGTATTTCGGAGCTGGGGGACTGTCTGACCTGCTTATCACACCATAGGCATTGGAGCTTGGTGTAGTTTTTCCATAAGAAATTTTATGAATTTTGTATTTTTATAAAAATGTAGTCATTCATTCAGAAAACATTTAGTTGCTAGGTAACCTTGCTAAGTGGTGAAGGAGACATTCTGGAATCAAATGAGTGCTGCACAGCATTACAGGGGCTCTGATAGAAACAGGCACAGGGCATAGTGGAGGCATAAAGAAGGGAGTGATTTAGTTTTCCTGACTTGAGGGCATAGGCACTGATGACTCATAGGGGAGGTGACACTACTTGAGCTGAGTATTGTAGAAGAGGAGTTGGTGTTTGCCAGGCATTAGTAGAGTGAGAGGGTGGGAAAAGGGCATTTCTGGGTGAGCCAAGGCCAAGAGGAAGGAAAAAGGAGCTTGGTATCTGGAAATGGTTTTGCTAGGCGGGAGCAAAGGCTGCAGGAGGTGAAGCTTCAGTGGCAGGTGGGGAAGACTTTGCATGCCATGCAAATGACTTTGGTTTATTTCTGTAGCTTGGGAAGTAATTTAAGAGGTTTATTCATTAGTGAAGGGATTATACTCACAAGGTAATCAATGCAGTTAAGCAATGAGGTTAAATGCTTATGAGTTTTGCGATCAAATCAAAGTCATGTCTTCTTTGTTTTATTGCACTGTAATTTTATATTCATGTTCTGACTCTTCTTTTATCTCTGTAAAATGACAGGTAGTGTGCCAGTATTTCAAAAATCCCGATGTATCTGATGCACAATTGCTGCAGAATATTTTCCAAGCTCTGAATGTATATTACAATTATTCAGGCCAGGCGAGATGTCTGAATATTTCAGAGACATCAACTAGAAGTCTGGGATCCCTGGGGTGGAGCTATCAGGTAAGTATATATAATTTTCCCAAGTGGAACTTAACTTTTCACTGATATGGTTGTGCTGTCACAGAGTTCACAAGATGTTGTCACCTAAGTTGGATCTCGATCTGGGCTCTGTAACCTTACACTCTGAGACCGTGGATACATTTTTTCATTCATTCATTCATTCACTCATTCATTCATTCATTTATTCAATCATCATTGTGAGTACTTACCATGTGTCAGGCACCCGTCTAGATTCCAAAGATAGAAAGATAAATAAGACATGATCTTACCATGAAATGTAGCTTATTGAAAAAGAAGAGTAAACTAATATTACAGTAGGTCTTGATAAGTCCTATAAAGGAAGCATTTTATGAATAAATAAAAGAACTTGACTCTCTCTGAGCCTCTATTTATTAATCTATACAATGAGAATAATAATAGTAAATAATAATAAATAATAATAATAGTACTTTCCCTCCAGAGTTGTTTTGAGGATTAAATATGAAAATAGATGTGAAAGAAAGCAGTTTACAAAGAAGGAATATGTAGCCCTAACTTCTGTGACTTCTCAACTGTGCCTTTCCAGGAATAATGAGAGGTGATTGGCGTAGAGGTATAAAGAGCATGGGCTCTGAAGCCAGACTGCCTGAGTTCAAGCCCTGGCTTGGCTGCTTACTGGCTGTATGACCTTGGACAACTTATTTAACCTCTTTGTGCCTCCTTTTTTCACTGGATTCTTCTGGTGTGCTTTTCCAGGCCTGCACAGAAATGGTCATGCCCTTCTGTACGAATGGTGTTGATGACATGTTCGAACCTAGCTCGTGGGACTTGCAGGAATTTTCTGATGCTTGTTTTAGACAGTGGGGTGTGAGACCAAGGCCTTCCTGGATCACCGCTATGTATGGAGGCAAAAACATCAGTTCCCACACAAACATCATATTCAGGTAAGTTTTTGCCGGTTCAAAGAAACATTTGGGTTAATGGAGACATTTGTAGAGTAGCTGAGGACATAGAACCAGGAAAGTGTTGGACAGTAAAATAATATAGAATACAATAGTGGTATCCATCATGTTGTCCTACTCCTTGAAAGACACAAGATGCTGAGAAGAGGTAAGATTTTATACTCATTACCAGTGTGCTTTTTAAAGGCTTCAAAACAACATGGCAACAAAATTAAAATATTAAAAAACATTCCCCAGCACAATATCAAGCATCATCTGTTTTTCTCAATTGGTCTTACTATTGTTACTGTTGTTAGTAATCGTAATAAAAAATTTCCAGTGTTTAATCAACAAACACTTTTAAAGTGCCCCATGTGTTCTGTTCCAGGTACTCATTATATGAGACACTTTAAGTAAATTACCTAAAATTGAATCCTCACAACTCTGAAGTAATGGTTATAATCCCTCTTCACTGAGGGGGAAAGTGAAGGTCACTGTGTTCATTCACTTGCAAAGTTCATCCAGGTTTGTTTTAGTTACTAAGTGATAAAGCCAGATTTCAGCCTTGGCCTGTTTGACTACATTACACTGCTCCTGTAGTGACATATTTGGTATTGATTCATATCAGACTTAATCGAGTAGACTCTATGTGGGTCTGATTGTGACTTTAAAACTTCCTTATTTGGGCTTGTATATTAGGTTGTCAGCTATTAAGAACAGCAACCAGTTAATCAAAAAATTTCCCCAAATCTCTATGGAAATAGTAGAGAGATACCCATACATACCTCTTAACCTGGAGCTATTGTTTAAATTGTAAATGTCATTCTTTTGCAAGCTGTTCTACACAAGAGTCAGATTTGGTCTTCGTGATGCTCCCCAGCTTTTAGGAGAGAGAAGTTCTGTTTTGAGTGAAGGGTCACTCTCTGCGTTCAGGCAGGTAGCACTGCCCACTTTACAATCTATTTTATTGCTTTCTTGCCACTTTCTCACCCAACAGGGTACCAACCCAAAATAAAAGGTGAAACACTTTAATGGAAAACTTAAAGATTCTTTTTGTTTGATTTCCTTAAATTGTGTTCCTTGTTCTCAATAAGATTCTTCAACAGTATACTTTTCAGCTCAGGCTTATAAATGTGACAGTTTAACAAATAAATCTATTTAGGGTCTTTCAGGAAACTGTGCCAAACTAGGGGGTTTGAAAGCAGGGAAACATGAAAGGACTGAGAGGACTGAAAAAGATAAATACAAGCCTTGGGTCTCTGGGCTCATCTTTGTTCCTCAGAGGAGGAAGTACTTTGTTAATTTCTTGTTTTCCTTTAGGAGCTTATCTCCATGTGGTATTTATATAGATTCTCTAGCAGGCTGACACTTTAAGCTCCTACTGCCTTGCTTTGACCTTATAGAGCTGCAGTTCAGTACAGTCTTTAAATCCTAATATGAAGGTTTCAACATGAGTTTTGGCCAAATACATTGTCCTTTTTTATTATTATTATTATTGGATTCAACCGTTACAGATAAGTATTTTAGGTATTTGTCCTCATATTATTTTCCTCAGTCCTTTAAAATAACAATCATCATCATTATCATCATCACTGGGAGGGGTACAGATTTTGTGAGAAAAGTTTGGATAATAGAACTGAAGGCCATAGGTGGAAATTATAGCTGAGTGTTAAAAACTTTTAGTTCAGTGTTAAGACAGGACTTTCTAATAGAGCTGTGCAAAGGTAGAATGAGCTGTCTTAAGTAAAATTACTCAAGCTCTTTGATGCTGTTTTCTCTTCTGTAAAATGAGGATAATAATACCACTCACCTCCTCAAGTTGTGATGCCTAAAAGAGTTAACCCAGTGAAGTACTTGGCCCTGAACTGGCAACTATATATGCTCAAAAACTATTTGTTGAATGAATAAATGGAAATACACTCTCTACCTTGCACTTGGCATTGAAGCCACAGGGAACTGTTTATTTGTCCATGAATGTCCTTTCCCTCCCCCCTTTCTCTCCTTTTCTTATAACTCAGGCATCCTCCAAGATACCTTCTCTGACTCCTCCCACGGGGTTAGGTTTCCCCCACCCCCTAGTGCCTGTGACTGTCACTAGCATTCTTTGTGCAGATTGTCTGTGTTTCAGTCTGCCCCGTGAGATTGTTGACTTCTTAATGACAGAGACTGTCGTAATCATCTCTGTGCCTCAAGCACCTGCTGCAGGGACTGGCACATAATGGATTCCTGATAAGGGAGTGTATTGATAAGGATATGAGGAGTGAAACACAGAGCTCAGGAAGGCTTCAGGGGCTTTGTGCAAGTTTAAAGGCAGGACTGTATGAAGACGCTGGCTTATCTTTCTGCAGTGGCAAGTCGACTTTTAAAAAGAAATCATTTCCCATATGCTGCTAGGTGTGAAAAAGCCAATGTAAAAAATTTTAAAGTTATTTTAAAAATTCAAAATTCTTTTGCTTTTCTGAAGAAAGCACATTCCCAAAATAAAGGAGACGCCTCAGGTGTCTCTGTTCTGTGTACTTAGTGACTCCCAGGTAGGAAACATTTCTGGTTGATGAGGAAGAAAATGTCCAAGAAACCAGGTAAAAATGTCTTTATATTCATGCTTCTCTCCTTAGGTTGCCTCACACAAATCCAAGCGTGACTGCTTCTCTGAGTGGAAAGTTCAATCTGTAATGGTTGAATTGGAGATTTGCCAGTTAAGAGCTTGGGCTTTGAAGTCAGAGAGACCTGGGTGCTGTCCTGTTTCTTCACCGAGTTAGCTGCGTGGCCTCAGGCAGATGGCCGATTTGTATGAGTTAGAAATAATGACTGCCGAGCGGGGTTATTTCAGGGAGTAGAGAGACTATTATGGAAGTGAACACTATGGGGACAGAGATTTTGTCTGTTCACTGCAGAAATCACTGTGCCCAATCAGTGCCTAGCACATGGTAGGCACTTAGTAAACATTTGTTGAATGAATGAGAACTTAATAAATAGTAGCTATTAATAGTTCCATTTCAACAGTGATTTTGTTGGAAGGATTTTTACCCCCAAACCCAACTAGTAAGAAATTATCTTACCAATGGTCATTCTCAGTTATTTAAATATAAATTCAAAAGGGAATTCCTGAGAAGCTGGTTAATTTTAGCATCATTTCTCAGGCAAATTAATTGTTGCTAGCAATTAAGTGATGCTCACTGTTGGGATTTTATCCAGGCATCTGCATTCTCCTGTGAAAGCCATTATTATGTTTGTTTTGCTTTGTTTTCATAAATTTCCTAGTGACTGGTTTAGCTTTCACTTGTCTAGGACCAAGAAATTCAAGTCCGTGTGCATCTTAGGTTTCTCAGCAACTCCAAACACTGTTGCTAAGTCACTAAGTTGATTCAGATGACCTTTTAAATCAAATGCAGTTTGCTTATTATGTGGCTGTTAGGATAGCTTTTTTGTTTTGCAAATAATGGAGTTTCCTATCTGGGTTGGTCCTGTCAAATGGGAATAATGATAAAGACAATTTGTTCACTTAAGAAAATCTAACCGCTTGTGTAGTTTACTTTAAAAATTTATCTGGTAGTTAAAAAGTAAAGATCCTATTTGTGAGTTTTCCCTTTTGTTTTTAATAAAACCAAAAAAGTACACTTTTAGAGTAACTATTTTTTTCAATAATGATGTTATTAAGTTGCAATTGAATTACTTTTTTTTAAAAAGAAAAGTATGGTGAGAATTTGTGTTGGGAATTTAAACTTGCATTTCAAATACGCATATATTTAATGTACCTGAATGCATATTTTCTCTTTGAATTTGTACATTAGAAAAGATTACATTAGCTTTGCTGAGTGAATTTCTAGCAGAAATGCTTTCACATCTCTTTTCATGATTCCTTTAGCTCTCAGAAATAACACTTCTCATGCTTACAGAATATAATAATAACTATAATAATACTGCACATTCATGTAGTATTTTATAGTTTATACCTTAATTCCATATGTATTATTTAACTTGTACCTTATAATATCTCTGTGAGGGAGGTGTATTATCTTTAAGAAATTTTGGTGGGGAGGTAATAATTGTGTGCTTTGAGGGTCAGAGAGGTAAGGTGACTTACCCAATGCCATGTGGCTAGTAAGGGTATGAAACTTAGATCTGCTGACTTAGTTCATTGTTCTTGCCACTTCTGTACACAGCTGAAGGTCAGTCTCTACATCTGTATATTAATCACTTATATCAACTCTTTTTTCTCATGTAAAAAGTACTGAAGTCATTTACATGTTCTGGAACTTGCATGTATGTATGTTTTTATAGATCTCTCTTAGGTAGGGCATGTGGTATAAGGCCAAAGACAAACTAGACATTTACATTCCCTTTTTACTCAGTAAATATTTTCATGACTCTTACCCTGTGCTATAGTAATAGACAAAACAGACAAAAGTCCCTGCCCTTGGGGAGTTCTTGTTTGAGAAATAGATAATAAACAGATAGCACCTAAAAATATATTAGGAGATAAGTGCTAAGGAGGAAAAAATAAACCTGGGCTATCTATGAAATGTCGGGTGGTGAGGGGAGGGGTGAAATTTTCAATAAGAGTGGTTAAGAAGACCGCACCAAGGGGTGACTTTTGGAAAATGATCTCTAGCTATGAGTTTGGTGGGGTCAGAACACTCCAAACAGAGGAGTAAGCAAGAACAAAGGCCTTGAGAGGTAAATGTCCCCCACATGTTCTCCTCCGGGTATAGTAAGGAGGTGAGTGTGGCGGGAGTAGAGTTAATGAGGGAGAGAGTAGCAGGAGTTGAAATCAGAGAGGCAGCAGAGAGCTCAGATCATGTAGATAGAAACTTGTAGAACCTGATAAGGACTTTGGTTTTTACTCTGAATAAGGTGGGAAAACTTGGAGAGTTCTGAGCAGAGGAGTGACATAATTTGATTCAGGTTTTAATAGAATCAAAGTGCCCTGTATGCAGAGCAGGGAGACAAGAGTAGAAGCAGGAAGGTCAGTAAAAGTCTACGCAGGCTAGAGATAGTGGTGATCTCTACGCAGGCTAGAGATAGTGGTGATTATAATATAATGATCAAATGTAAAAGGCTTTGTAAACTCTAAACCAGTCTATGCATGTGTGGAGTTAATAGTACCAGGGAACAATTCAATTGGCAATAGCATCAAGAATAAAGGACTCAGGAATAACTTCTTCACAGAAGAAGTTACAAAACATTGTTGGGAAAAATTGAAGATCTAAACAAATGGAAAAATGTCTTATGTACTTCTGGAAGAGGTAGTATTGTTAACATGTCAATACTCCACAAATTGATCTACAGGTTCAGTGCAATCCCAATGAAAACCCAGCTGGCTTTTTTACAGAAATTGACAAGCTCATCTTAAAATTTATGTAGCCAAAATAGTCCTGAAAAAGAACAAATTTGAAGAACTCATACTTCCTGGTTTCAAATTCATACTTCGTAGTTTCAAACTTATAATGCTTCCGTAATCAATACAGTGCAATACTGGCATACAGATAGATATAAGCATCAGTGGAAGAGAATTGACAGTCCAGATCAACCTTTACATGTATGGTCCATTGATTTTCAGACAAGAGTGCCAAGATACTTCACTGGAGAAATAATAGTTTTTTTAAGAAATGATGCTCGGAAAATGATATTCACTTGAAAAAGAATGAAGTTGGATCCCTATTTCATACCATACAAAAAAAAACTAACTCAAAATGGATCAAATGATTTAATTGATAATTTAAAAATGGGCAAGGATCTGAATACACATTTTTTTCAAAGATGCTGTGAAATATCTAATCAGCACAAGAAAAAATGCTCAATACCATCAGTCATTTGGGAAATGCAAATCAGAACCACAGTAAGGTTCATTTGACATCCATATGGAATGGCTAAAATCAGGAGATGGGGAATATGGTGAAAAAAGTGAAGGGGAATATAGTCAATAATATTGTGATAAATTTTCATGGTGACAGATGTTTACTAGAAAGAGTAGAGTAATCACATTGTAAGGTATAAAAATGTTGAATGACTATGTTAATCACCTGAAAGTAATATAACTAATGTAACATTGTATACCAATTATACTTAATTTCTTTTTAAGTGAAAAAAAAAGACAGGTAAGTGTTGGCGAGGATATAGAGAAATTGGAACCCTCATATGTTGCTAGTGGGAAATGTAAAATGGTGCAGCCACTTTGGGAAACAGTTTGGCCGTTCATCAAAAGGTTACATCACCATATATACCAGAAATTTCATTTTTAGGTATATACCCAAGAGAAATGAAAACATGCATCCATGCAAAAATTTGTATACAAATGTTCATAGGAGCAATATTCATAATAGCCAAAAATGGAAACAACACAAATGTACATCTGCTGAATGGATAAAGAAAATGTGGCACATTCATACAATAGAATTTTATTTGGCAATAAAAAGGAATAATGTACTGATATGTGTTACAATATGGATGAAACCTGAAAACATGCCAATGTGAAAGAAGCCAATAAAAAAAGACTACTTATTGTATGATTCCATTTATGTGAAATGTCCAGAATAGGCAAATCTGTAGAGACAGAAAGTAGATTAATGGTTGCCTGTGGCTGAGAGTAAGGAAATCTGGGATAAGGGAATGGGGATTATTAACTGCCAATGAGTATGGATTTCTTTCTGGGGTGATGAAAATGTTTAAAATTGTGGTGGTGATGGTTGCAAAACTCTAAATACACTAAAAGTTATTGGATTGTACATTTTAAATGGGTGAATTTTGTGGTAGGTAAATTATATCTCAACAAAGCTGTTAAGTATTAGGGATGCTGTCTGTGATTCTAATAGATTCTTATTCAGCTAAATAGCCTATATCGGTGACTGATCCTGTTTACATCATTCTGAAAGGTGTTGTGTGAACCAGCCAAGACTGGTAACCTAGTGGCATTTCCTTAGCTTTAAAAGCTGATGTAAAGTGGGGATCTTTGAGTAATGACCAAATCTTCTGATTCATTTTCAGAGGAATTTTTTCAGTTTCAGAGGAATTTTGTCAGTTTCAGAGGAATTTTTTCAGTTTTACCACCCTATTTCCCAAAGTACTGTATTACAAGGGAAGTATTATTAAAAAGAGGAAGGTTTTTTGTTTGTTTTTTTAAAGAGCTAAGAAATAATTAGCATTTTGAAAATGGAAGGTTTTCTCTATCACCTTGGTAGTTAGATCCTGGGAAAGAAAGAAAGCAGCATTAATTGAGGGGCTCCTATGCGCCTGACACCTGTGCTTACCAAACACATCCACATATGCTGTCTGTTTTGACCCTTACAACAGCCTCATGGGGTAGGCCTGTGTTCTCTGTTTCCCAAATTCCAAGTCCTGATACCATCTGGAGTGATACATGGGGCACCACTTTCACTCTTCTCTCTGGTCCTATTTCTTGCACTTGGTTATGAAGCACCTTTCTATATGACAGATTAGATCCTCAGATCAAATCTCCCACGTTATAAGCTTGTAATTTTAGATGTTATATTTATAAAAGAGGTTTCTCCTATCTGACCTGCGTGTAGATATGAAAAACTGACAATGTTATTTTTTCTTCTCTCCCTCACTTAGCAATGGTGACCTAGACCCCTGGTCCGGAGGTGGAGTAACCAAGGACATTACGGACACCTTGGTTGCCATCACTATCCCCGACGGGGCCCATCATCTGGATCTCCGAGCCAACAATGCCTTTGATCCCAAGACTGTGCTATTCGCCCGCTCCTTGGAAGTTAAATACATGAAGCAGTGGATCATAGATTTCTATGCCAGCCTGAGAGGGAAGCACTGAGCAATTTTGGACCATTTTCAGTTTCTTCTTTTGTGTTCAGTCCACCCACATTCCCATTCACCTTGCTTTTCTACATATAATTACTTTCCCTTGTGTATCATTAGGTTTGGTGGGGCAAAGGTTGAGCTAGATAGAAGAGGGTGATGATGACAGCAGCCATCCCACACCCAGGCCCTCACCATCTTTGTGCCACTCTCAGGAAGTGTCTCTTCATGACAGCTTTCCCGCACTATCAGTGGCCTCCTAATGAGCAGAGTTCCTGACTGCCTTTCACAAGAGGGAGAGTCAATTCCTTTGTTTCTCTGCAAGCAGGGATTTCTCTTGGTTTTGAGACTGAAGTCTTTTTGGCCCATTTCTCATTCCTCACCCTTGCCCTCCCAAAAGGAAAAGCAGAAGACAGATAAAAATTATGTAATTGGGGCTGGTAAAAAGGATGTACGATGCCAATCCAGGAAATAGCCATTTCTTTTGTACTTGGTTTAATGTCTTTGAACTGTGCCGTAAATAAAGAATAAGGCTGGACCTTATACCTGTGTGTTGCTTCTGAAGCTCACTCCAGCTGATGTGTGCACGGGGGTTGGCTGTTTTTGGAAAGTCCTTTAATTTTCTCTCCTCCACTTGGTAGCTTCTCTTAGTTCTGGGATACTTGCCACTGTGATACTGCCAGTAAGAAATCTGGCCTTTTTCTGCTCCGTTTCTCTTTGTTTCTAAGGTCAGTTTTCTGGTAATTTGGGTACATTTTGCCAGTTTAGGAAAATGACTGTGTTTTGCTTTTCCTTTTATATCAGAGCAAGCTTTTATATGCTATGGTCACTGATGATACTTTAGTAAGAAGCCTTTAAAAACTGTTGAATCAACTATTCAGACGGTGGAATGTAGTTATGTTTAGCATTTTGTGTTTTTTAATTTTGTTTTCTGGTGGTGGTTGCTGCTGTCATTAAAACCAGAAGTGTCAGGACACCAAGAGGCAGGTGCATGAGAACTTTTCTGTATGGCTTCCAAAAGACAAGCTGACTAATTCATGCGGGCAGCATATTTGACATTAATAAATGGCCGAGCCGGTCCTATTTCCAAAGGGTTGCCTTTCAAGCAGTTCTTACACTGAAACCTTTCTTCAGAAGAGCTTTTCTAGGATAACAAATAGGGTTGGATCAAAACCTTTCAGGGGCACAGAGAGAGACTAACAGTTTCTACTCTGTTAAAAGATTTCTTCCCCCTTATTTCTTTTCATTTTCTCTCAAAAAATTTTTTTATTCGCCCTGCGTTGGGAACATTTTCTGCTTTTTAAAAACTGTACCTTGATCTCGATCATTCTAAAGCACTCATTTTTTTCATTTTAAGTACAGATATAAAGTTAATTCTTGGATGAGAGAGTGAAATATTTCCCTTATTTCCTATGGCATCTGGGAGATACAGAAAAATCTTTGTCTGGTTTCAGAAGGCTTCAGCTCTCATTGTAATGAGTTGTCCATCAAAGCATTTGGGCACTATTTTCATTTCAGCATCAGAGAAAAGTCTGCTAGGGTGGGAATTTAAGGGTCAAAACAATACTAGTTTTTATTCTTTGTCAACTAAGAAGTTATATAATGCAGGGTGTATGGGTTTAATAGAGGATATTAATATTTGTTTTAAGATACTATTGATTTTTAAATATTTTCCTTGAAACCTTTTTACTTGTTTAAAATCTTTAAGATACTTTAGAACTTCATTTGGTGTTAGTTCTTGGATGAGTTGCAATTTTGTGAAGAGAAAAATTGCCAAAAAATGACTTTTTTGTAAGTATAATTTTATCCTATGTACATGTTTTTTAATGTGCATTTCATGACAGACAACAATCTTAACTAAAGTTAGCCTGATTATAATATGCTGACATTTAATTTTAAATTGCAAAAGAATTGGAACATCAAATAAACATTGTTTAAAGCATCCCTCTATTAAATGATGCTTTTGAAAGACTGTGATAGAGAGACAGAGAATTGGGGTGGGTTTTATTTTCTGTTTTTGTTACTTTACATGGAGTCAATGGATAGAACTAAAGAAAATTAGGGAGCTTAAGAGTTCTTGAGTCGAGATTATCCAGAGGAGTCAATACCTAGCCTAGCATATTAGACAGGGAAGGCTCCTCAGATATCTAGCCCAGCCCATCATTTGTAGGTGGTAGCATCGCTGCACAGAGAGAAAGGACTTGCATAAAGCCTCACAGCTCATTTTTGGAAGAACCAGACCTTGAATCCTGGTTTATTTGTTGTTTTCATTTTATTGGTGTAGCTTAATCTTTGGATTCAAGAAACAAAACCTCACGAAACCCATTTAAGCAAAAGAGGGAATTTATTGAAGCTATAGGAATAGCTCCAAGACTCGGGTAACTAGGAATCGTTGAGAGAATGGAACTGGGGTCTGGAAAGTCATTAAAAGTCAAGACTGCTATTTCTCTTTTTCACAAATTGACCAGCAATTACCAGTTGTCAGCCTGTAGGTCAGATTTGTTCCTCGGATGTTTATAGTTTGGCTAGCAGGCTAGAGTGTGCTTGTGCATAAGATTACCTGAAGGGCTGGTGAAAACATTGTTTGCTGAGCCCCACCCAAGCATTTGTAATACGTCTTAGGGTGGATCCTGGTAAGTTGCATTTGTAACAAGTTCCTGGGTGATGCTGGGGATCGCACTTTGAGAACCATTAGTAGAAAGACTTCTGAATTTCAGTGTCTTTACACCGGGTAGGTCCCTTCAGTTCATGTCACTCTTGTTGTCTTGCCTGATCCCATTTGAGTTTGGGAGCCCCGCTTAACATTTCTCTTCCCTCCCAGAGAGGCTGTGTCCCAGAGAGAGGCTTCCTTCCCAGAGAGGCTGTGTCCTCTCTGTAGAACAGCTTCCTCTTCTTTGCTTTTACAGGGCCCATGATGATTTCTAGAGTGCTGTCCTCAGACCCCTGAGACTGCATTACTTCACAAACCCACGACAACCCTCAGGTGGTTACGGAGGAACACAAGGTCATGAAAACATGGCTTCAGAGATACTCTGTTTTAGATGGGGGGTGGGGGCAGTTCACACAACTCAGTATATATCACACAATGTTTCTTAAAACAGCTGTCCAACAAAATGCCAACCACTTACGTAGTAGAAATCCACAGTTAAGCAAGGTTGGAAAATAATGGTTTAAACAAAGTTAAATATATTTTTAAAAATCTATAAATATACATTGTAACTCTTCAAAATGGTAATTGAGAATTCAACTTTGCCTTCTCTGACTTACAGAGTTACAGGCATAAAGCGTTGTTCAGGAACCCGGATAATACAGCCGTGAAAAAGAAGATAGTATCTGTTCTAATAAGGTTTACATTCTTGTGAGGGAAAGATGAAATGTCATATTATACAGAGAGTTGGTACAAATATAAGTGCTATGAAGAGTGGGGGCTCTAGCGGGGAATCTGAGATAGTGTGTGGGAATACAAATGCTTTTTTGAAATGTGACATATTAGCTGTCACCTAAATGATAAATGGAAGCTATATAGGAAGAGGAGTGGAGAAAAAGCCCTGAGTGTAGCATATTCAAGGAACTGAAAGAAGGCCATCATAATTGGGCAGCAATGACTACAGAGGAAGTGACATAAGATGAATTTGGAGACATGGGCAGGGAAAAAGCTTATTCCAGTCGACCGTGACAAGGAATCATAAAGAATGAGAATACATCAATGTTCCTTAATCAGGGCAGTGACATGAACAGATTTTCATTTAAAAAGATCCATCTGGAAAAATATCTCTTCAGATCCTCAGCCCATTTTTAAAGTGTTTCATTTATTTATTAAATTTATTGGGGTGACATTGGTTAGTAAAATTACATGGGTTTCAGGTGTACATTTTAATAATACATCACCTGTATATCACATTGTGCATTCACCACCCAGAGTCAGTTCTCCTATCACTATATATTTGACCCCCTTTTCCCTCTTCTACTAACCCACTCCCCTCTTACCCTCTGGTAACCACTAAACTGTTGTCTGTGTCTGTGAGTTTTTGTTTCTTTACTTTTGTCTTATTCGTTTGTTGCTTTCAGTTTTATATACCACATATGAGTGAAATCATATGGTTCTTAACTTTTTCTGTCAGACTTATCAACAAAACAAAGGCAACCAACTGAATGGAGGAGATGTTTGCAAACAACACCTCCAATAAGAGGCTAATATCCAAACTATATAAAGAACTCTTACAACTCAACAACAATAAAAAACAAACAATCCAATTAAAAAATGGGCAGAGAACTTGGACACTTCTCCCAAAAAGACATACAAATTGCCAACACATATATAAAAAACTGCTCAACTTCACTAGCTATTAGGGAAATGCAAACTATTTTTTAATTGGGTTGTTTGCTTTTTTGTTAGTTTTGTGAGTTATTTATATAGTTTGGATATTAACCCCTTATTGGATATATAATTTGCAAATATCTTCTCCCATTTAGTGGGTTGCCTTTTTGTTTTGTTGATGGTTTCCTTTGCTGTGCAAAAATGTTTTAGTTTGATGTAATCCTACTTGTTTATTTTTGCTTTTGTTGCCCTTGCCTGGGGACACATATCCAAAAAAATATTTCTAAGACCTTTGTTAAAGAGTTTACTGCCTATGTTTTTTTCTTGTAGGAGTTTTATGATTTCTGGTCTTATAGGGGTGAGAATAAGAATGAAAAGGTGAAGGGGAATAAGAGGTACAAATTTCGTTATGAAGTGAATAAGTCATGGGAATGTAATGTACAACATACGGAATATAGTCAATAATATCATAGTAACCTTAAAAAAAAAAAGATTACTCTGGCTGTAGAGAGGAGTGTTCATTGTAGGGTGCAAGCATATGATGTAGGAGGCCACTGCTGCTCTTGCTTAGGTAAGAGAATAGATAACTTTGATTAAGGTTGTAGAGGTGGAAATGACAAGTGGATGATTTGAGAGATTTAGTAAGGAATATTAATGGGATTTGGTGATGGGTTCTATATGAGTTGGGCAGATGTCAGGGATAATAATTTCTGGCTTGTGCACTTTGATGGATGGTTGTGTCATACACTGGAAAAGGAGCACCAGAGGGTAACCAGGTTTGGTAGGAAGATTATGAGTTCAGTTTAGTTTTGTTATGTGAGTTTTATGCACTTTATTTATTTAGTTTCAGGTATACAAAGCAACATAATAGTTAGACATTTAAACCCCTCATAAAGTGATAACCCACCCTTCAAGCTACTACCCCTCTGACATCTTATATAGTTGTTACAATACCATGGACTATTGTCCCTATGTTGTACTCCACATCCTGTAACTATATATATCTATATAGTTAGTTATAGTTGACACTCAATATTATTCTACTTCAGCTCTTCAGATACATTAGTCAGGCATCTACACCGTCTGTGACATGATCCCCCTGGTAAGTCCAGTGCCCATCTGGCACCTTACATGATCTTTACAACATTGTTGATCATATTCCCCACACTGTATTAACTATCAATTTATACTTCTTAATGCCTTCACCTTTTTCACCCTGCCCCCAACTCCATTCCCATCTATCACCCTGATCGATCTAGTATCTATCTGGCGCCATACCTGGTTATTGCAATATTATTGACTATATTCCTTATGCTATATACTACATCCCCATGACTACTGTATAACACCCCAATTTGTACTTTTTAATCCCTTCCCCTTTCACCCATCCTTAACCCCGCCTCCCATCTTAAAGAAGTCACTCTAAGAGTCCTTGTAATACTGGTTTGGTGGTGATGACTCATTCAGCTTTTTTTGTCTGAGAAGCTCCTTATCTGTCCTTCAATTCTAAATGACAGCCTTGTTGGGTAGAGCAAACTTGGTTGTATGTCATTGCTTTTCATCACTTGGAATATTTCCAGCCACTCCCTTCTTGCCTGCAAAGTTTCAGTTGAGAAATCAGCTGTTAGTCTTATGGGGGCTCTCTTGTAGGTAACTAACTGCTTTTCTCTTGCTGCTTTTAAGATTCTCTCTTTGTCTTTAACTTTTGCCATTTTAATGTCTTGGTGTGGGCCTCTTGATTTATCTTGTTTGGGACTCTCTGTGCTTTCTGGGCTTGTATGTCCATTTTCTTCACCAGGTTAGGCAAGTTTTCTGTCATTATTTCTTCAAATAGGTTTTCAATTCCTTGCTCTCTCTCTTTTCCTTCTGGTACCCTTATAATGTAAATGTTGGTATGCTTGATATTCACCCGGAGGCCCATTAGAGTTTCTTCAATTATTTGGATTCTTTTTTTTTGCTGTTCTGGTTGGGTGTTTTCTGCTACCTTATCTTCTACATTGCTGGTTGGATCCTCTGCTTCATCTAATCTACTGTTGATTCCCTGTAATATATTCTTCATTTCCATTATTGTGTCCTTTATTTCTGACTTCTGTTTTTATGGTTTCCATTTCTACTTTTATGAGATCATTGAGCATTCTTATAACCAATGTTTAGAACTGTGCATCTGATGGATTGCTTATCTCCATTTCACTTAGTCTTTTTCTGGAGCTTTGTCCTGTTCTTTCATTTAGGACATATTTCTTTGTCTCCTCATTGTGGCTGCCTCCCTGTGTTTGTTTCTGTGTATTAGGTAGGGCTGCTATGTCTCAGTCTTAGTAGAGTGGCCTTATGTAGTAGGTGTGCTGTGGGGTTCAGTGGCGCTGTCTTTCTGGTCACCTGAGCCACGTGCTCCAGATGCGTCCCTTGTGTGGGTTGTGTGTGCCCTCCTTTTGTATGTTGAGCTTCAGTTGATAATTGTACATCATTGTGAGGGGCTGACCCTTGGGCTCACAGGTTGTGAGGACTGGCCTTGACTACAGTGGAAGGGTTGTTGTGCAGGGACTGATCCTACAGAGCAGGATCTGCCTCAGCAGGATTCTGATGCCTGCCCAGTCTGCCCCTTGGGAGTGCTGTACTTGGAGATGGCTGGGTGATGCTCCAGCTCATTTTGAAGCTGGCCACTGGGGGCTCCAGCCCCAGGACACCTTGGAGGGGATCCATTGTAGGTCTATTTCAGCCACAGCTTGTCCCTCACCCAGGGACACCTAGCAGGAGCCAGAAAGAAATCCGCAGATGTCTGCCGCCCATTTGTGCTGTGCTTGGAATGCCTTGAGAGGCTAAGCCGTGAGGCTAAGTCTGTTGCCACTAGTGCTGGCTTAAGGCTGCTCAGCCAGAAGTACAGGACATGCTCAAGCCAGATGCTGCTTGTCTAGGTTCCGTGAACCTTTGAGAGACCCTAGGAAAGTACAGCTTGAGCCAAGGCAAGTTTTCTGCATGAAAAAGCCGCTGAAAGCAGCCTGGCTGGGCCCAAAAGTTGGGCGGGGCCAGGTCTCAAATTACCAGGCAGAGTGAATGAACTGTCGAAATTCAGAAATGGTGGCCACCTGCGTTTACCTACCAGGAAGGGGAAGGGCTCAACAAAGAAACAATGGCCTCCACCAGCTCCCCTCTCCAAGAGAAAGCCGCCTCTCCAGCCCTCATCCCAAGCCGGACAACTCAGTCCCCACCATTAGTCCCTGCCGCCTTTCCAGCTGCTGCCCCAGCCCTGGAGCTCAGAGCGAGTGATTCCACTGGTGGGTAAGTCTGCGTGCAGTCCCTTTAGGAGGAGCACCTGTGAGTGCAGCCGCACTGTCTCACTCAGTCACAATCTCCTCTGATTTTCACATCCAAAAATTATGGGGACTTCTCTCCCTGGCACTGGAACCCTGGGCTGGAATGGGCTGGTATCTCTCACTCCTTTAGGGGACGGGAAGACCCCCACAGCCAAAATAGCCCTCCTGATCTTTAATGGTCATATGTGGGTGTGGGACCAGCTCGTGCTGCGTCTGACCTTCCTATCATTCTGGAAGTGGCTTCTTCTGCAAGTGCTTAGTTGAAAGGCTTCAGTTCAGCTTGATTTTAGGTGATTCTCAATAATGGTTGTTTTGTAGATTAGTTGTAATTTTGATGTGGTTGTGAGAGAAGGTAAACAGCGTTTACCTACTGTGCCATCTTGGTTGTGCGGTTTTATGCACTTTTGAAATAAACACATGGGCCAGCCCGGTGGCTCAGGTGGTTGGAGCGCCATGCTCCTGATGCCGAGGTCACAGGGGCTAGTGAGCTGCACCCTCTACGCTAAGATTGTGAACAGCGGCTCTCCCTAGAGCTGGGCTGCCATGAGCAGCCGGAGGTCGGCTTGAGCTGCTGTGGGCTGCTGTGGGCTACTGTGTGCTGCCATGAGTGGCCAGTAGCCAACGTGAGTGGTCGGCAGCTGTTGTGAGCTGCTGTGAGCGGCCTACTGACACTGAGGAGCTCAAGGCTCATAACACCAGCATGGGCCAGGGAGCTGTGTCCTACACAACTAGACCAAGAAACAATGGCTTGAACCGGAGTGTGTGTGTGTGTGTGTGTGTGTGTGTGTGTGTGTGTGGAGAGGCAGAAAGAGGGGGGAAATAAATAAGTAAATAAATAAATAAACTAAATAAATTATTAAATCAGAAGAAATTTTTATTTAAGAAAGAAACACGTGGAGCTAGCTGTCGAGTAGGGCTGTTGGTTGTAAAGATCTGGAACCCAGTTTGGGCTGGAGAGCCGTAGTGAATAGATGGTAATCAAAGCATGGAAGTGAGCTGAAGGAACTTGTGTTCAGGAAACATACTGTGGGGACAAAGCCAGGAGTGCAGTTGCCAGGCTCTCGGCCTCACGTGGAAAAGTGCTCACTCGGGTAGTAAATGGCCATCAACTGTGATTGGATGGCCATCAGCTGTGGCTAGTTGGCTGTCAGCTGTAACTAGTGAGCCATTGGCCACTAATCTAACTGCCGTGGCTACACTAGCAGAAAAAATGGGGGGTTAGCAAGAAGATGGTGGCTGGCAAGCACAGATTGCAATTAGGACGGCAGGTTGCAGACAGGGTGGCTCCTGCTTCCTGTGTCTCCAACCCAGCCTCCAGCAAGAATACAGTGGTATGACTCACCTACTTATGGCTCTGTGGGTGTTCCTTTTGGTCTCACCATGTCCTGGCTTCTTTTGTGGGGAGCGGGACTAGAGACCCCACAGGCCGCCCTGCATGACACATACTTCAGGAGCTTTTACCATACTGTACCCACCATGATACATTCCTAGCAATCCCCAAACATCCTAATTGTCCTGGAGCTGTAGTACGTATGACTCCACTGAGCCCCCCACCACTTGATCGCTGGTAAAGCCTTTGCTTAAATTGGGATCTCCTTTTCTGCACTCATTTCCCATTCTTACTGCTACCTTTCACTTTCCTAACGCCTTGCAATTCAGCCACACCAAACTTGCTGCCATTCTAAAATAAACCCTTTCTCTGTCTAAAATTCCCTTCTCAGCACTGTCCTCCAACATGCTTTCACTGGCAAACTGCTGTGCATCTTTCAAAGCCCACATCAACTCAATTACTTCCTTTGTGAAGTGTTTCTCAGCTTTCCTAAAGGGAGGGGTTTCTTATCTATGCTCTCACAGAACAAGGGTCACACCTAGTGTGTCAGCTAGAATATAAACTCCATCAAGGTAGGGATTGTCTATTTTGTTCATCTCTGCATCTCCAGTACCTTAAATGGTGCCTGATCACCTCTAATTTAGCACACATGCCCTAAATTGTAGTTTTTGCTAAAGGTTCTTACCCTTTGTTCAGGAAGACCAAGCTCTCTGAGAGCGGGGACTCTTGTCTTATTCCTTCTAGTAATCAGCATCTAGCATGGGGCCCAGCAGCCAGGTCTCCATAGGCCTTTGTAAATTTATATGAATGGATATGTTTCAGGGTGGGAAGGCCAACCTTTCTATCCATCTCTCTCTGTGCTCATATGACCTCTTCCCCTGGATTTTGGAAAGGGGATCTACTAGTATGTGGACTTAACTGATTTCCCTTCACTTCAACTGCATGTGCCTCTGTCTCCTTCTCCCACTCCATCAGCCTGGAATTCTTTGTCAAAGGGGCTGAATGTAACTCTGCCTTATGTTAGGTGGGAATGGAACACTGACTAGAAATAGTTATTCAAGTGGATGCATTTCTCTGGAGACACTTTTTAAGGCAAGGGGTCAGAAAAGAGGCTGCTTCCAAGATTTTATTGCCTTATGAGATAGGAAGATAGAAGCTTTCAATAGCAGAGGTGGAAAGCAATCTTGGGATCATTTAGTTTTACACATGTGTTTAACATGGCTGCCATCTTTAATAAGAAACAGGCCTGGAGTGTGAAAGTTACTTGGCCAAGTAACTGGGTTCATACAGCTAACATGTTTATTAATTTTTAACTTTTTGTCACTCCTGGTTCTGAAAGGATTTCAGGTGATCCATGGATATACATTAAACACAGCATAAGTGGGACAGAAGAGATTTAAAAGAAATAGAGATGTAAAATGTATCTAGGAATGCAAACCATAAAGGGACATTTATCAAATAGGTTCCGTAGAATTCTGGTAAGGCCAGATGTTAGTGGGTGTCACATAAAAAAGCGGGTACAGATCAAAATGTTTGAACATGGTCAAAATAAATTTAAACAGGTTATCTTTATTTCAGAATCTCTCGAAACCTTGACATGCATGTGCATTGTGAATCAATAAGAACGTGACATTTTCCAAACTTACTTGATCTAGAACTGGTTTTTTAACAACATTTGAGGAACTACTGCTCTGCTAAACCCCCACTGGGAAATGTTGCCATGGAATTCTATATACTTTCTGAAGATGGGGACCAAGACAATTTGGCTCTGAGCTTTCTAGCAGCCATCTGCAAAGGGGAAAGAAAAGTTGGTTAAACAGTTCACATTGTGTATAAGATAAAACCAGACCAATCAACCTGGAGAAGCCTAGGCAGGAACTTCCTGAAAGAGCCTCAGAAGGGGGAAAAGTGTAATATAATAAATGGGATCTTCACCTTCTCTACACATGCTGCTAAATTGTGCTGTATTCATCCCATATGACCCTTCAGTCATAATATCAAAGCATAACAATTATCCTATAATGAACTAATGAAACACACCACTGGTGTATATACTATATATGCTGATTTGGCTTAATCTAGAAATAGATTTCACAGTGTTTGGAGGAAGACTCTCAGCCAAAATTTTTCCAGGTAGATAGTTCACATGCTATAGTACATAGTAGAACAGGAGGAAGGAAGGATATAACATAAATGAAATAGTTTGAAAAAAATAAGCTCAGACACCTGAATTTCATATCATCCTACTTGGCTCATGGGTGAACTACCGGACCAGTGGTAGCTCACTAGCCATGTGGAGGCAGAGCGGAGACAGTCAGGTGCTTCTTCCATGAAGGTGTTTGCGTCTGTTACCAAACATCTGTGGCTTTGGGAGAGTGCCTTTAACTGGTTTTGTTTTGTAACTCCTGAAATGTGAGGTAAATAACAAAAGAAAGGTTTACAGAAAACCAGCAATCACTAACTCCAAGATATTAAACTCTAAATGAAACTTTTTGCTCAGGTTGGATGTAGAGTGCGATGACACGGAGGGTGTACAGGAAGTACCCGTGAATAAGTGCAAGTAGCCAGCTGATTTGATAAATGGCTTCCTTCTCTTATCAACAAAAGCCATTGAATTATTCCTGTTTCAGAAATCTCCATTACAGTTGACAGAGGACATTTCATATGTTCCCATGATGTCAGTTCATTTGGTCAATCTACCTACCTTTAGAATGGATGTTACAATATAAACCAGTAAAATATTGATCTGCTTTATAATCAAGGAACTCATGGTCAGAGTTCCACCATCTCTTTTGTCTCCTTTTCTGAGGTCACAAAACATTCACCTGCAGGAGTTTACTCTTTAAGTCTAAGCCAGTGGTTTTCATCTGGCAGCACTTTTGTTCTCCAGAAGATAGTTGGCAATATCAGATGTTATTGTTTGTCACAACTCGATCGGGGAAGTTGCTGCTGGCATCTAATGAGTAGACACCAAGGATTCTGCTAAACAATCTACAGTGCAAAGGACAGCTTCCCACAACAAAGAATTATGTGGCCCAAAATAGCGATACTGTTGATGTCTAACCTAAATCTCTATCATAACTTAAGGCCCTTTCCTCAAGGTTTACCTTGCAAAGGAGATGAAAATTTGATTTGTTAATTCAGTTCATCTTGATAGTCTTACACTCTAAACAACACAAGAGTACAATGTTTAGAATGTACAGTCTAAACATTGTAGTACAGATACCCTGTTATCTAAAATTTAATAATTTTTATTTTGGAGACTGGTACTTAAGTTATTCCTTGAATTTTTCTTCCTTGGGCCAAGTAACCCCAATTCTTTGGATGGTTTGTTCATTTATCTTTTGTTCATTCAGATATTTATTGAATGGCAACTCTATACAGGTACAATGTGCTGCTGACCTCTTCTAATTTGAGCCCCTCGATAACCCTGGGTGGGAGGCAAGAAAGGTAATACCTCCATTTTACTTTTTTTATTCTGTTTTTTATTTGTTAAATTAGTTTCAAGTGTACAAAACAATGTAAGAATAAAAAGGCAAAATCCAGTTTTCCAAAACTCGGTGTTAATGAGAGGTGATCACAATGTCAGATTAAATACATTGGGCTAAGATTTTGTGTTGCATTCAGGATGCTGTGGGAGCATGAAAGCAGAAGTGATAAATTCATCCTGAAGGTCTGAGGAAAGCTTTAAAGGAGAAGTAACATTTGAACTGAGACTTGAAGGATGAGAGTTTGCAGGGTGGATGGGGCTTAATGAGAAAGACAATAAAAACACTATTTATATAAAAAAAAAAATTAAGCGCCCATTATGAACCAAGCGTAAGGCACCACTCATGTTACTGTGAATGAAACAGACACAGCTCCTATCATTATGAGGGTCATAAAAAGGGCTAAAGGAAACCTCCCCTCTAATGCTTATATCATGCTTTATAGATCTCAGAACTCTGCTGCTGACTTGTTCTAATTTGAGCCCCTCAATAACCCTGGGTGGGAGGCAAGGCAGATAATACCTCCATTTTACTTTTTTTATTCTATTTTTTTTTTTTTTTAATTAGTTTCAGGTGTACAAAACAATGTAGTAGTTAGACATTTATCATTTATATCCCTCACACAGTGACAACCCCCCTCCCCCATCCACTACCCCTCTGACATCGCACACAGCCATTACATTTCCACTATCTCTATTCCTAATGCTGTACTCTGCTTCTTGAAGCTATATATGTGTGTGTGTGTGTGTATATATACATATATATGTTTATATATACACATATATATGTATATATATATACATACATACATATATATATATGTATATAATTGTAGTTGACTTTCATTATTGTTCCATTTTATAACGTAGGACCATGAGGCCAAGGGAAATGAAGTAACTCTCTTCCACCCCCAGCCATGGACACAAATCTAGTAAGTGGCAGTTGTCTGATCCCAAATCCTATGCTTTTCTACTCTTCCTTGGTTCCAAACGCAATTTCCTGTAGCAGGGAGGCAAGCTCACTTTTTTTACCCTCTCCTTGCACTGCTGTCTTCATCTCGGTCTTCACTTTTGTTTTCGGCTGGCCCCACGGCTGAAGGAGTTTTTCAGTCTTCCCAGTTCCGATTACTGAGGGATGCTGAGGGAAGGAGGAGTGAGAATTGATGTCCTGAGACTGTCCATTTGCAAACTCATTTCTTCCTTGATTTCCCCACAGTTTTGAGGAGGAACTAAAACTGAGATGTGGAACAGAAAATTCCTTTTGTTTGTCTTGGTGTTTGATAATGTATGCAACCTCTCTGGGTGGTTTAAGCGGTTTAGGTACTTTCTATAAAAGGGATCTTTTAATGACAAAACTAATGTGATTATCTGAGTGAGTGTGAGAGGCGTATTCAAGGCTTAAAGAAAATCTGTTAGAATAGCTGAATGTAACTGCTTAATCCTTTCTCTAATGTGGCTGAACAATGCTCTGGAAAACCATTGGTTCGTTCTTTCTTCTAGTAAATGCCTGTCTCCAGAGGTAGGGACTGTTTGCAGCTTTTGATACCCTTACGCTTCATCTTCTCAGCTGCACAAAAGCACAGGAAAAGCCTGGAGGAGCCCAAAGCACTCACAGAAACTACTGTCTCCTCTGAATGCTGAGGACAAAACGTACAGCACACGCATGCTTTCTCCACAGCACTAGCACAGACCAGGGCAGTGGCCACCAGCAGCAATGGCACCTTGGAGAAGGCTCCCCAACCCCGTTCCCAGTGCTTGATTTCATTGGGTGCTGGGTGAGGGATCATTGTGGAAAGCTTAAAATCTAACACCTGAGTTTTACAAGTGGCCTAGCTACTACTATTTTTTTTTTCTTTTTGTAGGTTGGTGAGTGGTGGTCCAGGGAAACATAAAAAGGGAGAAAAGTAATACAGATTTAGGTTCTGCAACTTGCTCTGTGACTTTGGGCCAAAATGAAATCCGTCTGAGTATGTTCTCTCATTTGTGAACTCAGGATAATAATGTCTGTCACACAAATTCACTGAGAGAACAAAAGCAAACGTGAACGTGGATGTGAAAGTGTCACAGCCAATCTAGGATATTATCAGAGAACATGTTGTACACTTTTATTTATATTTGATGTTACTTTATTTAAAGTATTATTTTTAATTTTTGTTCTTTTAAAAATGCTCTTGTTTTCTACATGTATAATTCACTTTCATTCAACAAAAACATTTGTCGATTATTTACTATACACAGAGCTCTATGTACAGCTCTGAATTAAGTCTCTGACCTTTAAGGAGGTCACAGCCTTGTAGGGGAGACAGGCATGTAAAACCTAGCTTGTTAAATGTATCTTAGAAGTGATTAATTCTAATCTGGGGTCATTGATAATAATGGCTTCACCTTATACAGTGCTTATTATTTGCCAGGAGCCGAGCCAAATGCTTTACTTGTATTGCCTCATTCAATCCTTACAGCCCTAAGACGTATCATGCCCGTTTCACCGGTGAGGAGGCTGAGGCTCAGCCAGATCAATTAAGTTATTTTTCCACAAAATCGCAGCTGGTAAGTGGTGGGCACATTAGAATCTCAGGTCTGTTGGATGTTCCAGTCTAAACTCTTAGTCATCGTGTGTGCTGCATCTCAAGTCAAGGAAGACTTCCCGGAGGAGTTGGCTATAGCTGGGTTTCAAGACAGAACTAGTGTACAGAGGAGAAAAAGCATTCCAGACAGATGGAATTGCATACGTAAGTCAAAGCACTGCTGGAAAATGTGTAGAGAGGAACTAATTTGTGATTAGTGATGGAGTAGGGCAGGTTGGAGGCATAAGTAGGGGTCAGATTATGATCTCACACTGTACCCTTGTGAAAAAAGTAGGTTAATTATTTAATTAATTACTTGGTTTATATCCTATTTGTCCAAAAGGTTTTTGTAGCAAAGTGGGAACTGTGTCATCCTTGTCATGCAGAATCAGAAAATATAGTTCAAATTTTAGAATCAGAAAACTGTCAGGATGGAAAGCATAGAAAATGAACTCATTCTATGCAACGCTGAATATATATATAATCAAGATTATAAAGCAGTTTAATCAGCCAAGCCAGGAGTGTTTGTTTGTTTGTTTGTTTGTTTGTTTGTTTTTAGATAAATTATGGAGTCAAAGTGAACATTAAATGAGAGTTACAGGATTATCTTCAGGTGCACTTATAAAATTGGAGAATTGAAAAGAGGGAGATATGGAGTGAATACTTCTAGGGAATTGGAATAAAGTCCTTGGCTGAAGCTGTAGGTGACCACTGGGAACTTTTGTGACAGCTCTGTTTGGAGAATGGTGTTGGATATGTACATGAGTGTCTTGGCTGAGCTGAAGCTGGGAATCAGGTTCTCCTGGAGGTAGAGGACAGGGTTATCTTCCTATGTCTGTTGATTTTCATTGGTTGCTTTAAATGAGGACCTGGGACACATGTGGGCTGGTCTTCCTCTCACTGAGTTCACAATCTGAAAGACAGAACTAGCAAGAAAACAGGTAATTGCAACAAACTGAAATTAGTCACGTAATAAGGAATAAGAAAGCTATGGTAGCTCAGAAGGGACATAAGTAAGCTCTGTTCTGGACGATTGAGGAAAGGCTTCCTGGGAAGAGAGTGGCATCTAAGATAGGCCTGAAAGATGACTAAGTATGATGAATAGGAGGGCAAAGAGTGCTCTAGATATGAGGTGTGATCAAACAATACAGTGAATGTTTCAATTAAAAAATTTCATTACAATAAAAGACACAGGGCCATTAATCCCCCTCAAAATACTCCCACTCACTTCGAGCACACTTATCCCATCATTCTTGCCACTTTCTGAAGCAGTTCTCGAAGTCTCTTTTGTGAGTGTCTTCAGTTTTGCTGTCATGGCTGCCTCAATGTCCTGAATCATTTTGACTTTGGGGAAGAGCCAAAAGTCACACGGTGCCAGATCTGATGAATAAGGTGGATGAGGGCACACCTGTAATGTTTTTATTTGACAGAAATTGCCATATATAAGAAGCGATGTATAACACGGAGCATTGTCATGATGGAGGATGATTTATGGCACACTTCAAAAACATCTCTCCACCATAGCTCACACCCAACTGACTGCACAGAACAAGCTGAAACTTATCAAACACTGTTACTAAGGTTTGACCCACTGCTTCCTGTATTGAAGATCCCTGCCTTTCCATTGGATGGCACTCGGCAGCAGCATTCACCATACTTTGTGGTCACAACAGAAAGGCTCCGTGTCACACATCACTTCTGGTACGGCAATTTCTGTCAAATAAAAACATTACAATGTGTGCTCGTCCATCTTATTCACTGGATCTGGCACCAAGTGACTTCAAAGTCAAAATGACCATGAAAGATAAACGTTTTGAATGGATTCAGGACATCAAGGCAGCCACAACAGCACAACTAAAGACACTCACGAAAGAGGACTTCCAGAACTGCTTCAGAAAGCGGTAAGAATGATGGGATAACTGTGTTTGAAACAAGGAGAAGTATTTTGAGGGGGATTAATGGCAATGTGTCTTTTATTGCAAAATTTTTTTTAAAATTTAAACATTCACTGTATTGTTTGAGCACACCTTATAAGGAGAATAATTTATGCAAATGTCCCAAGGACAGAGATGGCTGCATTTGGGAAAATTAACTTGAATGTGCTAGTCCCACTGGCTATGGCTGAAGTGTAGTGTGTGCACAGGTGGGAGTGACATGAGACTTTTTTTCTCCTTTCACCTCCCTTCCCTCCACATGCAAGGTTACATACTTCGGCAGTTTACTAGAGAGTTACAACTCAGAAAGAAAAGATTGAAATATGTTTGGGAGTGCCACAGAGAGCAGGCGCTGATGAGCTGGGGCCACACTAAATGATTGCACAAAACAGAATCTCCAATTTTCCCCTCCTCATGTCACTCCAGCTATCCCACTGACCTGAGAACCAGTCTCCCCAAAGGCGCTACTTCTTACCTCTAAGATGAAAAACAAAAAGCCATGAAATCAATGCTCTGAATGTAAACTAGACACATCAATGTCAGTGCAGCAGGAGGGGAGAGCAATAAAGTAAGCAGGCCTGAATGATGGTGGTAACCTGCTGAATTCCCAGGTCACAGAGTAATTTACTGACTGGTCCTGGGCCACTAGATAATTATCCAGACAGCCCCCATTCTGGTGCAAAGCCTCCTGCTGCTCATGTTATTAATACTGGCAGCAACCAGCGGGCGTTGGTGGGAGCAAAGAGGAGCAAACCAAGTCCCCAGGCTGCTAGTGAATGTGGAGACACCTGCCAGGGCCCTCTGAGCTGGACCTCACCAGGAAAAGCGACTGGCTCCAGCGTTCAGCTTTTAGCCCAGCTGTTGCATAGTTCCCAGGGAGAGGCTCCTCGAGAATCGCTGAGGGCTTGGACAAAGAAAGAAGACACCCAAGTCCTGGGGTTTATGTCACAGTCACTTATGTCACAGAATCTCTGCCCTGTTCCCCATTGGAGCTGCCTGGAAAGTGATGTTGAAGCCTCCCTAGAATAACTTAATATCCGTGAAGCAGTGTCAAACACTCCTCTTTGACATGGTGTGGGAATTAGACTTCACTGCACTCAAATGGGGCCAGGGAAGGTGATGGTGTCTGTTCTAGGGTTTAATCATTTGGGAGCTTGACCTCAGGTAATGTGATTTGTGTGGAAGTGGGGCTCTCTTATCCCATATCCCTCTTTAAAATGCAACATATGTAAAGTCCCAGCACACAGTAGACATTTTCAATCAAGGTGAGTGTACTTCCTTTTTCTTCCTTCTATAACATGATCTAGTGAATGGCCTCACTGAGCTTTCATTTCCTTTTCCCTCCAGAACAGGGCCAATTTTGCTTCCCAGAGAACATTGCCAATGTCTGGAGAGACATCTTTGGATGTGATATTTGGGGAAGGGAGTGCTCCTGGAACTTAGTGGATACAGGCCAAGGGTGTGGCTACACATCATACAAGGCACAGGACAGCCCCCACAGTAAAGAATTAACCAGTACAAACACCAAGAGTGTTGAGGTTGAGAAAAACCTACTGTAAGAGATTTTGCACACTGCAGCCAGAGTAATCCTTTCAAACATAAATCTTAAGTCACTTTCTTGTTTGAAATAGTCCCAAATGCTGTAGTCATCGTCATCATAAATGCAGTTCTAATTATCACTCAATATGTATGGAGCACCTGTTCTGTACCAGGCAGTGTGTGATATTGCAGAGATACAACCAGCATAAACGTGCCCTTGAGCTGATGATTAAAAACACTGACTTTCTGTCATCTCCAGGGTAAAGTCCAATCAACTGAGGGTAGACAGGGAATGTACAGGAATGAAAAAGGAGAACTTGGTTTTGGGACACGAGGAGCAAATCTGCTGTTGAACATCCAAGCAGATTGAGCAGAAAGGACAAGACATAGCAGTCTAGATGCTGCAGAACTTCCTATCCCCAGAGGTGGGTGGGTGCGGTGTTGTGTTTCTTGTTTCAGTGAATAGAACTCCTGGCCTCTCCAGCTGGAGGCCTGAAACTCATGTTTTCTTCTTGACCCTTCCCTCTTCCTCAGGCTCTATTCGAGTCCTTCTCGTGTGTTTCAGGATGCTGTTATGTCCCAATGCTTAAAGTATCTTTTTGTGTAATGAATTCGCTTTTCTCCAGTGCACCTAGAAATGATCCTAGTTATGCACCATTCCTAAGAATTTTTTTTTTTTTTAAAAGTCATTCAAAATAGTTTTCTGTAGGACTTAACTTTATTAGGGACTCTCATTGAGAAAGGTTGTCAAGCATTGCTTTGTTTTGATTGAACTCTTAATACAACCTTTAAATATTTTATCCTTTATAGAAATGTTTGCAGTTTTTTTTTTAACTGGGTTATTTGTTTTTTGCTATTGAGTTGTAGGAGTTTCTTATATATTTTCAATATTAATTATTTATTAGTTCTATGAGTTGCATACATTTTCTCTAGTTCCACAGGTTATCTTTTCGCTTTGTTGATTGTTTCCTTTTAGCTTGATGTAGTCCCACTTGTTTATGTTTGCTTTTGTTGCTTTTGCTTTTGGTGTCATATCCAAGAAATCATTGTCAAGGCCAATGTCAAGTAATATTTTCCCCCTATGTTTTCTTCTAGGAGTTTTACAGTTTCAGGTCTTACTTTTAAGTCTCTAATCTATTTTGAGATGATTTTAGTGCATGGTGTAAAATAGGGGTCCAATTTTATTCTTTTGCATGTGGATATCCAGTTTTCCTAGCACCATTTATTGAAAAGACGATCCTTTCCCCATTGTGTATTCTTGGCACCCTTATCAAAAATCTATTTACCAAAAATGTGTGGGTTTATTTCTGGGCTCTTTATTCTGCTCCACTGGTCAGTATATTTGTTTTTATGTCAGTACCATACTATTTTGATTACTATAAATTTGTAATATATTTTGAAATCAGGACGTGTGATGCCTTCACATCGTTCTTTTTCAAGATTGCTTTGGTTATTTGAAGTCTTTTGTGGTTCCTTATACAATTTAGGATTGTTTATTCTATCTCTGTGACAAATGCCATTCAAGTTTTCATAGGGATTACACTGAATCTGTAGATTTCTTTGAATAGTATGGACATTCTAACAATTTAATTCTTCTAGTCCATGAGCATGTGATATCTTTCCATTTATTTTTGTCATCTTCTGTTTCTTTAATCAATCTCTTATAGTTTTCAGTGTATAGATCTTTGACTTACATGATTAAATTTATTCTTAAATATTTTATTGTGTTTGATGCTATAATAAATGGGTTTTCTTAATGTCTCTTTCTGATAGTTCATTGTTAGTGTATAGAAGCAAACTGATTTTTGTATGTTGAGTTTGTATCCTTCAAATTTACTGAATTTGATGATTAGTTCTAATAGTCTTTTGGTGTTTTTAGGGTTTTCTATATATAATATCATGTCATCTGCAAACAGAGGCAGTTTTACTTTTTCCTTTCCAATTTGGATGCCTTTTATTTTGTCTTGTCTAATTGCTCTGGCTAGGAATTCCAAAACTATGTTGAATAAAAGTTGCGAGAGTGAGTATTCTTGTGTTGTTTCTGACCTTAGAGCAAAAGCTATCAGCTTTTCACCATTGAGTAGGATGTTAGCTGTGGTCTTATCATATATGGCCTGCAGTATGTTGAGGCATGTTCCCTCCATACCCATTTTGTTGATATAAATTTGTATCATGAATGAATGTTGAATTTTGTCAAATGCTTTTTATGCATCTTTTGAGATAATTATATGATTTTATTCTTCATATTAAAAATGTGGTATATCACATTGATTTATTTGCATATGTTGAACCATCCTTATATCACAAGGATAAATCCCACTTGATCATGGGTAATGATCCTTTTAATGTATTGTTGAATTTGACTTGCTGATGTTTGCTGAGGAATTTTGTGTCTAAGTTCATCAGCAATATTGGACTGTAATTTCCTTTTCTTGTAGTATCCTTGTTTGTTTGTGGTATCAGGGTAATGCTGGCCTCATAAAATTAATTTGGAAGTGTTTATTCCTCTTCCATTTTTGGAAGAGTTTGAATAGGATTGGTATTAAAAGTCTTCTCTCTCTCTCTCTCTCTCTCTCTCTCTCTCTCTCTCGTAGTTCAAACTAAAGGGTTTCAACTTTGTTTACCTTTTCAAAAAAACACTTTCATTGATCTTTTCTATTGTCTTTTTAATCTGTTTCGCTTCTTTCTGCCCTCTTGTTTGGTTATTTTCTTCTTCTACTAAGTTTGGGCTTAGTTTGTTGTATTTTTCTAATTCCTTGAGGTTAAAGTTGGATAGTTTATTTGAAATATTTTTTCTTAATGTAGACTTTTATTGCTATAAATTTTCCTCTTAGAACCGCTTTTGCTACATCCCATAAGGTTTGGAAACATATATTGTGTCTATTTTCATTTGTCTCAAGATGATTTCTTGTTTCTTTTTTGACCCATTGGTTGTTCAGTAACATGTTGTTTAATCTCCACATATTTGTGAATTTTCCAGTTTCCTTCTTGTAATTGATTTCTAATTTCATATCATTGTAGTAGGAAAAGATGCTTGATATGAATTCAATTGATATAAATTTATTAAGACTTGTTTTGTGACCTAACATATGATCTCTCCTGGAGAATGTTTCCATGTGCATGTGAGAAGAATGTATATTCTGTTGCTGTTGACTGGAATGTTCTATAAGAGACTGTTAGGTCCATCTGGTATAACATATGGTATAAGCCCAATATTTTGTTGATTTTCTCTCTGGCTCATCGCTCTGTTATTGAAAGTGGAATACTGGAAGTCTCCTACTACTTTCGTTTTGCTGTCTATTTCTTCCTACAGATCTGTTAATGTTTGCTTTATGTATTTAGTTGTTCTGATGTTGAGTTACATTATACATTTACAATCATTATATCCTCTTGATGAATTGACTACTTTATCATTATATAGAAGGTGCCAAAAAATATATACACATTTTAAGAAAGGAAAAAAAACTGTATTAAAATTAAGCTGATGGCAACCACTTTGAGAACCTCTTATAATTGCAGAAGTCAAACATGACTTGTACTCATCTTTTGTTATCGATATATATTAAGTATTACAATTTTAATATAGTTTTTTCCTTTCTTAAAGTGTATATACATTTTAGTGGCACCCTCTGTATATAACCTTTGACTCTTGTTACTGTCCTTGCCTTAAAGTCTGTTTGATGATATAAGTAAAGCTACCCTTGATTTCTTTTGATTTTCATTTGTCTGGAATAATTTTTACATACCTTTACTTATACTCTATGTATTTCCTTAAAAACAAAATGAGTCTTTTGTAGGCAGCATATAGTTGAGTCTTGTTTTATTTCTTTAATTTTACTTTTTATCCAGTCAGCCACTGTGTGTCTTTTGATTGGAGAATTTAGTCCCTTTACATTTAAAATAATTATTGATAGGTGTGGACTTACTATTGTTATTTTCTGGCTGTTTATAATTCCTTTGTTCCTTTTTCCTTCTTTGTTGTCTTCTTTTATGGTTTGATGATTTACTATGATTGCATGCTTTGACTTTTTTTCCTTTATCATTTGTGTATCTATTATAGGTTTCACTTTGTGGTTTCCATGAGGCTTATGTAAAACATCAGAGATCTATAATAGTCTAGTTTAAGCTGATATTAACTTCAAATGTATATAAAATCTCTACACTTTTATACTCTCCTCCCACATTTTATGTTTTTGATGTCACAATTTACATCTTTTACATTTTTATCCATTAACAAACCATTGTAGTTAAAGTTATTTTTAATACTTTTGTGTTTTAATCTTCTCACTAGAGTTGTAAGTGATTTACTCAACACCATACAACACGAGTATTCTGAATTTAACTATATATTTACTTTTATTAATGAGTTTTATGCTTTTATATGTTTTCCTTGTAACAATTCTTTTATTCAGCCTGAAGAATTTCCTTTAGCATTTCTTATAGGTCTGGTCTACATTTATCTACTCCTGTAGCTTTTGCTTTTCTGGAAAACTTTTTTTCTCTGTCGGTTCTAAAGGACCATTTTGCTGGGTAGAGTATCTTAGTTGGCAGGTTTTTTCTTTTTTCTTTTTTTTTTTAAATCAGTACATTGAATATATCATGTCACTCCCTCCTGGCCTGTAGTTTCTGCTGAAAAGTTTGTTGATAATCTTGGTGGGGGAGGGCATTCCCAGTGTGTAAGAAGTTGCTTTTCTCTTGCTGCTTTTAAGATTCTCTTCTTGTTTTTAACTTTTGACTATTTATAATGTGTCTCAGTATGGATCACTTGATTTATTTTATTTGGTACTCTCTGGGCTTCCTGGATCTGGATGTCTGTTTCTTTTCCCATTATTTGTTTGAATATACTTTCTGCCCCTTTCTGTCTCTCTTCTTCTGGGATCTCTAACATATGTGTAATGGTCTGTTTAATGGTGCCCTGTAAGTCTCTTGAGCTCTTCACCCTTTTCATTCTTTTTTCCTTTTTGTTCCTCTGATAGGATGAATTTTACTGTTCTGTCTTTAAGTTTGTTGATCCTTTCTTCTGCTTAATCTAGTGTGCTGTTGAACACTTCCATTGAATTTTTCAGTTCAGTGGTTGTATTTTTCAGTTCTGCGATTTCTGTTTGGTACTTTCTTATATTTTTTTTATTTATTTTTTGGAATTCTCATGTTTTTTTGTCCATGTTCTCCTAACCTTGCTGATCATTTTTATGACTATTATTTTGAACTCTGTATCAGTTTAGTCACTTCTCTCCAGTTCATTAAGTTCTATTTCTAGAGTTTTATTTTAGTCTTTTGTTTGGAACGTAATCTTATGTTTCTTCCTTTTTTCCTTGACTCTTTGTGTTGGTTTTGTCCATTAGATAAAACAGTCACCTCTCTCAGTCTTAATGAAATGGTCTCCTGGAGGAGGTGAACCTCATTGTTCAGCCTGGCCTCTAGCTCCAGGTTGTCTCTCAAACCTATGTGATTGTCCAAACTACCTTCTTTGTTCTTACTGGCTACTTAGTAATAGGTGTTCCAAGACCTGTCAGTGTCCTAAAGGGGACGATTGCATTCAGTACTTAGATATAGGCTGATTTAAAGTCAGAACCTTAGGCAGCAGCTGAGAAAGTATGCATTTAAGCCCTTTCTAGGAAGAAACTCGTAGATGGGAATTTTTGTCTGCTTCTTCTTGGCCTGGATATGTAGCTGTAGGGGTGTGCTCCTGCACCTTCCTTGTTTGTTATAGTCCCATGAGACTTGTGAATGCAAGTCACATTGGCTATCAGAGTGAGGCAGTCTGGCAGTCCGTCCCTTGGTCAGCTGTTGCAAAAGCTGAAGCACCAGATATGTGTATAAGCTTCTTCTAGGGATATACTGGCAACTTTAAGATGGCTAGAAAGAGAAGGTGGAAGAGGTGTTTGTTGGATTTCTTGGACCCTGGGGAGTTTCACAGCCAGCCCCTAGGTGTGTGCTAAATTAGAAGCCTTACATTCAGGTAGCATATTTTATTAATTTTTTTATTTGTAAATTAAAAAAAATTCAATTACAGTTGACATTTTATATTAGTTTCAGATGTACAGCATAATGGTTAGACATTTATATAACTTATGAAGTGATTCTCCTGATAAGTCTAGTACCCCCCCCCTTGACGTCATACATAGGTATTACAATGTCTTTGACTATATTCCCTGTGCTGTACTTTATATCCCCATGACTATTTTGTAACTGCCAATTTGTACTTAATCCCTCCACGTTTTTCACCCAGACCTTCAACCCCCTTCCCACCTGGTAAACATCAGTTTGTTTTTTGTATCTATGAGCTTGTTTCTGCTCTTTGTTTATTTTGTTTTTTATTCCACATAACACAATAGTATTCGTCTTTCTCTATCTGACTTATTTCACTTAGCGTAATATCCTCTAGGTCCATCCATGTTGTTGCAAATGGTAAAATTTCATTCTTTTTCATGGCAAGTAATATTCCATTGTATATGTGCCACATCTTTTTTATCCTATCATCTATCGATGGGCACTTGGGTCTTGGTTTCTTATCCATTCAGCCACCATATGTCTTTTGTTTGGAATATGAAATCTATTTACATTTAAAGTAATTCTTGATATGTATGTAATTATTGCCATTGTATTATTTATTTCTTCTTCTTCTTCTTCTTCTTCTTCTTCTTCTTCTTCTTCTTCTTCTTCTCCTCCTCCTCCTCCTCCTCCTCTTCCTCCTCTTCCTCCTCTTCCTCCGACTCCTCCTCCCCCTTCCCTTCCCCGTCCCTCGTCCTCCTCTTCTTCCTTCTCCTTCTCCTTCCTAAAGAAGTCCTTTTAACATTTCTTGTAATATTGGTTCAGTGGTGATAAACTCCTTTAGTTTTCTTTTGTCTGGGATAGACAGCATCTTTTAAAGTACATAGATAGACCCCTTTCAGGTAAAGACTAGGAGATGATCATTTTGCTTGCTCCCTCTGCTTAGCCCTGGTGGGGAAAGTTGGTTGAAACCTCTTTCTTTGTTTGCTACAGGCCTGTGGGACTCATGAAGGGAAATCTCCCTGGCTGTCAGAGCCAGGCAATCTAGGGACCTTTCTCTTGAGTGGTGGCTGCAAATGTTGAGGTGCAGACACGTGTGCAAACACCTTCCAGGGAGGTACTGGTGACTTGGAGCAGGCTAGAAAGAGATGACTAGGGAAGTGTCCACTGGCTTCTTTGGTCTCTGGGGAAGATTGCAGTCAGCCCCTTGGCATGTGTTACATTAGAAGCCTGACCCTCAGGCAACAGCTTTCAAAGTGCACAGATGGACTCATTTCAGGGAAAAATTGGGAGACGGGCTTATTTTTTTCTGCTCCCTCTGCACTGAGACCTGGGAGGTGTTAGTTGCATCAAGTGCTTGCATACCCATTAAGAATTGCTTCATTTGCTATTATTCTGTGGGACTTGAGAACAGCTGGATGTTTTGGTGCTCATTCCTCAGGTGGGAGTCTTGAAAGTTAGAGCTCTAAATGTGAGGTCCAAACCCTTTGCACCTCAGAGAGAAGCTGGAAGTTGGGAGTTCCCTCCCGAATGCATGGCACTGTGCTGGGGTTGAGGTCTATGGTGAGAGTGTGTTCTACCATTTTCTATCCGTTTTGATGCGGGTGTTTTCTCATTTGCTCAGTGCATCAGAGTTCCTCAGCTACATCTTGGATTTCTGTCGGAGGAAATTGTTTCATGTGTAGCTGTATATTCAGTGTGTCCATGGTGGGAGGGGAGGTCAGGAGTGCCCTGTCTCCATCTTGATTGATGTCCTGAATGTCCTGAGTGTTTTTTAGATTAAAAAAGAGAGAGAGAATGTAATCAATAATGTTGTAAAGATTTTGTAGGGTATCCGATGGACACTTGTCTCATTAGGAAGACCACCTCAGGGATGATGTAGATGCCTGACCACTGCACTGTACACCTGAAGCTGAAGCTGAATAATAATGAATGTCAACTATAATTTTATATATATGTGTATATATATATTTACAAGAAGCAGAGTACAGCATCAGGAATAGAGACAGTGGAATTGTAATGGCTGTGTGCAATGTCAGAGGGATAGTGAATGGGGTGGGTTGTCACTATGTGAGAGATATAAATGATAAATGTCTAACTATTACATTGTTTTGTACACCTTAAACTAATAAATAAATGGAAAAAAAAGAGAGAAAGAGAGAGAGGGTAAGGGGTCTGGGGAAAAGATATGTGCGTATTTTGTCTGGAGGGTGAAGTGTGTGTGTGTGTGTGTACATGTGCATGTTTGTGTTAGGGAAAGGGGAAGGTGGTGGGTAGGTATAAAAACCTTCCGTTTTTACTCAGAGAGTTGTTGTGATAATACAAATGGCTATACAGTACTTTGGAAATGTTTAGGTGCCATACTAATGTAGTTGCAGTTACTGTTAGTTAGTACCTAGAGCGATATAATACAGGCTCTTATAGATGCACCACATTGGGTCAGTCACCAGGATTTTTCCCTCTCACCCCTTCAAGCTTAGCTTCCTCTGGGCTGTCTTTCCAGGGTTTGTCCTTGGCCTAGAACCAGATGGGGAGGACAGAACTTATACCATCTGTCCATGCCAAGACAGATTAGAAAGGGTGGCAGGGGAGCTTACCTAAGCACAACAGCTGGATGATACCTGCCTCTTCACTCTCCTCCTCGTAGCAGAGAGTGAGGTTAGGGCCCTGGAAAGGCTCCTGGTAGTTTTGTGTTTGGCTCAAACTGAGATGGTCATGTTGACTCCATCCACACAGATGCTGCCTCCTTAACATGCACGGTATCCAGGCAGTGAATGGCAAGATAAGATCCTGCTTCTTCAGATATAAGTGATGGGGCTTTATTGTCTCCAGAGGGATCTTAGAAGTGAGGGGGTCAGGAGACCTAAAATCAAGTCCAAGCTTTGCCATTCACCAACTGTGTGACAAGCTCTTTCATCTTTCTGGACCTCAGTTTTCTTTACTGTGAAATTAGGGACTAGGGTTTAGATTTTAAGGTTAAATACACATTAAAAATAAGAGGTTCTCCAGAATTAAACCCATGTATATATGGTTGATTCATTTATGACAAAGGAGTCAAGAGTATACAATGGGGAAAGGACTGTTTGTTCAGCAAATTATTTTGGGAACATTGAGCAGCCATCTACAAAAGAATGAAACTGAACCCCTGTTTTACACCATACACAAAAATTGACCTGAAACCATAAAACTCCTGAAAGAAAAAATAAGTAGTAAGCTCTTTGATATAGGTCTTGGCTTTAATTTTTGTGACTCTGACACCAAAAGTCAAAAGCAACAAAAGCAAAAATAAACAAGTGGGTCTACATCAAACTAAAAAGCTCTGCAAAGCAAAGGAACCCATCAAACAAACAAGTGAAAAAAAAAAAAAAAATGAAATGGCAACCTACTGAATGGGAGAAAATATTTGCTAATCATGTATCTGATAAGGGGATAATATCCAAAATATATAAAGAACTCATACAACTCAATAGCAAAAAATAAAAAATAAAAAAAAGAGAGAAACAATTCAATTAAAAAATGGGCAGAGGCCATGAATAGATATTTTTCCAAAGAAGACATACATGTACAGATGGTCAACAAGTACATGAAAAGATGCTTTACATCATTAATCATCAGGGAAATGCTAATTAAAACCACAGTGAGATATCATCTCACATCTGTTAGAATGGCTATTATTAAAAAGACTATAAATAGCAAGTGTTGTCAAAGTTGTGAAAAAAGTGGAACCCTCATGCACTGTTGGTGGGAATGTAAATTTGTGGTGCCACTATGGAAAACGATATGGAGGTTGATGGAAGGAAAACTGGGTGGTGAGCACACAGTGTGATATACAGATGATGTATTACAGAATTGTACACTTGAAACCTATGTAATTTTACTAACCATTTCACCCCAGTATATTTAACTTAAAAAAATTAAGAATAGAACTACTATATTACCCAGCAATTACACTTCTGGGTATTTATCTGAAGAAAACGAAAAATAGGATCTCAGAGAGGTATCTGCATTTCCATGTTCATTGCAGCATTATTTACAAGAGCCAAGATATGGAAACAACCTAAGGATAAAGAAATTGTGCTATATATATATATATATATATATATATATATATATATATATATATATGATTATTATTCAGTCATGAAAAAGGAATCTTGCTATTTGCAACAACATGGATGGACCTCAAGGGCATTATGTTATGCAAAGTGAAATAAGTCAGATAGAGAAAGACAAATACTGTATGACCTCTCTTATATAGTCTAAAAATAAAATAAAACTAAGCTCATAGATACGGAGAACAGATTGGTGGTTGCTAGAGTCGGGGGGCATAAGAGGTGGGAGAAATGGATGAACTGTTTTTGTTTTTAGTTTAAATATATTGACTATAAAAAAATAAAATAAGAGGCTTAATTCTCCCTATTGAGAGTAAGAGATGAGACTTCTCCCCTTCCTTTTTCTTATTTTCTTTAGAAAACAAATTCTTTTCCTACCCCTTTGAGATGTATGTAAATGTTTTAAAAAACATCTTACCAGTTTTTCAACCCAGGAATATCTTTCTCAAAAACATGGGAATAATCTCTCTCGTCTTCTTTTCTTGTGATATATATATATATTATATATCTTGTGATATATATATATATTATATATATAATGTTTACCATTTTAACCACTTTAAAATGTGTGGTTCAGTGGCATCAAGTACATTCACGTTGTTGTACACCACCACCACCACCATCCATCCTGCGAGCCATCTCTTTGAAATGTAGTCATCATGGGAGTAGCACCCCTATCTGTGGGAGGGTGGGAACCTAACTTCAGTGACTGCCTCACTCAAAGTTGTAAAACTACCTCCTTTCATGTAGATTTCAGAAGTTCATTTTTCCTTTAGATAAAGCCAATTAACAAACACAGATGGCCCCTCAATTACCAGGTGAATCTAGGATGAACTACTTGTAATAAATGGTGTCTTCAAGTCCTCTTCCCTGAACGTGAGTTGTTGTTTATTTTGAGAACATGTATGAAATAGATTATATTTGCTTAGCTATTGGTTTGCTAAGGTTTCTAAAACAAAAGAACAGATTTGGTGGCTTAAGCAACAAAAATTTATTTTTTCATTGTTCTGGAGGCTAGAAATCCAAGACCAATATGTCAGCAGGTTTGGTTTCTTCTGAGGCCTCTCTGTGGCTTGCAGATGACCTTCTCTCTGGTTTTTCCTCTGTGTACAGCATCTTTAGTAGTAGCTTTTTGTGTGTTCAAATTTCTCTTCTTAGAAAGCGACAAGGTAGATTAGATTACGGCCCTCACTAAAAGCCTTATTTAAATTTAATTACCTTTTTAAAGGCTCTGTTTCCAAATAGTCACATTCTGAGATGTGGGGGGTATGACATCAGCATATGAATTTTGAAGGGAAAAATTCAGCTCATAATGGTTACATAAAAGGGTGAGATTTCTCTCTGCCTGTCTTTGTAATCTCTTAGGGATGGACTATTATGTGCTTTATATTTTGGTTTAATGCTGATTCGATAATAAAATTGTTTTCTTTCTCTTCAACCTTTGTGGAGAAGTTTTCTAAATTGGGAAGAGATTTTGTTTTAATTCTATTTCCCCAACAGTGTAAGAAGTATGGAGATTGGCACCAGAGTCAGAGGTTTGAGGTCTGGCCCCTGTGAAAAGGAGCTTTGTGAGTCACTTCTTGTTTGGGGTCTTGATTTCCCAATCTCGACTGGCAAGTAGAAGGTTGTTCATGATTGGGCTTCAAGTTATTGCTTTAATACTGCTTCCTATGGCAATAAAACCTCTGAATCTTTCTTTCTTTCATTCTTTCTTTTAGCGATATGCTGCATTAGAGAGAGTGGGTTGGGGAGAATGGGGGAGGGGGAAAGACTGGAGTGAGAGCAGCTTATAGGAGCATACATATTCTCCAAAAGATAGAGGCTCCAGTCAACTCCAGACCTCTGTTGAAATACCTGGATAAATGAAGCTCTTCTTATAGGACACAGGCAAATTACCCTGGGCCTAAGGACTCACTGGCTGTGAGATGGCAAGAGCTTGATGATTTTCTCTAAACCAATTTACCAACTTCTCGCCTTCCTTTTTGCCAGAGCACAAAGTGAAGTACCTTTTTTGTTCTACATAGTCCTATTCCTCCCCTTTTGGTCTCCCTACTGGGTTAAATGTCAGTTTGTGCCTCTTTCATCTAGTGCCACGTAGTTTGTGGAAGACATGGGGTAAGTATAAGAGTATTGCGTAATGGGTAGCTAACACTCAGGTCCAGAGCCAGACTGCCTGCATTCAAATACAAACTCTGCCACTTGGTGGTTGTGTGACATTGTGAAAATTACTAAATCTCTCTGAGCTTACGTTTCCTCATTAAAGAAAATGGGGATGCTTACCTTATTGGGGATGTTATTATGAGGACCCAGAGAGTTAATTTATGTAGCATACTTAGAACTGTGCCTGCACATAATAAGTATATGAAAATTACCTACAATTCACTAAGATCAACAATCAGGATATACAATTTATAGGTAAGGAGTTAGAAGTTGTTATTTGGTATGAGAAAATGATCAACCTCACTCATAAGAAGACATCATTTTTACTTACGAGATTAACAAAAATGGGGTTGTTTGATAACACATTGCATTGGTAAGGGGGATGGAAATTAAACACTTTAATAAATTGCTAGTAGGAATGTTAACCAGAGAGCAATCTGGCAATACCATATTTCTCCGAAAATAAGACCTAGCCTGATTTTTCTGGATGCTCATAATATAAGCCCTACCCCAAAAATAAGCCCCAGTTAATATCGTCAGCCAGATGGATGCATTTAATACGTCCGTTGCAACACATGACGGACATATTGAATTATAAAACAATATTGATATATAATTAAATATACATAAATCATATTATTGACATTAATACTTAAAATAAATGATAATATAAATTATAATTAAGTATTTGTAAATACACAATCGGGTGCCTTTGGATGAGAGGTAAACACCTATGTAAACAGATGAACTCGAGACTTATTGCCGGATGACCAAATGGAGTACAGACACAACACACGAATAATGTGCGCACGGACATGGTTCTGTCTAATATGAATCTTAATCAATATTGTTGTGTGTTTTAACGGACGTACTTAATGCAGTCGTGTGAAATACAGAAATGTGTTCTGAATTTTGGTGCCTGCAATTTTTTGTCACTTTTGTGTGGACCATCATTCTTAACTGTCATCATTGTTGTTGCCACTCCTGTGTTGTACGTCTTCAATTAACATTTGATTTAATGGTAGATTTAAAGGGAATAATATTTTGACTCCCAGACAAAATGAGTGCAAAAAGAAAGAGCTATTCCATCGAGTACAAGAAAGGAATTGTGGAGGACTCCCGCAGCAAGAATCTTACGTCTTTCTGCAAAGAGAAGAAGTTGGATCTCTGAATGGTCTGAAAATGGTGAGCAGAGTATGATAACCTCAGTCAACAGGTGGAGGAGGGAAATGCTAAGAATCACAAGTGTGGATCAGATCAGCAACCATTGTTTCCTGAGCTGGAAGACATCATCTGTGAATGGAGAGCAAAGGCTTTGGCTGTGCGCAGGGCTGAAATTCAAGCATTTGTCCTTGCAATGGCACCACAGTTAGAAATATCCCCAGAAGAATTCAAAGCATCACAACACTGGCTGGATGACTTCCTTCAGCGATAGGAACTGTCTCTAAGATCGACAACACTGTTCAAGCTGGAAGATACTGAAGTTATTAAAGGTGTACTTGCATTCAAGTCCTTTGTTGATGGCATCGAGTTTTCTAAATACCATCTCTCCAACATGATTGCTATGGATGAAACTGCAGTGTTCATGGGCCAAGGATCTCAAATGACAATTGATCAGCAGGGTGCCTCATCAATCTACATTCCCTCCACTGTTTACAAAAGTGCATGTGTTACCTGTATTTTGGCAATTCATCTGGATGGAAAGAAAGCCCCACCTCTAAGCATCACTAAGGGCAAGAAAGATAAGATTAAATCTGTTTCAGGCATTAACGTTCTTGAAACCAAAAAAACCTGGTGCACACAAGCAGTTATAAGGAAGTGGGTCGATTTAATGCTGCCACTTGTTTTGCAAGGTGGCTGAAGAGGTCTGCTAGTCTGGGATTCAGCCAGCACTCACCGCGCTAAAGACATGAGGAACTTCCTTGCAGAGAGAAGAATAGATCAAATAATGATTCCTGTAGGAATGACTGCCTATCTCCAGACTCTTGATATTGCAATAAACAAGCCATTCAAGAACCATTTGCACATGGAACTCAATGACTACACTGAAAACAGAATGAAGAGAAATCAGCGTGGAAACTTTGTGAAGCCCAGCCTGCAAGAGGTCATGACTTGGGGGAAGAATTCCTGAGATAAAATCACTGACAGCTGTGTTGTCAATGCACTACGAGCAGGCTACATGGACAAGAAGTGCTCATTTAAGGAGCGCTCTATTGCTGGATGTCAGTCTATTTGTCAGTTTTCCAACTCTGCTGTGTGGACTAAGTGGATTATGCTTCTCTTCTGGATGTGAGAGATTGGGGCCAATGGTTCTACAGGAAATGGAGTCGCAGGAAATGCAAGCCGGAATTTGGGGTTTGGATAGTTATGACGATGTTCCAGAAGAAGATGACATGACTGTATTTGAATAAATGTAGATGTTTGTACATGAATAAATGTAGATTGCTATACAAGAAAAAATAAGACATCCCCTGAAAATAAGCCCAATATGTCTTTTGGAGAAAAAATTAATATA
Organism: Rhinolophus sinicus; assembly: GCF_036562045.2. NCBI lineage: Eukaryota > Metazoa > Chordata > Mammalia > Chiroptera > Rhinolophidae > Rhinolophus > Rhinolophus sinicus. The sequence goes on from NC_133756.1 coordinate 112,229,580, forward strand.
AGACCCGGTCTTATTTTCGGGGAAATACGGTAACTATAAAAAGCAAAAAGGCACATATCCAATTTCCATGAAATACCACTTCTTGAACTTTATTCTACAACCTATAAAGTGTTTTGTATAGCAGAATACTTGATAAAGCATTTTTTTTTTTTGTAATGGCAAAATGATGAAAAAGAGAGAACTCTATCTCTACTGATCTGGAACAATGTTGAAGATAAATTGCTAAATCAAAAACAAACAAAGAAAAAAAAAGATGTAGAACTGTGCATACAGCATAATATAATTTATGTAAATAAAAGGAACTATACAAACAAGGTTTAATTAGTGTAGAATATATTCTTTTTAAAGAAACACGAAAAACTAGTCGTACCCTCTGGAGAGGATAAATGAGGGTGGCTGGGGGGTCAGGTAGATGTACTTTCCATGGTAACCGTTCATACCTTTAGAATTTTTTTATCATGTGCGTGTATTTCCTAGTAGAAAAACTATCTTAAAAAGTAATTTTTGTATGTGTATTAGCTTTGTATAGACTTGATTTGTCATTGGAAAATGATTTGGCTTACTAATTTCAGGTGTTTTCACAAAATTCAGCAAAGTGAATCCCTGGGTTTTAACTCAAACACAATGTCACTTTAATTAACAAACGTATACTTTTTCAGTGAAAGACTACTCATGTTTCCTTCTTTCTCATCTTTAAACAGACAGCAAGTGTGCTCACCTGCTTGAGAGGGTTACTAGAGAAATATCTGATGAGTTTCAAATAATTCATAAAAGTGATGGAATTACAGAATTGCTATAACTTGAGGCTGGTATGCCAAAGTTCATCAAGTGTCCTCTCTCCAGCTCATCACTTCCAGAAGCACATGAGCATTGAAATGAGCTTAATTGGTTTGGATTTGTGGATCCAGTCCATCTGTTCTTCCACATTTGTCCTGAAATAGCAACTCTGCCCTGTTCCTGGTGAGATTAATTTGGAGCATCACTATCTTCCTACCACCAAGCCCACCCTCGGCCACCTTTGACTTCTTCCTCTGCCCTTCACCACATGTCCAATCCACTGCCAACTTGGGTTGATTTTGTCATCCTGATGTCTCTCTCGTCTGTTACAGAATCTACTCATACAGCCCATAGTAGCAGCTTGATGTGCTTTTGCTGGGCTCTCCCCTCCCATCATCCTCCCAGCTTCCTTTACTTGGTAAATTGTTACTCAGTATTCAGCAGATTCAATTTAGCTTCTTTGTTGAACCTGTGCTGAAACTTCCCCTTGAGCATGACTATACTTTGTACACTATGCTTTATACTTACATTTTTTTTACCCATTATTTTGTGCCCACCTCTTGCAGCCTTTGGAATATTACAACGTGCTGTGTCCCATCCTCCAATTTACATGTTGAAGTCTGCAGTCCCAATGTGATGGTATTAGGAAGTGGGGCCTTTGGCAGATAAGTAGGTCATGAGTGTGGAGCCCTCACCAATGAGGAAACAGCGAAAAGGCAGCGGTATGCAGCCCAGAAGAGGGTCTCCCCAGAATCCGCCTATGCCAGCACCCTTGATCTTGGACTTCCAGCCTCCAGAACTGTGAGAAATAAGTTTCTGTTGTTTATAAGACACCCAGTCTATGATGCTTTGTTACAGCAGCTAGAATTGACTAAGACACAATGTAATTGTTTTTCATGTTTGTGATTCTCACTAGGCTGTAAGGACCTCTAGGAAGAGTGTAACTCCCTACCCCCTTTCTAAACTGTCACTTATTGATTAACCTCTATGTGCTAAGTACTACATATGAATTTTATGTATGTTATCTCATTTTATCACTTCCTCAGCCATCCCTGGAAATAGTTATTTTGAAATGCCCTTTAGAGGAGTAGATTCTAAGAGCAGAGGGCTGAAATGACTTGCTGACCTGTGTCTGTCTTTGAAAGAACTGACTATGTCTGTCTTTGAAGTCTCCTTTATGTTGTTTAGAAAACTTTGGATTATAGGGGTGTTTTTCCCTCCATTTCTTCCTCAGTTCCTTACCCCACTCCAATTTTTTTCCCCTCTTTATATTCTGTTGCATTATCCCGCTCCATAACCAGGCACGTGGCAGACACAGAATGCTGAGTTACAAACTAAAATTACTGAATGTAAACCTCAGTTTAGATACCCTCTGTTCTAGGAATCCCTCTGTGACCTAATGCTGCTGCTTTTGCACATGAGCCCTGGTCGGACCTCTGTTATCACACTTATCGTGCTGATTTGTGATCTTTCAACACGCCTGTCAGTTTTCCAACTCTGTTGTGTGGACTAAGTGGATTATGCGTCTCTTCTGGCAAGAGTGAGCAGAGCAGGAGTGGGAGGCTGGCCTGTGAGCCAGCTCTGGAAGAAATGCTCCCAGAGCACCCAGGGCTGAGGCAGTTAATTTGCCCCAGTGGTGAGGAGGAAATTTCTTGTAAAAGCTAGCTCCCCTCAGAACAATGTGGCCTTTTATTTTTTAGCTTTGGAATGGAGCCTAGCTGTCCATGGAAACAAAGAGAGGAGAGAATCACTGAACCAGTCTCGCACATAAAAAACTGACCATGTCTGTCTTTGAAGTCTCCTTTATGTTGTTTAGAAAACTTTGGATTATAGGGGTGTTTTTCCCTCCTTTTCTTCCTCAGTTCCTTACCCTACCCCAATTTTTTTTTTTTTTTCCAGAGAAAAGAGAGAACTGGGTGTAAGGGAACCTTTCTTTGAAACAGGGCAGAAGTCATTAATTAAGGCTCCCATTCATTCCTTCTGACACTTGCTCATCAATCAGATTTCCTCCTAGCATTCTGATGACCCCGCTGACCTGGGGTCCTCCGTACTGTCTGCCAGACAGAATTGAAACTCAGACCACACACCAGAAAAGAGGGAGTGGGCTCTGGCTCCTGGCTTCCTGGGATTGAGGAGAAAGAGTCTGGGGACAAAGCTGGCTGATGGGGAGCTCTTCTGAGTTGAGGTGAAGGTGAATAAAGAAGATATTTTCTTTGCGGAAGCAAGTGTTGCTCACTTCACTGAAACAGTGATCTATAGTTGCCCTTCCCTTTCTCCCCCTAACCCAGGGCCAGCCACAGAGCTCGGAGCACAGCCAGCTAGGCCCGGGAAATGAGGCTAGCAGTTTCTCTGTGCCAAGTCGGCACTGCTGAAAGAAGTTAATGGCTCTAAGCCTTCTCTCAGAAAAGTACAGGGAGCTGTTCTGGAGATGACAGGGACATTTTTGGGGGTGAAGGGTAGTCTGCCTGAGCTCTGGGACCTTTATTTCATTACTCATTTGTTCGTTCATTCATTCATTCATTCACAGCCATTTACCTAGAACCCACTGTGTATGTAGTAGGCAACATGCTCGGTACTGAGGATAGAACTGTGAATGGGGCAGTTGTAATCCCTACCCTCATGGAGCTTATAGTCTAGTTGGGGGATGTGCCTGGGAAAGGAAATTTGGGTATTTAGGAGGACCCACTGTGGTCATGTAAGATTAAAACTCAATGACTATTTAATGGTCTCCTTCTATGTACTAGGAGCTCGGAACAGTGAAATGAAAAAGAAAAACATGCTCGCAACCCATATCCTCAAGGAATTAACAGAGTAGGAAATAGTAGACTGGTAAACAAGGTCATTAGTATTCAGCATGACTAGTGTGATTACAATAGTATCTATAGGATTCAGAGAAAATAGAGAAGAGTTTGTTCTACATGGAACTCCTTGGCTCTTACTCTGAGTGAGCTAGCAACCACTGGAGGGTTTTGAGCAGAAGAGTGACACAATCTCATGCATTTTAAAAAGTTTGGAGAATAGATTTAGGGGGCAAAGGACAAAATATGGATACTAGTTAGTAGGTTTATTGCAATAAGCCATGTTTGGTGTCTTGGACCACAGGTAATGATGCAGGTGTGGAGAGGAGGTGGGTTTTAAATATTTGGAGAATGAAGCCAGCAGAATTTTCTGATGGATTTGATGTCTGGTTTTAGAGAAAGGAGTCAGTGTTGATTCCAGAGTTTTCGACCAGAGAAACCAGGAGGTTGGAGTTTTCATTAATTGAAATAGAAAAAATTATGGAAGCAGAGGTTTTAAGGGAAAATCCAGAGTTTGGCTTTAGACATGTTAAGTTTGAGATGCCTTTTAGGAGACTTGGTGATTGTATTTAAAATCCTAAGATTGGTTGAGATCACAAGGATGTGAGTACAGTATTCCTCCCCCCCTTATTCTTGGGGGACAGTCCAAGACCCCCCCGCCCGCATCCCCAGTGGATGCTGAAACCATGAATAGTATCAAACTCTGTATCTACTATGTTTTTTTCCTATATAAACATACCTATGGTAAAGTTTAATTTATAAATTAGGCACAGTAAGAGATTAACAACAATAGCAACAACTAATAATAGAATAGAACAATGATAACTATATGCTGTAATAAAAGTTATATGAATGTGGCATTAATAAGTAAAATAAAGGTTACCTGAACACAAGCACTTCAATACTGTGGCAGTCAATCTGGTAACCAAGACAGCTCCGGAGTGACTAATGGGTGGGTAGCGTATACAGTGTGGATATGCTGGACAAGGGGATGGTTCACGTCTCAGGTGGGTCAGCCGGTTGGTGCAAGATTTCTTCATGCTACTTGGAACGGTGCGCAATTTAAAATTCATAAATTGTTTATTTCTGGAATTTTCCATTTAATGTTCTTGGACCATGGTTGACCATAGGTAACTGAAACTATAGACAGTGAAACCTTAGATGGGACAAGGGGGAACTACTGTACATGAAGGAAAGGGAGCAGATCTAAGGACCAAGTCCCGGGGTGTTCCAATGTTTAGAGATTAGGAAGATGAGGAAGAAACAGAAAAGCAGACTGAGAAGTAGCAGACAATGAGATTAAGAAGATTGTAGTTTCCTGGATCCCAAGTAAACAAGATGTTTAAAGGAAGGAGTAAACAAGAAGTATCTAATACTTCTTGTCAAAATAAAACAATGACTAATTGGTAATGTTGTGTGTTACTAAAGATCTTTCTAAGAGCCCTGTCTATGACATGGTAGTAGTCAATTCTTGTTTGAGGTGGATTCCCTAGGGAACAGAAAGAGGAGAACTGAAGGAAATGAACATAGACAAATCTTTTCAAGAATTTTATTACAAAGGGAGCAGAAAAATATGTTGCTAGTTGGAAGAGGACGTGGAATCACATGGGTTCCTTTTTAGTAAATGGAAGAATTTTGGGTGTTTTTATGCAGATGGGATGACTTTATAGAAACGTAGTAATCAGTGATATAAAAGAGAGAGAAGAGAATTTCTGGAGTGATGCCCTTGATTAAGGGAGAGGAGGAGGAATCCAGCAGAGGAGTAGACAGCTTGGCCTTAGGTAGGAGTACAGTGTGCACTCACCGGAGCTGGAGGGAAGGCAGAGAACGTGGGACAGACTCATCCATGAAGGTAAGTGTGGTGATGTGGCTTCTAGAAGTTCTATATGACTGTTTCTACCTCCTCAGTGAAAGAGGAAGCAAGGGGATGGATGGAAGAAGGGATGGAGCTTTAAAGAGAGCAAAGTGAATGAAATACTTACTAAGAAAGAGGGAGTGTGAACAGGTCGGAGAGGTGATTCCTGAGCAGCAACAGGGTCTGCTCCAGGTCAGGAGTCATACACCTAAAACCAGAGCAGTCAGGATGGGTGCATGTTGCTCTCTAGCCAGGTTCGGCTGCTCACGTGCAGGCTGGGAGAAGTGAAGAGGTGGATCTCACTGAGGCTGGAGGTTTTAAATAAGAGCACAATAAGGCAATAAAGGAAAAAGATAGTTGAAAGTGCGTATAAGGGAGAAAGTATAGTGATGGTCAGACTCTAACCTGCGTACAGAGGGGACTGAAACCACAGCAGGATGCTACACCGAAAGGGAGATAGTGAAATGGTAGCATCTGTAGATTGTAGGTCTCTTGTTGGAATTGGGACATTAAAACCAAAGATAAGAGGTGGTGGTGATCGGCGAGTGTTGTGCTTGGAACTGACATTAGATACAAGTTGCCATTACTGGTAACGATAAGGTGTGGGATATGACTGTGGGGATGAATGGCTGGGTTAGGGCGTAGCACAGTGTCCCTGGAGGAGATGAGGTCAGGGAACACAGAAATCAGGACACGAGAGGAACAGCTATACGATTACTGACACAATGTCTCGGTGAAATTGTTGGATTATAACTAAGGGAGAGTACAAGGGAGCTGCAATCTCCAAAGATGAGGGGGAGTTAAAGGCCACTAGAGAAGAGCAACAAAGAGGGGGTGGTGGATAGTATGGTTGGGCAACACTACTGAAAGCTGGGAGTTTTAGGAAGGAGGGAGGAAGGATGGGGAAGAGCCACCACGATGGGTACCCCACCTGGGCTCTGGAGTATAAGGAGTTTGAAGACAAAACAGCAACCACAGGAGAGGGTTGCTGGGGAAGCAGTGTCCTCCCAGGAGGGTCAGGTTTCTGTTAGAACAAGGAGGCAAAGGGACAGTAAAAGATGGAGGATGTATGGGATTTGCTGATGACTGGCCTGGGCTTTCAAGGAGATAAAATGGAAGAGTTTCCTTAGACATCTCCTGAGGTCAATGGCATCAGAAAAGTGGATATAGAGAGTCAAGTGGGGGAATGGGAGCCCAGAAGATGAAGATGCCCTGACCAGAAAATGTCAGACTTAAACAGGTATAAGGGGGATAGGAGATTAACCCGGGGGGTCTCAGGGCAGGTAGTGCTGTGTGGCCCTAGGGTTTTGTGTTTTTTTTTTTGGGGGGGAGGGGAGAGGGAGAGCTCAGGGTCCCATCAGGAGCACAGAATTCTGAAGGTGGTCTTGTCTTGTCTGGATCAACCCAGGTTCCAAGGCATGCTTCTCATTTATATAGCTCAAAGTGCTCTGAGGCTTTCTCCTGACTCTATTGGTGGGTTTTTCTGGTGAAACTGGGCTGCTATCACTTATTTAAAACCATCTGTGTTGACATTGTAGGATGCAGACCTGCTTTACCTCTCTTTATAAATTAACATCTTGGGAAGTGGCCTTGCTGGCCCACCCCTAAATTTGGCTCTAGGAATAATAAATAACTCAATTTGGCTGAAGATAAACACTGGATTAAAATAAACCATTTATGATAAGATATAAGTCAGCCAGGATATCTTTGATTCTGAGGTGTGTAGCAGAACACTAGGGAATAACAGGTCATTGAATCTTAGTGCATTCCTTGGGCCAGGTCTGCTAGGGGTATACATGCTTTTGTAGAAGGTATACTGGAGATCCTACTTTTATATATCAAAAGCAAAGCTTAGATTTCTTAGCATGAACATTTAATTTTATCTAGTGGTTTTCAGATTTGTGGACCACAATCCATGGTAGGAAATACATTTCTTCATCATTACCCAACACACACACACGTGCACACACACACACACAAGTGTGAGCATGCATATATTTGTGTAAAATGGAAATAAACATTTCAGGAAATACTATTTCTCTTACTTCAGAGGATGCCCCCTAATATTTTATATTATGTTCAATTCTATTTTATTTCATTTACAAAAATGCTGGTCTTGACTCACAAAATTGATTTTGCAGCACGTTAATAACTTATAATATGTAATTAAAAAAAACTGCTATAAATCATAGTGCAGGAACAGTCAAGGTACACAGGGAAAGGCTCTGACTCGTGAGACTGAAGAAATACCACCTCTCTTAGCATTATTATTGTTGGAAGGAGAGGAGACACCATGGAAGAGGTAGGGTAAGATGGACATGGGGGTCCTCATGTCCACCCTTTTTAGGGTATAACCTTGAGGTGTGTGTGAGGGAGTGTGTACATGTGTGCGTGAGTGCACTCATGTGCGTGCTGTGCCGTAGAAGTCTTCATATAGGTATGAGGAAACTGAAAGCATTGGAACTAGTGGCCTGGGTCCAGGGCCTAGGGATGCTCAAGCCTCCAAAAGTTGTGTATTTGGGTTCGGAAGAGTCTAACCAGAGCCAGGAGCTGTATAGCGTACACATAGCTGAGAAGTAATCTAGGTAGATGATGTGAGATAGCACTGCTGGTTCTCTGAGCCTGTGAAGAGCACACAGGGAATTCAGGAGCTTCTGCTTGGCTTGGTGATGGGGCACAGATGTCCTGAGAAGACTGGTAGAATAACAAGAGTTAGGATTGAGATTTAAAAAACAACCACATATGAATAGGAATTTTGTACCCATGAGCAAATTGCCAGTAGCATGAACATTCACAGCAATAGACACTGGTATCATATTCCAAAAGATTTTATGGGGTCAGCAATACCTCCATGCGTACCAGTCTCGGGACCAGGCTGAAGCATAGGAACCTTCCTAAAGACATGTAAGGGCCCTCCTCCCCAACTGCCCCAGACCTACATAACCCCTTCTCACTGACCCAAATGTCTGGGGTGGATCAGAGGAAGGGAGGAAAGCTAAAAGCCTGAGCGTTTACCCAACAGACACCAACGGCCATGAAATAAACTGTTAAACCAGAAGAGATATCATCTAATTGAAACTTTTAAGTCTGCTCGGTCCTGAAAATTTTGTTTTTTTAAAATTTTTATTGGGGAATGTTGGGGAATAGTGTGTTTCTCCAGGGCCCATTAGCTCCAAGTCGTTGTCCTTCAATCTAGTTGTGGAGGGCGCAGCTCAGCTCCAAGTCCAGTCACCGTTTTCAGTCTAGTTGCAGGGGGCACAGCCCGTCATCCCATGTGGGAATGGAACTGGCAACCTTGTCATTGAGAGCTCGCGCTCTAACCAACTGAGCCAACAGGCTGCCCCAATCCTGAAAATTTTGAGGAAGATTGGAGCAATTAGAGAAAATATGAAATGGTGGTTTATTAAACCTGCATCCCCATTACAGGTGTAATAATTTCCAGATATTTTGTATTAGTGACCTGGACAAGCCAGATCGTACTTATTTTTACCTCACACTATGATAAGCTGGGCACTTTAGACTGTATGTCACTTAAACTTCAGCTTGAAGGCATGTGCGATGAGCCCTATGTTACACAGAATCTTAGGACACTGAAATTTTGAGATAAATCTTGTATCAAAAGTCACATAGCTGGTAAGAGGCAGCACTGGAACCCTAACAATCTGTCAACCTTTAGAGCCTGTGTTACACCTTGCAGCCTACTGTGGGGATCTGATTAGGCTGTGGTCTCAGGCAGTGCTGAAGTCACTGATTCCTCCAGTCACCTGGGCAAATGTGGTCAGACATGGGAAGAAGCAGAAACAAGGGGATGCTAAAATGATGGACACTCAGAACCAGATAGTCTCCAGAGAGTCTGCAGATGCCCTTATAATCATATACAGTGAGTTATGGTTCATAACGCTCGTCACATTTCTTAGTTGACCTCCACAAAAACCTTGAAGCTGGTGTTCATGTTGTCCTGCTGCTGCAGATGAAGGAACCAGGTCTTAGTAGGATCGAGTAAGTTTACAGAAGGCATTCCCTGAAGAGGTAGCATGGAGACCCTCAGCCAGCTCTTTTTCTTCCTAGAGTAACACACATCGGAAGACTCTGCCTTCCTATTTAGTTCAAGGACAGGAAGATAGTGGCAAAACATTGTTACGCTCCTGTCTTCTCATGTCCTTCTTATCCTCTGACTGGTGGTTGCGTTTTCGTGTCTGGCTGAGCTGTTCAGGACAAGTGGAGTCTGAATCTTTGACAGGCAATATATGGCAATGGTTTATTTCCCTTTCTCTAATTTGAGGGGGGTTGGCAACCACTGTAGCTGGGAAGCAGCTGCCCAAAGCTGGGGTGTGGTGGGCGAGGGGGGGACTCTGGAGATGCTTGGCCACAGGCGAATGCAGCTACACAGGCTGCTGCTTCCAAAGCCTTTGAAAGAAGATTCTGCTTGAACTCAGACTTTTCTGACCAGCTGGTTTGGCACCTTTTCCTCTCTGGTTGTGAGGAGTCAGAGAGGATGAGGGATAAGGGACAAATGCCCCCCTGCTGACTAGAGACGTAGTTTGGAAGTCTGAATAAATTGGCTTTCACATTAAAAGAGAGAAAGAGAGAGAAGAAAAGCTCTAAATGAATCGTGAACAGAAGAACTGATGTGTCTCTTATCGGTCTGCTGCCTGTCGACTTTGGCTGGGAGATAATCACCATGGTGAATGAGGGTCCTGGCAGCCAGTTATTATTCATTTCTGATCATTCTTCTTCACCATTGTTTTGACATATAAAACCCTGCAAGAATATCAAATCCCAGTGCTCTGCCGCTTCGTGGTTTCTCTTTATGAACCACAGCCTCCTCGTCCTCCCCAGCTCTCTCCCTGCCTGCCTCTTGCCCCCACTGCTACCAACGGCAAGAGACAAGGAGGGGGCAGAGCAGGTAGGCTTCCAGACCTCGTCTTCTCACTCCTGCCATGGGCGTTCTCCCACCATCTGCTTTATGAAAAGACCTACTGGGCTCCATTCACTCCTCAGGGTTCCTCTGTGAAACACTTGAAATCCGCATGCTCTCACATATTCAGGATCTCCAGCCACGGGCTCTGACAGGGGTGAGGCGGTTGCATCCAAACGCCCTGTTTTCCAGCCATTGTATAAGTAAGTGCAAATTATTGTTTGTCCTTATTGTCTGTTCTTCCTCAACTGTGACACCAGAAAAAAAAGGTGAAGAACCCCTGGCACATCCTGTTTGTACAGGTGTCCAACAGCCGACCGAATTAATTTTCTTAGTTAAGCTAAGTCCACCCAGAGCTAATATTCCTGTCAAGGAAAAGGTGACCCCTCTCGGGTTTACTCAGTCTTGGTCCAAATTTTGTTTGGTCCCTGGGGCAGGTGGGAGGCTCCACAGGTTAACAGTGTCCACATACTTCTGTTCCTTTAACTAATCTAGACCCACTTACTCAAGTACATGGTGGGAGGAAGCGAAAGGAACAACAGGACTGGCTTCCGCTCTCCACAGTTACTTTGGGCATCACCATGGGCTCGCTCCAATCCCCCTTTCCTTGCTGCCTCGTGCCCGCTTTTGGCTCTCCTCGATCACTTGGCTCTCTTAGGTTGACCTACCATTTTGGACTCATGTTTCTGTGACACATCAACACTTTTTTCATAAATATAAACTTGCTCTCTGGATCCATAAATTGCACTGAACATCAAAGTGTTTACCTGCCTAAACCTCCACCCACCAGATCTTGAGGGATAAATTCTAGGGCAGCCTCCTGCCTGAATTTTTGTCAGTGTGAGAAACAGGAATGTACAAACTTAAGGAAATTCCAGAGGAGACAGCAAAATCTCCATCAGGAATGGGAAATTGGGCTGGTACATAAAGTCACTAATCCTTACCTGGTCCCAAGGCTTCTACCTTCACGGTGCCCACAAGTCCAGTGGAGGAGGCAGCTACCAAAGCAAATAGTTCCAATAGTTCCAACGATGAGGGCAAAGATCCCATCTATCTTGTTCATAGTGCCTGGGACATAATAGTATTTAATATATTTTTATTTAATTGACTGGATTTATTTATACCAAGTATGTTCAATGGTTTGATTGATTCCTTCAATTATTTAATCATTCATGTAGTCCTTTATTCATTCTTTAAATAGTGTTAGCTATTTTTAGGTAGTAAGGCAATTTATTCCCATTTAATTTAAATGTGAAATTATCCTGAAATAGCATTGGGAGGAATTTTGATTAAATATAAACAAGAGTTATGACCTTAGACACACCTATCTTTATTGAACAATCACGGTATGCTTGATTCCTCTCAAGGTACATAGTATCATTCTCCATTGGCAGATAAGAAAATGCAAGTTTATAGAGCTGAAATAACTTGCCCAGTTCGTATAATGCGATTCAAACCCAGGTCTGTCTGCCCGACCCTCAAGCCTATGATCATTTCCTACCTTATGCTGCCTCTGGTAGAAGGTATAGCCCCTTAATGTCAGGGCCTGGAGAAGTGGATGGAGCTGGACTGTCAGGGTGGGGCTGGGGAAAGTAACCTGTCTGTCAGTCTGATCCCTGACGGACATGGCCAAGAGCCTAAGGGGTTGTGATGAACTTGATTTGACCCTAGCGGTTATGAGGAGGCAAAGACTCTTATCTGGAAAACAGGGAAGGTAGGGCATGACATGGTCCCAGTCCATGACGATACCAGGGTAAGGCAGCATGAGGATTGGAAATAGGACTGGGGCTTGCAGGGGAGTGAGGGGTTAAGGGGGAAGGGTAGTGTTGAGAGAGACAGGATGGAGCATCCACTGGGAGAGGAAACTTGAATGTTTGGGCATTGGAACCCAGGTCAAGCAGTCTGGACTCAGGAAACTAAATTGTTTATTGAACTCATTGGATGTTGCTTTTTAGGGCACATCTCTCCTTCCATCCTTTTGCTGATATATTAATACCTGTAGTGTGGTGGTATCAACAATCTTAGACTTATGACTCCTTTCCTCCTACTTGCTACTTTGAATGTTTTGTCAAGTGGCCTCATCTCTCTGGATTTCATTTTCCTCATTTTAAACATGGGAGTTTTAACATTTGCCTCAGTGTGTGGTTCTCCAGATCATATGAGAGTCTATGAAGTACCACGGTGTTTGGATGCTGAGGCTCTGCACCCACTGAAGTGTTATTCTTATGTGTTATGTCTATTTGTAATAACCCAGCAATCCTACTTCTGGGGATACATCTAAGGATAATCTGCTCCCCCATGTTCATTGAACTATTATTCTCAATAGCCAGACAGGAATGCAACCTAAATGTCCCTGTCAGTGTGTGGATGGATAAAAAAATATGTGGTCTATACATACAATGGCATATAATTTAGCCATGAGAAAGAAGAAAGTCCTGCCATTTACAATAACTTGTATGAACCTTGAGGGCATTCTGCTGAGTGAAACAAATCAGACAGAGAAAGAGAAATGCTGTATGAGATCACTTATATGTGGAATTTTAAAACATTGAACTCATAGAATCAGAGAGGAGAGGGGTAGTTACCAGGGACTGGGGGGCTGGGGAAATAGGGAGATATTGGTCAAAAGGTATAAACTTCTAGTTATAAGATTAACAAGTTCTGGGAATCTAATGTACGGTATGGTGATTATAATTGAAAGTTAACTGAAAGAGTAGATCTTAAATGTTCTCACGACAAAAAAGAAATGGTAATTGTGTGATAGGATAGAGGTTTTGGCTAATGCTGTGGTGATAATCATGTTGCAATATGTAAGTATATCAAATGAACATGTTATACACCTTAAACTTACACAGTGTTATGTGTCAATTGTATCTCAATAAAGCTGGAAAAAAGGGGCTGCAACTTTCTCTGGGGAGATGATGGGGCCTAACTGAAAGTGACAAGAAATGCTCATTAAACAACTCTTTATGCAGACAGAAGTCAGTTTTTGCCTTGTTGCTAAGGTCCCAATTGTTTCCTGGCTGTATTTTGTGTGTCTGTGTCAGGCTATTCTATGGGCTCCTTTCAGGAACTCGGTGATATTGGCCTGCAGATAATTAGATGAGTGTCATCACTTTCACTGCCCCCCTTTTTATTCTGCTGGGACCATTTGCATGAAAATAGAAGTGGATGATATTCCTTTCCCTTTACAAGACTTAGCTTCTTACTGGGATATAATTTGGGGAGCCTTACACGTATAAGGGCTTTGGAAAAAGTTTTAAGTCACGATGTGAGTGAACTTGCCTTAATTGAGCCTTGTATAAGACCCAGACAGTCAGTCAAGCGACCCACTTCTCAAACTGGCCTTTTGAGAACTTACTATGATCACATAGAGGATCCTCATTTTGGCTTCATCGGGATGCAGTTATTCAAGAGAAACTTTTAGGAGGCCTGCATCCTGTAGTGAAATTGATTCTGATGTTAATGAATTTATATATGTTTTTGCAGGTCTTTCTTCTGGTTAGCGCTTATCAAAGAGCTAGCCCTAATAAAAGGCTAGCCCCTAAAGAATTTGCAAAAATGAAGTTTGGGAGGAAGATGTACATATTTGTCATTGATTTGCTATAAAACAATGGAGTTTTAATAGAGAGCATAGGCTTAGGTGTCTGTCAGAATGAGATTTAAATATTAATTCCACCACTTACTAGTGGTTTGAGCTAGATATATTTACTCATCCTTTCTGACCCAAAAAAGAAGTAAAGAAAATAATCCCATTTACAAAATTGCATCAAAAAGAATAAAATACTTAGGAATAAATTTAACCAAGGAGATGAAATATCTGTACACTAAAAACTATAAAATATTGATGTAAGAAATTAAAGAAGACAGAAATAAATGGAAAGCTATCTCTGAGTTCATGGATTGAAAGGATTAATATTGTTAAAATGTTCACACTACCTAAACTGATCTATATAGTCAATGCAGTCTCTATGAAGAATCTAATGGCATTTGTTTTTCAGAAATAGAAAAAACAATCCTTAAAATTAGTATGAATTCATAAAAGATCCCAAATAGCCAAAGTAATCTTGAGAAAGAAAAACAAAACTGGAATCATTACACTTCCTGATTTTTAGACTATGTTACAAAGTTATGGTAATAAAAATAGTATGGTACTGGCATAAAATCAGACAAATAGACCAACGCCACAGAATAGAGAGAGCAGCATGCATATATGATCAGCTAACCTTTGACAAAGGTGTTAAGAGTACAAAATGGGAAAAAATAGTCTCTCCAATAAATGATGCTGGGAAAAGGAATGAAATTGGACTCCTATCTTACTCTACACACAAAAATCAACTCAAAATGGATTAAAGACTTAAATGTAAGACCTAAAATTATAAAACTGCTAGAAGAAAATATGGGGAAAAGCTCCTTGGCAATGATTTTTTTTTTTTTAATATGACAACAAAAGCACAGACAACTAAAGCAAAAATAGACAAGTGGGATTGTATTAAACAAACAAAAAGTTTCTGCACCGCAAAGGAAACAATCAACAAAATGAAAAGACAACCTACCGAATGGGAGAAACCTATCCGTAGAGTATATATCTGATAAGGGGTTAATATTCAAAATATATAAGAAACTCAAAAACTCAATAGCAGAAAGCCAAATAACTCAATTTAAAAATGGGCAAAGACCTGAATATTCATTTCACCAGGCATACAAATGGCCAGCAGGTAAATGAAATGTGTACAACATCACCAATCATCAAAGAAATGCAGATGAAAATGACATTGAGATATCTTCTTATATCTGTTAGGATGGCGGTTATAAAAAAGACAACAGATAACAAGTGTTGGCAAGGGTATGGAGAAAAGGAACCCTAATACACTGTTGGTGGGAACATATATTAGCATAGTCATTATGGAAAATGGTTTGGAGGTGCCTCAAAAAATTAAAAATAGCACTATCATATGATTCATCAATCCCACTTCCGGGTATTTATTCAAAGGAACTGAAATAGGTACCTCAAAGAGATCTGCGCGCCCGTGTTCATTGTACCATTATTCCCAACAGCCAGGATATGGAAGCAACCTAAATGTCTATTGACAGATGAATGGATAAAGAAAATGTTTATATATGTACAGCAGAATATGACTCAGCCTTAAAGACAGAAGTCAACTTTACCATTTGTGACAACATGGATGAACCTGGAGGACATTATGTTTAGTGAAACAAGACACAGAAAGACAAATACTATATGATCTCATATATGGAATCTAAAATAGTCAAACTCAGAAACAGAATAGAATGATAGTTTTCAGGGGCTGGTGGGAAGGGTAAAAGAGGAGGTGATGGTCAAAGGCTGCAGAGTTTCTGCAAGATAAATAAGTTCTGGATGTCTACTATAAAGCATAATGCCTATAATTGTGCACTTAAATGTTTGTTAATAGGGTAGATCTCAGGAAACATGTAGGTGAGGGACATGTTTCTTACTCAGATAGTGGCGATGGCATTATGGGTAGATGCATGTGTCCAAACTGATCACATTGTATACATTAAATATTTTCAGTTTTTTGTATACCTCAATAAAGCTTTAAAAATTGATAAAACTTATGGGTTAAGAGTTTTTTACTGAAACAAATATATTAGGATTATTTATGAAGAATATGGAGACAAAAGTAGATTCCAAACTCATAATAACTTCAGTTAGTGTTGTTAAACTTCTGACCATTATACTATATACCAAAATATATTATAGAATGATTAAATGAATAGACTTAAACAAAATCATAGTATGGTTGATAACACTGTATTGTATAGTTAAAAATTGCTTAGAAAGTAGAACTTAAATGTCCTCACCCTCCCCCACAAAAGATAAATATGTGAGTGGATGTTTGTATTGTGTTAATTAACTCAATGGGGGTAATCTTTTCACACTGTATACGTACATTATATTATCCCATTGTACATTTTAAATACCTTAATATTTTATTTGTCAATCATACCTCACTAAAGCTGGAAAAAAGAAATAAAATCATAAGAAAATTACAGTTAATATTAATTAATAAGTAATTAATTTTGGAGTGGGGAAAGGTCTTTGTAAACTTAAAAGGATAGGATTAATTTTAAGGCCAAAGTTCAACTGATTTGACTACATACAAATAAAAACTTGTATATGTTTAATAAAAAGGTTGGTCTTCTAGAAGAAAACACAGGAGAATACATTTCCAATCTTGTGATAGGCAAACTTTTTAAGATAGCATCCATAAAGCGTTAAGAATTTTCAAAAAATGCTAAATTGTACTTCAACAAAATTAAAAACATGTTCATCAAAAGACATTTCTAAGAAAATCAATAGATAAACCCCAGACTGCTCATACTCAGAACACAAAGAACAACAACAGCAACAACAAAACAATTTTAAAAATGGGTAAGAGACATGAAGCATTTACAAAGGAAGACACATGAATGGCCAATAAGCACATGGAAAAGTTCTCAACATCATAGTCATCGGGAAACGAAATTTAAAAAATGTAAGATACAACTGTATGTCCATTAAAGTGACTGAAATAAAAAAGACTGGCAGTACCAGATGCTGGTGAGGGTGTGGAGCAACAGGAATACTAAACAGTGCTGAGGGGAAGGCAATATGGGAGAGTCATTTTGGAAGTTGGTCTGGCAGTTTCTTATAAAGTTAAATATACACCCTATGACCCAGCAATTCCACTTCTAGGCATTTATCCAGGGGAAATGAAAACATACATTTACAGAGACTTGTATAAGAACGATCATAGCACTTTACTCATAACAACCCTAAGCCAGGAATTAACCCATTGTCCATCAACATGGACAAACACATGGTATGTTTATGCAATGGATTACTACACAGCATCAAAGAAGAACGAATTACTGATACGACAATAGGGATGACTTCCAAACACAGCACGTTGAGGGCAAGAAGCAAGATGTAAAAGAATATATACTGTACGGTTTCATTTGCATGAAATTTTAGGATAGACTGTACTAATCTATGGTGAAAGAACCCAGAACAGTGGTTTCCTGGAAGTAGGGATTAGAGCTTCCATCAAGGGCTTGAAAGATGCAGGGGTGATGATTCCTCTCACGTCCCCATTGAACTTGCCTTTTGGCTTGTGCAGTAGGAGTCATGGATTTTGGAGAGGGACAGTGAATTAACATGGGTTTGATTAGATTACGACTACAGTGTAACTGCTGTTTCAGATGTGGTCTCTCTTTTTTGGAGCAAATTAACACAGCTCCTGCCACTTAATATACAGCTATTAATGTGGCAAATGATATACACACGCTCCAATAAGCAGATACCACCAGAAGTAGTTGGCATTCACCGGGCATGGTCAGCACGTTTATAATTTAGACTATAAGGTCTTTGATAATCTCACCCTTTCATGAGGATGTCAAGCTTGTTCACTCCCTTGATGACATAATCATATATATGCCTTGGTAAGAAGCATGCATAGTAGGGGACAAAACAACCCAGAAGATGAGTAATAAACAAAAACTTCAGTGTACTTTAGTCTGAGACAAGTTGGGATATAATCTCCAAAGTGAAAGATAAGTTGTTGTACCTTATGTGCCTTACCAAGAAACAGAAACGACTTGGTGTGGCCTGTGGATTTTAAAAGCAACATACACCATATCTGAGTGTGCTGCTTAGACCTATTTAGTAAGAGACATTTCCAAATGAGGCTTTCCATTTTCAGTGGAGCCCAGAGAAAGAAGTTTCTGTAGCAGAATTAGTCTATGGACCAGCAACTACATCACTTGGGTCTTACAGTCCCTTTGAGACAATGACGTTTATAGTGAATGTAGCATATTTCCATGACATAGAAGGCTGTGGGAAGCCCCCTAAAGGACTCACAGCTCAGGCCTTTAAGGTTTTGGAGCAAAGCCATATGTTCCTTGGAAAATTTCTCTTCTGGATTGCAATCAGACTTACTGCCTGACCATGGGAGTCTAAAAGGACACGTTGCTGGGGCTGCCCTTCATGAACTGGGTGCCATTAAATTAGCTGAGTTCAACAACTAAGATGATCTACTGTCCTGGTTTGTCTGGGACTGAGGAGGTTCCCAGGACTTTCAGTGCTAAAACTGGGAATGTCCTAGGCAAACTATGACAAGCATTCCACCATCGATTAAAAGTGACTTATATGTGATTAAGCTTGAGCAGGACGTTAAAGTACTGGAAAGTTTTATGACTGAGATTCCCATGGAAACTATGGTTGCGTTGTCATTACCTATGGCTACATGGGGAATCTCTGAGTCCTTACCTATCCATAGCTTCACGGGGAATTCTCTGTGACCATTTGACAAAGAAAAAATAGTTTTAATCTGGCTTACACATAGCTCCATGTTTTACTGGCTCTAGGCAGAAGTGTACTTTAGGAGCATAAGAATCCAATTTTGTAGATGTCAGTCTGTCTTTATATCCAGATCCACTGAGGGGACGACTTTTCTTGCTAGAATAGACAGTCATGTTGTATATGGATTAGCTTTTCCTTTCCAAATGCTTCGGACAGCTCCAATATTTCTGGATTTATAGAATGCTTTATTCACCATCATAGCATCTCCTACTTGATTGTTTTTGTCCAGGGAAATGATTATTTACAGTAAAAGAAGTAAAGATATGGGCTCTAGCTCATGGGATTTACTGTTCTTATGCAATCATGTATCCCATTACCCAGAAGCAACTGGGTCTGCAAGACAACAGTCTGGCCAGTTACAACATCAACTGAGAAGCATCACTTTTGGAGATCGGATGCTGTACTGTGAGGGCTTATTACACAAGGAAAGAATGTTTTCAGCAGGGAACATGCAATGATTCCATTAAATTGGAAAATTGAGACTGTCACCTAGCTATTTTGGGCTCCTTATGTCACTGATCTAACTTACAAACAAAGATGTGACTGCAATGGCTGCGGTGATTGATTGTCATTTTCAAGGGAAAATTGGGTTGCTGATACACAACGGGGCCAAGAACTATGCCTGGAAACCAGGGATTCTCTAGGTTCACTGCGGTGACCCAATAAAGGTAGGACTGCTGAAGATCCAGACCCTTTAAGAATGAAGATTTGGGTCATTCTACAGGTTATGAACTTCGATAAACTGAGGTGATGGCTGAAGGAAAAAGAATCTCGGACAGTTAGGGGAAAGAAGAAATTGTAAAAATCAACTATGGCATTCTGATCATTTACAGAAATGAGCACTGCAGCAGTTATGATATTTTATTCCTTGCTTACATGTATATATTATGTTAACTATTTTTCCTCACTCCTTTTCTCTAATTTTTTTTATATATAGGAATTGTTGTTTAGGATTAACTTTGG
This sequence comes from Rhinolophus sinicus, assembly GCF_036562045.2. NCBI lineage: Eukaryota > Metazoa > Chordata > Mammalia > Chiroptera > Rhinolophidae > Rhinolophus > Rhinolophus sinicus. The sequence goes on from NC_133756.1 coordinate 112,249,274, forward strand.
AATTTAATCTTCAGGTTACAAAATAGTCAGGTAAAATTTTGACTGAATTAAAAGAGAAATTAACCTCATCCAGAGATGGATATGGTGGCTATGGGGACTTACCTCCCCTTTTTGGGTGCGAGTGTCTTCCTTTGCATAAGTTGCCCTTTGTTTGGAGGCAGCATGAAGTTGTTACTGTTGTATGACAATTTAAATATGGATAGAAGGGCATGATTGGATACTAAGTAGGAAAAGGAATGCACTGTGCTATTTATTTATCTATTGACTCCTAGATCTAAACCTACTATTCTATATTCTCTTCTGTGATACTGGGGCTGGGACTCTGAAAACTTTTTCTAGTTTTCTAGAAAATCTAGTTTTCTAGATTTGCTTGTTAGGTGGCTTCCAGTTAGGTTGTGCCAATGAAAGGCACTGGTGGGAAATTGGAAAGACAGAAAAGGGGTGAAGGGACTTCTTGCTCTTTTCAGCTCCCTTTAGCATCCTTCCAGCATCAGGGTATAGCTTCTTATGGCATTGCCAGCACCAGCTATGCCTCCCACACCCCCAGTCAGAGCACCAGCTATGGAAGGGCCCCTCCTCCACATTCCGAGTTCTGGTAACCCCACCTCCACTTTGGGTTTCTTCAGACCCGAGGGTGAGCTGCTGCTCCCTTTCGTTAGTAATACTTGGCTTCCCTTAGAGGCCCCTTTTGGTTCTTTCAGTCATTCGACATTAGTGTAAGTGACTCTTCATATTAAATACCCACGTTTGAATTTTCTAGAGTGGTTTACTTTTTCCTGATGGGGCCTTGACTGATACAAAGAGGATCCTGTGAGGAGGTGTGTTTCTTTGCATACCTAGTGTTAAAGGATAGAGAAATACCATAGGAAGCCAATACGAGATAACCATAAATGGCTCAGGCCGTTCAGAAATAAAGATTAGGGTGACCTCACCAAATAAAAAATCCTGACGAGATGACGTACTGACTGAAGGCAAAGGGGCCATGAAATTGGTAGTGGAAGAAGGTCGTTATAAATTCCAACTGCAGCCTTGTGACCAGTTAGAGAGATAATTATAGTAGTTATACATATTTTTCTTGTTTTGTTATGTATATACCAATTTCCTTTATTCTACCCTCCTTTTCATTATTCATTTATATAAGGTGTGTTAGTGATACTTAATTTTATAATCCGGTTTATTAGGTTATAGGATGTCAAGATGGACTTGTGTCTGAGCTAGAAGAGAAAAGAACATCACCAATAGATGGGGCTTTGGGTTTCCACACCTTTGGGGCAGAGGGTAGTGTATTTTCATTGATTGCAAGGGATAATTACATTCTATGAGACTATGTTGTTGCTATTTTGTTGATTGGAATTTTAAATATATAGAAACTTATATGTCAATATTATATGCAGGCAAAGGAGTGGAATGTACTATATTTGTCTATTGGCATTTAGTATCCGTTGCTACTTGTTCTACGTCCTCAACCTCTTTCTGTATTGTAGATGTTAGAGAGATAAAGACTTCGTTTCTAAGACTTGATTGTTGCTAGGATCCTGAATGTAATTTAGGATCTCCTAATGAAATACATTCGTGTTAGGTTTGGAAGGTAGAAGGAAGGCAAAAGCCATTTTTACTGGGATGGTGGCAGTTTATGTGTGGGCTCCAGCAGGCAAAGGTGTTTTGGCATGGCCAGACTCTACACTCTATTGTTTAGCCTCCAGCTTTATGAATATAGACCAACTGTGACAACTGCAGTGGTTTCCTGCAGTTTTCTGACCCGTGGGTAGCAGCAATAGTTTCCTGACCTTGAAACCTAGTAGTGATGTGAACTTGAAGCCTCGTACTGGCCACTTGACTGCCATTCCTCCAATCTTTTGGTTGATTTTTTTAAGCTCTTGATTTCTGCATCTCATTTAATGGCTCAAGTACTATCTATCTAGCTAGCTAGCTAGCTAGCTATCTGATTGCCTTGTCTGCCCAAATACCTAAAGTTGTTTCTTTGTCCTAACGTGACCCATAACTAATAAACTGTCTTTTGTGCATTTTTCTATTTGATGTTGATCATTTTCTTATTGATAACTTAAAGCACTTTGTTTGTTAAGAAAATTAGTCCATGTTTATCATATGGGTTGCAAATATTTCTCCAAGATTTTCAACTGTAATTGAAGTTTATTTAAACATTTTTCTCTTTGCTTCATATGGAATTTATATGTGAGTGAGGAATAAAACTGGAACAATAATAATAAATATAGTCCTTATGATATACTGTTGTAAGCACACATATCAATATAATCTCAACAAAGCTATAAGGCATAAACTATTATTATCCTTCTTTGATATATGGAAAAATGGAGGCTCAAAGCAGTTAATTTACCCAAAATTACACAGCTAATAAACAGTATATCTTGGATATATGGACTGTGCTTTTCACTCTCTGCCTATGAGATTCATCTTTTATTTTTGTCTCCCCTTAGATCAGTTGGCACATCATTGTTTATTGAAGAATCCAAATTTTCCCTTTTCATAAGAATTGTCACCTTTATCAAACATACATTTTCATATGATTTGGGGTTTACTTCTGGACTGCCAACTGTGTTATATTGATGTGTTTATTAATAACTATGTGATTGCCAAGTTATTTTAATCACTGACATTTTAATTTATTACTAGCTAAAGTAATTTCCTTCTCATTGATATCCTCTTTTTGGGATTTTATGATTTCACAGTGTATATGCATCATTAATTAATTACCCTTAGATCGTTCTGATATCTGGACAATGGCTGTGACATTCTTGGGCAATTGGTGTAAGGGAATGACTACTGACTTTTACTGCTGTTTAGGGAGATTCTGGTGAACTATAACAAGACCGAGTCTGAAGAGAGATTAGAGAAGGCCTGAAAGACCTTAGGCAGACACAGAATCCTTGGGGAAATACTCAGGGAGGAAGAGAGCATAACAGTACACTTTCTAGAAGTTGTGGAAGATATTGGTTACTCAGAATTCCTTTGAGAGAGTAATAAATATGGATGCATTGACAAACAATTTTTAGGGCCTCTCTAAAATACTTCACTCATATAATTTCTAAAAATATGAAATTATTTTCCTAGAGAAGATGGAAGGATTGTCTGATATAATTAGAATCCTTGGGGGGAGAGCACCACTAGAGTACTACACTGTGGACCTATGTGTATGCCTCTTATTGAAGCAGGTGGTGGGCCAGGCATCTCAGCCATTGGGAGAACAAATCACACACACACACAAACGCACACACACACACAGATACAGGATTTTTCTCAGCCTCACTGTCAAACGAGGAGAGAGCCATTTGAATCCTCTCAGGAGAGTGAGATGCTATGATAGCAGATTGATGTCGTCAGTGCCTCCCAGACCTCATATTTAAATGTGCAGACTCCATGCAAATACTACATTGATAGTAGAGGCCTAATGTTTGAAGACTTGAACAGCCTGAAATTTCTTGAAATTAACTTTGGGAGGAAAAGAGGAGGAGACCTAACGTCTTTGAGAAGGGCAAGTTCAGAACAAATGAGAGCTCTACCAGATACCAGCACCAGCTATTTTGAGTAATATAAAGGAGGACTCATTCCACAGATTAAGAACCCTGACTCCAGCCTTATAAACTTTTAAGAAAAAGATTGTGAGTGTCCTTTAGTAAGCCCTAAAAGGATAAATCCTTATAAAGGTTTACTTAATCAGCTAAATAGGAGACTCACCCATTAAACTATTAAGAAAGGATGATACTGTATAATAAAAAAAAAAAAAAATTCAGTGGCCAAGGAGAAAATCCAGCTATTGAAGGGCATCAGGGAAATGTTGAAAAACAGTAAAGGAGCCTAGGATCTCGGGTTTCTCTCAGGTTTATAGGAATACCTCATGAGAGTTGAAATGCTCTAGCTTTTATCCTGCATAGTTTGGTGGGATACATGAAAGGTAGGAACAGTAGAGAAGAGAATTGGCCTGTGGTAGTGCTGCACGTTAGTTCTCGCAGATGTTAATTTTGAAACCATGTCAAGCCTCACATCTGGGTTATTTCATAAAATTTTTAAAAATGTTTTTTGTTTAAATTTATTTTTAGTTATAGTTGAAATACAGTAGTGCACTAGTTTCAGGTATACAACATGGTGATTCAATATTTACATACCTTACGAAGGATAACCATAATATATTTAGTAATCATGCCACCATACAGTTATTACATTATTATTTACTGTTTCTCTATGTTGTACATTGCATCCATGTGACTTATTTTATAATTGGAAATTTGTGCTTCTTAATCCCCTTCCCCTTTTCCATCCATCCTCCAACACCTTCTCACCTCTAGCAACCATCGTTTTGTTCTCTGTAAGTTTGTTTCTGTTTCATTTTGTTCGTCCATTTGTTTCGCTTTTAGAGTCCACGTATAAGTGAAATCATATGGTATTTGTCTTTCTCTCTCAAACTCATTTTACTTAACATAATACTCTCTAGGTCCATCCATTTTGTTGCAAGTGGCAAGATTTCATTATCTTTTTTTGCTGAGTAATATTCCATTATACAGACGGTGCCAAAAAAGTGTATACACATGACTTGTATTCATCTTTTGTTAATGGTATATATTGAGTATTACAATTTTAATAAAGTTTTTTCCTTTCTTAAAATGTGTATACATTTTTTTGGCACCCTCTGTATATATGATGGAACATCTTCTTTATCCATTCATCTATCAATGAACACCCAATTGCTTCCATATCTTGGCTATTGTAAATAGTGCTGCAATGAACATAAGGGTGCATATTATCTTTTTGAATTATTATTTTTGTTTTCTTTGGATAAATACTCAGAAGTGGAATTGCTGGATCATAGGGTACTTCTATTTTTAGAAATCTATTTTGAGTAATCTTTATACTGTTTACTGTTGTGGATGCACCAGCTTATAATCCCACCAACAGTGCATGAGGGTTCCTTTTTCTCCTTTCCTTGCCAACACTTATTTGTTGTCTTTTTGATATTAGCCATTCTGAGAGGTGTAAGGTGATATCTCATTGTGGTTTTAATTTGCATTTCCCTGGTGATTAGTGATGCTGAGCATCTTTTCATGTGTCTGTTGGTTGTTTGTATATCTTCTTTGGAGAAATGATTGTACTGGTCCTCTGCCCATTTTTTTTTATTGGATTGTTCATTTTTTGACATTGCGTAGTATGAGGCCTTTATGTATTTTGGATATTAACCCCTTATTGGATATAGTATTTGCAAATATCTTCTCCCATTCAGTAGGTTGCCTTTTTGTCTTGTTGATGACGAAAAGGCATCTATATTATATAATTATAAACAAAATTAAATAGAAATTACTATTTTTAATTAAAGTTTATTGGTGGTGACAATTGTTAGTAAAGTTAAATAGATTTCAGGTGTACAATTCTGTAATACATCATCTATATGTCACATTGTGTCTTCCCCACCCAGAGTCAGTTCTCTTTCCATCACCATATATTTGATACCCTTTACTCTCATCTACCACCCCTATCCCTTTACCCTCTGGTCTGTGTCTATGAGTTTTTGTTTCTTCATTTATTTGTCTTATTCTTTTGTTGTTTTCAGTTTTATGTACCACGTATCAGTGAAATCATATGGTTCTTTACTTTTTCTGTCTGACTTATTTCGCTTAGCATTATAATCTCAAGATCCATCCATGTTGTCACAAATGGTACTATTTCATATTTTTTTTGTTTTTTTGTTTTTTTATTAAAGGTTATTTGGGTGACAATTGTTAATCAAGTTACATAAATTTCAGGTATACAATTCTGTATTATATAGAGTCAGTTCTCTTTCCATCACCATATATTTGATACCCTTTACTCTCATCTACCACCCCTATCCCTTTACCCTCTGGTCTGTGTCTATGAGTTTTTGTTTCTTCATTTATTTGTCTTATTCTTTTGTTGTTTTCAGTTTTATGTACCACGTATCAGTGAAATCATATGGTTCTTTACTTTTTCTGTCTGACTTATTTCGCTTAGCATTATAATCTCAAGATCCATCCATGTTGTCACAAATGGCACTATTTCATCTTTTTTTTTTGTTTTGTTGTTTTTTTTATTAAAGTTTATTTGGGTGACAATTGTTAATAAAGTTACATAAACTTCAGGTATACAATTCTGTATTATATCCTCTATAAATCACATTGTGTGTTCAACATCCAGAGTCAGTTGTCCTTCCATCACCATATATTTGATCCCCTTTACCCTCATCTACCACCACCCTCCCACTTAAATTTCATCTTTTCTTATGGCCGAATAGTATTCCATTGTGTATATATACCACAACTTCTTTATCCAATCATCTACCAAAGTATACTTTGGTTGTTTCCATGTCTTGGCCACTATAAATAAAGCTACAATAAACATTGGAGCACATATGTCTTTATGGATCAATGTTTTCAGATTTTTTGGGTAGATACCCAGGAGAGGGATTGCTGGAAATAGGAATTATTATTTTTAATTAAAGTTTATTGGCGGTGACAATTGTTAGTAAAGTTACATAGATTTCAGGTGTACGATTCTGTAATACATCATCTATATGTCACATTGTGTCTTCACCACCCAGAGTCAGTTGTCTTTCCATCACCATATATTTGATCCCCTTTACTCTCATCTACCACCTCCCACCCCCCTTACCCTCTGGTCTGTGTCTATGAGTTTTTGTTTCTTCATTTGTTTGTCTTATTCTTTTGTTGTTTTCAGTTTTATGTACCACATATCAGTGAAATCATATGGTTCTTTACTTTTTCTGTCTGACTTATTTTGCTTAGCATTATAATCTCAAGATCCATCCACGTTGTCACAAATGGTACTATTTCATATTTTTTTTGTTTTTTTGTTTTTTTATTAAAGGTTATTTGGGTGACAATTGTTAATCAAGTTACATAAATTTCAGGTATACAATTCTGTATTATATCCTCTATAAATCACATTGTGTGTTCTATAGCCAGAGTCAGTTCTCCTTCCATCACCATATATTTGATCCCCTTTACCCTCATCTACCACCCCCCTCCCAACTTATATTTAATCTTTTCTTATGGCAGAATAGTATTCCATTGTGTATATATACCACAACTTCTTTATCCAATCATCTACCAAAGTATACTTTGGTTGTTTCCATGTCTTGGCCACTGTAAATAAAGCTACAATAAACATTGGAGCACATATATCTTTATGGAGAAATGTTTTCAGATTTTTTGGGTAGATACCCAGGAGAGGGATTGCTGGAAATAGAAATTATTAAGAAATATAGTAAGTATAAATTTAGAGGGTATACACCTAAAAATCTTAAATTTTTATAAGTTTTAAAGTTGCTTCGATAAACATAGCTTTTTCATTTCCAATTATATACTTGAAATGACTACAGATTTCTTACAATTACATTCAAGTCTACAATTAACCTAAAATAAAAAGTCTCATTAAAAAAAATTATTTAAGCAGATATAAACAGTTAAGCCACATGAGCAAAATTTCATCTAGTCTTTATTTCATGCATGTAAGTGAAACTTAATTTAGGTTATTTCTTGTAAATGCCTCTGATAATCATAAATGAAACTTAAGTTGTCTTTCTAAAATGGTATAATTACTTTTAACCAACCCGCTGCTGTCTGGAAACGTCCCTTGTAATAACCACCAATCATTGTGAAGGTGGTTATTCTTACTTTATAAGCCCTCCTATAACGTTATGCCTCTGAGTTTCATATCATTTTTGGGATTGCAGTCTCCTGTTCAATATCAGTTTGTTTCTCACTCAATAAAATATTCATATCACGTTAAAAAGAAAACAATGACTATAGATAATTATCAATGCTCAATTATAATTATCAATGATAATATCTTCAATTTCTTGATAGTCACCATTGGTGAAATATTTTATTTGCATAAGTAGGTGACACAAATTTAAAAATCTGTTTCATTCTCATTCTTTTAAATTATATTTAAAGAACCTAACAGTTCTTTCTTTTCTTTCCTTTACAAATGTAATGTTGAAATTTCTTGTGAAAATTTGAATAGATTTAAAATCCAATTGAATTTTTTTCTTACCTAATGTTTCAAAATAATGAGTTTTACTTTGCAGAATGTGCAGGCAATATTAAGATAATCACTATGTAGTTAGTTTGCACGTATCAACAGCAAATTGACAAAATTATCCGATATAAGTGAGGACAGAGTTTGGGTGCTGCTGCTTTGAGCTCCACCAGGAATCCCTGCCTGGCCTCCTTGCTTCTCCAGCAGCCTCCAGGTAGGGCCATGTTGGGCTTCTTGAGTGTCTGCATCATGAACTCTTCCTGTTGCTCTGTGGGCTTCTTTTCACTGAGGGGCAGCAGTACTCAGTGCAGTTGGCTGATGACTAAGTCTGGGTAGTCAATCAAGCAGAGTGTGTAGACACTGTCACCAAACAGGCTGTCAGACGTTGGTCCTCACATTTGCTGCTCATCTTGCAAAGCCATCGGAAGGACCCAACTGGTGGGGAAAGTGGTAGAAGCCACGCTTAAGGATGAAACATGAAGTCCTACTGGTATCTCTACTGGTACACTGTAGCTTCAACTATGTGGGTACCCATTTCCAAATCTCTTGAAAGTGTAGGAAATGACAGGTTAAGGACAAAATTTTATGGCAACTGTCTTACCAGGGCAAGAGAAACTTAACTGGTTTCTCCCGCACAGGAGCTGGCTTGTTACCAATGGCAGGGAGGGACACTGTGGGAATAATGCAGCGACATACGAAGCTGCTGAGGGAGCTCATAGAGAACGGTGGGGAGAATCTTAGCAAAGAGTTCCAGGCTCAGCTCTTCAAATAGCTGTCTTGACCAAAATCTCTTGATAGATACTCACTGCAAAATTAAAATGTCCAACACAATTTCTCCAACAGTTCCTTTGTACTTTTTCCACACCACACATGATAAGCTGAGGATGGAACCCAAAGGAAATGTTTTTGAAAAAAGGAAAACAGGAAGAAGACTTACTGTTCTACAAAGGCTCAGGAGGAGCTGGAGGATGACGTGGCCTTATCCATGCAGTTTGGGGTTGTCCGAGGCAACTCCAAGCAGCGGCACACCAACTCTAGTTAGGGGTCTTACTTTCTAAGAGCAGGATTTAGAGTTCTTTGCCAGCTGCCAGTCATACTTGGCTGGATCAGTCTGATGTTCTTGGTAAATTCCTTCAGGGAATTCCCTTGGTCCACCACGGCTACTTCCTCAGGCTGCACTGAAATCACCAGCTAGTGATTTCAGTTTAGTCTCCCCTTCCTTCAGTATCTGTAACTTTCTTCTCTGAAACGAAGAATCCTGGCACTTGATCCTTGATATATTTATTTTTGGATCAATCCATCTGTACGGAACCAATGTCTCATTTGTTTCGACCTCTTCTCCTACATGAATGCTCTCCTCAACCCTCTCCCACGCTCTGCTGGGCATTCCTTCCACGTGGCTGTCTCCTTACCTAGTTTGGGCTCTGACATACCCCATTACTCACTGTGCTCTGGCTCTGACACTCATCGGTGAGCTGAGCTCCCCCTAATCTCCTACCATGGACTTTCTCCTCCCCCATGTCAGGCTGCCTCCGTGGGTTGGTATCCCTTCACTGCTTGGGCTCTGGCCCCCTTGCTGTGGACCACCTCAGTTCCCCTTCAATACCCTGCTTCATGCACGGCCAGCACAGATGTCAACCTTGCCTTCCCTAAGCTATTTAAGACTGGATTATTCAGGAAGAGAAGGGAAGGGAAAGAAAGGAAAAGCAGAAAACAATAGGAGAGGAGGGAAAGGTTAGTCCCTGCTTTTTTTTCTTTCTTTCTTTTTTTTTTTTTTTAAGATTTTATTGGGGAAGGGGAACAGGACTTTATTGGGGAACAGTGTATACTTCCAGGACTTTTTTTTCCCAAGTCAAGTTGTTGTCCTTTTCAATCTTAGTTGTGGAGGGTGCTGTTCAGCTTCAAGTTGTTCTCCTTTCAGTCTTAGTTGTGAAGGTTGTGGAGGGCGCAGCTCAGCTCCAGGTCCACTTGCCATTGCTAGTTGCAGGGGGCGCAGCCCACCATCCCTTGTGGGACTCGAGGAGTTGAACCAGCAACATTGTGGTTGAGAGCCCACTGGCCCATGTGGGAATCGAACCGGCAGCCTTTGGCATTAGGGGCATGGAGCTCCAACCACCTGAGCCACCGGGCTGGCCCCAGTTCTTGCTTTTTAAAATAAAAGAAAGACAATTGTGAGAGACAGATGGGAAATAAGCCTCTCCAACCAATTTTAAGAACGAGTACATATGGGGTTTGAGAGAACGGACATTCATCTTGTTAGTGCACTCCTATCTGAGTCCTCTTGAAGAGTCTTTTCACACCCTACACTCTGCTTTGAAGACCACTGATCTAGGGGCCACAGGTTAAGTAATGGAATGGAAACACCTAGGAAGAGTATTCCCACCTCAGGATCCTGGCAAACAGGCCCGCAAACATTTTCATCGGCATAATTATTTTACCCTAACCTTTGCAATTTTACTCCCTTTTCCTTCCTTCTGTCCTCCTTACTGCTTTCCTGTTAAGAAGCACAGCTCTTTCCATCCATGCCTCCTCTGTGCAGTAGAACCTTTCATAAAACACTGACTTGGTCTTTTCTTCAAACTGCTTCTTTCTCCAACTTTGGGACTGACTCCCTTCATAGGTGAGGGCTCCAGACTTACCTTTGCCTCTGCTGTGGGGCCAGGTCTCTAACAATCTGTGGTAACTCTGGTTAGAGATTTTTTTCTCAGGAGCTCAGGGCTGGGGCTGTGAGGTGGTCTGGGTTAGAGGAGGGACGTCAAGAGGTGCTGAAAGGAGAGGAACTTTGCAAGAATGAGATATTCTCTGATGGACTTTGAATTTGGGCAGGGACTCTGTGTGTGGCATATCTAGGGTGGAAACAGATACCAAGCTCAACAAAGCAATATTATTAGGTCTTTTTACGCTCACTGGTTTAGACCATGAGTATGAAACTGAAAACCAGACATGTAACTTAGCAAAGGTCCTGAAAATAAAAGAGCACATAACTAGACAGATTGGTTTCCTATAAATTAATGACTAACAACATCCATAGACCCTGAAACACTGTCTGGCAATCATACTAGGTTCCTTGAATATGCTCCATATCTACTTTCCATAATGGCTTTCCATACCTTTCCTCTCTTCTCAAGCCTCCTACCTCACTCTTCTAGTCTTCTCAGCTGCCTCCTCATTTCATTAACCAAAAGAAGTCATTACATGGGAATCTTTCCTTCTGCTGTACAGTGAGTCTTCATATCTATACCCACTCTCCCCAAAACAAAGCCTAACTTCATATGCCTATAATGTCTCCTTTTTTGTTGTAATGGAGAAAGCAGCTTTCTAGCTCCATGGCCTAGGCCTTCCCATCATTTTGCAAATACCTACTTTGTGTATTAAACCGTTTTCTGCTTGAACTCTATAGAGATGTTTCTGTTTCTTACATTTCATACTGACATGTATACTAAAGTCCCAGTTTTCTCACTGTTAAATGGGTTTAATAGTAATACCTACAACATCTGGGAAAGATGGGTCCTTGCCTGGGTCCCACAATTTAGAGGCCTCACAATATCATAAATACATGTAAAAATACATTTATTAAAGAACATGTAGACAGAACTTTTGCATGGTAATTGGTGCTCAATAAGACTTGTACCCTCAAGTAGCCACTCTTATAATTAACACCATTTTGGGCCCTGGGAAACACACCTCCATATTTTTGTCCTATATCCTTAAAACAAAAGACAACTGTATCGAAATGCAGTAAAAAGTTTGTGGTTTCTATTGTGGGTTTTTTTCTGTTTTTTTTTTTTTTTTTTTGGTGCCAATTTTTAAGTACAGTTTTTTTTAAGACATAGTGTTTTCCATTTATAATACAGTACTTATCAAGTGCAATGTTACTTCCTTTCCCTATGCACACATTCCATATTCAAGTATCAGGAACGTGCAGTTATTTACTACAGCAGCTCCACCTTACAACTGCCATGGAATTTGCTACAAACTTGGGTCTTCAGTGTTTTTGTGTGGAACATGCTAAATCTATGCTCAGGTTGTTGATCATCTTCTTCAATGGCAGGCCCAGAGGTGGCACCGCCCGATGAAGGAGCACCACCACCAGGGACATCCCCAGGCATCCCTCCTGGCTTGCCTCCTGGTACAGCTTGGTAATGACAGGGTTGCAGACTTTCTTTCTCCAGTTCTTTCTGCTGATGTTCAAATTCTTCCTTCTCTGCAGTCTGATTCTTATCAGGCCAGATGATAATCTCATTACATGTGTCAAGAATCTTCTGATTGTCCTCCTCGTTGATCTTGCTTGAAATTTCTCATCTTCAACAGTTACTCATGTTGATTGCAAAGTAAGAATTCAAGTGAGTTCTTGGAAGAGAAGATGTTCCAATGTTTCTCATCTTCAGCTTTGTACTTCTCAACTTCTTGGACCATATGCTCACTGTCTTCCTTACTCAAATGGTTCTTGTTGTTAGTGATGGTAATCTTGTTCTCTTTTCCTGTACCCTTATCCACAGCAAAGACACTAAGGATGCCACTGGCGTCAATATATAAAGTGACTTCAGTCTGAGGAACACCACATAGTGCAGGAGGTATGCCTGTGAGTTCAAAGTTGCCCAGCCGGGTGTTATCCTTGGTTGTGGTGTGCTCATCTTCATAAACCTGAATGAGCACACATGGCTGGTTGTCATAGTAAGTAGTGAAGGTCTGTGTCTGCTTGGTAGGATTGGTAGTGTTGCACTTGAGGACAGTCATAACTCCACCAGCAGTTTTCATACCAAGAAAAAAAAGGAGTAATATCCAAGAGCAGCAAATCTTGAATGTTTTCAGATTTGTCTCCAGATAGGATGGCTGCCAGGACAGCTGCACCATAAGCAACAGCCTCGTCAGGATTAATGCTCGTCAGGATTAATTCAACTCTTTTCCATTGAAGAAGTCCTGTAGAAGTTTCCGGATCTTGAGGATACCGATAGAACTACCCACCAGGACAATATCATGGATCTGGGACTTGTCTAGCTTGGCATCCTGATGGGCTCTCTGTACTGGGTTCAGTGTGCCACAGAATACGTAAGCATGCAATTCTTCAAATTGGGCACCGGTAATAGAGGTATAGAAGTTGGTTTCTTCATAAAGTGAATCAATCTCAATACTGGCCTGGGTGCTGAAAAAGAGAATACACTTAGCACGTTCACAAGCAGTGCAGAGGTGATCGACAGCCCTCTTGTTCTCACAGAGGCCCTTCTTCTGCTTGCACTTGAACTCTGCAATAAGATGGTTGGCCATTTGATATGTCAAAGTCTTCCCCACCTAAGTGGATGTCTCCAGCTGTAGATTGAACCTTGAAGATTCCATTTTCAATAGTGAGGTAACATATCAAAAGGGCCACCTCCTAAGTCAAAGATCAGCTCATTTCTTTCAGCACTAACCTTTTTATCTAAGGCATAAGCAATGTGGCCCCAGCAACTGGATCCTTGATGATTGTAAGTTCACTGAGACCAGCAATGATTCCAGTGATGCTGACAGTCATTAAAGGAAGGTGATACTGTGACAACAGCATTGGTAACAGCCTTGCCAAGGTAGGTTTCTGTGATTTCCTTCATCTTTGTCAAAACCATAGATGACAGCTTTTCTAGACAGAAACTTTTTCTCTCTCCCTTGTGTTCTACTTGGACCTTGGGCCTGCCAGCATCATTCACCATCATGCAGGGCCAATGCTTCATATCAGACTGGTGTTTCTTGTTTAGGAAGTTTATTAATTATTGAATTGATTTCTTTAGTAGGTCTGGGCCTATTCAGAGTGTCTATTTCTTTTTATAGGAGTTTTAGCAGATTGTATCTTTTAAGGAATTGATCCATTTTATCTAGATAATCAAATTTGTGGGCATAGAGTTGTTCATAGTATTTCTTCATTATCCTTTTAATATCCATGGGATCTGCAATAATGTCTCCCCTTTCTAATATTAGTAATTTATGTTCCCTCTCTTTTTTTCTTAGTTAACCTAACATCAATTTTATTGATTTTTCCAAAGAACCTGCTTTAGGTTTCATTGTATTTCTCCATTGATTTTCTGTTTTAAATTTCATTGATTTCTGCTCTAATTTTTATGATTTTTTTTTCTTCTGCTTACTTTGGATTTAATTTCCTCTTCTTTTTCCAGTTTTCTAAGGTAGAAGCTTAGATGATTGATTTTAGATCTTTCTTGTTTTCTAAAAAATGCATTCAATGCTATAAATTTTATTCTAAGCTCTGCTTTTGCTGTATACCGCAAATTTTGATAGACTGTGTTTTAATTTTCAGTTCAAACTATTCTTTAATTTCTCTTGAGATTTCTTCTTTGGCCCATATGTTATTTAAAAATGAATGGTTCAATCTCCAAGTATTTGGGGATTTTCTTGCTCTCTTTCTGTTATTGATCTTTAGTTTAAGTCCATTAGGTCTGAGAGCAGACATTAGATGATTTTAATTTTTTTTCAATTTGTGAAAATTTTTTTCATTTTTATGGCCCACAGTATGGTCTATCTTGGTAGACCAAGATAGCTCCATGTAATCTTGAGAAAAATGTGCATTCTGTTGTTGTTGGGTGGAGTAATCTATAGATGTTTATTATATCCAATCGATTGCTAGTGTTGTTGAGTTCAGCTATGTCTTTCCTGATTTTCTGCCTGCTTTATCTGTCCATTACTGATACAGGGATGTTGAACTCTCAAAGTATAATAGCGGATTCATTCATTTCTCCTTGTAGTACTACGTTTTTGCCTCACGTATTTTAACACTCTGTTGTTAGGTGCATACACATTAAGGACTGTCATGCCTTCTTAGAGAATTGACCCCTTTATTATTATGTAATGTCCATTTTTATTCCTGATAACTTTCCTGACAGTCTGCTCTGTGTGAAATGAATATAGTACTTCCACTTTCTTTTGATTAGTGTTAGCATGGTAAGGTGTTTTTTCCTTCTGGGTTCTTTCAGGATTTTTTATTTACCTTTCATTTTCTGTAGTTTGAAAATGATAAGCCTAAGTGTAGAGTTTTGTTTGGTTTTGCTTTTTGGCATTTATCCTGCTTGGTGTTCTCTGATCTCCTTGGATCTGTGGTTTGGTGTTGACATTAATTTGGGAGAAACTCTCAGACCTTATTGTTTCAAATATTTCTTCTGTTCCATTCTCCCTTTCTTCTCCTTCTGCTGTTTCCCATTAGGCATATGTTATACACTTTGTAATTGCCCCCAAGGGACTGAGGGTAACTTCTTCCCTTTTCTCAGAAGGATTACACACTGGTAGGAAAAAATGCACATACAATTTTATTCATCAAAACAAATAGAAGAATTAAGGAATGTTCTGAGTCCTATAGAAGTATACTTCCTCCTGTACTTTGATTTTGATCACCATCACTTTCCTGGTCATTTTCCTTTAGATAAGCTGTAACATATTAACACTCTCCTTAACTTGTAGTCTGGCTGTGGTCGAATCTATGAAGATCGACAAAGTCCTCTTGTCTCCCATCTTTAAGACTAAATATCTTTTGAATAGGTTGTAATTATTTCTGTAGGGATAATTCATGACCAGAAGAGTGCATTTGTTGGCTGATGTCATGTGCAAAAGTTGGACTGGTCTAATATATATTTTCTTATGAATATTTACCCCACTGCTAAATGTCAAAAAGTAATCAGGCCCACACAATCCACGAAGGATGACATAACCAATTTGGAACCTGACAATCTGTAATGGAAGGTGAATGAAACTTTGTTTGCTGTGATGCAGGTGTAGACTCTAATAAACATCAGGGCCCACACTGGGCAAAGTCCATCCCAGCAGTTGTCACTGGCCTCAGATCCCAGAATTTCATGGTGTGGAGAGCCCGTGATTTATTTTGGTTGAACGTGACTCATTAGTGGTAGATGGACAAAGAATAAAACAACACTATTTAGTAGGTCACCATAGTTACTATTAAAATGAATACATGCACAGATTTATGGTTTTTATCTTCAGGATATTTTTTAAGGTGGTTTTGAATTGCCTAATGCAGAATCCTAAAAAATTGAATTGATGGCTTAGAATTCAAAATGAAAACATAAATCAGATTTCAGAAAGAGAGCATAATACTTTTTGCAAAGGAAGTTTCCCTTTTTAATGCATCTTTGCAACTGAAAATCTGTGCTTGGATTCCAGTGACCTTAAACAATGAGGGTAGAATTGGGCCTTTGTTTATTTCACATTGCCTTTCAGATTTCTCTTTAAATTCCCTGAGATGAGTGATTTTGTCATCTTTGATGGTAAAATGATGCTTAAGACAGAAACCAGAAAAGGCCTTGACTAGGGCAGTGACACCTGTAACATACCCAGGAGCAGATTCCATATAAAGATCTGAAAACAGGAAGGATAGGGGAACATGTTAAGAAGAATTCTTAGCTCGCAGCAGTGTAGCAGAGAGAAGCTGAGACCATATTGTGGTTATTTTATCTGCCAAAGCACGGTGGCTTTTGCTTCTTGCAAGTAAGAGTTGTTGAAAACTATAACCTTCCAGCCTTCCAGAAGTTCTAACTCACCCTGCTAAGAAGTTATATAACTCAGAAGAAGTTGAAGAGAAAGTTCTTTGGAACAGTCATGCTTACTGCTAAAAATTTCAAACCTGAAAAAGAGGCTACTGAGTCAGATGTCAGAGCACACGACCCAAATCAAATGTAACTGAGCTATAGTAGGAGGGGAAACAACTGGATCTCCTCCCAGAGAGATGTCCTGTTTCTGAAAGAGAGCAGAAAAACTGAAAAGAATGGCTCTTGGTCCTTCAACTGTTCAAAGAATGAAAGAGAAAGCGTGGTCTTAAACAGAATACTTTTAAAACATAAAAAAAACCCCAAAAAAACCACACCTTTGGTGGCATATTGCAGAGTCCCCCAAAATTACTTTCTCAAAATTGGATCATTCGTTTGCACCCTCTAAGAGCCTGAGACGCACTTTGGGACAATGATGGTAAATAAAAAGCACACTATCGCACGCCTGCATTCTGAACTTTTCTGTCTCGGTGCCTGTCACGAGGAAACTTCCTGGACATATTAAACTTTTTAAAAACTTCAATAAAAATGAAGATTTCCCTTTTAGGTCACCGTTTCTTCTGGCAGACTGAGTCCAAAGTGCACTTTATTTCCCTTTAATTTAACAGCTCCAGCAGCTTTTCCAGTTAAATCGACTGTTCATTATTGAGCCCCATTTATGAAGGGGCTGTGCAGTGCAGTTTAATGAATCCTTGGCACAAAGCTCCCTTTCAGGACTGGGAAAGAATAGGGGCTGTTCAGGCCCTGTAGGGCTGTATGTCAAAGCCAGCCCATAATGCCTGTCAGCCAAGGGCAGAAATTCCCACTGATATAAGAATGTGCAAGAAATCAACTTTCACCACCGACGAGCAGATTAAGACACGATCAGGAAATGAGACTGTAGGTTTAGAACAGTGACACCTGTTTGAACAGACTGATTTTCCCATCCCTTGATTACCGTGTGACTAGGGAGGGGGCTGGGAGAAGCAGCAACACAGCCCAGGCCTCAAAGCCTTCCAGGGTCTTCTGAGAGGGGAAGGAAAGACCAAAACCAAAGACCATTGTGGGTGGGGGCAGCTTTGGGCTAGGTATAGTGCTAAGTTCTTTCACATTCCCTTTTCTGTTTTAATCCTCACAATAAGGAATAATAATCAATAATATACGGATTATTCGCATGTGACAGGGGAGGAAACTGACACTCACATGACTTCATTTTTCATTCAAGGTTACACTGCTAATTGGCCACGAAATGGCAATGATAAGATGGAACACAGGCCTGTCTGGCTTCCAGTGTCTATCATTTCTAGTGCCCTGAAGTGAAGCCAATTGATAGATTCGGTCCTTTGGAAACACCCAAGCTCTAGTCAGTAGGAAAAAAAATTTAATTGCATGGGGTATTGAGTGCCTACTATGTACTAGGCCTATGTGATATACTTGGGGGATGCAGGCAAATGATATGGCACTCATGTATGAAAAGTGTAGCAGGGGGCCTGCCTTCAGAGCAAGACACGCATGCTGAAAAGTCCCAGCTCTGAGGATATGTCATTTTTGTACTTTTCAGACCTTGGGAAAGTCCCTCTCACTAAGCCCTGGCTGTGCTGCTCTTTGCCCAGCCTCCACCCCAGTCATGCAGTGATCAAGCAATGGTGGCTCTGGTAACTCTGGGTTTGCCGACTAGTCTTCAGAGGGTAACATGGTCCAGAGGATTTCTATAGAAAGGAGTCCTAGATGCCTTTGTGCTACATTAAAACTATGGGATCCCTCAGTTTTCAAGATGGGTGTGTGGATTTTTCTTCCAGTATCAAGAAACAGAGCAAGTCTGTTGAAGTATAATGTTTTAAAAAAGCTACAATCATGAATCTCGGGCAAACATAAAAATGAACCACATGGAAGAGATCCTATTTAATTCATGGATTAGTGATGAACCAACAAGATATTATGACTGGTTCAAAGACCATTTAAGAAGCCAAGTATATATTATGAATTGATGGGATAAATTTATTAGATTCCAATAAAAATTAGGCTATACATTTTTGTGGTTATCTGTTTCATGGACAGAAATTATTTTCATGTCTATTGGACAAACTCTACCAAGCAATAAGCAACTTACTAAATCTGGGACCTTTAATCAAAAGCAAATGGTAAGAGAAATTAAATACATTCCTCTAGACAATCTCTGAGTGGTCTTGGTTCTGTATAACATTGAAAGAATGTGGGACCTACTTTTCTGCCTTATTTCAAGTTTTGGTAATTTTCCTGATAAGTCCTATGTTTTATAGACAAGTAAATTTGGACCCAGCTAGAGAAAGGAAATGATTTGCCTACATCATAATGTGTTGTTGACAAAACCAGAACTAAAACCCCCAGGTCTCCTGTCTCTCTAAAAGTGTTTGCTCCACTTTACTGCTATGGAACCACATAGCAATTGTGTTTCCTCCACCGGAGACCAGAAAAGGAGAGGACTTGCATTTGTCTGATTGCAAAAAGTGAAGGGACATGTATTTTCCAGGGAAGCTTTTAAATTAAGATCAATTAACTGTGGGGACAAGAAAATATGCTAATTGATCTATTTGTTAAGATACAAATTAGAAAGTTAACCTCGGGGTTTACTTCTTTTTCTAAATTATCTTTGTACTTTTCAATAACGGTTGACATATAATATTAGTTTTAGGTATACAACATAGTAATTAGACATTTATATAACTTACAAAGTGATCACCCTGATAAGTCTAGTACCTATCTGACACCATAGTTATTAAAATATTATTGGCTATATTTCCTACGCTGTACTTTATGTCCAGTGACTATTTTTATAATTGGCAATTTGTATTTCTTAATCCCTTCATCTTTTTCATCCATCAGGCAACCATCAGTTTGTTCTTTGTATCTGTGGGTTTGTTTCTTTTTTGTTTGTTCATTTATTTTGTTTTCTAGATTCCACATATAAGTGAAATAATATGGTATTTGTCTTTTTCTGTCTGACTTATTTCACGTAACATAATATCCTCCAGGTCCATCCATGTTGTCGCAAATGACAAGACTTCATTCTTTATATTGCTGAGTAAGATTCCATTGTATAAATGTACCACATTGTCTTTATCCATTTGTCTGTTTATGAGCACTTAGGTGGCTTCCATATCTTAGGTATTGTAAATAGTGCTGCAGTGCACATAGGGATGCATATATCCTTTTGAATTAGTGTTTTGGATTTCTTCGGATAAGTACCCAGAAGTTTAATTGCTAGGTGATCTGCTAGTTCGATTTTTAATTTTTTGAGGAACCTCCATACTGATTTCCATAGTGGCTGCATCAATTTGCAATCCCACCAACAGTGCATGAGGTTCTCCACATCATTTTCTCCACATCCTCGCCAACATTTGTTTGTTGGTTTATTGATGATAGCCACTCTGACAGGTGTGAGGTGATATCTCATTGTGGTTTTAATTTGCATGTCCCTAATGATTAGTGATTAGTTGAGCATCTTTTCATATGTCTATTGGTCATCTATATGGCCAAGGGGTTTATTTCTTACTAAGATCACAGAGGTAATTTGGTTCCTTAGATAGGGATCCCTGGAAACACACCTTGAGGTGGAGAGTTGTGTGCACAGGTTGATTTTTAAAGGACTCTTGGGAGATACATTTGTAGGAAAGTGAGGAAGTCAAGATTGGGCAGAAGCTGACCGGCCATCAGTCTCCACTGATCTATGGAAAGCTTTGGAGCTGGGATGGCCTTTCAAATTTGATTCAAATTGAAACAAGGCAGGTCTAGCCAATCATTAGCCCCTATGCACTTGGGAGAGGATATAACCTTGGGCAAGGCAGCTGTGGTCAATGCTTGCTGAGGGGGTCCAGCTGTCAGCCATCAGTAGACAGTAGATTCAGCAGCTGGGCGGTGGGTTCACCAGCTCCCAGAGGGGATCTGGGCAGAGAACCACAGTATCCACTACGCCTTGTTTGTATTACAAGGTTAATTGTAATAAAAAGATTTAAACTCAAGAGCCAACACTAATGGATTAGCAAGCGGCATCAGGAGCACTATGTTGGGAAGGGTTATAGGCTCATCTGGGCTCAATAGAAAGAATGTGGGGATTGATTAGTGATGTCTGTAGGATGGTGGGGCGTGATGCCATTTCTTCTTGGATTTAATGACTACCCCACACAGTTTGCCTGGGACCATCCTGGTTTATGCCTGTGCTTCCAGGGTAATTATTAACAAGTAATGTTACCTTTTATTCTCAAAAATGTCTTCCTACAAAAGATCAATTTCACGGTCATCCTAAGAAAAAAGTTTTCAGTCTTGCCACTCCTGCCTCTCTCTACTGAAAAATGCTCCTTTTTTCTGGGCCCTATTTGGGACAAGTGGCTTGATATCCTCAGTGCACTTAGGAAGATCCTCTTTGGAAGAAAGGGTTTTCTTTAGCAACTTCTGTTTCTAGCTTAGCAACACAAAATTCTCTTGAGGCATACGTGCAAACATCCCTGGCAACCTTCCTAGAATGGGCAAAAAGGAGGTGGTGTGTGGAGGTGTGAGGCAAAGTACGGGGAGAATAAAACAGATTAGAACCATAGAAAATTATTCTGCCATATTTTAAAGCAGAATTTTGCAGATATAGCCATTGTCTGGCCTGACTGAAGGCATGTTGACGCTGCATTTAAAACCAGAGATTCTTAAGTCTGAAAGGGAATGTAGAGATCACCTATCCATTTTATAGATGGGACACACCACAGGCCAAGGTTACACTCTATCTAGGTACTTGTACAGTGGGGATCAGGGCCCTGGTTTTTTAAGCCTCCCAGTCTAGAGTTTCTTCCACCAGACCAAGTTCTGTTCTCAAAGAAGAAATTAGCAGAGTCTGTCGCAGTAACAACAATATGGAGGCAGCAATTTGGCTTTGGATAAAAGAGAAAGATTGCTCTCAGACCTGGGATATCTTGGCAGAGGGGCTGGCAAGAAAATTGCTATATGCAAGAGCATGGGCATGATTTTGCTTGTGTAAACAGAGCATGGCATCAGGTTGGGGGCCAGAGTCTTTTATGGTGCCAGGAAAGTGACAAATGCTAAAAACTGCTACCAAGAACAAGGCAGTGTGCCACACGCCATGGAACACAAAGATAAATAAGCTCCTCTGCTCAGAAACCTCTGTTTCTCTCCATTTTCATAGGACCAAGCCTGAGCTCCTTTGAATAGCATTTGAGGCACCCTTTCCAATCATCTCCCTCTACTCCTTGCCTCACACCCTGCATTCCAGCCCTACACTACTGCTTAAATTACCCTGACACTACCCTGCAGCCTTAAACCTCCATGTGTCAGCGCAAGAGGACTCTCTAGGATGCCCTCCTCCCCTCCCCTGCCTTTTTTCTTTTAATGCATCAAAACTCACCTTATCCTTTACGGCCCAACCCAACGTCATCTCTTTTACAAAGCCTTCTCCAGACCTCCCATACACAACAGATTACTCCCTCCTGTGTGCTCCAGTGGCAATTTGTGCCTCTATTCAAACACTGTCCTGAGTACAGGAATCACATCCATGCCATTTCCCCATGCTTAGAGCATGGTGTGTCTAGGCTATAGCTGGTGCGCAGGAAACGTCTGCTGAATGAATAAATAAATAACATGACCTTTGAACTCAGAGCACTGGGACTGTCTGTCTTTCCAGGACCAGGACTTAGTTATGTGTGTATCTGTCCTTGGTGCTTGGCACACAGTAGGCCCTGATAAATATTTATTAAGTGATGATGATAGATAAGTATTAGCTGATTTAACGTCTTTGCTGCTGCGTTCATCTAGAGTCCAATGACTATTTCCAAGCCGCTGACTGTGGCTTTCAACCTTACCCCACAAGCTCAGTCCCAGAAGGGAAGTTTAGGAAAGCAGATGTGTATTTTTCTATATTTGTGTGTTTTTCAAAAAGAAATTAACAGGACATTTTTATACTTTAAAGTAATCATTTAATAAAATGTAGCACCTTAACTGAATTTACTTAAAAAATTTAAATACTGTAATTATCTTCTGTAGATTTTTGACACATTTTGGAGAACAAACTTGAACTCAATGCAGTAAAAAGGTTAAGGCAGACTAGGTATAGGATTTAGATTTGAAGCTAAGTACTGTCAGTACCAGCTGTTTGACCTTTGGCAAGCTACCTAAGCTCTGTGACTTTAGGTGTCTTCAGTAAAATGGGGATAATTTTAACTACCTGAAAGGGTTATTGTGAGGATTAAATGAATAATGTGTGAAAGTGCCCAATACTGCATCAAATGCTTGTTGAGTGAATGAACGGCTGAAAAAAGGAGTGTGATAGAAAAAATAAAGTATCAGGAAAGCATGAAGGAGGGAGGTATAACAGCCTGAGTTGGTGGTAACAAGAAATGCTACCTTTTATTCTCAAAAATCCGGGAGGGCTTTTTGAGAGACGATACCATTTAATGTGGATTTTGAAAGTAGAATAGGCTCCTCAGCAAGTACAATGGAATTAGTGATACCCTGGTTCTACCTTATAGAAATATAATCTATTTTCTGCTGCCCCAAATGCTATGCCCAACAAAAGTCACTTTAATAAGTAATGAGGAAAGACCAAGAATAATACAGCAAAATCAGCCCTAGGTAGGGGAATCTAAATTCAGAGGCTCTTTTCATAAAAGTGATTTTGAGGGGTTGAGGCAGCGGGATTGAAAGATAGGTTTGGTGTCTTAAGACTTGAAAGCTCCGCTTAACTCATTTCCTCCTTGATGTGGTCAGGAAGTGCTTTCCGGAAAGAACAGGCAGGTTTAATGCAATTATGCGATGTTGCCCCCCCCCTTCCTTACCCCCCAACTTGGCCATGTGCTAGGCAACTCCAGCTGGCCTCACACAAGAGAAAGCAAACTTCAGCTGCCCCTCAGGACCGTTGTTTTAGCACTCCTCAGAAAAGTGTTCCAGCGGCTGATCGGAGCTACTTAAGCCGTTTAATTGAATGAATTCATCCTCATATAATAGGATCTAGGTCTTTAAGCATTTCTGTCTGCCATACCGGATATTGGGCTGAGGGCTGCTCAAGTTACCCTGCCTCTCTGAGGCCCTGGGTCTTTCTGCTGTC
The DNA here is from genome assembly GCF_036562045.2 of Rhinolophus sinicus. Classification (NCBI taxonomy): domain Eukaryota; kingdom Metazoa; phylum Chordata; class Mammalia; order Chiroptera; family Rhinolophidae; genus Rhinolophus; species Rhinolophus sinicus. The sequence continues at coordinate 112,272,911 of NC_133756.1, forward strand.
TGTACTTGCCACATTTTGGTATAAATCTCTGCGGGCTCAGAGCAGCCTTACGCTGTGTTCTCATGGAATCGCTCCACATTGAGTCAACTTAAGTCTCCTGTTTCTAAGAGGAGTAAGATACCAGGTATTTGAATGAAGTCTGAAGACAGAGATTCCACGTGGATGGTCTTGTGTAATTTTTCCCATTTTCAGAAAAAGGAAGGGGCACAATTTGCTATTGGAAATCCTGTCCTTGGGCTCCCTCCTGGACTCATCTGCTTGGGCCTGCAGCAGAGTGGCCAGGTAGGTGATTGAGCAGGCCCTAGTGACTTACAGCAGAAGGGAAAGCAGTTGAAAAGGCAGGTTCATCTTCCACGTTACTCTCTGCCAATCCATCCTTTGTACTAATGCCAGAGTGAGATTTCTTTCTTTTTGTGTTTCATGTATAATGACCTATAGATCTTAAGTCTATAGTTTCTTGAGTTTTGATGAATACATACGCCCACGTCACCAGCATGTGCCCCCTTTTAGTCAATCCCTCCTGCCAGAGGCAATCACTATTCTGATGACCAGCATCATAAATTAGTTTTACTGTTCTAGGATTTCCTATAAATGGAATCATACCGTATGCACTCCTTTATGTCTGGCTTATTTGTCCCACCATAAGGTTTTTGAGACTCCTCCATGATATATAAAATTTTCACCTTTTTGATTACTAAATATATTCCATTCTATAATATCACAGACTAATATTTCTCAAATAAAGAACTGACCATTCTCTGTGCTTAAAATCCTTCATAGGGAGAACTGACTCTGGGTGGTGCACACACATTGCGATACATAGATGATGTATCACAGAACTGTACACTTCAAACCTATGTAATTTTACTAACCGTTGTGACCCCAATAAATTTTAATTAAAAAAAAAATCCTTCATCATTCCTTCCCCACTGTTTATATAATAATGCCAACAATTTTTGGTATAACATTGAAGTGTCTTCTCTTCTGGCTATGGCCTTATCTCCAGCTGCTCCCATCCATGCAAACTATATTCCACATGCACAGCTCACTGTTCTAATATATTCTGTCTCCTACTTCTGTGTATTCTGACCTGGCTGTGTCTGTCCTCAGCCGAAACATTCTTTCCCCTTTTCCTCCATGGCAGGTTCCTCTCTAGCCTTCAAGCCTAGTGAAGCCTTCCCTTACCTCCTAGCCAGTTATTCCTCCGTCCTCTGTGTTGCCACAACCCCTTATACTTTCCTCAATTATACACTGGATGTTGGGGTCCTTGAGAATGGCATAATGCACAGCATCTCTTGGAATGTCTCGGATCAGAACAGTGTTGTGTTCTGTGAAGAGAGAATTTTAAGATAGCAAATTGATAATTTCATTGGTTGGATTCATGAATCACATTGTTTAGTACTATGTATTAGGTTGGTGCAAAAGTAATTATGGTTTTCACAATTATTTTTAACCTGTTAAACTGCAGTTACTTTTGCACCAACCAATAAAACAGCTTTAACAGCCCACCTGAATCAGGGTCTGTCTCTTCACAGTCCAGGAAACTGCCTAGAAGAAATCAAGGCGTATTACCTCACTGCCAACTCCATCTCTTCAGAGATCTAGTGCCTGTCTCTGGATTGCCAAGGGAGCTTTTCATTAAATTTTTGACATCTGAGAACCTCTGAATGGGTATTCAGTACACATGCCTGCCACCATTATTTTTTTGAGATATAATTCATATAACATAAAAATTCACCCTTTTACAGTGTGTGATTCAGTGGTTTTCAGTATATGCACAAAATTGTATAAACATCACCACTATCTAATTCGAGAACATTTTTATCACCTCAAAAAGAAACACCATACCTATTAATACAAATTACCAATTTTAGGCAAATGAAATAAAAAATTTTAAAAATTAATTATAGATTACAGCAAGAAAACACAGCTTTAAATAGTAATAAAAATATTGCATATTCAGAGTGATAAAATCATATGCAGTTTTTTTTGTCAAAGTGACTATATCCAGAACAGTAACAGATTGTTTCAGCTATAGGTCAGATTCTATAACTAGGTGATTTTTCTTACCATCTAGTCATACTAAATTAGACGTTCTAACTTCCAATTATAGGTTGTTGGGAATAACAGAAAATGCTTGCTGGTTAGACACTTCTGGATATTTGAATCAAACAAGGTATCTTGTCTATTATACACTCAACAGCCATCCTTCCCCCTTCTTCCTGCAAATGGAACACTGATCTATTGAGGTTTCTGGTAGAGATCCCTCTCTCATGTAGATAGATGCCTACCCAGCTCCAGGGGGTAAATTATGATTGGTCTAAACCAATCATGGTAATACCTTCCCCATGGTACTTGAGTGGTGTAATGGTAAGCATACAATCTAGTTTTGGCTAATGAGATGTTTAGTTTTTTTTGTTTGTTTTTTTCTGGGGAGGTCTTCTCTTGCTGTATAAAATCATAATGCATCCTCAGGAAAAGGCCCTTTGCCCTTTTAGACTAGGGGTGTGATGCCTGGAAGTGAATCAGCCATCTTGCAACCATGAGGCACTCACAAAAGGATGAAAACTAACACATCAAGGAAGATGGAGCATAAAAGTAGAGTCTGGGCTCATTGTGGTAACAAAGAGCAGCTGAACCAATGACAGAATTTGCTCATAGAAATTATAAAGAGATTTCTAATTCAACATGCCATCAGATATTAATTTTGTAAGCGTAGCATGCTTGGATATTTTAATTTGGGAGATGGCAGTGGCTGCATTTACTTCTAGGAAGTACTTTTTAATGTTTCATTGCCGCATGTTGATAGAGTTTTGAAATATTTTTCAATAATATGCCTTTAATTTCTTTCTTGAATAAGTAAATCATTGCCTAAAAGAAAAAAAAAAAATCAAACCTCAGGTAATCAAGTTGCTTTCACCATAGTTCTTTCTATTCCTAAAAATTCTGTTATCTGATCCTCAACATAAAGCAATTCTTGATACTTCATCTTTAAAGTGATTAGTCTTGGTCATTGGGACTACTGAATATGTTGCTGAGATAAAGCACTTGAGTAATATCTCTGACATTGTTACAATATCCTTATTAGCATTATAGTGTCATCATTTCTACTAGGAATAGAGTAATTGTGAACTAAGTGAAAAAGAATGACTTTTTCAATTTAAATTCGTTATTAAAATAAATATGTGCATAGGTTAGAAAGGAAAATTAGCAGTGTGTTACAATTTTCTTCTCCATTATCCTTATTTCTCACTCTCACTTTAAAGATTTTTAAATTATTTCTTCTTTCTATTTTTACCTACATGTTTCAAACTAATCTTATGTGGCAGACACAGATGCACTGCTCAGCTTTCTCTTCAAGAAAGAACCCATTACCCAGCTGCTAGAGTATTTTTCATAAGCACTTTCAAAAAACCATTTGCTCTGAATATTCTGTGAGTTATAGAGCACTTCTGTCTTTTCCACCTGTGGGGTGTTCCCCTCTTCCCTTTTCCAGCCCTCCCAATGTAGTTATGGAGAACGTTATTCAGAAATTCCCTGATAAAAATTTCTTGAGAGGCAATTTTACAAGATATTGTATGCCTGAAAACATTGTTCCTCTACCCTCAAGTTTGATTGATCATTGGGTTTAGTATAGAATTCTAAGTAGGAAATAATTATTTTTTTTTTGGATTTTTAAGAACGATTGTTCCATTGTTTTCTATGTTCGTGTTGTTAATGAGAAGTCTGAAGTTATTCTGACTGGTTTTTATTTTTTGAATATGACATTTATTTCTCTCTGGAATCTTTTATTTCTTGATATTTCAAAAATTCATTATAATGTGCTTTGGCACAGGTCTTTTTTTTTTCTTTATTGAATTTGTTAGACATTTAGTGAGTTCTTTTAATCTGGAACTACTTCCAGACCCAGTGAATAATAAAGAAAATAGAAAAAAACGGTATCCAAAAAAAGGGGATCCATCATGGAAGAAAAGTGAAGATAATTCTCTGGATAATGACCACATTATAGAGAAGTATCACAATAGCGTAGAGCAGGCCTAGTGACAATCAATCCACATTGGAACAGGAGAACGGAGAATTCCTGGAGAAGGAGAGGACATCTCCAAGAAAAATAAATGAGGTGATAGATTTCCTTATGTCTTTGACCATGAATCCTTCAGTTTGTCAAATCCTGCAGTTCTACAAAATGTTCTTATTTCTTTGATAATATTTTCTTCATGTAGCCAGGTGTTGCTCAAATAATTGACCCATAATATTGTGAGGTATAATAAAATGGTTGCCGTTTTAAGCTACTCAGTTTAGGAGTAGGTTGTTATACTACTATAGGTGACCAAAATAACATCTAATATTTTAAGATGGAAAATAAGATCTAGTGTTAGTTAGTAGCATCTGGTTTGCAGGACAAAAGCATGAGAAAAACACACACACAAAAACAAGAGATACATTTTTTGGGGGTGCACAATTTGTAAGGTAACATTATTTTTGATGAAAGCAATACTTTATAAATTGGGTGGTGAAACTTTTAGGTTTAAAAAGAGAGTGACAGGAAATTGGTAGGGGGAGAGAAAAAAAAAAGGTGCATAATTAGTTTTCCCTTTATGCGAGTGCATTCCTGAGGACTAAGATTATCCTGCAGGGAATATGATTAAAGTTACAAAGAGGAAAACAAAATAAGTAAATCAGCTTTTGATCCTGCTGCTATATTTACCCATAAAAAGCAGGCAGCTCTCAGGTGGGCTTTTGTCTAAGTAATGTCCTGAAATCCAAGTGTAAAAGAACAATATGAAATCTCAATTCTCCCAAACGGTTTGGGGCAAGTTCCGCCCTTGAGCCCCTGGGGGGCTTGGTTCCCAAGGAGATTAATCTCACTTGCTCAGCATTAGGTATCACTGAAGCACAAGAGCTCCAGCTTGGAGCTCTGCAGAGAGACCTTAATGCAGCCTGGAGCGGGGTCCCTCGGCCTCATAGGAAGTGAAATGTATTGATGTCAAAGCCACTCAAGTGAGCGTGCTCACTCAGGATGTAGGAGGAGGGGCCAAAGGGCTCGGCAGGAGCTGGCCACTGACTTCACTGAAACTCATTTCGTTCCACACAGAGCTCTTCCCCTATAGGAAAGATCAAGGAGGAAAGCAACTGAGATCATGAGGTGGGGTCTACGTGTACATTTTAGTTGGATATTGGAAACTTTAAGGATTTATTTTGGTCTGAGGTAAAGAGCTATTTCAAGCAGGAGTTGTTCTTTGTTGCCTTGTTATCTATAGTTCCCGTAAACACCACTGCTTTGATAGGACCATGCCTCTCCCAGGCTGTTCCCAGAGATATTGCTTGTTTGCTTGGTATTCTCAAATGCACCATTTAAGCCTTAGCTCAAATGCTACCTGTCTATGCAGCCTTCCCCTACTTCTGTGGGCTGACTTGAGGATCCTTTTAGTCCATCAACTATTGTATCTTTAGTTACTCCCATTGAGAAGTATCACTTATATTACAGTGGCTTTTTTGCATATGTCTTTCCACTAGAAAGGGTAGGAATCATGGCTTCTTATCTCTGTATCCACAATACTAACACAGTGCTGAGCATACTGTTGGTGTCAATATCTTTCAGTTGAATGAATGAGTGACTGGATGGATATTTTATGTGTAAGGAATAATTTTGTGAATCAGGCTATAAAACTTCTGAGCAATGAATAACTTATATTTGTATATGGAGTTTTATGATTGACAAAGAACTTCCATTGCCATTATCTCATCGATTTTCACAATAGCCTGGTCAAATAGACTCACATTATTATTCCTATTTTATAGATGGGAACATTGAGGTCCAGAAGGTTAAATGACTTTTCTATAGTCAGTCAGATAATGAAAAGGTAGATTGGACTCCAGTCTCGATCTCTGGCTCTAATTCCATCACTCTCTCTACTATATTACACTGCCTTTTTCTAAGTTTCTACAATGCACAAGTATAGTTGCTCTCTTGCATTTGAAAATAGTCACTCATTTTGTTGGGGGACACAGCAAATGATGCTAATGTTGTAGGGTGATGTGTTGGTAAGGAATGGGTGGGGCCTAAGGAATCAAAAACATGGACTTTTGTGGAGCTGCAATTTTGTGCCAGGAGCTTTCATATATACCATCTCACAACAGTCTTGTGTAGTTGAGATGATCTCCATTGTACAGATGGAAAAAGTAAGATTCAGAGGTATCTTTCCTGTTACGTCACGTAATTCTCACAAAGACTCAGAACAGTTATGACCATTCCCATTTCTCAGATGAGGAAACTGAGCCTTAGGAAGTATAAACTGACTTGTCCAGGGGCACTCATCTAGCAAGTGGCAGGCCAGAATTTGAACCTGGCTTCAACTAACTGCAAATAAACTTTGGTGCTTAGAACACAAATGATCTGGAAACGCAGACTTTTTCATATGAGTCTTTTCGTATTGCATTGATTTTGAATATGATTATATTAGGGCTTAGCTAACTCTATGGAGATTAAGAGAGATTTTTTTTCAGACTAAAGATGTCAATTAAATGTACTGTACCATGCAATCTGTGTCTGGGATTTTTAAGAGCTGCTCATTTGAAAAAAGGTGAAAAAGAGAGTGTTCTTGGCTGCCAGACCCAGAGGTCTATGGAATGGTCCTGTCGGAAGTGGAAGGGAAGAGCTGACATCCACATCTGAGGGGTGAGAAACACAACTAAAGGACAGGCCCACACAATTTTTCTGAGTGCAAATGTCACCAAGCATGAAACAGACATTCCAATCATGGAGGACAAAATCCTGTGTGTGTAACTCAAATGAAAGGTACATTATAATTGAGCCAACTTGAATTAAAAAGAAATAAAAAGTTTCAGCTATGTTGGCTTGGGAAGTGCCTACTTCATCTCCTAAATGAAGAGTGTTCATCTGGCCTTTCTTCTTTGGTAAGGTTGTGCCTTCAGGGTGCTCAAAAATGCGTTTGCTACAGCCTGGAAAGTGAGGCTTAAAGAAAAGGGTTTTGAAAAAGATGGTCTATATTTCCCCCAGGAAGACTCTGCACCTAAACTATGATAACTTACTTAGAGAACACTGTATCACACATACAGCGTCTTCATAGATGTGATTTCATTGAATCCTCATGAAGGCTCTGTGATAGAGAAGACAGGTAAGGGAACATAGTCACCCTTTTGTGTTTTAGAGAAATAGGAACAAATACTCATCACCGTTTATGGGACAATTAACAGATAAGGAGTTTTCACAGGATGTTTTCTTTGACTATCACAAGAGCCCTATGAGATGGGCAACCTTATCCGCATTTAACGAGTAAGCTAAGGCAGAGAGAGGTTGGCTGGTTTGCCCAAAGCCATGTGCTCATCAAAACAAGGGTTTCAACCCAAGTCACAAAGCTATTGAAAGGTGGGGCTAAGACCAGAACCCAAGTCTTTTCTGAATCATCTTCCACACTTCACCATATTGCTCATTTTCTCTATCCCAAGACGACTGCCCAGATGAAATCGGGTCTAAGTGAACTTCAAGGTGATTCTTGAAACACAATAGAAGTTTCAGAAGGACAACCTGAATGGCATGACTTGTAGGTCCCAATCCATATTTTGTCCTAAGATGCTGTGAGTTTTATACACACACAGGACTTTCTATCAAGTACCAGTTGGCTTAGTGAGAGCAACTCCTTTCTCCCTTGCCTCCAGCTGTGTATCTGCTTCTATTAAAAATATGGGCCAAGTGTTGACCTCAATTTACTATGGGTAATTGTTACTTTGACAATCAAGGAATAGAAGAAAGAGCACCACCTTGAGAATCCTGTGGAAACTGGAGTTAGAATCTTAGGACCAAAGTTAGAGCTTGAAGAGACACTAGTTTCCTTCCCCCAACTTACAGATGAAAAAACAGAGGCCAAGAGAGAACACAGGTATTGTCAAGGGTTTAAATGGCTCTGGAGTCAGACGAGACTGGATATGGCTTTGGCCAACTCACTGAAATTCTCTGATGCTCAGTGTCTTCATTTGTTAGTGATAATATCATGTACTTCACAGGGCTATTGTTCAACGATTAAATGGAAAGCACCTGGCATAAGCAAGGGCCCAGTAGCTGGGAACTGTTCCTGTTGCCAGAGCTGGGAGTGAAACCTGTGTCTCCGGACTCTTACCCTCTCAACCAAAGGGAGAGTATCCCGTGCCAGAGTGTCGTTGTACAGGAAGGAGCTGGAGTTTTGAGCACGGGCCATCCCATCCTCACCTCTCGCGGCTGGAGATAGCCAAGAGAAACGCGCGGGGAGAAGGGAAACTAAGGGGTTAAGGCGATGAGCTTGAGAAAGCCCATTAAACTAGAAAAGCGACCCCACCCCACCCCTGCCCCAAGGCGGACTAAGTAAGCCCCTCCCCTCCGCCACCGGGGCGGTCGCCGCGCGCTCGCTCCCTCCCTCCGCCCCTTGCTTACAAGACCTAATGAGCTCCCCCGGGAGGCCGAGCTGCGATCCCGGCCGGGAGCTAGGAGGCTGCGCCGCACGCAGCGTGCCAGGGCCGGAGCCAGGCCTGGGCAGCGGGCGGGAAGCGGCGGGGCACTCACCAGCTGCGCTGTCGGCTGCTGGAGAGCCGCGGCGATGGCGGTGCAGGCGGCGCTCCTCAGCACACACCCGTTCGTCCCCTTCGGCTTTGGGGGCTCCCCAGACGGGCTGGGGGGCGCCTTCGGAGCCCTGGACAAGGGCTGCTGTTTCGAAGACGATGAGACCGGGACGCCGGCGGCCGCGCTGCTGGCGGGCACCGAGGGCGGGGACGTGCGCGAAGCCACCCGCGACCTGCTCAGCTTCATCGACTCGGCGTCCAGCAACATCAAGCTAGCGCTGGACAAGCCGGGCAAGTCGAAACGGAAGGTGAACCACCGCAAGTACCTGCAGAAGCAGATCAAGCGATGCAGCGGCCTCATGGGCTCCGCGCCCCCGGGACCGCCCTCCCCAGGCGCCGCCGACACGCCTGCTAAGCGGGCGCTCACCGCCCCCAGCGCTCAGACGGTCGCGATCCCAGCGCACGGGAAGGCAGCCCCTCGGCGAGAAGCGTCGCAGGCCGCAGCGGCCGCCAGCTTGCAAAGCAGAAGCCTGGCCGCGCTCTTCGACTCGCTTCGCCACGTTCCCGGAGGCGCCGAGCCAGCGGGGGGTTCGGTGGCGGCGCCGGCGTCCAGGCTCTGCGGAACGGGAGCTGGGGGCGCAGGAGGGGACGCGACTGGTCCTGCAGGGGGTTCGGCGGTCCCTGGCTCCAGGAAGGTTCCGCTGCGGGCCCGCAACCTGCCCCCGTCCTTCTTCACTGAGCCGTCCCGGGCGGGCAGCGGCGGGTGCGGCCCGTCGGGTCCCGGCATGAGCTTGGGCGACCTGGAAAAGGGTGCCGAGACCGTAGAGTTCTTCGAGCTGCTGGGGCCCGACTACGGCGCCGGCGCAGAGGCGGGCGTCTTGCTCGCTGCGGAGCCTCTCGATGTGTTCCCCACCGGAGCCTCAGTCCTGCGGGGACCCCCAGAGCTGGAGCCCGGCCTCTTTGAGCCGCCGCCGGCAATGGTGGGGAGCCTACTGTACCCCGAGCCCTGGAGCGCTCCGGGCTGCCCCCCGACCAAGAAGCAGTCCCTGACTGCCCCCCGCGGCGGCTCGACCTTGAACGAGCCCTTGCGCCCCTTGTACCCCGCCACCGCGGACCCTCCGGGCGGGGAGGATGCACCTGGTCTTTTGGCCTCTTTTGCCTCCTTCTTCTCAGACTGCGCTCTGCCCCCGCCGCCACCACCCCACCAAGTGTCCTACGATTATAGCTCCGGCTACGGCCGCGCAGCTTACTCCAGTCTTTGGAGACCCGATGGGTCTTGGGAAGGGGCTCCGGGAGAAGAGGGGGCGCACCGGGACTGACGCGAGGTACCCTCCCTCCTATTAGGGACTGCTGTGGGGAGCTCCCGCTCCGGGTCTCTCCCAAGCCTAAAGAACGATTGGAAAATGCACGTGGAGATGAAACGGGAATAAAAAATTCAATTAATAAAAGAAACAAGAAAAAGAGATGAAGAGGAGTTGGGGATTGTTTTAATCACAGCCTGAATTTTTTTTTTGTTTGTTTGTTTCGTTTTGTTTTTTAAACGCCGTTGATAGGTTCTTACTGGAACAGATGAGCCAAGAAACCAAGACGGGGTTTGGGTAATTGGGTGGGGATTGCAGAAGGGGCAAGAGGTGGCTTCTGTAGCCACCTGTCCCCTCTCCAACTTTTCAGGAAAATGTCTGTGTATTTAGTGTAATTGCTCCTTCCAAACAGTGCCCTGGTTCCTCCTCTTCTTTTCCCTTAGAATGCATCATGAATTAAAGCCTATATTGAAAAGATTGGAACGGAGATACGTTGTTATGATTTGGGTGCGGTTTTTTTTTTTTTTTTTAGAGGACGGCTTCCTGCGTGGTCTCTTTGCCTTGTTAGGTGAGAGCGTTATCGAGGACATGAGGCCCGTGGTCCACCGCTGACCTCCCATGTGTTAGTCTTTGGTGTGAGTCTCTTCTCTGTCACTTTCTCACACAGTGTTTTCTGCCCCCTTCTTCCATCTCTGTTTTTTTTTCTTTTTTTGTTATCCCCTTCCCTTCTTCCATCTCTTTATCGTTCTTCTATTCGTTTCCACTCAGCAGTGCCGTTGCTTACTTTTCTTTATATCTCTGGCCTGTCATTGCTCTTTCTGATATTTTTTTTGTTGGCTTTTCTTGCAAATCTGTTGTATAGGAGGCTTAAGTCTGGCAGACCTTGGGGTCCATTTCTTTCCTTCTCCCATTCTTCAGGCACTTTGGGTGGGGGAGGCTAGGCAAGTTATAACCTCTTTGTATCTAAATTTCCTTATAGGAGAAGGTGAGGATGACGATATTCCTCCACTTTTCGTTTCTTCACAGCTTGTTGGGTAGCTCAGAAGGGAAATGCCTAAAATGCCTTGAAGCCACTGCAGTCAGTGCTTGATTGGTTCTGCAGGTATATATATATATTTTATATACATACATAAATGGTTTCCCCATGTAGAAGCCATTAGAACTGTGAGTCTCATGCTCTTTTTTGGCCCGTCTATTTACCTGGTGATTGCCTTCTCCCTTATAAGCTGTGCACCCTAATTTTCCTCTCCTGTTCCACTTCCCCCTCTGTTGATTTCTGCCTCCTGTGCTTCCTCACTTCCTCTACCCACATTCTCCCCTTGGAAGGAATAGTGAAGGGTATAGAGTTCCCTGAAGAGCAGGTTTAATGAAGCTACCAGAGCACTGGAGAGAGGAATCTGATCTGTTATCTGAAATTTGGGGGAAAGTGTTAAGCAGAGACATGTTTTAACCAGGCATGAAGTGGCTGAGGGGCACCCAAGGCATCATCAGGAGGGTCGAGGGGCTAAGGAGGAAAGACTGGGTGGGAAGTGAGCAGCTGGAGAGGAAAGGGGGAGCCCTTCATGCAGCCCTGCCAATGAAAATGTAGAAAGAGACCAACACCCAGAAAATATAAGGAGATGTTGCCTGTTGATTATGGTGCAAAGGATAGCTGCCTCTGCTCAAGGCAGCCAGGATGGATTATAAGAATATTTACATGTGAGAAAGTCAAAACCCCACTATTACTGCAAAAGATTTTAAAATCCAGGTCAATGTTTACACAAATCAAAAGTACTGCAATATTTTTAGAAAGAATTTGTGGGGGGAAAAAATGGGTATCAAGCCATGGCAGACAAATTTAAATGCTATCACTGAGTCACTTTCTTCTGAATAAAACCTTTCTTAAGAAAGCACCACAAGAAATGTAGCAATGAGTCTTATTAACGATGAAAAAACTTTTTTGCAACTCAAGAAACTTGGTGTCTATAGAATTTCTTTCAAAGTGGGGAAAAGTGATCAATTCCATTGTGTTAGCAGAATATTATTCAGCAGTCGTTTAATTTATCGAAACTACTTGATGAGTACCATCCAGTAGGAAAACAATAATAACCCTGTGACAATTACAAAGGTACTGCAATGTTTTTTAATTTCCTCTCCCCTCTTTTCTAGCTTAGTAAAACAAGGTATCTCCCAGCTTCTTGCTTGCCATACCTTTCATTAAGAATGGTAATACCAGTATTGTGTGTTTCCATATGCCAGCCCTGACCTAAGCACGAATTCACTGAGTCTCTTAACAAGGCTCAGTAGGTAGGTACTGTTGTTATTCCCATTTGAAAAGTGAGGCGGAGACAGGTTAAATAACTTGCTGAGAGCAAGTAGTGGATCCAAGATCCAGATCTCCAAGTGTCTTTAACACCTGACTTGCCTGCTACTTGCAAGGCTCTGCCGTGCTGTGTTAGTGTGTATGATTCCCAGTCCTCCGCATTATGCTGCCACCAGTGTTTGTCAGCCTCACAGCTGTTGACATTTGGATAGGACAATTCTTTGCTGAGGGGCTGTCCTGTGCGTAGTAAAATGTTTAGCAGCATCCCCAGCCTCTGCCCACGAGATAGCAATACAGTAGCACTCCCCTAGTTGTGACAATCAAAGGTATCTCCGTGACCACATACCCTGGAGGGCAAAATTGCTGCTAGTTGAGAACCACTATGCTGGACAAATATATAAGCAGCCTCTGTGGGGTGCCTGGCACTTGCACACACATGATCTCATTTAATTCTTACCAAGGCTTGAGCTTAGGTATTTTTATTATTTTTATTGTTATAGGCAAAAAGTAAGAAGGACCAGGGGAGGGTCTAAATCAATTAACTTAGCTACATCTCATTTCTGCTAATTTACCAGCCATGTACCATTTATTTAATGGTATTGAAGTGCTGTCTTCCCATTGGCAAAACTGGGTAACTGGCATCACGAGGATTATCATGGGACTTGGCAGAGGGTATGTATAAATGCCCACCAAGAGGGAGAGAGTAGTTCTTAGTCCCAGGCAGCAAAGGCTTGGCCTTATGTCAAGGTTCCAAACTACCCTGTTATCCAGAATGCTAGGAATGTGGTTTGGCCCCAGGTAGCCTCCAAACCGCCCATCTCCAATTCCCTTACTGCCCACATTGCCTTCCAGTCTGAGCACAAGTGTTCTGACCTTGCCACCTACTATAGTACAGTACGTAGTGCCCATCAATAATAGACCTGCCAAGGACTCAGTGTACTGTTGCTTCCTCTCATAAGTCATTTTTCTGCTGTGGCCTGTTAGAAAGTATTTTTGTCTCTTATCTGCCCGTAGATAATTCTCTTTAAGTGCAATGGTAGATATTTTTCAAGACCAGAAATAGGATATAATAGTCTTGTAATTGTATGACTTTGGACAGTCTGGGGATCTTAACCTAATCGTTCATTACACTGGAGGCGTATATCCATTGCTGCCCATCTCAGCTGGACATTCCTTGGTGCCTGGAATGTGTTTTCTTGCTTCTTCTACATGGCTGTCCCAAGCCTTTGCTCATCTCCATTCAAGCCTCCACCCTTCCCTTCTCACTGCACGTTCTGACAAGATGGAGAACATCTGTTGTAATTTCCTGCATTTCCCAGCCCCACTTTCACACATGAGTTTTTCTCTCCAGGAGGCAAGAGCAGGACCTTCTCCTTAGAGTTTAGTGTCTCAGAAAAAGAATCCACCCATTTTGCCTCCACCTCACCTGCTGTTTAAATCTTAACTATTTTGAGACTGAGGGTGGCCAACTATCCCAGTTTGCCTAGTAGTGTTTCAGTTTTAGCACTGAAAGTTCCAGACACCAAGAAACTCTTCAGTCCCAGGCAAACAGGGACAGTTAGTCACACATTTTTATTAAGTCTCTCCTGAGAGTAGGTACTGTGCTAAGTGGTGGGGACATGATGATGGGAAAGATGGACATGGACATAAGCAGGGTCCCTGCCCCAACAGAGCTTCAGGTTAGCAGCAAGCAGCAGCAACAGTGAGTGAGAAAGGTGCAAGAGAGTGGTCATATGTCCTATGGAAAAGGGAGGGCAGGACAAAACAAGCATTTGCAGAAATTTGAAGTGGGCCAGCGCTGGCAAAGGTGTGGCAGGAGCCCACTCCTTACTGCTGTCGTCATGGAAGACATTACCAATTCAACAGGGTACTCTTGCTCTCCGAGCCTGAATTTAGCTGTCTAGTACCATCTGTCCAGGTGAAACTTGTTTTCCATCTGGCACTTGGTCAGGGCCCCAGAACGGATCCAGTGCTGGAAGACTGACTCACACTGTCAAGTTCACAAGTGTAAACCGTAAGTCCTCCTGATAATATGCAGCGAGGAACATAAACATAAATCAGTTCATGCCTGACCAGGAGCATCCCTAAGTATCTACCTACACAAAAGACCCAAGAATCAGAACAGCACACAGTGAGCAGAGACTTGGAGCAGGAGAAGCAGTATAACTTATAGGGACAACGCCACAATTTGGGGACAACTATGGCTTGGTTACTTTTATGGTCAATTAATTGCTCAAGCACCTACTACCTTATTTGTATAAAGTCTTAGTATCTCTACTCCTACAGTCTTCCCCTCTCCCCAGAGCTAGCCAGAACCCTGGAAGCTTCTACAGTCCAAAAGACATAGTCCAAAAAAGGGACTCAGGCTGGCTTTGCCATTCAAGTGAGTTTAGAACTGAGGTGTGATAAATCTGCTACTGTCATGGCAAGTCATGCAACTCAGGATAACAGAGTTGTAGAGATCGTACACACTGTGAAGCATACACAGCCAAGAAGATGAGCAGAAACTAAAATCCAACCCCTGCTTTCTTTAGTGCTACCAAGCAGTGCACTCAAAGGAAGGGAAATTTGCACAAAGGCACAGTATAGGTAGCTCTGGCCCTGGGGGTCACCACTGAAAACTGGTCCTACTCAGAAGAATAGACATGGACATGCTGGAGCCCTTGCTCCCATTTGCAGAGAAGGCCCCATGTACATTGAGGGAGGATGAGCTCTTCCCTCAGGCCCAGGGCCCAGGAGCACTGGGTCAGAACTGGTTCTGGCACCTGTCACCTCAGGTCCCCAGCAACACCAATGCTTCCTTTCCTGTCTTTCTAATATGTACCTGAATCCATCAGCATTTCCTTTTAAACTTTTTCCCTGAACTATGGGTATTACAGTCTAAAGGATGACTTCCCCCAAAAACTCATATATTGAAATGTGATGGTGTTTGGAGGTGAGGGCTTTGGGAGGTGATTAGGTCACAAGGGTGGAAATCTTATGAATGGGATTAGTGCCCTTATCAGTAGGGGCCCGAGAGCTGGCTCAGTCTTTCCTCCAGGTGAGGACACAGAAAGAAGACAGCCATAGGTAAACCAGGAAAAGGGCCCTCACCAAGAGCCAACCATGCTGGCACCCTAATCTTGGACTTTCAGCCTCCAAAGCTGTGAGAAACAAATGTCTGTTATTTAAGCCCCCTTGTCTGTGGTAATTGTTACAGCAGCTGAGCTAACACAATGGGGCTCCTTACTTTTAAGGGAGGCTGCCTCAGTGTTCACAGTTTGTTTCCTGTTTCTAACTATCCTACTCTAGCTGGCAACTTTTGTTATTAGACAAGAACTCTCTACCTTCTGGTAGATGCCCTGTGGGTGGGTCCTAACTACTTTAGTTAGGTGGTCTGAATGTTGAGAAGCATCTTTGGAACCACTGGAACCAGACAGAACTGAATGTTAATTCCTGTGTTTCCTTTTTAACTGTGTTACCTTGGGCAGATTACTAAACCAGAGGCTCAGTTTTTCTCTTCTGTCAAATGGCAATAATGATATCACATAGGGTTGTGGCTGCATTAAATCACATAAATAGACACCCCAGCATTATATAAAGACCCCTTTTTAAACAGTCACTATTACTGTTACCAACATTGCTCAAAGAGGCTCCAGTAGAGAGCAGAAAAAGAGTCTTGGACTTCCCGATTCCCTCCCTTCTCTGCATCAAGGGAGGAAGGGCTCTGGATGCCCCAGGATTTTAATTTCAGGATTTAAAAGTCACTGGAAGCTCTGGCACTGAAAATGCCCCATCCCTCTACAATGACACGGAATCTGTGACTAACTGGCCCCTTCACAGGAGCTGGTTGGTAAGGAGCACTGGCGGAGGGAGCCTTAACTCCGGAAGACAAAACAAACACCACCACCCCACCCCACCCCACCGGACCCCTGCACAAAGGACTCACAGTGGTGGGGCAGGAGTGGTGCATCTTCCCAGCATGCTCTGCGTGTCTGGCCCTTCTCCGGCGGGAGGAGGCTTCCTTCTGAGGGCCCGATGGTGGGTGGTCAGCTTGTGCCAGGGAGTCCCAGAACACGGAGTCCGGGGTGCAGAGTGCTGCTCAGAAATCTGATCTCTTAATCAATTCTGCCCATCACAACAGGATTTCAATGCATGGCGGGGGAGAAAGTGGCCCAGAGAAACTGGGGACACTTTTGAACAGTAGCCCAGAACTTGGACAGAATCTGAATCACCTTGGCACAGGACTGGGTCATGGGTTGCTGCCAGAACATTGTAAGAAAAGCCATTCTCGCCCACACAATGTCATGAGGAAACAGGAAGCACTGCAGCATGACTTTAATTACTTTCCTCTCTCTGAGCAGGGCTGCAATTCAGCTGGGAAGGCCTTGCCTTTGCTCCTGTATGTTATCACACACCAACTGCTGAGAGGAAGCTGGAAAATGGGGAAACAATCACAGCTACAACAGTGACCCTGGACTTGGGATTGCCATACTGCACTGGGGATGAACCCGGGTTGATCTCTGCTGAATTCTGCTTCTGCCTTCTTCTTGTGATACCCTTGGGAGAGTTACTGAACCTTGCTAAGGGTTGGTTTTCTCTTCTGGAGAATGGGAATAATAATATTCTCTGTGTTTCAGGGTTGGGGTGAGGATTAGAAACCATGTATATGCTACTGGCAAAGGGCTAAGACTTGGATGTAACCAACTCTGCTATTAACAAGCACTGGGCAAGTCAGTCACTTGACCCTCTTTGAGTGTAAGTGTTCTCATCTACAAAATGAGGGCCCTGGTGTGGCCACCTGGTGGTTGTGAGAGGAACTGAACTATAAACAGCCTCCAGCAATGCCTCTGCATGCAAGTCGTTAGCAAATAGTACAATCTGAAAATCACGTGGCTAGAGAACACAATCCCCTCTCTTTACCTGTGAATTTATTTCCATCTCATCTGGAGTATGTGGAAGATCAAAGTTCTGTTGGTTATTTAATGGTTTCCAATTCCAAGCTAATATTTGTAGCTGACTTTTAGGTCAATTTGATATAATTTCTTCTGAGTGACATTTTCATTTTCTTTCGGCTCAGGTAAAAGTTTCAAACGTAAGAGCAAATCATCGACTTCTAGAACTGATCTTACCTTGTAGAGCAGAATGGTTCTCCATCCTGGCTGATTTTCAGAATAACCTCAGGTGAGAGGAGAACTTGAACAGCCCTAGCTCCACCAACACCAGCTGCAGTGGCTGGTGCAACACCAGTGCATCTGGCCATCGTTGGAGCCCAGTTTGAAGACCACTGCTCTGTGTCACATGCTTTTTACACAGAAATGAGAAGACTGGCTGTGTGCTTCTCTGTTAGCACTTATCTTGTTTTTCTATTAAAAAAAAAAAATAGTTGTCAAAATGTGCAACTAGAGCTTTATAAAAATGCAGGGCGAATCTTGACATTGGCCAAAATCAAAGGATTAGGGTTTCCGGGCATTCTCGGGAAATTTTTTTGCTTTTTCATTCCTGAATCTGGAGAAAAGTTGGTCGGGAAATTGGGAAAATCAGCTCCTTGAACCCAGGTGGTTGGTAGTATCCGGCATCACTTTGTGGAAATGATTCATCATGGGGAACAGAAAACAGTTTATATCTCAGGATTCGGGAATGGAAAGCAAAAAAAAATCCTGAGAACCGGAGGGAATTTCCATCCAGAAACCATACACAGGATCATACAGTATTTGATAGGAGAGAGGAATAAGGTCTTTTCTAAATATTTAAAAAGAATTTAAATATTTATACTGTGTGGCAGCAAATGGAGAAAATCAGTCCTTTGGGCCAATAAAAGTTTGGTGCTGAGGTTAAAAAACCTATATTAAGAAGAAACCTGCAAATGTGAATTACAGCCGTAGTGATGCCAAAATCTGAAGGTTGCTTAACCCTCCCTGAATCTCAGTTTTTTCCTCTATAAAATGAATATACCGATGTTCTTATTTGTCCCGCTTACTTCATTACACCGTAGTGAGAAGCAAGGAAGGCAAAATGTTGTTGGTTTTATAGAAAGCAGAGCACAGAGCAATGTGAAAAATTACAAGCTCGACATCTGCCCCTAGCTTTTCTTGTGACCTCAGGGAAGTTAATTTTTGTTTTAGTCCCTTAATTTCCTCATCTGTAAAGAGGGACCAATAATGCCTAATGCCAACTTCTTCACTGGGATGTCATGGGGACAAAAGTAAAGGGTGTTTGCGAAAGCACTTGAAAAAAAGCAGGAAACCTGTATTAAATTATAATAGTACTAGTCTCCATTTCACAGATGATGAAACAGTCTGTGTGAGGCTGTCTTCTTTTGAGCTCTCTGGCCAGGCTCTTCGTGCTCAGCATCTCTGCCTCCTGTGGATATCCCCCATGCTCTGCTTAACACCGCTGAATCCTCTTTTCTCTCGGTTGCTAATCTTCCCGAGGTGGAGGCAGGCGCAGACCCCATCTTTGGGTGAGGCCAGGAAGAATAAGGCGGTTTATATCGCTGCTCAAATGACTGGAAAATCCTTTTGTCCTGCTCCACTGAAAAGCAACTCAGAGCAAAACTTGAGGAATCCAAAGTCCTAAAGAGCCATCTAGTGGTGACATATGAAAATGACTTCGCCATCTTTCGTTGGTAACTTCATTGGCACAGAGGTAATAGGAATGGATTTGTTTCTTTCTCTCTTCAATTTGTACTTACTCTAACAACCACCAAATGGAGACGAATATAACTGTCCACCTTGTCTGCGTGTAAACTAGACTTCAAAGTGATGCAGGATAAAAACTGGGAAATTCTGCAGACCTGAGCTGCTACAAAGTCAGGATTTCCACTTTTAGCTTGCAGTTAGCCGTGTCCACGTGACTGAGTTTAAGGTGATGGAATGTGGATGGAAGTGATATGCTTCACATGTGGGTTGGGCCCTTTCATACAACTTCCCATGTGTGATCCTCCATGCTTTTTCTCCTTTTGTGGTTTGATACAGATGGGCCTGGCAGTCTTGGAATTCATATGTTGAAGGTGGAGCCACAAGATGGAAGGAATCTACGTCTCCAAGTCCTCCTTTAGAGGAGAGCACCAGCCAATGAAGAAAACCTCTTCTGGAATTTACGTGAGCAAGAAATAAACCTCTGTTGTGTTTGAGCCATTATACATCTTTGTGTTTGCTTGTTACAGAAGTTAGAGTTACCTTAACCAGTACAGGTGGCTAATCAGATCAACAATGGGAGTTAGAGACAGATTTACCACGAAGCCAGTGAAATTATCTTTAGGGCTCCTCAATTGTACAGGCCCCTTTCCAAGGCCCAGTGTGTGTGTGTGTGTGTGTGTGTGTGTGTGTGTGTGTGTGTGTGTATGGCCCCCTGGCAATGTGTTCATATAGTATGTTTTGTAAAATTTGCAAAAGTAAGATACTTTTATTTTTATTATTTTTAAATGAAATTTATTGAGGTAACATTGGTTAATAACGTTATATAAATTTCAGGTGTACAACATTATAACTCAATATCTTTATACTCTATTGCATGCTCACCACCAGCCTTCATTGGAAGTCTACTTTCCTTCTGTCACCATATATTTGACCTCTTTTACTCAATTCACCCTCTCCCTACTCCCTTCTCCTCTGGTAATCATTATTCTGTTGTCTGTAAAAAGTAGGATAGTGCTATATGCAATTGGGTAAGACAGCTGTCTCCTTCTTGAATTGACCCTCCATCACACTTTGCTTTGTGTTGGATGCTATTGGAGAGGCCATGGGAATTTTTGGGATCCAACTAATACGAAATTGAGTGGGGATACATTTAGTTTGAGTTTAGTAGGTATATGTACGAATATGTGGTTTTATGTCTCTTCCATGGAGAGTTAAGTTATAGCTAGCTGTTCAGCATAGGAATGAATTTCAGGAATATTCACATACTCACTATATAGTTGTTAAAAGAAGGCTCAGGGTCAGAAGTTGTACTGTAACTGAGTATGTTCTAAAGTGCCTGGTCCAGGGAAAATGTGAGCAGTGGAGAAGAAATAGTGTTTTAAATGTATGTTGTCAGAAGGTAGTTAGTAGGAATTTCTTGTAATCCATTAGATATATAAAATTATTAACAGAGTATTTAGTTCTTATTGAGGCTTTGTCAAAATTGAATTTCTCTCATATCAGAAATATACTTGGTAATTTTTTTCTAAAGATTTTTATTAAAAATATAGTTAATGTGCAATATTATATTAGTTTCAGGTATACACAATAGTTATTCAACATTTATATACCTAAAGAAGTGATCACCATAAGTCCAGCAACCATCTGACAACATACCATGCTATCACAATATTATTGACTATATTCCCTATGCTGTACATTATATCCCCAAGATTTATTTGTTTTATACCTGGAAATTTGGACCACATATTGCCCTTCACCTTCCCCCCTCTTTTTAATTTTTCAGTTACAGTTGACATTCAATATTACTTTATATTACTTTCAGGTGTACAGCATATGGTTAAACATTTATATAATTTAAGAAGTGATTCCCCTGACAAGTCTAGTACCCACCTGGCACTATATGTAGGTATTATCATATTATTGACTATATTCCCTGCTTTACTTTGCATCCCCATGATTAGTTTGTAACTACCAATTTGTACTTAATCCCTTCACCTTTCCCACCCTGCCCCCCAACTCCCTCCTATCTATCACCGTATAAATCCAGTACCAATCTGACACATATGTAGTCATTATAATATCATTGACAATAATCCTTATGCTATAACCTACATCCCCATGAATACTTTGTAACAACCAATTTGTACTTCTTAATTGCTTCCCCTTTTTCACACACACCCTCAAACCCCTCATATCTGGTAACCATCAAAAAATTCTCTGTATCTATGAGTCTACTTTTGTTTTGTTTATTTTGTTCTTTAGATTCAACATATAAGTGAAATCACATTGCATCTGTCTTTCACTGTCTTACGTACTCCATTTAGCACAATACCCTCCAGGTCCACCCATGTTGTTGCAGATGGCAAGAACCCATTCCCTTCCCTGGCTGAGCAATATTCCACTGTATATATGTACCACCTCCTCTTTATGCATTCTTCTATTGTTGGACACCTAGGCTGACTCCACATCTTGGCTACTGTAAACAATGCTGTAATGAACATATAGATGCATATTCCCTCGAAGTCGCATTTTGGGTTTCTTTGAATAAATACCGGAAGTGGGATTACCAGGTCCTTCTTTGTTTCTTGTTATGGTCTTTGTTTTAAAGTCTGGTATAAGTATTGCTACCCCAGCTTTTTTTTTTTTTTTTTTTCCATTTTCATGAAATCACTTTTTCCATCCCTTTACTTTCAGTCTATGTGTGTCTTTCAATCTGAGGTGAGTCTCAAGGGTTTGTTTTCTTATACATTCAGCCACCCTATGTTTTTGATTGGAGCATTTAATCCACTTACATTGAAAGCAATTGTTGATAGATATATAGTTATTGCCATTTTATATTTACATTTTTTTTCTATCTTAAAGAAGTCCCTCTAAGATTACTTGTAATATTGGTTTTTTGGTGATGAACTCTTTTAGTTTTTTCTTGTCTGGGAAGCTCTTTATTTGTCCTTTGATTTTAAATGGTAGCCTTGCTGAGTAGAGAAATCTTGGTTGAAGGTCCTTGCTTTTCACTACTTTGAATATTTTGTGCCAATCATTTCTGGCGTGCAAAGTGTCTGTTGAGAAATCAGTTGACAGTCTTATGGGAACTCCCTTGTAGGTAACTAACTGCTTTGCTCCTGCTACTTTTAGGATTCTCTCTTTGTCTTTAACCATTACCATTTTAATTATAATGTGTCTTGGTGCGGGCCTGTTTCGGTTCATCTTGTTTGGGACTGTCTGCACTTCCTGGACTTGTATGTCTATTTCCTTCACCAGGTTAGGAAAGTTTTCAGTCAATATTTCTTCAAATAAGTCCTCAATCCCTTGCTTTCACTCTTCTCCTTCTTGTGCCACTATGATGCGAATATTGTTAAGCCCGATGTTGTCCCAGAGGTCTCTTAAACTAGCCTCATTATTTTGGATTCTTTTTTCTTTTTATTGTTCCAATTGAGTGTTTTCTGCTACCTGGTCTTCCAAATTGTTGATTTGATCCTCTGTTCTGTCTAGTCTGCTGGTGATTCCTTCTAGTGCATCCTTCATTTGTATTCTTCACTTCTGACTGGTTCTTTATTTTGGTTTTTATGTCCTTTTTTTATGCTTGCTACCTCTTTGTTGAAGTTCTCACTAAGTTCTTTGAGCATCCTTATAACCAATGTTTGGAACTCTGCATCTGGTATGTTGCTTGCATCCATTTGGTTAGTTCTTTTTCTGGAGTTTTCTTCTGTTCTTTTATTTGGGATATATTTCTTTGTTTCCTCATATTGGCTGCCTCTCTGTATTTGTTTGTATGTATTAGGTAGGGCTGCTTTGTCTCCCGGTCTTGTTGGATGGCCTTATATAGTAGGGGTACAGTGGAGTCCTGTGGCACAGTCTCCCTGGTCACCTGAGCTGGGTGCTCCAGGAGTGTCCCTTGTGTGGGTTGTGTGTGGCTTCCTGTTATAGTTGAGCCTTGATTGCTGTTGGCATGTCAAAGGGTGGTATTGACCCTCATATTGACTGACTGTGGGGTTTGGCCATGTGCACAGTTTACAGGCTGCTGTGTGGGGAGCTTAACACATGGAGTGGGATTTACCCCAGTGGGCTTGGGTGTTTGTTGAGACCACCCTTTGTGTGTGCCACTTGTGGGGCTAATTGGGTGGTTCTCTGCTGTGACCTGAAACCAACCTCCAAGTGTATTGGTTCTGGGGCTTCTTGGGAGAGGCTTTGGTGCAAGCCCAAGTCAGCCACTGCCTGTGACTGTCAGGGAAGCAGCTGGTAGGAGGTACAAAGCAATTCACAGTTGGTCACTGTGCTGTACCTAGAGGTGGGTGGGAGAGGCCATGCTGCAAACCGAGGATGGCTGCCACCAGTACCACATCTGGGGTAGCAAAAAGCCAGGACACTCTGAGGCCTGCTGCCACCTGCCAGCTCCCATAAGGGTCATCCACTGATAAAGTCTCCTGAGGTATGCAAGTTGGGTGAGGGAGGCTCTCAGTGAGTCAATGGGGTGAAGCAGTGGGCTCACCAAGACAATCAGATTTAGATTTGGCCTGTCGGGGTGGGCTCAACGTAGGAAAGATGGTGCCTGCCTGCCCACTGCATTGGAGCAAAGCCCCCACACACAGGAAAAATGGGGACTGTCTATCTAGTTCTTGCCCTGAAGATACATGACTCAAGTCTCTCTCCATATGTCTCTAATGCTGCCAGAGTCACTGTCTCTGCTGGAGCTCAGGGTGAGTGCCTGCATTTTAAGACGATGTCTGTGTTTCCTGCAACCCTCCATCCTACCTGGATGGTAGGAATTCTCACTGTTTTTCACAAACCTGAAATTGTGGGGGCTCCTCTTCCTGAAACCAGGACTCTGCACTGGGGAGCTGGTGTGGGGGTTTGGGGGTCCCTTGCTCCTTAGTGGGGAACTTCTATGGCTGTGACATCTCTTCTGATTTTCAACTACCACACATGGTGTGGGACCAGCCCATTTCATGTCTTCGCGCCTCCTACCAGTATGGATATGGCTTCTTTATATCCTTAGTTATAAAACTTCTGTTCAGCTAGACTTCAGATAGTTTTCCAGGTTGATTGTTCTATAAATTAGTTGTAATTTTGATGTGTTCATGGGACGAGACAAGCACAGCGTTTATCTACTCCTCCATCTTGGATTACCTACTTGGTAATTTTTTAAAAGCATATATAATTCTAAACATACTTGACATTGCTCCCCTTTTTTAAATGTGAATAGCCTAATTGCTTAAATTTTAGTATTGTGTTTAAACTGCATCTTCAAAAGATGTTTTGGAACATTTCAATAAAGGGGAAATTACAGACTTCTGATTTGACTTCATTTTGACAAATTTAAATTTAATTATTTTCAAAGAACTAAGAGAAAATACAGATAAAAATAATAGAATACCAAGTGAAAGCAGCAAATAAGATAAGTAAAATAATAAAAATTATTTTGACTTCAAGAAGTGAGTTGAAACAAAATTTTTTTTTCAGATTATACCCAAGGCAGTTTGAAACCACTAAATGTGGTGATTTGTTACATTAGCAATAGAAAACTAATATACAGCCAATGAGGGTGGGCCTAGCAGTTTGTTTTAATACATCTTTCCGATGGCTCTGATGCACCTGGAGTTTGTGAACCACCGCATGTCCTTACCTGCCACATGATATTGCACTTGTGGGCTTTCATGGCTGTCTCTGGATTGCTTGAGAGCAGGGACTGTGACTTTGTTCTATATCATCACCCCTCCCTCTTTTCACCCAGCAACTGTCTTCCTATACACTGCCTGGCACAAAGTTGAAGCTGGTCTTCACTTGCTGCTGCTGGCTGCTTGCTGGAACAACTGGCTTCACCTCTGAGGTCCCACTATGCCATCATTGTAGATTCTACTGACAGGGGGTGCAGGAGACTCTCTGTTGTCACTGATCTCCTCTACTGTCACTGTCTGTTAGGAAAACCTTTGTGTTGTATGCTGGGGTTTTGTGTCACAGTCACTACCACAATCATTTATTCTGGCCTTGGGTCTAAGAAAACAAAGGGTCTTTGCACCATAACTTTCTAAAATTCCTCACAAACTGGCTTCAACTTTTATTCTCCACAAACTTTTCCAGCAGGGCCAATTCAGATGTGGCCAAGTAGATTTAGGGCAACCACTCTGTAGCAGACCTTTCGAATCAAAGAATGTGCAAACATGGCAGCTGAGCCTCCTGCCTCTACCACCTAGTAGTTTTTGTCATTTGAGCAAGTTATTTCATTTCTGTGGTTTGGTTCTCCTATAAAATATGGATAATACCATGTTTCCCCGAAAATAAGACCTAGCTGGACCATCTGCTCTAATGCGTCTTTTGGAGCAAAAATTAATATAAGACCCGGTATTATATTATACTATTATTATATTATATTATGTTACGTTATGTTATATTATATTATATTATTACATAAGACCGGGTCTTATATTAATTTTTGCTCCAAAAGACGCATTAGAGCTGAAGGTCCGGCTAGGTCTTATTTTCGGGGAAACACAGTAATAAGATGTACCTGATAGTGTTATTATGAGAATTAAATGAGAGAATATACTTAGATGGTATTTGGCACCTAAGAAGTAATAATGCCAGATAATTTAATCAGTAGCTCAATTTTTTAACAGAAGGGGACTCTCTTTCCTCATTACAATAATGCCTTACCTAACTATCTAGTCTTCTAGAGCATAAGCAGTTAGAAGCCAGGGAAGGGGAGAGGGAGAAGGAAGCATGCTAAGCTTGAGCCTTTCCACTCAGGAAATATTTATTGAATAACTTCTTTTGCCAGGCTCTGTGCTGAGCAGTGGGAATATAATAGTGAGTAAGTGCAGATAGTCACTTCCTCCCTGGAGCTGATAGTCTACTGGTGACACATATTTTAATTAATTAATCACACAATAAATACATGATGTGGGCTCTGATAAATGATATGAAATTAAGTACATGTTGTGTGAGAGTGTGTGGAAAGAACACCAGCCTGAACTCGTCTGAGAACACACAGCTCTCTGCTGCCCAGGAAGGCCCAGCTCATCAGAAGCCTGTTTTCTGGGGAGTCTGAGGAGCCTTCTTAAAAAGACCTTACCCTGAGGGGAAAAGGAGCCAGGTTGGATAAACTAGACCCAACTAGGTGGTCTTGGTAGTAGGTTGGAAGGCAAGCTTGAGTACAGTGCGGTGCTTGCTATTTCAGTTTGTTTCCTCATCCAGTCCCCACTGGTTCTGGGTCTGAATGCCTTGGAGGGTGGAGGAGGGGGGTGGGAAGAGGAGAGGGACTGTGGCCCCCACATAATAGTTGCCTGGCTTTGTTCCTGAGCACAGGTTAGACATCTTCTGGGAATTCTTAGAAAGACTGTGCAATTACTTTGCAGAAGCTCAGGTTCCACATATACAAGTGGAGAGAGGAAAGAGTAAAATTTGGATTTTGACCATTACGTGACCTCAACCTAACTCAAAGGTAGAGTTTGAAGCTTAGAGCAAGATGGAACCCATGCAAAGAAGCTGCAGCTCTTTCAAGAATATTCTTCCACTCCCCGGAGCAGCTGTCGATTTCATGTTATAGTACAATATACTAGACACTAGGTTGGTATTAGCATTATGTGACACAGCTTGTGCTGTGCTCACAATCTGGAAGGGATACACAGAACTTCAGTGCAAGGCTGACCTTGAAAATGGATTTTGATTTGGGATCCAGGCTGCCAATGACTTCACAGTTTTGCAACACTGGGAGGGAGAATTGAAATCTATAATATGGGCATGGTTTAATCATGGCAGGAAAGACTCAATGAAAATTACTCTTATATACTTGGACCTAAAGTGATTAAAACATAAATCACTGCAGCCATCTGCCCATTAAAGAGGAGGGCAGAGGACACTGGCATGTCCTTTTTTTTGTCCTGGAATAGTGATATCTATGTAGTTTTAACAGAAACAATTCCATTCTGGGATGTACTTCAATGAGCTTTTAATACCCTAATTAAATCACTCCTCTGGATTATCTAAATACATTTTCTGGGATGATATATTCTACAAGATTTTCTTCTAATGAATCCCACTGGGATCTAATGGAAGCCTAATAGTCCCCTTAATTGGTGTGTTCTACATGAGGAGGCTCAAGCCAACTGCCAAGACTAGAGTGTCCTCACTCTGCTAAGCGCTTCAACCCCTGAATTTTGGCAGTTACTATTTACCCAGACAGATGGTGGATGGGCCCATCACCCCAGTGACTTGTGTACCTGAATAGAAAGGAAAAAATGCATGTTCAAATTAAAAATTAATTAGCTCTCCAGAAAGGCGTTTTATGTATTGAAGAAATTTTATTTCCAATATTATAGCCACCATGATATAATTCTGGGTCACCCCTGCATGGCTTAATTTGCATAAAAGTGTGATATCTGTGGGATACCTTAGGCTGCTTCCAATACCTGGTTTATATACCCTACTCATTGTCTCAGTTCCAGTTCAAATACCAGGACCTGTCAAACCACCTTTGACCTGCACAATAAGGGGTCACATGGTGTGGAAAGACTATAGGTTTTGAAGTGGCACTTAATTTGTATCCCCTTCCACTAATAGTTAGGTTTGTGATGGTGTGCTGTAAAGATGAACAGAGTTAAGTTCCTTAACTTTTTAAAGTTTAGTCTCCTGAGCTATATAAAGGAGATAAAATGTACACAGCAGTGTTATTATGAGTCTACAATCCGATGTGCTAGGCAATCCATATTAAGTAGAAAATATCATCATTTCTTCATCTGTTCTTTTCTAAGCACATGACTCATATCTTTACCTAACATTTATTTCATTCTGCTTTGTATTATAGTCAGTTTTAAAATCAGTGTGTGTAGGCTAGGTTCGGATAACAAAAAGATTCACACACATAATGATTCAACACAATAGAAGTTTATTTCTTGCTCTTTTAATAGTCTTCTTACTACATGAGCTGTGATCCATAAATTCCTTTGTAAGTCCTACCCTAGTTGGGTCAAACTACCTGAGTGTTGAGGTCGCCTTTTGTCCAGACTAGAGGCAGGTCTGAGCAGCCTGCCCTTTTTGACTTTTCTTCTAGTGTCAGCCATGTTATTATCTTTGAAGGATCTAAGCTGTAATAGGTACCAGGCCAAGAGAGACAGAGAGAGAGAAAGAGAGCGAGAGAGCGAGAGAGCGAGAGAGCGAGAGAGCGAGAGAGAGAGAGAGAGAGAGAGAGAGAGAGAGAGATTCAAAACATAAAGAGATATGGAAGAGACCAAGAAAGGACTTGTCTAGTCCCATCAGACACTATCTTTTATCCTGGAAGCCTATTTATGTCCTGACATCTCTATTCTGCTTTTGTGCCCATTTGGGGGCTCTTTCTCCTCTCGGGGAGCGTGACAGATTGGGGTTGAGGATGAAAGCCTGGAGCTACTGTGTCAATAATATTAACAGTTGTGCCATGTTTCTACCCAGTGGGAGTGAGGATCCTCTTTTTAGCTTGGACCCCACATGAACATTTTTCTTTACATTAAAAAGGCAAAGTTCACTGATTCCCCCACCCCCTCCCCCAAGGCTTCAGTGTGCTTACAACACAGAGTTCTCAGAATAGATAGGATAAGAAGGCTGTGGTCACCCTGTCCTCAGCTTTCTCAGGGTGCTTTCACATCCCTGTATCAGCACTTACCATTCTGAATTGCAGTTTCTCTGTGGGGACATGGATCACAGCTCGTGTAGTAGTGGGGACGTAGTTGTCCCCACTACTAGGTTGTGAGCTCCTCAAAGACAGGCCTGTCTTTACCCATTTTCTACCACTGCAATGAGATTTGCTAAATGGATTCCCATTTTAGTGGGTGTGTCAGGAGACACACAGAGAGCAGAGTAGAGCAGAAACCAGAGTCAGACTTAGCAGAAACCAAGAATCAGCAGGGGGATATAAAACAGAACAAAATGGGCATTGGAGGGTGTGACACAGGGTGGCTGTCACTTTAGTGACCTGGATTCAGGAGTCACCCCAGAACACTGGGTGCCAGACTTAGGGAAGGAAGAGCAACTCAAAAGCCCTCCTGCAGGAGTGGAGAGGGTCATCAAACATGGCCACGTTTCTCAGGAACTGAGGCAGGAACTGATAAGCGTCTGAACCTAGCGTTAGAAGGTGCTCTGCATCTGCCGCTGAACAGGGCAGGGAAAATAAGCATGCATCATTTGCTGGGTCCTTACTAGGCTCTATTCTACACATTCTAGCACTATTAATCTTTACGGAAACTTTACAATGAAGTATTATCCCCACTTTATAGGTGAGTAAACGGGGCTCAGGGTGTTTAACTTGTCCAAGGATATACAGCTAAGAGGAGGCAAACTTGAGACTCAAATTCAGACTGTTTTGTTATTTATTATACATATACTTGTACTTACGATACATGTATTTATTTATTTATTTATTTATTTATTTATTTATTTATTTATTTATTTATTTTTTAAAGATTTTATTGGGGAAGGGGAACAGGACTTTATTGGGGAACAGTGTGCACTTCCAGGACTTTTCTCCAAGTCAAGTTGTTGTCCTTGCAATCTTAGTTGTGGAGGGTTCTGTATAGCTTCAAGTTGTTGTTCTTTCAGTCTTAGTTGTGGAGGGCACAGCTCAGCTCCAGGTCCAGTTGCTGATGCTAGTTGCAGGAGGCACAGCCTACCATCCCTTGCGGGAGTCAAGGAATTGAACTGGCAATCTTGTGGTTGAGAGCCCGCATTCCAACCAACAACTGAGCCATCTGGGAGGCAGCTCAGCTCAAGGTGCCATGTTCAATCTTAGTTGCAGGGGGCAGAGCCCACCATGCCTTGCGGGACTCAGGGAATTGAACTGGCAACCTTGTGGTTGAGAGCCCACTGGCCCATGTGGGAATCGAACCGGCAGCCTTCGGAGTTAGGAGCACGGAGCTCTAACTGCCTGAGCCACCGGGCCGGCCCCATGTATTTATTTTTTACATACCATGTGTAACATATAATACATACATAAAATATTGTGCTAAGTGATGGGATTGCAAAATGAGCAAGACACCATCCCTGTCCTCAGGGATGGGAATACAGACAAGGAAACAACAGCTAAACGCACAGGGTCCAAGGAGGCAGGCAATGGATCAATACAGAGTACCAGACAGGTTTGGAGGAAGGTCAAAGGGGTCTGGAATTGAGGGCAATGTTAAGAAAGCAATTTAAGTGAAGAACCTTGGATTGGAAGCTTCCATTTTTTTCAATCTTAATTGTTTTTCGTTTAAAAATGTCACCTCATGGTCCTGTTATGAGGACCCAATTTAATCTGAAAATATACCCGAAAGAACTCTTTCAGTCACTCATTTTTTATTCATGCAACTCATGCATTTTTGGTGCCTATGACGTTCGAGGATGGATGGTAGGTGCTGGGGACAAAGCAGGTGTGGCTTCACCCTGTCGTCTTGCAGCTGTCAGCCTATGGGGGACACACCCATTTATCAGTCGTCACAGACATATTTAACTTCAAACTCTAATAAATGTTATTTGTGTTTCTTAAAACTGAAAAGTGAGATGAATGACTGAATGTCAATAAATAAGCTCTGGTACCAATTCCCATGTGTGTGTTTGGGGGTCGGGTTTCCCACATCAACAAGTAATTCTCAGGATCAGGTTGGGGTCCTACAATTCAATTCAATTCTGATACTATCTACTTGGTGATAGACAGCATCAGATCCCACAGGTTAATGGCTCAGTTCTACAAGACTCACCCCTCCACCCCCAACCCCATCATGTCACAAGCCCAGGTTGTTACCTATAGTTATGACTGAATCAAAGCTTTCCACGGATCCCCTTCTTAGGTACAATTAATTTGCTAGAATGGCTCACAGAACTCAAAGAAACATTTTACCTACTAGATTACCAGTTTATTATAAAAGAGTAGAACTCAGAAATAGCTAGATGGAAGACACGCATAGGGCAAGGTATGGGAAAGGGCACAGAGCATCCATGCCCTCTCCATCTGCACCTCTCTCCCTGAATCTCCATGTGTTCACCAACCCAGAAGCTTTCTGAACTCAGTCCTTTTGGATTTTTATGGCGGCTTCATCACATAGGCATACTTGATCAAACCATTAGCCAGTGGACATTGATTCAGCCTCCAGCCCCTTTCCCCTCTCTGAAGGTCAGGGTGTGGAACTGAAAGTTCCATTCCTCTACTCACCAGATTGGTTCCTCCTGGCAACCAGCTCCCATCTCTAGGTGCTTTCTAGAAGTCACCACATTGACATAACAAAAGACACTTAGATTAGCTCTCATCATTCAGGAAATGCCAAGGGTTTTAGGAGCTCTGTCAGAAATAGGGACAAAGACCAAATACATATTTCTTATTATAAATCAAAATATCGCAGTCAGGTATTATGAAAGATTAGTGTGAGAGGAAATTAACTGCAGACAGAAGTTTTTGGAATCTGTTGAATCACTCTCAAGTAGGAAGCTTCTTTTTCTGATATACAATATCGAGCCTCAAATATTTACCAAATGGCATCATTATGGACAGAACTTACTTTTTCCAAGTAGATTGGAATTTAAATTCTGGTTCTGCTATTAACTAGCTGGGTCATATTGGGTAAGTGACTTAGCCTATTTGAGACTTGGTTTTAAGTGATTAGGTGAGATTAATGATGATCAAGACGAGAACAAACATTTATCGAGGCTTCTCTGTGTGGTTTGCACAGTCCCAAGTATAACTCACTCAACTGTTGTAAGAATTAAATGAGCTAATATATTTAAAGTGTATAGCACTGTTTGGGGCACAAAGCAGAAATCTAAGAACAGTAGCCCGTAACAGTGGGGTATCAAAGTTGGGGCTGTTGGAGTGATTGCTGCTTGTGTAAGCAAAGAGTGCATTTTCTGTGGAGAATTTATAAACAGTAATAAAGTTGTCTGGAAATTTTTTTTTTTTTACTATTATTACCATAAACTAGCAATTCTAAACAATGTCAGTTACAAAATACTTGTCCCTGGGGAGAGGGGAGGGAAGACTTTTGCTGTGGGTATTGTGGAATTTGAATAATTTTGATACACACACACGTATGCTTCATCTAGTACATTTTTATTACTTATCCTTTATTAAAAATTATAATTTACATGGAAGTTAATTTGGAGACCTTTCAATTATTCAGTCATCCCCAGCACATGTGGACTCAGCTAGACATGTGGGTTTGGAAAGAAAATTAATATTGGTATGGAATGGTTCCAGCCTATTTTGGGCACAGTTCCCCATGTTCCTACATATTTCTGCATTTTAGCAGTGGATTCACAATAAAAATGGACAGCACAGTGACTGAAAGACAAAGAAACAGAACTTGAGTTCCTTTAGTTCTATCCTCTGTGCAAATCACTCTTGGAACATTGTGGAGTTCACTCTCTTGGAAGCATTTCTCTATGTGTTAACTGTTCTCTCCTTTAAAGAAAAAGTGCGTGTAAATGTAAAGTATTAACCTATACTTTTCCCTTTTATTACCTTAATATTTATTTCAGTTTTTTATTTTATTGCCATAAATATATATATACAGTGCCAAAAAGGAAAATTTTCACTGCTTGCATTCCTTGTCTGATCATTCTGATTATTTGTTTAATTTCATGACTATTACTGAAAATAAATTTATTTTATGGAGAAGGTGGGGTGTTAAAAAATGATCCCCACCAGGTGTCAGATATGCTGGGTGTGGACAATTAATATGATTCTCTTCACTATTTTTATTTCTTAGGTTAGTTAAGAGAAGCTTCATTGTCACGGGTCGATAAAATATGATTGCTCTGGGCCTCGCTGCTTCGGTTTCACCGTGGAAGGAAGTTGAGATGGGGGTGAGGGAAAACGCATTGACTTTTTCTGTGACCACAGAAGAAATTCCAGAAATTCAGGCAATCAGTGACTGAGGAACAGGTCATTTATTCTAAAAGCACAAATCACAGAGCAGAGGGGTATGATGAAAATACAGGAGGGTCTACAAACTTCTCGCCTGAGGCAAAGTAAGCAATGGTGTTCATTGACTCGAAGAACTGGCGTGATGGAACAATTCTCAGATGCTTGGGTCTAGGTAGCACCTGAAACTACCACTTGGACAGAACCTTTCTGTGGGAGGTAATCTGGGAAAGGGAACACTCACTGCCTCTTCCATTTTCATTGTAGGTTAACCATATTCACTGACAGATTTGAATATGTGATGGTGGTGGGCTGTGCTATGCTATCCATTGTGTAAATTTTCATTGAACAGCTACTATTCCACTTTAACTTCATTCTCTTCTAGAATCTATTCAGTGCCTGTGATGTGCAGGCACTGTACTGGCAGGGCTTTCACACGTGCTTTTTTAAGAACTTGTGTGGTGCTACTAAGAGACCACAATATGTGGGGCAAAGAGGTTGGGCTTTTCAATTACACAAACTTATGTTGAAATATGACCTCGGCCCGTTCTCAGCTGTGTGACCTTGGGCAAGTTATTTAACCTGTCTGAGCATCCACTTCTTCATTTGTAAAATGGGAATAAATGACTTTCTTGCTGAGTAGTTGAGAGGAATATGTACAGCAGTGTAAGTAAAGTTCAAGCATAGCACCTGACACATAGTAGGCCATCACATGGCTACTATTTTATCTCTTGTTCCAAATGAAGAAGGTCCAGAGGGATGAGCAACTTGTTTAGAGTGTAATTAAACTAGCCCCTACTACTTCACATATTTATTTCTTACTAAGGTGCGCTCTGCTGTGGTTCTCTTGCAGGGTCTGGCAAAGCCACACTTCTTTTGTTAGGTGGTGTCATGCAGGGTCTCTAGTCCTATTCCCCACACAAGAATGCAGGATATGGTGAATCCAAAAAGGAACACCCACAGAGCCATAGATAGGGGAGTCATACCACTATATTCTTGCTGGCGGCTGGGTTGGAGACACAGGAAGCAGGAGCCACATGATCCGCAACCTGCCGTCTGCTTCTCTGCCAACCAACCAACCAACCAACCAACATAGCCACAGCAGTTATATCAGTGGCTAATGGCTAACCAGTAACAGCTGATGGCCAACTAGTCACAGCACCTTTCCATGTGAGGCCGAGAGCCTGGAAACTGCTCTCTGGGACTCTGTCCCCACAAGTGGGGTCTCTCCCCAGTGGTGGTGCTGGTAGAGATGGAATCATGTACAGACATAACTTCTGTGAGAGCCATGTGGTTAGAGCAGGGGGAGAGTATTTCCTAGAAGAAGAAACTGCTGTACCTCAGATGTGGAAGGTGTACAGGTGCTGGACAGACAGAATACCAGGTGTTCACTCAGTGGCATTATAGCCCTTGTAGTTCTGCATTTTGTTAGCTATTCAGAGCTACTGGTGACAACATGCATCCCCTTAGAATGCCCGGCTTTCTCTTCCCTCTGGGTGATACAATATTGGTTATTTATGAGGCTGGCCATGAGTGAAGATGATTTGTTGCCCTGATGTTGAAATGCATGATGCAAGATGCAGAGAGCTCACATTTAGAAGGTAGGTTGGAAACTCCTAGTACCTGCATCTCTGTATTTGGAGTCAGGATATTGGTGGCAGCTGATACCGCCCTAAGAATGCCCTTAATTGCTGCGGTATGGAAAGGGGCTAAAGCCAGACGGGAGTTATGAAATACTGCCACAGGAAAGCCTCCCCTCAACTTAAATAAACATGTTCAAAATGTACTCTTTGACTATATATGGGTGTGGGGGCGGAGCCCCAGAGAGTAGTTTCCAGGCTCTCGGCCTCACATAGACAGGTGCTGGCTCAGGTAGTAAATGGCCAACTGTGATTGCATGGCCATCAGCTGTGGCTAGTTGGCCGTCAGCTGTAACCAGTGAGCCATTGGCCACAATATAACTGCTGTGGCTACGAGAAGGAGAAGAGAAAGAATGGGGCTAGCAAGAAGACGGCGGCTGGGCTGGCGAGTGTGGATGGCGGTTTGCGGACAGTGTGGATCCAGCCTCCATTGAGAGTATAGTGCCGCCAGAGAGAATATAGTGGTATGACTCCCCTACCTATGGCTCCGTGGGTGTTCCTTTTTGGCCTCACCATATCCTGCGTTCTTGTATGGGGAGCGGGAGCGGAGACCCCGCAGGCCGTCCCGCACGACACATGGCGCAGCGAGCAGGGTCTCCCGCACGACACATGGCGTAGTCGGCAGGATATGGTGCCCGCCAAAGCTCTCCAAAGGACGGTGGAGCAGTTTGTGCGTGTGAACACCCAGTCTGAGGAAGACCAGGAGGAGCAGCTGCCAGCGAGCTGGACCCCCGTGGAGGGGTGGGAGGACGTGGGCGGTTCTCCCACCAGCACAGGAAAAGCCATGCAGCTGCTGCAGAGATGGAGCCCGTGGAGAGGTGGAAAGATGTGGGCGGTTCCCCAACCAGCACAGGCCGGAGAAAGCGAAGGTCGTTGCAGCCCTGTGGGCGGGAAGTTCCTGCTCAGGCAGCTCGGATGCAGGACTTATAGTCCCAGGAGGTAACGCTTGCTGAGTCCTCCTTGGGAGATGAGGGTGAGGTCAAGGTCGTCCCTCACCCCAGGACAGCCCTGGTGAATGACTATGGACTATGGGGAATTGCCTTCCATCCCTAATTTAATGGACCACTTGACTGTTTGTTTGGGAACTGTTGTTAGTGGAACTGGGGGATATTTGCTTTTGTCTCTTGACTGGCCGCCATTGAGAATATGTAAGCACCTTGATTGTGAGTCGCTGTTGTTCCAGCAGGGTACCCTGAAAGGCACAGAGAGAGTGGCAGTGCCTTGAGAGCCCTGGCTGAGTCCAGGAAGTCTGGCTGAGCCCTGAAGGTACCCTGGCTGTGCCCAGGAAGTCGGGCTGTTCCCAGAGAGAGTGGCAGTGCCCTGAGAGCCCTGGCTGTGTCCAGGAAGTGTGGCTGTGCCCACAGAGAGTGGTGGTGCCCTGAGAAGCCCTGGCTGTGTCCAGGAAGTGTGGCTGTTCCCAGAGAAAGTGGCAGTGCCCTGAGAAATCCTAGCTGTGCCCGGGGAAACTAGTGGTACCCTAAGAAGTCCAGGAAGTCTGGCAGTGCCCAGGAGTACTGGTGGTGCCCTGAGAAACCCTGGCTGTGTCCGGGAAGACAGGTGGTACCCTAAGAAGTCCAGGAAGTCTGGCTGTGCCCAGGAGTACTGGTGGTGCCCTGAGAAACCCTGGCTGTGTCCGGGAAGACAGGTGGTACCCTAAGAAGTCCAGGAAGTCTGGCTGTGCCCAGGAGTACTGGTGGTGCCCTGAGAAACCCTGGCTGTGTCCGGGAAGACAGGTGGTACCCTAAGAAGTCCAGGAAGTCTGGCAGTGCCCAGGAGTACTGGTGGTGCCCTGAGAAACCCTGGCTGTGTCCGGGAAGACAGGTGGTACCCTAAGAAGTCCAGGAAGTCTGGCCGTGCCCAGAAGCACTGGTGGTGCCCTGAGAAACCCTGGCTGTGCCCAGAGAGCCTGGCTGTGTCCAGGATATTGCATTCACCCCCAGGCTCCTCGCACAGGTCCCCTCGCGGAAGACGCTTGTCGCGTAGATTGTGAGGCGAGAGCCTGTAGGGGTGGAGTGTGGGGGCGGAGCCCCAGAGAGTAGTTTCCAGGCTCTCGGCCTCACATAGACAGGTGCTGGCTCAGGTAGTAAATGGCCAACTGTGATTGCATGGCCATCAGCTGTGGCTAGTTGGCCGTCAGCTGTAACCAGTGAGCCATTGGCCACAATATAACTGCTGTGGCTACGAGAAGGAGAAGAGAAAGAATGGGGCTAGCAAGAAGACGGCGGCTGGGCTGGCGAGTGTGGATGGCGGTTTGCGGACAGTGTGGATCCAGCCTCCATTGAGAGTATAGTGCCGACAGAGAGAATATAGTGGTATGACTCCCCTACCTATGGCTCCGTGGGTGTTCCTTTTTGGCCTCACCATATCCTGCGTTCTTGTATGGGGAGCGGGAGCGGAGACCCCGCAGGCCGTCCCGCACGACACATGGCGCAGCGAGCAGGGTCTCCCGCACGACAATGGGAAATATCCATCCCTTTTTTCCATGAGTGGCAGCTCACATGACATTGATAAAATATAAGATTACGTGGCCCTGATGTTCTATTTCTTTTCGTTACTCCAGGACCTCAAAGAGGGCTTTAATACTATTAACTGATTCACCTGTTTTATTTGTAGTCTCCCTGCCTATAAACCAGCTGACAGAATCAAGAGCTGCATTTAGACTATAGCAGTCCCCTCTTACCTGAAGTTTTGCTTTCAGTTACCCGTGGTCAACCAGGGTTCAAAAATGTTAAGTGGAAAATTCTAGAATTAAATAATTCTTAGGTTTTAAACTGCACGCTGAGTAGTGTGATGAAATCTCACACCATCAAGCTTTGCCCCGCCCAGGATGTGAACCACCCCTTTGTCCAGCCTATCTACGCCGTAGACGCCCCCGGCCGGTTAGTCACCTAGTAGCCACCATCTTGGTTATCAGATGGACTGTTGACTGTGGAGGTATCATAGTGCTTATGTTCAAGTAACTCTTATTTTACTTAATAATGGCCCCAAAGCGCAAGAATAGTGATGCTGGCAATTATAATATGCCAAAGAGAAGCTGTGAAGTGCTTGTTACGTATGTATCATCAGGTCAATAGCCTAAAGCTACGTCATAATGCCTCTGTCATTTACCTCAATTCATCTCATCACCTCCGCATTTTATCATCTCACAGCATCATCGGAAGAAGAAGGGTGAGTACAGTACAGTTAAAATATTTTGAGAGAGAGAGAGAGACCATATTCACATAACTTTTATTACATGTTGTTATAATTGTTCTATTTTATTAGTTATTGTTGTCAGCCTGTTACTGTGTGTAATTTAGAAATTAAACTTTATCATAGCTATGTACCAGGTCCTTGAATAACATCGTTTGATTCCATATTGTTTCATTATAATGTTGATGAGAAAAAAAAATTGACCTCCAGCCAGGACCTTTGTGTGGATTTGCACGTTTTCCTCATTTCTGCATGGGTGTTCTTTGGGTGCTCTTGTTTCCTCCTAAATCCCAAAGATGTGTACGTGAGGTGAACTGGAGTGTCTACATTGTCCCAGTCTGAGTGAGTGTGTGTGAGCATGCCCGGAGATGAAATGGTGGTGCCTGGTCCAGGATTGTTTCCTGCCTCATACCCTGAGCTGCCATGACCCTAAACTGGAATAAGTGGTTTAGAAAATAATCCTCTTTGTTTTTATTATCTTTCTTGACTATATGTACCACTCATATTTATTTCAGTATTTAATATTAGGAATGTTTTGGGTCTTTATTTAAAAGTTGGGTGATGTTTAAGTGTCCAGAAGTATGCTGTAGGAACTTAATTCTTATTTATGTTAATTAGCATACAGTAAGATTTGTTTCTTTATATGTTGCTTCACTTAGAGTCACAGTTTCCAAGAACCTATGATGATGTTAAGTGAGGACTTACTGTACATACAGGGAAAAACGTAGTATATGTAGTGTTCAGTACTATCTGTGATTTCAGGCATCCACTGGGGTCTTGGAATGTATGCTCCATGGATAAGTGGGTGTAGGCAGGAAGCTACTATAGTTTGAGTTACAGGTTACAGAAATAGAGAATTAGACCTAATTTATTCCACAATACATGCACGCTCAGTACATGTTTCCTAAATAGATAAATAAAGAGGGATGCATCCACATTTCAGAGGCATAGTATTGCAGAAGTAGATTCTGTGGTGGAGTTTAGCATGCAGGATGGTTATTAAGGAGTGTGCTTTTGATTGACACCTATGGAAGAGAGGGACAGGAAGCAAGATTGGGCAGAGGGCAAAGCTGAGCTGCAGTGCAGGCCCAGTGACAGCCTCAGTCAGCTCATGGGGAGCTCTAGAGTGAGAATGGTCCTTCAGAGGTGTTGGGCTGGGATTGCTAGGTGTTTACACCACTGTATGTTTCATTATATGTGGATCACCCTTGGGAAGGGTGTGACCTTGGATGAGGTAGCTTTCTGCAGCAGAAGCAATTCCCGTGGCTGACAAGTGAAGGCTGTTCACAGCTGTCCACATCTACAGCTGGGTGACATGTTCTTTACTAATGGGGAATGTAAGCAGAGCACACTGTGTCCATCATAGAATGGTATTTTATAAAGGGGTGGGGTGTATGAGAGAGAGAGAGAGAGAGAGAGAGAGAGAGAGAGATCACTAATGTTCACCAGACGAAAAAGGAGACTTCACTTGTTTAGGTAGTTTACCTGGGGGTGACATAACGGTCTTTGAACACAAGGTGGCGCTGCAGTTTCAGTTCTGAGGCGCTTTGATGCCGCTGGGATTATGGGACAGAGGAAGTAGGACCATCCTATTCTCTTTATAAAGAAAAAAACAAAGGAAAGAGTCTGAGATGCTGTTTTAAAGTTGTTTTATCCCCCTGAAAACTGAAATACTCAGAAGAAGTGAGATCTGAGATGTGCATGCATGGATGTGCACATTGACAAGTACAAAGGCGGAGGATGGTGGGGCCATCCCTTCCTCCCTCCCTCCCTCCTTCACTCCCTTCCTTTCTTTCTTCAGAAAATACTCACCTTAGCGCCAACTCCTAAATTCTAGGCTCTGGATGATCACTGGGATAACACAATGAACAATATCTGACTTCCCCTTTGGGAGCTTTGATGGAACAAAGAAATGACATCTGTATGTACGCGGTAAAATACAAGCTTCACGGTTGATGTGTTCCTAAACTAAAGTTTAGGGAGTCATTAGGGTTAGGGTGGGGCTGGAGAGGAGGAGCACTTAGCTCTCCATTCAAGACATACCGGTAGCTGTAGCTCAGGGTCACATGCCTGGATCTATGTGTGAATTTAGGTAAATGATGTAATCGCTCTGTTCCTTTAACAGGCCTCTTGGCTGGAACTCTAATTGTAGTTCTTCCATCATAGGGCTTCTGTGAGGATTAACTGAGAGCTAATATATGTAAAGTGTTAA
Source organism: Rhinolophus sinicus (assembly GCF_036562045.2). Lineage (NCBI taxonomy): Eukaryota > Metazoa > Chordata > Mammalia > Chiroptera > Rhinolophidae > Rhinolophus > Rhinolophus sinicus. The sequence continues at coordinate 112,312,589 of NC_133756.1, forward strand.
GATTAGTGCCAGGCATAGGACAGGCAAGCTATTACTTTTAATATTCTCTACTAGTTCCCAAATATTCCTTAGCATCTATACTATGCCAGGTCCTCTGCTAATTGCCAGAGAAGCAAAGATGAGCACAGAACCTTCGTGGAGCTCACAGGAGACAGGTACACACATCAGGCAATTAAAATCTAGGATTGAGATACAGAGTTTATGGGAGCAGGACACCGGGCACAAAACTCATTCTTGATGGGGAGGGGCATCGAGATTGGGGACAGCGTCCAGGCTGAAGTACTTCTTGAACTGAGTCATTAAAAGATGAGTTAGAGTACAACAAATGAGAGTGGGAGTGGGTGGCTGGACAGAAGCAATCCAGGAAGAGGGAACAGAAGGGAAGCAAGTGACAGAAATTTGTGAGTAGGGAATACTAACAGTTTAGTGTTGCCAATGTACAAAGTTTGAGTATGAAGTGCCAAGGGTTGAGGATGGGGAGGGCCTAGATCACAGACTTTGTCAGGGCTGGTGAAAGTCATTGAAGATTTTAAGCAGGACAGTGCATCCAATGATCAGATCTGGTACCCGAGGAGGTTTACTGTTAATGGACGAATGAATAAAAGATGAGTAGGATTTTACCAAATCAGTTCAGGGAATATGAGTGGGATTAGGTCTAAGACAGATAATGACATTAGTCCAAGTCTAGAGACTCATTCTACACAAATATATGCATGTGTATTTGTATGTGTATTTACATATATTGTGTGTATGTGTTACATATATTGTGAAGGCAATGCATGCTCATTATAAAAATTGTCAGGTAGTTCAGAAAGCCATATAGTGAAAGGGTAAAAATTCTCCTTCCATTCCTTCAGCTTCCTAACCCTGATTCTTGCAAATAATTAGTGTTAAAAGTTTTCTTGGGTTTCTTTTTAAACAAGCGTAGGCATACCCACCTGTAGAGAAAAATGCAATGGGTACCGAGATGTTAGACTTTGAAGCCAGGGTGCCTGTTTTCCTATGATAACTCTTAGGGTCTGCTAGTTGTCTGAGCTTTCCCTTGTTGAATAACCTCCCTATGCCTCAGTTTTCTAGTATGTAAAACGGACATCTACCCCAGAGGGTTGTTTTGAGGCTTAAATATGTTAATATAGGTAAAGCACTCAGAATGCCTGGCATATCATGTTTATTATTTGTACAGAGAATCTCTTGAAAAGTGATAAAGGAGGATATTATAATACTGCTTTGCCATATGATTTTTTTCTCACTAAAGAACCTTGCGCATTTTTTCACATCAGTAACCATACATCTACCTCATTGCTTTTAATGCTACATGGCACGTGATGGTATGAATAGACTACAATTTATTTAACCATTCTCATATTTATGGACGTTTAGGTTAGTTTCAGTTTTTCACTCTTATGAACAATGCTACAATCGCTATCCTTTTGTACTTGTTCAAATATTTCTGTAAGATAAATTCTGACAAATCACATGTCTGGTATAGGGAGAGCCCTACTGTAGATGAACTGTTTTCTTCTTTTTCAGTGAAAGCAGCTGCCAGCTGCTGTCACCCTGAAGCACATCTCGAGGGACACATCTCAAATCTGCAGATGTGTACCAGGTTGGGTCCCTGCCCTAAATAATATGTAGAATGGAGCCAATGGGAAGCTCTGGGGAGGGGTCGGGCCAATGGACGTAAGAAGTCTCTCTGGGAGGGAGGGGGTTCTCCTCTCCCCTGTCCTTCATGCACTCCTCTTCTCACTGAGATTCAGAGTTAGGGAGAGCTTTTGGGGTGGATACTGGTGGCACTCACGATGGCTTGTTAGTGGGGAAGAGTAATGAGTGTGCAGAACCTGACGTCCTGTGCTCACTTGCTCTCTAGAGAAGTGGCCCCCAGAGAGCGGAGAGAACAGCTGAGCCTGTGGCACTTGAATGGAACCTTGGTCTGGCTGTAACATAAGAGCTCGTAGATTTTCAAAGAACCACTGGCATCTAGAACAGGATTCCACACCAGCCATTCTGGTAGGGTCCAGATCTGTCATCACACTCTGGGCACTGCTTCCACCAACCCCAAATCCTCCGGGGCATGCTCATTATAAAAATCATCAAGTAGTTCAGAAAGCCATATAGTGAAATGGTAAAAATTCTCCTTCCGTTCCTTCGTTTTCCCAACTCTGATGCTAGCTCTACCACTCCCAGCCTCTGAAGGACAGACCCTGGCCCTGCACCTCTGCCACTGTGAGGCATCCTCCAGGCCTGTAGAAGTGGAATAGCTACGGTACGTGAGCAAAACCTAAGAGCTTTGTCGTCAAGGGACCCAGTGTAATAAGGAGCCCTTTTCACTGAGCTGACACTTGGAGGTGGGCCTCTCCTACTCTTGAAAAAGTCCAATGATTCAGGCAGGGACCACAAGGGCCATGGAGCAGTGGGCAGCAATCATCTGAGGAATATTCCAGAACAAGCCTTCCATAGTGAGTCAGAGTTGGGGTGAATGAGAAGCAACCATGGAAGTAGATACATCTAATTTTTCCAGATCTCTTTTTGCTGGAAGTTGTGAACAGTGCTCACACACACAAAAAAAGCCACCCTCTCTTTCTGACTGAGAAGCCCTTGGACTTTTAGAAAATTGGGGCAGGCCCTCAGGAAAGAAATTCTGGACATGAGAGCAGATGTGTATAAAACCAAAAAAGATGCTGGTATTTGTACCTTGCGTTGGGGGAATAGACTTTCCCAAATTGTTCTTCTAAAAGCTTGGACCAATTTATACTTCCACCGTATATAAAAGTATCTTTTCCCCCTCATCACTGACAACAGTATTATTAAACTTTAATTATTTTGCCAAATTGATAGGGATGTAAAGTGACATCCCAATGTTGATTTAATTTGTATTTTCTTAATTATGAGTGTAATTGAGCATATTAAAATCTACTTATTGGACATTAGCATTTCTGTTGGGTTGTATGACTTCTCCTTATTGATTTGTAAAAGCTAATTTTATAGTAAGGAAATTGGCCCTTTGTCTAGCAAACAAATGACCAATATTCTTACTTTCTGTGTTCTTTTAGCTTTGTTTTTGTGCAGAAGTATAAACATTTTATGTAGTCAAATAGGATTTGTGGGATTTATGTCATACTCAGTAAGGTGTTTCCTCACTCTAAGATTATAAAACTATTAACCCATTCTTTTATATTACTTCTATGATTTTACCTCTGTATTTGTTTTTTTATGTAAATTATTTTTCTCTCTCTGGAATTTATTTCCTTTTCTAAAACGGCCAGCCAGTTATCCCAGTTGGCTGTTTATTGGCTAATTCTTCTTTTCCCTGCTGACTTGAAATGCCTCCTCTTTTATGCATCAAAGGGTTGTGTTCTCTCTACTTAGGAGATCTGGGTTTTGTCCCCAGCTCTCTCAGTCATTTCTGTGTGATCTTTGCAAAGCTCCATCCTCATGGGCCTTAGTTTACTCCTGTGTAAAATGAAAGTTTAGGAGAGATAAATTCCCTTCTTGCCTTCACTCTGTCAGTTGAGGCCACAATTGCATTATGATATAGATCTTCCTCTTCCTTGGGTCTTTTTCAACCCTTTGTTGGGACGACAGTGCTTGGGGTCTGTTGTCAGGGCTGTGCTTGCATCACTTTTATTGTTACCTTTTCTTCATTAATCATTGTTTGAATCTTTGAAAAAATAAACCCTTTCTTACATAAATTCTTGTGTGGCCGATCATAGTGAGACAGAGGGAAATAAAAGGGTCTTAATAAGTGGTTCTTAACTTGGGTCTCTGGGGCCTCTGAGGGGACTGAGCATTATAAAGACAGTGATAGGAAAGTGTTATTAAAACCTCAAAAATCTTTATAAAAATTGGGACCCACAGACTAATTCGGCATTAACCTTCCTTGCTATTTACAAAATGAGCTCACATTAGCTTATGCTAGTAGGGAAGAGGTGAACAAATATTTACTGAATTCAAGGTGTTCTACCTACAGAAACTGACTTAAGGCTCCCCTAAACCTTGACAGATCAGTACAGTTATCTCCATTTTGAAGATATGGAAGTTAAGCAGTGAACTTCTTTAGGCCACCTGCAAATCAGCTTTTGAACTCAAAGATTTGACTCAGGTCCACATAACAAAGCGTTGCCCTGTACTTGGCACACTACAGTTCCCCAGTGGGGAAGGTCTGATTGGCAGTTAAGTATGTTTTTGACTAGTTATGACAAGGGGTAATGGATCTATTTCCCGTAGTAGACTGATGATCAGAGAACAAACCGCTAAAAGATGTCCCTGATGGAAATACTGGGTTCCAGAACCTGATGGCTTTGACCCTGGGATTCAAGTAGCTGAGATTGAAGTGGCACAGAAATTCCACCAGGTGGCACTGCGAGCTCAGCAATGAGTCCACCTTCCTGCAGCATCCACCTTAAAAGTACATGTGTCTCTGGGGACCTGGGCCCAGCTTCACCATCCCCCAAGAGATGGGATTTCCCTTTAAGTTACTCTGAACTCTGTTAGCTGTTGCACAGCTGTGTTGGTTCTCTTTGGGTTTAAAGAGGGCCTGGTGTGATCCCTCTCCTTTTCATTACCTGGAGCTGGTACAGGGTCCGTCCTTGGCTCAGGATGGAGTTCCTGTGCTGTTGGTGATTGCACCCCCGGTGATAACAAGCAGTAGATTTCAAGTGGGAGGAGATCTTTCTGCTACTGTGTTTGCTGTGGTGCTGGCAGTGGCATTCACTAAATGTGGACGGAAGATCCTGATGGAAAGGAGAGAAGTGAGTTACAAACCATGAGGCTCTGGTGTGCTAGGGTTAAAGCAGCTCAAGGAGAAAGCAGAAGAAGGGAAGGGAACTATTATTTATTGAATGCCTAGTATATACCAGGCACAGAGAGGGGAGCTTTTCCCACTTTATCTTATTTTGTCAAAATAATCCTTTGAGTTAGCTACAATTATTTTCCCCATTTTATCAATGGAGAAATTACACCTTGGAGAGATGAAGGAACTTGCCCAAAGTCACAGAGCAAGTCAGCTTTGCAGACAGGATTCTGTCCCAGTTTCATGCCCAAAGACCAATCTCAAAGACTTGGGAAGAAAGGGTGTGAAGAGAACCTTAAAATCTGTCAGTAATCCAGCCAGCTCAGAACTCCCTCTTACTTTCTCAAAACTTTGGTTCCTGGGAATGTTCAAGAGACTATTTGTAAAGAAAAGAAAAAGGGGAGGGGGTGCATGCAGTATTATCACCATGTTACAGATGAGGAAACACTCAGGGGGGCTACACACTTGCTTCAGGTTACAGCTGGTAGTAAGTGGCCCATCTAGGACACAAATAAGCATCTATGTGACTCATCATCTGTTCTTTTTAAAAGGCAAATATGGTTGGGGTATGGGAACTCATCCTTGCACACTTTCACTCAACAAACACCGACCAGGCAGCATCTAACATGAGGCGTGGTGGTAGCTTTCACTTAAATGAGTCCTAATAGATCCTCCTTAGTCCTCCGCGTTCATCCTTGCATCACCCGTTTTAATGCAGTGTCCTGCCCTCATAGGCAGTCAATAAAGACTTACTGAATGGAACGGGATTGAATTGAACTAATGATATGCAGCTGGAGTGCTTGAAGTGGTCAGGGTCTTTGGAGGTCCCAAGTTTCATGAAACCAAATTATTGAAACTATTCACTTTGACTAAATGTGGCCAGTACGTATTGATATTTTATTCCTTTACTATTTAGCTAATTCTGGCCACTCCACCCAGCCTGTTGCTAAAAGTGTACACTGAAATACAAAGCTATACTGAAATCTAAATCCTGCAAAGGGAGAAGTATATGAGCCTCATACTGGAGGTAGGTGAGAGAGGGAAACCTGAAACTCTAGGTATGGGAAGGTAGAATTTTGTTTAGAGTAAAGTTGCATTTGAAATTTGGTTATGCTGGTAACTAGCCGTGTGAACTTGGGCAGGTAACATAACTTTCAAAATATCAATTTCCACCTTTGTAGGATGCATTCTTCATCTCACTGTGTCATTGCCAATATCAGCTCCTTGAGGACACCGTCTGAGAGCTGAGTGTTATATTTTCAGTCCCTGACAGAGGGCCTGGCACCTAGTCAATGCTCAATAAATACTGAAAGAAGGAAAACTGTTCTTTAAAGTATGTAAGGCAAATTCAATTATTCCAGCTTTATAGATGGGGAAACAGATTTAGGCGGTTTGTTGAATAAGAGAATTAATTTGAGATTTGTTCGAGGTCACTCATCTAAAAGTGGTAGAAGCCAGGTTTTCTGAATCCTGGTTTTGTAATGTACTGAGTCTGAGTTTTCCTATCTGTGAAATGACCTTCTGTGGGATCTCTGGGTCCTTTGTAACGCAAATATCCTACTGAGTTTAGGTCAGTGGCCCTGGTAAGTGGAGGAGAATGGGTTCAAAGATCACCATAAACAATGAGCAGGATTAGAACGCTGCATTTATTCATTCATTCATTCATGAAAAAATTAGTCTCAGAGCACGTGGTCTGTGCCAGATCCTGTGTTATGTTTTGAGGATAAACCCAAAGACAAACATAGTCCCTGCCTCCACTAACTGTGTAGCTTAGCGGAGAGTCACTTACAAACAGGTCAGTGGTGCTCGGACAGGGGAAGTAGAGGGTGTTGTCAGAGCAAGAGGGAGAGAAAGGAAGGGGCCAGGGGAGGCTTCCTGGGAGATGTGTTATGTGGTAGTTGAGAACTTAACTATGAGTAGAAGCCATCCAGGAGAAGAGTCAGAAGAAGAGTCCCTGTAATTGTGGGACGGGGCCGGCAGTTTGTCTCCTCAGATATGCTCTGGGGGGAGGGGGGGGAAGAGGGACAAGCAGACTCTGAGGTGAAGTGTGGAAACATGTGCTGTTGCCCCACAGACTGTTTGGCTCTGTGAGTATCAGGAATAATAGCTTTAAAACACTTCCTGATGTATTTTCTTTTATAGGGAAGGAGGTCAGCACATGTCTATTTGGTCACATTATCTCCGAGTATTCATGTTGACACAGGCTTTTCTCTGATGACTCCTATTTCTAGGTTGAGGGCTTTGGCATTTTGGTTTTGGTTTCCCAGAATCAGACCTTGAGCCAAGAATTCGAATGCAGTTAGTTTATTGGAAGGTGGAAGGAACATGGAAGGTGAGCAGAGGTGGGATGGGGGTAGGGGGGGTGAGGGGAGTACTGATATGAGAAAGAGAAGTCAGCCACTAAAGATGGTTGCTAATGCAAGTTATCGGGATGTCTTTCCTTCCTCTATCCCCTGCCCTTGGGGGCTTTTGAAATTTTCTCTGTTGATTTCAGCTGATTCTATGGCAATGCTTCAAAGTGGGATGTCAATAAAGCTTCCTGTAGCTGGGTTTGATAAGGAGTTACATATTTAACATAGTGATGAGTTTGCATTCCAATCCAGTGTCTGGAATGCTCAGGGAGAGCTCCTTGGGGCTCTTTGACCATATCCATAATAAGAACACAGAAAATGATTCACACTCTGGATCACCGATAGAGATAGGCCTATTATTGGTCTTTGAGGATGAAACAGACCCTTTACCCCTTTATTCCAGACTACAGGAGCAAGTTCAAGGCCATTGTCCATTTGTCCAATTGTGGGGAGGGCCTGCCCATATCAAATCATCCAGCATTTCCTGGGTCAAAGTCACATTGCCTGAAATTCCATGCCCGCCTCCTCCCCTCTCCGCTCCCCCCATGTCCTCAGGCCCTATAGAACTACGCCAATAGAACAAACTATCCCAAGGTGACTACAGCCTGTGTTCTCCAGCTATACCCTCTGCTTTAGCAAACTCCCCTCCATGGGCTAAGCATATACAATTCCGCCACATACCCAGTTCAAGACAGGATTGCTTTCCCCATTATTCTTAGTCAATCCAGAGAACTCTTGCTGTGGGAGTCATATGAAAGTCTCCCCATAGCAGGCCATTCGGCTTGCTTTATGCAAACTAACCATTCAAACGTCTCAAAATATCTGGCTTTATGGAGACTTATGATAGACACCCTGGAGACAGTCTAATTCTATTTTTGTGCACTAGCACATGTGTTTCTGCTGATGTTTTCCTCAGGCTCCTGTTAGATATGCCACACAATAACTATTTCACATCCAGAAGGGTTGACTGCTGTGGCTCTAATAGAACCACAAAGGGGGCCTATTATGCTTTCTCTTCTAGATGTGTTTTCCCTATGTCCGAGGGAGTCAACTGCCCTATTAGCTGCACCAGAGTCCTGTAGGGGGCTGAGATGCCCTGCCTCTCTGTTTCTAGCAAAATCTATTATTGCTGCTCCTCCTATGGCTCAAAAGGAATTGCAAGTTAGTAAAAATGCTCACTCTTTGAGCATTCTTATCTTCTTTAGGTGCCCTTAACTGCAGTTGGACTGCTCTACAGCTTCCACATCTGCACATAAAACTTTCCCAACTATCTAGTCAGTGGCCATCCCGATTAGCTAGTGACCAGCTACTGCCCTAGTGGTGAGCTTTTCCAATTGCAGTAGTCTGGTTAATTTTTTTACTCCCAAATCCTGTAACACTGGAATGAATGAACTCACCCCACTGGATGTCACTTTGTACATGGTATAGGGTAACCCACACCACTAATGACATATGGTGTTAACTGTGAAAGGATTTACTGGGAATGACCTTCAGCAGAGGAGTAGAGGAGAACCCAGAATCTGCCAGTTGTACAGTGAAGTATGCTTGGCCTACAGAGCTGGACAATGCTGTAGAAAGCACTCTGGTGGAAGGATGTTGTTAACTGCCTCACACATTTATAGCAAAGCCCAGGAAGGTGTGGCGGGGCCCCTTAGTTTTTCTGTAATAAAGGAAATAACCCTGAGGAGCCTCCTGAGTTTAGTTAGGGAGTTTGTGAACCAACCTTGCTATCAGTGGGACCCTCTCCTCTGTTCAGTTGAACTAGCTCATTGTAAAGACCTCAGGAAATGGAGACCAAGTGGATATTCCCTGGTCATTGGAAGCCAAGGTTTGTCTTTCCTCAAAAAGACATGTTTAGATTCTGGTTCAGCAGTAATAAATTTCTCCCACTGGGTGATAACTTCCAGTACATCCATATTGAAAATCCTCCCTGTTTCCTGTAGTTCTGGGGCTCAGCTCTAGACTATCTTACACGCACTGTCTTGGGTTTACAAAAAAGGATTTAAAATTAGAAGACAAGGGTTTGAGGACATACTTGGCTATTTGCTAGCTGTGTGGTTTTGGAAGAAGTCATCAGTTTTTCTGAATCTGTTTTCTCATCAGTAAAATATCTAGCTTTTGGGGCTTCTAGAAGAGTTGAGTAAAACAACAAATGGCATTGTGCTTTTCAGACTCCAAGGAACTCTAAAAGAGCCTGCTATGATTGTTACTGCTACCTGCAAAATTCTAGGGAACCTGATGGTACGTAAATGGCACTGTTTGACTCGGCCTGAAGCAGCTGTTCTGGTTCTGTTTACCATACATGGGTGAACAGTTTACTCCACGGGAATGGTTTACTCATTAGATGACTGTGACTGCTACAAATAATACAGGGTGCCTCCCACCTAATGTAGAACACAGCCTACGCCATCCCAAGAGCCAGCGAGATGCCAGATGCCACACTATGTGTGCAATAGAGAGTAGCCGCGCCTGCTGTCTTATGAAAATGTAATGGCAGTTATCTAATGTGTTTAAAGCTTGGGTGAACAAGCGTGATTCAATGACATGTTGTTCTGAATCCCAGTGTAGACATTCTTGGACAGCAAACTCCATTTTTCACCTGATTGCCCATATGAGTTTTCCTAAATTTGGCTGAGCCTTCCATTTGCTCTTCATTTCAAGCAACACGGTGGAATGAGCATGTGCTTGAGACACAGACATACTTGGGTTCAAATCCCAGCTCTGCTTCTTCAAAGGTGAATGGCTTTTGGTGAGTTATTATCACTCACTGAGACTTTGTTTTCTCACCTGTAAAGTAGGGATAACAACATCCACCTTGTAGAGTTGTTGAGAGGAGTAAGATAATGCATGTAAAGCACCCAGTCTAGTACCGACTGAGCTGTATATAAATGTCAAGTGTCTAACAAATGGCCAGTGAGCCCACCTGCCCCAGGGTAGGGTTCACTTAAGGTTTATTGTTAAGTATGTTCTAGTGATTTTCAAGCTTCACTGTGCCTACAAAGCAGCCAGCAACCTTGCTAAAATGCAAGTTCAGATTCAGTAGGTCTAGAGTGGGGCTTGAGTCTGCATTTCTAACAATCTCCCAGGTGATGCCGCTGCTATGACTCAGGGGCCATATTTTGAGTAGCGATGCCTTTTAACCTTAGCATATCTAACCCGGTAAGCCGATGGGGCCCAACCTCCTGTCCTCTTCTGCTCTGGCTTCCCTTAGTTCTCAAGTCCCATTTAACCAGCTGATGCCTGTGTGACTGCAGAAGAGTCAACTGCAGAAGAATCCGTTGTGAAAATAAAGATTCCTGAATCCATCCTAGGAGATTCCATTTCTGTAGTTGAGGGGGTGGGGCTTGAAATCTATATTTTAGAAAGGCATCCTAGATGATTCTAATGGGAACCAGCCAGGGGACAATGGCAGGTGTTGGGCAAGCATGTTGAGATCCATTAGTTATTATAATTGGAGCTGAACACGATTCACATATAATCCTGAGTGCTACATCACGAAACTGGGCACCATGGAGGCTCCCTGACAAGAGGATACAGGAGTGAGTCAGGTGTCTGTGGGGCTTCATTTACATTATGACCAGTATTAGAACCCCCTCTCCATGTATCACTATTATCAATAAAATATTCGTATGTCTACACATTGACGGGATTCTGATATGTGGCCACTGACAGGAGAACTTGGATGTTCCTGGCTTCTGCTTTGCAAAGCACCAACATCTAGTGTTTAAGTGCTTAGACCTTGGGGTTAAATAGACTAGGACTTCAATCCTGGCCCTACAGCTGGAATGCTGTGTGACTTTGGGTAAGTCACTGAACTGTATAAGCAACAGTTTCTTATCTGTAACATGCAGATAATATTACATATAACATAGGTGTATGGTGAGGATTTCCAACCCCAGCAATTCCATTCTCAGTCTTTCCCACATCAGATGACGGCAACTTGATCCTTCTAACTTCTCAAGACTGAAGTTGTACAATCATCCCTAACTCCTTGCTTTCTCTTACCTGACTCCTTGCTTTCTCTTATACTCTACAGTCAGTGCATCTGCAAATTCTGTTTGCTTTGCTTTTGAAATGAATACAGAATCCAATGACTTCTCACCAACGGCTCTACTGCTCTCCTGGTTCATGCCATCTGTATTGTTCATGCATCTGTGTTAGTTCACTTTTTCTGTAATAGCTTTCTAACTGGTTTGGTTCCACTCTTGCCCCACCATGGTTTATACTCAGTATATTAACCAGAGTGATCATGTTAAAGTACAAGTTGGGCATGTCACTCTTCTGATCAAACCCGCCAATGGCTGCCCATTTTTCTCAGAATAAAAACCAAAGTCCTTAAATCTGTTGTTTATAAAGTCCTGTATGATCAGATCAGTCCTATATGCCCTGCTACCTCTCTGATCTTATTTCTGATTTCTTTCTCTCCTCTGCACTCTACACCAGCCACGGAAGCCCCCTTAATTTTTGAGAAACATCTCAAGCAAGTTCCAACCTTTGTTTCTTTGCCCTGGAATGCCCTCTGACTGAGGCGCGGTTCTCTCTTGATATCTGCATAATGAACTGCTTTTTCTTCAAGTCTTTGCTCAAATGTCACAGTCATGTCGACCCCAGACCACCCACTGAAAGTCTCCCTTGTTCCCTGTCCCTGTGCTGGGGCAGGATCTCCTTCACTCAGCTCTACCTTTTAATTTTTTTCACATCATCTTCCAGCACACCATATAATTTATTTTTACTTTTTTATTTCAGGTATACAAAACAATGTAATAGTTAGACATTTACACCCCTCACAAAGTGATAATCCCCCTCCCCCAATCTGCTACCCCTCTGACATCATATATAGATGTTACAATTCCATTGACTGTATTCCCTATGCTGTACTGCACATCCTGTGACTATTTATATGTATATATACTTAATTATAGTTGACATTCAATATTATTCAGTTTCAGCTTCAGGTAGACAACACAGTGGTCAGGCACCTACACAGTCCATGAAGTGGTCTCCCTAATAAGACAAGTGTCCATCTGACACCCTACAAAATCTTTACAACATTATTGATTATATTCCCCAACTGTCTTTCATATCCCTGTGGCAATCTTGTGACTACTAATTTGTACTTTCTAATCCCTTTACTTTCTCACCCCTTCCCACCCCCCCATCTAGCAACCATCAGATTTTTCTCTGTATCTCTGCACTTTCTGTTTAGTTTGCTTGTTTATTCTGTTCTTTAGATTCCACATATAAGTGAGATTATATTTTTCTTTCTCCATCTGACTTATTTCATTTAGCATAATATTCTCTAGGTCCATCCATGTTTTTGCAAATGGTAAGATTTCATTCTTCTTCTTTATGGCCGAGTAATACTCCATTATATAAATGTACCACAGTTTCTTTATCCAGTCATTTACCAATGGGCATTTTGGTTGTTTCCATGTCTCGGCTACTGCAAATAGTGCTGCAATAAACATAGGGGTGCATAATCATATATTTTTTTCTCATTATTGTTTTGGATTTCTCTGGATAGATACCCAAGAGTGGAATTACTGGGTCATAAGGTAGTTCCATTCTCAATTTTTTGAGATACCTCCATACCGTTTTCAATAGTGACTGCACCAATCTGCGATCCCACAAACAGTTCATGAGGGTTCCCTTTTCTCCACAGCCTCATCAGCACTTGTTGTTTGTTCATTTATTGATGATTGTCATTCTGACCAGAGTGAGGTGGTATCTCATTGTGGGTTTTATTTGCATTTCTCTAATGATTAGTGATGTTGAGCATTTTTCATATATCTGTTGACAATGGAAGCAAGAATTTACATTGGGGTAAAGACAGTCTATTTAATAAATGGTGCTGAGAAAACTGGACAGACACATGCAAAAAAATGAAGATGGATCACCTTCTTATGCCATATATGAGAATAAATTCAAAATAGATTAAAGACTTAAATGGAAGATCCAAAACCACAAAACCCCTAGAAGAAAATATAGGAAGTAAATTTGCAGACATTACCCTTAGTAATGTTTTTACTGATATATTCCCTTGAGAAAGAGTAGCAAAAGAAAAAATAAATGTATGGTATTACATCAAACTAAAAAGCCTTTTCACAGCAAAGGAAACCATCAACAAAAAAAAGCGTCCTACTGAATGGGAGAAGATATTTGCCAATGATATATCTGATAAGGGGTTAAGAGCCAAAATTTATAAAAAGCTCATACAACTCAACACCAAAGAAACAAACAACCCAATTAAAAAATGGGCACAGGACATGAAGAGACATTTCTCTGAAGAGGACATACATATCATTTATTTTTAAAATTATATTTGCTGTTCATTTTCTGTCTTGCCCCATAGGAAGGTCAGCTCCACGAGGGTAGGGAATTGGTTTCTTCCATGTACCTAGCATGTACCAGCATCTATTATTTAGTGGATGCTCAATACATATTACTAAAATAAATGAATGACACATGTAAAATCCTGATCCCAGTGCCTGGCATGCAGACAACATTGAATAAATTGTATTTTTTATTATCTGTGAAACACCCGACAAGCTTTTCCTGCCTTGGGTGTCCCTGCCTAGGATGCTACAGAACATGTATTTGTCCTTTGGAGAATCCATGCCTCACTTAGCCCTGAGAGGTGAGTGGGGCTGGGCTTTCCACCTCATCTGTCAGAGATGAGCAGCTAGTGTTTTATATGATTTGATTTATGTAACTAGTTTTGTGAAATAATTTCTGTAACTCGTGTGTTATAGAACTAGGGCTGAATAGTTTCTAAGTCTCTCCATTCTAAGTCCAGTGCTCTTTCAATGCTGCCATGAAAATTAGAAAAAAAGAGAGAGGACTTCTTACACGAAGTTCTTAGCTTTCCCAAGCCTGGATTACATGTTAATCAAACACCCAAAGTGCTGATGTGCACAGGTGCCAAGATAATGTCAATAGTCTAACATGAGCCTCATTTATCTACATTACCTTGAAACAAAGATCTGTAAATTTGGGTGACATTGAATTAAATGACAAAGATCAATTACAAGAACTTTCACACAGTGTATAAAAAAAAAAAAGCACCAACTCCCCAAAGAGATTGTAAATGTCTTGTCTTTTTCTGTTATTTCGCTAAAAGAAAGTCAGTTTTGAATAATGTTAGGCTCTACTTGAAATAAGTTGTATTATAGTAAGCGTACTGGAAATTAAAAAATAAAGACCCAAAACATCTATAATTCCATCACTCCTACAAATCAGTAGTTGTCATTTTAATGTTCTCTTCTGCTCTTTGCTTATATGCATATGTTATTTTTGCATAGCATAGCAATATATATATTTTTAATTTAATATATACTATACTTTTAAGCCTTAACCATCTAGTGTTTAGAAATATTATATTTAACAGTTACATAAAATACCATCTGGTTGGTGTATCACAGTTCATTTAACAATTCCCCTATTCTTGGATTTGTAGGTTATTTTCAATGTTTTTCTGTTTAAATGGCATTACAGTAAATGTCTTCGCATATGTAGCTTTTCATTCAGGGATCTCTCCTCCCTCCCCCCCCCCCCCCATCAATTCCCAAGAGTGTTTTTACTGGATTAAAAAAATCTCTTATAACTTATTAAATATGGTTCATATTTTTGCTCCTGTTTATTCTTGGGATGGTTTCATCAAATGCCTGACACACATTGTATGGATAGGAAATTAGAAAACAACAGATCAGTCTCCTGTACTTGTTAATTTTCCTATTAAGGCACCAGCTTCTCTAGCCCCATCCTGGAGATCGTACTGTTGGAACTGTTTTCTTCTCTGGAAATTTACTCAGTAAATAAGGTGGTTTCTGTATTTGGAGGAATATGTTGTCAACTTTCAGGTACCTGAACTCTGGTTTAGATAATCTAGAGACAGGCTCTGGAGGAAAGAGGGCTGGACTTGGAATCAGAAAAGTTGGATTTAAATCTTAGCTATGCCATTTATAAAAAATAGTTTGTAAAGTTCTTTACATAGCAAGGTATATTTTTATTTAGAGAACGGAAAAAAATGAGTTGTTCAAATTGACTTTTAAATTCCCAAAGACTGTTCTGAGGATTTAGATCTCAGCTTTGGCTTTTAGACCTGACTCACTAGAAAAGTATATCTTGTGGTATATGTGAGATTGTGTGTTTCTAGTGGGTTGATTGTGCGCAGTAGAAAGAGACCAGGATTTGACTACAGGAAAATTTGACAACCTCTCTGAAATGGGGATGATAATAGGGCTAAAGAGAGAAATAAATGAAACAGTATAAGTCAAATTTCTAGCAGAATGCTTGGCCTTCTGGCATCTGTAGTGCTACTTCTCCCTCCTAACTGCCATGCCCCATGAGAGGTTAACAGGAATTTTCACAGATTTTTTTTCAGAAGCTTAAAGGGAGCAAGACTTTACTGTAGCATCAATGTATTTAATTTTGGTATCCATGAAATAGTTAGGAGTATTTTAAGTAACCGTTTCTTATTTCAAGGGCATCTTGAATTATTTCTGGAGATAGGCTGGCTCAGTTGGCTACATTCAGCAAGTGATAGATGACACTTAAGCTATTTATTTCAGTATATTTGCTGTGTCTTTCCCGTTGGTGCAGATAGAATGGATTTATTTTCAAGTCAAGATGAATGCTTATGTCCACGATTCAGAGTTTGGATGAGAATTTCAAGCATTGATAGTTTAAGAGCATAAATATTGCTGCAACTTGTCCATGAGATGGAAAGTAATAACTTCCCTCATCCACTGCAATCTTATCTAAAAAGGTCTTTGTTTTACTATTGAGAAATACAATAATTCTTTTCATTTCTATACCACTCTACATTTTATATAATATATTCACATAACTACCTCAACTAGCTCTTACTACACAACTTTGAGGCATTCAGATTTGAAAGGCATTTATTATTAAACACTCACTATGTGTTGGGTTTGGTTACTAGGCACTTAGGCATGTCTCATAACTTTCTTAGGTGATCTTCACTTTCAGCACTTAATGTAGGACAGGTAATTGGAAAGCAGAGTGACCAGGACTCAAACCCAGGTCTTTTCCTTTTCTTCCCCCCAACAATCTTGTTCCTCAGGTTGATGATGTGATGCTGTAGAAAGATCACCAACTTCAGTCAGAATACTGGGGCTCTAATGTCAGTGAGTGGCTCATGGTGGGACCTTGGGGAAGTCACGTGCCCTGTCTGGACCTCAAGTACCTCACATGTAAAATGAGCTTAGACATAATGTCCACTTTGGTCTTTCTCTGCCCTGCTAATCCACGTGTCTAGGGGACATACTCCTATAATGGGAGTATTCTGAAGATGTGCTCTCATTGAACACATGTCCAGATTTGGAAAGAAGTTTATGATCTGGTCACTTGACTTTATAGGCCTTATCCCAGCAATCGTGACATTCAATGCCCCAGATAGCAGGGCAAACCGAAAGTCTGATTGGATCCTGTGTCCCTGTCTAACAGAAGACTTTCCCCCTCATTCTCAAGGAAAACAGAAGAAAAAACTGGAAAGAAGAATTCTGATTTGTTTGTATATTATACTCAAATCCATAGCTCCTTACTGTTGGAAGGAAACTTGGCAAGGATTTGTTTCATTCAACTCAACAATTTAATATACTAGGCAACTAAAACCCAGAGCAAGGGAAGGCAGGAAGGTCCAAGGTCTCCCAGTGAGACAGAGGCCATCAGGACTAGAACTCAGGGCTCCTGGCTCCTAGGCCAGTGCTTTTACTACCAATAACTGGGAACGTGGAGTAGTGCTTATTTTCAGGTTCCTGCTAGCTATCGTGAATGTAAAGCTGTGGACTGACTGGTGTAATCTTAGATTGCTTTAATGGAAGCAGCAGAAATATCGTGCGCAGCACTGATAATGTGGGCTTTGGAGTCACCGAGACTGGGTTGCCAAGTTGGGAACTTGGGCAAGACACTTCTTTGAGGACAAGCACGGGTTGTGGTGTGACTGAAGTGGGGAGAAAAGTGGTGGCAGGAATGAGTGAAGAGGCAAACAGGAGATAATCATGGAGAGTTTTTTATTCATGGATGTTGTGTTTGGATAAGTATCCTGTGTTTTCACCTTTTTTCCCCATTTGGGGAATAGAAACAGAAGGGAATCTACAAGAGAAGACCAGATTTGTGTTTTCAGTTTGTGTTACCTTGGGCAGGACTCCATAAGTCTGAATTACTTCACCTTCAGGTAACCCTACTTGTGCACCCATTCCCCCAAATCCTCTAGGGTTTTTTCCCCCCCTCTGTTCCAGCCATAGCTGTTGTAAACAGTTCTTCTCAAGCTTCTACCAAATTCACTGTTGACAGCACCTCATGAAGTGTGAACTGCTTGCTTTCTGCCCCGTATGCATGCAAGAATCTGCTCAACACTGCCACACACCTGAATGTAAGGAACAGGAGAGTAAATGCTCCAGGATGCAGCTTTTCTCAACCCATGGAAAAGGAAAGCAGGGACTCTTTAGAAAGGGGGACAGAGGTGAGCACCACAACTGAGGCATCTCCTTGTACTGAGGTTCCTTCTTTCCTCCATCCATCATGTCTGCTGTCTGGTATCACTTCTCAAACTGCCCACACACAAGCCCTTGTCCCAGGTTCTACTTTCAGGGGGAAGCCAGGCTATGACTTTCTCTAAGTGAGGGTCCTAATGTAATACTTCCCTTGTTAGTGAGGCATGTATGCAGATAACATAATAAAGATGAAATGGGGTATGCATATAAATGTAAAATAGACAGCATTGTCCTTAGCACAGAGTACATGCTCAAGAAATATTAGGTTGGTGCAAAAGTAATTGCGGTTTTTGCCATTTTTTAATTTTTTTAAACCGCAATTATTTTGCAACAACCTAATATTATATATTATGATATGGCTGCTGCTTCTGTTCATGGGCTTATATCAAGTCTGGTGTCCATATCACACATTATATTTGTGAAATGATAGGCTGAATTTTAATATAGCAATGTGATTTTTGTTTTCCTGACCATTTTAGTATAGGGGTAAAAAATATAATAAAATAGATTTCTTTGGATCTACTCCATCTATGATTGAGGAACTTCCAGTTTTATCCTTTTATTTTCTTCCAGTTTGTTCTTGATGTTTCCAGGGACAGACTTTCATGTACTTTCTGCTACTGTAGGGGGTCTAGCATATCTTTTTCTTTCTCCTCTGCTGCATGTTTGAAGACAGAGTTTTGTGCCCATTATGCAGATGTGGACATTGAAGCCTATGTGCTCTCTTAACTTGTTGAAAGCCATGTAACTAGTGAATGGTAGAGTCTGAAATTGAACTAGGTCTGATTTCAGAACCCAAGTTCAAACCCATTTTTTAATCACCATACTATATTCACTCAATTGGTTTTTCTTTTCAATATTTTCATTCCATACCTTGTGATTCAGTAATACTCAATCCTGTATATCTAGGGTGTGTAGATAATTTTAATTTCCTTTTTTCAGAGACAGGAACAACGTTGCTAGGTTGAAACCTTCGAGACAAAGGAGCCCAGGGAAGAACTCGCATTAGAAAAATAGAGGAAGTTTTCATGGAGTTCCTGCGAGTCAGAAAGTTTTAATGAATCCAGTTGTATTGTTTACCAAGTTAAGATCCTCTCAGATGTCAGGAGATAGATGTGTTGATGTCAACTCATAAAGTGCCGCTCTGGTGTGATAGCAGAAATATGAGAAGCTGGAATCCTTCCGTGCTAAGAGATAATGAAGGAGGACAGAGATAAGTTGAAAGAAACACTGGTTACCAAGAGAGGATAGCAATTGTTTTTTGCTAAATCAAATATTTATGAGACTGGGATTTGATTACCCATGGTTTAACAATTCCAGGGAAAGATAATTTTCTAAAATCCCCAAGGTGTTGGAGTAATTCAGATAACTCTACCTTCTATAAAAATAATTAATCACTAGAATTTGAAATGCATGCAAATTGTGGTGGGTATAGAGGATATTTTGCAATGTGAAGGCCTCATGTGTAACACGTTGGAAGGATTAAAATATATCCTGTTGTCATAGGCACCGTTCCATCCCTTGTCAATGTAGAACATTTGGTTTTGACCTTTTATTTTACTAACATTTATTGAATGCCTACCATGTATCAGAGACATTTATATTGGCTTCAAAAATTTTAATAACCATAAACACCATTAAGGTATATATTATTATTTCACTTTATGGAAGAGGAAATGGATATTCAGAGAAATTAAATGGTGCTCATGGGCACAGAGCTTGTAAGGTAAAAGTTTGGTTTGGCACTCAGGTGTGTATGACACTGAAATCCACAGTCATTCCCCCATACCTTTCTGCCATTCAGCCATTCCTAAACTACCATTTCTGGCCCAAAAGGGAGTTATGGAGACTTGGTTTGAGGTCTGTAGTCTTGGTGGAGCGAAAAAAGCAAGACATTATTCTGAGTGAGGATGAAATAAGGAAGGTCAAGATCATTTATCAAGTGTGCCCACTGATTCATTGCTGGAAAAATCCTGCTCATTACCTTTGGTAAGAAATGAACCAGAGTCTGTTAGAGCTGAAGGAACCTGGCACTCATGTGATTCAGCCTTCTCATTTTACACATGAGCACTCTGGAGTTCATAAGGAGGAAGTGATTTGTCCAAGGTTGTTATGTGATGAATCAGTGTCAGAGCCCGCTCACCAGAGCCCTAGCCGTCTGCAGCACAATCCTGGGTTTGTTCTCTGGAACTACATGAGAAAAGACTAATTCTCCTTCCACATGACAGCCTTTTAAATAGTTGGTGACAGAGCTTCGCTGCCCCCGTGTCTCCTTTTCAGGCTAAGTAGCCTTTCATTGGTCAAACATTTCCATTTCAGCAGTTTCTAGATTCCTCATCATGTTCAATCTTTTTAAAAAATTCATAATATTGTTAATTTCCCTCTCAGACTTTTGGTATCCAAAAATGAACCCGTCCCCTTGGGTGATATCAGTAAAAGATTTAATTCAGGAGCGTGGATATAATTCTTGCAACTTGCACAATTAAGATCAAAGTGACAATTGTTGGTTTCAGGATTATGGAGTCGTGCATATGGCAAACTGAGATGAAATTAAATGATGGTTCTTCATACTTCAAGGTTATAAAAATGTTGGATAAAATAATATAAATTATTTTGGCATACATAGCTGAAGAATAAACTAAGAACAGAAAATACCCAGGTGTGAAAACAGAGGAAGCTCAAAGTCAGAGCAGTAAAACTGAGAAAACTTTTATGGTTTCTCTAGCATCATATAGAATTTAATGTCTACAGACTGGGTACTAGGAGTCTCTGATATTGGCATCAGGAGTATATTTAAGGCCTTGGTTTTCACGCTCCCTGGTATTAATGAACTGCCTGCCTAAAGCCAAGAGCCATGAAGATCTGACCACTTCTGGAATAAGGACTAGAAAAACCTGGGTTGCCTCTCTTGAGAGGCAGCAAGGAAATTTGTAATCCATCTGGGACTGTGTCTGGTAAACAATTCACCAGTGAAAAATAAGAACCCCAGATATGCACCACACATGGATGTGGGATATGGCTCAAAGTAGTACCAGTGTAATATGAATACTGAACCGAAAAGATAACATAAAATCTAGCCTAGAACTGGTGAAGACCACAGAGACGAACAGAGGCAGACGTAACACATCTTACATGGACACTTGCAGAGCACCAAGACTCTCAAAGTGCTGTTGAAGATGAGTACACAATCAAATTTAAAAATAACACAATGGAATAAATTGTCAGAAAAATAGCAATTGATCAAGAAATAGAAATAATAAAACAATTTAAATGAGACATTAAACAGATTTAAAGTGATCAAAGAGGTCATCAAAGAAGAGTAGAAACTGAGGTACAAATGGGATAATTTGAAAAATCACAGGTACATATGAAACAGAACCAAAGTGTAATTCTAGAAATGAAAAAAAATATTAAAATAAAGCACTCAGTTGACAGTTGAAGAGAGAAACAATGATTTTGAAGATAGATCTGAGAAAATATAGATAAGAAAATATAAAGAAGAAATTGAGACATGGTTTCCAACATAATAGAACTAAGAGATGGAGATAATATGAGGTCTGACAATTAAGTTTCTGAATTTGTTGCAATGATGTTGCTAACCTTTTTTGGTATCAAAGGGATTATTCATTATGGATTTGTACCAACTGGACAAACAGTTAACCAAGTTTACTATTTGGAAGTGCTGAAAAGGCTCCATGAAAAAGTTAAACGACCTAAACTTTTCACCAACAATTCATGGCTCTTGTATCACCATAATGCACAAGCTCACACGGCACTGTCTGTGAGGGAGTTTTTAGCCAATAAACACATAACTGTATTAGAACAGTCTCCCTACTCACCTGATCTGGCCCCCAATGATTTCTTTACCAAAAGATAAAGGAAATACTGAAAGGAAGACATTTTGATGACATTCAGGACATCAAGGGTAATATGACAACAGCTTTGATGGCCATTCTAGAAAAAGAGTTCCAAAATAGCTTTGAAGGGTAGACTAGGTACTAGCATTGGTGCATAGCTTCCCAAGGTGAGTACTTCAAAGGTGATTGTAGTGATATTCAGCAATGAGATATGTAGCACTTGTTCTAGGATGAGTTCGCAAACTTAGTTGTCAGACCTCATACAATAGAGACGATATTGAAAGAAATAATGGTTGAGAATTTCCAGAATTAAATATATGAATCTACAAACTGAAAGAATGCACAGATCCTGATCAGGATAAATTAATTCGTAAATACAGTAAATACTTAATGGAACCTGTTATACGCTAAATCCTGTTGTAGATGATGAACCAAATACTAGACAAAAACTTTTTCCTCATAGAGCTTGCATTCTAATTGTGGGTGGGGAGAAATGGACAATAAGCATAATAGACAAGAAAAGTAAAGCAGGGTAGTGGGAGAACTGTATTTACCTCATGGTCATCTGGTACCTGTACAGCCACTCAGCCCACATGTTTCTGCTGTTTTGTTCATCTCTGCATAGCAGGAAGCATGATATATCATAGTTCTTGATGCACCTGGATGTTCAATAAAAATTGATGAATTTAATGGAATTAAATTTTTCATCTTATCTCAGCATCTTTTTTGCCTTGGTTAGTCTCCATCTTATTGATTTCCAAGGCTGTACTCAACTGTTGTTGGAAAGAGGTAACCAAGAAATTCATTCTCTGCATGTCCACAGCCATGCCTTTGGAGTTGTCATCCTCATCTTGTCCCCTCATCTATATTGTTACTGCTACTACCTCAGGTTATTCCTCAGGGTCTCTTTATTAAATGATTGCAACTGGTCCCTAATTGGTCTTCCTTCCTCTAGTCTCTCATCTAACTCATTATCCACACTGGCAGTCAGGATGATTTTTCTAAAATAATGTTTGAGTATGTCATTTTCCTTATTAAAGTTCATCAGCGACCCCTATACTTTCTCAAACTAATAAGAGACTCTATGATCTGGGTCCTTTCTACCTTCCCAGACTCCTTTCTCCATCTGCCTCTATTCCTACCCCATACGCCATCCATGCTAAATGATATACAGTCCCTTGATGGATGTTAGGTTTTCAACGTGTTTCTGTCCCTTTATTCTGCTATATTTGCATGATGAGCCTTTTCTGTCCTAATTCCCATTCCTGACTGCCAGACAAGGACATGCTCACCTTGAGAGTCATTTCAAATTTCACCTCCTCTATGGTGCTTCTCCTGACCTCCATCTTGTAGCAGACTTACTCTCCCATTCTTTGAGATTCTATGTCCTGATCAGATTTTCGTCATGCTTGCTTTGAATTTGGCTGAGCTTATTTACTTCCTCTGCTAATCTTGAGGGTAGATGCCACTTTTTATTTTTCTCTATCCCCCCTCCAAATATATGACACAGCTCTTATCCCCAATAAATGCTCAATAAGTGTTTTCTGAAAGGGGAAATGGATAGAGGAGTGATGGTTGGTACAAACAAACAAACATCTATTTTGAAACAGAGAATTGATTATTTGGCTCTGTTTAACCTTGGAAGCCTGGTTTGCTACTTTTTGGCCATTGAGAGCTAATCTGAAAGGGTAGATTTTTTGAGATACAACTTCAAATCCTAAAACTATGGTGCTTTTTATTCTGACTCTATAGGAAGCCTCCAGCTACTGGGAGACCTTGAAAGTCCCCTCAAAGGTAAAGAATGACCACATTTGCTGTAACCTCAGAAGCAATTAACTCTCCAGCAGTGTGGAAAACAGTTTTTGAGCTGTATTTATCGATGCATAGATTTCACAGAGTTGTGATATTTGAAGACAAATGACTGTGTCCATAATTAAGACTGCTGAGGAATTGGCAAGTGTGATATGATGACAGAAGACCCAGAGAAAGGGCAAAGGAGTGAGATTGGTCAGGATGATACAGTCTTTGTGACCTCGGTGCCCTCTTCCTCTTCATTGATTTCCCAATTAAATATAACTTTTCATTAAGTCAGTTCCCATATACTTCAAGTTATTGATATCCTGCTGTAGGAAGTAAAGATGACCTCCAGGTGAAACTGTAGGGGAGGATGATCTCATTTTATTTTTTTATTCAGTATAACAGAATTGTGAAGAAGGGGTTCTTCATTTATAATCTTTTCTATAGAGACTGTTTTATTATCTAATAAAACCCGTAGAGTAGGCAGTAGTCACAATGGCAAGGGTCTTGATTTTGTACTGGGTTTGAGTTCTGACTCCAGCACATTTAAATGTTTTATCTCATTTAATTCTTGCAAAAACTTTGTAGGGGATTGTGACCTCCATTTTAGAGATGGGGGAAATTAACCTTAGAGAAGTTAGTTGATTTTTCTAAAATCACGCAGTAAATCATGGGGTCTTTCAGGATCAAATACTGACTCCAGAGAAATAAGAATACCAGTCTGACTAGCTATGCTAATAACTAGGGAGCATAATGACTTCCCGTCTCTCACCAGGTAGAGTCCAAGATTCCTGGCACGGCATGTAAGACCCTCCACGTTCTGGCTTCCTTCCACCTCTGGCTTCTCCTCCTCTCCTTGCCTCATACAGTATAGTTCAGCAGTTCCATTATGGTACTGCTTGTAATTCCTAGTGCACACAGCTCTTTTCTTGCCTATGCTTTTACTTCTGCCATTCTCTCTGTGCCTAAAATGCCCATTCCCCACACTTCTCCTCGCTAACTCCTACTCACCGTTTAGTACTCAGCCAATTTACTCAAATAAAATATTTAAATCAAATGAAAAAGAGTATTCGTGAATGACTATGTCTGTAGACTTCCCTGAACTCTCTAAATGGGGTTATGGATGTCTTTGATACACAGCTATGATATTCTACATATCCTAATATTGCACTCATCACATTGTATCATAATTATTTCTTTGCTCTTCGTGTTTCCAACCATTCTGTGAACTTTTTGATGGAAGGACCATTGTCTTTGTGACTAAGAACTTAGCATAGTGTCTGCTACTTTGTAGGGATTCAGTGCATACATGCTGAATGAATGTGTATTCGTCATGGTTTTCCAGAGAAATGGAATGAATATGATATTACATATACATACCTATATGGAGATTTATTATAGGAATTTGTTCACAAGAAGTCAGACAGTCTGCCATCTGCAAACTGGAAAACCAGGAAGGCCTGTGGTATAATTCAGTTTAAATCCAAAGTATTGAGAACCTGGAGCTTCAAAGTTGAAGGGCAGGAAGAGATGATGTCCCAGCTCAAGAAGACAGAGAGCCTTCACTCTTCCTTTGTCTTTTTTGTTCCCTTTTGGTCCTCAAAGGATTGGATGATACCCGCCCTCATTGGTCAGGTTGGTCTTTTTACTCAGTCTACTGAATCAAATGCTAATTCTTTTAGAAATACATCCAGAAATAATATTTTTATCAACTATCTGGACATCCTTTAGCCCAGTTAAATTGACTCATAAAGTTAACCATCACAAAAGAGACATATCTACTTATGGTACCATATTGAAAGACTCAATTGGTGGGATTCGTAGATTTACCTGCCAGCAGGGACCGAGGTGGGGTAGAAGCCCAGAAGGGCAGGTGCTTACTTCTTTAGCACAGCTAGGATATATATACGGACCAAAGATATTCCGCCTCGAGGCTCAGCACCTCTCTTGTGTGAGGTGACGAATGCCAGGTTTGATGCTTTGCGGAAATTTCCCTTACTAAACACACGTACAATTTGGACTTAGTCTTGTTGTCCTTGTTGTGGTTGGAATAAGACTTGGCAATGGACATGTCTGTTGGGCGTTTGCCTCTTCCTCAACAGCCTGTATGTGTACTCAGGCTCTATGACTGACCCTACTATGAAACTTTCTCTCCTTAGGGTAGTTATTTCCAATGAGGTTCCTTGAGCACTCAAGAAAGTAAATCCCTAGATCTGTAACCCTGGACAACTCCTATGGCCTGGGGCTTGGATCCAAATTCTTCACTCAGATCTGCTTTTGAGTGGAGTTACAACCTGGGTATAACCAGATAAATGGAGACACTGAATATCATAATGACCATAGGCTCCTGCTGTTGTATCCCATGCTATAAAATCAGACCCTTCTCCTGAAGACAGCCTGGATCAGACCTGAGTTTTCCAACATCTTTAAATGGAATGGGTTGCTCCATTATTCTGTTTGGATCACATTAAAGTCTAGCATGTCTTGTGACCAAGTTCTTTTGGGTTGTGGCAGAGGAACAGGGGGTTAGTGGGAGAGGCCATCTATAAGTTTTCAAGGTTTGAGAAGCTCCATCTGGGTGAAACCAAAACAAAGAAGTGTAATGTCTTATGCACTTTAGAGAGACAGGTCAGCACAATAATGGAGGCTAAATTGAACTATTTGGGAAATTGAGATACACAGTAGTTTTCAGCAAGTCAACCATTCTCATTCCTCTTTTGGACAGCTTCAGGGTCATGCCTTCTTAGGGGAATTTTAGAACTCTGAGAACTCACTCAGTGGGCTGGCTTTAATCAGACTGCAGCCATTTCCTTTCCTGTTTCCTTGTCATTATAGGGGTTTGGTCAGATGCTGTCTCTCCAGCATATAAGTAGCCCAGGTTTTTATGCATGGTCTAAACACGTAGGTGATGGATGGTCCCCAAGATGCCTGAGAAGATTGCCTTATGACTTTGCCCTTAGCAAACTGACCTTCTCAAACTGGAGGCATCAATTGCATAAGGGCAGCTTGAGTGCCTTCTTTGAAAAAGTAATTTTCTTTTGTGAGTAACATGCTGTGTCATGGTGTATAACAATGGGAAGAACTGAAAGCTATAGAACCCAGGAGGCAAAAAAGGGCTGTCTATCTAAGGATAACAACTGATTTTATTCTCTGCCATGCAGTGATGAAAAGGCATCTTGTAAAAGCTTTTAGTTGGTTTTCTTTTCTCCTAATCATGTTCAGGAACGCATCTAATGCATTTTATGCTTCTGAAAGGAAAAAGGAAGAACCATTTAAAGAATTGCCTTCATTTAAAAAGATTTTACCTGACTAGAGTTGGAGACATGGGCTCCTTAGGAAGTATACAAGTCAACACTGAGCTAAAAGATCTTACAAGAGTTAATATGAACTCTGCTTGGGAGAATTTGTGAAGGTTTCACATAGGGGTCACATTTGAGCTAGCTCTTAAAAGGGTGTAGAAATGTTTTCTAGGTGAAAAAGGAGAAAGGACATCCCAAATAAAGGAAAAAGCATGTGCAAAAGCACAAAAGCATTCCCAAAATCTCTACATAATTTTCTTTTTCTTTTGGTAAGCATTCAGACTGGTTTTTCTCCTGGACTCAGTATAAGCAATACTGCTTAGGTTTCTAAAGTAGCCAAAAGTTCTATATTAATAATAATGTATGTAAAATAATTAATACATATTATTATTAATAATAATGTATGTAAAATAATTAATACATAGGTTTCTAAAGTAGCCAAAAGTTCTATATTAATAATAATGTATGTAAAATAATTAATACATTAGTCTTTCATTCAACAAACATTTATTGAGCACCTGCCATTGTTCTAGCTGTACACCAGCCAGATGATAAAACAATAAATAAAACTGACAAAAATCCCTTTCCTCATTGTGCTTCTGAATGCTACTGCTAGGTAACATTTCTCACAGTGTTGATCTGAGGGTGGTGGAAAAGCAGCTCCCTTTTCATTCTCTCTCTCTCTCTCTCTGTGCATGTGTGTGTTGGTGGAAATATATGGATACTTCTGTTCTGTTGTAACAGAAGTAACTGTATGTCAGGGATGGCAAATATAGGCACATGCGCTCTTGCTCCTTTCTCACACATAGCTCATTACCTATGACTTTGTGTCTTATTGAATCTGGATCCAGCCCCGGGATTCCTTCTCAATAAAGCACACCAAGTAGCCACTTCCAGCTAATCAGAACTGACTTGTCAGATGAAAGCTCTAGGTCAATCACTACATGTAGTTTTAAGTTTTGGGTGGAAAAAAGGGTAGCTGAATGGGCTCTGCTCTGGATGTGGGAGTCAGTCTGTACTGGCTGATGATGATAGTGATAAGTGTTTAGCCTTCTACTTAGTTCTGTGTCAAAATAGAAATTTCTGGAGCACACATTATGTTCTGGCATAAGTTACGTTGTTTGCTATCAAGGAGCTTCAAGTCCATGGGGGTGGGGGTACGGGTGGGAGGGGGTGTTCAGCAAGGTTAGACAGTCCTTGCAGTATGGGGTTAATAAGCATAATAGAGACTAGGATAAAACATGCAGGGAAACAGGAGGGGATGACCCACTCTATTGGAGGGATGGGAAAAGGGTGGTGGAAAACTCAGAGGAGATGACACTTCAACTATTAATAATTTAAAAGCTAATTAGGACTCTATCATGTGGGTGAATAGTTGGAGTAAGAAAATTCTAGACAGACAAAGGCAATGGCAAAACCATGTAGGTTATCATTACACAAATTGCCAGCATTATTTATAGAATCCTAGGCTTCTGCTAGATACCTTGTCCTTAAGGGAAGAAACACACAGTAACATCAGCATGACACCTAGCTTAGTGTAGGTATTCAATAAATATTTGTAGAAAAAATTAGAACGTCATAAAAATGGCAGCATGAGGTGAGCCTCTTGAAATCTCCCCTAGAATTTACAACAAATTGAACACCTATAATTCCACAAAGGACTCCTTGTGCAGCAGACAGGTAAGACTAAGAGACATGCAATTGACATCATCTAAAGGTGGGCAAATTGGGAGAGCAGGAGAGGAGGGAAGGGGGAAGTACGGAGACATGGGCCGCTGCGTGGGCTGCAGAGCGCAGATGGAGCTCGGAGGTCCGAGCTTCCTGTATTCCGGAGCTACCACAGCCACAGGAGTGGGAAGAATTCGGACTGCTAGGGCTCCCCTTATGGCCCACAGTCCTGCCTGAGAGATCAGCATATAACTCAGCTGAACCCAACGCTCACGGCAGAGACCTCGGAGCAAAGACTGAGGGAAGAGGGGTGAAAACAGGAGTTTAAGCCTTCACTGCTGAGTAGAGGATGGAAGGCTTAGGCACAGAGCCTAGCCACCCTCTCCCTCCCCTCCCAGAGCTCTCCCTATCCCCACCCTCCCAGTGCTAGAAGCGAATGGTAGCAATGTCAGATCAAAAGAACAGAGTATTTGCAGTTCTGAGAACTGTGATCTGCAGACATGGACTCTCAGCCCAACTAGTTCCAGCAAAGGGGAGGGAGCCATGGAAACAGGACCGGTTGTGGTGGTGGTCGCTGCCATTGTTCTGGGCCACCTCTCACAACACACCCCGCCCCTCTCCCCACCTATCTGGGTGGATCCCTGCAGGAATAAACAGAAACACCTGGGCTCTGAATCTGGTGCAGGAAGCTTCGGAACTTCAAAAGCTCTCCACATCCCCCCATGGATGTGGTGCCCTATGACCCAGGCAAACTGCTCACAGAGGAGAAGCCCGCTTTCCAGGGACTCCCCCCATTGTGTGAGGAGCCGGAACACTACAGAGAAAACATAACACTACAGCATGAGAGAGAATAAAAGGCTGCAGCTGGCCAGAAAATAAAACATTCTACCAACACCTACTGGAAAACAAAAGAAAGACTTCTTCCTATCAACCTGTTGCAGAACCCACTCCTGTAGATACCTAGGAAGACAAATAGTAATTCATTAATTGCCATGAATAACCAAGGTAATAAGACGGCTCAGAAAGGAAATGAACAGTCTCCAGAAAATGAACTTAAAGACATCGAAATAAGTGACTTAAAAGATAGATAATTTAAGATTGCAGTTCTTAAAAAATGAGATGCAAGAAAAAATTAGTTATCTAATCTTTATTTTGTCTCTCCACTAGTATCACCTATTTTATTAATTGTCAATTAGGTTTCGAAGTGTTTTAAGTTTAGTTGCATTTGAAAATCAACTTGATTCAGTTCAACTAATCAAGATTGAACACACTTTCCACGAAGACCCTACCTTAGAGGATCAGAGAAATGTCCAGGAGGAGAAGTCTTTTGAAATGGGCATCCTTGGAATATCTACAACTAAGATGGTTTTATAATTTATTACCTAAACCTGGCTCTCCTGAAGGTAAAAGTATGTGTTATTAATAATTACACTGGGATAGCAGGTGTCAAATTAAATGGCCCCACATGCAGAGGTACCCATTAATGGATCACTCCACCTGTAACTGTCTTTGGAATCCATCTTGGATTTGAATTTCTACTCTATTCCTATTAACTACATGGCTTTAAATAAGTTACAGTAGTTTCCCCTTATTCATGGTTTTGCTCTCCATAGTTTCAGTTACCCACAGTCAACGGGGGTCTGAAAGTATTAAGTGGATAATTCCATAAATAAACAATTTGTATGTTTTAAATTGCACGCCATTCTGAGTAGTGTGAAGAAATCTCATACCATTCGGCACCTTCCCACCCAGGACATAAATCATCCCTTTGTCCAGTGTATCTACTCTATATACACTACCTACCAGTTAATCACTTAGTAGCCAATTTGGTTATCAGATCAACTGTCATGATATTGCAGTGCCTGATAACACTTATTTTACTTAACAATGCCACATTTACAAAATTTTTATTACAGTATATTGTTATAATTGTTCTATTTTAATTGTTAATTTCTTACTGTGCTTAATTTATAAATTGAACTATATTATAGGTATGTATATGACATCGGACAATTAACTTCGCGAACTTGTTGCAATGATGTTGCTAACCTTTTTTGATATCAGAGCGATTATTCATTATGAATTTGTACCACCTAGAAAACCAGTTAACCAAGTTCACTATTTGGAAGTGCTGAAAAGGCTGCATGAAAAAGTTAGACGACCTGAACTTTTTGCCAACAGTTCATGGCTCTTGCATCACGAAAATGCACCAGCTCACATATGAGGCCAGTAAACAAAGAACTGTATTGGAACATCCTTCCTACTCACCTGATCTGGCCCCCAATGACCTCTTTCTTTAACCAAAGATTAAGGAAATATTGAAAGGAAGACCTTTTAATGACATTCAGAATATCAAGGGTAATATGACGACAGCTCTGATGGCCATTTGTATCGATAAGTATTATCGATTGCTGTGCACAGACTTAATTTCAAGGCCCGATACGCAAGACACACCACCACAAGCCGGGATGAAGGGGTTAAAGAGTTTTATTACAAAGTGAAAGTAAGTAAGACAAGACAGAGATTAGGGAAATATATCATCATACTACTAACAAGCAAGGAGGCCATTCATTATACCACCAGGGCCCAGTCAATTAGGGTCGCAGAAGTAGCAATGATCTTGCATCAGCACGGGTGAAACATCATGTGCAGAAACAGCACTGGCCCTTCATCAGCGTGGGCGAAACCCCAGTCAAGTGGAGTTATCAGTACGGGCGAAATATCTTGCAGCAGCAGAGGTGGCCCGGGGAACAACTGTACCTGCCTTGGTTTTTCTGGGGTTCTTAGGACTTCACTAACAAGAGTGGCAAGGAGCCAATAAGCATACGTGTCAGCAACACTGGCTAGGAGCCGGGACCAGTCCTTGGTATGAGATTAGATGTATCGGAGCTTGGCCCACCTGCGCCAAGGCGAAGGCCAGGCTCCACATCCTGTAAATATTTTCTTGGTCCTTGGGAGGGTAGCCAATCCTTCCAAGGCCAAGCACGTACCCCAGCCACTGTGAGAGTTTACATCCCCAAATGTTCCCAGGCAGACCTCCATATATTCTATTCCTTACACCATTCCAGAAAAAGAGTTCCAAAATTGCTTTAAAGGGTGGACTAGGTACTGGGGTCAATGCATAGCTTCCCAAAGGGAGTACTTCAAATGTGACCATAGTGATATTCAGCAATGAGGTATGTCATGCTTTTTCTAGGATGAGTTTGTAAACTTAATTGTCCGACCTCATATATAGGAAAAGGCATAGTATGTATAGAGCTTAGTATTATTTGCAGTTTCAGGCATCCACTGGGGGTCTGGGAACGTAGTCCCCATGGATAAGGGGAAACTACTGTTTTTAATCTTTCTGAGCCTTAATTTCCTTAATTGTAAAGCTAAGATTATTATACTTATCTCTTAGCACAGTTGTGAAGATCAAATGAGATAATGTTACTTAGCTCAGGGTCTGATGGGCAGCCTCTAAAATGATCCCTAATAATCCCTTTTTGTTTTTCCCTATATAATTCCCTCATCTTGAGTGTGGTCTTGATCTAGTGACTTAATTCTAATGAACAGAATGTGGCAAAAGTGATGCTTGTCATTGTTGATATTAGGTTATAAAAAGACCGAGACTTCCGTTTTGCTCTCTTTCAGTTCTCATTCTGGGAGAAGCAAGCTGCCATGTTGTGTGTAACTCCATATCTTAACCCACATAATGAGGGGCTGATGGCTAAGAGGCAGTTAGGACCCAAGTCCTGCCAATAACCACATGAGTGAGGGTAGAAGCAAATCTTACCCCATTTGAGCCTTGAGGTGAGACTGCAACCCTGGCCAAGAACTTGATTACAACCTTACGAGTGACTCTAATTCAGAGCCATCCCCCTAAGCCATGCCCAGATTCCTGACTTACTGAAACTGTTTTAAGTTGTACATTAAGGGTAATTGGTTACACACCAATAGGTGACCAATGTAGGGCCTGATGCATGCTTTTTGCTAAATAATTTCTCTTTGAATGGAAATATCAAGATAATTTTCTATAAATGAGAATGTGTCATATCAAAAGCTTCTCTTCTTCCCCTTTCAGTAGCAGCTTAGCTTTTCTCACTGCCTTTGATGAACAACACTAAAAGTGTGTCTAGACGCCTAATGCACTTGAAGCTCTGCAACATCCATTTTCTGTATGTTCACAATGGCTTTGGAGGCAGTTTTCCTGTGGTAATGAAATCAAGATATCAAGACCATGTCTTCTTGAGTCAGTCCTCTTTGGACTTTCAAGTTTCTTAAAAGTTTTGGTATCATCAGCCAATTTATCAATTTTCATCAAGCATCTGCAGAGAAACATCAGATTCAAGTGTTTTTCTCAAAGACTTTATAGTTTAGAAGGGAAGCTAAGCCATGTATATCTACATTTATATGCAGGACAAGACAGAAAATGAAGACAGTCAACTTGAAACAATGGAAGGAAGGAATCATTTGGGGTCAGAGAATCTGGATTTAAATCCCAGGCCTACCATGTATTAGCTGGGTGACTTTGGACAATCATCTGTTCATCTTTCTGTATAAACTTCTTGAGTTGTCTTCCTCTTATAAAGTAAGGAAAATCACACTGCTTTATAGCATTGTTGCTGAGTGGGAGCAAAAGCGATGTTGGGTATAAAAGTACTTTGTAAATGAAGCTTACAGGTTTATTTATCATTTATTAATAAAACCAAATCAATGTAACTAATAAGAATGGCAACAAATTAAAGACTATGGGGGTTCAGCAAAAAGAGGGAGATGACTTCTGACTGGAGGACTGGAGCAGGGGTGTCCAAACCGTGGCCCGTGGGCCAACTGTGGTCCGCAATCCATTGTTAATTGGCCCGCAGCAGCAAATTCCAAAAATATATTTAGTTTACTTAAATAAACCAGGTGAGGTAATGTGTACTTCACCTCGAGTGAGTGGCCCGGCTGTTTGTGTATTTTACCTCATATGGCCCTTGGTAAAAAACGTTGAAAAAAGTTTGGACACCCCTGGGCTAGAGGGAACTTTCATAGGAGAGCTGACATTTGAGATGAGTTTTTTTTTTAAATTAAGTTTATTGGGGTGACATGGTTAGTAAAGTTACATACTATGTTTCCGCAAAAATAAGACCTAGCTGGACAATCAGCTCTAATGCGTCTTTTGGAGCAAAAATTAATATAAGACCTGGTCTTATTTTACTACAAGAATGGGTCTTATCTAACACAATATAATCTAAGACTGGTTTTATATTAATTTTTGCTCCAAAAGACACATTAGAGCAGATTGTCCGGCTAGGTCTCATTTTTGGGGAAACATGGTAGGTTTCAAGTGTACAATTCTGTAATACATCATCTATATATCACATTGTGTGTTCACAACCCAGAGTCAGTAAGTCAGACAGAAAGTCAAGAACCATATGATTTCACTGATATGTGGGATATAAAACTGAAAGCAACAAAAGAACAAGACAAAGAAAGAAAGAAACAAAAACTCACAGACACAGACAATAGCTTAGTGGTTACCAGAGGGTAAGGGGGTAGGGGGATAGTAGATGAGGATAAACGGGATCAAATATATGGTGATGGAAAGAGAACTGACTTTGAGCTGGGGTTTTGAGGAATGTTTTGGGGATGAGCAGTACAGGCAAAGGGGGAGTGGTGTTGAGCTTTGGAGGTAGCAGAGGATATGTAGTACATCCAGGGAAAACAATGTTTAGTGTTTCTAGTTATGTGATGGGGCTGGAAATTAAAGTTGGACCCAGATTACAAATTCTCAAATTGCAGGCAGAAGCTTTCAATTTTGTTTTGTACTTTGTGATTCTGTGAAAGTTTGGAAAGACTTAGGCATAGTTCATTATTAAATAACCCAATCTTATTTACAGATCATCGTATACCTACTCTCAGTCCTAAACATGGTGCCAAATATTCCCATATTGTTCCTCTTTGAGTCACTTTCAGACCTCCCATGGTTTCCTGGAATTCTTTTCACCATAGGCGTTTTTATAGATTTTTTTCTTTATTGAGACAATTAAAACTATTTACCTCTTTTGTCCAATGCCCAAAACCCCAATTGTTTGACCTAGCCTAGATCTTTACATTTTTTTTCTTTTTTTCAGAGTCCAGAGTCTATGACAAATGGACATTTTACTTGCTAATGTTGACAACCTTTCATAACGGTCTTTGTGGTATTATTCTGGTAAAACAACCTGTACCAACAGGGCAGAGATGAAAAGTTACACAACTGGGTGAAGAGAAGAGAGAACTCCATATTCCCACTTCATTCATTCATTCATTTGTTTATTTAACAAACACTTATTTTGCTAGGCAATATATCTATAGTGTTAAATAAAATATCTGATTTCTGTCCTTGGAAGGCTTATGCTTTCATATGGGAGCTGGTTATTAAAGAGCTAATTACACAACAATTAATTATTTAATTGCAGTGGTGGAAAACGCTATAATAAAAAATTCCAGAGTATTCTAAAAGTGAATAATGAGGGAACTAATCCAGCCAGGAATAGAACAAAGAACCATTTCTTGAATGAACTGAAGTTCTAAGGATGATTAGGAATAAGCAGGGAGAGCAGAAGGAGAAGACCATTCCAAGTAGAGGGAGCAGCAAGTGCAAAAACCCTGTGAGCAGAAGCGTGTCACTTTTGAAGACGACTGTGGTTGGAGAACAGGGAAGAATGGCATAAGATGCAGCCGAGAGCTTCACAGGAGTCAGATTGCATATGGCTGGGAGTCTGTGTTTGGGATTTTGATCTTTATCTCAAGAGCAAAAGGAAGCCACTGACAAGTGTTTGGGGGACGGGGTGGTGGTGGCAATATTACCAGGTTTAGTTTTTGAAAATCAGTCCAGATACACTGTGCACAATAGATTGGAAGAGGGCAAAAGTGGATAAAGAAACAACTTGTTATATATAGTTCAAGTGTGAGATGAAAGTGATTTGACATACTACTGTGTTTTCCCCAGAATAAGACCTAGCTGGACAATCAACTCTAATGTGTCTTTTGGAGCACAAATTAATATAAGACCTGGTCTTATATTGTAGTGAAATAAGACCGGGTCTTATATTAATTTGTGCTCCAAAAGACACACTAGAGCTGCTTGTCCGGCTAGGTCTTATTTTTGGGGAAACGTAGTTGGAATGGAGAGAAAAAAACCTCAAGAATGTTAGTAGTTAAATCAAAAGGACTTGGTGACTGATAGGATGTGGGTGGAGAAGGAAAAGAGGATGTCAAGAATGAGTCACAGATTTCTGACACTGAAAAAGGATCAGGTTTGGGTGAAAACCATCTCATATTTATGTGTAGCACCTAATGATCCCAAGAATTAGAGGAGTCAAGTCAGTTGCTTCAGATTATTCAGCAAAGTAATGGTGACCAAAGTTTAGATTTCTGGACTCCTCATTTTTCAGTTTCCCTTCCTCCGCTTAACTGCCATGGCAACTGCTTTCTAAGTGATTTCATTGTTTATAGACTGGCCTCCTTTTATTTTTTTAACAATTAAAAAAAATTTTTCAATTACCGTTGACACACAATATTATATTAGTTTCAGATATATAACATAGTCATTAGACATTTATATAACTTATGAAGTGATTACACCAATAAGCCTAGTATCCATCTGACACCACATATAGTTATTACAATATTATTGACTACATTCCCTATGCTGAACTTTATGTCCCTGTGACTGTTTTTATAACTGGCAATTTGTACATTTTAATACCTTCTCCTTTTTCACCCACTCCTCTAACCTCTTCCCATCTGGCAACCATCAGTTTGTTCTCTGTATCTAGGAGTCTGTTTCTGTTCTGTTTGTTGATTTATTTTGGTTTTTAGATTACACATATAAGTGAAATCATATGGTATTTGCTTTTCTCTGTCTGACTTATTTCACTTAGTATTATACCGTCTAGGTCCATTCATGCTTCTGCAGATAGCAAGATTTCATTCTTTTTTTATGGCTGAGTAATACTCCATTGTATATATGTACATATTTCCTTTATCTATTTGTCTATCAGTGGACACTTAGGTTGCTTCCATATCTTAGCTATTGTAAACAATGCTGAAATGGACATAGGGGTGCATGTATCTTTTCAAATGAATGTTTTTGGATTTCTTTGGATAACTACCTAGAAGTGGTATTGCTGGGTCATATGGTAGCTCTATTTTTAAATTTTTGAGGAATCTCCATACAGTTTTCCACAGTGGCTGCATCAATGTACAATCCCACAGACTGACCTCATTTTAATCTATGACACTGATAGCACCACTCTGTCAACAACCCTTTAGTAACTCCCATTCTTTGACTAAAAAATAAAGTCAAAGTTTCTTTCAGGGTACATGAACCACTTCTTCATTTGAAAAGAACTGCAAACCTTTTAGTTTAGTTGGAACAATAAAATGTGAGGGCAGAGAG
The DNA here is from genome assembly GCF_036562045.2 of Rhinolophus sinicus. Classification (NCBI taxonomy): domain Eukaryota; kingdom Metazoa; phylum Chordata; class Mammalia; order Chiroptera; family Rhinolophidae; genus Rhinolophus; species Rhinolophus sinicus. Next base: position 112,349,277 of record NC_133756.1, read on the forward strand.
AGAGGGGAAAAAAGGAGACTAAGGAGTGCATTAGAGTCCAGATTAGAAAGGATTTTGTAAATAATTTTTATATATGGGTATTTAGACTAAGAGGAATGGCAAGTCATTAAAGGCTTTTCAAATAGCTTTTATTTTTATCAAGTTATATATGAATATGATTTAAGGGGTTGATTTATTTTACAATGATTTTGTTAAGAAAGAGCCATCTCAAGGTTTGATTTTAGATATTTGCCTCTAATTTTCTAAATCATGTGCATATACTTCTACTCTTATTTTTTAGTGTTAGGCATTTATCTGTCAACTTTCCACCACGGAAGATGAGAGATTAGCTCTCTTTCGCTTCGCTTCCTCCTTCTGGTCCCATAATTCACATACACACTTACCATCCCCCAATTTCCTGAAACATGTCAGTTGTTTTAGATAGGGAAATATTCTGAGTTTACATTATTATGACTATGTCAATTCTATTCAGAGCTGAGAAATAAGGTAAACTTTTACTTTCCTGCTCAACTGATTGCTTTCTGTGTAGTTAATAAAGGTCTTGATTTTTATTTGCTCAGTTTTCAAGGTATTTATAACTAATTTATCTCACCTCATGTTGTGTAAATATCCTCCCAACACATTAAAACACATGAGGTATTTAATTAATTTTATCATTTTGAAAAAGTTTAGCTCAGAGTCTTCTGTTATAAAGTCTATGCTTGTTGTGAGTTGTCATTCTGGTATTTCCTTTCTTCATCGTTGATATCGCCTTTGCCTCTTCCTAATAAGGGATTTCTTATTCTGTGATTAATTTATTGTTCTTTTATTCCTTAAAACTCACGTGTCCTCTAAAATGTTCATATGAAAAGCTCCATCAGCAGTAAATATTTTCGAACCTTGCATGTCATATAATATATTTACTCTCCTTCTTAATGGAGAGCTTGGTTAGGTATAGAATTCTTGGTTGGAAATAAATTTTCCTTTAAATTTTGAAGGCATTGCTCTGTTACAGTCTCCACTGAGAGGTACAATGCCATTCTGATTCTCCGTTGTATGAAACTTGTATAAAACTTTTAGAATCTTCTCTTTTTTCTTGTAACTAAAATTTCTTGTTGACATGCTTTGGTGTAAGACTATTTTATCTATCATTCTTGGCACTCTGTGAATCCTTAAAAATATTAAAATCTCCTATTTTTTTTTTAAATTCTCAATTTCTGAGAAGATTTCTTTATTTTTTTGTCTTTGTCCTCCCTTTCCAGAACTCCTGCTATTTGGGTATCAAACAAATTGAACCAGTGTTTTAATTTCATATCTTTTTTCCTCCTTCATTTCTATCCCTGTTCTTGTTATTCCACTTTCTTTGGTAGTTCCTCAAATTTGTGTTCTAACCCTCTATTGAATTTTTTATTCCTGTTATCATATTTTGAAATTTCCAATAATTATGTCCTCTGAATGTTCCTTTTTATAAAAAATAAATTTTTATTTTTATTTTATGGGTGAAATACCTTGTCTTATCTCTCCAAAACTATTAATTTTTTTTCTGGTTATATCTTTCTGCATAATTTATTATTAAGTTGCTAATTTCTGTTTATTTTGGTTTCCATCTTTAATTTTTAAATGCTTTTGTCAAATAGCTGGTAATCATGTTGACCATTCACGTTTAAGAGTGGGACATAAAAAACTAATTATATGCCATGTGTGGGTAGGGCTTATTTTTAACTGTGGGTGGTATTTCTTGTCAACTATGAGCTTTACCATAGAGAGATCTGTCTGAACAGTTTCATTGGGGAGCCCTTGATATCACTATCTTTTTCTTTAGGCTGACCAGATTCCCCAGGAAAATATCTTCCCATCTGTTCCATGTAAGGTGTTATAGTTGGGTTCCATGGGAAGCAGAGAATAGCATGCAATAAATTTATTAGAAAATACCTATGGGATCAACAATTGCAGAAGTGAAGAGAGAGGAAAAAACATGATTAGACAAAGATAATTTGGATTATTATGTATTCTCAGTGAAAGCTTCAGCTGACCCCATGGGAGCTCTGAAACTGGGATAGCACTTCTAAATTATCTGCATTGGGATGAGGGAGGCTGGGTCTTTATACCCTGATATCGGTCAGTCCTTGGATGCAGTTGCTCCCAACCAGAGCCATGGCCTTGGGAATTCTTCAGCTGAGGCATTTTCTGAATACGGCTGACAGCTGAGAGTTATCTGCCGTAAGAACTTTGGGCACCTGGTGGAGAAATTCTTTAGTGCTTTAGATAGTTAATTTTATGTGTTAGCTTGACTAGGCTAAGGAATACCCAGATAGCTGATAAAGCATTATTTCTGGGTATGTCTGTGAGGGTATTTCTGGAAGAGATTTGGTAGATTAAGAAGTCTACCCTCACCAGTGAAGGTAGACATCATCGAATCTGTTAAGGGCCTGAATAGAACAAAAAGGTAGAGGAAAGAATTTGCTCTCTTTGCTCGAACTGGGACATCCATCTTTTTTTGCCCCCAGACATCAGTGCTCCTGGTTCCCAGGCTTTCATGTTTGGACAGGGATGTATACCATTGGATCCCCTGGTTCTCAGGTCCTTGGATTCAGACTAAATTATACTATCAGCTTTCCTGATTCTCTAGTTTGCAGATGGCAGATCTTAGGATTTCTTGGCTTTTATAATAGTGAGAGCCAATTCTCATAATAAGTCTCTTTCCCTCCCTCCCTCTCTTTCTCTCCCCCTCTTCATTTATATGTTTCTTTGGAGAACCTTGACTATTACAGTCCAGAAAGGGGGATCTGTGTGGCACACTACATTGTCCAATATAATGGCATGAGCCTGGTTTCTAGAGTTTTGCATACTAAGTGGGAGAAACTGGCTATGCTGCCTCATAACTTAGTATGAGTATGGAGTTCACAGGTGAAGAAAAAAATTAAGGAATTCCCTCTGGGTATGTCACTTATAGGTCAAATCTGGCAGTACTCTGGTTTGGTCTGGAGTTGTCCTCTGGGTGTGTTGAATCTTGTGCCTCTTAAGCTGGGCCCTGGTAGGGCAATTTCAGAACAAAGCAAATCACCAAGCACAGCAACAAGAACAACAAAGAAAAAATCAAATACATTCACATGTAAAAACAACCGATAACCCACACTCAACACAGGCAAAGATATCAAAGATATAAAAACAATACAAAACAAAAAAAGCAGCAGCAGTCTTGGCTTAAACCCACCAAGTAATCTCTAGGTTGCCCTCTGCTGTACCAAAGAGTCCTCTGTGTGTATATTGCAGGCAGAGCTGGTCACCTGGTGCCCAGAGTGACCTTGGGACTGCAGATTTAGATGAATGGGGCTGAGGGGTCTGGATGGTAGTTCCTACAAAGTCGCAGATTCTGCTCTTGCCTGCACATATGCGTACTGAGAGTAGCACCACCAGCCCTGTGCCTAGTTCTCCTGAGTCTTAGGGCACTTCTTCCGTGTGTGTGTGTGTGTGTGTGGCGGGCGGGAGATTTCTGAGCTGCTGAAAGCCCAGAGCTGCATCTGTCACCTACTGCTGACCCCTGGGAGTGCCTCCACAGTTGTAATTGCCCTGCCCTAGGCAGGCCAGAAAGGGTGGGGGCTGGGACTGGAGGGGTCTTCTCTCTCCCAGCCCAGCTGTGTCACACTCTTCCCACAGGCCAGAATAGGTGGTGGCTGGAGGTTGAGGAGTCTCTTCTCTCCCAGCCCAGCAAAAATCACACTCTTCCTAGCCTCTTCCCTGGGTCAGAGCTGCACGCCAGTCTTCCCAGAGCCTGAGCACTACAGCTCCTCTGTAATCTGACACTACTCCTCAGTTCAGGGGCCAGTTTAAGTCTCTGGAAGGGCTGGGGGTAGGATTGGGAGAGTGGGGGGAGTGGCCCAGGTATGGAGTTTGTGTCCTTTGTCCGATCTAGGGCCCAGCTGAAAGTCTCAGCTGAGGTTACTGCCTCAAATGCTGGATACGCCGCCCCCTCGGTGGGAGAGATCAGCTGTAGGATGCAGGGAAAGAGCCCACCTCCTGGTTTTTGTGTTCTCTGTTCCGTCCTGGGATCCCCTGCATCACCACAGCCTCGGATGTGGGCCGTGTCTCCACTCTGCTCCCTTCCCTCTTCCCCTGTTCGCCCAATTTGCCCACCTTCAAGTAATCGTTGCACGAGTCTCTTAGCTGTTCTGCGTGATGAGCAGAGAGTCCTGTGATGGGTTATAGATGTCCCCTTTGTGATAAGATCCAGAGGAGAACTCAAAAAAGTCCGTCCCACTGCTGCCATTCCTATTACATCACTTGAAATGTAAGTAGTTTATTCTTCCAAAATACGTGTAGTGAATAACAGCACAATTCTCATTGGCAACGATTTCCCATTTCCTCTTCTTCACCTGCTCATTTTTATTCACTGCTTTATATTATCATAACTTATTGTCTTTATATCTATTTTGCATCCTTCCCACCAAACAGGGTACTCAATTCATGTATTCTTCTGAAATGATTACTGTACCTTTATTCTGCGGCCAAACAACTTGGTGAAGATAATCAGTGGGAGAGAGTAGAGTGTGGTGAAGTCTCTATTAGTGAACTCCCTGGAGCCTTACCACAAGTGAAGTTTTTTTCTTTTCCTAGCAGTATTTTGGAGTGACTTGTGCCCTCGCCTTGTATGTCCACTTGCTAGTAAGGTCACATCCTGACCTTGGCTGGGGCTCCATTGTTGCTCCTCAGTTGCTCGAATGGTAGCTGACATGATGTTGCTGCTGTCATCCCTGTGAGGCCTGAGCTGTTCCTCGACTCCTGCAGTTGCCAGCCTGTCATCATTCCTCTGGGGTCTGTGTGATCCTTCCCACTTTCTTGCTCTGATAATTTCTCTTACTGAGACGAGGAAATGGCTTTCTCTGTGCTGGCCTTTTCTTTGGTTCCTAAACATTTGAGAAGTTTTGCTCTCTGTTTCTTAAAATGCCTCTACTGTTTCAACTTTTATTTGATTGTTTATTGCTTTTTATATTTTACAGAGTTCCATATATCAGTACCATAGTCTGAATGCCTATATCCCCCCAAATTCATGTGTTAAATCCTAATGCCCAATGTGATGGTATTAGGAGTTGGGACTTTTGGGAGGTGATTAGTTCATGAGGGTAGAGCCCTCATGAATGGGATTAGTGCCCTTAAAACAGAGGCCTCAGACATTTTCCTAGTTCTTTCCACCATAAAGTTACAATGAGAAGACAGCTGTCCATGAATGAATAAGTGGGCCCTTACCATGTACTGAATCTGCCTGTGTCTTGATTTTCAAATTCTCAGCTTCCAGAATTGTCAGAAATAAATTTCTGTCACTTATAAGCTATCCAGTCTATGGTATTTTTGTAATAACTGCCCAAATAGAATAAGACAGGGCTAAAAACTAATTCTCTCTAGGAACAGTGGCAAGATATTGTTAGTGACAAAGTACATCCTCTTACTCTCAAGTATCCCTTCTCACTTTCACTTAGCTAATATCCCCAAACTGACTCTAACCACCTTAGCTATTTCCTATTTTAGGACAAAGCTGTTATCTAGCTCAGATTCTCTCTGAGAGGTAGGGGGAGGTTTTTGTTTCCTATATTAGATATGAATTTCAGCCTACAGGCTGAATTAAAATATGTACCATTATACAGCAAGCAGAACTCCTAGCTAACCCTCCCCTCCCCACCAACTTCCCACTACCATAAATGAATACCTATCGCAGGCTCCCTTTGGATCTCTCTGCCCATAGGATGTATAAAACATGCATTCATAGAAGTAGATAGCAGAGTGCATGATATGTGATGGCAGTTTAATAACTATTAGGGAAAGGAACCAACAGTTTTCAAATATCTACCACAGCACAGGGAAGGCATTGTGCTATGTTATTGATATCTTTTGTTTTTTTTTAATCTTTAAAATACATGTGTTAATTATCCACAACTTACCAATAAAGCCCTATATTTCAAAGAATTTAATTAAACTCTTCAATGTCTCATAGCTAGCAAGTGGAATAACTGGGGTTCAATCCAAAGGCCATCTGGTTCTCAAGTTTATGCTCTTTCCATAGTACCATGTTTCTTCTTGTTTGAACTTGAGTGTGAATTTGAATATTGATATCAAAAGAATGTTTCTTATATATGTATATAAGTTGCCTCTGATATGTATAAAATGCTTTTCTTGATTATTTATACCTCACTCCTCTGTGCTGGAGGACAGGCCAAAGGGATTTTGAATGGAAACTTCCATCTAAAACACTCATTTCAAAATAGAAGGAGCAGCAGAAGAAGATGAAGAAGGACAGTATGATAAATAGGAAGACTAAATTAAAAAGTAGGTCTTTGGGGAGTATAATCTTTGGGAAGAAAAACAAAGAATAATTTATTTAAACCTACATTTGTTTTACTGAGAAAGTATCACAGGAAAAAAACCACTGAATGCATGTTAACTGCTCAATACTTGTGTGCTGAATGCAAATTAAATGCTAAAACCATCTGGTAATCATTTAAATATGGCAATAAAAGTGATGAGTGAAGAATTTATCATCAATCTGAAGGCACATTTTTCTAATGGATCTTTTATTCAAGTTTTATGTTTCCGTTGTGAGCTTAACTTTTATTTTCTTTTTTTGCCATTTAGTGCTTTCAACCTCTATTTGTAATTAAGATGATTCTAATTACATAGTGTTGGCATTAGAAATAATATTTCAATTGGCCTTCATTGATCAATAAAGCACCCACATTTTGACTTCACAAAATGCAAATTTTGATTAAATTATGAGAAAACAAATGAATAAACTTTAACTTTAAGAAATTGCCTTTTAAAGGTTTCAGAATATGTATAAGAAGGTGTGTGTGTGTGTGTGTGTGTGTGTGTGTATGTGTGTATGCCTATGTGCCTTAAGGAACACAAATTTAAATTTCTTTGTGTATCATTGCACAGAGGATTATCTAACCCTGACAATGGTATGCTCTTCAGGAGTATAGTCAAAGGAAATAGCATCTTGGTTTCAGACTAATATGTTTAGGAAGGGCATCACCCTTAAATTGGGGCAAGAGGGGTCTCTATACAGGGTCTTGTGCTTTATTGAGCCCCACAGAAAACAAACACACAAAAATAAAACTTATTTAAAAGCACATGTTATGATATCAGCAGCATGGTAGTAGTGTGAGAAGATCCTCAGGCCTCTCCCCTTGAATTTACAACAAGTTGAACAGCTATATTTCAACACAGGATTTCCTGCTCAACACACAAACATGTCTGAGAGATCTGCATATTGAGACATGAAGGTGGGTGTATCAGAGTGAACAGGGGAGACAGACAGGGAAAAGGACAGAGATGGGAGCCGCATATGCAATCTGGTACTTGCTGTGGCCCCAATGGACATGATAGCAGTAAAGGGTCAAAGCACAACTCATACTGGGAAAACTGGAGGGGTAGAGACAGCAATCTGGCCTGGGTGGCTGGCATACTTTGAGGCTGAGCCCAGGGTAAGGGGCAGAGAAATAATGCAAAGAGTGGCATCATTCCACAACCTGCCATAACCAGACAGAAGAATCCAAAGATGTGGGAATCCTCCTGCTCTATCCTCCCATGGCCCACTTGGCAGTATAATCTTCACTCAGCAGATGGCAAAAATGCAGAAAAAAACATTCCAGCCCAAGTGGTCTGTACTCATTGCAGCTGAACCTTCTACAAAGAATAGAGCTGCAGACACATGAACCCACTTAACCCCACGCAACCTTCTATCTTGGTGGAGCCTGGTGGAAACAGCTGTGTCAATTCAGACAGAACAGCTCTACCAGCTGCTTCTGGCTACGGGAAGCTGACACTGGAAACACAAGGGCAAGGAGACCCACAGCCTGCCATTTCCACCACGGAGGTGGTGCCCAAGTCCAAGGTGACAGAGTTGTAAAGGGGACACCTCCTCAGGGTATATGGGGCTTTTTCCATGGCTGAGGTGACACTGCCTCACAGAGATCCTGGGAGCCCCAGTAGTACAAGCAAGATAAAACAAAAACTTGTGCTTCAGCACCACCTACTGAAAAAGAAATACTTCCTTATCAACCTGATAATCGTTGAAGATCAAATATTAAAAAAAAAAAAAGATTTAATTCCCATATATACCCAGGCAGAGAAATAATCCATCAAACACAATGAATAACCAGCTGAGCAAGGGAGTTCAGAAAGAAAATAAAAATATCTCCAGTAAACAAATTTAAAATCATGGAAGATTCTGATTTAAATGACAGAGAATTCAAGATTGCAGTTATGAAAAAAACTCAACAAGATACAAGACAACTCAGAAAAGCAATTCAATGAGTTCAGAAATAAAATAATGGACAAAAGGAGTACTTTATCATAGAGACTAAAACTATAAAAAAGAACCAAACAGAGATTCTGAAGTGGAATAACTCAATAAATGAGATAAAGAATGAACTGGAGAACTTAAGAAATAGAGCAGACCAGATGGAGGAAAGAATTAGTGATATTGAAGATAGAACTTTAGAAATGACTCAGGTGGAAGAAGAGAGAGAATCAAGAGTAAAAATAAATGAAAGAACTCAACAAGAATTATCTGACTCCACTAAAAGAGAAATATAAGAATAATGGGTATATCAGAAGGAGAAAAGAAGGAGAAGGGAACAAACAGCCTATTTAAACAAATAATCAGTAAGAACTCCCTAAACTTATGGAAAGAACTGGATCCTTGAATCCAAGAAGCTAGTAGAATACCTAGTTATAAGAATAATAATAAAAAAAAACCTTCCCCAAAGCATAGTATATTAAAGCTGTCAAAAATTAATGATAAAGAAGGAATTCTCAAGGCAGCCAGAAAAAAGAAGATGGTAACCTGTCGAGGAAACCTCATTAGTTTATGATTTATTTTTCAGCAGAAATCCTACAAGCTAGAAGAGAATGGAATAAACTATTCAAATTATTAAAAGAGAGAAATCACCAGCCAAGAATATTATCTCCAGCAAAGGTATCCTTTAGATATGAAGGAGAAATAGAGGTTTTTCCAGACATACAGAAGCTGAGGGAATTTACCATCAAAAGATCTGCATTACAAGAAATGCTGAAAGGTAATCTTCTACCTGAAACAAAAAGACAAAGGTATACAAAACTGTGAGTAAGATGACTGACTAACAGACAGACAGAAGCAGGAAATTACAACTCTTGTTCAGAGTAGGTGTTAAACACCTAAATATAACATAAAGGTTAAAGGAGGTAAAAGAACTTAAAAGAAAAGAGGACATTATTTATTTCAATTTGGAAATGAATGCACAGCATAAAAAGACATGAAAGGGGAGGTAGGAAATGACTGAACTTGCACAGGTGAATGGACATAAAATGCAGTCAGAAGAAAAGACTATGTTACATATAAATTTTTTCCCCATAAACCTAATGGTAACCACAGAACAAAAATCTAGACCTGGCACATAACATAAAAAAGGAGGAAATAGAGGAAAAATTATAGAATATCAACAAACTAAAATAACAAGGAAAAAGAAAAAATGGAGAAACAGAGCTACCAGAAAAATTAAATGGCTATAGGAAATCCTCATATACTTGTATCAATAATCACCCTAAATGTAAATAAACTGAACTCGCCAATTAAAAGGCACAGAGTGGTGAGTTGGATTAAAAAAATAAAATCTTACTATATGCTACCTCCAGGAGACACATGTCAGCTGCAGAAACAAACACAGACTCAAAATGAGGGGGTGGAAAATCACACTCCAAACAAATAGCATTCAGGGAAAAGCAGATATATTCATACTTATATCAGACAAATTGATTTCAAGATAAAAAGGTAACAAGAGACAAAGATGGACGTTTTATAATGATAAAGAGGCAAATACATCAAGAAGATATTACACTTATTAACATATATGCACCCAACCTAAGAACACCAAAATATGCGGAGGGTGCCAAAAATATGTATACACATTTTAAGGATAAAACTGTATCAAAATTGTAACAATGAATGATGCCTAGCATTCATTTGATTTACGCCATCTTTTGAGCGAACGTCATATTACACATTGCTACCATAATTCAATTGAACTTCAAACAGTAATACATGGATAAATCTCTTAAAATGTGTACATTTATTTTTGGCACCCCTGGTATAAAGCAACTACTAACAGAACTAAAGGGAGAAACTGACAAAAAGACAACTGTAGTGGGGGACCTGAATACCCCATTTAAAACAATGGACAGATCACCCAAACAGAAGATCCATAAGGAAATATCAGCCTCTAATGATATATTAGACCAAACAGACATAATCAATATTTACCGAGCTTTTCGTCCCAGAACATCAGAATATACATTCTTCTCTAGTACACATGGAATATTCTCAAGGATAGACCATATGTTGGGGCACAAAACTAGCCTCAACAAATTTAAGAAGATTGGAAATCAACTGCAAAAAGAAAGTGGAAAAAATACAAATGTACATAGATTAAACAACATGCTACTGAACAATGATTGGATCAAAGAAATAAGAGATCAAAAGATACATAGAGACAAATGAAAATGACAACATGACATATCAAAATTTTTTGGTTGCAACAAAAGCAGTAATAAGAGGGAAGTTTGTAGTATTATAGGCCTACCTCAAGAACAAAGAAAAACATCAAATAAATAACCTAATATTTCAGGTTAAAGAACTAGAAAAAGAAGTAGAAGGAAGGAAATATTAAAAATTAGGGTAGAATTAAATAAAATAGAGAACAAAAAGACAATAGAAAAGAATGCAACAAAGAGCTGGTTATTTGAAAAGATTAATGAAATGGACAAACCTCTGGCTAGATTTACTAAGGAAAAAAGAGAAACAACTCAAATAAACAAAATTAGAAATGAAAGAGGAAAAGTTACCATGAACATCACAAAAATACAAAGGATTATACAAGAATAGTACGAAATTTGATAACCTAAAAGAAATGGGCAAGTTCTTAGAAATAGATAACTTTCTTAGACTAACTCATGAAGATTTAGAAAATCTAAATATATCAGTAGTAAGGAAATTGAAACAGTAATCAAAAACCTCTCAAAAAGCAAAAGTCCAGGATCAGATGGATTCTCTATTAAATTCTATCAAACATTCAATGATGATTTAATACCAGTCTTCCTCAAACTCTTCCAAAAAAGCTGAAGAAGAGGCAAAACTTCCTAACTAATTTTATGAGGCCAACATTACCCTGATATCAAAATGTGCCAGGGACAACACACAAAAAAGAAAATCACAGACCAGTCTCTCTGATAAATGTACATGCAAAAATCCTAAACAAAATACTAGCAAATTAAATATAACAACATATTAAAGAGATAATACATCACAATCAAGTGGGGTTCATTCAAGGGGCACAAAGATGGTTCAACATTTGCAAATCAATCAATGTGATACACCACATTAACAAAATAAAGATAAACATCATTTGATCACTTCAATAGGTGCAGAAAAAGCACTTGAAAAGATACACCAGCCATTTATAATTAAAAAGCGGAATAAGATGGGTATAGAAGGAAAGGACCTCAACATAATAAAGGCCGTATATGACAAAACCTCAGCTAATATACTCAGTGGTGTAAAACTGAAAGTTTTTCCCTAAGGTCAGAAACAAAACAAGGATGCTCAGTCTCACCTTGTTAATCAACATAGTACTGGAAGTCCTCACCAGAGCAATCAGGAAGAAATAAAGGGCATCCAAATTGGGGATGAAGAAGTAAAGTCACTTTTTGCAGATGACATAATTATATATATAGATAACCCTAAGCACTCCATCAAAAAACTATTAGAAACATAAACAAATATAGTAAAGTTGCAGGATACAAAATCAATGTCTAAAAATCTGTTGCATTCCTATATACTAACAATGCAATATCAGAAAAATAAATGAAGAAAACAATTCAATTTGCAATTGCAACAAAAAGAATAAAATACCTAGGGATAAAGTTAAAGGATATGAAAGAATTATACACTAAAAACCAGAAGACGTTGAAGAAATTGAAGAAGAAATTGAAGACACAAAGAAATGGAAACATAGTTCTTGTTCATGGATTGGAAGAAATAACATAGTTCTAATGGCCATAATACAGCTAAACCAATATACAGATTTAATGTGATCCCCACCAAAATCCCAATGGTATTTTTCAAAGAAACAGAACTGAAAAATCATTAAATTTGTGTGGAACCACAAAAGATCCTGAATAGACAAAGTAATCCTGAGGGGGAAAAAAAGTCAAAGCTGTAGGTATTATACTCCCTGACTTCAAATGATGGTACAAAGTGACAGTAATGAAAACAGCATGGAATTGGCAGGAAAACAGAGACTTAGACCAGTGGAACAGAATTGAGAGCCAGCAATAAACCCACATATATGACGTATGATTAAAAAAAATACAGTGAATGTTTAAATTAAAAAAAATACTGCAGTAAAATACACATTGCCATTAATCCCCCACAAAATGCTTCCTCCTCACTTTGAACACACTTATCTCACTGTTTTTGCCACTTTCTGAAGCAGTTCAGAAAGTCCTTTTTTGTGAGTGTCTTCAGTTGTGCTGTCATGGCTGCCTCGATGTCCTGAATCATTTTGACTTTGGGGAAGAGCCAGAAGTCACACAGTGCCAGATCCAGTGAATAAGGTGGATGAGGACACATCGTAATATTTTTATTTGACAGAAATTGCTGTATAACAGAAGCGATGGAGATTTGTCATGATGGAGGATGACTTATGGCACAATTTAAAACATATCTTCTCTCAACCGTAGCTCACACCCACTGATTGCATCAAACAAGTTGAACCTCTTCCTAAGGTTTGATGCATCACTTCCTATATTGAAGATCCCTGCCTTTTCATTGGATGGCATTTGGCAACAGCATTCACCATATTTTTTGATCACACCTCATATATGGGCAATTAATTTTTGACAAATGAGCCAAAAACATACAATGGAAAACAGAAAGCCTCTTCAATAAATGGTATTGGGAAAATTGGAAAGGCACATGGAAAAGAATGTAACTGGACTACTATCTGACATCATACACACAAATTAACTCAAAATTGATTAAGGATTTAAATATAAGACTGGAAACAATAAAATACATAGAAGAAATCATAGGTACTAAACTTATAAAACTAAACTTATGAACTTATAAAACTCTGAGAGGGTTTTATGAACTTGACCCCAAAAGCAAGGGAAGTAGAAGCAAAAATAAATGAATGGGACTACATCAAGCTAAAAAATTTCTGCATAAAAAAATGAAACCATCAACAAAACAAAAAGGGAACCAACCAAATAGGAGAAGATATTTGCAAACAATACCTCCAATAAGGGTTTAATATCCAAAATATATAAAGAACTCATACAACTCAACAACAATAAAAACAATCCTATTTGAAAAAGTGGGCAGTGGACCTGAATTACACTTTTCCCAAGAAGACACATAAATGGCCAACTGATATGAAAATATGCTCAGCTTCACTACTTATAAGGGAAATGCAAATGAAAACCACAATAATGTACCACCTCATACCTGTTAGGATGGCTACTATCAATAAGACAAGAAATAACAAGTGTTGGAGAGGATGTGGAGAAAAAGGAACCCTCATACACTGTTGGTGGGAATGCAGACTGGTGCAGCCGCTATGGAAGGCAGTGTGGAGTTTCCTCAAAAAATTAAGAATAGAATTACCATATGACCCAGCAATCCTTCTTGTGGGTATCTACCCCAAACTTTGAAAACATTTATTTGTAAAGAGGTATGTACCCTTATGTTCATTGTGGCATTATACACGATAGCCAAGACATGGAAACAACCTAAATGTTCTTTGATGGATAACTGAATAAAGATGTGGTACAAATATACAATGAAATACTACTCAGACATAAGAAAGGATGAAATACTGCCATTTGTGACAACATGGGTGGATCTTTAGAATATCATGCTAAGCGAATAAGTCAGATGGAAAAGGACACGGACCATATGATTTCAGTCATATGTGGGATATAAAAGAGAAAGCAACAACTGAGCAAACAAACTTAGACACGGACAACAGAAGAGTGGTTACCAGAGGGGAAGTGTGGTGGGGGCAGGATGGAGAGGGTAAAGGGGATCAAATATATAGTGATGGAGGGAGACTAGGCTTTGGGTGGTGTGCATACAATGCAATATACAGATGATGAATTACAGAATTATATGAATATACCTGAAACTTATATAATGTTATTAACTATTGTCACCCCAATACATTTAATTTAGAAAAAGCACATGGATCACTCTCTCACTTAGAATGCAGTGCTTAGCTTGGCACTTTATGGCCCATTATCCCAAACATCAGCTCTTGTGATTATCACCATTTAGGCCCCAGGGAAATCCTTCTCCATATTTCTTTCCCTGTGATCTCAAAATAGAAGTCCACAGTATCTGAATACTTGATGTTCTGTGGGTTTGACTCAATTGAGGTCAGAGATGGACACTTCTGTTGAATGCAAGGAGGTTTTGAGTAGCAGAATCTTTAGATAAAGAGAAAAGGCAAAATAGCTGTCTTGTAGAATTTTTCCTCTTAGGTAACATGAATGCAATAGATTTTTGCTTAACAATGTACTACTTTCTAGTATAACCAGCAGTATTAGGAAATGCTTCTGTTTGTTTTTTTATATGTAGTTCCAGATGTCCTTATGAATCAGAATGATATTCGTAAAAGCTGTTCATTGATGTTGAGTAATATTTGGGGTATTAATTAAAATTGTTTAAGTAAAGGTAGAGTTTTAAATTTAACTTGATTTTTAATTTTTTAAAAATATAATTAAATCTTGTTAATTTTTTAAATAAAATGTTTTGCAATTCTAGTATTCAACGTCCATCTATATGCCAGTGTAATAATCAGTCTCACAATTCACTTGTTTATTTCTAGATCTATGTCTGTACAAATTGGCAAGTAATATTTTAAGTGCTTGGGGCCAATTTTGGGACACTGAAGTTTGAATTGATTAGGGAAAAATATGGGTAAAATGATGACAGAACATTGCGTAGATAAAGAGTTAGCTAGATGGAAAAATAATAATCAATACATGTATATTAGTTTTCTATTGCTACTGTAAGAAGTTGCCACACACACAGCAGTTTAAAACAACACAAATTTATTATCTCAGTTTCCATAGGTCAAAAGTTCAGGCAAAATGGGGCTTGACTGCGTCTCTGCTTAGAGTCCCCCAGTGTCAAAATCTAGATGTCGGTAGGGCTTCACTTCTTTGTGGAGGCTCTGGGGTGGGGCGTGAATCTGCTTCCGAACTCATTCAGATTGTTGGTAGAATCAGTTCCATGCAGGACTGAGGTTCCCATTTTTTTTGCTGGCTGTTTGGCCAGGGATTCTACACTTCTAGAGGCTGCCTCTGTTCCTTGGTTTGTGGCCCCCTTCCTCCATCTTTAAAGTCAGCAATAGTAGACCAAGTATTTCTCATACTTTGAATCTCTTGACCTCTTCTTCTGCTCCATCTCTCCCGCCTTCTTCCACAGCATCTCTAATTCATCTTCTTTTAAGGGCTCATATGATTACATTAGGTCCATCTGGATAAGCAAGATAATGTCCCTGTCTGAAAGTCAGCTGATTAGTAAGCTTATTCTAGCTGCAATTTTCCTTCACAGTAGTCCCCAGATTAGCGTTTGATTGAATAATCAGGGAATGGAAATATTTGGGGTCACCTTTAGAATTCAATTTACTAAAAAGTACCTCATGATAATAATGATCTTTAATGTTTATACAGAACTTTACTATTTGGGATAGGTGTTTACATTTATTAACTTGAGTCTGTTGACATAAGAAATGTCCAAATGGGTGGAGAATTTTTATAAAAGTTTATTTCAGTCAGACTGCTGACAGTGCCAGGAAGCAAGATCTCAAATGTCTCAGATAATGATAGTTTTGCGGTTTCTTTTATACATTTGGAAATAAGAGGGAATATAAGGAAGATTACATGAAGATGAGAGAAAGCAAGGTACAGGGTAGTTAAGATTATATGCCCCCTTGAGGGTGGTTACACCTCTGAGGGGTCTGAAAAGGACACATTTCAAAGGTGTGTTAATGTAGGTGCACAAAAACAACGGACAGGGCTTGTTTAAGGTGAATATAAGCCTTTTATATGCCGGTAATGTGACTGCCCACCATGACTTGTCCAGTTAGGAATTTATGATCATGTCACTCTGTAAGGTTATTTTCATTTACTGGTTACCGAACTTGTACAACCCCCCTTTTTCATCCACAAGTCTCAGAACAATCCCATTAGGAGGTATTACTTCCATTTTACAAGTGAGGAGTAGAAACACAGAAGATGTGCAATGATTTGTCTACCTTCTCCATTCTAGGTATCTAGCTGATACTTCTTCTTGCTTTGTTTACAAGTTTGGTGCCATGGTTGCCTTTTAGACTTGGAAACAGATTTTGTTCTTTAGCTTTGACCTTTGGCGATCCTCACATCATGGCTCAGCCTTATCGTCTTTTAGTTTCTGACCGCTCTGCATGTGTTCTCAGTAGGACACAGCCTTGGAGCTCTACCTCCTTTACTTTTCTATTTCCTATTCTTTGCTTGTTTTTTTTTTTTTTTTTTTTTTTTCCGTCTAGCTGGTGTCCCAGACATCCTCAAAGTATCATTGCATATTTTGCTCCTGTCTGCAGTCAGTATCACTCCCTAGCTTATACTTTTGGACATACTATGTGGTAGAATGGGAAGAACATGAGCCTCATAGTAAGAGAGACTTTATCATCATCTGAGTGTATGATATTATCTCGTTGAATCTAAATTTTCTCAATCACCAAAATGGAAATAATTATACCTACCTCTCAGAGTTGCTTAAATATTAAGTTAATAATATATAAACACGTCTGGCACAGTGTCTAACATATGCTAGTTGCCTGAAAAATTTCAGGTGCTATATATCATAATTAACAGTTTATGTCCCTGATTTTGTTTTACTTTGTGAATGATGAGAAGGTCAGAACCACTTTTTCATGTTTGCATTGTTTTTTATTCCTAGCACATAGTGGGTTCTTAATAAATTCTTGAGTTCAATTTAAAGTAAGCATAAGATTGGAATTCCTCTGAACTCTTCTCACATTATTTTATGGGGAAAATGTTTGATATAAGATGAATGTGTCTGATGGCTACTGCTCCTTAGTTATTAATTGAAAAACAGAACTAGAAGGACATGATATTTTCTTCTCTTCGTTAACTATTTGTTTTCACTTGTCCAGGTTCATTCTCATTGATTCTGAATTTATCCCAGGTATATGGTTGTATTAGCTTTGCTTTCACACATACTATTAGCCGGGGCTGCCAGTTTTTGTACAGCAGGTCCTTGGATAACATCATTTTGCTCTGTGTCATTATAACATTGATGAGATGCCCTAGGAACTTAACTCTTCTTTATATCAAGTAGCCTGTGGTAAAATTGGTTTCGTTATATGTCATTTCACTTCAAGTCTCAGAATCCACTGACAACATGAAGTCAAGACTTACTGTGTTATAATGTCTGCAGTCCTTTTTGTGGTCCATAGATTTATATTTATGTGTAGAATATTGGTGCCACAGATAACTCCTGCATGCCTTTCATTGTCACTTTATGGTCTCCCCAGCAAGTTTTTCTTCTAAGTGCTTTGGTTCTCCCATGGATTGATGGTTTGAGGACCTTCTCTCTAAACAGGGTTCCTGAACACACACAGATGCTATAGAGCCTAGAATGATCTGTTTCTTCAGGTTTTCTTTTTTTTCCCCCAAGAAAATATTGGAAAGAGATAACATTTGTTTGTCATACAGTATCTTCCATCAGACATTTCCTATGATAGGGTAGGGTAAGCTGTTAATATAAAGCCCGAAATACCAAATCCAAACTCAGTGCCCTGGTTTAGGGTGTTACCAGCTTTTACCAGGATTACAGCAATGGCCTCTCACCTGGACTGTCTGTATGCATTTCCCACCCCTTTCTAAGTAATTCTCCTTGCAGCACCTAGAGCAATGTTGATTTGAAATGCAAATCTCATTTTGTAACCTGCTGACTTGAAACACTTTTTAAACTCCAAGTACTTCAGTTGTTACTGTACCTAGTGAGTTTGTTCACATTTTATCAGTTAAGACAAATCTAGTGTTTTAAAACTTTTTAATGTGCATTTGTCATTCCTCCCAATTGAAGATGATCTGTACATTTAATTACTGATTCTCATTGATCATTAGAATAGATTATAATAACATGAAATAACATGAACTTTATATTTATTCCAGAGAAGTGATTAGGTATGTACTTAGACTTGTTTGAGGGTTGTGAAAGAGCCAGAGACCTGATTTTCAGTCATAGTTCTATCATTTCTGATAGCCTTGTCCCTTTGACAGTCTACTTCTCTAAACCTCAGTTTCTATATCCATAAAATAAGAATTAATTGTACCAGCCTCTCTCCTAGGAATATTAAATGCATTGATAAATATTGAATACTTAGCATGGTTTCTGTAATAGAGTAAGTTCACTATGGAAGGTAGTAAAGTTTGCTATTATTATGGAAAAACTACCAGGGAAAGTCTTTGTAACCAAAAATGTATTCCTCACTACCTTGTCTATTGCCTGAAATTCCAACTTTTTAATTATTCCTTTGTGGTCAAATGTGAAAACATCTGGCTAAGTGCTGTGTGAGAAGCCACACAGTACAGTAGAGGAAGCGTGGGCTCTAGCTCACACAGACATAAGAGTGTGTTCCTGCCCTGCAGTTTACTGGTTGGATCACCACAGGCAAGTTAATGTATCTCTCTGAAATAGTAAGTTGCAAAGAAATTTAGAAATAAAACTGAAAATAAGCTAGAACATCAGCAAGGATGCTATATAGCCAACAAATATTTATTGAATGCCTGTTATTTGTTAGATTCTAGGGAGGGAAAGATAAAAAACAAATACTTGTCTTCAAAGAGCTCACAGTTTTAAGCTCTCTGAGCTGAGATGCATTGCACCTTCCAGATGGTAGAAATGGATCAGCTAACATAGGTGCATCCCTACTGAGGGTGGACAGCAGGAGAATACATTTGTCATGAGTTAGTTGTGAAGGCACCTGTTTAAGAGTAGCTGTAGATCTTGGGCAGTAACAGGGACTGGCAGTGTTTCTATGGAATGTTGCTGTGGTCCGTAAAGGACTGTAAACCAACAATGACCCCTGCTACCTGTAGTTCCCTAGTGAAGACGATTCAAGGTCCTCAGAAATTGCATTGTTATGCTGGGGATACAAGAAAGGAAAGATCAAATCATTTCCAGAAGGAGATCAAAGCCTTGAGTCCAAGGCAGATCAGAAAATAGTCACAGAGCAATGTAAAATATTTTATAACTGAGAACGTTGCAAGTTGCTATGGGAACAGAGAGACTGGCCCAGGGATTCTAGCTTGGGATGTGATGGGAAGACCTCATAAAATGGTGATGGGTGGACTGAGTCTTGAAGGTACCCAATAGATATATCGAGATAATTGGCCAGCTTGTCTCTGATTATGACCTGACCTACTGAGATCAAATCCAGGGTGTTCATGTCTAGGGTTATCTCGTTAGTATCCCAGGATCTAGTAACTTTGGGTAGAAAGTGTGAAAAAAGATTTTCATTGGTATTTGCTAAATATATGCTTTTGCATCAATGTAAATGTAGCACTGGTGAGTCAAGACTTGCTTTTTCTGTTGTGAAGGGAAATTCTTCGGACAAACTCTGGTCTTTCTGTTTGGGGCATTTTGAATCTTTTTCATTATACCAAGGTCTCTTTGCTGCTGTGATGACCCAGATGGTCCCAATCCTTAATCCAACCAAAGGGATTAATGCCTCTCAAGCTCCTTATATCCAACCTTTCAAGACAATGGGGAGGTTTGGGCCTCATCTCCTTCACAGCAACTTGACCTATCTACCTTCACCATCTCATGCATCCAGGACTGCAAGACACTCATGCAAGGTTTTTTAGTAAAGAGTCCAGCAGATTTCATAAATGCATCACAATGAAAGGAGAGTAAAGACTGAAATTGCAGATAATATAGTCATCCTTTCTGCTGGGTGAGCATGTTCCCACTGGATATGCCTCTACTGATTCTCCTCTTAGGGCACGCTTTTCTTATGCAGCCCTTTTCCAAGTTTCTCAAGCCTGTGACCCCACCCTTCTCACTTAGAAAACTCTGTTTATCCCATACAAAAGATAAGGTGTAACCCCTGGGATTATGCAAATTTGTATTTTCTTATAGCTTGCAAATTTGAGCAATACCACAGAGTACAAGTGGATGCATTTTGATACTTGTGATCCAAAAATGGATCCAGAAAAGAAATGAGATCTGGTCTCCTGAATAAGGGTAATATGGGTACTGCTTAGTCTCTGAACCACTGAGAACATTGACCTGCCTAATTCTCTTTATGATGTCACCTGTGAAGTAAGCAAGCCTTATAAATATAAACCTTATTTTTCCAGCTATTATGCAGTATAATTCCATATTGAATAAAGGGTATTTCTCCTTTCAGCAGGATTTTGTTCCTGAGCTTATGAAATACAGACTCTCTAGTTACTGGACTGAGAATCTCTTGGCTTTTCCTGCCACTCCTTACTCACATCTAATGGGCATTTTCTTTGCTACCTTAAGGAAGAGGGGGCATGGTGCCAGCTTGGATTAACTAGATTTGATTACATTTTTTTTTTTTTTTTTCATTCTAAGTCTCTTTCTGATAAAGGCTAATGGATGGAAGGTATAGAGGAGGGCTGATCAGTTTATCGAACCACACACAGAATATTGAGCTCAAAGCTGGATTGGTTTATATCCATATGACAAGAACCCAGACTAGGTTAGATACCTTACTTTGAGGTACTGCGAATGGACTTGTCTGCTTCACTTGCTGTAAACTATGAATTCCTTGCAGGCAGAGGCTTATGTTATTCATATTTGAAACACTAAGTGCAGCACTTTAACTAGCTTCTTGGTTGGTCTTCAAAGAAGTGTTTGCTGAATTGAACAAAACCAAAGCAAAAGAGTTTGCATAATTCAAAATCATATATAAACTCTTTAACAGGGCTATTAATGCACCCCAATAGTGAAAATATTTTGAAAAAAGTCTCAAATTTCATTCTTTTTTTAAAAGTGATTTATCTCTGTTGGGATACCCACCATTAGGACCAAGGAGTGAGTTGTTTAATCTCTGTCTAGAATCTTCTGGATGTAAATTTTTCTGTGACATCCTCATATGTGGTTCCACTCTGATTCTCTTCTTGAACCCACTGAGGCAGCTGCAAGTATTGTTCACCTTCTGTCAGCAGGATCCTTTGGCAGAGATGAACTTCTTAAGGGCTAATTTTCTTCATGAAGCTTTGTGGATCTTGTTGCATTGATCAATCGATTGATAACTGAAGACATACGTGAAAGTGCAAGGCAGCTTTTTACTTGGAACATTGATATTTGTCCCTTTTTCCCCCACTGCCCACCTTCAATATATGGATAGATATTTATTTTTTTGTGTGCCTGTATATGGGTATTTTTTTGGTACTTTAAAAAAATTCAGTTCTGGATTCAGGAAGAAAGTAATACATTTTTGATCATAGAAATGCAACTGTTCATAGTTTTTTCAGTATATGTTTATGGTCTGTCTGTATCAAATTAGATTTTACTCTTAGTATTTGACTTTCCATATGATGTGAATTCATACTTCCACTTATAGGTTTGCCAAAAGCAAAGTTAATAAACCAAATCTGTCATCTAACCAAGAAGATGTGGATTGTTGTTAAATCATAGGATGATTATTACAAAGGTATACGCGTCAGCAAAGATGGTTCAAGTTGGCCTTAGAAAATGATCACGATCTCACAGTTACTGCTTCTTCCTTGTTTCAGAGACATAGTCATTGGTGGTCCAGAATCCATCCCTAGCAGTGCAAGGGAACTCAGAAGTGGGTTCTCTCACAAGATTACCATGGGGTTATGAAAGTTAATTTGGGGAATGTAATCAATAATGTTGTAAAGATTTTCTAGGGTATCCGATGGACACTTGTCTCATTAGGGAGACCACCTCAGGGATGATGTAGATGCCTTATCACTGCACTGTACACCTGAAGCTGAAGCTGAATAATAATGAATGTCAATGACAAGTTTATACACACACACACACACACACACACACACACACACACACACACTCTTAAAAGAAGCAGAGTACAGCATTAGGAATAGAGACAGTGGAAATGTAATGGCTGTGTGCGATGTCAGTGGGATAGTGGATGGGGGAGGGGGGTTGACACAGTGTGAGGGATATAAATGATAAATGTCTAAGTGTTACTTTGTTTTGTGCACCTGAAACTAATAAAAAAAAAAGAAAAAAAAAAGAAGTGGGTTCTCTGACGTGTGAACAGACCTTCCCCCAACATTTGTAAGGTCCAGGACAAGGGTAAGAATGGAGGCCCACATATCATATATCTAAATATTTAAAAGCTGTCAATCAAACACTGCCCAGAGCCTGGCTTAGGAGTCTACCCCATAGCCTGTGCCTGGGTATTATTCATGAGACTTGTAGACTAAAGATGCTACATTCTCCCCCAGGCCAGTCCTGTTCCTTATAAGCCTCAAATCTGCTGGAGAAGGCAGAGTGCAGCCTGGACCAGAGCTCAGACTCCTGGGTGGTGACTGGATCAACACAGATGGGGACAGAAGTGTTCAAATCCCTCAGGGGCTGAGGTGGGTGGTTTTGCCTCAACACATAATTTTTTCAACAGAAGAATAATAGGCCATTCTAAGCACTTCCTTAAATTATACCATCTGAGCAGAATGGGTGGGGGAGAACAGTAAACAGGGTAACTGGCCTACCTGTATACCTACTTTGGGTGAATTTGGCGTGGCCAAATTTAAACAAAATCAGCTACTCTTTATTTGGTTTCCCAGGCAAGAAGTGATGATTCTCTCTCTCTCTCTCTCTCTCTCTCTCTCTCTCTCTCTCTCTCTCTCTCTCTCTCACACACACACACACACACACACACTCACCCTCTATATTCTGCTTTGGTGGGGGATAGGGAGAAGGGATTTGGTTTGCCTGATCCTCTCCGATAATTCCTTCTAAAATTTAGTGGAAAATATTTCTTATGGGATTAAAAGGACAAACAATTTGTGATTTGGTGTTTGTGATACACCTTTAACACCTGTGGCCCAGAAAAAAGGCTCCTCTTTCCTGGACCTAAGGGTGGTTCGCTAGGTCTTGATCTGGTGACTTCATTTTAAAATGTCTGAATAACTGGAAGGCTGCTTCCCTAATTCGTGGTCAGCCCAAGCAAGTGATGCAAATTTCCCCTTAGTTGTAAGCAGCCATGGATGGGATAGTTAAGTCAGCAACTAGCTGGACTTCAGACAGTGGAAGGGAGGCAGAAGTGAAAGTCAGAGTGATATTATGTGAGATGTAAGAAGTCTTCAATTTGCTGTTTCTGGCTTTGAAGAGGGAGGAAGGGAGCCATGAGCCAATGGACTGCAGGCAGCCTCTAGAAACTGGAGAAAGCAAGGAAACTGAGTCTACCCTAGAGACTCCACAAAGGAATGTAGCCCTACTCACACTAATTTTAGTCCAGTGAGATCTGTGTTGGACTGATAACCTACAGAACTGCAAGAAAATAACTGTGCTGTTTTATGGCACTAAGTGTGTGATAATTTGTTGCTGCAGCAATAGACAACTAATATAATACATGTGATCTCTGTCCCAAATGCTCAAATCTGTCACTATAGGTTGAAAATAGCTCCAGACAATATACTATAAAACAATAGGTGCGGCTATGTCCAAATGTCACTTTATTTACAAAAACAGGGTGGTCAGCCAGATCTGGCCTGTGGAATACAGTTTCCCAACCCGTGGTTAATGATCTAGAGCAAAATTAAGTATATTTTGTGGACAAAATAAGGATGTTCATGATATGATAATAGAATGAAGATCTGGGCAAGTATCAATGGGGATTGTAGGTAGATTAGTGAGGAAAGAAGGAAGAAAACTAATATTTATTAACATTGTTGGGGGAAGAACAAACTTTCTCAAGATTCTTCTGGATGGTCCAATAATCAATTAGACGTGAGAGAGATTAACAAGAGAAAATAACCAAATTTAATACATGCATATGAAGGGGGACCCCACATACATGAGAGAGAGTCAGAGACGCCACATGCAGGAAAGGGTCAGAGATAGAAGGAACGTGGGTGTATAAGACCTCCTGAGCTAAGGATGAGGTAAGTTGCCTTGGGGGCTTCAAAGCATCATTGAAGGATGATAGGAGCAGTTGCTTAGTAAATAGAAGTTTGTTCTGCCATATAGATGGGTCAGAAGAAGTTGTCTCTGACAATCTGTTATGGGCAAGGCCCTTACTTCAAGTTCTTCTAGGTATTGGGGCGGGTGGGGAGCAGAAATTTCTCTTGAGCCTGTGGTTAAAATTGCCTTTAGTTCAAAACAATCTGCATACTATAGAGACACATCTTGGGGTGACTTGTTCTGAACCCCCACAACATCTACTGTGTGAGAGTATGTTATAGGTAGTACTACCCTGTTTCCCCGAAAATAAGACCTAGCTGGACATCAGCTCTAATGTGTCTTTTGGAGCAAAAATTAATATAAGACCCGGTATTGTATTGTTTTATATTATATTATATTATATTATATTATATTATATTATATTATATTATATTATATTATATTAATTATTATATTATTTATATATTGTATAAGACCCAGTCTTATAGTAAAATAATACCAAGTCTTATATTAATTTTTGCTCCAAAAGATGCATTAGAGCTGATGGTCTGGCGAGGTCTTATTTCCGGGGAAACATGGTTTGTTACAGGTGTTTCTTGTGTGTTTGTTTTCTTAGTTAAAGCTGGAAATAACACGATAGAGTTTACATTATTACTCCCATTTTTACAGGTGAAGAGACTGAGTTTATAGAAATTAAGAAATTTACATTCACACTGCTAATAAAATAGGTTTTAAACCCAAGTTTTCCTTATTCTAGGTCCCCATTTTCCTTATTTTCCATTTCGTCTTCCTGAACACCCCTGCCTCCCCCTGCCTTTCCCCACACCCCCCCCAGAAAAAAGATGTGCTGACTCTGTGAACTGGGTTGAATTGAAGAGGCTGAATATTTCAATCTTTTTTTGTGTGTGTGTGGGGGGATCAAATTCTCTGTAACATTCAGCCTTTGGTGTCTCTGAGATTTGCTAATGTGAACAAATCTCACTTCTGATAGCCCTGTCCACTTTTCAAAGGAAAAATATAATGGTTGATGAAAAAACAGTAGCAGGTAATACCTAATTTGATTTGGGTTTGAACGTTTTATTGAAGTTAATGGGGTTATTATTTCAAACAAATGACATAGTGGGTAAATTCTCAATTTGGAGTAGAGGATTTGAGTGCATATTTAACAAGGGATATTTCTCCACATTTCACTGCTTCTCTGATATAAAGAATTATCAATGCATCAATCTTTAAAACATACTGTTATGGTTAGCAAGACTCAACCCTAATATACTTTTTCTTGGATTTTGCAAAATCCATCTAATTCTATGACAGGTGGAATTAATAAAATTAGAGCCAAAGTTCTATTATTTCCTGGAAATAAAAGTATTAAATATTTATCAGTCTCCAAAGTCAACAGGGTGAAGGACTGACTCAATATTACACATATAACTACTCATGTGTAAGAATGGAGTTTCCAAGATATGTTTCACAAAATGCTTTTTCTGGGGTATGTAAGTCCCAGGAAATTCTATTTGAAAAAAGAGTTCTACTATCAAATACCTTTATGAAGAATTAAATACCATGTTTCCCTGAAAATAAGACCGGGTCTTATACCGTAATTCCCCCAAAATAAGACCAGGTCTTATACTAATTTTTGCTCCAAAAGACACATTAGGGCATATTTTCAGGGGATGTTTTATTTTTTCATGTACAACAATATACATTTATTCAAATACAGTCCTGTCATCTTCTTCTGGAACATTATCATAATGTACTAAATGCGTCTGTCTGGCTGATGATCTTAACTGGGGCTTATTTTCTGGACAGGTCTTATTTTTGTGGAAACATGGTAGGTTCTGGTACCAATTCCAATTGTGTGTCGGGGAGGGTTTCCCTGCCCCAACAAGCAATTCTCAAGGCACCAGCTGGGTGTCCTACAATTCAACTCAATTCTATCTGGGATAGCATCAGATTCCACAAGTTAAGGGTTTAGTCCTACAAGAGAGCCCCCCTCCCCTCCCCAGCCACTTCATACATCATTCCCAAGTCCAGGTTGTTACCTGTGCTTCTGACCAACCCACGACATATTGGAAGTTCCTAAGACCTCTTTGGACTTCAGCTGCCAGATAAAAGTCCGGGTTGTTTCCTGCACTTCTGACCAATGGGGTATGAATCAGAGGTTCCCAAGAACCTCTCCTCAGGTTCTATTAATTGCTAGACTGGCTCACAGAACTCAGAGATACATTTTACTTATTAGATCTCCAGTTTATTATGAAAGGATATAACTCAGGAACAGCCAGATGGAAGAGATGCATAGAGCAAGATATTATGGGAAAGGGCACAGAGTTTCCATGTCTTTTAAAAGGGCACCACTCTCTCAGCACCTCCACATGTTCACCAACCTGCAAGCTCTCCAAACCCCTTCCTTTTGGGTTTTTATGGAGCGTTCATTACAAAGACACCATTGATTAAAGCAATGGCCGTTAGTGACTGATTCTACCTCCAGCCCCTCTATACTCCCCAAAGGTGGGGGATGGGACTGAAAGTTCTAGCCCTCTAATCAGTTGGTTTCCCTGGCAACTAGCCTCCAACCTTAGGTTACCTAAGGGCTTTCCAAGAGTTGCCTTATTAACATAACAAAAGACACTTTAGTTGCTCTTACCGAAGGAAATTCCAAGGGTTTTACAAGCTCTGTCCAGGAATGGATTGAAGGCCAGATACATATTTCTTATGATAAATCATGATTATCACAATGATTAAAGTAAACTATATTTCCTGATTATAGGATATCTTAGAGCTTAAAGAATCTCCAGGAGAAAAAAATGTGTGCAGTTTTTCTGAAAGTTATTTGATCAAGAGTCACTTGCTTCATAGGATTTCATGAACTACCCTTTGGGAAATGTGGAGGAAATGGCATGGACAAATGCACAGAGACATGAAATAGCCTGGCAGTTCTGGGGAACAGTCAGCAGTTGGCCATAGTTGTGTGTGGAGGGAGAAGAGCAGGGATCAGAAAACAGCATTGTGCAAACCTGAAGAGATACACTGAAGCAACCTCATATGACCAGAAATTGAACTTATTCGGAAATAGCAAAGGAATTACAATTAGGGAAATGCATGTTGTAGCAAGCTATGGGAGAGTCCATTGAGGGTTTGGAAAAGCTGTATTTATCAGCAAGGAATGCAAGGCGGAGGAAGTCCAGCCAGAATCCAAACGGTAAGTTCATTGGCTTGAGGATGGAGAGAGATTCTTGGCAGATGTTTATTTGTCAGCAGGGGGGGCTGGAGTCTGGCTGGTTTAAGATTGGCTTAGTGGGATAGCTTGTTTCAGTTCCCTGTGGTCTCTCATCATCCATCAGACAAGACCTGCACATGGTGGCTGTGCTAAGGACCCAAGGGAGAAGATAGCAGTGTGCAAACTTTGTTGCAGCTCTGGCTCAGAAGTTGCATAAAATCATGTTCAATGTATGATGTTCCTCAAAGCAAATCATTAGCCCAGACAGATTTAAAGCTGAAGAAATATATTCCACCGTTGATGGAAAAAACTACAAATAATTGTGTCATTTTTTGCAAACTACCGTAGGTGTCCTTTGTGGTTTTATTTGTTTCAAGAATTTGCTTTCATCTGTTTGAAGTCCATCACATCACTCTGTGCTTAAAGGAAAGGTCCATGGAGTTACTGTATTATCTCTTAATTCATTTCAGAGTCATTCTTGGGTCTCATTTCAGATACTTAAATGCCTTGATAACAAACCCAGATCTTTCTTCATGTCTCTTTCACACTGCACACAGAACTTATGCAAACCAGACCTCAGTAATAGTCATCATGAACCGAGGTAGATAGAATAAGCTAGAATAATATCCCTAGATTCTGAAGCCCTTTGTCCTTTATTATCTCTTCCATAGCAGTTCTATGACGTAGTCAAGGCAGATGCGACTGCCCTCTTTTTCCTGATGCAGAAAGCGAAGCTCAGAGCATTTAAGTGATTTCTGTGAGGCCCACAGCTACATAAGAGGTAATACTGGTATTTGCATCCAGGCTACCTGACTGTAAATCCATCTCTTGATTTACTACGCACAGCACCTCTACCTGGCTGGGTTGCTACAGGCTGATGTTAAGAGCAAATTGTCTTCCTCCGCTGGTCATAAATAATCCAATATAGTATTTCTCAAAATAGAATTTTGGACCCTGGGTGATGAGACCTGATGGTGGCCTGAGTTACAGAGGCCCGAACAAAGGACATGGTTAACTGTGGGAGAAATCTAAGGACTGGCCAGCCTGTGAGTTTTCTTTTCATCCTTTCTTGACTTTAGTTTTCCTTTGTCCTCCTAAACTATGAAACTTTCGAGTGAAGGAGGGAAACTTTAGTGAAGGTGGGATGGTGGGAAGGATGAGTGATATCTCAATTTGAAAACAGTTGAGGGCACTGTTTCAGTCTCGTATTAGCAAAAGTCTAAAGCTATCTCCTGGTTCTTGTGGACCCTCGCTGTAAGGCTCTTATAACCCCATGCACAGCAGTGGGACAGTGGCGGGAACATGAGCTCTTGAGTCAGACACATCTGGGTTCAAATTCCTGTGTTTCCATTTATTACTCAATCTGCTTACTTATAAAATAGGGCTACTTCTACCTACTACATATGCTTCCTTCAATAAATAAAATGAGCTGATGTACTTAAAGTGCTTCATATAGAGTAAGGGCTAAATAATTCTGTGTTCCCCACTTAAAGAGTACACTCATGTATGATAGAAATTTCTCTCTATAATTCTTCAATTCCAGCTCACAAACTAGACAAAAACATGACTTTTCTCTCCTTTCTACATTTAAATGATTTTCTATATTAACCTGAAGACTTGCAAATTAAATTTGACCTAATATATTCAATTAACACCTATTGCTTTAGGCACTGTGTTAGGTGCTAGGCTAGACATTGAAGTAGAAATATCAGGGTGCCAAAAAAATGTATACACATGACTTGTATTCTGCTTTTGTTATCAGTATATATTGAGTATTACAATTTTAATACAGTTTTTTTTTCTTAAAATGTATGTACATTTTGTCGGCACCGTCTGTATAACAATGATTAAAATAAATCTGTGTTTCAAAGCTTCTCAAGAAGTCAAGAAGGGGAGATATAAGCATATGGGATGTACTATAAGATAGACTATGATACAAATGGAAATAGAAGGCCCAACAAAGAGCTATGAAAAACTAACCTCAGTATAGTGTAAAGCTTTTTAGAGATTTTATTTGAGCTACGTGAGTTAGTTGGCTTTAACAGGTTGTATGTGATGTTGAAGAAAAAGATCAAAAGAGGTAGAGCAAAAGACAAGGACTTGACAATGAGGAAATTTTTTATTTCTTGGCAAGTCTGGATAGGTGAGTTCTAATCTTGGAGATCTCGTTATGACTTTATCGTCTATATGTTAAGAATTAGGAAATTATATCTCCAGGCCAGATCACTCTCTTGGATTCTACACTAGCATATCTAATCACTTTCTCCATCTTTCTATTTGGATTTCTGCTAGATATCTCAAACTCAGCATGTCCAACATTGAACTTATCTTCCTCAACCCCAAGCTTTTCATACTCAATATTCTTCATCTCAGTTGATGACAACTTCTTCTTTTTAGTAACTCCTGTGAAAAATCTTAGTCATCTTTGACTTGTCTCTTATTTTCATCCCACAAGGAATTCAATTCAAAAACATGCCTCAGCCTCAGGGCCTTTGAACTATTTCCTCTGTCAGGAGTGATCTCACAGGCATCTCCATAGATAACTCTCTCACCTCTTTTAAATACCCTTTACAATAAGGTCTACCTTCATAAACCTCTTTGATACTACAACTTGCCTCTTTCCCTCAATCATGCACTTCTGTCCTCCTTACCCTAACCTACATTTTTTTCATACCAGTTATTATATTGTACTATACCACAAAATTTACTTTTTTAAATTTAAAGGTGTGCGTGTATGGTGTACGTGCCAAGCCTCTAAAGCAGTGCCTAGTACAGAATAGGCACTCAATAAATATTTATTGAACAAATAGATGAATTTTGAAACAATTTTTGTCCAATTTACCATCTCGTACAAATCCTTCTCTGCTTATTCTAAGTTAAATATATACCATGTTTCGACAGGCGGCTCAATTTATTTTTCTAGACCAGTTCAGGGTAGGATATTGTGATTGTTTATTAGCAATGTAAGTATAATATATAAAACTATAACTAAGCTATTTTAAAGAAAATTACAGTTATACAAATATTATTACATCTTTCCAGAATTTTGCACTGAGAAAAAAGACATATCTTCGGAAAATGATCAACTTTCGAGCATACAATGCACATGAATTAACATTCAGTTCTATTTGAATAGGCTTTCTGCTGCATAGTTTGAGAATGGAAACCTTTGCCTTTTGCTTTTTAAATCATTCTTTGCAAAGTCTTAACCTGACCTGCCATGTCCACTTACTCTAATGAAACATGAAGCTGCTTAAAATGAAATTCCTCATCTTCACATTCTGTCCTCTGATTAATTTAGTGTTGGCATTTAAGCATGATTACATTCCCTTGGGAATCAGTGATGTTTTAGGCAATTTCATCTGTTTAATTTACATTTTGTTGAAAGACTTAGAAAGGAAACTGCTTTTTAAATCAAGATCCCCAAATGTTCATGCATCCTGATTATAACTGATCTTTCTATTTTCATTATGCTTTCATGAGTTGAACTTATTAAAATATGAAAATAAAGAAAAGCAAATCCACCATGTCAAATAAAATGCACCAATGCTCTCTACTTTCCACACAGAGATGGTTTTCCATCATGCCCCCATGCTTTTTAAATTAAATGTCAAGTTTTGCACAGCTGCCTCAAGAGACTGGATTATGGGTGCAAAGTGTTGCTTTGCCTTGTGCTGGATTGTATTTGACTTAGTGCTTATTACCAATAAGACTATTATATGATCAGAACAACTAATATTATATTTTAATGTTGAACAGATCAAGGTGCTTTTTAACCAGCATCTCATAATTACTTCTTTCTGTCATAATCTATAATAAAAATAATGAGGATCTAAATTATTTTAATAAGTCTATTATACAGATTTTCTGTCCTTTTCATCTGGTAATAAAAACAGCAGAAGACAGAGAATCAAAATCACTATGTTTCTAGAGCTGAAGGAATAATAGAGATTACTATTATTTTTATTAGTTTTCATTCCATCCCCTCCCATCCCATCTCCATCCTACCCCATCCCACCCTCAACCCCATCCCATCCCATCCCATCCCATCCCATCCCATCCCATCCCATCCCATCCCATCCCATCCCATCCCATCCCATGACTGAGAGGGAGCTAGACAATAAAAGGTAGAGGGCAGAGTGGGAGAAGAGTGTTTCAGGCAGTAGGACCCTGATTAGTGTACTCTTCCCACTTGTTTTCATTAATGTAACAGATCTAACAGTTCTTTATTGAGTGCTATGTCCTATCCCTGTGCTAGAAGTTGGACCAACAATAAAGAATAAGCACATGCCTTGACTTCTGGAAATTGTGTTTAAAATCCTCTCGGCAGAGAAATTTACTATTTTTTTAAAGTTCAGCCATAAAATGGATACCCTCTTTGTGCAGCACCATATTTGTATTTTGAGTGACACTGTAAACATTCTCTAGGTACCAATAACTAAACACATTAATGTTCATTTATTTTTCATTTGTTTCATGTTTAACTTCCACTAAACTTTCTGTGCAATGAGTAGATCTACTCCAGACGTTTGTTCAGGCAGTAATCCAAGGTGCCCCAAGAAATTCCCAGTCATAGACTTCAAGGTAGATAATCATTCCATCCTGGAAACAGTAATCTTTCCCTAGGATGTTTCATTAGTCAATGTTAAGCCCTACAAAACTCCCAGCATCTGAATATTAACTCTCCCCACTCTTGTTTGTTTACCTTGTTTGGTTCCCTCTATAGACTTATATTTGCTTTGGTTTCTAGAACTAATTTTGATTGTATGCCAGGATTTGGTTTAAATTGACTTTGCCTCTTCTTAAGTTAACAGGAATATCACATCCAGATAGGCACACAGCTCTAGGAATTGTCAAGTAATGCCCAGTTATCCAAAGATACTTGATTTTGTTGTAGTAAATTTTGGTTTTCTAGTCTTGGATTTTATTTGACTTAAAGCTTAATATGGTCTTAACAGTTAATATTGGATTTTTCTTTATTCTCATAATCTTCAACTCTAGTGAGAAGAGTAAAAATATCTGTTATTTAAAAGATCTCTTGAGTAGTATTTTTATCTATTTCACTTGGTGGTGTTAGTTGTACTCTGTAAATTGCAAATGCTGGAGTTTGCAGTGTGCAATTTGCAAAGCCACACATGGTAGCTCATGGGTTACCTTTGTGTGAGAGGTTAGGGTCAACTACAGAGTTAGAGACACACAGTCCTCCAGAAGACGGCCCTCAGTCATCAACTGCACTCTGACATCAAAATTTGACATCAAAACTGCAAATTTGAGGGGGTTGTTTTCAAAACTACACTCAGGTTTTTTTGCTAAAAAGACTCACAGAACTCATTGAAAGCTGTTATTTTCACAGTGATGGTTTATTACAGGGAGTAAGATCAGCCAAAGGAAGAAATGCCTAGGGCAGAGTCCAGGAATGTTCCAAATGTGAAGCTTCCATCATTACTATCTTGGCCGTTATGTTTCTCTCCTGACAGTGATGTGTGACAATGTGCAGGGAACATTGCCAACCAGGGAAGCTCACCCAAGCCTTGGTGTTCGTACTGGGGCTCCATTACATGGGTATGATTGATTGATATCCACATGTATGGTCTCAGTTTCTAGTCTCCAGCCCCTCCATGTGAACTCCAAAGCTCCTACCCTAAATCACGCAGTTGGTGTCGGTCAAAGCCCCCACTTTAACTTGTTGTTACTATTTGGCTAGCCTGAGGGCCTGAAGCAAACACAGACACTTTACATCGTAGTAGGCCAGGACAAAGGCCAGACCTCTTTTAGGACAAGATTAAATTTACAGCACACTTGGCAGTTCTCTTAATTTCCCTTTTTAACAACTTATTTATTTATTTAAGTGTGTTTTTCTAGGACCCATCAGCTCCAAGTCAAGTAGTTGTTTCAACCTAGTTGTGGTGGGCGCAACTCACAGTGGCCCACGCAGGGATTGAACTGACAACTCCAGTGCTGCCAGCATTGTGCTCTAACCAACTGAGCTAACTGGCCGCCCCCCTTAATTTCCTTTTATCTCTGTTCCTTCACTTATAGAATGAGACTAATCATATGTAATTGCAAAGGTTGTTATTTAGATTAATGCTGAAGTGTATCAACTACTTAAGATTTTAGAAGTGGAAAGTGGAAAATATGTCACTCTTCTTCCTCTAGTTTACCACTCTTTTCATTTATATACTTGTGGGTGCTTCCAGCCTACTCTTGTTAATTGGGTCTTTGTTCCCAACTCCAATTATTTTGAAAAACACAGC
Organism: Rhinolophus sinicus; assembly: GCF_036562045.2. Taxonomy (NCBI): domain Eukaryota; kingdom Metazoa; phylum Chordata; class Mammalia; order Chiroptera; family Rhinolophidae; genus Rhinolophus; species Rhinolophus sinicus. Next base: position 112,382,977 of record NC_133756.1, read on the forward strand.
CTTAGTCACCCTCACTGGGAGTCCTTGGGTTTAGTCTTTTTCCCGTCTCAGTGCACTTGCTCATAATTTTTATTTGGGTTCTGTAATATATTAGGTCTTTTGAAGTTTCATTCTATTCCTATGCTTAAAGCTGAAAAATTTTCTCAAAGACTTCATCAAGTTCCCCATTGTTCAATGATGGGATTTCTATAATTGTTATTCTATAGTCATTCCCAGGAATTCTCCTCTTATCAATTTTCTTTTTTTCAGTTAAGAGAGCTGTCATTTTGGCACAATAACTAGTTTCTCACTCAAATGCTATTTTGTGCGTGTGTGTGTGTGTGTGTGTGTGTGTGTACTTGGAGAGGATTAGGACAAAAGGGGATAGAGTCTTCTTTGACTGATTTCTGAACTAACTGAGAGGACAGAAGATTAAATAGATAGGTCCAAAATTTTCTTTATTTTCAAAATCTGGGTGTTGGAGAATATGACTTTTATCTGCAGACAAACCGATTTTCTATTACTGGGCCCCTAAATTCAGACACAGGCCACTCTTAGGGTACAAGAAGAATGTATGCTCTCTGTAGGTAGGCCCACACTAAATGGGGAAAAAAAGACAAGAGCTCACTGAGCATGCTTGCTTTATTCTCACACAAATTTCCAGGAAAAAAATTACTCCCACTCTCCAGGGGATGAGGGAGTAAAGCAGCAGTAAGAGTCCAGGAATATTGCATAAGTGAGCCTCCACCACACAGAAGGAAATACCAGAAATGGTATGGTTGAATATTTTGCTAATGGCTCCCAATTTGTTCATGTCTTCCTATATCCATAACATTCACTACTCTCCTCTTACATTGACTCTGGGTTTGGCTTTGTGCCTTGCTTTGGTTCATGGGAAAGTAACAAACACAACCTAAACAGTAGCTTGAAAAGTGCTTGTGCTTTGGGGCTTGCCTTCCCTTTTCACTCTTGGAACTCTATGACCTCCACGTGGATAAGTGCAGGTAGCTTGATGTACAGTGAGGCATTACATGGAGAGAGGTTCCAGTCATTCCATCTATCTGAGGCGTGGGCCTTATAATCTAATCAGCCCCAGCTGACCCACCAGCTGACCAATTACCACACTGGCAAGTTCAGCAAAAGAATCACCCAGCTGAACCCAGTGCACATTACCATCCCTGTGATAGAATAATTGAAACTGCCACTAAATTGTGGTGTTATATAGCAGTAGAGAACTGACAAATGGGGAAGATGCATTCCCACAACATGGGAAGTTTATGGTCTCCATGGCAAAGGGGCAAGGGGATATGTCAGAGATTCTATAACAAGTAGTATTTTATTATACATAATGAAAGACTAAACAACCACAACTTCCTGCAGTCTGCAGCTATGGAGTCTGCTCAACAAAAAGAGCAGAGAAAAGAAAAATTAACTGTAACATTCATAATCCATAATAGATGGAGGTATCTGTTTGTGTAGTATCTCAGAAATTAAATCCATAAAATTCAAGATCCTACGTTCTGTGAGTCTTCTTCTCCACATCATATTTGGTCTGATTTTAAATCCTACTCTCTGTTGGTGCATTGAAAACAATTTTCTCAAGCAATTTGCAATCTCTGGTGGTAATTTACCTGGCATTTCATTGGGATAGATAAGTTCCTACCTTTGGATTTATAGTTTTCAGGGCCAGAAACCTCATTTCAGAAGAATTCTCTTTCTTAATTTGATTTCTGACAATAAAAGGCAGTGCATAAAATATAAAGTCTATAAAAAGAAATCATCAACTGCGATTATAGAAACTGCTCTCCCAGTGGGAGAATTATGCAGCTATTACTAAAGCATGGCATAATGTGACTGCCTGAAATATAAATATACATACAAATCACTATCACCTCATAGTTCAGATAAACATGCACATCACAAATACTTCTGTACCAAAGACACCTTGATAAAGAGAATATAGGAGAAGTACGCTTTGTAAGGTTTGTGTTTCACTGGGAGTAATCTTCAGGGAGCTCAATTAATTAATTCAACAAACCTTTATTGAGTACCTAGTCTATGTCACATACTTTCCTGGAGCTCTGGCTACAGAGATAATAGACTTGGTTATTGCCTTCATGGAAGCTATTGTGTAGTAGAGGCAAACGGTGTGGTCAGTGTCATGACAAAGATAGGCATATGGGAACACAGAGAAAGAACACTAACCTAGAATGGGAAGAGATCTCAGCAAAGGCTTCCGAGAGATAAGAAAGCCAAAACTTGTCCTGTAGGGGGAGTAGAAGTTAGTCAAGGAAAGTGGAGTGGGAAGGTTGATCTGGTAGGAGGAAGTGAAATGTGCAAGGCCAGACTGGGTTTGAGGGATGGAGCACAATGCATTATGAAGGCCGGCTGGAGTACTAACCAGCACAGCTAAAACAGAGTTCAAGGGGGTATAGAGTGTTGTGCAGTGAGTCCAATGAGGTGAGCATGATCCTGATAATAAAGCAACTTGTAGGACATCTTGAGAGTTTGGAATTACCATAGTACACGAGGAGTCAGTGAGTCACTGAAAGAGTTTAAAAAGGGCTATGATTTTGTCAACTGGATTTCTCTCTCTTTTTTTTAAAGATGTCAGTAATTATAATATGGAGAATGAATTAGAGCTTGGTCAAATGGTCATTTCAGAAATCCAGGAAATAAAAGACGAAGTTCCAAGTTAAGGCAAAGGCATTGGGTAAAGAGGTGGACAGATTCAAGAACTATCTAGAATAAACAGGATTAGGTTACTATATTAGTCAGAATGTAGGAAATAGAGGGCACAATTAAATTAAACTAGTTATTTTGAGGTAAATTGTAGGAAAGTAACTATTAACAAAGGTGAGGGCAGAATGTAGGTATGTTGTAAGGAAGATTGATTCAGGGGGCAGTTATGTCTACCCCTAGGCTGAAATAGCAAGAGGAGAGAGTAGTTGCCAGAACCTGGTGAGAAATAACTCTCTGGGAAGGCTGCCAGGGTCTGTGACCTTTGGTCAAAGGTCACAGCCAGCTCACAGTGTCCTAGTAGAGATGGAACCCTGGTCATATCTACCCCAACCTCTCTCTCTGTCTGATATCTTTCTGGGGTTCTGCATGGGCTGAATGTAAACCCCCTGATGCCTCCAGACTGAGCCGACTGTTAGGAGCACAGCAAGGAGGAGACAGCAACAAGTGGATCTGGAGAGGGCAGCTGGGAGGAATCCAGCATAGTAGCTCGCTGAATGCAGGGGATCCGAAACAGGAGGAGTCAGGGTGACCTCCAGAATTCTAGGTCAGAAAACAGGATGGATGGTGGTGTCATTCATCGATGTAGGGAAGTACAAGACAGATCAGTTTTTTATTATTAAATTTTTTGAAATGGGAAATGTAGAGACAATGAATTTAGTTTTGGAGATGCTGAGTTTCCTGAGGGACTGCCATTTATTCATTTAACAAATGCATGGTGGGCAGCCCCTGTGATGCCTGAGGCTATTTCTTTTAGGGGTAATGAATTCTGTTTTCTTGGAGAACCTCAGACCAGTACCTTCTTATATTTTCGGTACCAGTAGTGCTGGTTATCCTGACACTCTCTCCAAGTCAGTGAAAAAGTCTAAACTGTTTATTGTGTTTAAATAAGGCTAGAGCCAGTCAAACACCGGTCCATAAAAATGACCAAAGTAAAACACATTTTATTGCTTAAATAGCATCAACTTAACACATTTTTTATTGAGTCGAAGTAGCATGATGAAACAAAAAGGCTAGGTTTGGAGCTAGACACAGTTTCATTAGAATATGAGCTCTGTAATTTACTTGCTGTGTATCCGCAAGTAGTAGTATTGTTCTGAATCTCAGTTTACTCTTTTGTACATGGGGATAACAATCTATTTTTCAAAACTCCTTGACACAGTACTTAGAATATAATAGAGGGGAAATAAAGTTAAAGTAACATTGAAACTCCCATTTAAAATAATTTTTTGAGTTAGAAATAATTTTAGAGCTGCAAATCAGTTCAATGGTTAATATACATATAATAAAACTTTGGCTGAGGAAATCACTTTTAGAGTCTCTGATTGTGACATGCTTACAAATTTTTATGTGACCTTGTCAAGCTCTGACAGTTCATTTCCCATAAAATCAGGAGATAAGCAGATTACTTTTTTTTGGCTAATTATTTCTTCACTAGGAAATAATTACACATAGGCCAAATGTGATTCAACTATCAAATGGAGTACATTTTCTGGAGATGCAACATTACTGTTCTCTTAGCTAATTGATGGCGCTGTTTGTTGGCATTTCTATAAATTGAGTGAGTTTTGGAATATGCTACTTTTTTCTCTATCATTAAATTGCCCAGTAGCATGGGACTATGAAGCTTCTTGGCATTATTTCTTCTAGATGGTTTAGGGGTAAGGGTCTAGGGTTCTGTTGGCTGCTTCAATGTCATCAGCAAGTACTCTCATTTACTAGAGTCTGTATAGCTGGTATCTTTTATGACATTAGCTGAATGTGACACTTAAATATATGAGTGACACCATATTAATTGAATCATGTAGTTTTACCATCAACACACACTCTTAACATAAGATGTGTAAGTGGCTTCTAAATGAAGTTATTCGGAAACATTAAAATGAACAAATAGTATTCTAAGTCTTTTTATTTATTTAGTTGCAAGAAACAGAAACAGTAAAATACTACTACCAGGTAAATGAAAATTTCTTATAAACTGTACTGGTGTCTGGGTCCCAAGATGGGAACTTCTAAATAGCTGGGCCCCATAGAACTGGAAATGGAAAGCTGCAACTAAGGCAAATTTCCCATCCCTATTTCTCCTGGGTGAATTTGTGGTCACTTTTCAGTGATATCTCTGCTTCTTCCTGTGCATCTGCTTTGCTCCCTCTTGTCATAGGCCAGTATTCTCTTCCTTTCTCACCATCCTGAATGTGAGAGCCTTTTCACCCACTTTCCATACCAGCCCGTGAGCATAGCATGGCCTGCCCACTTTCGTTCCTCTTTGTAAGTGATACTGGCTTCAGTGTCTCTGGTCTAAATTCTCAACATCATTATCTGACTGACATAGCTAATCTTTCTGATTCATGTCTCAGAAGTCTCTGCTCTCCCCAGCCAATAGTTGTCTGGTAGTGGATCAATCCACTCCGGGTCTAATGCACTACAATAAGAGAGGTGGCATTGTGTGGGTTGATGTTTACACAGTAGGAGTTATGAGTGGGACTTGCAGTGATAGACATATTTTGTATAAGTAGAGTCAATAGTAAATACAATTAAGCCAGACCCATTCCAAAATGTAGTGCGATATATTCTGTTATCTTTCAGTAAGATAGAAGAAGGAAAGGAACTAATACGCACAACTTTTGACAGGTAAGAAGTCACCTTGAAGCAACGGCGGCCTCCTACTATACAGTCAGTCTAGCTCTCTCAGAGATCATGGGACAGAAAGGTTCATAGACCAAATTAAGGTGATTTAATTCCATAGCTTATCAAATCAATTTAAAAGGGAAAGAGATGCAAAGGGAAACAGATCTTGTTAATATACATGTCCTCAGGCTAAGATGCAAGTGAGATGTATGGACAACACTTTCCAACATATGTTATGTTGTATATTTTGTCTCTGTCTCTCTCTTTGTTGCTTCAACCTTCCTTTCTGTTGTTATGTATACAAGGACCAGCATTGAGATTTGAACAAATTGGCCCAATAAACAGAAGGTACCTGTGTTCAAATACATAATGTCTTTCATAGAGATGCAGATACAAGTACATGGCAAAATCTGTAGCTTACAAGTTAGCCTGATGAGCTGTATGGATTTTGTTTGTGTTTCTTGGGCAGGGGATACCCGAGGCCATCATGGGCTTATACTGAGTAGCTGATGTTTTGATGACATTCTTGTCAGCCCAGAAGTGGCGTAATCATACCATATGAATTTCTTGTTATCCATTTCTATTTATTAGTAGTACTCATGTTTATTCTCTCCTACATTCTACTTATCTTATTCACCTGTAACGTATCTTATGGTTTACATACTTATTACTGTTGATATTTAACATGCTTTTGAATTCTGCCTATATTTTACAAACAACTTGCTTACTTCCTCTCTACACTTAACACTTCTAAAGAGTTTTGTCCATCACATTTATTTGTCTTGTCTTCTAGAGCAGAATAAAATATTCTCAAGAATTAAATCACAGATTAGACCTTCTATGGCCCATGAACTGAGAAAAAAACCTTCCATATGTGTTATCTCATTTAACATCCTCAAAAGTTCTTAAAGGTGGATACTACTATTAAATAGGATGTTGAACCTAAGTGAAATTATGTAACTTGTCCAAAAATCATACCAGCAGGAAGAGACAGTGATGGAATTAGCATGATTTCTGTTCTTCATGCTGTTGACTTACTGAGAGCTAAGAGGGTCCTGACAGATGGTGGATACGTTTCTAACATGGCCCTTGTATTACAATGAAAGCATCTGTTTACAAACCTGTCTTCACATTCTCCTGTGAGGTCCTAAATGACAGAGATTGTGCCTTATTCATCTCAGTATCTGCAATGCGGGGCACAGTAGTTCACACAGAATACATCTTCTTTTTTTTTTTTTAAGAATACATCTTAATAGATGTAAATATCTCCTATTCAAAAATTGCAAGATGTTGCTTGCCATATTATTTCTTTCTTCTCCCCTACCTCATTTCCTTCCTTTCTTTCTGCCAAGGAATCTTACAATTTGTTAGATGATCTTGATATTCTGCCAGGGATGTATTTAAATAACTTCCTTTTTATCTTATCTTTTTCTCTCCCCCAGCTCATCATCTCTGTTTGAGGCTGTGTTACAACTGTTAAACATTTGTAGGAGAGAGAGAGAGAGAGAGAGAGAGAGAGAGAGAGAGAGAGAGAGAGAGAGAGAGAGAGAGAGACAGAGAGAGAGAGAGACAGAGAGACAGAGAGAACTCTAAAAAGTTGTTCAATTCAAAGGTATGATGACCTCTCACTTCAGTAACACAAGGAGTGGAAAGTAGTTTTACTTAATGAGGCAGAACATCTGAGCTGCAAATCTAGAAAAGATATCAAAGGAAGTTGTTCACATAATTGTCAGCCTCTTGGTTTTTACTGCACAGGCCTTCCTAGTTCCTGAGACGTAAAAATGTGTCATTTAAAAGGAGTTACATACATTTCTCTGGTTTAACATGTTTTAATGAGTGTCAGATATTGTAAAATGTTGTGGAGCCTGCAAATCTTATGCCCCCAGTGTTGAGAACTAGCTACATGGAGCCAGAGGGTAGCATAGAATTATAAAAATGTGGGTCAGCCACCATCTAGCAGAGAGTAATTTTCTGTAGTTTATATTCTTCAAAAGATAAAATGGCAAAATTAGTTTGGGGATGAAAATGTTAGTAGCAGACATTGAAAGACATGATTTCATGCTTCATTTTGTCTGGTGAGCAGACTGAGAATAGGAAAGGTACATGGCATGTTCAGATTCCCACTGTAGTGTCACAGGACTCTTTCCCACCCCTTTGTTATTCATCCATTAGTTCATTCAATCAACAAAAGCTTACTGAATATTATTGCATGTCAGGCATGATGAACAAGACTAAGTCCCAACCCATCCCTCAAGTCACCTAATATATCTCAAATGCCACAATGTTTCCACCCAGTTCATATTGCCTTCCTCTGATTTCCACCCAGAGCATATTGTCACAATGCTCTGATTGTGCCTCTTTGTAGATCATCTCCCTTCTTATTTGCTCTAGTTCTTCCACCTTCCTTCTCCATTCTCTTCTTTTTCCCTGCTTGCCTCTTTCCTTCCTTTTCCCCCTGGAATATTTATTAAGTAACTTTTGTGTTCAGGACACTGGAACAGACACTGGGAAGACAGTGGAGACTAAGAGTTTTTGCTTTTATGAGACTCATAGTATAATTGGAGACAGGCTTGTGAAGCCAAACGTCACATTACAATGTGATAAAACTCTGTTTTATGTTTAATTATACATATCTCCCCAATCTAGCCCATGGTAACACCTCAATATATATTTTTTTAAAAGAATAAATCTTTAAAAGCAGAATTGGTTTCAAGTCATCTTTGTATTTTGCAGAGGTCCTTGAATTTATTGGATATGCAGTAAATGTTTCCTGAATTAAAATTGAGAGAAACAAAATGCTGTGCAAATCAAGTGACACTAGGTCATGCCTTGCTATCTTTAGTTTCTTGTTGCCTCCTTTTTGGAGCTTTTTTCTTTTCCTGTGTCATGATGAAAAATAACTTTTATCATCTACTTATTATGTGCCAAATAGATGGTGCCAAGTGAAGCAGATACTATTATTCACATTTTACAGATGAAGGAATTGAGGCACAGAGAGATAAAGAAATCTGATAAAAAATCACAACATATAAAGTTGAAGCTTGGATTTGGTTCTATAATGTGAGGCCTTGTTTATGATTCTGCATAGCACAGTGTGGCAAATACAGAATAGGTTTAGAGTCAAGTAACCTTGACTATTTTGTATGAACTTCAGTAAATTAATTAATCCCTCTGAGTTTTAGTTTGCTGGAAAATTAGGTAGTGATATTTACTTTAAATTAGTGCCTTGAAGATGAAATGAAATAAATACCCAGCACAAGGTCTACCACTGAAGAAATGCTGACACTCTTGTACTTATTTCTCTTCAGAGACCCAGTATTCTTTTTTATTTTATTTTATTAGTTTCAGGTGCACAAGACAAAGCAAAACTTAGACGTTTATCATTTATATCCCTCACACTGTGTGAACCCCCCTCCCCCCCATCCACTATCCCTCTGTACGTTCCCCAAATTAATTTTCAAACCCCCATGACCATCTTGTGGTTACCGACTATTTTTCAAAACCTCTCACCTTCCCCTTATCCCCACCCCCCCCGCCCCTCTAGCAACCCTCTGTTTTTCCTCCATGTTTCCAAAACTGTCTCTGATTAGTTCATTCACTTATTCTTTTCTTTAGATTCCGCATATAAGTGAGATCATATGGTATTTGTCTTTCTCTTTCTGACTTATTTCACTTAACATAATGTTCTCTAGGTCCATCCATGTTGTTGCAAATGGTAAGATTTCTTTCTTCTTTATGGCTGCGTAATACTCCATTGTATAAATGTACCACAGTTTCTTAATCCAGTCATCTACTGATGGGCATTTCGGTTGTTTCCAGGTTTTGGCTATTGTGTATAGTGCTGCAATAAACATAGGAGTGCATAAAGATTTTTGAATTGGAGTTTTGGATTTCTCTGGATAGATAACTAGGAGAGGTGCTGGATCATAAGGTAGTTCCATTTTCAGGTTTTTGAGATACCTCCAAACTGTTTTTCATAGTGGCTGCACCAATCTGCATTCCCACCAACAGTGCACCAGCGTTCCCTTTTCTCCACATCCACGCCAGCACTTGTTTGTTGATTTATTGATGATAGCCATCTTGACTGAGGTGAGGTGGTATCTCATTGTGGTTTTTATTTTCATTTCTCTGATGGTTAGTGAGGTTGAACATTTCTTCATATGTCTGTTTGCCATCTGTATGTCCTTTTTAGAAAAATGCAGAGACCCAGTATTCTTAAGAATGGGACCTACTAAGTTCTGTTTCCTGGGGAATCAATATTTTATATAGGGTGGACATGCTTTGTTCTTTTTATAGGACTTAGTGGGAGGTGGGTAATTTGGTGGTGGGGTCAGCACAGGGGCTTTGCATCTCTAAAATTGATAGTCATATTCCAGAATTAGAAAGGGCCCACTGTGGTCATCTCATGTAAGAATTTTTAACAGATCTTCATATCAGAACATGGAAGTATCTGTAACAATTATACACAGTGTCTCCTCAGCAATTTTTCTGTGTCCTTAAAATTTTTTGAGAAAGGTTGAGAGAATAGCAGATGATCCCAGCCCTAGCGTCCCTCTCTCCAGTAACTGAATGGCTCTTGATGTCCCCTCTTTCCTTCCTATGACAGGCTCAGGAATCTCAGTGTGCTCATCTCCTCCAGCACACACACAACACCTACTGTGTTGCTTTGGTCTCTTCTTGTTTTAGTGCTTTCCTTTGGGTTTGCCTCTGAAGGGAAACCCACGGGCCATTCTGGCTTTAAGGTGTTGCTGACAATCATGCAATGCAAATAATTTTAAACAACGAATATAAGCAAAGGGACAAGTTTCAGAACCTTGGACAGTTCTCAGAGTTTGCCTCCTTCCTGACACAAAAACTAGAAGACATACTCTTTTATTGTAAGTAATGGAGACTGCCAAATTTCTTCCATCTCTCAGATCCTACCCTTTAATGACACCAGTTTGAATTATGGAAGGAAGATAAGGATTGATGTTTTCCTCATTTCTAGAAGGTAATATGATTTAGACCAAGGAATTACATTAAAAAAAAAAAAATTTGTTTAATGTTTGTTTTTGGCAGTCTGGTCAAACTTATAGACCAGTTCTCAGAATCGTTTTTTTTTTTTGTTTGTTTTTTTTTATGCATACAATGAAGTACACAAAATTATACTGAAATAAAAGAATCAAAATATTACCATGATTCACACCTTTCAGTATGTTAACTAATAAACAATTTTAGACAGAGTCCACTGGAAAGCATGCCATATCTTGGCTACCAGTGTGAGAACATACAACTTCATCATTAAGGGTTAAATGACTACTCGGGACAGAGTTGTATTATAACTTGGGCCAATATCTGTAGAGTAGAAGATTGTGATTAGGTATGATTCAGGGTGAGTCAAAATACTACTGTAATTTCAAATTAGTGATGTGTATAAGAGATATATTTACCAGAACAGAAATGTTAAATGAAAATATCTGTCATGTCTCTTAGAGACAACATCATAGGTACTGCTAATACTGCTTGCTGTGCATTCTTACATTTATAGCTTAAGGCAATGCTAAATTTCAGTTAGAAATAAGTGAAAATAATATGCAGTATATCTTTACATCTAAGTTCATGGACCCTAGAAATCTCTTTATAGTCCCATTGGTGGTCTGTGGGATCCAAATGAAGACCTTCTCCTAGGTCTTCCTGTCAGCTGTCGTCTCTCCCTGTCCTCTCTAGTGGGCCACCATGACCTGTCCTCTGGGCCTTCCTCATGGTCACATAGTTTTATCTAAATATCTTAGAATGTCACTAATTTCAGGATAAACTGACAGCATGTATAAAAATAATGGAGCTTGAACATTCAATTTGATGGTTTGAGGCTGCAAAACAGTGATGAAATTTTTGCTTTCCTACCCTTGCTATTTCTTGCCTTAAAAACAAAAACAAAACAAAACAAAAAAAACCCACAAAAAACCACACACACTTATTAGTAGGAGAACGAAGGGGTGGGGAAAGGAAAATAGCAATCGCAGATGGAGCATAAGGACCACACAGCTCATGGTAGCTTTCCAGATGAGCATGAATATGCAGATTTTAGGCATATGATAATCAGAAGACCTGGAGGTCCTTTCCCCAATCTCCTTATATTCCGATGCTATTTCCAAAACACATTCTGGTGATCCTAATTAGATTTTTCTCCTATATGTGTTAGGATTTCAATGATAATAGTACGTGTATCAATTTACAAGTAGAACAAAACACCACCTCATCTCATGGATCATCTTATCTCTGTCAATTCAGCGATGACAAGGCATGTTTTTTAGCCTCAATATTCAGTGTCGTGTGTTCTCTCTGAAGTTATGTTCATTAGAACACCTCCATACCTCTGGGTCTCTAAATGAATGCATCTTGGATGGTGAAAACTGCTGCCTTCCTCAATGAACACGGACAAAATAGTGCATCTCTAAATTGCCACACAGATTATTTTAGTAGATTGTATTCGTAAGAGCGTGGTGTCCTGAACAAAAGGGATAATAATTCTTTGCAGCACACAGAGTCATCTGTCTGTAGTAAGATGGCTGAATTCTGTTTCATGGTGCACCGCGGTGTCTGTAGGCTTTGGCCTCTGCTTCCTTTTTGGTTTTTCTCACATACACTCTGAGATTGAGCCCCTCAGTCTGAAGATCTCCGGACACAGCAGGCCATTTTCATGCCTCTGTGCTCCTGCACATGTTGTCTCCATTGGCTAGAATTCACTCACCTTGCTGTCTGCTGGTGAACTCAAGATTTTGCTCAGATTGCTCAAATAAAACTCCTCCAGAAATATTTTGTTAAAATCTCTGGGAAAAGGTAAGCACATTCTTCCATACGCCCTAACACTATTGTGTTTAATGTTTATGTATTGATGACATAATTTGTGATTTTAGCACATGTTTATTGAAGATTTGCTCAGTCATGGGCTCAATCCCTAGGCATAGATAATTAAGACAGTTGTGTCCCTGTCTTTCCAAAGCTTACAGCTCTGTAAACATTCCACATCTCTGTGTCTTCTTATTTACCAGTTTCTTGCCATCAACTCAAATAAGGAGCACAGTTCCCTTTTTCTTTTACTTTTGACATTCAATATTATTTTATATTAATTTCAGGTGTACAGAATAGCTGTTAGACATTTATATAATTTATGAAGTGATCTCCCTGACTATTACCCACTTGGCACTATACATAGTTATTACCATATTATTGATTATTTTCCCTATGCTTTATTTCACATCCCCATGACTATTTTGTAAGGACCAATTTGTACTTCTTAATCCCTTCACCTTTTCCACCCAGTCTCCCAACACCTTTTTCATCTATCACCCCAATAGAACTAGTACCCATCTGACACTATACATAGTTATTACAATATTATTGACTATGTCTTATGCTGTACCCTACATCCCTGTGACTACTGTGTAACAACAAATTTGTACTTCTTAATTCCTTCCCCTTTTTACCCACCCCCATCTGCCCTCCCATCTGGCAACCATCAAAATGTTCCTATATCTATGAGTTTGTTTCTGTTTCATTTGTTTATTTATTTTGTTCTTTTGATTTCACTTATAAGTGAAATCATATGACATTTATATTTTGCTCTCTGACTTCCTACACTCAGCACAATACTCTCTAGGTCCATCCATGTTGTCACAGGTGGCAAGATTTCATTCTTTTTTTTTCTTTCTGTTGGTAGATAAGTAGGTCTTGAATTTGTTTTTCAAACAAGACCTGTTCTATCTACCTTTTCATTTAGGAGGCTAAACGCCGAGTCAGCTTGACTTCAAGGACTCTTTTGTTCGTCTCCAGAGATTTCATTCTTTTTTACTGCTGAGTAATATTTCATTGTATATATGTATCATCTCTTCTTTATCCATTCACCCATTCAGGGACACCCAGGTTGCCTTCACATCTTGGCTACTGTAAATAGTGCTGCAATGAACATATGGATGAACATGACACTTTGAAGTAGTGTTTGAGGTTCCTTCAGATAAATACCCAGAAGTGGGATTATTCGGTCATTTTTGTCTCTTTTTATAGTCTTTATTTTAAAGTCTATTTTGTCTGGTATAAGTATTGCCACACAGTTTTTATGTTTGTTTGTCTCCATTTTCATGAAATATATTTTTCCATCCCTTTACTATCCATCTCTGTTTGTTTTTCAATCTGAAGTCAGTCTTTTATAGGCAGCATATGTAGAGGTTTTGTTTTCTTATCCAGTCAGCCACCCTATCTTTTTATTGGAGTATTTACACCATTGCCATTTTATTGTTCATATTTTTGATTTTCTTGGGGTGGGGCTTAAAGAAGTCCCTCTAAGATTCCTTGTAATACTGGTTTAGTGGTAATGAGCTTCTTCTTGTCTGGGAAGATCTTTATCTGTCCTTTGATTTTAAATGATACCTTTGCTGGGTAAAGTAATCTTGGTTGTAGCTCCTTGCTTTTCATCCATTGAATATTTTGTGCCAACCCCTTCTGGCCTGCAAAGTTTCTGTTGAGAAATCAGCTGACAGTCTTATGGGAGCTCCCTTGTAGGTACTGTGTTTCCCCGAAAATAAGACCTAGCCGGACAATCATCTCTAATGCATTTTTTTGGAGCAAAAATTAATATAAGTCCCGGTCTTATTTTACTGTAAGTCCCGGTCTTATTTTGCTATAATGTAAGACCCCGGTCTTATTTCATTATAAAATAATAAGACCAGGGTCTTATATTAATTTTTGCTCCAAAAGGTGCATTAGAGCTGATTGTCCAGCTAGGTCTTATTTTTGGGGAACCACAGTAACTAACTGCTTTTCTCTTGCTGATTTTGAGGTTCTCTCTTTGTCTTTAACTTTTGGCATTTTAATTATGATGTCTCTTGGTGTTGGCCACTTTGGGGTCATCTCGTTTGGGACTCTCTGTACTTCCTGGGCTTGTATATCTATTTTCTTTACAGGTTAGGAAAGTTTTCAGTCATTATTTCTTCAAATAGGTTTTCAATTACTTGCTCTCTCTCTTCTCCTTCTGTTATGCTTATGATGTGAATGTTGGTATGCTTGATGTTGTCCCAGAGGCCCCTTCAATTGTCCTCATTTTTTTGGATTCTTTTTCTTGCTCTTCTGATTGGGTGTTTTCTGCTGTCTTATCTTTTAAATTGCTCATTTAATCCTCTGCTTCATCTAATCTACTGTTAATTCCCTTTAATGTATTCTTCATTTCAGTTATTGTATTCTTTATTTCTAACTGGTTCTTTTTATGTTTTCTATCTTAGTTTTTTATTTCCTATCTCTTTGTTGAAGTTCTCCCTGAGATCACTGAGGAGATCAGTGTTTGGAACTCTGCATTTGATAGATTACTTGTCTCCATTTTGTTTATTTCTTTGTTCTGTTCTTTTATTTGGGACATGTTTCTTTGTCTCCTCATTTTGGCTGCCTCCCTGTGTTTGTTTCTATGTATTAAGTAGGGCTGCTATGTCTCCCTATATTAGTAAAGTGGTCTTATGTAGTAGGTGTGCTGTGGGGCTCATTGGTATAGTCTTCTTGGTCACTGAAGCTACATACTGCAGATGTGTCCTTTGTGTGGGTGGTGTGTGCCTTCTTCTTGTAATTGAGTCTTGGTTGCTCTTTGCAAGTCTATGAGAGGGATTGACCCTTGGGATGATTGATTGTCAGGACTGGCTGTGACTACCGTGGAGGAGTTGCGGTACAGGGGCTGAACCTACAGAGCAGGATCTGCCTTAGCAGGTCTCTGGTGTCTGCCCAACCTGCCCCTTGGGTGTGCTGTCCTTGGAGGTGGCTGGGTGATGCTCCAGCTCATTTTGAAGCTGGCCACTGGGCATGCCACCCCAAGGGCCACCTGATTGGGGACTTGCTGCAGGTCAAGTTCAGCCACAGCCTGTACTCCACTTGGGGCCAGCTGGCAGGAGCCACAAAGCAGTCCACAGGTGGCTGCCACCCACGCCATACTTGAAAGTGCCTTGAGAGAACAAATTGTGAACCAAGTCTGGCTGCTGCTAATGCCAGGCTTAGGGCTGCTCAGCCAGAGGCATGGGACTTGCTCAGGCCAGATTCTGCTTGTCTGGGTTCCACGAATTTTTGAGAGACCCTAGGAAAGTCTGTAGCATGAGCCAAGGCAGATGGTTTGTAAGATAAAGCCACTAACAGTGGTTTGGGTGTGCTCAAAAGTTGGGTGGGGTAGTCTCTGAGAATCACCAGCCTGTGACGAATGAATGGTGTCAGCCAGCTGAATGGAGACTCAGATAGAGGTGTGCCTGCATATGCACACAGGAAGTGAGGGAGGAGGGAGGCGCAACAAAGAAACAATGGCATATACCAGTGATTCTGTCTGGGGGAAAGCTGCCCCACCAGTTCACATCCTGAAGCCAGAAAACTCAGCTAACTCCCCTCCTCAATATGTCTCTTTCATCTCTCCAGCTGCTGCTCCAGTGCAGTGATTTCTTTGTGAGTAAGTCTGCGTGTGGGCCCTTTAAGAGGAATGCCTGGGACTCCAGCCACCCTCCATCTCACCCAGCCACAATCTCTGCTGTTTTTCACAATCAGAAATTATGGGGACTTCTCTCCCTTGCACTGAAACCCTGGACTGAACAGGGGCTGGGACCACTTGTTCCCTTGGGGGAAACTCTGCAACCCAGGTATCCCTCCTGATAGTTAATGGTCACTCGTGGGTATGAGAGCAGCCTGTTTCACATCTCTACGCCTCCTACCAGTCTCAAGGTGGCTTCTTCTGTATGTCCTTAGTTGTAGGGCTTTGGTTCAGCAAGATTTTAGGTGATTCTCAATGATGATTGTTCTGTAGTTTAGTTGTAATTTTGATGTGGTCCTGAGAGAAGGTGAACACAGCATTTACCTACTGTGCCATCTTGACTGGATCTCCAGTTCTCTTTTTCTTACTTGCCTGTTAGACCATTCATAAAAACATTTATGTTGTAGTAAACTTTATTTATAGTGGAATATTTACATTGCAGAAAGTGAAAACATCATAAAACTTAGGATTAGACGTTTCCTGCCTTAAAACTTCTGCTCCCCTACTGCTAGGAATTGACCAAATTTCTCAGTAGGTTCCAGCCTTTTGCCAGGTTGATTCCTCTCTATGCTTCTTTAAGACAATTACATCTTATTTTCTCATAATAGTTTATCAGAACAATTTAATATTCCATTCCTTTATTCTCTTCCAGGCATACTTTCCAGACCCAAAAACTAATTGAGGAACTCTGCTGAAAAAGTGTCTTCTGCCCTGGGTCTTACTCTTTAACCATACAGAAGAAATAGTAAAAGATAGAAAATCTTAAGTTTATTCTCTTATTCATGATAAGTGGAAGGAACCAGGGTGGAGATATTTTTTTCCATTAGTATGATTTATATACCTTATCCAAAATTTTAGAAGGTAGAAGTATCTACAGTCAGGTTTGGTTTTAAATACTGTAAAAATGCTGCTATAATATCATGGTATATATTGATATAACATTTATGGCTTTATAAAAGACTATAACTTTACTGAGAGCCAATAATAAAAGATTAACAGACTGTAGAAAGATGAATTTAACTTTGTTATGAGAGACTGGGGCTTGCTAAAACCCGGGGTGCTTTAGTGAACCAGAATCTAGGTAATTTGTAATAAAATATCATTTTTGCAAACTTTTGAAAGCCACCCTATATTACACATTTTTCCTGCCACAAATCAACTTCATAGTTCCCTCCTATTCTTTCTGATTTTATACTACAGAAAGTGTGTGTGGCCTGTGGAGGTATTGAACTAACTTTTCATTTTTGTTTTGAAATACTTACATGTTTAAAGAGAGATTTATTTTATTCATTTGTGGTAACTAATATTTTCGTGGTTCTTTTAATGTGGACTTGTGCTAATTTGAATGAAATGGATCTCTATGTACTTGGCTTGATTTTTATGTTATTATTTTCATTACTATTATTACGTGGTGTATTTCATTCCAGAAAATTTTCATATGCATTTATTTTATATTATTATAATCAAAAGCCATTGGATATTTTGTATCTTCTTTTGTTCAGTTACTGTCTGATCTGCATTTTGAACAATGTTCAAGATCATTTTTTTCCAGCTTTATTGAGATATTATACATGCAGCATTGTGTCAGTATAAAGTGTGCCATGTGTTGATTTGATACATTTATAGTTTACAAAATAATTACCACCAAAGCATTAGCTAACACTTCCATCCTGTCACATAATTATCATTTCTTTTTTTGTGGTGAGAACATTTAAGATCCACTCTTACATTTGGAGGAATTGCATTATACAACCTAGAAGGATGTGGAAACTCATCTGAAACCTTCCACTCCACCCCACCCCACCCCCACTACCCATTTTTAAACAAGGAAGCCCATAGAAAATATTGTAGCAGGAAAAAACTGAATTTAAATAAACATAACTGAAAAAAAGAATAACATAAAACAATCCTCCAATAGGACAATTAGAAAATCTGGATGTTAAGGGAAGAAATCCAAGAAATAAAAGAATCCCAAAAGATATGTCTTTGAACAGACAGGGAAAAAATCCATGAATTCTTGAAATTCTTTACTTTTTTGGGGCCTGGGAGATAGGCTTGCTGTGGCTTTTACTCTCCTTGGAGGGATAAAGATCATATATACTGTATTTTCTAATCAGCCCTCCACATTCCAATAAACTGAATTAATGCTAATGTAGCTTCTTACCTTCTTCTAACCTTCAATTAGTTATTAATGAAAACTTTAGTCCACATGTCAACTCAGGCTTCTAACTCTTGTTCTCCTCAGGGTTTCTACCTATCAGCCATGGCTGTGGTTTCAGCGTCTGCTAAATAACTTGGGCTAACATTTTGGATATCAGTGCTGGAGAGATGTGAGGTAATGCACTCGGGAGGTGGAAGGAACTGTTTTGGGCCAAGCAAAGACTGGAGGAGGTTGTTTTCACTGGCTGGGGCAAGGGCTTCCTTCACAGCTCTCTCTTTTATCTATCATTTAACAAGGTGATTGTCGTAGGGATCTTCAAGATGCACGGAACCAAAACTTACTCAAAGTAGATAAAAAACAGAACAATCAGAAGGGTTAAGGGAAAACTCCCAGAACCAGTTTTTGCTTCTTTTTGTTTACCTGTCCTGTTCCCATTCCCCCCACCCCCAGCTTATAGAAGTGTGATTGGCAAACAAAATTGTAATATATTTAGAATGTACAATGGGATGAATTGATAGACATTGTAGGATTCCCCACATCAAGTTTTTGCACACAACAAGGTTAACATCAGTTGAAATAAAGTTTCTAAACACATGTGTGTATGTGCAGCAGTGGAAGTTCCACCCTCCCAAAGTTTTCTGATGGTAAGTGGTAGTTGATGGTATTAGGTAATACTCACACAGTGTTTTCTACGTGCCAGGCCCTTTTCTAAGTGCTTCAGAAATTTTAGCTCTTTTAACATTGTAAACTTATGCTGAAGGTACTGTTATTTCCATGTTAGAGTTGAGAGGTTATATTACTTGTCCAATGTCACACAGCTAGTAATACGTGTTATAGAACTGAGATTTGAACTCGGGCAGTCTGGCTCCAGAGTCTATGGTCTTAACCACCATGCCTTATGGCCTCTCAAATGGTGCTAGTGGAGAATTTTTTGACATTGCCTGGTGAGCCTGGTTCTATTGCTGTGCACTGAAGGGCAGCCCAGTCAGTCAGGAGCCAGTCCTGCGTGCATCACTGTAGAACTTCATAAAACTGACATTTAATATCAATGCAAATTAACCTGTCACACGGTGTCATTGTGTTTGAGGCAAGAGATAAAAAAATTGATTGTGTGGCTTTGCTGAATATCAGTCATCCTTTTATTTACAGCAAATTGTTGATTTAGGATTATTCAATACATATTCATAAATATTGGTAAGGTAAATTAGCAATAATAAATTATCACCTGGAGATTATTTGCATTTCACTTGGCATGGAAGGTGAAGAGTAGTTTAGAATAAGTCCCTTATAATGTATCACGTTGCCATTCCTGTGTAATTTTAATGTAATCCTGAATAAATATGACTTCAATCTAGAACTGAGGTTATATCAATGCCAAAGGCATCAAATCTACTGAATATTTTTATTTCTGAGTACATTTGTGTATCTATTAACCTGAATGAAATTTAGGAGGCCGTATGTTAGAGTCTAAAGTAGGTGGACTTTAGAACAAATCTTAATAATAAAAACTATCAGGAATTGGTAGCTCACTATGTATGTGTCGTGTACTAAGTAGTGACAAAACAGCAAAAATTTTAAAAGACCCCATTTAGAATCAACCAAACCAGAATTTAAATCTTGACTCCACCATATCCTAGCTTTGTGGTTTTTGCCTTTCTTTTTTTCACCTGGAAAGTGGGTATAATTGTTGTTGTAAATATTAAATCATCTTTCCACTGGAAGAGTAACTGTTAGCAGATTATTTAGCCTTCCTCAGCTTCCTTCTTTGTAACATTGAGATATTAGTGTATGCTTTTCTACATGATTGTGAAGATTTAATGAGAAAATGTAGGTAATGGGTCCAATGCTCATTAATGCCAACATAGTAGGTAATTCAAATACCTGTTTTCCCACCCCCCGCTCCTTTCTCATTACTCATCTACACCAAAGTTCTTCAGTTGGCTGAGTGTCTCCTGATAAAAGTGTTTGATGAAATATTCTGGTTACTTATATAGTGAGCAATATGTTTGAAAGTGTGAGAAATGTTAACAGAATTCAAGAAGATTAAAAAGAAGTGAATGGGCTAATTTTGGAATTAATGCCAAATGGTTCTATTTATTCCAAAATAATTCAGAGTCTCTTTCCAGCTGGTCTATAATGAGATTATCTGGAATCTGATGTTTGGAGAAGCCTAAGTGAATTAAACTCTGTTGACTTCAGAGCTGCTTTTCTTCCTCCTGTTTCCCCCATTGCTACCACTACTGAAGCGCTGAGTAGCTCCACAACTGAGTTTGCTACAAGATTGATTCCCCTTGTATTGCAGCTTACTCTTGATGCTCATTTTTCACTTCAAATCTTTGGGGAATGGACGATCACATACCTGCATCCTATTACAGGGAGTCTATCGATGTTAGTTTGTTACTTATACATCAGGAGGTAGGACTTCTAATGTAAAAAAATTGCCAAAATTTAAGAAAGTGTTAAAAAATGTTGGTTATCCATAGATGATTTGAGTTCAGCCTTCTATAACTAATGTAGCTATTTTCCGATGACTAGATACTAAAGTTGTTTCTGAATTTTTCCTCTTTTAAATAATGCTGTGCTGAATGTTGTTTATAAATGGGCTTTAAATAATTCCTTGAGAGTAGAGTCCTATAAAGGGAATTGTTGCATTAAAATGTATGCAAACCTTTGCTGTGATTCTTAGCACTGGTAGAATACTTCCATAAAGGATTTGGTAGTACTCCTGCCAGTGGTAGATTTAAATATTTGCTTTATCACCATCTTGAGTATTATCAGTTAAAATACTTTTTAGACAGTGCCAATTTTATAATTAACTTGCATTTCCATAATGACTAGTAATATTCACATGTTCTTCTTTGATTCTTGGTCATTTTTATTGCTTTAAAATTTTTTATTTTGTGTAAATTCTTTTTCTATATATGTTCATAATTCTATTGGAATTTTAGCTTTCTTGGTATTGACTTATACAAACTCTTTCATACCAAGATTATGAATATTTGTTTATAATATATATTTCAAAATTTTTTTCTCGGTGTATTATTTACCTCTTATTTTGGATTGTTAATTAACCTGTGCTATTCAAAAGTCTAAAAACTTGTATGTGGCTAATGCTATGTATTGTTAATATTGTGATTTCTTCTTCTGTTTTATGCTTTACTGTTCTTTACAATGTAAGACCAGATGCATTTTAAATTATGTGTTTTAAATTATTAAGTGATTTATTATTTTTTGTTTGACTTTTTAATCCAGCAAGAATTTATGGTGGTGTATGATGGTAGATAAAGATCTAACTTCATTGGGCTTTAAATCTTGGTTTTCTTGATTCTGTTTACTGAATAGTATTTGATTTCTTCATTTATTTATGATATCTCCTTTGTATTGTAAATAATATGTATTATTTTTAGGCTATCCTTTTTAAAAATGGCTTACGTGTGGATTACTCATTATAAATCAATATAAAAAAGTTTTTGGGTTATTTTCACTTATCCTATAAAACTCTAGAATCACTTTGTCAAGGTAGTAATTTTGCATTTAAACAGGGAAATATATGTGTCTAATTTATTTTTCTTTTGTTATTTTGATAACCAGATAGCTTGCTTAGAGCATCAACATTAAATATAGACCTCTTTCTCCCATCTACTGTGATCCACATGTCCATATATGAAATCAGACAATAAAGTTTGCAAACTCATCCTAGAAGAAGTGCTACATACCTCGTTGCTAAATACCTCTGTCGTCTCTTTCTAAGTACTCCCCTTGGGAAGCTATGCACCGATGCCAGCGCCTAATTCACCCTTCAGAGCAATTTTGGAACTCTTTTCTTTCTGGAATGGCCATCAGAGTTGTCGTCATATTACCCTTGATGTCCTGAATGTCATCAGAATGGCTTCCTTTCAATATTCCTTTAACTTTGGGTAAAGAAAGACGTCATTGGGGGCCAGATCAGGTGAGTAGGGAGGGTGTTCCAATACAGTGATTTCTTTACTGGCTAAAACTCCCTCACAGATAGGGCTGCATGAACTCGTGCATTGTCATGATGTAAGAGCCAGGAATTGTTGGTGAAAAGTTCAGGTCATCTAACTTTTTCACGCAGCCTTTTCAGCACTTCCAAATAGTAAACTTGGTTAACTGTTCATATAGTTTGTATAAATTCATAATGAATTATTCCTCTGATATCAAAAAAGGTTAGCAACATCACTGCAACAAGTTCTGAAATTTAATTGTCACCCTCATGTAGCTATCATTTTGGATTGATTCCATATTAGGTGAGTCTGAGTCCAGCTGAGTCAGTATTATGTCAGAGCAGGAACGGAGAAGGCTTATCTAACATGTGAATCTTCTTGAGGCCAGATCATGAAAATAGCCTGGTAGTACGTCTGTAACCACATACATTCTGCCTTTCTTCCTTTTACCTGTGAAAGTGTGGTTCTATAGCTAGATCAACAGATCCTACACTTGTCCACTAGATTCCATCCTCTTTTGCCTATTTGAGGTATCAAAAGCTCTATTCTCAACAATATCTGTTACAATATAGACAAACTGAGTTTTATTGACATATTACAGCAAGGGAAAACACCACAGATACAGTTCTTAAATAACATTTTGTTAGGGGCAATTAATGCATGCTTTTTATTAGTTATAGGCTGAAATTGAAAATTCGTTAGCCAGGATATCAGAAGCGGGGACAAGTCTTTGGATTTGGTGAATATTACGGTAGAGTCAATCTAAGTAAAATATAGTGAATAAATTATGGGGTAATTTTTCTGGTTTTCAGTATTATGCAACTAATGGGGTTGTTGTATAGGTTCTCAGACTTCTGTGTCTTGGCCGTCTTCTGGCTACACCAGAGGATCAGCCACAAAAATCAATTTCATTCCAGATCTGCAGCACTATCCTGATCTCTAGATGACATCTTTATTTCAGTCACAGCAGTTCAGAGTCAAACCAGGATCTGATCTTCTTGCTCCTTTTGTCAAATGGTGAGCGCTTGGATCATCTAACACAGTAGTGGCTGTTCAGCAGCATTTGAGACTCAGGAAAACCATACTTGACAACTACAGTGCACATAAAAAATAAGAGCCCAAACGCTTTGAAGCCACAACACCAGCATTCATGAAGAAAATCATGTCTCAGACTCCATTGTGGTTTACCTTGGAGAGGCAAGTGGCCATCAGCTTCAGTTTAGAGATGCATTGTTCTCCCTCACTGATTGTATTTCTCCAAATTCAACATGAGTGTTGGAAATGGCACAGATATCACATGGCTAGCGAACAGAAAGTGAAAGCTACTTAATTATTTATTTCTACTTGGGCTAATGAGTTTTAGACCTGCTTTCCAAGGCTGGAGCACTGGGAGAGTATCTTTTATAATTTGGTTAAGTTTAATGATAAAGTTCTGACCACCTTTTCTAATTCCATAACCTTCACTGTAGGATGGTGCATATTCATAGTAGACTGTAGTAACTTCATTTTGAAATTCCTGGATATGCACTTCAGTGAAACTTGAAGTAAGCAGTTATAATGATCATGAATACTTGAAAGTTTCAACCAATTACCCAATATATACAAGTAAAACTTCTTTATAGTAAACAAATGAGGGCTTGATGTCCACATAAAAGACAGTGCCCTATTGGAGCACAAATTTTGTTGTGAGAGTAGATGTTTAACATTATAAGAGTATGACAGTTACCTCTTCCTTTGGGAAGAGAGGTTCTGTAAATGGAGTTGAATAACTCTTGTAAGGATGTTGGAAAACCTCTGAGGAGAACAAGAGACCCACAACAGAAAATACAGCTTCAATATTTGTTCCTATCCTTGTTTTGTTTCTGGTTTCTATTGATAGCACTATAATCAGTTTTTATAAATTTTTGTTAATACAGTCAAGTCCAATTTTTATAGGACTTGATATTATAGTTTATGCTATGGTTATATCTGAGGTACTAAAAGTGTCCAGTGAAATGACTCTCTGAATGTTCAAATACATAGTGATTAATATTTTATCTGAAGTACTAGGTGTTATATAGCAAACCCGTCAGTTTGGTTTAGGCCTATAGCCAAAATCTGTCAGAATCATATGATAGAATTAGATAATTCTATCCAGAAGAAAATGGTGTATGAATATGGTTAGAGGAAGTCTCTTCAACATGGTTATGGTACAGAAGCTCTTTTATTAGCAATTTATGACTGCAACTCAATAAAGTGGCAATAAATAGCCAAATATTAAATTAAGAGTGCTAGACAAAGGCTACTATATTACTCTCTGCCTCTGGGTATCTGGTGGGCCTAGTTCCAAAGATCTAGGGTGGAAGCAGTCTACATTATGCTGTTGTCAACTTGACCTAAGTATCTTGGTTTAGCACTCTCTTGAAGATTGTATGCTTCTGGAGAATTCTTAAGGATGCTTAGCTTGAGGTCTCCAGCTGGGGTGGGCCACCTGTGTTCTGAGGCTAATTTATGACTTTTAGACATGGATCAAAGGATCCACTCCTTGGAATTTTACTTCTTTGCTAATTGTTAACAGAACTTGATAATGTCATTTCCATGGGGTTCAAAGTATGTCTTTCTCTGATATCTCTTTCAGAAGACCAAGTCTTTAGATAGTCAGGTCATACAATGATAGCTGGATGGACTTTGAGGAAGGGTGACCATATCTGTTGGTAAAACTGAGTGTATTGCATGAGTCCCTTGCAGTATTTTGGCCATATTTACTTGAATCAGGACAAAGTCTAAGATTGCAAGTTATATTTCTAGTGCATGGTTGGCTTGTTATTAAGTCACACAAAAAGAGTGATGAACTTCAAAGGAAGTTGATATTAATGTCTTTAGGCTAAGGACAGCAACTTGGCTCATAAAATTGAAGTGTTTTTGAAAATTTGACTAAACTTTAGTTTGATAATTTTATTTGTACTTTTAATTTTGCCTCAAATGTAAAGATGTCTCAAAGTAAGTGTGTTGCTTTGCAAAACTCTTTGATGCCTGTCTTAGTGTAATGAGTACGGTTATTACTAGAAAGGCAATTGAGATTCCCCAAGTAAGAAACACAAAATGAAATCACTTTCTGATGCTGTCAAGATAGTTGCTCTTTGACAGGGAAAAGCTTTAACAATCTTGAAAGCAAGCAACCAACAACCAGTAAAATGCTATCCTGAGGGTCGAAAAGGCCCTGGAGTTTTATACCATTCATGCCCAATCTTTACAGTTTTGCTGGGATTATGTTTTTGCAGGTAAGACGTGCAGTAGAGACATCCCTAGTGATTTTATCAAAAATCCTCCAACAGTACTGGTGCATAATGGTGACCAGGTTGTCCTTTTTGTGGTGAGGATTTCATGAAGGATCTTAGCAAAGTTCCACTTAAGGTTATCAAGTGCTATCAGTCAGCTACTCTGTGAAAGCCATAGATTATCGTCATATATCTTACCTTCATGTAGTTTCCAGCATTTGTTTTTTGATGCTGGGGCTGAATTTTGGCTTTCCCTAATGGCTTCCAAAATCTAGGTACGTATTTGGGATGCTTCACAGGGGCAACAAGTATCTTTATAAGGACTACCTGCTTGACATAATAGTGAGCCAGAGTCTGTTAATTTCTAGGTCACTTATGTTTAAGAGAATTTTTGCCTTTGGAGTAGCTACTTTGTCAGCATTAGGGCATCTAGAGGTTCCTTGACTACTTAATAATTTTTGATCGGGATCTATCTTGTTTTTAGAAAGAATTGTTCTTTTCAAATCATCCCAACTCATGGATAATCCCAAACACCTATTGTGCTGTCTGTGTATGGGCATTTTCATTTGGGGAATCCAAGATGGCTTGGGGACATTCACTTGTTTTATTTCGCAAAGCCATTAACTGGTATTGGGGCCTTACTCTGCTTTTGTTCTAAGACTCTCTGAATATGTTTGGGCAAATGCTGCATGTCTGTTATGAGAACTATTTCCCATTCTGCTACTTGTTTATGTACCAAGTCCTGAATTTCTAGTTTATGGCCATTCATAAAAAATGAGAATAATGCAGCAGGAGCATCTACCTATGGATCTACTCCTGAATGTTGACTGAAGTTACTGATAAGGTGATGGGTTTGCCGTTTGTGGCTTGCAAGACTATATTAATATGTAGTCATTACTTAATGGAAATATAACAACTATAATAAGGGTTACCCCACATTTTGTGCTTTTTAAAATTCCTGTTCTGTTTGGTGTACCTCAGGAACAACTTCACTCTTTTTGAATATTTCTAATAAGATGTTTTGTTCGTTTGTATCTTTCTTGCTAGGCTTCAGCATTGAACATTGGATGGGCCTACTAACACAAGTATTAGTTATTATAGGTTAGGAAGATTGGGATACTAAGTTCCCAATGCTGTTGAAGGTCTTCAGTAGATTTCTGCCTTTCTTCTCAGTTTGGGGAAATATGTGATAATTGTCTGTAAGTCAGACCAAGGCCAGATCTTAAAATCTGCCTTCCAGGTATATATTCCTGTTTTGGTGATCTTATTTTTAAAGGAAATGGTGAACTTTAAGATGAAATCAGAGTAGGGAAGATGGTTTAAGATCAGGAGAACCAGAGGAAAAGTGAAGAAGATCTAGGAGAAAAGATAAAAAAGAACAACTGGGGATCGTCAGAAGGAATAAGATGTTTTGTGGAATATAGGCAATGACTAGAGAAACAAGATTTTGATGGATCCAAAAGTGAAATGTTTGTAAAATTTTCACATATTTCACTAACTCTGAGCAAAAAGTCATTTAATAAATATATCTTTATATATATCTTTCCAACAGAACAAGGGAGACCATTGATTATTAGGAATTATGCTGCCCTTTTGATCTAAGATACCTAAAAGATGGGTAATTTCGGTTACATCCAAAATTCTCCAAAGTGGTACTATAATTCCAAATTATTTCTGGTGAAATGGTGCCATTTTGTAAGATAGGCACAAGAATTTGGATTATAATGAGAATATATATATAAGTAGCTGGTAGGCAGACTGGCAGAAGTACAAACTTGAAGATAATGGACTCAGTATGCCGCAGGCACACCAGTACTTCTCCTATTTCTTGAATATGACACACTCATTTTTATTTCAGGCTCATTGTATTTGCTATTTCCTCTGCCACAATTGCTCCCTTATTTTGTTCAGTTTTCTGTTCACAGGATAATTCCACAGAGCTCTCTTTCCTGATCACCTTTTTAAAAATAGTCTTCAATCTTTTTCTCTGTTTTTTAATAGTACTTATGAGGCCTGATATTTATTATACATGCCGTATTTTTGGCCTATTATTAGCTGCATTAGGGTAGGGTTTTGTTTGCCTTATATATTACTATATCTCTGACATCTGGAATTGTTCCTGGCACATATCATGTGCTTAATAAGTATTTATCAAATGAGTTAAAGTACAATCTTGCATAGTCCAGAATCCATCTAAGTAGGATGTCATTGCTACTTAATAGCTTATTTATTTTTCTCTTTTAAAACAGCTTTATTGAAATACAGTCTATGTACGATACACTTCACCCATTTAAAGTATATAATTCAATGGTTTTTATTATATTCACAGATTTGTGTAACCATCATTATAGTCAATTTTAGAGCATTTTTATCACCTCAAGAAGAAACTCATATCTTTAGCTATCATGCTCTTATCCCCTGTTCCCCCCATTTTGTTTTCTTTCTTGACAAATGATCTGAGGGCTGACTCACTACTGTTAGACATTACATATAACACATGAAGGACCTTACATAGTATCTGATGCACAGTTGGTATATAGCACGTACATACACTTCCTTTTTTATCTTTTAGTATTCTTAACCACAAAGCCAGAGATATTGTTCCTAATTTTTTAGATACGAAAATTGGAACCTAGGGAGTTATGAAATGTGTCCTTGGTCACGTAGCTGGCCTCCAAACCTTTCCTCTCTTGGTGGCGGTAACAGGGAGTGTATGTGAAATCCACAACTAGCAGTTCCTACTGGTGGTTATGAGGCACTCAGAGTTTTAACGCTGAACCTTCAAGATGAAGGAGGGGTTTTTTGTCATGCTAATGAAGAAATACGATTCTGTACAAAATTACAGATGGAGGTATAATTGATGAAGGTAATTGCTTTTCATGTTTTTGTAAACAATAATGACAATTTGGACTTTAGTTATAACAAAAACTGTTTAGAGAACTCCCCCCCCCACTTAGAATTACCATATATTTCTTTCAAATTAAAATGGTGATAATTTCATTTTTTTCTTTATGTATTTACCTATTAAGCAGTTTTTTTTTTTTAATTCTATGATACTCTAGGTATCTGCAGCTTTCTAATTTGGGTTTTTTTTTTGTTTTTTTTTTAAGATTTTACTTGTGAATATTGGGGAACAATGTGTTTCTCCAGGGCCCATCAGCTCCAAGTCGTCCTTCAATCTAGTTGTGGAGGGAGCAGCTCAGCTCCAAGTCCAGTTGCCATTTTTAATCTTTAGTTTCAGGAGGCATATCCCACCATTCCATGAGGGAATTGAACTGTGAGAGCTTGTACTCTAACTAACTGAGGCATCCAGCCACCTCTCTGGAAGCTCAGCGGCAGCTCGTTGTCTTCAATCTAGTTGTGGAGGTGGTAGATCAGTGGCCCATGTGGGAATCGAAACTGCAGCCCTGTTGTTCAGAGCTCGCACTCTAACCAGTTGACCCATCTGGCCGCCCCTAATTTGGGGATTCTTTGTTTCAAGGAAATTACATGGCATAGAGAAAAAGCTTTATGCATAATGATGTAAATTACATTATTGTTTATAACAAAGAAAAATATAAAACTGTGAAAATATCTAATAATACAAAATAGTTAATGGATGCATTCCTATGGCTAAATATTATGTAAGCAGTTTAAACAAATAACATTTAATTACTCAGGAAATACTTAGGATATAGTGTTAGTTGAAAATTCAGAAATATGCATAGTATGACTCAACTATGTGTAATAAGTTCATAGGTAGATGACTTGGGAAAGCATTCTGTGTTCCACTAGGCTTGATTTGGTCCCTCTATTACAAGCTCCTAAACCACTCCAAGCTTTCCTTTATTATTCTCACCACATTTGTAATTACTGTGCAGTGTCTACCATTTCCACTAGAATACAGATTCTGTGATGGCAAAAGCTGCACTTACTTCTATACCCTCCGCTCCTAGTAGAATGCCTGGCACAAATATGTAATTAAGTATTATTTAAATGATTTAATAAATTAAGAAAAGAGGGAAATATGCAACTAGATGAAGTGCTGGTGGCTTTACGGAAGATGATTAAAGGTGAAGGCTTTGGAGTCTGACGTCTTGTTTGTCCTTCTGCTAGTATCTCTAGGTCTCTTAAAAACTGTTTACTGCAAAATGATGATGTTATAATACTTACCTCAGAGCTGTGATAAGAATTATATGAGACAATTATATGAAGGTACAGAGAAAGTGTTCAGGAAATGACAGCAATTATGACCATTATTATTTTTCTGTATTTTTGCAATATGCTACAATGTGAATATATTCATTTATGTTTAGAAAAATGAAATTTAAAAGGAAAACAAACAAAATTGGTATATTGCATGATTCTTCCTCCTTACTTGGAACCTAAGGAGTTAAAAAATGTCTTCTACTTTCTGAAAGTATTGTGAACCTTTTTCTCCCCCACGAATCTCCACTTTTTAATGTTTGGAAGGCACCAACAAACCCATGTTTGCAAAATCTGGAGACACTAAATTTATTCTCAAGTCAAAGTTGTTATGACATAGAAAAATAGTTTGTTGAGTGTTCTCCACACATATACAAAGGTTTGTTGAAAATCCTTTAGTCAATATGTATAAAATATAGAAAATAATTTGGCATTTAGCACTCCTGAGGAATTTATATTAAGAGAACTTTTCTTTAAATTCACATGCCTGGGCAAATAATCTAAGGGTTTCTAGACAGGAAAATGGCAGCACACCTGTCTCTAGGAAAGTAGTCACCTTTATGGGTTGTTAATTGTCTACTTGGGTAGAGGCTCATATTGGTTAGCATACACAGTAAAAATAAATTCTATATTCAGTTCCATCGTTGTCTCAAATAATAAAATTTCTGGCAGATTCAAACTCTTTCCTTAAAAATCAAGTTCAATGTTATCCTCACTGAGAAGCCTTTCATGATCCCCATGCAGAGTTAAGTTTACTTTCTTTTTTAAATAAGATTTACTATGTTTATGGTATTTATCTGTTTTCATTAAAAATGCCTCAAAGGAAAAGTATTTATCTTATTTTTTTTTGTACCATCTGTGCTTGGCAAAATGTCTGATATGGGACATGGTCAGGAAATATTTGTTGAATGAATGAACAAGTGAATTAAAATATCTAAAAGAGGCATCTTTTTAATGAAGCAAGATTCATAACCATAAAAAAAAGAAACAGAGTTCTATGGCTCAGCACAAAAATTCCTTTTGATCATCACACGTTTATGCCTGCAGAGTGATCAACACGGATGATTCTATTTCTTATTTAGTTAATTACTAAGTTCAGCTTGCTAAATCCTTGAGGGCAGGAGTCATGTCTCAGCAATCGTTGGATCCCCTGTATCCAGCACTCTGCTTAGGTTGGGAAAGGCCTTTAATTCTGCAGGTGCATTGTGCGAAAGTCCCCTTAGGAGACATTTTCTTGATAAAATGGCTCTTGATTTTCAATTCTTAAATTTCATTTCTCATTACAATGTAAGCATTTCTCATTACAATGCTTTCCATGTGACAGTAA
This sequence comes from Rhinolophus sinicus, assembly GCF_036562045.2. NCBI lineage: Eukaryota > Metazoa > Chordata > Mammalia > Chiroptera > Rhinolophidae > Rhinolophus > Rhinolophus sinicus. The sequence continues at coordinate 112,413,743 of NC_133756.1, forward strand.
TTTAAGAAAAACCATATTTACGCCCTTCAGACGAAATACATTTTAAGCAAATTGATGTGAGGTTAGGCTTGAGTTACATTCCAGGTACAGCTGGTAGATTGTCACAATCACATGAAATGTGCTTGCACTCAGGGCCAAAATCTCTTCCTTGAAAAATTTCTCAGTCTACTGGGAAAGACAGACAGATGAGTCAGCGATTACAATGACCTGAGACTAGAAGGATGTACTGGGAGTGGTGGGAAGCCAGAGGAGGATTGTGCATTTAGCCCAATTTAGGAGGGTGATAAGTAGCGGAGCCTTCCCATGGAAGGTGAACAGGTGAGCTGAAGTGTGTGTGTGTGTGTGTGTGTGTGTGTGTGTGTGTGTGTGTGTGTGTTGAGTAGAATCTATCCAGGCAGTGAAGAAAGAAGAGTTTCTAAGAAGGGAAGAAATATATACAAAAACACAAAGGTAAGAGAGAGATGAAGGGCCCATTTTGGAAGACTGAGTAGTTCCACATGAGTGGACTATATGTAAAAACTTCATCATTAAATCCAGATGTAGATAAATTTTTAAAATTTAATTTAAATTACATAACATATCTAAAAAAGAGGGAAATCTTGTCGTATGTGACAACATGGATGAACCTGTAGTGCATTATACTAAGTGAAATAAGCCAGTCACAGAAGGACAGATGCTACATGATTCCATTATATGAGGTATCTGAAACAGTCAAACTCATAGCAGCAGAAAGTAGAATGATGGTTGCCAGGGGCTGGAGGGAGTAGGAAATGTATAAACTTCCAGCTATGCCAGGTGAATAAGTTCTAGAGATCTGCTGTACAACATGGTGCCTATAGTTGCCAATACTGTATTGTGCACTTAAATGAGGGAGAGGGGGAGGGGATTAGAAAGCACAATCAATAACCACAAGATTGCCACGGGGAGATGAAAGAGAGTTTAGGGAATATAATCAGTAATGTTGTAGGGTGTCAGATGGGCACTTGTTTTATTAGGGGGATCACATCATGGACGGTGTAGATGCCTGATCACTGCAGTGTACAACTGAAGCTGACGCTGAATAATAATGAATGTCAGCTATAATTTAATATATATATATATATATATATATATATATATATATATAGTCACAGGATGTAGAGTACAGCATAGGGAATTGAGTCAATGAAGTTGTAACAGCCATATACGATGTCAGAGGGGTAGTAGATTGGGGGAGGGGAGGGGGGTTATCACTTTCTGAGGTGTGTAAATGTCGAACTATTACATTGTTTTGTACACTTGAAACTAATACAAAATTTTGTTAATCAGGTAGATCTCATGTTAAATGTTTTTACCACAATAAAAAGAAAAAAAAAGAAAAGAAAATCCCTATATTTTGAGCTGGCACTTGTCTTACTCCCTCCTTTCAATTTGCTGAGTAATTAGTGGGGGAAATGACTGCTAGTGTTTGGTAGATGTAGCCTACAAAAGCGGTATCTGTATCTTTTGTTATCATAATAGACAAGCTATCTCGCCTGAAGACAGGAAATGAAATGATGATTTCAAGCAGAAAAATAGATAATCTTCGTTCCCTGATGAAATGGTAGTGAGAGCATATGAAATACTTGAGAGAGGGGCAATTCATGCTGTAGCACAGCTTGAGGTTTCAGCATCAGTTGTACAGAGCTCGGTGGGAATGCCTGAATTTCATTCCTCAATTTTGAGTGGCATCAAAGCTAATTTAAATCAGCATGTTGAGTGGGGGAGGTAGTAAAGATATTGGGAAAGAAAAAAATCAGGTGGCTGAAGTAACAAGTTTCTTTTGTTTCAATTGCTTTAGGAACTGCTGGCATTATTTGGAATAAAAGAAATGAAAACTAACAGAATTACATGGCTAGAGAAACTGAAAAATCTTTGAGTTCATTTTTCTGCCACACGTTTAAATCCACTTGCTTGGAACAGTCTTGCTTTTTATTTAATCCTTAGCTTGTAAAATAATATGCCTTTTACTTAGTAGGCACTTAATAAATATGGATTGAATGAATAAATACATAAATCTTTTCAGTAAGATACTAGTCAAGTGTTTTCTCAGCCCTTTCTTTCATGCTTCTAGTGGTAGGGATCCTACTGTATTTGGAAAGTTCTTTTCCAAAGCTTTTCTTCCCATTAAACCTATGTCATTATGGTGGAGAATATACATTTTGGATTCCAGCAACCCTAGATTAGTATCCACTGCTCATCAGTCATAAATTGTTTGACAAATTATTTAACTTCTCTAAGCCTCTATTTCCTCACCTGCAACCTACCACTTGCATTGTCAGAATTAAATGAGAAGATTCACAGAAAGTATTTAGCACAGTGCCTGCTATATAATAAATGCTTAATAAATAATAGCTTATTATTATTGTTAATAACATTACTATTTTCCTATACAGTCCGCCACTAGTCTTAGATCTCTTCTATGGAGCCATACAGAATAAATCTAATTCATCTTTCACCACACTTATAAATTTGAAGACAATTATCATATCATTTAATTAGGGAGAGGTAAAAAGGATAAAGTGGATCATTAAAAAAAATAACTGTTATTCCATGGTATTTGATATTCTAACACTATGTTTCCCACTCTTAATATTTATCACAGTCACTATAGTGTGCATATATTTATTGAAGTGCCCTGAATATATGTTAATTTCTTTCTCTTTTGCAACATAAAACAGTGACATGATTCTTAGCTAAGAGTAAAAATGTATAGTAAAATGTTCTAAGTAGATCGATTTGTCTGAAATTTGAATTAAACTCTTTCCATTATTATTAGGTCATTTCTTAATAACAGTTGTCCACACTCACATTTCCCCAGCTGTGCTATGTAAACTTTGTCCTATGGGCTGGACAAATTCAGCCTTTTTTTTTTTTAAATGGTAAAATATAGCATTTTTCAGACATATAAAAACTTTATAGTCAGACGGGCTTATGGTTCTATAACTCCTCTAACATATAACCTTGGGCAAGTTACTTACCCCTTGGAGTTTCACTTTGCCATTGATAAAATGGGAGATCTATCATATGGGATTTGTGAGATGTTATAAGATAATAATAATAATGATAACTAGCATTTGTTAAACACCTATTATGTGCTAGTTATTATACTACAATTTATTGATCATCCTGAATTCTAGTAAGTGTTTTGCAAGGTAGAAACTATGTTTTTCAAATATGTAATGAGCATAGTAGTCAAAAGTGTTATTTTTCATTGTTGCAAACTTGCACAAGAATTTTTCAACTTCATCATATAAAAAGAAGCAGTATTGTATAGAGTGGTTAAGAACAGAAGCTCTGTTTCAGAGGGATTTGGTATATAATCCAGCCCTACCATATCCTAGCTATAGCATCTTGGTTAAATTATTTAAACTTTATAAGCCTCAACTTGCTTATTTGTAAAGTGGAGATAACACTTTTACCTCACAGGATTTTATGAGATTAAAATAGATAAGGTATTATAGTGCTTGACATAGGAAGTTCCATGTAATAACAAAATTTAGCACCTTAATTGTACTTACTATGTATCCGGTAGTATTTGGATCATTTACTAATTAACTAATATTTACATATTTATAATTAATGTTTATATATTAACTAATTTACTCCTCAAGACAACATTATGTAGTGTATCAGTTTGTTTTCTCCAGAGAAACAGTACCAATAGAATCTATATAGAAAGACATTTATTATGAGGGAGTGGCTCATGTGATTTAGGAGGCTAAAAAGTCCCATGATCTGTCATCCATAAGCTGGAGGCCCAGGAAAGATGGTGGTGAAATTTCAGTCCAAACCTGAAGGTCTGAGAACCAGGGGAAGCAGGGTGTAAGTCCCGCTCTGAGTCAGAAAGCCAAGAACCAGGAGTGCTGATGTCCAACTCAAGGAGAGAATCAATTTGCTCTTCCTCTACCTTTGTGTTCTCTCCAGGCCTGCAACAGATTGGATGACCCCCACCTGTGTTGGTGAGGATGCTCTTCTTTACTTAGTCTACTGATTGAGACGCTAATCTCTTCCAGAAATACCCTGATAGACACACAGAAATGTTTACTACTCCAAGTATAAAAGGATGTGGTGTAGCATAAAATTAAGCTTGTTGGAGGCAGAAAAACCTTACTCTGCATAAATAATATACCTGGCAACCAGAGACCCCTGTTAGAAAAGCTGCAGTAAGACAAGCTCTGTTCCTACTCTGTGCAGCTTCCTTTTAGTATCCTTTGCTAAATAAGTAAGGAAATGTGTGTGTGTGTGTGTGTGTGTGTGTGTGTGTGTGTGTGTTTCTGTCCTTGTGTTCATTTTCTACCAGTCCCTAGCTCACCTTGTACTTGATACCCTGTGAAAAGACACAGGGACACAACAAGGATATATAGGTAACTAATACAAAGTTGTAATCGGCTAAGCGTCGCCTAACTGGTGCTCTCTCAAAATGCAGTGGTGATTCTGAAGCATGAGAAATTTCATCTAGCTCGCAGGAAAATAAAGCCTTAAGATTCCATGAAATTTTCTTCTCTTAGTTATACCTCTTGGACGTGCTTTCCACTCCTATACAGTTCTTTCTTCAGAGGCAGTCCTTGGAAATGAAAAGATCGAGTTTCAAAGTCCAGATAGCTCAATGCTGATCATTAGGAGTTGTGCTTGAAATTCACCATAATAGTTGAGTGGAAACTATGTATAAAATACTGGAAAATTCACTGTAAGCCTCAGAGTTTTCATGTCAAATGGGAATATTAAATACATCTCAAAGGGTGGATATAAAATTTAAATGCTTGATGCATAGTAGGTTAGGCAACCCTCCCCCCACATTTACAACTTATTTTTCCTTCTCTAGTTATATTAGGTCTTCCATACTTTCCTTAATTTTTTGGTCTGGCCTTTGAGGCATTCAAGGCTACACTTTTCATATTGTTACTGATATTTCAATCAGTGTGTCTTAACCCCCCAGTGTTTCCCACTTGGCTTTTTGTTGTCTAATTGCAAGCACTTCTAATGTATCAGTTCACATTCAAGTTTTCCCTCAGGTCTTGACATTTCCCTGTTGAGAATATCTTTGAGGACATTCCAGCTCTGCCAGTCACCCCCTCAGGTTTAATATGTAGAAAGAGTTATCACTTCATTCACTGAATACTTTCTGCTTCTTACTCAGTTGCTTCTGTCTGTGTTCAGCTGGATTTAAGGCAGGCTTTTTATTTATTTAATTTTTTATGTCAACCTGAAATTCTATTTGTTGGAAACAATACAAGATAATTTGCTGTTGTTACATATGTACATACTTTATATTTCTAACCCAGTATTTTATACATTAGAGAAATGGATTGTATAGTACCTATATTGATCATTATGGGATGGTAGTTAAGAGAATGGGTTCAATTCTGCCTCCAACACCTACTCACTGACTGTATGCAAGCTAATTAGCTTCTGTGTAAAATCAGAATAATAATAGCATCTTCCTTGAGGTGTTATTGAGAAGATTAAATGAGTTAACAGTCTGGCAGAGTGAGTGCTTAAAAAGTGTTAGCTATTATTACTCATCTCTGATGCATAGGGAATTCTACTAATATACAATTTTAAAAAATGTGCTATAAAAACCAGACTTACCATTTATTCAATAACTACTATGTGAAGATCTTGAACAATAATAGTAATAGCCACTATTGCTGATCTCCTACAAAGTACCAGGGGCTCTGCTAGATGCTTTACCTAAATGAACTCACCTGAGTTCACCAAGGTCACAGTTAGCTGGGTACGAATAGTTCAAAGTCTAAGGTCCTTTTAGAAATTTGTGGTTCACCATTCCCATTGTAGCTAACATTTCATCCCCACACAAAAGATGCGTCCATATTTAGTGCATATTTGGTATATCCACCAAAAGATCATCATCTGTCCATTCCTATGGGATCTCTCCCCAACCCAAATTCACAGAACTCGCCTCCTTCCCAAACTTCATGTTCTTCCCATTAGAAACTCTTCTAACATCTTTATCCACAAAATGTTTCCTCCATAATTCTTGTGGAGGTGTTCTCCAGTAAAAAGAACACTTTCCTTGGGGGTTTCCTAATGGATCAGCTCATGCACTGACACCCCAAGTGGTCAGGAGGTAATGACTGTATCATTCAGCTTCACAGAGGTGTTTCCTGATGGTTGTTCCTCCGCTCTTGGGAAAAAATGTCTCCGTTCTTGTGAAGTAGAGGTATGTAGAAAATGTTAGAAGGACAGAAGATAGGGGTGATTTACAAGGTGATAATACATGGTTGTGGAGTCAGATTTGGAAGGAAATGCTGGTAATATCTTCTAGCTCTGTGACCTCAAGCAAATTAAACTTTCTAAATTTCATATTTCATTTCTATAAAGTTGGGATAAAATTAATACCTACTTCATAGGGTTGTTGTAGGAGCAAATTGAGATGGTCTGCTACAATGCTAAGGGCTGTGCTGGCATATAATAAAATGTTTTTGTCAGTTGCAATTAGTAGTATTTTTACTAAGGGTTTTACTACTTTTTTAATAATTGTCTATTGAGAATCAGGTCAGACATGGTGAAAAATGTTTTATATATGTTGGTTCATGTCTCCTCATTTAACTATGGCAGGTATCATTTTTAACTTTTTTGAGAAGTTTGGTATGCAGAAAAGTGGGACAGTAGATAGAGAGGGACTTGGGAGCGAGAGAGAATTATTTTTTAAAATATGGGAGATAAGATAACAGATTTAACGATGATGTAAAAATCTATTAAATCTATTAAAGACTGAGATACAAAAAAGATGCAAGGGAGAGAAGAATAACGGAACAGGAGAGAGAATGAAATCCGAAGCATATGTAAAGGGTAGAGGGAGGGACTACTGCTAGCAGAAGGAATGTTTCATGGTTAAACATGAAAGGAAGGAGAAATGGCTGAAGATAGGTGTTTTTGTAGATTTTCTTAATAAAGTAAGGTAAAGCAACTACTATAAATATGGGTGAAGTATGGGACCTTTAAAGAAATGGGAGAATTTTGTGTAGAGTAGCAGACTGAGCTTATTAAAATGCAGAAACATTGCCAGGCAGTGTTGAGTTTGGAGTTGGTGATCATGAATGTACGATAAACACAATTTTTCCAGTTATGTGATGTTCTGCAGAAAATTCACCTGCATGAATGAAGCAATGAGAAGACAGAGGGTATGTTCATTCAGAGCTGGGTTGAGCACATTTGAGAGAGTAGGGACAAGGGAGTCGAGGAAACCAATACAAGCTTGATAAGAACCATGGGCTATGGATCTGGGCTGCTACATGATCACCTTGATGAGGCTGAATAATAATTGATATGGGTGAACTACAGGAAAAGAGCTGGAAGCGGGTAGGAATTTGTGGTTGGTTAGTAGATCACATTTCTAATTTTAGTGGTGCTGTAGTTTCTGGCAGTGACAGAGTCTAGACCACATGTAAGGTGGGTGAGATATAAACTTTTGTTGTTGTGAAGCCCAGGGATTTAGAATTGTTTGTCACTGCAACAAAAGCTGATTAATACAGGGGATTATGTGAAGAACTTGAACTTCTCCCACTGACGAAGCCCCTGGGGCTTCAAGGAGCACTGTTTGACAACCCCTGATCCAGCCAAAACTCATCACTGTTTAATGAAGTCTCAGTTTCAGATTTTTTCAAATCTATCCGATATTGGAGTTAAAATACAAATAATGCCATCCAGGGAAGTCAGGCCTTCTCCTTGGTTAACCAGTTATCTTCCTTCTCTGTAAGCCACCAGCATTTATAGAGACAGGCAGACATCGTGGCATGAGTTTTAAGTCAGATAGACTTGAAATCAAATTCTACTTCTTTCAATCACCAGCTGTGCAACACTGGGCTAGTTACCCTCTCCACACCTCAGCTTTTAATTCATAATATAGGGTGTTGTGTAGATTAAATGATGCAATTTATTCAAATCATTGGGCACATAATACGACAGAGCCATTGCATCTATTGTAGCACAAGGCCGTCTATCGCAGCTCTTAAGAGCAAAGTCTTCAGTTTCATTCCTGCCTGAGTTCAAATGTCACTTTTTACCACTTATCAGCAAGTAGGTAAGAAACAATCTCTCTGAGCATCAGCGTCTTCATCTGTAAAGTTAATAAGGCTTGTTTCATTGGGCTGTAGTGAGGACTAAGTGAATTAATGTTTGTAAGCCAGTTGCAGTCATAACCAGGACATAGAAAGTGCTCCCTAAGCAGTGGATCTTATTTTTAATTCCGTTCTCGGCTTCCTATTTGGCAATCTCCAAGTTGAGGATACAGAAAGTTATACGAAGTGTTAATAAAAAGTTTAACAACCTATGTAGTAAGTGGTGATTTCCTTCACTTTGTTGAGAGGTAATTTAAGAAAAACATTAAACCGTTAAACCATCGTGTCTATCACGACAAAGAATTAACATGAGTCAAATTGCTTTTCAGTGAAGAGCACCTCTTGGCCCCTAGCACTCTAAGGAGGAGGGTCTTATTTCCTGGGCTCAGCAGCTTCCCCCGAGAAAGGAAGCTGCCCCACGAACACGGTGTACCAGGAAGGGGAGGCGTCTCGCTCACTTTTTGGACAAGAAAACCTGGACTAAGACAGCAGTGCAGATGAGAAATGTCTGGTGCTTGTTGTAGGGGATTACTGACCTTTAAGAGGCTGGGGAAAAGACTCAAGGGATTCCTTTTCCTTATGCTCCCTCATCTCCTCAAGTTTTTGGACTAAGAAAAATAACTGAGTGTTTATGCCCTCCTCCTTTATACTCAGAGCTCTTTCACTTTTTCTTGCATTTGCCCATGCTGTTCCCCTTGCCCGGAATGCTCTTCCCTGCCTGATTTATCCTTCTGGATTCAGCTCCCATAACACTTCCTCTGTGAGGCCTTTCTGACCTTCCCAGGGCAATTGTCTTGTGCATAGATTATATGTCTTCTTTTGTTTCCACTGCTCTCTGTAAACCCCTTTTGAAACAACTTCATACCTTTAATACTTGAAAGTCCATCTCTTCCAATAGTCCTTGGTTCTGTGTTTCCCCAAAAATACCTGCCGTGTTTCCCTGAAAATAAGACCTAGCCGGACAATCAGTTCTAATGCATCTTTTGGAACAAAAATTAATGTAAGACCTGGTCTTATTTTAACTCTAATATAAGACCACGTCTTAAATAATATAATACAATGTAATGTAATATAATATAATATAATTAATATAATATAATACTGGGTCTTATATTAATTTTTGCTCCAAAAGATGCATTAGCACTGATTGTCCGGCTAAGTCTTATTTTTGGGGAAACAGGGTAAGACTGTGTCTTATATTAAGTTTTGCTCAAAAAAACGCATTAGGGCTTATGTTCATGGGATGTCCTCCTGAAAAATCATGCTAGGGCTTATTTTCTGGTTAGGTCTTATTTTCGGGGAAACATGATATCTTTTAATGTCAGGGTCATATTTATTGACACCTGGATTGTCATCTCCTATTTCAATGCCTGCAGTACTTATTAGTTTTTGTTTTTTAAATTTTATTATTTTTTATTTTTCCAGCTTCATTGCGATATAAATGACATATAACGTTGTATAAGGTTAAGGTGTACCTTCTGTTTATGTGATAGCACTTATATATTGCAATATGATTAGCACTATAGTATTAGCTAACACCTCCATCATGGATGGACCGTGAAGGCATTATGCTGAGTGAAGTAAGTCAAGTAGAGAAATATAGGCATGATATCACCTATATGTGGACTCTGGAAAAACTGAACTTACAGAAATAGAGAGTACAATGGAGGTTACTGGGGCCTGGGGAATGATGGAATAGGGTACTGTTGGTCAAAAGGTACACACTTCCAGTTCGAAGATGAGTCAGTTCTGGTGATGCAATACTTCTCATTGCATTAATAAATGAAAGAAAGAATGAAGGTCATAGAAATGACAGCCACAGCATCACAGTCTTAAAGAATATTAGGGTCCTCAAGGTAACAAGAGATTTCTGAACCAGGTAACTAATGGCTGTACGAGGCCTACAGTTGTGCATTGTTTGGTGTCTTATATTTTAATGGGCAATGCAACTAGATAGAAATCATGATTGATTATCATGGTCACACATGCAACCAAGCTTCTTTTTGTCTAACATTATTTAGGTTGACAGCTGACATTTGAGTTGGTGATTTAGGATCTAATTCAAGTCTCTATTTTATAATTAATAAATTTAAGGATCAGGGTTAAGGTCTTATAACAACTTAAATTTCAATTAAAGAGCAATTCCATAAAGATACAATTTGATTGACTTCTTGAACACAGCCCCACAAGGTGGTTCTTAGCTTACTTTGATCCCAAAGATAGTTTCCCCAGCATGGCTAGAGGTAAGCATCATGAGGGCTGACTCATACTAACCACATTTGTAGAAGACTGATGTATAAATCAGAATGCCCATTTGTTAATTTATAAGAAATATAACTGAAATCTATGTAACTTTACTAACAATTGTCGCCCCAATAAAGTTTAATTAAAAAAAAAAGAAATATAACTGCCACATGGTAGAGACTATGAGTATTAGCTACTCAGCATGTTTTTCCATACAGAAAATTGTTTAGATGGAAAATGAAAGAAATATGTAGAAGACTGATTGAGTTTTAACACAGTAAGTTACTGAGACAACTGAGTAGAATTCAGTTACCCTGATACCATTACTTGTTATATTAATTATTAAACTTTTTATTCAACTCATTCATTTCTCAAATACGTTGAATGCTTGGTATGTTTAAACTGGATTCAAAGTTAAATAAGACATAGTCTCTCTTTCCTTAATGAAGACACAGTCTAATGAAGAAAAAATAGAGAGGTTTTTTTCCTTTTTTTTTAGTTTTTTTTTTTTTTAATTGGGGTATATTGGGGAACAGTGTTTTTCCAGGACCCATCAGCTCCAAGTCAAGTTGTCATTTTCAATCTAGTTGTGGAGGGCGCAGCTCACTGGCCCATGTTGGAATCGAACTGGTGACCTTGGTGTTACGAGCACTACGCACCAACCAACTGGGCCAACCGGCCACCCCAAGAGAGTTCTGAAATGACAGATAGATTTTATAATTTAAGGATGTACAGAGAACAATGGGTACCCAAAGATGAGTGATAAACTTCTCCTGCAATGATCATGGGAAGCTTGATGAAAGAATTACATTTAATCTAGGTTTTGAGAAATGATTGTGTTTGTGTGTATGTGTATGTGTGTGTGTGTGTGTGTGTGTGTGTGTGTGTGTTAGTATGTGTAAAACTCACAGGTGTGCTGCAGAATGGGAAATGGCAGTATTTTCTTACGGTTGGAGTATAAGTTTTAAGAATGGGGGTAGGGAAAGTAGCAAGGGGGTAAGGAAGGAGTGAGAAGCCATAACATGGAGATGTTCATATTTATGTTTTGGAACATATCTTTGACATCATTGTGGAATATGGATTGAAAGAGGGAAAGACAGGAGGCAGGGAGACCAATTGGGAAGCTGTCAAGTACAAGAGATGCTGAGGCAGTGTCAAGAGTCTGGAAATTAGAGCATAGCTAAGAGTGGGTGGAAAAGAAATGAACAGAGCTGCCTTTCCGGATACTGGAACCCTTTCCAAAACGCTAGTGAATGTCCTGTGGTGCAATGGGGCAGAAGTTTGGTGAGTCTGAGAAACTGTGATGAGACACAGATAGGCAGAGAATGAGAACTCTTATTCACTTAGTTGTAAGGGAACACGAGTGTCAAGAAGTATCACATAGGCTGTGAGCCTGGGTAGTGGCTGTGGAATGAAAGACTACCTACTTATTCAGAGTTCACCCGAACCCACCAAAACCTCCTTATAAGGTACAAAGAACAAACACATGGAGTCAGACATATACATGGATTAAAATCTTAGTACTACCATTGGTTTTCTGTGTGATCCTGGATTTACTAATGAATCTTGTTCAGCTTCAGTTTTTCTCAGATATGAAATGGGTATAAAACATTCTTCCTGGCATCATGCTAAGTGAAATGAAAAGTCAGAGAAAAAGGCAAATACTGTATGATCTCACTTCTATAGTGAATCTTAAAAATAAAAAACGGAACTCACAGATACAAAGAATAGATTGGTGGTTGTCGAAGGGTGGAGGGTGGCGAGTGGGCAAAATGGGTGAAGGGGGTCAAAAAGTACAAACTTCCAGTTATAAGGGAAATTCTGGGGATGTAATGTACAGCATGGTGATTATAGTAAACAGTACTGGGTTATATATGTTAAAGTTGCTAAGCCGGTAGATCTTAAAATTTCTTATCACAAGAAAAAAATTAGTAACTGTGAGGTGACGGATGTTAACTAGACTTATTGTGGTGATCATGTCACAATGTGTACATATATCAAATCCTTATATACCTAAAACTAACACAGTTTTATGTCATTATATATCAATTACAAAAATTCTTCCTCATGGATTTATTGAAATGATTGTATACTATTACAGTGTACATCGGTTGCCTCTCAGAATGGTTGGGCTGTAGTGAGGTATCTCAGAAACATTTGTTATTTTCTTTATTGTGTAATTCCCAGCAATCAGGAAGGGAAAGAATAAGGAAGGAAGCCAAGTGAGTGTCTGAGAAACTTTCTGATTCCATCAGACCATGGAGTGGGATGGAAAACAAAACCCTGGACTGGGAGGGAGAAAGCCAGGGAACCAGTCTCACCTCACCCCTAACTTGGCCTCTGCACTTTCAGTTTAGGCAGCCACACCGATCTTCTGAATGTCTGAATGACAAGAGAGAAACTGATCATTTCTAAGGCAAAGTTTAGGTAGGCAGTGGTGGTATTTAATTTTGTTTCTGGGGCCACTGGGCATCCCAAGGACCCTTAAACTCCTAGTCATAGAGAGCAGAGGTAGTACAGAAGAAAAGGAAAAGCATAGAGGGCATTCCCCATTGGACAAGGGTTTTCCATATGAAATTTAGTTCAGTCGAGTAACATTTAATTGAACAACTGTTGTGTAGGGGTGGGTACCTAACAAAGGACAGAAACCCATAGTCCTCATCCTAGAGAGAAGCTTACGGTTCAGAGGAATGTTCTTAGGCCTCGATGCCTCTGCTATGGACTCCGCTTTCCTCTTGCTTGTATGTGGAAATAGCTGTAGAGGTAAAGCCCTCCGGCTGAAGGTGCTGGAGTTTCAGGCTGATGACCCCATGTTAGTATGACACAAGCAGAGAGAAAAGTGAATTTTCTAGCACTGAATGTCTTAGATTGACATTGGATTTTCTAGACACATACCCTCCGAGAGTAGATGATGTGACTCTTGCTCATTCTGAGGGCTCATTCTTGAACATTAGAGTCCCAGTTTAGGGCATGCCAGCTCTTTTTTCTCTTTCTGCTGTGAGCTTTACTTACTCTTCGGATGATAAAAATGCCAGGGTGGATACATTTCAAGGAAATGAACAGTTTAAAATGTTGCCTGTTTAAAAATTAAAATTAATTTGCCCTGTGAGTCGTGAGTCTCATTTTAATAGTGCACTGAATAATTCAGGAGCTGCAGAGTTGGTTTGGAGCTTGTGCTGTAGCTTTTGGCTGTGTTGCTTGGGAAGCAGCCCATGCAGAAATGCTTAGCTTGTACAGAATGAATTCTCCTGGGGTTGGCATAACACAGAATCTTAGGGATGTAGTTATGGAAGGTGCAGCTTAGAAGATTTTCAAGAACAGACTAGGAAAAGCATACAGACTGATCCCAAACGGTTGCTTTATCTGAGAGAGACAAACTGGTCTAAGATGTGGATGAGGGGCCAGTCGCTTATGGATCACCCATCCCTGCTTAAACCTTTTCATTGTCCCTTGAGAGCCACAAGATAATGTCTGAACTCCTTAGCATGGAACACAAGGCTCCTTCCTACTTTTTCATATTCAACTTACATACTTCTTCTTTGCAGTGTGGACCTCGGGCTGTACCACACGGAGTGACTTGCAGTTTCTAGAGGCATCCTGCTAATTTGGACTTCTAAGCCTTTCACCTACTGCTTCTGCATGGAAGCCATTCCTACTCATCCTTTTCCTCCTAGAAGATCTTTTCTCCTCCTCCTTCTTATTTCCTCTCTCACCGGACGTATTCTTCCATATAGCCATTATCTATTTACAAGTCTACTTCTGCCACTGAAACCAAAGCTCCTTGAAGTCAGAAGCTATTTTCCTCATCTGGTCTCCAGTAGACCCTATTCAAATGCCTATTAAATTGATTGGGATCAGAAAGATCTAGTATTCTCAGCCTCAAATCTTTCTGTTTCCCCAAGGGACAACACAGTACCTGAAATTCCATGATTAGAGAGTTACTGCTTTTTAGTCCAGCACTGCTGTTTCTCTTCAAATGCTCCTGCTGGGTGTAGAGCCTACCATGGACTGTCATATCTGGAAGTTTCCCTGAAGACTCTTCAGATCCTCTCTCTGTTTTACATAAGAGGAAATGATGGTCCAGAGACAAGAAATGACTCACCCAGAATCACACAGCTTATTAGTGATAAATTCAGGATTAGAGCCTGGGAATTGTGACTGCAGATTGGAGATGTGCTCATTACATGATGGTCAAATTCTTCCATGCTAGCAATTAAGAATTCTGGGAGTTTGTGGTAAGGGGATGGTTGAGAAGAGGAAAATATTATATAAATGAAAAAGCAGAGAAGCCTGAAGACACACTGCACAGATTTTCATGGACGGAGCCTTTGGAGCCAAACACACATACTGGCAAATACGCCGTTATAACTTGTTGATCTACATTACTCTCAAGTTAGAGCTACAAGAAGTCAGGGATTTGTCGCCTCCGCCGCCGCCGCCGCCTCCGCCTCCGCCTCCTCCTCCTCCTCCTCCTCCTCCTCCTCCTCCTCCTCCTCCTCCTCCTCCTCCTTCTTCTGTATTCCCAATAGTTATTTCCTGGCCATGAGTAGGTGCTAAGTAAATGATTAATTTTTAAAAACAAGAGTGGGGGGTCCGGGGGGGAATGTGTGTATGATTGGTCTAGTTAAAGAATATTTTTTATGCTTATTTTAATTCTGAATACAAAGAGAAAAGCTGTTCTTTTGGTTCTAAATGTTTGCCCCCTAGTTCCCCCCTATTTCTTCATAACCCTGCCTACTATTAAGGATTTGAAATTAATTCTCTTACACGACCATTTAGATGCTTCCTTTGTCTTTGTCCTTCCAGAGGCTATGTTCCGTGCAGGACTAGCTCACAGTGTGTGCCTACAGGAGCCCCAGTTGGGGCAAAAGAGCCCCCTCTTCACTCTGTTGCTAAGGCAGCATGCTAAGAAGGAGCCACGTTCTGGTCGGTGCGGGTTAGGTCTTTCTCATAGATTAAAACCTTTTAACAAACCTTGACCAAGTCTCTGAAAGCCTCTGTTCGGAAACATTAAATTAGCAATGCAGATCCATGGACTGATTTAATCATTTATATTTCTTTAAAAAAAATTCCGATCCCAGTACAAGCATGTCTTTCTTGGGAAAGCTTTCCATTTTAATAAATTTTCCTTCCTAGAGAACTTGCCTCCGAAAGTTGTATCCAATGTGTGATGCAGACAGAATGAAAACAAATAGGGGGGAAGAGGGTTGCCACACAGGGCTGTTTTGTTCTTCTGACAGTTGCTTAGTTCCTTTTGAATCTCCGAAGAGAAAACATTTTAGCTGTCATCCCTATTTAGGAGACAATGCGGTGATTCTGAAATCTCTTTAACCCTAGTCATGGTCTAAAATAGGAAGTTTTCTTTGTGAGTGTCTCTTGAAGACTTTGGAACATACCAAGATTCCACTTTTTTTTTCTTTTTTTTTGTCAATTAAAATGTGTTTCTTAAATAAAACTTGCATAGTCTATCAGGGTCAGTAAATGGTACGTGGCTGCTAAAAACAACAAAACAACAAAACAAAACAAAACAAAACACCTATATCATCTTAGGCCACATTGATTTTGACACTGTTCAAAGTGAAAGTGATTATGGTACTTTTGAACTCATTTTAAATTGACCACAACTTTGAGCATTGCTATTTGTCTCTGGGAGCTATGAATTTCAGAAGGATATAGAAAAGTCTTGAAGGAGCATATTCAGAGGTAGATTGGGATAGTGGGAACACTTAGAAGCTGGCCACCTGGAAACATGTGAAGAAACTAGACTTGTATACAAAAAACCACCAAATAACAATAACAGCAACAACAAACCATCACCAACAACAAACTTGCTCTCTTTTCTGCTTTTGAAAGAGGCTTATGGAAGCATCAATTCACAAACATTCCAAATTTGGAACTTGGACATGGGTGGGTTACATTCCTATACATCTCAGTTCTGTGTAACTTCCTGCCTTCTTCATCCCAAAGATCTCCAAATCCTGCTGAATTCTCCAACCCCTCTAGTGGGACGGCTCCTTTGTACTCCATTTATATCCAGCTTGCTCCTTCAACTCCACTCAGATCTGCAAATGTTCACAGAACACCTTCTGTGAGCTCCTTTATATAAGCGTCTCCAGATAGGCTGGGAGGTGGCAGAGGGCTGCAAGGCACTGGGTGCACAGAGGTTTGGATTCTAGTTCTGCTACTTACGAGCTGTGTGATCGTGGAGATGACCTGATCTCTCTGAGTGTGTTTCCTTATCTGTGAACCAGGCAAAATAATAAGTCCCCATGGGGTTGTGCTTAGGATTAAGTAATACAACAGATGAGAATGTGGTTGGTTTGACAAATGACTAGCTTCCTTTTTTAGTTGGGCTGTGTGCTATCTAACAACAATTATTGGAGGACTGAAAAAAACTTCAATTTCTACCCACTTTATTCTTTTAAAAACACCTTCTAAACTCTCAGAAAAAACCCCAAAACATCATGACTGCTTTTTTATAACTTTTTTATTACAAGACCATTTGTTAAATTTGTTTGTAAACTAGTTTTATCTACTAAGGCTAACTAAGAGCTTACATTTATTGGGATTTACTTACTTTGTTAGAATTTTCATAGTAAGTGTGCAAGTTGGGTACAGTATTATGTGTTCCTTTGACTGGTTTGAAGGAGAAGAGTGGGGGCTTGGAGAGTTTCAGTGATTTGCCCCAGTACATGGGCCATGGAAGGCAGAGCCAGGATTCAAAGACAGGACACTGTGCCGTAAAATCCATGTTCTTTCTGCAGCACGATAGATTTCTGAGTCCTAGGGGACAGAGACTTTATCTCAGGCCTTCTTGTAATTCCATTACCCAGCAGAGGGCCCTGAGTGAAGTAGGTGTTCAGTAACAATTTATTTAATTTGATCGAATTGAACCAGATGATTAATTTATCACTATTCTTTGCTTTCCTCTTTGTAATTTTAGTTGTGTATGTCTTGATTTCATTAATAACTGCAAAGGCTCATTTCCTAGGACTTACCTGAAATCATGTTATCTAGCTATGAAACACTATTTTTCTACCTTTCCAAAGTGATTACAAGAATTTTACAAAACCTTTCAATTAAATTCATGAGCTGTGTTAAGTAGAATTTTCATGTTTTAAAGTTTAAAAGTAATGGAGGCAATTCTACAAAGAGTCATGCTGAGAATATATTAATTGAGACATATATCGTAGTAATGATGAGGCTCTTTTCAAGTATCAAGAGGTTTGGAAATGGTTTCTTGGAATTTATGGAATCATATTTATTTTCAAGGAGATTGATATTTACAGAAGACATGTTTCCAAAACCAATTTCAATATTTTCTTTCTATACTGACACACCTCCCATCACTCAATAGGTGGTATCACCATACTTGCATTCCTTCTGACTCCAAATTTGGAGGTCATCTTTCTGAGGCAGATTGCCCCAGAGGAAAATCCACTGATGTTAACATCAGATAGGCCTGAATTCTAATTCTCACTCTAGTTTTTGTAAACCTCTTAACTGGACTGCATACATCAGTCTCTGCTTGTTTAATCTCTTTCATACGTTGCCTTGAGCATGATTCTTCTAAACCTCAAATGTAATAATAATCTGTCTCCCTGCAGCAAAACTTTTTATTTCTTTCCATTTCTATAAAGTGAAGCTCAAAGTTCATAGACTGATATTCAATATCTTCCACAATTGGAGTTTAACTTTTAGTTTGGCATAGTGGTTATAAAGGTGGCTTTGGCATTAGTCAGATGTGGGATGGAGTCCAGGCTGTTGACATTGGGCAACTTACTTAACCTCATTCCACTTCAATTTACTCATCTATAAAATAGGGGTAGTAATAGTGTCCATCTCATAAACCTGTTATAAAGAATAGATGAGATACTACATGTGCTCAGCGTTATGATTGTATTCTCGCTATTACTCAGAGAATATAGACTTTGTTTTTTATAACTGATGTACTCTTCCTCCAATGCCCCATGTCATTAGAATGCTGGAAAGACATGTATGTGGCAGGGAGACAGGAGCTCAAAATTTCAAATTACTGACATCTCTGTCCTCTCCAGTTTAAATAATAGCTTTTGGATGATTTAGTCTCTTTGGATAATGCTACTCTTTTAAATTCAGCCTCTTCTCTGTTCTCCAAGATGTTCTCTAAGTGTGTGAGGTTGGGGCTGGTGCCACCTGTTACAGGTGGACCGGGGCCTAGGGGCCCAGAGCCCCTTTTATTGCCCTCTGGCTGTTCTCATCTCCGTGACAATGTTGTTGGGTTTGCCTGGCCATTGGCATAGAGGCTTGTTGCCACGCAGCAGCCTACCCCTCTGTCTTCTTGTACCTGCCCCTAAAGCAAGGAGAGTCTGTGAAACGGATCCTTTCAGGGACTTTGCTTCACCTTTGTGCTTGCACCTTATGTCTCCCTGTTTGGCCCCAGAAAGATGGCTGGTCAGCCAATGACAGAGTAAGATTCCCCATGGGGGGGACAACTCAAGCCAGGCACTGTCATGTGGGGACCAACAGGAGAAACCACGGGGTTCATAGAGGTAGGCACAGCCCCCCACCATCCCCCAGCTAAGGAAAGCCTCTGACTCTGTGGCTGCATTCCTTCCCACAACCTGCAGAGGAAGAGATTCCACGATGTGCTCTCCATCTATTCATATACGTATAGGTTTTGTCCCTTGGGGAAGTACATACATCCTGAGACTTACACTTCCGCTGCCTGCAGGCAAGGGTGATGGGCTTGAATCAGTTTCCTATTATAATGCATATGATTCACAGATCTTGAGATTGACAAGCTTTATCTCCTTTACTTCCCCACCTAACTAATAAAAGCTATAAGTAGGCCGATTTGGGGCTCAGTCCTTGAGGCTGGAGTCCGTTGGCCCAGCTTGCACGCTATTCATGGCTACTGTCTTTCTTAACCCTGCGCCGCCCTCCTCAAAGAGAAGTCTTTTCTTAATGTGAATCATATTAGTCTCTGGGAGAAAACAGAGATACTGAGCCCCTGATGACTGTGTGTAGGCATCGAAGGTCAAAACAGCCAGGTGGTCAGGTCATTATGAGGGTGGAATCAGTTTTTAAAAAATAGCACAGCTATGGCAAAACGTTCACTAAGTAATATTAAAGCCCAAAGTTCTCAACTTGGTTTACAAACCTTCTAATTTCATCCCTGTCACCCCTTTCAGTCTCATCTCTGCTACTCTCCTTCTCATACTTTATACTCCAGCTATATCGGACTGTTTGTCACTTCCTTGAGAAGTCTGTGCTATGCTATATCTTCTCCAGACTTGGGTTTTTACATACTATTCCATCCATCTGGACTGCTCTTCCCAGTCCCACCTTCACTTGGCTGATCCTCTCATCCTTTAAGTTTCAGCTTAAACATAACCACTTCTGCTTAATCCAGGAGGATTTCTCTGACTCCCTGGCAGAAGTCAGGTCTTCCTGCTGATTGAATGCTCCAAGATACCGTATAAATCCCCTATAAACACACTTCACACCCTTTAATGTTATTTGTTTGTTAAATGCTTGTCTTTCCATTATGTTTTAAGACACAGGACTGGTCTGTGCCTGTCTCTGATTTGTACCCAGGGACTGAGCAGAACTCCTGAAAATAGAAAGTATGCAATGCATATCTTGACAATCAACCAACTAACCAAATAAACGCATGAACTTCTCATTAAGCCAATGCTGTCAGTCACTCTCCTGTGTACCAGAATCAGACTTCCCTCCTGTCTTAGGTTCAAATGTTAGTTCCCAAACAGAGGACCTGCAATATTATCTCAATGCAATGTGGAGGCAGACTCAGCAAAGTTAAGTGATGTCTCCAAGGTTATATGTCCAGTAATGACACACTGGGAATCGCACTCTGTGCTGGGAATTTGCTCTGAGAGCAAACTGACGTCCACACATGTGCATTCCATAAACCATTCTCCTCTTTCACGGGGGGTGTGGTTCCCATTCCCCAGAAACTGGGACTGCTTTTTCCACCCCCAGGAGCTGTGCAGGAGGCCTGCAGGGTCTGGATACAGCTGTAGGAGGGCTACAGATCAAACTGCAAGACAAATCCAGGAAAGGACTTGTGAACTTTTTTATAATGTCTGAGACCCCATGCCTTGGCCCGTGCTGTTCCTTCTCCCTCGAAACACCTTTCTTCTCTTCTCAGACCCTGCTTTTCTGTGTCCCCGTGGTCTCCTGTCCTTACTGACCCATCACACTATCCTTTAGCATGTGCTATTTTATTTGTCACTTTCACACTTTGCTTTTACCAACTGAGTGATTGAATAAATGAAGACACATCGGACCTTAAGATTCACAGTTAGCTCAAGCCTCTTTCAAAGGGAAACAGATGTGCTAATAATGAATTAACACACAATGTAATAAATATTTCAATAGAAATAGACCAGTAGTGCAGTGTGCTGTATTGGATATTATGCACAGGAGTTCTGGAGTTTGACTGCCTGGATTCCAATCCTGGTTTAGCCACAAATTACCTCTGTGATTTCAGGAAATTAAATAATATTCCCAAATTTTATATTCCCCATCTGTAATGGGAATAAAAATAATATGTGCTTCACAATGTTGTTGAGGAGATTCCATAAGGTTAGCTAATGTAAGATGCTTAGCATTGTCACTGGAACATGGTAAGCATTCTATAAATGTTAGCTATGATGATAATAATGTAGAGAGTTGAGCTACAAAAGGCTGGAGTGGAGCAGTGGTAGGTTCAGGAAAGGCTTCACAAGGAAGCTGATGTTTGAGTTCATTCTCTTTGAATGATTTGAAATTTTCCAGACAAAGAAGCTATGGTTGAGAAAGATGTGAGGCATTCCATGCAGAAGAAACGATAATTGTAAGGACATAGAACGGTGAGAGAGCTTGGCAGTTTGGGAAATTTTAAGTTCAAATTATATCTAGCTGGAACAGAAGGTTCCTATGGGGTAGAGAAGCAAGACAAAAGGCTGACGAGGTAAAGGTTGGGGCCAACTCAAGAAGAATCCTGTTTATATACTGAGAGATTAAGGCTTGATTTGGTACATAATAGGAAGTTATTACAAAGTTGTTATCTGTGGAGTATCATGGTCAGACAGTTGTTTTAGAAACAAATCATTCTGATGTTGGAGTTCTGAAATGATGGAGGACTGAGTTCAGGAATTGGCAAAGCCGATGGAGCGGGAGGGATGACAGCGGGAGGGATGCAGCGGGAGGCAAGCTGACAGATTGGTGAGATATGGGGTCAAGGGACAGGATGACACCCAAGTCACTGATCTCAGTAACCTGGATTTGAAAGAGGCAGAGTCTAACAGACCTCATGCATTTTGCAGAATCTTTAAAAGCCACTAGGACATGCTGTCAGGAGCATTTGCATTCAAGGATGAAATAGTACATATAGAATTGAATTTTGTATTGAACAATCCAGGCAGCTTTAACTCAGAGTCTGTCAGAGTCCATTATTGTTTTTCTGCTATGATGCTTGATGGGGGAAATCACTCAGGAAGCACCACTGCAAACCAACAAACACATCAAGTACTCACAGCAGCAAAGGTGAAGAAGAGTGACAAGAGAAGCAATCCCTGAAATGCTATTTCATTCTGTATTTATAACCACACAACAGTCATCTACATGTACACACACATGCGTGCGTGTGCACACACACATATACTTTAGGAAAAGATCAATTGTTCAGAAGATTTGTAACCTCAGTAATGAATCCCTCATATTTATACAGTATTTTTTTGTTGATATAGCACCTTCTCCCTAATAATTCTGACATCTAGTATGCGAGAGAGATATGCAGATGTCCTATTTTGCAGATGGGGAGATTGACCCTTACAGAGGTTACTAGATTTTTCCAATGTGGCAGAGCTGGTAAGTGATTGAGTTGGATCCTGCCCCAAGTTCTCTGTCTGTCTGTGCACCTGGAGTTGGAATCATGTGTTTAGAGGCCATGTCTAGCACTCTTTACTATTGCATAGTGTCAGGAAGTTTCTCAGAGTCTGTTATTCACCATGTAGTTCAAAAAAGTGGTTCTGGTTTAAACATTTCTTTACACTGATTGGAATTTATTACTATGTTGATATTACATTAATAAATATATGGATATAATCTATATATGCCTGAAAGTTATACAGTATAATATTTGAAAGAACTCTTTTGGTTGTAAGTGATGGGAACAGAACTTGAACTTGTTTAAAAAACAAGAGAATGCAATGTTTCATGTAACTAGAAAGTCTAAGGTACTCAGCATTCCTTTTAGCCTTGGCTGGATCCAGGGGACCCCAATAATTCTCTTTATCTCTTTCTCACTTCCTTCCCTACCTCTTCTCATCCCTTCATCTTTCCCTCCTTCTATCTCTTACTTTTTTATCTCTTTTTTCTTCTGCATTGGCTTCATTTCCAGACAAAGTCTCTCTCTCTCTCTCTCTCTCTCTCTCTCTCTCTCTCTCTCGTTGTAAAGATAGTCTTAGAAGCCTGAAATTTACATGCTTCTTAGTGTTTACAATCTCAGCAATAAAGGAACTCTGTCCTAGCACCCATATCAATATCCTCCAAAACATTGATCTTACTTGAGTCATGTGCCCTCTTGTCAGCAAAGCTAGTTTGAGAAAGATACTCTGATTTGGCAGCTGAGGTCAGCAGCCCAGTGCTGTGGTGGTGGAAGTGCCCTGCCCACTTATTTACCACTCTCACCTAAACTGTATGGGATGGCAGAGTGCTGTTTCTCCAAGAGAAATTAGGCGCTGCAATTAAGAGACTGGAGAAGAATAAAGAATTCTGCACAGGGAAAACCCAGAAATATTACACTGTGCTCAGGAATTCCATAGGTAAGACAGTCTTCTAGATGGGTATGACAATCTGGGGCTTTCCCCCCGTAGCTCATCTATTCCCTGTTGTGTCACTTGGAAATGATATCTTTATCAGTTTTCTCAACTGTGAAATGAGGATAAAGCTCCTCACCTAACTACCGTATTTCCCCAAAAATAAGACCTAGCCGGACCATCAGCTCTAATGCATCTTTTGGAGCAAAAAATTAATATAAGACCCAGTATTATATTATATTATATTACCCGGTCTTATATTAAAACAAGACAGGGTCTTATATAAATTTTGCTCCAAAAGACCCATTAGAGCTGATGGTCCAGCTCCGTCTTATTTTTGGGGAAACGTGGTAGTTGGCCACATACCAGCTATATGACCTTCGATTAATTACTTTGAGCGTTATTTTTCCTATCTGTTAAATAGTGACGACAGTCATGCACGCTGTCCTGTCTTTCCCCAAAAGTGGCTGTCAAGAACAGATGAAACTGTGGGGAAAGGGCTTAGGATGTAGATAGAGCTGAGTTTGAGCCCTCCTGTCTCCTTATGCTGTGTATCCTGTTGGCGCCCTGCCCAGGCCCTCTGGGATGGATCCTTTCCATCATTTTTGGGCCCCTCTCTCAGCTTTGGTCTGCCTTTGCCACTGATGGGCCGCACCTGTGACTCATCTTCAGGGGACTGCTACTTTGCCAGCTGCTAGAAGTGTGCAACCAACGGAGGCCCTTAACCAATGACTGTGAGCCCGGCTCCCTTGCCCTGCATGGTGTGACTCAGAGACAAAATCAGCCATGCAGTGTTCTCCCACATCAGAACTTTGCCTCCCCCTGAAACCCCAACCTTGTTTGTCTCCATCCTCTTCCCTCTCCTTATTCCACTCAATTACGTTTCTCTTGGGAGCTCGTCCTTCTTAAATTACTTGCACATTATTCTCATCTCAACATGAGGGAACTTGATCTAGGACAACTGAGGTCTAACCTTAGGTAAAGTGACTTATTCACAAGGAACCACACCAGGAACCTCATTTTCCTCATCTGGAAAAGGAAGATGGCAACATCTACCACACATGGTTATTGAATCATAGAAGTTACTCAGCAAGTGGTAACAGTTATTTCTAAGTACATTCTGAGGCCTTCTGCAAGGAACAAGTGCAGGGGTAACTTTTTATTTTATGATATATGAGGGTAGCCCAGATCAGTTCAACCTGGTGTTGAGGTCCAACTCTCTACGCACCTGAACATTTCTTTACTTTAAAATTCCAGGATCTATCTCTTGTCCATTATATGGTTCTACCACCTGCCCCTGGGTTGTGCCTCTGTCCTCTCTCTGGCAGTTCCTCTCCTTGAGCCATTTGTGGAAATAGCCTTTGCTCCAGTGAGCAGGACTCTACCTTCCCTCATTCTCAGATTAAGTGCCTGCTGCAGCTTCCCCAGTGAGCATTGACCAGGCACGTTTCTCGTTTCTCGCTGGGGATGCAGAGTGGAAGGCCACCTGGGGATTGCCAGGGGGCGAAGACTCCCATATGCACAAAGCACTCAGACCCTTTGGCTCCAATTTGCTGTGGCTCGTGAGGAAATTGTAACAAGAATGTGAGTGACTGGTTGAACACAGAGGGAACTACAGGCTGAAGGGCTGGAGAAAGCTTTGTCTGATCAAATAGCGTGTGTTGCTGCCCTGCTTGAGGTGGGAAGGTTAGAGAATTTGCCCTGTTCACTCAGCAACATACCTTGCTCGGGGCTATGACAAGCCCTTTCTGCAACTCTGTGTAGGAAGTGACAGCTGCTGAAAAACATCAAGTGAAAAGGAAAGAGCCACGGGTTTCTCTCAAGGAAGTGAGCAGGTTTTGAAAGTTGTGCACTTGGTATGATTAAAAAAGAAAACAAAAGAATAGAGCACATTAAGGCAGAAAGGAGTCTAAGAGACCATGCAGTCTGATTCTGCACTTTACAGGCAAAGAAAGTTGAAGAAAAGGTTTTGCCCCAAAGCCACACAGTGTCACGGAAGGGTGTAGAGCGCAAACCCAGACAAAGGGGTAACTAGTTTTTCCATGACACCTTTCTACTTGGCTACTTCTTTCATTTTAGTTCTCCTTCTGCTGTGCAGTTGTGTAAGTACTACTTTAATATTGAGCATGTATAATTTGAGCCCCCACTGTGTACCAGCCACTCATAGACATTTCTTCTGTAATTCTTGTACCAGTTTTCTAAGAAGACGTTGTTTTACCCTTGATGATATTGCAAGGTGACACAACTTGTCTAGTGTCACACAACTACTATATGTCATACAACTTCTGTCTCTGGTTAGCAAATTCCCCACACTCCAAGGAGGTGCTACCTCTGAGGATTGGCCCCTGGGATCTGCCAGGATTATGGATAAAAATGGGGAGAAAGCAGAGGATTTAGGTAGGGCTGGGCAGGAGGGGGCTGGAATAAAGTAGTTGAGAAAGTATTGGCTGTAGGTGGCCTTTCGATTTCCTATTAGCTGAATAAATAGTGGGATTCTTTAGGATGATGGCATGAATTTTTGATCCATGGGCCACATCCTTTGTTTTGGATTTAAAATAGATTTATAAAACTTAAAAAAAAAATCTTGCCTATATTTTCTGCAAGAGAAAAGACAGGCTGAGTGCCACGGGGGAAACATATATTACATTGGCTTACATTCTTACAGATCCATGAGACCATGGGAGTTTTGAGCTTTAGAATGAGAAAAGGAAATCAATTTAATCTCTTCTAACTAAAAAGCTTGTTCCCCATTTAAAGGCAAGTTGGCAAATATTATATTCAGAATGTAATTTTATTTCCAGAAATGATTCAGTATGACAGCAGATAAAATGCCTTTATCCATGTGACCACTATTAAAAGACCAGCATGCATAAATACTGCCTATGCCTTAAGCGGTCCCCTGATGAGGTATGAAACAGCTGATGTGCTGAATGAAATATTTGCAATTCCTGGGGACCATGGATCCTTGCTATACCAAATTACTCCAAGAATGAGGAAGAAAATGAAAACACGTATCCAGAAGAAAGATGAAAGTGGCTCTAACACATTTTCTATAGTTATGATGAAAAGTCTTTTACTGTATTTACATTAGAGTATATTTTTCATTTTGAAATATTAGAACCAAAACCTTGAAAAGAAGGAAAAACACCCATAATGCTTGCACATTATATCACTTTCAATATTTTGGTTTGTGTGTTGCTAGTTTTTTTATTCTATGCCTATTCTCTTGTATTATTATAATCTTCCATACAATTTCATTCCTTGATTTTTCCAATGAAAATATCTTAAGCATTTTCAGGTTATTACATAGCTTCCCACAAGGTATTATTAATGGTTCCCTATGCTTATTGAGTGATAGAGCATAATTTATAATTTTTTACTACCATTGAACATTTAGGTTGTTACTATGAATGGCATTAAATTTTATTAAAACTCCAGCATCGCTTGTACTAGCATATCTCTTTTTATTAGGTAACTTAATTAATTACATTAATAGATGTCATGCTTTTTAAACCATCCTTGCATTCTTGATACAGATTCTACTTTGTTATGGTGTATTCTGAATTCCATCTGGCACAGTTTTATTTGAGATTTATGTGATTGACTTAAGCAGAAACATCAAGGCAGCCTTTTCTCCTTGAAAGCTCATGGCTCTTTTGTCAAACAGATCTGGTTTCGGATCATCCACATCCTAATTTTATGAACTTGAACAATTTACATAGCTTTCCTTTTTGTCTATGCTTTTATTTTTATTTGGTTGTGTATTTTGAAAATAGCACTCAAGGGATATGATGTTTACCTGTGATTAAGCATTCAATTCTGAAAGGTAATTTGAGTGTTATAGCATTGTATTGGTCAAAGTTATTAAAAATTCAGATAGACCAATGCCACATTTATGATTAGGACATTTTTCTTTGTGACCCTATATTTTAAATAACCAGTCTTTCAAAGTTGGCAGAATGAGACTCATGTAGATTCCTGCAAATAATCTGGTAGGTCCTGAAGGCTGATCTGCTTGACTGCTGACTGACTAGGAAGGGTATCAGGCCTACCCTCCTGGACAAAAGCCACACTCCCAGGTGATTCTCATGTGCGTCTCAGAGTAGGGAAACACAGTGGTAGTTGAAAGAGAATTATACAGACTTTTTGGTCAGACTGGGTTTCGAAGCCTTTTTATTTGTTGGTCTTAGGAAAAATTCCCTAGCCTTTCTGGACCTCAGTTTTATCGACTGTAATGAAATGTAATACCTCTATTGCAGGGTTACAAGTGTCTTTCATGTAGGAAGTGTTCAATAAGTGGCAGCCATTATTATTATGGTATTCCCTTGACAATGAGATACTTCCCTTTACATGTTAATGTTTCTGCAATGGAGATGCACCTCACAATTCAAGTAAACAATTGTCAGTTGCCAAGCAGAAGAATTAGGTGCTGGACTATTACATTGCCTGAGATGTATGAACTTGTCCATATGTGAAGGTTATTTAGTCACTTGATTGTTAACTCAGTTGAATTATTTGTATCAATATATTACAGGGAGGTGCATTTTAGCTTAAATGTGAATCCTTAATTATTTACTTAAATGCCTTCAAAAATACTACATTATGATGCAGCATTAAAATGAAAAAAAATTATTGTGTTTCCAGGAGAACGACACATTCTAGGCAATGCAATGAAGGGAAATAGAAACTTCCAAATTTCTCAGAATAGACCATAAAAACCTTAAAGTGGGAAGCTGGGGTTAACAGTTTATATACTTGAAGTCTGTCATTTGGGTGCCAAACAGCGCTGCTCTCTCTCTCTCTCTCTCTCAAAGCTGTTGGTTGGCTTTCAAGAGAAGCTGCCTTACTTTGAGCATACTTCCTTAAATTAAGAAAAATAAAGCTATGAGGGAGATGCAAATGAAACACTAATATTCTTCTGTATGCCTGAAAATAACATTATTAATCTTAAAGGGATGAAAAGTCCACTATCATGAGCATAATTTATTCAAAGTCAAAACTTAGTCTCCAAACTTCATTAGGACATAGAA
Organism: Rhinolophus sinicus; assembly: GCF_036562045.2. NCBI lineage: Eukaryota > Metazoa > Chordata > Mammalia > Chiroptera > Rhinolophidae > Rhinolophus > Rhinolophus sinicus. The sequence goes on from NC_133756.1 coordinate 112,441,925, forward strand.
TAAAAAAATATGGATAAATATACATAATTGTTAAGTATAAAAAGGTGAATATTTATGTGGTCTCCCTCATTCACCTCAAAGCTGTAATAAAGTTGTGTGGCTTACAATGGGCAGCATATTAGATGCTAGTATAGTGTGACAGTGTGTGGTATTGTGATTTATAAACAGAAATGTACATTTGGTCTTCTTTCTGGCACAGAGCTCCAAAACCCTTGACATTTCTTAAGTGATGAAAATGATAAAGATATCTTCTGTTATGTTAAGGAGGTAACGTTTGGAATGCCCTAGATCACCTAAGGATGGGGGCTAGTCACCAGAAGAATCAACTATGTGATTAGAGGGTTGAAACTTTCTGTCCCATCCCCCTGACCTTCTAGGAGGGGAGGGAGGGTGGAGGTTGAATTAGTTGTACCACAAGGCAATGATTTAATCTATCATGCCTATGTAATGAAGCCTCCATAAAACCCCTAAAGGACAGAGTTCAGAGAGCTTCTGGGTTGGTGAACACATGGAGATTCTGGGGTGTGGTGCTCTGAGAGAGCGTGGAAACTCTGCATCCTTTCCCATACCTTGCCCTAGGCATCGCTTCCATATCGCTATTCCTGAGTTATAGCCTTTCATAATAAACTCATAATCTAGTGAATAAATGGTTTCCTGAGTTCTGTAAGATGCTCTAGAAAATTAATCAAATCTAAGGAAGGACGTGGGAATCCCTGATGTATAGCCAGTCAGGCGTGAATACTGGTAATAATTGGGCTTGTCATTGTGTCCTGAGTTGGGTGAAGTTGTTGAAAATTCCATTCTGTAGCTGGTTGGTCTGAAGCACAAGTAACAACCTGGGATTGCAACTTGTGTCTGATGTGGGGTGGAGGAGGCAGTTTTGTGAAACTCAGCCCTCAGCCTGTGGAATCGGATGTTATTTCCCGGCAGGTAGTGTCAGATTGAGTTGAATTATGGGACACTCAGCTGGTGTCCTGAGCATTGCTTTTTAGTGTGGGGACTACTCCCCTTGCACCACAGGAATTCATGACTAAACACCTATTTAGTGTAATTATCTGATTACTTTAGCATCTGTTCCTGGACTCCTACGACAGGCTAGCCTAATTCTGCTGAGTAGCAATTTGCAAATTTGTGTTTCATTGTAAGTTTGGGTTTTATCCGCATGGGAAGGCTTGTTTTATTTCTTTTTCTTTTTTTTCCCCGCTGCTTTAAAAAGATAACAGAGGTAGAGTTATTTCCGTTAGCAAGCACTAGAAATTCAAGTGAGCTTTTCGATCCTTTTGAATTTTTGTGGGGATGCAGAAATGTAAGTGATGTTGACACAAGCTTAAGTACTAATAAATGTTTGCATTGTTTAACACCTTGTCTCTTCTGAAATGCTAGTCATACACACAATGTGTAGTGTAATTCTATTCAGAAACCACAGCACCTTAAAGAGCTCTGGCTGTCAGTTTCAACTTCAAATATCCCCAAGGAGGGTTTTCTACCTAAATTTTAAGAAGAGTCTGAGGAATCTGGCATAAACAGCCCCTGCTTATTGTAGTCCATAGTTCTACGGTTTTGGGAATATTAGACATTAAACGTTTTTGTGTTTCTCGTTTTGTTTCGCTTCTTTGTTTGCTCATCTGTTTTAATTTTCTGATCTGGTCAATGCTCCAATCAGAGAGGGGCTGGATAAAGATGTTGGGTTCATTCCATTGAAGGATGTCTTCTAAATGACATCTGTTGGAATCCTTTAATTTGGGACCTTTCACAAAGAGCATAAAGTATTTGCTAAGAAGTTAGCGTAACCGAAATGAGTTGTTCTCAATATGTTGGTAGCTTTAACAAGCATAATTATATGTTCATAGTTCTCTGCAAGACTAGAAAAAATATAAAGGAGTATTTACAGTGTTCTTTTTCACTCTTCATCGTGGGATTAGGAAGGCCCTCAGGGCTAAGCTAGTATAGTTTTCCTGGTATGCTCCCTTTACCTTCATTATATTGGTTCCGTACTTCCAACGCGCTCTCTCTCTCTCTCTCTCTCTCTCTCTCTCTCTCTCTCTCTATATATATATATATATATATATATATATATATATATATATATATACACACACACATACATACATGCATTTGCCCATATCAGCCAGCTGTTATGCTTACATTTTATGCCGTGACACCAATGGTAGAGGATTATTTTGTCCCGTTAAGAGTTACGGGGTACAGGGCAAAGAGTATCAGAATTGTAGTCGTATAGACCGGTCTATATTTTAATCATCCCTCTGTCATGTGTTACCTGGGGGATACTAGACAAATTATTTAACTTTCAAGAGCCTTAGTTTCCTTATCTGTGGAATGGGGTTAATAACCCCTGCATGTGGATTTGCTGTGACTACTAAAGTCAGTCATTTATTTAAAAGCCTGGCACATAGTGGGCCCCAAATAAATGCCAAATCCCCTTCCATTACATCATCCCTTTCTTCTCAGACTGCACTAGATCAAAGTGACCCTTGTTTATTCTCTAGAGCAAGAGTTCTCAAAGTCTGGTTCCTGGACCAGCAGCATCAGCATTTCCTGGGGGCTTGTTAGACATGCACATTTTTTGGGGCCCATCACAGACTCTTATGTCAGAAATTCTGAGGGTGAAGCCAGTCAAGTAATCTGTGAACTTCTCCAGGTGATTGTGGTATGTGATAAAGTTTGAGAACAACTGCCCTAAAGTATAGGCTTCCTATTGAAACTAGAGTCTAATAAGTTTGTTTCTATTATTATTTGTTATCTCTGAACAACTCTAAATATTGCACAGGTTACAGAAGTCTAGCTCTCCAGCATAATACCCAAGAATGCCCTCTGTTTTCTCTGTTGTTCTGCAGAGAAAGGGGATTGAGAGGGCAAGGAGCAATAATGGTAGGTGATTCCAAGATGGAAAACCAACACTACATGAAAAGTTTCTTTGTTCTATTTTTTCAGCAATGCTTAAACCATTCTGGCTTTCTTGGCATTGTCAGACTTTATAATTTCAGACTTTATAATCTAATAGATGTGAGATTGCATATATTTCTGGGTTTAATTTACATTTTCCTGATTCTAGTGTTTATTGCCTATTCAATTGTTGATTGACCAGTTGTTTGCACTTCTATGAAGTGCTGGTTATGTCTGTTTGTCACAGTCTGCTTAGTTTTTCTGTTTTTTCAATTTATTGACATATGATTCACATATAACATTAAGTTTAAGATGTACACGTGTTGATTTGGTACACTTATATATTGCAAAAGGATTGCCACCATAGTGTTACCTAATATTTCCATCACATTACATAATTTTCATTTTGTAGTGAGAACATTTAAGACTTACTGTATGAACAGATTTCAAGTATATAATACAGTGTTATTAAATGTAATCACCGTGCTGTATATTAGATCTCCAGAACTTTTTGATCTCATAACTGGAAGTTTTTACCTTTTGACCAACATCTCCCCATTTCCCCACCCTGCTTCTCCTGGTAACTACCATTCTGCTCTCTGTTTTTTATGAATTTGGCTTTTTTTGGATTCCACATATAAGTGATAACATACACTATTTGTCTTTCTCTGTCTGACTTATCTTTCTTGGCATGGCTGAATAATGAAATATATATACAGAGGGTGCCAAATGTATACACATTTTAAGATAACATCTCTTAAAATGTGTATAAATTTTTTTGTACCCCTGGTATCTATCTATATCTGTATTTGTTTCTGTATCTATATCTCACATATACCTGAATTGTCTTTCTGTGTTTTCTTGTAGTTCATTGAGTTTCATTAAAACAGCTATTTTGAATTATTTTTCAGGTAAATTGTAGATCTCCTTGTCGTTGATTCCAGTTAGTGAAAGATTATTGTGATCCTTTGGTGGTGTCATGTGTCCTTGATTTTTCATGTTGTCTTCACATTTTAAGTACCAGTCACCTCCTCCAGTTTATACTCACTTCAGGGCAGAAATACCTTCCATCTGCACGGCTAGATTCTGAGGCTTTCTCAGACCTTCTATGGACACACCTGCTCCAGCTTCTTGCTTCCTTTTGTGGCACAATTCTTTAAGCTTGTATGCCTTTACTGCATTCTGCAATGCAGAGTGTGTGGGTCAGGTGGGGCTCTCACAGCAGTTTGTGGGCGGGCTACTTGATGGAGTCTATCACACAGTATGAGTTAAGTCCATTTACTGCCCTCTGAGAGTCTTATGCACTTCCCCAGACTTTTCCTGACCCCCAGGCATGGAGCTTCTGGATGGAGCTCCATGTGGATGGAGCCAGAGAGAAATGAATCTCTTTGACAATGTCAGCACAGCTGGGAAAGCAGGGTGCTAACTCACAGGCTCGCCCTTTTTCCCATTGCTGTGGCTGCGAAGCTCTCTTTCTGCCCAAAGCTATGCTGTCCACTCCAGTGCATCTAAACTGGTATGTGTATATTTTGCTCCAACTGAGTGCTGGATTTTCTCTTCTGGACACCTGAACTTCCACGAAGGCTCTCAAACTCATGGGTGAGTATCTCAGTCAGTGCTCTCCAGGGGTTACTGGACCTCAGTGGGAAGGGCTAGAGCTGGTTCATAGGTCACATGAGGCTCCCATCCTCGACTGAGTGAGGTCTGTCTGCCTATTGCACAGGCAGGTGAGACCCCTTCTGGGTCCCTTGGCAGGGGATTTAGCACCACATTTTTTTTTATTGGTGGACACTTAGGTTCTTGGCATGTCTTGACTATTGTAAATAATGCTTCAGTGAACATGGGGGTGCATATTTCTTTTCAAATTCGTGTTTTTGTTTTCTTGGGATAAATACCTAGATGTGGAATTGCTGGATCATACTCTAGTTCTGGTTTTAATTTTCTGAGAACCTTACTGTTTTCCATAGTGGCTGCACTAATTTACATTCCCACCAAAAGTTCACAAGGGTTCCCTTTTCTCCATAGCCTCTCCAGCACTTGTTATTTCTTGTCTTTTGATAATAGCCATCGTAACAGGTGTGAGATGATAATCTCACTGTGGTTTAGATTTGTGAGTGATGTTCTCTTTTTCATAGTTTTACTTTCAATACATTGTTTTACATTTTATACACAAATATGTTTCTTTTCCTGCTTATCTGACAAATCCAATATTTAGAATTGATTCTGAGGTTTTTGTTGTATTCAGGTCTTCTGACAGAGCCCAGTCTCAGCTCATAATTTCAGTAGTGGTTGTCGCTTAGTGGTCTTCTCTAGTCCACTATAAATCAAAATCTTGTTTATTTATGAAGATCCATGTTGAATTTTTCTCCTTTGTAAGGCTTTGTAGATCCTTATGACTAGAAATAATTACTGTTGTTATTAATGCCTGTACTACATTTCATTGGTATTTCTATTTAGATCTTAATTATTTCTTCTTTGCTTACCTGTTGTCTTCCTCAGAGTTTGTGAGGCCCTAGATAGTAAGGGTGACATCATACTCAATCTAGAAAGACAGAATTAGGTAATGGGGGAAAAAAGAAATGTTATAGCCAGCCAGTGTATGAAACTAGCTTTTACTGTGTGACCTTGGCCTAATTACTTGACCCATTTTTCATGAACATTAAGACAGAATTAAATGAAGTAGTGTGTATAAAATGGATGGCATGTAGTAAATATTTACTGCGTGTTTGACAAATACGCATGCATTGACTTAGTAGAGGAATCTGATTTTAGGGATAGTTCTGGTATATCATTTAGAAATCATGTTAAAAGTTACACAGAGTTTCCTGTAGAGCCACCAATAGAGGAAGCTGGTCCCACCCTGCACTCGTCAAAGAAACATCAGCTTCAGCCTATTTGGAAAGGATTCTTTGCAAAGAACTTTCTGAGGTGCTGCTGGAGTTATAATTCTGCTGCTTCTCTGGCTAATGATCCTTTCATTGCATTGGTTTTGCTGAGGGAGATACAGGAAGCCTGGCTGTTGATTCCATCTGGAGCTCCATTGCACTGGGACATGGAGAACTTGTCATAAGGTGCCAGCTGCCCTAGGTTCTCAGAGAGGGTCAAAGAGTTACCACTTGTTCTACCCAGGAACATGATTTAGACCAGGAATTGTAACACCATGGACTATTAGATATGGAAACAGTATGTCCAAACATTTATGTAAGGCATAATTAATTAGATCAACACTTATATCATGAACAAATGATTTAAAGTTTGGAAGTGTGGCTTAAAGAAAACACAATACCAACACTCTATTTCTTAGAACTTTCAGAATCTCCCAATGGCCACCAAATAAAGTTGATATTCTAAAGACTCTCATTTAAATCACTGCATGACTTACCACATCTTACCTTACCAAACTCTTCTCCCACTGTTTCTTCTTATATGATGTATGCTTCTACTTCTCTGCATATTTTGCTGCCACTTACTGCGCCCCCACCAGCCCCAAATATCTATCACTTTGCTGTCTGTGAGTTTTCACTCAAACAGAATTTCCTTCTTGGAATGTTCTAGTTCAACCTATTCTTCTATTCCCAGCTCAAATGTTACCTTTCTTAAGGTAACCTTCCTTGACCAACAACTAAGCATTAATACTTCATTTAGTGATTGAATTAAAGAAAAACATTTTTACAGTGCTACTATATACCAGGCATTGAGCTGGAATCCAAATCTGATTATTTTCAATAAGCTCTGTCCTGTTGGGAGATGAGAAATGAGGTAATAATATTACACTATTGTAGTAGTTAGATAAAGTACTACCGCGTTTTCCTGAAAATAAGACCTAGCCGGGCCATCAGCTCTAATGTGTCTTTTGGAGCAAAAATTAATATAAGACCCAGTCTTATTTTAGTATAATATAAGACTGGGTCTTTATAATATAATATGATATGATATGGTATGATATGATATGATATAACATAATATAACATGATATAAATCGGGTCTTATATTAATTTTTGCTCCAAAAGATGCGTTAGAGCTGATGGTCTGGCTAGGTCTTATTTTTGGGGAAATACAGTATAATAGTGTGGAGGACAGAAAATCAGTCTAGCTGATCTGTTCACCAGAATACTTCTCTGTGACTTCTTCCATATGGTCTTTTCCCATGGCTAGCTTGAGATTATTCATTGCATGGTGTCTGAGTTCTAAACACAGTGGTCCTACGAAAGCAAGGAGAAAGGTATGGCATTCCTTCTAGTGGGAAGACACGTAGCATCATTTCTACCATTCTCTATTGTGCGGCAGGCACAAAGAAGCCCTCAGGTTCAAAGAAGTGGACTCAGGCCTTACCACTTAATGAAAAGTACCAAAGTCACATTTTAACAAGAGCATGTGGGCTGGGAGATATTGTTGTAGTTTTTTTTTGGAAAATAAAAACTGCCACATTACCCATGTTGTTTTCTGTTTACTTACCCATGGGCTCCTTAAGGAAACCCTTGAAACACAAAGGGTCTGTGCATGTGTCTTAAGTTTGATAAGAATTGGAGTTGCTAGGGAGATTGTGTTCTATTTTGGAGATTGCCATGGGGGAGAGGACTCCTGAGGGATGGGATGGGTGGTGGCAGCCTAGAGGAAAGGCAGAAAGTAGGTCCTGAGGCCTGGGGCAGAGAGAAGGAAGGAGAACTGAGAGCCAGTCCAGACCAGACTGGGGTTTTCTATCCAGGGTTGATGTATTAAGCCTTGTTTATCTTAATTTAGAAGTGAATAATTAATGGCATAGTAAAGAAATAATGAATTTTCGCTTAAGTTTTATTTGTTAAGCTTAAATAATCAATTTGGATAAATAAATAATTAAAACTTAAGCCTTATTGATTAAGCTGTATTTACACTTGAGTGTGAACGGGCTTAAGTCAGCTTGCTTGTGACAGGACGTTAATAGTTCCTGGGGAGGGTACTGTAGCAGAAAGGCTGAAGGAGGCATCCAGGCAGGGGAGTTTCTTGGGGTTGGCGGCTAGAGGCCAAAGATAAGATTTTGACTTCTGAGCCCACCAGTCAATCTTTCAGTATTTTGATTGCTTAGAGATGCAGTGTATAACACTGCTCAGGGTCCACAACGTGTTCATGGAAACCTGAGTTTTAATTCCCTCTGTAGTACTGAGCAGCTGCGTGAATTCAGAAAATTATTAGCTTTGCAACCTCAGTGACCTTGTCAACGAAATGAGAAGCATCACGTGTCTCTCTCAAAGAGCTGTTTGCGAGGAAGAAATATGATCATGTGGTAACGTTCTGCATTCAGCCTGGTACCGTTTTATCTCCGTTATCATTTTGTGAAGGGTGGTCCAGATTCTCTATCATCCTCCAGGTGGAACTCTTACTCTGGGAAATAGTTTCATGCAGACTTGAAAAAAAAAAAAAATGCGAGCAGAAGTTTCTGTGAGAGGAATTGCTTTGGTCAATGAGTGGTTGGGAGAATCCGCGTCCTAATTACCCAAATGTGTACAAGGACCCTCCAGTGTACTCAAGTGCTCCTCTGCGCCTTGTGTAATTTGCGGTGCCAGCCGGTGATGCTGCTGGCGGCGTGAGGAGAATGAGACACTGGGTGTACTTCACAGTCTCTCTCTTTAGGTGTCTGGCCTCAATTATGACTAGAGGGAACTCCGAACCTCTAGACGTTCCCGTGGGCTCAGCACTTAATGCAAAACAATTTCAAGTGGCACAAGTATCCCAGAAATAACACCAGAGAGCAAGGTGGGGTTGGGGAAGGGCAGTCAGGAATTCCTTCCCTGTTCTAGCTGTGATCCTGAGCCAGTGGTTTGACTTCTATGAGTCTGTTTCCCCCTCTGTTAAAGGAGGGTAACAATGCCTCCTTCACAGAATCACTGTAGGGTTAAGTAAAGGACCAGCACAGGGCTTGGTAGGTCTTAATGTTATTTTTCCTTAGTTTCCTATTCTCCGGTAGGACAGTCTTCCCAACATAAAATAGAAACTTTCTAACCTTAGACACATGTGGAGCTGGAAGTTGTCAAGTCAGAATTACTGCTTCCTGTTAGTTTTAGACTGTCCTTTCACCTTCTGCTGGCTATAGTGGTGTGTAAACTCCAACTCTTTCTGCACACACAGTCGACTAATTTGCAAAAGTTTGGAGGAAATCATAAGTATGAAGTGCAGGAGAAGCAGTTGTCTGAGAGAATCTTCTTACATTTCTTAGGAGCTTGGTTTAGATAATGAATCTACTGATAGTAGGAAAAACGAAGTTTTGACTTGAAAGCTTTTTGGGGGGAGAGGGGAGGGGGCAAACTAAGCTCTTCTTCCTTTGTGATGCACTTTTAAGATATTGCATATTCCTGACCTGTCACTTTGGCAGCACCAAAACCTAATTTTTACTTAAATCACTCACAGCCACTCCCTTCCTTCCTTCCTTCCTTCCTTCCTTCCTTCCTCCTTTCCTTCCTTCCTTCCTTCCTTCCTCCTTTCCTTCCTTCCTCTCTTCCAGCTTTTACTAATGGTCTGCTATGTCTCAACTGCTATGTTACACTTGGGATACATTGTATAACCAAGGAAATGTAAGACCATGTGATTCATATTAGTTACTGTTTGGTTAATTGAAAAAAAATCCTTAAAGTACCATTAAAATAAACTCATTCAGATGACAAAATATTTAAAAATTTTTATAGTTTTGCTTCCCAATTGTTTGGAACCTTTTCTCTAATGGCTAATTTAATAGCATTTAAAAAATGACTCACCTTCTATTTAGTGTTATTGGTAGAACAGCTCTCTTTTTGCACCCATATTTAATCATAGTTAAATGACGTGGTTTATATCATAGTTAATTAAATGACATGATTACAATATCAATTACAATAGGCAGAAAAAGATTTGGGGACCAACACCACTGGCTCTTGGCAAATTTACAACCTAGCTATTGGAAGCAAAAAATGTGTAAACACGATTTGAGCTGCTTACCAGTCCTAAGCAGTTAGCTTCAGTGGTCCTCAATCCACAGGCTATAGAGGTGAACACTTAATTCAGAGAGTTGATTAAGTAGAGATTGGTTATAAGAACTGTCATTACACAGAGAGTCAGAAAAATAAACAGGCAATTTTAATGCAGCGTGAAAGATAAGCTCGTTCAGATATAGGCTGGTTTCCGTGGGACACAGGATGGGCAGCTGACCCAACCTGGGCATCAGGGAACGATCCAGCAGAGCGTTTTATGCAGAAAGGGCACTCATTTAATATTTGCCAAAGGAAATATTCCAGGGTATCAGTCCTTGTGATTTAGGGCTTAGGTTGACTTGAAAATAAAATCTGAGTGACTCTCCCTAAAAATCACGTAGAGTTCAAGACCTTTTCTTCTCATCTGTAAGTTAAGTGATTATAGGACAATTTATAATCCCATTTGTTAAAACTGTGAAAGTGTAGCCCATACCATGTTGAGTTTGAAGTAGTTACACAATTAGGAATGGGGGGCTGTGTTTGATAATATTTGAGAGGAAGTAGCTGATTTCTGCCTGGGAGAGGATCTGTTTTTAGTGCACATGATAATGACAAAGTTAACTCGCTGCTCACTTCACCTTATCAGAAAAAAGAGCAGACAGAGGTTCCGCACCGTGGTACCTAACTCAGAATGTACAGAGAAGAAAATAATGCGAATAAATGGTTAATGAAAACAATTACTACTTTTAAAGAGCTTGTGATATGCCAAAAGCTGTATTAAGAACTTTGTATTCATTTATCCAATTTAATCTGCACCATATCCCTGCTAGGTAGCCACTATTATTATGCTTATTTTAGAGAAGAAGTCACTGAGGCAACGAGGTTAAATAACTAGGGATACCTTGGTCACAAGTCCTTGACTCTGTGTCTTTCAAAGCCCTCTTCTTTCCAACCCATTACACAGCCTCCCACAGCAGAGAAACTAGTACAGATATAGCCCAGGGCAGCTCTTCTTCAGGTAACAAGTTAGGTTGAAAAGTATCATTTTGCGGAGAGTACTCGGGTGATGGTGGGACAATCCTTAGCAATGCTGAGGAAGGAAACTTTAAGCAAATTTGGGGCAATTCTGGTATAGACCGGTCTTTAATAAGAGATAAGAGGAAGATTAGCAATGAATGAGCAGAGAGATAGTTTGGAGTGACCCCTAAATATACTATTAATCATTGTGGTGATACAAGAATAGACCATATAGTGTTTCTGATATGCATATGTTTATATACATATTTAAATATACACATTTTATGTATGTACATGTTGATATATAACATATATGACATTTGTACACACACACATACACACACACAAATGATAAGAAACTATACCTTCTCATCCCAGTAATTCTTCCTTAGCTAATCCCTCTCTTTTGTCTCAAAGTATCATCAGCAACCCCTGATAAGAGATATCTGAGCTGGCTGGACCCTGCCTAATTTAAGTCTACATGCTTTTGTTGACTATTTACTTTATACTAGGTACTGAAGCAATAGAGGTGAAGGGCCCTCTTCTTCTAACTGGAGAGACAGTCCCTTAAATAGATCATTTCAATTTATTCTAAGCAAAAGGATTTTGTTGCCTGGGGAATCATGGAGGTACCTACTAAGCCTCTTCACTGTTTTCATTCAACAAATTCTACATTACAAAAGCACCACACTGGGGCTGCTCAGATACGGTCAGTCCAGCCAGTGTGAGACAAGAAATTGTTAGACTGATTCTTTTGCAGGCGTGACATCTGGGTAACTGCCCTCAGCAGCGTTTCACAGGCGAGATTGTTTGTGCTGCTATATACTACTCTTGAGTCTGTTGACCTTGTGATTATTCAAAAAACAATGTTGCTTTGCTTTTTTTCATCAGTTAATAAGTCATGCAAATTGCCTACACGTCATAAAGTATAGTATGATGCTCCCAAATATTGAAAAAGAAGCTTCTGGTCTGGCCAAGTTCTCCCCCTACCCATCTTTCTTAACAGAATAAAACAGAAATTCATGCAGATTACAAAAAAGACAGTTGGCTTTGTTGAATTGTTAGTATTTAATGCTTCAAGGGAATGAGTAGAGGATGCTTTGCCAAGAAATAAAAGAGTGGAACATCATGATTAGAGGTGTGAATTTCAGGCACGAAATATAATTGTTTTACCAATTTTCACAAGGTTCACCACCTGGCACTCACCAAAGCTGTTTTGAGACTGCCCTTCATCATCCAGAGGTATTAAAACAATCAGCAAGCAGAGCTTTTTGTCAGCATATGATCCATAAGCTCTTATTGAAAGGAAGAGCTACCAAATACAGGATCAAGAATCAGAGTAAATCAAGATATCACACCCTGCTTCTATGGCACAGCTGTTATTTCTGGGGTTGTCTTGAAGATTTTCCAGTTATCCTGGTAATATTATGAGCATTCTATCCAAACTCTGAAAATAGATTTTGTATTATCTCGGTTGCATTTGCAAAGAAATGTAACGTCTTCTATAGTCAAAAGCTTTCTGTTCCAAAAGACACGGTTTACGTGTGGTGTTTTGTTGTTCTGATTACTCTGAAATTTCTGAAACGAACAATCCTGTATAATAAGTGCCACCTCTGGTGCAGTAATCAATTTTCTGTTTCATGTAACAAGCCCTTTCTGGAATGAAAATGCCCGAGGAAAGAGATGTTTTGGAGAGGAATCTGTTGTGCTGACTGCCTGCCAAGCCCACAGCCTCCGGCTAAGGCAGGAAGCAGCCGTAGGGGGTTCCCATGCATAGATGGAATTTCAATTCTGTGGTCCTGGCCCTAATTGCCTGGACACAGGGTAGGTATCTGAAGTGTGGTAGACTGGTGTAAGAGCTATCACCCATTTGGGTGACGGTGATTGTCTTTGACAGTGATAAACTGGACTCTAGAGTTCTTCTCCACTGGGGAGTTTGGATATGAGACGGAGAGTCAGCAGTTGCCACTGAAAGCAGAGAATACAAAGAGGACATCATGAGACATGTAAATAGGCTTCATGAAACAGAAGTCATTAGCAGTAGAAGCTGTGTGTAGGCAGAAATCCTGAGAAAGCCAGAAAGAGGAAATAGTATTAATTAGAATGACAGGAGCAGAAGATAAGGAGAGTGTTGAGTCACTATTAGCAGAGTAGTGGAGAGTCAACGGACCTGGTTGCTGAGGGAGTGACAGGAAAACTTGGTTGCTAGGGCTCTGCTGAATCTTGAATGATCTTCCAAGCTTTTAGCAATATTGTGAGATCTGGTTCTACTGTTGAAATTCGCATATTCCTTATTTCCATTTGGAGATTAGAATGAACTCAAAGTAAGGGAACCTAGCTAACAGAAGAGAAGGTCTGCTTGAATAATAGTTCAGTGATGATTTTTAGTTTATTTTATTCCTCCAAGTGAATTCCTCCGTTCTAATCCTGCTTGCATCATTCTCGCAAAACCCTCTATACTCCCAAGTAATCTGCTAAAATGATTAAAAACAACAGCAACAACAATAATAATACAGACTTTTTTTTTTTTTTTTTTAGTAGAGATTGACACAAATGACTTCTTATGTCCTGCTACTATTATATATAGGTGGCCAATCACAAGCCAGGTGCTTTATGTACCCTATTTCTTATCCCACTAGACTCTTCAAAGGTAGGCATTGCAAAACTTGTATTACATATTGAGGAAGCTGAGGCTTAGGGAAGACCACGGAATTGTCTCAGTGTACCCTCCCATTAGGAATCAGAATGGGGAGCCTTACCCAAGTCTGCCTGGCTTCTCAGTGGGTGGTCTTCCCACTGCCCTTCACTGCCCGACTGGGAACAGGCTCGCTACAAGGTTGGGCATCCCCACAGCAGTCATACTCCAAAGGAAACAGACTTGTAGGACGGAGGGAAGAGGTGACACTCCGTGGACCACTGAGATCAGCTGCAGGCTGGGAGCAGGCAGGCAGTAGGGCCTGCCATTTCTGATCGATGACTGCCACTTCATCTTGTGCCGGCACAGTTCTCCCGAACAAGCTGCATTTATTAAGTCACACAACTCAGCCAGGTGTTTTATTACCGGTATCAATTTAATTTATATGTAAAAACACAATCAGTTTCCTTTGCCTTGTGAGACATCTGACTGAAAAAAAGTGACAGATGGCTGGTAGAATGTTCCCCAATTGTCGTGTGGATCATGGAAAATTGGACAGTTGGTCTGTATTGGTATTTCCGGCAGAAATCACGGGGAAGAGGGAGCTACGCACGGAAGCCTCATTCATCCTGTTCTTCAAAATAGGATGTCTCAGGTGGAGTGAAACCAGTGGAGACTGTCGATGAAATATGCCAGCTCGTTAATCAGGGATTGTCAAGGCTCCAGGTGACGGAGGATGTACCTGGGTCTGTTGAACTGGTTGAAGCTTCTAAATTGCATTTAGAGGTCATGAGCCCTTCTCTCTCCTGGACAGAGGGTGCTAGAATTTGGTAATTTGGGATTGGTCTTAATGATAAGAAGATAATGTGAGCCGGGGAGGACATGTGAGGAGTATTTGCTCGTGACCAGGTACGAGGGACAACTTGCTGCTCTCAGGACAGGCATGTTGGAAACTGTATGAAAGGGGACGGATACTATTAACATCTTAATTTTCCAGGAAGAACCGGCCTTAAGAAAATTTCAGTGTCCCAGATCTCAAGTAAAGATGTGGGTTCTCAAGCCCTTTCCAGCCCCATTGATGGTTGAGAGTAGAAACTCCACACTTATGGGGATCATGGGAGGAAGAAGTAGGCTGAGTCTTTGCCCTGAAGGAATTCAGTCTAGTAGGAGTGATAGTTAAGCACGTGAGTGAGTATACTGCAGTATGGTGAGCGTTATAATGGAGCTACTCAGAAGATTTCCCTTGGGGCGTCCCTAGCAGGCTATAATCGCTGCTGGTGCCTTTGCTGACCTCTCCTTAGCCCATCCTCTTTGTCCTGCTACAGGCTGCATAGTTAACTTGCCTGACCTCTGCTTGGCCCTGTCTCTGGTTCCAGCTAATTGCTTTAATTAGCCTGTGTTATCTCTAGTATTCCTACTAAGGGACTAGGTCCCACTGAAGCAGACCCTAAACCTTTGGTTTTCAAAAATAAAGCCAAGGTCTTACATGTCTCTCGTATTGAAAGGAGAGGAATAGAAATCTCTCCTCATGGATTGGGGAGGATTAGGAAACTGGCATTTTGACATTTTTGTGAAAGCCTTTCTCTCTGAGTTTGGTTTGGACTGTGACCTTACTTAGCTCCTGTGGAGGGCATGTCTCTCTGTCTGTCTGTCTGTCTGTCTATCTATCTATTCTCTCTCTCTCTCAATGTAATTAATAAAATCTTCATTCTGCTTGCCTCGTAGTAAGTTGTTCCAGCTCTCCCAAATATAGAAGCAGGACGGCTTCTGTTAACAGTAACAGATTCATTAAGCATTGGTGACCCACTAGATTTGTAATCACAGGAGTGAGATGATTATATTTGTTTTTAAGGTGGTTACCCGGGTGGTGATATGGATGAAGATCTGAGATAAAAAAGGCTGATTTGGAACTGGGAAAGGGAGACCATCAAAACAACTTTTGCTATTGCTAATTTCACCTGAACAAGTCCACTCGTGTGCATTTGGGAAAAAGGAAGAAAGGAGAAAGTGGGTGAATCTTCAAGTTTCCCTGAGATATGAATGGTTGCATATTATTTCTTAAATACCATGGAATGAGCACTCTGGCTGAGACCAGAAAATACAGCTTGCAGCCTATTTCCTCGAGAGAAAATAGGGAAGAAGGAAAGAATGATTTTTAGCTGTGTAGTCCATAAAAGGAACAAATCCCCAGCAGGCCTTCCTGGCAGTGCTAAGTACCAGAACAGAGCTGTAGTACAGAAAAGACAGTACGGACAAGGGAAAATACTAGAATTATTCCAAGTGGCCTATTTCTCTTCCCTCAATTTTTAAAATAGAAATGCCATATGGTTCTATATGATAGCACACCTTTAGTGTAGTGTTATATATAATCTCTTCTTTGTTACAATTAAATTTTTTATTTGTTTACCCTTTCCTCCCCAAGTAATTGATGAATACAAATGTGACGCCAGAGTGCTAACACCAGCAGACAGAGGATGTAACAGGAAGAAGTTTAAAGCATGAGTTCAAGTAATACTAGGTTATTAGCATTTATTCCTCAATATTGAAATATACATATATTTTCCTTTAAGGACAAGGCCAGCGACATGATTTGTGGGGCTCAGTGCAAAATAAAGATGAGGCCGGGGCAGGGCAGAGTAGTCGATCTCCTCTTCTCAAGAGTCCCCTTCCCTAATGCTTCATGGATAGGAGCAACCCCCAAGGGTGTGTAACCTCCATGCAAGGATGTGCCTGGTGCTGGGATTGGGGGTGGATGGGAGGCCCCTTTGAATTGACCATGAACCTCACTGGGTGCTCTTAGTCTTTGGCAGGGATGGGTGCTGCCTTGCCTCACCCCCAGATCATCCACTGCTTGTACCCTCCCCTCCCCTGTTTCCAGGCCCTTGGAAGGAAGTGGAGGGAGAAGACAGGAGAACAGGGCCTTGAGACCTAGTGGGTGATGCCCTAGGTGGAGGTCTGCCTGCAGCCGGCTGGGGCAGGGAAGGAGGGACCAAGGTTAGAGGGGTTGGAGTGGGAATGTGGGGACTGGGGAGGGAGGCCAAGAGCCTGTGGGGAGGTGGCAAGAGGCAGGACCATGTGTAAACTGAGGCTTAAAGACCCTCCCCTCCCCCATGCTCCACTGTGCCATCAAACATCACTTATAAAACACAAATTCAAAGAGGAAATTATTAAAAATTTCAAGATGATGACTGCAGAGCATTAACCCCCAAGTGTAGGAACCCTTTGGAGTATGGAGATGTGCACAAAATGCATAGGTTGCAAGCCCATAAATCTGGCTCTGTTTCAGGAACTATCCTTTGATGTTGACCATGGACCAGGCATAGCAGGGTTCTCAGAGAAGAAAATGGAAAGTGGTGAAACAGTTTCTAGGGACATGGGGAGGCATCTGGTTAGAGCTCTGGCTCCATTTCCCCTAGTGCCTAACTTCTGACAAGTCATTCCTCTTCTCCCAGGTACAGTTTATCTGCATCTCTAAGATAGGGAAGCTGAGAGGGGAGAGAGTTTCAATGTGTCTGTGTGTGCATGTTCAAGGTCATGGCAAAGGAGATTCACACTTAACCCGTATAACTCTAAAATCCATGCTCTTTGCCGGTATGATTTTGTCTTCTGAGGTAACAGCGGTGGTGGTTCTTAACCCTTAAGAGTGTTGGAACTTTGATACACTAGTGAACTGTGTAAACCTGCCATTGAGAAAAAGCAAAAAAAAAACCAAAAACACCCCCCCCCCAACGAAAGCCATTTTGCATGAAATTTCAGGGGGTTCCCAGGGTCCCTGAAACCCAGGTGGGACCAGGTTGAGAGTCCTGAGGATGTGAAAATGCCTCACATATTGCCTGGAGGGTAACAGGCTTTCCATCAGGATCTGCTGAGTCTGCGCGGGCTGCACCGCAGAACACTACATTTTCGTTCTTCTCTTACTATTCATTGGCTGCCTCAGCCAAAGCCTTCATTTCTGGCTTCTGGTTGCTTCTGCCCATATTTTCATGGTAGGATCCCATCTTCACCGTACTTGTCCTCCATGGGTGATCTCCCTGCCTTATAGCCACTCTGTTAGACACAAGCCGTCCTTTTTGAAGAAAAACAAGAGCAGTCTTTTGAGATGCATCCCTGTAAAGGACATCGGGTGTGACATTAAGCTTCATTCTCTTCTGGTACAGAGAGCCACGATCACACCAGGCTAAGTCATGTGCTGGGACCCTCACTGCACCTTGTCTCCAACGCCAGGCACTGCTGCAGGCAGCTCAGGGCCCGATAGATGGCGACAGTAGCCCAGAAATGATGTCCCGAGGCACGTGCCTCTGTGCGTGTGTGTTTGGCTTGGTCATGTATTATTGATGAGGGGAAATTAACTTTGAAAACTTCTTAGTTTGCCCCCAGCAATATACGCGGTAAACATGATTTTTCTCAATACAAGGTAACAAATAGTCTTTCTAACAAATTAGATGAATTCTGATGTCTGCTTTCTGGTACTTTGGAATTATGTGTATTTGGCTTAAAAAAATACTATTAATATTCAAAGTGCCTCTGCTTTACAGATCAATGTCCAAGTAATCCTGTGAGGTCTTGGGGGGAAACAGTGCAATCTTGATAAAATTCAAAAGAGTTAATCTGGAAATTTTGTGTTGCTGCTTAAAATTTTGTATTATCTGCTCTTGTCACAGTACAGTGTTGTGTTAGACTCATTGTGTGTGGTGGGAAATGCATTCTCCTGTGGAGTCAGTTAGATATGAATCTGAAAGCCATTTGGAAGTTGTGTGATTCTGGGTGAGTTACATTTGCTCAACCTTATTACTTCATCTGTAAAATGGGTTTATGACACCTACTTTACAGATTTGTTGTTTATACTACATGAATAATGTGGAATACTTGAGGCAAGGTGAACATTCAATAAATACCAGTTCCATTTCTCTGTGTCACATGTTGCTGGATTAAAGATATGGCAGAATACCTATGTTTAGTGGATCTATAAGAGAGTTTTCAAGTGAGAAGTTGTCTGAAATAAATGTTTCAATATTACGCGAGAAAACGAGGATAAATAGAGAGGTAACTGTGTTTTCATAAAGCCATTAAAGTTCTGTGGCAGGTGAGACCGGGAGACAAGGACCATATTAGTCATGGTGGCTCTGGACGGTGCATCCTGCAGACATAATGTCACAAATGAAAACTACAACTGGGAATGACTTCTGTTAGAATAACAACTAAATTTTGCACCATGGTAGAGCAATCACTTAGGATTGGGTCAGTGATTGGGTCAGATCTCAACTCCAGCACTTCCTCATTAGGTGACCAGGCTGCTGGTTGCTCATAACTCTCAGTTTCCTTGTAGGTAAAACGTGGATGATATCATTTACCCGTTCCATGACAATAGCATTGTCTTGAGGGTGTAGTGAGTGAGTGTATGATAGCAACTAGGTCAGTGTGAAGCCCATGGTAAATAGTTTTTATGGCTGTTGAAGTTACTGTTGTATGTCAGGATATTGCAGTTGGTTGGGCCAACATTGCTTACGCTAGAAAATCTAGGATAAGGTTCTTGTTCCGCCCCTTAATGTGAATTTGGGTAAATCACTGACTTAGTTTTCTTCTTGATACATGCTGATCAGCATAGTTATAATCCCTGCACCGGCCACCTCAGAGGACTTTTCTGAGTGTGGGATAGAGACTAACTTGGCTGTAATTCAGAGGTGTGGATGGAGAGGCAGAAAGTCTTCTTTGGAAAAATCAGGACAAAGGAAGCCTGGGGTGACTGTCTAGAGAAGAAGAACAGCTACAGAGGAAGAGGATGGCATTGAGCTAAGAACAACAGGATGGCCTCAGAAGGGAAAAGGGCTGAGATTACTCCTTGTTTCTTTCACAAGGAGGATATGAAGGGAGAGCAGCAGATTCCACAGTGACCCACGGAACCTTGTATACAGCTGAGGACGTGTCACGGACAGTAAGCAAGGAGACCTGTGGGAAGAGGAATCTATGATGATGCCGAATCTAGATGGTGCCTGGGAAAATGACCCAAGGGGTTTCTTCTCTCCTCAGCCCTCTGACAAGTGAAGGGCAGCTACAGATAGAGGTCTAGGCAGAATGGGGAATCTTGGGGTCTGTGTGACACTACAAACTTGATTACTGTTATTTATGTTTTCTGAATTTTAATTATATTTGTCTTGGGCTAAATTTGTAGTTAGAAGAGATTTCCAACTTGTCAGATATTTCCAGGAGGGGAAAACGTGGTACAGTTGACAACAAAGGTCATATGCCATGCAATTAATGTTAGTAAGCATTGGCCTAGCTGTGAGGTATCAGTGCTTTGTAAACTGTGAAGTGGCATACAAATGCTTGTTATAAGCATGGCTATAATTGCTATGTCTTGAGTGGCAGCATTTTGAAGTGGACAGAACCTAATTATGAAAGGAGATGTTTTTGGTTCTGAATCTTGCCTCAGCCCCTTACTGGAGGTGGATGTAAGTAAGGAAGAAATCAACTCTAGGTGATGGAGCAGAGTACAAGCAAGGAGAAGAAGGTAATTAAAGAGAAGGTCACCAACCTCAGGTTCAGGCAGTGTCAGCAGCAGGGAGATCAAACAAGAAGTAATGAAGGTTCCTCAAGCAATGGGAATTTAGGAACAGGCAATATTCAGAGACCTACACAGAGAGGTAGGCAGTCAGACTCCAGGAGGTCTGTTAAGTAGCAACTCTCAGCTGCCTTCTGAGATTTGGGGGCAGGTGTGTAGCCTTTGGTGTAAGTGGAAAGAACGAAGGAGGGTCCTAGTTCTATTCATTTGCTCAGGAAATGTTTACTGTGCATGACCTGTATATCAAGTACTATTTCAGGCGTTGGAGATATAGATGTGTAATGACAGCAAAGAGTCCTACTTCTGTACCCGAGAGGAGAGATAAATCAAAACCCAAAACCACCACCACCAACAAAAGGAACAACAAATCCATAACTAACGTAGGGCAGATTCCTGGGAGAGACTCTGGGATGGAGAGTTGCCTGTAGGCTCTCCTACAAGAAGGGACGGAGGAAGCAGGATTGAGGAGAGGGAGAAGTTGCGCTGAGACCAGTTATGGTAGAGGCCTTGGCCAATCCTGCTTGATGCTCTAGAGTGGGAGTGGTCCTTCAGAGATGGCTCACATTGTGGCTTTTGTACCTTGTATCATTCAGTCATTGATGGAGGCACGTGGGTACCAGGGAGGGGTACAACCTTGGTTGAGACAGCTCATTTTAGTGGAACGCAATTACCATGGAGGAACACAATTGTGAGCCCCCAGCAGCCAACACTCCCAGCAGCTGGAAAGATGAACATCTTGGACGTGAAGGGGTATCTGGATGGCCCACCAGAGCATCCCTGCAGTTCACTGCTGGTGCCCTGCTTGCTTTAGGAAGTTACCTGGTATTAAAACAGCTGGCAGTCTTTTTCTTGCAGATGCTGCTCCAACATGTTAGTAGCTTCTTTCTTGAAGGAAATACATTGCATCTTATATTTAACAATGAACTCTTCTTACTGTCTTGCGCTTTCAATTACTGGCTTGCTCATGTGTTTTTCTTTTCATGTTCTGAACAATTCAAAGGGCTGCTTTTTTAGTGTTGTTGTTTGTTTCTGAATCTTTTGTGTCTCGTAGAGGATAGCGTGTTTCCTATGTGTCCAGGACACACTTGGCACTCAATAAAGTGTTTTCAGTGATTGAAAGAGATAACTATAGGAAATGAATCAGTCGTTTTTGCGGATACCTTGGTTGTACACCTAAACATTCAACAAAAATTATTGAAGGCAATAGGACAGGAGATATGGGACATACAACAAATCTGTAACAATCAGTTGGATTTTTACTTATAGTCTGTTAATGTAAAGCTTGGAAATTACTGAAAAACAACAACACACCACTTTACATGAAACTAGCCAATGTTCCTACCTCCCACATTGCCTATTATTTCTGTATTTATATTTACATTTTTCTAAAACAGTAGGCATTTTTTTTTTAAAAAAACAGAAACAAATTATGTAGCTTCAATGGGAAAAGCAGAAGAAAAAATGCATAAAAGGAGAGCTCTGCCCTGTTCCAGTAGGTAACACTAATTATCATAAAGATGGTAATATCCCCTAGTTCATATTTTTATCTAGTGCAATATTAGAACCTTCACAGGATATTCCACAGACCTTGGAAATTTTGAAATGAAAATCCTTATGTAAGAGTGGGCAAGAATACCAAAATCGTTTTTTAAAGGTAATAACAATGTCATTGCTATATAAGATTTTAAAACATTTTAGAAAACGGCAATTATCAAAACCACATAATATGGAATTGAAAATTTAATAAATTCAGAAATAGATTTCAATTACTCTTGTAGACTTAATATTTGTTAAAGAGACTGACTCCATCTAGTGCCTCAAGAATTTAACGAAAGTATTATAGAATTACAGAATTGTACACCTGAAATCTATGTAATTTTACTAACAATTGTCACCTCAATAAATTTAATATAAAACAAAAAAAGAAAGTATTATAATAATGAGGAAAGAAATGATACTGAATGTGCTTTTGGGCAGTTGAATACCAGTACAAAATGTATTAACTCGAATTCCTACCTTATTCTACACGCCAAGATAATTTTCAGAGGGATCAAAGAGTTAAATACTTCTTTTAGAGCCTGCAAAAATCTAGAGGGAAGTGAAATAGTAAATTTATGCCAATTTTGAATGGAAGATACATTTTTGCAAGTCAAAATATAATAGAAGAAATATTGAAAATAAACTAAAAGGTAGGAAACTAGATATATGGCAATCATAACTGATAAAAAACTAACTGATTACATAGCAGCAACTATTACCTAATGCTTAACAGCTTACAAAGTTTTAGATCTACTAAAACCTCCCTAACTCAAAGTGTGGTCCTCAGAGTAGCAGCGTTGATGTGAGCTGCAACTTATTAGAAATACAGAATCCCAGGCCTGACCTCAGACCTACTGAGTCAGTATCTGAAGTGTAACAATATGCCCAGGTGATTCACAGAAGCATTTAAGATTGAGAAACTCGATTCTAAATAACTTACTGAGAAAACTGAGGCTCGAAAATGTTTAGTAACTTGTCAAAGTTCACAGAGTCACAGGTAATAGTGGAATTTGATTTCCAGGTGTTTTAACTACAGATTCCTTTTCATTCAGTTATTCATTTATCAATTGACAATATTGACTGGTACCTATGCACGGGCATGGGCCAGGGCTGGGGATACCTCGTGCCCATGTACCTGATCTGCATGGGCCCTTTCCTCGGAAGCATGGCTGCTGAACGAAGGTGCTTCTGAACTCGTAATTCACTCAGTACTTTTCATGTGCCAAGCACTTTTCTCGGTTCTAGGAATAATACCTTTGTCTCTATCTAAAGTACCACTTCTTCTTTGCACATGGAATACCCTATGCTTGGACGGTCTTTCCTCTTCTTGTCTGCTTCAAAATCCTTTTGGGCTCAATTCACTTCTTCTGTGAAGGCTCTTCCTCCCCAGGGAGTGTGAAATGCATTTTACTTTGAAATCCTATAGCATCTTACAGCTCATTCCGTATAGCATTTACCGCGTTGCCATGTTTATTTACATTTCTTCTTCACCATTTCTGGCCCCTACCTACCACCATCCCTAACCACCAGGGCTAGGAACTTTGCTCGTTTATTTCTTCATTTTTGTATTCTTGAGTCTTGCTACAAAGTCTGTTATAAACTGCATACTTAATACACATTTGCTGAATATAGTGGGTAAATAAAATGTTATAAAAAGTTTGAAAATTCCAAGATCCTCGTGGATAGAAAGTCAGAGCTTGAATCCCATGTATCCAGTTTTAGCATCTTAGCAAATTTGCTGGATACACATTCACCAATCCGATTCTTTTCCTACTATGTTTGTTCTTGTATATATATTGCCAGTATATATTTTGGGGGGTAGTTAACTATGAAACATGTTTGTAACATGTTTATGAAACAGGAAGGAGGGTGGTCCCTTTGACCAGGTGGTAATCGGGGGCTTTATAGAGCAGGTGGTAGGGATCTGGCTCTTGAAGGAGAGAGGCTTAGGAAAGGATTGGAAATGAAAATGACATTGATTTTTAAAACCATTCAGATATACCTAAGGACATTTCCAGAATTGTGTAATTCTATCTATATCTATCAGCCTGATAAATCGTCCACTTTTGAGCAAACATCACATTCCTCTGACCACATTTTCATGACCTCTAGGGCTACTTGATTCCAATGGTGCATGACCTATAAAAGTGGCAGAAAATGCCCAGAGAAACAGCAAAAATGGGACAGGTCTTTGCTGAAATGCTCATCATTCACTTCTTCTCTGGGGAGGAGGAGAAATGGACTCTGGCTGGATGATGGGCAAGTGGAAACCCAAAAAAAGGGAACAAGAGGCAAATTATGCTGCTTCTGTCACTGAGCCCTGCCACTCTGATTTGGCTCATAAATAGACTCTCTAGATCCAGTGTAGATGTAAATGTTTGAACTAAGTGCCATTCTTATGTTTTGGCTCAGGGTGTTAACCTCCTTATCTAAATGAAAAAGATTTCCTCAGCTTTTGTTTGTTTGTTTATGATCATTAAAAACAAACTTTACATTGGAGTGGCTTCGTCAGGGCAATGGAATTTCTTTTACTGAAAATGACCTAAGCCTTTTGGCTTGGTCAGTGCGTCGACCTTCTTGACGTGAGCCTTGTGTGGATGAACAGTCAGGGGAAGGCTTGGGTGTGTAGACAGAAGACTGGGTGAAATCTCTACTTCCCGATAGTGTGACCTTTGGTACATTATAACTTTCTGAGTCTCAGGTTCCTCATCCCTATGAAAGAAGGGTCATAATGTTCAACCTGTCTTGTAATGTGGTTTAAATGAAGGGTCTATGTTGGGGGCTAAGTGGTAGTTCAAAATGTTTCTTATCAGAGATCCCACATCCCCTGCTTGGGACTATCAGGGGCCAACAAGAAGGACAAGGTCAAGTGAATGCTTGGTGGTGGTGATGTTTTTAATTATTAGCTGAAGTTTGGTTCCAAGTCCAATACATAGATTTCTCCTGGTGAGCTGAGGTGACCCACGCAGAACCATGAGGAATCCTTTCATTTTAGCTGAGACAGATCATAGGTCTTTTCTAGGAGCAGGCAAAGTGGTCTTCTAGTCCTCTTCATCCTCAACGCATAGATTGACCATCTTGGCTATTTGGATTTTGTACAAATTTAAGAAAAAATACACCAAGGCAAAGAAGGGGAAATGAGGGGCTCCCCTAAGGTCTGGAGGAAAGCTGTTATAGTAATAAACCAATATGGTGAGCACTCCGTCTCCGTGAGGCTTTGTATGAAGCATAATCTCACTTCACCTTCACAACAGTCCTGTAAGGTCAGTGTCATCCTGCCCACTGTATAAGTGACGAATGAGACTTGGAGAGGCGAGAGGATGACCGGGCTCACTCACTCACTGTCTGTTCAAGGGATTTCGTCTAGCAGGAGACGAGCCCAGGTCTGCACTCAGTCACCGAAGTCTAGAGCCCAAATGTGTCACCTGAGGCTGTATGGAAAGGGTCCCCTGTGTTTTGTGTTTCCATGTTTGCCCGAGGAAAACACGTCCAACCTTTTTAAAGTCACAGGATGATATAAAAATGCACAGCATCATCCTTCAGAACTCTTAAAGCCTATAAAGCTATATTATTAAAATGACAGGGAACGTTTTTATCCAGTAGATGAAAACATTACCATGAGAGCATTGGAGCAGAGAGAAGCCTAATCTCTCTTGTTGCCACTGTGATGACAGGTATTATGTTCCAGGTGCATGAAAGATAACACGGGTGCCTCACCATGTAATTATCATTGTTTCCTTGGTGTTATCATAAGTAGCGATGATCAGTAACACTTGACATTTGGTAGTAACTTGGTACAAAAGTCTGTCACTTTGGCTTTATAATTTGGGGTAGATGATGATGGTATTATGTCATGAATCCTGTACTACCAATTGTTCTTTCTCCTGTGAGGCTCCTTAGGGGGCCATATACACAGGGGACAATAGCAGATTGGGAAGCAAAGTACCACTTTGTCATTAGCTGTACAAGTACCTGATTCCCTAAAATAAACCTTTGGTAAGTGTTAGGTAGGGACTTTTGGCTGAGGTCTGAGGCCTGAGCGAGGCTGTTATCACCCCTCCTGCTGGCTGCATGAGCATGAGAATGGTACAGGCCTTGGCTAAACTTTCCCGACCTACTGAATGTGTGGAGGAGGTGAGAGAACAAGAACTGTGAGAGGCCTGACCCTGCCTGCTTTGTTTTATCACATAGATATAGAAAGCAGCCCAGTGCCAGATTGCTACACTATTAACATACAGTGGCCCTTGACAGTTTCTAGGACTTGATCTATTATATTATCTACTTTGCCCGTGGAAAGGAAAGTACAGGGATATGGCTGGGGAGGGGAAGATGCCTCTATACTTTGTAGAAGGTATGCTGCCAATATACCAATTTAACTCTGTTCTTCATTTCTTCTGAGAAAATACAATAGTGTGTAATTGCTCTCTTTCTTAACAGCTCCTTAGCCTGGGCTAGGTTACTTTATGTGTCTAAATTTCCAGGTGCCAGCTACAATGGTTTCTGACCTAGATGTGAACACTACTAGATGCAGCATTGTACATTCTTTCAGCTACTCAGAACGTCCATTTTCTGGTAAACCATCACTTAGGTATTTTCAGTTCCTTTTTAATTTTGTTGGCAACATAAGCAGTTGTCTGTTTTTGAGAGTCCGTTTCTTTTCCCCCCACAAAGAAGCAAAGTTGGTGTCACTTCACACAGCTTAGTCATTAACCACGATGAGTGATGATGGCCATCCTCTCTTTGAGGTGGGGTCATGGGGGGAGACCAGGTTCATTCATGAGTGAAGCAAACTTGTCCCTACACAACCCTCAGCACCTGAGATTAAATTTATACATCAGAAACATTAAACATAACCAAAATATTGGGCTCACTTGTGGAAAGTTGAAAGTGTGAATTTTCAGACTATAAATCATGCTGTATTATTTTTAAATTAAATGAATAGTGGTTAAGATCTTGTGGTTTAGAGTTAGTCACACCTGGCTTTGAATCTCTGGCCCTGATATTTAACAATATTGTGACCTTGGTCAAGTTTTTAAAACTCTTCTAACGTTAGATTTCTCATTTGTGAAATGGGAATAATAATAGGACCTACAACTTCGTGTTACTATAACAATTAATTAAATAATGTATTAGATATTATTTATAAAAATGTAAAACACTTAGAGCTTCTGGTACATAGGTTTTCTGTTATTATGATCTCTTACAATTTTCTGGGTGTCAGCCGTAGAATTGATGTGAGAGGTCCACTCCTGGTGCAGGCAATAAAGTAAGAATATACAAATGATAATAAAATTGACTAAAAGTTGTCTGCCGTTCTTCACCATGAGCCAGCAATCCTAATCAATGTCAGTGATAACATACTCCCTTACTTAAGGGCAGACCAGTTCTATCCCGATTTCTTCCGTGGTACATACTGGGAATGGATGTCTTTATGACATGGTGAATCTCCAGGTTCTCTGTTGTGATGCAACTCTGCCATTTTGTATTTTGTCCCTTGTTTTACCACAGTGCTTGGTATAGGCCGTTATAGAACCATCAATAATGGTAGCTACTTCAGTTTCTCAATGACAAAAACTTCTTTTGGTTTCTAGTTCAATAACTATTTTTAGTCATAGAACTCTGATTCTTCTCTTTTATTAGAAAGATCTGTTAGCTCTACTTTATAAAGTGTATCATAAATCTGTTCCCTACTCACTAGTTTTACTGATGCTAAACTCATCCTTCTGGAATATTGTGTTAACTTCCTAACTGGTCTCCCTCCTTATACTCTTACCTGCCTATAGTCCATTTTCCAAGTAGCAGCCAGAATTTAAATTTGAAATATAAGTTGATTTACCTCATTCTTTTGCTCAGCACCCTTCCAGTGGATCTTCGTCTTATTTACAATAAAGTGCAAACTTTACTATGGCTTATATGGCCCTGTATGATCTGGCTCTTTGCACATCATCTCCGACCTCTCTCTCTTGGCTCTCTTTCCTTGCTCATTTCACTCCAACCACCCAAGCTTTCTTGAACATGTGAAGCTTGCTTCTGTCTCAGGGTTTTCTAATTTGTTTTCCCTTTGCTTGTAATACTCTATATCTAGATCTTTGCATGTTTCACTTCCTGACTTTATTTGTGTCTCAACACATTTCTACTGTTCAGAAAGGACTTTGTTGACTGTTCTATCTTGAGTGGCAACCCATCTATAGAAAATGCTATTGGATCCCACCCACATCTTTGAGCTTACTTCAGATGTCTTTTGTAGCTTTGATGGACAATTTCCTGTACATGCAGGTAGCTTTCTACCCCAAATATTTTCATGTCTCTGTAGGAAGATTATCTCAGAACACAAGAGTTTGCTTGGCTCGTAGGTGTGATGGACTGGAAGGACTAGAGATACTGTCCTAAGGAGCAAATTTCAACTAATTAGGGGCAAGATTTAGTGTATACACAACCCACCTTTCCTCTTGGTGGGAGAATTCCAAGGTATGTGTTCTACAGTCTCTCTGTGGATCTACAGTGGGATTTATTTCCAGTTGCCCACATGGCAACCCATTCATCCAGTCATTCTTTTTCCGGTGAGGAGCGATTTGAATCTTCCCCATCCCAGATTTATTGAAATGTGATTGACAAATAAAAATTGTATCTATTTAAGGTGTATAATGTGATGATTTGAAATACATGTACATTGTGAAATGATTGCCACAATCAAGCTATTTAATACATCCATCATCTCACATTGTTACTTGTGTGTGCGTGTTTGAGTGTGTGTGGTGAGACTGCTTAAGATCTACTCTCTTAGCAAATTTCAAGTATACAATACAGTATTATTTAAGGCATTCTTTATTTGCTTTTCTCACTCCACACTCCCTCACTTTGTTTCCTGGGACCATGCACCAAGTAAACTATTAGTACTCAAATTCTTATCTCAGGGTCTCCTTTTGGTGGAAATCCAACCAGATACCCTCACTCGTCACTTTCTAGTCCTTATTTTTTCCTGCTTATTATGCACATATGAGCTTCATGAGGACAACGTCTTAGAACACACTGCTATATCTTCTGTGTCTTGTACAGTCCCTGGCTTTTAGGAGGCTCTCATTAATCACTGTTGAATGAATGATTAAAGAATAGGGAAAAACCCTTCAATTATTTACTCCTTTTTGTGAATGATTTGCTTCAGACTTAGAAAAAGTTAATAGAAACTGGCAGCATAGTCTAACTCTGAGGTTTTAAATTTAGTGAATGTCTTCTTTAGTATGTTAGTTTATCATTACCATTATTTTATTTCAACATTTCTTGAAGGTACACTATGGATGTGTACTAAATATTGTATTAGGTTTTTTATAAACCTTGTCTCCTTTAATAATTGCAACTTTTCTGTAAGGTAGGTTTATTATCCTTAGTCTAAAAATGTGGAAATTAAGGTTTATTCAAGGTCACAAAGTTTATATGTAGAGGAGTTGGGGCTTAAACCCCCATGTGTCTGATTTGAAAGCCTACAACTTTTCTTCATACATCATCCCTCCTAGGAAATAATACAGTTATAAATGGTAATTTTATTTTAGTTTTGTGTTAAGCCAATTCTAAATTTTAA
The DNA here is from genome assembly GCF_036562045.2 of Rhinolophus sinicus. Classification (NCBI taxonomy): domain Eukaryota; kingdom Metazoa; phylum Chordata; class Mammalia; order Chiroptera; family Rhinolophidae; genus Rhinolophus; species Rhinolophus sinicus. The sequence continues at coordinate 112,471,072 of NC_133756.1, forward strand.
ATTGCCCAAATGGAAGAGAGTTGGTATATGTCAAGTCCCAGAAACTTTCTCCAAGCACAAGAAAATAGCTGTTATAAGAAAGGACAATTCCATGAACTACTGTTTCAAATATGTAGGCAAAACAGAATGACTTTTTATGTTTGGGTCAATGCTCTGTTGCTTTGTTAGGAAGGTGAAAAGAAAGGAAAATACCTGTGGGAATGCTGCAACAGATTATGATTTGGTTACAATCATATATCACGATAGTGTCAAATGTGTCTCGTTAATACATTTGTAATAGCAGAATAGTTGGGAAAATTTTACGGTACATGTGGAATTGAGGCAGAGTGTTCAAGATTTTACTTCTAAAGTGAAATTTCTTCAAGCAAATAATTTTCAACCTCAGAAATGATAAGAAATGGCTCTCACTTAATTTCTAATTAAAATAGGGCATTTACTTAAATCTGGATTACGGAAGAAAAGTGATACATTTGAATAAACAATATTCCTTCTTTACATATTGAACAATCCTTAAAGAGAATGCTAAGCACATTTAAATAAAATAACTGATTTTCCTACTAACCATCTAATTTTAAGTTAACAGAAGACAAAATTATCTCAGGAATCCTAAGCAAGCAAGTATTTCAATAAAGAAACAAGAGAAATTCAATGTCTTTCTTGTCCTTGTCTGGGAGAACAGTGTAGAATGGTTGAAAGGGACATTGAACCAGAAGTCAGAGACCCATGGTTGGTTCTGGCTTGACATTAATAAGTATCGTCTTGAACAAGTCTCCTAACATTTCTTGGTCTTGATTTGTTGCCCTAATATTGAACTAGATGCTTTTTATCGGCTCTTTTATTTTTGACATTCTGTACCTTTATGACTGTGCTATAGAAATGCATTACTTTGACTGCTGAATTTAGTGGTGTCATGTAGGGAACGTTGCCATTAACTGAGGTGAGAGGCAGCTATGATCTCATAGAACAGTGCATGAAATTAGAACTTGGAAATATAATTTTAATTTTGACTCTGTCGCTATAACTCCTCATGTGAAAAGAACATGAGCCTTGGAGTCGGAAAGACCAGATTAAAAACCCAGCTCTGACACTTCCCAGCGGTTTGACCTTGATTAATTCATTTTTGATCCTTAGTTCCTCATCTCTAGAATGAAAATGATAATGTATGTCCTGCCTCATACTGAGGGAGTATTATGTAAATATTGTAAGATCAATTTTTGAAAGCATTTTGTAGAAGTGAAAATTACTGTACTGATGTAAGGCATCAGTATTGATTAAAAGAAGCAAAGCAGAAGGAATGATAGAGCCTTTCAGGATGTTTCTGAGAGACAATTTAAGTCCCTAAACCAATATGAATCTTGATAAGGTTGTCATTTCTCTCATATTGGGGGAAGGACTAATCAGAAATGCAAGTATTTCCTAATCATAAAGAGATTGACTTGCTGTTCTATGAAGTTCAAATGGAAAATAAAAACCTCCAAAATGTTTGAAAAAACATACGTTTAGAAAACTATGTAGTCTTATAAAAAAAACTTTGTTGAGCAAATGTAATGTGTTCTGCCCTATTTCAGACTCTTTTCAGGTGTTGTGTCATTTTATTTCCACAGAGACCCTGTGAAGTCAGTGTTATTATCTCCTTGTTGTGGATGATGGAGTAAGGCTTACGGAAGTTGAGTAACTTCACCAGGGTCCTATGACTGGGCAAAGCTCTGATTTTAAGTTCTGTTTTTTCAGAGATCAAAACTCATGCTCCACCTTCTGCCCTATGCTGCCTCCATGTCAAGAGAAAAAGAAATTACTTTTATAATAATATTGAGCTCCGACCATGTGCTAGTCATTGAATTAGGCAGTTACATGATCCCCTTGAGTCTTCACAAAAACTCTTTTCATGTAAATTTTATTCTCATAAATTTTATTCTCATTTTAGAGAAAGGGATTTTTTAAGCCTTTACTGTCTAGAACGATAGTGACACATCAATAAATCGGTTTAAAAATCCAACAAACTAAGTAAATTGAAAACAAGCAACAAAATGAGTTTAGAGTAATAGAGGGAAAATAAATTAATTTCCTACCATGATATGCACACATATTTTAATATATACATATGAGTTGTGTTATATATGCTAACATTTATATGCTAATTTTGGGAATGAATGATGCAACCAGAGAAACTAAAGATTTAGAATTAATATATAGAGAGATAAGAATTAATTGGGAACAGTTAAAAGACAGCTGAATGGGCAATGATTTGTGGAATACCAGGCTCCACAAAAAGCCGTTTTAACTCATTGGCCATCTGTAGGATTGAAATGAATTATGGAGAGAACAGTTATGTAAAAATATATGTTTCATGTTACCAGATTAAAAAATCTGCAAAGTGTTTGGCATCATGCTAAGAATTTTTATACATATTGTCTCATGTAGTCCTCACAACAGCCCTGCAATGCACATTTTATAATTTCCATTTTGCCAGTAAGGAAACTGAACCTCTGAATCTGTCATAGCTGATGTCACCCACTCTCCACTACTGAAAGTAACCCTCAGTAAGTGCCATTTCTCTTTTCCACAGAAGGGAGATAAACTGCAGTCTCTTGAACTTCGGGTTCTTAAAGACTTTATACCTGGTCACAATTTTCACCTCTGTCTCAATTACTGTTGTCATTCTGGATAACTTCACACCCAAGATGGTGAGTGTTTCCCAGTGGGTTGGTAATTGTATTTTATGACCAGTCACTTCCTACTGCCACTTGTTACTCCTTCCTCCCTACTTCCTACCTCGTTCCTCAAGCAAGGTAGCATGTACCTGAACAGCTACAGGAAGTCCCTGACGTATGATGGTTCCACCTCCTTTTTATTTTTTTTTGATTTTACTATGGTGTGAAAGCAATACCATTCAGTAGAAACCATACTTGGATTTTGAATTTTGATCTTTTCTTGGGTTAGTGACATGTGGTACAATAATCTCTTGTGAAGATGGGTAGAGGCAGCGAGCTGCAGCTCCCAGTCACCCACGCACTCACGAGGATAAACAACTGATACTCTACAGTGTACTGTGTTGCCAGTGTTTTTTGGATATTGTGTTTTTGCATATCTACAAAACACCCAGCTGTGTCTCCTTCTTTTGGTGAGAAGAAATAGAGGAAGGCAATTACTCAGGATAATTGCCCAACTGTAGGCTAATGCAAGTGTTCTGAGTATGTTTAAGGTAGGCCAGGCTAAGCTCTGATTTTCAATTCAGTAGGTTAGGTGCATTAAATGCACTTTTGACCTAACGATATTTTCAATTTATGATGGGTTTATTGGGACATAATCCCATTGTTGGTCGATGAGCATCTGTCTCTTTAAAAAAGAGAGGACTATAAAACCTGCAATAAAGAACATTTCCCAGTACTGTGGAAATGTAGCAGAAACGAGGTAAGGACAGGATTTCTGAATCTATCAGAGCAATTACATCATTCTACCATATAAGTAGGTATTTCTGAGACTCTTTTCTCCTTCCCTGGATTCCTCAGAGGCAGGGACCAGAGAATGTGTACTCCGTGTCACCACAGACTCCTTTTAGGATGACCAGAACAGTGTCTCAACAACTAATTAATGAAACATGAAGACAACAACCGTATCAGGCCTCTGGTATCTCATGCCCATTTTGAAGCTTGACACCAATACTTTCTAAGGCAACTCATTCTGTAATTGCAGACATGTGAGTAAAAGGCAAGAGTCTCCATCTTCAGCTTCCTTTTTAAGATATTGCCACCCTCATTCTGCATAGTGCTTATTTTCTTCTGGTTCTATCTCCCAATTCTGTCCATGGGATCTTTACTTTCGAATTCTTATCAGAACTCTGGTCCTTCTGCGTGGATACCGTTTTCTTCTGTAAACCCCTGAGGCAGAGACTGTCTGTTCACTTCCATTATGTGCCTGAAAGGTCCTGGAGATTCTGCCAACATTATTCTTTTTTTCTCATTGTGACGTACAAACATTGTTCTATCTTCCTGCCTTTTATAAAACACCTCTACATAGTATTTGGTTGTATTATATATATAGCTCTCAATGGCTCCCATTTTCTAAACTCCTGGTCACTCCCTCATATTCATCAAGGACTTTTGCTCCTGACCACTGTTTTCACTTCTCTTCCTACCTATGGTCATTCTAGATAATTTCCACACTCAAGCAGATGACCTGTATTAATGTTAAATCTTCCTGACCTCATGGACTCCAATAACTTTCTCCTTTATTCCAGCTATTTCACTTCCAAAGTCACATGGTAGTTATTGCAGGTACCATTTCAACTCTTGAAACGTTAAACTACAATCATGCTCTCTTATCCCTACAGCTTTTCATTCCTCTTTGAGGTTGAAGTTTCTTTCCTTTGATGTTTCTTCCAGTGGTTTCCCCTTCATGATGTCCATTCTTTCTTTATTCGCCTTAGACTAGTGGCGCATCTCTCTAGTCACTCACTTTCTTTTCAACGATTTATGCCTTTTCTTCTTTTTATTTCTGTGGAATCTACTCTGGATGTGCCATAAGCACTAAGAACACAAAACCTCCAAAACTTAACTCATAATTTTTGTCACCAGACTCATTCTTTGTTTTGGTGAGCTGTGTCACACAAGCTAGAAACTTTGGTGAGGTCATCTTTGACTCTTCTTAACCCTCATATCTAATACATATTCAAGACATGTCATGAATTCTTTTTTTTTGGGTAGAGGTGGGGAGAGAGAGAGACAAAGATGAATTCTTAGACTCTTCCATTCATTGCATTTTCATTATCCCCTCATTCTTGTCTTAATGCAGATTCTCATCATCTTTTGTCTGTCTATTAAATAGTGTTTTTAATTTTCCTCAGTAGAAGTCTTGCTATCTCTTTCTAGCTCTTTTCTTCCTTGAGCTCGCTGTGGCATTTGGAGCTGCTGACTGCTCCATCCTTGTTTTTAAACTCTTTCTTCCCTTGGCTTTTAAGAAATCACTTTCCCTTGATTTCCTTATACCTATGTGACCTTTACTCTTCATCTTCTTTGGGGTATCTTTTCCTCTTTCTGACCATTATGCTGTATCTTAAATATTCTTTCTTAGAGCTCTGTCCTCAGCCTTTTCTCTCCTCTCACTCTACCTACCCTCTCTGGACAAAGCCATCCATTCATGTGAGTCTTTTAAAATAATTTTTTAATTTATTTTTCAATTACAGTTGACATACAATATTGTATTGTTATAGTTTCAGGTGTACAACACAATGGTTAGACATTTATATAACTTATGAAGTGGTCACCTCGATAAATGTAGTTCTCATCTGATACCATACATACTTATTATAGTATTATTGACTGTATTTCCTATGCTGCACTTTACAACCCCGTGGCTGTTTTGTAACTACCAATTTGTACTTCGGAATCCCTTCCCTTTTTCACCCATTCCCCCACCCACTCCTATCTGGCAACCATCAAAATATTCTCTGTTTCTATGAGTTTTTTTTTTTTTTTCTGTTTTGTTTGCTTGTTTATTTTGTTCCTTAGATGCCATATATGAGTGAAGTCATTTGGCATTTTAGTTAGATTGATGGAGACTCAGATTTGGTACCTCCCTGTGCCTGCAGGCTGAATGAGGGGAGGGCTCTGCAAAGGAACAGTGGCTTCTGCCAGCCCTTCTGTCTGGGAGAAAGGTGTCCCTCCAGCCCTCACTCTGAAGCCAGACAATTCTGTTCCTCCCGTTATGTCCTTCATGTCTTTTGAGCTGCTGCCCCAGCACAGGAGCTCAGGGCAAATGAGTCCATCAGTGAGTAAGTTTGTGTGTGGGCCCTTTAAGAGGAGTGCCTGGGACTCCAGCTACCCTTCATCTCACGCAGCCAGTCTCCACTGGTTTTTACAACCAGACATTATGAGGACTTCTCTCCCCAGCACTGGAACCCAGTGCTGGGGACTGCAGTGTGGGACTGGGACCACTCACTCCTTAGGGGGACCTTAGGGATATAATTGAGATATCCCTCCCAATTTTTAACCACCATGCATGGGTGTGAGACCAGGCCATTCTGCATCTCTGCCCCGCCTACCAGACTTGACATGGCTTCTTCTGTATGGCCTTAGTTTGGGACTTTTGTTCAGCTAGACTTCAGGTGATTCTTAATGACAGTTGTTCTGTAGTTTAGTTGTAATTTTGACGTAGTCATGGGAGGAGGTGAGCATAGTGTTTACCTACTCTGCCATCTTGGCCAGAAGTCTATTCATGTGATTTTTTTTTTATCAATCACCCAAATATGATTGATTCTTACTTTGTATCTCTAGGCTGGACCTTTCTTCTGAGATCTTGTCTCATTTATCTCTCTGCCAACTTACTTCCCTCATCATGGGACTATTACATAGACTCTCAAGCCAATTATCAAAGAGAGAACTTTTTTTTTCCCTGTTACATATACCTCCTTTTTTCTTTGTCTTGGTTATTGACATCCTCAAGCCACAAAAGCAGAAAAATTTCTCTCTTTTACCCTTCACATGTAGGCAGACCTAAAACCCTTGGTCCTGGACATCTATGAGATATCATCTGTTCAATTTTAACTGCTACTGCCATAGTTCAGGCTCTTACTATGACTTCATATTAAGTCTTACCAGGTCTACTTCTCATGTCCCCTAAACATCAGTTCCATGGCACTATTTGAAGTTCCCTGGACAAAAGAGGCTAATAGTGTCCTTTAATCCCCACACACCCATCTGTAGTTCCTTGTCCCCTTGGTAATAACTATTTCTTTTCAAGATTCAGCTTAAGTGTCACTTATTTTCTGAAGTCTATTTGTATCTTTGCATAAAACTGGCTGTTCCATGCATTGTGTACCTCTTTCTGGCATGATAATGTAGGCAAAGAAAACATAATTTATTATATAGTCATTTGTTTATAGGTCAATTTCCCCTATTGGATCAGAAACTTCTTGAAGGTACAGCCATGTCTTAATCATCTCTGTATCCCACTGCCTAGGACAACAGGCATCTCAATAAATGCTTGATAAACTTTTCCAACAACTGAAATAGAAACTCTTTTTGAATATTAGATTTTTCAATTCATTTACTACAACATGATCACTAAAACTGCATTTAACACATATTTCATTTTCATCCAAATCTTTATAGTTTTTAATAAAGCCCATTTTTCTGAATAAATAAAACTCCTTTAAAAAATATATATATATATATATTATAATTTATTGGGGTGACAATTGTTAGTAAAATTACATAGATTTCAGGTGGCACCTCATGAACTATGAGCAGATTCCTTCAACCCCAGGTGTGCACTTTGGTATATGCATGGCTTTGCATATATTGGTTAATTTCTTCTAGTACCAGGAGGAAGCTGGGAAGGAATTTATATATAATGTGCTATATAATAACTTTTTTTCATATGAGTATAGCTTGTATAACTACTCCACCAGGAGTAAGTTTTGTGCAAGTTTATGATACTAGGTTTGAGAAGAAGCAGTTCTCTATATTTCTACACTCTTCAGTCTAGCGAGATGGACGTTACTTCACTGTACGGAGGTAGAGTGCTGTCAGAAGACAGGAGGTTGAGTTCTTGGGCTGCTGTTCACTGTTTTGTGACCTTGCACAAGCAACTTAAATGTCCTCTGTCTCAATTTTTTGTATTTGATTATTTCATAGGGTATTGGGCCAGGTCAAAGGACATTATGTATATGAGAGTGCTTTGTGTCCCACAAACTGCAGGACAAAATTCAGTGAAAAAGCAACACGAATGGAAAGCACATGGGTTTGGGAGCCAACAGCCCAGTTTCAAATCAGGGTTTTGCCATTTTTGTGTGACTTTGGGCACATAACTCCTTGGAATATTACTTTCCTTATCTGTAACATGGGGATAATAACATCTTTCTTTTACAATTGTGGAGAAGATTAAATACAGTAAGGCATTTATGGCACCTGGCATATAATCGTTGTTTTATAACTTGTGTCTATATAAGTGAAGCAACATTCACTTTTTGAAAATTTTCATCCTCTAGACATGTCTTATATCCTATAGATTATCACCAGCCAAATAAGATGAGTCTGTAATGTGGGTCAAGCCTGAGATAGAATCCTCTGCAGAATTGTGTTCATTAGAATTTAATGACCTTGGAACTGTCCATACTCCTTAAAAGCAAACACATGCAAAATATTTACTATGCCTGAAACTCTCACATTTTAGTAATTATTGTAATTTTCATTTATCCCTTGGAGCCAACCACTATAATAGGCACTTTGTATACCTTATCTTATTTAAATTTGTTGTCAGTTGTGTAAGGTGTGCGACATGATTATGCTATCCATTTAAAGATGGTAAAACTTAGTCACAGAAGGGATAAGTTTCATTTGCAGACCAGTAAGTAAGAGGCATGATCAGGAATGAACTGAAGGTTTCTGATAAATCCAGTGATTTTTTTCCTGCCACACAACAGTGACAAGTGGGCCAAGCTCACTCCAACATTGGCTCCTCCTTCAAAATCAACAGCATTGCTCAGTGTATAAATTTAGCTTGGCACGTGCCAGCTCTAATGTGCTTTCTGATCTTAGCAGGAGTCCTTATCTTTGATTAAGGCCCTGCTCTGACTCAAGCATGAACCTGGATCTGGATCAGAATATGAACATCTGGGGCTTTATGCATTTGGTTTATTTTCCACCTTTCCATTTTGGGAGTGCCATCTCACACAATCACTGATTTGTTGATTTATTCAACCATCGTGGCATGTTAGCTGTGTGCCTTTAAATTGTAATAGGTGCTGAGGATAATAGGATGAAAATCTCAGTCTTCGTCCCCGAGGAACTCCTCTATTAGAGGAGTCTAATAGAGATAATTACAATTTATTGTGTTTTGTGAGGTCAGGAGGCATCATGATGGTACTCTGCGAGCACAGGGAAGGGACATGGAAAGTTTCCCACTGAGGACGAGTGTTTCCTTGAATACTTGAAGAATGAAGTAAGTTTTGAAGTAATTTTGAGAGGGAGAAAATGGAAGGGGAAAGAGAACGCATTCACGAAGGCATGGAGGTGATCAACATTAGATCCTATCAGAATTGTGAGAAGTTCGGGGTGGGAGAGTAGAACCTAGAGAAGCAAGGGGAGTTGATAAAGAGCCAGATCACACTGGACAATTATTAGCCACATTAAAGTAATTAGAATTACTGTTGTGGTCCAGAAGGCATCACTGACATGTTTTAAACATGAAAATGAATGGATCAGAGTAGCAGTTCAGGTAGATCTGTCTGACAGTTGAAGGATGGATTGGGGGGACAGGGAAAGTCCTGGAGGAAGGATGCCTGGTAGGAGTAATCTAAGTTGGAGACGCCAAAGGCCTGGTCCCAGGTGGTGGTAAGTGGTTGGAGAAAAGTGGAGGATGCAATCTAGGAGGGTGACTTGGTGTAACTTAGTGATTTGATGGGATGTGGAGTAAGGGACAAGGAGCTGCCCAGTAGGCCTCCTGGATTTCTACCCTCTATGATTGAGAAGATGATGGCTTCAGTTCCTGAGACAGACAGCGCTCAGTAAGAGCAGGTTTCATGGGAAAATGCGGACTACACAGGACATTATCACAAACCCCATGTCTGGCCTTTTCACCGTTAGCCTCTCCGTACTCTCACTTCCAAGTTTCTGCCTATTGTCCACACCACCTCCTGCCTTGACTGCTGCAGCAGGCTCCTTGCTGGTCTCTAACCTCTTTGATCTCCCTGAAGGCAGCCCTGACATGCCACTCTTCTGCTTCAAACCTTTTAATATCTCCAAGGTGCTTAGAGAGGCCTGGAATTCAAGGCCTTCTGCAGTTTCACCCCAGCGGATCTCTCCAGGCTTGCTCTCCACCACTCCCTTCAAGCAGCAGCCTAATCGATTTGGAGGCCATGAGACAAATAGGAGGCACCTTAAGGGGTGTGTGTGTGTGTGTGTGTGTGTGTGTGTGGTATTTTTATAAAAAGAAGTTAGAAAAAGAAAAGAATCATACCTACTAAGGAAGCTAAAAAATGTATCATGGATAAGACAAGATCTATTTTGGACTTGGAGGAACAAGTGGGGAACAGATAGGTGACAAGGACGCGGGAAGGGAGAATAGCATAAGTACACACATGAAGACTGCAGATGTGGAAGGGAGGTGGCAAAAGACAGTAGCAGGGAAGAAACTGGACTGACAAGGGTGACGGATGAGCCGGAGTAAAGTTTTAGGGTAACAAATGGGGCAATGGCAATCTTTACTCTGTGATCCTGTAGCATAATTTTAAATATGAATGATTATCACAGTGATGTACTATACAGTATGGTGACTATAGTTACGAATACTGTATTGTATATTTGAAAGTTGCTAAGAGAGTAGATCTTAAAAGTTCTCATCCCCCCAAAAAAAGAATTGTAACTCTTTATGGTGATGGATGGTAATATACTCACTGTGGTGATCATTTTTCAATATATACAAATACTGAATCATGTTGATACTTGAACCTAATATAATGTTGTATCTCGATGAAAATTAAAAAATAAATGTGAATGTGTAGCAATAATTCTGTGTATATAACATTGTGTCTGGAAAATTAGCATGAAATAATATCAAAACACTTTGAATTATTAAAATATCTTCAGGATAAAACCTTACTTTTGCATAGTGCTTTACAGATTACTGTGTTTCTCCAAAAATAAGACCGGGTCTTATACTAATGGTTGCTCCAAAAGACGCATTAGGGCTTATGTTCAGAGGATGTCATCCTGAAAAATCATGCTAGGGCTTATTTTCCGGTTAGGTCTTATTTTCGGAGAAACACAGTACTATACCCTTTCTCTGATGCCCAGAGAGGAGCAGTGCTTTGCTAAGTTCAGACTCAACCATAGGTCTTTTGATCCCAATTTCAGGTGTTTTGCCCACTACAACATGGCTGCCTGTTTTGACACGTTTTAATGTCTGAACAATCATATGCTCTTGTTGGGTAAATCAGACGATAGGGTGGCTTAGACAGACTGTGATAAATTTCTTAAGGATTTTGTTAAGCATATCCTTATTGATTTCCTCCAGCTGAGAAGAAGCCAATAAGGAGGAAACAAACAAACCAAAATTCCTCAAACTGCACCTAAAAAGGTTCATAAATAAGGACACACAGCTGAACACAACCAGAGAGGCAACATGAAACTTCACTATGGTTTTTCTCACAAATTGGAATTTCATAAAATGACTTAGGGGCACTTTGAAGCCAGTGTTTGAAAACTGCTTCAAATCTCCTAAGTGTAGTATTTGTTCTGGAAGAACTCTATTCTTGAATCCTTTGGTCTCTTGATCTTCTTTGAAGTGAAAGATTCTGTTTCATGAAATTGTGTTGAGAACATGCATTTTCATCCCTTTAACAAGAAGCCAATGTGTTTTGAAACAAAGTGCCAGGGGGAAATAGCTCATGCAAAATCACTGGGATTTGAAGTGCATAACAATATGGGATATACTGAGCTTGATTTTTGGGGGTACTTTTGAAAGGGACTTACCTTCTGAAAACTTGTTCTTCTCAAATAATGGGAATTTGCATGAAAAACCTAAGACTTTGTGAGATGCTAGGAATTAGGTATCAGCCATAGAAAACATTGTGCCTGAAGGTCTTTCCTGGACACAGAAAACCACATCAGATCTCTGGCACTGACAAAGATGTCTAAGTGTCTGTGTGGAGGTTGCCAAGACATGAGGAGAGGGGGAAAAAAAAAAGAGTCAGAATTGTGGATATGAGTGACCACATTTTCTCTGCATTTATTGAGTAGCTATTATAGTAATCACCATGGTAACTACCACAGAGACTACTGTTGGATTAGGCATAACCCTCTGTTAACTGCCTCTCCAAGCAGTTAACAGAGGGTTATTCTCTATATTATCACTTATTCAATCTATTTTTACGAGATTTAAGCTATAGAAGTGAGGCCCATGGCTTCCTTGTTGTCTTTATATCGCTAGTGTCTAGCATGGTAACTGACAAATAGCAGTGAATACTTATGGAATGAATGAAATACATGTTTGGGATCTAAAGATTGGAACAGCAGTAGATGGATATTCAAGGAGGCAAAAATAGAGTATACATAGTTTTTAAAAATATATCTATGAGATGTAATTCACATACCATAAATTTTACCCATACACTTCAATGATTTTTAGTATATTCACAAGGTCATAAACTATATTACAATCTAAGTTTAGAACATTTTCATCCCCCCTCAAAAAACTCCATACCCTTTAGCAGTCACTCCTACCCCTTCCCCCACCCAAATTATACACATCCCCTTGCCTTAGGAAACCACTAATATAACTTAATTTTGGCAGGTACTATGCAAATATATATACATCCTATATATATTTACTTGTATACAACATATATATATATTTACATTCTTCTGGAGCTGTGGGTTGTCCTAAAAGAATCCCTTGGAATCCTACATGAGGGAGAAGAACGGCCTAAACCAGGCATTTTACCTAGAGCAGAGTCTGTCGAGATGCTGCTGTTGGTCAGAGGGTAAGGGAGGAGAAGCAGGAGTACAAAGCTTTAGAAGGGAGGCCATCAGTTAGCTGAGGGTACTTGCTCACTGTTGAGAAGAATCTCAACCTACCGTAGATTTATGGGCTTATTCAAAGGCTGAGTACTGAATCTGATAGCTCAGACAGAAGCAATAAGAGTGAAAGTTGAGGATACGAGACTCTGAAAATTAGGTCTGATTTTAGGATTAAGACATTGTGCTCTGCTCTTTGGAGTCTAACAGGCCTCTGACCCTTAGGAAGGCAGTCAGAGGACTTGTGGAAGGATCTTGACACTTTAATAGAAGTTCATAGTGCATCTTGAATGTTTTTGGGACATTTAAATTGATGGAAAATCCAAGAATAAAAATATAGTGGAAAGTTAATTTCATTTTTTAGTAAATATTTGACACCTACTATGAGCCAAGAACTGGAGACACAGCACTGTGTAAAAAAGAAATCTACCCTTAGAAAACATACCTTCTAGAGGGAAAACACAGACAAGCAACAGGATAATAAAACATACATAGTATGTTAATGACAGTTAAGGTTAAAGGAAGAAATTAAAACAGGAAAAGGGAAAAACGTATTTTAGGGAGCAGGGCAGGGTGGAGGTAATTTTATATGATAACCAGGAGAGGCCTTACTGAGGTGAAAATTGAGTGAAGGCCTAAGTAGGTAAAAAAGTGAGCTCGCTGGATATTGGGGAATGAAAAAACCAGGCTGAAGTGAAAAGGTCCCAAGCAGGGAGGTGTCTGATGTTTTCAAGAACTAGCAAGTAGGCGGGCATGACAGAAACAGACAGAGGGGATTGCTGTAGGAGATAACATCAAGGAGGTACAAGGCAAGGGCTGGCACAGGATCTTCTATTAATAAAACTTTGTAGACAATTTAAGAATTTTGGATTTCACACTGAATGAGATGAGAAGACAATTAAGTTTTTATTTTTTAAAATCAGCTTTATTGAGGAATATTTTACATGTAATACAACTCAATCACTTTAAATATACATTTTGATAAGAATGTTTTTTCTCCTACCTGAGTCACTTGACCTCCAAGTCCCTAGGAAGATATGAGTCCCTTGTCCTATAGTCTTCCATAGGATCCTTCCTCTTTTTGCTGTTTCTTTGTGTTTCAAGTTCTAGTGATTGGAAAGTGGCAAAGAGGGAGTGGTCAAACCTTTGGTCTTTCAAGCTGCTAAAACCATTGAAAGAAAATAAAATAACTGGGTTAATGATAGTCATGCCTACTCTTTAAAATGGGACTGGGGTTGGATTTACTCCCTCACACACCCTTCTTTCCTCCATTTTTATGACTTGGTATCACCTCCCCACTCATTCCATCACTTTTCTGTTTCCAAGGACAGAACTTGCATCCTCCTCTCTTGGTGATAGGTAGTCTCTCCTCCCCCAAACCCACATACCTTTGTTTGCAAAATAATTAGGCAATCTGCTATTTGATTTATCTTAAACTTCTATTTTTTTGACTAAGATCGCCTTACTTCTTAGACTTCTTCATTTCCATCATTATTCCTGCCAGTTGGCTCTCTTTTAAAGGCCAATTTATGTGAAGACGCTGTTTTTATTACTTCAGAAGTTACTGTGTATATGAAAATGTTTGAAAACATTAAGACGCCTCCTGAAAAGAAATGGGCAAAAGTAAGAAAAGTCAACTGATTTATTCAACTGATGTTGAAACAACCACTACATACACTGCTAGTGGAGAGAAATTTGGTACAACTTTTTGTACGTTGATCTATATACATTCATCTCTATATTATCTATCACTATGTCTAGCTATATTTATAGATTCATCTATATCTATACCTACATCTATATCTAGGTTGATAACTATTTTGGATAAATACCATGGAGTGTGATAGTTGTATCATATAAGTATGTTTAGTTTTGTAAGAAACCACCAACTGTCTTCCAATGTGGCAATACCATTTTACATTCCCACCACCTATGGGTGAGAGTTTCTGTTGCTCCAATATCCTCATCAGCATGTAGTGTTGTCAGTATTTTGGAGTTTGGCCATTCTGGTAGGTTTATTTTTGTTTAAATTTGCATTTCCCTGATGACATATGCTGTTGAGCATACTATTATTTGCCATCTGTATATATTCTATGATAAGGTATCTGTCGAAGTCTTGGCCCTTTTTAAATTGAGTTATTTGTCTTCTTATTGTTGAGTTTTAAGATTTATTTGTATATTTTGGATAACAATCTTTTATCAGATGTGTCTTTTGCAAATATTTTCTCCCAGTCTGTTGCTTGTCTTTTAATTCTCTTGCTATTGTCTTTTGCAGAGCAGATTTTAAAAATTTTAATAAAGTACAGCTTATCAATTATTTCTTTCATGGATTGTGTTTTTGATGTTGTATCTACAAAGGCATCACCATACTCAAGGTTATTTAGGTTTTCTCATATGTTGTCTCCTAGATGTTTTATAGTTTTGTATTTTACATGTAGCTGTATGATCCATTTTTATGATTTGTGAATGATGTAAGTTCTGTGTCTAGATTTACTTTTTTGCATTCGGATGGTCAGTTGTTCCAGCACCATTTGTTGATGAGACTATCTTTACTTTATTGCCTTTGCTGCTTGACTAAGGAGCAGTTGTATTTGCCTTTGTATTTCTGGGCTCTCTATCCTGATCCATTGATTCATTTATCTATTATTCTACGAATAATCACACTGTCTTGATTACTATAGCTTTATAGTAGGTCTTGAAATCAGGTAGCATCATTCCTCCAACTTTTTTAGTCTCCTTCACTAACCACTTTTTAGGGCCTTACAGTTCCTATACTTCTATTTCTGGGCAGTAACTATAGAACATTAGGAGGAAAATCAAGTTTGGTTTTGGAAAACAAAGACTAAAATCCTGGCTCTTTTATACCAAATTACCTCTTTTTGTTTTAGTTTCCTCAGCATTGAAATGAGAATAATAGGATATATAATAAAGAGTATTGGGACCTTTTAAATGATTCAATATTTGTGAAAATTCCTGGTCTGGTGCCTAATACATTAAATTGATTTTTTTTTCTTTTTCAATTAAATTATTACAAAGCAACATAAGGAAATTGTGAGTTAATCAACTAAAAGCTATAACTGAGGATTGAGTAAAGGTCATCAGAATGATTTACCCACATTGACTTTTCTAGTTTAAAGATAGTACATTAATTAGTGTTATGCTTCATAAATTAAATATGCATGTCATAATTTGAATAACTACTAAAATAATTCAAAATTGCAAACCTGTGAAAGATAAATAATGAAATTACTACTCCATCAGAACAAGGAAAAGGGATAAGTGAGAACATAGAATTAGCAGAACAAATATAAATCACTTAATGATTAGGCCCCCATATCTCTAATTATTTTCAATATAAATGGTCTAAGTGTTCCCCACCAAAAAACATAGGAAGTTTTAGACTGAATTAAAACAGATTTAGCATATTCAAATTTAGCGGTCTTATAAGAAATACAGGGCATCAAAAACTTAGGAAATAAAATGATGGGAAAATGTATACTATGTAAACACTAAGCGAAAGTTCTTTTGTAGCTATATTATGTCAAGATAAGTAGGGATCTACTATAATGGGAAAATATTCACATCGTCATGATGATATAAGAAGTCTAAATTTGTATGCACCTAATGAAATAACCTCGGAATATTTAAAGTAAAATCCAACCAAACTAAAAGGAAAAATAAACAAATCCATAAATTATGGGGAGATTTTCAAATTCTTCTGTAATTCATAGAGCAGGCAGACAGAAATACTTCATCAGATAGAGAAGTTTTGGATTATACTTTAGTAAATGTGACTTAGTTGACATATATAGCACACTAAAGAATATGTATTTTTTAAGTATTCATAGAACTTTACCCAAATTGACCTTTTGCTGGACTGTAAACAATTTTAAACATAATTTCATAGATTGAAATTATATAGACCATGTTTTCTCTCCATAGTAGAGAAAACTAGAAATCAATAATAAGAAGATACCTAGAAAATAACTAAATGTTGTGGAAATCAAGGAATATTTTTTGAAATAACCCATGGTCAAAGAAGAAATCATAATGGAAAGAAAAAATATGTGGAACTGAATGATAAAATATGACATATCAAAATTTTTGGCCTTGTAGCCTTGTAGACTACAGCTAACACCATGAGTTGAAATAAATTAATGACTTTAAATATACAGAATAGAAAAGAAAGTTGAAAATTAATGATCTTAGCATCTATTTTCAGAAGTTAGCATCAATCCTCCAGCTGGAAAAGAAATACTATTCTTGCATATTTTCCCAACACAAATTTATACACATGTCATCAAAAGACTTGATCAGGAATGTTTATAAGATTTTTTGTAATAACCAAAACCTGGAAATAACTCATGTCCATCAACAGTAGAATGACTAAATAAATTATGGTATATTTTTCCAATGATAAACTAGACAACAATGAGAATAAACAACAAGAACAAACAAGCTACATACCATAACATAGATGAATTTCTTATGCTTAATGTGGAGTAAAAGAAGCTGGACACAACAGAGTTCATAAGATAAGATTCCTTTATAGTAACATTGGGCACACTACACAAGTAGAAATTGGAGAATCTCTTAGAAATACTTTTTTTTTTTTTTAAAGATTTTATTGGGGAAGGGGTACAGGACTTTATTGGGGGAACAGTGTGTACTTCCAGGGATTTTTCCAAATCAAGTTATTGTCCTTTCGATCTTAGTTGTGGATGGCTCAGCTTAGCTCCAGGTCCAGTTGCCATTGTTAGTTGTAGGAGGCACAGCCCACCATCCCTTGCGGGAGTCAAACTGCAACATTGTGGTTGAGAGGATGCACTCCAACCAACTGAGTCATCCGGGAGCTCAGCGGCAGCTCAGCTCAAAGTGCTGTGTTCAATTTTAGTTGCAGGGGGCAGAGCCCACCATCCCTTGCGGCAGTCGAGGAATCGAACCAGCAACCTTGTGGTTGAGAGCCCCCTGGCCCATGTGGGAATCGAACCAGCAGCTTTCGGCATTAGGAGCACGGAGCTCCAACCACCTGAGTCACTGGTCCAGCCCAGAAATACTTTAAATAAGATTGATTTAGCTGTGAGAAATGACCGCCTATTTTTCTTTTGACATTTTTCTTCTTGCCTTGAATGCAGACATGATTGTTGTAACTTTGGCATCCATATTGTGACCCTGAGGATAGTATCCATTTGCAAAAGATGGCAGAGCCAAAAGAAAGAAGAAGCCTGGTTCCCTGATATATTTGGTTCCATAGATTTGAGAATGGAATTTTATGGCTCGGTGTATTAGTGGCTAGGTACCATTTTGGATGGGCTGGAACTTTGACACCATTATCAAATAATCTTTTAAATGGTTGCAGTGTTTCATAGTTCATAAAGTACTGCCATATATCATGTTCAAATAGCCCTGACAATAACTCTGTGGTAGATATAATTTGTATCATTTTTCAGATGAGGAAAAAGTGATGGTACTGAATTTGTCTGAGGTCATGCAGAAGAGCCAGAACTTGAATCCTAGATTTCTGACATCACATCTTTTCCATCTAGTATATCAACCTTTAGGAACCCAAGAGTTCTGGGAAGAATTGAGGCCCATTCCCACAATTAGTATGGTATTTGTCATTGCCATGTACCGAAAGAAGGATGGGCTGGATCAACTTTCATCTTGCTCTTCGGTCTCTGAATAGTGATGTAGTCACGTCTAAGCCAATGGGACTTGGGTATGGGCTAGACTCAGAACCAGGGTAATTTAAGGGGGTCTGGGTAATTTTTTATCAGGATAGTTTTGGTACCAACAGTGTTCCAATTATGCAGAAGTCAAAGGAAGATCGTGGTGTGAACAAAACACATCGATATTTACTAAAACTAAAATACTTTGAGTGGTTAAGAGTGCTTAAAAATGGATGTGATTTCCAATTACATTAGAATTGAATTATAATTGCCATGCATTTACTGAGCAGCTACAATTTTATTTAGAAGTTACTCATTTAATTATTTATCACCAAGTTCTGAAAATATTTAGTTCTCAGTTTCTTTATGTATAAAACGGGGATAATAATAGTACCTATCTCATGAGGATACTGAGAACATTAAATGGGTCAGTAGATATAAAGTTCTTAATTAAGTGCTGGAATATAGAAGGGACTCAAAAATGCCTTTTATTACCATTATTGCTATTATTATCTGTAAAATAAACATAATACCCACCTTATAGGATTATTTTTAAGATTCTAATGAAGGAATTTATCTGAGGCAACTAACAGAGGTTCTTTTCCTTTTTAATTCAATTGGTGTAGCGGGAGAACTTATCAGGCAAGTCTTGATAAGAATGACCATGGGGAGGGATTGGCTAAAGTGGAAAAGAGAAAGCGATCTTTGAATGAAAGGTTGAGGAACTGAGAACCCAAGGAATTGCACAGATGTCAATGATATATTTAATAGAAAAGAAGTTTTTATTGAATATATAAATAAAAAAAATCAAGCAAAAGTAGAAAATAAGAAAAGTGTTCAAGGATTTATGAGTAACAGTTTGTGTTTTCTTAGCAGTCTGATGGGAAATTGGTTTGAAGTGTAAAGTTGAGGGCCCCTGTAAGCTACATGAGGGCAGTGGTATTTGTCAGGTTTTGCTCATTGATATGACCCACATGTCCAGAACAGTGCACAGCATGCAGTAGGTATTCAATCAACATTTATTGAATGAGTTGAATGAATGAATGAATGAATTAATTAATTAATTAATATCATGAAGGCCCTTGACCTCAAGAAGAGGAGTAGAAACTGGATTTTGCAGACAGTCCTTCGCCTAAGGGAGTTTCTGGGCAAGGGAATTGGATAACCTGAGTCTTGCTTCAGGAGGATTCATTCTGTAGTGGCAGGAGAGAGACACAAGTGAGGAAGAGGAAGACAAGGCTTTACATTAGGGCAGAAGCAATAGGGAATGGAGGGGAGGGAAATGTCAGAGAGGGAGATGAAAAACAGTAGGGAGACATTAAATTGTGGCTAATATGCATAGCAAATTGAAAGAGAGTACCCAAAACTCAAAATATCTTTCAACATTTGACATTCACAAGTCCTTATCTTACAGTCTGCTTCTTCCATCAATACCTTCTGCAGTTGATTAAATACAGGACAGAAAACAGAATACATCACCTTGACATTTTTCTGAGTCGAGTCTCTTGTCATAGAATGAATGTTGCCATTTTTTATAAAAACATTCCTACCTACACCTCCTATCAGTGAAATAACTCCCCCCCACCACAGTCCATTGGGGGTTTACTTTGTCCTTCATAATACAATCTGCAAATTAGCTGTGATTCCATAATTTATCTCGTTGATGTTCTGCTCATTTTATAATCTAGACACAATTAAAATCACTTTTATACAACATTGTCCTGATGACAGATGTGTGGCTGTCACTCTGACACATGATGGCTGACATAAATCATTTGACGATCAAAGTGTCTGTTGACTTGCTCGTCTCGAGTTACAGCAGATGCCACCCCACACAGAATGACAGGCACATTCTTCACAGAAGCCTCATTTTAGCTAACTGCTTTACTGCACTCCAGCTCTGGAATCTTGACAGCTTGGCTAGCTTGTGACAGCTTGGAAATTCTTCATGTGGCTTTCCCAAGCTACCAAGGGTCAATCTATCCCTTATTCCCACCTCTCCAGATTTCCAGTGGTTTCCTACTAGGACGTATGAGGGGCTTCACAATCTGGACCCAATCTATCACTCTGGCCTTGACACCAGTCATGCATCATTTTCCATTCTTTCACCTATTTTCCTCAATCCACCGAATCTTATCGTCTATACCCCACAGACTACCTGCTGCTCCCTGAACACGATGATCTCTTTCTTGCCCATGTCCTTGTGTGTGACGTTTCATAATCTTGGAATGATTTCCTCTGTGTTCTCTACCCAGTATAACCCTACTTCTTCTTGAAGACTCAGTTTATCCGTCCTTACGTCTGTGTTACATTTACCACCCACTTCCCCTACAACTAGTTTCTTCTAAATCTGTCCTTCCAAAAGAATGATTTATTTTTGATCAGGTTCATAGAGTGATTAAGTCATATTCATCCATTCATGGGGTTACAGTCCTCATTGGTCTATGTAAGAGCCCTTTCCTTTTATTTCACTTTATTATTTCATTCTCCATCCCAGCTTTTTACTCCTAATCTCTACCCAACATGGATAGTTACTCTGGTGAATTTCTGTCTTTAGTTATAAACAAATTTGTGAGAATTATATAGTGTCATATTTATATATATGTTCAAATTTACATTTGTCATAGCATACTAAAATGTATTTTTCCATTAGTTTTCACTGTGCAGTACTGTTGTATATACAATTCATTGTTTTACAAAGAAATATGGAGAAATACAAATAAAACATCAGCAATTTCCCTGATTACTAGTGTAGTTTGGCTTTGCTTCATGTATTTATAGTCATTTAGGTTCTTTTCTTCGGTGACTATTAACTATTTAGATCCTTTGTCATTTCCTATTAAGTTTTCTGCCTTATTCTGCTATGTTGCAATTTCTTATTTATTCAAGACATTAATCTATGGTTAATTTTAGATGCTACAAATATATTTTTAATTTCTTTAGCTTAACTATGAAATTCTAAGTGACTGTGTGTTAAAATCTCCAACAACAGTTTTATTTTATCTTTTTTCTACCTATTTCTGTCGGTTGTTTCTTTATATAGATTAAAACAATAGTATTAAATTTATATAAAAAGTATGATTGTTAGCAATTTATTGGTATGTGACATCTTTTTTTTTGACTGTTATGTTTTCCATCTTGAATTATATTTTGACTGACGTAAAATTGCTACCATGATATTTTGTTTGGATTATCTATATTGTGTATATTTTTCTATCTTTTCCTTTTCAAACTTTGTATTACTTTGTTTTAAAATTATCTATGCAAATTATCTTATTATATTTCTGGATCTTGCTTTCATAGTCAATCTGAGAGTCTCTGCCTTTTGATGTAACTTTAACTCATATTACTGAAATTAATATGAAATTTTAAATTATTTTTTGTTATTCTGTGGAATTCTCAGTTATAATTTAAAAACTTTTCCCTTTATTTTAATTTTTTTTCTTCCCTTCTGGGACTACTTTTTAAAAATTGATTTATCTCTGTTATTCTTGATGCCCTTTGGGAGAGTTCTTCATCGTGATATTCAAGCCCACTAATTAATTCTTTATATCCGTTTGGCTATTCAACCAACCCTTTGAACTCTATTTCAACTATTATAGTTTTCCTAATGCCCATTGTTTTTATTCCTGCTCATTTCTCTCAATTTCTTCCTTTATATATTTGAGAATATTTATTATGCTTATTTTGGATTATTATTTTGATTGGTTCATTAGTACTTCTGCTCAAATAATGTAGGTGCTTCATTTAAAAAAAAAATAATGTTTGTCTTCCATAAATGTTTCATGATCTATTTTTGTGAATGAATACTTTGGTGAAGATATCAGCTACTTTGGTAGGTAATTTATATCTGCAATGAGGAATGAAATCTATGGCATACAATCTGCTTTTGCTCTAGACTGTCATTTCTCTCATTCTCTCCCCTCCCCACAACACACACAAACACACACATGCACGCAGGGCATAACAACCTAGACACTCTGTCTATCCAGGAATGGTCATAGATTTTAGGTTAGTATCTGGGATCCACCAACTTCTTCATAACTTCAATGATATCTCTAATGCAGGATTCTGGAAATGAGGTCAGCAGTTCATGCTACTTCACCCCAAGTTATGAATTGATCAGAAACAGAATGCCTCCAAACACATCGCTGTCTTTTTTATTATGTATCCTGAAGGCCAGAGACTATCACTTCTTTTTGTTGAGCACCCATGTATGAACACATTGTAATCACTGAATATAGGCTGTCTAATTAAGGAATAAAAATAACATCTTAAAAAAGTGTAATCTTTAGGGAATACGAAACAAACTTGACATTTATTACAAGTCAACACAATTTTGACTAATTTTAGTATGTCAGAAAGAGGGGTTTGACAAATGCCTGTTATCTTTTCAAAACTGGTTGTTCAAAATCCTTCTAAATCCTTCTAATATAATTTCATTTCATTTGGTGACATAAGCATGGCTGACTCTTAGATAACTAAATATTTTTAAGACTTCAGAACAGAAGTATGAAGACATTTCTGGTTATCTGTAGCTATCTCATAAATAAAACCTTAAGTAAAAGTTTGTTTTAGACTCTGTAGGCCTATTTTCTTTAATTGTATATGGTTGTGTCTTCATGGCTACCACTGCCTCTCACTCTAGTTTCTTCCCTTTGTCTACAGCAGTGTTTCTTAACTTGGGGCAATTTTGTTCTTCTCTGTCCAGGGACCATTTGGCAATATTTGGAGACTGAGTAGAGGCCAGAGATACCAATGTATAGGACAGCCTCTCACATAAAAGAATTATCTGGTCCAAAATGTCAGTAGTGCTACTATTGAGAAACCCTTCACTACAGGAATTCTGATCTTCTAGCTTATTTTTAGCCTTGAGCTCTCCATGTGCTGTTGACTGTAGTACAGGACACAGGAAAATATGATTCAAGTGTCCACTGTTATCCAAATCTATTTGTACTCTGAGCTTGACTAGTAAAAGTTCAGAATTCTAGGAGTATCTGCAACACACACACACACACACACACACACACACACACACACACACACACTGATAGTTGGTATTGCTAGGATATCAACCTGGGTTGATTGAACACTGGAGTCAAATCTCTCTGTACTCTACTAATTCCCCAGCTTTCACCTTCAGTCCTTCAAAGGATGTTTTATTTTCTCCATCCAGCTTTTCTTTTTCATGAACACTGGATAATTCTCCTAAGATACTCCCCTGTTTGGGCACTACCCAGATGCTGCTCTGACTTACTTTCCCAATGTCTCTGTTGAAATATCTCTGTGTTGAAATATACCAAATAACAGCTTTTCAGAAGGTCTGTGCTGACTGTGTAAGCTAAAGTAACACCGCTCTCCTGTCAATTTTATCCCCTTACCCTCCTTTTTTTTCTTCATAGCAGTTATCATCATCTGTTACATATTTGCTTACTTTATACTTTCTTCCTCACCTCCATGTAATGAAGCAAGGATGTTTTGCTTAGTACGGTATTATAGGGTCTAGAGAACATAATTGTTCTCACAATATCAGATATTAGGACCTGCAGTATATGCAAAGGTTAATAAACAATGGTCTCTGCTTGCCATTGGAGAAGGAAATAGATAAATATGAGGTAACAGGATAATGCTGTACAGATGAGTGTTCAGATGACTTCACTGTCCTACCTAGGAAAAATGGAAAGGAGTTCTCAGGGGAGGCAACACTTAAACTAGGTCTTAAGGGTTACATAGGATTCACCAAAAAGCATGAAGGGGAAAGCATCTAAGGTATAGGGATAGCGTGCAAAAGATGTTATATTTTTTAAAGAGTATAGAATGTTTTAGAAATGAAGGTGCTAGCACTGCAAATGTAAGTGTAGTTCATATTGTGAAGGACAATACATGACTTACAAGGAAGGATGGATTTGATCCTGTGGGAAACTAGAAACTCTACGATATTTTGAATAGCTCTGTGTTTGAAAATGACAATGCTAGTCACAATGTGAAGGTGGGATTGGCTGATGAGAAGGTGTGATGATTAGCCATCACGGAGGGCTTATTCAGAGGCTAATCAATCACTTCTCACCGAGACCATCTATTCTCTGTGACCTTCCTTTTTTCTCTCTAGATGATATAGTTTAGGCCCCAATTTCTTGTAAAAACTGCTTTTCAATTTTTAAAATTATAGTCAGCAACCCTGTGGTCAAGCATCTGATCAATCATTTGACACATTTCCCATTTCTCTCTTGCATTGTCATTGGAATAGATCTAGGTTTGACTCACTTCAGGGAAATTCTCTCCGAGTGTGTACCAGAAAGCCATAACTCACAGTCAATGTCATTTAGGGCTCAGTTTTAACCATCTATCAAGAACTTCTCAATTAATTTTGCTGAGGCTAAAAGTCACTTATAATTACAGTCCTGTTATCTGAATATGTCTTCCTTATCTTTTACTACCCCATGCTTCATTCTTGGCTCTATTGCTGTGGGTGTCATTATTTTATTGGTAATCCTTGGTCCTGTAGCTTCTAGCTAAAATTGATTAACTACTGCTTTTCTCCCATAGATAAAGGACATGACTAGCTTTTAGATTTTCAGATTGAGCTTCTGTACTTACATTTATTTGCTCTACTGTCTCAAGAACGGCTCCTCCAGTGCAGTTTGGAATGATCAGACTTTCAGTGGCATAAAATCTGATAAATGATAGTTCTCTTTTTGACTTATCAACAGGTGTGGGCATGCTTGTAGAATTGAGAATGGTCTTTATTAATCTCAATGGTTATTTATAGGTCATAGTGCTAAGGAGAAATGTATAGCTCTTCTATTTGTATAATTCATATTCTTATTAATGGGCACAGGTTTTAAATTTAGTTCATCCAAAAGATTATGAAATGAACTTTGGGTGGTTTTAAACCCTAGCTTTTTGAATTTTAAAGTGGTAAAAAGAATATCTATTTTGTTGAGCTGTTTAGAGGATGAAATGAAACAACATGTAAAGCACCTAGTATTTTCTAATCCATAATATGTGATTAATAAATTCTCACTTCCATTTAATTCAACAAACATGTGTCCTAAACTTCTTTTGTGTGTGTCAATGTCTTTGCTAATTATTGGTGATATAAAGATAAGTAATGTATAGACTCTTATTTTTAAGGAGATTATAGCTTATTGGGGGAGATGAGCATATAATTAAATGAGTGCTATTCTCTGTGATGGTACAAAAGTAGAGATGTACCACCACATAATATGGGGACCTAAAAGAATTGGTGGTTAGTTACATCTGTGGAATAAGTCTTTCTGTAGTGGATGATAAGGATCTGAGCTTTAACTGTTGTGTAGGAAATTATCAGAGAGGCCTAGTGAGATGGATGGGGTTCATGGGTTGGAAACAGGAAAATCCAGGCTATTGAATAGCGTTTATAAAATGCATTCCATTTTTTCCTCCTATTTTCCCTCCCACTTCATAATAAAACTCTTACTAAAATCTAAAGCCTAGCCATGCCATTTTTCAACTGTTGAAAAGAAATAATAAATTTGAAGGTTAAAGATTTTGATCAGTTGTATCCAAGGTAAAAGAAGAGAATGAGTCCTTTCCTTATTAATTCAAAGCGTTAACCACAATTACTGACACAATGTTAAAGAGTTTTCAGGGCACTCTTTCACTTATTTTATTTCATTTAATCATCTCAAAATTATGGGGTTGGGATTATTTCTTTAATTTTGTTAAATTTATTGGAGTGACAATGGTTAGTAAGAATACATAGGATTCAAGTGTACAATTGTATATAATCTGTATATTGCATTGTGTGTTCACCATCCAAAGTCAAGTCTCCTGTCACCATATATTTGACCCCTTTTTCTACCTCCTCATACCACTTTCCCTCTGGTAACCACCAAACTATTGTCTGTGTTTATGAGTTTTTGTTTATTTGCAATTCGTTTGTTTGTTGCTTTCTATTTTATATTCCACATATGAGTGAAATCGTGTGGTTCTTGACTTTTTCCACCTGACTTATTTTGCTTAGAATGGTATTCTCAAGATCCATCCATGTTGTTGCAAATGGCACTATTTCGTCTTTTCTTATGGCAAGTAGTATTCCGCTGTACATATGTACCATATCTTCTTTATATAATCATCTATCAAAGGACACTTCAGTTGTTTCCATGTCTTGGCTACTGTGAATAATGCTGCAATGAATATAGGGGTACATATACTCGTATCTTTATGAATAAATGTTTTCAATTTTTTTGGTAGATACCCAGAAGAGGGATTGCTGGATCATAATTTCTTAATTTTTTGAGGAACCTCCATACTGTTTTCTACAGTGGCTATACCAATTTACATTCCCACCAACAGTGTATGAGGGGGGTCTTTTCTCTTCGTAGTCTCTTCAACACTTGTTATTTCTTGCCTTGTTGATAATAGCCATTTGAACAGGTGTGAGTTGGTATCTCATTGTGGTTTTGATATGCATTTCCCTAACAGCTAATGACGTTAAGCATCCTTTCATATATCTGTTGGACATTTGTTTGTCTTCTTGGAAGAAATGTCTATTCAGGGCCTCTGATCATTTTTAACTGGATTGTTTTTTTTTGTTGTTGAGTTGTAGGAATTTTTTTTTAATATATGTTGGACATTAACTCCTTTTCAGAGGTATTGTTTACAAATATCTTCTCCCATTAGGTTGGTTCCTTTTTGTTTTGTTGGTGGTTTCTTTTGCTGTGCAGAAGCTTTTAGCTTGATATAGTTCCATTCATTTATTTTTACTTTTACTTTCCTTGTTTTTGGGGACAAATTCATAAAATCTTCTCTGAAAGCAAGGTCCATAAATTCAGTACCTAAGCATTCTTCTATGTATTTTATTGTTTCAAGTCTTATATTTCATTGTTTGATCCATTTTGAGTAATTTTGGTATATGGCGATAGATAGCAGTCTATTTTCATTTTTTTTTGCACGTAACTTTCCAATTTTCCCAGCACCATTTATGGAAGTGGCTTCTTTTCTACATTGTATGTTTTTGGCTACATTGTTGAAAACTCTTTGCTCATATACATGTATATGTGGGTTTATTTCTGGGCTCTCAATTCTGTTCCCAGTCTGCGTGTCTGTTTTTCTGCCAATACCATGGTGTTTTGATTCTTGTTGCTTTGTAGTATAATTTAAAATCAGGGAGTATGATACCTCTGGTTTTGTTCTTTTTTTGTCAGGACTGCTTTGAGTTATTTGGGGTCTGTTGTGGTTTCAAACAAATCTGATGATTTTTTTGTTTTATTTCTTTTAAAAAATGCCATTGAGGTTTTGGTGGGGATTACATTAAATCTGTGTATTGTTTTGGGCAATATGGCCATTTTATCTATGTTGATTCTTCCAATCCATGAAAACAAAATATCTTTCTATTTCTTTGTGTTTTTTTTAGTTTTTTAAATAGTGTCTCATAGTTTTCAGTGTATAGGTCCTTCACAACCTTTGTTAAGTTTATGCCTAGGTATTTTCTTCCTTTTGTTGCAATTGCAAAAGGAATTGTGTTTGTCATTTATTTTTCTAAAATTTCATTGCTTGTATAAAGGAACATATGATGTTTGCTTCAGGATAAGGATTATTAATCTCGTTTTACTACAAATGAAGAAAATGAAGTTATGTAATATGTCCAAAGTCTCCCTGTTGGTAAACTGCAGGAAGCTCCATCTGCAGCATATGGTTTGGTAATGGAGAATGGAAACCCCAAACATGAGTCAGAGTGAGTGGATTTTTGGTAGTCAAAAAGCAATCAGTATCTGCTATATTCTGTGAGTATGGAGGTCTTTAAATGAAACGAACCATGATAACTTTCAAGCCTCTAGAATCTAGAGATTGATAAAAGAACATTTTTAAAAATTCTTGCCTTTTGTAAGACCATGACCCAAGAAAATAAGGGGCAAGTGTCAATTTGCTGTCACATTCTACTCACCTTGTTTTTTTTCTCTCGTGCCTCCTTGAGGCACTCGGTCAGTCTAAAAACATCTCTTATGGATTGAAGACAACTTCCCATTTGTTGCAAGATTAATCTTTTCAATTTCCAGTGCTAGTGAGGGTATATCAAACTTTAAAACAGGACTGAAGCTACTCATTTCTTTTTATGGATAATTACTTCACTCTTACAAAATAGGATTTATGCAAAGTAAGGAATCTAATTCTGGGTGCAGAATCATTTTCTTCAGTGGACCAAGATCAAATTTCTTCTCTTTCAACTTAAGGTTTTGAAAATAGTCCAATGAAGAATTAAACTCTGTAGTGTGTGATGACAAAGAATAACCAGAAAATTAAGTGGCCTACAAATTTCTATCACATTTATTTTGTTCTGAGGATGTTTCATTGATGCATTATCAAATGTATTATTAAAGGCCTCAGGAAATGTCTGGGCCTAGATTTTTCTCGGGCCATGGGGAATGGTCAAGCTTATTAAACTCATTCATCTCAAAAGACACGTTAAGTCATTCAAATGATGAACATCACATTTAGAAGGGACTTCTTATTTCTGCTCTGTATGATTTTTCTAAGTATCACACAAAATGTGGGGCCAAATTCATCAATCGCTCAGAGTGAGTCTAATGTTGAACTAAATGAGCTAGACATGTACCATTAAGTTTCTAGATATGTAGTTTAAAGTTAGATTTGGGATTGCATTGTCTAGAGTCAGATTTGTATTTTACTATCAGTTCAGCCATTTAGAATATTTGTGGCTTGGGAAAGTTCCTCAACTTCTAGTTTTCTCACCTTTAAAATAGATTAATAATGATATTTAAAATTATCTTATTGTCACAGGATATATGTACATTGAGTGTTGGAAATTTTCAAAGTTATATTCTCACTTATTTTTCAGTGTTTAAACCATTGTTTGATCTATTTTTCAAATTTTAGTAAAATGCAGTAGAAACAAAGCTGTTCATCCCACAGATAGAAGCCAGGTTGTAGTCCTTTCCTCATTTATCACTTTTTTGGCATAAGCTCACCACCATCCTCAATGACTTCACTATATGTGCAGGTCATCTGTCCTCACCTTCTCATTTACAGTGACCTACTATTTTACTCCACTTTAGACAGCCATTCCCATGGCGACAAGGTAATAATTTGAGCCTTGTAATTAGTTACCTATAACTATCATTAATTCATTTTTTCCGCCCCAAGCTTTTCTTCTTCTAGCCTCACCTCCTCACCCTATGACAATTCTTCAATTTCAGAAAGACTTCCATTCATTGACCCTTTTGCCTTCACCCAACCATAAAATCTTTCCTTTATTAATTTTTCCCCTCATTCAGTCTTGATTCCATTATGTCATTATTTAAATAACGCTTTTGATAATGACCTAAATTTGCTTGCTATGCTGTATTTTATCACAATCCACTAGCAGAACACTTACCCTGGGTGATCTCAATAAACTCAGTCATTTGTTTTCTCCGTCCCTACATCTGAGTAGCTAACGGTCTAGAGAAATTCAAACTAGACACAGATTTATTTATTTATAAATTTAAGTTCATCCATCTCACCAAATGGGCCGTTGGTATTCCATGGCAATCATATTATGTTTTTCTGATCAACTTGCCCATCTACTCCCCATAATAAATATTTTAAACACTCCTCTCCCTACACTGTCAGCAGATGATCTTAGCTCTCATTTATAATAGAAAATATATTCAAATTATCAGAGTGGAGCCATCTTATTTGTCAATATAAGGTACAGAACTTCGTATATCTACATGTATCCCATCCTACTTCTTATCTTTTATAATAGAGAGATTAACAGTATGCCTCATTTGGGCTACTCCCTCCACTTATGCTTTACATGCTACCCCTTTCACCTCTCAAAAATCAGAAATGACTATTTCTTCTCTTCCATTTATAGTCAACCTCATTTTCTGAAATAGCTTCTTCTCATTAGAAATAACAATAGCAATAACTTATACTCACATGGCTCTTACTGTGTGATAGGCACTCTCTTAGGTAATTTACCAAATTAACATTTCATCCTTACATACACCCTCTGGAGTAAGTATTATTGCTATTCCCATTTTGTTGATAAAGAAATTGAGGAACACAGAGGTTAATGGTTTTGCCTAAGGTCATGTAGGTGATAAATGAGAGAGCTTAGATTTGATACATGAAATTAAGCTCCAGAGTCTTTAATGAACATGTTATACTTCATTTTAGATATTCTAAAATATCTCAGTATACATTTTCTGGTACTCATAGTACTTAAATTCTCAGTACTCGCAACATGTTGGCTGCTTCTTCCTCCCTGAAATACCTTATCTCTTGCCTTTTATTTTGATACGGAAGTCTTTCTTTTCTTTCCTACCCCCTTGACTGTTTCTCATTTTCTGCATGCTAATCCTCTCTGCCCAGCATGCTGGGGTTTCTCAAGTCTCAGCCCTAGGCTTGTTGCTTTTCTTACTCCATAGTTTTTCTACAAGTTATTTCACAGTTTCAATGACTATCTGCTTTCAGATGATAGGTTATACTTGCAGCCAAGATCATCTATCTGAATTCTAGATCCTTATAATCTATTATCCATTTGCTTTCAACTGCCATATATCCCCAAAAGTATCTCAAAGTGAGAGTGTACAAAACCAAACTCATGATTCTCCTTTAAATTGGGTCCCATTCTGGACTCCTTATGAGTTTTGACTAGAGGATCTTAAGCGTTTTCATTAGTTTCCTCAATGGCAGAGTATAGTGTTGCTCTTCCTTATTTTTTGCCTCCAACCCTTCACCTCCATTTTTTTGAGACTATGATTCAATGCGATCCCATAAAATCATGACTTTATTTTGAAGTCTCTAGTTTATCTTCAAAACATATGCAAACTTTGAATTCCACTCAAATACTATCCCTATTTTGAAATTAATGTGAATTTCTAGGTGTAGGAAGAATCATCTTGTGGATTTTTATTCCTTGTGCATATTCATGTAGATTTTTGTAGAGAGCCAGTAGTTGGTGTGGAAGGGGAGCCCAAAGAGAATCGACCAGAGAGCTTCTTTCTCTACTCAGCTCTGATAATGTAGGTCAATGTTTGCCAATTTTTTGTGTGTGTTGTATGCTTTTTTCAGTTCATTGAAGCTACATGTCTAATCAATATTTGTAGAGGTTTATGGACATTTTGTAGAGCCTGGAACATGATTCTACTATTGTACATGATTTTTTTAAAAATTAATTTCAGGTGTACAAAACAATGTGTACAAGATTTCGATGGTTTATAGTCATTGTATATTTGCTTTTATGACATATTGGTGGATGATTAATTTATATTAAACCCAAAAAATGACATGGCTATGACTCCTATCCTTGAGAAGGTCATAATAATAGAAGAGATAGAAATATAAACAGGAAGTTTCAAGTAATAACAAATATGTTTTTAGGGAGAAATGCAAAGGGAAACTTGGGAGTATAGTTAAGTGGTGCTCAGCGACATCTGGTATTGTTAAGATGGCATTTATAGGTTAAACCCTGGAGTTTGTCCAGAATACACCAAGTATTCATTTTTCATGCCAGAGGCAGTTCTTTAGTAGATTAATCATCTTTTTATTCAGAAGTACTTACTCTGTCTCCTTCACTAGAACACAAGCTCCATGAGGTATAATGCCAGGCATATAGTAAAAATTCAATAAAATTTATTGAATACATCTCAAAAACAATTTGTTTCACAAATTTTATTTATTGAATAATAACTATAGTTTTTCTGTTTTTATTGAGGACCTATATATTCAGGCATAGATTAAAATTACTCTAAATTATTCCCTAGCCAGACAAACCTTCTGGTCAGTATGATAGAATCGATATCACTGCACAGAATTGATATTTTTAGGTGAAAATTGCCCAGTGCCTCTGTTTTCATGGGGAGTCCAGGTGTTCAAGGGATCCATGATGCTGGGCCAATGCATGAGTGTATCTTACTCATAACTGAATGTGAGGAAGAAGATGAATAACACAATCTATTTAGGAGAGATCACTGACGGGCAGAACTGCAGGAGTGAAATGTCCAAAGACCTCACCAAGTCAAGGACGGGCTGAGCTGAGGAGGCCTTAAAGTTAGAAATACCCTTTCTTTAGACTCTTTGATTTTCTTTTTGAAAGAAAACTGACAGATACATCTTATTTCCCTTTTTATATTAGAAGGCATCATGGAAGAAATGTCAGAAGGTAAGTCTAGAATCGTGTGTAGAAGTTCGGCAAACTGTCAAGGAAGGGCAAGTGAGGAGAGAGCACCAATCAGCATGGTGTATTCAGATACAAGAGGTGTGAGGTGGGCTGTGTGAGGTGTCAGAGAGATGTAGAGGCAGGAGTGACTTAGGCCTGTGTAGAAGGTCTGACCGTTCTTCAAGTGGTGTGCAGACTAGCACTTATAGTTGTTTCCGGACAGCTTTCTAGAAAGTAACTGTTGACTATATTATTTCTGTATCAGGAAACCAACGATTACTTTTTTTTTTTTTGACCTTTTTAATCATCAGACTGCTGTCACTTTTGATGAATTAGAGAAAACTTAGCTCTAGCTTTACAAAACTTAAGGACCTTAATAACCATAAACAGTACATAGTTCATTTTACAGTATTAATATTGCCTGACTTTCTAAGTATAGATATAGAACATAATTTGAACACAATCCAATAAAAAGGACAAGAGGAAAATAATTACCTCTAACCCTACCACCTTGAAATAATGACTCTTTATCACCTTTTTCTATTTGAGTATGATACTCATTGTTGAAATTTGTCTTTCTGACAAATTCATTTTTTAAAATTCCTTCAATGTATTTCTTCTGTGAAATCTTTGATTGCCCTAGGGATAATTAATCTACCTCTTTATTATGATGTACTTACATCATGTATTCCCATTGCTTATGCATTTATTATTTAGTTTTCTAGCATTTTCTTTCTCCACCCCACTGAATTGTGCTTTTCCAAGGCAAAGATCTTGATGTACTTGACATAGTGCCTGATACCAGTTAGCCTCTCAATAATTGCTCCCAAATGAATGAAAGAATAAATGAATGTTCATCAGTTTATAAATTACAGTATGTCATCTCATGGATGTCAGGGAAATGGGCTTATATATTTTTTCATATCATTCATATAATATTTTGTATATTCGTTCAAAACATTTTTTTATTAGATAACATTGGGATCAAATGGAATTACTTTGTATTGCTTGGAATAAACTTTTAAAACTTGAAATTAAGATAATTTTATACTTGTAGAAATAAGGAAAATTGATATAAAATATATTTTCAAGTGCTGAATTTTACAAATACAAGAGATGAAGATTACCATAGATTTTTGGATACCTAATGTCTTCTGGCTTTGGACCATATACTTTCTCTTTAAACTTTTTTTAAATTTCTGTTTTTAACTATTGTGAGTGTCTTTGTTTTGACTCTTCTTATTATCCCACGAAGAGGTTGTGGATATACTTGGTGCTCAATAAATGTTACATTTCTCACTGTTTTTAAGAAAGGAAAAACTGTCATCCCTTTAATAAATAGTTATGACTCCTTTATTTAGATGTGGTAAAGCCCAGAAAAATCAATTGTGGACCTTATTGGAACATATAGTAATAAAGCTGGAGAAGGCATTGCATTCTTTAGTATACTTTGCTCATTTTGAATAATGAGGAAAATAAAGCCTGGAAACACTGAATGACTTGCCAAATGTAACACTCATTTTTGTGTTAGAGCTAGAAGTAGGACACAAAACAGAAATCTACCTAAGTTATAGATGTAGTAACCAGGTGCCTCAGAGGAGGGCTGAGCAAGTAATAAGGATGGAGTCTGTGGGCCTAGATATCTGTTGTCTCTCTAGCTACATATGGGCCCACGCTGTCCTGTCCTCTTCCACTTCATCTTACCCTATCTAATCGTAGCCTAATTTATTATATCCTATTGTCATTCTGTCCATCTCTCTGTCTACTTATATATGTCATCTGTCAAAATAACATTGGTCGAGCCGATATGAAATGACAGGTATTTCATATATTATCTCATTGAAATCTCCTTAAAAATCTTTTTATAAGGTACTGTTGCCTCTGTTTTACAGTTAAGGGTGTTAAGGCTCAGAGAAGATAAACAATATGTTGATCTTCTCTCAACTAGCGAGTGGTAGAGCCACTTGATTCTGACACTCAGGCTGTCTTGACTCTTCCATCTGGAAGGTGATTCTTACCTGAGGCAGCTCAACTAGCAGCTTTTTCCTTCACTTCATTTAGGTCTTCGCTAAAATACCACTTACAACGCGAGGATTTCGTTGAGAATCCTGTTTTCAGCTGAGTTATCCTCCCTCATCTACTTTCCTGCTTTAGTTTTGCTCTTTAGCATCGTCACTTTATATAACTTAGTTATTCATTTAATCTGCTCCACACCATAGAATGTAAGCTCCATGAGATAAATATGTACTTTTCCCTGCTCTGTTTTTGTTGTTGTTATTCTTTGCACCTAGAATAATGCTAGCACATGTTAAGTATTCAGTAATTTATTTTGTTAAATGAATTGGATAAGCCAAATTTACACCGTCCTTAGGGGAACCTGAGGTTCCATTGGGAAAGATCAGACAGCAACACAAATTTCACATTCCAGGAGCCACAGGTAAATCTTGAGGTCTCGTGGTAGCCAAGTGGGAGAAGTTTCAGAACAAGAGAAGTTCAGGAATGAATACATGGAAGCAGAGGGCCTGGGTTTATTACTGTTGGCAGAGCAGATATTCTTGGCTTGCCTTTGTTGGTTTTCAGAAGCATGGTGGCTAGGTGGATAAAATTCTGCTTTAAAGTGTGGACTGCGGCAATATGGCAGAATGGCAAAGCCTAGTTTCTGGGCAAAGTGTTGTTTTTGGAGCATCTAAACATTACCCAATGAGGGCCCAAGAGAGTGTGTTGGGATCCTATAGACCATACTCTTCTTTTCACGGGATGCAATATGATTTCCATGGTTCTGGAGAACATTGTCTACCAGGTGCCCCTGCCACTTCACTGCTTCGACCACTTTAGGTGAAATATTCCTGCCTTCTGCACACTCAGTGGTTAGAGTAGCAGAATTGGGTCATGGGCAAACTGGGACAAATCTTGCAGATTCTGGTGGCTGCTTGGCAGCTTATTGAGGTCAAGGCTCTGGAATGGATTCTCTCTCTCTCTTTTTAATGTGGAAGCCAATAAGTCATATGATGAGGTTCTCAGCAGTAGAGTTTCAAGTCATGCAGCAGATTACACATTTGATATTCCAGAAACAAGTTCATTAAAGGCATTATTCCAGTTGACAGAACAGCACTCGCATAGAGCTGCTAGATTTGATGCTGTAAAGGAAACACTTTGGAAGTAAATTACACTTTGTGTTAACCAAATGATATATTAATCTTTTCCACCATTGAAGCAGGAGAGAGAATGAGCAGTGAATGTTAACACAGCATTGTATGGAGACCCATTTGCAATTCAGAAACTGTCTTGAAAGAAAGTTTAACTTGCTGAAATATTTATAACAGCTTTTCTTTTGTGATCTATTTAGTTATAAGAACTTGAGAAGGTTACAAATTCAAGATTCTTTCGGTCACTG
The DNA here is from genome assembly GCF_036562045.2 of Rhinolophus sinicus. Lineage (NCBI taxonomy): Eukaryota > Metazoa > Chordata > Mammalia > Chiroptera > Rhinolophidae > Rhinolophus > Rhinolophus sinicus. The sequence goes on from NC_133756.1 coordinate 112,506,799, forward strand.
AGTAGCCTAGCTTCCCACTTTTTAAAAGTGTCTCCAGAAAAAGTTATCCTTGGATCTAGTTTCTTTCTGAAGAATTTGAAAATAATAAGATACCTGCAGCTGAAGAGCTGTCACAACTCTTGCCAGGATGGGAGACTGGAACTAACCATAGGATTGCATGTCATACAGACCTGAGTTCTCACACGTAGCAGCTGTGAGACAGGGCGGCAGATTGTAGAACACCTCTGAGCCTCATTTCCAGCATCTGGAAAATAAGGACACTCATTGCATTTTGCAGAAATGGTATGAGGAAAAATGAGGTATCATATGTAAAAGTATTTTAGCACTATGCATGCAATCAGTTGATTTTATTTTTCTTCTTCATTCTTTTGGGAGAAGAGAGACGAAAAGTCCCAAAGTCAATCATACTCTGTTTCTGGATCTTCTCAACGAGGATTTGAACTGGTGGGACTGAATTATTTTTAAAAGGACAAAGCTATTGTGGAGAAGAAACAACTGATCGGTTTTGTCTTTGGCCCCTTTATTCAGCTTATTTTTGGGCTCCCAGGATAAAGCAATTTATCGTTATTGTAAAACATTATTAACTTTCTGTAGATGGCATTTACAAACACCTCTAGAAGCCTGTTGTTTTAATTTGGAACCCTGAGGGTAAATAGTCTTGTGATCACTTCCCTCTGAACAACTTCTTTAACCACCCTACTCTTCCAATTTATTGTCTGAATTGTTTGGGTGCACGTTCACCTCATCTACCAGAAGTGAAGCTCCTTTATGATGCAGCACCTCTGTATCACACTCCCAATGCCTCGCTCAGAGCCTGGCACTTAGCAGGAGCTTAACACATGGTGGTTAAGGAAATAAACAGGAAGGAAGCTTCAGGCTGGAGGGGGCAGGAACCCTTCCCACTTTTCATTCACGATGATGGAAATGGTGGGAGGAATGACATTAATGGGCATGGAGCAATATCACCAGCTGCATTTATTAAGTGCCTATTTACTGTGTGTCTGGTATGATGCTGGACATTTTCATTTATTATATTATCAATACCCATAATGGCTCTACATTTTCCCCAGTTTTACAGAGAGTGAGCAGCAGAGCTATGGCTCCAAAAGTCTCTAGTGTGTCTGACTTCAAAGCCCATGTTCTTGACCACTGCACTTGTGACATGCAGGGTGTACTTGGCACAATGTCCAAATCTGTCAAAGAGCACCAGGGAAGGCCGCCGATCAGACAGAACTGGGTATATAAACTTGGTGAACATGGGATTGTACCATCTTGACAGTCTCAGTGGTGGCTGCAGGGAGGGAGGTTACAGAAAAGGGCCGAGAGGGTTTGTGTTTGTTGTTACTTTAATGTTTAATTGTGACAAAGAAGAGATAATATAAAATTTCCCATTTTAATCATTTTTAAGTATACAGTTTAGTAATGTTAACTGTTGTGTGGGAGATCTCTAGAACTTTTCGTCTTGCAAAACTCAAACTTTATATCCATTAAAGAACAGCCCTCCATTCCTCCTCACCCCCAAGGTCCCTGGTAACCACCATTCTTCTTCTATTTCTATGAATCTGACTGCTTAGATATGCCACAAAAGAGGAAGCATACAGTGTTTGTCCTCTGATGACTGCCTTATTTCACTTAGCATAAGAGCCTCAAGATTCATTCATGCTGTAGATTTTAACAGGATTTCCTTCCTTTTTAAGCCTAATATTCCATGGTATGTATATACCACATGGTGGTAGTGCCATTTTACACTCCCACCAATAGCGCACAGGGATCCCAAGTTCTCCACATCTTCACCAACACTTGTCATTTTCTGGTTTTTTTTTTTTTTTTTGTAGTAGCCATTCTAACGGATGCGCAGTGGCATCTCAGAGTGGTTTTCCTTTGAATTTCTCTAGGTACTGATTGGGGCTTAGAGGTTTTTAGAGACTGGAGGTAGCCAAGGAAAAGTTTCAGGGTGTAAATTAATAAGTATACCTCGGCAATATTAGAATCTGTAAACTGGATGAGTTGCTGGAAGAGATAGGGATTTTACCTTGGGGCTGCATGAGTCTGTAGGGATTTACTATAAACAAAATTCTGTGGTCTTTTCTTAAGACATTGGGGTCTGAGTGAGTTGGTGTTACAATAATTTGAGTTTAAGTAGCTTGTGTTGCACATCACGGCTTGGTTTGCAAGTGTTGCTTGTCTTGTAAATTGTGGTTTCTGTTTGAGTCTTCTCTTTGCCAGGGTTACTTTCTCACACCTCACCTTATGTTCTTTACAGTAATCAGCAGCCAGGTGCCTCCTAGTTTTCACAGTTACTATCATAGTTACCGTGTTTCCCCGAAAATAAGCCTAACTGGAAAATAAGCCCTAGCATGATTTTTCAAGATGACATCCCTTGAACATAAACCCTAATGCGTCTTTTGAGCAAAACTTAACATAAGACCCAGTCTTATTTTTGGGGAAACACGGTAATTAAGATAATTATAGTTTTTGACACAGTGCCTAATCCACAGTAAGTGCTGATTAAATAGTAGTAGTTAAGTAACTGTGGTAGTAATACTGTAGTAATAGTAATATATGTGTAAAGTAGTACTTATGGAGATAATAATGGTTGTAGCACCTACATTTTCTGAATTCGGTACTTCCAACCAATGCCATTACCATAGCCCTGACATAGGAGCTCATCACCTCTTACTGAGATCTTTAGTGCCCTCCTCTCCGCCCTACCCAATCACAATACCGCTGATAGAACGGCATGCCTAAAACCCAAGATTGAGCCGTCACTCTCTCCTATTTACAATGCTCCTCCCACCCCCAGTGGCTCTCTCTTGACCTCGGGACAAAGTCTAGGTTCTTTAACATTCTGCGTTTAGGCTTCCTGACTCAGGCCTCTGCCCAGCTCTCCAGCTTCATCCCCTATAACTCCCTGACAGTATTTGTCCTTCAGAGCTCTCAGATGTTTTATTGAGTAGCTTATAAACCTTCTGTGGTATTATTTTCCTTAAAATTTTTATTTGTATACAGTTATATAAAAGCATGCATAAAAGAACAAAAGGTATTAGGTCATTCACGCTTTCTATTTTTATTTCCATTTCTTTTTCCCTTTCTTTTGCTCCCCTTTCCTTTAAACCACCTTCCCATCCCTCCACCCCACTTTCATCTACTGCTCTTTTAACATCACATTAATAACTTAGGAAGTATCTTTTTGAATTCTTTCCAAGCTCATATAATGTTATGTAAGCGCAAACACATATATGTGTATGTATATTTATACACATATTTCCCTATAGATACTTGTTTATTCATGCTACTGGATGTCACCAGTCTCCAATGTTAATTCTTGCCAAACTTAAAACCTCTGAGCCTTTATTTTTGGCTAAAATGTCACTGTTTCCCCAAGTCACCTCTTTTCCTGACTCAATTACTAAACTGAAGAGCTCAGTATCTGTGAGAGCTTGATATTTTTAATTTGGAAGTTCCATTGTCATTTCTGCCACCTTAGATGTGAGGGTTAAGAAGAGGTTACTGGCAAATTACTGACTCTAGATGAACAATTTTCTCATAATTAAAAAGCCTGATGAAACTCTCTGTGGGAAATGAACTCATTCAAATGGGAGATAATTTAAGCTCATCCACTCAGGACATTTTCTCTATTTTTCCTTTACCCAGTACATAAATTTTTTATTTAGTCTTGTGATATAAATTGAATTTGACAGGAGCAAAATTTTTTTTCATTCAAACCATAAAATTATTATGTTGTCTGAGTTAACATTGTGTTTTCCCTTCAGAAAAATAATGAGTACCGCTCTCTCTAGAGTGATTGTCTGGCTGCAATGGCGGCTGGAGCAAAATTACTCCCTGCTGGGTTTCAGAATGGAAGGGAAACACTGTATCAATAAATACACTTGGGACTCTAAGTGTGAAGGCAAGAGTTCAAGTCCAGTTCTGTCATTTAACATCTGGGTGACCTAGCACAAATATCTGAAACTTGGTTTCCTTGTCTTTAAAAAGAATAACAACCCCTGTTGTATATTGGCTATTCTAAGGATCTAATAAAGTAATGGTTGTGAGAGGTTGAATAACTACAAATGCAGTGTAAACATATGGGCTTGTCAATATTAATGCCTCCTGCTGCTCATGCACTGTGAGAAATGATTTCTTACCTGCCAGTCTAGATAGACCCACCAACCAACAATGATGGTCATTAGGCAAAATATCATTAAAATGGAAAGGTAAGCCCAACTTCTCCCTTCTTAACTCAGAAGTCCCCAATATAAAATGAAAGTAAGGCCCAGAGAGGGGAAGTGCATTAACCAAAGCCACAGAGCTAGTTAGTGGCAGCACCAGGACTGGACACTACATTTCCTATCCAGCAATCTTTGCAAAACACCCCACTTCTAACCTTATTAAATCAATAGTAGTACTCTAGCTTGACATGAGCAGTTAGAAAAGGAGAAGCGGGAGCGAGATTGGAAATTGGTTCAACTGGCTCCATTTGAATTTATCCCTGGAGGTTCATATTTGAATGTTGTATGAGGCAGTGTAAAAGAGCACTTAGACTAAATTGAAATGAAATGGGAAATTCTCAGACACAGAGTCAAGCTACCCTCACACCCTGATCTGTATCCTGAGTTGTGTTGGTGATTAAATAACAACAACAGGCCAGTAATCATGGGGCATATTGGAACAATGTTTCCCAAATAGAATTCCAGGGACTACTTGCTCCAGAGGAGCTGCTAAATAAAATAGTTACTTGCTGCATTCATACCACCTCTCTTGGAGATTCAGGAAGCACACCAGCATTTTAAAGCTCCTAAGCAATGCCACAACAAAGAGAATTTGTTTAATTTTGTTTCAAGTTTAAACTGGTAAATTTATTTATGCCGGGATATTTTCCCCTTGAAACAACTACTATTGTCCCCTGACCAGTTCTTTCTCTTGCACCTGAAAAGAAAAGAACATCGTTAGATGCCATGTCTGTCTCCATGAGGGGCCCTGAACACTGCTGTCCTTGCCACTCCCTCCTCAGCTTGTGTAGCCCCACGTAGAGCAGCAATGGCTGCTCAGATTTGCTGGGTCTTAGAGAATTCTCGGACCGGACAAGGGGACGATTTTAATGGTAGGGTGAACTTCATGACCATTGACCAGAAGCAGATGCAGACATCTCTGCAGATGCTGGAGTGAGCAGATGACAATAGCCAAAAACCATATTAGATGATCTACGTCTTAGTGAACATCCATGTGGACAGAATATGTCCCGTTAGGACACTGTTCTCTCTCAGTGCCTTGATATTTGAAAGTCCCTCAGCCACTCCTCCCTCAACTGAGATTCAACTCAGAGCAAATTGGGCAGAGGAAATCTCAAACTGCTGTTTGGATCCTGAGGTCATTGGGGAAACAACAACTTCAGTTTTCACGTTCAGTCAAATGGGGACTTGAGATAAAAATCAAGTTTAGAACTGGAAAAGTAATGTGTAATGTTTTATATCTCTGAGTTTGTGGACTGTGAAAATATTGTACCTTCTATAAATTTCACATTAGGATATTTGCTACCACTACAACCACTCCCACAGCTCTACACAATTAGTCATTTAACTAATTAATACATTAAAATATTTTTGAGGGGTGGTCGGTTAGTTCAGTTGGTTAAAGTGTGGCCTAATTATACCAGGGTTGCGGGTTTGATCCCCACATGGGCCACTGTTAGCTGCAAACTCCTTAATATATATATATATATATATATATATATATATATATATATATATATATATATATATATATATTTTTGAACATCTATTTTGAACATTATTTATATAGAAAAGCATAAGGCATGATCCTTCTTATCAAGTTGTTCCTAGACCAGCCGCATGCAAAAGCGTATTGTAACAGATATTCAGTTGGGGACAGAAGTTGACTGTACAGAATTGATCAGTGAGGAAATTCAGAGAAAGAACCACTTTTGTAGTAGAGAAGAAGGGCATTAAATTTATCTAGTAGAAATAAAATGAATAAGTGAATAAGTTAAAAAAATGAACAGGTTGACAAGACCTAGTAGAACGACAGATAAAAGTGAAGCTGGAAGGATGTCTTGCATTCTTAAAACCTCATGAATGAAGGGAACAAGATCACAGTTAGAGGTAATAATTCAATAATCCCTGAAATGCCATACACCATTCTTGTTTGCTTGGTCCTGGGCCCTCCAATTTATAATCGGAATATTATAATGAGACAAATAAAGTGCAAATGAGGAATGAAAGAAAGTGAAGTCATGTGTTAAAGGTACATCTCCTTTGGGGAAAGTCTGAAGAAGATTTAGGGGAGACTTTCTATGAAATATTGACAGGGAAGAATTTGAATGATACATTAAAATGTTAAATTTTAATTAACCACTAGAAGGCTTTTGTGAATAGTGTTCCCTTGTTATTTCTCCTGCCGATATATTGGGGAATATTGGTATATGGAAAGTCAATGAGTAAAAGTATATTTATGTGCTCTTGTCTATTCTCCCCATTGTGGTTGGTACCTGGAATGGACTTGGGAATACAGAAGAGTTGAGCAATTCTGAGATGTCATTCCTGTATAATTTGTTTGGGAAATCATCTATTTTAACAGCCTATGATTTGTATTGATCCCTTTATCCCCTACTTTGGTCCCAGAAGACTGAAATCATCTGGATGGGGATGCATAATTGGATCCTCATTACAAGACTTGGTGTTTGAGTTGGGTGTGAGCTGATCACTGAGGAGAAACTGTCATCCCAGCTCAACTAACTTGAGCTGCCGTGGATGCAGTTGAATTGAATGCAGATACTTCCAGAATGAATCCATCTGAACTCATATGTCTTCAGGAATGAAACCACATATATTTGATCTAATGCAGATTTAGATTTGGAAATGCATGCAGTTTTTCATGCTTGGTAAAAGAACCTGCAAAGAGTTAATTCAGTGGATAGCTTTGTAATTATCTTTGAGGGAGTGGAAAGTCTCCAGTACACAAATAGGGGTGGGGATGGGTGGCAGCAAGGTAGTAGGATCTGTCTGCAAGATTTGGACAAGATAGAAACTAGAATGAGTCAAAAATTACTGTAAGGCAAGAAAGCCAGGGATGAATATACTGCTGGTGGCATCTTTGTAAACCCACTTTCAAGAGGAGCTTGTGTTGAATCTAAGAGAAACTGTAGGAGGACCAACTGAGAAAAGAACATCCCTTTTGGGGGAGAATGACTGCAAGTTTTATGGAAGCTCTGATGCCCAGAAGTACTGTATTTTGCCATGTATAATGCACCCCCACCTTTTTGGCGCAAACTTTCAGGGAAAAAATCTTTTGTTTTAACTTTTTAATTCAAAATTTTATTTGTTTACATTTAGGTACTTGTTTTTTTGTGTTATAAATGAACTTTAGCATTTATTATTTTTTAACATATTATGGTGCAAGAAATTTTATGTAGCAAATAATTACAAAAAACAAGAACTGATATAAGGTGCAAGAAATGTTATGTACCGGTAACAAATTTACGATATTTACACATCATACACATCTTCATCATTTCAAATTTGTCATAAGTTCAACAAAACTGCTTATTGTATTCTAGCATATTATTTTGCATATGGACGTCATTATTGATTTCTAGAGTTATACTTTTAACTCACACGCATCAATAAAAGAATTGAAAACATTTATATAGATATGGAATTAGTATTATTCATGTATAATGTGAATCCTTATTTTTCCCTCAGAAATTTGGGCAAAAAGGTGCACATTATACATGGCAAAATATGGTATCTATCTCTTTTGTTATATCCTGAATTCCTCCGAAGGGTGTTGTAGTCATCAACTCAGGGTGAAAGACCAGCTGGGGCAGTGTTCATGGCAGTGTCCCTGGGAGCAGGAAGATAAAGATGAACCTAGCAGATTCCTTGAGTCGCACCTCCCAGACTCAGGACTAATGGTCCTGATGGAGGGGTTCAGTGTGGAGGAAGAGACTAAGGGGCTCAAGGACAGACAGAACCATAGCCTCACAGATAAACTCTAAAATGACCCAAAATATTATTTTTTTCCCTTACCAAATTTAACTTTTGCGAGAAAGCTCTGATAATTATTGCTCTGTATTTTATTCTTGCCCACCCACTCCTAATCTCTATTAGCTCTAATTCAGCAAATTTGTCATTCAAAATACTAACGTGTACCTGAAATACAAAATATTGTAATATTAAGTAGAGCTTAAGATAATATTCTCATTAAATTTTACTAAGATCATCTCAGTTCAGTATTTCAGGGAACTGTGAGTCTTCCTAAAAACATTAAATGTCTTAATTTTTAAACTTTCACACATGCAACCACCTACCCAGGGCATAGTCACCACATACGCATTTCCTAAATAAAGTTCAGTTAGATCATGTTTAGCAGTTTATCACTGAAAATGCTATGTCCCCACTTAAGTCAACTATGAAACCACTAATTTTTAATCCAACTTGTTCCCAGTATTTGTGCAAATGAGAACTGCAAGACTTCTGTTTCCTGCAAGGACACACACATTTTATAACAAAATACTAACAGTTAAAAGTCTTGAAGCCTGCATAAAAAATCTTTTGGGAAACAATGAAGGAAGTCAGAGCCTTCCTTAATCTACCACCACTTCTAAATTGTTGGCATTTTTCAAATTCCCCTTGTTTTGTAGTCTCAATTTTGCTGACAATTCACACTCTCCACTAAGGAAATTATAATTTTGCAACATTGCGGTTGTTAAATATAATGGTTTCCAGTGCCTCTAAAATGTTGGGAATGTACGTTAAAAATGACCATTAGAAAGTAGTGGACGATTATGTTATATGATATATGTAACAATAAAATATATTTGGCTAATATATTTGATATGAAAAGGATCTGGAGGATAAATTTAGATTAAATCTCAATAACAATGTTTATTGTTATTCTTTATTAAGTATATAGCAAAATTATTTGAGGCACCAAATGATCTAGGTGTTTACATCACCTGGTGTTTCTCTGAGGGAGAGTCATATTGGAGTTGGAATAATCTCTGTTTTCAGATAGCTGGTGCTGTGCTCAGGCAAAGTTGGATCAATCTACTGTTGAGATTGCCTGGGAGTCAAGAAGGAAGAAGTAAAAGAAAATGAAGGCTTTTCAACCCCATAATTTTATTTGATGATCCTCTGTGGCTGCATTGTCCCGTGCAGTTGCCACTAATCACAAATGGCTAATTAAATTGGAATTAATTAAAATTACATAAAATAAAAAATTCACTTCCTCAGTTCATTTGCACTAGCCATATTTTACGTACTCAGCAGCCACATTTGGTTAGTAGCTGTAATATTCTATACTATAGATCCTGTCCGTCATCACAGGAAGTTTGTTTTAAAACTTTATAAGTTTTGGGATAAGACTACTCTTGTGATATCACCTTTGCTCTACTGGATGGAACATCTATTTTAGTGGACAAAACTAGAGGCTTCTAAAAGGATAAAATGGATTTTACATACATTCATTTTGGAGTAAAGTTAAAAAAAACAGTGGTCAATTTGACGCATCAACATAAAGTTATGAACTCCTCCCCCCTTTTTAGAGAATCACTCTTCTGTCACTAAAGAGGGTTCAGCAGGCTCTCCTCTGTTATTCCAGTAATGGTGCGGAACTCAGTAATGACATGTGCAACTCTGGTCCATAGATTTGGGCCAGTTGCATCATTTTCTACTAAAAAACCCCCCCACAAAATCCTATATCTCATGAATCAATTTCACATCTTGGAGCAGAAAATTTCAAAAGGAGTTTGAGTCATCTATTTTTGGGGGAGAAAAAAAAGAGCCTGAAAAGAGGAATCCTAGGGGCCAATAATAATAATAAGAGAAAAAGAAACAATGATTATGGTCAATAGGGTTAATTTGAATCTTTTGAATGATCCACGAATGCATAATAAAACAAAATAGGAAAGGTAACACATGATGGGCTAAATACGAGTTTTCCAATATTTTCATAAATATGTTATATATGGACAAATCTAATTCTGTAATAAGCTGGAATTCAGAACAACAATTCAATTATCAACCACAAATGATGGGCAAATGAGACATGAGAGGAATTCTGATGAGAACGTAAGGATATGGAAAGCAATGAGGGTAAGGTTTTTGATAAAGGAGAGAAAAAATTCTGAACTGCATGTAGAAAAGCTAGAAGAATGTTGAGTGTGTAGTATTGACCAGAGGAGGAATTCAGTGGGGAAATCTGTTTTATAGGAGGAGGGGGCATCTGTCAGTGTTAGCAGAAACAAAATGAACTGTTAGTAAATGTTAAAAAAAGAAAGAAATTTAGATGTTAGTAAAATGCTGTGGAAGGATATCAAATGAGGATACCGATAGAATAGACTAATGAATGAAGGGACAAGCACATACAAGTACATAGCAGTACCAACTAGCTTCCTTCATTAAGTGCATTTTTCTATAAAACCAAACATGAATGTCTTATTCCTGCAAGTGGCAACATTCTTAGACTACTCTTTCTGCCCCTTTCTACTGGCCAGTAGTGTTCAGACAATCCATAGCACTAAGTGGAGGAGAACCAGAAGTCAACAGTGTGTGTGGGATACAGTGGGACACAAACGAGGGAATATTGAGCTCCAGTTCAGAGAAGCCTACAGGTTGGGGACACTTTATGTTTGGGACCTAAAGAATGAATAGGCATCCTCTATTCTACTAAGGGGAGCTGAGGGATGGAAGAGAAAGCTTTTCAAGGAGGAAGCATAGTATTTGCAAAGACATGGAAATAAGAAATGCAGGGTACGTTTGAGGAACAGCAACTCTTTGGAAAGATTTAGGGTATAGAATACCAAGCAGAGTGAGTTGAGGTACGTTTTGGATCCTGGCAGGACCTGAATGCTGGTGGAAAGCAAATGGTGCTTACAAGGCAAGCAAGGAAAAGTGAATAGATTTAACTGACTTTTAATATTTGTACATGCAAGCCATATTTTTTACCTCTAGCCATAAAATCTCAAATTCATTATGTGCACCTTTCATTGCAAATAGATAAAAGAACAATACTCATCTCAGATTTAAAACAAAACAAAACAAAAACAAAAAACCTGGAGGGTACACAGGAGGTGCATTTAAATTTTAAAGAAATCAATACAAAACACTTCTATTGATGTAGACAATTCAAATTAAGCTTCAGCTAAAACGTAAAATCAATTACATATCACAGGCTAACTTTACAGGGAAACTCCTCTTCTCTTTAGGCAATTCAGAACCCGTCAGAGCCTCTCCCACTCAGCAATAGACTACATGTAGGAAACATTCCTTCTGTTCTGACAAATCTGCAGGATCGAGCCAGAGTTCATCATTTCTTAAGGCCCTAAATGTATATCCCAATCACCATTGCATGGCTTTGCTTGGTGGACTTTGTTTCATCATGTAGAACTGTGTTCCAAAACGAGAGGTGTATTGGTATCCTGTTGCCACTGTAACAAATACTTAGTGGCTTACAACAATACAAATCTATTCTCTTGCAATTCTGAAGGTCAGAAGTCTGAAATCACTTTCACTGGAGTATAAGTCAAGGTGTAGTAGGTAGGGGTTTCCTTCTGGAGGCTCTGAGGGGAGTCTTTTTCCTTGTCTTTTTAAGCTTTTCATCTTTGACGTGAGGTTTCTTCCTCCATTTTCAAAACACATTATTCCAATCTCTGCTTTTATCATCACATCATGGTCTCTCTTGTGTAGCCAAATCTTCCACTTATTAGGACACTTAAGCTTTCATTTAGGACCCACCTGGATGGATAATATGGCTCAATCTTCTCATCTCCAGCTCCTTAATTCAATCACATTTAGAAAGTCCCTCTTGCCATAGACCATAACACTCACAGATTCCTGGGGTTAGGACCTGGATATACTTGTGGGAAGGAGAGGTGATTATTTAGGTATTATTATAGGAAGTGAACTAGAATTACCAAGTTCTTGAATTGGAAGCTTGCTTAGAGATCATCGCTTCCACCATGTTGGAAGACTATACTAACCAGATGATCATTTTTTTTTAATCTGTGTCCTGTTCTGATTTTATGACCTCAGGAACTCAACCTGATCACCTCTTTTTTTGAAGACTGTCTTCTGTTGACTGCCATGGGGCATAATCATTCAGCTCCCTCCTTGTTTGTTTGTTGTTTTTTGTCTGAAAAAAAAAGAAAAAGAAAACCCAAAATACCTAAAGATATTTATTCAGACAGGAAAAATTATGAATATTGAATATAACTCAACTATGTTATTTCTCTTTTAATGTTCATGGAAACCTAATGCAATAGGTGGTACTATCACCAGCTTGCAAATAAGGAAACCAAGGCTCAGAGTGGTTATGCACCCAGGACTACACAGGAAGGGACAGGTCTGTCAAACTTGAAAGCATGTTATCTTTTCACTGCACTGTGCAGCTAGACACAGCCTTCCTAAGTGGCTGTGCCATGTTGCATTCCCACCAAAAATGAATGAGAGTTCCTACTAGTCCACGTCTTTGTCAGCATTTGATATTGTCAATGTTTTGGATTTTAGCTATTATAATAGGTGTGCAGTGGTATTTCATTGTTATTTTAATTTACAATTCCCTAATGACATATGCTGTTGTGCATCTTTTTATATGCAAACTTTACATCTTTATATCCTCTTTGTGAGGCGTCAGGTCTTTTGCCCATTTTCAGTCAGGCTGTTCATTTTCTTATTGTTGCTTTTTAAGAGTTCTTTGTAGTGGTATTTCTGTTTTGGATAACAGTCCTTTTATCAGATGTGTCTTTTGCAAATAATTATTTTCCAGTCTGTGGTGTGTCTTCTCATTCTCTGGATATTGCTTTTCACAGAGTAGATGTTTTTAATTTTAATGAAGTCCAGCTTATCAATACTTTCTGTTATGGATCATGCCTTTGGTGTATGTAAAAAGTCATTGCCTTTTACAAGGATGTCTAGATTTTATCTTGTGTTATCTCCTTGGAGTTTTATAATTTTTGCATTTTATTTTTAGGTCTTTGATCTATTTTGAGTTAATTTTTGTGAAAGGTGTAAGGTTTGTGTCTGGATTTTTTTTTTTCATGTGGTGTCCAGTTTTTCTAGAACCAATTGTTGAAAAGACTATCTTTACTCCATTGTATTAAGTTTGCTACTTTGTCAAAGATCAGTTTAATATACTTATGTGGGTCTATTTCTGGGGGTCTCTGTTCTAATCTATTTGCCTGTTCTTTTACCAATATCACATTGTTTTGATTATGGTAACTTTATAGTAGGTCTTGAAGTTAAGTATTGTAAATCCTCCAACTTTGTTCTTCTTCAATATTGTGTTGACTACTCTGGGTCTTTTGCCATTCTATATAAACTTTTGAATCAATTTGTTGATATCCACAAAATAAATTGCTGAAATTTGATTAGGATTACATTGAATCTATAGATCATGCTGGGAAGAATTGACATCTTGATAATATTGAGTCTCCCTGTAGATAAACATGGAATATCTCTGCATATATTTAGTTCTTTGGTTTCTTTCCTCAGAGTTCTATAGTTTTTCTCATATAGACTGTGTACATATTTTGTTAGATTTAAATACCAAAATATTTCATTTTTTTGAGTGCTAATGTAAATAGTATTTTATATTTCAAATTCTACTTGTTCATTGCTAATGTATAGGAACGTGATTGATTTTTTTTTTATTAAGCTTGTATCTTGCAACCTTGAAGTAACTTTTATTAATTTGAGAAGTGTTGTTTTGATTCTTTTGGGTTTTCTATATAGATGATTGTGTCATTGTGAACAAAGATAGTTTTATTTCTTCCTTCCCAATCTGTATATCTTTTATTTCCTTTTCATATTATATGCATTAACTAGGGCTTTTAGTATGATGTTGAAAAGCCATGGTGAGAGAGGATATCCTTTCCTTGTTCCTGGTCTTAGTGGGAATGTTTCTAGTTTCTCACATTAGGTATGATGATGTTAGCTATAGGGTGTTTTTCTTTTCTTTTCTTTTTTTTTTTTAGAATTAAAAAAATCAAGTTAAGAAGGTTACTGAGAATTTTTATCATGGATGTGTGTTGGATTTTATCAAATGCTTTTATTTTTATTTTGCATCTGTTGATATGACCATGTGATTTTTCTTCTGTAGCCTGTTGATGTGATAAATTATGTTAATTGATTTTCAAATGTTGAACTAGCCTTCCATACTTGGTCGTGGTATATAATTCTTTTTTATGTTGTTTGATTTTATTTTCTAATATTTTGTTGAAGATTTCTGCATCTATATTTATGAGAGATATTGGTCTGTAGATTTCTTTTCTTGTAATATCTTTGTCTGGGTTTGGTATTAGGGTAATGATGGCTTCATCATTAGAAGGAAGAAGTATTGCCTCTCCTTTTATCTTCTGAAAGAGATTCTAGAGAATTGATTTAATTTCTTTCTTAAATACTTGGTAGAATTTACCAGAGAACTTATCTGGGTCAGGAGCTTTCCGTTTTGGAAGTTTATTAATTATTGGCACATTTTTTTTAAATAAATGCAAGTCTATTCAGATTGTCTATTTCTTCTTGGGTGAATTTTGGCAGATTATGTCTTTTAAGGAACTGGTTCTTTTTATCTAGGTTATCAAACTTGTGGGCAGAGAGTTGTTCATAATATTCATTGATTATCCTTTTAATATCCATGGGATGTATAGTGGTGTTACTTCCTTTATTTCTAATATTAATTTGTATTTTGATTACTAATTATTAATATCATAGTAATTTGTATTTTTGCTTTCCTTTTTTCTTAGTTAGCCTGTCTAGAGGCTTATTGATTTTATTGATCTTTTCAAAGAACTAACTTTTGGATTTGTTGATTTTTTTATCTTTATTTCCTATTTTCAACTTCATTGTTTTCTGATTTAATACATTATTTCTTTTTTTTTGGTTACTTTGGATTTAATTTGCTCTTCCTTTCTAGTTTCCTACAGTAGAAACATAGTTGGTTAATTTTAGATCTTTCTCCTTTTGTAATATATGTGTTCAACACTATAAGTTTCTTTTTAAGCACTGCTTTACTGCATCTTACACATTTTGATATATTGTATTCTCATTTTCATGTAGTTGAAAATTTTTCTCAAAAAATTTTTTTTTTCAGTTTTCTTTTTTGACTCATGTATTATTTAGAAGTGTGTTGTTTAATCACCAAGTATTTTGAGATTCTGGTTGTCATTAGTCCAAGATGGTTCCCACTGTGTCTGCTCACTTAGGTCACAACTTTGGTATTTTGAGATTTTCCAGTAATTTCTCTGTTACTGATTTCTAGATAATTCTACAGTGGTCTGAGAGTATATATTGTCTGATTTCTATTCTTTTAAATTTCTTGAGGTCCTTTTTTATAGCTCAGAATGTGATCAATCTTGGTGAATGTTTTATTAAGCTTGAGAAGAATGTGTATTTTGCTACTATTGAATGAAGTAGTCTATAGATGTCAATTATATCTAGTTGATTGAAAGTGCTATTGAGTTCAACTATGTCCTTACTAATTTTCTGACTGCTGGATCTGTCCAGTTCTGACAGAGGCTGACATTTCCAACTGAAATAGTGGATTCATCTATTTCACCTTGCAGTTCCATCAGGGTTTTTTTTTTTTTTTTTTTTTTTTTTTGTATTGTGAGAATAAGGAAAAATGAACACAGGGCAAAAATTCTAAACGAAATAATAAATTGAGATTAGTAATATATAAAAAAGGTAACACATCATGATTATCTCGGATTTATTTGAGGAACATTTCCCAAATAAAGGTGGCTTAACATTTCAAAAATCAATGTAATTTTTGGTGCTGTTGTTATTTTGAACAAAGTATTATCTGTTACATCAATTAAGAGTAAGAAAAATAAGTGATTATTTTATCTTTACTTATTCTTTCTTCATTGCTTTCTTTATGTACATCTGAATTTCTGAACTATACCATTTTCCTCCTCTCTGAAGAACTTCTTTTAATATTTCCTGCAAGGCAGATTTACTGGCAATAAATGCCATCAAATTTTGTTTATCTGAGAAAGACTTTATTTCTCTTTCAATTTTTAAGGACAATTTCATAGGATGTAGAATTCTAGGTTATTTTTCTCTCAAAACTTTATATATTCATTGATTATCTTCTTTTTGCTTGAATGCTTTCTGAAGTGAAATTGGATGTAATTGTTTTTTTTGCTCCTCTATAGATAACATGTTTTTTTCCCTCTCTGGCTTCTTTGAAGATATTTTCTTTATCTTTGAGTTTTCTGCAGTTTGAATATATATTTAGCTGTAGGGGTTTTTCTTTTTTTAAGCAATTATCCTATTTGGTGTTCTCTGACCTTAATGATCTGTGATTTGGTGTCTGGTATTAATATTTGGTGTCTGGTATTAATTTGGGGAAATTCCCAGTCATTATTACTTTAAATATTTTTTCTTTTTCTACTCTTGTAAGTTGTGATACTTTGTAATTTAACATGAATATATAAAAGACAAAACCCTTATGATTACCTGAATATTTGTAGAGAAAAACATTCAATAGAATTCAATCCCTTTACATAATGCAAATATTTATTCAACATTTCAAAAAATAACCCTAATTCTTACTTTCATATTGCAGCTTACCCAATCATTGAATCAATAGAATTAATTGGTTTACTGCAAAGATGGAACACAGAAAAGAGTAAGAGAGTCATTAAATGGGAAAAGATATTTGCCAATGGGACATCTGATAAAGAGGTTAATATCCAAAATTTATAAAGAACTCATACAACTCAACACACACACACACACACACACACACACACACACACACACACAGAAACAAAAACAAAACAAAACCCCAAAAATACAATTAAAAAATGGGCAGAGGACCTGAATAGACATTTTTTCAAGGAGAACATACAGATGACCGATAGACATATGAAAAGATGGTCAGCGTCACTAACCATCAGAGAAATGCAAATTCAAACCACAATGAGATATCACCTCACACCTGTCAGAATGGCCATCATCAATAAATCAAAAAACAGCAAGGATTGGTGTGGATATTGAGAAAAGAGAATCCTCGTACACTGTTGGGATTGCGAATTGGTACAGATACTATAGAAAATAGTGTAGAAGTTCCTCAAAAAATTAAAAGCAGAACTACCTTATGACCAAGCAATTCCATTTCTGGGTATTTATCCCAAGAAATCCAAAACACTAATTTAAAAAGATACATGCACCCCTATGTTCATTGTAGCATTATTTATAATAGCCAAGATATGAATGCAACCTAAGTGCTCATCAGTAGATGATTGGATAAAGAAGTAGTGCATATACTATTAAAATGGGATATTACTTGGCCATAAAAAAGAATAAAATTTTGCGATTTGCAACAATATGGATGGACCTAGAGGGTATTATGTCAAGTGAAATAAATTAGACAAAGAAAGACAAATACCATATGATCTCACTTACATGTGGAATGTAAAGAACAAAATAAATGAATAAACAAAACAGAAACAGACTCATAGGTACAGAGAATGAGATGATGATTGCCAGATAGGAAGGGAGTTGGGGGTGCTGAGTGAAAAATATGAGGGATTAAGAAATACAAATTGGTAGTCACAAAATTATCATGAGGTTGTAAAGTACAGCATAGGAAACATAGTCAACAATATTGTAATAACTATGTATAATGCCAGGTGGGAACTAGATTAATCAGGGGGATCACTTCATAGGATGTATAGATGTCTAACCACTATGATGTACACCTGACACTAATGTAAAATAATACTGAGTCAATTCTAATTGAAAAAAGAGAAAGTAAGGGAGTCATTGCTTGGATCTGAGTTTTTAAAAATTGTTAATGGGAATGTAGACTAAAGGTAAAGATTTTTTTTGAATTTATTTTGTTTGTTTTCATTTGCCTGTCTTATTTTTCTTTTAGGAGTATGTTTTGTTGATAGAGAAAAAATTCTCTCCTCTTTCAATGTGCTAATGTTGAAGTTTATACAGAAAAGCCAAGCCACAGGTTTTATTTTGGTTTGTTTTATAAAGAAACAAAATCATAGATTAAGAAAGGTAAAAAAATTGACACAAATAAGTTCTCTCTTTCTTCTCCTTCTGGTATGCCCATTATTCTTATATTGAAGAAGAGACAGTACTCCCTAACTCATTTTATGAGGCCAACATTACCCTGATACCAAAACGTGGTAAGGATAACACACAAAAAAGAAAACTACAGACCAATATCTCTGATGAATACAGACACAAAAATTCTAGCAAATCGAATGCAACAATACATTAAAAAGATTATTCATCACGACCAAGTGGGGTTCATCCCAGGGGCACAAGGATGGTTCAACATACGCAAATCCATCAATGTGATACATCACATAAACAATTAAAGGACAAAAATCATATGATTCTATCAACTGATGCAGGAAAAGCATTTGACAAGATACAGCATCCATTTATGATTAAAACACTTAATAGAACAGGTATAGAAGGAAAATACCTTAACATAATAAAGGTCATATATGACAAACCCTCAGCTAATAGCATAATTACTGGTGAAAAACTGAAGCCCTTTGCTCTATGTTCAGGAACATGACAGGGCTGTCCTCTATCACCTCTGCTTTTCAACATAGTGTTGGAAATCTCTCAGGCAAGAGAAAGAAATAAAAGTCATCCAAATTGGAATGAAGAAGTCAAATTGTCACTCTGCAGATGACATGATGCTATATATAGAAAACCCTAAAGACTCCACCAAAGAGTTATTAGAAACAATGAATGAATACAGTAAAGTCGCTACAAAATCAACATACAAAAGTCCATTGGATTCCTATATACTAATAATTAAATCTCAGAAAAAACAAACAGACAAAAAAACAATTTCTTTTGCAATTGCAGCAAAAAGAATAAAATACCTAGGAATAAACTTAACCAAAGATGTGAAAGATCTATATGCTGACAACTATAAGACATTTTCAAAAGAAATTGAAGAAGACACAGGAAATGGAAAGACATTGCATGCTAATGGATTGGTAGAATCAACATAGTTAAAATGGCCATATTACCCAAAGAAATACACAGGTTTAATGCAATCCCCATCAAAATCCCAATGGCATTTTTTTTTTTAAGAAATAGAACAAAAATCATCAGATTTGTATGTAACCACAAAATAGCCTGAATAGCCAAAGCAATCCCAAGAAAAGAGAACAAAGCAGGAGGTATCACACTCTCTGACTTTAGCTTGTACTACAGGGCAACAATAATCAAAACAGCATGGTATTGGCAGAAAAACAGACACACAGACCAATGGAATAGAATTGAAAACCCAAAAATAAACCTACATAAATATGGACAGATAATTTTTGACAAAGAAGCAAAAAACATACAATGGAGAAAAGTCAGCCTGTTCAATAAATGGTGCTGGGAGAATTGGAAAGCCACGAGCAAAAGAATGAAACTGGACGGCTATCTGTCACCATGTACCAAAATTAATTCAAAATGGATCAAAGACTTAAGCATAAGACCTGACACAATAAACTGCATAGAAGAAAACATAGGTACTAAACTTGTGGACCTTGGGTTCAAAGAGCATTTTATGATTTTGTCTGCAAAGGCTAGGGTAGTAAAAGCTAAAATAAATGAATGGGACTATATCAAACTTACAAGCTTCTGCACAGCAAAAGAAACCATCAACAAAATAAAGAGGCAACCAACTGAATGGGAGAATAGTTTTGCAAACAGTACCTCTGATAAGGGGCTAATATCCAAAATATACAAGGAACTCATACAACTCGACAACAAATAAACAAAGAATCCAATTGAAAATTGGGCAGGGACCTGAATAGGCATTACTACAAAGGGATCATACAAATGGCAAATAGATATATGAAAAAATGCACAACATCACTAATCATCAGAGAAATGCAAATAAAAACCACAATGAGGTATCACCTCACCTCAGTTAGAATGGCTATCATCAACAAGACAAATAGTAACAAGTGTTGGAGAGGCTGTGGAGAAAAAGGAACCCTCATACACTGTTGGTGGGAATGCAGATTAGTGCAGCCACTATGGAAGGCAGTGTGGAGGTTCCTCAAATAATTATGAGTAGAATTACCGCATGACCCAGCAATTCCTCTCCTGGGTATCTACCCAAAAAATCTGAGACTATTTATCCATAAAGACATGTGTGCTCCAATGTTCATTGCAGCTTTATTTACAGTGGCCAAGACATGGAAACAACTAAAATGTCCTTCGATAGATGAATGTATGAAGAAGTTGTGGGATATATATATATATATATGTATAATGGAATACTGTTTGGTGGTAGGAAAGATGAAATAGGACCATTTGTGACACCATGGATGGACCTTGAGGTTATAATTCTAAGCTAAATAAGTCAGATTGAAAAAGTAGAGTTTTTAGTTTTATATACCACGTATCAATGATTTCACTGATATGTGGTATATAAAACTGAAAACAACAAACAAGGCAAACAAATGAAGAAACAAAAACTCATAGACATAGACAATAGTTTTGGGGTTACCAGAGAGTAAGGGGGGAGATGGGCTCTAGAACAGGGTAGATAGGGTCTAATATATGGTGATGGAAAGAGAACTGACTCTGGGTGGTGAACACACAATGTGAGATATAGATAATGAACTACAGAATTGTACACCTGAAATCTATGTAACTTTACTGACAATTGTCAACCCGATAAATTTTAATTTGGGAAAAAAAAAAAAAAAGACCTAGCTGGATGATCATCTCTAATGCGTCTGCTGGATGATCATCTCTAATGCGTCTTTTGGAGAAAAAATTAGTATAGACCAGGTCTTATTTTACTATAATATAAGACCAGGTATAACACAACACAACACAACACAACACAACACAACACAACACAACACAACACAACACAACATAACATAACATAACATAACAAGACTGGGTCTTATATTAATTTTTGCTCCAAAATATGCATTAGAGCCGATGGTCCGGCTAAGTCATGTTTTCGAGGAAACATGGTAGGACTATCATCGTTTTTATTTGGATCCTACACTTCTGTAGTCTAAGAACAAATTAAGTGTTTGGATGTCACAGTATCGATTCATATTGAGTTTACTGTCAGCTTCTGTCTAGTCCTTTTTTACATAAATGGCAATTACTTAATATCTTAATCATCATGTATTTGTGTATTTGATTTTTAGAATCTCTATGGATGTTTACAAGTATCTTCATTAAATTTGACTTTGTGATTTGGCCTTTCTTGCAAGGCTGCTGAGATGTTTGATTCTGTTGTCCTCAGTAATTTCCTCCTAATTTGATTTGATAATATTGCCTTCTGAATTTTTTTCCAGTGATTGATTAAAAAAAAAAAAAGAAATTGACCAGCAAAGAATCAACACAGACATATTTGTAATCCAACTGGATATAAGTACCTTAATTAACACCCTAAATGTGGTCATTTATTTAGTCATCTTCCTATATTATTATATCATGTTAACAGTATAGTATGAGAGACATAAGAGATATCTTAGTGGGATATCAGTTAAGGGTATTCCCTTTCTCCTAGTCTTACCATAGTTTCAAAATAAGGATTGCTTAAAATAGAATTCTTTTCTAATGGACACAGGAACTCCACTTTTTAATACTTTTTTTAATACAAGAAGAATGTTTACTAATTTATTTTCTTTTTCTTTTTTTAAAGGGTCTATCTTCCCCCCCCCAAAGATGTTCTATGCTCTACTAGTTCTTCTCTGTTTTTTAAAAATTAGAATATCTAATGTGTACATGTCCAGTAAAAATTCAGTTTTTTTTTTTTTTTTTTTTTTGGGAATGTAATGTAGTACCTTGAAGAAGAGGGCTTAGATTAAGAGACAGTATTTAGTGCTCTGATTTGCAACAGTGGTTGTTTTCTTTTTGGTACTTGTTTTTATTCATAGTCACATTCACATGCAAATCTATATCTAATCACAGAATTACCCCTTTTGCATTGATAGTTCAATTTTACCAAAATTTATTCAGAGTGACCAGTTATTGTCACAGTGGAACAGCAGTTGGAAGCTTCAGTGGTAGTGTCAATGGCTGCACCATCCATATAAAGTGTTGTTTTTCAAGGTTCCTCTTTATAAAATATTTCACTCCTCAAACTTACTATTGTGTGAAATGTGAGATTTCTGAATTTCACTTTATATTTTTTTTACCTCTGTTGTTTTTTGTTTTCTCCCAACGTTTAATGAAATGGAAGATGTAACTTTTGAGTGTGAGAAACTTGGGTTCACATTCCAATTTGAATCTACTAGCTGATTGACTTTGGGCAAATTAACTTTTCTGAGCTCTTTAATCATCTCTGATAATAATACCGATTTCAGATTTTCTGTGAGGATAAAGCAAAATAACATATGCAAAGTATGTAGCAGAGTTGGAAGCACATACTGGGGGCTAAATAGTTGTTAGTTTCCTCTCTCTTCCCTTCTCATGGCAAATTCATAACATCAGACTTTCTTTCCTAAATAGACCATCTATATACATTCAATTACAGATTTACTCATATTAATCACACTTCATAATTTCCATTGTGCTTTACTAATAGTAATAATAAAATTCCTCATATAAATTGATATCAACAATCACTGTTGCAATTACCCATATAAATCTACCACTACCTAGTCAATGTTAATGGTTCAGCTTTGAAATGCTCACACAGATTGATGATTACCAGCCAAATTCAAAAGAAAGATTGTAATATCTTCTCATCTGCCGTGACTGGGCTGGGAGTGCTTAAGCAATCTTACTGTTCCTAGGAAGGAATGAGAGCTTTGGCTATGCAGTTTGGTTAAAAATTTTTTCGCCCTTCTGCATATCCTCAGGTAAACTTTTCTGTTTCATAACCTTTGATATAAGCTTTTTTCTTATTGATTTAGTAACATATAATTATTTTATAACTCTGTCAAAGCAGTTATTATAATTTTATGTACCACAAATCTCCCATAATTATAACTTTCATAAGTGTAAAAAATGGCACTTAAATTTTAGGCACTATTTGATCAATTGGAACTTACATTTTGCAAATATCATAACTCACAAGAACACTTCTTAATTGATTTTTACAGAACAACATTTATGCCATAATAATAGGAATAAGGTATAGAGATATATCACCAATGAATGGTGAAGGGCTCTGAATACCAGGCTAAGGAGATATTTTGTTTTCCATACATACAATGGAGAATAATCAAAAGCTTTAGAGAGAGGTGTGTGGCATGCATAAAGGTGTTTGGGAAGAGATCATCTTTCATTCGGTTCTAGTTATGGTATGGTAGGCGGTTAGGCTAAGGATCTTATCAAGTGGTAGAAATGGAATGGAAAGGAACTGAAAAATGTGAATGGTGCTGCAAAGGGAATTTCATTCATGCACTTACTAATTCAGTTTTTGGAAGAACAATTATTGAGTCCTCACTATGGGCCTCGTGCTATGATTGTCGTTGAAGATACCCCAGTGATTAAGACATTTTCCTTGCCTTGCTTCAGAGTTATGTGAAGTGGAGGTAAAATCATATACATATCTTAACAGAGGAAGACAGGCTGCTATTATGGGAGCAGATGAGGGGACACTTAAGCCTATAGCAGTGCTCATAGGTTGGCCTAAATATATCTTTGGTTTTCAGATTTTTTGGATATATACCCGGGAGAGGGATTACTGGGTCATATGGCAATTCTATTCTTAATTTTTGAGGAACCTACACACTGGCTTCCATAGCTGCTGCACCAGTCTTCATTCCTACCAACAGTGTATGAAGGGTTCTGTTTTTCCACAGCCTCTCCAATACTTATTATTTGTCTTGTTGATGATTGCCATTCTAACTGGTGTGAGGTGATATCTCATTGTGGTTTTTATTTGCATTTCTCTGATGATTAGTGATGTTGAGCATCTTTTCATAAGTATATTGGCCGTAAAGATATATGTGCTCCAGTGTTCATTGCAGCTTTATTTACGGTGGCCAAGACATGGAAACAACCAAAGTGTTCTTCAATAGATGATTGGATAAAGAAGATGTGGTATATACACAATGGAATACTGTTCTGCCATGGATGGATCTTGAGATTATTAAGCTAAACGAAGTAAGTCAGACAGAAAGAGTTAAGAACTATATGATTTCACTAATATGTGGGATGTAAAACTGAAAGCAACAAAGGAACAAGACAAACAAAAAAAGAAACAAAAACAACTGATAGACATAGACAATAGCTTAGTGGTTACCAGAGGGTAAGTGGGGAGGGAGGTGGTAGATGAGGTAAATGGGATCAAATATATGATGATGGAAGGAGACCTGACTCTGCGTGGTGAACACACAATGGGATTATAGATGATGTATTACAGAATGGTACACTTGAAACCTATAAAACTTTACTAACAATTGTCACCCAATAAACTTTAATTTAAAAAAAATATATATTTCTTTTGTGAAAACTTTATTTGAACCTGTAGTCTCAAGCTGTTTTTAGCTACTAGAGTTATGAAAAGCATTGGTAAATACACCTTTTATGCAGTCTATTCCTTTTCATCAGCAGATTTGAAATGAAAACAATAGTATCCCACAGATACCATTTTAAAAGTACTCGCCTGGTGTGCAGTACATAATCACCTCTCACTGTGTTAACATCGTTCTGAATGTGTGTGTGTGTGTGTGTGTGTGTGTGTGTGTGTTGCTTCATTTTTATCTCAGTATTTTCAGTGTCTAGCAGAAGACCTGGCACCTAGTAGATACTCAAGGAATGCCTATTGAAATGTCTTCGTTGAATCAGTACAATTTCCTGTTGTCATTTTTTGCTTTTCTTCTCTCCACGTATTGAATGATGGCATGTTTAAAATAAACTCTGATGATTTAAAAATCCATCAGTGGCCCTACTTCCTTATTTAATTCTGTCCACCTTGGCCAAGGCTCAGGCCTTGAAAAACAAACCAGACCTTTTTATATTTCCTTATATAGTTCATGTATCTCAGTTGCAAAATATTGGTCCCTGGCCAGCATTCTTGTGACAGCTTCCCATATGAATGTTAAACAGGCAACGATGATGCTCTATAATTACAGTGCTTAAAATGATTGGAAATAAATTGGCACTCCAATTATAGATGCATGAAAGAGGCACCAGTATATCACAGCCAGTCCATTAATTTCTAAAGTGGTTCAGGCCATCTCACTATTTTGTGACATTCCTTATTCACGGCTGCAATGAATCACTCTGAATCATGGTGCCTCCAGATGAACAAGCTGAAGGACATTTTTTTTTTTTTTTTTATTACCTAAAATATCCCAGGTTATTTTCTCTTAAGGGAGGGGAAAAAAGACAGATAGGAAGCTAGGGACATATTATTAAATTCTGTAATTATGTGTATAGGATTTGGAACAACTGGAACAATAGGGTTTTGATAGGTTTTATTTTTATTCTTTCTTTTAGAAGAAATGTGAAAATTTTTTCCCTCGGTATACTTGAACTAAGACCATAAACTTTCCCAAAGCTGTCAAAATTAAATTAGGAAAGTAGCATTATTCAGTGTTTCGTTTTTGGTCTTTGTATGGACGTCTGTTTGAGTCACTCAGGCCTAAAACACCACCTTTTAGGTAAAAGTAACCTAAGAAATATCCTAATTTTTTGAAAAAAAAAAAATCTCTTTAATGGTCACATGTTGCTATACTTTATAGGTTGAAATTATCTCCTATAACGCTTTCAGAAGTTTCTCCATATAACTAATTGACTGACTGCTATCCATGAGTTTCACAAAAAGATAGCATTCATTTGATTATGTTAAGTAACTCTATCAATACCATCTTTTCTGGTTATTGCTGTAAGAATCTAAAAGCATGCTCAATGCAGTCATTAACATAAATAAATCTGTCATTAAGCTCTTCCACTATGTGGTGGGTTCCTTAAGGGATGGCACTGTCTTCTTTATACAAGGTGCAGGTACTTGGCATGTGGAAAGTGTTGGATAAATATTTATTGAGTGAATAGTATTGACTAAAGCCAAAATATAATTTAATTACCCATAAATTTTATGTAAAGAAAGTAGAAGGATATTCTGGGGATAAGGTGACATGACAATTAACTTCAGATTGGGTAGTTTATTTTTTAAAATTAAGTGTTCATCAGGTAAAAAATACATGGAAGTGTTCTTACAAAAATAAAATACTACAGGTAAGGATAAAGTCTGCTGGTATCATTTATATGAGACAATTTTTCATGGTGAAAAACTATTGTGGAACTTCTTATTTCACTATAAATCTTGTAGAACATTTTAAAACCAAAAGTCTTCTAGAGGCATTTATTCTTTTTTGTTAATATTTGACATGTAAAATTTCAAACTTATACATAAGAAAATATGTTGTTAACCTTGATGTAGCCATTAAGAGTTTTCAAGAGTTATTAATACATTGCCAATATAGTTTCATTTATTCTCCCACCACGTTTCTGCCTTCCTCCATTGGATTATTTTGAAGTACGTTATATTATTTCAACTATAGATATTTCACATTAATCTGTATAAGATAAAGACTTTTGCATAACCACAATAATGTTATCACACATAAAAATGAACAATTGCTTAAAATCATTATATAGTGTTTTCCATCTGTGGTTGGGAATCTGCAGATGCGAAGGGCTGACTATAGGATTTTTGACTGTGCTTGCATTGTTCAAAGTCAACTGTATAGTTAGTGTTCATATTTCTCAGACACTCATATTTTTTTACCTCTTTTTCAAGTTGATTTGTTTGAACCAAGATTTAAACAAAGTCCACATTTCTGGGACATATGCTCTGATTGGTGCTTACTCTCAATATCTACCCTCTCTCTCTACTTCCTTCTCTCCCATCTTCCCTCCCTTTCTAACTGGCTAACTTTCTTCCTTTCTTTCACCATCTACTATGGGACAGATTCCAAATATATGAGAGGTTTTGGGTATCCAAAGATAAATACAGATCTATTATGTTAAGCTCTGTGTTCTGGGTTCCCATAAGTATACCTCCTTCCATTAGCCCATTCACTAGTCCCCAATACTTTTAAGATCGTGAGACTATATTTATTCTATTCCTTTTGTTTAAAAGCTTTTGCTTTCATCGCCTGATCTATTTTTTTCAATTTTTGCGGTCCATTTCAAATATCACTTTCTTTGGGAAGACTTTCTTAATTATCTAAACAAAATTCCTCTGTTTCCTTTCCCATAGCTACTTGCTTATGCCATAATTTGCCACTTTGTCTTGTTTACTGTTATTTGTGTGTCTTCATCTCCATTATTGGATTGAAAACTTCTTGAGTGCAAAGTGTAAACCTTTCCCATATAATTTAAACCTGTTGGGGTTTACTAGTATATGTTAGTCATATTAATAAAAATACTTTCAGCTTGTCTTTGTTTCAATGTGCAGCCTCAGGGAAGAAATGTAGGACCTAGCACAGAGCCTTGCACACAATGAGGGTTCAAATGTTTATGGAATTGAAATCAATCAGATGACGCATTTCAAAAGTTACATGCAGTTTTTTAACTAGAACTATGACATAGTACACTAGTCTCTTTTAGAGTGTAACATTTTTATTTAGCGTTTGCTGAGGAAAACTACAAGGAACAAAGATAACTATTATCTTAATGGTAGTGTAGCTAGTTTGGTCAAAATGGCCAAAATGAGGGAAATAAGCAATTAAAACCTTTACTACTTTTTCATGACATTACCATCCACCTCCCACTTAGCTGGGACTCTTCCAGTTCAGTAGCTATTCCTAAACCACTACCTAGCACAGTGCTTAGCATATAGTAGGTGTTGAAAAATATTTCATAAGCTGTCAAACTGTGAAAAAATAAAAAATGTTGAAAATACCAGAGAAGTCTAAGGAATGCACTGCTATTACACAAACTCCCATTTTTTATGAAAGGCAAAACATATGAAAACATATTTTTAAAAAAGTAAAAAAAAATCTATGTCAGCAGGGTTTTCTTGTAACAATTACATCTTAAAGAGACCATGATGGAGGAGAGAAGGCTCGTGAAGGAGGTTTTTCTTCATTCAAGATTTATTCCATTTCAGAGTTTGAGGACTAAGGCCTGCCTGTATGTACTATATTGTATAGCCCAAGCACATGTTTCTTCTGGCTGGCAATTTTCATGAGCAGTTTTGATGGGTCTTTTAAATATTAGCTGAAGCAGTCAGGCAAAGGAAGAACAAAAAGGGCCAATGTCATTTTGGGGCCATATATCTTGGTTCTCAAAATAGATCACACATTTCTAAAGACCGTATGGATATTAACAGGGAAATTTGAGACAAAGGTCCAGTTAAGTGCCTAACTAGTTTCCTGATCCTGAGTATTTCTGCTGGTTAATACTTTTGAGTTTTGCACTAGTACTTTCTATCACATTTAATCCTCATTAAAATCTTATGATATAGATACTATTATTATTTTAATTTTGTAGATGAGGAAGCTAAATCTTAGTGAAGTTAAGTACTTGCTTAGAAACACAGAAGTAATGAACTCAGGGCTCTAACATTTAATCTCATTCCCTGAGATGTCAAGAGAGGGCCTGTGTTGGAATCACTGATCTCTACGTGCCCTCTACCTAATTGCTGTGTGTCTCTGAATTATTTATAAATCTTTCCTTGATGCCCAGGTGAATTGATGTATATAATAGGTATTATAGAATCTCTACAATCCAGGGCTTTATTCCCCATAATGTTAGAAAGAGACCCTTTTTCTGCCTGAGATTTGATGAGAACATAGTTGTCAAAAGTTGGCAGTTTTTTTAATTTAAGAAAATAGGTAGGAGGTAAGTTTTATGAAATGAGTGGGGTGTGGATGTCTTATTTTGGATGAAGCAAATAACAAGGAACTAAGAGAGTCTTAGGAAATACTTGAAGAAGAAGAAGAAGAAAAAAAGAACCAGTCCAAAATCAAAGGCGAAACCAAATGCATTTTAGCATGAGGTGAGGGGAGTGGGTGCTATGTATTTTTGACAGGAGAAGGTGGTTTGGAGGGGGATATGGTAAACATCAACCATCAAATGCTTATATTTGTATCTTGAATTCAGCCAAGGTCTTTACTTTGTTCCCCTCTAAGTTTCTAGGAAGAGATGATGCCTGAGTGAAGAAGCATTGAATAAGGAGCAGGAAATAACGATGTGGGGGGTTAATAAGAGATACAGAGGAAACAATGTGAAGAATATCATGGAAAATGAAACAACATGGAGGAGAAAAAAGGAATACTTACTAGAGAAAACACATATGAAAAAGGTCAGACAATTAAGTTTGTGAACTTTCCACTGTGCGTTTTACACAGTGGAAAAGTTCACGAACGTAATTGTCAAGACCGGTGATATTTGCCTCTGTGTGGTGTGTTCTGGCTATTGTGACCAGATGATGGTAGTAAACAGAATGAGCACATTTCCAGGGGGAAATTGGAGATTTTAATGTTTAGGCTGTTGATGTTTCAGCATCTCTGGGGTTTCCTGGAGCAATGAAGAGCAGAAAGTAGGGTAAATGCATCAGCTTGGGAAGAGTCCTGAGCTGATGCCATGGGCCGGGCTCTAAGGGTTTATATTTGTGGGGGTTAAAACCACCCAACACTAATGAGTTTGCTCAGGAAGAATGAGTAGAGTGTGAGGTGATTTGGTTATTCTCATCCAAGTAAATTATATTGAGAATCGGATATGGTAGTTTGGCTCTGTTCTGCCATGGAGCTCATATAATACGCCAACTAGAGTGTAAGGTTCTCAGTAGATGTGGCAGAAAGTATGTAAAGAAAGTAGAAACAGACATTTACAACTGGTGTGTGTTCAGAGGAGACTGGTTAGGACAGTGAGAAAACATTAAACCATGGCACATGCGAAACAAAATGTTGGCTCACAGGCTTAGAGAAAGAAAATCTGCAGTTATAATAACCACCTTCAAGCATCTGAAGGACTATCACCGTTTTGTCTTCCTTCTGATTCAGTTAAAGGAAGCATTTTATGACCATTTGTACTCTCTGAAACTGGGATGAGCTGTTATTAGTTGTTTGAAAATAAGCTACAGGGGTACTTCAGGGGACACTAAATTTCAGGAAAGGGGTAAAGGACCAAAGGGATATCCTAAGTCTAATAAAATTTTGTGATTATTTATGAAGGGATGCCCTTTGCTTAATAAATTTCATATATATATATATATAGCTTATATATATAGCTTTTTTCACTCTGGGATTTACTTTTTTGAAAAATTTTGTTGGAATCTGGCTTAATTTAAGATTCCTACTTCTGAATAAATTTGGTCTTTTCTGACTAAATGTTGATTATCATTCTACCTTCTTTGGTCCTTGCCACAACAATTCTTTCAATAATATTGAAAATATATATTATTAAGAATTTTTTAAATTAAAGTATATTGGGGTGACAATGGTTAGTAAAGTTACATAACTTTCAAGTGTACAATTCTGTAATACATCATCTATATAGCACATTGTGTGTTCACCACCCAGAGTCAGCTCTCCTTCCATCACAATATATTTGATCCTGTTTACCCTCATCTACCACCTCCCTCCCCCCTTACCCTCTGGTAACCACTAAACTATTGTCTGTGTCTGTCAGTTTTTGTTTCTTAGTTTGTTTGTCTTGTTCCTTTGTTGCTTCCAGTTTTATATCCCACATATGTGGGAAAAATGACAGTTCATGTATCCTTCAGGTTCACAGTGTATAATTCTAATAGTTTTGTGAAATCTCACAATAAGATAACACAACAGGTAGTACATTGAATCAGGCCTACAGTGAATCAAGAAACCTGCGGTTGGGAATGGAGCTTGTGTTTTTTTCTTTCATCAATTTTCTCTTCTGGTTTATACCACTCTTCTCACCTCTGCTCACTGGGCTTATCTGGCTCCAGAGTTGGAGGGGATTGAGAAGGGGAGAAAGGTGAGGGGCAGAAGGTTTAACCTGATTTGTGTAGTTATAGAATTGTATCACTGACTCGCAGTCTGGGTTTAATTGGGACATAGAAATTGTGCAGTAGGTTAAACAGAGAAAGTTTAATATAAAGAACTATTAAATAAGATAAAAGAGTAACTATAAGTAAAAGGAAACTAGGGGGTGCCGTAAGACTGGGGGAGGAAGGACAAATTGGAAGGGGTTCAGGCCTTCTTGCAGGAGAAGGAATGGTCAGCTCACTAGACAGCGGGGGGTTTTCTGTTTGGCCAGTCTGGAGCTGGTGGGGAGTTGCTGGGAAGCAGTAGGCAACCTTCTGGAGCGTAAGCAGTGGGGCAGGAGCTCAGCGGCTGGGGATGTGGGCTTGTAGTGGGAGTCTCAGTGCAGGTGAAGGCAAGAGGTCTTTAGAGCATGTGGGCTGATGGGGCTCTGCAGGTTGGGGGTGCTGTGGGAAGGTTGCAGCCTGGGAAGTCTGCAAGGTCACAGAGCGCTGCATTCCGGGCCCATGGTTGGGGCAGTGCTCTACTAGATGACCTCACACCCACACCTCCCACCCCTGATTCTTGGTGAAAACAGCAGGACAGCCTCTTCCTCCTGCCGTGTCCCTCCAGCACCCAGCACCGAGAAAGCTTAGTACTGTTCTCACTTTATAGGAGAAAAGTTTAAAGGAGTTTTGCTGTTTGTCACAAAGCATGTATTGAAGGCTGCATTCAGGCCTGAGGCAATGAATTGATAACTGACACAGAGACTGTGAGATGTGGAAGAAGCTAAATACTGATTTTCTTTTTTCTCATGATGTGTTTTGTGTGTTCTTTGGAGAGTCTCACCTTCTATCTCCAGCTTCATGCTGGTTGTGTATGACTCTGTTGTTGGCCATCTGCCTTGCAGCATGTTACCACTCTGCTGTGTCGCTTCTGGTCTCCAGCTTCAATGGGGATGGCCAAACCTGGCTCTCATCTAATACCTTTGCCCTACTTTCAGGGGACATACAGACCCTTTCAATGTAGCCCTCTTTTAGCCACCGCCTCTTATGTTTAGACTTTTCAGGCCTGAGTCGGGTACCAATCCTCAGATTCTTCCAATTCCTGACAACCTGTCAAGTCCTCACAGCGCCCTCATTTTGGAGAAGCAGCCTCCTTTCCATTCTCGTGCTCCTCCCCTTCTACAGAGCACACTGACAACTCTCCAAACACTTATTTACTTGTTATGATTCTCTTCAGTCTTCCCATTATGCAGCTTGGATGTGTGGGGTGGGCGAATACTAGCAGAACTGATTTCGTAATCTCATGGCATGTCCTGCATATGAGGCCTACCGTCTCCCTAAAAGGTGGGTGCACGCTCTCGGCCTTGAAAATTTCCCTTCCTTTGAGATCTGAAGCAATAATGGGATAAAGAAAAAGTCACATTTTAATAACTTGATAAAATTATGTCATTTCCACGTGCTCCCACTGTCACTGTTCTCACCTTCGTGTTTGTGTAGTTGAAAGCCCAAAGTTTTATGTTCTTCTCACCAGTCTCCAGAAGAGGCCCATAGCTTTATGCATTCTAATACCTGCATGTTTCCCTCATGTTTTTAGGAGTGATTCTACTTTGTCTAAATTTTTTAGTTTATGACACCAAAACTCAGTGGTTTTTGATTTTTGTTTTTTCCTTAAACTTTCTTTTGAAGAAATTAGTCACCACCCATTTGATTCTGCCAGTGGGCGATAAGCACAGATACCTCAGAAAATATGGTCAATTTAATGTAGGGTACCGTCTGCCAGTAGGCCCAGGCAAATTGCCCACAGCTACCACAGAGAAAAATACCAAAGTACAGATTACTTTCAAAGTTTCTGGAACAATTCTCTTAACCTTTCCTCATGTTTCTTATATGTGGGTGTGGGGCAGCCTGATTTTGTAATGTCTCCGTGGGTCCTATCACCTCACTTTAGATTAAATGGCATTCTTGAAATTGTTTCTACTTTCCAGGTGACTGGAACAATTCTCAGTTGTTTTCATAGTGGTAAGATAATGACTGCTGATTTGGAAATTTTTAATAATAAAATTTTTATGTTATATTCACGAAGACCTGGATGACCATATTGCTAAGTGGGCTGAGGAACATTTGGATACCAAAGAAGGACTCTCTGGTCATCACAGAGACAGTTATTTACATTTTACGTTCAGCACATGGCTGGTCAGTTGACAGCACTGGAGCTGTCAGGCCATCTGCAGTTTGACTCAAAGACCTATTTGGAGGCTTATGTTGCAGGCCCTCCCACGCAGTAGGGTCCTTGCTACATTTGCCAGATTTGTGCCCTAGATTTTATGACAACGTCTACATTGGAGATTAAGAAATGTTGATCATTGCAAGCAGGAAAAATGAAAGGTTTTATTGCGTTTAGATTAAAACTTATTTGATTACCTCCCTACTTAATGCACTATTAACCTAGAACAACAGATTCTATTTTCTGTGAAAAAGATGTCGTGTTTCCCAGTCACCATTTGATAGATGATAGATAGAATGATAGATAGGTAGATAGATAGATAGATAGATAGATAGATAGATAGATAGATAGATAGATAGATAAAGAGAGAGATAAACTTTTTATATTCTTCTTTGTTGGATAGTTAGAGTAACCAAAAAAATATTATGAAGATCCACAGATGGGATGAAAATATAAGAATGATTAAGACAAAGGCCACTGCTTTACAATTCAGATACAGGCTGATTATAAATGAAAGGTACACATCCAAAAAATCTCTTCCTCATGAAAAGCACATGGGAAGCTTTACTTTCAGAAGGGAGGGCACCAACTTGGTTCATTCATCATTGTCCACAATCTGGCTTGAAGTTTCCTTAATTCCAATTGTGTGTTCTTGTATACTTGCATGTGGTGTTGCCTCTGTTTGAACAAATTTGGAATTTTCTCCTGTTCTCCTCTCTGTTACAATCCTTTTCATCTTTCATCTTTCAGTACTCAGATCTGAGGATTCTATTACAAGCCCCTCCCTTGTAAAACTCACCCCTGTGTTCCAGGTAGAGGTTGATGATTTAGCCAGCCTCGTCTTCTGTGACAAAGCTTTTTATTCTTTTCTTTTAGAACCTTCTGTGTTGACTATCTGTCTGTCTGTCTAGCTGTCTAGCTGTCTAGCTATCTATTTATCATCTGTCGACCTACCTACCATTTTCCTCCTCCTTCTCCTGCTTCTTCGTCATCTACCTATCCTCATCTATCACCTATCTATCATCTATTTATTTCTTAAAATGTGAATTCATCTAAGGTCTAACCACACCTATATTTGATTGATTTTCTTGCCCTGCAGTACCTCCTACATAGCAGGCATTCAGATAACTAAATAATGAAAGGATTTCTGAACAACAAAGTCAGTTCTGAACACTGAATATATTGAAAGGAAGTTGTAGTTTGTGTGTTTTTTTTTCCTTCTTCTCTTTTTTTTCCATCAGTCTTTGTACTTGCATTAACCAAACAGTTGGTCCTGGCTGCTGTCAAGCTCTTTGAAGCAGGGACAGGAGATTTCAAAACAGTCTGTGTACACAGAGCACAGATGCTCCTCAGTGTTTTTTTAGCCCAATTCCCTTCTTTGCAAGGCCACAGACTTTTGCCAAGTTAAGAGGAAGCCAGTAAAACAGGAGGCAAGGCATGTGTCCACTCTGCCGCAGCCTCCCTGATTCATGTGGTCAAGCAAACACAAATGTCGTGGGTATCTGCTGTTTACCAGGCACTGGGCAGAATGTCTACCCGAATGAATCATGTGATGGGACTTTGCCATCAATGGGGGAAGTAGTGATGAGGCTGATGCTGGGAGGACTAAGGCAGCAGGACTTGTTTTAGTGACTGATTGTGGTGTCGTGGTAGTGGATTGATTTGAGCAGAAGCTGAAGCAAAGACAGTATTCGTTCTTCTGCCATCACGTTAATTCGTATTCTCTTCCTTTCTTCAAAGACTTATCTTTTTGTCTCTACATTCACTTTCCGCAATGCATCTTGCAAACAGCAGCAAGGATTATTTCTGATCATACTACTGCCCTGATGAAAACCTTCAGTGACTTTTCACTGACTTCCTTAGCATGACTTTCAAGGCTCTCTATTATTTGGTCCCTGTTTGCCTGTCCACCTTCATCTCTGCAACTCTTTGCCTTGTTTATTAAATAATAATTTTTGTCTGTTTACATTTGTTCATAAATACCTTAAGTGCAGAGACTATATCTTATTTATCTTTTTTCCTTAAGTAGAAGCATAATGTCTGGCTTGTAATAGAAGCTCAATAAATGTCAGCACATTGACTTATTGAGGTCAAGGGTCGTGCCTTATACATTTCTGTTTCTAGTTTTTACCATGCATCGTAGTATTTTGTGTTTCCAAGCAATGTCATTTAAATAACTTGAACTGAAATGGGACCTTCCACAGCAATAAATGTTTGTTAAAATTAATTTGTTTTTCTGAATGTGACACTTTTCCTCCGTTGCAGCAAGTTTGTTTGATATCTAACTATCCCAACCTTGAGTTTGTAAGTTCAATTCAGTTCAACTAAATTTGATAGCTATATATTTAATAAACACATAATATTAAGTTGAACCACATAAAATTTTCTAATATTTGACCATTCTTGACTTATATAAATGGTAACTTCATATAGTTGGTATAGAGAATTTGGTCTTTCTTAAATTTTCTATCTGTGGTCTGGTACTCTGATAAGGGTAGAATGTCAACTATACTGTTAATCAATTAGATTTTCTATCTCTGCATGGAATCTGATAAGGGTAGAATGTCAACTATATTGCTAATCAACATTGCTTGTGATAAAAATAATTGAGCACTGATTACAAATAAGATCGAAGGAACTATTTTAGATTCCACATCTAAGTCAGATCATGTGGTATTTGTCTTTCTGTGTCTGGCTTATCTCACCTAGCATAATGTCCTCTAGGTCCATCCATTTTGTTGCAAATTTGCAACAAAATTTTGTTGCAGGATTTCCTTCTTTTTTAAGGATGAATTATATTCCATTGTATGTATATACCACACTGTCTTTATCCATTTGTCCACTGATGGATGTTTAGGTTGTTTTCATAACTTGACTATTATGAATAATACTGTAGTCAACACGGGAATACAGATATCTCTTTGAAATCCATATTTCAATTTCCTTGGACATAGAAGTGGGATTGCTTTATCACATGGTAATTCATTCTTTATTTTTTGAGGCCCTTCTATATTGATTTCCATAGTGCCTGAACCAATTTTCATTTCCACCAACAGTGTAATCAATGGGAAGGCTGAAAAACTGATTGGACACATCTTAAGAGAAAAGTTGAGAAAGGAAAACTTAATCAGAAGAAATTATACAATGTAAACCACAGAAAGAGCAATAAAAGAAACTTAAGAAAGAGAAGATATTTTCTCTTTCTATTAATTTGTTGGGCCAGATATTTGTATCACATTTGGGACTGGGACAGGGTTAAATGGGTTTGGGTCATTCTTACCTAAATGAATTGTCTTTTCAGACACAGATTTTATTGCCCCTAAGCTTTTATCACTCTACTCTAAGACCTGGGAGTCTGTCAAAATCTGGTCCACAGGTGCCAAAAACCCTCAGAACTGAAGTGGTTTCAATCTCTGTGCACCACCTTTGATTCCAGCTTTTGCTTAGATTTTAGTGTAATAATTCATAAGTCTATTGTCAGACTTATTTTAGGAAGATCCTTAAAATATTTTAACCTGAATTATTAATTATTTGTTAATAGAAGGTTGATACAAATACCTGACCTATCAAAATAACAAAAAGAGAAAATATCTTCTGTCTTAACTTTCTTTTATACTTTCCCTTTCTTGCTCGTTCTGTGCTTTGTGTAATTACTTCTGCTCAAGTTTCCATTTCTCAACTTAATTCTTTAGATGTGTTTAATTAGACTTCCCATTGTTTTTTTTTCTTTTTGAGGGAAGGAGGGTACATATAAATACCTTACCATATAATCCAAAGATAATAAGCATATGGCTTGATGTTTTTTGACAGACGTATACACTTGTAAACACATGTAATCACCACCCTGATTAAGATCTAAAATGTTTTCTTACCCCAGTAAAGTTTACATTCTGTTATGCTTCTTTCCAGTCCACAATGTTATATCTACAGCCAAAGCTTAGTTTCATCTGTTCTGCTTTAAAAGGTTATATAAATGTATCATGTGGAATATATCATTAAATATCTGGCTACTTACACTCAGCATATTTTTCAGATTCATGCATATTTCTGTGTTTATCAGTACTTCATTCCTTCTTATTTTGAGTAGGATTTCATTGTTTAAATATGCAACTGTATGTTCATCAATTCATCTGGTAATGGACATTGAGATTATTTGCAGATCTTTGCTATTATAATGCTATATACATATAGTGCCAAAAATGTATACATGTTTTAAGAAAGGAAAAATCTATTAAAATAGTAATACTCAATATATACCAATAACAAAAGATGAATACAAGTCACGTGTGACTTCTGCAATTACAAGAGGTGCTCAAAGTGGTTACCATCAGCATCCAGACACTTCTGATTACGGCAAACTACTGCTTTTGCAAGTTAACCAAAATGTCCACTTGAATACATTTTTTTGGCACCCCTGGTGTGTGTGTGTGTGTGTGTGTGTGTGTGTGTATGTAAAATTTATTTAGTTTTTGGTGAAGCTATGTTTTCATTTCTCTTGGGTTATTACTTAAGAGTAGAGTTGATAAGGTAACTTATTTGAAAAATAATTCACCAAACATTTTCCAAATTTGGTTTAAAAAAACTAAGCCAGACACAGTTCCAAGAAAGTCAGTGAAAAATAAGCAGGGCAAATACAAATAAAACCATATAATAAACAGTGTAAAATTAAAGAATATATCATTGAGACAACCAGAAAAAAAAAGAAACTGTACATAGGGAACATTTGAATGACATTTGATTTATCATAAGAAAAATTGAATGACAGAAGACAGTGGAATGCCATCATTACAATGCTGAAAAAAAATTTGTTAACGTATTCTGTATCCAATGAAAATATCTTTGAAAAATGAAAGTGAGATATAGACATTTGAAATATACAAATGTTGGAAGAATTTGTCAATGGAATATCAGCACTATAATAAATGCTAAAGGCTACTGGGCTGGCTGTGGTATCTGGGATAATCCCTCCATCCTAGCCAATTCATTGCTATTTGCTCAGCTACCTCAGCCATGGGCATGCGGTTGACTCTGTTTATATGTCTTCCCCAGTCACCTTCTTGACTTTCCAGTGCCACCTGTGCTGCCACTTCTCTTTCTTTGATGAATATTAGTTTTACTTTCTAGGTTCTAAATTCCACCTTAACTTTTTTTCTTTAAATATTAAATACACATTATTTATACTGTTAAATCTCATATCTGATATATTTAGTCATCTGAAGAAATTTGTTATTTCTGCTGAATCGTATGGTGGTTTGTTTCCTTTTGTTTTAGTTAATATTTTATTGGTACAATAACCTGAGTGCACCCTGAGGGTATAAATTGATCATGCTTTCTTTCAAAGGGTTTCATTTGTTTCTGTTGGGAACTGTGGGCCCTGCTTATTTATTACCACATTAGTCCTCTTTGAGGGTCTGAGCTTAGTGTGGGGCGCTCCCAAATTCATCTTCTCTAAATTCATGTGGGCTGAAGATAGCACAGCAATGATGTAGGCATTTATCCTAAGGTAACCTGGCTTCCATATTCTCTAACAGCCCACTACTCTCAAATCTTGTTTTAGCTCTCTGTTACTGTTGTTGTCTTCCCTCCCTTCATCTCTTCCTTCTTTCCTCCCTCCCTCCCTTCCTTCTGTGTTTCCTTCTTTCTTTCCTTCCTTCCTTCCTTGCTTCCTTCCTTCCTTCCTTTCTTCCTTCTTTCCTATTTCCTCTCTCTGTCCCTTCTTTCCCCCCAAATATACATCATTATACTTTTGCAGTTTATTATGAGTTTTTTTTTAATGCCCCCAGGAATTAGGTATATTGTCATGAGAGTATCCTTCTAGACTGCTGTCCTGCAAAAAGTGATAGGTAAGGGACGAATCTCTAGGCTGGGAATGTTAGC
Organism: Rhinolophus sinicus; assembly: GCF_036562045.2. NCBI lineage: Eukaryota > Metazoa > Chordata > Mammalia > Chiroptera > Rhinolophidae > Rhinolophus > Rhinolophus sinicus. Next base: position 112,545,785 of record NC_133756.1, read on the forward strand.
CCACCTCATTTAGTCTCAGTTAGTGTTTCCTATGTGAAATGGAGACACAAATAAGACCACCTCAAGATGATGCTGAGGACTGTCCTTGTGAACACACTTTGCAATCACACAGCAGTTCACACATAGAAGATGTTCAATTATTCTTTGTCAAATGAACCAGTAGATGAACATAAAGGCTTTAGCTCTTGTGGACCTAGAGAGAAAATTGGAACATGTTTAGCAGTTTTCCCCACTCAACTTGGAGACAGTCTTGGCAATGATATCCCTTTCTGTGTGCAGACATGCTAGGAGCAAGCTAGAAATAAAAGGAAAATGTGAAGAGAAAATTGCATATATATATATATATATATATATATATATATATATATATATATATATATGGATTCTACTAGGAATGCTTGGGAAGGGTAGGTGGAAAAGAATGTGAGACATGTTTACAGGATAAAATACAATAAGATGCCTAGTGAACTTGAGAACAGCTGTGAAAGCAATGAACACAGAACAATAACAATCAGAAATTGCCAGAAGGAGAAAATCCTGAAACAGTTATGTTGTTTTTCATCTCAAGTCCATATTGTCTGAAAAGCAATTGTATGTGGTATGCACATTCTACTTGTTGAACACTATCTTTATTAATAAGCTACCAACCATTGTATTCTTAGATGCTTTTTGTACAACTTAATTTTCATTAACTTTTTTTTTCAACACGAACACTAGCAGGCTCCCGTACACACATTATTTTAATTAATACTTTAAACAGCACAGTAAAATGAGCATTTTAAATCCTCCTTTTTTCTAGTTAATAAAATGGAAATTATTTCCTTATAATTCTGTCCTTTGATTTGTAAGACAAGGTTCTCAGCCTTCCCAGTAGCATTATCTCCTTAGATTGTCTTCCCTCGACCCACAGCTCAGATTCCTTAGCAATAGTTATGGCATAAAACAGATTCCATTTTTTGTATCTTGCATGTATAGGGTAGGATTCGGGAGGTCTTTAGCATTTGAGTTTAAATTATTGGTCTGTTTGTTTTTACAGTCTTTTATAGTCGTTCTCTTTGGTTGACAGCTATTTTGAAGAATCTGATTTTTACTTTATTTATTTCTTCTAAAGTAATCGATCAATGCCAATATGGGAAACTAATCTCAATCAGGGAAAATAAGAGAACTAAAAAGTTCTGTTAATGTACAGAATGCATGCTATGGAAGCCATAGGTTTCAAAGCTCTGAGTTAGGTAGAAGTAACTCGAGAGAGGAAAAAAATGATCCTTTATGCGATTTAGTATCCACAGGGTGAAAGCAAACATACTGTTTGCAAGGAGCTCATATATTACTGAAATTTTTCTTGTTTATCCTCACAGAAAGGATATTATCTAACATGGTGAACAACTCACTCAAAAATCCCTCCAGAAAATACAGCTGGGTTTGATAAGACTTTTTTACTATATTCTTTGGGGGCTTTATGACAAAACATAAAAATATGGAACAATTCAGTGAAAACTGTTCTAGAAGGGCAAACGTAATACAGTCCAGGTATGTAGCTCTCACCTCTACTTTAGAAATGTGTGTGTGTGTGTGTGTGTATTTAAATTTATATAAAATTTAAAAGTAGTCATTAAAAGTGTATACTTTGATGAGTTGTGACAAAATTATATATCTACGTATCCATATATTTACCAGAAGCATTTCTGTCACCTCCAAAATTCTTGTACCCCGTTTTAGTGAAACCCTCTCACACCCTCTAAACCACCACTGATATGCTTTCTGTCACTAAAGATTTAGACTTGTCTTTTCTAGTGTTTCATACAAATGGAATAATACGTATGTACTATTTTGTGTCTGGCTTTCTTTGCTCAGTGAGGTGCTTTTGAGATTCATCCATATTGCTGCATGTATCTCTAGTTCATTCCATTTTTTAGTGGTTAGTGTTTCATTGTATAACTAGGCCATGTTTTAAAGGTGAACAGAAGTGGCTTTATGTAGAATATCAATGACCTGATCAGTTTGGGCTGAACAATTTATCCAGAGTTTAAATATATTAATTGCCCCCCCAAAGTTTTTATCATGCGATATATTTATTTGCTAATGTAGCAAGACATTAAAATGCATTTTCTTCTATTATTTGCTGAGACCTCAAGAAAAACAGGTCAAATATGTGGCAAATACCTCCATATTCCAAAGTGAGGTGCAAATCTGCCCAAGTGGAACTTAAAAAGCAGGCAGTCAGAACTGTTTTTTCAACTTTTAGTTCATCTTCCACTTCAGTTATCCAAAAGGCATTGGAGAGGCCAAGAGAGTGGTTATAAATTTGAGTTGCACCTCTCTCCCTCTCTTTCTTTCTCTCTATCTATCTGAGTTGACATACAATATTATTAGTTTCAGGTGTACAACATAGTGATTTGACATTTATATATATTACGATGTGATCACCACCATAAGTCTAATAGAACTGTCACCATACAAAGTTATTATATTATTGACTATACTCCCTGTGCTGTACATTACATCCTCGTGACTTATTTATTTTATAACTGGGTGTTTGTATCTCTTATTCCCGTTCACCTTGGTAAGATGTACTTTTAAAAGAGTGTTGTTAGTGTACTATGAGTCTTATGAACTCATGGGGCAGGGGTGTCAGTAGTTCTTCCTTCTCTGCACACCAAGTGAAATGGGCTTCAAGGAAGTCACATGAACTTGATCCTGTGTCTCTGGAGTCTGTAAAAGATGCAGAGTCTGGTGTGGACCTATGTGCCTGGGAGCAATAATAGTGAAAGGGTGCGGTTGGAACTGCCTATCTGACTCTACAGTGCAGAATAATAGCTGCATTTTAGAAGTACCTGTGCTGTGTTCTTACCAATACTGAATTAAGGTGTTTTCTGTGTGGCAGGGAGGGAGGGCGGGAGGGAGGAGGCACCTGAGGCCATGTTAAAGGGACATTAGGATGATGGAATAATAATAAACAATAAGATAGTGTGGAAATTGCCACGTACAACCAGAGGTTAAAGGTGGTGTATTATCCATGCTGGGGAATTATAAGAAGAGACTGCAGCAAACTGATTGAAGGGGCTTCTCCACAGAACCTATGAAAACATCCTATGAAAGACAGAGTCACGTACCTCTTACGTCCAGGGAGCCCAGACGTGAGCATATGGCATACCAGTTGACTAAGATCTTTTCTGTCTCCAGAACTCTTCTACTTCTCCTGTCTTCAATCCTGCACATAACAGAAGCAACCTGGCAAATAGGAAAAGAAGAATAAAAGCACAGAAGTGGAAAATAAACCGAACACAATTTCAAGCAAGTCTTAGCTGGGAGAAGGCAGAAATTTTAACTCTAAATGAAGTCTAGATTTTATTTATTCTTATACCTGGTTGGACCTATAACTACTAAGTGATAACTATTTTGTGATTTAGAAACAGCATCCAAGGAGGAGGATGAAATAGGCTATAGAGGATATCTGAACGGACAGTAGGGAAGAAAAAGGTAACACTTTTTTTTTCCTGATTGCATTCCATAAGCCCAATTTGTTCAAAATTCGTATAATTTATGTACACTTCCATGATTGAAATTTATTTTCTAAAGTAGATTTTACTGGCCTTAACACAAAATGGCTAATACTAGCCACAATTAATGTGTTACCAAAGAGAAATCATTGCTATGATCTGTTATGAAATACACCATCATATCCATTTAACAGATAACCACCATCCATGACCAGTAGGTTGTTCACAGCATGGTGTGTCTAACTATTTTTATATACCATACACTATAGCAGATAATGCTTTAATTTTTAAAATGACTTAAATTATAAAATGGATGATTGTGACTATAAGATCGTTTTTAGGAGAATTTGTGGTTTGAATTATTCTAGTGGGTAGCCTCCTAGAATGTAGTAATCTATTGTATCAAGAATCATTTTCTGGCTGCATGACTTTTAGGTAATTCTCCAGATGTACAGATTAAATAGTGATACATATTGGCTGGCAGAGAGTATTTAAAATGGCAACAGGTATTTCTAGGCAGGCAGCTGGGATTCTCGGTCTGAGGAGGTGAAAGAATTATGGTTTAGGGTGGTTCATTTGATTCAGAGAACCCCAAGCAGTTGTCTTCCTCTCGTGGAAAGGATAAGGTGGCAGGAAGTAGGGGAGCTATCAAGTCTCTAATCAAGTTGAGGAACCTAATCATAGAGGAGTCAGAAGACAATGGGTCCAGATGGGCATGCAGTTAATTGCTGTCTACTCCACATGCTTTAGACACCAGCAGTAAAGAAGCAGAATTAATTGCAGAAGCCAACTGTTACACGTGGGGAATTAAGTTTTCATCTCTACGATGTCACCAATATTGCTTTTGTCAAAGTCACTTATAACCTTCAGGTAGAAAAAGCAAGTGGTCTACTCTCAGTCCTCACTTACTCTTCTTGTTTTCAAAGTTTGATACATTTGATGCTTCCCGCCTTCTTGAAACAGTTTGTTCACTATGCTTCTCAGGCATATACTTTCTGGGTCCTCCTTCTACGGTACCTTAATGGTCACTTCTTCTCGGTCCACTGCAGCACTTTCTTATATTGGAATGGCTTAGGTCTCAGTCTGTATACTTATTTTATTCTCTATCCAAACACACTTTCTAGGTGATTTCAACCATCCCATGTTTTAAATACTATATATTTGCTGACAAACATCCCAATGTGTATCTCCTTCCTTTACCTTTCCCTAAATTCCAGTATCATATCCATTGCCTACACAGTATGCCATCTGGATGATTTTTGCCTTCCAACCTGCTATTATCCAGTCTCGTTTTCTTAGTAAACGGAAACTCCGATCTTTTGTGCTCAGGATAGAAAAAAAAAAAAAAAGGTTATTCTAGCATCCTTTCTTTCTCTGACGTTCTACATCTTTTTGGGCTAAATTGTGTCCCCACAAAATTCGTATGTTGAAGCCCTAACCCCCAGTACTTCAGAATGTGACTATATTTTTATTTAAAGAGATTAAGGTAAAATGAGGTCATGTGGGTAGGCCCTAATCTAGTATGACTGGTGTCTTTATAAGAAGAGGAGATTAGCATACACTGTTGGTAGGAATGCAGACTGGTGCAGCCGCTATAGAAGGCAGTGTGGAGGTTTCTCAAAAAATTAAGAATAGAATTGCCATATGACCCAGCAATCCCTCTCCTGGGTATCTACCCCAAAATTCTGAAAACATTTATCCATAAATATATATGTGCTCTGATGTTCATTGCAGCTTTATTTGTGGTGACTAAGACATGGAAACAACCAACGTGGCCTTTGATAGATAACTGGATAAAGAAGATGTGGTATATATACACAATGGAATAGTACTCTGCTCTAAGAAATGATGAAAAAGTGACATTTGCAACAACATGGATGGATCTTGAGATTACTATGCTAAGTGAAATAAGTCAGACAGAAAAAATCAAGAACCATATGATTTCACTGATATGTGGGATGTAAAACTGAAAGCAACAAAGGAAGAAGACAAACAAAGAAACAAAAATTCATAGACACAGACAATAGTTTAGTGGTTACCAGAGGGTAAGGAGGGAAGGGAGGTGGTAGATGAGGGTAAACAGGGTCACATATATGATGATGGAAGGAGAACTGACTCTGGGTGGTGAACACACAATGTGATATGTAAATGATGTATTAGTGAATTGTACACTTGAAACCTATGTAATTTTACTAAGCAAGGTCACCCCAATACATTTTAATTAAAAAAAGAAGGAGATTGGAATAGATACACGACAAATAAAGATCCTATAAAGACAGAGGGAGAAGATGGCTTTCTGCAAGCCATGGAGATAGCTTTCTGCAAGTTAAGGATTTGTCAGCAACTCAGACGAATCAATCCTGCCAATACTTTGATCTTGGACTTCTAGCCTCCAGAACTGTGAGAAAATAAATTTCTGTTGTTGAAGCCACCCAGTCTGTGGCATTTTGTGATGGCAGCCATGACTAATATAATATCTAAACCATCAGCAAATTCTTTTGTTTCTGGTTTAAAGCATTTGTCCCAAATCTGATTATTTTTCACCATCTCCTATGTTCCTATCATGGTCCACGTCACCACAGCTTATATTAGGCCGCTCTAATATCTTTTTTATTTGAAATCCTTACTTTCATTATTTATCTTTTCAGTTATTTCTCTTCAGCAGCCAGAATGGTTCTGCTAGGCTCGGAACCTTCCCATGGCTTCTCAGACTAACATATAAAATTCTTACTCAGGATTATAGGCCTTACATGATTTGCCTCCACCCTCTCCTAGGTACCGCTCTCACATTATTTTGCACCATTCTCCCTTTGGCTTTCTTCTTTCTCATTTCTCCTTTCTCCTTCCTGTTTCTTGGGTACTCCAAGCTCACTCCCGCCTTAGGAATTGTGGACTACTATTCTGTCTGTCTGGAGTTCAACTAAACTTTCTTTCTTCCTGCAAGTCTTTACTCAAATGTTGACTCATCAAAGGGAAGTTCCCCATTACACCTTGTAACGTGGCACGCCCATCCTAATCACCATAACCTTTGCATACTTTATTTTTCTTTGTAGCACTTACCAAATTAAATATTTATTATTCTTAGTCTGCCCTATCAGAAAATAAACTCTGACAATATCAGGAATTTGCTATTTAAACTGTTTCCTTGCCAGCATGTATCACAGTACTTGACACATGATCAACACAACTAATTTTTACTGATAGCTGAATTAATGTCTACGGAGGCACTCACTACAAGATTGGCTTTGGAAGGGGGCATGGTTGAAATATTGGGGACATTAGTGCTATACTTGGGAAGCAGTGCAAAAACCAGGGAATGACACTGAATTGCAAACTGAATTTTGACAAGTTAAATATCTTAAAAGCCAAACAATTTAAGTGGTTATCCAAATAGATATTTGCTTCCTCCAACCAATGCCTACGGAAGGACATTAATAAGGAAGTACTCTTGGTTGATTTGCAAAAGGTAGTGGTTTTTTTGCGGGGGGATTGCTATAGTTTCTTTTTTTTAAATTAAAATTTATTGGGATGACAATTGTTAATAAAGTTACATAGATTTCAGGTGTACAATTCTGTATTACATCATCTGTAAATCCCATTGTGTGTTTACCAGCCAGGGTCAGTTCTCTTTCCATCACCATATATTTGATCCCCCTTACCCTCATCTATCACCCCTCTCCCCCTACCCTCTGGTAACCACTAGACTATTGTCTGTGTCTATGAGTTTTTGTTTCGCATTTGTTTGTCTTGTTCTTTTGTTGTTTTTGGTTTATATACCACATATCAGTGAAATCATATGGTTCTCTGCTTTTATCTGTCTGACTTATTTCACTTAGCATTTATAATCTCAAGATCCATCCATGGTATTACAAAAGATTACTATTTCATCTTTTCTTACTGCCGAATAGAATTCCATTGTGTATATATACCACAACTTCTTTATCCACTCATCTATCGAAGGATATTTTGGTTGTTTCCATGTCTTGGCCACTGTAAATAAAGTTGCAGTGAACATTGGAGCACACTTTTCTTTATAGATAAATGATTTCAGATTTTTTTGGTAGATACCAGGAGAGGGATTGCTGGCTCATATGGTAATTCTATTTGTAATTTTTTGAGGAAACTCCACATTGCCTTTCATAGCGGCTGCACCAGTCTGCATTCCCACCAACAGTGTAAGAGGGTTCCTTTTTCTCCACAGACTCTGCAACAAGCCATTCTGACTAGGGTGAGGTGATATCTCATTGTGGTTTTTATTTGCATTTCTCTGATGATTAGTGATGTTGAGCATTTTTTCATATGTCTATTTGCCATTTGTATGTCCTCTTTGGAGAAATGTCTCTTCAGGTCCTCTGCCCATTTTTCAATTGGGTTGTTTGTTTTTTTGTTGTTGAGTTGCATGATTTCCTTGTATATTTTGGATATTAGCCCCTTATCGGAGGCACTGCTTGCAAAAATCTTCTCCCATTCAGTTGGTTGCCTCTTTATTTTGCCGATGGTTTCTTTTGCTGTGCAGAAGCTTTTAAGTTTCATATAGTCCCATTCGTTTATTTTAGCTTTTACTTCCATTGCCTTTGGAGTCAAATTCATAAAATGCTCTTTGAACCCAAGGTCCATAAGTTTAGTACCTATGTTTCCTTCTATGCAGTTTGTTGTGTCAGGTCTTATGCTTAAGTCTTTGATCCATTTTGAATTAATTTTGGTACATGGTGACAGATAGTAGTTCAGTTTCATTCTTTAGCACATGGCTTTCCAATTCTGCCAGCACCATTTATTGAAGAGGCTGTCTTTTCTCCATTGCATGTTTTTCGCTTCTTTGTCAAAAATTATCTGTCCATATTTATGTGGTTTTACTTCTGGGTTCTCAATTCTATTCCATTGGTCTACGTGTCTGTTTTTCTGCCAATGCCATTCTGTTTTGATTATTGTCGCTCTGTAGTACAAGCTGAAGTCAGGAAGTGTGATACCTCCAGTATTGTTCTTTTTCCTTAGGATTGCTTTGGCTATTTGGGGTCTTTTGTGGTTCAATTTCTTTAAAAAATGCCATTGGGATTTTGATGGGGATTACATTAAATCTGTATATTGCTTTGGGTAATATGGCCATTTTAACTATGTTGATTCTTCCAATCCATGAGCATGGAATGTCTTTCCATTTCGTTGGTGTCTTCTTCTTCTTCCATTTCTTTTTAAAATGTCTTATAGTTTTCAGCATATAGTTCTTTCACATCCTTGGTTAAGTTTATTTCTAGGTATTTTATTCTTTTTGCTGCAATAGCAAAACCATTTTTTTTTTTTTTACTTCTTTTTCTGAGATTTCATTGTTACTATATAGGAATACAATGGACTTTTGTATGTTGATTTTGTAGCTGGCAACTTTACTATATTCTTGGATTGTTTCTAATAGCTTTTTGGTGAAGTCTTTAGGGTTTTCTGTATATAGCATTATGTCATCTGCAAAGAGTGACAATTTAACTTCTTCATTACCAATTTGGATGCCTTTTATTGGGATTGCTCTAGTTTCTATACCTGTATATCCCTTTTTATATTTTGTTTATTCTGCTTATTTATTTTCTCCTTTCCATTTCAGTGGAGTAAGATTTGATCTGTGAGACTCTAGAAAACAAAACAGAGATCAGTAGATGAACATTTGGGGAACGACTTTCTCCTACCTTTATACAATGCTTTCTAGAAGTCAGAACTTTCTTAGGATAGCTAGCCTGCATTAGCAGGTCATACATTTTCTGTTAATTTTAATGTTATATTTGGAAGAACCAGTGGGAGTGTTGCAGTGGGGGGCAAAAGTGCTGGATTTTTACTTTAGCTAGGCTTAGGCTAACTTATCCTCTAACTTGCCTTTATAGGGCTAGGAAGATATAGAAGATACCAAAACAGTATACCCATTAATATTGATGTAAGACAAGGTAGTCATATAGCCACTTATTTATACTCATGCCTTTTCTCCTTTGTAGATCACAAACCAATCAGGGACAGTGACTAACTTGTTAACTCTGAACAATAATGACAATGTGATACCAATGTTGATGGTATCAATGATGGAAAAGTTTTTAAAAAATAATTTTTATTGTTTCTTTAAACTTATGAATATATGATTTATGTCTATTCTTGAAAATTAGGAAATGTAAATTAAAATTTAAATAACCCATAGATAGCTAGAATTAGCCTTGGGTGCCCTGGGCTTTTTTCCCATGCTGAAAATAATTTTTCTCTCTTTCTTTCTTTTTCTTTCTTTTCTTTTTTTCTTTCTAGTTAAGAGCAAGGGCTCTAAAATAAAAAAGAATTTGGGTCAAATTGTGGCTCCAACACTTGCCAGTCATATGAGAAATTTCAAGTTATTTAATTCCTGTGCATTTTAGATTGCTTATTTATTGAAAGGGGGCTAGTAATAGTACATATTCCACATATTCCAACATATTCTGTAGAGTTGTGTTGAGAATTGGTTGTGGTAACTATGTAAAGCATTTAGCATAAGCCCTAACTCATAGCAAATGCTCAATATAACTTAACATAAGCAGTGCTAGAATAAGAGTGATAATAACGAAATAAATATAACAGTTATTGTGTGTTTGCAATTATTGTCCTCATCAAGAGCAGATATGAAAGACATGAGTCTATTATTTTGTGTTTCAGACGGATGGGCTTATCTGGACAGCCTTAGCAGGCTCTGTGTCCCCATCTCAGACCCAACTTTCATTTGCCATGTAAATTACAGGGTAGCAGAGGGTGAAAACTGCCCTGATATAATAAGCTGGGAAATCTACATAGCCTGCTAGGGTGGCTTGTATCCTCATTATTAGAGAAGAAAAATATATTCAGCATCATCCAGACTCTTTCGCGCTTGCATTTTCATATTGATTAAACCTCACCATTCCTGACTTCTTCAAATTGTTCTCTAGCGCCTCATCTCCTTGTTGCCTTGCCATCTGTTTAATGTGTCTCTTGCTGGCCTGATGATCTAGTCTTCATTTTTCTTTGCATATTTTCCACAATCAATCAAGTAACAATAAAAATGATAAATGAGCATCTATTGAGTGCCTGCCTACTAAATTTCTGAGACTTTGCATAATGTTATCTAATTTACAGTAACCCTATCAAATGGGTGTTACAGCTAATTCTATTTGACAAATGAAGAAACAGCCCCCTGACCATAAAACTACCAATGGGAAGAACTGGGATTTGAATTCCATGTCCACTGCTCTTAGCAGAGGACACTCTTTCACATGCTTATAGGTAACATCATGTGTTAGGTGATGTGGAAAAAGGTGAACTAAGCAAGGGAAGCCCCCTACCCACAAAGAGCTTATGATTTAGATCAAGATTCAAAAAGGCAAAGGCCTCTAGCACCCTGGTATGTAAAGGAAATAAATGCTGCTGTCCATGGAAATGTACTAGTGGGTAGTGGGTAATAGATAAATGGGAGACTGTATTTTTCTTTTAAAAAGTACAGTTATTGCTTTGTAGCCATGGGGAAGCTGTGTCCACTGTTGCTTTCTGAATTTTTAAGAGCAACAGAAAATTTGCAATTTTTGTTGCCTTCTTATTTTTAGGTATTAAAAAGCAAAATGATGATAATAATAACAGCAAAGTAATATATTAATATATGGACTTATGGAATGAGTAGAGCCCGTTATCTTTCCCCAGAAATGTCTGGCAAACTGATTTCTTCCCTGGTTTTGCAGCACTGAGTTCTGGAAAACTATCAGACTAGTCCTGATTTCACCTGGAGAGTGTGAACACAGTGTATGAGAGCTTGGCTATATATTGTAGAGGTCATGTTTACATTGTGAATTGTAGAGCTTTGGGATTGATGGGTGCTCCAGGCTAAAATGAGGTGGTCCTTGGGACATGTGCAGATTACTTTATGCCCCAAAGGTGACGGCTATGCTTCCAAGAGTTCTGATGTGATTTTCGCTCATACAGATGTTATCTGTAACTGTGAGGCTTTGGATATCTACACAGGTCTGTCTATGTTAGAGACTCTGGTTAATTATTCTGTTGGGTACCCTGGCTATGCTTATTTTATGTTATGCAATCAGATAAGTAAATCATGTTTGATTTATCCTCCTTTTTCTATATCAGGTATTTCTGACAATTCTTATCTGTTACTGGCATTTGTCGATAGAGTGTGTTGGCTTCAAGATAAGATAGCTATGGACTTGCTGCAATCTGCCGTCTGATCTCTGTCCTATGTTTTAAAATAAATTTTGCCCATTGGGTGTGAAAACTGAGAATCCAGAGGTGCACACACACAAGAAAAACAGGTGATGAAGGTAGCTTTAGTACTTCTGTGGGACGATTAATCACTACGATTCTGAAAGGAGCAACATGGGCTGGGCCTTAACGTGTAGAAGAATTATGGTGGGCAGAACATAAAAGAATATTGCAACTATGGAGGAAACAGTGAGAAAGAAGGTTTATAGGTAGAAGCTAACAAAATATGTTCAAGGGATGACAGCAATCTGAACACATGAAGTTTCTTAGAAAGGATTACTGAATGATAAGGGCCAAGAACATTAGATTATACCTAGATTATTTTCTAAGACACCTTTGATTCTATGAATATCTCTGTTCCGCTGATGTGCATGTAAGTAAGTTCCAGGCACTAGGTATATTAGGATGAATGGAAACCCACCTCCGCTCCTCCTGATATTAACAGTTTAATGGATGAGATAGCTGTGGGTCACATAAGCATGCAAATAAACACATAGCTTAAAATGGTGTTAAGCATCATGAGGGCATGTAGCAACTGAAGGACCTAGGAAAGTGTGTGGAAACAAAAATTAATTCTTGGAAGATGATTCTTAGCTTTTGGGGTAAGATTTGAGAGACGAAAAATGTTAAACAAGAGAAGAGGCAGACAAAACAGCAGGTTTGAAGGCCCTGAGGAGAAGGAAGCTTGGCTCTTACAGGTGAGAAAGATCAGTGTGGTTGGAGCACAGAGACAGGAAGATTGGCACAAAATGCGGCTTGGCTTAGGTAGGAAGGCTCGAAGGGATTCTGTCTTTATTCCAAGATAGATGGAAAACTATAAAATTTTTTAAATTGGGGAGATGATATGATGATATCTGAATTTCTAAGAGGTGAGTAGTCAGAAGACCTAGGAATACTTGAATCCTTTACCCTAACCAGCCTTTCTCCTCGGGAAGTATCATAGAAATCATAAAAAAGAGAAAGAAAAGAAAAAGTGAAATTTAGTTAGGTTTAGGAGCATATTAGGCATTTCTGTGATGGCACTTATGTATCCTCTCAGATGCACTTCTTACCCTAGGAACGCTTTGGCGACTAATATCTTGAGGTTTTGACCAGCCTTTTGCATGTGGGGAGGGATACTGTCTTGGCTTATGCATGCACCTTGTATCTTTTTTTAAAAATTAAATTTATTGGGGTGACAATGGTCAATAAAATTACATAGGGGTACCTTGTATCTTTAACTTCCTTCTCTGACAACATAGGAGCCCTTTCACATCCATGCACATGCGAACTGCAAGTGTGGGAGCTAATGCCATTGGGCTACCCTTGAGAAAGGTAGGCATAAGCATTAGATAAATGCTTCCCTGTTAGTCTACTGGGGCAGACGATTCTTAAACAACTTCCGAGGAAGCATTTTCTATTTGTTTTTCCCCTCCAGCTTTATTGAGGTATGGTTAACAAATAAATACTGTATAAATTTAGGTGTACAATGTAATTTTTAAAGGTGTACAATGTGACGATTTAATACATGTATACATTGTGAAATGATTACCACAATCAAGGTAATTAACACATCCGTTACCTCACATAGTTACCATGTTTTTGTGTGTGTGATGAAAACAAGGTCTACTTTCTTAGCAAATTTCAAGTATACAATAGAGCATTATTAGCAATATTCAACAACCTCTATATTAGATCCCCAGAACATATTCATCTTATTAATGAAAGTTTATACCCTTTGACCAACATCTCTCTGTTTTCTCTAGCCCCTGGCAGGCAACCACCATTCTACTCTCTGGTTCTATGAGTTCAACTTTTTAAGATTTCACATAGAAGTGATATCACACAATATTTGTCTTTCTGTGTCTGGCTTATTTCACTTAGTATAATGTCCTCCATGTTGTCACAAATTGCAGGATTTCCTTCTTTTTTTTAAAGATGAATAATATCCCATTTTATTGTATATATCTGTGTATCACCTGTTATATGCATATAATCTATCAAACAATGTCTGGAGTTTCTGCGTAGCTTTACACCTCCCTTTTTGGTTTTCATAGATAATTATTCTTTCCTCCTAATGCCAATTAGCCGACAATGGTCACTGACATGGATTTTTGTACTGCTTCAATATCAGATATTTCCATTTAGACTGTATTATTGGATTACAATGAAATTAAATCAATAATAATCTAAATAAAATCAATAACCTAAATTAAAATACCTCCCCAGACAGTTGGAGATTTATAAACACATTTCTATAATAATCTGAAGTCAGTATGTTCCTATATACCAACAATAAATTTCAGGAAAAGAAATGAAAAAAACAATTCCTTTTGCAATTGCAACAAAATGAATAAAATACCTAGGAATAAACTTAACAAAGGATGTGAAGGACCTATACACTGAAAACTGTGACAGTATTAAAAGAAATTAAAGATACCCCGTGTTCATGGATTGGAAGAATCAACATAGCTAAAATGGCCGTATTACCCAAAACAGTATACACATTTAATGCAATCCCCATTGAAATCCCAATGGCAATTTTTAAAGAAATAGCACACAAAAAAAATCATCAGATTTGTATGGAATCACAAAAGACCCTGAACAGACAAAGCAATCCTGAGAAAAAAGAACAAGTCTGGAGGTATCACACTTCCTGACTTCAATTTATACTAAAAAGAGACAATAATCAAAACACTATGTTATTGGCAGAAAAACAGGCACACAGACCAATGGAATAGAATTGAAAACCCAGAAATGGAGCCATAAATATATGGGCAGACAGTTTTCGACAAAGGAGCCAAAAACACATAATGGAGGAAAGATAGCCTCTTCCACAAATGGTGCTGAGAAAATTGGAGAGCCACGTCCAAAAGAATGACACTATACTGCTATCTGTCATCATATACCAAAATTAACTCAAAGTGGATCAATGGCCTAAATATAAGACCTGAAACAATAAATCGAATGGAAGAAGGCATAGTAAATAAACTTATGGACCTTGGGTATAGAGAGGATTATATGAATTTCACCTCAAAGGCAAGGGAAGTGAAAGCAAAAATAAATGAATGGTACTATATCAAACTGGAAAGCTACGGCACAGCAAAAGAAACCATGAACAAAACAAAGAGGAAACCAACAGAGTGGAGAAGATATTTGCAAACAACACCTCTGATAAGGGGCTAATATCCAAAATATATAAAGAACTCATACACCTTAACAACAAAAAACCAAACAATCCAATTAAAAAATGGGCCTAGGACCTGTACAGACACTTCTCCCAAGAAGATATACAAATGGCCAACAGATACATGAAAAAATGCTCAGTTTCACTAGCTATTAGGGGAATGCAAATCAAAACCACAATGAGATACCACATCACTCCTGTTCGGATGGCTATTATCAACAAGAAAAGAAATAACAAGTGTTAGAGAAACTACAGAGAAAAAAGAACCCTTATACTCTGTTGGTGGGAATATAAATTGGTACAGCTGCTATGGAAAACAGTATGGAGTTTCCTCAGACAACTAATAGAATTACCATATGGCAGAGCAATCCCTCTTCTGGGTATCTATCCAGAAATCTTGAAACATTTATTTGTAAAGATATACGTACTCCTACATTCATTGCAGCAGTACTCACCCCTATGTTGTGGTCAAGACATGGAAACAGCCAAAGTGTCCTTCAATAGATGATTGGATAAAGAAGATGTGCTACATATACACAATGGAATACTATTCAGCCATAAGAAAAGATGGAGTACTGCCATTTGCGACAACATGGATGGATCTTGAGATTATCATGCTAAACGAAATAAGTCAGACAGAAAACGTTGAGAACCATATGATTTCAGTCATATGTGGGATATAAAGCTGAAAACCACAAATGAACAAGACAAACAAACAAACAAAAAATCTCATGGCCATAGACAACAGTTTTATGGTTACCAGAGTGCAAGGGGGGAGGGGAATAGTAGATGAGGGTAAACAGGGTCAAATATATAGTGATGGAAGGAGAACTGACTCTGGGTGGTGAACACATAATACAATGTATAGATGATGTAGTATAGAAATGCACACTTGAAACCTATATAATTTTACTAACCAATGTCACCCCAATAAATTTAATTAAAAAAGCATAGCAGATTAAACCCAAAGAAAAGAAAGATAATAAACATGAAAGCAGAAGTTAATAAAAAGCCAAAGATAAACTAAAGAGGATAAGCAAATCCAAAAATTTGTTCTTTGAAAAGGTTAAAAAATTAGAGAATCCTAAGGTACAATTGATTATGAAGAATATAAAATGGGATTTTTGGGTCATAGAGTTTGCTTATACTCAGACTGAATAGATATTAACCAACAGTTTCTCAGTTTGCACTCTCGTAAGTAGTGCAGAAGCGTTTTATTTGTCAACAACATTACCTTTTACAACATTTTATCAACAAAAATCAATGTGATTAAGAGAATTAACATAAGTTTTGGAGGCAGGTGGACCTGAGTTCAGATCTGGCTTTGGCACTTACAAACTCTGTTACTTGCTTGAGTCTTTTCACCTTTCTGAACCTCAGTTTCTTTACCTGGGGTATAAGATAATACTTGTTTAGATAATACTGGAAGACTGACGATTAGAGAATTAAAATGAGATATTCATATAAAGATATAATATAGTTCCTCTTACATTTTGATTAATGAAGAGGAGCTATTGTTTTATGATGATAATGTTCATGTTTTTGTCCTAAGAGTGGATTAACATTCTCCTTCAGCCCAGGGTTTGTATCTTATTTATCTTTTTAATCTTATAAACATGAAGTTCAATGTCATACATAGAAAATGCTCAATAAATATTTACTAAATGAATAAGTGAGTAAATGCTGTTTTTAATACATATATAAAGGTTCATGCCATTCTTACCATTTTAATATGCAGACCACTGTGATAGGCAGGTTTTATTACATTAACCTATGTTGATCCAATTGCCAGAGACTCTTCAGTTAAACCATATGAAACTGCAATTTTTGCAGATCAAGTGTTTAAAATCAACTTCATATGTCTCATCCTAATGCCCTAGAGTATTAGTCTACAGCTGTTCATTCTTGGCTAATATTAATTTTTATTTTCTTGCTCTTTAGGCAACATCTGCTTGTAGGTTTTCTTGAACTTTTGAAAACATTACAATTCATTCTTACGGCAATTTGCTTCATAAGTCTTCTGCTATAGGTGGAATTTTTTTCAGGATTACAGTCTATTAACTAGCATACTGCTGAAGGAAGAACCAAAGTTCTAGAATTAGATAGAACTGGATTTCAGCTCTGGCGCAGATACTACTTAGTTGTTCAATGAACTTGGGTAAATTAGTCCCCTTTTCTGAGTTTTATTTTCCTCATTTCAAAATGAAAAGTCTTGAGCTGGGAATATTATCTCTGAATCTGCTTCTAGTGATTAATTTATTTAAATCTAAACATAAAGCATTGATTATTATACATATTTTTTATTGAGTCTTTCATTAATCATACCCTTTGTAAGGTACTGGTGATACATGTATGAATATGTCAGTAATTTGGTGTGAAGCTAAGTGTGTAACAGAATGGTATAATTAAAGAGGAATGGATAGAGAGCCAAAATTTATTTTTATGATTTCCTTGCTAAGTGTTCATAAGAAAAGCACATAATGTATCATGACTTTATATTCCCAGCCTATAAAATGAGAATAACAATAATAGCTATTTTAAGTATACCAGAGAATTATAATGAGTATCAAAGTGGGTAATGCTTGTAAGAGGTCTTCAAAAGATCTAAAATAAGAGTTTCCACATTTGGTTATATCATAGGTCAGAAGAAGGTAAAGAAACAAAAATTTAAGAAATTATATAGTATTAATGGTTTATTTATTCATTTAAAAATATTTTTATTTTCTAAGTTTTAGATTTATAGGAAAAATATTGTGCCTATAGTACAGAAAGTTTCCATACTTCACAACCAGTTTTCCCTATTTTTGACATCTTACATTAGAATGGCACGTTAATTACAATTAATAAAAAATTGATATATTACTATTAAATAAAATGCATATTATTCAGATTTCCTTAGTTTTACCTAATTTCCTTTTTATAAGCCTGGATCCCATCAAGGATACCACATTACATTTCTCATCCTGTCTCTCTAGGTTCCTCTTAAGTTTTGACCGTTTCTCAGATTTTCCTTGCTTTTGATGACATTGACAGTTTTGAAGTATACTTGTATTTTGTAGAATACACAAAATTGAAATTTGTCTCTCTCCCTCTTTTTTTCATAATCAGACTGGGCAGCTCTTTCAGTTAATCCCTGTGTTGCTTTGACATACCCATACATTCATGGAGTATATTTATGGTGTCACAATTATATATCCATAATGTTTGTTCATTGCTCTAATTCAAGCTCAAACATTCTCACAACAGCACACAAAATCACACAACAATAATGAATGCCACTCAACAAGACACCGCCATATGACAACACAAACACAGCTATGAGACATATATACCAAGGTTATGAAACCTTACCAAGCTGTTTATACAGTGCTGCCAATGTAAGTACATGGTGGTAAGTTTGCAAAATTAATTGTCACTATATATATATCCATATATATAATTGTATATATATGTTTATATATAATTGTATATATACCCATATATATGGATATATAATTGTGACACCATAAATATACTCCATGAATATATGGGTATGTCAAAGCAACACAGGGATTAACTGAAAGAGCTGCCCAGTCTGATTATGAAAAAAAGAGGGAGAGAGACAAATTTCAATTTTGTGTATTCTACAAAATACAAGTATACTTCAAAACTGTCAATGTCATCAAAAGCAAGGAAAATCTGAGAAATGGTCAAAACTTAAGAGGAACCTAGAGAGACAGGATGAGAAAATGTAATGTGGTATCCTTGATGGGATCTAGGCTTATAAAAGGAAATTAGGTAAAACTAAGGAAATCTGAATAATATACATTTTTGTATTTCATCCTGGGATCCCCTGACCTCCTAAATAATTAAAAACAAATTACATACATCAAGGTTCATTCTTTGTGCTGTAATGTTCAATAAAAATAAATGCACGGATGTACAGTATGATGTATCCTATATTATAGTATCATACAGAATATGTCATCACTATAAAAATTTCACTGTGTTTCTTCAACCCTCCCTTCCCTCTTCCATAAGGTCTGGCAACCACTGATATTTTTAGCACCTTTAGAGTTTTGTCTTTTCTGGATTGCCATATAAATGGGATAGTCCACTATGTAGCTTTTTCATGCTGATTTCTTTCACTTAGTAATATACCACTTAAGTTTCCTCAATGTCTTTTGTGGCTTGGTAGCTCATTTCTTTCTTGCTGAGTGAAGTTCACTTGTAGAGATGTACTACAGTTTGCTTCTCCATTCACTTGTTAACAGACATCTTGATTTTTTCAATTTTTTTTTTTTTTTTTTGGCTATTATAGATAAACCAGATATAAAGATTTACATGCTGGATTTTGTGTGGACTTAGTTTTCAAACTAGTTGGGTAAATACTTAGGAGCATGATGGCTGGATCATAGGGTAAGACTATGTTTAGCTTTGTAAGAAACTAGAAAAATGTCCAAAGTGGCTGAACTATTTTGAATTTTCATCAAGAATAAATGAGAGATCTGACTGCCCTGCATATTCACCAGCAATTGGTATTGTCAATTTAAACAAAAATTAGTCACTCTAATAGGACATAGTGGTATATAATTGTTGTTTTAATTTGCAATTCCCAATGACAACTGATGTTTTCATGTGCTTATTTTTCATCTATATAGCTTGTTTATTGAGGTGACTACTCAGGTAATTTGCCCAATTTAAAAAGGGTTGTTTGCTTACTTATTGCTGAATTTTAAAGCTTCTTTATATATTTTGGATACCAGTTCTTTATACGATACACATTTTGCTAATATTTTCTTCTTATTTGTGTCTTGTTTTTTTGAATTTGACAATGTATTTTGCAGAGAATATTTAAATGTTAACAAATTACAACTGAGTAATTTTTTTATGGATTATACATTAATGTTATACCTAAAAACTCATCGTCAAACCCAAGATCATCTAGATTTTTCCCTGTATTTTCTCCTATAAGCTCTGTAGTTCTGAGTTTTACATATAGACCTATGATCCATTTTGTATTAATTTTTATGACTGGTGTAAGTTTTGTGTCTAGGCATGTATAGTTTTTCTGTTGTTTTTGTGGGGTTTTGTGTGTTTGTTTGTTGGACCTCCTACTGTTTCAAAAAAATTGTTGAAAAAAACTACCTCCATTGAATTACCTTGCTCCTTTATCAAAGATCAGTTGATTATATTTGTGTTGGTCTATTTCTGGTCTTTTTATTCTGTTCCATTGATCTGTGCATCTGTTCTCTTGCCAATATAATTCTGTTCTGATTACTGTAGCTTTATAGTAAGTCTTGAAATCAGGGAGTGTGAGTCCTCCAAATTTGTTCTTCAGTATTTGGTTGCCATTCTAGGTCTCTTGCTTTTATATACATTTTATATTTCATTTGTAGATATCTGCAAAATAGCTTTCTGGGATTTTGATTGGGATTACATTGCCTCTACAGATCATGCTGGGAAGCATTGACATTTAACAATATTGAGTTCCAATCCATGAACATGGAATATTTTTCCATTTATGTAGATCTTCTTTGATTTCTTTCATTTGAGTTTTATAGTTTTTCACATATAAATTTGTACACATTTTATTAGATTTATATCTAAGTATTTTAATTTTTTACGATATTATAAGTAGTGTTTTTTTTTTTTTTTTTTTTTTTAGTTTCAAATTTCATTTGTTCATTACTGGCATATAGAAAGGCAATTGACTTATGTATATAAAGCTTATATCCTGAAAACTTGCCATACTTGCTTAGTTCCAGGAATTTTTTGGTCATTTCTCTGGAATTTTCTACATAGGCAATCATGTCATCTGTGAAAGACAGTTCATTTCTTCCTCCCCAACTTTGTATACATTTAATTCCCTTTTTGTCTTCTTGTCTTATTGCATTAGTTAGGACCTTCAGTGCAATATTGAATAGAAATGGTGGGAGTACAGTCTTCTTCCTGTTCTTAGTGGGAAAATGTCCAGTTTTTCACCATTAAATACAATGTTAGCTGTAGGGTTTTTGTGGATGTTCTTTATTGAATGAGAATTCCCTTCTATTCCTAGTTTAAGAGTTTTTATCAACAATTAGTATTGGGTTTTTGTTGGATTTTTTTAGATCTCATGTGATCTCGGAAGCCAATCCAAGCTGGACTGGGGCTACCTGGAATGGGAGACACCTGGGATGCACGATTGCAAGACAGACCTCAAGTCCCATAAAGATTGCAGGGACATTTGGAGTCTTGTTGTAAACACCATTCAGATCTCCTCATCAATGGTGCAGTAAAATTTATGATGCCTTTTCATGATGGTTCCTGTGCATCAAAACACAGAGAATACCTTATTTCTCAACGGGAAGAACACGTACTGTAGATCCTTGGATTAACAGGTCTGGGGGTAGTATATAAAGAAGTGGGAAAAATCCCAGTGGGGCAGAACCTTCTATCCTGAGCTGCTGTGGACAATGACCAATTACTAAAATGAGAAGATATCATGAGAGGCACAACAGGCTTGAGATATTTGAATAAATCTCATCTTTTTTTTTAGTTCTTAAAAACAGTTATTAGTTATGAAGTATGTTTTAGAAACCATTTCAAAATAGCATTTTTGTTAATAGATTCATATATATTTTTATTCAGTGCTTTACATTATAAGATTTGTATTTAAAGATTTTATGCTCATGCTAGGTCCCTTTGTCTCCTGCACATTGATGTTGTTGCAACAGCTGCATTCTAGCTGTGCTCTCATCTCTATGGCAGGTGATGGAAAAGACAGTCCCCAAACAGGCTCCTGTTTAAGTTCCAATTCTTGAGTCTGGGACTGAATACTCTCTTCTCTTACTTGTTTTTCAAAACTCAATCACCACCATAGGGGAGATGAGAGGGCAAATGATGAGACCTTAATGGAATTACTTTAGTTTTGACATTAATCAACTATTAGTGATAATAATAAAAGTAACTATTGAGACTTATATCCTTTATAATTAAATAATCTTATTTGACAGTTTATTTCACCTTGATATTTTTCCTGATTCATCTTTTAGATGTACACTTAACTATCCAGCTTTTCATTTCCTTGGAACTTTGCTAGAGGACTAACTTGAGAGTTTGGTAAAAAGGTAGCCAAAAACTGTTTAACTTATAGTCATCAAAGACATAACTGAAGCAAGAAGTAGTATAATTTGGTTTGGAACATAATATGACCTATTTTTTCTCCCTAAGGGTAGAATTTGAAGTTTCATGTTATCCTTAGATAGGCTCATAAAAGGGTTGTATTCTGGTTCACTCTATAGACAAGAAAACTAAGGCTTGGAAAGACATTAAATGACTTCTTCAATATCATACATGGCTACAAACAGAAAGCCAGTAGAATATTTGCTTGGCCCTCAGCACACTGCTATGTGCACCGTGCAATACTGCATTATCTTTTATACACGAAAGTTGTCTGAAATGCCATGGACAGTTTTTAGTAAATCATATGTATTAATGGACAACAGAGTTACCAAATAGAGACTTGGAGCCTATACTCATTAAGGCAGGGTCGTAAATATATTCCCCAGGTAGGATGTTCACCCCGCTCAGTAGACTACGTGAAGATCTTTTCACAATCCTACTCTCTGCTCAATCTATGCTTTTATCACAACATGTCCACCATGTCATGATTTACAAGCTAATATTTACATCCACTGTCTAAGCTGGGAAAAAGTGAGCAAATACTCCGTTAAACTAGCAGAAACATAGTACTGCCAAAACATCCCCAAAGAAATATTGTCAGTATTTACATATTAAAATATATAATGACCAACACACATATGGCGTAAAATGTGGTTAAATCTACTAAGCAACTTTGAAAAATGCTGCCACAATAATTAACATACTAACAAATATGAGAACACATTGATTTCAAGGAAAATGATCTGATGAATTGACTGTTTTTAACTGGGTTTTTCCTTCCACCTGTAATGCCCTATGTGCTATTAATTTTTGTGTTTCCAGTTGGTAGGAAACACATTAAAAACAATGAAAAGAGAACTGGTATTTTCTTCTTTTATCCACACGGAGTCTTCACTATTTGGATATGGCAAAGTATGATAGTAGTAGCAATAATAATTCTATTAAAAATAACTATGTTGTTTATATTTGGTAACAAAAATATTTCTAACTAACTTTGATCAGATGACTATCATATTCAAGCCATTTTTTTCTTGCATATTTTATTTTCATTCCACAGTGTAAGTATCATTATCTTTAGTTGATTGTACAAATTCAGGATGATAAAGTAATTGCTCAATGTCAAAAACTTTTATGTAAGGCAGAGTTGAGTTTTTTTGTTTGTTTGTTTGTTTGTTTGTTTTTGAGAGCTGAGTTTTGAACATAGGTCTATGTGACTGACTCCAAACTCAATGTTTTTTAAGATGCTACCATGTTTTAGCCTCACAATAATCCTTTGTGGTAACTAAGGATTGTATGGAGATATATGTATGTGTATCTCTCTCTCTCTCTCTCTCTCTCTCTCTCTCTCTCTCTCTCTATCTATTTATCATTTATGAGAGAGGGTAGGGAGGGGGAAGGAGAGAGAGAGAGATTGATTTTTAACAAATTGGCTCATATGATTGTAGCTGATGGTAAGTTTGAAATCCTCATGGCAAGCCAACAAACTGAAGATTCAGGTGAGAATTGATATTACAGTATTGAGTCTGAAGGCTGGAAATTCAGACAGGATTTCTTTTTCTTTTTTAAATTAATGTTTATTGGGGTGACAATTGTTAGTAAAATTACACAGGTTTCAGGTGTACAATTCTGTATTACATCATCTATATATCTCATCATGTGTTCACCACCCAGAGTCAGTTCTCTTTCCATCACCATATACTTGATCCCATTTACCCTCATCTACCACCCCTCTCCCCTCTCACACTCTGGTAACCACTAAACTATTGTCTGTGTCTATGAGATTTTGTTTCTTCATTTGTTTGTCTTGTTCTTTTGTTTTCAGTTTTATATACCATATATCAGTGAAATCATATGGTTCTCTGCTTTTTCTGTCTGACTTATTTCACTTAGTATTACAATCTCAAGATCCATCCATGTTGTCACAAATGGTACTATTTCATCTTTTCTTATGGCAGCATAGTATTCCATTGTGTATATATACCACAACTTCTTTATCCATTCACCTATCGAAGGACATTTTGGTTGTTTCCATGTCTTGGCCACCGTAGATAAAGCTGCAGTGAACATTGGAGCACACTTGTCTTTATGGATAAATGTTTTCAGATTTTTTGGGTAGATATGCAGGAGAGGGATTGCTGGGTCATATGGTAATTCTAGTCTTAATTTTTTGAGAAAACTCCACACTGCCTTCCATAGTGGCTGCACCAATCTGCATTCCCACCAACAATATATGAGGGTTCCTTTTTGTCCACAGACTCTCCAACACTTGTTACTATTTGTCTTGTTGATGATAGCCAGTCTAACTGGGGTGAGGTGATATATCATTGTGGTTTTTATTTGCATTTCTCTGATGATTAGTGATGTTGAACATTGTTTCATATGTCTATTGGCCATTTGTATGTCTTCTTTGGAGAAATGTCTCTTCAGGTCCTCTGCCCATTTTTTAATTGAATTGTTTTTTTTGTTGTTGTTGAGTTGTGTGAGTTCCTTATATATTTTGGATATTAGCCCCTTATTTGACGTGTTGTTTGCAAAAATCTCCCATTTGGTTGGTTGCCTCTTTATTTTGTTGATGGTTTTCTTTCGCAGAAGACTTTTAGTTTGGTATAGTCCCATTCATTTATTTCAACTTTTATTTCCTTTGCCTTTGGAGTCAAATTCATAAAATTCTCTTTGAATATAAGCTCCATAAATTTAGTACCTATGTTTTCTTCTATGCAGTTCATTGTTTCAGGTCTTATGTTTAGGTCTTTGATTCATTTTGAGTTAATTTTGGTACACGGTGACAGATAGCAGTCCAGTTTCACACTTCTACACATGCATTTCCAGTTCTCCCAGCACCATTTATTGAAGAGGCTGTCTTTTCTCCACTGTATGTTTTTTGCTTCTTTGTCAAAAATTATCTGTCCATATTTATGTGGCTTCATTTCTGGGTTCTCAATTCTATCCCATGGGTCTGTGTGTCTGCTTTTCTGCAAATACCATACTGGTTTGATTATTGTTGCCCTGTAGTACAAGCTGAAGTCAGTGGGTGTGATACCTCCAGCATTATTCTTTTTCCTTAGGATTGCTTTGGCTATTTGAGGTCTTTTATGGTTCCATACAAATCTGATAATTTTTTGTTTTATTTCTTTAAAAAATATCATTGGGATTTTGATGGGGATTGCATTGAATCTGTATATTGCTTTGGGTAATATGCAGGCAGGGTTTCCATGATGCAGTCTGGGAACAGAATTTCTTTTTTCTCAAGAAATCTCAATCTTTGCTCTTAAGGCTTTCGTCTGATTGGATGAGGCCAACACACACTATGGAGAATATTCTGCTATACTTAAGGTCAACTGATTTAATTGTTAATCATGTTAAAAAAATACCTTTACAGCACCATCTAGACTACTGTTTGACCAAACAACTGGTCACTATATCCTATTCAAGTTGACACATAAAATTAACCATCATGATATGAGATGAGAATCTCAAATCTCTGAGCAGGAAGATGTGGTAGGCAGTGTAAGGTGCTCTCCCACGATTCCTGCCTCCTATTATTCATGCCCTTAGTGTAATCCTCTTTGAGTGTGTGCTAGACCTAGTAGCTCACTTCTAACAAATAGAATACTGCAAAGTGATGGGATGCCCTGTCAGACATTAGGTTATAAAAAGATTATGGTTTACATCTTGAATGCCTTCTCTTCTTGCATGCTAATTTTGAGGGAAGGCAGCTTCTATGTTGTGAGCTGCCTAATTAAGAGTCTCTTGCAGCATGGACTTAATGTCTGTAGTCTTCAGACATTGAAGACCTTATACCTACCCATGAGAGTGAGCTTGGGAGCTGGTCCTCCTTTAGTCAAACGTTGGGGTGGTTGTAGCCTTGGTGAACAACTTGGCTGTAGCCTTATGAAAGATCCTGAGGCAGAGGCAGTCATTTAAGCCACACCTGAATCCCTGAACCATGGAAGAAATGAGATAATAAGTGTGTATTGTTTTAAGCTTCTGACTTTTGAGGGAATTGGTTACATAGCCACAGATAACTAATCCAAGAGCCATCATTGTCTTGCTTGTTAATTAGAGACGTGTCTGAGAGGGATTCTTCTTTCCTTCCACTGGATTTTTAGTGAGGGTTTCTTGAGGGATGTAGAGATGCCATTGAGACATAGAAGGTAAAGAGCATCTTGCCTTGTTGGATTTTAACCAGGAATTGCTAAGTCTAGGACACTTGATAGGTACTTAATGAGCACATTTTAAACAATAGAAAGAAGAACCACCAAAGTTAGCAATGAAATACCTAAGAGGCTAGTAAATTACATTTGTGAATATCTACACATTCTTATTTCTGTTTATTTTTCCTGTTCCTGTTGAAGCAACCTGAGTGACCCAAAATACAATCAGAAATCGAAATCATCTTATTATTAAAATTCAGTTTTTCTTCACGTGCTTGGAAAATTTTCCCATGCATGACATAAGTTAATTGGAGGACTTTCAGTTAGATTACTTTGCACAACCAAATGATTTTCTCACTCAAGGGTGAACATGCCATTTGAGATTCTACTCTTGTCTCAGGTGTATTTTGAGCCCATTTATATGAACAAAATTTATGAAAAAAATATATACATGGTTCTTGGGCCTGATTTTGGCAATCAGCTAGTATGATTTGGAAGCATAAAACTAGCAGCAGATTTCAGCAATGGCCCACAGATGGAGCTACCAGATTAAAAAAAAATCAAGTTGGGTTTTGGACATCCCATTTGAATTTTATTTGGGAAGTAGTATGCATAGTTTTAAAATGATTTGACTTCCAGATTATCTCTGGGTTCCTCACAATGGTATACACTAGCTTTTAAGCTATCCTATGATAAAATCTGCCAGGAAGGCAGCAGCTCAACAGTAAATAGCTTAAGGATTTTTGAGCAAACCCAAAGAGCTATGTCAAATACCATTTTTTTTTTTTTTAAATATATTGGGAGAAGTGGTCTATTGATGGTTAATGATTCCAGAAAACCCATGACTTTTGACATTATCCCAGAAGGGAGATCACTAAAATTTGGTGGTGTGACACACTGATGTACCAAGGTCATTGTGAGGTATAACACAAATACAGTTGTCCTTTATCATGGTTAAATATTAACACCTACTTATGACTTCTATTAAATTATTTAGAATGGTTTCATATGTATTCTTATGTTAATGGTACATTTCACCATATACTTTAGAGATGAAGAGAAATGCTTAGAATTAGATCTGGGAATTGCATGGAACTCTTAGCCTATTATTTATTTCCATAGTTATACTACCATGTTTCCCCGAAAATAAGACCTAGCCAAACAATCAGCTCTAATGTGTCTTCTGGAGCAAAAATTAATATAAGGCCTGGTATATTATATTATATTATATTATATTATATTATATTATATTATATTATATTATATTATATTATACCAGGTCTTATAGTAAAGTAAGACTGGGTCTTATATTAATTTTTGCTCCAAAAGATGCATTAGAGTTGATTGTCCAGCTAGGTCTTTTCAGGGAAACACAGTATTAATATATGTCATGCTCATTAATATATTAATTCATTTATTTGACAAATATTGAGTATATAAAACATTGTTGTAGGTGCTGTAGATACAGTAGTGAGCCAGACAAGCAAGGTCTTTGATTCTCATTGAACTTACTTTGTAGAAAAAATAATCTAATACTGAACAAATGAATGAGTAAAATGACTTCAGTTATTGATGGGGTATTAGGTTCTTGTTGCTCCTAATATAAATTACCACAAACTCTTGATCCACTATTTTACTCTCTGAACTTGGTGGTTTTGTCCTCTGGGCTTGTGGCTCTGCCCTCTGAATAATCCTTCCTTTATTACCGTGTTTCCCTGAAAGTAAGACCTAGCTGGACAGTCAGCTCTAATGCGTCTTTTGGAGCAAAAATTAACATAAGACCTGGTATTATATTATATTATATTATATTATATTATATTATATTATATTATATTATATTATATTAAAGACCTGGCCTTATAATAAAATATAAAACCAGGTATTATATTATATTATATTATATTATATTATATTATATTATTATATTATATTATATTATGTTATAAGATCCGGTCTTACATCACAGTAAAATAAGACTGGGTCTTATATTATATAAGACCGGGTCTTATAGTAAAATGAGACTGGGTCTTATATTAATTTTTGCTCCAAAAGACGCATTAGAGCTGATGGGTCTGGCTAGGTCTTATTTTCGGGGAAACACACTATAAAGGGTTTGCAGTTGAGTAATTTTATCAGCGTGTTTCATGCCTTTAGAATTTTGGGAGTCTAAGGACCTTGTTTTAACTCACCCTTCTCTATATCTTTTATTCCATACTGGCAGGATTTCTGCTAGTGTAGCATGCCAAAAGCCTTGTATGTCTCTCATGTGTGTTTCAGGGATTCATTCCATTAGAGAAGACTCTCCTCCATAAGAATTTCATGGATAGTCCTATATGTTTTCCTGGCTTCTAATTAGATGACTGAGGAGATCCATGACTCACATGCCCAATCTCTTCAAAGAGCCTTCTTTGTGATTGGATGCTCTGATCTTTGATCCTTCCAAGGCACTAATAAAATGTCCCTTGATTTTTCTTCCAGAGTATGTTTCTCTGACAATGACTCTACTAATTTTGGTATCTTTTGCCATCCAGATAGGCTGAGAATTTTCCAAATCATCAGGTGCTAGTTACATTTTGTGCAACACTCCTTCCCTTCACGTATATCTTTCACTTCACATTTTATTATAAGTAGAAAGAAGAATCCAGGCTTCATTGTCAACACTTTGCTTGGAAATCTCCTCAGCTAAATATCTAGTTCATTGCTTACAAGCTCAGCTCTCCACTTCACTGAAGAATACAATTCTGCTAAGTCTTCTGCCATCTTATAACAAGGATCCCATTTCTCTAATTTCTAATAACATGTTTGTAATTTCTTTCTGAATCTTTACCAATAGCTTCTTTAATGTTTATATTTCTACAAACAATTTGTTTATAACTACTTAGGTATTCTCTAAGACTAGGTAGATTTTACCTATTGTCATCCTTACTCCTCTCTCAGCCCTCACTGGCAGTCTTTAAAATATGTATTTCTACTAACAGTTTGCTCAAGGTAATCTATACTTACTCTATCATGTTCATCAAAATTTTTTCAGCCTCTGTCCATTGAGCAATTTCAAAGCCTCTTGAAATTGTTAGGGATTTGTTACAGCGGCCCCTGTATTCAGTTACCAAAATCTGTGTAGTTTCCTATTGTTACTTCTCTACAGACTTAATGGCTTAAAACTATACACATTTGTTATCTTACAATTCTGGAGGTCAGAGTCCTAAAATAAAAAAAGAAAAAGTCAGTCAGGATACATTTATTCTGAAGGCTCTAGGGGACATTCTCTCTCCTTGCATTTCCTAGCTTCTAGAGACCACCTGTATTTTTTGGCTCATGACCCCACCCTCCATCCTCAAAGTTAGCAGCATAGCATCTTCCAATCTCTCTCTCTCTAACTCTTGCCCTTCTGTCTCTCTCTTATAAGCACCCGTGTGATTTTATTAAGCACACCTGGACTATCTAGGATATTCTTTCCATCTCAAGATACTTAACAACATCTTCAAAGTCTCTTTTGCCCTATAAGCTAACATAGTTACAAGTTTTGGGGATTAGGTCATGGATATCTTTGTGGTACCAATATTCAGCCTGTCATAGATATGTTATGTGAAGAGAATAAAACTGAGTACAATAACAGGCAGTTGTTTAAATAGGATGGTTGGAGAAAACTTCTTTGAGGACAGTGTGTTCAAGCTGAGATGTGAGTAGTATGAGGAATTCAGACATGTTGAATACTGGGGGTGGAACAGCAAAAGCCATGGTAGCTTATATGTTAGAGAAATAGAAAATAGAAACTCACACTCCTGGGACAGAGAGGGTGAGTTTTTTGAAATTAGGTCATATAGGACCTGGTTAGTTAAAGAAAGGAATTCAGGTTTTATTCTAAGCATGAAAAAACACCACCACCAACAACAAAAAAACCCCAAACCACGACAAACAATAACCAAAAGACCCTCACCAGACAGTTTTAAGCAAGGAAACAACATGATCTGACATGTGTTTTATAAAGATCATCCTTCTAATTGTGTGGATTGTAAAGGAACAGGAGAGCAGGGAGGCAAGACCAGAGAAAATCGTGGCGAGGGCAATGGTTTTGGTAAAAAATGATTTAGGTCACTTTAAACCTAGGGAAGCAGTAGAGATGCGGAAATTTGTGATTCATTTTGGAGGCAGCATTACTGGGATTGGCTGATACTGGGTGGAGGGAATGAAAAAATTATTGGGACAAAGGATGACTTCTGGGTTTGAGCCTTGAGTAACAATGCTTTTTAATAAAAGAGAGACTAATAAGAGAAGAAGCGTTTGGATTATTGGGAATCAAAAGTTACAGGTGGTTTTCCCATGAGATGTGTAAGTGGAAAGGCCACCTCTCGGGTTGGGTATTTGATACAGAAGTTAACTCAATGAAGAGGTTAGAAGTAGAGTGATTATTCTGATTATTCTATAATTTAAGTCAGATCAGGAAGTTCCCTGCCGAGAACCTTCTAAAGGCCTCTGTGTCCCTTAGAGTCTTACTTTACCATGGTTCATAAAGTTCTCAGAAGCTAGTCCTCTATTACCATTCTGATTTCATTTTGTGCCATTTTACCCACTTGTTCTAGCCATAGTGGCTTTCCCTCTCAATTTATTTAGGTCTCTGCTCAAAAGTTTATTCATCAGAGGACCCTTCTCTGGCCATTTTGCTAAAATAGCACTTTTCTCCAGTTATTCCGTATTCTTTTACCATTATTTATTTATATTTTTCATTGCCTTGATCCCCCTGACAATTTGTATGCATGTATGTGTGTGTGTGTGTGTGTGTGTGTGTGTGTGTGTGTGTGTATGCATTTACTCATCTGTCTAGATTCCAGAATGTAAAATCCATTAGAGTAAGATTTGTTTATTTGTCCACTGCTATAGAGTTATAACCTAGAATATTTCTTGATTTAAGCATTTAATTATTTGTTGGAATTAATGAATGTTAATGAGAGAGAATTTGGAGGAATAATTGGACACAAAAATTATGGATGAAGAAGAGATTGAGTTTAGGTGATTTATTGATGTTACCATCGAGATGAATACTAGAGGAGGAAAACATTTTGGAGAAAATGATAAATTCACTCTTGGACATGAGCTTAAGATACTTTTAAACATCTAGAAGGAGATAAATGAATGATTCCAAAGCTCAGGATGGGAGTTTGTGGAGGAGATATAGATTAGACCATGTGCTTTACGTAACAGTTGTACCCATTGACACAAAACAGGTGATAAAACATGTTAATTGAATTAGGGGTCAAGAAATAATTAACTTTCAAACAGTATGGAGATCCCTCAGAAAACTAAAAATAGAACCACTATGTGCTCCAGCAATCCCGCTTCTGGACATATGTCAAAAGGAAATAAGATCAGGATCTTGCAGAGATATCCTCACCTCCATGTTCACTGCAGCATTATTCACAATAACCAAGACATGGAAACAACCTAAGTGACCATATAGATATTATTCAGCTATGAAAAAGAGAGTATGTCTTTAAAGCTCTCACCATAAAAATAAATAGAAACCATATGAGGTGATGGAGATGTTCACTACCTTAGTGTTGTAATCGTTTTGCAATATATATGTGTCAAATTATCACATTGTATACCTTAAACCTACATATTGTTATATGTCAATTAGATCTCAGTAAAGCTGGAAATAAATAAAATAACCTCATAAAATTTTTCCATATTTTTTTAAAGATCTTTTATTATTATCATTTTTTTTTATTTTTTTTTATTGGGAAAAGGGAACAGGACTTTATTGGAGAACTGTGTACTACTTCCAGGACTTTTTTCCAAGTCAAGTTGTTGTCCTTTCAGTCTTAGTTGTGGAGGGCGCAGCTCAGCTCCAGGTCCAGGTGCTGTTTCTAGTTGCAGGGGGCGCAGCCCACCATCCCTTGCAGGAGTTGAAACGACAACCTTGTGGTTGACAACCAACTGAGCCATCCGGGAGCTCAGTGGCAGCTCAGCTCAAGGTGCTGTGTTCAATCTTAGTTGCAGGAGGCACTGCCCACCATCCCTTGCAGGACTCGAGGAATCGAACCGGCAACGTTGCGGTTGAGAGCCCACTGGCCCATGTGGGAAATGAACCGGCAGCCTTTGGAGTTAGGAGCATGGAGCTCCAACCACCTGAGCCACCGGGCCAGTTCCACTTTTCCATATTTAAAAAAAATAGACAAATTGTTTCTCATATCTTCTGTTTTAATAAAAATTATAGGATTCTAGCTAGAATAACAGCTCACAGTTATTTCTTACCACAAAGCACCTACTCTGTGCCAATTCCTGAATAGTACTTTCATATATTTCATTTGCATCTCCTTAACACTGTTAAAGATATTCCTATGTTTCCCATAAAGAAAATGAGACTTCCAAAGGCGTTCTCTACTGTCTACTTTTCAGTAAGGAATGAAGGTTTTTGCATGAATTGGAAATCTCTGTTTCAACGTGGTATGTTTGTGAACTTTATCTTTCCGGCTGTCCCAATGCTCCATATTGACATTTTATTAGAATTTAGTCAAGTTTAGTAAATATTGAGTATTTGCTTTGTGCTATGCAATGTAGTAGAAATGGTATGGATATGAAAAAGGACAATTATCTATTCTCAATGAGTTCACAGTCAAGAAATGTGATGCTTATTATGTCAGCAGTATGAAACTATAATCACAATAAGTTATATTGCATCCCATAATAGAAATATGCACACAATGTTAATGAAGTATAAAACTGAGACACCTAATACATTCTGTAGAAGCAGGGAAATTTTGGGGAGGTTTCAGGTAATATTATAATTTACCTGAAATTTTAATGAATAGATTTGGCTAGGTAAAGAAAAAGGAAGTAAGGACATTCTAAATACAGAGAGGAGTATAAATGAAATAATGGAGGTCTGAACCTAGTTGTTATGGGCAAGAATCTCCAAGAAATTCAGTTCCGTTACTTTGAATTTTACATACATTCAGCATTCTTTTTCTTGTTTCAGCTGGAGTGTCCCAAGTAAAGGTACTAAAATTGTTGGTTTATACTTCCATTCCAGGCAGACATGAATTGTGGGCAAGAGGAAGGCAAGGCTGAATGCAGCTGAGGAATGGTGCTGAGTGTAAGGAGAGCAGTGACTCAAAGCTTGGAGAAGGAGAATGGGATAAAGTGCCTGGAACAAGTCTGGAAAGGGTTCATAAGTGAGGCTGTGATGTGGTGCCTGTCATGAATGCCTGGCACAGGGTTGGTGGGCTGCCTAAGAGCTCAAGGACTGGCCAGAAAGGAGGCTAGTCTGGTACCTAAACTCTAGTTATTTTCCCAGGCAAATTAGAATTTTGTATAGAACTTTGTTTGTGACAAGTATAATCAGATTAAGGAGGAATACTTTTTGGTACCTGTTCTTGAAGCTCCCCCAATCCCCTCCTTTTGGAAGAGAAAACAAGGAATGATTTAGAATTCAAAAGTAGGACAGCAGGCCTGACATCAATTAATGTATCATGCGCTAAGGAATTCTCCTGGTAGATAAACACTAAGGTGTTTCAAGGAATAATCGTGGATAATAAGATAAAGGTAATGACAGGAACATACGTCTTCCCAGAAGCAAAAGAATTAATCAGGGATCAGGAGAGAATAGGTGGCATGCTTAAGGCCTTTCTTTCTCTCTTTACGAATTAACAAGAGGATATGTTGCTAAATTTCATATAGTTGAACACCTTGAGTTTTGAAGGGAGAAGGAAGAAAGCATTTATTCAGTTCCAAGCAGATGCTAATCATATATATAACATTTGCATACATTGGGTAAAAATCTCATGATCATCCCATGGAATGAATTATGTCTTGATACGAAAAGGGACATCAGAAAGGTTGAATGTCTGGTCCAAAGCTCAGAGTTGGCATACAAATGTGAGTCTGCTTACCTCTGAATAGCACATTTTTTTTATCACACGACACTGTGATTGGAATGATAAGTTAGAATTAAAAGGAGTTCAGAAGAATGACAGGAAATGCACATTGAGAGTTGGGAAAGTGGGTACAGTAATTTAGAATTTAGAAGTGACTTGGGAAGTCACTACAGCCGTGTTCTTGTCCAGGTCTCTTAGTGACCCAGCTGTCAGTGACAAATTATCTCCCCTCTCTGGGCCTCAGTTTAAATGAGGCTTTTTGACAAACAGAAAATGCCAAGACTTCTTTTTTTAGCTGAGAATCTCGCCTTCTGTGGCAGGTTTGTTAGGTTGATAAAAAGTTAACTTTTGTTGAGAAGAGAAGCTGCTTTCATCTTTTCTACCTTCCCTCATTTAGGTGTCAGATTCCTGTGCTACAGCTGGATGCTCGCAGCTCCTCCTGGCTGCACTTTTCCAGCTTTACTTGCTGGAGGGCCTTGTTTCTTCACATTGCATTGTGGATTATAATCAAACTTACTTGATGGAGTTTTTGTGATTAATTAAGATGATGTGTTAAAGTGCTTACACTTAAATCTGGCACATAAAAATAATTCAGTAAATTGTATATTGTGGTCTTCATTATGATTAGTACTCTGAACATAACCCCAGTCATTCACAACCATGTCTCTCCTCCTGATCAGAACTTGACCAACTTGTGTACTTCAGTCAACTAGGCCATGCTGTTTACCTGCTAATTTGTAATACAATATAAATCACTGATAGTAAGATTACCTTACTCTCTAATGGTTATGCGCCCAACAATTCCAGTGTGTGTGTGTGTGTGTGTGTGTGTGTGTGTGTGTGTGTGTGGCAGGGGCGTGCTTTCCCACACCAACAAGCAATTCTTCAACACCAGCTGGGTATCCTATGATTCATCTCAATTCTGATACGATCCACCAGAAGTTAGCATCAGATTCCATAGGTTAAGAGATCAATCCCACAAGACGACCCTCAACTTCACATGCCAATCACAAGTCCAGCTTGTCACCTCTGCTTCTGACCAACTGACTGTAAATCAGACATTCCCGTGACGCCCGCCTTCATTCTATTAATTCTCTAGAGTGGCTCACAGAACTCAGGAAACCGACTTACTCACTAGACTACCAGTTTATTACAAACGATGTTAAAGAATCAATAGCCAGATGAAGAGATACATAAGACAAGGTCCTTAACAAAGGAGCTTCTGTCCTTGTGGTGTTTGAGGCCCCATATGATAGCATGTGAGAATGTCCAGCAACCTGGAAGCAAACTCTCTAAACCCTCTCCTTCTGGGTTTTTGGAGTTTCATTACATAGGCATGATTAATTAAATTATCGGACATTGGCAATTGATTCAACCTCCAACTTCATTTCCCCTCCCTGGATATGGGGGGCGGTGGTTACTGAAAGCTCCAACCCTCTATTCTTGGTTGGTTCCCCTGGCAACCAGTCCCACTCCTTAGGTGCTTTTCAAGAGTCATGTCATTAATATAAACCCAGTTTTGTTGGAAAGGGAGTTGTTATGAATAACAGGACACCCATTTCACCTTTATGGCTCTGAAGCAATTTCAGGAACTGAGGACAAGGGACCAGCTATTATAATGAAAGAGGCTCCCGTTGCTCTGATCAAAATCAGAAAATTCAAACAGTTCAGGGAGCTGAGAGCCCGGGATGTGGACAAAGACCACATATATATGAGAGATATATTTTGGTCATCTGAATGACAAAATATGTATTTCTCATCAATCACAATACCTCACTGCCCCTTCTGAGGAAACACAATCTCATTTTGGTAGGATCTTCTTTTTTAATTGAAGTTTGTTAGGTTGACGATTATTAGTAAAATTACATAGGTTTCAGGTGTATAGTTCTGTGGGATCTTCTAATGCCCGAAAACACAGAGAGATCAATGGAAGGGATCCCAGCATCGGCAAAGACACAGAGAAGGGGACTGTGAGCTTCAACAATATAGTGAGGGAACTTTGATTGTCGTTTTTATCTTTCAGCATAAGCACACTCTTTGAACTGGGAAACTAGAAAGGCTATGTAAGTGGTTCAGGTACTTCCCATTTAGAAGCCCTAGCAATTTTTAGCAGGTCCTTTTTTAATGGAGAGCACGTTCAGTTGTTTTCTGTACTCAATCCTGGATTCATTTGAACAGATAAATGGGTGGTAGGTTTTTTTGTTTGTTTGTTTGCTTTTGTTTGTTTATCTCTGTCCAGAAGGTACAATGTGGTAAATTCATTCCTTGGTCTGTAATCCCAGGAATGACCCTCTAGAGCTGAATCCCTGGAGTAAAATCATGAGGAGGCTTGGATACCTGAGCTAAGGCAGAAGAAGCCACCAGAGAAGTCTTACATAATGCTGGCCCATGGAACCCAGAGAGAAATGGCTCTGAGTTTCTCCTAGAAAAGGGCAGCATAATGTTTGTGATGTACCAGTTTGTTATGGTATAACATAAGTGGTGTGAACTTTATGAATATATATCAGGATATATTCATTCTAAAAAATGGGTCAATTTAAAACAAAAACAAAAACAAAAAAACGCAATCTGCAATGGTAGCATTTGTATCTTGGAGCCTATTCAAAAGTTATCTATAGACCAAGCTGAGTGAGGGAGTTGGGGGTGGGGTAGGCAGGAGTGTCAGAATCTGTGCATTGTTATGTTAAGGACCCAAAGCAGGTATCAATAAGTCAGCTGGAGTAGAGCTGTGCTCAGCGCTATAGGGAAGGGTGTGGAGTTTGTTTGGTGCATCCAATTCATTTCCCCAACTTTATACAATTTCTCTCACCTTGCTAGGCACCTCCAGGCTCTGTTTGAAAGGAACGCCCTTTAGAAGACATATTTCAATTGGGTAAAGAGGAAATGCAGGCAGTGAATTCTGTAGACCAGTTTGGATGGATTGTGTAATAAATAGTTTGTCAAGTCCCCAAAGTGTTTCAGAGTCTAGGGAATGCCATTTTGTTGTTGGAATTGATCTGAACACCTTTGTAAGCAGAAAGAATATAATAAGGCTTTAAAGGGGAGAATTCCTTTAAAAAAGATACTGAAGATGAAGAGCTAGAAGACAGTAACGGCAATGTTCTAGAGGAGAAACACCTCATGGACTGGAGAAAAGGAAATGAAGACGGTGGTGGATGTAGACATTGACACATGTAAATTAAAATAATTATTGGGAAATATTGGGGAATGATGTGTTTTTCCAGGTCCCATCAGCTCGAAGTCATTGTTTTTTCAATCTAGTTGTGGAGCGTGCAGCTCAGGTCCAAGTCCAGTCGCAGTTTTCAGTGTTAGTTGCAGGGGTTGCAGCCCACCATCCCGTGCAGGAATTGAACCAGTAACCTTGTTGTTAAGAGCTGGTGCTCTAACCAACTAAGTCATCCGGCCACCCACCACATATAAATATTTTTTTACTTTTAATTAAATATTTTACTTCTAATGAAAACATAAGTAAATTACAAAAAATGTAAAGCTATTGTCAAAGCTGAAAATTTGAACATCATTTTCAGGTTGGTTGCATAATCATTTAAAAAAAGATAAATTCAAATAATTATAAACATACTTTTGGATATACGCTAAGGATAAAAAAATTACTTTAAGTTTAAGAAATCAGTTAAGCTGATTTTTTTTACAGTTTTATTATTGGTAATAAAGCAGTAAGCGGTAAGTGATTTTATTTTGTTAATAACTTAGCAACCAAGGTTTTCAATGTAAGATTAAAGAAAAACAAACATAAAAAAAGTTTTTAAGAATACTTTCTATAATCTTACATTTGAATTGGAAATATCAGCATGAATTCTTTATTTTTCTCTTAAAAATGCTTCTTATTTAGCTTTGTCTGATTTTAAACAAAGGCTTACAAGTAGTAATGGAAAACCCACTGAGCAATTTCCACTTCTAGTGATGGTCTGTAATCTCTAAACACTATTTTCCATGCAAGTAAACCAGGAACCAGGATTTGGATCTGGGAAAGGAAGTATACACAATGAACCTGGAATATTTTATTGTTCCAGAAAATAAGGAAACTCTCAGAAAATCCTAGGTGTTATGTCATTGGAATTAACCCCTGGTCGTTTGCAAAAGGTGAAAAGAATTCACAGACTCAGCCTGAAATGAGGAGAGCTAGGAAGT
The DNA here is from genome assembly GCF_036562045.2 of Rhinolophus sinicus. NCBI lineage: Eukaryota > Metazoa > Chordata > Mammalia > Chiroptera > Rhinolophidae > Rhinolophus > Rhinolophus sinicus. Next base: position 112,584,000 of record NC_133756.1, read on the forward strand.
AAGTTTATTCAAGATACCAGTGTAGAAGTTGCCGGGGCAGAGGACGTCACCTAACTTTAGGTTAGTTTTTTCTTATATAGGAAAGGGTAGGTAAATTTCCTTACAGCAGGAGACGTGATATATAGACTGAGGTCACTTGATTGACATATGTTGGTTATATAACTAGTTTCTTTCTGTACATGCTCTTACCCAGAATGCACACAGAAAACCCCAAGGTCGGCGGACAAGCCTTAATGTTCATTCCATTCCAATTGCATTATAGTCAGGCTAGAGTTCAACTAAAGGGCAGGTTTTGGCAGTTTGCGCATGTGCGAAGAACCAGTTAAAACCAGTCGGGTCTTATCTCCCCTTTCTAGAGGGGTTTAGACATCTTAGAATGATTTGTAGGGGATGAGCCTGGGCGATTCCTGGGGAGGGGATGCAGGCCTGGGCTGTCCCCCTTTAGGGTCACTTTTATAAATGACTTTTTTGCCTCATCACTAGGGATGTTAATAAAAACAGGATTTAATTAAAGGGGCTCCCACTGGATAAAGATGGGGTAATTTAAAAATGCAAGGGAATAATGACTGTAATGAATTGAAACACATCAAACCTTTATTTCTCACATTTCTCTAGGAGAACCCCAGATTGGGGACTCCACTGGTATTGGGTTGGAGACAGTGACTTTTGGTTGACAGTGCATATGAAGATAGTTGAAATAAAATCTTGTGGCGTCCAGAATCAATAGAAAAGGAAAGAGCTCTGGGAGGAGACCATCAGGTAGAAAAGGGAGGAGTCAATAGATTGGAAGTCTCTATGAATTTCAAGTGTAGGGGAAGGAAAAATGAGGACATGTGAGCTACGGGAGGTTATGAAGTCATTCATGCTCAGGAAACAATATTGAAGCAGGTGACTTATAGGGTGGAACAGATCTGCAGATGATATTACTTATTGTATGTCCCTGTGCATTAGGGGTGAAGTTCAAATGAGTGAAGACATGGGAGTGGAGTCTTAAGAGTAAGGCTGCAGTTACATGAATTTTCAAATCTCCAAGAATGAAAGCAGGAACTGTGGTAGAAAGGAAAACTATACAGAAAGGAAAATAGAATCTACTACTTAAAATGCAAAAGGCAGTGGTAGAATTCTTAGCATGTTGTAAGTTGACAGTAGTGAGCAAAAGAAAAGTTGAGATGTCATTAGTTTCAAAAGATGATGAATTTTGACTGAAAGGTGGAATATAATGATCTAGAAATGGCAATGGGAAATCAATGGAGTATCAAAACTCTCCCAAACCCATGTGTGTTTGATAAGAAGTGATTGAGTCATTTCTTCTGGAAAAAATGAAGAAACCCTCAGGTAAGGCATAGTCTTTATTTAAGAGTGAGATAGGTAACAGTATCTGTTAAAAAAGATAAACTCAGAACTTTTTTTATTTACAGAGGAAAGTGGTGTGAAGAGAAGTGAGTGGAAATATGGAGAGAGAATCTATTAACAAAAAGCATGCAGAAGCATAGAAGGTAGGAGATAATTAAGTGAATTTCAAGGTTAAGAGACACATTTGGAATTGAACCTGTACCATATTTACCTTTCCTCTATGGCGATATTTATGTATATTACTATCACGCCACTCATTTACTTCCTGATTACCACATTGTGGCATGACTATATGGTTCCTCCTTATTTGTTAGTCTAGGCCTGGCTTTCCATTTCCCCTCTACTACTTAAAATGCAAAAGGCAGTGGTAGAATTTACTCAATAAATAGAAAGTACTCTTCACATTTGCATCAGATATATTCTTAGACTTTTGTACAATTTTCAGTACCAGTTTAGAGTATGGTTTACTTGATAAAGGAACTACATATCTACACATAGAGAAAATCAAAGGTTACTTTAGATAAGGGTGGGGTTAAAGAAACCTACTACCTAAGTTACTTGCTCTGACAGTTGGGTGAGCACCTGCATGATTCAAATTACTGACAAATTCACAGTTGTTTTGGATTAGTCTTAAAATTCTACCATTAATTCTGAATCACAAGGGTTAAAAGCATTTTGACTGATTCATAGTAATATATATATACTAATGTATATATGAATACAATAAACAATAAATGACCTAAGATTTTAAATTCCCCAGAGTTCCAGAATAGACCTTGATTGCTTTGTTGGCTATCTTGAGATGCTTACTAGTTTTTAATTCTACTTTTTTCAGAAAGAATTTCAAGCATTACATCTTTCAAGCATCTGTTGGCATGCCATTTAAAGATATTCAGAGATTAACAAAATTTTGGATTGGAAGTGAACCTTACAATTTCTATAACCCAATGACCTCTTAGCAATACTCTTCTTATAAAAATAACTTACATACATGAGAGGCTTATACTAAATCTGTAAAGTAAGGAGAATCAGGATTAGCTTTATGGATGGGGAAACTGAACATTTGATGGGGTAGGCAATTTCCCCAACTGGGGGTGGAGACTCAAAATCAGATTTTCTGACTCCAGATGACTTAATCTTTCCATGACACATTTTTCCTATTAAAGGATTTCATGGATAGAAGAAAAAAGTAATTTCTTGAGCAGTATGTAGAAGAACTGGTGATCTTAATTTGTTATAAGCCTGTGATTTTGTTTAATACACAGGCAGCAAGTGATGATGGGGTGAGCACAGGACTTAGAGTCAGGAGATTTAAATTAAATCCCAGAACAACTTTTTGACTCTGGAAATGATATTTAACCTCTGTTTCCCGTGGTGAATGGGAATAATACCTGCTTTAAAAAACTGTTATCAAATGACTTGCTGTATGTTAAGGTGCTTGGGAATGACAGTGAATGATTGGAATGCTTGATAGTGTTGCTGTTAGTTATTGCAGGAAGCACAGAGGTTCCAAACCACGATCCTCTCAATTCCCCCGGTACTATTTCCTGTGTGACCAAGGGAGCAGGGGCTTCACTTTGGAAAAACTGTCTGGAAGGAATGCAAAATGAGTTCCGGAAAGCCTGTTGGAATTTAATAATGCATGAAAAATACACCAAGGGGAGGAAGGAACCAATTAGGAAGCAATTAAGGAGATTGCAATTACAATGCATCTTAATAAAGTCCAAAAAATATTAGCCTACAAATAGAAGACATGCTAGTTACCTGTGGAGGAAAAAAGAAGTGCAAATAAGGGAAATTCACAAGGCAGATACTATGAAAACAAAAAACAGGAAGGAAAAAATAAAACTATATTTCACTATCTTCTTCTCTGCATGTCCAAATCCCAAACATCCTTTAAGAACCTATTCTATGACACTCCTCTAAGCAGTGTCATAGAACAGTTCAGCACTGTTATTAAATTCTTATTCTTCCTTCATAGTTAAAAAGCTAACCCTGATATTTCCCCAATAGGAGGTACAAATGGTTAGTGAATTCATGAAAAATGATCCACTATCTAAGAAAGCAGATAAATGCAAATTAAATTTAATATTCCACTCTGCTTTGAAAATTAGAAAAGATTTTTAAGCATCATTTACATGCTCCCTGTTCACATTTGCATTTAGGAATCTGTCTAATATTGAGCAACTACTTGAGGAGCAGTGCTGCTTTGGTACATGACTGTCAAACAAATGTGCTATAGAGAAAGGAGCTCTGGAAAAGAAGTAAGGAAACTGAGCCAATTAAGGCCTCAGCTCCAACCATGGAGTCATGAGAACCTTCAGGGTTTTAGTAAAAAATATCAAGTTAACATACGTGAAAGGGTTTTAAAAACTAATTCAATGCTATTGTCATACTTATAAAAAAAGAGTAACTTATTTGAGTAATGTTAGATGCTAATGGTTGCAAAGAAAGTAAGAGAATGGTCAGTGCACCTACAATTTATTAATAGTGACAAATGAGAAATTTTGAACTTTATTTCAAAGATTTACATTCCTTTTCTATTTTAATATGGCATTGTACATCAAAGCCAAAAATTTGGTAATGATATTTGAAATCAGCTTTAAACAAGCTACGTAAGTTTTTATTAAAGTTTGGTTTTCATTATTTGGGATATTAGTATTATTTCCTCAGTCACACATTTAAAACCTTTAGATGTGTCCAGACCCAGAGAGATATGGTTGGTTGTGGATCTGGGTCCCCAAAGACTTAGACTCTGTACCTTATTATTTCCACTTTAGGTAGGTATACATGGCATTCTATTCTTTACCTTCTTTTAATTTTTGTTGTCCATGTGAGAAACATCCAAACCTGTGGAGAATTTTAATGAGTTTATTTGAGCCAAACAGATGATGATTGCCAGGAAGCAATATCTCAATGAATTAAGAAAATGTTCCCAAGAATGGCAGTTTCACAGCTTATTTTATACATTAGAATCAAAGGAGGAGACATAAGGAGGGTTACATGAAATCCATTGGTGGGATTAAGGTGAGGAGGAGGTGGCTAGAAAGCAAAGTGGGGAAATCTCAGGGATTGGATAAAAAATGAAACAGAGACATGTACTTCTTTTACATTGGTGAGTACATGCTAGTTAATAATTAACATTTTACAGTACATACCGATGGTATTGGGGAACAAAATAATAATGAGGAGTTCTGTGGTCTTGTGCTCTGGTGTGGTGGGTTGTGCCCCGAGGAGTTCAGAAAAAAGGACTACTCTGACATTCCAAGCTTATGTTATCGTAGATGAAAAAGGCAATATATACAAGCTCACTTAAGGTAAAGATTGACCTTTGTCAAGGAAGCTACAGGCCCAGATGTGGCTACACGCCATGACTTGCTTTTAGTTAGGAATTTTTATGTTCAGGCTATCATATGTGGTTAATTTTAGTTTCTGAATTTGTGGGGCCAGCTGTGTTTGCCTCCACTGAAGCTGTCAGGTTCAGGATTGTTTTGCTCACTTATTTGAGATCAGACGACATTGGGCACGTTCAGGGAGGTATGGCCATAGACTACTCAGCTTATTTGACAATGCAATGGAAAAGTACTGATTTTAATGTTAGAAGCAAGGACATTTTGCAAGGTGTTTTGCAACTTTGGGAAAGCCTTCTTCTTCTTATATATATAAAAAAATCTGTTCTGTTCTAGGAAAATATGAAATTCTTGTGCATATAAATTATTGGGATGGTTTTATAATATCCACTATCAAATTATAATTTAAAGTATCATTGTTAATTTTTTTTTTTAGAGCGTCTACTAGCATGCCTTACCTCTATATTACTCATTCTTCCAAACAGATGTGGTGAAGGCTTGTGCTAGAGGGGAAGCTTAATATCCACATCCTAACTGCATTTCCATGAGGTCTTGTTGGCAGGCCATGAAGGGAATATTTGCATCACAGAAACTGGTAAATGCCACAAATCAGGATTTTTTTTTTTTTTTAAGAGCTGAATGTTAAAGTTTTACCAGCACCCTACCACCCCAAACTCTGTTACTTATGCTTACACATTAGGGTAGACACTCAGTCATCAGAGTATACCTAATATTATTCATTCTGCAAAGAATCTCTCTTAAAATTTTTTTTTTCAATTTCAGTTGACATACAATATTATGTTAGTTTCAGGTGTATAACAGAGTGATTAGACATTTTATACAATTTATAGTGATCACTCCAATAAATTTAATACCTATCTGACACCATATATTGTTATTACAATATTATTAACTATATTCCCTATGCTATACTTCACATCCTCATGATTTTTTGGAACTACCAATTTGTACTTGTTGATCCCTTTTCCTTTTTACCCATCCCCCAACCACCCTCCCATGTGGCAAACATCAAAATGTTCTCTATATCTCTAAGTTTGTTTCTATTTTATTTTGTTTTTTAGATTCCGCATATAAGTGAAGTCATATAGCATTTATCTTTGACTGACTTATTCCACTCAGCACAATAATCTTTCAGTCCATCCATGCTGTTGCAGATATTTCATTCTTATTTATGGCTGAGTAATATTCCATTGTATATAGGTATGTTCTTCTTTATCCATTCATTTGTTGGTGGACACTTAGGTTGCTTCATATCTTGCCTATTGTAAAGACTGATGTAATGAACATATCGATGCATATGTCTCTTCCAGTTCATGTTTTGGGTTTCTTCAGATACAAATCCAGGAATGGGATTACTGGATCCTTCTTTGTCTCTGGTTATAGCTTTGTTTTATTTTAAAGTCTATTTTGTCTGGTATAAGTATTGGTACTCCAGTTTTCTTTTTTTTTTTAACGTTTCCATTTTCATGAAATATCGTTTTCCATCCCTTTACTTTCAGTTTATATGTATCTCTTAATCTGAAGTGAGTCTCTTGTAGGCAGCATTTGTAAGGGTGTTGTTTTCTTATCCATTCAGTCACCCTATGTCTTTTGATTGGAGCATTTAATCCGTTTATATTGAAAGTAATTGTTGATAGATGTGTAATTATTGCCATTTTATTATTCATATTTAAAAATCTTTTTCTTCTTAACATTCCTTTAACATTTCTTGTAATATTTATTTGGTAGTGATGAACTCTTTTAGCTTTTTCTTCTCTGTGAAGCTCTTTATCTGTCCTTTGATTCTAAATGGTAGCTTTGCTGGGTAGAGTAAACTTGGTTGTAGGTCCTTGGTGTTCATCACTTTTAATATTTTGTGCCAATCCCATCAGGCTTGAAAACTTTCTGTTGAGAAATCAGCTGACAGTCTTATGGGAGCTCCCTTGTAGATAACTAACTCCTTTTGTCTTGCTGCTTTTAAAATTCTCTGTCTTTAACCTTTGGCATTTTAATTGTGGTGTGGACCTCTTTGAGTTCATCTTGTTTGGGACTCTCTGAGCTTTCTGGACTTATATGTCTTCACCAGGTTAGGGAAGTTTTCCTTCATTACATTACTTCTTCAAATAGGTTTTCAAATCCTTGCTCTCTTTCTTCTCTTCCTGGTACCCCTATCATGTGAATGTCAATATGCTTGATATTGTATCAGAGGCTACTGAAACTATCATCAGTGTTTTTTAGGTTCTTTTTCTTTTTGCTGTTCTGATTGGATATTTTCTGCTAGCTTGTTTTCCAAGTCACTGATCCGGTCCTCTGTTTCATGTAAACTACTGTTGAATTCCTCTAATGCGTTCTTTATTTCAGTTATTTTTCACTTCGGACTGGTTCTTTTCTTTTCTTTTCTTTTTTTTTTAATCTCCATTTTTATGTTTCCTATCTCTTTGTTGAAGTTCTCACTGAGATCATTGAGCATCCTTATAACCAGTGCTTTGAACTCTGTGTCTGGTAGATTGCTTGTCTCCATTTTGTTTAGTTCTTTTTCTGTAGTTTTGTTCTGTTATGTTTTTGGGATATGTTTCTTTGTCTCCCGATTTTGGCTGCCTCCCTGTGTTTGTTTCTATGTATTAGGTAAGGTTGCTATGCCTTTCAGTCTTAGTAGAGTAGCCTTATGTAGCAGGTGTGCTATGGGGCCCAGTGACACATTCTCACTGGTCATCTGAGCCTAGTGTACCAGGTGTGACTTTGTATAGGTTGTGTGTGTTCTGCTTGTGTAGTTGAGCTTTGACTGCTGTTGTCACATCAGTGGGAGGAATTGATCCTCAGGCTGATTGCTTGTGAGGACTGACCATGACTACATTGGAGGAGCTATTGTGAAGAGTTTGACCCTACAGAGAATGATTTGCTTTAGTGGGGCTCTGGTGCCTTCCCAGTCTGTCCTTTGGGTGTGTCATTTGTCGAGGTGGTTGTATGGAGATGTTGTCTGAAAGTGGCCACTGGGTGTGTTGGTTCTGGGGCCTCTTGGGAGGAACTCTGGTGCTGTCCAAGGTCAACCACTGCTTGTGCCCTGCCCAGAGCCACTTTTTGGAGCTTCAGAGTGATCTGTAAATGGTTATTACTTGTGCTGGGCTTGGTAGTGCTTGGGAGAGGCTAAGCTGCATACTAGGGTTGTCTGCCTCTAGTACTGGGTTTGGAACTGCTTAGCAAGAGGTATGGGGTATGCTGAGGCCAAATGCTGCTTGTTTAGCATTTGTGAACCTTTGAGAGATTTCAAGAAAGTCTGCACCATGATCCAAGACTGGCTGTTTGTGTGGAAAAGCCACTGCAAGCAGCTTGGTTTGGCCTGCAAGCTGGGTTGGGTGGGGTATCAGGGAATCACCAGGGTGGGATAAATGGTGTTAGTTAGGTTGATGGAGACTCACATATGGCACCTTCCTGCTCATGCAGATGAGTAAGGGGAGGGCTCAATAAAGGAGTAATGGCTTCTGTCAACAGTTCTGTCTGGGAGAAAGCTGCCCCTTTAGCCCTTGCCCTGAAACCAGACAATTCAGTTCCTCCCTGGTGCCTTTTGGCTGCTGCTCCAGTGCTGGAGCTCAGATTAAGTGAATCCATCAGCAAGTAAGCCCAAGAGTGAGCTCTTTATGAGGGACTACATCAGACTTCCATCTGACTCAGCCACAGTCTTTTCTGGTTTTCACAACCAGAAGTTTTGGGGGATTTCTCTCCCCAGCACTGGAACTCTGAGCTGTGGAGCATGGTGTGGGGCTGGGACCCCTTACTCCTCAGGTGGGACCTCCATAGCCAAGATCTCCCTCTGATTTTTAACCACCACACATGGGTGTGAAAGCAGCCAATTCTGTACCTTTGTCCCTCCTACAATTCATCATGTGGCTCTTCTTTTGTATATCATTAGTTTAGGACTTCTGTTCAGCAAGACTTCAGGCAATTCTCAATGATGGTGGTTCTTTAGTTCAATTGTAATTTTGATGTGGTTTTGGGTGGAGGTGAGCATAGCATTTACCCACAGTGCCATCTTGACCAGAAATCTATAAAGAATCTCTGTAGTACTCATCTGTAGTAAGGTAGGTTTAGAAGACACTCATTAACATGGAAAAAAGAGGGCAACAAGGTCTTTACTTTCTTTGAGCTGCTGAAAAAAAACTTAAGTATCTCTTGGTGCTAAAAGGCAGTTATTGGGTAGGAAGTAGATTTTATGTATAAGGCTTTCTTGAGAGAGAAGAAATCAAGACCCAGGTACTACTACCCAGATTTTCTGAGAGGGCAATTACTTAGTGTGAATCTAGGTGTTTTTATTTAAGACCCAGTAAGAAGGAAGGTGAATAAGCTTGGTTTAATAAATTATAATAAATTATAATGAGTTCAGAGGGAGCCTGAGCAAGTTAACTAGGCTTACTACATGAGTCTTAGTTTCTATGGATAGGCCTAGTTTTTGGACCTGTTTGATATCTAGTTTTTGATATCTATTGATATCCGTAGTTGTTCACATCCCAAGAACTGTTGCAGTTAGATAGCGCCAAGTGGCCGTGCTTAGGAAACAAGAGCTAAAAATTGGAATATGAATGGAGAATATAATTTGGAAGCCCATTTGTGGGCAGGAAGTTGGATTACCAAGGGTTTGCAAGTTGGAGAGGATTGGCATGAGTTTGAGAGTGCTGCAATGCATGATACAAGAGGCAATGGCAACATGGGATCAATCAGTGTTCATTCTCCACTTGACTTTTGGGTTCGGGTCTGTCTTTCCATCTTCATGGGCAGTTTGGAGGAACATGCCCTCAGGAGTAAATTACTGGACTTTCTGACACTAGACTAGGGAGACATTAGTAATTAATTTGGAAAATCAAAGTGATAGGGCCGTATTAATTAATTTATCCAGCAATTATTTATTAAACTCCTACTACATTGAAGGCATTATTCTGGACATTTGGGATACATCAATAAACAAAACAACCAAAGACCCTTGCCCTCCTGAACCATGGTTGCCATGTTTATATCATGAATACATGGAGCAAATCATACCGTGTATTTCCCATTGCCTGTATTGCTCCTTTTAGAAAAATTCTTCAGAAATTTATTTACAATATTTGATATTTGATATATTCTTTAAATTCTTATCTTTCACAATTGAACATACTCAGTTTACATTCGAAGTCCATTTAATTATGACTAAGCATTTACATTTTTGACATGCCTATTTATTCCTACCTTTACACTTATCACTAATATCTATATTATAATTTTTCTAGTTTTTCATTCATTTGGTAAAATAGGTAATTGAATTGATTTGACCATTTTCTTTTGCTTTTTGTTCTACTTCACGGAGGTGCTTAATAATTATTTGCTGGATATTCGATCAACAATTCTTGAATATTTCTTTGCTCTAGGAGAAATGTGGGATAGGAATGGTGTGATTGTGTTCTTGAGCATGAATAATCCATAAACAAGTCATATTTAAAAGAAAATTGTAAGTTGACCCTATTAACTTTGAGTCCCAAGCAGAAAAATCAGTCTAGATTTAACCCACCCAAAAATATTGTAATTGTATGCATTGGGTTAAAACACAAATAGGATTTAGAGACCTGAATTTATATCTTGTACTCCCTCTTACTGACTAGGTAACCTACTGCAAATAATTTAAATTTGCCAAGAATCGATTTCTAATTAATTAAATTAATTAATTAGGGAAGTAGTACTCACTTCACAGATTAAGATAAAGATATCATTTATGTGAAATAATATTAATAACTAATGCTATTGAATGGCATTTTGCCAGCATTTTATAAGTGGTTTTATTCTCACTTCAATTTTTTAGATAGGTATTATCATTATTCCCATTTTATAGGTAATTGAATCACAGAAACAAATAACTGGCCCAAAGTTGCACAGCTGGTAAGTAGAAAACTTGAGTTATGGCTCAGGTAGTCTGGCTATTACTGGTAATCACTACTTTCCTACAGAGTTTCTTAAAAGCAGCACTATTGGCCTTTTGGGCTGAATAATTGTTGTGAAGGGCTGTCCTGTGCATTGTGTAAAGTTTAGCAGTATCTCTAGCTTCTACCCATTAGATGCTTGTAGCAGCCCCACCCCAAAATATAACGAGCAAAAATGTCACAGACATTATTACATGACCCCGGGTGGGGGGGGGGGCAAGATCATACCTTGTTGAGAACCACTGCTCTACTGTATATTTTCTCATGAGAATGTATAGTATAGAATCCCCCATAGGCAGAAATTAGCATTACTAATTTGAGAATATTGCTGATTGAGAATATTATTTGTTTTTCTACTTTGAACACCAGAGCCCTAACCAAACTTCATATTCATATATCTATGTATTAAAATACCTCACAGGTTTATTAAAAGGAAAGTTAATAAAGAATTTTTTTAGAATTGAAATTATGATGAAAATAGTTTTAATTTACTATACATATCTATATACATTAAAAATAGTTAAACAAAATATATTTTTGGTCATAATAAAAATAATAATGATGGTGATGATGATGATGATGATGATGATGTTGATATTGATAATGGTAGAATTTGTCAGACTTTGTGAAAAATACTATGAATTATTACATTTAATTGAAAATAAATCTAATTACTGTCATTATTATCTGACTTTTAAAGGTGATGAAACTAAATTGCAGAAAGGTAAATTGTGCTTCCCAAAGATAACCAGTTAGTTATTATGGTGGAGTTGATAACTGAAATCAGGTCTGTCTGACTCTGCTTTTCTACTTTTTCTACATTTGATTCTGTTTAGTTATGAATATCTCATTATAACCCTGCTTCTGGTTTTCAGAGCATGCAGTGGAGAGTATTTTAACCTCTGCTGGTGATAGTATTCATTTCCTTCTTGTATTCTGAATACACTCTGTAGGCCCATTTTCTGCTTTTCACCACTGAATATTGTTTGGCAGCTGTACCTTGATGCATTTTTTAATCTCTTTATGTTCCATATCATTGACAATACACTGAATCTAAGAAAGAAGGGAAAGTGGAATTATATGGTAATTCAGATTAGTTTCCTCTGAACATCCATAGCACACATGGAATTCTCTAACAGTTTTAAATAAAAACAAGAAGCAATAAAACAAAACACACCACTTTTGTGTCTATCAGGGTGCTTACCTGTGGATAACAGGGAACACTAGATCTAATATTAACGGACATCTTAAAATGGGGCAGAGATATAAGCAGCTAGAACTAATGAAGTCAAGCACAACACAGGAAAGATATGTGACTAAATAATGGGATGTTTCTTCCAAAAACGTCACTGCAGCCACTTCCAGCCCCTGAACACTTATGATGTGAGAATTAGATTCTAGGACTTAGGGACCTCCAGTCACTCCAGATAGACCAAATGTTTTCCATTATTTGCTTTTTAAAGAAACTTATCATGACTACCAGCAAATACCAGTTCTCTCATCTTGGTCATTTGCTTCCAAATCATGGGGGTGTGTGTCTGATTTGTTAGAAACTAAGTCATTTGCTGTACTGTTGCTTTAATAGAGTCAGAGAAATGTAGTTTTGCTGTTCTCATCTCCATAATATGAGAATGCAAGCTAGAAGGAGGTTGAAATGACTGCAGAATGAGCCAATTTACAGAACTAATTACAACTTTTTATATGGAATTATAGAAATAGAAATGACATTTTTGTCTCAGTGTAAAACTCTTGAAGGCATAGCAGTTTAATCCTTATAACCCCAAAATCGCTGAATACATTGCCTTGCACATAATAGTTGTCAAATAAATATTTGTTGAATTAAGTTAAATGCACAATGGAGCTGTAGGGCACTTTAGAGGAAAGGAAATTATTTATTGAGCAATTACTATGTGCTAACAACTGTATATACCAATTTTATTTATTTTTCCCTAAAACCATATGAAGAGGTTATCCCCATGTTGTAGATTAGAGAATTGGAGGTCAGTAGTTAAATAATTTATGTAAGAACCAACTAGTAAATGGAAGAACTAGTTTAATTCTTTTTTCTGAAAATACATGCTTTTTCATTGAATTGATCTACCTCCCAACTGGTTGGGTTACTGTATATGCATTTTACCCCCCCATATCTACATAGCTGTGTATTTATTGACTTAGTTTGTTTTGAAAATTTGATTTTGGAAATGGAAAAGGAAATGCCATGAATTACTTGGCTGTGCCTCACAAATAACCATTATTTACTTAGGTATTTACACAGAGATTCTTCATCTTGTTGTGATAACTCCATTCACAGTGTGTTCCTGGAATAAATTTTGGAAAAGTATGCTCTCTCAGAGTCTATGTAATATTTACTTCTTTTTTTTAAGGAGGACCATTTGCACAAAAATACCTTACCAATAAAAGTTAAAGGTTGACTATATCATTGGTAGAGAAATTCAAGAATGTAACACATCACAGACCCAAATCCTTGCAACTCATGCAAGAAGATGAGAATATTTGGATGAGTAATGTAAACAAATAAATGAAAAGACAGAAACAAGAGCTCCATAAAAGATTTAAAAAGATATAACTAAAGATGAAGCTTTAAATATAGAAGAGATACAGGGACAGGAAGAAGTAAAATTTTGTTGCCTTAAAAAGAAAATTCCCATGATGGTTAATTTACCTATTTATACAAATTCTCTCTTCCAACAAGATTGATTCCCCATGTAGGCTGATAGAATTCTCCTTACAGGTTTCCAAGTTATTCCCCCTTTTCAAGCGACTGATCAAATCCCACTTCTCTCTGAAAGCTTCTCTAACCCTATCCTTCTTCTTTCTTTGGGATACCTACAGCATATCACAGACAGGGAACAAATCAAAGGGTTCACAATTGCTAAAGGGAAGATGCAAGGTGGTAAGAGGAGGAAGGAGTGGAGGCAGTGGGAAGGGAGAGATGTTAGAGGAGCCAATTTGGGGAGATACTAAGTTTCCCATAGAGGCCACTGAAGTTTCATATTATCCTCAACAAATCATGTCAAGAAGGAGAAGGACAGGACAGAGGTGGCAGACCATATAGTCAGCAGAAGTTTGATAAGGGGAGTTTTAGTTCACAGAAGTTCCTATGGGAGAAGAAATGTTCAAATAGAGAACAGAGTCCTCACAAGGAGCCACAAAGTCTTGGTTTGCCCAACAATGGATTTTCTCAGAATGTTTCTTGTTAGATATTGACATTATAATTTCTAAGATTTACATAACTTTTAAAAAATTAAAACTTTCATTTTGATATAACTGTAGATTCATATACAGTTGTAAGAAGTAATATTGACAGATCTCATGTGCCTTTTACTCAGTTCCTGCCAGTGGTAATATCTTGCAAAATTATAGTACAATAAAATCTCCCAACCAGGATACTGGTATTAATACAGTCAAGACACTGAACATTCCTAGTGCCAGAAGAGTCACTTAAGTTGCCCTTTTATTGTCATTCCCACTTCCCTGCCATTCCCACTTCCTTCTTAATACCTGACAACATCTAATCTGTTTTCTGTTTTTATAAATATAAATAGAATCATACAGTATATAACCCTTTGAGTTGGCTTTCTTCACTCAGCGTAGTTCTCTGGAGATTCATCCAGGTTTTTGTGTATATCAATAATTCATTTCTTTTTATTTCTGAGTAGTATTTCATAGTATGGACATACAAGTTTGTTTAACTATTTACCTGTAGCAGAACACCTGGGTTGTATACAATTTTGACTTTTACAAATAAAGCTGCTATACACGTAAACATCTATGTGTGGGCATTTGTGTGAACGTAAGACTTGATTTCCTGGAATACATTACTAGACTGTATGGTAGTTGCATGTTTAGTTTTTAATTAAGCAGCCAGTTTTCTAAAGTGGTTGTGCCATTTTACATTCCCACCAGCAATGTGTGAATAATCCAGTTTCTCCACATTTTTGTCAGCGTTTGGTTTTGTCTATTTTACATTTTAGCTCTTCTGATAGGTGTGCCGTGGCATTTCATTGTGGTTTTAATTTGCATTTTCTGAATGGCTAATGATGTTGAATATTTTGTGCTTATTTCTCATCTCTGTATCTCCCTCTGTGAAATGTCTATTCATTTCCACTGCTGAGGTTTTAATTGGATTGCTTGCTTCTTTTTTTGACTGTTGGGTTTTGAGAGTTCTTTGCATATTTCAGATATTAGTGCTTTGTTAGATATGTGGTTTGCAATTTATTCCCCCCAGTATTAGTTTGACTTGTTCTCCTCCTTAATTTTTCACAGAGCAAATAATTTTAATTTTGATTAATTCCAGTTGAGCATTTTTTCCTTTTATGTTTTGTACTTATGGTATCAAGTCTAAGAATTATTTGTCTACCCTTAGATCCCAAAGATTTTCTCCTATGATTTTTTAAAAGTTGTATAGTTATATGTTTTACATTTATGTTCATGATTCATTTTACACTAGTCATTGTATAACATGTGAGACTTAGGTCATAGTCCCTCCCCCACCCCCCTTTGGATGTCTAATTGTTCAGGCATTATTTGTTGAAAAGGGTATGTTTTCTCCATTGAATTGTCTTTGCACCTTTACAAAAAATCAGTTAGGCATATTTCTGTGGTATAGATCATTTACATTTAATGAAATGATTAATATGTTAGGGCTTTCACCCACCATCTTATTTTGCATTTTTGTTGGTTGTCTTTTGTTTTAATTTTCTTCTCTTCCTGCGGGTAATGTGAATATTATTACACCAAAAATTACTATCTTGAAATAAAAATGATTTATTTAGCTCAAGATTATATTGGCAGTTTGAGCTGGGCTTTGCTGAACTGGGCTCTTCTGGTCTAAGCGAGGCTCAATCATGCATCTATAGTGAACTGCCAGTCTCCTTGTGGGCTTCTTGGTTTCAGATGGCCTCATTCACATGTCTCATGGCTATTGAATGTCACCTGGGATTATGAAAGTGACTGGATTACCATATCTCATCATACAGCAGGCTAATCTGGACAGCAGGTTTTTAAGAGAGAAGGTGGAAGCATACATAGTTTCATGATTCCTAGATTCAGAATTGGTGCAATATCATTTTCGCACAATTCTAATGACCAGAACAAGTGAAAAGTGTATTCATATTCAAGGATTGAGGAGATGGATACCATCTTTTGATGGAAGGAGTTTCAAAGTCACATTGCAAAAGAAATGTTTGTGCAGGAAGGAGTGGCAAATTATGGATATTTACACAATCTATCACAGGTTCCACATGATTTCATATCTTACAAGCTGAATTATATGACCAAATCCTTGATTAGTTTAAAGAACAACAAACATAGACTTACTATTTAGGAAAACTCAAATGGATGAAATGAGGGTGACGTATTGAAAAGAAATTCTTAGGCAGTGTTAGAAAGGACATAATTTTTGTTAGAAAGGGGGAGATTTTTTCAAATAAGATCTAAATGAAAATTGTTTCTCTACTAAAAAGCAGAGTGAAATATAGTTTCCACAGACTGAATGTTTGTGTCTTTCCCAAATTCACATGTAGAAATCCTAACCCTCACTGTGATGATATTTGGAAGTGGGGCATGTGGTAGGTGATTAGGTCATTAGGCTGTCGTCCTCATTAATGGAATGCCTACCCTTATAAAAGAGACCCTGGAGAGCTCCCTTGTTCCTCTCACAATGTGAGGACAAAATGAGAAGATGGTCATTTATCAAGCAGGGTGCAGACTCTCACCAGACACTAAATCTGTCAGTGTCTTGAACTTGGACATACCAGCCTCCAGATTTGTGAGAAATAAATTTCTGTTGTTTATAAGCCACCAAGTCACCTTGAGTGAACTAAAACAATGCCTCAATCCCAGACAGTGTAAAGAGATGTAGTGCTGAGAATATCTGTAGCAAGTACTTAGAAAAGTAAAGGAAAAGAATCACACAAGAAAGAATACACCACTCTCAGATCAGGCTAAGGTAAAGAGATTTCCCTTATACACCCACCCCCACACATGCATAGCTTCTCCCATTACTAACATCCCCCACCAGGGTAATACATTTTTTCCAACTGATGACCCTACACTGACACATCATAATCTTCTCCAAATTCATAGGTTGCATTATGGTTCATTCTTATCGTTGTATATTCGTTTGGGTTTGAACAAATATATAATAACATGTAACTATCAGCATGATGTCATACAGAATGTTTCACGACCCTATAAATCCTCCTAATTCTGCCTATTCACTACCCAACCTAATCTCTGGTGACCGATGATCTTTTTGGTTTGGTTTGGAAAAGGCACAGTTTTACTTTTTCCAGAATGTCACATACTTAGAAATATACAGTATGTAACTTTTTAAGATTGGCTTCTTTCACTTAGTAATACGTGTTTAAGGTTCCTCTATGTCTTTTCATGGCTTGAGATATTATTTCTTTTAGCACTGAATAATATTCCATTGTCTGGATGTACCACAAGTTTTTTAGCTAAATTGTGGTACATCCAATTCACCTACTAAAAGACAGCTTGATTGCTTTCAAGTTTTGATAATTATGCATAAAGCAGTTATAAACATCTATGTGCAATTTCTTTTCTGAACATAAGTTTTAACTCCTTTGAGTAAATACCAAGTAGCACAATTGCTGGATTATATGGTAAGCATATATTTAATTTTGTAACAAACTCCCTAATGGCCTTCCAAAGTGGCCACACCATTTTATATTCCCACCAGCAATGAATCAGAGTTCCTGTTTTTCCACATCCTCTCCAGCTCTGGTGTTAGCTGTGTTCTGGATTTTGGCCATTAAAATAGGTGTGTCATGATATCTCATTGTTGTTTTAATTTTCATTTCCCAGATTACCTATGATGTGGAACATCTTTTCATGTCTTTGTTAGCCATTCATTTATCTTCTTTGGTGATGTATTTGTTAAGGTCTTTAACCAAGTTTTATTTTATCTTTAAAAGATTTTTATTAAAATATAGCTAACATACAATATTATATTAGTTTCAGGTGTACACCATAACTATTCAACATTTAAATACCTAAAGAAGTGATCACCATGATAAGTCCAGCAACCATATGACACCGTACTATGCTATCACAATATTATTGGCTATATTCCTTAGGCTGTACATTACATTTTTTAAATTGAATTATTGGTTTTCTTATTGCTGAGTTTTAAGAGCTCTTTGTATACTTTGGATAACAATCCTTTATCAAATGTGTATTTTGCAAATATTTTCTCCCAGTATATGGATTGTTTTAATCTCTTGACATTGTCTTTCGGAGAGCAGAAGTTTGTAATTTTAATTAGTCCAGTTTATTGCCAAATTTTTCTCTCATGGATTATGCCTAGAAAGGCATTGCCATTCCCAAGGTCATCTAGGTTTTATCTTACGTCTTTCTTTTAGTTTTGTAGTTTTGTATTTGATATTTAAGTCTGAGATCCATTTTAAGTTAATTTTTGCGATGGGTGTAAGGTCTTTGTCTAGATTAATATCTTGTTTTTGTTGTTTTTGTTTGCATGTGGGTGTCCAGTTGTTCCAGTACCATTTGTTGATGAGGCTATCTTTGCTATTGCCTCTGTGCCTTTGTCAAAGATCAGTGGGCTGTATTTATGGCGGTCTATCTCTGGGATCTCTGTTCTGTTCCATTGATCTATTTGTCTATTCTTCGGCCAATATGGCACTGTCTTAATTACTATAGTTTTATAGTAAGTCTTGAAGTGGGTACTGTTGGTCCTCTAACTTTGTTATTCCCCTTCATTATTATATTTGCTATTCTGGGTCTTGTGCCTTTTCCATATAAACTTTTTCTATATACCCTCAGTTTGTCAATTTTCACAAAATAATTTGCTGGGATTTTGCTTGGGATTACATTAACTCTATAGATTAAGTTGGGAAGCCACTTCGTTTTTTCCCATAAGTGTGACCCATTTTACGTTTCATATATATTTGTATCCCTCATAACTCTTTGTCTAGGAAATACAGACAGTGGGCTCTTAATGAAAAAAGTTGTTTATTTGGAAAAAAAAGAAAAAGCTCTTTATTTCGGGTAATATGAGGTTTTGAGATTTTGGTTGTGTAGTGCTTACAGGGAGCTAGAACTCTGAACATGGAGCAATATATGTAACAGTAGATGCCTACTTATGACCCTGTGGTCTGTGTGAGAGCATGCTTTTTATTATGTGTTTTGTGCTTAAATGTAAGTAGTAACTTATTTTCTCTTATATTCTATTAATGGCAGTGAAAGTAAGTACCTTGACAGACAATGTTCTCTGCCTTAGATTATTTTGGTATGCTGTATTTAAAAAGTCCATTAATTTTCTTGATTAAACTCTACATCCTTTATTGATGACCTGAAATATTTTGTAGAATTGAATTTTATTCAATTCAGATTCAATGACCATTTTGAATTCAATATTGTAATAAGTACTGAACTTCGCACTTTCATGCATGTTACATTTTTTAATCACAAAACATTTTATTTTTATTTTATTTTGGTAAGGAAATTGGAGTCGAAGAGGTTATGTGACTTTCAAAAGCGTCCTAATTGGAAATCATTAGAACAGCATAGGGAGTATATCAGTGTTTATGGCATGGCTATCAAGCAACAAGGGAATATGCCCAAGCACCAATGCTGGAGCAGTTTTTATTGGAGAACATTCATGCAGACAGAGCAGCAGAAAATGTGCCAGTCCCATGTTTCCTATTACATTGTAGGCAGTGCAGAGCCATCTGGCAGGAACAGACATCAGATTACAGGAGAGGGACCCTGACCCTTGGCTATAGTGCTTTGAAGCTGTGTTATTAAGAAAGACCTTATCCTCTCCCTGGTGTGAACAGAAGCTGAGATATGATAAAAATGTGATGCTGTGAAGCCTTGTCTTCAGCCTTATCCTCTGTTTATCCAGTGTTTGGGAAAGAATTAGCACCTCCCCTTACATGATGACTGGTGCATTGGCAATCCAGGTTTGTTATTGACCAAAATTGGTAATTTTAAGCACTGGATCATGTCAGTTTCAATGGAGCTTTCCAGAAGACAGAATCCTTTGCTGGGAATTGGGTCTTCAAATGATCAATCTTCCACAAGTTAACCCTTACCTCTCAAATGTTTCTCTTAAAAAAAAAAAGCAATATATATATATATATATATATATATATATATATATATATATATACACATACTTAATTATCTATCTGCTCCATAATTATATATATATATATATATATATATATATATATATATATATATATAATTCTACCTATACAATGTTAATTTTAAAAGTGTTATTTAAAAGAAGTGTTAGCACTGGACTTGAGACCGAGTCTTCTGACTCCTCTTCTATAATTATTTTATTTCACTGTAACAGCTCAGAAAAATCTACAGCAAAATAAATACTAATACTTGGAGTTTGTCAAGTTTTGCCTGTAGGAACTGAAGAGCTAAAGAACATTTATAAAGAGAGGAGATGTGCGATGTTTGCTGTCTTTAATGATGTACATTGGTGGCATTGTAGAGGTGAATTGGAACTAGTTTTAGAAAAGCATAGTAGATGTCATTGTTTAGTTGCTACACAGGACTAAAGTAGATTATTTGAAGTGAGAAAGGAAAACAAGGGACAGTTGCCAGAGGAAGAGGTGAGACTACTTAGTGACTGGTTCGTAGGGGGAAGGGAAGAAGACAAAGGATTCTTGCCATTTGACTCTGAGTCTTCGATCTGTATTCTTAGAAAATTGTAAGTACCATTGGCAAAAATAGTTGAGTTAAAAGGGAAGTAGATTTGATAAGATATTAAGGATAAGAATTTGAAATGAGCTGGATGGATAAGGCTGATTGGGGTCATGAAATGAAAACTAAGGTCAGACCAGGACCATGGAATATGTATGGCAAATCATAATTGACTTTCCAAAAAGCAACCATAACTGTGCTGGAGCTGGAGTTGAATCACAAGAGGTTATGTGTGAAAGATTGATTAAAAAGCAGGAAAAAGTAGAAAATATGGACTGCATTTAACAGAAATTTGACAAATGAAGGAGAGAGAGCCCAGGAGTATAAAGGGGTGGCAGTCATGAGAGATCTTTTATTGTTTTTGTTTTCCTCATAGGGAAATATAAAATTTTGTGTGGTTCAGTCAAGGAATAATTAAGTAGAGAGGGTGGTGTTTAAATTGTAAGAGGGTAATTTATAGAGAGTAGTACTAAAAGTCCTGGGAAGAAATGAGAATTTATATACATATAGAATTTAAGCTTAGAAAGAAAAATGGATGCATGCCTTTTGTTTGATAAATACAGAAAGCACTGGAGAGAAAGGAAAAGACATTTTGAAGTGAAAGGGAAGTGAGTTGATATAATTTATATTATCCATTGAATCATTTAATACATATTTATTCAGAGCCAGCTGCCTGAGACTGAAGCCAGCACAGAGAAAAGCTGAGCAAAGCGAGTGCCTGAATTTTATGACATTTTTGGGGGAGATAATTTCTGAATATTAGTTACACTCATAGGCTTCTCAGTTATGAGGCAATATTGACTATATTTTGTTTAAGATAGTTTGAGTTTTCTTAAGGTAGTTATATGTCTGTCACTTGCAACATGACCTCATTAACTGCAACTAGAGTTTCCTCCTTCCCAACTAATTCAAGTTTACTCATGGCCATGGCCATATTATGCACCACCACCCTTTTCTCAAACACAAATTTTAGGATTCCATTCTCTACCATAACCTGTCTTTCAAGCCCTTCAAGTATGCTTTTACTGCTCAGAGACTTCTACCTTGTTGAGTATATTCCATTTCCTTTATGTGTCACCCTCTCCCTTCCTAACCTTCATTTTGAAAAAAATTAGTTTTCATGGTCCACACAGTAAGTGCTCCCTTACACATATTCTTGATTCCCTTACTCTTCTTTCCTACCCATTTGATAAATTACAACCATAGCTAAACTTAATCATCTGTCTTCTCCTTTTTCATTGGAACACCAAAACAAATGATTAAAAAGCTCTGTGCGAGAGAGGGAGACTTGGCTACTCTGGGCTTCACAGTAAAGTGGCCTGTGCATTCTTATTTGTTAGGGAATCTCTGATGCTAATAGCTCCAGGTGATGCTCCATGGACTAGTCAGACTCACCCTTACCTATAGAACGTCATCTTGGCTGCCAGAATTTTGGCTGCTGAACGAGGGAGGAAGGTGTTGGTATCAAAATCTGGCATGGGGATTCATACTTAGTCCCCCTATTTACTGAAATCAAGCCTTAATTATGCTTGATTTTCCCAGTTTGGAGACCTTTGGTATTATATTTTCAAAAAAAATAAAAATAAAAAAAATCTCATAGTTCTGTTGGAATGGGAGTAGATAGTTGCCGAGCTGTAGAGAACAAAAGACGGGATCTGGAGTTGAATTTACTAAACATATTTTCAGACAAGTCTGCTGATTTTAGCCATTTTATTTCCATTTCTAGAGAGAATAGGTCCACCAATTTTTGAGCCTTCTGGGAGTCCTGAAAGGAAAACTAAATTGCTTCCAAGTATGGGGACAGAGACCCAGAAAGCAGTTTCCAGGCTCTCAGCCTCACATAGAAAGGTGCTGGCTCAGGTAGTAAATGGCCATCAACTCTGATTAGATGGCCATCAGCTGTGGCTAGTTGGCCATCAGCTGTAACCAGTGAGCCATTGGGCACTAATATAACTGCTGTGGCTATGCTAGCAAAAAAATGGGGGCTAGTAAGAAGATGGCAGTTGGGCTGGCAAGCGCGGATTGCAGTTAGGATGGCGGTTTGCGGACAGTGTGGATCCAGCCTCCAGTGAGACTATAGTGCCACCAGCGAGAATATAGTGGTATGACTCCCCTACCTATGGCTCCGTGGGTGTTCCTTTTTGGCCTCACCATATCCTGCGTTCTTGTGCAGGGAGCAGGAGCAGAGACCCCACATGACTCCCCTCATGACAACAAGATTAGCCTACTTTCAACTCAGAATTTACCTTTCTCAGGTTTGCTATCAGTACTACCTGGTTCATTTGCTTTTCAGACTCCAAAGTTGTATTACTCTTTTGTCCCCTCACATCTTCTTTATTTTCATGTATTGATAACTTCGAAAGCATTCTTTATCCTTATTTTAGTAAAGTTTTAGGGGGGAGCAGAGGTTAATGCAGGATTTAACCAGCAGTTGTTATCTAGAAATGACTCTGTTGCTGAAGTACCAGAAATCTTTATTCTTCCCTCTACAAAAGTACTTTATTGGTTAATAAATTATCCTGCCCAAGGCAGGAGAGGATTTCCTTTATGATTGATGAAACATTTCCCAAGTTTTACAAAGTGACAGTTTCTGCCCATCCATACAAAGGAAATATTTTAGAGCGTCCCTATCCAACTGATTCAATATAAATGTATTACTTAACTTTATGACAGGTAATGTGCTTGACAATTTTACATGCTGTATTTCATTTGTTTCTCAAAAATAACCTTGTCCATCATTTCATAGTGTAAACACTGAAACTCTGAGAGTTTAAGTTACTTTTCCCGAACCACAAAGCTAGTAAGTAGCTGAGCTAAAATGCAAACCTTGTCTTCCTGATTCTGTCTTTCCATTCAGCTTCATTTTTTTTATTTTATCTAGAAGCGATTGACAAGAGGTACTTATACTGCTTCTTAAAGAAACACATTTCCTATCTCTCTATATAGGAGTAGGCTTTTTTTTTTGTTTTGTTTTGTTTTTGTTTTTAGCCAAGTGAAGTGAAATGAAAGATAAGAAAATCTATTTGGGTTGTTGTTTTGAAAGTATCTGGCCCTCACTCACCATAGATAATGCTATCTCTCTCATCAGTATAGACTCAGGGATTTTTACCTTACTTAATTTATTGGGAAGTTTTCAGTAATTATTTTTCAAGTACTTTTTCAATATCACACTTTCTCTCTTCTCCTTCCAGAACTTCAGTGATGCAAATATTAGATCATTCGTCATTGCCTTTCAGGTTCCTGAGACTCTATTCATTTGTTCAAAATATTTCTCTCTCTCTGTTGATTACATTAGATAAGTTATATTAATTTATCTTCAAGTTCACTGACTTTACTATTATTTTCATTCAGCAGTTGAGTCCATTCAGTGAGATTTTTTCATTAGTTTTAATTAATGTATTTTTCATTTCTGAAATGTCCATTTTGTTGTTTTCTTTTGCTGAAATTTTCTATTTTTGAATGTTTGAAGAATGTTTGCAATTGCTCATTTGATTATTTTTATAAGATAAGCTTTAAATTCTTTTAACGATATTTGCAGTATTTGTGTCATCTTGAGGTTGGCGTCAATTGATTGTCTTTTGCCAAAACTGTTCAACATTTTAATAATTGTAAATTGAATTGTGGACATTTAATATATTATGTTTTGAGACTTTGGGTCTTGTTTAAATTCAGTGGAAAATGTGGACGTTTTTATTTTAGCAGGCAATTGAACCAGTTAGGTTTATGCAGCCCAAGTTCCAAACCTTCTGTGGGCTGGGATTCCAATTTAGCTTTGCATGTTGTTTCCAATGTGCGCCACCTAGTGGAAAGTCTGGGACCTGAGCAGTAGTTTACCTATTAGTTCCGTTCTCAAAGTCTTAAGCACGCTAATTAGTATCAGCTCCGTGCATTTGTGGCCTGGGTTTGGGCCCAGAGTTTATGAATAACTTTTGCAGGTCACTTCCCCAAGCTCCTCTCTTTCTGTAATGTCCCCAGTACTTTTTGGTTCCCTGAAACCCTCCTTTACAGGTGGACTCCATCTTGTTGGAACTGCAGACCTACTGAAAGGAGAGGAAAATTATCATTTAGAATTTTATCTCTTGTGAGTTTCCATTATAGGCTGCTTGTACTCTACTTCCATCTCCACCCCTAGAGGACTGCCTGGGAGTTGGGGTACCAGAACATGGAGGAAAAAAAGACAGAAAAGTGAGGGATTTCTGTACTCTTTTTGTGTGTCAGGATTTCCCCTCCTAGCTCCTCCTCCTAGGGCTGGAGGGATTTTCCTGGAGCTCTCTCAGCATTGCTCACTTCAGGATTTGGAGTTGTGCTGAGTTCAGGCCAAGAGAATTCAGAGGGGAAAAAGATCATGTGGGGACAGAGCCCCAGAGAGTAGTTTACAGGCTCTCGGCCTCACGTGGAAGGGTGCTGGCTCGGGTGGTGAATGGCCGTCGGCTGTGGCTGGTTAGCCAATTGGCCGCTGGTATAACTGCTGCGGCTACGAAGGATTGCCGAGCAGAGCCAAGCAGAGCGGAAGAGGAGGGCCGAGGAGAGCGGAAGAGGAGAGCCGAGAGAGAGGAACAGAGGAGAGAGTGGAGAAGAGTCGTCGGTTGGTCGGTTGGCGGAAAAGCGGACGGCAGGTCGGCGTCCGGTGGGCCCAGCCTCCAGTGAGACCATAGTGGTATGACTCCCCTACCTATGGCTCCGTGGGTGTTCCTTTTCGGCCTCACCATATCCTGCGTTCTTGTGTGGGGAGTGGGAGCAGAGACCCTGCAGGCCGCCCTGCCTGAAAGATGGCGCGGCAAGAAGGCCTCCGCGCACGACAAATGGCGCAGCGAGCAGGGTCTCCCGCACGACAGATCACTTTACCAAAATGTGCTGACTCCATCTAGCATAGATCCTGTGTCCTTTTGACATTTGCTGTTGGGGAAGAGTTTGAAATGACTGGGTTTTACAGTATAAAGTGTAGAGAGGGCAAGAGTACAGGGTCTATAGGTGAGGCTGGGGGACAACAAACAGTCTGAGCAGAAGAGACTTATAAGCTATGAGAAAGAGTAGGACATCTTAATTGTGGCTTCTGGTTTTTGAGGTTCCTGGTGTAATTTTATAAAAATTCAAGAAAAGTTTACAAAATTTATCTTCTAATTAAAGTTTTTTATACTGACAAAGTTACAATCTTATGATACAAATACAACTAGGCATAATTTTTGGTGTTTAAAAATCATATGAAAACTTACATGAATGTGCACAGTGGGCCACATGACTGTGCTACCGGGGCTCCCTCTTGCTGTGGCATAACTGGTGGCTCTATTTGGAGATTAGTGGGAAGCTAGTGAAAGATTTTAAAGTAATAGGTTTGCACTGTGGAAGAGTGTTTTGGTGGCACATGGTGGGTATACTAGTATTGGAGGGAGAAAAGGTAGATGTGGAAACATTAGTTAGGAGGCTGT
This sequence comes from Rhinolophus sinicus, assembly GCF_036562045.2. Taxonomy (NCBI): domain Eukaryota; kingdom Metazoa; phylum Chordata; class Mammalia; order Chiroptera; family Rhinolophidae; genus Rhinolophus; species Rhinolophus sinicus. Next base: position 112,609,800 of record NC_133756.1, read on the forward strand.
TTGAATAATCTAGACAGTGGTAGGTAGAATAATACCCCCCAAAGATATCCATGTCCTAACACCCAGAAGCTGTGAATATGTTTATCTTGTAGGGAAAACAGAATATGCAGATGTGATTAAGGACCTTGAAATTGGACATTAACCTGGATTATCCAGGTGACCCAATCTAACCACATGGGTCCTTAAAATTAGAGAATCTTTATTGGCTTATTGTCAGAGAAAGATATTGGAGGAGAGCTGATGGATTAAAGAGACGGAGTTTGCTGGCTTGGAAGATGGAAAAAGAGGAACACAAGTTTAGGAATAGGGTGGCCTCTGGAAAGTGAAAGAGGAAATGAAATGGATTTTTTTCTAGACCTGACAGAAAGAAACATAGCTTTGCTGATCCCTTTATTTTAGCCCAGTGAGACCCATGTCAGACTTCTGACTTACAAAATTGTAAGAAAATAAATCTGTGTTATTTTAAGCCACTGAGTTTGTGGTAATTTGTCATGACAGCAATAGGAAACTAATTCACAGGCATGAATTCATGGGAACCTAACCAAGGCTATGAGCACTCAAATGGGGGACTAGTGGACTGCTTTAGACTATATTTAGGAGGTAAAATTGATACAAATTGATAATGGATGGAAAATGTGTGAGTGCTGGAGGAAAGGCAGTGAGGAGTAGGAAGATTCAAAGATTAAAGATTTTTTTCTCATAATTTCAGTTTGAGCAACATTTTGGTACTAAGTGGGGTGCTGCTATAACAAACACCAAAAAATGTGGAAGTGGCTTTGGAACTGGGTAATGGGAGAAGGCTGAAGGAGTTTTGAGGTTCATGTGAAGAAAGCCCAGATTGCCTTAATGGTTCTGTCATTCACTGTGATTGGCCAGAAAAGAGGGAAAAAGAAGTTTAGTTTTACATATGTTGAGTTTGAGTTACTTAGTGGACTAAGCAGTTGAATTGACTAGATCTAGAGATTTAGGGCTCAGGAAGAAGATTCTACATGTAGAGTTACAGAGTTTGGGGAGTGATCGATATATAAACATAACTAAGGTAGGTTTCAGTGGGTTACAGTATCAATAGACAACTGATAAGGAGAGATTGCATAAATATAATTGCTTTAAATAACTGCCTGTGAAAGAGACAAAAGAATAATAAATTGTATTTGAAAAAATGTTTGGAAAAGAATGTGGGTTGAAGGAGGGTTTGGGGGTTATACTGACTATGTTTGAATGTTGGTTTAAAGCACCAGTATGAAAAAAGGGATATAGGGGAATAAAGGGAAGAGGGGATGAATAGAATGACACCCTTGAAGAGGTAGAATTGGTTGGAATTTGGCACGGGAGGAGCTGTGAGCCTTGTTCATGAAGAGGCTCTCTGCAATTGTAGAAGGATGAAAGAAGAAAACAATGGCGTGGACTGATTACCAATAAACAGTAGACCTTGTTAGTGTAAGAATGACGCTGGAGCCAGAAAGCTGGGCTTAAAGTTATTGCAATTCATATAATAAATGTGGGCTATCTAGCTGAACATTAGCTGTTTGATTTTAGGCAAGTTATTTAACCTTTGTGTGATTTAGTTTCCTCATCAACAATATGCTGATATTAATGTTACCTATTTCTTTGAGTTAATGTGAGGATTAACTGATTCATTACCTTATAAAAGACTTGGACCAGTGTTTGCACAGAGAAAGCACAGTGAATGTTTCCCATTGCTGTTAGGTACTACCACTTTAAGTGCATATTTCTTTTTGCCTTTTTATGATGGGTTTCCTAATCTAGGATTTTACAATTTTGCAGGCCATAGAAAAAACACTCTTGATTTGTACAAAATTGTGAAGATATGAACACAGCCATATCCTACTAGTATCTGTGAGTACTGTGTTTGGAGCCAGTCTGACTTGTGTTCACTCTTGGATAACTCACTTGGTATCTGTCTGAAGATAGAAAATATAGTTAACTTCTCTAAAAGTCAACTCAAAACTGACAGAATTGGTTTATTTGATTTCTCATTTTTAAATCTAGCATGCCATGATTAATATATAATTAGTAAAGTAGACCATAGGCATACCTCATTTTATTGTACTTTGCTTTATTGCACTTTATAGATATTGCATGTTTTATAAGTTAAAGGTCTATGGCAACCCTATGGTGAGCAAGTCCATCAGTGCAATTTTTCCAACAGCATTTGCTCACTTCATGTCTTTGCGTCACACTTTGATAACTCTCTCAATATTTCAAATTTTTTCATTATTATTATATTTCTATAGTGATCTGTAATCAGTGATACTTGATGTTACTATTGTAATTGTTTGGGGCATCATGAACCATGCCCACATAAGATGGGCAAAGTTAATTGATAAATGTGTTTCTGGCTGTTCCCCATTTCTCTGCTTCTCTTTTGGGGGTCACCCTATTTCCTGAGACACAATAATATTGAAATTAGGCCAATTAATAATCCTACAATGGCCTCGGCATATTCAAGTGAAAGGAAGAATTGCATGTCTCTCACTTTAAATCAAAAGCTAGAAATGATTAAGCTTGGTGAAGAAGACACGCAGAAAACCGAGATAGGCTGAAAGCTAGGCCTCTTGTGCCAAACAGTTGGCCAAGTTGTGAATGCAAAGGGAAAGATCTGGAAGGAAATTAAAAGTGCTACACCAGTGAACACACAAATGATAAAGTGCAACTGCCTTATTGCTGATAAAGAGAAAGTTTTAGAGGTCTGGATAAAAGACCAAGTGAGCCACAACTTTCCTTTAAGCTGAAGTTTAATCCAGAGCAGGGCCCTAACTCTCTTCAATTCTATGCAGGCTGAGGGAGGCAAGGAAGCTGCAGAAGAAATATTTGAAGCTAGCATGAGGTTTAAGGAAAGAAACTATCTCCATAACATAAAAATGCAAGGTGAAGCAGCAAATGCTGAAGTACAAGCTGCAGCAAGTTATCCAGAAAATCTAGCTAAGATAGTTAACGAAGGTGGCTACACTAAACAACAGATATCTAATGTAGATGAAATAGCCTTATATTGGAAGAAAATACCATTTAGGACTTTCATAGCTGGAGAGGAGAAGTCAATGCCTGTCTTCAAAGCTTTAAGGATGAGCTGACTCTCTTGTTAGAGGCTAATTAATGCACCTGGTGACTGCAAACTGTGTTATCCTACTTTGACAGAAATGGGGGAGGGTGTAATGATTTAAATATTCCAACTACTATTATTATAATGATTTAAATTGTTAAGTACTGAACAGTTTATACTACTCTTTACATCCTCACTGCATTTAATATATGCGTATATCACAATGAAATGAGATAGGAAGGGGCAGCATTAGGAGAGTATCTTGAACTAGCACACAGTAATGTTTACTAAGGGCTAGCCTTATAAGATTTTTTATTTTATGGTCATCTGTATTTAATTTTAGTTTATTATTTTTAATTAAAGTTTATTGGGTTGACTGTGGTTAGTAAAGTTACATAGGTTTCAAACGTACAATTCTGTAATACATCATCTATACATCACATTGTGTGTTCACCACCCAGATTTTTATTGACCTTTAAAACTTGAGATTCAAGGACATAATGATTCTAGTTTCGGCTTTATTATTAACAATGTAACACTGAGCAAGTTGGTTAAGTTCTTTGGTCTCAGCTCTCTCTTTTCTAAGTTAGATGGCGGAACCAGTAAATTTTATGGCTTGCTGTTGATAACATTCAACGACCATACTTCTTAAGAACTACATTCATTATTTTTTTTTAATTGAAAAATTTGGGTTGTCCAGAATTTGCATGTTGACCATTTTATATGGACAGATTCTGAAATTTAACTTTCCTCATGGCTCTTACTATACAAAGATTGCACATAAAAGTATTTTGGAAGACTAAGTAAGTGGTAGTCCCAGTGGTGCCTGGATCAACTTTTGACAACCTATCTAGGACAATTCGGGTTGAAATTAGATAGATATACTATCATAGCACTTGACACTTGGAAATCAAAAATGGTGATGGAGTCCAGTCCACATGGTGATTTTAGTTCTCTATGTAAGTCTGAACTGCTGAAAGGTTTCATATTTCCCTTTATGACTTCAATTGAGAAAGTGGCCAGAAAAGAGGTTTGGGATTTTGAGCACAAAAATCCTATGTAAAAAGTGGCCTGAAATGTAAAGATGATCTCGATGTCCCCGAGATCTGGGGAAGGCAATCCTCAGACACTTGTTGAGTGACTGGCTCTCTTTCTTTGTCCCCAGAATAGCACTGGCTTTCCTGAACTTCAACATAGATGGACATTTGGATCAATCAATATCTTTCTCTAATCTTTAATTACTTATCTTGGGTAGGCAGTTCTTATGTATCAGCACAGCTGTGGACAAACCTCTGTCTAACTGCAACTTTTATTACAATTACTCCGATATTTATTTTTCTCCACCACTGAAATTTAACATCCATGATGGCAGTGACCATATCTCTCTGCTTTGTTGCTTTATTTCTGCCACCTTGCCCAGTACCTGGTGATGGGAGTCACCCAGTAGGCAACTGTTGGGTGAATGTAAAAGAAGAATATATAATGCCCCCAGTCAGGGGTGAAAGAGATTTCACGTTGAAGAAAGCCTTTATTTATGGGGGGTGGGGGGTGGAGACTCAGGGTTGTAATGATGCTCATCACAAATAGAGGACTGTCACGGTTCCTGTTGGCAAAGCCAAAAGTATACTTTCTTTACAAAAACCCAAAATATACATTATTTTAGGTTATTGAATTTGAATTCCATATTTTTAAGGATTCATAAAAGAAAAATCTGTCAGACACAGAGCTGAACCAGCAAAATATCAGAAGATTTAAAACGGTAGTTAAGAACGTGTGCGAGGAGCATTACAGAAGAGGGAAGGGGGGTGGTGCTGGTACAGGATTAGCTGAGGCAGCCACGGCATTTACAGAATGATATTGGCTGATGCTGCAGACACAGCATGAACCAAAGTCAAGGTCAGGGGAGGGAAGCAGGGGCTTAGAGATAGTGCTGTACAAACTTCCAGGCTATGGACAATGAGATCAAAACATGTTTTTACTGATAAGCAGGGCCAATGCAAAGGTCACAACTTTGATCATGAGGAATTTTAATTACTCAGATAGTGATCAGAACACCTAGGAACCAACTACAGAGGGGAGTTTGAGAACAGGGTTGGATGTCTTAGATTCAAGCTGGGGGACCTTCCTGCTCTTCCTTGGCTGTGGTCGGTTGGTATTCTAAGCACATCCTAGGAAAAAAGCCAACTATGATAATGGGTTACACTTTGGGGAATGGCAGTGACTACAATATTATTAGACTTTAAATGCTAAGTGGAAGAAACATTAAAGGAAGTTGATGTTGAAGGAATGTGTGGAAAGCCCTAAGGACCTTTGATGGAAATTTTAAATGTAAAAGGGAAGAGGGGAAGAATATTTAAAGGTGAATTGAAGTGCTACTTATAAATCAATAAAGAAAATTAAACCTCCTTAATGATCTCAGACCAGTAACACAGTCTCAGAGCTAGGGTCTGTCTCTGTATATCAGGAGTCTTTCTGGCCTTTGAAAAATTGCTTTTTGTGACTTCACACTTGTCTGGTTGAGTGAATAGGCTATTATTTGGATCTTGATCTCAGTGGGTAGTACCATATTAACAGACACCTTAATTTAGTTCTTGAAATCTTTCACCTGGATTTTGTAATGCCTCTGCAACTATACTCTCTTCTCCAAGCCTTGCCTTCCCTTCAATATACCTTCGGCAAAGACAATAAAATGCTATTTCTAAAAGAGGTTTGATAGTTTCTCTCCTTTGTTGAGCTCTCATTGTCTTGTATGGGAAAGACAGTTCTCTAAAATTTGGTCTTCACTTCTTTGATCTCCGTGTTTGCTGTGCTGCTCGTATATTAATCCTGCACTGTAACTATACATAAATCCTTTGTACTTTGTAGTAATTTTCACTTTTTTACTTTTTAATTTCGAGTAATCTTAGATTTACAGAAAATCTGCAAAAATAAAGAGTTTACATAAACCCCCAGTATCAGTATGGCTTTGTGAATATTCATTTTATACTTTGGATTATGATCGAATATACTACATTATTTGTTGCTTGACATGTTCCAGCTTTGGCCATTGCGATTTTGAAATGGTTGACTCAAACTTTTAAATTCCTGGATTAGTAAGGACAATTTAGCTACCAGTAATGAAACCAGCTCAGGCCTGCTTAAGCCATAAAAGGGAAAATTATTATAAGGACATACGAACATCTTCCAGAACCTTTGAGCTAGATTACATCTAGGTCTCAAAAGAAATGAAATGGGTGTTTGGATATCAGGACCCCTACTTCTCTCTTCTGCTTTATTCTCTGTGTCCAGTTAATTTTTTTCTTCCTCTGCAATCTCAGGCCTCATGGTGGGATATAGCTGCTATTTCAGAGCTCCTGACTTCTTGTGTTAAAGTTACAGGCATATAAGGAAAGTGACATGATTTTTTTAAGGTCCTACATTAAAATTATTTAGAAAATAAATTGTATTTAAATGTGTATTAGTTTAAGTGTGCATTACTGGTCCAACAAGTTATGGCTAAGAGTGTGGTGTGGGTCATGGAATACAAACTTAGTTCTAGAGGCTATGTCAGTATCATAGTAGGAGACATTTCCCAGAGAAGGGTGGGTGAATTATTTTGAGCCTGCCAGATACCCCTAAAGGGTTGGCTGTAAACATATGTGGCCTTAAGAATGCTGCTTCCTCTACCTTAAATGCACTCTTAACTGTGGTCTGCATAGAAAGCTCCACGTCAAGCATATTTCTTCTAGGATATCATCTCTGTTCAACTATTTCCCTTAGTTATGCTTTCACGTGATCTCCTATGAAATGTTACTATTAATAAATATACTTATTATTTATCATACAATGCCAATTCACATATTTTTCCCCCAACATTCTAAGCCCTTGAGGAAGTTTTCATGTGTAGTTCATCTTAACATCTCTAAGATCTAATATAGTCTCTAGCATATTGTAGGTTCAATAAATGGTTTTTGAATAAACGAACAAGTATTAGCATGATATGTATTTAATTATGGTATGGCTGAAGGCAGTGATATTAAAGTGCAAAATTAATGAACTTCAGTTAAAAACACAATGCTTGCTGATAAAGTAGTTAAAGAGATAATTTTTTCTCTGCTACTCTTACAAAGAAGTCATAGAAAATAGAATGCTTTAAAACAAAACCACAGCTCTTCAGTTATGAGAAGAACTGGGAAGATTCAAAGGCAAATACGCTGAAAAATTTTTTATTAGTTATATGGAAGTGAAAGAAGGAAAACCATAGAGTATTAATTTGCAAGGCCTAATTCAATCAGCAAGAAAGGATTTCTCAAATGTATTTGTAGGAGACAGTAAGGAGAAAATTGGTTTGCAGAAAAATGAGAACAGGGAATTAGAGACATAGGCTAAGTGAAGGGAAATTTGTTCAACAGCTGCATTTTGCTTTGGTTTTTACAGATCTAGGGGGAGGTAAGGAACAACTTAGAGTAGAAACCATAGGTCTGTTTTAAAGTAGACACGCCACAGCTGAGAATGGGTAGATGACTAAGAAGAGGAGGGCAATTGAAGGAAACACAAACTTAAACTACTAAATCTGTCTAGGCTCATTGAATTCATGATGGAGGCCCTCATTTCATACTTGGTTTTGTCTGGTTTCCTTCTGTGGACTTTTTAGTCAACTACCAATAATCCAGTGAGATTTTAGGAACCCCACTTGGAATTCTCAACCTGTTGTTATTTTGCCTAGAGCAAGAATGCTGTATGGAAAGAGTACAGCATGCTGAGTCAGAAAGAAGACCTGAATTCTAGCCTTGGTTGGAGCTATTAATTTGGATCACAATAACATGTCATTTTAAGTTAAGACTTTGACAGTAGAAGTTAATTAACAAAGTAATATGTGGTAAACTAAGCAATAGATCAAGAGAGTGTTAAGGAGAATACCTGCATTTAAGGAATAGAAGAGGCAGAGGAGATCCAAATAGGAGATTAGAAAAGAATGGTCCAACAGGTAAGAGGAGAATAAGGAATGTGGTTGTCACAGACAAAGAGGGAAAAGAGAAAGTGGTCAGTGGAATCAAATGCTGCAGGGATTTGGTTTTAAAATAAGATTGGGGCTTAAAAGGGTCTTTTGTGTTGAATATTGTTATATCCACTTATAGGATATTATTTGGAACTATCTTTCTAAGAGATCTATGACTTTGCTTTTATTTCCGTTCTTTTCATTTTTATTGAAATAGCCTACTCTTTCTAAGGCCCAAACAACAATATTTTTGGTATGGAGTTCCTCTGATACTACTATATTATATTTTTAAATCTTGTAATATATTTTGCCACTTGAATTTTTCTTAATATTACTACCAATCACTCCTTAAGAAGATAAGCTGGTGGTATTTTATATTATGATTCTGCTCCCAATCCCTGTTCCAAAAAACATTAGTGGTAATTTTGTTCTTTAGGAGGATGACTTTTGTATTAGGGAGGCAATTTGGATTTTGAATAGAGAAAAGTTTTGATTTAAATCTCTGTTCTGTCATTTCACGTCTGTATGTTCTTGGACAAGTCATTTAATCTCTCAGAGCCCTATTTTTTCATTTGTTCACTTACAAAGTGAATCTAATGATATTTATGTCATAGAATAGCTTTGAAGATATGTGTGAAAATAAGTTCACAAGTGAAAATATTAGTTGCTTTGTTGTAGTGTAAGTTTGTATTTAATTATGTTTAGTTCAAATGAGATGACTTGAACAGATTAATTTTCTGTAGGTTAAAAGTTAGGTTCAGCTTGTGGCTCTGAAACAAGTCAACGCCTTACTATGTTCTTACATTAGCCCAGAGCAGTCCCTGTACTGAAATATTTGTCTTGGATAAATACCCACTAAGTCATCTTCTCATTTGCACATGGTCTCCAGGGGAATAACACAGATAAAATTTTGTACTTCTAATTACACTTAAGTGAACACCTAGGACTCCTCTAAACGAAGCAGTCTCTTATTCCATGATGAGTCTACTGAAAACATTGAACACCAGAAAGTGAAATGACTTTAAATTATCGTTTCTCCCAGGTTCAGGGAAAACAGTGGATTGAAGGGATTGTTCAGGCAAATGAATATGATTTGACTTCCATTGCCTCAGGCTTTGCTTTCTGTTTGTTGTATCTGGCGTTAATTATCAGAGTAAACTCGTGGACCGTCTCCTTCAAGGGGAGTGTCAAAAGATACTTGCTTAAGGCAGAGCCTTGACTATATTAATATCTACCTGTGCCTTGTCCACTGGCTTTCTGACTATATTTACACCAGACACAAAAATGTTGAGTGCAATAAATGATGAACTTCATTTATTTTACAACCCCAGATTTGGTGACCGGCTACCCGCAGGACTGCAAGCTCCATTAGGCTAGTATGTCCTACAGAACACTTTCTCTGACCTAATTGCCTAACTTTGTTCCTGTCCCCTCCAGAAAGCTTGATTCAGTGCCTCTGCGTGTCCTGTGATTATCCCATCACAGCGCTTATTCAGCCCATTTTACTTCATATGTTTCTATGACTCCTCCCCCCCACCCCAATAGCTGTGTTCACCTTGAGGGAAGGTGTTAGCTTTTTAATCTATGTGTCCAAAATACCTATGATGGAGTAGGCCTGCACTTAATTTCAGTTGGATAACTCAGTGAATGGACTGAGTCGTTATTTGACTTCTGATCCTATGATATTTTTTATTTCTGTGATTCCACAAGTTCACATTTTTGACCCAGGCATTGACAGGAATACTTCACTACTCAATTTGTTGGTTCAACAGTCACCTTTGCTTTTTTTCTGTTTTCAGTATACTTTGGAAACCTATGTTCATTTTCAAATGATTCTGAAACCATTTTAGGGTACTTATGTATTAGAGATATTAGGGACATTGTCTAGCTTTCTAAAAGAATCCACTTGGGAGCAGGACATCTGAAGGTTGAAGATCCAGATCAAATATTACCTTCTTCTTCTATAAAACTTTTGTTTGTTTTTTTACTTTCTAGGGAGTGTTAGACCCCTAGAACTTAATTCATTCTCTCTCATAGAACTCAACTTGTCACAGTTTAATTTATCCATTTTTAGGGAAGATACACACTGGGAGTTCCCCAAGGATAGTATCTTTGTTTATTATTCATTTTTTGTTCTTTACTCCTGGCTGAGTATCACCTGCTAAGACTTTGCACATATTATTCCCTCTGAATAGAATACTCAATTCAAAACGCTCTGCATTACCACCTCCTGTCCTATTCCAATATCAATACAGACATATATGGGTAAACCCTAAATATCCTTTCAATTCCAGCTTTTATCTATTCTCAGAAATGTCCTGTGACTTCTTCCACCCTCACTCCGTACAGTTATATTTATCATATTATATTTAAATTATTCACTTTATATTCCATACTAGCCTGTGAGGTCTTTAAATTCAAGAATTGTATCTTATTCTCTTTTGTGTTTCTAACGCCTGGTCTAAGCTTAAACATAGTATGTCATAAATACAAATATTTCAAAAATATGTATACTGCTTCTGCCATTCTTCTCGGCATATATCTAGTGAAGTGTTGACCCAGGAGTGAATCCTTCCAGCCAATTTTGCATAGTGATGTTCATCTCATTTCTATACCTAAATTTTATTAAGTGAGCTCATTGCTATGGAGATTTCTGGAGAAACTTTAAGATATTATTTGGGGTTAGGGTTCAGTGAGTAATAATGGGAACATAACATTTACATGTTACATTAATGCTATTGATTGGATCTCAAGAGAAAGTCCGTTAATCTTAGAATTTCCTGTTGGGGAAGAGCAGGTTTATAGATTGGTGTTTCTGTGGGGGGCAGAATTGACTCACAGAAATTTAGTTTTCATGGAATATAAGTGAAAAAGTTGCAATTGTAAAATGCCATTCAGATTGTGTCTACTGTGTCAGTGATTTTTCTGGTGACAGCCTGACTGAGGGCCTTCTGGGAAGTATCAAAAGTTACCTGTGTTATGACCAGAAGCTTTTAAAGAGCAGTGATAAATGTTTCTTATTTTATATTGATCACCTGTGTTCTCATAATAGAGCTCTCTACCAAACAATCCAAATGAAGGTGCCATTATATTTAGTTGTCTATTGATAATTATTGCTTAGATAAGATCGTCAGGGAAAATACTAGATAGCATTTGTTCAAAATTGGGAACCTAATTAGCAATGTTGGTTCATTAGTAGTTGTGACAATGTACTTTTCAGAGTCACTTCCTCCATGACACATAATCTATGCCAGCCTACCTTGAGGTCTCCCCTTTGTTTCCTTCCTTCCTCTTTCCGTCTATTCCTACCTTATACCTATCTTTGGTGAGTTTCTGTTATATGTATGCCTTTCTCTCAACATTGGAGATAGAAAAAATTAAAATTCACACCCTGTCTTTGAAAAATTTTAATGAGGATTCATGTAAGTAAATAATTTCAACACAGTTAGAAACTTTTGAGAGAGACACGTATAAAATATTACCTAAGGATGACAAAAATAATTTAATTCATCTGTGGAGAGAGATATCAGTGTTACCCCACCAAAAATATACTCCACACACAAAAAACAAAACAACAGAAAAATTCAAGGCTTCTTAGTGGAAGTGATCAAATAGGAGTTCACTAAGGCTGAGAAAACAGGGCATCTCAAGAAAGATTCACATTTTTCTACAGGGAATCATGTAGATTGTCAAGGAAATTATAGATCTGTGCAGTCCAAAACAGTAGCCAATAAAGGCATGAGGCTATTTACATTTAAATAACTTAACATTAAATTTTTACTTTTTCAGTCACATAGCCACATTCAAAATGCTGAATAGCCATGTGCCGCTAGTGGCTATCATATTGGACAATATTGATATAGAGCATTGCTAACATGACACAAAGTTCTGTCAGAAAGCACTGGTCTAAATATTAAGAATTGTGCTAGGGGTACAAGGCACAGTTTGGAAGAATGGCTCATAATTCAGATTTCTTTGTGAAAAAAAAAGACAAATTATAATAATTAAATTAATAGCTGTCATTGATTGCCTAGATGTTCCATATTGCTGATATTTGATATTCACAGATACTAGTATTTCCACTTACGAAAGTGGAGACTGAAGTTTAGAGAAGGTAAATACCTTTTCCAAGGTCACTCAGCTAGTGAGTGGGTTGAAGCAGAAGACAGGGCCTGTTGCCTTACAGCTGCCAAACGGTCTGTTCCCTGCGCTTTCCCCATGATATCACAGGAAGTGTCTTGGAAAGCTGAGACCCGATGGAATAATGTTGGTAAAGCTTCCTTTGGGGAGTGTCCCGGAAAGCTGGGAACCGATGGAATAATATTGGTCAGGCTCTCTTAGCTGATGATTTCAGTACAGTGATTCCATCCCCTGGGGTTATACGTGTGTGTGAAGGCACAGTACGTGGGGCTTTTGGGAAGAACAGCCAGTCAGGCACGTGACTCGTAGACCATGGAAAAATCAAACTTTACTTCCTTGTATGATTACTAATAAAAGCCATGCATTGGCCCAATTCAGGGCTCAGTCCTTGAGGCTTGAGTCCCTTGGCCCCACTTGCACTCTATTCTTGTCTACTGTCTTTCTTAACCTTGCTCCGCCCTTCTCACTTCCTACTGCTCTTGCCGTGCTAGAGGTGACAAGGGCCCAAAGAGAATAGTTATTTAGAAGTTTGAATTGCATACATTAGACTGTGAGGAACAAATGAATGTTCCAAGCAAGAACATGATATGATGGAAGGAAAATTATTCTTGTGGTGGTGGACTGGTGAATGGCATGTCTTTTGTTAGTGAAATCGTTTTCATCAGATGTCAGAGGTTAGATCTCAGAATATTTTAGAGATTAATGAATTTTCTATAAATCCCACCCTGGGTGTATCTTTCTTTGTCTAGGTTATATTAAGAAAAAAGGTACAGGGAATAGGGTAGGCATATCAAGAAAATATTATAGATCACCACATAAGGAGAAGTGGTTTTTAAGGTACAAGCAACTCATGTGTCAGAAAATGTAGTCATCCAAGACATTTACAGCTTGTGAAATTATTCATATGCTCATATATATTTATATCATCATATCCATACCCACGCACTCACATCCATACACATCCACACCTGCATACCCACCCACCTCCCCATATATATGAGGTCTGACAATTATGTTTGCAAACTCATTCTAGAACAAGTCTACATACCTCATTGCTGAATATCACTACAGTCACCTTGGAAGTACTCCCCTTGGGAAGCTATGAACCGACAGCAGCACCTAGTCCACCCTTCAAAGCAATTTTGGAACTCTTTTTCTGGAATGGCCATCAGAGCTGTCCTCATATTACCCTTGGTATCCTGAATGTCATCAAAATGTCTTCCTTTCAATATTTCCTTTATCTTTGGGTAAAGAAAGAAGTTATTGGAGGCCCGATCAGGTGAGTAGGGAGGGTGTTCCAATACAGTTATTTGTTTACTGGCTAAAAACTCCCTCACAGACAGTGCCGTGTGAGCTGGTGCATTGTTGTGATGCACGAGCCATGAATTGTTTGTGAGTTTAGGTTGTCTAATTTTTTCATGCAGCCTTTTCAGCACTTCCAAATAGTAAACTTTGTTAACTGTTTGTCCAGTTGGTACAAATTCGTAATGAATAATCCCTGTGATATCCAAAAACATTAGTGTGGGGACAGAGCCAGGAGTGCAGTTTCTAGGCTCTAGGCCTCATGTGGAAAGGTGCTGGCTCAGGCAGTAAATGGACATCAACTGTTATTGGATGGTCATCAGCTGTGGCTAGTTGGCCGTCAGCTGTAACCAGTGAGCCATTGGCCATTAATATAACTGCTGTGGCTACGCTAGCAGAAAATGGGGGCTAGCAAGAAGATGGTGGCGGAGAGAGGGTTGCGGATCGTGTGGCTCCTGCTTCCTGTATCTCCAACCCAGCCACCAGCGAGAACATAGTGGTATGACTCGCCTATCTATGGCTCTGTGGGTGTTCCTTTTTGGCCTCACCATATCCTGTGTTCTTATGTGGGGAGTGGGAGCAAAGACCCTGCAGGCCGCCCTGCGTGACAATTAGCAACACTGCTGCAACAAGTTTGGGAACTTAATTGTCAGACCTCGTATGTATATGGTCTCATAATGATCACTAATAGTGAAAATCAGGTTTTGTTTTAACATTAAATTCAATAGAGTTTTAGTATTCTCAGTTTTATCTTTCCATTAATTCATTCAACAAATATTAATGAAGGCCTACTCTGCTAGGTACTAGAGTTGCAATGACAGTTTAGTTTATGATCTAGTAGAAGACACAAATAAATAATGTAATTACAATACTTGATAAGTGCTACAATGACAATTTGTTTCCTTGCTGAAGCACAAACCTGAATGCTGAGCTGTGAATTACTAAGATCGTGACTGATGATAGGCTATCACATCTCAGTGCAGCTGGATTGTTCCCTCCTTCTCCTTATGTACTTATAAATTCTCCTAAGGTTGTAAAAATGTTTTATTTATGAAATATTGCTGACAAGGGAGAGATAAAACTTTAGTAAATGTTGAAACTGTGGTTAAAATTTGAAGCTATGCCAGGGAGCTCATTATTTTCAACATAAATATAATTTGAGGTAAAGGAGAGATCCTGAAAAACAATCTATTTATAAATTTAGGAGTTCACAAAGGTTCTAGGGTATAAGTATGTATGACTCTTGAGAAATGTCAGGATCTACTGTAAGGAAGGCAAACAAAAAGCCATTCTTTTTGGTCTTCTAAAGACAACTTGTACGTGAAATCACAGTAGAAATACCATAACAACTATGATGGATTTTATTCTCGAGAGCGTCTAGGCACTATTGGCTTCAACATACTACATGAGAAGTTTTTTTGGGGGTCTTGACAGTTATTTGGTTATTTACCCAAAGAAATTGGTACAGGTCCCTTCTGATATTAGTCACAGAGTTTTGGAGGATTTTGTTAAAATACAATAATAAATTGAAATACTTTTTTTTTTTTTTTTTTTTTTAGTAGAAATAATAGCCCCTGCTCTGATTCTGCTGTTCACAGATTTTGCAGGATTCTGAGAAAGCCAGTACATATTCTTAGATCAACCCTTCCACAGATGACAAGTATTAACTGAAAAACATAAGAAAAAAATAGAAACACATGTGAAGGAATTTGAGAACAACTAAAAGCAGAGGCATACCAGAGGCATGCCTGCCCTTGGAAGAAGACAGCATTGTATATAGTCTACGTTTCTATGGCTTTTAGTCTTAGAGCATGTCATTCTATGTCATGTGGGGTCACAAAAACCTACAGACTTACTGGCTTCAAGAACCAGAGGGCAGAGTTCAAGGCGACCACAGCTACTAGAAAGTGAGGGGGAATCCTGAAAAGGAGAGAATCAATCAGAAAGGGGAGCTCACAATTTGATGTTCAAATTCTATGCAAATTTCCGACTGACCCCTGAAGCAGATATGTGTGGAACAGATTCCAGGAACCCTGGTTAAGGCTAAAAGAAAAATTGCCTACGAAAAAGGAGACTGAGTATGCAGTTTGAGTCTAGCCAGATTGATTGACTGCTAATACACACACACACTCAACAACACTCTCCAGAGAAATAACAGAAGTGAAAGTCGTATAACATATTCATAATTCCAGAATACAATCTGAAATCACCTGACATCTTAAAAAGTAATAAAACGTGATCCATTCTGTAGAGAAAAAAAACAACCAATCAACACTCTGAGATGACCCAGATATTGTGATTAGCAGATAACAATTTCAAACCAGCTGTTATGGGTTGAATTGCATTCCGCCCAAAATATATATTGAAGTCCTAATCCCCAGAACATCAAAATGTGACCTTATTTGGAAATAGAGTCTTTACAGAGGTAATCAATTAAAAATGAGGTCATTCGAGTGGCCCTAATCTAATATGACTGGTGTCCTTATAAAAAGGGGAAATTTGGAGACAGACAGACATACACACATAGAAGACACTATGTGAACATGAGAGCAGAGATCGAGGTGATACATCTATAAGCCAGGGAATGCCAAAGATACCAGCAAACCACCAGGAGCTAGGGAGAGGCATGGAACAGATTCTTCCTCACAGCCCTCAGAAGGAACAAATCTTCTGACACCTTGATCGGTAAGACAATACAGTTTTGTTGTTTAAGCCAACCAGTTTTGGTACTTGCTTACAGCAGCATTAGGAAGCTGATACACCAGCTGTTATAGTTATGTTCATAGATGTAAAAGCAAATGCTTGTTGAATGCAAAGAGAGAAAATCTCATGAGAGAAACAGAAACTATCAAAAAAGAATCAAAGAGAAGAACTGAAAAATATGGTATCTGAAATAAAAAAAAAAAAAAATCACTGGATAAGATTAACGAAAGAATGGAGGTGCCAAAAATTCCGTGAATTTGAAACTATAATAATAAAAAAGTATCCAGTATGATGAACAGAGCAAACTAAATTGAAAATTTAATGAACATTAGGGACGTGTCTAAGCTGTAACTTACATGTAAATAGGAGTTCCAGAAAGAGAGGAGAGAGAATGGGGCAGAAATAATGTCTGAAGAAACAGCTGCTGATAATTTCTTATATTTGATAAAAGGCATAAAAGAAACTCAATGGATTTATCATGAAAAATACAAAACAAAAAACAAAACAAAAAAACACCTAGTCACATCATGTATAAACTAATGAAAATAAAATATAAAGAAAATGTTTGAAGACAGCCTGAGAAAAAAATTCACATTGCATACAGGGGAACAAAGAATTGAATGACTGACTGACTTCTCATCAGAATCATTGGATGCCTTAACACAGTGGAGAACTGTCTTTAAATGACTGAAAGAAAATCATAAAAGT
Organism: Rhinolophus sinicus; assembly: GCF_036562045.2. NCBI lineage: Eukaryota > Metazoa > Chordata > Mammalia > Chiroptera > Rhinolophidae > Rhinolophus > Rhinolophus sinicus. The sequence goes on from NC_133756.1 coordinate 112,626,692, forward strand.
CAAGCTAGAGTATATCATTAATAATATTCTTTAAGAATGAAAGTAAATACATTTTCGGATAAAAGAAAACTGAAATAATTTTGTAGCATGAGTGCAGCAGTAAAAGAAATGTTAAAGGAATTTCTTCAGGCTTAAGGAAAATTATGCTAAATAGAAAACACATGTCTTTAGGAAGGGATCAAGAATATTGGAAAGTTAAAAATTTGGATAACTATGAGACTATTCTTTCCTTTTAATTTCTTTAAATTATGTATAATTGTATAACAAAATTGACAACATTGTATTGTTGGTTTATAAAATGTGTAAATGTATTACATACAAAAGCTATAACCTAAAGAATGAAGAGGTTGTAAACAGAACTATATGTTAGAAGTTTTGTGCATTTGATGTAAAATGATACAAAATTAACTCTAAGTGGACCATGAAAAGTTACCAATGTATAATATAATCTTTAGAGGAATCATTATAAAATAATGCAAAGAAATATAGCTAACATCAATAGATAAGTTAAAATTCTAAAAAATATTTCAATAATCCAAAATATGGCAGCAAAGTAGTAACAGTAGTAGAACAACAAATAAAATAAATAGAAAACCGTAAGTACTTCAAACCATATCAAAATACATTGAATGGTGATAGACTAAGTACTTGCAATACAGTGGCCGAGCTTGTCAGAGCTGATAAAAAAGCAAGACCTAACTGTATGCTACCCGCAAGAAATACAGTTTAAACACAATGATACGATTGGTTAAAGTGAATAGAAGGAAAAGATATCCCTTGAAAAACAGTAATCTTAAGTACATCTGAAATCTATGTAATTTTACTAACAATTGTCACCCCAATAAATTTAAAAAATAAAAAAAAAAGAATGCTGAAATGGCTAGCTTACTATTACATACAATACACGATTGAAACAAAATGTATTACACAGATCTAAGGAGATCTATCATAATGATAAAAGAGAAAATTAGTGTGAGGAAGACACAACAATTGTAAAAGTCGATGCACCTTACAACAGAACTTTGAAATGTACAGAGCAACAATTGTCAGAACTAAAAGGAGAAATAGACAATTTCACAATCATTGCTAGAGATTTTAGCATCCTATCCTCAGCAGTTGATAAAATGATTATACCAAAATAATCAATGGCCAATTTATTGAAACAGACCTTATGACAGGCCACAAAAATGACTCAATACATTTAAAAATATTAAAAGCATAGATGCCACCATCAAATAAATTACCATCAATAACAATAAGGTATTCATAACCAATCCTCTTGTAAATAATTCATGGATTAAAGAAAAAATATCAAAGGAAATTAGAAAAGAGTTTGAACTGAACAGTACTAAAAATACAATACATCAAGTTCTGCGGTATGTAGCTAATCAGACTTTAGAGGGAATTTTAAATAAAATGCTTATGTTAAAAATTTGGAGAAAAATCTATAGTTTTAAATGCTTTTCTGACACAGTGAATATCTATAGTAAATGACCTAAAGTTCCACACCTTAAGAAGCTAGAAACAAATAAACAAACAAAAGGTAAAGTAAACCTTAAATAGGTAGGAAGAAGAAGAAAATAAAGAGCAGAAATCAATGAAATATAAAACAATAAATCAAATGAATACAGTTGAATCTTCTGCATTTGTTTTCCATTGCTAGAATTTAGCCACACCATCCTGCTGACACTAGAATCTGGGAAGAGAAGCTTTCCAGTCTTCCAGAATTTGTGTACAAGGGAGAGTTTAGAAGGACAGAAATGGTGCGGAGTACAAACAGATACATGTATGGAGAAGCCAGCCATTTCAGCCACAAACTCCAGTCTAGTACAAAATCCCTCGCCACAGTGACTCTGTTTTGAAATTTACAATTTCTCAGCCTCTAGTGCATTGTTAAGCACACAGAAATTACTGACTACTTAATGAATGGCAAGATAATGATAATAAATAGTGTTGTTCACTTCAAATTATCCTATTGGATGTGTCATCCTGGGTGAAAGGAACGAGACAAAAGTCACAAGTCTGGAAAACGCTGTGTGTGTGTATGTCCCTGTGTGTAACTTTAACTGATTGTGGGTTTCAAACTTTGATCTTCTGTTCTCTCCTAATGTTCTTTGACATAACAGTGGTTGATATAATTTAAAAGGCAATGTGACATTTCTATTATTACCAAGAAATGTTAAGTGGAAAGATATTCTGGGAAATAGACTCTTCATAAGTAATCAAAATTACATGAACCCAAGATGTCCAAGTCACTAATTATTAAAAAAGAATATAATTTTATTCAAATATATTACTTTGTAATTGGAAAATAGACTGCAGTACGTTTCAGACAGTAACATCTTTCTACTTTTTAAGGTGATGTATCCATGGGACAGTCATTTGTATCAGCTTTCATTATGACTTCCATTTTCCAGAAAGCCACTTACCACAAAATAATAGGTTTTCATTTTTATCAAGGAACTATTTTAATTGTGATTGGACATGTGTTTTATTGTGAAAATTGGGGACATTCAGAGAAAGCAAAGTCAGATGTGATTTCAGACTTAAAATAATTACTGGTAAGAACACTTAACATGAGTTCTACCCTCTTAACAACTCTTTAAGTGTACAACACACTATTGTTATCACAGGTACAATGTTGTACAGCATATGTGTAATTAAGAAACAGAATATTTTCATTGTCAAAAGGATTTCTCATGTTGCTTTTTTATAGCCATACTTATTTCTCTCCAGCCCCTACCCCTTTAAATACTGGTAACTACTATTTATCATTTCTATAATTTTGTCATTTACAAAATTTTGGGACATGGTAGAATAGGGTAAAGGGGGTCAAATATATGGTGATGGAAAGAGAAATGATTCTGCTGATTCTGGGCGGTGAGCACACAATGCAATGTATAGATGATGTATTATAGAATTGTACACTTGAAACCTATGTAATTTTACTAACCATTGTTACCCCAATACATTTAATTAAAAAAGAATTATATAAATAAAGTAATGTAGTATGTAACCTTTTGGGATAGACTTTTTTTCATGCAGCATAATTCACTGGAAATTCTTCCAGGTTGTGTGTATCCACAGTTCATTCCTTTTTATTGCTGAGTAGCATTCCGTGGTATGGATAAACCGCTATTCATTTTACCATTCACCCACTGAAGGACATCTGAGTTGTTTCCAGTTTGGGGCTGTTTTAAATAAAGCTACTACAAACATTCATGTACAGGTTTTTGTGTGAAGATAATTCTAAATTCCTATGGGATGAATGCTCAGGAGTGTACTTTCTAGGTTACATGGTAGTTTTATATTCAGGTGTTTAAGAAACTGTACAACTGTTTTCACAGTGGCTGTACCATTTCATATCCTCATTAGCAGTGTCTCAGCAATCCAGTTTCTCTGCATCCTCACCAGTGTTTGTTGTTGTCACTATTTTTTGATTTAGCTATTCTGATATTTACACAGTGGCATCTCATTGTGGTTTTAATTTGCATTTTCCCTGATGTCTAATTATGTTAAACGTCTTTCATATGCTTGGTTGCCATCTGTATGTTCCCTTTGTTGAAATCTCTGTCTATGTCTTTTGCCCATTTCCTGATCTGACTTTTTTTTCACTGTTGAGTTTTGAGTGTTCTTTATATATTCTAGATTCTAGTTCTTTTTAAATATGTGGTTTGCAATTTTTTTCTTCCAGTCTGTAACTTGTCTTTTAAGCCTCTTAACAGAATCTTTCACACAGCAAAAGTTTAAAATTATGATGATGCCCAATTTGTCGTTTCCATTTATAGATTGTGATTTTGATGCCAAGTATAAGAACGCTTTGCCTAGCACTTAGCATCTAGCACTAGATCTTGAAAATTTTCTCTTATTAATTTTTTCTACACGTTTTTTAAATTTATTTTTACATTTTCCATTTATGTTCATGATCCATTTTGAGTTAATTTTTGATAAGGCTTGAAAAGTATCTAAGAGGCCTATTTTCTCTTCCCACAAGTGGAAATACAATTTCAGACTTTTGAGAAAATGTGAGAAGAGGGAAGGGAGATGAGAGTTTTGACATAATGAGCATGCCATCCTGCAGAAAACATGGGCCCTGGGTTCTGAAGGGAATACTTTGTATCTGATGACACAACTTAATGTAAAATTCATATTAAATTTATTGTTTTACTTTCTTTTCAGGTGATTTTGAGGATAAAATAATATAATTGATGAAAGATATTTGTAAGTTGCAGAGTCAATGTAAATTTAATTATTTTTAAGATTGGGGCAGCAGATCACAAAAAGGAAAAATGGAATGGCTAAAGAGTGTAGGCCATATCTCTCTCTCCATATTGAAGAAGTCTCTGTTCCTCTTCCCACCTAATATATGGCTCTATATATCTGAAAACAAGTTAATAGACTTTATTTTAGAAATTTTTTATTGCTTGACCTGGCAATTTCCTAGATAATTTCCTTCTTATGTATCATCAAGGGAAAGCAGATCAAAGGGCAAAGTTTTGCTTACATTTTCCAACACTTGGAAAGGAAAGACAAAATGTAATTTTTATTCCTTCAATGCCTATGGTAGACAAAATAATGTCATTCCCCCAAAGATATCTATACCCTATTCCTTGGTACCTAGACTATATTACATTACATAGCAAGGGGGGCTCAAGCGTGCTAATGAGATGACCTTAAAAGAACTTGATTAGCCTGGATTATCAAGGTGTACCCAGTATAATAACAAGCACCCTTTAAAGTGTAAGAGAGAGGTAGCAGAGGAGGCTGGAGTCAGAGAGATAGGAAGATGCTATACTGCTGAGCTACAAGCCGTGGGATACAAGAAGCCTTTAAAAGCTGAAAAAGGCAGTACGATAGATTCTGACCTCTGGCCTGCACAAGGAATTCAGCCTTGTCAGCACCTTGATTTTTAACCACAGTGAGACCCATTTTAGAATTCTTACCTCCAAAACCATAAAGTGATAAATGTGTGTTTTTTTAAGTAACCAGTTTGTGGTCATTGTTATGACAACAACAGGAAACGAATTCAACGCTGAACTATTATTTAAGTAAGTCAGATTAGTATAATATGTTTTATTTCCATGAACTCCCAGAGCACCTTATCTATCCATGTCTCTATTTATCCTTTGTCTCTTTTGTTTACTGCACCTGATTGAGTGCACTGCACATAGTAGGTGCATGAATACACGAACATCTTCCTCTCATTCTAGTTTAATCCAGCATTTCTAAGTGGAAGTGACATATGGGATGTATTCTGAAGGATAATTACGAGGCTTTCATGCAGTAGCGGGATTCTAGGTAGAAGCAATAGCATTTGCACAGGCTCAAAGATGTGAAATTGCAAAGCATCCTCAGGAAGGGCTGATTGTTAAATGACTGTGTGGGTATGTGTGTGAGGGGGATCCACTAGAAAAGAGGTTTGTAAATAAGCTTGAATGCCGTTCTGCGTAATTAGGATTTTATTCTGAAGGCAGTATAGACAGAGTAATTGCAACATGAAAAGTGAAGAGGCCAGATCATTACTTTAGAAATACAACACTGACCACTATGTAGAGGATGTATTGGATGGAGGCCAAAAGGCAGTTATAATGGAGGCTGTCACCACAGTCAGGCCTCAAAATGCTGAGGGCTGAATGAGAGCAGTCACAACATCGAGATCATTTTGAAAGTTTTTTTTTTAGAAATAAATGTGAGAGTTGAATTCATGGTTTTTTGCTTTAGGTAGAGGGTGGTGAGGAAAATGGAGATAGCAGGTATGTTCAGAATTGGGTTGGCTGGCAGATATTAGTAATATAATCTGTGATATACCTAGAAAAAAGGACAGTTTTAAGGATCAGTGATAATATGGAAGATACTGAGTTTGATGGCAAGACGTGCAGGTAAAATATGAAATAGGTAGCTAGCTTTTAAGAAAGAGATTAAATCTAGGAATATTTATGTGAAAATCTCAGGTGTTATTATATTATTTTCTTCTGATTCCATGCTAGTATGTGGAAGGTGGATACCCTTTGCAAGGAGATAGACTTGACCTTAGATCCCACGCGTACAACTCATTATTAGCACGAACATAGGCAAATCACACCTACTTTCTTACCCGTGGAATAAATACAACAATACTTAGCTCAAATAATTTTGGTAATTAAAGAATATAATGTTCATAAAATACCTAAAGCATATTATATACTCAGAAATACTTGCTTTCTTCTTTTTCTGATTTGCTTTTTCTCCCCATCTCTCTTTTATTTAATGTTGGTGTTCTTGGTAATGAGGTTCATATTTTATTAACTTTTATATAAAATACATTGCAGGTACTCAATAAATAATGGCTAAATTTGATTATTTAAAACACTTTTAAGTTCAAAAAATCCATAGTCACAAAAAGTTCCCACAGGGCCTTGGAGAAAGGACAGGATTTTGTATATATGAAGAGGGGAAGCAGAGCCCTCTGTATGGGAGTATTAGCTTAGGCAAATATGAGGTGGATCTTATGTTATTGTGGGTCCAGGTATGGACAATGATGTTTTGCAGCTAACTTCAATTAAAGGAAGTCATGAGTGGAAAGATTATTGTTTTCTGTTTTTTCCCGCAGGCCTATGAAGTATTCTGTGTGCTCAAACATATAGTACTAGCCTTTACCTACTTCTGAGAAGAAGTTTCCAGATGCTAATATTAAATATTACAAGTAGAGGGGGCATTATGAATATAACAATATTTCATGCAGTATCCTAAAGGATGAAGAGATGCAAAGATTTGCTTTATTGCTTCTTAAAATCATGTATCTACATATTTGGAAGACTAAACTGAGTTTTTAGCAGAAAAGCTGACAAAAAAAAAAAATTACTCAGAAGCAAATTGAGGACAATACAACCAAAACTGCTTCCGATAGTCATTAGAGGTATATATAGAGAAAAAACTATTTCACAGAGATAAGGAAATTGCATTAGTGTTTTCTGATACAAAGTCATCAAAATCTATTTAGTTTTTATGGCCAGATAAAGTTTCTGACCTTACAGGAGACTTCAAAGACAGATAAGTAGATAGATAAAACACTCCAATGGAATTTAATTAAAGTTATAATGAACACTGGTTTTGTGTTATCTAGACGAATTTTCAGTCTCTTGCAATATGTGTAAAATTGGTAGATTTCACTATAGTCAAGTTCATGCATTTGGCTGTGAGATAATTGCTGATGGTGTATCCAAGGAACAAATAAACACTTGAGGCTGTTTAGAAGTGAAAGCTTTTATAGTCTTTGAGACCATAGTGGTGGAAAATGAACTAGAGACAAGGTTGAAAGTAATAAAGGCTAAAAATCTTAGGATAGTAGTATATTCACAATAGCTATAATTTATTGAGGGCTTATTATATGCCTTATTTATCCCTCATAATAATCCTACGAGGTAGGTAGAGTCTATTATTAACTCCATTTTATAAATGGAGAAACTGAGGTCCAGAATAGCAACAAGCTTATCTAAGTTCCCTCAACTAGTCAATGGCAGAGCTGAGATTCTAATCCAAGATTGGGTAATGTGGTAATACCGTGTTTCCCCGAAAATAAGACCTAGCTGGACAATCAGCTCTAATGCGTCTTTTGGAGGAAAAATTAATATAAGACCTGGTATTACATTATATTATATTATATTATATTATATTATATTATATTATATTATATTATATTATATTATATTATATTATATTACATTACATTACATTACATTACATTACATTACATTACATTATATTATATAAGACCCGGTCTTATAGTAAAATAAGACTGAGTCTTATTTTTGCTCCAAAAGACGCATTAGAGCTGATTGTCGACTAGTTGTTATTTTTGGGAAAACACGGTATGAGCTCTTAACTACTCTGATATACTGGTCTTAAACTCTATGTTTTACATAATCTAGTTCCATTTGGCAGGCAGCAGTGGAGCAGAGATTAGAGCATTGGACATAGTATCATCAGACCTGTATTTAAGTTTTAGTTTTGCTACTTACTAGTTGTATAACCATCAGCTGGGCTGGACTGCATGTCCAATAATAGCCCCAACACATGTCTGCTGGTTGCTGCTGTCTCTTAGCTGGGAGTTCAACTTAGGCTCATTCATATGATTTTGACTTCAAAGACTGTAATTTGTTCCTGAAATGTCAATTCCCTTTCTTTGCTTGTCAAACTTTTATTTATTCCTTAAAAACCTATGCCCTAACCCTTCATTCCAGAACCATCAGGTTGACTTGATCTCACCATCCTCGTGGCCCTTGAATCAGTTGTTCATCTCCCCTGTTAGAGCTTTCATTCTCTGATATGATCGGTATTGAATTAGAGGTCAATCTACCCCGATAAACTGTAATCTCAAGTGTTCCAACCAAAACTTTGTACTTTTTTTCTTCATAGACTAGACATTGTCTCCATAGTACGTGTCTAATAAATGCTGATGAATGAATGTTATTAGGTCAGCCTTCCACTTACAGTATTTTAAATGGCCCAGAGCTTATTTGTACAGCAGTTACCCTATTTATCCAAGTAAAATCACTGAGTGAAGTCAGAGGCTGAGTCATAACACTATTAAATTGACTCAATAAAACAGGGTGAAACTTTGTAGGTCGCTGTGTTTTACTTTTTTTCATTAAGGGACATATTGACAATGCCATTTATTTACTTGCATAAAGCTATGAAGGCTTAAGAATTATTCCCAATGCACATTATTTTCTTTATCAGAGAGATGCAGCTGTATGAATAAGTCAGTAAGAATGTGCTGTATCCAATATCAATTGGAGTTGTAAGAATTATATTCATTCAGCTAAACATTTTAGAGGCAATAGTGTTTTTCTTTACCCCTGAATTTTTACTTAAATGTATACCTAAAAGTTGATTCACCATTCATTAGAAAACATTTATTGGGCACCTATTTATGTACTAAATCTTGAAGATAGAGAAAATTAAATAACACCAATTATTTTCAAAAACACATCTGATAGTGTTTAGTGACCAAATATGTAAATAATATAAAAATAGGAGATAAATGGAATAATGGAGATAGCTGGTATAAATGAAATTGATTACACAGATGAGAAAATGATTCTGTTTGAATGTTTAGGTGGCTGCTACACAGAGGGTGAAATGATTGAGCTGTGTCTTGAAAAATGAGTAGCAAACTACCAGAAAGAATGAGGTTGGCAAGGCAAAGAGCATCCCAGGCAAACTGGACAGGAAGGAGGCACATGGAGTGACAGACAACCTGCTCATAGCACCACATCTTTAACTGGGGAAGCCCTCAAATGTTTGGCAGATGGAGATGCCATGATCAGAAAGTGATTTACAAAGGCAAATGTGTATGTATGTGTATATATGTATGTATGAGTATATATACATAGATGTGTATGTATATCTCTGTATATGTATGTATCTCTCTGTCTCTCTGTCTCACTCTGTCTCTGTCTTCCTCTCTCTCTCAATATATATATGTATATTCATATAATCATTTTTCAGTTATATATATATATATATATATATATATCTGAAAAATGATTACAGAGGGGTAGAACCAGAGGAGGAAGGGACACCAATTTATTGAAATATTTTAGGCTGATGGGAATAAGAGACATGAATCCATGCAGGGACTGTAGGAATGATGAAGTAAGCTTCAGTAACAAATATAGCAAAGTGGAATCTATGGGATTTAGTATCAGATTGTAGAGTGACACGAGAGGAAGTGGGAGAAAAAGCATACTCTGTGTTAAGCTATGAATCTTGGTGACTGGGGATATAGTAGTGGTATTAGCATACATCCAAAAAATGAACAGGGAGAGAAAGTAAAGATAAATTCCCTTTTAGAAAACACATTTGGAATACACATTGATGGACATAATTCTACTGCTGCCAGAGATGTTGCCCAGCCTCCCCAGAGGCCAAGGCTTCCTATCTCCTGCATTTAAGCAGGCAACATGTTTGGAAACTGGTCCATGAATTTTAGGTTAACCCAGATGTTATGCCAATAGAAACATATTGCAATAGGAATTCACATTTTATCTTTAACTGACACACAATGGTAGCAAATAATGTAATTTGCATTCTGGTAGTGAAGCCAAGCCCGCACTGATTTGGAGACAATGGTTTGGGATCGCTATCTGGACACACAGTGTCTTTGCCCATACAAATGAGCACAAATCAGCAGGCAATCTTTAGTGACTAACAATGGCTCCTTTCAGATTCTGAGCAGAGTTTGTTTGCTTTTTCGTTGTTTGTTTCTTTTCTGATTTCAGCATGTTATGTGGTATCACAACCCTCATTCCAGATGCAGGAGAATCAAAAGCACAGTTAACTAAGTAGAAAATATGCATACAAATTTACAAAATAAATCCAAACAGACAAATAAGTAAAACAAAATGCTATCCATATACCAGGGTTTGAAGAAAATGTTTTTCTCCTAGGCTGGAATGAATTGACAGAATCTTCTCTTATATATATTACTCTTAAAAACAAAATAGCAACAACAATAGACAAAAAAAAAAAAAAAAAAGAAAAAAAAAGAAAAACAAACCAAAAGAAACCCCCAAAGACAAAAAAACAACAACAATCCTATGGTAGTATTTCCCAGTATTATGATAACTTAAAGCATACGTATTATTTGTTCAGACTGATACTAGCCATTATAATTAAAATAAATATAAAGCCATATATATGAATTATTTATAGAATACATATAAATAATATATCCCATTAGGAAAAAGCTGCTGCTTTTCCCAGTGATAATCATCTGGAATCCTTGGTAACTCTCCCTGCAGATCCAGCTTATCTTGCTCTTAAATTGATCCTGATCAGAGTAGAAGGTAAACTTTTAGTTACTCAGCAGCCTCAGGCTCTTTTTATAGAAGAATATACAATTATTATAATATTGCCCAGATTTTTATTAAATGAGTTTCAAGGAGTAAGATCAGAATGACGAGGAAAGTTGGTTTTCCTAAACCACAGATAAATTCCCCACTCCCTTAGGCCCCTGCCCAAGCAAATTACCGCCTGCCTTAGTTTCTCTGCTTAGGACTCCTGAGGATTGTCTGTTGCCTACCCCACTCTTGCGTGTCTATAGGTGTGGAAATCAGAGCTGACCCACTGCAGCTGTCTGTGCTTCATGTACTAGAATTAGCCCTGGCTTTCTTCCCAAGATCTACTTTGAACTTCCTCTTGTGTGGCTTTGGATCCTTACTGCTATTGTTTGCTGCCCTATTTGGAATGGTGACTCAATTTCAGTCACTCTTAGAAGTGATGATTGTCTCTTGACTGTACATTGCCACTGAGGACAGTGGTCTGTCCTGGATACCTCCTGGCCCGGTCTGCTGAGCCTCACTCCCTGATTCCCAAGAAGGAGGAGCAGCCATACAGTTTCCTTTCTCCCGAGCCCCAGAGTCTAGGGTGCTTGCTTTCCTCTTGAAGTGTCCCTCTTTCAGGGCCTTGGACCCTGCTCTTAAATCATTTTCACTCTCTCCCCAGTTCATGTGATGCACGTCTGATATCCTATAAACAAGACAGTATTACTCACTTTGTTTCCACAATCAATACCGAATTTCTTTTTATAATCACTTAATTAGATGTTATGTAAAGGGCATGGACTTTGGAGTCAGAAATACTGGAGTTATCATCCTGGAATTCTGTTACATATGCATATATTCTTGGAGAAGTTTTTTGTCTTGTCTGAGTACCAACTTCCTTATCTGTTAAATGGAAAAATGGTATTTCTAGGCTAGACCAGCAGGCAGATAATTTTCCCTGAATGATCACTTCTTTTGCTCAGTAAATTAATTGAGTTTATGGGTTTGTTACCATATAGGTCCAATCTTAGTTCTCAACTGCTTATGTATCTCCTTTCCAAACTGAAGCAACAAGATCCCAGAACCTCAGAAACGGAAAGATGTTTACACAACAGTGTGACTGAAAACCAATTCAATGTATGAGTCCTAACTACAGCATCTCTACCAGGTGTCAGCCAACAATCATGTAAACACTCTGATCATCAGGAAACTCATTACTTACAATTTGGAAAGTTTTCTTAATATTGAGTCATAATCTATCTCCCTGATTATAGATTTTTTCTTATTTTTATTTATATTTTTTGTTAGTTTATTTTAAAAACTCCTTTCTACCTAGTATTCCACTTATTTTTGTTTATTATGTGTGCAATATGTAAACCTAACCTGGAAATAGAGTTCCCCCTAGAAATCACACTTGACTGTCTGTTGATTTTGCTATTTTTTATGTATCACTTTAATAACTATGTGAACCATTCCCAGGAGAGTGGAAAAATCACCAAAAAGTATGTTTTAAACGTTCAATCTACAAAGCCACCTGCTATACCCAAAATAGAGGATTGATGGGCAGGGCATGGGAAATTACTTTTTCATAAATGAATCCCCAAAGAGTAGACTTCCAATGAGGAAATTGCCTTTTCTGCTGATTTCTGATGGGACCTGGCAAGTTTGTTTTGCCATGACTGTAAATGCTGAAGGATTTGTTAGGTGGTCCTTGAACTTGTCAATTAAAATCTAACACAAATGGATGACTTTCTAGAGAAGCGGGAGTTGTTCCTGGAGGATGGGTCCTTCTTGGTGGGATGTCTGGGTTCTTGGCATCTTGAGCAAAGAATTGAACGAGACACAGAGGTAAAGTAGTGAAAGAGAAGTTTATTAGAAGAGATAGCACACTCCAAAAAAATAGGAGTGGGCTTAAGCAGTAGAGAGTGGCTCAAAGGGCCTGACTAATGAGGACTTGGTTGATATTTATCCCTTTTTTCTCTAGAATGGACTGTTTCTTTCTGGGCATGGGACCACTTGATTGACACCTGTGATGGACAAGACACCATCACCTCATTTTTTTAGACTGTGCCTGTTCCTTCCCAGAATTCAGTCTGTTATAACTTCCAGGCATATGTATGATATTATAATGATGGTATAATGAGGCCCAGGTGAAATGAAGGCTGCCGTGGCCTTTACTATGCAGGTGTGAGTGACTGGTTTAATCTAGTATGATATTTTGTACCCATTTGTTTCCTCATAGGGGTAGATAATTGTAGTGAAAAGCAGACGTTTTGGGTGGTTGCATTCTGTGGGTTGTGTCAGACGTGCAGGAATGCAGATATCCAATGCCTATCTCTAACTGCCTGCCTTGTTTTCTCCTTGAGATATGTGATCCCCACAACATCTCTATGGGAAGTTGAAAGACAGGAGGTATTTTCTTCTGTATCTGCTTCCTGCTGGGCAGGGGTGTAGAGCTGTCCCTACCTATTGGGGAATTCATGGAACTCTTGCCCTTCTGATCTTAGATGAGAGGAAGGGGTCTTGAGATCCACCTGGAAGACCGAGATCTGCCTAGAAGACCATATTGACTTCTTTGGCTGCAACTGGCAATCTTGCTGGGGTATCATGTGTATCCCCAAGGCCAGCAGAACTCAAAGATATTGATGCCAGGTGGCTACATGATGGAAAATCCATCTGCTCTTTGGAGCCTGTGGCCACTTAACCCCTTATTCAGGTGATGTTAATTATCCAGGAGCTGGGCCCAGAATGGGTTGGAAAGAATATCAGGCTTCAATGATTACAGTCAACAAGTATAAATCACAAGTTTCAGGACAATTATCTAAAGCAGGGGGTAGGAGATTTCTATGATCCATGTTAAAAACAATCTATTGTCTACGATTAAGAAACTCATTTGAAAAATGATTATAACCAGGGGTATGGAGTCAAAACACAAGAGAAAAGAAAGCAAAGAGTTTCTATAGTGAGAAGCCCTTTTATTTGGCTTGTATCAAAAGAAAGAAGATAACATTAATGGAATCTTAAGACTCTTAAGATATTATATTAAGAAGCAATTATTTGGGTTCAAGTTTACTTAATGTATACATAAGCTTCAAAAATGAATCTTGGTCTCTGCTCTTGAGTACTTCCCATGGCAAGGAGCTTAATCTCACATAAGTAGGCAGATTCACTGATGAATAACTGATTATAACTAAAGTTTTTCTTTTGTGAAATGTCATATGGCTCTTTCTACTGCCAATTTTTAGATATGTTTATTTATACTAAGTCATTCATCATTCATACATTCATTCATATATTATGTGCTTTTTGTCTTTGAAAAAGTATTTGTTGAGTGCCCATGCAAAGCCCCATCCTAATCTCTAAAAATGCAATAATAAACAACATAGTACTGGTTCATGCTGTGATAAGTCTGAGAACATATGGGGTGAAATCAATAGTGATTGGAAAAATCACATAATAAGGATAAAGTTTCAAATTATAATGAGTGATATGAAGTAAAACTACAGGGATTTTATGAGATCATATAATAGGCAAACTGACCAATTCTGATGGTCGTAGTAGTCATAGGGGTGATGGTGTTAGATAAGGCACTTCCTGAGGAAGTGATATTTAAACTGAGATCTGAAGAATGAGTTGTTAATTAAGCAGGAGTTTGGAGTAGGAATAAAGGAGAGCCCGTGTGGACAGGGAATGATCTGTAAAAAAAGTTTTAGTTGGGCAAGATGAAGGCAAGATTAGGACTAGGATAATCACCCTTTCCCACAATAGCCTCTTGTTACTCTTAAAACTTCTCAGTCTACACATCTTGTGTCCTTCAGCTACTTCTCACAAGACCTGCGCTCCAGGCCTCTCACTCCTCTTTCTGTTCCCCTTTGGACATGCTCCAGCTTGTCTTTGTTTCCTTTACATGTGTTCCTAACAACGGGACAGCACAGAAGTTATATAGGTGTGTGTGGAAAAAAACCAATGCCCCTGACTCCAAAACTGGGGATGAAACAAGTTACAAACTAAGGTATGAAAAAATATCAGATTAGCCAAGGTTTACTGGAGTGATTTCCAAAACCCTGCTGGGCTGCCGAGGGAGGTACTATCCCCTAAACTTCTCTACTTCCCCTCTGATATCAATAATATTTTAGAAGGTGAAAAAGAAGCAAAGCTGATGGATTTAGAATCAGTCTTCAAATGACTTTGGCCAACATAAATAGCATTTTGATGTAGGACAAAAGAGATGGAACAAAGAGCTCTTTTATCTGTTGCTACAAGCTTCACATTATAACAATATCTTTTTGTATTTCATCTCTTTTCTCTCAACGTAAAGTTCCTTGGGGCCTATTTCTCTTCATAGATAGTTTTTGCTCTAGACTAGAAACTGTCACCTTTGGCGATGGATTACCCTAGGCGGATGAAGTACCAGGTTCCGAAAGAGCTCCGGAGACTTCAGCCTAAAGGATAAAAGGCAATAGCTGAAAAGGAGGGAGTTGATCCTGTAAATAAATTTGACTGGCATTAGGTATTTAACATGGCGGGTGGCTCCATGAGGGCAGTCCATTAAATGCATAGCGGCGTAGTATCCATTTGGGCTTTACTGTAAATCTGTCAAGCCCCAACCAGGCTGCATGGCATTCAATTGTATGTGACAAGTTCTGATAGACCTGTCAGCTTGAGAAGGTTTACTTTAAAGCAAACAGAAAAGCCTGCAGATTCTTTTATTAGTAAGGTAATGTTCACTTAGAGAAAAGAAGGAAGGGAGTATGATATTGTCAAAGGCATATGGCTTTGGGATCAAACTTTGCTGGGTTTGAATTACTGGCCCCATTACTTATTGCTGTATAATCCTTGAGCCAATTACTTCATCTCTCTGAGTCTCAGTTCACTAATGAGTAAAATGTCAATATCTATATTTCAGGGTTGCCTTAGGTCAGGTACCTCAGGAAACAAACTCTGAGATGGAGATTTACATTCACTACATTTACTGGGGAGTATTTTTGGGATTGGTAGCTGCAGTGTAGTGAGGGAAGGAGGATTGTACTGAGAGAGAAGTTAGATATTTTTCTTCCTTTCCTTTTAACCATTTGCAGTGATAGCCATTTCACATTTATAATTCAGTACTTTTACTCATCTGAAAAGCAATTATTAAACTGCCATAGGCTAGGTTTCCTGGAAACAGAATCTAAGATGGAACTGTGAGTGCATGTGGCAATTGGTCTCAGGTATACCACCTGTAAAAGAATAAGGAAAACTGGTCAGAGCAAGAGGCTGATCTTCAGTGTAGTCACAACAAAGGGTTCAGCTGATTCCCATGGAATTCTATGATACAGGGATGGCATTTTGAAGATGTCACATATTGAAGCAAGGGAGCTAGGTCTTTGTTCAATTGAATCAACTGGTTGCTGGATGCAGGCTGACTTTAAGGGTGTAACTTTAGGAAAGGCAGCTCTTTTGGGATACGTACAATTTCCAGGGAAGGACTCAGCTGTGAGGTGTAAGCAGGCAATACGCTTGGCAGCTAGAGGATGAATGCCTTGGTTCTGAATAGTCTACAACTGCATTACTTGGATCCACTTCCTTCCTACAATTTCACACCACCTAGAAAAAGTTTTTCTTAGATTCTGTTTGGTCATTTCCTGGAGTGCTCAAAGATCTTACTAGAGGAAGGTTGACAGGATAAAATATGGCCCCTGCTGTTCCAGATACACTCTGGACTACAATTGATCATGATCATTTTACTCTATTACTATGATTCTAGATTTCCCTACCCCTCAATTAGCATCTCTTCTGGTGGTATCTCCCAGAACTTTATCCCTGAGGGATTTTGAGCTCCTGCATATCATGTCTTACTCAGATCATAGCTTCTACACTTCTTGATTTGCTATCAAAATCGGGCAGAAGAGTACCAAGAGGAACTCTACTTAATCATTTGGATGTAAAATGTGTTATTTTCCCCCACATTGTTTAACAGCAGACTTACCTCCTTCTGAATATCAGTGTTAATTACCACAACAAGGATCATAATTTCCATTCCTTGACCCCTGGTCTCTTGGCACAAGGAGTCCAAAGTGATTGAGTAGTAGCTATAGATAAAGTTTAATGCGATTCATTCCCCTCTCGTAACCAGCACCTACAGATCCACAGAAATTAGAAATGATGGGACAGTCAGTGTATATTCACCAGTAGGTTATTGGGAATGACAGTAAGTAGGACCACTTTTGATTGTACCCTTTGGTTTCTAGACCTATGTATTCTACCTACTAGGGATATAGCACCATGTAATAAGTATTGGTTTAGGGTGCATTCTACATTGTAAAGGATGGAGTCCCATTACTTCAAAACTTCAACCTCAAATTTCTCTTTGAAAGCCTATTATCTTTCTAGGTCAGGCTGGCAGCTTCAGAGTATATAGCATATGATAAAACCAGAGGATTCTTGCAGCTCAATTGTAGCCTGTTGCCAATGCCTCTTCAGATGTAAAGTAAATTCCTTAGTATGATGTGATGTTATGCAGAATCCTATTGTTGGTGGATCAATTACATATGAGCCCTTGGATAGAAATGCTGGCTGAGACACTGTGGGTAAGAAAGGCAAACGCATATCCCTAATATGTTTTGATTCAGTTGTAGTGAATTTCTTCCTAGTCCAGTTTTGAAGAGCCTAATATAATCAATTTGTGATTAAGTGGCTGGTCTCCTTGAGGAATGTAGCATACTGGGGACTCAGAAATTAATGTTGGTTGTGGCAGTCTGGATTTTGTCAAGGTTAGGAGCAAGATCAGCCTCGGTGAGTGAGAGCCATATTCTTGGGTCTATGCATTGTCTTTATCCCTGACACGATGCCTACTCTAAACTTGACTCGATCAGTCCACACACTGGCTGATGTTAAATGGCCATACTCATTGTTACACATTGAATAGGCATAAGGAAGGGTGAGTGAGTTTGATGATAGACCAATAGAAAGTATTCATTCTAAAGAATAAAGGAAAACAGATTGAAAAAAGTGTCAGACTCAATACTAAGTAGTCTACCATGCATACAATTAAAATTGTGGAAGAAGAGACAGAGAATGGGACTGAAAATTATTTGAAGAAATAACAAAAATTGCCAACTATGGTGAAAAA
This sequence comes from Rhinolophus sinicus, assembly GCF_036562045.2. NCBI lineage: Eukaryota > Metazoa > Chordata > Mammalia > Chiroptera > Rhinolophidae > Rhinolophus > Rhinolophus sinicus. Next base: position 112,644,608 of record NC_133756.1, read on the forward strand.
CATACAAAATCAAGGGTCTTAATAAAATAAGCAGAATAAATCAAAACACATTTCACCTCAGCTTATTATAGTCAAACTGCTAAAAACTAACAATAAAGAAAAAAATCTTGAAAGCAGCCAAAGAACAATATCATGGTATGTATGGGAAACAGAGATTGAAATGATATTGAATTCCCATCAGAAACAATGGGGCACAGTAAAAAATGGATGACATTTTTTAAATGCTGAAAAAGAATAAATTATAAACCAGTAATTCTATATTCAGTGAAAGCATTCTTTATAAATGAGAGTGACATGAAGACATTTTCAGATAAAAAACAATTGAGAAACTTTTTCCCCCACAGATTTCACTGCAAGAAATACTAAAGAAAGTTTCAGGATGAAGGGTAATAGTACCATATGGAATCTTTTCTTTACTAGAAGTAAACAAGGCCCATGTAGGTAAATATAAGAGAATATATTCTTTTCTTAATTATTTAAAAGTCATATCATCATTTAAAGCAAAACCTGTGAGTTTATAAGATATATAGACGTATTGTGTGTGTGTGTGTGTGTGTGTGTGTGTGTGTGTGTGTATTCACAGCAATATATAAGGGAGTAAATAGAAACAGAGTTCTACATTATATGTGAAGTGAAATAGAGATACATTAAGTAGATCATGCTAAGTTAATGTCGCATGTAGCTAAAAAGCCAATAGAGAAATTAAAATGGAAAACTGAAAGTATTGTATTAACCAGAAATGAAGAACAGATGAACAGATAGGACAAAGAGGAAACAAATAAATCATATCAATAATTATCTTAATGTAAATGGACTAACTCCAGTGTTGGTCCATAGGTTGACTATTTTTATGTGGCCAATGAGCTAAAACTGGATTTTGAATTTTTAAATGGCCAAAAAATCCAAAGAGAATAATATTTTGTGACAAAAGAAAATTATACAAAGTTTAAAGTTTAGAATTTCAGGGTTTATTAACTAAAGTTTTATTGGAACACAGCTATACTCATTAATTTAACATATTGTCTATGACTGCTTTCATATTAAAATGGTAGAACTGAGTAATTATGATAGGGAAGTTTTATGGCATATAGAACATAAAATATTTACCATCTAGCCAGTAAGTTTTTCTACAGAAAAAGTTTGCTGATCCCTGGACCAAACAGTAAAATTAAAGGGGAGAGATTGTAAAACTGTAAATGAGAGAAAAACCCAACCATGTGCTGTCTCCAAAAGACACACATTTAATAATAAGAAACACACTGAAATGAAAAGGATGGAAAAAAAATCATTCAAAATGCAAACATAAGAAAGCTGGAGTAGCTATATTCAAATCAAACATAATAGACTTCAAGACAAGGAGTACCTTTAAAGAGTAATGTTTCATAATCATAAATTGGGTATTCAATCAGGAAGACCTATCATAATAAATTGATATGCACTTCATAACAGAGTTTCAAAATGCTTGAAGTGAAAACTTACCAAATTAAAAGGGAGAAATAAACACATCTGTGCTCATAGCTATTTTATGAGTAACTGATAGAACAATTATTCCTTGCATAATTGAAAGAACAACTAGTCAAATGTACAGTAAGGATACAGAAAATCTAAATAATGCTATAAAAAAACTTGACCTAGTTGATGTTTATAGATTACTACATTCAAAGAAAGCAGAACACAAATTATTTTTAAGTTCACATAAAACCTTCATAAAAATGGACCATATAAAAGACCATACATATGTTTTAATAAATATAAAAGTATTGAGGGCATGTAGAATATGTTCCCTGAACATAAATACATTAATTTAGAAATCAGTAACAATAAGATACATTAAAACAACAAGATACCTATAAAACATCTATAATTTAAAATAGTAGAGTACTAAATAAATAAACATCCACACAATATAATGCAGCTGTAAAAGTGAATGAGGAAGCTTTTTAATATATAAAATTAGGAACACAGTCATAAGTAACATATGGGTTAATTTCAAAATTCAGAATAAAATTTAGAAGACATTTTGATATGAATGATAAGGACATTTTTAGGAAACAGGATAATTTGTGCTAAGAGGAAACTTATAACTTTAAATGCTTATTTTAAAAAATAAGCAGGGCTTATAGAAACAATTGTATAATTTTCTACCTAAGAAAATGGGAAAAAAAGTAGTCCAAAGTAAGTAAAAAGAAGGCAACACCATAAAAATAAGAGCAGAAATAAATGAAATAAAAACAGACAAACATAAAGAAAAATAATAAACCCCAGATTTAGTTAGTTGGAAAAAAATTACTAAACCCCACTCACAAGTGATTAGGAATGAAAGGGAAAAATTATAAATTGCCAATATCAAGAATAAAGGGAGTTACATTAGAGATCCTATCAACTTTAAAAGATAAAGATATAGACAATTTCAATGAAATGTTCACATTTCTTGAAAACACAACTTTCTAGAGTTTATTAAAGATAAAACAGAAAACATGAATGGACCTATATGAGGTGTGATCAAAAAATATGTGAATACTGCTGCCGAGTACCATCCAACGAAAAGGCAGGGATTTTCAATACGGGAAGTATGCCTCAAACCTTACTAAGTGTGTGACAAGTTTCAACTTGTTCAGTGTGTGAGTTACGGTTAAGAGAAGGTGTGTTTTAAAGTGTGTTGTAAATCATGGATCATGACTAATACATTAACATGAAGCGGGCAAATGGTTTCATCCTCCATCATGACAATACACTGTGTCACACATCACTTCTGGTGTATGACAATTTCTATCAAATAAAAACATTTTGGTGTGTCCTCATCCATCTTATTCATCGGATCTGGCACCGTGTGACTTGTGGCTCTTCCCCAAAGTCAAAATGATTTAGGACATCGAGGCAGCCACGACAGCGCAACTAAAGACACTCACAAAAGAGGACTTCCAAAACTGCTTCAGAAAGTGGCAAGGGTGATGGGATAAGTGTGTTCAAAGCAAGAGGGAGTATTTTGAGTGGGGTTAATGGCAACGTGTCTTGCTGTAATGAATTTTTAAATTTAAACATTCATCATATTGTTTGATCGAACCTCATAACTATTAAAGAAATTATTTATCAAAACCCATGACACAAAGAAAGTTTCAGGTGCACATGTCTTCACTGTATAAGTCCATCTAATATATGAGAAAGAAAAAAAACCTACCAATGTTACCAGTAATCTTTCAGAAATATAGTAGGGAGGAAAACTTCTAATCTTTTTATAAGGTCATTATAACCCTAATACAAAACCTGGAAAATACACTGAAAGAAATGGTGTTGTTATAGAAAACTAACTCTTTTGAGAATATATGCAAAAACGCATAGTTAAATATTAACAACTTGTATTCGATAACCTATAATAGCCAAGGGGAATGTATCTTGGGAATGCAAGTCTGGTTTATCATTTGGAAATCAGTCAGTGTAACATACTGTATTAACCAGACAAGGGAGAAAAATATGTGATCATCTCAATAGATACAGAAATAATATTTAACAAAATCTAATGCCCATAAAGATGAAAACTCAATCTAGTAATTACCAGAAAACTTTATCAATTTGCTAAGCAACATCTACAAACAAAAACCATTCATTATACTTAATGGTGAAATATTGAACACTTTTTCCTAGAGATCTTTTCAAGGCAAGAATGTCTGCTTTCACCATTTCTATTCGACATTGTATTGGAAGGCCTAGCTATTATAGTAAGGTAAAAAAAAAAAAAGACATAAATAGTGAAAAGGAAAAAGGAAAACTATCTATTTATAAGTGACATGATTGGGGCAGCCATATGGCTCCATTGGTTGGAGCGCGGGCTCTGACCGGTAGGGTTGCTGGTTCGATTTCCACATGGATGGTGGGCTGCGCCCCCTGCAGCATGGGATTGAGGACCGAGACTGGACTTGGAGCTGGGCTGTGTCCTCTGTGGCTGGATTGAAGGAAGACTTGGAGCTGATGGGCCCTGGAGAGGCACGCTGTTGCCCAATGTTCCCCAACGGAAATTAAAAAATAAATAAATAAAATAAGTGACATACTTTTTACGAGAAAATCCTGAAAGAATACAAAACAACTATGAGTACTAAAAAGTGAATTTATCAAGTTTTCAAGATACAAGGTTAACATAAAAATGAATTTCTACATACTTGTAACAATACCTTGGAAAATAAAAATTTTTAAATCCATTTCACATAGACTCAAAACTGAAAAAAAAAGTCAACTGACACTTAATAATTGTTTTTAAATGAAGGACTCAGAGCAATTCAATAGGTAAAAGAAAATAACCATTGGCGGCACAAGAACAACTAGATAGCTGTACCGGTAAGGATGTGAAACTCAAACCCCACCTCACATGAAATGAACAATTCATTAAAGACCAAACCTTAAAAAAGCTATAACTATAAAACTTCAAGAAGAAAACATATGTGCATATATTTGAGATCTAACATTAAAGATAGAATAACTATTAAAATATGAATTAGATTTTATCAAATATAAATCTATGCTTATTCAATACACCATTAAGAAAATTAATAGTAAAATAGACTAGGATAGGATAATTACAAAACATAAGTGTTACAGAATACTTTGATTGAAATTATATAACAAACTTCTATAATTCAATACTAAAACCACAAACAATCCAATTACCAAAACAAAAGGGCTAAAGATTTCAAATTTCACGAAGGATGATCTATAAACACCAATAATCTCATAAAAAGTGCTTAACATATTTAGTCATCCAGGAAATGCAAATTGAAACTACGAAGAAATACCTCTACATAAACCACTAAAATGGTGAAAATTAAAGATTTGCAACATCAAATATTGCTGAAGAGTAATGGAAATTCTCCTCCCAGTTGCTAAGAGGGTAAAATTATATAACCGCTTGGGATAAATGTTTGGCACTTAAAAAAAAGTAAAACACTACTCTTTGAGTTAGCAGTTCTATTCCTAGGAGTTAACCAAGTGAAACAAAAGGAATGTGGAATATCTAAAAGATTTTTATAACAATATTCATTGCAACTTTATCAATAATAAGCCCAAAGAGGAAACATGTCCATCATCAGGAAAATCAAACAACACATTCTAGTATATTTACATTATGGAATAATACTGAGCAATTAGAAAGAAAAAAAAAAAGACCACACCACAAAATCTCACAGGCATTATGTTGAGGGAATCATATTACACAGAAAACAAATCATAGTCTATGATTTCCCTTACGTAGAACAAGCAGAACTAAGATATAGTGGAAAGAAATTAGAAAACATGTTGTGTCTGTAGTAGTAATGTACTGTTTTTCCTGTAGTATCACTTGTATTTATATAGAATTGATAAGAAGAAGGCTGTAGAATTGATAAGAAGAAGGTAAGGCACTGCCACTGTGCTGAAGCCATGATAAGTTGGAGTCATGTCTTATTTGTTACCTGCATGGTATTTCTATTTACAATAAGTAGTGTTTTGTGTTACTAGTGAAACGATTAATAAATTTCCACCTGTTTCAATTACAGGTGGCTGGAATGATACATTTTCCTCTAGATAACCTAGAGCCATGGTCTCTAGGAGTGGTCAGATATTATGAATTAGACCAAATAGAGAAATTTGAATGTGCAAATGTACTTTTTAAATTTGGTTATTTTCACTAAGTTACACTGCTTCCTAGGTAGGATGGGCATCTTTGATTATATCTCCCTTATTGTTGGAGTCATGCTCATAATTAAGTGAATTAAATTATGTGTTGTGAACAGATGAGAAACTCACTTAGCAGCATATTACATAGTGTATAATAGGACTAAGTGAGGGAGGAAATCAACTATCATTTGTTAGTCCCACTATGTGCCAGGTTCTCAGATATTCTCAAATTACTTTGTCCCATCTAATATCTATAACTACCTTGTGAAATGGAGATTTTTACATTTAATTTAATGTAGACATAAGAGCCTTTGAATGTTATACTATAACCTCAAGAATGTTTTACTCAAATTCAGTTCTATTCATATCTAAAAATCTTATCTCTTTTTCTCTCCACTACACTTTCTCCATATTGTAATTTGTACAGACTGTGTTTATAAGCTGTGATATTTCTTTTTCTTTTCATTATTAGAAAACATGGCATCACAGCACAGAGGCAATGCTTAGCTGGTTATGTTTGCAAATAGGCCTAATCTCATAAATTGGTTGAGTGGGCATGAATTACAAGACACAGAGAGATGGTGTTATTTCCTTGGTTACTCTGCTGTAGTTTAAGAACACATTTTTTCCTTAGACGAACTGTGACACCTCTCTCTCTCTCTCTCTCTCTCTCTCTCTCTCTCTCTCTCTCTCTCTCTCTCTGTCTCTGTCCTTATTTTTCTCTACTCTGTTGATTTATTTAACAAACTTTTTTGAGTACCTGATTTGTGATAGGCATTATTCCAGGCACTGGGACTTCAGTGATGCGGAAAACAGACAAGGTTTATGCTTTCATGTAGCATGAATGCTATTGAGGAGAGACAGAAAATAAGAAAATAAACAAATAAATAAGATTTTAAATTTTGAGTAAGTTTTAAGAAAAAAAAATACTAGAGGGATGGGAGTGGAGGCAACTTCCTTAGACTGGGTGAACAGGCTTTTCTGGGGAAATAAAACTTAAATTGAGACTTGAATCATAAGTGGGACTAGTGATGCAGAGATTTGGAAAAGAACATTCTAGCCTCTGGAAACAGCAAGTGCCAAAGTCTTGTGGTGGGAGTGAATGTGTTGAGGAATACTTTGAAGGCCAGTTGACTGGGACAATTTGAGAGGGGGAAAATCGGTGAAAGCAGGAATGTAAGAAACATAAATAATTGCTTGGAAGCATTAGAGTGTTTTAACAATGTGGATAATATCACTGACTTACTTATTTAAAGACATTCCTGTAGCTCTTGAAAAAGAACCAAGTAAGGAGAGCAGTTTAGGAGATTGTTGGCATAGGCCAGGTAGAATATAACGGGGGCTTTAGCTAATGTTGTAGAAATGCAAAAAGAGAAGTCTCCAATACTTTTTAGAGGAAGAGCTGACAGCACTTGTTGATGATTGGGACAAAGATAGGTATATTTTCTGAATCATATGCCAAAATTATTTAATATGGTTTAATTTGACATACAGTGACTGAAGGTCTAGCCTGTACTAGATGTTTCCAATTTGTGTTGGTGTTCTATTCAGGAAAGTGACACAGTCCCTGCCCTAAAATAGTTTGCTGGACTTCACCTCAGACTTACTGAATTTTAGGCGTGAGCTTGTGAATCTGAATTTCAATTAGTTTTAGAACCACCATTGTGCTAAATATTTACCTATTTTCCCAATGTAGAAGTATGGAGAAAAAATAGAAATGGGACATTGTCTTCCCAAGTGTAAGAGGAGCCTGGAGGAGATAGTCGTAATAATAGTAAAGACTGAGTACTTAGATGGAGACAAATTATTTGTGGAGACACTACTTAGATTGAAGGCCAGATATTGAGTGGAATGAAAAGGACTCTACGAGTATGTACAGTAATTTCAAGAAGCATTACCTATGTGGAGAGACTGATATTGGGGGAGAGCAGCTAGATTATACTTGGAAAGACAATAACATGTATTATGTCTACAGAGCCGGAATAATAAAGGAAAGAGAAGAGAAGGAATATTAAGAAGAATTGAGAAAATTATAGACTGAATTTCTGAGTAGTTTGCATAGATCAGGAAATAATATAATAATTGAGAATATGTGTTGCTGTTATTATTGGTGACCAATATTTGCTAAGCATGAGGATACAATGATATAACTAATTATACTAAACTAGATGGCTTCTTGCTATTTTCATAACTTGGGCAAAGTTGGGTGTGAGGCCTAATGGCAAGAGTACTAATCCAGTAAAAGAAGATGCAGGGGCTAGGGAAAATGTTTAGTTCTCAGTACCTTGTATAGTTCCAAGAGGAACAGAAAATGCTGTTTATGCTGCTGCATCAACAGGATATCTGAAGGGGGACAATACTGCCTTACAAGAAATACTCAAGAGAGTTCTTCAAGTTGAAACAAAAGGATGCATGTTAAGTAACATAACAAAGTATAAACTCATTGGTAAAAGTAACAATATATCAATATTCTGAATACTATAGTACTATAATGTTGGTGTATAAATAACTTTTAACTCTAGTATAAAAGCTAAAAATAATTATAAGTACTATAATTGTTTGATGGATGCAAAATATAAATTATAAAATTTGACATCAATAATATAAAATGTGGGAGGTAAAAGGATAGTTTTCAAGGGAGAAAAAGTAAAAGCGTAGAGCTTTTCTATGCCATTGCAGTTAAGTAATTAGGTCAAAGGACTGTTATAACTATAATATGTTTTATGTAAGCCTTATGGTAACCACAAAGAACAAACTTTTAGTAGCTAAACAAAAGATAGAGAGAAAGCTATCAAAGTATATCGATTCAAATAAATTATCAAATCACCAAGGAATACAACAGAAAGGAACAAAGGAATAAAGAAACTACATAACAGTCAGAAACAATAAGATGGCAAATGTTTCTACCTATTAATTACTTTAAATTTAAATGGATTAAAATTTCCAATCAAAGACATAGAGTAGCTGAATGGGTAAGAAAAACAAGATCCAACAATATCCTGCCTACATGAGACTCATTTTAGCTTTAAGGACATTCATAGTCTGAAGCTGAAGAGATGGAAAAAGATATGCCATACATATAGTAACCAAAAGAGAACAGGAGTGGTTATATTTATATCAGAAAAAAATACATTTTATGTCAAAAATTCTCACATGAGGCAAAGAAGGTCATTATATAATCAAAAAGGGTTTATTTATCAAGAGACTATAACAATTGTAAGTATATATGCACTCAACATCATTGTACCTAAATATATAAAAGTCGTATTGAGAGAACTGAAGGAAAATATAGCAATGCAATAATAACGTACTTTAATACCTCATTTTCTACAATGAGTAGATCATCCAGACAGAGAATCAATAAGGAAATAGTGGACTTGGATAACACTATAGTAGAAATGGATCTAATAGACATATATAGAACATTGCATTCAACAGTAGCAGAGAACACATGCTTGTCAAGCACTCATGAAACATTCTTCAGTATAGACCATATGTTGACCACAGAACAAGTCTTAACAAATTTAAGAAGATTAAAATTATACCAAATGTCTTTTCTGACTGCATTGGTATGAAACTAGAAATCAATAACAAAAAGAAAATTGGAAAATTCACAAATACGTGGAAATTAAAAAATATACTCCTGACTAATAATGCTTCCAAAAAAAACACACCAAAACAAAAAACAGCTATTAGATACAATAAATGAATACAGTAAAGTTGCTGGCTACAAAATCAATGTACAAAAGTCCATTGCATTCCTATATACTAACAATGAAATATCAGAAAAAGAAATAATAATAATTTTAAAAATTCATTTTGCAATTGCAACAAAAAGAATAAAATACCTAGGGGTAAACTTAAGCAAGGATGTGAAAGACTTATATACTGAAAACTATAAGACATTTTTAAAAGAAATTGAAGAAGAGACAAAGAAAGGGAAAGGAATTCCGTGTTCATGGATTGGAAGAATCAACATAGTTAAAATGGCTATATTACCCAAAGCAATATACAGATATAATGCAATCCCCATCAAAATCCCAATGGCATTAAAAAAAAAAAATCATCAGATTTGTATGGAACCACAACAGACTCTGAATAGCCAAAGCAATCCTAAGGAAAAAGAGCAATGCTAGAGGTATTACGCTCCCTGAATTCAGCTTGTACTACAGGACAACAATAATCAAAACTGTACGGTTTTGGCAGAAAAAAAACAGACACATAGACCAATGGAATAGAATTGAGAACCCAGAAATAAACCCACATAAATATGGACAGATAATTTTCGATGAAGAAGCCAGAAACATATAATGGAGAAAAGATAGCCTCTTCAATAAATGATGCTGGCAGAATTGGAAAGCCACATACAAAAGAATGAAACTATACTGCTGCCTGTCACCATGTACCAAAATTAATTCAAAATGGATCAAAGACCTTAACATAAGACCTGGAACAATAAACTGCATAGAAGAAAACATAGGTACTAAAGTTATGGACCTTGGATTCAAAGAGGATTGTATGAATTTGACTTCAAAGGCAATGGAAGTAAAAGCTAAAATAAATGAATGGGACTTTATCAAACTAAAAAGGTTCTGCACAGCAAAAGAAACCATTAACAAAATAAAAAGGAACCAACCTAATTAAAAAAGAAAAAAGAAAAAAACATCTTGAGACAAATAAAAATAAAACATACCAAATCTTAAGGGATATAGCAAAAGCAGTCCTAAAAGGGAAATTTATAGTAATAAACACCTACATTAAGAAAAAAGATCTTGTAAAAACAACCTAACTCTATACTTCAAGTAACTAGAAAAAGAAGAGCAAACTAAACTCAAAGTTAGGACAAGGAAAAAAATAATAAATATTAGGGAAAAATAAATAAAATGGAGAGTAGGCTACAATAGAAAAGATATACAAAGTGGACAAACCTTTATCTAGATTAAGAAAAAAGAGAGAAGACTCAAATAAATAAAATTATAAGTGAAAGAGGAGACATTACAACTGATACCACAGAAATGACAATGATCATAAGTGACTGCTATAAACAGTTTTAGGTCAACAGATTGGATAACCTAAAAGAGGTAGACAAATTCCTAGAAAGATACAACAGAATCTTCTAGAAATTATGATGACTGAATCACGAAGAAACAAAAACTCTGAACAGATGAATAACAAGTAAGAAGACTGAAGGAATAAGCATAAACCTCCCAGTAAAGAAAAGCTCAGGACCAGATGGCTTCATTGGTAAATTCTACCAATGATATAAAAAAGAATTAATGCCAAAACTTCCCAAACTCTTTCAAAATACTGAGGATGAGGGAACCCTTCCAAACACGTTTTATGATGTTAGCATACCCTCATACCAAAGCCAGACAAGGGAACTACAAATTACAGGCCAATATCCTGGATGAACATAAATGCAAAATCCCTAACAAAATACTAGCAAACTAAATTCAACAGCTCATTAAAAGGCTCACACACTATAATCAAGTGAGATTTATCCCTGGGATTCAAGGGTGGTTCAAAATGGGCAAATCAATCAATGTCATACACTGCATTAACAGAATAAATGATAAAAATCATAGAATTGTCAAAATAGATGCAGGAAAAGCATCTGAAAATACAATATAATTTTATAATAAAATGTAAATAAATTAGGTATAGAAAGAATGTATCTCAACATGCAAAGGCCATATGACAAGTCCACAGCTAACATACTCAGTGATAAAAAGTAAAATCTCTGCTTCTAGACCAGGAACAAGGAAGGATGCCTGCTTCCACTATTTTTGTTCAAATTAATACCGAAAATCCCAGTTAGAGCAATTAGGCAAGAAAAAGAAATAAAAGGCTTTCAAATTAGTAAAGAAGTAAAATTGTGTCTGTTTGCAGATGTCATGCTATTATATATTGAAAACATTAAATGTTCCACCATAAAACTACTATAACTAATTAACAAATTCAGTAAAGTTACAGGATACAAAATCAATATTCAAAAATTACTTATGTTTCTATATACTAACAATGGCCTATCTGAAAATGAAATTAAGAAAATAATCCCATTTACAATAGCATCAAAATCAATGAAATAGTTAGGAATAAATATAACCAAGGAATTTAAAGACCTGTACACTGGCAGCTATAAAATACTAATGAAAGAAATTGAAGACATTGCAGATAGATGGAAAAATAACTCTTATTCATGGATTAGAAAAATTAATATTGTTAAAATGTCCATACTGAAAGTGATGTACACATTTGATGCAATCTCTATGAAAATTTCAAAGGCATTTTTCACAGAAATAAAAAAAAATTCTAAATTTTATATGGAACCACAAGCTCCTGAGTAGCAAAGTAATTTTGAGCAAGAAGAACAAAGCTAGAGTCATCCGACTGTCTGATTTCAAAATATTCTACAAATCTACCCTAATGAACATGGTATGGTACTGGCATGAAAACAAACATATAGACCAAACAGAGAGCCCAGAAATAATTCACAAATGCACGATCAACTGATCTTCAACGAAGTTTCCAGGGACACACAATGGGAAAGTATAGCCTCTTCAATAAATGGCTCTGGGAAAACTGGGTATCCAAATGCAGAAAAACGAAATTGGAATCTTATATCATATACAAAGTTCAACTCAAAATGGATTAATGACTTAAATATGAGACCTGAAACTAATAGAAATAAACATAGGGAAAAGGCTTCTTGAAATTGGTTTGAGCAATGATTTCTTTTTTTTAATTGGATATAAACCCAAAAGCACAGGCAACAAAATGGAAAATAGACAAATGGGATGGCATCAAAGTATGAAGCTCTGCACAGCAAAGGAAACAACAGAGTGAAGAGGAGAGAATGGAATGGGAGAATGGAAGAAAGTATTTGCAAACCCTACATTGATAAGGGGTTAATATCTTAAATATATAAGGGACTTACTTTAACAGCAAGAAAGCAAATAACTTGATTAAAAAATGTGCAAAGGACCTTAATGGGCATTTTTCAAAGAGGACATATGGATGGCTAAAAGATATATGAAATAGGTAATATTCAAAAGGGAAATGCAGATCAAAACTACAGTGAGATATCACTTCACATCTGCTGGATTGGCTATTATCAAAAAGGCAAATTAATCACCAGTACTGGTGACAATATAAAAAAAGGACTTTTGTACACTGTTGCTGGGAATGTAAATTGGTACAGCCATTATTGAAAACAGTATAAAGGTTCTTCAAAAACTTAAAAGTAGAAATGCCATGTGATCCAGAAATCCCACTTCTGGATATATATCCAAAGGAAATGAAGACAATATCTTGAAAAGATATCTGCACTCTCATGTTGCAGAATTATTCAGAAGAGCCAAGATATGGAAACAAGCTTAGCATCTGTTGTTGGGTAAATGGATTAAAAAGGTTACATATATATACCAGGGGTGCCAAAAAATGTATACACATGACTTGCATTCATATTTTGTTATCAGTATATATTGAGTATTACAATTTTAATAGTCTTTTCCTTTCTTAAAATGTGTGTACATTTTTTGGCCTCTCTCTCTCTCTCTCTCTCTCTATATATATATATATATATATATATATATATATATATATATATATATATATGAATATTATTCAGCTATAAAAAGAGGGGAATCCTGCCACTTGTGACAACATGGATGAACTTGGAGAACATTACACTAAGTGAAATAAGCCAGGCACAGAAAGACAAATACTTCGTGATCACATTTATGTAAGTATGTAGAATCTAAAAATGTTGAATTCAGAGAAGGCAAGAGTAGAATGTTACAAGGGGCTTTGGGGGGCGTGGGGATGGGGAAATTTTGACCAAAGGGTACAAGGTTTCAGTTATGCAGGATGAATAAGTTCTGGATACCTAGTGTACAAAACAGTAACTATAGTTAGTAATACCATATAGTAACAATATATTTGAAATTTGCTAAGAGAATAGATCTTAATTGTTCTACTAAGAAAACAAAAGTATTTGAGGTGTGGAATATGGTATACGGTAATTACTTTGATTGTAGCAATGATTTTACAATGATGTGTATATAAAAACATCATATTGTACACCTTAAATATAAGCAATTTTTATTTCTCACTTATTCCTCAATAAAGCTGGGGGTGAGGTGGGGCACAACTGAAAGCCTGAAAGCCAAGAATATCAGACTTTTAGGGGAAAATATAGGAAAAGAACTTTGCGATATGGGAATAAAGATTTTTTAAAAATTAGAGAAGCTTCAATAACCACAAAAGAAGAAATTTATAAAGTGAACTTCATCAAAGTTAAAATTTTCTGTTTACAAAATACACCATTGAAAATGAATACAAAAGCCACCAACTAGAAGAACATATTCATAAATAATATATCTGGCAAAGATCTTGTATTCAGAATATACAAGGAATTCCTATAACTCAGTAATAAAAATAATCCAAATTGAAAAATGAGCATATAACTTGAATGGACATCTTATACGCTGCAACAGGAGATATGTGAGTGGTCAATAATCCTTTAAAAGTTTTCATCATTAGTTATCAGGGCAATGCAAATTAAAGCCACAGTTTGGTACCACTTCACTCACTTGAATGACTAAAAAAAAAAAACAAACAGATTCCAAGGCAAAACAAATCACCTGTCAGTACTAAATGTCATTGAGACTGTGGAGCAATTGAAACTGAAAAATTGCTCATGGGAGTCTAAAATAGTTCAACCACTTTGGAAAAAAGTTTTGGCTTTTTTTTTTTTTTTTTAATGAAGCCAAGCATACAGAATGCTCCCAAGATTCCTAGAACTAGGTGTATATGTCCTATGAATTTCCGTCCCCTTGAGTATGGTTATGATTGTGAATATGATGGAACAGTGACTGCCTTGATGAGATGACATTATATATGACTGACCTAGCCGACTAGAGTGAGATTCTTCTGCTGGCTTTGAAGATTTTAGCTGCCATGTTGTGAGTTGGCCACATGGTTAAGATCTGTGGGGCATCCTCTAGGAGTTAAGAGTAATCCCTGGCCAACAGCCAGCAAGAAAATGGGGTCTTTAGTCTTAAAACTGCAAGGAACTGAATTTTGCCAACACCTGAATGAATGAGCTTGAAAGAGAACTTCCAAGTGTGAGATGTGCATCCAACCTCAGCTTGATCTCAGTCTTACAAGATCCTAAGCAGAGAATTCTGTTGTGCTGTGCAGGCTCCAGGCCTACAGAAACACTAAAATATTACATGAGTACTGGTTTAAGCTGCAATATTTGTAGTAATTTGTTACACAACAATAGAAAACAAATACATGCTTGTTGTGTATCATCTCTTTTTTGGCTGTACTTTATGCAATAGTTTTCTCTTGCAGATCATTTGAACTCTTTTTATTTCAGCTTTGTCTCTCTGACAATGTGACATTCAAATTGTAAAACCCTGTTTGGTATATCTGTAGTGAAGGAGAAATTGAAGTGGCCCATTATGTTATGATTAATCCCTGTCGCCATAGAGTAGAAATACCAGGCTTGCAAATTATCATGTCCTTGTACCCAGGCACTGTATACCTTATACACGTATCTAATTTGATTCACATTCCAAGCAACGTTTTATAATTAATTTCTTTGGGTTCTTACCTCCACCAAACATATGTCTCTTTAGATTATGGTTTCCCGTCTCTATTAGCTCATATTTTCTCCCAACATAGAAGCTCATTTACTTATTAGTAGCATAGAGATCTAATCTCTCAGACCTCTCTTTTCTATTTCTCTGTTCTTAATGGTGCATTACAAAAAACCTCGGGCGCATTTAGAAACATTTCAAAGACTTGCATTTATTAAAATGACCAAGTATTTTATTCATGAAAATTGAAATAGGACTAAAGTGATTTTAAGTGAGGATCCAAAATGCCTTCTTTAAATATACAGATTACATTAATATGCTTTTAACTTACTCCTTTGAGTTATTCAGCTTTCACTTCTCTATCCAGGACTCAGCAGATAACTGAATATCAATTTCCAACAGGAACAAAAGGTCATCAATGAAAACCTTTTAGAAAAGAGCTATTATCACTACTTTACCACCTTTAATCAAGACTTTTGCTCAGGCTCATCATTAAACAATACTTCCTGTTGAGCTAGATTTCAGCTGTATTAATGTGATTCTGTTCATATGCCATCCAATTTGGAGTAATGTTTTGACTATAGATTTTTGAAGACTATTTCATTCAATGTTGGATCAGTGGGAAGGGTGTTAGAATAGAATTCAGGCATCTGGACTCTTGCTTTGACTATCTCACCTATCCATACATACTATATATACCGGGGGTGCCAAAAAAATGTATATACGTAACTTGTATTCATCTTTTGTTATTGGTATATATTGAGTATTACAATTTTAATACAGTTTGTCTCTTTCTTAAAATGTGTATACTTTTCTCTCTCTCTCTCTCTCTCTCTCTCTCTCTCTCTCTCTCTCTCTCTCTCTGTATGTATACCATATCTATATATATGTGTGTATATATATACATATATATGTGTGTATATGTATATACATATATATATATATATATATATATACACACACACGTATATATCATTGACCACAATTGTAGCTGACTGTGTTTTGTGGATTTGTTTAATATCTAATAAAACAGAGATACATGAGGTCACAGATGACTATCTTGCTCCCAAGTATAGTTCTAGCAGATAGTATACTGCTAGTCATAGAATGGACACATTCCAATGTTTGCTGAAATGAATGAAATACCTCTTGAATTAAAGCAATTCAGGCACCAAATTAGATGTTCTTTCATTATCTCATGTATTTCTCACATCTTACAGAATAGGTAATAAATATCCCACTTATGGATTTAAAATGTTTTTCCATTAAATTGTTTGTGTTTATGAGTTTTTGGTTGCTTGTTTGTCTTGTTTGTGTGTTGCTTTCAGTTTTATAGCCCACATATGAGTGAAATCATATGGTTCTCGACTTTTTCTGTCTGACTTATTTTGCTTAGCATGATAATCTCAAGATACATCCATGTTATATGTAGACAATGGCAGTATTTCATCTTTTCTTATGGCCGAGTAATACTTCATTGTATATATGTACTACATCTTCTTTATCCAATCATTATTGAAGGATACTTTGGTTGTTTCTGTGTCTTGGCCCCAGTGAATAATGCTGCAATGAACATAGGGCAACTTATATCTTTACAGATAAATGTTTTCAGATTTTTTAGGTGCATACCTAGAAGAGAGATTGCTGGGTCATATGGTAATTCTATTCTTAATTTGTTGAGGAACGTCCATATGGTTTTCCATAGTGGCTGTACCTGTTTACATTTCCACCAGCATAAGGGTTCTTCTTTCTCTACAACCTCTCCAGTACTTGTTATTACTTGTCTTGTTGATAATAGCCATTCTAACAGGTGTGAGGTGGGATCTCATTTTTGTTTTGATTTGCATTTCCCTAATAGCTAGTGAAGTTGAACATTTTTTCATACATCTGTTGACCATTTGTTTGTCTTCTTGGGAGAAGTGTCTGTCCAGGTCTCTGCTCATTTTTGAATTGGATTGTTTTTTTGTTGTTGTTGTTGTTGTTGAGTTGTATGAGTTCTTTATATATTTTGGACATTAGCCCTTTATCAGAGGCATCGTTTGCAAACATCTTCTCCCATTCAGTTGGTAGCCTCTTTGTTTTGTTGATGGTTTCTTTTGCTGTGCAGAAGCTTTTTAGTTCAATATAGTCCCATTCATTTATTTTAGCTTTTACTTCCCTTTCCTTTGAGGTCAAATTCATAAAATCCTCTCTGAACCCAAGGTCCATGAGTTTAGTACTTTACCAAAGGGGAAAAGAGGAGTGGGGGTGGTAGAAGAGGGTAAAGGGGGTTAAATATATGGTTATAGAAAGAGAACTGACTCTGGGTGGGTGCAATATATAAATGATGTGTTATAGAATTGTATACTTGAAACCTGTATAATTTTACTGAACAATGTCACCTCAGTAAATTTAGTAAAAATTAAATGTTTTTTTCTTGCTTATGTAGTTTCTAAGCAAAAGCACCAAAATTCAAAATCAGATCTGTGGAGCCAGCTTGGCAAATTAAGGCTGGGAACATAGGAATTAACTCTGTTAGAGAATTAGGCAATGGACCTAAGTGAAGGTTTTTTTTCTATTTTCAACAAGGTCAGATTGGAGTATGGAAAGTGCAGTTTTAATGTGGTACCACAAGGTTCCTGGCTCTTCTTGTGCACAGGCTTTCTCCCAGTTATTCAGTTAAACACTAATGTAGGTGACACCGTGAGGAAATTTTGCAGAAGTAATGAAGTCCCCAAATGAGTAGACTTTAAAATCTAGAGATTATTCAGGTAGGCTTGTCCTAATATCATGAGCTCTTTAAAACCTGAGAGTTTATTCTGTTTGTTTGCAGAAGTGGAAGTCAAACAGATGTACACCAACTGTCCTAGAAGAAACCAAATGTTCATGTTGCAAACAGCCTATGAGGGCCTCAGGACAGGGAACAGTGGGCAGACTCTAGGAACTGAAAGTGGTCTAACCTGCTGCTAGAATGAAAATGGGGACCTCCTGTAGCTGCAAAGAAATGAGTTCTGCCAACAACCGCTGAGCTTGAGATGACCACCCCGTGCCGATATAAGAACTGCAGTATGGCCAAATCTTGATTTTAGCCTAGTGAGATGGTGAACAAAGATCCAGTCATTCTGTGACTAGACTTCTGATAAACAGAACTGGGGAATAATAAATCGGTATTGTTTTAAGCAGCTACATTTGTGGTAATTGTCATGCAACAATAGAAAAGCAATAAATAGGGAATGCCTTCAACTTACTGGAAATTATTTTGGGAGTTGTGAGCACTGATTTGATTTCATGTCGTATTAGAGAAAAGGGCAAAAAATGGTACCAATAACAAACAACTATCAGTTAATGACAATATACCAGATTGGGGTTCTGTTCTGTAAAGGAAATGATGTTGGGGTGCTTCAGAAGGGCTTGACCTCCTTATAACCTTCCTGGAGGTTTATTTTAAAAGTGCATGCTTTTCTCTTTGTATATATCTAACCTTTGCCAATTACTCTCTTTGTCATTTGATTGGGTGTAATAGGCATACTGCCCTTTGCATAAGATTGTTTTGAGGATCGATTGAATAAAAATCTTCACAATTAACTGTTATAAATGAAGAGGCTAAAGATTTGAAAGGTTGTTGAATTGGCCCGTTTTCTTTCTAATACCATTTTGTGTTTAAGGGCTCTCTTATTTTAAAAAAACAGGACTTTCTGTTCTTTCACTCAGTTATGCTGTGAACCTAA
Source organism: Rhinolophus sinicus (assembly GCF_036562045.2). NCBI lineage: Eukaryota > Metazoa > Chordata > Mammalia > Chiroptera > Rhinolophidae > Rhinolophus > Rhinolophus sinicus. The sequence continues at coordinate 112,663,566 of NC_133756.1, forward strand.
AACTACCTCGCAAAATAGTCTATGAAAAAAAATTATGAAACAAACTAAAATTATCAAGAGGAAAAAGGAATGTAGTATAAGCCTGTAAAATAATGACAGAGTATTCAATCTCTGATTGAGAATTCTAATAATGTTAATCATAGAGGGGGATGGGAGAGAGGGAGATGTAGAATGGAAGGGTGGGGAGTGGAGGGAAAAGGAGGGGAACAGGGGGCAAGTAAAAGAATGTGAGAGAGGGTGGGAAGTAGAAAGAGAATGGCTAACATTGGGAAAAGTATGTAACCTCTCTTAGCTTCAGGTTCCCTTCTATAAAATTGGTATAAAGTCACATTTCATAGACTTGTTGTGAGTATTATAGCTAATGTATCTAGCTCATGCTTAGTCCATGAAAATGTGTTAGTAAATGATGTCTTCTTTTTATCCTTATTAGGATTTAGTACATTTCACAAGGGAAAAACATTACCAAGACAATCGTAAGTGGAGGATGTATTCTCACAAAAGTACTCATATAGGGTATGTATTTCTTAATTTTGGATTAGGCTTAAACAAAGATATGTCATAGGCACAGAACAGTTGTTACAGTTAGAGTTCATATTGAATACATACCATTTCAGGCTGAGAATTTTCTTTTAAAGTACATATAAACTGGAACAAGTAACAAAAGTGTCTGAATGAATTTGGCTTAAAGAATAAATAAATTTATCTCGCATAATGGTGACAGAAGACTAGTTTGAAAGAGATCCTGTCAGGACTTTGACTCCACTTCTCTGTTTCTTTTTTACTCATATGTTGAGGTAAGTAGGAAGTAGACTTTAGAAAGTCTGGTCATCAAATTCAGAACCATTTTTTAAAGACACAAAAAGATTCTCTCTTCCTACGTCTCAGGAGAAATGCAAATATAAATGCACAAAGTAATAAGGGCAATACCCTTCTGAGTTTGGTCTTCCCCACGTGCTTAAAGGCAGAGTAGACATGTAATAATATAGGTTATTTTGAACAACTCTATTGTAAGTGGCTTATAATAAAGTATAATAACTTTATTATAAGTGGCTTATCATTTGAGTGGCTGCACTTACTTTTTTAGTAACTTTCATCTCTATAAGCCTTAGTGCTATCCATATAAAACAGGGAAACTCATAATAATTACTACCCAGTGTTGCTGGGGTAATCTAAGACATAGTCCACATGAAGACATTTCAAAATACAAATGTAAGAGGAAACATTGCTAAAAATTAGGCTGTTTTCTTTTCCTATTTTGCTTTTATGGAATCAACACTATTCTTCTGAATAATTGTCAGTACATTTTATTCTGAAACACTTGCATGAATAAAAGGCATAAATTATCATATCCAGGTTAAAGGGATAATATGCCCTTTGATTATACTGTTCTAGTACTTTCACTTCAAATTACTACTATTTTGTTTTTATTTATCTTATCTAATAGTAATCAGTAAGAATCAATATGTTCTTGAATTACTTTTGGCATTCTGAGTTAATAAATATCTCACAAGTTAATGCAACTTGCTTCTTTCTTTTGGTACAATTTATAAAAAGAAAAAAAGATTCACCAGAATTTATAAGAATAAAACAAATTCAGTAATTTTTGGGCAACTAATCTAGTGAGTAATAAAGAAACAAAAGCAGTTTTAATCAATATTTTTGGTCTTATTAAGAATGATACATTTGAATGTAACTAATATCACTTGACTTTTCTATGATTTCCCTTGACATTTTAAAAAAAATTTAATCTTAGAATTTAAAACCAATTGAATTAACAGATTCACTGTTTTGGGAAACAGAATATATAGCTATTATATGTCATTCTCTAGTATTAATTCTAAAGTCTTGTCAGATTCCCCAGACATGTCCCCACGTGTGTCTACATTATTTTCTTTTTCCCCATAAGTCTGTACCGTTGAGGTTCCCAGCATGCCTAGGAGCTAAGACCCCTGGAAGAATGACCTGACGTATAGAATGAGACAAAGTGGGGATATAAGCAGAGGTATGAACCAACATTACTTGTTCCTTTGAGTGAAATGATCTTTTCCCAAAACGCTTTCAGATCCCTTTCCCTATTGCAAGTACCTATTTGCTAAGATAAGTGTGTTTGTGTCAAGCTAGCAACTACTGTATCGATGGTAAGTGACATGGAATAGAAAATGGAAATACCATGTGATACATTCAGGGGTAAAGATCATGAGATAAGCACTTTTATTATTTATAGAAATAATAGTGAGTGATTATTAGATGTTTCCCTTCCTGCAGTGCAGAGGGGATCAGAGAACATGGAACCTGGTTCTTCTAGTTACAGTAGAAGGGCAATTTCTGGGCATGGTGGAAGTAGAAATTCCAGAGGCCTCTGAGGCAGGGACAAAAAGGGGGAAATCAGTGAGATTTGTACACATAAAGGGATAATTGGAAAGTTTAAGGAACAGAGAGAGCTGGGGAGCATTTTCAGCATCTTCTGTTTTACTTTCAAAAATGGGAAAAATAGAAAAAGTCGTTTTAGTAGTCAATTATGCTAAAAAGGTCTTCCTGATTATTCTCTGATTATTCTCTGTCCTCTGAACTTACTTTACTTTTCTTCACAGCTTTGAAAGTTTTAAGGTTTATTGCTGTGTTGTTTCCATATCTTGGCTATTGTCAATAGTGCTGCAATGAACAATCAGAGTTTTATACATCACTTAAAGAGAGGAAAGTTAGGTAGATAAGGTCAAGGAACGAGGAAGTGTAAAGGCTCAGAGTTGTGCTTAAGCATGAAGTGTTCAGTAACTACAATTAGTTTTATAAGACCAAAGCATGAAATTCAAGATAATGATGTTTAGAGAGAGTGTGTGTGTGTGTGTGTGAGTGTGTGTATGTGTGTGTGTGCACGCGCATGTACGGGAGAAGTTTATTTAATCTCTTGCTAAACATTGGCATATTTCCACATTGGCAGTCTTACTATTACAAACAATGATGAAATACATAGCCTTATACATATATTTTGTTTATGAGCTGGCATATTTTTAGAATAAATTTCAAGAAGTTCAGTTGCTGAAGGGAAAGTGCCAATGGCATTTTGAAGGCTATTGTCAGTTTTCCATAGATAGAATTTGTTCCATTTTTATAATCCCAGAAGCAAGCAAGACCTGGACAGTTTGTCCCACAGCCTGACTAACCATGTGTTGGAATACTTCAATTTTTATTAATTTGTGAGTGAAAAATAGTATTGCTGTTCCATGTCTCTTATTTTGAGTGAAGCTGAACATCTTTTTGAATACTTAATGGTCATTGGTATTTATTTTTGTATGACTATCTTTTTATGTCTCTTGGACTCTTTTTCATTGAGTTGTTCTTTTCTTCTAGACTTTTAGAAACTGTTTATATATTTTGGATAACTTTTCTTCTATGATATGAGCTTCAAGTGTTCTTTCCAGTTTAAATTGTATTAACTGTACATTGTTGTGCAACAAATGTCTAGAACTTTGTCATATTGCAAAACTGAAAATATGTATTCATTGAACAATTCTCTTTTTCCTCCTCCACCTAGCCCCTGGCAACCACCACACTACTTTCTGATTCTAAGCGTTTTACTTCCTTAGATACCACATAAAAATGGAACATTCAGTATTTGTATTTTTGTGACTAACTTATTTCACTTAGCATAATGTCTTCAAGTTTTATCTGTGTTGCATGTGACAAGATTTTCTTTTTTTAAAAGCTAAATAATATTCCATTGTATGTATATATCACACTTTCTATATTCATTCATCCATCGATGGACATTTAGGTAGTTTCTACCTCTTCAAATTGGAAATAATGCTACAATGAACATGAGTGTGCAAATATCCCTTCAAAATTCTGTTTCCAATACTTTTGGATACACTCCCACAAGTAAGATTGGTGGATCATATGAGATTTCTATTTTTATTTTATTTTTCTATTAAAGTTTATTGGGGTGACAATTGTTAGAAAAGTTACATAGATTTCAGGTATATAATTCTGTATTACATTATCTATAAATCACATTGTGTGTTCATCATCCAGAGTAGTTCTCTTCCCATCACCGTATATTTGATCCCCCTTACCCTCATCTCCCACCCCCCACCCCCCATACCGTCTGGTAACTACTAAACTATTGTCTGGGTCTATGAGTTTTTGTTTCTCATTTGTTTGTCCTATTCTTTTGTTGTTTTCAGTTTCTATACCATATATCAGTGAAATCATATGGTTCTCTACTATTTTTGTCTGACTTATTTCGCTTAGCATTATAATCTCAAGATCCATCCATGTTGTCCCAAATGGTCCTATTTCATCTTTTTCTTACCACTGACTAGTATTCCATTGTGAATATATATCACAACTTTTTCTTTTTTTAAAAATATTTTATTGGGGAAGGGGAACAGGACTTTATTGGGGAACAATGTGTACTTCCAGATCTTTTCCAAGTCAAGTTGTTGTCCTTTCAATCATAATTGTGGAGGATGCAGTTCAGCTCCAGGTCCAGTTGCCATTGTTAATTGCAGGGGGCGCAGCTCACCATCCCTTGTGGGAGTAGAACCGGCAACTTTGTAGTTGAGAGCCCACTGGCCCATGTGGGAATCGAACTGGCAGCCTTCGGCATTAGGAGCATGGAGCTCCAACTGCCTGAGCCACTGGGCCGGCCCCCATAACTTCTTTATCCATTCATCTATCAAAGGACCTTTTGGTTGTTTCCATTTCTTGGCCACCATAAATAAAGCTGCAATGAACATTGGAGCACACTTGTCTTTATGCATAAACGTTTTCAGATTTATTTATTTATTTATTTCAGATTTTGTGGTTATTTATTTGGGATTTTTCTTGTTTCTTGAGATAGGCCTGTAATGATATAAATTTCCCTCTTAAAATTGCTTTCGCTGCATCCCAAAAATTTTGGTAAGATGTATTTTCATTGTCATTTGTTTCTATGTATCTTTTGATCTCTCCTCTAATTTCTTCTTTGATCCAGTCATTCTTTAAAAGTATGTTGTTTAATCTCCATGTATTTGTGTTTTTTCCTGCTTTCTTTTTGCAGTTGATATCAAATTTCAAAGCCTTGCGATCAGAGAATATGCTTGGTGTGATTTCAATGTTCGTAAATTTGCTGAGGCTGATTTTATGTCCCAATATATGATCTATCCTTGAGAATGTTCCATGTGCACTAGAAAAGAATGTATAGTCTGATGTTTTAGGATGAAATGCTCTATATATGTCAATGATGTCCATTTTATCTAATGTGTCATTTAGGGCTGCTATTTCATTATGTATTTTCTGTTTGGATGATCTACCCATAGCTGTCAATGATGTATTTAAGTCCCCTAGTATAATTGTGTTTTGGTCAATTTCTCCCTTTAGTTCTGTTAGTAGTTGCTTGGTATATTTCAGTGCTCCCTGATTGGGGGCGTAAATATTGATGACTTTTATGTCTTCTTGTTATATAGTCCCCTTTACCGTTATGAAATGTCCATCTTTGTCTCTTGTTCCCTTTTTCACCCTGAAGTCTGTTTCATCTGATCATTATGGCTACACCTGATTTTCTCTGTGTACCATTTGCTTGGAGTGTCAATTTCCACCCTTTCACTTTGAGTCTATGCTTGTCCTTGTAGCTGAGATGTGTCTCTTGGAGACAGCATATGGTTGGGTTTAGTTTTTTGATCCAATCTGCTACTCTGTGCCTTTTTATTGGTGAGTTCAGTCCATTTACATTTAGGGTGATTATTGATATGTGAGGATTTCCTGTCATTCTATCTTTAGTTTTCTGGTAAGGCTGTGTCTCCATTGTTTCTTTGCCTTTTTGTTGTTGTCTATTATTTCTGTGTGGTGGTATTCTATGATGTTTCCCTCTGTTTCTTCTTTTATTACAGTATATATTTCAATTCTGGATTTTTTTTGAGTGGTTACCCTTAAGTTTATGTAAAAGAAAGTTTGATATTTAGAGTATTCCATTTTCTTCAGCATGTTTACTTTCTCCTTTCCCATGTTCCGGTTCAGGCCTTTACTCTCCCCCTTTTTATTTTTTGGTTGCCACAAATTGTCCCTGTTGATGGTGGTCAAATAGCCTTCTTTAGTATTTCTTGTAGTGCAGGTCATGTATTAGAAAATTCCCTCAGCTTCTGTATGTCTGGAAAGGTCTTTATTCCTCCTTCATATTTAAAGGATATCTTTGCTGGATATATTATTCTTGGCTCATGATTTCTCTCTTTCAATAGTTTGAATATTTGGTTCCACTCCCTCCTGGCTTGTAGAGTTTCTGCTGAAAAATCTGATGATAATCTAATGGGCTTTCCTTTGTAGGAAACTCCAGTCTTCTTTTCCCTGGCTGCCTTGAGGCTTCTTTCTTTGTTGTTGATTTTAGACAGCTTCAATACAATGTGCCTTGGAGAAGGCCTGTTGGGATTGAGGTAATTAGGTGTTCTATTTGCTTCTTGGATTCGAGGATCCAGTTCTGTGCACAAGTTTGGGAAGTTCTCATCAACAATTTGTTTGAATATATTCTCTGTTCCCTTCTCTCTTTCTTCTCCTTCTGGTATGCCCATTATTCTTATATTGCTCTTTCTGATGGAGTCAGAAAGTTCTTGTAGAGTTCTTTCATTTCTTTTAAGTCTCAAGTCTCTTTCTTGTTCCATCTGTGTAATTTCCAGGTTTCTATCTTCAAAGTCACTGATTCTTTGCTCCATCTGGTCAACTCTGCTACCTAAGCTGGTTATTTCATTCTTAATTTCTTCTATTGAGTTCTCCAGAAATTCTATTTGGTTCTTTTTTAAAATTTCAATCCCTTTCGTAAAATGCTCATGTTGTTCTTTGATTGTGTTTCTGAGTTCATTAAACTGTCTTTCTGTGTTTTCTTGCATCTCATTGAGTTTTTTCAGAGCTGCAATCTTGAATTCTCTTTCATTTAAGTCACATATTTCCGTATCTTTAAGTTCCTTTTCTGGAGACTTTTCATTCTTTCTGAGTTGTCTTTTTGCCTTGGTTATTCATGGCAATTACTGATTTATTATTTCTCTTCCTAGACATCTACAGGAGTGGCTTCCACAACAGGTTGATAGGAAGAGGTCTTTCTCTTGTTTTCCAGTACTTGTTGGTAGAATGTTTTATTTTCTCTCCGACTGCAGGCTTTTTTTTCTCTCTCACACGGTAGTGCTATGTTTTCTCTGCACTATTCCAGCTTCTCACACAATGGCGGGATTCCCTGGGTTACAGGCTTCTCCTCTGTTAATAGTTCGCCTGCGTCACAGGGCAGCAGTGTCCGTGTGGGTATGCGGAGAGCTTTTGAAGTTCCAAAGCTCTTCCTGCACCAGATTCAGAGCCCATATATTTCAGCAGTTCTGTTTACTCCTGCAGGGATCCGCCCAGATAAGTGGGGTCAGGGGTGGGGTGAGTTGTGAGAGGTGGCCCAGAGCAATGGGGGCGACTACCACCACAGCTGGTCCTGCTTCCACAGCTCCCTGCCCTTTGCCAGAACTACTTGGGCTGCGAATCTGTGTCTGCTACCATAGTTCTCAGAACTGTGAATATTCTGTTCTTTTGATCTGACACCGCTACTGTTCTGCTTCTAGCACTGGGCAGGTGGGGGCGGGGCGAGCTCTGGGATGGTAGGGAGGGGCCGACTAGGCTCAGTGCCTAAGGCTTCCGTTCGCTGCTTGTGAGGGCCTAAACCACCATTTCCAGCCTTCTTCCCTCAGTCTTCCCTCCGAGGTCTCTGCCGTGAGCGTTGTGTTCAGCTGTGTTATATGCTGTCCCCTCAGCCCTGTGGGCCATAAGCGGAGCCCTAGCAGTGCGAGTTCTTCCCTCTCCTGCAGCTGCAGTAGTTCCAGGATGCAGCGAGCTCGGAGCAGTAAGCTAGGTCTGTGTCCTGCGCCCATGCGTCCCTGTCTCTACACTTCTCCCTTCCCTCCTCCCCACCTTTAGATGATTTCAATAGTGTGTCTCTTAGTCTTGCCTGTCTGCTGCTCAGGGAGTCCTTTGTGGAGTTATAGATGTTCATTTTGTTGTAAATTCCAAGTGAGATTTCAAGAGGCTCACCTCACGTGCCATTTTTATGATGTCATCGCCACCACCACTTCATTTTTTGTGACATGTGTGTCTCAGAAATCTTGTGTTTTCTCATGTACATGAAAAGTAGTATGGATACTCATCACTTATGAGTTATTGAGTACCTTTGTAGAATAATTTCTGATAATCAATTACAATGGCACGTAAATATGTCAGATATAGGCAGCTACAGTTTTTGAACTTTAAAAATTTTTTAAATCTTAGATAAAGCAGTTGTCATCTTTGTCTTGTCCTAGCTTTTTACCTATAAAATTAATGATTATATGCGAGAATTAGATCACTATCTCCTAACATTTTTATTATTTTTCCAACCATATACTTTGAAAAATATTCCCATAAAATTGAATTTATTAATTAGTAATGATTTAAATTTGTATCAACCATAGAATAATTTTTCTTTTTTTACATATTGCCATTCTAAGTTGATAGAAATATACTGTGATGATTTTTCTATCTTATGGATCTTAAGTAAGTATATGATTTTCTTGGGGAAAAATTTGAAAATGTCTTCAAGAATACTGACAGTAGCTAAAGAATCACTAGAAATATGAAAATACAAGACTGGGAACCAGTGGACTAATGGTACCTAAAATGTCTTCTAATTTTAAGAATTTGTGAATCTTTTATCTGTACCATGAATGATAATTTGCAGAATGCCAAAGTTTTGGTTGAAGATAACTATGAATTTTATATGTAATTGCTAGTCTCCATAGTAGTTCTACAAAAATATAATAAAGGTTTTAAAATGCATATATTTAAATATATAGATACAGATACAAAGAGATATATATCTTTTTATTATTGTAGATCTTAGGGGTGAATGACAAGCAAGGTTTTTAACTCAAGATAATGATTTTGTTGGTATTACACTTTCCAAAGTAAAATTTGTACAATTATTCACTGAAATTCAGTGAATTTTCAGTGATTTAGAAAAATGTTCAAGTAAGTAGGCAAAAGGAAATGAGTGACTTGGTTGACTTTCAATATAGAAAAAAAAAGAGAGAATAAAGAAAGAAAGAAGGGAAGGAAGGAAGGAAGGAAGGAAGGAAAGAAGGAAAGAAAGAAAGAAAGAAAGAAAGAAAGAAAGAAAGAAAGAAAGAAAGAAGGAAAGATCAATATCTGAAAAGTTTCATTTGGTTTAACTAAACTATGTTAAAAATTCTGTCATTCAGTCAATTATTCCAGGTAGGCAGATGCAATTTTCAACCATGTTACAAGGATCCCTGGTGCATTTTTCATCTAATCTTCTATAGATTGAACTTCACCAACTTGCTGACGAATTGAACACCAGAGATTAAAAAGAAAAAATACCTCTTGAACTTTTCTCAGGCACGTTTTTCTATGGTGACATAGAAAAATTATTTTGTATATTAAAAGAGACAGAGTACAAAATAGGCTTTCAGGAAAATGTAATATGTAGAAAAAGCTCAAGATCATAAAGAGGACCTGGGTTCCAGTGGCATGTTGGCATACACCAATTGTATGAACTTGGGAAAATTATTACTCTTTCTGAATCTCATATTCTTCAAATCTAAAATGGAGAGGGTAATAAGGTGGGCATTCTTTCTTAATAGACTTCCACTTAACTAACTGATTCAGTTAACCACCTTTCTCTATATCCTTTGTAAACCATACTAATTGGTGGCAAAATTTTCTGAACTCTTGTTGCTGGTAGACTATGCTTTAGTGTGCCCATATAGCTTTTCGGCAAAAATAGTGTTTGCATACCAAGGTTCAGGTGTTTTATCTCCCTTAAAACTATATACGTGATTGTATTCAGTATTGTACTTCTATGATTTAATTACTTTTACATCAATTTATGTGATATAAACATATAAATAGTTTTGACTGCTTTAGAAAGACACAACAATTGTACAATGTTGTATGGGTGAGGCAATAGGAAATATTATAAATATATAGGGTTTGGCACTCAGTTTCACAAATATTTTAAATTATCAATCCATTTCAAAATAACAAAAGCTAGACATTAACAAAGATCAATAAGGGATTCATGCAAGAATAGTCACTAGAATCCAATCAGTAGGCAAGAAAAAATAAAAGGCCTCAGTCCTATATAAATATCTTTTAAATGATTTAAGTTAAAATGAAATATTAAAATATTACATAAAATGAAAACATTTAAAATAAAATATTACATAAAATGAACTATTAAAATATTAAAATGAGTTATTTAAAATGATAATGATATTGGAATAAGTGATCATGAAATACCATTGCTATGTTGCATAATATTGAGACACAAAAATAATTTAAAGTCAGTGGAACGTCATAAAGCAGATGGAGCCAAGAAAAGAGTTTACTCTTGAAAACTGCAACTGCAACAGCTAAGAACTATGAGTCTGTGGCTTTTTTTCCCCCCAGAAGATATTATCCAATCTCCTGATACTGGCAGCAGGAAACCATAGCCAGATCAGCTTGAAATGACAAAGACAGAGAGCGAAATGAACCCGAAATCTGTGCACCAACTTTGTAAATCTCTGGCTGTATACTATAATATGTAAATGAGGGGGGGACACTAGGGCCCAGAGTAAAACAGAGAATAGAGAGAACCCTAACGTTGACAGAGCTACATAAGTTGAAACTTTTGAGTTTTCTACTTTCTGAAATGACTCCAAGGGGTCACAGATGTTGCATTAGCAAACAGACTTCAAGGCATCTATCATGAGGTGTGATCAAACAATACGGTGAATGTTGAAATAAAAAAAAAATGTTACAGTGTAAGACACATTGCCATTAATCCTCCTCAAAACACTACTCCTAACTTTGAGCACACGTACCCCATCGTTCTTGCCATTTTCTGAAGCAGTTCTAGAAGTCCTCTTTCGTGAGTGTCTTTAGTTGTGCTGTCCTTGCTGCCTTGATGTCCTGAATCATTTTGACTTTGGGGAACAGCCAGAATTCACACGGTGCCACGGAGCCATATCTGGTGAATAAGGTGCATGAGGACACACTGTAATATTTTTATTTGACAGAAATTTCTGAACCAGAAGCAGTGTATGGCACGGAGCCTTTTTGTTGTGATCAAATAATATGGTGAATGCTGCTGCTGAGTGCCATACAAGGGAAAGGCAGGGATCTTCAATACAGGAAGTGGCACGTTGATCCTTAGTAACAGTGTGTGACAAGTTTCAACTTGTTCAGTGCAGTCAGTTGGGTGTGAGCTATGGTTGAGAGAAGGTGTGTTTTAAAGCGTGCTGTAAATCATACTCCATCATGACAATGCTCCATGTCACACATTGCTTCTGGTATACAACAATTTTCTGTCAAATAAAAGCATTATGATGTGTCCTCATACACGTTATTCACTGAATCTGGCACCGGCGACTTCTGGCTCTTCCCCAAAGTCAAAATGACTCAGGACATGGAGGCAGCCACAAACGTGCAACTAAAACACTCATGAAAGAGGGCTTCCAAAACTGCTTCAGAAGTGGCAAGAACAATGAGATAAGTGTGATCAAAGCAAGGGGGAATATTTTGAGGAGGATTAATGACAATGTATCTTACACTGTAACAATTTTTTTATTTAAAAATTCATCATATTGTTTGATCATATCTCATATAAATATAAAAGAATAGATATTCAAGGAATTAAAGAAAAAATCATTTTTAAAAAAGTTTTTATTTAATTTATTGGGGTAACATTAGTTAGTAAAATTATATAGGTTTCAAATATACATTTCTATAATGCATTATCTATATATTGTATTATGTGCTCACCACCCAGAGTCAGTTCTTCCATCACCATACATTTGACCCCCTTTTCCCTCTTCTACCACCCCCCTCCTCCCTAACCCTCTGATAACCGCTAAACTGTTGTCTGTTTCTATGAGTTTTTGTTTCTTTGCTTGTTTGTCTTATAAGTGAGTAGAAAATCTCAACAGATAAATGGAAACTACTGAAAAAAGAAATCCTAGACCTGAAAAGTACCATAACCAAAAAAAAAAAAAATAAATAAAAAAAAAAAAAAAATAAAAAATAAAAAAGTTAGGTGGTTAAAAAACTTTGAAGATCAGAGAAGAGTTAGTGACCATGAAAATAAATCTGTTGAAATTCAGAAATGTGATGAAAACAAAGTAAATTGAGGTAGAAGGAACAGAGTTTCAGAGATCTTTGACAATAAATAGAGGTCCAATTTATATGTCACATCTATATATATATACGTATGTCTGATAAAGAGCTTGTACCTAAAATGTATGAAAAACACAACTCAGTAATAGTAAGACAAACTTAAGTAAACATAGACAAAGGATTTGGACAGTCCCTTTACAAAAGAAGATTTAGAGAGGACCAATCCAATAAACATATTAGGCACTGCTCAACATCTTTAGTCATCAGAAAAATGCAAAAATAAAAGCCACAAATGAGCTACCACTACACATCCATTAGAAAAGTTAAACTTTTAAATGAGAAAATCAAGTCTAGAATGTGCAGCAACTGAAATGTTTATTACTGAGGAGAATACAAAATGATACGACTATTTTGGAAAAGTTAGGCAGTTTCTTAAAATTTAAACATAACTCCTAGCATGCAGCATATGTCTCCATATTCTCTTTGGAACAGAGGATTACCTGGGGCATGTTCTTGTCAAGGCAGATACCACAGTCCTAAGAAAACCAGTGGGAACATGTGGTACCTTTGAGGCCTTGGCTGAAATTAGCTTGCTGAAACTCCCATCCTTATTTCATTGGCGTAAACCATGTCACCATAAATATATTGAGGAAATACATTCCACAGTGGTATTTCATATGTAGTCACATAGCAAAAACATTGTAGCAGTTAACTTTAATCCAGGGACAGTGTGAAAAATTATATTTATCACAGACAATATGTTATGACTTAAACAACTTTTAGCATCACTATTTAGTGAAGAAACAGGATAGGAAATGGCACAGTTTTGGTTAATGGATATGAGAGAAGAAGTTTTGGATCAGACCTGAAAAGGGTCTGTGAGTGATTATTCAAGGAAACATGCTTGGTTGAACATTTTCTAAGAGTAGGATAAGGAGCAATGTTTCCCAACTAGATTTTAAGCAATTTCAGTGTCTAGACAGAAATAAACTTTGTGACAGTGTTGGAACTAAAGCTCATCTTTTTTCCCCCAATTTCCGTGGAGTAATCACTAACATTAGCAAATATCTTATAATTTATAAAATGTTTTCTTGTACATTATCTGATTTATTCCTTTAAGAACCTTGAAAGGTAGCATTTATTACTGAAACTCTTTTATAGATGAGCAAATAGAGGATCAGAGAAGTGAAGTGACTTGTCCAAATTCCCATAGTCATAAAAAGATCAAGGCTAGGGGTCAAATCTGTATCTTCTGATGCTAGTCACACAGCTTTCATATTATTTGATAGTTATTAATTCAGATTTGAACACATAGAAAGTATTCAACAAATACTTCCATAATTGAATTTATACAGATGAGCAAATACTGCTCTGGTTCAGTAAGGAGAGAATAAATCTCAAGTCTGAAGGAATTGTTTCCTTTCAAACTCAACTGTTTTTGAATATGCAGGAAAAAAGAAATCTTTACTTTTCTTCAATTTTGCCCATGTATAATCAGAAAATAAGAGCAATTTCTCAAACTTGCAGTGGCTAGCATGTGAAAAAGTCTCTTATTTTTCATGTTGCGATGAAAGCATATAGCATTATTATCCCCATTTTATAAAAGAGGAAACAGATGGCCTATAAGGATAAAATCTTGCCCACTATTACGGCAGCAATATTAGTGGCTAAACTAAAAACCCTACCAGGTCTGTTTGTTCTAATTTTTTTTTTTATAAATTCCATTCCATTTGTCTGTGATTTTTCAGAATATAGCCTCATATGTGGAATTTCTTCATCAACTCTAGAGAATGATTACATTACAAAACCATTTAATTGCAGTAATCTTAATATCTTCATTAAAATTGTGTTACATTCTAGACAAAAATGCCCATGTTTTCTATCAGTTCTTAATGTTTTCAGACTGCTGAGTTCCCATGGGACCTGCTGAAAACATTTAATTAAGAGGTAATTGTTCTAGCATATTTTAATTTTTGCCTTCTTAAGTATTTATTAGTGTAGATCCTTTATTGACTCCTCTTACCTCTTTTTACTTTTAGAAGTGTTAAATTGTCTTGCCTTCATTGTCGTGCAAAAAGCATCATCTTTTGGTTTACCCTGACATTCTGTCTGGGACCCTCCTAGGAAATGGTACATATATAGCAATAGACAAAGGGACAGGAGAGGAAATCCTTCATTCCTAAAATGGTTCTCTTTTTTGCTTTTTGCAACTAGAGAATTATCCCAATGCTCCAATAATGAATTCCCCTATGTATGCTCCACATACATAAAAGAAAGAGTTTTATGTGTAACTATATTGGGACATGCTGAGTAGGACACCTCCCTTTTAATATTCGAATGTACATATAGAATCTCTGAAAAGAACAGTACTAAGAAATTTGGTCAATTTTTAAAATCCTTAATTTAAAGACAAAAAATATCTAAATTTTTCCTCAAGTAAAGAGAAAAGTAACAAAACTCGTTGTGTGAAAGAATGTGATGGGAGAAGAGCAAATCATTTTATCTCTCTCTCTCTCTCTCTCTTCCTGTCTCTCTCTTCTCTTTTTCCTTCCTTTTTTCCTTCCTTCCTTCCTTCCTTCCTTCCTTCCTTCCTTCCTTCCTTCCTTCCTTCCTTCCTTCCTCTCTCTCCTCCCCTTCTCTTACCTTCCCTCTCCTCATCTCTCTCTTTATCTCACCCTCCTTTCTCCTTTCTCTCTTCTCTTAGCTTCCCTTCTTCACATAAAGAAATATTTATACAATGAAATATTTCTCACCATAAAAAATGAAGTAATGATACATGTGACAACATGGTTGGACCTTGAAAATATTATTGTAGGTGAAAAAAGTCAGCCACGAAAGACCACGTATTGCATGATCTCATTTATTAGAAATGTCCAGAATAGGCACATCTAAACAGACATTAGATTAATAGTTGCCTAAGGCTTGGATGGGGTCAGAAGAGGTGATGGTTTGGGTAGGGGATGGGGAGTAATTACTAATGAGTATGGAGTTACTTTGGGGGTAAAAAAAATGTTTCAAAATTAGTGATGTTGGTTGCAAAACTCGTGGGCATACTGAAAAACACTGAATTATACACTTTAAAATGATGAGTTTTATGGTATGTGAATTATATCTTAACTTGTTATTTAAAAAACTATGTGTGTATATATACATACATATTAGTTTATTAATGCATTGATTGATTTTTTGTAAACCTATTTATTTAAGGATCATGCAGAGCATGGTAACGTATTTTCTTCATAGAGTGTTAATAAAAACAGAAATTTTCCCAGTAGAGTTAGAACATAGCTATTGTTATTCATTTTTATCATAAAATTATCATAATTTATAAACTAAATAAATTTGGTTATTTACGATCCTCCATTTTTTTTTAATGAATCTTTATGTTAAAGACACAGTCTATCTAAGAATTGTCTAAAACTCTGAGGGAGTTTGAATACTCTTTTGTGCCCAAAATACCTAGCTTCGAATTCTGGCTCTGACACTAGAAGTGGGTGTGGTCTTCACCTTCTCTGAATTTTAGTTTATTCAAATATAAAATGAATATAGAAGTCAGGTTTTTGTCGGAATGATATATTTATACAAAGTATTCTTGGTCCTTCACTTAATTTTTCTGAGCTTCAGTTTTTTATCTTCATAATGAGGCTAATCTATCTCATTGTCTATTTATGTAATTTAAATGAGATATTTCAATTGAATCTCTTACTGCAGAGCTTGGCACCATTTGAAAATTATTATTGTTGTTATCACAACACAATTTTTCTCTTACATAAAGCACCCACATCCTAGCACACATGTGCCTCGTATCTTATCTTTGTGTCCTTGTCCTTCTGCTTTCAACTATTTTTTGTTACCCATTTAGTGCCTAGTACATACTCAGCTTTATCTTTTAAAAATTGAGGCTGAAAGAACTAAACTGTATGATGTATCTCTACAGACAAATATAGATAAGTCCATGCACATAGTTCTCACTGTGTTAAATTGTGTGAAGTACAGAGTTGCGCACATCTTCCTGCAAAGAGCCTATTGTGTTGTTGGGGGCTAAGATATATACACACGTAAGTACAATACAAATTGCAAAGTGATCACCATGCAGAGGTGTAAATAAGGAGGAGGAATTTATTTATAGCTGAAGTGATGGGATAGGCCAGGGGGATCAGAGAAATTCGCAAAAGAGGAAAGGTATGGTAGGCAGGATAATAGCCATCCAAAGACGTCCATGTCCTAATCCCTGTTACCTGGAAAATGTTACTTTGAATGACAAAAAAGGAATTCAGGTGGCGTATGGAATTAAGGTTGCCAATCAGCTGATTTTAAAATAGATTATCCTGGATTATCAACTGTAATCACTAGAGTCCTTTAAGTGGAAAAAAAGTGGAGGCAGAAGAGGAGAACCAATCAGAAAAAGATGTACCTGCAGAAGAAAGGCACAGAAAGGAGCAGTGATGCCAGGTCTGAAGACTGCAGTGGGCGGTGATCCTAACAAATGGGTGGCTTCTAGAAGCTGAGAAGGGCACGGAAATGGAGTTTTCCTAGAGCCTCCAAAAAGTACACAGCCCTGCTACCTCTTTGATTTTAGACCAGTGAGATCCATGTTTTACTTCTAACATACAGTACTGTAATATATAGTTTTTTTCTTAAGCCACTAATATTTGGTAATTTGTTACAGCAGCAATAGAAAACCAATACAAAAGGGTATGATGGCATAGTTTCTATCTGTGGAAGTTTATATTTTTGACATAAAGATGACTGTCTCATTCGTTCATCCATTCATTGAACAAATAGTTGTTGAGTATTTTGTAAGCACAATTTCAGAAATTTCAGAGATACTAGTTATAAGTCAGACAAGATTCCTGTCCTCTGAGAGCTCATAGATTAATTGGCGAGATACAATGAACATGTAAACATTTAAGTCAGTAGAAAATTAAAAATCAGAGTGAATACATGTATTCATTTCATGGATACGTATGGAGCCCTACTAGTTTCAGACCTCATGCTAGCCTTAGGGTGTAACCAATAATCATTGAGGGCAGCAAAGCACAGTTCTTCAAAGCAGAGACCCTGAGGCCTCCCAGTCTGGATTCCATTCCCATCTTCTCTGTTTATTAGCTCCTGACCCTGGTCAAGTTACTTAATTTCTGTGAGCCTTAGGTTCCTAATCCAAAAAGTAGAGATAATCATAGTCTCTAAATTCTGGGCTGTTATGAGGATAAAATGAGTTAGAATATTTAGAAAGCACTTGGTGTAGTGCCTGGCTCATCATACATACAATGTGATTGTTTGATAAATTAAAAAACACGATAAAATCAATTTGTCTTATCTGCAAAGAATTCACAGTCTGGGGTGGAGAGATGTACAAATATACAAAAAAAACTATATAGCGTGTGAAATATATTAGATCCAGACATTCATGTACATTGGGACCTAGAGTAATGGGGATTGTAAAAGTATGTTTTTCTGGACAAATGGAAATTTTATGCCTTAATTCTTAGAAAAATACTTTCTTTTTTTCCAAATGGTTCAACCCACTCTGAAAAAGGTGCTGAGTCGGCATCTCCCAAGCAACAGAAGCAGACATGATTGTGACACAAGTTCTTTGTCATCCTCCACATGGTCCAGTGTATAAGAAATGGGAAAAAGACAGTTCATTTTTCATAGCTCCTTCATGTACTTTTTGCGTGGACTGGATTCTCTAATGCTTTATTTCAAGCCATTTCCAGCTTTTCTTTAAGATCAGTATTTCAAACTAACAATAGATTCTGAATGTGTGTGTAGACTTGTATGTGTGTGTGCGTGTGTGTATGCATGTGCAGTTGTGATAGTGTGCTAACATCTAACATCTGTACTACTGATACAATCATGCAAAACAGGAGAGACAGTCTACAGTTCTCTAAAAACAGAAGATGATCAATAGCAAAGCAAATCTTATTAATTTATAAAAGATGTAACTACATTAAGCACAGGGAAAAAAAATAGATGGTAGAACAGGAGGAAGAAAAAAATACACCCAGGTGATGGGCCCTTGAGATGTCCAACAACCGAATAAGAATTTTCAGAGCCTGCTGTTTTTTTCTTTCTTCCTTTGAAAAAGGAAAGTACAACAATGCCATTCAAGGTACAAATATAATATGTTTATAGGCAAGGAACACCTCTTCCTTAGACACCACCTCAGCAAAACAACATCTTTCCGTTTAATTACCTTTCTGTCCATCAATCCCACAGGGGTATGTAAAATGCCACTGCAGGCAAGGGAGTGGTCAAGAGGTAATCCTAACAGTGGGAATCCAGTGAATTCATTAAATTATCCTCCTGGAACTGCAATGAAACCAGGAGGAGAAAGATTGAGGAGCAGCTAATTTTGGAATCTTCAGAAAAAAAGTAATATGGTAGAATTGAACTCTCAGTATTAATAAGCTTGGAGGTTCAGTTCAGACCCCTAGTGTAATCTAGCCCCCAGCTTGAATTTCAGAGTCAGTGCTTTTATTAGTATCACACATTCACAAGCATTGCTTCCTCCTCCTTCCGTTCGATCTCCAGTTCGGCTGTCTCTACCTCTCTGTGACATGCCTTCACACCTTCATGTGCTTATCTCACCTGAAATACCTTTCCCACTTCTTTTCTGGACTTTTGACACATAACTATCCATCCATTGGCTATTCCTGCAGCTCACTCAATATTTCATTTATCCAGTGATGTAACTGAATGGCTTGTCATAGAACTTATGCTACCATTCATTCATTCAGTGCTCCCCGTGTACCAGGCTCTGGAATTATGCCTTGGCATACCTTATCTTGTCTATTCTTGAAAGTTATCATATTATACATATTTTATCCAATTGTGTATTACAATCACATGGTGAGGAAATGTCAGGGAAAGGACTTGAACACTCTTGTTGAACTCTAATGTCTATGCCTTAGAGCCTTAACCACGGAGCTCTATGGCTGATAGTGCCGAGAACAGGTCTTGGGGATATGGAGCTCAAACCAGCCAGTCCCTGTCTGGAGGGCTTTCAAGCTCGGGGGGCCAGACAGGGAAACTGATGATTTCTATACAGTGGACTGAGAGCCACAGTGGGGGGAAAAAGGTTGGTTTGGAGTACAGAGGAGGAAAGGATCTTGGCAAGCTTTTGAATGTAAGTGTGATTGGTATGTGCTTTGTTAGAAGTTTTCAGTACATCTTAAAGGAATACAGAGCTGGGACATCTAGAACACTCCTGTGATGTGAGAGGTCAGCGATGACATTGAAGAGTGGGTGACCCACGCTATGTGCTAAAGGAAAAATGGAATTATCAAGGAATAAAAACGAGGGAGGATATTCCAAACAAAGGATAGAATTTACTTGAAGGCAAGGAGTCATGAAACAGCAAAGGGAAGAAATGATTTTTTTTGGTGGGGGAGGATGTGAAGGAAATAATACTTTTGGGGGCATGGTAAAAGATGAGAGAAGGTTCAAATTACAAAAGTAATTTTTGCTAAACTAAGCCTTGTAAGCCGTCCTGTAAGATATTAGAAAACTCTGAAGCAGGGAACAGAAATGATCAAATTTAGGGTCTGGGGTAATTCCTCGGTCAGCAATTTGATAGGTGGATCAAAAGGGGAAAGCAGTTACATTTTGAAGACAAGAAGAACAATTAGAGAGAAGTGCTGTGTACAAACAAAAAATATGATAGTGAAATGCAAAAGAATGAGAGAATTTGTAATGGCCTGTGTAAAGGGAACAAAGTTGACTCTCATATTTCTGGCTTGAATGACTGAGTAGTAACAGTAATTGAGGTAGGAAATTCAAGAACAAAAGCTGATTTTGCTGAACCCTATCTCAATGGTAGACATAAATAGTTTGGAATGTGTGTGGCACATTTAAGTTGAGATGCTCAGGAGCTGTTTGAAATTGGAGTTTAGTTAAGATATAGGCAAGAGTATATAGATCAGTAATGTTGGTTCCCTCATTCCTCTATATTTGATGCTAATCTTGTTGTTTCTGTTTTCCTTTTGTAAACAATTCTAATTATGCCTAAACCCATGAGAGGACTTTTAATGTCACATCCTATATTTAATGTGGAGCTACTTGAGTATTAAACACAATACTCCAACAAAATCTCATGTAAACATTTTACAATCATGAACACTTATGCTAGTAAGGAGGGATTTATCTTTTACAGTATTTCTAGCCCCCAAAGAGAACATAAATCCTTTATAATTAATTGTATGCTTTCCCACTCTCCATTTTCTTTTATTGCCACTGGCTTCCTATCTGCCCAACTCAAACTCTGATTACCACCAGGGATACATTTAGATCTCAAAAGAGATTGCTGTTATCACATAAAAGTATTCTCAGTTCTGTATCATGCAGAAAGCTGCTTCCTCAGTCACTGAAAATGTCTTGAATAAGGATCCTCTCTATTCCAGAGTGCCCCAAGCTGAATAGAGGTGACCCAAAGTGGCATTTGCATAGCACCTTACAGAGCTGCGTCACATGCATTGCCTTGGTGTTATCCTTATAACAGATTTCTGAAACAGAGGTTATTGTCACTCCTTGTAAAAAACATTCTCTGAGATTAGCTCTGTGAGAGGCACTGGAAATATGAAGATCATACCTACTGTTCAATAGTTAAAAGTTTAGAGGGGATGACAAGCATAGACATTTACCAAATTGTGTGCTGATACAAGGAGGGCCCTGGAGAGTATAAGGTTTGAGGTAATAGATGAGTGATTTTAGACGATTTCTCAAGAAAGACTGCCTGAACCACTTAGCTTATTTTTACTGTACTAATGGAGCAAAATTTTATCTCAAACCTTGTTTTAAACCTAGACAGGGCTGATTTAAAAAATTAACCTAAAAAATAAACAACAACAAATTAATTTTTTTATCCTAACCCTGGAATTTGTGTAAGTATATGCTACCAATTTCATTTTCTCTAAATGGGAAATTTAATTAGAAACATACTAAAATGAATGTTCTAAATGTTTTCCTCATTTCTCCTATTGTTGTAAAAACTCAAAGGGCCTCTAGAGGTCGCCGATGGGCTAATTTGAGAGTAGGCAGCTTCGTGGTTAGGTTATCTTCTCTTAGAAATAGCCACTGTAAAGGACTATGAGTATATGGGCACTAATACCAGTGGGAAAGAAATCCCCTTTGACTCCTGTCTAGAATTGTAGCCACCCATAAACAATGACCTACTCAATATAATGCTGTTTCTGATGGAAAAATCAGCAACAGTTCCATAGCTAGCATGATCTTCAAGACTTTAGAGAAATCCCCATCAACTGATTGTCGTAAATACCTCCTGAGCACCATTGAAGAACAACACACTGTGACCCTTGACAGAACTTAAATTTAGTAGTAATTTTTTCATTTTCCATATGAGAAACTGAAGCCAGTGAGAAAATGTGATTTGCCCAGTCACTCAAATGGTTAGTTATAGAGCAGGGATTAGAACTAACATATTTTGATGTCCTCTCTGCTCAGTTTTCTTTTCTCTAGTCCAGAGATCCAAACTCTGAGTTTTGTGCAGTTGAGTTTAGGGAACCTTTACTTAGAGACTGACACACGCCAGCCGTATGTTTTGATGAATGCTGAGATGAATTCTGTCTTCTCATCTGGTGAGGACAAGGACGCATCACAGGTAATTATGAAGAGGTTACGTAGTGAAATAGAAGTACTACCTTCTAGGGAACATAGACTGCAATGGGAGCACAAAAAGGCATCTGTCCAATCCTAAATATCTTGTGGGTATTTAGAAATGTTTTCCTGCGTGAGGTGATTCCTTGAGATGGTGGTGAACTGGGTGGAACTTACCCAGTGAGAGAAGATGAAGGGATTGTGGAGGAAGGGTGATGAAAAGGAACAGTCTTATGGTTGCGATTTCAGTCTGCCCTCCAGGCAGCCATAATACTGTTCCTGTTACTGGACTCGTAGTCAGGAGAGGTGAGTTTTGCCTCTAAGTGATTGTGTTGTAATTAGATTAGCTAGTCAAGGTATTTTAATACCTATAGTTGTGAGTTTTTAAGCCTAGGGAGGCTCATCATATGCTTTCCGATGTAATATTTTTCACTGTCTTCCCTGCCTTCAACTTCCCAGCATCCAGCTTTTATGTTGCCTCATTGGGTAAACTCCCTGAGCTGTGACATCCATCTCCAGTGGTAAAGGATAAAAATCTTATGGGCTCAGGTGGCACAACCTTGTTGTACAAGCATAAATGGCTTATGCTGACTCTAGGGTGATCCCTAGGTAGCCATGCTAAAGGTAAACACAAGGGGAAAACATCTGAAGTGACACCAGACAGTTATTTAAATCTCTATGAAAAAGCAAAGAGATCAGTAAGCTAATAATGAACAAAACAGTATAATTATATCTTTATTTCCCCTTCATCTCTTAACTGATTTAAAAAGCAATCACGTAAAACAATACCTACAAAATTATATTGTTGGGCCTTTAACATAGAGAAATGTTAATATTTTTGACAATAGCAGCACAAAGGAGAGGAAGCTATATTGGAGTAAGGAAATAACACCAGATGGTAACTCAAATCCAGAGGAGGAAACAAAGAGAACAACAAATGATACAGAGGAAGGTTAATATTTTTAAAAAAGAAAATCATAAGAATTATTCAGCCTTCTTTTGTTTTTCTTGCCTTTTTAAAATACATAATTATATAAAGCAGTAATTATAACAATGTATCTTTTGGATTTTTAACATATATAGGTTTCATATGTATAATAATAATAATGCAGAAAAAAGGAAGATAATGGAGCTGTACAGGAATAATGCTTCCATATCTTACTGGAGTTAATTTAGTGTGAACTTGAAGTACATTCTGATGTTATGATTTACTGGTATATTGTAAGTCCTAGAGGAATTATTAAGAAAATAACTTAAAAAATGAGCACAAATTTATTAAAGGAATTGAATAGCATTCTAGAAAAATACTCACTCAGTGCAGGTGATAAAGGAGGCACAGTTACAAAATGGTCATGAGTCATATAGAAAGCCAAAACCACAATGGCAGATGTAAATTCATACATGTGAATGACAGCATGTAATGTGAATGGCTGAAACAATCCAGTACAATGACAGAGATTGGCAGACTGGATTTAAAAATATTCTAATTATATGCTGTTTACAGGAGACATGCTTTAGATTCCAGTTATGGATAAGTGAAAGTAAGAGGATGGTAAAAGATACACTATGTCGAGAGCAACTATAAGAGACCTGGAGGAGTTGTGCAAATATCTACATCTTGGGCCTCTCTGACTTGTTTGCCAACTTATTTTCCTTTACTTTGCCTTAAATATGTCTATATTTTCATATCTCTCTCGGGTATATATCAACCCTGTGCATCAATGTGCTATTTACTGTCGTATTTCTAAGGAAACCTTTCCTACCCCAGGATTCTAAGTCAGGTTCACTGATAATCACTTTCAGAGACTATCAGAGAGTCCTTCATGATATTAATTACAATTGTAGTTAAATGAATAATTATATAACTAATTTGTGATGTCTGTTTTACCTGGTTGAACAGATCCCGTTAAGAGCAGGGATTGAAATGGCCTTATTCTTTTCTATATCTTCAACATTCAACACGGAGTCTGGCATATATCAACTGAGTTTATCAAAATGAGTGAATAAACAAATCTGGAATTGACCTCAAGAACTTACAGAAAATTTACCTCTACTGGAGCAATGGCTCCATTCTCCCCTCTCCCCCAGCTGCCATGGGTCACAAAGTGAACAAGTGGGAATTCCTTGTAATCAGTGTTTCTTAAAGGGTCATCAATTGAATAGTTGTATTAGGATCAATGTCGACACTGGTAAAATACAAATTCCCAGGCTGGTTCCAAGAGTTAATTTCAGTAAGTCAGAGTAGTCTTATGTATCTGCGTTGTATACACCTTGTGATTTTTTCTCAATGTCCCTATATAGTATGTGCTCATATTACCATATGTGATCAATAAATATTTACTAAGTTTTGACCACAGAATGGGCACCAGGTAGACAGAAAATGGGAGGAAAGACATTTGAATCAGAGTTACCAACTGCAAAGGCACAGCAGCAGGAACTAATTTGGCAGATTTAGTGAACTGGAGCACAAAGCAGAAGTCACCCTGGACCACAAAGATGAAGCAGGGCGTGACATAAGGTGGCAGAGTTAAACACTCTCCAGGTCACTAACACTTGGTGAAGATATTTAAATTTCAACTCATAGACTTCACATAAGAGAACTAAAAATTACTGTCTGATAATCACAAGGCAGAAGGACAGGCTTTTAACTCTGACCACTGATGCACATGGCCAGGGAGAACTCTAATAAAGAGCAATCCAACTGACTCACAGGATTCAGAGACTCTCATTGCCAGAAGAAACTTTTGAGCCCATTCAAATGCCTCATTTAACAGTGGGGAAAACTTCCCCGAGAGAGGTGACTTTCCCAGGATCAAACAATGGTTATGTTTTGGCAGAGCTGGGATTAAATCCACGTCTCTTAGTTCCTGGTCCAGTGCTTTGAGTTGCACATGAGTCCTTATGAATAATATTTTATATTTATATCTCAATTAACAAAACTTTTGCACTAAGTACTCTGGGTTAGATGCTGTCCCATTTAATTATAATTGTCTCATTTAATCATAATTTATATATTTTTCCAAAATACTTGTACGTTATGAAATTACAGTAAGAAATTTTTTTCCTTTGGATTTATACTTACAGGCTTATCCCTCCAAAAGGAAAATGTCCCTTTCTATAGGAAATAAAATAAAAACCAGCTAAGACTAGATACATATGTGATCTAAATATAACATATAATCTAATATGTATGTGCATATATGTATGTATATATATTATTAATAAATGCCCAGACAACTCAGAGCAATAATATATCATGTGCAAATTAGTGTCTGAATTAATGTTGTGTGGCTAGAGCTAGAAAAAAGGAGCCTATTTTATTACATAATTAAATGTTTTTAATTGTTGGAGTAGAACAGCTTTATTACATACCATTACTTTTGGAAAACCACCAACCTTTCCATTGAACAAAAAATGTTATCAGTTATAGCACGACTGAAAATAAACTAAAGAATAACACGCCCGAAAGGGTGAAAGGACGTGAAATAAAGTGACACAAGTATGGTTTTGAATACAAAATGGAACATAATTAAGGAGCAGGTTTATAGCAGAGCTTACACACACTCAGCTTTTTGAAGTCAGTTTTTTATATCAAAAGCTCTGAAGTGTTAGCATGTATTTTTTTTTCTAATTCAGAAATGAGGGCTTCTGTAAAATTACCTAAACAAATTTTAGCAAAATAAAGCCAGGTTCATTTTCTCTCTTTCTCTTGGTGCTTTAATTAAAGACCCTCTTTTTTTTTTTTTTGCTCTGTATACATCTTTATTTAGATTTAAAATAGAAGATAACTATATACAGGAAGGTTTCTATGTTAACATGTCATTTTTTAATAAAAAATTACATATGTATTTGTGTATATAATGCAGATATTAGAGCCTATCATACTTTATGTATAAATAATGAGCTCTAATATCTGCAAGGAATAGTTATAATAATAATTTGCATGAAACTTTACAGTTATGATGCACCAATGCACTTTCAAAAATATTGGTTTCCATAAATTTTATGCTTGATTCTCCCTTTCCAGGGAATTATGTATTCATTCATTCACTTATACAAGAAGCGTTTATTGAATGTCTCTGTGTATCAGGTATCATATTCACAAGACAGACCCAATTCTTGCCACTATGGAGTGAATAGTCAAATGAGAAGACACATTAAATGAGTAGTCAAAACCAAACTTTGTGGAATTCAGTTTTTTTCATTTATAAAATGAAGAAAATGTTATTTGCCTTTGTTTTTCCATAAGTCAAATGAGATGATTGTGAATATGTTAAAAAAGGTAAAGGTGTGCCTTGAAAATAATTTATAAATTAATATCGAAAAAATAATATTGAAAAGATCTTAGCTCTTTCCTCCTGTGTTTGTGAGGTAAGAAAATTGTCTACTAGAAGGTTATCTTGGATATAGCTTTGCTCAGAATAAGAAAGCACACCCTAGGACAGAAGCTTATGCCCCCAGGTAATATGTTGGTTTTGCTGATAATTGCTACTAGGTGAATGATGTATAAAGATTTTGCACAGAAAAAAAAATACCACCATGATGCTTTTGCTTTTTGTTTGTGAATTCACCGTTAATGTTTCATTCCTCTCCATCTGAATGATTATGTCATGAGTCCCTAATCAAGAAAGTCTTCCCTATAAAGGAATCAAAGCCTCAGGTATTAGCAATTAATTACTTTGGCTGGTAGAGCAAAGGTATAGGCACAAAGTCTTAGATTGGGAAACGGTTAGAGATACATGGAAAGTTGAGCTTAGAGGGAGGAAGTGTTTGGTGAGGATAGCTATAAACCCCGAAACTCTCTGTTCAACGCTTACTTCATTATGGCATGTTATTCATAGTTGGGTAAGTAAAGAGCTTCTTGAGAGTAGAATATGGGCTTTGAATAGGGGAAGGTGGGAGAGGTTGGGAAGAAAATAGAAAGTATAGAATATGAAGACCCCTTGCCTTCAAGCACATTCATAAGAAACCTCTGGCATAGTCTTCAGTTAGTCTGAAACTTGGTAGCAAGCTTTCCCCCAAAAGTTCTTTCTGGTAGAAGGTGTGTAATTGCCCTGGAAATCTGAAAGAAGATTTGGGAATGGAATTTATGTGGTTTCTGTTCAGTGACATTGATGCATTGGAGAAAGTAAATGAAAGAGTGTGGGTGATTAATCTCCAACTGAAACAAAGAGTGAAAGCCAGAGGGCCTCTTAGGCAACATATAAGAGACTCTTACCTACTAAAGTTCAGAAAAAGCTAAAGATCACGTTAGGGAATTAATTATGAGAGTGACAGAACTCCAAGGGGGTTGAATTTTTAGTGCCACCAAGTTTGCTCATAGCCCTTGTTAAAAAGATGTGGTGCTTCTGAGACTTAGGATGAGGTTCTCAGATTGATGTACTTCGAAATCTTGAAACTCCACATCACCCTGAACTCTGCTCTTGCAGAAGTGACTGTTACTCCCTGGTAGAGGGTGGTGCTTCCCAGTTTCCTTTTGCTTGAAGACAATGCCGGTGACTTCACCTTGCAAATCAGCATGTGATCCCCTCCTAATGACAAGAGTACAAGACTGGGGTCACGTCACAACATAACCAAGTACAGTAAAGTGTTGGGTCTATAAAGGGAGGAAAATGACAATGTGTTGAGCTTAGAGGGAGGAAGTGTTTGGTGAGAATAGCTATAAACCCCAAAACTCTCTCTGCTCAGCACTTACTTCACTACTACCTGTTATTCTCAGTTGGATATGTAAAGAGCTTCTTCAGAGTAGAATATGGGCTTTGAATAGGGGAAGGTGGGAGAGCTTGGAAGAGAAATAGAAAGTAAAGAATATGAAGACTCCTTGCCTTCAAGCATGTTTTTGAGAAACCTCTGGCATAGTCTTTAGTTAGGGTGAAACTTGGTAGCAAGCCTTCACCCCCAAAATTCCTTCTAGTAGAGAAGGACTTGTAGAGCTTGGTTAACTTATACTAGCATGATTCAGGAGTACGTGGGGAATTATATTCTGAAAGTGCTGGATTAAGGGAGTGGAATAATGAATTTGAATAAGGGAGAGTTAAAAAAAAATTGCTCATAAGAACACATTTCCAGGATTAACAATTTAAAACACTGGGTGAAACCTAGGAAGGTGATGTGTATCCATTATTAGTATGGCTCTCGGAAGTTTGGAGAGAAGTGATGGCCCAAAGAAATGAAACAGAAGTGCAACAATGGTTATATCAGATCGTAGGAAAAGCTATCAAAAGGTGAAGAGAAGCAGGTATGTTAGAATAGATGTAACCCCACTAGTGTTCTATGACCTTTGGGAGGACCTAGAGGCATCCTGCTCACTAAAGCAAATGCACAAGTGACAGAGGCGCCAGCAACACTCAGAAGTCACAAGTGGCTATCCGCTGGAGGCCAGGGCTGACGGTTGGACTTGGTAGAACTGGGGTCCTGGGGAAGAATGACGATGAGAGAGTCCTGAAATAAAAGAGGTTCAGTGGCAGGGTTTAGCTGAGAGAAGCAAAGTGAGTATGATTGCTGTAACGAATGCTAAGATTGTTGTGGCAGCTGGAGGTGTTGGAATACTGACTATTAGAGAGATATGGAGATGGCTCACAGAACACAGCACCCCTAGGAGCAAGCCAGACTGAAAGTTGAAAGAGTTATGTTCAAATTATGTAATCAAAATAAAGGAAGAATGGATCATCAGGAGACTGAGGGCAGGTGCATCAACAATAAATCACAATTCCTTGCTTGGTTTTTGAATCTGAGCTAGTTTTCAGGCTTGGGTGTCCCTGACTGCAGGAGAGGCATAGTCCCTCTTATGTGTCCCTGGTAATGACTTCCTTTTTGGTAATAATTAGCTCTACTGATATATGTTGAGGACTAGGAATAATGTGTTTGGCATCCAAGTAATCCAGTGACAACTTTGGGAAACCTTTGCACAATTTTATACAAGGGTAACAATCTTAGAAAGGCATGGTATCTAGAGGTTAAGACTCCTTAAGGTTGAAGGATCTATGCACCAGGCAAGTCACCTAGACCAGAAGAGGTATAAGGAGAAGGTAAGAGAAATCTAGTATGTGTAACAGAGGGAGGAGAGGATGAGTACTAGTTGCAGCCTCAAGACCAGGTACAGTAGTACAGTTTATCTCACTAGTGTTTTCTCTTAAGCATTTCTGTAGAAAAAGAGACCAACCAGAATCCTGGAAGAATTGTTCCCAGAATTTACTATATGAAGTTTGTCCAAATGGCACAAGGAGTATACTGTAGGTGTTGTGTTGTGCCACCCAGATGGCCCCTTCAGGACAGAGACATCATTTCCCCTGCTGCAGGGAGTATGGTGGCTGCCAGCTCTTAGCTCAGTCCTTCTTCATGAATTGATCTTAGCTGAATGGAGCAGCTTTGCCCGGTTTCCCTCTTTCCAACTGCAGCCTACGTCCAATGATTGGTTGACATGGGTGTAGAATGTTCTAGTCACTTTTGCTCGACTGGGCAATTCTGAAGGGCCAGTCCAGCTCCAGAGCTCTTTATGGGATCACATGAGACCTTTATTGTAACTGCACTGTGGTTTGGTTCCTCACTCTGTCCAATCCTGTTTAGTTCACTTTCCAGATGTGTCGATCCGAAGGATTCCTCCCAGTTAACTTCCTACATGCTAAACTCTCTCTTAGAGTCTGTTTTCGGAGGAACCTGACCTATTTTGCATACACTAGTACTACAAAAAAGGTCATGATTTATAGTATTGACTTAGGAATATAGTAAATATATATAAAACTCACCTGCATCCATACTGAACTAAAGGCTTCATATGGGCAATAACAGTATCAGTTTCACTCACCATCTCTCCAAGTAGTTGCTAAACAAATAAAGAGGGTGCCAAAAAAATGTATACACATTTTAAGAAAGGAAAACTGTATTAACACTGCATTACTCAATATAAACCGATGACTAAAGATGAATACAAGTCACGTTTGGCTTTTGCAATTACAAGAGGTGCTCAAAGTGGTTACCATCAGTGTCCAGACACTTCTGATTATGGTGAACTACTGCTTGAGCAATGTTGACCAAAGTGTATACATTTTTTTTGGTACCCCCGGTATTTGTTGCATGCATACATGGATAGATGCATACAAGAATGAGTGAATGAATGCATATATGAATATTAGAGTGGAGTCCCTAATCTAAGACCTGTAATATAGTAAGAGATCAGTATATAACAGTTGTGGCTATCATTATATGCTATTATCATTAATGGAATAAAGAATCTAATACACGGCAATTTTTATCAAATTAATATTTTGACAAAAAATGAGTCTAGTTAGTTAACTGATATACATATAGTGAGTTCTTAACATGGGTCAGAAACTGTTATTCTGTGAGGATATGAAGATAAAATGTAGCCTTTTGTATTAATCAAGCATCTTGCATTTTAATGAAGGTTGTTGGAAAGTGAATTTGTTGAAGAGTAATTTAGCATGGGAAATAATATAATATTAAGAGAAAAGGTAGGATAAAAATAGTTTTGAAATATTTTCAACTAGTTCTTATTTTTTTAGGGCTTGGAAAGTATTACGTTACATTTTTACAATAATACAAATGGGTATTTTAATCAATTCATGTTCTAGATATACATGTGCCCCCACTTTACTGTATTGTATTTGAATTACATTTATGGGGTGGTTTACATTTTGTTTAGAGACATTAAATTCTGGATTTTATTCAGTTGCATTTCTGAAGAGATAATTTAAATATTCTTTCATCTTCCATCCTTTATAGAAATCCTGTATAGTATCTATCTTCATCTATTTATCATTATGAAATTTATAATAATGTTAAGTAGAAAAGGTTAATATTTATGTATTTAAAACTAGAGGACATTTTTAAAAAGTTCCAAATTTATGGTATGCAAAATTTATTTAACACACAATTAATTTATGATTCATTGAATAGCTCTGATATTTTGAATACAGATAGATTTATTAAAATGCATGGACTATAATTTAATGGCTGGTTAGTTGGCACTGTTCCCAGTCCCCACTGTTGAACTTTAAAAATATGTTTTAATGAACAATTATCATTTTTGTATTCAGAAAGCACACTATTGAGAAAATAGTTAGAAAACCTTATATTACCTAGATAAGTAGATGTTCTTATTTTCCCGGTGTTAGCAACTAAGATATTTGTCTTTTAAAATATAGTCCTATAAGCAGAGTTTATGTTATTTCTGAACTTGATTACATAATTCCAACTATATCAAAGACTACAAGTACGTTTTCAGAACAGTCATAGATCTGTGGGTTTAATGAATTATGTGATTCTAATTTTATTTTTTCTAATTTTATATTTATCTTTTTAGTTGAATTAATATATCAACCCATGGTAATCAGGATCAAAATAATTGGATTGCATAACATGTGAACTGATAGTATTGCAAGACTTAACTAGAACAGGAGTTTTAGTTCACCCCAATCTTTCTATATAGTATGGTGTATCCTGGTGGTAGTTGTTCATTTAAGCTTTAATATTGATTAATTGGAAAGATTCTGGGTCTTGTGGCTGCTGGTATTTCTAGAATGGAGGTACCAAACTTCAGGAATCTTAGGTAGTTGGCACCTGTTTCTTTATCCTGGTCTAGGGAACTGGAGGCAAGTGAAAATTAGGAATATGGAGATCAACTTCCCTACCTGGCCTTGCCCTCTAACCTATTTCCTGCATCCCTACCCCTGAAGATTAAAATATTAGCCCATTCACTATTTAAGAAGGGGAGTTAGACAGAGGAATCAAATTACCAGTCATATAACATATTAATGTAGAATATTTGTGAGCATGTTGTCTCAAAATTTTATGGTATTAGCATCTTATGATATACAAGACACTCTGTTGGCAGGTTTGGAGTTGAACAGAGATAATATATAGCCAGCTGTAGTGATGTATTAGATTGCTTTAATTATTCTTTAAATTATTTATTCTTCCATCAACAAACTGCTTATTTTGTGGCAGGCATTGTGCTACACCTTAACAGATGAATATGAAAAAAGTACACTTCTTACCCTCTAAGAGCTCACTGTCTGAGTGTCAAGAAGAGGTTGTAAATCAACAATTTTGTGTTGAGTGGTAAGTGCTCTGGTGTCGGTACTAGAAGATATAAAAAGTACAGAGGAATGTCTCACCATAGTTAGAAAAAAATGAGACATATGGGAACTAGTAAGAGAAGGGGCCAGATAGGTTGAATAGGGCCCGTTATATATATAATCTAGACCAATCTTCAATATGGGGGAGTGATTTTTTACATAAGACTTTCATGACATTGTATCCATATTAAGATCGTGGTTAGATTGATGTGGGACCAGTTACAGAGTACGTTTTGATCTACTCTGATGCAGTAGACTAGAAGCCAATTTGTCTTCCTTTTCTCAAACATGTTCCTCATTTTGTGCATGTTCACCCAGAACCTCTCAATTTACTTTGAAAGCCCAATAAAGACTGCTCAAGAAGAAAAATCTATGTGTGAAAATGAGGAATCCAGTCTTCCATACAGATCTAGACTAGGTTTAAAGTCCAAAGAGCTTTGGCTACCTCTGTAGCAAACCAGTTTTCTAGATTATATTTCTTTTTCCTCTTGCCCACTTTGTGCAGAAATCCAATCTTATCCTCAAGCCAAAATTAAGACTCTAAGATGTTCAAATGTGTTTATGTTTGTGCATTGGAAAACACTGCAGTGAGGATTCAGGGAGATGGGCATTATGCTTTATCAATGTATACACCATTAAAAAAGAGAAACATTCCTTCAGAAATCTGAATTTATGCTTATTGGATATATGGATATGTTTTGACAATAAAGTCAATTTCTGCATTTTGAAAAAAATATATGAATATGGTATGTCATTTAGGATTAGTTCTGATGATATGTAATAGAAAAATCAATATAACAAAGATAGAAATGTGTTCTCTCACCTATAATAAGTCCAGAGACATATAGGTCAAAACTTTTATAGTAGGTGAAGTCATCAGAGCCCCAGGTTCCTTCTCTGTATCTGCTCCACTGCCCTAGTGCTGGATTTTAAACTTGGAATACCTCGTGTTTTAATATGGCTGCTGAAGCTCCAGCATTGTCATTTTTATTTTAGCCAGAATGAAGGAAAAGGGGAGAAAAGCAAAGGCATTTCTCTCAGCTCAATCATTTTTTCTGAAAACAATCTTCTAGAAATTCCATACAACTCTTGTTTCTATCTTGTTGGCTAGAACTTGTCACATATCAACAGTAGTGGCAAGAGAAGATGATAAATTTAATAACTAGATGCATCATAGACTTACACAAAATGGATTTTTCTACTAAGGAAAAAAGATAATGGGTTTTGCATGGAAAATGACAATTTTTACCATAAATTGATACTTTTGTCTGCAAACAGCAGGAAATCTAACTAAAAGTGATTTCAACAGTAAATATTCTTCATCATCTCAAGTAATAATACATAAATAAACAAACAAACAAATAGATAACAATATGGTAGTTTAGAGTTCAGCATGGCTGTGTTATCCTTATTGTTACCGTATCCTCTTGGGCAGTTCTCCACATGGTTTTAGTTCCAGACTTCATGTGTATACTGCCAATGTCCAGAGGCAGAAAAAGAGATGTTTTCTGTATTTATGAACTGAGAAGCAAAAGTCCCTGCAGCTTCCCAGCAGTCTCCCCATCATATCTCATTACCCAGTACTGGGTCACATGCCCGTGCCTGCAGGACCAGCTACTTAATTTGCAGGCTAGAGTCAAAACGAAAATGCTGGACTACTTGCTCAAAATTAAGACGAAGGTGACAGAGCACTAAAGCAAGCATGAGGCCCTTCTAAGCATGCCCATGAAGTCACTCCTTTAGGCCTCAGCAGATCAGCTGGCAAGGAGAGTGAGTTCAGCATGACTGGCTCAAATCTAGAAAAATTCACAGCCTGGGGCCAAAAGGGGTCTTGCCCTCCATGAAGGACATGCCCTTTGCAGAAGAAAGTAAACTTAGGGTTCTGTTATAAAGACAAACAAGACCAATGCTTCTTGTATAGACAATCCTAGTTTGTTACCCAGGATCATGTGAATTTGGAATAATGTTCTCCTGGAGGTAGAAAACAGTGTTGGTCCCCAAATATCATAAATCATGCTGAAAAATACATTTAAATCAATAAAAATAGTAAAGACGTACTGGTTTTGATTTGTAATTATTCATAAGCTAATAGTGATTAAAGAGTAAGCGTAGAGGTATTCCTGGTGAATTATATAATTAGGAAGATTACACACTTACACCTATCAAGATTGATGAAAACTTGATCATCAAGTATGACAGACATGAGGTGTGATTCGAGTCTGTTTTTGAGGGGAGGTTGCAAGCCTCTATGAGTAAGAGAACATTCCAAAGCAGATCAAATTAGACATTACCTGTGGGTTTTCATTCCCAGTGGACTTTTACTTTAGTTTCCCCTAGTTAGAAATTGGATCAAGTGTGTAACCATGATCAGGTAAGGAGAAGAAAAGAAGGAAATATCACCAATGAATATCTACGATCTATGAGACCCTTCACTAATGCTATTCCATTTAACACATATAAAAATCTTGTAAAGTAAATGATTTACATAATCATTACTCTAATTTTTGTGGATAAGAAGGAAGTTAAGCTCCATTTCCAAGGGTGGGTAAAGGACAGCTGGATCTTAAACTCAGGTGTGTCTGACTCCAAAAGCCAAACTCTTCCTACTATACTATATAGCAATGTGATTTTTAAGGTCCAGACTCATTTTTAGAAATATTTGATCTGAGATTGTGAAGAACTATCATCTAATTGGCTCATTTTTGTCTGTCTGATCTATCTTTCCAAAACAGCTATTCCTCATCATCATCTTCAAAAGTAATGCAAGTTTAGTTTTTGCTACAAGTATGGGCAAACTGAAATGGGAGAAAATCCATAAACACATCCACCACAGCATTCAAAGAAAATTTAGCAAGAAAGATTAGAGGAATATACAAGCAGAAATTGACTTAATTATGGAGGGTAGGGTAAAAATTGACGTTTATCTTCAGGATGAAGATACTCAGGAAATTGAATTAGCTACGGTTGCATTAAGGTGCAAAAATAAGAGCTAAGGGAAATGATGAGGGAATGAAAAAGGAGTCAAGCATTAGTGATATGTTCTGATATGGAGTTCTTAAAGAATAAAGAATAATCTTTCCTAAGCCTGGCTTTTATAAAATATTTAGACTAGAGTTGACTGACAGCTATTTAAAAGAATTGTGTTTAAGATAGAAAACACTTAAAAGCAGTGGTTTTCTACATTTTATTAGGCACATATAGACAAGTAAGTGGTTAGGGTCATTATTACAGGTTGAATTGGATCCTCTACAAATTCATATGTTGATGTTCAACCCTGAAATGTCTAAGAATGTGACTTTTTAGGGTTGTTGCGAGTGTAATTAGTTAAGATAATGAGGTCATTAGGGTGGGCATTAATCAAATATGATTGATTTATTATAAAAAGAAGAAATTTGAACACAGAGACATGAATAGAAGGAATAATACACCATGAAGAGATACAGATCAGTAGAACAATTCTTTCTCTGCTGTATTTAATCTGTGTTTAAATCTACTCATTGAGTTCTTCGCTTTGATTATCATATTTTTCAGTTCTCACATTTCAAATGTGCTCTTTTTCAGATATATTGTCACTTTTTATAGTTTCCAGTTACCTTCTGAAATTTGTATACTTACTTTAACTCCTTCAGCATAACAGGCACCACACAATAGTTTTACAAAATTTATCTTCAACTGCGATATCTGGGTCTATTTCTGTTACTTGGCTATATTTCCCCTGTTGGTCTTACCTCCTGTTACCTGTTATCTGGTATGTCATACTTCCTTTGATCTTGTATTTGAATGTTTATTTAAACAATTACCGTGAAGCACAGAATGATGTTCTTCTCCCCAAGGAAAAGGGGATACAGGTTGATGTTTGCAAGGTGCCTGGAGACAATGGCATGGTGGAGTTAGTGTTTCCAGGTTCCAGGCTTCAGGCTTTATTCACTATTTAATCAATGTAAACAAACACAGAAGTAGAGTGTAAGAGTGGGTTTTTGGTTGGTTGGTTTGGGTTGGTTTGGTTTATTTTTACTTCCAAGGCACAGAGCCCTTTCTGGTCCTTTCATAAAGCACAGATTCTTTACCAGGCTTTACATCTTTGTCAGGGTTAAGATTCCAATTTTTGTTCCCCTGGCCACTCCAGGCAGCCCCCAAAGCGCACGGCAGCACCCCGCTCCCCCAGATCCTTCTCAAAGATAAACAAATGCTCCTAGGACTAAAGCAGGCCTCAGTGCTCTCTGTTCCTTACTTTGGGATCCTGGCATCTCTTGAATCTTGACTAATTGCTTCATATTTGTTAGCTTCCTGATGCTTTTGTGGGATATGCAATTTTTATTTCATTTACCTTTGAACAATATCTTCAGTGGGAGGGTTGCTCCAAATTACACAACCTATAATTATCTGAAGCAGAAGCCTCAATTTTCTTTCTATTACAGTATGTTCAAAACTTCCTTTAATATTTAGTAAGAGTACAAAACAAGAAACTTTGCACATAATTTTACTTTCCAAATTTTTTACAGTCTTAATTTTCTGTCTTCAACTAAATTATAAATCCCTTCGTATTTGAACATGACATAATAACTTTCATAATTGACACAGCAACTTGTGGATGTTTAATAGGTGAATTGAAAGAAAAAATGAATTGGTAAATTAATCTGTTAGGTCATAATTAAATTATGAAATGTCACCATCCAATAATCAAAATGAGTGTAGGTCTGGTAGTAAAATTATAGTGACTTTTATTACAAAGAAAAAGAAAGTAAACAAATAAACAGCAATACATTTGGATGTCAACTGTATTTTCCTTTTCCTTTGTACCTAGATATAATGGTCTCAATCTCTGTTTTTTTTATACTGTTGAAAGGCTGAGCGTCACCCTAAAATTTCTGAGAAATTCCAGTAGTTCTTACATAATCAAACTCTAGAGATGAGTGTTTTCCTTTTTTGAACCAATTCACTTTATACATCACCTCATCATTCTGGACATGTTCTGTAGCGTGTCCATAGAGATGTAGAACTGAAGGCCTTCCATTATTTTCTTATCCAAATTCACATTCTCACTTGCATTTATGTTTTTATGTAATAGAGATCATTCTGCACAAATTTATATCCTGCTGTTTTCACCTAACATTTATTATGAGATTTTTTTTTCTTGTGTCATGTAATATTATTTGAAAACATGAGCTCTGTGTCATATTCTCTGATAGAGATGTACCATATTTTACTTTAATCATTCTATTTTGGGGAAATTTAAAGTATTTACTATGTGTTTTTTTAAACATAAATAGCTGTTAAATAAATATATTGACACATAAATCTTTGTCCAATTTTTATCTGTTTTATTAATGTGGAGTTATTTCTATGGGAGGAATTACAAGCTAATTTTATGAACTTGTGGAAGGATCTAAATACATATTCCAAAATACTTTTCTGTAGTTGTAAAAATTTACACTCTCTCCAACAGTTAATGATGCCAGTTTTATGTCACAATTGGCAAAATTAATTTTTTAAAATTGCTATTTGAGTAGATTAAAACAGTATATCATTGTTTGAATGTACATTATTTTGACTATAAGTAAAATATTTTGTTATGTTTTGGTCTGGTAGAATAATTTGTCACTTTGTGTTTCACAGTGAATGCTGCTAGTATGGATAAATGGATGGGTTATGGAATATAATCTGTGTTGTGTTCATAAAGGCTTAATTTGCAGAGAAATGTTGGAGGGGACTTCTTTGTGTGCCTTAGTGGTGACTTGTAAAATAAGAAGGCCTACTGAATTTGTATGAATTCCTAATTGTCTTACTCAAGACCATGCTATCATGAGAATCCATGAGAAGAAAACAAGAATCAGGTCCAGGATGTGATGAAAATCCATGTGCACAGTACCATTGAATTTTCTAGTAATAAATGGGAACAAATACCAGTAAGAATTATTTCATAAAAGAGTCCAAGGAAAGGATATGTCTGAGAGTGCCTAGGCATGCAGATGAAACTGCCCCTGTCCTGAAGTCTTCAACCTCAAACTAGTCTAGGTGACATGGCCACTTCTCTCGTTATTTAAGATTTCACTGTCAGATATGAAAGGTATTAGACTAGTGCAAAAGTAATTGCGGTTTTGGACTGTGAATTTTAAATCATTATATTAGGGTCAAACACACCTTTATTAATCAAAATAGGAACCATTACAATCAACACATTTTTGCCAATGAGAAATAAGTTTGTTTATTCCTATAACATAAAAATACATGCTTTGGGATTCGACTAACGCTTGGAAAGCATATTCGGCATCCTGTGCATTGTGGAAGCATTTTCTCTGCAAAAGGTTGTGGAGACGCTTGAAGAAGTGATAGTTGTTGGTGAGAGGTCAGGTGAATATGGCGGATGAGGCAAAACTTCACAGCCCAATTCGGTCAACTTTTGAAGCATTGGGTGTGCGACGTGTGGTCAGGTATGGTCGTGGAGAAGAATTGGGCCCTTTTTGTTGACCAATGCCAGATGTAGGCATTGCAGTTTTCGGGGCATCTTATCGATTTGCTGAGCATACTTCTCAGATGTAACGGTTTTGCCGGGATCAGAAAACTGTGGTGGATCAGACCGGCAACAGACCACCAAACAGTGTCCATGACCTTGTTTTGGTGCAAGTTTGGCTTGAGGAAGTGCTTTAGGGCTTCTTCTTGGTCCAACCACTGTGCTGGTCATAGCCAGTTGTCGTATAAAATCCACTTTTTGTCGCATATCACAATCCAATCCAGAAATGGTTTGTTGTTGCATAAAATAAGAGAACACGGCACTTTAAAATGACAATTCTTTTGATTTTCAGTCAGCTCCTAAGGCACCCGCTTATTGAGCTTTTTTACCTTTCCAATTTGCTTCAAATGCTGAATGACTGTAGAATGGTCGATGTTGAGTTCTTTGGCAACTTGTTGTATAGTTGTAAGAGATCAACTTCGATGATTGCTCTCAATTGGTCGTTGTCAACTTCCCATGGCCGGCCACTGCACTCCTCATCCTCAAGGCTCTCATCTCCGTTGCAAAATTTCTTGAACCACCACTGCGCTGTATGTTCGTTAGCAATTCCTGGGCCAAACGGGTTGTTGATGTTGTGAGTTGTCTCCGCTGCTATACGACCCATTTTGAACTCGAATAAGAAAATCACTTGAATTTGCTTTCGTCTAACATCATTTCCATAATCTAAAACAAATATAAGATAAACAGCAAGTAATAAGAATTAGCACAAAAACATAAAGCGAGAAATGTGCATTAAAAGGATGTATAACATAACCACATTTATTGAAGAATGTATTCCAATGTTAAATGGCAAATTTCAACAATGTAAAAACTGCAATTACATTTGTACCAACCTAATACTCAAGCGTGCGATGCTGCAAGCAATTAGGAGTTTATGCAACTGCATGTTACATAGAATGTATACGTGAGACTGTTGGTAAATTTTCCTAAACTTTCCTCAAGTTTTCATGTTTTATTAGAAATTTCCCACAGTGTCAACATAGAAATAAATTTGGCTTTAGAAAACAGGAAAATTAGATTTAAACCTTAGTTGTTTCTTCCTTATTATTTGTGATTTGGCTAGCTCCCGTCTTTGCTCTAAGCCTCAGTTTCCATATGTTAAAATGCGGATAACAGCAGTCTCCTTGCCTTTCATATAGGATGGCTCTGATGTTCAAATGTGACATAGATAAAAGAGTATTTCAAAACTGGAATATGTTTAAGAAGCTTGAAAACCTTAAGATTTTATTTTTCTTTAGTTAGTCAGAAAACTCCATTCCTTGGATAAGTGGTAGTTTACTATTTATAATAATTAAAGTCTGACTTACTAAAAATAATTGTACTCTTGCTGGATATGAAGAAATGACAGTGAGACTTTAAGCCATTTCATAAAGAAAGAGGAATATAATTACAATAGACTGTGGAGTCACAGAGCTTGTCTGCTTTTTTAAAATGCCTAGTTTGAAATCCCCTTTGTTTGTGGGCACCAGTAGTGATCGGAATAGCAGTGACATCACTTTGACATGGTGACAGCCCACGAGGCATTATCAAAGAGATGGATAATATTTTTAAACGATCATGTGTTACCATTATTCTGGTACCGAGCATTCTCTCTGCCTGGGACAAAGGTTGTGCAGCAGCTGCAATTCCGAGCTGAGTCAGGGCACCCAATGTGCCTTCAGAACAGCATGGTCTTTCTTGATAACAGATGACACAAAGGCATCCTTCCTATGGGGAGGGGAGGAGGGTGGAGAGCAACACTGACAAGGAAAAAAGGCAGATCCCTTCCAAGATAGCTCAGCCTAGCTTAACCCTGCTTCCACTGTTTTCAGAGAATAAAGAAAAGAAAAAAGCTTATCTTCCTTATGTTCAATCACCAGAGGTTTACTGTTGTTTCATCGGTAAAATGCATTTTGCACAATTGCAATCCTCGGCTATGAGGCTGTGGGGATTCTGGGACAATGTTGGTATTTTTAAACATTTGTTTGAAGGAAAGAAATGCACACGCCAGTGATTTCCATTTACTCTATTGAATCCTTTATGATCAAACATTTGAGGAGTCCAGCTAAAAACATGTAGATAATATCCTTTATACCATTCTTGTCCTTTGGTTAAAATGTCATCAATAGCATCAAACAATTTTTTTTCTTTCCATTCTTTTCATTTAAACCATTGTTCCAATTCCCTCCTGCTCATCCTGCCCATTCTTGAAGCTAAACATGATTCTGATATCCTACATCATAAAAATGCTTCCTTTGATTCTATTCCTCTTTTAAGTACTAGAGTAAACTGGTTTAAGTACAAGCTTTGGCGTCTAGCACATACAGGTTTGGGTCTCTACATCCAAACTTGTCATCTGTATGACTTAATTTATTGCCCTTAACACTGGGTTTTCATATCTGTAAAATGAGGATGATGGTAGTACATACTTCAAAAGTTGTGAGGGTTAAATCAGATATGGGATATAAAGGGCTAGGTACCATGCCTGTCACACTTAAGCTCCCCCCTTTTTAAATTCATCACAGCAATTCTTCGTTAGTGTAAATGCCTTGAGTGCAAGGAAGAATCCTGTTCTTTTGATTCACAGCTATACCCAGATTTCTTAGATTAGTGTCTGGCACGTAGTAGATGCTCAATATATATTTAGTTGAAAGAATGAAGAAAAGAGATACATAATCTTCACTTACAATCTCTATATCCTCTTCTCCCCTTTACCTCCTCTAGGAAGGGAGGGTACCTACTATAGTGCTTAAGAGCCCATTTACCTGTCCTTGAATCTCAAGTCTGCCACTTACAAGTTGTATGACCAGAGGCAAGTTTCTCAAGCTCTAGCCTCAGCTTCCTTATCTGTCAAATGTGGATGGTAATAGTAATAAGAGTCCCTGTGGGATAGGGTTGTGAGAACTGAGGAGTAAATGCTTGCAAAGTGCTGAGGGCAGTGCAGTTTACATCCTGAGCACTATGCAAGTGCAGTGATTGCTACTATTATGATTTGACTCACCCAGACTTTCACTCATCATTCTTTTATACCACTTTCTGTCCTGGGTGGATGTTTTATGATTTGTCATGTCTCTGTTATTCACTCTTATTTCCCCAAAATTAACTATGGGGCTGGCTCATGTTAACTGTTAAACACATGTATTTCAGAAGAGTATTCCTCCCTGCGGCTTAAATAACTCCAAAAGGTGTTCTGGCAATCGCACTCATCCCCGTGACCCTAGAACCTCCCACATACAGACCCCTCCATCTGGCATCCATTTGTTCATTTTCAAGTTCATTTCAAGTTCAGAAAACTTGCTGTACTTATGACCTGCTCATAAACTTTCCATTCTAAAGACTAGCTTGTGCCATCTCCTAGAGTTCCTATCTTATTTAATAATATAATAAGTACCAACACCACTCCCCTACCCTATATTATATTAATAATTGTTGATACTATTTTGATATTGCTATCTTTTCTTTGACCTTGGGCAAATCATTTAATTTGTGTGCCTCCATTTCCTTGTAAAATGGGACTACAAACAGGACTCTTCAGCATTTTCTGTGGTTTCTATCTTTTGTGCATCCATTCATGTAACAAGGTGCTTAGAACAAGGCTTATCACCCCATAAACGCTCTTACTGCTTTTGAAATTTGATCTTCTCTTTCAGGCCTAGTTGAGGTCTTCGCTGATTATATATGGCTTTAGCACTCAAATAGGTACATGTTTAACAGGTGATCGGTACACTTTGTAACTTCGATCATTTCTAACAAGGGAAGACTACCTTAAGGATCAGTCCTCCTTGTGCAAATCCAGATGTGGAGTCTTGATCAGAGTACACAGAAAGTATTTGATACTTTGAATCCTGATCAGATTAACATGGATAGCTTCCTGCATGTTTAAAAGACTATGTTTTCTTCAGTATTTCACCTTTACATAGGTCCTGTTTTTTTTTTTTTTTTTTTCTACTGTTTTATGTTTACCACATTAACTCCTTGCCTGAATGTTTCTCTTTTCCTGGAATGATCTGCCCCTGATTTCCATTTCATTATCAAGATCCAAGTCAAATGACGTTTTCTCTAGTCTGTCAGGAACTTCCCTTCACTTTTGTGCTTTACCTGTAAACTGCATGTCAATTATACATGTTTAATTTATTACATTGTCAGTATTTATGCACTGTTTATTTACATACCTGTTTTCTCAGACAAAATTTGATAGCCCATGCTTTAAGCATTCCTATTTTCATAGTGCACAACACATGGGTTCCCATATAATAAGTGCTCAATAAATGCTTATTGAATTAAACTCAATTTTCAAGAGTAGATTTTATTAATGATAAGGAAAGTTGTTAATGTGCAAGCTCTTTAACTAAAGTGCAATTGAAGAGCCAAATTGAAGAATCTACTAGGTAATTTTAATACCATGGTGATTCATCTGTTTTCTTGAATGCAAAATTATCTCAGATGGCTGGAACTTTTTTAAGATTCAGAAATGAGGTATAAGGAATTCATGTACTGAAAGGGGAAGGGAAACATAAATTCAATACTTTTGAAGGTCTCCTAAGAGCTTCCTTTCTGTTGGTGGATATAAGATATAGTCATAAATAAACAAATAATAAAACCAGAACTTAATAAGATATAGATACTAGTAAAGAACACAAAAGAGAAAAGACATTATGCTATGGGAGTTCATAGGTTTTGCTTTGGAGGTAAGCCAGAGGGGCCATATCTAAGTCTAAGTGTGCCATGTGTGTGTGTTTTTGTTGTTGTTGTTAGACAAAATAGTCTTTATTCAGCATCGAGTTTACACAGATTTAAGAAAGGGTATAGGATAGGCAACAACCTAGAACACTTACAAAGGTATGACCATGGTCTTGTAACTCCCAGGAAGTTTTCAATCTCCCAGTCACTTAGCACTTACAGGACCATAAAAACAGGAGGCTGAGGGAGTGTGCTCTATCCATCTTGCCTCAGAAAGCCCTTCGACCTCGATTTTTACCTAATCATGCGGCCCGTCCAGGAATTTCTGACGTTGATAATCCAGTGGCCAACCTGAGGCCTCGGTGCTTCAGAAGAGGGAGTTGTCCAGATT
This sequence comes from Rhinolophus sinicus, assembly GCF_036562045.2. Taxonomy (NCBI): domain Eukaryota; kingdom Metazoa; phylum Chordata; class Mammalia; order Chiroptera; family Rhinolophidae; genus Rhinolophus; species Rhinolophus sinicus. The sequence continues at coordinate 112,706,989 of NC_133756.1, forward strand.
TGTTGGCAGAAGAACTTGAACACACCTTTCCAGTCACACAGTTGAGAGCTCTGGCCACTATCACAATGAACCAAAATCAGGATTGTGTCTGACAAGTCCTCATTTTCTCCTGGGAACACTGGGACAGGAAAATTTAAAACAGGGCAGTTCCTCAAATGCTGTGCGTACATATAATCCACGTGGTACTTTCTTTGTCATTCGTTTTCAACCTCGTTCAGCATTTTTGTGAAATCAAATTTATTGGGGTGACATCAGTTAGTAAAATTATATAGGTTTCAAGTGTACAGTTCTATCATACATCATCTATATATTGCACCCAGAGTTAGTTCTCCTTCCATCACCACATATTTGACCCCTTTCTACCACTCCCTTCTACTTGAACATTGGTAACCACTAAACTGTGTCCTGAGTTTTTGTTTGTTTTTTAGTCTTGTTCATTTGTTGCTTTCAATTTTATTCACATATGAGTGAAATCACATGGTTCTTGACTTTTTCTGTCTGACTGATTGTGCTTAGCACTATAATCTCAAGATCCATCCACGTTGTTTCAAATGGCAGTATTTCATCTTTTCTTATGAACTTCGTTCAGCATTTAACTCAGTAGTTACGTGGTGCTCAACAACTGCTACCTGGATTAAAAAAATGACCATATAAATGGTATCACTACAGTTTTTATAATAACAATTGGAAGAGTGTGCATGTTTTATTTATTCATCTATGAATCATTTATTGAGTGCCTACTAAGTTTCTAGCTTTGAAGTTAGTGCGTTGGAAGCCACTCTAGATTTTGTTTTCTTTTTTTCTCTTCTTAAAACCCAGAGTCACAAAGTCACATCAGTTCCACCCAATTAATATATGTCCCATCCCCTTTATTCTCACAATCCTAATTCATGTACTTATTATTTTACACCTAGATGAGTACCTTAGTGGTCTGCCTACTTTGACTTTACTATCTAAACCACCCACCATATAATGGCCAGAGGAATCTTCACCTCATGTAAATCTGATCATGCCATTCTTCTGTTCACACTTCTTCATTGGTTCTTTAAATCTCCCTTCCTTTCGTCAGTCTGCCCTTCTATCCTAATGCTCATCTCTGCACTGATATACTTTGTTGTTTTTGCCATTCCATAGCAGAAACAAAGTGCATGATTTTATCATTCTCACTGTCACCTCTCTGATTTTTTCAAAATATTTTTCAAAGTGATTTTAAGTCGTATTTTTAAAGAAAAATAAATTTTTCAGATTGATTTTAAGTTTACAGCAAAATTGAGCAGAAGGTAGAGATATCCCATATACCCCTCGCCCCCACACATGCATAGCCTCTCCATCAATATCCCCACCAGAGTGGTAGATTTGTTATAGTCAACTGATACGTCATTATCATCCAAAGGTCCGTGACATTTTAGTTTCTTGTTCTCTCTTCAGTATATTTCTGGGTTCTTTTTAAGAAAGGTCATCCCATGTTCCATTAAGCATATGCTTTAATTCATTTTAAAAATCCTGATTGAGCTTTTTCTGATCACTATGTGAGGCACTGGGACGGGACATAGATAGATGCAGTCCCAGGCCTTGGGTGAGTATGTGCTGCTTCCTGATCACAGACACTGGCCTTCACCAGAATGAGTATAGTGAATAATTGGTGATCATTATAAAAGGGTCAATAAACAGGAGTGCTTACACATGTTCCTAGTATTTTCTGTTTTCTGACTTATGTTTTCAGAGATATCTAATGTGTCCCATAAAATGACTAAGGGTACCAAAGTGCACACCATGCCTCCTTGGGCTGGAATCACCTATCTAGTTGGAATTGGCCGTTTCAGCTATAATGTCTATCTGTGTTGGTCACAGCCTTTGTCCTGGCTCAACTTGAACTCTTACCCCATACTTCATGACCTGTTCCAAATCATCCAAGTTTCTGACATCTTAGTTAGGGATTCATACCTAATGTTTGGGAGAAAGCTCAGACCTGATCCTCTCTCTCTTTTTTTTTTTTACCATTGGTTTGTTTTCTGCACTATAATTATATCTCCTTGAAACTAAATTGGCATAATTTTCCTTGGGCAAATAGTTCATTAATTTGGCATAGTCTCTGAAGTTATATATATGAATCTATACGTATCCTTGACTGTAGTACCTGTTTGGGTTAACTCTAGCCTCATTCGCAGGCCTAAAGTACTCACTATGGTTTCCAGACCTTTCCACCACTTCATTGCTATGGGCAATGTAATATATTTGAAATATGGAGGACAAGCATTTTACCCTTTTCCCTGCCCTTTCTGTTATTAATAATCACTGTGACTTTTCAAAGTCTCACCCGTCTCCCTCCACCCGCCTCTCCCTGGAAGTGTCCTGTCTCCTGTCTAATTAATGACCATAGTTTACAGACAGTGCAGCTGTCTACACATATGGTTCATTACCCTGAAGACAGAAAACGATGTAAGAGTTGAAGGTTTCTTTCTCAGGGTTCTTTGGGCAACTATGAAGGATGAAATCATTAATGTGACTTTTAACTAAAACAGGGGCTTGTGGTATTGCATCATCTTTTTGTACTTCTAGTGCATACTCTAGCGGCATTCTAGCTTTTAAATCAGGGTTTATTAGCTTTTGTTTATAGCTAAATTTGCTTGGCGCCAGAGAGAACTAAAAAATAATAATAAAACAATTTACAGTGTATCTGAGTTTTCTAAATGTCTCACATTTAGGGTGAACTACCAGCCATAAAATGAATTAATTAGAAAACAGGACTCAGTATTTTCCTAGAAAGACAGCAGGCTGTCATTAGGGCAGCTGACATGTTTTAAAGAAGGGTGTCGTTTATAAGCCTAAAGAGGGGGAGTTTTGGGGTGCTTCATAGAGTTGCCTTTATTCATGTATGTGACACATATTTATTCATACTGTTTGCCGAGACTGTTCTAGGTGCTGGGTACTTGTGGGGACAGAGTCCCAGAGAGCGGTTTCCAGGCTCTCAGCCTCACGTGGAAGTGTGCTGGCTCGGTTGTTGGATGGCCATCCGCTGTGGTCGGATAGGCATCTGCTATGGCTAGTTGGCCATCAGCTGTAACCAGTGAGCCATTAGCCACTAATATAACTGCTGTGGCTACACTGGCAAGAGGGGTTGGTTGGTTGGCAGAGAAACTAATGAGGATTGCGGCTAGCAAGTGGGATTAGCAAGTGTGGATGGCAGATTGTGGATCATGTGGATCCTACTTCCTGTGTCTCCAATCCAGCCGCCAGCGAGCATATAGTGGTATGACTCCCGTATCTATGGCTCTGTTGTTCCTTTTTCACCTCATCATCTCCTGTGTTCTTGTGCGGGGAGCAGGAGCTGAGTCCCTGCATGACAGTACTAGTGAATAAGAACTACTCCTTGCCCCCTAAGGAATCAAAGGATTGTTTTATTCTTTTGGTACTAATATAATAAGATTGTTTTGCCAGCCTCTCTGTCCAACTTCTACCACCTCACAGGAATCCCTGGTAATTGTGGCTATTGTTTTTAGTCCCTGCTCTTCCCAGTCTCTTAAGTTGTCCCTTAGTTATTGACATGTGACTAACTCCTCCTGGTTAATTTCACGTCTGGGTCCTGTGCTAGTGCTGCTCAATCAGGTGAGGTGGTACAGTTACCTCATGCCGACGTGCTACTGAGGAGGGAACTAATTATGGCTTGTGTGCCTGGAGTGGACCTGAAAAATTGGTGCTGACTAAAAGCATATTGTTTTCCACTCTCTTGTTGCTTTTGCCTCAGTTTTTTGCCCTACTCTTTTTTTTTTTTTTTTTTTTTTTTAATTGAGTATCTATTCTAAACTTTCCAACTTGACTACCACTTAATGAGCTCTAGTTCATGACCCAGGACTCTCCTGGCGAGATCTTCTTTTCCTTTTCATCTCTTTCATTTGTTATTTTCTCCCTGCTCATCCTTTAAATCAGGGGTTTGCGATCTGGCCTCTACAATCCTTACAGGGTCTTTGGATAGACATCATGAAATGGTGGCCTGGAATCACACCAACAGATTGTTTTATGTGTGCCTGTATTTCTTTCATGTTCTCAAAGTGACCCCAAAATACACTCTAATAACAAATTTCAACCTTTATAGTTTTTACTCCATATTTTTGTCTTTCTCTGAGCAGTTGCCATCATGGTTACAGCATTCATTACCACGTAAGTACCAGTCATTCTCAAATTGTATTTCCAGATCAGCATTCACTCCTACTTACCTTCATCTACCTACAGGATATCTTTCTAGGAGTCTCACAGGCTACTCATGTCTTATCCTGACTTATTGTCCTATTGTTTTCTTCTCATAACTTTTGTTTCTTGCTTCCTCTGATTGTTTTAGAGAGAGCTATTCTTAGCCAAGACAGGTAGGACAGAAATCTTAAGCGGGCCTCTTTCCCTCATCCCTGCCTTTATACCAATATGTATATACCATATATTGTACCAATTTTTTTATCGTACCTAAATCTCCTTATCCCTATATCCTCTACTACTGCTGCTGCCTTATTGAAAACTCTTAGCTCTGTCTGTGTCTATTTCTGATACCCTCCAAAGTATCTTTTACATTCATACAAAAGAGATCATCCTCAGAAGCATGTATAATCATGTCATTTCTTTATTAAAAATGCTTTAATTCATCTCTTGCCTATAAGATGGATGGCATGGGAATTCCGTTAGTGTGGTCCACAGTGCATTCCATGATCTGGTTCATACTTGCCTCCCAGGCTTATTTCTTTGTTACTTCCCATGTATATTGGTGACTCCCATGCTTGAATGCTGTCCACACTCATGCAGCAAACTGCTGCATTTAACATGGAGCTTACTTTACTCCTTGACTCTGGGTCCGAGCACGTGACGTGTCTTCACTGAAGAGATATCAGTATGTGTGATGCAAGCAGAATCCTGAAAACTAAGTGGATGACTGGTCTGATTTGCTCTTGCACTTCTGCCCTCATCATGCGAAGGGCATGCCTAGTCTATTCTGCTGGTCCTGGGTGAAGATTATAAACAAATGGACAGAATTGTTCCATCTGAATTATTCCAGTCAAGCACTGACTAGAGCAGAGTCCTCTGCAAATGCATGGGCAAGCCCAGATGATATAACCAGAGTCCTGCAGCTTATTGCTGTGTGCCTCTGGGTTGTGGTGTAATTTGTTACACAACAAAAGCAAACTGATGTATTTTCCATAAAATTTTCTGTACATTGGCTGTATTCTACTGCCTATTGCTATCCAAAGCCATAAACCTCTACTCTTATGATTTTTAAAAAATAAATTTTATTGGGGAATATTGGGGGACAGTGTGTTTCTCCAGGGCCCATCAGCTCCAAGTCGTTGTCCTTCAATCTAGTTGTGGAGGGTGCAGCTCACTGACCCATGAGGAAATCGAACTGGCAACCCAGTTGTTCAGAGCTCACGCTCTTACCAACTGAGCCATCTGATACCCCACTCTTATTATTCTTTACTTTCATTCCCTTCAAAGTCTTGTCTGCCTAGTGAATTCTCACCTATTCTTTGAGACCCAAAAACAAGCATTTCTTCCTCAATGAAGTTTTCTGTGAATCTACCTTGAAAGTTGTCTGTCTTTTCCTTTGGACCATGTATTATGGACAGTTTCCATAAAGTAACCTACATTAGCAGCTCATGGCATGTCTTTTTCCCCTATAGGTTTGAGTACCCAGAGAACAGGGCTGTTTATTAGTTAACTTTAGGCAAGATCAGGGAAGCCTTGCCAGAGGAAGACATGCCTAAGGTGAGCATAGAAGGATGAAGACAAACAGGTAGGCAGGAGGTAACAGGAAAGCCTGGATAAACAGGAAGCTGATGTAACTAGAAATGTTTGTGACTAGTAACATTTTTTTCTTGATGCTTCTTCTACTTCCCAGTATAATGGAGCCCATTGTTTAGTGCAGTGAGGAGAACTATGCCAAAGGCATATGAAGATCTGACAATTAAGTTTGAGAACTTTTTATAATGATGTTGCTAACGTTTTTTGGCAACGGATTATTCATTACAAATTTGTACTGACTGGACAAACCATTAACCTAGTTTACTATTTGGAAGTGCTGAAAAGGCTGCATGAAAAAGTTAGATGACCTGAACTTTTTGCCAACAATTCATGGCTCTTGCATCACAACAATGCACCAGCTCACACAGCACTGTCTGTGAGGGAGGTTTTAGCCAGTAAGCAAATAACTGTATTGGAACACCCTCCCTACTCACCTGATCTGGCCCCCAATGACTTCTTTCTTTACCTGAAGATAAAGGAAATATTGAAAGGAAGACATTTTGATGACATTCAGGACATCAAGGGTAATATGATGACAAGTGCAATGACCATTCCGGAAAAAAGAGTTCAAAAATTACTTTGAAGGGTGGACTAGGTGCTGGCGTCGGTGCATAGCTTCCCTATGGGAGTCCTTCAAAGGTGAACATAGTGATATTCAGCAATGAGTTATGAGGTATGTAGTGCTTTTTCTAGGATGAGTTCGCGAACTTAACTGTCTGACCTTGTAGTCCTGGATGTGCCCTGGAATACTGTGAATTTCTTCCATTTGGGCAGTAAAACCATGTGCTGCATGGTCAGCACCTGCTTTTCTCTGGGCATTCTGTCCAGCTGTCCGGTCTGTGAGAGATGGTGACATTTACAACCATTACAAGGCAGCTGTCCTGGCTGTCTGCCACAGTGGGGCCCAGGTCCAAGTGGCTACCATCTGGCAGGACATCTGCTCTGCCACTGGGAGGGCTTTGGATGCAGCAACATGCCCACAGAGAAGACATTGTACTCTGCCCTTTGGGGAGGAGAATGCATTGCAGTTCTACCCATGTAAGAGATGAACAGTGAGATAACCCAGAGGGGGCCTGTCCACTATGGCTGTGATTCTTCATAGACTTCAGGTTTAGGGCCCTTAGCAATATGTTTAGAGTGTACTTGACAGATCATGGCCTCTATAGCCAGACTGACTGGATTCCCATACTGGCTGTATCACTTTACTATGTGACCTTGGGACAAGTTACTTAACCTCTGTGTGACTAGTGCTGAATCCATCCTCAGTAAATGTCAGCTATTTTTATTTTTAGACAGCACCTTAGAGTTTATCACGTGCTCTGGAACTCTGAGCTTGCCAGAGATATCCAGGCAGTGCCTGCCCTTTAATGACACTCAAATCCTATTCTTGTTGGCACTTACCCTATACCACATGTATGCTGAAAAGTTATATTTCCCTGAATTTGTAATATGTCTCCTGAACCTCTGGGCCTTTGCATATAATGTTCTCCCTGCTGAAAAATTCTTTGTTCTCTCTTTTTCAAGTTAACTCTTCATCATTTAAGGCACATTTAAGATGTCACCTCTTCCTGGAAGCCATCCTTGATTACCTGAAGGTTATGTATTGCCATATGTGTACTCACCTCTAATATTGGATGGATGGATGGATGGATGGATGGATGGATGGATGGATGGATGGATGAGCTGCTTATACATGTCATCTTTATTATTCTCAATTAATCCTTAAGTAGTCAAATTACATGCTTTATTGTCTTCTTGAAAAAACACATATTGTTCTTGTTTTAAATGTAGATTGTGGCCCACAAGGGAGGGAACTGAAAGCCCAGTCCTAAAGAATGTGATTGGAACAACTTTCCCATCCAAGTCTCCTCCAGTCTGTGATGCCATACAGCCAAATTGGTCAGCTGGAAGGAGCTGATTTGGGGAATTGGTGTTATTTATTGGTCCAATATAGACATTTGTTTGGCTGAATCTAATCATGTATAAAATGATTTTAGTTAAGTGGAATTGTGTGTACATGCTGTCATTGGATTTAGGAATAAAGATGAAGACATTTGGCCCCTGGAAATTCTGTATTTTTTTGCTGTCGCTGAGGCCAGCAAGCCTCTTAGGCAGAACAGTTGTTGTCCACTTAATGTTTTTTCATGAACTCTATAGGGTTTACCTTTCCAGAAACAAGTCTCTCTCCAGCCTGAGCTAGGATCTGATATTCGTACCATTTTAGCCAGTCCTTGAATTAGTTATATCTCTAGAAAGTTGCTATAGAAAAGTAACCTTGCCAACTGAAATGGATGGTATCTTCACCAATATAATTAAGATTATAATAAACATTCATATATCTATTCATTTAACAAATATTTCTCTCCTGTGTAACATATACTAAACACTCTTCTATTGATACATCTTTGGAATAGATCAGTGAACAAAATAAATACTGATTCCTGTCCTCCAAGGCTTCACAGTCTGGTAATGAGACGTAGAAATGAATGAATGTCATGTATAAGCAGAATGCAAAGAGTATTAGAAGGCAACAAATGCTATGAAAAAGCAAAGCCGATAAAGATACAGGGTTTACACTTTACATAGCCCTTTCCCAATGCACAGTACCATGTGATCCTTCTACATTCCTTGAGGTAGGCGTTGGATATATTGTTTCTATTTTATAAATGAGAAAACTGAGGCAAAAGGCAGTGTGGTGTTAGGCCCTGGCTGGTCCTTAGTTCTTCCTTTTACCCGGAAGTACTTGAAACACTTAGCTTAGATTTAACTCAAAACCTAGGGCCAGTTCTAGAAATAGAGATTTAAATATTAACTCCAAGAAGTGTAATTGGTAATCATATGGTAGTTCTATTTCCATTTTTGAGGCCTCTCCATGATGTTTTCCTTAGTGGCTGCACTAATTTACAATTCCAAGAACAGGACACAAGAATTCCCGATTCTCCACATCCTCACCAACCTTTGTTATTAATATTTTGTTGTCTTTGGGTACCAGCAACTCTGACAGGTGTGAGGTGATATCTCATTGTGGTTTTGATTTGCATTTCCCTGGTGATTAGTGATGTTGAGTATCTTTTCATGTGTTTGTTGGTCATCCATATGTCTTGTTTGGAGATATATCTCTTGTTTGGAGATATATCTATATCTATGGTATATCTCCCTATTTTTAATTAGATTGTTTATTTTTTGATGTTGAGTTGTGTGAGTTTTTTTTAATATATAGTTTGTATATTAACCCTTTACTGGCTATATCATTTGCAAATATCTTCTCCAATTCAGTAGGTTGCCTTTTCGTCTTGATGGTTTCCTTGGATATGATGTACAGCAAAGGGAATAGAGTCAGTAACATCACAGTGGCTACGTACAGATGGTGACAGATAGGTACTAGACTTATTGTGGTGATCATTTTGTAAAGTATGTAAATGTTGAATCACTCTGTTATGCACCGGAAACTAATATACTGTATGCAAATTATAATTAATAATCAATAAATACATAACTCCAAGAAAGCCTTCTGGGAGTGAATATCAAATGGCCTTTGTCTTCATCTGGCTCAAATTTATGTACTAGTTCTGACAGACTGGTGCCTTTTACCTATTGGGTGATGCCCTAATTCCTGGTTTGTAGGTTAGTTTTATTGTCTGATTGTTGTTCTTTATGTCTTTAGTGTCTGCCAGATAATCTTGAGAGCTGGCGTTCTACTAGTGTGCTTGCTGGTCAGCACCCTGGGTCCCCAGCTTCCAGGGCTTAGAGTCTCCACCTCCAATCTCATTCTATTAGACTTGGCCTTGATTCTTATTGACAAACAGTCATGACAGACACTCACACCTGTTCGAATGGCTGTTATCAACAAGACAAGTATTAGCAAGTGTTGGAGAGGCTGTGGAGACAAAGGATCCCTCATACCCTGCTGGTGGGAATGTAAACTGGTACAACCCCTGTGGAAACAGAATGGAGGTTCCTGGATGGTTCTAGCAGATTTATTTATAAAAGGGAAAATATGGAAAGAAAGAAAGAGGAAGGAAGGAAGGAAAGAAGGAAAGAAGGAAGAAAGGAGAGAACAAGCCAAGGTTAACTTATTATTAAAGAAAGAAAACTATTTTTTTGTAAATTTAGTGTAGCCTAGTGTCCAGTGTTTACAAAGTCTACAGCAGTGTACAGTTGTGTCCTAGACCTTCACATTCACTCATCTTCACTCATTGTTTCACTCAGAATGACTTCCAGTCCTGTAAGCTCCATCCATGGTAGGTGCCCAGACAGGTCTAGCAGCATTTATCTTTTATACTGTATTTTTACTGTAACTTTTCTATGTTAAGATGTGATTAGATATACAAATACTTACCATTGTGTTACAACTGCCTGTAGTATTTATTCAGTACAGTAACAGGCTGTACAGGCTTGTAGCTTAGGAGCAATAGGCTGTACCATACAGCCTAGGTGTGCAGTAGGTGATACCATCTGGGTTCATGTAAGTCCATGCTATAATGTCTTCACAATAATGAAATCTCCTAATAATGCATTTTTCAGAATGTATCCCTGTCATTAAGCGATGTGTGACTATATGGAAAGCAAAACATGTAGCTCAGTGACTTGATAAAACTTAGTTTCTTTTTTTATAATGATAAGGGCATAATAGCAATAGTGCAATTACATAAATCTTAAACACACACACGCTCGCACGCGCGGACACACACATGCACGCACACATGCACACTGCTTTCCTATAAGGATGGGTCAGATTCAAGGACAAATACCTTCACTGTATCTGGTGGTAGAATTGAAGCTCTGGTTGAAAAGATGAAAGGATTTTGAGTTTGAACAGGAGGCTCTTATCTTAGAATTGGCACTCTCTTGCATGTCCTAAGCATTGTGTTTATTTTTCTCATTCTCTCCTGCTGAGTGATAAGACACCAAGGGTAAAAAATGAGGTGGTTAGGGAAAAAGAACTAATAATGACTGTACTGATTTTAATATTAACCTCAGGACAGAGTATAACATGTATCTTTGTAGGTCATCAAATGCTTAGACCAACTTACATGGAAATCACATTGATGTTTGAAGCTGTAACACCAGCAAGCTGTTAAAGACCATAAAAAGAAACACTCATCTGACTAGAGTGTACTATGGTATTACTTACCCAGAGAACTTGTCGGGAGGCCCAGTGGAATGAACCCTCTCATTCTCTCTCTCTCTCTCTCTCTCTCTCTCTCTCTCTCTCGCTCTCGCTCTCTCACATTCTCTCTCTCATTCTAGTTCTCTCCATCTCTCTTTTCCTTTTAAGTTTATGACCTAAATTTGATCCAGGAAATATTTTTGTTCTGTGACTGTCTTCTGTTGCTGTTTGATTCAGAGCGGGTTATATACCCTGGTCCATCTGAGAGTGATAACTTGATTTTGGAGCTTGAATCTACATTTAGACTGTGATGAAAATGTACATTTAGACTGCTATAAATATGTAGTTGAAATTATTAGTACTTGCTAAGATATTAATAATGAATTGAGAATAATGAAAAGAAGTTGAAACTAAAATATGTGTTGCTGCTACAAAATTCAGTGTGGTCTTGAGATAGAGAGCTCTGCCCTTTTGCTTTATCACTGGTGAACAATGTTATGCTTGGTCAGGAAGTCACAACTCTTATAAAACTTTATTAGTGTTCAAGATCATTAACGAGAAGCAGAGGGGAAAGAGAAGTAAATATAAAGTGTCAGTTTCAGACAGTCAGAGACAAGTTCATTGAGCTGTAAATTAATTCAAATGCCACAAATATGCAGATTGTAAAAATGTCCATTCTCTGCAAAGCTGTTAAACTTTAAAAGGTCTTTTCAATTAAAATGTCTGAGATGAGTATTGTGTCATGTTGCTATGGAAAGGGCTTGCAGAATAGTCAAAAGGCATTGGGTAAAGTAAAATGGGTATGGAAAAAAATTTTAAGTATATAAAAAGGTCCACAGGCAATGAATATTTGCCCACTCAGTCATCTACATGCTGTAACTCCTATTCTTTGTCTCCTTGTTAACCATCCATATGTATTATTTAAAATTTTCCCTCTAATACCAGGGGTGCCAAAAAATCTATACATAGGACTTATATTCATTTTTTGTTATTGGTATATATTCAGTATTACAATTGTTTTAAATTAATGTTTATAGGCATGACAATTGTTAGTAAAGTTACATAGATTTCAGGTGTACAATTTTGTAATACATCATCCATATATCACATTAGGTGTTCATCACCCAGAGTCAGATCTCTGTCCACCACCATATATTTGATCACCTTTACTCTCATCTACCACCCCAATAAACAAAGAACAAGACAAACAAATGAAGAAACAAAAATTCATAGACACATACAATAATTTAATGGTTACCAGAGGGTAAGGGGGGATGGAGTGGTAGTATTACAATTTTAACACAGATTTTTCCTTTCTTAAAATGTGTATACATTGTTTTGGTACACCCTGTATTCATTTCACATTTGCTTATATAACTTTGCCGTCTCCTTTGTGTTATCTTTGTCTCTGAATCTGATTCTAGCTTTGAGTCATGAATAAGTGCATTACTACATCCATATATAAAGTCTCAGGTAAAAACATCTGGTGGAGACTGGGTTATGGGTCCCATACTCTGTCATAACTGGAGAGGGAGCCTCTGTGCCTCTCTGAAATGGCATGCAATGGTGCCTGTCCCCAAAGGCCAAGTGTGTTTGGTGCAGAATGGTCAAAAGTTGGTAATGTTCACCACACCTATTGTTTTGGTTGCTCAATTAGAAATAAATACTGTTTTCATTTTTTAAGGAAGGAATAAAAGAAACAAGGAAGGAGAAAAATAGTAAAATGCATTTATTTAAAATTTAATGCTGTATGCCACTTATTACAGGCTAAGTTTATTTGCTCAACTAAGAAGATCATACCTCAACTATCATAAGAATTGAGGTTCATCCTTGCATAAGCATATAAAAGTCTGCTATCATTTTCTCAGAATTTTTTTTTTTTGTATTGGTGCAATAGGAAAGTTAAATGAGTTAATGATAGGAATCAATAAGTCCCTGTACCCCTCAGGTTTTTTTTTTTTTTTTTATGATACTGGTGATTTATATAATGCTCCTCCCCATCCTGGTACATTCATTTCAATTTGGTAGAAAGGAATAAGGAGCCAAAATGATGAAACTGAAAGTTGTAGGTACCTCTCCTAATTATTTGCTTGTATCTAGGAGAAATAACCATGGGAAAGGTTTAGGTATCTATGGTAGACTGAATAGTGGCCCCCCAGAGATGCCTACCTCTGAATTACCAGAACCTATAAATGCTCTTAAGACTGAAAAAAAGACTTTGCAGATGTAATCGAGCTAAGGATGCTGAGATAAAAAGCTTATCATGGATTCTCCCCATGGGCATGATGTAATCACAAGGGTATCCTGAAGGAGGGATGTGGGAGTAGCAGAACCAGACAGAAGATGTTGTGGTGATGACATTGGAAGCAGAGGGACAGAGTGAGAGACATTTGAAGATGCTATACTGCTGGCTTTGATGTTGGAGGAAGGGGATATGAGCCAAAGGATGCCAGTAATTTCTGGGTGGGTAGCCTTTGGAGGAGACAGTGTGGCTCGCTGTCAGCTTTGGTGCATGACTTCTCTTAAGACACAAGCGTTAAGTGGACTGTGGATGATGATGGGTACAGAACATTTGAAAAGAAAGTGAGTTGTTGAAGGAGATGGAAGATGGATCCATGAGCAGTATGGTTACATTAATAGGAGCACCCAAGTGGGCCTGATCTTTGGGGCTGTTCACTGGTAGAAGTCATAAGACAAGGCATTCTTCCACGTTTTGAATATTATCAACTCCTGAAAGATAATAAGTAATTGAATTCTAGATGGAACATGAAGGACAAAAATTGTGAAAAAAAAGTGCGTTTGAGAAACTGAAATGTAAGGCAGGTTTTGAAGAGCTTATATTGAAAGCACAGCATGAGTATGGCCTGGTGTTTTACTAGTGCTTTGTTTTAATATGAATGATGTGAGGTTACGACATGCTGAAAAATAGTTGGTTAAGTTTTTGCTTGTTTGAAAGAGAGGAGAGAAATAATTCTCACTTTGTGATTGTATTAGAATAATTCCAATGTAAACCTAAACTAATCATTGTTTATTCATGCTGTGATCTTCTTCAGTTCTCTAAAACCTACGTTAAATAATCTAATATAACAGGAGAACTTTATGTTGATGGTGGAATTCCCAGAGGTAAGAGAGAATGGGTATGTCCTAGGTATTGCTGTCAACCTCATGCAATGCAAAACAGACGTGGCTATTGAATTGATGCTTTATTTGGGACCAAATCCATTCCTTCCCATGAGTTATCTACGTATAGGCACTGACAGTGTGGGGCAGCTTTTAGGAATTTCTCCGGTATGGGCTCTACACATTACTGTATCCCATAGGGGGTGCTGTCCAGCGCACAGGTGGATTGACATGGGAACTGACTTGAGACATTTGTGTTTACCGCAGTTATTTCTTAGTACCAGACCAGGGGAGTAGAACTCGAAAGGAAGGCTGGTCCTTTCTAGTGAGACATGTAGGAAGACATCTTCCATGATGGTGTCTTTGGCTATGTAAAAGTAAAACAGCCGTGAAGTGAAATGACGGAACCTTCCCCACCTGCACTGTGACTTTTCATGAACAGCCTAGGAGGATCCTTTGCCAGAAAAAGAAAACTTACTAGATCTTGCAGAAATGTTAATATCATTGTACAATATTTAAATGTTGTATTACTCAAGTGTCACTGATTGTGGCAGGATGAGTGTGCCTTACCTTACACTGAGCAAATGGGAAAAGATGCAAAATGTGATGGGCTATTGGGCAGAAAGACATTGGTTTTTAGTAATAGGTTCTAGAACACTTTTTGTTTACAGTCCATGCCGCTTGGTGACAGCAATGTCCACAATCAATAACATTGTCAGATTTAGATTTAATGAAAAGGGATGATCAGAAACTCATCATTGAAGAAAATAAAGACCATGAGAGAGCGCTTTAGCTTGTCTCTGGGATCTCCTCCAGTTCTGATTAGGAAGATTAGTTGGGATGTGGACACCTTGGAGGGGCAAACACACGTTGAACTGACATAATATAATCGTGTTCTGAAGGACTTGGTAGAAGTATCACAAAGAGGACTGTGAGAAGTATTGCTGGTTATCCTAGAGGGATCCATTTTAAAACTGTCCCTTACTAATTATTAGTTGTATTGTTGATGAGATTAGTGGGACATCAATTCTAAATATGGAGTAAGCACAGCACCTCAAGTCCTGGCTCTGTCCTGCCTACATATACCCTCTTAAAATTGGCACTCTTATTCCTATTTAAAATAAAGAAATAGGAGTCATAGAGGTGAATGTATTTGACCAAGGTCACACTACGAGTTGGTGGCAAGCCCAGAATACGGGTCTAAGATGGTCTGGCTGTAACCTGTGACTGATGTCTGACTCAGACCTGATACTTGCCAGCTTTTTTTCCTCAGGATTTTTTCTTCATCAACATAGCTGGTGGCTGTGGTCATTCAAGCATTCTCCTTTTCCACAACCCTCAGAAAAGTATCTACCCTGTGACTACTCACATTGTCAACATTAAACACACATGTAATTGAGGTGCTGCTTTCATAATGGAAAGAAATGAACAAATCAGGGTAAGGCAGTGCTCTGGTGCCCTTCGGGGGAAACCCATTTAGGGATATTGAGGAGTGTCTCAGTCATCCATCCGTGGAGGGTAAATTGTTCCAAGCATATGCAGCTTCAAAAGTGTCTCCTCAGCCCATCTTCTTGGTCAACAACTAAATTGTGTTTTTGCCTTTTGACCCAAGCCTCCCTGTTTCCTGATACTTTCTCACCCTAGCTGCAAATTGTCTATAGCCTGATTTTAAATCTCCCAATCAAATCTTCATTTTATTGCTGGTTCAGGAGATTAAAAAGTAAGCCTCCAAGCAGGAGTTAATAAGTCATTGTTTATTTAGCCATCGTGTCAAGAGTGAAGTTTACAATCAATTCTCCAGAGGTCGACTTTAGAATTCACTTAAATACTGCTTTCTGGTTTCCAAGTGAATAACTACTTAGCTGTATCCTGAATTTGATTAAGGTTACAGAAATAATTTCCTACTTCCTGTAATTAAGTTCAATCGCCACGTAAGAATTGTACTTACTAACAAGTGTTTCTATCTCATTTTCCTTTTAGCTAAACTAAAGAATTATTAATATTTATTGAATATATACTATATGCTAGACACTATGTTTAAACACATGTTACAAATTATACTGATAAATACTTCCAACATCCTTACTGTATAAGTACTATTATATTCTTTTATACAGATGAGGAAATGAAAGCTTTTAAGGGCTTAGAAAATTTTTCAGCTCTACACAGATAAGCAGTAGATATCGAGGACTAAAGACCCAGGTTTTTGTAGTTCCAAAGCCCTTGTTCTTAATCACTGCACCTGATAGTATTTAAGTAACAATATGCATGTTTCCTGATAACACTTTATGATTTCTTTAGTACAACTCAACCTTCAATAAGGATTTTTTGAGGCTTAGATATTGTGATAGACATTGCAGATACAAAAATAGTAAATTATCTCTCCTACCCTTAGAAGCGTAGTGTAGTTACAGAAGGGAGGGAGGGATATATGAGTAAAATTTTGGGAAAACTAGTGTGATCAATACTACTATAGCAATAGCAACTAATCACTTTGGAATATGAGAGTGAAAGAGGTAAATTCCAATGGGCTGCTAGTAGAGTTGCTCCTGGCAGTTTATTGGAGGAGGTGGAATTTGTGGTTATTGCTGTCTTAATGGGTCAGTTCTGCTGAACCCCTGGGAGGAATGTCTGTCTCATAATTGCCCAATCAGGCAAGTGGGGGAAGGACTGTGTGAGAGAAACTTTCATCTCTTCCTTTCACTGATAGAACAATTTACTGGTTGTTAGTCTAAAGACCCAAATATAGAATGCGTATATTTTTCATGTGAGCAGGCCACTCGCGGGTGTGTATGGACCTGGACATTGGGAATGAACTCAGGGATCATCTAGTCCGCACACAAGCCCCACTCATTTATAAGCCTGCAGTACTGTGATTGCCTCTGCTCAGAGTCACAAATCCTTCCCTTTCTCTCCCTTGGGCCAAAGAATTTGTATGATTCCAGAATTGCTGCATCAGAGAAGTTTCTGCATAAGCCACAGACTGCCAAGAGCTCATTCTTTCCTCAGACATCCCAGGCCCGGGGGGGCGGGGGGGTGTGTGGGTGTGATCTGAACTTGCCCCTTTCTAGTAGTAAGTTTCCCCACATCAGCCCTGATATGTTCTCTTGTTTGTTGATCTAGGCAGCCCATCAAAGATTTTAAGAGATAGGAAGGACTGACCTGATAATTTACAGAAATATTACTTGAATTGGTCTTGCAGGATGGACAGTTTGTGTTATCAATATTTGTTTTTCTATAAATATTTACCTTTATTTCAGTAATTAAAACCTGAAATGCTTCAGATGGGAAGAAAATCCAGTTTCATTAGGTGCAGATTAGTCTTCATACTTCCAGTGTCATGGGTTACTACTCCATCTTTTCCAACAGTGGTCACTGACTGCATTTGCAAGGCTTTTTGACAATATCTCTGGCTCAGCCCTTAGATACGTTGTTTCTTGGTTTTTGCTGTTGTCCTGGATTGTGACCCAGGGTTGCTCTGTCTTGCATTTAGTGCCCTGATGCGTGGTTAGCCAGATTACAAAAAGAGATAAACCTAGGCATGGAAATCGGTGTGGCATGAAAGGTACAGAAAAAAACTCCTTCTAGTGGTCCATAACTTCAACCTCCATGTGGTCAACTTTCTGTTTTCAAAACTAAGCCCAGATTGTGGTGAAGGCATTTACTGAGCACCTTGCGTATTTCAGGAAGCATCAAAAACAAATCAGTGAAATATTTTTTTTTTTTTTAAATGAAATATTGGGACAGTTTTCTTATTAGGAAAAACAAAACAAAACAAAAAGCAGTAACTAACATAAGTTCCAAACTGTTTAAGAGTTACATGAAATAACAAATAAATAACCATACTACAGCTTGAAGAAAATAAGAGTATTACCAAAACTCTGGAGATACCAGGACTTTCTAATCTTTAAAGCAGAAGAACTCTCAAAGGAAAAAAAAAAATCAATATACTTTACTAAATAGAAATTAAAAGCTACTGTAGACAAACAAAGAAAAAAATTCAAGCAAACACATAACCAAAAATAAAAGAGAAATAAAAAGAAATGTTATATTGAGTGCAGTATGGCAATCTCAAAAGGTCACGTCCTATGTGATTCCATCTATTTACCCTAAAAGTGTAACAGAGGAAGATTTTTGTGGTGATGGAATAGTTCTCTACCTCGATCGCTGTGGTGGTTGCAGGAACCTACACATATGATAAAATGGCATAGAACAAAAACTCACACATTGTACCTACTGATCTCAATTTCTAGTTGTTGATAGTTTACTATAGTTACATAAAATGTAACCACTGGAGGAAACTGGGTGATGGATACACTGCACCTGTGTGTATTATTTTTGCAACTTCCTGTGAGTCTGTAATTATTTCAAAAATTTTAAACTAGTAAATATTTTAAAATATATAAAGGTTCTAACACAGTGCTTTCCAATAGAATGATAATTTGAACCACACATTTTAAAATTTTATTTTTATTGAGATATGTGACATGCAACATTGTATTTGTTTAAGGCATGAAATATGTTGATTTGATACATTTATGTATTACAATAGATAAAATTTGACATTTTCTAGTAGCCATATTAAAAAACAGTAAAAAATAATGGGTGAAATAATTTTAGTATTTTATTTAACTGAAACATTCAAAATGTTATAATATCAGCATGTAACCAATAGAAAGATGATTTATGAGACACTTAAAATTTTTTTTTCATATTTTCCATACTTGAAATTATTATTTGGAGCCTCCAGGGAGTTAGAAAATCCCTAATTTAATGTCCTGCCAAATGCAACTTTCCTTAAGGTCCAGGGTTTCTAGGATTTACTAAACACATAAAAATTACTTATACCTCCAACTCTAGATGCAGGAGAGAAAGAATACAGAGACAATTTGGGGGGAGGGACCCCATCTCAGCTTCCTCCCTCCTCTCCCAACCTTTTTCCACATACCAGACCCTTCACCCTCCCCCAGATTTCACGAAGTCCCAGGCACATATGGAAGAGCAGGTTGTAGGTACACAAACCTAAATCCCCACAATTTTCCATGGGATTCCTCCGTCCTTATGTCTGTTTACTCGCATTCCGGCTTCAGCCTCAGTCCTTCCCTCTGTAGAGCCCAGCTACGTGCAGAAGGTGATCCTTGAACATTCTTTCTCCCAATAACCACAGGGCTCACTCCCTCAACTCCTTCAGGACTTAGATCTAGAGTCACCTCTTAGGAATGCGTACCCAGAAGGTAATATTTAAAATTACAGTTGGATCCTTTGCCTTCCTTACATTCATTTTCTCTACATCACTCTACTTTTTGACACCCCAATAATTTGCTACACTTGTTTGTTTTTATTGTCCATGTCTTTTATCAGTTTGTAAGCTACATACAGACAGGCATTTTTGCTTGTTTTGGTTTGATGTATCCCAAAGTGGCTAGAACAATGCCTGGTACATAGTAGATGCTCAATAAGTGTTACTAAATTAAACATGCATAAAAGTTTTCAAGAAAAAAGAACAGTGCTGGAGGTATCACACTCCCTGACTTAGCTTGTACTGCAGGGCAACAATAATCAAAACAGCATGGTATTGGCAGAAAAACAGACACATAGACCAATGGAATAGAATTGAGAACCCAGAAATAAACCCCCGTAAATATGGATAGATAATTTTTGACAAAGAAGCAAAATCATACAATGGAGAAAAGACAGCCTCTTCAATAACTGGTGTGGTAGAATTGGAAAGCTACGTGCAAAATAATAAAACTGGACTGCTATCTGTCACCATGTACCAAAATTAATTCAAAATGGATCAAAGACTTAAGCATAAGACCTTAAACAATAAACTGCGTAGAAGAAAACATAGGTACTAAATTTATGCACCTTGGGTTCAAAGAACATTTTATGAATTTGACTCCAAAGGCAATGGAAGTAAAAGCTAAAATAAATGAATGAGACTATATCAAACTTAAAAGGTTCTGCACAGCAAAAGAAACCATCGACAAAATAAAGAGGCAACCAACTGAATGGGAGAAGATTTTTGCAAACATTGCCTCTGATAAGGGGCTAACATCCAAAATATACAAGGAACTCATGCAACTCAACAACAACAAAAAACAAATAACACAATTGAAAAATGGGCAGAGGACCTGAAGAGACATTTCTCCAAAGAGGATATACAAATGGCAAATAGACATATGAAAAAATGCTCAACATCACTAATCATCAGAGAAATGCAAATAAAAACCACAATGAGATATCATCTCACCCCAGTTAGAAATGCTATAATCAACAAGACAAATAGTAACAAGAGTTGGAGAGGCTGTGGAGAAAAAGGAACCCTCATACACTGTTGGTAGGAATGCAGACTGGTGCAGCCGCTATGGAAGGCAGTGTGGAGGTTCCTCAAAAAATTACAGAATTACCGTATGACCCAGTAATCCCACTCCTAGGTATCTACTCAAAAAATCTGAAAACATTTATCCATAAAGACACGTGTGCTCCAGTGTTTATTGCAGCTTTATTTACGGTGGCTAAGAAACGGAAACAACCAAAATGTCCTTCGATAGATGAATGGACAAAGAAGTTGTGGTATATATACACAATAGAATACTATTCAGCAGTAAGAAAAGATGAAATAGGACCATTTGTGACAACATGGATGGATCTTGAGAATATAATGCTAAGCAAAATAAGTCAGACAGAAAAAGCAGAGAACCATATGATTTCACTGATATGTGGTATATAAACCAAAAACAACAAAAGAACAAGACAAACAAGTGAGAAACAAAAACTCATAGACACAGACAATAGTTTAGTGGTTACCAGAAGGTAAGGGGGGTGGGGGATGGTAGACGAGGGTAAAGGGGATCAAATATATGGTGATGGAAGGAGAACTGACTCTGGGTGGTGAACACACAATGGGATTTATAGATGATGTAATACAGAATTGTACACCTGAAATCTATGTAACTTTACTAACAATTGTCACCCCAATAAACTTTAATTAAAAAAAAGTTTTCAGTCTCTATTACATATACTGGAGCAGATATCCTATCATCCTAGATAGTATACTCTTTGTTCTAGGATGTTTCTTTTCAATTATGTAGCTGTAATTGAATTAAACCTCCTGCACTTAAGGAAATAGACACACATTTATTTGGTGTGGCTTAACAGATTATACCTTTCTCTGTTTCATAGCAAAAGTCCCAGCAAACCTTTGAGAAGACAGTAAACTGGATTGGGTCTCTTTTCTTTGGGAATTTAACACTATTAGATATATGCGATTGGCTGAGTTAGTCCTGTCTTAGGTGAACTGGCTGGATGACAAGGGATAGAAATTCACAAAAAGGGAAGGGAGAGTCAGACATGCTCAACCCCATGTCTAAAGGGTCTGCGAGGAACATTATTCTCTTGGCACAGCTTGTGGCTTAAAAGATAGACTTCATACCTAGCCACTCTGGCCCGTTGGCCATGACTGTGTGATGACATAGACATTAATGGGCACCTTGGGAGTCAGGACACATACTGGGATCACAGCAGAGACTAGCACTAGAGAAAGAAATGACAGATTTCTTCCCCTTTTAATCAGAAATAAAAGATTATTGCTGACTAACAGTGATGGGAATGCTGTAACCACCACTGAATTGGGCAAGAATTGCATCAAACAGTCGAGACCACAGGATTTCAGCACTAATAGCAGAGAATAGATTCTTTCTGAGAATTAACTAGATTCTCTAAAGCATGTCTTTTTGGAGTAGAGAAAACCAGGAGTGGACTATTGTGCTGACTCAGTTCCCCCATTTTTTTTTAACCCTAATAGAACAGAATCATGGGAAAAATAAAAGATACTCTTGATGGCAATATGGGGTGCTCAAATTCATATTGACTTAAATATTCTTTCCTTCCTTCTAAAATATAAAGGGGGGAGTGTTTACATTAAAAAGGTATTTATACTTCACATCTTGTGACTGTATACATACTATATTTAATTATAGTTGACATTCAATATTATTCTACATCAGCTCTTCTAATGCAGACCTCACTGATGCTGATGACAGCTCAGCATTCATTTGAATTGGTTATTCTCTTTGTTGTAGATGACTAGGGTTTCCTTGAGACCAGGCCTCAGGTTGCTGCTTGTTTAACATGCTGTTGGGCTGGGTATGTGAAAGTGCTTCAGTTATCCATGCTCAATTTGAGTTCGTGTTTTCTATTTGCCCTTCTGGATCCAATGCTCTCCGTCATTCTCTTTGTTCCAGGAAATAGATGGTATTCTATCCAATAATCTATTTATTTAAGTATTTTAATATTTGAAGAAAGGTCTGCCAGTGATTAAAGGAGAAATGAATTGAAATTCCTATTCCAAAGTTTAGTTATAGTGGGGCTTGAACCTGGGGGCCTCATATATACAAATCATGGGCTCTTCCACTATGCTACATATTGTCTGAGTGGAGACAATTTTGGACCGCATCAAAAGGCTCCCTTGAGGGGTCAAATACTATATGGTGATGGGAGGAAAACTGACTCTGGATGGTGAACACACAATGCAATATATAGATAATGTATTATAGAAATGTACACTTGAAACCTATGTAATTTTACTAAACAGTGACTCCCTGATAAATTTAATTTAAAAAAAAAAAGGCTCCCTTGAGTTCGGCTTCCAGGTGGTCTGACTAATGGGAAGTACTAGAAAATGGGAGTGGAGTAAGGTGGTATATTTTATTCCCTAGACCCTGCTAGACCATGGGTTGGCGGTGGTTGTGTTCCTCCACTGAAGGCCTCAGCTCCTCTAGAATTTTTCTCTCCTCTGGCTCCATCCTTCTCTATTGGTCCTGTTATATGTTTCCTCCCTTTGTCCCTTCAGACATGGAATACTAGTTACTCCCTTTGCTACTAGTTTGATGATGCTTTCACATTCCTTATCAGTTTCCCTTAATCCTACCATATATTATGCATAATCCCTTTATTATACTTTCCTAAAATTACCCCATTTGAATAGGCATCTGTTTCCTGCTGGAATCTTTGCCAGTATACCTCCTTTTCATTTTAATTTCAATGTCTATGGATACATGCCTTCATTTTAGAGAAAATAAGAGGCAGAAGCTTCCCTGGGGCCTAGCATGAAATATAAAGAGCACAGGCTTTAGAGAAAAACATATTGGTCCAAATATGAGTTTTGTCATTTCCTTGCTAAATAGCAAAGCAAAGTTATTTAAGAGACTCAATTTTATTTTCCCTGATAAATGGTGATTTTCATTTCTCCCTCACCGAGCTGCTGAAAAGGTATATATAGTAAGAAAACATGTCAACTATCTAGCACTTGGCACATATATACGTGCTCCAAAATTATATTTTCCCTTCCCTCTCTATGCTGGAACTGGCCACACCAATAAAAGAGGAAAGTTGTTTTGTCATCTCACTGTATATCTGCATCTGTTCCAAGCATCCTCTGATGCACATTCAGTCTGCCTCCAAAATCATAAACAATTTTTGCCTTTCTGGATAATGCACTACTATCTCCCATGCATCTCTGCTTCCTGGACTATACTTGGGACCATTTGAGTTCTAGAGAGTTAGACCTGCTCTCCTGAGAAGGACCCAGCGAGGAGACAGGGTTTGGTTATTAGCTTCTCCCCAAAGACAATGATCTTCTGTATGTGAGGAAGCAACACGTTGCTTGAATTGTTAAGACATAGACTTCTAGAATAGACCTAATTCTTACCAAAGAACAAGTTCTTTTTCAGTGGGGACACTACTTCACAATACTCTGATAAAACATTTCAATATGGCATGGCAGATCAGAACTTTGTGTGAGACATTGGGCCAGGTGATTTATATGTATTTATGATGTTACTTAGCCCTTGGAATATGCCTATAAGGCTTATTATAACTTTATTTTTTCCAGTTGATTAAATTGAGGCTTAGAGAAGTTAAGTAAATTGCTTGCCTCTATTAGAAGGTAGAGAACCTGAGGTAAAACACAGGTCTGTTTGAAGTCAGCTTGTATTATTCTTGATTCATTACTCCTCTTTTTGATGGTTAAATGTTTCATCTGAAGACGATAAATCTTCTAAGAGTCACTGGGATAAGTATTTGTGTTTTTGTGACTATGTGTAGGGTGGGCAGGTGTAAGTGGGGGTGGTAGCAAGATCCTTGAGGACCTATAAATAAAATATACAAGATATGGAGGCAGAGATCCTAGTCCTTAACAAAATCAAGCTGTGTGATATAGGGAAAACAAACAAACAAAAACAAACAAACAAAAGCAAAAACATTTGACTGATCTTCGGTTTTCTCATCTATAAAATGAGATTCTTCTTGATAGCTCTCTACCTTATAGAATGCTTGTCTCATAGCAGTGGTCCCAAAGAATTTAAATTTCTTCCATATGCATATCCTATCTTCACCTTTTTTCATTTTCTCTGTACTGCTTTTGTTCAGGTACCGATTAGCTTCTGCCAGTGCTATTCATCCTCTAACTATTCTTGCCCTTATCTTAACCTCTATATTTGTTGACTGAGTAACCCTAAAATATGGATCTTATCAAAGTAAACACCTAATAAAGGGTCATCTAATTTGGAGATAAACCAAACCCAAGTAGAAAAGGGAGTTTTTCACTCTTGGAATATTCACATAATAGTGATAATGCTTCAACTATTTCTGCATGCATGGAGTAATGGTGGTGCAGCTGCCTCTGCAAAGCACTGTCATCATGCATTGTGTCATATGGACTTTCTCTAAAGCCTTAACAATGAACAAATGCAGACACTGTCTCCATTGTCCAAGCATTAACACATATT
The DNA here is from genome assembly GCF_036562045.2 of Rhinolophus sinicus. Classification (NCBI taxonomy): domain Eukaryota; kingdom Metazoa; phylum Chordata; class Mammalia; order Chiroptera; family Rhinolophidae; genus Rhinolophus; species Rhinolophus sinicus. The sequence goes on from NC_133756.1 coordinate 112,731,790, forward strand.
GGAGAAAGTTTAGTGAAAAATGATTAGAAGGTACAAACTTGGAGCCAAGTTCCTTAGTAGTCTTCCTTGGTTCATTAGGGCCCTATCTATTGGAATTATACTGCAGTGAAGTTATCATTTTCTATCTAAATGCAGTCAGAGAATTTACCTTCAATGACAAGCCATAACCATAGCACTGCAGTGGTAAGTGGTAACTTGGAATACTTCCTTCTAGAAGTGGCTTCTTAGAGTAGATGACTGTATGAGAAATGTGCTGATACTCATAGTCATGAGGAAGACAGGATTTCAATTTCCTGTTTCAAATCCAGTAGTAAAAGATCTTTACCTGTAAATTCTCACAAGATAATTTCTAGATGGGGCTAAAGAGTTTTGAAAGGAAGGACAGGGCTTGAGGTCTAAACAGCTTCTGAGTTCACATTTCCACTTGGAGAAGTTGGTCAGTTCTGGCCAATGCCTGCTCATAGATGTGAAAAACCTGAATACTATAAGGGCATAGTCTTAGCTGTGGAGATTTGAGTTCTGATCCTAGCTCTACCACTTACTCAACAGCAACATAATAAGGTAATCAACCTTTCCATGTCTCGTTTCCTTCTACTGTGAAATAGAAGTGAAGAAGGGTAGAAATTAAAATTTAACTGACTGATACCATCTAGAGATTATGCTGCCCGTAAAATCCAAATATCCATCAAATGGGGAATGGATAAACTAAGTGTGGTATACTTAGTTTATAAATAGTATAGTACTTAGCAATAAAATTGAATGAACTACTGACATGTGCAAAAGCATGAATAATTTTCAAAAGTTTAATGCTAGACATAAAAAAATGCATTCCTATGAAATTTTAGAAAAGTCAAAACTATAGAAAAAGAAAGAGGATCTCTGATTTCCAGAGATGAGTGGTGTAGAGAAGAAATTAACTACAAAGGATGATGGAAATATTCTGTATCTTCATCATGGTGGTAGTTGCATTACTGTGTACATTTGTCCAAATTCATCCAATAATAAACAAAATTCTACTATATTTAAGGACAATTTTGTTGTATGTAAATTTACCTTAATAAGCTGATTATAAAATAGTCTCTTGAGGGTCAAATGTCTAGTTTCTATTCCCTACAATCTTTTAGATTACATTTTGGCTTTTGGCTTTTTAGATTACATTTGGCTCAACAATTTGTTGGACACTGGGGTGAGAAAAGACATAAATCTTATTCTTATCCATTCCAGTTGACTAGATCCATAGAGTTTATGGGAGAGTATGAGGGAGGGTGAATTTTCAGTATTATTTGTTATCAGGAACTTAGTTTTCACAGGAAGTTCAGGAAGAGGGCAGAAAGTAATTACCAATGATTCCTTATCCACCAAAATAACCATCTTGATGCTAGAAAAGTAGTAATGGTTTAATTAATATTCATTGATTTGTTAAATTTACCAAAAATATGTGGAAAGTGCACTGGCCTGAAAAGCTCAATATTTGTGGGAAAGATATTTTATGACATATTTGTGAGGTTTAAGGGCACAGTGTCATAACTCTCATAGGAATTTTGGAGAATTGTTCTAAATTTCCCATGAGAGATCTGAGCTAGAGAGTCATATTTCAGAGACATTTATATGGCAAAGTTTTTTTCTTTGTAATTTTTAAATTAAATATAATGGGGATGTTTGTAATAACTATAGGTTATTATTGCCTTTCCTCCTATCAGTGCAAAATTAAGAGGAACAAAAAGGAGAGTCAGAGAGACTCTTAGAATGGTAAGATCATCCAGATAACCCCTCTCATTTTAAACATTTAATCCTACAATATATAACATACTAAAAGGAGTTCCAGGTCCAGAGGTTTTTCTTCCTGACTTAGTTCAGTTACCAATGTGTTTTGTCATATACTGAATCTCTGAAAAGGGTTTTTACCCTTGAGGTTACAGAGAAATAATATGAAAAGGGAACTTCTTACATATTGATGAATGCATCTAATGATCAGGCATGTATACAGCAGGCAGGTGTCTTTAATCAGGAGGATGGGAAAGAACAGCTGTATGGTGAATAAAGGCTCATTGGCCACCAAAAAGATAAATGGGGAACAGTTGGTTTTCCACCAGAGTCATACCTCCCATAATGCCCTTGTCCCTGCTTTTCTGCGACACAAATATTCTCCCAGGCTAAAGGGGAAGACACATTTATAGATCATTGAGACAGCTGTTGTTTTTAAAGAGGATAATTTGTCCCAGCTTCAGAAATTGCTCTCATTGGTCACCATGGGAGTGAGCCCAGATGCTTTGTGTTATGAAATTCAATGTCAAACCAATTATTGAATGTACTGATGCATCATGATATCTGAGATGAAGAAATTGCAATTAGGTGATTCCTTCTTTGTAAATTTAAATTCTGACATTTTATACCGACATGATTTATACTGACTCCTAGGCTGTAGAAATGTTGTTGCTTGACTGTATACTCCTTCCAAGTGTAGGTATATAATGTTCCAACAGGCAGAAAGTTCATGAAGATAACGTTAATTAAATTTATCTTCTTATGTCTAGTATTCATGTAGACAGCTCAGACCTAAATGGATGGTTTCAAACAAGCTTTTATTCTAGTTGGGTACTTCTAGGACCTGCCTGGTGCCTGGTCCTACTGGGAAGGACAAAGTTGTTGAAGGTAGGCTGTCCTCGGCCTCATCCTGGCAATGGCTTCTGCATGAGTGACCTTGGATATACAGCAAGTGGTCTTGGCAAACAAATTAATACTATCTCTAGCCTTTGTTTTCTTATATGTAAAGTAGGGAGGAAAACACTCAGTTAAGACAGTCTACATTTTGCGGTGACATTTTCATTTGAATTGCTGCAAAATCTTCTTGCTGACTAGTTAATAATAAAGAGGTAAACATCAGGGAGCTGATTGACTTATAGAATTGAGTTTGAAACAAAATTTGCACATTGGAAGTAAAGCACTATATATATACTATTATATATATTATATGTGTCTGTGTATCTATACATATGCACATACACATGTATATAAATACACTCATAAACACACATATGTATTATTTTTTGTTTGTTTTCAGCCTAATTTAATTGAAGTTGAATTTTTGTCACTTGCAGCTAAGGAATCTGACTAATATAAACAGAAAGATTGATAATCAGGACAAAGATAGCAAATTGAAGACAAGGTGACAAGATGGAATCTGCTTGGGTTTATAGATTAAACAAGAACTCTACTGCTGTTTCACTCATATATTTACCTAAGACGCTAAGCATAACGTATACAGAGGTGGTAGTATGTCTTTATTTTAAAGAGAATTTCTCTAGTATAGTTTCATAATAGCTTGTAGATATAGTCAAGTATATTAAGGACACTCTCTTCTATTCCTAGTTTATTAAAAACCACTTTTAAAATCATGAAAATGGAAAAGTATACTGAATCATGAATATTCCAAAAATATACTTTATGGAAAAGTATAAATAATATTCTCTGTATCTATTGACATACTTTTGTGTTTTAATTTATTAATATGGTAAAAGTATTCGCAGACATTTTGCTTTTTATTTATTTTTAGTTGAGGTATAATTGACATATAACATTATATTATTTTCAAGAGTACAACCTAATGATTTGATATTTGTATATATTGTGAAATGATCACCCCAGTAACTAATTAATATTCATCATCACACATAGTTGCAATTTTTTTCTTATGGTGGTAACTTTTAAGATTTACTCTCTTAGCAATTTTCAAATATGTACTACAGTATCATTAACTATAATCACCGTGCTATATATTACATCCACATGTCATTCATTTATTTTATAACTAGAAGTTTGAACCTTTGACCTCCTTCAACCATTTCACCCCTGTCTCCCTTCCTGCCCCGCCCCCCCCCGCCCTTCTTCTGGCAATCATTAGTCTGTTCTCTGTATCTTATGAGTTCTACGTATTCTTTTTTAAACAGCTTTACTGGTATATAATTTACATACCATAAATGTACCTATTGAAAGTATACAGTTTGATGAGGTTTTTGTACATTTATATGTCTGTGCAACCATTACCACAGTCTAGTTTTAGAATAATTCCCTTATTACAATATTTTCATTTCTATTTGTAGCTAATTCTCTCTTCCCAGCCAAACACCTAACTACTTTCTGTCCTATATAGATATTTTGCTTTTTTAGAAATTTTATTTGAAAAGAATCATGTAATATGCTTATCTGGATTCTTTCATTGTGCATAATGATTTGATATTACAGAATTGCATACTTCTGTATGTTTCTTTATTGCTGAGTGGTATTCCATTATATAGATATATGGTATATTGTTTATCCATTCATCAGTTGTTTCAGTAAGAGTCATTCTTCCCTCATATTCGCACATAAACACACACTCACACATATAACATTATATTAGTTTCAAGTGTATATCATAATGATTCTATATTTATATATATTGTGTTTAAGAAAATGTCAGATTGATTCCAAGGTAGTTGTCTCATTTTACATTCTCATGAGTAATATACGTAATGTATGAGAGTTTTAGGTTTTCTTAGTTCTCTTTTTAAAAAATAGATATTCTAGTGAGTGCATGATGGAATCTCATTATTTTTCACTTTTAAGTAGTTTTTCATTTTGAAATAATTTTAAGATAACATAGGAGTTGCAAAAATAATACAGAGATTCCCTCTACCTAATCCCATCCTCCCCAGATATAATACCATACATAACTATAGCCCAATTATCAAAGCCATGGAATTGACATTAGTACAAATACTATTAACTAATCTACACATCTAATTTGTATTTCACCAGTTTTATATATACTCTTTTTTTGGGAATATAGGTCTATAAAATTTTATCACAACTGGAGAGTAGTGTAACCATCACCACAATCAGAATACAGAACTATTTCACCACCCAAAAGAAACTCCATTGTGATACCCCATTGTATCTCCACACAACCGTAATCCTTGGAAAACATTGATCTGGTCTCTATCACTATAATTTTGCCACATCACAAATGTCATAAATAGAATAACATAGTATGTAGCCTTTTGAATTGATCTTTTTCACTTAATATATCGCCCTTGAGATCCATGCAGGCTGTTGTGCCTATCATTGGTTCTATATTTTTCTTTTATTGCCGAGTCCATTTTATGGACATATGAGGTGTGATAAAAAAAATAGGGTGAATGCTACTGCTGAATACCATCCAATGGAAAGGCAGGGATCTTCAATATGGGAAGTGGTGCATGGAACCTTAGTAACAAGTGTGTGACAAGTTTCAACTTATTTGGTGCAGTCAGTCGGGTGTGAGTATGGTTGAGAGAAGGTGTGTTTTAAAAGTGTGCTGTAAATCATCCTTCATCATGACAACGTTCCATGTCACACATTGTTTCTGGTACACAGCAATTTCTGTCAAATAAAAACATTACAGAGTGTCGTCATCCACCTTATCTACTGAATCTGGCACCATGCGACTTCTGGCTCTTCCCCAAAGTCAAATTCATGCAGGACATCAAGGCAGCCATGACAATGCAACTAATGACACTCCTAAAAGAGGACTTCTAGAACTTTTTCAGAAAGTGGCAAGAGCCATGGGATAAGTGTTTTTGACGCAAGGGGAAGTATTCTGAGGGAGATTAATGGCAATGTGTCCTTTACTGTTATAATTTGTTTTTAATTTAAACATTCACTGTTCAGTTTGATCACACCTCATATCACTATTTGCATGATCAGGAAAACTTTGCAGAGCATTTGAGTTGGTGTCAGTTTTTGACTATTACAAATAAAACTGATATGAATATTTGTATACAGGATTTTATGTGAATGTATATTTTTATTTCTTTAGGGCATGGTTAACAACCTGTGATCTGTAGGACACATCTGGCCCATGGACTGTTTTTGTGAAACCCACGAGGTTTCTAATACCACACTCACTAGAATATCTATAATCAAAAGTATAACAATGCCAAGTATTAGAGATGGTTAGGGGAAACTAGATTCCTCATACATTGCATGTTACTTACTAGTGGGAATGTGAAAAGGGACTACTTTGGAATCAATCTGAAAGTTTCTTAAATAAATGTGCATTTACCATGTGACTTGTCAATTCAATTCATAAGTATTTACCCACACTAAATGAAAAGATATATTCACACAAATGTAAAAATGTCTTTTACCTTTTTTTACAGGTTTGAAAAACTGAAATGAAGAATGTGCAACAGAGATGGTATTTGGCTCACAAAACCAAAAATGTTTACTATCTGGAGCTTTACATAAAAAGTTTGCCAACCTCTGCTCAGGAGTAAACACCCAAGAGTGGATTGGTGGATTATGTGGTAAGTGGATATTTGACTTTATAAGAATCAATCAAATTGTATTACAGAGTGGCTGTTAAATACTGTATCCCCATCAGCAGGGCATCAGAGATCCAGTTGCTCCACATTCTCATCAGCATTTAGTAAGTAAGAATGGTTATTGCAGAAATTTAATAGGGATATAGTGGTAGCTCACTGAGTTTTTGATTTGCATTTCTCTAGTGCCTAATGATGTTGCTCAGATTTTCATGTATTTATTTGCTATCCATATGTCTTTTCTTTTAGTGAAATATCTATTCAAGTGTTTTGCCCATTTTTCTAATTGAATTATGTATTTTCTTACTGTTGAGATGACAGATTTTTTTATATAATCTGCATACAATTCCTTTGTTGGTTATGTGAATTGCAAATATTTCTTACTCTTAAACTACTTTTATCCAGCATATATTGTAGTTTTGATGAAGTCGTATTTATGAATACGTTCTTTTATGTATCTTTTTTGTTTTTGGTGTCAGGTCTAAAACTCTTTGTCTAACTCTAGGTATTAGAAATTTTATCCTCCGTTTTCTTCTAAAAGATTGATAGTTCTACATTTACATTTAGATCTAAGATCTAATTTGAGTTCTTTTTTGTATAAAGTGGGAGACTTTAATTGAAGATACTGAGTTTTAAAATTGGATAGTGTTATTCATCTAATTATATTCTTCTTTTTAAAAAACTGTTTTAGCTATTTGAATCCTTTTGTCATTCAAATTTTAGCAAGAGCTTATCACTTTCAACAAAAATGCCACTGGAATTTTGATAGGGTTACATAGAATCTGCATATCTATCTAGAGACAGGTGCATATTAAAATTATGGAATATGCCAATCTGCACATATGGTATTTTGCTCTTGTTTTAGTGCCCCTTTAATTTTTTAAAGCACTATTTCGTATTTTTAAATATGTAGGTCTTTCAGTTTAAATTATTTAAAAACATGGACAGTTAGTAAGAATCATTACCTACCCTGAGTGCCCAACAAAACATATGTTTTCTTTTCTTAAGAAACATCTCTTAGTTTTATTTTTGTATTTTGTATCCTGGCAGTCTGTGTCCCACTTGGGGATAGATATCTTTTTATAGCCATCTTTCTACAATTCATGGTGCCTAGGCACTTAAAAAGCACAGGTCTTTGTAAGATAAGCATAAACAACAGAACAGAGAAATAACAAAATTATGCTGTCTTGAATACTGAAGGAAAAAAAGAATGGCTTTATGTACTTCTAAAAAAACTATCAGTATCTGTCAGTTCACAGGGGAACAATTCAACCTATTAAATATCTCCTTGACTTCATTAATAAGTTATTACAGAATTAGGTAATACTATTCAATCCTATTTCTAAAAAACATGTACTCATGAGGGTTATTTTATTTATTTATTTATTTATTTATATTAGGTTCAGGTGCACAAAACAATGTAATAGTTAGACATTATCATTTATATCCCTCACACTGTGTCAACCACCCTCCCCCATCCACTATCCCTGACATCGCACAGAGCCATTACATTTCCACTGTCTGTTCCTAATGCTGTACTCCGCTTCTTGTAACTATATACATTATATATACATATATAATATATACATATACATATATACACATACACATTATATATACATATATATTTTATATATATACATATATACACATATATATACACACATACACATATATATATAAACTTGTATTTGGCATTCATTATTGTTCAGCTTCAGCTTCAGGTGTACAGTGCAGTGATCAGGCATGTACGTCTTCCCTGAGGTGGTCTCCCTAACAAGACAAGTGCCCATTGGATACCCTGAAAAATCTTTACATTATTGATTACATTCCCCAAATTAACTTTCATAACACTGTGGCCATCTTGTGGTTACTGACTGTGCTTTCTAATCCCCTCACCTTCCCCCTTATCCCCTCACCCCTCTCATCTAGCAACCCTCAGTATGAAGGGTTATTTTAGTTCTCTTTCCCAGACTATGCTGGTTTTCAGGACTTCTGAAAGATATATGACTAGGAAATGTATATTTTAAGTAGAAAATTTGTTAGTTATTTTGAATGTGCCTTGTGGACCTATTAGGTTGATGAATAAAGTATTATATTTTTACGTTTTTAGGATATATTTGTATGAAAAATGCTGGGTTTTTTTGTCTAAGAACTAAGGTGGTGTACATGATTAACTTATTAATATTCTGAGAGTCTCCAATTGCATTATAATATGCAAGATTATAATAAGATTATATGTTCTGTTTATTCATCATATGGAATTGGAAGTTACAATACTTTTAAAAATAAATTTTAGAGGTTGGCTCCAACTTCATCAAGTATATGTATCATTATAACCATACCTATTCTGTGAATAGCAGTCTTTTGAGAGGATAATATTGAATTAAACTTGCTAATTCAATGAAAAGCTTGGTTTTCTTTAAGATATTATGATTGATAAATAAGAAAAAGATAAGTAATCTTAAATAAACGTGATTTCTTAGACATCTCTGAAGAATTTAGAATTTTGTTTCAATTTGTTTGCTGTTTATCATTAGTTTTCAAAACTTTTCTTTTTTTTTTTTCAATAATACCCTTTTACCAAATTGCAAATAACTGCCATGAGCAATGAAAAATTTTTATTCAGAAGGCTTAGGAAAAATCAAAACCTGCCATGATGATGTTTACAAATTTTTGTGCTTCTTAAATAGCTATTAAAGTTGTCATTTCTAAAAACTGTACTATAAAATATATCTGGATACAGGGATCAAAAATTATGTATCTCAGACCATACTATAGCAGTATGAGATTCATTTTGTCACAGGAGCCAACTCAGTGTGGTCAGTTTTCTTACTGAGGCCTTCTATGCATTATTACTGCTAGTGGTAGAAAAAGGCAGCATTTTTGCCCACTTCAGCTCAAAGCTTAGATGGTAAGAACAGTTATATCTTCTTTAATCTTCTTTTTCTAATATACTCGTTGGTATAAGAGTTATTCTCACCCTTTCCCCGGAGCAGCAGTGCTAAATACATACTATTGTTTCCAAGGTTAAAACTTCATCAATCAAATCTTGGACATAACATATACTTATTCAAATGGGGCAACGCACTAGGAGACCTTTACAATATTCACTAACTAAAAGTGTTTATTTGAACCTAGAATGTGTGAAGCACTTTTATAGGCATGGAAGTGTGGTAGTGAATAACATATGAAAATCTCTACCTTTATTGAGTTTAATGTAACTTTCAGTTTTATCAGTTTTTGCCTCAAGTATTTTGACACTTTGTTATTAGATGAATACAATGTATTTAGAATTGTTAGGGCTTTTTGTGCAATTGACTCCTTTATTATTGTGTGATGCCCCTTTTTGTTCCTGGTAATCTTTCTTGCTCTGAAGTCTGCTTTGTCTGAAATTGATGTACTTCTCCCGCTTTCTTTTGATCAGTGTTAGCATGTATATCTTTCTTCATACCTTTACTTTAACCTATCTGAGATTTTATATTTAAAGTATATACCATATATTTGGATCTTGATTTTTTTTTTTGTATTTTACATCTACTCTGACAATCTTTGTCTTTTAGTTGATATGTTTATGCTATTCACTTTTTTTTAAATTTATTGGGGTGACAATTGTTAGTAAAATTACGTAGATTTCAGGTGTACAATTCTGTAGTACATCATTTATAAATCCCATTGTGTGTTCACCACCCAGAGTCAGTTTTCCTTCCATCACCATATATTTGATCCCACTTACCTTCATCTCCCACCCCCCGCTATTCACTTTTAAACTGTTTAATGGTAGAGTTGAATTAATATCTACCATCTGTGTAATTGTTTTCTCTTCTTTGCCCATGCTGTTTTCTCCTTGTCTCTAGTTTTTTTTATATTTTCATTAGTTTCAGGTGTACAAAACAACGTAATGATTAGACAATTACATACCTCACAAAGTTATAACCCAACAATTCTATTACCCATCTGACATCATACATAGCTATTACAATACCATTGTCTATATTCCCTATGCTGTACTTTACATTTACATCCTGTGAATATATATATATATATATATATATATATATATATATATATATATATATATATATATATATATATTATAGATGACAGTCAATATTTATATTAGTTTATTAGTTTCAGGTGTACCACACAGTGGTTAGGCATTTATATAATTTATAAAGTGATCCCCCGATAGGCCTTGTCTCTGGTTTTTATAGAGTATTTTTATGATTCCATTTTAAACCTTATCTTTGCACCTTATTTATACTTTCTTTTAGTTATTTCCTTAGAATTTTCCATATACATTTTTACATAGTCTAAGTATACTTTCAAATAACATTACTACTTCACGTATAATATAGGTATATTATAAAAGAGTATTCCCAATTCTTCCCTCTCATCCCTCATGACATTGCTGTCATTCATTTTACTTTGCATGTTATAATAGATCACTATATTGTTACTCTTACTGCTTCATGAAAAAACAAACAAAAAAAAAAACGTTAGTTTTGGCTTCATTTAGTCCTTCCTAAATGCAGTTCCTTAAAAAAAAAAAAAAAAAATGTAGATCCAAGTTTCTGACTTACATCATTTTGTTTCTTTTTTCTGTCTAAAGAGCATTTTTTTTTTTTTTTTTTTTTGCATTTCTTGCAGGGTACATAAGCTAACAGTGAATTCCCTCAACTTTAGTTTCTATGTGAAAGTTTCTATTTCCCCTTCACTTTTACATATTACTTAATTTTGTATCTTTTACTTTTGAAACATAATTTCACCAAATATAGAATTCTAGATTTTTTTCTCTCAACAATTTAAAGATTTCATTCCACTTTCCCCTTGCTTGCATGTTTTTCTAATGAGAAATCTACTGTAATTCTCTTCTATTTTCCTCTATAGATTAGGATTTTTGTTTTTCTCTGACTTCCCTTAAGATTTTCCTTTGGTTTTCTGAATATTGATTATAATATGCCTAATTGTTCTTTCTTTTTCAGTTTGCTTGATAATTATTATAGTGTTTTCTGAATTTTCTGGATCTGTGTTTTGTTGTCTGTCATTAATTTTAGAAAGTTCTTGGACATTATTATATCAAGTATTTCTTCTTCTTCTTCTCCTCCTCCTCCTCCTCCTCCTCCTCCTCCTCCTCCTCCTCCTCCCCCCCCCATCCTCCTTCTCCTTCTTCTGTCATTCCAATTATATATATGACACACTTTGATATTGTGCCATAGTTCTTGGATGTTAATTTATAAAAGTTTTTTTCATTTGCATATTAATTTGAAAAGTTTCTATTGCCCTATCTTCAAGCTCACTGATTCTTTCCTTGACCGTGTTCAATCTACTGCTAAACCTGCCAAAGAATTCATCACTTTGCAAGCCTTTTTTTTTTCATTTTGGTGGAGTCTTCCTTAAAATTTTCGTCTCTCTGCTTATATTACTCATCTGCTCTATCATGCTATCTACTTTTTTCCATTATTGCCCTTAACTTTTTAGATCATAGTTATTTTAAATTCTTTGATAATTTCAACATGTCTCATATCTGAGTATGCTGTTGATGCATGTTTTGTCTCTTCTGACTGTGTTTTTTCTGTTCTTTTCACATGCCTTGCAATTTTTTATTGACAAACATGTTGAATTAGGTAATAGGAATTGAGGTAAATAAGCTTTAGTGTGAGGCTTTTTGTTAATCTTGTTAGGAGTTGAGCTGTATTAATGCTTGTTTTGGTAATAGTACTAGAGGCTTCAAATTCTTTCGGTGTGTTTTTGTTTCACTTTTTGGCTTTGGGACTTGATTACTTGCTGCTCCTCAGAAAGGGTCTGTGTCTTGCAACTCTGTCAGCTGTAATCTATTGTTATTAAATGTCATGCTGGTTGGTGTGGTGGTAAGGGTGCAGGGGAGAATGTTCTGTAATATTCTGATTATTTTTTAAGTTTTTAGTTGTCCTGCGTTTTGGGTCTTTGCCACTTACAAGTGTTTCTATTCCTCCTGCAGTGGCACGGCTTTTTCCTTCCCTCCTAACTCCTTCCCTGGCTCCTGTGTTTCCAATCTATTTCTTTGAAGCCTCCTCCTCTGTTGTTTGTTTTGTTTTTCTTTTATGTGAGACAAGAAGACTGTCAGGGCTAAAGTGGGGAGAAATTCCCTTTCTCTGGCTAGGATAAGGTTTTGGAATCACATTTTGTAAACGTCCTTTCCCTTGGAGAGTGTGCCTTACTCTCACATAAAGACAGTTCTCTGTGTGTTTCAAAACATGTACTTTTCTTTTCTCTTTGACAGTTTATGGTTCTAGCTGTTCCTTCGTCAGGTAATCCTATCTCAAATGCTGCATCTTTCTGGGTACATGTTTCTCTCCCAATATTGGAGTGGTGATTTGCCCTAAGAATTCAGTTAACTACATTAGTATATAGTTTGTGAGCATTTTTATTACTGTGAGGGTATCATTTCCTCTTAATGATAATGTGATGAGATACGTAGGACATAGATTATTAAGGAAAAGAGCCCAGCATATGCTAATCATAAGTGAGTTTACTGTCTCACATGAGCTCAGAAACAGCATGGGACTTGTCCAGGGTTATACATATGAAGGTCTGACAATTAAGTTTGCAAATCTCTTCCAATGATGTTTCTAACCTTTTTAGATATCAGAAGGATTATTCATTGTGAATTTGTACCAAATGGACAAACAACCTAGTTTACTATTTGGAATTGCTGAAAAGGATGCTTGAAAAAGTTAGACGAACTGAACTTTTCGCCAACAATTCATGGCTTTTGCATCACAACAATTCACTAGCTCACACGGCACTGTCTGTGAGGGAGTTTTTAGCCAGTAAACAAATAACTGTATTGGAACACCCTCCCTACTCACCTGATTTGGCCCCCAATGACTTCTTTCTTTACCTGAGAATAAAGGAAATATTGAAAGGAAGACATTTTTATGACATTCAGGACATCAAGGTTAACACCATGACAGCTCTGATGGCCATTCCTGAAAAAGAGTTCCAAATTTGCTTTGAAGGGTGGACTAGGCACTGGCGTCGGTGCATAGCTTCCCAAGGGGAGTACTTCGAAGGTCACTGTAGTGATATTCAGCAATGAGATATGTAGCACTTTTTCTAGTATGAGTTCGTGCACTTAATTGTCTGACCTCGTATATTTCTCTTCAGGACTTTAGCTGCCAACACACATGATGCTAAATGACCCTGAGTAAACTTGATAAGATTTTGTCTACTGAATTTCCTAATGAAAAACCACTGAGTTTTGCATCCACCAACCCTCTTCCAATTGACAGTCTATCTGATTAATCTCAGGAGACCTAAACCCTTCTGCTGTGGTTGTCTTTATAGGAAAAACAATGTGATACAACACTAGGGACAAGGAGATGGAAATGGTTTGATACATGGTTTTTAAAGACAAACTTTGGCATGACCAAATAAATTAGGTTCAAATAAATATTTTGTATCTTGCCAGCTGACAATACCTTATGTAGTACTCCTTCTAACAAATCCTCTTCTATTTGGATTCAGTATTTATGTAAAGGAAACATTTGACTTTATTTTGTCTCTCCCATTATCATGTTTACTTCTCTAACTTATAAAACATGTTTCCATACTTTATATGGCGGTGAGGTGGTAGTAGAGCCTTGAAGAAAATATAGGCCTCTACTATACTAAGAACTAGTAGACAGGCCTTTCAAAGAATCTTGAAAACAGTGCTTGATGGACCCTCTTGTTGTATTGCAGACATTTTATTTCCTGCTCTGTGTCTAAGCAGATTGCTGCTTTGCCTCCAAGATACTTGAGCTGGCGAGGGTTTCACAGATGATACTGTCTAACCTCTTCATTTTATAAATAAGGAAACTGAAGCTCGAAGCATCTAAGTGACTGGAGTAACTAATAGGTGAGAACTAGAGCTACAAATAGAACTTCAGAATAAATTACTGAATATTTACCATGTATCAGACATTGTACTAGACACTAGGGTTTGCAGAATTGAATATGGAACTGAATTGTGTTCCTTGAAGCTCAAGTTCTCAGAGAAGGGAAAAATATAAAGAGATATTTACAATGCACTGTATGATGTACTCACTCTGAATGGAATCAGAAAGTCAAATTTGAAACTCAATTCTACTTCTTACTAGCTCTGCCACATTATCAACTTGGCAGGCCAATTAGCCTCTGATACTCATTTCCTCATCTGTGAAATGAGTGTATTACTAGTTAACTAAGAGTTGCTATGTTTACTCAATGTAATGATTCAGTTAAAAGTGCTTTAAAAACTGTAAAGTTTAGTAAAATGTACAGGGTTATTATGTATCCTGTTCTACTTATTCATCAAAATGCTCACACACAGTCAACTATACTGCTTTATTTGTATCCCATTCAATGCAGGAGTAGGTAGATATAGAAAGTGATGCAGCTCAATTTTCATATTCATATTTTTTCTTTATCATATTTAGTTGGCTGTATTGGAGGTTAATGAATAAAATACAATCACAATTAAAAGGGCTCTTTGCAAAAAATTCTTTTTGAGTTAAACAAATAAATTGCTAATTCTCCTTTATTGAAAATCTGCCTTTTATTTGCTCAGCTTAATTAAATCTCAACATATTTGTGTGTTCTTTCTGAAGAATGATTATTAACAATTAGTAGGTTTTTAATAATAAAAAATATTTTAGGGATAAGGGAATGTATCAACTCATGTGGCAGCCTACATTTAATCTGTCTAGGGTAGTACTTAGACATAGCCATGATGACAAGAAAGTTTCTGCTCTAACTTTACTTTAGAAAATAGCAAAATAAGAGCCTATCAAAGTTGAAGTGTGAAAGGAAAGAGACCATGGAACAGAATGGGGAATGATTAAGGAAATAAGTCGTTTACTTCAGAGCATGTTGTGATTTATAATGCAGTGGCTTTTAATGTGTACCTATTGTACAGCCACATTTTCAATAATAGACTTGCTCTCTTATATGATTTGCATATATACTACAGAAATTAGAGCAAGAGCTTTTATTCAAGGATTTCCATAGACTGTCTCATCTGACTTACTAGAAGGTAAGTCACCTTGGATTACTGATGAGGAAACACAGCCTCAGAGAGATTAGGTAGCTTGCCCAAGGTCACAAAGTTTATGAATAGCTCTGGGATTCAAATTTAAACCATCCAAAGTTAGGGTCTTCAACTTCCCAAGTTATTTTCCTTATGGTCAACAAGATGATGAATCTAATTGTAAGAATGATGATTCATTTAATTAGTGTTTTAATTGAACACATGGTGTTTATGATTATGATCGGTATTTTCAAGGATGATTAATGTTCCTTCCAATGAAGAGCTTGGTTACTTCTTGGCAAGTATTATTCCTCAGCTAACACACTTCAATATAACCAACATTTTTATGAAAAGTAGGGTTCTGACTGATATAGGTAAGATGCTATTTCAGATATAGATGAGGCATTTTAAGAACTTCAATATACAGAGTGCCAAATAAATGTGTACACATTTTAAGAAAGGAAAAAAGCTATTAAAAGTGTAATACTCAATCTATACCAATAACAAAAGATGAATACAAGTCACGTTTGACTTCTGCAATTACGAGAGGGGCTCAAAGTGGTTACCATCAGGGTCCAGACACTTCTGATTACAGTGAACTACTGCTTGAGCAATGTTGACCAAAGTGTCCACTTGTATACATTTTTTTGGCACCCTGGTATTATCGTTACTAAAATAACAAACTAAATATAGTGGCCTTTTCTCCTTAGTTTCTAGAAAAACTAAGGGATTCTACTAGCTTTCTTTTTATATATATATACAACATGACAATGAAGAGACCAAGTCATGACATCAACAGAAATGTCTTGACTTAGCAGCAGTGCATGCCTTTCTAGACCATCTCAGCATTCTCACCCATTCTTAGAAAAGCCTTGACATGTCACAAGAAAATTATTGAACTCAAAATCAGAATACCAGATGCTAGTCCTAGACCTGTTACTTTTAGTAGTTTTTCTTGCCCTCACCCAAGAATATTTTTTTCCTGTTTCTAGACCTCACTGCCCTAAAAATCGAGGGACCAAGATACCATTATTTCTGAAGTGTTTTTTGGCTCTAATGTTTTAAAGTGAAAAAAAAAATAACTTCAGTGAAGGATAATAAGTTGGGTATTTTCATACAATAACTAAGTTCTTTTCCTATGGCAGGCTTAGGCATATAAATAAATATATATATATATATATATAGAGAGAGAGAGAGAGAGAGAGATGCATGGTAACTCAAGAACAAACAGAAAAAAAAAAAAATCTTCCAAACAGGTTAGATTTATATTCAGAGTAGAACGGAAGACTTTAAAATGTAGAATTAGGAACTAGAAAAATGAAGAAGAACAAATGGCAAATAGCTAAGTAAATAAAACAGACTTTCTCCCTCTATTTATATATTTAAAAATAAGTATGACTGTTGAAAGCAAAATAAATAAATAAATAAAATAATAATGTTGACTTGTGGGGCTTTTCATAAATGTATATGTCATACATATGACAATTATACCATAAAGTGAGAAGGAATATAGACCTATATATTTGTATAATTTCTCCATTTTACTTGGAGTGGTAAAATATTAAATCTAAGTACCTGTGAAAAATGAGACATTTATATTTTAATCACTAGAGCAAGTACTATAAATAGTACAAAAATGTATAGCCCCAAAGCCAACAAATAAATTAAAATGGAATGCTAAAATACATTCACATAATCCAAGAAAAAGTCAGGAAAGAGAGAGCAAAGGAACAAGAAACTGACTAGAAAAACAAACAAATAATAAAATGTTCAACCTAGATCTGAGCATATTCATTATTATATTAAATGGAAATGGTCTAGGTTTGAAATTCCTGGTAATATGTAAATACAACTTACCCTATTTCTCCCATTGAATTGGGCTGTGGCTATTTGGAAAAAAACTCTTAAAAGTAAATATCAGCAGTTAAATAAGGGAAGACCTGAGTCATAATACCACCAATCAGCAATGAATTTTCCACTTTTTCCCCTGGTTAGAGTTCAATGTATTGGAAGCCTGGAAGTAAATACCCAGCACAGAGAGTGTTCAAGAGACTTACTCTATTTCTGGCTCAGTGAGTGAACAAGGAAACACTTAATGCACAGAGAAGTTTAGAATCTATCCACTGTTCATTCTTTCTTTTCTCTGTTCCCTTATTGTTCCATGGTAGAGATTGCAACTAGTGACAATGGAAGATTGCAGGAGCCAAAACTCTGAGAGAGGAGAACCTTTCCTGAACTGTGTGGTTGGTGTTTGACATTAATTGGGGGAATTCTCAGTCATTATGTTGCAAAAGTTTCTTCTTTTCTCTCTATTTTTTTTCTTTCTGTATTGCCATAACACATTTGCTACACCCTTGGTAATTGTCCCACAGTCTTTGGATAATCTTAATTTTTTTTATTTTTTTCAGTCTTTGTTATCTATGTTTTTGGCTTTTGAGGATTCTATTGACATATCTTCTATCTCAGAGATTCTCTCTTCAGACATGTCCAGTCCATCAAAAACATTCATGTCTGTTACAGTGTTTTTTATCTGTAGCAACTTTTTGGTCATTTCTTCTTTTTATCTCTCTGTTTACATTGCCCATCTGTTCTTGCATGTTGTCTATGTTATCTATCAGAGTCTTAAGTATATTCATCATAGTTTTCAATTCCCATTTACTAAGTCCAACACTCCTGACATGTCTGGTTCTGATGCTTTCTTTGCCTTCTCAATTTTTTTTTCCTTTTGGTATGCCTTGTAATTCTTTTTTCTTTTTTCTTTTTGATAGCTGTGAATGATACACTGGGTAAAAGAAACTGCACTAAATAGTCCTTTAATAATGTGGTGGTGAGGTGTGGGGAAAGGGGGAGCATGTTATAGTCCTAAGATTAGGTCCCAGACAACATGTCCAGCTATCAAGGAAAAAATGCCTTTAGACTATGAATTCACAAGGGTTTCTCTGTTTTCTCCTTCCCTCTTAGATGGTACAGGGTGGCTAGAGAGGACTGAGTTGGGTATTTTCTCTTGCCTAGGCCAGTTAAGCTCTGATGATATCCTAGTAGGTTAAACTCTGGTTAATTAGTTCCTCCTGAGGGCAGGCCTTGTTTAGAACAGAGTTCTCTGTGTTTTTCAAAATGATTCCTTTTTCCCTCCTTCTGCTGGAAGCCCAAGAAAATATTTTTCTGCTATACACTGTGGGAATCTGGTCGCGCTCTTGGAGGTAAATCTCACAAAATGTGGGGGTTCTCTTATGACTACATCCCCCTGGCGTTTTTAATTCTGAGTTGTCTGCACTGAGCCTCCAGCAGTTTGTCAATTACAGTTCAGGTTTTCCTACCCCAGGTCTGGTACCTGAAGCGTTTTTGCTCATGGGTCTCTGCTCCTGTGACAATTTTCAGTATTTGCTTGTCTCTACAATCTTGGGAGCAGCAGTTTGCCCTGTGTTCTTTCTTATAGACCCAAGAAGAGTTGATTTTTCTTTCTGTTTAGCTTTATACCTGTTGTTAGGATGGAGACTTCTAATCTTCTTACATTTGGAACCCAAAACCAATAACCATCATTTCATTTTAAGACTGGACAAATGTGTTTTACTTGCCATGATTAATGAATACCCACATGTCCAGGGACTCATATTTTTTTCTCTTGATTTTCCATTTTATACTTTAAAAACTTACATATTATGTTTAGTTGTTTGTGATCTGTCCAGTCCTAGCAATAAAATTTACAGCAGAGATTAATTTCCTCATTTTTCATGTTTATTATAGGCTTCATTAAAAGAAAATATAATTCTTGTTAAAATAACAATTAACATTAATATGCAAAAGAACACATGACAATCCTTATATGAAGATATTGTGAGCTATTATTATTTTCTTTTGATAAATAATAGAACAAGATTAGGATACTGACATGACACCCTGACAACAAAATCCTAACTGCAATTTTTACTTGAGGTGAACCTTTTTTTCAGAAGGATATCATTAATCATATCCAAAAGGGTTATTTTTCAGGACTTAAAAAACATAACCAAACGGAGCTTTACTGGATACATGAAAAGCAATTAATTATAATAGTTTTAGGAATAAATTTTTTAAGAGAGTTGGAGTTTAGAGTAAAGCAGGAATGCCCCACTTACTTGATTATAAACACGTGCATGTAAAGTGAACATCAGATTATGCCTTATACACAAAGATATAAACATAACATGGTTCTAGTTTTAATTCAACTCATTCCTCACTAAGGAATGGGTGAAATTCTTTGCTAGTGTGCTAAGGCATTGTAAAATAGTTTTTGTTGTTGTTGTTGTTGTTGTTGTTTTTAATGCTGTTTTTTTCCCAGCTTTGAGGCCCTAGTTAAAGGCTGGTCAATTCCTTTTCCTGAGGCAGCTGATTAAATCCATACTGCAATACTTTCCTTATCTGGGCAGGGGCTCTCTCAATCAGGGAACACTATGTACCAGCCCTAGTGGCCCCAGGACAAGGTTCCAGACAGCTAGTAAGAGTTCTTATATCCCTGATCCCTGGCAATTGTTCAAATTAGCCAATCCACAGGGAGCATGTGAAACCTACGTAGCGCCACCCCATTTGCAATACATAAGCTGCCCCATACAGCTCCAGCCACGGTTACCCTGTCCCCTAGTACAATCCCTGTGTGGCCCGGCTTGGCAGCCTTCTCTTGTTTAGAGTTGTAAGTAGCAGAGTTCTGCCTTTTATTTATCCAAGTGTCATTATGTTGTCAAAAGAATCTTTAAATCTTATGAAACAGAAATTCTCAGACTTTACATTCTCCACCTACATAATCATCTGTCAACCATTGGTGTGTTCCTTGTGGCACACCTTTCCCGTTTTTACAGAGATCTCGGAAGAAAAGGTTAAAAATAACCTCCTGTCAGTTGCATTCTTTGATGGCTCATACTGGACAGGTAGCAGGACTGAGAGATTAAATTTTATTTCAATAAGCCTCAGAAATTGTGAAGTTGTTTGTTATCTCCATGTAGCCTTGTCTGTCTTGACTGACAAAACAATTCTCCAAGAAGTTTCTGTTACAGTACATATAGGGAGTCTGCATCTCTATGGGGCAAAAAGAAAGAGAACACAATGAAACCTTGATCAGATGAGCAATAAAAAAGATAAGGCAATTGCAAACAAAATGAACTGTGTTCTACTCTACAACTCAACTTCATAAGTGCCATGGTTATGGTGAGATGCTATCCCTATGGAACAGAATGGTTCTGTGAAATACATTTGAGGTAAACTCAGCATGATATGGCGTTCAGTTAGCAGTTATTCATAATATTGTTTCAGAAGTCCACGACTACTCCAAAGTTTGTAGAATGGAATATACTGTGTGGCATTAACTGAGATCAGAAATGTAGGATCAAGAGTAGGTTTTAGACGAGATCAGGCGCGTTCAGGGTGGTATGGCCGTAGACAGAGAACCATGTGATTCACTGATATGTGGTATATAAACCAAAAACAACAAAAGAACAAGACAAACAAATGAGAAACAGAAACTCATAGACACAGACAATAGTTTAGTGGTTCCCAGAGGGTAAGGGGTGAGGGGGTGGGAGATGAGGGTAAGGGGGATCCAATATATGGTGATGGAAGGAGAACTGACTCTGGGTGGTGAACACACAATGGGATTTATAGATGATGTAATACAGAATTGTACACCTGAAATCTATGTAATTTTACTAGCAATTGTCACCCCAATAAATTAAAAAAAAAAAAAAAAAAAGAGTAGGTTTTAGGGAACATGTGAAACTAGAGAGACAACTTACCTGTCCATCACCAAAACATAACGGTAAAGGAGTCACTGATTTAAAAGAATTTTTATATCTAGCCATAAAAATATTGGGAGTTCTTTGAGTAGGTCAGAAGGCCTTAGAATAATTCTCCATGGTTCTTTTCTCCACCCTGTAGGATTTTCATTACAATGGATCACCTTGATAAAGCCTGTGATATTCTGTCCTTAATGAATCAGTACTGCTGTAAATGTTATTTCCCCTGCACCTTTACATGTCATTTATATTTCATAAACCACAGCATCTTTACCAGTATTCCATTCCAGTGCACTGAGGTAAAAAATCTCAATAATGGCACTTCTAGAACATGCCAGGACTTATCAGTGCTCTCCCTACTCTCCACAAGAGGGGCTTTTTGCCATCCAGCCAATATTATGCTTTCTTCCTCAGAGTCGGCTTCCTAGATTCTCACACTCCTAGACTGGGTCTATAGTAGAATCTGAGATGAGAGGGTTTTTTTTGGTTTTTTTTTTTCAAGTAATTTATTAGGGAGTGTTCTCAGTAGAAATTGTTAAGGAAGTGAGGGAAGCAAGATAGGGGAGTCAAAGAAGCAAAGCATTGAGTGAGGTCTGCAACATAAATTGCACCACAGTGGATTTTGTTTATGTTATTTTTGCTTAGAGGAAAAGAAGAAGGGCATTTTGTTTTGTTTTCTTTATTCAGTTTGTCTGATGATTAGTTATAGGGTTAAAGAGGGTTGAAAGGCATAACCTTGCAGGCACCTCCAAGGAAGAAATCACCTGCAGCACAAGGGTAGTATTCTGGGGAACTTGCAAGTATAAGCTACAGCTTTTCCAGCTGCAGATGTGTAAACAGTATGCAGCACCAATAGTACTATCTGTTACACGGCTGAAAGCACCCTGATCACTGTAGCCTCAGAATTGTAGCAAATTCTTGTCTCAGCCCATCAATTGCCCTTCCAATACAACTATAGTCTTTCATAGTTACATGTTGTTTGAGGTGAGGTGAGTATTGCAACTTTTATTACTTTTCCATATGTATGTATATATATATACTCATATATATATATGAGTGTGTATATATATATATATATATATACATATATATATATATATATTTTTTTTTTCTTTAATATTGAAAAATAGGATTTATGTCATTGGTTCCTAATGCCAAACCTCAAAACCTCAAAAATATATATATTTCAGAGAAGAGAAAATACACTTCCTAATTTTCGTATCAGTGTTATCACTAATAACCATAAATCAGGTCTGAAGATTTGCTTATTTAACAGAGATATTTTAACTCAATCAGCTAGGAAGGAAATAACAGGAAAATCATTGAGAAGACATCTAGTGTCTCAAAACCACCTTTCCTTGAATAGGTCAGGAAGGAAGTAAGATAAGAGCGACAATTAAAATAATCTGCCTGAGATTGTTTCAAATAATGTATTCATTTCAACATTCTTTTATTGTTATATTATCATCATCATCATTGAAACTATAATGTAGTAGTAGGCTGTGTGCAGATAGCAAAGGCAGTGAAAATCACATCACAGCATCCTGTGATGTACATTGAGGACTGGGGCAGAGTTTAGTTCTAGCAGGAAGCTCACCTCTGGCATGCGTCACGGGCATGTGTAAGGATGTGTATCACACAGTACACCGGCATAATGAAGGTGATAGGACTACTTCTCCATTCACCAAGAGAGAAATATTTGCTCCACACTTATTCAAACTGTTATATCTTTAGTACCTAGGGTGATATGTGGAACATAGAATTGTTAAATGAGCAGATGGAACTTGGATCCTTTGAGTTTCATAGGACACCATGTCTGTAACAGCAGAAAGAATCGCAGATCCTCTTTCAACTTCTTTCTACCTCTAAAATGCCTCCTGTTTGGTCAAGGAAGGGGAAGTGGAAGGAACCATTTTGTTTCACCCTTTAAATATAATTTCATTTAATGTTTAGAACAATCCTGTAAGGTAAAAGCAATCCTATAAGGTTGTAGTTTCTATTATAAAAATGAAGAACTGAATCTTAGAAACACAAGATAGACAAAAGAGTAGTTCTCCATTGCTATATATGTCCTTTCCCTCCAGGACTAATTAATGCATAATTTTCATAGATTATTTTAAAAGTCTGTTATTTAAGAAAGGAGGGAAATACTGATGTTATTATTCTCACATGAAATAAGACTTCTTACATAAGAGTCAAGATGGACTATTTTTACTAAAATCCATGCTAGGCTAAGCAGGAAGATAAAGGATAACTAGTTTATATGAATGCAGCCACATGCACACACAGGTTCAAACTCAGATGTATCAGCCATGGAAATAGAGTCTGGCATATGGCCAGTGATGAAAATAATTTGTACAGCAAGAAAAACATTTCTCGGGCAATAGGCAAACCTAAATTTTAAAAATATATTTAGCTTTTCCTCTCTAGAAAATCAGTGTTGGTATGTGGTTTACTTAATTATGTATTCCGAGGATATGCTTGCATTTCCTACACCTGGCGATGAAGAGAGATATAGGGCGAAGAAATGTAAAAAGTTTCAGTAAGAGAGATATGTAATGTTGGCAAACATGACCTAAGAATCGTGATGAACATGATTTTTGTAAATGATAAACAACCGTTTTGGAGTTCTGATTATAATACCCATGAGAGTACTACTAGGTTCAGACATAATCGGGAGAAAATTTCCCAGAAAATTCAGCCAGGTCTGGTGTAACATGAGATAATCCTGTTTGAATTACTACCTTTCAGAGGGACTATATAACTGATCTTCTCTCTATGTACCAGAATCTTACCTCTAATATTCAGGAAGGGCTCATTCATTGTATAGCTGTATAACTAAAACTCAGAGAAGTTCCTAAATTAGGGTTTTAGTAAGATAATCAGTGGATATTCTAAGAGTGGTAGAGTTGTTGAACCTTCCCTGTGAGCAAAGAAATGAGTACAATTTATTACACATGCGTTCATATAATGATGATATAGGATATATATATATATATATATATATATATATATATGTATATAGACATATGTATACATATATATTTCTATCTATCTATCGATATATATACATATATATATATATATATATATATATATATATTTATATATGGTGCCAAAAAATGTATACACATTTTAAGAAAGGAAAACTGTTCTAACATTGCAATAATATATACCGATAACAAAAGATGAATACAAGTCATGTTCGACTTCTACAATTAAAAGGGGTGCTCAAAGTGGCTACCATCAGCGTAATTTTAATACAGGGTGTGCCAAAAAAATGTATACACATGACTTGTATTCATCTTTTGTTATCGGTATATATTATTACAATTTTAATATAGTTTTTTCCTTTCTTAAAATGTGTATACATTTTTTGTCACTGTGTGTGTGTGTGTGTGTGTGTGTGTGTGTGTGTACAGTGGGTTCTAAATGGGTTCCCATTTCTTTCTTCATGAAGAGCTAAGAATTCTGTTCTTAACTATTAGTGAATAGTCTCTGTGACAGTCCATTCTGTATCCTTTTCTGCTTTATGCTTATTTTGTTAAGTAAACTTGGCAATGTTATCTTTTTATTTCATTGTTCTTAGTATTGTCTCCACCTATGTGCTTTATCTGTCAGCAGTTGTTAATTGGACACAATAATAAATTTCAGTGGATTTCAAAAGTAAGCAGATTTTCCTCATATATCTCCGTCTCAGCTGAGGGAGCTTAGTAAAAACTATTATCATTGGCTTGTTAGGATTTTTCATCCATAAGTATGCCCTCAAAAATTAAACCTACCTCTTCATTTGTTTTTTTTTTTAAACTTTTATTTATTTAAGGACCCTTTTCCAGGACCCTTCAGCTCCAAGTCAAGTAGTTGTTTCAATCTAGTTGTGGAGGGCGTAGCTCACAGTGGCCCATGTGGGGACTGAACGGGCAACCTTGTTGTTAAGAGCACTGCATTTTAACCAATTGAGCTAACCGACTGCTCTGCCTCTTCACTTGTTAATGGAAATAGCTGAATAATTTTGCAGCTCTCTGCCTCTCTCTTATCCATAAACCTGTGTCTATATTCCTTCTTTTTATTACACTTTCTGCCACTAGGTAATAAGCATTATGACAAAATGAATGGCATTTCAAGTAATAGTTTACCTCTTTCCTCTCTCTCACTTGACTTCCATCAAACCTTAGGTTCAAGAAAGGAACTAATATTGATCCTTCAACAATCACACAATAAAGTAACTATGGGCTTACTCTGAATAATGAACTCCTTTGCACCATGTGTTAACATATTCGTTACCTTGTATTACCATTTTCAGTGTTTAGGACAGTACCTCTCAAATTTTAATATGTATAAAAATCACCGGCAACATTGTTAAAATGCAGCATCTAACTCAGTAGGTCAGCGTTTGGGTCTGATTTTCTTTCTTACATGTAGCCCGGTGATACTGATGCTTCTGGTTCAAAGACCACACTTTGAGACACAAGGATCAAATTGCATTTTATAAATAACTGTAAAGAAATATTGTTCTCGTCCTTGCCAGGTCACCACTCATCCCTCTATTATATTTTAAGGTGTATTACTTAAATTTAGATAGATAACTTGGATCCTTGGTAAAGCAACTAAATATTTAATGAGAAAGAGGAAAGATGTATTGGGGCATTTGCAGAAGAGGTATGTACAGCTCTGTATTCCCTATGCCCTCAAATCACAAAATATAACAATTTCTAAGTCTGCTGTATTTAAAGGAGTCCTTCTAAATGGAAAGTCCTTATTACTCCTTGCCAAGGTAAATTTTTATGAATGACAAACTAATTTAGTAATTTCTACAAATTCTCAAACCTATACCAAGGTCTACTTAACATTCATGACACCTAAAAATTGTTCTTTTTGGTCATGCAAATTAAGGAGACTTTGCATATTTTGCATAATCTGAATAATTAATCCTCTCTTTTAGATAATTTCTCAGTACTGGATTCATTGTTTTTCTCAGTAACTGTGAAATCTCAGATTCTCTTATACCTAAATCCATTAGAGAAATGGCTTCTCTTTTTTCTCTTGTATCTTTGGTGGTTTCCACATCTTTTAAATATGACATAATAATCTCAAGCTAAAGATCAAATCAAGGGTGTCTGTAAGAATGCCAAGGCCTTTAAGATGGTATTTAGGAAATTCTTTTCGAAATCTAATTTGTTGTTGCTTTAGTCATTGAGGGTTTTGTTTTGTTTTGTGTTTTTTTAAAATTTAGTGGGGTGACATTGGCTAATAAAATTATAAGTTTCAAGTGTATAATTCTATAATACATCATCTGTATGTTGCATTGAGTGTTTACCACCCAGAGTCAGTTCTCCTTCCATCACCATATATTTGACCCCATTTACTCTCCTCTGCCTCCCCCCAACCCCCTTACCTCTGGTAACCACTAAACTATTGTCTGTGTCAATGAGTTTTTATTTGTTTGTCTGTTTGTTTGTTGTTTTCAGTTTTATATCCCTGGCTGCATCCCCACACCCTCCCATAGCCACTAAGTTCTGGGGTGACTTTTAAGAGGCAAAACCAGCATTATTACCAAATAACTATTTTAAAACCAGTTCCAAATAGGTTACAAATTCTCTGGAATTCATAAACTCATTGTCTACACTCACAGCTTATTCCTTCTTTCTTACAACATAATTCTGATAAATTGGTAACTTCTGGCCGAGGAGACCAAATTCTTCTTCCACCCACCCAGTATTATACCCAAAGTGATGCAGAGGCAACATTTTGGAAATGTAGTTAAAACCAGTGGCAGTGAAGGATACAGAACAAATGATCCCAATCAAGAACAATGATGCTATCTCACAGGACTGTTGAGTATAGCCTTTCTGTAGAATTTCACATGTAGATGATGCTTAACGTGATGCAACTATGATTCCAATAATTTCTGTTTATACTTCCTCTGTAACAACAAAGGTAAAGTCATGGCCAGCATTTCAAAATTTAAAATTTTAAGAAAGTTTAGAGTTCTTTACTCCATTTCCTTATTTAATTTATGAAAAAAATGATGCCTAGCAGTTTAGGAGATTGGATGTTAATCTGTGTTCATAACACAATCAATATCATTGATTCTGAAGCCTGTTCTCTCTCTCTCCATCTCTCTCTCGCTCTCTCTCTCTCTCTCTCTCTCTCCCTCTGTCCCTCTCTCCCTCTCTCCCCCTTCTTCTCCCTCCCTTGTTTTCTATCTATCTATCTATCTATCTATCTATCTATCTATCTATCTATCTATCATCTATCAATCATCTGCACACACTGTGTCAGTCTTCTGTGCATAACAATTTTAGAATTTATAAAATCCGTTTCAGCAACATTATCTACCAAATGCTTAAAACAACAGTGTAATGGCACTGAAATCCTTAAACTTCAATGAAGTCTTCCATTTTACAAAGTCTAGGTGTGTAAAATACTTCTCTATATATGTGGCCAAAAATTAAGACTGCTTGCCCTTGAAATTTACATATAATTTCCAGCAGAAAGCCACCTAAAATCACCTATTCTTTCCCCTTAACTAGACATCTCGCTAGACTAATGACTAATCAGCCCATGCCTACACATGACTGTGGTGCCTCTGGTATCTTTTTGATTTGGGGGTATGTGTAGCAGAATCTGCATTTCCCCACCTCATAGAGGTCCCGTTAATTCTTAGCCTCTTAATAAGTGGAAAAATTCTATAGATGATGCTTTCCCTTTTTGGAAGATGACAGGCACAGGCATTTGAGGGGGGAATAGCTAGGAAACATACAATATATAGATTAGAGTTTGTGAATGAAGATATAACTAGTATGAGGGCTGTGTAAGCAGGGAGCCTGAAGAAAGATCCTGAGAAAGAAGAACAGGGACAGGAGGCACACGTATATAATGGTGGTGAGGGCAAGATCTACCTTTTTTGAAAGAAAAAGTTCAGATTTTATGTATAATATTGGAAAGTCATGGTGGGAAGTGATTACTTCTGCATGTTTTTATGTCATTTGGTCATTCTAAACAGGTCATTGAAGAGAGAGAACTTAAATGCTATAATCACTGTTAAGAAAGTCTCTTTGTCTCCTGAGAACTTTAGGGTATTTTTGTTGTTGAGATATTGGAAGTCGCTATTCATGAATAATAAACAATTCCAAAGACTATAGATCCCAACTACTGGAGTAAATTGCACCCTTTAAAATAGTGACTGAACATAAATTAGTAAGCTAATCTCTCTCTATATAAAAGTCATCAAGAATCATATATGAATCATGTTGCTAAAGGCAGACACAATTAAATTTTATTGTTTATAAATCATTTGCTTGACTGAGGATGGAGAGTTTAATACTGTTTAATTCTACACATTAATGGCTTGGTGAATGCTGTGTAATTGTGCTTTAGTTGGAACTCAATGCACCCATTTATTGTGGAAAGCAAAGACTACTTACGAAAAGCTCAAGATGAGGCTTAAAATTAACTGGCCACATTCTTTTAGAGTCATGTTTTGAAAGGCTGAAAATTTTGTGCTGCTGGAGGTTTATTCAAAGAAAATGAACGTTTAACATTACAGGGTTTTTACTCCCATTTCATCTCATTAGTGTATTATTTTAATGAGGCTTAGATGTTGATTAGCTATAATGACTGCTAATGATCATAAGTACTAAATTTAGGCAGATGTTAAGGGATTTATTCTAAAAAATACCTCCTGTAATAAATCTCAGGAGAAGCTAGTGAAAGAAAGTCAGAGCCTTCTGTATTTGCCATGATAATGAATTAACCGTGACCTGTAGAGACAAAATGATGTGTATGGCATATGATTTGGCTCACATACAGGGGAAAAAATAACAGTTGCTTAGAGTGCTTTACAGTTTGAATGCAAAATATTTTTAGAAGTGTTGACAAACTGAAGGAGATGAACATTTTCAGAGGAGAACAAAGAATCCTTGGATTTCCATCATATATTTGTTTTAGAGCTAGAAGTGTCTTAGATCTACTAGTCCAAGTCCGTCCGGTGAAGTTTGTAATTCATCCAAAGTGAAATGGGGCATGTTGAAACTAAATACCCAGTCTATGTTTTCATTTTCCACATGCATGATCCTTTAGGGCCATTTGCTTGGGCAAATTTCTTGGATATTTAATTCAACACGTTTCATTTTATTCAGTTTTATGTATTGGGTATTTATGTGAAAGCACAATAGTAAGTGCTGAACTATAATCCATGTAAAGAAGTTCCTTTGCCACTTTAGGTATTCTTGAGGTTGAAGTGGAAAATAAAATGGATGGTTAGCCATCCAGCCGAGGATCAATATCGGTATCTTCGAATTTGAAGTCACCAACACATATGTGTACCCCACAGTTCCTCTGTGGTCAGTTAACAGTTGTAAGGAAAACACAGATCTCCATGATTTAACTCATTAATACACATTCATGTCACAGTTCAATAAGGGGTTTGGTGGGTCGCTTTCCTCATGGTGATCTGCAGGCTCAGGTATCTTTCATACAGTGGCTAATCTACTAGGCATTCTGAGTCCTGCACTGGATTAAATGTTGATTATATATAATGACACCTAATGAACTAGAAAGCCACTGAAAAGGTCAAAACAAAACAAAATGAAACATGGGCTGTAAGTAGCATCTTCACTTCCTATCATAGTCCATTGGCTGGTATTTAGTCCCATGGTCCCACTGAACCACAAAGCAGGATGGTAAATGTCAGCCTTTCTTTTGACGAGGGAGAATATTAGATGGAATTTTTTGTCTCTGCTCTGATACTCCTGTCAACTTTAAAAAAGTTAATTCTAGCTTCCAAGTTTCCCATGTTTCTGTGACAAGTTAATAATGTATTACTACTTATGCTATCTTGAATAGTTCTACAGGGAATGGGATCTTCCTCTAGATAAGAAAGGACATTTATTAATTTTTTTGGCATGGACTTTTCTGGAAGAGTAGTGGCTCAGAAGTCACTGGCCTTTGACTATAATTCCAGCTGTATCACCTCCTAGCTGTGTGATTTAGTGAGTTCACATGACCCAAAGTAATGGTTTGAGTTATGTATTTACTTTTAATAGACTTTATTTTTAGAATAGTTTAGGTTCACAGAAAAATTGAGAAGAAAGTATAATGAGTTCCCATATATACCCTGACACACAGCCACCTCTCCAGCCTTCCTTACTGTCAATATCTCCCACCAGAGTGGTGCATTTGTTACAGTAGATCAACCTACATTTACATCACAAGCAATCCAAGTCCATAATTTACATTAGGGTTCACTCTTGGTATATTCTATATGTTTTGATAAATTTTAATGACATCTATCAATCATTGTAGTATCATACAGCATAAGTTCACTGCCCTAAAAATCATCTGTGTTCTGCCTGTGTATCCCTCCCTCCCCTGTTACCCCTCACCTTTTTGCTCTCTCCATAGTTTTGCCTTTTCCAAAATGTCATATTGTATGACTCATGTAACCTTTTCATATTGGCCTCTTTCACTTTGTAGCAGGCATTTAAATTTTCTCTGTCCTTTCATGGCTTGATAGCTCATTTATTTTTTAGTGCTAAATAATGTTCCATCCACAACAATTTATTCCTTCACCTACTCAAGGACATCTTGATTGCTTCCAGGTTTTGGCAATTATGAATAAAGCTGCTATAAACACCCACATGCAAGTTTTTGTGTAGACAAGTTATCAACTCTTTTGAGTTAATAACAAAACTACCAAACTGTCTTCAAAAGTGTAACATTTTGCCTTCCCACTGACAATGAAAGAGAGGGCTTTTTATTTTTTTTCAGCCGGGATAGTTTTATGACCTCATCTGTTACATCTCTTCCCCTTTCCATTAATCTCCATTGTATCCCTGTCTCAGAGCCTTTGCACTTAAATTCACGGCTACCTGGGATGTTGTTTTCTCTAGATCTTTAAATAACTAGTTCCTTCTTAAATTTGGGTTCCAGCTCAAGCACAGTCTTTTTCAAGAGGCATTTCCTGACCAATCTTTCTGTGCTATTACCCTTTCTGTCCCTTTACTCTCTATGATGTCACTCTATACTATACATTTGCTTTAAAGCAGTTATCAATACATAAAAAATGGATTCTCCTAGAATGCAAGTTCTATAGTCGTCTGTCTGACTTGCTCAATGATAGACATGTGGACACTGAATAAACATTTTTAGGTGAATTTATTAAAGGAATAGAACACACACAGCCAGAAATATATATTATTGAAAAGATTTGTTTGATCTTGGGCGAAGTTTTTCCCCTCTCTGGATATTCTTAGTCTGTAGGTGACATATCAGAGTCCTTCTAAATACAAGGTGACCCTTTTGCTCTTTGTAGGTTCTCAGGGATCACCTTGAGCAGGTCAGATCTTATATGGTTCATTTAAGAATGATGGGCATAAATTGCAGCACACTGAAGAGCTCTACAATGCATTTCTTATTAATTGATTTGGGTTTTACCCAAAATTCACCTGAACAGTGCACAAACCAAGAGCTTTTGCTTGAAGGAAGGCAGGTATAGTTAGGTAGTGTTATGTCCATACTTTCTGTTGCTTTGGTTTTGATCAATTAGGGTTCCCATTTATTCTTTGGAAGACATGCCCACAGGTGCTGCAGTCATGCTACTTATCATCTAATTTACAAATTACAATACATCTTCCCTCTGGGTAGATTCGTTTGAAACAGTTTAGCTTAAGGAAATCCTATAAGAGATTGTTTTTTTCATGGTGTACTTTGTTGTAAAGAAAGGCATAATGCAGGCTTTTCAAAGGGTAAAGCACTGTAGAAAAAAAACAAAACATGAAAATAAGTGGGCCATCAAAGAAAACATAGAGATCATTTTCTTCTTTTAAGATTTAAAAATTTAGAGGATCAGGCATTAGAGTGAATGCTCAATATGATGTAATTGGAAAGCTTCATATCCTTACTGTAAACTGAATCTGGACCTCTGGTTTCCTATCTTTGAATCCTATGTTTTCAAGGCTGGAGATAAAGAGGTTCCTTCTGTTTTCACAGAGATGATAACTAACATTTACCGAGCAGCTTTACTCACATAATCTCATATAATTATTCAGATAGATTTATAATTTAGATATTATTTGATCTATTCTATAGCTAAATAGACTGAAAAATGTTAAGTAGTTTGCCCAAGATTGCCTAACTATTAGTGACAGACCTAGTTCTCAATCACAGGTCCATCTGACCCAAGAGTCTGTCATTCTTCCATATTATCGTTATCTATACATTTCTTGTACATTATCTCATGACAGATGAGGTGAATTTATTTCCTTTATTGTGCACTTGTGGCTCCTGGGGCTCAGAGATTAAATAAAAGCGTTGAGGTCACATTTAAGGTAAGTGATTTAGTGTTAATTAAAACTCATGTCTTTTGGTTCCAAATTTTAGGATATTTTGATGTAGGTTTGCTTCATATCAGATTCAAAAGGGAGAATTATTAATTCTGTTCGTACATCTGTGAAGACCAGAATCCAGTCATTATTTTAGTTAATATAGTTTCTACAGTGTTTTTGTTCATATTGTTCTAAAATAGTTGTTTCAAGCATTTTTCCATAAAAATTATACATTAAAAAATGTGTTGCACATTAAGAAAAACATATTTCTAGACCTTTCATCTGGAGAGATTCTGTTTCAGAAGTTGTGGAACGAATCCCATAAATCTGCATATTTTACAAGCATGTGCTTTTGAAATAAGAGTTGTGCAATGAAACTTTGGGAAGCACTGCTATTTTACTGCTTAGTATATTATAATCTATTGATTTCCTTCTATAATTTCCATTCACCTGAATATCTCACTCAATCAGTCAATTATATTAAAAATCCTGCACAATTATGGTTGGCAATGAAATTGATAAAGTATTTCTTTTACACTTATAGGTACTGTTACAATGTACAGGAAATCTTGCTTTGTTTTCCACAGTTGAAAAATTACCTTAGACAACATCCCAAGGTGTAGGATAGCAGGAGCAAAGCCTTAGACATTGTGTGACTCTTGCTAATTTAAGTCACTTTTTAATTTTTTGGTGTCTCAGGCAGCTTATAGCAAACTCATTTGATATATTCCACTGTCTGGTCAGAGATGCCGTGTTTATACAACAAGGCTCCTTATAGGTTTTCATTTTTATAGCCTGTTCTTTGACATAGAATGTTGTCTATATAAGGGCTGCCAGACTCTGAAATGTTTATTTATTCCAAAAAATAAAAAAAAAAAAAATAAAAGCTACAGAATGTCTTTTTAAATTAAATATATTGGGGTGACATTTGTTAATAACAGTATTTAAGTTTCAAGTGTACAATTCTATAATACATCATCTGTAGATTGCATTGTATGCTCACCACCCAAAGTCTAGTCTCCTTCCGTCACTGTATATTTGATCCACTTGTGATTTTCTTGACTGAAAACCCTGATGAACTTTTTTGAGTGGGGGTTGGTAATTTATTCTGATATTGAAACACAATGAAAATAAATGGACATGTTATATAGAATTCAAACCAAATGTTGCCTTAACACCTGCAAGGCCATAATTAAGATCTCAAGAATTCTACTTGTTCCTCCATGCATTCATCTAGTGGATATTTATTTAACACTCACAATGCTAGTTAGTAGACCAGGCAAACAACAAAATGGGTCCTTCCCTCATAACATTTATAACCTAATGAAGAAGATTGACACTAAACAAGTAATTATGAAGAGAATATATGATATGCACAATAGCTGGCTTAGCATGCACCTTGCTATCCATTTTAGATCATTCTTTTAAGTGAAGTCATGGGTGGGCTGATGCCTGAAGAACTGGGAGAAATTACATAAGCAGAGAGTGTGAAGGTGCAGTTGGCCTCGAGGACAACTCTTAAAGAGCTTAAGAGGAGAAAGGGTCTGCTCTATTTAAAGACATAAAAAATATTTCTTTTTAATTGAAGGTACTTGAGCGAGTAGAAAAGGGAACACTGAACAGAATAGTAGGGTCTGGTCAAGAAAGGCCATGTTTAGGGGTTTTAACTTCATCTGAATGGCAAGAGGCAAATGTTTTTTAAACGGGGGTGTCAACATGTGTAGACTCACATTTTCGAGAAATTGTTTTTCCTGCTCTGTGGTGACAAGGGCTGAGCAGATCAGCAGTGGAGTGGGAGATTATTTCTAGGCTGTGGCAGCCAACCAGGCAGGGACTGGTGGTCCCCCGATGTTACTAAAGAGGATGGAGAGAAGTGGGAGGAATTGGGACTTAGAGGGGAGTGTGGAATCTGCAGGCGTTGATATTTAAGTGAATGTTGGAGTTGAGGAAGATGGAAATGCAAAATCATATGCTACGCTTTCTTTCTGTTCTTTAAAGGTAGTTATTAATTTGTGCTTATTCTTCCTACTTTAGAAAGACAAGAAAAGGTAAGCCACTCTTTTTCTGTCACTCTAGCTTCCACCTCTAAGGGCAAGCTGAGCTTTGAATCTTGTAGATGATTTTTACGATATCTGCTTTCGAAAAGAGTAGCAGTGTCAGGGGAGGAGTTCTGAAACTTGGATAATAGGGAGGCCTAAGCTTTCTGAGGAGAAAAATAGCTTTCTCTTCAAGGGGGAAGACAATAAGTGCTAGATGGATGGGAGCATTATTTGATCAGTTCCTGTCCCATAGGAACTTAGAGTGGACTATGGATAATTTGATGAGTTTGGCATAGTACAATAAATAGATACCATTGAAATAGAAAATGAAAGTCACAAGTGATTTTGATACATTCTAGACCTTTTATTTTAGGCATCGTATAAGCCTCTTGATTCCTCTAGGAGTCTAGGATGGGGGAAGAAACCAAAACAATAACTGTGACTAAACATGTTACTACTTCAGCTTTCCTATATCCAGGTTTTCAGAGTACTAAAAAAGTAAGGCTTTAAGGGTTAATTACAATAGAGTTATAGTTGTTAACCTGGTAGTTTGGGCCGATGCTCCACAGAATCAAGCACAAGACTGGGGGCAATGATTCAGCTCTACTAGCTCCATTGTTATCTGCATTTGGCAAATGAGCCAAATGAGGCTCAAAAGTGTGAGATGACTTGGACATGGCCACATGCTGGTAGTGGAGGAATAAATTTAATGCCAAGTCACTACATAATGGCTTCTGAAATGCTACTCAAAATCCAGTGCTGTCTAATAATCAAATACCCCTTGACCCAGGGAACAACCTCCCAACAAAAACTATGCTTCCTTTTAACTTTGATTCTGTAGAGCATCAGCCCAAACTTTCTGGTTAACAACTGTAACTCTGTTGCAATTATCCACACAGTTGGGTGCATATAGATGAGCCCGCCTCCTTTTTTTAAGTCTAAAATTTATCTTCTGTGATATTAAACACAGTTTGCTGGTTAAAGGTTATTCTGTTTCCCTCACAAATAAGCTTACTTTTATTGTTCTGTAAATGTTGTGCTTAATTTTCTCCTTTCGTATTGGAGCACACATTTCATATAAAAGTCAAACGTATTATCTTCTCTTTTGCTGTGTTTGTTACCTCTTCTGATTCCTTTGTATATACTGTAAAGAGTATGGCTGCCTCCCTCAAAGAGCTGAGTTGATACCTCCTAGATCAGGACGTGCATGGTCCCAGGAAAATATTTTTTATGAGGCCTCTTTCTGTCAATATAAACAATTTAACTTAAAAAATATAGTATAAAATTCATGTGTTCATGTGGGAGATAATAATTTATTTCATATCGCCTACCATGAGAAAAAAGGAGCAATGGTATCATTACTCAAAATGCCATGGCTCTTCAGAACCTATTTGCTTAAAATAACATACATATACTTAGTTATACTTGGCTATTCAGTTCCTTAATTCCACTTATTTAATGCAGGTTACACCATTATTCATGATGCTGCATCATCTACTGCAATCATTATTCACAGTACCACCTGTGAATACTGGCTTTTGATGACTCTCTCAAAAATTGCCACTGTGTCTCATTGAAGGTGACTACAAGTCTTACCCAGAGTATGTGGTACATATGAATAATAATTAGTTTCTGATTATGTTAAATATATCATTCAATATTTTATCATATAAATATAGGGAAAAATTTCCAATTGTCTCCTCTTGAACTGCATTTTTACTGGATTCCTACGTAGAATGTGGTTTCTCTTTTTTAATGTTGACCGTATCCCTGCCTCCCACCCCTTGACATCACCAGTGGGGAGGATAGGCAAGAGTCCTGTGGGAGATTAAGGAATGTCTGTCCCTCATTTGACAAAGCAGAAGACCAACACTGGAGAGCACCCCTCACAGAATCAATTAGAACCAATAGAGAGCATTGGTCAGAACAGCCAATTGGCTTTGCAGAGAAGATAGGAGGGGCTACCCCCAGAATAGTTATAGACATGTGCCCAGAGCCTACAGAGGGGACAAAGTGATCACCATAGATGCCTGTGGCAGGGAACGCACAGGGTGAAGGAATCCTGACCACCATTGATGCCACTCTTGCTTGCTATAGACCAGGGGCAACACCTAGTCAGAACACAGACTGGTGGGAGAGAATCCTTGACAACACAGGGGACTCAATGAAGTTCAAGGGCTAAGGGCAGACCATTGGATGTGGCGCAGGAATCTGCATATTGAACAAGCAGGTACTTCTGACATAGGAGGTCCTAAGATCATGCTTTTGGGAAGTACTATTCTTTTAGTGCTTATTGCATTATAATTTATTGATTTCTTTTCCATAATTTCCATTCTCCTGAATTTATCACTAAATTGATCAATTCATATTAAAAGCCCTGCATAATCATAGCAGAGAATGAAATAGGTAAAATATTTCCCCTTACAGTCGTAGAAAAGGTTACAATGAACAGGAAATCTGGCTGTGTTTTCCAGTGTTGAATAATTTCCTTTGGCTACATTCCAAGAAAAAGGATTGCTGGAGCAAAAGGCTTTGGTATTATGTTGACTCTCTTTTTCAATTTTTGACTTCGCAGAACTAGTTGACCCTACACTCAGTGGTGGGCATAGAAGGTCATAGGAAAAACCTGGGACCATATGGGGCCCTGGCTTAGGGTGTTTTACACAGATGGTACTATCAGCCTCACCCAGTTCTAGGTACCAAAATGGGACCTAGAAAATTTCAAGGAGGGCACTCCAAAGTGTGAGGCCCCCTGAGGTATAGGAAAGGTAGTATTGTCCTATGTATAAAAACTTATTCTAGTCCTCAAAATAACCCACTTTGTGAAATTAGGTAAATTGTCTTACTTCTCTGAATTATAGAAAATACATATTGATAAGAGTAAAATGAAATAATGTATGTAAAATATCCCATGCCTAGAATATTTTATGTATTCATAAAGTTAATTCTTTCTCCTTCCTAAAGAGTCAAATTTCTGTTTCACTTTTTGAAGATTTTCTCCTAGGTTTTTTTATAGATTTTTAATAGAGGAAATTTTTAATAGAGGAAAATTGACCTCAAGCAAAAATTTGAAGGTGAATTTTTGTGCCTCAGGCTTCCTCTATTTTATTCCCTTTTCCCATTGGTTCACTGTCCCTTATGTTCTTTCTTTCTTCTTCTTCTTAAAACATGTTCTTTGGGGTGATTCTGAATAACTTATTGACATACTAGTATGAAGAGGTGTCACTATGTATCAACCACTAATAACTAATTCATTACATTGAAGAAGTATTTACTGAGTATCTCTTTTACCAGATACTATGCTAGACACTGGATATAAAGTGACATCAGGGCCAGATTCATGTTGTGTGTGACCTGTGCCATCACATAGGGTCCTCTTCTCAAAAAGGTATCATGCGTAGTTCAAAGTGCTGTTGTCCTTATTTATATATTCTTAATAATTTTTGAATAAGGGACCCATATTTTCATTTTGCACTAGATATCACAAATTATGTAGCTGGTTCTGAGTGTTGAGCCTAAAAATTATACTTTCTGCCCTCAGTAAGCTTATAAGATACACATTCATTTAAAATAATAAACCAAGAAGAAATAGATAATGTGTACAATTCTAAAAAGGAAGGGATGTTATTTGAAATAGAGTAAGAAGGCAAACCTAATTAAAACTGGGACAATTAGGAAGCCCTCTTTCTATTTGTGGGCTGTGAGCTGACACGTGAGGAATGAGTAGGAGTCAGTAATGTTAGCAGCTAAAAAGAAAGGGAAACAGCATATTTAAAAGCCCTGAGATATATAAAAGCTTGACACTTCCAAGGAACTAAGAAGTGAGTCTGAGATTAAATTGGAAAAGGAGGCAGGGACAATATCACACAGAGCTTCGCAGTCCAAATCATAGATTTCATGTTTGATGCAATGCAGAGTTGAGAAACTGGACAAAGGGTGTGTTGTGTGTGCACACACACAAGTGCATGGGATAAGATGAGGGGATTCATGACTCTTAGTGACTCCCTAATACTATTCTGAGTGTGGTCATGGCTGGATAAGGAAGACCAAGAAGAAGATGTTGATGTTGTCCGTAAAAGAGAATTCAGAGAAGTAGAGTTGTTGGCGAAGGTAGCATGAGATTTGCTTTGAAATGAAGCAAAGGCCCCGATTTTTGGATATTTACTCCTACAAAATCTGTGTTTCAAGTTTTTTTTTTTCCCTGGGGATCTTAAACACAGCTTTTCCTTTTGTCTATATGCACTGTATCCCCGGAGAGAGTGACGTTCTAGCCCTTTATTCTTAACCTAGCCACTGAAATGATGCACTGGTGTAATCTTTATTCCTCAAGATTCCCACAGAATGCAAAATGAAATAAGATAGTTGTGATGCTTAATTTTATACGTAAGCTTGATTGATCTAAGAGATGCCTAGGTAGCTGGTAAAACACTATGTCTGGGGTGTCTTTGGAAGGCATTTCTGGAAGACTTTTAGCATTTGACTTGGTCGACTGAGTAAAGAGTTCTGCCCTCATCAATGTGGGAAGGCATCATTTAATCTATTGAGGGTCTGAATAGAACAAAAGATGAAGGAAGGGCAAAATCGCTCCGTCTCTTCTTGAGCCAGCCCATCCATATATTTCCGCCCTTGGGCATTGGTGCCCCTGGTTCTCAGTCCTTTAGACTCTAGGACTTACACCAGCAACCCCTGGTTCTCTGACTTTTGGATGCAGATTGAATTATACCAGTGTATTTCCTGGATCTCCAACTTGCATATGGCGGATTGTAGGACTTCTTGGCCTCCATTGCCAAGTGAGTTAATTTCTATAATAACTAATATACATATATATATATATATATATATATATATATATATATATATATATATATATATTTTTTTTTTTTTTTCTCCTATTGATTCTGTTTCTCTGAGGAACACTAATACAATAGTATACATGATGTCACATTATCAGGAGAATGTTGAGGAATATGTCCTCCACTCAGAAATTGAGTACATGTAAAAGTAACATTCTTACACAAAAACAGCCTCAGTTAATGATTAATGACAGCAAAAGGATCAGTTTTCATTAATATGGGATAGTGTATAAACTGCTATAAATCTATTAGCAGTTAACATATATGCACATAACCATTGTGTGACCTTGAGAAAGTTATTCACTCCCTGGAGCTTCAGCTTACTCGAGTGAAAAATTAGTATAAAAATATCTTCTTGGACTCCTTGACTTTAGTAATCTTACCACTGTCCGTTTCCCAAACACTCCTTTCCATCTTCCTAATAACCATTCCTTATTTCTTGTCACTTGGCTCAGCAAGCCTTGGCAGCTCCTGATCTTCCTGCATCTGGCTTAAGTGCTACTCCTGTTTGCCTTTGAAGAATTCTGGGCTTTGTTTCCTTATGGATTATTATCCCATTTCATTGATTTTTGATTTTCACTTGTCTCCTTCCCCCTCACGAATGATTTCCTGAGAGCTGAGAAAACTTAATCTCTGGATCAAGTACCTTGGGCAGTGTCCAGGGTAGCGCTCAATCAACTACTGCAGAATAATTTCTTGAATGAATGTGTCATTTACACAGAGAGGCGTTATGAAGATTTTATCAGGTTATACATCTAGAAGTACCCAGAACAGTGGCTCAATGTGATCAAGAAGTGGGAGTTGATATGTAATGTAAACTTCTTATTAAGCACATGTCTTTGATTCTGTGTGAGTAGACTCATTGTTAGTCCAAAGAAGTAAAGGCATGCACCAATCCGTGAAGCCCTAGTCTGGGAGAAAAATGTTTCTAAGGAAGGGACATGATTTGTGGAACTTAATCCTTTGTAAATATTTATTTAATTGATTCCATTCCCCTTCTGAGAATAATAAACATGTCAATCAGAAGACTTGCACAGGAGAATTCTTTCATAAGCCTCTTTGGGAATGGTTATGATCCTTTGTTTTTCACTTTTTAAAAAAAAAATATTAAGTGACAAAGAATGCTTTTAGTTGGATTCAAAACTATTATTTCTAGTAATATTTGATTACTTGTTTTATGAATAGAAGAGAGTAAGGCAGCATGTTTGAGATTCCTCAAATTAAGACCAGAAGAGTGTGTTCTCTTCCTAGTCACATCACCAACTTCTTCTGTGATCATGAGCAACTGCAAGCTGCTTCATCTCTTTGGTTCTATAAGGTATTGGTATGCACATGAGGAACTTTTTATCTTATTCTCTTTATTTCTTTCTCTGTCTTTATCTCTCTATTTTTATACTAGTAAGGAAACTGCGAATTAGAAGTTAGTACTTTGGTGTTCATTTTAGTGCACTATTCTATTTCAGCAATGAAAACATACCTCAATTAGAGAAAAATAAGTTTTACTGCTTTCTAGAAAATTCTAAGAAATATATGTTTTCAGCAAATCTTTATCCCAAATTTTGTTTCTTTTTTCTGCATGCTCATTTTATTTATTTTTTCAAAGATTTTTATTAAAAATGTAGTTAATGTACAATATTATGTTAATTTCAGGTGAAATAATACAAGTTATTCAACATTTATATGCCTAAAGAAGTGATCACCATGATAATCCCAGCAACAATCTGACACCATACCAAACTATCACAATATTATTGACCATATTCCTTATGCTGTACATTACATCCATGACTTATTTTTTTTAAACCTGGAAATCTGGACCACTTATTGTCCTTGACCTTCCCCCACTCTTTTTAATTTTTCAGTTATAGCTGCCATTCAGTATTATTTTATACTAATTTTAGGTGTATAGCACAGTGGTTAGACATTTATATAATTTAAGAAGTGATTCCCCTGACAAGTCTAGTACCCATCTGGCACTATACATAGTTATCATATTATTGATTATATTCTCTATGCTTTACTTTACATTCCCATGATTATTTTGTAACTTCAATATGTACTTCTTAATCCCTTCACTTTTTTCACCCTACCCCCCTAACCCCCCTCCCATCTATCTCTCTGATAAATCTAGTACCTATCTGACACCATATGTATTTATTACAATATTATTGACTATAATCCCCATGCTGTACATCCCATGACTACTTTGTAACAATCAATTTGTACTTAATCCCTTCCACTTTTTCACCTTTTTCACCTTTCATCCCTCAACCCCCTCCCATCTGGCAACCATCAATATGTTCTCTGTATGTATAAGTCTGTTTCTGTTTTGTTTGTTTATTTTGTTCTTTAGATTTCACATATAATTGAAATCACATTGCATCTATTTTTCTCTGTCTGACATACTCCACTCAGCACAATGCCGTCTAGGTTCATTTGTGCTGCCACAGATAACAAGAACCCATTCCCTTCCCTGGCTTAGCAATATTCCATTGCATATATGTACCACCTCCTCTTTATCCATTTTGTGTCAACACACACCCACACTATCTCCACATCTCGGCCATTGTAAACAATGCTGCAATGAACATATGGAAGCATTTTTCCCCTTGAAGTAGTACTTTGGGTTTCTTCAGATAAATATCCAGAAGTGGGCTTACAGGGTCCTTCTTTGTCTTTTGTTTATAACCTTTGTTTTGAAGTCTGTTTTGTCTGGTATAAGTATTGCTACAGCAACTTTTTTTGTTTGTTTGTTTCCATTTTCATGAAATAATTTTTTACATCCCTTTACTTTCAGTCTGTGTCTGTCTTTCAATCTAAAATCAGTCTCTTGTATGCAGCACATGGAAGGGTTTGTTTTCTTATCCATTCAGCCACCATGTTTTTGATTGGAGCATTTAATCCACTTACATTGAAAGCAATTGTTGATAGATGTGTGTTCTTTTCTTTTTTTTTATTCATATTATTTATTTTCTTTTTTGTCTTAAGTCCCTCTATGATTCCTTGTAATACTGGTTTGGTGGTGAGGAACTCCTTTGTCTTTTTTTTTTGTCTGGGAAACTCTTTATCTGTCCTTCAATTTTAAATGATAGCCTTGGTGGATAAAGTAACCTTGGTTGTAGTTTTTGTTTTTCATCACTTTGAATATTTTGTGCCAGTCCCTTCTGGCCTGCAAAGTTTTGGTTGAGACATCATCT
This sequence comes from Rhinolophus sinicus, assembly GCF_036562045.2. Taxonomy (NCBI): domain Eukaryota; kingdom Metazoa; phylum Chordata; class Mammalia; order Chiroptera; family Rhinolophidae; genus Rhinolophus; species Rhinolophus sinicus. The sequence goes on from NC_133756.1 coordinate 112,774,340, forward strand.
GACAATCTTATTGGAGCTCCCTTGTAGGTATACAATTGCTTTTCTCTTGTTGCTTTTAGGATTCTCTCTTTGTCTTCAACCTTTGGCATTTTAATTATAATGTGTCTTGGTGTGGCCTATTTGGGTTCATCCTGTTTGGGACTCTCTGTGCTTCCTAAAATTTTATGTCTATTTCGTTCACCAGGTTAAGAAAATTTTCAGTCATTATTTCTTCAAATAAATTCTCAATTCCTTGCTTTCTCTCTTCTGCTGGTATCCCTGTAATGCGAATGTTGTTACGCTTGATGTTGTCCCGGAGGTCTCTTAAACTGTCTTCATTTTTTATTTTTTTTTTCATTCTTTTTTCCTTTTGCTGTTTCTATTGGGTGTTTTCTGCTACTTTGTATTCCTTTTTTTTTTTTTTTAATTCTTTTTTTCCTTTTGCTGTTCCAATTAGGTGTTTTCTGCTACTTTGTATTCCAAATCTCTGATTTGATCCTATCCTCCATTTAGTTTGCTGGTTATTTCTTCTAGTGCATTCTTCATTTCAGTTATTGTATTCTTTACTTCTAACTGGTTCTTTTTTAATGGTTTCTATGTCCTTTACTATGTTTGATGTCTCTTTGTTGATGCTCTCACTAAGTTCCTTGAGCATCTTTATAACTACTTTTTTGAACGCTGTGTCTGGTAGGTTGCTTGCCTCCATTTTGTTTAATTCTTTGTCTGGAGTTTTCTCCTGTTCTTTCATTTGGGGTGTATATCGTTCTTTCCTCATTTTGGTTGCCTCTTTGTGTTTGTTTCTATGTATTAGGTAGGGCTACTATGTTTCCCAATCTTGCCAGGTGGTCTTATGTTTTAGGTGCCTTGTGGGCCCAGTGGCACAGTCTCCCTGGTCACCAGAGCTGGATGCTCCAGGAGTGTCCCTTGTATGGGTTGTGTGTGCCCTCCTGTTATAGTTGAACCTTGATTATTGTTCGCATGTCAGTGGGTGATATTGACCCTCAGGCTGACTGGCTGTGAAGTTTGGCCATATCCACAGCTTATTGGCTGCTGTGTGTGGGGCTTACCCCACTGAGTGGGATTCACCCAGTGGGCTCTGGTGCTTCTTGAGACTTTCCTTTGTGTGTGCTTCTTGTGGGGCTAATTGGGTGGTGCTCTGCTGTGTTCTGAAGACAACTTCCAAGTATGTTGGTTCTGGGGCCTCTTGGGAGGGGCTCCAGTGCAGGCCCAGGTCAGCTACTGCCTGTGACTGGACAGGGAGTACCTGGTAGGAGCTACAGAGTGAACCACAATTGGTCACTCCCTGCGCTGTACATGGAGGTGCAAGGGAGAAGCCATTCTGCCAGCCAAGAATGGCTGCCACCAGTACTGGATCTGGGGTATCTCCACAAAAAGCCAGGACACCCTGAGGCCTGCTGCCACCTACTGGCTCTGATAAGGTTCAGCCATTGATAAAGCTTCAGTGGTATGCAAGTTGGGTGAGGCAGGCTCTCAGCTAGTCAGCAGCGTGGAGCAATGGGCTCACCAGGCCAGTCAGATTCAGTTTTTGGCCTGTGGAGGCATGCTCAACACAGGAAAGATGGCACCCACCTGCCAGCTGTCCAGGAGGGGCTCATACAGGGAAAATGGGGACTGTCCCTCCAGTTCTCACCCCAATCCTCAGTCACTCCCCATAGTTTCCAATACCCCTAGAGTCACTGTCTCTCTGCCAGAGCCCAGGATGAGTGCCTGTGCAGGCCCTTTAAGAGGATGTCTGGGTTTCTCACAGTCTTTCATCCCACCTGGATGGTTGGAAACCCCACTGTTTTTCGCAGCCAGATGTTGTGGGGGATCCTCTTTCAGCACCAGTACTCTGGGAACCTGGTATGGGTGCTGGGACCCTTTGCTCCTTCATGGGGAATGTCTGTGGTTGAGATGTCTCTCTCAATTTTCAACCCCCACACATGGGTGTGGGACCAACCATTTCACATTTCCGCCCCTTCTACCAGTCTTGTCGTGGCTTTTTTATATCCTTAGTTATAAAACTTCTGTTTAGGTAATTTTCAGATGGTTCTTCACGTTGATTGTTCTGTAATTTAGTTGTAATTTTGATACGTCCATAGTATGAGGCAAGCACAGCGTTTATCTACTCCTCCACTTTGGATCTTTACTGCATCCCAAATTTTTATTTCACAGTTAAAAATAACTACAATACCCTTTCATGACTATTAATAGCCTAGTAATAACATTTATTAAGTGTTTTAGTGATAAAAAGAATCAATGAATAAATGTCTTATCAGAATTGCTAAATTTCAGAAAGCTGCATTGCTCTGTAATTTTCTCTTTGGCAGGGTGACTGACCCCTTATTCTGTCCCATCCCATTTAATATAAAGGGATTATGGTATAAAAAATCAAGTCTATATGGGTAGAAGGATCAAGACTTGATAGAACCACATAGGCTGAATATCATATCAAAATGAAAGGCCACACAATTGGCAAATGTTGATAGTACAGTTCTATGCCCTGTCTCCTTGCTTGCCAATACCTGAGGCCACAGAACCCCTGAAAGAGCTGCCACAGATTCTCAATTCTATATATAATCCATAATGAGTGTTTTCTTACAAGGCCAAATCCTAAACAGTCAGTGTCTCACACCTTAGCTCTACTTGTCTGAGAGAGAAAATGGGAAATAATTTTTCTGGTTCCAAGTTTCTGAATCTTTCCTTGTCTTTTCCTTTTGGGTTGGTGACTACAGTTGTAACTCCATTTCACATGTGGCAGAACTGTCATTATATGCAGCTATTTCATTGCAGGTGTGGATCCTCTTTCTGCCATTATTGAGAATGCAGGCTGCTGGAAGGCTACTAGTTGGCCTCGTGCATGAAGTGTTAAGACATCATTTTCAAAATCCAGATGTCTCTCCTATTTTATACCACTTTTCTTTCTAGTACTTTTGCTTAATCAGTCTCAAGGGGAATTCTTTTTCCATCCATTTCCATGCTTTTCTCTGGCAATTCTGGATGGGAAATCAGTGCTCAATTGACATAGTTCCTTGGACAGCCCTAGTATCTGATCCATTAGGAAAAGCAAAAGCTGGTGAAACAGACTTGGAAACTGCCCTCTATCTCAGAACAATCCATAGTGAGATTAGTATCGTTCACAGGGAAAATTCTGTTAATATCAGGGAAAGACAGTTTAACTTTTATTTATTTATTTATTAGTTTATTTATTATTTATTTATTTATTTATTTTTTAAAGTGGCCCATGCGGGGATCGAACTGGCAACCTTGGTGCTATCCACACCATGCTCTGACCAACTGAGCTAACCGGCCACCCCAGGGAAAGATACTTTAAATGGTTTCTTCTTGGGGAAGAGACCATAGCTTACCAGGGAATTTATTCATGAGTTGTCTTCCAAACACTGACTTACTGTTTTGTACTTGTGTTCATTTTCTTTTGGTCTAACTCCTCTAGAATGATAATGTGTTTGGGTAATCTGCCTGACTAGTAATTTTTTATACCCATATACTGTCTTTGATTGGCCTCCTGGGGCTCCATACACTGCAGATCACAGGCAAGTGGTCCATGATCCTGCATCGTATCAGGATGCTGGCACGTAGCACTGCCCAGGCCTCAGTCTCTCAAGAAGCCTGCAAAACTGGGGTGGGGGGGGATCCAGCATTATAGGTGATCGATGATTAGTAGAAAATGAAAGTTCGCTCCCCTTTCTCAGAAATTAGGAGCTGAGTAACAGGATCTCAGAGAAATAAGCCCAGCTTGTAGATATTTGAGTCAATGGGTTTTAAAATCTCAGTGCTTTTTGTCCTCATTTTTCAGTAAGGTATTATTTATACACAGAAATAATTATCTTCTTATTACAGAATTCTCTGAGTTTCAAAAACTGTATCCAGTTGTGTAACCACCACCACAATCAAGATGTAGAACAGCTCTATCCTTCCCCCAAATTCCCTGGTGCCCCTTCACAGTCAGCTCCTTCCTCCACCCCAGACTCTGGCAACCGTAGATCTATTTTCTCCCCATACAGTACTGACTTTGAAAAAAATGTAATAAAAATGGAAATGTACAGAATGTTGCATTTTGGAACTGGCTTTTTTTTTTTTTGCATAATTATTTCAGATTGATCCTTGCTGTTGCCTATATCCATAATTCATATCTTTTTTATTACTGAGTTGTGTTCCATTATATGTTTGCACCACAGTTTGTTTAGCCATTTCCCAGTTCAGTGACATTTGAGATGTTTCCAGTTTGGCAATTAAAAATAAAGCAATTTTCAACATTCACATGTAGGTTTTTGTGTGAACACCGTTTTCATTTCACTTGGGGAAATATCTAGGGGTAGAATTGCTGGAACATATGATAAGTGTCTGTTTAATTTGGTAGTAAACTGACAAATTATCTTCTCAAGTGGTAGTACCATTCTGCATTCACACCAGCCATGTGCTAGATGCTCTGCATGCTCACCATCTTTAGACCTTATCACTTTCTTTTAAAATTTTAGTTGTTTTAATATGTGTTAGGTGTTATCTGATTGTGGTTTCATTTTGCAGTATCCTAATGACTACGGATGTTGAACATTTTTAATGATCTTTAGCTTTTTATTTTGGAATCATTTAGAACTTAAAGAAAATTTGCAAACATCGTGTAAAGAATAGACAGTCTACAATTAACATTTTACCGCATGTGCTTTATCATATGTTCTCTCTCACTATATCTATATATTTATATTCATACCATGTTTCCCCCCAAATAGGACCTAGCCAACCATCACACTAATGTGTATTTTGGAGCAAAAATTAATATAAGACCCTGTCTCATTATAATATAAGACCAGGTATAATATAATATAATATAATATAATATAATATAATATAATATAATATAATATACATTATAAATATAATACTGGGTATAATGTAATATAATGTACCAGGCCTTTTATTAATTTTTCTTCCAAAAGATGCATTAGAGCTGATTGTCTGGCTAGGTCTTATTTTTGGGGAAAGATGGTATATATGATCTATATGATATATATATTATTTTTCCTAAACTTTTTTTAAAGCAACTTATATATACATGATATCCCTTTACCCCTGAATTCTTCAGTATGTGTTTCTTAAAAACAAGAATATTTTCCTACACAACAATGGTATAATAATCAATTCAAGAAATTAAAATTACTGCCATAGATGTTATTCAAATTTCAGCAATTACTCTAATAATACCGTCTATATACATGTGTGTGGTGTGTGTGTGTGTGTGTGTGTGTGTGTATACATTTTTTTCCCTTGTATCAGATCTAATCTGGGATTACACATTGTAATTAGTTTTCATATATTTTTAGTCTTCTTTAATCTGGAATAGTTTTTTGGTCTTTCTTTGTCTTTCATAACCTTAAAAATTTTGAAGAGTACAGAGCACTTATTTTGTAGAGCTGTCTTTAATTTGGGTTTATCTGATATTTCCTCATGATTAACTTTTTTTTTAAACATTTCTAGCAAGAATACCACAGAAATGATATTTTGTTCTCAGTGCATTATAATATCAGATACATTGTATTGATTTGTATGATTTCTGATGATATTAACACTGATCACTTATTTAATGTGGTATCTATTAGATTTCCCCATTGTAATTTCATTTTTTTTCTCTTTCAAAGTAATGAGTAATTATGAGGAGATGCTTTAAGACTATCAATAAGGGGGGAGGGGGCTGATAAATGAGGGTAAAGGGGATCAAATATATGGTGATGGAAGGAGAACTGACTCTGGGTGGTGAACACACAATGGGATTTATAGATGATGTAATACAGAATTGTACACCTGAAATCTATGTTACTTTACTAACAATTGTCACCCCAATAAACTTTAATTAAAAAAAATCCTATTACTCCTCAAACTCTAATTCAGGTGTGTTAGCATCCAGTGATAATTTATGACGGAATCAGTTAATACTGTGATAGTTGGTGGCTGGTCACTTTCTCATCTCATCATTCTTTCCTCAATTAGCAGTTGGTATCCTAACACAAAAAAACAAACACAGAAAAAGCTTTCACTTCTCTCTCATTTATTTAGATATTCATTTATTTACATCAGTTTATGCTCTTGCATTTTTATTTTATCCTGTAGATTATAATTTCAGTATTAGGATACACAAACTGTCACAGATTTGACCAGTGGGAGTTTCTTCAATCTGGCTCCTGTTTCTTTTAGGTATGTCTCCATAAAATTTTGAAAACTTTTTTTCCCCTCACAAGATGATCCAGACTCATCTCATACATTTTCAGCCTCAGTTCTGGAAATAGCTATTCCTTTACAAGCCCTATTTTTCTTTTTTAATTAATTAATTAATTTTTAGTAGATATTTTAGATTAGAAGTCATGATTTGGTACTTGGTGGGCTCATTGTTATTATATTATCCTTTCTTCCAGTTTCAGCAAACAGAGGTAGGGCATATAAGTATACACACACACACACACACACACACACACACACACACACACACTTCTATGTATCTGTCTATATATCTACTTATTTATATACATTTTTAAAATATGTCTATGCTATTAATTCCATTTCCAATCCAACACCATGTAGTTCATGCTATTTGTCTGCCTTTGATAGTATAACTCCTTTCCCCAGCAGTGAGGAATGTATAACTATACTTACTACAAAGTAATTACTTATTTTCTGAGTCCTGAATGCACAGAAAATAGTTTCAGACATTCCTATACATACCACTGATAAACCCAACTGTAATAACAAGAGTTTACTATTTATGTATGGTTCTTTTTGCCTTTAGCCTGAGGCTGTAATGTCAAAATACTGGGTCCAAAAAAGTAATTGTTTTTTTTTTTTTTTTTTTTTTTTTTTTACTTTTCTTTTGTATCTCTTTTAATGTGGTTATTAATTTCAAGTAACTTAAGTTCAGTTGTTTGTGTTTGTATCCTATTTAAAAATTTCCGGCAACTTTGTTGATTTTATTTATTTATTTGACTATGTAAAACTTTAGCATGATTCCAAAAATCAGAACTGTACAATGAGATATGCTCAGAGACATGTCACTTTCCTGCCCTATATTACTTACCTTTCTCATCCTGTAACTAATACACTTCCTAAAGTAACCAATCTCATTAATTTCTGGTTTATCATTTTTGTTTTCTTTCTTTCAAAAATGAGCCAATACATTTTGACTGTATATTTCATACTATTTTTCCATGTCTTCTCCAAAGACATGATTCTATAGAACTAGTGCATTTTACTAATGTGTGAATTCACTCTGATTTATATACCTTGAAATATTATAAGCTCTTATCACAACTAATACATAAAATCAGCAAGCTAAATACAGAATATATATATATATATTCCTAGCCATTATACACATGCGTATGTATGATTATGTGTATAATGGCTGGGATTATGATTATTCTTGCTTATATGTATGCTTTCCCTCATTTATTATGTTATTTCTACAATATTTTCTAATCATTGTTTGCTTTTACTTCCCAAGTGATTGACCTTAGAGCTTATATATATTAATTGTAGAGTGCTCCCAGACTCAATGACTCATTAGAATTTTTCAACATTGTTTTAACGTTTAGAAGATATCTGCCTTAATCAAAGAGACTGGTATTTCTCTTGTACTTTTTCTGTTCTAACTTGGAATTTCACTAATCTAGAAAATGAACACAATTTAGGAAAGGCTACTTTTTGGAACAGTGAGACATGTCTGATGCCTGGTTTTGATTACCTTCTGCAAAATGCCTACTACTTTGGGGAAGATAAGAATGACAACTGACAACTGACAGAGTTTTAGGTTTTTTGACCAGAGTTTGTATCCCAAGAATGTTTTAAAGATTATGTGGTCTTTTAAAATGAGTAAACTGAGGCTCAGAGAGGAGAGAAATTTTTCCTGGGATGTTCGTCTTTGTTTTCCAGTCTCCCTTAACTTTGGACTGCGTGACTGACATGAATGGTAGAGTAAAAAACAAGAATCAGGGAGAGAACAGATACTTCATGTTCTCTCCTGGTTCATTTAGTCCAGCTTCTTAAGAAAAGAAGGAGCTAGGGCAAAGTTGAGGGTGAGTATTGACACAGCATCTGTGTATTACATGACACTATATTGTTTTACACTGTCACCAATTTGTACCGTTACCCAGAATGCTCCTTTTCTAGCGCTGCCTGAGCAATTGTAATGTATCTCCTCAAAACTTGCTAAGAGCTCATTTGCAATCTGAAACTGTCTCAGATTCATTCAAAAAAGTAAATAACTTATTTAATAACATGCCATATAAAATCTATTACTATTGTCTTTTAACAGATGTGAGTAGTATGACTCAAAAAAGGTTATGACTTTTATAGTCTACAAAACTGCATAATGGCTTGGCTAACATTATTAACAATCACCTTTTTAACTCCACCGTTCTGACTCTTAACATCACAGCAATCAGGAAACCTCTAGTTTTGCGTGGATCATATTACATTTCAATTATGTGATTTTACTTCTATCTCCTTTATTATTTTATGAGTTTTTAGACAGTTAAAACTCTGTGTTTAATAACTTTTCAGACTGAAAGTGTTTCTGGAGCTTCTGAACAGCTAAGGTATGCAAGCACTACGAAAGTAGTACATTTTGGAATGTTTTAGAAACCCTTGCTTTTCAAATCATTAGGTCATTTTTATGTTAGATATGCTTACTTTTCTAATGTTAATTTCTCCAAATACCATGTGAAACTGTTTACAGAGATTTCAGGAACTCTGTACAAAGTCCGTCAGGGTCTGAACTTCCCTCCTGGGTTTGATTCTGTGGGAACAACAGCTTCATTCTCTCTGTAAACCACGTTCATCTAACATAACATTCGAAAGTGCTTTATTTTTTTACATTGAAGGAGAGCTTTCTTTTTTGTCCTCTGGAGTGTGTGTGTGTGTGTGTGTGTGTGTGCGAGAGAGAGAGAGAGAGAGAGAGAGAGAGAGAGATCGAGATCTCAAACTGACCATGGAATGTGGATAATCATTCTTTGCATCTGATATTTTACCTGCTGTGCAAAACTTAAGAACAGCTTGATGGATCCACTCACCAACCACATGCCCTCATTCATTATGGTAATTTTGTAAATTATGAGATGCCTCATGATATGAAGTAATTGATTAAGGGGAGACTCTGTGCACATCTTCTTGTTTAATTTGGAAATGAAGACCACATAACTCATGTGGACTTCTTCATTAGGATTTGGACAATGAAAAAGCAGATAATAAGTAAGAAGTAGGTTGATGTAGTGAAAAGAGCACCAGGGTGTGAGAAAAAGCAATTGTATTCCATCCTTTGATTTCCTGCTTACCTCCTGGGTAACCTTAATCAAATACTATTATGCAACACATCCTATATTGTATTTCTCATTTCTAAAATGAATGTAAAATTATCTACTTTTCCTTCCCCTTAGGGATAATGTAAATTTCAAATAAAGTAATATTTAGCGATTTATTCATTCATTCATTTCATTTATTGAACATCTGGTAAGTTTTAGAGCTAATAAAGTTCATTAAAAATTCCAAGTGGGGGCAGAAAATGTTAAGTTCTAGTAATGAAATAACAGTTTGGACAATTCTATGTGCAAAGGCACTCTTTCAATATATTTGACAAGGAAATACAAGTTGTTTCTCTTTCTCTTACGGAATAACATCTCCATTCGTTCAGTCCTACAAGCTGGAAACTTGAGGCTCATCTGACTCTCCTTTCCTTATAACCATGCACACCATGAAATAAAGAAGTCCTGTTGGTTATTTCTCTTTAATGTTTTAAAAATGTATCTATTTGTTTTCATCCCACTTCTATGTTACTGCTTCTATCTTTCACCTGGATTACCACAAAATCCTGTTCACTGACCTATCTGCTTTCTCTTTTCCTACTATTCCATTCTTCTTGTGGAACCTCGATGATGTTTCTAGAAACAAATATATTGTTATCACTTCCTTACAAAAATATCTCAAAGAATTAATTTTGTTCTTAGAACAAACTCTTAGGTTTTTTTAAACAGGTATTAACATCCTTTATTTTTTTAATTTGGTAAGTTTTAACATATGTTTATACCCATGAAACCAATACCACAATCGAGATCATGAACACACCCATCATCCCCAAAACTTTCCTTGTGACACTTTGTAATCCTTCTCATACCTGTTTTCTATCTGCTGTCAAAGCACCCAGTCTTTCCTTATCTATTTTCATTCCTGAGGGATCGTGTCTGTATTTTTTATTTTTGGATATCTAGCAACTAGCCTTGTTTTTTTCCTGTGGTAGATACTCAATAAATCTTTGTTGCCTGGATAGGTTTCCCTCCAATTTTTGGTAGAAATGTTCCTAAAGTGTGTTGCATTACGGTTGTTTCCTGGGCTCTTACCACCTTTTTCTATCTCTGCTGCTGATCGAGGTTCAAAGTGTGCAAAGAATAACATGGTTCAGAGAGATGTTATTTTTAAATCACCTGATACTTTCAAGTTCATAATCTGTATATTGCTATGACAGCAATAGAAAGCAAATATGTCTTATATGTTTCACATATTTCGCATGGCAGTGCGGAGCTTAAAGAAGATTAACTTGTGAAAGTGCATTAAAATTCAAGTGTTCTAAAATATGAAGCCATCATTAAAATCACTATTATTAATTATTCTCATATACTTTACTCATGTGGTTATGTGTTAGAAATATGACTAACTGTAACTGATAGTTTGTTCATCTAGTTATTACTGTTGATTTTACACTGCTATTTGTCAATACTGCCTCTCCGTTCTGATGATTGTGAGTTCCCTGATTTTCCTCTAATATATGTAAAACTATGCATTACTAATCTAAACAAGGACGTGATGAGTCAGGACATACAATAACATTATTGATTCTTTTAAGTTGTTGCTGTGTAATGTGTTTTATAAATTAATAGCACCTATCACCACATGCTAAGCCAGCTGTCCTGCACCAATAAAGATCAACTTAAGAAAATTGAGCAAAATGATTAAACTGATGAACTATATAAGAACAATATGACTAAACTGTTACTGTGCTGGCATTAAATGAGCTGCAACTTTTTTAATGTCCAGAACTGTCTGGCACTCAGTGATTTCAAATCATTCCAAATCTTTAAGCATTCCTTTTGCTAAAAGGGCAATACACATAGGAGGTATTTAGTGTTCTCCTTCCCCTTTTCCTACTTTTAAAAATCAGTGCCTCTTAGAACCCTTTCTTGGTAGCTGGAGCCCTTCCTCTTTTAAACTTGTTGCATAAGACTGGCTTAGGAGACTTTCTCTGTCCTTTCATTTACTCTGTGCATTTCGTTAACATAAAACTGGCTGCATTAACTGAAATTATTTAGTTGCCAGTCTTTATCACTAGAATATGAGTTTCTCGAGGGTAGACAGTATATCTTTGTTTTTCAATTTGTTTCTCCATGAATAATAAATTTGAGATGTTGTCAATGAAAGTCATTGTGCAGTTTTGGGATGGGAAATAATAAAGAAGCAGATTATCATTAAAGGCACCCTATAAAATCAAAACAGAACCCAACAAATTGTCTACTTCATGTCAATATTATTCGACAGATAAATGATGCATGGATTATAAAAGTAGACTCAATCCAGAGTTAATTGTTTTTCCACGTTGATGCTTACACTTTGAAGAAGATATTTATATTTTGTGGTATATTATTGCTTTTTCTGTCAATAAAATATCAGTAGACAAAACACAGAGTTTTATTTTTGTTTTTGTTTTTAATGCATAGTAAGTTCCCACCATAATACTGGATTTGTCTATATACTGAATGAAAGGATGGAGCCAGTTAGAAAACGTTTCAACATAATAATTTGATGTAGAAAGTAGGGCGACAGTATTATGTATTAGAAAGAGCATGGGCTTTAGTCTCATAGATCTAAACTGTAGCTTGTAAACTGAGACACCTGGTTTCGAATCATGATTCTTCCACTCACTAGCTGTGCAATCTGGGGCCAGTAAATTAATCTCTCTGAGGAAATAATGATAGTTTTCTGATTAGTTTGCAGATATGAATAAATAACAAGAAGGAAAGCATTATATAACATTCATTATGCTCTTATCAGAGCCTGGACAACATTTCTTACATAAATGAATCAATTTAGTCTTCACAACAGCTCCATGAATTTGGTGTTATTCACATTTTAAAGGTAAATAAACAGAGATTCAGAATAGTTAAGTAACTTACCCAGATGTGAAGAGTAAGTAAGTGGCAGAGTCAGGATGAGAACTTACAACTGTGTGACTTTACATCAGTTGCTCTGACCAACATGTCATGTGGGTAAACTATATTATAGACTCTCAATAAATGATGACCAACGTTTTTACCATGCGTTCTCGAACATAAGACCTAACTGGAAAATAAGCCCTAGCGTGATTTTTTCAGGAGGACATCCCCTGAATATGAGCCCTATTACGTCTTTTGGAGCAAAACTTAATGTAAGACCCAGTCTTATTTTCAGGGAAACACAGTATTATACATTTACAGCTTCTGAGCAAGAAATCGACACCATCTGACTTTCCCATTAGCCATAAACCACTACATCATGATTTTTGAGTAAAAATCCACCATCTCTTATGAACTTTCATCATCTGTTGGTGAGTCATGGATGAAGAATGATATCATTATAAAAGCATTGGACTGAAACCAGATGTTATAAGGTTTTAAATGGACTCTACCAAAAATACCTGAATCTTTGGAAAGTCCATTGATTCAAAACCCAAACGTTCAAAGCAGAAAACATCTTGTATTGAGATTTGTAATTCATTGGTTTGGAGCTATCCATGTTTGGATGTTATAAGGTACAAAACCATTTGCCCTGTCTTTTAACCACATTTTATATGCAAAAACATAAGCAATTTTTTTGTTTACAACAGTCAGAGACCTGATAGCATCTGCTTGATTATTCAAGACGGATGACCTTGAAATTGATCAATGTCCAATGAGTTATTAAAAATTGAGCAATGATTGGTGGCAGCAAGAGAAAATATAATTTGTACTCAAGATATCTGAATTATAAATGCAATTATATTGACTCAACTCAATTCCCTAAGTCCTTGGGAGGATAGTTGAAGGATATTATTTACGGTTAGGGTAAGCCTGTAAAATTTGTAAACCTGGGAGTTTGAGGGCTCTCAGACACATTCTGGAGGACATTCGAGAAGTTTGCATTTTTATACTTGAGTAATTCAGAAACTCTAAAATCAGTTATGAAACCCAAGGAGAACAGGACTTTCAAATAATTTGCATCTTGTTTTGTCATTTTTACTGATTAAATTAAATTCTAGAAGATTGGATAAACACCATTAGCACTAGTCACAGTTTAATTTTCTGATCTACCAATTATTACATGACTTCGGGCAAATGGCTTTACTTTTCTAGATACTAAAGTCCTTTCTGAAAAATAAGAACACTGTTTGGATAATCTTGAAGATCATTTTCAGTAGCAAAATCTGAAATTCTCTTAACTTTAGTAGGAATGCTGGAGAGGAACTTCAACCTCCTGTTTCCAGAAAATATACATTTTATGGTATCCAGGATAGATTTGGGCTCAGTGTTAAGTAGACCTTCTTAAAGAGGAACACTTAAAGAAAACTTAGGAACAACTTGCAGATAAATTGTTTAGCCAAACATATTGTACATAATGGGGGATTCTCTTTATGACAGAATAGACATAGTGATTGACAACTGAATTGAATAAATGGATAGTGAATGAAGTCATTTTATGATATTACACTCTTGTTCAAAGTAGATATTCCCAAAACAATCAATTGAAAGAGAAATAGTCCGAAGTCCCCATATTTTGCTCTTATCTAAGTGACACCAACCATGTGAGGTAGATTTTATTAATCTACTTTATAAATGAGGAAACCAATGGTCAGAGAAGTTCATCTATATTTAGGCAGCTTGTAAATCTTGAGATAACGACTCAGTCTTCTTAAACCAGCTGCAGTTTTTTGTTTTTTTCCCCAATACATTGTACTGCACCTTTACTATTTCTCTTTTAAATATTAAAAGAGATTCCTGGCATATTCTAACCACTTTCAGAATTAAAATAGTGATTAGTTCACTGAAGTATGCTAATAAATAAATTTCTTACAGTTACTTTATAATCTAAGGAGAATCTTAATAACAATAGCAAAAGAACAAAACAAACAAACAAACACGTTTTCCACATCTATTTTTCTGACTGATATTTAGTGAGGAGATATTAAATAAATCAGAAAAAAATTATAGGAAGTTACTTGAACTTTGAAGGTTAAGACAGAAAACATGGTTCCTATATCCAGAAAAAAAATCTAAAATCCATTAAAAACCAACAGTGTGTAATCTCATTCTTTGGCATATGGTAAAATTGACCGCAGTTCTTTGCGCTATCTATGCTTAGCTAAACTTTCAAAGATATCCTTCTCAGCGTCCAAAATATTTTATGGAAAATAATAAAATTGTTGGAGTTGGATGAACTACAGTTTAAATCCTGGTCTTGGCAAGGTAGATACAACTGTATATCGGAAAACTCTTTTGAGTTCTGACTCTAATACCTCCTGATTTGATGGTCTTAGATATATCACTTAACCTCTTATTTGTAAAGTGTAGGGGAAAATATCTTCATCAAAATGGATACTGTTTGTATTAAACAACGTAAAACCTTTGGATATACTATCTAAAATATTTAACCTCACTGAAGCTCAGCTTTTTCACCCATAAAATAAGAGTGATTACTATGCAGTAGGCAATTCTAATGGTTAAAACAAATAATAAATATAGAACATCTAACACAGACAGGTCTCTGAATATGGTATTGTGATCATATTCTCAATTGTCAGTTCACAACCACAGATGTGTATGAAAAAAATTCACCTGTAGGAATGGAGCAATTGCCTGGACAATAGCCTGATTGACAGCCTCAGAATCTCTGTGAGGATGTTTCAAGGAAGGTACATATTTTTTCAAAGGTAAACAGTAATTATCATTGCAGCTTTGGTTAAAAGCAAGCAGTAGTCTATTTGTCTGAATCACATCTTTTCTCTCTTTCTCCTACATTCCATTATTTAATAAAAAGAGCAATTAGATTTATTTGTGATTTGGAAAGCCCTTTCATTTTATATGCATGGCTCTATTAAGGAAACTTGCATTTCATTATGTTTTAAACTTTTGTTGCTCTTGTAATTATTCTGGTTTCTACCTCAGGGAAAAAAAAATCTTATGTTGGATTTCTATTTTCAATTGTTTCATCGTTCTGTTATTATTTCCACAATTTTAATATTTACAGTGAACCCAGAAACATGAAATGTGCCCCCCCATATTCTGATTCAATTTCCAACTCAATTACTTTTCATATTTACCACCTTTAAAGTAGATTTTAATTTTGATATTTGATTTTTCATTTTTAAAAATTTCTGGCTCATCCTTTTCATCTCTTCTTCATCTTCTCTTTCCCTTTAAGCTACTGACTTTTTTCCTCAGCCTCTTATTTGCTCATGAATTTCAACATGTTTTCTAGTTGTTGTAATAAGTAATTTTCAATGATTTGCTTTTCATCTGAGTGTAGGATAACATTTGCTTTGTCTTTACTCCCCGTTTTTTTCCATTAGTTACATATTACTCAAGAGCAAACAACTATGCACAGTCCTAAGTAGATATTCTATAGACCTAGGTTTGGCAAAACATGAACCTTGTGTTGCCCTTGTATCCATGTTTGTGTTGATCAAATCCCATTCTCAGTATACAGATGAATGTAAGGCTAATATATCGAGCTTCTAGCCCAAGTTTAATGTCTTCTATATGAAAGAGCTTGAAGTTGTCAAGTTGTGTGAGTTGAAATTAATAATTAGCAATAACATCTAGTGTAATACCACTAGCATTTACTGCTAACCTGAGATTTGTATATTCAATTGAAGACAGAGATGTGGAAAAGATTTCACAATCATTTATTTCTTTGAGAGTCTGGTCTGGAATAGCAAGTGTTTTATGAATACATAAACTAAAAATTGGACTTTTATTTCTACATTTGCTGCTTTTAAAATTATAACTGTTTTCCTTTGTGATTATTATTAAGTAGGTTGTCCTTCAAAAATAATGTAAATAATATTGACTAGGCTTATGTAAAGTTATTTTCCCTCAAGTAGAACACTGTACCATATGTTTCAGAGATTATAGCAGTTGAAATGTACACAAGTTAATTGGCTGTGGCTTTTGCCCTCATGGTTCATTTACAGACACACGGATGAGTCATAGCTGTTGGTTATGCCTAAACTCACATAGTGTGCCTTAAACTGTAGTGTCTATTCCCTTAAGACCTTTAAGAGAGATGCTCGACAAGAAACTCTTGATGTCGAATCTAGACTTATATCCTACCTTTCCAAATTCTTGATGTTCTCTTGTGCAAAAGAAGGTGCAGATATAGGATTTTAAAAATCTTCCTAAATGAAGGTTTCCACAGTCCTCACTACCTAAGTCATATCACAAAATACTTAACATTTTATCAATTACAACTTAATCAGTCACAGTCTTGAGAAATAGCTAATTTTTTTAGCTACTTTAAAAGTCTATGAAATCTCTGAATTATAAGCACTGTGATATAGCAGAAAGAATTCAGACTTTAGAACCAATCAGATCATGTAAAAATATGTTCAAATAACACTTGTGCTATTCATTAGCTCTAAAGTCTTGGTCACATCATGGAACATCTCTGAGACTCAGTTACTCTGTCTTATAAAAGGAGAACAAAGAGGAGGAATAGAGAGAGAGGAAAAAGGGGAGAAAAAAGATGAGAAAGAGTAGGAGGGAGGGAGAAAGAGAAATAAGTCAAATTTCAGGATGGTGATCATTAGAAATAGTACGTGTAAAGAGACTGGCACATAGTATTCTCTTATTTGATTACAGTAATTATTAGTCTTTCAAAGCAGCATACACACAAAACAAACAAAAACATAAAACAAACACACAAAATCTTTCTCTATGACACTCAAGCCAACATAGGGTAGCAGTTCAGACCCCTGAAATCTGAATCCTATTTTTCCACTTAATACTGTGACCTTGGGCAGGGTACTCAACCATTCTGCCTCAGTTATCTCTTTTATAAAATAAGGAAAATAACAATAGCTACCTGATTGTGTTGGGAACATTAAGTTGGTTAAGTTTTGTAAACCACATAGTAAGTCTTACTTAAGTGTTTACTATTTTTTCCTAACAATGAGAAAAGCCTTTTTATATCAGGCAGACATAAAAAGTACCATCAGATCGTAGCCTCTTTATCCTGTAACATTAATATTTCCCGCTTAGGTAGTATTTTTCAAGTTGCAAAGAACTAGCAGAAAAGATTGAAAGCATGGAGTTCGGTGTAAGTTAGTTTTAGAATTTTGTATAGATTCTGTCACTTACAATTGCATGGCATTAAGCAACTAGCTTCACCTTAGACTTAGTCTCTTTATCTCCAAAAATGATCTTAATGACAGTACCCACTGCATACAACTGCTGTGAAAATGAAAGTACACAACAAAATTAACCTGGTGTGGGCAGTGCTGACCCATTGCAACTCATAATAACAAGAGTCATAATGAAAACAACATCAAGAACGAAATTACAAAAAGAGAAAATGTGATCTATTATTGCTATATTAATTTATTTTCCTAACAATAAAACTGTTATCTCTAATTTTTCCGTCATTTTCTACATGAGGTTCAGTGAAGTCATTTGCTTAAAATCAAAAGAATGGTGGATTACAGTAGAAATTAAACTCCTCTTTATTGTATTTTAAGACTCTCTCTGCTACTTCTTAGATTTAATAAAATAAGTATAGTCCAACCTGAGAAGTAGTTTCGAGGACTGAAATGAACACTTTTTCCAAAGCTGCATAAAATAGAAAAAGACAAGCAGCATATCATCATTACAGTCATTTTAATGTTATTTTAAAATAAAATTAGCCTTCAGTGGAAACTTTATAAGGCATTATATGGTATTTGTCCTTTAATTTTCCCACAGTAATGAAAAGTTGGCATGAGTGTCCTCGTTTATGATGTTTCCCCATCATAAGATGAAGACACTGAGTCTCAGAGAGCGTAGGTACCTTGCCCTTTGTCACATGACCAGATCTTAGGTCAGAACTATCTGATTCCAAATTCCTGACTGCTTATACTATTTAATGCTGATGCAAGATTAAAAATAATTCCAGGTGTTCCCCCTTCTAGTGTTAACTAAAAATCTCTTAGAAATGAGTTGCTGAGGGCTTCTTTTTTTTTCCTCCCCCCAAAATTATTCTAAGGGATGAATGGTTTGAAATACCTTTGTCACTTAACATTTCAAATATACTAACAGATGGCTTCTCCCAGCTCTAGGCAGATGATGGTTAAGAAATAAGTGGTGTTGGGAGATTTCTTGGGAACGCTCAGGGACAGAAAAGACAGCTGTCATGAAATATCTTAATTACAGCATTTACAAAGTTCTAATTAATGTAATGGTACTTTATGATTATATTAATGTTATGTCCATCAGGGTGTTTGTTGCTGAACTCATTTGGCAAGACAATTTGGAAATCATTGCATATTTTAAGGCTAACAACTGTTGTATGAGCTTGAAGATCTCTTGCTCTATAGTATTATTAAAAGACAAAAAATTTCATATGAGAGTATATAACCGAAATTGTATTTTTAAAAAAACGTGTTTTGCTGAAAATATGAATTGAAAGGGATAGAGATTTATATATTGCACGATAGAAAAACTATAATAGATTTTTTAGAGAAAGAATAGTGCCTTTAGAGTCTACATGCTTATGGCATATACTGTCTCTGTGACCTTGAGCAAGTAATTTAGTCTTTCCTGGTGTTTCTTTTTTCAATCAAATGAAATGATAACAATAATATCTATTTTTATTGATGATCACAAAAACAGTTAAGTTTACATCTCAATAATGGTTATAATTGTTTTTGTATAAGGAACCCTAAATTCTTTTATATTTGAATCTTTCAGTGGAAGCTAGATGAAACGAAAATGAACACTTTTCTAAATGTTTCATTTATTCACAGAAATAATTTATGTTTTTTATTGTTGCTTTTCCTGCCTTTTGGTGTAGAATATATTAGATGAATAGGAAGGGCCTTGACTTAGACAATTGAGTTTGAATCCTGCCTCTCATATGAAATTATGTGATCCAGGGCAGGGCACTTTTTATTCTCTCTTGAGTAATGGTTCCTTTAAAGAAAAAGTTGTTTGGGTAACACTGCCAATCAGAGGGCATGATTATGAAAACAAATGAAACAGCATATGGTAAGGCACCTCTCTATAGTCTCAGGTATATGCTATTTCATCTACCATGCACTTTTTTCCCCCTTGTTCTACAGTGTGAATGTGATTTAGACCTTTCAGTTTATTCATAATTTTCAAATTGGAGATAGTAATACAGATCTCGATTTTAAACATGGGGGTATGATTAAGTTTCAATTAGAGATGATGATTATTTATGTAATTATTTTCATCTTATCTATTCTAGTAGATAAGTTCCATGAGGGGAGAGCCATACCTATATTACTTAATAAATGTTAAAAAAAAACGGAATGAATCAAGAAATTCCACTTTGAATTCCATCTTACAATTGAACTAACCATTTTATCACGCTATACAGGGCAATATGAGTTTATCAATAAAACAGAATATACCATTAATTTCAGGACAATCAATACTCCTTTTTTATTGTTAGTTGAATACATTCACCAACTATTTTGATAAGCCCTGCTAAAGTAGTCTCCTGTTATTTTCTATAATAGCAGCTTAGCTTATTTTCTCCACAGACATACTGTAATGTAAAATTATTTTTTGTTTTCTTATAATATCAATTTCCTCATCTGTACCCTTGAGGCTATGAGCTTTGTCTGCCTTTTTTTAGTATTACATCCTAATTATTTAACTAGGTGCCCTGTGGGCACACAGGAGGGCAGGAGGTACCCAACATGTATCATTTGCATGAGTAAGTCTACAGCAACTTAGACTCTCCCTACCACCATGACATAGTCATTTTTGGACTAAACTGAAGGGCCAAAATAAATGATTAGATGATTCAGAAAGAAAAAATATCACTGATAAAATGTTTGTTTTGTTACGAAGTCCTATATTTGTTGTATAGATACAGCAACTGACAGGAATTAATTTTTAGAAACTTAAATTTTTAAACTCTCCTAGATTAGAACATGCAATGAGTTAAGACAGACTGAAGATATGCTTATAGAACCAAATAATGTCATTTTTAGAGAATTAACATTGTATGTCACAAACTTCACAGAGCAAATGAAATTGAATTGGAATTCTAATTCAGTTTCAGTTTTTCCAGTAAACATTTATTAAACATCTATCTATGTGAGGCAATGAGATGAGGGCTGAAGATACAAAGAATAGAACACAATTATGGCCTTGGAGGAAACCAATGTCTAGCAGCTTTCTATAATTTAGGATGGGAGATGTATACTTAAATTATACATAGATTGGGAAAATATGGAGTGAGGAGAGTGTCATTCAAGAAGATTCATGTAGTAGATAACATTTGACCTGAGCTAGAAGGATGCAAAGAAATTAGTGAGGATACAAGCTGGGTCTTAGGGTGGTTATGGGCTAAGATTTGCAGGTAAAGGTAACACCATATTTAATGGTATGAAGCTATGAACCAACCTGACCAGTTAAGGAAACTAAACACTGTAGCTTAAGTAGTTGAGCTCAATAGATTCTGGAAAGTGGCAAGACATGAGGCTGGGAAGTTAGGAGTTGACTCCTGAAAGGCTTTGAATCTCATGCTAATAAAACGGGCCATTATGACCATGAGACATAAATAAAGGATTTGAAGCAGGAAAGTTCTATAATTGGATTTTGTTTCGTTGTTGTTTTTAAGAAAGTTAGCCTGCTGTTGAAAATAGATGTGAACAAGGAGATTAAGACTGGTTAGGAGTATATTGCAGAGTCCAGCATAGAGAATGTGTTGGCAGGAGCTAAGGCACAGACAGAGAGAAGGACTATGAAAGGATTCATAAAATAAATAAGTATGATTGATAGGGTGGGGTTACTGATAATAGGGACAATGATGTAAAAGAAGGACACGGTATTAAGGGCACCACTAAGGGAGGAAGTTTCCTTTTAGGTTGGAAATCAGAAAAGTTTGCAATGATGTCTTATTTGAGCCAGCCTGCAAAGGATGGATGGGTAAGGTTTCAAAACGCATTATTGGGGGTAAACAATGCTTTAAGTAGAAGGACTATGCATATACAAAGGCATCGATTTTAAGGTGCAAATGTAGGAAAGACTAATTTGGATCACTGTTTGGTTAGTTCAGCCAAATGTGCCCAATCAGTTTCCACCATGCAGAATGGGTTCTGTTTTATTCACCTGGAATTTTCTAGTAAACCACTTGCCTGTCTTGATGAGTTACTATGATCTACATGCTTTTGTCCAATAATATTTCAAAATAAATGAGAAAATTAGGGCACATCCTGTTACTCCATAATATTTTAATTACTTCAATGTCAAATATTGAAAAATGAGTTATGCATATAGGTGATAACATACCACTGATATCATTAAGGCAGCTTGTGGCCTCATTTGTCTAACAGACGTGGTAAAATTATAGAAGAGTACTGAACTTCCACAGAGCCAGGTAACTGAAAGACAACTGAAGCTGAGAAACTTTGGCACTCATAGAACCTCTTAAACAAACAAACAAACAAACAAACAAACAAACAAAAAACAACACTATATTTTCTTAAAAGAGAAGAAAGGAATTGTACAGGTTAATTTCTCTAGATTCATCCTCTATCTTCTCTGTCCTTGTCCTCCCTACTGCTGTGTGTGTGGAAAGGCTGACGTCTAAAACAGAATCTCCCATATCTTCCTGTCTTCTGGCTTATAATTAGATTCACTCAGTGGGTCATCAGCAGGTCATCAGCGGGCAAGCAGAAACAGAGGTCACAGCATTCCTTGCCTCGCTCCGTGTCTGAATCAGCACCATAGTTCTAGCAGTGGCTGAGTCACTCCGTGACTGCTGCTCTTATTGGCCATCTCCTGCTCTGTGGTAAAAGCACTCAGTGAGCTCCATAAAACCCTATTCCCTTCCCTTCCCCATTCCATGTCATATCCCTTTTCACCACCAGACTGAATCCGGCACACTCTTTTATAAATTGTTTCATTAAATTTCCTACAAATACATTATTTTGAGTGAAATGCTGTTTTCGACGGCTGGGACTAAGTCTCAAATAGCAGTTGTCATTTATTAAATTCCTTCTGTATGGTATCATGCTAGTGACTTGCAGAATCCTTACATTATCAACAAGAGTGCAAAAATTAATTCCATGTTTACTCATGTGGAAACATAAGCTCGTACAACTCTTATCCAGTGTGTAACAGAGAGGAAGTGGGGAAGACACAGTACCACTCAGCATACAACTCTGATCTACTTTGTATATTTTTGATAGAACCATCCCTAAATACTTCATAATTTGATATTATAAATGGTATTGTTTTAAAATTATAACTTTAGATTCTTCATTGCTAGTATGCAGAAATATACTTGCCCTTGTATCTTGAAACTGTAATTTAGAAGTGTTCTCTGTAAATTTCATGATTATTTACATAGATGATTATGTGATCTGTGAGTAAAGATAGTTATAAATTTTTGTTTACAATCTGGATACTATTTATATTTCTTTCCTTGTGTATTAGCACTGGCTAACCTTTAGTACAAAGGTGAATGAATAGAAGTGGTGAGGATTAGAAAACACAGTATAATCCGTAGACAAACTATTATAATTAAGTGACTTAGAAAATTCTCTCTATTCTATATATGGTTCTCATAAAATATCAATTTCTATATGCAATCAACGATGACAAAATAAAATGTGAAAGATGCAAATTTTGATAATATATAACATGATATGTACAGTAATAAGTGTAATGAATGATGTACAAGATATTTTCAGATAACTACAACCTATAATTGAGAAAAAAACTGGTAAGACCTAAAAGGAATGGCATTCCATGCTCATGAATTGGCAGACATAATATCATAAACATATCAATTATTTCCAAATTTATTTATATATTTAATAAAATCCTAGCAGGAATTGTGTGTGTGTAGGGGGGAAGCCTGGGGGCAGGGGGGCGGGAGAGATTGGGTATAGAAGCTAATTCTTAAATGTATGTGGAAATTCTAAGGGGCAAACAAAATAAAACACACAGTCTTAAAGAAGTACACATTTGGGTGACTTTAATATCAATTATCAAGACTTTAAAAAGTACAATACATTAAAATTGTATAGTATTGATACAAGGAAAGAAAAATAATGAACAAAGGGGATTTTGGAAAGAGACATGAATATAGAAACACTTGATAATATAACAAATGGGAACTGGAAAATAGTAGGGGAAAAATAAGTCTTTTAAATAAATGGTGAAGGATACCCACATGGAAAGAAATGAAACTGGATGCATATCATGTCATACACAAAAATATATCCAAGTAGATTATAAACTTACATGTCAAAGATAACTGAGAGAATACCTTAACGAGTTTGGTGTAGCCAGCTATATCTTAAACAAGACACACAACTAATTAACTGTATAGGAAAGACTGATACATTGGACTACATTATAATTAAGAAATTATTTTATCAAAATATTTCATTAAAAGAAGAAAAGGAAATCACAGGTGGAGCAAGGTCTTTGCAATGTTTAATTCATACTTAAAAAATATAAAGAACTTACACAAATCAATAAGAAAAAGACAGTTGTATTCGTTTTCTTTTGCAACCATAACAACTTACCACATACTTAGTGACTTAAAATAATGTGACCTCATTTTCTTGTACTTCTGCAAGTCAGAAATCTATCATAGGTCTGACTGGGCTAAAATCAAAGTGATAGCAGGGCTGCATTCCTTTCTGTATGAGCCAGGACAAATCCATTTTCTCGCTCATTTAGGTGTTGATAGAATTCAGTTCCATGCAGTGGTAAGGCCGAAGTCTCCATACCATTACTGACTGTCAAATGGAGACTTCCCTCAGCACCTAGCAACCTCTCTCCAGTTCTGTTAAGGGAACATCTCAGAATCATCAACATGGCATCAAATCATTATCACACTGTCCTCATTCTAACCTATTTATCTGACTTCCATTTCCATCTGTGAGATCTCATGTGAGATCTTAAACTGAACCCACCTAGTTAATCAAAGATAATTTTGCCATTTCAAAACCCTTAACCTTAAGCACATCTACAAAGCTCTTTTTGCCATATAAGGTAGCATATTTACATATTTACAAATTCTAGGATCAAAGTATGGACATTTTGGAGTTCCATTTTTCCTGTCAATCACAACAGTCAACCCAGTTAGAAAAATAAATAAATTACCTGAATAGGAATATCACAAATGAGAATATCCCAATGCCCAGTTAACATATGAAAAATGAATCATTCTCATTAGTGATGAGGGAAATACAAATTAAAACCGTAAATTGATGCTACTATACATTAGCCTACCAGAATGGCTAATATTGAAAAGACCAAAAAGGTCATGTTGGTAAGAATAAGGAGCAACTGAAACTGTTATCCACTCTTTGTGAGTTTGCAAAATCATAGAACCATTTTGGAACATTATTTGTTAGTATCTACTAAAATTGAACATACACCTATCCAAGAGCCCATCAATTCAAATTCTAGGTACATTTCCAATAGTGCACATATGTGTACCAAATGTATGTACTAAATATTCAGGGTATCATTATTTGTTTACACAGAGTCTGAAAATAACATACCCACTAATAGTAGAATTCTTAAATAAAATATTAGTGCATTTTTACAATGGAATAATGTATACTAATGAGAATAGACTGTCTCATTTAGCAAAATTGATGAATCTCAAAATATTGAGTAAGAAATACCATAAATAAAAGAGTATATATATTGTATAATCTCATTTTTGTATATTTAAATAGCGGCACAATTTATCTGTGGTATTACATATTAGAATAATGATTACTTTTTTGGGAAGGAGTACGGCATAATTTTGAGGTGCTTGCAATATTCTGTTTTTGATGTGTATAAAGCTTACATGGGTATGTTCACTTTGTGAAACTTCATCAAGCTCTACATTTATGGTTTTGTTTTTTTCTGCTTTTTTGGTATTAAATTATATATTTTTAAAGATTGAAAGGCTTACATCCCTGGGAAAACAACATCTAAAGTCAGAAGCACAGTCTAGAGCTATTTCTCTTAAACTTTAGTAATATTCAGATCTCTTTTAAAAATGAAAATACTTCTCATAAATCCTTCATGTTCTGTGGAATCCAGGACAAACAGCTATAGATGCAATGACCCAGATATTTTAAACCGCAAAGAGACTAAAAAAAGAAAGAAAGAAAAAAAAATAAGTGCAGAAGCAAAAGCCTCTGGATGAAGGGACAAGTGAGGGGCACAGATGAGGATGAGTGTAATTGAGCCAAGAGAGTATGGGCAGTTTCTCGTGCCCTTACCTAACTCATTTACTTGCTTTTGTGTCTGTGGCAGGTAGAATATGAATGACTCAACTGCATTTATATTGCTAGAGATAAAAAAAACACATTTTGAATTGGGATGTGGTATTCTGACTGCTCCTGTGCCATTTATGGGAGTTCCAGTCTGGTGAGCATCAGTTAGGAGCACAAAATAAGACTGAATATGCTACCAACAATATATTTGTTTAAACACAACAGTAGAAGAGGTTTTGAAAGGTAGGAGCTAATTCCTTGTTTAACACTTGTACAATAATATAGAAAACTAGCATTTAGATGTAGATTATTGGGTTCAATCCTCCCATATATTGTATTTGTTCCCTATAATGGCTATGCTAAATGCATATAATTATTTACCATCCATAATGGTTTATTTTTCAAGAAGCCTACCCTACTGAAGTGAAATTGATAATGCTCTCTCTGTAATGGTCCATCTTCCTTTTCTTCCACCATTATTGTACTTCAGTATTGCAGAACTTAGGACCTTTATTTGGGTTTATATCTACCCAGTCTTTAGACTATAAATGACTTTCTCAAGGGACTCTCTGGTGCCTATCTCCCGGTGTCTTATCCAAGTGACTGCCATTTAGGATGTTTTCAGTAAACGTTTGTTGAAAGAATCAAAAAGAGATAGACACTGGAAGCAAGATAGCCCATTTCCTCAAGGGCAAAAATCATATCAAACTTGAACTCAGCTCTTTATGATTCTAATTCCAAACTTTTCTATTAAATCACACTAAATGGGCATCAAGCTTCAATGCATTTGTCAATTTCTGACATTAAACATGTCGGAAACCCTTCCTATCCCTAATACTTTCCCCTCACATTCACATTTGGATTTGCATTGCGCTTTCGGGTGCCAGACAAGGGTCCTGCTGCCCAGGAAATAATGCACATGGGCAAATGCCAGTTTCATGTAATTTAGGAGAAAAAACTGCATTTGGGGTGATTTACATAAAATTGTGCCTGTCTCTACAGAATAGGCTCTGGTCAGCAGAGCACAAATCAATCTGTTTGCTTCTAAATTTAAATTTTCATAAGTCATTACATAGTTCATAATCACATTGATGTAACTGAATTGAATTTGCAGAGATTATTCTGTGTGAGAGGGACTTTCAAGCTATTTAAACTGCTGCTATTCAATAGATAAGGCCTCTCAAATCTGACCTCTGTTTTATATTAAATTTGTGGCCTGATTTTCATTTCTCTCTGGAATCTCATTTTGTCAGATGAAGAGGTATCAGAAGCTTTCACACCTGGCACTTTCATCTTGGCAGATGCAGAGAGAGGGGTAAAAAAAGACCTGCTTTCAGATGTGCTGGAAGGGGGCATGATAACCAATTGGTTAATCAAACGGGCTTTGGGGTCAGTCATTCTTAGTTTTGGATATAGGCTTTCACACATAATAACTGTTTGTCTGTGGACAAGTTGCTGAGCCTCTCTAAGTTTTAACTTGCCTGTGTGAATTATGTAGATAGTATTAGTATCTACCTCATATAATTCTTATAAAAATTAAATGTAAGCACCTCAACCAGTGCCTATTAAAGGGAAAGCACGCTATGTTACCCACTATTGTTGTTATTATATGGCTGATAGAAATTTGGATTATTAGTTCTAAATGCTACAAAAACAAGCAAGCAAACAAACAAACAAACCCAGCTGGATTGCAGGGTAAATTAGGAAATATCCAGGTAAATTGCTGAACATTCAGTTTCAGCTCTTTACCATAATTATTTACATTTTCTTAACATGTTACAATTTTAAAACTTTAACTTATTTCTCAAAGCAATCTTTGACAAAAAATGGATCGTATTGTTCTTCCAATTTCACAGATGATGAGGCTAAGACTCTTCTATCCTCTCCCTACCCCTCTATCCTCAGGTAAAATCATGAAACTATACATAACAAAAGCCCTAATATTTTCAACCCTTTTGTTTCAAACATTCCATTCCATATTACCAAGGAAATAAGTTGCTATATCTATGAGCTTTTTGCTCAAAGATGTTAATTAAAGGATTGGGATACTACACGACTATTAAAATCGAATACTTAAAATCTCCAATATGTAACAAAAATATTTTAAAGTACTACAATTAAGTATAAAGGTGCATAAGAGGAGTTATGTTTAAAAGGCAGAATATGAAATAATTTTGCTCCAATCAACTGTATTATTTTTCAAATTTCTTATAATCATTTATGTATGTGTGTATATGTACATGTGTGTTTCCGAAGGTATCTGTTTAGAAAGATGCTATCTAGTAAGTACATGAATTCAAAAAGATCTCTTACTTTGCACAAAATGAAGCTCTATGACGTGTGGGGGAAATTTAGCTTTGAATTTTAACTTAAGTGCTACAAACACTATGGTTCAGGTTCTGATTATCTCGATTAACTCAGTTTTTCTTAGAATTCATGTCATATTACACTAGGCCCACAGAATTTTCTGTGATCAGGTAAGTTTGGCAAATGACGCGAATTCTTTTTCCTTATTGGAGATGCACAACACATATTTGCATAATAAAGCTTCATTTTTCTTCAGTGAAACATACACATTCAGTTTTATCCTTGCTGAAGCCTGGGCTTCCAAAATCTATTTGGCAAAGGAAACTTTTTCAAAAATATATTCTACAAAAACGTTCTGCATTCTTAATTTCCTGAATTTTACCAAGAATACAAAATTTATCAGAAGTATGCTGTGCACACCAAACATAAGCCAATCTACATATCTCAACATAACTTCTCTTGGTGCATAAGAAGTTAGAGGGGAAAGTGAAAGGCAGGGTATGGGATGGTCGAGCTGCTGCCTGTCACACTCAAACAAAGCAGGTCTTCTCAGGTCTGAAATCTCACTTCTTGTTGGGCACAATTTTTAATTCTCTGAATCAGTGTTAACCGTTTTTGATGAACTTAACTGACTAATTGATAAACTTCAGTTTTTGGGAATGTGTACAAATCTTTGTCTTGTTCGCAAACACTCTAGGTATCAGCAAAATCACAAATTCTCCTCCAGGAAAATAAAGCAAGGTCAGGGACAAGTGTCTTTGAACAATATCTCTACCTGTAGCTTTTCATCATTTCAGAAAGCCCCTGGCTTCATGGAGAAGAAGAATCACTGTTCTGTGGAGCACACTTAGGAACATGCTGTCCTACTCTATTAACATAGACTACAGCGGTCCTTTTTCCTCCCTTCTTTCTCTATTCCAAACCATCCTTCACAGAACTGTTTTGAAAGTGAAAAAACCAAGATGCAAAAAAAGAAAGG
This sequence comes from Rhinolophus sinicus, assembly GCF_036562045.2. NCBI lineage: Eukaryota > Metazoa > Chordata > Mammalia > Chiroptera > Rhinolophidae > Rhinolophus > Rhinolophus sinicus. The sequence continues at coordinate 112,803,133 of NC_133756.1, forward strand.
ACTTTTCAAACATCATCCAGCTGGAAAATAGGAAGCTAGAACTCTTTCATCTTTTATTAAACATTAACTGAGCCCCTGATATTACAAAATACTAAGTTTGTAAGATGAATCGAGCATGGATACTTCCATCATGATGCTCACTATGCAGTGGGTTTCAAATACTTAAACAATCAGCTATAACACAGTAGGTTAAATGCTATGAAAGAAGCAGTACATTAGGTATTCTGCTAGGCTGAGCATTTTTCTAAGCTTCTTAATTTTTTTTCAATAAAATATCACCGTAATGATTGCATTAAAATAACCTAGGATGGATTTGTTAGTCTTTCACTTGATAGTTCAGTGTGCTGCCATATCACACATGACACATGGACAACATACTGGGCTCTCACCCTAACACATGATTAAATTTGAAAGATGACCCAATATAACCTTTCTTTTCCTAACCCTTTCCAGACATGTGGTAACTTTAAAGGACAATATGCAGAGCTAGGGCTGATAAAATGATGCTCTAAAAAGCAGCCACTGGAGACAGCTAACTCCCTATATCAGTTAGAGATTGTTGATGGATGTGAAGAGACGTAGGCCATGGATTGTGAAAGTCACAAGGCTGCCAGGCTACCAGTTGGTAGCTTAAGTGAGAAATATGGTGAAATTCAGGTTAATAAATGTTAAGTATGTGCAGAAAATTGAGGCTGAGCTATGCTGCTGTAGAGAGAATAGGAATGTATCTAGTTCTTGTTACAGTGGTTACACTGGTTTTGTCATTTACTAAATGACATACATCTATATCTATTTTATTGGTTGATGTCACTATTCCATTTTAAAATAAATCATTTCAACAGTAAGAAACTTTTAAAAAAGGACAAAAGAACTTGTGTAAGAATTTATAAAGCTCTTAATTTCTCAAAAAAACAGATAATGAAGTACAATTGGAACAAAATATTTTTTGGACCCTAAATATCTGCCATGAGGGATGTAGTAATATCAAGAACCACATGAAAGCCACAAGGTATATCACTGCTGAAGAATCATTAGCATATACTTCAGTAGTTTATTTTTATTTTAAGAATTTAAGCTTAAAGATGTCAGGTTAATATAGTCTGTGTCAGTAGGTGCCTTTATACATCACTGTGTGAAGTGTGGCTTTCATGACCTCAGGTGGTTGTTTTCCTAAATTAATTTTGCTCACTTTTGTTTTTAGTATTCTTATGGATGTACATAAAGTGGAGTAATAGCTGGTAATACATTGATTCTATTTGCAGAAGAAAAACTTCCTACAGAGTTAAAAACGATGTCAGTTTTATATCAGTGGTGTCTGAGGCTTAAAATAGAAAATCAATTAATTTGTTTCTAACACTGTTTCAAATTTTCATCCAATTATAGCATTAATATAAAGTTTGGGGAGTTCATTCTATTAAAGTGAATCATCTAGTAACATTTTGAATTTTTCTGTAAATTCAGTTAAAAAGTTAAACATGAGGGTAAAAGTACTTGCTTTTGCAGTGGTATTTCAGATAGAAACACTTGAGTATCACTAAATTACTAAATTAGAAAACCTGGGTGCTAGATTCTGTAGGTACCTAAATTACTAAACTAAGAAACTTTAAGGAGGAGATATGTACTCATAATTGATGTTGCTGCACAAATAATTCATTAATTTACCCAATTAAGCTGCCGTATTTACAAAATTATAAACTAGGGAAATATGTTTACATATAAACAATAACTTCAAAATTTTAATGGCAAAACTGATGTTGACTATGAAAAAATAGACTAGCATTAAGATGTGCATAGTATCTCTTTGCTTCTTTATTAATAAATAAAAATATTTTGAAATTATAGTTTTTAATTTTGTATTTACTTTGAACAAAATCAATTGGAGATGCGTAATAAAAATATTCAATGAATGAAGACCCAAATGCTTTAGTTTTTTGAGCCTTTGGTGAGTTACAGTTATTGAAAACACAGTTTGCAAAGGGAAAATCATGAAGTTGACCTGTACAGAAGCAAGGGAGGGACTGAAAAATTTGAACTGTTGAACAATTACAAGTTGAAAATGATAATTTTATAATTGAAGTTTGGAATATGTAAATCTTGAAGTGAAATTTATTTTTTTTAAATTGGATATCATACTTAAATTGTGTATGTTTATACTCTTGACCAGAATGGATAAAGATGAAAAAAATCTACAATTTCATCGCCTTTCAGATTTGGCAAAACATTAAGAACAATTAGAAATAAAGAATACTTATGTGATGATGTTTTTCTTGTAAACATAATAATACAAAAGAGGTTTTAAATGAAAGAAAGAAGAAAATAGCTGTAAATATATTTGATAGAATATACTTATGTATTTCAATTAGCAAAATTTTAAAATTAGAACATCTATCAGAATTTTCTTTGAGTTGACTGTAGGTCAGCACCTACAGAAATAATATTTCTCAATTAAAATTATGTTACATTCATATTATATAAATTTACGAAACCTATGTAAATATATTATATTAGTAATATTTAAACAAATCTTATAATAATATAAATATGTTGAAAAATTATAACTATAAAATACAATATTAAAGAAGATTGCAGGAAAGTTTATGACAAAATTTTAATTACTGTGCTATTAAAAAGCTTTCTTTTTATCTTGGAAAAATATCTATTGCATGATATTAAAAGCAGACATACCGAAGAAAATGATTAACGTACTATATGAAGGTACCAAAATAGTTATTCTTATGCTATTGCTATTCTTTAGATAAGCAATATAAAGTAGCTTAGAAATATATATTTTGCTTTATTTATATAAAATAAATAAAAAATAATTCATTGTGAAAATAGCTTATAAATGAAATAGGATATTTTATCACACCTCTTATTTACAAAATATCCTGGTTTCTGAGATTAATTACATGTTTAGCTAGGTGTAGGAATCAGAAGATACTTAGGAGTTGAAGCAAAGGATGTTTCAGGATATTCTGGCATATTTTATGAAAGCTTCATGTACATTTGAGGTGAAAATTTCCTACTTTCTGAACATTTGGGGATTTTTTGCTGAGATAAAAATAAGTTTTCTTTTTAATTTTTTCTTTCATTTATATTTCATAGAATTCTTCCTCATTTCTCTGTAACATTTGTTGTTCTACAATTTAGGTAGTGTAGCTGAATGCATTTTAGAATAAACCTAGAAATATTATTTCATATGGAATCTGTCTTCTAATCTTATGCTTGTTGATAGAAATCAGTGGGGCAGGATAAAGTAGCATTATATTTCAAACAATAACTACCCATTACTATAAATCCCCTTGCACAAGAACAAGGATTTAGACATACTATTTTTGGCAACTGGCTCCTGTCCTGTGCTCAACCTTGTTTTCAAATGTTTGAAGTCATTCTTTGCTTGGGGTAAGGGGGAGGCTGGAGCTTTGAGACCCTGACAAGAAAAGAGCATGAAGCTGGAAGACAAAGGGTACATCCTGGAATTTCCTGTATTCACTTGACCCAATCTTCCTGGGACAGGTGAATCAAACAGGTGCTAAATCCTTGGGAGATTTGTGGAAGTCTCTGGAATGTCTGTTTAGGTGAAGAAATCAAAGTTCAACACATTTGGGGAGTAATAATTTGGAGGTAGTGTGCCTCACTCCAGAGATTGACATATGGCAATTACCAAGTACTACAACAGTATAGTTTGAAGTGATTCACAATCTATTGAGAAGGATCTATTTATACTCCTATGAATTTGGAAATGAGTTTGGTAGCATGTTGCTTACCTAATCCATGCCTACCTTGTAGTAACTACCATTTTTCAATAAATTGTCAAATGCCGGGATTATCAGGGAAATATTCATATTTTCAGAAAAGACTAGTACATTGGTTAGGTTGCCTTTGAACCTAGATGCCTAATATAGTCAAGCTCTTCCTGTATATAGGTAGCCATTAAATATGGAAATCAGAATCTTTATGTTTTCAACAAAACATAGCTATTTTATCTCAAAAATAATTCTGTCAATTAACAGGGCTTTATATTTGTTTTTCTCCATGATATCGAAGAACTATTAATAGCTTGACTTTTCTGCCATTGAATTTAATAAATTGAATTTGAATAAACTTGAATCCATTGGAGTGGTTTACAATTGCAACCATATTTTGTCAATAGACACCCTTGGTTTTACATTTTTTATTAAATGGGACCATATGATTTGAACTCAAATACAAAAGTAACTGCTTTATGGCTAAAATGGAATTATCTAGTTTAAATGGATGTGTGAATATAATTAAAATATTATACCAGTTCATTTACATAGCAGCAGAGTTTTTGCATAAATATTTTTAACCTCAAGGTTGTAAGTAATTATGTGTAATTGGTTTAGCATCTATTAAAATAATTAGATTACAGTGATGCAATTTCAAATATGTGTGTGTGTGTTTTGGAATTAATTTTTAGCAATTAGTTTCTTAATAGATTCTATCAGCATTGTAATTTGAATTTTGCTTCCAGAAAGTTACTAATACCACAGGTTTAGGAACTCTGTTGTTTGTCTGTCTGCTTATTATATTTTTTTGTCTCTTTCCAATGGAATTTTGTTTAATACAGTCACAATAAAATGACATCACCGTCCTGTCTCTCAAACTCAAGATAAGGGTGTTATTTTCAACCCTACTTCTTATGTATTTTCGTAAAATCCACTCTAATTCTCTAGGTATCTTATTATCATCCAAACACTCTGAATATAACACTGTCCACCTCAAACTGAAGTTGTGAAGATTAAATTAGGCAATCATGATTGTTGATAGAAATCAGTGGGGCAGGATAAAGTAGCAGGATAAAGTAAGTTAACCATATGACTTGAAAGATGCTTTCTTTCTATTGTGCAATACTGTCTCCTTTATAGACTATCATATTTTCACATGGGAAGCCTATAGTATTGCTATTGTGGTAAAACTACCTTCGATTCAGCAAATATTGACTGGGGTTCTACTCTGTGCCTGTACTGTTTTTAGGTATTGGGGATATAGTAGTGAACAGAGAAGTTTGCTTCTGTTAAAAGAAAACAAAACGAAATGAAAGAAAATTTAATGAGTAAATTTTAAAGATCTTATTTGGCTTTATTAAAAGGCTTTATCTGGCAATTCATGTATCAGGCAGCATCTAATATAGCAGATAGAAAGGAGCTCTAACGAGGCAAGAGATTTTATAGTCAGTAGACAGCAGGAAAAAGGAAGTTGTACTAGATGAAAAAAGGGTACTTTCCTTATAGGGATTGGCAGGGGTTTATCAGGCAGATTACTTAATTAGTGCTGATCTGCGGATTCCTGAATGATTGGCTTTGAATTCTATTTCTGGGAAATCTGAAACAAATTAAGTTTTAGTTTGGTGATGTGGGGCTTCCCATGAACTCCTCCATGTTGGGCCTGTTGTCTTTAACACTTCTCTTGGAGCAACAGTGAATATGAAGTAAAATAAAGAAACAAATAATTTCATATAATGATAAATGCTATAAGGTCGATGAAATAGGGTGATATAGAAAAGACTGGAAGGAAGCAGAGTTAGGAAAACTACTTTTAGATATTGATGATTGTGTAGTGTAACCTAAAGTTAATTTATGGATGTTTTTTGTTGTTGTTTCTCAACTAACTGTTCCATTCTCTTTCTCTTATTCAAATCAAATGTAGGCGAAGTGTAAGATATCTATCTATCTATCTATCTATCTATCTATCTATCTATCTATCTATCTCAAATGCATTTATATATATATATATATTTGGTTGTTGTTTATTTAAATTTGTTATGCAAGATCAGGGAAGTGCACTTAAAATTATTTAAAATTAGGTAGATCTTGTTCCAATTCCCAATTCTGACCTACTATTATTCAAACTCTTAGACTTTTCATTTATACATTAGGGAAAAAGTTAAGTAACTGGCAAAATGTCTGGCATAAAGCAAACTTTTTTTTTAAATTAAAGTTTATGGGGCTGACAGTTGTTAGTAAAGTTACATAGGTGTCAGGTGTACAATTTTGCAGTACGTCATCTATATATCACATTTGACAAAGGTTTGTTTCTTTGTTTCATGTCCTTAATTTTCATGGGTCCCTCAAATATTTTTATTCCTTTCTTAGTTTTCATGGGTCCCTAATATTCTATGCTATAGTACCATCTCTTACATAATAAATGAATCAATTCTAAAAATTTTCAATTTATTTCAATTTGAAAACCATGCTCACTCATGGATATTCAATCTCTGTTTAAATACATCCACTGATAAAAGAAAACCCCATTTCTTATAGCTTCTGTTCAGTGGTCCATTGAGTAAATAGAAGAGGCATTAAATGAATGGGAATTATCAGTAACTGAAGTAAGACAAAATAGCATAATTTATTATGAATATTAAAGTACTATATAATTTTATTATTAAAGCACTAATTGATATGGTATTACAGGTTTGCATTAGTGTTTCCCAATTAAATAATACTTTCCACTATTTAAAGAGTCAAGTGTTTCTGATGAGTTTAACGGTAGAACATGGGTGAGAAGCTAAGGAGAAAAGAAGTTCATTTCTTTGTGAAAATCTATTGTTTTAGTAACTGCTGTATTTGAAAACCCTGACAGCTAGTTCCTTTATTCATGAACATTTATTCCCATATGTTTTGTGGTCCCACAGCATAAAAATTACCTATTGGAAGAGTTATTGCTTCAGGCAATAATGAGACCATAAATCTGTTAGCCTCCATTAAGGTCCCTGGAAACATATAAGAGATTTTTGGATTGTTGTTTTCCTGAAAAGTGTAAAATCATCACTTTTCTTGATATTCATTTAAATCAGGCAAGTTTCTCCACTTGGGGCAGAATTGCTTTGATAGAAACTTAATCATAAGGTCTCCAATCCACAGCAGTTGGAGACACTTTGATTGAACAAAGCAATTATATTCAGAAAATAAGATTGCTTGACAAAGAACATGTAAAATGCCTATTAGATGGAGTTTGAATTTGGAGATCCCTTGCGTTCTAGGCAATTGATTATGCTCTGACCATTTGATCTTTAAGTGGCAAACCTCTTGGAGAGATTATGTGGAAGAGATATAGTGGTGGTATACATGTCTCCTTACTGCTTCTTAATTTCTGTATTAAGGTACAGCTCTTTTCCTCTTATTAAAATGGGGAAACTTACAACTCCACATGCAGGAATAGAAACATAGGGGATTGAATTGATTTATAAAATTACACCATCTTGGAAACAATATTTGACTTTGAATTAGAAAAACTGGGTTCAAATTAACTTTCTAACCTTTATTAGTTCTGGGAAATTCAGGCCTGCCTGAGCCTGTTTCTCATCTATGAGGTAAAGAGAATAGTAATAGCCACTGTGTATCCAATGGAAGGTTGCTAGATCATTATTCATTGATTCTTAGGTTTTAAGACTCTGAAACCAGTGTTTAGGTTCAAGGGAGCCTAAGAACACATCTTTCTTTGGATATGCCTATATATTCAGCCTACCTCTATTATAAGGTTTAATCTGCTTCCAATTTTCTAATCTTTTGAGTATTTCTTCACCCATAGTTGTTCAGAAAGTGTTACAGAGTATGTTCAAATCTCCTCTCTTCAGTCTTGTTTTAGATAAGTTCATTTACTTTTAGAGATATTAATTTTGTTTTTAGTCATTGAAGGATAAAAATGAAGAAAAGAGTAATTATAAATGTGTTTATAAAGTCAGAAGATATCTAACATGTATTGAGTATCTTTCTGTACTCTTTTACTGTACTCTTTTACTCCTCAGGGTATAGTTCACCAAACTGCTCCTCGCTTCTCTAGATCTGAGTGAACCATTTCTTTATCATTCGTGATCCCAAACCTGTGGTTCATCAGAATGGTGCAATGTGAAATACTGGAAATTAAGCAGACCTCAGTTGGATTTCTGGTTCTGGCAATTACTGAGTTTTTGGGTCATTTTGCTCAATCAATCTGATTTGCAATTTTATTATCTGTACACTGCTGATACTTACCTTGCGGGAGGTCTTTCTTTTTTTTTAAAGCAATGTTACATGAGATAATGTATGCAAATTATCTAACCTGCACATGCATATAAAAATACATAAAATACATATTACTGATGGTGGGAACATGCCAAAGTGGAAACATACCCAGGTGTGAAAACATGTTGAAGTTTAATCTTGGCAAAAAAAAAAAAAAGAAAAAAAAAGATAGCTTAATTGTGAATCTCTGCCTCCCACAATTGAGTCCCTTGGCCCTGAAAGGTGTTTGGATGGCTACATATCAGAATGTTGATTGGCTCATTGGCTCAACGACAGGATGAACATGGCTGTATCCTGGTCACTATTAGCACTGAACATACGTTTGGCATGTTATTTCAGTCTTGTACTGAAGTTGTATGTTTACATTTTAAAACTTTAATAACATTTTTCTTAGCTGTACATAGATCCATACAAAAACAATTCCTGGTAAGCTTGCATTTTTTTCTCAAGAGTTTGTATGGTGAAAGTTTCCAGAATTAAGTTTAAGGTTGATTCCACAAATCGTGAGGCCCCTGGCAGTTGACAAGATTATTTGTTCCATCCAATATTTCAGGTAATGTATATATTAATTAGGGTCCAGACAAATTGTAGAAACCACAGCAGTTATTTTAGCAGAGATAATTTAATACAGGAAATTAGGTAAATAAGTATAGAAAACTGTTGCATCCAGCATGACGAGGGTTGTGGGGAGGGAGAAGGATGGCACAGGGTTAAGAAAAGACAGTAGCCAGGAAGAGAGTACAAATGGGGCCAAGGGTTTCAAGCCTCAAGGACTGAGCCCTGAATTGAGCCAAAGCGTAGTTTTTACTGGGAAACTTCTAAAGAGGTAAAAGACTGCTGATCTCAAGATCTGTGTCAGTAGCCTGCTGGCTGTCTTTCCAAAAGTTTCCATTGTGTTCCAGCTTGCACTTTGCCTACACACACACACACACACACACACACACACACACACACCTCCAAGGAATCCACTGAAGGGGAGGGACCTATATAATTCAATTAGGTCTCAGTTTGCTGAGACTTCCCCTCAAAGAAGCTTTTCCGATATCTCTCCATTGGGCCTCAGTTTGCTGAGGCACTCCCTTGTGAAATCCTGGGAAGAGTGCGGGGGAACAAATGGTTTGGCAGCTGTAAGCCAACAGAAAACTGAAAAGGCAAAAATGGAACACACACTGTGGGAACTGAGGACTCTCCAAGGCCCAGTTTTCTTATCTTTGAAAAGAAAGTATTATTAGCCATGTGCCCATGGTGGGCCTGCCTGGTCATTGCTCATTGCTTTCTTGTGTAGTAAGTCTCTGAAATCTGTATTTAGACTCAGGGGAGTTGACACATGAATACTTCTTACTTTGTATAGGTCATAAAAACTCAGCCTATATTCATTATCTTTTTTAATCACCTTTTACTTTTCTATTTTTATAAATGCTTCTTCATAGAGACAACACAGAAGTAAGAACTGCAGGAGGCACCTCCCAACTCTAATGCTTGTGAAACCATAGGAAATTGTTGATATTATTGGGACCTAAAAGCTTGTGACACGGATTTCTGAAGAGGGAGTGATTTCTAGCTATGGGTCTTTAGGAGTTTGAAGAGAGCCCTGCAGAATTCTGAGATCAGGCTATTCCTAGCTGACTCCAGTAACTCAAAAATTTGAAGGTCACTGATAGCTGCAGTTGACAACGCTGAGGTGACACCATGATGCTGGTCTGCGGAGTTTGTGTTGGGGGAAGGAAATGGAACAAATTACTCTAGCTAGGGTGAGAATATGAGAGGAATAGGAAATAAAGAGAGAAGGTGAAAATTTCTTCTTTCTTTTCAAGGATTCCATTTTCACTCTATCACACCTATCTGCAGATCCTAACAGGAAGAAAGGCAGGAGGTAAAGAATTGTAATTTGTAGCGTCCTTGCTTCTAGTATGTTCAAGCAGAACACAGAAAGGTGGATGAGAATGGAGGTAGTAGCTTATGAGCCAGCATGATGTACCAGGCGAACACAGTATAAGATGAAATGGTGATATACATATGAAGGGGATATAGTGCTACCTTCAATAGGATTGATTTTGTGGAAACTCCTGTGCATCTTTTTAAAAAAATAAACAAGAGCAAGATTTGAGGTAGACATGGGAGATTTTCAATGGAGGAAGGAAGAAATTCAAGTGGGAAGAAAAAACAGATGAAGAGAAAAACAAGGGTGGACAAGTGAAAGGATAAGTGACAGCAAAAGCATGGGACTAGGAATGAGCATGGGACTAGGGAGAAAAGATATGAAGCTGGTGGAAATGAGATTGAGTTAACTGAGTAGAACATACCAGGGAAGGGTTGGAAACTCCAATACCCTTCACACCCTATTGTTCCTTGGACCATAAGAGATAGCAAAGAGGGAATATGCTTGTCCTAGATAACTTGCGTAGCTTTCTACTGAATTGTGGGAACTTCACTAATTAACTTTGTTTCAAGCAGACACAGGATCACCGGAAATTGTCCCAATAGGCTGAACAAGAGAAGAGATTGTCCATTCTCTGGGAAGCACCTGTCATGTAGCTCAAGGAATTCAGATTTAAAGGATTTGAAATTTTGCTTTATATTTTATCTGTGTCACTGAGTACAAAATAATCAAATTTCATAGTTTACTACCGTGTTTCCCCAAAAATAAGACCTATCCCAAAAATAAGCCCCAGTTAAGATCTCAGCCAGATGGATGTATTTAGTATGTTATGATGATGTTCCAGAAGAAGATGACATAACTGTATTTGAATAAATGTAGATTGTTGTACATGAAAAAAATAAGACATCCCCTGAAAATAATGGAGCCCTAATGGAGCAAAAATTAATATAAGACCCGGTCTTAATTTCAGGGAAACATGGTAGTCTCTTTTTCATTAAGAAATAAATGGTCATCACTTTGAGTTGGATAAAAATCTGAATATAAAGTTCCTTTAAAGGACAGAGTAAGAGAATTCTTTAGGTTTGATATGTAAACTTCACTTATTTAACAGACTAAATTATAATTTCTCATCTCAGCGACCTCACCATCCAGAAAGGTTATGTGGTCCAAAATCAGTTCCATGTGATATGAAGATCTCTCATGCTTTGGTTTATCAGGGTCAGTGGCCTTAGGGTAGAATCTTAGAAGCCGAAGATGGACTCTTTTCTGTGCATCCTTTGTTAATGAATCATTTGTTAAGATTATGTATCTAGTGAGCAATGTTAACATATAATTAATACATTTAAATATCAACTGTTTAAGAAAAAACCTCTTAAACATTTAGATATTGAACATAAAATTAGTCAATTCGCAAAAGATTTCAATAGAGTCAATTCTGATGAATCAAATTATTTGAAATGACTCCAGATGTCTCATACACATAAATATTATAGTTATTACAAAAATTGTTAGAGTACCTACTTCAAAATATCAATCCCATGGGTTTATTTTGTTTCATTATTACCTCTATACTAATATAATGTTATGTCTTCCTGAGGTTATGGCTTTATTCATTTATGCACAGTAATTTTATCCAAGTAAAACAAGATAATCTCAAACTAGCTGATATTGCATATTGTCTTTCATTGACCTATTCATTCTTCATGGTGTCAAGGGATCAGGGTTACATCTGCTAAGTAGTTTGAAACTTGAGTCAATATTTATTGGACTGGGCTTTTTTGCAACGGTATGTTTACTTGCTAAGTAAAACTTTCCAAGTCTATATGCCTTAGAGTCTGATGCTGACCCAGTTTTGCTTCCACATAAATAAAATATTGGTTAGAGAGTGTTATACCACAGTTCACAATTTACTGGACTATGCCCTATTATCATTTTGTAATTAGTAAGCATATTCAGAAGTTTCATACCTCAGGAGATTAGGGACTAAGTTTATATAGGCAATTTTCTGTTAAGGTTATGCAGATAAGCTATCATTTTGTCACAGGTTGTTGGATTCTATATGACTTACTCAGTGTTCTTTGAAATCACCCCTTTTGCTGAAACATATCAAAAAATGCATACCATAATTTAAAAATTACATGTATTTGAATGAAACCATCAATTCTCTAATTATTAAAATTAAACACTACCATGGCTTAATGTACTTACTCTACTTTTGTATTAAAATTTTGATGATCTAAACTTTATTTTTAAATTTCTGTATTTGATGTAATTATAAATTCAAGATTTTTTACACATTCAACTCAATTATATTAATTATAATTAAAATTATCTTTTTGATGCATAAATTATTACAGTTTATCTGATGGACATCATATTTAGCTTACTCCTTTGTTTTTGAGATACCAATCAGAGAATTTTAAAAGCATGTTTGATTTCTGGGAACATCGAGATATTATGGACTCAGCTTGCTTCCCCCCACCCCTCCAATGTGTGGGATCATCTTCAGAAAGGCTCAGCTCTTTTGAATGGAAAATTATTTTAAAGACCAACTTCAGGATGCGGTGAAAACTGAACATATTATTCTACATCAAAATTTTTATGGTGAGAATTCTTAGGATACCAGACACTAGTGAGAGAGCTAGAAAAGAAAATATCATTAAGGTCATGAGTTTATATTCATTTTCCAGTTTAACTGCAAAATTAGTATTTAAAAAAAAATTAAACTTATTCTAATATATTATACACTTTTTCTTCATGCCTAGGTAAAAAAATTCACCGTTTTCTTCCCCTTAGCTTCTGTACTCAAAACCCTATTTTGCCCTCACATTGTGAGCAAAGCCATCTCGCAGAGACTAAGTCCCAGTCATTAAGGTCAAAATTCTAACATAAAAATCAAAAGAGAGAGATCATATGGATGGGGCTACTCACATTTTCATGACTAGGGCATTTTCCCATGCAGACAGACATGAGAAGGAAAACCAAATCAAAACCAGAAGGCTGTTTGGTAAGCATGGAATCAAAATGAGCATAATTAGTTAGTTATATTAGACAAATCTTTCAGGCTGGCATATGTTCAATAGTCTATACCAGGGGTGTCAAAACTTTTTTCAACATTTTTTACCGGTACCTATGCGGTAAGATAACACAAACAGCCGGGCCACTCACTCGAGGTGAAGTACGTATTGCCTCACCTGGTTTATTTAAGTAAACTAAATATATTTTTGAAATTTGGTGCGGGCCAATTAACAATGGATTGCGGGCTGCAGTTGGCCCGCGGGCCGCAGTTTTGACACCTCTGGTCTATACCCACAGTAGAGTTGATCTTGCCAATTGAACTACCATAGATAAGTGCATGAACATAAGACTACAACCTTTTGGGCAGCTCTAGAATGGCCATTGCCTAGATTAGCAGAGGTAGTGAGAGTCAATTGCCAAGAACTGATATAAGCTTGAGTCAATAATGAGAAATTTGCAGAAAGAGAAAAAGTAAAACAGTATAACTCATAAAAGAAGACCGACAGACAGGAAGGCAAAAATGTGATTCAACAATTCTTCTACACCTTGGTACCAACACAAGAAACACGCTTATCTCAAAACTTAGGCCAAAAAAAAAAGCTCCCCAAAACTTAAATGAGTTTGCAATATCAATTGCATCATCACAAAGAAAGCTTCTGGTTCTGGGACACATTTGAATGGAATCTTAAAGATCTTAGAGTTTATAATATTTAGCTGATGACATGTCATGGAACTTTTGTCATCCATAGAAAATAAAAATAGGCGTATTCTGGACAAGTCTCATTTGCTACAAAGTCCCATTATTTAGTTATTTATTTTCATTTCAGATTATCACAACAGTAAAATTGAGATATAGGGTATAATTAGAAGGTGTGAAAGGTTGTGATCAAGAAAATAGACCAGAGTTTAACATCATTTTTACTTATTTATTCAATAATTAAAATGATTATTTATCATTCTTTCATTTATTCATTGGCATTTATTCACTTGAATAAATAAGGCCTGAGACTTTTTTAAATAAGCTCACTAGCTAGGAAGGATGAACAATCGATTCAGTTATGAATATCCCATCATAGATTGGATAATAGATATGTTTATGTACAAGGCAGAATAGAGGCACAAAGAAGATGTCATAATTGGTTAAATGAGTCAGACAAGGTTTCACAGAGTAGTAGATATTTGAATTGCATCTTGAAAGAAAATTAGGAGTTAACCAGTGCGGGAAAAATAAAAGGAAATTCCATGGATGGAAACAAACTTTCGCACTATTGAGTATATTTAAGTCATGTGATATGGGTGGGCAGTTCTATGCATGTAAGAGACAAGAGGGAAACAAACATGGAGAGGAAGACAGGAATAAGGGCATGGAAGCCTAGCAAAGTATACTGGTGGTCAACAGTTAAAATCAAAATCATCCCAAGTTCAAAACTTACTTTCCAATGATATAGACCATGGAGCCAAGACAATGGTCCTACTTACAGTGTACACTTTATAGTTGACAGTACACTTTAGCATATCTTATATTTCTAATAAAACTCCACAACTTCAGGAACGGTAGAGGATTGTTTCATGTGTTATATGAAACCGTTGTTGCTCAGATTCAAGTTGAGGTACTCAGCTTCATATCGTAAGAGAGTGACCCATGAAAAATGCTCAGATCACTTGCTAATAGTCTGTAGTAGTGCTGTCATTTTACTATTAGTATACTCACCACTACCCTTTGCAGGCTTTTGAGGGGTTAGAAACAGTTTTTCTAGACTGTACATAAATTGCACAGTTATTGCTTCCTATCGTCTTTTATTATAGTCAGTCATCCCAGAATTAAACCTCTTTGATTTGCCCTTCAGCATCTGCAGCACTTATGTCTATTCCAGTAAACTGCAACTGAATGTCATTAAACAACGAATTGTATGTCATTTAAATGCATGCGTGCATGAGTGTGTGTGTGTGTGTGTGTGTGTGTGTGTGTGAGAGAGAGAGAGAGAGAGAGAGAGAGAGAGAGAGAGAGAGAGATACATAATACAAGTGTAGTTTAGAAATGGCCCTTGGATGAACTTCAATTCACCCATTCTCATAGATAACTCAGGAATCTGTCAAATGTCTCCCCCACCAAGTTACTTAAACCTAGTGAATAAGCTGGCATAGTAAGCCCACAGACTATCCAAAACATCTGAGAGCAACATGGAATCTGGGAAAGCGGTCCTGACTTCCCATATTTGGCTGAATCTTTAGGTAGAGTGTACAAATGTCACTCGTATGTCCCAACAGTTAACTTTGGCATGTATGCTGTTTTAGTCCATTCAGAATGCTATACCAAAAGTATCAAAAGACTGGGTGGCTTATAAACAACATGAATTTGTTTCTCACATTTCTGGAGGCTGGGAAGTCCGAGATCAATTCCATGTCTGGTGAGAGCCCATGTTCTGGTTCATAGCTGGCTGTATTTTCAGGGTGTCCTGAAGTGACGGAAGGATGAGGGAGCCAGCCCTGTGGAGTCTCTTTCATAAGGACACTAATTCCATTCATGAAGGTGAAGCTCTTATGACGAATCACCTCCCAAAGATACCACCTCCAAATGCCATCGCTTTGGGGATTAGGTTTCAACATATGTATTTTGGGGAACACAAACATTCTGTTTACAGCATATGGAAAACATAGACCTGCATTCAAGAGCATATTTCAGTGCCTCCTACTTTGTACAGCGCTCTCTATAAAGAAACATTTTCATATTTTTGCCCCAATAAAGTTTATACTTTTTAGCTTATTCTATTAATTTAGTTCTTTCAATTATGCCATTTTCTAATGATGTCTGTACTTTAACATAAAAGCTTTTTGAAAAGCATTTTGCTGTGTATCAGGTTGCTGTTACACAATAATCTATCCTAAGGGAAAAATTCAAAAATGCCAACAAAAAGTTTTATATACAAAAATGTTCAATAAAATGTTATTTATAATCATTGAAGTTGAACAAATATTACTGGATAATCTATGCTTAATCAGTACTTTTCGAATGAGTATGTTTTATCCTACAGAAAATCCCTCCCTGTGGACTTTTTATAGTGTGTACTCTGTGTCTCCCTAAAAAGCCAATAACTATTGTGCTGTGATTTTTTTTTATTGGGGTGACAATTGTTAGTAAAATTACATAGATTTCAGGTGTAAAATTCTGTATTACATCATCTATAAATCCCATTGTGTGTTCACCACTCAGAGTCAGTTCTCTTTCTATCACCATATATTTGATCTCCCTTACCCTCATCTCCCACCCTCCACCCCCCTTACTCTCTGGTAACCACTAAACTATTGTCTGTGTCTATGAGTTTTTGTTGTGCTGTGATCTTTTAATCATCCATCAAATGCCAGTCATATGGGCATGGTTGATAAAATACTATATAACTAAGTTAAAACTAATATATCCTTTACGTGGGTTTTCTTCAAAGGACAAGTACATGTCATGGGTGGCAAGTACATGTCAGAGCCTGCACTCACTTTCTTACTCTCATGTCACAAATAATATCACTAATTCTGAGATTAATTTCTGCCAAATTTAGATATAGCCTCTGAATTCACTGCATCCAGGGCTCAAGGATTCAATAGGAGCTCCACGTATGGTAAAACTGATGTGCTATGATGAGTGACTATAAATGGTACGAATGATATAACCTGTTGAAAAACAGTCTGGGTGAAATTTTAAGGTAATGCCATTCTTACAAGTCAATCATATTCAGAGTTTGTGGTCCACAAGACGAAGCTTAGAAACAGGAAAATCTATAATTTTGGCTCTACTACTAAATGGCTTCTGTTCTTATGTAAGTCCCTTAACATTTCTGTACTCTGTTTGCTTGATAAAATATAATAATAATAATAATAATAATAATAATAATAATAGTCATTCTACAAAGTGTTTTGTGAGGGTCAAATAAAAATAAGCTTTGGAAACTTAAAATATTGTGGAAAATGTGTGATCATTATTTTTTATTAGTATTCATTCATCAGTCAACTAATGAGTGATTAGTGTGTTTTAAGAACAGGACTAAACTCTGAGGACACAAAATTTACTAGAGCACATACCCTGTCATTGGAGAGATTTATTGTAGATGTTATTTTAGTAGTTTGCTATTATTGGTGATGGTATCTGTATTGTCTAATGACCAGGCTAGTGGTCCAAACAGGTAATGGTTAGTTTCATTTAATAAAACAGGCTAACTCACAAAAGATCTCATGTGCTGATTTCATGTATATGAAATGTCCAGACTAGGTAAATCCACAAAAACAGAAAATAGATTAGAGGTTGCCAGCGCCTAGGGTTAATGGGGAGTGATGGCTAAAGGGTATGACATTTCTTTTTGGTGTGATAAAAATGTTCTAAAATTGATTGTAGTTATCGTTGAACAACTCTGTGATGGTACTAAAAACCACCGAGTAGTGTATCTTAAATGGGAAAATTGTATAATATGTGAATTATATTTTAGTAAAGTTGCTATAAAAATGAAGCTACATGTGGTCCTCACAGATGTTTGCAAGCAGGGCAGGTTGTATGTATTACTCACAACTGCGTATGGAGAAAACAGCTTAGAGGAGGTTAAAAGCCTAACCTATCTGAAATCTAAACCTGGCTTGTATTCTTTCCACTAAAGTTCCATTCTGCTCCTGTCTGTATTTTCCAAGGACATGGTTCAAGAAATGTAGGAATGCATACTTAATTAGATGAATTACTGGTTAGCTACAGAATGATAAAATGGGTCACAGTGTTATAGTTTCATTTGTCCAAAATGGTGATTTTACTATGTAATTTTACATCTGAACCCTCTTCAGTGATTATGAATCACTCCTACTCTCCTTAGCAGAGTACCTAGGACAGTCTGTGATCTGTTCAGTGGCTCTTTCTTCAACCTCATGGTTTAGCACTCTCCAAAGGTGACGCTGTATTGTTAATACTGAATCTATGTGGTTCCCCAGGCTTACCACCTATCTGGTCTCTCTTTCACCTCTATCTAGAATTTTGTGCTTACTGTTCTCTTCTGAAATACCCTTCCCAAATTGATTGATGGATAAACACCCAGTCTTCAGCACCAAGGCCAAACATCTCTTTCAGGAAGATGATCTTAGATATAATGTGTATAATGGTTATGGCCTGAAGCTTTGGAGATAAACAGAGTTCCCTTATTGCCTATGAAAAATTGGCTCATTATCACTGGTCTGCACCTTTCTTTGATCATTTAGAAAATATGGGCCAAAAGTCCCTAATCTATAGGATATATTTAGGATTATGTGAAATAATGTCTATAAGGGACTCACCACCTCAACAAAATAAACATCCATTACATAAAACCTCTTGTTTTTGGCTGATGTTCTAAGCAAAGTTGATCATTTTCTTATTTAATTCATCTCATTTCTTAGTTATCTCATCTGTTATTTAATATATTCTGTTATTGGAATTACTTCTTTTTAACTCCATCTCTATATTAAAATATGAGTTCTTTAAAAAACAGTACTTTTTGAATTATATTTACCAACCACCTAGCACAGAAGATACATATTGGACTATCAATAAAAACTTCTTGAATCTTTTTTAAATTAAACTTATTGGGGTGACATTGTGAGTAAAATTATATAGGTTTCAAGTGTACATTTCTATAATACATCATCTATATACTGAATTGTGTGTTCACCACCAGAGTCAGTTCTCCTTCCATCAGTTCGATGGCTAGAAAAAAATGAGCCAAAAGACTGAATTAATTAGACATCTACTAGTTCAGGAAATTCCTCAATTCTTGATCTTTCAGGCTCCTCACCTATAATATAAATTATGATAATGGTACTTACTTAATGGGGCTGTTGTATACTTTCCAAAAGATAGATTCTAAGTATACAAAGGGCTTGTACATTATATTGCTCTGCAAAAAATAGTAATTAATAGTATTTTTTATGTTTTCAGTGGTGTCTTTTTTGTTTTTCATAGTTTTCCAAGAGCTCTAGGGTTTTGGTTGAATTTTTACAGTAAAAATATGAGAATTTGCAATTAAAAGAAGGAAAAAGTCCGGTAACTTTTCTTGGCCAGGATAGATGTTGCATGTCACAGAACCTGTCAGAGGTGTTGGCTAAATTCTGAAATTCACTAAGTATGCATACAGATAGTTACTTCTCACAAAGGATTCTTGAGCACACCTGCCAAAAAAACAGAAAACAAAAAAAACTTGCTCCTTGTCAAATTTACTTCCAATTACTCTGGTTCCTCCAGGCAGCTATTCAAACTTCTGGAATTCATGACCCAGATTATTGGTCTTGTTTTGGGCCTGATTTTGTGTATATTTGCTGGCTACTATTAGCCTTGTGCGCTGAGTCTTTATCCATCCTATGTGATTCAGAATCCAGAAAGTTTCCTTTTAGCATCTGAGACCCATTTAGTGAACCCAACTGTGTGGCTTTTATAGGGACTTCACTAATTCCATACTTCTGCTTGGATTCACCAAAATGATCACAGACTAGAAATGGCTTCTAGCCCATGGAAGGAGAACTAAAACAGATTAAAAGAAAACAAAGAAACATTTATTGAGCATGTATTAAGTGCTAGGTACTGTGTTATGTATTTATATATTTTCATTTAACTCAGCTGCTCCAAGGGAAGTCAAGGACTTTGACCTTTCAACAAATAAAGAAATTGTGTTTAGAGATTTTAAGAAATTGGTTCAAAGCTATACCGTTAATCAAGGCAAGGTTGGAATTCAGACACTTCTGAACCCAGAGTCTAGTCTATTAATGCAGCAGTTGTTCTCAACTCCTATGGGATCTGGTAACTGCATTTTCTTCAAGCTCCCTAAGTACTTTGGTGCAAACCAGCAACGTCAAAAAAACCACTGGGGTGTGTCTTACAGCCTCTCAGATTATGAGGTATGATCACAAAATACAGCGAATGTTTAAATAAAAAAAAAATAATAATAATTACAGTAAAAGAACATTGCCATTAATCCCCCTCAAAATACTTCCCCTCCCTTTGAACACACTTATCCCAACGTTCTTACCACTTTTTGAAGCAGTTCTGGAAGTCCTCTTTTGTGAGTGTCTTTAGTTGTGCTGTTGTGGCTTCCTTGATGTCCTGAATCAACTGAAAAAGTTTACCTTTCATGGTCATTTTGACTTTAGGGAAAAGCCACCCAGAAGTTGCACAGTGCCAGATCTGGTGAATAAGGTGTGTAAGGACACACCTTAACATTTTTATTTGACAGAAATTGCCATACCAGAAGTGATGTGTGACAGGGAGGCTTTCCATTGTTATCAAACAATATGGTGAATGCTGCTGCCGAGTGCCATCCAAAGGAAAGGCAGGGATCTTCAATATGGGAAGCGGCATCTTAGTAACAGTGTATGACAAGTTTCAACGTGTTTGGTGCATTTAATCAGGTTTGAGCTATGGTTGTGAGAAGGTGTGTTTTAAAGTGTGCTGTAAATTATCCAACATCATGACAAGTCTCTGTGTGGAATTGTTACATATGCAAAGAAAGCAAAACAAAATATTATATTGAAACCAGAAAATTTGGGCTAATTTGTTAAATCTTTTAGTTTTATCTTTCCTAATACAGAAAAGACTACCAAAGGGAGTACTGCTCTAAGATTAGCTAAAGTATTTGTCACTGGCGTAGTGTTTGACTGACAAACAACAAGGAAAATTACATTAGAAGCTGGAAAGTTGAAGATTTTCACACAGTGAAAAAACATTTAGTGAAAATATTTCTCATAAGAACTTGGAAAGCTGACTATGTAGCTACTGAGCCCATACCTCTGTGGGAAGACCTTAAAAAGACCCACAACATTACATTTTGTTGATTATTGCTTGTAGTATGTAACAATAAAAGAGTTCAGGAAAGAATTGACCATTTTGCAAGTAGAAATGCAACTGAAATTATACCATTCCTTTTGGTTTTAATGACTGCATATTTTTCTATGGTCATAGTTATTTCTTATTTAGGTTTATTTCACCTCGCATTTTGTCTGATACAGAATACATGCTTAATAAATGTTTCAACTAAAGAAAGCATTTCAGGCTCACTATGGAATATGCAAGTAAGATTTTGTGGGCTGGCTTGGAGGTTTAATGATTCCTTAATTCATTGACTTCTTTTGTATGACTAGTATATATACCGGGGTACCAAAAAAAATGTATACAAATGGACACTTTGGTTAACGTTGCTCAAGGAGTAGTTTGCCATAATCAGAAGTGTCTGGACACTAATGGTAACCACTTTGAGCACCTCTTATAATTGCAGCAGTCAAATGTGACTTGTATTTATTTTTGTTATCAGTGTATATTATTACAAATTGAATACAGTTTCCTGTCTTTAAATGTGTGTATTTTTTTTTTTTTGGCACCGTGTGTGTGTGTGTGTGTGTGTGTGTGTGTGTGTGTGTGTGTGTGTTTTATACAGATGGGTTATTCCTTCCTGGGAAAGTCGAATTGACTGATAAATCTTGATAATTATATATTGGACTGAATTGGGCAATCTTTTGAAGAATATGAGACAGAAGAAATATGTGGGTATATATGTACATATGTATGTATATATATGTATATATATGCATATATACATATATATTTACTAAGAATATAAATGCTTACAAAAACCAATATAAATATATATGTATGTATATGCATATATACAGAGGGTGCCAAAAAAATCTGTGTATACACATTTTAAAAAAGGAAAATATATATTAAAATTATGCTGATGGTAACCACTTTGAATACCTCTTGTAACTGCAGAAGTCAAACATGACATATTCATCTTTTGTTATTGATATATATTGAGTATTACAATTCTGATACTAGTTTTTTTCTTTCTTAAAATGCGTATACATTTTTTGGCACCATCTGTTTATTTATTAAGTTTATTGGGGTGACATTGGTTAAGAAAATTATATAGGATTCAAGTGTCAGTTGTATAATACATCAGCTATATATTGCATTGTGTGTTCATCACCCAGTCATTTCTCCTTCATTACCATATATTTGACTGCATTTACCCTCTCCTACCAGCTCCCCTACTCCCTTACCGTCTGGTAATCACTAAACTGTTGTCTGTGTCTGAGTTTTGTTTGTCTTGTTTGTTTGTTTCTTTCAATTTTATATCCCACATATGAGTGAAGTCAAATGGTTCTTGACTTTTTCTGACTTATTTTGCTTAGCATGATAATCTCAAAATCCATCCAAGTTGTTGCAAATGGCAGTATTTCATCTTTTCTTATGGCCGAGTAATAGTCCATTGTATATATGTACCACATCTTCTTTATCCAATCATCTGTAGACACTTTGGTTGTTTCCATGTCTTGGCCACCGTGAATAATACTGCAGTGAACGTAGGGGTACTTATATCTTTACAGATAATGCTTTCAGAATTTTGGGGGTAGATACCCAGAAGAGGGATTGCTGGGTCGTATGGTAATTCTATTCTTTATTTTTTGAGGAAACTTTACACTGCCTTCCATAGCCCCTGCACCAATATACGTTCCCACCAGCAGTGTCTGAGGGTTCCTTTTTCTCCACAACCTCTCCAACACTTTTCTTATCAATGATAATTATTGGAACAGGTGTGAGGTGGTATCTCATTGTGGTTTTGATTTGCATTTCCCTAATAGGTAATGGAGTTGAGCATTTTTTCATATATATGTTGGCCTTCTTGGGAGAAATGACTGTTCAGGTCCTCTGCCCATTTTTTTTTTTTTTTAATTGGATTGTTTGTTTTTATGTTGTCAAGTTGTATGAGTTTTTATATATTTTGGATATTGTCCCCTAATCAGAGTTGTTGTTTGCAAATATCTTCTCCCATTCTGTTGGTTGCCTCTTTGTTTTGTTGATGGTTTCTTTTGCTGTGCAGAAGCTTTTTAGTTTGATATAACCCCATTCATTTATTTTAGCTTTTACTTCCCATGCCTTTGAGGTCAAATTCATAATATCCTCTTTGAACCCAAGGTCCATAAGTTTAGCACCTATATTTTCTTCTACGCAGTTTATTGTGTGGTGACAGATAGTAGTCTAGTTTGATTCTTTTGCATGTGGCTTTCCAGTTTCCCCAGTACTATATATTGAAGAGGCTTTCTTTTCATTGTATATTTTGGCTCTTTTGTCCGCATATATGTGGGTTTATTTCTGGGTTTCCAATTATTTTCCATTGGTCTGTGTTTCTGTTTTTCTGCCAATATCATGCTGTTTTGATTATTATCGCTTTGTAGTACAAGCTGAAATTTGGGAGTGTGAAACCTCCAGCCTTGTTCTTTTTTCTCAGGATTGCTTTGGCTATTCAGGGTCCTTTTTGATTCCATACAAATCTGATGATTTTTTGTTGTTGTTGTTCTATTTCTTTCAAAAATGCCATTGGGATTTTGATGAGGATTGCATTAAATCTGTATAATGGTTTGGGTAATATGGACATTTTAACTATGTTGATTCTTCCAATCCATGAACACAGAATATCTTTCCATTTGTTTGTGTCATCTTCAATTTATTTTAATACTATCTTATAGTTTTCAGTGTATAGATATTTAACATCCTTTGTTAAGTATATTCCTAGATACCTTATTTGTTTTTGTTGCAGTTGCAAAATGAATTTTTTTTTTTATTTCTTCTTATGAAATTTCATTGTTAGTATACGGGAACACAATGAATATTTGTGCATTGATTTTTTAATCTGCAACTTTACTGTATTTGTTTATTGTTTCTAGTAGTTTTTGTGGAGACTTTAGGGTTTTCTATTTAAAGAATCATGTCATCTGCAAAAAGTGACAATTTGGCTTTTTCATTTCCAATTTGGATGCCTTTTATTTCTTTCTCTTGCCTGATTGCTGCAGCTTGGACTTCCAATACTGTGTTGCAAAGCAGTTGTGATATGGGACATCCTTGTCTTATTCCTGATCCTAAAGAAAAAACTTTCAGTTTTTCACTATTAAGTATGATATTAGCTGTGGTCCCTTAAATAGCTCAGCTGGTAGAGCAGATGACTAGTATATATTTTTGAACTTCTCTTTACCTCACTATTAATAGAACCAGATGGACCTTATATCTATCTCCAAGACTTTTATGTATTAAATTAACCGACAAGTTATTTAATGGCTAATACAGTATGATCATCATCCAATCTGAGTGGCTGTCCAACTGATAAATATTAAATGACTAAAATATTAAAAAGATTAAAATAGTAAAAGTAGTGAACATAGCCCAGACCGAGGTATATTGTAGGTACTAAATCAAGGCTAATTTTATTTCTCTTTCTTGGAGAAAATCCTGTTTCAATCTCTAAACCATCACCTTATAAAAATAGTACATTAAATCAATTTCATAACTCTGAGTATCCTTATATAAGATTGTGAATTTCTTGTTCAAAACAAATTCTTCCAAATAAGGCTTAATTTCTCTGAACAAGTCATAGCTATGAGAGTAAATGTTTTCTGAGTTACTGAATCAGCAAAAAGAAAGACAGCATATTCAATAGCATTAAAGCAGTATGTGATGTCTCTTATCATTATTGAGTGAAGAGGCAGAAATTACAGACTCAAATAAAATGATGAGTTGTTGGGAATTTTATCAAATTCAATTATTCACTTTAGTGATGCCTATATCTCAGTTCAGTGTTACTGTGGTCATAAGTTGCACATTCTTAACTGAATGCTCCATCTGTACTTCTATCATTTTATAATTATAGAGACATAGACATTACTCAGCACTTTCTTTGGCTCTGTAACCTGGTTCCCTCAAGTATCTGAACACCTCTCCCAATTCTCCCTTGTTAAAGTTCTAATCTAGTCTTGTTATATCATATCATTCCCAAAACTACTAGTTTCTTCATGATACTCTGAATTGTACATCACTGTCACCTCATGACCACCGCAGTATTGCATTTATCCTCTACCACTTAGCTTTTACCATCACCATTCTGTGCCATAAAATAGGTGCATGACTAATGTGACAGCAGGCCTGGGCTAATAGAAAGCTCAGTTCCAGGCTGTATTTATGAAAAGCCAGTGTGAAAAGTTGACCTCTTACCCAGAAATGTTTCCCCTGTACCATCCACTAAATGACATTCACTGTTGGTTCTAATCCATCTTTATTATGGGTAACCTTGTATCTTAACTGTATCAAGGTCTCTGATTTTTAATTTTTGCTCCTTTCCTGATTCCAAACTTTTTTTTTAAATTTTACAATTTCTTTCCCTAATCACAACTTCTAGCATTTGAATATAGTTTGAAATGTTTGTAAAGGCAGTCCTTATAAATATTATAGTAAGTTTTCCTTTGTGAACTATTTAAATTTATAGTTACTTAAGCTTGTACACAAATTTATCATCCTTCAAAGTCTCTAATACCTTGAATACAGGATAGCAACACTTGTTTATATCCTTCAAGGAAAGACAATTTAAAAATATAATCCATTTAATTACTTTCATGAAACAAAACGATAAATTAAATTTTAATTTTTATAAATATTTCTGGATATGTTTTAGGCAGAAAGTTGTAACTCAAGGCAGTTCTTGGCATCATTGTTATGATTATCTTCATTATCTATTGTTTTCATAATACATTTATCTTTCATCTAAGTCACACTTATTCTGGCCCCTGGTGATGTATTATATTCATGCATGGACTTTCCACTCTGTACCCCAATTCATTAAATTCTGTACTTTCTTCAATTTGGATACCTTTTTCATGAAGCCATCTGTGTCAGGAAAGGTTCCAATAAGAAACAGATGGCCCGATTGAAATTGGATTATTTGAGCAGAGTTTATTTAAAAGGAGGTTATTTACAGAAGTTGAGTGTTGGAGAACTGTAACGATATTATAGTACAAAGAATTTAGCAACTCTAGTCCTAAAGGGATAAGTGGAAGATATTGGTACCAATATCCAGAAAGAGAGCCATAGAAAGTCATGTGCTTAGATAAATCCAGATGGAAGGCAAAGGAACCTGAGATATAGATAACAATGTGAGAAGAGAGAAGAAGGGATGTTGAAAGCCAAATGAGAGGTGTGTGGTACAATAATCTTATTTCAATGGAGATTGTATACACATTATCTTTTTTTTCTCTCTTATTATGTGACTATTGACAATTCAAGGCCCATTTCTGATAATGAGATGAAATTCAGTTATTTATACTTTCTAGGTTTCCTAACTTTCATATGTCCCTGTTAAATACAGAAAGTGTCAAACTATATCCTCAATATCACCTGGTCCATAAACATCTTTTTTCCCAAAGGCTTTCAACCGAATTTTATCTCTCCTTTTTGAGAACAAACTTTGAGTATCATTGGTATCTTACGTACATTCATATTGCCATGAAAATAATTAATTTTGTTTTATTATTTCTCTCTTACTTGATTACATCTTTAGAAAGTCATTAGAGACAATAAAATTTCTGAAAGCAGAAAATTATGAATTAGAACATAAGCTCTTCTATTTATTGTCTACTAGAACTTAAAAAAAATTGCTGCTTTATCCTTTATTTTTCTCTTCTGTTAAATGTGACATTTTCTGAGGATTAAATGAAAAACTATATGAAATGGTTAAAATACTACTTGGTACAGGGTGTGTATTTACTCATTGACCTTTACTCATTACATCTATTGTTCAAAGATGCTGCTATTATCCATTATGTCAGTAAACACTGAATAAATGTCTCAAAATAACCCCTCCACCCCAAAAACCTGAAGTCAAATAAAAGTGCTTTGATCTCAATGCCTCTCAAATTAAGTGTGTTTTTTTCTTGTCAGGGCACTGTCTATGCTTCACTTACCTTAGATTAAAAATATAAAATTATCTTGGGCTTGGCACTCTAATTTCTTGAATACCTACAAAGCTGATATATTTCTGTTGAAACTTCCTTCCATACTATCCCTCAAGCCTATCCTACCCATTCCTTACTTTATCAGAATCATTGCACCCAATGGTGGTATTTTCCTTTTTCTCACGAATAGCAAAAAAGTAAAAATGAAGAAAAAGGTCGTCAAACACAGAGGAAATTTGAGATGGATTAATAAATTCTTTTTGCTTTATTTATTAGTACAATTCACCATTGAAATGCTTATTATCTCAAATTGTCATATTAATTCATTTTGTGATTTATTTCTTCATGTTCTAAAATAAGTGCCTTGTCAGCTTTTCTTAGTGACTCTCATAGCCCTGAAACTAAACACTTATACAGTGTAAATTAGGATAACATTTTTAAATGTCAGCAAAATTTACACGTGTCACTTTGAAATGCTGAAATAAAATAAAAAATAACAATCTCTGATATTGTGTGGAGTTCTTTACAATTTACAACACATTTGTAAATTCATTCATTACTTGATACTTGCAATAGCTCTGGGAGGTTGGTGTTGTTATCCACATTTTTCAAAAAATAAAACTAAGTAAGGTAATTTTAATGATATGTCCAATTAGTAAATGAGAGGCAGAATTGTTCCTGTTTTTTTGACACAGTTATTTCCACTTCAACTTTCTGCCTAAAACACATCCAGAGATATTTATAAAAATTAAAATCTTATTTACCTTTTTTCATGAAAGTAGTTAAATGGATTATATTTTAAAATTGCCTTTCCTTGAAGGACATAAACGAATTGGTGTTGCTATCCTGTATTCTGGTATTATAGACTTTGAAGGGTAATAAATTTGTTTACAAGCTTAAATAACTATGAATTTAAATATTTCATAAGGCAAAATTAGTACAATATTTACAAGCAGAGCCTTTACAAACATTAGAACTATATTTACATGCTAGTTCTGCAATTACTGACTTTGTGGCCTGGCAGAGGTAATAGCTTCTTTGAGTATCAATTTCTTCACTCATGAAATGCAGATGACAATTACCTAAAGGAGTTGTTTGGGAGATTAGACAAAATTTTATATGTAAATATCTAATCTAGTACTGGCATATAAGTGCTCAATATAATGTAACTGTTATCATGTACATTATTGTTCTAAACTTCCGAAGAATTTGTATGCATTTACATATGTATAACCATATTTTTTGAATGGAACATGTACACTGACATGCATTGACTACATGGACACACACACACACATGCATACACAGAAGGGGTACAGAAATTATACTGATAGCAATTAACATTTAATTTTATGGTTAGATTGGATTTTTTCTTTTAAGTATTTTTTTAAAATTCAAGTTTATTGGGGTGACAATTGTTAGTAAAGTTACTAGATTTCAGGTGTACAATTCTGTAATACATCATCTATATCTCATGTTATGTGTTCACCACCCAGAGTCCATTCTCCTTCCATCACCATATATTTGATCTCATTTAGACTTATAGACAAGTTTCAAACATAGTACAAATAATTTCTATTTAGTCTTTACTAGCTTTCATAAATAGTAGATATTATATGTACACATACATGCACATATATATGTACATATAGTATCTGAGTCATTTTAGTTATAGACATGATGGTTCTTTACCCCTAAATACTATTCTCTTTTTCCAAGAAACAAGAAAAGTGCAGTTTCTTCTAACATAAAAACATAATTATTATATTTGAAAAATTAACATTAGTCAAATAATATTATCTGATCTACAAACCTAGTCCAGAAACTACCATTCTTCTCCAAATAACATATTGTTTCCAACTGTTATGCTTCTTTGTCTCCTTTAATTTGGAAAACTTCCTCATACTTTATTTTTCTTGACATTTAAATTTTGAAGAGTAGAAACCAGTTGTACTGTAGCACTCCCTCAACTTGGGTTTATCTCATATTCTTTTATCATTACCTTTAGGTAACACCTTTTTTGGCACTAGTTCCACAGAATTAATACTTTATTTTTTTTCAGTGCATCATAGCAGGAGAAGAATGATACAATGTCAAATTTTTCCATAATTGCTGACGTTAACTTTAGTCACTTGGTGAAAGACATGATTACCACGTTACAATTTTTTTTTTCCTTTGTAATTAAGTTGTCTTGTGGGAGATAGTTTGAAACCCGAGGAAACATCCTCTTATTTTTCATTTGTTCATTAGAATTAACAAGCAATGATGATTTTTGCCTAAGTTAATTATTATTGATGTTTTGCCAAAGAGTGAATTTTTAATTCCATCATTTTGTTAGCTTCTACTAAATTAAATAGATTTTACTTCTTATTTATCACTATGTCCTTGTGAAACTTTATTCTGTGGATTATAGTCTATTACTACTACCATTTATGCTGATGCTCACATATACTGTATTTGGCCAGTGGGAGCTCTCCCAAGCTGCTGTATGTTCTCTGGTCACATAACCATCATGCTTTGAGCACTTTCTTGCTTCCTGGCACAGAAAGATAATTTGGGATCATCTTGAACTTTCCTATGTTCGATCCTAAAATCAGGTATTTATTCAAAGTGCCTTGATTCCTATAAGTATAAAATAGTATTTAGAAACAAATATATAGTCATTGGTTTTGCTCATTACTATGTGTAGAGTGTCCTTGCTTATAAGCCTTCTCAGTGATAAGCTAGGATATACAATGATATATGGTTGTGTCTGTGCTCCACAATCTGTTTATTTATCTGTCTACCATCTATCTAAAACCAGGAGTTCATTCAGATACTTTACAATGAGGTCCACCAAGGCAGGATTTTTTTTTTTCCTCTCTTCAATGACACTGAGATCACTGACCCTCATTATTTCCAAAATATATGTTTGTTCAATTGTAAAATCAGACAAAGTAGTTTCAGAAGTGCTAACCCATATTTCTACTCTGAAAGAAACCTAATAAGTAGAGATCAGTATTGCCCATAGTAATTTTTGTCTTTACTTTGAGGGTAAATAGTTTTATTATGATATTCTATGTCCAAGGTTACTAGGATTAGATCTCTCCATTCATTTCATTGTGTTTATATTTGTCATTTACAGTACAGCTTGTTTCAGTGGTTCTTATTTATATTTAGAGTTTATCTCTCACTATTATGTATTAATCAAGCAATCAAGCAATTTATTGATTATATGAAGCATTAACAATGTTTTAAATGTCAGAACTGTATAATAAACATATATTTAGAAAGGTATTATTTTCTCCTCTGTTTCATCTAATTTTTATCTCTAATCTTTTCTAGCATGTTTGTACTCATCTCCAGTAAATCAAGTTATCGTAACTTTCTTATTGCACAGTTGAGAAAGATGCATGAATATTTACTTGTTTCTCACACACAAAAAAGGTAGACTACAATAGTGCTCTTTTATAATTTGCTATTTTTGCTTTACAATATATATTTGAAATCACTCCATAAAAGTTCCTAGGAAACTTTCTCAATATATTTTTGAAACACATTTTCTCCATTGCGTTATATGTTAGTTTTGTTTTCAAATAATCTTTCATGTATGGATAGGTAGGTTGTTCCCTGTATTTTGAAATTACAAACAATACTTCAATGAATAACCTAGATCATATGTATTTTTGTTTTGTTGGTCATACACCTTCAGGATAAATGCCTAGAAGCAAGATTGCAGAGTTAAAATGTAAGCACTTAAGGATTGGGAGTAGTCCCACAGAATCTTACAAGAAAATGCTGGAAAAACTGATTATCGATGACATTTGTCAGACCCACAGAGAACTGAAGTCTTAGGGCTAAATGAATCTGGAGAGACAGGGGCATCCAGAGTAGGGATCTGCTTTCCTAGACTAGTAGCATTTTGAACCATAAACTGGTAAGTAATATTAAAGGGAAATTTTGATCAAGTTTTGGAGGCTAAATGTGCACTTTGAGGACAGAAAGGACAAGGGCCTTCAGATGTATGAGGGTCCACATTTTTGTAGATATTACCTCAGAGACTCGACCCAATCTTCACAGTGAAGATTTGTGAAAGATCCCCTCAAGGGCCTGGAAGGTGAAAGAAAAGAGTAATCATTGTTAAATAAACACAGAGACTTCTCCACAACAATAGCATACAAGGTCTGACAATTAAGTTGCTAACTTGTTGCAATGATGTTGCTAACCTTTTTTGATATCAGAGGGATTATTCATTATGGATTTTTACTAACTAGACAAACAGTTAACTAAGTTTACTATTTGAAAGTGCTGAAAATGCTGCATGAAAAAGTTTCATGAAAAAGACCTGAAATTTTCACCAACAATTCATGGCTCTTGCATCACGACAATGCATCAGCTCCCACGGCACTGTCTGTGAGGGAGTTTTTTAGCCAGTAAACAACCGTATTGGAACACCTTTCCTACTCACCTGATCTGGACCCCAGTGACTTCTTTCTTTACCCAAAGATAAAGGAAATATTGAAAGGAAGACATTTGGATGACATTCAGGACATCAAGGGTAATATGATGACAGCTCTGATGACCATTCCAGAAAGAGTTTCAAACTTGCTTTGAAGGGTGGACTAGGCACTGGCCTTGTTGCATAGTTTCCCAAGGGGAGTACTTCGAAGGTGACCATAATGATATTCAGCAATGAGGTATGTAGCACTTTTTCTAGGATGAGTTCATGAACTTAATTGTTTGACCTCGTATGTGAATGTAAGTATACACACATATATTCCTGGCCTGTTATCTGACAATGCCTAGAAACAATGATACCCTAGGACAAGTAAAATCACAGTGCCCAGATATAAAAGACATTAATAATTTGTGAAATTGCATTTGAATATATGGAAATTGTACTATCTTCACAATTATTCTGTTATTATAAAACTATTTTAAATAAAATGTTTATTTAAAAAAAAAAGGTGTATGTAAGTTTGTCAATATCACTTTATAGCCACTGTATATTTTGCATTATTATTAGCAATGTATGAGAGTGTCCATTTCATTACTGCCTCATCAACAGAAGTTGGTGTTATACTTTTTAAGTTTTGCCAATCTGATAAGTGAGAAATGATATCTTAGTGTAATTTTACTTACATTTGCATGATTGCTAGAGAGATTGAACTGTAAATGTTAAAATCCACTTAAAACTTTTTTTTTTAAACTAAATTTATTGGGGTGACAATGGTTAGCAAAATTACATAAGTTTCAAGTATATAATTCTATAATACATCATCTATATATCACATTGTGTATTCACCACCCAGACTCAGTTCTCCTTCCCTCACCATATATTTGACTCCCCTTTGCCCTCTTCTACCATCCCCCATACCCTCAGGTAACCACTATTCTATTGTCTGTGTCTATGAGTTCTTGTTTCTGTATTTGTTGGTCTTGTTGCTTTCAGTTTTACATGTCATATATGAGTGAAATCATGTGGTTCTTGACCTACTCTGTTTGACTTATTTCACTTAGCATAATAACGTCAAAGTCAATCCATGTTGTTGCAAATGGCAGTATTTCATTTTTTCTTAATGGCAGAGTAATATTCCATTGTATGTAGGGACTGCATCTCATCTTCTTTATCCAATCATCTATCGAAGGACACTTTGGCTGTTTCCATATCTTGGCCACTATAAATAATGCTGCAATGAACATTAGAGTACATGTATCTTTATGGATAAATGTTTTTAGATTTTTTGGGGTAGATACCTAAAAGAGGGATTGCTGGGTCATATGGTAATTCTATTCTTAATATTTTAAGGAACCTCTATACTGCCTTCCATAGTAGCTGTACTGATGTACATTCCCACCAGCAGTGTATAAGGGTACGTTTTTCTCCACAATCTCTCCAGCATTTGATATTTCTTGTTGATAATAACCAACCTAACAGGTGTGAGGTAGTATCTCACTGTGATTTTGATTTTTCATTTTTTCAATCGTTAGTGTTTCTAGTGACGTATCTTCAAACCTACTGATTCTTTACTTGACTCTCTGAAAAGGTAATCTTCGTTTATGTTAACATGATTTTGATTTCTATCATTTCTTTTAATCTATCTCATAATATCCACCTCTCTGATTATATTACATATCTGTCTAGTATGTTGTTTACAATTTTTTTCCATTATAGCCCTTAACATATAAATCACACTTGTTTTAAACTCTTTAATATTTTAATGTCTGTCATAACTGAATCTGGTTATGATGCTTGATTTGTTTCTTCAGAATGTTTCTTTTTTCTTGTTTTTTAGCATGATTTTAACTTTTTGCTGAAAGCCATACATGGTGTATTAAATAATAGAAACTGACTAAATAGGGTTTTAATTTGAGGCTTTATTTTAATCTGGCTGTGAGTTAAGCTTTATTTAATATTTCCTATAACTCTAGATGCCAAAGGTCTCAAAATCCTCTAATGTAATTTTTTGCTTTCCCTGTTGTTTGGTTTCCCTAAGAACTGCTCCTGAAATGAATTCTGCACATTTCAGTTCTTCCATCTGCAATCCATTGCTATTATATGGAGGTGTTAAAATAATGAGAGAGGGAAAGTGTTCTATAACCTTATGGTTTAATGTCTTTTAGTTAGATTAAAATGCAAAATTTGAAGTACAGTTTCTACTGAATGTGTATTGCTTTCACATCATCGTAAAGTTGAAAAATCATAAGTAGAACCATTACAAATTGGGGACCGTGTGTAATGTGTTTAGTTGTCCTGTGTAGCAAGACTGCTATCTTCACAAGCGTTTCTCAGTTATTCCCCCTCTCGTTAGGTGAGCCAGGCTTGCTAGAGTGGGGGTTGAATCAAAGAAATGCCCTTCCTCTATGGTTTTAGGAAAAGTTTTTACTAAAGCCTTTTCCCCTGGACAATGGCCTTTTTATAGAGAATGCTCTGAGGGTCACTCACAAGGATTGTTCTCTCTCTCTCCCTGCCAGAGCCATGAGGGGATCTCTATTGCATCTGGGAGAATTTCTGGCACTAAACTCCATAAAATTATAGGGTCCCATTGGAAACCTCTAAGAGTTTCTTACTTTACTCCCCACTCAGACTCCATCAATTTGTCAAATTTGCCATTTAAGTGTTCCTCCCAGTGTATATCTCCAGTGACTTCTCTAGATTTTGGTATGACAGCTTTCCCTGAAATGTTTTTTTGATGGGTTCACAAAAATTCACTGATTTTCAATTTGTTCTGTTTTCACTGTTGTACGAATGGAGTGTTGGCTTCCACACTCTGTACATGGTGGATGTGAAACTAAAAATATCATTTCCCGTCACATTTAGAAAAAAACATTTCAGAGATGTTTTCCATTAATAATAACATTTGCATTGTTTTGTACACAAATGCTCCTTGACTTACCCATTGTAAGTTGAAAATACCGTAAGTCAAAAATGCATTTCATCCACCTAACCTACTGAACCGTAGCTTGGCCCAGCCTATCTTAAATATGTTCAGAACACGTACATTAGACAACAGTGGGGTAAAATTATCTCACTGCCACTGCTCAGCAGCAGGACAGAATACTGTAGCACATATGGCTATCCCAGAAAAAGATTAAAATGCAAAATTTGAAGTACAGTTTCTACTGAATGTGTATTGCTTTCACATCATCGTAAAGTTGAAAAATCGTAAGTAGAACCATTACAAATTGGGGACCGTGTGTATTTTGTCCATTTGATGGCATCAATTTAATGTACATTCTCCTTGGTGATTTCCAGCATCATAATTTAAGGGCAGGATATTGTGTTAATATCCTTCTGCATGATTTTGAGTTCAATAGGGTCTATCTGTATTATTTTATAATGCTCATTCTATACTTTGCCCATTCACTTATGCATTTCTTCTTCTTCCCTTACTTTTATTTTCCATGAGGTAGATCTTTGTCTATGAGGTAAGTCTAAGGAAACCTTCTTCCCTACTGTTACAGAGACAATAATTCTGCTTCTTCTATACTGAAGCAAACTTGAGGAAGAGAAAGACAAGATGGGGACAGTTTGAAAGACTTATACTTTAATGAAGAGCTGAGTCATATAAAAGATTTAAGTCAAGACTATAATAGGTAGATGAAATATGAAGATACAAAATATTTAAAGTAAAAGGTATCATGATTAAATTAGAAACTAATATTTTAATTTGGCAAGTCTAAGTTATTTCTGTTACCCAGTAGGTTGCCAGCCCATGGGGAAGATTATGCAAGATTTGGAAAATTAAAATTAAAAAAAATAAATCTATTTAAGTGTAAATAAATATATTATTCTGTCTTATAAGTTAAATATTACCTATATATGTATCTTTGTCTCAAATAAAAATTACATGTTTTTAGGCGATTACTACCACTTTTACATATTATATTTTTATATTTCTAATTCTAAGGCAATTTTGTTAAATGGAAAACTAAATAGCTTTCTAGGGAAGTAAATAAATGGCACTGACAGCTTTTAAACTATGTAATTATATTTAGTACAAGAAAGATCCACAGTATCACTGAAAAAACATAATCATATAAGCAATTTATTATCAGATATTTTGGGTTTAAAGCAGCATTCTTTGAAAAATGAATATACTTCCTCTATTCATGAAAAAAGCAAGATTTTAAAAAGTGACCCCTTCCTGGTTCTTGTTGCTTGAGCCTTTTTTCTTTATTGACACTGGGTGGCTTGGTGGGAGGTACGGAGTTAAAATCTACATTTCTGTACCATAATTTCTCTGTAGCTCTGAATGCCCAGGATGAAATAGATTTTGCATATAAAAGCAAAGGGCTTGGATCAAAACAACAACAACAACAACAACAACAACGGAATATCATTAGGGAAGTCTCACTTAAGAAAAAGAATCACAATTTGGAATTTGTAGATTTGGGTTATGAAAGAAGCTCTTATGGAAATGCTGTGTGACCAGGAGCAGCTCACATACTCTCTTAGCTTTGTGTTCTCCACTACAAAATAGACTTGAACTACATAAAAGTTTATGCTCATCAAGAGGTTTCAGCTTACAATATCAAGATTCTCAGGAAAAACACTGTTCCCTTTCGAATAAGAAGATGGCAAATAGTCTATAAATTTATATTGTTCAGATCCACCAGAGGCCTGAGATGGTAAGGTAATCTAGTGATATACATCCAGAGAGTTGTAAGCCTCTCCAGTAGAGAATGGTACACATGAATGTATTCTTCAACAGAACAGCGGGAAGGTGTAGTAGCCAACATAGAGGTATGTTGACCTTAAACAAAAAGTCAGCCAGATATTTCTCCAGCAAAATGAGTTGACTCAGGAACAACAAAGAATTACAGTTTGGGACATGCAACCATGGTGATTCATGTACAAGTCCACTAAAATAAAGGAGAGGAGACTCTTTTATAGAGTGGAAGAGGAGATTGGGAGGGCTGTTACAGATTTCATGTTGTGCTTCAGGAGAGCTCCCTCGTCTGGCCTCCCTACTTCATTTCAAATAGAGTTACTGTTAACTAATTTTTTTCACTAGTGGGTAAGAAAAAGATAGCTAAAATTTCAGCAAATTCTTAAAGGGCAATTGTGGCTAGTGCGATGATTTGGAATTCTCTGGATCCCTAGCCAAAATAGAAATCTGTGCTAATTTGTGACGAGAAAGATTGGTGCAGATCATCAGATGTGAGAAATCCCTTCTTTGTTGCAAGCATGGCAGTCCTTCCAAACCTTGAAGGTGAAACAGGAAATCAGTAGAAACTTGCTTATAGTCAGGGCACTGGATATACACGACATATTGATCATCTGAGTCTGGGGAAACATCAGAAAAGTATTCCCAATCTGGACCTTTCACTGTAGAAGACAGAAGGTGTTTGCTTCTGGAAGAGGATGGGAACAACTGCCTGCTCTCTGGACCCTCTGCTGAGTATAAGTCAGGGATCATCTGGTATTGGAGAACAGGCAAGAATGCTGAAAGAGCTCAGGAATAATTTGAAGCACTGAATGCAAATAAAGCAATAACAAAGATCAAGCCTAGGTTAAGTACAACATAAATTGACTCAACACCCAAGACCTGACAGAAGGAAAACAAAAAGTGGCACCAGCATGTTAATTTTGGGGTTCAAATGTTATTAATAATTGTCATAGTCTCTTACTCATGGCTGGCGTCATTTACAAAAAAAAAAAAAAAAGTCTACGCACACGAAAAAGCTGGAAGATGTGATTCACCATCAATAAATAAAAGTCACTAGAAATACAGCCAGAAAAGAAAATTAATTTTTAGTTTAACAAATCCTCCCAAAGATAACTCCAGGCCCAAATGTCTTCACTGGTTAATTCCATCAAGTATATAAGGAGAACATAATGCCCACTGAGAAGAGAATACTCCTGAACTCATTTTAGTGAGTCACTTATTCTTTCATGAATATGTAATATTAGCAAGTCAAATCCAATAGTACATAAAAGGGATGGATACTATGATCAAGTGGGTTTCACCCTAGGAATTTTCAAAGTTCATATATATATATATATATATATATATATATATATATATATATATATGCAAGACAATCCATTTTATTCACCATAGTAAGATATTAAAATAGGGAAACATATAATTGTAAAATGTTCAGCAAAATCATTTGGCAAGAAACAACACATATTCATGATATAACACTTTCAGTAAACCTGAATGGAAAGAAATTTCCTCAATCTGATAAATGGTATGTATGGAAAAATCCTAAAGCTGATATCAAGACTGTCATGAAATAGCGAATGTTTTATTCCTAAAACTGTGGGAAGATAAAAAACAAGATCTAAATAAATTGTGAGATATGCAATATACCATTGATCAGAATGTTCAGTGTGATGAAAGTTCAAATTTTCTCGAACTCATTTATAGATTCAGTGCAAGTATTTTGTAGAAATCTACAAGATAATTTGAAAGTTTATTTGGAGAGGCAAAAAACCTAGACTAGCTAAAACAATCTTAAAAATAAAAAAGAAATGTTTATAGGAGTTACACTATTTGTGACTTATTTTAAAGCTAAAGTAATAAAGATTTTGTGATATAAGTAAATGCATAGAAAAAAAAACAGTGGAACAGAATAGTCAAAAATTAATCCACACAAAATGGTTAGAATTTTTGACAGAATTGCCAAAACAATACAAAGAGGAAAGATAAATTTCTTCAACAACTGATGGTAGAAAAACTGGTTCTCTATACGGATAAAAAGAAACTTGACCCCAACTAACCATTCATGTCATCAATATGTGACAGATCATAGACTTAAATGTAAAAAAATAAAACAATAATTTTACTGGAAGAAAACTTCAGAATATATCTCATTAAGTTGGGGGTAGACAAAGATTTCTTAGGATAAGATACACTAGTGGTAAAAACAAATAATAAATTAGACCTCTTAATATTTAACAATCTTCACTGGGCAAGTGTTCACAGCTGACCATTTCTTACCCTGCTTTGTCTTAACCAAACTTCAGTCAGATTTTCTTCTACCTACAGGTCCCTAAGAAAATATTAAAAAGAGAACATAGTCCCTTATCAACTTACCTTGAGTTGCCAGATCACAACAAGACCTACGCCTTGGCAGGTACAGCTGGTCATTTTCCCTCATTGGCCTCATTTCTCCTGGCTGCTTAGCTCTCTATATAAAGAAAAGCCTTTTTCTGTTTGATTGTGGGATTCTAGCAGATTTCTGATACCAGAGTATTTTCCCTATAGCAACAGTCTTTCTTCTGAATAAAATTTGTTTTTGTCTAAACCCAGAGTTGCTTTTATTTGACACTACTCTCCTAAAGATTCTTTTATGGGAAGTAATTTTTGGAACCTAACCCCTTTTTTTGTACTAGTTCTTTGTTTCGTATAACATGGATTCACATAATATGGCTTTTTTTAGGAATCTAACAACCGTGTTATATGGGGGTTACCTGTACTACGCTACATACTTGGTGGCTTAAAATAACACGTATATTATCTTACAGTTTTGTAGGTCAGAAGTCTGATGCTGTTATTTGCAGGACTGTGTTACATTCTGGATGATCTCTGTGAGAATCCACTTCATTTTTTATTTTAGGTGGTTGGAAGAATTCAGTTCCTTGTGGTTGATGACTGAGGTCACCATTTCTTTGCTGGCTGTAAACTGAGAGCTATTCTCAGCTTCTAGAAGCTGCCTACATTCCTTGCCTTTTGGCCTTCTTCCTCCATCTCAAATCCAGCAACAGTCGGTCAAATTCCTCTCATGTTTGCAGTCTCTCCTGCCTCTTCATCCACTGTCATATTTGCTACATAAGGTATTTATGTATTAACAAACTCTAGGGATTAGGCTCTAGATATCTTTGCATATAGGGCAGGCTTTATTCTGCCTTCACAAAAGGTCCAATCATTTTGGAAAACTCATTTGCAGTTTCTTAAAATGTTAAATATACACTTTCCTCATTACCTAGAAATTCTGCTTCTAAATATATAACCAGAGAAAGAAAAATATCCACAAGAAACCTTATGAAAAATGTTCACAAAATTTTATTCATACTAACCCTAAAGTTGAAAAATATTCATCAACATAAGAATGGAGAAAAAAAAAGGTGGAAACACATTTATAAAAACAAAACAAAACAAAGAAAAAACAGACTTCTGGTAAATGACAAAACATGACGAACCTTCAAAATATTATACTGAGTAAAATAGGATACAAAAATATACATACTATATTTTCCCATTAATATGAAATTAAAGAATAGCATAAATAACCTATGGCAAAGGAAATCATATCATTGGTTTTCTTAGGAGGAAGATTATTATTATACATTTAAAATTTGAACTTCCAGTTTATGTAAAATAAATATCAAAAATAAAATCTTTCAGACTCTAAGATGCTCTGATTCTACAAAGAATAATTTTTTTAAGCTTATACTGTTTAAAATGAAATGGAGATTTTAAAATGAAATATATTCAGTTTCTAAATTATATTAAATGTTAAAAAAGTGTTGTCTTTTTCAAGCAAGATGACCAGCAAAA
Organism: Rhinolophus sinicus; assembly: GCF_036562045.2. NCBI lineage: Eukaryota > Metazoa > Chordata > Mammalia > Chiroptera > Rhinolophidae > Rhinolophus > Rhinolophus sinicus. The sequence continues at coordinate 112,842,813 of NC_133756.1, forward strand.
TTTTAGTTTCATGTCCAAAGTCCATAAACAATAATTTTTGAACTTTTCTTTTTTAGTTCCATACTTTTAGCAGCTAAGATGATAATTAGTGAATGTTTTAGGGACAAAAATACTCATTTCAATTTGGGAGATTTAATATCAAAAACAGTTCAGATCAAGAAGTTAGATTTCATTGTACAGATGAGAATTGACCAACAGCTTTCAATATTGCTAGCCAATCTCAACATTGATATGATTCAGCAAGCTGTTTTTTATTCTAATGTTATTTCTTGGAATCCTGTTCCAAGGCTGTTGAAAACAACACAGCAGCAGACTGCAGTGATCAATTTGGTGGACAGGAGGAAGTTTGGAGTAGGGATACATTTTTCTTTTTGCAAACACTTTCCATAGTGGAATATGACTTAGAGAAAGACAGCTCATGTTAGAAACCTTTTCCACATGAATAACAAATTTGGAGTTGGCAAGAAAAGATTAAGTCTTTTCTGAGGCATAATGAGTTTGGGCAGCAACAAAGATGATTAACTACATGTAAGACCACTTATCACTATGACCAAGTACAGTACTTGGCCCATTCATTGAAAAGATTAGATAAATGAGGAATCATATAATATGGTACATAATATTATACAAACATTTTAACTTAAAATATGTAAATACACTTTTATTCACACATCTTTTCTATAAGGTCAGGGACTTTTCATTGAACGTGGGTCACATACGTAGTTGGAGTTTGATCTGTTTTTCTTCTGTAGATATTGTCTATTTTCATTTTAATTCTTTAAAATGACGCTATAGTATAAAATAAATCTAAATGTAAAATATTCCAAGATTTTTAATAAACACACTCAACACATTCCCCAGCAATGTTAATTGCTTAATTTTCAATCTCTCCAAATCATCCTTTTACATAGAAACAGTATTTCTATTTTTGCACCCCTATTTTAATGTATTAGTTCCATAATAGTGAATATAGGTGGCAGGAATGGGGTTGCCGATGAATACAACTTATTTTCACCTGAAACTGTTTATTTGGCTTACCTGGTGGGAGAAGTATGGGGGTGTCCTAGAGAACAACCTGTTAGTTACACACATTCAGTGGGAAAATGTTTTATGGAGAGATTGGTTGTGGGGACAGAGTCCTGGAGAACAGTTTCCAGGCTCTCGGCCTCACGTGGAAGGGTGCTGGCTCAGTTATTAGATGGCCGTCAGCTGTAATCAAATGGCCATCAGATGGGGTTGGGAGGCCATCAGCTGTAACCAGTTAGCCATTAGCCACTGGTATAACTGCTGTGGCTAAGATGCGGCGTGGGTTGGTTGGTTGGCAGAGAAGCGGACTGCGGATGGTGTGGCTCCTGCTTCCCGTGTCTCCAACCCAGCCTTCAGCGAGAATATAATGGTATGAACCCCTTATCCACAGCTCCATTGGTGTTCCTTTTTGGCCTCACCATATCCTGCATTCTTGTGTGGGGAGCAGACCAGAAACTGCTCATGACATTGGTTATTCCGATAGATTTGTTAAAAGGAGGCTGATTGAATTAATTACACGTGGTGACTAGCAATGCGAAAAGTCTAGACTGTGTCATTTTCCGTAAACCTACCTTTATTCCTGACTCATTATGTTATATTTAATGGTGCCCCTATCCTTTTTGGAACCCAATCAGTAACATACAAACTACACGTGACTTTTATATTTTCTCATTTCTGATAATCGGTCACGATGACCTACCAATTAGAATCAATAACCTCTACATTTGCATCTCAGTTTCTGACCAGTATTCTTCCTGCAAAATAATAAGTGTACACACACACAGACACACACACACACACACACACACACACACACACACAATGTATAGTTCATAGATCATTGCTATTTGATATTATTGTTAAAAGACAAAATAACTCACAAGTCACCATACCAGAAGGTAAGCTAAATTGTTCCACTCATCTTGTAATTCATGACCAATTAAGAAAAGTCTCTCTCTCTCTCTCTCAGTACCTCTTGTAAGTTAGCATTTTACATTTGGCTTTCTTTTGGGGACATGGGAACAACTGCTCATGCTGTAGATTTTATCTCTGTTATCATTTACACTGTCAATACTGAAAACTGAATAGTTGTCAGGAGAGTATCTTAGATATTTAAATAGCAAAGCTGTTTTCTTCAAGCCCTTAGGCTAATACTCCAACCCTAACATTATGCCTCTCCCAATATATATTCTGATTTATTCCTCCACACCCACAGATGAGTAAAAATTGATCCCTGCTATTTATACTTAACCGTCTTTTGAAGATCCAACCCGTTACCCCATAAGCTCACCTGAAATAGGACAGCAGCCCAGCCCTTGGGTTGTTCTCTGCATTTGTCCTGATAGCGCTGAACAGATGGTATACCCTTCCCCACAGAAAATGCTCAGAAAAGGAACTCCCTTAGGCTATAATGTGAGGGGAAGCTGTTGCCTTTTATGAACAACAGTTATATTTGAATTAGGATTAGATTTGGGAATACTGTAGCAGGGAGGGGATAGCTAGAGAAAAGTTTCCATAGTAGGAAATGCTTGCAGGAGGAACAGAGACAAGGAATTAGTAGCAGCTGGTAATAGGAGGAACTAATGACATTGTAATTCATGGCCAGCAGTTTAAAGTCATGATAATCTTTAACATCCCCTGCATCTATCTCTCATTAAAATGCTAGTGAGTACCTACAATGGTGAAGATAGAGGAAGGAAATTTTTTAACAACACTGAAAGCTGTTAACCCTTTATCAGATATGGGATTTACAATTATTTCCTCCCATTCTGTAGATTATCTTTTCATTTTGTAGACTGAATTACAACTCAACAGCAAAGAATCCCACAAATAACCATATTAAAAATGGGCAAGGACTTGAATAGACATTTCTCCAAAGAAGACATACAAATGACCAGCAGGAATATGAAAAGTTGCTCAACATCACTAATCATCAGGGAAGTGCAAATCAAAACAACAATGAGATATGATTTCAAACCTGTTAGGATAGCTACTATCAAAATAATAATAATAATAATAATAATAATAGTAATAATGAACCAAAAAACCCCCAAAAGATAATAAATATTACCATGGGAAAAAATTGGGCCCATGTACACTGTTGGTGGAAATGTGAAATAATGCAGAAATGATGAGAACATCGTAGAGGTGCCCCAAAGGAAAAAAAAAAAATAGAACTACCATATAAACCAAGAATCCCACTTCTGGGTATATATAGCCAGTTCAATTGAAATCAGAATCTCAAGGAAATCTTTGCACTTCCAAGTTCATTGCAGCATTATTCACAGTAGGCAAGCTATGGAAATGACCCAAATATTTATCGAGAGATGAATGGATAAAAAAATGTTTAGTATATACATATATTGGAATATTCTTCAGCCTTAAAAATGCCATTTGTGACAACATGGATAAACTGGAAAAACCTAATGCTAAATGAAATAAGCAGGACAAATACTGCAAGAGTCCACCTATATATGATATGCTATTTAAAAGAGTCAAATTCATAGAATCAGAGAGAGAATGGTGGTTGCCAGAGACTAGTAGTAGGTGGGGGAAAAGAGGAGTTTTTGTTCAAATAAGTAAAGTTTCTGTTACGCTAAATGAGTAAATTTTAAAATACAGTATAGTGTACTTCAAAATTTGTTAACAGGTAGATATCATGTTAAGTGTTCTTACAGCCAAAAAGTAAATAAATAAATGTACTGTATGAAAAAATGATAATAGAACAGTTTCTAGTGAATTTTGGAAGACAGATGTGGTTTCTCTATGTAGAAGTGAAATTCTTGACAACAAAAGATACTTCCAAATATATAAAGTGTCAAAAATATGTTACCATATACACCTCTGGGAAAAAAAACCAAAACAATTTGAATACCTATTTAAGCCTAATAAAATATAAATCAAGATTAATAAAAAAACTTGGCCATATTTCTGTATGAAAGAATATCAGATTATGAACATGTTAGAAGCATAAAGCTCTAAATGAAAATCAATACTATAAATAATTAGAAAATTGAATATAAATGTAATAAATAACATAGAATGCAATGTTAATGATAAGAAAGGGCACTTTATAAACAGGAATTAATTTTGCAAAGGCACATTGGTTGGACATGGAGCAAGAAAATAAAAAAGTATTATCGGTCTTGATTTTTCCTTTAGAAAATAAGTCAAACACTATTTTCAAAAGTATGAACCTTAGTAGAATTAAAAAGGATAATTACCTTTCACATCACTGTAGAAGATAAGAAACAAGCGTATATTCCACGTGGCAAATGACAAGAAGCTAAGGCAACAAAACAGAAATGTAAAAAGCAAAACTGAGAACATAAAACAAAGTGACAGAATTAAGGCTACACATAACAGTGATAACAGGAAAGGAAATTGCTTTAAACTATTCTGTTATTAGGAAGGAAATATTCTCAGGAAGAGTAACAAAACAAAATCAAATTTTGAAACACCTAAAGAAAATGACATAGAAAGGTTTCAAGTAAAAGGATGGGTAAAATTTTTATCACGCATGGACAAACGGAAAGCAGTCAAGCACAGAAATGCTAATAGCAGACAAAAATTTAAAGCAAAGAGAGTAGCTAAGATGAGTAGAATTACTTTATAACTCTAAAATAGGCACTCAGTGGTGCAAATCAACTGATATTAAATTTTTGTGCATTAAATAACATCACAATATATAATGTGAAAGTTAAGAAATTAAACAATAAATTCGTAATAGGAAATTACATGAAGTATACAAAATATGTATATATTTACAATATCGTGTAAGTACATTAATATTCACTAGTATTTGAATTAATATTAAGCTTTCAGAGGGATTATCACTTTATTGTAAATATGTATATGATAATTGGGAGAAAAATTATCCCTATTTGGCCAAGAAGACCCACAGCTGAGCTACTGTGTTTCCCTGAAAATAAGGCCTAGCCAGACCATCAGCTCTACTGCGTCTTTTGGAGCAAAAATTAATATAAGTCCTGTCTTATTTTACTGTAATATATATATAGTATTGTATTATATTATATTACATTATATTATATACATCATAGTATAATATAATATAATGTAATATAATATATAATATAACATAATACCAGGTCTTATATTAATTTTTGCTCCAAAAGACACATTAGAGCTGATGGTCTGGCTAGGTCTTATTTTCCGGGAAACACGGTATTTAATTCTAGTTCTTTCACTTCTAGTCACCCCCAAGAAAAAGCATATTTAATACTATTGAACATAGTACTTCACTTATAAACAAAATAAACAATATGATCACTCCTTTTTGTTTAGGAAAACAATTTTATAATCCTTTCATATCACATTTACCTTTTAGTAGGGATAGAAAAAACTAAGTTAAAAAAATGTAAATGTCTCATTTTATCATTTTCCTCAACTTTTATTTGGCAAATTTTTCAAACCTAGAAAAATTTAGAAAGAAAAGTTAAATGAACATCTATGTATATTTCATCTTTACTTAGATTTAGCAATTAACATAATTCCGTAGTTGGCTTAAGTGTTCTCTCACCCGTCTCCTTTTTTTCTTTACCCCTTCCTCTTCCCTCTCTCCTTTCTCTCTCTCATTTTTTTCCTCTGCATCATTCAAAATTTCAAACTTCATAAGACTTCATCACTAAAAGCATCATAAATTCTTCATTATACGCGTTCTAACATATGGGTATTCTTCTACATAGCCAAAATACCATAATCAGAGCTTTTAGAAAATAACAATTTTATATTCTCTAAATGCAATCCCTTTTCAAAACCATCACAATTTGCTGATTTTCCCAAAGAAGGGTTCTGGCACTTTTTTTTTTTTTTTATCTAGGAGCTAATCAATGTTTACACATTACATTTGTTTACTAATATCTCTAAGTTTTAATGACTTAACTTTTTAAAGAGGTCATATTAGTTATGTTGGGGCATGCCCCACATGTTGAATTTGTTTGTGTTTACTCCTGAATAGAATCAAGATAAATACTTTGGCAACAATGCTACAAAGATGATTGTTTGTACTTCTTTGTAGACACTGTTGAACAACATTGCGACTATGATGTGAGACCCCTGTAATATGGATTAACGTTTTTCTTTCTAAAGACCACATTTTACTGTGCCACATTTTATATTATATCAAGATTCTTCCATGAAGGATTATCTCGTAACTCATTTTTTTTTTTTTTTTAATACCCGAGAAAGCATGCTGTTTAGGAGTCTGTGGCAGTCTCTTACTCTTGCCTGGAAAGAAACTTTGATTTCCTAATCATATTTTTACTAAAATCTAACTGCTTTTAATATCATTTTCAATAGGGAAGCCAATTTCACAAACCTTGTAATATAATAAGCAGGTTACCTTGCCACTTTTTTTTTTTTTTTTAGTCAGTATAGCTAGATGTTATAAATTTTTCTCTAAAATATTCAATCCCATCTACAGGATCCATGACCTTAGAAATACTTTGTTTCTTTAAGTACTTCGTTATACATCTATTCCCTATATTGTTAACAATGTTGAAAACGCAGAATATTTACAATCCTATAGGAGAGACAAAACCTGGTTGATAAGGTTGAAGCAAAATTGTTAAGTCATAACAAATTTACTCTATAATAATTAATAGGTCTTGTGTTTTCTTTCCTGATATTCATTATAAAATGTTAATAATTCTGTTGTGAAGTTATTAACAAACTGAACATCTATTTTCCATTTTGAAATTAAAAACTATATATTGGTAAAAGCACTCAGATTTGCAAGATATGTTTTAGACAGTTGTGGAGCTTAATGAATGTAACAAATGGGGTAAATAGTAATAGCTCATAGTTTATGCCTATTTTGTGACTTAACATGTAATTGAACTTAAATCAACTTGTTATTACTTTTTTCCGTCTCTGAGCTAAATTCTTTGTTTCACATAAACTAAAGAAGCTCTGATTAACTTCTGATGGAGACCATTGCAATCTGTCTTTCCTAAGTCTCCTTGCAACCTGCATAAATACAAACAGTGGGAATACAAATAAGAGTATTTTAAAACCGAAAGTTCATTTATCTTAGTATCATTTATCAGCTTCATATAATGGGTGTTTTCTAAGGTTTTTTTTCTTTTTCATTTATTTTGAGCAATGACAATGGAAAACTACTGAGTAAATAGTTTCTAGCTAGGGACACATAAGTGGATTAATATTATGAAAAGAGAGTTTTATGGTTGCGTGTGTACATATCAGATGTTTCTTTAATTTTTCTCCTCTAAGTGTGGATTTCATTTTAGAAGTTATAATGATAACCAAGGAAAAGACACCAAGTTTTGTGTGGTAAACACACAATGTAGCATACAGATAATATATCATAGAATTACATACTTAAAGCCTATATAATTTTAATAATCAATGTTACCCCAATAAATTTAATAAAATTTAAAAAAGGTTCTCAATTAGAGCAAAAGTCGTGTAGTAGAGTTATAGAAGAAGGCATAGTTAAAACAGATGTTAAAGTAGGTAGACTTTACCTTTGTTGGTCACTAACTAGATTTGTGGGGAGTAAGGGAAGCAAAGAATCTAGGGTGACTCTAAGATTTCTGTTTTGAAATATGCATATGGTACCTTTATATAAGACTGAGAATTAAATAGAAGTTCAAATTTTCTGGGAAGGACAATGAGAGTTGTGAGTTTGTGGTGTTAAGATAACATTCAATTGGACATTCCTGGTATGCAATTTAATATGTAATTCTGGATCTAGGGAAAGAGGTCTGGTCTGAAGATTTCAATTTCCAAGTCATGTAAGTGGATCAGATTGCTCGTGGAAAGCTAAGAGTGTGAGAAAACTGAGAAAGACATGTTTGGATTGTACCAATATGTATAAGGATGTTAAGAGGACATGAGTACCATCAAAAAATTCTCTTTCTGATTCTTGCGTTCATTTGGTGCAGCTTCTTATGCTTCATGTTTAGTTGCACCAAACTGTGGATCCCTCCTCCTGGCCACTCCTTATTGGTTAAGCCTTCCAATATTCCTGCAGAAGGATTTAATCCAATTGTTTTCTAACTGTATGTACTCCTAATTGGTTAATCACTGTATAAAGGAATATTTAACATTGTGAATGCCTGAGTCAGAGATTGCTGAGATAGAAGGAGGAACAGAGGAAGAGAGACAGAGAGATAACTGTCAAAGGCAAAATTTATTCAAGGCCTGAGAAGGAGAAAAAAATGAGAAAATGACTATGTATGGATTGCAAACTGTGTAATGCAGTGATGACCCTAAGCTGAGGTACTCCTTTCTACATTCCGTTGGCAGAAATCAGTCATGTACCGGTCCCTAACTGTTAGGGAAATGTAGCCTAACACTGAACTCGGGGATAACGGCGCTGTTTTTACAGTGAGCTCATCTGTGCAAAACTCAACAAGACTACACAATGGAGAAGCAAGAAGATAGTGTGTGCTATACAAATAAAGTAAAAATCATAATTCTTTCTGAAGACTTTGAAATGTTAAAGGATCAAATACTACATGATTTGACTGCAACAGCAGTTAATATATTGCTGAATATACTATAAGGCATAATAACTACTAGAGGTTAGAAGAGTAGGGAATTATAATGAATTATTATTGGCTTGATAATGTTTTAGAAAAGCAGGCGTATTCAATTAGGCCTCATATATAGATGGGATTTCAACATGTAGAAGGACAAGGGTGAATAAACACTCCCCAGAGGTTTTGTGCTCCAGACAGCTGATCTCATCTGTTCACCTAGGTATCGTCTATGGACTCTGAGTTAATTGGATAGCTTCCCTTTCGCTTTATCTTTTTGAAGTTGGGTGAGAGGTGCTGTCTGAGCATCATAAATCTCGATCAGTCTGGTACTACACTGGGTGTTTGGCTCCAAATAGGCAGCTTATGAATTATGATGATTTAAGTTTTAATGTTTTCTATTAATGAGTATGAAGACCATGCAACAAGCCTTTATTTACAAAGAAAGCAGCAGATAAATAAATAGATAAATAGGTGATAGATATGTAGGTAGATAGGTAGGTAGGTAAGTAGGTAAGTAGGTAGGTAGGTATATGATAGATAGATAGATAGATAGACAGATAACCCATAATAACATTGAGATTAAGATGCAATGTTACAGGTAAGACTGAAGAAATGCATTTTCAAACCTCTTCTGGGATAGGTAGCAAACTGGTATTTGCTTTATCTGTAAATTTTAATGGATGAGTAATTGGAAAGATGTGGGGTTGGTTTATTGTAACCACAGTATACCACAGTATAACACATTGGAGTATACCCATTATCTTACTGTCCATGACATTACTTCTTGATTTATCTGACACACTTTTAATAAAAGCTCCTATCTTAGCACATTTTCTAAAATCTACAATATGAATATAGAATATGAGATTTGGAAAACACTTTTTTTTCCTTTTTTATTGATGTTTGACATATAACATTGTGTAAATTTACAGGGTACATGTTAATTTGATCCATTTATGTATTAAAATATGATTGCCATTGCAGTAATATTTAGCACCTCTATCAGACTACATAATTATCCTTTCTTTCTATAGGTTGGAATAATTAAGTTCTAGATGTTATTTAGAGGTACAACTTGCAATGAATAGTAAATAAGTCGTAGAGATGTAAATTCACAAGTATAATTAATATAGACACCAATATTGTATAATAATCATCAAACTTGCTAGAAAAACATATTTAAGCTAGTCTAAACTATGCCCAAATTTGTTTAAGTATTTTTGGCCAAAGTTATAGTAGTAGTTGTTGTTGGTAGAGATGGGAGTATAGACGCTGATTCAATTTGTCACTCTTCCCCCAATATAACATACTGTCTGTGTTAACACACTGTGTTAATATTCAATGTTAAAATAATCAATTCAAAGATAAATATTTTACTGTTGTACATGGATCCTATCTTTCAAAACAAAGTAAAACATATTTTAAACTATTCTTGGGAGACTCGTGGTGAGCATGATATACGTTCGTTAGTTTATTGTGATAACCTCATTGATGTCTGAATTAATTGGAGGTGTTTTCTTTATTCACTGTAGTACTTTACACATTTTCGCAACTACAGTTTTTTTTTTTTTTTCTTTCTGGGAAGTTATCATCTTCACTTTATATTGCTATTAAAATAATTCTTCCAGTCCAAAACTCTTATAACAAAGCACTCATTTAATCCATTATGTTTGTAGGGTATGTTATAATTTGTTCTAGTTTGTTAGAATACTATGTTAAATAAGCATCGAATACACTTTAAGAATAGTGTTCAAAAGTGATGGCATGGACTTCATGGTACACTTTTAAAAAAAAAAATAATATCTCAATTATTAGTTATGTACTGGATGGGTTACACTGTAAGGCTCCTGATGTTAAGGTCAGTAAGTGGTTGTTGTAGGAATATGTTGTCATCATGAGAGAACTGTCAGAATCTCTATCATCATCATCATCATTATCATCATCATCATTTTCATCACCATAGACACTCTTCATTAATAAGTTTCTAGGTGAAATATATCTAGATTTTAACACTGAGTATACACCTTATCTGCATTGCCTTAGTGAGAGTTACAAAACCAGTTCCTCAATTATAAAACGGGAATAGTAATAGAACATCTCATGGAGTTTTATAAAGATTAAAATTTTGAAATTGTTATAAAAGTATATATTACAATGCCGAGTACATAGTAAGTGTGGTAATTGTTGTAGAAGTTGTTACAGTGGTGGTAAAAAATATGTAGTAATAAAGGCGTATTAGTGGAGGACATAGGATGGTGGTAGTGATACTGTTGCATTGGTAGTAATGCCTCATGTTTCCTTAATACTAACAGTAGAAATGATGGAGAAGGGGCCCTAAGTTTAACAGAGCTGATTTTAAATTGGCTGTCTTTTCAACAGAAAAATGGGAGTAACAAGAACACACTGAGAACAAAATAAAATCTCATAGGGTTTTTATGAGAACTAAATAGACATGAAAACATTTAGAGCAGTGCTTTACTTAATAATTATTATTTTCTAGAATATTATGATGTTTTTGTTGTACTACATCCCTGGGCTAGAAAGTGATGTTGCTGATGTTTACATCTATGTTTGTACTCAAAAATTTTACTTTAACCCAACACTACATTGCCTCCAAAACCAACTTGCTTTGATAGGTAGCAATTAGCATACTGAAAATGAAGTTGAATTTATTCATCACATGAGAATGTCAGTTAATATGTTCTAAAAGTGAATTACCTTACTAACATAGGGAATAGTTGACTATGCTTTGGTAGGTATAACCTGTGTTCTCTTCAGAGCTGACCTAAGAAGCAAGTTTCCACTGTACATTACTTCTTCAGATATACTGCAGCATCCACTGGGTTTCCTGGTGTCTGCTCCTGCATGCTTTTGAGTAACTTTGTGTTTTTTTGTTTTGTTTTGTTTTGTTTTTAATTTATTTAAGTGTGTTTTTCCAGGACTCATCAGCTCCAAGTCAAGCAGTTGTTTCAATCTAGTTATGGAAAGCACAGCTCACAGTAGTTCATGTAGGGATTGAACTGGCAACCTTGTTGGTAAGAGCAATGCATTCTAACCAGCTGAGCTAACTGGCCACCCTCTTTGAGTGATTTTTAAGGGCCTCATTCCTTTCTTCTTCCTCTTTTTTTTTTTTTTTTAAGGAAATCACTTTATTCTAATTGATTCACAAACATTAAACCACCATTCCTTTTTTCTTAAGACAGTGATTTCTGTTGTATCCTGCTTTCTTCTCTCTTTTTGATATACTTATATCCAGATTCTACCACTGAACTTAGGTAAACATTACGTAGGCCCAAAAACAGATTTCTAAGAAACATTCTAATATCTTAAAGTTCTATAATGACTTTGCCCAGGTGTCAGATTACGATAGTCCATCCAAACCACCATTTGAATATAATGTGCCTGAGTGTGTTTTTTCTTTATTTCTCTATTCCTCTTATTTTGGTTTCATCAAGATTTTTACATCTGGAAGCTGATGCCCTTTTCAAAATTCAGGAAATTTAGGGCCTTTTCTATTTTATTCTTCCCTATTCTATTTCTCCTCTTATTTGGGGGCTCTAATTACATTTATGTCAATTTAGTTGGTATCATTCCCCAGGTTTTCCCTATTAATTGTTTCTTTAGTTGTTTTCTCTCCATGTATTTCTCAGATATATTAATTTCTGTGGGTTTATCTTTAAGTATATGAACTCTTTCTTCTGTGTTCTATCTTCTATTAACTCTTATCTAGTGACTTATTTTTCAGTTGTTGAACCTTCCAGTTTTAGATTTTCCATTTGTCCTCTTTATGGTTTCTGTTTTTATGCTGAGAGTCCCTGTCAGTTCATTCATCAATCATATTTTTCTTTTAAGTGCTTTAAAATCCCTATGTTTTATTGTAATATCTAGGTCATTTTGGTACTATTTGAGTTTTATTACTATTGGCTGATTTTTTTTTCTTGAGTAGAAATCATATTTTCCTGTTTTTCACATATCTAGTGATTTTTGCTTGTTTGTTTGTTTTTTAAGAAGGGCGCAGCTCACAGTGGCACAGGCAGAGATCAAACCAGCAACCTTGGTGTTAGCAGCACCATGCTCTAACCAACTGAGCTAACCGGCCACTCCCATATCTAGCAATTTTGATGGGAAAATGAATGCTATGAGTGATATGTTACAGAGGATCTGGATTCTGTTGTGGTTTCTGAAAAGAGTTTTTTTCTATTTTAATGAGAAGTTAACTTGGCTATAGTCAAAGTCTTAAGTCTGTCTTTCTTGCATTAGACAGAATCTGAGTTATCTACTTTTCTCACCTTCTAGTTGATGCATTCTTTCTGGAACATCTGAAATCAGGTTTGAATATGTATTGTATACTGACCAGCCAAATATTTTGGTCAATTTTACTCAAAATTGTTGGCAGTTACCTCTTTCCAGTAGCACCTGTCCCCCTATATCATTAATTATATGACCGTTCTATCATTTCTGAACTCTGTTATCTGACATCTCATGGTAGAATAATTATGTCTTTCTACCACCCAAATTTTGATGAATATAAAGCGCCCTTGGTCAACAGACTACAAATCAAAAATCACACAAGACTGCACTTTGTCTTTAAGGCAGACTGTCTTACATCTTCTGTCTGATTTTGGTCATATTCTGGTGACTACATGTTGTTGTTGTGGTGGTGGTGGTTTTAGTCATGGTTTGGATTTTATAATTATTACATGCAGGAAGATTACCCTATTCAAGCTACTACAGGATGACTGAAATAAAGAAAATTAAGATTCTCATTCATTTTAAGTTGGGAATAATTATAGTAATTCCCACATTGGACTTTCTGAGAGGGTAAACTGAGATAATTTATATAATCCTTTTTGTGTATATTTTGACACACTGAGTACTCAGAATATATATATTCATTATAATGCTAAGTCTTTGTTGTTTTTGTTTTGCTATCACATCTTTTACAGTATTTTTCATGGTTGGAAATATTTCTGTTGAGAAAAAAATTATTTTTATATCTTACTTTACAGGAAGAGAGATAATATGTAAAAAACAAACTGTAATCCAATTTGATAGTGCCACAAGAGCAATGCATAGATTTGGGTGGGAGATAATGGGCGGAATGACCATGTTTTAGAGACAGGGACTACTTTGCATTTTTTTAAATATATAAGACTTTCAGAAGTAACAAAGTATTAATTATACCTTTAGTAGGAATACAAATTAGATCAAACAAAAAAATAGAGCTTTATGCCATAGCAGAACTGTAACATACAGTAGATGGAAATACTAATTCAGAGTTGCAAAACTTGTCAGCATTTTTTGTTTGTCATCTAATCAATATGAGCTATTTCTTCACCTCAAAAAATAAGAACTCCTGCAGGGTCTGAGAACACTTCTAAATAAATAACATCCCTTAGTCCGATGAAAAATGTTCTTAAGTCCTCTGAAAAGTCTTGAAGCTTTTCATAAATTTAATATGTGATGACCATTATGTCTTACAATTAAAAACAAATTCTTCACATTTTAAAATAAATTTATCTTGTAAAGTTATATTCAAGTATTAAAAGTTTTATTATGATTTGTAAAATAAATACCAGAACTTTTGGAAATCTAAGATGATTTTGACATTGGAATAACCTGCACTATCCTCTTTAAATATTTTCTCTTTGGGTAAAAACATAAAATTCAAACGTAGTTTTCAATTTAAATAAACTAACATACTTTTTTTGAAAGATTTTTTAAAGTTAAGTTTATTGGGGTGACATTGGTTAATAAAATTATACAGGTTTCAATTGTACAATTCTATAATACATCAACTATATATTGCATTGTGTGTTAACCACCCAGAGTCAGTTTTCCTTCCATCACCAAACATTTGACCCCTTTTATCCTTTTCTACCACCCCCTCCCACCTTTTCCTCTCATAGCTACTGAACTGTTTTCCGTGTCTATGAGTTTTTGCTTATTTGTTTGTCTTGTTTGTTTATAGCTTTCAGTTTTATATCCCACATACGAGTGAAATCACATGGTTCTCAACATTTTCTGCCTGACTTATCTTGCTTAGCATGATAATCTCAAGATATGTCCATGTTGTCTCAAATGGAAGTATTTCATTTTTTCTTTGGCTGATTAATATTTCATTGTATATATGTACCACATCTTCTTTATTCAGTCATCTACTGAAGGGCACTTTGGTTGTTTCCATGTCTTGGCCTCCCTGAATGATGCTACAATGAACATAGGGGCACCTATATCTTCATGGGTAAATGTTTTCAGATTTTTTTGGTAGATACCCAGAAGAGGGATTGCTGGGTCAGATGGTAATTCTATTCATAATTTTGAGGAACCTGCATGCTGTTTTCTACAGTGGTTATACCAATTTACATTCCCACCAGCAGTGTATGAGGATTCCTTTTTCTCTACAGCCTCTTGACTGTTACTTGTCTTATTGCTAGTAGCCATTCTAACAGGTATGAAGTGGTATCTCATTTCATTTTGATTTGCATTTTCTAACAGCTTGTGAAGTCGAGCTTTATTTCATATATCTGATGGCCATGTGTATGTCTTCTTGGGAGAAGTTACTGTTTAGTTCCTCTGCCCATTTTTTAAATTCAGTTGTTTGTCTTTTTGTTGTTGAGTTGTATGAGTTCTTTATATATTTTGGATATTAGCCCCTTATCAGAGGTATCGTTTGAAAATATTTTCTCCCATTTGGTTAATTGTCTCTTTGTTTTGTTGAAAGTTTCTTTTGCTGTGTAGAAGCTTTTCAGTTTGATATAGTTCCATGGAACAGAATTGAGAACCCAGAGATAAACCCACATATATGTAGACAAACATTTTTTGACAAAGGGGCCAAAAACATACAATGGGGAAAAGAAAGATTCTTCAATAAATGGTGCTGTGACAATTGGAAAGAATTAAACTAGACAGCTGTCACCTTATACTAGAATTAACTCAAAATGAATCAAAGACCTAAATATAAGACTAGAAACAATAAATTGCATAGAAGAAAACATAGGTACCAAACTTATGGACCTTGGTCTTAGAGAGGATTTTTTGAATTTGACCTCGAGGTAAGGGAAATAAACTAACATACTTTCAAACCAATATTTACTAAAGAGCAAAATGTAATACTATATAAATTAAGATGCAAGAAATACCATATTTTTTCTCATTTAAAATTTAGAAAAGATGGTTAATAATATCTTATAAATAATATGATTGGAATGACAACATGAATTATTTTTATTTTTTTTGAGGATTAAGTAGAATTATATACATAACATCTGGAGGCTTTAAATGAACTCTTCTGTAGTAAGACAGTAGCTCCTTCAAATAAGTAAACATTTGTATTACTTTCAGGTTAATTATAACTGTGATATTAACCACTGGCTTGATTAGTAGGTCTGCAAAGAATCAAGAATCTTTAGTTTTTAGATTACAATCAGCTTTTGGGAAATTACTGTTAGGTTTTCTATTATCTTTCATGCCTAGAAAGAAGTCAGTTATTTTACAAAGATGGCACTTCAGAAATAATCCTTATCTCCTTTTATTTTTTTAGAATGCTTTTCTTTTGACTATCACGTATCAGGAGAGTTTTGCTTCTGACCACATGGGATATATACATAAATCCGTAAACATTGTTTGAAAAACATCCATTTTGGACAGTCAATTGTATAGGAAATATAAGTAGTACCATTCAATTTCTTTCTCACAAATTACAGTTTTAGCATTGTATAGATATTTAACATATTGTGATTTTCATTTGCTATGCTCTGAAGCTCCAGTTTTATAAAACTTTAAAATTATAGACTCATTATAAATTATAGGCTCATTATAAAGTGTTGGTTTAATTCTTTCCTTCTTTTCTTAGGTCTGATTAATTCTATGGTTGTGACTCTCCTTCCTACATTCCTTTTCTTTCCTTTTATTTTGATGGAAGAGTCTTTCTTCATATTTGAAATTATACACTTCATTTTCGAGATAAACTCATATGTGCCAATCTCCAAAGTTCAAGCAGACTGATCTATGGAATATATAGAAGTGTAAAAAAAATATTACTATGTTACTTTTTCCTTGTGTACTGTGTACCAAGAGAATTTTCTGTAATGGAAAGCTGGCTAGAATTTGGTTGGTAGGAAAACAGATGGTCATGCTGGGGCACAAACTCAGATGATATCAATCCATGAGCAATGTTGTTTTTCTTTCTTTCTTTTTATTACATACATGTTTTCAGTCATTGGGTTTTTAGGTTGGTGCAGTTTTTGCAATTTTAAACCTTTTAAACTGCAATTACTTCTGCACCAACCCAATATATTGTATTTTGTTAAGAAATCCAGGGAAATGAATGTTATAGATTTGGTGGTCGGGTTTGGTAGTAGCAATGAGAGTAAAAATATTAGCAAGGCACCCCTTGGAGTTGCTTAGGTAGATCACTAAAATGGCAGATATTTGAGCGATTTTCATATTAATAATATCAACAAAGTTGTGAGAATTTTTTTAACAAGATTATTTTTTCAAGAACCTCAGGTATACTTTTCTGATTCTTTTTTTTATTCTGTATGTAATCTATTCACAGTTTCTCTTTTATTTACATATCAGTGAACTCTTTTTGAAAAACCTTTGGATTAAAAATATTCCTATTAAATTGCTTGTTAGTAAACAATTTAAAATCATTTCTTGTCAGCCAAATGGACAATACAATCTCCCTCTCTCTGAAAGAATGGATTTAAAATCCAAAATAAGCTCCAAGAATATAATCAAGGAGAAAAATCACTTTGGAAATACGAATAATTGTGACCCCGATAAAGTTTAATTTAAAAAAAGAAAATGCTGTACACTGTATTCATCAAAACATAGGCCAGACATATTTTCAGTTGATTTTTAGGACCACTGGATTAATGGCAGTTTCCTTGAATTGTAATATTTGAAAGCTGAAAGACGTTATCAAATATGTAAGGTTAGGGAGCAGCTGTAAAGTGCATTATTTAGAAGAAAACCGGAACTGGCTATTTAACATGAGGAAAGTTATTCAGTATCTTTGGAGCTCAATTTTTTCTTGGACAGTATAAAGGGATTATACTTGATTATCCATCTTCTAGTTTCCTTTGAGCTGTAAGTTTTCCTTATTCATGGGAGAGAGTTAGAGAAGAGTATGCATTTCCAGTCAGATCTGTATAAATTACAGAAGGAGCAAGGGGATCCATTTTTTTCTACTTTCCTATAAACATAAGTATTTCTTCATTTTTTCTATAACTTAAAAAACTGCTGAATGAAATATGCTCATTTTTCTAACTATTGTCATAATCCCACTTCTCCAATGTATCATGATTTTTAAAATAATGTTAACACTAAGAACTGTCTTTTGAGCATTTAATAAACATAAGGCACTGTGTATTCACTTTATGTAGAGTCTAATTAAATAATTTATGAAATCATGTATTAAAATATTTATCAGAGATTTATTACATTTTGGGCACAGTGTGTGTCACGATCCCTATTTGACAGATATCATAAAAGGAAGTTAAGGAACTTGCCGTAGGTCATATGACTTGTAGATCCCAATAATAGTACTTTCAGATTCCAGTGATCCTGGCCAGGTAGGCACAAATAAGATTAATAAAACATGCTGAAATGACAGCTTCCATCGGTAACGTGAACAGGTAAAGTAGTCTTAATTCTGTATGAGATATCTAGGGAGATATCTATATCGCCGGCATAGAAGATAGAAGCAGAACTTGGGTGTCTATGGCTGAATAAAAGTTTAAGACATTTACTATCTTCCACTTGTCAGACTTCATATGATTCTGCAGAGAAGGTGCATTCATCCTTTCCCATGTGATCTCTAGGGCCACCATCTTTAATGCACTAGTTTATCATTGTTTTTCCAATTTGATGGCTTGCTCCTTTTGTAGACAACATCCCTTGAGTTGTTTGTCTATTCTTGGTTCTACAAGCCTTTCAATATCCATGCTGTCCTCATAACCAACAAAGCCTGTCTTAACATTCATCATGATCGTTTGTTTCATGTTTCAGGGTTTGACTTTAGACCTACGGCAAGATTTTTGGGTTAGGAGCTCTTCATTGGATGCTTTTTATATCTCCAGGCTTCTGCTGGATATCTCAGAGTGTAAAAAAGGAACTATTGGTCTCAAGGTAGTGCTCCAGTGGTTCCAAAAACAATGGAACAGTTTTACAAAAAACGAAGAGGAATGGAAATGCTGGAGTAATTGACTCATCGTTATTACGTGTTTGGGCCAGAGTCAATTTCTTTATCTATAATTTTGTGAAATATGTTTCACCAGCTTTTCTTCTCCAGTGTCACTAGGCTCTCAGAGGTGACTATAGGACTTCTGATCACTGAATGCATTGATCTTTTTTCAGTTCTCATTTTATCGCTCAGCAGTGACCGATTCTTACAACATCTGCAGGAGTGATCACGGGCTTTGGAAAAAGACCTAGACTTGATTCGTATTTAAGGTATTTGCCATCTGTGTGTCCTTGGACATATTAACTAAACTGTCTGAGACGTATTTTCTAGTAGAAAAATAAATGGTTAATAAATAACCATCTTGTAGTGTTGCACTGAGAACCGCATCTGTGTTCGATATTTTTCCTAGGACAGGATTTGACAGGGTGACAGCATCTCTTAATACTGTTGTCCGCCAAATGGACAACACAATCTCCCTCTCTTTGGGAGATTGTTATAAGTTAATAAGTTAAATATCATGCTTTACTTTTATTCAAATATATGTTACACTGCGTGAGCATTATAGTGACTCATATAAGCAATAAAGGAGGTACTTTTCGTGTTTTAAAGGCTCTTAGAGCGTGAATTCATCCATTAATGCTGGCTGCTCGAGGAGTATTTAATATAAGTCAACATTTGTGGAGCACAAACTTAATATTAATTAAGTTATTTATCCTTTGGGAGAAATTAAATTTTTATTTTGCCACAGGGCACACTTCGCTGGTAAGGTTATGTCAGGCACTATGGGGAACCCTTAAGATGAAATGCAACACAAACTAATAAAAAAAGTACAGCACTTTAAAAGTACCTTTTAGTCAGATAAATTGTTTCCACCTAACTTGCTAAACCAACAAACATTTGCTAATATACATAGGGCTCTGAGTGTTATTGCATAACCTGTTTTCCTAGTTCTAGGACATTAGCTTCTTTGCATGGTTCCTCTCCTGATACCAGTGCCTAGTTCAACCCTTTGAGACTTTGGCTTAGACCTCCTGAATACAGGTTATTCCCTGTTGTCACTCAACCATATTTAGTATTCAGCTACTACACTCTCTGGTCACTAGGTACTTGATATCGCTCAGAATTTGTATAATTCAATCCAATATTAACTACCTTGGCTTTATCCTGAGCGCTTTCAGGACTACAGGTGAGTGATATGGTCAATATTTGATCATATACACATTTGTCCATACATTCATTCAAATCCAAAAGTATTTATTGCCTAATATTGTTCATATACAGTCCTGGTCACTTGAGAATACGTTCACAGACTAGAAAATACACAAGCGGAAATAGAAGTAGAATATATTCATGTAGACCAGAAAGGACTTCCTTAATCTTATAGAGATTATCTACCAAAAACCTACAGCAAAATTGGTTGCTAAAATAAAAAATTTTAAAAAAAATTAAGATGCTCATAAACTGTTTGTTTAACAATTTAGCAGAAATTCTTGTCATGGAAGTGAACACAGAGGAAAATAAAGTAATTAAATTTTTAGATATCATGAAGCAAGAAACAAACCCACTGATATTTATAGACAAAATTGTTTAAAATAAGAAAACTTGAAAGAATCTATAAGTTTTTGGAATGAAGAATGATGTTTATCAAAGTGACTAGATATACAAGCAATACATGAAAATCAGTGGGAATTTTATGCAACAACCACAATTGCAAATTGTAATTTGTAAAATGATATGAACTCCATAATAGTAACAAAATGTAAGATCCATGGCAATCTAAGTAACCAAAGAAGTACAAGCTCTTCCTGCAAAATTGAAAACAAATATTGAAGGGTATTTATGAAGACCAAAATAGGTAAGGAAATATACTTTTTATTCTTGGATAAAAAGTCTCAATGTTTTAGACCTATTTTTTCTTTACATTTAAGATTATTGGTGCCAATAAAAATCCCATTTAAACCCCTACTAGTTTCTTTAAAAAACAAACAAACAAACAAACAAAAAAACTTGAGGCTTATTTTAAAATTGTCTGATAACAGGAAGGCAAAAAACACCCAACAACTTCTGAAGGAAATGAAGAGAAAACTGGAAGGATATATCCTGCATTGCTTTAAGAGTTATTCAAAAAGTACAGTTACTGAAACATTTACCCAGTAATTAGAAATAATTGGCTTGGGAACAGAGAGAGACGAAACAGTGGAGAACACAAGAATTATTTTCATTGTTATACGGAAACGTCATATATAAAAAGTCTGTTTTGCCATAATCACTGGGGAAAGATACACTTATGAATTAATTATGCTTGGGCAATTAGTTATCACATCATATGCAAGGTTCAATTCTAGGTGGTTAAATAAAAAATAAATGTATGTATAAAGAGGAAAATCAAACCTTTTAGAAGAAAATATAGGAAAATATTTATATGATCTCAGGCTAATGAACGACTTCTCATTACAAGATTGAAATGTGCAACTTGTAAAGGGAGTCATTGACTGTAAAATCTTTTGTGTATTCAACAAATTTTCCTTCAGGCATCTGTGTGCCATACATTATGCTAGCGATTGGGGATATGTCAGTGAATAAAAAAAAAAAAAAAAAAAAAGAAATTTTTGCTCTTATAGGTTTACTTTCTGGTTAAATATTTGTAATACACATGTTTTAGTCTGTTTGGACTGCTATAACAAAATACCATAGATTGGGTGTCTTATATACAACAGAAACTTATTTCTCTCTGCTCTAGAGGCTGGAAACTCCAACATAAAAGGTTTCTTTCTGTTTTATACATTATGTATTAATTTTTGTATTTTCTAATAGTTATTGAGTCATATTTATTTGATGTCATCACTTCCAATTTACCTGTGCTTTATTTATAAATTAAAAGTAGTCACACACAAAAAATAGTCAAGTGTGTATATTTCTAAAGAAAGCGTACATCTCCTGTTTTTGCTGATATGCTCATCAAAACTCTATTCACCTTGACTCATCTCTATCCCTCTCCATACACCAGACTGCTTTCAACCCTTCTTAAATCCTAGGCTTTGAACACATCTGTTCATCTCCTATCCACTTTCTCCCCCAGTCCCACTGCCCAGACCTAGATTGTATGTACCTTCTTTTCACGTCTGAAATGGTGTGATGTTCTTTACAATCTTCTCCTTGCCTCCCCTGTGCCTACTCCCAAACTACTTTCCCTCCATTTTAATTCTGTTGCTATGAAATTTTAAAGATTTCCCATTGTTCACCAAAATATGTATAAATCTCCTTTTTTCTTTCCCAAGCACTGTAACTACTGCTGTTCATGTGTCTTAGTTTATCTAATACATGTACTTTTACATCCAACCAACTTGAATAAAATGACATTCCATGTTCTGCTAACTTTTATATCTCTATATAATATTTCCTCTGGAAATAACCTTTTTACCATACTGAAAACCTAAATAGTACTATGAGATGTATTATATATATCTCATAATTTAACATATTTAGGAGTCTGATTTATAAATACTACCTCCCATTTTGCAAGGTAAAGAAACTAAGCATCATAGGGGTAAAGTACAGTCATCTCTTAGTATCCACAGGGGATTGGTTCTCGGGGCCTTTGTGGATACCAAAATTCACGGGTGCTCAAGTTCTTATATAAAATAGTGTAGTATTTGCATATAACCTATGCACATCCTCCTGTATACTTTAAATAATCTCTAGATTACTTATAATACCTAATACAATGTAAATGCTGTGTAAATAGTTGTATTGCATTGTTTAGGGAATAATGACATGAAAAAAAGTCTCCCCATGTTCAGTACAGACACACAATGGTTGGCTTAACTACATAGTACACATCAGCAACAATGTAACATTCTTTTCAAATATTTTGATTTGCGGTTGTTTTCATCTGTGTATCCAGAATCTGCAGCTATGGAGAGCTGATTTTGTACCCAAAATCACCCAACTATTAAGAAGTAGAGTTTATATCTAACCCCAGAGATGTTGACCTATAAGGGCTCTTCCCCAACCTGTTATTTCTACCAGTCATAACTTGATGTCATATCTTTTAATGACAACTTTATGTTTCCTCTTACATGAAACCTTTGAAACGTGTTCCCCATATATATATATATATATATATATATATATATATATATATATATATATATATATATATATATATATATATATATATATATATAGTATATATATAATACAAACATACATACATACATACATACATACATGCATGCATGCATACCAGGGGTGCCAAAAAATGTATACATCTTTTAAGGAAAAAAACTGTATTAAAATTGTAACACTCAATATATACCGATAACAAAAGATGAATACAAGTCACATTTGACTTCTGCAATTACGAGATGGGCTCAAAGTGGTTACCATCAGTGTCCAGACACTTCTAATTTTGGAGAACTACTGCTTGAGCAATGTTGATCAGTGTCAACTTGTGTACATTTTTTTGCCGCCCCGCTCCAGTGTGTGTGTGTGTATAAATAATATTTATCTGGCGTATGTATATTCACATGCATATCTGGGATATAATATATATATTTATTTATTTATATATGTATATATTCATATGTCTTGCACATGGCAAGTGCTGAATTAATTGTGTTTCCATTGAATTATATTCTTCTTATCTTGATAGACAGGTAGACAGATAGAAAAGTACACATAATGCATTCAGATGCAAACATGATAAGATTACTGTCTAAGAAATATTTTGAATTTTTGTGTGTACTACATTATTTTAAGCCATGTGCCAACACAAAGA
Organism: Rhinolophus sinicus; assembly: GCF_036562045.2. NCBI lineage: Eukaryota > Metazoa > Chordata > Mammalia > Chiroptera > Rhinolophidae > Rhinolophus > Rhinolophus sinicus. The sequence goes on from NC_133756.1 coordinate 112,866,337, forward strand.
GGATGCCTAATAATGACTGATAAACTGGGGAACTCTGGTGACAGCTAACATTTAGCAATAGATCAGTTCTCTATCACAGAGAACTAAATAGTTTCACTAAATCATACAAATTACAAAATTATGACTATTCAACAAACTGTAATAAAATTCTATAAATCAGAGCACAACAGGACAAACATTTTAACTGTGTATCTCTCTGACACTGATCTTCAGAAAATTCTGCATTGAGGAAAGATGGGAATTTGCTGTAGTCATAAAGAATGAGTTATAATGCATGTTTTGATGTCACAAGACTAATAAAACTGCATCCTATGGCCAATGGTTTGTTCCAGGATTGGCATAGCCACTAAAGGGCTGTGAATATTACACAAGTAGTACAAATTCTCAGCAGTTCAGTTTGTTTATGAAAATAGAAAAGTCGATTTTCAAATCATTGTCAAAATGTTTATGGCAGGTAGAGTTGGGGCCTATATGCCAGGGATTTTATTATATATTATCATTATCAGAATAACCTCTATTCTTTCTACTGTACAATTAAGTAAAATTGTTATTTTCTAAAGCACATCTCTTGGATTTTACAAAGGCATTGAAGAAGTCTCTGTTTCACCATTCTTCTGAGCACAGGCTCAGCCTAAAGGAGATAGGGCATTCCTATGTACTTTAAAATGGTTTTAGCTTGGTGATTCATCATCTGATTTTATCTCACCATCTGTGTTCCTCAGAGTCTTCATGTCTGTATTCATTCTGTCACCTAAGTGGAATGTGCTTATTATTTCATTTTGATTAAACATCTATGTATGGAGTACTAACGATACGGAAAGTATTATTGTAGACATTAAATGTACAGTGATGGAGAAAACAGGCCAGGTTTGTGACCTCATGGAGCCTACATTTCAGAAAGGACAGAGACAGTGAACAGATTCTGCGGTTGGCAATCACTGAGGTGGTGTAGGAAAATATGTTTAGGGAGAGGCATTAAGGAAGACAATATATTTTTGTGGAAAAATATATTACTTTACACTGGATTTGTCAGAGTATTCAGTGCAAATATACTTTGGCTTCAAACAACAGAATAAAAAATCACAGTGCTTAAATAGTATTTTTTTTGTTTGTTTGTTTGTTTCTCAAATAACAAAAGTCTGCAAGTAGGTAAGTCTGGCTTTGGCTCAGAGTCTACATCTGTGTTATTTATTGTCTTTCTTCATGAGTATAAAATAGTGGACCCAAGTCTAGCCATGACGTACTGATAAAGCAGTAAGAAAAAAAGGAAAGGGGGAAAGTACATGTTAGATTTCTTCTCATTGGCCAAAACCATGCCTTTCAAAAAATCTAGTCACATGGGATGTTGGGAAGTAAGTATTTGCTTTTACAGCCTCTAAAATAGAGATAACCAAGACAGAAAGGAAATGGGAATTTAAGTTGTGTGAACCTACCCATAGCATGTGCCATAACTGGAGAAACAGATTTGGGAGACTTCAGCATATAATACTTTAAAGTTATGGGAATAAATGAAATCCATTAATCTAGATCAGTGCTTTTGAATATAACTCTCAGCTATGATTAAATTGTTTTGTGTTTGTGCTGTTTAATACAATAGCTACTCGCCCCGTGTGGCTATTGAGCTCTTAAAATATATGTGACTGAGGAACTTAACTTTTAATTTTTTTTAATTAAAGTTACTGTGGTGACAATTGTTAGTAAAATTACATAGATTTCAGGTGTACAATTCTGTATTACATCATCTATAAATCCCACTGTATGTTCACCACCCAGAGTCAGTTCTCCTTCCATCACCATATATTTGATCCCCTTTAGCCTCATTTACCACCTTCCTCCCCCCTTACCCTCTGGTAACCACTAAACCATTGTCTGTGTCTATGAGTTTTTGTTTCTCATTTGTTTGTCTTGTTCTTTTGTTGTTTTTGGTTTATATACCACATATTAGTGAAATCACATGGTTCTCTGCTTTTTCTGTCTGACTTGTTTCGCTTAGCATTATATTCTCAAGATCCATCCATGTTGTCACAAGTGGTCCTATTTCATCTTTTCTCACTGCTGAATAGTATTCCATTGTGTATATATACCACAACTTCTTTATCCATTCATCTATCGAAGGACATTTTGGTTGTTTCCGTGTCTTAGCCACCGTAAATAAAGCTGCAATGAACATTGGAGCACATGTGTCTTTATGGATAAATGTTCTCAGATTTTTTGGGTGGATACCCAGGAGAGGGATTGCTGGGTCATACAGTAATTATATTTTTAGTTTTTTTGAGGAACCTCCACACTGCCTTCCATAGCGGCTGCACCAGTCTGCATTCCCACCAACAGTGTATGAGGGTTCCTTTTTCTCCACAGCCTCTCCAACATTTGTTACTATTTGTCTTGTTGATGATAGCCATTCTAACTGGGGTGAGACGATATCTCATTGTGGTTTTTATTTGCATTTCTCTGATAATTAGTGATGTTGAGCATTTCTTCATATGTCTATTTGCCATTTGCATGTCTTCTTCGGAGAAATGTCTCTTCAGGTCCTCTACCCATTTTTCAATTGGGTTTTTTTTTTTTTTTCCGTTGTTGAGTTGCATGAGTTCCTTGTATATTTTGGATATTAGCTCCTTTATTGGAGGCACTGTTTGCAAAAATCTTCTCCCATTCAGTTGGTTGCCTCTTTATTTTGTCGATGGTTTCTTTTGCTGTGCAAACACTTTTAAGTTTGACATAGTCCCATTCATTTATTTTAGCTTTAACTTCCCTTGCCTTTGGAGTCAAATTCATAAGATACTCTTTGAACCCAAGGTCCATACTTTAGTACCTGTTTTCTTCTATGCAGTTTATTGTTTCAGGTCTTATGCTTAAGTCTTTGATCCATTTTGAATTAATTTTGGTACATGGTGACAGATAGCAGTCCAGTTTCATTCTTCTGCACGTGGTTTTCCAATTCTGCCAGCACCATCTACTGAAGAGGCTGTCTTTTCTCCGTTGTATGTTCTTTGTCAAAAATTATCTGTCCATATTTATGTGGTTTTATTTCTAAGTCCTCAATTCTATTCCATTGCTCTACGTGTCTGTTTTTCTGCCAATACCATGCTGTTTTGATTATTGTTGCCCTGTAGTACAAGCTAAAGTCAGGGAGTGATACCTGTGATACCTTCAGCATTATTCTTTTTTCTTAAGATTGCTTTGGCTATTCAAGGTGTTTTGTAGTTCCAAACAAATCTCATGATTTTTTGTTCTGTTTCTTTAAAAAAAAAAATGCCATTGGGATTTTGATGGGGATTGCATTAAATCTGTATATTGCTTTGGGTAATATGGCCATTTTAACTATGTTGATTCTTCCAATCCATGAGCACGGAATGTCTTTCCATTTCTTTGTGTCTTCTTCAATTTCTTTTAAAAATGTCTTGTAGTTTTCAGCATATAGGTCTTTCACATCCTTGGTTAAGTTTATTCCTAGGTATTTTATTCTTTTTGCTGCAATTGCAAAAGGAATTGTTTTTTGTATTTCTTTTTCTGAGATTTCATTGTTAGTATAATGGAATGCAATGGACTTTTATACGTTGATTCTGTAGCCGGCAACTTTACTATATTCATTTATTGTTTCTAATAGCTTTTTGGTGGAGTCTTTAGGGTTTTCTATATACAACATCATGTCATCTGCAAAGAGTGACAATTTAACTTCTTCATTCCCAATTTGGATGCCTTTCATTTCTTTCTCTTGCCTGATTGCTCTGGTGAGGACTTTCAACACTATGTTGAAAAGCAGAGGTGATAGGGGACAGCCCTATCGTGTTCCTAAACATAGGGCAAAAGTCTTCAGTTTTTCACCTTTAATTATGAGATTAGCTGAGGGTTTGTCATATATGGCCTTTATCATGTTAAGGTATTTTCCTTCTATACCTATTTTATTAAGTGTTTTAATCATAAATGGGTGTTGTATCTTGTCAAACACTTTTTCTACATCAATTGATATAATCATATGATTTTTGTCCTTTATTCTGTTTATGAGATGTATCACATTGATGGATTTGTGTATGTTGAACCATCCTTGTGCCCCTGGGATGAACCCCACTTGGTCGTGATGAATAATCTTTTTAATGCATTTTTGCATTTGATTTGCTAGAATTTTGTTTAGGATTTTTGCATCTGTATTCATCAGAGATATTGGTCTATAGTTCTCTTTTTTTGTGTTGTCCTTACCAGGTTTTGGTATCAGGGTAATGTTGGCCTCATAAAATGAGTTAGGGTGTACTGTCTCTTCAAGTTTTTGGAAGAGTTTGAGCAGGATTAGTATTAGATCCTCTTTGAAGGTTTGGTAGAATTCACTAGTGAAGCCATCTGGTCCCGGAGTTTTGCTTTTGGGAAGGTTTTGGATGACTGATTCAATTTCATTACTGGTGATCAGTCTGTTTAGATTTTCCAATTCTTCATGGTTCAGCCTAGGAAGGCTATATGTTTCTAAGAACTTGTCCATTTCTTCTAGGTTATTGAATTTGGTGGCATATAGTCCTTCATAGTATTCTTGGATGATATTTTGCATTTCTGTGGCATCCGTGATAACATCCCTTTTGCATTTCTGGTTTTGTTTATTAGTGTCTTCTCTCTTTTTATGTTAGTGAGCCTAGCCAGGGGTTTGTCAATTTTGTTAATCTTTTCAAAGAACCAGCTCTTTGTCACATTAATTTTTTCTATTGTCTTTTTGTTCTCTATTTCATTTAGTTCTGCTCTGATTTTTATTATTTCCTTTCTTCTGCTTATCTTGGGTTTCATTTGTTCTTCTTTTTCTAGTTCTTTAAGGTGTAATGTGAGGCTATGTATTTGGGATTTTTCTTGTTTCTTGAGATAGGCCTGTAATGATATAAATTTCCCTCTTAAAACTGCTTTCGCTGTATCCCAAAAATTTTGGTAGGATGTATTTTCATTGTCATTTGTTTCTATGTATCTTTTGATCTCTCCTCTAATTTCTTGTTTGACCCGGTCATTCTTTAAAAGTATGTTGTTTAATCTCCATGTATTTGTGTTTTTTCCTGCTTTCTTTTTGCAGTTGATATCCAATTTCAAAGCCTTGTGATCAGAGAATATGCTTGGTATGATTTCAATCTTCTTAAATTTGCTGAGGTTAGTTTTATGTCCCAATATGTGGTCTATCCTTGAGAATGTTCCATGTACACTAGAAAACAATGTATAGTCTGATGTTTTAGGATGAAGTGCTCTATAAATGTCAATTATGTCCATAATCATCTACTGTGTCATTTAGGTCTGATTTTTCGTTATTTATTTTCTGTTTGGATGATCTATCCATAGCTGTCAATGATGTATTTAAGTCCCTTAGTATAATTGTGTTTTGGTCAATTTCTCCCTTTAGTTCTGTTAGTAGTTGCTTGGTATATTTCCATGCTCCCTGATTGGGGGCATACATATTGATGACTGTTACGTCGTCTTGTTGTATAGTCCCCTTTACCATTATGAAATGTCCATCTTTGTCTCTTGTAACCTTTTTTACCCTGAAGTCTGTTTCAGCTGATATCAGTATGGCTACACCTGATTTTCTCTGGATACTATTTGCTTGGAGTGTCAATTTCCACCCTTTCGCCTTGAGTCTATGCTTGTCCTTGTAGCTGAGATGTGTCTCTTGGAGACAGCATATGGTTGGATTTAGTTTTTTGATCCAATTTGTTACTCTGTGCCTTTTTATTGGTGAGTTCAGTCCATTTACATTTAATGTGATTATTGATATGTGAGGATTTCCTATCATTCTATCTTTAGTTTTCTGTAAGATCATGTCTCCATGGTTTCTTCGACTTTTTGTTGTTGTCTATTATTTCTGTGTGGTGGTATTCTATGATGTTTCCTTCTGTTTCTTCTTTTATTACAGTGTATATTTCAGTTTTGGATATTTTTTGAGCGGTTACCATACAGTTTATGAAAAAGAAAGTTTGATATTCAGAGTATTCCATTTTCTTCAGCATGCTTACTTTCTTCATTCCCATATTCTGGTTCAGACCTTTACTCTCCCCCTTTTATTGCTTTGGTTGCCACAAATTGTCCCTGTTGATGGTGGTCGAATAGCTTTCTTTAGTATTTCTTGTAGTGCAGGTCGTGTATTAGAAAATTCCCTCAGCTTCTGTATGTTTGGAAAGGTCTTTGTTCCTCCTTCATATCTAAAGGATACCTTTGCTGGATATATTATCCTTGGCTCATAATTTCTCTCTTTCAATAGTTTGAATATTTGGTTCCATTTCCTCCTGGCTTGTAGAGTTTCTGCTGAAAAATCTGATGATAATCTAATGGGCTTTCCTTTGTAGGTTACCATCTTCTTTTCCCTGGCTGCCTTGAGGATTCTTTCTTTGTTGTTGATTTTAGACAGCTTCAATACAATGTGCCTTGGAGAAGGCCTGTTGGGATTGAGGGAATTAGGTGTTCTATTTGCTTCTTGGATTTGAATATCCAGTTCTTTCCCCAAGTTTGGGAAGTTCTCACTGACTTTTTGTTTGAATATATTCTCTGTTCCCTTCTCTCTGTCTTCTCTTTCTGGCATGCCCATTATTCTTATATTGCTCTTTCTGATGGAGTCAGACAGTTCTTGTAGAGTTCTTTCATTTATTTTAAGTCTCAAGTCTCTTTCTTCTTCCATCCGTGTCATTTCCAGGTTTCTATCTTCGATGTCACTGATTCTTTCCTCCATCTGGTCAACTCTACTTCCTAAGCTGGCTATTTCATTCTTAATTTCTTCTATTGAGTTCTTAATCTCCAGAAATTCTATTTGGTTCTTTTTAAAAATTTCAATCTCTTTGGTAAAATGCTCATGTTGTTCTTTGATTGTGTTTCTGAGTTCATTAAACTGCCTTTCTGTATTTTCTTGCATCTCATTGAGTTTTTTCAGAACTGCAATCTTAAATTCTCTGTCATTTAAGTCACATATTTCCATATCTTTAACTTCATTTTCTGGAGGCTTTTCACTTTCTTTCTGAGCTGTCTTGTTACATTTGTTATTCATGGCAATTAATGATTTATTATTTCTCTTCCTAGACATCTACAGGAGTGGATTCTGCAACAGGTTAATAGGAAGAAGTCTTTCTTTTGTTTTCCAGTATGTGTTGGTAGAGTGTTTTATATTCTCTCTGACTGTAGCCCTTTTTCTCTCTCGCACTGTAGTGTTATGTTTTCTCTGCACTATTCCAGCTTCTCACACAATGGGGTATTCCCTGGAACGTGGGCTTCTCCTCTGTTAACAGTTCACCTGGGTCACAGGGCGCAGTGTCCGTGTGGGTATGCGGAGAGCTTCTGAAGTTCCAAAGCTCTTCCTGCACCAGATTCAGAGCCCGTGTGTTTCAGCAGTTCTGTTTGTTCATGGAGGGATTCGCCCAGATAGGTGGGGACAGGGGTGGGGTGAGTAATGAGAGGTGGCCCAGAGCAATGGCAGCAACGACCACCACAGCCAGTCCTGCTTCCACAGCTCCCTCCCCTTTGCCAGAAATAGTTGGGATGCGAATCTGTCTGTGGACCACAGTTTTCAGAGCTGCAATTATTCTGTTCTTTTGATCTGATACTGCCTTGTTCTGCCCGTAGTACTGGGCAGGTGAGGGCGGGCGAGCTCCGGGAATGGAGGGAGGGGGCCACTAGTCTCAGTGCCCATGGCTTCCATTCTCTGCTCGGCAGTGAGGGCTTAAACCACCATTTTCAGCCTTCTTCCCTCAGTCTTTGCTCCGAGGTGTCTGCCATGAGCGTTGGGTTCAGCCGTGTTATATGCTGTCCGCTCAGCACTATAGGCCACAAATGGAGCCCTAGCAGTCCAAGTTCCTCCCTCTCCCACAGCTGCGGTAGTTCTGGGATGCAGCAGGCTGGGAGACCTGAGCTAGGTCTGTGTCCTGTGCCCGCGCTTCTCCGTCTCAGCACTTCTCCCTTCCCTCCTCCCCTGCTCACGCAATTTGCCTGCCTTTAGGTGAATTCTGCAGTGAGCCTCCTCGATTGCCTGTCCGCTGTGCAGGGAGCCCTTTGTGGAGTTATAGCTGTTTAATTTGTTGCAAATTCCAGGGGAGACCTCCAGAGGCTCACCTCACACCACCATTTTGATAACTTAAAATTTTTAAATTAAAATTACATAACCATATATGGCTAATGGCTGCCATCCTGAACAGAGGAAATCCAGATAGTGTAAGAAAGAAAATAGTTTGGGATGGATTAGCCTTTAGTATGCTGATATGTAGAAGGTTTGTAGTAGAGAAAGGATAGCAAAATTTAAACAAACAAACAAACAAACAAACTATATATATATATATATATATATATATATATATATATATATATTTGTATATATATATATGTTTGTGTATACATATATATCTGAATATGAGAACGGTGAAAAGAATATTTAAAGATAATAGAAGGTACAGAATGTTTACTTAAATAAGATAGCAATCTTGAAATGTATTAGTAATGTCAGCAAAGTGGCAGAATAAGACAGTCCATCCCTCATCGCCCCACAGAAACACCAATTTGATCATCATCCATAGAGGAATATACCTTCATGAGAATGTTGGAATCCAGATGAGCGATGACAGCATCCAAGAGGAGCACAGACATAAGAAAAGACATGTTAAAGAGAGTAGGAAGGACAGTTTCACTTAATGTGTATCCCATCTCCTCTAAGCCAACAGAGATCCCCTTAGCTTAGGAGTACTCCCACAAGGAATGTGAGCCAAGTGACTGTCAGACTTCACTGCAGACGCTGGACCAAGCCTGCTACTGTGGACCCAGACTTCAGGCCTCTCTCTCCCCACAGACCCAGACTCCATGGCCCTGGTCCACTGGTTCATGGACCCTGGCCCTGAGCCTACCTATGGACCCTACACCAGGTCCATTTGACCACGGATGCTAGCTGCAAACTTGGCTGTGCACCCTTCCAGCCAGCCTGCCCAGAGTCTCTGGGTGGGCTGACTATTGAAGGGCTTTTCCTGACAAAGCCAGTCTGTAAATACTAGAAGAGGTGACTAGTTCTTCAGATGCACAAACACTAATGCAAGCCTACAAGGATCATGAAGAAACAAGGAAATATGACACAACCAAAGATAAATGCAAAAAATCCTCAGGAAATGTAAATTAAAGCCACAATGAAATATCACTTCTCTCCTGTTAGGACGGGTGTTACAGAAAAAATATCGGCAGGAAATACTTGTACAGTTTTTGGTGGTGGTAGAAAGAAACAATATTTTTCTGATACAATGGCTCTAGTGGGTGGTTTTGGATCCAATTTAATGGAGGTTACAGAAAACATTTTATGAATGGGAGGAGGATGAAAGGGAAGGAATCACAAAATTAAAAACAAAAATAAAACCCTGGACAGGTTTTAACATCTGTTGTATTCCCACACTAATGAAATTCACTTGAGGGATATTTGATAAAAGGAGAACCACAAACAAATTGAGCAGGGAAGTGTATGTTGGGGAGGACAAAGACTCAGGAAAAATGTGGTATATACATGCAATGGAATATTACTCAGCATTAAAAAGGAAGGAAATCCTGCCATTTGCAACAATTTGAATGAACTTGGAAGACGTTTTATTTATATTAAGTGATAAGCCAGACAGAACAACTGCATGAAACCCGTTACATGATGTATCTAAAATTGTTAAACTCATAGATTCATAGAGTAAAGTGGTAGTTGCCAGAATGTTTGGGGCAAGCAAAAATGGGAGGTATTAGTCAAAGTGTACAAAGTTTCATTTATACAAGATGATAAACCCTAGAGATCTAGTGTAAACTATAATGCCTATAATTAACAATACTATGTTTATATTGAAAATTTCCTAAAAGGGTAAATATTATAGTAATATTATTTAACAATTAAGTGTGATTATCACAAAAATATTAATGATAATAAATAAAGCAGGGGAATACTTTAAGAGGTGATGGATAGGTTTCTGGCATAGATTGTGGTGATTATTTCTTCGCTGTATATTTATCTCCAAACTCATTAAGTTGTATATATTCATTATGTACAGCTTTTCCCCAGTTTTATTGAGATATAATTAACATATAACATTGCGTAAGTTTAAGGTATACAGCGTAATGACTTGACATATGTCTATATTATGAAATGAGTGCCATAAATTTAGTTAAGATCCATAAACACAATTTTTTTCTTGTGATGAGAACTTCTAAGATTTATTCTCTTAGCAACTTTGAAATATACAATATTGTATTGTTAAATTTGGTCACCATGATGTACATTATATCCTTAAAACTTATTTATCTTATAACTGAAAGTTTGTCCTTTTGACCACCTAAGTCATTTCCCTCACCCCCACTCCTGCTGCCAGCAACCACCAATCTGTTCTCTGTTTTTGTAAGTTTGTTTCTTTTAGTTTCCATGTATGAGTGAGATCATATACTATTTTTCTTTCTCTGTCTGACATATTTCATTTAGTATAATGTCGTCGACATCCATTTATGTTGTCACAAATGGTAGGATTTTCTTCTTTTTTGTAACTGAGTAATATTTCATTATATATATGCCACATTTATTTATCTATTTACCTGTTTACAGACATTTAGGTTGTTTTAATATCTTGGCTTTTATAAATAATGCAGCAATGAAGTTAGGGGTACAGATATCTTTTTGACATAGTAATTTTGTTTCCTTGGAATGCATATCTAGAAGTGGAATTGCTGTATCATGTGGTAATTATATTTTTAATTTTTTGAAAACCTCCGCACTGTTTTCCATAGTGGCTGCACCAATTAACATTCCTACCAACAGTGTACAAGGGTGTACAAGTGTTCCCTTTTCTCCACATCCTCATCAACACTTTTCTCTTGCCTTTTTGATGACAGCCATCCTAACAAGTATGAGGTGATATCTCGTTGTTTTGATTTGCATTTTCCTGATAATTAGTGATGTTGAGCATCTTTTCAGGTTCCTGTTGGCCATTTGTATGTCTTCTTTGGAAAACATGTTTATTCAGTTCTTCTGCCCATTCTTTAATTGGATTGTTTCTATTTTTTTATATTGAGTTACTCATATATGAGTTCTTTATATATTTTAAATATTAATCCTTTATCACATATGTAGCTTGCAAATATTTTTATCCTATTCATAAAGTTGTCTGTCATTATGTTGATGGTTTCCTTTCCTGTGCAGTCTTTTGGTTTGATGCAGTCCCCCTTGTTTTTCTCTGCTTTTGTTGCCCTTGCTTTTGGTGTCAAATGCAAAAAAAAAAAAACGTTGCCAAGATTGGTGATGAGGAGCTTACCCTCAATTTTCTTCTAGGATTTTTATGGTCAGGTGTGATATTCATATCTTTAATCTGCTTTAAATTGCTTTTTTTGTATGGTGTTAGATAGTGGTCCAGTTTCAGTCTTTTGCATATGGCTGTCCAGTTTTTTCAACACCATTTGTTGAAGGGAATGTCCTTTCCACATTGTATATCCTTGGTTCTTTTCTTGTAAATTAATTGACCATATACACATGGGTTTATTTCTGGGATCTCTATTCTGATACATTGATCTTATTTTTTGCCAATACCATATTGTTTTGAGTACTATATCTTTGAAATGTATATTGAAATTGTAAAGTGTTATGCCTCCAGTTCTTTATCAAGATTGTTTTGATTTCTTTATCAAGATTGCTTTGATTATTCACAGTCTTATGGTTCAACCCTGTTTCCCCGAAAATAAGACCTAGTCGGACAATCAGCTCTAATGCATTTTTTGGAGCAAAAATTAATATAAGACCTGGTATTATATTATATTATGTTATATGATATATTATAAGACTGGGTCTTATAGTAAAATAAGCCAGGTCTTATATTAATTTTTGCTCCAAAAGACGCATTAGAGCTGATTGTCTGGCTAGGTCTCATTTTCGGGGAAACACAGTATACACATTTTAGGATTGTATTCTCGATTTCTGTGAAAAGTGCCATTAGAATTTTAATAAGGATTGCATTTAATCTGTAGATTGTTTTGGGCATATGGACATTTTAACGATGTTAATTCTTCCAATCCATTAACATGGAATATTTTTCTATTTATAATATATCTTTTTCAATTTCTTTTATCAATGTCTTATAGTTTTCAGTGCACAGATCTTTCACACCCTTGGTTGAATTTATCCTTAAGTCTTTCATTGTTTTTGCTGCAATTGTAAATGAAATTATTTTCTTAATTTCTCTTTCTCATAGTTTGTTATTAATGTATAAAAACACAAATTATTTTTGTATATTGAGTTTTGTATCCTGCAACTAAATTTTTTAAATTAGTTCTTACAGTTTTTGGTGGACTCTTTATATATATATATATATATCATGTTATCTGCAAATAGTAATAGTGTTACTTCTTCCTTTCTACCTTAGATGTCTTTCATTTTTTTTTCTTGACTAATTCCTTTAACTAAAACTTCCATTACTATGTTGAATATCAGTGGTGAGAGTGGGTATGCTTTTGTTGTTCCTGATCTTAGAAAGAAAGCTTTCAGCTTTTCACCATTGAGCATGATATTCACTGTGGGCTTGTCATATATGGCCTTTATTATCTTGATGTATGTTCCCTGTATGCCTAGTTTGTTTAGAGTTTTTGTCGTGAATGGATGTTTAATTTTGTCAAATGCTTTTTTTTGCATCTATTGAGATGATCATATGATTTTTAACCTTCATTTTGTTAATGTGGTGTATCACATTGATTAGTTTATGGATGTTGAACCATTCTTGCATCCCTAGCATAAATCCTATTTGATTATGGTATATGATCTGTGCAGCTTTTTGCATGTGAAATACATAGTAAATAAGTAGATAACTAAATACACAAATAAATAAACAAATGGGGATTTCCAGGGAGTATTGAAGGACTATTTGTTTCCTAATCACGATTGTGAATAAAATCTACCTTCGTGATTGGTATGATTTTCTCCAAACTTTAGTCTCTTTGGTGCAAGCTCACAAAGGTTCCATGGCTGGGCTCAAGGATAAGAATTTTCAGTCAGATATCATGGAGTTAGGGAGGAGATCAAGAAAGTGTTGATAATCATTTAAAGTGAAAACATAGGTGACTGATGGAGATTGAAAAAGGAATTTAATTGGCATTCTGAGTGAGATTAAATAATTGTTTCATAGGTGATAGATTTTCACTTCCCATCCTTCTCCATATTTTAAATCATTTCAAGCATTCATGGGTAGATTTATATATTGAAAATTTCTCCTGCACTAAAATATTTACCTCATCTATTTTTAAGTTTCCCTGAGATTTGTTTAATACACATACCTCGACATTTCAACAAGCCCATACACCTCACTTACTTACAAATGTGTAAAGACCATTCAGCCAGATCTTTAAGCCACAAACCTAAGAATCAGTCTAGACTCTTCCTCTTCCTTCATCCATTCTAAAATGTCTTTTCTTTCTGTCAGACTCTTAAAATAATTATGTCTGCTCATTTTTCTTTCAACTTCATACAAATGGCAGTCCCTTTTCCACATTTCATCCAGGTGATCAAGTACCATTTATTATTAATTATGCATCTACTTTGGCTTAGTCACTATACTAAAAATATTATCTATATATAATTTCATCTATTCTTCATAAAAATATTTACTTTTGTGCCCCAATCTTCATTTTATAGGTGAAGAAAGAGGTATAGAGATACTGACTAACTTACTTTGGATGACCCTGGGTTCACATGTTTTATTGGTAGTAAAGTTCATTTTCTCACCTATGTGGTTACAATGCCTGAACTTTTGGTCAGTACATTATATTACCTAGTTAAACTTTTTATTTAGACTTAATGAATTCCTCTTCTGATTTCTTGTAGGTGAAGTTCAAATGTCTTAGAATGAGAAGAAAATCCTTCACTATCTGGCTCCATTTTTGTGTCTACCTATATTTATAATCCTGCCTTCCCTACCCTCTTCTATCTTACACTTAGATATGTACCATTCTAATTATATTTAACTACGTGTGGTTTTCTGACTAGGCTGTTCACTTTGTCTATTCCTTTAACAAGATGGACTGTCCTCCCCTTTATACTCTCATTCTTGCCCACTTAATGAAATCTTACCCGTCTTTTAAGATTCAGATAAATGGTCCCATTAAATATGGCAGATTATCCACACACATTTATCTCAGCTCATTCTCAAGATTCTATATAAAATTACAGCAAAGTGAAGAAAAGGTATAAGGCCAAGAATTAAAAGAATGGTAGAAGAGAAAACAGTGAAGGAGATTTCAATACATATTTGAAAATGGAGTATGTATGAAAGAGTAGCACCTGGAGGAAATTGCAACATAAGTGCCTGAAGAGCCAGAAGCAACCAATTCATACTTTGAACCTCCAAGAGGATCAGGACTCCAATGGACTGGGTTGTAATAAAAGCTGTAAGATGCTTGGTATTGATAACAGGGGAACTCCTTAGGAAGTAATTTGACAGTGACTTTCCTACAAAGAAAGGGGTCCATGTCATCTCTCTCTCTCCTGATGGAATCAGGTGCAAGATTTATTCTGTATGTAATTAAATCATGTAATCTTCCACCTTCAAGTAAAAAGCAAAGTAGAAGTCAGGGAGAGTCAGGGGACCAAAAATGAGAGAAGGGTCACACAGTGACAGTCAGGCTCTGCAATTTCATCTCTCTTCTGGACCTGAAACAGTAGCGGTCAGGAATACTTTTCTAGGTAGGTATTGGGAAGGTTATTTTTGGAGTACTGAGCAACTCTACAAGTCCTACAGATACAATATTTAGATTCAACCTGTGAAAAGAAATGAAATGTGATTCATCAGTCAGTTACACTATAACAATCATATCAGTCAACTCTCCTGGCTACACATACTTGCTTTAAATCAGCACCTCACTCTCCGTTATGGAGGAGAATAAAAGAATATGCTATTATCTAAAGACAGCCTCCAATACGAAAGAGGAATAAGCACAGAAAAGAGACACTAAAGAAACAAAGACAAAATAAGGGGGCGCGGGGACACAGAAAAAAATGTTACTGAAAAAAACTCTATAAATGAGACTTTAAGAGAATCAACGAAAGATGTTCTGTCCATAAACCAATATCATGGTACCAATACCAAGGTAATAAAGAAGCGATCAGAGACCAAGAAACAGTTTGAAAATAAAGGTAAATAGTGAAATTTAAAGAAGAAATCATAGAAGGCTTGGAAAATGAAGTTGAAAGAATCTCTCTGAAAGTAGAAACACTGCTCTCCCTCTATCATTAAAAGAGGAAATTAAAAAACTGAAGAGAAAGAAGAAAATTAGGTGATTCATCGTTATGCTAATAGAAGTTCCAGAAAGTTAAGCACAAAGCAAAACTGACACCTACAATCAGCCTTCCAAGCTGATCTGTGAAGACGTAGATGCTTCTGCTGGTTGGGCATAAACACTACAGATTGTACTGTCAAGACCATCAGCGAGAGACACGGTTTGCTATAGCTGCAATTCCTGCCACTGCTACCACTGCCACATTTAGGTTAGGC
The DNA here is from genome assembly GCF_036562045.2 of Rhinolophus sinicus. Taxonomy (NCBI): domain Eukaryota; kingdom Metazoa; phylum Chordata; class Mammalia; order Chiroptera; family Rhinolophidae; genus Rhinolophus; species Rhinolophus sinicus. Next base: position 112,881,807 of record NC_133756.1, read on the forward strand.
TGCCTGTTCTGTTTAGTTGTGTCATCAGCTTCTGATCTAAAGTCTAGAGTAAATGGATCTGATTCATGGAAACTAGGTCAAGTATTCATATCCTTGTTGCAAGGGAGACTAGAAAATTCTTTATCTGGCAATTTTAGCTTCTATAATGGGAGTCTGGCTCATAAAGTATACTATTTCACCTACATAGGATGGGCTTAAAGACTGGGCACCGAGCAGAATCACAAATGTCTACTACATACAGGAATTAATATTGGAAAGCAGAGGAAAGTCCTAAAGTGAAGGCAAAGAAAAACAAAACAAAAAAAGCCCCAGAAGGATGGCTGTGTAGTAGGCTTACAGGGCAGGAAGTCTACATTTGAGTAAGAGGATAGAGAATTCTGGGAAAATTGCCTCTAGGCAACAAATAAACAAACACACCTCAACAAAAACAGCAACCAAAAAATAAACTGTTAGTATATCTGAAAAATTTGAGCATTTAGAAAATAATATTAATGGATATTTTATAGTTTTTATGGGACATTTCAAATAATTTAACAATAAGTTGATACATGCCAAACAAACAAAAGAAGAAATGTAAACTCTAGAATACTATTAATGTAAAATAATCCAAAATAGGAACAAAAGAAAAAATCAAATTTTTTGGCTTGATCCTTCAGTATCTTTCAGACACTTACAGAGTCATAAAAATGTGGTTTAACTATATTGGGAAAAATAATACATAGAGAGATGTTTCCAGGAAGCTTTCAATTGATGATGTCAATAGTAATAATAATAATAATTACACAAAACAGTATTAACAGAATTTAGAGCAATGAAGTCAGTAAAAGAGGAAATGATTGAAATATTTGAAAGCCCCTAACTTCAAAATTAGGATGGTCACTGAGGGACTTTGATAAAAGTTAAAAAAAAAAAAAAACTTTTAAAGAGGAGCTGAAATATCACCTCTTCTCCTGAGCCCTATCGTGGCAGAGTGAGTTTCTTTCCTTATGTGTTCCCTCAGCACCTGACGTACACCTTCTTCATTGTAGTACTTAACACACTGAATTGTAATTACGCACATATCTGTTGCCTTTGCTACCTGTACACTCTATGCCTAGCAGAGTATTGTGTCGGATGCAAAATAAATGCCACATAATTTTTTCTTGACCAAATATACATTCAACCTTCTCCACTCTAGCTTCTGGTTTTTCTTCATTTCCTCATCCTTTTCTCCATCTTTCACAGGCACAATTTCAATAATTTTGCTTCTGTTTTTTTGTTTTGTTTTGTTTTCTTTCTTCTCTTCTCTTCTCTTCTCTTCTCTTCTCTTCTCTTCTCTTCTCTTCTCTTCTCTTCTCTTCTCTTCTCTTCTCTTCTCTTCTCTTCTCTTCTCTTCTCTTCTCTTTTCAAAACCTTGTTTATCCTCATGGAAGGAGAGCCAGAAATTCTTAGAGTGAATCTTAAATCTTTTTCCAGTGATCATATCTTCCCTTTTGGTCCATCTTCACATTTTATTCTAAAATATCCACGGGGCAAAACCAGCCGGGCACTTACTACCTAATGTCATGGGAGTGACTTAGTACTGATAACTTTTTTGCAAGCATATATTGAAAATACTTCACACAATAAAATCTAGATTAGGAAGGACAAATTCATCTATTGAGCAGATGCACCCATTGTGGGAAAACTGTAAATAATCCATAAACATTGATAGCTATCCAGATATTTATAGATTATTGACAGTTATGTTAGAGGAGTCTTTTACAGTCACAAGACAGTAGAGTTCCAACTACAAATTGTCACTTCTTTTCATATTTGCAACTTTTAATACCACTGGAACCAGAAAGCACAGAATCCTCTTGTGGTCCAATAATTTGCAAAGCAGATCCCCAAAATGAGATTTCTTGTTCTGTTAAAACATTCACATCTATCAAATGCTACACAAAGAAACTTAGTCAGTGAGTTTTAATTAATTTGGTCTTAAGGAAACTAATTGTTTATTGTTTTAGCTTTAGGGTCTTTCCTAGTGGGGGGTGGGGGAAACTAAATACTTATTTGGAAAAAATACTGCAAGTCATTTTTTCTGAGAACATGGTGTTTGGCTTGACAGGGACTGTTAAAAAGATTTAATGGAATCACCAAGACTTATGTGAAACTTGCCTAGAAACATTTTTTATACTCAATCTGCACACCAATATTAAATTTTTAAACACAGATGGAGATTTTATTGGTGTCCTAGGAGGGAGGGAAAATAAAGATTATAGGGATTTCCAGTTGTGAGCTGGGTGCACAGAAGCTGAAGATCTTGTAAAGGCAGAATGAGAGACAGAATAAAGCACCCTGTCAAATTAAAATGGAAAAACACACACACACACACAAAACAATGGTATAGTAAAGAGCCATAGGATGACACATGTGACCAATTTGCTCTCCACTGATGGAGAAATTAAACTCAGGATGTGCTCAGAAGGCTGTCCTGCAGGGGCACTTGGAGAATATGTGGTAGTTAAGAATATAATGGCCATTCCTTTCTACATAATTCATTTTCTTGGATTGAAAATAACACCATTAAAATTTGATTCAGATTGAAATTGGCACCACTCAAACCCAATGTACTTGGCAGTTGAGATTTATTAGTTGATGCATTTGTGTGGATAAATATATGCTGAAAATAAGAAAGCTGATATTTTATTCCCTCTTCAGGGCTCATGACTTTTGCTGAATGTTAGGTAGGAAATCAACTTGTATGATTGAGAGTAGCAGTGGGGCATCATATAAGAGAAACAATATAATGTGGAGGTCTAGAGACCAGAATTTGAGTTATAGCTTTGTCACCATGTTGTGACATTGAACAAACCACATTTATTGGTGTCTCAGTTGCTTCACCTGTAAAATAAAAAGGTAGGACCAGGTGTTCTCCAGGCTTTTTCCAGTTTGAAAATCAAATGCTCCTATGTTATTGCAGGTAATCAATGGATCATTGAGCACTTAACCAGTGGAAGGTGGGCTGCTCATTAAATATCTCCTATGTTATGGGCTCTATATTATATACTTCATTGACTATCAAGAGGCATATGAGCCCTGTGGTCAGACCACTTGTGTTCTTACCCTATTTTCACTACTTTATTAGATGTGTGACTCTAGTCAAGTTATCTCATCTCTCTATATTTTGCTTTCCTCACCTATAAAATGGAGATAGTTATAAAACTAATTATTCTATAAAGTGGGGATAATTAGTACCCATATTATAATGTTTTTAGGAGGATTAATGAGTTAATTTGTGAGATGCTTAGAAGAGCATTTTCCATGTGTGCACACTCAATAAACATTAGCTATTCTATATATATGTATGTGTATTTGAATCTTCATAGTGATACATGCCATTTTGATAATTGAAAAACATTTTTCATAGTTTCTTGATAATGTAATATTTTGAAGAATGACAAAATTAAAACTTGACTTTATCATTCATTCTTTAACAAAAGTCCAGCTAAATGCCTGCAAAATAGTAGATTCCGGGTAGTATGAAGAAATGAATGACTATCTAAGATCAGGCTGTGATATTGGATCACAAGTAACTAAAGGTGACAAGGATGAAAAACAATGGACATATTCCAAGCCGGAAAAAGTGTAACATCCGGCTTGGAATATGTCGGATAGTAACATCCTCTTCTTCCCTTGCCTATCAAAAGACCTAGAAACTTTTCAGTTACATTTGGTCCTCACTGTTCTGATATTTACATTTAAAGAAATTGCTATTTGTCCCTAGAGGTCAGCAATCTTAATGTGATATAGATTATTCAGTTGCTTTTAGAAAGAAGATGTTGAGTAGTACTGTAGAAACACAGTTGTTGCTAAAATAAAGTCAGGGCAAGGAGAGGGTTATAATCCATAGGGCAATTCAATATGACTAACAGGCACTATTGTCTTAATTCTGACCATCACTTGGACCTAGTTAGTAAGTAGAAATCTTGAAATCTTGAAATATTGTTGGTGAAATTGTGATGTCATCATGATGTCACAACAGGTAGTTTCATCTCTTTTTATTGTTGCTAAGTTATGGTTGCAATGACAATAGTCACTATTATTACCAAATGGATTCCCACTAATAGGAAGCCATTCTCCCCAAACTTGTGAAGAGTCTCATTGTTAAAATAAAACTTTACCAGTTTTCTATCACTTTCTGAATTTTATATAGATGATGTATTACAGAATTGTACACTTGAAACCTATGTAACTTTACTAACCATTGTCACCCCCAATAAACTATGATTAAAAAAATAAATTTAAAAAAGAAAAAAATCAATTAGAGGAATATAAAAAAAGATTTAATTAAAATTGAACACATCATATTTGTGGAGAATATCTGTGTCAGATATTTTATATATGCTTTTTTATTTAATCATTATTGACAATCCTACAAGTAATATTTTACTTCTCACTTTTACAGATGAATAAAAACAAGGAAGTTATAGTGTTCAAATTTATACATCCAGAAAATGAGAGAGCTTAGATGTGAATGCACACACACACACACACACACACACAAATAACTGTGTATCTTTTCACATTGCTATTTGCATTATTATTTAGAAATTTAGAGAGAGAGTTATGTAAATGTACTTGTAGAATTATGCAATCCAGCTGAATTTGGAAGCCTTGGCTTTGCAGTAGTTCCAATATGTATTTAGCTGATTTATCAGCAACACTCAGTAACCTGTGTATAAGCATATTCATAGCAACTCATCAGTGCTTACTGTGTGTCAAGCACTAATTCTAGCACTTAACATTTATATTTTTATTTAACTTTTACAATAATAGCATGAAGAACATACTATTATCACCTTAATTTTATGGATGAAGAAATTGTATCACAGATATTTTAATTAATTTTCCCGTAGTTATATAATTAATAAGTACTTGAGTCAGTATTTATACCCAAGCTGTCTGACCTCAGAACCTATGTGTTAATGTTTACGCCACCATGAATTGTCAGTCTCAATAAACATCAAGGGCTGGATATTAGGGGAAGACTACAAACTAAAAATGAGCCCAAACTGGAGTTTTATCTGATAGATAGGATGAAAGGGGATTGAGATTATTGGTGAATGAGGGCATCAGATCATCATTTCCACTGATTTACTTTCTTCCATCCACCATCTTCAAGTAGAGTAAATGAATTCAACTAATGTATCACTCAGAATTTACTCTATGCTAGGTGCATACTAAGTACCTTGTGAGTATTGTCTTTTTTAACATGGCAATCTGTGAGGTAGTTACAGATATCAAGTAAATCTCCAAGGAGGTGGTGGTACTAGCTGGATCTTGGGCAGACTGAAAAGCCTCACACTATTAACCACAGTGCCATGCTGCCAATGGCACGTTTCATGTTAAACTTTTAGAGTTTTGAGAATGAAGGCCTTAGTCCAGAATTGAATATACAGATTATGCCAAAAAAAATGTATACACATTTTAAGAAAAGAAAACTGTATTAAAATTGTAATAATATATACCGGTAACAAAAGATGAATACAAGTCATATTTGACTTCTGTAATTACAAGAGGTGCTCAACGTGGTTACCATCAGCGTCCAGACCCTTTTGCTTATGGTGAAATACTGCTTGAGCCACATTGACCATAGTGTCCACTTGCATACATTTTTTTGGCACCCCTGGTAGATACAGAACAAATTAGCTAACCTGTCCTATATGGCTGAGAAAAAAATATGAATAATTACTGAAACTCATGGGAGCAAGCTATATAGAGTTGCCTAGGTAAGAAGTAGCTTAATAGCAGTTTTTTTTCAAGAATTGACTTCTTGTTTGTTTGAAGTACCCCTCACTGCTCATGCAAATGAATAGATGATAGACACAAAACACTAATGCCTGAGACACCATCTCAAATAAACCTCACAAAATATATTCATATGTTTTTATGTGATACATAAACAAGGTAGTGTATTCATTTTGCTGTATGAATACATATTATTTATATACCACTTGGAAGTCAAAGGCTTTAAGGTGACATGCCATATGACTGCAGAATAAATTAAGGGCACCACGGGAAGAGTTAACTCAATGTAGAGTAATCTAGGTTGCTGTGATATTGAAAATAGATGAGGGTTAGAATCAGCAACTTCATATTTGAGGAATTCTAGAAGAATCTGTTAGAGGGAAGAGACCGGCAGGCCCATTTAGCCTGTGATTTAAGCTTGAATAGACTGCAAAATTCAGTGGTCTTTTAATAGCTAGTATCTACTGAGATGTGAGTAGAGGCCTTTTGTATAAGAGAACATTTGATATGTTACAAACACACTGAAATTTAGTGGATTGAAACAACTTTCACTTAAGCAACTCATGATCTGTGGTACATGTGGGCAGTTCCGGTCTGGTCTGACTTGACCGATCTCTTCTGGACTTGCTTATCTATTTGAAGTCAACTGGCAGTTGGCTGGTGTCTAGAATATCAAGAATGACCTCACTCAAGTCTGACGTTCAGAAACTCAGCCGGGATGAATGAGGCTGCTGGGACACTTTTTGTTTCACAAATCACTAGGCTAGCCAGGCTTCTTCACATGTGGCAGTGTCAGGAATCCCAACAGCAGCAAACCCTCACAAGTAAGTGCTTTTTAAGCCTCTGTTTGCTCACTTTACTAATGTTCGACTGGACAAAGCAGGTCACAAGGCCACACCAGTGTTAGTGTGAAAGGGCATTTACAAAGGCCCTGGAGGGAGCGGGAAAATTTGTGCCCATTATTGCAGTCTTATTGTATCATTATCATAAATGTTGATCATTGCTAAAATGCATCAGTTACTGATATTAGTTAAATTTAAGAGGGAAGAATAATTCCAATGACAAAAAGAACCCAAATTGAATGTATCACATATTTCCTTAGATAGTTTAGAGAGTAATAATGCTGGATAAGTCAATTTATTGCCTTGAGGGAGGCAAAGTATGTTCGCAGAAAGGACATGGATCAACAGACAAAGCCAGGTAGGTTTCTCATCTCCAATACCTACCGAATGAAGACTAAGATTGTTAAAACTCTCTAAGCCTCTGTTCTCACTTTGTTAATGCAATATATAGATGACGTATTATAGTAAATGTACACTTGAAACCTATGCAATTTTACTATTGTCACCCCGATCTATTTAATAAAGATAAAAAAGTAAAGGTTAGCATATATTACAAAGTACTTTTCCTTATGTTTCAGTTTCAGCTGTAAAAAGACTACATACTATGTTTTTTCATAGCTTTTTTTTTGGAGTTTGTGTAACTATATATTTTATTTATTAAATATATTGGAGTGACATTGATTAGTAAAATTATATAGGTTTCAAGTGTACAATTCTATAATACATTATTTGTATGTTGCATTGTGTGTTCACGACTCAGAGTCAGTTCTCCTTTCATCACCATGTATTTGGTCCCCTTTTCCCTCTTCTACCTCTGATCACCACTAAACTATTCTCTGTGTCTATGACATTTGTATCTTTGTTTGTCTTTCAGTTTTATATTTCACATGAATGAAGTCATATGGTTCTTGACTTTTTCTGTGTGACTTGTTTCCTTTAGCATGATAATCTCAAGATCCATCTATGTTGTTGCAAATGACAGTATTTTATCTTTTCTTATGGCTGAGTAGTATTTTATTGTGCATAAGTACCACGTCTTCTTTATCCAATCATTTGTTGAAGGACTACTTTGGTTGTTTCCATGTCTTGGCCACCATAAATAAGAGACTAATATCCAAAATATATAAAGAACTCATACAACTCAATGACAAAAAATCAAACAATCCCATTAAAAAATGGGCAGAGGAACTAAACTAAACAGACTCTTCTTCCAAGAAGACATACAGAAAGCCAACAAATACATGATAAAACGCTCAGCTTCACTGGCTATTAGGGAAATGCAAATCAAAACCACAATGAGGTCTCACTTCATACCTGTTAGAATGGCTATCATGAACAAGACAAATAAGTGTTGGAAAGACTGTGGAGAAAAAGGAACACTCACAATGTTGGTGGGAATGTATATTGGTACAGCCGCTATGAAAAACAGTATGGAGGCTCCTCAAAAATTAAGAGTAGAGTTACCATATGATTCAGCAATCCCTTTCCTGGTTATCTATTCAAAAAATCTGGAAACATTTATCCATAAAGATATATGTATCCCAATGTTCATAGCATTTTTTTATAAGGATGCATGAAGTCATCTAGAAGGATAGGCTTGATAATCTGTAAAATACTATATAAATGTTAATTATTTTAATTAATGGAAATACTCATTCTGAATCACATATTGTAGTCCTCCCTGGTAGTCCCTGTTCTCCGCTTTATTTGATGTTATTTTGTTCTTTTAAAGCAATTAGAAATCTAAAGCTGGGAAAATAAAGGGACATAAAAACTCTTAAACAGAGTTGCTGGAATATTAAGTTGGTAAAATCAGTCAAGTGGGTAATGTGTTAAATATAGTACAAGGATCATATCTAGAGAGACATGATTTAAATATAAATAAATTTATGCTAATATTTGACCTTCACAGTATTAAACTTTTTCTAAATATATTTATTTATATTGCCAGGCCTGAGATGAAAAGTCAATTGTTACCTCCAGCATATTCTTTTTCTTAGGCTTGCTTTGGCTATTTGGGGTCTTTTGTGGTTCCATACAAATCTGATATATACTTTTTTTTGGTTTCTTTTAAAAATGCCATTGGGATTTTGATGGGGATTGCATTAAATCTGTATATTGCTTTGGGTAAAATGGCCATTTTAAATATGTTGATTCTTCCAATGCATGAACATGGAATGTCTTCCCATTTCTTTGTGTCTTCTTCATTTTTTTTTTCTTTTAAGTCTTACAGTTTTCAGTGTATAGGTCCTTCACCCTGACTTCAACTTTAATAAGAGCAACAATAATCAAAACAGCATGGTATTGGCAGAAAAACAGACACACAGACCAATGGAATAGAATTGAAAACCCAGAAAGAAACCCACATAAATATGGACAAATAATTTTCAGCAAAGGAGCCAAAAACATACAATGGAGAAAAGAAGCCCTCTTCAATAAGTGATACTGGGAGAATTGGAAAGCCACATGCAAAAGAATGAAACTAGACTGCTAACTGTCTCCATGTACCAAAATTAACTCAGAATGAATCAAAGACCTAAACATAACACCTGAAACAACAAACTGCGTAGAAGAACACATAGGTACTAAAATTACAGACCCAGGGTTCAAAGAGGATTTTATGAATTTGACCTCAAAGTGAAGGGAAATAAAAGCTAAAGTAAATCAATGGGACTATATCAAACTAAAAAGCTTCTGCACAACAAATGAAACCATCAACAAAACAAAGAGGCAACCAACTGAATGAGAGAAGATACTTGCAAACAACGCCTCCAATAAGGGGCTAATATCCAAAATGTATAAAGAACTCATACAACTCAACAACAACCAAAAAAACAAACAATCCAATTTAAAAATGGGCAGAGGACCTGAATAGACATTTCTCCAAAGAGGACATACAGATGGCTAATAGACATATGGAAAGATGTTCAACATCACTAATCATCAGAAAAATGCATATAAAAACCACAATGAGATATCATCTCACACCAGTTAGAATGCCCATCATGAATGAGACAAATAATAACAAGTGTTGGAGAGGCTGTGGAGAAAAAGGAACCCTCATACACTGTTGGTGGGAATGCAGACTGGTGTAGCCGTTATGGAAGGCCGTGTGGAGGTTCCTCAAAAAATTAAGAATGTAATTACCATATGACCCAGCAATCCCTCTCCTGGGTATCTACTCCAAAAAAATCTGAAAACATTTATTCATAAAGATATATGTGCTCCAATGTTCATTGCAGCATTATTTACAGTCACCAAGATGTGGAAACAACCAAAGTGTCTTTCGATAAATGATTGGATAAAGAAGATGTGATATATATACACAAGGGAATACTACTCTGCCATAAGATGAAATAGTGCTATTTGTGACAAAATGGATGGATCTTGAGATTATTATGCTAAGCAAGATAGGTCACACAGAAAGAGTTGAGAACCACACGATTTTACTGATTGTGAGATATAAAACTGGAAGCAACAAAGGAACAAGACAAACAAATATAGAAACAGAAATTCATAGACACAGACAATAGTTTAGTGGTTACCAGAGGGTAAGGGGGAGAGGGGTGGTATATGAGGGTAAATGGGGTCAAATATATGGTGATGGAAGGAGAACTGACTCTGGATGGTGAACATACAATGTGATATATAGATGATGTATTAGAGAATTGTACACTTGAAACCTATGTAATTTTACTAACCATTGTCCCCCTAATTTTTAATGTAAAAAATGTCAGTTGTTTACATTTGTAACTGGTCTGTGTCTTCAGTGAATCACCACAGTTCTCTAAGCCTCAGTTTCCTTATATGTGGAATAGGGATAATGATATCTCAAAGGACTGTTTGGTTAAAGGAGATCATAATAGGCAAGTATTAATTCAGAGAAGACATTTTAACTTTCCCCTTCCGTAGCTTCTTCCCTTCATATTCTCCCAGTCAGACTTTGACATCTCTCCTGCCCTTTATAGGACTAGAGATAATGGTGATGAGATGTCCTAGAAGAACACTTTTGAAGGGACAGATAACGTGCTTCCTTTGGGCTGTGCAGAGCTGAGGATACCTGGGTGACTAACTGAGAAGGGGTCCCAATGGCTTGTGCAGATCCTACCCCAAGGAAAAGGGAGACCAGTGCCTGTCCTCCTATAAACCCACCCTGGATCCTTGTAGGAAGGAGATTCACGGTTTCCCCCCTCTGAGTGCCCTGGCTGCTTTCATCAGTTTGTGACATATTTCAACTCTATTCTGACAATTTATTCAGCTCAATCAGAGGTCTCCTCAATGTCTGGCAAAATGATGTTAAAATGTAGAGCTTGGCTGGGCTGCTTGGAAACGATGACTCTCAACTTGATTTCTGTTGACATAAGGCAGCTCAGGTAAAGATAGAAGTAAAAAGTTATGACTGAGAAAAAACTTGGGTCTTCCAGTTAGACCTCATTACTCTGAGCAGTCAGACTGGAAAAGAGCAGCAGGGAAGACAGAGCTGGCTTCTCAAAGCAAGCAATACTAATGAAATGAGCCTACAATTAGTGATCACCAGCTTTCCTGAGGAATCAGGACAGCTGAACTGTTGGAGGCCCAAGGAGGTTTCTACTCAATCTTATTCATGACACGAAAACGTGATTTGAAAGCCTCACAAATTTCTAGGCAGGCTTGAATTATTCAATTTCCTTTTTGGGTTTTTGGACCTCAGCATTCTACCATCATGGAATAAGAGGTTTGAAAAGAAATTATCTCTAAGGTGTCTTTCACCTGTAACATTATTAGAAGTATGAGGTGTGACAATTAAGTTTGCAAACTAATCCTAGAAAAAGTGCCACATACCTCATTGCTGCATATCACTATGGTCACCTTCGAAGTACTCCCCTTGGGAAGCTCTGAACCAATGCTAGCGCCTAGTCCACACTTCAAAGCAATTTTGGAACTCTTTTTCTGGAATGGCCATCAGAGCTGTTGTCGTATTACACTTGATATCCTGAATGTCATCAAAATGTCTTCCTTTCAATATTTCCTTTATCTTCAGGTGAAGAAAGAAGTCATTGGAGGCTAGATCAGGTGAGTAGGGAGGGTGTTCCAATACAGTTATTTGTTTACTGGCTAAAAACTTGCTGTGTGATCTGGTGCATTGTCATGATGCAAGAGCCATAAATTGTTGGCGAAAAGTTCAGGTCATCTAAATTTTTCACTCAGCCTTTTCAGCAGTTCCAAATAGTAAACTTGGTTAATTGTTTGTCCAGTTGGCACAAATTCATCATGAATAAGCACTGTGATATAAAAAAATAGTTAGCAACATCACTGCAACAAGTTTGCGAACTTATTTGTCTGACCTCATGTAATTCTACATTTGCACAATGGAGAACATTAGTGCTTTGTCTTCTTGGAGAGAGGCAATGGGCAGACCATTTCTTAACAAGAGGAAGATAAATTATCATGGTTAGAAGGGCCAGAATGTTAGAACATGTTATCTAAATTTAATCCCTATGTGATCCTTAAAAGAATTGCTACAATTTTCCTTTTTTTTCCAGATTAGGAAATGGAGACACAAGGAGATAGTCTTGCTTCAAATGACGTTATCTAAATTTAATCTCTATATTATCCTTACAGAATAGCTGTAATTATTCTTGTTTTCAGATGAGGAAATTGTGATTAATTGAGAGTAAGTGGTGACTTACTTCAAATCGCACAGATCAAAAGAGACAAAGCAGGGACTTGAAGTTATTGCCATCTAACCCCAAAGCCTAGGCTCATTACATTTGGCCATGTTGGCTCTGGGTACAACCACCTGCATTAACAGACAGGAATTAAATGAAAATTTGATAACCTCTCAACTTTTCAGAAGCCATTTTACGAAATTAAGGAAAGAAGGTTCAGGGAGGAAGGAAGAAATACAGGGAGGGCGAAGGATTGGAGAGAACGAGGGAAGGAAGGAGTCATAAAGGAAGAAGCAAAGAAAAAAGTAAAGATGCAGAAGTGAAACTAACATATATCTTAACTCCCTTATGTACAAAAGGAGGTATACTTTTAACGACTTTATTGAGATATAATTGACATGACACTGTGCATAATTAATGTGTATAATTTTATACATTTGACACTGAAAAAGTATGATCACAGTCAGTTTGATGAATACAAGTACATCATCACTACCAAAATTTTTCTTATCCATGTAAGTGAGGATCTATTTCTGGAGTCTCTATTTTGTTCTGTGTGTCTATCTTTATACCAATACCACAAATGTATTGACTACTGCAGCTTAATAATTTTTTGCAGATATTTGCAAATTTTTGCAGATTTTTCTTCTGACATAAATCATTTATAATTTACTGAGACTGTTTTAGGGCCGAGAGTATGATGTATCTTGATAATGTTCTACATGCCTTTAAGCACCTAAGGAATGTGTTTTCTGTTGTTATCTAATGTCATCTTCTGTAAATGTCATTAGGTAAATTGGTTGGTAGTGTTCTAATCTTTAATATCCTTACTGATTTTCTCTCTGTTTGTTGTATTAAGAGACGGTTATTTAAATTTCTGTCTAAAACTGTGGATTTTCTGTATTGCTTTGCAATTTTCTCATTTCTTGATTTATGAAATTTGAAGTTCCATTGTTAAGTGCGTTAATGTTTAGGATGTTGGCGTAGTAGCTATAATTGCTTATTGTTCTAATGGTTGCTTTAGGGTTAATACAGCTTTAATTTATCAGCTGACTTTTCAGTGAAATTATACCACTTCACATATAGTAAAAGAGCCTTACAACAGTACTCTGTGACTTCTAACCTCCTGACTTTGCTTTATTATTGTTATACATTTTACTTTTACATGTTTTATCAACCTCATACAGCCTCATTGCTTTTTTTGTTTAAACATATGTTTATCATTTAAAAAGTTTAAAAGAAAAGAAATCATATTCATTTACCCACAGAGTTACTATTACCAGTGTACTTTTTTTCCTTTGCGTAGTGTCATATTTTTGTCTGGTATCATTTTTTTTCCTGCCTGAAGGACTTGTTTTAATAATTCTTATAATATGGCTTTTCTGGGGATGAATTTTTTCAGTTTTTGTATAGCTGAAGAAGATTTTATTTTATCTTAATTTTCGGAATATATTTTCACTGGGTATACTATAGGTTTATTGTTTTTTTGTGTTATTTTTCTTTTGTTTCAGTAGTTTATAAAGATGTTACTCTACTGTCTCTCACTTCCATTGCTTCTGATGAGAAAATATGGTGTCATCCTTACCTTAGTTCCTGTGTGTGTGTGTGTGTGTGTGTGTGTGTGTGTGTGTTCCTTTTTGCTAGATATTTTTAAGATTTTTATTTTTAGCCTGGTTTTGATCAATTAGATTATAATATAGATTAGTGTCATTTTTCTTAATACTTCTTGTGCTTGGGGGTTCATTGAGCTTTTTCATTTAGCCATAATATCTTCAAATATCTCTTCACATTCCCCAGATGGACTCTAATTACACATACATTAGACTACTTGATATTATCCCACAGTTAAGCGATACGTTTCTCATTTGCTTTCATTATTCCCTTATCTCTGTGTTTTATTTTAGAAAGGTTTATTGCTGTGTCTTTAAGTTCACTAATCTTTTCTTCTGCGATATTTAATTTACTATTAATTCTATACTTAAATTTTGTATCTCAGACAGTAGTTTTTATAACTAGAAATTCAACTTTGGTCATTTTTATCTTTCATGTATCCTAGCTTTTAGAACATATGGAATATAATTATAAGTTACATTAAATACACTCATCTCTTATCCTAATAGCTGTGTAAGTTCTGATTGATTTAATTATTCATGAATGGTTGTATTTTCCTGCTTTTTGGCATGACTGGTAATTTTTAATTGGATGCTATACATTTTACCCTTTTGGTATTGGATATTTTTTATTTCACATAAATATTCTTGAAGTTTGTTCTAGAATACAGTTGATTAATTTGTAAGTACAGACAATCTCTGACTTATGATGGTTGGACTTATAACTTTTTGACTTTACTGTGTGTGAAAGAGGTACACATTTGGTAGAAACCATCCTTTGAATTTTGAATTTTGATCATTTCCTGGGCTAGTGATATATGGTATGACACTCTTAATGCTAGACTGTAGCAGAGAACCATAGCTCCTAGTCAGCCATGCAATCATGAGTGTAAACAACTGATACTCTACAGTTTTGTATTAAATGCATTTTGGATTTATGATATTTTCAACTTAAAATGAGTTTATTAGGACATAACTGCATCATAAGTTGAGGAGTATCTGCAGTTTTATTCTTTTATATCTTGCTGTTACAGTTTTTTAGGTAGGACTGGAACAGTGTTAATCTTACGTCTAATTATTTCCTACTACTGAGCCAAGCCCCTTTTGTGTACTCTATCCAATGACCAATGAATGTGGTGGGAATAGATACTATGTCCAGCCCTCTGTCAGTGCCAGGTACTGCTCTTGTTAATACTTTAGTTGATTTCCCCCAGATTTGTGTATTTTTGTCACAACATACTGTGTTTCCCTGAAAATAAGACATAGCTGGACAGTTTTAATGAGACTTTTGGAGCAAAAGTTAATATAAGACCCGGTATTATATTATATTATATTATATTATATTATATTATATTATATTATATTATATTATATTATATTATATTATATTATATATTAATTATATTAAAGACCTGGTATTATATTATAGTAAAATAAGACCGGGTCTTACATTAATTTTTGCTCCAAAACACGCATTAGGGCTGATTGCCCAGCTAGATCTTATTTTGGGGGAAACACGTTATACACTAATTAGTTCTCAACTGAATTCTTAAGAGTTGATCTCTAAAATATCTACTGTCTCTCACCATGCAGATTTCTTCTCTTTCATACTCTAGTTTATTACACTCCAATTTCCATCTCCTCATCTCAGGGACTCTTCTGGTCTGTATCTGAGTTCCCAGTTCCCATTCCCTACTTTACAACCTGAAAATTATCTCAAGCTTTTAAGCTGGGACAATCATAGAGTTCATATTATTTGTTTTTGTTTCTCAGATATCACTACTCTTCTTTATATAATGTGCAATGTTTTGAAAATATTTTGGTTGTTTCAAGCAGGAGTATAAATCTAATTTTGTTATTCCATCTTGATTGGAAGCAGAAATGTATCCATGGCAGTATTCATATAAAGGAAATGACCAGTAGTACCAAGAACATTTTGTGTGGGAGTATGACTACTGCAATGCAGAAAGGAAAAATGTCTCAAAACATACCCCCTCCTTCAACCTTCTGTTAAAATGCTATTTGCAAAAATATCTATGCTTTCTGTTATGAATTCTACTTTTTATAGCCAATTAAAAAAATTATTGGGAAATATTGGGGAACAGTGTGTTTCTCCAGGGCCCATCAGCTCCAAGTAGTTGTCCTTCAATTTAGTTGTGAAGGGTGCAACTCATCTCCAAGTCCAGTCGCCGCTTCCAATCTTTAGTTGCAGGGGTCACAGCCCACCATCCCATGTGGGAATTGAACTGGCAACCTTGATATTGAGAGCTCACGCTCTAACCAACTGAGCCACTGGCCGCCCCAAGCCAATTTTTTTATTGTAGGATAAATTACTGTCTTTTACTTAAAACTATTTGAAGTATAGGAAAGAGCAATTGGAGTGTTTTGGACACTGATGTCTGGATCCAACATTACCAACTTTCTGAATTCATGATCCAGAATGTCATTTGTCATCTGTCTACAAGCCCCATTGTCATCACCTATAAAATGTTGATAATAGCACCTGCTTTGGTCACCTTACAGGACTAAGAAAGCATTTAGTTTATAAATGTAAGCAATCTTTCAAATTATAAGTATTATATCAGTATAGGCATTATTATTACAATTATGCTTTTGGGAGTCTTAAACTTGAAAGACTGAAAAATTACAGCTCTCTCTCTTTTTCCTTTTTTGTCTTCAGGATTATTTCTTTGACACATTGTCTCAGGCCTGTAGGGACTCACTTACATGTGAAATACTACACCTTATTCTTTGAGATGTGCAATGGAGTAATAGAAAGACTATTGGACTCTAAAATCAAGTAAATCTAGATTACACCTAGACTATTTGCTATTTACGCCCACTCTCTTTGCTGTTGTGTCTTCTTGAGGAAATTATTACACCACTCAGTTTTCTAAGGTCTAAAATGAG
Source organism: Rhinolophus sinicus (assembly GCF_036562045.2). Lineage (NCBI taxonomy): Eukaryota > Metazoa > Chordata > Mammalia > Chiroptera > Rhinolophidae > Rhinolophus > Rhinolophus sinicus. The sequence continues at coordinate 112,898,589 of NC_133756.1, forward strand.
AACAGTAATATCACCTTTGTCAGGTTTTTGTAAGGAGAGAATATGATGAATTGTATGAAGAACTGGTATATTGTAAGCATTCAATAGAAGTTATTCTAACATGTTACCACTATCCTATTAAAAAGCCATGTGGACATAGTTCCATTCTAAAGGAGTAGTTTCTTCTCTAATCAAAGCTCAGTACTCAGATACCAAGCCTGTCATATCTTATGATTTCCTATCCCCAGTGTTTTACATCCAATCAGTTCACCAAATATTCCAACGTATCTTCCAGGCTTTCTGCTCCTACTGCCACTGTCTTCATTTCAATTTCATTGATAACTCAGTTTCCTGTCTTCTGTGTGTTACTAGAACAGTAGCCTAACTTATGTCTCTCCCTAATTAATTTTCTCTGCACCAATCTACGTATTATATTTAGCCCCACATCCTGATAGTATATTTCTAATCATAACACTTTATTCCTAGGAAATCTTTAATCATTCACTTTTAAACACTGAATGAAATCCAGATTGTCTATACAGGTAACTTCCATACAGGAAACTTCAACATACCTCTTCCCATATACCCCAGTTCACTCTAGACTCCATTCATTCTGGGCAGTCTTTCTCAAACATGTGTGGTAGTCTTTACCTTGATCATGCTGTTCAAGTTATACCTTCCTGTATTTTTTCTCACTGCCGTCTATCAAATTTTTCCCATTATTTGTAATACTGTTCAAATAACAATTTGCACAACTGTCTTATGTCAGCCATTGTTCTGAAAACATTTTATCCATTATAATCTAATCCTTATCACACGGTATATAAAATATAACATCATCCATGCTCATTTTTAAACAAAAAAACAATGCACAGTTAAGTACCATTTTTACATCAATTAGCAAGTGAGAACTAAACAGTGTTCTGAAAAATCATGTGCTGCAAAAACACCCAACTGCCTCTGATCAACTACACAAAATCACCTCTGCTCAAATACTAGTTTTTCTTGACACTCAATTCTTCTCTGCCTCCTGATTTCAATTGTTCCTTGTTCTTTGAATTCTATATCATTTCACAATCAGCCTTGTACTTTACCATATGTGTCCGTGACCTCCTTTATAGAAACTCTAATTTTTTCCAAAGGCTGAGACCATGTCTTTTTTGTGGTTAATAACTCAGATTTTTTATCAAGCTGATCTGGATTCAAGTCACAGCCTTTTTATTTAGTAGTTAATCCATCTTGAACAAGTTATTTACTCTAAACTTCAATTTCCTTATCTGTAAAATGGGATTGATAGTAATACCCAGTTTATTAAGATAGTGTAAAGATTGAAAGTGATTGTGCATGTAAAACACTAATCATATTGTCAGGCATATATTAAGAGTCAATGCCTTTAACAATTATTATTAATAGCATTGATGCCTATTTATTTCTTTAGTATTAGAATACTTCCTTCTTCTAACAACTCTCCTTCATATGGTGGTGGTGTATGGGAACACAATGATTGATCTAAATAGAAGGGGTCTGAAATTAGCCCTGACATCTTTGACCTTACCAATGTTCCTCCAGATGTTGGATTTCATTCCCAATTTAATGTTAGGTGGCCCCTTTCAGCTGTGAGCACTAATCAAGGTGTGAAAAAGCATCCCAGGGCCCAAGCTCAGGTCAAAGGCTTGGATGCTGAGTCATCACTGCCTAGTGCTGGGAGTAGGAGAAAAGCCACTTTAATTGGCATTTTACTTATATGAAGTCTGTAGACTGTGAATGGCACATGGTAAAAATAAATATATCGCCAGTTTAGTATTCACAATCTTTATTAGTGGTTTTCAAAGTGTGGTCGGTCCCCTCTGGCAGCAGCAGCATAATTTAGTAGATTGTTAGAAATGCAAATAATTGAGCTCCATCCCCCAGGCCTACTGAATGAGAAACTCTGGGAATGAATGGGTCAAGCAATCTGCATTTTAACCAGTCTTCCAGAAGATTTTGAAGCTCTGAAAGTAAATATCATAATCATTATCATTCCCTGAAGAAAACCAGGGTCCAGAGAAGTTTTGTCACTGCCAGAAATCACACACCACCAATGATGAAAATGGGATCCAGCCTCAGGTCTGCGTGACTCCACAATTCACATTTTTCCACTCTGACAAGCTGCCTCCAGAGGCAAAGTCCAAAAACAGGCCACCTGGTTCAGGCAAAGTTCAGGCCATGAGTTGGATCATAAATGAGAATTTGAGGTACTATTTCCTAACAGATGGCTCTCAGGCGGTTCTATGGATAGGGTACTCTGGCCTTGGCCCTGTGGGGCCTCCCATAGGTGATGCTTAGGACTGACTGGTGCCTGAGGAAGATGGTACAGATGCCCGAGAGCCAAAATGAATGACTAAGACCATGCATGTGCTGAGTGTGCAAGCTCATTACTGGCATAGGGTCTGTGATGGTTCTAGGCTTTGATGAAATGAGCAAAAATAGCCTTACTCCAAGAAGACTTTTTGAATTACTGAAATGTCCCTATTCTTCAAAAGACAGAAGACTTTTCAAGTACAACAGGTGCAAGAATCTTCATTCTGGAATATCTACATAATTCTCTGTGACTGCTCTCTCACTCCCTCAGTCCTCTGTTCAAATCAATAGGCTACTGCATCAATAGGGCTTTCCCTGAGACACCTCATAAAAATAAATCTAATAAAAACCTAACAAACCTAAATAAACAAGCCGCCACTCCATCTTTTATAATGCTATCCTCCTTTCTGGTCTTATTTTTCTCCCAGCATATATTCCCACTTAATATAGCACATATTTACTTGCCAATCGGTTAATGTTTCCCTCTTACAGCATTCTTATATCCCGGTCTTCCCAAACTCATTATACATACAATTATGACTTCCCTCTGTACATAATGCTTTTGACTAGACTGTCACATAATTGACAGCCTATTAATTAAAGCAAATCTGAAGTAAAATCTTTGAGACTTTAAACTTCATTCAAAAATATAGGTTTAAACAAGGAAAAAAAATGGAGAACTCTGAAAAGAGAGTCTGGCTCACATATATGATGCCCTTTTAAAGCCCCAGTTTCTAGACAGAAGCTTTTTGAATTTTCTTTCATGTTGTAGATTGAATCTTGGAAAAAAAAAACACAAAAAAACAATTCAACTATTACACACCTCATACTTTTATATAAGCTAAGTATATAAAGATAAATAAGGCAATGAAACATAACCTTGTACTCAAAGTGATGATTTCCTAGGCAAAAAGATAAATGATTAACAAGATGACGTCATATGTGCTAGGGTAGAGGGTAAAACAATATGACCTGTGAGTTCAGAAGAGGATCACCTAAACCAACAGAGACATGGGGTGATCCAGATTTTCCTGAAAGAGGCATGGCAAGCTAGTTCTGAACTCATATAATCTGTACTAATATGTCTTGCATAAAACCACCTAGTCAAATGTAAATTCTAGACCTAAATGCTCCCAGAGAGCTAAGGTGTAGTAAATAAACTTTTAGAAGCCATATAAAAGCCTTTCATCAGCTGGCAGGTAGAGATAGCCCTGAAGCCTGGCTCCCCCTCTTTTTCCTTCGATTGCTTTAGGCAAAGCACTCTCCATTTCTTATTCTTTTCTGTAGATGCTGTTGATAAGATCTTCCTACTATTAAATTAGACAAAACGACTTATACCCAAATTATCCATGACCTGAAAAATACTTCAAAGTTGTGTGACAAAAAAATATCAGCTCCATGTACACATGGTCTGAGAATTTTCCCACCCGAGTAGCTGACACAAATTATTGTTTTGAAATGGGTATGAATCCTGATCACCAAGAGCACCAAGAAACATGCTTTTGGCCTTAGTGTAAACACTCAAAGTGTTTTCAGTATGAAAATTTATAATAATAGATCCTTTTTTGATATTTAAAATACCTGTCAATTATTTTAAAATATAAAAATGTAAATAGTAAAAATGAAAATCACCAATACTATCACCACTGTGATATCACACCCTTATTAATATTTTCCAATTTTAATAACAAAGTATAGTTCCATGTTAATGCTGCCTTCATTCTACTTAAAAACCTGACAGGTGAAAATATTTCTCGATATTACTTGACACTGTATTCATTTGGTACTAATGAAGGTGGACTTTTTTTCATATGCTTATTGATCATTTGTATTTCTTTTCTTCCTTTGACCACTTTTTATTTCTGTCTTTAAATGTTTTGTTGAGGCCATTTTTTTTGTTTACCCCAATATTGAATTTTGTCATATATTTAGAAACATTTGTATATATGTGTTTGTATTGTTCCTTATCTTTAAATTTTAATTATAGTATTTTATTGGCTCACAGAAGTTTCACACTTTATTTGGCAATTTATTTTTCAAATTTTTCTACATGGTATGTTTTTTTTTCCTTTAAAGCTCAGTAATGGCCACATTAATACATATTTACTTATATTTTATTCTTTATTGTTTTGTGAACTGATTTAATTCTTACGTTCATTTGGAATTTATTGGTAGGGATCAAACAATTTGTATTTGAATAATGATTAACCAACTGTCATAGCACCATTTATTGAGTAAGTCACATTTCTCAAGTGAATTCAAATTTTCTTTGATTCTTAGAATCTTTTAGTCATTTCCATGGGAATCAGGGAGATTGGTCAGTTAGAGGAGTAGGTCAATATATCATCTCACTCAGAAGAACTTGCTGAATTTTTAAACTGATTTGCATAATACTGTGTTCTCTCTAATTTCCCAAACATCTGCAGGCAGAGCATGGCCATTAAACAGCTCAGCTGAACGACTGCATTAAAAAAATTTTGTTGCAAAAGCTTAATGAAGTTTAATTATGAGATAATTTAAAAACCGAATTTTATGAAGTTTTCTTTTTACTTTAAGAATAAAAGACAATATTTGAAAGGTTATGTTACATCTTTGATATCCAAGTTGAGCTGAAGCTTTGATTTGAAAGTCAGTCAGGAAAGTGAAAAGTATGTCACCTGTGTTTGCAGGTAATTATATCTAGGAAAATTCATTTGTAAACCTACCCTGTTGTTTCACCATATCAAAAGGTTTGGGCATAGAGAATTGGTTAGCTATCTTAACTAGGAAACAAAGATATAGAGATTGCTTATTATGTGACATTCCACTTACATACTGAAGGTTGAGAAGTATTTGTGTGATCTGTGAGTCCTGTGGTTGGGTGAATCTACAAGTTTGCACTCTGAATCCATGTCTACATAGAATTCCTGAAAGTTTTATTTTATTTTTTAGTTAGTTTTTTTCAACTGAGTTATTTAAAAGGTTTATTATCCTTTTAAAAATCTTTATAAAATTAATGTGGTGACATTAGTTAGTAAAATTATACAGGTTCCAAGTGTATATTCCTATAATATATCATCTATATATTGCATTGTGTGTTTTAGAAATTGAGGGGTGGGGAGATATTGCACTCAACCAATAGTTAGAAGGCTTGGTGTCTTGTTGAGCATTAACATTAAGAGTTGTGGCCTTGAATAAGTTATTTTGTGTCTTTGTGCCTCAGTTTCCACATATGAAAAATGAGATAATTCACAGGGCTGTTTTAATTAAATGAGATTACATATGTTAATCTTGCCAAGAAAAGAACAAATTGTTTTTCAAAGGCAAGTCAAACCACTTACCCTTAGCAAGAGTTATCAGTTAATATAGCATCTACTACATGCCTGGCACTGTGCTAAGCAATTGACATGAATGGATGTATTTGATATTAAAATGTCTTGTCAGGTAGGTACAGTTATTGACCGTATCTTATAGATGAGGAGAGGAAAATGAGGTTCAGAGAGCTTAAGTACCTTAAGTAATCATGTAACATCAAAGCCTGTAACCCAACATCTTGCACCTAATTGTCAAGCTACTGTGCCCAAATTTACAAGATTTGTAAATGGCATTCCACTGATAAGATAGTAGCCCTGTTTACTTCAAAAGCGTGGGCATGTTTCTATGGGCAAGTACCAGCTGTATAAAGAACATTTATGCAACCTCCATTCTGGATTGTCATCATTTTAGATAACAGGAGAATAAAGGTATTGGGTGGTATTTTAGAGGTCATGGTCATGTCACCACCATGACTTTGTGGAATAGTTAAACCTAGATATGGGTAAGGAAGGGGTCTGACATTGTAAATTCAGGATGGAGTTGTTTGTAGCAGTCACTTTTGAGACAGGTTAGTTAGCATGTCGTTAGGTAGACATGGATGTCCCTGGTGGAATAAACAGACAGCCATATCCTAAAACTCTAGGTTTTGAAATCACTCCTTCACTCCAGGACATTGTATAACAAGGCATTGAGGTTAATCATAAAATTACTTTTTGCCTGACAAACGGAGATCTGATAGATAAGAGTGGGTTATTTTGCTAAGTCCTTCAGGATGGGCAAGCAGAACAAATCAGTAGACAGATTTAATTAAAAGGTTCCAGCTCCCCTTCCCAAAATAGACAAGGGAAGGTATAAAAGTAAAAGCTTTTGCCTCAGTCACTGGGCACCCCCATTTGGGACCCCCTCCCGCTCAGGAGCTCTGACCCTTTGCTTTCAATAAACTATCCTCTTTTTAAAACTTTTTGCCTTTCCTGGGTCCATGTTTCCATTCTTTGATCTCATGAGACACGATCCCGGCACTCACTCAAAAGTCCTCTACATCATTTGGGGACTCACAGAGAAATATTCCTACTACACTTTAACCCTGCTTGAAGGTAAGCCCTGAATTTACAAAGGCATAGCTTACCTTCCTCCAATGACAGATCAATTGTAGATATTGTCCCAGACTGGAGGAAAGTCTGGCACTGATAAATATAGGCTTTGAAGTTAGATTAGACTTTGGGGACAACTCTGAATCCAACATTTACTAGATGTAGGAACTAGGGCAAGTTATTGATTTATATGTCTTAGTTGTTTGTGTGTAAAATGGGGCTAATGATAATAATTATTCTATAGAATTGTATATGATATGAATTATACTACAGGGAATTTTCCTAGCATATATTATTTGTTTTCTGTTTTTTGTTTTTTAATGGATAGCTAGAAAAAAGGAGCTGAGATCAGTTTTTAAAAAGCCAGGGGGTCAAAAGATATGGTAATGGAAGGAGAACTGACTCTGGGTGGTGAAGACAAAAATGCAATATATACATGATGTATTCTAGAAATGTACACTTGAAACCTATGTAATTTTACTAACCAATGTCACCCCGTTAAGTTTAATATAATTTTTAAAAATGTGCTAATGGTAGTATCTACTCACAGGGCTTTTGTAATGGCTAAATTAGAATAACATAATTCTCAGTAAATGTTACATGTTACTATTGATAAAAAAAGGCAGACTCATTTCTTTATTTGATTATTTTAATGTGATTGAAGAGTTTACTATTTGTAATAACATTTTGGATGTCTTAATACCATAAAGACTGCTGGGTCATCAATTTTCTCTGGCCTAGAGCAAACAATTTATTTTAGTTCCAAAACAGTTTATAGTTGATTACTAGATTTGATTGTCTACATTTTAATTATTAACTGAGTTCCTTATGGTGGTTTATACAAGTGAAATATGATAAAATAGTACTTATGCAAAAGTGTTGTTTGAGGATTAGGATAACACATGCAAAGGATTTACTAGGGTACTGTGCACAAAATAAATGCTCTATGAATATTAGCTGATCTCATTATTATTATTACTATTTCATGCTTCCTTACCTTCCCTCTTGAAAGGCCTAACAAATTTAGATGTCTTTGATTACAATTAATTTGTATTATAATCATGGAATGAAAGGATCTTTGAGATAGAAAGGATCTTCAAAACTGTATTCTGGTTTATAGGTGGAAAAGCTGAGGTCCAGAGATGCATTGCAATCGGCCAATGCCATCCAAAATAGTCAGGGGCAGCATTGTGATATTACCCAGAACCACTGAGACCCAGAGACCTTTGAACAACACCTTTAACAGTACTCTTTGGAGACTCAGTCACGGAAGTTTTGCTTCCAATTCTTAAAATCTTAGACATGGTAACGATAGGTTCTAGTTCCCAAGGGAGGAATTAATCCTATTGCCCAAGGGAAAGTTGATGGCTATTCCACGATAGAGGAATGAGAGTTATGCCTGGGATCCAAGTACACATCTCAGTACTCCCAGATCCAAAAATAATAATGTATGAAGAACTGTAAGTCAATAAAGAGAGCACCACAAAGGACTTCGAGCCTGAGGAAATAAAGGTTACCCCATCAGGTTAAATACTTTCACCAACCAATTTCCAGCAAAACACAAGAGGAAGGAGAAAAGTATGTGGATTAGGACCCTATGATTATCAGACTAATTTTTGTAACCAGTTATAAATCAGAGAACATAGCTGGGTTTATTGTCCCCACTTCCACGCCATCTCCACATATAATCTTCTCCCCTGCTTCCTTAGTAGAGCACAGAGATAGTGGCTAGTTTTACACTGGAAATTTCAATAATTGATAACTGATCCCCTACACAACCTAATGATTTGATATATGTAGACAATAGTCTGTGGATATGCTGGAAAAAGGGATGATTCACATCCTGAGTGGGACAGAGCTGGAGAGTGCAAGCTTTCATCATGGTTCTCAAAACGGCATGTACTTTATAACTTATAAATTGTTTATTTCTGGAATTTTTAATTATTAAAAAAATATTAAATTTATTGAGGTGACATTGGTTAGTCAAATCATACAGGTTCAAGTGTACATTTCTATAATACATCATCTATATATTGCACTGTGTGTTCACCACCCAGAGTCAATTCTATTTAATATTTTAAGATTGTGGTTGACCACAGGCAACTGAAAACACAAAAATTGAAACTGCAGAAAAGGAGGGGGGGGCAACTGTATGTTGCAAAATGATTAATAAATTTATTTAAGATCGATCACCTCACATAGTTACAGATTATTTTTCCTTGTGATGAGAACTTTTAAGATTTACTTTCTTAGCAACTTTTAAATATACAATACCGTATTGTTAACTATAGTTATCATGCTGTACATTCCATCCCCAGAACTTATATTACTGAACATTTTTATATTTTGACCACCTTTGCTCAATTTTCCCACTTCCCACCCCCTACCTCTGATCTGTGCAACCATCAGTGTGATCTGTGCTTCTATGAGTTTATTTATTTTGTTTGTTTGTTGTTTTAGATTCTTCTTATAAGTGAGATCAGACAGTATTTGTATTTCTCTGTCTGACTTATTTCACTTAACATAAGGCCCTGAAGGTCTATCAATATTATCACAAATGGCAGGATTTCCTTCTTCTTTATGGCTGAAGAGTATTATATACATCCATTCACCTGTTGATGACAGTGAAATGGCTGGATCATATTGTAGTTCTATTTTTAATGTTTTGGGGAATCTCCCTACTATTTTCCATAGTGGCTGTATCAATTTATATTCCCACCAACAGAGCACAAGGCTTACCTTATCTTCACATTCTCATCGGTACTTGTTATCTTTTATCCTTTTGCAGATAGCCATTCTAACGGTTTGAAGTGGTATTTCATTGTGCTTTCTTCACTATCTAAAGATTGCTCTTTGGTTTGGCTCAAGGGAGGCAAGAACAGAAAATCAAAGATTGGGAAAAGAGAGAAATTAAGATATCTATTTCTCCTACTCTCTCCCTCTTTAACCATAAGAAAGCAATGACTTTACAAGGACAGTGGCTGTTTTCTTCTACCTGTGACCACAGTTCCTATCATGTGCTTATACTGTCATGGTCACAGCTGTCAGATTGCAGCAACTCTGTTCCTTTTCCTTGTTCTTTCGGTCATCCAATTGGGTGCAAATGGCTCTCTAATATAGCTAGTGCTTGGATGCTTAACCACCCCCTGTGGACTTCCTTATTTCTTTCCACAGCTTTATAAACATTTCCATCTTTAAACCTGTTCAATTATTATCATTATTGTTATTATTTTAGCATGCCATCTGTTTCTTCCTAGATCTTACCTAATTCAATAGAGGTCTAATTTTAGAGAAGTAATGAGAAATAACCCATTGTTATAATACAAGCAGAACAGGCAATAGAGACGCCAAGCATGATATAGTGAAATAAAATACCTGGGTTAAGATTTGGTTCTCAATATCTTATCCCGTCTTAACAATTTAGACTACATTTCAAGTGAATAGAGTTCTACGCATATACCTATCCTCTGTCCTAACTGACATAATTATTCTATCCCCTCTACTTGCCAAAATCTAATATATGTCCACATTTCAGTATCTTCCAGCATCTTGATAAGGTTTCCATATTTGTGTGAGAGTCTTCCAATGATGCAGTAAGGATCCTGAGCATAGATTGATAAACACAAGGGAACCATTTTAAATTCTTAACAAAGGGAAGATACTAGGGAAGTGATGTTTTAGGTAGATTCAGAGCGCTCCCATCTAACATAAATTTCCCCAAAGTACTCAGCAATAAACCTATTTATGATAAAATAACTAAATCATTTGCGAATATTTAAAGGTAACATTTAGAAGCTTGTAACTTATCAACTAAGAGCATTTGCTAGTCAACTGCTGATAAAAATGTCACATTTCACGTGAGAAATAAAGAAACTTTAAAACAAATTTTCTTTACTGATCAGATTTCTTTTCGTTTCTCTTAAAATATGCTTTCAGAGATCTTTGTGAATACCAATAAGCAAGATGAAATTAATATTTCATGATCTGACAATTTTTTTAACATTGAAAAGGGCATCTTTATCATTTTTATGCCAACACAGCTAATTAAAACTTGTATTTTTCTTCATAATAAAATATGATGATATTATAGGCAAATATTCCACCAGTGAGATGAATCTACTGTTGTGCACTGTAGTGTTTTTTTTTTAATTCTATTTGGGTATGTATTTATATAATCCATTTGAGCCTGAAATAAACTTTACGGGTCTCCACCACTTCCCCATCCCCCCAAAAAAAGATAGCAAGGGGATAGAAACACACACACAAACAATATTATTCTTAAAACTTGAGAACTGCAGGGCCATTTTGTTTATTTAATTTAACAAAATATCATTTATTAAAGAATAAACAATAACATGGCTCTAAGAGCTGGCCTTTCATTTATTCCATTGTAGTTATTGGTACATTTTAACTACACATGTTCGTGATATTCATAGTCCTTTCCTTCCTGCCTTCCCCTTTCAAAATGCTAGGGCTTTAAATTACTGAACAAGAGCTAGGAAGCAAGATGGGGCTATTAGATTTAGCATCATATATTTTCCCAAGTGGTATACACAGCACTTTTTAAATATGTATGCAGCCCGTTTTAGACTGTAATCTCTTTTCAGTTATTTATACCACTGACGGGCTGTAGATCCTTATTTCTGACAAAATAATTTAATGCTGTGACACAAGCCCCAGATTTACAGCTTCCACTGTTGGCCCTAGAGTTCCATTCCACTTCTCCGATACAGTGAATTCAGGGGAGTTGCAGAAGGGAATTTCATAAGATGCTTGTTTTTTTCTTTACAGTAAATTTTTGCAGACTCAGTGTTAACTTCTTTGCCTTTAGAGAAATGCTTTAACCCTAGGTTTTGAAGGCCATTTCGTAGTCTGTGATTTTTCCAAAATTGACATTTCACTTTAATTATCTACCCTACTTCACATGTCATTAGCTGAAGGTTTATATGACCATGCACATATCATTTAACCTCTGTAAGCATGCATTTTCTCATTTGTAAAATGGAGTTAAATACCTACTCTACGGGTTGTTTTCAAGAAAAATGAGTTTTTGAATGTGAGGCACTTAGAATGGTGTATGGCACATACCAAAGGACAGTATAATATAGCATTTAATAGTGTGGGTTGTAAAGTTGTAGGGTATGCACTACGCAATTTCAGGGACATCTTTCCCATACATCATGATGAGGATGGTGTCTTCTGGAATCATGCAATGTGATAGCACTGCCTTTGACTCAGAATTCCAAGAATTTATCCCAAAGAAAAAAGTGCAACAAAATACATACATATACAGAGAGAGAGAGAGAGAGAGAGAGAGAGAGAGAGAGACAGAAAGACAGAGAGACAGAGAGAGAGAGAGAGACAGAGAGCCGTGTGCCTCAGTATCACTTGAATAAATAAACAGGAACAATTTAAATATTTACTAAAGGAGAACTGCTTAAATAAATAAGGTTGCATACAAACAATGAAATACATACACTGCACCTGTTGCAAAAAAAAATGCAGCATAGCTTATACTGACATTCTATAATATGTTAATTAACAAGAACAAATTGCAGAAGTGTATATGCATCAAGATTCAATATTTTCATTATATATAATAAGTATACAGGGAAATGTTGAATACCGATACGAAACTCTTAAGCAGTAGTTATTTCTAAAGAGTGGGATTACAGATCATTTTACTTTCTAAGTATCAGTTTTTTTTACAATTTTCTAAACAAAAAATATTATATAGCAAAAATGTCAATAAATGCATATCTGATAGTATAGTATTTTGACTTGTCATAGTCTGTTCAGGCTGCTATAACAAAATGCCATGGATTGGGTGGCTAATAACATAAATTTGTTTTTCACAGTTTTGGAGGCCAGGAAGTCCAACATCAAGGTGCTGGCAGATTTAGGAATCCCTCCTTCCTGGTTTATTGGTGGCTATCTTTTTACTGTCTGCTTACATGGTGGAAGGAGTAAGAGATCTCTCTGGGATCTCTTTTATGAGAGCAATAATCCCATTCATGAAGACTCTACCTAATCACCTCCAAAATTCCCCACATCCAAATGCCAGCACATTAAATACTGGGATTTAATACATGACTTTCAGGGGGACATAAACAGTTAGTCTGAACTACTACTGACAACCCTTTAATTAATATTTATTACCTAAAGGTTAAAGCCCAGGACCATCATAAATTGTACACTTGCCTCCCTGTCCAGAATTTTCTGCCATTATTAATCTTTCCACACATTACCCAGTTATAGAGAATAATCATAGTTCCCAGTAATCGTATCGTTGGATAACTTGATGTTTTTGTTTGTGCTGATTGATCTGCCTAAAATGCATATCTCTGTGACAGACTTTATTACAATTGTCTATTTGTGTATATCTATATCTATATCTATATCTATATCTATATCTATATCGATCTATCTATAAATTTTGACCTACTTGAGAAAAAATAACTAACAGAGGAACTAGTAAATAATAATCCCTAAATAAATACACATTAAACTAAAAATAAAAACTGTACTAATATTTGGGGGAGGGGGTGACATTGATAGGCCAAGATAAGCTCAAAAAGAATTCCACTCAGTATTATTTTATAAACTGAATCTTGACCTGTGTAGTAGCAATTTGAAAGAATATTCATTGCAAATCATGTTCAAGCAGATAATATGTGATTATTATTAAATACATGACATTACAATAATTCAGCACTTTTGGATGATTAATATTTTAATGGTATGCCAGATACATGCAGAGATATAAATAAAGAACATGAATTGTTACATGAATACAGAAATGAGAGAATAAGTTTCTTGAATAAACCTCTTACAGAGAAGGCTGGAGATAAAAAACGCACCAAGAGATGGAAGATTGGACAGAAATAATGTAGGAAAATAATTAGACAAAAATAATGTAGCTTTAAAAAAAGAAAATGTAAGATAGATGATTGAATTTCAGATTGCTGTGTAAAATAATACAGAGGATGTATTATAGACTGTTCTTGGGGATCTTTTAATTAAAATACCAGCAGAAGCTTTTATGGTAGTGCTTCATCTCTTGAAATAGATCTATTTAAATAGGTGCCATATTATTTGGGACTGTTTTGATTATTTATAATAAAAACCAGTTCTAGCTCCTCTTGATGATGTACCTATCGTCTTAAAAAAAAAAAAAAAAACAGAAAAGAAAAGAAAAGAAAAAAGAAAAAAAGAGACAGCCAGTCCTCGAATGGACTCTTTATTTCAGTTCCAAATTTATTGGTAAGAGCCTATTTGGCCAACATAAATCTGATGTCCAGTTGCATTCATTTAGCTGGACTAGTGAGGTTAAACGATGTTTTTAGAACATTTATTCTGAGCACATATAGCTGTAGACATAAAGTTTGAGGTGGGTACTATTCACAGAAAAATGTAGAAGGAAGAGATTCCAACTGATATTCACTGCTAAACCCAGAGAGAGGCATGAAAAATTCCAGATAATTTCTCCTGGATTGCTGTTTTGTGCACATTCGTGTATTCGTTCATTCAACAACTTATTCACGCATCCATCCAACCATCTAGCCATTTATTCATTTATCCTCAAACTATGTTTGATGGCTGGCATTGTCATGAATGCTATCTGTAATCATTAAGACATAGCCCAGTCATTTAGAAGCTTACAGACTGGAAGGGGGTATAGACATTTTGATACAAGTTAGGAAGTACTATAATGATTTCTTGGTATACAGCTTAGAGCTGTGGGAGCACAAAGGAAAGCTTATTAACTTTTGCCAATAAAGTCTATCTAGGGGTAATTTCAGCTAAGCCTTAATGATACATAGGAGTTTCAAAGAGAAGGGAGGGGAAAAAATAACATATGCAAAGCCTATAATGAAACGAAGTGCTTTATAAGTTTAGGAAATGGAGAAAAACTATGGATAATGAGTTTGAAGGTGTAGTAGGAGACAAATAAAGATGAGTTAGTTCCAAATTATTCAGGCATTAGTGTAACATTTTAAGAAATTGGAATTTATCAAAAATTAAAAAGGTGTTTAAGAAGGGGAGGAATTTGATTAGATTAATGTTTAGAAAGAAGCATCTGATAATGATGAGAGTGAACTGGTGGTGTGGTGAAATGAAAGCAGAGTAACCAAACAGGTGACTTTTATAAAAGCTCAGGTAACATATATGAGTGTCCAGACTAAGGAAAACGTAGTATTTACTTTCTCCTAGTAATTAGGTTTTTCACCTAAAAAAGAAAAAGAAAAAGAGCTCTGACTGATGAGGTGTTTCCTAATTAATTAATTGTTCTCTGAAAGATACTTAATTAAATAGTTGTAGGTATCTTTGTAAAGGATGTGGAACAACCAATTAAAATTTTCATTGTGGCCTTTCAAAATTAATTAACCATTAAATGCCACAGACTAACCTGTATCACAGATATTTATGTATAAGAGGGACAAATAATGTTTGAATTTGGGTAAATCATAGTATCTAGCCTATATTCATGTCTCATAAAGAAAACAAAAAGGCAATCTGAGATATACTACAGACCAGAGCTATTCAGTAAAAATTTCAGCGGGGATAAAATGTTCTATGCATTTGCAGATGATAGGGTCACATCTAGCCATAGTAGGCTATTCAACACTTGAAATATACCTGGTACAACTAAGGAACTGAATTTTTAATATTTACATTTTTATTTAACAGTAATTAATTTAAATACAAATTTAAATAATCACATGTAGCTAGTGGCTCCCATATTGGAGAGCAAAACCATAGACCATGAGAAATATGCAGATTCAGCTGGACAATGCTGCAGTGTACTCATATAGCTATGAAGAAGGCAGTGAGAAGCAGCAGAGGAAGAATAGGGTGGACACAGGATGGAATTTTATTCTCAACATAGGGGTGTACTAAGTTGTGACACCTTGGATACACCAGCTCACACGTGGACTTTGGTGTCCTTACATGTACCATAAAGAGATTGGCCATTTAAGCTTCATGTTTCTATTGAAATAGAAGTGATTCATTACGGTTCAACTAAATTAGATAGTATTAAAAATGGCTTATTTTCCTTATTGTTTCATTAATCCTTATGAAATTGCTCTATTCTTATTATAAAATTTTTCTAGAGATGAATTTGAGATATGAAACTCAAGGATATATTTTTAGGTAGGCAAAATTAGGAAGGCAAAATTGTACATTTGGTGAAAGCTGTTTATTTTCAAATTAGTAATTTATATATATCTTACTTTGAAATTGTCCTTTATTGCCTTTCTTTTATCGGTTGTTACCTTCTGGGATAGGCAGCCTTCAAGGTGACTTCCAATGATCTCCAATTTCTACAAGTCATACCCTTGTTGTGTGTCCTTCCACACAGTTGTAGACTCCTGTGTGAATATGACAGAAGTGATGAAAAGCCACTTGTGAGATTAGGGTATAAAACACTGAGGCTTCCTTTCCTCCATCTTGGGCTCTTTCTTACTCTTAGTCCTCTGGAAAGGACCATATGGTGAGAAACAGACATCCAGCCTTCAGCTAGTAAGAAAGGGAGGACTCCAGGTAGCAGGCATGAGAGCGAGTCTTCTTGGAAGTGACTGCTCCAACCTCAGTCCAAGCTGCAAACGATGCAACTTCATTGCAACTTTATTAGACACCTTGAGCCAGAATCACCCAACTTAGCTGTCCCCAAATTTCTGAAACCATGAAATCATGAGAGAGTAAGTGTCTATTGTTTTGAACCACTGATTTTGGGGGTAAGTTGTTATACAGTCATAAATAGCTAATACACCTTTCTTACTATTTTCGTTTTTAACAAATCTTTCACGAGCACTACTCATCATATTAAACTATGTGTAATCCCCCAAATATTTTCCATTCTTTTAGGCCTCCGTAGTTTCTCAAATATCATTCTTTTGGCATGACCATATTTCTTTTTTCAAATATCTCACACACAGTCTCTCTTTCAAGCTCAACTGATGTCCATGTTTGAGAATTCCATGATCTCACCAATCTGAATTAGATGCCCATTGTCATACATGTTTTCATAGAACTATGTGCGTATATCTAACACTAATCACACTGTTGGGTTTATAGTTTTCTACAAAATAAACATTTTATAGTCTTCAATCTATATGTATAACACTCCCTTCACACCGCCAGACCTACTATCCTAAGTAAACTTTAAAAAATAAGTTTGCTCTAGAAAAAATGTCAAATTCAGAAAAAGAAAGGATAGAAAAGTGGTTGCCAGGGGCTAGAAGGTGGGGGAATAGGGAGAGTTTGATTAAAGAGTACAAACTTTCAGTTATAACGTGAATATATTCAGGGGTTTAATGTAAAGCATAGTGATTATAGTTGATAACACTGTATTGTGTAATGAAAATTTGCTAAGAGAGTAGAATTTAAAAGTTCTTACCACCCCAAAATGACAAATATATGAGGTGATGGATGTATTAATTAACTAGATGGAGGGATGGAGAAATCCCTATAAAATGTGCGGGTGTGATAAAAAAAAATATGGTGAATGTTTAAATAAAAATTATTACAGTAAAATACACATTGCTACTAACCCCCCTCAAAATACTCCCCTTCTCTTTGAACACACTTATTCCATCATTCTTGCACTTTCTGAAGCAGTTCTCTTTTCGTGAGTGTCTTTAGTTGAGCTGTCATGGCTGCCTCAATGTCCTGAATCAATTCAAAACGTTTTCCTTTAATGATCATTTTGACTTTGGGGAAGAGTCAAAAGTCGCATGGTGCCAGATCTGATGAATAAGGTGGATGAGGACACACCATAATATTTTTATTTGACAGAAATTGCCATGCCAGAAGCAATGTGTGACATGGAGCACTGTTGTGATGGAGGATAAATTAAAGACACTCACAAAAGAGGACTTCCAGAACTGCTTCAGAAGATGACAAGAATGATGGAATAAGTTGTTAGAAGTGAGGGGGAGTATTTTGAGGGGGATTAATGGCAGTGTGTCTTTTACTGTAATAATTTTTTTATTTAAACATTCACCGTATCATATATATATGATATATATGTGATATATATGTATATATATCACAATGTACATGTTAAATATCTTACAATTTTACATGTAAATTATACCTCAATAAATCTGGAAAATAAAGGGAACTTTGCTCTGAGTTTACCCTCAACTAAAGATTTTGCAAAGTTCAACATCTCTCCACAATCAGTTCAGGAAATTTTATTGGGGTGTCTAATTCACTGTGGACAAAAATGCGTCTGCCTATTATTGATATAGGTTATTCTTTGAGCAACAATTGTTGAACTGCTTTCTTGTTGCTTAATACCAAATATTTTCAAAATGTGTTCCAACAGATTCAAATAATCCTTGATAGCAAAAATTCTTCCCATTCCCACTCTAACAAAATATTTTCCTGTGTCCTTCATCTCTTCAAGACTTCAGAAATACAGATCTTTCCACTTAATATTTGAAGTCATAGAGAAGATGGACTGGACAGAAAAGAATAGCAAACATCAAGCCATATTCCAGAGCTTCTCAAAGTGCTCTGGCCAGGTAGCATAGTAGAGAAGCGTGAAAGCACATCTTTAAGCAGGAATTTAAAATATCGCATGCTCTTTAACATATTTATGTTGTTTTCATGTAAAACATACTTTTCTCATCATTTTCTACCTTTGGATGAAATCGGAGCTTTGGAAATAAGAAACAATTTTTATCATACAATTTTGCAGTTTTTGCATAGTCACCAAAACCCACCTAAAAAAATCTGTTTGTCTTGTTTGTTCTCTATTCTGCAAGGACTGATTTTTTTTTTTTTTTTGGATGAAACTTGGGCTATTTTGCAAGTTTATGTCTATATACTTTAACTTAAGCCTTAATATATCAAAACTTGTATTACAGCGTACAATTTGAAGCTTGCATCCTGAGACCAGAAATATTCAGATATAGTGTTTTTGAGCATTTCTGGATGAAGTATCTAGTCACTGCTATTCCTAAAACATGAAATAAAATGGAGCTATGTATTAAAAAAAAAACACAGAAAACCGAGTTATATTTGATAATGTCCATCCTGGCCTGAGCCTTTACTCAGCTATCAGTATTAGTGACAGTAGATAAAGATGCTTAGTAGATGTTCAAATAACACACAATGGGTTTACATCATTTAGACTTGAACTCCCTTACCAAGAATGAAAATAATAAAGGTGAAAATATATAGAGTACAGTCTAAATTATATCATAAGGCTATCAGTCAGCTTTCACTGTGTTGGTACACTGCCCATTATTTGAAAACTCTCTGCTTGACTGACTTCTTTCACAGAATATAAGTATATATTTCTTGTTTGTAGAAGCTGATTGGCATTCCATCATTCCCTGGCAAATCTCATTGTTGCTATAACAATGTGATAATAATTTAATGGCACAATGTATTAGAGAGATATAGTGGCTACTCGCTGCTGAATGTTTTACAAGGGGTGATTTTCTTCTAAAGAAGGTTTGTTATAGTATTAAGAAAAATTACCCAAGCTTCAGTAGAAAAATGAGGATGATTTTTTAAATAAGGTTTTAGAGACTCCTGTCATTTCCTTCTTCATTCTGCTTGTGGGATGCACCTGGAGTATTGGTGAAAGGAGTCCTGGTTTTAGGGTCAGAAGATGTGGGATTGAAATGGAGTTACGTTCTGTGTGAACTGACACACAATTGTAGGCTAATCCTAGTCCTTACCAACTTTAATTTCCTGTAAGTAAGCAGATATATATATATTGGTAAGCAAGAAAGACGTGGGTCATTTCATCCTGGAGATTATAGTCTAACGGGCAAGATTGAAAGAGAACTAGCAGTTAACAATCTGACGTGTGTAGGAACAGGAAGGACAGAATGAAATGATGATGTTTAGCAGGGAGACTTATCAATATGTCAGGAAACTCATCCCTGAGAAAGTGACAAGTAAGCCAAGTCCTAAAGATAAACAATGCTAAGTCAATAAGGATAAGTAGTGGACGGATGAGAATAAAACAAGTCCCTACAGTCCTAGAAAAAAGACTAATTATTTTATAACCATGGTAACAAGTAGCCACCAGAAACATGTTCTAAACTCTTTCTATCAATCCACGAGGACTACTCACCTCAGTGAACGTGTTCTTATAAGCTGATGAATCAGGGACAGTTCCTCATATTTAGTAGTCAGCAAATCAGGAACAAAAAAACACTCCAATATAAACTTTCCCAAGTGTCAACCAATCAAAAATATCTCCACCAAAGTATTTAAATATTTACAAATAGGTCCCGGGATATGCAATCAACCAATTGGGTTCAATATAGGTCTCTGAAAATCCACCTCACCCTGAACTTTACACATTCCTGTTACCCTATATATCATCAGTGATCTGCTCAGCTCAGAGAAATTATCTCTTAGCAGCATAGCTCTCCCTTACTAGAGAAAGCAAAACATACAGTTCCCACCCCCACCTCCAATATTGAATATTGGCCTACCATCCTTTGTCAGAAGTGAAAGAGTGGCGTATTTGAGGAAGTGGATAAAAATCCAGCAGAGCTTGATGGTAGTACATGTAGGGAAAATTGGCTTAAGTTTAATCAGCAAGAAGATTGTGAAGAGCTTTGTAAGCCATGAAAATAATTTTGGACTTTATCTTAGACCAATGGAATGTCATGGACGATGTTCAATCTGTGGAGGCATGGTCACATTTAGTTTTTATAATGATAACTCTGGCTGTATCATGGAAAATAGTATAAAGAGAGTAGATGGAGAGAGACCAAACAAGGTCTGTGGTAGCAGTTGCGGTGAGAGCCAATTGTAACTTATACTGGTTTCCAGAAGAGGGGTGAATACAAGTTGGAGAATTGAAGAAATCTATAGAAAAATGGAATAAGCTTAATACTTATTGGCTATTTTAGAATGATGAGAGAGAAAGAGCAGTCCTGATTCCTGGCCTGTGCACCTGGACGGTTGATGGCACCATTCTCTGAGGTTAGGAAACACTATAGGAAAAGTACTTTTGTGAGGACAATTCAAGTGAAGCCATTTAGTAGAAAATGGGAGTCCAGGGGAGCAGGTTGAATAGGAGATGCAAATTTAGAATTCATTAGAATATTTGTAATATGTCCTTATTTCAGCTCCCAAATTCTGTAATCATTAACTTTTTTTGCTTTTCTGGATAAGTGATACCTGGAGACATGCCCTAATAAATTCCTAACATGTTCTCCCACCATGCAAATTAGGCCACTGTCCTTCTTTTCTATAATCTCACCAGTCTTCTGAAGAGGCTACATGCCAGAGCTCACTGCTCAGCCTTCAAAGGCTTCTAGTCATACTGGAATCCTGGTCCTCTCAGGGCTCAAGATGGCTTCAAGCCATTCAAATTAGGCTCCCGATATCCTTTTGGTTGATGTCATAATACTGAATAAATATCATGATTTTCTATGTGGTCTGAAATAGAAAGACATTTACGAAGCACTGATAAACAGTATTTAATTGAAAGTCCTTTGTTCTTCAGTATACATTCTAGTTTGGGCCCTAAACTGGCCAGGACCTGAATTCCTTGATTAAGTAGAAAAAGGAAGAGTTTTTTTTTGTTGTTGTTTTTGTTTGTTTGTTTTATTGTTGTTGCTGTGGTGGTGGTGGTGCTTGTTTATTGTAGGGCAAACCAAAGAAAGAGATGATCTGTGATAAGAGAGGGGGAAGCCAGCAAGATCACGAAGTATGTACAATGTTGATTTGGTGTCTCTCCTGATCTTTTCAAATTTCTGTGAAGTGTAATTAATTCTCATGATGTGCATGGTCAAAGAAACCATGGTATAAATTGGGAATAGGCTTAATTCTGTGTTAGGGTTGTTGTGGAGCAACATGATTAACACTTGCAAACACAGAATTCTGAAGAAGAGCTATGGGAAAGTAAATATGAGCAATTTAAAGAATTTGCAGTGTTTTGGAGTTTTACAGATTATGGAATTGGAAGTCCAATCTTAGAGAACCTAGATCTAGGTTGTACTTATCTTCATTTTTTTTTTTTTTTTTAACTCACCTTTTAGATTTGAGCCCAAGGTAAAAGGCTGAACTTCATCACAACAGTTGATTTATCCCCAAATGATGTAGCCTATTTGTAATAAGTTCATGATACCAATATTGTTTCCAGCCACAAGGATCTAAGAGTGAAAGTCTTGCCTTTTCAAATTATAGGATTTTCTTATGAAAGCAAAGCCTTTGGGAGGAATTTAAAAGTTTCTTTGTCTAGCTCATCTCTGAGTTCTCGTCTAGGACGACTTTTCTTCTGGTTGGAAAGTATAAGTGTGTGACAAAACTGAAGCTTTATATGTGCCTAAGAAAAGTCCCCAAATAGTCCTCAACCAACTTTCCAGAAAGAATGAAAATGTTTCCTCCGAATACCAAGTAACAAGGAAACAGATAAACCTATTTTTTCTTTAAAAAATTACAAATTAAGTAAAAGAGGTTTCTACTGTAAACATGAAGACCTCTGAATTTCAAAAGAACTACAGAAAATAAACTTTATCAAATAAGGACTTTTTAAAAACTAATATAAATTTTATTTAATGTTATATGCTGTTTCTAACAGATATTTTCCATTAATATTTTATACACACTTTTCTTTTTGTATGTGCACATGTAAGTGAAACATATTTCTAAAAGGAAACTCAAATAGCAAACTGTTTCAATGACCTAAGAAAAATTTTCTTTTTTTCCCCCCTATAAGCTATATTTAGCCCTTTTCAACATTATGGGACTCTAAGACTTTGAAGAAATTATCAACAACTTTGAAACTTTGCACTGGAATATCCTTTTTGAAGTACACAATATTTTTCCTGTATTGACCTTTTTTTTTTCCCCCCTAATACTGTTCCAAGTTGCCTAATGTTTGATAAACAGTATCTTGTGACAACTAAGTCACAGTGCTGGTTTTTCTCAACTCAGACTGTCTGGAGCCTTGTTCCATCAAGCAGTAACTTTGCACTAACACCTTAATGGTCTTAACAAAAAGAGTGAAGTGAAATGGAGATCTTCTGTGGTGGGAATAATTAAAGACAAACATGCAAATGCATCTGGTGCCAGATTTGATTACCTCAAATGAGTAAAATTAAAGCAAACATTTTATCATCTCCAATTACACAGTTACTCCCTTGAGGACAAATGGGTAGAAGACACTAATGGTAAAATTTTACTTTGTTCTGAAAGCAAATGGACAAGTCGTAACCAAAATACAATCAGATCAGAAATAGTTACTATTTCATTATTATTTCTTGTTACTATATAAACTGGAATAATCTTTTTTTATTTTCTCTGCCATCCCTTGCCAAGTCACAGACAACACTTAAGTCACACTTTTTATACAAAACCTTCTTTGAATATAGCACAGCTTTCATGGAGACATCCTGGGTTTGCAAAAAGCAACTGGATTTTAGATTCAGATAACCTAAAATCTGTATCTTATTAGCTAAGTGGTGTTGAAACACCCACTTAACATCTCTGAGCTTAAGTTTTTCTTTGTCTAAACAAGAGGATATATAATAATATCCAATCATTGACCTCACAAGATGGCTCTGAGTAGCAAATGTAATAACGTGATAGTAGTCAATGAATGGTAAAATAGTACATAAAATTTAATCATCAATTATTGACCTCTCACTTTCCTGATGTCTAATATTTTATAATAATTGAACAACAATTCTATGATTGTCATTGTAAATTCAAAAGTCAACTAGCAAATATTTGTGCAAAAACTATTATATGAACCATAGAGCTAAAATCTTTTGAGGACTCAATAGTTCCTTGGCACTGCGCTGAGGTCATTTATTCAGGCAATATGTATATTATTCATTTTTATGTACCAAATGTCTATTGCAGAATGTGGTACTTATTCAACTGTTCCATAAATTATAAACTAATAAAGAATAATAAAAATATGTCTTATTGATTGATTTCAGCAACAATACTAAGCAAGTAAAACATCTATGTTACTGAGAAGAAAACCAAAATTCAAAGAGGTTTCACAATGTGCTCAAGGTTAAAGAGATAGCAAGCAGTCAATGATAAAGTATGTTTTATATTAAATCAATCTAATGAATTTTGTGCTAAGATAGTGTTTATTTAAATTGTTTTGATTTGGTATGGTTTTCCACTTGTAGTAAGGTTCTCCTAAGCAATGCATAATCCAGCTAGTAAATGAAATAAAAAAAAATATATGGAAACATTCTAATCCTTAGCTTTGCATCCATATGTATGTCTTGAGCTTACAGAAAATGCTACACATAATCTCTTCTATCTATGGCTATCCCTGGCTTTGGATCAGGAACAATTTCACATTAAAGAAAATCCAATTAATTAGTCTTTGGCAGAGTTGTATATGCATTTGTTTAATATATAAATACCCATGGCCACTTTAATAGAGAGTGCTGCATGGCACATAAACTAAGGTGTCGCTTTTGTCTGCATTCACACTGGAACAATGAATTGTAAATACAAACACTACTTGATCAGGATGGCTTAGTGAGGACGAAGTAACTTTTAAAAACGTTCAAGTTAGAATATGCTATCCCTTTGATTATCCTTTCCTTCTTTTCTTTAATTAATTCTTAGGTACTAAGTGCCTTCCCACTAAACTTGTCTGTCCAGATTTCCCCATTGTTACCGTGACACCCGCATCCCATCCCAGGCCTTCTTACAGCAGATACCTCCAGCCCTGGATTTATTTATGTGTTTTGATTTGAATTCCTGACCACCATATGTCCTGACCTTGCTTGTGAGAGCTAACAGAGTTGGCCACTGGCATATCTTTTAGCCTATTTACTTCTTGCTCTTTTATCTGTACAATGAAAGATATAGTTGAACTTGGGGATTTCTCAGGTTTCTGTCATTTAGATATTGCTGTGCTTCTGTGATACCACTTTGGAGCTTGACTTAGTGTTTCTCATACACACCTTTTTATGTTCATGTCTATGGACTAACAGTATAATTACTAACAGTAGAATTTGAAGGGTGTTTAGTAGCTATTTGCATTTTTGACTCACTAGTCTTCATATCTTCCTTTGAATATTTTCATATTCACGTTTTGAGAAATATATCTCAATTTAACAGTAGTCCTGACTCTCAGAAAGTATTTTCTCATTGGGAGCCAAGTGAAATTCCAACCCTTGGTCCTGCACCTACTCTACCTACATGAAGGCTTTTCACAGACTGGGAGAACTTGGATGTCATGTACTTCTGGGGTTTTGCTTATGCAATGTTAATCTATTCTTATGTAGAATCCTGTGACTCAACACAGCAGAGGTATTGGGAACAGTGTGGTACAATGAAGTAGCCCAGGGTTCGAGGCTGTGTTTGAAATCTAGATCTAAATAATAGCTGTTTGACCTCAAGCTTGATATTTGACACTTGCAAATTACCTACTTTAGTGTCTGGAATATAGTCTAGTCACTATAATATTTCTTTTTTTGTCCCAAAGCACAATTAGTCATTTTCTTTACCAAGTTCTCGTGGATCTTCGTTCTTATCTCTATTAGAGATACTATCAGACAGTATTGCAATTAACGATTTTCTTTCACATAGGTCTTTGTACTTTTTACTGGAGAATTTTGAGTGCAGAACTCTACATTATTCACCTCTGTATCCACAGTGCCAGGCACACAACATGCTTGTAATATTTGTTGAATTAAAAAATGTGATTAAATGATGTCACTCCGATACTAGATGTTATGTGGTCACCTCAGAGCATCATAAGAAGATGCTTTCCATTCCTCTAGCTTTTGTATCCCTCTTCATGCAATGTTGAACTCCATTTAATTTCAAATCATTATCCCTCTTTCACATGAACTGCTATGTGAGTTAAGAAAAAACAGTGAGAGTCATTGTTTCATGTACATGCCATTTGGGGTGTAATATTTGGTGATATATGGCATATGTCTCCTACCAAAGTGACAGGAAAATCACAGGCTGGTTTCCTAGCAGCCTCATAGATTAGCTGCAGATCTGCAGTGTGGCATAAAACTTCTTTTTCTCAGACTGGCATAAGTCCCTTGCTCATTCTGCTGAGCTCTTTCACAACAATATGCACACATGTGTGAACACACACATGCTAAATGCCAGTTGCATCATGCAGCATTTCTAAAATCTTGTAATGACACTATTTGCATCCTACTGAATCTTATTTTTGGATTATTTGTATCTATATACAATCATATTACTACAATACACTAAAACCAGTACATTTTAGCTGGTAGATTGAAAGAGAAGAAGTGTTAATCAAATTAGTTGGACAGGAACTGAAAAAACAATTGTGTTGGCTCCAGACTTAATTAATATTTACTGAGCAATAACGTATAGAACAGGCAGTTTTACATACTGCAATAGTCCCCTGCCTTCAACTTTAACCCTTTTCAATCTATCACCCACACTCCTTCCACAGGGATAATTTTAAAACACAAATTTAGACACATCCCTCACCTGTAAAAAAGCGTTTGATATTTCCTTGAATGTCATCAGGATAAAGTCCAAAAGACTTAGAATTAGATATAAAGTTCATTACTACTTAAATCCATTTCTTCAAACTCCCAACACTTATGTGCGCGCGTGCGCGCACACACACACACAGACACACAGACACACACACACACATACACACACACTCCTACTCCATTTTAATCACTTGTTCTAAAACCTGCTCATTGTTCCAAAGCCTCACTGTGTTCCTTCATATCTTTGACCTTTCCTTATGTTAATATCCCTGCTTGGAATAATCTCTCCAAGAGAGATCTCATCTGAAAAAAATGCATTGATATTTTTAGGGGGGGAATTCATTTCCAAAGATAACTCTTCTGTGATTTCTTACTTGCCCATTTGTGTATCACACTGTGGTATGTTTGACAGTTAATCCCCCTTTCACTCAGATATAACATGAGTTTCTCTATAGCAATGCAGGCTGTATCATTTTCATCTTTTCATTATAAGGATATAGACTTTAAATCAGGTGTTCTGAGTTTGAATCCAGGCTGTGCCACTGATAAGTTATTTAGCCTGAGAAGGATATCGCTTTTTTTTCTTTTTAAATGTCAGTTCCTTCATCTACAAAATATGAATAAAGCTAATTACATTACTCCCTCATTAACTTATTGTGAGAATGAAATGACGTGTAGCCTCAGTGAAGAGTAAATGTAGTGAAGAGTAAGTGGTGGCTTTCAGCGATGTACGATGTACTTTGAAGTGAGAAACCCTGCACTGGGCAGTGAGTACACAGTGAGCCAAATGATACAGAGCTCCAAAAATGTGCATCTTATGAGGATCTCTGAGATTCAGCTATATCTCCAGGACCACTTAACAAACGTCTTAACATGCAATAGCTATTTTCACATCTTAAGTGTCAGGCCATCTATGTTCTGATAAACCCACCCCTTACCTTTTGTTAAGTATCAAGAAATTAGAACAGGTGTCTACAAAATTATACTTGCTTCTATTGAGATTGCCACACCTTCTATATACATGACCCCTGCTGCATCACAGCAAACTCTTTAGGAGTTCAACCTCCCACCCACCAATGACTACAATTCGAACTTATCACCATCCTGCCTTGAGTGACCATTAGAACTGATTTTTTGTTAACACCCTGCAATCCTGTTGATTCTGTTCCCACAAGGAGTCTAAGCCTTTCAAGTCTTTGTACATTTCTTAACCCGACTCAGCTACCCTAGGCACCGACTCTTCCACGCTGCTCTCTGTAACTCATGGTGTGTCATCAGCAGCATCCTCTCGATCGATCCCCATTCTCTTCTCCTGAATATCTCTTCAATGTAGTGCTCTCATGGAAAGCCAGTTGTTCTCTGAGGAGATAGTTTTCCACGCAGCTTTTTCAAGTGTCATGGTCCCTGGAGGTTGAGTAAGAGCTCTCCTTGATTCTCACTGCCACTTCCTGATGGTTTTTCTTCTCCATAAAACTCCACAGATTCTATGAAGCAAATGCCATCAAACTATACTAACTTCGCCACTGCCTGGCTGCACTCACCTATTGCCATCCTGGTCACCTGCTCATGGTCACCAAAGAGTTTAGCATATGATATCATCTTGCTTGCTCTTCCTTTAATCCTGTCATCATTCATGGTAAATTTAACAACCAAATAGGTTATTCATGAACATCTGACTTGTAAAAACCTTGACCTCCTTGTTTTCAATTTTACCCACTTCGGCAATGCATTTCCATAGCTGTGCTCAAGGTCCATATCTCATTTGATCACCACCTTCTAACTTTCTGTTTCACATCAGCTATACCCTCACTCCAATGATTTTTCATTTCTATTATGAATTAAATGCATTAACTTGGCCATTTTTCCTCTCTTATCACTCCCCTCACATCTTTAGTTTATTTTCCATCCAGTAAGCATTACATGGTTTTGATGATAAACATTGCCACCCTCTCTTATTGTTCCCTTCTTCCTTTTGAAGAACTTATGTGGCAAAACTCCATCAATGAAAATTGTCAAGTCTCAGCTATTCCATTTCTACCTCTGAGCAGGTGAATACGTACCAAGGGAATATGCTACCATTGACATGCTGTGTTAAGTTTGTGACCTGATAGTGGTAGGGTATTTTAACAGCTGTCCTGTAGTTCCTCAGTAAGTTTGTCCTTCAATTGACTGAGAACTACATTGCCATCTTCTCCCACTGCAGACTTCCAACACCCAACATCTTCTCTATTTTATCCATATTATCTAATGCTCTAGCTTCTTATTTGACTACGGAAAGAGAAATAACAGTAAGAGAACTGCCATGAGCCTCAGTCACCAAATGGACACATTTTTGTAGCCTCTTTCCCTCCTATTATAAATACTGAATTGCCTCTGTTCTTATTTAAGGTGCACACCATTTCTCCCAGTTTTATTGAGATATAATTGACATGCATGATTCTATAAGTTTAAGGTATATAACATAATGATTTGATATATGCCTGTATTGCAAAATGATTACCACAATAAGGTTAGTTAACACATCCATCATCTCACATCTTACATATTTTTTGTGTGGTAAGAACTTTTAAGATCTACTCTCTTAGCAACTTTCAAATATACAACACAGTATTGTTAACTATAGTCACCATGCTGTACTTTACATGCCCAGAACTTATTCACCTTATAATTGGAAGTTTGAATCCTTTGACAACTTTCATCCATTTCTCCAACTCCTCCTATCCCTGCCTGCTGGCACTACTAATCTACTCTCTATTTCTATGAATTCAGTTTTTTATAGATTCCACATATACGTGAGACCATACAGGATTTGTCTGTCTCTGTCTCACTTTGTCTCCATTTCATACCACACATTCAAGAACTCTACTCATGTGGTTGTCTTCTTTCTATCTGATGTCAACAGATTTCCCCTTTCTAATAGATCGGTCAAATCAGCATAAAAATATTGAATGTTAGCCCCAGTTAAATAAACATTTTTCACTCCGTATCTACTTTTTGCTACTACTGTTTCTCTGTCCTCTATAGAAACCGTCTTTTTATTCCCTCCTAAAAATAACCTATCTCCAGAGACTTCTAATTTATATCCGCTTATCTTCATTAATGGAATCTAAATTTGAGGTAGGCATGTGACCATCTAATGTAGGTATCACCTTTTCATGACTCCCTTGCAGCCAGGTAAGCCTCTTTCATTCCAGTTGAAGTAATATCAGAGGGAAGAGAGCTGTGTCCTTCTCTTGAAGCTGTTATTTAAATAGTGGGGTCAAGGCTCTTCTTCCCTGTTCCTCTGCCCAGCTCCTTGGACTGCACTTCAGGAAATGCATAGCAGCTAAGCAGAAGCAGCCCCCTTATGGACAACTAAGGCACTGCAGTCCTAGTTCTAACCTTACACTTGGACTTACCTAGAGAAAATAGTAGTACTTCTATTTTAGTTAAGCCATTATTGAGTCTCTATATGTAGCCAAACCTAAATTCTAACCAATATAATATGCAAAATTTACCTTTTTATATTTATATGCAAAATATAAATGTTTTTGGATCCTGGGTATGCACCTGTTTCTTTACTTATCTACTCAGCAGCATTACATAGCTGAACTTTACTTCATAATGTCCTAGCCATACTATTGGAATGACTGACAGACCAAGGGGATATATGATATAGGGTTTTAATTATACTAAGCCTCTATGAGAAGTTGAGGTGTGGGGAGGGGAAAGAAGCAGGAAATGAGAGAGAGAGAGAGAGAGAGAGAGAGAGAGAGAGAGAGAGAGAGAGAACTGCAACTGCGAGTTTGAAGGAAAAAAAAAAGCCACAGAAGATTTAAGCCTCAATATACAGTTTTATATGCAATTTCCGCAAACATATTTTCATTTGCTATAAAACAGTAAACAGCTTAGGAGAGAAAAGCCAGAAATATGCACAGTGAAAACAAAATAGTCTTAAACAAATACTGGCTTGCAAAAAAGAAATTGCGGCCTATATCAGAATTATTTTTATCTTATGGTGCTTCAAAATGTAATAAATTTCTCCTGACAAACAATAATTTGGTTTGAGGTAAAAACAAATTCTCCTTTTGTCCTAACAAAGTCTGATTTCAGACTTTTAATGATGAATAGTTGTTTTTGCTCAGATATTGACCATTTGCCATGTAATTCTGGCTGAACTAGGCTACTTAGACTTTGTAGTTGTACTGAAAGAAATTTTATTAATATAATTCTTTGAGAGTCAAGCAAAGATATCTGAAGAAAAAGAGGTATTAAATCATATAAATAGAAAGCTAGTGCAATTTTCATTATAAGTAAAAAAATATTTTTAGAAAATAACTACTTTTGTGATAAGGAGTTAAAGTGAAACATGTCATGCTATATTATATTTGAATAATTATGACTTGTGTTAGAGTTTGATTTTACACCCCAAAAGCCAAAAGCATTTTAGGTTAATACCTCAAATTTCAATAAAATCCAATGAAATGGTAAATAACATTATATCTATTTTATGCCTAAGTAAGGATAATATATATCTATATATTTATATTTATATTAATATGCACATGTGTGTGTATGTGTGTGTTTCACTAGGGCAGAGAGGATAAATGGATGCTCATTTTACTTATAGAAGTTACAATGTGGCCATTTATTCATTAAAACTTTATTGAACATCCTTTATACGAAAGATACTATTTTGGGAATAAAGAAATGAAGTTATTTCACAACCTCTTTTCTCAATGAGTTTATGGACTAATAAAACACACATAGAAATAAATAATCAATTATAATGTTTTCTGTAACAAAGGCTATCATCTCAAATATTTAATTTATATTACATTGTTCTAAATAGAATTGAAGGAAAACAAAAAAAAGAACATGATTTGGAAAATGGAACAAAAATGCAATTTTGTTTATTACAACTTTTCAGTAATTAAAAGCCTAGAAATTTAAATATCTAGCAAAAAATCACTTTAAATAAATGAGAAAAATACATGCAGATATTGGAATTCTCTGCACTGCCATGGAAATATTTCCATGGTGTCATTAAGACGAAACAATATAGGTAATATAAATCTATTCCAGAAAAATAGTATATATGTAATTAGATTTTGTGTGTGTGTGTGTGTGTATATATATATATATATATATATATATATATAAAATGCCTCTCTACATCTAGTTATATAAAGTGTGTATACACACATATGTATATTCATACACATACACATGTGTATATGTGTGTGTATATATGAGAGAAATAGCAATGCTATTTCCTTGATGAACATGTATGATTCAAAGAGGGGTATTTGACATAATTGTCACCCCCGTACTTAACTACTTTGTTATTATTTGGCTATCCTTCTAGTTATTTCTATATGTAAATATAAACAAATTTATATCTACATTCTCTTTTTCATAGATGGGTGATGATAGGTTTCTAGTTTCACAATTAGTATACATTGCTTTAAACATTTTATAAGCTGATTTCTAGGTCTAGCAGTCTAGTACATTACCTGCTCATGGAAAATAATAAAAAAACAGAATCTAAAATATGTCTATTTAAAATCATTTATATATTCACATGTTTGAAAGATCTCTAATTTTCATCACATTATGTGCCTTAAAATCTCTCACTACCACTTTTGACTTCATTGACATAATTTTTACCCTCATCCCCATATATAACTTTAGATTACTTTCTTATGTGGACTTCTAGTTATTTATTTATGTAAATATAAACAAACTAAAACTTGTATTTTTCTTTTTATTTTTATTTTATACACGGTATGTAATTCTATATACATTCTTCTGAATTTTATTTTTTTTCCCTATTAGATTCTGGAGTCTTTCCATGTATTAGTGTGTAAAATTTTCTCCATTCTTTTTCCAGATGTGTATTTTTCATCATGTATTATAGATTATTAAACAATCCTGCAATCCTTTACTATTTTATTATTTACTATTTTAACAAACTTTTACAAGGAATAGCAATATACATTTGTCATTTTGTATGTGTGGAATTATATCTATATGATAAATTTTATAAATTAGGAATTCAGAGTCAAAAAGTACTTTTGATATATATTGTTATAGGGACCGTAATGTTCTGTCTCCAATACGATAATTGAAAACAAAATTATATTTTAGTTTAGTACTATTTTGCATTCATCATAAATATATTTTATGGCTAAAGTGCCTAACCAAAATTGAGTATCTTATAAAAGGACCTCTGTAAAGCCAGAACCCATTGATATAGGATTCTATTACCAAAACAATGGCAAACAGGAAATAGACACCTCATGCAGAAGAACAAATTAAGAAAATTTCCATATATTATTTTTAGTGCTAGAAAAAAGAAAA
Organism: Rhinolophus sinicus; assembly: GCF_036562045.2. NCBI lineage: Eukaryota > Metazoa > Chordata > Mammalia > Chiroptera > Rhinolophidae > Rhinolophus > Rhinolophus sinicus. Next base: position 112,931,095 of record NC_133756.1, read on the forward strand.
AATTAAATCTATTCTGAGACTTTATAATCTCCATTCAGTTTTCAAGAAGATTTGCAGGTAAATTTAGGATCATCCTGTATAGTAGTATAAAAACTCTTGGTAAAGAATTGCTTTAATGTGGCTTTAAATTGTTAATGCCCCAAACATATTGCAGAAACAAACAAAGCTTCTCTCTGACAAAAGTACTTTCAATCCAGAGCTTAAAAACTTCTCATAGGTACAGTTCCAAAAGCATCTAAAAATCACAAAACAGACAGAAACCAGGCCTCTGAGTGGGAGTGAAGTGGGGAGTAGGGCAAAAACAAAACAGAATCTGACCTGAAAAGACTTCGTAAGTTATAAAATAATTACATTTAACATATTTAAATTAATAAAATAAAAGTGTAGAAATAATAAGGAACTACCATCTTAGTAAAAAATAGACATTTAATAAAACATGTATATTATGCACATGGACACACATGCATATACAGATACATACATACGTATGATTGAAATAATGATAGATGAGCTAAGCAATAGAGTAGACTGAGGTAAAGAGAGAATTAATGAACTATTTAAGCTGTTAAGAAATGAATAAATGTTAAGACACATGGAAGAGAGAATAAAAGAGCCAAATATATTTAATTTGAATTATGATGGGAAAGTAGAATAGATGGAGCTGAGGCAGTATTTGAGAAGACAGATAAGAGCTTTCCAGAAATTTTTTAAGACACTAATACAAAAATTTAGGAGTTTCAATAAATCCCAAGGAGGATAAATAAAAAGAAACAGACATCTACACAATCATAGTGAAACTACAAAACAGTAAAGGAAATTAGGAGAAAAGACAGATTATTTACAGTGATTTTGCTAACAAATGACTTTTTATGAGCAACATAAGAAAGGTCTTATTAGGGAGATAACATTCAACAAATATAAGAACAAAACAAGACAACTAAGATTTAGAGAACCAGGATAATAACTAAGTCAGTAAGAATATGTCACTGATAACAAAATGAAAGACAATATTATACTAAGTGAACTAAGTATAAGTAAGACAGGACTAGGAACCAATTTTCTGACTACAGATCCAGTAAGTGTACTTTCTCCACTGTGCCATACCACCTCCAAAACCATCCTCAATTTTTGTTAATTTCAGTGCAGTAAGGATCTGATTGAGATGCTATATTTGGAAAATGTAAGAACTGATTTTTTTCACATATATTTCATGTAACAGCTTCTTCTCTTTCTCTTTCTCCTCCTCCTCCTTCCCTTTATTTATTTTAGGGTTGAGAATGCCTTTAGATTGAACATTCAACAAAATCATATTCAATGGGTGTTTAGTATCATTTGATTCCTTATTATATGTGAGGCAGATAGTCTGATAATGTAAACACAGAAATAGTTAATGCACAATTTTGTCTCCACGGATTTCCCCATGTTGTGATGGGGTGATCAGAGACGAAAACATCGAGAAAAATATAATAAAGGAATACTATTACTAGGAAAATTAGAATTAGTACCTCAGGGAGGAAGCACAGCAGAGAATAATTATAATGATATTACCTAATAATATAGTGCTTTATAGTTGAAAAAATATTTTGACACGTGTTACATTATCGTTTCATCTTTACATTAAAAACGAAAGTTATATGGGCATTCAGTAGCTGAAATGATGCCATTCAACTGGGAGAATCAGATAGACAGATATGTCTCTATAAATGGATAAAATTTTGAAAGCTAAAAATGTGGGCTTGTGGAATTTTTCTCCAAATTGCCTTTGATTACTTTATTTCATTTCTTAAAAAAGAAAAGAGACTTAATTTTTTATTTAAATATTTCCAATAATCTGGCAGTTAGGTAAAGTGGTTCATGTGTGGGTCAATAGGGAGTAATGAAAACCACTAGAACTTGAGAATGCACCCTACCCTAAGATATTTTAGTACATTATGAAATTAATTATGTTGTTCACTAAACGTCAATTTTCAATCAGTGTGAGACAAGTTGAAACGCCTTAATCTTCTACTCTCTTTTATGAACTTTATTTTTTACTTACTATGTTCCAAAATATAGTAGAAAACAGGTTGATTCTGGTTTTAGATCTTGGTCTGACACTGAATTGTTGTATGACTGCAACAAGTTATACAAATCCTTTGACCTTCAGGATTCTCATTTGTAAAAAACACTCAATTATGATGGTGCTTCCCAAATCTAAAATGTGATGTTTCTTTCTCAGCACTTAGTACAATGTTATGACCAGTGAATGATTGCAGAATGAAAATTGTGTATAAAGATTCCACCATCCTAGGTAAGCTTTTTTAAAAAATTAGCATCTTATAATTTTTCATGTAAGACATAAATTAAGTACCTAATGTGTCTCTGCTATTGAGTAATAGTGAAAACAATAAATAATAGACCAGGACTTTTAGGTCTTATGTATAATCATATAAAATCAGCCATTAATTCTCAAGTTTTTCCTTTTTAATAAAAGTATGCTTGAGATTCTTGCCATCAAGCAGCCCAAAGAGCTATTTTCTGATGGAGAAAAACTGTGTTTCAAAAACTGAAACCTACAGCCCCCCCCCCCCCTTATGTTCTGGTAATCCCTAAACTATTGTCTATGTCTATGAGTTATTGTTTCTTTATTTGCTTTTCTTGTGGTAGAAGAGGGTGAAGGGAATCAAATAAATGGTGATGGAAGTAGAACTGACTCTGGGTGGTGAATACATAATGAAATATGTAGATGATGTATTATAGAATTGTACACTTGAAACCTGTGTAGTTTTGTTGACCATTGTCAGCCCAATAAATTTTAATTAGAAAATATATACATATCCAAACAACAACAAGAAAAAAACAAACAAAAAACTGAAACCTAGCAAGATTAGATTAAAACTGTTTATGTAATTAATGTGTTTTTAAAAATCTTCCTATGAAGACATAGAGATGGTATATATAAATTTTCATGATATGATTTATATATATAATTTTTGTCTAAATTTCTGTTTCTTCCAAATTTACTTTTCTACCAAGACAGCTGTTATTGTTGATAACATTTGCTGTCTCCTCTTGTAGTTTACTCTGTCTGAAAAACCAAAGATAAAAATCAATTCACGAGCACACTGCATGGAATAGGACACATATTTCAATCTATATGATTAGATAACTTTCTCAAGTTTATACTTTCTATATTACTTGAAAGTCTTCTTTCTGTTGGTTACAAGAAGTCCAAATATGCACTTCAACTTTCAATTAACTAAAAATGAAAGCTAATATTAAAAATGAACTTAACCAAGTATCATATTCTCTGCTGATCTCTTTATATAATTATCTTATATGAGCTTCCATTTTTTAAGCTAACATAAATATGAGTTTGATTTCTGTGAAGCAATTCTTTAAGTCCATGGAAATATAATAATGTCAGATGTCTGTCTTTCTCAGAATTTTGTTTCTCTATAGCCCCCAAAGTAGATTTGAGAATAATTGGACTCTATTCTTACACAGTCACTACGTGCTTTTAGAGCCTGGTAAACTTAGGCAAACAAGAATATAAATATAATTTAAAATAAATTATGTGAAAAGGATGCATGATAATAATAATAGTAATAACAATAATAGATAAATAAATATTGGCAAAAATGTAGGCTTAGGCTATGGCTATGTTTGCAAACACATAAGGAGGGCAATGCCAAATTAAGATAAATAGCTAATTCATTTGAAAACTACCATGTAAATTAAATAATTTAATATTAAGTCGACCCATTTACACAAAGATGTTTACCAACATTTCTTATGTGTTTAATATTCAAAACCTAGCTTTTAAATGAAATTCTATGTGGAACACTCTCTCTCTCTCTCTCTCTCTCTCTCTCTCTCACACACACACACACACACACACACACACACATTTTCCAGATACATATCTCATCTCAAATTATAGATGGCACTCCTTATTTAGATAATAAAATCTGACATTTATTCAGCATTTACAGTGGATGTTCTCATATGTCACATTTTATGTGGACTATTTCATTTACAGTGGAACTATCTTGTTACCTAGGTATTATCAGGGCCATTATCTTTGCTCTAAAAACAGGAAAACTGAGGTTTAGAAAGGCAAAGTCACGTGTCGGATGTCATGTAGGTAGTGTGTATTAGAGCTGGGGATTGAAATCTAGGAAAGTTCGACTCCAAAGATTAGTTTGGACTGATCCTACTCTCTATATAACAACGTTTTAAAGCCAGATGTATAGCTAGTTGTTCTTCATGAATGGGATTCAACTGTCTATAATCTCTTTAGTTATTAAATAATTTATCAAAAATCAAAATCCTTAAAGTTGAAAGAATTGTCAGTTATTTTGTCTCTTCACTCGTGTCTTTCAGCAAGTTCTAAAGTGTTGCCCGTCTGATCCAGTTTCCTTATTCCCCTTATGAAGAAAGCTGTGACAAATGGAATGGGTTCCTCATAGCCATCCCAATAGTGTGCCTTCCATAAGCTCTTTCTCACCATCACTATATTCATATTCTTTATTTCACATACAGGTCTGTATGTAAATACTTCAATATAAAACTTACTAGTTTTGTAGGCTTGAATTCTCCCAAAAAGTTGGATAAAATTCTGCCACCCCCATGAATCTTAGCATCCGGGTATTTCTCGAGGGTCTACCTCTAACACTAAGACTGTGGCACTAGTGTCAGACAGTCTGTGTTTAGAATTCTATTTCCGCATTTGCCAACTTTTAAGGGACAGGTACTCTGTTAAGCATTTTAAAACTATTACCTCGTTGGTTCTTTATACCCACACTATGCTGGAGGTATTATTAAATCTAGTTTATTAAATCTGATTAGGTAACTGATATTTAGGAGATTAAGTTTTCATTTCTTATAGAGAGCATGTCTTCAAATCTGGGCTAGGGTTCTTTATGTCAAAACATATATTACGTATTAATTTCCTGTCAGAAAGTAAAAACCATTCCTTTCAGTTTGCCTAACAGTTATAAGAAGTTTTTATTTTTATTTTGGTTTTTATTTAAGTATAATTTGTACACAATCTTATGTTGGTTATATTACTTTCAGGTGTACAATATAGTGATTCAACATTTTTATACCTTACAATTTGATCACCCCACTAATTCTGGTAATCATCTGTCACTGTGTAAGCTTATCACAATATTTCTGACTATATTTCCCTTCCCCTTTTCACCGATTGCCTCACCTCCTCCCATAAGAAATTTTTAATCTTACTTTTGAAATTGACAATAAATAAATTTGCAACAAGCTGGAAACAGTTCAACCTTGCCACATGTCAATTCAGCCCCTACTCTAGCTAACTGTAAAAAGAGCAATAGCATTTTCTAAAGATAGATATGATTTACTTCAATCCTACTGAGTTGTTATAAAAATATTCATCACTCAAGAATCATAGTACATGAAAAAGTGATGAAATGTGACCCATAGTCAACAGAAATAGACAAAAGAAGGCACAGATATTGCAATGATTAGAGGATAAAACCAATCAACCAACCAAACAAACAAATGAACAAATCAACAAAACACTATTGCAAAAATCCTAAGTAATCTATTGGAAAATAAGGTAAATAACATCTATTAAAATATATGAGAGTTTTAGCAGAGACATGGGTATATTCTCAAGCCTTGTAGTTTTCATCTGTACTTTTTACATATTTCATGTCTTTACATAGTAAATATTTCTCAACCTTTTAAAGCATAATTAATACAGTGATAAGCGACTGTTTTAATGTCCTTACCTAAAATTTCTATCATCTGTGCTAGTTCTTAGTGGATTTTGATTGACTGATCTTTTCCTTGGTTTTCACACCACATTTTATCTGCTTCTTTGCATGCTTAATATATATATATATTTATTTTTACTGACTGTTAGGCATTGTGGATTTTGCATCATCCATTGCCTGATATTTTTGTGTTCCTAAAAATATTTTTTCTCCCTGGGATGCAGTTACTTGGAAACCATTTGATCCTTTCAGGTCTTGTTCTTAATATTTGTCACATAGGACAGGGACCGTCATTCATCTAGGAATAATTGTCCCCTAATACTGAAGCAAGGCCTTTCTGAGTGCTCTACCCAGTGCCCAGGAAACTATGTTGTTTTCTTATCTGGTTGATGCCTAGCACTATGCCTGGTCCTGTGTGAGTGCTAGGTCCCCTTCCTTCTAATTATTTAGAGTGGTTGTTTACTTTCACTTTGACACGCTCCACTCACACACGTGCTCTGATTAGTACTCTGCTGAATAAGTGAGGGGAGTCCTGTGGGGATCTCCCAAATCCTGTCTCTAGCACTGTGCCCGGCAAACGTTCATCATCTTGATCACCCTGTACTCAGCACTCGGTTCTTTACTCAGAGAGCTCTGCCTGGGTTCCTCATTCCTAAGCAGCCACCTGCAGTTTCAGTCACAGCAGTAAACGGGAACAACTGTAGGCTCACCTCATTTGTTTCTTATGTCTCAGGGATCACTGATCTTCATTGCCAGGTGCCCACTGTCTTAAAAACCCTTTTTATTCATATATTTCCTCTGACTTTTTACTGGTTTCAAGTGGGAGATTAGATCCAATCCTAGTTACTTCTTCTTGACCACAAGCAGAAGTCTATATGATTCTGTTTTTATGAAACTTATGGATGACAAAACTAATCACCCTAATACAAATTACTAGGCCAGGTCTGCCCTCTGGGTGAGGATTGACTGAAAGGACCTAAGCAATTATTCTGTAGAGATGTAAGTGTTCTATATGTACTGTAGGTGTTTCTCAAAACTCATGGATATTAACACGTAAGATGTGTGCTTTTTATTTTCTATATAGTATATCACAAACATAGGATAAAAATCTTTATGTTTGATCTTACCAGAGCTACCTCTGACCTACAAAGAAGGAGAACAATCTGACATTCTAGTCCAGAGACTTATATACCAGGGATGCCAAAAAAATGTATACACATGACTTGTATTCATCTTTTGTTGTTGATATATATTGAGTATTGCAATTTTAATATAGTTTTTTTCCTTTCTTAAAATGTGTATACATTTTTTTGGCACCCTCTGTATTTTCCTTCATTCCCCTGACATCCTCCCAAGTAACCCACCCCTCAAATGCAGAAACAGAAATGTTTGGGCTCATTTCCATCACAAAATAAATCCTGCCTTTTTAATTTCTATAGAGACATAAGCTCTTCAGGTAGAGCCTAATACAGTTTTAGGTTATATAGAAAGAACCTTATTCACTTATGTAGTTTGATAAAGGCTAACTCATTTTGCTTATTCTTTTTGGCATAACAATATCTTATTTTTCTCCCCAGTGTTTATTTTAAATATATTTAGTCGTCACTTCCACAAAGTTGGCCTTTTGCATATACTATTATCCAACTTCCTGGTTTTTATGGGACAGATTTATTATCACATCAGTTTTAATGGTTTCTAAGAGTTGTTGTGACTTTTAGATTCAGGGCTATCACCCATCAATTGGATTTCATAGCTTGGCAGTTAGGGTTCCTTAATTTATTGTCATGAAAGTTATGGTTTGCAGATTTGTGTTTGATTGATTATTTCTTCCCCTTAAAATAGCCTTAAAATTTTGTCATTATAACAATCAGGCATAGTAGAGAAGACAACCTCAGTGTTTAGAGGATTCCTTGCTTGCTCATATACATTTTAGAAGGTGATATAAAAATAAATTATACACATTGGCTGTGGATTTGATTTCTTGGGTGATGGTCATCTGATGTCTGGAAAAAATATTTGTATTGGGGAGATGATATGACAAAACAAATTCTGTCATTTGGTAGAGTGATAATGAAATTATGACCAAAAGTCAGTGCCTCCAGCCAGATAGAAGGACATAGAACCAGGAGGCAGTGTTCTGGTTCCTCTGTTTCTCTTTGCTAATCTTCAATCTGAGCATAATATACTTTCCTGTGCAACAGAGGAAACAAGCTAGTATATACAGAATTATTCACTAGTGTTAGCTATGAAATATATACTCCATTTGTAATTAAAGTCGTTAGTAAGTCACTGAAGCATTAGGTGCCTCATCTTTAATGTAAGGGACATGTTGCTTTCATGAAGGCCAGAGGCTATCCAAATGATCACCATGCAATATTTATTAAGACATTTTAATGCACTGTGATGGATTTTTAAAAATCATATATAGAAGTAAAAAGTATTACAATAAAATCAAAAGTCTCAAAGCAAAAACACCCCAAAACAATGGAAGCACACTGTTTTATGGTTTTTATTTTATATGTGAAGTGTTATATTAGTTGAAGGTAGGTTGTGATAAATTAAAGCTGTATAAAATGACCCCCAAAGCAATTACAAGAATATTAAACAGTATTAGCTAATAAGCAAACAAAGAGAATAAAAATGAATCATAAAACAAATCTAATTAGTCCAAAATAAAGTAAAGGGAACCAAGGGGAGGCAATAAAGAACAGATAAACAGATATACAAAGAAATAGAAAAGAGACAGAAAAAAATAAATAAATAATAGGAAAACAATAGATTTAAACTGAACCCTGTACAAAATCACATCAAATACACATGATCTAATATCCCAGAATTAAACATCAGAGACTGGAAGATTGTATATAAAAAAGCATGATGCAACTATATAGTAGAAAATAATCAGAAATCATGTATCTGGACAAAAAACTATATCACAAATATCTAGAAAACTTCAACAACTCAATATTACAAAGGAAATCATCCCAAGTTAAAAAAAAAAAAGGCAAAATACTTGATCCGGATACCTCACAAAGAAAGATATACGAATAACTATTAAGCACATAAAAATATTTAACATCATTATTAGGAAGATGAAATTAAAACCACAATGAGATACCATGCAAACATATTTACATAAAAAAGACTAAAAATACTAAATTTTGGCAAGCACATAGAATAATCAGAACTCCACAGATTGCTGGAGGATGAGACAAATGGCTGCAACCAACTCACTATGCTGAGTGAAAGAAATCTTACAGAAAAAAAAAAAGTATATAATGTATGAATCTTTTACATATAATTCCAGAATAGGCAAAACTAATCTATGGTGAGAGAAATGCAATATAGTTATTGTGTCTGAGGGAATCTACCTGGAAATGGGTACAAGGAAACTTTTGACAGTGATGGAGCATTTAACATGTTGATAGAGGTGTGTATGTTTGTCAAATCTAATCAAACTGTGTGCTTAAAATCTGTGGATTTTACTATACAGAATTTAAGAAAAAAAAGAAAAATAGTAACAAAATGGAATGTGCAAGAGGGAGCTATGTATCTACCAGCATATGTAGAACTTGTTCCTTCCCCAACGTTTCAAATATCCACCCAGAAGATCAGGAGAAAATACATAGATCAGAAATATGACAGAAGATAATATAAAAAATTTCTCTGTGCACATATAAATCAGCTATGTTAATTGTACAAAATAAATGACAACTCTATATGGTTTGTAATGATCTAAAACACATTTCTCATAGTTTGTGTAAAGAAAGATGATCAATTCCAATATAAAAAATAATGTGTTACTACTGGGTAGCTTTTGCTCTGTGTAATATTTTTGGTCATATGAATGCATTTAATGACTTAATAATTAAACGCTATTTTTATAATTTTCTTACATTTTAAATTACTAGGTCCTATAGTAAACACATTTATAAACCTATCTTCATTCCTAACAACAACCACAGGCGATAGGAAGATATTATTATTATTATTATTATTATTTGTGATTCAAAAACTGAGTTTCAAGATGGTTAACTAAAGCTGGTAAATGACAAATCCATGTTTGAATCCAGGTCTTCAAAGTAAGAACTCTAGTCTCTTTACAATTCTTCCTCCATACCTGAGTATCACCATGGTTCCAGATAGTAACACTAACCAGGCCTCATTTCTTTCATTCTGGTTTCTTCCTAGGCTCTAGCCTTCTTCACTTGACTCCCCAGGTCCTGAAGGTCCTTGTTCCCTCTCTCTTTTACTCTTAGTGATGGACCATTTGCTTTCAAACATAGCCCAAGTTTTTGAAATATATCACCTATTCAGATATCTTGCCTTGCAGGATCTTACTGGTATGTTAGATCTCACAGGTAGAAATTTTCTTCTTATTGGATTTTTTCCAGGACTGTGCCCTTGGTATTACCCCCTCCTTTATTGTCAATCAATTTCCAAGTTTTGGTCCCACGTCCTTTGCTCTGAAGCATAGTGATCAAAATATATAGATTTAGGAGTTATACATATTAACGACCAAATACCTGTTCTGACAATAACTATATGTATTTAAGTTGTTTGAGCTTCATTTTCTCACTGTTAAACAGAGTTCCGTGTCTGTTATATAAAACTATTTTAAGGGTTACATTCAATGAAATTATATAAGTAGATTTGCTAGCAGTTTGTCAGTAACAGAGTAAATGTCTAATAAATTGTGACAATATAATTCTCTTCGTATATGGTCGCAAGTTGCTGAGGATAAAATAAGTGTCCCTTGGCCAATGTGTTTTGGCATCCCTTCCTTCATATGTGAGAAATGTAAACATATTAAACATATTTAGATATTCTGTGGTAATAAATTTACTTAAAACTTATTAATATCCCTCGTAGCACAGAATAAACTTTGGAAACCTTCTCCTCCCAGAAGTCATCCATTGTCTTCCATTTGCTCTTCTGAATATGGAATCCATGCTGCAGGCACCAATATTCTATTAATTTATAGTGGCACCAGAAGTAACCACAAAATAAGTGCTATGGGTCATACTAATAAGACATCTCTGTTCAAAGTCAAGAATACCAACTAATGATGAAATGCCTAAAGCAAACATATATTGATAAAAATCATTTCAAATTTCACTACATGACAAGTTTCTTAAATATCAAACTAGGTATTGCTGGAAGGTAGAAGTCAAGTTTTATTAACACTTATTTTTCCACTGGGAAATTTACTGTTGCTGACAGTACTGTACCAGTTGATAGGAACATAAAATTTTGTTCAGCTTCACATTCAAAAACAGAACTACTGAATTTTCTTTCCATTATTATTGTTAGTCGGAAGGACAAAAAGTTTTTCCCAAATACAGCTTAGAACTTGCTCTCTCTTACTTGCTTTATTGAAAACATCCAATAGATTTTTCAACTAAGCATTAAAAATCACACCTATAACATGTTCCTTACTTATCTTTTCTATCACAAGTCCAGTATGACCCTTTATTTTAATCACTGTGAACACTTAATGTTTTTCTGGAGCAATATATATGACTATAATATAACTTCTTATCTTTCTGTAAGATTTCTTTCTACTGTTTGGAATGTCCTTTTCCCTTTTGATTTCCCAGCTGTATTATTTTACTTCAAGCTCTAGTTTCATTAAACACTCTACAACTGCTGAAAGCCTTTAGAATAATGCCTGACATGAAGAAAGAAAGTGTAAAAAATGTAAAATACAAGGTTTTTTGTTGTTGTTGTTGTTGTTTGATTTTTTTTGTTTTTTGTTTGTTTTTTTTTATGAGAGAAAGAATTATGAATTATGGCTCTTTCCCATTCTCTCTTTGTGAACCTGGATAAGTGACTTAATCTCTTGAGCCTAGTTTTCCTATTTTTTAAAAAATGTGATAATGGAAACAGTGATTATTTGTAATGGTAAAATGAAATGAGTAAATGTGACAGATGCACAACTTTACTCTGAGCTCTTGGGTGACAAATGTTAGGTCTATTCATATTATGCCTCCAGGGTCATATATAATGTTTGGCATACTTTCATTTTTGTTTAAATGGTTAATTTTAAATAAAAATAATAACAGGTTTGGTAAGCAAAGTGAAAATCCATTAGCAACACTGCACAATGTTTCTGGAAACAAAATTCTGTGTTAGCTGATGGAGAAATGGGCAACAGAAATAAATTTTGTAAATGTTCTGTGTGAATTTGAAAAAAAATATGTGTGTTCTGTTTTAGTTGTAGCTTTCTATATAATTCTAGGAGATAAAACTTACTAATTATGTATTTAAAACATAAATTTCTTTTAAAAAAGATTAATCTTTCCAGTTCTGAGGTATGCTTTATTGTTCCACTATGAAGGTAAATTTACTTATTTAACCTAGTTTTTAGTCAGTTTTTATGCATATTTTTTGAAATTATACTATTGGTTCATTCGAGTTACATTGTTAAATATGTCAAGCAAATTCAAACTCTTATTAATGCACATACATTATTTCTTTCTTTATTGAGCTCCATTTTATCTGATATTAATGTAGTTACATCAAATTTATTTTGTTTATATTTTCCAGTCTTTTTTATTTAAACATCTCTGACTTTGTGTTTTTAAATGTGTTTCTTTTAAATACCAGAGTTTTATTTTTTAAAAAGTGCATTTGAATATGGTTGCCCCTTCACTGATGTTTGCTATATTTACATTCACTGTGGTTAATGTTATATTTTGACTAATTTCTTACATTTATTTCATGTTATTTGTTCTATGTTTGTTTCCTCTGAAACTTTATCCCTCCATATTATTTTCCTTTGTTTTGGTTTACTTAAGATTGGTGTTTATTGTTATTATTGTGTAGTTTCCTTCTACTAATTTAGAAATCATATAACCTATTTTTAAAAATTAATAGTTACCTTTAATATTTTACCATGCTTTTTAAATTTAGCAAAGTCTAAAATTAATCAATACTTTTAGCCTTTTCATGACCATTTGATTGTCATTCTTCCTAACTTACATGGCCAGTATTTCAGTTCCATTATGATTTCATACCAAATCATTTAGACATTTTCATTATTTTAAGCCCTCAGTTGTTTAGTTTTTATTTACATATTTATTTACCTACATGCTTTTTACTTACATGTTCTCAATTTCTCATCTTCCTCCACCTCCTCATTCTTGTATAGTCCTCTGGGATAATTTTTCTTGCTACCAGGGAATATTCCTTAGAAATACCTTCAGAGAAAATAGTGAAATTTGTTGATAGGAAATACTTCGTTTAATTGTCTTTTTGCTAGTATTTATTTATTTTGTTTATTAAATTTATTGGGGTAACATTGGTTAATAAAATTATATAGGTTTCAAGTGTACATTTCTATAATATATCATTACATATTGCATTGTATGGGAGGAGAGGGGCTATAAAAGTGGGAAAGGAGGCCAAATATATGGTAATGGAAGGAGAACTGACTCTGGGTGGTGAACACACAATGCTAATGTTTACTTCGGTACTCATACTGGATATGGATTTCTAAGTTACAATTTATTTAATTTCAGCATCAATGAAGATTTTTTCCCATAATCTTCTAGGTTTCAGTGTTGCTGTTGAATTTTCAGTTGTCAGACTATTTGTAGTTCCTTTGTAGATGATGTCTTGACTTCTTGACTGTTTCAAATCTTCTTTTTCTCTGATGTTCTAGAATATGCTTAGATATTGATTCATTTTAATTTATCCTTCTTGAAATCCCTTATCTTACTGGATTCAATATAGAATATGTCCAATAAATAATTTCTTGATATTTCTTAGAACAACACATCATCACTACTTCTTCCTTCTAAAACATCAATGAGCTATATAATACATTACATTTCCTTACTTTATTGTCCACATCTCTTCAGTCCTATTAAATATTTTAATATGCCGAGTCATTTCTGAAAACATGTTATTGATTTCTAATTTTAATATCTTCATTTTATTTCTTTAAATCTTAAGTACATTTACTTCAAATTCAATATGTACTAATGGAAGCAACAGTGATTTGGTTTTTTGTTTGTTTTATCTCCTTATTTTGCTAATGGTGACTACTGTGGTTTGTGATTTTTTTTTTTTTTTTTTTTAAGTTGTGAACTAATACTTCACGGAATTTGTATTTGGGAGTAATTTGAGCCCAGAGTTTAATGCATATTCAGAAAATTTGCATTTGCTCTTTCCGGGTATATGAGGACATTATCATTCTTGGATCCCTTTAAATTATGCTTTTCATTGTTTTCTTTCAATACACACAGGTAGTGCAGATTTCAGTCAAAAACTTGTTTCAGGGTGAGTTAATGGTTACAAATTTTTAAAGGATTTTTTTCACAGAGTCAAGGTCTTAACAGGCATGTTTCTTTACAGTCCCCTTCGGTAAAGGACATTGCATCAGGTTAGGTTTAATGTGCTATTCATTACTATAACATGGGTGTCATTTTAAAATACAGAGTGCATGGTTACATTCCTGCAATATTACATCAGACAATTTAGAAAAGGAAGCCAGAAAGCTGCGCATTTTTATGTTTGTTTGTTTTTAAGCAAACTCCTTATATTATTTTGAAGCAGCTAACCCTGTGTTTCCCCGAAAATAAGACCGGGTCTTACATTAATCTTTGCTCCAAAAGATGCATTAGGGCTTATGTTTAGGGGGTGTCATCCTGAAAAATCATGCTAGGGCTTATTTTCTGGTTAGGTCTTATTTTCACGGAAACATGGTCTTCAGAGTATAGCCATAACGAGTCTAAAACAGTCTCACTCTAATGGATCTATTATTCTGTGACTTTGGATTTGATTATGTCTCAGGATTTTAAACTCTTTTCTGGTCCATTAAATCTAGGCATGTGCCATGTGCTATTTTTCAACTACCTTTTAACATTCATGACAATGGGTAGTTTTGATTCTCCCAACTTTTCAAACTATATTAAAGTGCCAATCTTAGTGTAGGTTTTTGTTTGTTTGTTTGTTTTTAGAGAGTAAAGACCCACTTAAGATAGCCAAAGGGAAGATTTCATTTTGCTAAGTATGTATCAGAATACTCACTTTAAAAAGCATGTTATGTTACCATCGTTTTATATTTGAAGGTTGAAGATATCTGAAATATTTTTTGTAGAGTCTATGGATAGAAACAACCTAAAGTAGGGGGATTTTTTGAACTTCTATAAAATCATCTAGAATTTAAAAGAGAAAAACGAAACAAAACCCATAGTCCTGAAAAATGTGTTTTTTCTTTTGGGAAAAACAAAACAAAACACCGTATTCTACTATTAGAAGAAATTATGTTTATTCTCTTCAAATGGAATAAAGTGTATATAGTACAAGGTAAGTAAATATTAATAGTGTCTTAATAAAATAATGTCTTAAGTAAATACAAATATAGGTAAAGCTTAAGGTTTTTTTTTTGTTGTTGTTGTTATTGTTTTTTTTTTTTTTTTTTTTTAGCAAATACATGTGGTAGATTGCAAAAATAGCCATGTAACCTATTGCTTTTTTTGCCCTGAAGACATTTGCAATCTGGACTGTTTTTCTGACATGCTTTGCCCAGTAGAGTGCAATGGAAGCTTCTTTCTGAGCCCAGGCCTAAAACCACTTTGTAGCTTCTGCTTTATCTGGTCTCAGAAACTTACCACTATGGAAACAGCTCAAGGCTTCTCTGTTGGAAGATGAGATACTTTGTCTAATCACCACTAATGCTCTGATAGAGAGCCAACTAACTGCCATATATGTGAGTGAGAATGATGTTTCAGTACTAGCCAGTTCTTTTCCAACTCACGTATGTGTAAACTGGTTGATATAACTCTGTTTATGTTAATCTAGCTTTTGTAGAAAACATTATCTATTGTTTTGTATATTAACTCTGTATCCTGCAACCTTGCTATATAATCGCTTATTAGTTTCAGGAATTCATTTTTTTTTTTTTTGGTCAATCCTTTTAGATTTTCTCCACAGAAGACTGTGTCATCTGTGATCAAGGAGGATTTTATTTCTTCCTTCCCAATCTTTTTCCCTCTTATTTGCTTATTTTCCTTTCATTTCTTTTCTTTTTGGTCTTTTTGAGTTAACTAGAACATCTGGTACGATGTTGAAAATGTAATAAGATGGTACATTCTTGACTTGTTCTTGATATTAGTGGAAAACTTTGTTTCTTACCATTAAGTATGATATTAGCTGTAGGTTTCTTGTAGATATTATTTATCGTTGAGGAAATTCCCCTCTATTCCTAGTTTACAGAAAGTTCTTATCACTAATGGGTATTGGATTCTGTCAGAAGTTTTTTCTGCATCTATTGATATACTCATATGATTTTTCTTTTTTACCCTATTGATATGATGGATTACATTAATTGATTTTCGAATGTTGAACCAGTCTTGCATACCTAGGATAAATCTCACCTGGTCATCATGTATACTTCATTTTATCCATTGTTAGATTTCATTCGCTAATGTTTTATTGAGAATTTTTCTATCTATGATCACAAGAGATATTGATTTATAGTTTTCTAATGCCTTTGCCTGATTTTGGTATTAGGGTGATGTTGGCTTCATAGAATGAGTTAGAATGTGTTCTCTCTGTTTCTATCTTCTAAGAGATTGTAGAGAATTAGTATGATTTCTTCCTCTTAAATGTTTGGTGGAATTCACCAGTGAACCCATCTGGACTTGGTACTTACTGTTTTGGGAGGTTATTAATTACTGACACAATTTTTAAATAGATATAAGCCTATTTAGATTGCTTATTTCTTCTTATGTTAGTTTTGGCACCTTGTGTCTTTCAAGGAATTGGCCCATTTCATCTAGGCTATTAAATTTATAGACATAGTACTTTTTAATAGTTTTTTAAAATTTTCAGTTACAGTTGACACACAATATTATATTAGTTTTAGGGGTACAACATAGTGATTAGACATTTAGATAATTTATGAAGTGATCACCTCTAGAAATCTAGTATCCTTCTGACACCATACATTATTAATACAATATTATTGACTGTATTTCTTATGCTATGTTTTACATCCCCATGACTATTTTGTAACTATCAGTTTGTACTTCTCAATCCCTAAACCTTTTCCACTCATTCCCCCAATATCCTTCCCATCTGTCAACCATCAAAATATTCTCTGGCAACCAAACAAAATGAGTGTTTTTGTTTTGTTTGTTTGTTTATTTTGTTTTTTAGATTCCACATATAAGTGAAATCGTCTGGCATTTGTCTTTCTGTCTGTCTTACTCCACTCAGCACAATACCCTCTAGGTCCATCCATGTTGTTACATGTGGCAAGGTTTAATTCCTTTGTATGGCTGAGTAATATTTCATTGTCTATATGTACCACCTCTTCTTTATCGACTCATCCATTGATGGACACCAAAGTTGCCTCCATATTTTGGCTATTGTAAATAATGCTGCATTGAACATGTAGATACACACATATGGATTGTGTTTTGGGTCTTTTAGATAAATACCCAGATGTGAGATTACTGGGTCCATCTTTGTCTCTTGTTATAGTCTTTGTTTTAAAATCTATTTTGTTGGGTACAAGTATTGCTACCCTGGATTTTTTTCTTTTCATTTTTATGATATATCTTTTTCCATTCCTTTATTTTCAGTCTGTGTGTGACTTTAGATCTAAAGTGAGTTTCTTGTAGGTAGCATAGGTAACTGTTTTCTTATCCATTCATCCACCCTAAGCTTGTTGATTGGAGTATTTAATCCATTTACGTAAAGTAATTGTTGATAGATATGTAGCTATTGCCATTTTATTATTTACAATTTTGATCTTTTTCTTTTTTTTTTCTCTTCTTTCTCCTCCTTCTCCTTCTCCTTCTCCTTCTCCTTCTCCTTCTCCTCCTCCTTCTTCTTCAGGAATACTCTTTAACATTTCTTGTAATACTGGTTTGGTGGTTATGAACTCCTTTAGCTGTTACTTGTCTGGGAAGATCTTTTTTCTGTCCTTGGATTGATAATTTTGTTTTGTAGAATAATCTTGGTTGTAGGTCCTTCCTTTTCATCATTTTTAATATTTCATGACTATCCCTTCTGGTCTGCAAAGTTTCTCTTAAGAAATCAGCTGAAGTCTTATGGGAGCTTCCTTGTAGGTAACTAACTACTTTTGTCTTGCTGCTTTTAAGATTCTCTCTTTGTCTTTAACCTTTGGTATTTTAATTGTAATATGTCTTGGAGTGGGCCTCTCTGGCTTCATTTTGTTTGGGAATCTCTTAACTTCCTGGACTTGTATTTCTATTTCCTTTACCAGGTTTGGGAAATTTTCCATCATTATTTCTTCAAATAGGCTTTTGGTTCCTTGCTGTCTCTCTTCTCCTGGTACCCCTATGATGTGAATTTTGGTATGCTTGATATTGTCCCAGAGACCCCTTACACTATCCTCATGTTTTAAAAATCTTTTTTTCTTTTTGTTTTTCTAATTGGGTGCTTCCTACTGCCTTATTTTCTAAACCATTGATTCAATCCTCTGCTTTGTCTGATCTACTGTTGATTCTCTCTTATATATTCTTTATTTCAGTTGTTGTATTCTTAATTTCTGACTTGGTCTTTTTTTATGTTTTCTATCTCCATTTTTATGCTTGCTATCTCTTTGTTGAAGTTCTCACTGAGATCTCTGAGCATCCTTATAAGCAGTGTTTTGAACTCTGCGTCTGGTACATTGCTTGTCTATGTTTTTTTAGTTCTTTTTCTGGAGTTTTGTTCTTTTTTTTCATTTGGGACTTACTTCTTTGTCTCCTCATTTTGGGTGCCTCCCTGTATTTGTTTCTGTGTATTAGGTAGAGCTGCTATGCCTCCCAGTCTTAGTAGAGTGGCCTTATGTAGTATGTGTCCTGTGGGACCCAGTGGCACAGTCTCCCTGATCATCTGAGCCAGGTGCTCCAGGTGTGTCCCTTATGTAGGTGGTACCATACTTCCCCCAAAATAAGACCTAACTGGAAAATAAACCATAGCATGATTTTTCAGGATGCTCACAATATAAGCCCGACCCCTAAAATAAGCCCCAGTTAAGATCGTCAGCCAGACGGACGCATTTAGTACATCTGTTACAACACATGACGGACATATTGAATTATAAAATAATAATATTAATATATTAATAAATATAAATAAATAATATTATTGACATTAATACTTAAAATAAATGATAATGTAAATTATAATTAAGTATTTGTAAATACCCAAACGGGCATGTTTGGATGAGAGGTAAATGCCTATATAAACAAATGAACTTGAGACTTATTGGCAAATGACCAATTGGAGTAGACACAACGCACAAATAATGTGCACACTTGATAATGAACCGGCGTGGTTGTGTCTAATATGAATCTTCATAATTCAATACGTCATGTGTTGTAACAGATATACTTAATGCACTCGTGTGAAATAAACTTTTTCTGAATTTTGGTGCTTGCAATTTTTCATCGCTTTTGTGTGGACCATCAGTTTTAACTGTCATCATTTTTGTTGCCACTCCTGTCTTGTGAGTCGTCAGTTAACACTTGATTTAATGGTAGATTTAAAGTGAATAATATTTTGACCCCCAGACAAGATGAGTGCAAAAACAAAATGCTATTCTGTTTAGTACAAGAAAGGAATTATGGAGGACTCCCGAGGCAAGAACTTTACAGCTTTCTGCAAAGAGAAGAAGTTGGATATCTGAATGATCTGAAAATGGTGAGCAGAGCATGATAACCTCAGTCAACAGGTGGATGAGGGAAATGCTAAGTAGTGCAATTGTGGGTAAGGTTGGCAACCATTATTTCCTGAGCTGGAAGACATCATCTGTAAATGGATTGCTGACAGGAGAGCAAAGGCTTTGGTTGTATGCAGGGCTGATAGTTAAGCATTTGCCCTTGCAATAGCACCGTAGTTAGAAATATCCCCAGAAGAATTCAAAGCATCACAACACTGGCTGGATGACTCCCTTCTGCAATATGAACTGTCTCTAAGATTGACAACACTGTTCAAGATGGAAGATGTTGAAGTTATTAAACATGCACTTGCATTCAAGTCCTTTGCTGATGGCATCGACTTTTTAAATACCAACCCTCCAACATGATTGCTGTGGATGAAAATACAGTGTTTATGGGCCAAGGATCTCAATTGATCAGAGGGGTGCCTCGTCAGTCTGCATTCCCTCCACTGGTTACAAAAGTGCACGTGTTACCTGTTGAAAAGGTTGACAAGATTGAACGTGTTTCACGGATTTATGTTTTTGAAATCGAAAAAGACTGGTGCACACAAGCAGTTATAAGGAAGTGGGTCAATTTAATGCTGTCACTTGTTTTGCGAGGTGGCCAAAGAGGTCTGCTAGTCTGGGATTCAGCCAGCACTCACTGCACTAAAGATATCAAGAGCTTCCTTGCAGAGAGAAGAATAGATCAAATAATGATTCCTGCAGGAATGACTGCCTATCTCCAGACTCTTGATATTGCAATAAACAAGCCTTTGAAGGACCATTTGCACATGGAAATCAATGACTACATTGAAAATAGAATGGAGAGAAATCAGCATGGAACCTTTGTGAAGCCTAGCCTGCAAGAGGTTATGACTTGGGTGAAGAATTCCTGGGATAAAATCACTGACAGCTGTGTTGCCATTGCACTACAAGTAGGCTACATGGACCAGAAGTGCTCATTTAAGGAGAGCTCTATTGCTGCACATGAGAGGTTGGGAACAATGGTTCTACAGGAAATGGAGTCCCAAGAAATTCAGGGTTTGGAGAGTTATGACGATGTTCCAGAATAAGATGACATGACTGTATTTGAATAAATGTAGATTTTTGTACCTGAATAAATGAATAAATGTAGATTGTTGTACATGAATAAATGTAGATTGTTGTACATGAAAAATAAGACATCCCTTGAAAATAAGCCATAATGTTTCTTTTGGGCAAAAATTAATATAAGACTTGGTCTTATTTTTGAGGAAATATGGTATGTTCTCTCCCGTTGTAGTTGAACATTGGTTTATCTTTGCATGTCAGTGGGACTGATTGATTTTCAGTCTGATTGGTTGTGAGGACTGGCAGTAACTATAGTGGACGAGCTGTTGTATAGGAGCTGGCCCTATGGAGCAGAATTTGGTTTCTCAGGGCTCTGGTACATGATCAGTATGCCCTTTGGATGTGTCCTTCTCAGAGGCAACTTGGTGGTGCTTTGACTTGGTCTGAAGCTGGCCACCAGGCATGCTGGCCCTGGGACCTCTTGGAAGATGCTGCAGGCCAAGTTCAGCTGATGTCTGTGCCATGCCAGGGGCCACCTGGCATGGGCACAAAGCAATCTTCAGATGGCTGCCATCCATGCTGGACCGAGGCTAGCTGCTGCTAGTGCTGGGTTTGGGGCTGCTTAGCAAGAGGTGCGAGGCAAGCTAAGGTCAGATAATGTTTTTTGGGGGTTTGTGAATCTTTGGGAGAATTTTAAAAAGTCCACAGCATGAGCCAAAACAGGCATTTCGTGTGGGAAAGCTATTGGAAGTGGCTTGGATGGTCCCGCAAGTTGGGTGGGGCAGGATCTCAGGGAATCACCAGAGTGAGGTGACCCATGTTAGCCAGGTTGATAGAGAATCAGATATGGTAACTGCCTACATTATGCCAAAAAGGCAGAGTGCTGAACCAAGAAATAATGGATTTTGCTAACACTTCTGTCTGGGAGAAAACTGCCAGTCCAGCCCTCACACTGAGGCCAGACAACTCAGTTTCTCACTGTATGTCCCTAGCTCCTTTTGAGCTGCCTTCCCAGCCCTGGATCTCAGAGTGAGTGAGTCCATCAGTGAGTAAGTCTGTGTGCAGGCCCTTTAAGAGGAGTTCTTGGGACTCCAGCAGCCCTCTGTCTTACTCAACCACAAAGTATGTATATCCAAAAAATGTATACATATTTTAAGAAAGGAAAAAAAACTATTAAAATTAGACTGATAACCACTTTGAGCACCTCTTGTAATTGCAGAAGTCAAGCATGACTTGCGTTCATCTTTTGTTATCAGTGTATATTGAGTATTACAATTCAAATACAGTTTTTCTTTCTTAAAATATGTATACATTTTTTTGGCATCCTGTGTTTGTGTGTGTGTGTGTGTGTGTGTGTGTGTGTGTATTTCTTACTGTTTCTCAACAGAGTATTCATCAAGTAAATTTAAAAACTAAATTATAGAGTAGCACATAGAAAGGGACAGAGTAAACCCAGCAAACCAATCAATGCAGTGTCAACTTAAAAATAATAATATCTGAGATAGTGTTTATAGAATTAAATCAAATAAATGTTCTTTTGCATTTTTGCATACTAATTTCTTGGAAAGAGAGTAACTTGTGTGCAAGTCTTGGTAACATAAGTGTGACTGCCATGGGTAGATCTTTGGAACATTGGATAGGATTTATTTATTAAGTACCTATGATTAATTTTCTGCCTTTTTCATCCAAAAATAATTTTTCAAATGTCTATTATAGGCCAATAATTCACAAGGCAATTTTCTGTCTGAAAATGTTTTAATTCACTTTCATTTAATACATTTCTGTCAAAATTAAACAAACCAGAAATTCACAATTTACATATGAACAGCACAATTAATTTTTACAAAGAAACAAACCCATATAACAAGCACCCAAATAAAGTAGAAAATCACCAGCACCCAGAAGTCATACCTGCTTTTCAATCATTTACCCCATCCCCTTCATGTGTTGTTTGTTTTTCAGTATTGATCTGTGTAGTTTTTTGCATATATTGTGGAAAAAAAAATCCATGGATATTTGGATATTTGTTTTCAAATGTTTTCTCCTGTGCTATGACTTGCCTAATATCCATATCATCTGCAGCTTTTAGATTATATAGAGTCAGAGAAAAATGTCTGGAAACTGCTGAGGCTTTAGTTCATTTCTTGAACCGTGAGTCAAAACAGAGCGAGAGAGCGAGAGGGAGGGAGGGAGGGAGGGAGGGAGAGAGAGAGAGAGAGAGAGAGAGGTGGGCTAATGAGAGAAAGAGGCCAGTGTGGGAATTAGGGGTGGTGGTGGTAGTGGTGAACAGTGTCATAGTTGTCTAAAGAGAGGGATGGATAGGAAATAAAGATGTTTGGGGCAACAGAGATAAGGGAAATGCTCTCTAGGAAAGCAGGTCATTGCTGTAGCTAAATCAGATACAGGGTCTGTTGGTTGGGGATGGTTCTTAACTGGACAGCCTGACTCCCCACTCTCCCTGCTCTTTGGTGAAGCACACAATTGCTACTTACTGTGCCTGTACTCTGAACAAGATGCAACTCTTACCCTCCAGGACCCAGGGCCAGTGAAGGTGACAGATGTCAAAAGAGGTGATGATTTTATTGCAATGTGGAATGATCTCCCATAGAAGTCTGGATGGAGTACAAACAAGATGGAGGGTTTAGGAAGTGTCAGCTGCAGAAAGGGGGAGATCAGCTTAGCTGTTGTAAGGTATAAGAATATCCAGAGTTAGATAATTTGATTTAAAGTGCAGCTCAAGGAATCATTGGTCACAGACTACCTAGATCTCACTCATCCACCTCAACACAAAAATCACATAACAGGACATGGTTTCACACGTTCCTGAGTAGTGTCTTAATATAGTATAAAAGCAGACAAGTGTTGTGTGATAGTTTTATCTAACCTGTTAGGTCACAGTTAAAAAAGAAAAATTACAGTGTGTTCGACTACAATTCCAAAGCCACGGGGGTAAAGATGTTGCAACTGGCTTCAATGAAATCCGTAGAGCACTGATACATGACTATAATTTTCTTTTGCCAGATTGATAATAGATCTGCATTTGTGTGCTCTTAATGTGAGAATATATTCTGGAGGTTTCCTGGCTGTCATTACACAGAGTTTGCAGCAGTTTTATGCAGGTTTTCAGAGGAAAGCCCCAGGGTTAGGGAGAGAAATGGGTTTATTTAGGAAAGCTTATCATTTCACTCCTCCCCTGTACTGATGAAATCTGACCCGATGGCATGGCACTGTAAAGCAAAAACAAAATCAAAACAAAAAATCCCTCTGGAATTGAGAGACCTAATTCCCCTGATTAAAATAATTCGATGACTTTCCCATTGCTCTTGGAGTAAAAATGAAGTGGTTTATCTTGAATTACAAATTTCTTCATGACCTAGCCCCTGCTTAACTCTTCAGCTTCACTTACAATGAATTTTGTCCTCATTTTTATGCTCTAATCACAGTAAACTATTTTAATCTCCCACACTGAGCCATGCTATCTCTTGTCTGTATCTCTGCGTTTGTTTTCCCTCTTTACCATCTCTTTTTGCCCTCTGTATCTTGCTCACTCCTCCTGTTTTGTTCAAGACTCACCTTTCACATCACCTCTTCTGAAGAACTTACACAAATCTTGAGAAGAGTTGAGGTGTCTCTCCTTTGGTCCACAGCTCCACCTCACCAATTATTTTATAATGCTAGTTATTTGTGTGGAATTGAGATTCCTTATTGATATGACTTCTGCAGTCCACCACATTGACATTAAACCACAACCTGAATTTTCTAACCAATTAATCTCCAACTCTTGGGACAATACCTGGCTCAGAGTAGGTGCTCAATAAATACTGAAATATTTTCAGAGATAAATTAATTAATTGGGAAATATAGCCTAGAAAAAAATTCTATTTCAAGTAACTGTCTTTCCCTAGCTATTGTAGTTACTTTACCCATTCCCTACCAAAGGATCCACCCTCTTTGTAACTAATGATTGATTCTCATAGGCAGGTATTGATACTTTTATAGACTGGTTGCATTCCTGATAATATTTATTTTAATATATTTTTGTAATTTGAATTCCAGTTTTCCCTAGGTATATGATGTACCTATTTTAATTTCAGATTGTTCAAAAATCACCAGTTACTTTTTATATTTTACTTGAATTTTGCTGCCGCTTTTCCCTACCCCTTACATTTCTCTAAACTTTATACTCAGTAAATTGTATTCATAAGGAAAACACACTTTTATAGAAGATATAGGATGAGCAAGTGAGAAATACTTGTAAATTCCAAATAATTTCTCACTATGTTTGGTAGCTTATTAATTTGCCTTTTAACATATTTGGTTTTATTTATGAGAAGCTTAACAAAATGATTTACAAATGTGTTTGTTGCTGTATAAATTTTAGCCTGAAGCTCATTTCTACTAAAAGTTAAAAGGAAAAACTTGAAAAAAATGTAGAAGTGGTGGAATAAATAATGACCATTTATTTTTATTTATTTTTTATTTTGCATCATTTTGATGCATTCTGTATAATGGGTAAGGAATTGTCTTTAAAAATAAATAAAAGGAATAAAGCGCTCTCGATTTCCTTATAGACAACCCAAACTTTCTTTAGTCTGTGTATCTGTGAGCCTTCTCTTCCCTCTGGAGACTGCTTTTCAGCACCAGCGGCTGAGAAACCAATCGAATGGGGACTATGACATTCACACTGTCTGTCTCCTCTGTCCTGCTCTTGGAACTTAAAAGAAAGTCATTTATTCTCTTGTGACTCTTCTGTCGGTACATGATGAAGGCTTTTCAAAGTGTCATTTAAGTGGGACATCCATCACTTACAGCCCGGCTCCTTCGCTTGCCAAAGAGTCTCACACTCTGCTACCTGGGATGTAAGCAAAGATAATGCGTTTGATTTTCATATTGATCTTGGTTGTCTTAGAGTCTGGTTCCCTCTGTGGGGGATCTTTCCACACTAAATGGCCTTCCACTGACCTCACCTGCCATAGCCCAGTATCTCTGTTTTCCCAGCCCTTCCTCCATGGATGCAAGCAAATCCACTCATACTTTCTTTTCTCTTTTCCCTTGTCCTGCTTCTTATCTCAGACAAAAAAAAATGAGTAATGACAGTTCCTTAGTTTAAATGATAGCTTAAGTTCATAAAGGGCCTTTGTGAAATAAATATGTTTAGTGGGTAAGGTAGTATCACACAAAGAACTCAGACTTTGGAACCAAAAGTTGTAGGGATTTGCAACTTTTTCTACCATTTATTTGCTTCATATCTAAGGAAGGTTATTGCAATTTTTATGGTCTTATTTGTAAATTGGGGATAATATTTACTTCATAGCTTTCATGTGAACATTTACTTGTTTATTGGTTGGTTGGTTTGCTTATTTTTTTATTTCACAAACATTTAAGTGCCAGATCCTCTTCAGGAAATATAGTACTGAAAGACAGACTAAGTTCCTTTCTTGTATAACTTTCACCCAAATCGATGAGTCAAACAAAATATTATAAATATTTTACAATATTAGATAAATGGCATTGTACGTGTCAAGTAACTGTCACACAGTAGGTCTCAATAAATAGTATCTTCCTTTTTATTTCTATTTCTATTATGATTACAGATATAAAGATTTGAATCAGTTTTTGTTGTTGTTGTCATTGTTTATAAAAGGAATGTGATGGCTTTGTAATGTGTTAACTTGGCTCTTCTGAACTATAGTCCCTAGAATTCCTTTCCTAGCATGTTGCCAGTTGGAGCTGGCTGCAGGGACATTCTCTCAAAAGAGCTGGAAGATAAAAGGGAGGTAGCATCCATTTTGTAGCAAACCCACACCTGCAGTTATTCAATCAAAAGCTAACTAGACACTGCTGTGAAAGGATCTGCAGATATAATTAAAGCCCTTAATCAATACACTTTAAGTTAATCAAAAGGGAGACTATTTGGGGTGGACCTGATTTATTCTATTGCAAGCCCTTTAAAAGAGTACTTAAGCCTTCCCTGAGCTGACAGACACCAAACAGAAGCCTGGATTTTCATTCCTGGTTGCCCGCCTGCGGACAACAAGTGTCAGCTCTTGCCCATGGGGTTACACAGCCTGCTCATGATCTTTCCTTCTTGCTGTCTGTCCTAAGGACCTTAGGCTTTAAATATAGGACTTTAAATATATATATAATACTGTTGTCTTACTCGCTTTTTCTCTCTCTCTATATATATATTTTTACTGGTTTTAGTTATGTGGTTAAACTCTAACAGATATTATAATATTTGCACATTTTCAAAAATTTGTCAAAATTCTAGATGTTAGATAAAATTATTGTAAATATTTAAATTCATCTGTGTTCACTAAAACTATATCATAGGCATTTTTATATAACATTACAAACTCTCTGGAAACAAAATTGAGTTACCACATGATAGTTGCTATGTGAATGCATGTAGGATAATTATTCTGTTTTATTGCTGTAAATAACATTGTAAACATCTTTGCACATAAAGCGTATTTTATATTTTGTATTGGTGTTTAAGGACAGAGTCTCAGAGGTGGAATTTTTATGTTAAGTGGCATGTGCATTTTGTGGCTATCAAAATAATAACAGTTTTTGGAAAGAGTGTAACCTTTGTATTTCCAGCAATAATGCATAAGAGGCAATTGAGATCGTGCCTAAAGTAATTACATACTCAGCTACGTTAGCTATGTCTCTTTAAAAGGTCAAATAGCATAGAGTGAAAGTTCTGCTACAAATTTCGTTCCTGTCTATTATATAAATTTATGAAAGTCTTATCAAAGTTTATGTAAGAATATTTTCCTTGCCTTGATGTTGTTTGGTGTCCATTATTTATTATTATCTTACCTTTGTATATGTGCCACAGAGTTTTTCATTTAATTTTTTACTTGCCTCTAGTAAGAGAAAATTATTGTGTTTTTGCTATAATTAATTCAAATTCATACTACAAGTATACAGTCTTTCTAATTTAGTTATATACTACTCATATGACAAATTGCTACATTAAAATGTTCTGCTCCGCCATCTAGAACTTAGAAAACTATTTACTACATTTCTTCTTCATGTCTCTTTCTCTGTCCTACTTCATGCAACAAACATTTCTTAGGCACCTAAGGAAGCATTCATGGTTCTATTATCAAAGTAATTAAAATGTAGCTAGGGAGACAGGTAATACACAAGTAAACAAACAAGTATAATACAAGTTTTGAAAGTACAGTGATGGAAAGAATCACAGTGCAATCAGAGAGAGTTATGACAGTGTATGTATTTAAGAGACCAGATCTCACTTAAGTCAGGTGGCCAGGGAAAGCTCTCTGTGGAGGTAACAGTTAATAAAGGATGTGAGGACTAAGAGAGTTTAGCTATATATGGAATTTACTGGAAGAGTAATTGCCCTAACAAAAAAATTTTGAAGTTCTAAAACTACCTGTTTGAGGGACTGAAAGTGGGTCAGTGTGAAACACAATGGGCCGAGAGCAAAGGGGCATCCAGTGAGGCTGGAGAGATCATAAGAGGGGCAGAGCACGAGGAAATGAGACTGCCAAGTATGAGTTTAAATTTTTGTTTGTTTGTTTTGTATGTTTTTTTAGAATTTTTTTTATTAGTTTCAGGTACACAAAACAATGTGATAGTTAGACATTTATCATTTATATCCCTCACTTAGTGTCAACCCCCCGCCCCCCATCCACTATCCCTCTGACATCGCACACAGCCATTACATTTGTTTTTGAGCACAATAGGACACCAGAGAAGGGGGTGTAATTTTAGCCAGGGAATAATGGGATGAGATTTTCTAAGAAACAATAATTTAAAAAAATATATGATATTTAATGAAGTATCTATTTGCTAAGTACTTTGCATGTATTCTTTTATTTGATCCTCAAAACCATCCAAAAAGTGATATTATTTTCAAATTTTATACATGAGTAAATGGAGATTAAGGCAAGTAAGTAATTCACTTAAAGTCCCTCGCTACTAAGGGATGGAGTCATCATATAAGCCACTGCTCTTCCTACCACCCCAAACTGTCCAATTTTCTGAAACCAATTACAGTGTTTGAGAAGTAAATATCTTTTGAATAAATTATATTAATTTTATATGTTTTTCTCTCTAACTCCTATATCTTTTCATTTTCTCTTTTCTTTCACACACCCAGGTTTTTCATCCCTTGTAATTGGGTCTTGGTTTTAATGTCCAGATTTTAAGTGATTGATATGGCAATTCCATCACTATTTTTAAACTACAAAACAAAAACATGAAATCTTTATTTGGAGCTATTGTTTGGGCTTTTAATTTATTTTAGAAAACTCTGGGTTTAACTTTTTATGTAAAAGTGCTTTGCATGCTGGGAATTATTTCTTAAGGCTCAGATACGTGAAAACAGCAGAAATTACTACCTTTCAGGAGGCATTCTACTGACTGAAGATAGTAGCTCTAAACTGATAGCACTGAAGATACAAACCTATTTCCCTAAGATTGAATCTCATCCTAATCTGTCTTGACTTCCCATAACAGTTATTTCTATCTCTATGACTGGGCACATGTAAGCAGTTCTGTTTAATTATCAGCAGATTGTAATGCAAATGACTGAGCAAATGCACACTAGTATGTGCATTAAGCTTTGGAAGTAAGACTTTTATAAGATTTATGCCAAGATATCCTGAGTTGGACAATCGCTGCTTAATATCCAGAATAAATCTTCAATAAAACTGCCCAGCATGAATTTATTACACTTTATAATGAAAAGTTTCATACTGTAGCATTGTATTTCAATATCTGAAAATACTCTAAAAAATTAAAATGGTCTTCTGTATAGTTGGCATAAAGAAGCAATTTTATTTCATCTTTCACATTCAATTAGATTTTTTGTTGTTAATCACTTGACAAAACATTACTGAAATCTGAACACAGTGCTAAGAGCTAGGGATACCTTGAAATCTAAGAGAAGTGTCTCATCCTCCAGAGCTAACATTAGGAAAGTAAACAAAAGCACAATCACTCTGGTGACACTTTAGCAGAAGTTTCTAGTACCAGGCAATTTGAGGTGCAAAGGTGGGAGTAAATCTTCATCAAGATGTTGAGCTTTGAGCTGAGTCTTGAAGATGGGATCTTCAAACTGAAGAAGAGAGGGTAAGGAAACACAAAATAGAAAGACCAGCAGGAGCCACGAAGAACCAATACGTATTCATGGACTTGGTAGCATTTCCTTTGAAATATGAACTGAAGCCCATAAAATATGAGGGAAACAATATGAACTTAAAGCTTGAAACTAAGGCAGGACCATGCAAAGAAGTTTGGCATTGAACATTCAGGAAACGGAACGATTCGAAAGAGTTAAGAAGGGAATAAACTGCAATTTGTGTTTTAAGATTATTGAGTTGCAGATGTATAAAGCATTTTATTGACAATATTTTACCCAACATTTTACGTCCTGGGAAGAATACACCTACTGCTCACCCCTTTGGAATCTAATTTGTGCATTGATTTATATACTCCACAACTGCGGTGCTCAGTACAGTTGTTCACGATTGACCCCAAGTGCCTCAATCTCTGGGTTTCCTGAGCAAGCGATACCCAGCACCTGAGCTCCCTCACTTCTCCCAGGTGGAGAAGATACATTGAACTCAGCTTCCCACAGCTACCAGATCTCCAGATGCTTGGCAGCTGTCATTTCCAGAACACTTGTACAAAAACTGATATCTAAACTCAGAAAGGCAAAAAAGGGTGGTGGTGGTGGCGGGGGGGCAAGGGCTTGGGAGAGTACTGAGCAAAGTTGCTTGGAGAAGGTAAAGTCTGAACTGGGCCTTGCAAGCATGAGTAGAAAAAAAGATGAGGTGAGTCATTTTAGGCAGATGACATATTTGTAAGTCGTGGGGACAAAAAGGATTGTGACAAATTGATATAATTTGCAAGTGGGTTACAGATAGAGAATAGTGTTAAGGCAATAAAGAAGAAGTTAAACTGCACATTAATATTAATATTTATATAATATAATTCTTTGCAATCTGCTTCTCTGGAGATACTTTCTTCCAGTAGTTTTAGACACACTGAATATCTAAGCTATGTAGAAAAATTATGTATGTTCATATAAATTGATCATTTTCGTTCTTTATTTGTATGTTTCCATATTTTCATTTAAGTATTTGTTGAATGTCTATTATGTTTTATTGTATGTGGAAATTAGAAGATAAATCAGACTTGGTATTTTACCTCAAGAAGCTCAAGGTTCATTAGAATAAAACAGGAAGTTTATAAATAAATGCTTTTACGTTATTGTAATAATTAAAACAAGGTAAGAGGGGAAAAAATGATTATCTATGTGGAAGGTTTGCAGAGAAGGCTTATAGAGGAGGTGACTTTTGAGCCAGGTCTAGAAATATAACTAGGAATTTCAAAAATAGATTATAGAAAGGGAGTTCATTCTACATAAAGAGAATAAGTATAGACATGTGTGGAAGATATTATTTTTAATAATTGGAACTTGGTAAATTCAACCTCTAGTGTCTTTCTCTTGATTTTTTTCCCCCCTGTGCCATGATGTTAAAAATGTCAGGAGAACTGAGGTCAGGCATAAAAATAGTATGCTATTTTTATAGGAATGTAGGCCCATGATTTGAGTCCTCAGTAAAATGCTTTATATAGTCCTTTTTGGATTAGGTGTTGATTAGCCAAGTGTGTTTTTATCTCAGACTTGATTTCCTTAGCTGTAGAATAAAGTTAGTAGTGTCGCCTATTTTGCAGGGTTGTTAAGATTGGGAGAGATGATATAAAGCCCAAAGCATAGGGCTGGACACATGTTAGCTCTCTTTAATTCACCTGTTCTACACATTCTTGGTTTGTCCCAGCTTCATAACAACAAACCAATTTAGTATGTCTAATTATTAAGCCACACATATAACTTTTAAAAGGGTGGAAAGGGGTCCATTGGCAAAGGTCTAAGCTAAATCACTAGAAAACTCATGCTAGAGAACATTTATTAGCTAACTAAAACTTACTTTAATTGTTCAGTCAGTTCTTAATCATACTAATCATTTTGGATTCTACTATTTTATCTCTTCTGTAGGGTGGTCAAAAGAGGCTTCTTCAATGGTCTTGCTCATCTCCAGTTATTCTATGGCCCCCACTACTGCCTTTGCTTCACCAGTTACAAAGAAAGAATACATTCAGCCTTGGGAAGAGGATCCTGCCATCTTTGTAAATCATGGTATAAAGCCATTTAGAAATACATGATTTTCCTTTATGTCTTGTCCTCTAATCGTGGTATTTTTTTTCTTGCTGACAGTCCCAAAATATTGGTGTCTACAAATCAGGTCTCTTTCAAACTATGCAGAAACACCAGAATTTGGGCACCCATTTCAAGGGAAAAAAGTAGTAACATATCTATTATCTGTCAACTTTTATTTAGCCAAGCCACATTTCATTATTATTTTTATGTCTAACTCAAACTAGTTTATTTCATGATATAATCACTCTGATATTTTGGAAAGGAACTATTTTTTTCTGTATTGTAAAAGTAATTTTTGTTTACATTCATGGTATAGACCACAACATAAATACCAAATATTATTCCATAGAAGTTTAGTAGATTGTATTTATAAAACTAAAAATCTGTTGCCTTTTCAACAAATTTCTTTTTCTCTTTTCCATGTAATATTCGATGAAGGCCATATAGTTTTTAAAAGATAAATTGATTTTACTCTCTCTCCTTTTCCCTACAAAAATCAAGATTACATTAGCATTTCATACAATAGGATTTGGCACTTGAGACTCCTGGAAAGTAGTGTAGATGAATTATTCACATCTGAGAGGAAAGTCAATTGGAGAAATAAACATTAAAATGATTTGCAATCTGCAGTTATTCACGAGAGGCAGAATCATCAAGTGTAAGGGAAAGATGAGAACATCAGGAAATGAATGGCTCGATTGATTTAAGGGTTGTTTTCACAGCACCCAAATTTTGAGAAAAGGCCTGGATCTATCAAAAAGTCCCATTAATGTCTTTCATATCTAAGATGGTAAAATTACGTAATTTATTACCATTTTGACTGTTATTATTGAATCAGATTTTCTCAGGGTTTAAAATCATTCTCTGATTAAAATTCAGAAAAAAATTAAAGTTGGTATTAACTTTGGGACAGTTAGGATACAATTTAATAAATAATTTTTTTGATATTCTAAATGGCAGGGAACTAATGTCCCAAGAGTCAGAACTATGTCTAAAATTGCCCCCCAAAACAAGGAATTACCTGTGAATGATAAGAACCTGATTTTAAAGGTACACAGCATAAACTTCCTGTCTGGAACAAAGTGAATCAACTAAGGGTAACAGAAAGTATGTTGGCCTTCAAAACAGACAGGTCTGTGCTCTAATTCTGGCTGTGCCCTTGACCCATGGGCAACTTACTAAACCTCACTAACCCTGACTCAAGAACCTCACTGAAAAAGGGGCTTTCTGATACTGAGTTGTATGTGACGTACCTCGGACGGTCCTGGAGCAAAGCAGATGGGCAATCAATATTAGTTTCTTTCCCTCTTTCTTTCTTCCTTTCCTTTCCTTTCCTTTCCTTTCCTTTCCTTTCCTTTCCTTTTCCTTTTCCTTTTCCTTTACCTTTACCTTTACCTTTTCCTTTTCCTTCCCTTCCCTTCCCTTCTCCCTTCCTTCCTTCCTTCCTTCCTTCCTTCCTCCCTCCCTCCCTCCCTCCCTTCCTTCCCTTCTCCCTTCCTTCCTTCCTTCCTTCCTTCCTTCCTTCCTTCCTTCCTTCCTTCCTTCCTTCCTTCCTTCCTTCCTTCCTTCCTTTTTCTACCTCTCACTAGCACTGTGGTAGTAGCGCAACATCACGAGTAGGATCACATTTCCCTGTAACATGCTAAGTCTACGGGGATTAAAATATACAAATGCGTCATGATATGGGGGGAAACAAGTTGTGTCTCTGGATTTCCAAATTGGCTATGTCAGAGTAAGATGAGCTTACACGAGAAAACACTATTTAAATTATAAAATGGCGCGTAAATGACATCTATTTTTTAATGATGGTGGTGGTGAGGACAAAGTGATGATTGTGTATTTAGAGCAATTGCTGAGCTTTAGTTCATTTATACTGAAAGTATGAGAGAGAGAGAGAGAGAGAGAGAGAAGGAAAGAAAAAAAAAAGAGAGAATTAGTCTGAGAAAAAAACCCATGCAACAGTGTGAATGGAGGGGGAAGTTTCCATGAGTGTGACAGTATTAGGGTGGTGCAAAAGTCGTTTTGGTTTTTGCAATTCTTTTTAACTTTTGAAACAGCAATTACTTTTGCACCAACAAATAATATTTTCTTTGAGGATGCTGTAATTATTGATTGAGATAAAGCATGCAAAGTGCTGTGAACAATGCCTGATACATTATAAGTATCTGGCGAGCACTAGGTATTACCTTTACCATCAATGTTGTTAGGTGGAAGTTTAGGTTTGTAAAAGGGAAATGAAGAGAAGGAAAAATGAGGGGAGAGAGAATGAGGCAGGAAGGGAGACAGGGATTCCAGAGAGAAGAGCAGTTACCACTAAAAGGAAAGCAAAGCAAAATCTTTCAGGAAAGGAAGACATTAAGAAAAAGAGCAGGTCATAAGGACTTGCAGTAAAGACAGTTTGATCACACACACACACACACACACACATCACATGTATACACACACTTCCACACTCCATCAGGGTCTTTTATTTGACTTTAACAATTTGCTAACAACTATTGTCAAATACATTTTCTCATTCCAACAGATCTGAAAAAATGAAGCTGAAGGACTCTCCTTGATCTACAAGTAAGGAAAAACTGAGAATCCGGGTGGTAAGTGTTTTTCTGAAGTTTGTATGGTTAGTAAGTGATGGAGTCTAGACCTGGCTAAATGCAGCCTTGAGGCTCAACCTCCACATTGCTAACCAGGATGTCATGTTTAGCATGGCATAGGAGGAAATTTTATAGAGACTAGAAGTAAATGGTTTCCCTGACATAGAGGA
This sequence comes from Rhinolophus sinicus, assembly GCF_036562045.2. Lineage (NCBI taxonomy): Eukaryota > Metazoa > Chordata > Mammalia > Chiroptera > Rhinolophidae > Rhinolophus > Rhinolophus sinicus. Next base: position 112,965,516 of record NC_133756.1, read on the forward strand.
CAAAACTGTAGGCTGGATATTGTTGTAAACCGTGAAAGAAAGATGATATTCCATATAAAATTTCCCCCTCCAGAGAACTGCAATTTTTAGTTATGAAGAATGTAACCATTGATCTAATGTTTATAAATTCTAAAATAAGGTAAGCATATTATTTTCAAGTTATCACTATGGGTTTCAATTTCTAATTAAGCAAAATTTAATTAGTCTGGTAGAAAAAGGGGGGTCATTAATTATAAGGCTTGTGTCCATGAAAGGAGAGGTTGCACATGATTTACTTTAATTTCTACTAAAATCAACCAAAATGTCCAACTACACGTATGTGGGTATCTGTACGTGTTATTGTCTATTGAATAGCAAGCCAGTAATTTCAGAAGGAATAGCTGTTTACAGCATTGCTCTTTTGCATTTTCAACATCCTTAGACTTCTCTTAAAAAAAAAAAAAATTACATCTCACCCTCATCACAGGAAAATAGTGTTTCTTATGTTAGAGACAAAGACCAGCATGATTTTTGAGAAAGAGAAAGGTCTTTGATGGCAACCAAATCTAGATTCAAATCCAGAGTCAATACCTTACTAAATGTGTCAACTTGGGTATGTTGTTATTTAACATCCTGGAAATGTTGTTTCCTTCTCTGTGAAATGAGGATGATAATACATAGGGTGGTTTTAAGAATTTAAGATAATATATAAATCCTTTACTACAGTATTAACTATTGTTATCCTCTTCATAATTATCATTATTACCTGTATTATATATAAATGGGAGTAATCGTCATTGCTAAGAGACATTCTGAGAAATATTGCCTAGATTGATTATAAAATTTGGTTTTTGGGTTTGTTTGTTTGTTTTTTTTTTGATAAATATTGGCATTAGAACATTTTAGTGGTGGTTTTTCCTAGAAACAGGTGTATAAAAAGAGCTATAGATAGGCATTTTCCATTGCATTGTCTATATTGTATGGAACTCAACAACTTTAAAAATTGCAAAAAAGTCAGTAAAATTTCATTTTGCTTCAAATAATTGTTAACACAGGAAATGGAAGAAATTATAGAGCAAATGCTGAGTGCTTATTGTATGCCAGGTGTTCAATCTTCGTAACATCATGTGCAATGTTTACACACACAGCAATGGAAGAGTTGAGATCAGTACCCAGTCTTTTTCCAACATCCAGGCCTTTTTCTAAACCATCATGTCTCCTAAAAAAAGTGTCGCTTTGCTCGAGAAAGGTGGAGAAAGGAAGCAATGCTAATTAATCAACTATTATATGACAGGCTCTAAAGAAGTTACTTTAAATCAACATCTAGTTTGATCTTCAGAGAATCCTTAAGTTGTTATATGTATAGCTTGGAAAACTAAGTGTTTCTAAGATTAATTTGACAATGATCATATCACTTAAAAAAAGTTGCAGAGGCAATTCAAATCTAGGAATGCCAAGAATTAAAATCTGGAAAATAGTCAGTATAGAGTTGCTTAAGTGCTTAGCAATCTAGTGTTCATTTTGGCATGGGGGAAAGTTCTGGACTTAGAATTGGAAGTTAACATTTATTTCCAACATTACTACTTCTTCATGGCATTGCCATTTCTATAAATTACCAAACACGTCTTAACCAGTTTTTTCATGAAATATGGGGAGGAGAACTAAATGATATCTAGTGTCTGTTTCAAATTTATTATTGTATCATTCTAAGTTCCCAATCTTTTTCTTTCTCTGATAAGTATCTTTCATTTAGCTAAAACTGATAATATTTTCTCTTCTACTGTTAGTTTCTGATCCAGTCATCCATAACAGACCAAAGTCAATGTTATGGTAATGAACCTATTTTATGCCATTGCCCATAGTTCCATTGGACCACAGGTCTCCTGAGGGTAGGGGTTATACTTGGTCCATGTTTATATGCTCATTGCTTAGCATAGTGATGGGCACTGGGTGGAGATTCCCAACATTTGGTATTGATGGATAGAAATAATAAAGCTTTATTTGCAAGAAAATATTTTTAGCATAAGTAAACATGTTTTTGTATCAGAAAATCTGGGTTTGCCTCCTATACCTGCTACCAGAGATAGGCCACTTACGTTCCTTGAATTTTTCTTTGATTCTTTTCTAGAACAGTACCACACTCTTTCCAGCTGTAAATTTGGAAAAATGCTACTAGTTGTTCTTCTTGTTAGGTTGTTGTGTGGACTAAGGAATGCATAGAGATATATAGATACATCTTTTATAATCAGATAAAAACCAATATTGATCATGGTACTAAGCATAAGGTAAATGTTCAATAAATGTTTATCAAATAAATGAATGAACAATTAGCATTGAACCAATAAAAGCTTTTTAAAAACTTAAGAAATTTGAAAATAAATGTAAAGGAATTATAATATTATAGGCACATAAGGGGCAGAATAAAAATGGGTTATAGAAGTCTCCCCTTATCTGCAGTTTTGCTTTCCACGGTTTAAGTTACCCACGGTCAACCATGGTCCAAAAATATTAAATGGAAAATTCCAGAAATAAACAATTCATAAATTTTAAGTTGTACATCATTTTGAGTAGCATGAAATCTTCTGCTGTCCTGCTCTTTCCCACCCTAGCCGTGAATCAGTCCTTTGTCCAGAATGTCATTGCTGTACATGTTACCTGTCTGTTAGTCACTTAGTAGACGTCATGGTTATCTGATCAACTTGCAGTATCACAGTGATTGTGTTCAAGTAACCCTTATTTCACTTACTAATGGCCCCAAGGTCAAGGGTGATGATGCTGGCAATTCAGATATGCCAAAGAGAAGCTGTAAAGCATTTTTTTTTTTAAGTAGAAAGTTATGTATGTATAGAAAAAAAAAGAAACCCACATATTATATATAGGATTTAGTACTATCTCTGGTTTCAAGCATCCACTGGAGGTCTTGGAACATCCCCAACGGATAAGGAGAACTACCGTATTATAACTATTAGGAAACATTGTCCTAAATCTTTTATGGAAAGTTAAGATTAATGAATTCAGAAGTCTGACCCTGTACTTAACAATATTATTTGTTCAATTTGTCCAAATGCAAACAAAAATTATTTTAAAAAAGTAAGTAAAAAAAAATAAAAAATAAAAAGCAACAAAAAATGTTACACCAAACTTCAGAGAAGTTCGAACATGGGCCAATACAATTGAAAGAAATTTGCAAGAGAAAGACGGAATCTGCTTTTTCCTATTTAACGTCTTTTTCTATTATCATGAAAACACAGCCTGTTTCCATGTAGTTTGGATAGATCTGAGCCACCCAGTTCTTTACCATATGAAGTAGCACTGTAACCTTTATTTGGCAAGTGAGAGAACCCATTTCCTCAGCCACTTCCTTTAGACTGTTCCTGGGATTGTATTCATCCCTTGCAGACCTGGTCAGGCCTCAGGGTCTTCTGGACACCAGGAGAGAAAGGGCATCTTTGATATTGCTGTCTGTGAAGATGTAAGTCTTGGGTTGTGTGTGGCCACCTTTTCCTGAACCTATTTGAGAGAGTCACCATCGCAGAACAGTAGAGCCAATAGAGAGACATTTCAAGAGTCTGTTGGCATCATTTGAAACCTGACCCAACTGTATATTTTACATGAGGCAATGAGTACATTTGCTCTTAGTTGGAGTTGGGTTTCTGCCTAAATGAAAGAAATAAGTATAAGGTTATGTTTGCATTGAATATTTAAATAAATTTAAAAAGTTACATAAATTGATAACACATTCAAGAATCTAAAAATGAGCAATGTGTATATGGATCAGAGACACGGGTACATGTGAAGCAGGAGCTAGACAGGGGCACATGTTAAAAAATGTTGTTTTTTGTCCTAAGGGTAATGGGAGTCATAGTGGCGTTTTATGAAGAAGTGCAACGTGGTAAGATGAACTGTTTTTATTAATAAACTAAGGACCAGGATAGATATTTCTGCCACTGAAAACCTTAGGGGATCCAGGAATGTTTTGGACCCTTTTATACCATTAGTCCTGTAACCATGTTCTAATGCATCTGTTCCCCAACAGAATGTTCATATTTCCCATGTGATAGTCACTAGGCTGATTGTGATTAATGAAAAGATAGCACTGATTAAAAAGGATATAAATGATGCAGGTCCCTTTTGTCTGTAAAGGTTACAACAACTTAATTGTGTGAAGTGAAGAATATAAATGGCAACCAGCTGTTGAGTGTGGGAAACTCATGTCAGTTTCTACCCAAGGGCCCAGACGCTCAAACTGGGCTGTTTTCAGGGGTGAAAGTATGTGGCCAATCTCAACTATTCTGGGAGACATATAGCCCGTATGTCTATGAAATAACCTGCTGGTCTGGCACAGCCAAATGCAAACTATAAATTGGAGATTTTTAAGGTCCAAGTGTGTCATGGCCCAGGAATAACCATAGTTAAAATTTTAAGTACATACTCGTGCCAGACACTGTTATAAGTTATTTACATGTCTAACTCATTTAATCCTTACAAAAATTCTGTAAGCTATGGGCATGGGTATTCTCCATTATACAGGTGAGGAAATTGAGGCACAGAACTGTAATGACTTGCCAAGGCCATTTGGTTCTAGAGTCTGAGCTCTTTAACTCAAGGTTCAACTATCTCTATCACTCTCACCAGCTGGGGAGAAAATGTGAGCCATTCCTAAGACATTTCTGAATAACCAATACAGAAGGACAGTATCTGATTATTTCAGGAAGAACTAAACTTCATGCCTGCCCGGAGTCTTCTAAAATCATATAACTTAACATGAGAAACATTATACACAACATACATTGAATTAGTTCCTTATGATAAATGTGTGTATTTTATTTCACTTAATTCTCGCCATAGAATTAGGGCAGTTATTGTTATTGTTTAACCAATTTACTGATGAGGTCTTTTAAGTCTTCTGAAAATGCCTTGTTTTGAGTCATGTTTTATCTCCAGCCCACTTGTGGCCTAGATAGGTTTATTATTTCGTATAACAGGCATTTAGCTGAATGCCTTTCCTCTCATTAATGAAATTAAAAGCAGTGGAAAATGCATTATGTTTGGGCAAGAAGACAGAGAATGAGAGTTGTTGGGTCATTTGAAATATATAGGGTCTGACAGCTCTCTTTACAGGGATTTCATTTCCAATATTGAAAGAACAGGAAAATGCCTTGGTAAATATGACTTCTTGCAATTTCCATCTGTAGTTATGCGATTGCTTCTCTCAAAGGAATAAAGCTTGTTCCTGTGTGCTTGATTCCTTTTACTCTCTGGTTATTTCCACATCACATTGCTTTACATCATTTGAAAGGTGTTAGTTTAGAGCAAAAAGCAGTTGCATGAAACTAGTAAAAAATTTAGAGCAGAAAAACAAAATAAAACTTTCAAGGAAAATAAATCATGATCTTTGTAACTATTTTCTTTAAATGTGTAATTTCTACTTTTGTTTTAACTATTTTGTTTTCATATTTGTACATTGCATTTTATAAGCAGACAATATTTTAAAAATTGAATAGAATTTAAGGATGAGACTTGATTAAATACCTTTGCTATATTTGTAGAAACACTGTCACAAATACCATTTTTGTGCATTTCTCTAATAGCTTTAGATATTAGATATTAGTGTTCCCATTTTACAGAAGAATCTGAGATTGAGAAAAGGTTTGGTCATTTATAATGTCACAGTCATTAAATGATAGAATCTGAATTCCTTCATTTGGCCTAAAGCAAACTTGTAAGATAATTGGTATCTCTTTGTCCTCATTACAGATGCATCAATAAATTAAATTTCTCTAAGGTCAGTGGTGTAGGGTAGAGTGTTTTTATTCTATGTAATTATTTTATGTTAATGAATAGGATATAGTTATATCTCATTGTTTAATCTCCATAAATTAATTGAAATTCAATATTTGTGCAAATTGATTCTATAGTTTAAAGTGTGTTTCAGATAGGATTTTTCTTTCTCATAGTTACTCATTTATAAATACTTTACCTGTAAAATATTTTGATTTCTTGGCATTCTGGTACCTGGCCAGTATTTGTGGTTTGTTTTATCTATTTTAAATATTAAGAGACACAATATTTTTATTAATTGTGTTGTAAAGAAAAATATAATTCTGATAGACAAATTAACAACAACTTGAGTGCAGCTATAAATGTTGCTCTCTCCTCTAGTACTAAGTAAAGAGAATCTTGGGAAAGGAGCCTCAGTTGGACACTCTATTTAGTAGGTACCTCACAATCTATAATTGCAAAGCTTTGGCCAAGTCCTTGGTTAACCAGAGGGAGAGCTTTAATTATTTGGTGGTAGGGACTCCAGATAACGTAATTCCATTGTAAAATAACATGAGAGAAATTCTCTTTATTCCTAAAGCACAGGGATCAGAGAATAGGGATAGAGAAGCAAGAAAGAAGTGAGGATTTGACAGAGAGAGAGAGAGAGAGAGAGAGAGAGAGAGAGAGAGAGAAAAGGTGACTAAATCCCAAGGTTTTAGGTACTGGATATATTGGAGCCAGGGCTGAATACATGGTCACGGAATTTTTTTAAAGTAACATATGTTTGTTTTTAAAATAGGAATGTAGATACCTAAAATTCAAAGCTAAGTTTTTATTGTTGAGAAGGGAACACTCTATCAATCTCAAATCCAATCAACTGTAATTCACATGGGGATAAGTGGCATCATGACTGTGAAGAAGTCAAAAGGTCTGTGTTTCAAACCTGGCCCCGTGAGTGGGAACAAACACAGCCCATAAAAAATGATAAATGTCTAACTATTACACTGTTTTGTATGCAGGAAACTAATAAAACATTTGAAAAGAAAAAAAAAAAAAAGAATGGTCAGGCTATCTCCTACAGTGAATTGTCTCCATTGAAAAAAAGTGCTGAGCCAGGGTTCAAGATGAAAATGAAATTTCTGGGTGATTAAAGGGATTCAAATTTCCTTTGCATTGGATTTTCTTAATGTGTGGTCAACCAAAAGATGTTGTAAGTAAAATACATAAATCTGAAAAATCACTCCTTTTCTGACTTACCCTTTATCCCTTGTGAATCGGAATCTGTTCATCTGTTTGTCAGCAGAATCTTTAGCTCACTAATTTCCTAGTCTTTCTGCCACACCATCCTGAAAGCACCCAAATATGAAGCAATCTGCTCTCGCTGCTCCTCTCTTGACACTATAAATTGATGATTTGCAGTGTCATCAACACCTTGCTTACTTTTGATCTATTTCTTGATATCTCCCTCTTTTATTCGCTGTGGCTTCCTGTAAAATGACTATGTTTGTCATCAAATGGGAGGGATAATAGAAGAGGACAGTGAAGTAATCCTACAAACAAAATAGGTGAGAAAATATAAGAAGCACAGGACAATATCCAAAATACTGAAGGTAAAACTCAATTTAGAATTCTATAACCTGTCAAATTAGACTGAAAAGTAAATGAATATGTTTTCCCACATACCCAAACTAGTAGACTTTACCACTCAAAGTTTCTTGCTAAAAAGAGTTACTAAAGAATATACATTGACAAGAGAAAGTAAAATAGAGATAAGTTTTGGGGGAAAATGACAAGCAGAGAAGTTGATAATATGCTAGTAAAGTTAACTATTGGATGCATATAAAAATAATGATGGGAGTTCTTAATGGGACAGATGAAAACTGAAAATTTATATCACAATAATGACAGCAGAAGAGGGTGTGTTAAATGTGTAATTAAAACATGTAAATACCTGACAAACTTGGTAGTGTGACAGAAGCACTGACTTTCATTAAATTTGTTAGAAAACTTTGAAGGTCAATGTATATTTTCAAAATTTTAGGAAAACAAGAAAAACAACTAAAATCTATATACCTCCCAATCAATAGAGGAAAAAAATATAATACCTTAATAAGCCTAGGAAAAAAAAAATAAAAAAAAAAATGGTGATAGAGGTCGGGGTAGGGCTTGATTTGTTTAGTTGATGAACTGCTTTTTGGGGAAATAGATCTGGTTAGGTTTCTGGGAAACCTTGTCCCCAAGCCCCAAACTTGGTGGCTGGATGAGGAGGAAGGTTAACCTGGATGTGAGTCAGGTAAAAATACAGGAATGCTGGGCTTCTCCGCATTCTGGGAGAAGAAGCTGGATGAAAGAGCATGTTTGGCCCAGCCAGTGCCTGCAACCTCTGACGCTGAGTCTCCTTCTATATGATCATTAACACACATAATCCACCTTCCCAAATTATCCCAGAAGTGGTGTCCTCTGGCCAGGAGGATTTAGGAAACATTGGCATTGGGATTAGGTTAATTAACAGCAAAGCTAGCTTCCTATCAGCCTACAGATACCCCTGAGGCTCAAAAAGAGGCTTTGAAATAGTCACTTTGCCCCTACATCTCCAGGCTTATTTTACATTTCGGTAAAAAGTGCAGAGATTCCCAGAGTCAACCCCACTCAAGTTGATGACACCCATATACTGTTCTGGAAAAGGACTTCAGAGATATCCATTCAAGGTTTCAGCACCAGCCCTGGGGAAGACACACAATTCAGTTGCACAGTAGGATGAGGAAAGCCAGTTTTCTGTAATCCAGCCAGACTTTGAAAGGAGGAGGCAAGCCACCCCCACCCCCAAGGCAGTGGCATGCAAGACAGCATCCCCAGGGGTGGGACATATCGTGTTTTTTTCCAGGGGCGGTTCCTGCTGCAGTGGCCAATGGGAGGTGTGTTTTTTAAGGCAGGTACACTATGGTTTTCCATGCAAGGGAGTGGATCTGGTTTTCTTTAACAGAACACCTAATGGCAGGACCTGCTCTTTTTAAGAGAAATAATACTGAAATTTGACAGAAGAGCTGCTTTTCCCTTCTCTCCCACCTCTTAATCTCTATTGAAGTTGCAACCCCTGCTATAAGCAAGTTGTTTCAATGGCAAGATGTTGAGCAGTAGATACCTCTGGACAAATAAAGAGAAAAAAACAAAGAAATTAGCAAAATAAAAAAATCTTAGTAAATAAAACAAATCAAATACAGAAATACAAAATAAAAGAATGTAATATAAAATAAAGAAATAAATTTAGCTAACAGTTCTTATTTTTAAAACAGGTAGACTGGTTTTAGAAAAAAAGTAAGAATAGTTAATAATATCAAAATTAAAAGGCAAATATATATGTATTTAAATGTAAGGTAAATTCAAATTAAAAATATATTTTAAATCATAAAACAATAAATTTTAAACTTAGTTCAATTTTATAATTTCCATAAAAATATAAAAACATTATAACTGCTACATATGAATATAGAAGCTGACTCAATGCTCACTTAATGAAATAAATAAGTAATGAGTCTGCTGCTCCCAAAAGAAAACCTCTCTGTGATATTTAAAATATTGTTTTAGAAAATATGAAACAGAACTACTACCCTGCTAATTTTATGAGGTTAGTGAAACTTGATAGTAAAACCTGACAGAAACAAAACCAGATTTGCCATTTATAAATGTAAGGTAAAATGAATAAAAGGAATACATTTATCAATCATTTGGAAGGCCTTTGTAGACATAATTATAAAACATTGTAAGTCATGTCAGTGGATTCTGAGTCAATATCATAAAAATACCAATTGTCTCTAAATTAATCCACACTTCAATACAATTCTAGACATTGTTCCCCATAGAATTCCTCATAGAATTTGATAAATTGATCCTGAAGTAAATATTGAGGAATGTAGAGCAGGAATAGCAAAGATAATTTTGAGAGACCTTTTAAGAAGTGATTGGTTTAAGGATTAAAACAGATGAATGGAATATAATTGAAGTTTGATGAGAATTTAAGTAAACAGGAAAACTTATACACTGCTTATGATAATGCAAATTTTACAAACACTTTGTTGAGTAATGTGCAGTTGAGGATGTGCATATTGAATGAACCAGAAATTTCAGTTCTGTTTGTAAGTCCTAAAGATATTCTGGAATTTGTGCACAGGAGGCATTCAAAAAGAACAGTGAGAATTTTTAACAATAGCAACAAATTGGATTCCTCAAAAATGTTCATTAGTAGTAGAATGAATAAGTTGTGTTTTATTCATAAATATTTCATAGCATTTATAGTAGAGTTTATCTAGTTGTTAACATAAATGTTGAAAGCCTAGTATAGAGTAAAAGAATCAAGTTGCAAAAAATTTATAGACTATATTACAATTTATGTTCAATAAAATAAAATAGTATTATAAATTGTTTATGCGACAAAGTTAAAACCCAAAGTGCAAGTTCAAAGTTAAAACACAAAAACATGAGAGAGAAGATTAAACGCCAACTTCAATAATATTCTTGCCTTTGAAGACAAAAAAAGGGGAAATGAGGTGAAGAGAGATACTAAGGAGTCTCTGTATGTAATATTTTATTTCCACTTTTAAAAACATCTAAAGGTGATGTGGAAAATATTTGCATTTTTCAGTCTAGGGGATGGGAACACATTTTTATTCTCCAACCGGTTGAAATATTTTATAATAAAAAAAAAACAAGGATACAGTCATAAGCTGCTCTTCATTCATGTATCCACTCATTTATTCATCTACAATTCAATACTTTGTGCCAAGCTTGGTGCCAGGAACAAATGGTGAGTAAGAGACAGTTTCTCCCCTCGAGGCAGTTTCCTCTAGGTGATTCACAGCATGATAACATTATAAGTTCACACTGGAATCAGAATAAATATTTGAAGTATGTGATTTACTAGAGGTTATTTAGGTGAGAGCAATGATCCTGGAGATGAGGTTTGAAGAATTTTAATAAGCAAAGATGAAGGAAGAACATTTATAGCCACAACTTGCTTAGCACGCTAATCATCTGAAAAGAAGGAACTTTTTGATGCACAATTTTATTCTAGGACTCTGACCCCACGATAGAGATAGATTATCCTATCTATTACTGTATCCTATGTACCTGGAAGAATCCTTACCTCATGGAATGGAATGCATTCAATAAATATTCAATTAGCTGGGTGCAAGCACTTTGTGCTTACTCTTAAGTGTTTCAGCACTGAGCAACCATAGTTGGAATATTTACCCAATATAGGAACTTCAAGAGTGATTCTGAAATTATTTTATCTATGTTTTATGAGGCTAGTACAATGACAGACTTTTTGTCACTCAATGGCCATTTCAAAAGATTATAAATTTCTGCTCTCTGTGCCATCTTGCAAAAGTATGTGGTGTACAACATCATCTTTCCTTTCATCTCAATGCAGATAATTCAGACATATTAAAATATAAAGTTCCTCACCTCTTTCAGGGCTTCCAACGTTGGTGGCCCTAAAACTGTAATGTATTTAGAAATCAGGAGTGGATATACCTTAAACCTTAGGTCTCTAATGGAATTATAGTTTCTAGTTCCATTGATATATTTCAACCAACAATTTCAACATAGCTTACAAAACATCTGATTAAGTTCCACAAAATTCCTAAAGGAAAAGGCACATTATTTGCTGAAATGATTTTTATTGAAATGAGACAAATATATCTATATGTATATTTGGTAAATATAACTATACCTATATCTATATCTGTATCATCAATATCTATATCTGTAGCTATATCATCTATATCTATATATCTATATATAGCAAATAGTAGAAATGTTAGAGAAAAAGTATTATAAAGCTAATAAGAGGACTATTTTTAATCTTAGTATCATTCTATACCTTATTTAATGAGTGCTTATTGTGTACTCTCTGGTGTGCTCCAATGCCAGTGTATGGAAATAATAAGGACACAAAGGTGGGAAATACTGATTCTGGCTGGAAACTAGAATAGAGAACACTCTTGTATTTGGAGGCCTGGGGCTTGAATATAAAAGATCTTGTGAACTATGCAAAAGATTCAGAATTTGTCACGAAGACAATTAAAAACATAACGTAGCCTTTTAAAATTAAATCATATAGACTGTAAAGCTTTAGTTACAGTGACTGTCCCCAAATGGTTACATTATCTGCAGCAAATTCAAGTCTTATGGGTTTAGTTGTTTAGTCATATTCAATTGTATTCAAGTTTCAGATAAAGCCTTCTGTCATTGCTACCTTCTAAAGCTGACTCATTTGTTTAAAGCATGCTCTCTTTCTTTGTTGTTTTCACCACAGTTATTAATTTAAAGAACATTTATTGCATTTCAAAGAAGATTTAAGAATCTCCCAGAAGCTCTGTGATAAGAAAATACATCCTTTGTTTCCATAGAAATGCTCTTGTACATGTTGTTCACTGTGTGTGCTTGAGCAAGATTTCAGAACATTTGGAGTTCTGCGGTTAAAATATGCACCCACAAAGCAGAACAAATGCAAAATGCTGCCCTCTGTTGAAAAATGTCCAGTACGTACATCAGTCCTTGAAAGGTAGATCAAAATATTACACTGACACCAGTATGAGATGTTTGGTAAAAAAATAAAATAAAATAAATAAATGATAGGATTTGTGAAGAAATAACTTGCTCAGATTTTAATCAAAAAGAACAATATACAAGGAAAAATGACAAACTTAAATAGTTTAAAAAGATAAAATGATCTACTTTGAAAAATAAGAAACTAAAATAGAATAACAGCCTATGTGGAAAAATACTTTCTCTACCTAAGACAGAGAAATGGATAATTTCAATAATTTTAAGTAGCTTATCTAAAGCATCAGGATGCCAAAAGATAGTTAAAAAAATAGTATTGGATATAATTCACATAGGAAGCCATTGAAATCATAACATACTTGGTAAAATGTTAATATTCTCTAGCAAGTTATGGCTTGAAATATATGTCTAAAAATGTTTATACTTGGTACTGGTGAGATAGTTATGAAACTGCAATCTTTTTGGGCTGAGCTTTATAAACTGGTAGGTACCTATTATAACTCAATATAGGAATAAGGTGAACAAGCCCATGTTTCTACCCACAACACAGTGATACCATTCCTTGATATTTGATTAAAGGAAATATTTCATGAGAGCTAGGTAAGAAGATATAATTTATAACTGCAACATACAAAAATAAAAATAAACATTTTCCTCAGAAAATGTTCTTTAATATTATGGCATATTAAAATTATGAAGTTCTTAATGATGGTACATATTGTGATTGGATAAATAATGTTCCCTCCCCAAAGGTGCCCACATCCTAATCAGTGGTACCTGAGACTATGTTACCTTACATGGCAAAACTGATTTTGCATATATAAATAAGGTCACAGGTCTTAAGATAGGGAGACCTATTATCTTACATTATCAAGGTGGAACAATCTAATCACATGAGCCTTTAAAACCAGAGAACACTGTCCAGCTGAGGCAAGAGAGATGACAGCAAGAAGAAGCAGTAGATGTATGGGAGTAGAGCACATCAGAGAGATTCCGAGTGTGAGAAGGATTTGACATGGGGTTGCTGGTTCTAAGATATAGGAGGCCCCATGCAAGGACCAGAGAGAAGTCTCTATGAACTAGGATGGCCCCACCACTGAGTCAACAAGATCGTGCAGGTCTCAGTCCTCCAACCACAAGGGATTGAATTCAGACAACAATCTAAATGAGTTTGGAAGCAGAGTCTTCCACTGTCTCTAGGAAGGAATATAGCTCTTCCATTGCCCTGATTTAGACCCTGTGAAACCTAGCGCTGAGGAATCAACCCAGTTCTGGACTTCTGACCTGCACAACTGTGATATGATTACATCTTACATTCCTGGTGATTTGTTATGGAAATGATAGACAAGTAAGATACGTATGAAGATTATGTAGAAAAATATAAACTATTTATGACAACATACTTCATAAAGGGCAGAATACTTTCTCTTTCTCTCTCTCATATGCAGGCACATGCACACACAAAAAAGCAAAACAAAATACACAGATTTAGGCATAAACCATTCCATAGCTAAATAAAATATAGAAAAACAGCTATGAAAAGAAAAATGTGTTTAAGTTCCAGAACTGGGGTGTTTTGAATGCATATTTATTAATTTAATGGATGTGTTTTGGCTGCATTGTCCCTTTATTATAAATTGAAGTAGTAGTATAAAATATAGATAATAAAAATATAAATAGAAAGGTGTTTCCTAAACCAGCCCCTTTGATGAGAGTAGGTGTTATTTGTCTTCCCAAGACTACACGTCCTCCTGTGGAGGAATCCGAGGCAACCACCTGCAGATATGAGGGAACTTGTTTGTGTCCGGCCTTCTAAGTTGTCCAACTCCAACTCTGTACAGCTACTGCCGTGTTATTCCAGATACAGCTTTAGCCCCATGACAATTTTACGACCAGTTCTTTACTCTGCCCATGAAACAGGTAACTCAGAACTAGTTCATACTGAAGAATAGTCATTCTCTGACCTCATGCCTCAGTGTTAGTGATTAGACTCATGACTCACATCTTGAGAAGTACCCTTCCTGAAGCCAGTTCAGAAAACAAGCTATGCTTCCTTTTTGTGTGTGGGCCTATGTTCCAATATCTGAATTCCCACTTTCTTCCTGAATGGGATATTACGTGGGCAAATAGGGCACTGATCAGGTATCCATAAGAGGCATTTGCTCCAGAGAGATTCTGCTATGGCAGATAAATGAACTGAGATTCTTCAAGGTAGGGAAAGCCAATGATAAGTTAAATCCAGAGACCTGGAAGAGGACTTGAGTTGAAGGATTGATACAAAGTACTATGAAGAGATTAGAGAAATTAAATGCAGAGGTAGATCTGGACGATGCTAGGTAGGTCCATAATGATATCCACAAAACAGTGGAGTTTGGAATGATGTATTAATGGTCATACAGGCACACCATTTGGGGTAAAGCTACATATCAGGTTAATCATTTGTCCCAATAACCTGCCAGTGTTCCAGCTTCTCCAGTCTTGTGACCTTGCTTTGTTTTCACCTGTCATTTGAGTTTATGGAGTTCTGTTCTCAGTTGTTGATCCCATGGTCAAACACTGATGCCTGTAGAGAGCGCCTGTGTCTGGCATGCCCCCCATGTCCTGGTGATCTGCAGATGAATGTCAAAACATTGTATTAGACTCAAAGAAAATAAAAATTACTAGGAATGCTTGCGCAGTCTTCACCACTGTGCCAGACTCTCCTCTGATTTATCACTGTGTTATGTATTTTCAACTGCCTCCCGTTTTTACCATTACAACATGTGGCCCTCATCTTTTTTTCCTTCCCTGAATCTGTCAGAATTTAAAAGTAAATTCCTCAGAAATTAGAGCATTCAAAAATATACAAAAAAAAAAAAAAAAAAGGCAAAAGAACTTCCTTGGGGGACACAGAGAGACACCCAACTTTCCTATGTGTGGGTGGGGCTTTGAAGAGGGCTGTCAGGAGGGAACAGACTGAACAAAGGCTGCCCAGCAGCTTTCATGTGTCTTTTTATGCTTGGCTAATGAATCAGAAGTTGGCAACAGATTTTGATGGAGTTACTTTGTCAGAGCCAGAAAGTGACAACTTCTCTGTACTTGAACATTCTAGGGATAAAAAAATAATACAAGAACTTCTGGGATCATAATTATAGCCATTGCTATTATCTTAGTCTAAACTACTATCTTTTATTGTCTGAAAGACAAAATGGAATCTTGGATGAAATATCTACTTTACTTCTGCTACCTCCAATTTATTTCTACACAGTGTCAAAGTAATCTATTAAAATCTAAATCAGATGATACCATTCCCCTAAAACTCCTCAGCTGCATTCAGGAAAGAAAGAAAAAAAAGAAATAATTTAGTATGATTTTCGTGACCCTTTATAATGTGGCCCAGTCCTAATGCTCTATCCTCATCTCTGCTTTTTTCTCACACTGAACTCTGGGAAATTAAATCCCTATCATCCTACATTCTTCACAACTGCTTATAATATTACACTTCAGATTTTTATCATTTCTGTGCAAATTTATTTATTTGCTTACTTATTTACTTATTTGTGTACTGCTTGTTTTTCTCTCCCCTACCTTATCCTTCCTTACTTCATCAATTTAAACTCCCTGAGAGCCAGATATTCTATCCCATAAACCTAGTACAATACCGGGAGCATAGATGATGCTTAATAAATATTTGTTTGTTGAAGGAATAGACTCACAGAATGTAAGGCGTGGAAAAGCCCTAGGTGCTGGGACACAACCATGAACTGTGGATTGCCAAGGCCTGGACTATAATCTCAACTTCACCTCAGCAATCCATCACTTCATGTAGGTGGACCTCCTTTTCCACATTTGTAAAATGAAAGCAATATTCTTACACTCAAAAGTAATACAGCACAGTAATAAAAATGATCCATGCCAACTAGCAGCAGGTAATTAAAAAACAAACAAACAAACAAACAAACCTCTGTAGTTCTGTATGGATGGGAAATCTGTGTCAGTGTTCTATTTATACAGACATCTTTATAAATGTTTATTTGTAAGCGTATTGTCACATCTCGATTTCTGTGATTTGTGTGGATGTATCTATTATATTTTTCCGGAACACAAAGATGAGTATTTTTGATTTTGCCAAGATTTATCCCAAGCCCACCCGGTTTCGTTATACATTGTAAAAATCATGCTTCAGAGAACTCTCAGAATGGAAGAAAAGGACTGTTTCTGTGACACTCACTTGGGCTCAGATTCCTCTTTTTTTTTTTTTAATTAAAGTCTATTGGGGTGACAGTGGTTAGTAAAGTTACGTAGGTTTCAAGTGCACAATTCTGTAATCCATCATATATACATATATACATATACATATATACATATACATATACATATATGTGTGTGTGTGTGTGTGTGTGTGTGTGTGTATCACATTGTGTGTTCACCACCTGGAGTCAGTTCTCCTTCCAGCGCCATATTTTTTATCCCGTTTACCCTAATCTACCACCCCCTCTCCCTTTACCCTCTGGTAACCACTAAACTATTGTCTGTGTCTATCAGTTTTTGTTTCTTAGTTAGTTTGTCTTGTTCCTTTCTTGCTTTCAGTTTTATATCCCACATATCAGTGAAGTCATATGATTCTTGACTTTTTCTATGTGACTTATTTTGCTTAGCATAATAATCTCAAGATCCATCCATGTTGTTCCAAATGGCACTATTTCATCTTTTCTTATGGCACAATAGTATTCTATTGTGTATATATTCCATATCTTCTTTATCCAATCATCTATTGAAGGACAATT
Source organism: Rhinolophus sinicus (assembly GCF_036562045.2). Taxonomy (NCBI): domain Eukaryota; kingdom Metazoa; phylum Chordata; class Mammalia; order Chiroptera; family Rhinolophidae; genus Rhinolophus; species Rhinolophus sinicus. The sequence goes on from NC_133756.1 coordinate 112,982,591, forward strand.
TGTACAATAAGAATAATACTTTTTTTACCTCTTTGTGGGGCTCAAGCATGGTAACATATGTGAGAGAGTGTTATTAACTCACAGAGATTCCTTTTTCTTTTTCTTTTCTTTTTCTTTTTTGAAAAGACCTGTGGGAAACTTGGGCAAACGTAATTGCTCATTTGGAATCTCACTCATGGGACATAGCACTAATGAGATGGGGTCTTCTCCCACATAGCACAACTGCACACTGCAGAGCTGTACAGTCTGAATGAGTTTGGTGCTTTAACTGTAAGAGGTCCCTCAATAAGTGGTACCCAGTGGATGCCTGGTAAAAGAGCAGCAGGACCATCTTAAAGAGAAAATTGTTCATGAACTCATATGAGAAATCCACTGAGAACTCCTAGAAAAGCTAGGATTCTGAAAAGGCTGAAATCCTGTATTCGTAGGTAGGAAAGAGCCACTGGGATTTTTGTTGTTGTTAATATTATTCCTTTTGTATCTTTCATTTTGTTACTTTTATTGTTTTCCCCTGAATACCTTCTCCCACAGCTACAGTTGTTGATTCAGCCAAAAATTTTTGAGAAACATGTTGAGAGATGCCAGCTTCTTTCTTACTTTGCTATATTTAACTTGCAACCAATGATAGAAAAAAGGCCACTTAAAGCTAATATCCCATCTTCATTAATCAAGGAACGCTTGCTTGACTCTCAAGAGCACAAATTCCCAGAAATGGATTTGTTTGGAGAATGGAGAGTGACTGGTTACCTGGGTGCGTAATTAGCTGAAATTACACAGGCCTTATGAGGACCTCTGAAGAGCTGAAATGTGCAGAGCAGTGTGGTTATCCAAGTTAGAAAGCTTGCAAGAGAGGAAGTGTATTGTAATGAAATGCAACAGACATACTAAAGGGACTACTGTGAAAAATGGTTTACATGTTGAGCCTCGCCATTCCTTATATGTCAGATGCGGAAAGGCCCTAAATCAGCATTACCCAAAAGAGATCCTTGAAACATTTTGCTCTAAGAAATGCTGCCTAGAGGAGGCAATTAGAATAACTTTCAGAACAAACTCTATAGTCTGTCGTCAGTTTGGGAAAATCACAAGTCCCATTAGCCAAGGAAAAACTCTGAGGTAGTCGGCAGTAAACTAGGAAATAAGACAATCAAGAAAAATCCCAAATTGAGCTTTTTGTTGTTGTTGGTTAACATATTTAGGCAAAGTGTTTGCCTCACCTATTTAGACAGGGCCTCTTTTTAATATCCCATGAAACTAATGTTCTGACAAACATACTTTACAAAACTTTGCTTTAACAGTTCAATTTCACATTAAATTATTATTTACCAAGTAGCTGACCATACCTGTTTTCAATGTTTGGTTGGTCATCTTTCAAAACTGAGAAAGATGAAACTCACCTTTGTGAAGCTTTTGCTGACACTTACGGGAGAGCTGGACTGTCCCTCTTCTGCACTCCTACTAAATGCATTATATTTTTTAACTATAGATTCTATCAATGTATTACACTTATTGATTTCCATTTGTTGACTATTATGGCCATGTTTAATATATCTTTGTTTCCCCTTTTTGAATAGTTGATCTGACTTAGATTAAGTGACTAAGATTTTTTAATGCATCAGTGAGAACTGTGTGTGTGTGTGTGTGTGTGTGTGTGTGTGTGTGTGTGCATGTATGTGTATGTGGAAGGGTGTGCAGTAGGAAGGGTGGGCTGAAATTTGAATCCAATGCATTTGTTATGTTACAGTAAAACAGTTAAGGATGTAAACCCTAGAATGGCTATTTGTTTTAAATCCCAGCTCTACCTGTTACGAGTTGTGAATGTTGGCTGGTAACCTATTTGTACCTCAGTGTTTATATCTACACAGTAGGGATAATAACCAACATCTGCTGGGTATTTACTATCTGTATTCACCTACATATGCCCTTCTCAATGTTTAAAGTAGGTACTGCCTTATTGTGTCTGAAAAACAATGCTAGACACTTTCTTTCTGTGTCACCCGGCAGAAGAGGGGTTATGCAAGCAAACAAACCATAATTTTTGTTCTCTGAGACGCACGTCCCCTGATGAGATCAACATATACAACTATGACTATAAAACGAAACAGAATGCAACGAATCCTGATTGTGGCTCTATTTACTAAGGGACTAGAATAGAATGTCAGCTGAACTTTTCTCTGTGTGGGAAACAAATTGTAATAATTAGGGCCATATATCCTTACTAAATATATAACATACATTATCACATTTCACCCTCTCAGTGATCAATCAGGTAAGGATGGTCTTATAACCACATTCTATAGAGAAGCGTAGTTCAGGAAGTAGAGCCTGGAGAATTTGGATGGTTGAACAAAGTTATAAAGTGTAGAGCAGACCTAGAGTCAGAACCTATTGATTCCAAAATCCATGTTTGTTCCACTATGTCATATGCCTTACCCATGACTTAGCTGAGTTGAGAGGAGAAATCCACATGAAAATATTGGAGGGCATATAAGAATTGTATGGGTCAGGATCTATTTCCTACTCTGTGCTTAAGTGTTTTTAAATGCACAATACATATTGGTTCCTTTCTCCCTCCTAGAGGGCAAGATTTAAGGCGTTTTTGTAACCTTCCTTTTTGTAATCTTTTGTTATCTGTGCTGGCAGAGACAGAGTGGAACATCAGCTTTGGAGACTATGGAAGCCTAACTCTGTCATGTGTTAGTGTGTGATTTGAGCTGGCTACTTATCCTTCTAAAGAATCCATTGCCATCTGTAATGTGAAATACTACATATATAGAGTTGTAAAAATTAAATCATGTACATAGCTTACACATAAAATTGACTATTAGTATTTCTATCATTTTTATTTTTCTATTGGTATCACCAGGTCATTAGGCACTTGTGTATCTTTTCACCCTCATTGGCCCACATGAGTCATGGAAATCAGGCTGATGTTCTAAATACTTTACTATTCCTAGTATGCATCTGATAATTCTTTTTCCTAATCCTTATGTAGGCTGTTTTCTTCCAAAAGAACTATGCCCCTTCCATCTTTCCCAATTCTACCCATGCTAAAAAGCTTGAAAGTTAGTGTCTAATCCTACTCAACCCATACACACACATGGTTTTTCCAAGCAGCATTCTCTGACTACTGTCACTCACACTCATTTATCCTTCCTCTAAATGAGAGCAACATAGTATTATCTAAACCAGATGGACTTACATTTTTATTGTGTCACCAGTCTTTGTTCTATTCCCCAAGTCCAGGGCAAAACACCCTGAAATCAGGGAGCACTTTTTTAAATTAAATTTTATTGGGGTGACAATGTTAGTAACATTACATAGTTTCAGGTGTATAATACTGTAATACATCATCTGTATGTCACATTGTATGTTCACCACCCAGAGTCAGTTCTCCTTCCATCACCATATATTTGATACGTTTTACCCTTATCTACCACCCCCCTCAGAGCACTTTTTAAGACTCTGTAATATTCCCCGCAGTGTGCTTAGCTGGGTACAGAGAGAGACCTGCACACATGCTATGCTTAATCAATTAATTTTGAGGATACATGAGACTTTGATATCATCTGAATTCTTCTCACAGTTTGAATGTATCAAACAGCTGAAGTTTCCAGATTCTGGGACCCATATGAACTCAAAGTATTTCAATGTGTAACTGTATTTGTTTCCTCTGATATGCACTTTAGAAAATATTTTGACAGTTTCCCAGTTTGAAGAAAAAGGATTTTTGTGTAATTAATGAAGCTTCTCTCAGGTCCAGATTTTAGTCTTTTAATGCAGTTCAGCTGTTAGGAAGATCCTGTTAAACTGCCTTAGCTATTGACTAATAATTATTTTCTTTCTGGAGCAAATCACATTTTTAATGTAGATCAATCCTTAACTTTCTTAGCACGAAATCCTTCAGCTTAGAAATATATCAGTGATCTGTGTTTATTTTCTATTTTTCCTTGTCTTATTTTAAATGGGAGATTTGCAGTTGGTTGCAGTTATAGAAATGAATTAGGTAAGTTTGTGCCAATCAGGAGTCTTGGGGATGGGAACTACGCAATATGCTAACTAAATGTAGCCAGATCACTCTCCTCACCCATGGGTGAATGTGTATGTGTGTGTATGTGTATGTAGTGTGCCAAAAAATGTATACAAGTGGACACATTGGTCAGTGTTGCTCAAGCAGTAGTTTGCCGTAATCAGAAGTGTCTGGACACTGATGGTAACCACTATGAGCACCTCTTGTAATTGCAGAAGTAAAACATGACTTGTATTCATCATTTGTTATGGGTAAATATTGAGTATTACAATTTTAATGCAGTTTTCCTTTCTTAAAATCGGTACACATTTCTTTGGCACTATAGCTATCTATCTATCTATCTATCTATCTATCTATCTATCTATCTATCTATCTATCTATTAACCCAAGTATGCTAAGGTTATAGATAAATCAACTTTCATTCAAATGGACCATAAAAATAATAATCTGATTATTTGATATACTTGAGTTTAGCAAAAGCACAGATGTTAATTTAACAGAAAGCTCAAATGGTTAGGGGGAAAATAAACGTACAATAATAATCAAAACTAAATATACTCCAAGATAATTTATCTTAAAATATTCCATATGTCAAGGATTTTTTCCCCCAAATATGCATTGAGACCATACAAAAGAGAATTTTGGATCTAGTTTTATAGGTTTCTAATCATTTGTAATACAAATGACAAAAATTTTATTTTCATTCCTGTACTGAAGCCAATTGTGTACATCTCTTCCCGAATTGCATTTAGTGCTATCTAGTTGATAGTTTGAAATCAGCCATGGTAGGAGCATTTATACTATTTGGTAAATAAATACTTTATTGTCCACAAAAATCAAGATACAAAGATACAACAGCATATAAGTTTAAAATGTTATTTGTGCCATGAAACTTATCTTCTAGTGGAGGAACTAGATCTTAATTAGTCATCTGAATGGAATATACAGTAGTCACCTCTTATCCATAGTTTTACTTTCTGCAGTTTCAGTTACCCACCATTAACCAGGGTCTACAAATATTTAATGGAAAATTCCAGAAATAAACAATTTATAAGTTGTAAATTGAGGCCGTTCTGAGTGGCGTGATGCAAGCTTGTGCAGTCCCACTTCACCCCACCACAGATGTGACTCATCCCTTTGTCCAGCATTTCCAGGCTGTATAAGCCCTGCCCACCTATTGGTCCTGTAGTGGCCTCCACTTTGATTATCAGATTGACTGTTGTGTTATTGCAGGGCTTGTGCTCAAGTAACCCTCATTTTACTTAATAAAGTCCCCAAAGTCTAAGAGTAATGACACTGGCAATTCTGATATGACAAAGATAAATTTTAAAGTACTTCCTTTAAGTGAAAAGGTGAGTACAGTATAAGATATTCTGAGAGAGAGACCACATTTACATAACTTCTATTACAGTATGTGTTATACAGTCATTGCTCCATAATCACATTTCATTCAGTGTGGGACTACATATATGACGGTGGTCCTATAAGCTGAAATTTTTCTATCACCTAGTGTCGTGGTAGCCTTCATACCTTCATACTGAGGGCAGAACCTGGTGTGTATTTGCGAGGTGATCCAGCATCATCCACCTGACTTTCAAGTGGAGAGTGGGACTCAGCCTCCTTCCTTCCTTCCTTCCTTCCTTCCTTCCTTCCTTCCTTCCTTCCTTCCTCCCTTCCTTTTCCTCCTCCTGTTCTTCCTCTTCCTTCCATCCATCCATCGTCCACTTTGCAGAGGATCATTGGTCCTCAGGGCTAGAAGGCACACACTCCTACCCCCAGGGTCTCAGACATCTTTTTTGGGAAGCTAGTTCTCATAGCTTAATGCATTCTTCATGTGTCTGTGGTGATGGTGGTATAAACAAACCTACTGTGCTGCCAGTCATATTAAAGTATTGTACTTACCATTATGTTACAATTGCCTGAAGTATTCAGTACAGTGACATACTGTACAGGTCTATAGCCCAGGAGAAATGGGCTGTACCATACAGCCTAAGTGTGTGTAGGTGATACCATCCAGGTCTGTGTTAGTGTACGCTATGAGGAAATTGCCTAAAAGTGAAAACACATCCCCATTGTTAAGTAGTGCATGATAACTGTAATTATTCTATGTTATTATTAGTTATTGGTGTTAATCTCTTACTATGCCTAATTTATAAGTTAAACTTTATCATATGTACGTATGTATTGGGAAAAAATATAGTGTATACGTAGAGTTTGGTACTATCTGTGGTTTCAGGCATCCATTGAGGGTCTTGGGATATATCCCCTGCAGATAAGGGGTGGGGTTGTATTACTAATTTATGAAAAGGTATCTAAAGAAAATGATATATAGTACAATTGTAAATGAATAGAGTTGTTGTTTTGTTTTTTCTTTTTGAATTACTGGTTTTAGTTTGAGGGGAGAATGTATTAGGACAGGCTATTCTGAAAAGCGATGAACACATGCTAGTTTGATGAATCCCAGGTTAATGGAAATTTCCTGCCACAAGTTCTTTGATATTGCCTAGGGAGAAGGTAAAAATAGCTATCTTAATAATAAAAGAAATATTGAAATTATCAAGATAACTATTGGAGATTAGTGAGTGTTTATCTTCTAAACAAAGAGAAAAATGGAATAATAATAATGATATTCTAAAAGAAAGAAAGGAAAGAGAAATAACAACAAATTCTAGGCAGAATAAATAGAAAAATTTTGTTAAAATATAGTTTTAAATCTATATATATCAGTCATCACATTAAATATAAATGCCAATTTATACGTTTCAATTATAAGATAGTTGTCTAATTGATTTTTAAGAACAGCTACATGCTATTTTTTAAAAAAAACATGCATACCATAAAAATAAGTATATATGTATACATTTTGAAAGTAAAAGGATAGAGAAACATACACCAAACAAATACTACCAACCAAAAGAAAAAGTGTAGACCAGTCATTGAGTAAAGTAGAATTTTAATAGAAAAAACACTACAAGAGATAAATAGGATCATTGAGTAAATATAATCATGTGATATTTTAGATGTATCTAATGAAATCCATATATGACAATAAATTGAACATTATCAAAATTCATTTTAAAAACCTATAAACAAATTTTTCACTTTTTTCTCCTTGATATTATGTCATCATTTCACTTCTCCCTCAGAACTGTATCACAATGTAATTCATTTTTATGCTTAAATATTTTTATATTTTATGAGTCACCCAGTCATACTTCCACAACAGAGGTGTGCAATCAAAATCTTTTTTTAATTTCCTGCATTTTTTAATAATTTAAAAAATATTTTAGAGTGCATCATAGTTACAATACTAGTAGTACACAATTGAGCCAAACAACTGAACTTGTGGTAATTATTAACATAATTTAAATTTTATTGAAAATTCTTGTTGATATGGTGGGTGTATTTTAGAGCTTTGATTAAACGAGACATCTCTGGTTCTAATATTTTTAATTTCCTATGTATATAACACTCTAAAGTTTTTGTTTGGGTTTGTTGTTTTTTTTTCATTTCTGGGCAGTGCATTATGGTAATTCTAGATGTTTTAGTGTAATATGGTTTTCTTCTGTAATGTGAGAGAAAGGCAATTGTAAAAAAGAAGGTAGAAAAAAAGAATTACCGGTAAGTTCTCAAGCAGATCAACTAAGGACCTGAAAATCAAGGTCCTTGGAATACATCAGTGTACCACCAAGATGCATGTGTCCAGTTTGAGACTACCAATCTAAACCAATGTATCTGATACATTAATCCCCTCTTATACATCCCTAACAGATGTCAGTGTTTACACATATGTATATTATCCTTCCCACTGGACTATTAGAGAATTGGAATCTCACATTATTTAGTCAGGCATAATATCAGATATATAGAATAAATTCAATATACCTTGATTGAATTGAATTAGGATTATAGAATATTTGCAACAACCCTTGGTGGGAAAAAATATATTTCATTAAAAAGAGGTTAGATGGTAAAAATTTAAAATCAATACATTGTGTAGAAACTTACATTTTTTTTTTTTTCAAACAACACTTGGTGTTGACTAGGAATGAATCAGTCTCTGAAGTACAGGGAAAGAGACAAAAATGGGGAGGGGGGACAAAACAAACAGCAGATGGTGATTTAGGCCAGCCACCCACTCTCTCCACTGGCCCTTTTGAAACTAGCAGTTCCTTCTTAGATTCCGTGTTCCAGGAGTGATTCTGCTGCTTTAGAGATATGTCCCTCGCTCAGCCAACCCTGCCAAATTCAGATCTGAGTAAATGAACAGAGAAATATGAGATGAGTTAGAGAAAAATAGTCTTGAAATATTATTTAGCCGTGCTTTGATTCTATATATCCAAGCTTTGTCTCATTTATCTAATTTCCTAACTGTCCTGTTATGTAATTTGGTGAATCCTACCTATCTTTGTGCTTTCTGTTCTTCTGCTTACTTTACTAGGAATTTCCTCACCCTCCTAGAGAATTTTGCCTCTCATTCCCACATAGAAATAGGTTTTCTGGGATCCCTCTCTCTAAATATGACTGATCTCTGCATATCAACTCCACCTTCCAATGAATCTATCCCAGGAAGCTAGATTAGATAACCAAGGAATTGGGGCCAGGCCAGGGAAATTAAATGTTTTCTGATGCATTGGATCGTCAACTGAAAGGTCTTTCTGCAATCCCGTCTGTCATCTTTTTCTCTTTCTTTCATTCTTTCATTTCTTCCTTTCTTTTTCCTATGGATGTTTATTTTGTGCAACTGCTTATCTTATAAAAGTAAAATGAAAGCCAAGTTCGTTGTAGTGTCATTAAATAAAGACTGTTCAACTTTCATGAAGGTTTAGTCCCTAAAGCATGTTATTCTTTTCTGAAGGTAAATTAATTCTTTCACAAATGCCTATTTGTCTCCCTGTGTTAATATTTTCATTTTCACTGACTTCAAAGTAAACAGTTCTGTTGTCACAAAATTAATGAGCTCTGATTGGTTCAGGTTTAGATGTTTTCCTCCTTTCAGGTTGCATATTCAAGCAACCAAGATGAAATTGTTTTCTAGTTGACTGGTAAATGTATTTCCTTTGATCAGCCAAGACTGCTGATGTGAGTGATAAATATTACATTTACTGTCTCTTTCCCTTGTGTCTTCACAGTGTGAGGTTTCAAATAAGAGACATGCTGTATTGAACCAAATAAATACATTTGGTTTGAGCTTACCTCAAGAGCAATCTTTCTATGAAATAGCTGTGTTTTGGTGTCTAAGTGTCTGCTACGTGCCAAGAGCTTCATATCATTTATAAAAGTTACAATAATGCTGTAACCTACATATTATTTCCCTCATTTTGCAGATATTGAAACTGAGGCTTACAGAGGTTAAAAACTTGTGCAAAGAAGGTCCAATTACTGCTAAGTGTCAGAGTTGAGGCTTTGAATTTTTCTGTCTGTTCCACAGTGAAGATTCAATCCCTTCCTACTAAAGAAGTATAACTATCTTACATTTGTGTTCCACCCCAAACGTTTAATATTCATTCATTCCACTTACAGTTATTATAACACCTTCTTCAATTAATGGTAAAAAACAAAACAAAACATACAGTTATTAAAGTAATTAGTGAGAAAAATATCATAAAGGCATATATACAGCCTCTATTCTTTCAATCTGGCTCAGTCATCATGGTAAGAAACCCACATAATCTTTTTAAAGATGCATGTCCGAAACATTAGTATTAGCACTTAGAGCAATCCCTTGTACATAGTAGTAAGTTCATAAATACAAAGTATTATCTAAGTGAACGAATATTGTTGGTAGTCTCAGGGAGGCTGAGTTATACCCCGTTTCTCTGCCAGGTTTCCTGCACAATTTTAGCAGTAACATTAAAAGTATGAAAGAGGAAACTACAATATTACCTTTATTACTATTCATAGAAAGAAACCTAGTTGGAAGAACTGGCTTCGGTCATGGCATTCCTGGATGATGGAGTCTTCTTTACATCAGCAATGACCACCTGTGGAATCTAGAAACCTTCTTTAGAAACTTTCTCTAAGGTCAGTTCACTCTCCATGAAGGGAGAGTGAGAGAGCTAAGACTCGTCAGTGGGTGTGTACTTAAGATAAAATTTCTTTTGTAGATGGAAAATATGTTATTATTGCCCAGCAAGTGGCAGGATTGAGCATGGGCAATTAGTTGCTGGAGCTCCCAAGGCTCTCACTAGAAGGGGCAGAACTCTTCATTTGTACCTGCCGTTGAGCAGAGGGTCTCTTCACCATTAACAAGCCTGTGAAAGTGGAATATAGGTCTGTATTATTTTCTGAGATTTCCTTCAGAAATGTGTGTGTTTCCTATGTAAGATAACTCTCTAGCTTAGCCATTTCTGTCTCTCCACTCACAATGTCTGAGCTACTGCTTCTTTTATCCCCTCACCATCAGGAGACAGCCCTCCAATAAAATCATCTGGTCTTCTGATGTTACCAATTTTAGTATATTGGTACTTATTCTGCCCTGGGGAAAACACAAACCTGATAGCGCACAACCCAATCTTCAATTGGAGCTGGACTAGCAAGAAAAGACATTTTTCTTATTCAGATAGTAACAAAGACATATGGAAACTAATCCCTTAATTAAATTGTCCGTTGTGTCCTGACACAAAGAAGATGTGGGAAATGGGAAATGATTTATACCATGTCATTATTAGGATGATGGCCATGACTCAGGCCAGAACAATGCCTTGCTAAGCATACGTACTGTATTTCTGTAGGGAATTTCTAGGTGATATGTCTCCAAATTGAACTTTTGATGTCACCTAGAACAGTAGACTCTGAGTGATGCAAATATTACATCTGGGCAAACATATACACTTTCTGATATGGTTTCAACTTTTTGAGTTTTATTTCTTCTTAGGAAAGAGTTCTCTGACTTAGAAAATAGATGAGGATATATGGTGTACCTTAAGCCAAACAACTGCTTTCACAGACTCCATAAAGTTCTGAAATTCAGTATTTATTGCTTCCATCAATCCCCCAGGGTAGTTTTCCTCCTTTATTCTGAAAAGATGATGTAGCACCACATGTTTGTCAAGGAAAGAAAATGGAAACTTTCTAAAATTCTGGAGATAGCAAACAGTTCAGCAGGCAAAAGATACAGTTTGATTGATTTAGAGTTTTGAAAAAAAAAGATGTTAGCTAAAAGTTATATACTTGTGTCTTTATTTTTTAAGTACCTTATTTAGAATTAAAGATGTCCTCAATGAAATTTGATCTTTCACTTAAGTAATTTGCAGTAGAGATAGCTTAAAATACATAATCTCTAGTTTATTGTAATGGAAAGATTTTTGACTTGAAAATGTGAATTCAAGTCTTGATTTGGTCTCCTAGTTATTTGTTTTTGAAAAACCTTTTAATGTCGCTGAGGCTCAGATTACCCCCAATACCAGGATTATAAATTTCAGTTACATTAAAAGTTGTGATGATAATTAAATGCAATGTTTCCCTCAATAGAGTGAATGCAAATTTTTTTTGCAATCTATTTTAAATTATGCCATTAAGAGGTTCACCCCAAATGTTTCTTGACTTTTGGGACAAAAGTACAAGTGGAAGTTAATATGACTTATTTAAGTTTATAACGGGACAATTAGGTGTTATATCATATTTATATGATATGTATAATACATATGATATGTATATTTAATATACATATTTTATATATATTAAATATATATTATATATATTTAAATGAAGAAACACAAGAATTATAATATTGCTATTTTGCAACCTATAATGAACTAATACACCTGGATTTTGAACATCCAGCTAATATAAATAGAAAGATTGCCAGGGTTTGCGTGCCTCTGGAATGAAGAACATAAAACCATCTATAAAGAATTCTTGCAAACAAACAAAGCAAAAACCAAAAAGTAGTTGAATCTGATAAACCTCTAGTTTGTTCCCAACCCCCAATTTACAGGAGCTAAAAAGAACAGAGAGCCATGTTAATTTACATCACAGTGATTCGCTCAACAATATCTAGAGCTGTGCTGTCCAATGTACCATGTTTCCCCGAAAATAAGACCTAGCCGGACCATCAGCTCTAATGCGTCTTTTAGAGCAGAAATTAATATAAGACCCAGTATTATATTATATTACATTATATTATATACTCAGTCTTATATTACAGTAAGACTGGGTCTTATATTAATTTTTCTCCAAAAGATGCATTGCAGCTGATGGTCCAGCTAGGTCTTTTTTGGGGGGAAACACGTAGTAGCCACAAGGCACTAGCCATATGTAGCTGTTTAAATTTAAACTTAACATTAAACATTTAAACAATGCAAAACTTATTTCAGTTCCTGGGCTACACTGTCCACATTTCTTTCAAGAGTTCAAAGGCCATACGTGGCTGGTGGCTATCAGATGGAACAGCCTAGAACATTTCTATCATTGCAGAAAATTCTGGTGAGTAGTGCTGAGCTAAACTGTGCAAAATAGGACAGGGCCACCACTCCATTCTGCAACAATGAGAGGAGTAAACAAAGACAGTGAAAACAGATTGAGGGAGGAGGGCAAGAGCAAGAGGCAAAGAAACATATTCTAGAGACTTATAAAACATACAAATCAAGTATGATGTGTGACTTATTGAAGTGATGTGTCACTTCAAAAGAATTATTTAAAAAAAAATAAGCTTAACTGATTTTGAGGCCATTGGAATCTTGTAAACTAGCTGGATATTTCATGACATTAAATAACTACCATTAATATTGTTTAGATAAAATAATGTTTAAAAATGTTCTTCTGTTTTAATGTGTCAAACCAAAATATTAAAGGAGGAAAGGATATAACTTGAATTTGCTTCAAAATAATATGGGGGAGTGGATGATGGTTGATAAGGAGGGATTAAGGCTGGATCATGAGTACATGGCAGTTATACTTTCGTGTCTCCATAGTAAACCAGAAAAGGTAAAATAAAATGAAACTATATTCAACATATACCAAAATTAAAAATAAGTCATAAAATATAAATTAAATTAAATATAAAAATAGATATTAAAATTACTTTTCATTCAGATTTTATGAAGATATCTTCTAATCTTTTAAAAATATCTAGTGAAATTAAAGTCCAAATAAAAAAAACCTTTAAATAATATACAGTTTTAAAATATAAATGATTGTAATGAATTTTATTTAATTTTGAAATTTTAATTAAAATTTACTAATATTTATAAAAAATAGAACTCTTCACACTTCTAGCATCCAATTGACATTTATTGGCCAATGTAAATATCATGTTTCAAGCATGTTATGTATAGAGCTGCATACATTCACATTTTGGTGTAAGATATAAATTGTTTAATAGTACACAGTGATCTTCAGCTTCCATGTATAACTATGGTGAATGCCATGCTAATTTTTGTGTATTTCCAGAACCACAAAGAAGGGCACATGGAGAAAAATTAAAGTGGGGCCTACTCTGTAATCACACTTTTTAAAATGTATGAATCTATAACATTCAAGCTATTGGAGAAGGATTTTTCACTTTAATCAATTTATCTTTGTTCTTACCTAAATATCTCTTCTCCCCCTCAATTTTACCCTGCACCCCGGAGTAGGGCCATCTCTGAGGTTGGCAGTGGCATATTTCATAAATATAGTGTTTAGATTCACTTGTCTTTTGAGAACATTAGGTAAGAATGTGGAAACATATTTCTCTTTAGAAGATATTATTTCACATGCTATTGGCCAGAAATGTCACAAGGGTATATATACCTAAGCCTATCACTTGATAAAGGGAATGGAAATAGCCTGGTTAGCTTAGACTAGGGAGAGATTCAGCCTGCTCTGTACCTGAGATTGTACAGTGCTCAAACCTGAACAAAATCAGTAAAGAAAGAAAGGAAGGTTGTAGGAGAAGGTGTTGGCTTGGTGAGCCACAGTGTCTTCCAGGCTCACCCAACTTCTATGATAGCATCTTAAAACATTAAAGATGACCATAAATGATGAGACATTGTATTTCTAGAAAATAAATGAATAGGAATAACTATGTAATTGACGGACTGCATCTTTTTAAAATGTTTTATTTTTATTTTTTAAGTGTGTTTTTCCAGGACCCATCCACTCCAAGTAGTTTCAATGTAATTGTAGAAGGCGCAGCTCACAGTGGCCCATGTGGGGATCAAACTGGCAACCTTGTTAAGGGCACCAAGTTCTAACCTACTAAGCTAAGCGGTTGCCCTGAATGCATCATTTGTTAAAGTGGTCCACCCAAGGAATTGTCCAAGCCCTGAGGCAATTTAAAAAAAATAATACGATCACGATGCACCTCTTTCTCTTCCTCCTCCTCATTATCATCATCACAATTCTTATTATCTCAATGTCATAAGAAAAAAATTAATATTTGCAAAATCTCTTTAAAGTAGAGGTCAGCAAACTTTTCCTGTAAAGGTCCAAATACTAAATATTTTGGGATTTGCAGTCCATAAGGTCTCTATCACAACTATTCAACTCAGTGGTTATAGTGTGAAATCAGCCATAGATGGTACATAAACAAGTGGATATGGCTACTTCAGTTTGAAGTTTATATAGTTTTTGCATCAATAAATAATTTCTATTATCTGACTGGAGTTCAAGCTTTTACAAGTGAGATCATTTATTAACTCATCGTTATGTCTCACAAATTGGCATAAAATAGACACACAATACATTTTGTTTTTTTAAATGCAGAGGAGAAAATAAGCATTGTCCTAGTTCTCTAGGATCATGTGGCCCAAATCTGGAGACAGGGTCCTTTTAGCTACTCTCTGCTATCTCATGTCAAATGCATCTCTATGCAAAGTAAGCCAGTAAGTCCTAAATCTACCCTCTCACCAAAGCACTTAGACCCTTGCGCATACATCATATAAATATTTAATTACCTGTTAATTACCTCTTTAAAGCCATTGTGTATCAGTTTATGCCAGTAGCAGCAACTCTTGGGGATAGAATTAGGATTTAAAAACTGTCTTTGGATTGATTGCTTGCATGTCTAATGAAAGACAATTGGCACCTCTAGTTGCAATGTCTTTGACCTGCACAACACAGCAAGAAAGAAAATCTGCTTTCTCAGGAAGCAGATTCACCCATGCAGTGGAAGAATCTTCTGTTGGTCATAGTTTTTGCACAGTATAGGTGACTGATAACAAGACTGCCTGCCCTGAAAATGGATACGAGGTACGCAGAGATTTGCACTCTGTAATCAGCAGGAAATCAGGATCTTTTTTCAAGGAGGTAGTATATGGGGAGAGTTTTGACTAAAGACTAGGCATTAACTAGGTGAAAAAGAAGATAAGCATTATAGTCAGGATTATCTAGCCTAACTCATATCATTCCCTGCCGTTTAAAACTGAGAATTTAAAAATGAAAATTTCAGAAAAGTTAAGTGCCTTATATCGGGTCCTTCTGTGAATTAACCTGCAACAGGTAAGAATTATCCCACGGAAAGTACCTTTTGTGCTTTTCACATACATATATAAGCACATAGATTACAATCAATAATGATTTATTATTACTAATAATTACACTCTTGTAATAATTTGTTTATAAGTTTTCTTGATTGAATAAATTATTGGAATAATGGTTCTATATTTGGGAAATTATTTTTATTTTATTTTTAATTCTACACTACCACTTATTCCACTTGGCTGAGGCATAACCTATGGAAAGTTCACTGTTTGTGTTTATTTCATAATTAAATAAATAATTAGCCTATGGGATGGAGGATATGCCTTTTTTTAAGGACAGTGTCCACGTGCACTATATACGCTGGTTCAATATTAAAGGCATGAGACTAGTAGGATAAAAAAGTTTCATTTGCTATTTCATCTATAGTCTTCCTACCACCAAATCAGGCAGTTTCCCATTTTAAAAGGATAATGCCTTTTTTTGACAGATGTCCATATGGATGTAAACATGGATGGGTTCTGAGTAACCAGTGAATGGAAACTGAGGTGTCAGCCACACAGTATCCCATCATTAATAGATCTCGCATATTTTAAATGTTTTGTAGAAGCCCTTTATTAGGAGGATTTTTTTAGTGCACTTTAAGATTAATGGATACTTTCCTGTATTCATGTTCAGTTTATGGAAACAGATGGAATTTTAAGCATTAGAGCTATAATAAAATTTGTTACTTGCTATGACAAAATATTCATTATACACTGTCAGAGGAATACAGAATTGGAAAAGTTGGCTTTTAAGTAGTTTTCAGGCATAAATGCTTGATTTACTTATTGAGGTAAAAAGTAATGGTGTGAGCTATTGCAATTGTAAACTGCATTTCTATTTGCCTGATAATCCTTTTTATTAGCCATAGAACTATGAATGTGTGGGGAGGCACATTAGTTCAGCCCTCGGAGGGATCCTTCTTCATGAAAAGCTTGTTTCCAAAGAGGAGAGATTATTTACCTTTCAGTGGAAAAAAACCACAGCATCCACTCAAAAGCAAATTGTGTTCTCAGGGCAAAGATATTAAATTGATATTAATAGACATTCTATTCTTGATTGACTGATTCTGTTGGTTCAGTTATTGCTCCACCTTTGGAAGATTGCAGAAACAATGACCTTAAAGGTTTCTTAGTCTCCGATATTTATGGTTTGGATTTTTAGTGGCTTTAAAAATACGTAATTTTCCCCCCTTAGAAGCTTTACTGTATCTTTGTTTAAAAGTTTGAGAAAAGCCCTGAATTGATAAAAACAAAGAGAAAATGACAGGTTTAGGTAATAAAGTGGATCAGAAAATTCAAACAGCCTGGAGGTACCAGATTTTAGAGAAGATAAATGCTAAGGTTTAGAAAGATTTTCTTTTTTAATAGCAGCTGTCATGTGACTTACCACCCATTTTTCAAGTCTCCTTTATCTAAAGATTCTGAATGACAAAGTTAAACTACATGTACCAGGATCTCCAAGTGGAGATGAAGTATGTAGTGTCATGTTGTGAGCTATTAAATTCTACAAAAAGAGGAGATGCTGATTATTGCTGTACCTGGAGGATTAGTTAATGATGACCTATAAGATTAGAGTCGGGGATGGTACCCCAAATTCCAAATCTAGAGAGCACTTTCTTCAAAGGACAAGAAAGGATGAGAAAGACAAATAACTTTATAAAGAAATGCCTCAAAGATCATTATTTGACTAACATATTACTATATATAATGTTATATATAATACACAGAGGGTGCCAAA
The DNA here is from genome assembly GCF_036562045.2 of Rhinolophus sinicus. NCBI lineage: Eukaryota > Metazoa > Chordata > Mammalia > Chiroptera > Rhinolophidae > Rhinolophus > Rhinolophus sinicus. The sequence continues at coordinate 112,999,803 of NC_133756.1, forward strand.
AAATGTATGCACATTTTAAGAAAGAAAAAAACTGTACTAAAATTGTAATACTCAATATATACCAATAACAAAAGATGAATACAAGTCACGTTTGACTTCTGCAATTACAAGAGGTGCTCAAAGTGGTTACCATCAGCGTCCAGACACTTCTGATGCAGACACCGTGAATTACTAAGCAATACATAGATAACATCTCTTAAAATATGTATGCATTTTTTGCCTCCCCTGTATATATAAATTACACATATATAGGTATAACACATTTATAGTATGTGTGTGTGTGTGTATATATATATATATATATATATATATATATATATATGCTTAACCAGGGCTGCTCCAAACACATTAGTAGAAGAATAGTCCTATAGCAGTATAGATCTTTATGTCCCAGGCTTATGCTCTAGGTAACATCTTCAAATACTGTGAGGTTCTTCTTGGGATTTATCAGTTCCTTTCAGCTTCAGCTGTCCTATGGTATCTTGGAGACTCTTTAAGTTTTCAAGTTTTATCACTTCAGAAAGGGACTGAAGAATCTTAAGTTTGGAGTTGGTAGACACAGGCCTGCACTCACCTGATGTGTGTTAGTGAACAAGGAACTTAAGTTCTTTGGTAGTCCTTTGTGTTCTCATCTGTACAGTAGGAATATTACCTAGGTCATAGGTTGATTATAAGTTTCTGTGAGATGTGTGTAATGCACATAATATTGACTGACACATAGTCGTTCAATAAATATTTAATTCCTTAAGGCCATGCTAAAAATCAGGGTGAGGCACCCTGACTGATTGGTCCACACATTCAGCCATATTATATATTTCTATTAGGGTTGTCTTTCTCCTTTTTTTACTCCCTCCCTCCCTCTCTCCCTCTCGCCTTTCCTCTCTCTCTCCCTCCTTCCCTTCCTCCTTCTTCTGTTGTTGCTGTTATTTAAAATCATAGGCAATGTGTTGAAACAGGTTACAGTCGTTCAAGGAAGTCATTTCCGCTCATCATCTTCAAAGGAATAAACAAGCATGTGGATAACCAAGTGGTTTAATTTCATAAATAGATGGATTGGGAAACAGGATATCAGAGGAGTTGGTCTTTGGCTCAATTAAACAGATATTTTTGGATAATAAAATTACTTACATGAAGCACTGAGCACAATATCTTGTACATAATGCATGTTCTACATCTATGGTGTTTCCCTTTTTTCTACCCTGCATTTTTTGAGGGCAGAGCAATATCTTGGTTTCTCCAGTGTCTAGTGCATTGCCTAGTACATATTATATCTCAATAAATGTTAAATGGACTCTGTTTCCTGCAGGAACAATCAAGGTGACCTGACCTATGAGCAAGAAAAGGTTGGGGTTAGGGCTTGCAAATAATAAACAGGTTCATAGAAGCTAAGACTCTGGGCATGGTAAATGGAAACAACCAGAGGAATGGAAATTTTCAGGGAGCAGCATCGGGGTCTAGCTGTGATCCCGTCACATGGCTCTACACTGAAGTCAAGCAGCTGGATTATGTGGTTTGTGCCATGTCTAAGGAGACTGAGAGCATTGACGAGAGACTAGGAACTAAACACAGCATTGCCCCAGCCATAGAGATGGCTTTTTGTATCCATAAAGTCATCTTTGTATATGAGGTCATATTATGCACAATCATATTATCGTCAATGGATTTGCTGAGCATAGAATCCTGGGCAAGACACTACTGTTTACTTAAACTGAGGATGGGTTTTCTAAAGTTATTAAGTTCTTAGCAAGACAAAGCCAAATACTAAATTTCAGCAATTAATAAGCATCTTATGTAGCTAAAGGCCACTTTGATTTCAAAATGTAATGATGGGTTTGTATTTTGTGAGTAACACAAAAATCTTCTCAAAACCCCCTGTTTTATGCTCTGCAATTTGTAATGGCTTGGAGAAGAACTGTCACAACATATACTTAGAGATCGATTCCATTTCTTAATGTATTTTAAATTACAGTTGACATGCAATATTACATTAGTTTCAGGTGTACCCAATTTCATTTTTTTTTTAAATTTTACTTTAAAACTTAAGTATTTTTGTTAGCACATATGCATATTCTTGTTCATTTTTATGAATTAGAACACTGTTGAACCTTGGTGTGCACTGACACAGTATTCAGTTTTTTCTTTTTCTTTTTCTTTTTCTTTTTTGTTGTTGTTGTTTTTGTTTTTTTGTAAATGCATTTTAGAAAGCTCATTTATAATTCTGGCCAGGGAAATATACTGCGGGCTTCTAAGTCCAAATGCAGGAGGGATTCAGCTAGTTGGTGAAGAAGCCTACCAACAGCCAGGCATCCCATCTTAACAGTTTCACTTTTCTCATTTTATGCTAAATCATAGACTTTCCACAACAAGCCTGTGTTTACCCCAATTATGTGATAAAGAATCAGGGAAGTGTGTGCTCTAGGGTGTTCAATAAACATCTGTTGGATAAATGAATGAATGAATATATAACATAGAGTTCTTGGGACAGAGAAAATTATAAGAAAGTCCTTGCACTTTCTCTATTTAAAACTTCCAATTGTAGCTATTGTATTTTACTTCACTAAGTGAGGACCTTGGGGAATATATTGGCAAGACCACAGAGTGTGAGGTCAGCCTAAAAGATGTGTTTGAGTTTTAAGAAATGTCAAAAAAGAATTAATGATAGGAATTTTCCAAACTGTAGAATGCCTGGCAATATAATAAAATAAAATAAAGTGAGATAATGTGAATCAGTAATAATATAAAATAATTTTAGTTTTAATATGGTTTTTATTTTAATTATTTTTAGAATGAGAATAAATGACCTAATATTATCTAATGGCACATTCCATCATCATGTTGATTTACATATATCTGAATTTTTAGCAATGCCTCTTGCATAAACTTGTATATATATATATATATATATATATATATATATATATATATACACACACACACACACATATGTTTGTGTGTATTTTTTTTAATTCAGAGTTTAGGGAGGATTTAACTTATATGCATTACCAAAGTTATCATGGAGTCTTATTTTTTCTTAAGAAAATCTTTGAGATAACATATATGACAGAGGATTGTTGTCTTCAATATATGAGAAATCTAAAAACCATAAAAAGCTGAAAATATTAAGATAAATGTTTCCAAAGCACATATGTAAGTAAATCCTTTAAAGAAGAAATACTGAGGGCCAGTAAGCTTGAAAAATATGTAATAGTCAGAGAAATTTAAATTAGATGCTAAGACGTGTTTTAAAAAAATGTTTAATTCAAAAGGGTTAAAAATAAAACTGATACTGGGGTGTGAGAGTCATAAAAACAAAACAAACCCAAATCCCAAAGAACTACTAGCAGAGGAACACACTGGGAAGTATGTATCAGGCGCGTAGACTTCTTTATAACTTTTTCTGATTCTCATACTAAGAATACTAATTATTATGAATAGTTGTAAACTATAGTTTCAAAGATATTAACAGTTCTCATATAGTGAAAAACTGGGGGGGGGGGGATGAACGTACAACAATAGAAGAATGTGTATTGCATATCCATTCAATGAAATAACTAAATAAATTATAGAATAGGTATTTTCTAATGGAAATGAGAAGGTTGGAGTTATGCTGGATGTTAGAATTTATTGATGGGATTTTTCAAAATGTATTTTCCTACCAAAGTTATCCACCAAGATCTTACTCATTACATACTAGCAGTTCCCAGAAGTCTGGCTCTAGGTTATTCAGGTAAATGTTCTTTATTTACTGTTCTTAAAGAACCACTGTTCTAGAAGAATATGCTAATAACAGAAAGATACTTACAATACGTTGAATGAAAAAGCAGTTTATAAATATTTCCTTTTTATGAAAAGTAAGAGACAAAACATCTTCCTAATTATATTTTAAAAGTCAGAAAAAGATGACACCAAAATGCATATGATAGCCACCTTGTTAGTAAGATTATAAATAATTTAACTTTATAATTTTCTGTTTCTGTATTTTCTAAATTATCTGTTTCCTGTCATAGGAAGAATCTGCATATTCTTTTATAGCCCAAATTGTTCTATTTAAAATTGTCACCCCAACATACATACACTCCCTTTCATCTTTTTCACTTTGTTTTTCGCTCTAAAGCAGTCGTCTCTCATACTATATGTTTTACTTATTTTTGTATGTTTGTTTATTATCTAAGTGCCTCAACGAGATTAGAAACTCCTCCTGCAGAGATGTGTTATAATCCCAGTTAGACATACAGTGATGCTCAATTAAATATTTTTGAATGTATGAATGTCCTATATTTACACATAAAATCCTTGAACTAAGTCATGAGCTTAAATTTCACAGTGAGGTGAATAGTATACATTGTACATTCTTGTCTTATCAGTTTTAATGAATCTATTAGTCTTAATGAACGATTGGTAGCTTTTTGTGAGTGTGCACATGAGGAAAAGAGAAGGAAATGAATCAATATCCAGCCATTGTTCTGGCATATCTCCTCACTGCCACATCCATTTAGAGTCCTTGCGTGATGACCATTGTGACCACAAGAGAGATGTTTCTTTTGGATTGATTCGCCATTCATCCAAATAATCATTAAATCACTTAATTTAATTATATAGTTTAACCTGTGATCCTATTTCATTTAAAAGTAGTTTGTGATAGTAGCCTGACAATTATCAGACTGTAAATCTTTGAAGGCAGGAATCATGTCTTTGTGTCTCCTACAGAAACTGGCATTACCTGATTCTTCTATGGAGTCTAGAACAGTGCCTGACATATTTAAAAGTTACTGAATACTAAATGAATGAATAAGAATTATGTATGCCAATATAGACAGGCAAATAGACTGAAGGCAGATGACCCTTGTTTTGAGTTTAAATCTGTGCTCTATGTTGGGTGCATGGCTTAATTAGCTATGCTGCATTGGGCATTGCTTAATCCTCCTCTTCCTAAATTACCTCACCAATGAAATGGAATATCTGAATGCCAATCACATAGAGTAGGTGGGAAGATACACACACACACAGACACACAGACACACACACACACACACACACACACCTTGGAAAAATAGCTGGGATGTTATAAACATCATATAAGGGTTTGTTATTGCTATTATCCATTGTTGTTACTATTATACTATTGTTTTATTACAGTTCTTTTTTACTATTACTTAATCTTAGCATGGATCAAGGCAAAAAGGGGTTTCTGTCATGGCAATAATGAAGAAAAGAGGTTATGTCTTTCTCCCTATCACATCAGGAAGCCAGACTATGATTTGTATCATTGTATAATGACTACATACCATTGTTTCTCATGACAGTTTTCAGAAAAAGGGCTTTGGGTATGAGATAGTGATGGCCCCACCCAATTACTTTATCTGCTGATTTATGTACCAGAGAGGCAGCTGAAAATTGGCATGGATTTTAACAAGAACTTGAAATCTCTCTAATCCTTGGATTGGAAATCCTTTGGTTTAATTCATAATCCCCAGAACTTTGGCTTTAGCTTCGAGGGACATAGCAGTTAAAATGCAGACTCAATGGTTAAGATGTCTCTGATGTAATGTGGACTTTTGACAAATTTCAAAATGTCCAGAGTGAAGAGAGTCTGTACCCCTGTAACTTGACCCAACTTGAATCTGCTCTGGTGAGTTTGGCTTCTGCTGTTACTTAGGATGAGTCCCCTTGAAGGGAAAGGAAGGCCCCAGGGAGCCACACCTGATTTACCATCTGACATCTCTTTTGCCCTAATTAATTAAATTGTAACCCTTACCTGAGATTAGTAAGCATCTATTTACCACTGTGAATATACGTCCTGATGTCTGATTTCTGCTGACCTCTCAAGGGTTAGTTAAGGGTCTCTTACAGCAAGCTTTCCTTTTTCAATGTAGCAGTCTATGATCTATACTTTACATTATATGTCAAAGACTCTATACTCACTATCAAAAGAAAGAAGTATATGCATTTTACAATTTTGAATAGCAATTGTACTGACACAAGTAGAAAGACGCAACATGGGAGGTGGACAAAGTTTCTGGAAAAAACATTTCCACGTTAGTTCTAATTTTCTGCATTAATCTAAAGCAGCAGAGATGAATGAAAGAAAGGTCATAGAAACAGAAGGTGTGTTTAGATGGTGTTGTGTTTATTTACACTCACTTGGCCTTGTCTAGCTATAAATAATGATAAGACAAAAAGACATTTTCTATCCAACTGGAATCAAGATGTTAGGATCAAGAGAAACAGATACGTGAAAGCAATTTTAGAACTGTAATGTTTTATATAGATGCAAGGAAAAGTTGTTTTTATTCTAATAACTATTGAAAAATTAAATAAAAACACAAATTGTTACTGTTTTAGTTTCCTCTGATGAAAGGGCTCATATATATATATATATATATATATATGTGTGTGTATATATATATGTATATATATATATATAAATTACCAGAAGAGCCCAAAAAACTATAATTGTAGTGTTACATTTATATGTGTGTGCATATATATATACATATATATGCACACACATGCACACACACATATATATATAGTGTTGTAGCATAAATATGTATACACACATATATGTATATGTTTTTTCGTATTCATTTTCATTATTTCAAAAATGTATTTTTGCCATTTACATTAGTCTTAATGTTTCTTACTTCAGAGCTCTACGATTAAGACCTAATTTTAACTGAAAGGAAAAGATACTGTAACTCTCACACCATAAACTTAGATACCTCAAAATACTTTATAATACAAAGTTGGATATATAGACCTAAGTGCATAAATAAACCGTAGTATCAGCTTTAGGAAAGTTTCAGTTATCATTGCTGACTGGATTTTAAGATAACGCACTTATTTTGCAGATGGGAACTTTAAGGTCATTGAATGGATGGCAATGTCAGGTCACTGTATCCTGACAGGTGCAATGTGATGTATGTGCTCTATGAATTTGTGAAAGTCACCAAACTTCTGTGTTAGTTTTTCCAACTGTAAAATTGAGACAATAGTATCTACTTGAGCTACACTGTGTAAGAATCAGTTTAGGCCTATTATTTGATGATGTAACATTCTTCCCTAAAAGGCACATAATTTGATACACTGCACTTAATCCAGCGTTTTCTTTATGTTTAACATAACATGATACTCATAATGTAAAAACAGAATGCAATGGTAACATGACATCTCCCCAGAAAATGTATTAAGCCAAGGTTCATTATAACCATGTTTTCTAATAAGCTGTGAAATATTTATGGATGGATGTGCATATATCATGAAATTTTAATGTGTCTGTGAATATCTTTGGTTTAAAAAAAATGTTAAGGATCTTAAATGTCTCAATTTAAACCTCGATGTTGTACAGCTTCCACTGAATTTACTGAAGAGTTAGGTTTGGTATTGATCAAATATTTGCCAGTTTGGGAAGCATAACATGAAAACAATGAAGCAATAAGTGTTTACTGAAGGCAATGATGATAATAAAATTTCCCTTCACATTCATTTTTATGTAGTTTCCTCCTATTATTTTTCCTTCCTAATTTTTAAAAATCTTCTTGCAATCTTTTATGATTTTACTTCCAAATAATCCCCCATGCTTAACCAACATAATAGGCCCCCATTGAGTATTTGTTGAATGAATGAATGCTCCAGTGTCAGTCTATTCATATTATTTCAAAATTCAGCGCAAATGCACTTACACCATGAAGTGTTCAAAAAATTAGAAACTCATAGACACAGACAATAGTTTAGTGGTTGCCAGAGCGTAAGGGGGGTGGGGGGTGGGGGGTGGGAGATGAGGGTAAGGGGGATCGAATATATGGTGATGGAAGGAGAACTGACTCTGGGTGATGAACACACAATGGGATTTATAGATGATGTAATACAGAATTGTACACCTGAAATCTATGTAATTTTACTAACAATTGTACCAATAAATTTAATAAAATAAAATTTAAAAAAAAATTATCTTTCCCTCTTGCCTGAGCTCTAAAGATATCCACTTTCTGTATTTCTTGTTTGTCATTCTAGTAATTTATTTGCTGAATTATTATTTCAGACTTAAAGTTGTACCCTTAAGCTTATTATCTAAGGGAAGAGAAAGGCATATAAACCAGTAATTATAATATAGTTTAGCAGATGAAAGTATGAGTATATCCAAACTATTGTGGAAAAGGAAATGATGAGACAGGTCAGATGATGAGTCTCAAATGATGAGACAATCTTGAATTCCCTGCTAATTTTATAAATTTTTTACATGCATTGTGGAGACATATTCTCTCTCTTTGTCTCTCTCAATCTCCTCTGCCCCTTTTTCCTTCTTTAACTATTTTTTTTTTTACTTTTCTTTCTCATTTTCAAGCCAGGTCTTTAGTTCTTTTCTAAACAACTCTGTTTCTGCTGTATATTAATGGATTAGAGAGGGTAGTGCTCATGCAGAATTTAGTAGTCTATGTATGTTCCCACTTCTCTTCTGTTGCCTACTATAATACAAATTCTCAAAAACAGGACAGAAACCATAACATAAATTGAACCTTACAATATATTGCTGGGTTTTTTTCCTCTTCTAGATTTTGGCGCTGACAGGAAGTACTTATATCTTTTTTGCCTTCTGCTTTCCCTGAGCAAAGCAGGTATTTGACATTTACTGACTGAAAAACTTGTTTTTGTTCTTACATTGCACCCAACAACTTATCAGCAAAACTTCTTTGAAATTTTTGAAAAGGTGTAGGTGAGGATTTGTGGAATCATGCCAATTGAAAAAAGAAGGAACCAGATCGAATTAGTCAAAACTTATTGCAATAACAATTTTTAAAAGGTGTTTTATTAACAAAAAACTATCCCTAATTTAGTTTGCTAGAGTTACCATAATGAAGACCACTGACTGAGTGACTTCAACAACAGAAACTTATTTTCTCAGAGTTCTGAAGGCTAAAAGTCAGATTAAGTTGTTGGCTTCTTCTAAGGCAAGCCCCTCTGAGACTGGCTTGAGGATGGCCATCTTCTCCCTCTGTCTTCACATGACCATTCTTTTGAGCGTGTCTGTGTCTTAACCTCCTCTTCTTATAAGGACACCAGGCAAATCGGGTTAGGTTCCACCCCGATGACCTCAGTAAACCCTAATTTCCTCTTTAAAGACCCTATCTCAAAACACACTCTGAAAGTACTGGTTGTTAGAACTTCAATATATGAATGGGGTGGGTGTAGAATTCAGCCCTTAGCACTCCCATTCAAAAGGAAAAGGACTTTTGAGACTGCCTGTGAGCACCTTGGAGTAGGGTGGAGGTGACTGACTTGCCTGGAAGTTTCTAAAGGGAGGGGTAATTAGTGCAGAACTGTCTGGAAAACCATCCAGTGACAGAATGGGGTCAGTGGGAAAATGTTACTGGGGCAAATGACATTGTTATATGAGAATTTCTTTCAAGAGTATTAAAGGAAAAGGTAAAGGCAGAATTCATGCTTTTACTTATAATATTTGGTACCACCATGATCTCTGCTGTTCTCTCTATCAAGGCTTACTGTGTTTCCCCAAAAATAAGACCTAGCCAGACAATCAGCTCTAATGCGTCTTTTGGAGCAAAAATTAATATAAGACCCGGTATTATATTATACCCAGTATTATATTATTATATTATATTATAATAATTATATTATATATGGTATTATATTATATTATATTACATTATACTATATCTTATACTATGGTAAAATAAGACCGGGTCTTTTATTAATTTTTGCTCCAAAAGATGCATTAGAGCTGATTGTCTGGCTAGGTCTTATTTTCGGGGAAATACAATAAGTCTTTGTGCTGGATTCCCATTTATACTCTCCTTCCCTACTGTACCTTTAATTCTATTTCTGGTGCTTTGTAAGTAATTTTAACAGTAATTTTATTTCATTGATGCAACTGGTCTGAAGGCCTATGAATGCCTAGTGATTACTGACTGGGGGCTGAAGGATGTCACCAGTGCGGTGACAGGATAGGAGCTAGTTAAGTTGTGTGTAGGTTTGAAGAAAGATAGGAAACAGTATTTTCGAAAGACAGCAATTGAGAATGTAAAGAAAAGTATTTTGAATAAAGAAAGGGTGTTGGAAATAGTGGACATTGGGTCATCTGCTCTAGCTATACTAATGGTGGATATCTCAGAAAGGATAAAACAGATTTGGGTAAATAAAAACACTTTAATAAAGCCTTAATTATATTTATTGCATTCTCTGTGATGGTTCATCATGCCTTATTATTAGTTTATAATACTAGCTTAAAATATTCAATAGTGGGTAGTAATATAGACAACAGCAGTAGGATTCACAAGTTGATTAGAAATCAACTTGGGTATACAGAGGATTGAAAATTGAAACATAAAATAACTACAAAATCTCCAAGGTTTCAAACTAGGATTTTTTATGTGTTGTTTAGCTACACTGTCAGTGTAATTACAGCTCTGAAAAATCTGTTTTATGCTTTATTTTCACCCAGAATATGAAAAGAGAATAATGTGTGGGCTTTTTAAAAACACAATTTTAAATGGATCACCATGCAGTAGTAAAAACCACTATAACACTTGAAGTGTTTTTCGTTCTAGGTGCTTATTGCTGGAGGGGTATGAGGGAGATTTACATTACTCTTAGTTTTCATTTTTGGTGACCGTATTGCTTTATTTCAAACTTTCAAACATTCATTCATTCAATAAATATAAATTCGTTATCTGTATGTTCCAAGCGCTCAGAGAAATACAAAGACAAACCACAGAGTTCAAAATTTAAAGAAAGAAAATGTTTTAAAAATTCCATGGGAAAACGATGAAGAGAGACATAAATTCTATCTTTGAGAAGCAAGTTAGGGCAGTTTGTACAGAATCAGGACACGTAATCTGTGCCTTAAAGTATGAGTAGTTCACAGAAAGACAAGTTGAAGATAAACACTATAGTAAATGTAAGTGGCAAAAGCTCAGAGGTCTGAGAAATCCTTTTCCAGTGCTAAGGGGATTACATTTTATTTATAGACAGTGGAGGAGCCGATGATGATTTTTAAATAGGAGCATGTCCCGGTGTGATCCCATGGAGTTCAACTGGAAAAACTGGATGCTGGGAAACCAGCTGTGCATTTTCTGTTTTTCTCTAGGCAGAGAATGATCAGTCATGAAAGAAAATAATGCTGAGGAAGGGGTGGAAGAAATGGATTTAAGTCACTGGATTCAGATCCAAGAAAGATCCTTTGTGCTCAACAGCGCCAGAGATTTCTATGCTAAAATGGATCCATACTGGGTGGGTTGAACACTTAGATATGATTTATTGCAATTATTTTGAGTGGGGCTTTCCACTCCCATAGAGAATATTGCTACCTGAAAGAGCCATGGAATGAATCTAGGAGCTCAACTTGTTGCAAGAAATATTTACTGTGAGTAATGAAGACATATTAGGACAGTGATTCTTAACTGTAAAAATGTATAATCTGGTGGACTTGACTAGTTTATTTTAGTGTTCCTGACTTTTTCTATCAATTTCTCTCCCACCTCCAAATACCAGAACAACATTTGTTAAAACAAATTTGGGCAAGAAAGGAATGGTGTTAATGAGATTACCTCTGAGGTACCTTGTAGGTCAAAGATTATGCAGATTCTCTAGTCCATTCTGATCCTGCTCTAAACTATTCCCCCATACCTCAGTTATCTGAGGGATGATTGATAGATAGCTCTGTTGGTGATTCATTCAATTTGATGATAATTTGAAATCCAGTCAAAAGAAGAATATGTAGAGCCTTCCCTCATTATTCGTGTTTTTCTGCTTCCCTTGGGATCTGAAAAAACAAACAAACAAACAAACAAACAAAAACAACTCTCATGAGTCCCACGGTTTTGCTTCCAGGTAAATTAACTCCAAACCACCAATTCCTCCTTAAATGGCATGGTTCAAAGATATCTAGCCCTCTCTGGTTTGTTTTTTCTGGACTACCTACCCACTACATTTACCAGTACTGTAAAGCATTTTGAAAATGTTGCTCTTAAAATCAATTCAAACTCCAAGCATTTAACCAGGTGAGGTAAAGCTGTACTCTAATCTTTATCATCATAAATGACATCATGGTTGGTTTTACTTTTCTTATAACCACTGTAATTCAGTCTTTTTTGAAAATACAGGTAAAATTCAAGGTATGGATTCTTTTCTCAAAGATATTGTTCTCTGAGTTGTAACAATCAACAATTTAAATTCACTGTCACCAAGTGCTAGACTTTTTGAAAATATACAAATAGGTTGACAATATGAAAGAAATTCTGATCTGTGCAATAGAACTTTAAAAATAAAACAAAATAATTTTATCTACTTAAGCTTTCTATATTTGGAAACCAAAACTCAATATAGTCTAATTCAGTATCTTGGACATACAAGTACTCACTAAATGTTTGCTTACTAGTACCTATTTTTAATAAGAAAAAATCACTTTAGAAATGGATGTTTTAATAACTATGGAGTTAAGTTTTAGTGAATCCTTCTTTTGTACCTCTTAATCTCTTTCTTGCTCCCATATTGTCCTTTTTCTTCCTCCACCCTTCCTTCCTTCATTTCTTCCTTCCTCTTTCTTTTTTTAGGAGATCTCTGTGTGTGTGTGTGTGTGTGTGTGTGTGTGTGTGTGTGTGTGTATAAAATTCAGGATTTTTATATCATTTAAGGATTTAACATAATAAGATTAGATTTCATAGCTCATTTAAAACATACATAATTAAAAATGTATTCAAAAGCATCCATATTATAACTGGAAATACTGAATTTGGGTAGCCATGTGGTTGCAAATTATAGTGAATTCCATCTTTAAAGAATGAGATCCAGGCTAAAGAACAAAAAGTATGTTTTAGATGGTAAACTGATGATGATGAGCGATGCTGGCAGACTGTTCCAGATGGCAACAACTCCAGAAGGCTCTCATACCAGCAGTGAGAATTATTTTCATTTTTTTTCAAAGAAAATACAAGTGCCAAGACTTGAGAGAATAAAGACAGAAAATGAAAGGAGATTAAATTCTTCAGTTAAATTGAACATACACATCAGTTAAATTTTTGTTTTTGAATTTGAATCCAACAGTTCTGCACAAATCTGGGAATTCTGAAGATATTTTTGTCAGCTACTTCAACTATTAACAGCCTCCGAAAGGGATAGGAAAGCACTCTGGCATTGTTTACCAGTGTGTTATAAACTCGTTAGTTACTAGTATCACAAAGTTGTTATTAACAAGGAGCTATGGTTAAAATGTACTGAAAACTAAGTTTAATGATTTTGAAGAAAAGACTCCTCTGTTACCTCACCTACGAATATTTTCTCTCCTTTCCAAGATGCAACCCAGCATTAGATGTTGCTGTGTTTCTGATAAAAAAAAATCAAAGAATCAACAAATTAACAAGTTTGAACTTTATGCTTATCAGGGCTAAGACCTTTACCAGTACTGACTAAGGATATAAAAATTACTCATCAAACGTATTCATGTATATATCTAAATATGTACATAGGCATATAGATATACACAAATAATGTAATATAAACATTAAAAAAACACACTGGGAACATTTCAGAAAGAGAGAGTATTTCTAATAGGAGGGCATAGAAATTGGAAAAAAGATGAGTAAAAAATGAACTGGCCTTAGAGTTGTCTAGCTGTTAATACTTGAGCAGAAGCTGTGAACATTTCAAGCAAGACAATGCTAAAGACGCATTTAAATTATTGTGTGACTCTAGATATAAAGCAGTGATATCATAGGAGGACAAATTCTGGAAGTGACAAAATGCAAATATAAATAAAATGCATTCTTCATTGGAGAAGCTACAGAGGAGCTATAAAAAAAGTGGATTCTTTATTGTGTGCTAATAGCTGGATATAAAAGGAAGGAAGGGGTAGATTTAGATAAACAGAGAGAGGGCATGGTATAGAATACGAAAGTGAAACAGACTGAGTCAATTTTTAAGAAAGGTAATTTTCCAGCTTTTTGATTTGGGGCACTGAAACTGGCCTTGCTGGAATGAATATTGTACAAAATAAGTGTAGAAATTTAGAAGAGAATATGATGTGCATTTCACCTTCTTCCTTGTGAAATTTTAGATTCTGAGACCAATTCTGAGCATTTCTGAACTAGAAGAGAATTAACAAATAATCCAAATAATTTCCCCATTTAAAAAAAAAATGAGTGTGGATTGTTTAAATGAGTAGAGGGTGAAAGGAATGACATACATATGGATGACAGCAGATAGTACAGTTTAGCTGGAAAGCATGAAGAGGTGTACCAAGCATTAGCAGGCAGGCAAGGGATAGATTCTGAAAGGCCTTGATTGCCTTGTCCCATAGTTTAATTTATATCCTGGTGGGGATAATGAATTCCCGAAGCAGGTTGGTGGCATGTGCCTGCTCTGTACAAGGAGTGGTACAGAGTGACACAAGGCATTAGGTGAGGCTCATAGAAATATAACTTGGTACCATTACTCAATCTGTTTAATACCTAATTGTTCTGAACTGACTACAGTCACTGGCTTGATAAACTTCTTACACTGTTCAGTCTAATATATGAGGCAAAACTTGGAATTCTACAATATAGAACCCCTTACCCCCAATATAATTCATCAGGGTAAAGGGGGTCCAATACCTGGTGATGGAAGAAGAACTGACTCTTGGTGGTGAACACACAATGTGATATACAGATGATGTATTACAGAATTGTTCACTTGAAACCTATGTAATTTTGCTAACCATTGTCACCCCAATAAATTTTAATTAAAAAAAAACCTATGTAACAGTAATATTACATAAGTTTCAAGTGTACAATTCTGTAATACATCATCTGTAGATTGCATTGGGTGCTCACCACCCAGAGTCAGTTCTACTTCCATCATCATATATTTGACCCCCTTTACCCTCTTCTACCATTCCCCCTCCCCCTTAACGATCTATTAACACTGCATTTTATCTCCTTTATTAAAAACAAAACCAAAAACAGTATCAGATAATTTATACCATTCTGATGGGCCCCTGGCCAAAATTCTTTAAAGGATGATTTGGAGGGACTGAAGTTCACAATGTTGATCAAAGGTCAAAGCAAGACCCCATGGACCAAAGCTTGACAAGTGAAACATATGTCTGCACAAATGCTGCTGATTTTCCAAGATGTGCAGCTGAGGGGAAAAAAAAAAAAAGAGATTGAAGGTGTTAAATTGCCTCTTTAACACATTCATTGTCTCAGCTTTGAATTTAGATGCTAATATGCCAGCACTAAAGTGATCAGGGAAATTGTTGCAGTTTTTGAGTGCACAGCATAATTTGAAAGATAACACCATGTATTTGGGGCTGAAAAGTAAGTCTAATCAGAGAAGGAAGTTTAGAATTGAATACAGGTAGTTTTTTTGGTGGTTTTTTTTTAAACACCTCAAAAACCTTCTTTGGTGAAATTATTCATCGATACCATTTGAAATCCAAATTGAACAGTCCTGTGTTTTTAAAGTGCTATTTGTGTACGACACAATTTTACCAAAGCTAAAACTTTGCTTTGTCTGTAAACCAATGAGAAGAAATGAAGTGAGTGCAGTTTAATAGTCAAAGGTATCCGTAGGAACTGAGATTTATCCACACAACATTTGCCATTTAGAAGCCAAGCCATGGTGCTTTTTTATACAGAAGTTGGGAGTGTATCCTAGGTGTTCTCATTCATTCCAGTAATGTAGCTAAGGTCACTTTTCATATGACCATGAATAAAAAAAATAAAAAAAAAAAGAAATCTGGGTAGTGTTTAAAGAATGACAGATAACTCACACATTCATTTGTTTGCCTACTTACTGTCTGTCAGTAAAACTGTAGTTAGTTCACTGATAAGACAGCCTGTGTGGAAGAGATTAGATGTGGTCAAATCTAATCTCAGATTTTCTCAGTTGTTCCTCTTCCTTCATCCTTCTTTCTTCTCCCTTCCTTTCATCCTTCTTTCAATAAGCATATACTGAGAACCAGCTAATCCTAAACAAGGGTTGGGCGTAAAAAACAACAGTTCCCTGAACTACGGATGAAATAGAGCTGAGATCAGCAACTTTTTTCAACAAAGGACCAAAGAGTAAATATTGTTGTCTTAATAGGCCATAAGGTCTTTGTCACAACTATTCAATTCTATTATAGTGAAAAAGCAGCCAAAGCCAATACTTTAACAAATGGGCATGGCTGTCCCTCAGCGAAATTTTATTTACAAAAACTGACAGCAGGTTGGCTGACAGTCCTGAGATTCCAATGCACACAGAATGCTGGGGGAGACGAAGAAGTGTACGGTAGGCTCTGGGGCTCCTTTCCCAGCTCCCTTTCTTTTTAGCCTCGCTAATGATTCATTGTACCTCATGTATATATGTGGATATTGCTGTTTGTTTGCCCGATTTGGGTTATTATGAGGAACAAATTATAAGAATGACTGTACATATTTCAATTTAAAATTATCCATCTGTCTTTATAGTTCTTCATAAACATATTATATACTATTACCACTAATATTTTAAGTTATTATACATTCTTCTTTGTGTATAGAGCTAGAGCGTACCAGTAAGACCAATCAGAAAAGAGATCACCTTTCCATATCTTATGTCCCTCATCGTGTACTATTTTGCAGTGCATATACATCAATATTTAATTTGATTTATTTCCTCATTTTCTACCATTTTTAAAACATAAAAATGTGGCACAGAATCACTAGAATGAGAGGTCTAACACTAGAGATTTAGAGTGGTGGAGTCAAAAAAAAAAGAATCCACATTTTCTTACCACCTAAGCCATTACAAGAACAAAAATTTTTGAAATTAAAAAAAATAAAAAAGTAAAATGCTGACTCCTAAAATTGTAGTATGCATACAGAGAAGACCTTACTTAGAGTAAGAGTATTTTTATAGTATATAGGAATGTTTCTCCAATTTGCTAAATGAGTAATCTTGTTGATTGAGAAAGATTTTAAGACTGTTAATAAGACAATGTAAGACAGGAGAGACATTTTTTTTCATTAGGATAGATTTATCCTTTCCCAGCTTACTCCAAACAGCAAAAAGTCTGGAGCTGTTTGCAAAAAAGTACCCCATTACCCTTTATCTAATTTTTTCTTTTCTTTTCTTTCTTTCTTTTTTTCTGTATATGACGTTATGGATCAGTGTTTTTGCTGTCTTTTTTTCTTGTTGTTTGTTTGTTTGTTTGAGTGTAGTTTTTGCATGAACTGTGACTTTAAGCAGAAAAGTTTGGAAAGGGCATATCCCAGTGACCCAGGGTCACCTGTGTGTTCATCTAAGAGACAAGAACTATAAAAGGCTCTGATTCAGGAAAACCTGGGAACCAATAGAGCATTAATTATGACTGATAGTTATGTCAGTCACAAAGTGACAGTCATACCAGAGCGTCGTGTGAAAGCTGTACCCAGTGAACGCCCTAACCAGGTAACTCCAGACGTAGGAGTGTGACTATCTGGATGGCTTTATCAGACTTCACATGGGTGCACTGCACCCAGCCTTGAGCACAAAATCAGAGCTGTCCAATGGTTTATGGCTCAGGGCACAACTGACCAGCTGACATCCACAGCTGTGTTCGTCCCAGATGGAGCACTGGAAGCCTCGCCTTCTGATCTTGTCACCAGCCCCGCCTGATGCCCACCACTATGTACTCCAACACCACAGGGACCCTCGCTGAACACTGGACTCTCTTCTCCTTCTTTCATAACACTCTGTTTGCCTTGCCAAACCCTATTGCTTACAAACCTGTGTGACCCTCTTGTGTGAAACCGCTCTACCTTGCCTATTGGAGGCTATCCTCTGGCCAGTGCCCTGGTTAAGGCCCATGGTAAACCAGGTCAGTAGGACTAGATCCATGGCTTTGTTCTAATAAAGTCTGACATTGTGGAAAGACACAAATGTGTGTGAGACTGTTACTTTGATAGTCACGTCCCACTCATGACACCAGAGATTCTTTAACTAGGGAGCATAAATTGATATCCTCTGCTACTCGATCTACTTCTTAAGACAGGGTAATACATAAGCTATTTTGTATACAATAAATAGCCTAGCTGAAGGATAATAAATGGAGTTGCGTTGAGTTTTCTCACACTCTGTCTATGAACTGTGAAATTAGATGATCTGGATGGGCGAGATGTCTAAGGTTGAGTTAGTTTCTCCCAGTTACCTTCTGTTAGGAAAGATTGAGGAGATTTTTGAAATATCCAATAGAGTCTGAGTATTTAAATCTGGCCTCCTGTAGTGTATCCATGTGCTACTGTGAACATTGTGGTTATTCTCTAAGAGTCATCTCAATGAAAACTGGACAAGATTATAAAATAAGGCAGATACTATGTGTGCCACTTACATTTGTGAGTCATGATAAATGTTCTTTCTCAATCTGTGGTCCTATAAAAGCATGTCTTGGATATCCTAGGCAACTCTGGGCCACCTCCCTTTGCCTTTTAATTCTGAGTTACTTAAAAAATTTTTAAGCACATAGCCTCTCTCTATATACTATAAAGAATCTCTAGAGACTACCTTTATAGAAAGTTGCAAGTGCTATTGGAATGCATGTTTTAAATTTTTTTAAAATTATAGTTGACATTCAGTGTTACTTTATATTAGTTTCAGGTGCACAACATAGTGGTTAGACATTCTTTAATTCATTAAGTGATCTCCCCGATAAGTCTTGTACACACCTGGCATCATACATAGTTGTTACATTATTGACTATATACCCTATGCTGTACTTCACATCTCCATGTCTATTTTGTAACTACCTATGTGTACTGTTTAATCCCTTAATATTTTTCACCCAGCTCCCAACCCCCTTCTTATCCGACAACCATCAGTTTGTTCTCTGTCTCTATTAGCCTGTTTCTGTTTTGTTTGTTTGTTTGCCACATATAAGTGAAATCATATGATATTTGTCTTACTCTGTCTGACTTATTTCACTTAGCATAATACCCTCTAAGTCCATATTGGAAGACATTTTGATTGATTGATTGATTGATTGAATGATTGTAAGTACTATCTTTATTTTAAAAAGTTATACATGCTAGAAAAAAGCATAAATGATACATGCAAACAATTGTTTACCAAATATTTATTTTTTTCTTGTAAAGGTGCAAACAATTTTTAAATGTAAACACAAAAGTTGTGGAAGGCATTTTAAAACTAAATTTTACCCTGTGGGTTCAAATGTGCACTTTTCTATGCCCCAAAATATCTGGCATTAAAGGAATACCTCCCTGACATTTTGTTCTACAACAGTACTTCTCTCGACTTCCAAGCCATTCCCTTACATCATTCTGTTAAATGTGTATTTCTAGCTAAAGAACATTTAGCTTGAAGATCAAATCCCTAACTCTTGCACCACCAAGAGACTATGAAAATACCCAGTTTATTACCAATTAGGGTTTTTGTCTTTCATTCAAGTAGACTCTGCTACTTTCTAGGCTAAAAATTCTGGACTTGTTAGGTTCTTCTTCTATAAATACCCCAAAGAGATTAAGTGGCCGTGCTCATATCTTTTTCAACACTATTTTGAATCCTACTTTGTCACCCAAGGGGTTTTGAGGAGAGGGAAGGATTGTCTCGAAGAGGCAAACCTGTTTGAGAAATCATCCAAAAGAGAGGAATGATCCAAAAGAAGACCATCGCTCATCACCCTATAGCTCTATTCCCTATACTGTTTCTTTATAATCACCAAGATTCCTTAGAAGTTAGATTGAGGTAGTAGCAGTGTTCACTAAAGGAACAGGTGTTTGGTCATCTGTTCCACCATGGAAATCACCTGCTATACTCAGGACTCATGTTTTTTTAAGGGACATGTCCGTGGCCGACTTATGAACCAGGAAACTCTCACCATCTTGAACTCTGAATATACCTCATGAACCAGTCCTCTTGACAAATTAACTTGATGATCAACATACCCTTTTTAATGTAAAGTCAGTAAAGGAAGACATATATTGAAAACACTAACAAAACTTATGAACAGAATGAGTCATATGGAGACAGTATGGAAAGTCCTTTTATAATAAATTCATATACTATCTTCACAAAAGTGTATTTTTTAGACATCGTAGTATTGTTGAGTCACATATTTCATTTTTTATTTTTCTTCCCTGATTAAGAAGGAGGAGTGGCTCATGCCCACATTAACCAACATCTTCCTAATTATTTCTAGGCACCCTTATAGCTCACAGGTCCAAATTTACCCAGACTCCCTGCACACACAAGCTATTGTTTTTGCAAAGAAAAAAATGTAAGGTGCAATGGAATAAAAGGGGACATTTATCATTCAGTGCTTCAAGTTTAACAGGTCCTAGGGTATTTGCCTTTGCCTTATGAGACTTGTACAAAGTAATCTAAAGATAAAATTGACTTAGGCGAGTTGATTTTTGCAGATGGGAAAATCTTGAAGAATATATGACTCTCAAAGAGGCATTTATTATCAATTTTAATTCAAAACCTAGCAAAATTCCTCAGTCTTAAATCATAGTTTTATGCTTTAAAGGTATCTTCAACTGTAAATTCTGTCTTTCCTAACATCCTGACCATAATGTAGTCTATAATAACCCTTTTAAAATAATCAACTGTAACAGATAGTGTGGAATAGAATATTGTGGAATAGTATCCCTGCATACTACTTTGGATATACACTGGGTCATGGTGGCTAAGACATGACTGATCTCATCCTGGAGTTCCTTTGGCATATTCTGCTAATATCTGTAACTTCTGTGCTATTAGATCACTTCTGTTTTATTCAGAACTTGAGGTCACCTCCCTTGCTCTTTGGGCCCAAGATCTTTTTTCATTGGTACTATAAATGTTGTTGTATAATTTGTATTTTCCTTTGGATACGGTTCTGAAAGAACATCACAAATTTGTTCTGTCATCACTTTATTTTCTTCCCTAGAAAATGTCTTGGTAGTCCACAGGCTTTCAAACTGGTATCCACCATACAGGAATTGAGGGAGGCTCAGGACTCCTAGGTTAATACCCACCTCCAGCTCTGCTCATTGCAGGATCATATTATTCTACTCTTTTAACTCTCCTGGGCTGCCCCACTTAGCCAGATCCCCTGCATAGCAATGCCCTCCAAGATTCCCAAAAGGAAGGTTAGTCAAGAATCCCCTGTGTGTTCCAATTCCTACATGACGGCATGAGGAGCCTTTATTAGTCTTATTTTATGCTATCTCCCTGTAAATTTCATTTCCTTACTCAGTTTTGCATTTTTTACTCTTCAGAGCTAGAGTAAATGTAGGCTCTATCCAGCGACAAACACAGTCTCCATGAATCCTTCTGAGCAGAGAACCCAAAATCTTTAGCCAGTCACTCTAAAATTAAGGGAACAAATCATTACAGTGCATATTTTTGGACCCCACACTCATGATGTTTTCACATCTAATAGGATACCAAAGGATCTGTATAGGGTAGCTGTAACTGCTGCTTTCTCTTTGGAATTTATTGTGACACTGTACCCTGCCTTCTAGGGTAGTCTTACCTTTTCTTCTCACAATTATCTCAGCTGCAGGACCATATGCTAAAGGTTCTCCAAAATCTTGATGAAATTTAGGAAATCCAGAGTTTAGGGCCCAAGGAGGTTATATTGAGCACAGAAAGGTCTGCTATGTTTTTCATGAGGGGATCCTGAAAATCTTGCCTTTATTCATCTTTTTGAACTTTTCCGTTCTTGAAGAACTTGTGCTAATTTAATGGCAGTGGGAAAGTGTTTTGTGTCTCTATTCTGGAGCAATGGGGTCATAACTCTAGGTTTCCTTACTTTTCTCTTTCCCTAATAGGCTCAGTAGGGCCCAGGTGAGGCTTCAGATTTGTAAGTTGCTTCTTTGCTAAGTCAGATTCTTCCATCCTCAACCACCTGAAGGGTTACCATGTTTGCTATACTACATATCTTCTTTTTTGAGAATTTCCCTTTTAGGTGCAGGTATTTATTTTGAATGGCATAGTACATTATAGGTGGTCTTACTCTGAATGGGAAATATAAAGTTACCAAGTTGATTATCTAGGAATTTTATTTCATGCATGTGCATGTGCGTGCGCGCACACACACACACATTAAACCTCATAGGAATTAATTTCCTATTTAGTTCAAGTCTTTATCCTACCTATGAACCTCCATTTTGTATTATTAAGTGTAACATCTTGTGTGTGCTTTCTTTTAGAATCTTTCATCTTCATCAATGTCTAGGCATGCTCCTCAGGGCATGGGAACAGTAACCATGCCATTCTAAATACTGCAATGTCTTGAAATTATTAAACAAATTTATCTTGATCTATGAGGTATTCTTATTTCATATCACTCTTATTCACAACTAACAGCCTTGTTTTTCCTCTTGTGATATACAACTTTAAGCCATGGTTACTTTCCATGTTTTCCAAACAAAACATTTGTTCCTCAGATTTCTGATCAAACTTGATTCCAAGAATGGTGTGTTGGAGGACACCTTGTATTTACTCTATTTCTTCATATGTCTTATCCAGTAATTTCCACATTTTTCTGAGTCTTGTGATCTTGAACTTCAGAGCAAAATTGAATATGCTTCTGCCCAGTGACTAATTCCCTTTCTGAGGGACCACCATATCTTCAAGGGAAAAAAAAATCATATGTTCCACCTTTTGCAACACCACCTTCATACAATTTTCTGTATCTGCATTTCCAAGAAGATTCAAAGCTTTATCTATTTTTGTGATAGAGTAGCTGCAACTGCTGCTTCCTGTGCTTCCTGTTATGGAATTCTCTGGAAATATGAACACTGGTTCCTAATCTCTAGTCATCTCAGCTACATATTTCTATTGCTTTTTTTTTTTTTTTAACTATGCCTTCATGAGAATAGAAAGGACTGTTCTATCTTTTTGCAATGTGTTCCTCAAAAGACTTTTTGTCCTTAGATAATTTTGAAAAATGTACTACTTTTTCATCTGATTTCTCTTTAAACAGATTGCTTGATTAAAGATTGTTTTACTCAGTTTGAGAGAGGGGAAATCTGTCTATATCTGCAGCATAATTCCATTTTTCAACTTGAGCCTTGCGTGTCTGAGCTCTCTCTGATAGATTGAGTCTAGGGTAAATCCAGTAACAACACTCCCCTGGCTAACCATTCTGAGAGAGAGTCCCACAGTGGTAGCAAACCACATTTAATAAAAAGTGTATTGCTACTTCCAATTTCTACTCCAACAAATAAAGAGCTTGGAACTCATCACTCATGTCCTTGCATCAAGGAAAAAGCAGAGCAAACTGAAAATCAATGACTTTTCTTTAGCTCATCGGAGAATTGAGGTCATAGGGTAAGTCACTGCCTCAAAACCTGGAGAGACAGGTGAATGGAGAAAATCATAGTCCAGAACTTACATGGGGCATAAGCCACTGGAGCCAAAACAAATAGGAAAGGTAAGTGCCAATTCTGATAAATTGCTGGCAGCTGAGAGGATACTGCAATAGCTTAAGAGAGAGAAACTACTGGGGGCTTCAGTCATAGGTAGGGTTGAACCGTTATATGGGGTTTATGTCCAAGAACCCCACAAGATTCTCATGGTAAAGAGCTAGGGAAAATGTTACATCTGTGGCCAGGGTAGGAGAAAATAACACGTTGAAATACTCACAGAGCCTTTACCTTAACAAAGGCTTACTTTGCTCTGGAAACACTACCAGAGAATTATCTCATTTATACAAAAATGCAATTACCCAACTCCAGCCTCCTTAGCCTTCCTGTGTGATCTTAGATGGGGGAG
Source organism: Rhinolophus sinicus (assembly GCF_036562045.2). Taxonomy (NCBI): domain Eukaryota; kingdom Metazoa; phylum Chordata; class Mammalia; order Chiroptera; family Rhinolophidae; genus Rhinolophus; species Rhinolophus sinicus. The sequence continues at coordinate 113,023,518 of NC_133756.1, forward strand.
AAGGGGAAGGAAAAAGAATACATGTGAAAGTCACAGCAACAAGGACACAGGCCCACTGAAAGAAATGAGATTTAATCATAAGATTGTATAATTCTTTCTACTCCCCATAACTTACCAACACAACAAGGATCCAATTAAATAATAGTGATTACAATAGAAGAGTTGCCGAGCAGTGTATATTGAAACAGGAGTATTTATGGAAATCTAAAGACTATAGGGATGACAAAAAATGAGGACACTAGAGGAATTTGGAGCCACTGGCATCTACAGCTACAGCAAAAACTAAACACAGCCCAGCCCTCGTCACATGAACATCAAACCTCACAATAAAGTCTATTTACTTTAGTTTCTAATTCCTGCATATCATGTCTAGCTTTGGAAATAAATTAAAACATACGATATCAAAAAGAAAAAAAAAGTCTTGAAGGACGAAAAAAAGGCCTCATATCTGACTCAGATATGGTGAAGGTTTTAGAATTATTAGTGAGGATATTTACAATAACTACAATTAGCAGGTTAAGAACTCTAATGGAAAAAGTAAACAACATATGCCTACTGAAAGAACTCCCGAAGGCCAAAGATGGAACAATTTGAGCAACAAAATTAATAATGCATGGATTAAATCACAAAATACAAAATAAATACCCATGAGTCCATACTGATATAAATAAATGGTTAAATAAATACATAAATGGGGGAGAATAGACAAATCTGCCATATAGAGAGTTCCAAATAATTTATGTTGATTGCTTCTCCCTCAAAGAAGTAAGTGTAACTCCCACATTATAAGTATGATCTGTGATTAGTGACTTTTTTCAAGAAAAATTATATCAATAAGGAAAAGGAGTAACTGTACAGTGGAGAAATGAAAAAAAAAAAACCCACCACCTCTCTAGTCGATCAAATTTAACCTCAGCAATCAGTCATGTTGCTAGCATATGCCTTTGACATGATATTATGAAAATGGCATTTTACCTCTGTGGTCTTTTTCACCAAAACTCACATGCTACTCTAATCAGGAGAACAATATCAGAAAATCCCACTTGAAGGACAGTCTACAATACCTGACCAGTAATCTTCAAAACTGTCAAAGTCATCCAAAACAAGGAGAGTCTGAGAAACTATTGTAAAGGAGACATGCCAACTAAATGCAGTATAGTATCCTGGAACAGAAAAAGAACATTAGGTTAGAAAAAAAAAATGGAAAGAAAGAAAGGAAAAAAATATGAATGAAGTATGGACTTTAGTTAATAATAATGTATTAATAGTGGTTATTTAGTTGTGAAAAATATGCCATACTAATATAAGCTGTTAACAGTTAGGGGAACTGGGTAGGAATACATGGGGATTCTGTTCTTCTTGGTAATTTTTTTTTTTAGAAAATCTAAAACTCATAAAACATTTATTTTAAAAAGTCAAACTATTTAAATATTATCATAATCTGAAATATTCTACAATCTTTTGTAGGGTTGTTATAAACTTTATTCCTTTAAGACTCATTTAAAAACATAATTTGTAAAGAAATTATTACTGGCTCTGCAGAGTAAGAGAAGAGCAAAATGAAAGAAATTGATGCCCTTATGAAGCCATCGTTTTATTTGGTGGAGGACAGTGAGGAGAGAGAATAAAAGAGAAAAACCGGTAAATAACAGTAAAATATATGTGGGCAAAAATATCATGTAAATACAAAATCTGTGTTGAAATTAAAATTCAGTGAGATGATGGACTGTCCCTGAGTGTCTATTCTTGATGGAGTGATCATGGAAGTTCTATCTGAGACACAATGAACCGATAACTAGAAGATGTTTTAAAAAGTCAGTCATGCAAAAATTACAGTGAGGAGTAATTTCAGGCATTAGAAATTGATCATGTGTGGATCCTAGGGTGGGAATGAACTTGTTATGTTTGAAAAAGAGTAAGAAGAGCAGTTGGGTGGAGAAAAATGGGAAAGACAGGAGACGAAGAAGAGGAGGTAAGAAAGAGAAGGCAAGAGGTAGAGGGAGGAGAAAAAAGAAAAGAGAGGACAATATGAATGAATTCAAAGATGTGGGTCAAAGGTAGATTATGTTAAAGTTATAAAAGCAATATTTGCATTTTATTCTTGAGTGCAATGGGTGACTCTTTTAAGATTTTAAGCAGAAGTATTAAACAGCTCCAAACTTGTAAATTTTGGACTCGTGCTTTTAAAAAAATGTCTTATTCTTGACAATTGTCAATGCTTGTCATGCTCTTTGTGTCTTCTTAACATATTTGAGAACAATAAGATAGCAAGTCTGGTTGAAATTATATGTATAACATGAATAAATATGAGCTCTTAAATTCAAGAAGTCTAGTGAATTAATTATTACATAAATTTGGCTACTCGTAAACCTACTATTACTTTTCTTTATGCATGATTCTTCGGTGATTTCTTTTTAAATAAGATTCTCATACTATGTATAATTATTTTCCCAAAGGCTAATACATATTACCCAATATTTTCCTTATTTCACTCACAAGACTAGTGAAAACTGGTTTTAGCCACAAAAGTCAAAGACTTTTAGCAAGATGTAAGGTATCAAAAATAGCATTAAGGAACTGCTTAATGCTATTAAGGGGTCACTGGCTGAATATCTTTGGGAATTAAATTTGAGGTGGATACCGAGGTTCAAAATAAAAACATGTATTGAGATTTAGTTGGAAGAAATACATCAAGGCAGAAATTAGAAACCAGGAAAACTGAAAACGGATAATGAATTAGATTCTGTGTTAAATGGGTAGTGGATTTTGGTGTAAACTGTGAATAATACGCTGCTCTAAGTAGCATATGTTTATGTGATACTGAGTGCCTGTCAGTACCCTGGCAAGACTAGAGAGTTGTCCACCTTAATATGGTAACTCCTCCTGGGCTACTGGTAGACCGTTCCAGTAAGCTGATCTTTCCTTGTTTTAATGTAGGATAAAGGCACTATGAAAGATGAGTGGTGCTTTCTTTGCATTCTTCATTTTCTTCTAGTTTTAAGCATTTGGTAAATTAGATACAATGGCATATTTTACAGGATTGTCTTATTTTAATTATGTCCAGAAAAATCATCATTCATTTTCTTCTGCTGTGTTAGGCAGCCATCTACAAATCATCTAAGCCTTTGGAGCTTTATATTGTTTTTGTTTGACAACTACATTCTTTAAATCCTTGGGAGGGAGGGATGTTATTCTTTGTAAGGAAAATGCATTTTACCAAATACTGTCCGATCTCTCAGAGGCTCATACAGCAGGATAAAAATACTAATACCCATCATGAGATGTTTTCATAATAGTATTATTTGGGGGGCAGTATACAGCTAGTCTTTATATAATGCCACTGATAATCTACCATTCTCTGGAGATTGCACATAAAATCACAGACTGCTAAATTGGTCGAGTCCAGCCTATGTTATCTAACCTGTTCATGAATCCCTGTAGTAGTATAATATATAATACTTCCCTAGGTTACTCATGCTAACCTTGTATAGAGCTTACTTAAGAAATAGTTGTTTTCCAAATTTTCTTTTGATCGCTTAGAACCTCATTCACACAGATCAGTTTTAATGTTGCCATGTTGAGTGTCATTCAGGTGATTTTTTTTCTAGGCTAATATTCACTTTTAACAAATATTATATGGTATGAAGTCTTCACACAATTGAAAATAAATTATTTGCAGAGGAGATGTTTACATTTAAGGTACATACATATAATGGCTCAACAAAATGGAATTTAAGGATACAGAAATTGACTTTTACACATAAAATTATTTATTCTCTTGCTTTATCACTTGTATCTAAGTATTTTATGCTATTTTTCACCCCTTTGCTCAGCCTAAATCTAGTAGTCTAGTGTTAGCTCAGCATGTTTGGGGTTGAATTTTTAGATTATTTTCTGTTAAGCAAATTCCTAAAACAATTTAGAGAGTACACAGTCATTTTTCAGCAGATTTGATCTCATCATGTGTTTAAACTGAGCACCAGATATCTTCAATGAGTCACATGGAAAGGTTATAATCTGGCTCAGTAACTGCCTCTGTGCTTCAGCAACATAATTTATAGTAAAATGTAGAACTAAAGAATCTAGGAGTCAGCACTAACCAGAATTCTCTCACAAAAGAGTAATCTTCAATTACTCTGAGTTCTAAGCTCAAAATACTGAGTATCTTATTTTATGGCCTTCAACAAAACCTTGATAATACATTTAAATTGATTTGGAAAACGTATTTTAAGGAATAAAATGTGCCTTAAGTGTTGGCTCAGATCTTCCAAAATATGAATAATGTCTGGGTTCAGATAGAACTTTTTGGAAATTAATTCAATCTGTACCAGCTGCTAAAGAGAGCCTTTATGGGGATTCTCATTAGTAACCTTGTGCTATATGCTAGACATTATGTTCACTATGGGAAGCATTATCAAATATACACATACAAATATACACACGTATATATATTTACTTTTTTCTGTTAGCTCTCAAAATGATTTCACAGAGGAGACTAGGACCCAGACATACTAAGTTATTGCCCAAAATAAGGCAATGGTTACCAAATTATTAATTTAATGAAAGAAATAGAATTTTGAGACAACAGATATTTCAGGGGGTATACAAAATACTTGTCTTTCATCAAAGGTGTTTTCATCTCATTACCAAGAAACATTACATTTTTAAAGAAAAAAATGCACCAAAATTGGCCTTATTTTTATTTTATATTAGTATTCATAAAGTTAAATATTTATTCTAGTTGTAGTCGGAAAAACGTCTTACTTAACCAGCTTTAAACAGTCTGCCATGGACTAGTATTTAAATGGGTACTTTGTTTTCAGGATTTAATTGCCATTTCTAGGTATGCATCTTGTCACGCAGTGGCATCTTTTGATGGGGGACAGAGACGATGTCATTAATCTATGTAGGGTGAATTTTGTGCTCTCTCATTAGCCATATCAATAGATGAAATGCCACTGAGCCTTAACACCATAGAGGTAGAAATGACGCAAGTTGTCAACTAGAATGAGGTCTGTAGTTTAAAACAAAATGAAGCCAAAGAAGGTTAGTTTGCCTTATATTTATAAAATTATAAATTATTAAATACAAGAGCAATATGAACATTTTTTCTTAATTTTATCAATTATTTAAGAATTTGAAAATACGTAATCATTAAAACATTTTTAAATTCATTGACTTTTTAAATATTTTTATTTTTTGGTCTGGCTTTTGGTATCTAAAGATAATATTTATCTATCTTATTGTGTATTGTGACTAATGTCTTGCATTTTTCAATTATTTTTTTCTTTTTTTTGAAAGTGCTATCTTCCAAAACCCAGATGGTAAAATTTTCTAGATCACCAATGAAAGACATAACAATGTTCTTGTAAAAGGCTATTCCAACAATTAGGCGGGTAGTAGCAGGTACATATTTCATGGCCTAAGAAGACTCCATAACTTAAAACTGGCAGACATAAACACAGTCTGTCAAACACTAGGTAAAATATAAAGACAAGACACTAATATACTTAATCTTTGTGATTTTCCTTGAAGTCATTCTTAAAAATTCAAAGAACTGTTCAACAAGTCTCAGAAGCCAGGGGTAAGTTATCGTTAATAGGCAACTCAGGGGTAAGTGTGGTTTTCTTTATCAAATTTATTTTATTCAGATTTTCTTTCTATAATGTATCATGACACTATCATTTTTACACTTTATTTTAGTTTAATCTATGAGTTGGGGTGGGTACAAATATTTAGTCCATAGCAAGTCCTGATTTTTTCTCTTAATCTTCAAATCTATATATCCATCTGCCTGAGCCCCTAGTACATTTTAAATCTGTTAAAAACTGAGTACCTGATATTTTCAACAAAACCAACTGTTTCTTCAATTTTTCTCACTTTAGTAAAGGCAACTCCATACTTCTTGATGACCAAGTTAAAAATTGTGATTTTTTTTTTTTTTTTTTGGTAGGGTGTGTGTGTGTGTGTGTGTTAGTTTTCTTTTTCTCTCATACCTCATACAAGTTCTGCCAGAATATCTCCAGAATTTGACCACTTGATGCCACCCTCATCACCACCACTTTGGACCATGGAGTCATTATAATTATTTCCATAGCCACCTAACTAGTCTTTCTGCCTCTGTCCCTGAAGTCTCAACACAGGAGCTAGAGTGTTCACAGGATACTCTTTTCCCAGATGAAGTTCTTATTTCCTCAGATCCTTACTCACAAGTTAACTGCTCTATGAAGCTTTCCCTGGACACCTTAACTACATTTTTAACTACCGTGTTTCCCCAAAAATAAGACCTAGCCAGAATATCAGTTCTAACACGTCTTTTGGAGCAAAAATTAATATAAGACCCGGTCTTATTTTACTATAATATAAAACCAGGTATAATATAATATAATATAATATAATATAATATAATATAATATAATATAATATAATATAATATATAATATAATACTCAGTCTTATATTAATTTTTGTTCCAAAAGACATATTAGAGCTGATAGTCTGGCTAAGTCTTATTTTCGGGGAAACACGGTAACCAGTATTTAATATCCCCTTCCCCTTCTTCAGTTTTTCTTGTGTTACATATAAATAGATATAGCTATATATACAGAGAGAAATCACACACACACACACATATATATATACATATATATGCATATATTTATATATGTATATATATATATATAATATGTTATATATAACATATTTAACATAATGATTTATTTATCATCCTCTAAAATATAACCACCATCATGGTAACTTTTATTTTGTTTGTTTTATTATTGTATCCTCAGTCCCTGAAATAGTGCCTGACACAGAGTAAACAGTCAATAAACATTCGTTGAGTGGATCAATGAATGAATGGATGGATGAATTAAATTAGCTTATTTTAGATTTGTTGGGGAACTGGATTTTAGGGGAGAATAATGTTATCAGTTAGATCTTTTGTAGTAGCCCAAAAATGAGGTAATGTTGGCTTGGAGTGGGGTGTTAATAGTGGAAATGGTGAGAAGTATAAATTTCTGGGTAGATTATGGAGCCCAGGTAGAATACAAAGGCTGAATCTCTGGTGACTAGAAGAAACACAGTTGTATGGATAGTTTGCAGATACTAGATATTAGTAGATTGACAGTGGATTGAAGGAAGATAAAGAAATCCCCTGCTGATTATGTCTCTGATTGTTTTTTGTTTTAGTTTTTCCTATTAAGCATGAAGCAGAGTTATCAACTGGTTGGAAGAATGTGTACTTGAAAAAAAAGAAGAAATTAAAAACTTTTTATAAAAGATTTTTATTAACATATAGCTAACATACAATATTATATTAGTTTCAGGTATACATTGGTTATTCAACATTTATATACTGAAAGAAGTGATCATCATGGCAAGTCCAGCAACCATCTGACACCATTCCATGCTATCACAATATTATTGACTGTATTTCCCATGCTGTATATTACATCCCCAAGACTTACTTGTTTTATTCCTGGATATTTGGACCTCCTATTCCCCTTCACCCTTTTCCCCCTTTTAAATTAGTCAATTACAGTTGACATTCAATATTATTTTATATTAATTTCAGGTGTACAGCATAATAGCTAGACTTTTATATAATTTCAGAAGTGATACTCCTGCCGAGTCTGGTACCCACCTGGCACTATACATACCATAGTTATTACCATATTATTGACTATATTCCCTATGCTTTACTTTATATCCCTTTGACTATTTTGTAACTATCAATTTGTAACTTCACCTTTTCCACTCTGACCCCCAACCTCCTCCCATCTATCACTTCGATAAATCTAGTAAACATCTGACATCATTCATAGTGATTACAGTGTTATTGACTATATTCCTTATGCTATACACTACATCCCTATAACTACTGTGTAACAACCAATTTGTACTTCTCAAACCCTTCGCCCTTTTCACTTATCTCCAATCCCCCTCCCATCTGGCAACCACAAAATGTTTTCTATATTTATGTTTGTTTCTGTTTTGTTTTTTTTGTTTATTTGTTCTTTAGATTCCACATAGAAGTGAAATCATATGGCATTTGTCTTTCTCTGTCTGACTTATTAGACTCACCACAATACCCTCTAGGTCCATCCATGTTGTTGCAGAGGGCAACTTTTCATTCTTTCTTAAGCATTAAGGCTGAGTAATATACCATTGTATATACCGGATGCCAAAAAAAATGTATACACATGACTTGTATTCATCTTTTGTTATTGGTATATATTGAGTATTACAATTTTAATACATTTTTTTCTTTCTTAAAATGTGTATACATATTTTTGGCACTCTCTGTATGTCCCATCTCTTCTTTACCCATTCATCCATTCAGGGACACTCAGGTTTCCTTCATATTTTGGCTGTTGTAAATAATGCTGCAGTGAACATATGGATGTACACATTCCATCGATGTAGTGTTTTTGATTTCTTCAGATAAATACTCAGAAGTGGAAATACTATGTCCGTCTTGTCTCTTTTATAGCCTTTGCTTTAAAGTTTATTTAGTCTGGTATACATGTTACTATCCCAGCATTTTATTTATTTTTTCATTTCCATTTTCATGAAATATCTTTTTCCATCCCTTTACTTTCTGTGTGTGTGTGTGTGTGTGTGTGTGTGTGTGTGTTTATCTGAAGTGAGTTTCTTGTAAATAGCATATGTATGAATCTTATTTTCTTATCCATTCAGCTACTTATGTTTTCTGATTGGAGCATTTAGTCTATTTACATTTAAAGTAATTGTTGATAAATATGTAGCTATTGCTATTTTATTATTCATATTTTTATCTTCTTCTTAAAGAAGTCCCTTTAATATTTCTTGTAATACTGGTTTGGTGTTGATGAACTCCTTTAGCTTTTTCTTGTCTGGGAAACTCTTTATCTTCCTTTGATTCTACATGATAACTTTGCTGCATAGAATAATCTTAGTTGCAGGTCCTTGATGTTCATCACTTTGAATATTTCTTGCCACTCCCTTCTGAGCTGCAAAGTTTCTCTTGAGAAATCAGCTGACAGTCTTATGGGAGCTTCCTTCTTGGTAACTACTTTTCTCTTGCAGCTTTTAAGATTCTCTTTTTATCTTTCACTTTTGGCATTTTAACTCTGATGCGTCTTGATGTGGGCCTCTTTGGATTCATCTTGTCTGGGACTCTCTGCACTTCCTGGGCTTGAATATTCATTTCCTTTTCCAAGTTAGGCAAGTTTTCCATCACTATTTCTTCACATTGGTTTTCAGTTCCTTGCTTTCTCTCTTCCCCTTCTGGTAATCCTATGATGCAAATGTTGGCATGCTTGATGTTGTCTCAGAGGCCCCTTAAACTGTCCTCATTTTTTTTTTTTTCTGATTCTTGTTTTTTTTTTTTTTTTTGGTTTGCTGTTCTGATTGGGTGTTTTCTGCTACCTTATCTTCTAATTCATTGATTTGATCCTGTTTCATCTACTGCTGATTTCCGCTAATGTATTCTTCATTTCAGTTATCGTATTCCTTATTTCTGACTGTTTCTCTTTTATGTTTTCTGTCACCATTTTTATGTTTCCTATCTATTTGTTGAATATCTCCCTGAGATCATTGAGCATCCTTATAACCAGTGTTTGGAACTCTGTGTCTGGTAGATTGCTTGTCTCCATTTTGTTTAGTATTTTATCTAGAGCTTTGCTCTGTTCTTTTATTTGGGACATGTTTCTTTGTCTCACCATTTGGTTGTCTTCATGTGTTTTTTTTCTATATATTAGGTAGAGCTCCTGTGTACCCAGTCTTAGTAGAGACCGCGCCTTATGTGGCCTTATGTAGTAGGTTAGCTGTGGGGCAGTGGCTCAGTCTACCTGGTAACCTTAAGTGGGTGCTCCAGGTGTGTTTCTTATGTGGGTTGTGTGTGCTCTCCTATTGTAGTTGAGCCTTGGTTGCTGTTTCCACCTCAGGGGGAGGCATTGGCTCTCAGGCTGATTGCTTATGAGGATTAGCCATGACTACCGTGGAGGAGCTGTGGAGCAGGGCCTGACACTGTGGAGCAAGATTTGCTTTATCAGGGCTCTGATGCCTGCCCAGTCTGCTTTTTGGTGTGTTGTCCTTGGAGATAGTCGAGTGATGCTTCAGTAAAGTCCAAAGCTGGCCACTGGGCATGCCAACCCAGGGCCTCCTTCAGTGGCAGCCTACGCCCTGCCCAGAGCCACCTTGAATGAGCCACAAAGCAATCTGCAATTTGCCCCTACCCTCACTGTGCTGGAGGTGCCTCAAGAGACCAAGGCCTACTGTCTTAAGTGCTGGGCTTGAGACTGCTCAGCCAGAGGTAAGGGACATGCCAAAACTAGATGATGCTTATTTGGGTTTTGTGAACCTTTGAGAGATATTAAGAAAGTCTGCAGCATGCGCCAAGTCAGGCTGTTTGTATAAAGAAGCCTCTGGACACGGCTTAGGTGTGCCTGAAAGTTGAGGGGTGGTGTCTTAGAATCACTAGGTCCAGGTGAATGAACGGTGTTAGCCAGGCTGATCAACACTCAGATATGGTGGCTGCCGGTATCTGCACAGGAAATAGGAGGGCTAAACAAAGAAACAATGGCTTCTGCCAGCTCCTCCATCTGGAAGAGAGCTACTCTTCTAGCCCTCACCCTGGAGCCAGACAATTCAGTTCTTCCCAGTATGTCCCTGGTACCTTTCCAGGTGCTGTCCTACTGCTAGGCTAGAGCTCAGAGCAAGTGAGTCAGTCAGCAAGTAAGTCCACCATGGGCCCTTTAAGAGGAGTGCTGGGGGATGCAGCTACCCTTGTTTTACTCAGCCACAATCTCTGCTGGTTTTCACAACCAGAGGTTATGGGGACTTCTCTCCCCAGAATGGAAACCATGGTCTAGGGACCCTGCTGTGGGTCTTGCCAGAGAGACCTCCGCAGCTGAGATATCCCTCTTGACTTTTAACAGTCATGTGTGGGTGTAGAACCAGCCTGTTCTGTGTCTCTACCCTCCTTACCCTCTTGAGGTGGCTTTTTCTGTAGGTCCTTAGTTGTAGAGCTTCAGTTCAGCAAGATTTCAGGAAATTCTCATGATGGTTGTTCTGTAGTTGTAATTCTGATGTGGTCATTAGAGGATGCAAGCACAGCATTTACCTAATCTACCCTAAAAAGTATTTTTAGAGAGGGAGAAAATGGAAAATGTTAGATGAGTAGAGTAGAATCACTGGTTATTGAAAAGCACCTGAAAGCACTGAAAATTATTTCCTCTACCAATTCATAAGCACAGAGCAAGTCGACTCAGCATAAACTTTTATGTTTTTGAATACTATTTCTTTCTTCTTTCATTTCTTTTTCTTATTTGAAGGTAAACTACTTATTGGGAAACAATGCACAATTTTAGAAGTATATTTTACATATCTTCCCTTTCGTTTCATATGTTCTTTCTAGGTAGTCAAAAAATAACTTGGGTAATAAAATTTTAAAAACCATAGAACAAAGGCTCAAAATCCTTTGACACTGCATTATATTAAAGATTAAAATGATAGGTACTTCAGAAATGAGCAGATGTGTTTATTCAGTAACATTTATGCAAAAAACAAAATAATAATGAATCCAGTTTTTTTTAGGGATACCAATGAATGCTGTTCAGAGCACTGTCAACTCCTCTTTACTAACTTGATTGAGTGTTATTTTTATATTTTTGATAATGAATTTTACTTCATTTAAATATTTGCATGTAGCTATTAAATGATTCTTCTCTACATTAAATTAAGCATCTCAGTCTTTATCTTGAACAAATTATTGTATTTTTGGGAAAAGACATGAGATGTGAAAACAGAAGATCATGCATAATGAAACAAAGTCAAGTGTTAATTTAAACGGTATAGATCCCCAAGGTCATGAGATTAGAGAAGGGAGAAAACAAAATATATGGGGCTTACACTTAATCAGCTTGGAGATAGAATGGGAAGGAAGGGAGATTTCATTTAGGTAATGTTATAATGGCTGATGAAGGAAAGTATTACAATGGACCCAGTTTATTGACAAACCCATCCACCACCTACAAGCTTAATCAAAATAGTTAAATCTCTCTTTGCAACATTTTTCTCATCTGTGTGTTAGTCTAAGGAATAGAAATACTTTCACAGATTTGCTCAGAAGCTTACATTAGATAAGTGATGGAAATGCCTTTTGTAGCATATAAGGCATTGTACATACTTGTTAATTTAATTTCCTTTTTTTGAAAATTAATTCATAAATCCAGAAAAAAATCCAAGATTTTCTTAATAAACAACGACTTTTTTCTAAATATCAGGGACCAATCATTATTCACTTATTTGTTAACTCATTTATTTTTTATCTTGTATCAACAATATTTATTCTGACTTGAATTTTTTTCAGGGCTGACTTTGTGCTAAGACGTAGGTCCTCAAGACAAGGAACACATTAAAAAAGCTCAGAGCACTAATCGTTGGAGAAAACAAAACAAAACAAAACAAAACAAAAACTTCTAGAGTCTTATAAAATATTGCAAATGGGCTGATAGAGTCCTGAGTTAGCAATTGTCCATGGTTATTGGTATTTTTCAAAATCTCTAGAATGAGAAAAAAATGCCAGCCAAAAGTTAATATAAAGTTATTTTTGTCAAAAATATACAAAGTGATAAAATATTGAAATATCAGAAATCTTTAATCTGAGAGAATAATTTTTGAGTTTTTTGTTTTCTACATGAGATATTTTGCACACCTTCAGTAAAGACATTTGATTGTAAACTGATCCAGAGCTGTAGGATATGATCTGGTCTTTTTTGCCTTCCTCAAAAAATATCATTTGTTCATACTACTAAAAGTTCTGAATCTACTTTACCATACATCTTGCTGTTATCCTTTCATACAAAATTAGTTTTACCTGTTTTTGGAAGGTAAAGGGGTAATTTAAAACACTGCTAATGCCTATATTTTGATTTTAATAAATTATAATTGAATTCCTTCCCCAGCATGCCATGGAGTAGCCTAAATTTGAGTAGAATCTTCTAAAAATAATCTATAACTTTTTCCCCCCAAAACTAAACCATTTGACTATAGTAGAAGAGGTCATAAAAAGTAACTATTGTGAATGTTTATGATATGCTACCATGGGTGTTTTTGTATGCATTTTCCCAATTCAACAGTCCCAAGAATTTGCGATATAGATTATAGTATTAATACTTTTCCAAAATTATATATATTAACTGAGTCTCAGATAGTTTAAGTAAATTGTTCAATATCACACAGCCAGTAAGTGGAAAAATTAAAATTTGAATTCAGTGTTTGTTTCTCATTTAAACCCCATGCTATCTCTACATAGCTTATTGGTGTTGTAAAGTTATTATAGTTAAGATACTGTGCTACCCGCTGTGGGGGCAACAAATAATATGCTCTTACCTAGTCTTCAGAGAGCTTTTGATCTGCACAAGCAAATACATATAATACAACATACAGTATGTATAAATAAGTTATAGAAAAAAATGTGTAATTAAATATACCAGGGGTGCCAAAAAAAATGTATACAAGAGGACATTTTGGTCAACATTACTCAAGCAGTAGTTCACCATAATCAGAACTGTTAGGATGCTGATGGTAACCACTTTGAAAACCTCTTGTAATTGCAGAAGTCAAATGTGACTTGTATTCATCTTTTGTTATCGGTATATATTATTACAATTTTAACAGTTTTTTCCTTTCTTAAAATGTGTGTATATATTTTTTGGCACCCTCTGTGTATATATATTTGGTTTCCTGGCACAGAATTCCTAATACTCTTGTGATATCCTGAATGATGAGGGCTATAGAAGTGTCTTACACAGAGCTCCTAAATCCTGTATAATTTCCTAGCTGATGGTGTCTTTTGTTCAAATGAGGTGACATTCTTGGTAGGCTCCTGGATAGCTTCAGGATGGGTGCTGATCACCAAAAAGTTAAGCCATGATTCCACACTGTCTGTGAGCAATCTTCTAAAATATACATTGGATGATTTCACGGTTTTCATTCAACCAGTGTTTCTCCACTACCTTTAAGATAAACTTAAATTACTTCATGTGTCATATACAGTCTTCCAGTGTTAGTGCATGCCAGATTATGTTCTTCTCTTCCATATCTTATGCATACCCTCTAATATAAGAATTCTGCATTATTAATAGTTCCCCAAATTTGCCAGGTGATCTCTTATTGTCCGCTCTGTCCAGATCGTTTATTCTCTAACATCCTCTTAATTCTTTCCAGTACTTGGAGCTTTGGTTTCATGTATAGCTTCTCCTGAAAGATCAATATGATTATTAAATGTTTCTCTGTAGAATTGGTTCAATGGTCTTTCTGGGTGCTTTGCCTCATGCACACTTCCTCACATCACTTGTCACTGTGTGTTTCAAAGTCAATGTTTCTTTCTCTATTTTTACACTAGACTCCTTGTTCCTTCATGTTAAACCATGAGAATATATTTAATACATAAATATTCACAGGATACTTAATTAATAAGTGAAGGACTAAGAAATAATTTATTTACCAAAAAAAAGCAAAACAAACAAACAAAAATAACCTGACCTCTCTGTCACAGTATTGTATTCTGTATTTATTTTGCACAATTTCTACAAAGGAAGAATGTCTGTCTAAACTATTCTGCATAATCATCTAATATAGATCCTGATGCAATATAACTCATACCTAAATAAGATTCAAAATGTTTTTGGTAAGTTAAATGTTGAAATTTCTCATGACAGGAGTAATCACTGAAAGAACTTGATCATAACTAAGATAACTGGTGGTCAATCAATAGTAGTAAGAAAGAAAGAGAAAAAAAAAATGGGTTAGAAGGAAGAAAGGAAGGAAAGAAAGAAAAAAACAGATCAATATCCATGAGCAAAATAATGAAACCAGACCTCTACTATATACCATGTTCAAAAAGGAAGAAAGAAAGAAAGAAAAAGAGAAAGAAAGAAAGAAAGGCAGGCAGACAGACAGACAGACAGACAGAAAGAAAGAAAGAAAGAAAGAAAGAAAGAAAGAAAGAAAGAAAGAAAGAAACTCAAAATAGACCTCTACCTCACAAATATACAATAATTAACTCAAAATTGATCAATGACCTAAATATAAAAGATAAAACTCTTTAAAAAAAACATAGGGATACATTAATGACCAAAGACTTGGCAATGATTTTTAGATATAACACTACAAACAAAAAAAGGAAATATATAAATTGTACTTCATCAAAATTGAAAACTTTTGTGCATCAAATGACATTATCAAAAAAGTTGCAAGGCAACCTACAAAATGAGAGAAAAACTGAAAATCATATATCAGATAAGGGTCTAGCATTCAGCATATATAAAACTCTTACAAGTAGTTCATCCAAACAGAAAACCAAAGAGGAAATATCAGCCTTAAATGAAACAGTAGACCAAATGGACATAACAGAGATTTATAGTGCCTTTTATCCTAGAACACATACTAACATCCTTTTCTAGTGCACATGAAACATTCTCAAAGATAGACCATGTATTGGGGCACAAAACTAGTCTTTTCAAATTTAAGACGATTGAAATCACACCAAGCATATTCTCTGACCACAATGCTTTGAAATTGGAGACCAACTGAAAAATTAAAGCCACAAACACGTGGAGATTAAAAACATGATACTAAAGAGCAACTGGGTTAAAGTAGAAATAAAAGGAGACATCAAAATTTAGACATAAACAAATGAGAATGAAAATACATTGTATCAAAATTATTGGGATGCTGTGAAATAATTAAGTATTAAGAGGGAAATTTATATAAGTACAGGCCTATCTCAAGAAATAAGAAAAATCCCAAATAATCAACCTAACATTACATTTTAAAGAAATAGAAAAAGAACAAATGGAACACAGTCAGTAGAATGAGGGAAATGAAAATTAGAGCAGAATTAAATGAATGAGAGAAAAAAAAAAAAACAATAGAAAAAAATTAATCAACAAAGATCTGGTTCCTTGAAAAGACCAATAAAATTGACAAACCCCTGGTTGGACTCATTAACACACACACACACACACACACACACACACACACACACACAAAAATTAGAAATGAAAGAGGAGAAGTTACAACAGATACAAAAGAAATGCAAAGGATGAAACAAGAATAGTATGAAGGAGTATATATCACAAAATTCAATAACCTAGGAGAAATGGACAAGTCCTTAGAAACGTTCCCAGATTGATACAGGAAAAAATGGAAAATTTAAGTAGACTGATCAACACTAAGGAAATCGAAACAATCATGTAAAACCTCTCCAAAAGCAAAAGTCTAGGACCAGATTGCTTTACTAGTGAATTCTACCAAATATTCCAAGATGATTTAATACCTGTCTTTCTCAAACTCTTCCAAATAAAGTTGAAGAAGAAGCAATACTTCCTAACTCGTTTTATGAGGCCAACATTACCCTGATACCAAAACCTGTTAAAGATAATGAAAAAAGAAAAAAGAAAAAAACAAAAACAAACCCAAAACCTACAGACTAATATCTCTGATGAATACCGATGCAAAAATCCTAAACAAAATGCTAACAAATTGAACACAACAATACATTAAAAAGATTATGCATCATGATAAAGTGAGGTTAATTCCAGGGGCACATGGATGGTTTAACATACACAAATTAATCAATGTGATACACCACATAAACAAAATAAATAAAGTATAAAAATTATAAGGTCATATCAATAAATGCAAAAAAGCATTTGACAAAATACAACATTCATTTATGATTAAAGCACTTAATAAATAAGGTATAGAAAGAAAGTACCTCAACATAATAACGGCCATATACAATAAACTCTCAGCTAATATCCTACTTAATGGTGAAAAACTGAAAACTTTGCATGTATAATCAGGAACAGGGATGCTCCCTATCACCAATGTTATTAAACATAGTATTGGAAGTCTTAGCCACAGCAATCAGGCCAGAAAAAATATAAAAATGAATCCAAATTGGAAATGAAGTCAAATTGTTACTTTTTGCAGATGACATAATTCTTTATATAGAAAACCCTAAAGACTCTACCAAAAAACTATTAGAAACAATAAACAAATATAGTAAAGTTACAGGATACAAAATCAATGTACAAAAATCCATTGAGTTCCTATGTACTACTAATAGAAATTTCAGAAAAATAAATGAAAAATATTCCTTCTGCAATTGCAACAAAAAGAATAAAATGTCTATAAATAAACATAACCAAGGATGTGAAGGACCTATACACTGAAAACTGTAAGACATTATTAAAAGAAATTGAAGAATACACAAAGAAATTTGAAGATATTCTATGTTCATGGATTGGAAAAATCAACATAATTAAAATGGCCATATTACCCAAAGCATTACACAGATTTAGTGTAATGGAGGCAAAATACCTGAACAGACATTTCTTCCAAGAAGATATAGAAATGGCCAACAGATGTATGAACAAATGCTCAATTTTATTAGCAATTAGGGAAATGCAAATCAAAGCCACAATGAGATACCACCTCACACCTGTTAGAATGGCTATTATCAACAAGACAAGTAATAACAAATGTCGGAGACATTGTAAAAAAAAAAAAGTAATTCTCATACACTGCTGGTGGAAATGTAAATTGGTATAACCACTGTGGAGCACAGTATGGAGGCTCCTCAAAAATTCAGAATAGAATTATCATACAACCCAGAGAGATTTCTCTTATGGGTTCTATGTAAAAAATCTAAAAACATTCATCTGTAAAGATACATGTACTACACTAGTGTTCATTGCAGCGTTATTCATGGTGGCCAAGACATGGAAACAACCATAGTATCCTTTGATAGATGATTGGATAAAGAAGATAGATATACATACATATATATATATATATATATATATATATATATATATATATATATATATATATACACACACATATATATGTATATATATATATTCCATTATATATATATATATATATATATATATATATATATATATATATATAATGGAATATTACTCAGCCATAAGAAAAAATGAATTACTGCTATTTGCAACAAAGTGGATGTGTCCTGAGATTATCATGTTAAGCGAAATAAGTCAGACAGACTAAGTTGAGAATCGTATGACTTCGCTCATCTGTGGGATATAAAACTGAAAGCAAGAAATGAACAAGACAAACATACAAACAAAAACTCATAGACACAGACTATGAGGGAGGAGGGGCAGTTGTAGAAGAGAGTAAAGAGGGTCAACTCTATTGTGATGGAAAGAGAATTGACTTTGCGTGGTGAACACACAATTCAATATATATATATATTTGATGTATTATAGAATTGTACACTTGAGACCTATATAATTTTACTAACCAATGTCACCCCAATAAATTTAATGGAAATTAAAATAAATGAAATAAATGAATACTATTCCACAATAAAAACATAAATGGCAAATATTTCAATTACATTTATTTTAATGTAAAGGACTTGAATAAACATTTCTTCAAAGAAGATATAGAAATGAGTATCAAGTGCATGAAGCAATATTCTATATTATTAATCATCCAGAAAATGCAAATTAAACCCTCAGTGAGATACCACTGCACACTTACTAGGGTGGCTAAAATAGAAAGAGGCAGATAATAATAAATGGTGACAATGATGTGGACAATTTCAAAAGATTATACATTACCATAGGAAGTGTAAAGTGGTGTTGTTGCTATGCAAAAAATAAAAATTAGTGGTTTTTCAAAGAGTAAAACAGATTTATCATATGGCCCAGCAAGTCTACTCCTAAGTATATACAAAAAAGAAACGAACACAAACTAAAATAGGCACTTTTCTATGAATGTTCATAGCAGGACTTTTCACAATAGCCAAAGGAGGACACAACTCAAATGTCTGTCAACAGAAGAAGGGATGAACAAATAGTGAAATAAATATGCAATGGAATATTATTCAGCAATAGAAAATAATGAAGTACTGATAAATGCTCTAATGTGGATAAAACTTGAAAACGTGCTAAGTGAAAGAACTCAAACACAAAATGTTGCATATTGCAGGATTCTGTGTATGTAATATATCCAGAATATACAAATCTATACAGACAGAAAAGAGAGTAGTGGTTGCCAATGGCTGGGAAGAGAGAAATGAGAATAACTGCCTCATGGGCATGGAGTTTTATATTGAGATGATGAGAATGTTTTGGAACCAAATAGATGTGTTGGTTTCACAACATTGTAAATGTTCTAAATGCTACTGAATTGTTCCCTTTAAAATGATTTATTTTATGTTATGTGAATTTCACCTCATTTAAAAATTTCCCCATTTGATAATCATAGTAAAAAAACAGTGGTAAGTGGTGCTAAAACTAGTGAGTGAATGTGGAACAAGAAATAAGATTTTACATAGTCTCAAAGTATATAAACACAAAATACACATTAATTGCAAAGGAGATAAAAAAGTATTTTTACTTTGGAGACCATCCCAGGCATCACTATGATGAAATTTTAACATAATCAATTCCCCATTAATGGGACACTTCTGCATGACTGCTATTCCACAGGAAGTAATGAAGGACTCAGCATCATTTCTATGATATGCAGGCCCCACATGCATGATCTCGTCTAATGATCCGAAAACAGAAATACATAAAAACTGACTACAGTGTGTGATACTAGATTGATTCTTTTGCTCTAAAGGACTCTTTGGGACAGTGGGCAAAAGTTAATGGAATTACTGGGCAAAAGGTATACAGATATATATGCTATTTTTGTGTCTTTCTGTGTATTTGAAATTGTTTCAAAATAAAAATGAAATAAACCATGATGACAGCTCACACAATCATTAAGACAAGCCATCTGATTCAGGAGGAAAGTGGTTGCTTTGGGGTTTGGTTATCATATCTCACAAAATAATTTGATATTAAAAGCCATTTGTAAACCATGCTTATTGGTACACCTATTTCAAAACATATTTGTACTACATGAGATAATGCATGTTAAGTATGCTGAATATTTCCTGGCTTATATTAATTACTCAACAAATGTCAGCAATGGTTACATAATAATGAAAGAAAATCAGACAGAATCTTAACTGAGTTGTTTTAGAACAAACTATTTTATAAATTGAAATTTGGATCATACAGCTAAGACAGTCATAGATTGTTTTTAATCATTTTATTTAACGCTATAACATACCTCCCAGTGTTCTTTGACTGAATGTTTTATTACTTCTTCTATCTTTATTTTAGATTTAAAATTACACATTCATTGAAGAAATAATGTATGTATGTTTAAAATGTTTGAAAAATATAAAAAGAGTAAATAATATACATCTCTTTCAACATTAGTACTCAATTTAAACAGCTCAGAAGAAATAATTGCTAGCATTATCTTACATTATAGACATTTCCAGAATTTTTCTTTGCAAAGACACATACACATGAAGTTACATACAAATTTATATTCATAAATAAAGGTATACACATTTCTACATCTTATTTTTATCAACTAAAAGTAAATCCTGAGAATATTTTCATGAAGCACATCTAAATCACCCCCCCCATGATATTTAACTGTATTTCATTGTAGATATGCAGGTTTTTAATAAAATAGTAAATGATCGGTAAGGCACTGTCCATTCAGAAGGGCTGTCTGATCAGTCAGAACAAACACTGGTGACAGCGCCACAGAACAACAAAAATATTCAGTGGCTTATCATTTCAAGCATTTATTCTTGTTCTTGAGTTTACAGACCCACTGGTTTTGAGTTCAGATAGCTTAAGTGTCTCTTACTCTGTGACCTTGACTGAAAGAGAGACTTCTTGGGGAATGCTCTCACTGTGGATGGCAAGAATTCAAGTTTGCCTAGACACACATGCACATTTGGAGCTTCATGTCTGCTCAGAGCTCAGTGGTGAAAGAAAACGTATGATCCAGGGACATCATTGGAAGAACAGGATATAAAGAAAAATTTGTAAACAAATGCTGCTATTTGTCAAACTGAATGTCTCTCCTATATGGATATAGCACAATTTCATTAAATCAGTTTTATTAATGTATGCACGCACTGCTTTTATTCTCTGACTAATATAAACAATGCAGTAATGAACAACTTTTAATTTCAGCTTTATAAGTTTCTATGGTGATAAATTTCCAAAAATGGAATGTCAGGGCTGGAATATGTGTCCTGATTTTGATAGAACTTCCATTCTAAAGAAGTTGCTTTAATTTACACTTCCATCAACAATGCATGTGAATGTTTGGTTCTTCACATTCTTTCCACACTGTGTGGAAAATGATAAATTACTCTTTTAATTTGCATTTCTATAGTTTCTAGTGAGCTTGAACAATCTTACATATGTATGCATCACACAGCCTTTCCATTAGTATTCACCGCCTATTTCTATTTGTTATCCATTTTCCATTACATTCTTGTCTTTTTAAAATTATTTGTTCTTTTATATGTAAATATGAGTTTTTTTACATACATCTATATATAAAATTTACCCTGTTTCTATATACATGGGTTCATGGAGACGCTTTCCCTTACTGCAAGCCTAGGCAAAAAGGGCTCACAGTACACTTGGAAGCTTGAAATATGTCTTCTGTGGTTCAGGGATAAGTCTCATACTTGCAAAGTCAAAGACATGAGAAACTGTGCCTTATGTTGCCCTGGTTAAAGGAGAGATTCTATGTTGGGAATGACTGCATTTCTGGTTTGTGGTGGCTAGGAATAAACAAATGTTATTGAGGGATAGATGTGGACTATGTAAAGGAGAGAGTAGAAAAAGATGAGAAAAGGATCTTAAGTAAGCAGATAAAAATCCTAAAAATTATAATGAATAGAATACAACGGTACTGTAAAAGAAAAATGTGCCTAAAATTAATAGGGTTTAGTCCAGTAACTGAGGGCAATCCTGTATTATACAACGTGTTATTATCATAATACATTTATGAATTTAAAACTTTATTAAAATATGAATATATGGATCATTTCTCAACTTGATTAAATATACACACACACGAGTATATATTCAGGATTATAGGAACACATAGGGTATATTTATTTATGAAATCATGATAAATAAATAATGGAAGCACCTCCACTAATTTGTAAATAAGACATGGTTGCACATTACTCTTAATAAATATTCTAGATTCACTATTCAACGTAAATCAACAAAGAAACTGAATTAGAACAATAAATGTTAGGAAAGATAAGTTATCTCTTCATATGTAATATAATTATATAATTTAAAAAAGCAAGAGAATCAATCAATCAATAAGGAAACATAAAGCTATTACAAACAAGAACAGTAAAGTGACTGGACACTAAATACAAAATCTAAGATTCCTTAATCCAGTTTCACCATTTATGCCACAAATATTCTGTATAGAAAGAAAATAATAATTAGGCATTCTAAAAGGTATATCATTAGTTTTAATTTTTATTTCCTTAATGACAAATTATGTTGAATATATTTTCATAAGCTTATTTGCCATCTGTTTATCTTCTATGCTGAGGTGTCTGTCCAAATTGTTTATCCATTTTTAATTGCTTTGTTTTTTCACTATTTAGTTTTTAGGTTTTTTCCCCCCTTTTTTTATTAAATTTACTGGGGTGACATTGATTAATAAGATTATATAAGTTTGAAGAATACAAATACATAATATATCATCTGCATATTGCATTGTGTGCTCACCACCCAGTTTAGTCTCCTTTGTCACAATATATTTGATCCCCTTTACCCTCTTCAAACTCCTCCCACCCACCTTTAACTGTCTAACCAACATACTGTTGTTAGTATCAGTGAGTTCTTTGTTTGTTTCGTTTGTTCATTTGTTGTTTTCTGTTTTACATCTCACATATTAGTGAAATCATATGGTTCTTGTCTTTTCCATCTGATTTTTTTTTTTTTTTTGCTTAGCATGAAACTCTCAAGATCCATCCATATCGTCAAAAATTGCAGTATTTCATCTTTTCTTATGGCTGAATCGTATTCCATAGTGTATATGTACTATATCTTCATTATCCAATCATCTATTGAAGGATACTTGAGTTGTAGGTTGTTTCCATGTCTTGGCCACCATGAATAATGTTGCAATGAACATAAGGATACATTTATCTCTATGGATTAATGTTTTCAAATTTTAGTTTTTATTTTTTTGTATGTTTTCGATAACAAGTCCTTGATCAGATATGTGTTTTGCAGATATTCTCCTTAGTCTTTGCTTTGCCTTTTCATTATTTTAACAGTATCCCACACAGCAGAAATTTTAAATTTTAATAAAGTTCTAAATTTTCTTTTATGGATCAAGCTTTAGGTGTTGCATCTAAAAGCATATTATCAAACTCAAGGTCACATTGTTTTTCTCCTATGTTTTCTGCTTGAATTTTTATAAGTTTCCATTTTCCATTTAAGTCTATGATCCATTTTGAGAAAATATTAATAAAAAGTTGTAAGGTCTGTATCTAGTCTTCTTTATTTATTTTTGTATATGGATGTCCAACGAAAAGATTGTCCTTTTTCCATTGAGTTGTCTTTGTACCTTTGTGTGGGTCTATTTCTGACCTCTATCTTCTGTTCCATTGATCTGTGTATCATCTCTTTCACACTGAACTGTTTTGATTGCTGTAAGTCAGTTTTGAAATTGTGTAGTATGAGTGTTTCAACTTTATTCTTTCAGTACTGTGCTGACTATTTTATGTACTTTACTTTTCCATATAAATTTTAGAATCAGTTTTTCAGTGTCTATATAAAAAATAGTTTGCTCAAATTTTGATAGAGGTTGCCTTGAATTTATAAAGTTGGGAAGAAATGACACCCTAACATAACTGAATCTTACAATTCATGAACACAGAATATCTCTCCATTTATTCAAAATATCTTTGACATCTTTCATAAGTGTCCATTAGTTTTCCAGATACAGATCATGTCAGTACTTTGTTAGCTTTATATCTAAGCATTACAGATGTTAATGCTATGTCAAGTGGTATTTTTTTACATTTAAAATTCTAATTGTTTATTGCTGATATATAAGAAAGCAATTTATTTTTGTATGTTAATCTTATATTCTGTGACTTTAGTATTCTTGCTCTTTAGTTCCAGGAGAACTTTTGTTTTTCCTATGTTCTTTGACATTTTCTACATAACTAATAATACCATTTGCAAATAAAGACAGTTTTATTTCTTCTTTCCAATCTGTATATCTTTTATGTCCTTTATTTGTCAGTTTGTTAGGAATTCTAGTACAATGTTGAAATGGAGTGGTTAGAGAGGACTTCTTTGTGTTGTTACCTATCTTAGGGAGAAAATGTCCAAAATCCCATCATTAAGTACAATATTAGCTGTAGGTGTTTTACAGATATTCTTTATCAATTTGAGGTGTTTCCCCGCTATTCCTTTTTTTAAACTTTTGCATAAATGAGTGCTGGATTTTGTCAAATGGTGTTTTTTTTATCTATCAATTGATATAGTCTATGATTTTTCTGCTTTAGCCTCTTGATGTGGTGGATTTTATTAATTGATTTTCAAATGTTGAAATAGCGTTGCATATCAGCTGTAAATCTTGTCTTGTGGTATATAATTATTTTTATACTTTGTTAATTTTGATTTGCTAATATTTTGTCAAGGATTTTTTCATCTTTATTCATTAGAGATATTGGTCTGTTAAACCAGTTCTTATTATGTCTACCTGTTTTGTTTATGTTTTTTAATTAAAGTTTATTGGGGTGACAATTGTTAATAAAGTTACATAGGTTTCAGGTGTACAATTCTGTAATAAGCTAATTTTGTCTCAAACAATTAGGTAGGAAGTATTTTATCTGCTTCCATATTGTGAAAGAGGTTGTGGTACATTTATTTCTTAAATATTTGGTGGAATTCACTAATGTTACCATTTTATGTAGTGTTTTAATTTTGAGAAGGTTTTTTCCTCCATTATCAATTCAATTTATATGATAGATATAGGTCAATTTAGAAGATCTATTTCTCCTTGCATGAGTTTAGGTAGAGTGTGTATTTCAAGGTATGGCTTCATTTCATCTAAGTTATCAAATATGTGGCATAAACTTATTTATGATATCCTCTTATTAACATTTTGATATCCATTAGTTAGTAGTTACGACTCTTCTTTCGTTTCTGTTATCTGTAACTTTTGCCTTTTGTTGATTTCTCTATTTTTCTCTTTTAGATGTCATTGATTTATATTCTAATTTTCATTATTCCTTTTCTTTTGCACGTTTTAGGCTTAAATTACTTTTATTTCACTAGCTTCCTATCAGGAAATACTCAGGATTCAAGTTTAGATATTCTTCTTTTAAATTTATGAATTTTATATATTACACTCTAAATACTACTTTTGGTGCATCCCAATCATTTTGATAATTGTTCTCTAAGATAAAGTTATCTAATGGGAAGACAAAAACATTGACTAAGATACTTACCTTCCTCAAAGTTATTTTCTCAAGCCTCTATAGGTTTACTAAAGTAATGTCTCAGTGTCATTTGATCAACATGAATGTAGTGTAGAATATGATGGAGAGAACTGGTGACAGATGAGAAAGCTGAGGTAATCAGGGAACACATATTTGCAGTTCTTAAATGACATAGGAAGGTATTTTGACTTTACTATATTTCCATGGTGAATTATTTGTAAAACTTTAAATAGGGCTCTTTAACATTTAAAAAAATCCCTTTGACTTCCATGTGGAGAATTGATTACAATGGGGCAACACTGCATACAATATAATCAAATGGAAAAATCATTAAGCAAATCAAAGTAGCTGGTGTACCCTAATTCCTGTGTAGATGGTATCCGTTTGCGTCAATTGAGTGGAAAGGTAAATAAACATGATCCATGTTTATTTCCTAGGACAATGACTTGATTGAAAGATTTAAATATATTTTTGCAGCCTGAAGATGTAATAATTCTTGATAATTTAATTTTGATTTATGCTTATATTTGAGAAAGATAAATGCTGTATAATCTTCTTATGATCATTTATCAATATTTAAGCATACTGGGATTAGATTATCCTAAAACTTAAAATTAGAAAGTAACTTATCCTCATAAATGGATAGAAATTTGTCTGTGTGCCCAGGTGAAGTGTAGACTTTTCCAGCTTCTGTTATATCTCAGGTTCACAATTATAAGCTCAAGACCTGGACTGTCAACTGTATGAAATGACCCAACAGTACATGTAAGGCGGTGAGTGACATCACCCTGTAGGTACGGACAGTTCTTGATATAGGACTTAGGTTTCTCTTGAACAATATCTCCTTCCACCCACATAATTTTGAAAACAGGTATTTATTATTAGATGATTATTTGGCTTCAGCAAGGCCAGAACTACACACCACGGGCTGTTATAAACAGTAGAGTACATAGATGATTCTTCTATCCTTTCTTTCTATATACAAGGCAAGTAAAAATGCAGAGAATTTAAGGGACTTAGTCCCATCCACAGACCATACACAGCAACTATGTTTTGGTGGAAAACTGAGTTTGGGTTTATATCTGGTTCCATATCTCAGCTTTATCATTTACTGTGCATGCCTTGATCGTGTTTATTAATAATATTAAATTTTAGTTTTATCATTTCTATAGTGGTCAAGATAATCGTAACTGTCTTTCATGGTGTGAGATTTACATGAAATAAAATTCATAATGTATTTAATTTCCTTCCTGGCACACAGAAATCACCTAGTATACCTATTTATGCTATTATTATTATTATTATTATTTAAGATATGGATAGCTATATATAGATTATAGATATACTACGTAAGACAAGCAAGCATAGGTTAGAAAACTGAGGCTAAACCAAAATTATTAAACACTATTGAGCCCAAGCTTAGGAAACCAAGATCGTTTGATGAAAGCAAGAAAGGCCAAAATCAAGGGCTAAAAGGGAAGGGGAAAAATGATTAAGTAGCCTTTGAAAATGACTGAAAATAGCAGCAAAAGAGAAGTAAAATATGCAATATTTTAAGTGACAGGTAAAATAGAATTGAACTGTTTGAACTTCAATTTTGCTGGTACTAATATTAGGTAGGGACTTTCAATGGTGTAGTCCAGGGTTGAACCCTGGTTCTCTGACCCCCCAAAAATGTTGAACCCCAATTTTCTGGAATATATGATCCCAAACAATAAAGATTAAAATTTTACCAGTAATGAATTTTCAATATTATTAATGTGTTATATGGGATAACATTCATTTATGAAATGCCACTGCGTAAATTAAATTTTCAAAATAAATGAGCAAATTTTTCTCAATAGTACAACAGTTTCATAATTTACCTTATATATTTTAATGTGAAATTCAGGTATTGGAATATAGTAATGCAAATAAGATATATATATACATTTTTTTTTTTTTTTTTTTTTGAGGAAAGGGAACAAGACTTTATTGGGGAACAGTGTGCACTTCCAGGCTTTTTTCCAAGTCAAGTTGTCCTTTCAATCTTAGTTGTGGAGGGTGCCGTTCAACTTCAAGTTGTTGTCCTTTCAGTCTTAGTTGTGGAGGGCACAGCTCAGCTCCAGGTCCAAGTTGCGGTTCTTTCTAGTTGCAGTGGGCGCAGCCCACCATCCCTTGTGGGAGTCCAACCGGCAACCTTGTGGTTGAGAGGACGCACTCCAACCAACTGAGCCATCGGGGAGGCAGCTCAGCTCAAGGTGCCGTGTTCAATTTTAGTTGCAGGGGGTGCTGCCCACCATCCCTTGCGGGACTCGAGGAATTGAACTGGCAACCTTGTGGTTGAGAGCCCGTGCTCCAACCAACTGAGCCATCAGGGAGGCAGCTCAGCTCAAGGTGCCGTGTTCAATCTTAGTTGAAAAGGGCGGACCCTACCATCCTTTGCGGGACTCGAGGAGTTGAACCAGCAACCTTGTGGTTGAGAGCCCACTGGCCCATGTGGGAATCGAACCAGCAGCCTTCGGAGTTAGGAGCATGGAGCTCTAATCCCCTGAGCCACCTGGCAGACCCCAAGATTTATATTTTAATGCAATTTAATAAATTTTGAGGAAAACTTAGTCTAGCAACATATATAAAGAAAAACTTTTGTTTTCAAGAAAATTAGATTTCCTATTTAATGCTTAAGACATATCTGATATGTACTTATTATTTTTAATTCAGAGAAGAAACTTAAGTTTTGAAAGTCATTAGCTTTTCCCAAGTCTCCTCTCCTGAGAGAAAAAAGCAGGATCAAGGGTGGAACCAGTCTTGCTCATGTATTCTGAATACAATATTCAGTGTCCTTTCCATAACTTCATACTTTTCTGTTGGACAAGTAAGCTAATGTAGCTACAAGGATGCCAATATGGTCAATCACATTGAACATATTTATCATGAATTTTTCAAAGTCATTCCAGGTTCTGAGAGTCCACTGGGAAAATGTAAATTTATGGCAGGTTATTTGTATCATTTGTAGTACACATTTCTGGTAAAATCATTTTGGCCAAGTTTAATTAAGTAGAAAATTTCAAACTTAGTTTATCACTTGTTTGTATATTGTCATTAACCCAAAATTGTTTATTGAGGAAAAGCATACCTTTACAAAGTGGCATGGGATAATAAATAGAACTTGAATTATTTAGTCAGGAAGTAATGGGCTTATGTCTTATCTCTGCAACTTTACTGACTTTGTGAACTACATGAACTTTTGTCTATATGCCCTCTCTGTAAAAAGAAATAACTCCTTCAAAGATTATTTAAAACTTTAATCTAAAGAATGTGTTTAAGGGGTGGCCAGTTAGCTCAGTTGGTTAGAGTGCTGTGCTCTTAACAACAAGGTTGCTGGTTCGATCCCCGCATGGGCCAGTGTGAGCTGCGCCCTCCACAACTAGATCGATACAGCTACTTAACTTGGAGCTGATGGGTCCTGGAAAAATATACTTAAAATAAATAAAAGTTAAAACTAAAATAAAGAGTGTATTTAAAATATCTAGGAGAAATTGTAGCCCATAATTGGCATAAATTAGTTTTCTTCCTCTTTATGTACGTGTTCTTCATCTTTCTATGAAGATGAGATAGTACTTCATGTCAATGAGAAAAATAATTTTATTTCTAAATTTTAATAAAATATCAATCATGATGTCTACTTCAATTTTCTAAAGCATTTTGTCAACCTGATTTTCGTTTGGGTCAATTTTATTCAAGGACAAACAACCCCAACATTTCAGGAGCTTATGTCAGTAAAGACTTATCTTTCCTGTTGCAACTGGGTGGCTGGTCAGTGGTGATTCTGTTCAGGTTACAATTTACTCAAAGTTATGCATCTGCTCCATGTGTCTTCTCTTTAGGGACTTGGACTACTTAGGAGAAATCATTGTAAGGGTCATAGCTGTTTTTGTGCTCTAAGGAGTGCTAATTCGGTAAAATATATACTTAAGGAAAAATGTGTCCAGTGACTTTCCAGAAATTCGAACTTTCAAGCATTATGATTTGTCAAAATGTTTTACTTTTAAACTAAGGTTGTTTGCCTTCATTACGTTGCATTTTAAAGTTATGCCCTTGGATTTTATTGAAAGTCACTACCAGAATAAGCAATATAAATGCAGTATTTCAAGAGCAATAACCATATTATTGCAGATATTCCATCAGTTAGACTCTCTCCATAAAGTCATAGATAAGAAATCTTTTGGATTTCAGTCATATAAATGGTGTTATTTCTTTGACTAATGGAGATATTTACCCTCTGATTCATATACTCTTTTGTTTTGGCTATGAGTAAGCTCAGAAACAAATACGAAGGTCAGTCACTGAAATCATGTTGATCCTATGTTTAGCACATGTTGACATTTACTTCTATTTCACCATGCTTTTCTACTTTTGTGTATGTTTCATATATATATCCATTCATATATATTTGTTATTACCACTGTACCTCCTTTGTGGAAACATAATTGTGTGTGTGTGTGTGTGTGTGTGTGTATGTGAAGTTTGGCAGTGTAGTTACTGTGCCTCTGATAACTGGTTGATTTGTGAAAAGTTGACATATTTAAGTTGATATTTTTTCTATGGAGATGGCCAAAAGAAAAAAAAAAGTAAGGAGAAAGGATCCCTGCTTCTACTTTTTTTTTTTTTTAAACTGGGTTAGTATTTTCAATGTGATCAGTGTCATTTGGTATTTCCACATAAAGGCTATGCATGCAAATCCCTTCAGGGAAAGCTATTAATAGCTGTTAAAATAGAAGCTATTAAAAACTATAAATCATATTCACTATCATTTCAATGTCTGTATCTTTCATTTGAAACCTCCAATAACTACGTTACATTAGGTTTGGAAATGGGAAAAAGGAAAAAGAAGGTCAGTGGTCTTGAAGTGTCTGTATGGGAAGAATGAATGTAAAAAACATGAGTTTTGGAGATGGATCGACCTGGTGTGGCAGCAAAGCTGTGCCAATTATAAGCAGTGTGAATTTAGACTGGTTTTATAACCCTGCAAATTTCATTTTTCTCTCTTTTTGTAAGCTTTACATTGGTGTCTACCATGCACATAGTACAGTGTATAAATCTTAAGTGTAAAGACATGAATTTTTCTATATTTTTATCACCCATTAACCACAACCTATGACAAGATTTTAGAATATATAAAACACTCAGGTGTCCCTTTCCAGTCAATATACCCTCTCTGTCTGTTCAGAGGTAACAACTGCTCTGACTTCTTTGCCAGTGAGATTGTTTTGCTTGAGTGTAATGTATATGTATCGTGTATATACAACATTTATTTGTGAGGTTCATCCATTTTATTAAATATACTATTGGTTCTCTTTGTTAATACATAATATTCCATTGTATAACTATACTACACTTTGTTAAATTGTTCTACTGTTGATGGGCATTTAGATTGTTTCCATTTGAGGTTTTTTGTGAATAAATCTGCTCTGAATGTTTGTGTGTGTGTGTGTGTGTGTGTGTGTGTGTGTGTGTGTGTGTGTTTGTGTACTATGGACTTAAAATCTCATTTCCCTTAAATACAGAGGGTGCCAAAAAATGTATACACATTTTAAGAAAGATAAACTGTATTAAAATTGTAGTACTCAATATATACCAATAACAAAAGATGAATGCAAGCTGCGTTTGACTTCTGCAATAACAAGAGGTGTTCAAAGTGGTTACCATCTGTGTAGTTTTAATGCAGCTTTTTCCTTTCTTAAAATGTGTATACATTTTTTGACACCCTCTGTATATTGTTGAATATAGGAAATATAGGATCAGAAGAATGAATGGTTACTGTAAAACAGATTTGAAAAATAGTTACATCAATGTACACTCAATGGATGGTAGTTCCATTTGTTTCATATCTTTGCCCACACTTGTGTCTTTTTAATTACAGCCGTTTTAAAGAGGTGGATTTGAATCTCATTTTGGTTTTAATTTGCATTTCTTTGAAGATTAATTACTTTGTACACTTTTTCATACAGTAGCCACTACATATTCTCTTTTAGGAAGGAGTTCCTTCATATATTTTGCCCAATATTTTTATTAACTTCTCTTTTTTTGATGTTTAATAATTCTTTATATATTATCAATTTTAGTGCTTTGCCAAATATTTGTATTGGTACTGTCTTCTCTCACTCTTTGGCTTGACTTTTCATGTACTAACTGATGCCATATGGTAAACTGACATTCTTAATTTTAATGAAACCCACTTTATACATTTTATGTTTAGTAAATTTTTTTCCTATTTTAGAAATTAATGTGTATTTAAAGTTCAGAAAATATCATTCATGTTGTATTCTAGAAGTTTTAGCATTTTCACCTTTCATATTTAGATCTGTGGTCCATGTCAACTTTATTTATGTATGTTGGCTGAGGTAGTGGTCATGTTCCACTAATTGTCTTAAATATATCCAACTTTTCTAGTACGTTTATTAGAAAAACTATACATTCCCCCATTAAATTGAAGTGAACTTTTTACCATAAATTAAGTGAATATTTAATTGTGGATGTTTCTGTATTCTCTATTTCATTTAGTTGGTTCACTTGTCTACTCTTTCTGGTTACTCCACCGTCTTAATTACTGTAGCATTATGCTACATTTTAAAATTTGGTGTTCTTTGTCAAATTTATTCATTTTTAACATATACTCTAGAACATTCCAAGTTATTTGTATTCTCATATAAATTTTAAATAAATATTCAGCTTGTTGATTTCCAAAATATAAGCTACAAATTTGATTGGAAATGCACTGATTTAACAGATAAATTTTTTTTAATTAAATTTATTGGGGTGACAATGGTTAGTAAAATTACATAGGTTTCAGTGCACAATTCTACAATACATCATCTATATATCACATTGTGTGTTCACCACCCAAAATCAGTTTTCCTTTCATCACCATTTATTTGACCCTCTTTATCCATTTCTACAATCCACACTCTCCCTTACATTCTGGTAACCATTAAACTGTTGTTCTGTGTCTATGAGTTTTTGTTTCTTTGTTGTTTGTCTTGTTTCTTTGTTGCTTCCATTTCTATATCCCAAATATGAGTGAAGTCATATGGTTCTCAACCTTTTCTGTCTGATTTATTTCACTTAGCATAATAATCTCAAGATCTATTCATGTTGCCACAAATAGCATATTTCCTCTTTCCTTAAGGCAAAATAGTATTCTATTATGCATATATACCACATCTTCTTGATCTAATCATCTTTTGAAGGACACTTTGGTTGTTTCCATGTCTTGGTCACTGTAAATACTGCTGCAATGAACATCAGAATACATATATATCTTTATGGATAAATGTTTTCAGATCCCTTTCTCCCTAGGAGAGGGATTGCTGGGTCATAGTGTAATTCTATTCTTAATTGTTTGGAGAACCTCCATCCTGGTTTCCATAGTGGCTACACCAAATTACATTCCCATTAGCAGTGTATAAGGGTTCCTTTTTCTCTACAACCTCTCCAACACTTATTATTACTTGTCTTGTTGATAATAGCCATTCTAACCAATGTGAGGTGATATCTCATTGTGGTTTTGATTTGCATTTCCCTAATAGCTAGTGAAGTTGAGCATTTTTTCATGTATCTGTTGGCTGTTCATACGTTTTCATGGGAGAAGTCTCTGTTCGGGTCCTTTGCCCATTTTTTAATTGAATTGTTTGTTTTATTGTTGTTGAGTTGTCTGAGTTATTTATATATTTTGTATATTAGCCCCTTATTGAAGGCATTGTTTGCAAATATCTTCTCCCATTCAGTTGGTTGACTCTTTGTGTAATTGATGGTTTTGTTTTCTGTGCAGAAGCTTTTTAGTTTGATATAGTCCCATTCATTTATTTTAGCTTTTACTTCCTTGCCTATTAGGTTAAACTTGTAAATCCTCTTTGAACCTAAGGTCCGTAAGTCTAGTACCTGTGCTTTCTACTACGCAATTTATTGTTTCAGGTCTTATATTTAGGCCTTTGATCCATTTTGAGTTAATTTTGGTACATGGTAAACTGTAGTCTAGTTTAATTCTTTTGCACATGGCTTTCCAATTTTCCCAACACCATTTATCGAAGAAGCTGTCTTTTCTCCATTGCATGTTTTTGGCTCCTTTGTAGAAAATGATCTGTCCATATTTACGTAGGTTTATTTCTGGGTTTTCAGTTCTATTCCATTGGTCTATGTTTCTGTTTTTCTGCCAGTACTATGCTGTTTTGATTATTGTCCTTTTGTAGTACAAGCTAAAGTCAGGGAGTGTGATACCCTTAGCCATGTTCTTTTTTCTTAGGATTATTTTGGCTATTCAGAGTCTTTCGTGATTTCGTACAAATCTGATGATTTTTTTGTTCTATTTTTTTTAAAAATGCCGTTGATATTTTGATGGGTATTGCATTAAATCTGTATATTGATTTGGGTAATACGGCCATTTTAACTGTGTTGATTCTTCCAATCCATGAACACTGAATGTCTTTCTATTTCTTTGTGTCTTCTTCAATTTCTTTCTCTCTCTCTTTTTTTTTTTAAATTTTATTGGGGAATATTGGGGAACAGTATGTTTCTCCAAGGCCCATCAGCTCCAACAGGAATTGAACTGGCAACCTTGTTGTTGAGCTCGCGCTCTAACCAACTGAGCCATCTGGCTGCCCCCTTCAATTTATTTTAAAACTGTTTTATATAGTTTAGTGTACAGGTCCTTCACACCCTTTGTTAAGTTTATTTCTGGGTATTTTATTATTATTATTATTATTATTTTTTTTTGCAATTGCAAAAGGAATTGTTTTTCTTAATTTCTTTTTTTTTCTTTCTGAAATTTCATTGTTAATATATAGGAAAGTCATGGATTTTTGTGCATTGATTTTGTAGCCAGCAACTTTACTGTATTTTTTAATTGTTCCTAATAACTTTTTGGTCGTCTTTAGGGTTTTCTGTATAAAGACTCATGTCATCTGCAAAAAGTGGCAATTTAACGTCATTCCCAATTTGAATGCCTTTTATTTCTTTTCTTGCCTGATTGCTCTGGCGAGGGCTTCTAACACTATGTTGAAAAGCAGAGGTCATAGGGGACCACCCTGTCTTGTTCCTGAACGTAGAACAAAAGGCTCAGTTTTTCACCATTAATTACGATATTAGCTGGTGGTTTGCATGTATGGCCTTTATTTTGTTAAGGTATTTTCCTTCTCAACACATTTTATTAAGTGTTTTATTCATAAATGGATGTTCTATCTCGTCAAATGTTTTTTCTGTATCTATTGATATAACCATGATTTTTATTTTTTATTTTGTGTATGTGGTGTATCACACGTTGATGAATTTGCATGTGTTGAACCATCCTTGTGCCCCTGGGATGAATCCCACTTGATCATGCTGTAGAATATTTTTAATGTATTGTTGTATTCAATTTGCTAGAATTTTTTCATCTGTATTAATTACAGATAGTGGTCTATAATTTTCTTTTTGTATGTATCTTTACCATGTTTTTGGTATCAGGGTAATGTTGGCCTCACAAAATGAGTTAGGAAGTATTGTCTCTTCTTCAATCTTTTTGCAAGAGTTTGAGGAGGACAGGTGTTAGGTCTTCTTTATAAATTTGAAGAGAATAGATTATTTACAATAGAAATACTTATTCATTTATTGTATTTTTAATTCACCTTAGCAATGTTTTATAGCACTTATAATGTAGAAGTCTTAAAGTTATTTTATTAAGTTAACCACTAGTTATACAGTAATTATTAGTGCTAATGTAAACATACCCTTAGATTTTATTTTCTATTTATTTGTGGTTAGTATATAAAAAGTTTATTTTTGGTACATTGATCATATGTACAATGATAATCCAAAAACATTTATTTATTCTAATAATTTACTTGTATAGCTTTTCTATTTACTGTCTCAAGTTTTTAGAAATATAGGTGACAAATACAATTGTATATTTAAAATGTATATTGTGATGATTTGATATACAAATATATTCTGTAATAATCCCTCCCATGTAGTTAATTAACACATGCATCATCTCAATTATTTAACTTTTTTTGTGTGTGTGTGAGAACATTTAAAGTTCTACTCTGTTACCAAATTTCAATTATACACTA
This sequence comes from Rhinolophus sinicus, assembly GCF_036562045.2. NCBI lineage: Eukaryota > Metazoa > Chordata > Mammalia > Chiroptera > Rhinolophidae > Rhinolophus > Rhinolophus sinicus. Next base: position 113,059,004 of record NC_133756.1, read on the forward strand.
AAATATTATTGACAATAGTCACCATATTCTACATTAGATACTCAAACCTTATTCATCTTATAGCTGAAAGTTTGTACCCTTTAAGCCAACCTCTCCCTATCCTACCCAAACCCTCACCTCCACTCCCTGTCAAAAACCACTTTTCTATTTTCTGTTTCTCTGAGTTTGACTTTTTTTTTTTTCAGATTCCACATATTAGTGATACGTTACAGTATTTATCGTTGTCTGGCTTATTTCACTTAGCATATTGCACTCAAGATTCATTCATGTTGATGCAAACAACAAAATTTCTTTCTTTTTCATGCCTGAATAATATCTGTGTGTGTGTGTGTGTGTGTGTGTGTGTGTGTGTGTGTGTGTATCAATCACATCTTCTTGTGTCCACATACCTATTGATGGAAACTTAGGTTGTTTCTACATCATGGCTATTGTGAATAATGCTGCAGTGAACATGGGAATACAGATATCTCTTCAATATCCAGTTTTATTTCCTTCGGATATATACCCAAAAGTGAGATTGCTGGATCATATGGTAGTTCTATTTTTAATTTTTTGAGGAACTTCCATACTCTTTTCCATATTGGCTAGACCAATTTACATTTTTATCAACAATATACAAGGGTTCCCTTTTCGCTATATCCTTACCAACACTTGTTATTTCTTGTCTTGTTTATGATAACCATCTTAACAGGTGTTAGGTGATATCTCATTGTTGTTTTGACTTTCATTTCCCTGACGATTAGTGATGTTGAACACCTTTACATGTACCTATTGTGTATCTCCTTGGAAAAATGTCTATCAGGTCCTTTGCCCATTTTTTTATCAGTTTGTTTATTTGCTATTGAATTGTTTGAGTTCTTTACATATTTTTGATATTAACCCGTTATTGTATGTGTGATTTGCAAATATTTTTCCTATTTCATAGGTTGTCTTTTAATTTTTTGGAAGGTTTCCTTTGTTACAAAGAAACTACATTAGTTTAATGTAGTCCCACTTGGTTATTTTTGCTTTTGGGGTCAAATCCAAAAACTGTTTGCCAAGATCAATGTCAAGAAGCTTACACGTTGTTTTATTCTAGGATTTTTATTATTTCAGGTCTCAAATTTAAGTCATTAATCTATATTCAGTTGATTTTTGTGTATGGTGTAAGCTAGGGGCCTACTTTCATTCTTCTGTAAGTGGATGTAGTTTTCCAAACACCATTTTTTTATGAAATTATTATTTTTCTATTGTATCTTTTTGGCTCCTTTGTCAATAATTAATTGACTTTATATGCATGGGTTTATTTCTGGGCTCTCTATTTTATTCCATTGATCTCTGCGTCTATTTTCATTCCAATAGCATATGGTTTTGATTACTATAATTTGTAATATTGTTTGAAATAGGGACGTATGATGCTTTTAGCTTTGTTCTTTCTCAATATTGTTTTGGCTGCTCAAAGACATTTGTGGTTCCATAAAAATTTTAGGATTTTTTTTTCTATTTCTGTGAAAAATGTCATTGGAATTTTGATAAAGAACACATTTAACCTGTAGGTCGCTTTGGGTAGTACGAATATTTTATCAATATTAATTCTTCCACTCCACGAGCATGGACTATCTTTCCATTTATTGGTGTCTTCTTTGATTTCTTTCATCAATCAAAAATTCATAGAACTAAAGAGTAGAATAATGATTGCAAGCACTAAGAGATATGTGGAAAGAGGGAAATATTGGTCAAAGGTTACAAACTTTTAGTTACAAGTTCTGGGGACCTGGTGTACTCTATAGTGATGATAATTAATAAGAATATACTGTTCACTTGAAATTTGCTAAGATCTTAAGTTTTCTCACCGCAAAAAAATAAAAGTTGTTCTAATTTTGTGAGGTGATGGATGGGTTACATAAGTTGATTTTGCTAATCATAAATATCTTGTTTTACATATTTAAAAATCACATTGTGCAACCTAAATTAAAAAAAAAAAAAGTTCTTAGCTTATTTACATCTACAAATACAAGGACCCTTTTTCTAAATAATGTAACAGAGATTAGGAACTGATATCTTTGGGGTCACAAGTTAGCTCACTACACTTATCAAGTGTTACCTAGTTCTACTGATATTAAGGAAATAAAAGATTAAAACATTTTAATTTTATTTAAAGTATAAAAGGTTTGAATGTTTAGTAGATTTAAGTAAATGTAAAAAAAGTTTAAAAAAGAAAGTCAGTGTACTCTTTCTTTCTTTCTTTTATTTCTTCAATTACAATTTGTCTTTTTAAATCTGCATTTAGGATGTTCTCTGTCCTTTTTCTTAGCAGATTGACTACGGTGTGCTTAGTTGTGATTTATTTGTATTTTTAATCTGTGTACTTTTCTTTTATTCTTGAAACTGGTGCTTAATATTTTTCTTCAGTTTGAGAAATTTTCAGCCATTCATTGATTATAAACATTGTGTATCTTTAACTTCTTTAGGAAATGAAATTTGGACTATGTAGCACATATTTCTCATGTTCTTTTTTTCTGTTCTCCTGTTTTCTTTCTTTCTTTATGCTTCATTTTGAAATATTTCTAATAATAATCTTTGAATTTTATATTGCAGTATTGTAAAAATGTATCTAATCAGTTCTTAACTTCAGATGCTTTATTTTTCACTTCTAGCTATTTCATTTGATTATTTTATTTGTTGAAGTTTTCTTTCGGCATTTTCCTCTTTTTGTACATTTTGGTCCATAGCATTCTGTATTTTAAAATGTTTTAAATCATACTTCTTTTAAACTCTGTTCATGATATTTACATTACCTACAAATTGGGGTTATGCTTCTTGTTCTGTTTTTAATTTTTCCCTATAGAATTAGTCACATTTTCTTGCCTTTTTAAATGCATCATATATATATATATATATATATATATATATATATATATATATATATGTGTGTGTGTGTGTGTGTGTGTGTGTGTGTGTGTGTGTGTGTGTATTACATGCCTGGAATTTTTTATGACAGGACAATAGAAGTTGTTGTTATAATATTTTTCATCAGGGAAGAATTCCATTTTGTTCTGAATTTCAATCAACTAGAGTGAGCAGCTGATTACTACAGGGAATTTTGTTGAATCAGAGAGTTACAATTTTGTAAAGAGGCATTATAGCTTTGATTCCTGAGATGTGGAACTCCTAATCTTATGTTTGAGAACATAGCATTATTTGTCTTCTCAAATGAAGGTCTGAGAGAATGAGGGAGGTTCAGATCTGTTCTTCAGTGTTTTGGCATTTCCATCTTTAGTCTCATCCCCTAGAGGTTCAAACTGTATCAGATGGTCTTTGTTTGGAACAGCAGTCTTACTTTCATCTCCTAAACACTCCAAGACTTCAGGAGGTTTCACTCTCACCATTTCCTATTTAAACCTCTAGATCTTAGCATATTTCCCATAGAGAAATCTGGCAATGTTTTTTGGGGATTCTCCAAATTCTAATATTTCATGCCAGCCTTTGTGATTATCCAGAGCTCCACTGGTTTCTCTTTCCCCCCATATAGTCCTTCTTTTAGACCAAACCAAATTCTCAGCCCTTGCCCAGAATAGATGCCTTCTCCCAGGAAAGAATATTTCTAGCAATACCTCACCTAGGAAAGGGTAGTGGAAATTATAAAAAAAATATTAAAATTATACAAATTGAAGGATTTTCAGAATATCAAATATACTTGCCCAATTTAGATAGGCAGGAGAAAGAGTAATTAAATAATTATTTAATGGAATGGTGAATATTTTCTGCATTTTCATAAAATAGGATTATTTAAACAAAAACAAGTAAAAAATTAGTTTATTCATACATTTACCAAAATATTAATTGAGCTCCTGCTGTTAGCATGGCTCCATATAAGGCAATAGGATACGTAGAAGATCAATACATTGGCATTGCCTTCATTGGGCTTACAATTCATTAAGGAAATTAGTCATGTCATATTTTAACAAATAGAACAATAAAATAATGCAAAAGGTTCAGAGTTAATGCACGAAAGGGAATACATAAATACATGGGATGTGGGTATACAGAGTAGATACCATGAAATTTATGATGTTTGAGGTGAGATTTGATTACCATTAATTTGCCAGAGAAGTAAGGGAGTTGTAAACAAGAACAATTATTACACAGATGGAAAACATATACAAACTCATACATTGTAAAGTAGCTTGAAGAGTTTAGGAGTTCTAAGCAACTTATCATTTGGAAGTATAGTAGGCTATGATATATTGAGGATCAAGAAATATCATTCTACGCGAAATAAGTCAGACAGAAAATATCGAGAACCATATCATTTTACTCACATGTGGGATGTAAAACTGAAAGCAACATGTGAGCAAGGCAAACAAAAGGACAGAAACTCATAGACACAGGCAGCCGTTTAGTGATTACCAGAGGGTAAGAGTAGAGGGTAACAGTAGAAGAGGGAAAGGAGGGTCAAATATATGGTGATGGAAAGAGAACTGACTCAGGGTGGTGAACACACAACACAATATATAGATGATGTATTACAGAATTGTACACTTGAAACCTACATAATTTTACTAAGCAGTGTCACCCCAATAACTTTAATAAATAAATAAATACTTATTTTATGGTCAATGGATTTTCTAAAAAGGTGCCACAAAGATTAATGGATAGAGAGAAAATCAATGGAGATGGAACTAATAGACAACAGTGAGACAGGGAAAGTCTAGTAAAAGATGAATTGACTTGGGCAAGGCTTTGAATTGAACGAAGAGAATTGAATAAATTGCAAGGAGTTAGTAGTAGATGTTTTTAATTACTGAAACAACTCGAAACCAGCGTTTAAGAAGTTCAAATAGATTGCTATAAATAGGGTGATTAGATTTTAAAAAGACATTCACTATTTCCAAGCCTAGTTACTTTAAATGTCTGGATATCACTATATTATATTTATATCACTCATTATACTTCTCTTGTGCAGGATTTCATCAACCCTAACCGGGGCTATTGCCGTACACTCTACATGCCAATTTCTTATTCTATTTGATTTGTCCTCACTGCTCTCAACCCAATCTGTATAAAAGACTACATGTCCATATTATATCCCTGCTCAAAACTTCAAGACAGACTTTTCACCTATGAGCTAAAGTAGTCTCCTGCATTACCATTTCTTTCATGATTGGTTCTTTCCATCAGCATACAAACATGTTCTAGCATGTCATTTTAGTAAATAAATACACAAATAATAAATAACTTACATGCCTCCACTTGCCTCTCAGCTACTACTTCCATTTTTTCTGTTACATTTCACATATTTAAAAAACACACACACAAAAAAAACTTTTAAATGCTTATTTTTCTCTGTGTCTCTCCAATCTTTAATTCCTATTTGTGGTAGGCTGACAATTGCCTCCTAAAAGATCCACATCCTAATCCTGGGACCTGTGAATGAATTCCTTATGTGATAAAGAAAGGGTTTTTGTAGATATGATCTAGTTAAGAATATTGAGATGAGTAGCTTATCCTGGGATATCCAGGTGGATCATAAATACAATTGATGTGGTTTTATAAGAGAGAAGCAGCTGGACAATTGACACACAGAGACAGAAAAGGAGAAGGCAACATGACCAGAGTGATTAGTTATAAGCCAAGGCATTCTGGCAGCCACCAGAAACTGGAAGAAAAACGTATTTCAAATTTAGTATGCCAGCAAAGAATTATTGATTTACTATCCATCTGCAGTACTTCTTTCCCTGATCTTATGTCTCAGTAGATGTTACCACAGACCACACACTAGGAAAGAAAAAACCTGACTCGTTTTCCCTTTACTTCACCCTGTACTAAAAACATGAGCAAGTCTTGTCAATTGTGCTTCATAAAGCAACTTCAGTATCTCATTTATCCACTGTGCACCCTAGCCTATGATTCCATTCTCTCTAATCTGGATAATGTCACTATTATTTCACCTTGGTCTCCCAGCTTCTATTCTATTCTACAATTATATCTCCACTCAACAAACAGAGGATCTTTTTTTTTTAAATTTGACTATATCACTCCCTTGTTTAAAATATTCCATTTATTTTTACCTTACTTAGAATTAAATAAACTTTTTATCATAAAGTCCAATGGCCTAAACATTATGGCCTCTGCATATAAAAGTTACTCTCTACCTTCCATTAACAAAACTCTTTTATGCCCCCAAACTCTTTTATACCCCCTTGAATTTCCATCCTTCATAACTCCTCATAGCCAACTTCTTTTTATTGATGAAATCTTTACCCAAATATCTTAAAAAACGCTCACTTTGGCCCTCCAACTTAAATATGTGAGAATTACCATCCTCTTGTCAGTCTTTCTCATATTATACTGTTGTAGTGTCTTCATAGCACTTAATAGTATATGAAATGTTATCACTTGCCTTTGTGTTATATTTGACACCCACCCTCCCATGAGGAAAAAAAAAAGTTTGGCATATGGCTGATGCTTAATAAATATATTTGAAAGAATAAACACTCAAACATTTTAGCATTGCTCAAGACCTTTTTATGTCTTTTCCTTCAGCAAATTCATCTACCAATTTACTACTCCAAATACACAATCCAGATACCTGCTTATCAAAACTTCTTTCCCCTCTAAAATGTCTCTCCCTGTTTCTTTACCTGAAAAAAATCTAGTCCTTTTGACAGTGTGAAAATCCTTTCCAGAAACATCTCAACACACTTTTTCTCACAGCTCGTTGACAAGAATTGTATCTCATGCCAAGCTGGAAACCAATCACTGAAATAGGGAATGAGAACAATAATTACTGGCTTGAGGTAATCATGTGGAGGAATGGATACTCAGTCAAAATGTGTGAACTGTGCTAGAATGGAAGATGGGAAAAATAGCTGTAGGATAGAATTAACAGTGTCTGCTACACATATCACCATAGAAGTCACTGCAGGATAGAGAAGACATTGTGCAATTGGCATGTCACTAATGGAATTGTAATTTATACATTTCCACATCTTTTCTCGAGGTTAGGTTAGTTCTGAGCTTACATGTTTATTTGAAAATATCAGTAGAAGAGTTTGAAAATCTTTTTGGAAATAAGGGAAAATGATCAGTACCGATTTATTGTCACGTAAGTATTTTTTACTGCAGCATATCTATGAAGTAAAAATGTAAATTTTAAAAAGATAGACAATAGTTCAGTGGTTACCAGAGGGTAAAGGTGGAGGTGGGGTGGTAAAAGAGGGTAAAGAGGGTCAAATATATGGTGATGGAAGGAGAATTGACTTTAGGTGGTGAACACACAATGTGGTATATAGATGATCTATTACAGAATTATGCACCTGAAACCTATATAATTTTACTAAACAGTGTCACTCCAATAAATTTAATAAAAAAGAAAAGAAATTAAAAAATAAAATACAAAAAAATTTCATTTTTCATGCAAAGATTCTGTTATTATTTTATTATTTCCTGGGAGGCTTATGTCTACTGCCTTCCCAAATGAAGTAAAAAATATTTTATGCTGAATAAAATATGCTAATATATCCATCGGCAATTCCCATTTTTTATTTGTATGCACACTGTTACTATTGAAAGAGACAGAAGTTTTTCCAAAAGCCTAATCTCTTTGCTATCTTCTTGCCTCCCAGAGGCAGCTGTGTTTTAGTGGGAAGAACATTGGAAGGGGTAGCAAATGTTGCTCTTGAAAACAAAAATTGGTACAATTTCTGTGGAAAACAATTTAGCCACATGTATGTGGAACCTAAACATGTTCATATTCTTTGACCTAGTAATTCCACTTTCAGCAGTACGTCTTAAGGAAATAACAGGATGAAGATAATGATTTACATGTAATGATTTTCACTGCCCATTATTTATAATAAGGAATAAATTGGTATATACCTTATTTTAGAAAAGTAGAATATTGGTTCAATAAACTATGGCACATCCATATAATGGAATACAATACTACTAATAACACTTCTGTGCATTAATATTAAATGCCATGGAAAGACATTTATAACGAATTATGTGAAAATGCTGGCTACAAAACTGCATGAACTGTAAAATCCCAATTTTGTGGAAAGATATTTTATATGATTATGTGTATGTGTGTATGAGAAAGAAATGGCAAACAAAATATTTTAAAATTATAGTGATTTTTCTGACTGGTTACTCATGATGTTTGTTTTTCTGCAGTGTTTTCTAAGTACATTCATTTATTTATGCTTCTATATATATTTTACATAGATTATTATGTATGAGACATATGTGTATACATACTACACATTTATATGTTGTCTATATTATTTATATATTATCTATATTGTTTATATGTTATTATATGTTATACGTATGTATATATGCATGTGTCTGTATGTAGTGTATATTCTTTAAAAAAATAACAACACAGATTTGGTGTTAGAAGAGCAGAATTTGGTACCTGACCTTGTTACTTAGTAACATTCTGAACCTCTCTTAACCCTCAGGAAAGACAAGGGGTGATCCAGCTTGATGAAAGCTGAGTGGCTATATTGTGCTTGAGTCCTGAGTGGTGAGGGTTGAGGTAGAGTCCTTGGTACCAAACAGAGAAATGATGGGTTCAGGTGAATTATGCTGAGCCAGAGTTCACTAAGTAATACAAAGTCCAAATGCAAGATAAAGTAATAAAAAGGCATAGCTCGTAGGGCCAAATATGATAATCAAATTTGGAGTTTTAGAATTCTGAAGTCAAATGTTTTTTTCTGAATAGATCGACCTTTGTAAGCACTGGATTAATAATTTTATTCTCCTCTGTGTTTTGTCCCTGACACCTTTCAGAGTTCCCAAAGCTCTAGCAAAGTCCCTGTCATTGTCCAGGGGATTAATTCATTAACTCAACATTTTTTTAATGTGTACTATGAAAATCCAATGGTGAAAAATATGCACCATCCTTGAGAAAATGGAATTAATCTATTCAGGTTTTACTTTCCACTTTTCACTTTGAAAATGTCCCTTATGTTTGATTTTCTTGTTGAGTTTTGTCCTTTTTCTCCCTCTCTGGTAAGTAATGTTCTGTCTGCTTTATTTGATTGCACATCTTCTCCAAATATTATTTATTTGGTTATATTTTTTATTTATAGGCATGCAACACATGAAAAAATTAGACTGCAATCTAATTCTTGACAGGATTCTGTATACAGGACTGTAGCAATAATAAGTTCTAAATATGGAGAACTTATTATTTTTAAGATGATGATGATGGTGATGATTATATATATATATGTATATATATATATATATATATATATGCTATGTGAGAGGCATTTTTATATATGCTTTATTTATATTAATTAATCATTATAGCAACTCTATAAGATAGAAAGTTATTATCTCCATTTTATAGATAAGAAGATTGAGACATAGTCTTACTTAAGTAAGGTCTTGCCCAAGTCACCAAGTTTGTTGCTGCAGTTCAAAGCCAAGTAGTCTGGTTCAGAGATCATACATTTAACTCTTCTGTTATTTTATCTCCTTCATATATATGACCTCTCCTTGGCTTGGACAATGGTGGCAACTTTACTTTCTCATCTTTATTGAACTTATTTTTAAATTGAGTATCCAGCTCATACTTTGCTGTCTATGAAACTTCAGCACCTTTCACAAATATTGAGCTCTTACATGCGTTAGGCATTGTACTTGGCATTTGGAATAGCAATGTTGAATTAGATGCAACTGTTGAGCATCAGGTGTTCACACCCTAAAAGATAAACATATAAGCAAGTAATAATGTGTATATTTCAAGAGCAAGTATTTACCAGGAAGCTAAAATGTGCTGGCTGCTGGGTAATCTAAAGAATACATTCATGACGTAGGAGCCAAAAGGGGAAAATTCACTGACTTAGAGAATCTAGTTTTATCACCGTAGAATCGAATCCATGATGACAGAGCCTTACTGTTTCATTCCTTGTGTCCATATAATAGTGCTCAACACATAGTAGACATTTATTAAGTACCAAATAGTTAATTAGGTGAAATGGAATGCTTTAATAATATTAATAGTTACCAACTTTATTTAGCACTTATTCTATATAATTGCTGGGATATATACTTTATGTAGGTAATCTTTAAACCATTACAATAACACCACCAAGTAGTTACTATTGTCTTCATTGTTTCATATGACAAACAGAAGTTCAGAGAAGTTATCTTACTTAAGGTCACACAGATGATAATGTCACTAGGTATGAAGCAAAAACTTTGTTCTCAACTAATACGATTGCTTCCTAGTTAGAAAGAATACACAGTAGAGTTTTGCCATAGCAGTTGCTCAAGGTCGGTTTGTTTTCTTTTCATTCATTCATTTTTTTTTTTTTTCATTCAGCAAATGTTTATTGAGTACCCGCTAGGTGCTATATATACTCTAGCTAGTTACTGTAGATAATCCATGAATCAAACAAAGAACATCCCTATATCCTGTATTTTTGATCTTATGCTCTTCTCCTTTATGCCAGCAACCAAAGCAATTTCCATTTCTTTTTCTTCTCTCTCTCTCTCTGGGGGATCCTTTATTGTAGTATTCATTGTCTTACATTTCGCTAGTTGAGCTCTTATTCTTTCTAATGCTACAAGCACCTCGTTTCCATCTTGTGTCTCTTCATTAATTATATAAATTGATCAATATATTTGTATTATAAATATGGTACTATTTTTAATCACTTTTACCATTCACTGTTGCCATGCCTGCCGTCTCTCTCAACAAGAATAAGCTTCATTAATTGTGCTTCTCCAAATCCCTCATGTCAGTCATGAGGCAAGAGAAACTCCCAAGTCCCCAAACCCCTGAGTATTTGTGGAGGGAGTTCCCAAGGAACTGAAATAGCAGACTTCTTTAAAATATGAATCATGTGCAGAACCATAGTTCAGTTCTAAGAATCTATCTTAAGAAAAATGTCATCAATTATTGGGAATATTTTACTTTTGATATTGAATCAGTTGGTGGCTTTGTGGAAATTTTAAATGTGGATCTCTTTTTGGATTCTCTGTTTGGTTCCATTTTTATCTATTTTCGAATTGTTATGCAAATACAAAACTATCTTGCTTGAAGTCATGCAATGTGTGTTCTGAAACTTCATCCTTCTTTTTTGTATTTTGTCTAGTCTACATTTCTCTATTTATTTTAGATTTAGCTTATCAATTCCTATTAAAAACACAGCAATGATTATTGAGATTATATCAAATCTGTAGCTTAATTAGGAAAGAATTTTCACATTAACAATATTTAGCTTTCCAATCTTCGAACACATTATATCTCTTTTTTTACATATGTCTAATTTAATCAAGCAGTATTTTGAGTTTTCCATTGTAATGATTTTGCCCATCCTTTGTTAAATTCATTTTACTGTGCTTTATGTGTTTTGAAGCTATATTAAATGGATAAAAACATTTCCAAGTACTTGGTATTTTGGGTATATAGGAAAACAGTTGATCTTTTAAAAGTGAACTTCTATTATGAAACTTTGCAGATTTGTTTATTAATCTTAGGAATTTACTTTTTACTCCTTTAAGACTGTCTATATTAATAGCCATGTGATTAGGGATTGTTTTAATACATCCTTTCTAATATTTATACTTTTAATGACCTTTTCTATTTCCTTTACTCTTTATGATGTTAAAAAGAATGGGTGAGAGAGGACACCAAATCCCAAATTTCCATCAGCAGGTGAATGGAAAAATAATCGTGTATTTATACAAGAGAATGCTACTCAGCAATAAAAATAAATGAACTGTTGAAACATGCAACAATGAACTTAAGTCTGAAAACCATTTGGGGAAGTGAAATAAATCAGAAAAATTAATACATACTGTATAAATTCATTTATATAAAATTCTGGAAAATGCAAACACATCTAAAGTGAAGGAAGCAGATTGGTCTTTGTCGGGTGATGGAAGGGAGCCATGGATAGGGGACAGCAGGATGCACAGCTTATAAAGGGACACAAGGATGTTTGCCGGATGGGGTGAGTGATATGTTTATTTTCTTCATTGTGGTGATGATTTCCAATGGTGATGTCAAAATTTTTCAAATGTTACACTTTAAGTATAATTTAACCGAATTATAAATCACTGTAGCTGTAAAAATGCTAAAAACTGAACTACCTGAAAATTAAAATTCTTCCATTAAAAAGCTTTTGGTTAAAAAAGGAAAATGTGAGATGCTAAAACTATCTCAATGACTTTATAATAAACAGTATAGAGCTGGTGCTTGATTAAACAGAAAAACTGACTGATGGAATAAAATAGCAAGTCCAGAAATCGATACAACCACGTTAAAAAATGTAGTATATGACAAGTCTGGTATCTCAGTCACTGGATAAAGAATGTAAATTTAATAATTGTTGTTAGCACAACTGGATAGCCATTTGGAAAAATATTCAGTTAGATACATGTCTCACACCATATACTAGAATAAGTTTCAAGTGGATCGTAATTCTCTGGATAGTCATCTAAATTGTTGCATGTATCAATAGTTTGTTCATTTTTATTGCTGAGTAATATATACTGTGAGATAGATCACAGTCTAACTCTTCTGTTAAAGTACATCTGAGTTGTTTCCAATGTTTGACTATTACTATGAATGAAGTGGCTAGAAATACTCATATACTGGTTTTTATAAGTCTTCTTTTCTTCTGGGACAATATCCAAGAGTTCAATTACTGTGTCATATGGTAGTTGCATGTTTTATTTATTTATTTATTTAAGAAAATGCCAAACTGTTTTCTAAAACGTGGTTGCACAATTTTATGTTCCTACCAGTAATGTATGAGTGACCCAGTTTCTGTGAATTCTCACCAGCATGTAGTATTGCTATTTTTTTTTTTTTTTACTTTACCTATTCTGATGAATGTGTAGTGATATCTCTTTGTGACTTTAATTTGCATTTCTCTGGTGGCTAATGATGTTGAACATCATTGTGGTGTTTTTTTGTTTGTTTGTTTGTTTTGCCATCTGTGTATCATCTTGGAAGAAATATCTGTCCATGTCCTTTTCTCCTTTTCTAATCATACTGTCTATTTATTGTTGAGTTCTGAGAGTTCTTTATATATTCTAGATACAAGACCTTTGCCAGATGTATATTTTGCAAATATTTTTCTACTTTTGGGTAGCTTATCTTTTCATCTCTTAACAAGGTCTTTCACAGAACAAAAGGTTTAATTAAATGTAGATGAAATCCTACTCATCAATTTCTTTTTCCTCTTATGGTTCACGCTTTTGGTGTCAAGTCTAAGAACTCAGCCTAGCCCTAGATCCTTCAGATTTTCTCCTATTTTTCTGAAAGTTTCATAGTTTTATATTTCATATTTAAGTCTGTGTTCCTTTTTGAGTTAATTTTTATGTAAGTTTTGAGATGTAGGTCGGAGTTAATTTCAACCCCTATGTATGTACCATTTTTTGAAAAGATTATCCTTTCTCCTTTGAATTACTTGCACACTTGTGTCAAAATCATTTGTGGATGTGCAGGGAACAGAGAAGGACTGAGGATGCAAAGACCTAAGTATCTCAGGGGGTTTCACCATCCACATACCCCAGGAGGTGGTAGCAGGAGCAGGGTCTACATCAGGGAACAGCAGCTGGAGCTGGAGAAACCCTTTGAGAATAGCAAGTACTGACTTACAAAAACACGGGACATCCTGGCCACCAGGCTAAGCCCTTACAAGACCACCAACTACAGGTGTGGTTGAAGGATCGCTATACCAAATCCTCCAGACAGCAGCTACAGCAACAACTTCAGCTACTGCTGAGACAGCAAAACAGGCTGGAGCATGCGGGGTCATCATCCATGTGCCCTGGAGCCTTGGCTTCTGCTGGACTCTACTGGGGTGAAGAAGCAAGAGGGGACCTGTTTCTGTACACCCCACTTCCCTGCTTATTGGGAATCTTTGCAGCAGTAGAACCTCTACTTTCCAGCCAGGGCTTGGCCTGAGCGGCCCCAGTGCATGGCTCCCAGCCTTAGTCAGTCCCCAGGACACCTATGCCTCAGACTTCTTGCCAGACCCTGTATTATTCCCTGACTTCACAGGGCTCCTTTCTCCCCAAAAACCCTTTTGGAGGGCCCTCCATCTCCCTTACAATTCGGGGTACCAAGAGAATGATGGCTTTGTGGACAAGCAAACCTCCAGCACCAGATCATTACTGAATTTATAGAAGACTATGTGTTTGCAAGCATCCTGCTGTTGTTGAAGCCATAAATGGTGGGTCTTTACCTCTGGTTACTCTTCTGCAGCTTGAGTGCACCATCATTCATTTATCCAAGCTGGTGGTGAGCATTTTGTGTGTTTTCACTGTGCAGCCATTACAAGTTACTCTGCCATGTATAAAATGTTTTCAAGATGATCGTAGAGCATCTTAGTTTTCTAGAAAGCTAAAATAAAAATTTCTAAAAATTAAAATGTGCTGAAAAATGATGTGGCATATTATAAAGACATAGGAAACAAATATACAGGGCTCCCACTGACGAATCTGGGAGCATGAAAAGAAATAAGAACAATACTGAATTACACATCATTGGAATAAAGAGAAATCATGAATCCTTTCTGATAAAGAAGGGAAAACACACACAGATAGAAAAGACAAAGAAGGAGGCCACTTGCTGTTAGCAGAATACCTAGTGCCTATGGATGTGGAAAGTATTGGAGTCAGAAAATTATCATTTTATAATCATCATATTATCAATGGATGTTAATAAACAGGGAATTTTGGTGAATGCATGATACATGATATGCGCATAGCCTTTCCACAGATTGTTTAATAGTTACAAGGAGGAAAACAGTAATTAGAGAAAGTTGAAATAGGGGGAAAAAAAACAAAAAACAAAAACATGATTGGGTGAACAAAAGTTATAGACCCAACAAGGGACAGAAGGATCTTCTATGCCTTTGGATATTTGGATATGATACCCCATGGTACTCTGAGAAGAACCCATCAATTATGCAATATTCCAACTGAATCGAATCATTAAAAACATATGACAAATGCAAAATTGGAAATTTTCTCTTCAGAAAAAAAAAGGGAAATTATTTTTTTAAAAAATGTCATAAAAACAAAAGAACAGCTATGGAATTTATAAATTAAAGGAGGCCAAAAAGACAAGACAACTAAATGTGTTAACTGACTCTACATCAAACACTCTCCTAGAGGAAAAATTATTGTAAAGGACATTATTGGTTCAAGTGACAAATTGGAAAATGGAAAATAAATTAGATTCAGCTTATATTAGTGTTACATTTACGGAAGTTGGTAAAAGTATTTGATTGTATAAAGAAATATTAGCACTCTTATAAAAGGTATACTGAAGTAACTAGTAAAAGGGGATGATGAGAGAGAAAGAGAGAGAAAGACAGAGAGAGAGAGAGAGAGAGAGAGAGAGAATAGAGATTTGAGCCAATGGAGGGATATATGTATATATATATATCCCTATCTATCATCTATCTATCATTTATCTATCTATCTCTGTATCTATCTTCATCAAATGATGAAGCAGATGGATTAAATATTAATAATAAATAAATCTAAATAAAGGGCATGCAGGTGTTTTATATTCTTATTCTTGCAACTTTGTGTGTGTTCAAAGTTGTTCCCAAATAAAAAAGTTTTTAAAAATTAAACACTTTCCCTCCTTTAGTTGCCTAAATCAATAAAAATGAGCCCTGAAAATATTGTTAGCCATTGACTTTCCTGTTCTGTGCTTTGCTGGCCTCATAATGTTGTTGTCAGGATTAAAAACATTATAAATGCAAGATACCTAGAGAATGCCTGGCAGGTAGTAAGCACTCAATATATATGAGCTTCCATTGAGTGATTGTTGTGGTGGTCATGGTCATAGCGGTGGTCATTACCACCCTCATTATCACAGAGGAAAGCCCAAGAATCAAGGGCTCCATGACACATCTCAGACTGAGGCCAATTGTCTGGATTCCCACTTCTGCTGTTTTCCACTGAATTGCATTTCTTGATTTGAGTTTGACCTAATATTGCTAGTGGCAGACCCTGATTTGATGGAAGGTAAATTTCAACCTTTGTTTCCCAGCCTTTTTTGTAGAGACAAGCAATGATAAGCAGTACAGTTGACCCTTGAATAACACAGTGAGGGTATTTAGGGATGCCGACCATTCACGCAGTGGAAAATCTACGTATAACTTAAGCCATCCCTCTGCATACATAGAATCCCACCAGAAGAAGGAAAATACTACTTTTTAATGGCAGGTTCTCTTCTGGCTTTTCAGATGGGTTGGTTTTACACTCTGAAATCACAGTGAATAGCTCAGAGCTTAGCAATGAAACTTGCTAATAGCATTTAAACTACACACCCTGAAAAGTCTCCTTTGTGTCTGATAGAGTTTTGCAAATTCTTGTGGCAATTTTTGAAAAGTCTATAATTTATGGTTAACCCTTTATACTTTACAAAGTGTTTTCAGGTGCACTTTAAGTTGTTTACTCATAGTCCAGGGCTTTTCTCATACTTGGCATTGGATTAATGTTTAAAGGAAATCTAGGTTATATTTGAACTCGGGTTCTGCCTCTCATTCCACTATGACATGGAATCCCTAATTTTGAAAGTAGTTTATTAGTTAACACCGTTATAATTGATTGTTATAAATCCAAATCTGCTTTTAACAGATCTCTGGAATAAATGTTTTGAACTGGCTTCTAGGGAAGATCCTATCCTGCCTGAGGGAATCACTTGAAAAGTTTTAACTTAGGGACTCATCAATTAGATTTCATGCTGAAGACATAGGGGCTTAAAGGGAAAAAAACACCAAAAAACAAAAACTCAGTTGTAGATATAAAATATTCAGTGGAGATCTCTTTTTGTTGTTGTTTAATTTGGTGTTTATGAAGGAAGCACTTGTCTCTTATCTAAAGCTGATCCCATCTCCTTTATTTGATTGATTGTTAAATCTATTGATGAGTGAGCCATTCAGTCAGAATCCCCAGCAGCAAGGTCAGGGGACTGATTCCTCAGCTGGGAGGCTGGGGTCTTTGTGGAGAAACCTCCTCCCTGCACGAGCGTTTTGAGTATGCAGAACACATCATCTCAGCCTGGAGCTGGCAGTGAGTGCACACATGCACACACACACACACACACACACACACACACACACACACACACACACACACCAGCGCTTTCCCTTCAAGTGAGGCGGCGTTAGCAACTGCAGTCTCAGCTTCTTTGGCTGAGGAACCAGTGGCCACTGCCTGATTTATTGGAGGAGCACTGGAGCCCAGTTTCTAAGGGACCCGGTAACACGCTGCTGTCACAGCCAGTGGCAGACAGCCACTACTCCCCCGCTGCTTCCCAGCCCTGGCAAGAGGGCACCCTCTTCCAAAAGCCAGTTCGCCTAGGGAGGAGGTTGCTCCTGCTAAAGGTAAGACTGCTTCCTAGTCGCCCGTTTTCCTAACGTGTCAGCTACCTCACAATCCACTTTCAGGTAGGTGCTTGCAATTTCTTGTTTTAGGTGTGGGAAAACCTTCTCAATCATAGCAATTACTTTAACTGACAAAGTCTTTTTCACTCTAGGAAGCAGAACGATAAGGGTTTGATAGTTTAGCAATTATGCTTTTGATTAAAGTTTTGATGCAGATGGTAACTCTACTTCTCTCCCCACCCCTACTAATATTCTGCCTATGAAACTCAGCCTCAGCTTGTGATTCATCACCAGCCCCACATTTAGCATTTGTGTGTTTCTAACCTTGTGAGTTAGTTGACATTGTTATGCAACTCTGCATGTGTAAATTAAACACCTTAACGATTCTCTTCTTAATCTGTGAAAAACATGCCTTCGTTTTCTAAAATAAAAGCCAAGTGCTTTAAACTCTTCCTCAGCATTTAACATTTAGTGATATAGACAGGAGTGAAAGTTGCTGAATCACAGAAGTTTAATATTCATGCAAATCGCTGTATTTCTCAGAGAAAGCCAGGAAGTATATGTCTTTTCATCTTTTTGAGCTCTTATACATATCTGGATAATGTGGATTTGATGAGGGGAAGTTTTTGATTGAGATAAGTCTGTTGTGGGAAGTTGGATAAACTAATTATTTGAATTGGTAAAGAATTAACTGGAGGGGATTTCTTTTGCTAAAGTAAGCTGGGTTCTAGGATTCCATTTGCTGGGTTCTTAGCTAACAAATCTATCTTCTTTAAACTCCAAAACCAACAAGCAAGCAAACAAACAAAAACCCCAAAACTCAAAAACAAAAACACTATATAGTTTGTTAATTTAAGTCTTTTTGCCTTAGTGACATTCATGTGCATATGTTATTTTGCCCCTAACATGTCTTGACTATATATGTGTTCTTAGCCAAAATTCTAAGAGAAGTTAATAGGGAAAAATTTCAGCAACTTTCAAAATCCCCATCCTTTAATATTCATTTTAATTATTTCACACACATCACCTCACAAGAAGTTGTATGAGAGCATAATGGCCACTATTTAGCCAATTGAGTTGAAATGATCATAAGGAAAATAACCTTTAGAAGGCATGCATCCTATGTACAAGTCAGGCTCATTATCCCCGAGTTCAAAAGTGAGGTTTTATTGACTATGTTCCCCTTCCCCTTTTTATTGTGATAAGTTTACATGGTGACAGGTGATTACTAGAATTAGTGGCATGATCACATTGTAAAGTGTAAAAATGTAGAATCACTATATTGTACACCTGAAAATAATATAACCAATATAATATTGCATACCAACTATACTTAAATAATTTTTTTAAAAGTGGGGTTTTAAAGGAGTTTGTGGTATGCAGCATACTAATCAGAAATGCAGGTTTTTTTGTGACTCTTTTTACATATAAGCAGGAGTTTGTATATGTGCTGCACTTGTAACACTTCGTGTCTCTTTTCATCACCATCCTGGGAAGTGCCTCGAAGTCACAGTCTGTCTTGATGGCATGTCTGCCTTGATATGGATGTCCTCAGTTCTGAGGTGGGAACAGGGCACATGAGTTTAGGCAGATCTAGATTTACACTTGAAAGTCAAGGCATCACGTGGGGTCAGGAATTTCTAAGCACAGCTAGCCAGGTACCTTCTACTGTAATGACTCTAGGGATCCCTTGAACAAAAAGCCCATGTGTGTGAGTCTTCTGCTGCCTCTTTGGAAGGTAGAGGCAAAAGAAAAGAGTTGCTTTCTTCACTTGTTCATGTTTAATACAACCGATTCTTACGCAGTGCTCAATCAAGACTTGCAATCCATGACAAATATTTAACATATATTTTCTGTCATTGCTTTCAGATCCCATAATATCTATGGTTTCTGCAATAGCTGCTCTTCAACTAATTTGGCAAAATAGAATTCTGTAGTTTGTTATGCAGTAACAAATACACCAAGAAAACACACCTTTACTTTTTGTTCCTTCACACTTTGATTCCTGTTTGAACTTGGGATAAGACTGTTCATATTACTTTCTCCATGGTGCTCTGGCAGCTCAGGGCTCAGTCCCAGGTATTGTTTTTACTCCTAGTAAAAATCAGGAGATCACAAGCAGCAAGGGAGATAGAGGGCACATCATCCTTTTTTCCTCTTGGATGGGTGGTGGGTACTTGGAATGAAATCTTGGAGAGAGAGAGAGAGAGAGAGAGAGAGAGAGAGAGAGAGAGAGAACACTCTTTTTGTTTTTCTTTTGTCAGTCACGACCATTCAGCAAGCACCATAAGAAATACAAAGATGTGATCTTAACCAGCCTTCTGTGGAGGTGAAAGTAATTTAATTTGGTAGCTGAGCTAGCTTTCCCATTCTTGGTCTCCCTCACTCCGTGTCCCTAAAGTAGATGTGTGAGGCAGGTAAGGAGTTAGCCATTGCTTGCATCTATGGATTGCCATTCAAAGCTGTCTTGGCTGAGAGGGAATCAATTTCATGTTATTTGGATCCAGAGGTGATGACTCCTCTGTCATTATGCTGGCTGCTAGTCACCAGCCTTCTTAATTTTGATACACATATTTTTTTCCTCTATATCTGATAGCCTTTCCTGGGTAGCTTGGTGTTTTTTTGTTGTTGTTGTTGTTTGTTTGTTTGTTTTTTGAAATAAAGACAAGGAATGAACACTGTGGATTAAATCAAAGAAGTAGATTAATGAGTTAATGTTCAATACTGTTAGATCACACACATTTTAATTCTCAGCCATCAATGGAGTAAGGCTTTTGGTGCAATCCGCAGACATTTCTACACATTCACGATGACTTTACAGACCTATTTGGACCAAGGCAAAAGGAAGAGAGGAAAAAATAAAGTACAAGCAAAGTGTATAAGCATTCATGAAATGCAAACAGGTGCTGAATACTGAGAAAACCATGTAGTTATACTCACAAGCTGCTTTTCCCCAAATTGTGCTAGATTATACACTAGCCCTAACAATGGCATATTGTACGCACCCTTCAGGGCTGCACTGAGTGATAGCTGTAAATTAGAATGAAGAGAAGAAAGTGCTCTACAGTTTCAATATTGAGGAGAATTAAGATCCAGATGGTAAAGCTTTTTAGAGCAATACATTGGATGGTGTTACAAGCGTCTGTGGCTACTGCCCTATTATATTCTCTCTGCTAAAATGCGGTTTGATGGAGGAACTGATTGCTAAGAGGCATCTTGTAAACCTAGGAAAATGAACGTCCTTTCCATAGTAAATTTCCCATCTTTGCTGGGTTATTTTTATTTCCCTAATTCTTAAGGTTTTCTTCTAATCCCAAATTCAATCAAAAGTAGATAATGTGATTGTTTTAATTTTAGGTAGTGTTTTCTTTTCTCTCTCTCATTGTTGTTTTTCAACCTGAGTATTTTCCTCACATTATGAATGCATTTGAAAAGTGTATGAGACTGCTTGGAAATGGACTCAGAATGGTTATTAGACAGGTTTCCATCTGGCTTCCTAAATGTCTCTAGTCCAAGACCAATTCTTCTAATTATCCTGTCTCTACAAAGACAATTCTTATAAGAACTAATGGGGAGGGGGATAGCTCAGGTGTTTCATTGTTCAAGACATTAGGTTTGCTTTGAAGGGATAATTTTTCTCCTTTCTGTCCTCTAGTGAGAATCTCATTGCTTCCAACCTCTGGGGCCACAGTGGCGTCTCCGCTCAGGCATAGATATAGAGAGTGAGCCACCTTGCGGTGATGAAGAGGAACTGATACTTTTAGCTGAGCTTTCCACTACGTTACTGGACAGGGCATTGCTGGTTTCTGTTATATTTCAAAGAGGTGTTGGTTTTGTGAAAGCTTCCTTTAATCTTATTTTCTGCTTTTCAAATCAACTGTTTAGTTTCTAGTACAAGATTTTTCACTTAATGACATTTTTTTCTAACCTGTTATGACACATCTCTTTCACCTCAAATTTTTGTTTCTTGTGTACATATATTTATAAAATGTTATGCTGTTTTTCATGTATTTAATAATACATATTTATACATATGTTGTATATATTAAAGTATC
This sequence comes from Rhinolophus sinicus, assembly GCF_036562045.2. Lineage (NCBI taxonomy): Eukaryota > Metazoa > Chordata > Mammalia > Chiroptera > Rhinolophidae > Rhinolophus > Rhinolophus sinicus. The sequence continues at coordinate 113,080,422 of NC_133756.1, forward strand.
AAGATACATCAATAAAGAGTAAAACTTCATACAGAAAGCAATGAAATTATGTTTCCTCAGGGTATTTATTCTGCATTTTGAATAGCCTATATATAAGAGTAGTTTGATATGTCTACATGTTTGTGCTTAAGGAAATATTTATATATCTATGAACATAAATATATAACTATAATACAAAATATGTATCATATTAATGTATGCATTTTTCTGTACCAAATAGAGTCATGAGGTATCATTTCCTAAGACACATTAGGTGTCTTTTTAAGACTAATCTAGCTAATCAATTACCAAGTCTGCAAGAGCCCAGGACTTATTTCTTTATCCCTTTTCAACGTTCCTTTTCTCTGTACTGCAGATCAGCAGTGACATTAGTAGAGGAGGCATCTCTTGACAGGAAAGAACTCTTTGCAAGGGCTGTGGCTGAGGGCATGCCTTTGAGAAATGGAGTTCTCTAAATATATATAGCAAGTGTGAAGATACTGTATAATAAAGGAAGTGATTATTCCAGGTAGTTATTTCTAATTTAGAAGAATTGGGAGCAGGTGGGAGAAATCCAATTAAACCAAGATTTGTTTTAATTGCATTTACTCTGATCAAAAAGAAAAACAAATTTGAAAAGTTGAATAACAGGTAATTTGTTTAATTCTTTAATTAATTATTTAATAGTTACACTATTTAGAGAACACTGACTAGAATCAAGTGTGTAGATTTGCTTTGTAGGTCTTGAAGTCAGTTTCCTTCTAGGTAGCCCCCATCTTATCCACGCTGTTCTTCAACTGCACTCATTTATTTGGTCCTATAGCCAGTATAAACTGATAACTCTCTGTATGCATTTAAAAAAATAGTACAGAGACATTGTTTTGAAAGTTTTTCTTCCACGTAAGTTATCTGCAGCTTGAAGTATGAATACAATCAGAAATTAGTAATTCTTGAGTGAAACTCAAGAAGTTGTCATGTAATGTTCTACTTGTTTGAGATCTAAATGGTGAAAAGAAGTTCATATGTCTCATTCCATTTATTGTCCCTGAAGTAGAATCAAGTATAATAAAATCGTTCTATTTATTAAGGGTCAGCTCCCATGTCATTGTGAGGAAATATAAAAAATATATTAATATAGTTTTAATATAACAGGTACTAATCTTGAATATTCGAACCTTTAGAAAATTCCCCGTAAATGTTAGGTGTTACTGAAAATTATTAGAAAGTTTATGATTCATCTATTCATTTTAATTTGAGACTTTCCTCATGTGTGTCAGTAATGGGAAGTACAATTTTGATTAGAATTCAGTTTAATTTTCATAAGCGAATGTTCCTCTCTTTGTAAGTCTCTTAACTAGAACTCAGTGAGATGGGTTACTAGGTACACACAGATCTGTAATCATTTAAGTATATTTTAAATTGATGGCTAATAAGCAACATGATATTCCCTCATAAAAAAAAAAGGGAAAAAACAGGAGCCTTTTATTTTACATGACTTTATTTTAAAATATGAAGTATTAAAGAATGTAACTTTTTCCCTTTTAGTTTTGAGTTTAAGGATCTAAAAATCCCTAGTCAGTATTCGCTCTCTGAATTATGATGCTTTTGGTTAATTATTTTTCACAATGACCTTTGAATGTATGTAAATTAGACTTTTGATGAACTGGAATATTTTATAGATTCTCTGCATAAATCATACCAGGTTAAAAAAAAAAAATCAACCTGTTTAAGGAGCAGGATATTTTTGGACCTTCCTCATTTGCTGCAAAGACTGAGGACACCTCAATGCTGCTGCCTACAAGTATATGCCTTCAGGGGCAGGCAGCCTGCAGATTTTTCACAAAGGCATATTCCTCAGTTTATTCTTAGTTTTAAAGAAAACTTATTATGTGAAGAAAACTTATATGTCAATTGAAGCTGTGAAGGAGCAGGGTATGGCCATATAAAATCCAGTTTTCTAGGTTAGTTTTCCAAGGTAATGATTTTTTTAATGAATATACTGATATATTGGCTTCCATAATAATATGTATTATTATCATTATTATTTAACTAGAAGCAATAATTTAGAAAATTATTCTACTCTTTTATCTATACAGTAATTTAAATTAAAGCATTCTTAAAGTAATTATAAATTGTCTTATTGAATTCTCAAGTAATCAGATAATGCTTAATCATTCTAAATAAAATGTCATTTAGAATATCTCAATTGTCTTACATACTGTGGCAATAAAGACTGACTATTTCTATATTAATTTTTCAAATGCCCAGCAACATTGTCTGTATCTTATACTCATGATTTTCTTTAATTTAAGCTAAAAGTTTACAATCCATTATTTGTTCGCCATAATGACTAATTTTTTGATCTTCCACTATTATCACTTTTTTGAATCCTTTACTATTCTCCTTAAGTGTAACAACAACAACAACAACAACAACAACAAAACCAATATTCCCAATATGGAAAGGAAAATAATATGCCCAATACTGCTTCACAGTCTAAGTATTTTTCATTAAAATGATTGGCTATAAAATAGTTGCTTGGTAAGCCCAAATAACAGTCTTCACTTGAGGGGATTTTGTATTAATAGCTTTCTTAGCAGGCTCAGGCATGCCTGCTGAATGGTACACTGGGTATTTTTTTGATTCAAGGGATCTGATGTAGGCTATCTAAAGAAGTACTAAGTCTCTAGCTCAGGACTTGAGAAATAAAGATTTTCAATTAAGGAGAACCAGGAAATGCCATACCAGTTCATACACACACCAATTTGCATGTGTGTGTCCATTTTAAAACTCCAGAGTATTATCTCGTATACAGGGATGAGAATCTCACATGTCATTCTTTCTAATTTCATTGACCACCTTGGCCACATTGTCCAGGTTTTCTTATGCTCACCACAGATTTCACATCTATAGTAAAGTGTGACTGATGTGTCTCAGATCTCCTGAACTCCTCTTACTTTTGTTCTTTCCCCCAGCTAATTGCATACATCCTTCAGCCACAGCTATAGGCAAAAAAGAAAAACTGTGAAGCGCATTAAAAGGACACCCTCTCCCACCTAAAGAGACACATCAGCTATTCTCATTTACCTTTAACAAAGATATGGAGGAAAAAAAAATTAGTAACAATTATTATTTTGTCTTTGTTATCACTGAGAAAAATCACTTATCAATATTTAAAATCTTTTTAAAATAAGTTTCTGCCTTATAATTTAGAGGTAAATAAGAATAGGAATAACTTTCTCATGCATCTAGCCATTTACTACGTACACAACTTTTACAGACTTTTATGTGTTACGTCTCCTCTGCAAATTTCTTGGGGTTCAGTGCTACTATACATAGACAGTGTTACCACAACTTTCACAATGATAGAAATTATCTGATGTGCTTTTTTTAAAAAATAATATCTTTCCATAACCCTCCATGGAGAGCATTCTCATTTAGCGTTTCTGGGATGATGTACAAGAGTTAACATTTTTACTTGATAATTTGTATAATCACAGTCACACAAGGTTGGCAAACATTGAGATACCTCTTGGTTCCACTGTGATATGCATAGAGTAGCCACTTCATTTTTTTAAAAACGTAACTAAATTTCATCTTATTAGACCCTATTTGCTGAGACATTTTGAAACCTTGAATGTGTGATTCTACTGAATTAGCTGAGCAACTCAGCCCTGTGTCATCAATTAATTTAATAAGTGAGCCTCTGTGTCTTCTGCATTTGCATCTGTGGTTTTGAACAAGATTCAGTTCAACAACCTGCTAGAATTTCCCATCTAATTTGGCATTAAACCAATAGTTCACATTAATTGTTGTCAGTGTTTAAACTACAAATCCATCTAACTGTTCATCTTTCATTCTACTGTGTTTCCCCGAAAATAAGACCGGGTCTTACATTAATTTTTGCTCTAAAAGACGCATTACGGTGTATTTTCAGGGGATGTCTTGTTTTTTCATACACAACAATCTACATTTATTCAAATGCAGTCAGTCATCTTCTTCTGGAACACCATTATGAGGTACTAAATGAGTCCATCTGGCTCACGATCATACCTGGGGCTTATTTTCTGGGTAGGTCTTATTTTTTGGGAAACACGGTGCTTCAAGCTTTTCATTTTGTTGGTAAGTATCTATCTCAATTGAGACTTCATCAAAGTTTACTGAAATTATTCTTAACATAACTCCTTAGTACAGTATTCCACTTCAAAAAATATGTTGGCATGACTTCTTATAAACCCATGTAAGCTTCCAATAATCACTACATCTTTTTGGAAATCTTTATGGACTCTATCCATCATGATCCATTACAGAATTTTGTTGGGTGGATGATAAATTTGTAAATTACTTTCCCTCATCACCAGTCTTTAGAAGACTCTCCCACTCTCTAGAATTTTTTGAATACCATATTTTGCCATGTATAATGCACACCTTGTGGCCCAAATTTGTGAGGGAAAATAAGGATGCACATTATACATGGGTAGTGCTGATTCCGTATCTATATAAATGTTTTTAATCTTTTATTTATGCTTATGAGTTAAAAGTGTAACTCTAGAAATCAATAACGATATCCATATGCAAAATAGTATCCTGGAATATGGAATCGGTTTTGTTGAATTTATGATGAACTTGCAACGACATAGAGTTTTTGGCCTTCTATGGTGCTTAAATATCGTAAATTTGTTACCGGTACATAAAACTTATTGTATCTTGTATCTGTTCTTGTGTTTTGTAATTATTTGTTACATAAAATTTCTTGTACCATATTCGGTTTAAAAATAAATGCTAAAGTTCCTTTATAATACAAAAAAACAAGTACCTAAATGCAAACAAATAAGAAGTGATTTAAAAAATTAAAATTAAAGATGTTTTTCCTGAAAGTTTGGGCCAAAAACATGGCTATGCATTACACACGACAAAATATGGTTAATTACTAAGAGCAGTTTTACTGTCACCCCTAACAATCACCTTTCCTCAGATACGTGTTCTGTAACTGTGTTCCTTCTTATTGGTTTAAATCCTCACTGGCCTACATTTATGTTACCATTTACAACATGAATGAATGCTTACTTTTTTTCCTTGAAAATAAAAATGTGTTGGGTAATTTGACTTCTCTCAATTTGTATTAAAATTTATATTATTGGCCCAAGGCAGTGAATCCATCTCTTCCATATTTTTGCTTTTTATTGCAAACATGCCTAAGTTAGCTTTTTCTATAATCTGTAGCTTTTTTAGGTATCTCGTCTCAGTCTAGTTTTTAGCTTTGATGAAAAAAATATATATAGGTATTTAATCTGTTTAAATGTTGTTTTATGCCAGAATCTGCATGAGTATGAAAAATTGGACTTATGCCATCAAGCATAAGTCCTTCGAGCATTTGACCTGACATTCATTCAAGACCACAGAAGAAATAGCTCTAAGAAGTCTTGATATGAATACTATGTTTGATGAATATAGTATTATTTTATGCAACTTTAGGGGTATTATATTACTGCTAGAGCAGTAAGTTCAAAACGACTCATTTTTGCCTCTAAAGTTTTGCATTTGTTTTGTTCTCTGCTACATCCCCACTGTCTCAAAAAATTATTGGCCAAAACAAACCCCCTCCCCCATCTATTTTGTTGTATTTGATAGTAGGTGAGACAATAAAGAAGATAAGTAAAAAAAAGGAAAAAAATTGCTTTTGAGAGTGCATTTAAGAAGACATCTGGAGACATGCTCAGAATTGGTCAGGAAAGAAAAAAAACATTGAAAGGTGAAATCATAATCATTCACAAAATAGTGAAAATCACACTATATTGCCAGTAGGAAAAAGTTACATTTTGTGAATTGTGTTTTTAAAATAAAATCGTCTGAGTGAGAGGTAGCTAGTATTTAGATTCATTAAAAAAAAATGCAATCTAGAATCCTCCTCCTCCCCTTCTCTTCCTCCTTTTTGAGAATAGAGAGAGGATGAATGCAGGACAAATAGGAGGAGGGCAAAGATATATTGCAAGAGGTGGGCAAGTATCAAAACGTGGAGAAATTCTATCTTGTACTAAGAATGTTTGGTGAATTTTTAAGCTGCAAAGGAACACACTGTTTAAAGATATCTCAAAGCAATAATGGACCATGGCAGCATTAATTGCAAAGATGGCAAACATACCACTCTTCCAAAAATGTATCTTCTTACAATCACTGTCTGTGCAAGTGATACATTATTCTACTGTTTCTCAATACTAAGTTATACTAATAACATTCCACTTTTGTTCAGATTCTAAAATTTGGATAGTGGTGTATACTACTTCTCATGGCTGTCCTGCTCTTTATATCATGACTTTTTAAAACAAATATTATTAAAATTAAAATCAAGTAACATAAAATATAAAATGTAATATATTTTAGAAGACCTAAATGAGTTGAGGTTGAAAAAGTAGAGGAAGAGATTTAAAAAATAATTCAATTTTTACTTTTCTAGATTGGCTAAAAGTTCCTGTTTCTCAGAAATTTGGCAATGTCTCTGTTGACACATATGTATTGGGTTATCAAGTTGACTAAATAACTTGCTTGCTCTTATATATAAAGGATTTCATGTCTGCATTCTCTCTCTCTCTCTCTCTCTCTCTCTCTCTTTCTCCATTTGTTTGTTTCTCTCTGTCTCTTATTTTTTCCCTTAAAAGGAAAAAAAAAAAAAAATTCTAATTGAGTAGAAAAAATTGCACTCAGAATCTGACCTGGCTGTGAATTCTGGATCCCTCCTTCACTTGAAGCATGACTTTGAAAAGTCACTAAAGGTTCTTGGTATCCATTTCCTTATTTCCTTACCTACAAAATCAGGTGATATTTATGTCTTAAATTTGCTCTAAAAACGAAATGAAATAGTATGTTAATATAATTAATCATCTAACTGAAATATCAAAAATATATTCAATTAATTGACCTAGTATCCTAGCTATTTTGTTGTGCATAAGATATACATAGAGGTTTTGTTCAAATATAAATTGTTGGACCCCAGGTTGAAATTTTCTGATTCAGTGGGTCTAGGTGGGACCCAATAATTTGCATTTTAACTAGTTCTCAAATGATGAGGACGATGATGAGGAGGATGCTGATGATGGTCTGGAGCTAGACTTTAAGAACCACTTCTTTAGGCCAACTCCCTTACCAGGGATGGTTAGTGGCAGTAGAAATTTACATAGCAAGTTTAGCATCAAGTGAGGTCTGAAATATTGTTATGACACAATACCTAGTCCACTGTTCTCTTCCATCACATCAGTGTTTCGAATAGTATATTCTCCAGAACACTACTTGTATCCACTAGGAAGTACATATGCACATAGTAAATAAGTTATTTACTTTGTTTGCGATAGCATTTGATCAGAATACCTGTTTCTTTATTTTTAACTGTCATGATTAATAAAGCCTCTATCTACTAAGCCTTTAATTGCTAATTTTTACAAATCTTTACATAGGTAATTTTCTTTTTACTTTATTTGCTTTATAATCCGTTCCATTGGCATTCTTCCAAATTGATTTTAATTGCTGCATTTTCTTACCAGAGCTTCTCTCTCAGGGTTACAACCATAGTTAGGACCTGCTGAAATTGATCTGTTTCTTACTGAGAATACTTACTTTGCAACACAATAGTATGTATTTGCTTCCAAATGTCCTCATATCTTGTTAATGTATGAAATCACTGTCAACAGGAGGGCTTCAGTTGACAGAAAGAAAATCAGATTGGGAATTAGTGTTTTTTTTTCATTGTTGTTTTAAGATTTCTGTATCTGGGCTTTAATACCTTAATTCAAGCAAGACACTACATGAATATCAATCAATGGACTGAAACATGATTAGTATGACATGCCAAAAGGTAAGATAATTTGAAACCGAAGTAGAGTTATTGTAGGTAAGACAAGTATTCACTATTTGGCTTTTAACGAACTAAACTTGCTCTAGGCCAAAAAGGAAAACAAACTATAAATGACTCAGAAAAGATGCAGCTTCTGTTAGAATTTGTACCTAGATAAAGAGAGAAGGCAAATATTAGGATGGTGCAAAAGTAATTGCGAGTTTTGCAATTATTTTTAACCTTTTAAACCGTAATTACTTTTGCACCAACCTAATAGATCTACATTTCCCTAGATAGAAAGACAAGAAGACAGCCTCCAGGATTTGGTCAAGCCAATGAGAAAAAGTCCTGAAACATTTGCACATGCTGAGCTGGATAATGGAAAGCATGCAACTTTTGCAGGGAGACAGATCAACGCATGAATGATGTTTCCCAATTTATTTGTCTGTGACCTAGGAAAAATTATTTAGTCTCTTGAAATCTCAGTTTTCTCATCTGTAAATAAGGGTGTGAATAACACTTTTTCTTTTTCTTGCTAAATTATACTGAGGATAGGTCCTGTGAATGCAGGAGGGCGTCTGTCTGGTATTATCTTGGGTACTCCTAAAATTAGTCAAAGCAAAGAATGCTGGATATTAAGCCCTTTTATCCTTCAACTTTATCCCACAGAGATAACGGTATCAGTTTAAGATGGATAAACACATTAAAATGCTAATTATGCTTATAAAAGCTATCATTGCATTCTTTTTTTAATTGAGTCTGATAATTAACCAAAAGCTATGTTACAGGTTTTAGGAAAGTAAAGTCTATTTTGTCATAATTCAAGGTCACTTAAATATAATTTTCTTTCCTCCATCCAGATTTTGTGTTGTTCCAACGGTTAAATAGACAATCTAACACATAAAATATCTTAGATCAGAGAAAAATAGGGAACACTATGACAGACATTGATAGCTTTATTAGATTACATAACTTTAAGAAAAAAACACAGTTTAAGTAAGATGTTGCTTCTGTTTCACTCTGTGTCTCTGTTGCCTTTTTTATTCTCCACTAGTTAATTTTCAGAATACTGGATGTCAAATCAGAGCAAGTAGCATTGATGGATTGGTTTAGCCCCACAAAGGTTTATTGCAAATTGTTCACCTTCTTTGCAGAGGATGGGATCTTGACTCTATTGCTTGGTCCCTGTGTGCACTAAAGCTCTAGGACATCTGCTTGATGTCTGTGTCCTGCCCACGCCGCTACTTGACTCCAGATAGGAACATCTTTGTTGGCAACTGGGCCTCATTACACACCCACACACTTCCCCTGAACAGTGCTCCAGGACTAACTCTGAAAGATTAAGTGCCTATTTATTTCTACAATGTTTCAAGACCAAACATCGTAGGAAGAAGACAGAGGCATAATGTCACCCTGTGAGAAAAACACAATTGCTATGAAACTTTCTGAGAGATTTTAGAATTTAACACCGAGTGGCCTGTGGACTCAAAGTAAAATTTTTATGGTATAAATTAGATCATATGACCCTTTCACTTAAAATCCTTTAATGGTATTCAGGTGGAAGCCCAAGCTCTTTAGGGTTTATCCATTTCTCTATGGTCCATCTGGTTTGCTGTCTTTCAGGTTTATATACAACCTCTTTCCCAGGAGCAGCTATGCTCCAGCCACAGGGAATTGCTCACATTTCTCCCCAGGCCATGACCTCTTGTCTCTGAACCTATGGTGCATGTTCCTTCTTATTGCCCAACTTTTCATTTAAAACTTCCTTAAACATCATCATCTATTGGAAGCATTCTCTGACAACATCTTCATAGATTAGGTACCTTTGTCTCTCCTTGTTTCTTTCATAGTACATAACACTTGTCTCTTTACCTATAATCCTAGAGGCTTCTAGAGACCTAACATGGCCTAATACCACTAATTTATGAGGGTCAACTAATAGTAGTATGAGAATTCCATTTCATTGACCTCTCTGTCCCTGGAGCCTATCATGGTATTGTGAACATAGGAAGGGCTCAATAAATGTTCAAAAAGAAAAAATATCCCACTCATCCAACATGAAGAATATCTATCATAAAAAGCCACTTATCCCGTCTAAACATTTGAGAATGTCCCCCCGCCCCCCCACAAACATACACACACACTGTGACATCGTTACTCCAAACTTCAAGTCATTCTCACTATTAAAGAATGATATATTGAAAAGGCAAGGCTGATGCGCCGTCTAGCTTTGTCACTGAGTACTGTATCACTGAATTGGCATACTAAGGGCGTGCTTGGTACCCAGCAACATTATTATTCTCTTAGGAAATTGTAACTGTTACTTCAGAAAAAAGAAACAATCAGATTGGTCAGGAGAAAAGTTAGAATATTTATTGACTTCCTTACATGTACAGTGTGGTTAGAACATTTAGAAAAGTTAGAATATTTATTGACTTCCTTACATGTACAGTGTGGTTTAATATTATTTTTATTAAAAAATATTTGTGAAGGAATCCCGCACTAATTTTAATGTTTAAGGCTTCTAGAGACCTAACATGGCCTAATACCACTAATTTATGAGGTTCAACTAATTATTCACATTTTCTTGCCTCAGTTTGATCTTATTTAGTAAATTAGTACAATAAAACCTGATTCTCAGGGGTTTTGTGAAAAGTAAATTAAATAAAGTGTATGAACACCCATGGAGTAGTTGCTGGCATGTATTAAAAACTTTGTAAGGGCCACCACTGATTACTGATTACCACTTTATTTCTGAGAATTAAAGTTTTAGTCATAAAACTTCGATAACTTTCATGTATTCTTCAATACCAACTCTGCGTTCATATGTAATGATGGCCAGATGAATGAATTTATTGAGTCTGTATATTAAAAATACTGAAAATTATTATGTTTAAATGTGAATATTTATGTGTACACACATATACAATAGTCATAATATTGCATTGGGATTTTATTAAAGTAGATTATACTCTAAGATGATACTTGCTTATTGAGTTTGTTTTCCTAGATGAAATAGTACAGATAATGAAACACAACATATAGTAGAAAAATATCACTCCTCCTTCCCTGAGAGTCCAGGTTATTCCCCTTCTTCTAAGGGTTTTCTGCTTTAAATTTCATGCATTTAAATATAAAGCTATTTTTAAAAATAGCTAACAATACCAGCCTTCAGAAATAAGTTATATCTTAGTTTATCAATTTTTAATATTTTTCTAAGTATTTCTATTTAATTGATACTGTACCATAGATATAATTTAATATGATGCCTTTATTTACTTAATATAATGTAAGCATTATTTTCGTATCTTTAAATGCTCATTCTTTGCTGGTCTCATTTTAATGGTCTGAGGCCATTTTAGTTTAATTATTTCCCTGCTTAGAGAAGCTCCATCTGACCATCTCCCACTTTACCCCTTGCTCTGCAAGACTAGGTTAACTCCCCTAATCATGTGTTTCACAGCACTTATTCTACTTTTAATTATATATGATGTAATTTTACTGCTGTGATTTTAATATAAATTTCAGTTGTTTATGTGATAATTTGTTTAGTGCTTCCCTCACTAGTCTGGAAGTTTCAGAATCTCTGGGACTATTCCTGTCTTCTTTGTCATTGTATCTATAATGCATAAAACAGTAACATGCTACTAGTAGTTTCTTTATAAATGACTGGAAAAAAGTTACTGGAGTTTAGTGGGAATCCATTTGGCTGTCTCAGGCTCATTTGGAAGACAAATAGGGTGGTCCCTCCTGCATCCATTAACAGATGGAACTGAGAAGGAAGTGACCAAAAATATAGCACAATATCTGCAACTCAGATGGTTTTCCCAGCCCAGACCCAAAAATTAACATCTGAAAGTTGAAATAAAAGTAATACCGTGTTTCCCTGAAAATAAGACCTAGCTGGACAATGAGCTCTAATGAGTCTTTAGGAGCAAAAAATTAATATAAGACCCAGTATTATATTAAATTATATTATATTATATTATATTATATTATATTATATTATATTATATTATATATATTATATTATATATATTATATTATATATATTATATATATTACATTATTATATTATATTATATATTATATTATATTATATTATATTATATTATATTATATTATATATATTATATATATTATATTATATTATATTATATTATATTATATTATATTATATTATATTATATTATATTATATAGACCGGGTCTTATAGTAAAATAAGACTGGGTCTTATATTAATTTTTGCTCCAAAAGACACATTAGAGCTGATTGTCCAGCTAGGTCTTATTTTCGGGGAAACACGGTAGTGAAAATGATAAGAGTTGTTTCACTAGATTCTCTGTGGAACATTTGGAGTCTCAGAACCTGGTAAGATTGGTGTCAGTAACGTCAGCTGAGGAGGAAGAGAAGGACAATGATCTTTAGGCCAGAGCCCTTCCTATAAATACCAGGACTCTCAACCCAGATTTTTAACATCAATTTCAACGCTTGTAGTGTTTAACCACATAAGGCTTTTATTTATTTATTTATTGACTTACTTCTCTATTATGGAGAACAAGAAAGATAATTTTGGTGAGATGTTAAATAGTGATAAGCAAATTAGTTCTAGAGCACATGTGAGATGCCATCCTGCTGGCTATCATAAATATTTAAATGAAACAGGAGGGCCTTAAACTTCTATGAAATAAGTGGGAATTCAGGAAATGCTACCTGTGACTCCTAATATGACTTTATTTTTATTTCCCTCATAGTGTGACTTATGAACTACAAGTTATGTGTAAAAAAAAAAAAGTGAAAAAATATTTCTTCTTTGTAAGAGTAGGTGAAATCGAGACTATTGTACATTCAAGAATCATCTGTCACCATCTTCTCCGTTTAGCTTTCCTTGATCCTTGAAAAGTTGTAAGAATCAAATGCCATATTTATCACCTGGCTCATAACAGGTATTTACTGATTTATTTTTATTCATTTTTGTAGTATATTTCACAGTCATGAGCGCTTGATAAATATTTGATGAATTATTTTGATAAGACGTAGAAATAAAATGACCTATAAGTATTATGAGGGTGATATATACTCATAACTCTGATTTTCATTGAATTTCTTTATAATATGTATGTGTAATAAGATAATATCAATCTTGAATTTTGCTTGATATTTTTGATGGATATTTATTTGAGTGTGCATAAAAATGATAACCCACATTACCCACCCTAATAAAATCCCCAATAAAACAAAAAGCATGAGCAACTGAAAGGCAGTGACACTTGCTTGTTCCTTTCTGAACTCCAAACATCTAGAATATGCCAATAGATGGTCAGACTTTTTTTGAGTGAAAGGGCCTTGTTATAATATAATTGCACTGTAGTGAATGATATCCAAAATAATCATAGAAGTTGTAAGTACATCACATCTTCTAAATGAGTTGCTTTCCTGTAGACACATAAGCTATGGTATTCTACATGTAGGTTTCATTGGGCATGAACAATTCTGGAAAGCAGATCCAATTTCAACTTGGAATCATTAGTAACTTGAACTTAATAAAAGAAGTAACTTACTAAATTAACTGCATTTCTTTTCAATTAAATCTGTCATTTAACGTTGACTATTAATTATAAGGAGTTCCAGATTACTTGATAATTGGAGTTACTACAGAAACAAACTGATTTGTAATGGACAGAGTACCGGAGAAATTGGGGCTAGCTGTATTAGACATGATAATGTAGGGAAAGGAGTTTGCACATAAGAAAGAGTCTACTCTGTTTCAGGTATTATGCTGAGTGTCTTCACCCATTTTTTGTACTATCTTTAAACACATTTTCTATGTCTCTATCAATCCTTGGAGGTATCTATTACCTTTCCTTTAAAGATGCCTCTGGTTTTTCCATAGTTTTGGGAAGGTTATATATCTCTCCCAAAAGAGACAAAGGATGGGAAGGAGATTGATGGCCTACTAATGGTAGATAGAATTGGGAAAATGATTGACCTGATTAAATAAAACAACTATTTTATAATAGTAGTAGTCATTTTCCAGAATAAAATTTGAGATGAGGATGAAAATTGCTGTTCTCTAACCTCATCCCCTTGCAGTATGAATTTATTAACAATAGAATAATTACTTTGTGAAAACCAAACTTCTCTTTTAAATCCAAAAACCTATTTTATTATAAAGAAAAATGAAAATCGACCATATGGAACAACATATCACCTGCCTTGGGAGAAATGTGTTTGCTTTGTACTTCAAGCACTTAAAATCACCTGTAAATAACAGGTTGGCATTGTAATAATATTCTCACTTTTTGCATAAGATTGATAAGAAATAAAAACCTACTCTGTCATGTATTGTTTATATGATCCTAGGAAACATTTTAGCCATGTCAAACCTCAATTTCCACATGTGTATGGTGAAATAACAATAATTAGTTCTTGTACTTTGTGAAAACAAATAAATAGAAGTTGTGAAATTTTAAAAAAATAGAAATTATTAAATACTCCTACTATGTGTTTAGTATGCAGGTGCTCCCAAATCGTGGTGGCCATTCTCTCTGTCCTTCTAAAAACAAGTCAGAGAAAATAACAATATATATTCATTTTATAAATAAATAACACTTGCATACCAATGTAAATGATATAGATGGGGACTTGCTGGTGAAGGGGCATATCCACTGGTTTTGGAGAATAAGGAGTAGTTTCAGGGATGAAGTTACATGGATTTGAATAAGGGAAAAGGTCACAAAAATTAGACCTCTACTTGGAAACTAACAGTAAGTGTAATTTTACTGAGTGGTGTCATCAGCCAGTTGGTCCTTTTGCTTTTGTCTATTGCTTCTAATTCTTGGACACAGAATGTGACCTTGATAGACTGAGTTATTTAACTAGAACTTTCCCACTGCTGAATTAGCATAGAATACCCTACTTTTTTTCAGTCTACATCTCTTTTGAGAATTGGTTAATTAGTGTTTGTATATTAGTTAATTAGCATACCAGATTTTTTCCTCAAAGGCCCTATAAAATATAAAGTAATATTTGAGGTAGAACACATCGGCCACACTAGGCAAAGAGTGAGGTACAAAAGACCCCCTAATAACTTGGACATGGGCAAAGTTTTTTCCCAGCAAATCATAGCATGAAGAGCACAGGAGTGGCTAGGTGTTAAGTTAACGAAAAGCACCTTTGTCCTTTTATGGGACAAGCACAGCCAGTTCTTTCCTAGTAGCAGAAAGTGTGTTCTCAAGGAGTGTTTATGCCTGGATGTTAGAAAAGAGACCCTGCAATTGACAAACTCTAATAGAAACAGGAAGGGCTTCAATTATGAGTTGCTGAGAATAACCCTTTGTGCACAGAGACGTGCACTTTCAGCACCATCACTTATTTGAAAGAGAACCATATAAACATGCCAAGAGCAAAAGTCTGCTTTTTCCTGCAGGGGCTTCAGATTATACATGGGAGTGGAGGTTGTGGTTGGTCAACTAAAACATGGAGTATTCATATTAAAATACAAAAAATCCAGTCACTAAATGATTGATTTCTCATTAATAACATTGGGTGGACTTCCCACTTTCTGGCTGAAAGCCACCTTTGATCTTAATAAATCGAATGTCGATGGGAAATGTGGCCAACAATGCATACCTCTTGATTTTTTTGTGGAAGTAAGCTAACTGAAAGTACACAAATTGGCACAAAGAAGATTCACAAAAGTGTCAGTTTAGGTCACTCTCCTTTTTCTTACAACTAATATATGAACATCCAGTCGGCACTCAGTGACTGCTTATTGAGTGAATGGCATATCTGAGCATCACGCAGGTTAACTTGAGGAGGAGCATAATGGCTCAAACTTGAACAGAGCTACATTTGAATCCATTTTTATAAAAGAAGTTTGTCTTATTTTCAGAAGACTAATTTTTGAGTGTATACATTGGAGGAAAGGTAGCATTTCCCTAGTCAGGTTTCAGAATCCCAATACCCAACGTTCATTTATCACTTTTTATTTTCAAAACAGAGAGTACACAGATTCAAAAAAAAAAAAAGTGTGGCTATTTTCTTTTAAGAACCCCCCCCCAAAAAAAAAAAAAAAAGTGTGGCTGTTTTCTTTTAAGAACCGAAAGTATAATATAGAAGATAATTGTCTTTTTAATATACAAAACATATTTGTTTTACAGTTGAAAGAGCAAATGTATTATACTACAGAAGGGTCGGGTATTTTCCCAGGATATCAGCAGGCAAAGAAGCAAGAGAAAGATAACAAACTGGCTCCGCCGTGTTCACTGGTTTACTTTATATTCAGAGAAACCCAATCCTTTTATACCAGTGTCTGATTTACCTACATTATTTACAGTGCCCAGTGCAAAATGAAATGTGGGAACTGACTTTGTTTAAAAATGTAAACCTTTTCCTTTCTTCCAGGGACTCTTTCTTGACTTATCGTGGTGTTCTTTATTTGCCTTTAATGTCACACTCCTTCAGGTAAGGGGTAGTCCTGGAATGTGTGCAGGTCCTCACAGGCTCCCAGGCCCCACTGTGCAAATCGGCTTGTGTGCACCACCCACCAGCTGTCAGGATCCTCCTCCCACCAGCTGTGTCCAGTCAGTGAGCTGTGGATCCAGGCATCTCCCTTTTCTGTGGGTCTGCTGGCCCCCCACCCATGGGGAATGTACCCCCAGGAAGTGATTGCAAACTCTGCCCTGGGGGATGGGCAGAGGGTAACCCACTGGATTATGTGGCCAGCTGAAGGAAGGGAAGGATGCTGCCAACCCTAGCCTGAGACCCTGAGGGTATGCATACCTCAACTTGACTATCTGTGTGCCCATGCCCAGGCCCATGCCAGGGGTGCACGGAAACAGTGGTTATGAGGTGCCATGGACCTAAAATACCATGTGGAAGAGAAGCAGGCACTGGAAAATCCATCTCAGGGAAGGTGTACAGTAGGGACGCTGCCAGGAAGGGTATGTCCTTAAGCCAAGTCTTCAAGCCCCCAGAGCATGCTCCATTGTCCCCATTGGAATTCACAGATTCAAAGATAACTTATAAATAATTTCAAGACAGTGACTACAGAACACTAAATCCAAAAGCAGGACCCCTCTGGGCATGGAGCCCTATATGACTGTTCTGATTGTGCACCCGTGAGGCCGACCCTGGCCAGTGTGCTGCTCAGGCAAAATATGAGAGAGAATAGGTATTGCATCTTGCTGACTGTGAGGTTTATTCCCAGAACTAAATGGCCTTTAGGAAAATGTGAAGCAGGGGGTGGGGTAGAGTGAGGCAGAGCTAATCAACTTTTTTTGATCTCAAGGTTACAACCTTAACCATTCCAAAGCAAAAAGCTTTTACTTAACTCAGAGGCTGCAATGGGAAGGTGGTGGGGCTGCGGCACCTCCCAGATGAGTGCTGGTTTGGTGACTGCTCTGTTGTCCACAGGTCTAAAAATTAGTTGGGGCTGGCCTTAACATATATCCAAAATATAAAGGGATACATCAGAGTCGATGTCTTACAATGACTGAGAAAGGCTTTGCCGATTAGCCATGGCTGGGTCCCAACTCTGTTTTTGTGACTGTCTGATGGACAAGTTTTTCTGTATTTCTAACCTTTAGTTTCCTTATTTGTAAAATGGAAATAGTGCTACCCTTGCAAAATTCTTGGAAAGTTAAATGGACTAACATCTGTGAAAAATGTCTTACCCATTTAGAAAAGTAATGTTTCTTTGCTACTAGTTTTTTTCATTTTTAATTTATTTTTTGCCTTCTTCCTTGAGTCTAGAACAATCAATAATCATGTTATCAGAATTTGTCTGAGCACTAAAACTCAGATTAGAAAGTTTTTATAAATCAAAACCAGCACTCCTCTCAAAAAGTTCTAGGGGATTGTCTCAGACAGCCTGGGATGCTATCATAAAATATCGTAGACTGAGTGGCTTAAGCAACAGACATTTATTTCTCACAGTTCTGGAGGCTGGAAAGTCCAAGATCTAGGTGTGAGAAAATATAGTTCCTGGAGAGGGGAACTTCCTGGCTTACAGATGCAACCTTCTATCTGAGTCTTCACCTGGTGACAAAGAAAGAGCTGGTATCTCTTTGTTTTCTTATGAGGACACTAATATCATCATTACCTCATCTATCTTGTTTCCCTGAAAACAAGACCAGGTCTTATTTTAATTTTTGCTCCAAAAGACACATTAGGGTGTATTTTCAGGGGATGTCTTATTTTTTCATGTACAACAATCCACATTTATTCAAATACAGTCATGCCATCTTCTTCTGGAACATAGTCATAATGTACTAAATGCATCCGTCTGGCTGACAATCTTAACTGGGGCTTATTTTTGAGATAGGTCTTATTTTCAGGGAAAAACGGTAATACTTCCAAAGGCCCCATCTCCAATTACCAAGGAGAGTTTCTATAGTCCAAAGAGCTATTGGTTGCTGTTACATAACTGTCTTCTTTATTAAACAAGAAGCCAATGTAAAGACTATGAAAGTTATCCATCTTAAAACCTATAAACTATGTGTGGACCGAATAAATTATTTTTCTAAGTTCAGTCAATTTGGATTATTCTGATGACTGGCCCCTTTATTAATATATACTATCTACTTAAATTGCAAAGTAGTTGATTTAACTCCAGTTGAAACTGTGTTCAAATCTTGATTATCTATAGAATGAAGCATCCAATGAGTAACATATTGAATATTATTTCAATGTAGCTAAGCAATGAAGAGGATCTTTGAGACTGATGCTTTTGCATGGATAGTCACAAAATCAGCTATTAGTAAGAGAATCTGTGTTATGTCCAGAGAGCTCTTTAGTCATTGACCATTGTTTGTGTATTTCTATTTGGTTTTACTGTCTGATACCAGGAAGTGATTTGACCAATACATTCTTCAGATAAGCAGTTCCAATCAGAAGTAGAACTTCATTTTTTTTTAACTGTCTAATTGTTGAGAAGAAAATGTTATTCAAAAGTACAAATCATGAGTGTAATATTATTTTTCACTTGATATAGACATTAGCTTCCAATTAATCTTTAATCTCCATATAACACAATACAAGTGTGCACATGGCTAATTCAGGAACTATACTAATTGAAAAACAAGGCATCTAGGTACCCCAAAAATAGTATAAAAGGGAACACTGGACTCATCATATTGGCACGAACACAGGAGTGAGTCATTCTGGCAATTAGAAAAATAACCAGACAGATCGATTTAATGAAGATATCACAATAGGATTTGCTGTTGAAATAAGACAGAGGGATATTATTTATTTGACTTTTAAACATATTGGAATCCATTATATTGGATTTACATCAAGGACCATGGAATGGAATTGCAGATTCCTGAAGATGCTTAGTGAGATTAGGCAATGACCTGGTGAGGCAATTTGCAGATGTTTCCTTGATGAATGTTTGCTATTCCTCATTGGGCACAGTATTTCCCTTGGCTGATGCCAAAAACATCAAGATATGTTACTCAGAAAACATCTGTTGCAGTACTGTACCTTGTATACTTAAGATCCAATCTAGATAATTTTTAATGTGTTTATTTTTCAGGGATAATCATGTAATGAAGTAAATGATATTAACGGACAGAAAAGACAGTGAAAATATATTTTATTGAAGTTTGTATGTATAATATAATTCTGCCAGTATACGCAAGCAAATAAAACATCACTATTTTTAAAAAGTGAAAAATTTAAGTGTACTTTCTAATTTAAAAAAATTATTTTTTAAAAAGGAAGAAAAATATCTTATATCTGCATTTCACTAACATAGTAATGAATAACATCACCATGACTGTTATCAAGCCCTAACTTTTGCAAATTTGACAATGAGTACATCAAAACTGATCTTCTCCAATATTCATTATTAGCTAGTATCACCATATCTGATCTGTTAATCTACCTCTGCTTATAGTTAATCAGAAAATATTAATAATTTTTACTAACTTTTGAAAAGCTTCTCTTACATGCTATACATATACATTTATATATATGTACATTTATATATATATATATATATATATATATATATATATGCATGTATATGAAGGGGAGAGAGAGAGAGAGAGAGAGAGAGAGAGAGAGAGAGAATGAGAGAAGAGAATATGGCAGAAATTCCAACAAATATCAGTTTAAAATGAATTCCAGAAATTTCTGTACTCTCTCTGCTGTGTGTTTATTTCTTCACAGTAGGTTCCAGAAACTTTGAATGTCTTTACCATTGAAATAATTTAAACAGAAATAGGTATAAAATCCAAGTGACCATATGAAATGATGTAACTAAAGTAACTCCACGTTGCATTTCTGTGCCTTTATATAATCATTGCGCTGTCATTATTTATTTTGAATCAATTGTTTAATGTAAGAATATGTAGTGCTAGTAGCAATGTTAGGACGTTCCTTTTTTTCTTTGAATTTGTAGTATATTCTTAATAATAATGTGAAGAGATGAGAGATGAGATGTAAAAATTTTGTTGATAAAATTAATAGGCCTAAACACATGTTATGTTCATTATGTCTGTTATCAATGATATTTCATGATAACTGCTGGTGAGAAATAAAAACAAATTACACCATTAGCTACTGTGGATAATATTAAAACATGTACAAACACTACTTCCCTGAGAAAAGTATTTCTTTTTTGGCTTATTTCATGAAATATTTAACTTTTCAAAAAATAAAGTTTGTGTTTTTATAAAAGAATTACATTCACTATGGACTAAAATGTACTGTAATCTAGAATTAAAAGAAAAATCATCCATAATTCTTCTTCTCTTCCCAGAGAAAAATCTGTTGTTAACATTTTGATGTTGGGAAAGCTCTTCTGAAAGATATTAAGCTCAAACATCCAAACAAAGCTCAGACTCAGGGTGGTTCCTTCCTTAGAAAAGAGTGTAATTGGATTGTTCATATTCACATCTGAAGTTCAGAGCATCTTGTTGACTCTGCACTATGTAAGAAATGCCAGTGCAATGGGGTGAAATTTGCCCACCAAACAATAAGCATGGGAAAACAATGCTGTTGTACTCTGCAAATTGTTTTAAAAACCTCGCCATGAGACACAATAGGAAATACCTTTACTAGAAGACAGCGTTCAGTGGAAATGGCAGCAGAAGAAAAATTCTGGGGACGAGAATGCTCTCTGTGACACTATCCATGGCCTTGGAGAATGATGAAGTTGGAAAATTTACCTTGGCAAAACCTACCTTTTCAAAATCTAAATGAGAAAACTAAGGCTCAAAGAAGAGAACGGGTATCCCTCAACTCTTACAGGATGAGACTCTAATAGCTGAACAACTTAATTATCTGGTTTGCTTGGTTCTTCCTTCTGTTTAAAGAGCTGGAGATAAAAGTGAATAGAAGAAAGTAGGACAGAAGTAGACTGTACTCAGCAGAGTATGAGGCCCAATGAAAGGACGGATCTGTTCACTACGAATATGTGCTTCATTCAATTTTTGCCTGGAGAAGAGTTGCAGGAGACTTTCTGAGTTAATCCAATGTGAACAGTGATCCATCCCCAGGGACTTTGAATAAATTCAGAGAATTGTGATAAAGCTAGGGTGCTTATTAGAGGTATTATAAATGCCTTACTAAATTGTAGCATTTTTTACATGATAATGTCCAAATAAAAAGTCTTTTGCCTCCATGTCTGAGAGTATTTTGAGTATCTGTCCCATTT
Source organism: Rhinolophus sinicus (assembly GCF_036562045.2). NCBI lineage: Eukaryota > Metazoa > Chordata > Mammalia > Chiroptera > Rhinolophidae > Rhinolophus > Rhinolophus sinicus. Next base: position 113,101,895 of record NC_133756.1, read on the forward strand.
CTTATTTAAAGTGGTATACCTTGTTGTCTAGGACTAAATAAATGGATATTGACAATATATTTTCCCATGGTATAGAAATCTTAATGCTAATTGTTGGTTGTTTAATATTGAACACACTGTAGGTATTAGCTCTCTTTTTGCAAAATTTTCTTGAATGGACAACTATTGAGGCATGCTAGATTATATATGCCTCTGACTCTATTTTCTGTTTTCAGGAGGAACTGGGAAACTGAAAATTAACAACAAAAAAATTTCCTCTTTCAGTATAATATGGGAAATATTCATAGGATGGTCAAATAATCTAAACAACACTAAAAAACTGATTGCACATTTTTATTTTAAAATGATTTTAGTAATTTGCTTTTTAGAAAAAGGTAGCATATGAACTAAAACTTTAAATACAGTAAATCCTAAAATAAGACATATTCTAAAATGGGTCAGAAATAAATAGACAAATGAAAGTGAATGAAAAGGAAACCAGTGTTTAAAAACATGAATAGATATAGTTTAAAAAATTAACATCCTAGGAAACTAAGAGGTATAGATCAAGAAATAATCACAGTACTAGCAAAACATACACAGTAAAGCCTTGAATATATTCAGCAGATAGTATCTATAAACATGCATATGAAATATGAGGATTAATAGAACTGTTTGTTGTTATCATTGTATATATTTATATATTATTTTAATAAAAGATTTAAGCTGCAATTTCACAACCTTAAGTCTCAGAAATACAAGGTTTTATTTTTAATACTTGAGATTGATGAAATCAATTTAAATTTTAATTTCACCTAACATACCAGACTTTTAACTCATTTTAAAGTCAGCAGCTTATAAATGTGGTGTTGATTCTTGTGATTAATTTAAAATCATACCAAATAGTGTTATTTCACTGTTGAATTCATCCCTAAAGAGTTCTAAAAAGTGAAAGTATGTTTCCTAAAATAGTTCTGTGTTTGTGTTTACCACTATAGGTTTTACAAGATTTTCAGTTCTTGAAACTGTAACATTAAATATTGCACTTACTCACTACAGATCTCAAGACATTGATTGTTGAAGATTCCTATAATAAAATATCAAAACCTCAAGTAAGTATGAGTAAGGCAGTAAACTTTTGGCAATTAATGTAACTTACAGCAAAATTTTGCCTGTAATCCCAGGTACCTAGAATATCTTCTAAAGTCCTACGAAATTTTTAAGTATCCCTACTCTTCTCCACATACGTGATATATCTTATAAATAATATTATTCACATTTTCTGTCAAACCATTCAAACACAATAGTTTTCTCTCTGATATATTTAGCAGATGATGGCCAAATCCCTGTTCATGCTTCCTACAGGAGTCCGTTATTTCTTGACTTATTCCTCATTATTAATCATCTCTACCATCATATAATCTTTTTCTTTCCATTGATCTTATTCTGTATCTGGAGGTATGTGGAAAACGGAGATTAGTCTAGTATTCATACCACTATCATAATTCCTCTCTGCATCCGTATTTCTTAACATAACCCCAAATCATGAAGCAGGGCTGTAAATTGTCGGTTGGTGAATGAGGGAATGAATGAGGGAAGCTGTGTTCCCATAGAAAGGTAACAATCAAATAGAAGACTGACTTGAAACCATAGCATCTATGAATTTATGAGTCTCACCAGTTTTATTTCACAGGAGAAAATAAACACTTTCAGGAAGTTTTTGTGATTTGCTAAGGCTTTGAAATAATAAATCCAGTTCTATAAATGAAATGAATGACTTATCTGTTGCCTAATTTCCTATTCAAAAACTGTATTTTTATTTTAAAAGCATCAGATGATTTTTAGTGTTCCATGATTTTTAGTGCCATGTGTATTAATAGTATGCTATCATAATTCAGTGAAATGGCACATGTTATTTCTCTAAACTACTGAAAATAATGAATTCAGTGGATAACTAAAATTAAATTGGAAGAGGTGGTGGGAATTGATGCCTAATATCACTCTGTGTACTTAGCTTCATCCCATCACTCACAATGACCATCTGGTTATTGGGGACAGCCCTGCTGTGTCCTGAACCCAATAAAGTTTGCATAGATAGTAGCTGCTCTCACACCATCAATACATTCGGTTGAGAAATAGTACACTATATGTTTTCGTCTAAGGACTGGAACCAATAGAGGGCACTGTGCTCCATCTAGCTCAAAGGTTTTGGATGGCAAATTATCATTCCATCTTTTTGGGGAGGACAATCTGCAATTTGCATCAATCCATGTATATGCATTTGTTTTGAGCACCTACTCTGTGCTTCACATGGCATCAAATAATAAGACAAGTTAAGTTTATGTCTTCATAACTCTTTTTAATGTGTGTGTGTGTATTCCTAAATCAATTTTGATCATTCATATTTTTATAATATTGACATTTAATATTTATTGGCATAAAGTTGTTGAAAGTATCACTTATATTACTTTCATATCTATTATATATTATTAGCTTTTTTATTAATTCCTAAAAATATTTATTGGTGACTTTTTACTTCTCTCCCTAATTATTTTTGATAGTTTTGACTATTTAATTAATTTATTTAAAACATAGCTACTAGTTTGTTTTTACATCTTCTGTATTGCTTTCTTTGTTACTCTATTAATTTCTGCCCTGAATTTTCATTATGTTTTTTCTTATTCTTTTTAACTATTTCTTTTTTTTTGGGGGGGAGGGTTGGAGAATTGTAAACACAACATTTTTTTTATTTTATATATTTTGGTTTTGGGATACATTTATTTAATGCTTTATTTATCATATTTAATGTTTACATGTGTCTCCAAATGTTTATGTGATGCTTTATTATTTAGCTTTAAATATTTCAGATTTTTCGTTATGTTTTCCTTCCGATCTATGTATTACTTAGAGGATTTTTTTTTCATTTTCAAATGATTGCTTTTTGTTTTATTATTTTGTTTATTGCTGGTTTCTAATTATTTGCATCATGATCAGAGGACATATTTTTTATCTTGTTGATTCCTTGAAATTATTGTTACTTTGCTTGTAAACTGTTATGTAACAAATATATTATGCATATCCCATTTGCTCAAAAATAACGTATATTTTCAATTTGAATATATATGTGTGTGTCTGAATACTTTTAATTACGTTATTCAAATCTATGCATATATTACTAATTTTTTTATTTTTATTTGTCAGTTTATTAAATACATGAAATATAATCTCCCACTCTGATTTTATGTGTGTGCATATTTTGATGCTATATAGTTGGATAGAAAGATACATGATAGATAAATAGATTGTTTCTTTATTCATTGTATATTATTACTGTCCCTAGTACATATTTTTCATTTTCATTTTAACTCCTTTCAGGCTCATGGTAATAGTGCTGTAGTTTACTTTGAACATTATTTCAGTATAATGTTTCCTATATATTTTCCTCTTTGCATCTTGGCTTCCTCTAAGAATTGAACTACAGTGGTTCTTTGCACCCTTGGCCTGGGATTTCCACTGCTGACCCTCCCTGAACCACCATTTCTGCTCTTCCTCATAAAACATGAGGACTGGTCTCACACTGTAGCTGTTCAATATCCGTTTCAGCTACATAAGCAATAAGAAATTCCGACTCCTGTGATGGTGGACTTCACTCTATCTGATTTATTCCACTTTTTACTTACCTTCAATCTTCTGCAATTGTGATTGATTATATGTATTTTTAATATACAAAAAAATATTTTCTGACGTACGAAAGAATATACTTTAATTTTTATATCTTGTATTTCTAAACTTTAAACTTTCACTTCATATATCCTAGGAATTTAATATCTCATCATTCATGACAAGTTTCATTAGCTACCGTGTTTCCTCGAAAATAAGACCTAGCCTCACCATCAACTCTAATGCGTCTTTCATCAATTTTTGCTCCAAAAGACGCATTAGAACTGATGGTCTGGCTAGGTCTTGTTTTCGGGGAAACACAGTGAGCATAAACCTTCCAATATTTAATTCACAGAGAATAATAGGTTACGTTCTCCAAATATTTATCTTAGTGTTATTGATGTCAAACAACAGGTGGTGCCCTCCAGAAATGTCCATATCTAAAGCCAAAATAATAAATAAAAATAAGAATTAATAAAGTAGTTATTCAGTATCTGTCTTACCTGTCATTCTGTAATTTACTCAAGAGCAAAGACCTCTTTGTTTTTGGGAGGGGTATATCAGGTTTCTAATCCAGTATATTGTACATTTGTAGGAACTCAATAATTGATTGTAGCTTAACCAGGATACTTTCACATTAATTACAATGTAAGGCAGGTGTTTTCATTTTCACTAATTACATAGATGAAGAAACTAGGGTTCATAAGGTTTCAAGAGACACCAGTAACATGCAGCTGAAATTCATATTTTTATCAACTATGAAAAATATATTAGTTCTTTATAGTTTATCAAGGTGCCCTTAGCCCTTTGTACCATTAACAAGCTGTGTTTACCACCCAGAGTCAGTTCTCCTTCCATCACCATGTATTTGACCCCCTTTACTCACTTCACCCAATGCAATATGTAGATGATGTATTATAGTATTGTACACTTGAAACATATATAATTTTACTAACCAATGTCACCCCAATAAATTTAATAAAAATTAAAAAAATAAACAAAAATTAAATAAACAAAAATTAAGCTGATATCTAAGTGAAAAGGATTTGCTAAGCTCTTTTGTTTATTATTTTATATACCTTTATAGGCAAATCTATAAACACTTGAGAGATGGAACGTATGAACAAAGAGGTTAGGTAATTTGTCTAAAATTATAAAGCTACTAATGAAAGGTGAAACATATATTTTCAAAATTATTTTCTAATTTATTTTACTTATTATTTCTAGAATAATTAATTATATGTGAGACTAATGTTTATATTAGAATAGTATAATTTATACTACACTATTTTCCAATGAAGTGTCATGTTTGCTCCATAAAGGAGCAAAAATTAAGAATGTCTGTGCAAATTATTCTGCCAACCTAGAAAAAATTAACTGCAAATTGTATTTACTTCCAGGAAACAAGTGTGTAACGTTAAGGAAACATAGTGTTAATAATAGATAACTATGGTGGACTTTTGGTGTTTGTTTTTTATGCATGTGTACCCAACATGCCTTCTTTTTTCTAGTAATACTACCCCACTAGCTTTGAGTGCAGGGGCTGGTGGATTGAGCACATGGTTCAGGCTGGCTAATCATAGTTTCATCTCTCTCGCTATAATGATTGTGTCGTCATAACATGGAACATAAGCTGGACTAATCAGATTTCCCCAATGTTGGCCAGTCCATATTTTCTCTGGAAATGTGAAATGCAAGACTATTGGTTGATTGGGCCTGATGGCAGCAGTATGAAGGGGTCATAGAAGGAGCCTATCTGAAAACAAGGACAAATAGAAGCACACCGAGCTGGGGTGGGGGTGGGGCGGGAGAGAGAGAGAGAATTCTGATAGTATCATTTGAGCCCCTGGATCCATCTGTGCCTAAAGCTATTCTATTATTTGGACTTCCTAGTTATATCGGTCATAAATTAGCTTTTATATGGAGATACTTTGAGTTTCTGTCCTTTTAAAGTAAAGAAATTCAATCTGATGTGATTAGTATTGTCATCTTCTGACCTGTAGTGTGAACTTTATCTTGAATTTGTGAATGAGAAAATTTAGATTTAGATAAAAGAAGCTAAATGGGTAAGCCAAGTTCATACATTATTACTACAGGGAATCAGTACTTTCAAATCTTTTTATCTAACTCAAAAGTCTGTTTTCCAAACATCTTGTCAGCAATGCAAACAGTCTGTATAAACTCCCTAATTTCCATGTGTCACAAAGTCTCAATGAATTTTTAGCATCTGAGACAATTTCAAGAGGAACACACTAATCCCTTGAAGGTCAGACTTGATCTTTAAAGGTTCACTGAATTAGTTAATTTTTCCTGAAGCTTACTAATGGGTCAATATATAAAACACACTTCATCATAAGACAGTCTGACGGTGTAGGTTAGTATTAATAAATAATAGTAATTACAGTAGCAGCGATACTTTCCGGAGGTGGCATTATTTAATACAGAAAAATAAAATCTTTTTGGGTCCCATGATTCTGGACTTAAATGAGATCCACTGTCGAATACTTGTGTGATTTTTCCAAAGTAGTTGAGCTCTTTAATATGACTTAATTCTCTCCCAATTATGAATTATTTTTTTTAAGTTGAAAATAAAATAAAGAACTACATAGCATAGATTCCAAACAAACATCAATTTTTATTTCTTGAGATCTCTATACTTTTACCAAGAAAATTTCATTACATTAACTATTTCATACATTGTCTGCCAATTAAATATTTCCATGGTAATGGATCAATTGATCCTATATTTATGAAACAAGAATGGGAAACACAATTAAAGACTAAAACTAAGTACACAAACATACTAAAAAGTTTGTGACTTAAATTTAATAATATGTGCTGTGGGTATTATTGACAGAGCCTTAGTGTGTCCATATCCACCTCTCTTTAATGGTGATAGTACTACCTCAGAGAAAACAATTTAATAAGCTGTTTTCAGTCTGGAAAAAATGGAATGAAACCTCAAAGACGGTTTCTAAGAAGCTGTAAAGGTCAATGCAATAGCAAACAGAGAACACCTAGCTATTGCGCACAAAATTGCCCTTTAGAAACAAAGAATATAGCCAATTAAATTGCTGCTGGATGTCAACTAACCTTGCATATGGTGACATCAACAATTGGATCTGAGTAACTTGAAAAGAAGGACTACAATTTTCTCCTGGGTTGATTTCAATGGTAGAAAATACAAAGGCATATTTTAGGGTATCAGTTTGTCTTTATTGATTTTATATTTCTCATGTCTAGATATTTGATTTCCTTATGCTGTGAATTTTTTAGTGCAAAGCCTTTCGTTCTCTGTTGTCTAAGTTGGTACCCTTGCTAGACGTTGTTTTGTTAAGAGTATATAGGAAGACTCATAATTTTTGTTTCTCCCATTCTCTGAATATTATACCGAAAGTGGTTAACACACCAGACACAACCTAATTTGATGCCTCCCAAGTGACACATCAAGCTGTATCCTTTGTAACAATTCATTATTATAAGATAAAATCAAAGCATATATCAGTGAGAAGAGAATATTGTCAGTTGATTTTTCTTCCTTTTATGCCATGATATTTGCTGAATAGGACATTTTGTGGTAAATATTTTACTTAATATGTGTGTTAATAAAAACAAACAAACAAGCAAACAAAAATATTGTACCTAATAGTAGGTACACAAAAATCTTGAAAAACAAACTCCAAAATATATCTGCCAATAAATATTGGTTAAATTGAATTGACCAATGTATTTCTTAACCAGTTCACTCACCCATTAAGGAATCCTATGAACCCCCCCACCCCCCGCCCCAACATCCTTTCCTGAGAATGTCCTAACAGATTTTCACAGAATATTTTGCAAATAATTTCAGGGGAGATACAGATTGTCTGTGGGTCTAGATACCCAAATTAACTTTAAAGCATTAAAAAAAAAAAAGTTTAAAGAATTCATACAAAGTCATAACAATGTCTGCTCTTTAATAAATTAGATGTTAGACATATGACAAAGCATCACTACAGATTATTTCCAGTTTCTAATTTGATTGTGTTAGAGGAACAGGATAAGTCCTTTTGCAAAATCTGTAAAACCTTAACTGGACTGCTAAGACATTGAACTATCTAGCAAAATAAGTTTAACTTCTTATTTCTTTTTTCTCCATTAAAATGTCTGCTCTTTCTCCATGACCTTTACTCTGTAAATATGGTCTAGTGGACATTGACATCCAATTATTTTATTACTTAAGTCAGGTGCTTCCTTAGGCTCACTGTTAATGATATGTTCCATTTTGTGGTGCTCTACTGAAAAAAGAGGCAAACTGATAGAGAAACTGTACAATTAAAAGGCGTTGTTTGACATTGTTTGCTTTAGTAATATTTCAGATCTATTTCATAATTGTTTTATAGTTACCACTGGCATGATTATGAATTATATTTATAAAATGGTGAGTATAGGCTTAAATAGGACTCAAGTTTAATTTTTATTTAACACTAAACAGAGAACTAATAATACTTGAATAGCTATCATGCCAGGTACTAAAACACAAAAAAAGCTCATAAAATTTAACTTAATCTTCACAAAAAAACGTGGGTTAGTGTTATCTCAGGTAAAGAGACTAAGGTTTGGAGAAGATTAATTAATATATCCATCTTTCATAAAACTAGAAAGTGGCAGAGCCAGGACTGGAACTCAGGTTACACCATGTAGTTACCTAGACCACATTGCTAATCACAAAAATACCCTGCCCCCTTCCTGTCGTCCCCCCTTCCCCCCTCTCCCCGCCCCTCTGTCTGAGTTTGGCACTTTAAGCACTTCTATTTTAACACTTTTGCTAAATCCCATGAGTCATTCATTACTGGGTGTCTCTAGTGTCTTTTAAGACACAGGATGAGAAATCTTGGGATTTGGGGGCTTTCATCATAGTGTTCTATATCCACAGAACTGAGAAGGAAAGGCTCATTGCAGAAAGAGAGGCATTCCTGAAGGGTCAGGACCTAGAACAGGAAGAAGCTTGGAAGTGGGGGATGTGGGGGATGTGGGTGCTAGGTATTGACACCCACTGAAATCACAACCTAGGTTTTACTTTGTTTTCCAACCCCACTGCTAAATGCTTTACTTTAATTTTTTTCCCCTTAATCCCTTTTTTCAGCTTCACTTCTTTTATGTCACAAGTGAGGATCTTGTTTTTTGCTGTCCTGTCACAGTATTTTGCCCTGCATTCCTCCACTTTTATTTATTTTTTCCATTTTGACCTTAAGGATTAGTTTTGAAGCTGTCACAGAAGAAATCAAATATGTCCTACAAATCTATTTTGATAAAATGTGTTTTCAAGGTCCCCACCGTCCAAAGGCCTGCATAGAACAAAACGTTCTTCCTGAGACTTATAGAGTTTGAATGCATAAAGTTTCTTAACAGCCACATACATCAGGCCGAGATGTCTTTTACAGAAAGTGGCATTTCCAACGACCTTATCAGATAATTAAAGCCCTCTTCCTCTCTCAGACCTCCGCAGGGCTTTTTTGGTCTTTTTTTTTTTTTTTTTTTTTGGTATGGTTGTCATTTGTCTCTCTGGCCTTTGTCTCTCTTCCTCTCACCAGGTGAAGCAGGGGCCTTTCTTTTCTTGCAGAATGGTGTTCTCTTCTAGGACTGCCTTGTTCTTGCTGCTTGCAGGACAGGGGATTCTATAGCCCACTCTGGCTGATGAATGCTTCTCTGTCTGCTCTTCCCTTTCATGTCTTTCTCATCATGTCAGTTCTTTTCGGAGGCCTGGGACACTGTCTGATTAGTGAACATTCTCTGATCTTCTCCAGCATCAACAGAATTCTGACATGTTCTAATTCTTAACCAACTGTATGCTTCAGGAAGCTCATATTCAACTTCTATGCTTGTCATTTCATCTTGTTTGTTTTTACCAGACCCTGATTTGTAAGGAGACTTCTCACTTTGTAAGAAGTGGAGAGAGATATGGTCTGTGAGATTTAAGATCAGATGTCAGATTATTTCTGGCTTTGAATCATAATTCCAATAAGTACTTGTTAGCTATGTGAATTGGATGATGTTTAAACTTTTGAACCTCTGTTTCTTACATCTGTAAAATGAAGATAATAATAGTATCTACCTCCCAGAGCTGTGAGAATTAAATGACCGAAGATATGGAAAACACATTTTAGCTCAAATAGGTTTGTAAAAACTGCCCTGTTTTTCCAAGTATGAGTTTTACCATGCACTGAGGACTTTCATATCTTTTGTCATAGTTATGAGTTAAACTAACCCTGTGCATTTGATAAATTAAGAATTCTTATTTTTATTGCAAAAAAAAAAAAAAAAAAGGGAAGCAGGCTCAGGAAATAAGGTAACTTGTTTATAATCCTATAGCCAATGCCACCTATTATGTGATAAGCTAGAACTAAAACCTGTTTTTTTTTTTGTTTACCAGTTTAATGTTTTAAACACCGTAAGTTTCCTTTTTAGACCAACTTTAGCAGTCAACCTTCTTTTGTCTTTGTCAGTCTCCATCATCTGTTCTAGACCTTCTCAGGATACTATGCACATAGTAGTTAGTTATCAATATATATTTCCAAATAAGATGAATTGAATGTTTAAAGGAAGAAATGTTCCCACTATGTTTTAAAATGCATTGCTAATTATATTTCAGATAATATGGCAACATTTCATCTCAATAGTATTTATTAACTGTCTTCTTAACCTAAGCATAAGCTATGGCATGTGAAGGATAAAAGAGGAAAACAACAGATAAGCTTATCTTATTTTAGCATGGGCTAAAATGCTCTCAGAGATTCGGCGTCTTCCTTTCTTCTATATTTGTTGTCTGATTTATCTTACCTTATGCTTTATTGTTTGAAAATTAAATTATTTCTGTCCCCTATATATGCCATGTACTTTTTGTTCACGTTGTTCCCTTTTCCAGTAATGCTCATCTTGTGGAAGTAACCATATGTTCAATCCTAAGGTACTCAAAGAGAGAGGATGTGTTTATTCACCTCTGGACTTCAATGTCCAGTGTATAGTTTAGTGGGCCCTCAGTAATTTAATTGTACCACAATCATTTATTCACTAGTGCATATTCACCAGAGGACTGTGCTATAACTCTTTCTATACGTCCTTTTATAATCTTCACAGCAGCCATACCACTGATGCAGTATCAAGCCCATTTGACAGATGAGGTGACAGACTCAAAGTGTTGTTTAGTTTGCCCAAATTGACGTAGACTACTAGGGACAGAGCTAGGAATGGGATTCGTTACTCACTTAATTTTATATGAGACTAGATAGGGACCACGTCTTAATATCATTCACTTTGCCTTGAGCATTCAGCTGCTGATATGTGTTGCTGAGTATGATCTATGTAACATGTGTACATATATTCATTATGTTGGTGATGCCCACAATATAAGTGCAAATATGAGGATATGCCAAGATTATCACAATGGCTCTATGCAATAACCAGTTTCTTTAATTTCTGTTTAAGAGCAAAGCATATTGACATCATGCTATTTTTTCTGATTTTTGTGTTACTTGTCAACAGTCTTCAAGATGTAATAACGATTACAGAATGTTGTATACATTTCCTTCTATGGGAAATATCTGTCATGTGCTATTAAAAGCTGCTATACCCATTTCAATTCTTGTAGTCTTATATATGGTTAGGGAGACCTCAAACCCTAGGGATTCTGCTGAAGAGCTCAGCTTTGTTACTATTTGCTTGAAAATTTATTAAGAAAGCTCAAGGTTTCCAATCAAAAACATAAAAAGAACACACGAGTGACTATACCAAGCTATTGAAAGTCACAGACACTACCAGTTTCTTGAATCTGAAGCTACCTTTGGACTGGCCAAGCTAGGTCAGTGGTCTAATTTATGAGAATTCAGCATTAAAAAAAAAAAAAAAATCTCATCCCTAATGGGAGCTGCTAGGCCAGTTACTGGGAATGTGGGCAGAATGGCTAGAATGAAGAAGTTGGAATAACAATAATAATATTATAATAATGCTTTGTGTTTTTATAGACTACCCATAGTATAATCTACAAAGGGGAAGGGCAGGGAGGTAGTAAAAAGTGATACGTTTTGGAAATTGATAGAATTGGGTTTTAAGCCTGGCAATTTCATGTCTTACCTCTGTGTCTCTGGACAATTTCTTTAATCATGTCTTATCTAAGTTTATTTACTTGTAAATCACAACTAAGCACCGTCTAGTGTTATTGTAATGATTAGAGATAATATATATGACTAGCCTAATACAGTAAAGGTGTTCGATAAATATTTGTAACTGATGTTACTCTCTTTAGTATTATTATAGCTCCTATTATGAAGGGGTTCCATATTTAGGTGAAATAATTAATTCTACTACCTGAATGGAAGATTTCTATGATTTATGACAGCAATGTGCATATGTGTCCTATACATTTATGTGGGAGCTATTATCTGTATACATGTAGTCCCTCAATTTGAAATTTTTATTAGTACATATTCAAAAAAATACTTATATGACTCTACTTTAAACCTTTTTTTTTAAATCTAACATCAAGTACTTATTTTTTTAATTTTTATTTTTTTTTTAAATTTATTGGGGTGACAATTGTTAGTAAAATTACATAGATTTCAGGTGTAAAATTCTGTATTACATCATCTATAAATCCCATTGTGTGTTCACCACCCAGAGTCAGTTCTCCTTCCATCACCATATATTTGATCCCCCTTACCCTCATCTCCCACCCCCCAACCCCCTTAACCTCTGGTAACCACTAAACTATTGTCTGTGTCTGTGAGTTTCTGTTTCTCATTTGTTTGTCTTGTTCTTTTGTTGTTTATGGTTTATATACCACATATCAGTGTAATCACATGCTTCTCTGTTTTCTCTGTCTGACTTATTTTGCTCAGCATTACACTCTCAAGATCCATCCATGTTGTCACAAATGTTCCTATATCATCTTTTCTTACCGCCGAATAGTATTCCATTGTGTATATATACCACAACTTCTTTATCCATTCATCTATCGAAGGACATTTTGGTTGTTTCCATGTCTTGGCCACCGTAAACAAAGTTGCAATGAACATTGGAGCACACGTGTCTTTATGTATAAATGTTTTCAGATTTTTTGGGTAGACACCCAGGAGTGGGATTGCTGGGTCATACGGTAATTCTATTCGTAATTTTTTGAGGAACCTCCACACTGCCTTCCATAATGGCTGCACCAGTCTGCATTCCCACCAACAGTGTATGAGGGTTCCTTTTTCTCCACAGCCTCTCCAACACTTGTTACTATTTGTCTTGTTGTTCATAGCCAGTCTGACTGGGGTGAGGCGATATCTCATTGTGTTTTTTTATTTGCATTTCTCTGATGATTAGTGATGTTAAGCATTTTTTCATAAGTCTACTTGCCATTTGTATGTCCTCTTTGGAGAAATGTCTCTCCAGGTCCTCTGCCCATTTTTCAATTGGGTTGTTTGTTTCTTTGTTGTTGAGTTTCATGAGTTCCTTGTATATTTTGGATATTAGCCCCTTATGGGAGGCACTGTTTGCAAAAATCTTCTCCCATTCAGTTGGTTGCCTCTTTATTTTGTCGATGGTTTCTTTTGCTGTGCAGAAGCTTTCAAGCACTTATTTTTAATGACAACATCCTAAGTGCATTGATTACCTTGCAAATAAAATTCATCAGATTTGTTTTACAAATGAACAAATAAGACAAACAAACAAATACTCATAGACACAGACAACAGTATGGTGGGGGGAAGAAGAGAGTAAAGGGACTCAAATATATGGTGACAAAAGGAGACTTGACTTTGTGTGGTAAACACACAATGCAATATACAGATGAAGTATTATAGAATTGTATGCTTGAAACTGATATAATATCATTAACCAATGTCACCCCAATAAATTTAATAACATTTTAAAAAAGAAATTATATATATGTGAAAAATAACTCATTACAGACGATATGAGTCTTTTCTTAAAAATTGTGTAAAAGGATCAAAACTACTCCATCTATTCATGTTAAACTCATGAAGAAGAAAAAAAAAGAAACAGAATGACATTTACTTTAAAGATTTAAAATAATTAAAGAATAAAAGTTTAAAAGATTATACATCAAAGATGATCTTGAAATGTGTACTAAGAAGAAATTGAAATAGATGTACTATTCTAGATCGCTGAATATTGGTTAGCAGTCAAATTTAAACTCAGAAAAGTGTAATTATGGTCTATTTACGAGAATACAAATGAAATTGGATTTCCTCTGGGGAAATTAACTTATAATTGTCTGACCAAATTTGTTTTGCTAGGGTTAAGACCGGACATCTTATTTTCTTTCTGGTGCAATGTGCAGAATCTTGACATTAAGCCACTCCTGAGAATGGATGTTGACATTTATGAAAATCACAAAACCAGTTTGATTCAGCAATCTCTTGTTAAAATATTTCCAAGACTGAAAATACATAATATAAGTAAATGAGTGAAGAAGTAATGCCTTGTATTCTAATAAATATTATTGACAAGGGTAATGGTTGCTAGCAGAAATCAAACAGATTAGAAAAGAAAATAAAGATAAAGTCAGTGTAGTCTTAAGACCAAAGCAAGAGTTCAGGATCTAGAACTTATTTTTAACTAACTTTGATTAATCACCTTGATCAAATCATCTAAATCTCTACACCTCATCATTTCTTTTGGCCAGCTGGATTTAATGGCAATATATACTAATAAATAATCTTAACCTATGGTATTGCAACCTAAAAATTTAGTGCACATTCAGCAATATGAGTCTCAAAGAAAAGCTATTTCTATGACAGAAAATATGTTTTTGACTCAACAATTTTTGTGTGCCCATTATTTGTCAGGTATTGGATTAAGCACAGGAATGAAAACAAGGGTAAAGCACCACAGTGCCCTTTGGGAAGAATCCCCAAACTAAAGCATGAAATGCTTTAAATAGGAAGCCAACCTGCTTAATTCCAATCTCTTGTTAAGTGGAAATTTTCAATTTTATGAATAAGGCACCATTTACCTTTTTATTATCTAATACAAATGTCTGTAAATTAATAATGTAAACTTTATTAAACCTATAAAAAGATACAGATTTTAAGGTATCTGGAAGTACCCATTATAAACAATCAAAATCCCAACACATAGATCACATTATAAGATGTAAGTATTCGGAATCACAGTTTGGAAAAGGACTTTGTTGTTAAATAAGTTAAATACTCTCCTTTTATAGGAACTGATACCCATAGATATTGTATATTCTTTCTGAGGATGCAGAATTTGTTAGCGATAAAAAAGAATCTAGGCTTCTTGCCTTTCAGTTCATTGATTACATTATTTATTATATAATCTTAACTCTTGAAATATTCTGGAAGAACTTTATGAAGCCAGGTTAAATTTCAGATTGAACCAGAGGGAAGAAATTTAAGATATGCCATAATTCAAGCTAACCCTAGACCATTTTAGGTTCTTTATATACTCATGTTTGTATCGGTGATTTATTGTTTGTATTATCTATTTTCTTACATATTTGCTCCTGGTAACCAGATTCCAAATAAGGAATTCCTGATGCAATCAGGAGGAAGTCTAATTTTCATAACTAGACATTACAAGGCTATTTGCTTATTACAAGACCTATTATTACCTTTCTTGCCTCATCTCTTTATCAATGTCTTCTTCAAACTATTCACACCAAACATCAAGGACCATTTGCAGCTGCTGTCAAGGTCTACCATCTATAATGTGGTCAGTGGACTCTGACTGTCCACTGGCTTATAATGATCTTTACATCCTCTTTGTCTGGATAATTCTTTAAACTTGAGTTTAGATATTGCTTCTGACAGAGAAACTTTGCCTGGATAGCCCTGCCCCAGTAAAAGTTTTCCTTTTTTATGTGCTTTCATCACACCCTGTATATCTCCATCATACTATGTTTTGCATAGTAGTGCAGTTGCCTGCTTGTTATCTCTTTTACCTACTTGATGGTACCTTCCTGTGCCGTGTTTACTATTCTACCTTGAGCAATTGATTTAGCACATAGTGATAACAAAAAAGTAATTATTTATTTATATTATATAAAGAATTAAGATGTCAGTCAGTATTGCATATATAAGAACTATTATTATATTTGGGAGGTTATTCTTTTTCTGGTATCATCCATATAAAGTATGAGTTAGTGCTATTAGGTTGGTGCAAAAGTAATTGCTATTTTTGCCATTGTTTTTAACCTTTTAAACTGCAATAACTTTTGCACCAATCTGATACATGTCATTGAAACATATTTTCAATGAAAAAAATCAAGAGAGATGTCTAAAAATATAGAGAGACGTATCAAAAGAATCAAGACATATTTAAAACATGAAGAGGGATATAGACATATAAAGAATCAAGAAATATATCTGATATTGTTTCATGGGAGAAGTTTTGGAAAATCTCCAGATCATCTGAAAAACTGCATTTACATTCACGGTTAGAATGTACATTTTTATTTGGATTCAATATTTGTCTGACAGCACTTTGACAGAAAAAGGGTAGAAAAGGAAGTACAACCCACATATTCATTATTTCTGCTTCTTTCATAAAATTATTTATACTATGGATCACTAAGAAATTTTGGAGATGAAAGCTATCTTAGCATCACTGTACTCAACTCAATCAATTAACAAAGTAGAAAACTAGGTTAAATTAGTCTCACAAGATTAGACAGCTGGTTTGTGGAAGACAAGAACTGGAAGCTAAGTCTCTTGTCTCCCACTCTAGGGCTTTGCATATCCCACCACATAGAACAACAGCAAATAATAGGCATATTTTTAGTGTCTTAGTTCTTGCAAATCTGTTTACCTGTGTGGAAGGATCTTGATTTTTATAGTAAATGTGGGAAAAAAAAATGTAACTGTAGGTATTTGCTCTTACAGATTGAAAAACATCTCGGAAAATGAATATAGTTTTTCTTTGGGAGCCAAGGTTAAGAAAAGCAGTGTTAGGAATACTGTACTTTCTGACTTTTATTTAGTATTAGGGTTATTGTAAGCAGTATTGATATTCATTTATTCAAATAATTACAATACACCAAAATCATATATTGCGAACAGAATAGGTCTGCAATTTCTTAACCTAGAATGTAATTTTCCCTAAGATCTATTGATTCTAATGTCTGAATAAACCCCACCCAAAACAAAACAAAACAAAACAAAACATAATCTGAGTATGTCAAGGGTCATCTCTGTCTTTGGAAGACTATTGGCAAATGGATTAAGAGAGAGGAAATGTGAGGAATATTTCGAGGATCAATTAAATGCAAATCCTTGTCTTAGGTGCTTTCATATACATTATTTCATTTCAGTCCTTACACTAACCCTTCCAGGGATGCTTTCTTAGCAATTCCATTTTAGAGATTAAACATTTAGTGGCTTAGGAAGATGACATGGGATAGATCAGGAATTTAAATTCAATTATTTTAGCTATCTATCAGTCCCATGCTCACACAGACTTTTTCCGCAGTACTTGCGAATGCAAGAAGTTGGCAGCTTTCCTATCTAAACAGTAACTCAGGTTCAAATGGGGCAATGTGCGGACCTCAGATATTGTCAACAGAAATGACACAGAAAGTCCACTGCTGACAAGAAAGATAATCGTTAACATCAGTGAAGACAGCTAAATTCAGCTGGTTTCAAAATTTCCTTATCTGAACAGTGATTGAGATCAGAAAAAGCCCACTTTTAGTATAGCTTTGTTGGAACGCATTAATATTGAGTCCTTCTCAAATCCTGGGCCAGCAGCCATAGATTAACAAATGTGAACAAGGATAGAGAATGAATCAATAAAGTTGTCTGATAAATGGCAGATCCAGGGGATGGCAGAGGAGACAGACAAGCTGGAGGGGGAAAAAAAAAAGAAAGGAACTAGAGAAAAGGGAAATCAAGTGACAGAATAATCTTATGTGAAAGAAAAGGAAATGCGAAGTAGGTGTATTTGAGGAACGAAATAACAATTATTAATCTATAAAGAGAAAGCATGGTTTTGCTCACACAAAGCATTGCTGTGAACAGATTCTTTATGGAACCAACATGTCCCTCTGAGAATTCCAGCAATACTGGGCATCTAATTGGGCACCTCATCACCCCAAGTATGCAGTGGAGTTTGAATTGAGATGGTCAGTTTGTAAATGGTGTGGGGAAAGAAAAGAGGAGATTTATATAGGTATGTCTCAGAGTTTCAATTCAAATCAGTCTATAAAATTTGAAAAAGGAAAGGTTATGATATTGAATGATCCATGTTTACTATGGAAAAGGAGAGAGAGAGGCGTTTGGGGGAGAGTGGATTGACATAAAAAGCAATGGAGAAAAAAAATTGAGATAATAAGAATGGTACTAGTTTCCATTCAACAGTTCTTTAGGTTACTTATTTCTATTTCAGTTTCCTTACCTGTAAATTGTCGTAATAATTTTATGCTAATTTTATTTCTTCTATTTTTCAGAATTAAGCACTCTCAAACTAAGTAGGTGATATATACAAAACCAAAAGACATTTATGTGTCATTTACTTTTTATTCCTTATAGTCTGTGGAGTAGATAAACCAGATATGAAATAAAAACTGAAATACAAAAAATACCTATATGATATACAGAAATTAATGTGTTGAACTAGTGGAGGGAAAGTTTACCTTTGTGCAAATAAAGCAACAAGTGATTCATGCAGCAAACATCAGCTGAATGGATATTAACAGCTGGAGAAATAAAGAGGAAAGCATTCTTTGTGTGAACAGAGGCACAGAGATGAGGAATACTGAGGAAGTATAGACACAGCTAGTGATTCTCGGTCAGGTGACAGTGTAGTAAACACACACAAGGGGAAATGAGATTGAAAAATTGGGTTACTGATTGATTAAAGAGGGAGATGAATAACAGGCTGGAGTATTTAGACTTCACTGTGTAGACAGAAGGGAGACTTTGCAGACTTTGAAGCAAATGTGTCAGTTAAGCAGAACTGTGCTTTAAGAAAAATTGTAAACAGTCATATATATGATAATTTAGAGATTGCAGTGTGGATGGAACATTTAAAGAATAGTTATCCATTCATAGATATTTGCTGAGCCTGGGGGAAAATTATGTTTTTCTTTAATATTTTAAAGTATTTTTCCAAATAATTTTATGAAGAACCTGAAAAAATAAATAAGACCAACGAAACCCATTGCTTCCACCTATATTTTTCCACTCTGAATTGTTTTCTCCTAAAATTTCTAAATTAATAGTTAATGCAAAAATGGAATAAAACTAAAACAAACAAAAACTTTGACAGTAAAGGTATTTCCAAATGTGACTTTATTTATATTAGGAAGACATTAGATTTGGCAGATTAAGTAATCTAATAAATGGGCAATAAGAGGTGAGCCAATAATGAAATCCAACTCTGGTTTCTAATTATATCTGAGTGGAAATCATAGTGTTCTTACATTGACAGTTTGTGTGCAATGATTCTTATAACCCTTCAGTCCCTTCTTATTTCTTCCAAGATATTGAAACTACCTGAACTGGTCTTTGTGCTTCAATGTCTATCCCATTTCTAATCCTTCCTCCACTCTCTCCCAAAGGGGCCATTTCCGTTGCATGCAACTTCCGTATTTCCCCTGCCTTCCTCTCCAATCAAAATAATGTCCTCCCTTACTTATAGAGTTTAAGGAAGCTAATATTTATCAGGGATTTACAATATTAATTTGGAAATGATGATGCCAAAGAGTATTCATCTAGGAAAAGGCAGATCCAGAATCACAACACAGTTGGGACAATTCAAAGTGTGATCATTCTATACTACACGCATAAATTGCTATTACCTATAGCAAATGAGGCAAGTTTTTTATTTTTATTTATTTATTTATTTATTTATAAACTTTTTTTATTTTAAGTGTGTTTTTCCAGGACCTATCAGCTCTGAGTCAAGTAGTTGTTTCAGTCTAGTTGTGGAGGGCGCAGCTCACAGTGACCCACGCAGGGATTAAACTGGCAATCTTAAGATCACCACGCTCTAACCAACTAAGCTAACCAGCTGCCCCAGAGGCAAGTTTTTAAAAAGCAAAACCTAGACTCATATATGTCTGCCAATCTTTTCTTTTGTGTTATGTTAACTGTAGCATTTTAACATGTTTTAGGGACATACATATGGCCTTTTGTATATCTGAAAATGTCTAAGTATGGATTGTTAAAACTGGAAAAAATAAACATTGTGATTACAGGTAATTAATGCATTATGATACCTAAAAAGAATTGGATTAACATAAACTTTAGGTAATAATTCCTTAAAAATTGGGATTAAAAATTTTTATCAGAGAATTAAAACACATTTGTAGAGTTTTCAAAGTAAATTATCTGCATATAATAATATAAGAAAAATAATTAAAATATATACATATTTGAAGAGATAAAATTATGATTTTCAGATAGTATTTATCTAATAAAACAAGAGAATCTACTAAAGTTATTAACACTTTTAAATGAGCTTAATAACCAATTAGAAAACAGTAAAAATATTTTCAGGCACTCTCAATAACAACAGAAAAATATTTCAAAACTAACAAGGAAATGTGGAAACTCACATGAAGAAGACAAATTTTAAAACTTTTTGAAATTCACTAAAAAACATAAATAAGAAGAATGAGTCTTACAAAGGTATTATTGATCCTCAAAAAATGTACATACAATTCTAAACCACCTATTTTAGATTATATGTATTTGGGAAGATTTATATATTTTAAAGATACTCAATGAGTATGGGCTACCATACCAGATATTTAAAAAGATATATAAAATCCAAAACACCACAGACTCCTGCAAAAAAATACAGATAAATATGTAGGTTTTAATTTAGTATATCGTAAAGATAGCATTTTGAATCTATGACAAAAATGATAATTTAAACAACAATTGGTGGTGAGACAAAAAGCCTTATAACAATTTAATTTTAGAAAATAATCGTAAATATGAGCAAAGATTTAGTAATCACAAAGTTAATTGCAGCACTCTTTGGGAAAGTGAAAGCACACTGAAACGTCTAAAAAAAGACTAGTTAAATAAATGATATTCCTATAGTATAAAATTATATATTATTAAAAATAATGCAATTAAAATATACAAAATATATAGCAATATGTAAATATATCCATGATATGCTTAGTTTGGGAAAAAAACAAAATTATATCTAACATATGATTTCACTTATAATTTGTATTATTTATGATACATGACTAAAAGAATCAAACCAATACTTAACTGCTATTATTTCTATATAATGGGAGCATGTAGACAATATTTAATTTTTATGGTTATTTTTGTATTTCTATTTATTTTCTAAATTATATTTTTAATAATTAATTTATGCTATTTGCTTTACTTCTTACATATCCTCACTATCCAATACAGTCCATCACACACACACTGCAGAACATTCATAAGGGTTGAAAGGCACAATCCCTGGAGAAACTTGGCTTTTTGGTAAGGATTTTCAAGGAATGTTCTTCTTCTTCTTTTTTTTTTCCTCCTAGCTCTTCATTTTTTATTCTCTCTTCCCTTCAGACACTGTTTCCCTAGAGCTTTGAGAAAATTGCATTTTTTTCCCTGCAAAGTGCCCTTTAGAGAAGAGTGAATTTATAGGGCCCCTGTGTATGCGTCGGTATCTGTGTACTTCAGCCCCTAACAGTCTGAAACAATATTTACCTGCTACTAGAGTCTCCTTCCATTTCAAGCCTTGAGTGAATAAAATTCAAGATTGGCCATGTTGAAGAAATTTCTTTTCTACTTGGCTTTGGGATGGGGATGATAATTTTTTTTTTTTTCCTTCAGGATGATCTATATATTAGGGATTAACAGGGTGCCAAGGACCTTTGTGTAAAGGCTATTCTACCTGAGATGCCAGTCATCCTGCCCATCATATTATGCAGTCCCTTTTTCTTGGTCCAGTATCTTGCTTGACTTATGTTCAAGCCTTGAGGCCCAACCTCCTTAGGCCAGAGACTTTGACCCCACTGGCAGTTTTTGTTTGTTTGTATTTTCCTTTTCCTGCTTTTTCTCCCCTAAGAATTCCTTATGACTACAACTAAGTTCAATATCTCCAGCGTAACTCATACCCATATCAGAGTATTTGTTCTCTCATTCAACAACATATACTGAACGTCACTTTTGTGTTTAGCTCTGAACAATCTCCATTTTACAGATTGGGAAAGTGAGGCACAAAGTGATTAAGTACCTTCCTGAAAAGGTCATACATCTAGGAAGTGGTGGAATCAGATTTGAATCTCAGTAATCAGAGACCAGAGCTCTTTATTCTGCCTCAACTTTGTTCAGAGCTGTGTAATAAAGGCCACCTACTATGGAAAATTATAGCACCAATCAAATTGAATTCTATTCTTGACATTAATGGGAAAATTTAGAGGTTTTTAAAAAAATTTTTTTAAGTTCAATTTTTTTATGCTGTAATGTGGGAGACAATATAAATTTCATGAAAATTTAAATGGTTTATAAATCATGCCTAAAATTCAAATTACATTGCTTTTCGATCAAAAGATTATTGGGCAATTCACTTTACCACTGAAAATCTATCATTTATAAGTGAGAATATCAAATAGAAGCAATGACTTTTCTTATGCATTAATTTTTATTTAATACTTCTCATTTCATATTTTAGAAGACAGTAAGAATAAAACATTGACTTTACCTGGAACATTTTATTTTTGAATGAAGGGCTAAAATGGAGGGATGGATAAAAATTTAATTTTTTCCAACTTTGAAATGTCTCCCATTTGGAGTATTTAACACTCATGTTCATATTCCTTTGACTTTAAAAATATTTTAGCAGAGATTTATTTACTAAGGCTAGAGTAGACTTTGCAAGAATAATTTAAATGGATGAATGCAGGACTAACATCACCTCTGAATATAACATACATTCTCAGAAGAATGCCTTCTGGAAACCTTGGAAAAACACATTTCTTCAAGTGAAACATTTAATGTGCCTAGTTGAAGAAACATGGATTTAAAATAAGTAATGTAGTGTTGGAGACATCCAGAAGAGTGATGCTTAGCAATTCAGAAGGACGGGAGGACAGGCAGATAAAGACAATTGGCAGCTGGAAGAGGTGGGTTTGAGTATGGACACTTCCACTTGTTGGCTGTGTGACTTTTCTAAACCTCGATTTTTTTTAATCAGTAATGAGGTTCTGTCTGACACAGATTAGACAGTCAAAGATTTCTGAAAGGTTAATTAGACCAACATAAATTGGAAAAACTATGTGTCTAGAATTTTCCATATCTATGAACCACGGCCTTTGTTATTACTACTTGAGAGCATCTCCCATATATAATTCATCTAGGAATCTTGATAGATGTTAAAATAAACAGATGATTTACCTTAGGATTTTTTCTCTTTTCTTGTACAGTTTTCAAATAAAATACTTGAAAATTATTTAATTGGGAGTGCTAATATTGAAGCCAAGTATGTGTTTACCGATTTGTTTTGAACCATATTTGACCTACCTTTCTTCTATTTATATGTAAAATTGAGTTAGACACTAAGAGGTTTGAAGTGGTTACTTGTTAAGGTTGAGAAATGCAAGGGAAAAAAAGAGTTAAAAGAGATTCTCTTTTTGTCAGTCATGACCTTTTGCTGCCTGATTTAGTCTGAGAGCTTTCCAGCTGGAGTGCCTGCTCCACACTCAAGAGGCATCTATATAAAGCCATTTATTTCTGAAATGCACTTGCATCCTTTCATGTCTGGAGGGGAACCATCTCTCCTTTGGCCCCAGTGAGTGTGATTTAACTCTTTTTGGATAGCTCTCTAGTTAACCTCAGTGGAATACTACAAGAAGCAATATTGAGGCTCTAACTCAATAGAATATTTTCACAGCCTTCTTCAAAAACATTGCCCCCGGGCAGAATATCATTAGCCTTTTGCTCTGAAATGTTTTTAAATGTACTTAATATGTTACAGGTATTCAATAAATACATGTATTGCCTAATTGATCTTGTGTATTTTTTCATCGTTATTCTTTTCAGTGTTGCAGCTAGTAATAACTTCCACATAATGTATAATAACCTTTTGTTGACTCAAATAGAACCACATATATACTATGACCACTTGTATATGAGTTAGTCTGAAAGCACTAATGTAATAGAAAAATAGCTTCATTCCACATATACTTCCATTTAACACTGTTTATTGAGTCCCAACTCTGTGTCAAGATTTCTGTGAATCATTCAAGGAAAAATGAAATGAAATTATATGAAATGAAATAAAATAATAAAATGAAAGGAAATGAAATGAAATAAGACATGATCTCAGCGCAAGATGATCATAGTCTAGATGAGAGAAGAACGAAGCAAACCCACATAATGATTATGTAGTAAGCACCATACAGTAATGTTAATAAACTGTATATCAAGAGGTAAATATCTCTTTGGCTGTAGTTGGGGAAAAATTGAAAGAGTAGATGGTATTTGGAAAATTGTCTGCTGGAGTAAAGTAGACCTACCTGTTAGGTTAGTAACAAGAAGTACCAGGCATTTGATTATAAAAGAAGTTGATATATTGAGAAAATAGTTTATAAGTGTTATTGGGCTGAATCTAGGGTTAAGATATTAAGGGGAAGAGACTTAGATTAGGAACATTATGGCATGACTATGAACACCTCCAATTATTAACTAAGGTGTGTGTGTGTGTGTGTGTCTTTTAAGGGGGAGATACCAACATATGATAATTATTAGTTATAGAAAAGATGATTCTGAATGAGGAGGGAATAGCAGTAAGGAGAGAATTTGGAAGGCAATGATAATTTTCTAGGTGCAATATCATAAAGGTCTAACTGAAAATTTTAAATTAGTGGCAGTAAAAAATGTGACAAAAATAAACAAGCAAACCTTTTTCCCCCTTAAATAACCTTAAGCAGTGGTTCTCAAAATAGCAGTAACAGCATTAAATGTAGAGATCCTGAATCTGAAATCTGATGGACAAGGGAGGCAGCAATTCATGTTATAATAAGCCCTCCATATGATTCTAATGTATATCAAAGTTTGAGAACTACTGACTAAAACTTTGTAGTGAATTGTAATGGTTTCTTTTTCTGTGCTATGTAAATGTCCACTCACCATACATTTACTGACATAATTCATTGACTCTAAGATATTACTAACTCTAAGATCACTGCTCTGTTATGTATGATTTAAAAAATGCTTCCAATTAAACCAATTGACACCATAAATTTCAAGATGCATCCTAATTTCAGAAGTGCTAAAAAATAAAAATGCACAAGTTAGAAGTTATAACACATGTGTTAACTGCCACAAAATTATACCAAATAAAACAGGCAATGTTTCACAGATATATCAACATATATCTGTGCTCATTCTCTTCAAAATTTGAACCACAACTATATGAAATCTACATTCACTTCCATTTCCTTAATTTTGTTTTAAGCTTAGACCTCATGTTTCCACTCTTTTTCTTATTTTACTAGTAGGTTATCTGAATCTCAATTATTAGAATTCACATCTATTCTACCCCCACAGTGGGTAGTTTATGTGTCAGTATTTAGGTCTTGGTAATAATTAATTCCATTTTTCAGAATTGGGAAACTCTTTGGGGGGGAAAGTTTTCAACAAATCTGTTCTCCATTCCACCACCATCATGTTGCTCCAATTAGTACAGACACAATTGACATAAGATACAAAACACCTGTATTTCAGGAACTCCTACACAGTTTGTTAGTGATCTTCAGAGTGTTTGGGTAGGGAATGTCTGGGTCACACAAGATTTTGAAAGCACATCTGCCTCCTGAAAATTCTACTCTTACTCCTTTCCCTAGAGAAGAACACAATCAACCTACACCCATGTTTTCCCAGTTTCATCCATTAACATTTGAGTTTTCTTTATCTTTCACTTCCTCTGTCTCTTTTATATTCTTTCAGGTCACTCTCAGACCAGAAGAAGCCCAGACTGCTGAACTTGCTGTACTATATTTTCCTAAGGCCTAAGTTGTCTGAAAATGAATTGGGAAGTGCCTTCAGGCTGTAGTAGATGAATTTGGGAAGAATAGCCTGAAATACAATAACTGAGGAGAAATTAAAACCAAACTGTGAAGATAATCCAACTAGATAGTCAATCCTAAAGGACAGATAGAGTAGGAAACTAAATATTGAGGCATAGGGATGGAAAGAGAGAGAACCAAATTAGTTTAGGAATCTGAGGTAGTCCTGAGCCATGGAGGCATACTGCTGGCGATGGGACTAAAATACCAGCACTCTGATAAACTAAGAAACTTAAGATTGGAGTTTTAAACCCATTTTTAGCTGAAAGGTGACACTGAGCATATATATCTGATTTGTCTAGTTCACAAGCCTGATAGGCAGCTCCAATGAGGCTACTGGCCAGGACTTTTGCCCCACAGCCCAGCAGCAATGTCCTACATACAACTCTAGTGAGTGACATCATGTACTACTTTCTTGACGATAGCTAATTCATCACAGAGATAGGCAGTTAAGAGATATTTGAGAGTTGAGATGTTAAGAGAGTTAAGCGATGTTAAGAGAGTTCAGAGATTT
Source organism: Rhinolophus sinicus (assembly GCF_036562045.2). Taxonomy (NCBI): domain Eukaryota; kingdom Metazoa; phylum Chordata; class Mammalia; order Chiroptera; family Rhinolophidae; genus Rhinolophus; species Rhinolophus sinicus. Next base: position 113,128,087 of record NC_133756.1, read on the forward strand.
TAGTTAGTCAAAAGCAAACTATACTATTTTCGTACATCTATATATAAAATAAGGTAGTTACTTATGTTCTCTGAGAATCGCTTTTATCCCCTAAAAGATGGGGATGGTGCTTCTCAAGATTTGTTTTTTGTTTTTAAACAACAAAACAAAACCTACAAAATGTAAATATGCTATAGAAATGTGAGATATAATCAATACTATTATCATCATTCAACAGTAATTAGATTAAAATTTTGCTTGGATTGAGTTAATTGAAAAAAAAAAACACAACACAAAACACACACATACACCCACCCACACACACAAAAAAATTGCCTCTGTTGCAGAGGCCACGTGGTGGTGACTTTAAGAGCACTTTTTCTATACAGCAGATCATCACTTAACATTTTTTGTGGGAAACGAGTAAACTCGTCATATCACCTCTAGTTGGAACCGGCAAAAATTTTGCAAAGTAAATAGAGACCTCTTTTTAAACTAAAACACTGAAAGTTTCATAGAAAAATATCAAATAGATCGAAAGATATGAATATTTTACGGAAAGTCTAATTTTGGCAAGAAAATGTCAAAAAAGCCCCGTTACGACGCAATTTGGCGGGAAAATGCCCGCATACAAAGTGTTAACATGCTCCATAGTTTCTTGGAGACTGTGACTTTAAGAAAAACAACGCATACTGAAACCAATTTTACTGTAGGCTAATATAAACAAGCGTTAAGTTCCTATAGCATATTTCTGGTCAGAAGAACATCACCAAACTTCTAAATAAAGACCCTAAACACTCCTAATATTAAACATTGAAATAATTGTGAGCTATACATACACTTAAGAAAGATAATGAAAACAAGGAAGGTTATTTTCCGCACCGCTGATTCCAATTTAGGGTCACGTGGGTGGCTGGAGTCAATCCCCAGCTGCATAGGTATGAGGCAGGAACCAATCCTGGCCAGGACGCTGCCATTGCATCTCCAGGCGTGCTCACAAACGCTCACTCAGACTGGAACACTGTACACACGCCAGTTCACCTCAGGTGTTAGTCTTTGGGATGCGGGAGGAAAGTAGAGCCCCCCCCCCCCGGGTGGGGGGGACAAAAACATGCAGACATGGGGAGAATGGGGCAAACTCCACATAGACAGGTGCCTCCAGTGAAAATCATTCTTTTTTTTTTTTTTTTTTTTTGTCTCATCACTGTAATAAGGGAATGGCATTGAAGGAAGCAACATTTTTCGAAGACCTGCTGTACTGATTTTGGAGTCGTCCTGCGTCTGCCATTTATTAACATTCTGAGCCTGGTAAGTCCATTAAGCTTACTCAAGTCCAATTCCTCATCTGTAAAATAGTAATAGTATTGGTATCTATGCAATATGGGGTTACTGAGGGTTAAATAAGGTAATAGCATGGTTACCTTTTAAAATATTGTTGTTAAAATCCTAAAGTTTCATCTAAAGCCATGCCTGTTGGAAACCACACATTTTGTGGAAAGAACACTATATAACATTTGGTGACTACCTGCTATACTTTAGCTAGAGTACTAGATTTTTAAAAATAATATATATTGTACTGCATACTCACAACAAATGTGCACATTGCCTATGAATATATCTGTTTTATGGATAAGCAAATCAAAGCACAGAGAGGGTAAGTCATAATGGTAGTAAAGCTTATAATTGGAAGAGAAAATAATGGAACACCAATCATTATGACTTCATTAATGCTTTTTCCACAATGTACCCCAATCTCTCAGGGACAGCGTAAAAAGAACTGGGTTTGTTAGTCAAAGATCTGCTACTATGATTACTTTTCATGGTTATATTAATGTATTTGTGTGAGCTTCATTCATACTCATTTAGCTCAACTTAGAAGTATTTCTAAAGAAAGAGAAAGCTTGGTGTTAGTATTGCTCATATTTACCGTGGAAGGAAGCCTTTTCCTACATTTGAATGGTAATTTTATTTCTGCCCTTAAAATGAGAAATAGGTTAACCTACTTACTTATTGCATTGCTTAAATCATCTTCTGGGATTTTGGCAGTTTAAAGCTTATAGGTCTTTTCTTGGCTATCTTCCTCTAAATATCTTAAGGGATCATGGATATTCTATGCACATTCAATCAAATATTTATTAAAGAATATATAACATGACTGTAAATTTACTTTAACATTTTTTTTCTAAGGAGTTCAGAACCCTATGGCTAAAATACCTCATTTATCTTCATATACAGTCCCAAAGGAAGAGTCTGGTAGTATTATCATCCCAGATTAAAAATAAATGGGCAACTATAAGTCAGTTGTTCAGTCAGTCAATCATCAAGATTGATGGGTTGGGTTTCCACTAATTGCAGGTAACTGTGCCAGAAGTAGTAGCTATGCTGTGTTCAGGGGACCAAAAGGTCAGAGCAAGATTTGTCCAGATAAAAACATGAAATGACTCACAAGTGCCTCAGTTCATGTTTCTCTGTTCATCTGCTTAGTTCCTGAGGTAGTAACTAAACAACAACGTAAGCCATTGTTTTCTCCATTTGAGATGCCATCGGCTATTGATTATTCTGTCTGACCACCTCATGCTTCAAGGCTCAGATGGGTCATTATTTTATCTAAAAGAACTTTCCTGATCCTTGAAAGAGTTAATCATGTCTGTGTCTAGAGTTGTGACAATTAGATGGATGGCTATATGAAAGGTCCGACAATTAAGTTCGAGAACTTTCCACCATGTAAATGCGTGCTGGACAGTTCGCAAACTTAATTGTTTGACCGGGTTATGTTGTATGTATCCAATACAGCATATTGAACAAATATGTTTTGTGTCCATCTTCTCTAGAAGGCCAAGAGCTTCTACGGGGCAGAAGCTGTGTTTTATTTCTTTCTGTATCCTCAACACAGATCACAACATTTGGCACAAAATAGGCATTTAAAATCGGTTTAGTGAATAACATAGGGAACTAGAGAACATATTTAAAATATGAGGATCAGACCATAAACTCATTGCCTTAGATTATTGTTGCCTGTAGTTTCTATTTTATCAGATTGATCAGTGGGTTGATTTTCCACTTCAAATGGTACCCTTCAAACGTTATTTCTGAGCCTCACTTTCACCTTTTACAAAAAGGGGACAGTGATACTTGTTTGTTCTTCATGAGATACCATGGGGAAGGGGAACAAATAAAGAAATAATAATATATATATATATATATATATATATATATATATATATATATATATATATATATGTTTCTGGGGCTGCCATAGCAAAGTACCACAGACTGGAGTCTTAACAGAAATTTATTTCCTCATAGTCTAGAGAACAGAATTCTAAGATCAAGGTGTCAGCAGAGTTGATTTCTTCAAAGACCCCTCTCCCTAGCTTTTAGATGACCATCATCTCCCTCTGTTACTCTTGTGGTCTTTTCTCTGTGCATGTCTGTGTCCTAATCTCTTCCTACAAAAATATCAATCATATTGGGTTAAGACCTACTCTGATGACCTCATTTTACCTTAATTACCTCCTGAAAGGCTCTATCTCCAAATAGAGGTTTGAACTTTAACCTATGAATTTGGTGGGGACACAATTCAGCCCATAACAGCTCATAACCAGCCCAATATGATGCCAGGCATGTAGCTGTTATTTTATGCATGGAAGTGTTATTACTATGACTCTTAGTCAAAGATTTCCAATAGATGAAGAATGGCTTTGATTCTTGTTAAATTGCCCCTTTGGTTTCTTGCTCAGCTTTCTTGGAAAGAAAAATAACATGTAAACAGGCAGAAGCCATTCAACATGAAGCGCAGAGCAGAGGGAGAAAGATGAAAAATCCTCCTAAAGTAAGGATACTCTGACCTCGCTTAGCAGATTTAGCAAGAACTTGTCATTACTGGAAAAATAGATGACCCAGATGAAGAAGGTGATGCTAAAAATGGTGGCAAATCTTTTAAGAAGAAAAATGAAAAGCATGTGGCGGTATAGTTGGCATTCAGGAGAAATGGCAGTGAGTCAGGATGCCAAGTATGAAAGTCATTAACAAGGGACATTTTCATGAAAACCTAGCAGTCAAATTTTGGTGGGAAGAATCATTAGCCATAGCCACATGTCAACCTTGTGATGAGCTTTGAAGCCATCTTTCACGTACTCATTTTTCCTTCAGTCTCTGCTATCCTTCTTTCTCTCTTCTCTCCATTTCTCTAGTCCTCCTTTGCTTTCTTCCACAAAAATGAATCCTTGTTATACAATAGGCATTGACAGCATACAGTGGTGTACACAGAAGTAAATAACATCCTCAAGGAGATTAAATATACAGATATATGTATTTAATTGTCATTATTTGAGGCTGTTCTATGAAGCCACCGAATTAACAAATACTGAACTAGGGAAAACACACACACATATGTACACACACACACTGCACACAGATTGCAATCTTAAATCCTAGAAACTACTCATTCTGGTAGGTACTATCTTCATAATTTTTCAAAAGAGTAAAGGAGGTTCAGATATCTTAACTAACTTGTCTGAGGCCATTCTACTAGCAGATGCCATAGATAACTGAAATTCAGACCCCATCTAGTTAGAGCTGGAGCTTCTTTACCTACACTGCACTTTTCCCTCCCATCTCCATTTTCTTGTTGTATAAATATATAAATGTAAATATAAATATATAATTGTTTTTATTGATTCAGTGGCAAAATTCTTTCAACAATACTAGAGACCCTAGTACTTGTGTACTAGAGAAGAGCTTACCAGCACACAGCAAGAGCCAGTACAAATTAACCTTGGGGACATGTGGGCCACAATACATGTGTATTGCACTGAGTAGGGAAAGAGTCCATATGCCAAAAAATGTCGTATGTAATGTTAGGAGAAAGTCCTACACTCTGTATAAGACTGTGTTGCAGTCTCACCTGAATCATCCATCTATACACTTGTATAATCACCCCATACCATTTAGAGCTCTATGCCCAGCTGAGGGTGATCAACTGGCTAATTATTCCTAGAAGTATAGCTGCTTGCTTGAAAAGGGGATTCTCTCTGATATAAATATCAGTTAGGAGTGCCTGTGGATGAAGCAAGAGGAATTAACAAAGAGTATTTCATCCACTCCTGTATCCATTGCTTTATTGGTGTCATTTAAATGGTAACCTTTGAGCAGAGTGCCGTTTAATAAGTGAGCCAATATTTTGAAGACATACAGATGGTTCACTGGTACATAATGAATGCAAAACAAGTAACTGAAGAGTTAGGTTCAAATTTCCTTGTAAATGGTATATATGTGTATCTATAAGTATCTATCTATAGTTATATCTAGATATAGATAGATGATAGATAACTAGGTGATAGATAGATAGATAGATTATATTTTCCTATCCAATGATTATGTACTTACCTTCATATTGTCAAAAGTAACATGGATGTTAAGAAAAATAACTGGTTTTGAATTTTGACTTGCTGGTTGTATGATATCTGACTTCAGATCTCTGAGCCTATCTCAACTGTAAAAGTGGAACCCCAGTGCCCACTTTAGCTGTAAGGAGCATGTGAAAATATATATTAGTTTAAACTGATTGCTATTTTAACTTTTTTTCAACAATGAAAATGCATCATTGTCACAAAGTGCAACACTTTATGTAGTGAAACTTAAGATGGCCATCCCTGGATTTAGATACATACACTTGAAGTCACAACATAAAATTCAACATGTTGAAGTTTTAGATCAGAAATAAACATATGTGCACTCGATTTTTTTAAATTACTAGACTTTATTTTTGGAGCAGGTCTAGGTTTATAGAAAATTGAAAAGAAAGCACAGCACCTCCCTACAGTTTTCTCTTATTATTAAAATCTCCCATAGTCATATTACATTTGTTATAATTAATGAATCAATATTGCTACATTACTATTAACTAAAGTCAATAGTTCCAACTAGAGTTCTGTCTTTGTGATATAGAAATATAGACTCTGTCTGCCTGTTGTTGGAATTTAAGTTGTTTGCATGGAATTGTCTGCCTCTCCTATGGCCAAATGAAATTGTGCTAAGGGATATGAGGCAAGCTCAAAGGATGTCTGCTTCATATAATGATTTCATTTTATCTTACAACAAAAACTTTATCTTTTACAAAACTATAAGAGAAATGGTCATCTATTAAGTGTATTACCTACCTTTTTCTCCTATGGAAACTAAGGTTTAGAAAGATTAAGTCACTCACCTAGAAGCCCAGGTATAACAAGTGGCAGAAATGGAATTACTATTTAAGTGTGCTGACTATTTGTCCAATATATTCCCCACACATCTCGGTTGCTTTTCAGACAGCTAATGAGGGTTTGAATGCCTATAGGTATTGCAGTCATTGAAATAAAAAATAATGAGGGGGAATAATCCCCTTTCCTGAGATGTTTTCATACCTTAATCATTCATTATTTAACATTGACCCAGTATTTATCATATGCCTGACACTCTGCTTCGCATGGAAAAGACAAGAATTGAAGAGAATTGGTTAATTACCTAGAGGCGATCAAAACACTTTTTGGTTGCACACACAGATGAATAGCATATTACAAAATACTGAAACAATGGCAAACTAGCTACATGCCTAGGTTTTAAGGAGGACACAAAGGAGGGACAGCTAGTGTGTGTGGAGAAGAGAAGGTATCTTTTTTTCGTTAGCAAAGTACATACTCTGTGGTTCTTCGTGAGTCCCAATGATGTAATTCTGAGGTCTTGGTAGCCTTTGATGCTTCGCATACCGGTAGTAAACAGAGATCTTTTTATGATTTGACCTCTGCTTAAATCTCATTCCTTTTCCAAAGCCCTACTTGCCTTGTAGTTTTAGTTACCAGTTTCTAAGTCATTTCTGTCTCTCTACCCAAAGTAAAACCTCTTTGGGGACAATGATCATGTATCCCACACATTGTTTCCTCAGTGTCCAGCACTTGTCCTTAATAGGTAGGGAATGAACATAGAATGTTATGTTAAAATCTATAACTGAATTTACAGCTATGTCCACATGTTAACTGAATTGCAGAGGTGATGTAATTGTCTCCAAAGCCTGACAATTAAGTTCTCAAATTTATTCTAGAAAAAGTGCTATATACCTCATTGCTGAATATCACTACGGTCACTTTCAAAATACTCCCCTTGGGAAGCTATGCACTGTCGCCAGTGCCTAGTCCACCCTTCAAAGCAATTTTGAAACTCTTTTTCTAGACTGGCCATCAGAGTTGTCTTCGTATTACCCTTGATGTCCTGAATGTCATCAAAATGTCTTCCTTTCAATATTTTCTATATCTTTGGGTAAAAAAAGTCATTGGGGGTCAAATCAGGTGAGTAGAGAGGGTGTTTTGGTACACTTATTTGTTTACTGGCTAAAAACTCCCTCACAGACAGTGCTCTGTGAGCTGGTGCATTGTTGTGATGTAAGAGCCATGAATTGTTGGTGAAAAGCTCAGGTTGTCTATCTTTTTCATGCAGCCTTTTCAGCAGTTCCAAACAGTAAACTTGGTTAACTGTTTGTCCAGTTGGTACAAATTCATAATGAATAATCCCTCTGATATCAACTCATTGCAACAAATTCACGAATTTAATTGTCAGACCTCATTTAATTCGAAACAAAAACCCACATTGTTTGAAATAAAGTAGAATTCTATTATGATCATAAAGCCATTTGCAAAACTCCTTTATTGAAGTTCCTTGGAATCAATTGAAGATAGAAGTAGAAGGTGGTAGTCTTACATTCCATAAGTAAACAGTCTAGACATGCACAAACACAACATTCGAAAACTATCCCCTGAAACTTAGTACTACCTTTATCAGGTAACAATTTACTACCCAATGTTCCCACGGAATAATAGGAAAACCCTCAATCTTTGTAATGACAAAACTGGGCTCTAACCCTAAGACCACTATCAGACAGCTGTGTTATCATAGACAGGTTGTCTAACCTCTGGTGTAAGTTCTTTCCTCAGTATTATTAAGGATTTAGTCAATGTTCTCTGCTTAGTATTTTCCACTGTAAAAGAAAAATCATGATTAATGTCTTCCTAAGGGCTTTCCACTGTATTTAAATAACTGAGACAAGCATATATTAGTTTCTTTAGATTCTTGGAAACTGAATCAATTATTCAGTTAATAAGTTGTCTTGCTGAACAGTTATACTGTTTAAGAGAGAGGATTCTGAGAACTTTAAAATGTTTACTGTGCTAACCTAATGCTAGGGGATAGGTAGTGCCCTCCTGTACCTGGGCTGAGCTTGCGCCTTGAATGCATCCTAAGCACAGGACATACAAACAGGTATCTCCCCATTGCCCATGGCCGCCCTGCTCTCAGGGTGATACTGGATCAGGCTGTTGCCCATTCAGCATGAATATGGTTCCCTTCCTTATAATACTGTTTTACAAGCTAGGTTGTACAATAGCTTGGTAAGGTCTCCCTCCACATGAAAATAAATACACTTATTTGTCTTTATTCAAATAAGATGAGAAACGCTATATTTTCCTCTTGGAGAGTTGATAACATGCACTAAATTATTAGAAGTTTTGAGAAGACCTGTAATTCAGAAACATGCATTATCTCCCCAATATCCCTTTTTGATTTCTTCCTTATGATCAGAACTCTGACAACGTATTCACATAGAATACTAATCTTCTGTGACTTCCTTGTAGCTGGGAGTTGGCTGAGAAACCCTGTCCTGGCCAATGAAATTTAAGCACAGTTGATGGGAAGAGCATCTGGAAAGAATATTTTTGAAAGGAGGACCTCCTCTGCCAGCATGTTCCCTATATTTTCATCCTCTTTCTTCTTCCTAGTTTGGACAGAGACATGACACCTAGATCAGCCACGTTGCAACCATGAGCAAATTGAATTGTTGGGACAGCTGAGCTGAAAGATAGAGTGATGCCAGCTCCACTAGCCCAGAGTTCCTACCTCTGGACTTCTTGTTAGATCAGAAAAATAGGCCATTCAAGTAAGCCACGATTTGTCAGGTTGTCTTATTTGTGACATAATAATTTCTAAAGTTTACAACATGACTGTAGTACTTTTTACTTCTTAGTAAGATTTTCTGCAAGTATTTTCAGTGATGCTGCCTATATTATTTTTCTATGAGGTTGGACAGTTAAGTTTGTGAACTCATGATAGAAACAATACTACAGACCTCATTGGTGAATATCACTATAGTCACCTTGGAAGTACTCCCCTTGGGAAGCTGTGCACCAACACCAGTGCCTAGTTCACCCTTCAAAGCAATTTTGGAACTCTTTTTCTGGAATGGCCATCAGAGTCGTCATCATATTACCCTTGATGTCTTGAATGTCATCAAAATATCTTCCTTTCAATATTTCCTTTATCTTTGGGTAAAGAAAGGAATCATTGGGAGCTATTGGGAGCCATATCAGGTGAGTAGGGAAGGTGCTCCAATACGGTTATTTGTTGACTGGCTAAAAACTCCCTCATTGTCTGGTGCATTGTTGTGATGCAAAAGCCATGAATTGTTGGCGAAAAGTTCAAGTCGTCTAACTTTTTCACGTAGCCTTTTCAGCACTTCCAAATAGTAAACTTGGTTAACTGTTTGTCCAGTTGGTACAAATTAATAATGAACAATCCCACTGATATCAGAAAAGGTTAGCAACATTGTTGCAACAAGTTCGCGAACTTAATTGTCAGACCTCATTTTGCTGCTCTAATAAATTAACACAAATTTAGTGTCTTAAAATAATATTTATTATCTGGAGGTAAGAAATCTGACATGGGTCTCACTAGAAAAATCAAGGTATCAGCGGGGCTGTGTTACTTTTTGAAAGTGCCAGACGAGAATTTCTTTTCTTCGCTTCCTAGCTCTTAGAGGCCACTTGTCTTCCTTAGTTCATGGTCCCATCCTCCACCTTCAAAGCCAGCCCAATGCTGAATCTCTCTCTCTCTCTCTCTCTCTCTCTCTCTCTCTCTCTCTCCTAATTTCTCTGAACAGATTTGGCAAAGGTTTTCAGTTTTTAAGGACTTTGGTAATTAGATTAGGACCATCTGCTAATCCAAAATAATCTCCTGGTCTCAAAATTTGTAAATTTAATCACATCTTTAACACCTCTTTTGCCATGTAAGGTGATATATTCACAGGTACTAGTGATTTCGGCATGGACATCCTTGGGAACCAGTAGTCTGCTTACTACACCACTCTATAGGATAAAGCTTATATTCCTTAGCACCAGTCTTTTGTGATGTGACCTTAATGTCACTTTCTGAATCACCTTTTCTTACCCACTATACATTTCTGTGTTTTTCTGCTACATAGATCCATGCACAGTGACCTGGCCAACTTTACCTTTCTGAACAGGTCACAAACCCATCCTATATTTTCAGGACCTGGGGCAAGCATCCAAATGGAGATTCATGGACTGTTATATAAACAGTTAAAAACTACAAATCAGTTACCAAACTGTTAAGTAGGTCCTATCTCCCTACTTTGACAAATACAACCTTGGTAATTACCTTGAAGACTCAGTTCAAACTTAGACTTCTCTTCCCTCAGAATTCTACCCCAGAATGTGGTAGCACAAGGAGAAATGAACTTAAAACCATTTTCCTTGACCATGTCCTGTAGCCCACACGTCTTAACACCTGACCCCACAACTCCAAGTTCCAGCCACATTTTGCACAACCACCCCTTGGCTACTATACAGCAATATAGTTATGACAATTGTGGTGCAGTCTGAACTCCGCAGAACAGAGATGAAAAAGAGGGCTGCACAGTTCCTGGAAACTTCAGTGACCTGTGTATGCAGAGCATGGTCCAGAAGGTGGGGTGTGGGCTCTAGTTGGGGATTAGTAGGATCTAAGGAAGCATGGGGGTTGGTCCTCTGAAGTTCAGGTCTTAGGACACGAGTTCCTCTTTCCCATGTGTAAGCAAACTACTGCCTATCTGTCTAGTTCAAGACTTTACCCCTCATTTTCATATTAATGTGATCTAATTTCTTATGATCTACCTAATTTCTCCACCATGTTGTGAGAGTTTTGGGGACTATCATCATCCTAACTATAACACATTATTTTATTTTAAGAACTTTAAGAAAACTCTGCTTTTCATAATAATAGCATGTGTGTAACATATATGACATATATAACTATAAATATGATATGATACGATATGATAAATGCGTATAAGTAAATACATGGTTGGTCAGAGCTTTGTACTTTTCTGATGCTATCAGTCTCCATCTGCCATATTCCTTCTCCTCTCCCTGGATATGACCAATTTAATCTGCCAAATGGGCCACAAGAAATTTGGTAATGACACAGTGAACAACACTCTGAATGACAGCAGATATGTTTCTCACCCTGTTCCTGACTTTGACCATTTTAGGGATAAAATGGAAGGGCCTGGAATTTGGACATTTGGTGAGAAAAATGAGAGGATTTGACAGGACTGATATCACTGAAAATGTTAGGAACATAGTTACTTTCTCTAGCCATCATGTTGACATACTTATTTTGCAAAATAAATTAAATGTTCATATGCTTGAGGGGCTAGTTTGCAGAAAGTTAAAATGCAATGGAACAACCACCCATAAGAAATTTCAAGAGTTATTCTTTTAAGATGTTGAGTACATAATAATTTGTTATTGTTCTGATGTGTCTGTGCTATATTTAGCATTCACCTTATCTTTGAGAAAATGTTACATCATTTCTTCCTTGCGCTGAATAAAGATATAAATTTCATGTTCTAATGAGTTGATAATATATTAGTGATGAGTATTAGCTCCCTTCCTAGTGAATTGTAAAAAGAGCTTTTGGAGATAAAAATCATTATTTATGTGCTTCCGTTAGTATGCATAATGTATCAGTTTAGCTTAAGCTGAATAAATCAACTTGAACATTAATAAATTTTTTTAAAAATACAAAATATTCAGAAAGAATCATCTTTCCCCATAAAGTTTTATCAAATGTGTTTATCTCAGATTCCTTACATACACACATATACATAAGTGAACAGAGAATAGTGAACACTCTCATTGATTAAACTGTTATTTCCTCTTACTATTTAGAAAATGGTTTTGTTCTCTCTATATAATACATTGTAACTAAAAGGTTTTGGGGTAGATGGAGTCTGAGAAACTGAAAGAAATTTTACAGATTAATCAGATATTTATGCACAAGGCAACTGTAAATAGAATGAGCTTAAATATATATTTAAGACATTCTATTGTAACAACAGAAATAATAGATGAGTGAAATAATAATTATTTTTTTAATCGAAAATCCTTTACCCTGCTTCCAAGGGAAAAATGGCTCCTGATTTTCACATAAATATTACTTCCAGTTGAGAGGTGAGGTCATCACCTCATAGTAACCCTTAATGTTCTAGTGGAATATGAAGAGTAGCTAAAATCAGACAGGCCTGGTTCAACCTCCAGTTTCACCACTTATTAGCTGTATGACGTTTGACATGTTAGTTATCTTCTCCTAGTTTCCATTTACCTATCTATCAAATGAACACAATACTTAACTCTCAGCGTTGTTTCAAGGATTATGTGAGCTAGTCCATATAAAAGGGGTGAAAAAAAAAAGGGGTGAAAAGTTCCCAGGCATAGACTGAATGACTGTTAAGTACTTTTTTTTTCTTTTCAATCCCACTTTGTATGAGTATCCTGCAATTAATTAAGTGACAAAGTATACATAAATTATGCCAAATACAAGTTTGGGAAACAAAATGTAGGCTAGGTTCTACATTGGACATAAGAACTGGTGCCTATGTTCCTAACTTTGACCATTTTAAAGATAATATGGAAGGGTCTGGAATTTGAACATTTGATAGAGTAGAAAAAATTTTAAAAATCACATCTGAGGAAGGTCGTTCAAATACCATCTTTTTGATGATTCACCACATCCGCAATTTCATCAGCTAAAAGCATTTTCTCCCTCAATTTTTATTCAGTCAACATATTGGTCACATACTATTAGCGAGCAGTAGTGCTAGGTTTTGGGGGTTTAACAGTGATTAAGAGAATAATGATTCCTAATTACCCTGAGTTTGTAGTCAATAGAGACGTAGACAATTTCGGTTTATAGGACATTTCAACCAAATATGATAATCATGATGATAGAGAGTTAGTTATACTCAGAGAAGAGTTTTCAGAAGAAATGGTGGCTGAGTTGAGAGAGAAAGGCTGAATTAGCCAGGTGAAGGAATAGAAAAAGCTGGAACTTAAAATGGAGCAGCCTGGCCCAGTGTTATTATCCAGAAAAGACAGAAAAGTCTGAAAGTGAAGTTTGGCCTCTTTGAAGAATTGAACTTAAAGAAAATCTTCAAATCTAGGTAGAATGTAGACTAAAGGAAGTTGATGCCTAGCAAGAGACAAAGCAAGCAAACGAATAGCCAAGGGGTCAGAAGTCTATATCATGAAGGACTTGTTAAGAGTTTGGACTTCATACTGAGACAATGGACAAAATATCTCAATATCTCTGTAGTCCCCTATTAATTATTTATTTCTTACAATATTTTGTATGATAGGTGTTTGTTGATAAGCCTATCTCCGCTATGTAATTATACTCTCCTTCAAAGTAGAATCCATATCACTGCGTGCATTTGGCCATGTGTACCATGTTTCTCAGTTTACAACTGACCTTCACAGATGTTTCCCCTTTAAATCCTCATGACAATCTTCTGAAAAATGGCTTACTCATTGCTTCCTATCTGCAAATGAAGTAATTGAGGTATGTAAGGTTAATGACTAGTGTATTGAAAACCCAGGACATGAACACAAGACTTCTAATACAGGTGTTAGTGATGATAGACATGTTCTCTAGCCACATTATCCGATAATGGAGCCACTAAGCCACATGTGACTATTAAGTAGTTGAAATGTGCTTACTGAGAAACGAAATTTTAAATTTATTAAATCTGAATCAATTTAAATTTAAATGGCCATGTGTAGCTAAGAGCTACCATATTGTCAGTACAGCTCTATATTATAATATGTCCTCATTTTTGCTTAATAAACGGGTGTCACATGAGCATATGAGTACTTCAGAGGATTATTCCATCACTATGTTATTCATAATATGATTTCAGATTCTATGTTACTTATAGCTTTCAAATGTTTTTTTCATAGGGCTGAATGAGACCAATATACATTTTTCTAACATATTTTGACAAAATGTATGTTCTATGGTACTTGACGTTCTGCATGAGGACATATATTCTTTAAGCTTTCAAAGCATTGCTGTAACAAGAATTGATTTGAAATTGTTTTTATTATGTTACCTATAAATTATTAAATATTAATAATCTTCATATGAATAATATTTTAAAATAATTTTTATTTATTGATACCACCTCACACCTGTTAGAATGGCTATTATCAACAAGACAAGTAATAACAAATGTTGGAGAGGTTGTAGAGAAAAAGGAATACTCATACAGTGCTTTTGGGAATGTGAATTGGTACAGCCAGTACGAAAAACAGTATGAATATTCCTCGGAAAATTAAGAATAGAATTACCATATGATCCAGCAATCCCTCTTCTGGGTATCTACACAAAATATCTGAAAACACTTATCTATAAACATACATGCACCCCTATGTTCATTGCAGCATTATTTACAACCAAAGTGTCCTTCAATAAATGATTGGATAAAGAAGATGTGTTTATCCACATCTTGGGTAAATGATTGGATAAAGAATATATATACGATGGAATATTACTTGGCCATAAGAAAAGATGAAATTCACAATATTATATCTTTCCGTTAAATTTGCCAGAATATCACATTCTCCATGCATTTTCTGAAAAGTAATTAAACACATACTGAGTGTATTAGTTTGCTAAGGTGGCCATAACAACATGCCACATACTGGATGGCTTAAACAACAGAAATTTATTTACTCTCAGTTATGGAGGCTCAGAGTTCAAAATTAAGGTGTCTGCAGGGTTGCTTTCCTCTGCGGCCTCTCTCCTCGGCTCGCAGATGGTCATCCCTCTGTGTATAGGCACCTCTAGTGTCTTTCTCTATGTTTTCATATCCTCTTCTTCTGAAGACACCAGACAGATTGAATTAGTGCCCACACTAATGGTCTCATGTTAATTATCTCTTTAAAGACTCTATCTCAAAATACAGTCACATTCTGAGGTACTGGGGGTTAGGGCTGCAACATATGAATTTGAGGAGTGAGGCACAATTCAGCCCATAAAATCACCTTCCGTTTTCCCTATTTGTTTAATCTGTTTTTCACAGGAGCTCCTGAAGAGGGTTCTGAGCACAAAATTGGAGAGCATTAAATCATTTGAATAGCTATTCTACACTTTTTAAGTGTATAGTCTGATACATGAGAGGCTTGATTCAGACAAAACGCTTATCTTCAATTTTTTCTATGACAGAAAATTAGTGGAAAATGCTAAAGGCCAATCGTTAATTTCCAACAAGCATTTTAAAGTACAGTGCCCTAAAATTTTTTATTAGGAATTATAAAATGTGAATCATTTTATTACCTATAATAAAATGTAATTATCATTAAAATTAATTCTGCAGGCTAAATTATTTTTAAGTGTATTTTTTCCTTACAGTATACTTTTGATTTTAATGTTTGTTTGCTTAGGATAAATTTCAACCAATGAAATAATGGAAACTTGCTTTATATGCCAGTAATATATATATCTATATATCTATATATCTATATCTATATAGATATAGATATATAGATATATATATTTCCTGATGACAACTTAAAAGGCACATTTTGGTAAGTAAAGTGAAATGTCGTTAAAAATTAGACTTATGCAACACTAACCTATGCTAATTTTATCAATATCTGAGACTAAATGACTACATTCACAATATGCTAATATGATAAAAAAAAAGTAGTAATTACATAGTGCTGATAGCTTTAATGGCCCATATTGTCCTTTGGAGAAGTAGTGTGGAAATAGTTCCAGTTGGAGTGAGAGAGAATGATGCTTTTACCATTTCTTGCTGAGTGATCCGAGAAAGTGACTCAATCTCTATTCTCTGGGTTTCACCTATCTATAAAATCCAGGTACTAAATTCCTTATCGCCTATTTCTTTAATCCCACAATGATGTCTATAGCTTCCTTTTGGCAAAGTAAAAAAACCTTGAATGAAATTAGCCTTGCTGTTTATTCTGAGAGGTTGCTTTCCCCACCATATTTCTAACTATATCAATGGTGTTTTTACTGGTGAATAGAAGGTTGGTCGGTTAGTCCCCTCCCTTTACTACGTGAGCACACATATGAGGAACCTAGAAAATAGTTTTTATTCATCAAGTAACTAAATTCCCAATCCTATTATCTCACAATGTGATTATCTAAATCTGAGTTGGAGACTCTTGGTATTATTAGTCTGGTCAGCATTCTTGGCTAATTCCCTATTTCCTTGCACTTTATTCTGCAGCATAAAGTTCCAGTGACTCTTGCACTATAGGGTATCACTTTTTGTCCCTCGAACTACCTGAGAGTGCCAGCTGCCACTCTATTTGTGTTTTTCCCCCTTCTTCCTAGAGACTGGGTTCTTTTCAGTCTAAAACTCATATCTTTTTCTTTATCCAACTTAATTTCCAGCCTTTCCCTAATCCATTTTGTCATGGAAACTTTCTGGACTTCAGGCTCAAGAGTGAGTGAGAGCTTCTAGTTCTGAGGAGGGCAGAGGAAATCGATATGAGGAAGGTAGTTACTTGGGATACCCTGCTTTTATTTTTATTTTTTTTCTTTCTAAATTTCTTTGGTTTTCCTCAGAAAACTGGAAAAAATAATATATGCTCTATGTTTTAATGGTATGTGAGTTTCTCTCCTACCAGTAGACCTACCGTGTTTAATAGTGAAGAGCTGTACCATACTGTTAACATAATTTTGAAGCAATTATGCAAAAAGAATGACTATCTTCCAGAAAGTAAGCAACAAAGAAGAACAGGAACAAAACCTCTGATTAATTTAGTGTTGCACAGGGCCATGCCCAGTTCTTCCTGGTTCTGATTTTAATTTACATTTGGTTTCTTTGTTCTACATTTGTTCTCTTTTACTAATTTTCCTTTTTGTAATTGAAAATATTATTTAAAATAGAATTTTTGCTTTGTAATTATAAAGTAGACAGCACAAGTTGAAAAAATGTCCAGTTAGTACCAATATTCATCTCACGGTGAAAATAAAATGTTATACTACTTGTGGGGAAAATTAAAATGGGCAACTCAGAGAAATTTCCTTAAAAATAGAATGATATTTTCACATGTATTCATGATGAGTATTTCCATTGCATTTACTTATTGATACCATGCATGTATGTAGGTCAGCAGGAATGTCAGAGGTGTGTCATTCAAGACTAATATTGTTGAATGTATATCTGCAGTAGTGATTTATGTCAGCCTGTCCTTGGCGACAAGGTTATTAGGAATGGTCCAGTCTGTTATAACAGTAGCTACCATGTATTGAGTACTTACTCTGGACCAGGAACTATGCTAAGTACAGCAATTGAATTATAGCAAATAGATTCTTCCCAAAAGGCTCAAATGAAGCAGCTTTAATGAATAGACTTAAATGAATTTACTAGAGGTACTGGCAGAGGTAGGGGAGCAAATAAGCATGATTAGAAACAATAGGAAGAGCTTACCACCCTTAGGATTGAGGGGAATAAGAAATAAAGTATCTAACCTCAGTGAGAGCTGAAACCACACAACTCTGACTTCAAATATCCTTTATCCCCTAACTATTATGATGCCTTTCTTATAAACTCATTGCTTCTTAACTAAAATTACATTGATTCGTGTATCTCTTTTATCTCTTTCATGGGACTATAATACAGACTGTTTGCTCACATGCTCAGCCTGAGTTTTGCTCTATAGCCAGGGCACAACATTTATTTGAAGAATGAATGAATGAATTACTTCAGAGTTTTATGATGCAACTTAAAAGTCCCTACTACTATAAGAAAAGCACCTCAGTAATCTCTGTTGACATTCTTCTGTAGAGAAAAATTTGTTTTATGAAAAAGAAGCAGTGTTTCTATTTTGAACTTGCAAAGGGGAGAGCTTGAGAACTGGATAGTACAATATACACTTCTGGTATGTTTAAAACAATCTGAACAACTGGTCCCTTGGAAGCCATTATCTTTTCAGAAGGCAACTCAAGAAACAGCAATATACCAGACATTCAAATCAGCTAGACTGAGACTGTTTTCCTTCAAATATGCAGTTTTCATCACTGGATGAATTTTCTTGGCCTTTCTAACTTTAAATTAATACCCCAAACAATTTCCTTGTATGTAAAATGATGAAAGTGTTGTTCCACCTTTGCCTGCAATGCAAATTGCTGTTATAGGTGTTAGAAATAAAGAGCTGGGCAGAAGACAAAATTCCTATCATTGTAAACTTGAGCCTATGCTCAAGTTGGGAAAAACAGAAGAAAAAAAATACATACAAAAATAAATTTATAATGCCACAGATTTTTATGTGGTATGAAAATAATAAAACAAATTGAAGGGAAAAGGTATGATGTGAGATGGTATTTGAAATGGGGTGAAGAGGAAAGACCTCTTTGGGGAGAAGACATTCCAACTAAGATTTTAATAAATTGAGAAAAAGAGCTGAGCAAATACTGAGGGAAAAAATACCAGATTAAGGGAATGGACATGTATTTCAGATAGATAAAATACTTGAAAAAAAATGACTTTGAGAATTGAATATAATGTGTGAAAAAATGTATAATCTATAATAGATACACAAATTTATTTTAATATGAATTAGTTTCTTAGGGCTGTTGAAACAAATTACCACAAACTGGGTGGTTTATAACAAGAGAAATTTGTTTTGTTACAGTTTTTGGAGGCTGGAAGACTCAAATAAAGAGGTCAGCATAGCCTTATGCCCTCTATAATCATTCCTTGTGTCCCCCCCATCCCCCCCAGCTTCTGGTGATTCACTAACTACCTTTGGTATTTCTTGGTTTGCAGCTACATAACTCCATCTCTGCTTTCATCAGCCCATGGTACTCTCCCTGTATGTCTCTGTCTTCATGTAGCCATCTTATAAGGACAGCCATCAAATTAGGTTAGCATCTCACCTTACTCCAGTAGGACCTCATCTTAACTATCGTGTTTCCCAGAAATAAGACCTAGCCAGACAATCAGCTCTGATGTGTGTTTTGGAGCAAAAATTAATATAAGACCCAGTATTATGTTATATTACATTATACCCAGTCTTACATTATAGTAAGATAAGACCCGGTATTTATTATATTATACTATGTTATGTTATGTTATGTTATGTTATGTTATGTTATGTTTGTTATGTTATATTAAAGACCTAGTTTTACATTATAGTAAAATAAGACTGGGTCTTATATTAACTTTTGCTCCAAAAGATGCATTAGAGCTGATTGTCCAGCTAGGTCTTATTTTCCGGGAAATGGTAGTTGTGTCTGCAATGACTCTTTTACCAAATAAGGGCACATTCTGAGGTATTTCAACGTTTCTTGTGTGGGGGACACAACTCTACGGGTAATGTGGTGTTATTATTGGACAGGATTTTTTACTTTTGATAGTCTTCTAGGAGGAAAATCAAAAGAGTTAGGAATGAATGGTGGAAAAAACTAATGACCATTTTTCTTTTTTTGGGAAATATTTTCATGATGTATATTAGGTCAAAAGCAGAGTGCTAAAAAGGCAAAATACACCCTGCTCTGATTAATTTTAAGTAAAGTTAGTTATAGCATTATTTTTCCTCATGGGATTAAAAATAAGACCAGCTGTTTTAATGCTGGCCTCTAGATCATTAGAAATGTGACACAGGAAGTATTTTTAACTTGAAATATAAGCTTAGGCTGTGTAAGTTGAAAGAAATATTTTACTTATACCTGAAGTCAGAGATGAGATTATTAAAATAAGTAATGACTGAGAATAATTAAAAACTGAGAAAATATTAAATGATACGTAAACCAGTAGCTTCCTTAAAAACACATTTATGAACTATCTATAACTCTTTTTAAGATTATCCTGTTTTAATTAAAATTTTGATTTTCTTCTATTTTATTGCATGTGAGTATATGCATTTGTATGTATGTGCATGTGTGTGTGTTATCCTAAATAACATAAAGGGAACAAGTGTCCAAATTACCTTGTGAAGCGACAGCCATTGCAATATTGAATCTAGTATGGAAGAAAAATCAGGGTATTCGGAGCCAGAAAATATGCATTTCTGCTCTACATACCTGTCCGTTTTTGAAAAAAAAATTAGCTCATCCTTCAGTCATCTCCTCTGTCAGAATTGGTAGGAGGATTAAATAAGATAATGCATATAAAGCACTTACTTGTCCCTGATATAACTTAGGTTATCCATGAATGTTAATCCTCTTTCTCTTTAGTAATAGTTTACTGCAATTATAACCCAATTTCCAAGGAGGAAATAACTTTTTCAAAACTACAGCAACACGATTATATAAAAAACTGATTGTAAGCCACCTCTGTATCCTCCTCAGTGCCTAGCAAAATTCTCCATTTCAATTTTCCGTTTCAATTAGGCGTAGAAAGAGTGAATGATCATAACAGAACCTGACCTCAACAAACTAGTTTCTTCCCTCCTCAGCAACTCTTAAAAATTCTTCCCAACAACATAGTACTGGAATCTCTCAAGTACGGTCCTGCTCATAAAAGGGTCCTGCTCACCCTTTCTCACCTTGTCATCTGCACTGGTTCCATTCTTACCTTCATACACCTATAATTAACTCTCTACCCAGTATTCAATGTAAGCTTTTGAAATACAAACGAGTCCCCATTACTTTCTCCCTTACAAACTTCCAAAGAATTCCTATTGCACTGGAGTGAAATACAAAATGATTTCCCCAGTCTACAGAGCTCCTATGAACCCTGGCCTTTGCTTCCTGCCCTGCCCACACTTCACACCACTCATCCTCCCATTCCTTGGCCCTTGTTTTTGGCATTCAAACACAGCACCAGTCCTGCATTTGATCCTTTGAATTTGTACTTTCTCTCCTAGATCCTCCCATGAATTTAACTATCCATTCATTCCTTTTCCCATGTATTAAACAAATATTTATTAAGCACCTCCTGTGTGCTAGGCATGGAGATAGGGATACAGGTAGGGGATGAGGTGAGTAAAGATCTACAAGAGGTGAAAGAGTGAGGCATGTTGATATCTGCAAGAAAAGTATTGTGCTAATGCAAAGGGTAAGGTGGGAGCTTGATCAAGGTACATTGGCTGGAGCTTCATAACAGATATACTAGAAGGAAGTTCCATCAAAGAGCTAATGGTGTGGAGATACTGCTGGATTTTCTAGTACCTTATGAAAATTTTGCATATCATTCCAAGTGTGATAGAAAGCCAATGGAGGATTTGAAACTCTGAGTGATAGATATAACCAATGCTATTGGACTGCAAGATGGTTCTTTTTTATCATGTCAAATATTTGTTAAATGAATGAATACAATTAATGGAGTTTCTTAAAAAAATCAAATTTTAAACTACTATGTACCCTTTCTTTATGTAATATTCAAGCAGTACAACAAACCCAATCCAGGTATTTGTTACTGAATCTAGATAAACTAACTTATGTCCAGCGAATGCATATAAAGTATCTAAGGATTAGCATGCTGCCTGTCACCCCTTTGTCTTTTCTGAAGTTAGCTTGCCAAGTACTAAGAAACTGGAGTTAAGTTTTTGCTTCCAACTGCTATGCTCACTGGGAAAATGGCACCAAATTTCTGAATTTACAATTGATTAACATTCCTCTTATGGACCTGTGTGCTGAAAGATTAAGGCGACCCAGCCACTGTAGAAAATCTTTACCGCCTCTGAGTATTTTTCTTTTTTCTTCCACTGAGAACAGGGACTTACAAATGAATACCATAGCTTTATTTCTTCCTGACTAGAAGCTGAGTGATACTTCATCACACCTCTGATGTTAACATTTCACATTTAAACAATTGTTTACTTTCCTTTGTAATATTCATAAGAGTCTGAATCCATTGCATCATTCAGTTGAGGCAAATGACAATAACAACATGCGACATGGACAACTTGGTGTTTAGCACAGTTGGGAGAGATGCATGGGCTTTCCAGACATAGGTGAGTTTGAATTCTTGCTCTGTCATTTAATTACTCTGTCCTAATGGACAAGTTACTGGCACTGAAAAACTTCTGTAACTAGAAAAAAGGGTAAATGGTGTTTGTTGATTGAACGATATGACACAATGTCAGTGAAGCACTAAAAGTGGTCCCCATTACATAAGTTTTCAACAATTGTTACCTACTCTTTTTGTAGTTAATGATGATGCTAACCCCACTTTTTCTGGTTATGCTCTTCCAGTGACCTCACCTCAGTGTGTTTACTTGCCCTGAAGTATCTTGAAACCTTGCCAGGGAGAGATACTCCTCCACAACTATTCCTTCTATCAAATGTGAGGGAGGTTGTGATAATAATACAATAAAAAATGCACAGAGTGATGTGCAAGCACAGAAGAAACAATGAGCGATTTATCCAGGAAAGAACTAACAATCTTAAACAAGTTGCTTTACTCATCGGTGTCCCGATTAATAAAATAAAGATAATAATGATACCACTTTTCGGTGATTTTTTAAGTCTGAAATGAGATAACTCACATAAAATCACTTTTAAAAGTGCCTGATATATCATAAGTGGTGCATAATTATCAGACATTTTCTTCTGAGATTGACTTGGCTCCATAATCACTAACCTGCAATGAATCCTGCACAGAATTGTCTCATAGAAATTGCTGATTGGGGTTATTTTCTTCAAAATATAATGCTAAAAGAGAGTAAACCTTTAGTTTGATTTCCTGATAACTTTCATTTTATCCTTTCTGTTCATCCCAACTGGCATATTCTCATCCTTTGCTTCAAGAAAAGGTTAAGATTTTTAACTCAAGGGCAATTATCTGGTAAGAAGAATATGACAATAATACAGCTGTGTTTGGTTGCATTACCATAACACCCATACCAAAAGCCTTGATTCTGAATCATAGAACAATTATGGAGAGTGTGCAGTTAGTACGTATCTACAGAGCAGAGTGTGCAGTTAGTACTTATCTACAGGACTGTGGAAAGTAACGAGTGATAGTGGACCCTAAATAAGAATGCAGGGATTTGAATGCTGTGAAGCTGATCAAATGATTTGCTCCTGTTAATCTGTCTCAGTTAATTTGATTATTAGCCCAGCTAGAAGAATTTGGAAGATAGGAAGAAAGGTATTATTATTTTCTTTTTAAGCCCCCACAGCTGGCTGAAACTTTTACTCTCTGAAGTTGAGTGAGATAACATTTCTGGGGATTGATTTTTTTTTTTTTTTAGGTAAAAAATAAGGATAATAACAGCTACGAAGTTGTGTTATTAAGGAGGTAAAATGAGATGTTAGCTCTGCTATCCATGAGCCTTATCGTAAGTTATTTGAATCTTAACCTAATTTTGCCAGTGATTATCATATATCCTTGGACCTCAAGTTTTAACTGTAAACTTAAAAGCATGAATTCTCAACCTTTAGCAGACATAAAATTTTTATAGGGGACATGTTTAAAATACACATTTCCAAATCCTGTCCTCAGAGTTTTGGGTCAATATGCATAGCATGTATCCTGGGATCCCACATATAGCAAACTCTCCAGAGGATACTCCCAAAGGTGGACGATGGATCATACTTTGATAGACATTAGATTAAATGATCTCTAGGATCCTTTATGGTCTAAAAAGACATGCGTGTATAAATGTATATTTTAAAAATGTTAGTCCATGTTATTGTATTTTTCAAAGGTAAACTAATTATGAATAAAATTACTATGAACATGTCTTATATATGACTTTTGGTTGATATAAGCCCTCATTTCTCATGAGCATATACCAATGAATGGAAAAATGGTTATATTTCCCTAGGTATTTGACAGTTTGGGACGTTAGGCATATATTTAGCTTTCACAGTATTGCCAGTTATTCAAAGAAATTGTGACGTTATAACTCTATGATAAGTAGAGAAGATAGATATATAGATATAGATATATTAGACAGATATGTAATATGTCACATGTAATATCCCACTGTAAGACTTTTAATTACTACATGTCCTTACCAACACTTAATATTTATAATCTGTTTACTTTTAAAATGGCTCTTCATGGTTCTAATTTTTATTCCTTAATAACTAGTGACATAAAACACATTTTCACATGTTTAGAGAACATTTGAAAATACTGTGTAAACTAGAAAAAATAGTGTTTTGAAGAGCCTACTAAGTTCTTTGCCCATATTTTTTATGTCTTTTTAAAATTGATTTCTAGTGGATATATATATATATATATGTGTGTATATATATATATATATATATATATATATATATATATTCCAAGGAAACTTTTATTACATATGTGTGTGTGTATGTGTATATATATATATATATATATATATATATATATATATACACACATACATATATATATATATATATACATATATATATATACATGTATATATATATATATATATATATATTCAGAGTCAAAAGTTTTTGGTATGGGTGATATGGTAATGCAGCCAAACACAGCTGCACAACTGTATTCCGATATGTAATTCTTCCAGCTCGTGGCTTGCATTTTTATGTTATTAATGTTGTATTTTGAAAAAAGTGTTTTTCTATTAATTTTAATAAGTCCTATTCATCTCTTGTTTTACGGTTAGTAAATTCTTTGTTTAAACAATTGTTGCTGAGTCCAAGTTCATTAGTATGGTTTTCTTTGTTTTATTCTAGAAACTTAATTTTTTTTTCTTTCAGTTTTTACCTTTAGGTGTATAGTCCATCTTGAATAAAAATTACGAATGGTTGAGGTAGAAGTCAAGATTTACTTCTTTTCCACTCAAATAACCACCTTCTCCAGAACCATTTGTTGAAAGTACTATTCCCTCCTTAGTGAATTACTGTGACACTTTGTTACAAATTCAAGTGACCTTAAAGTGTGGAACTTTAATAAAACTCTATTCTTTCCATTGATCTAAATTTCTATCCTTGTGCCAATACTCTTTTTAAAAATGTTTAATTTTTTTAAATTACAGTTGACATACAGTATTATATTAGTTTCACATGTACAACATAGTGATTAGATATTCATGTTACTTATGAGGTGATCACCCCAATAAGTTTAGTAACCATCTGACACCATATATAGTAATTACAATACTATTGACTATATTGTCTATGTTGTGCTTTATATCCCTATGACTGTTTTTATAACTAGAATTTGTACATCTTAATTCTGTCCCCTTTTCCACCCATCTCCCAAACTCCCTCCCACCTGGTAACCATCAAAATGTCCTCTGCATCTATCTGAAATATGGCACTGTAAGTTTTCCAATCATGTTCTTTTTCTTCAAGATTGTTTTTACTTGTTGGTTTTTTGCCTTTCCATAAAATATAATTAAAAGTAGCCTGTCAGTATTCACACACACACAAACACACACACACCCACACACCCCTCTGCTTGCATTCTGATTAAGTTTTCACTAAATCTCTAGATCTATTTGAGAGAATTGACATCTTTACAATTCTTGAATCTTTCAATTCATAAATAATGTATATTTATTCATTTATTTAGATCTGAAATTTTTTCAATAATGATTTTGGTTTTCAGTATAGAGAACTTATGTATCTTTCATTAGATTTCCCTAGGTATTTGACAGTCTGGGATATTAGTGTAAATTTACATTTTAAATGATAAACTTTTAATGTTCTAAATTTTTGTTAAAAATTTGCAACTTTGTTTATCATTTGCACATAGTCTTTTTTTAAGATCATGAATAGTTATCTTTAATTACCATGCCATTTATACTGCTTTATAAACTTTTACTTATATAAGCCTCGGAACTCTTGCAGTGTGTCTGGCATATATTGCTGAAGTCACCCTATTATTATATGCAACTTTATATGTCCTGGGTGATTCGTATACATAGGTCTTTTCTATAAAGTACAAGACCCATTAGGACAGTAGTCATAAATTTTGTTTCTTAAGAAATTTTGTGCCTGACCAAACGTAATTCTGAGCATGTAACCATGTTCTCTAAGTCCTTAGATTGTCATCACATGGGGCGCATGGTTTGGTGTTCACTTTCATCAAATATGGCAGGCACTTTCATCAAATATGGCAGGCATATTTTTTCCAATACAACATCTTTTCTTGCTGAGGCCAGATGGAGTTTCAGAATCTTTCATAAAATTACTTCTAACAATTAATTGAGCTGGCATATGAGATAGGACCAATTTGTAATCTCTGATTTAAACCTTTAATGAAACTTCTACAGAAAACTAGAGTGAACTTTAGATACTATGTGTTTCCTAGTTGGGGTTCCCTATTTTCTCTAGCTGGCACTTATCTTTATAAGGTAGCAGGCATACTCTATTATAATTAGGATTCTTTATAATATATAGAGAGTTTTTCATTATAATATACGAATATATGTAATGCATATGTATATATGTATATCATTTTTATTTTATATGTGTATATACGGACATAATTTTCATTTTTCATATAATATAATTTACCTTATTGATTATTTAGATGACCAACTTGATAATAAAGAAGATAAAACATGGAAACTGACCTTTACATTAATTAAAAATTAAATAAAGAATGTTTTATAACAAATGATATGTGTCATACAAAATAAGTTTCAGGAGTTGAAGACAATCAGTGAGACTATGAGGCTGAACAGCCGTGTACCTCTCTGTTTAGAGTTGTGACATTAGATTACATGACTTCTGCCTCGTAGTCTCTGACATTATAATTTTACAGTAATATAGAGCACTCCCAGATGGAATTCGGGGAAGGAATATGTGTATGTTGTGTTTCTATGTGTGTGTGCTTATGATGTATGGTAGGAAAATATGCTACCTTAACTGTTTTTACTGTGTCTCAATGAAAATCTTGAGTCTTAAGCAAGTAGGATTTACTCAGTCTTGACATCTGCATATTTTTAATATCACGAGGGTAAACTGCATGTTTTTAACTCAGGTGTTTAAGAAGATAACAAATAGTTTTTCAAAATAATCCCAAGGTTTGAAATCTACTCCCACAAAAATTAAACATTTGTGCAGTTTTAACTCTACTTGATGTCTCTGAGGCTCTAAGGAATGACATCAATATCATTCTATGGTTCCTAATAGTAAGGGAGCTGGAGAGACTCTGTAGACAGTTTGGCCAATGGAGTGACATTTGGCATAGTTCAGTCTGACTCTTCCTGCTGATATCATGCTGCTTCCATTTCACACCATCAGGTTTTTATTAGGGTTTTAAATTCCTATGGTAAAGCCTTTATGATTCAGTCCATCTTTGCCTATTTTCTTGTTCCAGGTGCAGTATTGATATTCTCAGTCTGTAATATGTGATTTTACACAGGCTTGGCTTTGCTTTCTTTTAACATGAGCTATGAAATTTGGCTGCGACTCAGGATGCCATAACTCTCTGTCCCTGATCCAAGAACTCTTCGCGTTCTTCACGTGGAATCAATTTTCTCCTTGGTAGCTGCATCCTTACCACCAGCATCCAGAAAAGGGATGTTCAAACTCTCAGGCAGGAAAAGTCACTTTTGCTTACATTTAGATTCAAAAATAAATTAATTCTTTGCTACCATGATGTGACACCTTCCCTGTGGCATCACTGACAGTTTCTACTACTTGAGTTTTATCTTGGAGCATACATTTCTAACTTCATGTGCAGTAACGTGTTCATACACGCTCCATTTCAGTTCATCTAAAAACAAAAGCACAACGATATCAGTATCAGTAGAATAGCTGGCAGAGTAGGCTGGCGTAATGTCAGTTTTACATATTAAATGGCACATTATGAAAACCATGTATTAAATTACATTGCAGTAAGCATCCAAATTCCTCAGTTTCAGTCTCTGCTTTTCCCAGAACTTGATGCAACACGTTAAGATAATCAACTTCTGTGGGCTTCCGTTTCCTTGATTAAAAATGAAGCATTTAGGTTAATTATCTCTCAAGTTGTTTAGAGTTCTAGCATTGCTCTTTGGACTGTAATGGTATTACTATATTAAGTTTTATCTTTAATTTATAACTGGGAACTTATTAACATACAGGCCATCTCATTGAGCTTCTACTCAGGACCATATGGCTCATTTCTATTCTATTTTGGAAACTATTTTGAGTGAGAAGATATCCACCCTCCAATTGCAGGAGCCTGGAGCCTGACTCCAGAACCTTTGAAGCTTTGTTATATTCTTAGTAAAAAAACACTTTTTGAAACATGCAAGAGACGGTGACATTTCTGAGGATCAAGAAATATGAACTTTGGTACTAAGCATACTATGCTATTCAATTGTACTTCCTAAAGTTTATAATTAATGTAAGCAAGGTGCTGCCATTGTAAAACATGCTTTTGAATCACAGAAGAAAGAGGAAAGAATGAAGATAATTTTAACATAAAGATGTCTATTGTTAGTTGCAGAAATTCTTAATACACTGGACAAGTTCCTGACAGTAAAAAGCTTTTCATCAGACATTTTCTATCACAGTCAAACAAGCAGGGAGGAAGAAAAAAATAAACAATCCTAAATGTCTATGATTTTTGGCACTGTGTTGAGAAATAGAAAAAGAAAAAAATGAATACCGCAGGAAAGACTGAGATAGTATTTTCTTTTTATCATCAGCAGACATTTTACTTCTGCACTAAGAATGCCTGTAATAAAAGGTGTTAAGTAATGTCTCAATAAAGTTTAAGCAGGACATTTATCATTTACTTATTGTTGTAGTTGCTCTTTCAGAGTGTTATGTAATTGACACTCTTCAAAGAGTTTTCAAGATCACTTGATTCAATGCATGTATTTTACAGAGGCAACGATGTTGTGGGGAGTTGCCTTTGAGTACTTGGGTTCATTTCCCACTTCTGAAATATTGGTCAACAGACTCTAAACCAGGGGTGTCTAAACTTTTTTCAACATTTTTTACCAAGGGCCATGTGTGGTAAAATACACAAACAGCTGGGCCACTCACTCGAGGTGAAGTACGTATTGCCTCACCAGGTTTATTTAAGTAAACTAAATATGGTTTTGGAATTTGCTGCGGGCCAATAAAAAATGGATTGTGGGCCACAGTTGGCCCGCGGGCCGCAGTTTGGACACCCCTGCTCTAAACCTTAGTTTCTTCATCCATGAAATCTGCAGTATATAATTACTATTGTAATTAGCTGGTTAGGGAGAAATAGGAGGTCTGACAACTAAGTTTGCGAACTCATACTAGAAAAAATGCTACATACTTCATTGCTGAATATCACTACAGTCGCATTTGCAGTACTTCCCTTGGGAAGCTACACACTGACGTCAGCACCTAGTCCAACCTTCAAAGCAATTTTGGAACTCTTTTTCTGGAATGGCCATCAGAGCTGTCATTATTACGCTTGATGTCCTGAATGTCATCAAAATGTCTTCCTTTCAATATTTCCTTTCTCTTCAGGTAAAGAAACAAATCATTGGGGGCCAGTTCAGATGAGTAGGGAGGGTGCTCCAATACAGTTATTTGTTGACTGGCTAATAGCTCCCTCACAGACAGTGCCAGGTGAGCTGGTGCATTGTCGTGATACAAGAGCTCCTTTGGGACCATTTTTGCACACACCTTTCTCATGCCAAAATTTTCAGTTAAGATTTTCCTAACTGTTTATCAATGTTTACTTGATCTGCTATGCTTCTCACCGTCACCAATGATTTTGACACACAATGCGACACATTTTTGCCATGTTTTCATCAGTTCTGCTTGTTACTGGCCGCACTGACCTGTCTTCATCAGTGATGAGTTCTGTCCCCTTGGAAGATTGCGTAATCAATTTGTACACTGCCATTTTCTTCATGGCATTATTCTTATAAACTTGGACTAACATGTCCCTGATTTCGCTTCCACTCTTGTCAAGTTTTACAAGAAATTTAATGTTTGTTCTTTGCTCTAATTCAAGCTCAGACATTCTCGCAATGGCACACAAAAACACGCAACAGCAATAATGAACGCCACTCAGCAAGACACGCCATACGTCGACACGAACACAGCTGTGATACACTGATACACCAAGGTTACGAAACCTTACTGAGCGGTTTGTACAGTGTTGCCAATGTAAATACATGGTGGCAAGTTTGTGAACTTTATTGTCAGACCTCCTATAATATAAACACAATTATGTAAAGCTAACCATCACACAATTATAATCACACTTGGGTTAAAGTGGTGAGACTTTGGACATTTTATTTTATGATACAGCATTTCCATGTGTGAAAAGTCATCCTCACAACTGTGGAGGTTAGCTACGTGAGATAATTGTCTGTACTGGGAAACTGGTTAGAGGATATTGTAATTGTTAATGTAGCGATCTAATGGTACCTGAGCTAAGGGAGAGATGGGAAGTCAGAGCACAAAAATGAACGTGTTGTTTGTAGCAAATTGGTGCTGAGATTTCAAGCCCAAAAGGGCAAAACATAAAGAATGGACCAACTTTATTTTATCATATTTTTATTGCTATTTTCTCTGTTCCTGCCTCTCTAACTCTTGACCTGGGAAATAATCTCAGTGCAAATAAAAAGGCATTTTAGCAACATCTGTACTTTGTTACCTTAAGGTTTGTAACACTTTCCCTCTAACTCCTTCTGCACCTGATTCTAATAAGATTTTACCTACAAACTAAGATTAGGATAAGAACTGAGCATATCCATTGCATTATGAAAGTAACAAGTCATTTTTGGCTTCCTTATTTTTCATATCCCAATTTCTCAGTTTTCTATTATGCTTTTATATTATCTTACAACATGAATTATACAACACTATAATTGAATTCAGTAGTAAATTTAAAATTAAAAAGTACTCTTTAACCAACTCTTCCACAATCCCACATACACATAAACACATGCAAACGTACTCGTGTATGCACAAATGCATAGTAATATATGCTAAAGAATAGAAAACATCAGTACCAAGTGTCAGGAGAGTACCAACCACTGATTGGATACCATTAGACTCAGTGTATGCGCCATGTGTTAGAGAGTTGTTTATCTTTGGAACAGAGACTGTTGTCACAGTTTTTGTACAAAAGGTCACTAAAGACAACTTCATATATGTTTCTACTATTTATGGAGAAAGAGAAGTTCCCTCTGTTAGAAAATATCTTCATATTTTATGACAATTTGAGTTCAAATAATTTCTAATCCCACTACCAGAACTGAGAATTTGGTGATAGAAAGTTTTAGAAGAAGAAATAAGGGTCAAAAATTTGCAATCATCCTTGTACTCTCATAATTGTTCTTCAACTATTTCCTCTCCATTTTTATAATGGGTCTCAAGATAAAATCTGTAGAACCCATTTCCTTAATATATAGAACAATGATTAGCTATACAAAAATGAATTAAGAAAACTTTACTAAATCCCTAGGTGTGGTGAGCTGACTTGATGGCATTTATAAGCATGTGAAAGAAACTAATATAAGAATAATCTAATTAAGTAATTGTGTTATAAATTATGAGCTTTCAATTAAATAAAATTTAAAATTCTTCTTTTTGGTTCTGCTAATTAGTGGATTTTGCATTGGCTTCAGTTAAGCATGAAGCTGATACTGGTACAGTCTTTCCCCTCAGGGAATGCATTTGCAATTTTCCTAGTCTTCTGGGATTTAATGCAATTAAAATGAAATTGAATCCTTGGCTTAATCTTGCTGAGGAAGTTTGCTGGACAGGAAGTGCCACAGCTTCACAGGATAGAGACTTGAATAAAGTAGAGTGTGTTTCCACCCTAGGTGGGTTTATATACTATCTTTTCCATGGAATTGTCCTGATCTACCTGATTAAAATCAATCTCTGGACTGTCTGGCATGTCTAGTTTTGTACTCATGATAATCTATCTTGCTTACTCATCTCTCTTCCTTAATAGGCTATAAACTTTGAAAACAAGTACAATGTCTTAACATTTGTCAGCCTGCAATGATGAGATTATTGTTGGTAAACTCAAGGTTAGATGCACAGTAGATGTCAAGTGGTCACTTGATGCGTTGTGTTTATGAGACACATACAACACTTTTGCCTTGAGCAGCCAAAAGACACATGAGCAGTGTTTGACATTATTCAAAGCTGTGCTTCTCAGGTTCATCATCCTTTTGATCTAACTATGACTCCTACAAATAAATGGGCTTTCAGGGTCTACTGTCTTTAGACATAGATCTATTATGGATGATACCTTTGACTTCCCAGGAATCCAATATAATATAATGAGAGGGAAAAATGAACACAAACTCTGGAATTAGATTGCCTCAGGTCACTATTTTACTGCTTATTTCTTTGAATTTGCTTAAGTTTTTTAATCTCTCTAAGCCCCTGATGTCTTATTTAAAGACTGACAATATCAGTCGTTTTCTAAGGATTTATTGTTGAAGGGATTAAAATTAGATGACATACATGTATTTTCAAAGAAGGTAAGAAAACTTCCTTTTTGTCCTTAGGAAAATTCTAGAACTATTTTATTTTATTTTTATTTATTTATTTATTTATTTATTTATTTATTTATTTATTTATTTATAGCTTACATTATACTTACCTCAGAAAAAGAGCAGCAGCTCAAACATGTTTTCATAGAGGACAGGACATGTCCCACCAAGCACACGTCTTTCTTTGCTATAAAGTTGTAGATAGACTAGAGAAAGGAAGTCAATATAGAGTTTATGCAGTTAAAGCAGGCACATGACATGATCTTTCAAAATATACTTATGAAGGAGTTGGAGAATTCAGGGATGGATTTAAAAACAAACTCTTGAAAAGTTAGTGCTTTATCAGTGTTGATGACCCAATGCCATTTTTATAGAGGGAATCACTTTGTCTGGCACCATGCTTCTATTCTGAGTTATCTTGTGCAGTCAGTGAGTTGTACATGAGAATGTAGGGCCTGGCCATGAAATTTTTAGGGTGGATTATTGATAGTAAGTGCAATAAAAAAGTAAATTAGAATGATGTAATAGAAGAATCTTTATCAAAAGGTGATTCCTGGATTGTTGACGTAAGATTTACTTTTAAGTATTTTTTTAAGTCAGAATTCTTGGCCTTACCCCAGACTTATTGAATTAAAATCTATAATGATAGGACCACAGATGTGAAGTTTTAGCATTTTTACTCAAGTGATCCCTATGCTTATTATTAATGTTTGAGTTTCACTGATCTGGGATAAATAATTAAATCCAACAAAGTAAAATTTAACTGAAATACATTTTAAGGCCTATTGTGTTTGTACTTGAGTAGACTGGTCATAAAGAATATTTAGGGATTCTTGTCAGTAGTTGGACAATTTAATTAAGTGTGAGATGAGGTTGCCTTGTAAATATAATGTGAGAGTTTTAAAGTTCATATTCACCAATTCATTAATTAATTCATTTATTCATTTCTGTCTGCCAGTTACTTTTTTATACACTCATTCATTCAACGAACTCTTACTGTGAAGCAGAAGTCTAGGTAAAGAAAATTAAGAGTCTTTCTCTACTCCTAGAGATCTTTTAATCTAATAGGGGAGGTAAACAAGCTAATCTGAATTACAGGACTGAATAGTAATTGCCACATTAGCTACAACATGGAGTACTAAGATTGAAAGGAGGTGTAGCTAACTCATTTGGAGCTGATGAAAACTCAAAGTTGAATAGGCACTATCTAAACAAAGAAAAAACTGAAGTCAGGATTGTGGCAGGAAAGTACAACACATGTGCAAAGACAAGAAGCCAAATATAAATGTGTTTTGCACTTGTAAAGCGTTTGTAATGGCTGGAGCATAGTGTAAAAGAAGACTAGTGAAGGATGCATCCAGGTACTGTAATCCTCAGAACAAACAGAACTTTAATGCTAGACTCACTATTTTTGTCCTACGTGCCTGATTTCAATATAAGATTCCCATTTGCCGTATGCAGATAGTGGCTTCAAACATGTAAAGAATGTCTTGTTATCTGCAGATAAATTATGTTGTCAAATGGTAAACTGCAGTATGGCAAACTGGTTACAGAACTGAATTTCTGAGTGAGACTTTACCTAAGATATAAAGTAGACTATAGAAGGGGAATGTTTGCCACAAGAATTGTATTACATTGTTTTAAAGACTTATGTACTGTTTCATTTTGTTTTAATTAAACACTAACTGCCATCTTTAAGCTTTATTTATCTTAAAAAAAATCATGGATGGTTTGAATATAGAATTAAGTTCTTCTTTCTTTTTCTTTTTTGATAGACCTTTATCCTCCTGTGACATTATTCAAGAAATTGATTTCACCAATTATGTTCCAATTTCAAGGTTTAGATTGTAGTATTTTCTATAAGCATGTATGCTTATTATGTGATCAAGAAAACTTACATATTCAGTGAAATTCTTTGAGAAGATGAGGAGATTAAATCTCCAGAATAATATTAATTTATCTTCTATAATTAAAGATTTCCTACCAGTTAACTTACTAACAATGATTAACTTAAACAGATGAAGACTCCCCATCTATCAGCTCAGCATCCTGGGTGAGTTCATGACATAAGTGCAATCTTGTAACATCCTATGTTTAGTGCTGGCTTTTGAGCCACACTCAGGAAAGAAGAGTGTATAAGGACTCCCTGGAAGTAAAAAGGAAAATAAGTTTCTAGCAAGGTTTACTAATGGCATACTTTTCTGATGGATGACAAATTCAGTATTTGTTCTCTTTTAGAACTGACATACTGTAAGTCCACTGTTGGAAGTACAAGTTATACAAATCTGTAAAATACCCAAACCCTGCTTTTATTTCCATCTCCTTAATCCCTGCATAATCAGTTCACTCTCAATTCACCTCCCACTCTAAAGTTTTCTTTGTAAAACAAATGTGGCCATGCTACTCTTAAACACCTGTTGTGCTCATCTCTGAAAACACACACACACACACACACACACACATCACAGGTTTAAGCTGACCCCCCTGAAGACAGGCAGAAAAGACCCTTCAAAACAGGCCATGCTTCCTTTTCAGCCAGATCTCTACCAGTGCCTCATATTTTAATACTAGTTCTTTTGTCATTTATGAGACAGGGTCTTTCATGTATCCTGGCTTTTTACATGCTGTTCTCTTTGCCTGAATGCCTTTCTGTCATCCCACATGGGAGTGAATAACTGGAACGTTTCCTCCACAAGAATGGAGAAGCTGGATCAAGCTCCCTATGAAGAGAATCTTTTCCAAAACATTTAAGAAACCCTCAGTTTTCACTATATTTCCTAACATGAACTATGTAGCAGTTATAAAGCAGGTGCTCCTCCACAGAAGCTTCCACTTAGTGTAAGGGGGAACTCAACCCAAAGAGGTGACACATCAGAGTAGGCCATATGTTTAAATTGTAAACCCAGGGCTATTTGATTTTCTCATACTGCAGTATGTGGTTAAGTAAATTTTTGCAGTAACCCACATAAGAAGAAAGGGACAACAACTGAAGACCTGTGTGTGCCCTAAGGGCTCACCATGAGACTCCAACTGACTGACTGATCTCAGTGTGAAAATCACAATTTAGTGCTGAACCCCTCCTTGTAGTCTATGCTAGCTGCCAATTTAGATTAGTCATCTCAAGCCTCGGAATCTCAGTTTCTTTGTAACATGCAGATTAATGATACTTAAGAGTTGTGCACTACAGTACCCATCATTTTATCGGTCATTAATAAATTACAATAATACATATACTATTGTCAGTAGGAAGAGACTCCTAGAATGTTGACCAGTTGTCAGAAAACGTTTGGTTACCCATTTTACTAAGATTATCAAAAAACCATCAGATTGGCTTTTTCCTGAAGAAAAATTTCTTTACAGGATAGTATACTCCCCTCTCTTATGTGCCATCTCCCACCTGCAGAAAGAAGAGTAATGTGCTTTACCAAGAATTACAGCAGGTGAAGGAAGGAGAACTGACTCTGGGTGGTGAACGCACAATGGGATTTATAGATGATGTAATACAGAATTGTACACCTGAAATCGCTGTAATTTTTACTAACAATAGTCACCCAAATAAATTAAAAACAAAAAGAGAGAATTACAGCAGGAATATGTACTAACCTGCTTATCTGTGGTATGGCAATTTCAATTTAGAACCCTGGAACTTCCCAGTACTCTTGAGCCATAAATGGGGACCCAACTGTAACTAAATCATTGGATTTTAAATGGAATTTGGGTCTTAAGAAAGAGGGTTACACTTAATATTTTTGAAGCAACAGGGCATGTGCATGGTGGCTAGAAGAAGAGGGATAATTTAGAGATGTTTTAATATAGCCTCAAAATATCCAAATATGTGTTCTGATTTTTATCAGTTTAATTCAGTTGTTGATCCCTTTAAGAAAATTATCTGTGTCAGGGTACTTTGTGTGGCATGTGAAATCTAGGGTGAAAGAAAAAAGAAGTATGAGGGGGAAATACCCTAAGAACATTTTTAAAAATCAAGATAATAAAATACTTTAAAAATATACGTGCGTGATAAGGTTCAGTAGGTGTCTTATGAAGTCTGAATTTATATACATCAATTACTATTACAACTAGTGTCTATAGAGCTTTTCTTCCACGACTTGATTTTCATCTCCCCAGGGCAGAATAAATGGCTTATTGTATTAAACTCTGTTAGGTTCTCAGGGTAGCACTCGTATAAAACTTAGTTCTTTCATCTGTGTTTTTATCCTGCCTTTCTTTCTCCCAGATGTTTTGCAAACTAGTTTAAAAGGATAGATATTGAATTCAGTTTTTTGGTGTTTTTTTTTTTAAATAAGTCCTGCTTTTACCACTGTGTGATTTATGTTGTAAACACTTAAGAAAAATTTCTGGAAGAAAGACATAAATGAGCACAAAAAGTTATACAGGGCAGAAATAAACTTGCCACAGAGTTGTGATGTTTTTATAAATGGAAGAAAGCTGGTATGTTTCCTCTAAACCTGTTTGAAAAAGAGGTTCTACAGTACTTCAGTGCCACAGAGATAATTTGCATACACTTAGGGGAATTACTTGCCTCAATTCTACTTGCTGAACCACAAAAGATTGACTATGAGTTTTATATAATATACTATATAATACACACATTTTATATGTATATATGTATACATATATTCATATATATATGAATGTATGTATTTATGAATATTTATACATTATATTTATATATTCATTCCCTCAATATATTGACATCTTTCATAAAGGGTTTAGTAGGTAGTAGTTCACAATATGTTCACAAAAACGGGAAATGTTGGTTATTGCTTGTATTTGAACTGGCAAGCTCTTTCAGAAAGATACCATTATTTGGAGCCTAACAGTATCTAACTAGACTAAAGTAATTGTTACTTTTAACTTCCCACCTCTATGCCTATTCACAATTTATCTTCCCTCTGCCTGAAATGCCCTCTTCTCTCATAGTTTGCTTGTCTAAACCATATGCTTTTAAGATATTTCCTTGCAAAAGCTGTTCCAAACGGGAATAAGTTTTTTTGTTTTTTGTTTTTTTTTCTTACCTAATCTCAAGTGGAAGAAATATTTAGGTCTCATGGTTTACCATTGACTATATACATGTCTCTTAAAATATATATTGTTTGCTCTTTATCTGAGAATTATCATACTTGCTTTTACATTTTAGTCTATAAACTTATTAAAAGTAGGTGATATGTCTGGTTTACTTTTATATTTCATGAAGGCCTAATAAAAATTAATTAATAAATGTTTCATAGATTATCAAAAAAGAAAGAAAAGTATAAATTTCCAATTCAGGCAGAATTTAATTCTATTGACTTACTAAAACTTCAGTGGAGATATTGCTAAAGTATATTTATTTGAAACTAAATAACCGCCGTTTTATAAAGTTCCCTATAAAGGGAATATTTAATAACATATTGCTTATAAAGTCCTAGAGTCAGATCAAGAATTCTCATTTGGAACAAACAAGTTGATATAAACAAATCAATAATGAATAAAATCAACTCTTCTTGCATTGTGGTAAGCATTCTAAAAGTGTCAGATATTTTCAACAAATCGTAAGATGTCCAGATCCAGTAGTAATGAATAGCTGGAAAATATTAATTATAAGCAAAATAAAAAGTATAAAGACAAAGAAAAACTAAAATACAAATGAGAGACTCATTTGTATTCTCAAGGAATGCCTAGGGGCCATGGTTTGTCATACAGGTATTTTTCACAGGTTAGCATAAAATTAATCTGAAATAGATACATACATGCTTTTTCTCATCTCATTCCACATGGAGCCCGTCAAAAATTTCTTCCCAATATCTACCAGGAGATATTCATACTAGAATATTGTATGAATAAAGAGATTACAATGTCTGGAATTAGTATGGCTTAATGTATTTGGTGGGAAATGGTATTTATAAAAAAGAGAATTCATAAAAGTCAAAATTCTAATACTGTTTGAAAATTTAACTGTCTAGTCTTAGGAGGATTCAAAGCCACAGATGAGGCTTTGATATGTTCCTGGTTACTTGCAATAAT
This sequence comes from Rhinolophus sinicus, assembly GCF_036562045.2. NCBI lineage: Eukaryota > Metazoa > Chordata > Mammalia > Chiroptera > Rhinolophidae > Rhinolophus > Rhinolophus sinicus. The sequence goes on from NC_133756.1 coordinate 113,166,564, forward strand.
CAAAGAACACATTGTGTTTTCTCTGTGCAGAAGCTATTTCAACTGGTCTGCAAGAAAAGACTGGTGTTAATACATAGGCGATCTTTTCGGGATGTCTCTTGATGTCATCCGTCTCAACAGTTAAAAATCCAGGAGAAAAACATTTCAAAAATTCTATTATTGTTTCTGGTTTTACTTTTTCTTCTCTTAATATAAAGAGTTTCTTCTCTTTTATATAAAGAGTTTGTATTTGCATTTTTAATTATTTCAATCAACCCATGTATAGTTCATTTGTATCATTTACTCAGGAAACTCAATATGGACGGTTTAGAAAATCACCTGTGTATTGGATAATTAAGTCAGTTTAAACATGGAATTAGTTATCCAAGCTTGACAAATTCCCATTAACACTTACAGAAATGTAGACTGCTATATAGTAAAACCAGAAGCAAAGAAACCAGAAATTTTCAAACTGGATTATCTCTCCAAAGATTCTTGCTTTTTACCTTTCTAAATATCTTCCATAACCACAATGATTGTCATAATGTTTTGTGTATTTAGAAAACTAAGTATAGGAATTTCTAAGTGTTGAGCGAGAATCTGTTGAAGGAAGGACCTGGGAGAAAGCAACATTTAATTGCCCTCAGATCACTGTATTCCCATGAGCCAATAATTGATAGCACCCAGCTGACTTGAAAGATCCTATGATGATTTACTACTGTTAGTATTTATCTATAGAATTTTAGGAAAGTAGGTTTAATACTTTTAAACTTTGTGAGAATCACAGCTTTTAGAGGATAATGCTTCTTCATTCTGAGGTTTAGAGTAGGAAACATGGAGGACTTTTAGAAATGAAGTGAAATAAAAATGAAGTCTATGGGGCATGCTTAACTAATGCAGCTCTAAACATGATTTAATTAGTCAATTATCTAATAAACATTGGAATTCATAAGCAGTGCACATCTGAGTATGCTGAATAAAAGTTGCAAATTGCCTACATTCATAACGGATGATTAAAACATCATTAAATATATGTAAATGCAAAAGCATTTCATTATAATTTTGAGGAGGAAGGAGGTAATTAAAAAATAATTGTAAAGTGATATTAGGTATCTTCTTGTTTGAAATGTGTTAATAATATTTTTCAAAAGATGATTGTAGTTCAAGTCCATTTAGCAGCCAAGCTGCAGTCTGATTGGCTGCAACTCCCACCCCCATCCCCCACTTCTAAATTTGGAACTACCTTGTACATATGATATAAGCAAATTTGGGGAATTTTTTGTTTGTCTCTTTTACTAGATTTTGAAATAGATGTTTGGCACACAGTCAAATCTTTAGTGTAAATGAAACTTATGCTACTTAACTTTTCTAAGACTTCACTGACACATGTGTATCGTTGAGTACATTGGAGTCTTGGCATTATTGTCAAAAAAATGCTGAAAAGCTGCATTCTCATAACGTATGCTCATACTTCATTATTTCAGTGTGGTTTTTGAAGCAAGGAACATAGAGCCATTTTTGATATATCTATACATTGCTCATTAAACAAGGAGGCCAAACTGAAGTATCTCTGATACCTTGGTGATCTATGTAAGTAACCCTAAGCCCGAGTCAATGCTCTCAAGTCTGAGAAAATGAAACTCAATCAATCACAGTCAATTAGACTTTCCCAAATAGGACAGCTGCTTGAGCTATAGACAATCAAATAATCTTGATAAGTTATACTTATTAAGCAGAAACCCATCTCCTTGGGACTTGTAATTTATTTTCTCTTTCACATAACAGCCCTTCAAAAATATAAGTGGTCTTTCCTTCACTTTGTGTATGCATAATCCCTATGAATTCAGTCATGGTCATGACTCTCCCTAGGATAATGATGAACACATTAGCTGTTCTTTGTCTTTCTGACCAGAAAAGTATCCAGAAAGCATCTCTGACTTGGTGGGATCACTATAATTACAGAGAACTGTCCTTTCCTTATGACCAGGGACTCAACTTTCAAAGTTCACTTAGACTCACTAAAAAATATGAGGGACTAATATAAACTAACCCAAATCATGAGAGAACAAGTAAGACATATCCTCTTTTTATGGGCACTGTCAATTATTTTGTTCCACCAGCTCTCGTGGATTATGATAAAAGCATCTAATTTCACATCCCTGCATTTAGTGTTTTGTTATCAATTTGTACAACCAAGCATGTAGCATTTTAGTTGACACATTATAGGTTCTCAATAAATGTTTGATGAAGTGAACATATTGTCATACAGTATAAATAGACCAGATGGGTGGAACAGATGTCCATGCCAGCCCTTCAAAAGATGATAATTTATGACTGCAATAGCCAGCCCAATGACCCATTCTTCCTGATATTAATGATCTTGTGTAATCTTCTCCCATATTGCATCAGAGTTAACCCATATGAGTAATGACAAAATGAACCCATAGAATCCCTAGAACCCATGACCCATAGAACATGACAAAAGTGACAATGTAACTCCTGAGGTTGGATCTTAAAAGGCATTGCAGCTTTCCTTTTGGCTCTCGAACTGCTGTCTGAGGAAAGCTGGCCTATGGCCGAAGGCCCCTCAACTAGCCCTGTGCAGAGGTCCACATGGAGGGGAATCAAAACTCTGTAACACCTGTATTGATTTGCCAATCTTGGGGAACCACCTTGAAAGTGGGCTCCCCAGCTCCAGTCAAGCCCTCAGATGATTGCAGCCTGAGACATCTTAACTGTAGCCTTATGAGAGATCCAGAGTCAGCACCACCCAACCAAGTTGGTTCCAAACTTCTAACCCACAGAAACTGTGAGAGAAAATAAATGACTATTATTGTTTTAAGTCACTCAGTTTTTAGGTGATATTTTTTCTACAGAATTATAACTAATACGATGACCTCGTCTGAAAAGTTTGGATAGATCTCATTGGAAGTCTATAGGCTCCTATGGCCCCTAGGTCAGAAGACCAATCTCTAAAAAGCATAAAGCAAATACCATTAAATTCTTCTCTATTAATTCTAAAACAAAATTATTTTAAATACGTGCTGCAAATTCCATTACAATATATATACTGGGGGTGCCAAAAAAATGTATACAAGGGGACGCTTTAGTCAACGTTTTTCAAGCAGTAGTTCACCATAATCAGAAGTGTCTGCACACTGATGGTAACCACTTTGAGTACCTCTTGTAATTGCGTGACTTATATTCATCTTTTATTGTTGGTATATATCGAGTATTACAATTTTAATACAGTTTTCCTTCCTTAAAATGTGTATTTTCTCTCTCTCTCTCTCTCTCTCTCTCTCTCTCTCTCTCTCTCTCCCCCCCATATATATACCTCTATATATATATATGAAAAAACTGTATTATTCTGTAATAATTATGGACTTCTTATAAATATTGACTCAATTCTCATAAAATGTCTGTGAATAGGTACATTTATTATCCTCTTTTTATAGATAAGAATAGAAGTTTAAATAAGCCAAGCTCCAAACTCTGTGACTTACCACTATGCTATAGAGGCTTGCTGCCTCCCACCATTTCATTTTGCTACCACACCCCTGAGATATTGTATACACTAACCACATTAATATTGGCTCATTCCTAGCATAATTCTCAATGAGGCCCATATACCCTTTAGGATATGAAACGGAATTTTGGAGCTAAAATGAAAGAGGATGGCAATACAGAGATAGAAGACTGACCTACATAGGACAAAGTAAACAAGGGTACTCTACAGACAGAATCATTTATTCAGAACATCTCATTCCTGTTACTTTTTTCCACTGCCTCCCTGTCTTCCGAGACAAGTGTGATATCTTACCAAGTGTTTTGCTTAATGGCAGAAGACTACTGGAGAATCCATAAAGAAACCTTGTCTTCTTTACTGACAGACTTGGGTCACCAATCACTCTTTTTAAGCTGGGAAAATATTTTGATTTCATGGCATAACCCACATTACAACATATTTGCTATGTGCTCAATTATATTCAGAGTACTGAGTCAACTAGAATCTATGGAATATTTTATAGTCAATGCTTTAAGTAATGATAACATTAAGAGAGAAAGATTAAAAACAACAAGAACAACAGCAACTATTTATCCTTTATTATACATTTTCTCTTTGCTGCATTTACTCTAAATGATATGAATCAATTCATACCAAATTATCTGGGATATATTTGGATAGATTTGGTCAGGGGCTAACTTAATATGCTTTTCTTGAACCTTTGAGTACACGTTTTCCCACATAAGTCTACTGGACATTCTTAAAAGCATAAAAGGATTCAGTTTTTTGCAACTGACTTACTGTTTTTCCATTTTCAAATCATCATTCTGACTTTGTTTTTGGCTTTTTAAGCATTATTATTATTTTTTTCTGCAGTTCTCTTCATGCACTTACAGCGTGTCTTATCCTCCACCCCCATCAGATGTATCTTGTCTCTTTTAGAAGTCTTATCTGTTGAAAGAATGTTTTTTTATTTTAAAGCCTTTCATTCTGAACTGGATACTACTTGTGACCATCAGTGTCTCAGACACAGAAACACAGGCCCAGGGGTAGACGCAAGTGTGTCTTCTGTCAATCTACCTGTCCTGGCTGCCATTTCAAGTATAATGTTATATTGCTTTATGGATTGGATGAGAATCCAGAGTTAGAGTCACTGTATGATTATACATCATAAAATGAACCAATAATTTTAAGGTTGCCATAATAGGCCTTTGAGGTTTTCCTAAAAAACTCAGTGTGTCTGGGTACAGTTTCACTGAGTTTGGAAGATGGAATTTGGAAGCCCACTTTTTAAAAACAACAACAAAATCTTAATAGTAGAGGAGAGTACAAAAGACACAGGATGCAGAATTAAAGGAGCTGGACATTGGATTTTGTTTTATTTCTGCATTGTTTTAACTATATGACTTTGGGTGTGACTTGACTTTTTCATTGGATAAGTTGGGCACACTACCAATTTATTTTCCGGGGTTGTTCGTAAGAATCAATTAAGGAAGCTTTTTAACACACTTTAAGTGCTAGGCAATATTATATAGATATGTATTACCTTCAATATCAAAGCAATACATACTGGAATATATAGCTATCATCCATTTCCCCTTGCCTCAGCATAAAGGCAAGTGCTCTGTTTTATTTGTCTGTATACTCCTGTACTCTATAGCACCAATCTCACTGGATGGCACCAAGCATGATATCAAACAATTACTAAATATAGAATTGATTGTGATTGATTTTATTTTATTTTTCCTTGATGCATGGCACAGAGAAATAGATAATATCCAAATAAGGCATTTGGATGTGACTGGGGGATAAAAAAGGGAGGTCATGGAGAAATAATATGCTCTGTGATGGCCGGTGAGTATCTACTACCAGAATTCCAGGGTAGGCGAGTAGGAACGGAAGTCCTGTTTTAGAATTTGCTGATTTATTTCCATGGTAGAAATCCTCCCACCATTGCTGACTCCAGGTTACCAATGTGGTTTTGCTGAAGGTGGAGCTAGAAAGAGATTTGAGTAGTATACCCATACATAGTATTTCCCGGATACAGATACAACAGATGTGATTTTAAGTATAGGTAAGAGTAAAACATAGTGAAGTGGTTAAGAAATAACTATTGAGTTTTGAGTATGTATTACTTTTGTTTTAACATAATTTATTAAACTGTATGTTTATAAAATTTAATTTTCATGATTGCTGTGTTTATCAATCAGATTAGAACATTCCTCAAAAGGTGATAATTGGCTTCTTTGAGGTGATATGAGCTGGCCCTAGCAGACACATGAATATATTCCTTTCTTTGAAGCAGTTCCGACACCTCATTAAAACATTATCTACGATTTATCATAGTTTGGAATTCATCATAAAGTGGGTTTTTCTGGAGTCATGGCAGGAATTTTATTTACTAAAATATTAAGAGGCACTTATCAAGGAGATTTGAGAACACTCCCCTTTTTTCCATCACTCCTGTCATGAGTTAAAATACCATTATAAATTGTATCCTATATTAAAATGTTCACCGCTTTATATATACAAATAAAGTAAGTATATTATATTTTAGATTACCCTAGGGCAGCAGCTGCTTTGTTCTGGTTCTTTGTAAGTGTTAGAGTACTATAATAAGAGCCTAATTTCACTCCCTGTCTTCAGTTTGTCTGGCCTCCTGTAAATTTTCTACCCCAGGGGTGAAAAAATGCCCCTGCCACCACCAAAGCCAAACTAGTCCCCAGGAATTTTGTTTGGTCAGTAAGAATTTTAATACTGATCATTGGAATTTCAAAACATATGAACAGAGCGTGTGTTCTCCAGGGCACCATTAATCCAACAATCTCCACTCCTTCACTCATTAATGGTACCTCTTAGTCCGTAAAGATTTTATTTTGTTATCTTTATTCTATACTATCACCAGAGTATTCTTTTTGTTCCCAATTTTAACCAAGCTAATCTGCTCCTCAGGAATCCTCTCTGGTTCCCTATTAGCCTCCTATACATTTTAACATGCCAATCAGGATACTTTATCTACCTTTAAACTTTGTTTCCCCAAGAAAGGAAAAAAACAAAAATTACTGAGGACCTAGTGTTGCAGATCTCGTGCCATGCACTTGGCATTGATATAGTTTTATTGGTCTTCATAATAACCCTATATTTGAAAAAAATAATAATACACAAACAGGTTAAGTGATGTTAAATAACTTCGTCCAAACATAAGCTAGTAAGTGGCAAAGTTAGAATATAAACCTGTGCCGACCTCACTTCAAATCTTTTGCTTTTCCCACTATTCCAGTGGAAGAGCAGTTGGGATCCTTAAAGCACCAAGAATGTGAGTTCAGGAGTAGAATCGAGTGAGTCACAGGAACAAATTGAATTTACCATGTTGCATAGCTATCATGTTGACTTTAACAAGTTAATGAAGTAAAGACAATGGACAATGAATAGCATATTAGGAAAACAGTTATAAATGTATTTTAGGAATGAGAGAAAGCTATGTACTAGTTGTGAGAATGATAATTTAGAGAGAAAAAGATAGACGCCAGAAAACAGAGAAACCCATCTTATTATGAGCTTGAAAAAGAACCAATGAAAAAGAATACATATGAAGGCACTTTCAGCCAACACAAATGGCTCTCTGAAGGCAGTCAGAGTCTGTAAAGAGATGGAGGATTAAAGATGCTGACAACATAAAATGTAGCTGACAATTACAGGCTCCATTAACTTGATATGCTTTTTAATTTAAGTACAAGTAACTAAGAATGAACCTTCTGAGAATGGAAAACTATAAAATGTTAGCAGACCTATTCTCATGGCTATCTGCCACTTTAAAGCACCTCTTTTTTTTAATTTAAGATTTTTGTTCTTTTAGATCATTTTATTTGCCAGAGGACTATTATTTACAAAAATACTTTTATTTTTTAAATGGCTTTTTTGAATCACATAGCAAGTTATTGTTACCATTCAAAATAGAGGCATAAAGCAGAGGAATTAATGGTTACCCTTCCTTTCTTTTAACAACCATGTAATGAGCACTAGCAGTTTTCCACTGGGCTAACTCTGTGAGGCCCATGAAGATGAGTGATGAGATAGCCATTGATCACAGGGGCTAACACTCCAGCAGAAAAGGCAACGTGTACAAATGCATACAATATCTACCATTGCTATCAACACATTTCATGAGTAGTATTGAGAATTGCAGGGGCTAAGGGATGGGCAGATCAGTTTGATTTTAGAATATCAGGGAAGACTTCGTGAGATTGGTAGATAAAACAGCATTTGTAGACAAGCAAGGCAGAAGACCAAAATTTGAACCCTTTTCCCACTTCCCATTTGTTGTTTAAATCGTCATACCTCACTTGACCTTTCTCATTTATAATAGATTTAAATATTTTGCCCTATCGATGGATCACATACCACACACAAACACACACACACACACACACACGGTGATATGGTAAGTATACTGTATGTACAAGATATGACAATTAAGTTTGTGAACTTGTTACAAGGATATTGCTAACATTTTTTGATATCAGAGGGATTATTCATTATGAATTTATATCAACTGGACAAACAGGTAACCAAGTGTACTATTTGGAAGTGCTGAAAAGGTTGCATGAAAAAATTAGATGAAAACAACCTAAACTTTTTGCCAAGAATTCATGGTTCTTGAATCAGGACAATGCACCAGCTCACACATCACTGTCTGTGAGGGAGTTTTTTTATCCAGTAAACCAGTAGCTGTATTGGAACACCCTCCCCCATCACCTAATCTGTCCCCCAATGACTTCTTTCTTTACCCAAAGATAAAGGAAATATTGAAAGGAAGACATTTGGATGACATTCAGGACATCAAAGGTAATACGATGACAACTCTGATAGCTATTTCAGAAAAAGAGTTCCAAAATTTCTTTGAAGGGTGGACTAGGTGCTGGCGTCAGTGCAAAGCTTCCCAAGTTGAGTACTTCAAAGGTGACTGTAGTGATATGCAGCAATAAGGTATGTAACAGTTTTTCTAGGATGAGTTTGCAAACTTAATTGTGTGACCTTGAATATATGCATATATACAATGGACTACTATACAGTGATAAAAAAGAAGGAAGTCTTGCCATTTGCGACAACATAGATGGATCTAGAGGGTATTATCCTAAGTTAAATAAATCAGGCAGAGAAAGACAAGTCACTTATACATGGAATCTAAAAACAAAAGAAAACATGGGGTTAAAGACAAGTTAGGGCTATATTCCCAGAAAACGTAACTGGAGGTAGAAGCTGCCCCTATGCTCCTTTGCGTAACTGATGACAGGAGACTTCAGATCCTGGCTGCAGGGACCTCTCAGGATTGCTCATGCTATGGCATTTCTCCTGAGCTAGTGGTAAAGAAAGAAAGAGAACAGTTGAAGTGCTTTTTATAACCAACCTTAGAAGTGACATATCACTCCTTTTGCCACATTCTCTTGGCCACATAGACCAACTCTAAGACATCGTGGGAGGGGGTTATACAAAGATGTGTATACCAAGATGTGATGATCATTGGGGACCCACTTAGAGGGTCATTAGTCATTATTATAGATATAATTTTTACAAGGGACAGGAGCCTATAGCAAATATTCAAATACTGAAAAGCACTATCAAGTACTATTGATCCAAGTACTATTGATCCAACTACAGCATTTGGATCTCCTAGATAAATAAACAGCACTACAGAAAAATCACGTGGTGAGGAAGTCAATATAATATCATATTTTCCTTCCAAAACTTTTACTTTTTTCTTAGAACAGAACCCACAGGATTTCTATAAAATATGCCATGCATATAAAGTTATTAATGTCTATTTTATTTGTAAGAATGTCTATCATTAACAGCAGACAGGACCACGCTCATAACATACAACAGCTTTTTTCCTTCTATGTACTCCTGTCTTGTTCCCCAAATTGTTGACCTTGACCTTAAACTCCAAGTGTCAGGATTTCCTGCCCTTATTTTTTATCTAACATGAAAGAATTCCTTCAAACCTATACTGTTGCCATGTTGCTTGTTATGCTTTAATTCTCATGGAAGAATTCTAATGATTTTTCCCATTTTTCCAATGTCTTGATTTAAGTTTTCTACGGATTCAGAAAAAATGTATTAATGTCCTGAGAAATGCTAGGAATTAATTTTTGCATGGAAACAAACACTACAGCCCAATGGATTTTTAAATAAAGTCCAAGTACAAGACAGTCGGATAAATTTGAATTTCAAACAAAAAAAACAATTTTTCTAAATAAGTATGTACCATGAAATATTGGGGATATAGTTATACTGAAACATTATCAGTTATTTATATGAAAATGAAATTTAACCATTGTCGTATCTTTTTATTTGCTTAATCTGGCAACCCCACCAACCAGCATCCTGTGGCATGACTCACTTGGACAGTGGGTTTTTCTTCAGGCCTCAGAATCTACTGTTTTCTGATGCTGCACTGTGTTTGGGACTTGGATTCATCTCTACTCAGTTGTTTGTCCAAGTATCTTACCTATTGACCTTTCTCCCAGGAGAACAGAGAATTTCCTCTGAATCTCATCCTAACTTGTCTGGGCCCCTGAATTTCAACTTTTTTTCAGTTTCTTTCATTAAGAGATGTATCTTCCCATCTCAAAAGCAAGATCTGCTATGGATAAAAAAGGAAAACTGAAGGCCATATATGATCGTTTTATACTTCTGTGAGCAAGTTCCTTGGCAGGGTCTATACGTGTTAATAACAAGGTATGTGCATGGGAAGAGAAGGTCCATTTGAAGAAACTGCTGCTGGTCAGCATACAAAGTGACTGTGCTGGCGGTCACTGCCTGGAGAACGCGAGTGTAGTAGATAGGAGAGAGTACCTAGAACTACAGCCGAACTCTGTTTCAACTTTGGGATTAATTAGGACAGTCCACTAGCTGGCATTATGCCTGACTTTATTGCACAAACTGATCACTTGTTCTCTTTGATTTATTTCCTTCCAAGGTCAGTTTTTTCCCAGTTTGGAAAGTTTAGAAATATCCACCTTAGCCAGTAGGGATCACCCGATCAAAGAAGGCATGTTATTCTTCCACCTCACTTAGCCAAGTACTTGCTTTTGTGGTGTCACAAGGACACACAGGAGATATCTGTATGGGCTACAATGGGATGGCCCATGAAGAAGTAAAAGTAAAAAGTTTGTATTTTTTCGGCTTATAATTCTAGACAATTTCCTAATCAAAGGTCAAACTTTGATGACATATTAATCCCCTAATTATGCTCAAACTAAAAGACCAGCCTGAGTACTTTGAGGTTCACGGAGAAAGCCAGCATGATTCTTACTTACCACAATGTCATTAATATATGCAGTCAAGAGGAGAAAGCAGCGCCCTATCTCAAAGAGAAAGCCAGAGTTCAGGCTCAAATTTGGGAAGGAGAGGCAGAGAAATTGAATGTAAGACATACTACGAGTAGAAAAAAAAAAAAGTAAAGACCATTTAGATCATTTCATATGTCAATGGGCAAAAGAGCTCAGCAGGGCCTTTACGTGTGATGATAACAGGGTATGTGTATGTGCCTGGAGGAGAAGGTTCCTTGAAGGAAACTGTGCAGCCTGTTAGTATGCAAACTTCTGCTCATTGCCTTTCCACTGTTGTGTGTCTCACTCCTTATTGGCCCTGGGAACAAGGGACCTGTCTGGAGAAACATTTTCATAGTAACATGTATAAAAGTGTAGTATCTGTATCCAGATTGCATAAGTCTAACCTCAGCTTTGTCATTCGCTGTCTGTGTGGGCTTGGGAAATATACTTAACCCCTCTGCCCAGTTGCCTCACATCTGATTGATGTGAAGGTTGAATGGATTGCATAGAAAAGTGCTGGCATCTGAGGACTATATAAGTCTGCCATTATTATTATTATTAGTAGTAGTAGTAGTAGTAGCAGCAGCAGCAGCAGTAGCAGCAGTAGCAGTAGCAGTATTTGGTCAACAGGGGCTTCTCGTGACACGCCCCTATGCAGTGGGAAAACAGGCAAAGCAGAAGGGAACTAATTCCTCTTGAGGGTCCAATGGATGTGAAGCACCATTCTCAGAGCATTGCTTCCAACATATTTAATCTATGCAGCTTTCAAGAAAGATAGATAGTATCCTGTCTATTTGGCAGATAAAAAAAGGCTTCGAAAGGGAAATGCACTGGATGAAGGTTACCCAGCTAGAAAGTGATAGGGTCAGAATGTAGATACTGCTCTGTTGTTTTTGAAGTCTCGCGCTCATTTCACAGTGCTAGAAGTATTCTCAGAAAGTAGGTATTTTAACTCTTTCTTGGCTTTAAAAAAGCAGATGGTTGTCTTCTTTGGAGGAAACTGGCCTCAGACATACATCCATTCTGTCTTTCACAGGTAAAATGGCATCTCCTGGGGCTGGTTCTAAAGAAACAACTTGGATGAATAAACTATTCAAAAAACATGGACAGGAGTAGAGGGCAGTCTGGGAGTTCACTAGTGATGTTTGCCTCCTTCCCAGGGCTAGGGGAAGTAAAGGTACAAAAATGACCTGGTCCGTCCACAGAGGAGCGCACAGCTGCTTTTGTAATGGACAGCTTTATTTCACAAAGACATTTGACGCTTCTTGTTTTCCTTAATGGACCCAAGCTTTGCTCTGAATATATATCACGTAGATATTCAAGATATTATTAAATCAAAAGATTATATAAAACATTGAACTTGGTACTAGAGAAAGATGTAAGATAGGGACATAATCCCTAGAAAGAGATTTCTTGTCTTCCATTAACACAAGTGTATTAAATGCCTAAGGCAGAGGGAGATGTGAAGAATTGTTTAAGTTTTCGTTCCTTTTATGCAGACAATTCCAGTACTTAGTTTTAATGGGTAATTACATATCTTAAGTTAGAATTACTTGCATCTTTGTTCTTCATTTGATATCTTTCAAATGAGACATGTTCAGTACAGAAGACACTTAAGTAAAGCACTTATGAACTTCCACTTACTGCTATTACTGTTACTACTACGACTACTACTGCTGCTACCATATTTCCCCAAAAGTAGACCTAGCCGGACCATCAGCTCTAATGCATCTTTTGGATCAAAAATTAATATAAGATCTGGTCTTATTTTAATATAAGCCTTGATATGTAATATAATATAATATAATACCAGGTCTTATATTAATTTTTGCTCCGAAAGATGCATTAGAGCTGATGGTCCAGCTAGGTCTTATTTTCGGGGAAACATGGTACTATTACTATTACTACTACAATTACTGCAACTCCTGTTAACATTGTAATGTAGAGTTCCAACTATATGCTGACACTGTGCTAGGTACTTTATTTAGCTGAATGTTCTCATTAACCCTAATAGGTACACTACAGGCAAAGAAACGGAAGCTCAGCTTATTTGAAAAATCAAGATTGTTCTCCTAGTAGGATAGTTAATCTCTTGGGCTCTCTGGGAGTTGAATTTTGGCTCTACGGAATTATCTAAAAATTACTTTGGGTAATTTGGCCCACTCTGCGCTTCAATCCCTTTATGAAATGGGAATAATAATGTTTGCCTCATTGGAAGTGCTGTTATGATATTGAGTGAGATATTCAAGAGAAGGCACTCTGCACAAATAACAAATACTACATATTACCACTTCACGTGATCTGCCTTAGGCCTCAAAGCTTTGTGTGACATAATTAAAGCAGAAACAAGTATCTTGTAAAAGTTGGGTAAAATTAAGCCTGGTTGCATTATGTTAGGTCTGAAAATGTTAGAGCCAGTGTGTCGAAAGATAAACAAAACACAAAACCAGAGCAGAAATCTTTCGGTAGCTTGAATGGGAACGAGGAGCTAGGTCACTACCAGAGACCCACAGGAGCTGGGCGGACGCGCTGAAGGGCAGCCCCTCGTTAGAATCCTTGCCTGCCTGAGGTGCTACATGACCCTGAAATCATAACTAATGAAACGCTCTGCGACACTTCCTTCATGTTTGTATTTAGTACATTTTGTATCTTTTATCAAGAGGATTTTGCTTGGCGTTTTCATGTCTAATCAAAGCAGAAAACCTTACTGAAAAATGTTTGACCTTATTGAAATAAAGAATTCTATGGAAGAGGAAATTAATTTTATACGAGGCCCTACTTTGGGACAAGTTTCTCTTAGCTATAACTGTATACATGAACGTTGTATTTTAGTTTGTGTTTATGGCAGTTTATACAGCATAAGTGTTTGCATGATATGGATATATGTATGTGTATATATATATATATATATATATATATATATATATATGTATATATATCTATGTGTATGTGTATATCTGTGTGTGCATGTGTGCTTGTACACATTTGTTGATTAATAGTACCTGACACATAAGCATTAGATTCTTGTTAATAGGCTTTTTCATAACTCCATGTTTATTACACAGATTCACAGTTTCAAACATGCATTAATAAATATTTTTACATTTTTATCTTCACAATTATCACTGTAGTTTGGTTTATACATGAGAGGGTTGAGGCTTAGGGATTTGAAAAGACTTGCCTCAGGTCACAATCCTATATGCTCATGAGTATAAAGTAAAAGCTACATCTTATGGCTACACCAGGTTTGCTTCACTTATACCTTACTGTTTCAATTCAAGTTAAAACAATTAAATCTTGTGCTCTCTTTCTCAGTGTCTCTCTCTCTCTCTCTCTCTCTCTCTCTCTCTCTCCCTCCCTCCCTCCCTCCCTCCCTCCCTCCCTCTCCTCCCTCCCTCCCCTACTATCCTTGTGAAGTAATAATCAAGGTTTCCTACAGGATGATAGACATTTGAATATTCTTCTAATATACATATTAGTACATATATCTATACATATACACTGTTTTTCCCTGAAAATGAGACATAGCCGTACGATCAGCTCTAATGCATCTTTTGGAACAAAAATTAATATAACACCTGGTATTATATTATATTATATTATATTATATTAAAGAACCGGTCTTATATTATAGTAAAATAAGACCGAGTCTTATATTAATTTTTGCTCCAAAAGACGCATTAGAGCTGATTGTCCAGATAGGTCTTATTTTCGGGGAAACATGGTATGCAAATGTGTTTATCATACTTTGATTTCAAACAAAGAGGAAATAACCATGTAATTTAGATTTGGATCAATGCAATACACATTTCGCAAACACCTATAATAAACCAAGTAGTCTGATAAGATATGCCCTTATCAGAAAGAATCTTACTATTTTGTAGAGAAGAAAATTGTGATAGTAGAGCTATGTTCAATGTGGTATAGAAACATGAAACAGGGAGTGGCTCTTTGGTGACTTTTATCATGATGGTTTTAGGGGACTGGATTGACCTGCTACATTTTATCACAGAAGACTTGCACCACCTCCCCCTTCTAATGTAAGCTGCATGGATAAGACAATTTAGATCAGATGTCATATAATCTATTATTTGGTCCCTAAGACAACATACTGTGTATAGCTTCAAAGGTTCTTATTAAATGGTTCTGAAAAACTGCTTGTTACCTAACATTATTTTTTTTTTTTAAATAACAATCATTTTATTATTGATTACAGTTTCTTTAGGTAAACAATTTGGAAAAATTTTTACTGGACTGTCGTGCCTCATGCGCTCATGTCACTCTAGTCAGATGGTGACTAAACCTGGAACAGTCGGGGATGGAACAGCAGGGGACTAGCCAAGCATCTCTATAATTATGTAGTTGTAGGACTCTTCACATTGGGTTATATTGAGCTTTCTCACAGCACGGCTGGCTCAGAGAAGCCAGACTTCTTACTTGGTGGCTGGAAGATTCAAAAACAAGAACTCCTGAAAAATTGCTTTGTTATTTATGAACTAACCTGGGAAATCACATATTGCTACATTTGTTACATTCTCTTTATTCATTGAAAAAGCTACAAAATCTACACTTTCAAAAATAGACGCCTCCCACCCCCATCTAAATGGGACTAGTGTCCAAAAAAATGATGTAGAAGAGGAAAACAGTTAATTGTATGGGTCTAAAGTATTAAATTATGGTTTTATAGTTATATCTATCAATCTATACATACATATATAAAAATACATAAGTTATATGTATTCTCTCTATATATGTATACACATACACATATATAGTTTATTTAAAAAATATGGAAATGTGAATGTGGTAATAAATAGTTATAATAGGACCAAACAGTATTTGTATTCATCTTATTTCTCTCTCTTCTTCCCCCAAAAGGATAGGAAAACAAACATATTGTTTCATATATTATTTTTAAATAACATTTAATGTCATGTTTTTTTAATAATATTCAATGACTATTGAAGTATTCCCTATTCCTTAGTAGAGTTTATCTGCTCCACAATATGATTTAGTTGTATATGATTAATTTTTTTTCTAAGTGTGAACAGATAGTACATTTTTTTTATTTCAACTAAGTTTTTTTTAATTTGTTTCAGATTCACAAGACAAAGTAATACTTAGACGTTTATCATCTACATCCCTCACCCTGTGAGAATGCCCCTCCCCCCATCCACTATCCCTCTGACATCGCACAGAGCCATTACATTTCCACTGTCTCTATTCCTAATCCTGTACTCTGCTTCTTGTAAGTATATACACACACACAGACACACAGACACACACACATACATATATATATATATATATATATATATATATATATATATATATATATATATAATTATAGTTGGCATTCATTATTGTTCAGCTTCAGCTTCAGGTGTACAGTGCAGTGATCAGGCATCTACATCATCCCTGAGGTGGTCTCCCAAATGGGACAAGTGTCCATCGGATACCCTACAAAATCTTTACAACATTATTGATTACATTCCCCAAATTAATTTTCAAAACCCCGTGGCCATCTTGTGATTACTGACTGTTTTCTAATCCCCTCACCTTCCCCCTTATCCCCACCCCCCTCCCATCTAGTAACCCTCAGTTTTTCCTCTATGTCTCCAAAACTGTTTCTGATTAGTTCATTCACTTATTCTTTTCTTTAGATTCCACATATAAGTGAGATCATATGGTATTTGTCTTCTGTCTGACTTATTTCACTTAACATAATGTTCTTTAGGTCCATCCATGTTGTTGCAAATGGTAAGATTTCTTTCTTCTTTATGGCTGTGTAATACTCCATTGTATAAATGTACCACAGTTTCTTAATCCAGTCATCTACCGATGGGCATTTGGGTTGTTTCCATGTCTTGGCTATTGTGTATAGTGCTGCAATAAACATAGGAGTGCATAAAGATTTTTGAATTAGAGTTTTGGATTTCTCCAGATAGATACCTAGGAGTGGAATTGCTGGATCATAAGGTAGTTCCATTTTCAGATTTTTGAGAGACCTCAATACTGTTTTCCATAGTGACTGCACCAAGCTTCATTCCCACCAGCAGTGCACAAGCGTTCCCTTTTCTCTACATCCACACCAGCACTTGCTGTTTGTTGATTTATTGATGATAGCCATCTTGACTGGGGTGAGGTGGTATCTCATTTGGTTTTTATTTGCATTTCTCTGATGGTTAGTGAGGTTGAGCATTTCTTCATATGTCTGTTTGCCATCTGTATGTCCTTTTTAGAAAAATGTCTCCTCATGCCCTCTGCCCATTTTTTAATTGGGTTGTTTGTTTTTTTTGGAGTTGAGTTGAGTGAGTTTTTTTATAAATTTGTGATATTAACCCCTTGTCAGATATATCTTTGGCAAATATCTTTTCCCATTCAGTAGGATCCCTTTTTGTTTTATTGATGGTTTCCTTTGCTGTGAAAAAACTTTCTGGTTTGATGTAATCCCACATGTTTATTTTTTCTCTTACTTCCCTCATGCGAGGGATATCAGTAAAAATATTATGCCGGGTAATGTCTGTGAAGTTTCTTCCTATATTTTCTTCTAGGAATTTTATGGTTTCAGATCTTACATTTAAGTCTTTAAGCTATTTTGAATTTATTTTTGTATATGGTGTAAGGAGGTGGTCCAGCTTCATTTTTTTGCATGTGTCTGTCCAAGCTTCCCAGCACCATTTATTGAATAGACTGTCTTTACCCCGCAGTACATTCTTGCTTCCATTGTCGTACATTAAATGGCCATATAGGCATGGATTTATTTCTGGACTCTCTATTCTGTTCCATTGATCTATTTGTGTTTTTATGCCAGTACCATGCTGTTTTGATTACTGTAGTCTTGTAGTATAATTTGATGTCAGGTATCCTTATACCTCCCACTTTGTTTTTACTTCTCAAGATTGCTGAAGCTATCCAGGGTCTTTTATGGTCCCATATAAATTTTAGGATTATATGTTCTATTTCTGTGAAAAATGTCATTGGTAGTTTGATAGGAATTGCATTCAATATGTATATTGCCTTAGGCAGTATGGACATTTTAACTATATTAATTCTTCCTATCCATGAGCATGGTATGTGTTTCCATCCATTTGTATCTTCTTTCATTTCTTTCTTCAGTGTCTTATAATTTTCTGAATACAGATCTTTTACTTCTTTGGTTAAATGTATTCCCAGGTATTTTATAGTCTTTGAAGCAATTGTAAATGGGATTTTTTAAAAAATTTCTCCTTCTGATGTTTTATTATTGGTATATACAAATGCAACTGATTTCTGAATATTAATTTTGTATCCTGCTACTTTACTAAATTCATCTATCAGCTCTAATAGTTTCTTCATGGAGTCTTTAGGGTTCCCTATGTATAGTATCATGTCATCTGCATATAATGACAATTTTACTTCCTCCTTACCGATTTGGGTACGTTTTAGTTCTTTTTCTTGTTTGATTGCTGTGGCTAGAACTTCCAGCACTATGTTGAATAGAAGTGGAGAAAGTAGGCATCCTTGCCTTGTTCCTGATCTTAAGGGGAATGGTTTTAGCTTTTCCCCATTGAGTATGATGTTAGCTGTGGGTTTATCATATATGGCCTGTTGCGATATGATCCCTGTAATCCCACTTTCTTAAGGGTTTTTATCATAAATGGCTGCTGGATTTTATCAAATGCTTTTTCTGCCTCTATTGATATGATCATGTGATTTTTACTTTTCATTTTGTTAATGTGGTGTATCACATTAATTGATTTGCAGATGTTGAACCACCCTTGCATACCAGGGATGAATCCCGATGTTTTTAATGTATTGCTGAATTCTGTCTGTTAATATTTTGTTGAGGATTTTTGCATCTATGTTCATTAGAGATATCGGCCTGTAGTTTTCTTTTTTGTGGTGTCTTTGTCTGATTTTGGGATCAGGGTGATAGTGGCTTCATAAAAAGTGTTTGGGAGCCTTCCCTCCTTCTGGATTTTTTGGAAGAGCTTGAGGAGAATAGGTGAAATTGTTTTTTGAACGTTTTGTAAAATTCACCTGTAAAGCCATCTGCTCCAGGGCTTTTGTTTGTTGGAAGATTGTTGATTACTGATTCAATTTCCCTGGTGGTAATCAGTCTATTCAGGTTTTCTGTTTCTTCTTGAGTTAACCTTGGAAGATTGTACGCCTCTAGAAAATTGTCCATTTCTTCCAGATTGTCAAATTTGTTGGCATATAGTTGCTTATAGTAATTTCTTAAAATTTTTTGTATTTCTGTGGCGTCTGTAGGCACTTCTCCTCTTTCATTTCTGATCTTACTAATTTGGGTCCTCTCTCTCTTTTTTTTAATGAGTCTGGCTAAAGGTTTGTCAATTTTGTTTATCTTCTCTAAGAACCAACTCTTGGATTCATTGATCTTTTGTATTGTTTTTCTGGTTTCTGTTTCATTTATTTCCGCTCTGATCTTTATTATCTCCTTCCTAGTACTCCCTTTGGGCTTATTTTGCTGTTCTTTCTCCAGATCCCTTAAGTGTGAAGATAAACTGTTGATTAGTAATGTTTCTTGTTTCTTTAGGTAGGACTGCAATTCTATGAATTTCCCTCTTAGGACTGCTTTTGTGGCATCCCATAGATTTTGGGTCGTCGCGTTTTAATTTTCGTTTGTCTCGAGATATCTTTTGATTTCTTCCTTGATCTCCTGGTTGACCCATTCATTATTTAGTAACATGTTATTCAGCCTCCATGAATTGGTGTGTCTTCCAGTTTTTTTCCTGTAGTTCATTTCTAATTTTATAGCACTGTGGTCAAAGAAGACAATTGGTATGATTTCAATTTTCTTAAATTTATCAAGACTTGTTTTGTGGCCTAACATGTGGTCTATCTTGGAAAATGTTCCATGTGCGCTTGAGAAGAACGTGCATTCTGCAGCTTTGGGGTGAAATGCTCTGAAAATACCGATTAAATCCAAGTGGTCCAATGTGTCGTTTAAGGCTGTTGTTTCCATATTGATTTTCTGTCTGGAAGACCTGTCCCTTGTTGTCAGAGGTGTGTTGAAGTCCCCTACTATGATAGTGTTACTGTTGAACTCTGTCTTTATGTCAGTCAATGTCTGTTTTATATATTTAGGTGCTCCTTTGTTGGGTGCATAGATATTTCTAGGGTTATGTCCTCTTGTCGGCTCGATCCCTTTATTATTATATCGTGCCCATCTTTGTCTTTTAATATGTTCTTCATTTTAAAGTCTATTTTGTCAGCTATAAGTATTGCAACTCCAGCTTTTTTCTCATTTCCATTTGCATGAAATATCTTACTCCAACCCTTCACTTTCAGCCTGTGTATGTCTTTTGATCTGAGGTGAGTCTCTTGTATACAGCATATACAAAGGTCTTGCTTTCTTATCCAATCAGTCACCCTATGTCTCTTGATTGGAGCATTTAATCCATTTACATTTAAAGTGATTATTGATAGGTACATAGTTATTGCCATTTTTAAATTTGTAGTTAGATTGTTTCCATCTTTCTTCTATTTACAGAAGTCCTTTTAGTATTTCTTGCAATGCTGGCTTGGTGGCAATAAATTCCTTTAGCTTATTCTTTTCTGGGAAGCTCTTTATCTCTCCATCAACTTTAAATGATAGCCTTGCTGGATAAAGCAATCTAGGTTGTAGGCCTTGCTTTCCATCACTTTGAGTATCTCCTGCCACTCCCTCCTGGCCTTCAATGTTTCTGTAGAAAAGTCATTTGATAGTCTTATGGGAGTTCCCTTGTATGTAACCCTCTGTCTTTCTCTTGCTGCTTTTAGGATTCTCTCTTTGTCTTTAACCTTTGCCATTTTAACTATAATGTGTCTTGGTGTGGACCTGTTTGAGTTTATACTGGTTGGAACTCTATGCACTTCCTGGGCTTGTATGTTGGTTTCCATCATCAGGTTAGGGAAGTATTTGGACGTTATTATTTCAAATATGTTCTCAATCCTTGCTTCCTCTCTTCACCTTCTGGTATTCCTATGATGCACATGTTGTTGCGCTTGATGTTATCCCAGAGGACTCTTAAACAATGTTCATTGTTTTTTATTCTCTTTTCTTTCTGTTGTTCTGTTTGGGTGATCTCTGCTAACTTGTCTTCTAAGTCGCTGATTCGATCCTCTGCTTCACCTAACCTGCTGTTAATTCCTTCAAGTGCGTTCTTTATTTCAGTAGTTGTGTTCTTTATTTCTAACTGGTTGTTCATTATGATTTCTCTATCCTTCTTTATGTCGTCTCTAAGCTCCTTAAACATTCTTATCCTCAGTGTTCTGAACTCTGTCTCTGATATGTCAGTTATCTCTGTTTCATTTGGTTCCATTTCTGGAGGTTTCTTTTTCTTCTGTTCTTTTATTTGGGACATATTTCTTTGTTTCCCCATCTGGCTGACTCTCTGTGTTTGCTTCAATGTATTACGTAGATCTCCTAGAGTTCTTAGTTCTTGCTGGGTTATCTTATGTAGTATGTGTCCTTTATATTTGACTTGCACTGCTTCTTCTTCTCCTCTGCGTGTGCTCCAAAGGTGACTCTTGTGTTGTGTATATTGTCCTGTTAAAGAAGATCTTTAATTGCTTTTCACTTGTTAACTCCTAGGCTGACTAGTTGTGAGACTTGGCTCTGCCCACCTCAGGGTGTTCTGCTGCGTGAGGGTTGACCACTTAAATGTGGTTTGGCCTCTATGGGCTCTTGTGCCTGTAGAGAATTCCCTCTGGGTGTGTCACTTGTAGGACAAACCCGGTAGTACTCTGGTTTGGTCTGGAGTTGGCCTCTGGGTATGTTGAATCTTGTGCCTCTTAAGCTGGGCCCTGGTAGGGCAATTTCAGAACAAAGCAAATCACCAAGCACAACAGCAATAGCAACAAAGAAAAAATCAAATACATTCACATATAAAAACAACCGACAACCCACACTCAACACAGGTAAATATATCAAAGATATAAAGAGAAAACAAAACAAAACAAAACAAAACAAAACAAAACAAAACAAAACAAAATGTAGTGCCAGTCTTGGCTTAAGCCCACCAAGTAATCTCCAGGTTGTCCTCTGCTGTACCAAAGAGTCCTCTGTGTATTGTGTAGGCAGAGCCGGTCACCTGGTGCCCAGAGTGACATTGGTACTGCAGATTTTGATGAATGGGGCTCAGGGGTCTGGATGGTAGTTTCTACAAAGTTGCAGTTT
This sequence comes from Rhinolophus sinicus, assembly GCF_036562045.2. Lineage (NCBI taxonomy): Eukaryota > Metazoa > Chordata > Mammalia > Chiroptera > Rhinolophidae > Rhinolophus > Rhinolophus sinicus. The sequence continues at coordinate 113,188,549 of NC_133756.1, forward strand.
CTGCTCTTGCCGGGAGATTTCTGAGCTGCTGAAAGCCCAGAACTGTGTCTGCCGCCTACTGCTGATCCCTGGGAGTGCCTCTGCAGTTGTAATTGCCCTGCCCTAGGCAGGCCAGAAAGGGTGGGGGCTGGGGATGGAGGGGTCTTCTCTCTCCCAGCCCAGCCATGTCACACTCTTCCTACAGGCCAGAAAAGGTAGTGGCTGGGAGTGGAGGATTCTCTTCTTTCCTAGCCCAGCAAAAATCACACTCTTCCCAGCCTCTTCCCTGGGTCAGAGCTGCAGGCCAATCTTCCCAGAGCCTGAGCACTAAGGCTCTTCTGTAATCTGACACTACTCCTCAATTTAGGGGCCAGTTTAAGTCTCTGGAAGGGGGGGGGGGTAGTAGTGGAAGACTGGGGGGAGGGGCCCAGGTATGGAGTTTGTGTCCTTTGTCAGGCCTAGGGCCTAACTGGAGGTCTCAGCTGAGGTTATTGTCTCAAATTCTGAATATGCTGCCCCCTAGGCTACCTAACATTTTTAAATACCAAAACTCTGCATTGTCATATGTTAAAATTGAAATGAAAGTCCATTTTAGAGAGTATAGTTTAAGTTATTTAGTCTACAAATGAGGAAACTGATAACAAGTAATGTGAAATGAATTCAGCAAGGCTACCAATTCAAAGAGATATCTAAGTATGGTAATATAAGTCAATGCAATCCCTCTTGTCAGTGAAGAACTAATGATTCCATTTCAAAGTTACATTGAAATTTGATTCAACAAAATTCAACAATATTATTAACATCTTAATTTATAATTTTAAACAAATTAAATGTATTTATGATAGTGACCAATTTCCAATACTCCTTGTCTGCTTCTTGCATATGGTTCCTGTGAGCAGTTGCATTTGTTTTGTGCGAAATTTAGACCTATGAATGGTGACTTAAAAGAATGGAATGATGAAGTCCATCTACAATGTGTGTTACCTATCTTAGCAGCACTCATTGTACCGACTGGAGCTACTTATTTTAGTTAACGAATGATTAGTGAAAGATAATGATGGCAAATAATGTTGTGAGATGAAAGATAACAACATTGTTTATAAGTTTAATAATTGCTCCAGAAATCTCCTTTAGTGATAGGTTAGAATCATACTCTGTAATAATTCTATGTTTAACGGTCTGCCAACCTATCATATGCCTTCAATATTGAAAAATCTTTATTCCTGATTTGAAGTAGCATTTGGATTCCAAAGAATTGTGACACTCAGTTCAAAGCTTTCTAATGATAAAAACTAACAATACTCTAGTTATGAGGCAGTGTATGTAGGAGGGATAAGTAGCTTTAATACAAAAGATTTATAAAGGATCCCATAGAAGGTTTACAATGTAATTAATTAATCATCTGCATGCAAGACTAGGCACTGTTTGACAGCGTGGAATGTAACGGCTCTGAATCATTTCCTGCAATCAATTTAAAAAAATCCTTACTACTTTATATCTACATACCACAAAATGACAAAATACTCCTGGAGTGGCCCACTTAGGTTTTATTGCTAGTACCCATCAATCAGTGGAGTGTAAGTTTGTCCCTATATCTTTACCACTGAGGATTACAAAACAACAGAAAGTAATTGAAATACAGTACTGACTTGCCATCTAAAGTCTTCAAGAAATTAGACATATTTCAAAAGACAAATGGGAAAGTAGCCCACTACAAAGTTTGGACCTGAAAAAGGGAAGAGGAATAAGACAGCTTAAGTTGTTACAAAATACAGAAGAGGAGCTGACTTCATAGACAGAAATGGAAAGGGGCATAAGTTGAAAGATTTATCAGGCAGTTGTTCAGAGATTGGTTTAATTTCCAGTGCAGTTTCTTACACATAGGTGTGCATCCATTAGTAGTTCTCTTCTTCCACTTTTCCTAGGAATTTGAACATAGTAGCAACTCAATATCTATCAAATAAATGAACAAAGAACACAGGGTCTCTATCACTAAATGTGTTTGTATAGAAATGATCATAAACTATATCAAGGTCTTTCTTGGTAGTAACATCTGTGCTAATTGGATGCTGAGAAGCAGTGATCTTGCCACACCGTCAGTATTAAACAGAAGCTAACTGATGCTGTCTTAGCTATTTTTTAGTACTTTCTAAAATTTTTATTAAATTTATTAGGTGACATGGTTAGTAAAATTATATGTTTCAAGTGTACAATTCTATAACACATCATTTGTATATTGCATTGTGTAGTCACCACCCAAAGTCAAATCTCCTTCCATCACTATATATTTGATCCCCTTTACCATCTCTACCACCCCCACTCCCCCCTTACCCTCTGGTAACCACTAGACAGTTGTCTGTATCTATGAGTTTTTGTTTATTTGTTTATCTTGTTCATTTGTTGCTTTCAGCTTTATATTTTACATATGAGTGAAATCATATGTTTTTTCTACTTTTTCTGTGTAACTTATTTCGCTTAGAGTGATAATCTAAAGATCCATCTTGTCCATTTTTCCATGAAGTTAAAGTATCCATCTCAAAGATCAGGATACTTTGGTAGTGTGCAAACTTATTGGTCATTTTTAGATGAGGGCTCTTGTCCTCTGGAAACCTGTAAGCACACACACACACACACACACACACACACACACACCACATAATATTCCATGGTAGGTACAGGGCAGCATACCTACAGTTAAAACCCTTCTTTAGAAAGGGAAAGAATGGGGAGAGCAAAGCAGTCACTGGTTTATAACATTGGTAAAATCCTATTTGGCAGGTATTTGTGAAAATCTCTGCAGAGGAGAAAGTTCCTTAGACAGAAACTGTATTTGCCCTTAGAGATAATTCCCTTGCCTTTGTTTTGCATGGCTCCTGGTTCTGAATTCTGGCAAGTTCTTTCTTGTTCAGCATCTTCAATGGAGATCCGACAGGGGTTTTGCAAACTATACCCTTTTCAGACTGCTTTTTTTCAGTGACTATGTAGAGGCTGGAGGACTGTTTTCTGGTCATGGACTTTTGGGGCAATATAATTCCCTTGAAAACTTTTGAGGCTTTCAATTAATTTGCTTCCATGAGTATCATGTTAACATATAACCAGTCAACACGACCAAATTTCTTTCATAAACAAAGATCTCATGCCTGACTTTCTTTGTTTCTTTGTCAGCACCCTGTATTGCCCCTCTCTGTCCCTGTCTCTCTCCTACACTCCCCTCATCTCTCTCATTCATTCTTGATGTTATTTTTGCCAAAGGACTGAATCCCTTTGCTCAATTTAGAATTGATAATAGGCTTCCATTTCTGAAAGTATTTTTCAGTCTCATTTCCTACTATTTTAAATTGAGAAACAATGGACTTTTCCAACTTCGCAAGGCCTCATATTTTCTGGACTATTTCCTTTCATTTATGCTCTTAAATAGGCTAATTCTCTCCAGAGCTCATCTGTTTTGTTTAATGCCTTGCTTAACATGGCAATTAACAGCTAACACACATTTTTTTTTTTTTTGGTTTTTCAACCTCTCCCACCTTGAACTTGACACATAGGCATTTGGTCCAGCTTTCAAGTTATTACAATTAACACCTTTACCAAGCATTGTATCCGTGAATTAAATGAATCTCCATTTTCCCAGGCCCCAGTTCACATTCCTTTGTCTCAATCCAATGCCACATAGTTTATATTTTTGTTAGAGTAGCACCTCACTGCAAAGAACTAATTCTTATACTGTTTAACATAGGGCATTCTGTAATAATAAAATAGACCCCAAAAATGTGTAATGGCTCAAGCAACAGCTTGCAGTGGATGTTTCTGATCTGTAAGTAGATCCCTTCTTCTGTCTCCATCATCCTCTGCCCTTATCATCACTGAACCCTGCTGATAGGAGTTCTGGTGTGGAGGCTAGCAGGGAAGACACATACCTCTCGGAAACTCTGGTATTGAAATGACGCACATTACTTCTGTTCATATCCCATTGACTGGAACTCAAGCACATGGCCACTCCATACTACAAAAGAAGCTGTGAAATGCAGTCTAGCTGTGTGCTAGGGAAAAAGGACAAAAAGTGTTTGTAAACTGTTATATCTGCCATATGTCCCTTTGACAGCTTGTCCATTGTTATGATAGCCTGGTCACTAAAAATCAAATTATTTATTTTATGAATTAAGTTTTTTGTTTTGCATAGGAGGATGAAACAGATGAATAATTGATACAGAATGGTCATGTGTTCATCTTACTACACTATTTTTTTTTTTTTTTTTTTGTCAGTTGGGCAAATTGTAGAAAGAACTCAGGGTCTTCTATTTTGAGTGTTTATAGTACCCTAGACATAAACATGGTAGCAGAACAATGCTGAATAAGTAACTCGGTTTTTGTTATTGTTGTTGTTGTCTTTCATTGTTTAATGCTCTGGAGCAGAATGTAGCTTCTTTTTTTTTTTTCCTCTGTATGGCCAGACAGTAAACAATTTAGGCCTTTCTGGCCACATAGTCTCTGTTTGAACTGTGCAAATCTTCTGTTTTAGTGGGAAAGCAGCCATAAACAATAAATAAATGAGTAAGTGTAGCTGTGTTCCAAAAAACTTTCCTTATAAAACAGGCAGCAGGCAGGGTTTGAGCATTGGAGGTAATTGTGGCTTACTCTTACCAGTTGCTTGATACAGAACACCTTTTCTAGGCCCTCTGAGTCTCTGAATTTCATTGTAAAGTGGGGAAGCTATCACCTATAGGTACTTTTGAATATTCTACGTAATAACGCTTGAGAAGTGCCAGTCACAGAACCTCGAACAGAGAAGGTGCTTTTTCACCACATCTGTTATCACCAGATGCATACTATCACCACATCTATTCCTTGTCAAATGGTTTCTAGGTATGAAAGTTAATTTTGAATGTCGTTTTAGTCTTTTGATAGAGTAAGGCACATTGGAGAATAGAAACTGCATGATTTTTCCTTTCATTTCTCACCGTGAGTTTGATAGTGGGTACTCAATAAATATTTAACTAAGGACTTGAAGACTAGTGTGTCTGTGTTGTCATGTACTAATCACAAGAGACTCTGTAACATTGCTGCAGAACAGCGATTCTTAACCTTTCCAATTTTAGATTCCTCCCATTACTAATAGCAAAGAACAAGGATTTCAGCCTGATAGAAATAAAAGGCACTTTATTACAAGGAGGATATGGAGGTGTTTACAGACATTGCGTTGTTGGGTTTATCATTGACAATAAATTTTAAGGACAGGATTACTGCTTTTGTAGTGAAGTAAAGAAAAATTTCAGCTCTGGCTTTAAAACAAATCTGTTCAATTTTGAAATATATAATGATATATATATATACACACACATATATACGAACAAAGATATTGCCATGGTAACTAAAAATCCAAAGACAATAATAACTTTTAATTTAAAGTACTATTATTTTCAGGTGGGTTGGTAGGAGACATCTGCAATTATGGTTAAAGACTGTAAGTGTGGAATGGTGGGTTCTTAAGAACTGCTTTGAAAAACCTATAACACATTGAGATATGTTCTTGTCCCCCTCCCTGAAGGTTATGCTTGTAGTTGCTAAAAACAAAGCAAAACAAAACAAAACAAAACTAACAAACCAAAACACGCTAGGGAACCTGGGAGAAACAAAAGTCTATATTTTATATTTGATACTCAATTTGAAATTCTGATGGCTATATGTCAATACTACGTGAATAGAGCTTCCAACTAGAAGTTTAAAATACTTCCCTCTAATGCTACAGTTAATTTTTTTCAAACATGATTTAATCAATACTTGAAGTACTTCCATGTCCAAGAACAGTGGTGAGTAATTAGAACATCAGATGAATGAGAATTCCTATATTAAAGATGCTAAAATATTAGTGGATAAACAAGAAAGCAGCTAAACAATACAGTGCTACCAGTTATAGAGGTGAAGGCAGGTACTATTGAAGCAAAAGAAGAAAGATGAAGTTCAAATTAGGAATTAAAAGACTGATGTGTGAACTGAGTCTCAATGAATAATGATGTCTCCCCCAAATAAATTAAGATGGGAAGGGAATTCTGAAAAGGGAATTCTAGAAAGACATCTTAAAGCAAGACCTACTGACATTGTTTCTTGGATGCTGCTTTACCTTTCTTTGAGTTTGCATGTGCTTTTTCTTTGTTCTTGAGTACCTTTTGGTCCCTTTTATCTACCTGGTTGAAATAGTTATTTCTCAAAATTCAGCTCAAATGTCTCATTTGTGCAGCCTTTCCTATCCTTCATAAGCAAATCAAATCATGCTCCCCTTTGTTCAACAAATGCCGTACTCCTCTTATAACACATATTACTCTTTTTGGCAAATATCTCTTCCCTTGCTTATTTTCCTCATTAAACTAGAGAGACCTCATGAACTATTACAATTGTTGGAAAACAATAGATCTTCAAATCTTTGTTGGTTGAATAAATAAATGAATATTTTCTTATTATCCTTTAAATGATAGTCATTTATCTTTAACTAGATCACTGGCTTCTTAATGGTAGCCATAAGATCTGATTACCTAACATCTAACTTTTATATCATGTAAGTAACTTAACACACCATTTATGTAGACCAGTGGACATCAATTAACAAGCATTTGATGGATCACTTTTTGATGTAATTGTCTTGATTGAGCAGAGTCACATGTCAATGTGTTGATACTATTATTCCAACATATTGTTTAAACCATTTGACTATTTGAAGGAAATAAATTTGAATCAAAAAGATTATTAAAACAATATTTGGAAAAAAATATTTATTTTTATATATTGAGGTGACATAGTAGTTAGTCATTTTATGTTTGTATGTAATTAAAACTATATGAAAACTAGAATAGTATTAAATTCTACCTCATGTTTTTCCCCTTAACCCAGAAATTTAATGCTTTGGAAGTATTTAAGTCCAGCCCAACCTCCCCCCCCAAAAAAAAACGGTCTTCGAGACAAAAAGATATATGAAAATCATCCCAGAAGAAGTTAGAATTATTATTTTTATTACAAATATTTTTATTAAATTTATTGGAGTGACATTGGTTAATAAAATTATGTAGGTTTCAAGTGTACAATTCTACAATATATAATCTATATCTATATATTGCATTGGGTGTTCACCACCCAGAGTCAGTTCTCCTTCCATCACCATATATTTGATCCCCTTTCCCTCATCTACCAGGCCCTCCCCCCGTACCCTCTAGTAACCACTAAAGTGTTGGTGTCTATGCGTTTTTGCTTGTTTGTTTGTCTTGTTCGTTTGTTGCTTTCAGTTTTATATTCCACGTATAAGTGAAACCATATGGTTCTCGACTTTTTCTGTTTGACTTATTTTGCTTAGCATGATAATCACAAGATTTCTTAAAATGTTCAAATATCCCTCAGCCTACAGTATTTACAAAGCACTGCAGTTTTCACAGATTATCTTATGTGACACTATCAACACTTGTAGGTTAAGTGTAGCAGTTATTGTACTCTTACCCCAATTTTAAAGATTACAAAAAGAGAAGTTATGTGACTTGCCCAAGGCCACATGGGTAATAACTGGTGGAATCAGCTTTAGAACCAAGCTCTTCCTAATTAATTTCTCATTCTATATCAATTATGCTCTAGTGGCCATCAGGAAGGATGCTTTACAGGATTCAAAATAATTTCCTGGAATCTTGTCAATTACTTAAAAGTATCACCTGGAAACAGACCATGATGTGTTGAGAGAACAATAGATAAAAATTCAGAGGATGAAAATCATGTCCTTAGCACAGAGTTTTGTGATGCTTCTAACCAGATGGAAGTCATTTCATCTCAGGTTTCACATCTATAATATTGAGATGGTAGTACCTTCCCTAACTATATCCCCAAATTGCTATGCAGATCAAAGAGCTTTATAAAATGCAAATCATTATTGAATCATAGAATATCATCATAAAATTGCACAGTAATGCTGTGTTTCCCCGAAAATAAGACCTAACCAGAAAATAAGACCTAGCATGATTTTTCAGGATGACATCCCCTGAACATAAGCCCTAATGCATCTTTTGGATCAAAAATTAATATAAGACCCGGTCTTATTTTCGGGGAAACACAGTAGATACAAAGAGGACACTACACCCAGCTTTGTGGTTAGACATGTGGTATGAGTTTATACAGTAGCTAAGAGACACAAGTTCTAATCTTGGCTCTTCTACTACTTGACTGTATGTCTTTGAGAAATCTCATAACCTCTGTGTCCTCACCTGCAATATTAGAATGAACTCTATAGTCTCTGAAGCCTTTTCTGTGTTGAAGATCTGTGATTCTAAATGAATCCAACCATACTTTTTGGCTCAGACTCCCTAATCATCAGCAGAATAAATTGCAGAGACAGCTGGCTGGGGTTAGGGGTACAGTCTCTGGCCACAGAAGAACATAAAACTAAGGGGACCACAGAGCCATCAAACAGATGATGGAACTCTTATTAGCAGTGTGCTGAAGCCAGTGACATCCAGGGACAATTGCAGCTGGCATTTCCTCCATGTTAGGATGTCTGTTCAATTAGCTTCTCTCTACTAGCTCTGTCTGAACTCATCCTCTGAAAACTGAAGAAAGCGCTCTTTGTTTAATAATCAGAGATTGGGAAATAATCATTAAGTCCACACTTCATAGCCCATCTATTATGTGTATAACAATATGCTATGCAATGGCAAAATTTTAAAAATGAATGGTACTCAGCCTTCTGCTGTGGAAGGATTATGCACTTTGATGCCAGAGAGCTTGACTTCAGGCCCCCATCTGTTGCTTATTGGCTTCATCTCTTTTATTTGACATTACGTTCACTGACTCACACCACACCTGACAAAAAATAGATGCTGATTATGTGCTGACCAAACAGATATTTTTGTCTATATTATATTTTCTGAATCTAAGTTTCTTCAGATAAAATGAAAATAATGACACCCAATTTACAGAGTCATTGGTAGGATTAAATGAGATAAAAATGGAACTCCTTTGCATAGCAGAATAGTAGAGTGACTCAGTAAATGGGCATTACCTTTTCTTGCACAAACTCCTAGCTTTCCTTACATTATTGTGTGGGGGAAGTATTGAGGACATTTACAAATACAGATTTCAAAGTAAAATAATCCATGCAATAAATAAATCATAACAGTAAAAGGGGTAGTTCGTTCAGACTGAGACGTGAATATGGTGAAAAAGAAAACAGAAAAATATGGAAGTAACTGAAAGCCTCTGAGGTACCCACTTTAGTAAGAGACTTAGAAATCTGCCCGACATGATGGAAGCCCCACATACCCCTGTCCTTACTGCCTGCCATACCAATGAGATGCACTTGAATTTATGAGCATGTACATACTTGCCGGGACTGCTCAAAATTGAAGAATGCCCTGGATTAGAATTACAGGGAAGTACAGCAAAGTTTTCATTGATTTGCTTTTAAATAAAATGGTATTATCTACAAAGGAAAGCTTACAGTTTAGAGTCATGGAGACCCAAGTTGAAGTCCTACCTCTGATACTTTCATATTGTGAGCACTGGGGCAAGTTATATAATATCTGTAGGCATCAAATGCTGTCATATAAAAAACGGAGATAAAATACTGACTTTGTAGAGTTGTTGTGAGGATTAAATGAAATGATGTACCCAGCACATTGCAAGAACAGACGACTACCACAGTGTCTAAAATATAGTAAACACTTAATATGTATTGATTGGTAAATTCGAGAGCTGCAAAATTAATAATTAATTGGGATAATATCACTTCAGAAGGAAGATATGATTTAATATGAATTTGCCTATAATAATAACTGACATTTAGTAGGTACTCAATAAATATTTCCTTCCTTTGATTTAGTTGAAGGATAATTAGAAATATATTACAATTTTCAACTATAACCCATAGAATTAGCGTCAACTGGATTTTTGGAGGTCAACCTGATTAAATCAAATAGGAGTAATTAGGAAACCACAGTATATGAACAACGCTCAATATTCAGAAAAAATAAAATCCTTGTGTCTCTGTTATTTATTGCTTAGAACGCCTTATTGCCAAGGTCAGCAGAGCTTGCTTCACGAGCATGTCACTAGTTCAGTGCTCAGAGCCTAGTCCACAAAGGGCCTTGCCCTTGGGATGTTAAGTCTAATGTTTGCAATTGAAGTTCTTAATAATTTGGTCTTTAAATTTGTGCTTTTTTTATTGAATTCTGAAGGCCCAATGGGACATTTTCGGAGGAAAAGGGGTTTTGACTCAGGCATGATGCTGCCTCTCGTCTCCCCTCCACCTCCCTAGGATTGGATTTTCTGTTGCCTGTTTTCTCCCTGGCACCCCAGATCCCAGCCTAGTTTCCCCTTCCTTACCCCTGCCCTGCAACTGTTGCCACCCTCTACCCAAGGTGGACATTTGATCACATAACTGTGGATGTCCATGTTCTTCCATTGTACAGCCACTGCCAATGTTTGATTTGAGCCCATGTATGGAAAGATTTCCAGTCAGGCATACACACTATAGTTTCTTGGGCTAGGCAAGGTGGCAGCCATCCAGGACCTTGGCTGGCAGGGCCACTGCACATTCTCAGGTGTCTCAGCATGGATCTCTCACCCGCTCCCCTAACCTGGGTACTGAACACATCCTGATACATAGGAGGTTTCACTGTCTTAGGGGTCATCAGTCTATGGTGGGTTGAAGTGGTAGGCCCATGGGAAGGAGAGATGACTTGCCTACATTCAAGTGGGGCCCTGCATTCACATTTTGCACTGGGCCTCACAGGTTATGTAGCAGGTCCTAAATGTTAGGCAAACAATATAGCTAAGGCTGAAGTTAGCACAGATATTTTATAATGTGACTAAGGTTGGTCCTCATCCTACATACACATCTGGACACCCAAGGCTTCTCTGAGCACAGGGCCCTGATATCTGTCAATGTACTTGATATCGTCACTGGGAAGTCCCAAATACCTCAAATTCAAAATGGCCTCCTTAGCACTCAGGATTGCTTTCACTCCATCCTGCCCTGACTCCCAGTCTGATTATTTTCAAAGAATGCCAGGATTATTACTTCATTCCATTTTCCAATCTGAAAACTCAGAGTCATACTTGGAACTTCCATCTCTGTCACCTACATATGTGATGTACATCAGTTATGCCTCACTGGGGTTTAGTTTCCAAATGTCTCTTGAATCCAGCCCTTTCTTTTTGTCCTTACTACTATCGTCTCATACAAGTCCCCTCATTTGCCTGATCTAACTGCATGCACTCCCTCTTATTCTCTGCAACTGGAACGATATTGTTGCAAAGCACATCTGATCACATCACCCCCCCCCCCCCCTTATATTAAACTCTTAGTGGTTTCTGATTTCTCTTAGGAAAAACAGAGCAAATTGTTCACTTGGCCTACAAGGCCCTGTGTGATCTATGCCCTGTGTGATCTATCTCTTGCCTACCCCTTCAGCCTTGTCACCCATTGCATCCCCTGCTACTGCCTACGCTTTGGTCACGCACTACCTTTCCTAACTCGTCTGAATGTGAATGTCCTCACGCTGGCCCTGTCACTCACCTTCCCAACCTTCTAATTAACCCCAACTTTTCTTCAGCTTGCAGTTTACTTCATGCTTCTGTGGAAGAACCTGCTCTGATTTTTCCATTGCAGATATATTGCACAATGTACCATGTCTTGGTAATAATACATTAAAAATTTTTATTTATATATGTGATTCTTTGATTAATATCTGCCTCCACTAAGTAGACTACGGCCAGGTGTGTGGTATCTCCAGGGATTTAATTATACATAGTACATCCTCAATAAGTATTAATTAAGTGAATGAACGAACGGATGTGTATTTACCATATGCTTTTCTTCCATAAATCCTATGGGGCAAGTGATATACACAGTTTGCACAATCTAGTATGTGGCATGACTAAAAATCATAGATTACGACTGCAGCTTTTGGGGAATCATTTAATCTCTGTGAATCTTGGAGGTTCTTAACCTGTAAATATGTTGTATAAAAGCTTGCCAAAGCTATTTGGCATTTAATAGGGTATTCTGTTAAAGAAACATCACTTTGTTTTGGCTTTCTATTCTCACATCCTTCATGTGTGAGTGTTTGTGTGTGTTTTGTAGTGGTATATTACACTGGGGGTTTATTTTGATTTTATAAATAAGTAGGTCATTTTTCAATTGCTATTTTTCTTTACTTGTGAGGTGCTTTACATGTCCATGCCTCAGGATATTTTTTTAGGGTACAACATGTTCACCAGGTAAGGATAGAGGAGGGGTACCTGTGATTGTGTGTGTGTGTGTGTGTGTGTGTGTGTGTGTGTGTGTGTTGTATGTGAATATATATGAGTTTAATATTTTATTATATTTCTGTTTGTCACTCCTGTTTTGATAGGATCAAATTCTTTCCTAAAAAGCATTTTGTTTTCTGCACTGACTCAATACTTCCAGTTAGTAACCTGCCACCCCAAAACTATCTCTGGGCAACCAATCCCACATGTTATAACTGCATTAGGCTCTCAGGCTTCACCACTACCCAGTCTCTTCTTTCGACTCCGCGTTCTGGAACAGCCAGGCTGTTGGCCTTGTCTCCATTTCTATTCTCTTGACTTTCTGGTCAAATTCGGTTGTTCAGTTTATTAGTATGGCTTCTTCACAAGATTGCAAGTATTTTGAAGGTAGGAACAGTTTCTCTTTAAAAGCATATTGCCTGCCCTAGTCCATAGAGTCTCACGTTTTTGCTGGATGAATGATTGAGTTAGACCATGGCAATACCTAGGCTATGATCATTTAGGACTTCCCACCTCTTTAGGTTAGTATTGCACTATCTGACCTAGCATAGCCCATGAACTTCAGAGAGAAGATCCAGCCTGCTGGATGTCTACTTCTCTCTCTACTACACGTGAACCAGACTTTAGGACATTTGCAAAATAGTGCATGTCAAGAACTTGGCAGCGAATAAGACCCTTTTACACTTTCCCAATGGTGTTCAGAAATGGAATTTGGAGTTTTGGAATCCAGCAACTCAAGTAGAAGCCTCAACAATAAATAGCATCTATAATGTCCACGTGTTTGAACTTGTCAGTTATCTCTAATTCTTTACCGATAATAAGGGATTCGTACTAATAATGATTTTCCATGTTGGTTGTTAGAATCAAATGAAATATTGTAAATGAAACTGCTTTAAAAGGAATAAAACATCTTTTTATGCTAATTATTTATTTCCAATTATCGATTTATGAGCTTTTCTATTTCTAAAGACTAGACTGCAAATGTGATGCTTTGCAATATGATTGCATATTTTGCAATATGATTAACAATATGATTAACTTCTATTCTAAGAGGTAATTACTTACTAATAATTCTATAGATGCAATTCTATAGGAGGTTACCAAGAATTCTGAGTTTATAATTTTAAAATGGAATTTAAAACATAGGTATATATTAAATATACAATGATACTGATGATAGCAAATTCTGTGTTTTAGCCATGTTAAAATTTTAGAGATAACACTGCCTAATTTGATGCTCAAAGCATGATTTTGAGGTACAATCCCATTTTATAGTTAAAAATATGAAAATTTAATTAAAAGGCATTGAAAATTTCAGTTTATTTCTTCCTCTCTCCTTTTCGCCCTCCCTCCCCACTTCCCCTTTCTCCTTCCCTTCATCCCTCCCTCCCTTTTTCCCACCCTTCCTCCCTTCCTTTTCTTTTGTTTCTTTCTTTTGTCAACAAAACCAGCCAAGCACTTCAGATGGTATTACTCACTGCATATAATCAAGAGATAGGATAACTCTTTCAGGTTTTATGGGGGGAAAAAATTATCCAAATGTTGATAATGCTTTCATAAAGATATTTTATTTATTTAAAGTGATTATCCCTTTTAATTGAATTTCAGGAAAACATGCTACTTTTTTGTTTTTGTTTTTTGGTCAATGGAGTTAAAATGCATACAACTATGCTTTTGTTTGTTTGTTTTGTTTTGTTTCTTATTTCAAAAAGAATTCAATTGATAAATGCAAAGGAAAGTTTTGTAAAAAACAACAATACTTTTTCCTGCATTTAAAGAGAATACTTTGCACAAAGAATATGCTTCAATGACAGAAGCTTCCCTTGTTTCTCATATCATTGTCTGTTTTTTTCTCTCCAGGATGGAAAAAAAAAAAAAAAAAGGTCATCAGAAAAGGTGATTGCTTTAGTGGTTTTGAGAAAAGAGCCTTCTCACCATGAAAATTTTGATAATCTCTGTGAAATCAATGCATAATTAATAGTAGCTGAAAACTATTAATGTTTATAGGGTCTAATATATTAGAATAATAGACTTGGCCATGGCAGTTTCTTCTAAATAATTGTTAGCGTATTGGGTAGCATAGATAACAAGCAAATCAACTGTGTAATTATGAGACTTGCAGTTTCTGTGCAGGATCTGGACACAAAATTACTTGTGTTAAAGGACTCTGATTACTTAATTCTCCTTCCCAACCTTATTATAATAATTAAAATAATTTTAGCCTAAACTATAATTATATTTTTAAAGATTTTGACATACTAGTACATATTCTCATAAGGTTATGAATATTGGAAAAAATAGAATTAAGCTTTACAATGCATTTTGAAGTTCAGTGAGGGTATATTTTATGAATCGCTTCTGCAGCCTCTTGGTTATTTGGTCCTAAACTTGGATCTCTGAAGCCCGCTAGGCATGTTTTGAATAAAGCTCAAAACACACTCTATACTGTGTTTCCCCGAAAATAAGACCTAGCCAGACCATCAGCCTAATGCACCTTTTGGAGCAAAAATTAATATAAGACCCGGTATCATATTATATTATATTATATTATATTATATTATATTATATTATATTATATTATATTATAAAAGACCCGGTCTTATTTTACTATAATATATATGTTTTTTTGCTTTAAAAATATATTTGAAGCACAATATATATTTTTTGGTCTTAATATTTTTTTTTGCTTTAAATGACACATTAGAATTTTTTGCTTTAAAAGACACATTAGAGCTGATGGTCCGGCTAGGTCTTATTTTTGGGGAAACACGGTACTTTGCCTCCTTTTGGATACAAAAAGGAAAGGAACAAACATGTGAGTGGATTCCATGTGCCTGTTCTTTTGCTAAGGATTTGTATATATGTTTCTCATTTTATTCCTCGATAACAAAAAGTTACAAAAAGGTTAAGATGCATTGGGAAAATACTATTTGCTAGGATTCATAAAACAATTATCCTGTTTAATTACTTCAATAATCGTAATAGATCGTAATATCCCAATTTTATGCATGAAGAAACAGAGTCTCAGAAGTTTAGTGACTTGTGCCAAGTTCCATAGGTTGAAACTGACAAGTTCAGTGTTAGAACTTAGGTCTTCTGATGAAGTCTCAGGCTTCCCCCTTCCTATCGCCGTTGTCAGTCTGGCAAGGGTTTCTCCAGAATGAGTGCGTGCTTGGACTCCGTTTTGAAACACCTTTAATTTTTCCAGCTGATTTTTGACACTCGGCCACAGACACAGGTCATGATCAACAAAATTCTGCATTGAGGTGTTAAGTACAGGGAAAAGACTTGGAAGGAAAGTGATATCCGGACTGGGACAGCAACACACAAAACAAATGTGTTGAAAATTACGCTGTATTTTTCTAGATGGCTGAGTTCTCAGCAGGAGGAGAACATGAAGTAGTTACCAGATTTTCTTCCTATTACGAAATCAAGGCTCTGATGGGTAGAGAAAACCGTATGTTCCAAAAGAGTTCGGCAAGTCAAGTGATACCTCTGGGACATCTACCATGTGTCCCTAATAAGAAAAGGGCATGGTATCTTCATTAATAAAAGTAATTCTAGCTGCACAAACAGAAAATCTTTAAATTGTCAGAGGCTTAAAAGCAATATGTTTATTATTATTATTTTTTTTTTTTTTAGCAAAGTCTCATGCATCATTCCTACTCAGGTGGCACTCAGGGATCTCGGTGTCTCTGTGCTCCCACTCTCTTTTCCCCAGACAGGGGAAAAAATTACAGCAAAGACAAATTTTCTTCTAAACCACTTTGGCCAGAAGTGATGCCCTCACTTCAAGTCATATCCTATTAGCTAGAACAAATCACATGGCCCCACTTAGATCTAGAATGTGTCTCGAAATGTAGCCCTTGATTGAGTAGCCACTTCTCTGCAGTAACTGCACCTGGGAGGGACTAAGAATTATTAGATGTTAGCTAGCCTCTACCAAAGTATGGGCTTACTCTTATGATGGATATTAATGTATATGGAGTAACTAAAGAGCAATAAAAAGCAAATAGTCCAATGCTATAGCTCAGGAATGGATGAGGTGAAGGTGTGGAAGAAGAACAGGTTAAAGTGCAATCATGAGCTATGTTGCTGGAGTTCAGGGTGTTATTCGTAGAAGATGAGGATGTTTGAATTTTGCCTGGATCAAGAAAAAGATCGAAATGAGTGGGAGTACAGGATTAGGGAGGAAACAGACATTTACAAAGCATTTATGATAATCAAAAGTTACCTGTCAAACACTTTGTATATGGCATCTCACTTAACCACTAAAACCATCATGCAAGGTTGTATCTCAAGTCTTTTTCTATTTTTTTTTTAGAGGAAAAGACTGAAAAGCTAAGAGAGATTTAGACACTTGTCCAACATTCATAGCTAATGAATGGCAAAGTATAAGGGGGAAAATGCATTCCTCCTGAGTGCTCTGTACTCTCAATACTGTACTGCAACATTACTTTTGACAACAGATCTGTGGGTTTTCCATATATCAAGCAATTCTGCAACACCAGCAGGGTGTCTTATAGTTTCACTCCATTCTGACACTATCTACCAGGAGATAGCATCAGATCTCACAGGTTAAGGTCTCAGTCTCACAAGAATGCACTTCCCCATGCCCACTTCAGATGCCAATTGCAAGTCCAGGTTGTTACTTATGCCTCTGACTTGCTGATGGTAGATCAGAGGGTCCCATAACACCCTCCTTGGGTTTAATTAATTTTTTAGAGCAGGTCAGAGAACTCAGGAAAACAGGTTGGTTTCTGGAGCACCAATTTATTATAAATGGATATATTTCAAGAATAGCCAGATGGAAGACTTGCATAGATGGGGTTGGAACTTTCATGCCCTCTGTGTGCGTACTATGCTCCCCATGTCTCCGTGTGTTCACCAACCAGGAAGCTCTCTGAACCCATCCTTTTGGGTTTTTATGGAGGCTTCATTACATAGGCATACTTGATGAAATCATTTACATTGGTAATTGAACTCAATTTTCAAACCTCTAATCACATGGTTGGTTCCCCTGGAAACCAGCCCCATCCTTAGATACTTTCCAAAAGTCATACCATTAACATAAACTCACATGTGGTTAAAAGAGTTTGTTATAAATATCAAAAGACACTTTATGGATCTTATCATTTAGGAAATTCCAAGGGTTTTAGGAGCTGTGTGCCAGAAACAGGACAAAACTGAGTATATATTTTTATTATAATTCACAATATCTCACAAAGCTATATCTCCAGCCAAATTCTGTGCAATTCCAAATCTTATATACTATGAACAAACAGAGATAAAATGAAATCTCTTGAAAGGTTCTGTTCCAGATACAATTGCCCTTGATTAACTTTTCAGTCCTGTTTCTTAAGCTTCTTACAAACTTTAGCTATGATGGGAGAGGATTAAGGAGGGGAACTCAGGAGAAGATTGACTTAGACAATACATCACACCAAAGTAAATTCCCTCTGATAATGGCTTACAATAGAGATGGCCCTGGAGAAGGGTGACACAGAAAGCACTTAGGGAGAGGGAAAGTCCTTGCAGGTATTTAGTGCCTGCTATACACCAGAAACTCTGGCAGGCATTGACTAGACTATATTGTTTGAACCTTTATGTAATCCTCTGTTAATGCTATTAATATGTTCTGTATATATATATATATATATATATATATATATATATATATATATATATATAACAGACAGAGATCTAGAGGTTTGACAGCTCCTAATATTATATACCCAGGTAGTGTCTGAGCCTGAATTTGAATTCATATTTGTCTGACTTGAACTTTTAGTTCTAACATGATGCTATAGTGTAAAGAAGAGACCAAGATTCACAACAGGAGTGTCTGACTATGGAATCTTCATATGACCAGAGAGAACATGGGAACAACAAGGAAAAGAGAGAGAGGACATATTATGTTTTTTGGTTTTTTTTTTCTCTTTGATTTTAGTTCCTTTTCAGCTCTGTTGAAGGACATAGATGACAAAGATGATATTTGCTAAGGAAAAAAATAGAAATGGCATGGCTAAAATGTTCAAATTCCAAAAATAATTTCACAGGCTACAATTTGAGATAAATTCTTAACTAAAATATATTCTATAGGCATAAACGCAAAGCAAAGTTAAGTACTTTGGGTAAAACAAAACAAAACAAAAATGCTAGTGAACAAATTAGAGAAAAATTAGTTGGGTGAGGCCTGGATCAATAGCAATGAGACATCATCTCTTTGAGCCAGAGGACTTTTCTCTCTTAGTATTTGCCACTATATTCATGAGATCACAAGAACCCTCCCTGGGAAAGGTAAACATTATCAATAACTAAGTAGTTGTTCTAAATTATTTTAAAAAAGTGTCTTGTGCACTAATTTGAATATTTGTAAAAATTTCACTTAACAGTAGTAATTGTATTAAAGGAGACTAAAAAGGGGAGAAAGAAAATAGATAGTAGAACAGAAATAAGTTTGCAATTTAGGTCTTTGAAAGAGAGCAAAATTCACTTACAGTTTGCATCTGAATTCTTGTCTATTTGATCAAGTTTGGAACAACAGTATTGGTGTCATGTTATGTCAGTCAGACTAGAGATTTGTTTTAGTTTCTATATCGTTCCTCCTAAGTGGTGCACTGGGTAGAATTTCTGGGTGAAACAAAGGTATCTTTTGCATCTGCTTCCATTGTATGGAGGATTTAGGAAATCCTCCATGGAATATGGAGAACTGTCTTGGTAAATTTGAGTTAAATACATCACTAAAGGTTATCTAAAGTTTTTTTTTACTCACGTAAATCGTACAGATACTCTCTACCTTGAGTTAGGATTACCAAATTTAGCAAAATACAAGGTGCCTGGTTAAATCTGAATGCAATATTTGGGACACTCTTATACTAAAGAATTATTTTTTTTATTGGACATTCAAATATGGCTGAGTATTTTATTTATATTGAATCCAGTACCCTATTCAAGAATAATACTTCATAATGGGGAGGGCATTGGCAATTATTGATACAGGATAGTTAGCATGTCCCTAGGTAGACAAGGAGATCCCTGGTGGAATAAAGAAAAGACAGCCATATCCTAAAACTTCAGGTTTTGAAATCACTCCTTTGCTCCAGGACATAATGTAACAAGGCCTTAAGGTTAATCATAAAATTCCTTTTGGCCTGACAAATAGAGTAGATCTGATAGGTAAGAGTGGGTTACTTTGCTATTTCCTTTAGGATGGGCAAGCAGAACAAACCTGGGAGATGAATTTCATTAGAAGGCACTGGTTCCCTTCTTCAAACAGTTCACTTCTTCAAACAGCTCCCCTTCCCCAAACAGGCAAGGGGAGGTATAAAAGTAAGAGTTTTTGCTTCAGTCGTAGGGCACCCCCATTGGGGACCCCCTCCCACTCAGAAGCTCTGAGTCTTTGCTTTCAATAAACTATCCTCTGTTTAAAACTCTGCCTCTCCTGGGTCCGTGTTTCCACTCTTCAGTCTCACAAGACACGATCCCGGGCTATACCCAGAAACTGCCGGCAGATCCAATATTATCTACATCATTTGGGGACTCACAGGAAAATATTCCTCCATCATTATTACTTGTTGACTTGAAAATATGAAACTGTATTTTATGTGAAATATACTTTAACTGTCCCAGTATTGTTCTAGGTGTCATACATAAGAAATGAATTTTAAATTGTCTTTCCCTTAGGGATTTCAGAATCTAGAAGTAGGTAACAAACATGTAAACCAAAACATAATATCACAGGTACTAAAAGGGAAATCTGAATGGAGTAGGGTAAAGGTAACCAAGGATAGAGAGTTGTAGGGTCTGTCCCTGCAGGAGGTGAGGAGGATCCAGGGGAAGTTTTATAACAGAGACAAATTGAATGTTTAAGTTGAATGTTGAAAGATAAATTGGCCTTTGCTGGGAAGACAAGTTCTACCATAATAATTATTTGGATATGATTTTTCTGTCAACACCTACATTATGCTACAAGTCTGCAAAGTATAGCTGCAAATAAAAAGCGTAATATTGCAAGCCAGGGCTCCTTTATTTTTAACCATAACAAATGCATAGTTTAAAACCTGTATTATTTCTATAGCAAAAGTAAGGAATTAGTTAATTAAATGCTTAGGACTCCAAGCAGAATCCAGATAGTATGTTTAGAATGAAAAGCCACTTACTGAGTGAATCAATAACATATTAATTATCATTTTGAAATAGCTTGCTGTTGTCTATTTATTGGTCTTCTCATAAAGTATTTCGTTTAAATTTATTGAGATGGATTCTTCTCGTAACATGTAACAACGTATTAAAAACATTGCCAATGAACAAAATAATGACCCAAAAGCATGACTCCCAGCTGAGGCAGAGGCTTGATTGGTTAATTGTCTGTAGCAGTGGCTATGACAAGATGCCTTTATTAAAGCTCTTACAACCCTATGCAGAAGCACAAAGAAAACTCATTTGCATATTATTGGTTTTGTATTGAAAAATAGACTAGCTCCTGAATTGAAAAGAAAGATAGTGCAGTGATGTTAGTAGCTGATCAAAGGATCTTACAAAGAAACTGAAAAGAGATGGAAAAGGTGAAACCAACAATTGTGAAGAACCTACTATGTGTTGTGTTCTTTATATGTCATCTTAAACCAAATACAGCACAATAGGTGGAATCTAATAGTGTATATATCTATATTTAATAGTTGAGATAATAGGTTCTGAGATGTTAAGCAAGTTCTTTTTTAAGAAAAAGAATTCATAGCTAAGTAGCAGAGCTGAGATGTGAAGTTTTATTTGACAAGCCCAATTGTTTATCATCATAATCATCATCAACACCGTCCTCATCATGTAGAGATTGGAATTTATTGGAAAATGAAACAGATTGCCCCCCAAAATTGATAAGGTAGAGTCTTTTGCTCCTAAAATTTCCAAAGTTAAGCGTGATAGCCCACAGGTAAAAAAGCAGATTTCTATGTTGAAAACAAGTTTGGACTGAAAAACCATTCCAATCTTTTTAATTCCATCCTTTTTCATCCTATTGCATGTGGCTTACTCTCTGTCCACCTGAAACACTTCCTGAAACACTTTCAAGAGTTTGTATCCTTTATGGTATTGTTTCTTAGAATTCCTTCTTGTTTTGTGAACTATGTACTTTTGCCTCAAGAACCAATCACCAGTTTTTTGCTCGTCCTTTTAACTCTCCACCCAGGTAGATTCAGCAGTTCCTTTTTCTTTAATCCCACTGTGTTTTGAACATATTTCTATTATGTTTCTTACTGTAATTTATTAGAGATGGTACATATTTTTTCACATGTAGATTGAAAGCACCAGGCTCCTTGTGAATCAATGGGATATTGTTAAAAATCATTAGTCAAAGATAAGAGGAAAGAGTTCATGGCCTTTGATATATAATCTGGCAAAGTATTCTCAAAATATCCTGTGATTTTATGTTTTACTATCCCATAGTGACTTAATAAAAACACACCATCTTCCCATCTCAAGTCCATTTGCCCTGCTGCATTCCCTGGTTTGGTGACCAGAAGATAGGATGTGAGTTCAAAATAGTCTGAAGATCACATCATCGTAATTAATATAATTTTAGTATTTGAATACCATCTACCAATGAGCTGAGAAGGACCTCTAAGTTCTCTAGTTGAGGGTGTTCAAAGGGGATATATTTCAATCGTTCTTAAAATTCTTCATATTGTTTGTCTGTTGCTCTCTGTGACACTTTGTTTCTGGTAATAATGAAGCCCCACATGTCCGAGAAGGATAGAGCATAAACATGGCAGTTCATTCATTCATCTAGCAAATTCTGAGCTCTTGTGCCTGGTTATTTGCTAGGTTCTGGGCATACAAAGATACAAATGAGTTCAGCGCATGTTCTAAAAAAAAGTTAATGTTCTGATGGAGGACAGGAGAAGTCATAGGAAATCAGTTTTGTGTTTAGTGCAGTGATGAACGTGGGTCAAGTGTGCAGAGGAGAGCACTTCAATTAGCCTGAGAGTTGGCGCCTGACCATGGGTTGGGTCAGAAAACACCTGGGGAGGTGGTGTTAAGGGAGATCGTTCAGAGAAAGTACTAGGAAAACCATGTCTTCCTCCAGGGTTCTAGCAGTAAATAGTTTATGACCTGAAACCTAAGATTTTATTACAGTTATCTTAAAAAGCACACTTGTTCAAATGTGCTTTGGGGAAGAAAATGGCCAAACTCTGGTCCTCAATTCAGGATGCCTCTGAGGCTATGAATCACCCCCAAATCACACATGGTGCAGAACCATGTTTCCATTTCTTTGCTTGACATTTTACTTCCAAAGGGAAGAACGAACTAGTTTTTTCTCATCTTCTTGAAAATATGAAACATGTCAGCCAATTATTTCCCTCAACCCTTCATCTATGCAAAAGGCAAGACTAGCCCACAAATTCTCCCAGAGGAATACCAGTATGTGCTCTGTATTTCATCTACTTTTTGTTTAATGTCCTCATAGAAGGGTAAAGTAATGCTCAATTGTCATGGAAACACATTAAATTCAAGTCTAATTTATTCTTACATAAACTGTGCACCATCTTTAAAATTGTTTCCTTTTTATCTTCGTTTTTTTACCTTTTGATTTTTATTTTACGTTTCTTTTTTATTAATCATGAATCCAGTGAGTTTTCTGTAGTGCTTAGGATAAATTGCAACCATGGAGCAAAAAAGATTCCTTAAAAAATACTTATGCCAGGAACTTCACTGTTACTTTATTATTGAATCCTCACAAATACTCTCAGAGGAGAATTTTATTTTCCTTTTCCAGATGTCAAAATTAAAAATCGTAAAGGTGGAGTAACTTACCAAGAATACGTGCCTGTAACAGACAGAATGCTAGGGCTCAGGTCTATAAGACTCTGAAGCCCATCTTTTTCTTCACTTTCTTGCTTTTTAATGGACCTTAAAAATGTTCAGTAGTTAAATAACTGTGGAAACCCTAGGTAGCTTCTTGTCTCCCTCTGGACTTCAAAATACAAATTCGTACATGTTATGTTTTATAATTTGCAAAGCTCTTTTCATAGCCGTTGCCTCATTGAAATCTCCCTAAAATATTATGAGTCAAGTGCTGCTCGAAGCCCTCTTTTTATAGATGAAGAAACAGAGGCCCAGATGAAAATGAATTATTTCCTCAAAATATTAAACTCAGTAAGTGCAAAGCTAGAACTCGAAAGGAAATTAAGGCTACAAAGTCCATGTTCATCTATTTCACTGTGGTGGATCACGTGAGGCCAGATTCATTGGGGTTTAGTAAGGCTGAAGTACTCCGAAACTGTTAAATCAGGCTTTCAGCTATGAGGGGAAACACTGGGAAAGCTGTAGTAGCAACAAGAATTAGGTAGGCCTAAATGGTCGTTCTCCTCTCTCTCCCCATCATAAATTCTCTCTCTCTGTCTCTCTCACTGTCTGTCTCTCTCTCTGGAAGGGTTTAGTAACCAAAGAGTGCCCAAGGCATCTCAGAGCACTAAGACTGTTAATCTCAGAAACTAACCACAGATTTTCTCAATTTGTTAAATAGCCATGCTTTAGGGGGTGAAATCCTTACAGAGACTTACTTTGCAAATTGAATAATACTTCTAAAATCCCAAATCCATAATTTGTAAATAAAACTATGCTTGTATAACATGGATAATCACTGATTCATCTATGTGCAGATTATGAAGTTTATAATAACAATAGACTCTAATAGACTAATTTAATTAAATACCAATTAGTTAATATTACAAGCTGGACTTTTTCATCTTCAGAGACAAGTAGATATATGAAGAGAGGAAATAAATACATTTAGGAAACAGGTGAAATGAAATCTTCCACATTTGCTATGATCATAAGTGAAATTAATAGTTTATTTTATTTGAATGAATGCCACCAATTTTTATGAGGAAAGGTGGCAAAACATTTAAATTTCACTCCTGCTAACATTTATCAAGCACCATTATATTAATAACAGTGTGCTAGACTGTAATTTCAAAAATAAATGCCTCAAAATGCATTTCCCTCTTGCTTTAAGCAGCACAAAATATAGTGAGAGATTAAAAAGGCTTCTGAACACATACATTATATAATTGTATAACATTACAGATGCTTTTTAGAGGTATCAATAATATCTACCTTTCAGTATCTAAATCCAGTTTAGAAATGCTCTTATGGCTGAAATATCGGAGGGTCCTAGACGAGTGACATTGCATTGTCAAATAGGTCTGGGTTCCAACAGGAAGTCAGTAAATGAATTACTTTCCTAAGATTCAGTTTTCTCTTTGTAAAGTAGATAGTAACACTGAGCTGGGAAGTTTATGACATGGATTTGGACTGTTGAATGAAATCAACTCTAGTACTTTATGGGCCATCACACTGTAACATCGTCATTTGCCACTGCTAACTCACTTTTGTTTTTGATGCTATTGTTTTGTTGTTGCTGTTGTTTTTATTCCTATTGTTATTCCTGACCAAGGATACATTTGCAGAAAGTACTCAAAATAATACTTTGTAGTCTCATGGGTTTGGGTGTGGTGCTGTATTCCAAGCAATTACTGGAACGAAGCATCACTTCAGTGATGGGAGAAGGACATGACTTTCATTTTTATATGTATCTATTTATTAAATATTTATTAACCAGGAACTAGATATCATATATCCTATAGTGAGTAAAAGAGATCAATTTTCTACCCTTAAGGAATTTATAATCTACTTGGAGAGAATAAAATTAATCAGATAATCCCACAAACACGTGTCAAATTGCAAATGTGCTAAGTGCTAACAAGGAGAGGCGCATGGTACATGAGAGCTCATAGGAGATTTTGTGCTCAGGAAAATCAGAACAGCAGAGGCTACACAGAGAGTAAAACCCATCATGGAGTAATGCCATGCATCTGCTTCTGAGTCCCAGCAACTATGCCGTCACTATTCAACTTGCTTAGGCTTCCCTAAGCAAATTCATGAATCTGGATTCATCTTACAGTTAAAATGAATCTTAGGAAAATACTATACTGTATTTTGTGAAAATTTTAACAAAGAATTTGATAATTAGAGCTATGTAAATATGACTACAGATGTGTTATTTTGCAACTATGACGCTTCATAGTGAAGTTGTCCACAGGTTAGCTTAAGAAGAAATTTGCTAAATTGATATTAGCTACTCATGAACAATTTATATGAAACATGATGGAATTGGCTTATACAGATGTTCATGTCTTATTGTTTTCTTGTTCACATTTGAAAAAAGTCATCTTTTACATCTAACCTTGTAGTGAATGATCATAGAATCTCTCAGCCAACAATTATTAAGCAATTACTATGGGACAGACATTATAAAAAATTCCGGAGGAACTTAGACAAATAACAAATGCATAGGCAAAATGATCTTTAAGGAATCCCCCCTCAATTACAGACAGACCTGCAAGTAAATAACTACAAGACAAAATATTTTAACAGAGTAACTACAAGTACAGTGATAGCAATAATGAAACTGATGATCAAATTTCCCTGGGGTAAGAGGAAAGGAAGGAAAAAAATAAAAATAAAAGAAGACACTATTTCTGGGTGTCTTATTCTATGAAGAATAAATAGGCATTTGCCTAACATGCATATGTAGACACATATATTCTAGAAAGAAAATACACTGTAAAAGGCACTGGAGTGCAAATGATCATGGCTTATCTGGGGAAATATAAAAGTTCGTAATTACTGAAGCAAAAAGTGTTAGGGTAGAAGTAACAAGAATTAAGTTTGAGGAAAGGCAAGACAGTAAGCTTGGATAATAATAGAGAGAGGAGCAGAAGCAAATTATAGTGTGTGTGTGTGTGTGTGTGTGTGTGTGTGTGTGTGTGTGTAGTGAATATGTAGGTACACATTTTAAATAATATATTTTTATATTTTATATTTCATATACATAGGTGTATATGTCTCCATACTTCCTAAAAAGTATCATGAATATCATTAATTAAGTTGGAAGCAAAGAAAGGATTTGTGGGCTTAGTTTTCCACTGTTCTCTGTATTATTATTTATTATTTTTAGGAAGCTAAATGAGTTGTAGACAAGGAGATCAGTTTTGGTAAGTATAACATTTAATGGCAATAGAATAATGTGGACTGTGTGCTTGTTTAAGTGGAAGACCTGAGAAATACAGTTATATATATGGTTTTAAAATGTGCTTCAAGCTCCTCCTCTCCTTTGAAAGAGAACTGAGAGAACTCTAAGTTGCAGTTCTGGGGGTCAGAGGGTACCTCTGTTCTCCAGACAGTTTTGAGGAGATGTATGCTCTCACGGAGTCACTGGAGGCCCCTGATGTTAGAGCTTGCAGAAGAAAGCAGAGCACTGGGGCTAAGAACAAGGCGCTGGCATCACACAGACTTACGTAGCTTTATGGAGTAGTTCCAAAGATGGGTTTTAGATTTCTTGCTTGGATTCAGAATTCACTTCCTCAACCCTGATGGATGAATTTAAAGGGGTTGAAGTAGAGCAGACAAGTTTCATTTGAAAACATTTGAGCATTTTTAAAACAATCTTTTTTTTTTTTTTTTTTTTCAGCGGAAAGGGGTGGCTCTGGAGTGGACTGACAACTGTATTATTCTTCTCACCTTCAGACATTTCCCCATTGATTTCCTTGGCGAGTGTGCCCAACATGGCTTCCTCTTCCTTGCTAGTCTCTTATGCTGGTTTATCTGGAACTCCTTTCTTTTGTCATTAGCAATTTTAGTGATACCAGTGGAGGGAAAGGGAGACACATCTGTGTCCCTGTAATCATACAGCTTCTGTTGTACAAAGTTTTAGCACTGTCAAAGCTCAATGACTAACGGTGCCATCTAGATGCCCTGGAGTAGATCCTCAATGGAAATGAGCCCTGGGGAAATTAGATGAGAAAATTGGAATCATAAGAGGCTGGAGTGGAAGTGATCACATCAATCTCTAGTTATTTAACATATCATATATGCTAGGAACTTAACCTGTAGGATGGCTGATTTACCTGACAGCCAAGCACAGTTGGCATTAACTACTTGTAGTAGAGGGACCAAGATACAGATGTCAAGGTCAACACCGGGTCCAAAATTACATAGTTATGCAATAGTAGAACCTAGGTAAGAACTATAACCTGTTTTAATTTCAACAATGACCATACCAATATTAATAATAAGTAAAATAAAATAGTTATTGAACACTTTCTTTTAATTTAGATGCTCTAATAGCCTTCTAGATGAATCATCTCTTGCAAAAATCACTTTAAGGTATATATTGTTATCATCATTGTCATTTTACAATTGAGAAACTGAGGCCCTGAAAGCTTACCTTGCATAACCAAGTTCCCAGAAGTAATGAATAACTGAGATCATATTAAAATCCATACGATCTGATTCCAAAACTCTCACCCTGAACAAAGAAACCATACGCTTTCCTCAAGGTAGACAGAATGCAAACCTTTATGTTGTACTGAAAATACACATTGTGATACTTAAATTCTCTCCATATTCCATTTTTGTATCTAAAGATTCTATAAAGGGTGGTGGCAAGAGCTGAAGATTCTTGCCCAGATTCAAAATAATTGTTAACTGACAAACCCACAACTAGAAACCAAGTGCTCCGACACTCAACCTGGAATTATTTATCTGGTTCCAAATCACTGGTACAGAAGAAAAGCAGAAAATATTCAGTGCATAGAATTCATTCTATTTAATTTTTTTCAAGCTTGTAGAACTGTGATTTCTCTTATTTGAAGCTCAAAGAGACAACAGAATACAAATAACTTCAAAATACTTCACTGCTCTGTACATAAATTTCATTGTTTTCTCACCTTCTATTCTGTATTTCATATATACTTTGAGAATAATTGCAGGTTGAACTTAGACAATTTCTCTTTTCTCTCTCTCTCTCTCTCTCTCTCTCTCTCTCTCTCTCATTACATAAAAAATGCTTGGACTGTCATACTAGCAATAACCATATAATTAAGTTTGCATGGAGGTAGGAGTAGACGGGAGGGTCACATCTCATGGGTGGTTCACATCCTGACAATGTCAGCAGGGGTATAGCGAGTGAAAGGTTTGGCACTTTTGGCACCAGGAGATTCAGTTCTGCATTCAACCTCTACTTACTAACTCTGTGACCATCGGAGGGTCAGTTGACCTCTCTCATTCCTACCTATTTCCTTTGTGAAATGGGCACATTTTTGGTGTGTGGTACAGCATGACTCCCATGACTAGAGGAGGGTGCACTACCCACCATGCCAATGGGGCTACTTCTGTGAGATTGATGATCGCAGCATTTCTGCATTGCCGATGTCCATCCTCATCAAATACTTTGTTATTATTTTTATGTCAAATTGTTGTAGGTTGGTTATTTTACACAAATTTCATAATTGAGTCCATACACAATCATGTTTGTATTTATCACATTTTAACCAGTAACTTTTATTTCATCCTTGTGATAAGTTGTGTTGGGGGGAAAAAAAAAAGCAAAAGCATGTGTTGTAATATCCTCAGTGGGAACCCAAGCTATCCTACCTTCCTGTTATCTCCCTTTAAAATCTCCTGTGATTCTTTGAATAAATTAAGATACCTCATGTGAAAGGACACAGAGCAGTTGGCACATAGTAAGTATTCAATGTTTTCTATCTAAATTAACAACTGGTGTGCCCTCTCTTTTCCCTATAATACATGTCAGCATGACTGTGAGACTGAACTCCTAACCAGAAGTTCCATTTATATGAGTGTATTCACTTTCTATTCAGTGGTCAGTGCAAAGTAGCCACAGTTTTTTTTTTAAATGCTAATTTTGCTAGCTGCCAATGCAATTTCCCCAAGTATCCCAAAATATTATAAATCAAAGATCCAACTATTATTATCAGATGCTGTTAAATAAAACATTACTAAATTGTCTTGGAATAGTTTCCAACAGATAGTACACAATGTCTAAAAATCTCAGGCAATCAGAAACATTGGTTGATTTGAAAATCCTACTTTATAAGAGAATGGATCAAACTGCATTTTTGGCCATATGACTGAATGTATTAGATGCAAAGAGAACCCATGCATAAGGTTTGCTGTAGTCCATACAGTCAATGAATATTTACTGAGCATCTACTGTATGCCAGACAATATTCTAGAAACTGGGGGTACAGCAGTGAGCAAAACATAAAACTTTATTCTTATGTGGAATCTATGCTGCAATGAGATCAATAGGCAATAAATAAGGCAAATTAGTAAAATACATATTATATTAGATAACTATGACTTTTAATGACCATACATCAAGAAAAAGTGATATATGATTGGGATATTTAAATTTCAGATAGAATGGTGGAGGCATCACTGAGGAGGACCCATTTAAATCAAGACCTGAAGGAAGGGAGGGATTGAGCCTTGGGTATATATGGAGGGAGACTATTTCTATTCTGGAGGGAATAGAAAGTACACAGACCCTGAACAGGATGGGAGCCATGCTCAGTGTGTAGGACAAAAACAAGTCCGGCATGGCTGGAGCCCAGTATATAAGGGGGAGTATTAGCAGGTGAGGAGGAGAGGTGAAGGGCACGAGGTCGTCTGGGGTCTTGCAGGATGAGACAGGATGTGTCTGAAGGGATTTATTTGAGCAGATGAGACGTGATCTGACTTTAGGGGCTCCGCCCTGATTTAAGCTCAAGATAAAAGCCTCCGTTGACTCTGTAATGAACCCTCTGTTGTGCCAGTATTGCCCATCCACCCTCTTACCATGTTTCCCCAAAAATAACACCAGGTCTTATATTAATTTTTGCTCCATTAGGGCTTATTTTCAGGAAATGTCTTTTTTTTTTTTTTTTCATATACAACAGTATACATTTATTCAAATACAGTCATGTCATCTTCTGGAACATGGTCATAACGTACTAAACATGTCCATCTGGCTGACGATCTTAACTGGGGCTTATTTTCAGGATAGGTCTTATTTTCAGGGAAACACGGTACTTCCGACCTGAAAAGGAAAATTAAAATATCAAAAGAAGAACTGTACTCTATTGATGGAGCATCTTCCATACAAAACCCATGTGTAGACAGACAATAGCTATCCTCAGTTTCCGCCTGAGATCTCTTACTCTCTTCTTCCAGCTACTTGCCAATCTCTTTATTTTAAAGACTATTAATATTTTTATTATCATGATTACCATCAAGTTATTTTAATTTATCTAAAGGCTTGAGATCATTTGGGACAGAGTAGGGTGTGCCAAAAATGTGAAGCTAAAATTATTTAACTGGGAAACACAACATTAACTGGATTCCTCTCCTTTGTCTGTAAGATAAGCAATCTTAGAAATCTGGAAGTGACAGAGAAAATAAGATAGAGACACTTGTTTCAATATGATTGTGGTGAATCAAATCCTCTGATACACCAGAGGATTATAGGTAGTTGGATGGATGGATGGATGGATGGATGGATGGATGGATGGATGGATGGATAGATACAGTTATAGATATATGGACATTATTTTTTTTTAATGAGGAATGATATTAGTATTTCATTTCTGTTAAATGGTAGGCACTTGACATATTTTATTACATTCAGTCTTCCCTATATGGGTGTAAAATTTTAATTTGTATCCCCATTTTAAAGATGAGGAGAGAGGGCCATGGAAACCAAATAACTTACCCAAAGGATTTTGACCCATTGTTCTACCTGACTCTAAATGCAATACTATTTCTTTGCATTTCACTTTCAGAGATATGTGGAAGTTGTGCCAACCTTTCCTCCTTAGTTTTATGATTGTTTTTGCTAAATCTCAGCATTATTTCCAGATATGTCAGATAGGGCTCTAGAATCTTCCCCATCAGTATTCTAGATGGCCAGTTCCAGGCAGATGGAATCAGCCCATTAGATGGAACCCATTTCCCACCTATTTTTGTACTAGCCCACACTGCTGTCCATTCTTACCTCTCAAAGGATGGGCAATTGCCCGTCAATTAAATGTAGGATATAATGTGATAGAAGCTTAACATCATCTAGTAATTTCCTTAACATCCATCAAAAATGAGGCCTTTTTTCTCAGGTAATTAACATCACCATCTACAGTCTGATGAAGCTAGAAATTGAAGGATTCTCCTGGATAACTCTTTTTGCTTCATACACCATATTCAACCCACCGTAATGTCTTGTCAATTCTACCTTCTACAATCTATTCTGAGTTTGACCCCTCTTCTCATCTCCCCTGCTAACAACTTATTTCAAGATTGGTATCTAGCCTAAGTTAGTATTATATCTTGTCTGAATTACCGCAACAGCCCCATGCTTCCATGGTTGCCTTTCTCTATAAAAGCTTATCTATAACATAGCCAAAATAAATAAATAAATAAAAATTAAAAAAATAAAGTAGATCAAGTCATTGTTTTTCTTAGAATAAAATCCATACCTGTTAACTTGACAATTAACTCACACCTGCTTGTTTATATGAATGCAACTTCTACCATTCTACTTTGTTGTACCTAGAAATCAAGATGCTCTATAAATGTTGTAGAGCACTGCTCTACATGTCCTAGGTGCTCTGAAGAGCAGAGAAGCCCCCTTGATACGGGCCGCGTTTGTGTCACTGCAGAGAGTTCAAAGCTCATTCCTGTCTCAGGGTCTTTGCTTATTTATTTATTTATTTATGTATTTATTTATTTATTTATTTGGGTAACAATGGAAGAAAAATTACATAGATTTCAGGTGTACAATTCTGTACTACATCATCTATACATCACATTTTGTGCTCACCACCCAGAGTCAGTTCTCCTCCATCACCATATATTTGACCCCCTTTACCTTCTTTTACCACCCTCTCTCCCCTCTTGTCCTCGGGTGACCACTAAACTGTTGTCCGCATCTATGAGGTTTTTGTTGTTGTTTGTTTCTTTGTCTTGTTCCTTTGTTGCTTTCAGCTGTGTGTCCCACATATGAGTGAAGTCATATGGTTCTCAACTTTTTCTGTCTGACTTATTTCACTTAGCATAATAATCTCAAGATCTATCCATGTTCCTGCAAATTCATCTTTTCTTATGGCAGAGTAGTATTCCATTGTGTATATATACCACATATTCTTTGTTCAATCATCTATCCAAGGACACTTTGGTTGTTTCCATGCCTTCACCACCATATATAATGCTTCAATGAACATCGGAGTACGTATATCTTTACAGATAAATATTTTCAGACTTTTTGGGTAGATACTCAGAGAGGGATTGCTAGGTCATATGGTAATTCTAGTCTTAGTTTGTTTGAGGTATCTCCATACTAAATACTTTCCATAGTGGCTGAACCAATTTACATTCCAACAAACAGTGTATGAGGGTTCCTTTTTCTCCACAGCCTCACCAACACTTGTTATTATTTGTCTTGTTAATGATAGCCTTTCTAACGGGTGTGAAGTGATATCTCATTATGATTTTGATTTGCATTTCCCTAATAGCAAGCATTTTTTTCATCTATCTGTTGGCCGTTTGTATGTCTTCTTAGGAGAAGTGCCTATTCAGGTCCTCTGCTCATTTTTAATTTGATTCTTTTTTATTTTTATTTTTTGTTATTGAGTTGTTTATATATTTTGTATATTAGCCCCCTTTTTGGAGGCATTTTTTGCAAATATCTTCTCCCATTCAGTTGGTTGGCTCTTTGTTTTGTTGATGGTTTCTTTTGCTGTGCAGAAGCTTTTAAGTTTCATATAGTCCCATTCATTTATTTTAGCTTTTACTTCCCTTACCATTGAGGTCAAGTTCATAAAATCCTCTTTAAACCCAAGGTCCATAAGTTTAGTCCCTTTATTGTTTCAGGTCTTGTGTTTAGGTCTTTGATCCGTTTTGAGTTAATTTTATATGGTGACAGATAGCAGTCTAGTTTCATTATTTTGCACATGCCATTCCAATTTTCCCAGCACCGTTTATTGAAGAGGCTCCCTTTTCTTCATTGTATATTTTTGGCTCCTTTGTTGAAAATTATCTGTCTATATTTATGTGGGTTTATTTCTGGGTTTTCAGTTTAATTCTGTTTGTCTGTTTGTCTGTTTTTCTTCCAATACCATGCTGTTTTAATTATTGTCACTTTGTAATACAAGCCGAAGTCAGGGAGTGTGATACCTTCAGCCTGTTTTTTTTCTTAGGATTGCTTTGGCTATTCAGGGTCTTTTGGAATTCCATACAAATCTGATTATTTTTTTTTTTGTTCTATTTCTTGAAAAAATGCCATTGGGATTTTGATGGGGGCTACATGAAATCTGTATATTGCCTTGCTTTTGATGTTCCATCTGCCATCAGGTTCTTCCTCCTGGTCTATATCTGTTATTTTCTTTCTTTTGTTTTTCTCTCCTTTTTTAAATTTTTTTATTATCAAGTCTTAGATGAAATATCTCCTTTTTAGAGAACATTCCCTGACTCCTATCTCTAGAAGTTTCTTTTCTTTCTTTTTTTTTTTTTTTTTTAATGTGTATACATTTGTTGGCACCCTCTGTTTTTTTTTGTTTGTTTGTTTGTTTGTTTGTTTGTTTGTTTTAATTTTTTTACTGGGGGATATTGGGGAACAGTGTGTTTCTCCAGGGCCCATCAGCTCCAAGTCATTGTCCTTCAATCTAGTTGTAGAGGGTGAAGCTCAGCTTCAAGTCCAGTTGCCATTTTAAATCTTTAGTTACGAGGGCACAGCCCACCATCCCATATGGGAATTGAACTGGCAACCTTGTTGTAAAGAGCTCACGCTTTGACCAACTGAGCCATCTGGTCGTCCTTCTGGAAGCTCATTGTCTTCAATCTAGTTGTGGAGGGTGCAGCTCACTGGCCTACGTGGGAATCAAACCAGTAACCCTGTTGTTAAGAGCTCGCGCACTAACAACACCCTTCTGCAGTAGTTTCTTATTCTTTGTGTTCCTTCACATATTACTAGTTTAAGTAATCTTGCTTATTTGTTCTCTTACCCATTGTCTGTCTCTATCTCTAGAATGTAATCTCCATGAGATAAGTGTCTTTAATCTCCAATTCACCCTCATTATCCTGTGCTGCAGCAAGCCAGCACTAAGTACTCAATTATGATTTCCTACAAGAATGAGTAACAAGTATCAGAGTTTTCAGACTCACTGGCCACATGCTTATTCTATCTTTATATGCATGACAGTAACTCCCTGTCCTCTGTGACCTTTGCTCATGAGATAATAGAGCAAAATTAGAGCCTAAAGCTAATGTGTACAGCATAGTGTATAAATGATAATCTTCCAATTTTTAGAAGTTTCTTTTTTTTTTGGCCTGCAATGAAGAGAAACACCTCTATATTAAGACAGTTTTTTTCCATGTATTAATTCCTGCCCTGGGCACAAACTTTATTGATACCATAATCATGGCCTGCCTGATTCCTTCCAGATTCAATAAGTCCTGCTTTGTCAATATCTTCTCATTGAACCTCTCACTTTAGATAATTGCACATGATCCCTGGAGATTAGCCCATGCAGCCTTTTAGGTTCTTGTGCCTGAGTTTTACATTTTAGTGTTCAGAGTATCTGACTTGCAGTTTTCATATGGATTTTATAATTTGATTTGGAAAAAAAAAATCCTGAGAGACAAGGCTATATTGGACTATGGAAATAAACATATTTGTAAGAGCAGGCTTTGCTGATTTCCTCTTTCTAATTCAGTCATCACACAGGCACTTTCCCCAATTTGCTAGTGTCCCAGCCATACTCAAATATGTTCAGCTTTCCAAATGCAACAAGCTCTTTTTTTTTCCTCAGGGCCTTTTCAGATCTTTTGGCCTCTGCCTGAAAGGCATTTCACCCTTCACTTCTCTTTGCTGCCTAGCTCTTCTTTAACCTTTAGGTATTAGTTTCAGTGTCACTTCCATTAGAAAACTTCCCTAGCACTGCCATACCCCAACCCTACTCTGCCCAAACTGGGGCAACTTTTTATTCCCATGAACTTCCATAGCACATACAGCTCTCACTGTCATGTTTATACTTTATTCACTTAGGTGAGCTCAAGGAGGGCAGGGACTGTATCTGTTTTCTTTGAACCATGTTTTGCACCCAGTAGTGAGTCAATAAATACTAGCTGAATGAATGGATGAACAAGTCATTTCTAGCCTGTTTTGTTTCTAATTGTCCTATTGTATAGATCTCATCAAAGAGTACTCTCCATGAAGATAAGAAACAATCATTTTTATAATTTGGTTGTATCCTTCATAGACTGAGCATATTTCAAATCACAGAACAGATGCTTAATCAAAATTACAGTTAATTGCATTGAAAATCAAATAAAGCACCATAGTAACACTTTGTAAAAAATTTTCTTGATACACATTGCCCTTTCTTGTACACTTTTCTGTGTATATTTTATACTTCAATAAAAATGTTTAAAATAATTTACAATACCAGAAGAAAAATATTAGATGAAGTAATTGATGCATTAGAAGTAATAATCATCTTTATTAAGCTTCTTGGAGACTGATACAGAGATTGAGAGATACATAAGAATAGGTTAATAAAAGAGTGGAATTAGAACATTGTCCCATAGTAAATAGTCCTTGCAAAGACCCTGAAAGCAGGAGCAAACAGGCATGGTGGGGGGTGGCGGGGGCAAAAGCAGGTGGGCCAGTTGTAGGAAGAGACTACAGCAATGCAAAGGACAGAGGCCAGAGGGCCTGGAGGTCACTGCTGAGAATCTGGGTTGTTATTTTAAGTTCAACTGGGAGCTGCTAGAAGTGTTGTAAGCTTTTAAAAGAACACTGTGTCTTCAGAGTAGAGAACGTGTTTGAGGTAGTGGTAGTTTGAACTGAGTTTTAATGATGAGAAGGAAGAAAAGAAGGAAGGAAGAAAGGAAGGAAGAAAGGAAGGAAGAAAAGAAGGAAGGGAGGAAGGAAGGAAGGAAGGGAGGAAGGGAGGAAGTAAAGAAAGAACAGAGGGAGGGAGGGAGGAAAGGGACAGAAAGGCAGAAAGGAAGATGTGGATTTTTGTACCTAAGAAGTAAATCAGTATGTTTATAGGATATTCAAGGGTACCAAGAATATTGATTCCTATTTTATTTATCAGGCAGGAAATGAATGTTTTATTGTTTTCAGAGATATTAATTTTAGCAAAAGATTCCTATGTTCTGAGCCTCAGTTATGCCTAGTAGGGACCTGTACAATATTTCTCTGATTTTAAGCTCTCTAACCTAATAGTCATGAGCATCTTGTTGACTATTAAATTGATTAGCATGTACCTCTGCCTCAATATGACCATGGTTTTATGGGCCCACTTTGGATGAAAATGTGACTGAATTATTTAGTAGAGTGATAATGGTTGATATCAAGAGTCAATATTGAAACCGATATGATTGAAGAGGAAGGTAATCAATAAAGCTCTCTGCTTCTACTTGAATTTTTTTTTTTTTTTCATTTCATTTAAGGAATTTGCCTTTCTTTACCGACTCCCTGTTCTTCCTGTTTGGTATCTCTTTTCTCTTTTTCGAAGTGCTTGACACATAAGTGCTCAACAAATGCTCATAATGATGATGATGATGATAATATAATGATGACTTCAACGAACTGTAAAAAATTTAAACAGAACTGTATTCAGAACTGGATGGCATTTTAGATTGTTTTAGCTGACAGGAAGGAAGATTGTAGCCTACGAGGAATGACAGTCACAACAAAGTTGGGAGCAATGGGAATAGAGACAGAAATACTCAGTAGACTATTAAAATTGGTGGAAGCAAAAAGAGTTAGCAACATTAATCTGATGCCCTGGTTTCTAGTTTGGACTACTGGGTTGGTAGGGGTAACTTTCATTGTAATAAACTGTAAGATGTGAAGTAATGAACTCAATTTTGCATATATTGGATTTGCGGTATCTGTGAGGCAGCCAGCTAAATGTCCACTAGGCAACTAAACATAAATGTAAGCTAGTAACCCTAATACAATCAGTAATTTAAAAAATAAGTGTGTATCAGAGAAGTAGCTGCCTAATTCTGCAAAGGGAAGAACCATTGCTATGTATAATGATAATGAAGAGGAAAGATAATGTTTATTTTGGTTAAATGAATTACTCAAGGTCATTCAGCTGGTAAATACCAATCTTCCATTTGAACGTAGGTCCGTCTAACTGCGTTGCTCTTTCTACAAGTTATTATCTCCTACTTGTGGCAGAGAGTGAAAGAAGATGAAATGGGAAATTTGGCATGAGCAAGAGTAGCTCCCCTCCCCTTCTGCAGATTTAAGAGTGCCAGGAGACAAACATGTACTGAACATCTTCTGTACATGTTTAAGAGCATGCTTAATGTATGCAATATGACAGCACACAAAGCACAGCGTATTTGCCAAGATACCCCAAGGAGCTTAAGGACCAAAAGAGATTGGTGCATGTATAGGTAACTTGAATTTTTATGTAATCCTTGGAGGAGACATTCAGTGTTTTATAACAGCAATCGAAAAATGGAGTGTTTATTGCTGCTTGTTTTTTCTTTCGTTATATGCTGCCATCCCCACCTTCAGCACTGCTCTCATCAGTTCTTTCATGGCTGGGGAAAATTACCGAAGGGGAGAAAAGCAGCATGTTTCTTGCTCATATAATGGAGAAGTTGAGAAAATATAGTGGACCAGGCTCAGAAGCTCCATCAGTTCAATTCCCTCCAGGTCCTCCCTCTTTCTCTCTCTCAAGAGCAAACACTCAGATCTGTATTGCCTTTCCGTATTTTGAGATATTTTAACACTGAAATATGTAAGCTGTTTCACATAATGCTCTTTGTCGCTTTTAATGCCAATTCAGAACCACATCTTCATTAGCTCTGGAGCTGAAAGTTGGTGGAAAAAAGAAACATTCCAGAGCAAGGATTAGGAAGATTAAGTATAAAGTCAGCTCCTTATTGAGTTTCTACAATAGCCTCAACATAGCACTAGGTTATGGTACTAAAAACGAAGAAGAGCTATATCTGTTGAGTAACAGAACTATATCAAGTATTATATACCTTCATATTTGTTCCACACTCTACTCATGAGAGTCCCACAAAATAGGCATTGCTATCTATATTTTAAAGATGAGGAAACTAAGGTATTTGGGCGATAGGTGAATTACTTAGGTTATACAGGAAGAGAAATTCATAATGATATCATCTTAAATTCATAATCTAGGGTGTAGGCAGAGAGGATGACCATATGTAATCTATGTTTTGAGTTAATATATATTTGGGAAGTTGAAATGGTCGCTCATGATGTAACATCAAACACAAAGTGTTTCATGGCAATTTGATAATTTATGTAATTTATGATAAGCGCTCTTGAAGTAAAGGGGATGTGGTTGGGGACCAGGGATTAATGAATGTTGGAGTCAGCAAACAAGATCTTGCTGAGGTTTGAAAATCAAGACAGTGCTAGGATGAAAAGGATTTGGGCAAGTGTAGTATAGGATGTCTGCAGTGGTTGAGACATCAAGAGAGAATAAAGAACACTGAGTATGAGGGAGGCATATTAAGGATGGAGAAAATTAGTCCTTTAGCCAAGGGATGGTCTCAAGTACCCAGGGCTATGGTAGAATGAAGTTCCATATCGCTCTGTTTTCCAGACAACCCAGTTCTGTACAGAATAATGTTATGATGATCTTGCTGATAATAGACGTCTCCTCCCTCAGCAGTGTTCTGGGTCAATGTATCTCTTAACCATTATCTGATTTGGGACTTTAAGACTCCTGATCATGTTTCTATAGAATCATTAAGCAACAAACTACCATCTAGTAGGAAACAGTCCATTCTTGAAAGTAGAGAAAATCAGCTGTGCTTGCTGATGGTGTATTACTGTTACCATATTTCACTAATTATCTATATGTTTAGAAAGGTTTTAGAATGAACTTATCATTCCCAGGCTAATTGTTGGCTATGACAAAGCTATTATTATTATTATTATTATTGTAGTGATCACATTATGTTTATGGGTCCTGATAACTTGTTTATTCTAGATGAATGCATTGCAATTTTGCAACAAGTTGCAAATTTTAATTGCAAATTGATTTTAAGATAATGTAAAATAAACAAAATGTATTTCAGCAATATAATGCTCTTAGGGAATAATATTGACTTGCAAAAAAGGGTATGAGGTCAGACAATTAAGTTTGAGAACTCATCCTAGAAAAAGTGCTACAAACTTCA
The DNA here is from genome assembly GCF_036562045.2 of Rhinolophus sinicus. Lineage (NCBI taxonomy): Eukaryota > Metazoa > Chordata > Mammalia > Chiroptera > Rhinolophidae > Rhinolophus > Rhinolophus sinicus. The sequence goes on from NC_133756.1 coordinate 113,227,885, forward strand.
TTGCTGAATATCACTATGGTTACCTTCGAAATACTCCCCTTGGGAAGCTATGCACTGATGCCAGTGCCTAGTCCACCCTTCAAGCAGTTTCAGAACTCTTTTTCTGTAATGGCCATCAGAGCTGTCGTAGTATTAGCCTTGATGTCCTGAATGTCATCAAAATGTCTTCCTTTCAGTATTTCCTTTATCTTTGGTAAAGAAAGAAGTCATTGGGGGCCAGATCAGGTGAGTGGATCAGGGAGGGTGTTTCAATATAGTTACTTGTTTACTGGCTAATATCTCCCTCACAGACAGAGCTGTGTGAGCTGGTGCATTGTCGTGATGCAAGACTCATGAATTGTTGGTGAAAAGTTTAGGTCGTCTTTTCCATGCAGCCTTTTCAGCAATTCCAAATAGTACACTTGGTTAACTGTTTGTCCAGTTGATACAAATTCATAATGAATAATCCCTCTGATACCAAAAAAAGTTAGCAACATTGTTGCAACAAGTTCGCAAACTTAACTGACTGCGTAAGGGCAAATATATATCCATTCAACTGTAAATGCTGATAGATTACTCACAAATTGGTCATCGTTCTTGTAATTCTTAATACTCTCTATCAAGTTATTTTCAGAAACTTGTTTTGATTCCACATTTTATTGACATTGTTGATGCTAAAAAACTTATCTGATGGATATGTGATGTTGAAAAAAATTGCGAAAGATGCTCCAACAAATCTATTGTGTTCTGAATAGGACTTAATTTCATTTAGAAAACAGTATATCTCTTCATATTTGTTTGACTATCTTTTCAGAATTGACTTTTATTTGACGAACTCTTCTTCCCTATTAAGAAGGAGCCAGGGGGTATAGCAATCAAATGAGAACTGGCTTCTGGCTTCCTATGCTCGTGGGCATATGTGCCAAATGAAGTTTTATTCATTGACCTTGGTCAATGCTTCCAGGAGAACGTGGAGGACTCCAATCTTTCAAAGATTACACAAAAGCAGAATTTAACTTGCATCCAACATACAGCCTTCTTTCTGTAAAGTGATGGTTGACAGGATTTCATCATGGAGAGAATGAGAACATTAAGGAAAAGGAGGGTTACAACATTATTTTGCATTGTCTTAATTCATCATATTGTTTTAGGAGCTCCTCCCTAGTCAATGCATGTTTGACAAGTGCCTGAGATATATAGCAGGCATCATGCCAGAGCTAGAGCCCAAAATCAAAACACGAACTCTGCTTTCTGTGGCTTCCGCTCTTGCTGGCAATTGGTTGGTGCTTACATTTGAGCTGGGATTTAAAGAGTAGTTTGGATCTGGGTAAAGAAAGAGGCATGGTTATTGCAGTAGAATCAAGTGAGTAGAGAAGGTGGTGGGAGATATTATAGCTTGAAGTCATACTTTACTGCATCTCAAATGCCATTCTAAGGAGTTTGGACTTCATTCTCTAAGTAACAGAGAGGGATTGAAAGTTTTTAAGGAAGGAGGTAATTCATATATTTATATATATTTATTTATATATATATATATATATTATTTTTTTAACTCAATATTTATTGAACACCTATAATGTGTCAGGTCTGAGTGAGCTGGGCTCTGTCTATATAGGATGAATTATATAAAATCCAAGTCTTTGATGAGTTAATAATCTAAGTGGAGGGAATGGTATGTGTAGTCATACATATCAAAGATTCCAACCTCTCTCCGACTATATTGTCTCCTCCCCTAATTCCAGCTATTACACCTTCTTTCTGGGTCTCTTCTTGCCGTCTTTCTCCTCACCGATCTAGTCTCCATGTAGCAGTTAAAGTTATAAAATTATACTATTTCTCTTATGCTTAAAGATATTGCCATGGCTCTATGTTACACTGAATAAAATCCAAATTCCTTGCCCTGGCCTGCCAGGTACCAAAATATTCAGATCCTGTGAACTACCCCAGAACCTATAGTTCTGGCCACTATAACACTCTCTCCTTGACCTCTCTCATTTCTCATATATATTAATCTCTTTTCTGCTTTGAGTCATTTGAACATACTCTGTTTCTGCATCAAATTCTGTCTCCTTAGTTCTTTGACCAGTTTCTACTTCTCTGTCTAGGATTGGTTAAGAGTCGTAGCCTCAGAGAACACTTCCTTAGTTAACCACGGAGGTCTTCCTGTAGCCGTTATTCTCATTCCTTGAACCTGGTCCACTTCTGTGTGGTACTCAACCCACTGCATCCTCATTTATTTGTTTATTGTCTGTTTAGTTTGTCTGCAACACTAGCTTATAAGATTCATAAGTCATGAGCCTTTTGTCTTCCGTCCCCCAATGTTTACCCAAGGTCAAGTATAATGCCAGAAAAAGAGTAGGCACTTAATAAATATGTTAAATTCATTACATAAAAATTGATCATTTAATGGGAATGCATTTTTGCAAAATAATGAAATCCAGGGCTCTGTTTGCTGCATCACTTAAGTTGACTGCTCACTTATTCCCATTTTCTCATTTTCAACCGTAGAAGAAACCAGGGATCAATGAAGTCTAAAGTTTGCTTCTTTCCTTAAGTACATTTGAGAGAAGGGTCTGGATAATACAGCATCTAGAGCAGTGCTGCCTAATAGAAATATAACATCAGCAGTATATATAATTGTAATTTTTCAGTAGCCATGTCAACAACGTAAAATGAAATAGGATGAATTATTAATATATTTTATTATATGCAAATATAATTTCAATATTTTATCAGTATAAAATTATTGATGAGTTATTTTACATTATTGTTCTTATTAAGTCTTTCAAATCTAACATGTGTTACACATTTGTATTATACACTTACAATGCATTACAATTTGCTAAATTTTATTGGGAATACTTGATCTGCATTGAAATTTCATAAAATTCACAATTAAAAAAGTAGATTCTTGTGTTCAAGTTGTTCCAAGTATACTTTAAAAAGTTTTTCAAAAACTTAATCAAGTACCAGTTTTTGTATTTAAATTAAAATTTATTAAAATTAAGTGTAAAATTAATTTGCTCAGTCTCAGCCACTTTTCAAGTGCTCGATAGCCACATGTGACTAACTGCTGTCATATCCGACAGTAAAATTTGAGAGAGAAAGAAGCATGTGAATGTATGTGTACATTTTTTTTCCTGAACTTACAGAGGGTGGAACATCCTGATAAAAGATGTTTATCTTTTATGCACTTACAATAAGGAGGCTAATTTTCTTCTTTGGTAAAATGCCCAGTGGAAGCAATTGTGATGATCAGTCAGCATTCAAAGAGTTATACTCATTGCAAACTAAGGCTGCTCTCCTTGAAAAGACAATTGCATATTGATTGATTCAAGCAAGCTGCCTAAGCTTCTCACACGCCAGATGACATTGTCTGAGCTTCTGTTCTGTGAATGCTCGGCTGTTGTCTGCTCAACCACCGCTGAGTGTCACTGTGGGCTGAGAAGCCCGTCCAAATCAACCAAGAGAACCGCCTGAAATGAGAGGAGAAGGGAAGGAAAATGAATGATAATGTATTGAATTCTCCTGGGTTTCTTTGCTTCTCTTTTCACTTCTGACACTCGTACTCTTCTAAATCCATAACAAGTGCATGAGGAAAATTAAATCAGAGCACAAAGCCACTAAGGAGCAGCCCAGTAGATAAATATCACCTATCTTTGAAGAACCTGAAATTGCCATAATAGTCAATGTAGAGTTGATTAATGTCATGAAAATAAGATTTACTCTTGTAAGGCTATATCATCAGCATCAAGAATAAGGCCTTGCTTTTGATGCCTTTTCTCCTACTAAATGCTCAATATTTTTGTTTGCTTCCATTTGATTTTGAAGGATAGGAGTTTTTGTTTTTGCTTTTGTTGTTATTCTTTTTTAGTAGTAATAATTTCTAAATGGTTTTGAGATCATGTACATTAAAGAGCATATACATTTTAATTACATGGACTAGAAGCTCAATAAGTTGTATTGTAGGTACAAGGAGGAATATATGTATATTTAATATAGAATAATATATGAGTGACTATTAAATATAATGCTGTATGTTTGCTAGCTTTGGTGAATATGGAAAAACAGATTTCATAGTTAGTTGTTATTGGTAGACACAGGTAAATATATACTAGTTTCAAAAGAAGCAAACATTTCTAAGTTCAATTTTTTAAATAGTAGAATTTTTTTTTAATGTGGGGACTTACATATTGGGCACATAAACGTATAATGAAGGGTGTCTGATGGTAACTATAAGAAATATTTAGGAATATTCTTCTAATGACATATTGTTTATAATAAACCCAAAGTAGAATATTATAATGAAGACCAATAAAAGTGCTTCTACAGGCATTGAAACTCAAAGGATTTTTTGTTTGTTTGTTTATTTGTTTTATCAAAGTTTTGAATATATACTTTTAGGGATTTTGGGGAATTACAAAATACATATATTCCTCATTTACTGAGTATATACATTACTTAACCTGTTCTCAAATAATTGTTTCACAAAGATTGATAAAATAGAAACATAGTTGAATTATATTTCTCTTTATTTCCTTTAAATCTCAGAAGTCTGAGACTCTAAAGGAGCGAGGAAGCAACCTTATCAGTCCAAAACAATCCCACATTAGTGAGACAAGTTGATATTGAAGATGGCAAATATCTGGAAGTGAAGATTGATAACTATTATGTTTGGTTGAGAATTGTATTTTGTGATCACACTAAAGAATGAGGCAGGTGAATTACTCAAGAGGGACGTAGAGAATTTTGGTCATTTGGAAAATAGGAAACATCCTGAAGTTTCAACAACTAACTTATGAAAACTTATTGCATCCAAAACAAATGCACAGGCATGAGTTTAATAATTCTAATCACAATCGTGTAAGTTAGGGATAGTTATATCTATTTTATAAAACAAACCAAGACCCAGAAAGCTTCTGTGATTTGTCCAGTAGTGTCAGAGCCAGGATTTATTCTTGGGCCTGATACCAAAGACCTCACTGTTAACCAGTACTCAATTTGAATTCTCTGTATTAATTTATGTAACTTCATATGGGAAGGCATTTGCTATCGTGGTACTACCCTTGCTTAAACTAAATGTTTAAAAAATGGAATATTTTCATATTTAACCTAAGGAATATATAAATATAGTAAATATTTAACCTAAGGAAATGGAAATTTATGTTGACAGGTTATAGAAAAAAAGTCTCCTTTTTTTTTTTACCCCTCCTTTTCATCCTGAATGATTCCTTAAACTCATCTTGCTTAGTTTCCTTAATATTTAGTGTTTTACTGTAGTATATGGAGTTAATAATGTCTACTTTGTAAACATTGTAAAAATTAAACTTACTATGTATAAAACAATTGCCAAAGCCTAGCCATTAGGAGTTCTCCGTCATGGTAGCTGTGATTGTTTTCTTAAATCACTTTGTTTACATTGCCCTAAATTGCCCTAATATTAAGACTAACTACAGTTGTCACCCCAATAAACTTTAATTAAAGTTAAAAAAAAGACTAAGTACAAATACTTTAATTTAGATGTTACTGATTCCTATCCATAATCGGTTTCATTTTGCACTTAGAATTCAATAACTGTGTTTTGCTACAAATATCTATCTATTTATCCATCACCCATCCTCCCACCCACCTATTTTTTTTCCCTTCTTCAGGAGATTTTATAGGGTATTTAATTTGGAGATTTAACAGTTTGCCAGTAAAGACAAGATTAAATTGTTTTGTCTCAGCATCATTAAGAGAAAGCTAGAGCTGATCACCTTTAAATGTGGTGCAAAGGTACTAGAGTGTAATGGATAATAGGATGGTGTGGAGTACAGGGCATGGTGGTTCTGGGAATGATGACATGGAGTGATTTTTCCCACAGAGTATTAGAGTGCGAGTGTTCGAATAACAAGACAATGAATGTCAAGGGATTAACATTAAAGTTCTCTCCTTGGAAGTGTTGAAGTTCTCACAAAATATGCCATGCCATCTTGATGCTTAAGATACTTGTGATACAGAACATGTGATAATGTAAATAAATATCAATCCAGAGCAACAGTGTACTGCAATTTATTTGAGCATCACCTATCTAGTATACAGGGGTGCATCACCTATTTAGTATACAGGGCGGGGGGGCTAGCAGGAAAAAATACAGAATTTGTTAAATAGTTTTCTGCAGACCCTGGTAGTTAATATGGTCTCTATGAATGTCAGCCCTCTTCCACTTACTGCTCTGATTCACTCTGTAAATCAGTGGTGATATCCTCGATGAGTAAAATAAAGATCAAAGAAATTAAAAAATATTCACTGGGTCATATTATTAACAAGTGATAGAGTTTCAACATAAAGCTTTAGTCTATTTCTATACTTATATTCTTTATATTGTACTAATGGTTTTCAAATAACTTTTAGCTTCAAACACTTTTTTATTTTTCAAATACAATCTTTCACAAAAGCCCATATGTAAAACAGGTTAAAGCTCTGTTTTTGTGTTTGGTGCACGTATGAAGATCCTGGTGGCTATACTCTTAAACTCCTGTTTTCACCTCCACAGGATTCCCGATACATATCTGTGGATATTCTTAGAGTTCTGTGCCCCACAATTTGAAAACCAGGACATCACACCGTAGGTACTCTCAGACAGACTACAAATCCTTGAGACCTTTGCTTATATAGCCGCGTGGCATGAGATAACCAAATAATATCTTTGCTATAAGAATTTATACTCTAAAACAAAATAGTAGTACGAAATAATGAAAATAAACTTACCTGATGGTACATTTGAGATAGGATAAAACTTGAGTTACATAGGTGCAAAGGCTACTGGGTAACTGTATATTGGGACAGTATATAATACAGTAAACTAAATAAGCCATTCTCCCCCTTTAACAGCTTTTAATTCCAAGAACTTTAACTGAATCTCCAAAATATCTTTTATTTTTTATTTTATTTTATTTTATTTTTTTTTACTTTTCTAAAAATAAATAAGAAAATAATTAGAGGTTTTTCTTTTTTCTTTTTTTTGCTTGTTCCCCCATATTCTCCAATTGAATCATGGAGACATCTAACTTTATTGCATACTTTGATTTATAAAATAATACATTCTTTTTACAAGTGGATACACAGCTATTATGTGTGGAGCAGAGCTGTATCCCAGGCAGCTGCATCCCACTGCTCATCTCTGATCATCACAGATTTTTTTTTGCAGGCTAGAGAAAGGGAGAACTCTGGATGCCCTTTGTAGCTTGAACAAAGGAAACAGCATGGACATCTTCAAACAAGTTCCAAGTATAAATTTACAGGCTGGCTGCTCTTTCTCACCTCTGGCTTCTTCCCAGAGTGTTAAAGGTTATTCCCAAAACATAAGCTCTGTTTGCCTCAGTCTATTTGGTACAGCATCTCTCTCATTACCAGACACCCAGGAATGAATTGGGATCAGATTATACATGTCTCTTTGACAAAATATTTTTAAGCCAAAGGTTGACCAAATCAATTGCAAAAAAGTTTTCACTTTTTATTAAAAGAAGTAAACATAGGTGTAAACTAAAGGGGATCTCACTCTGATAGTTTTATAGAACCATCCTCTTTATCCCTAATGTCTATCTCAGAATGAGTAAATCAATGCCTGTCAATGGAAAGAAAGTACAAAGATTGACTTATGTATGGATTTAAATATTGACTTGTGCATGGATGTGTGTGTGTGTGTGTGTGCGCACACACACACATACACACACAAAAAAATACACACACGGGAGAGACAGGGAAAAAGAAAGTATAGAATTCAACTATACTGACTATAATGCATTAGGCATTGTGCTATAATAGCTCAAGAAAATGTAGAATGAGTTATGCCAATATAAGTACCATAGAAAGTTGGACCAAGTTCCTATCCCCTGTGCCACCATAGCATTCTTTCCATCCATCCATCCATCCATCCATCCATCTATCTATCTATCAATCATTTATCAATCAATCATCTGACAGCATTTATTATGCTGAACCTTAACTAACATCCTCTCCACATTTCTGAGACTATACTATAAGTTCCTCAAGGGTCTACCCACCTATATTAACTAAAAACCTGTCATTGTGCATTCTGTTACTCTGGAGTGTGGTCAGAAGGGAACTAGAAAGAATTGTCTGATAAACCTCCATGCAGCATACCCTCCTCCCCACCACTAGCTGCTGTCCAGGTTGACAGTTCATTACAATGACAGACATATAATTTGTATCCAAATTAAGTCATCTGCACCAACGAGAACAATAGTGAACTGTCACTTCCTATAGGTAAGTACTAAGTTTTGTCCTTAATCAGTCTAATTTTCATTTGTAAAGGTCAAACTTCTTTGCTCTTAACAAAACCTCTTATGGATACAAAACTATATAAACCTTTTGTGTTGAAACTCATTCTGCTACCAGGGGTGTCAAAAATGTATACGTTTTAAGAGATGGTTATCTATGTATTACTTCTCAAAGTTGAATTGAATTAAGGTAACAATGTGTATAGTATGACGTTCTGTCAAAAGATGGCATTAATCAAATGAATGCTGGCATCATTCATTGTATTACAATTTTAATAGAGTTTTGTCCTTTCTTAAAATGTGTATACATTTTAAGTCACTTTTGGGACACAGAATAGAGGCATCTGTATCGGACTAATCAATCTGGAAAGGCCTTAAGGAAGTAAAACTTGAGTTGAGCATACATTATAAGTCGGAATTGCATAGCTGAAGGAGAGTTAATAAAGGTGTCCTAGATAAATAAGTGCCAATTGTTGTGAATGACTAGAGCCAGGAATCATTGTTTTAGTGATATGCTATTTTAATCATGAAAACATACTTTAATAAGGATACTATTATCTTGGAACCCAATGTATGAGTCCTCCATCAAGAGCATATATGTTGAGTATTCCCACCCAGAAATGAGAATTAGAAAGTCAAACTCTTGCCTGTTCATATGTGCATTTCTCAGATATACAGAGAGATGTGTAATGTGGGTCATGGGTGCAGAGTTTTTTGTTTGTTTGTTTGTTTGTTTTTTCTTTTTCTTTAGTGCAAAGCTCTCATATTGCTGTATAAATTCTGCAGAGTGTCTGTAATCAAAGGATGTATTGAGCAGGGAGACAATCTCTTCAATGAAATTATATGGATCTATTGCAAAAATAATAACAGCATCATGGCCCAAACCCGTAAAATTCAGAAAGTGAGACACTATCAGCAATATAGGAATTCACTGAAGAAAGCGACTTTGTTTTTAGTTACTTAATGATTACTGTTTGGGAATTGTGGCAATAGCATGAGACTGGGACCACGGAGACCAGATTGTGGGATCTGGTACAGACCGTCACTCTCCGTGGGATCTCAGACTTGTCACTTAAACTCCTTTGGCCTCAGTTTCCGCATCTGGATCAATGCTGACATGTGTACACAAGCCACAGATTTGTGAACATTAAATGCATGGGTCGACACCTGGTAAATCATAAAGTGAAATGCAAATATTAGGTACCAAGGCATCAATGACTGTGTTCTATCATTACAGTCAAGGAAGCAATTATTTTAAAGGTCTATTCGTACTTGATATAGCTCAAAGAGCTTTGATAAAGTACATTGGAATTTGTAGAAGAAGAAGATGATGATGATGATGATAATGATAAACTCTGCCTCTGCCACCACAGCAGACTCTCAACAAGTCATATTGCAAATTAGACTTATCCTCAGGAAGGTGTTGTGGACTAGTTTTAAGTTCATTACTCTTCAATATAAAGAAGTGAATGTAAATCTAGTGTGCTTTGTGTAGCCACAGGTTTTTGAGATCAGATTGTGTTGTGCTTGAACCCCAGCTCTATCATGTCTCCCTTATTTATTTATTTTTTAACTTGGAACAACGTGTTTAGCTGCTTGTAGTCTCAATTAGCTCACCGATAAAATGGAAATAATAACATGTCTCATTACCTGTATATGTGTATATGTGTGTGTGGCGGGGGAGAGGGGAGAGAGAGAGAGAGAGAACTGGATAAGGCAATATAAATGCGATTAACACAGCACCAGATGAATAGGACATGTTAAATACATGTTAGTTTCTGTCTATCCTCAGAAAATCTCATAATGTTGTCCAAGTCATCTTCACTTGTTAAGAAGAAATTGCATTTTATTTGTCTAAGACATGTCCATATCTTTTTTTAAAAAATTATTTTAAGTGCATTTTTCCAGGGACCATCAGCTCCAAAACAAGTAGTTGTTTCAGTCTAGTTGTGGAGGACGCAGCCCACAGTGGCCCATGTGGTGAATTGAACTGGAACCCTTGTTGTTAAGAGCACTGTGCTCTAACCAACTGAGCCATCCATCCGGCCGCCCCGACATGTCTCTATCTTAAGTGAAGAAACAGTACCTTAAAATACTCACATTACTCTTTTACACAAGCTTAATCAAGACAGAAAAACATGTATATAGATTTGGAGCCCCTATTAAGGAGAAAGGATATCTCTAAGACCCAGGGAGGACACACAGACTCTCAGGAGGGCTCCGGATGAACTATGCAGTGTGACAGTTTGTTTTCGGGTGGCATCAGTATTGGAAGCACACTTCTCCAACCCAAGGAAATGACTGACATAAAAGATGTGTGGACCCCCAAAGTCTTCTCCCACAAAGCTGTGTTTCAAGACATAGACATTTATTTGAAGGGATCAGAAAAGATGTCCTGTCTTTGACACAAGTCACTTCTTCACGGAGCTTGCTTCAATACGAGGGCGAGAATGCCCACCTAGGCTCACCCATGCCTTCCACTGAGCTGGCAGTCTTCTAGCCAGAACCCACCCCAGTGCCTGAAAGATGTCGAATGAGCTGAGTGGCTGATTTTCATTTTCAGCTTATTGACTTTCATAGGCTTCTAAGGAGGAGAGGTGCTCCTCTACTTATGCTAATTAAATGTCTGAAAATTGCACTTTGGAAATTTAAAAACAGAGTCTTTAGAGTCACACAGACCTGAGTTTAAATGTGGTTCTGCCATATTCTAGATGTGTGTCCTAAAAGAAGTGATTTAAACTCTGTAAACCTTAATTTCCATATGTATCAAATAGACACAGTAGCTATCTCATGCGACCGTGGAGAGAAATGATTGAATATATGTAAAATATCTACATGAATACCTAGTATCTGGCAAAAAGGCAGAGCTCAAAAAAATCGTCTATTTTTATTAATAAAATCACCACCAAGTAATTTTTAAGCTCTTCCTACATTCCAGATATCTTGTATAACCTACACAATCACTACACAAAGCATAAGCTATCATTCCTTTGGGCTTCTGTCTGAGTGCAATGTGGTGGTTAAACACCCTGCTTTGGAAGCTGAAAGCCTAGGTACACATTCCTTTCATAGTTACTTTACCAAGTGACTTAACCTGTCTAAATCTTTGTCTTCTCATCTGTGAAACAGGGATGCTATCAGAACTAATTTCATACCATTGTTACAGACATTCATTATGATGGTCAGTGTGAAATGCTTGGCGATATGCTTGGTGTAAGACAAACATTCAAACAATGACATTGTGATGCTATGATTGTAATAATTATTGTCATCTTCATTTGTCAGGCAACATGCTAAGACGCAGACAGAAAGTGATTTATCTTCCGTAAATATTAATTTCTATGTACCTGTTGTGTGGTAGAGAAAAATCAAAATCCTGCTGTGAAACAGAGTTGTTCTGTTTATGGCTATTTGATCTTAGACGAGTTTCTCTTCATCATAAGTCATGTGCTGAGTCTCAGAATCTTCCTCATCCTGGATAAAAGTGATTCCATCTATGAGTTTTCTATGAATGTGATAACCTGTTACCTCACATCTAATCATTAAAAACAGTACCTGTTTATTACCTCACAGTTGCTGTAGGTCAAAAGTTTGGCATGGTATGACTGGATCCTTTGCTTAGGATCTCACATGTCTGAAGGCCAGGTGTTGTCAGTCTGAGATGTTTTCCGGATACTCGGAGGAAGAATCTGCTGCCCAGCTTATTCAGGTTGTTGGCAGATTGCAGTTCTGTCAGTTGCCAGACTGAGGTTGCTTTCTCCTTGCTGCACTACCCTTAACTCTAGAGGCCTATCACTGGACCTTGCATTTGGCCCCTTAACATCTCAGAACCGGGAAAGGCTCCTTGAATTCTTTCAATCTCTCTGACTTTCCCTACCACTGTATCTCTTCTGCCTTCAGCAGGAGAAAGTTTTCTGCTTCTAAGGGGTCGTGTTTAGATTGAACCCACCTGGAACGTCTATGATAGTCTTTCACTTTTAAGGTCTGTGACCCAAATCTGCAAAGTCCCTTTGCCATGTGACATAAGATATTCACATAAGGATTCACACATGGATGTCTTTGGGCGAGTATTCTGCCAACTATAGGGAATAATGGTTACTCTAAAGTGTACCATGATGAGTCAAGGGATGATATGCGTGAAATTGTTTAACATAATATCAATACACGTAGTAGTTGCTCAGTAAATCTTTATTTTCCTTCATGTTTACCTGACATACACTTGATTTCTAAAAGATACCTTCATGCTTTAATATGGAAGGTGATTTATATGAAAGTACTTGGAAATTTTAGAAGATCTATACAAATTAAGGTTTTTATGGTTGTTGAACATATGAAGTCATATGCAACAGACACAGTGACTGAATATTGCAACATTCTGAGACAGAATAGTGCATGTAAATATTCCAAATGGAAAATGACCAGTGGGAATGATTTACGTGGAGACGTGTGTGACCTGGAGTTTGTTTTATTTCAGATTTGCCAATAAAATCAAGTAGAAAAATGTATAAATGATTCAGCTTTCTTTGTTTTTCTGCTTTATTTTTTCCCTCCCATACTCTTCAGATTTAGAAAAATTGGGCATGTATTATTTATTTTCTCAGAACAAATACTAAATTGAGGTTTAAACTAAGGTTTGTGCCTATATGGATAAAGAAATAAGCAATGATTAATTGAGGTACTTTATTAATGTAATAATATGAAATCCACAATATTTACACAGCCAGAGTTACAAGTCTATACATCCAGCAAAAAAAGTTTTTTTTTTCCTAAGTATTTTTTAAAATTGTAGTTGTCCTAAAGCAGGAGATATTCAATGCATAATTTGAAATAAAAAATAAAATTAAGAAAGAAACTAAAATCTACTATAATTGCTTCACCTAGAGCAGATATAACCACATTTAACAAGAGTTTATTTTATAGTTGTGATCATATTCTTTCACTTCAGTGTATAATTTTATTATTTTCTGCATATCCTCAAAACATTCATGACTATGCTATATATGATTGCCTAATCTCCACTGGAAACATTTTATCCCAGTACTTTCAATTAATAATTATTTCCTCGGGGCCTGTGACGTGCATAGCACTGTGCTGGAACTGGGCTTAGAAAGATGAGAAAGGAGCATCCTCTGTCTCAAAAGTGTTGTGGGGGGAAAAACACATAGACATAGAAGGAAACATATCATGGTTTATTTTCAGTCGCACTTATTAGGATAACAATGTAAACACACTTCTCTAACAAACATTCATATAAATTTTGTAGAGTGTCACTTTAAACTCCAAATATGTTACAAACAGTCACACTTATTAGGATAACAATGTAAATACACTTCTCTAACAAACATTCATATAAATTTTGCAGAGTGTCACTTTAAACTCCAAATATGTTACCAGCAGGCACACAATCTTTTCCCCCTTGAACTTGCAGCTTTATGGTCAGTGTTAGTAATTGTTACTAATTTAGTTGGGTTTATTAATGGATATTCAATTATCTTAGGACCTTTAAACAATTCAAGAATCCTGAATCCTCAATTTGTTCTACAAAGTCAGGGAGGTAATGACCATAAATAATAATTATCTTCTTTGTGAGTACTCGAATCTTAATTACATGTTTGCTTCATGCACTCATCTAACCGGAATTTTATGATCCAAAAGTGATTTACAGCTGTAAATTAAATAATTATCTGTGGTACAGCCGGGGCTACTGGGACTGGTGATGTGAAATCTGATCAATCTTATGAAGCTTAATGTCTCCTACAAATTGAAACCAGCTCAGGAATTCATAGCCTGTTTTACTGTCTCCTGCAGCCCAGCCATTTAGATCAGGAAAGTGAAAAAAAGAAGAAAATGTATTATCTGTCTCAGACCTGTGGCAGCCAAGTGAAAAGATTTAGAAAGTCATAAAAATTACTCTAAAAAAAAAAAAAAAAAAAAGAGTATGGAAACAATTTGATCTGGGTGGTTTGGAAGAAATGGACCAGAATAACTCTTGTCCAGCAGTTCATAGAAATATCTGCTTAGTAGTATACCTTTATACAATTGCAGAGGACCATAAGCTACTTCAAATTGGCTAACAAACAAAAGTTTTTAAATTAAATAGCTAATCCCACCCCCACTGCTCTCTCATATTATGCTTGAATTGTTATAGTCATGACAATAAACAAGTTTTATCTATCTATCTATCTATCTATCTATCTATCTATCTATCTATCTATATAATACTTGTCATATATATATATAGACATAGACATAGACATAGATATAGATAGATATAGATATACATATATATATATAGATATATATCATGTTTCCCCCGAAAGTAAGGCCTAGCCAGACAATCAGCTCTAATCAGCTCTAATGTGTCTTTTGGAGCAAGAAATAAGACCCGGTATTATTTTACTATAATATAAAACCGGGTCTAATATAATATAATATAATATAATATAATATAATATAATATATATAATATAATACCGGGTCTTATATTAATTTTTGCTCCAAAAGATGCACTAGAGCTGATTGTCTGGCTAGTTCTTATTTTGGGGGAAACACGGTATATATATGGATGGCAAGGGCAAAGCAATGTGATAATATTTATTATAGATATATACTGTAGATATATATGCAAGGAACAATGGGAGCATACTATTAAAGAGTAAACAAGGCTTGGAGTGACTGTGGCTTATCCCAGGTGACACTGTTCAGGTGATAACACCTGGCTGTGCAACTGAATTCTGGATACTATTTTCACTTGACTTGTCCTCCCCTCACTCTCTACCTCTCCTCTGTGCAACTTAACTGAAAACTTCACATTTATTCCCCTAAACTTGCTCCATACTCTTTTACCTTTCAGCTTATAATCATTCATTACTGTATCATATACATATTTCTTGAAGTCCTATTAGACCATATGGAAAGCTATAAACAAGACGGTCAGCATCCTTTGTCTGATGGAATCAATTAACTACTAAGGAATACAATAATAAGCAAGTAAACAAATAATAACACATGGTGGTAACTGCTGCCAAGGAAACCCCCTGGGCACTGAACTATGGGGCTAAGGGTAGATAGTATGTAGGAGACACTTTAGAGAGTGAGGCCAGGGAAGGTCTAAGAGGCGGCCTTGCAAGAGATGGCAAGCAAACTGGCACTTGAAAGATGAGTGGAAGGGCTGGCTGTACCTTATACTTTGTCTCCTCACATTTACTGTCCCACCGTTAGCATTCTCTGCATACTATAGAAGTCCCCAAATGAGAGTTTTCTTTATACCTTTAACACCCAACCTGCAAACTTCCAGGCAGCTGCAATGGTCTTTTCCTTCTATCCTAATACCATGAAATGGGGGTCCTACCTGTTCTCTAACTATATCACTAATAGATGATAACATCGTTAACATTTAAAAACGTGTGGATATGTATGTTCTGTCCTACTAAGTCTAATCTAACACACTGTTGACCTCACTCAATTCCTTTGTTTGGTGCATGTCTGTGTTGGTAATGGGTTTCCACTTGTCCACCACCTATTCAAGAAACATATACTAAGCACCTACATTGTGTGAGACTGTATAATGTACTTGAGATACAATGATGAAGAAGACAGTCCAAAGCCCTACCCTCCAGGATCTTGCATCACCATGTTAGTCCATGTTGAGTTCTTCCCTCATTACTAATGAAAGGTGACTCACTTATCATGGACTTTGTCTTTGCTGCTTTTAAAATATGCAACCTAGAGACTATAATCACTAGTGACTTATTCTTCTGCTGGGTTCAGTTTCCTCCTCCTTGGAAAAGAGGTAAAGAGCATTATTCCTCCCCCAAAGTTTTGGTGGAGAATTGAATGAGACTCATAAATGTGAAAGTGCTGATAAGCTAGAAACAGTTATACAAAAACGGTATAACACTGTATAATGTAGTACAGTGGTGGTGACTACTATTCTTCGTTCATATTCATTGGAAAGAATTCATCATCATCATCACTGCTAAATATTGACGGAGTGCTCACTGCAGCCAACCTCTCCAGTGCATCAGAGAGAGCGTTTTTATATACTGTATTTCTCAGACTCTTCAGTGGAAATAGAATCATATATTCTGTATTATCAAATCACTCTAAGATCGCTAGAGCAATAAGAACTTTAGAATGACAGAGACAGGACATATTTTGGGTTCAAGTGTTTGTTTTATTATACCAGATGGACTTATATTTTATATGTTATTTTCCCTTTATGAATTGTTTCTACAAAAGTAGATTATGAAGAACTTCCCAATTTTTTTATCTTTTTTCTATTTTTTTCCCCTAGGTAAATAATGTATCTTGGAGGATAGTGTTCTTGCCAAGAAAAAAAAAAAAATCTATTATTTCCAATCAGAGGAAACAAGATTACACTGGGATGTATGTCAGTAAAGTTTAACTGTTATTGACAAGGGTGCTATATCACTGTGTACAATACCTGCTAACTTCTCTTGAGATGGCCTAAAGAGAAAGCAAATGCAAAGTGGCATAGAGAAGTGATCTCCACAGCTCAAGCATATTACAAAGCTTGCGATATTTCCTTCTCTCAGTATATTTTTTTGCCATCCAAAAAACTACCAAGATTCAATAAAACTTGCCATAAATGAAGTCAGTTGTTGAACTGATCGGCTGAAATTGCAAAATCTAGGATAAAATAAACAAATTTCATTTTCTGGAGCAAATTACTTCTTCTAGGCCTTCCCCAGAGGTGACCATTATTGAATTCACTATTCAGTACTCTAAAACACTCAAAACCACACATGACAAGCAAAATGTTCCTCGCTTGGGTGAACTTACAAACAGAAGTTTGGAAGCAGGTTATTATTCAGTCTAAAGATTTCTGCTAGGATAAGGTTAATGAAATGAAAAGTACAAACTTTGTACATTTGATTTGTGTATAAATTATCATGAACATATTATATTAATGAAATTAGCTTACTAAATTTTCAAAAGTGATTTTTTGTTTTGTTTTTTTGCTTCTAATTTGAAATAATTGTGATAAATGTTTTTGGATACCCTTGTTTATGCGCTCCTTGGTAATCACATCAGCCAAGAACAGACAAACAAGAGATGACAAACATTCTAATTATAGATTTTGCCACTAAACTATGATTCATATCTTCTCTCTGTTTGACTACCCTAGTTCTGGTCTTTTAAATCCCATATACATTCATATTACAATTCTTAATTGGTCTCCTCTGTTGGGCTTTCTGTCTTTCACTATGTCCTACACAGAGTTGCCACATCCTCAGTCTAGTTCTGCTTGATTCAGTCCACCAATTTCCTTCATTCACCCATTTCTAGACTAACAAGAGAGTCTACTCTTTTCATCTTCAAATGTTCCTGCTTATGTGCCTTTGCTTGCATAGTCTAGAATGATGTTGGCGTCATTTTTATATTTGATCTTCATCTTCATCTATACTCTCTATAGACATTTGAATAGATGGTGTGCTTTGAATGTTGAATAATACTGCTAAGAACGTTTAGGATAAATTCATATGATACATAAATCACTCTGTGAACTTGCCCTGCATATTTCTCATTCCTTATCCTTGACAATAGTCAATATGCAAAATGTCCATCTTGCTGACTTTAATATTACATGTCTTTTATAAGCTGGTTGTTTATATATAGTTGAAGGAATAATGAATCTTTTATGATATTGGACAGATGTGGTTGAATCTTTCCTTACCTTTATCCAGAACATCTATCACTTTGCATAATTTCTCATTTCACAAAGATTTACCCCATTAATGGCTTTTTTTCTCCTTCAAGTTTAAGTTTAGGTGACATTTCTTCCGGGAATTATTCACTAAGGATATTTAGGTAGAGTTAGGTATCTCATGATATCAATGGGTATATTTGTGTCATTGTACTTACTTTTTATACTTTCTTTTCTCTTCTTTCCTGACATTGTGAATTAATTCAAGGCAGAGATATTTTCATATCAGAGTTTTGAGTATCAAATATAAGGCATGGTATCAAATAAGGCATACAATCAATGTTTAGCAATATGTTGGGTTTATAAATGTCTATTCCCTAATTATGACTTGTGATCTAAACCATAAAGTACACTTTCATGTAGTCCTTCATAGTTTTGTCCCTTTGAAAATGCTCTTTCCTCTGAATAACCACATAATCTCCTTTATGGAATTTGTAATTCTCTGCTCTGAATTATCTCAAGTTATAGACATGTTTATTTTCCCAGACTAAATTGTGAAAGATGCTAGTAAGAAGGACTGTGTTTCATTTTTCTTTATACTGCCCTATTTCCCCAATCTTTGCATAGATTGAGAACCTGACAGGCATTCAATAAATATTTAATGAATAGATGGTTAGGTGATGCAAACTATTTTTTGAAATAGATCCACTGCAAACTACAATGAGTATTTGTAGTGTTGGGAAAGCATCTAACCCAGATTCAACATGGTGATAAAACTGTTACACATCACAGGGAAGCATCTTCCAGAATACACAGTATGGGTGTTGGTGGAGGTGGTAGAGGACTTGACATAATGTACTGGTGGTGAAGCTGCCATTTATATTGTCATGGTAATTTGTAGTTTTCTACAACCATTATTTAATGTGACCCTGATTAAAGACCATTGAAGCAAGCAAAGTGAGGATTCTTTGTTTATTGGAGTCCTTTTCAGGATGTTTTAATAAATCGTTATGTATTAAATCTTCAGATATTAGCTGGACATGGGTGATTCGGGAATA
Source organism: Rhinolophus sinicus (assembly GCF_036562045.2). NCBI lineage: Eukaryota > Metazoa > Chordata > Mammalia > Chiroptera > Rhinolophidae > Rhinolophus > Rhinolophus sinicus. The sequence continues at coordinate 113,246,874 of NC_133756.1, forward strand.
GAAAACAAGAAAAAAAAATTTTTTGAGATATAATCATATTTCAGTGATAAAAACCTTGTGCCTGAGAGAAATTGCTTACTAACCCTGAGTCACAAATTAAGTGCATGTAGAGAATTCAGCATAAGAATTTTCTGTCAATTAAGAAATAATAGATTCCTGTATTCCATTACATATCTTCTTTCCCAAATAATTATTTCATCTACTCAGGCAGAAAACCAATAAGCAAAATTTTTATTGTAAACATGAATATTTTCCAGTGACAATCAAGACTATATTAATTTAAAAAAAAAAAAAAAGAGAGAGACTGAAACTTGTTGGAGGTCAGCTACTGCCATACAATTATCTAGACAATTTCAGGAACGTATAATGAAAATTAGTATCAAATTTGAGATGCTGTTGGTATTTAAGGAATAAATCTTAGACCCATAGTCAAGAAGCCTTCATAAATAAACAACTCTTGATTCTCAAAACTTAGATCATCAAGTAAAATTAATATTTCTAATTGTGTAAATAATACTTTATATATAAATTATTCTTACTAAAACTTGATAGGTTATGTATTAATTGATATGTAATATATATATTTTATGTCGTATAACAAAGTTATGTGATATATAATATGTGACATATGTATTTCCCTTAATAGTTTGTTTTTCTGTTGTTCTGTTAAAAAAACAATTTTATGTAGATTCCCTGATCATGAAGGAGTAGCAAAAAACCATTGGGTGAAAATTTGCTGTATGCAATTAACAAATAGAATAAAGCATATGTGGACAATTGAGGAATGGTTATATCAGACATGGTGAACATCTGTTGGGAGCACAGATGTTAACTGCTATTTGGAGAAGACAGCGTATTAATTCATATCAATTATTTCAAATGGTTGGAAGACTTCAGGTTGACAAGACACATTTGTTTTCTTTTACCTTCCTTCCTTTCTCTCTCTCTCTCTCTCTCTTTTTTGTTTTTTAAGTCAGCAGGTATTCCATGAAAATATGCAAGCAATTCACTGTGGAAAAATGACAGGCTCATCATTTAGAGCTCTAACTCTGACATGTTGGTGACATGAAAAATCTGAGAGTAGTCAGTCTGTCTCAGCCTAACTTAGCTAGTCCCAAAGTGCTGTATGTGAATGTAAAACTAGCACAAAATTTGAAAGAGAAGCTAGTAGTAATAATAATAATAATAATAGCTAACCCTTGTATATTGCTTACTCTTGTTTTACATAGCTTAACACATTTTATCCTCACAACATCTGTATGAGGTAGGTTGTATCATATTCTCTATAAATGAAGTAATTGAAGGGCAGATAGTTAAGTGGAACAGGTGGTGTCTGGTAGAGCTAGGGATCAACTCAGGCAGTGTGGTCTCAAGGGCCTGTGCTCTTACCCACTAAGCTTTAACTTGATATGCATAAATGCATACACGTGTATGCAGTGGGTTATATATGTTTGGATATAATATATCTATGTCTCTAAGTGTGTATAATTCATATACAATTATGATATGTTCTCCTTTGCACATCTTCTGAATACTTTTCCTAAAATGTAGCATCCGACTTCGATGAATATAAATAATAATCCATTCATGTATTCAGTCATTTTTGCATTGTTTAAATAATATAAGACTTTTATTGTTGGTGAACGAACACATCAGTAAATAAATGAATGAATAGATGCTAGAATATAAGAAATAAAAAAATGAGTAAATGAAGAATGAATAAATGAATTAATTTATAATTCAAAGAATGTTTATTGAGTTTCAACTTTAGTTATAAAAGGAAAGAAGAAAGTGGATAGAGGGCCCTGAATTCATGAAATTCAGTATAGTAGTAGTTTGAAGACAGAGGACAAAAAATAGCCAAGTCTAGTACAGTTTTACAAGGAAAAGCTGGGGTGAGAATAAAAGATTTATCAAAACAAACTAGTACTTAAGTCTAGCTGCATATTACGGTCAATTAGAAACCTTTTTAAAAAGATCTATTGCCAGTGTCCCACTGTAGAGAAATTTAATCCAAATCTTGAGGGTTAAAAACGGGGCATGTGAAATTATCTCAGATTAATCTAATGTGCGGCCATATTTGAGAACCGTCAGACAAAGCAACCTTTAGAAAGCTTTTATAGAGGAGACAATTTTCTGGTGTAGCCTTCGTAGGTCACCAGAATAAGGTACCGGGGCAGAGCAACAGGAGGGAGGGCAGAAAGGAAAGGAAATGTGAAGGACAGAACTGCTCGGTACAGAAAGACGTCTCGGCAGAATTGCTGTATGGCATACTCTGCTTCCATAACCTTCTGAGCCTCTGAACCCTTTGTCTCTCGTGCTATCTGCCTTTCCTCCCTTGCTAGACAGGCACTAAATGCTCAGCCAGGCATATGGTATTCTGGACTTATTTAGGATAATGGCCTTTATCGATTGTGGTTCTGTGCCTGCAGGCCTCATAGGATGTTTTAGCTTCAACTTTGACTTCAGACTCATACTTCCCTAAATAGCTTCTAAATGGATTTTAAAATGCTCTATCTAAATTACTTAAAGGCTTACCTCAGCCATCCCATCAATTTCTAGAGAATGAGCTCTTGCCAACTATCAAGATTTTGTAGCACTTTGCAAGCCAAGTAAAAGCTGCAGCCCTTGCCTTAAGGAGTTTACCTCCATGAAGTAGGTGTGACTGGGTACTTAAAAATACATAAAATGCTATGATTTGGAATTGGATCTAGAAATACTGACTCTCTCTCTCTCTGTAGTTAGAGCTGTTAAGTACTTTACCATGCATTTCATACCATTTCAGTCTGACAATGCGGTAGCTATAACATCTTGTGTTGCTCATATGAACAGGCTCTGTACAGTATTTTCAAAATCATCTGGAAAAAGGTCATTAGATGTTTTGACTGTTGTCTCTGTTGAATAATCCTGATGATAGCTGATGATTTTAATAGCTAGCACAGTTGGACATATACTGCGTGCTAGTCAATAGTCTTCACACTTTGCATGTATTAATTTATTAAATGTTCTCAACAATCCAATGAGAGAGGAAATAAATAATTTTAAGTTAACAGATGATGAACTCATATTACAGAGAAGTTGTGTACCTTCTTCCAGGGCTCTAGGCTTTTAAAGGGCAGATCTGGGATACAAATTCAAGCAGTCTGGTTCCCCAGCTTATGTGCTTAATATAAAACAGACGTGATTTGTGTCTTGGTTCTCACACCCCTAATGTTGGAACATTATAAATGAGAGTATTTTGCAGAGTGTTTACCAGAGTCCCTGATACATAGTAAATAGTCAATACATATTAGGAATTATGCTAATTATAACATTTTCTAAACATTTAAAAAAGAAGAGATGAAATTAACATTTGAGTAAGCTACCATGTTTCATGTTTTTAATTCTATAACCGTTATGTTATCAATGCTCAAAAAAAAACCCTGAATTGCAGGTATAACCAGGCTCATTTTAATAGATATGGAATTGGGAACTCAAAGCAGTTAAGTGATTAGTCTCAAGTTACACAATCAAGAAGTGATAGAACCGGAATTGGAACCAAGGTTAATTTGGGGTTTTCCCTAAGAAACTGCCCTCCTTCTGACATATGGGTGGTGAGTACCCTCTTTTAGACTGGCGTAGTTGAGAGGACTTTCTGATGCATCATTCAAATATGTGATCATGTCTACAACATATAACAGAAAAGGTTCACAGAATAATTAATACACAGTAGAGGAGCAATCAAAATGATAACATCAAATTAACTCGTTAAACTTTTAAATATTTACTTATCATTACAAAAGTAGCTGTGTAGGCCTGTATGTTTGAACCTAGGGAATTTAAAAAGTAAAATGTTACAAAGAAAGTGAGGGTGTTGAGGACTCCCCAGCACAGAAAGCTCAATTACACAGAATACAAACAACAGTGTGTCAGTGAAGATACATGGCTCAAAGGGGACGTCCAGATGTGAGTGTGGGTGCTCAGATGCAGCAGTTCCCATTGTCTGACCAAACATCTGTTTGCCTCACGGCACTGGGCTTGGTGATACTTTCACAGCTATGCATTGGTGAGACTGAATACACACACACACACACACACACACACACTACATTATATATTATATATAGGAATATAAATATATTCCGATAAAAATGCCTAAGCAGCTTCATAAATAGGCAATTCCTTTTTTGTATTAAAATTTATTGGTGGTGACAATGGTTAGTAAAATTACATAGGTTTCAAGTATACAATTCTGTAATACATCATTGGGATATCACATTGTGTGTTCACCACCTGGAGTCAGTTCTCCTTGTCAAATATATGGTGATTCCTTTTTATGTATCTGATATGAATACTGAGCTGTATGGGTAGCACCAAATAATAGCTCTCACTTTTTAATACTTAACAACCAGACGCTGTTCTAAGTGCTTCATAACATGATCTCTTTTAACCCCTACAGCAATCCTATTTTCTCCATTTTGCAACTAAAGAAACACTCTGATGGATTATTACCTGTCTTGAGGTGACATAGCTAATGTGTTAGATATGAGATCTTACCTCATGTCCATGTTTCTTCAGTGTTCCATAGCCTCCAAAGAAATAAGAGATTTAAAATAAGTTCTACAATTTAGAAAAAAAAAGGTAACTCTCTCTCTCTTTCTCTGAATACTATTATATGAAAATCAAGAGTAACAACAAAAATTTATGCTGTTTACATGTTATAATACATTCTCCTGAGTGTCCCAGATACAGGCCATGACGTACATAAGCCAGGTTGCAATATATGTGCATTTATTCCATCTCCTGATGAGACTCCTGCCCCTTCTCCTCTTATACGGTTTCTCCAACTACAAGTAAGTGAAATGACATTATTATAAAAATTGTCTTAAATACCTTTGGATTTCTTTGCTATTGGTTTGTTTGTTTCTTTCTTTCTTTATTTTAATTATTATTAGTTTTAGGTGTACAAAACAATGTAATGGTTAGACCACTGCAGTTTACTGGTTTATTTCTATTCACTTACAAACACTGGTACTCAGAAAAATATGTCTTGCTGATGGCCTCAGATTTGTGCAAGGGCAGGGTATCATGCTTCTTTGAAAATCAAACTTGGTTTATTACTGGAATTGGCAAGTTTGCTGTTATGGTTCACTTGCTCTGTATTTATTTGGTTGGTTGCTTTTGAGTCCGTTTCTTATTTGTGTGGACTGGATACTTTTCTTTTGATTTTAAGGTATTCTTAGTCCTATTCCTGGAAGATTGTGATCAGTAAGTAAGGACAAACCCCCCAAAGTTGTATCCATAAAAATGCCCTTTGGTCATTCCGATGCACAGTCAGGTTTCGGTACCAACTCCAGACATTGGTTAATATTGTTTACTACAAAATACCACAAATGACTGTTTTCAACCATTCCTTCCTATCTATATAACAGTATCTTCTTCCATTACACAACAAGCAATAAAAACAAGGGTTTCCAGTATTCAGAAACTTCATTCCATACTTGTTCCTATAAAAGATGAGAGCAGTTACACAAAAATAGCTCAATCATTTTTAAAGTGTCAGGTCTTTGCTCTCCCAGGATCCTTTACCACCAGAAGAACATTTATATTTCTTCTAAGCTGCGCTAATAATAATACTAAAAATAAAGTAAAATGAAAAAGACTTTATGTCTCTAGTCCATTGCCAACCTTAATTCATAACAGTCAGTATTAATTCATGCCTAAGGTCCCTGGGAAAAAAACAACAGATGCCTAGACTTTTTTTTTTTTCTTCTACATTTGATTTTTTCATGTTCTATCAAGGTTTGCTAAATCTATTTAGTCCAGATTCCAGCCTCAGGCAACTTTAAATGTGTTAGTTTAATACTTTGTCATCTCTTCTTTGCATTCTTCATGGAGGATAGATAGTTTTATATTAAGAAACTACAATAAAGTGTTTCCTGACAAGGAAAAGATTGATTCTGGGAACCTCCATCAAACACACAAAATTGTTTTTTCTCCTTTTGTCCTGGAATCACAAAAAACTTGGTAAAACATATCTGCAGGGTCTCCCGTTTAGGGATACTGGTGTGAAAGGAATGTTTACAGTATTCCCCTTCCTATATCACTGCCTGTGATATAGAAGACTATATGAATCAAGAGATTGTCATGAATCCAGTAGAGAAAGCTCTGGAAGATGATACCAGAACCAGACCTGAGAAATGACTAAGGATAACATAATTGAGCTGTCTCATCTCAGAGAAGTCACCTTCAATTCCCAAGCCTCAATTTTTTTCCTCTGTAAAATGGACATAATAACATGTTATTGAGAGGTTTATTGAGGAGTTTTACTGAGGTAAAGAATATGGTCAAAATATAATTTTCAATAGTATAATGAAGACTGTCATACAAATACAGAATAAAAATGTATTCATAATTTATAAAATCATTGATGAGGAAACTAGACATATGATGAAAACTAGTACCAAAAGCATTTGAAGAACTGTGTTTTTACATGAGTTTTGTTTAAATAAGGAATGTTAAGCTAAGAATTTACGTTAGCTATAAAAATGGTTAATGTTACTCAGGACCATACAATTTTAATCTTTGGATTATCTTTTCAAATTGATATAAGTTGGCAAGTTAACATGTGGCTCCAGTGTCTGAGCTCAAATAGTAAAGTCAGATGCAGATATATTATCCTACAATTGTGCTTCTCAAAGAGTGGTCCCAGGGCCTCTGGGAATTCTTAAGGCCCTTTCAGAAGGTCTACAAAATCAAAACTATTTTCATTATGATACTGAGCTTTTATTTGCCTTTTTCACTCTCATTCCCTCATGAATGGAATTTTCCAGAGGGTATATGATGTATTATATTGTAACAGATTGAATGTAGAAACAGAAATGAGACTCCAGCTGTCTTCTCTTAAGCCAGACATTAATGAGATTTGTAAAAATGTAAACAAATGCTACCGTTTTCATGAATTTTTCTTTTGTTTTGGAAACTGTATTTTATAAAATGTATGTAATTTATATTAATATGCAATAGGTTTATTATAGTTATATTAAAATTAACAAGTGAGCTTTTTAAAAATTATCAGTTTCAATTTCTAGTTGTGGTAAAAATCAACATATGCAACACTACTAATAGAAGCCTCTTTTGGAGTGACAACAACTTTAACAGTGTAAAAAAGTCCTCAGGCAAAAAAGTTTGAAAACTGGTGTCCTAGAGAATCAATTAAAATTTGCTAGACATGTTAAATAATGCACCAGTATAATATTCAAAGAACACATTTTACTCAATTTTGCCTGAATTCCACATTTTGTATACTTATTAATAACAGTTAAGGGCATAACAAAGCGCCTGCTACAATAGTAGAATCTCAGTATTATTTCTTCTTTTTCTTCGTCTTCGTCTTCATCCTGTTCCTCTTCCTCTTCTTCTTCTTCCTCTCCTTCTCCTTCTCCTTCTCCTTCTCCTTCTTCATCTTCTTCTTCTCTGTTTACAAATTGACCATAATTTTGAGTCTAAAGTAGGAGACCATACGGACAATCCTTCTTTGTTTAGAGCAATCCAGGTCTCTCTAGTTATCTTTTTTTATTTTTTATTTTATTGGGGAATATTGGGGAATAGTGTTTCTCCAGGGCCCATCAGCTCAAAGTTGTTGTCCTTCAATCTAGTTGTGGAGAGCGCAGCTCAGCTCCAAGTCCAGTTGCCGTTTTCAATCTTTAATTGCAGGGGGTGCAACCCACCATCCCATGCGGGAATTGAACCAGCAACCTTGTTGCTGAGAGCTCACGCTCTAACCAACTGAGCCATCAGGCTGCCCCTCCAGCAGCTCAGCAGCATTTGTTGTCTTCAACCTATCTGTGGAGGGTGCAGTTCACTGGCCCATGTGGGAATGGAACTGGCAACTCTGTTGTTCAGAGCTCGCGTTTTAACCGACTGAGCCATCCAGCAGCCTCTCTCCCTGTTATCTTATGCTGATGGCTAAATTTCAAGCCCCTGAGAAGAGAGCCCCTATCACCTTTGTATCACTGAAAATTCACATGCAGACTTGAGAACCAGCCAATTCTGGGCATTCTTCTACTCCATACAACAAACATTTCTTAGATTACAATTGCCCATTAGTCATTTTGCTAGACAATATGAATAGGAAGAAGCGTAAGGCCTAGACCTGGATTAAATAGTTCACCAGCTAATGAGAACAGCCATTCCCAGAATATCTTTAGGATACCAATTTGTCACTCCTGGTGTGACTCTTCAGTAGACTCCCATTGGTTAAGGTCCTGCATAATCCACCCTTATTTACTTCCTGGGATCTCAGCCTCAAAGTCACTCCCTCTAGAAACTTAACTAACATCTCAGACTAGGTTACATCTTCCATTTATCCACTCTTACAGCACCCTTATACTTTGTGGCCCATGGGTCAATTGTATTTTGTTAAGTATTTGTGTTAAATTTTGCTTGATAATTCTTCTGACTTTCTGTCCGTGATTTCGGTGAGGGCAGAAAATCTGTTTAGTTTACTACTGTAACCTTCCATGATGCGTATTTGTTAAATAAATAAGACACTTTAATTGCACAGAGGAGGTAGAACTCAACCCTGGATGAGTGGGTGAGAGAATATGTGGGGAGTGCAAAAAAAAAAAAAAGAAAAAAAAAAACACACCAAAAAAAGGATGCATAATTAAAGGATCTTAAGTAGCTTATTTTTCCAGGAGCTTGGGGTATTCAACATGGGAAAGAGGATAAGGAATATGAAATTTCATTTCATCCATCTGCAGTCATTAATTTATTCCATTAATACATTTGCTTTTTCAATCATTAGCCATTTATCTAGTAGCCATTGCATGTGAAGAAATTTTAAGTAATAAAATGACTTAGTTCTTCTGGTATGTCAAAGTAAAACCTCTTGTAAATGAGAGTTGATATTTCAGTTAAAAATATAAAATATGTAATTTTGAAATGATTAAATAGCAATGACAATGTAAAAATACAAAGCAGGGCTTGAAAATCTCATCATAGACTTTATATAAATTTGAAGACAATGTATCTGGGAAGCTAGCAGTATTTCTTCTTAGCAAATGTGATGTTTTATTAGATTTCCTATGCCTGATGACTAACACTATACCTCACAGAAAGTTAATGCTCATGAAATGCTTCTATTTTCAAATTATGTAGTGAACAACTGAAATTCTAAAAAGGGATGGGGACTAGAGCAAAGAAAATTCCTTGATGTAGTCATCATCATCATCCTCTTCTTCTCCATCATCACATTGGCTATATTTGTTGCATTTCATATGTTTACTGGGTATCAAACATTGCATTATGCAATTTGCATACAGTATTTCAAATTATCTTCACAATCCTTCAAGTTAGGAATACTTTCCCATTTTCAGATGAGGAAAGTGGTGTTCAAGAAGTTACTTTTTAAGGTTGACAGCAGGATTTTGAATCTGTAACAACGCAGGTTTGTCTGATAGCAACGTTTGTCCTATATCCATTAAACTGTGTGATAAAAATTGAGAGGTGTTGTATCCCAGCTATAAAAGCTAATTGACTAGAAAGGGAAGCTAAAAATTAACTAGAGAAAGGTAAATCTGTATTAAAAAGAGTACATCACAGATGTGGTCCTCAGATATGCAAGTCTCCATCGCTGTAATTATACTCAATTTTCAATATTGTCAGAACATTATAATCTAATTAAAGATGATAAGGTTAAGCACACATATATCAACATGTGGCCGTTCTTTGGGGAAATGCTTTATTTTGTGTGTGTTAGATATCATACACCAGGTTCTGGCCATTTAAGTGGGCTATTGTATTTGTAATTCACATTTTTTTCAATATGCCAATCAAATAATCAATTTTAAGGGAAAAAAGGAAAGACATTTCTTTATTAGACATATAAAAAGCAAAGGTAAATCTTCTACCGTAGATTTTTACATACTGAACATCAGCAATTGGTTTATTTTTTCTTGTTATCTCATTTTAAAAAGTGAAACACTAATTTAACAAAGTGATCATACTCTAGTCTGTAAAGAGACATAAATACACTCCCTATTCTCATGTTAATGTGGTGATGATTTATATTTCATCTATTAAAGTACATAAAAAGTAGAGAGCTAAAATAAATTCCTTTATGCCCCATCACTAAATCCTCCTATACATGTCATTAAAATTAAGTATGGGAGGAAATTCACAACTATATCAGAAATGGAGTTCAATTAGGGACTCATTATGAAGAAACAGTGAAATTGATTTGCAACTGTATCTTTTGGGGCTCACATTTTCTAATGTTAATAATAAAATCTTAAATCTGACAGGGAGAGTCATTAAAGTACTTCATAGGGAGAGTTATTCATTACTTCAAAAGTGTATTATCTGGAACTAATTCCCTTTTGCTGCCAAGATTTGTCATGTCCAAGAGATTAATGATGTTGAATATAAACTAGTTGGCTGACACCAGTTACCATGATCCACATCCTCAGTAGATTTATGTCATAGTATTGTTCTTGTATGCCTAAAAAAGTTTTCCTAAAAAACAAGTATTGCCTTTAGAAGATTGGCGTGGTCCACTGTGGAAAGTCTTTCCTATAAACAGAAATTGGTCCAATGTAATACCATGATGACAATAGCTCTGCAAACGACTGTATAAATCAGTGGTGCATATGTATGTACACTGCAGTGTGCAATTCTAGTTAACTAATCAGTAGAGGGTCAATTGGTCCTGGGCTACATTCAAAGAAGGGCATGCAGGAGATTCCAGGCATCATAAGATTTTCAGCCAGCTTGCAAGATACAGATTCTGTCTTCAAAATCCATACTACCCTCAAGGATGGAACTAGGATATAGGGATGCCCACCATCTTACACACACCAAAACATTGTTTCTATTTTTATTACAAAAAAATATATATAGCTTAAAAAGACTCCTATTTATTATCTCATAGTTCTGTAGGTCAGAAGTCCAGCACACTGTGGCTAGCTTCTCTGCTCAGAGTCTAAAATTAAGGAGTCAGCTGAGCTACAATTCCCATCTGGGGCCTCAGAGTCCTCTATGAAGGTCAAATAATTCTGCTACTTGGCAGAATTCAGTCCTTCTTATGCTTTTCACATGGCTCTCTCCATCTTCAGGTCAGCAGTGTGGAGTGAGTCTTTCTCATACTTGCGATCTCTCTGACTTCCCCCTTCTGCCTTTCTTGTTTGTCTTTTAAGGGCTTATATGATTTGTTGTACTCAAACCACACAATCCAGGATAACCTATTTTAAAACCAGTTTGTTAGTCATGTTAATTACATATGCAAAGTCTCTTTTGCCACGTAAAGAAACATAGCCATGCAAGTAACACTAGGGTGGCAAAGATCTTGGACCAGATTTCTGCCTCCCTCAACCATAAAGTAGAAACTGCAACTCAGGTTGGAGAGAAGTAAATTCAGAGAATATGAAACTTGAATTTTGCACTGTAAGAAGTAATTTTTAATTCATTAGCCTCAATGTTGTCTTGATTAAAAATAGTTAGAATTTTAAAGTTTTCATAAAATATTTTTTTAGATTTTTATTAAAATATAGCTAATATAAAATATTATATTAGTTTCAGGTATACACCATAGTTATTCAACATTTACATACCGAAAGAAGCGATCACCATATTAAGTCCAGCAACCATCTGACACTGTGTCATGCAATCACAATTTTATTGGCTTATACTGTACATTACATCCCTATAACGTGATTTATTTTTTACATGGGAATTCGAATCTCTTATTCACCTTCACCTTTTTTTCCTCCCTTTATAAATTTTTAAATTATAGTTGACATTCAATATTATGTTATTATTAATCTCAGGTATACAGCGTAGTGGTTAGATGCTTATATAATTTAAGAAGTGATCCACCAGAGTAGTCTAGTACCCACCTGGTACTGTACATAATTATTGCCATATTATCAGCTATATTCCCTGTGCTTTACTTTACATCCCCATGGCTATTTTGTATCTACCAATTTGTACTTAATTCCTTTACCCTTTCACCCTGTCCCCCAACACCCCTCTCATCTAACATGTTGATAAATTTAGTACCTATCTCACACCACACATAGTTATTATTACTGAATATGTTCCTTATGCTATACCCTACATCCCTATGACTTTTTGTAACAACCAATTTGTACATCTCAATCCCTTCACTTTTAATGCCCAACCCCCCAACCATCCTTCCTCTGGTAACCACCAAAATGTTCTCTGTATCTATGAGTTTTAGCTTTGTTTGTTTGCTTATTTTGTTTTTTAAATTCCACATATAAGCAAAGTCACATTGCATCTGTCTTTCTCTGTCTTACATGCTCTACTCAGCACAATTTCCTCCAGGTCCATCCATGCTGGCATAGATGGTGAGAACCCATTACCTTCCATGACAGGCCATAGCCTATTATATATATTTACCGCCTCCTCTTTATCCATTCATCCACCAATGGACACCCAGGCTGCCTCCACATATTGGCTATTGTAAATAATGTTTCAATGAACATATGGATGCACAAGTCCCCTTGAAGTAGCATTTTGGGTCCCTCCGGATAAATACCCTGAAGTGGGATTACTGGATCCGTCTTTTTCACTTGTTATGTAGCCTTTGTTTTAAAGTCTTATTTTGTCTGGTTTAAGTATTGCTATCCCAGCTTTTTTTCCATTTCCATTTTTGTGAAAATTTTTTCCATCCCTTTACTTTCAGTCTGTGTGTGTCTTTTGTGTGTCTTTTAATATGAAGTGAGTCTTTTGATATGAAGTGAGTCTTTTGTAGGTAGTCTTTTTTAAGGGTCTTGTTTTCTTATCCATTCAGTCACCCTGGAGCATTCAATCCATTTACATTTAAAGTAATTGTTGGTAGACATGTAGTTATTGCCATTTTGTTATTTATATTTTTATGTATTTATATTTTTATTATATTATTATAGTCATTATTGTCTTAAAGAAGTCCCTCTAAGATTCCTTATAATACTGGTTTGGTGGTGATGCTCTCCTTTAGCTTTTTCTTGTCTGGGGAGCTCTTTATCTTTCCTTCAATTCTAAATAATAGCTTTGCTAGGTAGGCTAATCTTGGTTGTAGGTCCTTGCTCTTTGTCACTTTGAATATTTCATGCCTATCTCTACCGGCCTGCAAAATTTCTGTTGAGAAATCAGCTGACAGTCTTATGGGAGCTCTCTGGTGTGTAACTAACTGCTTTTCTCTTGCTGCTTTTAAGATTCTCTCTTTGTTTTTAACCTTTGGAGTTTTAATTATGATGTGTCTTGATGTGGGCCTCTTGGGCTCATCTTGTTTGGGTTCTCTCTGAGCTTCTACACTTGTATATATATTTCCTTCACCAGGTTAGGGAGGTTTTCTGTCATTATTTATTTAAATAGGTTTTTAATTCCTTGCTCTCTCTCTTCTCCTCATGGTATCCTTATGATGCGAATGTTTGTACACTTGATGTTATCCCAGAGGTCCCTAAACTATCCACAATTTTTTGGATTCTTTTTGCTGTTTTGTTTCGGTATTTTCTGCTACCTTATGTTCTAAATCACTGATTCAATCCTCTGCTTCATCTAATTTACAGTTGAGTCCCTCTAACATATTCTTCATATCAGTTATGGTAGTCTTTATTTCTAACTGGTTATTTTTTATGTTTTCTATCTTTATTTTTATGTTTCCTATCTCATCTCTTTGTTGAAGTTCACACTGAGATCACTGAACATCCTAATAATCAGTGTTTGGAACTCTTCACCTGGTAGATTGATTGTCCCCATTTTGTTTAGTTCTTTCTCTGGAGCTTTGGTCTGTTCTTTTATTTAGAACATGTTTCTTTGTCTCCCCATTTTAGCTACCTCCCTGTGTTTGTTTCTATGTATCAGGTAAGGCTGCTATGCCTCCCAGTCTTAGTAGAGAGGCCTTATGTAGTAGGTGTCCTACGGGGCCTAGTGGTGCAATCTCGCTGGTCACCAGAGCCAGGTCCTCCAGGTGTGTCCTTTATGTGAGTTGTGTGTGCCCTCCTGTTGTAGTTTATTTAGCCTTGGTTGTTGTTTGCATGTCAATGAAACAAGGTGATTGATTGTGAGGACTGGCTGTGAATATAGTGGAATAGCTGTTGTGTGGGGTCATTCACTTTACCAGGGGTCTGGTGCCTTCCCATTCTCCCCTTTGGATGTGCCATCCTTGTAAATGGCCAGGTAGATCTCTAGCTTGGTCTGAAGCTGGCCTCCTCGTGTGCCAGTACCCAGGGACTCCTGGGAGGAGCAGGGCTGCAGGCCAAGTTCAACCACAGCCTATGCCCTGACCAGGGCCACCTGTCATAAGCCAGAAAGCAATCCACAGATGGCTACCTCCCATGCTGGGCTTGGAGGTACTTCAAGAGGCTGAGCCAAGAATTGTGACTGATTGTCACTAGTGCTGCTCTTGGGGATGCTTAGCAAGACATATGAGACACCTCATAGCCAGATGTTGTTTGTTTGGGTGTTATGAACCTTTGAGAGATTTTAGGAAAGCCCACAGCATAAGCTAAGACAGGCTGTTTTTATGGGGAAAACACTGGCAACAGCTTGGGTGTGCCCAAATTTTGGGTAGAGTGTGGTCTCCAGGAATCACCAAGGCGGGGTGAACAAATGGTGTTAGCCAGGTTGATGGAAGCTCAGATATGGTGGCTGCCTATGTCGACATGACAGGAAGGGTGAGGGCTCAACAAAGAAACAATGTATTCTACCAGCTCCTCTGTCAGGGAAAAAACTGCCCCTCCAGCCCTCACCCTGAAGTTAGACAACTCAGTTTTTCCTTATAGTTCCCTGATGCCTTTTGAGCTTCTGCCTCAGTGCTGGAGCTCAAAGCAAGTGAGTCCATCAGCAAGTAATTCCATGTGTGGGCACTTTAAGACAGTGCCTGGGTATGCAGTTGCCCTTGTTTCACTCAGCCACAATCTCTGCTGTTTTTTACAGCCAGAAGTAATGGGCACTTCTCTTCCCATCACTGGAACCCTATACTGAGGATCCTAGTATAGGGCTGGGACCCCTCGCTCCTCCACGGGGGACCTCCACAGTGAAGATATTTCTCCCAATTTTTAATGGTCA
This sequence comes from Rhinolophus sinicus, assembly GCF_036562045.2. NCBI lineage: Eukaryota > Metazoa > Chordata > Mammalia > Chiroptera > Rhinolophidae > Rhinolophus > Rhinolophus sinicus. Next base: position 113,261,928 of record NC_133756.1, read on the forward strand.
CATGTAGGTGTGTGACCAGCCTGTTTCATGTCTCTACCCCTCCTGCAAGACTCCAGGTGGCTTCTTTGGTATGTCCATAGTTAGAGGGCTTCAGTTCAACTAGACTTTAGGTGATTCTTAATGATGGTTGTTCTGTACTTTACTTGTAATTTTTATGTGGTATGCAAGGAGGTAAGCATGGTGTTTACCTACTCCACCATCTTAACAGGAAAGAGCCCTTAAAATCTTGAATAGTATATATGTATGAGGTATGATCAAACAATACAGTGCATATTTAAATAAATAAACAATACAGTAAAAGACGCATTGCCATTAATATCCCTCAAAATACACCCCCTTGCTTCAAACACACTTATCCCAATGTTCTTGCCACTTTCTGAAACAGTTCTGGAAGTCCTCTTTCATGAGTGTCTTTAGTTGCACTGTCAAGGCTGCTTCAGTGTGCTAATCAATTCAAAACATTTTCCTTTCATGGTCATTTAAGAGCCAGAAGTCATACAGATACAATGGATAAAGTGGATGATGATACACAGTAATATTTTTATTTGACAGAATTTGCAGTATACACGAAGTGATGTGTGACATGGAGCATTGTCATAATGGAGGATGATTTATAGCACACTTTAAAATACACCTTCTCTCAACTGTAGCTCACACCTAACTGATTGCACTGAACAAGTTGAAACTTGTCGCACACTGTTACAAAGGTTTGATGCACCACTTCCCATATTGAAGATCCCTGCCTTTCCAATGGATGGCACAGCAACATTCAATGTATTAAGTGATCACAACAGGAAAGACTCCATATCACACATAGCTTCTGGTACGATGATTTCTGTCAAATAAGAACATTACAGTGTGTCTTCATCCACCTTATTCACTGGATCTGGCACCATGAGACTTCTGGATCTTCCCCAAAGTCAAAATTACCATGAAAGGTAAACATTTTGAATCAATTCAGGACATCGAGGCAGCCACAACAACAAAACTAAAGACACTCACGAAAGAGGACTTCCAGAACTGCTGCAGAAAGTGGCAAGACCTATGGAATAAGGTGTTCAAAGCAAAGTGGAATATTTTGACAGGGATTTGTGGCAATGTGTTTTTTACTGTAATGCATTTTTTTAAATTAAAATTTATTGGGGTGACGCTTATTAATAAATTTATGTAGGTTTCAGGTGTACAATTCTGTAATATATCATCTATATATCTATATTCACCACCCAGAGTCAGTTCTCCTTCCATTACCATATATTTGATCCCTTTTACCCTCATCTACCACCTCCCCCCCCTTACCCTCTGGTGACCACTAAACTATTGTCTGTGTCTATGGAGTTTTTGTTACTTCATTTGTTTGTGTTGTTACTTTGTTGTTTTCAGGTTTATATATCACATATCTGTGAAATCATATGGTTCTTGACTTTTTCTGTCTGCCTTATTTTGCTTAGCAGAATAATCTCAAGATCCATCCATGTTGTTGCAAATGGCATTATTCATCTTTCCTTATGGCAGAATATATTCTATTGTGTATATATACCACATTTTCTTCATACAATCATTTATTGGAGGACACTTTGGTTGTTTCCATGTCTTGGCCACCATAAATAAAGCTTCAGTGAACATAGAAGCACATATATCTTTATAGATAAATGTTTTCAGATATTTTGGGTAGATACCCAGCAGATGGATTGCTGGGTCATATGGTAATTTTATTAATTTTTTGAGGAACCTCCATACTGCCTTCCATAATGGCTGCACTAATCTGTGTATATTTTTTTTAATTTAAAGATTCACCATATTGTTTGATCACACCTTGTACTATGTGGATAAATAAAAGGGAAGGTTACATTTAGAGGCATTTGTCCACATTCAGTGGCAAGATGCCTGGCTAGCAGCTAGTGAGATCATCAGTATGAAAAATGTAGCCAGGATTAGGCTCTTAAGTAGTGTATATTTTTTCTCCCACAAATATTTGAAAATAATGTTAGTGTTAATTTAGTTCATGCAGCTCATACCATTAAAAAAGTAATTGAAAGGCTGAATCTTTTTGTGCATGAAATACCTTTAAAATACATAGAAAAGAAGTGCCGAGTTGTAGGTTTTACCACATACAAATAAAATACACTTACATGCATTTTATTCAATCTGACAATTGCAAAAGGAGTAAAAGAATCTCTGAATTTTGATTAAACTGTAAATGCCTTTGAATTATTATTATGATCAATTGAGATTGTTGACAATGTACTTAATACTAGATAAGACACGAGACATAACTTCTGTCCAGTGGTTTTTAAATCCACATTATGTTAAGTGCATGCTGTGTGAAATGTAATTCATCTCAACTTAACCAAACTTTTTCATTAAAGTTCTATTTAATGTTCTGGTACTGGGCAAAGAGGTGCTTGCACTTTAAAGTAGTCCAGTGTGCTTTCATTAAAGTGTACTGGAAATAAAGCCAGTGTTTTTCCCATATAGGGAAACTATTTTATAGACAACAATGTTAATTCCATATAGTCATTTATGAAAGTATTTGCTTGTAGTAATAAAATAACTACAAATTAAATAAGGATGAGATACTAATACCTACCAGAATATTTAAATATTATAATATATGATAAATATTATCTTTAATAATATAATACATTTCATATATTTATTTTTATGTTTAGCATTTATAAATATTTAATAAAATAAGATTTATTTAATATGAACATTTAATATCTACATATAGTATAAAATACTAAAATACAATAAATATGATAATTTTAAAGTATTCGTGTTTAATATTACCAAGTGATGGTAAAGATGAAGAGCAACTGTAACTCTCTTACTTATCTCATAGACTGTAAAGTGGTGCAGTCAATTTGGAAAATTGTTTGTCATTATTTATTAAAACTGACCAACAATTTTACTTCTAGGTATAGCTCTATCCAATTGAAATGCATACAGATGCCAAAAGTATGTACAAATATGATCACAGCAGCACTATTCCTATTAGCCAAAGAATGAAGCAATCCAATGCCCATAAGTAGTAGAATGGATACTTAGATTATAGTAGATTTATATATTACTTGAATACAGGCAAAAAAATGAATAAACAAAGTATTTTTAAATTCAGTAATAGCAGTGAATGTCACACACATAAAGCTGGAGAATGAAGTGAAACATATAATAATACATCAGTATGATTTAATTTTTGTGAAGTTCAAATACAGGCAAAACTAATGTATGGTTGAGCAATTGTCAAATGTTGGAAGAGAGATTATCTTTGGCCATGGGTTTTGAGTAGCAGGCGGAATACAGAGATGCTTCTGGAAAAAAAATAATAAAAATATATATGTATGTGTGTGTGTGTGTGTGTGTGTGTGTGTGTGTGTGTATATATATATATATGTTATATATAATATATACATATGTTATATATATTATATATGAGGACTGACACTTGATTTCACGAACTCATCCTAGAAATCCCTGGGAGTATCTTTCTTTGTCTAGGTTATATAAAGAAAAAAAGTACAGGGAATAGGGTAGGCATATCAAGAAAATATTATAGATCATCACATAAGCAGAAGTGGTTTTTAAGGTACAAGCAACTCATGTGTCAGAAAATGTAGTCATCCAAGACATTTATAGCTTGTGAAATTATTCATATGCTCATATATATTTATATCATCATATCCATACCCACGCTTTCACACCCCTACACATCCACACTTGCATAGCCACCCACCTTCCCATATATACGAGGTCTGACAATTACGTTCGCAGACTCGTCCTAGAACAAGTCTACACACCTCATTGCTGAATATCATTGCAGTCACCTTGGAAGTTCTCCCCTTGGGAAGCTATGCACCGACACCAGCACCTAGTCCACCCTTCAAAGCATTTTTGGAACTCTTTTTCAGGAATGACCATCAGAGCTGTCATCATATTACCCTTGATGTCCTGAATGTCATCAAAATGTCTTCCTTTCAATGTTTCCTTTATCTTAGGGTAAAGAAAGAAGTTATTGGGGGCCAGAGCAGGTGAGTAGGGAGCGTGTTCCAATACAGTTATTTGTTTACTGGCTAAAAACTCCCTCACAGACAGTGCCATGTGAGCTGGTGCATTGTAGTGATGCAAGAGCCATGAATTGTTAGTGCAAATTTCAGGTCATCTAACTTTTTCACACAGCCTTTTCAGCACTTCCAAATAGTAAACTTGGTTAACTGTTTGTCCAGTTGGTACAAATTCATAATGAATAGTCCCTCTGATATCAAAAAACGTTAGCAACATCTTTGCAACAAGTTCACAAACTTAATTGCCAGACCTCATATTCCCTATGCTGTACTTTACATCCCCATGACACCGACTCATATTTTATTTTTTTACCTATGGATCAGATGTAGCATCATGTTCTGGGGAAAAAAAAGTGTGCGCGCGCGTGTGTGTGTGTGTGTGTGTGTGTGTGTTTTGTTTATACATACAGTTGACCGTTGTTGTCCATGGGGCATTGGATTGATTCCAGGACTCCCCCTGAATACTAAAATCCACAAATGCTCATATCCTTTATATAAAATGGCATAGAACAATGCGTACTGTCAGCCCTCCACAACAGAAGATCAAAATTCCTAACTGAAGATCAAAAATACTGTTTTTGATCAGAGGTTGGTTAATTCTGCAGATGCAAAACTCAGTATACAGAGGGACAACTATATATATATATATATATATATATATATATATAGCCAATGATATTTTAATGACTATGTATGGTATCATATGGGGACTAGACTTATCGGGATGATCACTTTGTAAGTTAGATAAATATGTAATCACTATGTTGTACACCTGTAACTAATATAATATTGGATGTCAACTGTAATTGGAGAAAAAGATAAAATGTAGACACAGACACAATCAGAGTAGAGTTGGAAGAGGCTATGACTCATATACCTTAGGAGTTTTTAGGAGGCTATAAACTCAGATACCAGTTTATTTATTCTACTTTTCACGCATTCATTTATTCACTCACGATTCATTTAATAAATGAATCTGTCAATTAATTAAATATTTTATTGTTTCTACTATGTAACAAGCATGGTGCTGGGATAAGTGATGAATCAAACAGGCAAGAGTCTGTTCTCATGAACTTTACTTACAGTATGTTGAGAAAGAAATACAATAAAATCATAAATTAAAAAATCAAGAAAAATCACATTATTTATGATGCTAAAAATCAAAATAGAATGATGAAATAAAGTGTAATTAGGTAAGATCAATTGACAAAAGAGTATTTTGAAGAGATGGCATCTAACCTAATATCCCAAGGATGAGAATGAACCAGTCCAGAAAAGAAAAGTATAAACAATTAAGGGTGATAAAGTGTACTTTCTATGAAACAACTAGAAAGCAGTGTGGCTGATACGTAATGAGTGAAGGAGAAGATGGTAGGAGATATATTTGGAAATGTAAACAGCTTATGCCTGGCCTCCCAAAGGCCCCACCACATAATACCATTACCTATGGGGTTAGGTTGCAAAGCATGAATTTTGGGAGGACATGAACATTTAGACCACAGCAACAACAAAGCTACTTCTGGGCTATATCAGCTGATAAACTGTGACTTTTATTTCTTCCCTGGTTGTGCTAGACTCACTCACTGGATAGATGTGACTAAGCAGGCATCACTTATTCCAGCTCTGAATTAATAAAGTTAAAGCAATGTTTCTCAACCTTGACGGTTCATTTAGAATCTCCTGGGGAGCTTTAAAAAAACCCAGCTGCCCAGGTCTTACTCAAAACCAGTGAAATCATAATCCCTGGAATTGGGCACAGCATTTATATTTTTTTTATTTCCGCAAGTGATTCCCATGTGTAGCCAAGGTTGAGAACCACTGAATTAAAGGTTGATGACCTTCTCAAGGCTGTTGAGAAGGTTCAGTTAGATCATCTGTATATTTCTAAGTATTGGCTCTTTTAAGCATAACACTACTATCAACATACTGTAATAAGAATATTCTGTAGCTCTTGAAGGATTTTCTATTTTTTATGCCAGACCACACCTACATGAATGGACCACAATTAAAAAGCCTGCCCTGGTAGATTCACTATAGATCATGCTTCAAAGCTCAATTCTCCTAAAAATGATTTCCCAGATTTCTACTCCAAGGTGAAAAAAGAAAATGAAGGTTTTTTTCTCACAAATGACAGCTAAGGAAATTTCCAATGTCAACCTCACACTGAACTTTTAAGAATAATATGTTGGTGGAAGTAAAAAAAGTAGCTGAAACTTCAGCTCAAAGGGACTGAGTCAGGATGAATAAGAATGGGACCATTATCACTAGAGTTATGACAAAATTCCTGAGAATTAGGTGTCAGTTGAGTAATTTCATTTTTACTTCATATTCAAATACCTTGTTCTCTTTTGAAAACTATGCAATGTGGTTAAAGGGCATTTTAACTTTAATTGTAATTCAGAAACTTAAAATCCCTTTACATTCATTTATTAAATCAATAACCCACCTTAATACTCCTTTTACTAGTAGATTTGGTGATAACAATGGAACAGAGAGAGAAGGGCACCCATGGAAAATAAAAAGAGAACTAGAATCCTGAAATGTCATTCACTTATTTCTCTTACAAGGTTAGGGGGGGGAAAAAAAGTTAAACAAGGGGTACAAATATATAGATAGAGAAGTTTTGCATTGAGATTTGACAGGGTAATTTGTACAGCTTTCTATAGAGTTTAGATAAAGACAGATAACCAACATTGTAGACTGAGTCACAACCATCCAGAAATTGGCCCATCATTTCTTGTGAGGATAAAATGTTTGAGGCATTTTATGAACATGAGGACATTTCGTCCAAATTCCTCTCCCATTTTACAGGATAGAAAAGGAAAGAGAATGACTAAGCTTTCTTTTGTTCAGCGCTAGCACAGAGATGATGGGGGACACTGAAAGTAGGAGTAGAGAGGTAACTCTGAGCCATAGGAACCTGAGGTCCAAGGAGATAAAAACAGAAGTCTTTCTATAGCAACTAGTATATAGGAAATCCTAACTATGCGTTGGGTACTGAGGAGCAAAGTGTGAATAAGACAAAGAAGGTCTTTGTCTTCGCAGAATGTATAATCTAGTAGGGAATAAACCATCAAATGATAAATACAAAGAAATATGAGGTACTGCAGACTGTTGTGGTGCACACACCTAATCCAGAAGGTCAGAGCAGGCTTCACAGGAAAGAGAGTGTTTAAGATGATATCTGAGAAGCAAAAAATAAGTACTTATCCAGAAGAGGAAGAAAGTAGAGAGGCATGTTTCAGATAAAGGGAAAAGAATGTATGAAGACTTGGTGATGAGAGAACACAGGCACAGTTGAGAGACAAACAATTTTTGGAATACCTGGAGTAGGACTGAAAGAAAAAGAAAGGGAGGTTGTTTCAAGACATACTGCAGAAGTAAAATTGAAAGAAGACTCTACAATACTTTGTTAAGGAGTTTATGTTCGACCCCAAGGGCAGTGGGATCCATTGAATGATTTTAAAAGGGAAAGTGACATAATCAGATTTGTATTCCAGAAAAAATTATTCTGATTGTCATGTGCAGAAAGAATTAGAGAGAGTGGGATGTGAAAGTGGACTGAGATGAGACATGTCTTGAAGAGTCTGGGGAAGAGATGATAGTGACTTAAATCAGAATGGAGAAAGATGGACAGATATGAAGGATAGTTTAGAGGTGGCATTGATGACCCAATGATTAATTGTATGTGTAGAGAAAGGAAGAAGTAAAGAAGGACTCCTAAGTATCTGACTAGAGGAACTGAGGTGCCCTGGTTATCAGGTTTAGACAGGAAGACTAATTCCAGGACCCACAACTACTGTGCTGAGTTTATAGAGAATTTCTCTCTGATTTAGGAAACAATTGAAAAACAAGATGATTCTTTTTGATACTCTGCCTTTTTCCTACCCACATTCAAGAACACAGTGAAAAAGCCTGCCCTGGTAGATCCACTGTAGGGTTGTGTGGACTCAATGGAATAGTATATATGGAGCGTGGTTCACACATAGCCTTCTCTCAATGTCCTCTTATGGTGGAAGTGGCCAGAGAGCTCTTTGGAGTCCCTTTTAAAAGAGCACTAATCCTATTCATGAGGACTCCACTTTCATAACACAATCACCTCCCAAAAGCTCACCTCCAAATGTTATCACTTTAAAGATTAGGTTTTAATTCATAAATGTTGGTGGAGGGGTGACACAAACACTCAATGTATATCACCATTCAAGAGCAAAGAACTGAAGATCAGCTTATGATTTGACTCTAGTTCCAGATTAAAAAAAAAAAAAATGTTATGAACTTAAAAAAAGTTGTAGCCTGGTAAATTTGTGGGTGTGGAGGAGATCAGGAATGTTCACATCAACCCTAGTCGGTATTGAGTTATGAGCAGCAAAATCAATTTCAGACACCAATGGCCAGTGGGACAAGGCATGCTCAGGAATAACTTAGACACTAGGTAAGGCTGATCTTGCAGGCTAAAGGTCTTAAGTTTCTGCAAGATATTAGAGCAGGGAATAATTGAGCACACAAACAAGGTCACACAAATCAATTTAAGATCCTAGCAAATGCAGACGATGTAGAACAAGAAGAGTATAAAATATTTCTAGAAGCTTGGTAACGCTCACTAATGTACCAGGTAAAGCTAATGGCTGTGGAATTTATGCTAGATGCTCATCTGAGAAATTACAATGTCAAGTTCAATCCTAGCACCTTTACCAATAAAGACAAGGTAAAAAAAAAGAATTGTACAGGATGTCTCTCACAAAAGTTTTGGGGCTTGATTTTGTAAGCTACCTAAGAATATTTTCACTATTTGAAGTAAGCAGCACTGTGTTTATAGAAAACGCTGTTTGGTGTATCTTGGCATGGCAAATGAACTGCAAGAATAAAAAACGTTGGTACTGGGGAAGTATCTGTTTTCTAAATGCAGTCTACTTCTGTGTTCAAAAATGTTTTAGAGCATTCACATACTAATTCAGCAAATGGTTAATGCTCACTCTGTGTTGGCAAACAGGACAGGCATGATAAGCAGTAACAGTATTTGGCCTAAAAGAGCTCAGATGTTCTGTTAGGAACAATAACAACAAAATGAGAGCGGTAACTGGGAGGAAAATTAGCAACACACTCTGATATCTAAGGCACCCAGTGATAGAGAGCAACAGGTTTAGAAAAGAAGATGAATTTGGTGTTCATGGGAAAACACTGGGGCATACTGTAAAAGGCCTTTTTGGCCTTGTTAAGGAGTTTAAACATTACAGAAAATGAGAAATAATTAATGGGACATAAATGACTGGTGCATTTTGGTAAGATAGCTGGTGATTTTGAGGAGGTGTGACCAGAGGGTAGAGACAATGCTGGAAGAGATGGGTTAGAAATTGTCAGAAAAGTCAGCTAAGAGAAGATAAGTGTCTAAATCTAGGCAGAAGCAGTAACCCAGACAGAACGCAGGCTGGAAGACTATTGCTGATACAGAATTGACAGATATGAATTATAAATATTTATTTAATCCACAATCCCTCATAATCCATAAGAACGGATTCAGTATCTTGACCTGAAAGACGAAAGTTCCATTAAGAACTTGTGTTATATTTGATTAAGGAGGCCAAGACTTTTGATGTCTGGTGTTTTACTTAGGAGTTTCACATCCCTATTTGGTGCAACTCCCCCAATTTTTTGTCTGTGTTGTGTAAAAGGAGATTCTACATATTAGCAATAAATAAATGCATACATAAATAAATAAAAGTGGATGGAGTTATTTTATAAAGTAGGTGAACAATTCAGAACAACTAAAAGAATGAGGCTTATAGACCTAGAGCAGCAGGGGTTTACAAATGAAAATTCATGGTAGACAAGCTGAGTTCCTTCCTTTGATAAATTCTCAAAATTAATGGATAGAAGAGAAAATGTGATACATTTAGACATTAGCAAAACATCTGATACTATGTCTGATGATATTTTACTTGCAAATTTGTTTTAAATGAGCTTAGATGACAAGAAAATCAGTCAGATTAGAACTGAGGAAAGGCTTATAAACAGAAAGTAACAAATGCTGGGTCTGGTCTTATTTAACATTTTTATTAAAGATCTGGAATGGGGGAGTAAATGGCATATTAATAGAAATGCCAAATGACACCAAATATACAGGATTACAAAGTGTGCCCATTCAAACTGGGAGGAGAAGGAACATTTATCTAAATATAATAAGGATTTAAATATGAGAAGAGAAGAAAGAAAAATAAGACACAACTTTTCTTTCAATAATCAGTCACAGAAACATGTAAACTGGGGAAAATGGCAAGGGTAGTGGATGAAATATTAGGAAACATGAGTTTAAGTTCCAATTTCAATAATTAGGTATATGACCTTATATAAGTGGTTGAACTCCTGTGTAACACCTGTTTCCCCACGATTAATGTTCAGAGATTATACAAGTAAGTCTCCATAGTTCCTTCCATCCCTAAAATTCTCTTCAGTTTCCCTATCTTTTCTCCTTTCCTGTAAGTTTTTAGGGCTATCATGCTTATACTGAAGACTTGCTTATAAAAAGTTTTCTGAGGTTTCCCTGTCCAACTGTGGTCATTAACATTTTTAAGATGATGCAGTGTATCTCTGTAGAGCCACACAATGTCCTACTTTATCACTTTCCATCAGGAAGTGACTCGCTGAAAGGCTTCCTACTGTCTTTCACCTGCTGATCTAACCATCACAAACACCATTGGTTGGAATTAGAAATGAACATTGCACAGTATACTGTTCTAAAGGAGTAGAGGGGATGTGATCTTATAGTGTGGGGGAGTTACAAATTAAAGATTGTTTATAATATCACACCCTTTACAGTTCAGGACTCTGTTAGTCATGTAATAACGTAAAGTATGACACACTGCTTTGAATGCATTTGTGTTTATTTGGTTCTGTTTACTTGTCAAAGGATATTCATATATAGATGTGTTGCTATCTATAGTAATCGTGGGAAGAAGGCAAAGTGGGTAATACTATCTTAATTCTGTATCCAAGAAAACTCATACAATGGTTAATGACTTGACCAGGGTTATAAATATAGTGAACAATCAAAACCTTGACTAGGACTTTTGCTAATCTAGTAGTGTTTTTATTCTATTTTGTCATGTTGCACCTTCATTTAAAATATTTCACATGATTTTATAAAGTGATGTTTCTAGGACCTCGGTGACATGACCAAGTACAAGAAAATGGTTTATTTCAAGTGCTGAAATGATAAGCGGCTTGCAGATCAGTTACAATTAATACATTAGGAGTAGGAGTATTCAGAGGATGTATTGCTCCTTATATGAAAGCTAATGAGGAATTCCAATGCAACTCTACATAGACAACAGGGATTGTTCGTGAAATGCACAAATAATTGGGGCATTTCATAAAAACAGAACTCTGACGGAGTCCTATTGCCTCCACGCTACCATGGCTTTCAAAACCCACTCTTTTTCCCCACTATTCAGACTCATGCACTCTTTACCCCCTTTGAGTGAATCACCTTTTTAGAAATGATATGGAGATGGAAGCTCCTTGACAGACCAGCTCCTTCCTCTGTCTTCACAACTAAAGACGCATATCGGACACAGAGAAGACACTCGATAAATATATGTTAAATGAATAAATGTCTATGCTACCTCTTACATGAAGTCTCCATTTAGTTCTCTCATAAAATTTGCTATGGTCGCAAATGTAATTCATACAAAATGTTTCTTTACATTTCAAAAATATGTCTTTATTGCCATTTAAATTTTGAGGTTTTCTATGTCACTGTATTTTTATTTTTAAAAGCAATACTTCCCTCATAGGCCTGTTGTGTATTATGTGAAACGACCATAGTGATTGATACATAGTAGGCTGGTAATACTTTTTAGTTCTTTTCACTTATTTTCCATTGCCAAAGTGAATAATTGATTATAATCCAAGCAATATGGTTCTGAAACCATAAAAATGTTCCTAACATTTACTATTTTATTATGTTATTATTAAAACCGGAATAAAAATTCTGAGCTCCTATGGATTTTAAACCTCATTGAGGATTATAAACTTACTTTGAAAATAGGTTATTGGATAATGAGTCTTCCCTAACATAACTCTTTATGACATACACTGAGGCCTTAAGAAGCAAAATATATTTGAAGAATTGTGTAATTAAAATTTGTTTTGAAGACATTCCTTTCCTATTGTCTTGGTCTTGACCCTCTGTATTTGTCTTTCAACTATAAAAACCTTAGAGTTATAATCTTACGTACATTTTGACTGGACTAGTGCAGCGAAAGAGGCTAAGTATGAACTAGAATGGAGATTCTTCTATTGTAAAATCTACAGTAAAGCTTCCATGACTTTTTAGAGTGTTTTATTTACAATAGGTTTTCTATAAAGATAGCTCCTTGAAGCCTTCAGTTTTAAGAGTTTCTTTTTGGGTTTAGAAGCCTGTAAACCCTGCTGAGTTCCTCACATTATTGAACCCACTACTTTCTTTTTTTTTCCCCACATCTGGCTTTGGCAATGGGGACTCTTAGTTCAGGTACAGCATAGTTCAGAACACAAGAGATCAAAGTGCAATACAAGCAGCCTTAGCTGACCATAGCTATTAAGGATAACCTAGAATAATTTGACAATGGATAAAACAGCTAACCAGAGCAAGGATCAAGTAGCCAGATCACTACAGAGAAGTAGAAAAATGGTAGTGGTATACATTGAGTTTTGAAAATGTCCCCAACAAGAGGGGAAGTATGGATTTTTGACCGAAGTCATCAGTACTATACTTTAGTCAGTTCTTACCTTTCCCAGTAACATCTGTCTCCTTTCCCCACAGTTCCTACACCTCTTTTCCATCTCCATCAGATGTATCTAATAACCCTGTAATACCCCCACCTCCAACATCATGTCTACTCAGTTTCTGAGTTAAACTTGACACATGATCATGATAAGAAAGTGAATGTAATTGGGAGTTAATAGAATTTACCATTACTGACTAGCTTTTATAAATTGAATTTATTGGGGGGGCATTGGTTAATAAAATTATATAGGTTTTAAGTGTGTAATTCTATAGTACATCATCTATAAATTGCATTATGTGTTGTTCACTATCCAAAATCAAATCTCCTTCCATCACCATATATTTCATTATCCTCTTCTACCTCCCCTCCTCCCCCTTTCGTGGTTGCCCTCAGTATCCATTAAACTGTTGTCTGTGTCTGTGAGTTTTGGGTTGATTGTCTTGTTTGTTTGTTGCTTTCAGTTTTGTATGCCACTTATGAGTGAAGCCATATGGTTCTCAACTTTTTCTGTCTGACTTATTTCACTTAACAAGATAATCTCAAGATCCATCCATGTTGTTGCAAATGACAGTATTTCATCTTGTCTAGTGGTCGAGTGATAGATAGTCCTTGTACACATGTACTGCATCGTCTTTATCCAATCATCTATCAAAAGACGCTTTGGCTGTTTCCATGTTTTGGCCACAGTGAATAAAGCTTTGATGAATACAGGGATACCTATATCTTTAAGGTAAATGTTTTCAGGTTTTGGGGATGGATATGCTGAAGATGGACTGCTGGGTTGTATGGTAATTCTATTCTTAATTTTTGGGAAGAACCTCCATACTTTTTTCCATAGTGGCTGTACCAATTTACATTCCAATCACCAGTGTAGGAGTGTTCCTTACCTCTCCAACACTTGTTATTTCTTGTCTTGTTGATCATAGCCATTCTAACAGGTGTGAAATGCTTTCTCATTGTGGTTTTGATATGCTTTTCCCTAATAGCTAGTGAAGTTAAGCATCTTTTCATATATATGTTGGCTGTTTGTATGTCTTCTTGGGAGAAGTGTCAGTTTCAGGTCCTCTGCCCATTTTCTAATTAGATTGCATATTTTTGTTATTGTTGTTGTTATTGAGTTGTATGAGTTCTTTACATATTTTGACTATTAGACAGTTATTGGAGGTATTGTTTGCAAATATCTTCTCCCATTCTTTGGTTACCTCTTTGTTTTGTTGCTGGTTTCTTTTGCTGCGCTTAAGCTTTTAAGCTTTATATGAGGTCTGACAATAAAGTTCATGAACTTGTTGTAACAATGTTGCTAACCTTTTTTGATATCAGAGGGATTATTCATTATGAATTTGTACCAACTGGACAAACAGTTAACCAAGTTTACTATTTGGAAGTGCTGAAAATGTTGTGTGAAAAACTTAGATGACCTGAAATTTTTGCCAACAATTCATGGCTCTTGCCTCATGACAATGTACCTGCTCCCATGGTACTGTCTGTGAGTGAGTTTTTAGCCAGTAAACAAATAATTGTATTGGAACACCTTTTGTACTCGGTCAGGCCCCAATGACTTCTTTCTTTACCCAAGGTAAAGGAAATATTGAAAGGGAGACATTTTGATGACATTCAGGACATCAACAATAATATGATGACAGCTCTGATGGCCATTCCAGAAAGAGTTCCAAACTTGCTTTGAAGGGTGGACTAGGTGCTGGCATCATGTATAGCTTCCCAAGGGGAGTACTTCAAAGGTAACCGTAGTCAGCAATGAGGTATGTAGCACTTTTTCTAGAATGTATTCACTAACTTAATTGTCAGACCTCATAGAGTAGTCCCATTCATTTTTCTTTTTATTATATTTATTGGGGTGAGAGTGGTTAGTAAAATTATATAGGTTTCAAGTGCACAATTCTATAATACATAACCTATATATTGCATTATGTGTTTGTCTTCAAGAGTCAGTTCTTCTTCCAACACCATGTGTTGGACCACATTTATCCTCTTCTACCAACACTTTCCCCTTTACCCATGGTAACCACTGAACTGTTATCTGTGTCTATGAGTTTTGTTTGTTTGTTTTGTTCATTTATTGCTTTCAGTTTTATATCCCACAAATGAGTGAAATCATGTGGTATGCCATGTTCATTGCAGCATTATTCATGGTGGTCCAAACATGGAAACAACCTAAGTGTTCTTCTATAGGTGATTGGATAAGGAAGATGTGGTACATATATACAATGGAATATTACTCAGCCCTGAAAAAAGATGAAATACTCACATTTGTGACAACATGGATGGATCATGAGATTATCATGCTAAGTGAAATAAGTCAGATAGAAAAAGTCAGAACCATATAATTTAATTCATATGTGGGCCATTCATTTATTTTTGCTTGTTCTTCCCTTGTCTTTGAGGTAAAATTTATAAAATCCTCTCTAAGACCAAGGTCCCTAAGTTTAATACCTATATTTTCTTATATGCATTTTATTGTTTCAGGTCTTATATTTAGGTTTTTGATCCATTTTGATTTAATTTGGTATATGTTAACACACATAAACGAAATAAGGATAAAATGATATGATTATATCATTAAATGTAAAAAAAAGCATTTGACATGGTACAACATCCATTTATGATTAAAACACGTAATAAAATGGGTATAAAAGTATCTAAACATAATGAAGACCATGCATGACAAACCCTCAGCTAATATGCTTAATGGTGAAAAACTGAAGACTTTTCCTCTAAGATCAGGAAAAAGACACAGATGCCCTCTGTCACCACTGTCATTTAACACAGTATTAGAAGGCCTAGTCAGAGCAGTCAGGCAAGAGAATTAAATAAACGGCATCCAAATTGGGAATGAAAAAGTTAAATTGTCACTTTTTGCATATGACATAATTCTTTATATAGAAAACCATAAAGGTTTCACCAAAAAAACTTAAAAGTAATACACAAATATAGTAAAGTTACAGGATACAAAATTAATGTACAAAAATCCATTTCCTTCTTATATACTAAACAAAATTTCAGAAAAAGAAGTGAAAAATAACTCCTTTTGCAATAGCAACAAAAATAATAAAATACTTAGGAATAAACTTAACAAAGGATGTGAAGGATCTATACACTGAAAACCTTAAAACATTATTAAAAGAAATTGAAGAAGACACAAAGAAATGGAAAGGTATTCTGAGTTCATGGATTGGAAGAATCAGCATGGTTAAAATGGCCGTATTACCCAAAGCAATATACAGATTTAATGCAATTCCCATAAAAATCCCAGTGGCATTTTTTCAA
The DNA here is from genome assembly GCF_036562045.2 of Rhinolophus sinicus. Classification (NCBI taxonomy): domain Eukaryota; kingdom Metazoa; phylum Chordata; class Mammalia; order Chiroptera; family Rhinolophidae; genus Rhinolophus; species Rhinolophus sinicus. The sequence continues at coordinate 113,278,039 of NC_133756.1, forward strand.
GAAATAGAACAAAAATCATCAGGTTTGTATGGAATGACAAAAGACACTGAACAGCCAAAGCAATCCTGAGAAAAAAGAACAAGTCTGGAGGTTTCACACTCCCTGATTTCAGCGGTACTACAAAGCAGCAATAATTAAAACAACATGGTTTGGCAGAAAAACAGACACACAGAGCAATTAAACAGAACTGAGAACCCAGAAATAAACCTACATATATATGGCATATAATTTTTGACAAAGGAGCCAAAAATATACAATGGAGAAAAGAAAGCCTGTTCAATAATTGGTGGAGGGAAATTGGAAAGCCACGTGCAAAAGACTGAATCAAGACAGCATCTACTTGCTTTTGTATAAACAGTTGATGTTTTCTCACTTTTAAATAGTGTTCTATACATACCTCAAGTCCACCTTCAGCATCATTTGTTCCTGAGAAATTGGTAATCTTAAACCTCCAACATGTCTGAGGTATTCTTTGAGTCTTGTCATTTTTCTACCCGCATTGATAATCCAAATGATTTGCTGTTATGATTCCTCTATTATTTTAATGTTAGTATTTTACCTCCCAGTATCCATTTAGCTTGTTCAATCGACAATCCAGTACCAACTTTTTGTCCATATCTGGATTTTTCCTTCTTCATGAAATGACTTCTAATGTTTGTCCCTGGCTGCATAGTCTGTTATTACAGGAAAGAGTTACTTTGAACTAAACTCATAAGTCCATTGCAGTCCCATAGCCTCCACATCTATGCATATTCACAGACAAGCTCAGAGAGATTCCCACTCCAATATGAAATTATATTTTATCTCGTAGTGTATTTTGTTATAGTGATTATTTGTTTACCACTTAATTTTTCTAATGATGCATGGAAATTAAAGATAATAACTAAAGAGGTACAAAACATTTTGCTTTCTAGTTATTTATATATAGTATATTTCCAAATATCCCTGCTGTCGATAGTTAATCCACTCATTATTTTTTATTCATCCAAGTCTATGATTTACTCACCATCATAATATTATTAGTTTTAATCAATTGTGAAATGTCTAGAACTTAGCCATAAAAGAAAAAAGAATTACCCATTAATTGACTTTAGATTCAATGTCTGCCATAGGTATCTATGGGTAAAGTGCCCTTCCATAGCCCATCACCTTCAGGAAAGGTCTTTCATATCTATACTTAGATACGGTTCTGATTCTAATCAGCAGATTCTATTATAGGCCTTTAGGTTTTTTTTTTTAACAAAAGTGTGAGAGAAATAGAGAAGAAAAAAATGCTGATGAAGGCCATAAAAATAAATGAGGCTTATTGCTTCTTGACATCTTTAGCACTTTCTGTGGCTTCCTGAGTGAGCAGCAGTGGCAGACAATAGCTAAAAGACTGTATGTAAGATAATGAGAAAAATAAATGCATCCTCAGGTGCAGCCAACAGGAACTGCTGTTAACATTCATTATCCAGGGTCTTGAATGCTCCCAAGATGATGTTATTAATTTGCAGAATGAGCTAAGAGGTGTGAAAGAAAGCTGATGTTTGCTTATAACCTTCTTGACCATCACTTTGAATATTAACCAAGGAGGTCAAATGTATTATTACTCTGATACTGTATTTCTTTTTATGGCCAGGATGCCAGCAGGCAATATTGTGTCAGCATATAACCTCATAACCATGGGAGAAAAAGGAATGAAAACCATACATGGGTATATACTTGTGTCCAACTTCAGCCAACAATTCTGGTCAATGTTTAATGTGTAATTTATATATAACTTTAATAGGCTATAGCATCCCCTTTAGTTTTGCAGGTCCTCAAATTAACTACATATTAACTACATTCTTATTTCAAGTGCCTTAGAAAAATGATTTGATTGTGCTGATTGAAACACAAGATTAGCTATGTCGTTCAAAGCCTTACCAAAAACAAAACAAAATCTAAAACTAAAAACAAAAACTCTTTTACAATAGTTTCTCTAGGTCTCGATACATCTTTAAGATTTCAAAATCTGTCCTTCCAGTCCCCGTGTTGCATCCTACATCACATAATCATTTAAGACAAGACCATATTTGCCTAATTAAAACTTTCTTCTGACATAACACATCATAATTCACATTTCACATATCTTGAGTTACTCCCATTTGTGTTTCATGAATTGCTTACACAGCATTTTAGATGTCAGATATGAAATACTACAATCCTGTCACAGGGCAATTAAACCCACTTATCTGGGTAAAATAGAATGATAAGTCCGAGACTACTGATAAATATAGACTACTGATTTTGAAAAACATTTCTGAATGTGTGGTCTGAATACCCCTGGAGGTTTCCAAGACACTTTCAGGGGATCCATGAGCTTCAAAACTATCTTCATGCAAAACAAGCACTCTACCACTGAGCTACATTTTTCTGGGCAATATATAGATGAAGTATTATAGAATTGTACACTTGAAACCTTATAATTTTATTAACCAATAAATTTAATTAAAAAACTATATTCATAATAATACTAAGATAAGATTTGCCTTTTTTCACTCCCATTCTCCATGAGTACACAGTGGAAATTTTCCTGGTCCTACATGACAATAATATTGCAAAAGATTAAATATGGAATCAGATATGGGGATTTATCTATGTTTTTTGAAGGTACATATTAAAGAAATTTGCAAAAATGTAAATCAATTCCACTCACCATATTGTTTATATTTTTGAAATATAGTTATTTTTCATAAAATATGTTGTTTATGTAAGCATGTAATTATTATTATGTTTAATTATTTTTGAATCAATATTTTATAAATATATAGGTTTTCAATTACATTAGATATCAATAAATACAAACCATGCTCTTTGGAATCCTCAATTATTTTAAATTTGTAAATTGTACCAACTTCAAAAGGTTGAAAACCACTGGTTTAGATCAAAACCACAAAAAAGCCAATGTACAGTTGCCGTCATTCAGCTTCCGGGAAATGTTGCCCTTCAAGCAGGTTCTGTTGTGAACATAGAAAAAGGAAGATAATGTTTTGTCATTCATGCTAAATACTAGGACCCTTTATTTTGTTTCTGATTCGACATTGCTCATTTTAATTCTTATCAACACCAACTCCTTTATAAATTACTTCATGTCCAAACTTTGAATGTACTGTAGGTTGCTTAAAAGCTGTAGGTTTATTATTTAGGATTTCAACTACTGTACTTGTGAGTAACTTCACAGTTTCATTGCAGATGATAGTTTGTAAAAATTAATAATCCACATATCACAGGAAAAAAGAAAAAAACAATCCATTGAATATCATATAGACTACTGACTTTGAATTAAAATACAGATTGAATATTCATTGTTTTCTTGTTTTGAGAATTGAAGAAGTCCCTTGATAGTTCAGAGCTCCATTTTTTTGTTATCATCATAATATTGTTAATAATAATAATAATAAGCCCTTCCCTTCTCTATTTACTTAAGTAACTGCTAATGGTTCAAATCATAAATGTGAAGGCTTTGCATATAAAAATGATGTTTTGAGTGATGGGAAGAATGCTACTTAGATTCTAACAAATAAAAAGATATTTACCTTTGTCCTCATCTTAGAAAAGTGAAAGGTACAGTATAAGTTCCCAAACGTTTATTCCATTTGTGGAATTGGTAGCTAGAAACCATATAAAGTGGATGGACCCAGATAAAGAGGCACAAAGCTTGGACTTGAACTTGGCCCTGCCTCACCCAATGGTTGCGTAAGACTCAAATCCTTCCTTGAGTGTCTCATTCCCTAGGTCTGTCCTTCAAGAAAGAGGATCACATGATGGATACAACCCTCATTCTCTTATTCCCTTCATAATTCTTCATTTAATTAAAATCTCTGTAGATATTCCTAGTGATTTTATCTTTCTCAAATTGGCCAAAACATTATATTCACTGGGAAATTGTCCTGATCCTCACACCAAACTACTTGTTTGTTATGTGCTGTACAGGGCAGAATTCATCCCTTTGGTTTTAAGAGACCTGTAAATGCTCATTTGAAGCATCATTTTCCAAAGGGCAGCCTTGGCTGTTTAGAATACATTACACAGAATTGCTACTTCCTGCATTTTTGCTGGGTGGAGAAACAGGCAAAAGATAATTTTCCCAGTCTAAGCCTACTATTCTATTTCTGTTGTAACTATTGAATTTCAGTAGATTTAATTCTTGTTAAAGGCTGAGTTCCGGTAGACTGTGGAGTCTTACAAAGGAAAGAACTGAAATCCTTAGGTATTTCATGTGAGTTTTTATCTCTCTCTCTCTCTCTCTCTCTCTCTCTCTCTCTCTCTCTCTCCCTACCTATCTATGTATCGTCTGTTTTTCTCCTTAGAAATAAAAAAGAGAACACCATTTATTGTTCAATTAATTTTCAGTCTAGTGTTAATTGAATTCCAATTAAATGGTATGGCCTAGGATTCTGAAGTTTCAAGTTTCAGGATGGCATTCCTTTCCAGAGAACAAATTAGTCAAACAGCTTTGCTATACATAAAATGCAAACAAAAACTCTTGCGAATATATAATACCTAGTGTGTTACTTATACTCTCAGAGGCAAAACGATCCTCAGTTGCCTGCAGCAATATTGTACATTTTGACTTGCCTTCATTCCCTCTTTCAGTCTTTCAGTCCTTCATTTTAGTTCTTGAGGCCACTTCCCAAAATAAACACCTACCTACATAGACAGTCTTAAGTAAGCTCTACTTTTTGGGGGTATCAAGGCTAAGTCATGAATTTAGATGCACCAGTTTCTAAAACCTTTTCTCTGACCATACTGCCCTGTGAAATGCACTGCCTACAGTAGGAAGAAACTAAGTTAATCTCAGGACTGTCATCTACTTCTCGTCGTCCTAATGTAGTAACTGGAAGCAGAGACCCAACTTTACCTGTCGTTAACCTCCAGAGACCCCCAGCCCTGGTTCCAACTTTTGCTTCTAAATTCTAACTTTTTTATGCCTGCAGAATGTTAAATCAAACTTAAGAAGTGCCGGGTGGTGCTCTTAGCCAGTATATCTCCTTGTATCCACTTTTTGATTTAATAACTTGGTCCCCTATGAGACCAAGGTAAGTATATTGCATTATATTGCAAATATACTGGCAGGGAGTCAAAGAAATTATAGTAGAGGTACTTAATATTGCTGCTGTGAGAATTCATTCAGTTAACGGCAGGCAGCAAGAAGTGGGCCAGAAAGGTACTAAATGCCTTCTATAAACTTGTAAACATCGCTAGAGATTACTTAAGGTCTAACTTGTGAGTGCAAGGGGGTATGGGATTGAACTGCCCCATCCCAGAGTTGTTCCATTACCAGAAGCCTCATATATTGGAGTTAATTACAAGGTTAATTGTGAGCAAAAGAAAAGAAAGAAGGGTTCTAATTAAAAATTTTAGAAATCTTTGACATAGGTGAAACCTCACCGTGCTTAGAATCAAGCAGTACTGTTGTGGGATCTGAGGGAAATTACATACCTTCACTGAATATCAGTAATAGTAACTGCATTTATGGAATTTTATAAGGATAGCATTTAGTCAGTCAAGAAATATATATACAGATTGGTGCCAAGCACTATGCTAAGTGCTGGATAAAATACTACATCCATTGATTTGACACATTTGTGGCTCAATAAATACTAGTCATTATGATATTATTCATTTAATTTGTTCATTAATTTACAAGGTCTAAAGCTTTTAATTTGAGTAGCACACAAATTAGTTAGAAAAGCTTATCTTCCTTGTATTTTACTTACTTCTCATTCCTTCAGTTCACACATCATTTATTCTTTTCTCTATACATTCAGCTCATGCACATATGTTTAGTATCTACTATTTTTCAGGCAATGTACTGAGTCCTGGAAATATAAGAATGAGCAAGATAAGCATGGCCCATCCTTGAGAATGTAGAGTTTTTGTGAGTGCTATACCCATGCAAAGACTCTGTTATAATTCAATATGTTAAACAGAAGGTACCTGGGGCACAGAGGAGGGCATGCTTAATATAGAGAGCTAGGAATGCCCCTGGAGGACTGAAGGCTAAAGACCATTGGGGAAAGGATAATTAATTTCATACAGAAGAAGACAGGCAAAGCTTAGAAGTTAGTGACAAAGAGATCTATACAGATGAGATGTTGGAGAGGATAAACAGATTTGAGGGCTAATAAATCATTCTCAGGAGTCTTAAGGGAATTGAGAAACTAGTGAAGATTTTCAAAGCAGGGAAGTGACATGGAAAGTTTGCATTTTACAAAGATTACTGGCTGTGATGTAGAGAAAGGATTGGATGTAAGAAAGAATGGCTGTAGGAAGCATTTTTGTAAATCCAGTTAAGAGATTAGGAAACTGGTATGTAATGGAGAAAAGTGGAAGGATTAAAAATATATTAAGGCTGTCTAAGATGAAATAAATATTAAAATGCGTCAATTTAAAGAAGATTGATTTACAAGAAAAGTAAAGTAAGATAATATTAAAAATATATTTTATCCTGTCGTTCCCCAGATCGAAAAAAGTAATGGGCATTGTTCTTATTCATTGTATTTCCCCAAATTTAACATTCAGTCTTCTGTTTCATATCATATCCCCATGCTTTTTCAAAAATTCCTGATTTTACTGTGAATTTTTGCTATCTGTATTCCATGATTTAGCCATGTTTTCATTTTGCCATTATCTCCAAACGCCCCTTCCACCTATCGAAATTCCTCCCACTCTTCACAAAATGTATTCCAAATGTTACTTCTTGGATTAATTATTTTTTCATCTATTCACATTCACATAGCAATGTACGCGTATATGCCTTTCATAGCATAGGACCATATTTTTTTCATTTCAGTACCCTTCCCAGAACCTCATACAAATTCCTTATCTGAACAGAATTGATATTCAGTAAATGTTTACAAACTGAGGTCAATGATATATACAGCACCATATTTCTGTACTGATAACTAAAAAAAGAAAACAAGAACATAAGGTAAAGAACTCAAAAGGAAAGATAGAATCATCAATCCAAAGAAACATTTTGAAAAAGCAAGAAGAGGAATGATTTAGATTCCAACATCAACAATAAATGTGAAAATTAAAATGAATACTAAAACACTAAAAATACATCAATAATTCCATGGGCAGTTATTAATTGCTTAGTATATGTCATGCTATGGGTATTAAGATTTACCCTGCTTTAATGTCTTCACTTTCAATCACAGAAAATTTGTGAAAAGGTCATTTTTACACCACCTCACCTCTGTAGATGGTTTTTTCACAGTTTACTATTATATATACAGTATGATACAATTGAACATTGCTTTCAAAAAATGAAATATTTTGGTGTGAAAAAGGCAGTACTAAAAATTAAACTTCTGAGAAGACTTTTTCCTTTCACCTATAAAACTGAAAATAAATGCTATATATCCTTGACTTCATCTTGAGTATTTCTTCGGTATAAAGTTGAGTAACTATAACCAGAGTATATAGGATTGTATCAATACCAGACTGTGACTTTTTCCCCCAATAAATCCCTTTCTCCATTCCTAACAAAAACCCTCTTCCTCTCAAATGTTAGAGAAAGCATTAGGCTTATGCATATGGCAAATTAAATAGTTGTATTACAGCATTTCGAAATCCTATTAACTAAAATTAATATACAGCACTATTGCTAAATATATATTGAGAACAAATAAAAATGTATATTCATTGTATTTAATTTAAGACTGATTCTATTTCACTCAGTATTTAAGTAATAAAATAGCAATCTAACATTATTCACAAGTTTACTTGTAGCTAAGAGGGGTGTATAGATTAAACTCAGAGCCTCTGTTTTTAGAATCATGAACTTACACTTAGCAAAATCTATACATGCTGACTTGTTCCTTATAGGTCCTTGCCTCACCTTATTTTTACATGCTGTCAACTTAAAAACAAAACAAAACAAAACAACAACAATAAAAACAGTTATTTTACCAACAAAATCGTTTATTCAGGAAGAACAGAGAACTGTTATTTGGGATAAGCTAGTCACGGAAAACCATAGACAAGTCTGAAGGACAAAGGAGAAGAACTGTTACTTTATAGTGAAAAGAGGATAGTTGGGAGCAGTTATTATAAACTAAATGTCCATTAAAGGAAACTGGAAGTTCTAAGTGCAGGGCTTCCCATTGGCTGAATCATGGTGGTTTCTCATTGGCTGAGTCTATTGGTAGGCAAGGAGCAAATCTTCCTTCCTTCTGCTAAAATAGTAAAATAGGCTTCTTCCGGTCCATATATGTAAAGGTACGCTTCTGCCTGTTGGAGTCTGCAAGGTGAGGTGAGTAGTAGTATTAATACATAAAAGCTCCCATTCAGGGCTTCCTGACTCCAATTTTAAATGAGATTTCCTTTATTTATTTTCACAATTCCAAAAGCTATGTAGCAGAAATACAACTGCAAATCTAAAAGTACTATGAAACATGTTAAACTGCTGTTAATTTTTTATCAAGTTCATTGTTTACCCTTACAAAGAATAACTTTTAAAATTATTCTAAGTATAGCTATGAACTGTTAATGTTTTGATGCTTTGAAATTCATGATGACAAGGACCATATCTTATTTATTTTTATTTACTTGTTAAAGAGATAGCTGTTGAGTGTATACTATTTGCCAAATCCAGGTGCAGGGACTGCAGCCCCAACTGAGCAGGGAAGGGAAGTCCTTGCTCTCAAGATGCGTACACTCTGACATTCTTGGAGGGAAATGTTCAATAAGCAAAGAGAGAAACATATGGACAAGATTATGGATAGTGATGAGTGTTCCAAAAGATTTAAATGGTGTACATGATACAGAATTACAGAACATTTAGAGGTGGGACTGGTGAGAGATAATGAAGATTAACGGTCAGGAAGTTCTCTTTGAAGAGATGAACTGAGATTTTAGCTGGTATCTAAATGATAAAAAGGAGTTAGCCATGTCAAGACTCAGGAATAGTCTTTCAGCCAAGGAAACATCAAAAAAGATCTTAAGTTGAGAACTCATATGGCATCTTGGAGAAATTGAAGAAAGGCTAATATGACTGGAGTTTACTGTTAGGTGGCTTTATTCTTAGAATAATTGTGTGAGTGGAAAAAATTAGAAGTTAACTAAATGTGTTTTTTTTTTCTCTTTTTAGCTTGTTGATGTTAATATAATATATAGTAAATTTAATTTATAAGCATATATCCTATTTTTTAAAAAGCTGTTTATTGCAGTTGTTGAGAATGAATGTATAGCTGAACGCAAGTGTAAATGATCTGTCAATCAATTTATAATCTGCAAATTTTTAATATGCATTTATACTTTCATAACTAAATGATCACATGGATGCTAAAATATAATGCCTTTATTTTATAGATAAAAAAACAAACAAGCAGGAAACTATAGCCTAAAGGTTAACTATTTGGCTTAAACCATTCAGCCTGCACATATGGAAGAATATAGACTTTTAGATCTGGGCAGATCTAGTTCTAATTCAACTATGTCTTATACATATTATATGTCTTTGAAAAATGGTTTATCTCTTAGATCTTATTTAATAAAGTTTTGGTACATGTTAATATTAATGACAGAATTTCTCTTTCATTTCTTGTAGTAAACATTATGCTCTAAGACAGTATCCTTAATAATAATAATAATAATAACAATAATAGCTAATAATCACTAACATTTACTGCATGTCGGGTACAATTCTATTCTAAAAGCTTTATATCCTCTGTATCTATTAATTCATTTAATCTTTATTATAACTCTATAAGGTAAATGCTATTCCTAAAAGTAAAATAAAATGTTATCATGAAATAAATTGAATTCTGCTCAAACAACATGTTTTGCAATAATGTTCTACCACTATTCAAAAAGATGTGTAGGAATCTGTAAAACTTTCTTTTCTGCTACTGTGTCTCCATGGTCGTGAATTGTATTCTCCCATCTCTGTGGTGGAGCTCTCAGCACAGCAGTTAGTAAAAACCTTCTTCCCTGCCCTTAAACTATCAGTTCTGTTTCTCAGTCATTGCTCTGGCTAATAATACCACTGTCTAGATCAAATTTAAACTCTGTGCCCTTGACATCAAAGTCATAACACAGAAGACCCTTCAATTTTTCTCTTGTCTTTGATAGCTTGTCTTCCCTTATAACCAACACCTATGTAAAAGTTTGCCTGATCTCCAAGTGGGCAAACTTAGCCATTCTTTTCCATATCGTATTTTAGAGACCTCTAAATGATGTTCCAGCCTTGGAATGAGCTACATTCTAAAGACGGAATAAGAATGTAGTTTTGTATTGAAATTCTGGTTCCTGAACAAGCAACATTGGCATCACCTGAGAGCTTGTGAGAAATGCCAAAACTCCTACCCTAGGTTTGCTGAATCAGAATTTGCATTTTCCCAAGAACGCCCAAGTGATCCTGCTCACATTAAACGTTGAGAAGCACCATTCTAGAGGACCACAAGGATAACATTCTGGACTCAGTTACACAGGCAGTGGGATGTGAATTCTGCAGACATGGAAGGAGATACTCGTAGCCTACGTTTCTTAAGGGCCTATGCTACTTGAATACTTATCTAATATTTTATGTGTATTTACTTCATTCTGACCCAAATTCTACAAGATAGTTAATGACTACCTTTTAATGATAAACATGAAGAAGCTGAGACCCGATTAAGTGATTTCCTTAAGGTCACACAGTGGAAAGAAGATAGGCCTGGACTCAAAACCAGAGGTTGACTCCAAGCTCAACTTCATAATTATTATCCTGTGCTGCCTCTTCGAATAGCCAATTTCACCTTGATTGACTGGCACTGTTCCTGGCCCTTCATAGGCAGACATTCAGTAACTGAGAAGGAATGAAACCCAAAATGCAAGCAAATGAATGCATAGTTTTCACTGCCACAGGTACACCTATTATTCTTTCTCCACAATAGTCCATGAAGAAGCAGCCTGAGTGATAAGGAATCAGCAAACTCATCAACACTATCTTTTTGCTACTTTCATTTTACCATCTCCATTCCTCACAACCATCTGTCCACCTCTGAATCAGGCAGTGTATATTGCTCTTGAGTGATAGTTGCTACCCATATCTTTGGCAAACACTAAAATGAATTGAATGCATACTGTGTACCCAGCTTTATACTAGATCTTTTAGCAGTGTTACTTTTTCTAATTTTATTTTTTTATTAGTTTCAGGTGTAGAAAACAACATAATAGTTTTACATTTACACCCCTTACAAAGTGATAACCCTCTCCAATCTGCTACTCTTTTGACATTGTATATATCTGTTTCAATTCCATTGACTGCATTCCCTGTGCTGTTATTTGATTTAATACATACTGAGGGAGACATTATTATATCTGTTTTGCAGACGGTGAGATCAAATTCAGAAAGGTTGAGAAAAATCAGACAAGGTTAGAGTCATGTTTTAATTCCAATTCTTTATAATTCTAGAAATAGAGTTATTTCAGCCATCCAATATTGGCAACTACTGCCTTTCCTTGCTATTTGATAGAATCAGTCTTATAATCCACATTTCTGAGACACCAGGGTGTTTTGTTTATTCATTTTGTTTTTGAATTTGTCCTCACCTCAATCCACTGCACTGACAGTTCTCAAACTTTAAGCATTCAGAATACCCTGGGGGACTTGTTAAAACACTGATTACTGGACCCCCATCTCCAGAGTTTCTGAGTTATCAGGTCTGTGGTGGAGACTGATTAAGTTTCATTTCCAGCAAGTTTCAGCACATGCTAGTACTGCTGGGCTGAGGACTACACTTTGAGAACTGCTGCAAAAAGTAAACCCTCCTAATTTTTCATGTCTCAGGTATTTTTCATTCCCACTCTGAAATAAATTCCAAGGTGGTGTCTAAATTTGATAAACACACAAACATTCAGGAGCACAGTTACTGGGGAAAGTGATGGACATCCTTGCTACCAGGTCATAATTAGTGCCAGCTTGACTGCATATCCCTGATTAGATATATAAATTTAGCTATAAAAGTTAGCAAATAACATAGTTTTTAATGAAATGCTGTCATGAGGATAAAAAAAATATATGGTTATATAATTTATTAAGGAGACATCTCAAACAATCTTACTAGGTCTCTTTAATGCAGGAATTCTTAGACCTTCAAGATGCCAATAGCTCTTTTTTCTTTTTATCTGTTTGGTTTGCTTGTTTATTCTGTTCTTTAGATTCCACATATAAGTGAGATCGTATGGTATTTGTCTTTCTCAGCCTGGCTTATGTCACTTAGCATAATACTCTTTAGGTCTATCCATGTTGTTGCAAATAGTAAGATTTCTTTTTTTTAATGGCTGAGTAATACTCTGTTGTATAAATGTACCACAATTTCTTTATCCAACTGTCTTTTGATGGGCATTTCAGTTGTTTCCATATCTTGGCTATTGTGAATAGTGCTGCAATAGACATAGGGATGAATATATTTTTTTTTGAATTAGTGTTTTGGACTTCTTTGAATAGATACCCAGGAGTGGAACTACTGGGTCATAAGGTAGAGTTCTATTTTTAATTTTTTGAGGAAGCTCCATCCTGTTTTCCACAGTGGCTGCACCAATTTGCAATCCCACCAACATTCAAAACTAGGGCTGTTATTTAGTATATATATATATATATATATATATATATATATATATATATATATGATCGTTTCTCCAGCATACACATACAGGTTTTTTATGGTCAGAATCCTATCTGATTGGTCCATGCACCAATAGATTGGTTGGTGTTCCCACCTGCATATAGCGGTAGTAATAATAATGTGTGTGTGTGTGTATGTGTGTATGTGTATAAAATTTTTGATTAAAGTAAGACAATTACTTATTAACTGACATGTTCCTTCACTTCTTTTCTTCCCATTAATGACTCTCTTTGCTCCTATAAGTAACCACTTTTTTTTCTTATATTATCTTTCCAGTGTTAGCTGAAATACCATGTTTCCCCGAAAATAAGACCTAGCCGGACAATCAGCTCTAATGCGTTTTTTGAAGCAAAAATTAATATAAGACCTGGTATTATATTATACCATATTATATTATATTTTATTATATCATACTATATTATATAAGACCCGGTCTTATGATAAGACCGGGTCTTATATTAGTATTGTCTGCTCCTTCTTTTCTAAAAGGTATTGTATACCTTATATATATATAGTTTTTACTTGAATATATATGTGTGTCTGTAGGTATATATGTATACATATATATTTTTTCAATTAAAAACTATATATATATAATATAAGGTATGCAAACCTTATATGTATGTGTTGTTTTTACTTGAATATATATATATATATATATATATGTGTGTGTATATATGTATACATATATATGTATATATATATGTATAGAGAGAGAGAGAGAAAGAGAGAAGAGAGAGAGAGAGATACTATGTATATATGTATTGTTTTTACTTGATAATCTATCCTAGAGTTTTGTGTTTTTTTCCTCAATATCAGTACAGAGAGATTCTCTATTTTTTAAAGATGAGCCCATTATTGTATGGATGAACTTGGTTTACTTAACTAGTCCTCTATTGTAGACATTTGTTTTGTGCCTAATATTTTGTTATTGAAAGTGATGCTGCAATACAGTTTGTACATATATCAAGTATGTATGGGTATTTCTCAACATAAATTCCAAGAAGGATTGGTAGGTCAAATGTAAAAGGCATTTCTAATTTTAATAGATGTTTACAAATTGCCTTTTATAGATTTCATTATTTTGAACTCACATCAACAATATACAAAGAAACAATTTTTCCAGTGTGTGGAGTTTTTTGTAAAATTTAGATTTTTTTGCCAACATGATAAATGAAAAATGGTTACTCAGTGTGACTGTACTTAGTGTTTCTCTCAAAACAGGTGAGGTTGTAGATCTGTTATATGCTTAAAAACTTTTGTATTTCCTCTCTTAAGTTCTATTATTCATATAAACAATTGTAGAAAATTACTTAAAGATAAATTTAACCCAAATAATAAAAAATTAGAAATCTTTAGAAAAAGACAGTACAGTGAAAGATCTTATAATATTAATAAATGTAGTTAAAATAAAAATATTATACGGTATGTATATAATTGAACAAAGATAAAATTATCATTTATACTAAAATTTTTAAATTTAAATGCAAAAGATGGACTAGATGAAAACAACAAAACCCAAATAAACCTGTATCACAGAGGCACTGCTAAAACAACATGCTTCAGAAAGTTTACAAATGAAAGTAATTAGGGAAATTGTTTTTATAATATGTACTTAAATCCATATAGAGTAGGCATATATCAAAAATTTTATTTAACTCATTAACTAATGAAGGAACCAGTAAGATATTATGATCCTTACGAAGTAGATTTCAAAAAGTAAACACACACACACACATACACACACACACACACGTACACATCAGGAGTATTGAAATAAATTTATATATAGATGAAAAACTGGTCAGTATATACAAAACAATTATCAATTTCATCTTCAATAACCATGATTCATTTACATTTATATGTACAAGAATCATTTGCTTTGTGATCAGTTTATTTTTTTTAATTATAGAGTTGTAAAATAACTCAAAAGCAATGAAAGGCATTAATAACAGAGATAAGTATACTAGACAGGACATTCAGTAATTATTGTTCTTTTGCTTATTTTTCCAGGTAAAAGTATAAAAATATAATATAATACGCAACGGTAAACAAAAAGAAAGAAAAGAAGCAGGGATTGCAATCTTAATATTAGACATTAGGCCAGAAATAAAAAGAATTTAATGAGGAAAACAAAGATATCTTATTATTCTAAAGGGCATTTTACAATTGACAATGAAGATATAATAGTTACATATTTCTACATAATAATTATCATAGCAACAGCTTTCAGAAAATGGGAAATACAGGAGATAAAAAGCAAAATAGGCAAAATATATTTAAAATAAAGTACTAAATTCACGTCTCTCAGTTTAGGTCAAATCAAGAATATATTTGGTTTTGACTCCTTGTAGAAGGGACTTGCAAGGCATCATAGTTTCCTCCACTTCAATTATTCTGTAACTACATTAGTCTTAGTGTTTCACACCAATTCATCATCACCCCCACTGATTTCCGTTACTATTTGGAAGAAAAATATCAGCGTTTCTATGTAGGAAATGCTAACAGATAGAAACAAGGCATTAGATATTAGCACCTCATAGAGTATGCCTCTCTATAAAATTATAAAATTAAAAGGGCATGTTGAAACAGAGAACTTCAGAAACAGTCTTGAAGAAATTTGAGCACCAGTTGTTTTATATCATGAAATTCTACTTTGTCCAGTTGCTATTTCTCATTATTAAGATAATAGAGCACAGATGGATTTTTATACAAATGAACATGATGAAGCTTTAGAACAAAAAAGAAAGGGACATTTATTTGTCAATATATTACTTCATATATGTCTCTCTTCCCTTCGTCTTGCCTTACAACCTCCAAAGTAAGGTTGCACTTGATTCTTTTGGTGTTAGCAATTACCATAACACACACAGCAAATTGTTTGGTACTGAAATATCATTGAAGTATTAACAACAAATCAGTTATTAAAATATTTTAATGATTGGATTTCTCAGGAGCTAAGGCAGAAAGACAAGTTTCTGATTGGTAAATCACAGACATGATATTTTTAGCAGAATAGGGACTTGGGTTAGTACATTCAATAAAATATTTCTTGAGGAACTGACAAGGGGCCATATATTAAAATGAAAAAGATGCTATATAGAAGATCATTTTTCAAAGTCCATACTTTGAAAACTGCTTTAGAATCACTTGGGTACTTGTTAAAATATGTATTTTGATGCCTAAACCTAGATCAGAGCAATTTAAACTCTGGAGGTAGCCCAAACTGTATTTTTACCAAGCTTCCCAATGTTTATCCCCTTGTGCGCTAAATTGCATTCCTGACCATGATTCTCCATCTTTCTCCACATTTATACCAGGTGGTTAGAAATTTTGCAGTGTCCTCAACTATGTACGCAGTATAATGTCTCACCCCTGGGTGATACCATTTGATTTGTTTTAGCTAATGGGATGTTAGGAATAGAGTGCAGATAAAGCATTTGTTAAATTGAGTTTGTTCACACATATGCCTCTGCCATCACCAGATACTCCTGTGCTAGCCTGCTGGTCCCAGGAGGAGGATAAGAGATTTGTGGAGGAAGGTCACTGCAGAAAAGCTCAGGGCACTGCAGCTGACCCCAGATACCCCGCAGATCTCTAAAGATAAATGATTGTTGTCTTAAGCCACTAAGCTTTGGGTTGATTTGTTATATGGCATTTTGAGGACATGGTTACCAGATATATCTATTTTATATCAAAAGGGGAAGACTGTTAACTGGTGAGAGCACAGTAAAGAGTCTAAAATAGAGGGTAAAGCATTGTCTCCAAAATCAGATGTTCCTGGGTTCCTATCCCACCCTGCCACTACTTTGTTGTATAACAAGTTACTACATTTTTAGGCTCCATTTAATTGAATACTATTTTATTGTTATTAAATAAAACGATACATTCAGACTACCTGTGGTATTATTTCCATCCATTTCTCTTCTCCACAATGCAGTTACTTTCTGATACTGAGAGAGACACAAACAGTTAGTCTTGCTTGTTCATTTTTCTGTAATAATCTTCTAAAGGAAGAAGAGAAAATTACCTATGAAAAGAATTTGAGATGCCTGTGGAATCTGAATTTTTTTAAAGATGTGGAGATAATGGCAGAAGCGTTAATCAGTTTTAATACTGAATGTATAACTGAGTGCATAAGAATTTTTTAAGTCATTATTTAACAAGTGTTTAGTAAGAGCAAGCCTAGAAAATGTGTTCATTAACTATTTCTATACTATCAAACTTAGGCTGTTGCGCATATGATGGCCATATGTCCCCACACTGGTTATAGTGTTTTAATGTTGTATAACGTATTTCAAAAATAAGTAAATTTCTAAATATATAATTAAATATGGTTTGCATTTCATACTCAGTAGGATTTCTCATTAACATAAATTAGAAATCATGGGTGGAGGATTTTTCTCCAACCTTCTCTGATTTATGTTTAGAAAAATGTAATTACACAAAGAGGATCCTTCTGTTTCATCAAAATCAGACTTACTGAATATGTATCAGTTGCCAACAATATTACAACCACGTTATTAATAGAAGAAAGATAGTGGTGAATAGTGTAAACTGAGGACTTTGAAAGCAATAGAACAAGATTTTGATTCTGGTTTGACCACTAATTGTTGTATAATTATATGCCTTGGTTTCTATATTTATAAAATTTAATTACTCATAATTAAATTGCAGGTTTGGAGATTTGAGAAAATATGTATAAGGGAGGCTTAACACTTATAAGTGATCCATAAACTATTGTTATTTTACAGGCACTCTGACTTCCAAGACTATTAGAAAGTGACGAGTTAAGACTCATCTTCAGGAAAGTGCGAAACAATGTATAAGTCAAGCAGACAATAACTGATAATAAATCAAGGTATACTGCTCCATATACTGTGCTTTTGAAGTATCAAAGCACAGTTAAAAGTTCAAGAGCTATAAAACCATCTGGTTTGGTTCAAGTCCAAACTTTACTGCATACAAATTATAAAACTTTGAGTAGCAAGAGTAACTACATTGAGACTTAAAATTATTTTCCTTATCTGCAAAGTGGGGTTAGTGTTATTTATTATAATTGTTATTACAATTATGCAATTCTATAATATGTGTAAATCACTTAACGTTCTCTTGTGTATAGGAGTAATTTAACAGCGATTTTGTTAATGTCATTGTCATTATTACTACTATTATCAGTACCATTATTTTAATCTGGTTTCCAGTACTAGCTCTCTAACTGAATGAACCTAGCAACTCATTTAACTTTTCTGAACCTGCCCAAAATAGGCTGTTAGAATGATTAAGGACAATAATGATTGTCCTTATAATGATTAAGGACACATGCAGATGTTTATGAGTGGTGCCTGGAAGATAGAGTTGCAATCTTATTTTTTGGTCCCACTTGATTGTCTCCAACAGGGTGTTTTAGGTATTTTGAAATAGGAAACATCAAAATGAACTGGGCCGTATGCGCAGACATGTTGGAATAAATAAGCTATAAGATAGGTTTCCAAATGTGGACAGATGTGGGACAAATGAAGATGGACAAAGTTTATGGAGTAAGAATAAGTGTTGCGTGAAGAAACTGGAATGAGTACAAAAAACAAAACAAAACAAAACAAAAAACACGTGTTGGGGATAAAAGGATATAATGTTGAATTGAAAGTATATAAGGCTGCTGTGCCAAGAAGGGTGGCAGAGAGAATACACATGAGCCCAGGCTGCTAGAACTGGTAGGCGAGGGGAGCGCAATGATGATATGAAGTAATAGTATTAGGGAGGTGAGGGTAAGGGGGATTGAATATATGGTGATGGAAGAACTGACTCTGGGTGATGAACATACAATGGGATTTATAGATGATGTAATACAGAATTGTACACCTGAAATCTATGTAATTTTACTAACAATTGTCACCCCAATAAATTTAATTAAAAAAAAATAGTATTAGGTGTGGAGATTCAAGTAAAGAACCAAGTGGCTTAGAATTAAAAAAAAAAAAAAAAAAAAAAAAAAAAAAAGAATTAAAGGAGCATATATTCAGAGAAAAACAAACTAAAATGTATGTTGTTATATGTTATGTTGATGAAACAAGTTGTTAAAAATAATTTTATGATTACTTTGGACATTTTGTAGATATAACCTAAAAATTTTAGGTTTCCCAAAGGCAAGACAAGTTGCAATCGACTTGGTAGACAATGTTAAAGCATAATTTTCCCAATATGTCTTTGACTTTTGTATTGTTTCTATGTGTAAGGAATTTCAGTATGATTTGGGTATTGCACTAGGCCAGGAGACAAGAACTTTGTTCAGTTCCCAGTTCTCCAATTTCTAGGTGTGCGATTTTACATACATTGTTGAAATGTTCTAAGTCTTGGCTTTCTCGTGTGTTATGTATTTAGGAGTTTTCAGAAAAACAGATCTAAGCTTTCGGACATCCAAGGGCTACATGATGTGTCTGATACTGAAATTTCCTAAGCATGTCATATTGAGTGAGCTATTGACCTCTCCAAGTTTCATTTTTTTGACCTGTAAAGGTGGCAATGATGCTACCTGCTTTGATTAATGAGTTACTGAATGATGGAGCTGAACTGAGGGAGGAGATATGGAAGTGCTTTGAAAATTTCAATTGCTGTGTAATGTAAATCATGATTCTTATAAATGAACACAGACTTATTGACCATGGCTCTGCATAGTCGGTGAAAGGAGTGAAATTGTTCATTAAGAAGAAACAGGAGTAGCAACCTTTCTCATAGAAAATAATCCAGAATTTATGTTGTTTAATGCTGTGGTTAATTGATTGGGGTTGGATCTGGTGAGTAATTAAGTTTAGTAACAGTCTGCCAATACAATTTTCAATGTACTGTCATATTAAATCACATACAATGAACTCATATTCAGGGAGAATATAAACTATTGTATGACCTACAGTTATATGAAGAACAAAAAATACATTGCAACTGTTGAGACTGCATTAACAATGCAGAATTGAAATCTGGCAAAAAAGAGAGAGTTTGGACCACAGTTCCTGGAGCCAAACTGTCCAATTCAAAGTTAATGATCTTTCTGCACTCATTTTGTAAAAGGAGCCTATTCACAATTTCCCACATGCAAAATACAAAAGACCACTCTCTCCTTCTCCTTCGTCTTCCCTCTCTGTTCCCTCTTGAAGCTCTTTCAATTTCTATGGTTATAATTATTTTTGAACTTTTGTCTGATTCTCAAAGAGCTGCACGTTGACAAAACAAGTATAATACCGTGAAAAGAATTTCAGGTATGGGAAGAGACAAACTTTATTTTAAATTATCCCTCTATCGTTAAGTAGGTGAGTAAATTTCTGAGCCCCCGTGTCCTCTGTAGAGCTGCAGCACTAACCCCTACCTTAAAATGTCTAGGCAGGGAAATCGTCTAGTACAGCATCTAATTTTTTGTCATCAGTTCAATAAACATTATGTTTTGCCATTTTTTCTCTTCTTCAAGGCTTGGACCATACCTGATTCACTAAATAACATATGTTCAATGAGTATTCCCTATATGTGGTTCTTTCATTATAACATGTTGCCACTGTGTTGACTTCTCTGCCTTTTCACCCGTTCATGGGACACTTCTACCATCCACTTAAGAATGTGCCTGTAATCTTTTAAACATAAAACTTGCCTACAATTCAGTCAGCCTAAGGTGGTTACTTCAGAAGTCATGTAATAATAGTGGATCAATAATGAGAAAATTAGCGTAGATAGCTGTTGATGAAGAATGATGGGTAGCTTTATAAAGATACCCAGAGTTTTAATGAAATGAGTATGATAAAGTCTCTTTTATAATGAAATAAATGCCAGGTATAATAATAATGAGACACCTTTACCTTTCTTGACATTTGGGAAAATATTAACACTTTTAAGAAAAAGGCAAGAGTGACAAGGTCTTGGGTAAATAAGCTCTCAGAATCATCATTGGCAGGATTGTTGAACACCTTTGGAGCAGGGGGATGAGGTGTAACAATTTGATTCAAAAGCAACCTCGGGCTGATGTGTTGAAGCAATGCTTGCCTGACAGACATGCTATTTTTACTTAGGTTATATGTTTATGTGAGAACATGGGGGACACTTGAGAAAAAGGACTTGTCTAGTAACTGAACAGCTGACTTATTTTAATAAACATATGCCTATGTTTATTTGTTGTAAGATGGGGTGGAGAGAGGATGGGTAATGGAGATTTTGAATTTTGGAATGGACTGCCTGCAATATAGTCATGTTTTAAAACTGCCACTGATTTGAGAATAAGTTGTCAGTTTCTGTCAAAATTTAAAATGCATATACTTTTTAACCCAGAAACTTCACTTTTGGGATTGTGTCCCACAGGTATGCATAAAATAATGTCCCAAAAATGCATGAAAAAAGATGATTTTGGCAACATTACTTGCAACAATGAAAAATCAGAAATTATCTAAATGCCTAATAATTGGGTCTGATTAAACAACATCATTATTATGGAACAGTTGGAAGTTCTTAAACAGTAAAAGTGCATCTTTATATACAGGAGGCGTCTCTAAGATAAAGAGAACATACATAGCCACAAAACAAAAATAAGGTTCACAACAGAATATATACCTCATATTTTTGTAATAGCATACACACACACACACACATACATACACATATGTATCTATACACACACAAACGTGTGTGTGTATTTGTATATTTAGTCAAATATTGTCTACTGTGTGCTGCAAAAGGGGAAAGAACAGAAAATACGTGGAAGGATACTAAAATTTATTAATAGAAGTTTGGGGCAGAAGATTCTAAGTGAAAGGAAAACTTACTTTTCCTTGCACACCAATTGAAATTTATTTATTTTTGGTCATATACATTTAAAAAGATTACTTAATAAATAGTTTTAAAATATTCAATATAGAGACAAATGCCTTAAGGAAATCAAAGCAAGTTTCAACAAGTAGAAACGTTTTAGTTTCTAGCATCAACACTTCTCCGACTGTTGATCAATTTAATATAAACATGTATTGAAATTATACTATGTGTAGTCCTAGTATTAGGCTTAATTCCATTTTAGAAAAATAACAGAACACATCTTTTTATAGTCTACTAACTTTCAAATAACAGACCTACCAAGATAGATTTAAAGTCAGTGAAACATACAAAACAAATTTGGGATTCCATGAAGTCAAAATTAATAAATAAATATTTAATACTGTCCTTGAGTGATCAAGCTAGTCTATAGATACATTTTGGGTTCAGTTTCTCTTGCTTCTATATTAATAAATCAGTTCTCTCTATGTGCACTGTGAGAATCATGGAAGCCTGGTGATTTACAAGTAATAAAAATACATCTAGAGAATATAGTTACCTAATTAAATCTGAAATCCAGTTGTTCTTAAAGGAGGAACAACATGTTTATACATGCTTTTCTATTCCCCTTTCAACATGCAGAGTTGCTTTCAGTCAAATAGATTTATTTCACTAGGAAATGCCCATGGTTTCTTAGTTATACCCTGGCTATTTTCCAGCAATTGTTTTTCTACCTAGGGCAGTGGTTGTTTTCAGGTAAAGTGACTATAAATAGACAATATGGTACACAGATATTTAAAAGTAGATAATTAGGAAAGATTAGTTTTTTAGTGTAGATCTATATTTATAAATGCATATGTGCATAGAAACAACTTTTGCATGTACTTACACATTTATAACTATAGATTTTAAAGTGTTAATATGAACTAGATTAAGAGGATAAAAGATAAGAAATTAAAGATGATACGCTTACCTGGAAAATACATGACATATTTATTGATATATTGTTTCCTACTCTGAGGTTGTATGTGTATGCTGGATTTACAAGTTTAGTTCTACTTTAGGGTTAAAAAAAATTATCTTGTGCTGAGGAATTTAGAATCACAAATCATCCCCTGCAGTTGACTGGATATCCCTCCTCTGATTTATTATAGCATCTTGTGTTCCTTTGAGAAATTAAATAACCTTCACAAGGTTACACTTTGAAGTGTGTAAAAGCAGGAGTCAGATATCAGTTCAAAACAATGGAAGAACTTGCTAAAATTAAGCATATTTAAATATGGTATGGTACATATGTAAGCGTCATCTCTTCATCACTTGAATATTTTTAAAATTTAATAATCATTTGTCAGAAGTGATATAAATATTTTCCCATAGCAGGATGTGAAAATGAGGAGGAAATAGTTGTCCTAGAGTACACCAAATATTTTCCAAAT
Organism: Rhinolophus sinicus; assembly: GCF_036562045.2. NCBI lineage: Eukaryota > Metazoa > Chordata > Mammalia > Chiroptera > Rhinolophidae > Rhinolophus > Rhinolophus sinicus. The sequence goes on from NC_133756.1 coordinate 113,300,903, forward strand.
GGAATTGAGCATGCCTGTGAGGTGCATGCATAGAGTTGCTATTTAGACAAGCTGTAAGGTGATATTCTTTTTTTCAATATATGTATTTTTATTTTTCAATTGCAGTTCACATACAATATTATATTAGTTTCAGTTGTACAATATAATGATTAAGTAGTCATATAACTTACAAAGTGATCACCCTGATAAATATGGTACTTATCTGACACCATACATAGTTATTACGATATTATTGACTATATTCCCTATACTGTACTTTACATCACTGTAACTGTTTTTATAACTGGCAATTTGCACATCTTAATCCCATCTTCTTTTTCACTCATCCCCTCAACCTTCCTTCCATCTGTCAACCATCAAAATGTTCTCTGTATCTATGAGTTTGTTTCTGCCTTGTTTGTTCATTTATTTTGTTGTTTAGATTCCACACATGAGTGAAATCATATGGCATTTGTCTTTATCATATGGTATTTGTATGACTTATTTTACTTAGCATAATACTCTCTAGGTCTGTCCACATTGTTGCAGATTGCAAGACTTCATTCTTTTTATAGCTGAGTAGCTGATTGCACTTACACGGTGGAAAGTTTGCAAACTTAATTGTCCAGCCTCGTATGTACCACCTCTTCTTTATACAATCATCTATCAATGGACACTTAGGTTGCTTCCATATCTTGGCAATTGTAAATAATGCTGCAATGAACATAGGGATGCCTATGTCTTTTGAATTAGTATGGGTTTCTTTAGATAAATACTCAGAAATGGAATTGATGGATCCTTATTTTTCTCTTGTTATAGCTTATGTTTTAAAGTTTATTTTGTCTGGTATAAGTATTGCTACTTCAGCTTTTTTTTCCCCCCTTTATTTTCATGAAATATATTTTTCCACCCTTTTGCTTTCAATCTGTGTGTGTGTCTTTTGATCTGAAGTGAGTCTCTTGTAGGCAGCATATGTAAGGATTTTGTTTTCTTATCCATTTCACGATTCTATGTTTTTTGATTGGAGAATTTAATCCATTTACGCTTAAAGTAATTATTGATAGGAATTTAGTTATTCCCATTTTATTATTTGTATGTTTTCTTATTTTTTTTTTTTTTTATTTCCTACTTTTTCTTAAAGAGGTCCTTTAACATTTCTTGTAATACTGGTTTGGGGTTGATGAACTAACTCCTTTAGCTTTTTCTTGTCTGGATGGTATAAGGAAATAGTCTAATCATAAATTTAGGAGTCAATGCCTTGGCTCCAGTCCCAGTTACTAATTCAGTAAGTCTGAGGTTGGGTCAAAGCATTGGCATTTCTAATAAGTTCCCACGTGGTGCTGATGCGGCAGGTCCAAACCTCTGCTCCCAGATATAACAAGGCAAACGGAGTGAATGTGTGCTGAATAAGTAAGTTAATTAAATAAGTTAATCATTTTTCTTCATTATACGTATTATGTTTCCATTCTTCTATATCAGTGGTTGCCAGTGGTTACATATTATTTGAATACTTCATTCAAGTTCACATAAATATGTGCACCAATACCTGACTCCTATATTGAAGTACATATTTATGTTACTTACCTTTCCCAGGAGGTTTTTTACTGTGTGAATCTCACCAGGGTTAATTGTATTCACTCTTAGTGTTTGAATTACTATCTGACACTTGATAACTTCCAAATCTCTTTCTTTGACCTAGAGGTCTCTCTTTCAACATAAATACTCATATACTAAGTGCTTTCTATGTGTTAGACATTGTGCTAAGTATTAGGAGCCTCCTAAATACTGATACTTAAGGAAAATATAATGGTCATTTATATTCATCATGGGTCACACCCATTAACCTGGGTCACTACTTAATAGATAAGTACCCACGGTCATCTGTCCTCTACTATACCCTGATCTAACCTCCTTCCCCTTCTGTAACTAACAGAGCCCTCTATGCCTCTATTGTGCTGTGCGGATAATCAACTGATTATCCATAACTGCCACAATCCTCTACATTCTCAAACTTTTCACTGAATATTTTCCATACCTGAGATCTCAGCATAAACATTGTATTTTCTTCTGTGAATTCGACTTATCCTATAACCCTTTCAAGTGGACTCTTTATTTTGTCATATCTTAGGTATTTTGGTATTCAGAAGTGAGTTCAGTGTCCTCCATTTCTTCCATGGCTATTTCAAATAACAACTCCTTCATAAGTCTGTAAAAAGTCCAGGTTTATTGGGACTATGGCAACACTACCCACTGCCTGCCAAATCCTTGTGAACTCCTGGCTATGCCCCTCATTCACTGAGGAAGCGAGACCTTGGCTTCTCCTCTCTGTACTAAGTCCTACCATCATTTTGTGACTTCATTCTTCTTGTGCATGACCTGTTTAACATTCTGACCACGACCATCACATTTGGCAGCCTAAATTATAATTTCTTATTGACTTGTCTGGGAGTTCAAGAGAGTAGGCGTCCCCCTTTGAAACTATTTCTTTTTTATCTGACAATCACCTAGCAAAGACTGTTTAGTGGTGTTTCACATTTGTTAAATAAATAGTTAAATGAATGAGTAAATACTACCTTGATGGTATGGTAAGATTACAAAATAGAAAGGTATTTTTTATGTTTGTTTATAATAGGGGAGAATTCAACATTTAGAACCAATGAAGAGGGAGAGATCACAGAGGAGGTGAGATTTCACTGAAGAGGTAGTAGAATGGTCTATGGAGTATTATGACCTCCAAATAAGTGAGGTTGACATAGATGATGACGGTGATCAAAATAAAGGAAAAAAAATAAATAAATAACAGAACAAGGAATCTCTTTCCAGGGAGGTACGTGGGAAGGAAGTATAATACAGGTAACTCCCCATAAGCATGGTTGTTAGGTTCCTAAAAAATACCATGGTATACGAATCTGTGTTATACAAAACAAAGGACTAGTACAAAAAAGGGGGTTCTGTTCCAAAAATTAAAAGAAAAATACTGTTATATTTTTATAATTAAGAGAAATACATTCATTAAAGCAATTGTCACCAAAAGTGTAATATATTAATATGTATTAAATAATTTTTTCTTCGTCATCACTTCTAAGCACCATTAACCGAGGGCGTTTTCTTTTTGACAAAATATCTTCATCCTCTGAACTTTCTTGACTTCACTTCTGTACTTTTTGCAAAAAAAGTATGTTATTTTGGATTGCTTGCTTTTAGCTGAGAGATCTTTATAAATTTAGTTATGTGGTGCTAAGCACTTGTGAAGTTCTCTCTTAAACTTTGTGCTTCTTTCAGTGGAAGGATCTTCATTTAGGAAATTCTGCAGCCAAATCTGATACGACATCCAAGCTCGAATGACAAATTTCAAATGAGATATATTTTGCTCTTAAAAGTTTTTATTACTCTCAGTGCTGTTTGGGGATTTCTCTAATTCTCAAACCATGTTAGAGTGAAACCGTGTTATAGAAATGCCATGTTATACGGTGGTTACCTGTAGTTGGGAATGATATTTACAAGTCCAAAAAGAGGGAAATTGAACTAGTCAAAACATTGCCAACAAAAAAGTTTATAGATTTGTTTCTTATCTATTGTTGCACCAAAAAAATTCAAATTGTAGTGGCATAAAACAATAAAAATATTTATTATTTATTATAGCTTATAGCAGGCCGAGATTTAAGAGCAGTATAACTGATTCTGGCTTATAGTCTTTCAAGAGGTTACAGTCAAGATGTACTCCAAGATTCCAAGGTTATAGTCATTTGAGGGCTTTGGGGGCTGGAGGATCCACTCCCAAGGTGGCTCACTCACTTGATTGGCAAGTTGGTGTTGGCTGTTGGCAAGCTGCCTATTCCCCTCCTGGTGGTCCTCTCTACAGGGACTACTGAGTGTCCTCATGACATGGAGGCTAGCTAGCTTCCCCCGGGATAGGTACCTCAACAGGTCAAAGCTAAAGCCATGTCTTTTATGACAGCCTTGCAAGTTATACATCATCAGTTCTTCCATATTCTATTGGTCACACAGGACAACTATGATTTAGTGTAGAAAGGGTGTATACAAAGGCATGGATACAAGAAAGTAAGGATCAGTGAAAGTCATCAGAGGCTGGTTGCTACTATAAGATGAAACAAAGTAAGATTTATACCTCTGAAACTCTGTATCTGCAAATTCTAGGTACAAGGTGGGTCTTTTACATTACTTTTTATTCAGCATCTTTTTTTGAGTTTTAGAAAAAATGTTGAAGTTAGTTAAACACATATAAACACTTTTAAGATGAAACCTTAAATAGTCTACTCAACTTTGGTGTCTTTGGTAAACTCTAGAAGAAAATCTGAATAAATCTTATACCAACATCAAATTATAAAAATGTATTCCAGTAAGCGTATTTCCATGTTTCTAAATAAGCTTGTTGACAAAAATGTGTTAGGCATTGGGCGAATTACATACAAAGTGAAATTTAACTTAAGCATGGCCATTTGACTTATTTATTCTGTCCATTTTACTATGGAAGGACTGAGGTTTAGGAAGTTTAAATATATTGTCAAGGTCATAAAACAGATCTGAATGTGGACTGCTATAATATTTCATTGCTCTCTAATTTATTTCAGCCAGCATTTACCACAGTGGGTTGTTACAATGTAGCCCTGGATCTAAAGAATGCTCTGAAACAGAAGTGTTCCAGAACAATATTTGGGAATGACTTTATAGTGTATATCTTCATTGGATAATCACAGTTTCCAGTATTATATTACATAATTTGTAAGTCCTGTAGTAAAGACACATTTTAATCTTTCTTTGGTTCAACATTTTCCCAATTTATACTCTTATGAAATCATCTTTTAAATCATATACAGTTTAATAAAGAAAATAATTGTGGAAATATTTCACTTTATCTAATTATCTATCTATTTAAAGTTTAGAATTATTTTGACTGGTCACTTTCTAAGCAATTCAGGTCCATATAGTAGTATTTATTGAATATCTTCTAAAACTGTTGCAAGGTTGTTCAGAAAGTGAGAAGACACCAGCCTATGATTTCTACTGCACTTACAATAAATGTCAAGCCCCTTACCTAAGTCTACAAAGTCATGCATTGTCTGGACCTTGTCTACTTCCCCAGCTGTGTGCCATGCTTTCCCTCACTGCCCTCACTCTCATATTCTGGCCTTTTTAAAATTTCTTCAGCACACTAGGCTGTCTTGCACATATATCTCTCTTGTATGTATATCTTTCTAAAATAGTCTTTTTTCAAATATTGGAACAGTTCATTCTTTTATTCTTTAGCATAAATGACCTTTCTCAGTGAATCCTTATTTGACCATGTGGCATAAGGTAGGACACCCACCTCCTTCTCTCTCACAGATCTCTTAATCATTTTTATGATGTTATCACAATTTAGCATATATTTTACTTATGTAGATATGTGTGTATGTATATCTAGCTATCAATTCATCTTTCTATATCTATCTATAGCTATAGCTATATACCTATATCTATATCGCCTATATCTATATCTATCTCTATCTCTATCATTTATGTCTATATATAGATATATATAAAATGCGTATAGGGTATATACATCTATATATCTCCTTGTTTATGTTCTCTTTTATCATGCTGTGTTCCTTTTGAGGATACAGCCTATAGATTTTTGTTTTCCTAATTTATACCCAAAGCTCAGTGCATTTCCTAGCCTGTAATATCCATTTAATGTACATATGCAAATGACTGACTAAATTAATAGCTAATAATAGGACCTGACACAATGGAGTGCTTACTATAAATCAAGCACTATTGTAAGGATTCTTTATATATGCAATCATTTGACTTTCAATTAGAACTCTATTAGACAAGAACTATTAGTGTCTCTATTTTTAGATGAGAAAACTCAGATGGAGACCAGTTAAATAACTTTTCCTAAATCATACTGCTAGTATTTGCTCAAGCCAGAATTTGATCCAGATAATCTTTAGAATTCTATCTTTCAATATTGGTCTAGGGTATGTACATTATTGATTGAATAAATTAATACATAAATAACTTAAGCTGGAATATGCAAACATACAGAAATAACTAATGTATAAGGCGTATTTTGATAAGTTATAAAACTTCTCTTCATGTATTTATTTATAAATGTGCCAGCCTTTAGACGAGGTACAGTGGAGGCAATAAGACATTGTCTTGTGAGGGAGAAAGATATATACATGAATATTTATGTATAACGGGATACTCAGAGAGTTAAAGAACAAGAATAGAATATCATCATGGGGGCATAGACCTTGAAAATCAGAATAGGCTCCCTAGAAGAGGTAATATCTAATCTGATACTGAAAGGATGATGATAGGTTCTCATTGAAGAAAGATTTTGAGGAAAACATCCCAGGTGGGCATAAGCAGAAACACTAATGTAAGGAAGTACATGTTGTGCCCAGGAAATAACCAGTGGCTTTGTGTTGGTGAAGCAAAAAGTAAAATGACAAAAACCTTAAGAGAGAAAATCAGCAGAGACAGGATCTCACAATTTTCACGTCAAGATTGTAACCAGTAAAATATAGGAATGCCTTTTGAATAAAATGGATTTGAATTGTGCTTTGGGGCACAGTTCTGTAACAAGAGATTGTTCCAGGAATGAAAACACTCGGAGCAGAGATAAGAATTGTATGTACATTTTCTGGGCACAGAGAGGTAGTGGTATCATGATATCACTGGGTCATTTCATTCATATTTGCTGGGGAAAGCTCAGATTGTACGAGATGGGTTATTACAAGAATGCTGAGACTGAGCCTTGATCAACAGAGAAAATGAGCGAGAAGCTCAGTCCCTAGCACTATAACTTCAATAAGTTTCCTAACATTACTGAACCTCAGTTCGATCTCTGCGTTCCGATATGGTGAAAATAACATTGAAATTGATAAAAGGAATGATAGACTTTGCATGTCAAATGCCAGGTTAATGCTTGACACTTCACATGGATGAGGTAAAATGTAATATTTTTATAGTTGTGGTATTGTTGTAAATAGTATGAGAATACAGAGGGATTGGAGTATGGAGAGGAATTTATTAATAGCTGGTCCTAAAATGCCTCTGCAACTGTGAATACTATGTTGATGAAAGCAGGACTAATTTTAGATCCTACCAGCTGAGACTTAGGAACACCTTGACTCTGTCTGGATTGTTGCAGGAGCACACCAAGGAATTACTTGTATTAGTGCTTAGACAAGAAAGGCAAATCATCACTGATGAAGCCTAGAGGACAGAGACACACAGTAGCCTACAGTCAGCATATTGCTTTATACCTAAAACTATGGTGGGGAAAGATGCCATTGTTTTCATCAATTGGAGTCTTCCTTTTCCATTCAGTGTAGTTATTTCAAAGGTCAGTGAACTGCTGAGATTATAGGCTTCTGTAAAAAAAAATCAAGGTCTTGACTTATATTAAGAAAAATCATGTGGTATTCTTCACATAAGTCCAAGGAGTTGGGGCACTGCCCACATAAAATCCAATTTTATGTGGTAATCACATTTCCTTTTTTTTCACTTTAAATGTCTGTTCTGTGACTATTCGTGCAAGAGGTGCGGAGCCAGGACCCTGGAGGGCAATCCAAATTAGAAACAACATTTTGCAATCATCTAAATAATGAAATTATATTTATCACAGTCTCAGGGAAATGTCCATTTAGAGTTTAAAGATCAGGTATAGAAATATAACTTGAGGTGTGATTAAGACTTTGAATATCCTAGCAGGATAACCTTCAAACTCCTATCTAGGGAAACCAGATCTGGCAGTTTCCTTTTTTCCTTTCCACCACTTCAGGCAATTTTCATTTTATTATGAAAATGGTATAATCTCTCTTCCTTAAACAAACAAAAAATAATGGCATTAAGTGAGTTCTAGTTTTGTTTTATTTTTGTTCCTTTATCATAGCAAAAAATTGTCTTTGTAAGAGTTGCTTGCACAATTGAGATAATGATTCAGTAATTTTTGCAAAAGCAAATTTTCTCAATTGTTGCAATTTCCAAAAGAGAATAATAACTTCAAGGTAAATTAATTGTTTTGAATTATTAAAGCTTTCAATTTCTCCTTAGTGAATATTAAATTATACAAATTTTGTGAAGAGATTTTGATAGTATGACTCAGTATTTTTCTGTAGACAAAATTACAATGATACTGTCAAAAAACCAAGCAGAATGGTAAAAGTGTGCTTAAAATATTTTAAAGTGTTTTATTCTACAGACACATTCAAAACATGATAGCCCTTAGTTTTAAACAAAGCCCATATTTTAAAATTATTTTTAAATACCTCTAAAAACTTTACGTTATCATTGATATGCCAGAAGTCACTTACCACCAGAAAGGAGAACATTATTATGTAAAAACCAACTTCTGTATTGAGTTTCAGATCAAGTTGAAGGCTGCAATTTGAATAAATGTGACTCTATGCTTCTTTGTCTATGCTTCTACTATCTTGGTTTGTAATAGAAAGTGAAGCTTATCTAAACCTATCCTCCCTTTCTTTGTTTTATAAGTAATATTGAATGCCAGTGATGTGCCGAAGACAGTGCTAAGCTAAATTCCTGTCAAGATCCATCCCTGTAATGGTCCTGGCCATTGGAGACCTCCTGTGCAAAATACAGTGGTTTTATTTAAAGAAAATACCATTACAATGACACAATTTATGGCTGCATAGTGTTTATAGTGTATGGACCAAATTTACATATTATTTAATTTTCACAGGAACAATGTTACTTTGCTTTCACTGGATTCTTCTTTTATCTTTTTAATAATATTTTTCCATGACTGCATTAAGTTCCTATGTAGAAAAAAATGGGTACTGAAGAGACAAAGTAGCTTTTCCAAGATCTTAAAAATTGGTTGGTTTCAGTTTATATGTTTTAACTCCAAATCCTATAAATATTCCCATCTTCTATTGGAATCTATATCTAGTTCTGAAATTATTTGCATTTTAATTAGAAATGATGGAAATTATTTCCTGATTGCCTGAACATTTTGCCTAGTATCTCTAATCCCTTGGAAAGATCATTTTTATAGGTTTCTATTATGCCTTTCAGGTGCATTTTCTTTTCTATTTTGGTTTAGCATATAATCATTTACTTAAAAAAAAAAAAAGAAATCAGGAAAGTTATTTTAAACTATTCCATAGAGACCAGGAACCTGTTCATTAGTTTAATAATAATAATAATAATAATAATAACAATAATCAAGGAATGCTATCAGAATGCTATTGCTATTGATACTAGTCTTTTACATTACATATATAACTTCCAAAGTAAAAAAAAAAAAAAATGAGGCTAACTCAAGATTTTCAGAGTTATCTGAACTTTCTTTACATTGAAGTTATTTATTTAACAACAGCCAATTGGATAATAGGGCAAACTAAATACAACTTGGCTATTTTTATCTATAAGTTCTTTACTCAAAGGTCATTTTCATATCAGGAAAGATTAATTCTGCATTTTACATTAACACAATTCTAGCCCTTCAACAAATATAAAACCTGTGATAGCAACCTTAGCACAAAAACCAAATATGTAAAAAAATGCTATGCCTACTTCTTTATAGGAAACAAAGGCATAAGCTTCATATCTAGTGTGATCTGTAAGATATAACATGAATATGAATAATTTGAATAGGTATAGAAGCATACAGAGAGAGGTAGATAAAATACTAATAGAAAACTAAAGGAATATTACTCCTTTTCTGTTAAAGAATATAGAAGTAAAACATTGAGATAGTTATTAAAAGATGGGTAAAATTTAAAAATGTAGGCATAGTAGAGGGAAGAGATAAAACATAACTCACCAGGGAAAGCCGCCAAGACAGGGAAATATGGGGTGTCTGAAATTAAAGAGCAGACACGCCTTGGTATTCATAGAATGAATACTCAAATTCATCCGCTTGAAAGACAGTAGATAATTTCACGATGTGAACTTTTTTTTTCAAAGAAATAAATCTGAATCCTGTACAATGTGAAAAGGAATACATACACTGTCCAATACTAAGCTAGTGAATGAGCCTAGACCAGAAAGCACAAAATGGTAGGACTGATGTCACAGAAACTCTAGGTTTTACAGTTTTTGTCAAAGTGTTAAATTTTTTGAGAAGATTTTTCTCTCTCAAAAAATCTAGTTTTCTTGTCCTTTGTTTGAAGAAGAAGGAGGAGGAGAAAGAGGAGAAGGAGAAGAAGAAAAATGTCGTAGTAGTTTTGACAATGCTCTGGCTGGTAGTTCTCCCACAAGGGAGTCTATTAGAGCTAATGTAACTGCTGCTCTGAGGCCAGGCAGGTCTTTCCATTAGCTTCAAACTCCACTGCTCCCTACTGTTATTCACATCCTATCATTCTAATCAGCCTATACCTGCAGGCATTTGAGTTAAAAACAAGCCCCTCTTCCCAAGTTTTATTGCAATGTTTCTTTCTTATGTCTTGTTTATATAGGGATTAGGAAACAAAGCAAACAAAAAAAAATATGTGTGCTTTAAACAGAAAACAGTACAATGAAGAAAGAGAATTATCAAACCACAAGTGAAAATAAAAGTATAAGAAATCATTTGGCTATGGGTCAATACATGTTTCTATATGTTTAAGAGTGGGATTTTGAGCTCAACATTTCCTTGGGTGTGTGATTTGAAAGAATCTACCATGTGCTCTGTAGAGAAATAAGAATGGTTATTTGAGAAACTATTTCAATAGGTGACTATGGCTAAGTTGTTTTATATATGGTGCCAAAAAAAATGTATACACATTTTAAGAAAGGAAACCTGTATTAAAATTGTAATAATATATACTGAAAACAAAAGATGAATACAAGTCACATTTGATTCTGCAATTACAAGAGGTGCTCAAAGTGGTTACCATCAGGGTCCAGACACTTCTGATTATGGCGAACTGCTGCTTGAGCAACGTTGACCAGTGTCCACTTGTATACATTTTTTGTCACCACTGGTGTGTGTGTGTGTGTGTGTGTGTGTGTGTATGTACCTATATATATGAATTAATATCACGTTTATAAATGTTTACATATATAATATTTACATATAAATGGAAATAATGCTAAAATAATGCTATTCTCATATATTTTTAGAACACATCTCTTACAAATATTAACAAATTAATTTTAGTTCATTTGGATCTTTTGTATTATGCATACAGGAGACTAGTGCCTGCATTTAGTAAATTTCAAATATAACATTCCTTGATTAGGGAAATTAGTTTTGCTTCTTTATTTTATTAGTGGTTTGCCACTTTTCAAATTCTGGGATCTATATTTTCATCAATATGAACTAAATACTGATGTTCTTCAGGTACTGTGCTAGGCAGTAGTAAAGTATTACTCCTAAACATGAGGAACTTGCACTCTAAAGTGGGCAGTAGATATGCAAAAACCTAAATAAAATAAATTGATGTCATAATTATATAGGAGGAAGAATGTGACTTTGCTATGAGTTTATGAAAAGCCAAAGGAGATTGGATGTGGACAGCATCTTGAAGGAGGAGTATGACTGTTGTGAATAGAACAAGGAAGAAGATTGCATAATACATAAAGTGAGCAGTGAGGAAAGGCATGACAAGTTGAGAGCACAGACAGTTGGGAATAGCTGAATGTGGAGGAGGGATGAACCATGAACTACGAGGGTAGAGAGAAACACAGCATAGACCTTCTAGTGAGCTATGTGGCAGAACTTGAAATTTCTTCTACAGGTGATGAAGAGCCATTGAAGAGAGATATGCCGAAGTAACATGCTCAGATTTACCTTCATAATTTTAAAAAGAGAACAAATCCAAAGAAATCAATTTGTTATAAATAAATTTGTCAAAAGTATAAAATTATTGTTTTGGTAAAGAAAAAAAATCAATATTATTTATAATGCTTTGATAGAACTGAAAGAGATAAGTGGAATCAATGTTATATTGTTATCTTATTATGAAGAAGTTAGATTTTTTAGCAGTAAGTTATTTATCAATTAAAGATTTGGCATCTGCAGGAAAAAACTTGTTAATACAATAAAAAAATGTAGTATGTGTATATACACATATTGTACATAGATTTAGCTGAAATATAATCCAAATTTTATGATATCCTAGTAAGGCCCAAAGGTGGAATTAACACAGATAGAGAGGAGGAGGAATACATTAATTGGGCTCTTGGGGGATGAAATGATGCCTTAGAGCTTTAGTGAATGACAAATTATGCTATAGATTCAGCTCACTAATAGCTCTGGTATACCTTTCCCAGAATTAGTTCTAGGGCTCATTTTTATGTTCAGCTGTGATAGTGCATCTAGAGACTTATTAAAATCTACTGTTGGAATGAATGGCTACAGACCATGCTTGTAACTCAGAAAGCTTCTGAGAGGCTCAGAAATAAATACATGCAAAATATTTTGTGGTTTGGTCCATAAATATTCCTGTGAAATGCCTTGTGATCTCAAGGAAGGACATTCAGGAGACATTTACTTTTAAACTTTAAGTTCTTCTTCATCATGAGTTAGCCTTTTAAGAATTTTATTTTTGTATTCAAACACATCCTGATCCTAGCAGCGAGTGGGTCTATGTAGCTTTCAATGCAAAATTCACTTTCTTTGGCTTTGCATTTTGGAAGAAAAAATTGTATCCATGTGGAAATAAGGTAATATTATTTGCCTTGCCAAAATTATCAATTGTTTTCACATGTTTTCAGTCATTTTTAACATCTAGCACATTAAAAGCAAAACAACACATAAATTTGTAACTCTGAAACTTGAGCCAAGCCTTTAAAATAATTGTCCAAATTTTAGCATAGGAGTATTTTAATAAAAAATAATTTGTTTCACATTGACACACACATGTACACATCTGCATGCATATAAACACGCATTATATATATCCTTGTTTTAAGAGAGGGAGTTCAGTTTATGGTTTCTATGAAAGATGCTTGTAGGCATCTCTTTACAACAATAATACAGAAAATGAGTAACACCATTAATGCACTGCAGAATTATTTGCCAACCCTAAGGCCTGAATAAAAGGATTTATTCAGTGATACCTCAGTTCTTGGCATATAGTGAATTCTCAAAACTATTTGTTGAGTAAAATGATGAATAAATGAAAACATGATAATTAGATGGAATATAAGGCTTGTGGCAATTGAAAAGATCTATTGAAGTAATATCTATCAAAACCATTGACTCATAGTCTTTTTTTTTATTTATATCAAGGCTTATCTGAAAGATGAAAACCAAACCACTTTGAGAAGAAAAATCTTTTGAACTATCATATTGAATTTTAGTAACAAGAAAATACTCATAATAGATAACTTGGAAAATAAAAATAACTAAATGTGGAAACACAGATTTTCATATTACAACCTTCTTATTCTGTTTGTAATATGTAAGGTTTTGGGTCTTTTTCTCCCATGCATATCCTTATCTGTATTGTACCTTCATATGTATTTATATCTATATTTAAAGTGATATCAATATTGACATCTATTCTCAGAATTATTATCATTCTGTATCCAGTATTCTGTGGAAGTGCTTCATGGTAGCTTATTAAAATTTTATTTCAAAACGTATTTTATCTAATTTTAAAACTAGCATATAAGGCACCTCCATATTCAAATGTGTCAGAAAATATTTTAGGAAGACCTTGGGAACATTTTTCTCTACTCTCAAGATATATTTGATATGGTTTTAAAGAGCAATTAATTGGAAAATTTAAAGATATGTATGAATATTTTAAATAAATGGAGATTGAACATAGCCACCTACACAAAGTGTAAGATAAGGCCATTTTTACAGCAACTGTACATTGTCCCACATGTCAGGTCAAAATTTGAGCAAGGAGCTTCCTCTTTTTTGGGTAAAATAATCAGTTTTTCAGCAAGAAATGTAGATCTGACATGATTATGAACATTAAGAAAAGTCCAAACCTGTGGAGAATGTTTATAAGAGTTTATTTGAGCGAAACTGATGACAGTGCAGGGAAGCAAGATCTCCCATGATCCCAGAATAACACCTTTGCAGTTTCTCTGATGCGTTTGAAATTATGGAGAGAAGTGAGGAAGATTACACGGAGGTGGGTGAAAGCAAGGCAGGGGATGGATGAAAGGGTAGTTAACAAGATTATGTGCTCTCTTCAGGGTGCCTATGCTTTCTAGGGGTCTGGAAAAGAGAATTCCTTCTATTGTTTCAAAGGTGTGTTAACCTAGATGCACAAGAAAAATGGACATGTCTTGCTTAAGGTGAAGATTAGCTTTTTATATGCCTAGGGCGTGACTACCCACCATGGCCTCCCCAGTTAGGAATTTATAATCAGATAACCCTGTGAGATTATTTTCCCTAAAACCATCCTTTTTTGTCAATATGATTTTATCATATTTTATAGTGTTCTATTATTAGGTGCAAATTTTGGTTATTTTTCTAAATTGAATATTTATCATAAGCTATACAAGATATATCATTTCCATTTAAAATCACAATTCCCTACTACTCTTAATTCAATATTTTGAATAAGCTTAATTCAATGTACTAGATGAGTTATTTTACTAAAAAATTATTGAAATTACTAAAAATTTACTCCAAGTTTTTTTGTTTGTTTATTTTTGTAATTAGTCAATTATCAGTGGTTGATAAATACCACTCTTAACATTAAGTGGAATGAGAAAATAATTATACAACCTACAATATATTAAATATAATCTGTATGTCAGATACATCTTATCAAATCCCACAATACACAGAGAAATTAGGAGAATGGAATCATCCCAATTGCACAGATAAGAGAAAGGAAGGTTGTAAAGGTCCAGCAAATTTCCTGGAGCTACTCAGTTTTTCAGTTTTTATGAAACCCAGTTAGAATTGATAATAGTTAGAACTGATTCAAACTCATACAAATTTCTTCTTAAGAATGAAAGCAATTTAGGGTAATTAAAAGAACAAATAATGTTAAAACAAACAAACAAAACAGAAATGATTCCAGCATCATTGCGTAGCTCTGATGGCTAAGCAGTTTTCAGGCAAGTCTGTTAGTACTGATGGCAAATGAACATGTCCATTCAGTCAGATTTGTTTTTGTTCTTGTTTTGTTTTTCCTCCCTTTTTTTTCCCACCAGAAGACACATATTTGGTGCCACTTCATAGGAATATATGCCTGTATTTTCTACCAGCTATTGTTTTTGCCGACAGGATTAGCAGAGGGATTTGATATAAAGAAAGAATTTGTTCTTCACAGCGGCCTCACTCTCTGTCATTGGGGACTAGAGAATTTCATCTCCATCACTCTTGCATCCACCTTTATAAATCACAATGACTCAGGAACCAAAC
Source organism: Rhinolophus sinicus (assembly GCF_036562045.2). Classification (NCBI taxonomy): domain Eukaryota; kingdom Metazoa; phylum Chordata; class Mammalia; order Chiroptera; family Rhinolophidae; genus Rhinolophus; species Rhinolophus sinicus. The sequence goes on from NC_133756.1 coordinate 113,316,186, forward strand.
TCCCCATCCTCATCACACTTAGCTGCAGTGCTTTAGAGAGGACGTTTATATGATTTCCATTTTAGAAGGTGGTTTTCTAGGGGAGACCTTAGCCTTTTTGGCAGCGTAAAGCTATGGTCCTTGAGGTAAGATCCTTTACTCAATTACAGTTAACTGGCTTAAGAGAAGAATTGTGTTTATTGTTTTGTCTCCACTAGAACAGCTTGGAAATGGCATGAGAAACATACTTTATGAATAATCTACTTTCTAGGTATGACATCTGATTTATTGGTGACTGCTGTCACTCATGTTGATGGCTGAGGGATTTCTAAAATGGCAACTCTTTTTTAGAGTTGGCTGTTTCATTTTATAGAGTCTACTGCATAATGATTCTTAGACTCTGGCCATGTATCTTTATTCAGGAAAAGAGAGAGGATATGTATATATTCTTGAAAGCTGTAAAGCAAGATAATAATCTAATGTGCTCTTTCTAGAAATAATTCAAATAATAACAAAATAAAAATTAAATAACATCCCTTATAGAATTAGCAGACAGATCCGAGATCTTGGTTATATAGTAATACAGTCCCAGTATTACTACCTAAAGCTAGAGTTAAATGTGATTTAATATTAAGTATCTCTGTGGCATAATGTGGGAGCTCAGCTCAGACTCTCCAGACAGTGCAGGGTCTAAATACCAGCTCTGACACTTATAGACTCTGTGTTTCCTTTCCCTATCAGTAAAATGTTAGTATTAATAAATAATAATGATAATAATAATAATTATTATTATTGTTTTTTGTGTTTTAGTTAGGTAATCCATAAAATTAATTTGAATGACTGTGCTTTCCTTCCCATATCTATCTAACCCATTGAAGTGAGAATAGGACTTTTGGAGACTGCAATAATGTATACTCAAAGGAGGTCATGGTAACTTATACCCAGGAATCAAGGCACATTTGGGTTTGAGATAGCCTGGGTCAGGCTGGGATGTGAAATAAGATTCTAACTAAATAAGAAAAGGACTTCAGGAACTAGCTTAGCTCCACAGAGACATCTGGAATGTCAAAGGTATTCACAGCCACACAAATATGAGCAAAGCATCTAACTAGGAATAAAAAATCTGGAAAGGGCTCCAGTTGTAGAAACAACTGATTATATATATATGTATTAATATTGCTATTTCAACCTAAAATACAGATCTGAGAAGCAGCCGTTCTGTGGGACCGTTCAGTGGCTACCTGTCCCCAAGAGGTGGAAATCCAAGCTCTTTAACATGACATACAGGACCCTTTAACAACCAGGCTATGGCTTGTCTCTTCAGACATAAGCCCTGCAACTTCCCACATCACTCTTCATGTTTCCACAACACGAAGCACTTGAATTCCGCCTGATTTTTGCCTCCTTAATGATTATTCATTCTGTACCCTCTGCCACCACCTCCCCCTCAGCCTGGCACTTACCATTTCTCCTATCTACCCACACTTGCTTTCAAGATCAATTTCAGACACCCCTATTCCAGGAATCACCTTCCTCTAGTTCTAGATTACATTAGATTTGTCTTCTTTTTCTTGTTATGGTGCCTCCATGTTAACTTCCTGCATCAATTTATGACCATCTGTTTATTGCCTATTTCTCTCAGTAGACCATGAATGTTTAAAGGGGAAGGAACAGGTATCCCCCAGTTAGATGCTTTAGTCTTTCCCAGTTAGATGGACCTTCTGAAAATCTTCAAGTTTGATGTAGGTGGATTCTCACTAGCATTTTCTTACACAGAAATGTTAATTTCCAATACAGCCTTGAAGGGATGTATCAGCTTTCTCTAGATGTCATTCCAAATATATGGCAAGAGTGAAGGTTGGAGAAAATGTGTGACTCTTCAAGGCAGACTAAGAAATAAAGATTCTATTGGGAAGATATTTTGCCTAAAATTAGTTTAAGAGAACAGCATGACAAGGCAAATGTACTATACAAAGTACCTAGTGCTAGAAGGTGTATTGTTGTGGCTTGTTTGCAAACAAGGATACAGGTTTTGTGGTCAAACCTGTATTCCAATTGCCGTTCTTCCATGGAGCTACAGAACCTTCTAAATTCCCAAAATGCAACATTTCAAGAGGGAAGATAGAGTACTTTCTTTGCAGAGTTTTTGTATTGTTAAACTAAATCACATTACTAAAGAATGTAATATGTATTTAATACGTCATATTGTATTATCACATTGATAGCTTATTCTCAAAAGAGAAAATATGTCCCACCTCCTTTTCCCCAGCTGTCTACCTCTAGAATAAAACACCACTTGAAGTTCTTTTCCTGAAGCAACTTATATTCTAAAACACATGCAACTTGTTTTGCAATCAATGCCAATTAAGGGCCTATTTTTAAAAAAAATTAAATAAGCTTATATTCAGCATTAATGTATTTGTCAAGTGTTCATATTCAATTCATTTATTCCTCACAAATGTAAAAACTTAATATTAATACTCTGCTTGCATTTTAAAGGTAGTTTGAGCAATATTGAAAATGGAGTCCAGATGGTTTGAGTGTTGCTCAAACTTGAGCTTGAAGCAGTCCAGCTGCTTATGGCAAAATTTTAGAAAAGTGTAGGACCTGTTTCAGAAACTGTTTGTATGCTACCCACACAGAACATTCCCTGAAGGTCCCTAACTGCTCATCACAAGTTTGTCTTTACCTTAAGCCTTGTGCTCATCTTTTCTGATAGTGTACAGTTTAGATAAGCCAGCCTTGAGGCTTGCACTCCATGAAAATGCCTATATCCAGCCTACAAAGTCCTGAAGGCCCACACACAATCCTGGCAATGCCAGTCAATGCATATTTATTTAGTGCATCACTACTGCATGCAAGGCACTAAGCTAAGTTTGAAGGAGATCCCAAACCTTCCTCCCCTGGCTTGTTACTCCTTAGCCTGTACACTAATCAACAACTCGTGTCCTACCACCAGCACCTCCACCAGTACCATCGGCCCCCTCAACACCACTATATCTGCCGTGTGCCTGGTCTTCCCCATACTTTACTTTCACTATTTTAATTACTCCCTTGCGAGATATTCCCATTTTGCATTTTACTTGTTTGACTTCTCTAAGCTTCAGTTTCCTCCTTTGAAACTAAATATAATTGTGTTTTTCTACCTCAGCATTGTTTAGAGGATCAAATGTAGTAATGTTAATCAAGTGCTTATTAGTACATGGTCTGGGATATGAAAAGCATGATGAATAAAATGTATACATTATTTTTAAAGTGAATCAAACAGGGCTCAAAGAGATGAAATATTTTTCCACGTGTGGCCCAGAGAATAGCAGAGATGAAGAATAAAAGTCCATTTTGTCTGGTGTGAAAACATGTTTTCTCTCCTCTGACTCCCTTTTAGGGTCAGCTCTGTGATTAAGAAAGAAGCTGCTTTCACTAGAGTCTGCTTAGTCTTACACTCTGCTGCCCTTTCCCAAATGGGTTCAACTACAAATCTGAGTCTTTGAGATTTTTTTTTTTTTTTTTTTAAATGTCTCACAGTGGGAGCTAAGTCATGAACTAAAAAGAGAACTATCCAGGTTCCTGTCAAACCCCAGATGCCATGCATAGAACGCCCAGCAGAATTCTGAGTTGATGAGGGAATGGTATTGGAAATGTATTTATTCCTGATTTGGCAGTTTTCTATGTGCTTCTTTACCCCAGGACAAGTCTCAATTTTTTGCCCTTTAACCACTCTTGATCTTGATTGTTTGAGAATTATTTTACCTTAACGTTGGAAGCTCACAAAGTTTTCAATACAGCTACCATATATTTCCTCCCTAAAAGGAGAGTGGAACGAACTTTCAGGGATTTGGCAGGGAATCCATAAGGGTTGATGCTAAAATCCCCATGTTCCTGGAGGTTTCTGTAAAACAATAGAACAACAACAGCAAAATGTTTGTTTAGCAAGCATGTTCAATGTGTACTTTATTCATCAAATAGAAAGCTCAGAGACAACCCTGGAAACAGAAGAATTTGGCATTGAAAATGTGAGTTCCTCCCTAAAATCTGCTTTAATTAGAACAGGAGAGAAGGGAAAGAAAGAAAGAAAAAGAAACCTATTTAAAGGAACACTCGTTTCTGAAAAGGGCTAGTGGCTTTTGAACAAACCTCCTTTGTGTCATTGCTGTTTCCCTAGTGTGAGGATAAATCTAAAAATAGGAGTTCAATCTTTTATTAACTGGACAGATACTGTATGTCCTGCTGGGGCAGGGTTTGTTTTGATTATTGATTTTGAGAGTAGGCTATGTGCCTCTGTCCACCCCAGGGATGTGAAATGACTTGGCGTTCTAAATTACCCACCTAATCTCAGAAGTACATTGTTAGTTTTTCCTCTTTTTAGAGTATCAAGGCTTTTATCAAAAATATCTCACCCAAACACACACACACACACACACACACACACACACACACACACACACATCTTCCTAAAAAACGAAAGGCAGCACATTGCATTTTAAAACAAACCTGTCTTATTCTCCTGGACATGCTGGAAAGTCACAAGCAAGGGAGGCCTCATCCTTCAAGGTGGCCAACCTGTTGTCCACTGTAGTTTGTGGGAATGCAACCCACTTATTGGTGTCCTTTTCCTGGGGATTCTGCTCTACGTGGCAGGCTGTTTGAGGGTGGGACACAGACTAGAGAATTAAATGTGCAGAAACATATCCCTCCATACATGTTCACACCAAAAGTCTGCATGGCACATAAGCAGCCACCTATCTGTTCACTCCAATTTCTTCTATCCTTTAGAGTTCAGAGACCATAAATGCTCAAATTTGTGTTCTTGCCTTGCCCAATATATATTATGTGCCCAATAAATGCTTTGTGGATTAACTGACTGAGAATGCAAAAACTGGTTCTGAGGAAAAACAAAAACAAAAATCCTTAGTCAACTTCAATTAGGCCCTTTACATGGACACAATTTAAGCAAGCCTCAGCAAGACTTCTTAAATAAACCAACAGCAGAACCTATTGCAGCATCACAGAAGAGTGTTTTTAAAATTTTCTTTGGCCTTGTATTTTACATTAGGAAAGAATAACAGGATGAGAATTTCAAACCATCTGCTAGAATTTTAAATGTAAGAGAAAAGGTTCTCTATACCCAGGTGATGACATGTAATCTAACACATGGATATTGAGTTACAAAGTCACCAAAGCCTGATCAATTGCAATCTCATTCTTTTTTTTTTCCCCATGGGCTCTTAGATACGGTATTAATAGACACCTATTATTTGCCAGTTATTTTGCTAGACTCAGATGATTCAGAGATGAGTGAAGAGAAGTCATTATTCTGAGTGAAGGAAATACTACCTGTAATTTCAACAAATAAAATGTGATCTAAATGTGATGAAAATAGAGATATGAGAGGTCCACCCCACTCTATCTGGAAGCCTAAGAGAAGGATTCTAGAAGGAGATGGTGTTTAAGTCTTGAAGGATAGATGACCATGAATAAGGAAGATGACAGGCAGTGAGGTATTAGTATGTATGTAAAAGAGGGTATTATGGGAAATGCACCTGGCGTGGACTAACAAGTCCTAAAGGAAAAGTCAATGTAGAATAATGCATTCTTTGTATAATAATAGAAATGCAGATATGAAAGGTCTCTGCAGACTATCCTAAGCCTGTCAGATCACTGTCCCACCAGCTTCCTCTGGGCTCCGGGATGCTGTTCAATGGATATTCCATTTGATATGGGTGGCAGTCATTCTGCAAAGTCATATTTCTTTAATGCAGATTTAAAATGCTGGAGGAAAATTGAGAAATAATCATTTTTATCTAGGCCTTTTGGTAATGGATTCCATCATGCTCTGACCTTCTTGGTCAGTCTGCTATCAAGGTAACATTAGCTCCTTTAACACTGACAACATGCAGTGTCAGCTTATCATGGATCTGGAAGTCTTAGGAAGTGTACAAGAATTTATTTCAAAATGTACAAGATTTGCCAGGGAATGGACAGTCTCAAATAGATGAGTATTGTATTAATATTAAAATAATATATTAGCTGAGTTTGTTAACATCCCCAAATATACACACCTCAGCAAGGCCAATATTTTCATGTGGATGAAGTAAAATATTAGTATTTAACTGTCAATAATATTATGAGATAAACTAGGGCTCATAATGGTTAAAAAGCATAAGAATAAAAAATGTAAAACAGATTTGAATTCTATCAGTGCCCCCCAAAAGCTGATGTCCTTTTGTTAAAACTGCATTTATATTTGGGAAAGATAGCCTATCGAATTACTTGCAATAATTTATGTATAGACATAAGCAACTGAAGTTATTTTTGAAGTGTTTTATAAGCATTCTGTACTTGACCTCATGTCTATCCACAAAAGTCTTGGTAAAGTGATACATGCCTTTATTTATTCTGTGGGCCCTCTGTGAGGCTTAGTATGTATTGGGTACCAAGCTAGACATTTGTAGTCCCCAGAAGGGAGGAGAAGCCAGCTATGAGAGGGCCCCAGCTTAATGGGGGAAATGAAAATGTTAACAAATAAGACTTAAGACTGTAATAAATGATGAAGTGCTATCTTTGTAAACACATATGGACTTATGTTGGACAGAGCAAGAAATTCTGCCCGAATTTCTATTTCTAGCAGAAATAGTGACAAAAGTAGTTGATGAGAATGTATAGAATTTTGCCAAGAAGAGAGATCTTGGCTGACCTTTCTGGCCAAACGACAAAGAATTCAGTGTGAGAATCATTAAGATTGGGCAAAGATTGAAAAGGAGTTTCATACTAAAGTTTTGGTGGAACCCCGATTCCATATTTTTACATATAACGGTCTTAGCCCCCTTCCACAAACCTCTTCAGAACATATCACTTATCACACAGGAATATAATGGTCGATATGCCTGTGTCTCTTTTCCATTAGACTGTGATATCCTTTAATGTAGGATTTCTGCTTCATCCCAGTGTCACTAGCATCTTGTATAGTTCCCAAAGTATGTCAAATGTTCAGTTAGTATTAGTTAAATAAATGAATGAATCAACCCATCAATAATGAGTGACTTGTTTTTTTAGTCCCTTGATTATGTGGCTCTCTCCCCCACTGGAGTGAAAGCATCTTGAGAAGAGGGGCCATTTAGGAGGTCTTTCAGTAGAGTAGTATCCACGTATTGAAGTGGATCCACATACAGATTTTGAAGGAATTCAGAAAACAAATCCTTTCTTTTTTACTTAGACGTTTATCATTTATATCCCTCACAGTGTCAACCCCCTCCCCCATCCACTATCCCTCTGACATCACACACAACCATTACATTTTCACTGTCTCTATTCCTATGCTCAGACAATAAATCTTGAAGTAAAAAAAAAGGAATGTTACCAATTATTTGATAAGTTTTTCCCTTTTCTCTTGAGAAGCTGACAAATTGTGGAACTGCCTCTACCACCAACTGTTCACTTAGTGAGGAAATACATTGCCAGTTTTTGTTTTTTTTCAATAGCTCTAGGAAGCTTCAGTTTACACGTAAAAGGTGTTGACCAAAGTATATCAAACAGAAGTGCTGCTCAGTTAGAAAGTATAATCATACTCAATTGTGCCAAAAACAGCACTCCTTCAAAATGGAGGAGAGATAGTCAAGACAAATAACATCATCAATATAGACAGTTATTGACTATTAAAAAAATCACTGTTATCTAGTTACCATATGTTGCCTCCTTGCAGAAGAATCCAGATACCAAAGTCAAGGTGAAGGAGCAGAAAGTTGTGCTGAGGGGTGAAATGCTTTTTCTTAGATCACCCATCCCCTGAAGGGCAGAGGTGGTTGCGATTTGAACCAAATCCATTTCTCTTAATTAAAAGTCTGTTACTTTCCCCCCACGGTTCTACTGATAATAAGGCACTAAGAGGAGGAGGGAATTCTTTCACAGATGTCACAGTGTTCATCATGAAGAATCGCCACTCTAGGTGATCTGAGATAAAAGACCTGTTCTTAGTACTGCCTGTAAGATTACTGGCTCTGCGATGCACAGCTCTTTGAGTGGATTTGCAAAAGTACCTTTTTGTAGGATGATTCAACTGGGTACTCTGACTGGCAAGATTTCCATCCCCATTTGCCCACTTCTCCTGGGGCACATTTGGGCAGAACATCGCCTGAACATTCATGTGTGACCCGTGAGGGGATCTTTGTTAGAAATATAAATTCTTCTTCTCCCATCAGTTGTTCGTGGTCATGTGACTTTTACCACCAATACTGGTAGGAATGCTAAACATTATGTAACCTCCTACCTGGCTGCCACCGTCATGGAGTTTCAGATGATGACTCCCACAAAAGAATATCCAACTTTGTTCTGTAGGTGGCATATTGTTGAACTATCTATTGCGCCAAACCAAGTAGTACTTTAATTCCCTCCAAGAATGATATCCTGCAAATTCTCTTGGCAAAGAGGCATATTGATACACAGCATCGTTATGTTAGGAAGTAGCTGTAAAAATGGTAAAGTAAAATTCTCTTATCTTGGTCTCAGTGGTTGATAGTATAGAAAAGCTTTTTTTTTTTTTTTTGACTATTCAGTCTTTACAACTTACTCTATTTGTCACTCCAGCCATGATAGAATATAATAATACTCGCGAAATTCTATTATCTCCAGTGCAACTATAGTTGCCTATTCTGAATCTTGTGAAATGCAGGGAGAGTCATTGACAGTGAAAAAAAGTAGACAGCAAACAAACAAACAAAAACCCTCAGCTCAGTTCTTTTTCCCTTACCTTCACATTTTCCTTTCAGGCTTGCCATTGGCTTCCCTTTTCTCTAGAGATTTTTTGCAATGGTGACAGCTAATTCTGACTTCTGGGGTTGGGGAGAGGGACATTGTTTCTCATCAATCTGTATGCCTTCTTTCCTGTGCTACTTTGGAGTCATATTGGGTCCTTTGCTTAGCTGTCAGCTCTCTAGGCCGTGCCTAATTGCCATGATGTTACATGTGTTTTGTGGGTAAACACAATCTCTAGTTTAGTTGGATAATCTACTTGTGCCAAAACCAAGTTTCTAAATAGCCAATTACTTTGAAATGAAATAACACTGATTTTCTTTTGTTCAGGGACTCCCTAAGTAATGTCTTTCATTTTCTGCCTGTCATCTCACTTCCGTTGTAATCAGAGGATCACACTCAGGAACAGAATTACAGCGTGCACTCCCATCTGTGTTGACTTAGAAATGGCATCAAGCAACCCAACCATGGAGAGTTAATTTGGAGAACCTTTGCTCCTGGGTTGAATGGGGATTTATTTGGTCTATGCAGATGGGAGGTTAGGCTTCCCTCTTAAAATCAAATCCTACTCAGATAAATTGTAGCTGATTTGTGAAAGGGCTGCAAACAGTAATCTTGATATTTTATGTTTTCTGTCATATTTCTCAGCAAAGCAGAAACAATGCACTACACAGAGCTGTCCCTGAGCAATTAGTGCCATTAACACCTTCGGTAAGCATATGGTCACAGTGGAGAGGAAATTAGCCCCATGCCACAGTTCCATTGCTATTTGTACACTTTGGGACACAGTTCATTAGTGTGCTTTTCATTCAAATCTATCTCCCTTAAAGAGGTTGTGTTTGTGTTATCTTAATAGTTAATTATTTCGTATTCCCCAACGACTACCTTTCCAAGGATGATTGCCCTCATATCTACTTCCCCTCCAACACCTCCAATTTATAATTATCATGTATTAGATATTTCTCCCTAGATATGCTGCTGACCTCTCATCCCTCAACCAATCTAAAGCAGAACTCTTATAGAAAAATATAACAAAAATGTTTTTATTATATTTTCAGAGACTTTTACCACAAATCTAATGAAGCATATGTTTCTAAGCCCCTCACTTTCATGGGTCTGTTTCAAGACCCGTGTGCGTGTGTGTGTGTGGGGTGTGTGTGTGTGTGTGTGTGTGTGTGTGTGTGATAAAATTTGTAGAAATAAACTAGTTTAAATACAGTTTCTTGGATCAGCTTTCTCTTTCCACTCCAGGTTCCTTTCTGTAATACTTCCTTTCTTGGCAGATGGTATTGGAATCACCAAGAACAATTTTGGGATCTGATTAAGGTCGAGTTAGAGATACATTTAGTTTGTGTAGAGTGAAATATATTTATGTAGTTCACAGTCACATTCATGTAGAGGTAAGATTATTGGGAGCCATCCCAGTGTCGGAAAAGTTCCCAGAAATACTTTTCTGTCTGCAGAACAGACTCAAAGGAAAAGATGAAAGTCACACGGTCAAATTGTCCAAAGCAACCTAGGAGCAGAAATTTTGGGTATTGTGGAAAATAATAAATTTGAAATTACAGAGCTAGAAGCTAGGCTGTAAAAGAAATTTTTTCAGAATTGCAAACTATATATGTAAATAAATTAATATTTTCCAAATTTGATAGCAATCCTGATAATTTATGTAACAATTCCAATAACAACTTGTAAAATAAAAGTTTTAAAAAGCTAAAGTATACTAGCAGTAATTAAAAATACAGAGAATGACAGAATTATGTATTTTCTATAGTACATTATATTATAAATGTTTTGTTATATGAAGAGTTGATAAAAATAAACTAAAAAAATAAGAAAATAGTATAATAGAGTCTTTTTCTGGATTTTGTGATATTTGTGGTATTATTCACCACACAATTTGTTATAAAAGCTTTTTTTCAATAACCTAAATATTCATTTTCAAGCCTATTTTGTATTCATTATTATTTTATTCTTTTACCTAAAGAGTTCCAAATCCCTAAAATTGCTTAACTTTTAAGTCCTGCAAACCTGGATTGATCTATATTATAAAGTAATGTTTCTTTTTGTTTGTTTTTGTTTTGTTTTTAGCCTTTAAACAGTCACGGCATTCAACTATGGATCTGTTTACTCTCTATTCCTGGTCTGCTACACATCTGTAACTCAGGTATTTCTATTTTTTTATAAGTGTACAATATCCAAGTTGTCTGTTTCCTCCTTTCTTTTCCTTTTGCACACAATAGTTCTATTAACAATAATACTACATATATGTTTGTCACTTTGTGATTTTGATTTTTAATTTCTGAATCATACGTCCCACCCTCACAATTCTACATGCTAAGAAATGTTCACATCTCTACTTTTTCTTTTCCCATCCACCACCTCATGCCCATGTCTCATTTACTCGTGTCTGGACGATTTCAATAATCTATTAATGAAACTCCTTGTCATTTATTTTTTTGTTTGTTTCCAGTTTGATTCTGATCATATCACTTTTCTGTGCAAAATCCTTCTGTGATTTCAAATTGTCTACTGGTTACAGTCAACATCCTTTAGGTGGCATGTCAAACTTTATACAAGTTTAAATTTCCCCATGATTCCTGAGTCCCTGTCCATTAACCCTCCTTTTTTACCCTCTTCAGGGGACTTGCTGTTTCTTAGTAAAGCCTGAGTTCTCTCAGGCTCTTTACTGTGTCCCATTTTTTTCCATTTGCACATGTCCTACTTCACCTACACTCCCAGATATTACAGTGACTCTTCTTTCACAAATATCTCTATGTACTACTTCCTCTATTATTCACACCCCAGTGTTAGGAAATGATTTGTTCTCCACTCAGTTCCCATAGTGTTTGTCCTGACCTTAGCCTATAGAACTTAGCATGTTTTACTGTTTATTATTATTTTTTACATTCACAGTTAGTTTCTTGTTTTGGATTTTTAAATTCTCTGTGGTATGGTTTGTAATAATAGCATTGCCCAGCTTTGTACTAATTGTAAATATCCAGGAATTGTTTTAAGAAGGAATTCATACTACTTCTTAATCAATTGGATATATACTCTATAACAATTTAGTTTGGAAAGTAGCAAAAAATAGTATATTGTTTGGATCCCATAGGAAGTGGCTTCCCCACCCCTCCAGCTTTATTGAGTTATAACTGACAAATAAATATTGGACTTTCCCCTCAGCTTTATTGAGGTAAAATTGATAAATATTATGTATATTAGGATATAAAATATGATAATTTAATATATGAAAACGTTGTGAAATGATTACCATGATTAAGCTAATTAACGCATCCATCACCTCACATAGTTACCATATTTTTATGCAGTGAAAATACTTAACATCTAATGTCTTAGCAAATTTCAAGTATATAATACAGTATTATTAATTATTATTACTCTGCTGTACATTAGATTCCTAATTTATTCATCTTACAATTGAAAACTTCTGCCCTTTGACTAATATCTCCCTATTCCCCACTCCCCCTACACACATACACAGTCCTTGGCAACTGTTCTATTCTCTGCTTCTATGAGTTTCTCTTTTTTAGATTCCACGTATCAGTGAGATCATGCAATATTTGTCGTTCTGTGTCTGGCTTATTTCACTTAGCATATGTCTTCCAGGTCCATCCATGTTGTTCTAAATGGCAGGATTTTATTCTCCTTTAAGGCTGAAAACTATTCAAATTATATATAAATATATTTCATATTTTCTTTATTCATTCATATGTTGACAGATACTTACGTTGTTTTTATATCTTGGCTAATGCGACAAGTACTTAAATGAACATGAGAGTGCAGATACCAGTTTAGAGACACTGATTTCATTTATTTTGGGTGTATATCTGGAAGTGATATGGTTAGTTCATATGAATATCATAAGACATTGATGAAAGAAATTGAAAAAGACACACATACATAGAAATTATCCTGTGTTCATGGATTGGGAGAGTTGATATTGTTTAAATGCCCATATAACCCTAAGCAATATACAAATTCAATGCAATCCCAATCAAAATCCTAAAGACATTTTTCACAGAAATAGAAAAAAACAATCCTAAAATTTGTATAGAACCACAAAAGACTCAATAGCCAATGCAATCTTGAGAGAAAAGAACAAAACTTGAGGAATCACACTTCCTGCTTTCAAACCATATTTCAAAGCTATAGTAATCAAGACAGTAGAGTAGTGGCATAAAAACAGAAACATTGATGAGTGGAACAAATAGAGAACCCAGAAATTAACCCATATGCGATCAACTAATATTTGACAAGGATGCCAAGAATATGCAATGTGGAAAAGGTAATTTCTTTAATAAATGTGTTGGGAAAATGAATATCCACGTGCCAAAGCATGAAATCAGACCCTCATCTTATACCATGCCAAAAGAAGGCCTCAAAATGGATTAGACTTAAATATAAAACCTGAGACTGTAAAACTTTTAGAAGAAAAATATAGTGGAAATTTTTCTTGATATGGATCTTGGCAATTATTGTTATTATTATTTTGGTTATGACACCAAAAGAACAGGCAACAAAAACAAACAAGTAGGACTACACCCAACTGAAAAGCCTCTGTAAGGCAAGGAATACTATCAACAAAATGAAAATGCAATCTACGGGATGAGAGAAAATATTTTCAAACTACGTGTCTGATAAGGGGTTAATATTCAAAATATGTATGGAACTTCTACAACTCAATAACATAAATAAATAAATAAATAAATAAATAAATAAATAAATAAATAAATGACCTGATTAAAAATGGGCAAAGGACTTGATTTTTCCAAAGAAGACATACAATTGGCCAACAGGTACATGAAAAGGTGCTTAACATCACTAATCATCAGGGAAATGCAAATCAAAACTATAATTAGATATCACCTCATATGTGTTAGGGTAGCTATTATCAAAAAGAAAAGCGATAATAAGTATTGGTGATATTGTAGAGAAAAGGAAGTCTTTGTATACTATTGGTGGGAATGTAAACTGGGATAGCCTCCAAGAGTCCTTTGTAATTTCTAACTTTATATATGGAAGGTTTAGAGATTTATCCAATATCAAATAAATAGCAAAAGTCAGAGAAGGTCCAAAATTCTCTGTCTTACGGAATAAAATCCAGGGTTTTTATCTATTTTACCAGAAATGTTCTTTTCATTAGAATTTTCTCTGTGCCATTTTTTATGTAAAACAATTCTGCTTTCCTGCCTTTTTTCTTCATTTCTTCCTTCTTTCTTCCTTTTCTCTAATTATGTATGTAATTCATTATAGTTTACAAAATACTCTGACATTCAGTATAGTTAATCCTCATGGTGACCCTCTGTGAGGAAATTTTATGCTGAAGAAACTCTGTCTTCCTGATTTTAGATAACCTGAGCAAAATCACACTGGTAAGAATTGTTGTAATGTCTTCTTGGATCTGGATCTCTTAACTTCAAATAGTATGTTGTTCCTACCAAATTCTGTGTCAATTTCAAGACCTTACTAAGGTACAAGAAATAACTCTATTATCCCTTTTTCCAGTAAGTATTTATGGTCTACCATAAACATGATACAGTGATGTGTAGTTTACATAAATATATATGTTGCTTCACAAACGCGAAACTTCTTTGTTTTTTGTTTTTGTAAATGGAAGTGAGATTTAAAAAACAATTTTAAAATATAGAATAAAAAGGGGGAGTTTGTTTCCGATGAAATATTGAAATATAATTCAATAATAATGTGAACATATATACCAGACATATATGTTAATTAAAATTTAAATTTGAAAAGCCCTGACAAAATGGATAAAACAATTTCAAATTTGAAAGCCTAGACAAAAGTGGATAAATTCTCAAAAATATATAAAATGCTAAAACTTTCACAAGTACAAATTTAAAATTTAAGTAAATGATAGCCATTAAAAACTTTGGAAATGTCATGAGGCATCTAAAGGGTGCTTAAAGGAAAATAAAAGACAATTCAGTAACGTCACATGAGTGTTCTCAGAAAATCTTTTAAAGAGATAATTTTACACAATATTTCATATTATAAAAGTTAAGGAAAGTTCATTATTTTTTCATGAGGCTAGTATGAGCTTGGTTCCAAAGTAGGATAAAAGCAGGAAAAAAAAAAGAAGGAAAAGTATGGCCTCATTTCATTTAAGTATTATTCTATTACATCTGTGTGTAAAAAAGAAAAATAATAGTTTTTTCCCCAGAAATGCAATATATTTTTTTAATATCACAAAATCTATCAACATGATTAACCATTTTAATTAACTAAAAAGAGAAAAATCACATGAAGATCCCAATAAATGTAGCAAAAGTATTTGATCAAGTTTATTACCTATTTATATAGAAAAGGCTTTTACTGCTAATAATAGAATATAGCTTCCTAACTGAATCACGATTACATATCAAAACATGCAGTAAATATCAAATGCAATGGGCAAACTTTGACTTATTCCCTTTATTACTGAGAGAAGCTTGCAATCACTGCCACCAGAAGTTTTTATTACTGTAGTAAGAAAAGGTATAAAAAGCATAAAGATGTGTAGTAGGACAAAACTTCCATTGCAAATAGTATCATCTATTAAAAAATCAAACAGAATCTATTTATAAACCATTAACTCTAATAAGAGAATTAAGCAAGATGTTCAAATGCAAGATACTAAAAAATCAAAATGTTACTCCTCACCAGATATAAATAGTTTAAAACAAGAATGTGGGATAGTGGGGGGGGGGGGGGGGAAGGACACTGCTCATAGTAACCACAAAACTAAGTTATCTAAGAATTATCCTGGTAAAGACTGTATATTTGGAATAATAATTAGGTGGAGATAATCTAGGAAACTAGGCATCTTGCCTGAAGGAAATGGATAAATATGGAAGAAATTTATTGTGTAATTATATGATGGAAATGAGAAACAATGAATTAGAGAGACAAATGGTAACACAGTGTTAGGACAAACATAAGTAATAGAATGAGATGTATAGCAAAATGCTCTTTCTGTAATGAAAAAAAATCTAAAAACAAAATTATCCAAAAACATGTATTAAATATATTAGTAGTTAACTATGTTGGAGATGATAGAAATGGGAGTGAATATCAGAGATGATAGGAAAAGAAACAAACCAAGAAATTATAAAAATAGTAATTAGGCATTCATGTGTAAATTAGTGGTGATAGAGGGCTATAAGTCGAGTTTCATGATGAACTCAAGTCATTGCATGTGAATTAAAACAAAAATTCCTTAAAAAAAAATTCCTCTCAATGTTTAATGATTAGAACTCAATAAGGAACATCACAGCTCATCAAATACACCATCTTCTTATTTAACAGATGAGAGGATTTAACCTAAGAGGGATTCAATCAATTGTCAAGGTCATGCATCATTAATGATTGGTCTTCCATTTCCCAGTTGTGCTCTCTTTTCTGCACTGTGTGATCTTTCTGCTTGAGAAAGTCCTGTTTTTCTACACTCTTCCCATGAAAGTTTCATCCCTTGGTGCCCCCAATGAACTTACACATTTACATTTTCAACTTCATTAAATAAAATGCCATCCACTTGAGGTGGATTACTGACTTAGCTGATTCTTTCATTGCCCTGCAGAGGATTCAGTTAAAAAGTGTGATTTAAAACAAACAAACAAAAATAGTCTGAAACAAAACAAATGCATTAGTAAGCGTGTAAAGAATCAGTTATCTAATGCAAACAACTCTTTTAATTACTTGAATTGGAACAATTAAAATTTGAAAGTGAGTTATCTTTTTTCTGAATTGAGCCTCATAGTGAAGAGTTTTTAGTCTGTGCAGGCTCTTTGCAGCCAAAGCTCAGCTGCCTTTGAGTTAAATTAATTTTTAATACTCTAAGTGTCTTGAGGCCAGTATTTGGAGTGCCATCTCACCTTGTTATCCATAACAGCTTCTAAGCCATAATTGTCTACCTTCTATAAACAAAACAAAACAAAACAAATGTATTAATGACTTGCTGATTCAGTAGAGGCTATTACTGTTCATTTTAATAGGAGTTACTGTCTTAGGCATTTTAACATATGTTACATGTATTCAAAATAACCATTAGACAGATGAGAAAAATGAGCCTCAGGATAGTTGAGTAACTTGCACATCATCAGGTAAATTAGTGATGGAGCTAGAACTTCAACCCAAACCCAAAGCTTTATCCTACACCACAATATACTGTGTATTCTACTATTGATCAGAGACATTGCAGATGCATATAAAACATGTCTGGCTTTTCCTGATGCATCCCTAGAAGTTCAGTCTTTAGATCTGAAGACTCAGTTTGAAATATAACTGAATTCATCTGTGAGGGAATTAAATACAATGCTATTCTGCCACTTTTGCAAAGTAACCTAAACTGGTGTACGCAGAGTTGCTGATCTGTGTAAAATGATGTCTTGATGTTTCTAGCACCAGTGGGATAATACAAGATATTCAAAAGGCAATAATAATGATTAAAAAGGTACCAGGCAACCCCTTATGAGTCCCAAGGGATGACATTTATCTAAGAGAATATGAAGCGACATAAACTTAAGGTCAAAGCTGAAGTATTCAAACCAGAGGGATACATGGAGAGAGAGAGAGAGAGAGAGAGAGAGAGAGAGAGAGAGAGAGAGAGAGAGAGCTGTTTCTCCTGCAAGCAGAGATCCATCAAGCAGAAAAATAAATTAACATTTATGAAGAGGGACTACTGCACAGTGACTGGCATTCACCTGGGTGCTTTACACATGTCATTCAACTCCTATAATTGGTGTTGGCAAAGGCCATTGAAATCAGTCACTGCAATGAGAAACTGTTTTCACTGTTTAGAGGACACAAAGATATCTATCTATCTATCTATCTATCTATCTATCTATCTATCTATCTATCTATCTCCAGAAGACATGGACTTTGTATTCTGGTTCAGCAACATTTTAATTGTTAGACCATGGGATTTTTTTTTAAATTTCTCTGAATCTCAGTTTTCTCAGCAGTAAAATGGGATAGTAAATGATATTTTTCATTTTCATATATTTAATTGTGCATCTCAAATAAAGCAGTGCATGTAAACTTTTACAGTTGTGTTTTCATGTTACCCTCTGTGGTCATTGGAAGTATCACGGATGCTAAGATGATGTGATAAAGAGGGAATAGGGAGAACAGAAAATAACTGACAAAATATTTAAATAGAACAAAACTTTAAAAAATATACAGGTTCGATGTAATCCCCATAATAATCCCAATGGCATTTTTATTTATTTATATTTTCCCAGTGGCGTTTTTAAAGAAATAGAACAAAAAAATCATCAGATATGTGTGGAACCTCAAAAGACCCTGAATCGCCAAAGTAATCCTGAAAATAAAGAGCAAGGCGGAGTTATCACACTTCCTGACTTCAATTTATACGAAAAAGTGATAATAATCAAAATAGCATGGTACTGACAGAAAAGCAGACAAACAGACCAATGGGACAGAATTGAGAACCCAGAAATAAACCTTAATATACATGGGCAAATAATTTTTGGAAAAGGCGCCGAAAAAATACCATGGGGGAAAGAAAGCCTTTTCAATAAATGGTGCTGGGAAAATTGGAAAAGCACATGCAGAAGAATGAAGTTAGACTTCACACCAAAATTAACTACACACCAAAATTAGCTCAAAATGGATCTAAGACCTAAATATAAGACCTGATACAATAAAATGCATAGAAGAAAACATAGGTACTAAACTTATGGACCTTAGTCTTAGATAAAATTTTATGAATTTGACCTCAAAGGCAAGGGAAGTAAAAGCAAAAATAATTGAATGTGACTATATCACACTATATAGTTTCTGAACAGCAAAAGAAGTCATCAACAAAACAAAAAGGCAACTAACCAAAGGGGAAAAGATATTTGCAAACACCTTCAATAAGGATCTAATATCCAAAATATGTAAAGAACTCATACAACTCAACAACAGAAAAACAATCCAATTAAAAAACAGGCAGGCGCAGCCGGATGGCTCAGTTAGTTAGAGCGCGAGCTCTCAACAACAAGGTTGCCAGTTCACTTTCTGCATGGGTAGTGGGCTGCGCCCCCTGCAGCTAAAGACTGGAAACAGCAACTGGACTGGGAGCTGAGCTGTGCCTGCCATAACTAGATTGAAGGAGAACGACTTGGAACTGATGGGCCCTGGAGAAACATACTGTTTCCCAATATTCACCAATTAAAAAAAAAAAAAAAAATGGGCAGAGGACCTGAACAGACACTTCTGCCAAGAAGACAAACAAACGACCAACAGATAAATGCTCAACTTCACTAGCTATTAGGGAACTGCAAATCAAAACCACAATGAGATACCTCTGCACACCTATTAGAATGGCTATTATCAACAACACAAGTCATAACAGGTCTTGGAGAAGTTGTGGGGAAAAGGAAACCTTCATATACTGTGGGTGGGAATATAAATTGGCACAGCCACTATGGACAACAGTTTGGGGGTTCCTTAAAATATAAGAATTACCATATGACCCAGCAATCCCTCTTCTGGATATCTACCCAAAAAGTCTAAAAACATTTTATCCATAAAGATATATGTGCTCCAATGTTCATTGCAGCATAATTCACAGTGGCCAAGACATAGAAACAACCACGGTGTCCTTCCATAGAAGATTGGATAAAGAAGATGAGATGTGGTGCCTATATACAATGGAATTTTACTCTGCCATAAGAAAATATGAAATACTGCCATTTGCATCAACATGGATATATCTTGAGTTTATTATGCTAAGTGATGTAAGTCAGACAGAAAAAGTCAAGAAGAATATAATTTTACTCATTTGGGATATAAAACTGAAAGCAACAAATGAATAAGACAAACTGACAACCAAAAACTCAGACACAGACAACAGTTTAGTAGTTACCAGAACGTAAGGGGGTAAGGGGAACGGTAGAAAAGGATAAACAGGGTCAAAATATGGTGATGGAAGGAGATGTGACTTTTGGTGGTGGAGCACACCATACAATAAATAGATGATATATTATAGAATTGTACACTTGAAACCTATATAATTTATTAACCAAAGTCACACCAACAAATGTAATTTAAAATAATCTCCTTACATATAAAGTATAAAAAAATAGTTTTGTGTAAGATTGACAACATCAATTTTTTTTCTTTTTCTTTCTTTTTTTTGTTTTTTGTTTTTTGAAACACATCATGGACTAGTGATAGAAGCTTTATGATCTAGAATGTGTGGTGTAAAGTAATAATGATACAACAGGCTATCCTGACTGAGCTTGAAGCAAAATTCTTTTAAGCTGGCATGTGGATTTAGCCCTTGGCTAACCACCCTTCTAATAGTCAAATAATATTATATAAAGTTAACTATTATCAAGTTTTTAAGGGGTACTTGAATGGGTTCTAGGTGGCTAATGGGAAAGTGTCTAAACATGTAGTTCAGGTATGTACTGCTAAGCCTGACAGACTGTGGAGTTGATGAGATGTGGGAACACAAGGCTAAAGGCCTACTGAAGAAAATCACCTCATGAAAGGTAGACATTCATGGTGAATTGCATGGCCCAAGTACTAGGATCCCTGAGTCAGAGACAAAAAATGAGACTGGACAATTTTTCCATCTGGACACTCCTCTGCCACCCTCTCTACTGAGGAATAACTGAATGCCCAAGACTGAAAGGCTATAGATTCAGCAAAATCACCAGGGACCCTTGAAGCATTGCTTTGAGTTGACAGTAGACACGGAATAGGGAAGAGATTTGACACTGCCCACCTGTAGGGGATAGATGAGGGCCGTGTGGTACTCTCTGCCTCTGGGGGCTCCCTACAAGTAGCGTGACTTTATGTATCAGCTTGCTCAGGACAGGCTCAGTTTTCATCTTTTCATGCTGTCTCATCTGGTAAGACCTCCATTTTGCTCAGAAGTATCCAGGTTTGGCTAATATATCACTGTGACTATGCCAAAAGGAAAATTATGTGATTCAGTATGTATAAACTAATAGCGTTTAAGGAACACTGAGGTATAAATTTTTGTGTGTGTGTGTTTGGGAATCTCAGAAATAGTTGAATAAAGGGACCTATTGAAAATGCAGAGCTTCCTGTGGATCAAAAGGCTTGGGTTTGGTGCATGAGATTAGGGCAATTACTATAAACGTGATTCATAAACAGCCAGGTGAAAACTGACATGTCTAAATTACAAATGCTATAGATATTCAGAGAGAAAAAAATAATTCAGTGTGGAATCTCATTATCAAGGCAAGCTTTATACAAGGTGGGGCAATGCCTAAGTTACTTGGACAGACTTAAGAGAGGAATAGTGAGGAGGGAGTGAATAAGGAAGATGATTCTATTTGAATATGAAATGGAAAATGATCTCTGAGTCTAAATCTCCAGTAACCACTTCTTATTCTAGTTTAGTCTCAGGACCCTTAAAAATGTGGGAAGCCAAGAGTTGATTTCATATAGTATGGATCTTCCTGACCTCTACTTTATTCCATTCAGTCCCGAGTAAATTATCATATTTGATTTACTAATAAATGAAAAATATCATTCCTTAATACATATAGTTTCTCTAGAGGACAAAATTTTTCATGCTTTGTGGTTCATGATATACCGAAGGGGATTAGGAAAAAAATTTCATTAATTGAGTGGAGTCCGATTTAGGTTTTCATCATAGCTCCACTTTATCCTCTGTATGGTCTTTGACATTTATTCAGTATCTCTCCACATTGATTTCTCTGTCTGCACCTCTGAGCAAATAATTTGTGAAGAATAAATCACATGCATTTATAACAATCAACCCTGTGATAGCATATAGTAACCACTCAATAAATGGGTTAGAACACATTTCCATTATACTGATTAATATAAACTCACAATAAATTTGGATTTTTCTTTTACCTTGTTACCCTACATACATTCAAAAGAAAAAAAAATAATGTTCTATCACCTTGTGACTCAGTGTCGACTATTAAAGCATGAAATATCACCAAGTCCTCTGGACTAGATGAAAGAGTCACTGAGATTTAAAGCTCTAACTGATGCAATTTGAGATTTCAGTGCCAGGTGGATTGTACATTACTAACATTTTGGGAAACATTCGTATAGACAACGATGGATTCCTAATTTATAAGAACTTTAAAATGTTAAACGACTTAATGGTTTTTAGCAGGACTGGCTATTTCTTTAATATAAACGTGAGCACGGAAAAAATAAAAAGCCTTATTGATAAAGATAATAGGAAAGAAATGTTCCAGTGCCAACTATTTACCTTGAAAAGGTAGTCAGAGTGACGACTTAGATGAAAGTGGGCCTTAGGATGTGGTTATACTATCCTCAATCCACCATTTGAGGCAGGTCCATTTGCTGTTGGAAGAAAGCAGCATTTTTCAATAAACCTTACCTTCAACTTGTATCAGTTTACAATTTACAAAGCTTATTATTCCCTTGATCCTCTCCACAATCCTCTTGGTAGGAACTCACAATAACAGGCCCTTTTTTACAGATGAGAAAACTAATCCAATAGTGAAATTAAATTACGGTGTACAATTTATATGACCCTGAAACCCTGGGCGACAAGTATTAATAATAATACCAATATTATTGTTTTGAGAATTTCTTCAAATTAAGTAACATATATGCCTGATGTATGATCAATACCTGTTTTTTCCTACTTTTCCACATAATGAAATGATGAATTTCAAGCATCAAAGATATACTTGAAGGAGTCACAATTTGAATAAGCTATTATCCTGGAATTTTTCAAATAGAGTTTAAAATGCCTTCTATTATCCCTGCATAAGGACAACCCTATTATAACAGAATCCTTGGTAAATTTGTTTAAATGGGATTTTCTTCTGAAAGAGGCCTGCTTTTGCATCCTTTGCATGGGTGATAACACTGTCTTTCCAGGAGTGTTTTTTCATTGAACTGAAATGGCTCTTGGGCATAATTAAGAGAGTATTGGATTTAGAAAGAGAGATCTAGTCCCTAATACTGAATCTATCGGCGGCTTAATTTGTGCTTTAGGGAGAAGCTCTGACTCTGCAGCACTCAACTTTTGCCTGTGGGTGCCCACCTTTGCGTTAACAGAAACCCAATTAGAATGTTTTGTTCAGGCTAGTGAGGAGTATGGAGAAAGTAGCCCTGAAAGACTGAAGAGCTTTAACCTTGAGTTCTGATGCAAAAGTTGAATAAGAGAGGATAAAATAGCCAACAATTTTGAAGTAGTGTACTGATACCTACCATTTTGTCATACATTTTTTAGAAAAGACTAGAATTTTCTTTGATCTACTGGGGTATGAGATTACAGTTCCTTCCCTGCTATTCAGTAATTCTATGTGGTTGGGTAAGTCAGTTCACTAATTATGGACACAAATTCTCAATCTGAAATAGGTAGAATAATATTAATCACCAAAGACAATTTTATATCTGTACCTAAAACTTCTAAGAATTATGCCTTTCACATAGAAAGTCCTTGGTAAGTTTCTGTGTGAATAAAACAATCAGTGAGTTAAAGCTTGTACTGATTAATTAATGGATGAAGAGATGAATAAATGCATGTCTTTCATACTGCCTTTACGGCAGGGTTGTGAAGGTGATATAAGACAACATTTGGTGAAAAGGTACAGGATCCATGTACAACTTTTCAACACATAACTAGCTTTAAATGTTAAAATGGGGATGGACATATTGCTTACTCAGTTTGGTATGGCAAGACTTAGCATTATGCCTGATACATAGACTTCATATGGCTTCTTTATTTTTCTGATTTCCAGCCAACATTCAAGGTCTTCCAGATCATTCCATCTCCCATGACTCTATTTCTTCTCTGAGCTCCTAATATAGTATATTTGTAGTTGAATTGTCCTTTGTTTCATGACTGTGAGTTCTTCCTTAGAAAATTTTATAAATGTATAATGCAGATAGCTTCTAAAAACAGCCCAAGGTATACCTTTAGATTATTTGATTGATGATGTTTTGAACTTAAGTTGTTAATTGTTTTACCCCTCTGATATAAGACAAAGAGCCTGAGAGAAAAGATTTGGTGTGATACACAAGAAGGAAGGCATGCCTTGCAGTAAGAGATACCCGAGTTTAATCTTGGCTCAGGAATTTCTTACCCACGTGACCTTGGACAATGTATATCTTTCTTTTATATTTCCATTCCCATTTCTAAATAGTCAAGGTAATGATATATAGTCATAGGGTTCTGAATATTAACTGAGAATGTATGTACAGAACCTATTATACATTGACACCTGAAATTTGTTCACTTTCCTTATCCACTTGTTTGACTACTTCTACTTCTATAAACCTCACTTATTTGCCCAAATGCAAATATTTGTTAAGTACATACTATATATTAGGCGATGTGCTAGATACTGTTTAAGGTTCAGTGATGAACTAGAGAAACGCTCTCTAAATGGACCTCAGAGTTATGCGGGAGGTGATAAACATGTAAATAACTTAGTGTAATGGAAGGCATAAAAATAAATGATAAGGAGAGGTATAAAATCACAGCTGTGAAAATGTAGAAAAAAAGAAGCCATTAATTCTGCCTGGTGTAATTAGAAAGTTTCTATGAAAGATGCCACATTTAAAATAAACCTTAGGGGGCGGCCAGGTGGCTCAGTTGGTTAGAGCACAAGCTCTGAACAACAGGGTTGCCAGTTTGATTCCCACATGGGCCACTGAGCTGCACCCTCCACAACTAGAATGAAGACAATGAGCTGCCACTGAGCTTCCAGAGGGGTGGCCAGATGGCTCAGTTGGTTAGAGTGCGTGCTCTCAACAAGGTTGCTGGTTCAATTCCCACAGGGGATAGTGGGCTGTGCCCCCTGCAACTAAAGATTGAAAATGGTGACTAGACTTGGAGCTGAGCTGCGCACTCCACAACTAGATTGAGGGACAACGACTTGGAGCTGATGGGCCCTGGAGAAATGCACTGTTCTCCAAGATTCCCCAATAAAAAATGGAAAAAAAAGAAGAAGAAGAAGAAGAAGAGGAGGAGGAGGAGGAGGAGGAGGAGGAGGAGGAGGAGGAGAAGAAGAAGAAGAAGAAGAAGAAGAAGAAGAAGAAGAAGAAGAAGAAGAAGAAGAAGAAGCAGCAGCAGCAGCTAGTTTGTTCTTTAAAAAAATAAAATAATAGGGGGCCGGTCCGGTGGCTCAGGCGGTTAGAGCTCCGTGCTCCTAACTCCGAAGGCTGCCGGTTCGATTCCCACATGGGCCAGTGGGCTCTCAACCACAAGGTTGCCAGTTCAATTCCTCGACTCCTGCAAGGGATGGTGGGCTCTGCCCCCTGCAACTAAGATTGAACACGGCGCCTTGAGCTGAGCTGCCGCTGAGCTTCCAGATGGCTCAGTTGGTTGGAGCGCATCCTCTCAACCACAAGGTTGTCAGTTCGACTCCTGGGCTGCGCCCCCTGCAACTAGAAAACGGCAACTGGACCTGGAGCTGAGCTGCACCCTCCACAAGTAAGACTGAAAGGACAACAACTTGAAGCTGAACAGCACCCTCCACAACTAAGATTGAAAGGACAACAACTTGACTTGGAAAATAGGCCTGGAAGTACACACTGTTCCCCAATAAAGTCCTGTTCCCCTCCCCCCCCAAAAAAGATTACATTATATATATATATATATATATATATATATATATATATATATATGACTTTAAAAAATAAATAAAATAAAATAAAATAAAAAATGAACTTTAGGGAAAATGAGCATAGGTTTGATAGAATAAAGGATAGCATGAAAAAATAATGAAAGTTACAAACACTTTCAGGAAGTCGTGGATGGTTTGGTTTGGCTAAGATATAGGGTGCTATAAAAATATTGTAGGAGGTGAGGCCAATTTGTAATGTGAAAAAAAAATATGGAAAGATAGGAACATATTTTTTTTAGAATTTATGTTCACAATGATGTCCTATATATAGAAATTTATGCATTATTTCTGTCACTCTACCCAACAGATCACAGATTTATGCACAGGCAGGATTCAAGTCCTATGCTTGAGGAAGTACTCACAAGGTTCACAGAAATTTTAAGTTTCCCAGATTTTAAAGCCCTTCTTTTTCCCTTTCCGTAAGATGACTGGAATTACCATGCAGCTACATTTCTCTCAGCTGTTTCTCTTAGTCTGTGTATTTTAAAAGGGGTTACTGAACAGGATAACCCTCCATTAAGGACGTTCTGCTCTTATGTCTGATGGTGACAGCGTCTCCCTAAGAATACCCTATGGTTATTATAGGGATTACCCAACTTAATAGCAAGGATACAGGAAGGATACAATTTCTAATTGAATCCCTGGTATTCTTCCATGGACTTTAAAACGATGTGATCATCATGGGACAACTAATTATTTGGGGGTAAATAGATCTTGACTTTATAGCATACGTCAACATAACTCCATCATTTAGAATATCAAGTACATACTAAAAGGAAACATAGATGCATTTCCTTTTAAATTATAAATTTCAGGGCTATCACCTATAAAACTGAAAGATAATGAGTAAGTGCCATACATGCTATAGAATTTTCATCTTTAATATATAAAAAAAACTTTTATACATCAATACAAAATATAACCATCTCAACAGAAATATAGGCAAAAAAAATAATATAGGCATTAAAAAAGAAAGATACTTTGAATTTGTTCTCGTATGTGGCATAAGTAGGTAGCCCAGTTTCATTTTTTTTGCACGTGTCAGTCCAGTTTTCCCAGCACCATTTATTAAATAGACTTTACCCCAGTGTAAATTCTTGTTTCACTTGTAATACATTCAATATGAATGGATTTATTTCTGGGTTCTCTATTCTGTTTCATTGATCTATGTATCTGTTTTTATGCCAGTACCATACTTTTTTGATGACTATAGCCTTGTAGTATGATTTGATGTCAGATAGCATGATACCTCCAACTTTGTTCTTATTTCTCAAGATTGCCATGGCTATTCAGGGTCTTTTATGGTTCCATATAAATTTTAGGATTATATGATCTATTTCTGAGAAAAATGTCATTGTAGTTTAATAGGAATTGCATTGAATCTATGTATTGCCTTAGGTAGTATTGACATTTTAACTATATTATTTGTATCTTCTTTGATTTCTCTCTTCAGTTTTTCATATTTTTTTCTGAGTATAGGTCTTTTACTTCATTGGTTAAAAAGATTTAAATTTGAGATCCAAAACCATAAAACTACCATAAGAAAATATAGGAAGTAAATTTGCAGACATTACCCTGAGTAACATTTTTACTGATATAGTCCCTCGTGTAAGGGAAGTAAAAGAAAATACATACATATGGGATTACATCAAACTTAAAAGTTTTTTCACGGCAAAGAAAACCATCAATAAAACAAAAAGGCAGCTTACTGATTGAGAGAAGATATTTGTCAATGATACATCTGATAAGGGATTAATATCCAAAATTTATAAAACACTCATTCAACTCAACACCAAAAAAACAAACGACCCAATTAAAAAATGATCAGAGGACCTGAAGAGATATTTCTCCAAAGATGACATACAGATGGCCAACAGACAAATGAAAACATGCTCAGCCTCACTAATCTTTAGAGAAATGCAAATGTAAACCACCATGAGATACCACCTCACTCCAGTCAGAATGGCTATCATCAATAAATGAACAACAAGTGCTGGCAAAGCTGTGGAGAAAAGGGAACCCTGGTGCACTGTTGGTGGGATTGCAGATTAGTGCAGCCACTATGGAAATCAGTATAGAGGTACCTCAAGAAACTGGAAATGGAACTACCTTATGACCCAGTACGTCCACTCTGAGGTATCTATCCAGAGAAATCAAAGACACTAATTCAAAAAATATATTCACCCCTATGTTTATTGCAGCACTGTTTACAATAGCCAAGACTTGGAAACAATCGAAATGCCCACCGGTACATGACTGGATTAAGAAACTGTGGTACATTTATACAATGGAATATAACTTGGCTATAAAGAAGAATGAAATCTTACCATTTGCAACGATGTGGATGGACCTAGAGAACATTATGCTAAGTGAAATAAGTCAGTTGGAGAAAGCCAAATACCATATGATCTCACTTATATATGGAATCTAAACAACTGAATAAATTAGCAAAGTAAACAGAAATAGTCTCAGAGATATAGAGGAAAAACTGATGGTTGCTAGGTGGGAGGGGGTGGGGATGAGGGAGAAGGGGAAGGGATTAGAGAGCTTATATGGTAACCACAATATTGCCACGGGGATATGAAAGACAGTTTGGGGAATATAATCGATAATGTTGTAAAGATTTTGTAGGGTGTCAGATGGGCACTTGTCTTATTAGGGAGACAACTTCATGGACTGCATAGATGTACTGTACACCTGAAGCTGAAGCTGAATAATATTGTATAATTATATATATAATTATATATATTATATATATATATATATATATATATATATATATATATATATATATATATATATAATTATGTGTGTGTGTGTGTGTGTGTGTGTGTATACATATATATATATACATACACACACACAGTCACAGGATATGGAGTACAGCATAGGGAATAGAGTCAGTGGAATTGTAATAGATATATACAATGTCAGAGGGTCAATAGACTGGGGGAGAGGGGTTATCACTTTGTGTGGGATGAAGTGTCTAACTATTACATTATTTTGTACACCTGAAACTAATAATAATAATAATAATAATAATAATAATAAAGAAAGATATTGAAACTAATAATAGAAGCATGAAAATACTCGTCTATATCACCAATAATCAAATCAATTTAAAGAAAAACAAAACTAAGATAGCAGCATTTTTTTCCTCAATTAGGGACTGTTTGTAAGTGATATCCAGTGTTGTTTGTGATTTAGGGGAGGCATATTCATTTACTACTAGTAGGAGTACAATTGATTATAATTATTTGGAGGACATTTGCCAGTGTATATCTGAAATCTTTATTTTATTTATATACTTTTAACCAGTAATTGATAGTTAAAGAACTAATTCATAACGTGTAGGACTTAACTATAAAGGAAGGATGTTCATCATAGCATAGGAAAACTTGACATAAACATTAATCTCCATACATTAGACGCTTGTATAAATATCCTATAATAATTTTTTAGTATGCAGTACTGTTCAGTTCTTTAAAAAGATGGCATTACAGGACTATATCATAACATATAATATATTCAAACCATTTTATTAGGTAAAACATAGTTTGTAAAACTGTATTATTATTACATTGAAACATCCAACTATGTAATATATTTCCAAACATACACACACACACACACACACACACACACACACACACACACACACACACACACACACACACACACACACACACACCAATGAAATGGAAAAAAATAGTGAGAGTAGATACAATAAAACATATCTGTACATGTTGAAGATATTTGTTTTTGCTATTTTATTATTTTTACTTTTCCACATTTTCCATATTTTAATAAAATTAGAATTTGTATTGTAATAAGAAAAACATATTAAAGTATATCTTTGCATTTAAAAAACATATCCAAGCTGCTGTAATATAATTGGTTGTACAAAAAATACTGTATGTGCTTGCTACTCACCATGGAAGCTCCTATACCACTTGGCTTCTGTGGGATGACGGCTTACAAGATACAGCAGTTTGCTAATATAGTGCTTAGTTTCAGAAATCACCTGGAAAAACATGTTAACTCTTGGTTATATTGTTCATTTGTGATGTACTCATACTATGCATCAGTGGGAAAATGATTGGCTATTGAATGAAACATTTTCAGGCAACTGGTTACTTGGTTCTGTCAGGATCCCAGAGCAGGCTCATACCCCAATACCCAGTTCCTAGGTAGTGTGGGGTGAAATTATATTGTGCTTCTGGGTCATGGGAGCTCTCCTTTGGGTTTCCCACATGGGACAGAGTTGGATGACCTTGTTAATTCTGAGTTTCTGTGACCACATAGGCACACTCACAAGGTGGATGAGATGGGGAAGTGTTCAGATTAATTATTATGAAAATTGTCCAGAAGCCCTTTTCTTTCCTACTATAGTATAGGCACACTTACAGCGTAACTAGAAGATAGAAAATAATTGCTTTCTATTACAAAGCCAATGCATTTGATCTTATATGAGTTCCAGGAATGCCTATTTATATCACTAATAGAATATCATCCTGAGTGATAATATTATATAAAAAGTCTAGAAAGGTCAGGAGCATCATTTTGGTAGTATAATAAAATAAAAATTCATTGTGCGAGGATAGCTCGTCTTCTAGTGAATAGCTTTTATATCCTCAGTTGACAATATCAGAGTGAATGCTTCCACAAAGATATTTTAAGTTTGAATTAACAAATAAATCTCATTATTTATCTGAGCCTCTTCCCTATGTGAGCCTCTTCCCTAACAAAGGAGAGCCTGAAGCACTAGGCTGAAAGCAGAATAACAATCTGAGGATCTATATGTACAGAGTGATATAGAAAAAACAAAGCAGACAATTCAAGAAAGGTTTTTAGTTTGAAGTGGAATTGATGTACAAGACGTGATGAAACAAAACGGTGAATGCTTAAATGAAAAAAAAAAAAGTATAGTAAAAGACACATTACCATTAATCCCCATCAAAATACTCTGCTCCACTTCAAACACACTTATTCATCGTTTTTGCCACTTTCTGATGAAGTTCTGGAGGTCCGCTTTACTTGCACTGTTGTGGATGCTTCCATGTCCTGACTCATTTTGACTTAGAGGAAGAGACAGAAGTCATATGGAACCAGATCCGGTGAATGAGGTGGATGAGGACACCATAATGTTTTTTATTGGACAGAAATTGATGTATACCAGAAGCGAAGGGTGGCACAACGTGTTGTCATGATGCAGGATGATTTAAGCACACTTTAAAACACACCTTCTCTCAACTGTACTAACACCCAACTGACTGCATCAAATAAACTGAACCTTGTCACACACTATTACTACCGTGTTTCCCTGAAAATAAGACCTAACCGGAAAATAAGCCATAGCATGATTTTTCAGGATGACATCCCCTGAACATAAGTCCTAATGCATCTTTTAGAGCCAAAATTAGTATGACCAGGTCTTATTTTTGGGAAACACGGTCAGGTTCAAGGCTCTGCTTCCCGTATTGAAGATCCTTATCTTTCTATTGGATGGCACTTGGCAGCAACATTTACCATATTTTGTGATCATAATGGAAAGCCTCCATGTCACACATCACTTCTGGTACGGCAATTTCTGTCAAATAAAAACATTATGGTGTATCCTCATCCACCTTTATTCATAGGATCTGGCACTGGAAGATTTCTGACTCTTTCTCAAAGTCAAAATGAAAGATAAATGTTTTGAATTGATTCAGAACATCGAGGCAGCCACGACAGTGCATCTAAAGACACTCATGAAAGAGGACTTCCAGAACTGCCTCAGAAAGTGGTAAGAATGATGGGATAAAGGTGTCCGAAGCAAAGGGGAGTATTTTGAGGGAGATTCATGGCAATGTGTCTTTTACTGTTATAATATTATATTTTTTTAACTTAAACATTCACCGTATTTTCTGATCACACCTCTTATAAAGATAAAAAGGACATACCTGCATAACATATAAGAACAAGACGATCAAAGCAAAAATTGCAAGTTCTAAGAGATGAGGGTATCACCACATTTACCTCCTATTGGACACATTTGGCTTCTGAGAAGATGTGAAGATATATGGGAAGGATACCAAGATATCCCAGGTAATACAGTATTTACCTTATGGGAGACAGGGAAGTCAACACTAAATAAACAAAGAGGTTCCACTTTGAGTTGAATATTTGATTGAGGAGTTATAAATATTAAGGATATCTATGTATATATGTATATATATATATATATATATATATATATATATATATATATATATATATTTTTTTTTTTAACTTTGAACCTATTTATGTATTAGGTGCTAACCTAAGAAATATTTTGGTAAATGCTTATGCAACGATTGTATAGGGCTCACATCAACAAGAGAGAAGGCAGGACATTATAGCACTTTTTCCACACACTTTTACACACCTCTTGAGAACCTACCATACTCCCAGACACTCAATCTGGCTTCTAGAGTGCTAACCACTTGGGGGAAATAGGTTCAACATATGAAGGGGTCGGAGGGGATAGAGAAAAACAAGAAAGAAGCTGAATTTTTTACAAGGCAGCATATAGTAAATATTGCCTAGATAGTCCACAGGCTGATATATTATGTCATGTGACAGGCCCTGGCTATGTTTGAGTCATAATCACTAACAATGCAATAATGGAGCAAAGCATAAGGATCACGTGATAATTTAGGGGTTATAATAAATTTGAGGAGGTGACCCAATATTACTTTCTGAAACAAAATCAAGAGGTGCTCTGTTAAACAGCACCGGCAATAGACAGCCTAAAATCAGAACTCACAGGTTGAAGAGAAAAGCCCACAGTCAGTCCTCCATAATGTATAACATAGATTAATATAGCATGGCATGTACAGATTAATAAACAATAATGAGTTTTGAATTAAGATACTGCTCTATATACTGAGAATAGAATAGTGTAAAAAAAATAAAACTAGAGGGGGACAAAATCCTTCTCATCATGTATAAAACAATTAGAAGTTTGGATGTGCTAAAGAGAAATACAAAGCAGTCAAGGTATATAGGGTGAATGGAGGTGGGGCCCCCATTTTGAATGTGGTCACTGAAAAGTTGGCATGTGAGTAAAAAGCTGAAGATGGTAAGGAAGTCATGCAACTATCTTAGGGAACGGCATTTTAGTTAGAGGAAACAGGAGCACAAATTCTTTGAACAGGTGTAAGCCTGTTGTATTTGATCAACAACAGGTAGTTCAGTGTAGTTATAGCAGGGTGGGCAAGGAGAAAGACATTGGGAAATAAGGTCTGAGAGCTACAAGGATGCAGCAGATAACGTAAATCCTTCTTAGGAATCAGGCTGTTACTCTGAATGAGCTGTGAAGTCACTGGAGGGTTCCTAGCAAAGATCTGATGTGACAGAAGAGCCCTGTTACATTCCCCCTAGTGTCTGTTTTAACTATTTCTGTAGTTACAACACACAGTAGGTTGTCAGGGACAAGGACAGAGGCAAAAAGATCCTGAAAGATTATTACAGTAATACGCGTAAGAGAAATGGTTGCTTGGAGCAGAGTGTGTACAACAGAAGTGGGAAGAAGTGGTCACGTTCATGGTACTATATATATTACAGGAAAACCTGAGAGGATTTATGGTATCCTTGGCTGTACGGCATAACAGAAATAAGGAAATCAAGGATGATTCTATGATTTTGAGCTTGAATAACTGCAAGAATGATGTAGTTCTTTACTCAGATGGGAAATGAAAGTGTAAGGCAAAACAGGTGGGTATGAAAGAACTTTGTTTTAAGCCTGAAATGGCAAATGTCTGTTAGATATCTAGGAGTAGCGGTTGCACAGGTAGGCTATGATGGTGGAAGATGACTCACCAGAGAAACCTGTTTATCAAGCAGTGATGAGTTATTTTAAACCTATGTAGGAAGTGAGAGCACCACTTAGGGTCTTGGTATTGTCTGAAAAGGTGACATTGGGAAGGCCATTTATAGGCTTTTTGAGTACGGACTTAAATGGTTTGGGTTGGATCTTTTAAGAGGGATACAAGTTGGGAATGGACCAAGTTAATACATTTACTTTTTTCTCTGGTTTTGAAATTTTATAAAGGACTACTAATCTTGACATATTTTGGTTGAGACCACATTTTACTATAATGGGGTTAGTAGATGAATAATTTATATACTGTGTGAGACAAAATCCTTATTTATTTGTTTAGTTTGGCTACATTTCAAAATTATACAAAAAATATAATACAGTTTTATTTTTAACAGCTTCATTGAGATAACACTGACATAAAAATTATCTATGTTTAAAGCATACAACTTGATATATGTGTACATTGTGAAATAATCACCACAATAAAGCTAATTAACATATTCATCATCTCACATACTTACCGATTCTCTGTGTGAGTTGAAAAGATTTAAGATCCACCCTCATAGCAAATGTTCATTATACAATACCGTATTGTTGATTACCATCACCATGCTGTGCATTAGATCTCTAGAACTTATTCATCTGACGTAACTGAAACTTTGTACCCTTTTACCAACATCACTTCATTTACCTTCTCCCTCAGCCCCTGTTAGCCATTACCTTACTCTCTGCTTCTATGAATATAACTATTTAGATTCCACATATAAGTGAGATTATACAGTATTTCTCTTTATTTCATTTAGCATAGCATCCTCCAGATCTATCCCTGTTGTTGTAAATGGTAGGATTTCCTTCTTTTTTAAGACTGAATAATATTCCTTTATATATATATTTACATTACATTTCTTTTATCCATTTACCTGACGAAGAACATTTAGGTTGTTTCTGCATCTTGTCTATTGTAAATAATGCTGCAGTGAATGTGGGAGTGTAGCTATCTCTTCATGATCCTGACTTCTGTTCCTTTGGATAAATACCCACAAGTGAGATTGAGAGATCATACAGCAGTTCCGCTTTTAATTTTTTGAGGAGCCTCTATACTGATTTTTATAATGTCTGTACTAATTTACCTTTCCACCAACTATGTACAAAGTGTCCCTTTTCACCAGATCCTTGCCAACACTTGTTATATTTTACCTTCTTTATAACAGACATCCTAATAAGAATGAGATAATATTGTGGTTTTGATTTGCATTTATTTCCCTGATGATTTAGAATTGGCAGGCAGAGATCTGTCTAGTTAATTCAGGTTTAAGAATTCCTAAAAATCCTTAGTTTCAGCCATCAACCGGTACATTCTTTTTGTCACCACATAGCAGTTTAACCTCGCCACGCAACAGCTTAACCGTTTTGTTTCCTTTTACCTTCCCCCAAAGAAAGGAGAGTCTGTGAGACGGATCCTTTCAGGGACTTTGCTAAACCTTTGTATTTGCACCTTATGCCTCCCTGTTTGGTCCCAGAAAGATGACTGGGCAGTCAATGACGAGTAATATTACTCACGGAAGGAACAACTCAAGCCAGATGCAGTGGTGGGGACCAACAAGAGAACCCACGGGGTTCATGGAGATGGATGGGCACAGCCCCCCACCTTCCTCAGGCTAAGGAAAGCCTCAACCTCTGTGTCTGCATTCCTTCCTAGAACCTGCAAGGGAAGTGATTCAAGGAGGTGCTCTCCATCTATTCATATGCATATAGGTTTTGTCCCTTGGGGAAGTTGGGACTTACAGTCCAGCTGTCTGCAGGCAAGGATGATTGACTTAAATCAGTTTCCTATTATGATGTATAAGATTCACAGATCTTGAGATTGACAAGCTTTATCTCCTTTGCTTCCCCACGGAACTAATAAAAGTTATTGTGCAGGCCCTATTAGGTGCCACAGCCCAGACCTCGAGGCTGCTGGTCCCTTGGCCTCTGCACTTAACCTCTATTCTTGACTACTGTCTTTTCTTAACCCTGCGCAGCCCTCCTTGCTCCCCACAACTCTCGTCGCATGGGATGCGACACTTTTGGTGATTAAAGGTTGGCATATATATCTTTAATTGAGACACAT
Source organism: Rhinolophus sinicus (assembly GCF_036562045.2). NCBI lineage: Eukaryota > Metazoa > Chordata > Mammalia > Chiroptera > Rhinolophidae > Rhinolophus > Rhinolophus sinicus. The sequence goes on from NC_133756.1 coordinate 113,351,518, forward strand.
AGATTCCCCAGACTGATACTGGGGTTCAGATCCACACAGACACTGGGATTCCAATACCGAGTGAGATGATGACAGTACCTGAAATGTCCTTTCTTTTGAGGCTCCAGGATAATCTTTCTCTGAGGTCTTGTCCAAAAAATGAAGTCTCTGGATGTAAAGTGGTGAAGAGGTTTGTTTTCGTTCTTGTTTTATATTTAAGATGTTGAAGAGCTGTTTGTTGATAGTTAGACTGAGGGCATTGTGTGAAGTGAAGCCTTTGTAATGATTACTTACCTCACCCTCTAACATGACAGTGTTTAGGAATGGTAGAAGTACTTCCAGATAGCTAGTATTCTCAGTTCATACAGAGAGAGTAGATAGACTTCCAAAAGAGGTGAGCTCGTTGTAATTAGGGTCAAAGATGAAACTTTGGCACAAGGAAGTTCAAGAGTTTCTGAAACTTTGACTCATTTAAGTTTTTTGTGTTTTTTTGAGGTGAAATTCACATAACATAAAATTAATCATCATAAAGTGAACAATTAAGTTATTTTTAATACGTTCACAATGTTTTGTAACTGTTGTCTTTAACTAGTTTAACATTTTCATCACCTCCAACAGGGAACCCATATCCATTAAGCATTCATTCTCCATTTCCCCTTTCCTCAGCCCCTGGTAACCACTAATATGCTTTCAGTTTCTATGAATTTACCTATTCTAGAATATTTCTAGTAAGTGAAATCATACAATACATGACATTTTATGTCTAGCTTCTTTCACTTTGCAGCTAAGCCGTGATGTAGGGTGTGTCAGAACATTTTTCTTTTTATGGCGGAATGATTTCTCATTGTAAGAACATACCACATTTGGTTATTCATTCATCCATTGACAGACATTTAGGTTGTTTTCCCCTTTTGGCTATTGCAAATAATGCTGCTATGAACATCCATGTGCAAACATTGGTAGGAACACCTGTTTGTAGTTCTTTTGGATGTAAGCCTACTAATTCAAGTTTGAGGATTAATTTTGTCATTTTTACCTTATCTGACTATCAAATGTGATATGGACAGTAGAGTTTTAAATTAGAGGAAGTACATTCCAAGCTACCTAACAAAAGCTTTAGTTAAGTGAGTGCTTCCATCACTAGACAGTTTGAGCCTAGGTCGGGTTGCTCTGAGAGAAATGCCTGTGCCTCAGCACTTGATTGCCCTGATTTGTAACCTGTATGATGAATAGAAGCCACTGTCAGGACAGAATATGGAGAGACAGAAAGGTTTCTTATAGGCAAAGGTGTGAGACAAGTGTACATTTTATCTCCTTATTTATTATATCTGTACACAGAACATAGCATAAAACAAACAAACAAATAAACAGACATAAAACTGGGCTACACTTAGAGGAAGGAGGATTAAAAATTGGTGAAAGAAATATCAATAACTTGAGCTATGCAGATGACACCATCTCACTGGCATAAAATAACAATGATTTGAAATGACTCCTAATGAAAGTGAAAGAAGAAAGTGCCAAAGTAGGACTGCCTGTGAACATCAAAAAGAAAAGAAAAAAATTCATGACTCCAGAAGAAACACACAACTTTACCACAGACAATGAAGACGTTGAAATGGTTAAAGATTTTGCTTATGTTGGTTCAGCCATCAATTCCAATGGAGACTACAGCCAGGAAATCAAGAGATGGCTGAGACTCAGAAGGGCAGCACTGGAAGAATTAGGACAGATCATCAAGAGCAAAGATGGAGCATCAGAGACTAAGGCTAAGATCCTCCATACCCGTATTCCCAGTCACTATGTACAGATGTGAAAGTTGGACAGTGAGGAAGGCTGTTAGGAAAAAGATCAATTTATTTGAAATACGGTGTTGGAGGAGAAATCTACAGATACTCTGGGTCAACAGAAAGACAAACACGTGGGTCCTAGAACAAATTAAACCTAAAACATCACTGGAGGCAAAAATGACAAAACTGAAGCTGTCCTACTTCAGATACATCATGAGAAGGCGGGGTTCTTTGGAAAAGACAGTGCACTGGGAAAAATAGAAGGCAGCAGGAAAAGAGGAAGACTGACTATGACATGGCTTGACTCCATAAAATAAGCCATAGGGATGCATGTACAGGAGCTGAGCAGGGCTGCTGAGGACAGGACACTGTGGACGTCACTCACTCATAGTCATCAGGAGTCAGAGCCAACTCAACGGCATGTAACACACAGGAAAAAAACATCCGGCAATCCTTTTCTTTGTTGTACCGTTAACGCTGTGGCTGTCAGGCAGGGGAAACTTTTTTCTATCTTGAGAACAGATATACAATTACCTAAACCAATTCATAGTCTATTTCTTTGGAAATCATATAAAATCCATTTGTAGGCAATCAAAAGGCCATCAAGATTTTCAGCTTCAGTCCCTGCCTTACCTTTAAAGATTTGTCAATATTGTTTTGCAGGCAAGTAGGACATATCCTAGACACCTTCTTAGCTATATGTTTAAAGTGTCCCTATTAATTGGTTTAAGATCACATCTAATTTATCTCTGCCATGGTGGTAATATGAACAGAATAGCTTTGGCTAATCTATTATGTTAACCAGTAGTATCAGAATGGAAGAGAGTGCAACCCTCTCTTATGGCATAATATGGAATTAATTAATAAGGATGCAGTTAATGATTACTGGGAGTAAGAACATATTACAAATAGTAAGAGCCTTGGAAACCTCAGCAGTCTTTTGATTGAGTCCATAAATTATGCTGATTGTCCTGGTTGACAAGAGTGGTGAAACCTGGAAACAAAATCAATTTGGAAACAATTATAGTACCAGAGTTTATACTTAAGCATGATTATGTGTTTTTTTCTAAATGTAAGAAATAATTATTGAGTCATATTCGTATTAGTATGTTCTAATTATACATAATTAACCTAAGAAATCGATCTTTTCATTTGACAGATATTTCTTTATTCTATGTTGGTAAGTGAAAAGATCCCTCACAATACGTTTTAATCAATAAAAATTTGGAGTATGAAAAAAGAACACCTAATTATTTCTATTGTAATATCTTTTAGAAATAAAAAAGAAATTTTTGTATTACCAAAGACAGTTTAGGTATAAAAGACATTTTAACCATTTTATTATTCTGAATTTGGCATTTGAAACAGGAGTTTGTCGAAGGAGACAAGGCATGAGAATAAGCATGACATTAGCATCTCAAGGCAAGATATAATTACAGGCTATATTTTTAAAAAATGTACAGCATTCAGAAATGATCATTAAGAACTTTTAACTTGCTTCAAAAATAAAGATTTTTTTGTTTTTAGAATGATACCAAAAAGTACAGAAATATAGCACAGTGTGTAATATTTCTGCAATCTAAGCACAGAATAATTTAGTCATGTAGAAAAAAATATCTAATTTTACTCCATTTGAATATCATCTATTTAATATTATAGAACAAAACATTCTTTAGTGTATTTTATATGTTTATATTCAGATTGCTGTGAACTGAATTGCACCCCCGAAAAGTTTTCATATATTGAAACCCTAAACTCCAATGTGACTGTATTTAGAATAAGGAAGTAATTAAGGTTAAATGAGATCATAAGGGTGGGACCTTAATAGAAGATTAATGTCTTTATATGACAAGCCATCAGAACACTTGCTTTCTCTGTCTACCATGAAGGCAGCCATCTGCAAGCCAACAAGAAAGCCCTTGTCAGAATCTGAACCCTGCTGGAAATTCGATTTTGTATTATCTACCCTCCAGAACTATGAGAAAATGTTCTGTTGTTTAAGCTACATGGTCTGTGGTATTTTGTTTTAGCAGCCCAAGCAGAATAATATACAGATATATATACTTGTATACACATAAATGATGACATATTTAAAGCTTTCAATTTTAGAATTAAAATGAATTTTGTCAGTATACCAAATAAAACAACATATATTATATACAATTTATCATTTTAATAAACCATAAGAATTCCATTGATAAACAGATCATACACTCTATCTTATACTTTTACTAACTACTTTATAGAGTTTTGATTTAATCATTTATATTAATTACCACTTATAAATCATGAAAAATTAAGACTAGGTCATGTATTGATCAAAATACTATTCTAACCCAATTTGTAGATATTAGTTTCTAAACTAAACTAAATCACTCTAATTGGTTCACAGATTAATTTGTTATTAGGAAAATAACATAAATTCTTTTTAATATAATTTATGAACTTCTGTATTCATAAACTAAATTTTAAAATATTCTTAAAATAATATCCCAAACTCTAAGTTCCTAGCTTTCCTTCTTATCCAGTAGCTAGGAAAAAAGTTGATTACTCAAACTCATAGTTAAACCTTTTCTTCTGAGTTACCATTTTTTGGTGTAAAACTATTACTGTAAAAAGTTTGTTTTCTTTCTTCTGAAGGGAAAGAACACTTAAATATAGGAAAACACATCTTAACACACAGACCCAAAAGAGCTTCTAGAACTGCTTTAAATAATAACCCAGGCCCTTGGATATTCCATAAAGTCATTCAATAAACCAGCTGATGTTGATTTATTCCTGAAGAATGTAAATATGTAAATGAAAGAGGCTGGTCTCATGTATTATAAAAAGTATTTTTTTTTTTTTTTGGCAGTCATGATTTTTTTTTTCCCTTTCTTTAATTTTCCTTTTTTCTTCTCAAGTATATTTCAAATGAATACTCTCATTCATTCCAAAATTTCCCAAATTGGTCACTGCAATTCCAAATGTACCAATTAACACTTGAAAGAAGCAGGTGTTTAGACTGAAGGGGATGCAGATGATATAGTCTGACAAGACCCCATGAGAACCAAACCTGTATTTCCAGAGTCAGGTAAATAGGCCAGTTTTCACTAACTACATCTGATACACCTCTATAGCTGACGCATGAACCCTGTTTACTATGCAACTTTTCATTTATAGATACGAGAAGAACAAGAGAAGGTACACACAAACACGACTTAATTACCTTAGACCAGAACTGACACACATCACTTTAGCTAATAGTCTCTTAGCAAGAAGTTGATGACCCCGACTCGATGCAAACATCTGCTGGGATGTAGTTCTTCACTGGACAGCTGCTTCTCACGGGAAAAAAAAAAAAAAATAATCTGTGCTCTGTGGAAGGGAACACAGACCTCTGGTGGATAGCTTGCCATCTTTACTGAAGTCTGTCCCTCTAGTTATCAAATGTCCTCGTTCACACTTCTTCTTAAGCATAGAACATATTCATTACCCTTGTCCCACCCACTCCATAAAAAAAAATAAATAAATAAAATAAGGAAAAAAAAAGAGGAAGGAGGAGAAGAAGAAGGAAAGGAGTCTGATAAGGGGCTAATATCCAGAATATACAAGGAACTCATGCAACTCAACAACAGAAAAACAAACAACCCAATTGAAAAATGGGCAGAGGACCTGAAGAGACATTTCTCCAAAGAGGACATACAAATGGCAAATAGACATATGAAAAAATGCTCAACATCACTAATCATCAGAGAAATGCAAATAAAAACCACAATGAGATATCACCTCACCCCAGTCAGAATGGCTATCATCAACAAGACAAATAGTAACAAGTGTTGGAGAGGCTGTGGAGAAAAAGGAACCCTCATACACTGTTGGTGGGAATGCAGATTGGTGCAGCTGTTATGGAAGGCAGTGTGGAGGTTCCTCAAAAAATTACGAATAGAATTACCATATGACCCAGCAATCCCTCTCCTGGACATCTACCCCAAAAAATCTGAAAACATTTATACATAAAGACACGTGTGCTCCAATGTTCACTGCAGCTTTGTTTATGGTGGCCAAGACATGGAAACAACCAAAATGTCCTTCGATAGATGAATGGATAAAGAAGTTGCGGTATATATACACAATGGAATACTATTCGGCAGTAAGAAAAGATATAGGAACATTTGTGACAACATGGATGGATCTTGAGAGTGTAATGCTGAGTGAAATAAGTCAGACAGAAAAAGCAGAGAACCATGTGATTTCACTGATATGTGGTATATAAACCAAAAACAACAAAAGAACAGGACAAACAAATGAGAAACAGAAACTCATAGACACAGACAATAGTTTAGTGGTTACCAGAGGGTAAGGGGGCTGGGGGGTGGGGGGTGGGAGATGAGGGTAAGGGGGATCAAATATATGGTGATGGAAGGAGAACTGACTCTGGGTGGTGAACACACAATGGGATTTATAGATGATGTAATACAGAATTGTACACCTGAAATCTATGTAATTTTACTAACAATTGTCACCCCAATAAATTTAAAAAAGAAATTAAAAAAAAAGAAAAGGAGTCGGAGGAAGAAGGGGAGGAACAGCAAGAGGAGGACAAATAGAGGAAGAGGAAACAGAAGGAGAAAACCTCAAATGCTGTACAAGACCTCTACTTATCTCACAGACTAGACTAAATCTCTGGTAATCACAACCCTCTGCATCAGATCAGATATAACTCTTCACTATTTGTAAAACTATGAAATTAAAGACAAGTTATGTGCTTATTTATCACCTCATGTACAATGCAGAAAACAGGGACAGAATAACTAAGTTAAAGACTCCCATTTGGAAAATAGAGGAATTAAGAGACACATAGCAGTCACTAGTCCATAGAAATAACGAGATGCTTCATGCCTGCCATCAGAAGAAACCCTGCCCTGTGGTGGAAAGAATTCCTCGGTGAGAAGTCCTACTGCTCTTTAAAAGCAATTCTTTTACCTACTGTTCATAATTTATCCTGGATTCACTGTCTCAGATTTTCTCTTCTGTTTTCTTTCACGACTTCTCTGAAATTTTCAGAGTCTACTCCATGCCCATGGAACTGTAGAGGGCCAAGGGTTATTTTAAATATTGAATGTTAAAGGACATTTAAAATCTGGACTATGGTTTTTTTCAGCAAATACAATTTCCACACATTTAGAATGCTTTTAGCCATGTGCTTTAGTCAATTCCATGAGCCAGTAATCATAGCTAAAATGGTTTCCCAGATAAATCATCTTTATTTCTTGACTTTCCCATCCACATGTGTCTACCTCTAAACTTAATAGTAAGTACTTATCTTGAAATCATCTAAAACAATGTACTTAAATGGGATGTACTGCTCTTTATGTAGTATTTGCAAAGGAGCTAAGGCTCTTTATTTAGTTTGAAGAGACTTAGTAGTTTGTTATTGCACAGTCGTTAACAACATTGTGTCTTGCTATTTGAGGGCCCCAAAGCAGTAAACTTTTAAAATATTTAATGCCATTATTCTCTAGGCTTTCTCTAAGTCATTTGACCTCTGCTTGAAGACTCTCCAGCCCTTGCTTTAGTTTATTATTATTATTATTATCATTATTATAGAATACACTGGACAGCTAATAATAACCACACACACTAACATTCTGGCTTAATCTAACAATTTTCCCTAGAACTATGGGACCAGCAGGTATGTTGATTTTCCAAGTATTTTATTGTAGTAAAACAGAATTCTACATCTTTCCAAACTGCTCTGTCTGCTTCATTACTGCTCACCACCAAGCCACTAAGCCAATATCATGTATGGTTGTCGTTGAGGCAATACTTCCTCTCAAGTTATAGTTAGGCTATATAGAGTACTGAAAACTGCTATTATAATCTGTAAATTTCAGTGCTTAGCACAATGAACCCTTTTCTTGCTTATCTAATTGAGTGGTCCTGGAAAACTCTAGGGCTCTGCTCTATATAATCATTCACTGTTTCAGAGAGATGGAGGTTGTACTCCTTTCTTTTGACAACAGTGGCTTTGAAGTTTCACAATGACATTGATATCAGGCTGACAGAGAGATGAGATATAGAGGGAGTCTTGTCTACTTGTTAAACACCAAGGCTGGGAAGTGACACACATCACTTCCATTAGCATTCACTGGCAAAAACAAAAAAATCTATATCTATATCTATATCTATATCTCTATATCTGTATCTGTATCTATCTGTATCTGTATCTATATCTATATCTATATCTATCTATATAAATTTTTATATGTATATATACATATCCCACCTTGATAGAAGAGAAATAGGACCTGCAGTTCATGTTTGGGCAGTTAAACTCCAGAATATCTCTACACTATAGAAAAGGAGCATGAATATTTGGGGTCAGTTAGCCATTTCTGCTCCAAATGTTAATTTAACAATTAAGTTTATTGTTGGCTTAAAGTGGAAATTTATCTCATTTAATTCTTACTATAAACTTTAATATAGGCATAATAAATTTTGCCTCCCTTATTAATCAAATGGAGGCTTAGAAATATTAAGTTATTAACCATAGTAACCTGGAAAATATTGGGGTCAGAACTCTTAACAGTGATTTATTGATTTTTATTATTGCCTTTTGTCCTTGATTTCCTAGGTAGAGTGGCAGTTTCAATTATTTAAAATAGTGGCTTTAAGAAATGTCTGTTAGTTCTTGAATGATTAAGAAAATTCTTCAGAATTTCACCACCACAGTTATTCATATATCGGTGCCTACACTGCACCAGGCACTATGCTAGTGATAATCCTGAGGGCATTTATCACCAGATACAACTTCTCTTAAGATATAAAACTGATATATGTATGAAGTGTGATCAAATAATTTGGTGAATGTTTAAATTAAAAAAAAAATCATTACAATGAAAGATACATTGCCATTAATCTTCCTCAGAATACTCTCCCGCACTTCAAATACACTTATTCCATCATTCTTGCACTTTCTGAAGCAGTTCTGGAAGTCTTTCGTGAGTGTCCTTAATTGCATTGTCGTGGCTGCCTCAATGTCCTGAACCAATTCAAAATGTTTACCTCTCATGGTCATTTTGACTCTGAGGAAGAGCCAGAAGTTCAAGGTGCCAGATCCGGTGAATAAGATGGATGAGAACACTCCGTAATGTTTTTATTTGACAGAAATTCCCATCCCAGAAGTGATGTGTGACACAGAGCCTTTCCATTGTGATCACAAAATACAGTGAATGCTGCTGCCGAGTGCCATCCAATGGAAAGGCAGGGATCTTCAATAAGGTAAGTGGTGTGTTGAAACTTAGTAATAGTGTATGACAAGGTTCAACTTGTTTGGTGCAGTCAGTTAGGGGTGAGCTATGGTTGAGAGAAGGTTTGTTTTAAATTGTGCCTTAAATAATTTTTCATCATGACAACACTCTGTGCAACACATCACTTCTGGTATGGATATTTCTGTCCAATAAAAACATTACGGTGTGTCCTCATCCACCTAATTCACTGTATCTGGCACCATGTGACTTCTGGTGTAAAAGTAAAAATGATTCAGTGTATCGAGGCAGCCATGACAGTGCAACTAAAGATGCTCATGAAAGAGGACTTTGAGAGCTCCTTCAGAAAGTGGCGAGAACAATAGGATAAGCGTGTTTCAAGTGAAGGGGAGTATTTTGAAGGGGGATTAATGGCAATGTGTCTTTTACTGTAATATTTTTTTTTCTTTTTAATTTAAACATTCACCACAATGTTTGATCACACCTTGTATACGTGGTCTGACAATTAAGTTCTCAAACTTGTTCAGTGATGTTGCTAAACTTTTTTGATATCAGAGGGATTATTCATTATGAATTTGTACCAACTGGACAAACAGTTAACCAAGTTTACCATTTGGAAGTGTTGAAAAGGCTGTGTGAAAAAGTGAGACGCCTGAACTTTTCACCAACAATTCATGGCTCTTGCTCACAAGGCATTATCTGTGAGGGAGTTTTGGCCAGTAAACAAATAACTGTATTGGAATACACTCACTGCTCACCCAATCTGGCCCCCAATGACTTCTTTCTTTACTCAAAGATAAAGGAAATATTGAAAGGAAGACATTTTGATGACATTCAGGACATCAAGTGTAATTCGACAACAGCTATGATGGCCATTCCAGAAAAAGAGTTCCAAAATTGATTTGAAGGGTGGACTAGGCACTGACATTAGTGCATAGCTTCCCTAGAGGAGTACTTTGAAGGTGACTGTAGTGATATTCAGCAATGAGATATGTAGCACTTTTTCTAGGATGAGTTTGCAAACTTAGTTATCTGACCTCGTATGTATGGGTCTGAAAGGAGACAGCTACATTAAGAAGGTCAGGTAGACCAAGAATATCTAATTATATCTTCCTGGAGATTATTCAGTTCTTGGTCTCTTCTCATGTATCACAGGAAAGACTAAGCCTTTCCCTTTTGGAATCATATAGTCCAAAGTTTATTCTAAAGCCCCTTGCAAAACTGATGTAATCTGTAACGTTTAAAATGTCATTACCAAAAACTTAAGGATAAAAATAGAAATACTGGGGAAAAATTAAGAGACAATAATTGTCTATCATATATATCTGTGTTTCCTAAGAATGTTTCCAATGTCCATGAGGACTTCACTTTCTACCTGAACTCCAAAGAGAGGAGATAGACTTCTAGGTTCCCTCACTTCCTAGTGTGAGATTATCTCCCCAAGACTAGCAAGATGTTGACACTAGTCAGCACAGACAATACCCCCAAGAGTTCTGATCAGTCCTTTTGGCTTTTCCTTAGTCCTACCTAAAAAGGAAAGGGAGAGGGAGACTCCATTTTTGTTCTACTTGGTCCCTCCACTTTTGTTCTTTCTAGTCATGGAGACCACCATTTGCTTAAAGAATAGGTTCTAGGCATAATCTTGCCCTGCAGCTTCAACAAAACTTCCTATACATATAACATTGGCTTCATTCTGACAACTCCATCAATATAACCATAGTTCAATGCTGTGACAAACAAACAGACAGACAAACAAAAAAAACATGAATTTTTTTTTAGAGGAATTATCTCTTTGAAATTTATCAATTCACATTCCCAGTAATTTACGCGTTCATCTACTCATTAACTTATTCACTCACCCATTGATATGGACTGGATGTTTATGTCTTTGTAAAAATTTCATATGTTTAACCCTAATCTCCAATGAGATGGTATTTGGAAATGGGACCTTTTGGAAAGTAATGAAGTTTGGATGTGGTAATAAGAATGGAGCTTCTGTGTGAAACTGGTGCCGTTATAAGCGGACAAATAGTATAGAGCTTCCTTTATTTGCCCTGTGAGTATACAGCAGGAAGATTGCTGTCTATAAACCATGAAGCTGGCCCTTGCCAGATACGAAACCTGTCCTTGATCTCAGACTTCTCGGCCTCTAGAATTGCAAGAAATAAACGTATGTTGCTTAAGCCACCAGTCTATATTTCTATAGCAGCCCTAACTGATGAAGATGCACATATACTGAAAGATCACTCTATACAGTTATTATGTGGGATATTTAGCATAGGAAGATGATCAAAACATCATCCCTGTCCACAAGAATCTTGCGGTCTACTGGAGAAGTACACTGATAATGAGTAATCATAATGTTAGAATGGAAGTGTATATAAAATAAATGAAGGTGAAAAAGAAATAGCACACTGACTTGCCTGAGTAATCAGTGTAGGTTTCCTAGAATAGGTAGCTTGTAAACTGAGGGGGCCTAGCACATGAGTGGAGAGATAGTATTCCAGCGCAGAAGAGCAGAAATTATAAAGGGACAAGAATGTGGAACAGAATGGCATATTCACTAAAACAAATAAGTTCTTAATGTCTGGAGCATTATGTAGTAAAAAGACCAAGACATGAGGGTTGGTGGAATAGATAGAGGCAGGACATCAGCCATTTTAAGGAATTTTGACTTTATCTTGAAGGCAATTGTGAGCATGGAAAAAGGCGCCAATCATTTCTACTTGATATCTGTTAAAGCATATTTGTGTAGGGATGAGGGGTGGTGTTAAAAGCTTTCCTTACACTCAGGTTCAGCTCATGTGTTACAAAGAAGTACACAGAGTTGTATACAAAACAGCAATCTATTAAAATGAATAGTTTAATGGAATCTTTTATACATTCATGGCCAAGACTCATGAGTGTAGTATTTCCTCATAGAAAACCATTAATTTCTTTGGCACTAGACCATTAATCATAATACATTCTTCTGTTAAATCCTGGTGTTCTTGAAACTGTAATTTATAGGTCAAGTCTCACAAACATTTGGTTCAGAATAACTGAGCCATTGCTGAAAGATGCATTGCTTATATCTGCAGTTCACTTAATAAGCTTAAATATGATGACTAGACACCTGCCATCATTCAAATGGATTTCAGTCCTGGCAGGCTCACTTAAACAAATAGCTATGCAGTGGCAGACTTAGGTTTTCTCTTCTTACATAACGAAAAGTAGGCCTTTGGGAATAAATGGTCAAACCTTATATGGGATCAAGGTAAGGCAAAGCAGAGAGGGGAAGAAATTCAGTGTACAAAGACCAGAGCCAGACCCGCCCCCGCCACCCGCAAGAACCTGTGGCTTTAAAATAGACCGATTCTCTCAAATAATGTATATTAATATTTTATAAAAAGAAGATCTGAATACTAGCAATGTATTATTTATTTATTTTTAATCTTTCAATTATAGCTGACATTCTAAGTGTCCTGAATTCTCTCACTTCAGTTTTGACTTTGCAGGATGGTATGTAAGAAAGAAAAGACTGAATAGTCCTACCTGAGAGTTCTGTGAGACATGTTTGAATTGTATTTGGAAGAAACGTTTTTATTCTTACAGAAAGAAAAAGAGAATGATATTTGAGAAATAGGTAAAAATATGTAGGAAGAAAATGATACAATATTGTTTGTTCACTAGGATTGCCATAACAGAGTACCACAAACTAGGTGACGTAGAACAACAGAAATGTATTGTCTCACAGTACTGGAGGCCAGATATGAGATTGAGGTGTTGGCAGGGTTGGTTCCTTTGGAGAGCTGCAAGGAAGAATCCTTTCCATGCTTCTCCCCTGGTGGTTTATCTGGCAAAACTTGGTTGTCCCTAGCTTATAGAAAGGATCTACTTTCACCTTTAAGTGGTGTTTACCCTTGTACATTTCTGTCTCCAAATTGTCTGTCTCTTTTTATAGGACACCAGTCATATCAGACTAGAGCTCACCCTAATGACATCATTTTTTCCATAATTACTTCTGTAAAGACCCTATCTCCAAATAAGCTTGCATTATGAGGTATTTGTGGGACAGGGTTAGAACTTCAACATATGAATTTTAGGGAGACATAATTCAACCCATAACAAACATGTTTAGAGAATCCCATGTATTACTCTCATATGGTTAAAGTGGGATCAAGATGATGGAGGCCTTTGTACATAATGTGAAGAGAAAATGCTACTGATTGGTGTCAAACCAGAGTGTGGTTTCCAGTGGCACATATAAGGCTCTATTCTTAAATTAATTCTAGTTCCTGACATTTATAAAGTGTTTATTATGGGCTTAGTAGCAGTGTTAAATATTTTATAAGCTAAATAACGGTGATGGCCCTAGGAAGTACTCATAGACAATTTTTTTTTTCTTTTCACCAATTTTATTTAATTTCCTAAAAGAGTCTTAGGTTTTTATATGCTTGCTTTCAATTATTGGCTTTCATTTCAGTTTTTTGACATTCAATATTATTTTATATTAGTTTCAGGTGTACAGCATAGTGGTTAGATATGTATATAATTTACAAAGTGACTTCTGATAAGTCTAGTTAGTACCCACCTGGTACCCTACATAGTTATTACAAAATTATTGACTACATTCCCAATGCTGTACTTCACATTTCCGTAACTATTTCGTAATTACCAATTATACTTCTTACACCCATCACATTTTTCACTCAGTCCTCCCAGCCCCTCTCACATCTTGGCATAAAAACAAACACATAGATTAATGGAAGTAGACAATGAATCCCCAGTTTACAGATGAAGTAGTGGACACAACTGGAGATTTAGTAACTATTAAAGCAACTGAGCTAGTAAGACAAAGACTCAGGATGTAAACACAGAAAGCCGTATTCCAAGAATCTTCCATTTTATACTGTCCCTAAGCATGCTATGCTACCTCTCCTCCTTCCAGTGTGATTTTTTTTTTTTTCAATGGCCTGCTCCAAACCTCGAACTTTGAGGCTTAAATGAGTGTAAGACAGGCAACATGTTTAGTCTGGTATTAATAATTTACTCATAGTATTGCTATAATTAAGACAAAAAAAGGAAAATAAAAGAAGAAAATGAGAGGGCAATGTATTTGAAGGCCAGATGGATAGACCTTGATGCAATAGGTTGATATTTTATGGAAACAGAATTGGGTAGAAGGAATACACATATGTCATAGGATATGTCAGGTGTCTCCTCGGTGGATGAGTAAAACCTGGAAAACCAATCAGTATAGATGATATGTAGGAGATTCTCACCTAATTGGAATAAATGACAAAAAAGAATCTCTTCAAAACCTTTTTTATTAGGCAAAACTATACTCCCAGGTCATGTAGCATAATCAATAGGGTTAAACAATTGTTAAATGAAGCATAAGAAATACAATACACCGATGTGCTAAACCACTGAGGCATAGTGGCCAAGAAGATAGAATTTTCATTTTACCCCTAGCTTGTCTTGGTAGTAGGTCCTGTTATTGCTACTAATAATAGACATGTTAACAAGATTAATGATATTAATTACCCTTATGGGTGTAAGCAGTTCATACTTCTGGAAGTTATCCAAGTATTCACTTTCCAACACCTTAGTGATATCTGGAATAGGGAACAGTCTCATTTATAATATGAGCTAACCTGATATCAAAAGATAACCTGATAGTATAACATAACTGTAATGTTGCAAACTTTCAATGGTTGGCACAGGGAGAACTTAAAATCACCTCCTCCATTCCCAAATCCTGACTTAACAAACAAACAAACAAACAAACAAAAAAAAGCCTTCACCTCCTTTAGCACAGAAAGGGAAGAATTGGTCTCTCCCTGTCAGGTTCTGTATCTGAGGTGGTTTCTGTTGCATGCCTTCCTAAATAGTACCATTCCCCCAAAAATAAGACCTAGCCAGACAATCAGCTCTAATGCGTTTTTTGGACCAAAAATTAATATAAGACCCGGTCTTATATTATATTGTATTATATAAGATCCGGTCTTATAGTAAAATAAGACCAGGTCTTACATTATTTTTTTCTCCAAAAGACACATTAGAGCTGATTGTCCGGCTAGGTCTTATTTTCCAGGAAACACTGTACTTCCTGTTCCCTGACCTGCCCCCAAGCCCCAGGGTTGAGCAGCAACAGCCTAATTGAGACTCAGAAACAAAACTCATCTATGCTGAGTTGCCTGGATGATTGTTGCTAAACCTCCTCGAGCCTAATCAAAGGGCAAAAGAAACAGAAAATAATGCACGAATATGTCCTCTTACCTCACATTTCCTTTTTATATTGTTTTGATGTGTTTAGAAGAACAGGTTATTTTTATTATTTTTCTTCTAATCTCCATGCATTCAGTGAAGCTCCTTCCTTTGATACCTTCTGTGTCCTGTGGGCCCTTTCTAGATATAAGCTTTGACCCACAACTCTCAGATTACTGCTACCTGATTATTTACATGGTGCTAATTATAACACTTTTCTATGGGACACACTATAATAGTTAAATAATAAGTGTGCAATGACCTGCGATCCCTTAATCATCCAGTTGTAAAAGCCCTTGAGAGACTCTTCCCCAAACACAGCACAATCTTCCGACTTTTAGAAGCGGCATTTTAGCAAAAGCTTAGCCCTAATTCGTGGCAAGAATTCTTCTCTTTCCTAACCCTGCCAACCTTCACTCTGACTAGCATCCAGATTAATAGTCATTTAACTGCTGAACAATTATGACAGGTGATTAATTAGTCTCAAGGAGCAGCCACTTAGGCTGCTATTAATCAGCTCATCACCAGACAGAAAGAGAAGAAAAGCAATCTGTATTTGTTACAAAATGAGCTAGGCAGGCATTACTCAGGCAATAAGAAAAGGTCACTGCAGCACTGAAAGCCCGATGAGCAGGTTTTGTGAGATTGATGAGAGAGAATTATTTTCTGTATATATTATGAGGGGGAAAATAAAAATAAAAAGGGCTGTTCAACACAGTGGTGGAAGAACCTTAATGCACGGAGAATGGGTTCTTCCAGATGTGCAAAGCAATTAATTCATTCAGCACAGGCATAAATGGGTATTTCTGAGTTGTGATGTAAGGTGAGGAATCGACAGTGTCCTCACCAATTCTGAAGATAGGATAATGACTACAATTGGTGCATTTGAAAATTAAGGAGATTATTTATGCTTAATGATCTATGCCCCAAACCTCTTCTCTTTTACCCTCATTTTCTACAAACTACCCTCAATCTGAGCCATTGACCACCACTCAGATCTGTCCTGCTCCATTCTTCCTACCATTATTATAATTATAGACCTCAGTACCTCTTGCCTGAACTATGAAAATAGCCTTTTCTAGACTACTGAGTGTTTCATGTGCCACACTGCAGTCATGGTGTTTCTTCCCCTAAAATTAAAATTGGATGGTGGCATCTTTCTGATTAAACCCACAGACTGGCAAGTCACCCAATCTTCAGTTTCTTCTACAATTATCTCATCTGTAAAAATGAAGATAATAGTAATATAGAGGATATAACATAGAGGATAGTAATATAGAGGACATAAGGAGCATGCCATGTTAAGTGGATTAACATGTATAAAGTGCTTACAAGCATATCTGGAATATACAGGTCAATGTTAGCAATTATTATTTCTAGCTGTGTGCCCAGCTCCATTTTCTGAATACACCAAGTGAATTCACACCTCCATGCCTCTGATCTTTCCAGTTCCTTTGTCAGGAAAAAACACTCAATTTGCACTTCTGTTCCCCGTTTACATCATGAGCAGGCAGTCATCTTCAATGTTCAGCTTAGTCACTTCCTTTAAGATGTCTTTTCTGTCTTTTCTAACTCCCTCTGCCCAGATGGGAATGGACATCCTCATCAACCTGCCCCTCTCTTGTGTCATACTGTTCGATTTCTCTCAATCACCTGCAACACGTGATTGCATCCAACATCCTTGCTGCTAGAGATTACATTCCTTGTGATGAGGACTTTTTGCCCCCGTCTATATTACCCACCACAATGCCTCACATGCAGCAGGAATTTCGCCAATATTCTTGAATGAATGAATGAATGAATGAATGAATGAATGAATGAATATTACAGGAAAGATTGACGGGGCAAGTGGAGATATTGGCCTCATCAGGTAAAATATACAGTGAGATAACCATACCTCGAAAAACTGAACATAGAGCAAGGAGTTCATGTACTTACTGACCCATATGCTTGAATCAGTATTAACTCTCTAGGACATTCCAGTAATTGAACCTTGGAGAGTAAACTCTGAAATGAAACAACTAGTGACTTGAGGCAAATCCTTTGAATTACACTCTCTATTAAAATTATCATCAGATGGGGGATGTGATAAAAAATAAAACTATCCATTCATCTATTGAAGGACATTTTGGTTGTTTCCATGTCTTGGCCACTGTAAATAAAGCTGCAATGGACATTGGAGTACACATGTCTTTACGGATAAATGTTTCCAGATTTTTTGGGTAGATACCCAGGAGAGGGATTGCTGGGTCATATGGTAATTCTATTCGTAATTTTTTGAGGAACCTCCACACTGCGTTTCATAGCGGCTGCACCAGTCTGCATTCCCACCAACAGTGTATGAATGTTCCTTTTTCTCCACAGCCTCTCCTGAAATCTATGTAACTTTACCAGCAGTTGTCATCCCAATAAACTTTTAATTAATTAATTACCCACATTTTATTAATTAATTAATAAAAATAAATAGATGAGATTCCTCCTAGCAATTTGTCAATGTTCCTGATTGACAGATTGTCTCTTTCTGAGGCTCCTCTGGGGCATGAGGTCATTTATAGCAGGGAGGTCTTTAGGTTTCCATTTAATCTCACGAAGTACAGAGCCTGTCTGAGGAAATATGCCATTAAAAAAATCTGAGTCCCATCATCATCTCTCCCCCTTTATAGAAGCTCCTCCTCAGTTGCTAGGACCACCTGCATGGGAGGAAAAAAAAAGGTGCTTGCATTCTTTATTTTCCACATCAGTCATAATTTATATAGTAAGCACAAGCTTATGACTTCAGGTGGGTAATAAACAGCAGGAGCAGATCAATGTTATAAAAAAAAATCCCACTACTTTGGCATTTACCCCTCCCAGGGCAGCTGGGTTTAACTATACCAGAATCAAGTTTGGCAAAGCACCTAAGAAGGTACTTAAACTTAACTGTACCCCGTGCTCATTACTAGAGTAGTTAATCAGGAGCAAACCACAGCAAATGCCTTTTGGATTTGCTCCCACTGGACCGCTCTGGCCCAGCATCCCATTACCAAGCAGTACCCGATTTTTGACTGTACAAAGTATTACACATTAATGGCAAAAATATGCCTTTCTTAATAATAGTGATGATCCCACGGAAATAGACAAAACCTTAGATCAACTATTTCTCTTGTGTTAAAACTACTTTATAGAGGACCTCGTGTAAGCCACTGAACCAAAAACATCAGAAAAGGAAGAAGAGAGAATGCACCTGAGGGCAGGGAGACAGGAGTCTATGAAATAAATATAAGAAATTGCTCATCTGCCTACTAGGAGGTCACAACATATCCTTTCTGCCCGGATACTACTACAAAGTAGGGAAGAAGACAGGTTTTAGTTTCTGCAGATACAATTTGAATTTAGTTTCACAAGTTTTGTAAACTTAGGCTAATAACCTAGCCTCTCTGTGTCTGTTAGCCTTCTCTACAATGAGTTTACTAAAGCATTCCCCACATGACTTGTCACAAACCCCAAATGAGATCATGGGAAACTTGCACTGTAAGCCTCCTTGGTACTGTTCTCATGTCCTGTTTAGATTTGGCAGAACTGATTTGGACTTGGTTGTTTTAATTACACTAAGAATGGAGTGTGGCTTTCTCATAGTTTGTCTGACAGGGATAGGGAATCTAGGTGAACAATTGCCAATGGATTGCTTCAAACATATCTAAAACCAATGCATTTTTTTTTTTTTTTTGGAAATTTTCTTCCTTCTCAGTTTCATGTTAATGAGAAAATAACAAATACTACTCTCTTCCCCAACCATTGGTGATGATTGCGCCACTTGTGATTATTAACAATAAATATAGTCTTCATGGTAGGGACACTCAAATTTCTGAAGAGCTGGTTGACAGATCTAATAAATACATGAATTCAGGCTACTTCCACATCCTTTAAGGCATGTAAAAATATATATTGACAGGAGAGCTAATGTTGTAAAAGTTATGAAGCTGTCATTCACCTCTCATTCCTTCTCTCTTTTCTGGAATGTGTTTCCTCTGTTTCTTAATAAGTGAAAATTTCAGACTGGATTTCACTGTATGTTTCTTCTGGCTGGTACACACACTAACAAGACGTTTTCTGTGTCTTGAATTTCATAAACATCAGTTTCAAACAGTTGACACTCTTGTCAAATAATTCTCCAATTGACCTATGCATGTGTCTCACTCCTCCCTAATTAGCTTTGAAGCTCTTCTCCTTGTACAGTGCTGAGTGTAAAACATATTTCAAAAAGTTAAAGGATTATTCCAATATTTTCATGCTAAAGCTATTCGTATTAAAATAAGTTTAGGATTAATAGAGTATTTTAGGTTAGGCATATATATATTCTCTAAGATGTCATATATAAAGAAACAGGTAATACTTTAAGTAACATACTATGTCCCTTGAGAGTTTTATCATAGACTCTTATATGATGCAATATATCATATCATCTAGCCTTCTATGTCTTTTATCAGAGAAAACTGATCTAAATACTAATTTCTCCCTGTCCCACACATAGTACAACTAGCTTCC
The DNA here is from genome assembly GCF_036562045.2 of Rhinolophus sinicus. Taxonomy (NCBI): domain Eukaryota; kingdom Metazoa; phylum Chordata; class Mammalia; order Chiroptera; family Rhinolophidae; genus Rhinolophus; species Rhinolophus sinicus. The sequence goes on from NC_133756.1 coordinate 113,371,313, forward strand.
TGATAAATGCTATTCTAAAACCAGAAAATTAGCCTTTAAAAATCACTATGTTCCAGGTATTTTCACATGTGTAAATTAACCCTCACAACAACTGCACAGCTCAGGCATTAGTAAAACTACAGTCATGCGCCACTTAACAATGGGGCTAAGTTCTGAGAAATGCGACATTAGGTGATTTTGTCATTGTGTGAACATCATAGACTGTACTTAAACAAACCTAGATGGTATAGTCTACTACTGTCATTGTATGTCCTATAGTTTTGTATGACCGGCAGGAGTAGGATTTTCTTTACACCAGCATCACCACAAATAAGTGAGTAATGTATTTTGTTACACATTGATGTTAAAATGGCTATGATGTCACTAGGCAATAGGAATTTTTCAGCTTCATTATAATCTTATGAAACCACTGTCATATGTGTGGTTTGTTGTTGACTGAAACATCATTGAGCAGTGCAGAACTGTATTTTCCTGATAAGGAAACAGAGATTCAAAGAAGACATTTGCAAGCCAAAGCCACAAAACTAGCAAACATTGGTCTTGGAATTTAAATGCAGGACTTACTAACTCCAAAGTGCATCAGACTTATTCAACATTGTTTGAAGGAAAACTTAACATAGTCATTAACCCAGGAGGTGATCAGAAGGTGAGATTCTGGGAAAGAAAACAAACTTGAAGGGGGGAAAAATAATTATTTAGAAGTAACATAATTTGGTTTGGAAGTAACCTATTAGCTGCAATTGAGATAGAACACTGTTTGAAAGATATGGAAGTAATAATCATTGAGTCTCTATACATTCCTTACCCTGTGAAATGGGTATTGACATTTTCACTTTACAGATGAGTAAACTGAGGCTCAGAGGGTTATGAAACTTCCCTAGGTGCTCATCCAGTAAATGATGGAGCAGTGTTATCTTCAAGTTGTCTGATATGTTTCATATTATCTGCTATTTACTATGTTAGGCTGTATATCATTAGAATAATGGGTGTCTTAAGTCACTACCAGTTCTCCTAATTTAGGTTTAGGTGCTTCACGATATATGTGAATGGGAGATAAGATAAATGTAAGCTTAGGATAATAATACGTATTCCCACTCAAAATCATAGGACACTTGATAATGGCAAATAAAAGATTCGTGTTAAATCATGAATGCATGGAATTAGCAGCTGAACTCAGTTGAGGATTCAGATTCCCGAATATGAGGAAAATCTGTTTGTCAGTTGGCAGGTTTGTCTGATTCTTGGCACTGAGATAATATGAACAGGTGCGAAGTAAACAACTTCAACTTCACCTTAAATGTCTAGCATCAAACATTCAGAGCCACCTAGGGCCATGAAATCTTCTTGCTTGTCTTCTCCTTATACTCCCAGAATGTTCCATGGTCTGCAATGATCAGCTTGTTGGAACTAAGCCTTCTAAAGTACTTAACAGATTATGAAAAGGTAACAAAAACTTGAGTCCTGAACCCTTTTTATGTGGTGAATTCCTCTGGCAATCTTAAGGAGTTTGTGGGAACTTTCTCAAAAGAATTTTGTAAATGTCTTCAAATTCATAAAATGTACATATGAATTAATTGCATTCTACTACATTTGTCCAAATATTTTTCTAAAATGTTATTAATATAGTAATGTATTTTGCCTTTTAAATTCATTAAATAGCAAGATATGACAATAGGTCTATACAGTAATTTCAAAATAGTAATTATTCCAAATGATATTTCAACATATCTGCAATATCTATAATGTAACACCTGTAATGAAAATACCTGTAATGATCTCTATTTGTAATGAAGTCACAACTTATTTCACATAAGTTGTCTCCAATTTTTATAATTGTATGGGATAGGATTAAATAACTTTCCTTTTACAGTTGAAAATATTGAATCTCGGAGAAGTAAAGTGATACATTGATGGTTAGATAGATACATGATTGATAATGTGGCATTTCAACCACATACCTAGTCATTCCAGTCTACTTTCTTTGTTTTCTTCTTTTTTGAAATTGAAATTTATTGGGGTGACAATGGTCAACAACAAAAACAAAAAACATAGGTTTCAAGTGTACAATTCTACAATATATCATCTATATATTTCATTATGTGTCTACCACCCAGAGTCAGTTCTCCTTCCATCACCATATATTTGACCTCCTTTAGCCCCTTCCACCTTCCCCACTCTCCCCTTACCCTCCAGTAACCACTACACTATTGTCCGTATCCATGAGTTTTTGTTTCTCTATTTGTTTGTCTTCTTCCTTTGTTGCTTTCAGTTTTATATCCCACATATGAATCAAATCATATGGTTCTCAAATTTTTCTGTCTGACTTATTTCACTTAGCATAATAATCTCAAGATCCATCCATGTTGTAGCAAATGACAGTATTTCATCTTTTCTTATGGCAGAGTAGTATTCCATTGTGTATATATATACCATGTCTTTATCCAGTCATCTATCAAAGGACACTTTGGTTGTTTTCATGTCTTGGCCACCATAAATAAAGCTGCAATGAACATCAGAGCACATATATTTTAATGGATGAATGTTTTCAGATTTTTTGGGTAGATATCCAGGAGAGAGATTGCTGGTTCATATGGTAATTCTATTTGTAATTTTTTGAGGAACCTCCATACTGTTTTCCATAGCAGCTTTGACATCAAAGGACAGTGTACTTTCAACACCACCATCAAGCTTAATCCTGCTCTAATAATTATTCTCCACCTCATACCATTCCATGTTAGGTAAATCCTTTTGTACCTAAAATCCTTAGGCAGTAACATAAATAACACCCAATATCCCATTTAGAAGGTAGTCTGATAAGCCCCATGAGGACCTTGTTATATTTGGATTCAAGCTGAAGACAAGATTTGAGTGAAGAAGACTTTGTGAAGAGAAGAGGTGAACCTTCTAGAGAAGGTATGCAGGATGTAGAGTAAAATCTACTTAATATTCATATATGCAATATAGTGAGTTTGCAAAACAAACAAACAAACACAAACATACAAACAATCCCAACAGTTTTGCAATATAATCTAGGTAAGTCTCGCTGACAAAGGAAAGTACCATTACAAAAAAATCACCAGAATTCTAAAAGAACATTAATGAGAATTTCCTTTCTCGTTATTATTTGAAAATTGGTTAAAAAAAAGTTGTGGAAGTCCAGAAGATGTTATATGCTATTGAAAGTTACTGGGACACTATAGAATGGTTAACTGGAGGTGTGTCTAGCTCTGTGATGAGATTGTACTCTAATCCTCCCTTTGCTATTTACTGGTTATATTGTACTGGGAATTCATTTAATTCTCCCTGTACCACAACTTCCTCATCAGGAAGGGATATAAGAGTTCTCACGGTGTGGTAGTGATGATGGTGATGGTGTGTCTTTGTGCGTGTGTATGTGAATTAAGAGTTAATGCATGTAACTTTTCTATGCCTCAGTTTCTTCATTTTTAAAATGGGGATCATTAGTATGTACCTCATGGAGTTGTTATGAGGGTTATATAAGCAGAAAGACCCAGAGACAGTGTCTTACATATAAAAAGAGCAATATATGTGTTCTTAGGTGTAGATTTAAATAAACTGTGTGATCTTGACTTGGAACGTGAAATTATTATCTGAGTCTCAGTTTTCTTCATTTGCAACGTGGGAATGCTTTCTGCTTCATCTTGATGTCTACATTAGAAACAGTAAGATCAGCAATTATATTTGAACCTATGCTTCTTACTCAAGAACATGAGCCCTTGATATGACATCATTCTGCAAAATTTCTAAGCCAATTCCCTGCATGCCACCATTTTTTGGCTGCATGTTCTATATCATAGGTGCTTTGCAGCTGAATATTCTAGGTGTCGCCTTGATCAAAACCTCTAATGATCTTTGGCATTATTTCTAATAATCCTGTACTTTTGAGAGTTACTCTGTTTTCTGGAGATGTTTATCTAAAGTATGCAATGTTCACTGCGATTATTTTTTCCTTAAAGGTTTAAGGTTTTTCTGTGACACATTAGTTAATTTTGTCTATTAACCTGGCACCTGGTGAATGTCAGTCTTCTGATGAACTAATGGCTTTCTACATGAGTGCGTCTTTGGCCATCAATACATATTATCCTCAAAAATTAAAATTAAAGGTAAAATAAATCACAGAGGTACTAAATGGCAAATGTCTTTTTAAGGAATTTTGTTTTTACTTTGTCTATAAACTTATTTTTCAATGGGTAGAAAAATGGCTAGATTTAATACTTGGATATCCAGATTACACATGTCTAGTCAGTACACTTATAGATTATTTGGAATTTGTTGCTAACATATTTTTTCTTCTTTTATTTTTTGTTTATTTTTAAAAGATTTGTAACTAAAATTTAGCTAACATACAATATTATATTAGTTTCAAGTGTACACAATAGTTTTTCAACGTTTATATACCTAAAGAAGTGATCACCCTATTAAGTCCAGCAACCATCTGACACCATTCCATGCTATCACAATATTATTGACTATATTCCCCATGCTGTAAATTACATTCCCATAATATTTGTTTTATACCTGGACATTTGAGCCTCATTCTCCTTCCCCTCTTCCCCTCTTTTAAAACTTTTCAATTAAAGTTGACATTCAAAATTATTTTATATTAGTATCAGGTGTACAGCATAGAGGTTAGACGTTTATATAATTTAAGAAGAGATTCCCCCTGATTAGTCTAGTACCCACCTGATACTATACATAGTTATTGCCATATTATTGACTATATTCCCTATGTTTTATTTTACATACCCATAACTATTTTGTAACTACCAATTTATAATTATCCCTTCACCTTTTTCACCCTGCCCCCAACACCACTTTCATCTATCAACCCAACAAATCTAGTACCCATGTGACACCACACATCATACGTATTACTATATATATATATATATATATATGTATATATATGTATATATATATGTATATATGTATATATCTATATATACACACACATATACATATATATTCATATTTATATACTTTTACTTATTACAATATTATTGACTGCATTCCTTATGCTATGTTCAACATCCCCATAGCTACTGTGTAACAATCAATTTGTACTTCCTAATCCCTTCCCTTTTTTCACTCATCTCCCCAATCACCCTCCATCTGGCAACCATCAAAATGTTCCCTATATCTATGAGTTTGTTCTTGTTTTGTTTGTTTATTTTGTTCTTTAGATTTCACATATAACTGAAATCACGTTGCATCTGTCTTTCTCTTTCTGACACACTCCACTCAGCACAATTTCCTCCAGTCTATCCATGCTACCACAGATGGTGAAAATCCATTCCCTTCCCTGGCCGAGCAACATTCCATTGTATCCATTCATGCATCAGTGGATACCCAGGCTGCCTCTACATCTTAGCCATTGTAAATAATGCTGTAATGAATATATGGATGCATATGCCCTCTCAAAGTATCATTTTGGGTTTCTTGCATAACTACCAGAATTGGGATTACTGCGTCCTTCTTAGTCTCTTGTTATAGCCTTTTTTTTTTTTTTAAGTTTATTTTGTCTGGTATAAGTATTGCTACCCCACTTTTCTTTTCTTTTCTTTTTTTTTTCTCACCATTTTCGTGAAATATATTTTTTACATCCCGTTACTTTCAGTCTGTGTGTGTCTTTTGATCTGAAGTGAGTCTCTTGTAGGCCACATGTGTAAGAGTCATGTTTTCTTATCCATTCAGCCACACTATCTTTTGATTGGAGCATTTAATCCATTTGCATTAAAAGTAATTTTTGACAGATATGTAGTTATTGCCATTTTATTTTATGTGTGTGTGTGTGTGTGTGTGTGTGTAATTTTTTTCCCTCTGAAATTCATTTCTCCCTCCTTCCTGTGGCCTCTCTTCTTTTTTTGTATCATTAGAGCAATTATTTGGTATCTGAATTTTCTTTTTATTTTAGTGAGTTCCTTCAAAATCAGGACTGTCTTTTAATATCTTTATCTTTCTCAGCCAAGAGCATACCTAGAGTATAGTAAATACCAAATGAAAAGATAGATCAGTGAATGAATGAATGAATAAGCTAACAAACAAATGAACACTTTTTGTAAAGCCTAGTTGAAATGTAATCTCTTTGAAATCTTTCTTACTTTCTCTAGAATTAATTACTCCTAGATTTGTGTAAGCTTTTGTGATATACAACAAGTTAGGCTTCAACTAAATGTTTCATATGTCTATTAAGCTCAATATGCTGCGAGTTCCTCTGAAGTGACCATGCCTTATTCATCTATTAGGTCTCAGGTTTGTCAGCCCATGTTAGATACTCAGTTTTTTTGTTTTTTGTTTAAATAAATGACTGATTGAGCTGTGTCCTACTCATTTTTTTATGTCTGTGAATGATTTATGACATCTTTAAATTGCTCCAGAGGAGGAGATTAATTGATTTTTTCAGATTGGATGCCATGAAGTGAATCGCAGTCCAGTTCAGCTGTTTCCTGGTTCATTCTTCTAAAATAGAGAATGCTGGTTTTTACTAGCTGTGTGTTCTCTTGCCAACACAAAATATATCTTTTTCAATAGTAATAAGAGCAAGTTGAACAGTTATTAAATTATATACAAGGAAGCAATATCAACAGGTAAGCAATTAGTGCTACAAAGAACATGTGTTTATCCTTGAAGTGTCCAGTTGGGAATGGTTCTCCCTGCGTCTCAGCAGGATATAGATTTGTACTTGAGTGCGGCTTCAGTGTGATTTGGAGATACCTAGAGTACTATTTACTCACACAATGTTCAAAGTTCTGAAAAGCCTCATAAAGCAAGAAAAGTGAGAACCTCTGGGCCGTGTGTGTCAGAGAGAGGGGAATTTAACTGGGTGTTCATCAAGGTCTGCCTATCCATGCTTGAATCCCCTGAATGTCCTTTTGCTTTACGATTATCCAACTCCTGGGTCATTTCCTCCAGTGCTAGAGAACTACAACCTAAGGCGACTGTTCCATTTTCAGACAGCTTTGACCATCAAAAGCCCTCCCTTATAGTGAACTGAAATTGCTCTCCAATGACCTTAGAATCAATCCAGTGTTTCAGGACACCATTTCAGAAATCTAGGGACTAATCCTCATTCAGGCTAAATAGCTGTAGTTTTATCAGCTCTTTTTTCTTATAACTTAGGTTGAATCTCTCACACATTTATCTAAATTATTTTCTCTTCTAATTATTAATCAAAGTTAGAAAATTTTCATTCACATGTCTAATGCATCAATCCCTTCCAACACATACCCACTACTACTTGTTGTTTACAAATTCATACATGATATATGTGGGACATAACTCAGTACTTACTATTGAATAAATTCTAGTTTAATAATGATAGTTATTTTAATATTAACAATCACTATCATAATTTGCATATTAATCCCATGGTCAAAAATAAGCAGAAATGGTAGTCTTATCTATATCTTATCCTATGAAAAAAGTGGTATTTTTTCTTTTAGGCGAGATATAACATTTTCTAGCTATAGATTCCCACTAGATTGTAAACTCAATAGGTTATTGTTTGACCTAATTATGAGGCATAATTATTAGGACACGATAATTAGATGTGCAGTGTGAAAAAGCCAGAGTTGGCAAGAATCTCTTTCAGGTTATTTGCCTAGGCATTTGGGTGAGTGGTGGAGTCATTTACAAGTTTGTGGAGAACCAGATGGGGGGGGGTGCATAATAAATTAATTTGTATACAATCAACCAAGAGGTAGACTGGAGTATATATAGACATAGGCAGCTGGAAATATGTGTCTATCCCAAACATGGAGAACATCACAAAAAATATGAATTTTGTGGTATGAATTAGGAATAATAAGGCTAAATATGTTAGTAGAAGTTGTAGAAGTATATAAAATTCTCCAAGAAGAAAATGTAGAGTAGGATACAAAAGGCCTTCCAATAAATTCTGAGAGACCAAGCTCTATGATACAGGCAAAAAAAGACGATCTCTCAAAGTATGTACAAAAAGTCAATAATTAGGTATTTTTCATCTGGTAAAACAATTTTCCTTAATGAGCAGTCACACATATGCCCACATGAAATAAAGCTCTCTTAATTCTTTGACATGAATTCTTCTTTTTCCTTGTGAGCCAGAGATTATTTTTCCACACCTCTCTGACCATACAAATCATGTCTACCCTTCAAAACTTAGCTTTGGCTCCATGAAGGGCAGTGTTATTTCTTAGAGCCCTATTGATCACTTGCTTCTCCGGCCCATTTATGGTGTGGATTGTGGAATCTGACTCATAGCTCCTATTCTTTAACCATTTTAAACTTGTTTCTGAGCTAAGTTCTGTAGCTCGTATCTTTGATTTCTTTCTCTGTCCTACTGTGATTCAGGCACATTTTAGTCGCTAGATATACAGAGGGCTGTGGAGAGCAGGATGAAGGAGGTAGTGAGGAGAAATGTTGGCAAACAGATATTCATTGATTGATTCTCCAGCCTCAAAAAAAAACAAAAAACAAAAAACAGGATAGCATCTGAATTAGCAAAAAGAATCACATAGTACCTGTGTTCGATATTTTATAATGACTAAACTGAGTAATCATAAAATCAATTTATTTTCTGTGCATCCTCTGTGATGCAGTATGACAGGGTAATAATTTATTGATCTATGGATTAAAGGTGCTTAACATGTTTGTGTGATGAGATCAGCTTTTTCAACCACTAAAATATTATGCCTGAGATAGTACAAGCCTCATTCAGTTATTTTGGCCCTGGAGGTTATTGCATGGATGGCAATAAAATTCTCATTTTCTAATGAAATTTTCTGCTTATAGTCATTTACTAGCACAAAACCATGGCTTAACTCAGTCACTAACTTTCTCTTTGTATGATCAGGGTGCATATCAACAACCCAACTAAGGAGAGCAAGAAAATGGCATTTTCTAGGTTCTGAGTCAGAAATGTTTTCCTCAATAGCTAGTATTTGAAACACAGCATATAGGAAGTTTTTATTCATCTAAAGTCAGGTCATGTTTTCCATACCATCTTACCCTCCTCTCCTTGCTGTTCTAGCAAAATTCCAGAGAAGGGTGTCTGGCAACACTATAGCAGCTGCCTTGATGGAGCTTTAGTTACCAACTAATTCACTCCTGGTGGAAGCTGGATCCTCAAATAACTGACCACATTAGTTTTAGTTTAAATCTTCAAAGATGAAACCTCATCCTTCATGTACTACTCTACTTTTAGAAAATAGTTTCTTGTCCCCAAATAACAAAGACTTTTCTTCCCTTTCTCTGAAAACGAATTTTTCTAATGTTTCCCTGTGGTCCTGTTCACCAAAGCTATGCATAAGGCTTCCCAAACAGAACTTCAGCTCTGATTGTTCGTCTTGAGTTTCCGACCAGTTATCTGTGAAGCATTTCCTTCAGGGTGTTTTACAGATATATCAAACTGAAATGTTCCTCAAAATCTAGTCTTTGCTCTGCCAAACTTGTCCCCCTGTATTTGCCTTCTCACTTGGTGATCCATGGAACGATTCAAGTTGAAAACCTTGGAAACTCTCGATTGTTCGAATTACTCACACGGTCCTGTTTATTTTATCTCACAAATACCACTTGAATTTCTTCTATAACCTCCATACTAAATTCATTGCTCTAGTGTATCTTATCATTTCTTAATTAGAATACTGTAATAGTTGCTGAACTGATCTCTCATTGTAGCCAGATGCATAGAAAGGGATTTATCTTGTTTTCTCAGACCTGAACTATGGTCAAAAGGCATTTTAAATCCCAAAATCAAGGAGTAGTGAGCTGCAGTTGAGAACATCTACCAATTGCAGCTTTTTGAGAGATGCCAGGGCAGAACCAGTTCTGTTACAAAACATTGCCATTTGCTTCTCTCAGTTGTAGTAAAGGGACTTGGAAGGGAGATAGGATGGAGGATGGGTGTTGATCTTGTACAGAATGCAGTGTTCCTTATGAGAAGCTTTCCACTCCTTAAATCCAAATGAGCTGGCCTCTTAGAGGACTGTTCATTGGCTTAAGGATGTCCACAGTTAGTAGTATACTATATCACTGTTCCAGGATGGATCCCTGCTTAATACGTGTGTTTGCTCATCTGAGATGGGTGTATGTGTGAAGCAGGTGGAACATGGGCAGAGGAAATAGTGGCAGGGCAGGGCAGAGAGAGAAGGCATCCATAGATTGTGTTGAACTCCAACCATTTAATCTGACGAGGACAAAGGAGAGGTGAGTTTTTCTTGGTTCTAGTAGACACTAAGCAAAGGTGTGGGCTCCAGGCTGAGACAACACTAGAAGCAAAGGGCTGCAGTGTGGACTGCTGGTGGGGACGCTTGGATATAGAAGTGGATCTTCCATGCCATGTAACTGTGCCCTGTGTAGTTACCACAAGCTCTCAAAAATCTTATACATGCATTCATCAGGAGAGCTACATTTGTTCACTTACCATAGGGGGTGAAACTCTCACTCAGCACTGTCTCAGAAGCACAGACAAGAAACCAAGTAAAAGTGCTTCTGTCTTCCCTCTGTTTTTTCTCCTGTTTCTATTAGTCTCTCTTCCCACTGTAGCTATTGACCTCAGTGTGACTGTATTTTACGTATGTTCAACTATATTTTTGCTTTTCACATAGTTGGAATCATAGTATATATGCTCTTTAGTGTCTTATATTTTTTAATGATTTGTCATGGACATCTTCCTATAGATGTATATAATTTTTTAAACTCTAACACAGTCAGTATATATTTTTTATAATTACCAAAAGTGATCTAGCTTGCTGGCTCATGTTTTAATTTGAAATGGAAACATATGCATATGGAACAAAGCCCTTAAAACAATACAAATGGTTATAATGTGAAAAACAAACTCTCCCCTATATATATATTTCTTAATGATGAGGATTATAACTTAAAGTAACTCTAATTTTTGATGATTCAATTTTTAAAAGTTACCTTCTTTTTGATCCTTGCTCTTTCCTTCTGGCTCATTCTTAAAATGTTATGATAATATGATGTTTAGAGTCCATTCTAAAATTATTATTAGGTTTCAATTGCATAGTTATTAATTAATTCTAACATTTTAAAATCAACAAATATTTCTTTATTTTTTTCAGCCCTGTTAGGATTTTATTCTTTTTGTTGTTGTAATAATATTTTCTAGTGGTGAGTAAAATACTATTATAGATGGAAGGCCAAAGTGGGTGCCTAGTTGCCCTTTCAAACCAGAAGTCCTATAAATAACTTTAGTAATTGGGCAGAGAAGGGAGATCCTCTCTTTCTGCCAAATTAATGATATCAATAATAAATTTGAAAGCCAATCCCAGTTTCCAAATGAAGTAGTTGGCTGTTTCAAGTAAAGAGAATAAAGAACACTTAAATAGGGAAAAACAAAGTTTATGCTTTAAATTCTTTTTGGAAAAAAAATTAAACTGTCTGAGAAGATCGTTTCAATAGTGTTTTAGAATGGGAATTCTATTTTTTTTTTTTTTTTTTTTTTTTGCTTGTAATCTTTGTTTTCCTGTCCCCTTGAAATGGCCTTGAAAAACATATGTTTTGGAAATAACAAAGAGTAAGGCTTTTTAAATTTTTATTTATTTATTTGTTTTGTAGAAACTCCTGTATTTGCCTGCACTTTGCAAAGAATAATGACATTTAGCTAACCTGCTGTAAATGGACTGTGGCTGGCAAGACTCCCTAGCTAGGATTCATCATTTGGCTAGTGTGCGTGAATATTCAAGACATGGCCTGGAAAGATGCAAGTCTCTGGGATGGTGGCATGGGCTTCTCATAATTTAAAACGGGATGGATATAAGCAAATCCATTTCTCTGGGACCTTTATAGCTTCAGAGTGAATTATTTCTGTCCATAAAACAGAGAACCTGCTGTGCGGTATTTGTAAACAGCAATTTTGTTCGTAAAAACAACATAAACCTTTTATGCGCCGGATGCCCATTTCCTAACTGCCTTTTGTTGAATGTGTCTCACATACCAATGGATGCTAGGACAGAAAATACGTGCTCTATGCAAATATTGTTTCCCATCAGTTGCTGTGATTCATCACATAGGGCCATCTAGCCAATAAAATTATATCCCATGCAAATTCATAGTGGCTATACCGTAGCTGTCTATGGATGCTGTTCTTGCTACTATTGCTGCGGCCACACAGCATGTATTATCCTCTGGTGTATGTAATTCCCGTGTGTTCTGTCTAATACATATGGTAAGCCTAGGGACTTGCTAACACTTCCTTTTATGTTTTACCATCTTCCAGTCAATGGTATCTGCAGGGTTCCATCCGGAGGGGAAGTAGCATTTGTTTTCTAGTCTGGAGATTCAATTGCAGCTCTTTTTCATGTCATGGAATTAAAAGGGAAAAGAGACTCTGAGCCACAGACCTTACCAACATTTGATTGCAATCGCTATAATGAAACTTATTGAACAAGTAAGTTAGCAGACTAACTGTGTACATGTGGCCTGCTCATCTGTTTATGGAGATTGGGCCTTATGGGGCCTCAACACGGAATTCAATGTTGGCTTCAGTAGCTGAAATCTGCTTTTCTTTTTGTTTGGTTGATCCATTCCTGTTTTCATTAGACAAAGGCCTTCTCCTAACAGTGTATATTAGTAGAAACGACACAGACTTTGGATTGTAGCTCTGCCATTTTTTCAGATGTGCAAATAGCTTAATCATTCTGATTACTCTTATACACCTCAACTTTTGGTTGGTCTGTCCAACTTTGTATTGCCTTTTAGATATCTGCTTAGCTGTTATTTTTCCAGGAAGCCCTCCGTGCTCCTACAAGTTCAAATCAGCAGTCTCTCTTTTATAATCCTTTAAAATTGGGTGTGTGTGTTTACTATAGTCTTGAGTATTCTATACTTGTGTTTGTAAGTTATTTTTATCTTGCTAGTTTCCTGGGCCCCTTAAAACCAGGAGCTATGTCTTGATCATTGTTTTGCCCCTATGTGGTGTAGGGTATCTAAAACATGTTGGTGATTAATGTGGGTTTGTTAAATAAGTGCATAATCAACATAGCTATGTATCAAGATGCTCAGGTTGCAGCAAATGCCTAATTTCTTAATTTTTTTTTCTCTATATCCAATTATGCAAGGAATCATTTCCACATTCCAAGGTTCTCTGGAAATCTAATCTCAGTTATTCAAGGATAAGGGAAAGATCAAGAAATCTTCTCCTCAAATCCTAAAGAAAAACATGAGTTCTCATAGTTCAGAAAAAGAAAAGAAGGACCCATTTGTTTTAAATTAATCATAGATGCCACTATTTGGGCTCACTAACTCACATGGGATGTTGACAGATGGGCTGTTCCACTCTCCCCATGCTGGACAGAGGGATACCTGCTAAATTCCAGTCTTCAAAAAACATCCATGGAATTGATTTGCTTCAAGTTTCTACTTTTTCTAGTGGGCTATACACCAGTGATACCTAGACAACACCTCAGTAACACTCAATATTACCAGGTTATGGGAAGCCAACCGTCTACTCACTGGTGGGTGACAACCCTGTCCTTTCCAAATTTCCAGCCACCATAACCGCATACAGGGCATGGGGATAATGGCCTTTAGCGTGCCTTATCAAGATATTAATCCATATTCCACCCCTACCTGAAAGAAGAACCCAGAGAGTCATTGAGGCAAGAGGGGGAAATGAGGGAAAACTTTATCTTTCTTATTCCTACAGCGACAAGAATGAGACAGACATTAAATTTAAAAAAAAAGAAAATTTCTTACCATGACTGAATGGACTAATTCGTCATTCAATGAAATTGAATGGCCCACATCATGAAGTGACGATGATTAAATATGATAGGCATCCTCGGTCTTCACCTTTTACGAGCACATCACAGCGCATGGCCTTCTAATTGTGCACAGTGTGGTTTGACCATGTTTCAGCCCTTGCTCCACTGATCGTGTGCATTGTACCAGGTATTTGGCAAGTTAATCAAACTCCAGTTAATGACCTCAAGTCCTCTGAAGCATGAAGCTCTCCCCAGGAATGCTTCAATCATTTGCTACCTGCATTTCTCTAAGCTGCTAAAGTATTCCTACAGCATTAATCTTGTTACTCTTCTTAGTGACAATCTGGAAGGTTATTGTTCATAGGGGCAGTGGTGGACAACATAGCAAGTACTGACAATGTGGGCTTTGGCTTCATATAGACTTGATTCTCATCCCAGCTTTATTACCTTCTAGAGTTGTAACATTGGTAATCCACGAACCTCTCTAAGATTCTGTTTCCTTACCTTTAAGACAGGAGAAATAACAATACCAACCTCACCAAATTGTAACAATGATTAGATAAGATAATGCGTGTATAGCTATTAGCACATTCCCTTGCACACAATAAATATTACATATTAGTTATTGTTATTAATAAAATAAAAAGTTGTTGCCTTTTCTATAAAGATAACCCAGTTCATCTGTGTATGACCTTTTGTGGCCCTGTCCTTTTCACCTATCTAGCAGTACAATTGTATATAAAAGAAATTCAAATATCTGTGTCTGTATCTCCCCAGTTCGTTCACGACACAGTTCCTGACTGCCCATCATGTGACCCGTTTGGTGCTAGGCTAGAACATCATCTTTTGTTCTTAAGGGACGTCTTCCCCACCCATCTTCTTCTTCTTTTTTTTTTTTTTTTAAGTTTAGTGGGGTCACAATTGTTAGTAAAGTTACATAGATTTCAGGTGTACAACTCTGTGATACATCATCTGTATATCACATTGTGTGTTCACCACCCAGAGTCAGTTCTCTTTCCATCACCATATATTGGATCCCTTAAGGGACTTCTAATGGATAAAAATAAACAGTCAAGTTGTGATAATACCTTAAGATAAATATTATTCCTTAAGTAATTTAAGAATTGTGTATGGAGGGATGTCTCCCTGGCCTATATAGTTCTAGGCTGAAATGAGGCTTTATTTTGAGAATGCAGAGCAAGAAAATCCTCACAGCCTGAACCAATAAAGAAAGCCTTCCCTGGGGTGGGAGTCTTCAGCCAGAGCCTTGAGAAATGAGTAAACTGTAAAGAAGGCGGGAAGGATGTTCTAGACACAGAGAGCAAAAAGTACAGACACAGACTGAAAGACTGCAGTGAACATGAGTGGCTGAGTAGTGGGGACTGTCTGGCAATGAGTAGGAAAATGCCTGTGTGAACCAGATAATTAAAAGGCTTTTAGAAAATGCCAGGGAGGATGAACTTTATTTAAGCAAAATGTAGAGCTCCTCAAAGGTGCGCAATGACTTAGGTATTTGTCTGACTTCAAAGAAATGTGCTCTGACTTTATTCTGAGGGCCTACAACCCTGCCTTTATCTTCAGCATGAGAGGATATGACCGTGGCAGAAAATATGCAGCCTTGGATAGAGCAGCAGGACTGAGTCAGCTGGAGCCAAGTGTCACGGGTAGCTGAACAGAAATTAGAAATTTGGTCTCTTCCCTTTAGGAGGTTATGACTGGTTGTAGTTAGAAGATATCTGAATGACATCATTTCCATATCACATAATTAAATATAATTCGAAACAAATGAAGGAAATGTATATGTTAAGTGCCTACTATATATCAGGCTTTATAGGTATTCAATATTAATTTTGTCACTTAATCTCCAAACATGCTACACTGTTTGTTATATAATGTTGTCTTAAAACAAAGCAGAAACAAAACAAAACAAAGCTAAACAAAACACAGACGATAGCATGGAGACTCAAAAATTGGGATTTGCTGAGGGCCACATGGACAGGAATAAAGGAAGTCTCTAGAGGGGAAGTTAGGCCAGTCTGGATCCTATAGCCACTCTCTTTCTCTCCACCGCTCAGTAACAGAGGGAATGAACCAGCAGGGAAAATGCCTCTCTTACATTGCCACTGGGAATTCTTGTGAATTTTAGGGAGGAGTGGTGAAATAGAAGAATAACATATAGTGTGGCAGAGAGGTAACATGGACACATCCCCCTTGGAGAAGTAGAAACTACCCCTACAGCCCCTCTTCAGGAAATGTCACCACTGTCGAAGGGGGTTCCTTGCAGGTATCATTGTTTGGCCTGACCAAGGAAAGAGAGGCATGTGATGTCTGGTTCTGAGGGGTGCTGAGTGGTGCAGACCAAATACCTTCCTACATCTGAGTATCAACATTGGTTCTGAGCGTACAGGACTAAATCGATAGTTCTCATTAACCAGAAAAAGACAATACTTAGAGTGTGTCCAAAAAAGTGACTCAGAATAAAATTTCATAGAACTTAAGCGAGGGTCAGAAAAGACAATCATTTTAACTCATTTCTTGTCAGAATGTAAATAAATCAAAATTAAATCATCTCCCTTCAAGTTTGGTTTAATTTCATTTAATTTTACTGTATTATTTTATTTTTTAAAGATTTTTAGTAAAATATAGTTAGAATACAATATTATATTAATTTCAGGTATACACGATAATTATTCAATATTTATATACCAAAAAAGTGATCACTATGATAAGTCCAGCAACCATCTGACACCACACCACGCTATCACAATATTATTGACCATATTCCCTATGCTGTACATTACATCCCCATGATTTATTTGTTTTATTGTTTTATACCTGGAAATTTGGACGACTTATTGCCCTTCACCCCTCCCCCCGCTTTTTTAGTGTTTCAGTTAAAGTTGATATTCAGTATTATTTTATATTAATTTCAGGTGTGCAGCATAGTGGTTAGACATTTGTATAATTTAAGAGGTGATCACTCTGACTAGTACTCACCGGGCACTATACAGTTATTACCATATTATTGACTATATTCCCTATGCTTTACTTTATATCTCCATGATTATTTTGTAACTACCAATTTGTACTTCTTAATCCCTTCACCTTTTTTACCCTAACCCCCAACCCCAGTCCCATCTATTACCCAGATAAATCTAGTGCCCATCTGACATCATCTGTAATTATTACAATATTATTGACTATAATCCTTATGCTGTACCCTACATCCCCGTGACTACTTTGTAACAACCAATTTGTACTTCTTAATCCCTTCCCCTTTTTCACTCACTGCCTCAACCCCCCTCCCGTCTGGCATCCATCAAAATGTTCTCTGTATCTATGAGTCTGTTTCTGTTTTGTTTGTTTATTTTGTTCTTTAGATTCCACATATAAGCGAAATCACATTGCATCTGTCTTTCACTCTCTGACATACCCCACCCAGCATAATACCCTCCAGGTCCATCCATACCGCCGTAGATGGCAAGAACCCATTATCATCCATGGCCGAGCAATATTCCATAGTATATATGTACCACCTCCTTTTAACTTCTATTGATGAAACCAGGCTGCTGCCACATCTTGGCCATTGTAAACAGTGCTGCAGTGAACATGTGTATGCACATGTCCTCTTGAAGTAGCGTTTTGGGTTTCTTCAGATGAATACCCAGAAGTGGGATTACTGGGTCCTTCTTTTTCTCTTGTTATAGTTTGTTTTAAAGTCTATTTTGTCTGGTATAAGTATTGCTACCCCAGGTGTTTTTGTTTGTTTGTTTGCTTGTTTCCATTTTCATGAAATAACTTTTTCCATCCCTTTACTTTCAGTCTGTGTCTTTCCATCTTAATTGAGTCTCTTGTAGGCAGCATATGTAAATGTTTTGTTTTCTTATCCATTCAGCCACACTATGTTGTTGATTGAAGAATTTAATCCACTTACATTGAAAGCAATTCTTGATAGATATGTAGTTATTACCATTTTATTATTCATAATTTTTACCTTTTTTTTTCTTCCATCTTAAAGATGTTCCTCTAACATTCCTTGTAATTCTGGTTTGCTGCTAGTGAACTCCTTCAGCTTTTCCTTGTCTGGGAAGCTCTTTATCTGTCCTTTGATTTTAAATAAAGCCTTTGCAGGGTAGAATAGTCTTGGCTGTAGATCCTTTCTTTTCATCACTTTGAATACTTCCTGCTAATCTCTTCTGGACTGCAAATTTTCTATTGAAAAATCAGCCAATAGTCTTATGTTACCTCCCTTGTAGGTAACTAACTGCTTTCCTCTTGCTGCTTTTAGGATTCTGTTTGTCTTTAACCTTTGCCATTTTAAATATGATGTGTATTGGTGTGGGCCTTTTTTGATTTCATCTTTTTTAGGACTCTCTATGCTTCCTGGACTTTTATGTCTGTTTACTTCAACAGGTTAAGAAAGTTTTCAGTCATTATTTCTTCAAAAAGGTTTTCAATCCCTTGCTTTCTCTCTCCTCCTTCTGGTACCCCTATGATGCGAACATTGTTATGTCTGCTATCCCAGAAGTCGCTTAAACTATCCTCATTTTTTTTTTTTTTTTTTGGATATTGTTTTCCTTTTTCCTGTTCTGATTGGGTGTTTTCTGCTACCTTGTCTTCCAAATTGCTGATTCAGTCCTATGTTTCATTTAGTCTGCTGGTAATTCCTTCTAGTGCATTCTTCATTTCAGTTACTGTATTCTTTACTTCTGACTGGTTCTGTTTTTATGGTTTCTATGCCCTTTTTTATGCTTGCTATCTCTGTTGAAGTTTTCACGAAGTTGCTTGAACATCCTGAGAACCATTGTTTTGAACTCTGTATCTGGTAGGTTGCTTGCCTCCATTGTGTTTAGCTTTTTCTGGAATCTTTTCCTGTTCTTTCATTTGGGATATATTTCTTTGTTTCCTCATTTTGGTTGGCTCTCTGTTTGTTTCTATGTATTATGTAGGGCTGCTATGTCTCCCAGTCTTGCCAGGTGGCATTATGTACTAGAGTCCTGTGGGGCCAGGTGTACACAGTCTCTCTGATCACCTGAGCCTGCTGCCCCTGGACTGGCCCTTGTGTGGTTGAGCCTTGATTGTTATTGGCATGTCAGTTGGTTGGATTGACCCTTAGACTGGCTGTGGGGTTTAGATTTGTCCACAGCTCATGGGCTACTGTGTAGGGAGCTTACCCCACCGAGTGGCATTCACCCCAGCAGGCTCTGGTCCCTGTTGAGATCGCCCTTTGTGTGTGTCACTTATGGGACTAGTTGGGTGGTACGCTGCTGTGATCTGAAGCCAGTCTCTAAGCATATTGGTTCTGGAGCCTCTTGGGAGGGGCTCTGGTGCAGGACCAGGTCAGCCATTGCCTGTGACTGGCAGGGGGCTACCTGGTAGGAGCTACAAAGCAATCTTTGGTTGGTCACTGCCTGTGCTTTACCTGGAGGCATGTGGGAGAGGACATATTGTGAACCAAGGATGGCTGCCACAAGTACCAGGCCTCAGGTAGCTCCACCAAAAGTGAGGGCACTCTGAGGCGTGCTGTCACATACCAGCTCCCGTAAGGTTCAACTGCTGATAAAGCCTCTTGTGGTATGCAAGTTGGGTGAGGCAGGGTCTCAGTGAGTCAGCAGGGTGAAACAGTGGGCTCACCAGGCCAATCAGATTCAGATTTGGTCTGAGGGGTTAGCTCAACATAGGAATAATGGTGCCGCCTGCTGGCTGCGTGGGAGAAGAGCCCCACCCAGGGAACATGGGGACTGTCACCCCAGTCCTCACCACAAAGTTACACAACTCAGTCTCTCCACAATTGTCTCCCATACCCCCCGAGTCACCGCCACTTTGCCAGAGCCCAGGGTAAATGCCTGTGGAAGCCCTTTGTGTGGATGTCTGAGTTTTCAACAACCTTCCCTCACACCCAGATGGTTGGAATCTCCACTGTTTTTCACATCCAGAAGTTCTGGGGGCTCCTCTTTCCAGCACCAGTATTCCAGGCTTGGGAGACTGGTTTGGGGGCTGGGGTCCCTCGCTCTTTCATGGGGAACCTCTGTGGCCAAGTTATCTCCTGATTTTCAACTGCCACATGTGGGTGTGGGACCAGTCCATTTTGAGCCTCCACCCCTTCTGCCAGTCTCGCCATGGCCTTTTATTTATATTCTTAGTTATAATGCTTCTGTTCAGCCAGACTTCCGATGGTTCTCCAGGTGATTGTTCTGGAGTTGTAATTGTGACGTGTTCAGGAGATGAGGCAAGCACAGCCTTTTATCTACTCCACCATCTTGAATCTGCTAAGTTTGGTTTAATTTTAAAACTATATGGCAGCTGAGGAGTAGAAGATCATGTAACAGGAACTTTTCTTTACGTTTTCTTACTTCAAAGGACTCTATTTTTGCCAATTCCTACCAAATGTGTTTTTCCTGTGGTTTTCCTAAATGGTTTCTTACTGACCCTTTCTCTTAGGAGGTATAATTTGTCAAGTGGGAGATTTTATCATTTTGTGCTCACACTTGATGTGAGCTCAGTGTCACATTTCATCAAGGCAGCCAGGCTATGGTTAAGTTTACCACTGCAGGGTCATTTCTCTTGATTGGGGGCAGACTGGATTAAACTGAAAGCAAGAGGTACTTTAGTTACCCTTAATCAGGGCTTGTAGTACATATATCCTATTCCAGATGAGACAACCTGATGAAAAAAAGCAGCAGGAAGTCATTAGACAATAAGTAAATAAGGCGCTGTTAAAGATGGCAAAAAAAAAAAAAAAAAAAAAAAAAAAGTGACAAAATACTTGGAAAATAGATTACTATTGTTTTCAACTTGGAAAGGAGAAGGCCAACAATCATTTTGAAGAATTTTTGAACCTTATTAACACAGTGTCTAGCAGCTAATTGTCACTTTCAATTTTTGTTTACAGTAAAAAATATCAGTATATAATTAATTTCTTGTTTAAAATGTAACACATCATGACGGTGTTTGTCAGTTTAGTTGTCTTATAAAATAATTAAGACTACCATTTATGGAGTACTTAGTATGCAACAAGCAGAGTTTCAGAGTCAGGATTTTACAAAACTTTCACAGGTATTTCTCATAGACACATTGCAAGGGATCAGTATTATTCTGCCATTATACATATCAGAAGAACTGAGACTTAGAGCAGTTGAGTACCTTGCCCAGAGTCACCCAGCTAATTGGCAGTTGAACTGAAAATTGGGCATAGGTCTTGTGTGTGTGTTGATTACTCAGAACTGCAGAGATGCCAAAGGGTGTAGATTGCAGTTACTTGGACTGTGGATACGTCTACCATTCACACGTAATTCATCCTTTAAATTTCTGATGTTTAATTAATTATTATTTCCCTATAAGAAGTTGTGATAGGTACTGATAGGAGGTATTTAGCAAATATTTCACATGTAACAGTTATTAAATATAAGTAGCTGAACAAAGTTTCAGAGTTTTAATGTATCATAATATTAGTGCCAACCATTTTCGCCCACTGAGCAGACCCCTCGGAAAACCAGGGCAGTTTGGAATGAGGGATAAATCTGGGTATGGAACTGGAGTCAGAATCCTTGCTGTCACACTAGTATACTCTAAGGCGTCTGCCCTCTACTTGCCCAATCCTAGGTCTTAGTTTCCTTCACTCAAAAATAGAGGATATTCCAATACATTTGCTCATCAGTAATTAAAATAATGCACACAGCAGTTTACACAAAGTGCTGATGCCATATATACTCTCTTTTTCTTATTTTTATGGACTGATGAGCAATCTCATGGCCCATGTAGCTATTTAACTTTTCAAGTTCCAGTGAATCATTTGGATTATGTAACATAGTGGGAGTTGACACTGTGATATATTTTTATCCCAGTTGTGTTTGTAATAATTTTGGATGACACTGGCAACCTTGAATATTCACCAAAGTAAACATTACTATTTTAATTTGGTTTTCTTTAAAATTACATATTGGAGCCATTTTAATTTCAAGGAGAATACCTTTTCTGAAGTACAAGTGAATAAGATAACTATTTGATGCAGAAATATTTACCTATTTGTGTTATATATTTTGGAATAACAGATAGTCACTCGATATCCATGATAATCCATGGTCTCCAGTTCAAGGTAATCCCATCTCTAACATGGCAGTTTGAAACTCAGAATACACTTCACTGGTGCCTTGGGAAAATTGGTTAGTGTGTGTATTCCTGAGGTATGTAGAGTCATAAGCTCAAATTGCCTTTCTATTAACATTTCTCGTAGGTTAACAATTCTTGGTTACTGATTTAGAACAAAAACCACAGCCTGGAGGACACTACCCCAGGCTTGTGTGGTGTTGCCACGCAGGTCTGTAAGTCAGTCTTCAGAAAGCTATTCCACCATTGTGTCAGTCTAGCTGGTTCAAGCTATTGGGGAACATGATAAGACAAGGGAATCCCATGAGAATGAGCCTATTGCCTCACTGGATTCACTGTAAAATGAGTTAACGATCAAGTGCAATGCTGTATAGAATATACAGTAAGAGTATATTCTATCCAGAGTAAGGCACTCTGTATTAAGTCAACAGATGGTAATTTTAACAAATACAGTGGGTAGGAAAGGTAAATTTGTATCCAGCATAATTGTCTTCCAGTGATAATAAAGCATTTCCTCTTTCTTGATGGAAGTGATCTTATCTAATCAACATGCTGCTAGGTGGTTTATCCCACCACAGAATGACAGCATATGGGGAAGGGGGTTCTCAGTGTTGGGCTCTGCTGTTGGCTGCTTGGGTAACCAGCAGCAGCTTTAACCAGATCATAATTATTGAGTAGAAGACCATCGTGCTAAAACCACACATAACCACTTGCTACCAAGACCACTTTTTGTCATGAGCCTATTGGGAAGAAATACTGGAATAGTTGGATAAAGGGGATGCCTAATGATTATACGTCTACCATCTGCCTGATTATTAAGATTCTCTTCTTCTGAGGCTGCTCTTTGGTGAACACTCACATAGTACTGCACATAATTTCATACTCTGTATCCATTCAGAGAAATCTGTCCACACATAGCTCTGCATTCTCGTAACCAATTTCCTAACCATGTCCCTTCCAAGCTCTTGACTATCCATCCAAACCATTACTCCTTGCCTATGAATTTCAGATAGTCAAAAACCAAACCACCAATTGTTAAGGAAAAGTACTGGTGGCTGTAGTCCAGTAGGATGAATAATATTGTAAGAAGAAAATGGTTTGGAAAGGCCAAGGGGAGAGATTTCCTTCATCCGGGAATTATTCATACCAGAACTGCCAATGAAAGAGCACAGTGGCACACAAAATTTCTGCAGAAAGATTACTAAGAATACGAAGGTCGGACAATTAAGTTCACAAACTCATCCTAGAAAAAGCGTTACATACCTCATTGCTGAATATCACTATGGTCACCTTCGAAGTACTCCCCTTGAGAAACTGTGCACCAATGCCAGTGCCTAATCCACCCTTCAAAGCAATTTTGAAACTCTTTTTCTGGAATGGCCATCAGAGCTGTCGTCGTATTACCCTTGATGTACGGAATGTCATCCAAATGTCTTCCTTTCAATATTTCCTTTGTCTTCAGGTAAAGAAAGAAGTCACTGGGGGCCAGATCAGGTGAGTGGGAAGGGTAGTCCAGTATAGTTATTTGTTTACTGGCTAAAAACCCCCTCACAGATAGTGCCGTGTGAGCTGGTGCATTGTCGTGATGGAAGAGCCAGGAATTGTTGGTGAAAAGTTCAGGTCATCGAACTTCTTCATGCAACCTTTTTAGCACTTCCAAAATTTGGCTAAGTGTCTGTCCAGTTGGTACAAATTCATAATGAATAATCCCTCTGATATCAAAAAAAGGTGAGCAACATTGATGCAACAAGTTTGCGAACTTAATTATCAGTCCTCGTAATACGACGACAGCTCTGCTGGCCATTCCAGAAAGAGTTCCAAAATTGCTTTGAAGGGTGGACTAGGCACTACCATTGGTGCATAGCTTCCCAAGGGGAGTACTTCAAAGGTGATCATAGTGATATTCAGCAATGAGGTGTGTAGCACTTTTTCTAGGATAAATTCATGGACTTAATTGTCAGACCTTGTAGCCCCAAGGTTAATACCATGTTTCTCTGAAAATAAGACCTAGCCTAATCCACTCTAATGTATGTTTTGTAGCAAATATTAATGTAAGACAGGATCTTATATAATTATATCATATAATCATATTATATTATATTATACTATATTATATAGACCTGGTCTCATATTATATTAAAATAAGACCGGGTTTTATATTAATTTTTGCTCCAAAAAATGCATTAGAGCTAATGGTCTGTCTAGGTCTTATTTTCAGGGAAACATGGTATATTAAGACATATTGCTGGCCCTTCTAGCTGAAAATAAACTGCTTCTCTGATCTCTATTAACAACTATAAAAGTTGGGGGGAGTATATAGGTGGAACAAAAAGATCAATATCTGATACCGAGTACCAGAGGATGCATTGATTGGCTCTAACAATGAAATCACACCTAGAAGAGCAGCCGCATTTAGAGTCATCACCGATTGATTTTATGATAAGTCACTGTAGTTCTCCAGGATGCATCTGTGTTCTACATAGGCCAGGAAGGAGAACTGAAAGGAGATGGGGGATGAATCAGTACTTCTGCATTTTTCCTGTCAGTCCTGGTGGCTCAGTAATCTCTGTAATTCATCAAAAAATGTAGTATTGCTTTGGATTTACTAATTTGGTAGATACAGGGAGTTCTAGAGTTTTCCTCTTGGCTCTCACACAGATCAGATAACCAAAGTGGAAATTCTCCATTTGCTGAGTATATATACTCCAATTTTATGTGAAACAGTGAGACAAACCCAGTCCAAAATTTTATTGATGACCTTATCTCCAAAGTCTCTATTCTGACTGGGGGACTACAATTGAGGTTTGATTTGTAGTGTTAGTGCCAGTTCATAGACCTTATCTGGAAATCATGCAAAAGTCAGATTGATTACTTTGCTTTCCTTGCTGTAGTTTCCCAATAAATGACAGGAGTTTTCTTTGGGAGAAAACTAGGAGGAAGATTTACAATATACACTTTGGTTGTACAGTAGAGTCCTTCTTCAAACGGATTTTGCCTATCCTTCAGTCAAGGGCATCTGTGACTGGGAGCTGGCTCATGTTTGAAATTTGATGATCAGGCCTTGACTCTACATTATGAATGCAGATTTAGAGCTTTTCTACTTATACAAATGAAGAAATACCGCAGATGGCTACCCATCTCTTTCAGTTCTAGGAGCAGTTTGATTAGTCAATGCCAAATATCTCTGAGGCTCAGTTTACAATGGTAAGTGCTTCAGCTATGCTAACCATTTTGGTAACCATACTGACTTTGGCTTTGACAACAAACTTGGTCCATGCCATTGCAGGATCCCATGCCTTAAATTTAGGGTGCTTGGGTCAATGGCAGCAGTGTCCACTATCATTCTTGGCTTACAAAGAAGATCACCTCTAACTGTTTATGATGATGGGACTCCCCTCACAAATTTCATTTCTCATAGTCATGATAATGCATTTGTCCTTTGGACTCATCCAGGAGACATATTTAGGGGATGACTCAGAAGATCTTGTATGATAAGTACATTATAGCATTCCAATTTCCCTACGTACCTTCCTCTATACACCAAAGAAGTGTGTTTCTTTTGTTTTTGTTTTTTTTTTTGTTTGTTTTCTTTGTTGTTGTTGTTGTTGTTACTTTTTCCATATATGCAAAGAACTGAATTTCAACTTTATTTAGTATGGGTGACTTTTTGGTCCAGATTTTATTTAACCAATAAAGTAACTGTTAGAGCAACTCCCATACTTTCAACCTAATGAATTAAATTCACATACCTGCTTAGTAAACCTATAATAAATTATGGTCCAATCAAAATTAACTTGACCTATGCAATTTTCTATTCCTTCCACTCTAGTCCTGCTTCCAAAGGATTTTCTCCCCCACACATGGTGTCCCAGTTTCTGTATATAAAAATTATCAAAATCATACATTTATTTTTGCAAGTTCACACCTTCTTAGGAGTCAAACCTTGTACCTCACCATATGGAGCCTGTGTGGTCTTGAGTCTGGTTTTAGATCTAGAAGCAGTGAGGAGCGGTAGCGAAGTGTCCTAAAAACAAGATCAGCAGTCCCTTGCAAGGTAAGTATCTCAAGGGAGGCCATTACAGGTTCTTGAGGCAAGAGCCTCAAGAACTATAACCTCCTTGTATAGTACTGACAAGTGATGCTCAACGGAATTTAATGTTCACTGTTCCCAGGTTTATGAGAAGCTGCCCATATACCTCCACCTCACTTTCAGAGTTATGCTGTTTTCCCAATCAACGACTAACTTTAATATAAGTCATTCTGAGAGGCTAAAATGTCAGTTAGTGTTGTAATTTAGATACCTAGAAGATTAGACTTAGTGTGGTTTTCAAAAATTTTTTTCTGCAAGGTATAGATATAAGGGTTTATTTGAGGGTATCATAGACATTTTTATATTCCTTATGTAAACTTTTAAGTGGAAACTTAAAGCCCTGGGGTCATACTTTTCCCCTCAAATTCTCCAAAGCACTCAATCAACCCAATTAGACTGTTCATGTCTGTTAAATTTTTTATGGCCACAGATACTTGATGACACAATAGCTTGCCCTAACTATGTAATTTATTACAGGAGTCTACAGGTGATATTTTTTTTAAATCATTATTTTGCCACAGCTACTACTAGTGTCCAGTTTACTCCTGGAAAGGGTATGCATTTAATCCGGTCAAGGAACCAACTCTCGAGAACCCAGATCTAATTATGAGAACCCGTCATTAAAGTTCTGCTCCTCCAGTATCAAATTTGATATTATTTAAAGTTAAATCGTAAAAGCAGAACCACAAGGATGCTTTTGAATAGATGGATGAATGGACAGATGGATATGTGTACATCTATGTGTTTGTGTATGTACAAGTATGCGTATGTATATGTGTGTGCATATACTCACACACATCTATATCCACATCTATATTTATGTTTATACTTAATCTCTCTCTCTCTCTCTCTCTCTCTCTCTCTCTCTGTGTGTGTGTGTTTGGGTGTATAACTATAAATACCTACATATATATATATATACATTCAAACTAATACTTGTAAAAAATTACTATAGGGATTTGACATTAGACACCTGTGGAAGATACTAACACAATGTATGTAAAGCTGTTGTTTTCGTGTTTGGTATTGAGATCTGAGGTCAATGGGGCAGGCAGTTGAGAACAGAATAGGCACCTGAAGAGGTAGAAACAAGAACAGCTGGAATCTTCAAACCTGAGCTGGAACCCAAAAGGATGGACTGGAACATCTGGGTTTCTCACCACCTCCAAAGCTCTAAGTTTAACATTGTGAGCATCCTGCTAAAAATATCTAGTTGGTACCTTTCATCAAAGAGCAAAATATGTACCGGTCCAGAAGTCAGGGAAGATGATGAGAAAATTTAACAGGAAATTGAGATTCTTTGGGTCCAGCTGTTTTCCTACACCACCAAGGTACACCTGCAAGCATATGAGTCATAAGAGTGTGAGTTACAGTAGGATCTTGTTCCCTGCACTGAGTCGGAATATAAACATAAGGCACTCACTGCTTCATTCCTGCCTTCCAGCTCTCAAGCAAAACATGTTGTGTGGCCAAGTTAAACAGAAATCATACATGGAAGTTAATGCTGGGAGATGTAGTTCTAGATGAGCCGAGGTGAAACAATACAAATCCTCCAAGTCATTGTTAGTGCCAAAATCCATTTGATAGCCACTATTCATTGCAGCTATATTGATAATGCAAAGATTCTAAATCAATGATAGGACCTGAAGAGCTGTATTTTTACAAACATCCCTGATTATCATGATGCCAAGCAAGGTTTGGGATCCAGTGCCACAGAGGGTGACTTCCTTGAGAGTGAAAACCATAATAATGATGGTTGTTGCGATGTTCTCAGAACTTCCTGAGCATTTTGGATGGATACTCTAAGTAATGAGCAAAACTACATACATATGAATGAATATATTATAAATATTTATCATTTCTGATGCTCAGGATTTTTTACTTGTCAGTCAATATCCTTAACTTCTCTATGTAAGGCTGCTGTGTTAGTTCAGTGACTTTTTTTTTAATCTGTTGTATGATTTTTTTAATTAAGAAATAATTGACATACTGCATTGCATAAGATTAACATCTAGTCTCTTAGCAACTTTCAAGTTTATAATACAGTATTGTTGAGTATAATCTATATGCTGTATGTTAGATTTCCAGAATTTATTTAACTACTAATTGCACATAGTTAATTATTTTAATTTTTAAAGTAAATATATATATATATATATATATAAAAAAAAAAAAAACAAAAAAACTTCCCCATGGTGTGGAAGACCCCATAATTGGCAATAGAAGATACAGTAGTTCACTGTGCAACCTAATTCCCACTGTGTTACAATGAAGAAATTTCATCACTGTTAGAGAGCATGGCCTCATATGAGAGAGCGAGAGTTTGGAGTCACAGAGACCAGAGTCTGTGTGCAACCTCTCTTACCTCCTGGCAGTTGGCTTGAGGAAGTTAATAATTTTTCAGCTCTCCTTTGCTTATTTGAGAGTAAGATGGAACATGTTTTATATATATATATATATATATATATATATATATATATATATATGTATATATATATATATACGTATATATGCATATATATACACACACACACACACACACAAACACAGACACACACACATATATATTTATCCAAGGATTATTGTGATAACTACAGAAAACAATGTATAAGGAAACTTGTAGCAATTATAGCACCTCTGAAAACGGAGAAATTATTGGTGACTGCTCTGCTTTCACAGTGATTTGATTCTTAATAATTCACATGATTATTTAATGACTAATTGTGTTGTGTGCGTACATAACTGAAAGGATAAACAATCATATAAAAACACAAACAGTGATTGTAGTAAGTTTTGTTCTTGGGATTTGTTTTATATATCTGAAAATATCATGAAGTGACTCAAGCATAGACTCTGGAGTCAGAGAAATTTTGTACTAATCCCAGCTCTGCCAGTTTCTCACTATTTGGCCTTGACAAAGTTAACTTACCTTTTCTTAAGCTTCATCCATAGTTAACCTGGTTTAATAATGTGGCACATATAAATTAGCATTATTGTAAGAATTAAGTGAATCAGAATGCAAAGTATCCACTGAGCATATAGCACATAATGGGTTCCGTCATCTTTTCCATCTTTAAAATTTTACACCTAGGTAATATTAACTTGCTGGAGATTTAGTTATTGCTGTTAAAATTGATAAGCTCCTGGTTACGGTATTAAGCCCACAATCACAGAGAAATATATGTAATAATAACATTTAATAATGAAAGACATGTTCAATTGTATTATCTGAAAAATTATACCTCCAAAGCTTTAACATTGAGCAAAGACAATTGCCATCTGTGCATAAGATGCTTTAATGGAAAATGAACTGGTGAACCACCTGGTTCTGTAAGAAAGATGGAGGTTGAGAATGGCCTCAAAGTATGTGCAAAGTTGATAAACAGAAAAAGCTTCCTTTATCCTAGTTAATGGGTGCAGGTGGGACTAGAGCAGGAAGACATACTGTCTGTGGAACGTCCACTCAGTGAGCACCAACACTGTGCCTAGCTTTAGAATAGTTTTGGAAGCTTCAAAGTATGTAGGACACAGTGCTGAACTCTGGTGCTAGAGTCAAGTTCACGTGTATCAACAGACAACTTCAAAGCAATATGAAAAGTGATAACATCCAGGTATACAGAGATTAAACTGGAATCATTAATTGTATATATGGTTGTTAAAAACTATAGTTCCAGTCTTAAGGAATTGAAATATGATGAACACCTGGTTTTTCCCCTTAAGATTACAATATTATATAAATAATTAAATATGGACAAAAATGTTCATAATTTAAAGTCAAAAGAAAACAATCCTGCAAGAATGTTTCAGATAAAGAACCTTCAGAGGAGGCAGAAAGCATTTCCTTTTTAGGGTCACTAAGAGTTTTTCTTATTATGGAGGTAGAAGGATGGCTTAAAGAGGGCAGTGGCATTTGAGATAAGTCTGAAAAGACAGAATATTTTTTTATAGTTGGAGAGTAGAGTAAGAGACTGAGGGATAGGTAGATGGTAAAAATGGGGAGGACACATTTTAGGTTGGACATAGAAGCTGACTTGTTTGGAGTATGCATTTGTTTGGAGTATGTATTTGAACTATATGAAATTGCTATTTTGATTGTCCAAAAATTGTCTAATTTTGACAATTTCATATGATTAAACCTAACATAAAACATAATGTATTTTTGGTTGGCATGGGGTGTGTGACAATAAGTGGAAGTCTTATCCATTCGGAGGTCTCCTTTGACTCTCATGCATGTATATGCTCTGAAGAAAGAATGGATAGCACAAGATTGTGGGCTTTAGAATCAGACACAAATTTGAACCCTGATCCTATCATTTACCTCAGTCAAATCACTTAAACCTTCTAAACTCTGTTTATTCCATTACAAATGGGAATCACTGTACTATCTTCACAGTTTGTGGAGATTAAATGAGACAATCACGTGTAAAATTTCTAACATGGAATAGGTCTTCAGAAAATGCTAGCTATAGCATTGCAGAAGTTTGATCTTAATCGAAAAAGTTTGTGATAGACAAATTGAACAAATCAAGAAAACATCTGTGATGCTTTCTCTTGCCCCTTCATTTTCTTCTCATTCCCCCCAGCCCTGATATATCCATCCCCAACAGTAGGCTCTCTCTCTGCCAGCTGTTTAGAGATTTCAAGTGCCAGGGAGCCAGGCTGCTCACATATGTTTGAATTGCTTCTTTTCTACTTAACCTTATTGCCAGAAAATTAACAAGTTCAACTTCTTGAAGTTGCCAAGCATTTTGCTCTTGGAATTGACTATTATAAAATGTGCATGGATCATTGTTGATTGTTTCCTTGGCACAGTCATTATTTATGCAATTATTTGTAGTACACACATTAACAATTCATTTTCTATGGTAATTGTAGAAATAACTCATGAAGGTGAATAGGAACCGCCTGGGATTTTCATAACATTTTTCTTTCCAAGTTGTGCGATTATGTACTACAAATGGGATTAGTGTTTGGGGAAGAGACAGATGCCTGCACCCTCAGTGCAACAGAATCTAGAAAGTTTAACTTCAGTGTTTATCATGCTATCTTACAGTTAATAAACATTTACACATGCATACACTTTCTCAGGATACAAAAAGCTTTTTTATGCATTACCTCATTGTACTTACCAGTACAATGTAAAGGTAAGGAGAACAGCTGATAATAATTCCATATTGCATATAGGTAAACTGGGACTCAGCAATGTTAGTTTGCTTAAGGTAACACCACTAGTAATTAAATATTTAGTCTAGAATATTCTTTCACATATGAATATTCTTTCTTCATGGCTCCCAACTTTAGGTACACATGCATGTAGATATACCGATCTATATACACAACATATGTCATGCATAGAATGCAAGATCCTACTAGCAGAGTATTTTATTTTATTGTTTTATTTTGCCTCAGTTTAGGCATAGTGTCTCTCAACACGAAATGGGTAGCTGCCATGTTAATGTGTTCATTACCCAGGTTCATAAGCAGTGCTCAACCTTTTCATTTTGGTTACCTTTCATACTGGAGTGAGGCAAGCAGAGGACTAGTTGTATTACACTGTTAGGGAAGTTTATATGGGGGTGGGGCAGTATTATTCATAAGTAAAAGTGTAATCTAAGCTCTGCATTTTTTAGGTACCTTTCTTTGTCTCTTCTGATAATGTCCTTCTCAGATTGCCTCCCTATTACCAAGAGACCTTAGTTTGACCTTAGTTTGACCTTGAGCCTTAGTTTGACCAATGTCTTGTTCTTAGTTTTTGTTGGTGGTCATGGCATCTTTTTGAACTATCATCACGAGTTATGCCTAATCAATCCTCCCCTTTCCCTCTTCAAAAGCAAACTAAAACCCGAGACATGATCTGCTAATCTTTGAGCCATTACCAGTGATATTAGCATTCTTTAGTTACTGATAAAATCTAGGGATACTTTTTCCAAATATTTGTTAGGAATTCTATGATAATTACTCCGGTTACTATTTGCTAGGATTTTTTAGTGTCTGAGTATTCTACCACCCACCTATCCTCAAGTTCCAGGCCAAGGAATTATCTTCACAAGAACAAAAGCCAGATGAGAAATGAAGTACAACTAATATTAGTGAAGTATCTCAGTACATAAGCTTGTGTTTAGAAGGCTGCATGGGAATTTTGCTTTCTAATCCATTGAATCCAAAGGGTTTGAGTTATGGTATAGACTCAAGGTCCATTTACCATAATGATGATGTTAGCAAAAGTTACTGGGAGTACTTTATGGTCCAGGCACTTTTCAAGCCACTTTGTGTGTATTAACTCATGTAATCTTCACAGTAACACTGCCAGGTATTCACAATCGTAAGCAGGAGAAGCGTTGGCAGGCTACTGAGCTAACCTATTTGCGAGTAGAGGAAATTGGCGAGAACTAGTGTGGTCACACAACAAGACAATCACTGTCTTGGCTTTGTTTGCCCCAGGGGAAGAGGAGGTATAAGAAAGCAGACAGTATCTGGATGCACAGAGTGAAGGAAGATGAGTAGAGCCAAGTCCACGTAAGGCAACATAACTAGCTCCACTAATTAGATGTGCTCTATGAATACTTCAGCCTCTGATCAACAGGAGAGCAACACTTTGTCCCATGGTTTCTGGACAGATGTGAACTAGCATGAGAAGAGGCAGAAGAAACCGATTCCAAAAGATTAAGGGGGGTAGAAAGAAGAAAACAATATATTCCTAAAAGCTTATGGCTTTTACAATTAGGCAATTTAGTGAGCACCTCTAGGAGAAACCATATCACAATTGAAAGTTTTTAGCATCCAGTTAGGACTGCTAGCCATTGTTATAGACAGCTAACTGGGAAGATACATAGAGGCGGGAGCATGTTCCTGGTGGATGTCACAATTGTGTTTCATTTTTAGCGTGTCACTAGGAGGTAGACAGATATCCTTTTATTGCAGATAAGGAACATGGGGATTCTAGAACGTTCATAACCATTAACTCAATCCCTGGCTGTCTAAGGCTTATTATGAAAGATCATGGAGGATGAAATAATATAACTCCCCTCTTCAAGAAGAAAGTAGATAAGAACAGAATGCTTCCCTTTAAAAGAAGCTCTACTTAATGTGAAAGAAATGAGGCAGTAGCTTAGACATATATTTATCTCAGTGTAACACAGTAAATTACCTCCAAAATATTTAATATAGCTGGTGGTTTATAATGTTGTTTATTTGGTTTTGTTAAGCTAAGGCCTATCTGAAGCCACAGGGCGCATTCAATTTTCCAAAGCCTGTTCTTTCAAAATTCACCATTAATTGGTTTCCTGACACCAGAGGTCCAAAAAAGATAACAACTCTTTCTAATATGTGTAGATCTATCTATCTTCCTTCCTTTCTTTTTTCCTTCCTTCCTTCCTTCCTTCCTTCCTTCCTTCCTTCCTTCCTTCCTTCCTTCCTTCCTTCCTTATTTTTGATCCTAGTATTTTAAATTTTTAAATATTTTGAGCTTACGTTATTGATACATTACAGAATTGTATACTTTAAATGTATAGATCTTTATTTACTTTAAAATGGCAATCAAAAGTCTTTATGTTTAAATTATTTATCCTGGTGTGTAAAAAGCAGTGCAGTGTGGCTAGCTTAGAAAACAGTGATAACATAAAAGTTGTAGGAATCATTAGGTACATCAGATGTAAATTAACTTAAATAAATTAACCTAAAATATATACTTTCCTTTCTAGAACAAAATCCTTTCTATTACACACTAAGTACAACTGAGATTTGAAATAGCTATTACAATTGTTTTTATGCTGTAGCTCCTTATCACAACTTTAGAAAAAAAGTACAGTTTTAACAGTTGCTGAGTCTAAGTACAATAAAAGTTCAATTTCTTTTACAAAAGTTCTAGTAGATCTTCTGCTTGCCAGAACTAGCTCCAAAAAGAAGGTTTAAAGTGTAGAGATTTATCTATAATCTTCTCAGTGGCCTCTTTCTAGGTCATATTTTTCTCATCAAAAGGTTTAAACAATTTTATTTCATTCTTTTTACTTTTGCCTTCAGGAAAAATTTATACTTCACATAAAAGTACAAAAACAAAAAAAAGAAAATAGTATTAATTCTAAGATGTATTTTCCCCCAGTTTTATATCACTTAAATTTGACATCTTAGAAATGAAGGCACATCACAGTTAAATTGGCAGTTTTGTTTTTCTTTCTTAGTGTTACAAAGAATAATGGTTCTTCTTACAACACATGTTATCTTAGACTTATTGAAATATTATATTTACCTGATAGCTAACATTTCTGGATATAGTTAAGTAAATATTAGTATACTAATAGGAAAATATTTTTAAAAAGAAATTCTATGTGTTATCACTTGCTCATTCATATGTTCTTTTCTTGTGCAATTATCCATTCTGTGAATTTTAAGTCAGTTTGTTAGGCATTTGTTAAATATCAGGAACACCATGAAGTTCTGAGATATCCCTACTCTTGGAGAGTTACTCCCCTGTAGGAGCGTTAGATACCCCAAAACAATAAAATGTAAAATGTCATACAGTCTTCTCAAGAGCTGTAGAAATAAAAGAGACAGTTATTCTTTGAAATGATCTACTGTTCTTATGCTCTTCAAATCTCTCAATGTGGATGTTTACGTAAGTCTGATCCAGGGGTTTAGGAATATCCGTTTTGCAGTGTACACCTTGTAAGGAGAAGCTTCAGAAAAATATCTGAGTCAATTCATAATCAAATGTAAACCTAACATGCTAATATTTTCTGGGGGAAAATGTATGCTTTGGAAGCTACGCAACTTGCTAGTTGTGCCATCTCTTTTTAAGTTGCTGCTTTTCTTCCTTATTATTTTCATAACCAAGGTCACTTAAGAGTCACTTCATGTTGCTCAACAAATCAGGTGTATATTGTAAAAACAGGAAATAAGTGAAACTACAATCAAGTGTAGAATTTAGGGAATACTCTGGCTTTTTTAATTCATTAATCAAGGAATGCTCACCTTTGAATTATAATGCTAGTCAGTTTGCCAAGATGGTTCATTAAAATCCAAATCTTATTATATATTACATGCTTTATGCTTTTCACACAAACTTATTATACTGCTCAGAGAAGGTGATCTCTGAAAGCACATTAGACTAATGTTCCTGAAACACTGGCTAATGTAAGTTTTATTGGATTGTTGTAACCAAAAAAAGGTTACCCAATTATTTCTTCTGATAATAATTTACTGAAAGGAAAATAGAATGAATTAATTATTGTTAAATGTTTGACCTTGAAATACCTTGTCAGTTGGTGAAATTTATAATGTAGCATTATTACAAATAGAAAACAGAATCAAGCAATCATTCAATGTGTTTTTACATGTCTTATCTAGCATAGAGTAATGACAGCAATCATTTATTGAGTGCTTACTGTGCTAAGCACTTTATCACTACTACATTTTATCCACACAAAAACTCTTAGAGGGTTATTATTATTGTCCTGATTTTCAGATAAAGAAGTTGGGACTTGGAGAGGTCAAGTCATTTAGCCCAAGTTACAGAGCTACTTTAGTGGCAAAAACCATGTTTAAACACAGGTATCGGGATGTGAAACTCTCATGCTGTACTGTATATTTATCTTAATTTCTTAAGGGAAGTAATCGTTTATGGGTGGAAATACTGATGGGGTGTGGATTCCCCCCTCATCCCAGAAATTTAAGTAATCTCTACATCATATTTTGGAGCAGTGACATCATGCAAGGTGGCAAATAATCAAGAAGTCAACTGTGCTACTTCAAATCCCAGCACTTGGGGCCATGTGGCTTTGAACCTGTTTTTTAAGGTCTTCAAACCTCATTTTCTCTTTCTGTGAATATGGATACCTATCTGAATTTTGGTTGAAGATGAGAAAACCCCTAAAAATGCTTATGAGAAAGATTTGTTTAAGTCTACTTATTTGAAAATTGTTTATTTTAGACCAGCAGTTTCCACACATGTTATTCTGAAATAGGAGTGAGAGTGAATGCTTTGGAATTTTAAAAACTCCTATTCACTTATCTTTCTTGCATACATATACATATATGCATACATATATAAAGTATAAAATTGCACACACACACACACACACACACACACAGAGGGTGCCAAAAATATGTATATACATTTTAAGAAAGGAAAAAACTACATTAAAATTGTAATACTCAATATATACCGATAACAAAAGATGAATAAAAGTCACATTTGACTTCTGCAATTACAAGAGGTGCTCAAAGTAGTTACCATCAGTGTAATTTTAATAGTTTTTTCTTTTCTTAAAATGTGTACACATTTTTTGGCACCCTCTCTATATATATAATTTTAATTTATATTTATATCAGGCTTTATTTCTTAAGTAAATTTAAATTAATCTTTATTCAAAACCTATCAAAGAAGGTAAAACTCTACTTTGATCTCCAAATATATTATAGATAACACCTTACCAGCTATATTCAAACAGGATTTCATTTTCAAGCAGGTATTTGAACATTCTGCATCATCTGTACTGTGCAGTAGCAGTTCCATCAGTTAGCACACAGAGCATCCTTGCTTTCTGCTTTTGATTGAATTTCTTCAGGAAACAGATTGTGAGCTAGAGATTTGCTTGAAGTAGAACTTTTTTTTTTTTTCTGTTTGTTTGTTTGTGCGGGAGGTGAAGTGGGAGGGGAAGTTGTTTCTCTAACACAGGTAAGGAAGTAAGGGAAGCAGCACTGGTTGGACGGGGATATGGCAACAGACGCCTTAGCAAGTCCCAGGGGGAGCTCTAGAGCTGGTCTAGACTTTAAGGGGCGACTGAAATCAAGGCAAGGGGATCTGGACTTATTAACATCTTATCAACTAGTTGTTAGATTCAGGCTGCCTCTCCTGTCTCTCTCTCTCTCTCTCTCTCTCTCTCTCTCTCTCTCTCTCTCTCTCTCTCTCTCACACACACACACACACACACACACACACACACACACACACTGAGAGGGAACATAACTTTGGTTGAGCAATTTCCAGAAAGGGATATAACTTTAAGGCATCAGCAACCAGTACCCCTGGAAGGAGGAGCAATGGGAGAGCACTGTTCCCAAAGTTGCACTTGGTTTCTTGGAAGTCTTAGGCATTCAATATTTTTGCTGCCCCTACTCTTTCCAGTGGATGAGTCACTTTTCATTGTCTTTTGCTGTATTTTCCTTTTAATTTTCCCTGATGTTTGCTTTGTTATTGAGATTGATTCTTCTCTGGGGCATTTAATTCATTGTAATGTGCAACATTTATTATTTTGTATCACTTTCAGTTTAAATATGAACTTTGTATTTTAATTGTCTTCCCCTTCTTTCTAGCACAAGCATTATTACTTTTGCTCTTTTGCAATTTGCACTTACAGTTAGGCTAATAATGTTCATGCAGTCATGGCAAGCTACCCTAATCTAAGCCAAAACCCACAACATTCAATGGTAGAGATTTATATGAACACAAAAATGAGCATCTGAGTTGCATAATTTTGCTTTGAAATATATATTTGGTTGTATATAATCAACCAATGCACAAATAAAAATCCATTAAGAATGCTTACCAGAATACCAAAATGAAAATCTCTAGTGAAAGTGTTCTAATGAGAGTGCACTCCTAGTTTGTGACAACTGCCCAATTTTCAGTGTTAACATATTTTATATAAATAGCTCTTAAGTTTTTGATATATTACATTTTCATAAACAAATTTATCCATATTTGCAAAATATAGACTTAATCTAATGTTAAACTCAGTTTAGGTCTTTCTTTTCACTGTCCCCTTTGTAGCATAATTTCCTTTTCTTCTTGATTTTCATTTTAAAAATGATAGGAATTTTTTTCAATAATAACATATTTTCTGAGTATATTTAATTATTTGATATAGGTTAGTATCTCTTTACCTTGCAATTTATTCATAATCTTTGGAAGAGTATATGTACGTAAGACTCAAAATCCTTTAAATTTTGTTCATTTTGTTTTAGAATTTACTGTCACAGGGGATGGTTGAAGCAGCATAATTCCGCATATTTTTGATACTAGTTTAATGCCTGGATCTTTTAAAATCATTATCATTGAAATTCAACCTTTTCTTTTTTTCTTTTTTTTCAAAATGCATATTGGTATGGAAACTTTCTCTTTTCTTTTTTTCTTTTCTTTCTTTCTTTCTTTCTTTTTTTTTTTTTTCTTAGCATTTACTGGACATTTAATGATATTAAGAAATCACTGACCTTTTATTTATGTGTAAAAAGTTTTATGATTATGTTATAAAGGGCCCTTATCTGGGGGAGATAAATTCTGAAATATTTATGGAAGAAATAACTGGATACCTGAGATTTGCTTCAAAATAACACAGGTGTGGGCAGGACAGGTTGTGGCTAACTGATGCTCAGAGCTGGCTGGGTATACAGGTTCACTGTGCTATTCTGTGGACTGTTGCCCTAAATTAGAAAAACTTCATAATTCAAGCACATAAAAAGCGACCTTGCAAGGTCTGACTTCCCACTCCCCCTTCCAGCCCAACCCCAGACATCTGCCCCTGGACCAACCCCATAACTGGAGGAGCAGGCATGTCTGAGTCGTCCAACCTCCCCACAAAAACATCTGCAGGAGACATCTCAGGTGAGGGGAGTTGTTTAATGGGGGTTTCACTGGCGGTGTCGCCCTCAGTTGCTCAGCAATTTGCGGCCCTTGAGCACATGGCAAAGGATGAGCTGGATGCTGCTCTCTGCGTGTCGCGCTCAAGCTCTTCATCCAGCCACGCTTGTGTTAGCATCGACGTTGCAGGGCTGCTAGTCCTTCCCAAGTGCCCAGCCCAGGCTACCCTGGGAAGTGGGGAGGCACCCTGGAGCCCTAGCCAGGCCTGGGACTGGAGCTACCTGACACCCAGTAGCACCGCCGACCTAGTGACTGGGCCCAACAGGCCACTGGGGGATCTGCCCAAGAGAGCCATGTCTAGCCGCTGGTCATGCTGACCTGGTATGGTACATTTCTATTTAATTTTTGCCTGAAAAGTTTGAAGATGTTCTTATTTTCACTTCCTGAGAAATTGCTCCAATATAGTCACTGTTTATTATATCATGAGATTTTTAAAATTTCTCCTGAAATCCTAAGATTTCAACATTTGACGTTTTATTCCATCTTCTATGTCTACTATCTTTCTCTTTACTTTAATCTTTGTCACACTTTAGTTTTCCTTTTGTATTCTCAAGAGACTTCTCAGTTCTTGGTGCTATTGCCTATATTTCCTGTAGGTTTAGGTTGGCTTACCTGACACTGGTAATATAATTTTATACTTCATGTACTCTCTTTCAAATAAGTTTGCTGCTGTAGGCTATATTTTAGGGGATTTTTAAAAGTAGAAAATTATTGTCCTTTTCTTTCAACCTCTTTTTCATCTTTGCTTTTCTTATTCTGTTTCCAAAAGTTAATATATCTAATTTTCCCATCTATTGAAAGTGCCTATTTTTCTTAAAGTTTATATTGATTTTCTTAGAATACACATCCTTTTAAATTTTAAAATTTATTCCAAACAGTTTTTTTTTTTTTTTTTTTCATCTTTTACTCCCAGTTAAAGCCAATGATAGAGATATATTCACTTCAAGTTTCCCAACAGATAGGGTCTAAGGATTACTCTTAAATCTTAAACCCAAACATTTTAAATCTTATGGAACCCTGTCTCACTTTAACATCTGGAAGGCAATTAGCTATGTGCAGCTACCATAGAAATTCATCTGGTGTTGCTCTGCAAGACTAAGGTGGACTCATCTCTCATTTCCTACTGCTCTCTTTTCTGTCACTCAAAACCAACACCAACAGTTTTCTGATTTTAATAGACCCTGAGTCGCTAAGCTAATGGAACACTAAAATGAAATCTTTCTTTCTTTTTTTCTGCAAGAGGGGTTAATCTCTTTCATGAGGCAAAGTATAAGTTGGCCACTAAACTATCAAATTCATACCACCTGTTTCCTCATTTTGTCACTTTTTTTGGGTCTTTTTATGTATCATTAAAAAATAGTTGAAAGTTGAATTTGAAGTTGAAGGATGTGTCAAAAGCTGCTAGTTAATTGACATTTTATATTAGATGTAAAACAATTGTTTTTACATCAATTGGCCTGAATCCTATAGTTACAGGTACCTTCCAATTCTGGGAAGAAAATTACTCTCAGGATAAAGTGAATTAAAAGGAAATTTAGTGGGGAGAACATTGAAGTAGGAGGTAAGAATACCGTTTCTTACTGTGGTACTCAGGCTGACTTTTCATGAATCATCACTCATTTTCATGGATCAATTTCTTATTTGCTTCACAAGTATGTTAGGCTTAGTTGTTAAGTTGCATTCATATTCTAGCTGTCTGAACCTGTTTTTTTTCCCTTTTGTTTGCAGTTTAAAAAGTTCAGGGAAAAATGTTACAGTCTTTTTAAGTGTTAGATCTTTTGCAAAGGCAGATTGTAAAGAAAACTCACACAATGTTAATAGCTACTATCTGTTCAAGAGGAGAATTTTAAGTATTATGTGATTCTAATATGGTCTCCTTGATATAATCATGTTGCTAAACTATGATTATAACAGGTACAAATTGTGCAAAGAGGGAGTGATGAATTTACGTTTATTTTTTAAAGCTTTGTTTTATAACATAATACACTTAACTACTTAATTAAAATAGCTGGGTTTGTTCTTTTAAGAGAAAAAATATTTATATGTGTATATTTTTGTAACTACGTCTATAGCTTAAAGCAGTCTCCTGTGACCCTGATACCCACTGACCCAGCATTCATATAACATATTTTCATTGTAGATTTGAATTGGAATAGCACACACTTGTTAACTTCACCATTCAAATATTTATTAAGTTCATACTATGCCCCTGCCCCATATCAACCAGCAAAGATACAGAGATGAAAAGTTGCAACCTCTGCTCTCAAGAAGCCCAAAGGCCAAAGAGAAAAACAGAAGACAAGGTATCATTCAAATGGTGTGATGAGTTCAGAATAGGTAGACAAGAAGTATGGCGAATCTGGCTCAAGTTTAAGGCAGGTTTTCTATATTTTATGATGTTACCTGCATCTTCAAGTGTGAGAAGAAACTGTAAAGATAAAATGAGTTAGCAGGATGGATGAAGGCCATTCAAGGTAAAGGGAGTAACACAGGTATGACATAGTGTGGCACATTTTGAGACCCATGGATAGATTAGGATAGTACATAGGAGCAGTGGAAAAATCACTCAAGACCTGGCGAACCATTTTAAGGAGTTAGAATTTTCTTTGAACAAAAGTGGAGCATAACTTAATGCTTTTAATTGGAAAAAATAGCAGTTCAGCTTTTCATGCATACTTAAAACATTTCAAGTCAATCTATCACATCCAATATTTATACACATCAGTTTTCCCCCCTAGTTTCTTAGCCATAGATATCATGCCTACTTTAATAGCAATATAACCAGCAAATGTATGGTCTGATGACTGTTTGAATACATTAATGCAATGCCAACTTTTAACTAAAAAATATATATATAGATATATTCTGGCTTCATGAAGATAGTTTGCAAAAAGGAAATGTATAAATTATTTAATCATCTTGCTATATCATTAGTTTCTTGAAGGCAAGAATTGTATTTTTCATCCCCAAATTACCACATTGCCTTGAAGACGGTGATTAATAAATATTTGAATGAATGAAAAAGGAAACATAAAATACAATAAGGATCATGTAGAGATCTATAAGAAGTTAGTTTCAGCAATTTGCTTTTATCCTATTTTCTATTTCATATTCATTAGGAAGCGCTGTCCCTTCTGTTCCCACAGCATTTGTTTTTGTCACATGGTTTATCAATGTTGCTAATGAGCTGCTAATGACCTGCCAATTCTTCTGCATTGTAGAAGGAAAAGGCAGAAAAAGACTGTTCAATGGAATATGCCTCAGTGATCTTGTCTATTTGTTTTATATGTCCATTGCCCTGTAGTACAAGAATGTTATACATAAAGTTATCACAGGCTTACTGAGTATGGCTGTGAATATATTATGACTTCATTAAAAATTACTAGTATAATGTCACACAAGTATTCTGTCTCTTCTATATAGGTGGTGTTTTAGTGAAGGGAACCCTAGATTAGCATAACGTCACGGAACATGAGGAAAATATACACATCTCCATATGTAACATTGTGCTCAGTCACTGCTTGCATTTTTGTTTTGCTATTTACTGATTGTATGATGTTAGACTAGTTGCTTCCCATTTCTGATTTCATCTGTAAATTAAGAATAATGCTTGCCTTGGATGGTGTCTGGTGATGATAAACCAGAGATAATACAGGTAAAGCACTAGCAGAATCCTTGCATATTTAAGGTTCTTAAAAATACTGGTTTCTTTTTCTTTCTGTGGGTCATATTGTATGTTCCTGAATCATGCACTCAATTCCATGATTTATCCTATGTGTTATTATACAATCATGGCTTGTGTTTTTCTCATGGTGATTCCTTCAAATAAGTTTTAAGATATAACCTGTATAGTTCCTTTTTTTTTCTAAATTTTACAGTCCTAATTTATCCAATTTCTTTCATGAAGCTCTGCTTTAATAAATATGTCCACTTTTTGCAATCAAAACATGAATCACACAATTTAGTTCTCTAATGCATACTCTTTGTAATTTAATGATTTACTCTACTACAGTCTTAAGTAAATTTTAAAGTCTTGGGGTTAGAGACCAATTCTATTAGAGCTTCTCTTCTTCCCAGATTACTGGGTATCTGTAAATTGCTTGAAGATTGATTATTATTTATTTATAGTACTCAATGAACTTAAAGTAGACTAAGGCAGAGATAGTAAAGCGTGCAAAATACTCCATTTGTCAGTCTGCATTTTCATTTTGCCTGGATCATTTGACTCTCTTGGCCAACGAACTAAGGAAGAGCGTTGTGTGCCATTTCTGGCTTGAGAAAGTGACGTACACAAATCACTTTGTTTTTAAATCTCCAGAAGAATTGTAATATTTACTATAGCTTTCCCACTAAGTTCATCATAACAATCACTTGGGATATTTCTTAAAACATATAGTGTCCTGAATCCCACGTCAGACCTAAGTAAATTGAATTTCTAGGAAAGAATAAAGAATTTCTACGAAAGAATATGGCTTTCCAGAAAGCAACTAAAGTTAATCGTATGGGAAGGAAAGTGTGAAATAATGTTGTTTTACAGTAGGGTGGAGGGTGAGTGAGTTGCTAAAACAAAAATACTTTATGCAACCAGACTGTAAAGACAGTGCTAATTGTGATATAAGAGGTTAGATAAAAGATACACTCACCACTTAATAAATCCTGGATATGAAAAATACTATGACATCACATTACAAGCATGAATTTAGTGTTTTAAAGTTTAAAATGCACTTTCACATAGATACTTGCATTTCATACTATTTCTCTAAGGTTAAATAATATTATTTTCAGTCTATACATGAGGAAACTTGGCTCTGCTACACTTTGCTTCAAGTTCACACAATTAAAAGGCGTTTCTAGTAATTTTAATAGAAATTAAGGATAAGCAGATTTTGAGGTGATTAAAAAAAGGCAGGAACAAAGTTATGCTCATGTCAAAAGATCTTTACTTTTGATCGTGGAAATACTCAGGGCTATTCAGCCCTACTCTTTTGCTAAGTTTGGACATTGTGTTTGTCTTGCTCAAGGCTAAAAATTCTTCAGGTGGTTTTTGAGAATCGCTAACATTTCATGAAAGCAGTTTGTAGAATGGTGAAGAACATGAGCTCTAAAGACACTGTCTGAGTTCAATTTCCGGTTCCATCCCTTACCTGCTATGTGGCTTTGGCATTGTTGCTTAGCCTCGCTGTGCTTCAATATCAAATAAAATGATGATAATCATCAAACATGTAACCTTAGGTTGTAGCAAGGATTAATTACGTAATAAATGTAAAGCACTCAGAAGAGTAACTGACATGTAGTAAATACTCAGTAAGTGTTGGTTCCTCGACAGTTGGATACATTAGAAGATTCTAGCAATCTCTTTGCTATCTAACAGGGAAATAGGAGACCCAGTTAGGTTTTCTACATTGCGGTCTTATTCCTAATGCCTTGTTCATAGCATTTGACTCAAGCCTGATGAGTCATGACAAGCCATGAAGGATGCATAGTTTCCAAACTTGAGTGTGACTCAGAATCACCTGGAGGCCTTGTTAAAACAGATTGCTGGGCTCCAACCCTAGAGTTTCTGATCTGTAAGTCTGGGAGATGCTGATGCTGCTGTTTTGGAGACCACATTGTGGAGTGAAATGGACAAATCAAATCAGATCGTGGAAGACCTTGGAAAGAAGTTGAAGGAATATGGGCTTTTGATGGAAAAGTTAGGTAATGACAGAAGGCAAAAAGATTAAATGAACACAATCATTATATCAGTATTTTCCTAAATGGTAAATACAGATTTGATTTTTGGCATCCAGATTGTTAATGATATTTTCTAAGCTACTCTGTTATCTTTGCCCTTCTGAGACAACCATTATCCTAATGTATCATCTTTCTAGGGCCCTGTATTACTAGCGTGTGATTTGGTGTTTCTCCATCCTTAGGTCAATGTCTCTTACATTTGAGTAAGAATAAAAATCACCTAAATGGTTGCAGATTCCTAGGCCTTGCTGGCACATCGGACTCTAAGTTTGGCAGAGAGCCCAGGACTACCTTTTCTAGCACTCCCACTTTAATTTGATTCAGGTGATTTGTGAACAACACGTGAGAAATGCCTTAGGTGTTTGCTCAAATCCCACCTGCTCTTGAAGCAAGACTAACTGTTGCATTTTTTTTTTTTTTTTCATTTTTAAAATGTAATTTTTATGTTTATGTGACCTTTCAGTCCCATTTGTTACATTTCATTAAAATCTGCTTGGTCTACTTCTTTTTCCAATTCCAGCATTTGGTATAAGGCATTTATAGAAAAATGACTTGAAAGCAATTTAACCACAAGCTCAGCCAAATTAATTTAGGGAGAATTTAGTAAACAGCCTTTGCTTTCTGTACTTAAGTGATCAATTTCAACACCTGCTTTTCCTTCCAGATGGAGTTAATTAACATTAAAATTATTGCCTATA
The DNA here is from genome assembly GCF_036562045.2 of Rhinolophus sinicus. Classification (NCBI taxonomy): domain Eukaryota; kingdom Metazoa; phylum Chordata; class Mammalia; order Chiroptera; family Rhinolophidae; genus Rhinolophus; species Rhinolophus sinicus. The sequence goes on from NC_133756.1 coordinate 113,416,304, forward strand.
GCAGAGACATTTTTTGTTAATACACAGCCCTCCAGCTGCATCCAGAGTCCTGGATTTCTGAAAAGTAAAACAATAATCTCTATGAGAAGCACACTTATCATTTAACTATTTGAAGATATGCACATAAGTGAGATTTTAGAGGGGAAAAAAAAACTAACATGTATGAAGTGGATACTATGTGCCAGGCATTTTCACATGTAAGATCTAGTGCAATCGTTAGAGCTAGCTAATGAGTGGTTTTATTCTACTACCTATTTTACATATAAAGAAACTGAAGATTAGAAAAGTTTTGTAGTATTTTGGACATTCCACAGTCAGAAAGTGGCAGAACAAGAATGTGAACACCTATTTAACCAAAGATCATGCTCTTTCCATTACACTGGTATTGGTTTGCAAACTGGCTCCCAAACATGACAGACAAGGAGATACCAAAGAAAGAGACAAACCACTTCACATTTGTAGGTGGCAGTTTTAATAAGCACAGTAACTTACATACTGAGGCTTGTCCTTGAAGGTGAAAAGACAAGTAGATCTCTGTACTCTCCCACCAGAATCTTAAAAGTTTATATAGAGGCCTTAACAGGGTTTAATAACATGTACAGTCTAGATAGTCTCACCGACACATTACTTTTTCGAGGTTGTCTCTTTGAAATGCCTCTGGTTGTGGGAACAGTGGGCAAAATGTACATTCCAAGGATGGAGATGGGGATAAGAAGCCTCCAATTGTCCAGACCCAGCTCAATAGGAACTCATGTTCTCTTGAGAACCTTCTCCAACAGCTGGTCTTAGCTTAAACTGAAGTGAAGATTCAACATTTTAAAAAAGAAATTCCTAGGGAGTGTGAGGCAAAATATTTGGTTTGGGGTACTTTGTACTGAGATAAACACAACATTTTAAATATTATAAATTATGCACACACATGTACACACATATAAAATTCATGTGAAGCCCCAGTGTAGTGTGACATCACTAAATGGTCCATAATTATAGTGCACTATGTGCCTGAACTTACGTGGCAGACACTGGGCTTATGGGCTTATGGGCTTATGTGGCAGACACTGGGCTAGGAGTTGAGGAAAGGTCAAAGGCAAAAGAAAGATAAAATGATTATTTCAGTGGAGTTTAAATACAATAATGAGATATCCAGAAGATACTATGAGTTCAAAAATAAAAGGGAAATTTGCTGAGGAAATGGCTATTTTAGGGGTAAACAGTTGCTCCTGATACTTCTCATTAACTATTTCCATAATCCTCATTTTAGTGAGATGTTTGACATAGAAATATTATTTTTAAAAGGCTGTTTTATGAGTTTGGGGCAGGCTATTCCTTCAGTCTTCTTGTTTTTTGTTTTTTCTTTTTGTTTGTTTTTTTTTCCTCTACTGAATCTCATAGTAACAATCTCAATCGTTTAAATGTTACAATCTAAGAAGTCTAAAAAGATAAAGGCCCGGAATGACTAACACAATTAGGAATATTGTCCATCATCATCTTCTCATGAAAGATCGTAGGTTTGCCTTAGCACAAACAGTGGCTTATTTCTGTAAAGAATTGTTTGGTGATTGGAACTATTGGGGGATATAGGTAAAACAACAGTAAGGGAGATGTATGTTATAGAGAGATACACGGATATATGTATACACATAAATACACACAGTCAGTTCCCATTATTTGTGGTAGTTCTATAAAGTTGCCACAAATTCTAAACTAGCAAATACTAACCACTGTTCCTAGGTGAGATACAGGATTAAGTTCTTTTGACTTTCTGGTCACACTGTAGTCAACCTATCCGTACACAACCTTGTGTTATATGTGAAGACGTCTTATTTAGTATATAGTGTTGATTCATTAACATTGAAACCACAGCCAACAGCACTAAACATCATACCTGAGCAAAGCTTGTCAAACACATATATTATAGGTGGTGCAAAAGTCATTGTGGTTTAACAGGTTAAAAATAATTGCAAAAACTGTAATTAGTTTTGCACGAACCTAATAATATTTTCTCCATAAAGCATGTCACAGCCTTCTAGTGCATAGAACACTTCACAGCACTTTAGCACTACACTTGGGGGCCATCATAAATAGTGAAATCACCAATGAACAGCACACAAATGAGAAAAAACATGGTACTGAATAGACCATAAAAGGACACATTTGTTTCCAGTATGAGCTCTGAGAAAGAAGGCAGAGCTTCACCTCGTTGCACCACAGCTGGGAACCAACATGCAGGCTAGGTGACTCAAAATTTTTGCCATTCTTCATATGTCTACAAATGACTGCAAAAAAGTCACAAATGTTGACTTTGGGGTTACAAGTATATTTTAACTAGTAAAGAAATGTACACAAATAATGAAGATAGATGTACATGTCACTTAACAATTATTTAAAATATTGTAGTAGCCTCAGTGACAGCAATATAACACCCCTCCACACACACACACACACACACACACACACACACACACACGAATCTTTTATCTTTTTTAAAGGGATATTTCATTTAGAAAGAATTAACTTAAAGCATCCCATTTCCCCATTATGTTTAAAATGACTAAGAGAGAGTGCTCTAATATAGTCAAGTGTATTGCTCAAACTCACTGGCTCTGGCTTGCAATCCCATTTAAAGCTTTCTAGCACTTACCAAACTCTCTAAGGCACTCTGTAACTTCAGGAGGGGGAGGTTAAGTGATTCTTGGGATGGCTTAATGTAAAATTTGGCGTTCTGTTTTGTAGAATTTGACCTGTGTCTTTACCTCCCAATGTATTTTCAGTAGTACAGCATCAAAAGCTATAAAGCAAAGGGAAGTGATTCAGTTGACATAGGTTTGTTTGTTTGAGGGGGTGGGTTGGTAAAAGTTATTTGTTTTTGTTTTGTTGTGTTTTAATTTATATCCTAAGGAAATACACTAGGGATATTTAATGCCTACTGTGTCATTGAGCAATTGCTGTACCACAAAGCATCCCCAAACTCAGTGACTGAAAAGAAAACACCATTTATTCTCACTCACATGTCTCCCAGCTGGGTGAGGACCCTCTAGGCTCAGCTGAGCAGCTTTACTTCTGGGTGAGGTAGCCAGGCTGATGTACTTCTGGGTACAGGTGGGTGGGTCAGAGGAAGGGGCTCTCCCGCACGCAGCTCTCATCTTCTGGGCAATCCAGGGCCAGGACAGATGCACGGATGGAAAAGCAGAAATACCCAAGGCCTCATGAGGACTAGGCTTGGAATCATCACACTGTCATTTCTACCTTATTCTACGGACCAAAGTAAGTTACAGAGCTCAGCCCAAGTTTTTGGGATATACTCCTACTCTTTAGAAGGAGCCACTGCAAAACTGCATAGCAAAGGGCTTAGCTACAGGGAGGAAGGGAGAAGTGGAGCCCTTAATTCAATCTACCACACCTGCTATTCGTTGGCACTGAGCTGATGCTATTTAATAGGTCTTAACAGATATCATTCTTTCTTTTTCCCTCCCCCACGTCTTTATCTGTGGTAATTATGCTTTTTTTAAATTCCAATTATGTAATGAGGATCCTGAGGGTTAGAGGGTCAAAATAAATTGCTCAGGTACTCAGAAAGGGAAAAAGCCAGCATTCACATGAAGCATCACAAGACTTCAGACCTGAGCTCTTAACCACAGTACTGCTTTGTCAAAGGAAATGCCTACTGCATAGTAGGGCCAGAAATCAACCCCGGATTTGCCTTTTTCAAAGCTCATTTTCTATCATGCCATACATACATCTGTTATATAAAACAGAAACGCCATTGAAAGAATTCACATACTAACCTAACCTTTCTCCTCGTTCTTTCAGCATCCATATCTACTATGCTAGGATATTTTCAGGTCTCTAAAATATGTAAGATACATCAGTGATCAGTTGCTTCTCACCATTTCCATCACTACTACCATGGTCCTAGCCACCACCATCTTTCACCAGGATTACTGCAATAACCTTCTTACTCATCTCCCTGATTACACCTTGCTTGAAACGGAATCTATGCTTAATAGAGCAGCCAGAATGACCCTTTTAATAAGGATTGATGTTTGCTCAAAATCCTGCAGTGGCTCCCCATTATACTTGAAGTAAAATCCAATTTCTTTTCAATGGCCTGCAAGGGCAAGGCCCTCCTAACCTGCCCTTCCCCCCTCCCCCCCACACCACCACACACACCCTTATTTGGCTCCATCTCCAACTACTTTCTCTTACATCCACTCTACCCCAATCACACTAGTTGTTGTGTTTTTTTGTGTGTGTTTTTTTCTCTCAAAAAGTCAGGCAGTCGTCAGTCCTAAAAAACCTGCCTTTGTAGTAGAATCCCCTCTCTGGAGCAGTCTTTACAGAAATAACCTTCTGTTTACCTCCCTTATCTCTTTCAGTTGTTTGCCCCAATGTCAGTGAGCCTGTCTTGAACACCCAATTTAAAATCACAAACTGCCTCCTTCCATTCTCCATGTCAACTTCTATCCTGCAATCTGCAATCACCTTACCCTGCTATACATTTTTCTTTTCTGCCTAACACTTTAAATCTTATATTGTGGGGATAGAGTCCCAGAGAGCAGTTTCCAGGCTCTCGGTCTCATCTGGAAAGGTGCTAGGTTGGGTAGTAGATGGCCATCAACTGTGACTAGTTGGCCATTAACTGTGACTAGTTGGCCATCAGCTGTTACCGGTTAGCCATTAGTCACTGATATAACTGCCATGGCTACACTAGGGGCTTGGTTGTTGGTTGGTTGGCAGATAAGTGGACAGCAGATTGCGGATTGTGTGGCTCCTGCTTCCTGTGTCTCCAACCCAGCCGCCAGCGTGACTATAGTGGTATGACTCCCCTATCTGTGGCTCCATTGGTGTTCCTTTTTGGCCTCACCATATCCTGTGTTCTTGTGCGGGGACTGGGACCAGAGATCCCATATATTATGTAATATAATTAATTACCTATTATGATTATTGTTCATTGCCCATCACCCAGTATTAAAATATAAACTCAAAGAGGCAGGTTCAGTCTGTGTGTCCAGTGCTGTGTCCTAAGCAGCAAGAAACATGTCTGGAACATAGCAGGCAATCTATAAACATTTGTTGAATGAATGAATGAACTACCCACTGAGGTGGGTTTCCACAGTGTATAATCTTTAAACAAACACCAATGTTATTTTGTAATGAATGCAAGATCTACAAATCATTACTTTTGTGACTGAGAAAATTAATATTTAACAGCCTTAATTTTCTCTGAAATGATGAGCAGATTGTCAAGGTCTTAGGAAATAACTTTCATTTTTGACAGTTTCATGGTTAATTTGGATTGCAACATCTGGCCTCTGGAGTGTAGCCAAGAACTGGGAGTATACCAAAAAAGGGACAATGTATATTTTCTGACCACATGGATTCAAACTACATTTTCTGGATCCATTTATAGCTTTTCTTAAAATGGAGAACTGCCATTCACAATGAGCTATCCTCCTTCCCCTCTCCACCTGCAGCCGTTTATTCTTGCTTCACTCTAAGCATGTGACAGAATCACTTCTCTAATTGCTAGCAGTCACTGTAGTTGGTGGAGGTTGGGTGGGGGTGGGGATAGGTTGGCTTTTAGCTAGATTTCAGGGAGCAGGGAAAGTCTGTTTTGCTGCTGCCATTCCTTGATTCGTATTATGTGTGGGCATGGGAGTGAAGGAGTATATTAGTTTGCTAAGGCTGCCATAACAAAGTACCACAGATTGGTTGGCTTTAAACAACAGAAATTTGTTTCCTCACAGTTCTTGGGCAAGAAGTCTGAGGTCAAGTTGTTGGCGGGGTGACTTCTTCTGAGACCTCTCTCCTTGGGTTGTAGATGGCGGTAGTGTCTTCATATGGTTTTCCTTTGTGTGTGCTCATGTCTGTTTCTGAATTTTTTCTTCTTATAAGGACACCAGTCATATTGGAAAAGGGCCCACTCTAATAACCTCATTTAACCTTAATTACTTCTATAGAGGCCTTATCTCCAAATACATTCTGAGGTATTCCAACATATGGATTTTGAGGGGACACAGTGAACCCATAACTGGGAATCACATGAATGAAGAGAACAAGAAATTCATTATTTATATTTGTTAAAGGTGCTTCCTTTATCCTTATTTGCTCTGACAAGTAGAGGCATTCTTTGAGTCTAGGATAAAGTTACTGGGACAAGCCAGTCATTCAAAACGGAAAATGCCCTCATGGCATGGGTGTACAGGTGTAGGGATCTGGGTAGGTGTTTACTAAATTTTGAAATTCCTTTTTAGGTCTACCACACAGAGACACTTTCAAAAATTTAAAAATAAATAACAGTTTTAACTATGAAACAATGGCAAGAATTCTCGTTACCAACCCCTTCTGTCACAAATATAATTGTTTTTTTTCTGCATAATCTGTTTCCAAGTTTTTAGTTGATCCCATATTGCCAAAAAGAATAAAAATTAGTTTCTGACTGAATAGCTGAGTGTGTTGGCAATTCAGTCGGTCTCCTTGTTTCTAGCAACATTATATATTTGTTAACTGATGATCAAATAATGAGACTGTTCGAGAGAGCCTCTTACCGCTGCCTTCCAGACCTACATCAGTCCCTTCTCTGGAACAATACTTTCTAAACTCATCTTTTCAAGCAATTTTCCAAGGATTATAAAGCTGGCCTGATGAATCTTTCTAGCTGATTACAATCTATTGGTCTTCCTCATTTAGGGTTTGAACTCGCTGATCTATGAGTAAAAGTAAGGTCCCAGGTATCTTGCTGTCATTTAGCATAATTTTTTTAAAGAAACATAAATAAACATCAACAAATAGTCATCTTCATTCTTTTAAAAATATGAAATTTCCTATGTATTATCACCTATTTAGGTATCAACTTTATATGTGTGATATATTTTTACTATTTAATATTTTTTAGTAAGTATTACAAATAATTACTCTCTTTGAGTCTCATATATCATATTTCTGGGGCTAAGAATGCCACAGGTTTTTAAAGGGTGGTTTGAAATCACATAGCTCATTCTGAAGCTAAAGGGCACTAATTATTCAGTCCCTGTGATTTTCTGTATTTCATTGTCTGCCGCATGTTAGGATTGATATTTCTGAGTTGGAACTCTGTGTGTTAATCAGGAGTTATCAAACTGTTCTGGGGGACACAATCCTTGCCAGCTGGCTGATTATGTCAATAAAGTTTAATTGGAGCACAGACATACCTCTTTGTGTACATAGAGTTCAGTAGTTGAGAAAGAGATTGCATGTCTGTAAAGCCTAAAATATTTGCTGTCTCTTTAAAGAAGTTTGTCAATCCCCATGTTATAATAGAGGCTACAATATGGCATCTCTATTTTTTTTTTATCACATCTGTTTAGACAACTAAGTAGGTGTAAACTCCAACTGGAACCATTTTTATCCTAGATGTATTTTAACCCTAGTTGATGCCTTTGAAGAATTTACTGAATTTACTTCCCTGCCATAAAGTTTTAGGATCAGTTTGTACAGATTTACCTGTCTATGGAGAATCGATACTCATTATTGTCATCGAAGTGCATTTTGGCTAAATCCCATACATTTAAATTGTAGCTATGTTAATGTAGTTTCAACAGTTTGATTTCTATATTTACTATAAAAACTCAGTTTTTATAGTTTTTCTTCTATAATTTAATTATTATTATTATTATTTTTTATTTCAGTGTTGATTTTGTTCAGAGATCGGTGCCAAAATGTAAACTGACTGGTGAGTGACACCGCATTTCTTAATATCATGCAGTTTTAAAAAGCAGATATTCTGGTATGGTGGTTTTCAAATCTAGAAACTAAAACTGTGACTTATGGGGGTTGGAATATTCTATTCTCTTCCTGCAGATAAAGTAGCTAGAATATTTTATCTTTCATTCTCTCACTTTATGACATGAAAGGTGAAATAGCTCAATTTGCAAAATGGCAAAAGATAAGTGAATTAAATGACTTGGAGAATGTGTGATGTTTGTGTTGTCTTGAATTATATTTTAAAGGAAAACAAGGGTCCATATGAATAAAGGAAAGAAAAGTAGAGAAACTAATGTGAGAGAAACTATGGATTGTTAATTTCTATGAACAATTTAATTTGCTTAGATTTTATATATTTTAAATTCTTAGCACTCGATGAAAAAATATGGACCATCTGTGAAATTCATTCTCATATATGCCTTAGAAATATGGAAATGAATGAGTCATTCTTGTTCTAGGATTTGAATAGGGTGGAGTATTTAGTTTCTTTTATTTACCAAAGTAATTAACTTTTGTCAAAATATTAGGTTTCCCAATATCATAGCATGCACATTTAATAATCAAGTTTAATTTAATCTGGGAGTTAATTTTGAACTAAGTGATTTTGAAAGTTGGCTTAATAATTTTATTGGCAGGTAGCATTTTTGTTGTTGTTGTTGTTATTCATGTAGCATTCAAGGTGAAATAACCATAATTACAAAGTCACAAATTTTATCATAAACCAATGGAAGTCTAGTTTCTTTCCTAATAAATAATTCAGATGTTCTGTGGATCTATGCTCCTTATGTATCTGTGTAACTTAGCTGAGAAGCAATACAACAGGAGGAATTTTGTTCTTGACTTAAGTGTGTAATAAATTAGATGGCTTACTCAAGAGGAACTGTTGGTGTTTGCATCTCAATTACTTCATTGAATAATGCCAGATACCATGGGAGACTCATTGGAAGTACAATACATATACATTTTAATTTTGACTTAGAAATTGGAATTTATATGGATGTCTACATATGATGTTTTTCTTTTAGATATCTTGGCAATATATTTTTAATCTTTTTGGGGATTAAAAGAGAAAATCTTATTATAGGAGTTGATATAGATACTCATTCCATAGAACTTACTCTTTGCTACTATATGATAATAAACTCGGTTTGTTCCTATAGCATTTCTCTTTTAAATATTCATTTTGCAAGTGAGACAATGCTATCTGATATCACAGGCAAATATGGTAGTGTTGAGCAATTATAATCTATATTCTAAGTATAAGTTGAGAACATGCTAAAATAAAATAGTTCTGAGTTGTTTGTTTGTTTTTTTAATATCCCATGAAAATCTAGAAATAAATAGAACGAATTAAAGGGGAAAAAAAAGAAATTAAATCAATGAGTAGAAGATAACAGCAGTTTTAAAGTGAAAGAGTAACAGAACTAATTTTATGTGAATATGCTATCTATAAAATAGAAAGTCAGAGCATCTGATGATATGTTTGGTTGTTTAATATATTATGTTATTTTAAAATGAAGCATATGAGATATGATGAGACATCTTTCTTGAAAATTTTTTACGCATGTGTTTGTTACCTTAACTAGGCACTCTCTGATTGGCAGTCATATTACAGATAACCCTAATATAGGAGACTGCAGAAAAATGCTATAAAGGACCTCTTGAAATTTAGCATGGGAAGAACTAGTTGTTAAATGTCCATATTGGTGAAATTGTACAGCCATTTAATGGGTCCAAAGAAGCAGCTTTGGGTTTTAATTCCTTCACCATTCACCTCTCATAAGGACAACCATTTTTAGTACCAGTATTTCTGTATTTCATTTACTACTACATTAAGGAATTCATAAGGAATATATAAATCTATATGTTAAATCAGGAGAAAAGTAATGGTTCATTTGTGGTACTGAATTGGAAACACGAGAAACTAACTGATATTTATGATTCAAATACTTCATATGGATGAAAGAGTACATTTAACTTTTATAGGTAAGCAACTATTTCCCAAACAGTTATAACATAATGAATCAGATGTCAAGAATTGTTGTATCAAAGGCTTGCTCCTGGGTCTAAGATTATTTCCTCTTGTAATGTAAGAATTTCTAACTGGTTTGAATATTCTTTCTGATATATAAACCTTGTTGAACAAGAAAATCATTTGTCTAACGTAATTTGTTAAAATTTCCCAACCATATGACTCTTATTGAAATTTGTTTCCTTGATAATGCCACATACCAATACAAAGTCCAGAAGGATATATGAATTCCGTAAAATAACACTGTTTAAGATTTATATTTGTCATTAAAATTATGACTGAAGACACAATTTGGATGTTGATACCTACTGTAAATTAGTAAAGGTTTATTTGTAAGTAACATTTTGTAGCTGTGTAATGTTCCAAGGCTGTGAGGTTTAGGAGGATAGAGACTCTGGTTTACTACTGAATCCTGAGCAAACGAAGTACTCAGACTATAACATACATTAATAAATAGTTGTTGATTTAATAAATTAGTCAATTATATGTTTGAGGTTAAGACTGTGGGTAAACAGAGAATGTTGTTGTTATTATTTAATTATAACTTACACAAAACGTCATGCTTGATTTTGGTAAAGGAACAGTATTGCTTATGTTTAAGATCAAGGACTCTGGATCTGGAATTTGGGGTTGAAAATTTTGTCTCATACAAAGTAAATGACCTTGTGCCTCTCTATGTCACATTTTCATTATCTCAAAGTACTGAATGAGTGAATTATTTTAATGAGCTTAGTGATGTGCGTTTTACACAATAAGCTTTGTGTAGTTATTAGCAATTTTTATTTTCATTGTTGCTGTTGTTGGAAATCAGACACTTCTTCTATGCTTACAGGGTTTGCCTTCTAGTAGGAGAGACAGATATAAACAAAACTATAATATAAAGCATAATACATTTCAAAAACTTGAAATAGAATACTAGGAGGTATTTAATGAGTGAGGACTTTGAATTGTTTCATTAATGAGGTTGCATCTTAGCCTGGCCTTGAATGATTTCATATTATTGTGAAATTTCTCATGTACATTTCAACATCAGAGGACAGTGTTCTGGGCAAGATGAACAGCGAGGAGTAGTTAAACTAAAGAGGCTTGGAAGATCAACAAAACAGCATTATACCGAAATGGCATTTAAATACTAATTAACTTACTAAATAAATGCCCTGTTTAAAACACTAATTTTATATAGTTTCCTGCTAACATTTACTCTTTAACTTGGCTGTCAAGGCCCTCAGTGTCAAGGTTGAACTCCAATCTTATCTTCCAACATTCTCCACCTACCAGTCCAATTTCATTTTATGCTCCAGCTATTCTTTTTCTCTCTTCCTGAATACCACTCTGTACATTTTCCCTCTGCTTTCAAGGATCTTATACCTACGCCTGCCCAGGACAAAATTCCAGCCTTCTATATAATTCATGTTTAAATATAATTTCCTTTATAAAGCTTTTTCTGACTTTCTGTGTCATTTGAAGTTTGACAGATAGAGACCACACACACACACACACACACACACACACACACACACACCACAAGGTGGAAGATTAAATTCTCAATTTATTTAATCAAGGGTAGAGAATGTTATTATAGTGAGTTTGGCCATCCAGAACTGGAACAGATGTAGCCTATTTCAGTGTGGATTCCCTTGGCCCCCAAATCCCTAAAGTGTGAGGGCTAGCATGCATCTTCCAGTGACACTGTCCACACATAATAGAATCTTACTGATTTGGGAAGCTGAATTTCTTACTGGGCCATGATGCTTACATAATTGGTGTTTTCATTACTCTCCATGGAGAATTATACATATAATCTATATGTGCTTCCATTTAAGGGAAACATTGATTCCCACATTCTGAACTAATTTGAGTCACAGTGAAGGGGTCTCATCAACTGGGGAAACCAGGGATACGGTGCTGAATAGTACTTGCATTGAGAGCACCGGCATTGCAGAAAACTCAGTTTTCAAATGCCTTTTTATATGATTTGACTTTTCAACTTCTAGCTCCCATAGCATTCCTTTCTACTATGAGCTGGGCTCAAGGCTGGACACTGCCATGATACAGCCCTGTCTTCATGGAGATCATGGTACAGTAGACAACACAGATCAATAGCCAGCTAATTTAAATGCTAATCTGTGTCACCATAGAGACATGTAGTAAGTGCTATGAAAGTATGTAAATAGGGTATCTAATTCATTGTATGTGAATGAGAAGTGCCTTGGAGAAAGTGACACTTGACGTGTTGGAATGAATTAAGTCAGTGAAGAGGTTGGAGAGAGCATTCCAGTCAAATGAATATCATATTAAAGGGCCCTGGAATAAGAGTATATATAATACATTCCGGGAGCTGCATATAAATCAGCATTCTGGCTTCTGCCTAACTAATGTCAGAGTGCCTTTTTGTGCACTCTGTCCAAATCATAGTACCTCCTAGTTGAGCAATTTTTTTTTTTTTTTTTTTATGAGTTACTTGCTGTGGTCATATCAATGTGCTGGTGTTCCATCAAAAAAAAAAAAAAAAATGAATGTCTTGATGCACTGAAAATATTTTACTTAGAAACGTACGCGGTGTGTGTGTGTGTGTGTGTGTGTGTGTGCGCGCGCTCGCGTATTAGAGAATGATAGGTAGGTAGGTAGATAAGCAGACAGAGACATAGAAGCATTTAGGCATCTGCTAAGGCTTTATCATTAAGGATAATTTTGCGTTGAGGTCACATTGTTCTTGCATTGTGTTTTTTCACAGTCTGCACATGTTTCTGAAAAACTTTCATTTGAGGAACGCCACTTTTATTGTTGACACTTGAGTGATTATCTTGTTGACTTATAGCACATTGATTTATGTGAAATCCTTTTTTTAGGCACTCGATAAATGCTTGTTGACTGACTGAATTTCACAAACATTTAAGATAAGAATGATGTATATAGTGAAGTCATTTTGCCAACAGGAAACTAACTGGGTGTCAAGATTTGTATACAATGTAAATCATAAGGACATGAGTGTCTTAAGACTGCCTGGAGGAAGCGCACAGATGCACTTTTCCAAGCAACACATTAACTGTTGTGCAGTTTATGGCTGAGAAAAGGCTTCAGGCAGGACCAAACAAACTATTTTTGAGACTAACAATAGAGTAAATCTCCACTGCATTTTCTATATTTTTATAGCATCATAGAGTGTACCATGAAGCAATGTCCACATATCATAGACAAAACAGATAAGAGCACACATTTTGGAATGAGACAGTCCTGCCTGGAGCTGACACCCAGACTTTATCGTAACCATCTATGTAGCTTTGGACATGTCTTTTAATTTCTATAAGGATTGACTTATACAGTAGGCTGGATAATGCCCACCCTTCTCCGACAAGCTGCCTATATCCTGATTCCCAAAACTTGTGAATATGTTGCCTCACATGCTAAAAGGGATTTTGTAAAATGTGATTAAGTTAAGGCTCTTGAGAAGAAGAGGTTATTCTGTATTATCTGGATGAGCCCAATGTAATAACAAGAGTCCTAATAAGAGTGAGACAAGAGGGTTAGTCAGAGATGGAGATGAAATGACAGAAGCAGAAAATGGCACACCGTTAGGGAGATTTTGCAATAGTAAGTAGTAGAGGACAGACTGTCTTCTAAACTCATTAAACAGAAATCAATCATCAGGGATCCTGAAGAACATTTTAACTTTTTCTCTTATTTTTATGGTTAAACAGGCAACAGAGGAGAAATTACTTCTTCAAGTTCACATACCCAATTCAGACATATAATCTTTGTCTCCTGCCTTGCAGATCTGTCTTCTCTCATTTATTTGTTATAAAAGAAACCAGCACCTACCTACAGAGCTTTTCCGGGGGCAGCAGTTATTCATTCTGAAATGATTAGGACTTACTAAACCAGATTTGGTTTCTCAAGGTCTAGTTTGCCATGAGTATCCCTTTTTCTCTGAGTAAAACCCCATTAGCCAAAAGCTCAGCTTCACTTTTGGCTTAGAATCTTACTCACTTACAATCCTTGAAACCAGCTTGAGATTTATTTTTTCTAAGATCCCACATTGCTCTTGAGATTTTTGCTGAGTCCAAGGTCTAAATAATTTGCATTCATCTACTCAAAAAATATTTACTTAATATCTACTATCTTTCAAGGACTGTCCAAGCTTCTGAAGACACTATGATGAATAAGATGGTTCAAGAACTCAAACACTCTGAAGTTCAGTGAGGTATGCAGACAAGTAAACAAGAAGTAAAAATAAACCCTGGTAAGTGCTATGATAGAGGCAAGAGCAGGGTACGGTGGGAGAGAGAGGAAGGACAGCTACCCAGTGTTGCCGCAGGAAAGGGTGTAGAGTTGATCAGAAATGTGTTGGACTAGTTGACATTTGAGTCAAGTCCTATTCCTAAAGGACACCAAGGAGTTACAAGGGAGACAATAAGGGAAGGATGCAAAAATGGGGCCATAGAATAAGCAGCATTCCCTTAGGTGTGTGATAAAACGGAAACTGAAACAAAGTTGGAGGTTTACATGCCTGGAGCACAGAATGGCATTTGGGGGGTTTGGAATAAATAGAATTGAGAGTGAAGAGAGAGAGAGACAAGACTGAAGATGAGTAGGATCCAGGAAGGAAGGATCTGGCAAAACATGGAAAGGAGTTTGGACTTTATCGGGGATATGCATGGGTTTATAATGTGAGGAAAGGACATAATCATCTGATTTTGGAAATAGCTCTCTTACTATAAAGTAGACACTAAATTGGAGAAGGGTGAGCTTAAGGCAGGAAGGCAACATTATAGGCTTTTTATCCTAATTAAGTATATTATAAATAAAGGAATTTAAGGTATCCATATTAGTAAATGTTTGATATTTGTAAATATTTGATATTGGAAAGTACACAATTCACATACTTTATAGTTTGAATTTAAATAATATGAATAAAGCTATTATGTACCAAATGTGTCCCTGCTTACTGTGCCCTATAATATATGCTGGGGTCTGGTGATACTTTAGACTTTATGAGTTTCTGCTCTTAGGTCATCCTATCAAGGGAAAGATAATTATGATATTTAACTTAGTTACTACTTCATAAGTAGGACATAAGCATATCTGATAAAAGGAATAACATATTCTTCACAGAAGAATTTGAAAGTCTCTACAGAAGTAGCAATTGAACTTGGTCTTAACATATTTTGTCTAAAAGTTAAAAGAACAAAAAAGATATTGGAGCCAAAACAGGAACAAAAATGAATTAAAACTTACATTTATGAAGATTACTTTTTTATATCTAATTAACAACAAATAAGCAGGTATAGTACGGAAGGTGCACAGGGTGCAAGAGTGAGAGCCTGGTGTAAAAGAGTTCCCAAAGCACATTATGCAACAGACGAAGCAGATAAGGTGTTTTTCTGTGCATTTTAGGAAGACATCAATGTCAACATGGAAGTGACATAATCAAGTATATATATATCTAAGAGAACTCTTTTGGGAGTGAACAACTTATATAATGTATGAAAGAGCGAGGGCCATTGGTCAAGACGTCTAAGTCAGCGGCTCCTAATTTTTTAAGTTGGAAAACCATTACATTTTACAATTTAATGTTTTTCTTATTCTTACTTGGTGGGAGTTGTATTTGTTTTATAGAAACTACAGAAGGTTTTATGTGCATGTATCTCCAGAGACCTCTTATATCGCTGGGACTCCTCAGTCATCCACAGTCAATGACTTAGCACTGATGGAGTCAAAGATGTGCCTGGGTTAAGACGGTAACAATGAAGATGCAGATTGAGAATGATTCAGAAAGTAGACATGGCAGGAATTAGTGTTCCATTAGGTGAGGCGAGACATGTTGGAGAGAAGAGGGGTAGAGGAGTAGGGAGAGCAGTGGGTAGGTCAGAGCCGCCAGCTAGGTAAGAGATGGTGTGGTTGGTAGCGGATGGTATTGTAGAGGCACTTAGCAAGAGTTGGATTGGAAGTATGTTTTGGAAGTTAGATCTGACAGAATTTTTGGTTGTATTTGAGTCATACAATGATTCCAATGTTTGGGAACTGAACAATTTGGTGAATGGTAAGGGCATATGTTATGTTGGGGAATCACCGAGTGTAGAAGGAACATGTCAGGCATTGGAATCTAGAGCTGATTATCATAAATGTTGTGTATTTGTTTTTTTGTCTGTGTATTGTTAGTCTTATTGTCTGTTTCCCCGATATAATGCATACTTCGTATGAACAAGGACATATTCCTGGCTCTACTTCTAATGATGAACATGCAGTGTGACTCATAGAAGGTACCAACTATTTGTTGAATGAGTAAGCTTACCAGAGCCTCTCTGCTTACATCTTTTTTATGTGTTGGGTAATTTTAAGAGTGAAGGCCCCAGAAACAGACTATCTGGTTAAAAACCTTACTTTCCGTATTCACCAGCTATTTAACTCTGGATTACTTCATTTCTCATCCTCTGTTTCTTCATCTATAATAATAAAAAAAGACCAATAATAGTACAATTTCATAAAATTCTGATGGTAAAATAAGTTTGTAAATGGAAAGGAATTAGAATAACACCCTAGTAAGTGGTTAAATGTTCAGGGAATGGTGCTTATTAAAATTATTATTTGATAGTTTAGTGGTTACCAGAGGGTAAGGGGGTGGGGGGTGGGAGGTGAGGGTAAGCGGGATGAAATATATGGTGATGGAAGGAGAACTGACTCTGGGTGGTGAACACACAATGGGATTTATAGATGATGTAATACAGAATTGTACACCTGAAATCTATGTAATTTTACTAACAATTGTCACCCCAATAAATTTAAAAAATAAATTAAAAAAAAAAAAAAACACTGCATGAGTAAGATAAATTAAAAAATATATATATTTGAAAAAAATCCACAGGTAAAATATGTTTGAAAACCATTACTGCATTTATGTAGAAGGATGTTTTCTTTGTTACATAATGATTACAAAACATTTTGCACTTGAGACACCTTTACGTACATTAATTGTCCTTTTCAGATGTTTGTATGCTAGGCTGGTTTAATAGCAACAATAAATAAATAAGCAGCAGCAGTGTGCTAAATTTTGTTTGTGGGTTTTATGAATGTGTGGATGTGTATGTATCAGAGTGGGGTGGAGGCCTGGAGGGCAGAGAGAGATACATGATTCAGACAAAGGCCATTATTGTTGGGTTTTCAATAATGTGATTTAAAGGTAATCTATCTAGAGTGATTTGATGTCAATTTTTAATACTGTCTCCCATGGGAGGTTTGTCTTCTGTTTTGTTCATAGCACTTTGACTGTCTTTACTACCTGGAACCAGTGGCTCTAAATGGAATATCCATTCCACACTACATACCTCACACCATCCATCTCCATGAGCACCAGGAGAAGCTTTAGAGGAGTCTTTGCCCCACTGAGAAATCATATGACACACCTGCTATTTCTTAGAAAATGAAACTCTTGAGATAAATGTTTGTGCTTTCATTTTCTTTATAGTTCTCACTTCTAAATATGCATTGGTAAAGAAATCTCTCGAGCAGAAAGGTGAGGAACCTCACAAAGCCAGTGACTGCAAGGATGATTATTCTTCTTTGCCCCACAGGTCATTTATTATGGATGAGAGATACATCAGTCTCACCCCATAACCAAACTCCATGCTATTAATGCAAAGGGCTTTGAAGTTGGTTTTTGTGTGGCTGCCAATAATTCCTGTGACTAATGTGTGAAATTCTGTGACTCTGAGCAACTTTAATTCCCCATGCAAATATTTAAGTAATTCTGGTAACCTAGGATGAGTTCCCAGAACATTGGATCTTAGAAACATAATGGTATTTCAAAATCATTTTTAACTGGCTGAAAAAATAATAACCATGACATTTAGTATCTGCCATGAATATATTTTAATTCCAGTTTTAAAGATAAAATAACTGGAGCCCAGGTTGGTTAAATATCTTGCCCAAAGTCATAAGGCCACCTTTAGATTTTGACCTCAAACCCGGGAGCATCGTCATGAGACTCAGGCTTTTCCTATTACATCCAGCCTCCCATCAAATTGCTTCAGATGGGGCATGTGAGGGAGTTTTGTCAGTCACAGAAGCTGTGTGGATTCTGAAAATGGTCACTGGACTGTCACTGGACTGCTTGATTAAAATGCCAAGGCAGACAAAGGAAAACATTAGACTTGTCTCTTTGAAATTGAAGCAGTCTCTCTGTCTTCCGTATGCTGTATATTTCAGACTGATTGCTTAATAAATATTAGCTATGATAATGCTTCACAGAGTTTCTTAAGATTACTGTATGTCTAGCAAGTGATGGGACTCCTTCAGAAGAGAGTGTATCAATTCTGTATGAGATTTTACTTTATTATAATGCAATTTAAATTGAGGGGGAAAAAGAGACACAGTAAACACTCTCCAACTGTTTTGATTATGAAAGAGGACACTGTCTGGTGGTCCCATTGATGTAACCGACATTTACTGAACACTTTCTACGTGCAAAGTGTCCCTGTATGCATTTTATGTATGCTAACATTTAATATTTGCAACAGTCCTGTTAGTTAGGTATTATTATTATCTTTATTGTCCAGATAAGAGAAGGTATTATTATTATCTTTATTGTCCAGATAAGAGAACTGGGGCACTGAGGTGGGCGCGAAATGGCCTACCTGGCATGAGCCCCTAGGCATTCTGACACCAGAGTCTAACATCTAGATTCATGTGCTATACGTTCTTAAATATAAATTTAAAATTGGGAAAGTCACTCATTAATTAATTTTTCCTTCCTTCCTTCCTTCCTTCCTTCCTTCCTTCCTTCCTTCCTTCCTTCCTTCCTTCCTTCCTTCCTTCCTTCCAAATAACATTAATTGAGCACTTTCTATGCCCAACAACTGTGCAAGGGACCTGATGTAGTAAAAACCCGAATAAGATATTTACCCAAAGAGAGCATATAACTTAATTGCGTACACACATGTAATTACTGTGAGTTTGAGCAAAATGACTGTAGTAATGAAATTTAAAAGAGAGAGAGAGAGAGAGAGAGAGAGAGAGCGCGAGCGCGAGCGAGCGATGGAAACATGAAGGAACGTGAAAATTCATTCTTATTGAGGAATATAGGAAAATTTTACGTAGAAGGATAACTTAAAGTCCTGATAAGAGAAAAATAAAAGACTGAGGGAACCTCAAGAAAAAAAATAAGGAGAACTGAAACTCCATAGTGTTTTTGGAAAGGACTGAATAAACTACATGAATAAACTGAAACAATTCTCCCTAGACTCACTGCTTCTGGTCTATACTTTTGAGTTCTTAATCAAGGCTGCTCTTCAAAATCACTGGGGAACTTCTTCAAAGCACACACATCCTAGCTTCATACCCTAGAGAATCTATTTCACTTGGTAAAGGTTACAATTTGAACATGTGTTTTTATTGTGCCCTATTAAGTAAAAACCACAGCTATTTGTTAATTGTCAAGTTACTGTGCTGTGTCCTCTCTCCTCTGGTATATCTTTGGGGCTTGCCCAGGTTTTCTCCACTTCTGCTTTCATAATATGCTTTTGACACATACCAGGAATAATCCGTCAGAAATGGAAGGTGGAAAGAAGTATTTAGGGAGAAACATAAATATATTTATCACAAATGGTTATAGTTCTTATACTAAGCATTTTAAAAAAAAATATGTATCCTAGATCTTGCCTTTTCATATCTTTGCTATGCATTTCTAAATAATCCAATTATGTATTCCTTTAAACTATGTTCTTTATCAGACAGTGCTGAAGACAAGAAAAACAATCTCAAAGGAAAACTAGAAATATGAATTATGCATAAGGTAGTGCTTTTTAAAAATTGAGCTATAGTTGACATATACTATTAGCTTCCAATATACAGCATAATGATTTGGTATGTAGATATATTACAAACTGATTACCACAATAAGTTTAGTTAACACCCATCACCACACAGAGTTACAAATTTATTTTTCTGGTGATGAGAACTTTTAAAATCTACTCTCTTAGCAACTTTCAAATATACAGTACAGCATTATTAGCTATAGTCATTGTGTTGTGCATTATATCCCCACAACGTACTTATTTTATAACTGGAAGTTTGTACCTTTTGACCTTCACACATTTTGCCCACTCCCAAATCCAGCCTCTGGTAACCACCAATCTATGCTCTGTATTTCTGAGGTTTTTTTGTTGTTGTTAGTTTTGGTTCCACATATAAGTGAGATCATACAGGATTTTCCTTTCTCTGTCTGACTTATTTCACTTAGCATAATGCTTTTGAGTTTCATCCATGCTGTCGTAAATGGCAGGATTTCTTTCTTTTTTATAGCACTATAATATAATTTATAATATAATATTTACTATCTAAATATATAGATAGATAGATAGATAGATAGATAGATAGATAGATAGATAATATATAAACCTTATTTTGCCATGTATAACGCACACTTTTTTGTCCAAATTTGTGAGGGAAAAATAAGAATGCACATTATACAAGGGTAGTACTAATTCCATATCTATATAAATGTTTTTAACTTTTATTCATGCTTGAGAGTTAAAAGTGTAACTCTAGAAATCAATAACGATATCCGTATGCAAAATAATATCTTGGAATATATAATTGGTTTTGTTGAATTTACAATGAACTTGCAACATCAAAGGGTTCTTGGCCTTCTATGGTGCGTAAGTATCATAAATTTGTTACCGGTACATAAAATTTCTTGTACCTTGTATCTGTTCTTGTGTGTTGTAATTATTTGTTAAATAAAATTACTTGTACCATAATATCTTAAAAAGTAAATGCTGAAATTTCTTTATAATACAAAAAAAAACAAGTACCTAAATATAAACAAATAAAATTTTGAATTAAAAAAGTTAAAATGAAAGATTATTTACCTGAAAGTTTGGGCCAAAAACATGGGTGCACATTATGCACGGGAGCACATTGTACGCTGCAAAATATGGTAACATTTTCTCCATACATTCATAGATGGGCACTTATTTTGTTTCCATGCCCTGGCTATTGTAAATAATACTGCAATGAACATGGGAGTGCACATATCTTTTCAAGTTAGTGTTTTCATTTCCTTAAGATAAATTCCCAGAAGTGAATAGGTAGTTCTTTTGTCTACATATGTCTATGTACAAATAAGGAATCATTAGAAAACAGGTAGGGATTTTCTTGACCCAGGTCTCCACCCTTATGGTTCAAACCGAAGCGTGTAGCTTGCTCCCTTATCATCTACCCCTGGTTTGGGAACCTCTCTTACCACTTTCTTAGTGGGCCTCTCCAGAATATTCTTCTTACAGTGTTCTTCAGTATCCTGAAGCCTTCCAGCCTCACAAGCACACCATCTGTTCTTTCTTAGCAAATACTTTTTCTAGAGGTAATATCTCTTAAAGCCTTCATGTTTATTAAAAATGAACACATACATACAGAGGCAAACATATACACACAAACACACAAGTGTGTCTTTGTACCTGAATGTGTATTAAATGATAATTCACCTGCTTATCGCACCTCCCTCTTCTTACACACTACTTCTCGGGTAAAATTCCTGGTCACCATTTTTAACACCATCTTTCTTCCATCCTTCCTATCTCCTCAGATGAAATTGCTGTGTAATGTAGAGTTTTGCAGATATGCTCAGTTAGGGCCCTGCTTACACTCTCCTAGAAAATCAAAGGCAATGATATTGGCATATACTCTTCTATAGCTTGAGACATTTTGCTTTTAGATGTGAAATAATAATAATATCATTTATTATGTGACTGATATTGTGCTAAGTAAGGACTTCACATCCATTAATCTATTATTTAATTTTATCTCACAATAGCCCTTTGAGGTAAACATTATAAAACCCATTTTCAGATGAGATGATAAAGGCTTATTGAAGTATTTATAGTTCTATAGAACTAGAAAACAACGGTGCCAAGATTTGAACACAGTGTGTTGCAAGCCAACATACATTCTGTTACATACACATACATATATATGTATGTGTGTGTATATGTATATGAAATTGTAACAACTATATATAGAAATCGAGAGAGAGAGAGAGAGAGAGAAGTGTCTTTCAGATTCTGTTAATTTAATGAACAACTAACTGTAATGCATATACCACATCTTGGTCTAGGTGCTAACGATATAATGATTAGCAGAAGCAGAAGCATTTTTGTTCCTTATGGAGCTTATGATCCAGGAGGGAAGGCAGATATTAAATTATCAAAGAAATATGAAATTATAGTTGTGATAAGTATGAAAAGAAAGATACATGCTGGTATATCGAGGGGTTAATGTGGACAGAAACATCAGCTTATGTATTTATGAAGAAATAATTTCTAAATGTAAACAGCTGGTCCCCAACTTAATGATGGTTTGACTTACAATTTTTCAACTTTATGATGGCATGAAGGTGATACACATTCAGTAGAAACCATACTTCAAATTTTGAATTTTGATCTTACTACAGGCTAGCAATATGCAATCTGATACTCATGATGCTGGGCAGCAGCAGTGAGATGATTTTGCCCAACTGTAAGCTAATGTAAATGTTCCGAGCATGTTTAAGGTAGGTTATGTGTATGAATTTCATTTTGACTTGGTATTTTCAAGTTACAATGGCTTTATTGGGACATAACCCCACCATAAGACAAGGAACATCTGTAAATGAATAGAAGTTTCCTAGGTAAAGGGGGATGAGGAAAATACTTCCAGAAGAGGAAACAGCATTTACAAAGTTTGTGGGACCTGAAAGAGCATAGATTAAATAATTTATTAATAAGTTAAATAAGGTGTTCAAAGCAGGCCCACTTGGAGTTAAGGCTAAAGTATAAGACTCAGGAAGACTGTACATGGTTAAGGACTTTTATCTTTTCATTAAAGCAATGAGAAGACAGTGGAGGATTTTAAGATGACTTAGCAAGATTTTGTTTAGAAAAGATGCTTCTGGCTACAGTGTGGAGGGGATTGGGGAAAGGATAAAGTAAATGCAAGATTAGTCAATTCTGTTGGTAGTCTTATTGAGAGGTAACAGGGATTGGCATAAGGTTTTGATGAGTGGAGAGATTTCAACAGGTTTGCAATCTGTTCAGGAAGTAAAATGAAATTGGTGATGCACTGGATTTCATGGTATAGGAAGAACAGGAGTCAGGATGTCTCCTAGGTTCTTGATTTGCGTAACTAGATGAAAAGAATACCAATTTACTGGAAATAAGAATAGTGGGAAAATATGTAACTTCATTATTCTATTAGTTATCAACTAATTTATGAGAAATGTAAAATATGTCAGTCATCAGCAGGCATTCGATTGTCAGATATTCCTGGTTCATTGTTAAATGCCCAGATATATGTTTGATAACCAAGGGTTGCAAAAACAGATAAACGTGCTTGAGAATCTTAAAGATTTACTGGGACACCAGGAAATCTGGAAGTCACTATTAAGATCACATATTGAGCTGTCCACTGATAAAATCAGGATGATCAAATCTATTTATAGGTAAATTTTTGTAATGATGTGGTCAATAGTAAATAATAAAGTATTTTTTGAATAAATTAATTTTAATTCAAAGAAGGAAAGTATTCATAGTGTTTGCTGATTAGACATTCAACAAATATTTTTTTCAATTTAATAATTTAGTTCAAAGTAATGTACAAAAACAAATCATTTTGAAAAATGGGAAAGAATCACAAAGTTAGATTTCACTTTAATCCCAGAATAATGCATTATCATAGTTTTTATAAGTTTAGTTTTGCTGTCCCTCCATTCTCTCCCATATCACACGTGCACGCTTGGCTTTAGAATCCATCAAAGGGTTAATTCATTCTTAATGGAGACCACATAAGGATGGCTATCCACTAAGGAGTGTCAAAAGATGCATAATGATGATGTGAGTGGTTTCTCCAACTACTTGAGTAATCTGGGCCACCAGATGTCAGTACAGATTAAGCAATGGTAAAAGGCTTCCCACAGTGTAAATTCTACTGACAAGTTAAGCAAACACAAAAGGATTTAACTTAACTTTTAAAGAAAAATAATTGGGCAGTTGCTTTGACCCCGCCTCCCCCTTCTTTCTGCCTTCCCTCCAGTGCATCTGGAAGAATGAAAAAAAAAAGAAAAATAAGGAATGCCTATGTTGCATACACTATCAAATTTTGCATCACTTTTGCCTTTTATCCTAATAAAAAAAGCATAGATGTTACAGTCCAGCAGAGCATAGTTTTTGTTTCAGCAATTTGTTTGATTGTGAGCAATATTTTCAAGCTCCATTTTTCTCTGACTTCATAAAAGAAGGCTGTCCCAGCTCATTTATATTAATGACCCTTTACACAACTACCTTGCTTATAAGGGGTGCACTGCGGGCTGAATATGTTTCCATTATAATGGCCACCTATAATGGGTAGTTAATCATGAAGAAAATTCATTAGCTGAATGTCACCAGAAACCTATGTCGTTTGGCAAATGAACAGGGGAGAGCCAGTTTGAGTTTTAATTTCTGCAATGAGCTCTTGTTATAAAATTCCGTTCCTCCATATGAAATCGGGCAGAGAATTAATGGCATGACAAATGGCTGATGGAACCTGATGAGAGTCCTTGATTACCAGAGAGTTTGTTATTTTTGTAGAAGTTTCCAGAAATTCCTCATCATCAGAAGTTATATTCTTTTTATTAGTTTCAGTCTACAAAACAATGTCATAGTTAGAGATTCACACCCTTCACGAAGTGATAATCCTTCTTCCCCATTCTACTAACCCTCTGATATTGTATAGAGCTGTTACAATTCCATTGACTCTACTCCCTATGCTGTACTCCACATCCTGTGGCCATATATACATATATATATATATATATATATATATATATATATATACATATATATATATATATATATATATAACATACATACATACATACATACATACATATAAATTATAGTTGACATTTTGTATTCAGCTTCTGCTTCACGTGTACACCACAGTAGTCAGGCATCTACACTGTTCATGAAGTGGTCTCCCTAATAAGACAAGTGCCCATCGGACACCCTACAAAATCCACAACATTATTGATTATATTCCCCAAACTGAGAAGTTATATTCTTGCATGCCCTGAATTTTATGTTTTAAGCCATGAACAACTAAGGAAACTGAAGCAGGTATAGGTGTTGATCAAGACTAAAATTTCGGTCTGTATCAATCAGAATTCTTTTGTAAATCAACTTCAGTTCAAACTTATTGACAGAATACTTGATATTTCACATACTAATTCGATATTTATTCAGCGAATAGTTCTTGAGTACCTACTCTACACAAAATACTTTTCCAATTACTAGGGATGCACTAATGAACAAGACTGAAGCAACTGACCCTTATGAAGCTCAGCTTCTATTACAGAGCGGTGGGGGGATATGGAAGTACAGAGGGAGAAAATACACAACTTAGCAATGAGTAATTTCATACGTGTTATATTAAGAAAAGAGATAACATTTAGAAAAGAACTAAAAAAATGATCATGGGAAGGAGCCATCTATATTAAGTTTCAAGCACTGATGACAGAAATGCACAGACTTCAACTTTACAACCTTTGCTTCCTAGCCTCAGAAAGAGATTGACTACCTATTTTTTTTTTTTTTTACCAACTTGAAAATTCTCAGTGAGAAATATTGCCCCAGTTGCTTATAAATAGAACCATCGACTCTACCTCATAAGACAGGGTTAGAGTAAACAAATAGCTTCCAGTTAGAGCCACATGGTTGAAGTGGGTGGAGGAAGAGTTCCCATAGAAATGAGGGAAGTGGAGGGCAGCTAAAACAGCGGGTGTCTACTGAAAGCATAAATGTCAGTTTCACTAGATTTGGGTAAAATTGGCATGCATGTGCTTCAGTGGTGATAGAGTGAACCTGCGAACATTTTTTTGAAAGTAATTTGGCAAGTCATTTCAGAGCCAAAGGAATGTCCAAACCTTCTTTGACCTATCCGTGCATTTTGATAATGTACTCTATGAATTATATTTTAAAGAAAAGATATATGCATAAAGATGGTTATTAAAGGGTCAATTTAATAATGAAAAATAAAAAAAAAAAGCAGCCTGGGTAGTCACCAATATTTGAGAGACTATAAATTCATGGTCCATCAGTCAGCGTGATGAAATGAAAAGTACTCATCCCAGGCAACAGTTAAGAAGATTATGAAACAAAGTGGACAGTAAATATTAAGTTAAAATAACAACATGGTTTGAAGATATCTGTGGTTTCATTATTTTATATTAAATGCATGTATTCATATGGGGAAAAAAAAGAAAACAGAAAATGAGGCTAGTTTATATGATATATTTAATCATTACCATTGAAGGCCTGAAGTATTTAGCCATGTTTGAGAATACAAAGATGAATAAGTCATGACTGTCTCATCAAGCTGTTGATGATAAGGACGCCAGTATGTATGTGTATGGACAACAGGGAGAGTTGCTTTGGTTTTGTGCAAAGCTCACAGTGGCGTGGAAAAAGGAGAGAAGGAAGAGAGACAGTCTTTTCTTGGGCATGTATTGTGTTAGGGTCTTTCGGGGACTTTTACTTACATATTTCCTTAAGTCTTCAAGAAAAACTGTAATTTTGATTTTTATCATGCCTGATTTATTGGTAGATAAACTGAAACTCCAAATAGTTCAATAATTTGCTTTTGGTCACTGTTATAATAAGAAGTAAATCCGTAATTTAAACATTTGGTTTTAGATTCCCAAACACGTACTCTACTTTCTCCCTGGAAACGTTGAGTCAAAATGGGGAGAGGGAAATTAGGGAAATGAGGAGGATTTCCTCACCAAGTTATCCAGAGGGGAAAAGGCTGTTGCACTGGGTCTTAAATGCAGAGTGAAAGCCTGTGAAGACATTGTTCCAAGTTTTGGAAACCACCATGAAAAGGCAGTAAGATCTGACGCAGCACCACCTGCTCTGTGTGTTGCACATGTAGAAAGGCCAGAGACAGAGCCCGTAAAGAAGAGGTGGGACATGAGACCAAGACATTTGATTACTGTCAAAGAGGGTAAAATGCGAATGCTCTGTAGGCCACTGTAAGGAGATTGGACTTGATACTTAGGTGGTAGAAATCTAAAAGATCTTCGGATTTATAGAGGGAGTATACTAGTTTCTTTGTTTAGCTGTATCTTGTCCAACTGCAGAAGCTGGAGACAAGATACCAAAATGGTAGAGCATCCACTTACACCTCAAGCATAGTTCTGCCAAACAATATCGTTACTACTACTGACAGAATCATAGAAATTGACGACAGACATTTGGAGTCAGTTCTCTGTGTCTCTGGCAGCACTGCACTTCTCTTTCTTCAATCCTGCCTCTAGGCTAAATGGGATGTGCTTATTAATGTTGCTGGCTTTTGTTATTGTAGGTGGTTTCCCTGATCTTTTTCTCTATCATAGAAGGAATTGGTGTGAAAATAGAATCTTTGTTTAAAAATGTATTAGCTATTTTGGTAAACAAAATATCCTTTCATTTCTAACATTTTTAACAGAAACCCATAAGCTTTTGCATTTCCAAATGAACTATTTTTCTGAAGAACCTTTTTATGTAGTATGTAATTATAGCACCATTTTATCCATTCTGTGGCACTCTACCAGAAGGTGTGTATGTATGTATATGTGTGTGTATGTGTGTGTACGTATATACACATGTATATGTACATACACACAAATATATATGAACATATAATCCTATTTTATACATGTATATCCTAAAGAGGATATATATAATATATATGCATATATTTTTTTAAGATAATGTAGACTACGTTTAAAGATATACAGCACGTCCTCAAATAACACTGTTTTGTTCAACATCATTCTGTTATAACATTGATGAGATATCATAGGAACTTAATTGTTATTTAAATCAATTAGCTTCTGGTAAAATTGGTTTTATTGCACGTTGTTTTGCTGCAGTTCCAAGAGCCTATCCACAACAAGTCCTTTAAGTGAGGACTTCCAAATCCATATAGTTACAGAGCAACAAAGTCTAAATCTGTATAGCTTGATTCTAGATTTAACAGTAATTAAAATTAAGATGTAGCCCAAAATAGACTTATCAGTCTCTAATATTTCTCCCTGCAGATTTTTATCATCTTTTGAAAGAAATATTTTGAATTCTGTAGATATTACTGTTTTACTTCATTCTCAGCAAGATGTGTGTTTTATGCACATGTCCTTGGTTATAAAGAAAGATTCCAAGAAAGACCACCACCACTACCAACAACAAAACATTTGTAGCATAAACAGAAATGTGCTTTAAGGCAACATTCTTCTAGGTTGAACTATCACTTTCCTGAGAGGTTTATCTTGAGATTTATCACATTAAAAAATAAGTGAGTTTCCAATCTGGCCACAATTTCAAATTGAAATAAAATAGAATAAAGGCAAATGTCTTAAGCAAACAAACAAATGAACAAACAAAACCTTTCAACACGGATAATGGTTGAACTATTTTGTTGAGAGAGATGTAACTAAAAAAGTAAGGAATGTGATACATTGATGCCTCTCCTTATTTTTAAAAATAATCTGAAAACAGTGAGTGGTTCAACAGAGAGATAGAAGATTGATAGATCAAGGATAGATACATAAGTAGAGATTACATAAACACTAACATTTATTAAAATAATTTTGCTGTAAATGTAGATTAGAACAAAACTTGAACCCAATCAAAACAATAGTAAACTTTGTTCTTCTGCTATTAAATGTATGTCTCTACATGAATAAGGTGAGAAGATGCATGTATGGAATTTTGTACTAAATTAGAAATTTTATACTAAAATGAGTAATTTACTATATGTTTTTAAGGTTATAGTTACATTAAGTAAATGAAGTAGCTATAACTTGGTAGAGATGTTCTTTTATACACAGAAATTTCTCCTGTGTCAACATCTCATCATAGAAGGGCACACTGAATTTTTTAGAGTTAAAAGTATAAACAAAGGAAATGGGCAAAACTTGTGCATTTATACAGAAAAGATTGGATTTTTGGACATTTTTTTTATAAGTCTTTTCGAAATAATTATACCCAGTAGACTACTATGTCTTAAGGCATTCTTTACAGTCAAACAGACCTGAGTTCAAATTCAGTCTCTTCCGTTCATAAGCTACGTAACTTTGAGCATGTTGTTGGACATCTCTGAACCTCAGAATGCTCATCAACAAAATTTAAATTCTAGTTGCATTATGGGTAGCGAGTGACTTACTGGCTTTTTCTACCAGATTCTGTTTTTTTTGTTTGTTTGTTTTGTTTTGTTTTGTTTTGTTTTACTCTGACATTAAAGCAAAGCTCAAATTTCATGCTTTTGGAATTTGAGTAGATACAATCTGGAATTGAACAGGTTAACTATCCTGGTAATTTCGTTTAGTCTCTTTGAGCTACTGGAGTCTAAGGCGTTTATCTTATTTATTTCAGTTTCTCTGACCTCCACAAAATGCCAAAAAGCATAATAGAAGCTAATAAAGAAAAATGGTGTAAACTGCAGTTTCTTAGTGTTTCCGTACTAGTTAGGATAGAATAGGCTGTAACAAACTCTTAAATCTTAATGTCGTAAATATATAAAACTTTCTTTCTTGTGCAAAATTGAGTGCAGATTGGGTGTCTCTCAGTTGAGGCTCTTCTCCAAACAGTGACATAGTCATTTTTAGCTCCTTCAACATTGTGACACTACCATTTGTGGCTGTTGGAGGGAACATAGGATGGAGAAATATATAATGTTTTTAAGAACCACATCTGAAAAGTGGCTTAAAATGCTTCTGTCCAGTTTGTATTGGCTGGACTCTGTTATGTGTTTACAAAATATCCCTAAAAGTGGTTGAGAAATGTAGGCTTTCTGTTTACCCTTGAAAAAAAAAAGATATAATAAACATACAGCATAATGTCTGCCACAGTGCATACGGACTCATTGACTGTTCTGTAAACGTTTTCCTGACCAGCTGATTTAACTGATAATTTGGTTTTCTCTGCTAAGTATGGCACAATACTTTTTATATGGTGAAGTAAATATTTATTTCATACAGCTAATTAGATAACTTTTATTATTGATCTGTGATAACATACCTGCTACAGATCTCCAAACATAGTAAGCATTTAATAGATCTT
The DNA here is from genome assembly GCF_036562045.2 of Rhinolophus sinicus. Classification (NCBI taxonomy): domain Eukaryota; kingdom Metazoa; phylum Chordata; class Mammalia; order Chiroptera; family Rhinolophidae; genus Rhinolophus; species Rhinolophus sinicus. Next base: position 113,446,181 of record NC_133756.1, read on the forward strand.
TTCTGAATACATGTGAATTGTACAAGGAGAGTGACACAAGATGGGGTTGGTTTTAGATATGCGTAAGATCACCATGCAGAGGAAATGAGTTATTCTTTGTGACATTAGATGGCAAAACTATGGCAGATCACCACGCAGAGGAAATGAGTTATTCTTTGTGACATTAGATGGCAAAACTATGGCATATTAATAGATGTTGGAGAAATGTAGGTTTCACCTCAATCTACAAAAAGTCCTCCCAAGAGGATAAGTTAATTGGTCATAGTGACTTCTCAGTCTCTAGATGTATTTTAACAGTGCCTAACAGCAACATACAGTGGAAAGAGATAATCTTTGGCATTAGACTCTCCTGGGATTAAAATTCAGTTCCACCAACTACTAATAGCTAGCTACTGACAGTATAATCTTGGAAAGTTAATTAAATTCATAGAGCTTCTGTTTTTTCCTATATTTAATGGGGTTTCATCTGTCAGATTTCTTATAAGCAATAAAAATCAACTTTAGTTGATTCAAGTAGAAAAGGAATTTGTGGAGGCTTCTGAATAATTCACAGAATTATCAGAAACTTAGTAGAAATAAACCTAGAGACCAGGCACAAGCTAAGATTGAATAGGCATTAGAACTATAGCCAAAATCATGCTATGGGAACCGTCTAGTGCCAATGTCACTGGACACTCATTGCCATAGCTGGTACTGCCATCACTGTTGATCCTCCTATTCTGGAAACTGATTAGCAGTTACCACTGAAATGAATTATTTTTTTCATGGTGGACTTCTTTGTGTCATTCTGGCAAGATTCAAATTTCTAGGACAGAACTTCTCATTGCTTGGATCTCAGCTACATGTCATGTCTGTGCTGCCAGAGGGTGGAGGAAATGAATATCTGGGTTTCCTCTTACCGAGACTTATGCAGTGGGGAAATCCCCAATACGCAATGATCTAATTACTAGACATCCAGAAGTCATTTATGAGATATAACAATTGCAACATCCTTGGCTTAATGTAATAATTACTACAGATGTATTTTAAATGGTATAATATAATATTTCACTAGTTCTGTCTTGACCTAGTTTTGAAGTAATGGCTAAAAATTCTCATTTTCTCTTCATGGGCAGTTTGCTGAGTCCTGACCCCAACTACTTCCTTTATTAGGCTCTAACTCTCCAGGGTTATAAAATACACATAATCATACCATAGGTCCTCAGATACCTAACACCCAGGGAAGGCTTCTTTTTCTATGGCGTCAGAATTCTTCAAAATACCCAATTATAGTAAGCCTATGAAACCTAGCTAATCCCACCCCCCGTTTGTCATATATAAACCACCTCCTACATTTCCAGCTTGTTGTTACCCTGTCCTTAGATACAGCTGACTATATGGCCCTTCGTCTCTCATTTGGAAATCTCCGTTAACAAAGAATTCTGCTTTTCATCTATTTGAGTATTTCTGTTGTGTCTGCCACAACAGAATTATAATTATGCCTAATATCACATAATTATGAGACAAATGGTCAGTATTGTACCCAGAACATCGCAAATATCCATTCAATACATTTTTTGGATAAATAGCTAGTGGGGCTATTTTAGAGACCATTTGTGCATTGCGTAAGTTAAACTTTTTATTCAACTCTATGGTTCTATGAGAAGCTAGCAAAGGCACCGGATACAAATATTAAAGACCGTATTTATTGTTGTTTTATCTCTATAACAACTTTAACCTATAGCGGCTGCATGACATAAAAATATGGCTGTATCAGACCCATCTGTTAAGATTTTGAAACATTAGAAGCCTGGACTGTACCTCAGAGCTACTATATAAATAACTCTAAAAGTCATATTTGGTCATGTACGTTTTTCATAATTTCCATGGATGATTCTGACAGGGTTGAGAACTACAGGCCTACAAGATAAACTTAAATGCATTGTAAGCCATGATCTTCACAGTCTAGGTTATCTCTCCAGTCTACTCTTCCTGGCCCCTGCATCTGCTCTCCTATTCTTTGAAGCAGTGTTATAGGACTTGCCATTCTCCAAACACCATTTTTCTTTCCTCCTGGATGTTTCATGTTTCATGTATGTTTTGTTGTTGTTTAAAGCAGAATATGACGTGTACCTTTTCTTTTGGACTGTGGTATAAAACCTAGTCCAACGGGGCTTCCTCTGCTTCTCTTCAGAAAGCCCACCCAGGATATATATTATATGTATTTCTCTTTTATACAACATGCTTTATATTCCCATCGTTATCCCAATTCCCAGTGTTACTCCTTGAGAATAAATATTATTTGAGACCTTGTCATTTTACGAAAATCCCCTAATTATTGCTAGCATCGCAAATCGATCCACTTTGCAACTTATGGAGTGATTTTTATTAATGAACTTAAACAGTATGAATCACACATTATGTCCTTATTAAGAATTAGGTGCTGTGCAGAGTGCTGAAGAAATACTTAGATATAACAAAGGCTAACTAGTCTTTGGCTTCGGGCTAATACAGCATATCAGGTACTAGATTTAGCTTTCAGCAAGACTTTTATCCTAGGTTATTATCTTGAAAGAGTTTCTGGCTGTGGTACAGGGAGGGGGAACTCATGCAGAGCCAGTAATAGGGTGACCAGTATGGTCTGATTTGCCCTGACCACTCCCTGTGCTCAAGACAAAGAATGGATCATTACTATGCATAGTAGAGTCTTAGAGTTAAGGAGATGGAGCTAACAGTCTGGGAAGACCAAAATAACTAGAGTTTACAGAACAGATTCCATAGAGGAGAATGCTACACCAAGAGACAAATTCAGAGATTAGTAAAAGGTCTATTTTGAGTACCCAACTGAGCACTACTCCAGGGTCGGAAATAATGTCTGCTTCCATCAGCCAGATACAAAAAGCTCATGATTCATGGGGCAGGAGGTAGAATACATTTAAGGCTTTACCTCATTAGTGGGTGATAAATTCCTAGACTGAGCATTCTGAGCACTACTCCATCATCTTACATAACTTAAAAGTGATATCTAAAAATATCACACTGTTTCTAAGTAATTTAAATTCATTCCATTATGAAACTTAATATTTACAATACTATAAATATATCCACCACTAAACAAGGTAAAATTAATATTATTTAGCATCTGATCACAAATCACTAAGTATGAAAAATATCTGGAACCTACTACTCATAATGAAGAGAAAAATCAGTCATTTGAAACCAAGCCAGAACTCACAGATATAAGAATTCACAGATGTAGACATGTTAAAAAATGTAGGCGATATGGAAGAAAAAGTAAAATGCCCAAATTGAGTTTCTAGAGATTGAAACTGCAATGTTTTAGATGAAAACTGCATTAGATAGGATTCCCAATAAATCAGCCATTTCCAAAGAAAGATTAGAAAATTTGAAAATACAGCAATAAAAACTATCCAAAGTGAAAAAATGGGGGTGGTGAAGCAGAGCAACAGTGGATTACAAGATATCTTTAGTTGGTCTAATACATGTATACTGGAGTCCCCAAAATAGGGGATGGCAAAAAAGTTTTTGAGGAAACAATGGCTTAAAATTCTAAATTTGAGGGAAACTATAAAATCACACATATGAGAAGCTACACAAACACCCAACTACAAGGAACACAAAGAAAACTAAACGAAGGCACATCATTATAAAATTGTTTTAAGCAGTGATCAAACAACAAACCATAAACACATTGGAGTGGGGTGGGGTGTGACACTATGTACACAGCAACAAAGAAAAGGCTAATATCAGATGTCGTCTTATAAAAAATGCATTGAGAAAACAGTAGGGCATCATCTATACATTGTTGAAAGACGAAAAACTGTCAATCTAGAATTTATACCTAGGAAAATGTTTTTTCTAAAACAAAAGAAATGCAGTATTTAACAATACCAAACAAATTCTTAATAAAATCTTATGCCGAACTATGGATAGATGAGAACTTCCTTAACCCAGTAAAAAAACATCTAGACAACCTGTGGCTAACTTCGTGGTTACTGATAAAAGACTTAATATGTTCCCCCTTGAAATAATGAACAAGAAAAGGATAGATGTTCTCAACATTTCTATTTAATGGTGTACTGGAGGTTTTAGCCCATGTAATAAGGCAAGAAAAAGAAATAAAAGGCACATAATTGGAAGATGAAGGGGTAGAATTGTTTTTATTTATAGAAAATAGGACCATATAAAAATCTATTGGAATCAACAAAAAACCCTCCTCAAACTAATACATGAATTCATAAAGTTACAGGATATATGATCCATACACAAAACTAACTATTAAGTGTATTTCTATATATTAGCAGTGAAAAATCAAAATTTAAATTTAAAAAGCAATACTATGTACAATAGGATCAAAGATATGGAAAACTTAGAAATCTGAGAAAACATGTAAAAGACCTGTATGCTCAAAACTACAATGTATTGCTGAGAGAAATTAAAGCAAATTAAGTAATTGGAAATATATAGTGTACATGGGTCAGAATACAATGTTTTTCTGATGTTAATTTTCCACAAATGGGTCTATAAATGTAATACAATCATAGTCAGATTTTTTTTTTTGTCATAATTGAAAATCTCATTCTAAATGTAATATGGGAATTCAAAGAATCAAGTCAAATTTGAAAAAGAACAAATTGGAGGACTAATATTACCTGACTTCAAGACATTATAGAGAGACAATTATTAAGAGAGTTTGTATTGGCATTAAAATAGATAGACTAATGGAACAGTGTAGAGTCCAGAAATAAAGACCAACTAATTTTTAGAATCATTGGATTTTCATATGCAAAACAAAAATCAAAAAGAAAAATTTTCAATCTGTACCACATACCACATACATAAAATATTTATGTTATTAGAATCTGAGCTAAATGTGAAACATGAAACTATTATATGTTTAGAATAAAATAATAGAAGTCCTGTGTGACCTTGGATTAGGCAAAGTTTTCTTAGACACAAAACAAAACTATCATTCATAAAATAATAAACTGGTAAGTTGTACTTCAGCAAAACTGAAAACTTGAATGTCTTCAAAAGATGATGTTAAGATAATGAGCTGAAACAGACTGGGGGACTAATCATTTGCAAATGTATACATATGTGTTTCTCATAAAGGACTTGTACAAGAATATATATTTTTAAAAACCCTCAAAACACAATAATAAAACAAATAATAATAATAATAATAATAATAATAATAATAATACATTTGGATAGACATTTCACCAAGAAAAATAAGAGTATATGGAGGGCAAATAAACATGAAAAGATGCTCAACATAATTCATAATTTGGGAAATTCATTTTTTCTATATTCCTATTAGAATGGTTACATTTAAAAGACTGATGAATGCAAATGGATATTATAAGTTGGTAAACTATATTGGAGAATAATTTATTAAAATGTTAAACATACACCTAAATACTTTATGATGAAGCAATTCTACTCCTTGGTATTTTTCCAAGAGAAATGAAAGCATATATCCATATAAATATTTTATATGAATGTTCATAGCATCTCTACTTGTAATAACCTAAATCAGGAAAATCCCTTATATCAATCAACACGTTAGTGGGTAAAAAATTTGTGGCATATCCATAAAATTGAATACAAAATAGCAATGCAAATGAATGAACCATTGTTACATGCTACAGCATGGATGAGTGTCACAATAATTATGCTGACTGAGAAAAAAAAAAGCTGTATGATTCCATTTACACAAAATTTTAGAAAGCAAAAAAAAACACAATCTAATGACAGAAAGCAGACTAGTGTTTGACTGGGGATGGAGGGAAACTGAGACTGGTGAGAAGAAGTTATTACAGATTGGCATAAGGAAACTTTGAAAGTATTCTTCATTATCTTGATTGTAGTGATGTTTTCATAGGTGCATATATGAGTATGTGTCAAAACTTATCAAATTGTACATTCTAAAAATGCGTGGTTTATTATATGTCAGTTATACCTAAGTATGCTGTTAGAATTTTTTTTTTTTTTTTTTTTTTGAAGAAAGAAAAGTTCTCTGGTAATAAGCAAATCATGTAATATCCATAGAGGATCAAGAAGTACTTATATGCTTGGTTCAGCAAGTGGCTCAGAGAATTAGTACTTAGTTCAGCAAGAGGCTGAAAGGACAGACAAAGATCATCAAGGAAGGCTTTCCTGAACTGAATTTTAAAGGACAAGAAACAGGCGAATTCATGAGGGATGTGTTCCAATAGAAGAGTCTTCAAGCACAAAGGCGTGAGAGATGAGAGAGTGTGGTAATATGTTCGCAAAACTACAAGTTAGGTCTGTCATCACTCATGGAATGTTGTCTTTGATCCCCAGCCCAGTTTTCCTGTTTTCTATTAGCGCTGCATTTGTTTTAAACCTGTACATTTTGAAGCCCTAGATTTCCTTAGGGGCAGGGGTGTGGTACTGTAGAGAGGAAAATCTCACAACTGTTTCAACAAGAGCAGGTCCCCTTAACTGTTCTATGTATTAAGTGAGGAAAAACTTCATTGAGGAAAGAGTTCTACAACTAAAACAAACAGAATCTCACTATTTTGGAATGCTCTCTATTTTTATTTAAAAAAAAGAAAAAGAAAGAAAGAAAAATAAAATGCTTTCTTGTTTCCATTGTTTTGCTTACTTCTGCCCATACCAGGGCATTCTTTGCCTACCATGTGTGCTATCCAATTCTAGCAATTTTAAAGTCACCCCAATGAAGTCTTCCCTGACTCCTGCAGCTTGAAATATTTCTCCCTCTTATGAAAACCCACAACATTTATTGAGAAATGCTGTGATGCCCGTAATGTGTCAGAGAATGCTGTTGGCACTTTCATGTATGTCGTGCATTTGATCCTCACAACGTTGCTGTGGGGCAGTTGGCATCATCTCTGCTACATGGATGAAAAGTCGAAAGCTCAGATTACTTTTGCTTATATGACTTTCCAAAATTCACACAGCTGGTAAAGGGCAGAACTGCAAATATAATCCAGGGGGTTTGACCTCAGGCCATATTTTAATTCCATTATAACATTATTGCTGTACGCCAAAATTATACTTGGTTGGTCCTATCCGGAACTGTTTTTTACAGTAGAGCATATTTTTATAATATCTTTCCAGCTAGATCATAAATTTCATTAAAGACAATAAACTTTAATTTGAAAAAAGGTAGCAGCATCTTTTATCAATTTATATGAGGTTTGTGCATAGGTGATCAATAAATGAGAAAAAAAGATGGTGGGAGAGAAAAGAGAAACTGAAGGGAGGCAGGAATAAAGGACAGAGAGAGCAGAGGCAAGAAAAGAGAAGGAACAAGTGAATGGTGTTATAGAAGAAATGCTTAGTATTAATAGATTGCCTTTTCTGGGAATATAATGCTGGCTAGAATTTGCTAAATGCTAAAGATGAATTTCTGATAAGGATGATTGAGTATTCAACGAAACAGAAGTGTGTTCCATTATGGATCGGAATCTCATAATATATTTCCACAGTCCCTGTTTCATCTGCATTATATTGCTTTGAGTCACTGGGATAGAACTCTATTGTGTTAGCCCACCAAAATGTTTATTTATCCTGCTCCTCAGAGTAGCACCCTGGTTTGACAGAAGTGAGGAAGCATGACTGAGGCGCACCACGCCTCCTCTTTGGCTTTCAGTCCTTGAAGCTTTAGTCAAGATGTGTGGGTTGAGATGGACCAATTAGAGCCTTCCATGCTACAAGCCATAGTGACTGGTTCAGGAATGGGTATGTGACCCTAGCTTCAGCCAATCAGAAACCAACAAATCTAATGTTGAATTACTGACTTGTAGAGAAGGAGAGCAAAGCCACTTTCCATCTTAATGCTAGATTTAGAGCCTCTATTTAATCTATGTTTAAAGCTGGAACTGCTTCTGAAATTTCAATAGGTGAATTAACAATTTATTTTTCCTTTTATACTTGCTTGGCTTGGAACTTTTTACTCACTGTTATTTTCAGCTAGTGTTATTAGTACAAACAAACAAACAAAAATATGCATAACAAACAAAAATGCAAACCAGCAAAAATATTGTAAATATGCAGCTTCCTAAACAAATGGTGTGGTGACTTGGCTTCTCCTGATAGCCCCTGGATAAACTGAACCTTGTGAATAGACTCCATCATTCCTTATTATTACGGGACTGTCAATTATGGAGTGCTTATCATGTGTCAGGTAGTCTACTAGGCACTTAATGTGTATTTTTCATTTAGTCCTCACAATTAGTTCATGAGGAAAATGATACTATATTTTATTTTAGCAATGAGATACCTGGGGCCTGGAAATATAAATAACTTGCTTCTATTACCAAGTTGAAATTTGAATGTCTGTCTGACTTCAGCAATCACTCCTTTGACACAACCAAATCATTGTACTGTATAAACAATAACTGAAAACAATTGTCCTTTAACTTCTAAAAATAATTTCTCAGCAGATAGGGAATATTGGTATTGGGGGATATTTTTGTTTGTTCCTAATTTTAGAGAGACTAGATTTCTAAGATCTCATATATTATCCCCCACCCTGATTTTTTTTGTGGGTGATTTGATTGGCATCTTTGCATTGCGCCCTGAACACAAAATGATATTTTGGTTGAAATAGCATGACACTGTCAACCTTGAAATAGGCATTTAAAAGCCTTTTTATTTCATCCAGCTTTCAGTGTAGCATGTGGACTTATGGTTATATGTACTTTTCTACAACAATTAAAATCTCTATAAATAACATTGTCCATGTTTAGTATTTTAGCATTCCTTTGTTGGTAGGTAGCATGATGTATTCTGCATATTTTCCTGAATGCATCATAAATAAACCATACATTTAATAAGATGTACATAATGCTATTTGTACCTAGTATAAGAGCAGTCTTCAAAATGTTTCTTTGTGAATATATCCACTACATAAAGAAACATATACTTAGATATTTAATTTGTGTACTATATGCTAATTAACTCACATTTCATATAAATTTGAACGAGAAAGAGCAGAAATAAAGTTTAGGCAAACCTCAGTATTCTGAATAATGGGAATGAGGAGTATTTTTTCAAATATTATATTATTTTTATGAGAATTTTAGCGATAATGTAATAAATTTTACTTCAACATTTTATGCTAATTTTAATTTATAAAAATTCTAAGTACTGATTTTATTACTCTGAAATGTGAAGAAATAGCTAGTGTCTATCCCCAACTATTCATTTTTTTTTTCATTCAATTATTACTTTGCTAACTTCCTGCACATTTATAAATACCTAACATATATTTGGCAAGTTTACAGTGATTGAAAATATAGGTAAGAGACAGGCAAAATCCTTCACCTCAATAAGCAAGCATTGTAGTCACAGGAGAGAGTCAATACGCATGCACAGAGACAGGTGCACATATACTCATACCAGAAACAAAAACTTCATATAGGATAAATGCTATGAAGTAAAACAAGATGATGTGGTAGCTGAAAATTTTGAATAATGCTCTTTAAAAGAATGTGTGTCTGAATATTTCCAAAAATAAGGAGGAAATATGTGAGCATAAAGATGATTGAGTTGGTCTTTACTATCAGTAAAAATAAATAGAAAAAAAAAAAACCACATAATAAGTGAATGATTAAATTATTACCTTTTAAGTTACACTTTTAGCATAAATTAAATTTATACTTCTCAATATAAATTGAAAAGAAAATTGTGTAACATTAGATACATAATTATTACTAATATTATAAGAATTTTTTATGATTTGAAATGAAGCCACAAAACAATCTAATGTGAATTGTTTGACTAGAGTATTTTAAATGTACATATACAAAATATATAACTATCAATATGCAACAAATATACATTTGAATAGTTATATTAGGATTAAAATATTGCATTATCAATGACACTTTACTGTTACCTACATTATTTGTGTTGTAATGATACATTGAGTTTAATTATTAGAAAAGAAGTTAAAATTCACAAGAACTTTCCGCCTCTATAATTTGACTACTCTTAGGTACCTCATAATAATGGAGTCATACAGTATTTGTCTTTTTGTGACTGGCTTGTTTTGTTAGACATAATGTTTTAAGGTCCATGTTGTAGCATATGTCAGAATTTCCTTTTTTTTTAATAGACTTTTTTTTTAATTAACATTTATTGGGTTGACAATGGTTAGTAAAATTACATAGGTTTCAAGTGTACAATTCTGTAATACATCCTATATATATCACATTGTGTGTTCTGTTCACCACCCAGGGTCAGTTCTCCTTCCATCACCATATATTTGACCCCGTTTACCCTCATCTACCACCCCTCTCCCCCATGACCCTCTGATAACCACTAAACTATTGTCTATGTCAATGAGTTTTAGTTTCTTTATTTGTATGTCTTGTTCCTTTGCTGCTTTCAGTTTTATATCCCACAGTTAGTGTTTAATGGGTACAGTTTGGGAAGAGAAAACAGTTCTGGAGATGAATGGTGGTGATTGTTACACAACAATGTGAGTGTACTTAATGCCACAGAACTGTACCCTTAAAAAACAGTGAAAATTGTAAGTTTTGCTATGTAAATTTTGTCAACAATAATGATATCAATGTAAAAAAAAAAGTCATATGGTTCTCGACTTTTCTGTGTGACTTATTTCGCTCAGCATAATAATCTTAAGATCCATCTTTGTTGTCAAAATTTGCACTATTTCATCTTTTCTTACAGCAGAGTAGTATTCCATTGTGTATATATACCATATCTTCTTTATCCAATCATCTGTCAAAGGACACTTTAGTTGTTTCCATGTCTTGGCCACCATAAATAAAGCTGCAGTAAACATTGGAGCACATGTATCTTTACAGATAAATGTTTTCAGATTTTTGGGGTATATACCCAGGAAAGGGATTGCTGGATCTTGTGGTAATTCTAGTCTTAATTTTTTGAGGAACCTCCACACTGCCTTCCATAGTGGCTGCACCAATCTGTATTCTCACCAACAGTGTATGAGGGTTCCTTTTTCTCCACATCCTCTCCACTTATTAGTCTTGTTGATAATAGCCATTCTAACTGGTGTGAGGTGATATCTTACTGTGGTTCTTATTTGCATTTTTCTGATGATTAGTGATGTTGATCATCTTTTCGTATGTCTATTGGCCATTTGTATGCTTAGAATGGTTTGAGGTTCACAGGAAAATTAAGCAGAAGATACAGATGTTTTTCATATACCTCCCACCCCCATAGGAGCATAGACTCCCTATTTATAAACATTCTCCATCAAAGTAATACATTTATCACAATTGAGGAACCTACCACAACACATCATCACCTCGTCCATAGTTTACATTAGGGTTCAGTCTTGGTTTTGTACATTTTGTGGGTTTGAACAAACATAATGCCATGTATCCACCATTATACTATCAGATACAGTAGTTTTACTGCTCTAGAAATCCTTTGAGTTTTGCCTACTCATCTCTTTCTCCCCTCTCTCCAATCCCCAGGGAATCACTGATCTTTTTACTGCCCCCATATATTTGCTGTTTCTAGTAGTCAAATTCATAGAGACACAAAGTAGCATAGGTTAACAGGGGCTACAGGGAAGGGCAAAAAGGGATTTATTGTTTGATGGGTATAATGTTTCAGTTTGGAAAGATGAAAAAACTGGAGAAGGATGGTGGTGATGGTCGCCCAGCAGTGTGAATGAACTTAACACCACTGAACTGTACCCTCAGAACTGGTCGTAAGAGTAAATTTTGTTATGTATTTCTTATCAAAGTAAAAATGAGGTGAAAAAATCCAAAAGGACTAAATATATATGTCTAAATATAAAATGTCTCATTATAATTGCAAAACATGAGTGGAAGATTATAGGAATCAAATTGAAATAAGACCATTTTATATTGCAATAGAATTTTTGCTTTACTAAAGCAAAGTGAAAACAAAGGTGTTTTCTCATGTCTAGTTGTGGAATTAATTTGCTTTTTGTTTTCAATATGTAGAATATGAGTTTTCATCCATTTCTCTTTAATGCTATGTCTCTCCCTGACAACATGGGTATTTGTTTACCCTGAGTCTAAATGTGTTGTGGTCTAGTAGCTCATCACATCCTTCGATAGTTCACGGCATGCCTACCTGCAAGGATTACTTAGAATGGAAGATAGCAGGTCTAGAAAAGGGAACTTCCAAATAGATCTTTACTGTTTAGTTCATGAACTAGAAAAGGAGCGGTAACAATGAAAAGTGCCACACTTTTAGTCACTGTTTCTGCCACTGCCTCCCTCCTGGGTGTAAGATTGTGGATAGCTGTGATGTGACTGATGGGCCATCACTTTTCATTCTTCCATTTACTTTACAAGCACACTCTGCTTTCTATGTGCCAGGCCTGAGCTAGGAAATGTCCACCTAGAGATGAAAAGCAATATCTGTACCCTCAGTGAGCTTGAGTCAAGGTGATTATATGCTTAGAGATTTTTATGAAGTGATCCCTTCAGAGGAAGAATCCTTAAATGCTCCTAGAAAAGTAAAACGGCTTTCACATAATCTTTACATTATTGATTTTATTCCCCATACTGTATTTCCTATCCCCATGACTATATTGTGACTACTAATTTGTAATTTTGAATTCCTTCACGTTCTTCCTTCATCTAGCAACCATCAGGGTTTTTTGTTTTTTTTTCCTGTATCTCTGAGTTTATTTCTGTTTTGTTTGTTCATTTATTCTGTTATTTACATTCCACCTGTAAGTGAGATCATATGGTATTTGTCTTTCTCAATCTAACTTATTTCATTTAGCATAATATTCTCTAGGTATAGTCACTGGTATGATAACAGCTATATACAATGTCAGAGGGGTAATAGATTGGGGGGTTTATCACTTTGTGAGAGGTGTAACTGTCTATTATATTGCTTTATATACCTGAAACTAATAATACTACTGCTACTACTACTAACAATAAAATAACTTGGAAGTCCCAATGTTACTTAAGACTAGATTTTTGAGTTGATATTTATCAGGGTACAAAAAGACAGGCAATTCCGTATTGATGGGGAGTCAAATATTGGCGGGGAAAAAAATCAAAATGAGTCTTAGTTTGTGTATGTAATCCGTGAATGCATTCTCTCTCATCTATTCATTTCTGGGCACAGGTATCTTACTTAAACATTGGTCTACCCATGCATCTTTGAAGGCTACAATGTGCTTTAATAAGAGACTGAGCATGTATGTGAAAATTTTATTGTGAAATGGATTTGTTCTGAGATTTATAATGAAATAGTATTTAAAAGGTTTCAGGTCAATGTAAGTTTTGAAAAAAATAAGACAATATAACAAATTAATATACAGAAATATATAGAACATTTTAGAAAATTTTAATTATAACACCACCAATAATTTCAGTTGTAAGCAACTCCTTGGGTGACATTTAATAGACAATAGACTACTAACTCCAGACTGTACATGAAATTCCACTATACCAGTGGTATCCTTTAGTTTTAGGTAAGAAGTCCTATTAATATACAAATTATGCAATCATATTTTGATGCATTGCCATTCCAGAACAATTTTCAAATAGGTATTGTAAATTATATCCATTTAAAGATGGAGGGACAGAGGTTCAGGAAAGGTAAGAGCTAATAATTGGTATATCCAGGATTTCAGCCCAGATCTATGGCTCTAAGGTCTTCCAGCCCCACATAGCTGCCAGCTTCAAAGAATTTATAGCCCAATAGAGGAGAAGGCCGTGTAATTCAAGGTTGACATGCTAATCTAGAGTTATAAACAAACTAGCTTAAGAGCATAGATGATGGTGCTATTGAGGCTAACTGAAAGTGTCAGGAAAGGCCCCATAAAGGAGACATTTCAACTAAATCTGCAATGATTAGCGGAATCTGGGGAAGTTCATGCAGCATTTTCTATGCAAGTGAACTTTAGAGTTAAAAACCATTTGCTATGGTATCTGGGGATATATCAGTGTTGTTTTGCTTCAAAAGTACTTGCAAGTGTCTTCCCTTTGTACATGGCCACAGTTTTGCACCAACCCAATGCACCATCCACATGGCATTACTTGAGTGGGTGCTATTCACTTAGAATATGAGATGGAAGATAGGTACCTCCTCGAGTTGTACTACGTGGAGATACTTTTTGATGTCTTTCCTGGGCCTGTCATGCAGTTCTCTTTCTTCTGCTTCCCTTGTTGGTGTTTCCCATCAAGTGGCAGGCCCCAGCTCGTACGTTTCACTCCTTTGCGTGTGCTCTCACCTCGTGTCAGGACAGAAAAATAGAAGAAAGTTATATATCCCTACGTGACCAACAGGGTTATTGTCATGAATTAGGAAAATTCTATAACACAATTGAAAGCACATAGTGAAAATTACTTATAATCCCACCACTCTTTATTTTTTTTTACATATTACCATAATCAGTGTTCATTTATCTCTCCATAATCTTACTTCTTAGTTCAGAGGTAAGTTCAGATAGCTAACTAGCTAGCTACATATACACACACACACACACTCACACACACACACACACACATATATGTATAATGTATATATACACATATATATGTACACATATATATTTGTGTGTATATATACATATATATGTGTATATATTTGTGTACATATTTATATATATGAATTTAAAGGAAAGCAGTGATGTAGTAAGCTACAGTTTAAAATATATTAAGTTCATTAAATAGCTGTCTTATTACAGATACATTTTGAAACCTAGTTCTGCATATCATCAATGGGATATTTGAATTCTCTTACAGCCATAGTTTTCATGTCTTTAAAATGAGCATCCTCCTAACATAACGTATGGATTGTGTGAATTATGAGATCTACATCTAAATTCAATAGCACTGTAGTAGACACTCAATAAATCATAAAACATTTCTGTTACAATTAACAGTAATAACACAAAAACAATCATGACGTCTGTCTGTTTTCTGCTATCTGTTTGCCAGGTAGCCTTTAGGCAGGATATTCTGGTTCCAGTTTGTACTGGTTTGCTCACCTGGAACAACTGTTCCACAGGCAGAGCATCAATAAGCTTATAGGCCCTTCCCAGATTTGCCTCCTTTGGCATGTGTCATACCCGCTCACCTGTTAACCACTCCATCATGCCTTTTCACTGCCAACCCGACCCCCACTATCTCCCTGTGGCCGTGCTTTAGAGCTACCTCATAGCTGCTAGAGAAGGCAAGACAACTGCCTAAATAAAGACCTCTGTAACTGCCTGCTACTGCTGTTGATTTATTCTGACTTTTTCATTTTAAAATGTGAGTTATCCCGGGGAAATTGAGATAAGCCACTGTGAACTTTATTTGATCCTTTAGAAAACCATGGTGTTTGGAAAAGAAAGCCACCACAGTGATTCAAACCCATCTGGCAGGCGGAGAGAAAATAGAAGTGATTTGTAAATGCTAAAATATCCATTTGGGGAAAAGGTATCAAGAGATTCAACAAAGGTCATTTTGGGGACCATCTCTGTTTGTCTTCCTGAACATTTCATAGAAGGACATAAATTGTGTCTTAATCATGTACCTTGTACAGACTAAATTGGAGTGGACAACAGAAGAGGGTGAGGGGGAACTATGAACAATGTGATCTGGGGGAAGAAAAGACGTATTAACTTTAAGTTAACTGAAAGCTCAAGGATGGTGAGTATTATTACTGAGAAGGACAAGGTAGAAAACATTATTTTCCCTTTCTGTTTTCTGTTCCTTAGTTAGTTGATCTTTGTTTCCTTTTAGTTAGTTTCAGTGAGGTGTTATCCAAAGACCCCTAATGATGAGTCATTCCTCTTGGCTTCCTTGTTTTATGATTGTACCACTTAGCTTCTTAACTTCCCTGGGCCATGTGTGGGCATAAAAGGGTGTAGTAATAGGCAGGCAGGTATAGTCCCTGTGCAAAGCATCTTTTCTTGTATCTTCCTCTCAAGATGACATTCTTTTCTCCTAAATAGATCCAGTTTAAGTAAATCCACCAAAAATAAATTTCATCAAAAAATAAAATTTAAAAAACCCTTTCTCAAGGACCTCACGATCTTGAGTTGGAGATTAAAATGAATGCATCTCTTTCATGGTGACAGTCAAAATACAGCCATTCATGCTAATCAGGAGTTGGTGAGGATGCAGCAGGAGGCAACGATTAAAGATTTTGCCTACATCTTGGGGCTCAGCTTTGCACTGTCTGTTGTATAAAATAACCTTACTTGAGATCACTTATGTCCACATTGCCTTCTTTTTCTGAACTATTTTTCTTTTTAAATTATTTTTTATCTCCCTATGTCTGATAAATTTACCCCATACTTCCCATAGATAATAAACTCCTTAGAATTGACTCAAATATCTTTTTACATAAATATCAACTACTAACAAGTACCCGGATGATTAGGATTGTCAAAGAGCAATACATAAAGCATCAAATTTGTCACTCCCCATTTGTCTGACAGTTAGGTAGAGAAAAATGGTAATAATTTCCATTTGTCTATCAGGAAACTGCTTTTCTGAGAGGCTATGACTTGCATGTGGAGCCCAGACAGAAACCGGGATCTCCTGTGGTCTGCACCACATGGGTCTGCCCCTCCTGCTGGGCCGTGCCACCCACGTACTCATAAGCCTTGCTCCTGATATCGACACATATAAAGGGAGAAAGTGCCATTCAGGCTGACCAGGCTTCCCCAAAGTCTTTGATTGGCCCATGTCTGTTAGTCTTAACATAGCTTCTGAGGCCAAAGAAAGTAATGTTTACTGACATATATTTTATCAGCTCGTAGCCCATGTTTTCCATAGAGTTTGCAACCTTTAATAATAATTGCCTACAGAGCTTATAGATACAATTTCCAGGGTCCCATGCCCAGAGCATCTGATTCAGTACGTTGAGCTAGAGCTCACAGATATTCGTTTCTGATAAGGACCCAGATGATACCAGTGCTGCTGGTCCGAGAACCACACGTTGAGTCCCACTAGAGCTTTTGAGGAGCAATATGTAGCTGTTCCAATTGTCCCTACTCAGAGTCATACCCAAGGAGGGTGCAACAAGAGACACAATCCACTCTAGAACCCCACTACTCAAAATGTGGAAGTGGACCAGCAGTAGCATCCCTGGGGAGAACTTTAGAAATAGAGTCTCATTCCCCACCCCTGCCTCCACATCTGCATCTAAACAAAGTCTCTAGGTAATTCATACACACATTGGAATTTGAGACACAGCACTCGAGCATAGAACAGCCTCATCATTGGTTGAGTTGCAATTATTCCCCCTCTCCTTTTTCCTACTCCGTAGCAGATGGGCCCTATCGTCTATTGAGAAACTCCATTTTTGAATGGGCAGTGGTGCTTTATGGTTCAAGTTTACTCTTGAAATGGTGGAAGGAAAGAACTTTAAAACATGTTTTTGACAAATCCCATATAATTCTATTTGTTAAGATGTAATTCAACTAAGTCTTTATATTACACATGAATTATTGGTTTTAAGTAAAAGAAATACAAACACCTTAGATAAAAAAAGAGAAGTGACTGGAAGAATAATGGGGTATCTCTGAAAATTGTGGAAAAGGCTGGACCCCTGGGCTGTATGAAGCCATTGACTCCAGTGCTTATAGAATGCTCAGTCTTTGCTCCTCTGTCTGTCTACTTCAGTCTCAGAGACACAACATGTGCATCATCCAACCTCACCATTGTGGGGGGCCTGAAAGTCTTCCCTTAGTTCCAGACCAAACAATCTTACAGTGGGATTTCAATTGCCCTGACTTGAGCCTTATTTCCACGATTTGCCCAGTCAACTCTGAGATGGCACCTTGCTCACCAGTCTCATTGAATCATACAGATGACAGTTCAGAGAGGTGGGGGAAGAGGAGACTATGTGCATCAGTCAGTACATGCTAGAACGACTTTTCAGTGACTTAACAGAGCTCATTTCTCTTTCACTTCACAGCCCAATTGGGTGTTTGGCAGGTAGCCTTCTATGCAAGGGCACCTTTAAACCACACGCTGCATTTACTGCCTGAGAGAAAGTGTGGAAGATCTGTGAGAGTTATTAGGGGTCAAGCCTGGAGGTGTGAACACTTCCATCTGCATTCTACTATTCAGAGCACAGGACTGTACCTAAATGTATACTGTGGGCCCAGAGAGAAAAGGGGAAAAGGAATCAGGATTGGTGAACTGATGACATTTTCTGTCTTTTATATCATTACAAATCTATATGAATACTGTACTTTTGATTTCAAATTCAAAATGACCTTGTTAAAAGATCAACGGAGGCATATTCAAAATATGAAGAGTTTATTTTTGCAAATATTAGTTTGAATCAGGGAGCAGCAAACCAGAGTGTTCAGAACCATTCCACTGACAGGAGGTAAGGGGAAGATTTATATACGCAAGAGGCAAAAATAGAGCAAGGGAATTATTTGATTGGCTGTAGCTTAAGTGGTTGCATTACTGGAAAGCCTAGTTGACTGTTTGTGAGTGGTTGTCCTTCAATCTCAATTTTTTAACCTTGAGGCAATACAGGCTTAGGTTTTGGTTTGATTACGTAATGAACTAGGCATTAAAGCCACTTCAGTCTAATGGGTTCTTTGTTTGATTAATATAACAACCTTGATGTTCATCTGATTTTGCCACAAGAGTCTCCTCACATATGTATAACTTTATTAAATCTGTTAATAGGGAAGCCATATAATTTATCATTTATTTCCTCATTGATTTTCATTGATTGTCCCTATGAAGCATTACCATTCTCTACTCTGAAGATGCTTTAGAACTCCTTTACTTTTTGCCCTTTCCTTTCTCACCCAGGTTGATGACTTTGAGTGACCTTTAAGTTCTATTCTTCCTGACTTCCTAATTCTGCTATTTTTACCTGAGAGTTTTGAAAATTATTCTTAGGGAGCATTTGAAAACAACTTACTATTAGCCAAAAAAAAAAAAAAAAAAAGTTTCATAAGACATTTACTTTTTAAATAAATTCATTATTCAATAAATATTTACTAAGCTTTTGCTATGAGCCAAGTAGTGTTTTAGCTATAAGAGCAGTGAATGGCGGCTTTGTTTCATGGATCCTATCGCAGGTAGAATAGACAGGCAGTAAATAAATACATACATAAAACAA
Source organism: Rhinolophus sinicus (assembly GCF_036562045.2). Classification (NCBI taxonomy): domain Eukaryota; kingdom Metazoa; phylum Chordata; class Mammalia; order Chiroptera; family Rhinolophidae; genus Rhinolophus; species Rhinolophus sinicus. Next base: position 113,465,258 of record NC_133756.1, read on the forward strand.
TCAGTAAAAATAGTAATCAGATCATAATTAATACTATGCAGGGAATTAAAATAAGGTTACATGAAAAGTGCTTAGATTAGGCACTTAAGGAAGAGACCTCTCCTAAGAGATACACTGAGATCTAAATGATAAAATATATCCAGATTTGTCAAGATCAGGGAAGAACCTTCCAGAGAGGACCCTCCAGCCTGAAGTTCCTAAGGTGAACTCCCTCCTTGACTTCGTCTTCATAGATGCTCCTGTCATAGTTCCTTTGATTTTTCTATCACACTTGACCTATAATCTTAGCCTAGAAGCATGATTAACCGTAGCCCTCTTGTTTAGTCAACTGAGGAATCAGGATTCACATGAGCAGCTGTATAACAGAAATTTTTCAACAAATATTTATTGAAGCTTGGATAATAACAGCAACCAATTGTTAAGAATTTGCTATGTGCCAAGGCTCATGCTTGGTGCTAGAGATACAAAGATACATAAGACAGAGTTCCTTTCTATAAAAAGTTTACAGTCTATTGGGAGTGACAAGTATGCCAATACATTACATTCTTGTGTGATAAGTGCAAAAGTGCATGTACCAGATAGAGAGGTAGCCTAGATAAAGAAGTGACTTAGTTCCAGGGATGATGGTGATGGTCAAGAGCTCTAAATAAACTGGGATTTGACTGGTCATGGCAGAGGGACAGAGGGGGTACAAGAGAGATTAGGGGAATGTGGCTTTCACAGTTTAGAGACAGCGCCTCAAACCCCTATTTTATGATTGATTAGGTTTACTCCTCCAGATTACAAGTAAGAGTGTATATTATATGTAGCATAGACATTTAAGCTGTGCAGAACCTTTCATTAGACATCAGACTCAGAAGGTGCTGCTCACATTGCCTAGAAGATCTCAAGATGATGAAGGAAGTCAGAATTTTCTTCCATCAGACTGCATGCTACATATTTACAGCACTGCAGAATTCTCAATCCACCCTAGCAGACATTATTTAAGACACTTTTTGCATTGGCAGAACCTGGGGATGACAAAATTATTTGACCAATTACTTCTTTTAAAAAAAATGAATCTGCACTTGTTTCCACTTTATTTGTATTCCAACTCTGCTATTTTAAGGTGCCATTCAATGGAATGCAGGACACTTACTCTGAAGGAAACATACAATTTTCTTTATCTCTTCCCATTTAATGACTCATTTAGTCAATAATGTATGGCCAAAGTGTGCTCCCTTTAAAAATAGTGAAGATAAAAATTAACAGCAAGTCCTAAAAATTCTATGCAAGTTTGAGGCATCCACGTGAAATGTCAGAAACACCAAACATCTGCCTGTACCTCTAAGAACTCAGAAGGCTCTTGTTTACTCTGAGTAATTACATGAAAACTCAGTAAAGTTCAACATTTTTTGCAGAAAGCTACTAAGTCTCAGAACCTCGTTATGTGGCGACTTATCCAAAGAATGATATTTGGTCAAAAGAGAACTTGTTTGAGCATATTCTGTGCTACTCTTTGTGGCAGTATTTATCATAGTTAACTATGATATAAAAATTGTATTTAGCTTGATATTTAGGCTACTGCCATACTGATAGTCTTATTTATTTTTTATTTTTTTGCCTTCCTTTGATAACTGAGAATTTGAATGTTTTAAGTAATTTTGGTACACATTAATTTGTCTGTAAATTTAGTGCATTTTAATTCACAAAGAAGTTCAGAGATGGGCTCTGTTCAGAAGGTGCTAACTAGCTATGAAGAAATATGCAAACATAATATATGCACTTTTAAAACGAAGAACATAAGTGTCTTTTGTAATTAAAAAACAAACAAGCATTTACCAATTGTATACTGTATATACAAAATGGCCCTTGGGCTCACTAGTGTTTAAATGCACCTCTGGGTTGTCTGCATATCTCAGAAACATAGTAAATGTAGCAAATTTTCCAGTAAAAACAAAGCCTGTCCTGGTTAAGATAGATAATTGGGGCCAAAGAGTCCATGCGCTATTAACAGTTGCTATTGTTTAACCACAGCTTAGCATTACAGAGAATTAACGGAATATGGATGTTGGTAATTAAATTGACAAATTTTACATAATCAGCATTGTTTTTGTATCTGTTTAAATTTGTTTAAACTCTTGTTTCAATACCTTTTCTTTTTTCTTCCTTGACCTTGTGCCTCTAAAGGAACCTAATGGATTTTAATAAAACATAGGGTTATAAAATTACTGAATTTATGGATTCAGCTGCTGTGCATTTCTTCCCTTGGTAGGGCATGTTAACCTGTAAGTGTATATTCTGCCCATTTTCTTTTTTTTTTTTTGAGAGATACTAAATGAGTCAATATTGCATCAATAATTCAAGGAATAATTTAGAAGCATAATTGTATTTTATTGCATTAATGTGTTCAGCTACTTTGGACTAAAGCATATCTGTTGTCATATAACAATGTGATAGAGCTCTTCTTTACCCAAAGCTTTGTAATTATTATTAGTTTGACATCACCAGACATATAATAAATATAGATAAAAAGTTCACTGCAGAAAGAATGTCCAGACCACGTGGTGGATTTAAACTTAAAAAAGCATGAGAGCTTTTCTCCCTTTCTACATAGCATAGATTCCATTCTACTTGAAATACTTGTATTTCCATTTGCCAGGCCTATATTTAATTCTGAGCCATTGCCACTGAAGTTGTGACCTCACCAGCCTGGAGCAAATTTTAAATCACTGCCATAACAAGAATTATGTATATATATAGGTTAGCCGTATACGATTTTCAGAGTGCGTTTGCATCCCTTATCCCTTTGGCTCTTTGCAATAATCTTATAATTCTGATGCTATGGCTCATTCCACTTTAGATGTGAGGAAGATGAGGAACGGAGATGCTGTTCTTCTTGCCCCAATTACAAGCCAGCAAACAGAGGGCCAGAGTTTTAACACAGATCTTCTGGCTTTATATCCTTGGATTCTTATGTTTGTACCTTGTCCAAGTAAGTATTCTGTGCTCAAGCTGGCTCTATTTACAGAGTACATTTTGGCTTTTGGCTTTCTATGACTATTTGATAAAGGCACTGTGAAAATCCCATGGGGATATTCCTATTTTGTAAAGGGCAAGTGAGTTTGTGGAGCTTTTCCCTAAACTCTTTTGGTGTGGTACCTCATTTCATCATTTCTGGTTACCTTTTTTTCTTGTTAGTGAAAATACAGCCCCATTTAGGGCATACTATCTTTTCCCAAACGTCTTTCTTGGATGGGGTGTTTATTTGACGAAGGTGGGTCTGAGTATTATACTTATGAGCTTGATATTGATTTCTTCTACATCAGCATATTCCTCTTCATTCTATGCACTTGCCTTCATTTTCCTTGCCTCTTCAGCTAGAGGAATCATTCAAAATATCAAAGTATTAATTAAGCACTAGCTACATACCAAAGTGTCAGTATTTTGGTCAGTCTGATAAACAGGGTGCCTCAGTTGACTTGTTTATTCTAATGTATTTTGGAAAAAATAATGAACATTCAAGAAGACTTTATTAGTTCTTAAGACATGAATGTCATATTTTATCTTACTATGGGGTTGCAAGAATATTAATATTCACTCTAGAAGGTAACACTGGGTATGCCATATATGAGACAGGTTTGGGAGAACATGGAGAGTTAACAGAAATAGAATTCATACTAAAACATAAGGTTTGTAGTTCTCTTTGATTCTGATGCACGATAAATCCTTTGTTCAAATCCTGTGTTGGATGCCTGTTACGTGAGAGGTGCTATGTCTGAGACACAGTAGTGAACAAGATAAATGTGATCCCTGCTGTAATGAACTTAAAATCTAGCAGTGTATGATTTAATGAGCATGCCACTAACCAGAGATTGCACACATAAAATATAGTTACTCTCTATTCTAATTCCTTAAGAATTTGATAGTCAAAGGGCATTTTACATATCATTACCAATAATATCAGGTGTGGGCAGGCTATTGTCCCTTTCTCAAGAGCTCTTTGCCTTACCTTTCTGATCTTTAAAATAAACCTAGGACATGGAAGAAATGCCTTGTTTATTTCTTGTCCTGTAGTTTTTTGTTTTAATGTTTTAGAGTTCAAAACCACGTTAATTTTCCAATGTATGAATTAATTTTCTTACTTCTTGAAAACAATGGGAAAATTTATCTTCTGAAAGGAAATATTTGCATTGGAATATATTTACAATAGCTAACATAGGTCTAAGATTCAGAAAAAAAAGGATGTGGTTTTGACCTATAACATTTACATAATAAGGTTAGTCATATGGAGCTATGATATGAAACTATAAAGTCTTTCCAAACAAAGTTTAGGTCTTGATCATTTTAGTCTCCTTGACGTAGCAGAGTACCCAGTAGACACTCATTATATATTGGATACATAAATTTACAAGAATATGTTCACAGTATAAAGAAAAAAAAATGAAGTTATTTTAAAATGTTATCTCCTTATTTTGGTGATAAAACTTAAAAGTGCTAACTTTGTGGTGAAAATTGGGTGACTACCTATGTCTTTCTAAAGTCTATGATTTTTCTAACATACAAAGTAACTTAATTGGATGTACCAGGTAGGATTTCTATCCCTTTGTTCCCCTCGTGGGTGCTATGTTATGCTGCCCAGATCCTCCCTTTAGAGCAGATATTTATCGAGGCATTATTCCTCCTTCGTAATGAATGGGCTGCCAGGAGCATTGGGTGCTCAAACCTTACATCTAAGTCCTCCAAGAAGTGCCTTCAGTTGAAGTGAGTTGTCTTCACTAAAGTTATGTCACTTCCTGGGGGAAGCCTACATTCAGTAACTGGTTGATATGGGGAATACAAAAGTCTCTCCTCCTTGCCTTAATTCAAGACAACTTTGAAGGGCTATTCTCGCTCAAGATTTCCCGTAGGATGTGCTGAGGATTCTGTTACAACATCTCAGTTCAACTTCTTACTTCTGCCAAACTTGCTTCTGCAACTCCCATTCAGGTACGAGTATTTTCCCCTAAACACTCTCCAATAAACCTCCTCCACTCAATTATCTGCTTACTAGTCTATTTCCCGGAAAATGAAACTTAGCATCACTGGTATTTGAAATGGTCCTAGAAATCAGACTCTAAAATGGGGTTTTGGAGTCGGTCACCCTCCAGGCAGTGATAGAGTGCTTACAGCACCTGGCATTGTTAAAACACTCTGGTGCTGACCCATGATGGAATCCCATGAAAGGTAATGCGCTGACTGGTAAAATAACTTGCGCGTTGGGAAGGTTTGAGAGAGTAGCAATTATAAAGACTATGCGATTGCATGGCTCCTGCTCGGTGCTGTTGATATTTTTGAAAAGCTAGTAAACGACTAGAGATGTTTAACCACCAACTATAGGCAAACTGTAAAAGCCAGAGAACCTCCTTGGCAACACGTAAATATACTCTTATGTCCTGCACCTGGAGGGCAGAACAAGTTGAGGATCACGTCCAGGACTCAATTATATGGGTCCTAGAGCTGCAAAAATAATTAAATTCTCAAAGCCAGCAAGTCTTCTTGCTCTACCACGGTCAGGACCTGGAAGTGAGATTCTGAAATTTAGGATGAGAACATCCGGGTTAATGTACTTACAAACTTTAAATTTCTACATTCCACTGAAATTCTGGGCCTGTAGAAGTGCCCCGACCCTTTTTCTTAGAGGCGAGTGCTCTCGCATCGCTTGAAGATAATGCAGGGATCTTTGTCTTGCAGAAAATCAGCGCACACTTTAGTATCTACCCCTGCCTTCCCTCCTGGTTGCCAAGCCAACAAACAACTAGGATCAAATTACAATATAACCTGACTAGAAAGGTGCTGTTTCTATATGAAGAAAGTCGTTATACATCTGAAGAGCCCAAATGTCTAACCAACCTGTACTACCAGGAGCTAGGAGACTGTATGCATCCTAGTATAGGTAGAAATCTCTACAGGTGTTGACATCTCTATAGAGATGTTCCACCAGGGAAGGATGAAAGGATAAGGAAACACTGTATGAATATAGGAGCATCCTCTCATGATACAAGATTTAACACTTTGGCAAGGGCTCTTGGAGATAAGCATTGGTCTAGGAAGCTATGAATGCTCTTGGGAACTTGGAGAAAATTCAAGTGAAATAGAAATGCCAGAAATGCCACAGGATATGGTGTAAAAAGTGACCAGATGGCTCAGAGCCACGGGCATGCTAAAGTGAATACAGTACATGAGGCCAGAAGACAGCAAAGGAGGGCCTGGAGGACAATGTATTTAGCAAAGAAATGAGGAATGTCTTAATTAATGATGAATCGCCAACACTGGGAAGCCCATTGGTGGCTCTTCCCTGTAGAGCAGCATAAATGGTGAGAAATTCTATCAACCCTCGATTTTCTGATCGTAATGGAGATAATGGGCTCGTCAAGGAATAGAGGTCAGGTGATGGCACTTAGTCTAAAGCAGGTAGGTGCAATTATCTCATGTTACATCTGTGGTTTCATGTGGGACTTGGGGGTTGTCTCTTGTGACCAGCTCACAGAGGAGAAAAAAGGACACATTGTTGTTATTTTTTTCACTTGGGGCATCTCACTATGTGAGTGCAAGCCGGAAAATAAAACTGTTGCTCCACTAACGCTCCAGTCATGAATGGCCCTGAAAATGTCCTTACGAGAAGAGCTGCTGGAGACATACCTGGTTGTTCACTTTATTCAGAAGAACTAGTGACATGAGGTAAGAATACATATGGAATCTGGAGCAACAGAAAATGGCTTTATTGGTTGTTCAGGTGCTTGGAAAAAAATTGGAAGATAAAAACAAAAAAATTCTAAGGTAAAACCCAAGAAAAATATACCAACAAGAATCCTAGAGGGACTATTCCTGTATGGGATGAACTTACGATACAAAGTGGACACTGTGGTTTACAACCCAGAACCAATTTAAGGGCTAAGACACTCAAGTCCCCATTTTTCTGGATGGTTGATGGTTTATGGCTGGTAGTCTGGGGATTTCTGTCTGCTGAGGGGTGATGCTTTGCCGAAATTCACCAACTCTTTCTGGGAGCAACCTCCATCCAATGACTGGTCAATGTGGGATATACAGAGATCCAACCTCTTTTCTTTGATTCAGGTCCAATCTGAAGGGCCAGACCATCTCCCAAGGTCTTTTAGGATCAGCTGAAGGCTCTGTTTCAACTGCATCACAGTTTAACTTCCCCCTCTGTTATTTCTGCTTTTCTCCACCCCTTCACAAATATAATTTTCAAGAGTACATCCCAGTAATCCCAGTAATCCTCAAAAATGGAAATTCAGTACCTCAGAGCCTCTTTCCTGGAGAAGGTGACTGAAGGCTGTTTCTCTTACAACTGGCTGCTATCAATTTATTTTGTATGTGTGATTGACAGAATAACAACTCCCCCCCTTCCCTAAATGTCTACATCCTATCCCCAGAACCCATAAATAATGTTATCTTACATGGCAAAAAGGACTTTACTAATGTGATTAACTTAAGAACATTGAAATTGAAAGATTAACCTCGATTATCTAGGTGGATTCAGTGTAATCACAAAGGTCCTAATAAGGAGGCAAGAAGGTTGAAGTCAGAAGAAGGAGTTGGGACAATATAAGCAGAGTTTGGAGTGATAAGCTTCAAAGGTGAGGGATAGGGCCATGAGCCAAGGAATGCAGGGAGCTTCTAGACGCTAGAGAAGATAAGGGAACATTCTCCCCTAAGACCTTCAAAAGAAACATAACCCTGCTAAAACCTTGATTTTAGATATTTGACCTCCAGATATTTCACAGAATACATTTGTATTGTATTAAGCCTCTAAGTCTGTGGTAATTTATTACTACAACTATAGGAAACAAATGCAATACGGTAATATGCTTTGCTTTGAAATTCATTCAATATGTCTATATAAGTTCATTATATTCACAGTAATTCTGTGGTCAAATTAGAGAAAATGCATATTAGAAATTAAGTGTGTCTTTCTCCACTCCAATATATGAAATGCTTAAAAAAATCAAACCACAGGATATATATACAGCTCTCCTTTTCATTACTTAAGTATTACATTCTATGATACTTTTTTCAAATGAGTAAGTGTTGCAAATTATGTTTTACATTTAATTTGTGAAATCTCTGATATCTTCCAATTATGACTATTTGGAAAAACTGAGATCAGAACAATCAAAACAATTAGCTTTGTTATGGTAGGAAAATCTTAGCCAAAGGGGCAGACAGATTTTATTTTCAATCCAGAGTCAGCTGTGTGATCTCACCAGTATAAGTCATTTTTCTCATCTCTGTACAGAAAACTAAATGAAAAATAATAGCAAATTATTGCAGCTGGTGGTTTTCAGTACTTTGTACCAGAATTCACATTAATCATTTTGTATGCATTGGCTGATGTAAACCTGTGAATAGCAGATGAGAATATATGCCTTTCCAGGATTGATTTAAGAATAAATAAACATACATCAAGCACAATACTTGATACCCAAGTTGTTTAATGACTGGGAATTCCTACATATGTCCATATTCCCACTTCAAGAAAAATGGGAAATTTCTCTAAAAGAAGGAAAAAAAAGCAGTACTTTGGTCTTAAAAGAGAAAACTGAAAGATGAGTTGATACTTGGCCGGCACATAAGAAATGGCCCCAAGGGTATTCACAGGATAGCACTCATCCCCTATGAAAATAAAGATGAGCATAGTCCAGCTTAGGGGGAAAAATGGCAATATAATTTTTTTCACATCATCAGCAGCTACCTCTGTTCAAGATACATACTGAACCAAGCACACTTTTTGCTTCAATATATATGACTATCCCTTTAAATGCATGTTTTTTCTGCAAATTATTTGCCTTATCTATTGAACAAAGAGCAACATTTTAGAAAATACTATTTTTTGATGACTGCTGTTCACATTATTTACAGAACTGCTTCTTTGATTTTCTCTTCCTCCATTGCTATTATTTATTGAAATTTACTTTGGCTTTAAAAGCATCACTGATAAATACATAACATATGTAACTCTATATAAATCTCTTTGATTACCATCACTGTTCATTTTTATTTAAAAGAAGATACTATTAATTATATATTTTTTCCAATTTCAAACCCATATTATACTGAAACAATGCTGAGTGTCAGGAGGATGATGAAGATTGAGCTATTTAAAGATTATTTCAAGTCTACTTTTATTTATACATAGCCTAGTTTAGCATGGTGGAAAAAAATAACATGTTTTGGAGTTAGGTAGACATGGAAACAGGCATCGCTGTTATCAAAAAGACTAATCATTTAGCTGAGCAGAGACAAACACCCACTCATGGAGGCTGGTGTCTGGCTTCCGTTCCCACAGCCATCTTCTCGGTGGAAGCCAGGCCTTCCCCGGTCCTCACCACTATAAAGTATGATGCTTCTGACTTAGGCCGAGATTGTTCACGAAGTTATCATTCATTCAAGAAAACACAAGAGAAATTCAGAATTATTTGTTTGTTTCTGTTTTGTGGTAGTGCGGATTTTAGGGAAACGTAGCAATCACAAGTTTGATTTTAGAAGGTTATGTTTGAGGCACATACTTGCCATTGAGGAACACAATTTGAAAAGGATGTTTGAAATAAGGGATATTGGAGAAGCCATAACTAGTTCATCAATAGGGACTGTGTCTTATGCAGGACAGTGTCACTCACACAAAGCCTGAAGTGCTTGGCTTGTGGTAGGCACAAACAGCTTATTGTGTGGTTAACTATAAATGCTAATGAACATTTCAGGGGTTCTAAAGAGTCCTTAAGTCCACGTATTGCCTTGTTCATTTAGATTAAAATAGGGTAGGAAACAAAGACCAAGAGCATGATTTTAAAAACAAAATAAAACAAAACAAAACAAAAAAAGAAAAAAAGAAAAAAGAAGGAAAAAAAAAAAAATGTCATGATGTCTGTGCCCCTGCTTATATAATGACTGCTCATACCAAGTATGGATTCCTACTGGTAGAAAGAAATCATGGTCAAGTTTTATATCAGCCTTGGCACATATGGTAACTTTCTGCTTCCTTCTGGGAGTTGTGATATCATGTGCTATGATTGTATATTCCAAGGTGGTTCTGGTTTCAAGAATATTATTATATTCATATGTGTCTGATTTTGTGCCTCGGTTTTTATAAAGGAAATAGAATAACTATACAACCCAAATAATCAAAACCAAAAGAGACCTCAGAAGTCATCTAGTTCACTCCCTTCACTGAGCTTTCCATTTAAGTTCAAGACAGATGGATTGTGATGCCCAATATAAAATAGTATTTTAATGAGTTTAATAAGAAATTAATTTTTAAAAACTGATTAAAGAACTATGTGACTCATACTAGGGAAACATAAAATAAGAACACTGTATAGTCCTAGGTATAAGGTACACATGTGTTCTTACCAAATAAGAAAAGAGAAAAAAAAGTGTATATATATATATATGTATGTATATATATTCTTGTTAATACCAGATGTATGCTAAGAAACAAAAGAAAGACTGAACAAACTGATGGAAGTTTGTAGAATTTAGACAACTGGAGAAGTCGATTGAAACTGGAGGATAAATTATCTTGAATGTCAGACTAGTGCTTCTCAAACTTTAATGTGCCTGTGAATCACCTGGATATTTTCTTCCAATTGTGGATTCTGATTTCATAGGTCTAAGATGGGGTCAGAGTTTCTGTCATTCTTACAAGCTTCAAAGTTATACTGATGCTGCTGGTTTATGGGTAAATGGGTTCAAACATATGGTGACGGAAGGAGAACTGACTCTGGGTGGTGAACACACAATGTGATATATAGATGATATATTACAGAATTGTACACTTGAAACCTATGTAACTTTACTAACCATCGTCACCCCAATAAACTTTAATTAAAAAAAATCCACATAGCAAAGATTAGATGGCTTAAGCTTCTAATGTATAATGGATATTTGTCTAACACATTTTTTTTGTATGGATTGCTCAGTGAAAATTTTGATTCTTCCTTTTGACATTTAAATTATCCCCATTTCATAGACTGAGAATCTATGTGAAAAAAGTTATATAAAGTAGTATTTAAAGCACAGAGGCCCAATTCTTCTTGTGTTTTACTCACAAAATTTCTCATTTTCATGCTGTGTGAATAACCCAGAGCCATAAATTTTCTTTAACTTTCTAGTTACATTTTATCTAAAAATTTCTTCATGTAGCTCATATATTTATATTTGTAATTCACTCATATTCCAGTACTTGACATACAAAGACTCATAATTACTTCTGTAGGTCCCATTTAATATTAATTAATAGGGGACCAATTAATTTAAATTTTATATGCCAGGAATTGTGATCCATGTTGAGGAAGATATACTAATACATACAATTTATCTGTACAAGGTTTAAATTACAGTTGGAAGAAACAGACCCAAAGATATGAAGCAAATGATAAGTAATTAAATGTTGTGCTATAGTGTATAACAAGTATCGGACATGGGATTAAAAGATGTAGGCAAGCAAATTCTTAAACCATGGACAGTTACTAGACATGATGTTTGAGAGTGAGTTACCTACTTTTTCTGAGAGTCTCTATTTCCTCATTGGTTAAAGAAAGATAGTAGTAACAGTATTATAGAATTATTAGACGGAATCATTCCAAAGCATGCATAAATGCCTATCCCAGAGAGAGGCGATGTGGAGTAATGATAAAAGGCATCATGGACTTGGGCACCACAGTACCTGCCTTTATAGCCCTGGTTCTGGCATTTACTATCTGTATGATCTCAGGTAAGTTTCTTTACTTCCGTATGCTTCTGTTTTCTGATTTAGAAAGTGAAAAGAGTAATAATAGTCACCTGTAGGTACAAAGAGAAGTTAAATGTATAATTCATGTATATAAATATGTTATATATAATATGTATTACAAAGTATATATTATAAATATAATTATGAACATGTGTAACAAAATATATATTATATGTTATATAATACACATTACAAAATATATATTATGAATGTATTATAAATATATATTATATTTATATATAAAATAGATGATAGAAAAATAGATAAAAACAGTATCAGGCACATAATAAGCACTGTATCAGTGTTTACTATTATGTTTATTATGGTAGGAATTCAATACATATTTGCTACTAGGTATTATAAATGGATAACAAGACAAAGTTTGGAGAAGAATAATATCAGAATAAGCTCCTTTAAAAGTAAAGACTTGAAAATAGAAGGACTTGCTTTTAATGATCACAAAATCACACAGTTCACAAGGATATATTTATGTGAAGCCATAAGCCATAAAGAGTCCTAGGCACGGGAGGTACAAAGATAAATGAGATCTCAGTCTAATAGGAGATCACATATCTAAGCAAGTATAGGTTGTTCAGTGCTGTCAATATTCTATCAGAGATAAATGTAAAATAAAAGGTTGTCACCAGGAGAAGGTGGTCATCTTGCGAAGTCAAGGATCACCTCACATTAATGTATTCAACAAATATTAATAAAGGGACTAGTGTAAGGCAGGTCCTGTACCACATAGGCCCTGGAGAATAGAAAAATAGGTAAGAAAACTCCCTTCAACATAGAATGTATATTCAAAAGACTGTTCATGTAAGAATGTCCAAACCTGTAGAGAATTCTTATAAGAGTTTATTTGCACCAAACTGACAACAATGTTGGGAGGCAAGATCTGAAACGCTCCAGAAAATGACAGTTTTGCAGTTCCTTTTATACATTTGGAATTAAGGAGGGAAGTAAGGAAGATTACACGAAGGTGGGAGAAGGCAAGGACGGGATTACAGGACAGTAAACAAGAGTATGTGCTCTCTTGAGGGTGGTTGAGTTTTTTCCGGAGGTCTGGAAAAGACCCAGGGGAAAATTCCTTCTGGCATTTCAAAGGTGTGTTAACCTAGATGCACTAGAACTATGGACAGGGCTGGCTTAAACCTTCTACGAAAAACGTTATAGGCTTGGGGTGCGACTACTCACCATGACCTTCCTCCTTAGGAAGTTATGATCATATCACCTGGTGAGGTTATTTTTAATCTGAACTTGTACATACCTTCTTTTCTGTCCATAAAATGATAGTATTAAATTTGAGACTTGAGGGATGAGTAGAGTCCAGATGGAAGTATAGAGTTTTGTGGTTTCTTCATGTTATTACTTTCGGAGGACCACCCACTTGCCACCGGGTCCTGGCAAGGAAATAGCAGGGCTGGGTCTAGAGGCAAATCCAGTAGTCTTGCAGCACCTTCTCACAACACCCCACTGTGGGCAGAGACCACAGACAGGAGGGGATTGAGATATACTGTACCTGGGTTACTGGTCAGCTTGACATATTTAGCCTACAAACTAATTTCTGCACACCGTTTAGAGGGAGAAAGGACTTTTAGAGTTATTGTTTGCCTTCTGCTGCCCCTTTTGACAAGGAAAAACATGTTCTTCACAACAAACATGATGTTTATGTGCCATGTGAAGATCAAGCGTGTTTTGTGTGTTTGGGAATGGAGTTAACTGAATTTGTATGGGGGATCTGGGAATGCAGGGCGTCAGAACAGGCTGGGAAGTTTGAGCTCAGCCCAGCTACAGACAGTACTGAGTTAGCAGGACCCATCTCGTGCCCTCCTGCAAGCTTTCCGTTCTCCAATAATGCTTGGGACAGGCTACAGACCAGGCTTCCTGCTGGATGCTGAAGATGTTCCTTCTGTTCTTCCCCCACTGACTCATCAGAGAGGTTTTGATTGATATCACATATGCAGCAAGGAGATGTGCTGCAGCAAGGAACCAATTTGCCCTCCGATTTCTGACCACACAATGTGATTCACTATTCTTTCTAGTAGGAAGTGATTAAAATGGTCCTTAGCTATAGATTGCTATTATGAGGGCTATTTGCTTTTTGGAAATGAAGTAGGTACAGAATCTTGAAGAGGAAGCCACAGAAAATATTCTTGCCTGGGAATCCTACCTCCATCAGTAATTGAAATTGGATAGAAAATGGAATTTGGAAGCAGCAAACTTGTTTTTCAATCCTGCTCTATCACTTATTAGTTGTAAAAAAGTCTCTTTCACCTCTCTGAGCCTCAGTAAAATGGTGCCAACTTCCTTGCAGAAGTGAGAGGTTCAGATGGAACAAAATATCTAAAGTTATTAGCATAGAAAATGGAATAGAGTGCAAAGCTATGATAAAGCAGCTCCCTTCTCCTCTTCCTTGAAATGCACTCTATTTAATTTAGATATTTGTTTTCAAAGTATTAGTTGGTATTTCTACATCAGGAAAAGTATACGTATAAACTCATATATATGTATATTATTTTTTTTATTCAGTGGACATTTATTGAGCACACATTTTCTAGGCATTTTATATGCCACCAGAAGTAAAAGCATATTACTGTTTCTAATTTCCCAGAATGCAGTTACTTCTGGGAGGAGACAAAAGGACAGCATAGTCTTCATAGTACGGGGCTAATTGAATTCTATTGTGGAGTTTTCCTCTAAGAGTTCTGTTAGGTACTACCAGTCTTTAGTACTTGGATATTTTTCAGTCAACATTATCACTTTTGCGCTTTGCAAAACTCTATGGGTTAGGAAAGGTGATGCAGAGAGCCCCATTTTACAGAGGAGGTAAAGCAAAAGTTAAAATGTCTTGATCAAAATATTATGATTATTTCTGTCATGTTGATAACCCAGCCTTAGACTCCAAATTCAAGTGTCTTTTACATTTGCTTTTCTTCTTAAATATCTGACTTTTGGCATAATTTTATCCTTCTGTCAAAGAACTTCAGGTCACAAAACTTTCCTCTGTCTAGACTTGATCATCCCTTTGCCCTGGTTATTTAGCTAGGGTAAACTTTTGTCTTTTAGAAAGTAGAAATTCCCGTGATGCATGAATTCTTTCTCAATGATAAGTAGACTGTGTTTTATAGCTCCCTGGTCCATCTTAGGGTAGTAAGTTACAGTTAACCCGGCTGTAGACTGAGATGTGAGAGAGGAAAGAGTGAGCCTATGGCAGTTAGTTTAACAGAAAAATAAAAATAACAAATGTGCCAATATATTTTCCAAGGATCACAAAAGATTATTTTGTTAACTTAGATCCTCACATAGGGACAGCAACAACGTGATCTAAAAGTTTGAATGTTTAAAAAAAAAGTTGTAAGTTACCTATTTATAATCTACTTAGGCCTTAGTAAACAAAGAAATTTCCATATGAGTATAAGCACAGCTTCTCATACCGTGAGCCTCATAGTCAGGAGTCGCTCAGTCATTCATCTCATTAATAATTATTTACCCTTTACGCTATGCCAGATACTGTTCTAATTTTTGAAGATATAATAGCTAATCAACTTAGCTTCTTTTCTTGAAACATTTATTAGTCAATATAAAATACCGATGAGTAAATTCACAATATAGAAAATAGTCCATCATGTATTGATTATGGGAAATACAGGATAATGTGAGAACACCTGAAAGGAATAACTGACCGGATTTGGTGTGGTCAAGAATGTTTTCCTGAGAGGTTGATGACTGAGCTAAGAGCTAAGGGAGTAATTTTTTCAGGCAGAGAGGAAAGCACGTAAAAAGACCTAGAGAAATGGAAGCTCACGGTGAAATCAAAGACCTGAAAGAAATGTAATATAGTGTGAATCCTATAAAGGTTGATGATGAGGGTGGAAAATCTTAGCCAGATAATACAGAATTATGTTAAAGATACTTGATTTGATTCTGAGATAATAGGAAGGTATTTAAGGGTTTTAAATAAGGAAATGGTGTGAATATATTTGTACTAAGTAGGGCTGCTCTGTCTTGATTGTCCATAACAGAACTGGTTGGGATAGAAGCAGCATGCAACTTAGAAGTCTTCTGCGATAATTCAGTCAAGATGTAGTGGTATCCAGGTCCAGGGTAGTTGCAGTGGAGCTGCTCAGAGAAAATGGATGGTGTAAATATTCTGGGAGTTAGCACCAACAAAATCTGATGATGGCAGGATGCAGAAGAAGAGGGAGACAGTTCAGAGATATCTCCAGATATCTGGTTTGGGTACTAGTGGGCATACAAGCTCTACTCACCCTTGTGAGCAACATGGGAGAAAGAACATGTTTGTAGGGAGTGGAGATAGATAGAAATAACTTCAGTTGTATAATCAGCCTTAGTAATGTCCATGGTAATTCCATTTTGCACAAGGGTATTCTGCATGGCATAGTCAGCTTCATCCCGTGCAGGCAAATGTCTTCCAGAGAGGAAGCATATATTTCCTTAGCATTCTCCCTAACCCTAACCTGAATTGCAAAAAAAAATTCAGCTATTCTTATCCTGTTATTCCGTTCCCACCTTTCTTTCCTTCCTATCCTCAGTTTCTTCCGATAACCATTACTAATACATCTCAGTCAGATTTTCTTCCATTCCCTGACTCAGCTGTAACTTTTCTTTAAATAATTCTGCTCTTTCCCCCAGACAGGAACAGAAATGCTTCTAGAAATAAAGGTTACATAATATACCTTCAAGGGATTTTTAATCTCCAGTGATGGTGAAGGACTTACTGTCAGTATGACATTAGGAAAATGTCTGAATGAGAGTTTAAAATAGTAGATTGGTAATGTCATTTTTGGGCCCAGCTCTTCCTTACTTTAAGGAGCAGTTCCCTACAGAATTTATCACAGACACATTATAATAAACAAGTTCACGCTAAAGGCTTTGAACCACTAGGCTGGAAACAGAACCATTAACACTGGGATAACATCGGATTCAATAAACATGCCATGCCAAATGCATCAAGGGATTGGGCGGTATTTAACATGGCTTTAGACCATAATTCCACTGCTATGTCTAGGTCAGAGAGAAGGTTATCCCATAGCTAAGCAGAACACATATTTGCTCTCCTGTTTAGAACCTGGCAAAGCAAATTTGTTGGGCAGTGAGTAGTTGGGAGTGTCATCATAATCCGAGCTGAGACTTGTAAAGTTTATTTTGTCCCTGAAATGCAAAGTCCTAACATTAACTGTATTGCTCAGGCATACGCAAAAACATGTTTTAGCATTTTGTTCCTTAAAATTGTTTTGTAAAGGCTATTACCTGAGACAGGAAAAGCTTTGGGTATTTGAATTATTGCCAAAATAGCTGAAACTCTTCTCAAGGAGTCAGGGATTTTATTGAGATCAAAATACCAGTACAATGTAATTACTTGACCTTTCTCTGAATTTTGTGGCAATTTTGCTTTCCAGTTACTATTTGTTTTAGAGAAAGCTGGCATTTGGGGAGATAGGAAGGAGAATGAGAGCAATGAGAAAGGGAAGGAGAGAAAAACAGAATTGTGAACCTTTCCATGTGCGCAAGAAGAGAGTTGGGCGTTTTCCATACATTGTCTTATTTGCTATTTCCAAAAATGTGTATGTGGCATTAGTCCCAGTTTATGGATAAAGAACTGAGAGTCAAAGAAAATTTGTCTCTTTCCAGGTCACACAACTGTTAAGGAAAAGCTCCAGGATTTGAAACCAGTTCTATCTGGCTTTGAATAAAATGCTATTTCTGACACTGATAAATATGGGAATTTTATGCCAAGCAAGAACATTTGTTTTAAATGATCTAAAACCAAAACGCCATATTAACTTATATATTAAAATCAAAATAACTAGGGGTGGCCGGTTAGCTCAGTTGGTCAGAGCAGGGTGCTGATAACACCAAAGTAGCCAGTTCCATCCCCGCAACTACTGTGAGCTGTGCCCTCCTTAAAAAACAAACAAACAAACAAACAAAATAAAAATAACCAAAGTGTTGTGTGTTTTTTTAATTTAAAAAGAATATGTCATCATGTTTTGATAAAATGGAGCAAAGAGCAGTATCTGCAACCCTGTGTATTCTTCAGTTAAGCCAATGCTACTCGTAACTGTGGGATTTTCAGTCCACAGAAATAGCTTATCGAGAAAATAGTCCAGAGAAAATAGTTTTTCTCTGTCTGTTTGTTTTTAATGCTTAACATTCTATTGACCCAGTCTTTTATGAATGTGTGAAAAATAATTTTCATCCTCAGAAAGTGTTTAATTAATAAAATAGACAACTAAGTTATTGCTGGTGTCCCAAATGCTCAACGTGTCCACCAGGTACAGGGGTCTCTGACAGAAATGCCCTCATTGCAGTCTAATACTGTTGCTCACAGAAAAAAAACCTTTGAGCGTAATTTCATATGATGATTTCACTCATTCTCACAATACATACCTATTGGATATTTATGTGCTGGGTAAGATGAATAGGATGAAAGCACAAAATTCAACTTCAATGTATTTTATATAATGTTGGCCACAAGTATATGTATAGAATCTTGTCTACAAATATCCACAAGATTAGATATCTAGACTATTCTTAAAGAGGATACTAGCAAGAGATTGTACCTCAAGTGGCTCTGTGGATGTCTTCACTCATTTTCCCTTTCTTTCTCTGTATGAAACTATTAAAAGTCATCCCCTAATTGACCTCCCTGCTCACTCTCTTTAAGACCTCGCCAAGCTTGTTTTATTTTTATGGTGGCACTGGAGAGATTCTTCTAAAGCATGCTCTTCTCATTTTAAAGCTCCTAATACTTTGGCTACAGAAAGAAAAAAAAAAGTCTAGATTCGTTACCATATCATTCAGAGCCTTTTATAACCCAGCTACCATTTACCTTTCATCTTTAAAAGTAGCTCTTACCTCAGCTGCATTCTGCTGCTTTTAAAGAGGTTCTTGCAACACACCATTGTTGCAAACACACCATTGTATGCCTCATTGCCTTTGCTCATGGTCTTGCCTTGACCTAGAAAATCTGTCCTTTACTCCTCTTAGTCCATTTGGGGAACTTTTCATCAACCTTGAAGACGAAGTGCAGATGTCATTGCTTTTCTGTAGTGTTTTCTTTCTTTTATTTATTTTTTTTCCTGGACCCTCCCTCCCCACTGCAGATAGGTTAAATTGTTCTCTTTGTTTCCAAAGCACTGCACAATATTTCTATTATAGTACTTATCACACTGTTAACAAAAAGTTATAATGCATGTCATTTTGCCCCAGTAAACGAGGAGCTCATTTGTCTTTGTCTCATTCATCTTTGTATTTTTACAGCCTAACACAATTCTCAGTCCAGGGTAGATATATAATAAATGTTTGCTGAATTGCTAAATTAAATTTTGATCCGTTGCATTTTTCATAAGGTTTCCATATGACTGTAATCTCTGGTTTTGTCCTGAGCATATGATATGTCTATAGCATAGGAAGGAGGCAATCATTCCCATAGTAAATATTTCAGTGTCCAGTTTTTGCTGTCATCTTTTGCTGAGTCTTACAAACTGGCTTTCTTTGTTTCTTCTTCCTCTTGATTTCTAAGCTGTTCTGTTTTATGTTCTAATCTTTCCTATTTCTGTGATTGGCTGACTGCATCAACATTTGCCTCTACCATTGTTGCTGTGATTCTTTAAGTACTGGCTTTACGTCTTTTCTCTTTAGTCTATTTTTTCATGTTGATTTTTTAATGTTTATGTTATTTGCTACAACTCTTATACAACACTAGCAGTCAGTGACTAGAGGCAGACTTTATACCCTTTTAGAAAACTCTATGGAGAGTTGAAGAATTGGCCTCTTCATTCTTTAATTAATAAACTGAGCATATGTTTTCTAAGAATTTCCTAAGGACATGGCACTAGATGGTATATATCATAGGGGAACAAAATGTGTCAATGATGGTCCAAACTTTCAGGTCAATGTTGTTTTGCTAAAGAGTTTACATCTATTCATAAATAACTCCAATAAATGATTAAATGTTAGGCTTATTGGTAAGAATCACTTCCTGGTGATTCTAAGAAATGTCTGCGTAAGGGAGCCTCTTTCACCTGGGCTGCAATAATAACCACTGGCAGTCAATGGGGGAGATTTGTCGTAGGGACAGCAGTGCAACTAACACTCAGCATTTCAGGCTGTTATCTGAGATGCTGAATAAATTAAGGGCCCACGTGCTAAATGGTCACATGTGGATGAAGCCAAATCTTTAATTGATTTGTTGTTGTTGTTTGTTTTTTGGCATATCTGTATCTAAAGGCCCTCGCCAAATATCCCTCATAACTAAATCCTACCCCTTAGGTTACTAGGGTTAGGAATAGATCCAAGGCATGTACAACTGGTATCTTCATTTGACCAATGGTCACAGTTGTGATTCTGTAAGATTTAGTGAGTACTTTCCATGCTTATTCCTTGGTTTAACCATGTGGGACAGGACTTCTTCCCTCTCTGTTATCTAACCAACTGTTCGTCATCTTATGGAAATTAACCAAAACTAAGCAACTTCACAAAAGTGTTCCATGAATATCCAGACTGATGTAAACACCTTTTCCTTGTGCTGTGTAGTTATCTTGTGTGCTGTTTCACTGTATAGCCGACCACACTGAGCTTTAAATATTATTTACCTTTTTTTTTCTATTTTACTAGAATGTTATGAACTTCATTACCTCCTACCTTCCATCCTTCCTTACCTACAAGCTCCCTCCTTTCCTGCTTTCTTCCTTTTTGTTTTCCTCCCATTCTTCATTACACATTGCTTGAGCACTTATTCCTTGGTACTGAAGATAAAAGAGTATGGAGGTAGAAGGTCGATAGTTGGTCAGGATGAGTCTACAGAAAATAAAGTTCTTTATCAGAATAAAGTAAGATAACACAGGAAAAAAGCATTTAATTTTTTTTTTTTTTTTTTTTTTTTTTTGCCATGTCTTTCTATTCAACAACTGTTAGTTATTACTGGATTTCCAAAACTTACTTCCCTCACTTGCAACATGAAGATTATGTAGCAATAGAGTTGTTGTGAGGCTTACATGAGATACGCAGAGGATGCCAAAAAGATGTATGCACATTTTAAGAAAGGAAAAAAAAACTATTAAAATTGTAATACTCAATACCAATAACAAAAGATGAATACAAGTCACATTTGACTTCTGCAATTACAAGAGGTGCACAGAATGGTTACCATCAGCGCCCAGACACTTCTGATTATGGAGAACTACTGTTTGAGCAACGTTGACCAAAGTGTCCACTTGTATACACTTTTTTGGCAACCCCTGATATTTAAATCACTTAGCAAGTTCTTATTATATATTAATTGCATGATACATAATAGTCCTTAAGGAATAAATAAAATTAAGACAGAGAAACCTGAAAGGGAGGCTTACTGACAGATATTCTCTGGTCATTGGTCCTATTCAATGAGTAGGAATAATTTATTTTAGGGTTTCATCTCTCAAGTTGAGTTGAGGAGTCTCACAGAGAAGAGACTTGCTAAGAGTCAAGATTAGGCTGTGATTAAGCTTAGAAATTAGAAGTCTTGCTGTGTGGCAAGACTTTCTGGCAACAGTTTTAACTATTTGGTGCCAAAGTATTTGCACCTGTCGCACCTGTGTGATGGAAAAACACTGTTAGCACAAAGCGTGATAATGACAGGAAACTTAGAAAAATCTTAATAATGAATTCTTAATTGCAAGAAAGATGTAAGATTGGCGTCATTTAACTTTGGTATTGAATACAGTCAAGTTCCTGGGTACATTTTGTTTATTTGTTTGTTTTTGCACTGGGTTACTTTTCCTTGTTCCTTAGGACATCTATTGTACCACTCCTCCCAAATTCATCTCTTTTCTCACTTGCCTTTCTTTTATCAACTGCTCAGTGTGCCTTGAGCTGGAATGCTCAAGTGAATGTGGCTTGTATTTTACCCTCTGTCTACCAACTGAAGGAGTAACTACAGAAGAAAAACGTAGCTATGAATCTGTCAATAGTCCAGATGCCAGGCCCAGCTTACTTCGCATGACATATGAGGGCCTATGCAATCTAATTGTAACCAACCTTTTCATCCTCATTACTGTTGTTGCTGTCCCTATGCAGTCTAATCACTATTACTTCACACCAGCCCTTACTGTCTCCAAGACTTGGCATGTGTTTTTCCATTGGTAATGCTTTATCCTTTACCTGTTCTTAACTGCTTTTCGTATACACTTTTGGGGGCTTAATTGTTAAGTGCATGAACCTTGAAATCCCAAACCAATGTGTATTAAAATTTACTGGTATATGACCTAGTGAAGTTAATATGATATGTATTAATAACAAAAGATATACTACTAATAAACAGTCTTTACTGAGTCATTATATTCTAAGATCAGAACTAAGATGTTTACATCCACCTATCCATTCAACATATGCTTATTAAGTGCTTAATATGTGCCTGCATTGGTACAGATGCTGCAGACATAAATTGTGTTCCTCTCCACAGAAAGCTCATAAACAGCACATTTCTCTCATAATGTATGGAAAGAGCTTAGCCCAATGTCTAGTGTATAGAAAGTGCTCAGTAAGTGGAAACTTCTATTATATTATTGGTATTCTTTAAGAGTCATCCAGGATACTATTTCTTTTGTAAGGCCTTTCTGTAATCTCTTAGGTAGAGTTCATTGACATCTCCTTTTTATTTCTACAGCAGCCTGTACCTGCTACTTAAGATAGGACATTGTGAACTTTTTTTCTTATCTCTCCTGTAAGACCTGGAGACTCTCAAGATAATACATAATTCATGTCTGAACTTCTAAAATAGGGGTCTCAAACTCAGCATCACTGATACTTTGGGATGGATAATTCTTTGTTTTGAGGGCTGTGCAATGCATTAAAAAATGTTTAGCAGCATTACTCATTCTACCCACAAGATGGATTAGCATTTTTTGGTTGCAAAAAAAAAAAAAAGAAGAAGAATTCTCCAGAGAGTGCTGAATGTTCTTCAGGAGTACAAACCATCCTCAGTTGAAAATCACTATAGTTCTGGACTTAACAACTATGGAAGTTACAGATTAATCTCTGATTAAATAAGGAACAAAAAGAATAATAACAAAAGTAGGAAGCAAGGGAGAAAAAAATCAAGGGATAAATGAAAGGAAGGTGGTAAAGAAGGAGGGAGGGAAGGAGGAAAGGAAGGAAAGAAAAGGCTAACATATTTTAAGTTGATAAATTTGGCAGGCACCATGCTAAGTGGTTCACACACATTACCTCCTATAATCCTCACCACAATGAAATAAGATTGAGCTCTTATTATCTGGGCTTTAGAGATAAGGAATTTGTGGTATAGAGACATAAAATAGTAACCCAAGGACATGTGTGTAACAAGTGAGTGAGCCAACGTTTGAACTCATGCTGTCTGATTCCTAAGGCAATGCTTTCAAGCATGGGTGGGGGATGGGCAAGGAGAGAGGAAATGGCAGGAAGAGGAGCACAGAAAGAAAACAGAGAGACAGGAAATGAAGTCATCATGATTCCCAAGTTAAGACGCGGGATAGAACTTCCAACAGGGATGGTGGAACATAGAATGCAGAGATTTCGATGACAACCGACCCTGGATTTTTGATGTTTAGGGGCAAAACACACAACTAGCTTTAAACCAGGTAAAGAGGGACACATGCCTAGACCTCCGACCTTCTTAACACACAGCTCCTTGTGTGATGAAGATCCAGTGCAGTCAGAGACATGACGACCTGGAGCCTATGAATGCCTCTTGGGTATGTGCGCTCTGGACACTTGGAATCCCAGTATCCAATGTCTAAACTTTTTCATGGCTTCCCTCTGTACACTTTTGTTGGACACATCCTATGCCCAAGTGGCTACAGATGGCTGTGTGTGGTAATATGGATGGAGCTTGGCTATGTTGGCAGAAAAGTGTCAGCTAATTGGAGAGGAAGGGCGGGATCATCAGAAATGAATAAATGGATAGAGAAACCACTTTACAATTTTGAACATGAACCTCCCTTTACAAGGGTTTGTACCAAGGATAATTAATAGAGATATGCAGAAAGGAGGAAGAAATGTAGAGAAAGAAAGAGAGAAATATAGTAAATGCTGCCACCTTATCATTGCATGGTCCCCAGGATTTACCCACATCACGCACTGAGCATGAAGTATTCTGCTGTGCACTTTGTATTCACCCCCTCATGTTATCCTCACAAACACCCAATAAAGAACGAGTTTAAGGCCTGCTGATGATACTTGCTGGTAAAGAACTTCATTCTAGGTCTGCTGACTCCAAGTCTCATGCTTTCTTTATGGTATCATAATATTACAATTCAGTGATATCATTCCAGATACCTTTACAGAGGTTTTGGTTTTGAAAAACTTGCATAAACACACACACACACACACACACACACACACACACACAGCACTAAAGACATAGATACGATTGTGATAATCTATAGAACTTATAAAATGAAGTGCAATTAAATGACAGAACTAGGACAGGGGCATTCATGCTCTTTTACTGTAAAAGTTGAGGCAATATATTTAATTAGCGTAGATAGATTTTTGCTTTACAGCATTGGCCTCTCTTCACTACTTAAAAGCATCAGAGAAAATACTGGTCTTCAGGATCTCTGACAGCTGGAGAGCAGGCGAGTTAAGATGGATACCTTGAGAGTTTGCATTAATAAAGTTACAATTATACTAGGCATGAAGAAGAGACATGCAGAGCAGCTTTCTGTATTTAAATGAATTGTTTTGTGATGCAAATTAGTACACGCTGCACTAATGAAGTGAATTCTGTAACTGCTTGAGTCATTTCTGGTTATCATTAAACCATAGAAACCCCATGAAAAGAATTTACAACTGAAGATGGTGAATAAAACAAGGTGATGAATAAAACAAACCCATTATAAGTTCACCAAATTGATGCAATTCAGCTATTAAAAAGTAAACTTGTTGTTAGGTTTTCAAAGTCCATATTATAAAAAGGAAATAACGGAAATGGTCTTGGCTTGTGAAAAAACACCTAACAACTAATGCTCTGAATGACCCTGAAGACAACTACTAGCAAAAACCCTTTCCATTTGTATCACCATTCACTCAAACATAATTCATTGCGTGTCTGTGCCACACACTAGAATGTGTACTTCAAATATGACTGAATCCGTGGCGACTGCCTTCATATAGGACAAGGTCTAATGCGGAAATAGATATGGAAGTCAGCAATCATGATTTTTTGACAATTGCTGTAGTGAAGATGGAGTGCTTTTGAAAAGCAGCGGGTCCATGGGAGAAGATGGATCAAATTCCACCTGGGAGCAAAGAAGGTTTCACATCGGAGGCAGTTTTACTCTTTACCCTGAAGTATATGAGGTTGAAAAGTGTTGAGGATTCAGCATTTCTGTGTCAAAGATATGGAATTGTGATAAAACAGGGCAAGGAGCCACTGAGTCTCTCTCTTGATCAGAGAGAGAGAGAGAGGATACAACAGGGGCCGGAGAGGAAATTAGAGAGAGGTTGGCCGTGAGTACAGTGCATTGGATATCATGTCACACAGGCTTAGTCTTCTTGCTGAAGGAGCTGAGGAACCACTGAGCTATTAAGCTGGACAGAAATAAACCAAATTTGCTTTTCAGAATTCTGTCTTGTGAGAATAGGCTGCAGGGAGCTATGGCTTGGAAGAAGAAGAGTTATATGAGGCTGCTTCCATTGTTCTAGTGAAAGTATGTATTCACATCAAAGCATAGCAGTAGGAATGGAATAATGAACTGGGAATGCTAGAAATAACTTGTATTGCTCAAACCTTCTGAAGAACAACACTTGAAAAAAAAAAAAAAATGCCCCTCAGTGTTCAAAGAAGGAATGCTTCAGAAGTCACCTAAAATACCTGTTAGTGGCAATCAGCAGTTCTCACCAGAAAATGATGGACTTGTAGGTTTGTAGGCTGCTTGGGGCTACATTGTAACCTAAAGCTTTCTGTTCCCGGTTTATACTATCACCTGTGTTAGTCAGGGTTCTCCAGAGAAACAGAGCTCATAGGATAGATAGACAGTCGGATGGATGGATGGATGGACGGACGGACGGACGGACGGACAGACAGACAGATTTTAAGGAATTGGATCACATGATTTGGGGCTGGCAAGTCTAAAATCTATAGGGCATGCCAGCAGGCTCAAGAATCAGGTAAGAGTTAATATTGCATTTTTGACACTGAAGGCTCAAAATCAGGCAGAATATGTATGTTGCAGTCTAGAGGCCAAATTCCATCTTCCTTGAGAAACCTTTGCTCTTAAGGTTTCAACTGGTTAGATAAGGCCCACCCAAATTATTCAGCATAATCTACTTAAAGGCAACTGATTATAAATGTTAATTATATCTAAAACATATCTCTATAGCAACATCTAGAGTACTGCTTGACCAAACAACTAGCCAATTTGGCACATAAAATAAACTGTTACATCACCTTAGAGACTCAGCCTTGATTTGAAGTTTAAAAACGTTGTGTTCTCAAATCCAACTTTATTGTACTCAGACATTTAGATTTTACTCCACATTCACTTTTTTAAAAACCATACTTGCTATAAACCAGGTAGTTTTAACTTCCTTCATTCCGTTATTCAGAATCATCTCAGTTGCTTAGACATCTGGTGAAGCTTTCTTTTGAAACTGCATCATTCTCCTAAGACTTCTTTAGCTTTTTATTCATTCCCTATGTAAAAATCTGGGACAAGGGTTTGTTTTTTCCCTTTAGGTCTAACTAAATTTGACACGTATTTTAAATTGGTATTTATATGTATTTCAAAGTGATTTAGTCCAAATGTATTGAGTTTTACCAAATTGCTGAGCATTCTGTTAGGTGCTGGAGAGAATGAGAAAAAGAAGACACTGCCTTTGCATTCAAGGAACTCTTTTTCCCTCTGTTGCTGTCAGAGAATAGTGCAGTACGGTACAATGTCTCAACAGAAAACAAAGTATTCAGGGTGTAGAAAGGGTTTCTGATGTAGGAAAGGTCACTCTGTTCTAAACGGAATGTGGTGACCTTCCTGTTCTATGGAAGGGGGAAAAAAAAGGATGTTTCCCCACCATACTACCTAATCAACTAGGTCACTAATTATTTTCAAAGAAACCTATTGCAGAAAGTAGAAATAAGTTGTTGTTTTTTCTCAACAAAAGACTCCATTTGTTTCAGAGGTTGTGATGCATGCAGATGGGATGATAGTAAAGAATAAAAACACCAGGTGTTGAAATTCAAAACAGCAATTTTTGAGATACTTTTTGCATAGGAAAATAGTGTCTTTTGATTGTATGATTACTTTTAACACATGACAGTTTGAACAGAGGAACTACAGTGAATTGGCACTTCCAGAAGTTGCTATTAAATAATAATTTATATTCATGAATCATTTATAATTGAGGGTAAAGGATGATGGCAACTGATATGTTGACTACTCTTCGAACTTCCTTAGGAATGATGGTGCCTGGAAAAATACAAAAGTATCTTTTTGTTCCCAATCTCTCTATCTCATAATAAAGAAATAAATTGTTCCTGAATTTGAGAAGTTCATTTTCTCAGGTTTAAATAATAAATTGGCAATGAGAACAGGGGACTTGTGTCATCATGAAAAGCTAAAACATGGTTATCTAACTCCATATTTTCTAATATATGGTATAGCTCTCACACCTGTGCACCATTGTTCACACAGATGACATATCAGTTTTATCCTAATTTCATTAGAACCTGAAAAGTCCCATGTAGCTAAATGATCTCCTTCCATAGTAACAACGACTTTGACATTTATCCTTATGAGAATCAAGTAAAGACCGATGATATTCTTTAGGAAAGAAAACATCTTATGAAATTCTGACATGTTTGAAAATGTTTTCTTACAAGTAAAATGAATTGTTCTAATAGATTTATGGAATTTAATCTCCAGCTTTTGTATGTATGGAAATAGAAGCTCAGAAAAGCTCATAATCTTGGTGAGAGTGGTCAGAGTGACATTTGATGGCAGAGTGATATTTTTTGTCCTCCCTCAGTTTCAGTGACTCTCTAATCTTGTCCCCGTGTCTATTTCTCTGGAAGCCTCTTCACAAACTCTTTGGAGGTACTCAGTACTACAACCCATGGGTCAATTAAAAGTAAAGTTTGGTTGTTTTGTCACTATGCTTTTGGTTATCATAGCACTTAACATATTGTAAGTTGTCTATTTATATATGTCTGAGACACTAGCATGGTCATAATTTAACTTAAGAAACAGAAAAAAATCTAGTTATTTTAAGCAAAAAGATTTAATAGAGAAAAGCGAAAGGTACTTGCCAAATCATTGGACGAGCTGGGGCAACAGAAGTCAGGGGACTGCCATTGGCTATTGAGTTCAAAGATACCGCACAGTAGTCCCCACTAGCTGCTTCCACACTGCCTCTCATACAAGCCAGCTGGACACTCAGTACTGGCAACCTGTCATGAGTCTCCTCCGCAAGACTCCAAGTTCCATGCAAGTAGAGATTGTATTTATTTTGTTCACATTGCATCTCTAGTGCCTAGCATATCATCTGGTATATATAATAAGCATTCAAATGGATATTTGTTGAAATAATGAATAAAGTAATAAATGCAATACATGAATAAGTAGGAAAAGTTTAACTTTACACAGATTGTGTAAAATATCACAGACCACATATGATTATGCCTGTAACTCATTCTATTTGATTCCAAAGCCTGAGAATCTTCCAAAAACACCCTGTGCCTTTTCCAGATTCATTTCTTGTTGTTATATTTGGACACCCATCATGTGCTGTAAAGTACCAAGTTTCACACCTCTGGATGTTTGCTCTCAGTGATTCCTTTCTACATATTGCTCCTCTTTGTTCACTTAGAAACATTTTGAATGTCCTTTAAAGGATAAATTGTTACATTCTGGAAAGTCTGCACAAAGTTCTAATAACAGAATATGTTACTCAAACATTTTTTTTTTTATACTAGCCTTTTTAGATTTAAAACGGCATAGGTTTTTCTTAGTTAGGCGGAGTGGTTAAGGAATCCAAGAAACCTGAAGTTGAATCCTGGTACTTCCACCAGAAGCTTTAAGATATTGAACAAGTTAGTTTGCACTTCTATATTTTACTTTCTTCCCATTAAAAAAAATATGGTGAATCACCTAAAAGGTTACCATATGTCTGTGGAAAACGAAATATGGATATTGGCGCATGAATATTTACTGAATAGTAATCTTTTAGTAAATCATTCTTCTTCTTTAGTTCCCTCTTCTCCTTCTTCTTCTTCTTCTTCTTCTTCTTCTTCTTCTTCTTCTTCTTCTTCTTCTTCTTCCTCTTCCTCTTCCTCTTCCTCTTCCTCTTCCTCTTCTTAATATTCTTGTTAAGAAACATATTACTTCCCTTAACTTCCTCTTTTCCTAATTTGTTGTTATTCCATGACCTCCCCTTTTACGTTGTCTTCTATTTCCTCAGTGCCTTCCATCTCTTGGCTGCCCAAAATAACTTCATGGTGACAACTCACATATATACTGCCCTCCCGTTTTGTGTTTCAGAATGCCCTGGTGTTTGAAAATTATTTGATATGTTTCCTTTGCATTTAACATTTAGCAGAGAATATGACCCCCTTTAGTATTAAGATCAGAAGAGTAGTCCCATGAAGTGAATAATTGATGTCACCATATGGAAACCTTCGGGCTAGATTTTTAGGAGCCAAGAATGCTCGTGCTGCTGTAATTAGCTGCCAACATGTGACAGATGCCCTGTGTTCTCAATATGGTCATGAAATCTTCAAATAATCAATGGATTTTGAAGACTTCAGGCACATTTTCCAAAGTGTTCAAAAATCCATTGATTATTTAGAAATTCCAAATACATCTGGATTCCAAGGTAAAGTCATGTTCATAAACCACTATTTACTCAGACCTCAATTGAGCCAGCTTAGATATTTAAGTTTTTCTCTTTCTGTACCCTACTTGAGCAGAAAAGGTAAAACGAAAAAAATGCATTTTTATTTTATGTATTTAAAGCAAAAGTAAATAACATCCTGGATTTGAGATAAATGCACCAAATCCAATAATCCTATTTGATTTTGTGAAGCTAAATTTGAACATAGTAATGGTCTAATTAGCGGAAAAATGAATTAACTATATGTCATGTATTTGCCTGAAACTCATGGATGAAAAATAACAATGAAGCATTAATGTGATAATATGGCCAAATGATGTTTTTATCTACTTTTGTAACTTTTTAAATTTATATAACTTTTAAATAGAGAAAATGTTCATGTGTGCTTAAAACACAGGTATTAACAAACCATCAAAAATAATAAACATTAGCTCAATTGATTAATGTGCAGGCATTTTGGTATATAAATCCTAAACTAACGTCTTTGTAAACCTACATGAAATAAAATATCTAGTTGAAAGAGTGAAATAAATAAACCTTACGTCTCATTTCAACCTAAGTTTTCTTGTGCTGAAATGACCATATCCCACCATGGAGTATGTCTATAATTCTTTCTTCCTATTGCCATTCATCTGTGAAAAGCATATTTATACATTATTCATATTACTGCAATTTCCTAAAGAAGGTTTGCGTTTTAAATTTCAGTGTGATTACTTATCTACCTTACTCTTACAGGAGTATTTTTGAGCTGTGTGTTCTATTCTTTTGAAGTATTTTCTAAACAAGCATGTATAGTTGTACAAATGATCTTATTTTTTTGAGGGATTGTTTTTTAACCTTAAATTCACAGTATAGTGCAACATGTCCCTGTAAGGTTGTAAATATTCTAAAGGGCTACCTTTCATGAGCAAATGTAGCACCATTTGTATTTTGATTTATACTATTAAAAATTATCACGTGATCAAAATACAGAAGCCTTTTAGGGCGGTGCAAATGCTCTGTATGATACTGTACTTATGGATCCATTTATCCAAACCCATAGAATACACAACACCAAGAGTGAATCTTAATGTAAACTATGGGTGACAATGATGTGTCAGAGTATGTTAATCAGTTGTAACAAATGCACCACTTGGGAGAGGAATGTTGGTAATAGGGGAGTCTGTGCCTGTGTGGTTCAGAGAATATATTGGAAAATCTCTGTACCTTCTGCTCAATTTTAAAAGCATTCTAAAAAAATAAATTTTTTACAAAAATTAGCATATGATTAACATAGGAAATATATCTGGCATTTGTGTTCTTTCCCAAACGTTCTTGTCACTAGAGGTACATCCTTGAACCGGCATGATAAAATATGCTGCCCATTTTACCACATTTCACTTTTGCCTCTAACAGTTTTATGAAAATATTTAGAGGTGAAAATGTAGCAGAATAAATACTGGACAAGGATAAAGAAGACATAAATTCTAGTCAAGACTTTATCAGATTATATCACTGAAAATTTTAGGAACTTAGTTTCTCCACATACAAAATGATGATGATGCTATCCTTACCAATTTTTATAAGCTCACCTGTGTCTTATAGGGATTACATTTTAAAAGCATAAAATAGTACATAAATACTATGTGCTGGTAGCAGTAGTATTGTTAGCATTTTTTAAATAGATATTTTTATTTTGGACAAATTAGCTAAATACTATTAGTGTGCAAAACAACAAAAACAAAACAAAACAAAATACAAGAAAAAAAACAAAAACACAAAAAAATGAAAAGCACCGTGCACTACCTATTTAGGTTAGTCTACCATTTTTAAAAGAAAATAAAACAAAAGTTGTAAAAAAGGCCAACTTTTTATATTCTTCTCTAGATAGAAATTAAACTTGTTAGAGATTGAGTGATAGCACAAGTTAGAGTTTTTTTATTAGTTACAGGTATGCAAATCAACATAGTGATTAGACATTTATATACCTCACAAAGTGATAACCCCTGTAAGTCTATTACCCATCTGATGCTGTACATAGTATTACAATATTATTGACTATATTCCCTATGCTGTACTATATATTCCCATGACTATTTTTTTTAATTATAGTTGACATTCAATATTATTTTATGTTAGTTTCAGGTATACAGAATAGTCATTAGACATTTATATAATTTAGGAAGTGATACCCCCAATAAGTCTAGTACCCATCTTACACTATACATAAGTTTTACAATATTATCGCCTATATTCCCCATACTGTAATTTACATCCCTGTGATCTTTTGTAACAAGTTAGATTTTTAATTAACAGAGTTATTTTAATGATGTATTAATATAGAAAGCTATGCCAAACCTCCATTAGATTTCATGTTTAGAAAGAAGAGAAGCTAAGTTCCCTCTCCCAGTTTGAAAAAGAAAGCGCTGCAAATAGGCTAAATCCCAGCTCTGGAATTACAATTGGGTTTGGAGACTGATTCCAGCACTTAGCACTTCTGTGACCTCAGGCAGGAAGCCCACTTCTCTCTCCCACTGGGAGTAAGCAGAGGAGAACTCCTCCCTGATTGAGCAGTCTTTCTACGGACAGAGGAGAGGGGAGGGGAGATGGAGGACATCAACTTAATAGGGAAATGCCGTAATCGTGTTTCAGATAGTTTAGTAAATTTTTTTTCAATATGTTCTCACTTCTGAATCCATTTTATTTTATATACTTCAATTATAACTTTCTCTGGGTTTCAAACTGATTGAGCAGTATGTTTAAAGAACACCATATAGAAATAGATTGCATATTGACACAGTTTATACGAATGGCCACAAATGATATTAGGAGGAGAATAAAAAGTACTATTACAGAAAGAGAAGACAGTGTCAGATATCTGTATTCTGCCCTTAGTGGGTCATTTCTGCATTGTCCCTCAGAGGTGTTTGCCCCCTACCTTTTGCTTTATATACTTAGCATGGAGATTTTTTTGATACATGCTGTGGGATATTAAAATCCAAATTGTAACTTGAAAAAAAAAGTTCAACATTATGTGAGATTTTCCTAAATAAGCAGGTGTTGTAAGTGCTCGATTATGTATAGTCTTTATATTTACCCAGGAAAGGCTTTCTAGGACTTGTACTATTTATTAATTAGAGAGTTGCGTTTAGTTAATGGCATCTTTAGACTTAAGAGCATCTCAGATTCATTATAATTAATATAGTGTTTTTTTGTTGCATCCTCACCCCCACACACACGATCAACACTAGACTAAATCATAGACTAAATCACATAAATATCCATTTGGAAATACAAATACAGTAAACTCCTACTAAAATGTGCCAATCCTGAGTGCCTATTTAAAGGTGCATTTTTCTGGAATTCTAAAACATTTCTACTGCTTTAATATTTGACTCATACTTTCCCCACCCTAAATGGCCCCCACATATCCCGACATGACCAAAAGCCTACCTCCTTAGTAACTTTTAATACATATTCAGATTTTTAAATGAATCTCCCACTAACTTATTTGTTAATTCTACTGGTCTTTAAAGCCAAGGTCAGTGTCAGAATGAAGACTTTTATATCGTTTTAAACTGTAGAATGCACTAGTACATATTTAAGTATGTTGAGATTGTCTGTGAATCTTAAGTAGCTTGGGAATCATATAAAAAAGAGTTTAGGATAAACTTTGTGTACTTACCTAAATCAGAAAGACTCGTAGGTTGTTTCTAGTTTTAGATACAGCTATCACAATACCCTGTCGAAGGACAATTGGGTAGAGCTGGCTGTTCAGGGCTATATTCGTCAGTCCCTCATGTATATCTCAGCCCTTTCATTCTGAATATATTCAGTGATGTGTTCCCAGGACTGGGGCATTTTATTCCTGGTTCGTTCTCTGCCAGTGTTTCACTCCAACACATTCAATGTTTCCCTGCCATCAACCTGTTCTTTTCTCTTCCCAACCCCCATGTACTTTTGTTTCTAATTCATACTAGCCAAAACCATTCTCCGTTGACCACTGTGAGTTACTTTGTGTTACTGGGCTCCAGAATCACAGTAGGAAGTATATTTTATATAAAAAATCTGCTATGAAATGAGCATTTGCATTTGTATAGGGTTTAGGAAATTTGGGAAGATGTAGTAACTTACCAGTGCTGCTATCAGTCATATAAACCTGTACAGGTAATTATTAATTCTTCAAATGGATGTGGGGACACAAGGCACATTTGTGTATTTAGAGTATACAAATAATGCATACATTCTACAAACAAAAACTGTGGTACTGAAGGAATTTTTGAACAGTTTCCCAATAAGATGATGTTTTAGAGAGGAGGTTGGGTGGGGATGTGTGAAAAAGGGGAAAGGATTAAGATATACAAATTGCCAGTTATGAAAAAAAAAGTCATAGGCATATAAAGTACAGCACAGGGAATATAGTCAATAATATTGTAATAATATGTATGGTGTCAGATGGGTACTATATTGGAGTGATCACGTCATAAGTTATATAAATGTCAAATCACTATGTTGTACACCTGAAACTAATATAATATCGTATGTCAACTGTAATTGAAAAAAACTAATTTAAAAAAAGAAAGAAGATATTTTAGCAATTCACCAGATAGATAAAATTAATAATTATTAGCTTTTGTAAGAATGTGTCTAACTTATAGTTCAACTTTGAGCTGATGTGATCATAATAGCTTTGATTTGTATGATGCTTAAGAGTTTATCAGTACTTTCTACTATATTATATATTCAAGCTTGATAGTCATTTGTTAAATTATATATTTCCCATATTTTGTAAATGGAGGCATTCAGAGTGAGAAAGACAAGGTAAATTCCCCAAGTCAAGCATGAATTCAAAATTTAATCAAGGTTTCCCTTGGTCCCTGAGTAGACAGATTTTTCTACTGTGGCATACATAGTTGGCACCCATAAATTTTGTAATCTAACTGTATGAACACACCTTTGAACCCCATAACGACCTTTAAAAAATTCACTGGATTTCTACACCTCCTTCCAAGATAGAAGCCATTTGCACTAGGGAATTATCAAGTTACTTAATAGCAGACTGCTTATAGAAGTGCTTTCTGCCGTTAACTCTTCATGACTCTGGGTTTTGTAGATGACAGTGATCATTATATGGGATAAGAATAAGGGGAGTTAATGGAAATAAAGATATGAATTCTGCCTTTGGAATTGAGATCTGACATGGAATCTTTTCTCCATGAAACCTTTCTCTCCAGTGTAAAGTTCTCATCTATGTGATGTTAATACACATTTTTGCTTCAAAGACTATAGACAACTTCTAAAGATTAGATGATCTGAAACATGCAGAAAAGGCCCAGACCTGTTCCTGGAATACAATACTGTTCAATAAATGTTACGTCCCACTTTCCTGTCTCCTTATTAACTCCACATTGTTCAGCCTTTTTTATTGGTACTGCACTTTTAGTCATTAAAACTCAGAAAAATAGTATATCAGCAGTAATTACAACACAAAACTACAAATCTGTCTATATAAAATATATAAAATTACTACATCATTCATTAAATATGTAGAACTGTTAATTCCATAAACATATTTCTTATTCAAAATGGAGGTTCATAATTTTTTTTTGTTTGTTATCAGACTGATGCTGTGTAATGGATCAGACTCGAAATAGGTGCTTAGCTCTATGGTTTCTAGATCATGACTCAGTTCAGCACTCTATCATCATCCATTCCATCATTATCAGTCACCACCATTGTTAGCATCATCATTCTCCTTCTTATTATAATTTCCAACATATATTGAATGTTTGCCATCTGCCAGATCTTTTACTAATTGCTTTCTATGAATTGCCTTATTAATTCCTCATCACCACTCTTATGAGGTACTATCATTAACCTCAGAATATAAATAAGAATAACAAGTCTTCGTGTGTGGTTAAACAATTTGTCCAAGATCACAAGCCAGTAAATAGTGGAGTTAGGATTTAAATATGGGCAGGCTTATTTAGGAGTTCATTATGCTTCAATTTTTTATTAGTCCATAATATTCAAATTTATATTCAGTGTTGGCAAAAATTTATATATTGATCGAAATTTGGGAACAGAAATATGAAAGTATCAGTCTCAATTATTTAATTCCCCCAGGTAAAATAGTATGTCTTCTTTTCCTTTTTATTTTTTTATATTAGTTTCAGGTGTGCAAAACACATAATGATTAGATATTTACACCACTCACAAAGTGATAACCCCCCTAAGTCTACTACCCCTCTGATATTGTATATAGCTGTTACAATACCATTGACTGTTTTGCCTATGCTATACTTTGCATCCTGTGACTATATATATATATATATATATATATACACACACACACACACACACACACAGAGGGTGCCAAAAAATGTACACATTTTAAGAAAGGAAAAAGTAAAACTATTAAAATTGTAATACTCACTATATACCTATAACAAAAGATGACTACAAATCACGTTTGACTTCTGCAATTATAAGAGGTGCTGAAAGTGGTTGCCATTAGCATCCAGACACTTCTGATTATGGCGAACTATTGATGAGTGTAAATAACATCTCCTAAAATGTGTACACATTTTTTTGGCACTCCTTGTATGTATGCATGTGTATACGTGCATATATATATATATATATATATATATATATATATATATATATATACACACACACACACACACACACAAATATATACTGTGTTTCACTGAAAATAAGCCCTAACATGATTTTTCAGGATGACTTCCCCTGAACATAAGCCCTAATGCGTCTTTTGGAGCAAGAATTAATAAGATCGGTCTCATTTTCGGGAAAACACAAATATATATAATTATAAGGTGCTACATGGGTACAGGGACAAAAGATTTTGTTATTTTTGAGAGTTGCACAATCTATTATCACTGTGTGTGAAGTAATTGCCTTGTGTAAAGAGAAGAACTCTAGATTTGGCATTAGTAAACCATGTTTTCAGCCTCCAGCTTGGCTCTTACTACCACTATTACTTTAGGCTTGGTACATGCTCTGAAATGTGACATAGGGGATTGGGTGGAAGTCAAAATAATGACTTGACAAATGTAAGGTGGGAAACTATTTGTCAAAAATTTATAAACCTTTCAGTAATTCTTTACAAAAATTATTAAAATCATACATATTACTGTTCTCCCAAACATTCATTCATTTAATAACTAATCATTATTATTGTAAACTGTTAGCTTTCACTTACCTAAGATTGTTATGTAACATTGTGGATATATGTACTGTATATATCTAACATT
The DNA here is from genome assembly GCF_036562045.2 of Rhinolophus sinicus. Taxonomy (NCBI): domain Eukaryota; kingdom Metazoa; phylum Chordata; class Mammalia; order Chiroptera; family Rhinolophidae; genus Rhinolophus; species Rhinolophus sinicus. The sequence goes on from NC_133756.1 coordinate 113,502,161, forward strand.
ACATATACAGGATTATATTTAATATTGGCTGAGCTATTTCCATATTGTAGGTACTGAGTAAACAGTGTCAACTGCACTGTGCTATTTATCTTAGAACACATCTCGAGATGAGTATTACGCCCAACAGAGGTACAATCTGGTGTGTTAACCTCAGTTCACCAACCTACCCCAAATACAGAGCCAGTAACTGGAAGGTGGGTTCAATAGTTTAATATGATTATGCATTATAGAGCATATAAATGGCCCGACTAAGAAAAAAGTAAGTTATATTACTCATTTTTATTGGAGAGTGTGCTCTGAATTTCAAGAAACAAACTTCAAAACTGAGTTATCTTCTATATTTAGTCTTTTCCAGTGCAAGAGGAAAATACGAGGCCCCTTGTTCAAAAACTATTAAGAGTTTCAAGACGGAGACAGCAGAGCATTAGACCCAGAATGCACACCTTGTGAGCTCGGTGGCCAGTGCAGCTGTACAAATTGCATGCCCATGAAGCCAGCTCTGGTCCTTCCTTTAAAGGGCGTGAAACTAGGTTTATAGACCCAGGAATCTATGATTCTTAAAAGAAATAAAATTTTATCATATCGGAAGACATTATGAGGAGCCATATGCCATTTACTCTACAGAGCTGTTTGATTATTTGATTCATATTTGAGTCAAAAACTCATTAGAAAAAGGATATAATAAAGCTTCCATGCTTTATCATCATCACCATCATCATCATCATCATCATCATCATCATTGTCTATTCCAACTCCATTGTTGTAATCATTACCATTATTAGCAACCATTATTATCTGATTATATTGTATGGCTAGGAATTATACTATAAGTAATCACCCTCTAATTCAATTCTAAGCAAAATATCTGTGAAGTTCAATGGATAAAATATTTGCCAAATGCCACACATCCTATAAATAATAGACCATGGGTTTCAAAACAAATATTTTGGGTTCCAACGCCCAGTGTCATTCCAGCAAAATATTATCTGCTACAAAAAAATGTTACCAAGCAATGATAGGAGACTTCATGTTTATACTCAGATTATCCAAACATTCATTTGTAAACAATAGAGACTTCGTCTTCAGAAATGTTTTCTCTTTGATTTTTTCTCTTTGATTAAGGAACAGAACAATTTATCAAAAAAGATTTAAGAGCAGCTATAAAAGAGTAGCAAGTCTTAAAACTCTTTAAGATCATTTCTGCTTCATTATTCCATTTGAGTAGAGAAAAGAATCAAATGTACTGTGAGGAAGAAAGATGAAATATTTGTTATTTTTTGTATAATTGTTTGTTTTAAAATACTATTCTAGAACTCACCTCATTATCCATGTGTGTAGCGATTCAGATAATTTTGTTTAAAACACGCACACATGAGTATTAGAATTTCTACTTTAAAGTTAAAAGACTATTTGCATCTGAATTGTACTTCAACAATTACTGAAAAGTTACTTAATGTATATTTCTATAAAATTGATCAGACTATAAGGGCTAAATTTGAAATTTATTCTATTTTATTCTTGAAGAAGGTGGTTTAATTTATTTGATTTTATTAATTTTTGCTTGATCCATTGATGTCTTTCTACCTATATGAGTCAAAAAAGCACTATTGAGAATCTAAAAGTGTGACTTCTAAATTATGTTAGAGAAACATTGTATGAAAATATAATCTGTAACAGCATTTTAATTAAATCTCTATAAAAGAAGTAGTCTCACTTCCCCCAATATTTCTACTTTTCTAAATATATATGACAAAATTATATTTTTTCCCTTAAATCAGTTCTATTAATCATTCAACACACATACACATACATGCACACACACAATAAGCAAATAACTAGGCTGACTGATAATAAAAGCTGGGCGTGGGGAGGTAAAGAATCTAAAGCGTGTTGCTGGTTGTGAGAATTTAATTTGTTTGAACAAACATTTGTGGATGAGTTACTATGTGCCAGATATCGACAATACGGAAGTATGAAAGATGTGCAAACCTATATTTTCCTCTGCTGATCACTTCTATAGCACCTAGTTTTCTAATATGCATTATCTTAAAATTACTATCTATTTAATATCTGTCTAACTTGTAGAATGAAAGACCCATGTGTATATGGAAAAAATTACTGTATTTTTGCATATTTTATACACACACGTACCTTTATGCCAAAAATATAAATGTATACACATTTTAAGAAAAGAAAAACTGTATTAAAATTGTAATAATATATACTGATAACAAAAGATGAATACAAGTCATGTGCATACATTTTTTTGGCACCCCTGGTAAGTGTGTGTGTGTGTGTGTGTGTGTGTGTGTGTGTGTCTATGTGTGTATGACATGTTTTATATCTCTCAATCTGTTTATTTTCTAACTGAAAGTTATGTTTTGAAATAAATTATTATTTCTATTTATGGTCTTAGGTCATTCCTTCTGATTACTCCTTAAAATTCATTGTATGTATTATCCTGGTAAAGTCACTTAAGTTGTTTGTCCTCAAAACTTACAACTACAAACAGGGTGATGAGTATCTTCACACATGTCTCCTTGGGCCCCTTTGCTAGGTTATCTTTGGCGGACATGCCAAGAAATGCAGTGGCTCAGGCAGAGGGCTCATATTTAGTTTTGTTTTCCCGGATTGTTATATAAATGGTTATGTCACTTTTAACCCACATTATCAAGTGCTTGGTTCTCATAGAAAGCATTTTAATGTTTGTCAGTCTCATGCATATAAGTAAATATCTCATCTTTAAAATATTTGCTAATTACTAGTGAGGCTGAGAATTTCTTAATATTCTTATTATGTATACAGGCTTTGATATATTACTTGTTTTTAATTCTTTAACTTTTTTACATTGCTTTTACCAGCTTTTCCTTCCTGATTTTCAGGTGTTTCTTATATATTCTAGATATATTTAGAATATTAATCCCCAATAAGTAATTTGTTTACTTTGTATATTCCACTGCATTCAATACTATTAGATTTGCGTTTCATGTATAACTCTTTAAACCATTTGGAGTTTGTGTATATGGCAAGGGATAGGAGTCTAATTAATGCTTTCCCCTGTGGAGACAGCAAAGTATGATAGACAAAATACTTTGTAGGCAAACCATTGAGTTTATATCCTGAGTCTGCTATTTGTGTGGCACTTTGTTAGATTTCCTTAACTCTAGTCTATGCCTCAGTTTTTTCATCTGTAAAATTCAAATAACGATAATGCCTATCTTGCCTGACACTTTGTGAATATCATATAGGCACTGTCATTATTTATTTATGATATGATTATTATTTAATAATGGACCAATATTTCCATCATTTTTTGTTTTTAAACAGAATAACTCATCATCTCCACATTGCTATACTGATTTTCTATGCCACTTCCATTATGAACTAAATACCAAAACATAACATAGGGAACTTGCTGGACCTGTTCTCCGACGCACTGGTTTATTTATCTTTTACTTTAATTGTATGACATTGTTTAATTCACTATGGTTGTATATGTCTTTATAGCTGGTAAATGAGACTTCCCATGATTATTCTTTATTAAATTGTCTTGCTCTGGGGACACTATTATTTTCCCATATAAATTTTAGAATTAACTTACGTTTTTCAAAACTATCTTGTATTTTTATTAAAATTGTTTTGAAATGATCAATTAATATGAGGCTAATTGAAATGTTCATAATAGTAAGTTACTATATTTGTTGTGGTGTCATTCTCAGTATATTTGCATTTTGTGATATGTTCTTTATACTGTTTCATCAATTTCCTCACACAGTTTTATTAGATTAATTTCTAGATACATTATAATTTTGTTGCTAAGGTAAATGATTGCATTCGTTTGTTTGATTTTGTTTTTGTTTTACCTTGAGTTTACTGGTCAAAAGGAACTAGTAAATCAGTTCAGTCTTGTATCTGGCACCTTTCTGAAATTTTTTGATTTCTAGTAATTGTTCTATTATAGATGACCACATATCTTCAGAGAGTTATTGTTTATTCTTCCCTTTGAATCTATCTTGCTTTTTTTTCCAGTCTGGTTGCATCAGCCAGGACGCCGAACAGTGTTGAACAATAACAGTGATAACAAATGGTTTCATCTTGTCCCTGACCTGTTAGAAACAAATATTTTATATTTAGACTTTTTTGAAACATCGCTTCAGTTGATTTTGCAATCAGAAATAACAAATGTTAACAGGAAAATAAATTTTAAAAAATTAACAAATCCAAGATAGAAATGAGATATGTGTATAAGTACAGTTTTAAAAATTTAATTTAGGAAAAGATAGTTCAAATGTTAAGTGAAACAAAATGCCATTTTACAACACTGTCTCAAAACAAGAAAATTTTCACTCTTCCTGTCACCGAGACTGGCCCCTGAATCCTTTGCCTCTCCATCTTGGAATAGTTTATTTTTATATTAAGCTCTATAGTATTTTCACTAAAATGTTTTAGGTAATAAAGTTCTTTGGATGAAAGACTTTTGAATCTGGAATAGAAGATCTTTTGTTAAGCTTGACCTTGGGCAAGCCACTTCTGCGTTGCCTCAGTTAGGATTAATAAAAACCGAATAAAATAATGAAAGTAAAGAACATGATATATAAATGTTCCCCTTCTCTTTTTTCTCATTAAAAAAAACATCTGCGACTTTTTGTTTACTTACATATGTAGCTATTGAGATGAATGAATATAAAATCATTACATGAATCATTACATGAACAAAAGACATGGTATAGGAAAGACTTTATTTTCTTGTGCTTGTTCCTTGGTTTTAAGACCTTTTAAAAGTTTCAGCTATTAACTGTGTAACAATAATTTTTGAAAATCATGTGTAGCATGTCTACATCTCTTTTTTTTCTTTTTCCTTTTTCTTTTATTACCGGGATGAAATTAGAGGAAAGCGCTAGAAACATCACTGGTCTAAAATAGTCCATTGCCCCTTCTTACCTAACCCTTTGTTTTCCTGAACAGAAAACAAAATAAAACCTCAATACAAATAGTTTCTCAGTATCAGGGCAAAAATATATCTGAAATATTCTTTATATAGCTAATAAAATAGTGACAAGGAGAAATTTAAAAATGATTCATAATCCTCTGTGTATATGAGTGTGTTGTATGTGTTTGTGTGTGTTTGTTTCTTATTACTAAATTTCTGTAAGCAGTGCCCACTTGAAGCAGATGTACTTTCTAATTATCTCAATAATAAAGTGCCTCAAATTCCAGGAAATAGCAGTCAACATGTTTCGGCGAGAAAGATTACTGAATAGATTGTGTCACTTGATTATAACTTCTTTTTATTCTATCTCCCACTGTGCTTTGACATGTATACCAACATTGTTCTGTTGCCTACGGTTTGTATCCATGTAAATCATAATAAGAAGAAAGCATCTGTGACCCTATCTGTGCAAAGCTACTGAGGCATTGCTACAAATTAAGCATATAACACATAATCAGAATTGAATCTGCCATGTTGCTCTACTCATTATTTTATTAAAAACATTAATGTTAAGCAAAATGCTTTCACATCCATAATCTCAGTTAATGCTCACAGCAAGCCCAAGACAGCAATCATGAGCTTTATTTGACATTGAGAAAGGTGAAGTTCACAAAAGCTGTGTGTCCTATTTGAGGTCACAAACTGAAAAGGAGCAGGCCTGCGACCTAAAAGCAAGTCATCTCTTTTATAGTTCAATGCTTTTTCCCAAGACCATGAGAGAAATGTATATCCCTTGTTTTACTCCTTTCTTTAGCTTGGTGCCATGGGAATTTAGAGAACTATCCTTGAAAAATAAACAAATTATAACACTTGAAAATAACTTTTTAAAATTATTCTTAAACATTGTTTAAATTTTGATTCCAGCACTTCTTTTTAACATATCTCACTGATACTTGAAGAGCTATCTACATGTTCTTCGTATCAAGTAGAAATCTGACTGAATCAGTCAGTCTTCAACAAGAGAAGAACCAGTAAGAGATACATATTGAGAGAATTGTTGCAAGGAAGTGGTATATGTGGCTATAGAGGCTTGCTAGGCAAACCTGAACTCCCTAGAGCAGGCTCTCAAGAAGGGCTAGCTGGAACTCTAGGGCATGAGCTGACACTGCTGTCCATAGTGGAATGTCTTCCTCTTTCAAGGCCTGTTCTGCTTTCAAGGCCTTTTAATTGATTGAATCAGGACCTCCAAGATTATCTGGGATACTCTTTCTTAGCTAAAATCCACTGATTATGGCCTTTAATCATGTCTACAAACTATCTCTAGCGCGACACCTAGCTCACTATCTTGGTGTTTGTTTGAATACCTGGGAACTGTAGCCTAGTCAGGATGACTCCGTGTGGAAGTGGAATTCATGCAGATTGCAGAAGCAGGAGGTTTAGGGATCCAGGACAGATTTTAGACTGATAATCAGTGCTCAAAGCGATTTGCTAATTATATTTTCTCAAGCCTTTCCTTAACTATACAATGGGCATGATATTAAGCAATTGGACAGAGTTACTAAGATTAAATGATATGATTGTTAACCTGCAAAGACTCCTCCAAAATTCTAAACTAAATTACATTTCCACGTTATCCTTCTACCTAGCACCAGATATTTTCCTTCAGATCAATTAATTCAGTGTGTAACTGTGTATACATTTGTGTATGTTTATTTATATTTGATTCTTCCTAGATTATAAGCTTCAGGATCACAAATACCATGTGTGTGTGTGTATGTATGCCATATATATGATATATATCGTTGTTGTTGCTGTTCACCATTGCATCTTTGTGAAGTTTCTTCCAGCTATGTAATTCTCTAAATCCAATATCAGATCTCAAATTTTTAGTCACAAAGATGTATAAGCAGGCCTTGAGCTTTGTTAAATGCTGAGGAATTTAAGAAGCCAGGCTATCCATGATGCAACAGATTTCTCTGACCTGATGTTAATTTGCTTGGGTAGAATCTACTAAAGATTGCTAAATAGACTAAAACCTCTGCTTTGAACTTTTGTAGTGTAGAATATGACAGTTAATCCAGGTGGTACAAATGATAAACTTAGAATAATTGAGCTCTTTTTCTGTCTTCTCTGAACCATGAAATACAATTTAGAATTCTTTCTTTCTAGTTAAACTCAGGGGGAAAAAAAAGCAACAAAAAAAAAACTGGACACAAACAAGGAATGTGGAACGTGTTCTCCAACTCTGCAGTCTAAAATCTGGGTCCTAGCAGAGCCCTCTGACAGCTGCCATTACAAATCAAATGCCCTGATAAGCAGAACCCTCTTCATTTCAGTAGTGCCGTCATGGTTCAGAGAATATGTCTGATAATAGAAATTCAAATAATGACAACTTTGTTACCTCATGTTCGTCACTTCAACTGAGTGCCAAAAGGACTGGTCCTGGAGATGGGATTCAGAGTACGGGCATCAATCAGGAAAATGCTGCCTGACCCAAGGTTATCTACATCAACACCTCAACCTTCTTCAACTCTGGAAGGTTAGGAAAACCGCTCCCAAGAAGGTGAAAAACATGATTGAATTTGCTCAGGGTCATGTCACTAGTTGACATGGGCCTTGGACAGGACAACCTCATTTTGCAGTAGTGTAGCTTCCCCGTACTACTTAGGACACTATTCTCCATCTGGCGTTGGAGCACAAAATGAAAACCAGTGGTGGCCACTGTGATGTCCTTTCTCTTTTTTAAATCATCAAAGTTACTCTTCTGGAAAAGACACAGGATTTTAAAATGTGTTCATGACAGAGGAATAAGTAAGCATCATATGATTTTTGAGACAGAGAAATCCGGAAAAAGACAAAAAAAGGAAAAAGCATGAAGGTACAAATGAGAGGACAACAGAGGAGATAAGGTTTTCCTGAATGGGAACAAAAACAGTATGAAAATAGCATGAATCCAAGTTGCTCCTGCTTTTTACAATGTATAATTTGTAAGTTGCCTGTGTTATGCAATTGAGTAAAAAGTTATTTTTAATTACATAATTGTTGCAGAAGATTTTAGTGTAGGTTTCCTTTGAATTGTAAGAACTCTTGGTGCATTATAATATGATATGATTTACAAGAAGAACTGATATATGTAGTACAGGTCAGAGCACTGAACTTCAAAAAATGGGTGCATGAAGGTTTTGTGGAGCAGGAGAAAGGACAGAGATGAGGCTGTAGGGGTGGAAAGGTGTCACTTAATACGATGTTGGAGCTGATAGCTCACGAGTGTATAAGCCCTGTCCCCTACGCTCCAGATACTGTCCCTCTCACCTGAATGACTTTGTCTCTTTAGTGAACTCTTTAAACAAATTACTTTGTCTCTCTCTCTCCTGCAACATTAATTTAGAACCATTATTTTTTCTTATTATCACAAAACAAAATTTAAAATTGCATATTCATTTGTATGGTGTTTTGCTTTCCAGCCAAGTCTTGCCGGATGCACTATAAGGTCAGAGACCCTGTTATTCTCATTAGTGTATAGCCAACATCTTTTTATACGTGATAGGTATATTTTGAAATAATGAATACCAGGAGTGCCAAAAAACATATACACATTACTTGTATTCATCTTTTGTTATCAGTATTTATTGAGTATAACAATTTTAATGCAATTTTTTCATTTCTCAAAATATGTATAATTTTTGCACATTACCTCTAGAACAGAGAAACATGTTACTGTTCCACGCAAGAGATTTGCATGATCCCATTTCTGTTATTTCTGTTTTAAAATGATCACAGCAATAGCAGTTTGAAACATAAAGTGAAGAGGGAAGACAAAAGGCATGCAAGCAAAACCCAAAATAGTTGTTTAACTTGAGATGCAATTAATAAAAAAAAAAAATTTCCCCTTCAAATGACTAATAAAGATACATACTTAACACAATATTAACACAATACCAACCATCAGGCAACTCGAAATTTGCGTCTGTTCTCCTGTTTAAGTTCTGTCACCAGGAGCATCTTCATCTTTCTGGATATCAAGCTCTTCACGTGTTAAATTAAATAATTAAAACTTAATTATCTAAATCCCTGTGTAGTTTTATCATTCCGTGTGACAAAATAATTAACTGAGTTACATAAATAGAAATGGAAATAGAAAAGGAAAGAAAGTCAGAAGAAATACATACCCTTATATAATGCTTTTCAGCCATGTCTTGCCGGATACACCATAAGGTCAGACACCATGTGTATTCTCATTAGTGTATAAGATTTCTCAAATACAGAACTGTGTCTATTGATCCATCTTGGATTACTGGATTACCTACTTTTTTATTTACAAATAATGTTTTTTAAAGTTTTTTTCAATCACGTTTGACATTCAGTATCATGTTATATTAGTTTCACATGCACAACATAGTAGTTAGACATCTATATAATTTAAGAAATGATCCCTCTGATTACTGTAGTTGTACCTGGCACTATACGTAGTTGCTACAATATTATTACTATGTTCTGTATACTGTAAAACAATGCTGTATTTGTATCTGGGCGTAGTTGTTTTTGTTTTGTTTTGTTTTGTTTGTTTTACTGGGACATCTGTTGTAAGGGTGTAAATGTATTATGCTTTTTCACGGGCATGTCTGTCATGTCTGGACGTTCAAGTTGTACGAGCTCAGAAAATTCAGTTCGTGAACTCATCCTAGAAAAAATGCTACACATCTCATTGCTGAATATCACTATGGTCACCTTTGAATTACTCCCCTTGGGAAGTTATGCACTGACTCCAGCACCTAGTCTACCCTTCAAAGAAATTTTGGAACTCTTTTTCTGGAATGGCCATCAGAGCTGTCGTATTACCCTTGATGTCCTGAATGTCATCAAAATGTCTTCCTTTCAATATTGCTTTTATCTTTGGGTAAAGAAAGAAGTCACTGGGGGCCAGATCAGATGAGTAGGAGGGTGTTCCAATACAGTTATTTGTTGACTGGCTAAAAACTCCCTCACAGACAGTGCCATGTGAGCTGGTGTATTTTTGTGACACAAGAGCTCCTTTGGGACCATTTTTGCACACACCTTTCTCGTGCCAAGATTTTCAGATAAGATTTTCCTAACTGTTTCTCTATCGATGTTTACTTGGTTTGCTATGCTTCTCACAGTTAGCTAGTGGTTTTGACGCACAATTTGACAAATTTTTGCAATGTTTTCATCAGTTTAGCTCATTACTGGCCGCCCTGACCTCTGTTCATCAGTCACAAGTTCTCTCCCCTCAGAAGAATGTTTAATATATTTGTACACTTCCGTTTTCTTCATGGCATTATCCCTATAAACTTGGACTAACATGTCCCTGATTTCACTTCCACTCTTGCCAACTTTAATAAGAAACCTAATGTTTGTTCGTTTCTCTAATTCAAACTCAAACATTCTCATGATGGCACACAATAACATGCAACAACAATAATGAACACCACTCAGCAAAACACCACTACACATCAGCACAAACACAGCTGTGAGACACTGATATACCAAGGTTATGAATCCTTACTGAGCTGTTTGTACAGTGCTGCCAATGTAAGTGCACGGTGGCCAATTCATGAACTTAATTGTCAGTTCTTTTTATATACTATACAAAAAAGGCACACCTCAGGGCAGTGCCGTTCACATCTCGGACATGGAGATTCTTCATTTTCAGGCCAAGGCATGGAGCAGCAAGAGAGAGAGTCTTGCATAAGCCTACCTTGTAGCCGTTCATGTTCAGCCATGCCCTTGAACCGACTGTATTCCAGGAGTAACCTGAGGTTGCCTTCTCTTTCCCACCCACTAGTCTCTGAGGTTTGACTCTAAATCCAATTCTAAATCTGACAGTGATCTCACCTGAGTAGGGAATACAAGGGCACAGGGTATATACTATAGTAATGCAATGTGTGCCCTTGTTGTGTCGGAGGTATGTGTGGGAAAGCTGAAATTTGGGTGTATATGCACATACAGACAGTGTGCTGTCACTGGATTCTGAAATGTTTTCCTGCACATAGCTATTGAGGAAGTAAAAAAATATAATGGATTAAAATGTTCCTTAGGAAAATATGCTTTTTTCTAATTTGTACAAAAGTACTTTGGGTTCAGCAGAAATACTTTTGTTTCCTTAAATAAACATTCTTAGTGTAGCCACAGGCATTCACCTCTTGCTGTCATCTGAGCCACTCTGCTGGACTGTGACTGTGGTTTTGTCCAGTTGTGTTTGGCCATCACCACTAGAAAGAGGCCATCACCCTACAGCTATGGTAGAATTATACACTTTTTAGTGCAGTGTGTTGTGAACAACATTGGTATAAGGCAAGCAGAGGTTTTAAAATTACAGTATATCAAACTACTACAGTAGTGTTTTTGTTTTTTTTAATTTTCTCATTTCTTTTACTTCAGTGATTATTATTAAACTTATTGGGGTAACATTGATTAGTGAAATTAGGGTTCAAGTGTACAATTCTGTAATACATCATCTATACATCACATTGCGTGTTCACCACCCAGAATCAGTTCTCCATCCATCACCATATATTTGATCCGTTTTACCCTCATCTACCACCCCTCTCCCTCCTTACCCTCTGGTAACCACTAAACTGTTGTCTGTGTCTATGAGTTTTTGTTGTTTGTTTATCTTGTTTGTTTGCTTTCAGTTCTGTAGCCCACATGAGTGAAATCATATGGTTTTAGACTTTTTCTGTCTAACTTATTTCCCTTTGCATGATAATCTCAAGATAGCAAATCTTCCAAAACAGACATTTAAAAACATATTTCAGGCACATTTGAATAATCAGTTTAATTGCTCTCTCTGTCAGTGACCAGAAAGACAGTCAACAGATGATTTGTAAAGATTTCTGGGGTATCTCACTCATTCAGCAGCATTAGGCAAGGAATCTTTTGAGAGCTTCAATTTGTGTCAGTGACCACTTCCAAAAAACATTTTAAAAATACACGCACGCGCACACACACACACACACACACACACACACACACACGGTATGTTGGTGTGTGTGTACATGTGTATATTAGAATATCATCTCACATGAATATCATTAAACCATAAAAAATAATGAAATCTTGCCATTTGCAACAACATGGATGGACCTTTGATCTTATTATGCTAAATGAAATAAGTCAGAGAAAGATAAATACCATTTGATCTCACTTATATGTGGAATGCAGAAATAAAACCAAACAAACAAAAACAATTCATAGATACAGAGAACAAAATGGTGGTTGCCAGGGGCTCAGGATGGGGTTGGTAGGCAAAATGGGTGAAGGGAATCAAAAGATACAAACTTGTTTTTTTTTTAAATAAGGCATGGGGATATAATGTAGCATTGTGACTAAGGTTAAGAATGCTGCATTGCATATTTAAAAGATGCTAGGAGAGTAAATATTAAAAGTCATAACAAAAAATACATTTTGTAACTATGTATGGTGATGGATATTAACTAGACATATTGTTGTGATCATTTCACAATATATACAGATATAGAATCATTATTTTGTACACCTGAAACTAATATAGTGTTATATGTCAATTATAACTCAATGAAAAATAATTAGAATAAAATAAAATGTATGCCCTAATTCTAATTTACTGATAAAATACTCTTGCTACCATTTAGGACCTGTAGTTCTGTTAAAAAAAAAATCATTTATTCATGCCCTCTTACAATCCTTGAAGGGTATTTAAAATGTGCATTATGAGTAAGTTTTGAGTACATTCAAATATGAATAAGCTAGAGCTTCTTTATTAAAGCTCATCATGAAAAGGAGAAACGTTAGTGTAAATATATTCTTGTCCTTAAATTTCTTAGGCATGTTTCCTGAATATATAAATGTTGTTATCAGCTATTTCCTCAAAGTTCCCAAGGGTTGGTTTTCATTTGTTCACTACCAATAAAAACAGAAGAATATAATGATGTCATGAAAATCACATAGTGTTTTAGGAAAAATATACTGAATCACTGTTTATTCAGAAAAATAAGATAATATCCATAATTTGCTGAGCACTAATACTATATAAGTGGGTTAGATGTGTGCGTGGATTTACTCTACAAGAGCACCATGAAGTCAAAAATAATGATATTCTTTTTTTAAGAAATGAGGAAATTGGTCATCACAGGAGTTAAGTCACTTAAATAAATTAAATTTTTCAGGAAGGCTAACTCCAAAGTTCTAATTCCATGTACTGCTTCTGACAATGCACTGTATTTGGAGGAAGGAAAGTGTTCTGTTTGGAAAAATATAGTCTCTTGGGGGCCCATGATTATAGGCAAGACTGTACACTCCGTGAGGAGTGGGAGAGGGCCATAGAGAGAAAGGTGGGCATCCTACTAGCCAGGCTGTGATCTGGGCAGGTTCACAGTCCATGACCATCAGGTCAGACTACCTGCAAGGCCCTGTCTTTGGGGTGTCTAGGTTTGAAGGAGCAACTGGATGATGGTGTAGAAAGGTATGCATTGATTCTTCTACTCTTGGGACTTTGATATCTTTTTAAGAAACAGGATCCATAAAACCAAAGGGACACTTCAGGTGTCTGGGAAGTCCAAATTCTGCAAGAAGACACCAATCCTTTTCCCCTGACTTCTGTTTCCACCCTGCCATGGAAACTGTTGGACCACTTAAAAGAGGATACATTTACAGTAGGATACATTTCAAGACACTCTGTCAACCCCCAACTAACCACTGCAGGGAGATACAGTGGTGACCTGAAGTGATCAAACGGATCACTTGGTGTGAACAACACCTACAATAAATGGATCAGAACTGACATATGGAAAGGGATAAAAAGGATCCATCAACGGCTTGGGACCCAAGGATAACAGGCACACTGTCTATTGCAGCCCTGTCTGCTCTGCCAGACTAACATGTGTGAACACACTGACCACCCCCAGCATACCAGGACCCCAGCCAGCCGCAGTCTCCTGGGAAGGGAAGTGGGCTTCCCCGACATCACAGGATCATCTTCCGTCTTTCTTATTTAATTAATTTCTTAAAAATGATTCTTCTCAAGATAATTTCGAACATCTATATATGTAATCACTTTAGCCAATTATCAAGAAAGTATGTGCCATACACCAAAAAATAAAAATAAATAAATAAATAATTAATTAATTAATTAATTAATTAACACTCTGGTTAGCAGGTGGATTTTTCAGTTTAATTTTTAGGAAGTACTTAGGCTGCAGGGCAATCTGGTTGAAAGAAACAAAGAGCTCTGAAACGGCCTTAGTGTTGCGCTTTATAGAAGATAGAGGAAATGTTCATTGATCACACCAAAGAATAGCAGGAGATGGGCTCTTAGTGTTGGGGGACACAGGAGACGGTGACTAAACACCTTTCAATGTGTCTCGCCAACAATGCCCTTCTTGCACTTAATTGATAAATGTTTAGCACTTTAATAGCATTTAACCTATTTATAAGCAGTATGTGTTGTTGTTCCTCATCTGTCACAAGTTCTGGCTTTAATAAAAACAGTTTATTTTTCACAGACTTTTATTTAGTCAGAGTCAGGTATGTGTTGCTTTCATAAATTTCTAATTTGTTGTATATGCAAACACTGCGGTCACTATTTTGTTTTACAAAGAAATGCAGAATAAGTTTGAAATCCCATATCTAATCCAGCAAAAAGTCCTATTATCTCCAGCTATGAAATATTTTCCAGATCACAGCTCTTCTCACCATCCTTTAGTCCCTAGTCCAGGCCACAGTTCCACCTGTCCTTGACGAAAGCCAGCAATGTTGCGGCATTACTTGCCTCTTTCTTCCCCTTCTCCCCCAAAGAACAGCCAGAGAGATCTTTTAAAAACAGAAATTAAATCATGTTCCTCAGTACTCAGACCTCTCCAACGGTTTCCCATAACATATTACAGTCCAAACTTTAAATTTGAACTCTACTGTCTTCTGCATTTTGTCTCCTGCTTTCTTCTCTCTAGCTCAGTATGCTTGAGACATGCAGGAAGTTTTACATCTGCGGTCCTCTCTGCCTGCTGTAAAAGAACAGAGGCTTGGCTAACTCTTTCCCTTCATTTAAGTCTTTTCTCAACAGTCCTCTCAGAAGAGCAATCTTCAAGTGGCCTATCTGAAACATCTTCTCTTTATCCCTTTACCCTTATTTTATTTTTCTTTATATTTATCATTGCCCGATTTTTGTTTTGTTAATTATATACTATCTGTGCTTTTATGAAAAAAAAGGAAACACTTTCAGAGCTGTAACTCAATCTATTATTGTTGAATGCGTGAACAAACTAATTATAAAGTGAAATATTTGTTACCATTGCAATGAAGAGTTATGATCTGCCAGAATGCTATGTGTTTTGCTGGGTACAGATATTAAAGGTCAGTATGATAAAAGCTGAGATAATGATAAAGTTCACTTGATAAGGAGGGTCAGTCTACCTAGAGAAAGAATGGGAGCTTCATTGAAACCATAGTGATGGTGACAGAGTTGACACTGATCATGACAGCAGTTGTCATGTAGTGGACACTGTCTTGACTACATTAGCTTATTTGGCCTTTACAACAATTCCATGTAATACATAACATTATACCCATTTCACAGATGAAGAAACGGAACTTCAAGAGGTTAAATAATTTTTCAGTGTGGACTTTGTATTAGCTAGCTTGAACACTAAATCCCAGTCTGAATCCAAAGCCCATGCTTTTTATCTTTCAGCTGTGTTTTACTGGTTATAACTTCTCCTGGGATGATCTGGACATAAATATAAACAGAGCAGTATCCTGAGAAGAGTGTGCATTAGAGTTAGACAGACATACAGATTCTAAGTCAGCTCTACCACTTTCCACTAAGTAGACAGCATATATTCATAATTTATTTTCTGTGAGTCTCAATTTTCTCACATATAAAGCAGAGTGACTTGGCAATGTTTTGTGAATATTAAATTAAATAATCCATGTAAATCATTCAGTGCAATGCCCATAATATAGCGATCACTCCCTACAAGTTCTTTCACTCCCTTCAGCCCAGCCCTGGCACTATGAATCCAATTATGATGCAAATTCTCATTGGGCGCTTACTGAACATTTGTTAATGAAGTAGTTTTCTTCTCAAAGTCCATATTCCTATAGACAAGTACGGTTCTTCAGGAGTTGAAACATAATTACTTAAGACATATCTTTGTGAATTTAACACAAATAAAAACAAGTTTTTAATTTGGCTTAGTTCTTCAGAACTTAAAATTTTGTTCCAAAGACTACCTGAGCAATTACAGATTCTTCATTATTTAAAAAAAGGTTTGTACTCCTATGTTGTCTCCTACTAAATGGCAAATATAGAAGAAAGTGTGTCTATTTATATAGGGATATGTGTTAGTTTTATATCATACTTGAATTTTTTCTTTGTGGCAACCAGTTGTTTTCCCAGTACATCAGTCCCCGTCATATGTTAATTGAAACTCATCTGGCTCTCAGGAGAGGAAACCTTCAGTCTCCTTTGCTAATATCAGGTTTATTTTATTTTTTTTTTCTCTCTGTTTTGCTGCTGTGAGCATTTTCCCAGAAGAGCAGCATATGGTTTTTATTTCTCTTGGTATGATTCGTGTTGATCTATTTTTAATGTAGTCTTTTTTATTATTATCTCTTTGTACTTCTAGATTCAAAACATCAAGATTTTGCATGGTGAATTTTCTGTTTTTTACAATGCTAGTCTTATTTGTTATTTATACCTGTGCTCTAAAATATCGATACTTATTAGAAAACTGCTTTAGAAATATACACAAAGATTTCTACTATTCCTTCCCGTTCATTATGTGTCATTTCCCATTTTTATTTTTGCTTTTGGTAATATCAAAACTTATGATAAATTAAAAAATATCACTCATGCCACTTCCCTTCCATCTCTAAAGCACAGTGTCACATCAACTTATTTTTGCTCCATTAATTCAATTAAAATTTACCCGTTGTTAATCACAGATATTCTAGATTGAAAATAATATGTCATTACTTTGTTCATTTAATTATATATACCAGAGGTGCAAGATAGATAATATTTTAGGCTTGTGAGTCATACAGTATTTGCTATTACTACTCAACTCTGCCCTTGTAATATAAAGGCAGCTGTGGACAGTATAATCAATGAAAGAGAGTAGTGAAGTTCAATAAAACTTTATGAAAGGGCAACAAAATTTGAATTTCATATTATATTCATATGGATGTATTCCATTGACTTTTTTTCAATCATTTGAAGCTCTCAAATCACTATTAGTTTGCCAGCTCAAAATGAGTCAGTGAGCTGCATTTGGGCTGTAGAGCTTGTTGTGCTAACTGTTGATACAGGCTATCCTCTCTTTCAGAGGTTTAGCAATATCCTAATACTACATTCATGTGCAGAATTTATTTGTATTGGAACTGGTACTATATTTAGGGAAACCATAGATCAAAAAAGAAAGAGGAAGAATGTAAAGGATACAGCCAGTAAACTAATAAAGAAATTACAGAATTATTAGAGTGCTTTGAGGAAGAGATAAATAAACATAAATGTAAATAAAAATAAATATAATGATACCTATGGTCGTCTTATGTTCTTTTAAACAACATTAAAACAATCTATCTAAAATTTTACTCACAAATACAGTGAAATAATATAGAAAAATCTCTACTTCTAGTCCAAACAAACATATGGTGAATAACAAATAGTTTTAAATTTTAAAATATAGCTCGAATTTAAATTAAATCAGAACAATGCCCAGGAATGGTGAACGTGTGTTGAATTTGAAGTAGAATCATTAATTTGCAGATTAGAACTAGACATAAGCCTTTTAAGAACTGGAAGCCAGGACTGCAAAGCCCAGATGGTATAACCAGTGCAGACCACAAGAACTGAACTACTTGGATAAAACCTAAAGAAAACTTGTCTACAGACTAGGAATTGTCTAGTCCAGAAAATGTGAATAGAAACCCTCTCCTCAGGAGCTAAAAAGGACCTTGATGGGAATTTTCTATTGCCCCAGGATTTGTTACCTAAGAATAAAGTCTGCACTATGCTAATTTGGCCCATAGTTATAATATTCCATTCTCAGTATTCTCATTGTGAGTGAATAGAATGACCACATGTCCTTGTTAGTACAGGAAAATCCTGGGTTATGCCTGTTATAATATTCCCTGGTTTATGCTTGTTACAGTGTTCCCATTCATTTTTATAAATGTCCTGTTTGGATAATAAAACATATCATCTTATACATAGATCACAAGCTGAGAAATTTAGCAAAGTGATCAAGAACTGATGAAGACTTAGGGTTCTTAGCTGAAACAAATGAAAAACTTTCCTTTAGTAACTCAGGATAGAGAGGATTCACACACAGACACACATAGACACGCGTGCGCACACACACACACACACACACACACACACACACACCAATAAAATAACAAGATGAATTCATAATCAAAAATTACAAACACAGTATGAAATAATCCAAAATGAGGGAGAGTCAGCTACAAAAAGGAGAATTTGTAGTATAAGTAGAACTAATAAACTGAAAGATATATTTTAAAGTTCTCAAATAGATAAAGATAAAATAGAAACTTAAGCAAGAACACAATATGATGAAAAAATCAGGAAATATTAAGAATAGTTACATAAAACTTTTAGACCAAATATTTTAAAAAATATTAATAAGCTAAATTGATGAAAAAGTATAGATCACTCATGTGATGATACAGGTATTTACTAAACCAAATTATAAAAATTAAGAGATAGCTAAAAATGTAATTCAAAGAAATAAAAGAATATATGAATGAACTTATGGAACACTAAAAGTCCAGTAAAAAGTCCTTATATATTTGAATATATAACAATTAAGAATTTCTCAAAAGTGCAGAAATGTATGGCTCTTGATATAGAAGGAACACATTGAATCCTGAGATTGAAAAATAAAAATTTACACTAGACACCTCAGATGCATAATAACATCAAAGCAATAAACAGAGACGATTTTAAGGATTAGAAGACAAGATTAGTTCAGAGAAATAAAAATGATAAAATAGATGGAATATAGGCTTCTCTTCATTAATAATACATAGCAGGAGACTATCGATTGATCTTTAAAATATTAGACAAAGAAAATTGTCAATCTAGAATTTTACACTAAGCTCAATTATTAGTCAATAATGTAACCTCTAAAGGCATTTTAACACTAGCAAAGATTGAGAGAGTGAATTAATCCTAAACTGGCATTAAAAGAGCCAATGAATGATATCCTTAAGGAAAAACAGTATTTAACCAGAAGGAAAGAGTTCAATAAATTATAAAGTAACTGTTAACAAAGGTTAGTAAACATACTGCTAAATAGTATTTTTTCTTAACTTGCAATGCCTGTCTATTGGACTTGAACTACATTGAACTGATGTTTCAAATACCCTTCCTTTAAGTCATTGACGGTTATTAGCGATGTAGCCTAAATAGAGGTAATCATTGTACTCTTATGGCTGGCTTTTATATTTTGTTTTCTAACCATCGTTGTCCATATCACAGCCTTAAACACCTTTACAGACACACACACACACACACACACACACACACACACTGTCATAGTACTGTTAAAGGTTGTGTGGTACTAAGTGGTACTAAGTTGAGTAGCTGATTTAAATCCAGGTTTTGTAATATTTGTAAAAAGGCTCTTAACTGCTTTATGATGTCTAAGCTGATTTTGCAACCTCAAATGATTATCAATGACTGAGTCCGTGCCCTATTCTGTAATGTTACAACCTGTGACTAATGTAGATTGATCAACCACAGTCTTATATATTGAAAGTGGAAAGTGTAGATATATCTTACGTAACTTACCTCATAACAATACAGACATCATCGCCAATGTATCATTAGCATAATTATCTAGAAAGACACTAAAAACATTCTCTGATAATGGAAATTTTCTCTATCTGTACTGCCCATTATGATAACCACATGTGACTGTTGAGCGATTAAGTACTCGAAATGTAGTCACTGCAAATGAGATAATACATTTTTACTTTTATTTAATGTCAGTTTTTACACTTATATTTTAATGGCCACATGTAGCTGGTAGCTTTTGTATTGGATGGTACTGGTCTAGACCTACAGTTTACGAGTAGTAGGAATGTGGAGACTACTAGTCAGATAATTAGGGATAATTAGACATTATGGTAAGATAGGCATCCTAACTTAATGTCAGTATCCTCCGATAGCTAGTTAAGGTTTCTCCATTTTCACATAGCTTTATTCTGTTTGTTTACACAGTTATCACTGTGTGAAAATATTTGTAATAACTTTCTCCCGCTTAAAGTACAAGATACACATTTGTAGAGCATATTTTGAGTCCAAGATCATATTAAGTGCTAGCTAACACTGGACAATTCATTTGTGTAAGTTTCAGTTTTCTCATTTTGATGGTGATGATGGTGATGATGATATGAATCCGTTGCTCTCCTTACAGATTTAGAGCACAGAAATTGTTGGGAAAATTGGAGAAATTATATGTGTAAATGACACATCATGGTGATTTGTTGGTATAGATGTAAATACATTGGTGTCAAAAGGGTTATGCTTAAATTATTATGCAAGCACCTATTTTTATGGAAGTATTGCTTGATACCATAAAATGACAAAAAAACAAACAATGAATAATAAGCAAATACAACAGCAACAACTAGCATTCAGATACAATTTACTGTCATATTAAGAAATTAGGTCTTAGTATGCTGATAATATTTTTCTAAGTTGTATATGATTTGAGTATGGTGACTATGTTTGTAGGAGTGAAGAACACAGTAGAACACAGTCTTAGAAAATATTGGAAGTCAAACTAGGTATAATTATGGTATCTAACTATTAATTGGGTAATTTCTAGATAGTTTATCCATGGAAATAAAACTAAAAGTTATATATTTACAACCAATAATTAAAAGAATAATTTTAACAAGTTTATACTCTGATGGGTTAATCAAATATTTCTGTATTCCTTCTTGGATTTGTATCATAAACTGGATTGAAATAATTACTGTTACTTGGAGGGAATTAAAATTAGACATTATGTTTTTATATATCATTTTCACCCACATATTTCATATCTCTTCCTGATGTTTTCTCCATGTATTTTCCCCTTTAATTAATTTAGTTGTGATCAACGGTACAAGTCTTGAATCTCTAAGGACTTGGTAAGAGTAAATAAATAGTTATTAATCTTAAACTAAGAAATGTTTTAAAAAGTATTTGAAAATTATGCACAGTTACTGACTTCTGAAAGGGTGTTTCCCACTGGGTGAAGCAGAAAAATGGTGCACTGGGATTTGTTCTACCTATATATTTCAAACTAAAATGCACATTTTATGACAGAACTCCTCAAGTAAGTGGTATATTTACTAGAGAATGGCTACTTAAATCTATACTATTCTATTTAATCAAGAAACAGACAACTCATTTTCATTCAACCCTTATTGGCAGAAAGCAAAATAAATGGCTTACTATTTTAATAATTATTTCAATTGGATGATAAATTCTCCTTTGGTGGGCCCTACATAATGCTTTAAAACTGCCTAAATCTCTATGGTGGGTATTTGGAAATTATAGAGGTGTTTTGAGTCTAGGGTTTAGCCTGCATTATATCTAGTGGAAAAAACAAAAGTTATAAAAAATAGAATAGCTCATTTAAAGGATGGAAGGAATTAAAATGTTAATTTTTTAAAAGGCATTTTCCACTTGGCCCTAAATTGTCTACTTTCTATTCTCAAATGCCAATATAATTTTACCTTTTTTTCCTCCACCTTTTTGTATGCGTGCTCCCAGAGTAATAGACAGGTTTATCAGTGTAGGAAAGGGAATCCCTGGGCTGGTGGGGCTGCTTAAACTTGGGCACTGGGTCCTGGGTAAATTAATCTTCTGCATTATGAGTGCCAGAACAAGTATATTAAAGAAATGTGAGGAACATTTTTAGGTTACTAGATGACTCGTCTGACCACTGATATTAAAATTTCAATTTCATATATCGCACTGGAGACGTATCCCCTCTTCTCTTTAAATATATATAATATACATGATATGTGTATATAACATTACATATCATGTATATTATATATACAGAGGGTACCAAAAATGTATACACATTTTAAGAAAGGAAAAAAAAACTGTGTTAATTTTAATACTCAATGTGCTTGTATACCGATAACAAAAGATGAAGACAAGTCACATTTGACTTCTGTGATTACAAAAGGTGCTCAAAGTGGTTACCATCAGCGTCCTGACATTTCTGATTACAGTGCATTACTGCTTGAGCATAGATAACATCTCTGAAAATGTGTATACATTTTTTGGCACCTCGATATGTGTGTGTGTGTGTGTGTGTGTGTGTGTGTGTATCCATATAAAATATATCACTATAAAAAGTGATATATAAAGTATGTCACCATGAAAGTGATGCCATTTCAGCCATTATTAGGCCTGTGATAAAAGTATATTGGTGTGATATCACAGTTCCAGAAGTTTTGAGAATCATTATGACTGTTCATAAATATTGCCCCCCTTCTTCCAAGCGCAAGGAAGAATTGCACTTCTTCACCTCTTTTCAAATTAAGCAAAGCCTTGTGATCTAAGCCACTTCCGTACTGAATCTTCAATAATCAGAGAGTGATATGCCATATTTCCTTTTCCTGCCACACAGATTGTGGGAAAAACATTAAAAAAAAAAAGAAAAAAAAAGTCTGTAGGGGTTTCCAAGTTACTGTGTAAACATGACACACTTCTGCTTGCCCAAAATGGTTTATGTACTTTGAAAGAAATAAAATTTTAAGCGACAAAGACTTGTGATTATTTTTTTATTATTAATCATAGCAAAATCTATTCTGACTTATACATTGGTTGTGTCTTAACAATTCTCACATTCTAGTACCTAAGGGTTTGGTCTGTAACAGTACTTTCTGAATTGATGTTAACTTGTAGTGATTCAACTGATGTACATGTTGTTTAATAACAGTTACCAAATGATATATAAGGTAAATATCTATATATTTGAGAAATATTTTAATTATATCTAAAATTTGAAGATTTTTCAAGTGAATTAAATAAGAGGAGGCAGTTAACTGAATTGCTGTTTTGAAAAGAGCCCTAGCCTAGAAGCTGGAAAACTTGGATTTTAGTCCTAGTTTTTTTAAATTACTGGCTTCAGTACCTTGGATGAGTTATTTAAAATCCAAGTTTTTGTTTGTTTGTTTGTTTTGTTTTTGATTTTTTCCCCTTCCATATTCTAGATGAGAAAAATATAAAACCTGCCTACATCACAAACTTGTTTAAAAAAATGAGATATGTTAAGAGTTTTTTGAAAACTGAAAGAAGTGGTATAATTTTTAGGTAAACTGTAGTTCTAGAGATTTCCTAACTACATAAATATTTTTTTAGCAATGGGATGACACGAACTTTTAATAAATAAAAAGATTATTGGACTTTCTATCCAATGCAATAAGCTAAGACAAAATATAAAATATGTGTAGATAGTAGAGAAAGAAATAAATCTTTCTATGTAGTGTGATTTCCTTCCTGCAATGGCCAAGAAAGTAACCTAAAACTTTTTAAGAAACAATAACAAGAAAATGACAGGCCTGGTAGTACATACACTCTCAGCTACAAACACATATGTTATCTCCTCTCTGAAGTGATTCTCTTTTTTGGAACAGCATTCTTTTTTTTTTCCTCTCTTTTTGGTATTGGTTGAAACTGAACTGACTGGGTGGTGAGCACACAATGTGATATGTAGATGATACATTACAGAATTGTAAACTTGAATCCTATGCAATTTTACTAACCAGTGTCGCCCTAAAAACTTTCATTAAAAAGAAATAAATAAATAAAAACAAAAAACAAAAAGAAACAAAAAAAAACAACTGAACACAAACATTTAAACATAATTTTCCAAACATTTTTTGGGGAAAAAAAAGGAATGACAATAACTTGGGTTATTGCAAAAGAAAAAATATACATGAGGCATAGATTTATTTTTATGTTGTGACTGGTTATAGCTTATAGCAACATAAGAAAAAAATATAAAAATTCACAAAATCTCTGTGACTACAATTAAGAAATATGTAGTATTAATATCAAGAGCAGTATAATATATTGAGATATGTATTAAGCTATAACAAATGATATGTATTATGATATATACTAATATATATTGAGATATTTTAATGGTGAAATATATTTGACATTTTTGAATAATAAAATTCAATACTGGAAAGACTTTACAGTTATATTATTAATTTAAAAATTTAATGTAATGCAATAATGCTAGCATCATTTTAGCTTTCAAAGTAAAACTGAAAGATTTTTTAAAAAATAAGTATGCCAAGAATCATTTTATTAACGTATTGCCAGCTCTAAAACAATAAAGAACATATTATTAGTAAAAAAAAAAAGTTCAGACAGAAGAATGATTAAAAAAATAATTTCAAAAAGTATGAAATTCCTGAATGTTAAACTCCTCAACTTAATAATTTGTAGGGAAAAAAAAGACATATCTCTATTTTGTACCATAAACTATGATTAAAATGCTAAATGGAAATTGAATCAATACAACTTGTAGAAGAAAATGTATAGTTGAATATTTACATAGTCTTAAATTGGTAAAGGAATTTATAAATTGGATTCCAAAGGACAGGAGATTTATGAATATAGTCACATAAAATTTTCCACATCCTGCATGGATGTGAAAGGACGTACATAATCGAATTTGAAAAAGAAAAATGAAATTACAAGGTATATATGCATAAAAAAATAAGTTGTTACCTTGAAGATATAAACATATTTTGCAACTCAATAGAAACGATGGTGAAAGCTCTTTATAAAACTGTGTAAAGGATTTCATTCTTTTTATGGCCAAGTAATACTCCATTGTATAAAGGTACTGCAGGTTCTTTATCTAGTCATCTATCAATGGGCATTTCTGTTGTTTCCATAGCTTGACTATTGTGAATAGCAATGCAATAAACATAGGGGTGATATATATATTTTTTAATTAGTGTTTTGGATTTCTTTGGATAGATACCACTGGACTTATCAAGGGAATCACTTCATAGACTGTGTAGATTCATGAGCAATACAGTGTACAACTGAAGCTGAAGTAGAATCATATTTTATGTCACCTATAATTAAATATATGCAATCATATATATGTATATATACACACATATATATATATATTCATGGGAAATGGAGTACAGCATAAGGAAGATAGTCAATGGTATTGTAACAGTTATATAAGATGTCAGAGGGGCAGTAGCTTGGGGGAGGGAGGTTTCCACTTTGTGAGGGGTATAAGTGTCTATTATGTTTCTTTGTACACCTGAAACAAACAAACAAATAAATAAATAAATAAAAGCGGGTTAAAGGACAGAAACTGGGAATTCATAGACGAAGACTTAGAAATGATGTATAAACTAGTGTAAGAATATTCACCCACAGAAGAATGTGAATTAAAATAGCTTTATATTTACCATGGCAAAAAAGACTAAATAATTCCAAGAACCAGGTCAATGAAGATGCAGAGAAATGTTTACTTTCACACATTGCTGATGGGTATATATATTGGTATATTTTTGGGGAAAGTGCGTTTTTCATTATATATCAAAAGGCATAAAATATAAATCAGAGTGTACAAAAATGTGTATTAAAAATTTCTGCAAGTTGTTTATAGCAGCATAAAAATGATGGTTAATAAGTTCTGACCACTTGTGATATGCCGTAAATTAATTTAATCTCTCACACAACACTGTGAACAGGTACTATTATTATTTCTAGTTTTTAAAATGAGAATACTGAGGGCCAGAGAGGTCATAAAACGTGTTAAAGTTTCAGCATTGTTTATAATAACAAAATAAAATATTAAATAAGTCCTAACTAATAATAGTGGATTGATTTATTATGCTTCTGCAATACATAGAAAGGTATTCATGTAGCCATTAAAATTGTAGAATAGTTAATGACATGGAAAAATGTTCATGGTATATTGTTAAGTGAAACATGCTAGCTTCCCAGTAGTATAAACTTTATGATCCCATTAAAAAAAGGAAACACAAGATTTATACATATGCTTAGTATAAATAGTACAACCAAATGCCAACAGTTATTACTTCTGGGTGTTGTGACTGTGCGTCAGTTTTTATTTTAATATTATGACTTCTCTTTGTTTTCAAATTTTCTACAGTGAACATTAATCTTTTATAATGAAAACCATTTTTAAATTAAGGTATATTTTTGATAATTTGTATACAAGAATGGGGAGGGTCCGGGCATTTTAATTGTCACTACACATGTAGCTCAATACAATAGAATAGAAGCAAAATAAAGAGGGACTTCTGAAAGTCTAAGTGTAGGCTATATTTAATTATCACTTCTGAATTCTGCAGTAACAGAAAATGTTTTCCCTTAACCTCTGGCATACAGGTTTAATGATGCTGAAAATAGATTTATTGATAAAAAAGGTGGAATTTTGACAGCACTAGCTTTTGGAGATTTCCACTGCACCTCACTCCTCTTCCCTAATCCCATTGTGTATGCTTGCTTTGGATATTGCTCCATCATAAGTCTTCAGAATTCTTAACATGTCTCAGAGACCATTTGTAAGTGGACAATTGGTACTTGAAATAATCTCAGACTGGCACCTACTACATTCAAACAATGTGCTAAGTTGTATACATAGACACCCTTCGGTTCTTAGAGAGCTCAAGTGGAGAGAAATAATGTAAGCTTATGGAAGGTTAGTTAACAATAACTTTGTGTAAAAATAAATGCAAATAGAGGAAGCATCAGGGATAGTGATTTTCAGTGACCTAGCTAATCATTACTTATTTTAGAATGTAGAGTAGCCTCTATGAATTAGTGTGCTTTCATAGGACTTCATTATTTAAGAGGCATTTTAAGTAACTCCAAAATGCTGCACAAGTTTTGAGCAGATGAAGGGAAGAGTCAAGGGAAGCCACAGTGTAGGGGAACGTGCATTAGGCCGAAAGGCAGGAAATGAGAGTGCACGTTTTTGTTCTGTTGCTGCTGAGATAAATACAATCAAATAAATATATATATTTTTTGTGTGTGGTTCATTTTCTTTCTTAATAAAACTAGGAAACTATATGTACCTACCTCACAAGATTGTTGGAGTGCAGTGAATGAGAAGAGAAATAGGAATGGAAACACAAAAGTAGTTTGGGATCAAAGCATGTAGGTCATAACGCATTGAGAATATGGATTATATTTAACCAGGAGAAGGGCGCTCTTTGGTAGAATTTTAATGTCAGTTTTCTATGGAAATGACAGGTGGCAGACTTGTCTTCATGACACAAATAGTTATCAAGTACAAACTATGCATTAAGTACTGGGTTAGGTGATGCTGAGGAGGATGAAAGATGAATTAGACATTATTCTGCTCTTGAGTAGCTCCTACTCTAGTGGAATAAAGACAATTATGTTTAGGTATGTTCACGGTGTGTAGACATGCAAAGGCAACTGTTTCCTTTGCCCTCGGACATAAAGACAGTTTCCCCTCCAACTGAGTTCTAATACATAAGCGGTACTCAACTAGATGGCAAAAGTGAGGAGTAAAGTTCTCATCTGATGAGCAAGAAAGAACATGATGTTTTGGAGTCACATGGGCCACCAAAAGTGACAAAGTGCTAGGTGTCGCTTACGTAGCCTGAACTATGTCTTTGTTCCACTGTGCTAGTGACAAGAGAGGGGTAAAGACATTAACTTTTCAGTGTACATTTCTAAAGACCATAGTATTATGCAACAGTTGCTAAGTGTGGAAGGGATTGGCTTAAAGCCACACTGACACTTAGCACTTAGCTGGAGATAATTTACTTCTGGAAATCAACACATACAGATACTCCTGTTCCCATCGGTCTTTAAAGACTACCTCCAACAAATCACATTATGTGACAGATGTTAATTTATTTATCTGCCTCTACTCTATAGGGTGAATGTTCCTTGTAGGCAGGGGGACCTTTATCTGTAATCCCACAGTAGCACGTAGGATCACAGGATGTGGAAAACAGAGGAATTTGAGAGTCTCTTTCCCCCTTGATAATACATCAGTTTTTTTGTTTTTTGTTTTTATATTTTATTTTATTAGTTTCAGGTGCACAAGACAAAGCAAAACTTAGACGTTTCTCATTTATATCCCTCACACTGTGTGAACCCCCCTCCACCCATCCACTATCCCTCTGTACGTTCCCCAAATTAATTTTCAAACCCCCATGACCATCTTGTGGTTACCAACTATTTTCTAAACCTCTCACCTTCCCCTTATCCCCACCCCCCGCCCCTCTAGCAACCCTCAGTTTTTCCTACATGTTTCCAAAACTGTCTCTGATTAGTTCATTCACTTATTCTTTTCTTTAGATTCCGCATATAAGTGAGATCATATGGTATTTGTCTTTCTCTGTCTGACTTATTTCACTTAACATAATGTTCTCTAGGTCCATCCATGTTGTTGCAAATGGTAAGATTTCTTTCTTCTTTATGGCTGCGTAGTTTATAATCATGTTTTCTTTGTGACTCCAGTACCTAACCCAGTGCCTGGCACATTACATTGTATGTTACCAATAAATATCAAGATGAAGAAATAAATGGAAATTTGTCACATCAGCATAGTTATTAAATGGCAGGAGATGGCACTCACTGACATAGCTTTTGATCTAGCAGGGGAAAGCAAAATATACATGTGGTCAAAAATTACCTGTGGATAGTTTATGTTTAATACACTATGTAGTTAGATTTAGAGGAATATAGTGCAAGCCAGACAGGTAAGTACAAAAAAGTGATCAAAATGAGTCACTGAGGCTATATTACCCAATGCAATATACAGATTTAATGCAATCTCCATCAAAATCCCAATGACATTTTTTAAAAAAATAGAACAACAACAAAAAAATCATCAGATTTGTATGGAACCAAAAAAGACCCCAAATAGCCAAAGCAATCCTAAGAAGAAAGAATAATGCTGGAGATATCATACTCCCTGACTTCAGCTTGTACTACAGGGCAACAATAATAAAAACAGCATGGTATTGGCAGAAAAACAAACACAGACCAATGGAATAGAGTTGAGAACCCAGAAATAAGCCCACATAAATATGGACAGATAAGTTTCGACAAAGAAGCCAAAAACATACAATGGAGAAAAGACAGCCTCTTAAATAAATGGTGCTGGGAGAATTGGAAAGCCAGGTGCAAAAGAATGAAACTAGACTGCTGTCACCATGTACCAAAATTAACTCAAAGTGGATCAAAGATGTAAACGTAAGACCTGGAACAATAAACTACATAGAAGAAAACATAGGTACTAAACTTACGGACCTTGGGTTCAAAGAGGATTTTATGAATTTGACTTCAAAGGCAAGGGAAGTAAAAGCTCAAATAAATGAATGGGACTATATCAAACTAAAAAAACTTCTGCACAGCAAAAGAAACAGTCGACAAAATAAAGAGGCAACCAACTGAATGGGAGGAGATTTTTTTGCAAATAAAACCTCCAATAAGGGGCTAATATCCAAAATATATAAGGAACTCATACAACTCAACAACACAAAAAACAAACAATCCAATTAAAAAATGGGCAGGGGACCTGAATAAACATTTCTCCAAAGAGGACATACAGATGGCCAATAGACATATGAAAAAATGTTCATCACTAATTATCAGAAAAATGCAAATAAAAAAAAATGAGCCATTGAAATGAAAAGTCAAAACAAATCTCCAACTGTGCATCAAAACATGTTTCAAGCTGTACATTATGGGTAGGATATGTGACAGAAAAGGATATTGACAAGGGGACAAAATATGCCTCCAAATTGTTGAACATATTAAAAACATGTGATTCGACTTGCCAACAGTGTTATCCAAACTAAATATGAACATCGCAGTGTCAAATTTGAATTTAATTTCTTCCATATGGGTAACACATTCCCAATCCTGCTCTCGTTTGAACTTTTACCAAAAGACTGAATTAAGAATAAGGCATTATTCTGTAATACATATCTATATATCACATTGTGTGTTCACCACGCAGAGTCAGTTCTCCTTCCACTTGAAATCTATGTATTAGCTTGGTGCAAAAGTAATTGTGGTGTAAAAGGTTAACAGTTGCAAAAACCGCTATTATTTGTGCA
The DNA here is from genome assembly GCF_036562045.2 of Rhinolophus sinicus. Lineage (NCBI taxonomy): Eukaryota > Metazoa > Chordata > Mammalia > Chiroptera > Rhinolophidae > Rhinolophus > Rhinolophus sinicus. Next base: position 113,532,243 of record NC_133756.1, read on the forward strand.
TCAACTTAATAATTTTACTAATCATTGTCACCCCAATAAATTTTAATGAAAAATGAAAAAAACAGGGTGATATTAGTCCTATTACACAAAAGAGAAAACTGAGGCACCAAGGGGTTACATTGCTCTTGGTTTTGAGGTGTCCAGCTCATGGCCCGTCTTTTTTTTATGTATGGAGTCAACTTGTTTATTATTTATTTATTTATTTTTAAAGGACTATGTTGGCTCTCAGAAGACTCAGCTCCAAGCTCAGTCTCTTTCCCCTGTGTCCCTGCCTCCAGCTGTTCTGCCTCACTCGGATAGCTGTAGATCTCTTGACAGGAGGCATCTACAGTAAGTGTAGCCTCTCTGTGGGGTTAACTATTCAAAGTGTCATTTCTGTATTTATTCTGGGGTTTGGGAAGGCTCAAAGGGAACCCCTCCTCATTCCACTCTAAAGAAGTCTCAGAGTCAGCACTTCAGGACACATAATACAATATTTTAATGGAGAGGGGCCCAGAGACCATTATCCAGAAGTTACTAAATGTCAGGGCCATGGAGGCAGGCTTTATGGATTTCTTTAAAGAGCTTCATTAACTTGACTAATTGGAAAGCGGAGATTTGCAGACTCGTGTGCTTGTAGGGGTGAGAAGACAAAGTCAATAGGATGTGTGTGCAGGACACTTGGGACTGTGATAAGCCACTAGCCGTTCCTGGCAGATGGACAATGCATTTGCATTCGGTCTGTTATAAAAGCAGGGTGATCACTGAAGCAGCAGCTGGTAGCGGTAAGAGCTGCTGATTCGGAGTCACCCTAAACCGCATAAGAATTCTGACTTTACCAGTTATTGACCTTGAGAATATAAAGCAACTACTTACATTCTGAGTTTAATTTTTACCTCTGTGAAATAGGAAGTATTCTACCTTTATGTGGCATTTGTGATAATTCATAGCAGTGGACTCCGGGTAGAGACAATAGAGTGATAACACATACAGCTTTATTCCCTAAATGAAAATAAACAATGTTTTACGTAGCATGAACCCACAGAGGAAAAGAGAAAGGAGAGGAGATAAAGGCAATATTGGGATCTCTGAAATTGATAGACAACTGATAAGTGAGCATATGCAAGGAAGCTGATCCTAAATAGTAGTGAGGAAAACTGAAAAAACATTAGGTATATAATGCATACTGAACATTCCCCCTCCCCCCAAAGAAAGGGCAGGGATTCAGTTTCAGGTACTTCTGGGAATGGGGATAAAGGTGAAAAACAAAATGAGGATTGCTTGAGAGTCTGTGAAGGAAACAGTTAAACTCCCACATAGTCTCTCCCACTATGTTCTCCAACTATTGGAAGAGTAAAAAGAGTAAAATAGTTTCTGGTAAGAAGGCACCAGGTATAGTTGTTGGAGCAATATTATACTGAAAATAGAGAAGCCGAGTGTGTGTTTACATGCTGAATGCTGAGACCTACAGAACTCTCCACTCATGTTTCTGCCAGACAGTCTCCAGACAAAAGTTTGGAAATTCCCTCTCACAGGAAACTGACTAACCCAAGAGGAAAGGTGTAAAGTAAGCAAAGCAGCCAGATAACCCTATAATTATACCCATAGTCTACAAAGCATACACATTGGCTCAAACTTTCAAATAGATTTTTAGTTCCAAACTCATATATGTAAGCAGATAACTAAAAGTCACAGACAACTGAAAAATACTTCTAATATGAAAGATAAGTAACAAACCAGCAGCAAAACGCAATTCTGAATAAACTAAAATTATAAAAAGAAACTTAAAAAAAATTGACAGCCTCAGAGGACTAAGATATTTGTTCTATTATACAAGAATAGGATGCTATAATAAGGTAAATTTATAAAACAAAGAACTCTTAGTAATTATATGTATTTATTTTATATTTATATGTTAATGTATAATTTTATGTTTTATATAATAACACATATATGGATATATATATGTAATAAGAATCAAAAATCAGTAAGATGATTCAAATATAAAGTTGAAGAAATATTTCTGAAAGTAGACCAAAAATTATAAAGAGAAAGAAAATAAGAGTGGAACTGTATGAGAATTGGAAGATAATTATGAGAGGTCCAACATGAAAATAATAGGAGTTTTAGAACCACCGCTACAGCAGCAACAACAGCAACAACAGCAACAACAACAAAAAAACATTTTAAAAAAATGGGAGAATACATTTTTAATAGGATATTTCAAGAAATTTTCATGTCAGGAAAAACATTTGCTTCTTCATTGGTACGGTTCACTAAATGGACTGCAAAAGACATGAAAATAGATCCACATACAATGAGTATCACATCATCGTTTCCCTCTTCTTGTCCAAGCTGCATTATATAATGACTAGGGTACAGCAAGAGCCTAATAAGTCTTTCTGTTCTTGGCCATCTTTAGTCATATCCGCATAAAACAAAGCAGCAGTTTTTAACTTGAGATTCCTTCCCCCCAGGCTTCCCATCACACTTAGGACGTTTGAAGTTCTCTCTCTGACTTACAAGTCTCCCTGTGATCAGGCCCCTAATTAACTGTCCCATCTCCTTGCCTTCCATATTCTCCTTTCAGCCTGGCTTCCTTGCTGATGCCTGGGGATACCAAACTCGGGACCTCGCCATTGGCTTTTTCCATTGGCCTGGAATGACGTTTTTCTTCTGTATATTTACATCTCTTCTTCTATAATTTTATTCAGGTTTCCATGCAATGCAATCTCTTCAGACTTCCACTGACATTATAGTCTATATTTTACTCCCATTACTCTCTCTTCTTTTATTTGTTATTACTTTTCCTCAAAGCACTTATTATTAAATGAATAAATAAATATTTTCTTATTTGCTTCACTATAAAATTAAGCTTCATGCTGGCAAAAACATTGTTTAGTTTATTGCTGCAACAAACAGCGAGAACTGTGCTTGGCAAAAAGTAGTCACTTAATACCTTTCTATTGGATTCAATAAAGTTGTAGATATTTTCCATCTGCTTTCATCTATACCTAGAACTTTGTCTTCCCTAAATTCCATTTTTTTTAAAAAAAACTTGGCCAAACCAGAGGTTTTTATGATTTTTACAATAGGCTCCTAGAAGGGAGTCCAGTAGCTTCTACTTAGATCTACCACAAGTGGGAGGGAGAGCTAAAGCAGATGACCCTGACGAAGGAGCGTGGAAGAGAATGGTCTCAGAAAGTCTCTTAGCTATTTCCGTACAGGGCTGTAGGAAAATGGGGGAATCACGGAGGGAAACAACTGCGTGGTGTCCTTGGGAGACGTAAATCCTGGCTTGCTTTGTGAAAATCCCCATCTTCAAACAGCTCAGAATTATTTGACCTCCCTATCTTCTGGACTTGGACAGCAAAAATGTTAGCAGTAGGCAGTGTTCTAGAAGGTATAAGATGCCAAGAACCTACATTCAACTCTGAGGGGAGGGGAAAGAACACCAGTATGTCCTGTGGTCGAACTTATTTCTAGCCCAGTAGAATGAGGATTCAGAAAATAGTGAGTTAATTAATTAATTTTGACATGGAGGAATTCTATGAATAAACTTGTGACTTTCTTAGTCGTATCTAGGTAGTAAAGCTCATACTTTCTATACATGGAACGTTTTACCCATTTAATGTCACAGAAATAAAAACAATTTCAGTTCCACCAGGAATTTTGACTGCCACATTCAAAATTCAAAACAATAAGTGTAAACTAAGTATGAAAATCCAGATACTTAGGGGCATAATCAAATACAAGGCATAATCACCATGGGACTACAACCTGCACATATATTGGAAAGTATACTGCAATTCCTCTATTCTAAGGCATGATTGCATGTGAGATGGACAGTTAATTTAATAACTTGACATTGGAGGAAAACAACTCTAATTGTTACTGTAATTATTTTAGCCGAGCATAGTAGTTCTAAAGTGTATTGTGTCTTAAATTTGAGTTTGATAAACTGTGTCTTAGAGTGAAGGAAATGTAAGTGTTGACAACATGAGGAGTGATTAATGAGAGCCAGTTGAGTGGAGAGATACTAAATGATTGATGAAATGAGAAATGGTAGTAATGGGAAAAGTGAGTGTATTCTAGGGTGAATGAAGAGACCACTCTATAAGCAAAGACAGGCTCCCTGGGTAGAAACTGCACGATGATGTACGTGTCTGTGACTATGGCCAGGGAAATAAACTTCACCAACATTCAGGCCTTTATCTCTCGTAGCTGGATATACTAATATAAGTTTAATTTTCCTTTAGCCCTTTCTTTAAATGAAGTGATCACAAATAGGCCTCATTCTACAGACGGAAGTACTTTCTTTGGTACCCAAAGAATCTTTGAAATAATAGAATTAGTTGTTAACCTTTAAGAATTCAAAAGAAAAAAAAAATGATGACAACAACAATAACCACAACAAAACCAGGAGATATTGCACAAAAAATCCCAGATCTGACTTCTGGCAACAGTAGGTGATTGTTGTTACCTGGCCATAGTCAGTGAATGTGAGTAGCTGAGCCAGTTCAGTCTGGCCATGTGCTGTCTTGTTAACCACAGTGACAACTCCCCTGCTTCTCTCCTTTAGGTTTCCCACCTGTCCCCTGTAGGTATGTTTATTTGCTCCCTAAACTCTAAATGAAGTTTTCGTTATCCTCCTCCTCTACTTGAGTTTGGATGCTATCTGAGTTGTTACACTGGCTTTAGCACTTATGTGTGTCTCTGGTCAAGTTACTTCATCTCCCTTTGCTTTGGTTTCCTCCTCTATAAAATAGAATTATAAGCAGTGCCTACCTCAAAGCATTATATGAAGATTAAGTTATTTATTTCTGGCAGAACATCTGGAACTGTTACTGGCAATTGGGAACAATGCTCTTATCATGGTCATCATCATCCTTCAGAATCTAGTTAGAGCATTGCTTTCTAAGCAAAACCTTTCTGACCTTCACACCCCAACATGGTTCATCCTCGTTTTCCCAACATTATAGCCAGCACACATCTTTGCAAGCCCTGAAAACCTGGTATTAAAAATATTAGCATATATCTCACTCCTTATCAAATTACCGTCTCATTGATGGCAAGCGCCATGTTTATTCATCTGCATTTCCAGAGCCTAACATAGTAAATGTTATACCTTAAGAAATGCATGCTTAATGGATTTTTTATTCAATTATTTTTACTTGATGTTTGATATTGAATATTACACATCTTAGAGCATGAATGTGACTCAAGATCAAATGGCAGGGACAAAATCAATCACTATGTATTATTATCTATATTAATAGCAATACATATATTATCTCCATGCTCACCTATTATTTTCCCCCCAATCATTTTTTTTTTCAAGGACAAAAATGAAATCTGAGCTATGTGTTTCAATCTTTTCAAGTGTTTGCAATCAAGTCTACACATGTCTTCATGCCTACTGTCTATATCACAGGCTCTGGCATGCAGGAGGCACCTTCTAAAAGTTGTTGAAAGGATGAATAACTGAATGGATAAATATATGAGTGAATGCTATGTTATAGCTGGAGATTGACTCCTATGAACAACAACAGAAACTTAGTTCTCTATTGAAGATCCCTGGAGCAATCCTTACATCCTCTGTATCCCCCATAACCATGTCAGGGTACTGCATTTTCAGAGATGCAGGCGAGCTGGCAGTGCTTCCTTTACCCTGTTAGGTGCTTATACATAACCGGGAGAGGCAATAAAGAGCTAGGAAGACATTTAAAGTAACTTCTGGGCAAGGGATAAAAATACAGTTCAAAGTGACTTTGACCCACAATAACACAGTTATGCATTGAACTAGAACATAGAAATAGTTCTTACTGAATGTGAAAGCAAAGTAACCTTTTACTCCCCTAATGAAAATGTGGTAAGGAGGCAGAAATTCAAAATAGTTTTTTAGACAACTAACCTGAGAGGCTTCCATAGATGCAATGCATTTTATATAAAATCGTATATTGTATTTCAAATGCAGTTAGCAATTAGTCTTACTCGTACGTGTTCATTAATTTGATCTTCAAGACAACTGTGGGAGGTGGAATGGTATGAAACTACATTTTCTGATGAGATAACTAAGGTTTAGGAGTTTAAATCCCAATTAAATACATATCGGAAAGAATTCTGTGAAGAATGTGTATTCATCTCATATTAAATGTGGTTAACTGCCTTTTCACCAGCTGCCCTCTTATTAATGCCCAGTGTTTCATTTACTGGGTTTATCCGGTAGAGCATTCTACATATAACTTTCAAGGAGTTGGACCTTCCCAACTATATCTAATTCCTATAATCATAACTTTAAAATTCTCTGACATGTAATGCAAGGTATAATTTCAGGTTCTCAGATTCTCACTCCGGCTTTTCATCTGTAGGCTGTGGAATAACCTTCACAAGCAGCTCTGCCATTAACATTTATGGTAACCTTCATCGGTTCCTCTTTCAAAGACAGATTGCTTTTCATTTCACCTACGTCTGTCTTGATTTGAATACACTTTGTTGGTACTTACTTTACACCCTTTGGAAATTCATTTTTTGAAGACATTTATTGCAACTTTGAAGAAACAAGGAAATATCCCCAACAGGGATGTCTGGCACAAATCATCACCTCTCCCTCAAAGGCTCATGTCTACTTACATTACCATAATCAGAGCACTGTTTCTGTATCCCAAGGTTTTCCATGATGTGCTAGCATCGATACATTTGTCAAGTGTTAGAACCACAACAGCATCACACAATACTCCTCCATGAGCATGCCCATGTCTGTTATAACCACTTATTCAATGTATTGTAAGCCCCTCGATTACAGACGCCATGGCTGCTTTGATCACCACTGTCCCTCCCAGTGCCCAGATACTGATACATAGCAAAACCTCAATTAATATATCGTATCTGGGTGACAGTGTTTCAATCCTCCATGCGAGATACACACTTCACATTTATTTATAAAGCGCACTGGAAGTCCTCCAGTCTAGAAACTTGTACCTTCAATGGATTTCCATTGTATTCTGCATGCCGCCTTCTTTCCGAGATCTCTAATGAAAAATGTTAAACATACAGAAAAGTTGAAATAATTGTACATAGAACCCCCACACACCCATCATCTCGATTCAACAAATAAACATTTCACTATATTTGCTTTATTAATTATCTAACCATCCCTAGATTTGCCAGTCATTCGATGGCTTTTTTATTTTGCTTTATATTTTAAAGTATTTGAAGACAGCCGTACATGTCCTCTTAACTACTTCAGCATACATATCAATAAGAGATCGATATTTGCTTATGATTTTTCTTGTGAGATGAATTTTACATTTAAAAATGAACAACTCTTAAGTGTGCATTCAATCAGTTAGCCATTCATATACCTATGTAACCCAATCCTCTATCAAAAAATAGCATCTCATTTTAAATAGTCCCTTTATACCCCTTCACAAAAGCCCACTCTTATCCAACCAGAGGTAACTGTGGATCTCATTTTTTCTGTTTGTTTTGCCTGTTCTAGCAGTTCATAGTAGTATGCATTCTTTTGTATAAGGTGCTTATTTTTTCTCGATATTGTATTTCTGAGATCCATTGTATAGATATTTCCTTTGTATTGCTTATGGAAATTCAAATCCCTTCCCTGGACTTTCTAAGTCTAGAATATGTTCTGGTTCTGCCTAACCCTGAGGCCGCCATTCTTTTCTTGCTCTCTCTTGGTTCACCATGCTTCAGCCACAGTGTCTTCTAAGGCTCCCAGAACATACAAGCTTTTTCTCTCTGAGATGCCTTTTGCTTGCACATGCTGTTCTATCCACCTGGAACAAGCTTCATGTGGTCATGCATATAACTGCTTCCTTTGCAGCCTTTAGGTCTCCACTCAGGTACCATCTTAGAGGCCTCTTTCTGACCACCTTATCTGAAGTAGCCCTCTTTTCCCTGATTATTTGTTATCGTATAATTTTTATCAGCTCTTATCACATGTTATCATTATCTTGCATTGTTCTTGTTTTTTTTAATCTATTTTCCTCCCCTATGAGAATGCAAGAGCAAGAAGACTAACGCCCATGTGTCATTTGTTCCTCTTTGTATCTTCAGAATAAGCACAATTATGGGCATGTGGTATTTTATTAGAGTTTATTGTCAAAATGTATTGGACTTTGGAGGGTATTTTTGTTTAATTATATACTTTAACAATCATAACACTCTGTGAACCCTGTGTTCTATAGAACAAAAATTGATTTTGATTACTACTAAAATGTAAGTACCCATGGAAAATGTAATTCCTAAAATCTTCTCTGTCATTTCTGTTTTGTGTTAAAGACAATATTTTTTTCCTAAAGCTATGTATTGGTAAATAATAACATATACCATCTCTTTTTATTGGTAGTTTTTAAAATTTTCATTAAATTTATTGGGGTGACATTAGTTAATCAATTCAAATACACAATTCTATAATACATCATCTATATATTGCATTGTGTATTTGTTTAGTGGTTACCAGAGGGGAAGTGGAGAGAGGGGTGACAGAAGGTCAAAAGGGTCAAACATACGGTGATGGAAGGAGAATCTGTACCATCTTATGGCTTATTGGTCTTCTTAAAGCACTGTGACATACAGAGTCTTATGTAGTCCTTCAGCCTGGAGACTTATATGTTACTATTAAAAACATAGTACGGAAGACAACAAACAGAAATCAGAAAGATTACCCAGATTACACATCTAGTAACAAGGGCAGCCATGATTCCCATTTCAAATTCTAGGTTCCTTTCCACTATTTCATGCACAAAGCCATTAAATCCCTTAGGGAATAGTAAATAAATACCGTAAGTTGCAAAGATGGAGCAACAAACTTTACAAATACAATTTATTCAATAAACATGTTCAAGAATGAGTGCTGTCCCCATTTTACTTTTTTTGGCTTCATTGAGGTACAATTGACCAAAAAAAAATTGTATATTTAAAGTGTACAGTATGGTATTTTGATATATGTATACATTTTGCAATGATTACCATAATCAAGCTTATTAATATATCTATCACCTCACAGTTACTTTTGGGGGAGGGGGTGAGAACACTTAAAAATTGACTGTTTTAGCAAATTGCAAGTGTACAGTACAATGTTATTAACTATAGTCACCATGCTGTACATTAGATCTCCAGAATTTATTTATCCTGAATAACTGAACTTTGTACCCTTTGGCCAACATTTACACATTTTCCCCAGCCCCTGGAAACTACCATTCTATTCTCTATCTTTATTAGTTTGATGTTTTTTAGATTTCACATATAAGAGAGATCATGCAGTATTTGTCTTTCTATGTCTGGCTTATTTCAGTTAGCACATTTTCCCCTAGAAGTGTTGTCCCCATTTATAAGTAAGCATCTATGGCAAACCCTGCAGTATTGTAAACCATAAAAATGAGCTTATATGATGTACTTTCCATGAGTAAAATCGTACACAGTCAGCTGTATAAATCAGTATCACAGAAGGGGAAGAAATGCTCCAAGAGAATTCTGCTCTGGGTGTTCTGGGATATTCTATTAGACATATGTTTTATCTGTGAGGAGATCATGGTCTGGCAGACAGACAGATCAGGGATCATGCTAGATCTTGGGAATGCAAGGTGAGAAAACACACAGTTCCTATCCTTGTTAAGATTATATCTAAACATGAAACAGACAAAAACATACGTAAATCATGTCCTATAAAATATATGTGGTACTGGTGTATACTCTGTAAAAAGAACAGAAGAGACATCTCATTTACATAGGTCAGAGGTTGTCTGGCTTAAGGTGACATACAAATTCAGATGTAAAGACCTTATATAAGTTACTTGGATGAAGAGTGGAAGAAAAGTGTTCTAGGCAAAGCAAATAATCTAAACAAAGGACCTAAGAGGACAGGGCCTGGAGCTTTCAAATAACTGAATTGTGTAGACTAGACTATAGTGATCATGGAAGAGGCAAGACCAGATTATGCAGGACTTTCCCAAGTCAGTGAGTTTGGAATTTTTCCTACTTGTAGCAGAATATCATTGAAGAGAAGTGAACAAAGAATTACAATAATGTGGGTTCTGACCTTGGCCAACTTAAACATTCTGAAGCTTCATTTCCTCATTTGTAAATGGGGGTGACATCTATGCCTATTGCATTGCATTGTTAAAAGCAGTAAGTGCAATAATACAGTAAATGTTTATAGAATTGCATTCATTATGTAATCATTATAATTATTTTGGCTAATTTACAATAACCAAATGTTCTTTGATATTTACTAGAGAGTTTTAATCTTGATGGTGATTGATAAGAGGAATGAGTGCAAAAAGGAATAGCAATAGACGCAGCAATTCCTCTCCTGGGTATCTACGAAAAAAAACCGAAAACATTTATCCATAAAGATATACGTGCTCCAATGTTTATTGCAGCTTTGTTTACAGTGGACAAAACATGAAAACAACCAAAGTGTCCTTTGATAGATGATTGGGTAAAGAAGATGTGATATATAATACTATTCTGCCATAAGAAAAAATGAAATAGTGCCATTTGTGACAACATGGATGGATCTAGAGATTATTATGCTAAGCGAAATAAATCATACAGAAAAAGCCAAGAACTGTATGATTTCACTGATATGTGGTATATAAAACTGAAAACAACAAATGAACAAGACAAACAAATGAAGAAACAAAAACTCATAGACATGGAAAATAGTTTAGTGGTTACCAGAGGGTAAGGGGGGTGGGAGGTGGTAGATGAGGGTAAAAGGGATCAAATACATGGTGATGGAAGGAGAACTGACTCTGGGTAGTGAACACACAATGTGATATATAGATGATGTATTACAGAATTGTACATCTGAAACCTGTGTAACTTTATTAACAATAGTTAAAATAATGAGATGAAGAGACAGCAAATACTGGAATATTTTAAATATTTTATTATTTGAAATTTGTTTTCAAATACAAGCTTGATACTCATATGTGCCTATTCATAACAAATAAATAGCACAATAAAAGGAAAAGATAAAGCCGGTCATCTCCCCTCTATTTGCTCTCAGCCCTCACTCACCCACAGGAATACCCACATCACCTTAACAAGATGGTGTGCATGTTTTCCCTAGCTCATACAGGCATATGCAAGCACATATGGGGTGCAAAAAAAAAAATGTATACACATGATTTGAATTCCTCTTTCATTATTGGTATACATTGAGTATTACAGGTTTAGTACAGGTTTTTTTCCTTTCTTAAAATGTATATACATTTTTTGGCACCCTCTGTATATTCATATAGGCAAGATATTATGATTTGTTGTGTTTTTACCTAAATGTAATTATACCATATATATTTTGTTTCTAATTTCTTTGAAGAACATTATGCCATTTCTACAAATGAACATATATGAACCTAATTTTTCTAAGTTGTTTATACTGATGTTTATATATATATATATATATATATATATATATATATATATATATATATGTGTGTGTGTGTGTGTGTGTGTGTTTTGTTTTATATGTTGACTATCATATCCCACATTCAGAGTTTTTTTCTGCAGTTACTTGTTTTTGTTGCCTCCTCCTTCCCCAGCGTTTGACCAACCCCCACCCACCCCCTACAAACAGTCTTTTCAGGCTTATTAACAATTGGGTGCTTATTCTTTTACACTCTTCATCCTTGAATAATTTCTTCTACCTTTTGTTTATTGTAACAAGTTCATCTCCTTTCTGTAAGAAAACACATATATATTCAAATAATGAAGCATAATGACCTTAGTAACTTTTTTTTTTTCTTAAAAGATTCTCATTCTCAATCCTAATGATGATTCCCTTCATTAGTATTGAGAATGGAACTCTCTTAAGAAAAGAGATGGCAAAAACAAGTGGCAAAAACAGAATGGGAAAAAAAAAGAAAAGGAAAGCCCATATACCTTGAGTAAATTAATATGTGGAGTTCAAAAATCATAATGCTAGTTAATATTCTTGAAAAATCTATCCAAGGATCTTCAAAATGATTTACAGTTGCTAATTAAGCTTCTCCATGCCAACCAATTTAAGGAATATATAGTAATCTCACAGAGAGATCATTTTTTTCTAACTCAAGTGTTCTCCCCTGGAGTAGAATAAAATAGCTATGTGATAATCCCGAGTATCACTGAACAGCATCTTAAGATGGAAAATGAGTGGTTCTATTATAGCCAAATGAATCTGCCAAGGGAGTTAATACAGAACGTGTTTTAGATTTAGAATTTGCATGGCATGCTAGGTTTTATTGCTATTAATATGCTATTATGAAGCTGGATGCTTGGTGTTTTAAAGTGCCTCCTGATCGTAAATTAGTCAACACATAAAATGCTTTTGAAGTAGCATCCCAATTTTCCAGTTGAAATCTCTGCATCCCAAGATAATTAAATGACTCTCATCAGGTGTTTCAATTTCTGTACTTTGCTCCTCCGCAACTTTCTTCATAAGGGCACATGTATTTTGGAGCATCTACTATATTTCATGACCTGAATTAAATACGTGGTTTGAACATGTGATCACTTTTATGTCTTATAGGTATGTGAGGTAGGTATGATTTTCCTCTATTTTGGAGGCAAGGGGACTAAACCTTAGATGATTTGCCAAGAGTGGAAAAGGGAATGCATTCCACCCACTGGAAAGCATGGCAAGTCACATTTGACAGAATGGATAGCTGTGAACTGTGTAATCTGCCATATTTCCCTAGACACAACTAAGTCTCAGCATTTTTAGCTGAATTTCAAAACCTGTATAATCTGAATATGTTCTGTCAATTCAGTGATGTACCACCACTGTCTAAAATAATCCCTCTGCTTAGCCCACATCACATTGTTAATCTGCTGCTCATACGTCATACTGTTTGTTCTAATTTTCTTCCTTTCTTTCCTACTATATTTACATTTCACTTAACTTTTCTTAGCCTCCTGCTCAGTTATATTGGGATTTATAAGTGGATTTGGCAATGGGATATGGTAGAAGGTGATGTTTTCCAACTCCAAAGCCATAAAATACCCCACATGTTTCAGTGTTAAAAATGCCCATGTCAAACTGAAGAAACGTGGATCCCTGCTTTCCACTTGGATGAATTCTGGCAGTGAGAGCAGCTTGACCCAATCAAATGTACCAAGCCTCACCTTACCTCATATACTCTGAGGCTGAGTGAAGTGAGATGTGAAGTCATGGCTGATTTTGGCAGGAGTAGAACTGGGCAGCAGTATTATGGCTGGAAACCTGGTTGGTGTAAGTTCAAGGATAAGTGAAAGAGAGGAATCCGACCATTTTGTTAAATGAGGGAACAAGTCAATGTGGCAGTGGATGAAGAGAAATATGGGCTTGAGAAATTTGTAATTTCATTTTTTTCTTAAATTGTAGTGTGTTTTATTGATGAAATAAATAACTCAGTAGAAACTGAGAAATATTGATGAAAGAAATAACTCAGGAAAATATATGAATTAGGAGGAAGAGGAAGAATTGCTAGGGTAATGGACTACATTGAAAGCTAGTCTATGTGGGAAGGTCTGGACGCAGGTAGAAACACAGGCAGTTGATTAGTAGGAGAGGAGGTGAAGAAGTGCACATGGCACAGGTGCAGGCATGTGGGCGGATGTTATAAGAGGAGTATAACAGAGGAGTGGAACCTCTCTTCATAATTGCTTTCATTTTCTCAGGGAAATAGGAATCAACATCACCAGGTGAGAATTAAGATGATGGAGGACTGAGAAGAGATGGGAAGACATTAAGTGGTCATGAAATGGCTTGGGGGAGTGAGTGAATGGAATATGGAACTCTTACATAATTATTAGCTGCAAGTAATGATCCACTTGAGTTACCAGTCATAAATGTGAAATCGTATTGCAATTTATATATAAAACTAATAAGGTAATAATTAAGTGAGATCAATTATGTGGTCTTCTCTAGCCATGTTCACCTATGCAGGGCGTACACACAGTAGGTCAAGAGATGGATGCAGTCAGTTTTATGGTTCTGACAGGCAAGTATGATGAAACAGGAGAAAGGCAAGAAGGTTGAGCCTATATTCGAGGGAGCGATGATGTTGGGTTGTGCGATTTAAGCTGGGTAAGAAGGAAATGACAGAATGAAGAGAATGACAAACACTGATAAAGTAAATGAGGTAAATGACAATTTTCAATAAGAATGGAGCTCAAAAATCCCAATGTCAAGTGACAAAAAGGGTTGAAACCAGGTACAATTTGATTCCATTTATGTAAATTTTAAAAACTATATATATTTGAAAAATATGTTATAGAAATATAGATTATATAATATAGGTAGGTATATATGTATAAATGTATGTGTATATATTATATACACATGTATATACACATGTATATGTATATAATATTAACACGTTGCGTACGGCGGGGTTTAAATCCCTCGTGAAGATTCTCGTGATCCGTACGCAACGTGTTAAATATGTATATACACACACACTCACACACACACATATGGATGTGTATGTATGTACACACACAGAATAGGAAAATACACACAACTTTCAAACAGCAATTGCCTGGAGAGAAGGAGGAAAGTCTTTAGCTTCAGTAATATTTGTAATGATTTATTTTTCTGTACGAGGTGATAGGATAGTGGTTACGAATGTCCACTTTGGAGCTAAACTAGCTGGGTTCAAAACCAAGTTTTGCTACTTGTTACCCTTGGGGAACTTATACAACCTCTCTGCCTATTTCTTTTTTTCCCAAAGAATGTTGTGCCTCAGTTTCCTTTTTCTCTAAAATAGGGATTGTTATGGATTCAATCATATCCCCTCAAAGTTCCTGTTACATCCCAACTCCCAATACGATGGCATTTGGAGATGGGATAGTCTCTCCCTCCCTCCCTCCCTCCCTCCCTCCCTCCCTCCCTCCCTCTCTCCCTCTCTCTCTCTCTCTGCCATGTGAGGGCACAGCTAGAATTAGCCAATTGCAAGCCAGGAAGATCGCGCTCAGCAGAACCTGACCACAGTAGCGACCTGATCTCAATTTCCCAGCCTCTAGATCGGTGAGAAAATAAATATCTGTTGTTTAAGCCATTCAGTCTGTTGCATTTTGTTATGATAGCCCAAATTTATTAATATAGGGATAATAAAAATGCCTTGCTCATGAATACCTTAAAACACTTCTAATACTGACATAGATGTGCTTTATAAGCAATGTCTATGACTTTAAATGACCTGAAGCTATAAAGCAAAATGAATGAATGAGGATTGCATGGGTGTTTGCAATAATAGCTTTAGTTTCTTGTAACCTTGAATTATTTAATATTTTAAAAGAAAAAAATCAAATAATATAAATCAATTTGGCAAATAATATGGATTTGAGGTAGACAAGATTCAGACAGGGTGACAAGTTAGAAGTCTGTTTCACTAATACTGATGGTTTGTGACTGAGATTCAACTGGAACAGTGGCAGAAGACAAGGAAAAGGAACAAGAAATTCAGCAGTACTTTGGATGGAAAGTGACAGGAAGAGGAAAGAGGGGAAGATGGTACCGAGGTCCCAGACTCCCGCAGAGAGAGTGGTATCTTTACCTGAAAAAGTCCTTTTCACAGCAGATTTCTTCAAGGAAGAGGATATATTTCACTTTTGACCATTTCTATCTCAAGCTCACAATTAAGAAGGAGCAGAAACAATTTCTCTCTTACACCCTGTGATTTTTGCTATTTAACTTTGAACCATCACAAGTACAGGTTATAGAAGCACATATGCATGAAACACTCATGATTGGGACTGAAGCACATGGTTAAGAGAAATGAAAGCTCATGAAAAGTTTTAGAGGATGGCGATGTTTTACAAGGAGATGAAGCTTTGGCAGTCAGATATTCTTGGTAGAGATTAAAACCATTACAGTGACTGCTGCAGAAGTGGTGTTCAGTCTAAATTTGTCAGCAAAAGACAGTCCTTGAGTAGCTTCCATCACATAAATTAGATAAATACAATAGTGGGAACAGTTGCTCAGTGTGTACCTACTATCTGTATTTAAATGAAAAACAAGGAAAATAACAGTTTATATTTCCCAAAATACTTTTCGGTTTTCAAATTTATAGTAATTACTGGAATTTTTTTAAGTTTGCCAAAGTAACTATTTGCTTGGCCATGCCAGAGTGTAGAAGGATCCATTGTGTAAGGGAGGAGTGAAAGAATAAAAAAGGAATTCAGATGAGGGAAGATGTGGAAGTAAAGTCATTGGAGACGTGTTCTTTTGTGGTGAATGGCTAAAGCCGTTTCTTACTGTGTAACTTGGATGGACTTAGAATGTATGTTTGACAAATAATTTGGAAAGGGAAACACCATCCTTAAGAAAAATGAAAGTCATAATTATACCTCTTAATTTAAGTTACTTTTATAATTTTAATGTGTTTTAAATACTTAAGGGAGAACATGAGCACATGTGTTGTAAATACTTATTTAATTTTTTCTTATGAAACATTTTATTTTGTTATCTTTGTTATGTGATCATCGGTTAAGTTGGAAAGTTATTCCTTATTAAATTTATTGGGGTGACACTGGGTAGTAAAATTATGTAGGTTTCTAATGTACATTTCTATAATGCCGTGTTTCCCCGAAAATAAAACCTAGCCAGACTATCAGTTCTAATGTGTCTTTTGGAGCTAAAATTAATATAAATCCCAGTCGTATTTTAATATAAGACCACGTCTTATATTGTATAAATAAATATTATTTATTCTAAAATAATATTAGACCCGGTCTTATGTTAAAATAAGACCGGGTCTTACATTAACTTTTGCTCCAAAACACACATTAGAGCTGATGATCTGGCTAGGTCTTATTTTTGGGGAAACATGGTACATCATATGTTTATCTTCTTTGGTGAGGTGTCTGTCCAAATTTTTTCCTCATTTTAATTGTATTATTCATTTTTTCATTGTTTAGTTTTTAGGTTCTTTTTTTAATCATTAAATTTATTGGGGTGACATTGGTTAATAAGAGTATATAGGTTTGAAATCTACAATTCTATAAAACATCATGTGTGTTCACCACCCAGGGTCAGTTCTCCTTCCATCACCATATATTTGACCCTTTTCCCTCTTTAATTGATGATTTATTTGACTGAATTACCTGCAGTCTTAAACCTTTAAGTAACTACTAATTTCACCCTTTTTTAGATTATTATTTTTAACCATAATTAAATGTATGGAAGTCCAGTTTGGACATTGTTAACTTATTAGTCTGGCATAAAAATTACTGCATGGTTAATTTGTATCATTAAATGTCATAAAAATAATACGTATCATTTTCATAATGGATATTTTAGTACTGAAGACATTTTATTGGTTCTCCCTTCTCTGTTATTTTACACTATATGAAAATCTATAATGTGTATCACACCCATCAGGGAATTCTAATCTAATTTCTAAGCCTCAAAATTTTATTTTTTGTAACATTCCTTTAGTTGGCTAAGTTGACAAATACAATTAAATATATGTACCTATGTTTATTTAATGCCATTGACATTGCATGGATTGTTCACTTCACAGGGAGCAAGACAAACCTGATGTACAAGCAGGAGACATAGCTACTGTTGGTACAGCTTCAGTGATGCCAAGTATGGCACAGCCTGCCCCACCCCCAACTGCCCAACTAATAGGCTCAAATAATAACATCACAAACATTTTTATATTTTTTTCATTTGATAAGCATTCACACATATATTAACTTACATGAATCCAAAAAGATAATACTGTGAAATACTGGGAGGGTAAGGGATTAAACCTAAGTCACCTCAGAAGCTCAGTTCATTCACCAGAGAGCCAGGATTTTAACTAGTAAATATTGAAACCAGGACACAAAACGTCATCTTATAATTCTAGATTCTGTTTTTTTATTTGTTTTTATTTTAAGTCTTATGAAAGTTATTCAGAGGAATATATTATAATTAATAACTTTAATATATATATATATATATATATATATATATAAACTTAAAACTGGCTGAAGAAAAACAAATTTTAAGTAATTTAAGATATTAATTTAAATGCTTAGAAATAAAGAGCATTTATTTAGTTAAACACTTAATCTTGCTAAAACTGAAACATACTAATTAAAATAACAGTAAAATTGAACTTCACATGTATTTAATCAAAAGATTTTTTAAAGAAAAATACTGAATTCCATTGAGATTGTGGTGAACCTGGTACACTGGTATATTTCTGAGTGAATTATCTTTTGGCAACACTTTAGAAAGCAATCGGTCATATTTTCATGTTTCACAGTCTTCAAATACCTCCTATGCACATAATTTAAAAATAGGTAAAATTCATGTTAATGATCGTATACTGCTAGTAACAATGGTTAGATAACGGAAGTAATCACAGCATTCAAAAATGGAAAAATAGTTAGGTGAATTATTTCTAGCCTATGAAATAATAGACTTTCATTTGAATAATTGTGATACAGTCATGCACCACTAGCAAAGGAGACATGTCCTGAGAAATGCGTTGTTAGGTGAGTTCATCATTTTGCGAACATCACTTACGCTAACCTAGATGGTATATACAGCCTACTACACACCTAGGCTGTATGGTGTAGCCTACTGCTCCTAGGCTACCGACATGTACAGGGTGTTACTATACAAATCACGGTATTAGATCAAATACAAGATAAAATGATGCATTCAAGATACACAATGAACGAGAGATGCATGAAGATGCTGCTGGACTAATGGAACATAACCGTTTGACAACAAACTTTTTTTTTATAAGTAGAAAGAGTAGACTCTAAAATAATGATAAAAAGTATAGTATAGTAAAAACAGAAACCAGTAACATAGCCATTTGTTTTCATTATCAAGCATTATATACTGTACATAATTGTATGTGCTATACTTTTATACAACTGGCAGCACAGTAGGTTTGTTGACACCAACATCACCACAGATATGTGAGTGATGTGTTGTGCTATGATGTTATGATGGCTATGACATTATTAGGTGATAAGAAATTTTTAGCTCAATTACAATCTTATGGGACCACTATTGTATACAATGTAGGACAATTAAGTTCCCAAACTCATCCTAGAAAAAGTGCTGCATACCTCATCGCTGAATATCACTATGGTCACTTTTGAAGTACTCCCCTTGGGAAGCTACGCACTGATGCCAGCACCTAGTCCACCCTTCAAAACAATTTTGGAACTCTTTTTCTGGAATGGCCATCAGAGCTGCCGTTATATTACCTTTGATGTCCTGAATGTCATCAAAATGTCTTCCTTTCAATATTTCCTTTATCTTTGCGTAAAGAAAGAAGTCATCGGGGGTCAGATCAGGTGAATAAGGAGGGTGTTCCAATACGGTTGTTTAGTGGCTAAAAAGTCCCTCACAGACAGTGCCGTGTGAGCAGGTGCATTGTCGTGATGCAAGAACCAGGAATTATTGGCAAAAAGCTCAGGTCATTTTCATCTAACTTTTTTACTCAGCCCTTTCTGCACTTCCAAATAGTAAACTTGGTTCACTGTTTGCCCAATTGGTACAGATTCATAATGAATAATCTCTCTGATATCAAAAAAGTTTAGCAACATCGTTGCAACAAGTTCATGAATGTCATTCTCAGACCTCATATGTGGTCTGCTGCTGAGCAAAAGGCCATTATGCAGCTCATGTCTGTACTATGAAGTAGCATAGAATTGTTTATAATTTAAATTGGAAAATAAAAACAGATGTGTATGTTTATTACGACTGCCACACTGCACAATTATACACAAACATACTGTTAAAATGTGGAAATTATATTAGTATTTCTGTTAAGCTAGTTGGGGTTATAAAGGCAATTTTTTTTCTTATTTTCCCAAAACATATTATACAATGTTTAAAGGAAGTACGGTAGATAGAATAATAATGTACATTACAATGAAGCTAAAACATTAGTTTCCTCTTTGACTCCAGTCTTTCTACACCCTCAATATCGAAACATTAAATTTGGACGCCACCGCCTCATTCTGATCTCCCCCAATTTATCTATTGTGTTCTGTTTTTCCTGCCACCACCCTAGAGCAGGCCACCGTCATTGCTTACTTGGATGACTGTAACAACCTTTTCCCACTATTCTGTCCTTTGCCAGGGTCAATTCTAGCCTCTCCCTTTGTATATTCTGCTTTTCTTCCATAGAGAACTGTTTTTCCATTCTCCATTAGATCATGCTTTTATCACCTCTGAGCTCTCATCCTGCCTCTCCCTTTTTCCTTTCACTGCTAACACTTACTTCAGAACTCACTTAAACATGAATAATGCTCCTCCCCAGAGTCTTTTGTTGGCTCCTCTTCTTTTCACTTCTAAATTTTGGAGTGTCTGAAGGCTCAATCTTGCTCCCTCTTATCTTTTCCATCTTATCTCTCTCCTTAGCTGATTTTTTCCCCAGTTTTATAGCTTTGAGTTTCATCTCAATTCCAGTGATTCTCAAATTTATCTCTAGCCCCAACCTCTCATATAAGCCACAGTCTTGAACATATCCTTTCCTCCTTGACATCTCAGTATATTGTAGGCATTTTTGATTTTCCATGTCCAGAAAGAACTGATTATTTCCACTCAATCATCCATAAGCCACTTCTCTCTTGTTCTCCATTTCTGTAAATGACATCACGGTTTACCCCATTGCTCAGGCCAAAAATTTAGGTGGTATCCTTATCTTTGCTTTCTCTACCAACCAACATCAAATTCGTCAGCAAATAATTTTGTCTTCTAATTTTGAAATACGTCCCAGTTTGATCACTTCTTGCCAGATTCATGATCATCACTTTTTTCTGTCATCACCGTATTTTTCTTGTTTAATGCAGTAACCTCCTAAATTGTCTCCCTGCTCTTACTCTTTCCCCCTCCACTCCTCTAGTCTCCATATATTACTGAGGAGGGTCTTTTAAAAAGGTTAATATGATCATGTCACTCACCAGCTTCAAACCTGCTAATGACTTCCCCTTACGCTTGGATCGAAATCTGGACATGTTACCATGGTCTCCAAGGATCTACATTTTTCAGTACCCATTTCTCGCTCTGATCTCACTCACTCCCATACCACTGTGCTTGAGCAGTGAGGCTCTTGCCATTACTAGCACCCACCAAGTTTTATCTGTTTCAAAGTCTTTATACTTGACACGTCCTCTGCTTGGAATTCTGTTTCCCCACATCTTAATAAACCTCATTCCTCCATGTCATTTTAGTCTCCATTGAAATACCATTTACTCAGGCTCTCCTTGTCTCCTCTATCTTAAAAACACTAGTCTCTGCTTTTATTTTTTTCGTAGAATTAGTGTGTGTACCTTATGAAGTCAGGGATTTCTTTTTATTTATTTATTATTTTATTCACTGGTAAATCCCAAGAACCCTCTAGTCTCCCTAACATGTAGTTAGTGCTCAACAAATATGGGTTAAGTGAACAAAAAGTTTTACCATTATAAATGATATTATTTATTTGTATGTTGTCTGGTTACTCCTTCATTAGAATGCAAGTTCTCTCTTATTCATATGTGTATTCCCAGTACCCCCTGGCATATAGCAAGTATACTCTTAAAATTATTTTTTTTAAATAAAGAATTAAGGGCTTTTTCTTTATTCCTTCATTCCTTTATTCCTAAAGTTAAAGATATGTTACCTTTCTATGTTGACATGAAATTAAACATTTTTTAAACTCTTTGGCAAAACTAGACATCAGCTGTTAAAAAACTACATGGATAATACTGGAAAAAAGCCTTTACAGGCAAAATTTGTTAAAGTGTTTGAATGCTTTTATTTCTCATGGAAAGATATATAGAAAGAGACCATGAACCCCAAAATCGCTGCTCCATGCTGTCTGTCAATTGTCCTTGATTATGGCATGTCATTCATTTTTCATTTAAAATTATCACTGTCCCTTACCGTAGAGCAGCTTACTATTTATTATCACTGGGAGATTTTTACAATTTATTTTAAGTGGGAGACTTCAAAATGCTGAATTGTAAAATTGACGTGATAAGAAGTTTCTATAGGTCAGAGTAATGTATCTTAACATTTTTGAGTTTCCCACTTTCAAGTGTTTGTGACTTATGTCCAAATCCAGTGATCCATTTTTCATCATTGCCTGACTAGATGCTTAAGTTCTTTCTTTTCCTTTTCTTTTTTTTTAAAGTAACATTTTATTTAGAAAGAGAAATCATCCATGAAAGTTTAGCATATTAGATTCTTTATATATAAATTGTAATAAATAGGTCCTTAAAAAGTCAATTTTATTAAATGACTTTTATAGAAGAAAAGCTATACAAAGTTAAACTTCATACTCAGATATAAGTTGGGCAATTTTGGAAATTTATCTTTAAATGAATATGCTTGATGATTTCAGCGTTGTGTCACTTTATTCCATTAGTGAATGCCATTACTGATGCACTTTGATCACAGATCCGAATGTTCTCTTAGAACATCTATGTGCATTCTTGATGGCAGAGCAGGCAAGTAGATAATAAACAAATCCCATTTCATTATCATGGTAGGGTAAACACCTTCCTGTAAACCTAATTATTTGTGTGTCCTCCGAAACAGAATTAGTACACAATATCAGTTATCAAACTCTGATTATATTCTGAATTCAGCAAATTTTTTTATGTCTCAAGAAAAGGAAGGAGTTGAGTAGAAGAGTGAAGAGATGTCCATGATAGATATACCTAGATACTGAATTGACTTCAAGACTAGCTTAGACCAGATAACCAGCCCAAGAAGTGAGCAGAAGTTCAGCAGGTGGAAGAAAAGCAGCTTATGAGTGCCCTCTGCTTTGATCTTGGCTGATGAGGACTTTGCCTGTCATTGCTGAGAAAGACCCCTGTGGCCTTGTGCTGGCTCAGAGCCCAATGGCCAGTTTCTTCTGCTTTGCTTCATCAAGACATCTGTCACCTGTCACAATCAAATAGGCAGCATTTGTTTTATTTTCTGCCTTTGGACATGTCTTTACCCCACTATGGTACTTGATATGGAAGAGAAAATGTTCGCTAAATGATCGTATTATTATCTAATCTAAAATCATATTTTCCACCTCTTCTGAGAATCTAGACAGCTTACTGTCACATAACAGATACTCAGTAAATGCCTGGATAAATTTTATTTCTTTAATTGAGTCCACATTTTATGGAGAAAGAAAAAAAAAAAGGAACATTTAAATTCCCTATTTTAAAAGTAGCTTTAAGAGGTGCTTATTAGATGTTACCTTAGCTTATAATAATATATGTCGTATAAGTAAAAAATATAGGGCCGATAAATTCAGTTGCTTTGGACTTTAAAGTAAAAAGTACATGTTCCTTTTTGTGTAGCGAACTAGAAATGGATGTCTCTGCTACCATCCAATATGACAGAAATTCATATAGCCTTATAAAATCAGACTTAAAAAAAATATTTTGGACTAATGTTTGCTAGAGGGAATATAGGGTGGATTTGATTCTGTTAAAAATAGGATTTAGGATTATATTTCAGTTAATTGTGACTTTACTTGCTTTCCACTTGTCATACATGAGAAAATTTTGAATATTTAATAAAATGATGTGTATGTTATGTTAGTCCTTTGGAAGCTGATTTATTTGCCATTGAGAGTTTTATTGTTATAGTTTAATAATATAGTGCCATTCTCTGTGACAATGTGAAAAGGACTATTATGATAAATAACAAAATTAAGGTAATCAAGAATGAATGACTCTGGCTGCATATCAAATTTCTTTTATAGTTAAGTAAGATAATTTTTTAAAAAATTGTATAATTCTCACAGTAATAAATGTGACCTTGGTTGCAAATATTTTATACCTTGAAACCTATGTAGATGATATGCTTTTTAATATTGCATTATTTGTATAATTTGGAAGACAATATATGATTTTTTCCTTTTGTTTAGTTTTCACTACTTCAAGAAGCATGTGCTAGATAAATAAAGCTGGAGACATAAAAAGTAGCATTAATGAGTACCTAGTAGAAACACCTAACTTAGTAAGCAAGAGATATGTGTGTTTATATTTCTGATAGCTCTTCAAATGTGTTCCTTTATCAATTTTTAGCTAATAAAAAACTTAGAAAAATATGTATTATGTGTGTACACACACATACATATAGATACATATATATGCACACACATTCATATTACTGAAGAAATATGCTATTTAAGAAAAGGGCACTGAGCATAGAAATAGTCTCCCTGAGTGAGAATCCCACCTTTGTCAGTTAACATGTGTGAGGCCTTAGCCAAGATATTTAAATTACCTGTTCCTTGACTTCTGTATTGTTACCCATCATCATAGGACTACTGTAGAAGATGAAATAAGTTAAAAGATAGGAAGCACTCAAATTCACAGTGTGTCACAAATTAAGTGCTCAATAAACACTAATTATTATTATATATGATACTCAGTGTTTTGACACTTAGTGTTATGATACTACCCAATGGGTGCAATTTGAAAGACTAACTTCACCTTTCTACTTAGTCCTTGCCATCAGTGTCTCCTTGAACTCCTCAACTCTAATAGAGAGAAGCATGTAAGCTGGCAATTGTGACCTGACTGAAACATTCTTGCAAAGACAACAACTTGTATTTTTGTTTGTTTGTTTGTTTTCATTGCTAACATTTCCACTGGCATTTGGAACAAAATATTATCCCCTGAAGAATTAATACATGGTAATTTTACCAACAAGGAGACTTTGAACTTGGAATTTTATATCTTAACTTTTTATTGGGAGTCAAGTGGTTAATGTAAAGGGGATATTAGCAAACAGAGCTTTTAGGTTAGAAATCTAGCAACAAAGTATAACCATTTTCAGATAGGAAACCCTGTTAGGATTCTGGTAACTGTCATGACAAGTTTTGGATCTATGCAGAAAATTATCTACTAATGTCATATGGTCAAACCCAATATATCCAAATCCGGTTATAGGTCATGAAACCCCATGCAGGCAATCAGTATACTAAAGATCTAAGAGGAATACAGAGATATCAGTGCCCAAAAGCAAAGGTCCAGCTGGGTTAGAGATGTACAAAATATTACCTGTTGTCACAGAGGAGAATATCCAACTCAAGTGGAATGGGAGAACAAATAAAAGTTAGAATTATCAGTGCTAGTTTTCACCACATTTTCTCATAAGGCATATTAAATGAAGCACTCCCAACATTCAGAATCTTAAAAAGAAAAAGTAATAGATTAAGAGGGAGGAAGGAGGGAAGAATATTCTACACTACTTCTCTAAACCCAATTCTCAGAGAATTTTCAAATAGGTTTGTTAATCCCTCATACTGTAGATAGGCAGAACAAAACAATTAATTTTTCCACAACCCATTTGATAACTAAACTGTCATTGCAGGGAAGAGAAGCACTGACATCAAAAAGCAAGATCAAATCTCTGTGGGTTCTTTATTACTTTATTTATCAAAATGTTTATTAGCTCCTGGTATGTGTCAGACAGACTAGGTAGATTACTGAAGGAAATTTTTTTGTGTAATTAAATAATTTGAATTACAACAAAATGACAGAATTTTCTCCCCAAGTCATCATAAGTTGTTCTTCCCAACTAACATGAGAGAACAGATTTGTATATATCTCAGCTGTGCATGCAATGCCACTAGTGCCAAAAGAAAGATCTGATATTTTATGGAATATGCAGAACATTGTGGAGATTAAAGGAGCAAGTGTAGAAGATACATTTTTGAAGTTAGGCGAGTAAAGCCCATGCATAGAGGAATAGAGTAAATTCAAAGTAAGCCTAAATATAAATGAAAAAGGCAGTCAATTAAAATCAAACAAGGCACTATCCATCATCCTCACAAAATGTTTACCAGGTCTCTACAAAAACAGGATTAATAACCAAAGAAACATTCGTATTCTGTACAATAGTTGGAATTGGATATAATTTTCAATTTAATTATTTGATGTTATGACCCGAATTATGTCCTCCAAAATTCATATGTTGAAGCCCTAACCGCCAAGATGACTGTATTTGAAGACAGGACCTTTTGGGAGGTAAAGTTCAAATAAGGTCATAAGGGCAGGACCCTACTCTGATAGGCTGGTGCCCTTACAAGAAGTGGAAGAGACCCTAGAGTTCTCTGTCTCTGTCTCTTTGTATGCATAGAGAAAAGACCATGTGAGGACACAGTGGACAGGTGGGCATCCAAAGCCAGGAAGAGAACCTTCACCAGAAACAAGATATGCCAGTACCTTGGTCTGAGAGTTCAGCCTCTATCTAGAACTAGTATGAGAAAATAAATTTCTGGTGTATAAGCAACCCAATCTGTGGTATGTTATGGTAGCCCGAGCCGACACTTTGTAAAAAGCTGTGTTTAAGCTTAGTTATAATATACATCCCCCTCCAAAAAAGTCACACAACAGCACTCTTTTGTTTTACCTAAATTAAAACTGTAAATGGGATATAAGACTTACAAATAAATGCAAACAGACTCAAATAACCATGTAACTGCTGTACTGATTCACAGGAAGGGAAGACCTTCCCAGCGTTGGGTGTCCCTACATTTGTAAGGGCACCTGGGGTGGGGGTTATACTTTTGGGCTCTGTGGTGGCTGTTGTACATGATAGCACCAGCCAGATTCCTTGTCCATGAAGGACATGTAGCCCCAGTTGCTGGTTTACTGTCAGGCAACAACCTTCAGCTGTTAGTTCCTTCAGGGACTGTCTCGGCTGCAGACAGCTACCAGACCCAAGGTGAAGCCCTTTCCTAGCATGGCCAGGCAACATGGACATTGAGGGATTAATCAGTCTAACAGTATAAAGGCCTGGTCATCTCAGCCCACCTTGGCACAATTCAGAGGGTTGATTCTAGCTTTACAGCCCTTCAGGTGGTCGACAAAGGCTACAGTTGGTCAAATTTCAGCTGGACTTTTTCCTGTGCCAAATCCTGACTCTCACCTATCCCTTCTACAGGTATTTCCCAAGGCCACACCTAAATAAACATGTTGTGTACTAGATTCCATCTGTTTGCTTCCTTAGGATCCCATCCTGGGGTAGGTAGTGGGTAGAAACATTACAATATTTGCAGGTCGTATAATTGCATCACTGCCTGATTGCTTTGGCTTAAAATGGCTCCCAGAGAGAACGCAAGCCCTTTATGCCAAGCCATGGGGCTCACAGAGTCAGATAGACCTACCATTTGTAGCATAGGACCCTATTAGGCAATTTTTTTTCACATTCTAGTTGTGTAAAGGATGTAAGAATTCAATGATAAATATCTTCTTTCTTAAATCAACTGTTTTATTATTAACCTTTTTATAGATTATTCTTTTTGAAAATTTAGCACTCTACTCAGAACTAAATATGTAGGTAATTGAGGTACACTTAGAGATCTAACAATTTAAATTCTAGCTGCTGTTGGGACTTTTTCAAATAGGTGCTATATTCACAAAGCACATAATCCCATCCATTTATACTTTCTGTTAGAATTCTTGTGATCAGTTTTCTTCATTATCATCGTTCTCTTTTCCTTTCCCCTCCCAGTATCAACCCCTGCCACCCCTCTCCACACCCCCATCAAAACACAGTTCTTCCTATCTTTGTCTTGTCTTCAAGTCCACAGTATGACACTTTCCTACCATGTGATATTGAGAAAGTCATGTCATTTATCTGAACCTTAATTTCCTTTTTTTGTGTAAGACAAGGGGAAACATTTACCGCAACTGTGCTATACAATAAATGAAATAATGCATGAAAAACACAGACCTTGGTACTTAGCATATGCCAGGTACGTAGCAATTCCTTTCTCTTTCTCTTCCTATGACTAAGAAAACCATGAGAAAAGCAGTAAACGAGGAAAGACTCCAGGATCCATTGCAAGGAAATGGCGGATTCACAGAGGTAGAGGGCAGTCTTTATTATTATTATTTTTTAAATTAAACTCCTATTATTGGGACACTCGATGCCAGGTATATAATTCGGGACAAGATAAAGTCTTTTGATTCAAGGAACTTACTATGTAGTCAGGGAATTACAGTAAGACAATAGCAATGCAGGAGTGAGGACAGATGGTGAGTACATATATAGGAAGAATGAGTAGGACTGTGCTTTTCTTGGTTCACGGCTTTGTTTCTTGCAAACAATAACAGCAACATTTAGAGTGAGAACTAAGTTGCCATCCCTGGATCAACATGAAAATAATGTTGACTATAGGCATGAGGCTGGTTTCCAGAATAGGGGTGCTATTTCCATCACTCAAAGGAAGGCTCGACCAAGGAGAATTGCAAAATATCTCTAATTTTTAAGCACATTCCTGGACTAAAACACCTGGCATTTCCAAGCCAGACACATGTCTTCTTCATAATGCTGCTAATAATGGATAACTGACGAAAAGAAAATAAGTGATGATTTTGAGTAAATAGAAAAAAATTGACGGGGAAAAAAGCATTTATCTCCATGAACTATTACCCCAAACATAAGCACTGAGTGTGACAAATGCAAATAAAGCCCATTTCTGGGGCTCCTCGCGTCACCCCCATTACAAAGAACTTTGTTTTCTCAAGTGAGCATCATTGATTCGACATAGTTTTCTGGCAACCTCTTTGAATGGACAGAAACATCATCTGCCTGCATTATTATGTTTTTGTACTATAGAAAGCAATGCTATGATACAGTACAGTGTAAAGTGTTATTTCTATAAGGAAAATAACTTAGAAGAGATTAGTCCTGATTTATGATAGACTAACACTATGTGGGATTTAATATAGCATGCAGGTGACAAAAGTAAGGTCTTCTTTGATGGTTTCTCACCAGGAATAAAAGAGAAAAGATGCCAAACCAAGGAATTTTGTCAGAAGACTGAAATCAATTCATTAAAAAAAAAAAAAAAAAAGGAAGGCAAGGCAATAAAGGTGAAAGCCAGGGTGAGATATTGAATATATGCTTAGCATTTTATATTCTTCTCCTAGTCACTCATTACAATATTTTATATATAAGCAACCTGAGGCTCAGAGAGTTGAAGTTACCTGCCCAAGGTGACCCAGCTAGGGAAGATTTGGGTTTGAGCCAAACTCCAGCACAATTTAAAGGCCACAATTACTCTCACGGTAAGTCCCAAATTTCTGAAGAATCTCTACTTGTTTTTTAAGGAAATCAGTAACAACCCTTCTAGTGATCAACCTGAAGCAAACCTTTCATGTGCTGCAGCTTCGGTTTATACGAACCTGTCGACCACAGGGTGGGAAGCATAATAGTTAAAGGAGGGAAGAAATTTGATAAGCCCAACTTGATGTTTTAATTAAAATCACTGTTGATCTTGCCTGGACACAAAGCCTTCCAATGTTGCTCCATGCAAGAAAACTTCTATTTACTGTTCTCTTAGGTTAAAATGTCTGGAATGCAGTATCCTTCCCTCGGTTCCTTGAACATGAGACATCCCTCCTGTTCCCAGGGCTTTTGCTTGTGCAGTTTCCTGTGCCTGAAATGTTTCTTTCTTCTGAATACTCCCCTCTGCCAACTCACACACTCGTGGATTCCAGCTGTTCTTTATCACCATGTTTTCATCACGTGGGAATGAAAGACATGACCGAATCTGTTCTTCCCATTATAGCACATTCACAGTACTAGATAGCATTTTTTAAATCACTTTAAACCCAGTTGTGGTTTTGCATTTATGCATGTAGATGTTTACTTATGTCTGCTTCTCCTAAACTCTGCAAGACCAGGGACTATATATTTGTGTTATTTTGATACTTACCAATGCAACCCTAGGATGTAGCTTTCCTGAAAGCTTAAGTGAAACAATAGTAGTTTCAGTTTTCTTTCTTTCCTAGAAAACATGCTACCATAGGAAAACTATGCTTCTTTCCTTTCTCTTAGTAACTTTGAATAACCTTGTGATATATTGAAAAAGCCATACTTTTGGCGCACCCCTTAGTTTGAATCCGAGCTCTGCTCTTTGTGTGATGTATTTAGTTCTTGAAGACTCTGATTACTCCTTAATGAAAATAGATATAAATTCATATCTCACAGTGTGGTTCCAACTCTTGATGAGATATTGATCATATTCAATTAGCAAGTGTAAGTTCCCTAACTCTGTACCCATGCTTTCCTTTTCACAAACAGTGTTGGATCTGCAAACATTTGAGTTGGTGGTGTACTTACTGCCACCAGAGCACGTACCAGCTTTTAGATGTTTGATTTGACATATGTTAATCAATATAAAAAATTTTACCTCGCTCTTGAAGTCATCCTTAGGTAAACTTGATTGCTAGTTTAATCACTGTCCATAGACTTTTTTGTTAGTACCACATGGATTAGTATTTTTTTTTTAATCTATGTTTTATTTCATCCTAATAGTTTAGATAGAATATGTGCATTTTCCTTCTTTTGTTCAATTATCTAGGAGCTCTGATAGAGGAGATACAAAGTGAGGTAGGCACAGTCTGCCATTCATCCTGGAGTTTATTGGCATAGGCAAAGGTTAAAATAATATAGTAACAGGACACTATTACAAAATAATTCTAGAAATCCTTTGTATGATATAGTTACTGTGTATCAGATGCTGTGTAAACACCAATGTTGGAAACATTCCAGGAAAAGAAAACTGCAAGTTCAAAGACATGATAATGTGAAAAGGGTTGGTGGGTGCTGTAATGGCTGCCAAGTCCAAGGGGATGAAGGTTACTAAGTATATGAAGAGATGAGGAAATTGAGCTGAGTAGAGATGCAAGATGAGCAAGATCATATGGGCTTTGCCAGTCATTTTATAAAGTTTCTGTTTTTCCCTAAAAGCAGCATGACAATGTCAGAAGACTTTTAGTAGGATAATGGCGTGATCCGATGCCTGTTTAAGAAATACAACACTTGTTTCACTTACAGATATTATCTTTCTTTCAAAATTCTGTCTTTCATTAAGGCAAGTGCTACATTTACTCCTTCTGTGCATTTCCCTAAGCATTTATGAATTGATAGGTACAGAACAGTCCTTGACACATTATATATATACACCGGGGGTGCCCAAAAAAATGTATACAAGTGGACGCTTTGGTCAATGTTGCTCAAGCAGTAGGTCCCCATAATCAGAAGTGTCCGGACGCTGATGGTAACCACTTTGAGCACCTCTTGTAATTGCAGAAGTCAAACGTGACTTGTATTCATCTTTTGTTATCGGTATATATTGAGTATTATAATTTTAATACAGTTTTCCTTCCTTAAAATGTATATACATTTTTTGGCACCGTGTGTGTGTGTGTGTGTGTGTGTGTGTGTGTGTATTGACCAAAGTGTCCACTTGTATACATTTTTCTGGCACCCCTAGTTTATAATGCAAACTAACATTTATTCCCAATATGACTTACAAGATTTTAGAAATAAGGGAACAAGGTATTAATTGCTTTAAGTGTCTATAAGTAGATCTCTACAGGCTTAGAGAGCTTTTATATGGATTGTGTCATTTGTTTCATGATAGTCCTCTGGATTGGATGCAAAAAGAGGAAGCCAAACATTAAATATGTATTTTATAATTTTGGTAGGGCTCATAGGACCGACCCACCTTAAGGGTACTTTTAAGTGCCCTTAAAATTTGGGCTGTATGAAACCAGAGGCTTCCAGGAAACTTTCAAGTCTTGTTCTGTGCATTTGTATTTTTATACATTTCATATCCCTAAGATCTTATCAATAAGATGAATGCCAATGTACCAGCATCCTGAACTAAAGACAATACTCAAGCATCCACATAATCAATGCATTTTATCAGACTAAACAATAGCCATCAAATCAAATCAAAACAAGAGTCTGATAGCAGATTTTTTTACTAGTTCTGTTATAGAATCATTCAAAAATTTCACCATTTCATTTTAAAGGAACTAAGGAAATAAAAGGGAGTTTGGAAATAAGGTGTTCCTGTCTTGACGTGCACATCTTAAACTTATAAAAGGATAATGTTTAAACCTGTGATAGTATGGAAAACAAAATGTTTGAGAGCAAGAAGCCTAAAATTATCCTCCTACCCCTTCTCTCTTTTCTCTTCTCTCCCTTTTTTTCCCCTCTCTTGCTTTTTTTCTCACATTGTCTCCCTTTAATACATCAGACACCTGTAAGTGGACATGGGAACCGTTCATATTTCCTCTCACAAGCAATTGTTAAGCAGTTATTTCATGAAAGTGACTGTGATCTACACTAGGGATAAAAAAAAAAAAAAAACTTAATTTGACTGTGAATTATTGAGAGAAACTGGGCATAAATTTCCTTTGTGCCCAAAGGAACTGGCAGTAGTTAATTAAGTTTCATGAAATAAAAACAATAAGTGCTGAAAATGGTAGTAAGAACAAACTTCATAAATTATTTGCTCTATGCCATGGTTTTCAAAATGTAGTCCCTGGGCCAGCTGTGTCAGTGTCAGTGTCAGTTGGGGACATGTGAGAAATGCAGGTACTCAGGCTTCACTCAGACTCACTAAATCAGAAATTCTGGGGGAGGAGCCCTGGAATTTGTTTTGTAATAAACCCTCAAGTGGTACTATTGGACACTAAAGTTTTAGAACCATTCGTCTCTGTTAAAGAGTTTATTTGAGTCATCTCTTTTAATCCTCATAAGCCTTATGCGTCAAATACGTTTCTATCTTTCCATTAGTTATATGTTGCTACCTAACCAATCATCCCAAAACATACTGACTTCAAAGAATAATCATTTTGTCATTACCTCTCATGATTCCAGGGGTTAAATAAACTGTAGTATGTTGTCACTCAGGGTATCTCATATGCCTGCAGTCAAATAGTGGAGCTGAAATGGTCTGAATGTTTGCCCACACATGTATCTGTGGCCAGTGCTGGGAAGACTTAAATAACTGGAAGTGGGAACAGCTGCAACCACTGAAGCACCACTCACTATTTCTATGTAGTCTCTTCATCATGGCAACTTCGAAGTAGCCAGATTTCTTACATGAAAGTGTTAAATGCAAGAGTCAAGAGGAGAATGGGGTGGGGAAGGGAGGGAAGAGAGAAGGAGAGAAGGAAGTAGAAGCGGTGCCAGCTCTATGATCTAGCCTTGAAAGTCACATGGCTTCACTTTCTGCGTTGCTAGCCTTCAGGCAGTCACAAAGGCCTACCCATGTGGAAAGGGAGGGGCATAGACTCCACCTCTTGATGAGGGAGTTGGCCAATTTTGAGAAGAGATGTCACACTGGAAATATTTTTATGCTTACCTTTATAAAATATAATTTGCTACAAGCTGAGGAAATGGAGATGGAGGGAGGTTTAGTAGCTTGTCCAAGATTTCACAGTCAATAGATGCTAGACTAGATATTCAAGCTCAGAGCTTGCAATGTTATCAGCATGTAGTTTTCATACTGTTTACTGTCAGCCAAGTGTACATGGGATATTTTGCATAGGTTATTTCTTTGTATCCTCAGCAATCCAGTGAGATCTATACCATATTATCCCTATTTTACAGATGGGGAATCTTAGGCTTAGAGAAATTAAATAACTTCCCCAAAATTTGCATGCCTAAATTTGCTGTTTCAGAATTTGAATACAGGTGGCATTGCTAAAAAGTATAAATTCAAGCATAGTATTTTATTGCTGGTATATTTTATTATTATCATTAACATCATGTATACATGTGTTTTAGTGTTTTAGTTTTCTTCTATGTGTTGTCTGCTTTTCCCAGGTTACACCTTTGCTTTGAGTTAGCTTTAGAAACTACACTGGAAGATTAATGTGATGGCTGAGTATAGGAAGAAAAGCAGGAAAATGACAATGGTCAGACATTTCAGGTAGGCAGATTTCTGTCCAAGCAAAGCGTTTTCTAATGAGGACTGCCTGCCAGTGCAATGGACTCCGACAGGAGAAATCCTTTGTGGCTCAAGGTGTTAGAGAAAGGGTCAGGTGACTAGTTGTTGAAAATATTGCTTCCCACATTGGTCAACGGATGGCATGTAAGATTACTTCTAGTCCTAAGATTCCAAGTTCATTGGGCAGTTTGTTGAGGATAGAAACAGATGTACCTTCCACTGGACAGTGCTAGAACACCTACTGGGCATCTTCTCACGCTGAAAAAGCATTAGCCCCCCCAGGACTACAGTAGGCCACACTGAGAGTCTACAAAGAAGACCAGAGGAGAGGAGCTGCAGCTTGCAGGAGAGACGGTGTCAAGCCGTCCTCTTTGTGGCTGTCTGGTCAGCCATTTGCAGTCATCCAGAAGCTGTTTTCTTTCCAGATCACAACTTCAGGTTCAAGAAGACGAGATTGATGGCTTTAGGGTTGCTCTGGCTTAAAAGCTCCATGTCCCAGAAGGGCCAGTATCTCTTACACTCTATAGGGATAATTTCCAGAGTCACCATACTAGACATATTCACTACAATTCAATGTTACACGACAGTCAGAGAACCCCAAAGCACTATGCACTCATCACATACTTATAGTTTACTTATAGTTTTTCCCAGTCCAGATGTAGTTTACAGCTCAGGGATAATTTTCACTCCTAGCTATATTGCCTAGAAACAGGGTTACTTTCTTAGTCTTATCAGGTTCTTTAGGGGAGCAGAGCTAGAGAATTAATTCAAGATCAGGCTCTCATGCAGTGGTGTTTTGTTGTCACTTTGTCTACAGTACCATTTGGAAATGTAATATGAACTAACTGACATTTTAAAGCACTTATTATGATGTCAACCCCTGGTAAGCAGCTTAAGTGCAAGATTTCATTTCATCCTCAGCATAACTGTGTCCCAGCTAACATTTGTATCCCCATTTTATAGACAAGAAAACCAAGTCTTGAGACAATAAGTAATTTCTCAAGGTCACGCAGTTAGCTAGTAAGTGACAGAGTCAGAATTTGAATCTGGTTGTCTGTCTCCAGTCTGAGATCTTAATCATTTGTTTCTTCACCAACTATACATTGATCTCCAACTCTGTGCTAAGAACTTGGCTAGGAGCTAGGGATAAAGAATTGAACAAAACACATATGCAACCTATACATTGCATGTAGTAAAACTCATGCTGTGTATTTACAGATTGAAAATGTTCAGGTACCAAATTATATTGAAGAAAGTTTCACTGATGCCAGGATGTGAGCAATAAAACCAGGAGCTAATTAACCTCCCAAATAAAATGACTTGGAGTGACAGGACCCGGACCAGCCCAGAACTCAGCTTCTCTCCTAGAACTGATCAAACAAAAGGGGCAAATGAAGGCCTGAGGTACCACTGCCTTGGGCTAGTTGTATTGTGGCTCCTGTCATTTTGGAAGCTTTTATGCAATTCTTTTCACAACCTCAAGAGAAGGAAAAAAAAAAAAAAAAAAAAAAAAGGACACCATGGTGCACCTCAGTATATTCTTCTGAGAAATGTAAGTTAACTTAATAGTTGTGACCACTTGAAAAAAAGTTCCTCTTACAGCTAAATTGAATAGATGAATAATACAGAATTACATACAACTTACGTGTATTGTGACCTTGACTGAGTGTCCCATAGATGGCCTTGAGTCCTTATTCTCAAATTTGGCATGGGAAGATTAAAAAAATTATGGATTTGGAAGTGGCTTCAGGGTAAGGTTGCCAAATAAAATACATAAAAATCAGTTAAATTTGAATTTCAGGTAAACAATGAATAAATTTCTAGTGTAAGTGTATCTCAAGTGTTGCATGGGGCATAGTTTTAGAAACATTTTTTTTTAACTGAATTTCAAATTTAGCTTGATGCTCTGTATTTTTATTTGCTAAATCTGGAAACTCTACTTCAGGGTTCCCTATACTCAGTATTACAAACCTGGCTTTGCAGGAGTAGGACAAATTCTGCCCCCTTGGAGTGCCTTTGTTATTTTTCCATCCAATAAATGTTTAATGAGGTCTACTGTGTGTCTGACAGAATTAGAGATAGATGTGTATATTGATATAGTTATAGGTGATTATAATGCAAGGTGGAATATATTACGAAAGTCAAGAAGTGACTAAAATAATTAAATTGACCATGAGATGACCAATATTTATAAAGCTTTATTCTCTGTGCAAACACTGTTAAGTACTTAGATGCAATCTCTCACTAAATCTTCCCAGCAACCCTACAGAGTAAGTGCATCTCATATTACGGAGGAACTGAGATGTGAGGCTTGGAGATGTTAAGTAAATTAAACCAGCACATGCGGATGACACATGGCAGAGCCAGGATCAAGGCCAGAGTTTGAGCTTTGATCCATATACCTCCCCAAAATGGCACTGGGTAAATGCAGTTGGCCAAGGAAAGCTCACTTATGAATGCGCCTTGAGTTATATTTTGTAGTGTAATTAGGGAGGGACAAGATGGACAAAATGGACGGTGGAAATAAGGATGGTCGTCCTGAGGAAAACCCATGTCTGAAGAACGGGGCACATATGAAGAAAGACAAGAAAGGAGGACAGAAATATGAGGAGGAAGTCAGACACTGTTAGGTTTGGTATTCACCCGTTTAAGAAATATTTCCTGGTTGCTCCATCTTGGCCAAATATTGATAATTTCTATTTATAGAGAACCACAGGTTAGGATCATTTTAATTTTAAGAATAAGGATATAAAACAATCAAATACTTTAAAAAAAATTGTTCTCCCCAATGCAAAGATAATAGTAAATAAAGATAGTGATGCTCCTTATTATGTTGAGATATGCCCCCTCCATGCCCACTTTCCTGAGTTTTTATCATAAATTGATGCTAAATTTTATCAATTGCTTTTTCTGTATCTACTGATATGATCATATGATTTTTTTTATTAGTTTCAGGTATACAAAGTAACACAGTGATTAGATATTTATGTACCTTACAAAGTAGTAACCCCAATAAGTCTATTAGCCATATGACACTGTACATAGTTATTAGAATATTATTGACTATATATTCACTATGCTGTACTATATATTCTGGGGACTTTTTTAAAATTATAGTTGACATTCAATATTATTTTATATTAGTTTCAGGTGTACAACACAGAAGTTAGACATTTACATAATTTATGAAGTGATCCCCTGATAAGTGTAGTACCCATCTGATACTATATATAGTTTTTACTGACTGTATTCCCCATACTATATTTCAAATCCCCATGACTTTTTGAAACTACCAGTTTGTACTTCTTAATCCCTTCACCTTTTCACCCAAAACCCTTCCCATCCAATACCCATGTTTGCTCTCTGTATCTATGGGTCTGCTTTTATTTTGTTTGTTCATTTACTCTGTTGTTTAGATTTCACATATAATTGAGATCATACAGCATCTGTCTTTCTCAGTTTAACTTATTTCTCTTAAACTAATATCCTCTAGGTCCATCCATGTTGTCATCAATGCTAAGATTTCATTACTTTTAATGGCAGAATAATATTCCATTGATAAATATGCACCACAATTTTTTTCAATCATCTATTGATGGGCACGTAGATTGTTTCCATATTTTGGCTATAGTAAGTAGCACTACAGTGAACATATTGCTGCATATATTTTTTTCAAATTGGTGTTTTGGATTTCTTTGGATAAATACCCAGTAGTGAAATTGCTGGGTCATAAGGTAGTTCTATTTTTAATATTATGAGGAAACTCCATACTGGTTTCCATAGTGGCTGCACCAATTTGCACTCCCACCAAGAGAGTATGAGCGTTCCCTTTTCTCCACATCCTCGCCAATACTTGTTGTTTGTTGATTTATTGATGATAGCCATTCTGACAGGTGTGAGTTGATAGCTCATTGTGGTTTTTATTTGCATTTCTCTGATGATTAGTGACATTAAACATCTTTCGTATGTCTATTGGTCATCTGTATTTCCTCTTTGGAGAAATGCCTACCCAGGCCCCCTGCCCATTTGTTAATTGGATTATTTGTTTTTTGTTGTTGATTTTTTTTGTTTGTTTGTTTCGTTTTTATAGATTTTGTATATTAACCGCTTATCAGATGTATCATTGGCAAATATTTTCTCCCATTCAGTATGTTGTCTTTTCGTTTTGTTGATGGTTTCCTTTGCTATACAAAACTTTTTAGTTTGATTTAGTCTATTTATTTTTTCTTTTTGTTTCTGTTGCCCAAGGAGAGCTATAAGAAAGGAAAAAAAAAATACATATATATATATATATATATATACATATATATATGTATATATATATAATGTATATATATATATATAAACATATATATATGTATATTATGTATTACATATAATATATATAGAGATTACTAAGAGACATGTCAGAGAGTTCACTGTCTGTTTTCTTCTAGGAGTTTTATGGTTTAGGGTCTTACATTTAAGTCTTTAATCCATTTTGAGTTTATGCTTGTATATGGTGTGACAAGATGGTCTAGTTTCATTTCTTTGCATGTATCTGTCCAGTTATCCCAACACCGTTTATTGAATAGACTATCTTTATTCCATTGCGTATTTATTCTTACCTCCATTGTAGTAGATTAAATGACCATATAGGTGTGAGTCTATTTCTACTCTCTACTCAATTCCATTGATCTGTGTCTTTTTTAATGAAAGCACCATGCTGTTTTGATTACTATTGCCTTGTAGTATAGTTTGATACCATTACTTTGGGCAGTATGGATATTTTGATGATGTTCATTCTTCCTATCCGTGAGCATGGTATTTGCTTCCATTTATTTGTATCTTCTTCAGTTTCTTTCTTCAGTGTCTTATATTTCTTCCAAGTGCAAGTCTTTTATCTCCTTGGTTAAATGTATTCCTAGGTATTTTATTTTTCTGATACCATTGTAAATGGGGTTTTTCTTTCTAATGGTTTATTACTAGTGTATAAAAATGCAACCAATTTCTGAATGTTAATTTTGTATCCTGCTACTTTACCAAATCCATTTATTACTTCTAATAGTTCTTTTATTTATTTATTTATTTATTTATTTATTTATTTATTTATTTATTTTTTACTGGAATCTTTTGTGTTTTCTCTATATAGTATCATGTCATCTGCAAGTGATGACAATTTTACTTCTCTTCCTTTGAGTTTGGATGCATTTTATTTTTTTTCCTTGTCTGATTGCTGGGACTAGGACTTCCAGTACTGTGTTTAATAAAAGTGGTGAAAGTAGGCATACTTGTCTCATTCCTGATCTTAAGGAGAATGCTTTTAGCTTTTCCCCATTTAGTATTATGTTAGCTGTGGGTTTGTCATATATGGGCTTTATGATGTTGAGATGTGTTCCCTCTGTTCCCACGTTACTGAGAATTTTTATCATAAATGGATGCTAGATTTTATCCAGTGCTTTTCCTGCATCTATTGATATGATCAAATGATTTTAATCTTTCATTCTGTTTATATTGTGTATCACATTGATTGATGTGCAGATATTGAATCAATTTTGTATACCAGGAATGAATCCCACTTGATCTTAGGGTATGATCTTTTTAACTAAATTCAGTTTGCTAATATTCTGTTGAGGCTTTTTGCATTTATGTTCATGAGGGATATAGGCCTATAATTTTCTGTTTTTGTGATGTCTTTGTCTGGTTCTGGAATCAGGGAAATGGTGGCCTCATAGTATGACCCTGGTAGCCTCCCCTCCTCTTGAATTTTTTGTAACAGTTTGAGAAGAATAGATGGTGTGTGTGTTTTTTTTTGTTTTGTTTT
The DNA here is from genome assembly GCF_036562045.2 of Rhinolophus sinicus. Classification (NCBI taxonomy): domain Eukaryota; kingdom Metazoa; phylum Chordata; class Mammalia; order Chiroptera; family Rhinolophidae; genus Rhinolophus; species Rhinolophus sinicus. The sequence continues at coordinate 113,571,741 of NC_133756.1, forward strand.
GTTTTTGTTTTTTTACGTTTGGTAAAATTCACGTGTGAAGCCATCTGTTCCATGACTTTTGCTTTCGTTTTTGGGAGCTTGTTGATTATGGATTCAATTTCATTAGTATTAATCAGTTGGTTCAGATTTTTCTGTTTCTTCTTTATTCAACCTTGGAAGATGTATGCTTCTAGGAATTTATCCATTTCTTCCAGACTCTCTAAGCTGTTAGCACATAATTGTTCATAGTATTTTCTTTTGTTTTCTTTGCTTTTTAATTCTCTGATGTAAATTGTAACTTCTTCTCTTTCATTTCTGATTTAATTTATTTGAGTCGTCTCTCTCTTTTTCTTGATGAGTCTGGTTAAAGGTTTATCAATTTTGTTTATCTTTCCAAAGAACCAGCTCTTGGTTTCATTGATCTTTTGAATTTTTTTTCAGCCTCTATTTTGTTTATTTCTATACTTTATTATTTCATTCCTTCTAATCACTTTGGGCTTTGTTTGCTGTTATTTTTCCAGTTCCCTTAGGTGTAAAGTTAGATTGTTTGTTTGAGACTTTTGTCTCTTCAGGTAGCCCTGCAGTGCTGTAAATTTCCCTATGAAGACTGCTTTCACTTTGTCCCATAGTTTTGGCTCATTGTGTTATTATTTTTGTTTGTCTCAAGTTATCTTTTGATCGCTTCATTGACCTCATTGTTAATCCATACATTGTTTAGTAGCATGTTATTTAGCCTCCATGTGTTTGAATGTTTTTCAGTTTTTTTCTTGTAATTGATATCTAGTTGCATAACATTATGATCAGAGAAGATGCTTGATATGATTTCAGTCTTCTTAAATTTATTGAGAATTTTTTGTGACCTAACATGTGTTCTATCTTGGAAAATATCTCATGTGCACTTGTAAAGAATGTATATTCTGCTGCTTTGGGGGTGAAATGCCCTAAAAATATCAGTTAAACCAATCTGGTCTAGTGTGTCATTTTAGGTCACTGTTTCTTTGTTGATTTTTCTATCTGGAAGATCTGTCCATTGTAGTTAATGGGGTGTTAATGTCTCTTACTATAATTGTGTTGCTCTGTGTTTCTCCCTTTATCCAGTCAATATTTGTTTTATATATTTAGGTGCTCCTATGTTTGGTGCATGGATATTTACTAGGGTTATGTCCTCTTGTTGGATTGATCACTTTATCATTATGCAATGTCCTTCTTTGTCTCTTCTTATAGTCTTTGTTTTAAAGTCTGCTTTGCCTGATATAAGTATTGCTACCCCAGCTTTTTGTTTGTTTCCATTTGTGTGAAATATCTTTTTCCATCCTTTCATTTTTAGTCTACGTGTGTCTTTTGATCTGAGGTGGGTGTTTGTAGACAGCACATGTATGGGTCTTGTTTTCTGATCCATTTAGCTACCAATGTCCTTTGATTGGAGAATTTAATCCATTTACATTTAAGTGGTTATTGATGGGTACATAGTTTTTGCCATTTTATTATTCATATTTTTATCTTATTTTTTAATTTGTTTCCTCCACTTCTTCTTAAAGAAGTCCCTTTAACATTTCTTATTTTATTTTATTTAATTAATTTATTTTAGTTTTAGGTATATAAAACAATATGATTAAACATTTATATATTTACACTCCTCATAAAGTGATAACCACCCACCTCCTGAGTCTCCTTCCCCTCACATCATGCATAACTATTGCACTACCATTGACTATATTTCCTATGCTATATTTTACATCCCATGGCTATATCTATTTTTTCAATATTATTTTATATTAGTTTCAAGTGTACAGCACAGTGGTTAGGCATTTATATAATCTATGAAGTGATCCCCTTTTTAACTCCAGTACTTGTCAGACATTGTACATAGTATTTACAATATTGCTGATTATATTTCCCATACTGTAGTTCTTGTAATGCTGGTTTGGTGGCAATGGATTCCTTTAGCTTTTCTTGTCTGGGAAACTCTTTATCTCTCCTTCAATTTTACATGATAGCCTTGCTGGGTAGAGTTCTTCAATTTGAAAATTGCTGTTTGGTTCTTTCTGATAGTTTTAATCCCTTTGGTACAATATATCTTTTGTTCATTGATTTTATTTCTGAGCTCATTGACTGCCTTTCTGAGTTTTCTTACATGTTGGTGAGTTTTTTTCAGAACTGCAACCTTGAATTTGTTGTTATTTAAATCACCGTCTTCCATGTCTTTATGTTTATTTTGTGGAGATTTTTTGGTTTCTTTCTGAACTATCTTGTTACCTTGCTTATTCATAGCACTTGATAGATTATTTCTTTGTTTGGGACTATGACAAAATGAAACCTTCTCTCTTTTTAAGTGTTGTCTCTTTCAACTGTTCAGCCGCTTGGTAAGGAAAGGTCTTTTTATGTTTGTTCCCAATAGATAGAACTGTAGCTAAAGTTTTTGTTTTACCTGAACTAGTGGGACTTCTGGGATCTCTGTGGGATGTTGTTGCCTAGGCCATGGAAAATGCCCTGTATTTTCTGAGGAGATGAGCATTCTTTTTATCACCAGGTTTCCTCAGTCTGGGGGCACCACCAGCATGGTGGGATATGGTGGGCTATGGATGTCCTGACCTGTGTGTTCCTAACACCTCTTTCCTGCAACCAGAAGCTGCCAGCCAGGCTGCTCTGTTTGGAATGTCTCAGCTGTCTCTACCAGGCTTCACCATGATGAGTGAGGGAGGGATGAATGGGGGAAACAGGTTTCCACATGTGCAGCACTGTTCTTTCCAGTGAGTTCAACAATGAGCATAGTTTACTTAGGCTAGAAAGTTCCTTCTGCCCATTTGCAATTTTCCCAATGAGGGCTGTATTGTCAGGCAGGCCACAGGTGGGTGGCACGGGGTAGGGGTGGGGGAGGGGGATTCCTGCAGTGGTGATGGTGACTTCTTGATCACTGCTACCCTTTGTAGTACTTCTCATCCCCTGATCCTGGGCTCAGCCTCAATGTATACTGGCCACTTAGGCTGCAGTGCTAACTCTGCCTCTCTGGTCTGCCCACAGGGTGTTGCCTCCTGGCCTTTCACCATTATCACATGAGCTGGACCAGAAGGAGTGCTGGACTGTTACTGCCTCTCCTGTCTCTGTCCTTCCCTTTGTCCTGCCTCCCCCATTGGCTCAGATACACCCACCTTCAGATGTCTCAATGTGTAAACTTCTCAGATGTGTTTGTGTGTTTTGTAGGGATTCCTTTGTTGAATGATAGCTATCTATCTTCTTGCAACTCCAAGGGGAGGGATCTGGAGGTCTTCTCATGTCAGCATGATGCTAATTTCACTCAATGCAATTCTAATGATAGAATGGAAAGACTGATTGGGCTAAAGAAAAAAAGGAATGACAGAGAAAGGACCTCTGGTAAGATAGTGTGTCATATAAATGAAAAAAAAAATCCTACTTTACTTCCACTTCCTGTGTATTTGCTTATTGTCCTGTGTATATAATATCTGAACAACTTATTACTATTTTAAGGTCTAACATGATCTGGTCCTGAACTTTGTCCATCTTCCTCTTAAGCCAGCATGTGTCTTCCTTGCCCTGAAGCCGCCACATTTTAATGTCTGTCAAATTCTGGCTTGCGAGCCTTTGCCTTCATTCCGTTGTCTGAAACATTCTCCCAATACTCTTCAGCATTGGCTTTTTCTCAGCATATAGATCGCAGTTTAGGTGTCACACCCTCAGAAACACTGCCTTAACCTTTCTATATAGAGTAATTGTCCCTATTTTTTGTTCTTCTTTCTGCTTAATTTCATCCTAGCTGTTATCACAGTTTGTGATATGTTTATTGACTGATTCACTTTTTATTCTTAGAACTAGGTCATGAGGCTAACATGGCAGGAGCTGTGCCTCCTTGCCCGTTGAGTATAACCAGTCCCCTTCAAAATGCCTGAAAGACACTTAGTATTCATAATAGTATTTGTTAGAGAGACAAAAATTAAAGGAACAAGGAAGGAAGGAAGGAAGGAAGAAAAAATAAAGAAAGGAAGAAAGGAAGAAAGGAAGAAAGAAAGAAAGAAAGAAAGAAAGAAAGAAAGAAAGAAAGAAAGAAAGAAAGAAAGGCTACAAACAGCTAAAACCAGGAACCCAGAATTGAGAGCCTTTGTTATCATGTATATTAGTTTCAGAAGAATGCAAAATATACTTATTCATATATGTGCTAATCATAAAATTAAACTGCTTGGGGCTCCAATTTCCATCACCTGAGATTATCCATTCCTGTTTTGGCAGTGTCAGTGTTTTCTAAAAGACAGTTTGCCAATATCTTTCCTTCCTTTTAAAACTAATGGCCTTGTCATCCCCAGGAGGGGCCTGAGGCTGCATATGGAGGTATACAGAGGTTTTCACTGGCAGCTACTTGCTAAACTGAATGTACTTAGCTACCTTGTCAAGTCCTAGAATTGTTTGATTTCCTGCAGGAAATGTTTGCCTTTGAAAACTCCAGTGGGGAAATAGCTTTTTCACCTCTGCTCAAGAGAATGAGTTTAACATTGTCTGAAGATGAGATTCATCCCCTGGAGGAGGTACCAAGCATCTAATGAGCTTAGGAACAAATCAGAAAAACAGCAGGGGGTGTATTCCAACTCCCACCCCCACCTTGATTCCATAAAAGACTGTTTTAGATGTTTGCATGAGTGAACTACCCATTTACACTGAGTTTTGTATCTATGCTCTATTAGATATGTATAACTCTAATGTGGAAACACATCTAGCTACAATATACGTTGTGAAAGGTGCGTTATTATGCTTCTTGGGGTGCATTCTATTTAAATATTCATTAATGCACAAACAACCAGGTATGTATTTGTATCTGTTTCATTTCTAAAATGAACCCTGCTTCTGGCACTTTAAGCCAAAGCAATTTATAATCTTATACCCATGCAGTCACACACACACGCACACACACACGCCAGCACACATATATCCACTGAAACAATGACTGCTCAAAGGTTATTCTCAACAACTATTACTATGACCTTGGAGTTCACTTGGTTCCTAGTTAGTACCTACTCTTTCTCCATTAATATTTCCTCCCAACTGCAACCTCTTTCTGAAATGAAGCATCCCACACTGGCCTTTGGAGATGTTCTTCTACCCTGGCATTTGATCCTTAATTCTGCTTAAGAGAACAGCACTCACCTCATTCCTGTGTTTTCTGCAGCTCTACCTGCCCATGGCAGATGCCTCTACTATAGTTTCGCCTTTTTTAGAGACCAGAACCCAGTATTATGCCTTTGAATAGTGACTTAACTCTACAAGCTCAAAGGGATAGGTGTGTTGAAAACAGAAATAGTTTTGATCACTAATCATGTACATTTAGAAATAATATGCATAATCCAAATGAAAATTAGGCAGGAAAACTTTTAATAGAAAATGCTTAACCCCTAGAGCCACAACGGTTTCATAGTGGGAGAAAGGAGAGCACAAATAAGCCAAAGAGGCAGGATCCTGTAGATAGTATTCTGTCCAGATGAGCTTAGCTTTGCTTTACCTTACAGTTAAGTAGGGAATTAAATTGCTCTACTATACAGGAACAAAACAACATGTTTTTGTTGTTGTTGTTGTTTGTTTGTTTTTTGCTTTCCTTTGTTTGCCAGAAGGACATAGAATAGTGTTACACATACATCTCAAATTCTCCTAAATATCTTCAAGTATGCCCATTCTCATATCCAGTAAGTGACAATCAAGTACCCTCGTCCCAGTCACCATTATCATTTCCAGGGTTATTGCCATAGCCAGCCTCCTAACTAGTGCCCCTGCTTCTGCCGTTGCCCTCCTCAAAATGAAGTCAGATCATGCCTCTCTTCTGGAAAACAAGCAAATGAAAACCTCCAAAGTTTCCTCATTGTACTCAAGGTAAAAGTGAAGTTCTTATCATAACCTATAGATTTTTGCATGATTTTACCCCAGTTCAATTTCGGATCTCAGCTCTTGCTATTCTCCTCTCCCATTTTATCTGTTCCATCCACATTGGTTTAGCCATTGTTTCTTAAACCTATCAGCCACACAAATGCTTTAGGTCCAGTCCACTGGTTGTTATTACTATTCATCAAAATCTCTTTCTCCAGAAATATACATAATTAGTTCCCTCATTTTCTCCACATCTTTACTCAAAAGTCATCTTATTAGAAACTTTGCTTATGGAGTGTCTGGAACCAGATTTATGCTCCCACAATTAATAAATAGAAAAATAGACCAAACATATTTTTCTAAAATAAAACTGTTTTCAGACATGATCAACAGGCAAGATCATGACCTCTAAGAAGAAGGAAACAGGAAAGGTGAGATATAAAATTACCTTGGTGTCATTTCTAAGGCATTTTCTATACCAAAGTGCAAAGCGGGGGATCTCAAGCAAAGCATAGTGGTCTAGCTAAGTTGAAAAGACAGAGATCAGAAGTTGGAGAGACTTAGGCAATGGCAATTTGAAGAATAGAGTGCCAGAAAGAAGGGAGCTGTCCAAAGAAGAACCAGAACCCTACTTAGGAGCCCCTTGACTATGGCTGAATACTACATAGTAATATACATACATATAATGAAACTCCATGAGAATCACAAAGAATAACTATGGAGCTGTAAAAAAAAACATGGCTGGGAGGGATTTATGTTCTAACAAGGCAAATGGAAATTTTTTCTAAATTCCTGAAAGATTCAGTAGCACCACGAGAAGGTCATACCATAACAGTGTTAAACTAGTCATAGATTAATGTCTACTCGGAAATGTTCACAACAAGCCTGAAAAAATTAAGTCAATGCATGAGTAAGTTAACTCCTGCCAAAACAAAGTATAACATTATTTAAAAGAAGACAACAAAATGAAAGCTCATGAAAGTAATATTCATTGAAAAATTACTATGCATGTAAAGAAACACTAAATTGTGATCCATATTTTGGAGAAGACTCAATCAATGAAAACGATTCAGAAAGTACAAATATAATAGGTAGTATAAAAGATTGTTAAAATAAATGCTGTAATTATGCTCAAGAATTAAAAAAAAATACATGTACATAGGAAATAAAAGGTGTAAAATAGATCCAAATGGAACTTCTAGTTCTAGAAGTATAATATCTAAAGGGGGAAAAAAAGAAAGGGAACAAACAAAAAACACTCTGGGATTCATATCAAATTAGATACTGCAGGAGAAAAGATCAATGAACTTGAAATCATAGCAGTAGGAACTATCCAAATTTAAGCACATATATTAAAAAAGACTGAAAACAATAAACAGCCTCAATGGTCTGTGGAATGAAGCAATCTAACATTGGAGTCCCAGAAGAATAAGGTGGGAGATTGGGGCTGAGTGAATATTTAAAGAAACTATAGCTGAAATATTTTCCAAATTTGAAGAAAACTAGAAACCCATGGGTACAGAAAGCTCAGGGGACCACAAGCATGATAATCATAAAGATGACCAAAACAAGGCATATAACTTTCAAATTGCTAAAATCCAGTGATAAGCAAAACAACAACAACAACAACATAGAACTCTCCAGAGAAAAAAGACACATTATGAACACTGAAACAAAGAAAAGTAATTCATGCTGTGACATGTTACCTGAAACTATGCAATGGAACACCTTTAAAACACTTACCAAAAATTCAACTTATAATTCTATCTACAGAGAAATATCTTTTGAAGAATAAAGCAAAATGAAAATATTTTCTGGAAAAAAAAAAGCTGGAAGAATTCACCATGAACACTACAAGGAAAAGAAGGTTTTCAACCAGAGGAAAATAACCTCAAATAGAAACTAGGAAATACACAAGGAAAGGAGAGTAACAGAAATGGTGTATATATACATATATGCTTCTATGTAAATAAAATATAACAGAAGTACGAATGATGGAAGCTAGGGAATGAAGTCTAATATTTTCAGGACCTTATGTTATACGTGAAATATTACCAGAAACTTTTCATGAAAATAAAGAGGATGATTTGTCAAAAGACAATAACAATTCTAAATATGTATGCCCCTAAAAACAAAATTCAAAATACATGGAGCAAATATGACAGAACTGAAAACTGATACAGATAAATCTACATTTATAGTTGGAAATGTCTACACTCCTTTTGTAGTAATTGAGAAAAACAAGCATAAAGAAAATTAATATACATAAGTTTCCATGAATACTGCCATCTAATTCAACTTAATTATCATTTGTTGAACACACTACTCAGCAACAGAATAATACACATTATTTTAAAGTACACACAAGACGTGTCAAAGTAAGCCATATGCTTGGCCATAAAAATAATTAAATATATTTAAAATTTTAAAAAATGTATTAATATAGACTTTGGTCTTCGATTGCAACTAAATTAAATGAATATCAGAAAGATGATATTAGAAAGATGTCCATGTAATCCTAAACATTTGGAAATTAAATAAGACGTATAAATAAGGCATGCATCAAGGAAGATATCATGAAGAAAAGTAGAATTTTAACTGAATAAAAATAAAACCAATTTATCCAATTTAGTGACAGTTAAAATACTGCTTAGGCAGTAAAATACTTTGTTTATATTCAAACTTCAAAAAAAATCTAAGACTTATATTAAGAAACTGAAAGAAATTAAAGAAAAGAAAATGGAAGAGAACAGGGAACATAAATCCCAATTCAGCAGGGGAAAGCAAACAATATCATAAGAATAAAAGCTAAATAAAATAGAAAACAAACAATGTAGAAATTTAAAGAAGCCAAGAGTTGTTTTTAAGATGAATAAAATTTGTAATCTTCTAGATAGATTAATCAAGGCATACAAGAAAGAAGACACAATAACCAATATCAAGAAAGAGAGGAAATCACTATAGATAACAGACACATTAAAAGGATTTTTAAAATTTATTATAAATAGCCTCAGGCCAAAAAATCCAACGACCTAGAAGAAAAGGACAATTCCTTAAAAAAGTACGCATTATCAAAATTGACTTAAGGAGAACTGTTAAAATCTGCACACCCCATGAAAGACATTGGATTTATCAGTAAATACTTTCTCAAAAAGAAAAACTGTAGAACTAGATGGCTATATCAATGTACTCTATCATACATTTAAGAAAGAAATGATACCAGTTCTACCAATGGTCTTTCAGAAAATATTAGACGTAACACTTGCTACCTAATATTATCAAACAAGAATTACTCCAGTGCCAAAACTAGACAAAGACAGCATATGAAAATAAAACTACAGTACAAATCCCTCAGTAGTATAGACATAAATATCCTTAACAAGATATTAGCAAATTGGCTTTAGCAACTTAATAATGTATAATAATATATCATGAACAAGTGCAGTTTATCAATAATGCAAGGTTGGTTTAACATTTGAAAATCAATGTATTTCAAACCAAGATTAAAAAAAAAGAGAGAAATGTGCTCATTTTAATAGATGCAGAACAATAATTTGACAATATTCAACTCTCATTTGGTATAAAATTACCTCAATATAAAGGGCATCTAAGAAAAGACTACATCTAACATCATACTTAGTAAGTATGAATGGTTTCCCTTAAGATCAGGAAGAAAGAATGAACATTTATTTTCAAACTTTGTACTGGAGGGTCTAATAATCAGTGCAGTAAGATTAAAGCAAATAAACAAAAAAAGCATAGAGATTAGTGAAGAAGAAATAAAATAATGTTTATTTACAGATAACATGAGCATGTACCTAGAAAATCTTAGGTAATACCCAAAGAAGTCTATTTTAATTAATGAGTGAAATTAGTAAGCTCTTAAGAAACAAGGTTAATGCATAAAGTTCTATTTTATTTTTATGCAATATTAATTAAAACTTAGAAAACATAGTTTCCATCCAAATCCAATAGATTTTTGTACAAATTGACGAGATTATTCTAAAATACATATGGAAAGGCAGAATAAATAAATAAATAACATAGAAAAACAAAGTTGAAGGGCTTACATTCCCCAATTTCAAGATTTATTCCAACTCTACATTAATCAAAACAATGTGGTGTTGGTTTCAGGATAGATAAAATAATCAATGGAAAATAATGGAGGTATCTAAAAAAACTGGAAATGGAACTACCTTATGACCCAGCAATTCCACTTCTAGGTATCTATCCAGAGAAATCCAAAATACTAATTCAAAAAAATTTATGCACCCCTATGTTTATTGCAGCGCTATTTACAATAGCCAAGACATGGAAACAACTGAAATGCCCATTGGTAGATGACTGGATTAAGAAATTGTGGTACATTTATACAATGGAGTATTCTCTAAGAGGAACTGCAATGACATGGATGGACCTAGAGAACATTATGCTAAGTGAAACAAGTCAGACAGAGAAAGACAAATACCATATGATCTCACTTATATGTGGAACCTAAAGAATAGAATAAATGAGTGAACTAATCAGAAACAGTTTCAGAGACATAGAGGAAAACTGAGGGTTGCTAGATGGGAGGGAGATGGGGATGAGGGAGAAGGTGAGAGGATTAGAAAGCACAGATCAGTAACCACAAGATTGCCACGGGGATACGAAAGACAGCTTGGGGAATGTAATCAATAATGTTGTAAAGATTTTGTAGGGTATCCAGTGGACACTTGTCTTATTCGGGAGACCACTGGAGACCACTTCAGGGATGGTATAGATGCCTGACCACCGTATTGTACACCTGAAGCTGAATAATAATGAATGTCAACTATAATTTAACATATATATGGTCACAGGATGTGGAGTACAGCATAGGGAATAGAGTCAATGGAATTGTAACAGCTATGTATTATGTCAGAGGAGTAGTAGTTAGGGGGAGGGGTTATCACTTTGTGAGGGGTGTAAATGTCTAACTATTACATTGCTTTGTACATCTGAAACTTAACTAAACTAAACTAAAATAAAATAAAAAGAAGGAAGAGTCCAGAAATAGACCACACATAAATGGTCAACTATATTTGTATAGGAACGCTAAAATAATTCAATGGAAAAATGATAGTCTTTTCAACATACACTACTAAAAAAACACATTTACATATAGAAAAAATGCATTAGCTTACCGCATGTAAAATTAAATCTAATTGGACTGTCTACTTAAATATAAATGCAAGTGTATGAAACAACCAGAAGGAAACATAGAAGTCAATCTTCATAGGTTACTTAGGACTCAAAAAGCATGAGTATTAAAAAAAAAAAAAAAAGGGAAAAAAAGGGAAAAAAAAGAAACTTGTGTTCTTCGAAGGACACTATTAAGAATGCAAAAAGACAAGCTATCAACCAGGAGGAAATAGTTGCAGTAAATATTATTGAAAAAGACCTAAATCCAGAATATATAAAGAGCTCACTAATTAGATACAAAATAACCCAACCAAAAATGGGCATACTCTATATACCGTGTTTCCCCAAAAATAAGACTGGTCTTATATTCATTTTTGTTCCAAAGGACGAATTAGAGCTGATTGTCTGGCTGGTCTTATTTTTAGGGAAACAGGGTATATCTCTATCTATCTATCTATCTATCTATCTATCTATCTATCTATCTATCCACACACATACACACATACCTGAAAATATGCTCAACATCATTCATCTTTAGGGAAATGCAAATTGAAAAATTAAAATTACTATCATAGAACACTGACAATGCCACGTCTTGGTGAAGATGTGAAGCAATTGGATCTTGTATGCATTGTTAGAGAGAGATTATATCATTACAGTAACTTTAGAAAACAGTTTGGTAATTTTTTTAATAACATTAAACAAACACCATATGCCCCAACAATTCTCCTAGGTATTGACCCAGGAGAAATGAAAACATATGCCCACTGATAGACGTATATACAGGTTTTCATATTACAAACAAAGAATACACTAAGTTTGTAATAGTAAAATGTAGAAACAACCCAAATGTCTATGAAAAGTGAATGGGCAAACCGAGTGCAGAATATCCCTAAAATGGAAATAAATAAAAATGAACGTAAAAAAATAAACAAAATAGTTTCAAACCGATACACACAGTGATATGGATGAATCCTAAAAGCAATATGCTGAGCTAAAGAAGCCAGTTAAAAACCTATATGCTGTAACGTTCTGTTTAAATAAAGTTTTAGAAGGGGAAAATCTAATACATCATGTCAGAAAGCAGATTAGTGGTTTCCTAGAGCATCAGATCAAGGCACAGCAGGAAAAGGACACAAGGGAAGCTTTTAGGATGTGGAGGTGTTCTGTATCTAGACTCTGGTGGTGCTAACGGGAACATATTTATTTGCTCAAATTAACTAAGTGCTACAATTAAAATCGATACACTTTATGTTACAAATCAATTTCAATGTGCATATTTCCCAGGGAACCCTATCAAAAATTTTACTATCTGTCCCATTCCAGGTAAAATCCCCCTCTCTGCAATTAATGTTTATTTTTAACAGTCAGTGTTTGCTAATTCGCTCTACATTTTACTAATTTCTAACCTATTAGATGTGTACTAGAACAGAAGTTCTGTGAAAGCAATCAGCTTGATATTATTTTAGTAACAGAAAATTTGAGAACTAATTAAGTATGGAAGATTAGGAAATAATGTATCAATACAACTATGCTTTTAATGTTTGGTAATTGTATTTAGAAGCTTAGCTTATCTGTTCTGAGATCTTACCTGTTCTTAAGAGTATAAATCCAATATCCCTACATAGGAGCACATTTCCTCTGCTAATTGTAATAAGACATGTTCTTTACACACCCACAGGTAAATAACTCCAAAAAATTGGCCTTTTCACCATTTTTTACGTTATATGTTCCTTCCCTCTTCTGTGGTTCTCCAGATAGAAGAGAAAGACTGGGATATGCAGTTCTCTTCGTGCTGGAAAATAAAATAATGTGGTATACATAGAACATCTTCATTCATTACAACTCAATTCTCAAGGCTTGATAGAGTCAATATATCTCCTGAGTGTTTGGAGACACGTGGGATTCTGAATGATTTAAATTGTTTGGTTTCAAAAGATGTATGTTTAGATATCTTTTTGTATCCATTTTATGATTTCCAAGGCTTCCTTGTATTTACAGCTTCCTGAGATAGTCAACACCTTTTTCATTTTATATCAAAGCATTGTGCGGTAGAAAAATCTTGCTCTGGAGTCAGAGACATGTCAGAATATTAGCTCTACTACTGTCTTGGAAAATGTTACAATAGTCCTGTATATTGGCTTTCAGTTTACTAATGGAAAAAAAAAAAGTATCAATTGTGGACTGCTTTATGTATGTGTTGCAGAGGGAAGTTGCTTGAGGAAGGCTGATTGGACAATCTATCAGTTAGTTCTCGTGTAGCTTGAGGCAACAGGTAACACCAACTAAAATAAACAATTGGAAATTCATTAGCTCACATAACAAGGGGTTTATGGTAGGGCTGATACAGAGATTGTTCATTGAGCAGATTCTCCCTATCTTTCTGCACAGCATTTTTCAGCATATTTGTTATACTTTCATTGTGGCTCCCCTCATGGTCCCAGCATAACTGTTCCTGAGATGATAAGCACGTGACATTGATAGAAAATAAGTCTGTGTTGTGTAACTTTGTAAGAAAGCAGGCAGAGCTTCCAAAATATCTCCTACTAGGCTTCCTCTCCAATGTATTGGCCAGACTTGCACCGCCCTGCAAGGCCTAAGGCATTCAGTAGACAAAGGTAATGGAGTTACTATGATTCTTTTTCACTAACCAAGATTCACCATATGGGAATGGGGAGGAGCCCATCATCCTGAGGCACACTTTATCCTTTACCAGAAAAAAAAACCTAGGTCCTGTTAGCAAGGATAAAGCAGGAGAGTATTTGGTAAGAAACCGAGGAGACACTTACCTCTAGGAAATCCGTAATCATCTGAGGTCTGTTGACAGTGTTATTGCTCACCCAGAATTCGCATTGTGTGGCTGACTGATGGTATCTCTATCTCTCCAGGAGATGTGTGTTTATGAGAGAGAGAGAGAGAGAGAGAGAGAGAGAGAGAGAGAGAGAGAATGAAAAATATTAATTTACGATGAGAATTATAAACAGTCCCATGGAGAGAAATGTTGCTGGTCCTGGCATTGTTCTGACTCAGACCCCAGGATTTTATCATCAGAAGGCTGTTTTGACAAATCAGAACTCAGCCTGCAGAATTGTTATTTAACCTTAGAGAAATGTCTTGTTTTCTCCCTAGAAGGTGGCTTGAGGGTGCGCTTGGGAATCTCTAAGCCTTTAAAGAGTAGACTTGTCACAGAAGCAAGGATGTTTATATCCATAACCCTTGAAGAGTGAATGCCTTGGCACTTCCCTCTCTCCTCCCCCCCACTCTCGAGTGCAGTGATTTTCACATTTGCTCTGGGAAGCTTACTATCTTCTGGGAGACATGGTCAAAGTTTATAAAACCATAGACTATTCTGCCAAATAGCAAAATTTTATGTGTTCTTTACATTTTGATTCTACAGTAGTTCTACTTTGTTCTACGATAACTGTTTTGTGGTTGTTCATGCAGGTTTTATCTACATGCAAGTGATTTGGTTTCCACTTATTATGAGTTGTTATGTAGGTCACAGGAATTATTCCTAAATTATTTTAGTTGGAATTAAGAGTGATCCTACCTCCTGGTTTCCTTACATAGAAAATTACTTATAAAAATATGTGAATTTTGCTAGCTAATTCAAACCGGTCAGTTTATTTCATTGACATATATGTTTCCACTGTTGTTCTCACATACTCTCAATAGAAAGAATTGTTATAATGATTAAATGCAGTTGTGTATATGAAGAATCTAGCGTATTGATTGACATGACTGGCCTGCACATAGTAGATACACAATAAATGTGAGATACTATTATTTTGTTCTGGGAAATAAGAATGATGACACCTACATCTTGCTGTGATTACAGAAATGCAATTAAATGTCGTCTGCGTAGATGCCAACTACAGTCCCCAGCTTTCTATATAGGAACTCAATACATGTAATTTCATTCCTTTCACTGCCTACTAAACAAAACATCCAGACGCGTAATAACATTGTCTTCACACTCCTGCATCACCCCAGCAAAGTAATTTCCTCTGCTTGGAAGAGAGAAACCAATAAAGTCTGGTTTCAGTTTATTTAGAGTATTCTCTCCTTTTGACGGCATAAAATAAATTCCTGCTATGAAATAACTTTTATGCTGATCTATGTGTAATGATAACTCAGTGCCACTTAGTCCTTTTGTGAACAAATACATTTAAAATTATGTGCTTCAAGAATGAAACATGCACGTGAGTACTCTGATGAAACTTCACAGTACAGGCAGGACAGAGTTACTGTGGGGAGAGTGGGTATAGAAGAGTGAGGCACTTACAGCTGAGTGTCACTTCCTACTTGAAATAATTTGCTACGTAATTCCAACTGAGGACAATTAGAGTTAATTTCCAAAGCCAATTAGACTTAACTTCCAAAGCCACACATCATGGAAGTGAAAGAGAAGAACAGAGGAGTGACTCAGACAATGTAGGTAGCATGATTCTTACCTTTTGTGATCAGTCAGGTGAAGTATAAAATATCAATGATAATGCTCTTCAATGCTGGATAATTGCATTTGGGGAGCTTGCCTTAACCTGTTTCAAGATCTTTCGGAGAATGTAAGTTCCATAATGCTGCAGAGAATCAAAGCACAGGGTTACATAGCTAGTACAGCATGTGGATTGTAGTAGGTATTCACTAGGTGTTGAATGAATATTAGTAACGTAGATAATGACCCTCATAATAAGAATAAATGACATATAAGCACATAGTAAACTGCTTGTTCAGCACTCTTGAATTTTAATCTGTGTGTCTACTTGTCCAGATACTCAAGAAAGCAAGAAAGGACAGTCTAGTGAATATTATCTGTAAACGCCTTTAACAGTCTAAGACTTAGTCATATACCAACCTAAATCAGGCAAAAAATATCTTTTTTTTAAACAGATTCGCTTCATCCCCAACCAAATCGCATTTGACAACTTTTGTCTAATCTTATAGCTTAGACTATCAGCCACCTCTGTATGTATTATAGAAGCATTATGGTAAAAAATGTATGAAACTTGGAGTCAGACAGAAAATTGTTGGAAGTATTATTAGTGGTGTAATATTAAACACTTTTCTCAATTATAAAATAGTGACCTTGAAATTACAGTGGGAAAATGCAGATGATTTCTATAAAGTCCCTAAAACACAGAATGGCATATGCTGGGTATCACATGAGTAACCTAGAATCTTTATTCTTGCTGCCTTTATTATCATTGTTGCTGTTATCGTTGTTATTATTATTAGGATTTTATTCATTGATTGCAAAAACATTTTACAATAAGTTATATATATCAAGTTCCTTATATCAAGTTCTGTAGGTGACAAGTTAACTTTTTACATTATTTTTTTAGTTACAGTTGACATTTAACATTATTTTATATTAGTTTTAGATGTACAGCATAGTTTTTAGACATTTATATAATTTATGCAGTGATATCCCCCGATTAGTCTAGTACCCACCTGGCACCATACATAGTTGTTGCAACATTACTGACTATATTCTCCATGCTGCACTGTCATCCCCATGACTATTTTGTAACTACCAGTTTATATTTCTTAATCCCTTCACCCTTTTACCCAACTCCCCAACCTCCCTCCCCTCTGGCAACTATCAGTTTGTTCCCTGTATCTGTGAGTCTGTTTCTGTTTTGTTCATTTATTTTGTTCTTTATATTCCACATATAAGTGAGATCATATGGTATTTATCTTTCTCAATCTAACTTATTTCACCTAGAATAATACCCTCTGGAAAATAGACATAAGAAAAGATGCTCAATGTCACTAATCATCAGAGAAATGCAGATTAAAATCACAATGAGATATCATCTCATGTCTTTCTGGATGGCTATCGTCAATAAATCAAAAAACAACAAGTGTTGGCAAGGTTATGGACAAAAAGGAACCCTCATACACTGTTGGTGGGATTCCAAACTGGTGCAGCCACTATGGATAACAGTTTGGAGGTTCCTCAAAAAATTAAAAATAGAAATACCTTATAACCCAGCAATTTCACTTCTGGGTATTTAGCCAAAGAAATCCAAAACACTAATTCAAAAAAAAAAACAACAATATAGGGTAGCCATTTTGACTGGGGTGAGGTGGTATCTCATTTCAGTTTATATTTGCATTTCTCTGATGGTTAATGAGGTTGAGCATTTCTTCATATGTCTGTTTGCCATCTGTATGTCCTTTTTAGAAAAATGTCTCTTCATGTCCTCTGCCCATTTTTTTTTAATTGGATTGTTTGTTTTTATGGAGTTGAGATGAGTGAGTTTTTTATAAATTTGTGATATTAACCCTTTATCAGATATATCATTGGCAAATATCTTTCCCATTCAGTAGGATCCCTTTTTGTTTTATTGATGGTTTCCTTTTCTGTGAAAAAACTTTTTAGTTTGATGTAATCCCACATGTTTATTTTTTCTCTTACTTCCCTCGCACGAGGGGATATATCAGTAAAAATCTACTCCGGGTAATGTCTGTGAAGTTTTTTCCTATATTTTCTTCTAGGAATTTTATGGTTTCAGATCTTATATTTAAGTCTTTAAGCCATTTTGAATTTATTTTTGTATATGGTGTAAGGAGGTGGTCCAGCTTCATTTTTTTGCATGTGTCTGTCCAGGTTTCCCAGCACCAGTTACTGAATAGACTGTCTTTACCCCACTGTACATTCTTGCTTCCATTGTCATAGATTAAATGGCCATATAAGCATGGATTTATTTCTGGACTCTCTATTCTGTTCCATTGATCTATGTGTCTGTTTTTATGCCAGTACCATGCTGCTTCGATTACTGTAGCCTTGTAGTATAATTTGATGTCAGGTATCTCAAAAATTTGAAAATGGAACTACCTTATGATCCAGCAATCCCACTCCTAGGTATCTATCTGGAGAAATCCAAAACTCCAATTCAAAAATCTTTATGCACCCCTATGTTTATTGCAACACTATACACAGTAGCCAAGACATGGAAACAACCGAAATGCCCATCGGTAGATGACTGGATTAAGAAACTGTGGTACATTTATACAATGGAGTATTACACAGCCATAAAGAAGAAAGAAATCTTACCATTTGCAACAACGTGGATGGACCTAGAGAACATTATGTTAAGTGAAATAAGTCAGACAGAGAAAGACAGATACCATATGATCTCACTTATATGTGGAATCTAAAGAAAAGAATAAGTGAATGAACTAATCAGAAACAGTTTTGGAGACATAGAGGAAAAACTGAGGGTTGCTAGATGGGTGGGAGGGTGAGGGTAAGGGGGAAGGTGAGGGGTTTAGAAAATAGTCGGTAACCACAAGATGGCCACGGGGTTTTGAAAATTAATTTAGGGAATGTAATCAATAATGTAAAGATTTTGTAGGGTATCGGATGGACACGTGTCCCATTTGGGAGACCACCTCAGGGATGATGTAGATGCCTGGTCTCTGCACTGTACACCTGAAGCTGAAACTGAACAATAATGAATGCCAACTGTAATTTTATGTGTGTATATATATATATACACACATATATATGTGTATATATATATATATATATACACACATATGTGTATATATATATATACACATACATATGTATATGTGTGTGTGTATATATGTGTATATATGGTTATAGGAAGCGGAGTACAGCATTAGGAATAGAGATAGTAGAAATGTAATGGCTCTGTGCGATGTCAGAGGGATAGTGGATGGGGGTCGGGGGGGTTCACACAGTGTGAGGGATATAAATGATAAACGTCTAAGTATTGCTTTGTCTTGTGCACCTGAAACTAATAAAATTAAAGAAATAAATAATGAAATAAAAAAATAAAATGGTAAGGGAAAAAAAAAACACACACACACAAAAAAACCAATATATGTACCCTATGTTCATTGCAACATTGTTTACAATGGCCATGACATGGAAGCAACCCAAGTGCCCAGCAATAGATAATGGGATAAAGATGTGAGATAGATAGATAGACAGATAGACAAATAGATAGATATAATGTAATATTACTCAGCCATTAAAAATAATTATATCTTACCTTTTGCGACAACATGAGTGACAGGTTTGTTTCATACTTAATGATAGGAAAACCTTTTCTTGTAGCAAACACCCTCTTTGCTGATAGAAATATGTGTAATATTGTTTTTATTTTCGTCATTGTTGACAGGAAACACAAACCAAATTTTAATTTTAGATCACAGCTTCAGTAATAATTACAAAAAGGCTACAATCTCCTTTTAAAAAAAAAAAATCCCTAATTCTATTTTTTTCTAATTATATATTTTCTTTTTTGTTTTTGTTACCTCTGTAAATCACCCTAATTTTTTTTTAGAAAAACGTTTGGTTTAATTAAATTAAAATGTTTGTAACATGATTAAAATTGATGAATATTGGCATAATTTATGCTTTTTTTGTGCACAGTTGACTTCATTCTTGCCCATTAATATTTAAAAAAAAGAATTTTTAAGATTATATTACAAACTATTTATGTCATAAATTTGGGCCCATTTGTATCATCTAGGTTTGAACTGCAGAGTTTTATGACCCATTTAAAACATTGAGAGATTTATGTGTCTTTACCTATATCAGATATAGACATTTGTGACAAAATACTGCATTTTATTCCACAATATTTACTTTTCGCTCTAGGATAAATTACGTTTTCCTGAAACAATTCAATTAATTTATTGATTAAGTAATTGAGTGGACAGTACCGCATTTTAAGTTGAAATGCAAGTTCAGTCTTTACAGCTCTATACTACCAAAACAGCTTCTGTGTCAAAGGTCTACTCAGAGTTAATCTACGATACATATGAAGGCATGGGGTCTTTTGTTTTAAAATGGGTACCCCTGCTGAAGCGTCAGATTCTGGGATGAGATTCACAATCATGTAGTACACTTGCTACTACATCACAGTGCATAAGATGAATAGCAGACAACCTGTCCCTACATTAATTAATTCACTAATCATTGAGCTATACGTGAAGCAATATGTGTACAATGATTATTAACATATTCTCCCTGATCTCAAAGAATTCCAGATTGGAAGGCAAAGAAATGTCTGCAGATGAATAATTGCAGCACAACATGACAAATACCAAAATTGAGGTTTGCAGGAATCCCAATAGGAGCATGGAGCAGGTGGTTCAGAAAAATAATTTTATAGCAGATGATGTTTAAGTTGATTATTAAGTGATACTGGAAATTTTCCAGTTGGATAAGGTAGGAAAATGTATTATAAACATGTGCAAAGATAAACAGTCAGAACACATTCAGGAACGCATAAATCATTTAATATAGAAAATAGTCCTCAGCAGTTCACAGAGTAGCAGACCCCAAGGAGTGTGAAGAGACTGTGAAGCTTAAATCACTGATCTATTAGGATATTTTCCTTGTCTGGATAATAAGTGCCAATACCAGTTTACATGCATAATGTGATCAAGAGAAGATTCTGTGTCTTATCCATCTCTGAAGCTTCAGCCAAGACAGTACCACTCATGCATCCATCCGTTCATTGAAAGACAGTTACAGTACTGGGCCCTGGGGAGACAAGGGTGAGAGAGACAGACAAGATCTGTGCTCTAGCTTTCCAGTAGTAGACAGATATAGATACTAAACAAAGAGAAAAATTAGCCCATGAAGAAAATGATGCAGGCTAATGTGTTGGAATAATTAGATTGAGCAATCACTAAAAGCCTCTCAGAGCAGGTGATTTTAAAGCTATGTTTGAATCACAAGAAAGGGCCAGCTATGTAAGGACAAATGGAGAGGTCATTCCACGTTGAGAGAACAAGAAGAAATTCCTGAGGAAGGAGAGAAGCTTGACATGTTCAAGTAATCCGGAGAAGGTCAGTCGGATGCGAGCGGAAGAGAGGCCAAACCCCATATGTAGTCTATTGCTTTGTAGACTGGGAGAATACATTTAAATTGTATTATTAGAACAATGGGAAGCTCTTGGAAGTTTAAGCAGGAAAGTAACAGGATTGGATTGATGTTTAAAAAAAAACACTTCATAAAGAATAGACCGTAGTGGAACAGGGAAGACTTAGGAGGCTTTTGAGTAATGCTAGCACCTTAGGTTAGTGTTAGTGACAGTGGAAAAGGTGGGAAGAGGGAAGATCTAGGACATACTTTGGATGCTAAAGAATAAGGTTTGCTTTTGTGTTAGCTCTAAAACAGTGGGGGAAAGAGAGGAAACAGGGATGACTTCTTATAGATTTTCCTAAAGGGAGAAAAGGGCGTTCGGTACTCAACTTAGACAATAATGACAATAATAGTATCACATATTTAAATTAATGCTTTTCTGTGTAAGACACTGTCCTAAGCATAGTTACATATATTAACACATTTAATTATTACAAAACTCTACGGCTTAATTATTATTTTTACTGCCTTTTAACAGATGAGAAAAGTGAAGTAGAGAGATATCAACTTGCCGGGCACAGTTTCACCTTAAGAGCTTTGCATGAATAATTTCATCACCCCTATGTATTTTTTGCTCAAATGTTACCTTCTCATTGAAGCCCACTCTAACCACTCAGTATTGTAGCACCATAGCACCTTTACGCTCCCAGTTAATTCTGCTTTAAAGTATCAAATAATCTGCTTCCTTATTTTGTCTATCTGCCCCGACTGGACTGTAAACTACATGAGGGCAGAGGTTTTGTCAGTTTTTGTTCACTATTGTATTCCAAGGGCTTGGATGGTCCCTGGAACATAGTGAACAGTGAATAAATGATTTCTGATTAAATAATGAACAAATAGATAAACGGCTGAAGTGTAGAGCGGGCATTCAAAGTCTGGTGTCCTGACTCTAGAGTCTTTATAGTTACTCACTATAGTATACCTTAGTCCCTCTCAGCGTGGTGTGAAAAAATCACTCTCACTCCTCAGTGGGCAGAAGGTCTGGGTACTAAACTGATCCAGATCCAAAATTGTAAATGGAAGAGGTTGTAGATATCTTAGTCAGTCCTTACCTCTCCTGCCTCATCTCTTTCTCCTCAACTCCTTTCTGGAACACTTTTCCCCTTCACCATTTTGCTTGATTAATCACAATTTATCTTTACAATTTCAGCATACATATCAGGTCTTCTGTAAGGGATTCCTTTATTCAGCGGAGACTGAACTACCGTGTTTCCCTGAAAATAAGACCTAGCCAGACCATCAGCTCTAATGTGTCTTTTGGAGCAAAACTTAATACAAGACCCGATATTATATTATATTATATTCCAGGTTTATATTATATTATTTAAGATCCGGTCTTATATATTATATATTATATTAAAATAAGACCAGGTCTTATATTAATTTTTGCTCCAAAAGACACATTAGAGCTGATGGTCCGACTAGGTCTTATTTTCAGGGAAACACGGTAGCTGCCACTTCCATATTGCTTTCCTCATTGAACTCTGTGCTTTCCCCCTTGTAATTTGCCAGACTGTGTTGTAAGTGGTTACTGAACTGCAACTGTGTTTATCTGAGGGAGTTTCTCCCACTATCCAGCAGTGACTGGCACCTAGTAGGTGCTGAAAAATTGTTAAGTTGAAGTGAATGACTTCAGGAAGTCCCCCAAATGTAAAACTGTATACAGATGGGCCCCTGGTTTATAAAGAGTTAATGCTAAACAGCCAAACTGCTTATGGGCTTTGTGAGTCATTGTTACTGGTAGTTCAGTTTGAATTATGTTATAATCAAGGGGAACCTCTGTTCTCCTCGCCCAATCCCATATCACGTAAAGAAGCTAACTGAGAAAGCAGAGTTCAAATTCTAAAACCCTCTGAACCATTGAGAGCATATATTTTAGATTAAAACTCCTTTTTGATTGGCTGAAGCCACCATAATTGGAGCCAATTGAATATGAATTTAAACATGTCTGAGTTGTGATAATATAGCCAGAGCTGTGTTTAGCACACACACAAATTTACAAATTTTTTTTTTCTTACAAAATTAAGCAATAGGGACTATTTGGTGAGGTAAAGAGAGTTTTTAGAAAGCAATTTACAGTCTGTAGATTGGAGGAAATAAGACCTTGAAAGAAGATCTAATCACATTTTTGCATTGATATTTTAGGAAAATTTGTAGTAGCAATATACTATCACATAAACCCCACTAGTGAACTAATCTGAAGTTTAAATCAAAATAACTTGAATTGGTCTGTTCTAGTTTCTGATGATTCATTTTTTTTCTGATATGTGGAAGAACAGCAATATAATCTCTTTTATGTAACTAGTTTAATTTTTCATAAGCAACCCTAAGGTTAAAACAAAAATGAACTTGAGAACATAATATGTAAATGAATCATCGTGGAACAAAAACAGCAGAAGGTAATGAAAACTTAGGTAGGGGATGGATTTCATACTGTTCCTCCTATTTTCCTTTGTGGTCACATCGGTGAATCTGAGATTTCTGGTTTGGAAAATCAATAGGAATGTACAGGGAACCTTGGAAGAAGGCATTTTGATGTGACTAAGAAACTCTGAAGGTAGTTGTTACTCAGTGTTGAAGCAACACCTTTCTATTGCTGAGGGAGGGGATGAGTAGATGAGAAAAAAAAAAAAAAAAGAGTGATGTGAGTACCTTAGCTGACAAGTAATAGAGAATTTTTCACAGATTAATTTTTCCCAATAAATTGTTCCAATCATTTATTCATTCAACAGTTTTCACATGCCTGTCTGGATCAGCATCTCTACAGGATATGTGTACTTAAGAATAAGTAGGATATAACACCTAGCCTCCAAGGATAGCACATTGTAGAGAGGGAAGCAAACAAGAAACGAATCATCATAATACACATTGATAATTGCCATGATGGAGATGGTGTGCATGCTGAGGCTTACCTGGCTTACATGGGATCCAGGAAGGAATCGTGGAGGAGGCACTACCTGGGCTGGATCTTCATGGAAAGGAGTAGAAATCTCCTATGAAAAATAGGTGCAAGAAATAGCATTTACATGTTATTAGCATACATGAAGAGCTTGTCACTCTCTCAGGTAGGATTAGGTTTGCCTGTAAGCAGCAGGAAAGCATTGAATAATAGTGGTTTAAGCAATAAAGATGTTTATTTCTGTCTCAATGTTCCAGGACTGGCACCATTCTCAGATATCCAGGCGTTTTGTAACTCACTTCTCTACTATCTCTGGGAATGGCCCTTATTCTCTTAGTCCAAACTGGCTTCTGTATTTAGACAGCAGGGAAAAAAAGGAGGAAAATAAGGGGCAAATGGTACACCCTAAATCTCTCTTAAAGATGATTCTGGGAAATCACCCAGGGCATTCTTTCTTATACCTATCTTATATCTTATAATTCCCTCAAACTTAGTCTCATGTAGCTGCAAAGGAGTCTTGGATTTGTAGTGTATGTTCCTAGAGGCCATGTGTCAAGTGAGAATTCTATTATTGTGGGAGAAGAAGAGCTTGGATTTTGGAGGAAAACAATAGCTTTGGTTGTAAATGTGAAATAGTAAGATGTTCAAGAAATGTCAAATATTTCCACATGACAGACTGTAGGTGCAGATAGATGGTGCAGAGTGAAGGTGCAGAGGGGTATAGGGAGAGGGATGGGAGGGAGAATGGTATGAGCTAAAGTTGGAGGCATAATTATGGGCCACACGTGAAGAGTCTTCAGTGAATCGATGATAAATATTTATTGCATCCTTAAAAATAGGTCAGTTATGATTTATGTGTACTATCTTATGAATAGTACAGTCTTGCAGATCATCCAATGAGATACAATTATTATCATTCCCATTTTAAAAGTAAAGTAACAGGCTTACAGATTAAGTAATGTGCCTACAATTACACTGGTAGTAAGTATCGAGCTGAAGAGTTGTGTTTAGGTTTGTCTGACTCCCAAGTCGCAGTCTCAAAGAGCTAGCCCCACCCAGGAGCTCGAACTTCACATTTCCCCTGTGGCTCCACATCTCTTTCTGTGTTCTTTATCTGAGTGGGCTCCCTGGATGCATGTAGCAAATTTTGGCCTGGTCAAAATGAAAGCACCTGAGAGAAAGAGAGTTGTAAACTAAGCCTTAGCAGCTCACAATGTGAAATGGGAAAGGAGTCTGCAAATTAAGTCTTGGCATTTCATCTCACGTTTTCATTAAGTTTTAACTCTGTATATAAAAACATTAATTATACGGTGCTTTAATCTTATGTGAAAGGTCAACCAAATTCTGCATTATGTAAGACGTTAAGGCAATTGTTGAAGTAGAAACACATTTGAACGGTTGATCAAGGTAAATCATGAGCGTTTCATGAAGCACTCTTGATAATAAGATTCAGTTATTTCCAATGAGAATGTCTAAGTCTGGTCAGTGGACTGCCTTCCCTACTGTAAGCAAAACTAATCTCACCAAGGACAAACTGTGGTACTCACCTTTGTATTTTATAGGTTTATTTTTAGCAATGTGTATTTTGTATGTGTATAATTATAAGCACGCATACTCATTCTAGAAAAATTGCTGAACACAGAAGACTGTGAGTAAATTAAGAAATTACTCAGAGAACTACCACCCAAAGAAACACACTGTTGCAATGTTAGTATATTTCTTTTTAATTTTTAAAACAATTTATTTTTATGTCTGTTTTCCATAGTTTGGAATCAACTTTTACAATTTTATTTCTACATTTTTAAAAGATTATATTAGAAATATCTTTCATGTCATTAAAAATGTTTTATAAATGAAATTTAAATGGTCACATGGTACTACATTCTATAACACTGGTCATTTAACCAATCTTGAATTGGAAACGTGTGTGTGCGCACGCACACATGCAAACACACATGTGTGTATATGACTAAGATGCCTATAAAGAAAAACAGTTTGGGTTACAGTGGTACCTGATTTGGGTGGGCAAAGTCTGGTTCTCCAGAACTTTAGAGAGCTTTGCTTTTTATTGCCCTTAACCTCCGAAGGCTGAGTGTGTCCTTTTCTCAAGTTCATACATCCTGCCCAAGTTTTAAATCCATTCATTATGATGGAGCTTTTGGTAGAGATGTTTCAAACAATACAAACAATTGTGATGTGAATTCATTATCTTGAAGATATATCTGCACCCCATGTTCATTAAAGCATTATTCACATTGGCCAAAATTTGGAAACAATCTGTCAACAGATGAATGCATAAAGAAAATGTATGTACACACACACACACACTATATATACAGAGGGTGCCAAAAAATGTGTACACATTTTAAAATAAAATATATGTATATGTATACATGGGTATATATCACATGTTTATATAAATGTATATAATGTATATATACAATGGAGTATCATTCAGCCATAAAAATAAGGAAATCCTATCATTTGCAACGATATGGATGAAACTTGATGGCACTATGCTAAGTGACATATGTCAAATACTGTACGATATAACCTGTACATGGAACCTAAAAAAGTCCAATTCATGGAAACAGAGACTCGAATTGTGGTTACCGGGGCTGGGGAATAGAGGTATTGCAGAAATGTTGGTCAAGCATTTGTTATAAGATGAATAAGTTTTTGGATGTAATGTACAGCATGGTTACTATAGTTAATAATATTGTATTGTGTATATGAAAGTTCCTAAGAGAGAATCTTTTAAAGGTTCTCACCACACACACACACACACACACACACACACACACACACACACAAAATGGTAATCCCAAAAACAGTAACATGGGACCAGAGGCCATGCTCTTTATCACTCATCAACATGTAGTCTACCTTCCTTCTGTTTGATTAAAAAATAATGTAATTGGTTGTTCCCAAAGGCAGTTTGCATTTTTATATCCCTGTGCCTTTGTAAACGTCCTCTGCCATGTCCACATAGTACTATTGATCTTTCAAAGCCCAACCTAATATCACCTTCCTTTAGCTTTACCTCACCTGCTCCTCTCCCTTCCCCTATCCTAACTGCAGCAGAATACCTTGTTCTCTCTACTTTGTCTCTTTACCACTTGATTATTACCTCTGCTATTTTTCAAAACTTTTTTTTTTAATCTATTCTATTCCCAGTAGAATGGAAAATTCTGAGGGCAGAGGTCTGAGTCCAGTGTCATTCTTTTAATCTCTTTGTGTGCCACCTAACTTGTCATGTTGCACACTTCACTTGTGTTGAGCGCTTAGAGACAGTGAACTGGCCTCAGTTTTCTCATCCCTACGATGGGCATTATATAATGCCAGGCTTTATAGAAATGTCTGAGAAAATGTAGTGGTGGCAGTTTTCTTTCCTTTTTTTTTTTTTTTTTTTTTTTTTTAAGGTGGGATTCTCCATAGAGGTTGAAAAGTAATCCTTTCTTGCAAGGCTCCTAAAAGCCAGAGACTTGGAAAATTCTTCTCTTTTCTCCCAAATATATGACTAATATTACTCTGTAGAGTTGCTCTTGTAAGTACAGGATTTAGGAGGATATTATAAGGGTGAAAGTATGTCACCACACTAAAATGAATGAAATATAAAAGTAAGAACATTACAAATACATTCTGATTCATTAATTTTATTTCCAAATATGACAGCTCTCTTTTTAAGAGATTTCTATCAGTAAAATCCCTATTAATACTTGTTCAATGGGAGTTAGGGAAAGCTAATGAAATGTATTTGTAAATCTTGTTGAAGATGATTAACAATTTCTACTTTTAATGCTTCATGTGATAATTGCATAACACTTTCTGATACAAAAAAAAAAAAAAAAAAAAATGCTGTTCCTGAGAGAGAAACAGAGTTAAAAAGAAGTGTGAACCTCCTTAGGTCACAAAATGTGACTCCTACATATCAAACATGTAGTTTGTTTTAATTTATCTCAGTTTAAAATAAAGAAAGGAAAGGCAAATCAGCATTGACTGAATGTCTGTATTATAGCAGGTATCACCAGGAAAAGGGAAGTAAATATGATCCTGGATCTGCCCTCATGAAGTTAAAACATTACACATTTCGTATCTTGTCCTAAGTGTATTTCTAGAAGAAAACACAGAGGCAGAAGGAATATAGGGGAGGCACTATATATCTCTGTCTGGATCAAGGAGTACAGGGTCTAACTTCTTGAAGGAAAAATGATTTAAGATGGATTTTGCAGGAAAAATGTGAATCCTTTAGGATTACAGAGAGTAAGGCACACGTGGAAGTGTTTGCAATTTGAACTTTTCTGAGAACTAGAAGCAGTCTGCATTTGCTGGATGTCACAGTGTGAGTGTGTGTGAATAACAGGCAATGAGGCTGGAGAAGAGCTGTGAGGAATCAGGACAGAGTATTTTAAAATACGATGCTACGGAATTTGAGCATCATACCATAGGTGATAGTGAAGTGTTTTCAGGAGGGCGTGGCTTCAACAGTTCTATCTTCTATAAAGCTTTTTCAGAGAGCTTAGACTAAGTTATACTGATCAAAAACAACCTCAAAATCTGAATGACTTAATATTTAAAAAATTATTTCTTGCTTATATCATATGTTTATTATGGATCATGTGCAGCCCCGTTCTATGCCATCCTTTGTCTGGGAGCCAAGCTGACCAAGCCACCTCTGTCTGGGGCACTGGTAATTTGGTGGCAGAGGGAGGAATAGAAAAGAGACACTGAAAACCATGAGTCTGTAGACAAAACTTCTTGTGGAAATGACATATGTTACTTTAACTGATATTTTATTGGCCAAAGCAAATCATATGGCCGCTCTCATGTACATGAACACATGTATATAATTCTTCTTCAAGGGAAATAAACCTGGGGGAGGGGCAGCAAATATTTTGAGCAACAATTCAGTCCACCACATTTGGACATATTTTAGGTAGGAGGAAACCTCACTAAGAAATAATTAAGAGATTGGCTAGAATAAATTAGAGACAACTCTGAAATAACAATACATTATAAATTATAGTTTTTATATTTTCAGGTATCTCCTGAAGCAGAAAACAAGCAACCACATATGGCATGACTAGATTTGCTTGATGAGAGATAATAATTTGTAAGAATTACCATATTATTACTGCTGATAATCATAACTTAGCCTGTGCTGCGACAGAGCGTCTTTTCACTTACAATGCAGTTCATTCTCCAATTTATGTTTCACAGCCAACCCGTGAGGCACGCAGAGTCAGGAACATTACCTCCTTTTACAAAGCAATACGCTGATGCTCAGTTAAGCCATCTAAGTTATCTGGGGTTACAGTTACTAAGCGAGAGACCTGAACTCAAACATAAGGAGCTCTGCCATCAAAATTAATATTATAGCTAAGTGGACAAAACAAACTTTCACCTAAGGAATTTCATCACTGCCCTGACAATATTATCCATACGGAAACTGCTTAACAGCCCTTTTTTCTTGTGTTATTTAAAGGGAACCATCAGCTTTTCTCAATCATACTTATCACAAATCCCGAATCAGTGAGATCTGAGTTAATGATTTATATGCAGTTATGTGAAAATGGGAGCTGGTACTATTTTAACTGCGTAATATTTTAAGATCAGCTATGAAATTATTTTTACCAACCAATTAAGTTTTCTAAAATGTATTCATCATAAAATAATCCAGCCAATCCCTTTCTCTGTGCTTTTATAGGCTTCTTTAGAAAATACTAACTTCTCTCAGCGAGAATCAGCATTTCATCAGTTATACTTGCTCCTTCTAAGAAACCACACAGACCCTGAGTCCTCATTTTCTGACATCTGAATAAAAAAGAAGCATAATAAGGGAAGGTAGCATAATGTAGCAAGAGAAGGCAGTGTTCAAGAGACTATATAGAGATAGGCTTTTGAATTCTGGATCTGCCTCCAAGTTTCTGTGTGACTATGGGCCAGACAGACTCCCTGTGTTTCATCCACCCTGTGTGTAAAATAAGCATCAGATAAATGATTCCAGATCTCTCTTACAGTTTAACAAAACAGAATATATTAACAGTTACTTTAACAAAACAGAATATATGAATGCATACAATGCTTAATATAACTGTCAAATTAGTTTTTGATAAGTGGCTACTCAGCATCAAGCTCTGTGCAGATCCCAAGAGTAGGAAGCCAAATCAGGCTTGATCAGTCACTGTTCTTACTCTCAAAACCTCTCAGTCCACTGCAGGAAGGTAGGCAAGAAAAGAAATGCTTTCAGCACAGTGCAAGTGTGACACTGGGGTGTATAGGAGAACAGAGAGGGACACACACTAGACCTTAGATCCATTTCCAAGTTTGGTATAGCATATGCCATCTAGAATAACTTCTCTTCCATGTGCCCCTTCAAGCTAAGCGTTCCCCGTTACCGCCCACTATTCTGGCATGCTTTGTCCATAGCAACACCTTACTATTATCCTCGTTTAGATAGGAGGGAAATGAAGCACAGAGACCGAGTTGCTCAAAGCTTCATGAATGTAAAGTAGGAAAGTGGTTTCAGAGGCAGCATCATGTGACCCCAGTTTATCCTCCAGGCAAGCTTTGTGTGTGCATTTTGCACACTCTATGGATTATTTTTTCTCTAAATTGTTGATTCCCTTGTATAATTTCTAAAGAATTCAATTACAGAATCTCTAGTGACTGATGCAATCAGCTATCCATGTTTTCATTGTGCGATTAAGTCTCCTACTTGTTGAATGTTTGCTTCCCTTCAGCTTTGATGAAGGCCTTCATTAGAAGAAGGAAGCATTGATAACCCTCAGCCGAGTTGCAAGGGAGGTTTATGGGGATCATTTTTCTTTCTCACTCAGACCACTGAAAGAAGTCTTCAGAATAGAAACAACCAGTTCCCTTTTGACATTTTTGCTCCTGGCTTAATTTTGCCAAGATGGATGCACAACGATCTCATTTCCAGACCACTTAACAAAAGCCTTTTCAAGTGCAAAAGAAAATGATTCCTTGAGAGGCCAGAGAAAACGATTATACCAAAAAAAAAAAAAAAAAAAAATGGTTGAGTGTTAAAAGATCCTATCCCAGGAGTCTTCTTCAGACTCACTACCTGAAATATACCAGGAGCATGAAACAGTATCAGTAGGCGCTGTGGTCAGATGGAAATGCAATAAAATGTAAAGACAAATACAAATTTAGCTCTCCAAAACCCCTTTTGGAGGTGCACAAAAATCCTCGAAGGTCCTTGTACTTAGTTACTTCAGACAGGCATGGGAAAACTTTATTTTTAATGCTCCTGGGTGTCTGCGTGTCTGTCAAGGACTTTTGACGATGATGAGGTGGGGAGATTTCACAGGAAGCTTCTCAGCCACCAGATCCTTGCCTTCCCAATCCATATAAATAGGAAGACTGGCAGATGAAAGGCCATCCTCCTACTATGTTTAGTAATTGCCATGTCGGCCCCCAGTACCATGCTGTGGAACGTACGAGATTCAGAGTTAAGTATGGAGTGCCTACAAGATGGCACAGGGCTTGGTTTTATTGACCTGAAGCAAAAGCTTCACTTAGCATTTTTCTAAGCAACTCTGTATTTTTTTCTGCTAAGTTAAAAGATATAAAGGATCAACAAGAATATTGCAAAATATAAATGAAAAAAAAAATCACCTTTAGTATTTTTCAATGCTTACTATAAGCCTGGCATCATGTTACAGACTTTACAGATATAGTTACCACAAAACCTTGAGGGTTAGCTAGTATATTTCACATTTTTTTGTTTGTTTTTGTTTTTCATATAACTGAACCTTTAAAAAGAAGTTATCTAACTTTCCCAAGGTCAAAGAGCTAGAAAGATCCAGGGTTTGAATTTGGCTTTCCAACTCAAAACTATTGTGTTATCCAAAATGTCTGCCTTGGCCCACATAGTGACTATCACGTGACTCAGGGCCCATTCAAAGAATGATGGGACTTTAGATTTTAAAGACCAACCCATTCACTTAATGGGAAAGGAGCAAAAAGCTCAGAAATAATAAGAGGCCTGGTAGTAAGAGCACTGAGTGTGCTGTCAGCCATCTTTGACTCTAATTCTAACTGTCACACTCCCTTGTGACCTTGGAAATGGTACTTAGTGACTCTGAACCTGTTTTATATGTGAAATAGGTGTATTAGGGAAACAAGCTACCTCAAGATGCCTTCCTCTTACCCAGTGTCAGGTCCAATCCCTTCCTTTCCTTTCAGTACT
Organism: Rhinolophus sinicus; assembly: GCF_036562045.2. Classification (NCBI taxonomy): domain Eukaryota; kingdom Metazoa; phylum Chordata; class Mammalia; order Chiroptera; family Rhinolophidae; genus Rhinolophus; species Rhinolophus sinicus. The sequence continues at coordinate 113,603,772 of NC_133756.1, forward strand.
TATTGGAATTATAATTTAACTGTCAATAGGAGATACCATTATAAAAGCTTCCACTGCAGGATGTTAACACTTTTCTTATGTAGAGAGAATTTCATTATAACCATTCAAATGTATTTGAGATGGAGGTTGTGCATTTTTTATATACCTTACCTTTAAAAGTGTCCCCAGGGTTCAAACCCTTCCTTACGTTTTTGTGGAAAGGAAACTAGTATTTATAGTATTATGAATACATATGTGCGGTGGACACTGTGTTAAGTTTGTTAAATATACAATTTAATCTCATTGAGTCTTCATAGTTATTATACAATGAGATAACATTTTCCCCAATTTAATGTTAAGAAAGCTGAAGTTGAGTGTTGCTGTAATGATATTAAATTTGCACAATTTCTAAGTGACAAAACTGGGATTCAGACTCAGATAATTTTTTATTTAGAAGTGAAGCCCTTCCCAGTGTCCCTCTTGTTTTACACGCGGTGCTTACCATGGTACAGTTGGATAGAAAGTATGGAAAGTTAAGTTTGACCACAACGTGGGCCCAAGTGGACCATGGATGGTCTCTGCTTGATCACCATGCAGTTAGAGATATCTTTACACAACAGTTTTCCAAAGTTAAAGTGTTTCTATCGTCTTATTATTTTGTTCTTCTTCCATTTTTGGAAGAAAATTAGCTGCTTCTATTCATGAAACAGGCATTATAAGGAGTACATGTGTTTAGAGACAATCATTCTTAAAAGCAAACATGACCATTAATGGAAAAATCTCAAATTTTAATCTTAAGTAAGATTAGAAAGATTTGAATAAATAAGACTGCTATTTTTAAACATACAATGACAAATGCAATACTGTTGAGGAAAAAATTTAAAGTAGAGAAAAAATAGAGAAAGGTAACTGTAAATTAAATCTTTGGCTTCTAATCAACCTGGGTTAAAATCTTGGTAGCGTCACTTTTTAGGTTTGCTATCTTGGTTTATTTAAATATCGCTCTAAGTCTCAATTTTCTATCTGCAAAGAGAATATAATACCTATCTCACTGAGGTGTTACAAGTATTAAATTAGATAGTATGAGGAAGATACCCAGAATAGTGCCTAGGAAATAGTATGCCATCAATAATAGGAGTTGCTACTCTGAATAAATAAAAAGTATAATCATAGCCTTATCCACAATTTACCATTCAATATATTGCTATATCTTCTTCAGTCTCTTTTACGTGTTTATATTTCATATTGCTAATATAATTCTAAAAATTGTATATTATGCTTTTACAATTATAATAATAAAATAAACATTTCCATTTTTATTGAGGTAAAATTCACATAGCATAAAATTTAACATTTTAAAGGGATGAGTTTAATAGCACTAAGTATATTCACAATGCAGCCACCATCTCTGTCCAAAATATTTTTCTCATCCCCAAAAGAAACCCTGTACCCATTAAGCTGTTATTTCCCATTTCTCTCTCCCTGAAGTATCTGGCAACCAACCACCAATCTGCTTTCTGTCTCTATGGATTTACCTATTCTGGATACTTCATATGAATAGAATCATATAATATATAATCTTTTATTTCTGGCTTTTTTCACATAGTGTAATGTTTTTAAGGTTCATCTAGGTTATTGCATGTGTCAGTGCTTCATCCTTTTTTACTGCTGAATAATATTACATCATATATATATATACATATATATATGTGTATATATACAAATATATGATGTAATGTTACATATACATATGTATTACACATACATATATATGATGTAATATTACATATATGTATGTATGTATGTATATAGATATATATATTTGCCAAAAAATGAAAAACACCCAAATGTCTATAAACAGATGAATGGATAAACAAGTTGTGGGATTCATATATATATATATATATAGATAGATAAATAACAGAAGAATGGATAAACAAGTACTGCTATAAACATGTGTGTACATGTATTTGAGTACCTGTCAGTTCCTTTGGATGTATTACTGACAGTAGAATTGCTGAGTCATTTGGTAATTCTGTTTAACTTTTTTTGGTTCTTTTTTTCTCTTTTTTTATTAGTTTCAGGTGTACAAAACAATGCAATACAGTGGTACCTCAGTTTTCTAATGACTCCGTTGATGAACATTTCAGTTTACAAATGCTGTCAATTTTATGGATCTATGGTATCATTAGATAGTAAAATTCATGCTAAATTTGCAGTTTTAGGGGTTGATTTTAAAGGTCTGGAATGGATTGATCCATTTTGGATTACATTCTATGGGGAAACTGTGCCTCAGTTTTCGAACCTTTCAGAACTTGAACGGTCTTTGGAATGGATTACATTTGAAAACCGAGGTCCCACTGCAGTTAGACGTTTCACCCCTCACAAAGTGGTAACTACCCTCCCCCAATCTATTGTCCCTCTGCCATCATATATATCTATTACAATTCTATTGACTCTATTCCCTATGCTATACTCCATGTCCCGTAACTATATGTGTATTAAATTATAGTTGACATTCAATATTATTCAGCTTCTGCTTCAGGTGTACAGTGCAATAGTCAAGCATCTACACTCTCCATGAAGTGGTCTCCCTAATAAGACATGTGCCCATCTGACACCCTACAAAATCTTTACAACATTATTGATTATATTCCCCAAACTGTCCCCGTGGATATGATTTTTGAGGAACAGTCAAAAAGTTTCCACAGCGGCTAAACGATTTTGCATTCCCACCAGTAGTATCTGAGGGTTCCAGTTTCCCCACATCCTCACCAATACTTGTTATTTTCTGATTATCTACAAATTATAGCCATCCTAGTGAATATGAAATGGTATCTTATGATTTTGATTTGCATTTTCCTAATGACTGCTGATGTGGAGCAGCTTGTTTTCATGAGTGTTACTAACCATTGTATATCTTGTTCAGAAAACTGTCTATTCAATTCCCTTGCCCATTTTTAATGTGTATCTTTTCTTATTGAGTTATAAAAGTTATTTATATATTCTTAGTACTAGACCCTTAACAGATATATGACTATCAAATATTTTCTCCATTCTATAGGTTGTCTACTTTAATAATATTTCATTATTTTTAATTTTGTTTTATTTTATTTTTAATTATAGTTAACACTCAATATCATATTAGTTTCAGGTGTACAGAATAGTGGTTAGACATTTATATAACTTACAGAATGATTCCCCTAATAAATCTAGTACCCACCTGGAACTATAAATAGTTATTACAGTATTATTGACTGTAATCCTTATGCTGTGTGGCACATCACCATGGCTATTTTGTAACTGCCAATTTTACTTTTTAGTTCCTTCACCTTTGTCAGTATTTTAAAACATTTATTCATATCATATCTCAAGTAAGACTTCCAAATTGTAATGCATTCAGAACATTGGAAATAATAAGCATAAAACATCATTGTAGACCAAGCTGCTACACCTAAGTATCCAACCACGGAGGGATGGTTAAGTTAAATATGGTGAATCCATATTCAGTGTGACATAGTGATCTGTGAACCCATTATGCTGCGAAAATAAATCACTATATTAAATAATATCAACTTAGGATTTTTAAAATTTAAAATTATTAGTTTTTATTTTATGAAAACATATGGAAAATTGACTTTTCATTTAATTCCAGTCAATAACCCACCCTCATTCTTATCCCTTATCTCTCACCTCAATTAGTTAGTGTCCAAGTTGGCTCACTGCTTATAACACTAGTACTTTGTATACAGTGTATATTTATGGAATGGTTGGTAACGTGCTCATGAATGCTCTCCTTCATACTGTAGCATATGCCACATTTTATATTCCAGTGTGGGAACTGCTAAGCCATTAAAAACATTTTTCCAAGTACTTCTTCATAGACATTTGACAATTTCAGCTTTTTAATGCCAGTTCCCGGTCCTCCTCAAATTACAAATGGCCTAACTTTAAAATAAATATATTCAGAAATGCTTTTTTATTTTTTAATACTACCAAACATTTAACTTTCACATGAAAAAAAGAGGTAATTTTTATGATTAGGTTAATATTTATTTTTAAGGGAAAGTAAGGATAAGAAAGTCTTACTGTCAGTTCATTAATGTAACAAATGTGTGTATTGAGCCTCAAATGTATACCAGGAACCAAGTTATGTAATGAGAATTCAAAAATGAAATAACTATTGTATGTCCTCAAATGACTTACATAAATGCATAGTTAATTACAGTATCATCACATCATTTCTACACATTCCAGTGGAAACACAGGGACAGAAATCCCTAAAACTGCCTGTGAAAATCAGGAACTATTTCACAGATGATGTAGCTTAAACTGAGCTTCAAAGAATAAATTGCAGGTTTGCCAGATGAATAAGCTTAGAATGGAGGTGGAAGATGTCCTAGGCAGAGGTAACAGTATGTACAGCAATTGAAGGAAATGTGTAAGATAATTTATGAGAGAATTTGGTGTTGCTATGATATAAAATGAAAGAGGTAGGAACAAAAGATGAGGCTGGACAGGTGGGACAGTTCGTGATAACTTTTTAAGGTAGAGAAGCAGCATAAATTGAAGCTCAAAGGCAGCGTATTTGATTTAGGAACAGTAAGAACATTTATAAAATTGCAAATGCCCTCCAGTGCAAAACCTATGTTCTTTTCCATTCTGATCCAATGACCTGTAAAAAATACAATCATTCTCACTTGCCAACCTAGATCTGTGTTTCCTAAACTGAGCATTATTATGTACTGATTATGAAGGAGAACAATTTTATTTGACCTTTGCTTCACAATGTGATTTTGTAACTCATGATTTAGTTCTATCTAATGCAGCAAACCTTTGTTCAGTACCTTGCATGCATCAGACATAGAGTTAGGCAGAGGTGGAAGTTCCCTTTTCAAATAAAATCCTAATCTTGCAAGAAAATGGAATCTCAAATGAGTGTTTATAAGAAGAAGCCTATTTAAGGTATGCTGGTGGGATAATGAAAGGAGTTATTATCTTTGCTGGGTTGCAGAGAAGATGATGCTTGAGTTGGATGTAGAAGGATATATCCAAGTTCTAGCAAAGAGGAAAGAATCTATAAAGCAAGAACAAGTAAGTGTGTAAAGAAGTAAATATATGAAACTGTATATTTATTTAAAAGACTACAATAAGTGCTTAGGTACTGGGGTAGAATGATGATACTTGAGAATAGAAAAGTAAATGAATGACAGATAATAGAAGTCTATAGGGAAGATGATTAGAAAGCCAAGAAATTTATCCCAACGTCTACAGCTCAAAAAGAATGAAAGCGAGATTAAAATCCAGATTGACCTGACTCTATATCTGACATTTAAACAGTGTGACTTTCTTGTGCAATATAATTATAAAAGTGGCACAATGTCCTAATACAGATTCCAACATAGAGATACAATATGAAATACAAGTCAATGATTGTGCATAGACAGCATTCACTCTGCTCATCTCTGTTGTAGACTATGTTTGATAAACTCTCTACAAAATAATGGCAATTATAGAAGAGACTGTCTAGATAACTAAGTGGGGAGGGACTTTGAGGCTGTATCCAGGCTCAACAAGGGACCGTGTAATGCTCAGTTATCAATGTCTGGTATGCCTGCTAAAATGGTAAGTGAAATCCTTTCTAATGTTACAAGAAGCCTTTATAACCACAGTACCTCGCACAGAATTTAAGCAATTGCTCTGTTAACTATTTTGAGTTGGTGAAGCCCTATTTAGAGCTCAGTAACTGCTAAAGAAGGTGAGGGTGCAATAACTTAAATACTGGTTCAGGCATTAAATATGATAGCTTGCTTGTAAGTTATTTAGCATAAGATCTTCTACAGAATAATGAGTAACTATTATCCCTTCCTTGTACCCTTGAAAAGTAAGTATTTATTTATAGGAATCAAATCTATTTTATACTACTGATATACCAGGAGACACAGGTAAGCTGAGTCTTTTAAAAATAAATCATCTAAGAGAGGTAGGACTTCCAGAATGGTGATTCAAGGAGCTCAGCAAGCCCTCTTTCCAGGAAACAAAAGAAATAATAATTGTATATGAAAAAAAAATTATTTAAAGTCCCTAGATTTTTTTTTCCCTAAAAGCAAACAATAAATGGAGAAACATTCTTTCAAAAAAATCTACTTGATCTCACCAAGAACATCAAGAGTCTATGGCATGACTCACTCTATTACCCCACAGCCGTCTCCATGTTACTGAAGCTCTACCCCTTAAAAATATGGCCAAAAGGTGGGTTTTTGTCTCCCTCAGCTCTCAGTCTAGGGATATTGTTTTATCACAAGAGAAATGGATTGCCTGCATTTGTCATTCACTCTAGTTCCATGTTGCAGAATCTCTTTTCTAGGAAAGTAAGCCAAGAAGATTGGACTCTCCTTCCCCAAACTACACCCCAGTCATAATTTTGAATGTCTAAGTCAAATCTTTGTCCAAAAAAAAAAAAAAATTACTTAATCAATGGCCAATAATGTCTCCACTCTAATAAAAATATTAATCAACAAACCCAAGAAATGCAATAAAATCCAGGTACAATAAACACAAAGACACCCATAACAAGACACATGATAGTAAAAATACTGAAAACAAAGACCAAGAGAAAGTTTTTCAAACAACAATAGAAAAATGATTCATCACATATATGGGAACCTCAATAAGATTTACAGCTAAATTACCATCAGAAACAATGAAAGTGAGGAGACAGTAGGATACCATATTTAAAGTGGTGGGAAAAAAAAGTCAAACAAAATCTTATAGACATTAAAACTATCTTTCAAAAACGAAGGGAATTGCATAACATTATGAGTGTACTAAATTGCTCTCTTTAACAGTAGGTTTATTTATATAAATTTTACTTCAAAATAAAATGAAAAAAAAGAAAAGACAAAATGAAGACATTCCCAGATGAATATAAACTAAAATAATTTGTTGCTAGTAAACCCAAATTACAAGAAATAATAGAAGAATTTCTTCAGGTTGAAAACAAATGACTCCAGATAATAATTTAAATGCACATAAAGAAACAAATAGCATCAGTAAAGCTTACTATGTAATTGTAAATGATGTCATAAATACATACTTCTTCTCCCTTCTTCCTATAATGGATTTTAAAAAACTGGTATAAAACATTATGTTTATAATTTGGACTTACAACATAGAATATAGAGTATTTGACAATAATAGCACAAAGGAAGTAGATAGGAGCAAATCAAAGTCAATAATATTGTAATAACTATGTATAGTGCCAGGTGAGTACTAGACTAATTGAGGGATCACTTCATAAATTTACATAAATGTCTACTATGCTGTACACCTGAAAATAATATAAAATAATTATGAATGTCAACTGTAATTGAAAAAAAGATAATGGAATTAAAGTGAATACAGAAATATGTTAAAAGAAATGTACATCATGACCAACTGAGATTTATTCCAGGATGCAAGGCTGGTTTAACATCTGAAAATTAATTAATGTAATACATCATATTAATAAAATACAGGGCAAGAGTCATGATTATCTCAATAAACACAGTAAAATCTTTAACATAATTCCATACTGTTTTACGATAAAAAACACTCAAAAAGTAAGAAGGGAAATTTCTTAACTTGATAAAACTCATCTAACCGAAAACTCACAGTTAACATTTTACTCAATATTAAAAGAAAAATGCCTCCCCCCTGACCTTAGAAACCAAATAAAAATGGCCACTCTCCTTGTTTGTATTGACCATTTTAATGGAGGTTCTAGCCAGGCTAATTAAAAAAAAAAAAAAAAAAGAAAAAGAGGAAGAAGAAGAAGGAAGAGGAGAAGGAGAAGAAGAAGTAAAAGCATTCCTATTACAATAAGACATAAAGCTATCACTATTCAAAGGTGACATGATTTTGAACAGAGAAAATCCTATATCATGAACTAGAAATGATTAAACTACTAAACAATTTTAGCACAGTTACAGGATGCAAGATCAATGCACAAAAATCAAATGTATTTTTACACATTAGCAATTAATATTCTGAAAATGAAATTAAGAAAACAATTTCATTTGTAATAGCATCAAAATAATGAAAAAAATAGGTTGGATTTAACAAAATAAGTACAAGACTTACACACTGCAAAATGTAAAACATTTTTGAAAGAAAGAAGATTGAAATAATGAAAAAATACTCCATTTCCATAGATTGGGAGATTTAGTATTGTTAAGGGAGCTACACTCGCCAAATTGATCTACAGATTAACACAATCTCTATTTGAATTCTAGCTGTTTTTTTTTTTTTTTCTTTCAGAAATTGATAAAATAATCCTAAAATTTCCATGGAAATGCAAGGGATCCAGAATAGCCCAAACAATTGTGACAAAGGATAAAAAAGTTGAAGGGCTCATACTTTCTGATTTTAAAACTTATTTCAAAGATACTAATGCTGGTATGATAGTGGTATAAAGATAGATACATAGATCAATAGAATAGGATTGAGAGGCAGGATATAAACCCATATTTTCATGATCAATTGTTTTTCAGTAAGGATGCCAAAATCATTCAGTGGAAAAAGAACTGTCCTTTCTTTTTCTATATTCTTTTCAAGAATTGTACCATTCTGGATTATCAAATGCAAAAGAGTGAAATTGGACCTATACCTCATAATCATAAAAATTAACATTTTTATTTACATTTATAAAACATAATCTACAGAAAGTAAATTAATCGTTGTTTAGGGTTGCAGAATGATTGGGGAAATGGTGAGTGACTGCTAATGATCATGGGAACAAACTTTTCTAAAGTTTGGGTGATCATTGTACAACAGTGAATATACTAAGAAAACATTAAATGCTATATCTGACATAGGCAAATTATGTGGCATGAGGGTGATATCTCAATAAATTTGGGAGCAAAAATGAACACATAAAATATCACCTGAGACCTTCATCCTGAGAAAACTGAATGTTGATAAGTGATAATTACTTGAGTATTTTTTATCTCTACTCCTCCCCAAGACTATGCATTTTTTGTTTGTTTGTTTGTTTGTTTGTTTTTTATTAAATTATTATTCCATTGTGTATATGAACCACATCTTCTTTATCCGGTCATCTATCAAAGGTCACTTTTGTTTCCATGTCTTGGCCACCATACATAAAGTTACATTGAGCATCAGAGTACATGTATCTTCACAGATAAATGTTTTCAGATTTTTGGGGATAGATACCCAGGAGAGGGGTTGATTGGTCATATGGTAATTGTATTCTTAATTTTTTGAGGAACCTCTGTACTGTTTTCCATATGGCTACCAATTTACATTCCCACCCACAGTGTATGAGGGGTCCATTTTCTCTACAGCTTCTCCAACACTTGTTATTTATCTTGTTTTGATGATAGCCATTTTAACAGCTGCGAAGTGATATCTCATTGTGGTTTTGATTTGCATTTCCCTAATTGCTAATTCATTTGAGCAATTTTTCCTATATCCATTAGCCATTTGTATGTATGTCTTCTTGGGGGAAATGTCTGTTCAGGTTTTCTGCCCGTTTTTTTTGTTGTTGTTGTTGTTGTTAATATAATTTTATTAGTTTCAGGTGCACAAGACAAAGCAATACTTAGACGTTTATCATTTATATCCCTCACACTGTGTGAACCCCCCACCCCCAATCCACTATCCCTCTGACATTGCACAGAGCCATTACATTTCCACTGTCTCTATTATCGGCCCGTTTTTTAAATTGGATTGTTTGTTGTTGTTGTTGAGTTGTACAAGTTCTTTATATATTTTGGCTATTAGCCCCTCATTGGAGTACTACTCTGCCATAAGGAAAGATGAAATACTGCCATTTGCAACAACATCGATGGATCTTGAGTTATTATGCTAAGCGAAATAGGTCAGAAAAAGTCCCATATGACCTCACTCATATGTGGAATATAAAACTGAAAGCAACAAGACAGCAAAGAAACAAAAACTCATAGACGCAGACAACAGTTTAGTGATTACCAGAAGGTCAGAGGGGAGGGGTAATGGTAGAAGAGGGTAAAGGGGGTCAACTATATGGTGATGGGAGGAGAACTGATTCTAGGTGGTGAGCATACAATGTGATCTATAGATGAGGTAATGTAGAATTGTACACTTGAAACCTATGTAATTTTACTAATCACTGTCACCCAAATAAATTTAATTAAAAAATAAATAAAATTACAAAAAAAAGATGTGACACTACTTAATACTACTGAAACATTTATATTTTAAAATGTTAGTCAAATGTACTTCTTTTAAGATTTTTATTAAAATACATGTAACAGACAATATTATATTAGTTTCAGGGGTACACCATAGTTATTCAACATTTATATACCTAAAGAAGTGATCACCATGGTAAGTCCAGCAACCATCTAACATAGTACCATGCTGTCACAATATTATGGACTACATTCCCTATGCTGTAATTACATCCCTGTTACTTACTTGTTTTATACCTAGAAATTTGAACTTTTTATTCCCTTTCACTTTTTTTCTTCCCTCTTTTAATTTTTCAATTACACTTTGCATTCAGTATTATTTTGTGTTAATTTCAGTTCAGTATTATTTTGTATTAATTTCAGGTGTACAACATAGTGTTTAGACATTTATATAATTTAGGAAGTGCCCCACTAACTAGTCTAGTACCCACCTAGCACTATACATAGTAATTACCATATTATTGACTATATTCCCTATGCTTTGTTTTGCATCCCATGACAGTTTTGTAACTACCAATTTGTGTTTCTAATCCCTTTGCCTTGTTCACCATCTCTCCAACCCCCTCCAATCTATCACCTAGATAAATCTAGTATCCATTTGACACCATACATAATTACAATATTATTGTCTATATTTCTAATGTTGTAACTTACATCCCCATGACTACTTTGTAACAACCAATTTGTACTTATTAATCCCTTTCACTTTTCCACCCCCCAACAACACTCTTCCCATCTGGCAACCATTAACATGTTCTGTGTTTCTATGAGTTTGTTTCTGTTTTGTTTGTTTGTTTTATTCTTTTGATTCCATATGTAGGTAAAATCACATTGCATCTGTCCTTTTCTGTCTGATGTACTCCACTTAGCGCAAAACATTCCAGGTCCATCTATGCCTCCACAGATGGTAAGAACCCATGACTTTCCATGGCTGACCAATATTCCATTATATATTACCACCTACTCTTTATATATCATCCATTGATGAACACCCAGGCTGCCTTCATATCTTGGCCATTGCATGAATATATGGATGCTCCCATCTTCTTGAAGTAGTGTTTTGGGTTTTTTGGATAAATACCTAGAAGTGGGATTATTCGGGTTTTATTTGTCTCTTGTTATAGCCTTTGTTTTAGAGTCTATTTTGTCTGGTATAACTATTGCTATTCTGGATTTTGTTGTTGTTTTCATTAAATAACTTTTTCCATATCTTTACTTACAGTCTCTGTTTTTCAATCTGAAGCAAGTCTCTTATAGGTAGAAAATGTAAGGGTTTTGCTTTTTTATCCATTCAGCCACCCTAGCTTTGATTAGAGCATTTAATCCATTTACTTTGAAACTTTTTGTTGATAGATATGTAGTTATCACCATTTTATTTTTCATCTTAAAGAAGTCCCTTTAACATTTCTTGTAATACTGGTTTGGTAGTGATGAATTCTTTTAGCTTTTTCTTCTCGGGGAAACTCTTTATCTGTCCTTTGATTCTACATGATAGCTTTGCTGGATAGTGCAATCTTGGTTGTAGGTCCTTGCTTTTCATCACATTGAAAATTTTGTGCCAATCCCTTCTGGCCTGCAAAATTTCTGTTGAGAAATCAGCTGACAATCTTATGGGAGTTCCTTTATAAGTTATTACCCTGTTTCTCTGAAAATAAAACCTAGCCGGACAATCAGCTCTAATGTGTCTTTGGAAGTATTAGAGCTCATTGTCCGGCTAGGTCTGATTTTCGGGGAAACACTGTAGTTGCCTCTCTTGCTACTTTCAGGATTCTCTTTTTGTCTTTAACCTTTGCCATTTTAATTATAATGTGTCTTCGTGTGGAACTGTTTGGGTTCATCTTGTTTAGGACTCTGCACTTCCTGGGCTCATGTATGTGTATCCCTCATGAGGTTAGGAAAGTTTTCAGTCATTATTTCTTCAATTAGGTCCTCAATCCCTTGCTTTCTCTCTTCTTCTGTTATTATTTTGTCTCACAGGTCTCTTAAATTCTCGTCATTTTTTTTTTTTTTTTTGGTTCTTTTTTTCTGTTTGTAGTACTGATTGGATTTTTCTGCTATCTTGTCTTCCAAATCATTAATTCGATCCATTCTTTCATCTAGCCTGCTGGTGATTCCTTCTAGTGCATTCTTCATTTCAGTTTTTTGTATTCTTCACTTCTCACTGGTTCTTCTTTATGGTTTTGATGTCCTTATTTATGATTGCTATCTCTTTGTTGAAGTTGTCACTAAGTTTCTTGACCACCCTTATAGCCAGTGTTTTGAACTCGGCCTCTGGTAGGTTGCTGGACTCCATTTCACTTAGTTCCTTTACTGGAGGTTTCTCCTGTTCCTCTATTTGGGATGTATTTTTTGGTTTCCTCATTTTGGCTGTTTCTCTGTGTTTGTTTCTGTGTATTAGATAAATCTTCTACGTTTTCCAGTCTTCCTGGGTGGCCTTATGTAGTAAGTGCCCTGTGAGACCATGGTACAGTCTCCCTGTCACCTGTGCTGGATGCTCCAGGAGTGTCTCTTGTGTGGACTGTATGTGCCCTTCTCTTATATTTGAACCTTGATTACTGTTGGCACAGTAGTGGGTGGGATTGACCCACAGGCTGACTGGCCGTGGTATTTGGCCACATCCACAGCTTATAGGCTGCTGTGGGGAGTGGGTGGGGCTTACTATATGGAGCTGGGGTTGTCCCAGCAAGCTCTGGTGCCTGTTGACACTGCCCGGTGAGTGTGCCACTTGTGGGGCTAATTGGTGCTCTACTGTTTGTTGTAAGCCAACCTCCAGTATGTTGGTTCTAGGGCCTCTGGGGTGGGGGTCCGGTGCAGGCCCAGGTCAGCCACTACCTGTAACCAGCTGGGGACTACCTGGTAGGAGCTGCAAAGTGATCCATATTTGGTCACTGCCTGTGCTGGACCTGGAGGCATGTGAGAGAGGCCATGTTGTGAACCTAGGCAGGAAGACATCTAGGTTTCCCAGAGCCTTCTATCCCACCCAGATGGTCAGAATCCCCACTGTTTTTCATAGCCTGTTGTAGTGGGAGCTCCTCTTTCTGGTACCAGTACAGCAGGCTAGGGTCCATTGCTCCTGTGTGAGGAACCACTGTGGCTGAGATATCCCTCTCAATTTTCATTTGCCACATGGAGGTTTGGGGACAGCCCATTTCATGTCTTCACCCCTCCTACAAGTTTTGATATGGCTTCTTCTTTATATCCTTAATTATAAAACTTCTGTTCAGCTAGACCTCAGATGGTTCCCTAGGTTGATCGTTCTGTAAGTTAGTTGTAATTTTGATTGTTCACAGGATGAGGCAGGCACAGCCTTTATCTACTCCACCATTTTAGATCATTCCCCTATGGTGGCACTTTTTACACTAGGTTGTTTGCTATAGTTAATGTTAAATTGCATGTGTTTATCCTAGTACTTAGCCTATGGTATGAAATTTTACTTTTCTTCAAAATTAATTTACTATTGATGCACTCTGCATATTATACTATATTGTCATTTGTACTTTTGTTTCTTTTCTTTATTCATACTTTACTTTTCTGGCTAAATTTTAAGTTTCATGAAAATGAGAGTTGTCTTTTCTACCACTATGTTATTTCTATGAAGATGCTATAAGGAAAACCAAAAAAAAAAAAACTTCCATTGATGTAGCATTTTATAGTTTAAATAGTATATTTGTTTTCACTTGCTTGTAAATATTTATAATAATCCTGTGGAGTGGTGTTATTGGCATTTTACTCACAGGAAAGCAAAGAGAGCTTGGCCATTTCTCCTGAGTTACAGTTCATTCAAGTGTTAAAGTTGCAGAATTGGTAATTTGTAATTACATTTTCTGATTCCATACCTACTGTGTTTCCCCGAAAATAAGACCTAACCAGAAAATAAGCCCTAGCATGATTTTTCAGAATGGCATCCCCTGAACATAAGCCCTAATGCGTCTTTTGGAACAAACCTTAAGGTAAGATCCTGTCTTATTTTCGGAAAAACACGGTATTGAAAAGCCCAGCTAGTCTATAACCAAATGGCTTTACAACTTTATAGTAATTTATTTAATCACAGCATATCTGTTATTTTTAGGCAAATACTTAATTGCAGTATATTGTTTGAATCAGCAAAATACTTGGTAACTTAATTTCAAAATAAGAAAAAGTTTGCATTTTAAATTAGAAACATTTGTTTAGTGATCAGATGTTATGCTTGTTTTTAGGAGACAGAGATGTATCACAGTATAATCTCATGAAAAGATGAATCTTTGATATTTTTCTGATACAAAATTATATCTGTTCACTATAAAAAAATGAGAAAATGTGTAATCCCATGAAATGGAGATTAGCACTGTAAACATTTTAGCATATTTCCTTTCAGATTTTTATGCATGTTTTATAAATGTAAGCTGTTTACTATTCTCAATAGCAGTGATAGTGGCCTGGAAAAGAGGCTCTATTAGCGGTGTGTATTTTAAATTATTAATTGCTATTTAGCAACCTAGTTCTCCTTCATATTTCAAAATCATTTTGTGAGCATTTCACACATTTATAATACACCATATTTAAAAAAATTCAATTCTAGGTTCTCTTTGATAATATTTTTTCCTAATTCCAAAGTTTGTCAAGACATTTTAATTATTTTACACAGCAATTCTAAATTTATATACTTGAGTTCCACTTTTAACTACTTCAATTTTTCAACTTAACAAAGGAAACTTCAAAAATACTTAAATCTACTAAATAAATTCACAAATAAGGGAAATTTCATGTTCTAAGGTGTATACAAACTTAGAAATATTTACAGTGAAAATCACAACTAAGTTAATTCTCAGTTATATGGTAATTTCACTTTAGAAAGCTGAAAATTCCTCTAATAGACTAAATTCTCTTAATATTACAAATCTTTAAAGAGCAACATATCTATCCATTCTTTCTTAACCTCCAAATATTTAAAGTGTAGTTTTTAATTTTTAAAGTTAGTAGTTTTTAATTTTGTTTACTCACTAATAAAGCACATATGTTATTCTAATTAATGGGCAACCTTCTTAGCAAGTAGAAATTGCATGATGTACAAAGATTTTGGCTGGAACTCTTGATTGAATTAATGCTGGAGCATTGCTGAGACACCTTGAGCCCTATGTAGAGTTTGTGGGGCTTCATGTGAGAGAGGGGTTGGTCTTACAGCCCTCAAAACTTATATATTTCAAGACCTTGATCTACACAGGAAGTTTTCAACTTACTCATCTGCCAAATGTCTTGTTTAGTTTTTGCATTTCTTTAGCTAAGATGTTGAATTATCTTCCTCCTAACTCTAAACATCTTTGAAATTGACAGAATTGTCTTGAGTCTTCATGTCCAGGAGAGGACCTCATTGTCCTCTAGACACATTAAAATTATATCCATTTTAATTATACAGATACCAAAGCTGTGTTTGAATCTTTGGTCAGCTTCAAGGTAACGCACCTGTGTTTATTTACATGGTGGAAAACATCCTGATGATTTTACTTACCATTATGCTCTTAGTATTCCTCATATTGAAATTATTCATTAGTTGTTTTGAATATGTACATACATTTTCAGCCATTACCCAATTACATTCAGGTTTTCTTGATTTCCAAAATTATATATAATACCTTGATGAAATAAAATTACTGGGTCCAACGAGATGAACATCTTTAAAGATTTTTTATACCCATTGACAAATTGTTTTCAAAATCTTGGCACCCTGGGATTACTTTTTTGTTTTGTTTCAGATCTTATAGGTATATATTTTCCATCAAAATTGAATTCATAATGTATATTTGGTTTGACATGCTACTTCTAAATTGAAGATTTAATTTTGAGGATTTTTTAAAATGTCATTCATACTCTTGAATAACATAACTTGTAATAGCTGTATAATATTCCATTACAGGTTGTGTCATTTAATTAGCCTTTCCTTTATTATGCTTGCCTTTGTTTCTACTGTAAGTGATGTTTTCATATGCACTCCTATAAATATGCAATTTTAAAAATGTGTTTTTAATTGAGGACGTGAAGTAAGTGAAAAGTCAATTATACTTTTAGGTAGAATTTCAGAACCTCCTCTATATTGTAGTCTTAAGACTGTATATGGCAGCTTTATAAATGCTAGATTATTATTCATTTTCAATTAGTGTAATCCAACACTATGCCTGGCATACTGCAAAGAGTTTATTTCTTGTTATGTGAGTGAACAACTGAAGGAATTAATATAGTTGGTATAGCCTGTTTAATATCTATAACCAAGCATGTTGATCATTTAAGAGAAATTTTTTAAATGAATGGGAGATGGTATGTTTTGTTTTATTTTTGTTTTGTTTGTTTGCTTGTTTCACCATCTGTTTAATTAAAAAAAAATCAATAAGACTTCAAACATATTTTTCAATAATGAAGGGTCATTGAGGGCTAATAACTAGCAACTTCCTCTTGTGCATTCAACTCCCTTCCTCTGATCATTAATCCTGCAGGGATTCTTTATACCTTGATCATTATTGCATGATAAAAGGAGCCAGTGTTACAGGAGGAAGCATAAAAAATGAAAGATCACCAGACTTCAACATCTAACAACCAAACCTCTGCAAGACTCCCTATTAATCAACTGTTGAGCGCTACATCTCAACTCAGTGATGAGCAAAAAGGGAATAGTTGATTGATTCATTGACTCAATACCGTTTTGATAACCCCTTGATATTGGTTTGAGTCATGCTCCTGTCACCATAAAGCCCCCTATTGTGTGAACTAATTGGAACCTCACAAAATGGTGTCACTTGACTAGCATTACTCCTACCTGATTGCAAGCAGCTCTAATTCCCAATGTGAAGATCAGATTTTACTTCACAGTTACATGGGTTACAACACGAAAAGTATTAATTTCTGGTTGATTGCCCTCTGTTGCTATAACATGAAATGCACTTCATAGCAAGTGGCCTCTGCATGTTTGCTAATCTGCCATATTGGCAATTGTTTTGAGGGTCCTCTGAAGCATTCTAACGAGCATTTAAAAGAAATACTATTTTATTTATGAAATACAAGCCAATGATGCAAATAATGCTAAAGGCCATATATTTTGAGATTATATACGAGTATAATTGTGTGTGTGTGTGTGTGTGTGTGTGTGTGTGTGTGTGCAAGAATCAATTCCCTTGCAGGTTGCATAACATGGTTAGTGTGCACTGCATTCATAGTAATCTATTGGGGGATATATTCACTTAAGAAATAAAATTGCACAGTGATACCTTAGTGCAAGTAAGAAGACATTGTATACAAAAATTCTTTAAAATATCCTAGAATCCCTATAAGAATTGGTTACAGGGGTTCTTGGATATCTTAGGGAGCTGCTACAATTTCTACAACTTAATTTAGAAAGCAGGGACATTCAAAGCATGTTACTATAATAGTGCAAAAATTGATCAAGTTTGGATACTTGAAAGAACTTACAAGAATCTACCAAATAAACCCACATACGGCTTTTATTTAAAATCAAAGCGTATGTATATTAAGAGAAGGTAGTGCAGGTAAACATAGAGAGACATCAAGACTGAAACTCCCTGGGAACCTAATTCTAATATAGAAACCCTTTGTTTCCAGACTGAGCCACCAAGAACTGTGCTGTAAATCTTGACTTTGGGAAAACTCAAAGTAGAATTTCCAGTGGGGTCTTTTTTCCCTTCTTCTCAAACAGCCAAGCCAGGTTGTCTAATCAATTATGCCAAGTGAAGCCATCAGTAAACACACTGACCCTGGAGGTTCCCAGGAGAGTTTCAAACTTTAAAAAGCACATGATGGATCTCACTGCCATTTATTTGGCCAATAGTCAAAACCAGACATCCAGGAATCCCCAGATATAAGGATACCACTTTCCCAGTACAGATGCAAAATAGCTCTGTTCTCTGGAAATAGATCAGTGATGGTAAGTATCTCTATATTAATTTTCTATTGCTGCTGTAACAAATTGTTGCATACAAATTTGCTTAATACACATTTGTCACCTTACATTTCCAGAGATCAGACTTACAAAGCTGTTTCTAAACAATGCATGTAAAAAACCTAAGGGAGTATTTGTTTTATATTATGCACTAAACAAATTAAAACTTTTCATATCGTTTTGGGGACCATCAAGTATAATATTCAACTATTCAAAACAATGTTGTATCATGTTATATAAGTAGAAATCATGTTTATCAACAGAAAAATCCCTTTAAAAATTTAGGAAGTACTTAACATTGATCTTCTTAGTCCTCCTGTGTGTTTTAACTATCATTATATAAATATAAACGCACACATGGGACACCTGCATCACACACATGCAGACACACACATGTTCATCCATTTCTATACAACACAACACACAGCTCCTTAACACTGAATAATTCAATAAAACAACTGGAGTTTTGGGGTCTAGAAAACATTTACACACCATATTGACTTAAGGAATTGTGTTGATGTTCACTGACCCTTTCTTAAGAAAATTCAATGCTGAGTAATTCAAAGTAATTTCCCCCAAAATATAGTAGATGATTCTTTTGTTTCTCATTGATCACAATTTTTTTCCAAAGGTGAAAAGCAGTGAATTAATGTTAGACAACCTATAGAAATTTCCATAATTTTATAAATGAGAGATGGAATATATTCTCTTTTTAGAAGTCCACACTTTATTATCTGCTTGTTTTAATATCTTTATGGTCCTTGAGACATTGGAGTGTACATGCCTATGCATGTATTTCATTAGCTTTTTATGAATATGCAATTTGTGCTTCTATTAAAACTATAGTAAGTATTTATCCAACTATCAGCCATTATGTTGTGTCAATCACCAGATTCTTTACATTTTTTTAAACTCTAAAGCAATCTTGTTTATCATTTGCTTCAAAAATTTTAAAAGGCTCGGCAGGCAATTTGCATATGTCACTAGTTTAACTGAGCAAGAATTAGCAAATTAAATCTTAATTAGCTAATTTTTGCATAATTTTAGGGAAATTATATGCTTTGTGCAGATGACAGGTGGGAGGAAAGGCTCTTAACTTGTACTGAATTGAAGTTTTTCTTGACTTTATGAATTTTAATAGAAAAATAACATTTAACAGTTAAAACGTGTGTCAAACTGAATAGATTCAATCTGGAGCCACTAAAATAAATTATTTTATGAAAGAGAATCAGTAACAGACATTGAAATAGTCCTAATAATGCATATATAAGAATTATTTTGAAATTAGAATATTTTTTCAAATAGATTTTATGGTTCATAAAATATGTTCCGGATTGTAATACACTGATAAATTAGTGGAATGTGAATGTTAATTCACAATTCATATATATATATATATATATATATATATATATATATATTTACAATAAAGTCACAGCTGGTATTGAGTATATAGGAGGCTTGGAAGTATTGTGCAGCAGTAATTATAATTGTACTCACATGCCAGGGGAGGTGGCGTGCACCATTCAGATCCCTTGGCCGGATACCCTCAGGCTATTTCTCATTTTTGTACTGCTTTCTCTTTTTAAACTCTTTCCTACTACTCTTCACACTTCATCTTGGTGTAGAACCATCCTTCAAACCTCCGGTTAAGAATCTGTGTATAGGAGGTCTTAATTCATCCTGCTCTATCTTTCTAATGGTTTAGCTCTCCTCTTCTTTGTTCCCATAGTTCCATGTGCATTTATTTACTATCATTGCACTAATGACACCATGCTAGAATTGTTAATTCTGTTCTGCACTCTCCTTACTGACCCCTTGAAAGCAAGGACCATATTTTATCCATCTTTATATCTAATTATCAATAGAAGTTGGTTGAATAAATTAAGAAAGAAGCACTGTTGTATTTTAATCTCCTAAATACAGATTAGTTCAGTTCAACTCAAAACCATTCTCAAACTTGTTTGTAAATATATGCTATGGGTTTAATATTTTATTATGAGGACAAGCTCCTGCTACTTAATATTGCGTTTGTTTCCACTAGGCTCATTGACGTAAGCCATGGCATGTTTGAGCTACTTAACACATAGTGAAGGGCACCATGATATTAGAGATTAGTATCTTGTATTTTCAGAACACATGAGGTTCTCAGAAATCAGTAAAGAATAAATATTATCATTGAGATAAGTTGAGAAATTCTTTATTTGGTCAACAGACCATGCTTGTCCCTCAGGCTAACTCCTCAACCTATGCACTGAATCTGGTCTCTCACCGAATCTCAGATGTCTTTCCTATTTTATTAATATTTCTTTCTTTCTTTGATTATTTCTATTACAAATGTATTGTTGTTTGTTTGTTTTTTTTCAAAAAAAAATAAAAAAATCTCAAAGCCACATTCCTTCTGCCATAACCTCACTAATCTACTACACTTCATAGCCAAACTCCTCAAAAAGAGCTGAGTCCTCTTGTTTCCTACTGTCTCCTCCCAGTTTCTCCCGAGGCCATTCCATTGAGTCTTACTCATAACTCAACTGAAACACCTTTTAGCAACATCATCAATTACCTCTGTAATGCTAAATACAATAGACACGTTTTGGTTCTCATCTTACTTTCCTTTTAGCTGGGTTTCATATAATGAACCAACCCTTCCTTCTTCTTTAGGTTTATTCCTTCACTTGGCTTCATGGCACCCTTCTCTATTGTCCCACTTCCTCTCTCACTTGTGACTTCTTTGTTGGTTCTTCCTCATTGACTCCACATCCAAATACTGGAAATGCCTAGTTTTTTTTTTTTTTTTTTAAATAAATTTTATTGTTGGACATGTCATCTTCTCCATCTATATTGTTCCCTAGGAAGTCTCATCCATCATCTTGTTTGTTTATTAATGGTTTTAAGTATCATTATATGGCACTGATTCTCTATTTATGTCTATATCTTAACTTCTCCCTGCATTCCAGAGTCCTGTATCTAATGGCTTACTCAAATACCTCTATTTGAATATCCACTGGGGATCTACAACTGAAACTATCCCTTGAACCCCTGCTCATCTCTTGCTCCCCCAAAATAAACGCCCCTTTTCCATAGTATTCTCCACCCAGGAAATGTTATCTTTTCTTGGCTACCACACCTTCACTTTATTTTTTCAATTTCTGTTTATAGTTTTACTTTAATACCTAATTCTGTAAAGGTCACTATACATTCCAGTTCTGTAATAGATATTTACATTGTATATGTTATTCAGACAGTTTATTTATGTTTGCTAAACATTTCTTGCCACTCTTGGGTGGTAGGTTTGCATTTATTTCCTCCACATGCTTGTCTCTAACTGTGCGTAAGGAGTTTTGTCTTTTTTCTCCTTGATGGGAAAAAACAACAACAACAACACAAACCTTATTGCTTTTGGTATGGAATATGAATTTAATTTAAATTATATGAGGAAATAGCCCCAATATGTTGGTTTTAAAACTGCAGTCAACATTTGGCATTTGTATAGTCTATGTAAATGCAAGCTTTTAGCAGAATTCCAATTGAACAAATTATAGTTTTTGACTATAATTTATGGGAACTATGTAAATATCTACAACTTTTATAGACAGCATTTCCTAAATTACTCATGAATTACTAATTGCCTTTTTCAGCTACAGCATATGCAAATACATTTTCATAGAGAGGAAACAGTAAAAACCCCAAGGACCATTTGGTTAAAAATAATGACATTGAATGCTTTACCAAAACGAGTTGGCACTGTTTTCCTTTGACCTGCTAACGTGTCCCACCCAGATCTGTCTTAGTTTGATGAACACTGGAAATTGCAAGGAAAGCAAATTGAAAGCAAAAGTAGCCTTAGACATGGGTAGAATGTGGGGCCACCTTCACGCAAAGCAGCTTAACATAAAGAACTTAAGCTTGAAGACGAGCATATTTGGATTTGACTGCTGCCCCTGCCCTTTATCAATCTTAAAACCTTGGGCATGTTGCTTAAATTCTCTGAGACTCATTTTCCCCTCTGTAAAAGCAATATAATAATACCAATGTTGACAAGTTTAATGAAACTATATGTTAAAATACTGATTCTGTTTCTGACACATAATGCTTTGTTTCTATAATAATGATGATAATGATGTTGACGATAATGATTTGACTTGGGCTTAGTAAGATGATATAATGACCAAACATATTTATTTTCCTGGTGCCATAGCATGAAATTCTATCACTTACACGTCTTTACATTTCACAGTGTCAAAAAAATAATTAATGCTAATTTATCTGGTGGAAGAAAGACTTAAAATTGTGAAATCATACCATTTTAGTATGTTACTTACCTATTATATATCACAAGATATGGCAGAATATGGGATTTTAAATTGGAAGACCTGCATTTGAGAATGGGCTCCATTTAATAGCTCTGGTTTTAGGATTATCTAAATCACAAGTCTTTCAATCTCATTTTAGGAAGCTGTTATGTGGAAATAATAAGAAAGTGTACCTTATAGTTTCCTTCATTCCAACAAACACGTATTAGCCCCTCTTATCCTTGTCCTCATGGAGATTAGAAAGGCAGATAGTTATAAAAAGAAATCAATTCATCATAACATGATACTTACAATGGTAGAACAAATGATAAGATATAGATGAGATCAGGAAGCATAGATACAATTTTTGTTGTTGAAATTCAGTTGTGGATTTTCAGAGGAAGCAGCTGATACTTGATCAAGGGCCTGAAAATGCATAATACAAATGGAAAGGTATGTTTTGAATATGTGACTCAACATAAATACAACAATTCTTCCAAAGTTTGTTTATAAATTTAATTGGAAAATCTTACCAAATAACTTTATCTATCAATTAATCTATCCATCTATCTATATAGAGGTCACCACCCCTAACACTAAACTAATTCAAAAGTTTATTTTTAAAAAAAATCAAGACTATTGAGAAAGTCTTTACAAAATGCAAGAAAGCAATACAGAATTGTGTTTGCCAGATATTACAATTTGTAAAATCACTAGCATCAAAAGAATATCGTATTGACACACTAAAAATGACGAATAGAACAAAATAAAAACTACAGATACAAATACATATATATTTATATATGTATGCATATATATTTATGAAAATGTAAAGTTATGAAGCTGTCAAGTCAAGAATATACATTTTTTAATTAATGTGATTGGACAGCTGGTAACCTTTGGGAAATAAAGTTGGATCCATATCTGACAGTGAACATGAATGAGAAAAATTCCAAATGAGTGAAAAATTTAAGTGTAAAGATAAAACCTTAGAAATACTAAAAGACACAGAAAAAAGATATAGGAAAAATCCTATATAATTTTGGTGTAAATTATGTCTTTCTATTTCTTAGAATCAGAAATCCACAAAATAAAAGACTTATAAAATCAAAACTAGATCATTAAAGTAAAATTAAGACCTGGGAAAGATATGTTACTCAGAGTATATATTCAGTGTTAGTTTTCCTAAGATATTAAAAAAAAAAAAAGTTTTTTAAATTGTTAAGAACGATTGAAAAACGTGTGAAATATATGAATAGATGATACAATAAAATAGTTTGTAATCATATAAAATGATAATCATTCTTATTCATTAGCTGAGAAATTAAAATTAAAACCATACCTACATGTAATTGATCCATCATCTTGGTAGAAATACAAAAATTAGACAAGATAATCTATTGATGAAATTGTGGGAAAACAAGCACTCTCAAAATATGGCTGGTATGACTGCCAAATCATTCAGCACCTATGGAAGGTGTTTGAAAATATTTGTTAAAATACAAATGTATTTACCCTTTCACATGGTATTCCAACCTCTGTGAATTTATCTTGGTGATGTACCTGCACATACATACATAAAATTATATATGTGGAAGTTATTGGTTGAAGTATTATTATTATTTCTAATAACTGCTTATATAAACAATAGTATAATCACTCTATGAAACTTTTTGCTATAAAAAAGAATAAGAAAGCTCTACTTGAACTTATATGAAAAATATTCCAGGGTTTATTGTTAAACCAAGGGAGAGAGAGAAAGACAGAGGGAGAGTGGGAAGAAGGGTGAGAGGGAAAGGCAATGAGAGAAGCACGGAAATAAAACTGTGTGTGGCATGTTACCTTTTATATAAGAAAGAGGAAGATATATATTTGCTTGTATCTACATTAGAAAATTTTGAATGAAAAGATCACAAGAAACTAATAAAAATGTTGTCTGTTGGAAGCAAATAGAATAAGGTCAACAGAGAGAGGGATGAATGAGAGCATGAAATATCAACGCAATTATTCTGTCACTGTGCTTTTCCCCAATTCTTTACTTTTCGTAACATTTTAAATCATCAGAACAGTTGAAAAAATAATAAAATGAACACTTGTATACCCATTATTTAGATTCACCAGTTGCTAACATATGCCATATTTACTTTACCTCTTACTCTTGGAGAGATGGAAAAGCTTGCCACTACGACTTCCAATGTAACTGAGAGGAGTTTGGCCTGAGGGGTCCTTTTTATGCACTCATTTGTTCTTACTTCATTCCTTTGACAAATATTCTTTGAACCCCTACTATGAGCAAGGAACTGTTCTGAGCATTGGGACACAGTGAAAAAAAAAAGATCAAAATTTCTGTACTTGACATAGTTTGTCCGTGTGTGTGTGTGTGTGTGTGTGTGTAAAGGTGATGAAACCCCAAATCACAGAAGAACCCATTTTTTTCATGCATTTTTTTGTTTGAATTCCTTCCCCGATCCAAACATCTCAAATGGGAAAATAATGTGAAAGGGAAACTTGCTTAGTTTTCTTTTTATTATTTATACCCATCCTCAAAACATACTATAAACGATCCCAATAAATACCTGCAGCAAGACATCCAGTAACCTTCTGAAAACAGTCATTTTCTTCAAGGAGAGAAGACCCTTTGTAAAGAAATGCAATGAGGACAAGTTCAGCTGTTGTTTCTTGCCCTTTCAATTTTTATTAGTTATATGATCATTTGGATACATGCAAATGAGGACTCTCCTAATAGTGAAGTTTATGGAAGACATCTCTCAAGGTGAGAATGAAGTGCTAAATCTCAATAATAGGAATTTCCAGATGACTTGCAAGGAGACCTTGCAACCCAGAGTAAAGCTGTGTTTCTTGAGCTAACCTGTTTCAGTCAAATCAGGCTGCCATAACACAGTGTCATAGACTGGGGAGCTTAAACAACAGAAATTTATTTTTCACAGTTCTGGAAGATGGGAAGTCTAAGATCAGGGTGTGAACAAAGTAGGTTTCATTTTGAAGTCACTTGTCATGGCTTTTAGACAGCCACCATCTCATAGGCCCTTTGTGCACTCATTTGGGGAAGAGAGACAAACCAAGCTCTCTGATGCCTCTTCTTATAAAGGCACTGATCCTATCATGGCGTCCCACCCTCATGACCTCATCTAACCCTACTTACCTCCCAAAGGCTCTATCTTCAAATACCATAACATTAGGGGTTAGGGTGTTAACATACAAATTTTGAGGGACCCAAACCTTTCATTGCCTAGGGATAAAAATATTTCTTTGGGGGAGTTGGCTGACATACCAGTTCTTAGGCTCCCCATCAGCGAATTCTGATTCAATTGGTCTGGGGAGTGGAGAAGCAAAGGAGTGGGGCTTTTAGAGTATCTGGAAAAGGAAGTAAGAGATTGTGTCATCAGTAGAATGTCTTAAGATCTACATGGGAGGAAGGTAGATCCTTGAGAAAGCTAAGTGGTCCACTATCAGAAAGGAAACATAAAGCTTAACAAAGTTCTGAGGAAAAAATAGCCCTTGCCCTGTTACAATTCCAGTCAGAAGTCTCAGGGCCATTACTGAAGGTGGCCTTGACCACCCTACATTTCCTGAAATAATAGTCATAAATTTCAGGCTTTATGACCTGGTGGGTGTGTCTTCCTTTTCTCCCTCTATTACTTTTTCTGTCACTTATTTTGTTTTTCTTTTCTCTGGTACTTTATAGAAGTGTAGATATCTTTTTTATTTATTATTTATTATTATTATTACTTTTTACCTATGTTGTTCCATCAGAATGATTCAGTTGTCGTAAGGAGAAGCCTTCACAATTATCAGCAAGAAATAATGGGTGTTGAGGACTTTCTTATAACCAGAACTTGCATCACTTTGCTTGTAGAGAGACGAAGCCCAGGCTTTATGACATGGTCCTCTAAATTACCCTGGATTAGAAAGAAAACTCTTGTAGATACCATACTTACTAGAGTAGAGCAGGGTTTCTGATTTGTTTGGTGCTCTAGAATGAATAGTACTGGACTCTACTTGTCTGGACTTCTTTCTTATCTAACATGAGAGAGGCTAAACCAGGTCTTTTCAAATTGATTTTTTCAATTTAATATTGTGATTGAATAATACAAAGTACCTCCACCTAATGTCATTGTTTGCTTGATCTTATAAATATAGAGTGAAATTCCAATTATTTTAATCATGGCTTGCAGTTAGAAATTTTCTGTACATATTCTACCAGTAGTATGTGGAAACAGTTTGTAGATGAGTGAATACGTGAGTGTCATTAGTTTAGGAATTGTGACTAAGACATTAATGGATAGCCATATTTCATGAGTTATTTCCAATCATTTATTTCCAAGCCTGTTACTTATGTAAGTGTAAAAGTTGTCCCCTCCCATTGGTGTATAAACTACAACCATTAACCAATATTTGTATACTTATAATGCACTTGTCATCATCTATGTAAGTAAAGAGACTTCCATTTATCTCTACTATGGAATTTGCCATACTAATTATTTCTTTATTATATCTAACTCTGATGAGATCCTAAACTTGTCAAGGGTAAAGATTTGTGTAGTTTATCTTCACAAATCTAGTGCCTAATCCACTGCCTGGCCTATAGCAGGTGTTCATTAGATATCTGGTGAAATGAAAATAATTTGTGTTCATTTTGATGATTCTGAGGAGTTAATAATCTGAAGTGGTTAACAAGTAATCATAAATTATTCTTACTCTTCTTTCAGTTGTTTCTCTACAGTTGGTTGTGTATCCCATATTATGCTGTGCCTCATCAGCCTATGAGTTCGAATATAGTCATACATGCCTTTTTTATCCAAATTTTCCATATGATATTATATTCATGTCTCAAACAGGCCTTCAAACGCCTACAAAGTTCCCCATTACCATTTATTTCTGGAAGACTCTAGTAGGTTTCTCATCAAATACTATTAGACATTGTTGTGTTTTTGTGCTAGATGTCTGCTAGGAATTTGCTACTTTCACTCTTTCTCTTCTTTTTTGTGGAGGGTGGGTACAGGGACATACTCCGTCCCCGTCCTTTTTATTTCTACCCTGTTTCCCCGAAAATAAGACCTAGCCGGACAATCAGCTCTCATGAGTCTTTCGGAGCAAAAAATAATATAAGACCCGGTCTTATATTATATTACAGCTAAGTCTTATTTTCAGGGAAACACGGTAAGTGTGGATGGATAGATAGATTAGATAGATAGATTAGATGGATAGATACTGACTGGTCCTCTGTACTACTGAATTAACATTAAGTTCTCAATGCCCTGAGTCTGCTTCGTGTTCTTCCACCTCTTTGAGGCTCATATTTCATTTATCTGGCTGGGAAGGGCAATCCAGATGCCATGCTTTTCCCTCCACCCATTTTCTTCCAAGTCTCTTCCAAACTCCAAGCCTCATAAACCTCCTTCCTGCAGATCCCCTGACTGGCTGAGATATCCCCAGTATGTAAGGCAACTTTGCCAATAATTACCTACAGGTCGGAGGCAGGCCTAGCACTATAACTCAAGTTTAGAGGGGTCTACATCATCCTTCTTGTTGACTCAATTCATTGATTAATTATATATAGGGTGTGTTTGCTGGACACTGGGATACTCAGGAGCAAAGTGATGTGAAGAAACTTCTTTCCTGGAGCTTGTATTCTAGTGAAGTGAGATAGATATTACAGAATAGAGGCTTATAGATAAGAACTGATAAAGACCTAAAAGGTATGGCATATTGGATGGTGTTAAGGGTTTTTGGTTAAAATAAATGAGAAAAGGGGTTACAGTGCATGGGAGTGAGAGTAAGTAATCAGGGACATTGTCTTTCATAAAGTGACAATCATTTGGAGACCTAAGGGGAGAGGGAGGGGAAGCAAAGGGATATATGGAGGGAAAGTTGAATGGACAGCAACACATGGACTAAGGCTTGAATGTATTCAGGCTAACATATCCATATGTGGTTGCTTATTAATCGGACTGTTTTATATCCTAGAGTATCCACTGCCCAAGCTGTGCAATTGGCTATATGTCTTCATTACGTAAATCTTCGTGTCACAGACCCTCATATTAATCATGAAACCTGTCAACATGTTAACTAATATTTAACTCTTAACCAGTAGGATTCATTTCATATGACCAAGCTTGAAATAAATCTTAATACAAAGTAAAGAGAGGTTTCAGTTCAAATTATGGAATCAGAATGTTCCACATCTACCTAGATGTAAAGTTACCAAATGGAAAATAAATTCTGAACAAAGTTTCATATTCCCATTTTCTTTGAGAAATTTTACAAATAAGAGTAAACTGGTGTTTTTTCAATAATAAGTGAAAATTCTTTACAAAACAGGTTTTAAAGAATATTGGGAATATGACAAAAACTGAAGAAAAAGTATGATGATATTTTATCAGACTCTCAAGGAAAGCACTTGCAAGATACTTAATGTTGAAAGTACAGTTATCTCTTGAACAACACTGGTTTAAATTGACTGGGTCCACTTTATGGTTTTTTTTTTTTTCCCAATCCACAGTTGGGAGTCTGCAGATGTGTACTGGCTGCTTTATGTATTGATCTGTGCTATTTCTTATCAGGGACCTGAGCATCCAAAGATTATAGTATCCACGGAGGTCGTGGAACCAATCCCCCATGGATGCTGAGAGACAGCTTAAGTTTCTGGGGAGTCAGAATTTATACGTGGATTTTTGACTACACAGTGGTCAGCATCCCTAAACCCCGCATTTTAAAGGGTTTATTAATACATAATAAACCCTTCTTATAATCACACCACAGAGTGTTACCATATAACTTTAACAAAGCATTTACATTTCCTAATTCTCAGTTTGGAATTAGTAACATGGATGAGGGCAGGAAGACAATATCACCAAATTTACTTGGTAGAAAGAATTTAAGAACATAATGACAATATAGATACTTATTAATAGATAAAATTATTTTTTACTTGAAAAGTGTAAATGATTTATAAAGACAAGAAATTTATAGAGCTTAGCACTTGGACATTTTTTTCCTATATCTAAAATTTAAAGATGTTAAATAAATTAACATGATGGATTTTATAGAAATTTAAGTGGCGTTTTGGAAAGTAGTTAGGCAATTTTCTTTTTGTTTTAATTGACATATAACATTATATTAGTCTCAGATTATATTAAATATTTGCATATACGCAGCATGATTGCCGCAATTAGTCTAGTTAACATTTGTTACCATACATATTTAGATTTCTTTCTTGTAATCAAAACTTTCAAGATCTATTATTCTCTTAGCAACTTTCAAAAACGCGATAAGTATCATTAACTATAGTCACCATGGTATATATTACATCCCCATGACTAACTTATTTTATGACTGGAAGATTGTATTTTTTTACCCCTTTTCACCCACTTTGTGCACCAATCACTGTCTGCCTCCAGCAACCACCAATTGATTCTTTGTACCTGGGTTTGTTTCTGTTTGTTTTGTTTGCTTGTTTGTTTGCTTTAGATTACACTTGTAAGGGAGATCACATAATAAGGTATTTGTCTTTGTGTGACTCATTTCAGTTAGCATAATGCACTCAAAGTCTATAAATCTTGTTGCAAATGACAAGATTTTTATGATTGATTAATATTCTGATACACACTCACACACAGCATGACAATTAAGTCTGCAAACTTGTTGCAACAATGTTGCTAACTTTTTTTGATACCAGAGGGGTTATTCATTATGAATTTGTACCAACTGGACAAACAGTTAACTAGGTTTACTATTTGGAAGTGCTGAAAAGGCTGCTTGAAAAAGTTAGACGACCTTAACTTTTCGCCAACAATTCATGGATCACGGCAACGCACCAGCTCACACGGCACTGTCTGTGAGGGAGTTTTTAGCTAGTAAACAAATAACTGTATTGGAACACCTTCCCTACTCAACTGCTCTGATTCCCCAGTGACTTCTTTACCTAAAGATAAAGGAAATATTGAAAGCAAGACATTTTGATGACATTCAGGACATCAAAGGTGATGCGAAGACAGTTCTGATGGCCATTCCAGGAAAATAATTCCAAAATTGCTAGGAAGGGTGGACTAGGCGCTGGTGTCAGTGCATAGCTTCCCAAGGGGAGTACTTTGAAGGTGTCTGTCGTGATATTCAGCAATGAGGTATGTAGCACTTTTTCTAGGATGAGTTCGCAAACTTAATTGTCTGACCTCGTATGTATATTCATATTCATATATTCATATATATTTTTCATATTTGAATTTCTTGGGCTTACAATATTAAATATTTTGAAAAATTTTATAGCTTATGATAAATAATAATAAACTGCTTCTGTCAGATAATGTCCTTTACTACCAAAAATGTGTAAACATTTTAGTGTTCTTTTGTTCTGGCTGACATTAGAATTAATAATTGTATTTAAATTATTTCATTGAATAGGTTAAATACCTGATTTCTTAAGCAAAGTTTATTGTACATAACATATTTAATTATTATCTGGGTCCTGATTTGGAATTTCAGGAATTATAGGAAGTTATAAAATATAATAGAAATGCCTTCCAAAGGGGCACATGTGTGGATGTAATCACCAGTGTTACGTTTATTAGTTTTGTGTAGTTATTCTGTGTTTCCTCAACTATCTGCTGTTACTTTTATATAGCTTCCAGCTATATTTTCATATTCTATTTTCCAACGTGCCATGGAGTAAAGCAGATCTCGAAGCTCATTAAAATACCCAACATGTGCAATATGTAATATGTATCAACTACATGCCAGGTACTCTGCTAATCTTTTCTTGAATTTTTAAAAATTTAATCTTTATATAAAGAAAGTATTCTACCTATTTAAAAAAATGGTTTCAGTGAGACTAAATAGTATTGTATATGAAAAGAGTAATATACAGGATATAAGATTTATTAAATGAATTTTGTGACTAACTGTACATCTATACACATTTCTTTTTTTCATATCCCTTACTTTTCTTTATGTTTCATTTTCTTTCTTCCTCTTTCCTCTGTCCATCCATTTCCTACTGCTTTCCTTATTTTTGCATGTTGCCTGATTCTTAGTGAGTCCCAAATAGATGTGCTTTCTAGAACTTCATTACATAGATGTAAGGTAATAGCATATCTGCTTGATAGTTGCCCAACACTGAGTGATCTTGGATCCACAGCTCTGCCATCTGACTCCCAGGGAATGAGTGTCCCATCATTCTTCAAAGAATTCCATTTTAAAACTTTATCTTCTTGTTTCCTTTTCTTTGGTTATTTTGTTTAAAATAATTATTTTATTTTTCAAAGCAATAAATATTTATGCTAAGAAAAAATAAAATAGACATAAGTAGAAGAATAAATGAGAACTATTCCATAATTTCATTCAAAGTACCACCTAGACAATCCTCCCTTTTCCCCGTTTTTCCTTTTTGTTTAATGGGGTAATGATCCAATTAGCTTTCTAATCTGCTTTCTGATTCTTAACAATAGATTTTTGATCATCTTTACCTGCATTAATGTTCACTGACGATGCTAAAGCACTCCAGTCTTTAAAAAATAGTGCTCGAGTATGCTTTAATTTCCCACCTACATTGAGAATTGTAAAGCCAACAATGGATGTGTGTGTGTGTGTGTGTGTGTGTGTGTGTGTGTGTGTGTGTGTGAATGGTTTACCTAGACCTGCTCACATCAAACTGGATTGGGAGAAATGCCCGTGCAGTCATTCTTTCCTACCCCAAACCCCATTGCAGATATTATATGAGGAAATCCATACACTTCTTTTCTCTTTATCTACTTTATATTTCTTCTGGACACTGGTCTTTTCAAATTTTTAAAAACAGTTTTGAAGCCTGATTCTTAAGCATGTTAATTTATCAAGTCTGTAAGCTGGGACAAATATTTTAGTTCCACTCCGTACATAGCTTTCTCATTTCCCTTTCAGGTCAGTGGATAAATCCTTCTCTTAATATTTCATAAATGCCAGGAGTTAGTTAACAGTGCTGAGATAGCATTAAACTAATCTCTTCAGTTCTTGACACAGCCTTTATTTTACTCTTTACCCAGAGGATATCACATTTGCAAATCATATTTATATTTTATCGGAAACACTGTGAACTGTGATTTCTTCGCAAAAAATAGTGTTCTGCAAAGTTTTAATAGTCACTGTGGGAAATTTTGCAGCCTTCAGAAAGCCAAATCTTTCAAAAATCACAGAATTCTCACCTAATAAACAGACACTAGTGTTATGGAAGAAGCTGGGAAGCTACGCTATGTACTTCATTGGCATTTAGGTTTACATTTCTTTCTTATTGAAGGTTAATACTCCGATCTCCTCCCTAATTAGACAGCTGACAGAAACAAAGCAACCTGTTGGGATTTTATTCATAACTGAATATGTCAATTTTGGATGTTACATCAAAACACCTGATTTTTGACACAGTGATATTTTAACATTCATTCTTCTTCTGAGTTCAGCCATCGCTTTGTGGGGCATCCTATAAACCTACCCATGGCTTTGAGGATTCCCCTCTTCCTTGTGCTCTTTGTTTCTACATTCGTCATGTTTTATTGGTTTTGTTCCATAATCTCTTTACAAATCGTTGTGCTAGGCACTCACATCTTGGCATTATCACTTCCATCATGGCAGCCAGGATGACACAATTGAATTTATATAAATTTGTTAAAGGAAAATGGGAGTAGTCAAGATTCCTTCCTTCCTTCCTTCCTCCCTTCCTTCCTTCCTTCTTTCCTTCCCCTCCCTCCATCCCTCCCTCACTCCCACTTCCCTCCCTCCCTCTTTTTCTCTTTCTCTGTTTCTTTTTGTTCATGCTCTATGGCCCAAATTTTGATTCTGTGGATATGACTATATACGTATGATGGAGGCACCTAAGGAAAATGGTCACTCGTTTCTACTCTGCAGTAGCTTTAGCTTCTATGAAATAATTTATCTTAGATAACTGGATTCATTTGAAAATTTCTGTATCTTAATCTTGGAAAAGATTCCCATTAACTTGCTCCTGTTATAATAATGACCAGAAAACATAATTCATCGTTTAAGTTCATTCTAGACAAACTCAAATGAGGTGAATTTATTAATTCATTAAAATCTCTCTCTCTACACACATACACACACACACACACACACACACACACGGTGCCAAAAAAAGTATACAAGTGGGCACTTTGGTCAACGTTGCTCAAACAGTAGTTCGCCATAATAAGAAGTGTCTGGATGCTGATGGTAACCACTTTGAACACCTCTTGTAATTGCAGAAGTCAAACGTGATTTGTATTCATCTTTTGTTATTGGTGTACAGTGAGTATTGCAATTTTCTTTTTTTTAAATATGTGTACATTTTTTGGCATCCTCTGTGTGTGTGTGTGTACAGAGAGAGATTTTAATACTACAACATACATATAACCTTATATGATGTATGATATATAGATAGATAGATAAATGATTGATAGATAGATGTACCCTGTTTCCCCGAAAATAAGACCTAGCCGGACCATCAGCTCTAATGCATGTTTTGGAGCAAAAATTAATATAAGACATTATTATATTATATTATATTATATTATATTATATTATATTATACCCGGTCTTATATTACATTAAAAGACTGGGTCTTATATTAATTTTTGCTCTAAAACATGCATTAGAGCTGATGGTTTGGCTAGGCCTTATTTTCAGGGAAACATGGTACTAGTAGATATATATGATATATTAGAGATTGTTCTAACCTCTGGAAGAGCTGGCAAAACAGAAAGGCAACTTGCAAGCTGGTTTCGTTTGGAAGTGGGGTAGATAATCTCTAAAGCCCTTTCTCAAGTTACTGAACCAGAATGTTTGTGATGTTCCTAGAGTATTACAAGTGGCCAAGATATATTCTCTTTGCTTTCCTTTTGTTTCCCATCATTTCAAATGCTCTTCTTTTCTACACAACCAGAAAAATAGGAGTTCTGTTTATTTCTGATTGGGTGTTAGTAAATCATCTTTAATTTTAAAAGATAACTAAAGAAGTCTTGTGTACTCCCAAGGCAGAGACCAGGTACTCTACCTCTTTTTGATATTTTATTATGGCCATGTCAGTGTTGCGTGTGATGTGTTTTTGTTGATGGAAAGTCTGAGGAAGGAGGCCTCAATTTATAAAAATTCTATGAAAGTACACAATACACCAGTTTTCTAATATATGGGTGAAATATCTACCAAACCTCTTGTTTTGCATTGTGTATTGCAATACTATGTACTATGGTGCCACTTACTTTCAACCTTCTTTTAAAAAAATTATTTCTGAAAACTAAGGTGGATCCATGCCTTAAATGCAATATGAAATTAGATAATGTGGGAGAAGATATCTTGGGTGATTTTTCTTAAATTAATATGTTAAAAATAATTACGAGGATAATATTTTTCAAGTTAATTGTCCCTGAGAAGCATTAATAATAGAGGCCTGCATTATTATTATACACGTTTGTTAACTATCAGGATTTTAAAGTCTTTAAATAGCAAAACTGAATCCTACTGCGACTATAAATTAGACCTAAATTAATGTAATATCTACACCTGACTTTAATAAAACTAAAATTGATTACTTTTGTCAGCAAAAGTGAATGTTTTAAGGAATGTGGCATATTTAAAAAGGACCAAAATGAAAATCAGGAGTCTTGGGGTTTAGTCCCAGCTGTACCACTCACTGATTGACTGCTTTAAACAAGTCACTTCACCTCTCTAGACCTCAACTGCTTAACGTCAAAAGAGAGGTTTGGAGTAGATTAATATATATGCTTTTTTTTAGCTTGAAAAGTTCTGTAACATATAAACATACACTCTTGATTTTGAACTTCAGACACAAGGTGGCACTATTAGTAGTGATTTTAATTTAATCCACAGATAAAACCAGGGGCGTTTCAAGATCTGTATATCAAAAGACAATATTTAAATATATGTGATACTACATAACACACATGCACACGTGCATACACAAACTCTGCCTTTGGTTGATTGCTATAACTTAACATCTGGATAAATGCTGAGCAATTCAGTCAACAAGCTGTTTGCTTGACACCAAGATGATTGATTGATATATATTTTTTCATTTGCATGAGAATATTTCAGTGCTGGGTAGGCAATCAAGTCATATTTGCAAAAAATGTGTGCAAAACAAGTATAATAATATGGTTTTAATATAAACAGGAACTCTTGAACAAGACATATGGGTTTTATAGGATGAGAGGAAAGGTGTTGAACAGTGGGCAAGTTGCGTAACGAAGAGTTTGCTATTAAATTAAAAAGAATGCATGCTGGTATGCAGACAATTTTCCAATAACAGTAAAGACACACATTTTAGAAAATTGAAAAGTGTACCTCACACAAAGGTGAGAATTTAAATTCTAAGCTAAAACTTTTTGCTGAGATCTTCCAGCCTCGTGTAACTTGCGAAAATGCCCTCTACATGTACCGAGGACCAAGCAATATTTTGTGGTTAAACCAATTTTGTGATATAGAATATTCTAGTAGTAAACATATATTCCCTAAAAGCTGACTTCCCCCACCCCTCTTTGTTTGTTATGATAATTTTCAAATTAAATTGTTCATGATAGGTTTAAATGTAATCCTTCTTCAGGTTTTTCGCAAACCAGGTAAAATTAGTCTCTCCTAAATAATTTGTAAAATTCTCCTGCTAACAAAATAGTGAAGATTATAGAAGTCCCCTAGACCCCTCCTTTCATTTTTCTGATGAGAGAACTGAGTTCCAGAGAGGAAACACAAGAGCAAAAAGCTCCACATCTGATCTGTGACAAGGCAGAAATACAGCTCTAGTGTTGTTCTACCATGTGCTATTGTATGTCTTAGATGACAGACAGTCCTGTGTATCTGGAGTATAAATCCCATCTACCTTCCTAAACTATAAATTGTTCTTAGAAAACAGTTCATATTTTTTCTCTCTCCTACTATCTAGCATAGTATCTGATAATGTGGAGCTGCTCAAGGCATACATTTGAATAAATAAATGATAAAATCTAATGAATGATTGTAATAAACCTAATATTTCTTCATATTTATTTATGCCCACTGCAGTGCTTCACTCCAGATAATTACATATTATAATGTCTTTTCATACATCTACAAAACCATCTGTGGTGAGAAGTGAGAATTTCAAAAAAGTATTTTTTTGTAGCCTACTCGAGAATGGGTAGTAATTATAAGTTCTTTCCTTTTGCTCAGTGGATGTCAGTCAACCAAACTAAATTTAAATTGTTGCGACTGAATAGGTAATAAAGCTATGGCTCACATCATCTTTGGTGTAACAGACATTGCCTGAACAATTCCTGGAAAGGTCTCTACCCTATGTTATGTGACTTCAGTCAGTGATTTAATCTCCTTCAGCCTCAGTTTCTTGCCCTGTAACGGGGATGATGATAATTACTACACAGAGCTGTTTTACTGAATAAATAAGTCCCAGGAACATGCACGTCTGGCACATATGTTATTTGCATAAAGTTGAAATTTTCTCATTATATTGGAGAAGAGATGGAGGATGAATTAGAATACAACATTAATAAAGATGAAGTTGACGCCTTTTCCTAATGGTTGGTCCCTTGTCTGTAATAAGCAAATGCATGTGTGATGGCCTTACTGGTCGTTGGAAACTATGCAGGGACACAAAAATTGGAATAACCCATATAATTCTAGATCTTACTCCAACTCATGAGTGTAGAACCTTTTCAATCCCCACTTAAGTTTCACCCAAGTATTTGTAGGAGCTCTAAGAGGAAGTTTCAGTGTGCTCATATTCTCCTCCGTTCCCCTTTTCTGTGATCTTCTACCTCTGAGACACCTGGGGAGGGAGGTCACAGATCTCCATGCTAACCATCCACTGCCCTCAGCTACCAAATTCCAATATGGCAGAGAGGTGTCCACGCTGAGGATTCAGCCTACAATTCAGTCAACACTGTCCCTCACTGCTTCTCCAGAGCTGAGAACAACACTTAACATGAAGCAGGCGCCTAAAAACATTCATACAAGAATTAATTGGAAGTATCAGAGACTTTCCTGGAATTCTGAGTATATCGGACCCACATTGTGGTCAGTGCAGAAGGATGGCTCTAGTCTCCTTTCATTCTTTTACTTTCCATCTCAGTTTCAAAAGCTGGCTGGCTTCTGTTAGCATGTTGGAAAGAGAGCCCCTTGTGAAAACAGCGCCTTCTGCAGGAAGATCTTTCTTCAAAAAGTTAAAGGTAAATATTGTATTTCTTTCAGTGGGTTTTAGGCCAAGGTCAGGGGAAAACACAGATATTCTTTCCTTCCACCTTTCATTCTAGACCTGCTGCTTCCCACCTCCCAACCCCGCTGAAATTTTCCATGTATAGCGGAGGAGAGAATTTAGTCATATCGCTCTTTCTGGTTTAGTTGATATGCCTAGGCAGATCTCATTTCCTACCTGAATTCAAATGCTCATTGCTGCTTCAAAGAGATATTTCAAAAAGGAAATCAAATTTTAAGTATCAACTATTTAGGAATTAACAGAAATGAGATTGTAGTTTATAAAATTACGGGATGCAACTGTGCCTCTATTTAGAGTAAAGTTTATAGTTTTATATGCCTTTTAATGTGCCTTAAGAAAATTATTACAAATAAGTAAGCTGAAATTCAACTTCAGAAACTAGAAAACAAAACAAACCAAGATAGAGAAAATAAAGTGTTAATAAAGGTAAAATAAGTTAATATATTATAAAACTAACGTAAAAAGTAAGAATGATAAAAGTAAAATACAGTTCTCTGAAAAAAAATCAACAGAAAATTAATAAGCACCTGGCAACCCTGACTCAGAAAAATTTAAAAAGGAAAAATATGCAATATTAGGAATAAAAAGTGTGAGATGTAAGTGAGATTAAACGAAGCTACAAGAGAATTTTATTTCTATAAATATGCAAATAAATTTGAACTATGTACAATTGGTGATTTTCTAGCAAAACATAAATTACTGAAATTGGCCCAAATACATAAAAATGAATATAAAGAGTATTACATTTAAAAATATACTGCTGTACAAGTATTTTTTGAAAGCCACATGGCCATTTTTTAAAGTGAAGAAGCCTGTTTTAGCATGACAAACTGTAGTGGTCATCAACAAAATAGCAAAACATTTAAGTGCAAGTCTATTAATAAGCAAATTTAAATATAAAACAGTTTTGTGGGTGAACACAACACATAAAGTTACAAGAAAATGACATGCTGAGGGGAAAATGGAACACATACAATAGATAGAAGACTTTAGCACATGCTTTTTCTATAAATGAATTTTTAAGAAAGGTAAACAGCCAAGTAGAAAAATGGGCAATTTATGAGATCTGACAATTAGGTCCACGAACTCATCCTAGAAAAAGTGCTACCTACCTCATTGCTGAATATTACTACAGTCACCTTTGAAGTACTCCCCTTGGGAAGCTATGCACCGGCGCCAACACCTAGTCCACCCTTCAAAGTAATTTTGGAATTCTTTTTCTGTAATGGCCATCAGAGCTGTCATCGTATTACCCTTGATGTCCTCAGTGTCATCAAAATGTCTGTCTTTCAATATTGCTTTCATCTTTGTGTAAAGTGTCTTTGGGGGCCAGATCAGGTGAGTAGGGAAGGTGTTCCAATACAATGATTTGTTTACTGGCTAAAAACTCCCTCACAGTCAATGCTCTGTGAGCTGGTGCATTGTCGGGATGCAAGAGCTCCTTCAGGACACTTTTGCACATACCTTTCTCATGCCAAGATTTTCAGTGAAGAGTTTCCTGTTTCTCTATCAATGTTTACTTGGTCTGGTATGCTTCTCACAGTTAGCCAATGATTTTGACGCACAATTCGACAAAGTTTTGCAATGTTTTCATCAGTTCAGCTCATTACTGGCTGCCCTGACCTCCCTTCATCAGTGACACGTTCTCTCCCCTCAGAAGAACGTTTAATCCATTTGTACACTTCCTTTTTCTTCATGGCATTATCCTCATAAACTTGGACTAACATGTCCCTGATTTCATTTCCACTCTTGCCAATTTTAACAAGAAATTTAATGTTTGTTCATTGCTCTAATTCAAGCTCAGACATTCCCATGACAGCACACAAAAAACACACAACACCAGTAATGAATGCCACTCAGCAAGATACTGCCACACGTTGAGACAAACAGCTGTGAGACACTGATATACCAAGGGTATGAAACCTTACCGAGCTGTTTGTACAGTGTTGCCAATGTAAGCGCACAGTGGCAAGTTCGTAAACTTAATTGTCATATCTCGTATATGAACCAGTAATTCAGAAAAGAAAAAATAAAATACACATGACATGAAAAAAATGTTTAAACTCACTGTAAAACTCATGGAAACACAAAATTAAATAATAATGGAACATGCATATTTTGTCCATAAAATTTACAAAAAGTTTTAAATGTTAACTGTATCAATGTTGACAGGGATCTAGGAAATAGGCGCCCTCAGATGGTGTTAGTGAAAGTATACGTTTGGTAAAAATATTTTGGAGAGCAGTTTAAGCCTCAAAAATTGAAATACCAATCCTCATTTTTAGGAATCTACCACAATATCTTGGTCTTCTAAGTATATATGGGTAAGAGAGTCACTGCAGCATCGTGATAATGTTGAAAACAGTGAGAACCTTAAATGTCAATCAGTTGGTAAATGTCATAGAGTACATGTATATGCACTAAACTCAAAAGATGTTTTGTTGTGAAAATATGAAGTTGGAACTATATATAACAAAATGTAAAAGTATATACGTATGTACATACCCTCTATATGACAGAAGCTAATCATATATGCTTGAATAATCAAAGCTGACAGTTTATATACAAACTGTTAATAGCAATTATTTCTGAAAGTTATAAATGGAAGGAGGGGCTGGGGGCTTCACTGTTAACTTGATAAACTTCAAAAAAAAAACACCCAAAAAGACGATGGGATAGCAGGTAGATTTTTAAACCATTCATCGCTTGTGATTTTCCACAGTTTTCAAATTAAAATCAATACTTTAAAAAAACAAATTGTGGTACTTAAGTGTTGTAACTAAGAGATGGGACCCAAATTGGAGGGTCAGTTAGAAGAGATGCAGTGAAGGCAGTTTGTTCCAGGGAAAACTATGTCTTCAAGTAGAACATTGGATATTTGTGACTCATATGATGAAAAACAAGCCTGATTGTTTAAATACTGTCCTAGTAGACTATACTTCATTTGTCGGATATCGTATATCTCTTTGAAGATTGATTTCCCTATTCAATTCAGTTCTATGTCATTCCCATATGTAAACATGTTGCCCTTGTATGAAGTATGAAGGGACATTATCTAATGCAGCACTTTTCAAACTCTAAGTCGTGATGTATTCCTGGTCTATGGAATCAGTTTAGTGGGTCCTGGCCAGCATGTCTTAGAAAATTAAATTAGGATGGAACATAGTATGTCATAGGTAATGAGATACACTATTATTTCATGGAATTTTGGCTTAGGTGTGTGGATGTATATACTGGGTTGAGATGTAACATGTATTTCTTTCTGTGAGTCAGTGACAAAATGCTTCAAAGCCATTGATCTAAACCCAAATCTAGAAATAATAATAGTGCCATCTTGCAGATGCCTGTGTGGCTCAGGTGATCTGTAGGTTTCTTTGAGAGGTGTTCCAGTTGGGTTTTTATGCCCGCAAATAGCAGTTTTTATTATTTTGATTTCTACCGTTATAGCGAAGTGCTTTCAGACATGAAAGCTTTTGCTGCTTTTTTCCCACCTGTGATGACTACTTTAAAACTACATACATTTTTGGAATGGATTTGAACCTTAATGTTGTATTTTTTCAAAATAGCATGCATGATAATTTGTAGGAAGTCCCCAAAACCATGGAATAAACATTTTTTTTTTAAATAGTAAAACAAGCATAGTCATATTATGGAAGAATACAAAAATCATATGAATGGGTAAGATATTATGCAAATCTTCAAAGGTCTTTCTCTCCTGCAGGAAGCACTGTGTGTGTTGTCCCCTGAAATCCCAAGGCTGTCCATTCACTCCCCTACCCCCAGGAGCATGTCAGCGGAGAAGAGCTGCTGTAGCCCATTGCAAGCCAGACCCATAATAGCAAGTGACACCTTTGTAGGAATTTATTGACACCTAACTGAGAGTGGAAAGAGGTCATTGAATAGGAATTGTAAAGGTAATAACTTCTGGTTATACTGGGCACTCAGATCACCTCATGTACAGAGGATTTATTATAGAGATAAATGTAGAAATAATAATAACAATAGCAACAGGAATATTATGGGAACTCAAAAATAGCACTGGAACTTGAAATGGAGCTTTGCTGACAAACTGTCATTTTGGATCTAAGGAAGCGAGTGATCAGGATACTTGTCGCCTCTACAGCAAAGATGACATTGTGTGCTTCTCTGCTTGTACAACGTGCCGACTCACTGCCTGATATCGGGTTATATTTCTGTGTGTGTGTCTTCTGTACAAAATGTTCCTCATAGATTCTGCTGTTTGATGTGTCTGCTGCCTATTTCTAACCATGATTGACTCTCTGGCTCCTCAGTTCATATTCCCAGAGAGTGTTTCTCAGTGGTCTGGCTAATAAGGGCGCTTCCTGCGACGAGTTAAGCATGGTGGTTACGAGTACAGACTCTCTGGAGCCAGAGAGCCTGGTTCAAAGCCCAGCTCTACGGAGTACTGGACATGTGACCTTGTACAACTTACTTAAATGTCCCTCAGCTTCTTCATCTATAAGATGGTATCTATTTCATAGAATGGTTGAAGAGTCGATATATGTTAAACACACAGGAAAATATCTCTGACTCGTAGTGTGCTTATTATAGTAAGTGTCAGGTAGGGAAATAGAGCTTTTGCAGCTGCTACTCTCAGGTTGCTAGATAACCTGTGAGTATGGCCAGTGTGTCGGGCCCACAATGTAGAGAAGATTACTTCCTAAACTTATATGAGTGAGTTTCTACTCTATGCCAATCAGAAGTGTTTGTACTTGTATGGGAATGGGGGGGAGGGGGACAACGAGTAAATTCATAAATGAAG
Organism: Rhinolophus sinicus; assembly: GCF_036562045.2. Lineage (NCBI taxonomy): Eukaryota > Metazoa > Chordata > Mammalia > Chiroptera > Rhinolophidae > Rhinolophus > Rhinolophus sinicus. The sequence continues at coordinate 113,646,244 of NC_133756.1, forward strand.
AAAGTAGTTTCAGAGAGCGATGAATGCAATGAAGAAAAGATGTAAGGAGATGGGCATTTGAGTGATAAGAGTAGTGGGATCTCGTTAAGGATATAACATTTGAGGTGAGACCTATATGACAGAGGAACTTGTCAGTTAACTGGTATGGGTGGAGAGTGTTTTAAGCAAGAGGAATAGTCTATAAAGCAGGAACGGAAAGAAAGCCACATGCCCAAAGCATGCTTACTCGGAAGGGAAGGAGTGAGTTATAAAGTGAGAAGTATAAATAAAGCCCCAATGGTATTAGGTCTTATAGATGTTTTAAGAAATTTGCTTTTGTTAACATACAAATTGTATCCTATTGGATAATGTTATGTCAAGGACATGGGTGGGGAAAGTGCATGACTTGAGTTATGTTTTAAAAAGTCTTTTTGCTAGGTTTTAAGTCGGTAGGAATGGAGTCAAGAAACTGTTAGGTATTACAGAAGTCTTCGAGAAAGATGATGATGGTCTGGGGTAGGGTGGGTAGAGATAAGTGAAAATAAAGAGAATTGGTTGAATTTTCCATGTATATTAGATTGGGCAGGATTCATTACTGGGGTAGATAAGAGTATAAGGTAAAGAGAGAAAGGAGGAATTAAAGATGATTCCTAGTTATTTGGTTTAAGTAACTGAGTGTATGATGGTGCCACTTAATGAAATGCAAACACTAGAGGAAACAAAAGTGGATTCCAGGAGGTGGAGATACAAAAGTAATTTTTATCTGTGTTAAGTTTGAAATGGCTATTAGATAGACAAGTGGAGATATCAGAGAAAACCAGAGCTTAGTTGTGAGACCAGAACTGGACACACACACACACACACACATACACACACACACACACATACACACACGCACACACACAGATAGAGATAGTTACATCTCAAGTGCCATTATGGCATTGGTAGTCATTGGCAGAGAGAACCTAAGGAGATGGTGTAATTGGAGTAAGGGTAACACCCAGGCTCAGGTTCAGAGGCCTTTCAATATTCAGAAATCAAACAGAAGTGAAAGAGCAAGCAAAGGAGACTGAAGCTAGGACAATGAGCGAGATTGAAAACAAGGATTGTGTTCATTTATAATTAAAGAAGGATTACCACCAGGTATCTCAGCATAAGAACCCACTAGAAGGGGCTCAAAAGTGTGGTGATAACCTGAAGGCAGCGTATTCTGTTCATTCCATCCCTATTCTTCTTGGTCAAGCGCAGGTATCCTTCTTCCCACACAATGCTGCTCACACCGTCTTTAAACTTCATGAGGACAGTGACAAATGTACTCCTCCACTTTTTAACAGTTGTAGGGCAGGGGCAACTCATACAGAATTACTATTGATTGCATCCTGAGATAATATCATGAGGGTACTTCAAATGCACTTGTTTGTTCGTCTCTAAGTCTATACTGCCATGCAATATCCATTTCTTTTTAATGTTTTTCAAGAACTTGTTCAGGTATTGTGTTCATCATTCAACCTAGGAACTATTAAGAATTTATAATATCAATGTATCCCCCACCATCACCAGCTATACCAAATGTTGGAGTTAAACAGGGAGCTATTCAGTAACTTCAGTAGAAGTTCCTTGTTATAACAAAAGCAGTAACAATAGTCATTTAGGTAAAGTGTGGAGTGGAGGTTGGTATTCCTTAACCCACCCATTTTAACTAATTAGAAACAGCCTGATACATTGGTGGTGGGGTGGGTAGCAGGTTGCCTCTTTAGAAATCTGATTTACTTCCTTCACTAATATCAGATTATAAGAATTGCTTATAAAGGGAATTTTTGGATGAAAAATGTCTTGTGAGGCCCAAAACATCAGTGATTCTGGCATTCCACAATGATAGGAGAAAGATAAAAGCATATTTGAAAAGAAGGCAGGAGAGTTATGTTTAAAAGAGAAATTTCCCTCATTCCTGAAATTGGCCCTGCTGTTTTTGTCATGTAAATATATGCTCCTGTATTTGCAAACACAAATGAATTCCTTCCTTCCTTCCTTCCTTCCTTCCTTCCTTCCTTCCTTCCTTCCTTCCTTCCTTCCTTCCTTCCTTCCTTCCTTCCCTCCTTCCTTCCTTCCCTCTCTCCCTCCCTACCTGCCTTTCTTCCTTTCTGTTTATTGACTACTTATTATGTTCCAGGTATCCACAGAGCTGTTAAGTAGCGAGAACTCACTCAGACATGCTTAAGCTCATGTAATAGTGAAAATTGTACTTGATTTAGAGTGGAGATCTCTACCCCAGCCAGGAACACATTCCACAGGCCAGCTGTTGGTGCAAGGTGAGCAAGGGGGGCATTGTTGCTTTCCAGTTTCTCTCTGCCAAAGTTTGGTCATCCTTCCAGTTGACTCTCTAAGATCATCCTACTCTAGCTCTCTCTTGTGTGCCTAGAGCTGCCCCACAGGAAGCTAATCCTTTGCGCTGAGAGCTCAGGCCAGGATAATACAGCACAACTCTCCTTTGCTTTGCCGCCAGAGTGGCTAGCCAGCCCACCAACTTGCTCCTCCATGATTCAGGCAGAGATCAGACACCTTTTATGTGTACAATACACTCCCAAATGCCTCCACAGTTGATATTTTGTTTGTTTTGTTTTGTTTTGAATGTGTTAAGACAGATGCAAGATTGACTGCTAGATTTCCACAGTACATGCCCGTTAATGGGGACTTCACCTTTTTCTTTTGCTTTCCCATCGATACAACTGTTAATAACCACTATATTAAACAGCACGGTAAGCCTGTCAAATTCATAAATACATCTGTTTTCAATCTCTACAATTAAGACCCACAAAACTGACTTGGCAAGGAGGAAAGGACTCGGTTTCACCACTTGCTAATTCCTTCCAGTCATAAGCTGTTTTAAATCAATTCTGTGTATTATTACCTGTAAAAATAAATGAGAATAGGTACAGAAAATAAGAAGAGGGGAACAGAGAGAGGACTTATATTGTGAGCCTACTATGTAATTTTTATATTATTATCCGCTCTAATTCTCAAAACTACTGAAAGAAATATGCTTATCCTCACTTTTACAGAAGAGGATAGAGGCATAACAAATACAAGGTGGTTAAATACCTCTTCCTCTCCATGTGGAAGTGGGGACAGTCTTGCTAACTGGATAACTGATCACATTATAACTCCTTTCAAGGCAAACAAGAATCTATTCTTGATAGTGCAGAGGGAGAGCGTATTCCTTTGTATCCTTGTCTTTTCCCTTTAATCTTTTTAAACCAAACCTTTAACTTGGAAAGAAAAAAGAGTAAGTTCCCTTCCTGTTGAAATAAATAACAAATCTGGGGTTTTAGCTGCCTGATGTTCTTCGAAATGTCAATTTCAATGGCGAGAATTATGGTTGGAGAGCCTGGAACTAAATTTCAACTGTGCCTTTCTAAATTGTGCATGCAAATAGGCAATTAGACCTATGATGGGTAATTGCATGCCCAAATAAACCCTTCCACAAGTAGTGCAGAAGCTGATTTTGAAGGTTGCATTTGTAGAAGTCCTTATAAATTTCCTCCCCTTCTGGAACAACTTACGGAAGTCCATCCTTAATTCCCATAAGGGTGTACTGCTATATTCCAGTACCTTCTTAGCAAAACAAGTCACTTGAGGAGGTGAGAAAGGAGCATATGAGGAAATAAGGAGTGAGAGATAGTAACTAAAATTTGTGTTTAACATATGTGCAAGAACATTTGATCATTAAAAATTAAAAATAGAAAATAAAATAAAAATTTTAAAGTTATAAAAATTAAAAATAGAAAACTCAAAATCATGTTAAAATAAACATAAAATAGAATCATAAGTATACCATTTATTCATCCAGAAATAATACTGTTAACATGTTTGTTGTTTTTATAAACTTATGAATATATTCATGAAATATGTATTTTAACATTTAATAATATATTTTCTAATGATTGTCCTTTTATAATAATTTTGTTACCTCCATGTTTTTCCATTTTAATATATCACATTGTATGGACTTGACATCCAAGTTTGTAATTTTTATGTTATTTCCGTATTATATGTAATTTGCCATATTATAAAATACATTATTATAAAAATGTAGTGGTAAAAATTTATTTTTGCTTAATTCACTTATTATTCTTGAAATGATATCCCCTTCATACAATTCTAAATAGTATCGTTCTTTTTAACTTTTGTTATATAAGTGAAAGCTATTTTTGTTTTATTGTTTCCATTCATATTTCAGTTGTGATCAGCATCTTGTTCAAGGCCTATTTTTCCTCTCCAGCTCAGCACTTTTCTGAGTGATCTTTGGTCCTTTAAAGAGCCCTTTCTCCCTTTTTTCAAGCAAGCTGCATTAATTCCACATAAAATTACTATGCCAGGGAACACACAATGAAAAACACTAATCTTCCCTCATACTCTGCCAAATAAAGCAGTATAATATAACATGCATTCAAAAGTAAATTTAATCACATGTGCTTTCTTTCATGTATTCATATCTACTTCAATTGCAAAACATGGATTAAATTTCCTTGAAGACTCAGAAAAATTCAAGGACTCGTCATCTGAATAAAGAGTATATTCCTCCATTCTTCCCTTTCTTTCTCTAATTTATATATATATATCTCCTCAATATAAATACCCAAGTAGGATACATGCTTCAGTATTCTTAGTTGAGTAACCATAAGTGTGTAGTTAATAGATTTAACATCAATGATGGAAATTGTAATAGTGATTCAATTTCACAAAGAACTGTGGTCACAGGCTAGGTGAGATGAGTATCAACAGGAAGGTCTCTTGATACACAAGGACTTGCAAAGTATGGATGCAAATATTAACACTCCACATGGTGAGCAACAAGACTAATAGGTATAACCACTTTGAGAGAGATTTGACCTAACAGTTATTACAACATGAAAAAAGAAATTAAGACCACACTATTAACATTGAAAACAACAGATAAGTGCAATTATTTTGTGAGGATTCTAGGGAAAATAATTAGCCTATTTTGATCATTTTTATAGAAGCGGCAGGAATCAAAATTCATCAATTTTGGAATTTTAAATGAGATTGTTTCATGATATGATAAGCCTGCCATACATATTAATGTTTTGTAAACCACTAGAGGATTTATTATGTGTTTTGAGAAGCGATATTGATAGTGAATTAATTTACCTCATTGATGGAAAATTAATAAGTATTGGCAAGACGCTCTTTAAATTGTGTTATTCTATTATACAAAATGCTTTACAAATGTTTTGTCTGGTTGTTATGTTGGGCTGCCAATTGTTTTGTTTTGATTTTTAACCTTTCAAGAGTTTTAAATTTACTATATAAACATCACATTCAACTAATGGCCTGTAAATATATACCTTAAAAAGTAACTGCTACAGATTTTGAGTGGACATTTGAAAATCATACCTCTCAGGTTATTTATGTAAAGTTCAGTCCATTTAGTCATCATTTATTGACTTTTTTCATTATTATTTTGTTTTGTTTTGTTTTTGAAAATCACTTTCAATGAGCATTTCCTATTCAGGGAAAGAGCATGTTACAAAATTATTCTATGCCCTTTTGATAGCTCCAGCTTTATCCCATTTCACTCTCTCTTTCTGAATTGCCACACACTAGCTATACTAGAATTGTTCCAGTTTTTCACTCATGCCAAATTCTCTCACACTTCAGGAACTTTTACCCTCTCTTCCTTCTGCCACCATCCTACATTAGGTTATTTTTTCTTTATGATTCATCTGGAAGATACTAACATTTTTCTCTAAGTTTGGTTTCCCCCCTGTGAACTTCCACAAATGCTGTATTTTCTATTATGTAGCATGTACCGTACTATACGATTCACTACTGGACTGTGAGATTCTTGAAAGTAAGGACAATGTCTCTCTTGTTTGCCCTTGCATCTTCAGTCTCAAGCAGCGTCTGACAGACAGGAAGGAATAAATAATTATTTAACGGATAGTCAGATGACTAGTGATAGTGATATGAGAAAACAGGGCACATTTGAGAATTTTTAGGGGGCAGTGAAAAAAGTACTAAGTACAGTTGATTCTATTGTTTGTGATAGTTGTGTTTTGTAGAATTGCTGCAAACACTGAATTCACGAATACTGAACTGTTGCTCCTAGGAGAAATACAAGGTTAGGTTCCTACCATCATCTGGTCACAACATTTTTGTCAACTAATCAATACAGAACCTTAATTTATGTGTGTTTCTCTTTAAGGACACCTTATTTAGTACATGGTGTTGATTCATTAACATTGAGCTCACAGCCAAGAACACTGTAACTAATGCCTGAGCAAAGCTTAGCCAACACATGCATTTTCTCCATGAAGCACATCACCTCCTTCTTGCACTTAGGAACACTAGACAGCCCTTCAGAACTATGCTTGGAAGCCGTTTTAGACAGCAAAATCACTAATGTAAACCACAGCACTACAAAAAAAGAGGGCACTTAGTAAACTGCAAAAAGAGCACCTGTTTCTAGTAAGAGAGCTGAAACACAAAAGCGGTGGATTGCCTTGTTCCACCTTGGCTGGCAACATGTGCGTTAGGCCACTTTGCCGCTCTGTGCGTGTACATGTTCTGAATCCCTGGGAAAGTGCCATGCATATTGATTGTGGAGTTATAAATAATTTTGCAAATACAGAATGGATCTGCAAATAACAAAGATTGACTATATTTGGTGCTAGTGAAAAAATATGGCTCCTGTTATCAAAGAGCTTGCAATCCAATTGAACATGGGAAACATTAATCAAATAACTATAAAACAAGGTAAAAGCAACATAAATATGCATAAAGAAAGTGTTAAAGGAGTTGGAATATGTGGTCACAACTGTAATCAGATGAGGTTTCATGGCAGAAGTGGCCTTTAAGCTATGGTTAGAAAGATAAATAGAACTGTAAAAGAGGAATATAAAAGTAAAAATCTGGATGGAGAGACATGGCCTTGGGAAATGAATGGATGTTTGATAATGCTTAGAAAATACAGTTAGAAAATGATTGCAATAGGGCAGTAAGTAGATAGAATAAACCAGTAATAGTGTAAAAGATGCTAAAGTAGAGATAGAAACAACATTCTGCTGGAGGCAGAGAAAGGGAGATTACAGAAAAAGTAAAAATAACCACAGAACAAGTCTAATGAAATAGATCTAGAAATGTTGCTCACAGATTATATTAGTTTTCTATTGCTGCATAACAAATTATGACAAATAGAACAGCTTAAAACTGCATACATTTATTATCTCAAAGTCTGCATGGGTCAGGAGTCCAGGCAGAGCCTGAGGCTGAGTTCTCTGTGCAGGGTCTCACGGCTACAGCCAAGGTGTTGGCTGGGCTGCATTTCTCCTTGGAGCTCCGTTCTCTTCTAAGATCACGTAGTTGTTGCCAGACTTTCTTTCGTTGCTTGAGTTTTATAGGACCAAGAACCTCATTTTCTTGCCTTCTGTCAGCCGGGGGCTACTTTTAGCCCCTAGACCCAGGCCACACATCCCTCTCGTGGATCCTTTTATAAGGTGGCAGCTCACTTGAAGACCAACAGGAAAATCTCTCTTTCTCTTAATGTCACCCTTCATTCAGTGTTTAAATTCTCTGTTATAAGGTTCACCTGATTAGATCGGTCCCTTCCAGGATAGTTTCCCATTTGATTAACTTGAAGTCAACTGATTGGGAGTCTTAATTACATCTATAATATCCCTTCATAATTGCCATTTATTCATGAGAGTGACATCCCTTCATAATCACAAGTTCCATTTATACTCAAAGGTAGGGGATTTTATAGGGGACAGGAATCTTGAGGGCAGTCTTATGCTGCCTACTGTGATGGTTCATTGAGTTAATGCATGTATGATTGTTTCTCTATTATTTACTTATTTATTATTATTACTAGTCAGTCACAGCTTCCCCAGGCCCGCCAGCTCCATTTTTGCACATACTAATACAGGGCAATTCAAAAGAAGAACTTTTGTATCCATGAGTTGGAACATGGTTGGAGCTCAGTTTGGGATTTAAATAGGACTTAATTGATCCGCATCAGGAGGAGAAAAAAGGCATAAAGGAGAGGTTCCAGGGCAGAGAGAGAAAGAAGACATTTGTGCGGGGGCAAGACAGAAAAGTGTCACTTGGGAAGAAGGGGAGAAATGAGCCTCTTCCTACCGGGAGGAGCCTTGGGGCAGTTGACACATTCAAAGGAAGTTTTTGAGGCTGTTTTGCTTTGTGTTTCCCAAGTAACCTCCTCCTACTTCTCTACCTCCCAGTGTCTTCAGTAAAATTTGCTCTGTGTGTCCTTGTTTTGGAATTAGACTTATGTACAGGTTTTTATATATTGTTATGTTGCTTTGTTTGGTTGGGACAATGTGTGAAACTGGCTTGAAGTGAAAGATCATGGTATCAAACATCATTGGATACTCTTTTCTCTCTCTCAGTCTCTCTCTCTGACTCTCTCTCTCTCTCTCTCTCTCTCTCTCTCTCTCTCTCTCTCACACACACACACACACACACACACACACACTCCTCTCCTTTCCATGGAACCTCCCCTTCCTGCTTTCTCTCACTTTCTTACATTGATCTAAATTTGATTATGATACTTCCTCCAGCTAAGACCTTCCAAAAACCATTCTTATAACACATAGAATGAAATCCAAACTCTTACCTTGGCTTAGAAATTAGCCTATATTATGACTATTATGATGAGTGGTCTCCTCATTCTCTCTGATTTTATCTGATGCCACCCTATCTCTGTCCGCTCTGCTTAACCTTTCTCTGTTTCTTAAACATGCTAAGTTTATCCCTCCACCAGTTTCATATTAGTTCCTTCCACGTGGCTAACTTCATCATGTAGCTTAAATGTAGATTAAAGATTAAATATTGTCTCCCTAGAGAGGCCTTTCTTAAAAACCGTTTCTAACACGGCCACCTTTCTATCAAAGCACCCTGTTTTAATTGTCTAACTAGCACTTAACACCATCTGATCTATATGTTGTTTATTGGCTTATTTTCTGTTTCCCACCCTCTCACTCCTGTCCCTGGGCAGGCCATGGGCTCCTCAAGGTCAGGGAACCTGTCTCTACCAACTACTACTCTATTGCCAGTAATTAGAATACTCCTGACACATAGAATATGCTTCACAATTACTTGTTAATGAATGAATTCATAAGAGATTATGATGCTTTGGGGGCTATCTGTCAACATTTAACCTAGCATATCAGAGAAATAACCAGCAAAAGTTAGGAGTGCATTTGACAAATAGTCGAGCAAAATGGCATTTTGGTAAGGAGAAGATAGCGCTGGTCTGGCCTTGGAGGAACTGGGGTTTTAATCTTGTCTCTCCTGCTAACTTGCTGTTTGATATTGGTCAAGGGCAAGCGAAGTATTTCACTGGAGTTAGAAAACAAGAATACCTGTGAATGTTTCTATATACCAACTCTGTTTCATATGACTATCATTCCACTTTTAGGAGGAAGGTAACCGAGGCTCTGTGAGATGAAATAAGCCATGATCAGTATACAAGCAGAGCTAAGATTTGAAACCTCCTGTGTTTGCCTTAAATGTCTCTTCTCCCTCTGACATCCAAGAATCCTGAAACATGGTTATGTCCTACCTCTTTCTGTAGGATTGACTTTCCCCTATCCAGGCATCTGTCATTTTCTATCCTGAAGAGTTGGTCTAATTTGTAGAAAGGAGGAGAGAATAGTGCACACTGAGTGGAGATTTTGAGTACAAGAACTTTGAGACTGAATACTCATTTTTCCTCTTTTTTGTTTTTTAAATAAAAATAATTGAAAGAAAGAATAATGAGCAGAGGTAACATCTACAGATTGTCTTTTTTCATTATCCTGGAGAATTTGTACTCTTTAAAAACCACCTAGTTTGTCTCCATCTAAGCAATTTATTTTTAAAATCTCTGACTGTTTTTTTTTGTGTGTGTTAAATGGTTTCTAAATAACTTGTAGCGTTGATATTTAAACAACTCCTACACTGCCTAATCATGTAGTTCGCTCTTTGGAAATGTCACCTTTTTTCCACTTTCAATATCTTTATTTAGATATCAAATTATGCTAGCACTGCCAATGTTGATTCAGCAGTAAGTAGTGATTATGTCTCATACACCTATTTTATTCTCCTGCAGTTCTGATTTAATGAAAAACTGCTTCTGACTTATTTCACTTATTTTTTTAATTGTCATTAGTTTTTTCTTTTACGTTCCAGGCATGAGTTCGATTTGCTCAAAATTTCAAAACATAAAGATGTTTTCTAGATGCGTTAGTCACTGTGATGTGAAGAAACACTGTTTTGGGGGGCTATGGATGAGTAATTGTTCAGTAATGCCCTGCTTGACTATGAGAGTTTTCTTCTTTCAAAGCAAGTGATATTCAGTGGGAGAATCTGAGAGACAGATCCTTATCACTCCACAAATTTTTGAAGAATGTATGTACCTTCTCTGGTATGTTCATATAACCACAAATCCCCTTCCTAAACATAGTAACAATATTAATGCAGTAATCACAGCTAATCTTGTGAGTACTATTATTATCCTTAATTTATAGATGAGGAATGAAATTCAGGGAGGTCAGTTACCCTTAGCTAATAAGGGGCTGGCTCAGAGCTCTTGCAACAAAATTTGGGCTTTCTGACTACCAGAATCGGAGCTTTGAACCACTATGCTTTACATGCTCTGACCTTAACGGCCCTTTCTTTTCTGGCCCTGGTCTGGCCTGCCCGATATTTTCCTTTCTTTCATTCAAGAAAAATATTTACTAGGCATCTAGAACAAAGCAATAGAGACAGTACAATGAATAAAGCTAGCTATTTTTTTAAATCATTATTATTATTTTTTAAGGTGCTCAAAAGTTACCTGGGGTGGTAGCGGGAGTCACATATATAAACAAGTGGTTAGACTAGAAAACCGTACTTACAGTTGGGCAGTTTTAGAGATTATTTTCAGAGTCTGCCCAGGCTTTAGTCCATGTGTTGAATGAGTATGTGTTGACAAAGGGAAAAGGAAAACAATTATTGAATGTTTCCCCTGTGCTTAGCATTGTGCTAAGTACATTAACTAAGGCAAAGCGAGCTTATCACAAAGGGTATCTGTTTCTTGTTCAGGTAAGTGGGTGTTCTTGGTTGGACAGCTCTCCTGCAAACAGTGTTCAGTGACCCAGACTCTTAGCACCCTGAGTCTCTGCCATCTTCAATTTGGTATCCTCAAGATTTCCCTGAAGGTCTCTTCTTTTTCAGCCTGCAGAAATGGGAAAGAGAAGGGAGGATTATAAATGAAACATGTTTATAGACCAGGCTGGAGAGGGACCTTGCATTTCATTGGCTAGAACTCAGTCACATGGGAACATCTAACTTCAAGAGATGCTGAGAAATGTAGTCTTGCAATGAGCCCAGGTAAGAGTACAAACAACAACAAAAAATAAGTCAGAAGTATAGATGCCATGATACTACCTATTTCATGGAAATAAAATTGCCCTCTCTAGAAGAAAGTCCTGAAAAGTCAAACTTGTTCATTTTGTGATGACCTATCTTTCCTAAGGGCTACTTTCATAGAACCTATGAGGGGGGCGGGGGGATGAGAGGGACAAAAAAAGAGAGGGCCCTTGCAACAATCCTTTTTAAGGTGGTAATCAACTTGCCTCCATAGCCTTTAAGCAAAGAAAAAACTAGCATATGTGCAAGTGTGGAGGGTATATGGGGTCACAGAGATAGTAATTAATAAAGTCAGGATTCAAATCCAAATTATTCTGTGCAAAGCGTATGTTCTTTCTATCAAACCAAGAAGATTACATGAGAACACTTAAGAAAATATGTGAATTTGCCACAGAAGCAATACCAAGATGTTTTGGTATGTGGATATTTAATATTTTGCAACCATAACATCTGAAACAAACTATAACATCTTGCATTAAGACCCTCAAACAATATAAATAAAAATTCTCTTTTATTAGAAGTACATTAGCACATGGACCTGTGTAGTAACCGTCCTCAAGAACTCGGCTTAGAATGAGAACCTTAATTTTGTATGTGGGTCCAAGGAAACTTCCGATCATCATTATCTCTCCATCCCCTTGTACCTCCAAAGCTATATTTTCTGTCTCTTCATTTCAAAAATGGAAAAATTTAAGAAAGCCTCATACTATATATTAAGGGAAAGAGAATATCAACCTGAATATTCAGCGGTATCTTGAGCCTCCATAAGCTATTTCTGTAGTTATTCAAAGACTTACAGACCACGGAAGGCAAAGTTAGAGCTGAAAGTGATCACCAATTCCGAATAACACCTTTCAAAATAAGGCATTCAGAAAAGCATATGTAAACTATAGCATTTACCAGAAATCTGTGATGTAGCCATAGTATTCATAAAAATATAATTATGGGCTATTGTATTTCTTGTTTTGATTTTCCATTTGATAACAGGATATAACGTAGTGTTTTATTTGGTTCTACTCCCTGTACCTTTGCAAGCTGAGTGAACACTCCTCTGAGCCGAGAGGTAGGTTGATATGCACAGCTAGCCCATTGTCCTGGTTCTTCTCCAAGACAGCTACTATTCTGAGACAGGACTGTCTCCCACATTTATTGCTGAATCTCCTGAGATTCAGGGGGGCCAAACAAACAAACAAACAAAAATAAAAGTAGTACGAGAATAAATAGCTCCTCTTGCCAGATTGTATTGCATTTCTACAAATACTTGTCTTACTTCCACCCATATCTAGATCTTGTATGAGAAATATGCCTTTTTGATACAATAAAGTACCATAATTTTCCTGCAAACTGCCTCCCCCATGTCTTCACATAATTATCTGACGTTTTACCCATTATTTTTGAGCTGATCTTTCCAAATAGATACAGTATTTGATAGTTTGCTTGTTTGTTTGCTTGTTTTAAGGCTGGAATCATCCTACTACCACTATCAAATGAAATGGAAGAAATAAATATCTTTCTATTTCTGTTCCATGAAGAAGTGTCTTAATATATTACCACTGATGTTTCATAATCTAAACCACTCAGCCTAGAAATCAGTGGCAACCCTCCTCGATTTGTCTCATGGTTTTAGTTTTCCATGTTACTCAATATTTTATCCCCTGCAAATTAATAGTTTGATGAGACTGGATGTTTACCAAGGGCTATTTCTTTCTTTCTTTTTTTTTTTTTTTAATTTATTGAGGTGACAATTGTTAGTAAAATTACATAGATTTCAGGTGTACAATTCTGTATTGCATCATCTATAAATCCCATTGTGTGTTCACCACCCAGAGTCAGTTCTCCTTCCATCACCATGTATTTGATCCCCTTACCCTCATCTCCCACCCCCCACCGCCCTTACTCTCTGGTAAACACTAAACTATTGTCCGTGTCTATGAGTTTTTGTTTCTCATTTGTTTGTCTTGTTCTTTTGTTGTTTTTGGTTTATATACCATATATCAGTGAAATCATATGGTTCTCTGCTTTTTCTATCTGACTTATTTCGCTTAGCATCATACTCTCAAGATCCATCCATGTTGTCACAAATGTTCCTATATCATCTTTTCTTACCACCGAATAGTATTCCATTGTGTATATATACCACAACTTCTTTATCCATTCATCTATCAAAGGACATTTTGGTTGTTTCCATGCCTTGGCCACCATAAACAAAGCTGCAATGGACATTGGAGCACATGTGTCTTTATGTATAAATGTTTTCAGATTTTTTGGGTAGATACCCAGGAGAGGGATTGCTGGGTCATATGGTAATTCTATTTGTAATTTTTTGAGGAGCCTCCACACTGCCTTCCATAATGGCTGCACCAGTCTGCATTCCCACCAACAGTGTATGAGGGTTCCTTTTTCTCCACAGCCTCTCCAACACTTGTTACTATTTGTCTTGTTGATGATAGCCATTCTGACTGGGGTGAGGTGATATCTCATTGTGGTTTTGATTTGCATTTCTCTGATGATTAGTGATGTTGAGCATTTTTTCATATGTCTATTTGCCATTTGTATGTCCTCTTTGGAGAAATGTCTCTTCAGGTCCTCTGCCCATTTTTCAATTGGGTTGTTTGTTTTTTGTTGTTGAGTTGCATGAGTTCCTTGTATATTTTGGATATTAGCCCTTATCGGAGGCACTGTTTGCAAAAATCTTCTCCCATTCAGTTGGTTGCCTCTTTATTTTGTCAATGGTTTCTTTTGCTGTGCAGAAGCTTTTAAGTTTCATATAGTCCCATTCATTTATTTTAGCTTTTACTTCTCTTGTCTTTGGAGTCAAATTCATAAAATGCTCTTTGAATCCAACGTCTGTAAGTTTAGTACCTATGTCTTTTTTTTCTATGCAGTTTATTGTGTCAGGTCTTATGCTTAAGTCTTTAATACATTTTGAATTAATTTTGGTACATGGTGACAGATAGCAGTCCAGTTTCATTCTTTTGCACGAGGCTATCCAATTCTCCCAGCACCATTTATTGAAGAGGCTGTCTTTCCTCCATTATATGTTTTTAGCTTCTTTGTCAAAAATTATCTGTCCATATTTATGTGGTTTTATTTCTTGGTTCTCAATTCTATTCCATTGGTCTATGTGTCTGTTTTTCTGAAATACCATGCTGTTTTGATTATTGTTGCCCTGTAGTACAAGCTAAAGTCAGGGAGTGTGATACCTCCATTATTGTTCTTTTTTCTTAAGATTGCTTTGGCTATTCGTGGTCTTTTGTGGTTCCAAACAAATCTGATGATTTTTTGTTCTATTTCTTTAAAAAATGCCATTGGGATTTTGACGGGGATTGCATTAAATGTATATTGCTTTGGGTAACATGGCCATTTTAACTATGTTGATTCTTCCAATCCATGAGCAAGAAATGTCTTTCCATGTCTTTGTGTCTTCTTCAATTTCTTTTAAGAATGTCTCTCGTAGTTTTCGGCGTATAGGTTTTTCACATCCTTGGTTAAGTTTATTCCTAGGTATTTTATTATTTTGCTGCAATTGCAAAAGGAATTGTTTTTTGTATTTCTTTTTCCGAGATTTCATTGTTAGTATATAGGAATGCAATGGACTTTTGTACATTGATTTTGTAGCCGGCAATTTTACTGTATTTGTTGATTGTTTCTAATAGCTTTTTGGTGGAGTTTTTAGGGTTTTCTATATATAGCATCATGTCATCTGCAAAGAGTGATAATTTAACTTCTTCATTCCCAATTTGGATGCCTTTTATTTCTTTCTCTTGCCTGATTGCTCTGGCAAGGACTTCCAACACTATGTTGAAAAGCAGAGGTGATAGGGGACAGCCCTGTCGTGTTCCTGAACGTAGAGCAAAGGGCTTCAGTTTTTCACCATTAATTATGAGATTAGCTGAGGGCTTGTCATATATGGCCTTTATTATGTTAAGGTATTTTCCTTCTATACCTATTTTATTAAGTGTTTTAATCATAAATGGATGTTGTATCTTGTCAAATGCTTTTTCTGCATCAATTGATATAATCATATGATTTTTGTCCTTTATTTTGTTTATGTGATGTATCATATTGATGGATTTTTGGATGTTGAACCATCCTTGTGCACCGGGGATGAACCCCACTTGGTCGTGATGAATAATCTTTTTAATGCATTGTTGTATTCGATTTGCTAGAATTTTGTTTAGGATTTTTGCATCTGTATTCATCAGAGATATTGGTCTGTAGTTTTCTTTTTTTTGTGTTGTCCTTACCAGGTTTTGGTATCAGGGTAATGTTGGCCTCATAAAATGAGTTAGGGAGTACTGTCTCTTCTTCAACTTTTTGGAAGAGTTTGAGCAGGATTGGTATTAGATCCTCTTTGAAGGTTTGGTAGAATTCACTAGTGAAGCCATCTGGTCCCGGACTTTTGCTTTTAAGAAGGTTTTGGATGACTGATTCAATTTCATTACTGGTGATCTGTCTGTTTAGATTTTCCAGTTCTTCATGGTTCAGCCTTGGAATGCTATATGTTTCTAAGAATTTGTCCATTTCTTCTAGGTTATTGAATTTGGTGGCATAGAGTCTTTCATAGTATTCTTGGAAGATAATTTGTATTTCTGTGGCATCCTTTTTCATTTCTGATTTTGTTTATTAGTGTCTTCTGTCTTTTTATGTTAGTGAGTCTAGCCAAGGGTTTGTCAATTTTGTTAATCTTTTCAAAGAACCAGCTCTTTGTCACATTAATTTTTTCTATTGTCTTTTTGTTCTCTATTTCATTTAGTTCTGCTGTGATTTTTGTTATTTCCTTTCTTCTGCTGACCTGGGGTTTCACTTGTTCTTCTTTTTCTAGTTCTTTAAGGTGTAACATGAGGTTATTTATTTGGGATTTTTCTTGTTTCTTGAGATAGGCCTGTAATGATATAAATTTCCCTCTTAAAACTGCTTTCGCTGCATCCCAAAAATTTTGGTAGGATGTATTTTCATTGTCATTTGTTTCTATGTATCTTTTGATCTCTCCTCTAATTTCTTCTTTGACCCGGTCATTCTTTAAAAGTATGTTGTTTAATCTCCATGTATTTGTGTTTTTTCCTGCTTTCTTTTTGCAGTTGATATCCAATTTCAAAGCCTTGTGATCAGAGAATATGCTTGGTATGATTTCAATCTTCTTAAATTTGCTGAGGCTGATTTTATGTCCCAATATATGGTCTATCCTTGAGAATGTTCCATGTACACTAGAAAAGAATGTATAGTCTGATGTTTTAGGATGAAGTGCTCTATATATGTCAATTATGTCCATTTCATCTAATGTGTCATTTAGGGCTGCTATTTCATTATTTATTTTCTGTTTGGATGATCTATCCATAACTGTCAATGATGTATTTAAGTCTCCTAGTATAATTGTGTTTTGGTCAATTTCTCCCTTTAGTTCTGTTAGTAGTTGCTTGATATATTTCGGTGCTCCCTAATTGGGGGCATAAATATTGATGACTGTTATGTCTTCTTGTTGTATAGTCCCCTTTACCATTATGAAGTGTCCATCTTTGTCTCTTGTTATCTTTTTCACCCTGAAGTCTGTTTCATCTGATATCATTACGGCTACACCTGATTTTCTCTGGATGCCATTTGCTTGGAGTGTCAATTTCCACCCTTTCACTTTGAGTCTATGCTTGTCCTTGTAGCTGATTATGTGTCTCTTGGAGACAGCATATGGTTGGATTTAGTTCTGTGATCCAATCTGCTACTCTGTGCCTTTTTATTGGTGAGTTCAGTCCATTTACATTTAGGGTGATTATTGATATGTGAGGATTTCCTGTCATTCTATCTTTAGTTTTCTGGTAAGGCTGTGTCTCCATTGTTTCTTTGCCTTTTTGTTGTTGTCTATTATTTCTGTGTGGTGGTATTCTATGATGTTTCCCTCTGTTTCTTCTTTTATTATAGTATATATTTCAGTTCTGGATTTTTTTTGAGTGGTTACCCTTAAGTTTATGTAAAAGGAAGTTTGATATTTAGAGTATTCCATTTTCTTCCACATGCTTACTTTCTCCATCCTGTGTTCCGGTTCAGGCCTTTACTCTCCGCCTTTTATGTTTTGGTTGCCAGAAATTGTCCCTGTTGATGGTGGTCGAATAGTCTCCTTTAGTATTTCTTGTAGTGCAGGTCGTGTGTTAGAAAATTCCCTCAGCTTCTGTATGTCTGGAAAGGTCTTTATTCCTCCTTCATATCTAAAGGATATCTTTGCTGGATATATTATTCTTGGCTCATAATTTCTCTCTTTCAATAGTTTGAATATTTGGTTCCACTCCACTTTCTGCTGAAAAATCTGATGATAATCTAATGGGCTTTCCTTTGTAGGTTACTGTCTTCTTTTCCCTGGCTACCTTGAAGATTCTTTCTTTGTCGTTGATTTTAGACAGCTTCAATATAATGTGCCTTGGAGAAGGCCTGTTGGGATTGAGGTAATTAGGTGTTCTATTTGCTTCTTGGATTCGAGGATCCAGTTCTGTCCACAAGTTTGGGAAGTTCTCATCAACAATTTGTTTGAATATATTCTCTGTTCCCTTCTCTCTTTCTTCTCCTTCTGGTATGCCCATTATTCTTATATTGCTCTTTCTGATGGAGTCAGAAAGTTCTTGTAGAGTTCTTTCGGTTATTTTAAGTCTCAAGTCTCTTTCTTCTTCCATCTGTGTAATATCCAGGTTTCTGTCTTTGATATCACTGATTCTTTCCTACATCTGATCAACTCTACTACATAAGCTGGCTATTTCATTCTTCATTTCTTCTGTTGAGTTCTTAATCTCCAGAAATTCTGTTTGGTTCTTTTTTTAAATTTCAATCTCTTTGGTAAAATGTTCATGATGTTCTTTGATTGTGTTTCTGAGTTCATTAAACTGCCTTTTTGTATTTTCTTGCATTTTGTTGTTTTTTCAGAACTGCAATTTTGAATTCTCTGTCATTTAAGTCACATATCTCCATATCTTTAAGTTCATTTCCTGGAGACTTTTCTTTTTTTCTTTTTTTTTCTGAGCTGTCTTGTTGCCTTGGTCATTCATGGCAATCAGTGATTTTTTTTTTTTTTTCCCTTCCTAGACATCTACAGGAGTGGGTTCTGCACCAGGTTGATAAGAAGAGGTCTTTCTTTTGTTTTCCAGTACGTGTTGGTAGAATGTTTTATTTTCTCTGCAACTGCAGCCTTTTTTTCCTCTCTCACACTGTAGAGTTATGTTTTCTCTGCATTATTCCAGCTTCTCACACAATCGGATTCCTTGGAAGGCGGGCTTCTCCTCTGTTAACAGTTCGCCTGGGTCATAGAGCATCATGTCCCTATGGGTATGTAGAGAGCTTTTGAAGTTCCAAAGCTCTTCCTGCACCCGATTCAGAGCCGGTGTATTTCAGCAGTTCTGTTTTCCCCTGCAGGGATCTGCCCAGATAGGTGGGGTCAGGGGCGGGGTGAGTTGTGAGAATTGGCCCAGAGCACTGGAGATGACCACCACCACAGCTGGTCCTGCTTCCACAGCTCCCTCCTCTTTCCCAGAACTAGTTGGGCTGCAAATCTGTGTCTGTGGATCGCAGTTGTCAGAACTGCAAATATTCTGTTCTTTTGGTCTGACACTGCTACTGTTCCGCTTCTAGCACTGGGCAGGTGGGGGTGGGGCAAGCTCTGGGAGGGTAAGGAGGGGGTGGCTAGTCTCAGTGCCTATGGCTTCCGTTCTCTGCTCAGCAGTGAGGGCTTAAACCACTGTTTTCAGCCTTCTTCCGTCAGTCTTTTCTCCGAGGTCTCTGCCATGAGCGTTGGGTTCAGCCGTGTTATATGCTGCCCCCTCAGCACTGTGGGCCATAAGCGGAGCCCTAGCAGTTCGAGTTCTTCCCTCTCCCACAGCTGTGGTAGTTCCGGGATGCAGCGAGCTGGGAGCACTGAGTTAGGTCTGTGTCCTGTGCGGCTCCGTCTCTGCACTTCTCCCTTCCCTCCTCCCCCGCTCGCGAGATTTGCCCACCTTTAGGTGAATGCAGTAGTGGGCCTCTTCATCTTGCCTGTCTGCTGTGCAGGGAGTCCTTTGTGGAATTATTGTTGTTTGATTAGTTGTAAATTCCCGGGGAGCTTTACAGAGGCTCACCTCATGCCTCCATTTTGATATAACCTCTACCAACCAGGGCTATTTCTTAGACATTATTTAAAGCTGCATTTTCAGTGCTAAATGAGTGAGTGAATGAATGAATGGAAAAATGAGTGAGTAATGTCACTAGGGTCACTGAAAAACTGGAAAACCTTACCTCAGTTGGTGATAACACTGAGGAGAGGGCCAATTTTGTGTGCAATTACTGAGAAAATTACTGCAATTCTCCAATAGGCTTAGAAAGACAGACTCATCCCTGAACAGAATAACAATATAAATGCCAACATCTTCTAAAACAAGACACCAACCACTACAGTTCCAATTGTAAACATATTGTTTATCTCAAAATACTCCAGTTGATAGCTTGGCATTAGGAATAATCATTGCATAACAATGTTCTCACACTGCAAGGGAGTAAGTATGAAAATGAATGTTTCACAGATGATAAACATAAATGCAGACATCACTTAATATTTTAATTTAAAAAAACACGTTTATTTTTTAATTCAAACCTCTAGGAGATTGCTCAGAGATACTTTCATCACTGGAAATACAAGACAAAAAAATCACCGTGTCACACTGCTTTTTGAGTAACAGATAAAAAAGGAGTAAGTATAATGAGAGCATCCAGCTGCTACACAAGTACTGGGATCATTTTAAAAACTAATAGAAGACAAAGGCAGTTCAAAACAGATAAATGTAGCCTGATGATGGCTTTCATGAGCTTTTGTCAGCTCTTTGTGCACAGTAAAATATGAAGAATTAAAAAAAAAAAAAAAAAAAAAAAAAAAAATACACGAAGTAGACTTACCTGTATGTGTGATGAAATGAGTGATAAAAACTGGAAAGACAAAGAATGAATTTCAGTGGTTTTGGTAGGCATTTATCAGATATGTCTCTGTGAATGATAAAATATGAGACATGATAAAGAGTAGGGATGGGAAGAGAGAAGTCTGATATGTGAAATGTAATATATTACATTTTTTGTGAGGGAAGTGTGAGTTGTGAGGGGATTCCTCTCCTGGGGTTTACACAAAAATAATCAGCCAATTGATTGATTATCTGGAATGAATGTCCCAGTAGAATCTAGTAGAATCTGTGCATTGCTGAATAGACATTAAAGCCCAGGTCAAAGTGTCCTATGGAGAAAAATCCTGAGCATGGTTCCTCAGGGAAATTCTATCTACACCCATGGCCCTTTCACTTAGTTTGGCTAGATTGCATGGAGCCATCAGTCAAATTGATTAGTATTCTTTTCCATTTGACCATTTTTAAAATCAAGCTGACAATTTATTTTAGTCAAAATACCTATATATGTAGACACACGAAAACACTAACCTTTTTTGGAACATTGGTTGCCCTACTTACCTTCTGTGTGTTCATAAGCCACTTAACATTTGGGGTTACATTTTCTTTAACTGTCAACTGAATATAATAATACCAATAGCACAAGTGTTTAAAAAATGAAAATAAAATGTGTGTAAATTTAGACTACTATAGTATTACTTGGAGTAGAATCTGGGAGTAGTATTGAATGCCTCTGCATAATAATGGGATAAAAATGTGAAGTTGTGGGGTAGAAGAAAATGAGGCTCTTGGTTTTGCGAACAGACATGTAAAAGAAAATATCTGTTGGTGCAAGGAAGGACTAGGGAAATAATGCGTCTGTTAAGGAGATTTAAGGTGTTTCCTCCACCAAGGGAAGTAAGGTGGTATACAATTTTCATGATTCACTGTAGTAGCTTGTTAAGGCTTTTGGAACAAAGTACTACAAACTAGGTGAATAACACAAATTTATTGTCTCACAGTTCTGGAAACCAGAAGTCCTAGATCAAGGTGTGAACAGGCCAGGCTTTCTCTGAAGGTGCTAGAGAAGGATCGGTTCATGGGCTCTCCCATAAGCTTCTGGTAGTTCCTTACCTTGTGGAAGCACAATTCCAGGCTTGACAATGGTGTTTTGTGCGTGTGTGTGTGTGTGTGTGTGTGTGTGTGTGTCCGTGTGTCCAAATTTTCCCTCTATCTAAGGGCAATAGTCACTTTTCTAGTTACGGCTCATCCTATTCCAGTTTGACTTCATCTTAGCTAATTATATCTACAATGACTGTTTCCAAAGAAGGTCACACGCTGAGGTTAATACATGAATTTGATGGACACAATTCAACCTTAATGCTCACTAATGCTGTATTGGTGGTGGATTTTTTACTAGAAGAAAAAGTTGCTCTGTTCTCCATGTTGATGGAGAAAAATGGCGACTGCATTAATGTGGAAGAAGAGGACTGGAGGGAGAGCTGATAGGTAGGCTGTGAGTATGAAATGGGTACAGTGTGTTGATTATAGCAGGAAACAGTCATTGAGATGCTACTTTATGCTAGGCCTTGGCAACTGCAGTAAGATAGGACCTGGCCCTTTGAGGATCTCAGGGTGTGGTGATGGAATTAACCAAGACCCAGTAGTAATGCACTGTAAGCTATACACCAAAATACAGTGGTATCCCAGCAGTCATTCATATATTTGTTTTCTTTGATTCCTAATTCTGTTGCAATATGTGTTTTTATCCCTTAAAAATGTATGAAATAATAGATTATTACCATAGGTATTTCATGATCAGGATTTCTTCCTAAAATAATCTTTCTGTTAAAAATCTAGAAAATTGGTGTAAATGCCTACAAATATCATCACTAAGTGGTGTAACTGGGTGTGTTTTCGCTCTAGTTTACTTTCTATTCTATCCCACTGTCAAGCTTCTTACCCACCAAAGAATACAAACAGTGACGTGTTTGTAAGAGGGAAGATACCCTCTAATTTTGGTGTTAGAATATTTATTTGACTGTGATGCTTCATGGTATCACCTCTAATGATTTTGGTATGTTTGTGGAAATAATATATATATATATATATATATATATATATATATATATGTATGTATGTATGTATGTATGTATGTGTGTATATATATGGTTTTATTTTAGAGTAGTTTTATTAAATTATATATAAATTATTTATTAAATTATATATAAATACATATTTTATATATTTATTTTTAGAGTAGTTTTAGGTTCACAGCCAAATTGAAATGAAGATTTAGAGATATCCCATATGCTAATGTGTATATCCACATATGCATGCATAATCCACCATTATCAATATCTGCACCAAAGTGGTACATTTCTTACAATTGATGAACCTACATTGATGCATCATCACTACCCAAAGTCCCTGGTTTACATTAAGATTCACTCTGTGTGTTATACATTCTGTGTATTTGGACAAATACATAAAGACATATATTCACAGTCTATGGCTTGTCTTCTCATTGTCTTTTGCACAGGAAACATTTTAGTTATTTTTCTAATTGTTAAAGAGAATGTATTTGTTCTTACAACAATAAAGATGTTGGTCTGATTTCATATAAGAGTTATTCGAATGAATTTGTTATTGGGAACCAAGTTTTTTTTTTTCTTAATTTTTCAATTATAGTTGACATTCAGTATTATTTTATATTAGTTTCAGGTGTATAGGGTAGTGGTTAGACATTAAAATAATATATGAAGTGACCCCCCGCCCCCCCAATAAGTCTATTACTCACTTGGCGCCATACCTAGTTTTACAATATTATTGACTATATTCCTTATGTTGTACTTTACATCCCCATGACTGTTTTGTGACTACCAATTTGTACTTAATCCCTTCACCTTTTTCACCCAGGCCTGCAACCCCCTCCCATGTGGTGTCAGTTTATTCTCTATATCTATGTGTCTGTTTCTGTTTTTCATTTGTTTGTTTGATTGGTTGGTTGCTTTTTCAGTTGTTTTGGTTTGTTTATTTTGTTCTTCAGATTGCACATATAAGTGAGATCAGATGGATGGTATTTGTCTCTCCCTGACTTATTTCACTTAGCATAATACTCTCTAGGTCCATCCATGTTGTTGCAGATGGTAAGATTTCATTTTTTATGGCTGAGTAATATTCCACTGTATATGTGTACCATTTCTTCTTTATCCAGTCATCTATTGATGGGCACTTAGGTTGCTTCCATATCTTGGCTATTGTAAATAGTGCTTCAGTGAACATAGAGATGCATATATCTTTTCAAGTTAGTGTTTCAGATTTCTTCAGATAAATACCCAGAAGTGGAATTGCTGCGTCATGAGGTAGTTCTATATTTAATTTTTTGAGGAAACCCCAAACTGTTTTCCATAGTGGTTGCACCAATTTGCAATCCCACCAGCAGTGTATGAGGGTTCCCTTTTCTCCACATCTCCAACGTTTGTTTATTTTGATTTATTGATGGTAACCATTCTGACATATTTGAGGTGCTATCTCACTGTGGTTTGATTTTCATTTCTCTGATGATTAGTTATATTGAGCATCTTTTCATATGTCTATTGTCTATTTGTACTTGTATGTCCAATTTGGAGAAGAGACATTTTTAATTTTAATGAGGTCTAGCTTATCAGTGATTTCTTTCATAGATTATATCTTTGGTATTGTATCTAAAAATATATTCCTATACCCAACATCACCTAGTTTTTCTGCTGTTATCTTCTAAGAGTTTTATAATTATACATTATTCTTTTAAGTTAATTTTTCAAAGAGTGTTAAGTGTATGTCCAGGCTCAGTTTTTTGTTTTGCAGTGAGTGTTCATTTCTTCCAGTACCGTTTATTGAAAAAACTACATTTGCTTCATTGTATTGCCTTTGTTCTTCTGTCAAAGATAAATTGACTATATTTATGTGGGGCTATTTCTGGGTACTCTATTCTGTTCCATCAATCTATTTGTCTACTCTCTCACTGATACCACACTGTCTTGATTGTTAATCTTTATAATAAGTCTTGAAGTTGAATATTGTTAGTCCTCCAACTTTATCCTCCTCCTTCAATATTGTGTTGGCTATTTTGGATCTTTTGACTCTCTGTGTAAACTTCAGAATCAGTTGGTGGATCACTCCAAAAACCTTCTTCTGGTTTTGATTGAGATTACATTGACTCTATAGAACAAGTTGGGAAAAACTGACATCTTGGCAGTTTTTGATGAATGCAAATGAATGTGGAATGTCTCTCTATTTAGTCTTTGTTGATTTCATTCATCAGAGTCTTACAGTTTTCCTGTAGAGATCTTGTATATTTTGCTACATTTATACCATGTGTTTCATTTTGTGGGGTGCTAATGTAATGACATTATGTTTTTAATTTCAAATTCCACATTTTCAATGTGGTATATAAGAAATAGATTGAATTTTGCATATTAACCCTGTATCTTGCAAACTTTCTATAAATGCTTTAATCACTTGTTCGTTCCAGGAGCTATTTTTTTCCCCCAATTCTTTCAGATTTTCTACTTAAATAATTATGTTATATATGAACAATCTGTATATATTTTCTTTTCTTTTAATATTGAATTAGCTAGTACTTCCAGTACAGTGTTAACAAGGAGTGTTGAGAGAGGACATCTTGACTTGTCCCTTATATTAGTGGGAAAGCTTCTAGTTTTTCACCATTAAATATGATGCTAGCTAGGTTTTCGTAGACAGGCTTTGTGAAGTTGAGAAAATTCCCTCCTATTTCTACTTAGAGGTTTTTTTATTGTTGTTTTTTATCATGAATGGGTTTTGCATTTTGTCAAATGCTTTTTCCTCATCCATTGATATGGTCATGTGATATTTCTTTCTTATTTTCTTGATGTCATGAATTACATTAATTATTGTCAAATATTGAACCTGCCTTATACACCTGGGATAAATCGCACAGGATTATGGTATACATTTTTTTTTTTTTTCATTGTTGGATTTGATTTCCCTTTATTTTGTTGAGGATTTTTGGATCTATTTTCATGAGAGGTATTGGTCTATAGTTCTTGTTTCTGCCAAAGTCTTTGTCACGTTTTGGCCTTGGGGCAACGCTTGCCTCATATAATGAGGTAGGAACTATTCTCTCTTGTTCTGTGGTCTGAAAGAGACCATAAAGAGTTAGAATGATTCCTTCCATAATATTTGGGAGAATTCACCAGTGAACCCACCTAATCCCGGTGCTTTCATTTTTAGTAAAGTTAGTAATTATTGATTCAATTTCTTGTATAGATATAGACCTATTCAAGTTGTCTGTTTCTTCATATGTGAGATCTGGGAAGTTGTGTTTTTCAAGGAATTGGTCTGCTTCATCTAGGTTATCAAATTTGTGGGAATATAATTTTTGATAGTATTCCATTATCCTTTTAATGTAGTTCTGTGCCCTCTTTAATTTCTTACATCAGTAATTTTTGTTCTCTCTCTCTCTCTCTCTCTCTCTCTCTCTCTCTCTCTCTCTCGTCTCTCTTGTTAGCCGGACTAGACAATCTAGACGATTATCAATTTTAATGAACTCTTTTGAAAAAGCAGCTTTTGCTTTATTGATTATTTTTTGGGGGGTGTGGAATATTGGGGAACAGTGTGTTTCTCCAGGGCCCATCAGCTCCAAGTCATTGTCCTTCAAACTAGTTGTGGGGGCACAGCTCAACTCCAAGTCCAATCACCGTTTTCAATCTTTAGTTGCAGGGGCACAGCCCACCATCCCATGCAGGAATTGAACCAACAACCTTGTGGTTGAGAGCTCGCTGCGCTAACCAACTGAGACATCTGCCTGTCCCTCCAGCAGCTAAGCTGGCAGCTTGTTGTCTTTAATCTAGTTGTGGAGGGCGCAGCTCACTGGCCCATGTGGGAATCAAACTGGCAACCCTGCAGTTCAGAGCTCGCAGTCTAACCAACTGAGCTATCTGGCAGCCCCTGATTAAATTTTTAATTATTATTTCTTTTCCTCTGCTTCTTACTTTGAATTTAATTTTCTCTTCTTTTTCTGGTTTTCTAAGGTGGAAACTTAGATGATTGATTTTAGATTTTCTTATTTTCTAAGACATGCATTAAATACTATAAATTTCCCTCTAAGCACCACTTTTATTGCATCCCACATTTTGATAAATTGTCTTTTTTTTCATTAAGTTCAAAATGTTTTTAATTTTGCTTGAGGTTTTATCTTTGATCTACATGTTATTTAAGTGTACTGTTTAATCTGTGTTTATTTTGGATTGTTTAACTTACCTCTGTTATTGATTTCTTGTTTAAGTCTACTGTGGTTTGAGAGGAGAATTATGTTTTCAATCCTTTTAAAATTGTTAAGGTGTGTTTTATGACCCAGAATAAGCTATATCCTAGTTAATGTTCCATGTGAGCTTTAGCAGAATGTGTTTTCCTCTGTTGTTGGGTGATATAGTCTGTAGGTGTCAACTATATTCAGTTGATTGGTAGTAGTGTTGAGTTCAACTATGTCATTACTAATTTTCAGCCTGCTGGATCTGTCCATTTCTCATGTAGCTGTATTGAAGTCTCCAACTGTGATAGTGCATTCATCTATATCTCCTTGAAAAATCTACCACTTTTTGCCTCATGTTTTTGATACATATTCATTAAGAACTGTTATTTCTTCCTGGAGAATTTACCTCTTTATCATTGTATAATGCTTTTCTTTTTTTTTTTTTTTTTTTGTGATTATTGGGGTGACAATTGTTAGTAAAGTTACATAGATTTCAGGTGTGCAATTCTGTGATACATCATCTATATATCACATTTTGTGTTCACCACCCAGTGTCAGTTCTCTTTCCTTCACCAAATATTGGATTCCCTTTACCCTCATCTACCACCCCGCACCCAGCTTACCCTCTGGTAACCACTAAACTATTGTTTGTGTTTACGAGTTTTTGTTTCTTTATTTGTTTGTCTTGTTCTTTTGTTGTTCTCAGTTTTATATACCACATATCAGTGAAATCATATGGTTGTCTACTTTTTCTGTCTGACTTATTTGCTTCGCATTATAATCTCAAGATCCATCCATGTTATCGCAAATGGTACTATTTCATCATTTCTTATGGCAGAATAATATTCCATTGTGTATATATACCACAACTTCTTTATCCATTCATTATTGAAGTACACTTTGGTTGTTTCCATGTCTTGGCCACTGTAAATAAAGCTGCAGTGACCACTGGAGCACATATATCTTTACGGATACATGTTTTCAGATTTTTGGGTAGATACCCAGGAGAGGAATTGCTGGGTCATATGGTATTCCTATTCTTAATTTTTTGAGGAACCTTCACACTGCCTTCCATAGTGGCCACACCAGTCTGCATTCCCACAAAAAGTATATGAGAGTTCCTTTCTCCACAGCTTCTCCAACACTTATTACTGGGCAGAGGACCTGAAGAGACATTTCTCTGAAGAGGACATATAAATGGCCAATAGACATATGAAAAAATACTCAACATCACTAATCATCAGAGAAATGCAAATAAAAGCCACAATGAGATAGCACATCATGCCAGTTAGTATGGCTATCATTAACAAGATAATGCTTTTCTTTGTCGCAAATAATATCCCTTGCTTTGAAGTAGGCCCTGTCTGAAATTAATATAGCTACTCTTAGTTTCTTTTAATTAGAGTTAGCATGATATATATTTTCTCCATCTACATACTTTAATCTACATGTGTTTTTGTATTTAAAATTGATTTCTTGTAGATAACATATATTTGGGTCTTGTTTTTTTGTTCTCCTCTTACAGTTTCGGTCATTTAATTGGTGTGTTTACACCATTAACATTCAAAGTGATTATTGATATAGTTGGGTTAATAACTACCATATATATGACTATTTTCTATTTGTTTACCTTATCCTTTGTTCCTATTTTTGGTCTTCCACTCTTTTTCTGTCTTTTGTGACTTTATGTAATTCAATTTTTTCTCCTTTGTTAGAATATCAGTTACAGTTCTTTGTTTATTTTTGTTAGTGGATATCCTAAAATTTGCAATATACATTTAAAACTAAGCCAGTGCTACCTTCAAGTAACACTATAATTAGTCGAGGTTAGCAAAATTTGGAATGGGAATTTGATACCATCTTCCCCCAAAGAACACCAATTTTAACAACCACCCATGGATGAGAGTATATTTGTGGAATTGCAGGAGTCCAGCAGAGAAGTTCCAGTACATTATCAGAGTTAAAAATAATAAATAAATACATAAATACATAAATACATAAATACATAAATACATAAATAAATAAATATTCTGAGAATGGACCCATTGAAGAGAGTAACAATTTCACCTTACCTGCATCACTCCTCCCTCAAATTGGCCCAACTTAGTATAAGAGAGAACTTCTTAGATTGCAGTTTACCCCACAGGAGAAAGTGAGAGTTTATAAGTAAGTCCCTGGCTTCTCACACTATACAGGGAACTGCAAAAGAGACTCACTTCTTTCTCACCCCAACCAGAATACTGAGATACTGAGATGTAGCATTATTTTGAACAAAATGTTATCTGTTAGATCAATTAAGAATAACAAAAAGAAAATTACTTTTGCTTTTTCTTCTTCAGTTCTCTTTGTTTCTTTACATAGACCTGAGTTTCTGATCTATATTACTTTCCTTCCCTTTAAAGAACTTGTTTTAATATTTCTTGCAAGTCAAGTCCACTGGCAACAAATTACCTCAATGTTTGTCTTTCTGAAGAAGTATTTTTCCTTCTTTTTAAGGGATAATTTTGCAGGGTACAGAATTTTAGGTTGATGATTTTTTTCTGTCAACACTTTAAACATTTTATTCTTCTTGTTTGGGTGGTTTCTGAGAAGTTGGATGGAGTTCTTCTCTTTCTCTGTAGGTAATATGGTTTTTCCTCTGTATTCTTTGCGGATTTTTTCTTTATCTTTGATTTTCTGTAGTTTGAAAGTGATCTGCCTAATTGTAGTTTGTTTTCTTGTTTGTTGTTCGTTTGTTGGCATTTATTCTGCTTGGTGTTCTTTGAGCTCCTAGATCTATGGTTTTGTGTCTGATATAAATGTGGGAGAAATTCTCAGTCATTATTGTTTCAGATATTTCTTCTGTTCCTTTCTCTTTTTCTTCTCTTTCTGGTACTCCACACATACTTTATACATTTTGTTGTTCCAAAGCTCTTGCAAATTCTCTTCTGATTTTCTTATTCTTTGAGTTCCTTACTTTTGAGTTTTGGAGGTTTCTAATGATACAGTCCTCAAGTTCAGATATTTTTTTTCTGTATCATGTACACTCTACTAATAAGCCCATGAAAGACATTCTTTATTTCTGTTAGTGTATTTGTCTTTTGGTTCTGTCTTAGAATTTCTAACTCTCTGCTTACATTGTCCATCTGTTCTTGTATACTGTCTACGTTGTCAATGTATTTTAATCATTGTTGCTTGAAAGTCCCAAAAGAGACTCACTTCTTTCTTCCCAACCTCTGTGCCATGTCTGATTCTGATGCTTGCTCCATATCTTCAAATTGTTTTTCTTTTCCATTTTAGTGTGTCTTATAAATTTTTCTTGGTAGACCTACATGATGTACCAAGTTAAAGGAACTGTGAATAGGACTTTAATAATGTGGCGGCGAGGTGTAGGGGAGGGGAACCATTCTATAGTCCTATGATTAGGTATCAGGCTTTTGGCTGAACTTCACAAGTGCTTCTCAGGTGTGTGTGTGTGTATGTGTGTGTGTGTGTGTGTGTGTTTTCTCCTTCCCCAAATAGGTGGTAAAGATCAGAGCTCACTAGCGTTGGATAGTTCCCTTTACCCAGGTCAGGTAGCTTTCATAATTTTCTGGCAGGTTGGCCTCTAAGTAACTAGTTTCTCCTGAACACAGATCTTGTTGAGAAGAACAGAGTGCCCTGGTGTATTTCAAGATGGTTCCTTTTCTTCTGTCACTGCTGAATGCAGGAAACAATTTTCATCTGAAACTTACTGTGAGAACCTGGTCAAGCTCCTGGACATAAAACTCACAAAATTGTATAGCTGTCCTTGGCATTTTTAGCTCTCAGACTTGTTCATACTGAGCCTTCAGCAATTCATCAATTACAGTTTAGGTTTTTCTACCTGGACACTGGTTCCCAAGGTGGTTTCCACTCATGAGACCCTCTCTGGTAAGCCTTGATTCCCTGTATTCACCTATCTGTCTCTAATTTGGGAGCAACAATTTGCCCTATGCCCTCACCTTTCTTACAGATCCACAAAGAGTTGTGAATTTTTACTCTGTTCAGCTTTCCACTTGGAATGGTGACTTCCAAGCTCCTTTCTTAGATCTAGAACCAGAAACCAAAACGTGTGTGTGTGTGTACATGTATAATTTTTTTAAATTAGATTTTCTCTCTAATGTAAACATTTCCAGCCAAATTTTTATGTGCTTGAAACATAAATAAAGGCAACCTGGTGGAATAGAAGGAAAAAGTATTTTAATGTTATATATTTATATGTGGTTTTGAATATCCTGCTTCTCCATATTCAAACCATGTGTCATTTATGCAAATTTTATTAATATTTTCTAAGCCTTAGTTTCTTCCTTAGCATGATGAAGAAAATAATGCACACCTCACAGTTTTATTGTGAGGATTAAATGGGCCATTTAACCCCACAGTAAAAGCAGTACGTGAAGTATCTTTCACTGCTTTACTTCTAACACACAACCT
Source organism: Rhinolophus sinicus (assembly GCF_036562045.2). Classification (NCBI taxonomy): domain Eukaryota; kingdom Metazoa; phylum Chordata; class Mammalia; order Chiroptera; family Rhinolophidae; genus Rhinolophus; species Rhinolophus sinicus. Next base: position 113,677,237 of record NC_133756.1, read on the forward strand.
TTATTAATAGTCTTTTAGCACTCTTCTCCCCCCCTGAACCACAACCCTCCAACACAAACATCCCATACATGTAGCCCTGCAACTTTCCTTGCCTAGTAGTTAGGAAGCTTCATCAGTAATTTTGTGTTAGATTGAAACATTTTAGTTTACCATAAAAATATTTTGGAAGCAAGATGTAATTACTTTTGGCTGCCCTTTGGACTAGTGAAGCTGAAAGGCTAGCACTGAACCACCATATGGGCTGTGCATAGAGGGGCCTGTTGGAACCAAGTATTTAAATCTATTTCTTCCTGAGAACAATTAGATGAAACCATCCAATTCTTCCAGGAGCTTTGAAAATGATCACCTGTTGGACCCAGACTCTGAGTAAATTGCTTTCATTTGAATACGATTTGGAATTTGTTCAACTAATCACAGTGTGTTAATTGCATTTTGTAGGAAGAAAGAAATTGAATGAAGCAACTGGTTCTTGTTAGATTTGCGCCAGTCATGGGATTCAGCTTGTGGCTATAGCATTCTGCCTTGTTAATCTCAATAAAAGGCGGACTGTGCAAGCTGTAATAATTAAATCGCCCTTTACAGAACAAAATAAGTTCTGCATGGCAACATGTTATGCTACACTGTATCAGATTTTACTTATATAATGTATTCCTATTTACATTAGCCATCTTCTTTATCTAAAAATGCTAAATATTAATAATCTAATATACCTAAATTATCCAGGGCCAATTATCCATGGTGATTTTTACCTTGGCAAGAGAGGGAATTTCGAATATAATAATAACACAATGCTTCATAGTTCTCCTAATAATTTTTTTTCTCTATTCTCAGGCAGTAGAAAGAGCATGGTCTTCTAGTTATGTCAAGCAGAGTTTGAATATCAGTTGTACCAACTTTCTAGTTGAGTAAACTTAGTAAAAGTATTCCACTAGTGCAGATGAAATGTTTCAGCCAAATTTCTATGGTGCTTGAAATACATAGAGAGGCAACATTTATCTAAAATGACCAGTTCTTATTTTCAGAGGTTTCATGGAACAAAACTAGAAAACTGTATATCATGTGTAACACAGTGCTTATCCCACAATGAGTAGCAGTAGAGCAGAGCTACCAAGAAGAACAATAGTAGCAGTAAAGGTATGACTATGTCACATTACTATTTGGGTAAATGAAGTACCATTCCATGTCTGGTTTCCTTCTTCCCTCCTAATGATCAATATTGAGTATTTTATTATCTACCTCTCTTGTCCTTTTTCTGAATAGTCATTTTATTCAGTACCCATGATTTATATAAAAAAATACAATTGATCATTGCCCTAGAGATTATAATGACTTTAGGCAATGTGAATAATACACACTGGTGCCAACAAAATAGAATTACTTAGTAGTTCTTGTTTTGTTCTTATAAATGAGAGCAGGTTCCTAGGAAACTTGGAAGTTACAGTATCTAAAAATTTTAACAAATGCACCAAAGCTAAGTACTGCTATGAGTGATGTGTCCACATAGTCTAAAGAGAGGAGCTGGGTTCATCAACACAGCTCAGGAAAATAGGTGGTAAATACTTGCATAGTCTATGAAGAAGTCTTGATACAACACCTCTGAACTTGCTGAGAGATGACCAAAATCATTCTAGGAATCTGAAGCTACTCTATTCATCACATATTTCCAAACTGTGTACAAAACAGCTAAAGTTTTATTGTAATGAAAAATAGGAAAGGATTTATTGAATAGATTTCATAGGAGTAGAAGGCACTACAGTCTTTCTCCCAACTCTTGTTGCATATTGAAACATATACTTTTTGTAAACTATTAAAAATTAAGATATGCATTATTACCTATGTGCCTAATAATTATTCAGCATCTCTGGTTATTTCCTTTGCATGGATTACTAGTACCAAGGCTGTGGCCATTTTTAAAAATCTGAATAAATACTGCCAGCCTCCTCTGTATGAATGTTACAATAATTAGAAGTCTTATTAGGTTATACTAATCAGAGGTTCCAGCAGTACTATATGAAGGAACCATCACATCATGGAACACACTCTGAAATAAGTGGGAAAAACAACTCTTTTTTTTTTCTCATATAATTAGATTGAGTTTTTAATTGTTTGCCATTTGGTTTTTCTTTTCTGGCAATTAACTTCTTTGTTTCTTTGCCCATTTGGAATATAAGTGGGTTTTTAAATTGATTCCTAAAATCTCTTTATATTAAAAAAAATTATGAATCTTGTCTTCTATATTTACAGCAAGAATTTTCCCCTTTTTGTCCCTTGCTTTTCAGGATTATTTTATATTTCGCATGAATTGGACTTGTGTGTGTGTGTGTGTGTGTGTGTGTGTGTGTGTGTGTGTGAGTATAGTACTACAGTGGACCGATGAGTATGCTAATTTACACTCATCATTCAGTTCAGTCATCTCGAATAAACATTTTGGTAGGTAACTTCAACATTCCCAATGAAAAGTGAGATTCTGGTTCTATGTTTAGAGGTTTATGTGGAACCATGTACAGAATTTCAAAAGTTGAAATTACAACCAAATTTTCTCTAGGTAATGTACCGTGATTTTTCTACAACACCTTGCAGTAGTAGTAAATAAGTATTAAAAAGTTGTATTTATTTTACATGAACTAATTCATGTAAATTTCATAAAAACTCTAGGAAGTAGGTGGTACTATTATATAATTTTACAGATCAAAATACTGCAGCTTAGAGAGGTTAGATTATTTTCCAAAGCAGGTATGAAGCAGGATTTAAATTCAAGTAGTCTGACTGAAGAGAATGTTTAGTAACATCTGTACTTTATGTAAACAAGTTAAAAAACTGACAGTGATGATCATAAAAAGTGAAAATAATACTGCAAATTCACAGTTAGCCAGCATTTACTAGTTCTGTAAATTGTGGTCATTTGATCAAAATTATGTAACATTTCAAGGTTTCTTTAACTCTTCAAAGTCACCATTAAGGAAAAAAAAATAGTAACTGTATATACAATTTTTCCTTAATTTACTGGGAACAGACTAACCACACCCTAAGTGTTTTATTTGGAGGAAAATTGCTTGCAGATAGCACCCTGAAGCCATTCTTATTTTACCATTTAGAAACAAAACAGGAAAATGATGACTACTATCTTTGATTTTTAAAATCGGAAATCTCAAACATTTCAAACTTCAGATGAAGCACAAATGGATAAAATATATCATCCTAAAACCTGTTGGTAAACCATTCTTTTTTAACATCTCACTTAAATTTGATTAAAATGTATTTATCATTAACTGCACAAAAGTCAAACATTAAAAATATTCCTCAGGATACATAATCCTAATAAATATATATTGTGATGAGCTTTGTTCAAGATGATATTGTGGTCTTCCTGGGCCCTTTTGTGTTGTCTAACATATGGTAGATAAATATTTGTCAATCAAATGAATTAATAAGACTGCTCATGATATTCATCCCATGATGTTGTTATACTTTGCCAATCTTTTTTTTAAAAAAAATGAGTTAGTGTTCGCTTTCCAGAGGGTTAGTAATTTGTATGTAAAATGTTAATGAGGCAGTGTCCCCTGATAGAAAGTGAGCCTGAGGTCAGGCTTGAGCCTTCCATTTTCTGTGTTATTCACTTCACACACTGTGTGACAAAATGCAAAAGCTCACCATGTATTTGCTTAATGTATTATGGAAGATCCAGGGAAGATAGAAATTGTGGAATTTATGACGTAAATACAAATACATATCTGGGGCCTAAAAGATAAAGTTTGACACTTGTGTTTTTAATAGCAGTATTTTTCTATTTTTTTTTCTCTTCTTATGCTATTTCTGTTCCATTTTTGGTCTAAACTATTAAAATCCTTTTGAAAATTTGAAAGTCTGTCTTTTCTCTTTTCTACTGCTTAGCACCTGTCAATTTCAAAGGCTTCAATTTAACGTTCAAGTCCCTTTTCAAAATAAAATTGAAAATGTTTCCCTTGGTTGAGTGTCTGTGTTTAAGAACAAAAGCTTATAATAGCTTTTAGTACTAGTACTTTTTTAAAAGCTAAATGTCTTTGCAAATTAAAACTTTCTCATTGGATAACCAACAACCATAAGAAAAGAAAACAACAACACAACAACAACAACAACAAAAAACAGCAAAAAATAAAAAGAGGTTGAATGGTCTTGACAGCTGCATTGAAGGATAAACTATACTGCAGAGAAAGCCATGAATAATGGACTTTATGGAATGATCAGAAAGGAGAAGGCCAATGGCTTGGAAAATTATTCCAAGTACTTTTATCAACCCCAAGCGACTTTGTTTATTATGTACTGCTCCTTTTGACATGATAAATATAATGTTAATAATGACGTAATAACTTTAAATAAATGGAATGACTTGGAATTTGGGAGCTTATGACTATTCTCAGTCCCTATTCCTTTGTCATGACTGGTAATCTAGGACTAACAACTTTTGGGGGCAGAGGATATCTTATCTGGGTAGATAAATACCATGCCATTGTCTTCATAGTGCTGACACTTCCGCTTCATAGAGCGCTTCAAAGAAAGAAAGGGAAAGGAAAAGGTTTGTTTTTTTTTATTTGACCACTTGCCAATTACACATATCTCATTTGATACTCATTTCTGTCTTTTAATATATACTATATATTATTATCCCATCCTTATAAACGGGGAAACAAAGCTCAGAAAGATTCATTTGACCAATAACATTAAATAATTGAGATCAATTCCTTTAATACATTAATTCTCTCATTAGCTTATCAGTTATACTTATTGAGCAATGACTAGGTGCAAGTATTGTTCTAGACCAGGGGCAGGTAAATTTTTTTTTTTTTTGTAAAGGTTCAAATAGTAAATATTTTTGGCGCACAAGCCATGTGCTCTCTGTCACATTGACTCAACTCTGCGAAAGCTGTCACAGACAATATAAACAGGCATTGTGTTCAAATAAAACTTTATTTGTACTTCACAAGAGATAGATTGTATTTGGCCAATGCCTATTCTAGACATTGAGGATGCAGTAGTAATAAAGTTAAGTGCCTCCTTTTATGAGCTTACATTTTATCATGAAGAGGTAGATGACGAATCAGAAGTAATACATTGGGTGATAATGAACACATTAAAACGAAATAAGCCAGAATAAGGGGGAAGCAGGTAAGTCTTCTTTCATGATATCAATTATACTCCATTTGTGTTATGCATTGATTAGAGATATACTCTAGAGTTTCTGTGCTTAAATCAAATTTTCTCTCAACTCACATGTCCCTTTGCTATGCTGATACAACCCTAAAACTTCAGAACATATTAATGGTCGATAGAGCAAAACTCTTAGTTGATACACCCAATGGTCATATCTTAACTCACTTTAATATATTGAACTTTCTTTGATCTTGAATCTCTTTCTTCTCTTATCTTCTAGTATAATTAGTCTTTGTTTTTCTCTTTTCTGAATGGTCCTTCTCAAAATCTTTTTTGACTTACTTTTTTCAGCTCATTCCATGAAGCTAATCTTCAGCCCTCTTCTCAGTCTATATCTGCTCCTTCAGGGTCCTCATCAACTACCATGGCTTTAGTCACCATCTTTATAATCTGTTTCCCAAACCTCCATCTCTTGCTCAGATTTATCTCCTACATATTAAACATATATTTTCAGATCCTATGGACAATTTCCTTTTTCTTGTCCCCCCGTTTTCAATACCTCAAACTCAACAGTGTGAAAAGAAACATAACCCAGTACTGTTTCTCTTCCTACGTTTTCTATGCTAATCACACGGTCCTGAGAATAACCTGCAAATTCCTCAGCAGAGTTAGAAGTAAACCATAATTATGTAAGATCAATAGTGGTCAAACATTGCATGCTCAACATTATGTTGTACAAAATCATGGACTAGGCAGTAGTTAAAAGCAGATTCCCATCCCAGGTCTACCAGATACTAGGTGACTTTCTAAAATTATGTAACTTCTCTGAATTTTTGTTCCCTTATATCTGTAACTAGGATAATCCTACCTTCTTAAAAATGAAAATGTGAATGTGAAATGATACATAGATCTGTAATTCTCTTAGTACTATGTAAGTTATCAAGGAAAAAAAAAGACATTCTTCTTATCTCCTTTCCTTTCTCATTTGTAATTGTTTTATCATGATCTTATTTGAATTTGTAATAAGAAATATATAGATGTATGGAGATGAATACAACTAGGTCTTTGGATTAGCAACTCAATACTAAGTGTTTCTATGTGTGCGTATGTGGAGGGGGCATGTAAATAAATAATTTAATGTAGTGTGACATGAAATTATGTGTTCAGTTCAAGTAACCCCTCTCCATTCAAGGTTTCCTGAGCCTTGTAACTAAACCTGGGTAATAAAAAGCAGACATTCACTAAGTGTTGACAACTTTGAGGTAATACTCCTGATTGTTTTCTTTATAAACTATTACATAGCCAGTTATAAAAATATACCACATCAAGGGTAATTAAATGAATGACTGACATCAGATGTGTTTTTTCAAACTGATCCGTGGAGGTGTTCACTGAGTCTTTTGTGACCTTAGGCAAATTAGCCAAATTCTCTACTCCTCATGAAAATAATAGCACCCACCACAGAGAACTATTTTAAGAGAGTAAATAAGATGATATAGATTATTCCTTAGTACAGTGAATGACACACAGTAAGACTTAATAGAGTATAGCTATAGTTTTGATGTTATAATTTGAACGGCACAATTATATTATTCTCAGCCTGAGATGGAATATCCTGTAGTTTCTATTTATTAAATTTTATATACAATTCATTCAGTCTTCCTTGGTTTCTCCCAAAGAATAAAGCTAATGTACTCTTCTTCCTCACGAAAGTTATTGCCTCCAAAATTTCCTACAGGAATAGTCAGGGGAACTTGAGATGGAATATTAGAAGTACTGAAAGGAAACTGTCTGTGGCTGTGAGGATGGGGGACGCTTCAGTTGTTTATTACCGCGTTGTGACTTAATCTTCCTTTTTGCCCATTGTTACGTAGATAAAATAACAATGAAAATGACATTCTGGAAGAGGGAAATGTATACCGCTCTAGTTCTCTTCTTTGTCCTAGCTAGCAACTCGTTTATTTAACTAGGAAAGACAATTATCGTTTCCTCTCATGTCTACAGCATGTGTTGCTTATTTATTATTTTAATTGGCAGTGAATCCTGGGGACAAAGCATATCTCAGGCAATCAGGCATTACTTTCTATAGCACTTGGAAGGTATAGGACATTGTACCAAATGGTGAGCTGGTTTCACTAATAACAATAAAAAATACTCCTGCAACCCCTTATGTCTAAATATGCCCCAGAGGTGGTTTGCAGTCATTGTGTTAAGAGACCTCTGCTGGAGCAATGTGGGCAAACAAACAAGGCATAAGGATGGAAGAGAAGCACTTTAGGTAAATGCCTAAAATTGTCTTCATTTTTAGTTTTACCAAACAATGGAATCTTCCAAAGGAAAATGTAAACCTCTCCAGCTGTTGCTATCATTGTGTCCTATACAGCAGGAATAGCTGGAAGGCATGGACAAATCTGGAAGTTTTTAAAAAAGAGAAACAAACATGAACAGCCTAGAGGGAGAAGGGATGAATTAAACCAAAAGCAAACTGTGAATCCATATCCCTAGGGTAAGGCAACATGGGAAAGTGCCTTTCTGCTTCATTCTTTGAAGCAAATGCAGAATAAATCACTGTGTCCATCCATGAGGGGCAAAGCATGGAAGAGAAAAATGCATCTTCCAGCAGTGGCTCTCGTCACCTAGATTTGTGCTTCTCAAACTAGAACAGGCCCACTATGGGGGCCCCGGGGTAGAGAGCGAGAGGTACATATGCCCCCCCCCCAAAAAAAAAAAAGTAAAATAAAATAAAAGGGAGTATATCTAAAAAAGATTGTAACATTTATTGAGCATATTTGTATTAATAGCATTATATGCATTAACCTTTATATTAAACCACTGAGGTACTTATACTTCCCATACTTTTCTAGCGAGGAGGAAAGGGAGGCTCAAAGTAGTTTCAATAACTTGCCCAAGGACACACAGCTAATGAATGGAAAACTGTGATTCAAACCCAGGCTGCCTGAATATAAAACCTGATCCCTTACCTCCCTGCCAAACTGATTTTAATCAGAAATGAGTAATTTAAAACATAATTTATTAAAGTAAATTGGCTATATCTTGTAGTTGCATAGCATTCATGTTTTTGTGTGTGTGTATGTATTTGTTTTTGTTTTGTTTTGTTTTGTTTTTGTTCCTGCTGCCGTTGTTTGTTTTATAGAACTTTAGGGCACCCTCTGCTTTATGATAAGTTGCTTTGGGCCTGTACTTCCAGACACAGGGTTATGTGTTCATTATCGCTACCAGCAGAGATGTTTCTGAGGGAACTTCTGAGAAACACTATGCTACAGAATAGGTAAAGAACAGAGTCTATAGGTCTGCAGAAAATAAATGTATGAAGAACACAAGCAACCTGTCATATTTTTGGGTTATTGAAGGAACTTGACTAGGATGGACAGTCTTGCCCAGCCAATTAACCTTCCTGAGAAAAGTTCCTAAAAGGAGCTAGGCATACATGGAACAACAGCTAAATGGAAAACAGAGTCCCAAAAGGTAACTTATTTGGCAGTTCCCAATGCCTCTGTGTAAAACTCTGGTAAATCTCGGTGGGAACATACAACTTAGGATCTAAGATCTAAGAGGGGACTCCAGTTTCATTCTAAAGAAATCTTTGGGACCTATGTGGTTTAGGAGCCCAATGCAATTACCAGCACGCTTAGGCATGTATACTGAGGGAAGAGAGTCTTTGAATCAGTTTATCAACTCAGGTGTGTGAGTACAGGAAATAGAAGAGAGCTAGCGACAGCCACAGGTAGATGCATGACCTTTTAAGCTACATTGCTCCTAGACTTCCAGTGAATGTGCTGGCCTCTTACTAGGGAGTGAAGGAGCAGAGAGGCAGCACACAGACTGAGGGAAAGCCCTACCACTTCTGTTCATCCCATGTGACTTAGTCTGTTAACCCAGCTCAGTTTAGCAGCCACTTCTATAATGGATTACTCTGAGATAGTGCTATTTTTCCTCATCTGTGGATACTATTGGAGTTTCAGGGAAAGCTTGTCTCTATCTCTGCACCTTTCTTTGACTAGTGAAATAGAGTTTCACCAAAGTCAGAAGTCCCTTAAATGAGTGAGGACAACAATTAACTTCAAAGCCACCGTATAAAGTAAGCTAAAAATTTATATCTCCTCATTCTAAATCTACTTCTAAAATTGTATCTTGCCATATTCTCCAGAGTAGTTTACCCCAATAGCCCAAATATTACAATGTCCTATATGAACTATCCCTAGCCTCCTTTAATACATTATCAAAAGAAGGAGAAGAAAGCACACACACATACACACACACACACATACACACATATATAGATATAAAATTTACCATATCACCCCTTGGAGCTTCAAATTTTCTCCTTGATTTCCTTGTTTTTTCTGGAAGCACTCTGATTTCTGGCCAGCATGGGACATATATTTTACAGCTTCATAATCATTGTTTTTGTTTGTTTGTTTTCCCCCTGGAATAAGCATACTTCCATATTCTAATGTTGAATAACTAACACCCCTAATTTCTCATGTGTTCATTTTCCAAAATTCAGTGAATCAACCATCATGTAAGTGTAGAGAAACACTAGTCCCATACCCATAAAATTGAGTATGATATATAGCTATTGCAGCAATAGACATTTCCAGTGAAAGGTGATATTTCTTTCTTGTTTTGATCTAAATCCACTGTTATCTAACAAAATCAAAACAGAAAGCCGGAGGAAAAAATATAGTTATTTTCACTTTCACTTTACCAAGTTGTCAATGAATACACAGGAGTTTTCTAGGCCACTGTGTCATACGATCTTCAGAGCAGTCATGCCAGTGACGTGGGCTTCTCTCAGAAAGTTCAGAAGCTTCTCTAAGCCCTCTGTTATTTCTCCAAGTATTCTCAAATCTGTGCTTTCAGAAGTCCAATAAGAAATATGTCATTTGCTGTATGTTCATCCCCAAATCCTTGCAACCTATTTATGGTTTATGGTTCTCATTTAATTGCCCCCCAAGCCTTAGTCAAGCTTCCTACTTCCATGGTAGCACAAACATTCTATCATTTGTTAAACCTGGACCCGACTTGGTCCAGACAGTTCCTTAAAATCGAGTTGAGAAACAAAATAGAAGAGGATGGGATGAGTGAAATCCTGAAAGCAAAGTAAGCAAACAAACAAAAATATCCACAATGAGCAATCTGTGTCTTATCCAGCATAAACAACCCTGGGGCATAATTCTGACATACTAGTGATTTGCTGCATTTTATAGCCTGAAGGCCTAGCCTTCATCAGTGGATTGGAAACAGGATAGAGAGTGAAATGACAAACTAAGATAATAAAGCTCTTCCAAGAACCAGTGTTTGAAAAGTCTGAACCAGTGCTTCTGAGTGACGTGTGCATTCTCTACCTGGATAACGAATGTACCTCCACAAAGACAGCTACCTTTGGTCCAAGTCTCCCTTGTTCCTCTGACTGTCAATTTTGTCCAGGTTTGCTAAATATAACAACCTAGTTTCTCAGGGTCATAGTTCGTTCTAAACATCTCGGGAAGCTGTACCTATATTATAGGCATGTATTTGCAGGCTTCTGTCTACCCTGCCTTCCCATACACCAAAACCACTGTCATGTGAGGAAAGTCCTGTTCACATCCCTACCCGTGTTCCAAACAACAGCAGAGACGGATACTAAGAAAGAGTGTGTTTGCCTTTCATGTTTAAGGCCCAACTAGGTTAAGATGTAATCCCACATCAAGCCAATAGCTTCAAGCAAGGCTATTTAGTAGTAAAAGAAAGAGAAAAGGAGAGATGGAAAAATGTCTGACTACCCTGAGGGTCAGTGAGGCTCTTACTCAGTTTGCACATCTGTCCATCTGCTCAGGGAGGAAGAGAGAACCTGAAAGGAGATATGAAGATATGTACTACAGCCAGGGCTTGCGGGATCTGTGGACCCTAGAAAGACAGGAATGAGCAGAAGAGGAACTTTGAATGGGTGCTTCATCACACCTAATAGTGAGGTCATGCATGTAATGTCCTGGACTCTAAAAATCCAGTTTGGAAGTTCCTTTTCCATTGAGGAAGAGAGGAGTATGGATACAGAGGTATCAGAAGAGCCAAAGATTTTTTTTCTGTCTCAACAGGTAAACCAGTGGGAGAAACAAGATGTAAGAACTATACTGAGTTTTATCAGATGAGACTTGGTGACTAATAAATAGAGGGAGAGGCAACACCCTTAGAAATAGAAGGAATGAACCACCCAATGGCATATGGGTCTCTTGTTACACTATCAAACTTATTAAAGTTATGGCCATTTGAATCATCTCATAAATTAGTGGGAGTAATGTATTATTACTAACTAAAGAAGCCCATACTTGATTTCAATAAGAACAAGTAAATAATAAGAAATTGATAATTTATTGACTTAATGCTTACCATGTGCCAGGTAATGTGAGATACTCTTTGCATATATTATCTAATTAATTAAATTGAGGGTCACAGTAATTCTAGGCATTATATCTATTTTGTAGAAAAAGTATGTCAAGGATTAGAGACATTGAGAAACTGGGCTAAGAGCATCACATTTGTAGATGAAAACCTAAGCACCCATATATGCCCACGTCTGACTGACCACAAAGCCTGTTTGGGAGCCTGTGTTTCTAGGTTTTCTTTTAAGATCAACCAGAAATTAAGATTTTAATTTCTTGATATTTAAATATTGGTTCCATTTTATTCCAAGAACTGAGTATACCAAAACAAACATTTTTGTGGGCAGCATTCAGCTTACAAGCTGGCTGTTTGCAACTTCTGCTGAGCCTAATAGCTTACAGTTTACAGTAAGAGTATAAGCATATAACTTCAGTAAACAGGTTAAGAATATAGAGATAGAGCCTAGTTTCATGTTTTATGTCATCCCATATGGCTTTCTTTCGTAGTTCATTATAATCATTTATTGTATGTGACTGACACTATGCTGGAAACTGAGGATACAATGATAAATAAAATACAAGATCTCTTTCCTCATGAGAAAGAAAAATAGGAGACAAATAAAAATGAATGCAGTATGGATTCTATAATAAAGGAAGGACAAAGTTCCAAGGGAGGGCAAACTAGCAACCAAGTCTTGAAGAGTTATGCTTATTGGACTAATTGATATCTAATTTGAGATACAAAAGAGTTCAATTCATACAGACTTGTCAAGACGTGAGAGACCATTGTCCCTTCTGGAGTCTGGAGGTTGTAAACAATTTGGTTTGATAGAATAAAAGGTTAAATGACAAAAGCCATTGTTAGAGAGGTAGGAAGGGGCTTTGGAAACCATACTGACTCCATACTGAGTATGGACTATATCCTGAAGACAGTAAGAAGCAATGTTTTTGAGGGGAATACTAGAATTAAATTTGCATACTAGAATTTAGCCACAATGTGGGGAAATGGGTTGGAAAGGTCAAGGTTGAAGATAGGGAGAACAAATAAAATGCCATCCCTGGTACCAAAGCAGAAGATGATATGTTTTCATTAATGATGAACCTAAATGGACAGGGAAGAAATGTTTTTAGGAAGTAGATTCAACAGTTTCCCTTGGCAGAAAGAGCTAAGGAAGATTTCTACCTTAAAATGTCAAGTGATTTGTAGAGACAGGTACAGTAGAAGGAAATACTGAGGGAGGGTCAGGTACATCAAGTCTTGCAATTTTCTTCAAAACTTCTCAGTAGTCTGGAGACAGAGAAGCCAACCAGCTAGATGGATTTGGAATTGGGGTTTCATTATACAGGTGATTGATTTAAATGGAATTACATGAAATCTAAGAGAAGATGCATAGGAAACAAACATGGGGACCACTGGGCACTGCACATCAGATTTCCGGTTCCAGTTCTGCCTGTGAGGAGTTTGGAGGTGGATGCCATCCTTCCTGTTGAGCACACAACAAGAGAAAATGCTGAACAAACTGAAACTCACAACTCTCTGTAGGTCCATCAGAGAAGTGGGGTCACAGAGCAAATCTCTGTCCCCCAAAAGGCGAGACAAGCATATATAGTGAATCATAACTCACTAGAGCAGGAACTCCAGAGCAACAGCCTCCACGAGAACCTGTGCTGGGTACGGAAACCTGAACTGCAATGAGGGAATTGCTAGAGGCTCATTGTGGATAATTTTGAGAGTTTAGAACTCCAGGAGGACCCAGTCATAGGGGGACCCCCACATTCTAGTGAGTTTTACCTCCAAGCATCCTACCAGGTTCTCACAGTGAGAATCTGATAAAAACCCCTTTGGGCTTTGGCAAAGGTAGGGGCAGAGCAGGTGTAGGGGATAGAGTAGCCATTTCAAAATATGCCAGAGTCATTTGTTTGTTTTTAGTTTCAGGTATACAAAACTACATAATAATTAGACATTTATATTCCTCACAAAGTGATAACTCCCCCAACCTGTTACCCCTCTGACATTATATATAGCTGTTACAATACTATTGATGACAGATGCCTGGCCAGTGGGCTATATACCTGAAGCTGAAGTAGAATAATATTGAATATCAGCTATAATTAAATATATATATCATCGCAGGATGTAAAGTACAGCATAGAGAATATAGTCCGAGTTTGCTATTCTTAACAAGGCCTGCCCTCCAGGGAAGCTCTTTTACTAGCGCCTAACTCACTAAGGTTTCACTGGAGTCTAGTAGACCGGGGCGGGGGAGGGAAGCAAATACCTAGCTTTAGCTCCTCTAGCCGTTTTGTCTCACCTACGTGAAAAATCAAAACTGAGAAGTGCACTGAGACCTAAGCATAAGATGGTAGAGACTGCATGTCTAGCGCAGGTTGAAGGTCCAGAGACATGGAAGAACTCAGTGAGAAAGCTGAACTCTTTTAAGGTTGTGGTCAAAGAGGACAATTGCATTTAAGATTTCAGAGCCCAAGCAATAGTGTGGGTGCTGCATTATTCAGACTGTAGACTCTGTCTAAAATCGTCTACAAAAAAGTCCATAAAAGACAAAGCAAATTTAGAAAAGGAATGGAAGAGTTGACCTGCAAAGAGTGCGAGGGACTTAGAATGGTTTGCTGGACAGATAAAATACACAAGCATCGCAAGGTAACACTGCAAAATAATGAAGCTCACCCATGCCTATTAGCCTCTCATGGTAGACATTCAGAAACCTTACACTATTATCACATTCATAAAGGTCATACCGTATATTCAGATATCAACATAGCAAAAATCAGAACAACATTGTTCTATACGAAGTCCAGGTTTATGAGAAATCTCCAAGCTTTTATTGGGAACAAAATTAATCAGGTGATACTGTTTGGGTTTGTCTCAGTGTGCAGTGTTATTTTGTCTGCCGTTGCTGTGCTTTAACCCCTGACTGTGGTATGTGAAATACTTAGCTATGTTGGAAACAGGGCAAAATGGCATGGTTTTGTTGTTTTTGTTTTTTGTTTGTTTGTTTCTTTTTGTTTGTTTTTTTTTTAATTCTGAAAGCCTTACTTCTAATACAAATCTGACTTGAAAGCATGATGATCATAAATCCTTACCCCATTCTTCCTGATCTGAATGAGCTCGTAGTGATCGGCACACGACCTTGTCTCCTTCAAGGAAACAGTGAGAAGCGATTGAACGTGTCAATGGTTCTCTCCTTCTGTATCGTAATGATTTGGAAATAGGCATTCCTGGTTTTGGTCTGGGAAATAGTCTCCTAAAATAAATGAGCCTATTCTAATACTCTGAATATAACTTACGCTCTTTTGTAGTGATACCCTGATGCACTTTTTGCTGTAGAAAATAACAAACAAAGCCAGACTCCCAAACAAACACAAAAGAAAAATCCCCACAGATTTATAGTTTTCTAGTATATTTCATATTAGCTCATTTGAAAGAAGACCATGCCGTGCTGTGGAACACGGGGCATGAGTTTTGTGACAGTTATCTGCTACTTCTAAGTCGGCTTTTCCTGTTGCCAACTAATGGCCTTATAATCAAGGTAGAGCTTAAAAATAGGCACACACATGTGTACACACACACACACACACACACACACACACACACACACACCCCTACCTTATGGAGAGCCTGAAACAAAATGATGTGCACTCAGTAAATATTAGCTATTACAATATCTGCAGTCTCCTATGATGTGGAAAAACAGGATGCTTAGTATATACTCACCTATGATGATGTATAAGAGATTTTATGCAATCTCAGCTAAACTCAATTTATATTCATTATATAATTAAAACCTAAATGATATTATAAATGAGAGCTAAGGATCAAATATGACACAAATTGTGAGAGCTGGCAATGGAGGAGATTTAATCATTGACAGTGATAAAAAAGAGAAAGAAAAGTTAACAATAAAAAACAAGAAGTGACTGTTTCATATCTTCCGTCAAAGCTGGCAGTAACACAGAGAGGAAAATGTAACAGAGACAGCGGGAAATAAGCAAGTGCAGAAGAGAGGGAAGGGTGCAGGTGGAGAGTTTCACTTGTAGGTTATTAATGTAGATTGGGAGGACTGTGAAGGAAGAAATTAGATTTTCTAGGTAGGACCTAAAAAAAAAAAAGAAATAAAGACAGGAAAATTAGAAAGAGATTCCTGAACAGATCCGATGATGTGAGAAGGAGCGATGAAGAAACTTATTAAAAGAAGGTTGAAGGATCAGTTGAAGGATCTCTCTCTCTCTCTCTCTCTCTCTATATATATATATATATATATATGTATATATATACATGTACATGTATATATGTATATATGTATATATGTGTATATACATGCATATATATACATATATACATGCATATATATACATATATACATATGTATATATGTGTATATATATATGTATATATGTATGTATATATGTATGTGTATGTGTGTGTGTGTATGTGTATATATATATATATATATTCCAGACCTGAAAGATCAGAAAGGGGATATGCAAGTTAGCAAAGCATCCCCTTCTCTTATATTTTGTCCTATCTGTAAATGTTTATGATGAGCTTACCATGATTACCTTTCACTAATGAGCTTATGTGATTCTTTCTGCATGGAATGTGATTTCTCTGTCCTACCATAATAACCAGTGATTATATCAAAACTTAGTTTCCTCATGTCAACTTCTTTCGAATTTATTCCCCTCCGTATACTGTCATTGTACTGGTTGTTTCTTTAGTGAAAATTGCCATCCACCTTCTATTATAAATATTTCATTCACATATACTTCAAATATTACTGAGTACCCAAAAAGAGCCTGGTATTTTGTTGAGTTCTGGGGGGTGCAAAAATGTCCCCAAGGATTTTATAATCCAATGGTAGCATATTGGAGATATTGGCAAATAAATATGACAAATGATTGAATGTATCATGGTCATCTGTTGAATAAAATGGCATGAAGGAGAGAATGACAAATTCTACCTGAAGAGTGTCAAGAAAAGGCACCAAAAGGAATGTGATATTCCTATGTCACTGAGAAATAGAGCTTTAACTAGTGGAGTGAGCGAAGCACAAAACCATAGCAGAGAAGCTGTCTTGAGCAGAAGTTAGTAGGTCTGCTGAGTGTATGCCTGTCTTTGTTTTTTATAAAACACTTTGAAGATTGTTTCAGGGAAAGACATACAACACCGAGACACACAGACCCAGACACACACACACACACACACACACATGCACCTTGTAGCAATGCTTTCAGCTAACTCCCCTACCTTAATCCCAACCCTTAGTTCAATGTATTGCACATAGTAGGATCATAATCACTATTTGTTGTAAGAATGCACAAATGACGATACAACTTTACCAGCTGCTGCATATTGTAAAAATAAGAAATGAGCTTTCTTCTAAGTGAACAATAACTGCCAAATTCTCTTCTTGCTGTGTGTTTGTTAAGCTGCAATAATAAGAAGGAACTCCTGCCAGCACCAGAATATCACATAAATCAATGCTCAAAAGCAATATTATTGTACACCATCTTGCTTTTTGACTTTTATTTCAGGGCTCCTGAAGTCTGGTTACAAATAGATCATTTATATTCCCACATTTATTTTTTTATGGTTTTCATAGTGAAAGCTAGATTCCTACCATTGCTATATATGTACTCAGTTTTTATAAGCAAGGCTATATAGAAGTGAGTTGTTCCAAGTTGTAATGCAAATTGCTTAGTGTACTAAAAACGCATTGCTTTCCCCCACGTACATGTTTTATTTGCATTTTAAGACTCTAGTAAAAGTCTATTAACCATCATTCTCTTATTTTAGTAATTTTCTCATCTTGGAGTTTTGAGGGCACAAAATAGAAATACTTATATTTTAATATTATTATTCATAACTTTTATGAAAGAAAAAAACATCTAATAAACAGTATTGTTCCAAGAGTAACAGAAAGACAAAAAGGAGGGGTGTGGGGAAGCAGGAAAAATCCAGAATCCCACTCCTCTAATAAACCAACTGTTTTCATTTACAATGGTTATTTTTAGACTCCAAAATGCATTCACTGGTAAAGAACAACTGTGGAATTAATTTTATGTGAGCATAACAGTCAGTTTTATCTTTGCTATAATAAAACTATCTTCTTGGGAATGAGAGAGTGGAGTTCAGAGTGTTCCCAAGGTTCGGCTGCTGTGAATTTCCTCCCTTCCAACTCTGAGGCTGCTCTCAGAGGCCTAGTCTAGAGGACAATATTGTGAATGATTGCACTAGTCAACAACCACAGCAACACGTTACCTTTTGAGAGTTGCCAAGTATTATAGGAGCAAGTTTTATTAAAGATGAAGAGAGAAGGATGACTCTTTCAAGGGAGAGGTACTGCAGTGTCACTGCCTGGAGCTAGACCCCACCACCTACATATTGTGAGGCTTGGGCGACTTACTTAACTGCTAATCCTTATTTTTTTCTGTCGGTAAAATATATACAATTATAGCACAGGGTGGATTAGTAGTGGGTGATTTAACATGTGTAAAGTGTTAGGCACATATTAAACAATAAATGTTAGCTCCGTTTTGTTTGCTTGTTTGTTTTTTCCCTAAATCTAAACCCACCCACTCTCTCCTACCTAACATCAATTGTGCTAACTTATGTGTGAAGAGAAATGTTAAGCTAGCATGGAATGTTACACAAATATACAAAATACGTAATCTGGGGAAGTTGGCCACTTCCTCAGGTAAGAGTGAATTCCTCAGGTTTGCAGCCTGATTCCACATAGCCACGAACAGCTCCATTTGATCTGAGCTATGCTGGAGTCTGGTTGAACTTATTTCTGTATACACGTCTCAAGAGATAACATCAAAGCGCGTTTGTCAGGGAAGTGGCTTAGCAAAATAAGCACTTGGGTTCACATCCCAGCCCTGCATCTTACTAGCTCCATGACTGAAGTATCATTGTCCCTTTCTGAACCTTATTTTAATAAAATAATATTAGTTAGATAACCCATCAGGTGCCTGGAAGCTATACATTTTCAATGGATTATCCCATGCTGATAATTCCAGAAACATGAACTGAGTCAGAAGAAACCAAACGGGAGCCAAATAGAAATGCTGCTATGTTTCTCTGGCTCCATTATAGTCATCACCATTTAGCAGGTAAGTATTAAAGTGATAAGATTTTCATAAATAATATTTTCTGATTCTGAATTTTCCTTATTTTTATATTAATTCATTCATTCATTCAGTAAGAATTTACTAAATCTTTTCCATTAAATAAAAGAGTACCCTGGATTCTGGAAACACAGACATAAGGTTAAGATTCCTGGCCTTTAGAATATGGGTGTACTAATAGGGAACATACATATGTACACAAATAACTGCAATATGGTATATTGACAGCTATGTATGTGTACAAAAGAAAAGGTCATGAACACACAGAAGTGAAGTTTTCAATACAATGGTGAAGCAGAAACAGAATGGGCTTTGAAGTCAGCCAGAATTTCAATTCAGTCATTTACAAAGAACGTGACTTTGGGCAATCTGCTTAACCCCTCTGAGACTCAGTTTTGTTATCTGGAACTGGGCGGTGATATTACCTGATTCACAGTGTCATTGTGACTAAATATCTAACCTGTGCATCTACTGTTAGCCAGCGCTCAACAGGAGCCCACTAACTATCCTTTAGCTTCCTTTGCTGTCCTGTCAGGGCAGGGGCCATTTGATCTGGGGTTTTAGAAGTAAGATCAGGAGTTTACTTGGTAGATACAGTGGAATGCTCCTGCTGAAAGGGTGGGATATATGTTGAATAATATTTATAAAGATATATTTTTCACCCTAGATAGTGGTTCCCTATTCCTGTAGGAGAACATACGAGGGTAGAGTATGGTAGAAGAGGTTGTAAGGAGCATTTGCTCTCAGATAAGAAAGGTTTTGCCTATCATGCTGCCTTGTACACGGGCACCGAAAGATGATTAGTATTCCTCTTACATGCATGTTTCTAAGATTATTTTGGTATAAACATGGTGACTGGGTTAGTGGCTGGGATGGGGGGAGGGTCGTGGAAGCTCTTTATAGTAGTGTTGGGGCAAAACAGAAGTAATATAGACAAAGTAGAGAAAGGTAAACATTTATGAGGTAATATCTTCAGAAGGACTGAGTTTGTGGTATGAGTGTAGGACTGGAATTCAGAGGCCTATTGTAGAATTTAGCAGTAATTCAGGGATGTATTTTCATTGTAGCAAAAATTCACAGATCTGTGGCATTATTTACATTTTAAAATAGTGTTTTGGGATAAAAGCGAGGAAGTCAAACAATATGCTTAAAAGTGGGAGACTTGATTTAGTGAGTAAGATTCAAAGAGTATCAAATTAGCATTTTCAGTGATGAACTATTGCTTAATCATTTACAAATGCATTTTTTAAAAGGTAGCACTAAACGTGAAAAAAAATCAATTTTTATGACAGTTTCTCTCCCTTTTTGAACAGATGTTTTTTTTTAGGAACATGTTTTGGAAAATGAGTTTTGAAGAACAATTGTTCCTTGGGTTGAAATGAGTATTTTTAATAGAATACACAAAATTATTCCTTGGTCAAAGAGTTTGGTGATCACTAGATCTCTTTTATACAATCTACTGTGAACTTTAAGTACAGTGCTCTGCATTCAGAATCATCAAATGGATAGTAGAGATGAAGTTTGTTCAACTTATCTCACCTACCCCAGCATTGTAGGTCTAATATTTAAACTACAGACTTTAGGAAATGCTATATTGTTGAGGTGTTTTTTTTGTTTGTTTGTTTTGTTGTTGTTGTTGTTGCAAATGATAAAAATTAATAGGTAAATAAAGATGTATGATGAAAAGTATTTTATTCCCAGCCCTAGACTCAAAGGCAGTCTCTTTTAATTGTTTCTTGTTTTGTTAATTCTTCTGGTGGCTTTTTCTGTAACTGTAGATAATATATTTTATTAGCTTAATTTATCAACCTTAAAGAGACTCTATTGACTCAACAATATGAAGATAAGTATTCAGCTTACATGCCTGATTGCTGTCCTACTATTTTATCCCTTCTATTGATTACCATTGAAATCAAATATAATAATTTTATATCTTTATCTTATCCCATCAACTTTTGATATTATCTCTTAATACTGTTTTTCCTTCTGCTTTCTGAGACTCATCATCTAACAGCTCTATTTTTATTTTTTCATGATCAAAATTGTTAATATTTGTCTCTTATAACCACACTCAAATCTTTGTGGCTTTGTGCATAGTTTGAATCTCAAAGCTGGAAACCAATCAAGAACATGTACATTAGCATGCCTAAATAGATGTTGTTCAGTGTTGTACCAAAAGTGAATTACCTTCTCTCTGACTCCAATGTCAAAACACTATGGGCCACTTAAAGGAAAGTGTTTCTAGTAGAATACTCAATTATTTTTTTTTTTGTGTGTGTGTGTGAGTGCACGCTATTATTTGCCTAAATCCATCAATATTTTAAGTTACTTTATATTTGGGCCATTACCTTCTTTTTGTTTGTTTGTTTGTTTTTTTCCCAGAGTGTCTTAATTGCTTTTATTTATTCATTTTTTTCTTGCATCATTTATTTTTTTAAAAATCCTAATTCCCCCCGCCCCTCCCCCAAGTCTCAGTCACAATTTTGACTCTGTCAAGTGACTCACCCTTACCTTCCCACCTCCATTTACTCCAGGGCTCTCTACTGAAACATTTTATACTCCTGTAACAATCTAGACTTGTGCTTTTTACAGTTGCTCCCCAGCTTTAATTCCAGGATTTACCTTCACTACTCCACTAAGCCAAATTCACTTTTTATCACATTCCATGTTTTATTTATTCTTTCTTGTTACAATGTAGTTAGTTAACAGAGTATATCCTAAAATAACTTCTGAATAACTTTATGATTGTGTGGAACATAAACTTTCTGAATATTTTTTGTTTAAAACCTTGATTTCTCATAAACTTCACTGATACTTTAGCCATGTTTCAAACACTAGGTAAATAATTTTCTCTAATATTAAAGGTATTGCCCCCATTGTTTTCTGGCATGTAATGCCACTAATTAGAAGCTGGTACCAGGCTCATTCACATAAAACGTGATCTTTATATGTCACTTTCTTTCCTTTTTCCGAAACTGTTTAGTATCTGTGTTTTAAATTCACAAGATGCAATTAGTGTTATTATTTTCTCATTATTTTTATTATCCATACATATGATATTCAGTGTTCCTGTCAGTCTGATAACCTATATCTTTTTTCAGCCATAGGAAGTATTATTTTTTAATTTGTTTGAAGATTTTTCCTCTATTTTCACTCTTCTTTCAAGAAACCCCACTGGTAGGTAGCATGTTAGATTTCTTGACTTGAACCTCATGGTCTCTTACCTTTCCTCTTATTTTCTTTTACATATATATTTGTTTCTTATATATATTTGTACCATATGTATGTATATATGTATCAGATAGATAGATAGATAGATAGATAGATAGATAGATAGATAGATAGATAGATAGATAGATAGATAGATATAAAACCTCAATTATTCTCACAGCATGCCTGTGAGGTATAGAGGGGCAGGGACTGTCTCTGTTTTACAGAGCAGGAAGTTAAGGCACACTGAGGTTGAATGACTTGCCCGCGGACACAGACAGGTGGCCAAGCTGGCATGGGGCCCCAGAGCAGGCCTTCAGTTCATCCGGGAAGCTCCTTCAGCAAGTGCCGGACAGGAGCATGGCTCCAATGCTGTAGTCTCCACAGTGCAGAGAGCAGCCCTCAAGCACTGAGCTGGCTGCAGTCTAGGCCTCACCCTCGCCCTGTGCTCCCACCCTTCCCTGTAGGTCTGGGCCATTGCAGCTCAGGGCTTAAGACACCATGGGAGTAGGGCTGGAGGGCAGGGGAGAGAACAGGATGGTCAGGGTGAAAAAAGCACACAAAACAAAACAAAACAAAAACACACACACACACAAAAAAAAACTTTCCACCTATTTTATTGCTATTATTGTATATTCTAAGAGGTTTCCTCTTTATATTTCAGACACTGTTTTAAATGTCTGTAATCATATCTTTAATTGCTAGAGTGATTTCTTATACTTTGCTATTTTTCCCATCACATCAGTCCTTACTTTATGTGTAAAATATATTCTCAAACCCCTCTAGATATATTAATTAGAAAGCTCTGATAAGTTTTTTGTTTGTTTGTTTGTTTTATGTTTCTTATATTTTATTTTCCTCAGGGTAAATATTTCTGTTTTGGATTTTTCTGTTCATTTTCTATGGTATGAAATCTTCTCATAAACATAGTGATCAATGATACTTCATTCACATTTCATTGTGTGACTTTCCATTGCTCTTAGATGGTTAAAGCTTGTACAGCCAAATTGACCATCTAAAATTGAGTTTCTCCATGATTTCCAAAGATGCGTTTTTCAAAGGAATAGTTCAGTGTTCAGAGAAACAGAAGAAGGCTGGTCGACTAGAAATCCTGAAAGAAAAAAATCATAGGATTATTCCTGGTTTTCCTGCTTTAGGACTTGGTCTTTTAAAAGTATACTGCCATAGCCTACATACTCGGAAGTGTTCTGTAGGCTTGTCACTCTGCTGAGTGATCCAGAGAAGCAATATTAACTAGAAGCTAAAGCTAGTTGAAAACATTGATGAAAAACAATTTTAAATGACTAATTTCATAAACCTTGTGCATCTACATTGGTACAGGAAGCAACTGGAGTCAGTAATATAGTTATGAATAAGCACATTGAAGAAGTTGGAATTACAGTGTCTCCCATTTATATCCATAATATTTTACAAATATTGTTATAATTGCCCTCATACTTCTGTATTGTACTTATTGATTTAGTTATTTATATCTCCTTTTCCTAAACTATCATTATGTTGATTCACTGAATCATATTGTTGAATCACTAGTGTTTATCACACTTCTGAGCAAGTGGCAGATTTCAGTGTTTGTTGACAGAATGAATGAGCTAATGACTGAAGATTCTTGAGTTTCCCATTTAATTGATCCTTATTCTTAGAGCATTTCACCTATCAGTTTCCTCATCTTAATATAAAGATAATATGTATCCACTTTTATTTCTTTTCAAAGCTTCATAAAACCCCAATACTATGAGACATAGTAGTGCATTGTAAAAATCTGTCTTGCCACATAGTGACTATTATTAATATCATTATCATCAGTATAATCTCATCACCACCACCACCATCATCATCATCATTTTTATCATTCTAAATCAAGAACGGGTCCGTTTCTATTTAGTCAAATCTACCTATTTGAAAATAATATCTAAGTTTACCTGATTGATGCAGGGTTTTAATTTTCTAACTTTCACACTTATTTTACAGAAAATGCTTGGTAGGGTTTCTGAAGAATTATAAATTTACTGAAATAAAATAATAGCCTTATGTCTTCACAGAAACTCTATATAGCTTTAATGCCAATATTATATTCAGAAGATTTTACAAATAGTAAGGATGATTTACACAGAAAATGTGTATAGGTTTTTAATACTTTTCCAAACACTTTCACACAAATTTATACATTTAATCATTATTATCACTCTGTGATATACTTAAGATATGTGCTATTATTCCATGTAAGTGATGAGGAAATTGAAAACATGAAAGGTTAAGTAATTTGTCCGAGGTCAAAGTTAATTAATAACAGAAGTGATAATGGATCTCAAATCTACAATCCCCTAATTTAGTATTATTTTATAATATGATATCAACATACGCATCCAAATTCTAACTTGACCACCATTTTGCTATTAAAATTTATAGTGATAAAATTTTATCTTTTTTTAATAACAGAAGACTCAGAGTGTATAGAAAATTAAGTGCACTTGGCATCTTTCATTGTATCCACCAGCTGTTCTTAGTTCTAATTTATAAAATGGTGTTAACTGGACCCCCAAATAATGAGAGTTTAATGACAAAACAGAATCACTAATTCTTTTTCCTTAGCCAATTTTTGCCTTGGTCAATGAACTCATTATTGAAGAGAACTTAGTTATATTTTTCCCTGTTCACTTTTAGACAATAATCAAAGAAGCAGGAAGAAACATGAGAGTGTCTAGGGACAGTTACTGCAACTATTAGCTTGTAACTTGAAAGACATTTTAAAAAAGCAAAGTGGTAGGAAATGGGTGTTACTTTCCACAGACAGAGCATCCCCTGACTCATGGCCAAAGAGCAAAGTCATGTATGAGGAATCATTGTCTTCAGCAAGATCGTTAAAGAAAATAAATGCTTCCAGACCAGATGGAAATGTTAGAGAGTCGGACCTAAATTAGGGAAACCATCAGCCACATGTGAATCCAAAACTATATTCATAAGCCTGATCTGATGAACTATTTTGAAAATTGCCTCTGCAGTGAAATTTAGAGCACATAAGAAAGAAGGATGGCTTTCATAGGGTACTGAGAGTGTGGCTCTAGGGGTGGAAATTTGAGACTTGTATTAGACCACCCAATTCAATCAGAGCTTCCTTTGTTTAAAGAGTAATAATTACCTTTGTTGAAGGACTTTTATGTTCTAGGAAGGGCTGGATGCTTTGTATACATTATTTCAAATCCTGCCAAGAATTTTAGAAGATGAGATGAGGAAGGTCTGAATCCTATGACTAATAATAATGATGTTGATAATAAAAACAGTTACTTGTTGAAAACTTATTCAGTAGTAACCATAATTTTTTTTTTTTTTTTTTTTTTTTTTTTTTAACTCTCAAAACAACCTTCTGCTGCAGGTGCTATTTTTTTATCCCCATTTCAGATGAGGAAACCGAAGCCAAAGACATTAAGTAACTAGCCTCAGTTTATACTTGCCAAGGAGCTTGAATACAAACCCAGGTAATCTAGTTCCAGAACTTACGTTACTAATCACAATGGTAGACTGACAGGAACTAAGAAGTATGGACCATTTTATTCACCACATAGTAAAAACTTTATAATTACTTGTACTGGTAAACTAAATAAAGAAACCGAGGTTCAATGAGAGAGAGAGAAAGACAGAGAGAGAGAGAGAGAGAGAGAGAGAGAGAGAGAGAGACCAAAAGTCACTCTATCTCTCTGACTATAAGCTGGTATCATATTCTCCCCAACAAGTATATCACAAAGCCATATGTAAGTCTGGCCTTACTTATCAGCGCACGAACATTCTGAATGGTGGTATTAAGGATGGTCTGTATGGCATGAAGGGTAATAGAGGACTATGGAGGAAAGGATCCAAAGAAGCCTTTCCTTAGGTGTTATGCTTACAGGTATGACTAGGTGAGCTCTGGAAGGCAAGTTACGTCTTCAAAGCTGAAAAACATACATGCATACTCCTCTCTGCATTTATATTTTCCTTTGTTATTCCGAAGTCTTTGCAAATCAAATATTTTGCATTTTATTTAGAAGGAACTTCAAATTTATAGAAACATTTAAAGAATAATACAAGGAACATCCAATACCCTTTATCTAGAGTAACCTATTAACATTTTACTCCGTTTGCTTTATCATTTCTCTCTCTCTCTCTCTCTCTCTCTCACACACACACACACACACACACACACACACACACCTATCTATCATCTATCTATCCAACCATCCATCCATCCATCCATCCATCTTCTATCTAACTACTCACCTACTTATCTATCCATCTATTTAGCTATATGTTTTTTGTTTGGTTTTGGTTTCTGAATTATTTGAGAGTAAACTGCATATATCCTGTCCCTTTACTTCAAAATGCTTTAGTGTACATTTCCTAAGAACTAGGATTATCTCTTACGAGGCCTGGCAATTAAGTTTGTGAACTCATCCTAGAAAAAGTGCTACATACCTCATTGCTGAATATCACTATGGTAACCTTCGAAGTACTCCCCTTGGGATGCTATGCGCTGATGCCAGTGCCCAGTCCACCCTTCAAGGCGATTTTGGAACTCTTTTTCTGGAATGGCCATCAGAGCTGTCGTCCTATTTCCCTTGATGTCCTGAATGTCATCCAAATGTCTTCCTTTCAATATTTCCTTCATCTTTGGATAAAGAAAGAAGTCATTGGCGGCCAGATCAGGTGAGTAGGGAGGGTGTTCCAAGACAATTATTTGTTCACTAGCTAAAAACTCCCTCACATACAGTGCCGTGTGAGCTGGTGCATTGTTGTGATGCAACAGCCATGAATTGTTGGCAAAAAGTTCAGGTCGTCTATCTTCTTCATGCAGCCTTTTCAGCACTTCCAAATAGTAAACTTGGTTAACTGTTTGTCCAGTTGGTACAAATTCATAATGAATAATCCCTCTGATATCAAAAAAGGTTAGCAACATTGTTGCAACAAGTTCACGAACTTAATTGTCCAACCTCTTCTGTAACCCAACACTGTTATCAATTACATTAAATACCATACAGCACTTTAGCATCCATATTTCAATGTTGTCAATTAACATAGTAATGTCCTTATGACATTTTGTTTTCATCTAGTACAGGATCAAGTTGAAGATTAGTATTGTATTTAAGCTTCTTGAGTCTTTAATCTGGAACATTTCCATAGCGTTTTTTTTTCCTTTTAGTCTTTTATGAAATGGAATATTCATCATATATTTTTCCTGATGTTTCTTCATGATTAGATTCAGGTTATACATTCCCGGCTGTAATACTATATACGTAATATTGTGAACCACTCAAGGTATTGCACCTGGACATGTATTTATCTTTCACATTGATTAATCCATCAAGACATTGTTTGATCTCTCCATTGGTTCCTATTTTTCCCCTTTACCACCAATAAGCAACCAGTAGGGAAACATGTTAAAATCCTGGTGTAAATAGTCTGCTTCTATCCAAATTTCCCACTATTTAACTTTAATGAATGATTCTTATCTGGTCCAGTAGTTACTTTGGTTGCTATAAAGTAATGATTTTCCCTCTCCAACCATGGAGTTTGAGATCTCCATACCATGCGCAGCACAGGGCCAGCTGTGTTAGGTTCTCCAAGAAGCAGGTATTACAACAGGATTAAATATACAAAGATTGTATTAGGGGGGGACACTGTATGATTGGGGAAAGGGAGAAAGCTGGAAGAATCTGGAAGCTCCATCAACTGAGATACAAGTTTTAGCCTGAGTAAAGCAGAAAAGGAGTGAAGGTTGGGTGAAAGTGGCTTAGACCGCAGTACAGGCGAAAGTAGGTTCAGCAAATCCACTGGGGAGTCCTTGCACCAAAGGCAGCCATTGGACATGACTCATGTTGCCCAGACTGGATCTGCTTTAGTAGCCCCTCTGTGTAGTCATGGGTTGGGAAGAATATGTGGGCTGAGGCAATTACACTCTCCGCTCCCTGTAGTAGCAAGTCTTCTGGGCACATGTCACTACTGCTTCAGCAGCACTTGGCTTTTCTGAATGTCATGTTCCACTATCATACAAGTTTAACCACACTGCCCTTCCTTCCTCATAGATGTGTTTGAGAAATACAGTCATGTAGATGAAAGCACTTTGTAAAGGTAAAAGCTCTATAACAATCTGGCATGATTTTTGTCCCTTGAATTATTGTTATTACAAGTGTCGTACACACTCAGTTGATGTAAGGACTGAGAATAAAGCAGTCCCCACAGCACAGAATCAACATGTGGCTGTTTGTTTGCACATAAGGTTAACATGAAGACTTTTTATTAAACTTATCGCTGACTCCTTTCTCCCTATTTTTTCAAGGTGGTTTGTCCTAGAATATAAGTCTTGAGGCAGAGAATGCTTCATCACAGTGCAAGAATGGAAAGGTAGAATTAATTATGCTTAGGAGGGGCCTGTAGATAAATACTACTATGTCTCCATAACTGTCTTGTTGTGTAATTTAAAACATTTCAAAGCAAACTAGTTAAGAATCTTTATGCGCCTCACATGAAAGTAGTTTTATTTGTTTGTTCTTGTTGAGATGAAATAGGTGATGGAATACCATCTTGTAAGTGCTGTGGTAAAATGAGAGAAAGCACAGACTGGGGCTTACAACTCACAGATCCTGGATAAGTGATATAACCTATCTAAAATTTCATTTTCTCATATCTAAAATGAAAGGAATAGCATGTACACTCCATGATTGATGTAAGCAGTAGGTATAACATACATAAAGTGTCTAACTCATTCCTGGGCGAATATTAGATACAATAAATGGTAGTCATTACTATTTAGTCAAGAAACGTCTGTTAAGCACCTACTGTGGATTAGTTACTGTGCTAGATGTTAAGCTACACAATAGTAAACAGAGGGATAGATAACCTCTGCATTCCGGAAGCTTACAATCTAAAGGGGAATATAGAAAAATAAAGAGGCAAGTCGTACATTGTGAAAGAGCCTTAGGATAAAAAACAAACTACTATGGTTGTAAAGGGAATGTAAAGAAGGATTATTGAATCCAGAATTGGTAAGTCATGGAAGTCCTACTAAGGAAAAGATGTTCCAGGGGGGACACAGCTAGTAGAATTTAATCAGCCGAAAGGGGAAAGTAAGAACAGAGGAAAATTCTCAGCAGAATAATCAGCATGTGGAAAAACCTGGAGGCAAGAACAGAATAGGATTTTCAGGAAACTGGACGGAAATCAGAGTGGCGATTGGAGGTGGTGCAGTGGTGGGGAAACAAAGTCTGTGAGGTGAGAAGGGCCTTGAAATCAGTGTTAAGGGATTTATATCCCTAACTCACACTCCGATCCTGACACTTAGCAGACACTGAAGATAGGGTGGGGTATTCTTTTTATCTTTTTTTGTTTTTGTTTTTGCTGCCCCACTACTTTTCTACCAAGATGTTCTTTGGAAAGAAAAGTGTGTGGTGTCACATGGAAGCATTCCTGGGTTCTGCCTGAAAGGTAATAACACATGAAATTCTCCAAAGTGACATAAATGTTACAAGATCTTTAAAGTTAGAATTATAATGTGAGACTAGTATTTACTTTCAACAAATTGAATTATTTTCTAAATTAGAGAGTTTTCTCACTGGGTGGGGGTGTCATTTTCATTTCCGTGTTAATTAAGAGAGTCTGTGAAAAGAGTCCAGGCTTTTTAGTTGAACCAAATGGAGCCTACATGATCAGAGATTGGAGCACACAGAAACACACACATGAACTCTTTCCAAAGCAATTGTTTGAAGTGGTCCAAAAAAATCCACAAGCAGCAAATTTGATCAAAGAAAAGTTAGGGATAATCCCCAAGTCAAACTGAATTTTCCATGGGTATTTGTGGCAATTTGACTGAAAAATTGTATACTGTCAAATCCCCATGGAGTATGTCCGAGGTTTGGAAAGACATGAATAATAATTGAGGAAGATGGAAATTTGTGAAGTCCAAAGATGTTTATTGACAGGGATTACTTCACTTTTCCTGAGCTAGAGAGATGAAAAGCTTTTCTCTGTTTTTCTTTAAATATTTGATCCACTCCAAAGAGGACAGCTGGATAATCCCCACAGACAAGAAGAATTACTGACTCACCAGAAATACATAGATGTGGGGACAGCAGTGCAGTTCCAATTGCTAGCTATATGAGGGTTGGTATATCTGGCCATCACTGGCCATTTTGAAAATACTCCAGTTGGTCTTTTATATTAATTCATTCCCCATGTTCAATCTTTCCTGATCAACATCTGTTCCAATGAAGTGACTGTATGAAGGACTAAGACTTGTGACATATGATGCTAAACATCAAATGAGAGTATTAAAGGCCAGTCAATTATCTATATGTTGAGTCATTCTTTTTAAGCATATGTTTGCAGTTAGCTAAACAGAGCCATATCTGACCATGGGTTACAGTGGGAGTGGCAGCTGTATCCATACAAGTGTTGTACAACAATGAAATAAAAGTACCAAATAGAAAGAAACGTGAGCATAGTCCAATATTAGGGCTACTCAGCAGAGTGAAAAAAGGTGGCTTACCACCAGACATCAGCCCTGATCGTGACTCATTCAAATATAGTTGTGCTTGGGAGGCAGCCACACAGACCTGAGATTGAACTTTAGCTTTGCCACTTTCTAGTTGCATAGCATTATGTAAGCATGTTACTTAATATTTCTAGGCTGTGGCAGCCTTCTAATTTCACATTTATTGGAGGTTTCAATAAAATGACATGTAATATTTTGCATATGTGACATCTTCATCACATGGTAATTATTATAATTAATTTTGACATGTTTTTTTATTAACATTTATTGGGGTTGCAATGGTTAGCAAAATTACATAGGTTTCAAGTGTACAATTCTGTAATACATCATCTATATATCACATTGGGTGTGTTGCTATTATTTTTAATAATACACATAATATTAGTAATAGTACAACATCATCATTGCTTGATATGTCTTTTTGTATAGCCAATAGTTCACCTTTAAGTCAGTTAATTTACCTAAAATTACCTAAATGCGTAACCCAAAGCGTGACATATGGATATGTAAATGACACATAGGATAGCATGGATAATGGAGTAATTAACTTTCCCTAGTGAGCGACTAAAACCTGAGCCAAACTACAGCAATCACATATATACTTAAAGTGTATATGAGTGGCCTTTTAATTGTACCTTAGATATAGTTTTAAAATAATATTTTATGTCATTTTAAATACAGTCAGTCAAACATGAAAAGTCTTAGAGTTATTAATTTACTTGTTATGTATCTTTACTAAATTTATTGGGGTGACATTGGTTAGTAAATTTATATAGGTTTCAAGTGTGCAATTCTATAATACATCATCTATATATTGCATTCTGTGTTGATCACCCAGAGTCAGTTCTCTTTCCATCACCATATATTTGACCCCTTTTATCTTCTTCTACCATCCCTGCTCCCCCCTTATCCTCTGGTAACCACTAACTTGTTGTCCATTTCTATGATTTTTTGTTTGTTTGTCATGTTTGTTTGTTGCTTTCAGTTTTATATGCCACATATGAGCAAAGACCTATGATTCTGGACTTTTTCTGATTTATTTCATTTAGTATAACGATCTCAAGATCCATCTACATTATCACAAATGGCAGTATTTCATCTTTTTTGATGGCCGAGTAATATTCCATTGTATATATGTAACACATCTCTTTTATCAAATGAATTTGGTTGTTTCCATGTCTTGGCCACTATGAATAATGCTACAGTGAACATAGGGGTACATATATCTTTATGGATAAATGTTTTCAGATTTTTTGGGTAGATACCCAGATAAAGGATTACTGAGTTGTATGGTAATTCTATTCATTTTTTGAAGGAACTTGCATACTGTTTTCCATAGCGGCTGTATCAGTTTACATTCCCACCAGCAGCGTATGAGGGTTCCTTTTTCTCCACATCCTTTCTAATACTTGTTATTATTTGTCTTGTTGATGATAGCCATTCTAACAGGTGTGAGGAGGTATCTCATTGTGGTTTTGATTTGCAATTCCTAATAGCTCATGAAGTTGAGCATTTTCTCATGTATTTGTTGGCCGTTTGTATGTCTTCTTGGGAGAAATGTCTGTTCAAATTCTCTGCCCATTTTTTAATTGGATTTTTTTTATTGTTGAGTTGTATGAGTTCTTCATATATTTTGGATATTATCCCCTTATCAAAGATATTGTTTACAAATATCTTCTCCCATTTGGATGGTTGCTTCTGTTTTGTTGATGGTTTCTTTTTTGTGTAGAAGCATTTTAGTTTGATGTAGTCCCTTTCAATTATTTTTGTTTTTACTTCCCTTACCTTTGAGGTCAAATTCATAAAATCCTGTCTAGACTCAAGGTCCGTAAGTTTAGTACCTATGCTTTATTCTATGTGGTTTATTGTTTCAGGTCTTATATTTAGGTCTTTGATCTATTTGGAGTTAATTTTGATGTATGGTGGCAGATAACACTCTAGTTTCATTCTTTTGCACATGGCTTTCCAGTTTTCTTAGCACCATTTATTGAAGAGGTTTTCTTTTCTCCATTTGTGTGTGTTTGGCTTCTTTGTCGAAAATCATCTGCCCAAATACACATATATGTGGGTTTATTTCTGGGTTCTCAATTCTATCCCATTGGTCTTTGTTTAAGTTTTTTGGCCGATACCATGTTGTTTTGATTATCATCACTTTGTAGTGTAAATTGAAGTCAGGGAGTGTGCTACCTCCTGAATTGTTCTTTCCTCTTAGGATTGCTGTGACTATTCAGGTCTTTTGTGATTCCATACAAATCTGATGATTTTTTGTTTTACTTATTTAAAAAGTACCATTGGGATTTTGATTGGGATTGCATTAAATCTGTAATCTGGCCATTTTAACTGTTGATTTTTTCAATCCATGAACACCAATATCTTCCCATTTCTTTGTGTCTTCCTCAATTAGTTATAATAATGTAGTATACTTTTCAGTGTAGAGGTCCTTCACATTCTTTGTTAAGTTTATTCCTAGGTATTTTATTCTTTTCGTTGCAGTTGTAAAAATAATTTTTTTCCATTTCTTTTTCTGAAATTTTATTGCTAGTATTAGGAATATAATGGATTTTTGTACATTGATTTTGTAGGCAGCAACTTTATTGTACTTGTTTATTGTTTCTAATAGCTTTTTGGTAGAGTCTTTAGGGTTTTTCTATATAAAGAATCATGTCATCTGCAAAAAGTAACAAATCAACTTCGTCATTCCCATTTGGATGCCTTTTATGTCTTTCTCTTGCCTGATTGCTCTGGCTAGAACTTCCAATACTGTGTTCAATAACAGTGGTGATAGAGGGCATTCCTGTTTATGATATTAGCTGAGGGTTTGTCATGTACAGCCTTTATTATGTTGAAGTAGTTTCCTTCTATACCTGTTTTGTTAACTGCTTTAATCATAAATCGATGTTGTATTTTTGTCAGCTGCTTTTTCTGCATCTATTGATATGATCATATATTTTTTATCCTTTATTTTGTTTATGTGGTGTATCCCATTGATCAATTTACATATGTTGAACCATCCTTGTGGTCCTGGGGTGAACGCCACCTGATCATGATGTATAATCTTTTAAACGTATTGTTGTATTTGATTTTCTTTAGAATTTTTGCATCTGTAGTTTTCTGTTTGTTTGCTTTTGTTTGTGTGTTTTTTCTTTTGTTATCCTTACCAGGTTTTGGTGTAAGGGTGATGCTGACCTTGTAAAATGAGTTAGGAAGTACTGCCTCTTCTCTAATTTTTGGAAGAGTTTGAGGGGGACATGTATTAAAATATCTTCGAACGTTTGGTAGAATTCATGGATGAAGCCATCTAGTCCTGGACTTTTGCTTTTTGGGAGGTTTTGGATGATTATTTTAATTCCCTTACTGTTGAGTGATCTATTTAGATGTTCCAGTTCTTCATGATTCAGTCTGGGTCTGTTTTATATATATAAAAACGTGTCCATTTCTTCAAGGTTATTAAATTTGGTGGCATATAGTCCTTCATAGAATTCTTGTATGATCTTTTATATTTCTGTGGTATCTGCCGTAACTGTTCCTCTTTCATATCTGATTTTGTTTATTTGGGTCTTTTCTCTTTTTTCCTTAGTTAGTCTAGCCAGAGGTTTGTCAATTTTATTAATCAATTCAAAGAACCAGCTCTTTGTTGCATTATTTTTTTTCTATTCTGTTTTTGTTCTCGATGTCATTCAAGTCTGCTCTAATTTTTATTATTTCCTTCTGCTGTCTTTGGGTTTCATTTGTTTGTTCTTGTTTTGTAGTTCTTTAAGATGTAATGTTAGGTATTTTATTTTATTTTTTTTCTTGTTTCATGGGATAGGCCTCTAATGATATACATTTACCTCTTAATACTGCTTTCACAGGGTCCCAATAATTTTGATACAATGTATTTTTATTCTCATTTTTCTCTATGTATCGTTTGATCTCTCCTCTTATATCTTTTTTGACCCAGTCATTCTTTAGTAGCATGTTGTTTAATCTTCCACGTATTTGTGTTTTTTTCTGCTTTCTTTTTGCTGTTGATCTCCGATTTCAAAGCACTGCGGTCAAATAATAGGCTTGGTATAATTTCAATCTTCTTAAATTTGTTGAGGCTGGTTTTGTGTCTCAACATATGATCTATTCTTGATTATGTTCCATGTGCACTAGAAAAGAATGTATAGTCTGCTGTTTTAGGATGAAAGGCTCTGTAAATGTCAGTTATGTCCATTAGGTCTAATGTGTCATTTAAGGCTGATATTTCCTTGTTGGTTTTCTTTTGGTCTATCCATAGCTGTCAATGTCAATTTTCTTATGGATGATCTGTCCATAGCTGTCAGTGCCGTATTTAGGTCCCCTACTATAATTGTGTTTTGTCAGTTTTTTCCTTCAGTTCTGTTAGTAGTTGCTTTATATATTTTGGTGCTTCCTGATTGGGTGTACATATACTGATAAATGTTATGTTTTGTTGTATTGTCCTCTTTATCATTACTAAATGTCCATCTTTGTCTCTTGTTTCTTTTGTTATCCTGAAGTGTGTTTCATCTGATGTAAGTATGGATATATCCACTTTTCTCTGGATTCCATTTGCTTGGAGCATTATTTTCCACACTTTTACTTTGAGTCTATATTTATCCTTGTAACTGAAAGGTGTCTCTTAGAGGCAGCATATGGTTGGATTTTGTGTTTTGACCCAATTTGCTACCCTGTGCCTTTTTATTGGTGAGTTCAGTTCATTTACATTTAGAGTCATTGTTTGCATATGAGGATGTCCTATTGCTATTTTATCTTCTTCTTTTTTTTTTCCCCCTGGTAGCTCAGTGTCTCCATTGTTTCTTTCTTTGCCTTTGTGTTTCTGTCTTTTATTCTAGTTTGGTGGTATTCTATGGTTGTTTTTTTTCTCTGTTTCCTCTTTTTTATGTTATGAGTGTGAGTTCTGGGTTATTATTATTGTTGTTATTATTATTATTATTATTATTATTATTGAGTGGTTACAATTAAGTTTATGTAGAAAAGAAAGTTTCATATATACAGTAGTACTTTTTCTTCAGCATGCATTGAATCTGCATTCCTTTTTGCAAATTCACACCTTTACCTCCTCCCCTTTTATGTTTTTATTGTCACAAATTAACCCTATTTATATTGTAAGTTCATTTGTGAGTTACAGTAACAAATTATCTTGTTTCCTTTTTCTTTTTTTGGTTTTTATTTTCTTTGCCCTTTAGGTTATGTTTAAGTGCATAGTGCCCAATTCTTTGTAGGGGTTGCCATTTCCTGCTTCTTCCTGTCTGTTAGTAATCTTACTCATAATTTTGTGTCTTTTTGTCTTTTTGCTTCAGATAGTATAACCTGATTCCATATTTCCTGTAATGTAGGCCTTATGGTGGAAAATTCCCTCAGCTTCTGTATATCTGGAAAGGTCTTTATTCCTCCTTCATATCTAAAGGATAACTGTGTTGGCTATATTATTTTTGACTGGTAATTTCACTCTGTCAATTGTTTGAATATTTGATTTCACTCCCTCCTGGCTTGCAGTTTTTGTTGAAAAAGCTGATGATAATCTAATGGGCTTTCCTTTGTAGGTTGCCGTCTTCTTTTCCTTGGCTGCCTTGAGAATATTTTCTTTGTCATTAATTTTTCACAGTTTCAATACAATGTGCCTTGTGCAAGGCCTGTTAGGATTGAGGTAATTAGGTGTTCTAGTTTCTTCTTGGATTTGAGGATCCAGTTCTTTCCATAATTTTGGTAAGTTGTTGTTGACTATTTGTTTGAATAGGCTCTCTGTGCCCTTCTACATCTCTTCTCCTCTGGCAAAACCATTATTATATTGCTTATTCTGTTGGAATCAGATAATTCTTGTAGAGTTATTTCATTTCTTTTAACTCTCAAGTCTCTCTCTTCTTCCATCTGCAGGATTTCCATATTTCTAGCTTCAATATCACTAATTCTTTTCTCCATTTGGTCAGCTCTATTACCTAAGCTTGCTATCTTATTCTTCATCACTGTTATTGAGTCCTTCAGCTCCAGAATTTCTGTTTGGTTCTTATTTTAAAATTTGAATCTCTTTGGTAAAGCATTCATTATGTTCATTGATTTTATTTCTCAGTTCATTAAACTTCCTATCTGAATTTTCTTGCATCTTGTTTAGTTTCTTCAGAACTGCAGTCTTGAATTATCTCTAATTTAAGTTATATAATTCCATGTCTTTAAGTTTATTTTCTAGAGATTTTTCATTTTCTTTTTGA
This sequence comes from Rhinolophus sinicus, assembly GCF_036562045.2. NCBI lineage: Eukaryota > Metazoa > Chordata > Mammalia > Chiroptera > Rhinolophidae > Rhinolophus > Rhinolophus sinicus. The sequence goes on from NC_133756.1 coordinate 113,713,857, forward strand.
GCTGCCTTGTTGTCTTGGTTATTCATGGTAATTAATGAATTATTTCTCTTCCTGGGCATTTATGGTAATGAATTCTGCAGCAGGTTGATATGAAGAGGTCTTTCTTATGTTTCTTAGTAGATAGTAATGGAGCGTTTTCTCTTACCCTGTGCTGGTTTCTTGAGATGGAAGATTTCCTGGGAAGGTGTGTGTCTCTTCTGTGACCACATTGACTCAGACTCAGGGCACCACCCCCATGGGAGGATGTGGTGGCAGTGGGGTTCTGAGTCCCTGGGATGCCGGTGGTGCCCCTGCAGACGGATGTGGAGCCATGCGCCTCAGCAACCCTGAGTGCCCACACTTGGATAAGCCATGAAAGATGGAGGTAGTGTGGGCTGGGAGAGGCTGCTGGTATGTTTTTGGCTTTGTTCTCCTCTGAGTAATGGGGGCTGCCAGACCACCGCTGCCTTGCCTCTGTATCTTCTTTTTAGTTCCTGGGATTAGCCGTAATTTATGTCTGCTGCTCAGAAACTAGGTCTGCAGTTCTCATGGCTATAGCCATTCCGCTCTTTAATCCAACACTGCTACAGTTTTGTTTTATTTTTTTCTGGGACTCATTGCTAACACTAGGAGTGAGCTCTTGGAGGGTGGGGGGAGGCAGTCAGGCTCCATGGCTTTGTGTTCTGCCTGACAGTGAGTGCTGTTAGACCATAGTGGTAGTTCTTTTGTATTCAGTCTTTGCCCCAAGGTCTCTGCCCTGATTGTGGGTTCAGCTGTGTTATATGCTGATCACTCAGGCAGAAATGCTTGGAGCCACAGAGAGTGCACCTGGAGTCTCAATCCTCCCCTCTCCAAGGACCACAGTGAGCTCCTGGCTCCACTGTAGCCCCTGTACCTTTGCTTCTCCCTTCCCCCCTCCCCTGTTAACCCTGATTCTCCCACCTTCGATGTTCTTATGTGCGTATCTCTCAGATCTGTTCATGTTTTATCAGTGATCTTTTGTTGAATTACCACTGTTCACATTGTTGTAACTTCAAGAGGGGAGATCAAGAGGGACCCCTCATGCTGCCATGTTTCTGATGTCATGAATTTTAATTTAAATAAGTTCTTTGCCTAATGGACTAAAGAAAATTAAGAAAAAAAATAATAGATTGGTTTTTTCTCCTGGATTTTTGTTTTCTTTTTGACAATTGTTATTATAGATGTTTGAAAACAATAATTTGAAAAGACTGATCATTTATTCTTCTCATTGGCTGGCATTAGGTCTGAGTGCATGTTATTAATTTACTTTATTCATTATACCAAATGACGTGTAGTCATTGTCTACAGGTTAAAAAAAAAAAAAAAAAAAGTATGATGTGGACCAAAGATATTGAACAATACCATTATTGTAAAGTCACCAAATTAAATTCTTAGGGAACTGAAAACTTGTCGTGGCAGGGCTGTTTTATTGAAAATGGATGGCTTATCTCTCATTACATGAGGACATTTTCCTAAATTATAATGTTAATTTAATTCTGTAATGTAGTTATTCTACTCTATAAATATATTATTAGTTTGATCGATTTGGTTGATTTCTTTGCCTTACGTTGCATACTAAGTTGCATTTAAGTTTCATGGTAAACTCTTACCATGGAATAATGAGAACAATAAGGCAGAAATGCCCAAGGTACAGGAGAAACATTGAGAATTAATTTCCTGTAAGGGCTACCAATGCAACTTAAACACTTGTGAAATTTGTATGATACCTATAATAAAAAGAGTGCATTGTCACTGAATTTTGTAACTAGAAAAACTGAGTAAACCTTCTTGTTTCCAATAATATCTTAGCTAAGTCACGTTTGTAAGTATTTATTGAATGCCTAAATTATAATAATCTCTTTTCTGAAAACTATGAAGAATATAAACGCATAAGTGAAGGTTTATCTCTTCTTTATGATGTTTTAAATTTAAATAGAAAGGAGCGTCTCTCTAGGCATTGGTAGAAAATAGAGAACAATGTGTAATATGGTGTTAGAATTTTATATTAATGATGATACTGATTTTTGAAACACTGATGGAGTGCAATAGGTGGAGCTGACTTCAAAGATAAGAATGTTATAGACAATTAAGTTTGCAAACTCATCCTAGAAAAAGTGCTACATACCTCATTGCTGAATATCACTATGGTCACCTTCGATGTACTACCCTTGGGAAGCTATGCACTAACACCAGCTCCTAGTCTGTCCTTCAAAGCAATTTTGGAACTCTTTTTCTGGAATGGCCAATGGAGCTCTCATCGTATTACCCTTGATGTACTGAATGTCATAAAAATCTCTTCCTTTCAATATTTCCTTTATCTTCGGATTAAGAAGGAAGTCATCAGGGGCCAGATCAGAGGGAGTAGGGAGGGTGTTCCAATACAGTTATTTGTTCACTGGCTAAAAACTCCCTCACAGACAGTGCTGTGTGAGCTGGTGCATTGTTTTGATGCAAGAGCCATGAATTGTTGGTGACAAGTTCAGGTCGTCTATGTTTTACATGCAGCCTTTTCAGCACTTCCAAATAGTAAACTTGGTTAACTGTTTGTCCAGTTGGTACAAATTCATAATGAATAACCTTTCTGATGTCACAGAACATTAGCTGTTGCTCCAAGTTCTCAAACTTAATTGTCAGACCTCATATGTAATGAGGTATAAGAGAGAAGGGTCCTCCACACACTGGCATAGTATAAACAGAAGCAAGGAATCAAGAAATAACATGGCAGATACCAATATTATAAGGGGACTTCATTTTATAACATACACTTCATTTTAGGCTGTATTGAATGAGACTTACTTAACTTATAATTGCAGAAGTCAAATGTGACTTGTATTCATCTTTTGTTTCGGTATATATTGAGTATTACAATTTTAGTAGTTTTTTCCTTTCTTAAAATGTGTATACATTTTTTGGCACCCTCTGTATGTTATAGTGCCCACTTCAAATCCCAAATCAGACCTTTAAATCAGTCTCTTTGATCTGAAAGCTCAAGCTCATTCCCTATGTCAGTATTTCCAAACCTTTAACTATTTTATTATTATATGAATAATTTTTACAATAACTGATTATCACCTGAAGTATGTTTTTATTATAGTATTATAAAATATGTATAACACAGAATTTATCATTTTAACTATTTTTAAGTATTCAGTTCAGTGCTATTAAATACATTCACATTGATGTACAGCCATCACCACCACCCATCTCCAAAGTGTTTTCATCACTTCAAACTGAAACTTGGTACCCATTAAACACTACCCCTCCCCCCCATTATCCCTATTTCTAGCCCCTGGGAACCAGTATTTCACTTCTGTCTATATGAATTTGATTGATCTAGGTACCTCATGGTTATGGAATCATACAATATGACTCGTCCTTTTGTGTCTGGCTTATTTCACTTAACAATGTTTTCAAGGTTCATTCTTTTTTTTCCTTAGCTTTATTAAGGTATAATTAACACATTTAAAAGTGCATACATTTAAGGTGTACCACGTAATGGCCTAATTTAGGTTCACATTGTGAAATATTCGCTGCAAGCAAGGCAATCAACATAAGTTGAATAATGTTGCATTGTATGCATACCACATTTTGTTTATTTATCCACTGAAGAACATTTGGGTTGTTACTAACTTTGGGCTATTGTTTATAGCACTACTATAAACATGGTTTCACAAATACCTGTTCAAGTCTCTGAATTCAGTTGTTTTGGGTATATACCCAGGCATGGAATTGCTTGATCACATGGTAAATTGGACTCTCAAATTGTTTGCTTAATATATTTCTACAAATCACTTCATTTTAAATTAAATAGGTTATTTTGAAAGGCAACTTTATTGTCACTGATATAGTCAGAATAAATTTGGTTAAGCTGCAATAATAAACAATCCCCACAATACAATTTTATATGTTGCTCATTCTTGATAGCCCATGGGGATCAGTAGGAGGGGGTGACATTTTGCTTATACAGTTTTGCTCTGTATAATTCAAGGACCCAGGCTGACAGAGGCTTTATCAGTCTTATCACCATAGGGCTGAGAAAACCTCTCTGTTTCTGTGGCAAGAAAAGAAACACCAGGGAGATCTCAAAAAGGCAGTTATATGTTTTAGTCTTAAAATGACTCACATAATTTCCACACTCAGCTTATTGGCCAGCAATTGTCACATGACCCGAACAAATTATAAAGAGTAGTAGGGGTGGGGGTGGGGGATAAAGTTTTCCTATGTATCCAGAAGAGAAGGAGAAAGACAGATAGAATGTGCACTATATGTTTGTACCAAAATGCGAAACTGATAGACTTTCTTTATAGATTATAATAAAAAATATTTATATAACTATTAAAAATATTTTTTAATACCTAAAATTATTTCTGCTATGACCAGATTTGTGCAGGGTGCCCTTAGTGAAATATCACCTTATGCTTGAGAAAACAAGTCCACCCAATACGTATAGCTTTGTATTCTGATTACCTCAAACTAAACAAACAGGCAATATTTGCAACAAGTAATAAATGGATAAATATAATTTGGATGAAGAGGAAATATCGTTTGGCAGAAGAACATGTTTCATTTGCTTATCAATTTATACAAATATTGTTGGTTTTTAAGTACTCTAGGCACTGGTGATATAATAGTGAACAAGACAGAAATGGGACATACTTTCAAGATTCCTAACTGCTTAGAAACACAGACATTAAATTGAGAAATATCAGATACAGTAATTATGAAAAAGGAAATTTTGAAGCATATAACCACATATTAGCTAAAGTCATATGAATTAAATTAAAGAAAGGTTTTTATGTGGGTGTAAAATTAAAATAATAAAGATGTATAGAATCAGAAAGATGGAGAGAAGATTATGTTAGGTAGTGAAAAACATATTGAAATTTCTGAGAGCAGGAAAAACAAGGCAAATTAAAAAATATTAAGCAAATTGAATATTTCTGAGTATTGAGAACAAGAAAGCGCACGTAATAGAGAGGGCTCTGTGCAATACATTCTCAGAGAAATGAGAAGAAATGAATCCGATTATGTAAGGTAGGGATTCTTGTCTCCATTCTGTAAATCAGTCTGAGGTTAAATATCAGAACCTGCAATTGAACCCATTTTTTATGAGTCCGTTGGCAATGCTTTTTCCAACTCCACAATTGTTTTCTAAATTGAATATCATAGCAGAGCCTGTGTTCTTTCCAGGAAGATTATAGGGAAGTAAAACTTAGGTTGTATAAGTTAGTGATTGTGAAAGGTTGGGGAAAAACTTTCAAAAGATCGCGCACAACAAAGTATGAATTGAATCTGACCAATCAATTATGAGAATTTAAAATTGTTCAATTCTGATAATTGTGAAAAACATAAGTTAAAACAATGAGGTATTTTATCATTTCCATTTGACAGGTTTGGTGGTGGTGGTGGTGGTGGTGTTTTGCTTTCTTGACCACTTAAACACTACATTTTAAACACTGAGGAGAATGTAAGTTGGCACAGTCTTTTTGGGTTGTTATATGTATCAAAACTTACATAGTTTATCTTACTTACCAAGTAATTTGTTTCCCCAAAATTAATATAAATAATTAAACATACACAAAAAATGAAGATTTTATATATATATATATATATATATATATATATATATATACACTATATATATATACACACATATAATATATGTATGTGTATATATATATAGTATATATATATATACTATATATATACACACATATAATATATATATGTGTATATATATAGTATATATATATATATACTATATATATATATATTCTTACATTGCTCATAGTGGAATAACCATTTTTTTTTTGTTCAGAAATTTATAAAATATCACACAGCCATTAAAAAACACCATAAAAGAACATCAGGTGTGAAGAAAAAATAACAAAAAAATATTAATTTACAGAAAGCACTTTAAAATAGTATGCAGAGTGTAAAGTCAAATGCATGAATGGGTTTGTGTAGACTTAAATTTGAAGGCCATACACCAAATGTTAATGTTGGTTGTTGCTGGGTGGTATCGTTGTTTCTGACTTGGTTCTTTAGACTCACCCCCCATTTTCTTTTTATTTATTTATTTATTTTTTACAATTTACATTCATTTTACCATTAATAAAAAATACAAAATGAAAACTGAAATAGTGCTTAGCAACCATGCTTATTGTGGAGGTGCTAGATGGCAAATGATAAAGCTTTTGTATAGAATATAGTCTAATGTTTTAAAGACATTGAAATAAGAATGCTGATATTCTGGAGTAAATTCAGTGCACTCTAATGCCTTTTGAAACAATTTTCATGATGTCTGCACATAACTAAGCATACACATGCTACTCTCCATTCCATTTCCGCTCAAGCTTGTTCCTTTTGCTGTGTCATTTCTAATAGACTCTGTTCATGGCCTCATAGTAGACGATCGTTTCCATAGTCCTCTGGATTGCAAGTCAATGACACCACCAATAGAACACTCGGCAGGAGAAAGCACCTGAAATGAGTGAGCCTGCCAGATTTCTTTCTTGCTAATTGAGACTACAGTCTGTGTCTGATGGATTGAACAGAGGAGCCATGAGAAGCCAGAGCCGTGGTTGTTTGTTCGTGCCAAAGTGGAGGGAAGCTGTGCAGAGACAGAGAGGGTGGGTGAAATAAATGCTTGGAGAGAAGCAGAGATGATGAACAGTGGGAGTAACATGAGCCCATGTTTTTTCAGTTCTTGATTCCAGGCCTGATGAGTCCTACCTGATGAAACATCTGTATCCTTCCAATGAATTCCCCTTTTAGATTTAACTATTTTGAATGAGTTCTATTTTGAGTGCACTCAAAAGAGCCCAGGTTAAGACAATACATAATAGTCGCTGCATAACCTATGCTTGATTTATATATGTCTTAAATGTGGTTTCAAATTGTGGAGAAAGATTGAATTTGAGAGTTTAGGGGACTCTTGGGAGACGTGTAGGCTGGTTTCCTCTTCATGAAAGACTTAGCATGACAACAGCATTAATTTTGATTCATCTTCTTCATGCTCATATCCAGCACATGGGATATTTCTTATATGACGGCTTTTTACATTTTAGTTTGTGTTCTCTTATATCAGTTCTTCAATAAATGACTGCACTTGTGGCATTCCTCTTGTCATCTCTTTTCTAGGACAACATTGGCTTATTCGTCTATAATTTCAGATCTGATTTTATTTTTTTCTCTCCATCATCTTGCATACCCACCCGCCATAAGGCATTGCCCTCTTAAAAATGTGTTTTCCTTCACACCTCATGGTTTTTTTTTGACTGTTGTCATTTCTCCCTGCCACATGCAAGCACGCCTTCTGCATGAAGGGGTTCCAGGTCACATAATGTATTATATGTTATAATAAAATATGCACTTTGTGGACACATAGCATTACCTGATTTACCAAGGCTATAATCACAAGAAAATTCTCTATCTGTTCTGAACGTCAGGTCAATCATTGGTAAAATGGAATTGTAGCCTATAATTCATGGAACTGTTATCACTATGCCTCCAATGAAAGGTCAAAGCTAACTAATAATAGAAAACAAATAATTTTAAACTCAATAAGTAGTAGGACAGAATATTGTGTTTTAAATACCTCTTTTCCTTCAGTAGACGAAATGCAGAATCACTGATAATTTAGGATTGATATTTATATAGTTGTAATATTAAACATTATGAAAGATATATATTTCTAAGCTTTTACCAATGTCATGGATATTAGTGGGTATTAACTAATCCTACTTTTTACAGGTGTGGGAATTAAAGGTTAAATAATTTATCCAAGGGCAAGTAGGTAGTAAGTGGCAAAGTCAGTATTTGAACTGGATTTATCCAACAGCAGAACTTTTGTTTTTTCTATTACAATGCATTGCCTCTGAGAAGGAATACAAATTAACAACTTAAGAAAGGGACATTATTTCATGTTGCTTCAACCTAATTTACTTATTTTGTTTTGTTTTGTTTTTTTGCCAAATGTGTAAGTAGAAACATTTCAGACTTCTAACTTCATCAGTGACTTTCCCTGTGGTTATGTTTTAGATTCAAACCTTCAAATCAGAGTAGAAACATTCCCTTTCAATCATCTTTATACTCCCAGGATGCTAAGGATCTGCTGTTAGCCCTTCTTGATCCACTGTATTCTGCTCTACCCTGTTTTCACTAAGGGAGGCTCACCTGCAAGTCTCTACCAGGAGAATGTCTTGGCTTCTGGCTTGTTGGATTCAGCCAATGAGGATCCCTTGCAGGAGATGGTGAGGGAACTGGAGAGACAGAGTGTAAATGAATGTGGGGTACTCTCTCCTGTTCTTAATTCTTCAGTCCTGGAAATTCTTTTCTTACTAGCCCCAGGAGAGGTGAGGAGGAATCAGCCCTATCCTTTGAGTTTTCCTCCACCCTGTCCACACTTTTGTAAATTATCTCTTTGTTAAACCCTCCTTGAATTATGAAAATCTGATTGCATTTTAGGATTCTATCATTTATTTCATTTGGGATTTCTTCCTTATACACCTGGGGCCAAACTACTTGGCACAGTAAATGTTATAAAAATGGATAAATAAATTAAAAAATGCAAGGATGTACTTACTTTATTCTTATAGAAGACAAAGCTGACTAAGGGAACCACTATAGGTGACTGATAATCCCCAAATTGTTTCCTGTCCGATGGAGGCAAGTATACCAAATAGAAAAGTGAATTTTTCCCTAGCCTTTCTTCCTCTTTTATAAACAAGAGTCTTACAACCCCATGAAAGGTGAGAAGACTTGTTCATAGAAATAGCCTCCTGCTGTCTGGAAAATGTGATAATAATCCAGAAAGAGATTTCAGAGGGCAGCCCGGTGGTCACTCTGGCCAGACAAAGAATTAAAGCCTTGCGGTTAAGCTGAGAGCTTAGAATCGCACTCCCATGCCAACAGTTTTTTATGCTTGAATTGTATAATGTTAGCCAGCTTTGGACCAGGATGTGTTCTGAAAAATGAATAAAATAATTTCTATGAAGAAATAGTCAATGCCTCAAATCTGAGTTAAAGGCTAGGATTCATCCTGACTGAAGTGATACCAGTCTAGTTTCAGGTAACACTTTTATTCAGTTGATTAAGGGCATCTAAACTACCAAACATTTTATTTATCTGTATTCCAGGAATGATTTGATGGTCGGTGGTTAATTTCACTTTATGGTGGATCCAATGATCTCTTCTGATGATTGAGGCAAGGAAGGGCTGAGAATTCTTACTTTCAAACATCCTAATATCCTCTATTTGGAGACTTGTAGTCACAAAACTCCTATGTTTTAAAGGGTACATTAAGTATTTACCAACACTTACTAAAGCCACTGCTAGTTTAGATCATTCAACACTACTTACAATGTGCCACCATTGTACCAGGCACTTTGAATATAAAAGGCATTTGATAAATGGTTATTATGGTGCAAATATCAAATCACTGCTTTCTGTGGTACAGGCCTCATGCTACCTGTCTAGATTTCCTATGGGGAATATGCTAACATTTTTTCTTGTAAAAGAAGGAACTGAAACGCACAGGAGTGAGGTCACTTGCTTCAAGTTTCATATTGAGGGAGAAAGTGGAATGAGAATCTTGGACTCCTTACTTCTCCCAACACATCAGTTTCACCAGAAAAAGGCAGTCTCTGCTCTTTCCCATGCTCTTCCAGAGTTCACAGAAGCACATCTAGGGACACTGACAATTAGAAAGACTGGTGATTACAGTGAGACATTGGACTGGCTAAAGATGCAGGATGAGGGGCAGACTGACATTTGGTTTTGTTCTGTTTCTTTTTTTTTTTTAAGTTTTGTTTTAATGCATGCAATTATATGACTGTATTGTAAAGTGTATAGGATAAACTGTTTCTATTGGGTTTTGATTTTGAATGATACTTGTTCATTTAACAAATGCAGTATTGATGTTCTAATCCCAGATATTCTGAATTAATTCCGATTGTGATGTAATGCAGAGTAAGTGTTTTTAGAAGCTTCCCAGGTAAATTTAATTATATGAGTCTGGAGAAAAGAAAGTCTGAGCTCCAGTCTTATTTTCAGCATTTCTGATTTGATATCCCAAAGAAACCCAAAACTCAGCAGATCCAAAATTGAGCTCCTATTCTTTCCCTTGTAAAGTGGGTTATTTTCCTAGCTTCCCTTGAATGGCAGCATTATTAGCACAATGGCAATCACAACATTGATTACCAGTATCAATTAACCTTTCCTGTGTCTTCAGTTTTTCTCTTCTCTTCTCTCCTCTCCTCTCCTCTCCTCTCCTCTCCTCTCCTCTCCTCTCCTCTCCTCTCCTCCCTCCTCTCCTCTCCTCTCCTCTTCTTCACCTCCTTCTTTTTCTCTCTCCCCCTATTTTTACCCCCCTCATTCCTGTATCCTTCCCACTAGCAGTAGAATCGGCCCAACCCTTTCTATTTCTTCAGAAGATCCAAAACTTAGAAATTATGGTTTCCCTTATATGCCACATATACTGTAGTACCACATAATATAAGCTTTAGGTGCTAAATATCTCAGTGATCTTTTTTCTCTGTCCCCACTGTTTTCACCCCTATTGTAGCCTCATCACAGTATTTTATCTTCTAACTTAATGGACTTTGCAGTCAGAATGAAGTTTTGCTCGAAAAAAATAAAAAAAGTAAATAACATGATAACACTCCTTTCCTTATATCCTTTATTGCTTCCAATTACTTATATACAAAAAAAAAAAAAAAAAAAAATGTCCTGAACGTGGACTGCCCTGTTTCCCAACCTCAGGAACAACTGTTTCAGTTCCTTCAGTCTAGCCTCTATGATCACATCTTCATCCCTTTTACTCATGCTCACCTCCACCTCAGGGCCTTATTTATGCTTCTCTTTTGCCTGTTAACCATTGTCCTTTACCTGCTGTGTGTAGTCAAGCTATTCTGGTCTCAAATCTCACAAGTTATTCCTCAATGAACTCTTCCATGATTGTCAACACTGCATCAGGTCATAACTATCTGTATGTTTTCTTCATAGCACATATCAAGTTCCTAATTATATATTTGAATATATGATTATCATGTGTATCTTCCCCTAGACTGTAAACTCACCATTGCTTTCCCAAAGCGACTAGAGTATCTGGAACATAAAGTATTCAAACAGTATTGTCAAATACATGAATGACATACATAAGAGAAGGTGGAAGCCTGAAAGAAAGTAGAACGTCATGGAAAAGGCTTAGGGTCATCCTGCCACAATAATGGGTCCTCGGCCATGTCACTGGTTTTGGTGTGATTTTGGTGTCATCAGAGAACAGCTACAGTGCTCTACTCTCCTCAGAATTGAAGTTAGATTTCCTACCTACTTTCCACTCATTCATTCAGAGAGCCATTCAAGAACTATTTGTAGAATATTGCCCTCCCAGCAGTATACAAAGCACTGCAAATATAGTTGTGAACAGAAGAGAGATGAGTCCATTTCTCTAGAGGTTATAATAAAAGCCTAGTGTCCTAGAATCACAGAGTGATAAGAAAACAGTTTTAATAAAGGGTTCCATGGAACACTAATTTTATAGCATTTTCCATAAAGCAGAGTTGCTAAGGAAGCCTGGGCTATGCTGCACACTGCGTTTTTTTTCTCATGGAAATTCACAAAGAACATCAGCTCTATTAAAGGCGCTGAAAGTGTTTGCAGCAGAGAAAAGATTTAAATTTGTCATTTTCTAAATATAGGCATTTTTGTTTGTTTGTGTTTATTTTTGCAAAAAACTCTTGTGATGGAGAGCTTGCTACTTTACAAAGCCATCCATTTCATATTTGGAGTGCAGTTTTTCTGTCCTAGTGAGTAAAAATCATCTCTAGCTTAGAATCACTGGACTCCAAAGTTTTAAATAATTAAATAGATAATTTTAGCTAATTGTTTATAAATTTTTCTGACCTGCAGGAACCTTTGATTAAATGAAATTGTTTTTGAAAATGCTAACAACAGGCACTGGGCTACTGTGGATGAAGCTAGTTGGTGAGATCTGAGCCCCATCAGCTAAGCCCCTTAGTGGGCCTCCTGAGGCACAGTTTGAAAATCAGTGATCTGGTGTGACCGTATCACTTATCGTAAATATCAGAAGGTAGAAATCTAGAGGGGCAAAGAAAAATGAGAGCACACACATGGTCACATGAAAGGCAATGATTCAATCTCAGGTCCCTGAATTCCTAACCAGTGCTTTTCTCATTTTAACACAACCACCCTACCCTTGCCCCGAGTTGTATATTCTGGAGCATCACAGAATTGTAACTTTCAGATATTTTACCCTTTATTGTGTGGCAGCAATACTGACCTCTGTCGGTTCTCCAGACACACCTAGCTCATTCCTACCCTCAAGAATTTGCGTTTCTGTTACCTTTACCTGGAGTGCCCTGGCCCGACCTCTGCCTAGCCAGTTCCTACTTTTCCATTCATCTTTCAGCTCAAATGTTGCCTCCTCAGAGATGGCTTTCCTAATCACAATATCTAATATCCTTACTATATGTCATCTTCTTCCTAGAACTTATTGTCAGTATCTGATTATTATTTTGTTATTGTCTTTGGTTCCTTGGTTGTGCTCTATCTCCTATTAGAATGGAAGCTCCATGAGTCTTTCTTATGGACTGCCGGATCTGGAGGACTAGGAAAGCACTCAATACATACAAGGCAGGCATTTAATAAATATTTGTTACATGAAAGCATAGCAGGCAGAACTGTACACGTGTGCTGCCCGTTGCCTGTGGGAGTAGTGAGTTGCTGTTTGGACAGGCAGAATGACCACTAATCTAGAATGGTGAGAAAAAGGACGGTTGAGGCTAAGTCAGACCCTCTGAGTTTCCTTCTAGCCCTGGTTTTCTATGATGTAAAGAAAGTGGGATTATTTCTGTATGCAGAATATAGCCTTGCTTTCCCATCTGGAAAAAAAGGTCAATTCTGATGCAGCCCAGTATGCTGTGTTGTTGCACATATCCTATTTGCAAGGATTAAAAGACATGTATTTAGATGTTTGCTTTTTTAACCACCTTAAGACAATAAAACTGTAATTAGTTCATTTAAATTTTGTAGACTTCCCTTTGCCACATGAATCAATCATTGTAGCTAAGGACACTGACAAGTGAATGTTCATTCCCTGTCCACCATCCCTAGTGCTGCCCTGTTATGTTAGGCTCTGTTGACAACTCACCTGCACTAATGTCATTATCCCCCAGTTGGCTTCCTGCCCTGCTCCTGCATGCCGGCCCCAGGCTTCCTTCCTCACGAATGCCAGAATTCTCCTCTTACAAATAATTTTCTCCCTCTCCCCTATTGAAGTTGTATGAGTTTCCTGTGGCTGCTGTAACAAATTACCACAAACTCAGTGTCTTTAAACAGCAGACAGTTATTCTCTCACAGTTCTATGGACCAGAGTCTCAATCCCTCCCAAGGTTCTTAGGAGAATATGTGCTTTGCCTCTTCCAACTTCTGCTGGCTGCTATCATTCCTTAGTTTACCCTCACTCCAATTTTCAACTCGAGCATCTTCAAATCTTTCTCTGCTCTGTCTTTTCTGTGTGTCAGATCTCCCTCTGTTTCCTTCCTTTTTTTTTTTTTTTTTTTTTAATATGTTCTCACTTATATGTGGTATATAAAGAATAGAGTAAATGAACAAACTAATCAGAAACAGTTTCAGAGACATAGAGAAAACCTGAGGATTGCTAGGGGATGAGGGAGAAGGTGAAGGGATTAGAAAGCACAAATTGGTAACCACAGGATTGCCACAGGGATACGAAAGATAGTTTGGGGAATATAATCAATCATGTTGTAAAGATTTTGTAGGGTATCTGCTTCCTTCTTATATAGGGCCATATGACTGAATGTAGGACTCACCTGGATAATCCAGGATAATTTCTGTATCTCAAGATCCTTAACTTAACCATGTCAGTAAAAGCTTGTTCCCTTATAAGACTAACATTTACAAGTTCCAGAAATGAGGACCTGATATATTTGAGAACAATTATTAGAGCTTATGTTGGTTTGCCATTGTCTGTAAAATAAAGTCTGCATTTATTACCAGAAAATACAGGCCCCTAAGTTTCTGGCATACATTTTCTTTTCTCTCCAGATTTTCCATGATGCTTTTCTTGCATCTCTAGTACATTTTTTTCCCGACAAGCGCACCTATTTCCCCATTTCTTATATCCAAACCACTCTTTCATATTTTGTCCTCTTTTTATAACATGCTGTCCTTACATGTAATATGTTTTCCTCTTTTATCTTGGCAAGCATCTTCATTTACTTAACATATATGGATTGAATAAAAAAGTGTTAACAGTTATGTTGCATATATAAGACTTGGTCCTAAGCTGGAGGACCTGAGCATCTTGTGGTGGGGACAGAGAGACAGAGAGAGTATAGTATGATAAGTACTAAAACAGAGAGAAAAGTATGTAGGATACAATAAGAACACCAATGATAGGCATGGAGAGGGCAGGTGAGCAGGGAAGATATCCTTTAAAAGGCAATGACTGGATCGATTCTTAAATAACACAAATCTTTAGCAATACGTTAGCCAGATGTGGGAGAGTGTAAAGGTGATGAGAAATGGAGTCTGATATGGAGGCCTTCAAGATTTGGGGGATCTGTTATCTTTTTGTTTGTTTGTTTTCCAGTTTCATTGAGATAGAATTGACATATAACATCCTGTAAGTTTAAGGTGTATAACATGATGATTTGATACACATTTCTATATACTTACAAGAAAATAACTGAAAGAGAGATAAGGAAAACAATATAGTTTAAACATAAAAAATAATCCTGAAAAATAACCAAGCTGGAGGTATCACACTACCTGATATTAAGCTATACTACAAGGCCACAGTAATCAAAACATCCCAGTATTGGCATAAAAACAGACAGATCAATGGAACAGAATAGAGAGCCCAGAAGTAAACCCACACCTTTATGGTCATTCAACCTATGAAAAAGGCAAGAATACATGATGGGGTAAAGACAATCTATTTAATAAATGGTGTTGGGAAAACTGGAAAACATGCAAAACAAAATGAAAAGAAAAACACTTTCTTACACCATATACAAGAATAAACTCAAAATGGATTAAAGGCTTAAATATAAGACCTGAAACCAGAAAACTCCTAGAAGACAACATTATCAGTAAACTCTCTGACATTGCTCTTAGTAATATTTTTGGATATATATCCCTGCACAAGGGAAACAAAAGAAAAGTAAACAAATGGGACTACATCAAACTACAAAAGTGTTTTCATAGCAAAGGAAACTATCAAAAAAACAAAAACAAAAAAAGATAACCTACTGAATGGGAGAGGATATTTGCCAATGATACATCCAATAAGGGGTTAATATCCAAAATCCATAAAGGACTCACACAATTCAACAATCAAAAAAAAAAAAAAAAAAAAAAAATCCAATTAAAAAATGGACAGAGGACCTGAATAGACATTTCTCCAAAGAGGACATACAGATGGCCAATATTCATATGAAAATATGCTCAACATCACTAATCATCAAAGAAATGCAAATTAAAAATACAGTGAGATATCACCTCACCCCTATCAGAATGGCTATCATCAATAAATCAAAAAACAAGTGTTGGTGAGGATGTGGAGAAAATAAAACCCTTGTACACTGCTGGTAGGACTGCAAATTGGTGCAGCCACTACTGAAAACAGTTTGTCGGTTCCTCAAAAAATTAAGACTAAAACTACTTTCTGATCCAGTAATTCCATTACTGGGTATTTATCGGAAGAAATCTGAAACACTAATTTGAAAAGATATACGCACCCCTATGTCCACTGCAATTCTAGTTACAATAGACAAGATATGGAAGCAACCTAAGTGACCATCCGTAGATGATTGCATAAAGACAATGGAATATTACTCAGCCATAAAAAATGAAATCTTACCATTTTTGATAACATGGATGGACCTAGGAAGTATTATGCTAAGTGAAATAAGTCATACTGAGAAAGACAAATATGTATTCCACTTATATGTGGAATGTAAGGAACAAAGTAAACAAAAACAAAAACAGAAACAGACTTATAGATACAGAGAACAAACTGATGGTTACCAGATTCATGAGGATGGTAGGATTGGGGGACTGGGTGAAAAAGGTAAAGGGATTGAGAACTACAAATTGGTAGTTACAAAATAGTTGCAGGGATGTAAAGCACAACATAGGAAATATAGTCAATAATAGTATAATAACTGTATAGTGCCAGCTGGGCACCAGACTAATTGGGGAAATCACAAAATATAACAATAATAATAATAATAATAATAATAATAACAATAACAACAACAACAAAAAACATCAAGAGCAATAAAATACTTAGGAATAAACAACCAAGGAGGTGAAAGATTTCTATATTGAAAACTGTAAGACCTTGATATAAGAAATTGCAGAAGACGCATAAATGGAAAGATATCCAGCGTTAAGAATTGAGTGTTCAAATGTTCATATTTTCCAAATCCTTCTAAAGATTTAATATAATCTCTATCACAATTCAAATGGCATTTTCCACAGAAAAAGAGAAAAAAAAGCAATTCTAAAATGTGTATGGAACCACAAAAGACCATGAATAGCCAAAAGAATCTTGAGAAAGAAAAACAAAGCTAGAGGCATCAAACTTCCTAATTTCAAGCTATTCTACAGAACTGTACTAATCGAAACACTATGGGACAGGTATAAATGTAGACACATAGACCATTGGAATAGAAAAGAGAGCCTAGAAATAAACCCCTACACATACAGTCAGCTAATATTTCACAAGTGAGCCAAAAATACTCAATTGGGAAAAGAGTCTTTTCAATAAATGGTATTTATAAAACTGCATATTTACATGTGAAATAATGAAATTAGACTTCTATCTTATACCACTCACATTTTTTTTTTTTGAAACGGATTAAAGACTTCAATATAAGTCCAGTAACTGTAAAACTCCTAAAAGAGAACAGGGAAAAAGCTCCTTCACATTGGTCTTGGCAATGATTATCTATGTCTACATCTTTATATCTATATCTATATCTATATCTATATCTATATCTATATCTATATCTATATCTATATCTATATCTATATCTATATCTATCACCAACAGCAGAAACAATGAAAACAAAAATAAATAATTAGGAGTACATTAAACTAAAAAGCTTCTGAACAATACCAGCCACAGCAATAACAAAGCAAACAATGAACAGAATGAAAAGGAAACTGACAGAATGGGAGAAAGTATTTGCAAACTGTATGTCGGATAAGAGGTTAATATCCAAAAAATATAAGGAACATATGCAACTCATTGCAAAAGAAAAAATATTCCAATAAAAAAATGGGCAGAAGACATGAATACACATTTTTCCAAAGAAGACATGTAAATATCTGTTATCTAATGAACCTGGATTTCTATCCTTTAAACACACAATTTGCTGACAGTACAATGAATTATCCTTTTATATTTTTAACACAATCTCATGAGAAACCTCCCCATCACTCCTATCCCCCCCAAAAAAGGGTGTTTTCCTTAGTCATACTCATTTTAGTCAGGTCTTAGTTTAAGCAATAGTTTCTCAGGGAGACCTTCTGCACCTCACTGGTCATATATTCTCTTATATAACCATATGCTATCCAATACTTCTCTCAACATTTTTGATTCAGATTAGTAGTTCAATATGTCTTGTCTGGAGTTCCTAAAATGGCAGGGATTATAATGACTTTGTTCATTGCTTTATATCCAAGACCCAGTGAAGTGCCAGGTACATAAGATGTTTTTAATAAATTATTTTGGAATAAATTAATATCATAGTAAGACAAGAAGGACTTAAAATTCAAATACAAGTACTGTGAAATCTCATACTGTAATGTTTTAAGTGTTTCCTTGCTCCTGCTCACATCTCTTTGTTGCAGTGTGTAAAGGGCATGCACCAAGGAGGTGTGCCTGAGCTTTGCATAGTCTTAATTAAGCATGGTACATCTGATATACTGGTTTATAGAGATTTGTTTGTTTTGTTTTGTTTTTAGCTGACAGGCATAGACTTGCATTTAAAAACCAATCAGGGAAGGACTACTACGTTGCTAATCAATAACATATTCTCAAAGATTCAATATATGTTCAGATGTGGAAGGAGAAAGTATATGTGATAGCTTTACCAAAATTATTTTGCTTATCAGCAAATTTTAGTGTATAAATGGTCTTCAATGGTATTATAAATTTTTGATTTGACATGGTGAAGTAGATGTGTTGTTTTTAATTAAATATTTTAACTGGTAAATATATTTTAAGTTAGTAATTTTTACTCCTGAATCACTTTTGTGGAGCCATAACTTTCTGAAGAACTGTTTGGAAATCACAGCTGTAGATAATCCAAAGCAACTCGGAAGAAATTGTAAACTAAAAAATATATATAAGTACTAGAAGAAAAAGGAAATCTAGGTGAATGCTCCTGTAAACATAGGTATAGGCGGAAACAAAATCTTACCAACTATGAGTAAAAAGCCATATGCAATTAAAAAAAATAGATAAATTTAAGTACATAAAAATTAAAAGAAAATGAATACCAAAAATACACTGACCAATTGGGAGTAAAATGTATACTTATCAGAAAGAAAAGACTAATATCCCTAATTTTAAAGGAAAATTAGAAATTGAAAAGAAAATTAAATTTCTCCTATAGAAAATCGGGCAAAAGCCATTAACAGAGTAAACTGAAAGGAAAGGGAGGAAGGATTAATCCAAGGCAACATTTTCATAGTATTTGACTATATACTCTAAGTTTCAGCAGTGTTAATAAGAGGAGGAAATGCCAACAAACATCAAACTTTGTTTTAGTAGGTCTGTTTTTTTGTTTTTGTTTTTGTTTTAGTTTTGCATTTTTTGGTTTGTTTTTGTTTTGTTTTGTTTGTAGTGGAATGGGCAGAATAATTCTGAAATGAGTTTAGATGTGCTATAGGATTGAGACAATGAATAAATGTGTTGATATCATAGGAAGACAGGGTTTTCAGTGTGATTGAAGTATACAAGTATTGAATGATATAAGGCAAAATAACAAATAACTCCTTTGGGGATGGAAATGTAAAGTATTAGAGTGAATTCATGATTCTAGCATATACAGGGTACCAAAAAAATGTATACACATTTTAAGAAAGGAATATTTGTATTAAAATTACACTGATGGTAACCACTTTGAGCACCTCTTTTAATGGCAGAAGTCGAACGTGACCTGTATTCATCTTTTGTTATCAGTATATATTGAGTATCGCATTTTTAATACAGTTTTTTCCTTTCTTAAAATGTGTATACATTCTTTTGACAGCCTCTGTATATGCCTGTATCTGTGCATTGTACATTTATATATGCATTTGTATGTGTATGCACATTTTGCATATATACACATGTATATTTTTTTGTATACATGCATGCATATTTTATGTGTATATGCTTGCATATATGCCCTAGCTTTATCTGTTGAAAAGATCAGGAATGAAAGATACCACAACAGCAATAAATAAACCTAGTTCCCAGATTTTGGTATCTAACACCATTCCTCACTATCATGGAGCAGAGACTCTCAGAGAAGTGACTGATCCCTGGACTGGGCAGGGTAGGTACAAGATAAGCCTGAAACATGACGTCATGCTAGAAACTTACGGAATGCTCCCCCAAAAAATGGTGGGTGGATATCACAAGAACACAGAAGTAGCTTGACGGGGCTTCCACTGGACAAATATGGAACAATTTAACACAAAAATAATTACGTACAATAAAGAATTTTAAAAAAATGAAAAAATAGAAAACAATTTGGCCATATCCAATAATAAATAGATCAAATCAATTAGTCAATGGGGGAGAAGGGATGGTTCTTGTTTATGCAAAATGCCAAGGGCCCATTGTTTAATGTGGTGGAAGTGTAGAAGTTGAAAAATTAAGGTTTTACATCTCAGTGTAAAGACTGGACCAGAAAAGAATCATCAGTGGGTGCTAATCCAGGGAGAAATTGTGATGATATACAGGACATTTTCACAGTCTGTTCATATATATATATATATATATATATATATATATATATACACACACTTATATATGTATATATGTATATATGTATATATGTATGTATATATGCATTGTGTATTTTATATATATTAATATCATATAATATGTATAATGTATTTTACATATATATATATACACACAGATGTGTACACACACATGTACACACATCTAGAAAGGTCTAACATGTAGATGCTGTTGGAGGGATGGCTCTTATTGCCTAACTATTGTTATGAGTAATGTATTATTATGATATCCCTTTGTGTCTGACAATCTGCACTGCTTAATCTGGCCTAGATCAGGCTCTCTGGAATTTTCTTTATCCCATCTACTGGCCACTTGTTCCCATTCACCATCAGAAGCTCCCCGCAAGCATTTGCGTTCAGGCCAAAGTGATTATAACATAGGCCACTAACTTTGCAATGCTGGAATTTAAGAAAGCTGGGATCTAGCCATGCTTTCTGTCAGTGAAACTCTCAGAGTAAATGCAACAGAAAGGAAAAAAAAAAAAAAAAAATGGAAAAAAAAAAAAAAAAAAACTGCTTGATTTGTGTACCAAGATGCAGAACATAGTATGAAAGTACCTCAGACTTGTTTGTAATGAGTCAGAAGTGGCCCTTCCTCACACACTCAGTGTGAGATAAATCAATTCTTCAACTCAGACTTGTTCTTGACAGTGTCTTTAATTTGTGAACTATGAAATGCAGAGAAATCTTGTGCACACTCCTCTCCCCATCAGCGTGGGGCTGTCAGGCAAGCAGTCAACAGCACTTGCTAACAGAAGTTAATTGGAAGGAGCCGGATTTCTCCAGCTCCTTTGGTAATTATTGAAGTCACTTGCCTGGCATGGAAAAGAGACGCCTGCCTCCACACTGTTTGATAAAGAGACTCTTTCCCACTTTATATAGTCACAGAAGCAAAACAAAGCCAAACAAAACTAAGCACTTTCTGTTTTTGGATAAAGCCCAGAACTACTTTAAGGCTGGCTACACTAAGCTTTAGGTTCAATTCAATTTGATTCAAATACAGTTTAAATCTGTATTTGAGAGGAAGATGTGTCTAATTCACCTCAGGGCCTCAGTGCTCAGCTCTGTACCTGACACATGATGAGTACTCAGTAAGTCTTAGGGATTTAATGGTTAATACTATTATTAACACCTATTTAGTTCTATACATGATGCAATGGACATTTGCAGGGGAAAAAGGATAACTCTCAAGTTGCAGAAATGTGGGTTGAAAGCTTAGTTCTGACACTAACAGCTGTGGTATCATAGGCAAACTGTTCATCTCACTGAACGTCAGTTTCCTCACCAATACTGTGGGACTTATGTGTAACTCGTAGCGTAGTGTAGGTTAAATGAGTTGAAACTACCGTGTTTCCCCGAAAATAAGACCTATCTGGACAATCAGCTCTAATGCATCTTTTGGAGGAAAAATTAATACAAGACCCAGTATGATATGATATGATATGATATGATATGATATGATATGATATGATATGATATGATATGATATTATATGAAACCTGGTGTTATAGTAAAATAAGACCGGGTCTTATATTAAAGTTTCCTCCAAAAGACGCATTAGCGCTGATTGTCTGGCCAGGTCTTATTTTCGGGGAAACATGGTATTAAAGGACCTAGCACACTGACTGGCGTACACTAGCGCTTAATAGGTAATAGTTGTCTTCCCTTGCTTCTTACTGTGTCTAGAGAATATATGAACTGGTTGTTCTGCTTATGACTAGTATCTTGCTTCAGATCATTGCACTTATCATTCTTATTTTTATTAGATCTGCAGAGGGTGCCAAAAATGTATACACATTTAAAGAAAGGAAAAAAAGCTATTAAAATTGTAATAATATATATCAATAACAAAAGATGAATACAAGTCATGTGTGCACATTTTTTTTGGCATCCCATTAATTTAGGACAGGACAACAAATCCTGTTTTCTTTCCCTTTGCCCTCTAGCATTCCCAACTCCAATATTTCTTCTATTTGTTTCATTTTAGCTAAAGCACATCTTTTAAATAGGGATTCAAGGTTCATATCTTTTAAATAGGGATTCAGTCAACGTTTTTAGTGTGTCCTGCTTATGTGGCTAGCACTGTAGCATATGTTGGAGATATAGAAATGAATAAAGCATGGTACCTTCTCTCAGGGAATGTGCAGAGAGACAGGGATATACATATCCAACTCAAATACAGTGTGAGAAGTTTTGGATGAGAGAGATTTATGAAATCAAAGTGCTATATGAGCACTGAGGAAGTGGGTGAGTTGTGTTAATGAAGGATTCAGATAGGCAGTATCCTTTCGAGTGGGATTTGAAAGATAATCAGGGGTTTTCTGGGTAAGGGACAGGCAAGATATTTTACAGAGGGGATGGCATGTACAAAACTACAGAATGATGCATGTGAGAGGAGATGAAAATACATGTTTGCTGCTACTTGATTACCTGTTACATTACCCAATGGAAGAGCTTCATTAAGGAACTATGCGACAGAGTTAGATACCCTCAGAAAGACAGTTAGTGGTAGTGTGGAAGGTATTCCAGATATTCCATACCACTTTTGAGAACGGCGTAGGGGCTAGCTGCCTCAGTCGGGGTAAAGCTTCAGAAGCTAGAGTTTCATCGGGCCCCAGGGTTATCTGCAGAGCTGCAGGAACTTGAGGCTCAGTGCAACCCCAGCAACTATGGAAGAGCCAACCTGAATTCTATCAACTAGTCAAGAACCAATACCCAGGGTGAGTATTTATTAACCACTGATTATGGGATTCATGGAAGGTCAGGAGGGAGAGAGTCTGAAGGCAGGTGGGCGACTAAGTAGGAGCCCAGGACAACTGTTAAGATGACGAGTTCCTTCACTAGGATAGCGACAGTGGTAACAGAGAAGGACTATGAATATTTTAGAAACATTTGAATACAGCTTCAGGAAGCTGGCGGACATTGAATACAGGAAGTGAGTGAAGCAGATAATTTGTATACTTTAGTGACAGATGGCAAAATAATGTGGAATCAAAAGGAACTGTTATTTGGGTTTCTTAACTTATCCTTAACTTGTTCAATAAAAACAAGACTTTGTGTTTAAACAAATGATTAGACTTGTCAGTAGACATGTAAACAGCAACATAATTCATGAAGCTGTTTTTTTCTTCCCTGTTCCCTAATACTTCAGTTCTACTTTCAAAATTGCACTTGGAACTTAAAGCTAATAAATTAATAAATTCAGAAAGGTAGCGATAGTCAATAATGATTTTTATGTGTAGCATGATAAGAGATGACAGCTGCCTTCTAAATCATATTTGCACTGAAGTGGAAAAACAATGAGTAAGTCACAAAAGCGTGATTTATAATGCTGATCAAACCCCCCTTATTTTCCATAAAAATCATTTGGTGTTGCTTTCTTATACATTTTAATAAACTCAAATAGCAGTGCTGATTGAATCTTTGTTGTAAATTCCAGCTGTTTCCAAACTACACAAATTGACCATAACAGTCCATCCTCATAACTGAACGCAGGAAAAGGCATTTGGCTGAATAGATTTAAGTGAACAAAGTATTGGGCCTGGGTTGCAGGGTGGTGAAAGATAAATTGATTGCAAGGCAGGAGCCACAAATGTAACAGACTTTGAGCTTTAAATATTCAAATCTATGTATACACTTATTATTCTGTAAATTGTTTCCAAAGTGCTTTATTAAACCAATCCACAAATATATGTTTTGTGCTTGCTGCTTACAGGGACTCTGATAACCTAAGCCTCCTTTTGTGGTAGGCTTTTCACCTAGAATACAAAGCCATCTCTTTAGAGCATATATGGCATTTGTAGTGCCAAGATACCTTTTTAATCATAAAAAATATGACTGTAGCAAGAATCCCTGTTTTAGTTTTACTTCTATTTTACAGATGAGAGGGAAAAATGAGTCTCTGAGTTTAGTGAATTAATTGACCAAGGTCACTGGCATTTGAATCTAGGTTGATAGATACTAAGTTACTTTCCTTTTCCATTATGTTACTATCTCATAGCCTTTGCTTTTCACTGACAAAGATTTTATTTGTTTGTTTGACTTTAAAGGGATGTGTTTGATACAATGTACATCTTTCTAATTCGTAATTATTTTCTGTATAGCTGGTTTTATCCCAAAAATGTTGCTTCAAATACTAAAGAATAAAAAGGTACAATAGATTTAAAGTCATAATGTTGAAGGGCTTTGATGTGGTGGTTATTGTTGTTATGGGGTTGCATAACAATTGAACAACACTGGGTATACATTTTAAGGAAAAGGGATTTTTCTATTTAATGTGTGCATAGCTGTAGCTTTTCTTTGTTCTTATGTGTTGATGTGTCTTTCTGAGTTCTACATTCCTTGTATAAGGCCTGCTATAGAAGCTTTTATAGCTTCGGGGCAGAGGTCACATTTTGTATTCTGTTTTAATTGGAGCTATCTGTGGTTCTTTTATGCTCATGGTACTCCAGATAGACAATGATAGGAAAACATATATTCAAAAAAGTGAAATTTTACTAAATGTGTGATATTTTGCAAATTACTTAACCTTTCCTAGTTTTGGTTTTCATTTTCATTAAATAGGGATAATAATAATAATAAAAAATCATAGGGTTGTGGTGAGAATTAAATGAGTTAATGATTTAGATGGATGGATGGACAGACAGGTAGACAGATAGTTAGATAGATAGATAGACAGACAGAAAGAACTGAGAACAGTACTTAGCAAGTGAAGTGTATACCCGAGGAAAATAAAATATGTATATTTAGTAAAATTAACATTTATTAAGCATGTTTTATGCAAGGCTTATTCCAAGTTATTTATCTATGTTATCTTATGTTAATATCCATAACCCTCTGAGACATGTATCTTATAATCTCTATTTTACCGAGGATAAACCTGAGATTTAGATTAGATACCTGTTTTACCAGAGGTGCCACAACTATCAATGATGGAAGACAAGATTTAAATCCATATTTTTCTGACTTTAAAACCCATAGTTGTAACCCATACTTTATACTGTATTTCTCAATTTACCTTTGTTTGTTAAGTGGGATGTATATAACCTAGTATTTCATGTAGGGATGCTGGTTTATGGGGGAAGCACACATGGACTGAAAGTGGTATAATTATCAAAATGTCAGGAGCCTAGAAGTAGCTAAAATTGTACATTCTAATAGATACTGTTATAACTAATCAAATTTCATAAAATAAAATGCCAAGAGCCACATTTTGCATCTTCTGATAATTTCTCTAAGTGGTTATTATGGGATGTGGTTGCTTTAGATTCAGTATAGGACCAAGCTGAGATGAGAACGGAAAAGATGTAGAAAGTTCTCTCTCCTACATAAGCTGTAGGTCAAGTTTAAGCATCTTGATGTATTTGATCATCTAGAATATTGGGAATATCATTAGCTCAATGAAACTCCCCAGTTTTCTGAGCTAAGTTAGTCTCTGTCTTTGCTTTGCTCCTCCATAGCCTACAAAAACCACAGCTAGTTAGTGCCAACAAATTATAAATCAGGACTAGCCCAGAAGTGATGTCTGTCAGTTTTGTGGTATTAAATGATAAAATGCAGAATTAAAATGGTATAGCGGAAATAACAGTGGGCTTAATCTCCCTGTTTTGCCACAGAGTAGTTGTGTGATTCCAGACAAGTTACTTCCTCTTGGTGTCTTACTTCCATGAGATTTAAAGTCAGAAAGCCATAATCTTGGCTTCATTCCTTACATTTTTTACTTCAGGTAAGACCTTTTATTTGCTCTAAATCTCAGGTATATCTTTGGTAAAAGAAAGTTAGTATGAATACTTGCTTCATAGGGTTGTGAGGATTAAGCTAGGATAATATATGTAAAATATTATAGTATGTTTACATTTAAAAACAATAACTTTAATAAATGTTACCATTACTGTATACATATATTGCATTTTTTTCCATCACTTATATTTTTCCCACTCTGTGTCAGTCACTTTCCTAGTGCCTAAATATAAGATGTGTATAATTGAAGTCAATGGGGAGGATTAAATTAAATAATGCATACAGACAAACAAGGACCTGGAGTATAGTAGATGTTCAGTGAATATTAGAACACACAATACAATGGTCTATAAGTAAGCCAGACACCCACACAGAAATCATTTGAGTTAGCAATAAAAAATGGAGAATGAATTTTTTATTCACTCATTCTTTAATTAATTTATTCTATTCATCAATCTTTATTTATAACCAATTCTACGCTTGGCAGTGTTTCTATGAACCAAGGGGAAAGCAAAAGTTAACACCACTGGGTCTCTTCCTTGTAGATTTAAAAATCTTTATTCTGAGATCCAGGAGTCTGTGGATGAATTTCAGAGAGTACATGAATTTTCTAAAAGAATATACAAAAAATGAGTATCTGTATTTTCCAGGACTAGCATCTGTCACTTTTATCAGCCCCTTTGTGGGTTTTCTCAATACAGAGAAAAGAGTGAACCCTGATCCTTAATTATAGTTTCAGCAGCACTATTGATCCTTGGTTGCTTGGACATAACTGGGTTCAAACTCCAGATGCCTTCCTTGGTTGCTCTGTGACTTACCTTGAACCTCAATTTCCACATGTGTAAAACTGGCATAGTGATGCCTGCCCCCCATGCTTGTTTCACTAATGCATGTCAAAAAGCATGTCACAGTAGCTGACACTTCATAGCTATTTAAAGAAGAAGTAGTTCTTCCCACATTGGTCCTGCCCCAGAGACCAGCAGGACGCCTTCCTCATCAAAGAAGCTCAGTCACAGTTTATTGATTAATTGTCACTGATCAGAATCCTGTGCTTCAGAGACTAGTCACTTCTAAAAGTGATAGAAAGCTTCAAAATATAAATACAATTCATGATCATCAAATCGGAAAACCTTGACTCATGCTCCTGGTCTCCATAACATAATCCATATGTATCACCTCACATGTCTAACAACATGCCTGTGGTTACTTACCTGCCACTTTAGACATACTCCTCGTCACAATTTAATTTTGTGACATTTAATTTTGTAACATTCAGATCTCCCTAGGCATTACAAAAACTAGCTTCCTGTGTACGTGAGTTGTGATATGTGGCGCAAGTGTACATTTATCCCTCAGATGTTTCTCACAAGAGGATCCTGTGGAGCTTAGAGTTACAGAGAAGCATCGCATAGGAATAAAAGGGGTTGCTTAGAACCATAGAAAGGTGTATAAATTCTAGAGGCAAATTAAATAACAATAAGTCCAATCAAAAGAAAACTCCACCATTCATTCATTTTCTAAAGAGAGCTCCATTTTTTAAATTCTATAATTGTTTCATCCCTTTTAAATGCTACTACAGAATAATTTAATTCATCTCTTAGGTTTCATAATAATTTACCTTCTTAAGTGTTTCTTAAGTTTTTTTAATTTTTCAATTACAGTTGACATTATATTGATTTCAGGTGTACAACACAGTAATTTATGTAATGTACAAAGTGATCAGCCCAATAAACCCAGTACATCATGCATTGTTATCACACTACTGACTGTAGTCCCCATGCCGTACTCTACGTCTCCATGAGTATATTGTAACTACCAATTTGTACCTCTTAATCCCCTACCCCTTTCCCCCATACCTCCAACTCCCCTCCCATCTGGCAACTATCGAAATGTACTCTGTATTTATGAGTTTGTTTCTGTTTTGTTCATTTAGTGTGTGTGTGTGTGTGTGTGTGTGTGTGTTAGATTTCACATATAAGTGAAATCGTATGGTATTTGTCTTTCTCTGACTTATTTCACTCAGCACAATACCTTCTAAGTCCTTCCATGTTGTTGCAGATGGCAAGATTTCATTCTTTTCTGTAGCTGAATAGTATCCCATTGCATATATGTACCTCTTCTTCCTTATCCATTCATCTATTGATGGACACTTAGGCTGATACCATATCTTGGCTGCTGTAAATAATACTGCAATGAAGATATACATGCACATGATTTTTTGAATTAAGAATTTGGGGTTTCTTCAAATAAATACCCAGAAGCAGAATCACTGGGTCCATCTTTGTCTCTTGCTATAGCCTTTGTATTAAAGTCTAGTTTTTCTGCTGCAAGTATTGCTACAAGAGCCTTTTCTTTTTCCATTTTTATTTTCATGAAATATCTTTTTCCATTTCTTTGCTTTCAATCTGTGTGAGTCTTTTGATCTGAAGTTTCTTGTAGGAAGCATATATGTGTCTTCATAAGCATTTAATACGTTTTTATTTATAGTAATTGTTAATAGATTTGTAGCTATTGCCATTTTATTATTTATATCGTTTTTCTCCTCCTCCTTCTAACACTTATTTTAAAGAAATTCCTTTAACATTTCTTGTAATACTAGTTTAGTGCTGAGGAACTCCTTTAGCGTTTTCTTGTCTAGGAAGCTTTTTACCTTTCCTTCGATTCTAAATGATAAATTTGAGTCTTGGTTGCAGTTCCTTGTTTTTCATCATTCTGAATATTTCCTACCAATCTCTTCTGGCCTGCAAAACTTTTGTTGGGAAATCAGCTGACAGTCTTATGGGAGCTGGCTGTCACTAGTGACAGGCTTCAGACTGCTTAGCAAGAGGTCCGGGCATGCTGCAGCTATATGCTGCTTTTTGGGAGAGGTTGTCAACCTTTGAGAGATTTTAGGAAAGTCCACAGCATGAGGCAAGAAAGGCTGTTTGTGTGGAAAAGCCACTGGAAGGAGCTTGGTTGGGCCCACAAGTTGGGTGAGGCAAGGTCTCAGGGAATCATCAGGACAAGGTGAAGGGTGTTGGCCAGGTTGATGGAGACTCAGATATGGTGACTGCCAACATGGACACAGTGGGTCAGAGGAGGACTCAATAAAGGAACAATGACTTCTGCCAGCACTTCTATCTGGGAGAAAGCCGCCCCTCCACCTCTCGCCCAAAAGCCAGTTCCTCCCCATATGTCCCTGTTGCCTTTCAAGCTGCTGCCTCAGAGCAAGTGAGTCTGTCAGGGAGTAAGGCTTTGGGCAGGCCCTTTGAGAGGAATTCCTGGGACTTCAGCCACCGTCTGTTTCCCTGTTGGTTTCCACAGCCAAAAGTTGTGGGGTCTTCTCTCCTTGGCACTAGAATCCTGGGCTGGGTAGCCTGGTGTGGGGCTGGGATTCCTCGATCCTCGGAGGCAGGGGATTGGGGTGGCTCCACAGCCAAGATATTGAAATATCCCTCTTAATTTTTAACCACTAAACGTGGTTGTGGGACCAGCCTCTTGTATTTCTTCCCTTCCTACCAATCTCAAGGTGGCTTCTTCTGTGTATTCTTAGATATGGGACTTCTGTTCAGCTAGACTTCTTGTGGTTCTCAATGATGGTTGTTCTGTGTTCAACTGTAATTTTGAGGTAGTCATGGCAGGAGGTGAGCACAGTGTTTACCTACTCTGTCTTCTTGATGGGAACTTTGTTTCAAGGTTTAGAAGCATGTTTTCTTATCCAAATTGTGCTTGCACATTAAAATTTAATGATGGAATTTTCATTTATGATTATTTACATTTCACTTTAGTTACTGTAGAATATAATGCATACATAGACTTAGAAAGCTTTGTAATATAATTCAATTACAAGAACTAAACACAGATTGTTTTGTCCCTGACCACTTATTTTTCCTCAAGTCTTGTACACAGACTTTATAATTTTGTATTTGTTCTTCAGCAATGTGTATAAAAATGAACTAAAAGCTGCCTCTTTCTCAACATCATGGTCACAGTTAGTTAAATATTTAATGCCACCAAGCACAAGACAGGCTACGCAGTGAACATGAACTTGACTGTAAAACCACTATAATGGGTTTAGATCCCTTGAGTCCCCAGTGTGCTCTGTACTGATACAGTAAATGAGGAAAAGTCTCATCAAGATGCAAGTTTAAATAGGAATCGGTCCTGCTGCAACTGCTGACAAGATTAATTATAGATTTCTGAACCTGATGTGTTTTCTTAATATCTTGCATCACTTTACTAGTTTGCAGTCAAGCTGAAATATTGGGTGTAGCTTTGTATAATTCTGGATAATTCTTTTTTACAGAGTGACACTGTGCAATATATATTTAAGTCTTGATAAGTTACCGAGTGCCTGATATACATAAAAGTTCCCATTACTAATTTTCCATTCGTCCCCATATTTATCCTTTGAAATCAAGGCAATCCTTTTGCAATAGTAGCAATGTTCTGAAAGGAAAAAACCCTCTCCATGAAGAAATTCAGCCATTTTTCTCTAGGGTATGGGTCTTCACATGAAATGGCAAGGCAATAAATATAGTAAAAATTATTACAAGGCATTTTGCCTTGTGAATCATATACTCTGCTTTCAAAAAAAAAGAAGAAAAGAAAAAATAAGATGCAAATGAAATTTTAGAGTTGAAATTATGATTTTATTAGGTCCAGTGTACATTTGTATCAAAAAAAGACAGAGTTTATATCTCAAATAACTTTAAAGCATGTTTTTATAGCAAGACAGACATAAAATTGAGTCGGGATACCAACGTTTACCATTTGAGTGAAGCTATTTAATTTCTTTGATCTTTACTTTCCTCATTTATAAAATGGAAAAGGTAATACTAACTTTTTGAATTTATTTTGATAGTTGCATAATATGATATACAGAAGGCGATTATCACAATGCTTTGGTCATTGCAATTACTGAAAGTCAGCTTACAGATACGATTACATGATACAGCGCTTCATACAATTTGAAATATCTGCCTAGGCTTATCATTGCCCTCATGATCATAAGCGTGAATCCAAGAACTAGGCTTGATAAAATCCTCGTAGTTGATCCTAATGAACACTCAAGTTGATCCTTCTTTCGTTATGATGCGCCTTCATGATGGATGTTTGAGGGACTATGTATAGTATACTGCACTCAGTATTGTTAAACAGGGAATGCCAAGTTCAACTATGTTTCATTTTCCATCATCTTCTCTAATATCTAGGACAATACTCTTATCTGCAGGGCATAGTAGGATTCAGCTGGGGTTTCTGGAACATCTTCGCTAGCTCTCTTTGCCTACATCTGAGCTCCCACCTCCTCATCACATGGGCCAAGCTCCTCACTGTCTCCAAGGCTGCACTACAAAATGGCCTCCCTTCCTGCCACTGACTTGACCTGCCTTCTTTCTTGATTCTGTTTTTCTTTTTAATCATGCCTGATATTCTGGTGATGATGATTCAGAGGGAGACATTGTTAAAATCCTGCTCTGAATGTGGGGGTGGACTAACCATCCATATCTCAGTGTAGAGAAAAACAAAGTCCCTCCTGGAAGGCAGATGACAGGGTCAGTCTGGAGCACAGGTGAAAGCAATATTCAGGGTAGTTGATGAAAAGAATCTGGCACTGAGGTAAAGTTGGACATAAATCAGTAAGAAAGGAGGTGGTTAAGACAAGATGTAAGCGATGATGCTAGGGAGGTAATGCTAGTGAATCAGTGTCAAGTCAATGAATAATATTATGTTTGTCTTATTTATTATATTTATTTAGGGTGAGAACAGACCCTTCAAAAGACCGAATCAGGCTGGGCAAAAAATCTTCATCAAAATTCTTATCATCATCTTACTATCATCACCATAATCATGTTTTCAGAAAAATAGGAAAGTATTGAGTTACACTGAAATAGTCAAACAATAGGTTAAAACAGCACTTGGTTATTATTGTATAATCTTCACTCTGCAGGTTATTGACTGATTGAATTTTATTGAAATGTATTTCACATAACACAGAATTTCATATAACATAAAATTCACCATTTTAAAGTGTGCAGCTCAGTGATTTTCTTCCTTCTACCCCATGCCTTAGCAATCCAATTGTTTTCTTATTATTTGGCTATGTCTTGAAAACTTGTGGCTCTGACTCCTAGTTAGTCAAGATTTACTAACCTGAATGTGTTCCTTTTTCAATGTTGCTGTAACAAATTATAACAAATGTAATGGCTTAAAACAGCACAAGTTGATATCTTGCAGTTTTGGAGGTCTTACTAAACTAATCAGTATTAGCAGGGCTGCATTTCTTCTGGAGACTTTAGGAGAAATTCATTTCCTTGCCTTTTCCAGTTTCTAGAAGCCATGCACATGCTTTGCTCATGGCCCCTTCCTTCATCTTTAAAGCCCCCCCCATAACATTTTCAAACCCCTCTTGCCTCTGTCTTTCACTTATAATGACCCATATAGTTACATTTGGGCCCACCCAGATAATCTAGGATAATGTTGCCATCTCAAGAGCCTTAACTTAGTCACACCTGCAAAGTCCCTTTTGACATTAAGGAAGCATTCACAGGTTCTGGGGATTAGGATGTAGACATGTTTAGGGGAGGGTATTATCATTTGGCCTACCACATTGAGATTCATATTAATGTGTTATATTGCACGAATAATATAATCTTAGTGATTTGTTTTTTCAATGAGGTCCTTCACTGGTATGAAATTTTCTTGAACACTTCTCTGGAATTCACAGCCTATTAAATTTAAAAGTTGTTTTTAAACTATATGCTAATTTCTAGGGAGCTTCCACTCTCCCACACTATGTCAGTCCCATCTGAAATAAGTTCCTTTTACTGAGTTCCACACAGTATATCTATCACATTAGTCGTGAGTTTTGCCAGTGTTACTGAAAATTTGGAAGTTTGTGGGAATGGCTATCTACCTCGTTGATCCCTTCTTTCCTTTTTTCATTCCTATCTTCCCCATCCCTCCTCTTGTCCTCTACCTCTCAGATATCCTGGACTCTTTAAATTTTTCTCTTTCTACTATGCAGATCAGTTCATTTTTGAACAAATTCAGTTGTTAAACTTGAATAAAACACACCAAAGCACATAATAGAAAGAGACCTTCATTGAATACATTTCTGAGTCTGTTGAAAACGACTGTGGCTATAGCTGGCAAAATGATATTTCTTCCAATTATAAACATAATACTAAAACATATAAAGATTGTTATAATAAATAATTCAAAAATTATGCTGTCTTCAATTATTTGGACACATTTGATATGAATATCTAAATAACATGTTACTTGTTGACATTCATCACAGTAATTTGTTTTGCTTAAGTACTCACTACTTACCAGGAATTTTGTTAATTGCAAATTCAATAAAGAAGAATAAAGCATAAGGTCTTGATTTCATTGGCTCACAGTTTCACTGATCTACTTTAGCCATTGTCCATCCATATCTTTGGCATGGCTGTCACCTTTAGTGAATTATCTTGTACCTACCCATAGATTATGGTCAAGATAAATATATAACAGAAGACCAGGGTTAGACACTACTATAAATGGTATCCATTAACTTAATACCAGTTGCTATGGAAATAACAATATTAAAATAGATTTTTGAAAGTTAAAATTGTTTTCCTGAATAAGGCATACTTCTAGCACAATGAGATCTCAGAAATTTTGGTTCCTCTCTGCATCCACAGTATATATACACCTCAGAGAGCTTTAAAATGTCAAGGAGTTTCTCTTCATTCTCTCTACCTGGCATAGAGTAAGTGATAAAAATTAAAATATTTGTTGAATGATTAAATATCAATGCATTTAACTGTAGCTTTGCTCTTAGCTATTAGATTATATTACACTCTACTTATCATATTGTACCATGATTATTTTGTGGACTTTCTGGCTCCCTTTTAGACTGTGAGTTAAAAAAAAAAAAAAAAAATAGTGGTTTTGACTTCCGTAAATCTATATCCCCAATGCTAAATTCAGAGTCTAGCAAAGAGGATGTTTTGAATGACAGTTTCTAGGTTGAGATGATTAATCTTTGGAGACCACCCTCAAGATAAGTAATCAATGGAGAGGATTTAGAGATTAGGAGAATTGTACTCAGAGCATTGATGCAAACTGATATATATTCATTTGTCACACCTAACTCACGTTCTTTTTCTGGTAGATTATGTTAGCTACCTTAGAAGTTTCAAGTGAAGGTCAGCTATATCTGTACTTTTGATATCAAGTTATAATAAAAACAAGTCAAGCCAAATTCTACCAAACACACAGAAATTTATAAATATAGACATTCATTAGCAATCAAACACAAAACAGTGTATGCAACCTATATTGTAATCTCAATAAAGTTATGGGGTGCCTTTAGTTCTTCTGACCTTGACCTGGTATGAAAAGGTCACTTGAGGTGGATGTGAACAGAAGTAACTCGTGTAGTGGTCATTGGGCAATTACAAATTCCCCTACACTCTAGGCCAAGCATAGATCACTTTAGGGCCCAGCTGTGGCCACTGTCCTTGTGGATATAGTTTACAGGAATCATTCAATTCTTACATTGTGATCATGAAAAGAGAAGCCAGTCTTCCTAAAGTATATGAACAAATATGCATATCTAAATGCCTCCAATTTCATCAGTGAGAACCTACTTCTAATAGTCATTATGCTAATTAACAAGCCCCTAATTGGTGAATACAAATTCATTTTGACATTCATCAGGTTAATTACCAAAGCCTCAGGTGATAATGGAGAGATGCATGCAAGAAGCCAGTGTAGTTAACTTGGGAAGATGGTCTTTCTGATATAATGCCAGGTGAACACCACAGAATGTGTTTTTTGATTATAGTAGCTAAGATTTGTATCTTAAACTAACACAATCATAGTATCACCATTAATGTTAAATTACATATATGTGTAAATGTGTGTGTGTGTGTGTGTGTGTGTGTGTGTGTGTAATAAACTACACTGCATTCTCTTCCAGGGGACATCTGCTCTCTAGAATTCAGGTTTAGGGTTTGTGATCTAGGTGGTTTTAGTAGATACTACAAAAATAATCCATCTTCTTGGAAGTCTTCTCTCTAATCCAATTCCAATTTTACTTTTAATCTCATCTTCAGTTTCAAAATTATTTGTAGAAATTTTATATAAAATAATTCAGATTTACTCATATGCATTTGATATCTATGATTAGTAGATGTTTTTCATGTGATATTTTCCCTTCCCGAATAATTTATAATCTCATCCAGAGAAAGATTTTATTTTTTTTCCATTTTTATTTGCTTCCATTCATTTCATAAATATTTAGTGACATCAAGCTAGGTTTGTTTTTTTTATTTTTTGTTTTTCACTCTTTCTTTTGCTTTTCCATGCCCACATATAACTGGGATCAGTACACAGCACATACCCTGTAAATATTGATTGACTGAAAAATATCCTATTATGAGACCATCATTATTGAAGTTTGAAAGTTTCTTTTCCTAATTTCAAAATGCCTTTTTCATTTTAGATCACCTCAGGTAGCTGTCTCACAGCATCAATCTATCGATTTTCACTGCACGGGGTGAAGAAGGAACCACCAAATCAGGTATGTCTTCCAGTACCAAAATGTACTGATTTAAAATCAAATACATATAATAGACTTCAGAGTGAAACTTTAAAAATATTCTTACAATAGAACTTGAGACAATTGATTTTGGCAATTAAATAAAAGTAAGGGACCACTTTTTTATTTTATTCATTCATTCATTTATTTATTTATTTATCTATCTATCTATCTATCTATCTATTTATTTTGTTTTGCCCCTACTACAAGATCTCTCTTGTGGAAAGGAAAGTATTTATAGAAGTACTCGTTAAAGCTTCTACATTGCAATTTACTCCACCTAATAATTACTCGCTCAACATATATTCTATCTAAATGTCTTTAGTCACAGTCCTTCTAATGTAACCTGGGTGTTCATTGTTCTGTTTGATATGCACTGGAAGACTGCTGCATCTTACTCTAATCAGTATTTGAATGCATTGTCTGTTGAAATGAAAGTAACAATGATTAGTAGGGCAGATGTTTCCCTGCAATGTGAAAATGGAGGGGTTAAAACCACAAATTAAACTGAATACTCAGTCTTTGCATGCATTTTTCAAGATGGTTGGGTACAAATTTTTGTGAAGTGGAAATCAGATTGTAGTCAAGTTATAAAGGCCTTCCAAATAAATGATATTTGGAAATAGATATACTGTTCACTTTGGAGAATAGACACAGAACTGTAATATGTTGGCAAAATATATCATTTGCTTTTGTGGATAGTGATTTTGACAGAGACGGGGAGAAACATAGAAAAGGAAAACAGAACAATTAGAATTTCATGTCAGTGCATCAATACATCAGTGTGTTAACAGAAGGATTAGAAGAGCCTATGACTGGATTATCATTATTCCTTAGTATATTACTATTCTTATTAACGTTAGACATGTTGGCTGAAAATGCTATAAAAATCAGTTGCTCATGGCAGTTGTCAAAATATAAAGATCTTATAGTAGTTAACTACTAATATTGGTCATATTCATCTCTTGTTTATCCACATATTTCTTAGTATTTTTTCATGGGGGTTTCTAATTTATGAGGTCATGAGAAAAAATTAAAATATAATGTATGCATCAATGAACTGGCATTTATTTCACAGTTGAGGAAAGAATTGAGGCCAACATGATTCACATTTTTTGTTTGTTTGTAAATAACAGTATTGTAATGCATATCTTATGTTTAAATAAATTGTGTAGTAATTCTTTCTTTCTCTTCAACCTTCACAAATACTTGTTGAGACTAGGTAATGAATAAAACTGTAGAATACAGATAAGCAGGCCCGACTGGGAGTGAGTACCTCCTGGTTAGCTAATGTTCCAAGGAAGAACAAGAGGGTCAACCTTAAAACACCAATTTACAATGTAACTTATCATTCAAGAGTCATATCATATGATTTTCTGATTATTACTGTCTTAATTATCAGGCTGCCTTTTTTTTTTTTTTTTTTTTTTTTTTGTCTGATTTGTTTAAACTGTTATTAAGAAGATGGAGGAGTGTCCCTGGGTTAGAATGATTCCTCTGACTACTAACCTGCTCAGATTTTGTACAAAATCACTATCTATATCTCTAGATTATGGGCCATCGGTCTAATCTCCATTAAAACTTTAATCTCATAGAATAAGGGGGTTGACAATTAAGTATCTTTTGAGTCAAAACCCTTAATTAAGAGGTTATTAGTCTTCCTGGTCGAGAAGTTGGCACTATGGTTGAGTTTCTGTGTTTCACGATGCCTGCCTCACATCAGTTCTTACCTGCCTCCCCTTACACACATTTATCACTGGCTTTGGTCAAGGCATTTACTTAACATATGTTTTCGTTTGTTTTATTAACTTAGCCTAAAGCCTTTCAGCCAAGCTTACATTTCAAAAATCAAATAAACAAAATGAAGCAAGTGTTTTGTAGTTTATTAGACTGCCTCCATGATTCTGGACAGAGCGTTTAAACCCTCCCCTTTCTACTTACTGAATGAAAGACCTCTGTTGGAGGAACACTAGCTACTCTCACATAGGTATGTAGTATCTTGGTTCGTTCTTATTTATGTATTTGTTTATTTTTGGTATCAAAGAGATTTATCTAAATATATTTTTATTGTCCCTTTTGATAAGTATCTGGTCATTTGATCTTTTTATAGCATGAACAGAGCATACATTTTAGATCCAAGTAGTCTTAGGATCATGTCCCACATTCATCTTTCACTAGCTGTGATTCATGAGAAAGTAAATTAACCTCTTTTTCTACAGTTGCTATGTTTGCAAGTGGGAAAAAATAATATAATCTAAAAGGGTTTTTTCAAAGAATTGATTTAGGTTATACTTTTCAAACACTTAGTATATGGGTAGCACAGAGCAAGCACTCAAAAATGTTAACTGTATTGTGGAATTGCTTAGATAATCAGAGTGACATATATGCTATACCGGGTATACCATACAAATGCATACGCATTTTAAGATATGTTAACACTTTGGTCAACATTGTTCAAGCAGTAGTTCGCTGTAATCAGAAGTGTCTGGACGCTGATGGTAACCACTTTGAGCACCTCTTGTAATTGCAGAAGTCAAACGTGACTTGTATTCATCTTTTATTATTGGTATATATTAATAGTTTTTTCCTTTCTTAAAACATACATACATTTTTTTGGCACCCTCTGTATATATCATATATACGATATATATGAGATATACATGTATCATATATATGATATTTACATGTCTATATATGTATATATATATATGTATATACATATCTATATCTATATCTATCTATATATACATATATATGTGTGTGTGTGTGTATATATATATATATATATATATATATATATATATACAGAGAGAGAGAGAGAGAGAGAGAGAGAGAGAGAGAGACAGAAATCACATGGAATAAGAATGCCTTATCTGTTTTCAAATAATTGGAGTAGAAAAAAATCTCAGCACTAAAACGCACTAAAGATAGCTTGAAGTTTGACATTTGCAGTGCCACAGGTTGATTATAATTGCAAATACAGAAAGTTAGGAATACCGGATGTTCTACATGGAGCTCAGTATTTGAGAAAGCCAATGTAAAAGTGACCATGGATATCACCTAGCCCAAAGTATTTTAAGACAGGATTGCTTGTTTGGATTTGTTTTATTTGCTTTGGTTTGGTTTCTTATGTGGAACTACACTGTATATGAAAGTTCTATAAGGAGAGCTGATCTATTTGGGGATGGGAGAGGCTCAGATTCTGGTCTGTTCACCTCCTCCACTAACACCATCCCTGAGTTTACTCTGAAGCCCCCTTCCAATGTTTCGAGAACACAATTTAAAAAACATTGATTTAGTCCTGTCCTTTAAATTTTAGGATGGAGAAAGTGCAGCCAGCATTAGTGAAGTGACATGTGCAAGGTCACATGCACACTGAGAGAAGGATGAATCTAGGTATGCTGACTCCCACGCACTGCATCATGTTGAGTTTTCTGAAGAATACATGTCAAGTTTAGGATGGCAATATGGCTGTGGGAAACGTAGTCTTCCCTCCCGTTTTGCCATTCAATCGTTTTGGTGGTTATACATGTATTAGAGCAGCAGTTCTTGAAGTGTGGTCCCCAAGCACCAGCAGCAGGATAACTTTGTAGAAATACGAATTAGTGGTCCTATCCAAACCGTGTGAATCAAAAACGCTTGTCGTGGGACCCAGCAACTTATGGATTGAAAGCCCTCCAGAGGGTTCTGACATTTGTTAAAGTTTGAAAAACCTCTGTATTAAAGACATTCTTTGGGAATTATCTCCATCTGTAAAACAATTTTTATTAATGGCTTACTTACTATTTTGAAGATACATAAAATTCTATAAAGAAAAGACTAGAGAGAGAAGAATGAAACTAAATGTTGCTGATCACCTAACATATACCAAGTAGTCTTTCATTTCTGTTAGTTATCTTCTTTAACCCTTATAGCAGCACTCTGAGGTATATATTATTATCTGAACTTTGAAGGGAAAGTTAGACACAGAGAGAAAAAAATAACTTAAGATCATTCAACTGGAAGTTTCCGAGCTACGATTTGAACCCAGATGTAGTTGACTCAAAAGCTTTAAATCTTCCCATTATGAGGTGAAACCCGCTGGGCTTCACACACACCTGGGATGGAATGTCTAATCCTCCAGGGGAAAAGCCATGCATTCAAAGTTTATTGCCATTATGGTGTATTTTGATGTTGATTATATTTGGAATATAACACTCGTTTACCTCTCTCTTATGCTACATAGAAACAATTTGTCACTCTGACATGAGTATGTCTTTTCTACTCTTTTTCATTTGACTTACATCTATTTGACTATCCCCAAATTTTTGTGTACTAGCCTTACTATGACAAACTAATATATATGCATATATTTATTTTTTCTCTAACATTTTATGTAATAAATAAATACAGCTCCAGGGTGTCCTGTTTTGGGACATCTAAAAAGTTTTTGAAAAATGAATCATCAACTTAGATATTATGTAAATAAGATCATGTAACTATTATGTAAATGTAATTACATATAGAAGTAATTACAGGGATATGCACTGCAAACTTCAGAACGGTAATATAGGGAATTATAGAAGAAGGTAATTACATATCATGTTTCCTAAAGCTTTAACATCTAGAGAGAAATTCATCCATTTTTATATCTGAAAGAGACATTTAATGTCTTACTGTGTTTTGCAGTGTGGGTATGGTGAAAGGATGGTCTGATTAGGGTAGTGGGGGATGAGGAGATAATTGTGAACTTGTAAGGTGTTCCTATTATGAAAGCATCTCAGTTCTAGAGCTGGGAACAGTACATGTCAGTTACAAGCTTTGCTGACCTCTACATGAGGCTGATATTCAATGTCCAGAAAGGAAAATTCCCCTTGCCCACTCCACCTTCTCGGGTTCTGCCTGTAAGAATGTCAGCCACAGAATCTGGTACCTGGTGAAGTTCTGGAAGACTGAACTAAATTAGACAGGTTGTACCAATGGCTGCCAAAAGAAAAATAATCTAAGAAGATAAAGGCGCAGAATTTAGCAAAGAAGTATATGCAATAATAGTATCTGAGGATGTGTATTAAATATTGTATCCATCTGAAGGATATGATGGAGTATGCATATAGAAGAAAACACTAGAAATCAGAAGTTAATGAGATCAGATTTGTAAGCAAAACAAGAAAGAAGTTCGGGTACTCAGTCTTTTTTATTCTTATTATTAGTTTCAGGTATACAAAACAACATAATTATTAGACATTTGCACACCTTACAGAGTGATAACCCCACAAGTCTACCAACCAACCATCTGACACTGTACATATCTATACTTCCTATGCTGTACTTTACAGCCCATGATTATATATAGATGGGACAGGTGTGTTCAAAGCGAGGGGGAGTATTTTGAGGGGGATTCATGGCAATGTGTCTTTTACTGTGATATTTTTTTTTAAATTTAAACATTCACCATACTGTTTGATCACACTTACATATTTAATTATAGTTGACATTCAATATTATTTTACATTACTTTCAGGTGTATAGCACAGTAGTTAGGCATTTATATAATTTATGAAGTGATTCCCCTGGTAGGTCTAGTGCCCATCTGACACCACTCAGTCTGATTAGAGAGACAAATAAAGGTTTGGGAACCAGATCAGCTAACTTTGAAATTCAAGACTCTGTGGACAGCTTTTTTTCCCTAGGACAAAGGTAGCAATCAGTTACCTGCCACTCATAGACCCTATCCAAGGCCAAGCTGTATTCATTTCTCTAAGTAAATATCTCTCCAATTTCTTTACTTCTCTTCATCTTCACTGCTATAACCATACTCCATGTCACCATCATCTCTTGCCTGAATAACTGCAATTGCCTCCTTACCAGTCACCTAACTACCATTTATTCTCTCCACAATCTGGTTTTCATAGTGCACCCAAAGTTATTAATCATCCAATCACTCACCATTGCTTTTTGGGAAAAATATTAAAGTTCTTCACATTATCTACAAGACTCTGCATGCTATTATATCTCCTTGCTTCTATGGCTTTGTTTGGTGATTCTCTCAGCCCCAGTTTCTCTGCAACTCAACACTGTCCATTTTCAGTTCCTCTAGGTAACATACTTTTTCAGGTTTTTTCTGAGTAGCAAGTTTCCTTTACTGCCCTTTTCTCTTTTAGGTTCTGCAGGTCTCAATTCAAATATTGTTTCACCAGGAAACACTTTCTTGACAACTTCCCCCTGAAATTTGGACACACACACACACACACACACCCTCCACAGGTTTGGTCCCCTGTTATATTTCCTCATAGCTCTTAAGATTTTTCTTCATAGCACTAGCTAGTTTACAATTATACATTTCTATGTAAATTTGAATAAATGAGTGGCTCTCCCAATAGAC
This sequence comes from Rhinolophus sinicus, assembly GCF_036562045.2. Lineage (NCBI taxonomy): Eukaryota > Metazoa > Chordata > Mammalia > Chiroptera > Rhinolophidae > Rhinolophus > Rhinolophus sinicus. Next base: position 113,755,604 of record NC_133756.1, read on the forward strand.
TTAATTTACATGAAAGCAGGAACCACAACTTTTTTGATTATAGATATTCCCAAGGACTTAGACCAGTGGTTGGTATAAAATATTTGCTAAGCAGTCTCTTCTTAGATATGACACCAAAAGTGTAAGTGACAGAAGAAAAACAAATAAATGGAACATCACACAATTAAAAAAATTCGTACCGTAAACAATATCATCATTAAAGTAAAAAGAAAACTCACTGAATGAGACAAAATATTTACAAATCACATATCTGATAGGGGACTTATATTCCAAATGTATAAATAACTATTATAGCTCAATAATAAAAAAGGTAAATAACCCTCAAAAATGGGCAACTAATATAAATACATCCCTCCAAAGGTTGTATACAAATGATCAATAGGCATGTGGCAAAATGCACATCTCTTAGGGAAATGGAAATCAAAACCACAGTGTGATGCTACTTTATGCCCACTAGGATGACTATAATGAAAATTAAGGAGAATAACAAGTGTTGACAAGGAGATATACAAATTGGAATCCTCATACATTGCTGGTAGAAATGTAGAATGGTATAGCTACTTTAGAAAACACTTTGGCATGTCTTAAATATGTGAAACATAGAATTACTATATGACACCTAGAAATTTCACTCCTAGATATAACAGAATTCCAAGCATATCTTTACACTGAACTTTGTACACAAGTGCTGTGAAGAAAAATCTTGTACACAGTGTTCATTACAGCAGTACTCATGGTGACCAAATGTGGGAACAACCCAAATTTCCATTAGCTGATGAATGAATGAACACAATTTGGTATATTTGTAGTGTAATACTCAGCAACAAAAGGGAATTAAATGTTAATACATGCTAAAACATGTAGGGAAAAAACCTTTCAAACATTATGCTTAGAGAAATGAGCAAGTCAAAAAAGACTATAAAATACAATAATGGTCAGATTTTATTTATAATAAATAGCCAGAATAGATAAATACACAGAGACAGAAAGTAGATTAGTGTTTGCCTAGGGGTAGATAGGAAAGTAACTGGGAGTGAATAGGGAGTGGCTGATAATAGATCTAAGGTTTTGTTTTCTTCTGATACTAAAAAAGTTTATAAACTTAAAAGGTAGTGATGATTGCACAACTTTGTGAATATACTAAATATTGTTGTTTATATACTTCAAACAGATTAATTGAATCATATGAGAATTGTATTTCAATAAATCTAGTTAAAATTTAAATCTAGTTAAAATTTTTAAGTCATGACATGAAGATACTTTTTTAATTTAATGTGTGTGTATAGTATTTGCACTAAAGATCAAAAACTGTTAACACACACACCCACAAAAAGTAATACAAAACACCAGCAATAGTAACTACATGGGTAAATATATATATAAAGTCTTATATTTAAATGTGTTTGAAAGATAATTAATTGTTTAAAGAAAAAATATTAACATTGCATTGTGAGTTTTATAACACACAGAGAAATAAAATCTATGAAAATAGATAGGAAAGGTCAGGGGGAAGAAATGGGAGTATATTATTGCAAGTTCTTTTAGTATACGTGAAATGTTATCATAACACTTGAAGGTAAACTGTAATAAGTCAAAGGTGTATATTACAAAGTCTAGAGCAACCACTAAAGTAATAAGCAGAGGTATAGCTTAAAAAGCAGGTATAAAGCAATTAAAAATGTTCAGATAGGAGAGACTCTCCCAGCCCCCACAGGCGCTACTTACGGTGCTTCAAGATCCTCGCAGCACTGTGGTGGCCAGGGCCACAATGGCGCCATGGTGTCCACTGTGCTCCTGCCACCCACGCCCATGTTCCCTGTGATGAGCCCAGGTGGCTGGGGCTGGAAGAGGGAGCCCCAGGCCAGGAAAAAGGAGGTCCTGCTCCTGGGGCACGGCTGCATCCTGTGGAGTCCTGGCCTGGCACCCCTGGAGCCAGCCCGGATCAGGCTGCAGTGTGGGAGCTCTGGAGAACAGGATGGACTCCCCCTTCCTGGCAAGGGCTCACTCACCCAGAGAGATGCGCCCGCGCAGTAGCTTGGTGCCTATGGCATTCTTACCAGCTTACCTGGGCTCACCGGCTTGGCCTCACCAGTCTCCAAGGGTGGGGTGAGAGGTAACAAAGGTGGACATTGTCTCTCTGTGTCCTTTCTTGCATATAGGGCACCCTCCCCAACCACAGACCTTAGCACTATACCCTGTCCCTTCTCGGTCTCTATCCAGGGCTGGAATCAGCCCTACTGTCCAAAGTTGCCTGCTTGAGCTCAAAAGTCCTCTGAATCTGGCCCAGTATTAACTAATGTGTTGAGTTTGTTGGAAATGTAAAATATGCTTTAAATTTAATCCCACATGCTGGTTATACAAATGTGGTGCTTTGCGAAAATTCAACAAACTGAACATTTAAGCGGCGTGCATTTTTTGGGGTGATGATTACACTTGAATAAAAGTTAAAAAAAGTTTAGTTTATCCAAAAAACAGTATAATAAGAGGATAAGAGGAAAAAGTCTACAAAAATATATGGGATTTTTTTAAAGGCACAATAGTAGAGTTAAGACTGACTATCAATAATCTTATTAAATATAAATGGACTAAGCATCCCAATTAAAGTTGGAGATTGTGAGAATGGATAAAAAACATGTCAACTAGTAACATACATTAAGTATAGAGATACACATAGGTTAAAAGGGAAAATTAGATCATGCTAACAGTAAACAAAAGACAGTTGCAGTGGGTATATCAGGTAAAGAATATTAACAGGAATAAAGAGGATCATTTCATAATTTTAAAGAGTCAACTCATCATAGAAGAAATAATCCTAAATCATTGTGCACCTAATAATAGAGCTTCAAAAGATATGAAACAAAAACCTATAAGAACTTAATGTAGATATCAACAAATCTATAATCAGAAATTTCAACACCTCTTTTGTAACAAATAGGAAAAGTCAACAGAAAATCAGTAAGGTTATAGATGACTTGAAGGACACTGAAATCCACTTGGCATAATTAACATTTATAGAATACACCCACCAAATGGAGCAGAATGTAGGTTATTTTCAACTATACATGGAGCATTTAGCAAGATAGATGATATTCTGACCATAGCATATGTTTCAATAAATTCAAAATAACCCATGTCACACATATATTTTCTATGACCACAATGAAATTAAACTAGAACTCAATAACAGATATCTGGAAAATCCCCAGGTTTTGAAAACTAAATAACATACTTCTAAATAAGTCATGGCCCAAACTAGAAATCAAAGGAAAATTAGGCAGTATTTTGAACTGGATGAAAATGCAGCATATCATTGCAGTTCATTGTTTCAGGTCTTATTGTTTAGGTCTTTGATCCATTTTCAGTTAATTTTGAAATTAACTGACAGATAGCAGTCTAGTTCCATTCTTTTGCAGGTGACTTTCCAATTCTCCTGCACCATTTACTGAAGAGACTGTCTTTTCTCCATTGCATGTTTTTGGCTCCTTTGTTGAAAATTATCTGTCCATATTTATGTGTGTTTATTTCTGTGTTTTCAATTCTCTTCCATTGGTCTCTGTGTGTGTTTTTCTGCCAATACCATGGTGTTTTGATTATTGTTGCCCTGTAGTACAAACTAAAGTCAGGGAGTGTGATACCTCCAGCACTGTTCTTTTTTCTTAGAATTGCTTTGGCTATTGGGGGTCCTTTGTGGTTCCATACAAATCTGATGATTTTTTGTTCTATTTCTTTAAAAAATGCCATTGGGATATTGATGGGGATGGTATATTGTAGTAAAGTTATGGACTTTGGATTCAAAGAGGATTTTATGAATTTGACCTTAAAGGTAAGGGAAGTTAAAGCTAAAATAAATGATTGGGACTATATCAAACTAGAAATCTTCTTCACAGCAAAAGAAACCATCGACAAAATAAAGAGGCAACCAAACGAATGGGAGATTTCTAACAATGCCTCTGATAAGGGGCAAACATTCAAAACATATAAGGAACTCATACAACTTCAACAACAACAAAAATCAATCCAATTAAAACATGGGCAGAGGATCTGAATAGACATTTCTCCAAAGAGGACACGCAGATGGCCAATAGATACATGAAAAGATTCTCAACATCACTAATCATCAGAGAAATGCAAATAAAAACCACAAGGAGATATCACCTCACCACAGTTAGAATGACTATCATCAATAAGACAAATAGTAACAAGTGTTGGAGAGGCTGTGGAGAAAAAGGAACCCTCATACACTGTTGATGGGAATGCAGACTGGTGCAGCCGTTATGGAAGGCAGTGTGGAGGTTCCTCAAAAAATTAAGAATAGAATTTCCATATGACCCAGTAATCCCTCCCCTGTGTATCTACTCCAAAAATCTAAAAACATTTATTCGTAAAGATATATGTACTCAGTATTAATTCCAGATTAATTTATGGTGGCCAATATATAGAAACAACCAAAGGGTTCTTTGATAGATGATTGGATGAAGAAGATGTGGTATATCTACACAATATAATACTTCTCTGCCATAAGAAAAGATGAAATAGTGCCATTTGTGACAAAATTGATGGAGCTTGAGATTATTATGCTAAGCAAAGTAAGTCAGACAAAAAAAAGTAGAGAACATATGATATGTGGGATATAAAACTGAAAGCCACAAAGGAACAAGACACATAAATGAAGAAACAAAAACTCATAGACAGATACAATAGTTTAGTGGTTGTCAAAAGTTGAGGGGGGCAGGGGGATGGTAGATGAGGGTAAATGGGGTCAAAGATATGGTGATGGAAGGAGAACTGACTCTGGGTGGTGAACATACAATGTGATATGTAGATGATGAATTACAGAAACCTATGTGATTTTACTAACCATTGTCACCCCCATGAATTTTAATTAAAAAAAAATTTTAAAAAGAAAATATGACCTTTTAAAATGTGTAGGATTTAGCTAAAACAGAACTTAAAGGAAATTTTATAGCACTAAGTGCCTATTTTAGAAAATAAGTCAAATGAGTGACCTTAGCTTCCACCTTAAGAAACTAATAAAATAATAGTAAATTAAATGGGAGGTAAGCAAAAGACACAAGTTATATTCAGTATAATCCCTTTCAGTGCAATAGAAGACAGAAAACCAATAGAGAAAATCAATGAAACCAAAATCATATTCTTTGATAAGTACAGTTGATAAACCTCTAGCTAGACTGACCAAGAATAAAAACAGAATATACATGCACTACCAATATGAAGAATGTGAGAGTTACATATTATGAACAACTTCACACCTACAAATCTGACACTTTGATGAAATAGACCAACTCTTGAAAGACACAAAGTAACAAAGCTCACTGTAGTGGGTTAAATATTGTCCTCCAACCACAGTCTTTGCATATGTAATTAGTTAAGTATCTCAAGATGAAATCTTCCAGTGCTTAGGATGGACCCTAAATCCAGTGACTTGTGCTTTATGAAAGAAAGGGAGAGAAATTTACACAGAAAGACGTAGGGAAGGGCATGTGAAAACCGAGGCCAAGATTGGAGTTACGTTGCCACAACCAAGGAATGCCAGGAATCACGAAAATTTGGAAGAGAGGAGGAAGATTTCTCTCAAGTTTTCAGATGATGTTTGACCCTGATGAAACCTTGATTTCAGACTTCTGGCCACTGTAAGTGTGAGGAAATAAATGTCTGTTGTTTTAACCCACTCTATTTGTGACACTTTGTTACAGCAACCCTAGGAAAGTAGTATTCTCATTCAAGAAGAAATAGATAAAGTAAATGAAGCTATAACTGTTAAGGAAATTGAATGTGTATTATAACCTTCCCACAAAAAATTCCCAGGCCAGGAGGGTTTTACTTGTAAATTCACTAAACAGTTAAAGGAGAAATAAAATCAAATCTATACATATTGTTACAGAAAATTGAAGAGCTATCTTTGCCAGCTAACTAGTTGAAGCCAGAATTATCTTAATACATAAACCAGACAAAACCATTACTACGGACTAATATCCCTCATAAACATAGATGCAAAATTTCTTAAAATTTTAGCAAATGTAATCCAATGATATATGAAATAGATGATACATACTATACATCAGGAGTTTATTACAGGAATGCAAGGTTGACTTAGTAATACACTACATGATAACCTCAATAGAGACAGAAAAAGTATTTGAAAAACTTCAACATGTATTCCCAATAAAAAACTCATTAAACTTGAATTAGAAGGGAATTTCCTTAACCTCTTAAGGGACAGAGAATGGTGAAAGACTGAATGTTTCCCCTAAAATAAGGAAAAAGGTAAGAATGTCTGTTCTCACCACTTGTATTCAGCATATTGCAAAGGTTGTAGTATATGCAATGAAGAGAAAGAGAGAAAGAGAGAGAGAGAGAGAGAGAGAGAGAGAGAGAGAGAGATTGAGAGAGAGAGAGAGAGAGAGAGAGAGAGAGAGAGAGAGATACCCAAATTGGAATAAAAAAATTAAAACTGTATTTATTTGCAGGTGACATGATTGTCTGTAGAGAATCCTGTGGAAACTACAAAGAAGCTGCTGGAGCTAGTTAAGTTTAGTAAGGTTGCAGGATCCAATTAGAAATTGAAATTTAGTTTTAATATACCATTTAAAATAGTATCAAAAATGTGAAATGCTTAGGAATACACCTGACAGAAGATGTACAGTACATCTGGCAGAAGATGTAACCTGAAAACAAACAAGATAAAACATTACTGAAAGATTTTAAAGACCTAAATATAAGTGAAGAGATAATCTGTGTTTATTAATTGTAAGACTCAATATTAAGATTTTAATTTTTCCCCGATTTGCCTATTCCCTCAATGCAATTCCGATAAAAATTCATCAGATGTTTTTGGTAAAAGTTGACAAGCGGAGTCTAAAATTCATATGACAATACAGATTACCTAGAATTGCCAAAACAACATTGAAAAAAAAAGAGTAAAGTTGGAGCAATCACATTACCTAACTTCAAGACTTATTATAATGCTATAAGAACAAGACAGTGTGACAGTGGCATAAAGATGGACATATGGATCAATGAACAGAACAGAGATTCACAGAAATAGACCCATATATTTATAAACAATTGATTTTTGACAAAAGCAATTCAGTGGAGAAAACATAGTCTTTTCAACAAAAGGGTTTGGGACAATTGGATACTCACATGCAAAAATATGAACTTAGATTCATACTTCTCACTATATACAAACATTAACAAAATATATCATAGATCAAAATTTAAAATATAAAACATATGCAACAAATCATTATGGCCTTGGGTTAGGCAAGGTTTGTTAGATATAACACTGGAAGCAAGATCTATAAAAGAAAATATTCATAAATTGAACTTCATCACAATTAAATATGTTTGCTCTTTGAGAAACACTGCTAAGAGAGTTATTTAAAAAGTCATGGACTTGGAAAAGCATTTGCAAACAAATATCTGGTAACAGATTTTATTCCAGAATATATGTAAAAAACCTCTTCAATGTCATTATAAGAAGTTAAACAAACCAATAATAAACAGGCAAAAGATTTTTACAGACACTTCACCAAATAATACATATGGATGGTAAATAAGCATTTGCCACTAATCATTAGAGAAATATAAATTAAAACCTCCAAAGATGCCTGCCGTGTGGGAGACACTGCTCGCTGCACCATGTGTCACACGGGGTCTCTGGTCCCGCTCCCCACATAAGAACGCAGGACATGGTGAGGCCAAAAAGGAACACCCATGGAGCCATAGATAGGAAAGTCATACCACTGTATTCTCGCTGGCAGCTAGGTTAGAGACACAGGAAACAGGAGCCATACTGTCCACAACCTGCCGTCCGCTTCTCTGCTAACCAACCTCACTTGCTAGCTACAATCCGCCCTGCTGACCGCAACCCGCTCTTGCTAGCTCAGCCACCATCTTCTTGCTCGCCCCCATTTGCTGCTAGCGTAGCCAGACAGTTATATTAGTGGCCAGTGACTCACTGGTTACAGCTGATGGCCAACTAGCCACAGCTGATGGCCATCCAATCACAGTTGATGGCCATTTACTACCTGAGCTGGCACCTTTCCACGTGAGGCCGAGAGCCTGGAAACTGCATTCCTGGCTGTGTCCCCACAATACCCCTGCACTCTTATTAGAATGTTTCAAAGTAAAAAGAATAATGACACTATTTGTTGGCAAGGATGTGGAACATTTGGGAATCTCATATAATACTGGGAGTCCTGTATAATGGTACAGACTGCAATTGGATATTCATAGCAATGTTTTTTGTATCACCCCAAAACTAGAAACAAATGAAGTATCCATCAATAAATGAATGAATATATCAACTATGGTACAGACATACAACAGAATTATACAATAGAAGGCAATACAAAGGAATGAACTACTGACACATGCACCAATATAGAATAATCTCATAGTAATTATTCTGAAATAAAAAAAGCACATACATCCTGATTTTCATTTATATAAAATTTTGGAAAGTTCAAATTAATCACCAGTGACAGAAAACAAAGCACTAGTTACCTGGGAACTGGGAAGTGGGCTGAAGAGAGGGGTCAAAAGGGGCAGGAGAAACTTGCGGGGTGATGAATATATCCATCATTTTATACTGGTGATGGTTTCATGAGTATATACATGTGTCTGGGATTATCAAATTATGCACTTAAAGCTCAGAGGTACAGAGGTTTGAAAGAGCTTAAAAATGGAGACTGAGATTGGTAATGTTAGGAGACAGAGGGTGGTGCACACACCTTCCCTCCCCCTCTACCCCCCCACCCCCCAGTCATGCTCATGGCCTTAGACTGTGTACTTCAGGCAGTGTAGAGCCCTTGAAAGTGGTTCCTGAGGCAGTGACATGATTAGCCTTTCAAAAACATGACTGGTAGCAGTAAAGGGAGAGGACTGGCAACACAAATTACTTTTTGATCATGGTAATGGACTTGCAACAAATGTTCCAAATAATCTCTGCAGGATTTCCAGTGAAACCAATTAGTATACATTTGAAGAAGTGCTAGTGGGGTTAAGGACTTACTCTGTAGCCATTGCAACAAGCTGGACCACCCTGACATACAAGCTAGTCAGTGGCAGAGCAGTAACTTAAAACCAAGCCTGTCTGATTTCAAAGTCCCTTTCTTTTTCCTCTACATATGACCTTCCCCACCTGGATGCAAATCACACTCCAAAGCCTAGTGGTAATGAGGACTCATGTAATGAGATGCACATTTTCAGGATTTTCCTTAAATCAGAATGTGGACCAGATGTTATATAATGCCAGGGCCCGCTGTGGAAGTTCTTCATAGAAGTTGAACAGGCTGTACTTCCACACCGCTGAAGCATGCTGAGCTACTCATGGATTACATCCACACCTCTTTATTTGAAAATATGAGTTGGACTCCAAGATCATCCCCAAATCTGCACAGATTAAAAGTGATTTGAATGGCGATTCACTGTCTTGTTTAAGGATAATGGATTTAATAGGCCAGGAAGTTACAGGTGGGCACAGTGCTCCATGTCGGCTCAAGAAGAGCATCTCTAATCGAGCCCAGATTCGATTGTTTCTCAGGGAAGCTCTAAGAGTGGAGAGAGTGGAAAGCAATAGCACCAAGCTTACTTTGGCAAAGGAGACGTTAAACTTTAAAATTAGCAGTCTCTCTGGATACATGAAAACAGTTACTCCTGTTTCATCCTGTTTGGAAGCCTTTGAAGGAATTCGACGTTTTGACAATCTGAAGTGTCAGTCATTCTGTGGCAAATGCATAGACACCTACATGAAATTTCCATGTTTGGCTTTTCAAAATTGTTGAACAAAATCCTCTTTGGACCTTGGCTAATAGTACTAATCAAAACTTTAATAATAGACTTGTCAGTTACCCTTTTTATTATAAGTTGGATGGGTCTGGAGACTGCGCATGCAGTAGTTTTCACACAAAAGAATGAGCAATAAGTGTTTCAGGCTTACTACAAAACCTTTTCTTTCTTCCATTTCTTTTTTTTTTTTGCAGGCAAGGAAGAAAAGGGATTAAAACTGGGCCTAAGGATGAAGTAGTTCCTTTCTAATTTGGCTAATTTTCATTTAGGTTTAGAGAGAAAAGAGATTAGTTCTCATTTACTCATATGGTTATTTATTGAACTGAATGTGTATCATCAAGCATGAAGCAGAACAGCAAGGATCCAGGGTGAATGGGTGAGACTCTGTCCTGTCATTCCTGGAGCTCATAGTGGAAATTAGTGGAGCAGAGGGATGAACATTCATGTCATGACTTTAGACAATATTAGGTTCAAAGAGCTTTCCCCACACTGTCTCTGATAAACTCGTTTACATCCCTAAGTCTTTTTTTTTTCTTATTTGTAATTAACTATAACAATAATATACACTTCAAGAATTTCAGTGAAGATTACATGACATCGTGGCTCCAAACCGCTGTTTCCAAACTCAGAATCTGTACTGTGTGTGTTATCGTTATGCATTGTAGGTTCTCGTGGTGTAGTTGGAAACATCATTGCAGAGTAGTGGGATTGTCTGTGGGTTAGGTGCTTCGCATATGCTCTCTCTCTTAGCCTTCAGAACAATCCTCTGTTATGTTCATTTTTACCAGTGAGGAAATTGAGGGACAGAACATTTAAGAAACTTTTTTTTTAATTGAAGTTTATTGGGGTGACAATTGTTAGTAAAATTACATAAGTTTCATGTGTATAATTCTGTAATACATCATCTACATATCACTTTGTGTGTTCACCGCCCAGAGTCAGTTCTCCTTCCATCACCATATATTTGGTCCCTTTTATCCTCATCTATCATCCCCTCCCCTTCTTATTACCCTTTGGTAACCACTCAACTATTATCTGTGTTTATGAGTTTTTGAAGAAACTTTTTAAAAATAATTTAGTTAATAAGTTGCAGAGTCAGGATTTGAATCAAGTTCCCTCTGGTTCTCAAACTTATGTGTTTCTCACTCAGCAATATTGCTAAGTTAAAAATGAAGAAAACAAATACCATAAAAATTATTCATTTATTAGTGGAAATCCTGTGGTGCAGTGCTATTGCTAACCAAATCTACATGTTTATATTAGTATCCATATGTAAAATCACAAAAGCAAATTTAATTTTTTCTTATTGAACAACATGGTTTTCTAGAAAATTCCCCTTTTCTTTGCATAAGTCTTTATATAGAAGAGTTTTGGTTGAATTTTCCAGCCATGTTTATGTTGATAGTACTTGCTGAGCCAAAATTTAAGAGAATGTTCTGAAAACAAATATTGCATCTTGAAATTACATATAAAGCCTTACATGTCAAGCAGAAAATAGTTAGAATCCCCTTTAATAGTATATGAAGCAGCATAGTCTGAGAAAACTGGCTCTATTATAAGCAATATCATACAGTGGTTAAGTGAGGTTAGATAAATGAAGTTAATTAAGGTCAGAGATTAATACTCTGAACTCCACCTCAGTCAGTGTCTAGCCGTGTGTCATGGGCAAGTTAATCTTTCAGGTTCAGTTTCCTCAACTGTAAAGTAGAAATTATACTGATGGCAAATATCTCCTATGCATGGTTTTTTTTAGGATTAAAAGAGACCATAGTGCAGATTAATTAGCCCAGTTCCTGGCAATTAGCACTGAATAATCAGTGAATATGGTTGTTGATTATGTGTGGTTGTGTAGGTCTCCATAGCCAGTTCTTTTTAAGTTTGAGTGAAACATTCTAACAAATAGACAATTTACAAGGATAGATAAATCTATGAAACGATGTTTTGATGGAAAATGTTCCCTAGAAAGCTCTCCATTTTCAATTCTCTTTCAATTTTCTGATTGCTTCAGAGAGGTCTCCAATTAGGTGTTAATGCACGTATGAAAACACCTGGCAATCTTCATTTGCGCAAAGAGGGTTCAGTGTGAAAGACTAACATATAGCTAGTCTTTCTTAGCTCATAGCTGCAATATTAGTGAGAGACGGGGTTCAAAAGGCACAGGCCTTAGGAGTATCAAGTCAGAAAGCTCAACCTGAAATGTTGAATCATCAAATTGTGCAGTAGTCTATACTTTTATAGAAGAGGACAGAACTTCCATCAAAAGATAGTATTACCCAAATCCCAGATCTCAGTTTCTAATACCATTCTCCAAAAGAAGGTACCAATCCTCTTTGAATGAATGGCTGATTTTAGAGCTGGAGCATAGACTCTATGTGATAAACCTGTAGCATCATGTAGCCAGCAACTAAGGAACTGCCCCAAACACACAATAATGAAGATGTGCCAGAAGCACACAGAAACCAGCTGAAAGTGTGTTGAGTGGCCAGAGCAGGAACAATTTGAGTAACAAAATAAGGTACTATTGACCTATACCTCAAGTATGATACAAAATAAAGTCCATGTTGATGTAAATAAATAATAGAATAAAAAACAAATAGGGGAGAAGAGAGAAATCTCCCATGCAGAGGGATTTCAAATAATGAATGCAAACACTGGCCCCTCTACTCCTTAATTATGGATGTGCCTAGTGACTTACTTACAAAGAGTGCAGTATTGGAAGGGGGGAAATTACTGCGGGGAATCCTGGCAAATACTGCCTCCAACAATTGCACAGCCTATTCTTGTCAGAATCATTGAGGTATGTCTCACCCAATTTTAAGATACTAGGCAGAAGTGACTGTGTCTCTACTATGGTAGAAAGATGTGGGAAAGGGTTTTCGAGACTGACCTATGTTCCATTCTTTTGGGGACATAGGTCTTTTTGTCTTTTGGACAAACACAGATCCAATGAGGAGTCAAATAAATAGAGGAGAGACTATCAGAACAGTAGGACACAATAGGTAGTTAGTAAATAAATGAATGAATGAATGGCCAAAATAATGTCATCCCTTATGCATGTGTAGGTCAAGTACCTGAATATGCTACTTAACTCCAATTATTTTTACCAAATCTTGTTTGGAGGCTCCTACAAACTCCCCAAATATAATGGTTCTCTCTACAGTCTGCCTTGTTATTTGCCCTACTTTCTTCCTAAATTACTCAGCCATGCTATTTTGCCCTCCTAATGCTGATGACTGTATTGTAAATGTTAATTGCTAGAACTAATTTTGGAAGAAATGGTAAAATATGCGAATAGGACCCTCTCTATATGAGATCAGAGGGCAGCACGGGCCTGGGATAGAAGCATTGAAGTTACTTTGGTTAACTATGCTATTTGAACTTGACTGCATTCCTATCATTTCTGAGAGGAAAAGGAATTTTTATTTTGGTAGTAAAATATGTAAATATGTTTTCTGTATTATTTACATATATTGTCTCTTATTTAAGAAAATTTTTCAAATTTTTCATACCCCAGAAAATTGTTTTTTGTTTGTTTTAATTTAAAGACAGTTATTTTAGAGCAGTTTTAGATTTAAAAGAGGAAGATACAGAGATTCCCCACATACACCCTGTCCCCACACATCCATAGCCTCCCCACTGTCATTATCACTCACGAGACTTGTACATTTGTTGCAACTGATTAACTTACATTGACACATCATTATCACCCAAAGTCCATAGTTTACATTAGAGTTCACTCTTGGTGTTGTACATTCTATAGGTTTAGCCAAATATAAATAGCATACAGCCATAGTTATAATACCATATAGCGTATTTTCGCAGCCCTGAAAATCCTCTGTGCTATACCTACTCATCTCTCCCTGCCTTCCAAGTTGTGTTTTTCACATTAAAGTCTTTAATCCACCTGTAATTAATTATTTGTGTGTGCAATGATTTTGAGATCCTTCTTTCATTGCTCTACACTGCCACTTCTGTCACATAGGTGTGTGTGGGCCTATCTGTTTGTTTGTTTGTTTTTTCCCCATCAGTATATTTGCTTATCCTGTGCTAATACCTCATTGTCTTAATGACTAAAGCTTTCATTTTTAATTTTTTTCTGGTTTTTATTTTTTTACGATTTTTATTAAAACTATAGCTAACATACAATGTTATATTAGCTCAGGGGTACACCGTAGTTAACCAACCTTTATATACCTAAAGAAGTGATCACCATGGTAAGTCCAACAACCGTCTGACATCACACTAGGCTGTCACAATATTATTCACTATATCCCCCAAGTTGTACACTACAACTCCATGACTTGCTTTATACCTCAAAATTTGGACCTTTTATTCCCCTTCACCTCGCCCACCTTTATAGTTTTTCAATTACAGTTGACATTCAATATTATTTTGTATTCATTTCAGGTGTATAGCGTAGTTGTTAGACATTTATAGAATTAAAGAAGTGATTCCCCCTGACTAGTACCCACCTGGCACTATACATACCGTGTTTCCCTGAAAATAAGACCGGGTCTTATATTAATTTTTGCTCCAAAAGACGCATCAGGGCTTATGTTCAGGGGATGTCATCCTGAAAAATCATGTTAGGGCTAATTTTATGGCTAGGAATTGTTTTTGGGGAAACCCGGTAGTTATTACCATATTATTAACTACATTCCTTATGCTTTACTTGACATTGCCATGACTATTCTGTAACTATCAGTTTGTACTTCTTAATGACGTCACATTTTTCACCCTGTCCCCCGAACTCCTTCGATCTATTACCCCAACAAATCCAGTATTCATCTGAAACATACATACTTATTACAATATTACTGACTATATTCCTTATGCTGTACCCTACATCCCCATGATTACTTTGTAACAACCAATCTGTGCTTCTTAATCCCTTCCCCTTTTTTCGTCCTTACCTTCAACCCCCTCCCATCTGGCAACCATCAAAATGTTCTCTGCATCCTAGTTTGTTACTGTTCTGTTTGTTAGTTTTGTTCTTAGATTCCACATATAAGTGAAATTACATTGCATTTGTCTATCTCTGCCTGATATAATCCACTTGGCACAACACCCTCCAAGTCTAGTCATGCTGCTGCAGATGGCAAGAACCCATTCCCCTCCCTGGATGGGCAATATTCCATTGTATATATGTGCTACCTCCTCTTCATCCATTTATCCATTCATGGACACCCAGGCTGCCTCCACATCTTGACCATTGTAAACAATGCTGCAATAAACATATGGATGCATGTGTCCCCTCAAAGTAGTGTTTTGGGTTTCTTCAGATAAATGACCTAAAGTGGGATTACTGGGTCCTTATAGCCTTTCTTTCTTTCTTTTTTTTTTTTTTTATAGCCTTTCTTTTAAAGTCTACTTCATCTGCTATAAAGTACTCCTGATTCTCAACCACCACATGGAGGTTTGGGGCCTGTTCTGCATCTCTGCCCCGCCCTCCCCTACCAGTCTCATTATGGCTTCTTTTTATACTTTTAGTCATAGGATTTCTGTACTGCAAGACTTCAGATGGTTCTTCATGTTTAGGTTGATTGTTGTATAATATAGTTATACGTAATTTTAATGTGTTTGTAGAAGGACACAGGCAGAGTGTTTATCTACTCCACTTACTTGAATTTCTTTAAGGAAGTTGCTTTCAATAGAGCTAGAGAACCCATAAAATATTTTTGTTTGATTTGATAAAAATCACAACATATTACACATTAAGATCATCTAGTTAGGAGAATATAAAAGGAAACTCAGAGTATAAAAGGTATTTAGGGTTAGGGTTAGGGTAAGGGTTTAGGGTTACAGTTAGGGTTTTGTAGAACATATATCTGATGAAGTACTTGTATCCACAATATACAAAGAACTTCATAGACAATAGGAAAATGTGGACATCCCAATAGAAAAAGTGGCAAGGGACTTGGGTCCTTCACAAAAGAGGATATCCAAATGGCTACTGAAATATGTGAAAAAATGTCAAGCTTCCTTAGTTATCAGGGAATGTAAATTAAAAACATAATGCTATATCACTATATACCCACCAGAATAGCTAAGATGAAAGAGATGGAAAATATCATGTGTTGGCAAGGATGTGGATGAACCAGAACCCTCCTACACTGCTGGTGGGCATGTAATTTGGCACAACCATTTGGAAACTATTTGCCAGTATCTACTAAAGCTGCACATATGTATAACCTCAGCAATTCACTCCTAATTATGTACTAAAGAGAATGCCTACATATGTTTACCAAAATCCACATACTACAATGTTTATCTCAGCTCTGTTCTTAAGAGCCCCTAATTTGAAACTACACAAATGTCAATCAACAATAACATGGGTAAATTAGTTGTGGCATATTCACACAATGCAGTACCGTAATGCAGTGAGAATCGGGTGATGAACAACTACATTCACAAATATAGATGAGTCTCACAAAATTAATATTGAGGGACAATTCAGACAAAATAGAGTACATGTTGTAAGACTCCATTTTATATTAAATTATTAGGAAGCAGACCTAATAATATATGCTGTTGGAATTTAGGATCAAAGTTTCACCTAGGTGAGAGGCAAGATAGTAACTGGATTAGAATACAAGGGGTGTCGGAGGTGCTGGTAATGGTCTGTCTTGATTTGAGCGTTAGTTACGTGTGTGTTTAGTTGTGAAAATAGACCAAATTGTGCATTTGTGATATGTAAGCAAAAAATTCCAATAGAAACATTTACAAATTCTGCCGCAGCAGAATTTCTTGTCCATTTTAGGTGTGAGCCAAAGTGGAGTATTACACAACCGAGGGAGCACCTGTGTGAGGCTGCAGAGTCATACAGCCTTTACATAGGTGTGCTTGGGCTACTCTGTAGCTAACATTAATGGTGAGTTACTCTAGAAGGTCCTGAGAACTTTACATGCATTATGTCATTTAACCGGCACAACAATCTCAAAAGGTAGAAATTATTATCTCCATTTTCCAGAAAAGATTTGCCCAAGGTAGTGGTAGACTCAGACTCAATCCCTTGTCAGTCTGGCTGCAGAATTGGGCCTCTTAGCTACCATGCTATAGCATTTGTTTATTTATTTTTCTGTTCTCTATATTAAATTGAATTCCTTTCTCTAGGAGAATATTTTAAGGGCAATTATTGGTTCGGAGTGACCTACTGGCCTCTCTGCACAAGCTAACATCCCCTCAATCTGGAATTTGAATATGGAGTTTGTGAACCAAGTAACTCTGTGTGCCTAGAATACAGACTTGCTCATAATATTGACATACCGTCTACAAGACACCTATGAATTAATGCCTCGCAGGATATGCATTTAGTGAGGAGCCACTGATGAGCTTGGTAATAGAAAAAAGAGCCTGGATTTGATGTGAGGAGGCTTAAATCTAGCTCCTTTAAGTTGTGTGACTGTGGACATGATATTTGGATATTCTGAGCATTAGATTTTGCAAAATGGGACAATAAGTACTTCTCTGCTTCTCAAAGTGTAGTTTTCTCCCCTTTCTCTCCTGTATCTTTTTGTTTTTGTTTCCTTTTCTTGTTCCCCCCCCCCCCCCGTGCTGTATGCTGCCTAGCCTCTATTGCATGTGCTATTTCAGTTTTTCCTCTCAGTAATCTAAGCATTGTTTATTTCTATCCTCTTCTGAGGGGGAGATCGAGGCTCAGAGAGATTAAATAGTTTAAATTCATACACCTATGTCATTTCTCCTCCATTAGTTAACGTCTCTGAGCCTCAGCTATAAAATGGAAATAATTGTAATTGTTCTATCTAGTGACGAGGGTGGTTTTTATTTGTTTATTTGTTGTTGTCATTGTTGTCTTTTTAATTTTAATATTTACTGGCCACCAACTGTATGTCTACTAGGTAATTGAAAAGATACCATCTCACTCAGTCCTCATAACAACTTTGAGGTGGACGTTGTTAAGTCCATTTTAAGGACGAGAAAAATAAAGTCTCAAAGAGACTCATTCATTTTCCCAAGCCCATCCACTTAGAATCCAAGCCCAGGTTTATCTTACTCCAACATTCATAATCTATTCACTAAGCACAGGACCCTCACATTTTATGGTTCTGAGAATAAAAATGCTAATGTAAAAAGTAATCATTTAAATAATAGTATAAAGAAGAAACTTAAGTTTCAACAAAATTAAATGAGTTTTGTGACCAATGCCATTAATTTATTTCTCAGTTTTCTTTTTATCATAATTTGAAATTTAGCCATTCATTTCAATCATTGATTTGTATTTATTCTAAAAATATCAGTTACATGCCCAATGGGAGTAAGCACTGAGGAACCGGAAAGGGAATCCTACTCTTCCCTTCTTAAGAGCAGGCTTGTGTTAGGTGGTGAGTCAAGATGGAAATTCTGGAGGTGGGGAGACAGGTTAGAAAAGGATATAGTAAAAAGACCAAGTGGTATGACAAAAATAAGTGCTAAAGTGGGCACCCCGCCCCAAATCAGGTGAGAGTTGAGGCTTCATTTGTTGATTCTTCAAAATAATAGGAAACAGTCAAGCAGAGATGGCGAATTAAGGCTTCCAAGGGATGGAAATAACTTATGCAAAAACTGTAAACCTGACAAATCCTAGTGAATTCTAAGACAGTTACAAGTATTTGTATGAAATCATGATCAGTGGCAAGAGGCAGAGCCATGTGTTTTGAGACCTAAAACTTGCAAAAGTTGAGGAGCCCTCTTTTAGGAAAACATACACAATTAGGTCAGATAGTACATATTTATTTAGAATGAGAAAAAAATACAATAAATAGCTGGATCCTAGGAGTTGTAGGACTCTTTCTTCTTAAATTAGAAATGGCTATATAGAATTGCTTAAGTGGAAATTTTTTCCTTATCAAAACATAGCTTCTTTTGCGTGCCTAGAATATTCTAACTCCCAGCCATTTCTAATACTCACAGTGGTGGCCCATGGAAGTGAAAAGGCCTGAAAATTGCAGTGACATAAACTTTATCATAAATCTGTCTCTGGAGGGAGTTGAAGCTGGTCTGATATGTAGATAGACTTCTAAGATGTTCCCAGGATTCGCACCTGCCTAGTGAACAGGCCCCCTGTGACCCCCTTACCCTGAACGTAGTAGAACTTAATGAATATGATGGATGTCACTCAGTGATTAGGTTACATTATATGGCAAAGGTGAAATGATTTTTTAGATATAATTAAGATATCTAATCAGGTGACTTTGAGTTAATAAAAATGGAGATTATTTTGAGTGGGCCTGATCTAATCTGGTATACACCAACTTAAAAAAGGTATCAGAAAGGTTTTCCACTTGTCCTGTAATAGGTAAGCTGCCATATTGTGAGCGGACCGTATCGCAAAGAACTGTGAACATACTCTAGAACTGAGCTGATAGCAAGAAAATGGGGACCTCAGGCATACAACAGAAAGAAATTGAATTCTGCCAACAACTGTGTAAGCTTGGAATAAAACCTCAGTCTCCAGAAAGGAACCTAGTATGGCTGCCATCTTGATTTCAGTTTTGTGAAACTCTTGTGCAGAGGACATAGAAAACCCATAGAAACTGAGATAATAACTATGTGTTGTTTTCAGCTGTTAGGCTTGTGGTAATTTGTTATGCAGAAAGAGAAGACTAAATACATCAAGAAAATGGAAACAAGAAGAGTTTGGTATGCCACACTTTGAAATCCACAGTGCTGTAGTGAGAGTTGCCTCCATTAGATCATTACAGCAAAAAGTGGTTTCACCTGCAAGTTTGTGACACTCTTAAAGGTCTCTGTGGGATATAATATAAGGGTAACTATATTGATTTCAAACACTGGTGCTAATTTCCTGGGTCACCCTGGGCTCTCATTCCCTTCTGTGGGTGTCAGTGTTCTTGTCTGCAGACAGAGTGAGGGGATGGCATGACTTGGTCTCCAAGGATTTTTCATCTCTGAAAGTTTTATGAAATTGTCAAATGTGCTGTCAGATAAGGTCCATGAAAGCCAGCACCTCTCTGTACTTTTGGGTATGTACCATAAATCTCAATACCCAGTTTTCTTTCCATTTCAAAGTGCAGTGGATTCTGTATTAAAATTCTCTCTCCACATAATATAATTATAGAAGAGGAGTTGAGTCCTTATCAGAAATGGTCTATTCACTTAGATTAACCACACCTAAAACAATTCTCTTGACCTGAGAGTTTTTGTTTAGAACTTGCCAATTCAAGAACAAGACTTAAAATTATTATATCCACTGCTAATTTTAAATTAACTCAAAGTATATCATTAGCACCTCGTCAAACAGGAAAAAAAAAATACTTCCCACTTAAGAGATCTTTATAAATTAAATTTAAACCCCATATCCGTTTAAACTCTTTCACAATTAAGAATATTCATGGTAGAAATGTATGTAAAGCAATTAGCAGCTCTGGGGAATGACGGGGGAAGGATACTGAGCGAGATTTGATTAAATGTTGAAATGAAGTGAAGCTAAGGCTTTGCATAATTGTAGAAGAACAACTCAGTCCCTCAGGTATATGTTAAAACAAGAAGGAAACATAAAACCTGTGAACTCACTAAAGACATTGAATCTGAAGGGGTACTGTGAAGCCTGCATAAATATTGGGTTCTGAGGTCTTTGTAATGGTGCTGGGTCAGTGGATCCAGTGGCTCTAGCATTAGTTTGTCGATGGCCAGACTAAGTCACTTGATTTCTGTGGGCTTGGTTTCCCTTATTAGAACCAAAAACAATGTGTTATTTATATTAAATCGGCATTTACCATAGACCCATCTGTTCCTTGGGCTGTTGCTAACACAGAGACCATTTTTAAATACTCAGATCAGTTTTAGGAAAGGCTGGGAATTAAATGGACTCAATTTTTTTGTTTTGTAATTGTAGGATTTTTTGGAATCTTTCCTAGGCTGATGGGCCATGTGCATTTCCCAGGTGATTACTCTGTCAGCCCATTTGATAAAAGGATCCCCTATTTTTAGACAATATCTAGGAACTGTGTTGAGCAAAACACATGTTGGAAAGTACCAGATGAGGTGACCTTGACAACCCAAGATCATTTGAATCTTGATCATCTTGTCTGTACTTTAGCTCTAGGTACATTCATGAGCTAGAAAGGATGTTAATAGGCAAAGCACTTTGACAGTAATTTGCTAAGTCTCTTTGATGAAGCCAAACATTTAATTAAATATTCATTAGTTGCAAACCTGAGCCTTGTTAACCATGGATTTATTTCAAGCATGTATTGAGGGATCTTCCCTTCTTACTTTCTCTTTAGAGTTTCAGATGTACACACTCACTTATACCCCAAAAGTTTAAATTACTGAATCAAAAAATAAATGCCTTTCAGGACACTTTTGTTCCATTGGTCCTTTCCAGTCCTTACCTACTTCAGGTAGCACCAAAGTAGAGACTGCCATGTTGAGACAGAATTAAACCAACGCAATAATAGCACAGTGTGTAGAAAGGAAGACAGTTTGGTACATTGGGAAGATAAAGGGCTTTGGAATGGAATAACCTAGAGGTTCAACTCGTAGCTTCATCGTACTACCTGTGTCATCATGGACGGGTTACTCCAACACTGTAGGGTGTCTAACCCTATCTATAGCCATTGTTGGTATACTCAGGCTGTGTATTTACTGAGTATGATTAAAATTCATGAATTAAACATTGCTTTTCCATTTCCTATAACAGGTCTAATGTTTCTTGTGAGAACCTCCTCAAACAATTGGGTAGTATGTATGATACCTTAAACTTGTTAATTAAGCATACCTGAGCTTTCCAGGTTCAAACGGTCTCCTTTCATTTGAAATATCACTTTCCTTTCTGTGCCCAACTTCAGTCTTTTACAGTTAGGTCTCCCTCTTCCTCTTCAAGAATGGCATAGGGGTCTTTGAAAGGGCTCTATGAGTAGTACCCTCTGCACAATTCAATGTTTGAACAATTGAGAAATAAAACAAAGGAGTAAATAAAATGACCAAAATGCCACGGTTCTTTGAGTCCAAGGCAATGCATAATTATTTTAAGACATACTATTGTTTTATATAGTTTAGAAAGATAAACGCACTGCCAATTAATATTTGACCACCTGAAATCTATGTAACTTTACTAACAATTGTCACCCCAATAAACTTTAATTAAATTTTTTTGACAATATGCATTCTTACAATTTATGATTTATTATTAATGCTTAATGAAAGACATTTAGACTTAATTGTTCATATATTTTTATCATATATGAATCTTATGGAATTGTGAACAGGAAAATATGAGCCAACTGAACTGGAGAAGGTTTTCCTAAAGCTTTTTTGTATTGGGAGATTGATTTTTTTTCTTTCCCACAAATGGGTCAATTTCTAAGATTTTTCTGCATAATATTGTCATGTGTTCTATAAGAAGTCTTGGTGATACTGCATTCTTAAAATAGCTCATTAAAAAAAATCTGGGAGCCTCTCATGCTGAACTTTTAAGCTGGCATTTCAGTGATGTGGAACTAGCCTAATTTTGACTTCTGCTCTAAGGATATTTCTAAACATATCTGATATAACTCCTGGATATTTGGTTCCTAAGGCTTAAAAACAATCTTCAGGATTTTCTCCAGTGTTTCTGGTAACCATTCAGCAAGTTTTGACACTGGCACATTTGATGTTAGCAAGTGTGCAGGCAATGACCATCATCATGACTGTCCCCTGACTATCAGTGACCATCAAATGCTATTTGGGTGTAAGATGCGCCCCAATTTCAGAAATGTGAAAAATGAAGAAATGATGTGAGTCTTAGAATCACTGAAATAGGGTATCATCTTTATGACTCTTGAAGTAGATATTTGAAAGAATGTGATTAATATCTATGAGCAAGTGATCTTTCTAATACTGAACAGAGATGGGCTGACCTACTCACACAGAGGCTCTGGTCTGGCCATGCATGTGCCCAGCAAGTATCTCACTGCCCACAGAAAGAGGAAAAGGCTCTGCTACACAAAGCAGTTCCTCCTTTCAAATCAATAAATTAGTCAAGCCACAATAGGTGTGAGTGAAGATGTGGATAGAGTCTAGGGGGTATTACAACAGTTTCATCCAAAATGGAAGAATATCCATCCAACCGGAATAGGGACAAGCCACTGCCCCACAATGATGGTATGGACAGTGAGACATGTTTAATACTGCCTTTGATGGAGCAGGGAAAAAGAGATCCCTGACTCTACTTGTATGTTCTGAACCCCCGGTTCTTTACTGCAGAGTGGCTTTTATGGTCTGGTCCCTCAATGTGATGACACCCAGTGTGGGTGTCCCCAGAGCTAGAGTGGGAACCTATGAAGTCCCCTTGCTCCCACAGGGGATATCTATAAGTCTGCTAGCATTCTGGTATTCCTATACTAGGGCATGCAAGGATTCCCATGTTTCTGCACACTTCACTCCATACTGTGGGGTCCAACAGAGCTGCCACAGTCCACCTATGTAGACATAGCCCACATTGCTCTTGCTTCATGCTATAGCTTGATGCCATCTTGATGATGCCACACACAGAGCTTCTGCTGGAGACTTGAAGCCTAGAGGCTTGATGCTACAAGCTACCTAGGAAAGTGATTCTCTATACCTCTGATATTCTCAGGTGTCCCCAGACCTCATACCTCTGTGGATATGTCTATTACTCTCTGTGCCCCTAGGTTCCACACTGAGAGGGAGAAAGTGAGGGCACACTTCTCTTTGATCGTTCACTGTCTCTTTTTATCATACCGGTTCTTCCCCTGTGGTTAAAAAGGGTTAGATTTCAACCTTTTCTTACTTTCATGTTGGAATATCTTTCTTCCTTTGTATCCCTTCTTTTCTCAAGGTGTAGAATGGCCAGGGAACATTGTTTTAGGTAGGGTAATAATATGATTTGTCATTCAAATTAGGAGTGAGAACGGGGCACTCTTCACAATTACACTGGGAAAACAGGCATAAGCCAGGAACAACCAGCCATGGTGGATATTGTGATATCCCACCGATATACTCCTTTGGAGAGATGGCATCAGCCTAGAAGAGTTAACTTATCCAGTGTCACACCCCTTTTGCAGAGCAACCATTATCCAAATGACCAGTCGTGTGTGTGTGTGTGTGTGTGTGTGTGTGTGTGTGTGTTGTGTATCTGTGTGTCAGTGTTGATGGGGAGGGGGTATAAATGTTTGGCCCCTTCAACTCTACTTGGGACAATTCTGTAGGATCTCCCTGTAGTATTGGCTGGGTCTTATACTGAAACTACATTTCAGTTCCCCCTTTTTTTCTGTCCTGTGTTGCTTCTACTCCTTTCACAACTGTAAATTGCCAAGGTCCTCTCTGATCACTATTCTTCACTCTGACATCCATTGTCCATCTCCAAATCTGCTGCTCAGGTTGGTAAACCTACTTGAAACACTAGGCAAACAGATGTATGGCCACCCTATTTATAGAGGACAGTGATAGAAAACATATAGGCATTTTACAGCATGTAAATTACACCTCAAAAAGCCTGACCCCACCTATAAACTCGCGCGCACGCGTGCAAGGTCTGACAATTAAGTTTGCAAACTCATCCTAGAAAAAGTGCTACATACCTCATGCTGAACATCACTATGGTCACCTAGAAGTACTCCCCTTGAGAAGCTACACACTGACGCCAGTGCCTAGTCCACCCTTCAAAGCAATTTTGGAATGGCCATCAGAGCTGTCGTCATATTACCTTTGATGTCCTGAATGTCATCAAAATGTCTTCCTTTCAATATTTCCTTTCTCTTCGGGTAAAGAAAAAAGTCAGTGGGGGCCAGAGCAGGTGAGTAAGAAGGGTGTTCCAATACCATCATTTGTTTACTGGCTAAAAACTCCCTCACAGACAGTGTCGTGTGAGCTGGTGCATTGTTGTGATGAAAGAGCCATGAATTGTTGGTGAATAGTTCAGGTCTAACTTTTTCACACAGCCTTTTCAGCACTTCCAAATAGTTAACTTGGTTCACTGTTTGACAAGAGGTACAAATTCATAATGAATAATTCCTTTGATAGCAAAAGAGGCTAGCAACATCATTACAACAAGTTTGTGAAATTAATTGTCATACTGTACACACACACACACACACACACACACACAGAAAACTGTAAAATACTGGAAAAGTAAAATTTGAAAAATATCTTTGTTACTATGTGATATTGGATGCAACCTGATCTTACCTAAGAATTGAGTAAGAATTGAGAGAGTCAATGTGAAGTGCCTGAGTGCAAGTGACACTCAGTAATATAAGAATCAGTCAGTCTTGTCTTTTTTCCTTTCCTTTCCCCATTCTTCCTCAAAAATGAGAAATTCACTCTTCATAATATATATGATGTACTACTCACAGCTCTGTTTCAGATATCCTGAAACCTTATTGCAGTACGCCTAAGTGTATAATAGGATCTAGACCATACTCAAAGGATTAATTGCTAACATATTAAAAGAACCTTATTAATCATTTTGTATCACATGAAAGGCTGACTTATTGAAAGAACCCAAACAAAATATTGTAGTGAAGATCCCACCTGTCGTGAAAGCAGCATTTACATTTTTTAAAAGAAATTGTCATATTCACTAATTCATCCAACATACATTTATTTATTGGGTGTCTACCATTAGGACACTACCTGTTGAAGGTATAGAAATTAAAATAATTTTTGTTCTTGCCATCTAAAAACACTTTCCTTAGGAATGAAAATAGGTATGTCACTGATATTTTTTTAAATAATGTCAAATATTCTGATAGAGGAGTGCCTGGATACTGTGGGAGTTAGAGCAATTAAACATTCCTAAAGCTATCAAGGAAATCTTCTGAAATGAGGTGGCAACAGATCTTGGTTATGATGAAAAAGTAAGAGTCTTCCAAGGCCTCCAAAGTATGAAGGTAATTTTAAGGCATAGGAAACAACTCATGCAAAGGCAGAAAGGTATTATAGAACTCAGAGTCTGCAGTAAACCACACATAATTTTTTAGGTCAGGGGTATACTGTTCGTGCATGGGGGTGGTAATGGAAAGGGCTAGAAGAGGTAACAAAGCTAATTAACCTTTTCTTAATACTTATTATAAACAGACCAGCGTTCCAAGCATATTGCTTATATTCTTATTAGATTCTCACAACAGCTGTATGAGTTAGGAACTATGATTATCCCCATTTTACAGGTCTTAAAATGCAAGCACCAAATGATGGAGTAATATGTACAAGGTCACATTTAGAGCAAGTGACTAAAACCAGGATTGTAACCCAGGCAGTGTGGCCCCACATGCCATGTTCGAATACCATGTTCTCATCTTTTGTTATGTTGAAGGTGATATGATGCCACTGGAAATCATAACTCATACTGGATGAAAATTGATGGTAAACACTAAGTGATTTGGTCCTGTAAGATCCATGGATGAAGAAGTTATCAGAGATTGGGTTAGTGACAGAAATATCACAGGGAACAATGAGAAATCCGGCAGATCTTAAATCTAGGCATGTATAGCGTCCATCAATAGGATTTTAAAATCACACCCTGTAAAATTTGAGATAATCAATTTCACAGATATACCCTTTGAAGGATGAATGCAGAAGACTGATTTTATTTAAAATTGTAATGTGTGACCATATGAGGTAAACTTAATTTCAAATCATGGCCCTGCCTCTCATCAACTTTAAGATTTGGGGCAGATCACCTAACTTCTCAGCCGCAAATTTCTGTACTTTACAATGGGGTGGAAACTATATGTAATTCTTCTTGAAGGACTTTTCTGATGATTGAATAGATTACTCTAGTAAATTTTCTGAAATATTGTAGGCTCTCAATACATGCTAGTTGCCTTTTCTTGTAATCCTACAGAATACTTTTAAATAATAAGTAGTTTTATGTGTCTAAGGATCAAAATGCTCATGATTGGCAAGCTCCAGCCTTTTTCTGAGAGATGTGATTTGCTTTTTGATGCACATCAAAAATATTCCTTTCACTACAGTCATTTTGTTTAAAACTCAGTAACTTTGACCTTACAAAGTCAATATTGTTGTTTGTATTCCTTGAGTTTGGCAGAAAACAAGGTCCCAAGCATTGAAGCAAATCTCTTTCTGTCTCCCTTGATCTATTTTTCCTGCCTTGAAGAAATGTTTCATGCATTTGACTCCTCTATTTATATCTCAATTCACAGTTGTTACCAGATTTGCATGTTCACATTCACATTTTTATTTGTAAGATTTATGCAGAATATATCTTTTGCATAAGTGTGCAACATAAAATGCAGACTTACATAAAGAATAAAATGCATTTCTTCTCCAAGAATATATGAACCCTGAACATAAATTCAATAACAACCCTCCACTGGGGAAAGCATTTCTAAGTGTTGAGAAACCATGTGGGAAACTGAAAAACTGAATTTTCCCCAGTAAATAGTGCTGCGGATCAACTCTTTCAGGGCAGAACAGAGTAAAAGAAGTTAAGGTTAGCTACAGTTAGGAGGAGAACAAGAAGATGGTGGTACCGGGCAAGGCAAAAGAGGGAATGCCAAATTCTGCTGAGCAATTAAGTGGGGGACCACTTGGTAATCATCATTAGCTTTACCATTTAGGCAGTCACAGGTGGAAATACAGAGACTAGAGTCATCAGATTGTTGGAGATGAAAGCCTGAAGTTCATGGGTAAAGAAGGATAATTACACGGGTGTGTCCTGGTCCCCAGCCATACTTGCCATGTGACCATGGGAAGTTTGTACAATATTTCTGAATCTGTTGCCCCATCTATAATGACTAAGATGATACTTATTTCATGGTGCTATTTTGGGTGTTACTGTGATAATAATATGTAAAGTACGTAGCTATATATATATATATATATATATATATATATATATATATATATATATATATATATATATATATATATATGATAAAAGGTTCTCAATAGATGGTAGGTACTGTTCTTCACAGAGTCAACATTTTTAATCTTTCAAGATGTTGAGAGAGAGAAAGATAAAAGAGAGAGACAGAGATTCAACTAACAGGTAACTTTGGCTTCTTCAGCCTTATTCAAAATCTGCCTGGCTTTTTGCTGTTAAAGTTACCATAGTCTCATTTTGCGTGTTATCATACCATTTTGAAATTTTACTTTGTCTCCAACCCCTAAAACAGACTGCACTGGTTTCTGTCAAGTACGTACTGTGAAAACTAGTGGTTTTCTTTTGAATGGTTCTATGATGCACTAGCCAAAGGCATAGCCATTCAGCATTCTGAAATAAAACTTCTTCCTTTAATCTGTTGGCCAAAGTTAGTTCAAAACTCTTTTCTAAACGAGAAATTGAACTAATACTATTATAACATTTACTCTTCTACAAGATTGGTTTGACTTGTGTAGATTTGATTGACCACATTACAGGAAATACTATGAATATCTAATAATTGGTATTAGTTATTACTAGCTACTCTAAGAGAGAAACTCCCAAGTCTCAGTGGTTTCACACAATAAAAGTTATTTCTTGTGCACCTAACAGCTAGTCAGCATAAGGTGAGAAGAGAGAAGGGTGTCTGTGCTTGAGGGACCAAGCACATAGAGATTCTGCCCTTTCACCATGTGGCCTCTAAGATCACCCTGGATTTTGACAGCCAGCTAGCATAAAGAAAAGAGAGACCATGAAGCATCACTCAGGAGGTTAGACCATGTCTGGAAGTGTTGTTCATATCTTTCATCCATATTACTTGGTCAAAAGTCAGACACAGTTCTATCTAGATTCAAGGGGGCTGAGGAAGTATAGTCTGTGGCTGACTAACAATTCTACACCATGGGAAGGAAGCCCTGCCTTTGGTGTTAAATAGACTTTTGTTGGAGTCTTAGCTCAGGTTCTTATTAGTTGAGTGTCTTGAATTTTCTGAGCTCTGGTTTCCTCATCTGTACAATTGTAAGACTACCACAGACTTTGCCAATGTTTATGAGATCTGGAGATAAAAATATGAAAAATATGCAAATTAACTATCAGAGTGTCTAGCACACAGAGGGTGCTTCATAATTATTAGCTGTTATTATTGCAATTGTTATTTGCACTGATACTGAGTAAGGAACGATTTGCAAAGGTCGCATCATGATAACATTATTGATATTCATAAGATTGCTCATATACCTTAACATCATCTTTAAATCATCGGGGGCACATTGATGAATGTTTTGTCATAGGACTGTTAAATACCTGTGGCCTTCAGGGTTTAAGCTTATATAGATGATGGCCTTAATTTCTTCACTCAGAAGTAGTTCCACCTGGATTACTTTAGAGCTATCTGGGCAATCGATCAAACTGAATTGTCATTGTTGCTTATGGTATCTAAATATCACTAAATAAATTACTCAGTAAATCATCTTCAGTTTCTTTGAAAAACCAAATGTCTATGATCACGTATATGGCACCAAATAGACTTAAAGAATACCTCATATACTCTAAGATATTTGTGTTATTTTTCTAATATTTAAGATCATTGGAAAGAACCTCTTTAAAGGATTGTTTTATTTGGCATATCCAGCGATTGCTCAATATTTGAACATGAGAGAATATTTGAAATGCATATTGTGACTATGTCTTAAGAATGTAGCCCCTGGTAGGGGAAGGAACTTCTGGAAGGTGTAGTGATAATTTTAACGTTCATACCATTTCCTAAAGAGTAAAGTTAGTAATTAATCCTTCATTATGGCAAGCATTGAAGCCTATTCAATTTTCTGCAAGCTCTATTTCATCTCCAATCGCAGGAAAATAATTTAATCTGTGCTAGTATAAGGCACCCGTCTCTAAAATGAGAGTGATGCTATCCACCACACAGAGATTGAAACCATTCAGAACACTACCAGGACCAATTGGACACTCCAAATATGTTAGTTCTATTTAAATTTAAGTCTGAAGATTCTACAATTCAATAATAGTATTAGAATTTTCATTTTAGAAAGTTTTGCATTTTTGTTATAGAAAGTGGTTACCCTCTATAAAAGTCACTAAATCTAGAATTCAAACAGAACACACTCTAAAGAAAATCATAAATGCCCTGTTTACTTGGTACTATTTACACGTTTTCCAACACAATTTACTGGGGAATGAGATGAGATAAGTGGAGATGTTTGTTATTAAACTCTGTTCCTTGCATTTTAGTTACATCAGTGAAAGCAGGTTTCTGGATTCTAAGTGCTAGAAAATGAATTATTGAAGTGTGAAAGCAGAACTGTGTATTGAAAAATTGCAAAACACCCAGTGCCTGGCTGATTTGCCTTATCAGAGAAGCTGGTTTTGTTAGAACTTTAGTGGTTAAACTTTAAAGGTACCTCTACCTCCTATTAGAAGCAAATGTTCTACCCCTTCTTTCTTGCCTCTTACCCCTGGACAAAAATCCCAGAACTAACATCTCATAAATGTTAATAAATTCAGTATCATTTCTTGCACTATCTCCTGCATTTTAATTGCCATATAGTCTAAAATGATGACTAGATTTCCCAAACCCCAAATTGGGACACATTGTCTGACACATGGTCTGACCCTGGGCTATAAACTGTGCCAGAAAAAATCGGCAGGCTGAGCCACAGACTAAAGCCACAGGCTATTATAACCACTAATTAGCCCTCTGACATCAACCAAGCCTCTTCATTTCTTGGGCAGCATGCTTATCTAGAAAATCAACAAAATAGACACACAATATGCAATTTACATATTCAGTTTTCTTTTAAAGGTCTCTTATATATGTATAATATATTCTGAGAGATGCCAATTGATAGAGAAATACTGGAGTTTCTGGAGTATAACATGTATAATTAGAACTGTATGTAGTAGATTTCTGAGATACTACGAAGTAGTCCATTCTAGAATGTAAATTGAGGCAGAGGAAAAGAGGAGAGGGTGAAATTTTAAAAAAATTAAATAAAAAAGACCAAACACTAGCTATTAGCTATCGAGAAAAAGCTTATATGTCCAGTAACAAACTTAACATTTTTAACAATCCTGTTAGGAATTTTCAGTTCTATGGATGAGAAAATGGGAGCTTCAAGAAATTAACCTATCCAAAGTCACATAAATTCTAAATGGCAGCATCAGAATTGAAGCCAGGTCATGGCCCTTTGGTAAAACTAAGTTAACCGCCTAGTATCACTCTGTTGTTGTTTTTCCAAAATATTAAAATATATCATTTAAACACCAACCAATTATTTCGTTCTCCAACACCAACTGGATGTCCTGCAATTCAATTTAATTCTGACATTAACTACCTGGAGTTAGTGCAGAAACCACAGGCTAAGTCCCAGAAGACTGACTCTACCTCAGATGTCAGTAGCAAATGGGGTCCCAGGCTGCCTACATTCTGCCTGGCTGACTACGAAGTCGGGCTTCTCATAACCCTCCCTCAGGTTGTATAATTTGCTAGAATGACTCACAGAACTCAGGAAAGTGCTATACTTACAGTTTTATTATAAAGACTACAAATCAGACCAGCCAAATGAAGAGATGCATAGGGCAAGGTATAGATGGGTGGGTGGGTGGGGGGGTGGGGGAGATACTGTGCACAGAGCTTCCATGCTCTCTCTGGGCACACCACTCACCTAGCACACCTATACGTTCATCTGCCTGAAAGTTCCCTCAAACCTCATTGTTTCAGAGTTTTTATCAAAGTTACATAGGCATTGGCCATTGGTGATTGAATTTAATCTCCAGCCCCTCTACCCTCTCCGGAGGTTGGGTGGGGGAACTCATAGTTCTAACCCTGTAATCATGTGCCTGTTTCCTCTGTGATCACCCCCACCAGTAGTCACCTCATTAGCATAAACTCAGAAGTGGTCAAAAGGGGCTTGTTATGAATAATAAAAGATACTCCTATCATTCGAGAAATTTCAAGGATTTTAGAAATTGTGTGTCAGGAACCAGGGACAAAGACAAAATAAATATATTTTTATTATACCATAGACACCCATTCTTTTAATAGGGATCACAGAAACATTTTCCACTCATAAGTTTAAATTCATCAAATGGGGCATCTTGGTTCAGAGACAAGAATTTTGTAACAAACTAAGCTGAGGTTCTGTAAGGTGGAAATGTATCAATCTAGGTGACCACATTCTTATACATGCCTTCCTGACAAGTGGCTGTTGAACACCAAACTCAGTGCTATTTGGCTACTAGGGAGAATATGAATCCATTGGCCACATTTTGTTTTTCAGCTGATGCATTATAGTTCCATGGTATTTAACATTGAACGTAAACATGAAACTCTAAATTATTGGCTGAAAATATCAAACTAAGCGGGAGATGAGTTGTGGTAAATGACTCCTTGAACTTGAAGAGAGTAAAAGTCCACCATTCACTTCCTATAGGAGATAGGTATCATAAGGTACCTATCAGAAAGGAGAAAATTTCTCTGCATATTTAGACTATAACAAGAATATTCTGAGCTTGGGTTCTGTAGCTACCATTTCAAGTATCTAAAGAAAACTTGTAAGAATTATAAATATTTAGCCATATATTTATATGCTTAATATCTTTCTTTTACTGCTAAGCAGTAGTCAGAAAAATCTGTGTGCTCTGTCACATTCACCACTGCATTTCCAAAAATTAGCATAGCATGTGCACATAGTAAGAACTGAATAGAACTGAATGAATGAATCAGAAAGACCTAATTTTGAATCTTGACCTCAATACTTACTGTGTCCTTAAACAAATTATTCAACCTCTCTAAGCCTCAGTTTCCTAAATATGTATAATGATAATACTTTTTTTTTAATTATTGTGATGTTTTAGTGAGATAATGCATGCAGAGTATTGTCATACAACATGGCATATAGCATGAATTCAATAAAACTTAGCTATTATTATTCTGTTTACCAAAGTGTAAAAGGCACAGAGTAGCAGGAATTAAGTTTATGATTTTAGGATCTATGACCTACATTTCCATGTAAGAAATGCATGCATTTTGAGATCTCATCCAGTGTCCCTGCCTATGATACAATATTCACCTTCATTTTAATCCTTTAGTAAATAACAGTGTTTTGTACTGTGTTTTTTTTCTCCTAAATATATATGGCTCAAATTCTACCCTGCATATATAGTTCTCATTCCATTTGTCTATCGTTGTTAATCCATTTCATATCTTTATGAATTTACAATTTAACAAACATCTTTAAGTAATTTTGTAGAGTGATAAGTGGGCCAGGGACGCTCCAGAGAGAAGTTTCAGTGAGGATTTTAATTCTTCGAGTATTCCGACCAGGTGAGTATCATCTCGTATAGGATAAGGCCTTCGCATCAGTATAATGGGGGTAATAGTATGTACTTACCTACTGAGAGCTACTGTGAAATTGAAAGAAAGATAAAATATCTGTAAAGACCAGAGTACAGTGTGCAGCACGTACTGTGTATTTATTTGGTGGTCTTCTTCCCCTTTCTCTGTCTAGCTCTGCTACACTTGACAGTCCGCACTGTCTTTACAACTTCACCAGCAACTTCAATGTACAAGAAAATGGTTTTAGAACTCCCAAGATAACATTGCTTGTAAATAGCTTTACAGAAAACACACACGCAGCAGGACTGATGACGGTTAACGGCTTCCGGTATGTCTCTATCAGCCCCTCCCCCTCGCTCCTACACCAGGAGATATTACCAAGCAGAGACTGTGCAATTCCAGAGGATTTTTTTTGAACTGTTATAAATTAGAATCCACGAGGGAAAGGCTCACTAGAGGACATCACAGGCGAGGTTATCATTTTTTCCTTTTGAAGTCGGGTCTCATATCTTTTTCTCATTACAATCATTACTTTGAAATATGATTTTTTTAAACAGTAATTTTCTAGAACAAAAGGGATAATACCATATTTCAAAAGCTTTACTGTGAAATTAAACCTTTGAACTACTGTGAAAGAAATTATTCCCTCAAGGCTGCAAGGCTTAAAGGTTATTAAAAATTTAATTTTAAAGAAAGCATCCAGGAGAAAAAAAAAGCGTATAAATGCTACTTAGAACTCAGATTGCCCAATTTAATAACTCCCATTGCTCCTTATTTTTAAATAATCTGGAAATGTGAACAAATGTACACCATTTTTTTCCGTGGCAAATCAGTATGTCAACAGATGGCTGGCACTGCTCTTTACCATCATCTGTTTCCAACTGAAAGCACACTCACTGCAGTGGTCCAGGTGGTATCTTCTGCCTGTGCAATGTAGCACAGCGTAGAAGCATCACGTAGTAGGTACACTGAAACCAAAGGATCCCCCAAACTCCAAACAGGAGTGTAATAAAGAGCAAGTATCTAAACCACAGCATAAATAGTCCACATCTAAAGGACTTGGGTCATTGAAAGAGTTTCAATTTTCTCTTCTGTAAAACGAGAAGAATTTTCTTCATCCTGTGATATGGACGTGTGATTAATGCCACAGTTAAACGGGCAGTGTGACCTGACATTGCTTCCTTTCTTTGTGCCCTGGTTTTCTCATCTGTAAAATGAAGATATTAACAGTACTTAGCTCACCTACCTCACATAGTTGTCATAGAGATTAAATTAGTTCATGCATATACTGTGTTAGGGACAGTGCCTGGCACATAGTAAACACAATGTATTATTGATTTTAATCCTACTGTGTCTGGGTAAGATAATGCTTTCTTAAGAGATAAAGTTGAATAGTTAAGTCCATGACCTTCAGGAGGTCGCAAGCAAGTAGGAGAGAGCCAAACAAGCAACAACGATTAAACAATTAATTATAGGACAATAGGATGACAAATCTGAGGTATATTCAAGTGACTTGTTTGTGATTTGGATCTTCCTGGGTGGTGATGGGTGAGAGGTGGATGTGGTTGGGGAAGGCTTCCTGGAGGAGGTGCCTCAGGAAAAGAGTTCTAAGCACAGAGGAGTGAAAGCTCCTGGAGTATTAATAAAGCCTGTTTCCCAGCGACACCATGGAAAAACAAATGCGTGAAACAGTGGTTCTGAGTCCTGAGTGCAATTCTAAATTATCCATGAAGCTGCTTAAAAACACCATCCCCTGCACTCCTGAATCAGCATCTGGTGGTCTGGGGGATAGCTACTGGAGATTTTAACAACCTGAACATGTATTCTGAGGCACAGCCAAGGTTGAGAGTTATTAAGATAATACATATTGAAAGCAGACTTAAATAGCAAATCTCAAGGCAAGTGCTAGGTATTGTTAGTACTGCTTAATTGTTAGATACTTAAATACACTGATCTCCAAGCCCCTTGCAAGACCATAATGACAAGCACAAGAGTTGGACTTATAAAAAAGCATTAGTAAAGTTGGAAAAATCACTAGACTTTGCGCTTAAATTAGAGGTTATATCTCTGTTCTTCCGCTTCATATGGAACAAGCAAGCCATGTTAGGACAAAGATCTTCTTAGAACTAATCAGGAGTCCAGTTTACTCAGAAAGAACTACATTTATCTCTTCCTGACAATATTCCCTTGCTGTAGTGTTGTTGGCAAAATTTCTGACCCGGGAATGTACTGCACTCTTCCTACCAGATTGTGTGCTCCCAGAGGGCCCGCCCTTCACTGTTGCTTCTCTAGCACCTTGCACAGCACTTGTCATATAGTGGGTGTCAACACATATTTATTTAGTAAATGGTATTTTGTTTATTTTTTTCCTTCCCACGGGCCTAACCTAAATGCTATTTGGGTCTCTACTCACTTTCTTTGCTTAAAAAGGCTTCTCGATAGAGTTGTTAAGCTTATTTTAGAAGGATGATTATGAGGGCTAGTATCATTTTCCTGGTATGATTATAAACAATTATTTACAGAACAATGTAGGTAAAGAATTCAATTCTCTTGTGTGCTTCCACACCAGGCAGGGGGCAAGTTCCATCTTTGCCCACCTGGGCTATCACCTTGCACTTCTACCCCTTATGTGAAGGTTTTAAGACAGTCTGTTCCTCCTTAGAAGTCCTGGCTGTTGCCCTTTCTTTTTCTTCTTATCTAGAGTTCAGCAAAGCAAACCACTCATTATAGTTTTTTAAAGAAAAATTGCAAAGACTGTGCAATATGTGTAACGTGAAATTCCTTATTAGTCTGACTGTTGCTCTCGTAAATGCCTAGTATGCCAGTTAAAATGAATTTTCTCATTAACCTCAAGCATGCCAGCTTGTCAAATTATGATGAACCAAACAAGACTGTACCCACTAAATTGAGCTGCCATCATTGCATTATATGGTTTTGCCAATTAGTCTATTAAAAAAACACATTTTTAACACACTTCAGAGTTTTGAAAAACTAAACTACTTCTGAATGTTTTGAAATACAAAAATAGCAAAAGAGACTATTCAAAGAAAGTGAAAGAAAATTATTTGCTTTGTTAGAGGAAATGAAAATTAGAGGAACAAGGGATCAGATGATCATATAGATATTCAATAGATATTTATTGGACGTCTCATCTGTGCATATGATATTCTCGGATTTAGTATGTATGACTTACTAAACAAGTTACTAGAAATTTTCCTTCAGTAGAAAATTATTTAGCAAAAGTTTATTACACCTATATGCATTATTCAAGATACTAGCAATGAAGTATAAAGATGAATAAGAAAAATCACTGTCTTTATGGAATGCATAAGTCAGATCAGCAAAAATTTAGAAAAGGAATGCGGAGGGCAATAATGGTAGGTGCATGCACATACAGAGACAGAGTGGTAGCAGGTAAGGATACAAAGATAGTTATATGACAGATTAGAAAGCATTTGTAAACTAGAAAAAAAAATTGATATCATTCTGAAGTTCAAGGCATGTCTATAAAATGAAAATTACCTAGGGAGATAATAACTTGTATTTGCATAGTTTTTGCATTCTCGCTGACATAAATTTAAAGGAAACTCTGAGGATTGCATGAGGGACTGGCAGGGGACATTGATGGCAAGGCTCAGTTTCTCATCGGTTATGGATAGCAACCTGCTGTTGGTCCATCATGCCTGCCCTATCTGACAAAAACAAACAAAGGAGGAAGTTAACATGACCCACCTTCTCTTGAAGGCATTTTTACAGAGTAGCTCTTGTGACTCAAGCAACGCCACTGAGGATTCTTACCCTAATGCCCAGCTGTATAAATGATTTTTTCCAACCACTTTTTATTTTATTTTCCCTAACAGAATTCTGGTAAATGTGGTATTCTCCATCAACTTTTTGAAAAATATTTTTATTCAAATATAGCAAGTATACAATATTATATTAGTTTCAGGGGTACACCATATTTATTCAACATTTAGATACCTAAAGAAATGATCACCATGATAAGCCCACCAACCATCTGACATTGTATCATGCTATCACAATATTATTAACCATATTTCCTATGCTGTATATTACATCCCCATGACTTATTTGTTTTATACTTGGAAATTTGAACCTCTCATTCCCCTTCACCCCTCCCACTTTTTAAATTTTTCAATTACAGTTGACATTCAATATTATTTTATGTTAATTTCAGGGGTACAGCATAGTGGTTGGCCATTTGTATAATTTAAGAAATGATCCTTCTGACTAGTCTAGTACTCACCTGGCACTATACTTAGTACCGTATTATTGACTATATTCCTTATGCTATACCCTACAACCCCATGATTACTGTGTAACAATCAATTTGTAATTCTTAATCCCTTCCTCTTTTTCACTCATCCCTAACCCCCCTGGCATCTGGCAACCATGAAAATATTCTCTGTATCTATGATTTGCTTCTGTTTTGTTTGTCTATTTTGTTATTTAGATTCCATGTACAAGTGAAATCACATTGCATCTGCCTTTCTCTGTCTGAGACTTCACCAGCACAATTCCCTTTAGGTCCATCCATGCTGCCGCACATGGCAAGAACCCATTCCCTTCCCTGGCTGAGCAATATTCCCTCATATATATGTACCACCTCCTCTTTGTCCATTCTTCCATCGACAGACACCCAGGCTGCCTCCACATCTTGGCCATTGTGAATAATATTGCAATGAACATATGGATGCTCATGTCCCCTCAAAGTAGTGTTTGGGTTTCTTCAAATAAATACCCTGAATTGAGATTACTGGGTCCTTCTTTGTCACTTCTTACAGCCTTTCTTTTAAAGTCTATTTTGTCTGCTATAAGTACTGTGACCACAGCTTCTTTTATTTTTGTTTGTTTGTTTCCATTTTCATGAACTGTCTTTTCCCATCCCTTTACTTTCTTTCTGTGCATGTCTTTCGATCTGAATTGAGTCTCTTGTAGGCAGCATACCTAAGGGTTTTGTTCTCTTATCAATTCCTCCCTCCTATCTCCTTTGATTGGAGCATTTAATCCATTTACATTTAAGTAGTTGGTGATAGATGTGTAGCTATTGTCATTTTATTATTCATATATATATATATATATATATATTTATTTATTTATTTATTTTTTTTCCCATCTTAAAGGAATTCCTCTAGCATTCCTTGTATACTTGTTTGGTGATGTGGAACTCCTTTAGCTTTTTCTTGTCTGGGAAGTTCTTTATCTATCCTTCGGTTTTAAATGATAGCTTTGCTGGGTACAGTAATCTTGGTTGCAGGTCCTTGCTTTTCCTCACTTTGAATATTTGGTGTTACTCCCTTCTGGCCTGCAAAGTTTCTGTTGAGAAATGAGCTGACAATCTTAGGGGAGCTCCCTTAAAAGTTACTAGTTGCCTTTCTCTTGCTGCTTTTAAGATTCTCTCTTTGTCTTTAAACTTTGCCATTCAAATTATAATGTGTGTTGGTGTGGGCCTATTTGGGTTCATTTTGTTTGGGACTGTCTGCACTTCCTGGACTTTTATGTCTATTTCCTTTGCCAGGTTAGGGAAGTTTTCAGTCATTATTTCTTCAAATAGGTTCTCAATGCTTTGCTTTCTTTTTTCTCCTTCTAGTACCCCTATGATGGGAATGTTGTTATGCTTGTTGTTGTCCCAGAGGTCTCTTAAACTAGTATCATTTTTTTGGATTCTTTTTCTTTTTGCTGTTTGGATTGGGAGTTTTCTGATACCTTGTTTACCAAATCACTGATTCAATCCTCTTCTTCACCTAGTTGCTGGTGATTCTTTTTAATGCATTCTTCATTTCAGTTATTGTATTATTCACTTCCAACTGGTTCTTTTTTTATGGTTCCTATGCCCTTTTTTATGCTTGCTATCTCTTTGCTGAAGTTCTCACTAAGTTTGTTGAGCATCCTTATAGCCATTGTTTTGAACTCTGTATCTGGTAGGTTGCTTGCCTCCATTTTGTTTAGTTCTGTCTCTGGAGTTTTCTCCTGTTCTTTCATTTAGGATGTGTTTCTTTTTTTCCTCATTTTGACTGCCTCTCTGTTTGATTCCATGTCTTTGGTAAATCTGCTATATACCCCAGTCTTGGCCAGGTGACTTTATATAGTAGGTGCCCTGGTTAGGTGCAGTGGGTGCTCCAGGAGTGTCCCTTGTGAGGGTTGTTTGTGTCCTCCTGTTACAGTTGAGCCTTTGTTACTATTGGCATGCCAGTGGTTGGAATTGACCCTCAGGATGATTGGTTGTGGGTTTTGCCATGTCCATGTCCACAGCTTATGGGCTGCTGTGTGGGGGGTTTAGCCCACTGAGTGGGATTCTCCACAGTGGGCTCTCGGGCCTGTTGAGACCTCTTTTTGGGTATGTCACTTTTGGGGCTAATTGGGTTGTGCTCTGCTGTGGTCTGAAACCAACCTCCAAGTATGTTGGTTCTGGGGTCTCTTGGGAGCAGCTCTGATGCAGGCCCAAGTAAACCACTGCCTGTGACCAGCCAAGGACTACCTAGTAAGAACTAGAAAGCAGTCCATGGTTGTTCATTGCCTGTGCTACGTTGGAGGTGCGTGGAGAGACCACACTGTGAACTGAGGACATTTGTCACCAGTACTGGGTCTAGAGTAGCTCCACAAAGTACCAGGACACCCCAAGATTTGCTGCCACCTGTCACTTTCCTTAAGGTTCAGCCATTGATAAAACCTCATGTGATACGCAAGTTGAGTGAGGCTTGGTCTCAGCATGGGGCTGAAAGTCACTAGAGTGTCAGTACTGACACTGAAGCTACTCAGCGAAAGTTTTGGATCACATGCAGGTGGGACTGGATGCTCTTGGAGGAAATGCCTTTGGCACTGGAGGTGTTGGATGGGGTGGGGTCCCAGTGAGTCAGCGGGGTGCAGCTGCAGAGCTCACCAGACCAGTCAGATTTAAATTTTACTATAAGTGTAGGGGGAGGGCTCCACACAGGAAAGATAGCATTGGCCTGCCAGATGCATGGGAGAAGGACCTCTCACAGGGAAAATGCCAAGTCTCCTCCAAATCTAGTCTCAAAGCCACACAACTTAGTCTACCCCACCCCATATGTCCCTGACATCCCCTGAGTTACTGTCTCTCTGCTGTAGCCCAAGGTGAGTGCCTGTGAGAGAATCTGCGTGCAGGCCCTTTAAAAGGATGCCTGGGTTTCTTGCCACCTTCCAATCCACCCAGATGGTTGGAATCCCCACTTTTTTCCACAGCCAAATGTTATAAGGATTCCTCTTCCCAGCACTAGTACTCTGGGCTCAGGAGGCCAATGTGGGACTGGGATCCCTCACTCCTCTGGGGGTAATCTCCACAGCTGAGATATCCTTCCCAGTTCTCAACCACCACAGGGGTGTTGGGGTTAGCCAGTTCCACGTCTCACCCCCAACTACCAGTGTCTATGTGGCTTCTTCTTTGTATCCTTGGTTATGAAACTTTTGTTCAGCCAAACTTCAGATGGTTCTCCAGGTTGAATGTTTTATGATTTAGCTGTAATTTTAATGTGTTCAAGGAAGGAAGTATGCACAGTGTATATCAACTCCACCATCTTGGATCTCCCTCAATCAACTTTTATTTCCAGTGATGTTTTAATGACTTATGATATTCCAATCTCCTATATATGCCCAGTTAGTGTACCCATTAATGTGGATCCGCAAAGAACCAGTTAAATAGGAAAGTGATATGACCTGTCTTATAGTTTAGAACAGATCTTAAATAAGTTCATACCTACAAGGTGTGTAGAACAATGCTGGCATATAGTACGCATCAGTAAAGGTGAGTTATCGCCATAACAGCCACACATAATGCTACATCACAACTATCAGGCAAGTGGAACATGACACAGGCACACACTTTCCATCCC
Source organism: Rhinolophus sinicus (assembly GCF_036562045.2). Lineage (NCBI taxonomy): Eukaryota > Metazoa > Chordata > Mammalia > Chiroptera > Rhinolophidae > Rhinolophus > Rhinolophus sinicus. The sequence continues at coordinate 113,796,486 of NC_133756.1, forward strand.
CGTCCTAAAATGGCATAGACAAGGTCTGTCCTTTGTGCGAATGTGACCCCATGAGAACAGAAAGCACATATATCTTACTGACAGATTTATTCCCAGTGCTTAGCATTGTTCCATAAAGATGTGTGGGGTATATCGAGAATAAGCTAACTTAATCCTCATAACTCTGAAGTTCTTTTGTGAGTTGTTGTAGTAAACTAATGTCATTTTTCTCCCAGAGTGAAGTTGATATCCATTCAACTCAAATTTTGTATTGATTCCATTTAAGACTGTAGATTCTCATCATGAGTAGGAAATAAAAAAGAAGCATGTAATTAGGAGTGGAGAGAGAGAGGTATATTCCAATTAACTAAGAAATGATGAAACTTCTGGCCCCCTTATTGTTTTCATGAAAACATTATTTCTCTTATTCTGTTTTGGAGAATCATGGGGAGGAGGTGAGGACTGTAGGAGGGTAAGGAGGGAAAAAGTCATAATCAAATGGAGTCTGTAAGTGTAGTCAGGATATCTGTGAAGCCTGGCAATGAAAGGAAAGGGGTGGGCACAGAATGGCAGTTTCATTTCCCTAATTGAAAACAAACATGGCTTTTGGCAAATCTTGTATTGCTTATATTCTTAAGGGATAATAATAACAATAAATAATAGATGACATTCCAGAACGACCTTTGATTAAAAAGTAATTGGTACATATAGCATCACATTACATCTGAATCTCAGTTTGTCTAATATAAAATGGGGATATAAATGTTCTCTTTCACATGGGGTATTGAGGCTTATATCAGGTACCGTGCAAAGTGCTCAACATGCTGGTACATACTAAGGGTTCATGAATGTGAATGTTTGTCATTGATATGTCTTTATTAATAAAACTCCTCACATCAGGCCTGGGAAGGGGATGTTCATTAGCCTCATTTCACAAGGGAGGGAACATCAGATGGGAGAAATTAATTGTCCTGCCCTGCCCCCTCTGTCTCTTAACTTTTGGTAACTTTTTTAAATTTTTCAGTTGCCGAGATTTTTTTGTTTACCAGTCTTGGTAATATACTCATTTTCTGGTCCTATAATACATACTTTTAAAGCTTGTCAAATTGACTTTAATTAAAAATGAGTGCATTCGATGGTGAAACAGGAATCATTTTCCACGTATTAATGGTAAGGATTTCTGTTTGAGTATTGTCAGACTTAAAACGAAAAGCCTACAGAGTTTGAAAATGGGATGCATCCATATAGAGGGGAAGAGCTGGGGTGAGGAGAAGGTGAACAATAAATTCTCCAGGTGAAGGGACTTCCCTGTAAACTGGGTTTTGAGACAGCTGAATATCTGGGAAGGGGCTGAACCAAGGGCACATTTGCAATAGTTACCTTTGAAAGGAGTAATAGAGTCCTCAGCCTGGGCTGTGAAAGTAAAAGGCACAGAAATGAGCAGAGAACTAATATTGTTGCAAAAGGAATGCCCCATACATTCTGTTACTATTAAATGCCAGTGAAGTGTCAGGCATTGCCCTATTAGCTAGATACTTTTCATGTGCTATATTTTACTCTTTAATAATAAGGTATTATCATCCCCAGATTAGCATAACAACTAAGAGCACAGTCTCTGAATATCCTGCATTGTTTCTGGGTACACCACTTGTCCAGGCAAGTACTGAGTTGTTTTTTTATGAAAACGGGGGTTTGATTTTATCCATAAGATTATGGCCCTGAAAAGTACAGGTGATTGTTAATAAACACTGTGCCTCATATAACGTTTATTTTGTTCTGAAAGGCAGGAATACGTGTCAAAGAGTTAAGACACTCTTGTATTCCAGGCTCTGAAAAACTCTAACTGGGACACTCACAGAGGTCATTCCCATGAGTACAGGGAGCAGAGCGAGCAGATAATCCCCTCAAACCTTTCCAGATCAAATCTGTAAATCCATGGAATGATTATCACTGTGTCCCGCGATCTCAGTACCGTGCTCCTTAGTTAGACAGCCCTGCAGGTCCCAGAACAGGCAAAGCCTTTCCTGCTTTCACAAAGGTGAGCTGACTCTGCCTCGGGTGCAATTTTCTGACTGCTGAGTACTGTTGGGGGTCACCAGTGCTTGGCGAGCTGATCACAGGCGCTGACAGGAGGGCCTGTGTGTTCTAACCGTTGTTTACTAGATGTGCCACGCTTGAACAGAAGTTAAAATGGGCTTGCAGTGGTGCTGCTTTTCCCCTTTCTTTTCCACCTCCTCCTCAGCTCCCTTGGCTGAGTACACATGGCAGGAAGACAGGCCCTTAGGGTTTGCCCAGAGCAGGTTTTATCTCAGGCTCCTCTTACTGACAAAAGAAAGGGGAAGAAAAGACCTCCCATCCGCAGGTGCTTTGGGTAGCACAGCTCCAATAAATACCCAGGATCTCGTTATACTTCTCCAATAAATACCTGCTGAAGATGGGCTTCATTGTCCAAAATAAAGTGGAAACTGCCCTGAAAACTTCAGATTGCTCATGAGTGTTAGGGAGAGTCTGCTGGGATGGAATCCTGAAGCCACTGTCTCGGTAGTCTGAGATCATCTCTTTTTTTGTGTGTAATATTTTTGTCTAAATCCATGATTAGTCACAAAGCTCCATCAAGTTTCTCCTCCAAAAAAAATGCACACTTAGCTTCCAAAGAGACATTTTAACACCTTGCACACAATAAGCAACAGCTCTCAGATCTCCAAACTTTTATAACAGTGATGATGTCACCTGAGGAAAACTATGTATTCGTTGTAATATAAGTGATCAAGCAGGTAATAATTGCTCGTTCTCAGCTTGAAATCAAGTATGACTCATTATTTGACAATTTTTAAAAATTTATTATTAATCACTATTTACAGAGAACAAAAATATTTTTTCTTTATAAGTCGTATTGTGATCTTGTCTATATTCTCAAGAATCTTTCTGGCATGCTAGTTGTTACAATATGTCGGTTTAAGTACCTTTTCCTTAGTTCTGTCCGCCTTCTAATCCTGACTGCACCAGCTAGTAACTTGACAGCCTTAGATAGGTTATCTCAGTTATTTATCAGTTATTTAAAGTTCAGCTCCCTAAATTTTTTAAGTGGGATATTACTTAAATGGAATGAGATAAATATATAAGACCATACAATTTTCTTTTAATTCAAGTGAATTTAATACATTTTTATTGAACACCTATTTGCCAGACACTCTGTGTAAGTTATTTTATAGCTTCTTAGCTAATCACTATATGAATTAAGTGTTATCCAGTTATTCAAAGGAGGAAATTGTAGCTCAGAGAATTAATAAATAATTTTCACAATCAGAATTTGAACCCAAGCCAGTGTGATTCCAGAGCCCCAACTGCCTCCTTGATCATGAGTCATTGTTTTTCTAGGTCTTTATTATTCATTTCAGTATGGCCTTTCATTTGTAAAATATACCTCCTCTTACATTTTCCATTTTACAAAGTCAGCCTGCAATGGAATTAGTGTCACATACCACATGTCAAATAAGGGCCTGTATTGGCAGAGGGAAGGATAGATAGTGTTGAGAAAATGGAAAAGATCAAAGTAAAAATATAAGATGAGTAGTTTATCTGCCGGGGAAATTCATATCTAGAATATAAATTCTGGTTGGAAATATTTGTACAATATTGAAAAACATATACTCCTATCTTACATTTTGACTTCCTTTTTTTTTTTCTTTAATACTTCTTCCTCCCCCCACCCCGCATCCTTTCATTGTTGTACATTCTTGTTCTGCCTTGGCTTCAGTAAACTGGCTTTTTCTCAGGAGTCGGGTGTTTTCTGCTCCCAAGCAACTAAGCTGTCAGCATCAGCGTCATTGCCATGTTCAGAATGTGGTTCTGTTGTAAGACTGCTGGTAAAGAGGTTTTAGATACATTCTGTGATAAATTAGTTTCTATTGATCATAATAATGATGAACATTATAACAGTCCTGTGTTCCAAGTATGCTGTTAGTTTCCAGGAATATGAAGACAGATTTAGCGACAGAGTCTGTCCTGTAAGGTACAAGCATTTAAACATATAATAACAGTGAGAGATGAGAAGGGCAGAAACAGAATCAAACCATAGAACCATGAATGGAGAAGAAAACACCTTGGGGAGGTCAAACAGATGAAAAGATGATGTGGTGATATAAAATTTCTAGACTAGAAAATAGGAGTTTACCCTGAACTCAAGCAGAAGTTGGACAGCACAAGCCAAGGAAACACTGAGCAAAGCAGAGTGGTATGAACAAATCTCAACATGTTTCCATCTGACACAGGAGATAAAAGTGGGAAAGCATCAAGTCAGTCCTGCTATGAGATTTTATCTTAACCTTAAATAGCAAATAAAACCACAACAATAATAAAATTTGACCTTGAATTAGATGAAATGTGTGCTTTATATGTTAAATATCAGTAGATTCATCCATTCATTTATTAAGATTACCTATTGGTTGACTAGTCTATCAAACACTTGTTAGCCACTGAGGATTTGATGGTGAATAAAGTAGACACAGTCCCTATACTCAGAAGTTTATTGTGCAATGGAGAAACAAATACTAAATAATAACAACAACAGCAAAATCAGATAAATAATGTATGGTCCCTAACATGCTAAGTAATTTGAAAATATCTAATACAATGAATGAAAGGGAGATGTATCAGCATGGCATTTGCTGGTGGGATCAGTGAACAAGGCCAAGAAAAAGAAATTTAACCCAGCAATGAATACATACAAAAATCAGCATAGAGCATAAAGACAGAAACTCTCAAGTGTTTAATTTCAACAAGACACAAACATCTGCTTTGGTAGCAGGCTGTAGAAAAATGTTTGAAACCTTATATTTGCCCCAAAGTATAAACAGGATTACTCATGTTGATGTTACTCTTTGTTTTAAATTAACTGAGTGGCTTCACTAAAATATCAAAGATCCAACTGATGAATGTGACATTCCTACTTATTTTCCTGTTTTACAGATACTTCTGATACATGTAGTTTGCTACTAAACAATATATTTAAGGACATTAACAAACTAAGGTATTCATAAAGCAGGACACTTAAGACTTACAAATCATGTTTTGTGTAATAATAAAGTAAGAGAAAAACAATTCCCAACCTAGAGGTAGCATGGAATGGTTGTAAGAGCTCATCCAGACAGAAAGACGTTATGTTCAATCCATCCTTTCCCAGTTACTGACTATACCTCCTTAGGCAATTTACTTACTCTCTTTAAGACTTAATTTGCTAATATTTATTAGAGATCCAAATACACCTATGATTATTATGAAGATTAAATAATATAATACGTGCAATATGTTCAGAATAATACCTGTCATGTAGTACATGTTTAATAAAGGTTAGCTAATATACCTGATATTTGCTACTTCTGACCACCCAATATGCTTTCCTAAACTTCTCATTAAAACACTCCCCTGGCCTCTTTCTTTGGGAAACTGCTCTTCCCCCACTGCAATCCTGTTATTCTCATAGAGCTTTCAAACAAAATAGCCATCTTCCAGGCCATACAGATGGGCATATAAACCAAACCTGAATACTCACAATGTTTCATCACCCAGACCAACGGTTGGCTGGGGTCATTCCGTAAACCTGGCTGGCCAAATACAATCCTTCCCTGGAGTTTTTGCATGCTGAGCTGCAGGGAGCTTTCTCTCCTTTCCGTCTGTAGTTATGGGGCTTCAGAGGTGTAGGGGCCATGTCTATCATCACATGGAGGGGAGGGGGGGCTGAGTAAATAAAGCGTTCTCTCTAACAGAACTGGAGATGAGAGATAGAGAGAGCGAGTCATGGTGAGATAAAGCCCAAGCCCAATGTCTTAGAGCTCCAAATCTGCTCTGACTCCTGCAGTCCTTCCTTCACTTGGGGGGACAGCTCCAATGCCCTACCAGTAAATCTCTTTGTGCTGCTTAAGTTAGTTGCATTGGGTTTTTCTTGCTTGCAATTGAAATTGTTCTATTACTGTTGTTGTTTCGGCTACTGATGAATGGCCACTAAGCACAGCACTTAGGAACTAGTAAATTCTCAGTAAATGTTTTAGAATGAATTGGGTGAACTAATTTTTCATATTGATGAGTCAGAAGATGTTTTCTGAATTAACATATGATTATGAAGGATGCTACACAGTAGCTATATTCTGAATTGAATAAAATACATGATCGGAATCTATTGGAAGAGACGGTACAGAAGAAATAGTCAAATCTTTCAAATGAGATACACTTAAATTCAAACCCCACCTTCCTCACTTATTATTGCATGGCTTTGGGAAGGGCCCTGAATTTCTCTGAGATCAATTTCCTCAGAAAATGAGTATTCTCATATGATGTTATTATAAGTATTCACATAAACATTTAGTATCCTGTACCTTCTCTAACTCTTAAGAATCTAGATTCTTTGGTTATATAACTTGTTGTTGTTGTTGTTGTTATTGTTGTTGCATAAGACACAACATACTATTGTAACAAAGCTGTATTATGAAAAAAAAGTTAATTCAAAAAAACATGTACTAGATTCTAATATTCTTTTATTTAAAAAGTTTCTAGAGAACATTCAATTTGATATGTCACATTTTTTAAGTTTCTTTTGAATAACTTTTTTTCCCATGAAAACAATGCCGTTTAAATATATGTAAACGTTATTTTAGAAAAATTGCAACAATATCCTTGCAAGCTTTAATTACTGACTGACCACACAATGACTCTTCTGTGAATGAGTAACTGTCCAATGAGTCATTTGTATCCCCCAATTTTTAAATGTGTTTCCTCAACAATAATTTTCTTACACATTTTAGTATCTCTTAATGAGATTGTTTGCACCGCCAGGGAGCAGCATAGTGAGGCTTGGGTTACAGTCACTGCAGCCTCTGCCTCCTTTTGAACGTTTATCTTTCCTGATAATCGAGGGTATTATTTCCCACAGACAGCCTCATGCTTCTAAGACATATTAGAAACTGTCTTTAACAATCATTTTCCATTACCAAGGGGGTTTGGGATAATGGAATGTGTGGTCACTTTCAATGTGTGTCAAATTTTCTGATGCATTTGTACCACCAACATTTTATCAGCTTGTCACTAGAACAAATGAAGTTGCAAATTGCATCGACTGCTTTTCGTGAAATCTTTGAAACTGTTTATTTTTAACACGACGTCTCTCCTTTTTATTTCTATAGTGTAGTAGCAGGCTTGGTATTCAACTTTCAGGTCTTTGTCACTTAGTAAGTGTGGCATTCGGGCAGAACAATTTCCGGGGGCCTTGCAGGTTCTCAGAGAAAGGATTCATGCATAGAGGGCATATTAAACCTCAATGCAGATTGAAGCAATAAGCGTGGAGCAATTTGATGAACTACCTGTAGGCAGGAGTGGAGAATTTCTGACACATCAGGAAAGCCATTATGTTCCTGTTATGTTCAATAGCCCGGTTGGCCTAAAAGGTTACGGGTGATGTATGTTTTCATTATCTCCTATGGTCTTGATGCCTCAGAAGACCCCAGATGGCTTATTCTGGCTGCAATTCTCTTCATTTGCACTCTAGCAAGGTCTGTCAGATCAAGCCAATATATTCGTGAGGATCAATCTGCTTTGAGGAATGTTGTTCTGTGATCTCCGTAATATTCTTCTGCCTGAAAATCTGCAAGCAGTTACCACCTGGAGAGTCCCTGAAAGCTCTTGGAAAACACATTTGGATTTCCTGGGTATCAGCTGTCACTGTGAAAGCAATAACAGCAACAACCCAGCATCAACATTAGTTATTTATTGAACATATATGATATGTCAGGCATGCTGTATCTACTGCTATGTCATGATATCTTCTTTACTATATTCCAGTAAACCAAGTATCATGATTTCTTTTTTTTTTTCTTTTTTTTTTTTTTTCTGTAATGACAAAATCACAGTGACACTGAGAGACTAAGTAACCTGTCCAAAATCAGATTCCTAGAAGTCTTAGAGGCAGTATTCACATTCAGGTCTGCCTGACTCCAGGAAATTCCTAATAATTGCAAATTTTCTTTATTCCAGCATGTAGAAATTCAGTCTATTTGGGGAGAAAAACATACATAAAGGATATCTATTATACAATCATATTTTTCATTAAAACACATGTATGTTTAGAGGGCATGGGGAGCAATATATACTGAGAGCAATTTATACCTATTTTGGGGGGAAATAATGACATCTACAAAAGAGGAGTCAGAAAATCCATAGAGAAGAGGTTAATTCATCAGTGGAAACATGATGTTACCAGAAGTGGAACCACCCTTTCAGCAAAGGCTAAGGGTGAACCTTGAATATACACAGTATACTGAGGAACAGAAAAAAACAGCAAGGGTGGCAGAAGAATTGAAACAGTCCATTATCTAATCCTGTCCATATAAGCACAGAAAAAAATAAAGAGGCAGGAACACCAGCCTGTTGCTGTAAGAGGAGGATGAAACAGGAGAGATTACCGAGAACCGTCCCTTCCTAATTTAATTTTTAAAGAAGACTATGAAAATGTAGTGAATGTATGAGAGATCCTTAGTTTTAAAATAAAATGTGAAGATTGCTACATGCCTTACCTATCATCTGGGGTTATTGTAACATTGAAACAAACATTACACTGATGAAAACAGTTGTTAGTTCTTTTACTTTCTTGGTCCTAACTATCTTCTGTTATCTTGAAATTTTATTTAAACTTTTTTTTTTCCAAAATAAAATTAGTTAAAATAAAAGAAACTGGCTGTTTTCATTTTAATATTGTTTCTTATTTACTAACTTGTCTTTTTAATTAAAGTTTATCGGTGTGACAATTGTTAGTAAAGTTACATAGGTTTCAGGTGTACAATTCTGTAATACATCATCTATATCTCACACTGTGTGTTCACCACCCAGAGTCAGTTCTCTTTCCATCACCATATATTTGCCCCCCGTACCGTCATCTACCATCCCTTCCCCCCTTATCCTCTGGTAAGCACTAAACTATTGTCTGTGTCTATGAGTTTTTGTTTCTTTATTTGTTTGTCTCGTTCTTTTGTTGTTTTCAGTTTTATATCCCACATATCAGTGAAATCATATGGTTCTATGTGATCATTCAGCGAGTATACCACATGGAGTAAAAATGAGGCAAAGGAGACCCTAGTATCTAGCACAGATTATTTACGTAAAATCTCTCTCCAGACCTTAAGTAGTGAAGTTAATTTTGCAAAAATTTCCAATGCAAACATCGTGGTATTTAATAAGTCATTGGAATGCCCTTAACACTAATCCAATAATAAGTTAGGGCTTCTAAGAAAAGCAAGTATCCCTTCACGTACAATGACCTTGTGTCATATGTGTAAAAAGGTCGGTCTAATACAGTAGGACTTTATCCCATTGGTTTGTTTTAGAATGCTGTGCATTTGTTTTAGAATAAGGATTGCTCTTTCATTACACAGGCTATTATTTGCATTGTCAAATCCCTCTTGGCCTTGGACACACTCTAGAAATAGGGATTCTTTAGTAATGCTGATTAAGGATGTTCCACTAAATGTTACCCTTTATAAATCTTTGAGGAGGCTCAGGAGTTAGTGTGGCACTGTAAGAATTTATATAAGCAGACATTCAAATCTGGGCAAATGAGGACACATCTGGAACATATCTGGGTCTACCCTCTCAAGGGCCTGTGTTGTATAATGCTGATTACTCTCTTTTATTTTGGTAACACAACAATAGGTACATGCTACTTTGAATGTTTAACACTTTCATTAATGTCTAATTTACATACAGTAAACTGCTCATATTTAATGTATGTAGTTTGGTAGTTTTGACATATGCATATACTCATGAAGCCATCATAGCAATGAAGATAATGAACACATCTGTCACCCCCAAAAGTTTTCTGTTGTCCCTTTATCATCTCTTCTTCCCAACCCCCTGGAATCCCTTCCTCACAGCTTCTGATCTGCTTTCTGGCATAAATTTGCATTTCCTATAATTCTGTGTGAATTGAACCACACAGCATGTTGTGTGGTTTATTTCACTGAACATAATCATGCGTATTGTAGTGTGCCTCTGTAGTTTGTTCCTTTTAATTTCTGAAGTGCTTATTGCATTGTATGGCTATATCACAGTTTGTTTATCCATTCTCCTGTTGGTAAGCATAGGTCGCTTGAACTTAATTTTCCTTTCATGACCATTTGTCTCATGTCTCTAATATTAATAAGTCCTTTGTCAGAAGTGTTTCAAAAACTAAGTTCCCCACTGTCTCTTAATCAGAGAGTGACAAACAGTACTTTATGAATACACAGGCGCAGAATTAGGGTATTTATGACAATAATAATAATAATATGCTGATGCTATGCAAAGCACCAGATGAAGTTTGTTGTTTTATAAGCTGGGCTGGTTTGTTGTTGTTTTTCTTTTCTTTTTTTTTTTCCCCCCCATTTTATTATTGATTATTTTACAAAGAAATTCATGGGCCATGAAGATGTGACTAAAAATCAGTATGATTGAATTTAAATCATTAGTTTAATATATATGTTTTGAGGGACTACTATATGTCAGGCACAAGACTAGGAATAAGGAATTCAAAACTGATAAAAGACACATCCTTTTTCTGTTATATTCCAAAGTGGATTTATTTTAAAGTTAATATGAAGTTTAAGCCTGTACACAGACCCTTCCAAAGTCTTAGCTTTGACGACGATGTGTTTATACAGTCATATATAAGGTCAGACAATTAAGTACACAAATTTGTTGCAATGATGTTGCTAATCTTTTTTTGATATCAGAGGAATTATTCATTATGAATTTGTACCAACTAGACAGACAGTTAACCAAGTTTACCATTTGGAAGTGCTGAAAAGGCTGCGTGAAAAAGTTAGACTGCCTGAACTTTTCGCCAACAATTCATGGCTCTTGCATCACAACAATGCACCAGCTCACACAGAACTGTCTGTGAGGGAGTTTTTAGCCAGTAAACAAATAACTGTATTGGAACACCTTCCCTCTTCACCTGATCTGGCCCCCAATTACTTTTTTCTTTACCTGAAGATAAAGGAAATATTGAAAGGAAGACATTTTGATGACATTCAGGACATCAAGGCTAATCCAATGACAGCTCTGATGGCCATTCCAGAAAAGGAGTTCCAAAATTGCTTTGAAGGGTAGACTAGGTGCTGGCGTCAGTGCATAGCTTCCCAAGGCGAGTACTTCATAGGTGACTGTAATGATATTCAGCAATGATTTATGTAGCACTTTTTCTAGGATGAGTTCGCGAGCTTAATTGTCTGACCTCATATTTTATAGAATTTGCAAAATTAATATATTTTAAAAGCATTTGATAAGAAGCTGTGTCCCTTTACACACCAGCTTTCCTATCACACACTTTTCTCAAGAAGAGTCGCATTGCAGTTTCCAGGAGCATTTGGGATATTCAGCTAAGGGAAATTACTGTTGAGGAGGAGAGAGAGAGAGAGAGAGAGAGAGAGAGAGAGAGAGAGAGAGGAGAGATGTATAGTTTGGATTTTGTGAAATAGTTACAAGTATATTAATTTAGGACTAGCCACCTCAGGTTAGAGATGATATCTAGCAAGCCTACTGCCCACTGTACCAACTCACTGGATTCCATAATCAGAAGGTACATGTCCATAAACTGTTACACAATATAAATATGTCCATTGATGCTGAAGATGGGAAGAAAGTGGATAGTAGAAGAAACACTAAGTCAGACCTAGTTTATAAATGGTCACACCTGGAAGTTTTGCTATAGAAAAGTATATAGAGGCATGTTAGGCTATTAATTAGTAAAACTATAATGTTGTTTTTCTGAGTATGGGATGTTTGTGTCACCAGAGGCTCACAGGGATGTTCAAGAGATGACTCAATCCAGAGCAGCAGTGACCAGGTTCTTGTCTTGGCTCAAGAAATAATTCAAGGGCAAGACAGATGCAGGAAAGCACAGGGTTTATTGAAGCAAAAGTACACACTTGTGAAGGATGTATGGGCGAACTCTGAGGTCAAGTGCACCCAGGAAGTCCTGATCAGGGATTTTTATCCCTGGGGGTGGGTGTTGGGGGGAACAGGACTTGATAACATCCCATTGTTTTCTCCTCCCCCTGGGTGGGACCCTTCGTTTCCCAATTTTCCTTCCTTATTTGGTTCCTCCACATATGTCATGGAGTCCAATGCATGATGGGAGTTTCAGGAACCACAGTTCAAATGACATAATCAGCTGAAGGTCAGTTCAGTTCATGGATATCGGCCTTGCTGGATGAAACTAATCCTTTCTCTACCTGCAGATGTTGGGTACTATTTCTTGTGAAACTGAAACAGACTTGGGAGCTGCTTCACCTTGTGTACTGGAGGGTGTCGGTTCCCTAGGCAACCTGTCCCGCCTAATTTGTAATATGTGTCAAGTTTTAAAATGTCTAATTTGATGTGATTTAGTTTCTCATTCTAAATAAATATTCACATGTATATACTTAATTTTCTATTTTTAATTTTGAATTATTTTTTTATAAAGAGTTCTCCCCCCAGTTTATATATATACTTGAGGCTCCGCCAAACTGGTATCCATTGCTGTTTACACATTATATTTAAGTGGGGAAGACAGGCCAGTAAGCAAAAGGTTAATATGTAAGGTTGCAAAGACTTAATAAAACAACCTCAAGGAGTGCTCTGAACAGAAATTTAATTCTTACTTGGGAGGACAGAATAAATGCCTTGGAGGAACTGGTGTTAAAGCTGAGATAGAATGGCTGAGTATGAGTTGGCCAAGCAAAGATTTGTATGTCTGTGTGTGTCTGTGTGTCTGTGGGTGAGGGCCCTAGGGGAGAAATACAGGAGGGTAATGAAGGGGGTTTTACTTTACCTTTAGATGCACCGAGTTTAAAATAGGTGGGGAGGGGGCACAAGATCAGATTTGCTTGCATTTTACAGTTCTTCCTTAAGGTCATGAGTGAGGAAATGCCAAGACTTCAGGCAGAGTGACTCTATTTGGAAGACCATGTCTTCTGAAACTCTGTTGATTTCCCCTAGGGCAGATGTCCCTAATTCTCTAACAACAATTTTCAAGGAGCACTTCAGAATGCAGGGGCCCTTCATGAAGCCACACCACCTAGTGAACAGTGTCTGGGATTCTAAATACCAACACAACCTAGGCCACTGCAGTTCTTTCTACATCCAGTCATTGCTAATTTAGTCAGCGTTCGTTACACTGGGAGAGTGCCAAATCACAAGCTGATGTGTGCATTTTCTACTATTTTATTTGCTCTCTGAATTCGATAAATCATTTCTATTCTTTAAGCTTCCGTTCCCTTACCTTTATAATGGGGGTAAAAATTCCTACTTTCTAGGGTGGTTTGAGAACAAGAGTATCTAATCAAATATTCTGGGGTAAAAGTGTCCAGCATAAAGTAGAGATGTTCAATAGGTTTCAACTAAACATGCATTTATAATTTTTACCGTTTTTTAATAATGAGATACTGTCTTATTGCTTCTCTCAGATATTCTTGATAATGTAATCTTTAGAGAATGTCTCTCAGAGGATCCCCCCCCCCCCCGAATGTAGAATGTCTCTTTGAATTAATTCACTTAAATTGAATAATGCTTGGAATTCCATTAAGAGTAATTTTGACAGGTCACTGAAAGCTTATTTTATATCCCTTTGAGAATACTCTGATATTTACTTAATATTCAAAGATGTTCCACATCTTTTTAAAAAGATTTGGGGCCATAACTTCTGCAAGATACTACTTAAGTGTAGCATCATCCTAGAAACAATTTTGAGAAATTAATTGCATATGAATTTTCCATGTCATCCTGGTCATCATATTGATCTGTCGTGGCCAAAAGTGACTTCCCAGAATACCCAATTGTATTTTATTTTTAAAGGTTCAGCAATGGTAGATGCTTTTGGAGTACAGAGTCATGGATGTGGTTTGGGATAATATCCATCTCCCTAATACGTACTCCTTATAATAATAACCCTGCTTTAAACATTACTACTTCAGGAGTAACTTCCTTGGGCCTAAGGGCAAGTCCCTTTTTTTATATCCCCATGGTTCCCTGGGTCTTCTCACTCATTGTCTATTGTTATATCTTTGTTACTTATTGAGCATGTGTCTGTCTAATTCTGAGAGTACAGGGCCTGAATCTGACCTATTAAGCCCTATATCCCCTTCACTTCTGTCAGTTCCTGGAATATAACAGGTATCCAATAAATATTTATCAAATGAATGAGAATGATTGTATAATGAACATTTAGTTAAGAATCCAGATCACAACCTGAAGGAATAGTCATAAGGCTTTTTAGGATACATTTAGAAATAGAAAGTTCTTCAAATTCTAAAACTGAGGAAACTTTGGAAGATGCTTCAATGAAGGAAATTACAGAGAAATAAACACAAAAGCAATACTGATTTTTGTTAAGGCTTGTGCTATTTTAAAAACAAAATGTATCATACATATCTTGGTTTGCTCATAAAATTTTAGCATTTGGCTCACTAAATTAAAAAGCACAGTTTATATAGACAAATAGATATTTACAAATTTAATTTGCTTTGAGATGTTTTTCATCCTTGATACAAATTCAGTCCTAAGCTACTGACCTTTAGAAAAGCAAAACTCTCATCATTTGTTGGATGATGAGATACAGGAGAAAATTTGAGATTAGGAAAAAAATAATCCCTGGTACAGTAAAAACAATTGCATTATTAGGGTAGCTGACCTGGCATCCTGTAATGAGAGACACAGAAAAGTAAACTAAGAGCAAAGGCAGCAAATGTACATTACTGAGCATTTATCAGGAGCCAGTCCCTGAGCTGGCCACTTTTGATGTATTATCTTATTTAATTTCCATAACAATAATTTGGGGTTGCTATTATTATTCTCATTTTTCTAGTGAAATACTAAGGCATTGAGAAGGCAGATAACTTCTAAAAAGTATCCTTAAGATGGGAAGTGGGATTGTAACTAGGTTTTTCCAGTCCCAGTTTCCATGCTGATTGTCTCATCATAGATCAGACAGCAAAGAAAGCTCTCATTTTAAAACGAAAGCTCAGCAACAGCTTTATCCTGGAGTCCATTTCCTCTTATATAAAAAAAGGGGGGGGGGTGTCTTTGAAGGCAAAAAGTATCTTATTATGTCTATTTTTTAGGATCTGGACTAGTACTATCTAATAAGAGGTCCATGTATGTAATATTCACTTTCTAGCAGCTACATTTTAAAACTATAAAAAGAAACAGGTACAATTAATTCAAGTAACATATCTTAACTCAATAAATACATCTGCAATATTATCATTTTGACATATACAAAAAAATTACTGGTGCACATTTTTTTTCCACAGTAAATTTTTAGACTCTGATATACATTTTATACTTGCAGTATATCTGGAGTAGCCATGTTTCAAGTGTTCCATAGCCGTAGGCGCTCTGAAAACGACTTTATTGAACAGGACAGGTCTGGAGAATTCTAGTTAGGACTAATGATCAATTATCTCAGGCAGGGAAACTTTCGGCCTTATTTATTAAAAAAAAAAAAAAAAAATACCAACATGCCTACTGTCATTTTTCCTTACAGCTGACCTTCTCAGTGCTCCATGGAGATCAATAATCTAGGTTTTAGAATCAGATTCCCATAAAACTCAGTTTCACTACTTCGCAAGGTGGTGATAAGTTAGATATAAATCTCCTCTTTCATGGCACTTGCTCCGTAAGTAAATGCTTTTAAAATTAAAATTGAATCTCATTTTCTTGTATGTAGACTTTGAAAGAGATTGAGTGTACTATCCTTGACACAGAAATCCGTATATAGTTTACTATTTCACATATGACCCCCCACTCCTACCTTGTGCTGCACCAATGATATTGAATCTGGGTTAGTCAATCACTCACACTCTGTGAGTAGATAAAAATGTGGTATGGGTCTCATATATGTTGATACACTTATTGTTTCCTGATACATTGGAGTTTCCTGCCGAATGACCTCTGTGGGCTAAATGGATTAACTGCTAACCTATTGAAATCCCCCTTACAGATGAACTCAGTACTCTGTAGTATTGTGCTCTTAAGAAGGAAAAGAGGCCCATGTACTGTGTATCAACTGGATCAGGGGTGTCCAAACTGCGGCCCGCCGGCCAACTGCGGCCCACAATCCATTTTTAATTGGCCTGCAGCAAATTCCAAAAATATATTTAGTTTACTTAAATAAACCAGGTGAGGCAATACGTACTTCACCTCAAGTGAGTGGCCGGCTGTTTGTGTATTTTACCGCATATGGTCCTTGGTAAAAAACATAGAAAAAATTTTGGGCACCCCTGAACTAGAACAAAAAGAAACTATAGACCTTCTGCCCAGTGTATCTTCTCCCCGGGTGAAAAAGATTTTTAGAAATCCTCCCATTCTTTCTCTTAGTTTTTCCTGGTCCTAAGCTAATTACATGAGTCTCCTCATTCCAATTCCAGAAAATGCTGGAGGCCCATGGAGGCTTCTTGGGGTTTCCTCCCAACAGTCTGCATATAATGCCTACTGAAGCACCAGCTCTGTGTTCAAAACTCAGGATTGTATTTATAGTGTTTCATTTTTACCTATCAGAGGATCAGCTTCTTACTATCTTTCTCCCCAAAGCTGTTATCTCAAAATCAGGTATTTATCCTCAAAGGACTTGTTCCCCACTTAAAACCCAGTCAGAGATGGGGTGAAGAATTCTAACTAGAGTGATCGCTCAACAATTTTTCTTTCTTACAAAGTCATGCTAAAGAAATCAGAAAATTCTTGTCAATGGAATCGTTTTGACTAAAGCAAAATTACCCTTCTTTTTGTTGTAGCTTTTGAACCAAAACAGCAGTATTTGCATTCTGGCTTTGATTTCGCACAGGGAAAACCAAATTTAGAGTAAGATTTTCCCCATACACTGGCTAAGTCTTCTCCTCTCAAAAGTTAGTTAATAACCAATGAAAATTTAAGAAATATTCACCAAAGTGTTGTTAATTATAACTTGAATTATGCACTTTATTAATAATATCAAATTGGGAAAACATGGTATTTAAACATTTTATAAAAGGATCTCTAACAGATGTGTGTATGAGTGTGTGGTGTCACTGAGTGTGTGCATCTGTGTGTGTGTTAATGCAATTTATGTGCTAGTCAACTATTGAAAAGGTTTGGCAGAAAATAATAACAGGAGTCTAAATAAGTCATATGCATATGATTATTTAAAATTAATCAATATTTTGTAATTATTTTTAATTATTTCTCAATGTTATGCTGTGAACAAAAATGTTTTATAGTCTGTATCTTTTACAGATGAGAAAGCTAAGTTCTTGGATATTTGAGTCGTTTTCTCAGGGATAAGTTTTGGTTGAACGAAGGTTGTCACTTCAGCTATATCTACCACATCTGTTAAAAACTTATTAATGAATTAATCAACAATTGACATGGCTAAGCACCATTTTGTAGATATTCACAAGACTTGGTTTGCAAAATAAAATTGTGTTGTTCTTTGGCTAGAGAAAATAGTCTAATTTATAAATGCAAATGCATTTTTGAGGCTGCAAACATCAGCTTTCTCTCTCAAAGAGGTGATACTGTTTTGGAAAACATCATTTTATGTCAGCTCCTCGTTCTCTAATCATGGCTCTACCACTTATTAGCTATGTGACACTGGTAAATTCCCTCTGTGTCTCTGATCCTCTGAAAAAAGTAATTTGTTTGTGTTTCTTAACTACTTCCTGAAAGAATTATAAAGCATGAATAAACATGGTACATGAACGTTTGCAGAGAATATTTAGACAATATACAAGACATAAGGCATCCTTACCACTCCTTTGTCCTGGATTAGAATCCTTGCTCTGAAATTCACCAGTTCTATGACAATGGAGAAGCGCTTAACTTTCTGATCCTTATTGTCTTCATCTATGAAATGACTACTTTAACTTGGAAGGACTACGGTGAGAGTGATGCCAGGTGAGAAATATGCTCCAGTCCTCTGAGGCTGATTAACACGGTAACTGAAAGAAAACTTTTGTGTAAATTACCCTATGGCAAACTACTGTCACTTGTTTCTCTTTCACTCTATTTTTTCAAGCAAATACAAAGCATATCCTTTGGCTAACATCAATAACCAAATTCATGATATTTAAGCATATTTTTCACTGTATGAGGTAGCTAAATTATCCTTTGAAAACAAAGACCAAATCACCACTAGGTACTGACCTCTTAGTTGTCACCATGACAATATTCTGCTTCCCAAACCATTGCTCTTTAGCATTTAATGATAACATTTGAGAGAATTGTTATAACACCTTTCACTGTGAGGGGAAAAAAATCCTATAAATTTAAAAGGGATGCAGTCAGAATTCAAATTGTTGTTTTGTGTAAACACAGGTAGCTGCAATAGTTACAGATGGACAAATAGATTGCCAATTATAATATCTGTAAGTGAACAAACAAACCGCCATCACCACCACCACCACCACCACCTACAACAGCAATTAATTCCTGCATCATCTGCCACAACAATCTCATATATCTCTCACTGAATATTTGATTTAGACAGTTATCAGAATTAATTTGCATTACTCAACAGGGATCAAAGGGGTTGAGTTCCATTATTTACATGTCAGCTGCCCTCATTTGCTATTTAAAATTATAAATGATCCCTATTCTTAAAGGAACATAAATGAGAACTGTTTTAGGACCTGAAAAAAGTCACTACCATTTGTATGTGTAACCACCTCTTAAAGTACCTGTGCCGTTTCCCCAAGTCCTTCTAGATAAGAGAGTTGGCAACCATTGTGTGAAAATACGTCAGCTAATGTACAATATGAGAAACATCTCTATGATGGGGAAAAGATAATTTATTGTTTCTCTAGCGGGTAACTATTGCTCTTGTGGAGGTAGGGCAGGTCTTCCTTTTGAAGAACATTCCAGTACTTTGAAGGATGTTTAGCATCCCTGCTTTCAAAGCTTTGGGATAACCACAAAACACCTACCCCCCACATTTCTAAATGCTATCTAGGAAGTGTTACTGTCTGTGGTTGAGAACTTCTGACGTAAAACATGGAAGGGCTCATCTGGACACTAAGAGCCCATCTTTGGAATCAGAAGGAATTGGATTTGACTCTTGGCCTCATGGACTTATTAGCTCCATATTCTTGGTTATTTAATATCCCTGAGCTTCAATTTTATCTGCAAAATAGAGACAATAAAGCCTTATTGGAGGACCAATAAACTAATGTTGGTGAAGTCATTAGCATGATGTTTGGGATGTAAGAAATGCTAATTTAAGGGATAGCTAACTTGTACAGACTTTGACAAATGTGTGTTAATAAAAATACTATCTCAAAAACAAAACAAAACAGCAGCTAGTGCAGTCTTGAAAGAAATGGCAATACTGGTAGTTATGGTATATTAAAAAGAGGCAGTAGGTAAGGTATATAAAATGTTATGTATAGTACCATACTGCCTGAGTTGGGATTCTGTGCCACTGTGTCCTAGTTGTGTTATTTTGGCCTATTCCTTATACGCCCTAAGCTTTCATTTCCTCATGTAAAATAAAGACAATGATAGTGTATACCTTAAGAATTACACACACACACACACACACACACACATGCATATACACATAAGGTCAGAAAATTAAGTTTGTGAATTTATCCTGGAAAAAGTGCTACATACCTCATTGTTTAATATCACTATGGTCACCTTCGAAGTGCTCCCCTTGGGAAGCTATGCACTGACGCCAGCACCTAGTCCACCCTTCAAAGCAATTTTGGAACTCTTTTTCTGGAATGGCCATCAGAGCTGTTGTCCTATTACCCTTGATGTCCTGAGTGTCATCAAAATGTCTTCCTTTCAATATTTATTTTATTTTTGGGTAAAGAAAGAAGTTATTGGGGGCCAGATCAGGTGAGTAGGGAGAGTGTTCCAATACAGTTATTTGTTTACTGGCTAAAAGCTTCCTCACAGACAGTGCCGTGTGAGCTGGTGCAGTGTTGTGATGCAAGAGCCATGAATTGTTGGTGAAAAGTTCAGGTCGTCTAATGTTTTCACGCAGCCTTTTCAGCACTTCCAAATAGTAAAGTTGGGGAACTGTTTGTCCAGTTGGTACAAATTCATAATGAATAATCCCTCTGATATCTTTGCAACAAGTTCACAAACTTTAATTGTCAGACCGTGTGTGTGTGAGTGTGTGTGTGTGTGTGTATAAAACAAATTATATATAATTTGTAGCATTTGTATAAGTGCTACAAAGTGGATATGGTTTAGAGATGTCTGTGAATTCACTGGAGACAGGAGAGGAATAGATCACTTGACTCTCTGTTTCCAAAATCTTGAGCCACATTAGCTTTTGTCCTACTGGCTCTACAGCAAAGTAGTTAACTAGTCATTTTCTCACAGAGGGTATGTCAGTGTGGACTAACTGAAGGTGCTGTTATTTTGTCTGGTAATTAGATTTGGCTCAGATAGTCTTGCAGGGAATCTTAGTGTTTAAGATGTATTCTAGGGTCTAGCCAAAGTAATTAGTTCTTAGAACACTGTGATTATAACAAGACCTTCTCTAAAATGCGGTCTAACAACATGAAGACTGCAGAGTTTGTGTGGAATCCTAAGGGGGAAAGAATACAGCTGTTAATAGTTTAACATCAACACACTCACAGATACCTATGTTTCAATCCATAAGGAAAAGAAATAATCAGACTGTTTGTAATGTTAGTCACCTCCGGACTGATAAGGTACATGAGTCACAGTGATGAATGTTAGTTATTTGCTAATTTTTCCTCCTCATCATAAAGGGTGATTTGTTTTATTTTGGCTTTCTATATAATCCTCAAACTTTATGTTCCAATGTGAATTTTAAAAGACAACTGGGAATTTATTTTTCAAATGAGAATTTAAGCTATCTGGTTATTTCACACTGAATTTGCAACACCTATTCACAAATGTGTTGTTGATGATCAACATATTATGTTGCTTCTCAGAAAATATAATTGTTAACAGATAGAGATGTAGCATCCTAAATACACGAGGTTTGTTTTAACATCAGCTCAGTACTCTTCCACCTGGGAATAATATTGATGAAAGTAATGACATAATATTTCAAAAAGGTGATTTCATTTCTCTTCAGATTTCATTCATTTGTTTACTGAGTGACTGCCTAATCTAGACTACAGGATGCCTAGCCTAGCCATTTTGAAGGTACGGACATAAATGAAAATGCGTATGCACACAGAGTGCTTTGGAAGAATAATTTATTTGATAAATATTCTACACGTGGAAAAATCCAATAGCGAAAGGAAACAGTGGGAGGTACAGGATGAAGTCAGAAGGATAGAGATGGTGATGTCTTAAGACAAGTCTTGCAATAACGTTTATGTAAATAACTCAGAAAAATCAGGAAATTTCAAAACTAGGAATTAATCTTTCCAGCCTTATTTCCTACTACTTCCTTGTGTACATACCATGAGTGTTGTTTAGTAAGGATATTGAAAATGTAGACTTTCCAGTTGCACAGACAATGGTGCAGTTACTCCTGCCCACTTACTAGCTGTGTGGCCTTGTGAACATTATTGTACTATCCTATCTACAGTTTCTTTTAGCTATAAAATGGAGATGGTAAAATACCCTTTAGGATAATAAGTGTAGTGATTTCTATAAGAGGGAATGACAATAAAAAGTGTTTATTAAGTATTAGCTATAATTATCTTATAGTCAACAATGTTTCTGCTTTGTATTTTATTATGAACACACTGATTTTCTACAGTTAAATCATTGTTCATTATATTTGGTTTGTTTGAGATGCATGTATTTTCTTATTTCTACCTATTGAAATTCAAGGTCTTTCCTCTTCAATGCCTTTTCAGATTTCTTTCAAATGCATAAATGTAATACAATCACTTGCGACTATGTTCCATTTTTTCCTCCCCATGACAGTCACTATTGAGAGCCAGGGTGTCTTCTTACTCAACATAGTGCCTCAATACAAGTTAGTTGGAAAATGTACCCTCAATACTAATTTCTTGACATAAATTAAGCCACAGACATTTATTGGGTTTTGTTCATTCAAATTTTGTGCATCCTGCTTTTTCATGCATTGCGTATCGAGATTCTCTAAAGCATTTTTAAGTACAACTTCCAACTACATCAGTTTACAAAGGAGACTTCAATCCACCCAACAATGGCTCAACGTGTAACTCAGTAGTTCAGTATACATGCATCAACATCTCTGCTTGTAAAGCAACATTCATATGTGGAAATATATTAGTATTTGATTGACTTTGTCTTTATTATTTTACACAAATAGATGAAAGAGATAAGAAATAAGTTTGCTGAGACTGGTGAGTAGAAGCATAAGTTTCATAAACTCAATCCAGTTAAGACAAGATGGAGATCATTAGGCTGACCTCAACTTTAGGTTCTATCAGGCACTCGTTGGCCTTAAGCCCAATCAACTGTGTATCTACTTATAAAGGAAAAGGATAAAACTGAAATACAAAATGGTAGAAATATATTGTTAAGCAATGTGCCTAAAAGATGAGCTTCCATTGAGGATTTCATAATTGGTGTCAACAAATGGGGACTGGAACACTTATGAGAATCTGTTAAGTCTTTTGTTTGACTTCTGAACATCTATCGTAATTTGAAAGTTGGAGATTGGCTAATATTTTATTCCTTTTTACAAGACAACAAAATGAATTGATGTAAACTTTAAATTGCTAATATTTAAAGCTATAAAGAATATCTTGCATCCCCAAATTTTAATCCTCCCTGACATCATTATTCTGACACTGTGTCAGCTTTGCCAATTTCATAAAGAAATTTTTAGAGTTAGTGAAATTGTTTAATAACCATTTTCTTCTCTTCTAAGTGTACCTCAGTTATGTATAGAAAAAGTAAAACCTAGAAACTTTTAATAGAGAATTATAGTCATTAACACAAATCCCTTTTGAATTTCACTTTGTTATATAATTATTAGTAAGGAATTCAGTACCTATGTATTTCTATAACACATTTTTTAATCAATCTGCATGTCTTGATTAAAAGTCCTAGAATGTCTTTGGAAGAGGAGTTGGATATTCTTCATGAAATCTGCCATTCAAAAGCATACATCGTCTACATTTGTGGGACGCAAGGTAGCTATTTGGTGGTAGAGTAGTGCTTTCCATACTTTCATGTAAATGTTAATCACCTGGGAAACTTTTTTAGAATGCAGCTTCTGATTTAGCAGGTGTGGGGTAAAACCTGAGAGTCTGCATTTCTTACAAGTTCTCAGATGCTGTTGCTGCTACTAATGATGATCTGGATCATACTTGAATAGCAACTGGATAGAGCACCAAATACGTAGTCAGAAAATTTGACTGCAAACAATAAATCTACCGTTTACTAGGTATAGAAACTAGGGTAAGTCACACCCACCCACTTCCTTCCTCTCTGTTGCTGCTACCGTAGCCCAAACCACCATCCTTTTTCAAGTACTGCATAACCTCTTGCTTTCTCAGCATCTAAACTTGCCTCTCTCTCCAGTCCACTCTCCAGACGACAATAAATTAATCTTTAATAGAAACACTAATTTCCTCCTATCACCTCTACTTAAACCTTCTTTAACAGCTTTTAATGACTCTACTAAAAAACATAAAGTTCCAAATTATGGACATGAAATATAACCCATAATGCCCTCAAAAGAGCGCCTGCTTCCTTCCCTCACTTCCTCTACCTCCCATTCCCATCTTTAGGCTCCCCCTACATGGGCTTTTGCTTGGTTGGCTAAGTGTGATTCCCAGGCCTGCAGAAACTGGTTACAAATGCGCACTCTCAGATCCTATCCCTGAAACTCTCTCCCCCCCGGACAGGGACTCTCCCTTAAAGTCAGGGACTGTCACTTCTGTTTCTTTCAGATTCTCCAGTACTCAAAACACTGCCTGGAACAGTGTAGGTTCCCAATAGAAAGGTTTGAATACATGAGAGAATAAATCATTATAACCTCTGTAATGTTCATTTCTTTATAAAATAGACAAAATATTACCTCCCTCCAGGTTACGTCATATTCAAGAACATATATGAAAGTAGAAAACAGAATGCCTACTTTTCAGATATTCAGTTTCTTCAATAATTTTTTTTACATCATTTCTTAATGCCTAGACTATCTGCGTTTACAAAAACTGACAATTAGAATTTACAACTTTGTTCATTAATTCACGTACTCACACATATAATACCAGGTGTTTGCTAACACAGTTGCTTCTATTTGGAATATCCTTTCCTTGATCTGGAGTTCTAGCTGGTGCATATTCTTAAAGCCTTTACAGTTGTCTCCTAGCTTCTGGTATATCTTAAACTTTCCTCTTTCAAATACTGGTAACATTAAAAATAATAAGTGATTTTACTTATTTCAAAAGTAACTTTAAGTTCCATTACAGACAATATTAAAAATATAAGTGAAATGAAAACCTTACTAGCCCCTCCTGTAAGCATTACTTTTCATGATTATGTCACCTCTAAAGCTGTTCCTTGTCTTTTAAATTGCAAAGATTGCTATAGATAAATTTATCTGGCAGTTTCAAATGATGTAGGTAAGAATTTTTTGATCATATTAGCCAGTTGTTATTGTGTCCTATTAACACGAATTCTCCCAACACATTATAAAAGTGTATATGAAATTAAATTCATTTTGCAAGTATTTTTTAAAAGAAGAAATAAAACAGCACAAGTCATTTGGATATAAAATTGTATTGCAATTAGGTAACACAGTAAGGACTGAGTTCTGTAAGAACATTTGATCTACAGTAGATTTCCTGTGTGTTCTCTGAGCCACTTTCAGCTCTGCTCCCAGGGGAACATCTAAATGCACACAGCTACTTCCTCTTGCTATTGTAGAACCAATTAAATTAATTTGTTGGAAATAACATTGTCTACCGCTTCACACTGTGCTAGATTAGATTCTCTCTGAATCTTCCCGGGTTTCACTCTGTAATGTGGATAGCACTTTGAATTTTAGTGGCAAGAACTGCAGTTTTCCTTTGCCTAGCTAAAAAATGGATAGTGAGTACTCCCAAGAAACAGAGCTTTCTTAGAAACCTGCGCATGCTTTGGGAGCCTGCTGCATATATTTCTTGACACTTTAGTATCATTTAAGATAGGAAGAAATTGAAAAAAATGCAGAGATTCTTTTGCATTATTTGTACACCTCTAACTTTGGGAATTTTTTCCAGTGTCCATCAGGGACAAGGAATTTCTATGTAGAGACAAGATACTACATAATGGGACAGGAATTGTAGCTGAATGGAAGAATCTAATTGAGTTTTGTGTATTGTGTGTCATAATGCCAAATTTATCTGCTCACTAAACGAACATTTATGAGCACTACTCTAAAAGAGGTCTTATGGAGGATACATAGGATACCCTGAAAGATGTAGACAGATAGATAGATAGATGGATAGATAGATAAAAATATTTTATAAGAATGTGAACGTCTATGTATATATAAATTAATTATAATGTATATAAATTATAAATATACATATATATTTAAAGAAATAAGACAAGTCATTTAGATGTAAAATTGCAATTTCTGGGTTCAGTGTGTGTGTGTGTGTGTGTGTGTGTGTGTGTGTGTGAGAAAAGAAGGTAAGGACAAAGGTGGTTGGGGGTTGAGTTGAATAAGCCTGAGACCAGCATATTTATTTTGTGTTGAAGAGTCATGGTCTTATAAGGATGAAAAGTAAGTAAGGATCTGATAGGTAAGGGCCTTCTAAAAACGTAGTAAGGAATTCTGACATTTTGCTCTTGGCCACACGGAAGCATTGTGGAGTTTGTCACCCATGATGGTATCATTGAATAGTTTGTCCATATCAAAGTAGCGCTTTGTAGAGTAAAATAGGGTCTCTGTAAAGTTCATAGATTTTGCATGCTTGGCTTTCTGGGTTTTTTGTTGTTGTTGTTGTTTATTTGTTTTCACTGTGATTAACAAAGGTAGTGTTTATACATCCCAGGAGTTGGTGTCTTGCATTATTGTGGAAGGTCTGAGGGAATGAGAAATAAAAGGACTGAATTTGAACGTTCATGTTGACGTTAACTAGCTTTGTAGCTTGAGCCACATCCCTTGTCTTCCTCTCTGCAAAGCAGGAAAGGCGAGTGCTGTTGGACTGAATGACATTAAAGTTCCTTATCATGTTCACCATCTGTGATTCTATGACCACTCTTGCCTTTTGTCTTTCTGAAGACAATCCAATCTAATGCTAATCCCAGGTAATACAAAACCTAAACTTTGGTTAAATAGGATTTTGAAGTATGCTTTTACTCAGAAACAAAGTTCAAGGAAAAAAAAATGTTATGTGTTGTTACTATAAGCTTTAGAAGATTGCTGCCCTATTCATGTTTTAAAGCTTTCAGCGTTATTTAAAATTAAACAAGTCAATGTCTGTTTAGCATTTATATACTGCTTCATACATAGTAAGATCCCAATAAAAATTATCTTCCTGATAGAGTTCTGGATGAGATGCAGATAAACTCAGTTTAGTATGGAAACTACATAACACAGTGTATCCTCCAAAATGCTAGTTGCCATTCACCTATGGGACCTTCTCAACCTGCAGTATCTGTTATTATTTGGCTATGCTTTGGGGACGCTCTCCTGCAGGACCGGCTCCATTTTACATTGTAAGTGGCTGAGCTTCAATAAAGAGCACATGAATCAGTCTTAAATTGCAGATCATGTTAAGCATTGGGGGTGAGGGGGTGGGAAGAGCTTTATAGAAGAAGACAGAAATAGCAAACTATATTTGATAGCCTTTGAATGTTGGACAGACCTCTTCCTGGTCCATGTATGATGAGGGCAGAAAGATGGATATCAAGATATCTGAGGCAGAGTTGCTTCTTTCACTGCTTTTCCACTCAGCGTACAGCCCTCTGAGCCAGGGCAGAACTAGGTTTTATTACAATGGCCAAGCCCTTGCTAGACATGGGTAAAGCCTGAATACAAAATAAGGAGGGAAACCCTCTTGGGAGAGAAAAGGAAAAAAAAAATTTGCTTTAGGAATAAGAGAAATACACTTCAAAATTGGATGATAAAATATTTTGCTTATATTCAACGGATACAAATTGTCCTTTAAAAGTTTTGGAAAGGATCTGACCTAAGCTGTGCTTCCTGCCAGTTCTGCCAAACCCTTGATTCATTACGCCATTCTGTTGGCTTTGCTTTCACCTAGGCTAGAGTATGATCTCCTGTCACTCACAACCTGTACAGTCTGAAGAAAACTGATTAACACTCCTGAACCTTACCTTTCTCATGAAGATGAAGAACCCTACTTTCAGAGTCATGCTGAGGGTTAAATGAGATGACTACTAACACCTTGCCTAACATGGTACCTGTTGTTTAGCTGGTAATAAATTAATTTTAATTACCCCAATGTCAGAATGTCTATGCCTTTTCATTCTTCAATGCTCAGTTTTTCCATGTCAAAAATGAGCTTTGGAGTGAGATTATTTCTTAAATTTATTACGGCTCTTGCATTCTGCATTTTATGTCTTCCTATGACATTAATACCTATGAATATTTGCATACTAAATAAAACTATCAGTGATCATATTTTTGTTTTCAAATGTGGAATTTTGGAAATTTTAGACATCCTACTAGAGAATAAGGAAAGGTAGGTCCAGTAGGGCTGTCACAAGCAGCTGTTAACCTTACCTAATTGCCGTACCTATTCATTTGCCTTGTCCTTGTGTCTATAATTCAAGCCACTTTCTCCTTCAGGAGACTCTGAGGCCAGTACTAAGAATAAAGAATTCAGGACATACCAGTTCCTTTTTACTATACAAGTTTAGACATTTTTGCTTTTCCCTCACTATTCCTATATGTTGGGAGCGGGGGTGGAGGACCATTCTAACATCTGCCTGCACCTTCTTGTTTTAAGGCCCTTGTTCATTACTGGGACCTTGACACTAGGAAAAGATGCAGTTTTTGTAGTTTAATTTGTGCTGCTTTTTCTTGGTCATATGATTTTCCTCTGGGCCAGGTTCCGTTTCTTCCACGATGGATATGGCCATTTAACTTTATCTGAAATAATATTAATGGGCCTCAGAAGCATTCAGTCTCCCAGTGAGTCCCTTTAAAATGCTCTCAGACTAGAAACCATGATGTTAATTGACCTCCACCAAGCAAAACACTCAGCTTAATGCAGTTACCTATTGGTATATCACAGACTTTCCTGGCGTTTGATGCTTGAAAATTTCCTTCTCTATCTCCATAACTGTACCGTGAGGACTTGGATGGCATATACAAAGACTCAGTGTCTTTCTCGCTGTTATTCCTACTGTGGTTGACACGGGATGCTTGGTGGGGGTGGGGGCTGTGGTGGGCACCTGTGGTGGAACATACAAGGTCCATAAGTCATGGGGCCTGTCTTCACTAACTCACAGTTTAGCTGATGGGACAAGAAGGTGAGAAAATATTAGACGTTTGAAAAATGAAGACTATGATAAATGCATGAGCAAAGTGCTAGCACTAGCTATAGTGAGCAGAGCATAATAATTGTTTACTGTAAGTATGTCAAGCCACATTGAACCCATAAGCCAAACATAAAGTGGGGAAGTAATTTTCCTCAGGGGAGGGTGGGGTCACTGCCTAAGAGGTGATATCTGAGATGGACTAGGGAAGAGGAGTTTGATAAGCTCAGCTTTGTTGAAGTGTGTGCCTGTTTATACTATTTGAGAAACTCTGAAAACCTGGTTGAGGACCTTGGTTGTGGCACAAGCTTCATTCTGTCCCCATGCTTTCAAGGAGACCTGAAGAAAGCAGAGGAAATGACAGCAGAACCAAGTTGGAAAGGTAGGCAAGGGTCAGATCCCAGAGAGCTTTGCGTGCTGTGATAAACCTTGAGAAGTGAAAAATCTACTCTAAACCTAGCCTGTTGCTTTTGCTATTCAATCTTCATTCTATGTTTGAGTTTGTTATGAAGCATTCAAGTCATGCTCAGCTCTAGCTAAAGATGTTCAGATTAAAAATAATAAATAATAATAATAGAGTTAAAGTTTCCCATTATCAACCTGGGGTCTCTAGAGCAGACAATTTTCATTAGAATTTCAGAGAAATAAAGTCAGGGTCACATCACAGGGCGAATCCTAACAGTCCACATCTCCCTGTCGCCTCCTGAGAGTTACATACCAAAAACACAGAGGCAGCCTTTTTATGTTTAACCGAAACTCTGTGGGTACCCTTTCTGTAAAACTGAAATTTCAAAAAGGGAGCGATTTATGCCAATCACTAAGTCAGATGCTGATGTAGAGCATCTAAGCACAATGTGTAGGAAGTAGAACCAAATCTGTAGGAGAGATACCCAAATGAAAGAACACTGAGTCAAAACCAGCCTGACATCTAAAATCAAAAGTTCAACTATGGATGCCTGCAACATGAAACAGAGAAAAAAAACACACAGAATTTTAGCACAGAATCTTGGATTAGTAATTTATCTGTGCAACTTTACTAATTATGTGAAATTGGGCAAGTCATATAGCCTAACTGAACCATAATATATGAACTTATTGCCATCTGGTTTATCTCATTCACAGTTTTCTTCTTAATGAGAATTTAATGATATATATTAAAGCCCCTTACAAACTCTAAAGTGCTATTTAAATGTATTTTTTATTTTATACCTATTTGTCTTCCATGCACCAAAAATATATTCATTACATACAAATTTAATATATAAACTATTTCTTCATAGTACCTTTGTTGTGGGAAGTGAAAGACCAACTTATTGAGCTAGATAGCTTTGTTATGCACAGCTATAATTTCTTTAAATCATACATGCTTTTCACCTGCTGTGAGTTTATAGTGCACTGGATTTTTTCAAGTTTGTCCCCTTTGTTTACACTTCATAAGTAATATATATTCTATCTTGGCTTTGAAGAATTGCCGTGGCCGCAATAGCTCTAATTAATTATCCTTGCCAAATCGACTACAAAAGAGCCCAAACTTATTTTCCCATTCCCTGCTCAAGCAAAAGGGGAAAAAAAATGACCCATTTAAGACTGGACAATACTATATTCCCCCCAACTTACAGATGAATGGATCTGTAATGAAGTGCATTTTTCCTCAGAAAATAAACTCCAACGAATGGAAAATTGGGGTTACAGTGTGTGCATTGCAAAGTAATAGTCACTTAAGTATTGAATACAACCAAAGGACAATTTGAAAAGATGAAGGACCTTCAAACAAGAAACTAGAAATCTGGCAAAGGTGAAAGGAGGTCCATTGGAAGCTTGATTGAATGGTGATTGCAAGTGTAGCAGTGAAATAATGATTCGATTCTGCAAGATGTAAAGGGTTGAAAGGGCAAAGTTCATCCTGGTTCATGTCTAGATAATAGTTATGTATAGACCATGGTCCCATGAGTGACCTCACAGGAGTAAAATTTAATAAATAAATAAAAACAATAAAATGATGAAAAGACATAAAGCAGTTCCAAAAATTAACAACCCAGCACAGAAAACTCAAGATCAAAACAAATGCTGGCTCCAAATGTACATATTTGGGTATTATGATGCTTTAAAAATACTTTATTTTCAGTTTATTTATTCACGCAACCTCTCTGCCGTCCCTAACAAGTTCATATGACTGGTTCATGGTAAGTACTTAAGCGTTTGTTAAGTATTTACCATGAGCTAATCATATGAACTTGTTAGGGACAGCAGAGAGGAAAATGAATGAGCTTTCTCTTCTTTTCTCACGGAGCTTCAAACTAATGATTCCCACTTGGTTCCAATGAAACACAATACTTTGTTACTGAGATTATTAGTAGGCTGAATCATAATACAATGCCATTTTTGTAAGTCAAAAACATTCAAATATTGGCAGTTTTAAAAAGGTTCAGCCTAGTATTATCCTATAACCTTTGTTTGAATGGTGGAAGCCTTTTTAGTAAATGTTCTTTGACCTAGGAATTATTAT
The DNA here is from genome assembly GCF_036562045.2 of Rhinolophus sinicus. Classification (NCBI taxonomy): domain Eukaryota; kingdom Metazoa; phylum Chordata; class Mammalia; order Chiroptera; family Rhinolophidae; genus Rhinolophus; species Rhinolophus sinicus. The sequence goes on from NC_133756.1 coordinate 113,827,378, forward strand.
TATTTTTTTTTATTCCCCATACCCAGCATATTCTTCTCCTTTGATTTAAAAGTGAATCTCTCTCCTTTACTTGTCCCCCAAAACTGACTTAAAATCTCCAAATTCAATAGTTTCATGTTATGTAGGATGCAACTGTGGCCACCCTCACGTACTAAAGAATCAATGTGCTATATCGCAAACTTGTCCGAATTACCCACGCTATTGAGATTCCTCTTGCCAGGCACAGTTTGTAGAAATACGTGGGATACCTTGAAATCAGAATAGCACCTTCATTCTTATACAACTTTATAAGGAAATGTTTGGCTGAGATTCAATAAATTATATTCTGGAATCACTCGATCCTTCCTTTGCCTGAGACAATATTTTCACTCTCAATGCTTAGGATATGTCTCTTATCCATTCTGTTACCTGTGATTGGGTTGCATCCCCCCACATCACTGAGATATTTCTCACTTTGGGGCACAAATGATTTTTCCTCCCTCTTTCTAAGTTCTTCCGGGTGGACTAATAATCAAATTAACGTGAGACAGATTAACAGGAGAAAATGACCAAAGTGTATTACAAATGTACACGTGGAGGTGCCAAAAAATATGAAACCCAAGGAAACATTAGGCAATCGAGGTTTATATGTCATTCTGGATCTAAGGAAAGTGGGGTGGGGTAGGGGGGGTTGTAGTTTGGGATTTCAAACAGGAGGAAGAAGAGTCACATGGAGATAAAAAAGCAAATGTTTGGTAAATGTTTGCTGGGCCATCTTTAATAGTGGGACTCAGAGAGGACTTGGAACAAGCAGGCTTTGCTAAGTTCCTCTCTAGCAGACACTAGTTTATATTAAACTAATGTTATCAGTGATATCTCCCTTCCTGGAGCAGGACCTCCATCTACATACCTTTTAGGCAGTTAGGGCAAAGGTCAAAGATTTCTCCAGAGTCTTTTGTTTCCTAAAAATAGCCAGCTTAAAATAATCAATATAATATAAGGCATATATTGAGATGGCAAAACTTTGCTCCTCTTCACTCTAATAAAATGGTATGTGCCTAGACGAAAAACATTAGCATTACCTGTGTATGCTTGAGAAAGAATACCAAACATACAAAATTTTACAAAAGAGGGAGAGGGGACAGTCATCCTATTTAGCAAGCCCTACAAGAGAGTCTGATGCAGTACTTAAGTTTGAGAACTACTGATGTAAAGCAGTAGTTCTCATTTTTCACTGCAGGATAGAATCCACTGGAGGATACAAATACTGATGCCTGAGTTGTGCCCCTAAAAATTCTGATCTTGTTAGTAAGGCTACAGGATGGTACAGGTGTTACTAATGAACAACTAAGGTTGAAAAGCACTGCTCTACTAAAAGTAATAGCTTCTCACGTAGTTTCTATCATTGCTACCTACGTACCTGTGACGCCAGGCCCTAGGCTTCTTATCTTTGGAGGTGGGGTCAGGAGGTGTAGATATGGGTCAGAGAGTTTAGAAAAACTGATGAACGGATCGGTTTGTCTTCATCTTCACTTAGATTTAACAGATAGATATTGCATGCCTGGTAATGTGAACTAGTATAGTTATCACCAGCATATGCAGCCATGGAAACTCCCAAATACAGTAAATTATCTCTCTATATATCATCAGTCTATCAACCAAACTATCTCTCTATCCCTCTATCTTAGGTTTACAGAAATAGCATCTAGATTACTTAGTGGAGGGGAGAGGGCAGAGTTGGAGGGAAGGAGGTTTGAAAAATGCCATGCTAGGACGGTAAGTCCTGCTAAATTAAGTGTATATAACATCTACCAATGTGGGACTTAATTTCTCAGCTCTCCAGAGACTTGACGTGGTCCCACGCTACTCCCTTCTATTGTGAAGGCCTGGATCATTTTAACTCCTCTCTTCCCTCCACTCTCCTGCCATCTCCAAGTTCGTGACTCCCCTCTGACCTTCCCTTTGTATCTTGGAAATCCATGGTTCTCCAGCATAAACCATGAGTGTATGACACAGTTATTTTCTCCTTTAACTGTTTCAGGTGACTGGAAAGGAAGGAGAGAAACTTTGACTCTAAGGTTGGAAGATGTAGTAGTAGTGGCCTTAATTCTGGTTGGAAGTGAGTTAGGATGGAATAGCTGACAACTGCCCAATAGTTCTGGGTCAGTGGGAGGTGAAATCTATCCTAGCTCTGAGAACAAAATGATAAGCAAAGGTGGTAGATGTGTAACTTGAGGTGGTGGGGTGAGGAGTATGTGTGAGGAATTATTTTGTCTAATTAATCAAAAAACCTTGGAATTGGCAGGGTAGGGGAAGTTTTCCCTCTTAGCAAAATGGCACCATTAGGTCAGGGAGGCTCTGGTGGCAACTCTCTTGGTTTTCTTTCTGAATTTGTGTTCTTCCCCAGAGATGATCGATAGATAACTCATAATGCAAAGGTCAACCACCTACAAATAATCTGATCTATCTGTACATAATAGTTGTATTATTACCCGTACAAACAAAGATTTTAGATATTATTTTACTAGAGAATACCTCCATCCTTAAAATAATCTATTATACTCCCATATTTGTGATGTATTATGTGCCGTTTGCCCTTTCCGATGTCTAAATTATTGCCTTTTTCCTTCAAATGCATTAGATAGGGGAGAGGTGTTTGGATCACATAGAGAGAGTCTGGGGGAAACTTGTACTGAGAAAAGTCAAATTCTGCAGGAAAAAAGAGAAGGAAGGCTCTAACTTAGAGTTAAGCTAAGGTTGTGGGAATGTGAAACCCTTAGCATGGAATCACCCACTTCACCATGTTTTTTATTGAGCTTTCCATAAGTCATAAGCCTGGGTTCCTGAACATTCCCTCGTTCCATCTTTGAATAACGTTAATGACTTGGGTTTGATGCCTGAGAGGCGCGAATCCCCAGATGGGGGACTCAAACCCAGGCTTAAGAACGTTCCTGTCTTTACACAGGGAAGAATTCAGATGTGAGCCGATATAGAGTTCTAAGTGAAAGTAAGTTGATTTAGCAGAGAGTAAGTAAGAAAAGAAAGGAAAGACCACCTCACAGACAGAGTGACAGTCTCTAATCGCTAGTGGAAGGGAGACCCCATTCATCCTCCCGGCTGGGGTTTATATGTGTTTCTTGTTTCCATGGAAAACTTCTTGGTATGGGGCACTTCTGCAAGGTACAAGAAGAATTGGCTCACGTTTACCTTTCACTTTTGTAAGATACTGCCTGTGGCTAGTTTGTAATAGTTTTAACTCCGTGAATGGCCATAATGGAATCTCTTTGTTTAATAGGCTTCAGATGGTCTGTTCTGTGTGACTGATTAACATCTGTCCGGGTTCTGGGTCTGGTAGCATGAAGGCAGCAGGATTGGAATCCAGCCTCCTAGTTCCATCTTCTGTAAAAATAGTCCTCATGCCCCTTCCCAATGTTACGTTGAGATGGAGTTGGGGTGGGGCAGAATGGGGAGAGCAGAAGAGCACAAATAAATATCCATGAAATGTAATTTTGAGGCCAGCATCTAATAAATTTGCCCTCCCATCGGAGTAGACTGGAAACAGCCACGTCTTTCCCCAGTGTGGAATGTGCATCATTCTCTCAAGGCTAGTGTATTTAACATGGATAAAATAAGTTTTTCTCTTTGCTGTCTTAGGTCCTTCACTTTAACCTCATAAAAAGCCTTTGCTCAGGGAACCCTTTCCAATCTGGATTGGGTTGACAGAATAGATAGGGAGAAGAGACTGTTTAAGCATTCTTCCTTTTCTTCTTTACCCTTTCAAAAACTTAAGTGTCCCAGATTGCAAAAATTAAGCAACCAAGAATATTTGATGCCTCACTTTGAAATGTCGACCTTACTTAAACCTATCCCAAAGTAACTATAGGTTTTTTGCTCTAGACAAACTCACCAAATTTGTATTATAGAAAAGTGAATGCTCTCTTTTTTTAGTGAAGCTATATCCTCTCACCACCACCTGACTCCACATAATTTTCCTTCTTTGCCCTGGGGATGGCAAACTCTTAAGGAACGGAAAAGTATCAAGGTTCAGGATAAATGTTTAAAGGAAATTTCAAGAGAAAAAAAACACCTGTGGCTAAACAGCTGAAGCTTCAGCAATTGTGGTTCATCAGTTTCTTGGTGTGAACATTTTAAGCATGGATGCTAAAGCATCCATTGAACAGTTACTACTGAATCAAGAGAATTTTCAAGAGTAGGCAACTTGGCTTTACAGACTTGTGTAAATGGAGCAAATGAAATGCTTTGGCACTGATGGGAATGGAGCTCTCAACATTTTCTCGGTGCTGGGTTGCTGTTACTGTCCTCATTAAACACATTATTAGTAGACAGCTTTTATACTTATATTTGCCAAAGACGACAAATTGGCATTTGTACATGCAAGAGACTTGACAGGCACTTATTAGGGAGTCTTCGTATCTATCACTGTTCACATCTCTGAGTCCCTATGTGTAAAGTAAGTATTCTTCAGAATTTATTTGGATTCAGTGACAGTAATAGCTAATAATAGTGGCAGTGAGATGCCAGACACACCACCCTGCATTTTGCTGTTTTATTTCTAATCCTTCCAACAGTCATGAAATTTAGATATTTTATAAATCTCCATGTTCAGATGAGGAAGCTGAGTTTGAGAAGGAACCTGACTGACGTCAAAGACATGCCAAGTGGAAAGAAGATGTGAAGTTGTAAACTTGGGTCTGTGTAACGACAAAGCTCTACTTTTATATCTGCATCATAATTTTTCTCAAGTATCAGCAAAATCGTTATTCAGGGAGAAGTTGAGCTTCATTGAGCTCCAATTCCATTTTGCCTCTTGCCAGGCCCAACGATGTTAGACTGTGTGCTCCATTAAAGCATGGCCATGTCTCTTTTGCCCTTCAATATATTCCCTGTATTAAACACTGTGCCTGGAGCCCAATGACTCTACAATAAACATTTTTTGAATGAGCAAATAAACAAAGGAATAAATTGACTTGTCATATCTGTCAATCGAGAAGGTGTAGGATTTAGCCTGGGCTGGGTTCCCAATTCTGTTTCATAGCTCCTTAGCTGAATGAACTTGGAAAAGACACTCTACTAAATCTCAGTTGTCTTCTGTGCATAAAAATAATGATTTAGAAGTTTAATTTAAAGATAAATGTAAAAACATTTAGTAAAGTCAGTGTAAATATTAATTGCTATTGCTGTAATTTTCAAAGTCTGGAAACATGATTTCTTATTTAGATCTGAGATTAAACCCTTCCATCTGCTTTTTAGTGATTAAATCTGGCAATGATTTTCACGTATTTTTGACTTTTTATCTTGTCCCACTTTAAGAAATATTGTTTAGTCAAAACCCAGTCCATATATATATGAATTTATAGTTTAAGCTGAAGCAAAATTTCCATGAAGTAATATTTAAATCAATATTATGAATATCAATGTCCTCTGTTCTCTTCTGTTTTATCTTATTCAAAATAACATTGCTTGTAATCCACTAAATTCATTTTAGGATCCACTTTATGCTTGAAGCCCACTTTTTGAAATATATTGTCTTAGGGGAAAGTATCACTGACAATCTCTTTCATGCTGTATTATTGTAAGACTGTGACTAAAAGGACGGTGTTAGGGTCTGAAGTGAGGCAGAAGTGTGTGTGTTTGTGTATGCTTGTGTTGGGGCTGACAATGATGTAGAAGCAAAACCAATTAGAGCCTGTCTCTTTCTGTCTGTCAGTCAGTCTGTCTATCTATCTATCTATCTATCTATCTATCTATCTATCTATCTATCTATCTATCTATCTATCTATCATCTAATCTATCTAATCTATCTAATCTATCTATCTATCTATCTATCTATCTATCTATCTATCTATCTATCTATCTATCTATCTATCTATCTATCTCACCCATCCATCCATCCATCCATCCATCCATCCATCCATCCATCCATCCATCCATCCATCCATCCATCTACCTTAGTCTGTTCAGGCTGCTATAACAGGAGACCATAGACTGGTGGCTTATATAACACACATTTATTTCTCCCAATTCTGGAGGCTGGGAAGTCTAAGATCAAGGTACCAATAGATTCAGTGTCTGAATTTGCATCCTGGTTCATGGACAGCCATTTTCTCATTGTATCTTCACATGAGAGAATGGGCGAGAAAGCTCTCTAAGGTGTCCTTTACAAGAATACTGATCCCATTCATGAGGGCTCCACCCTCATGACCTTACCACCTCTCAAAGGCCCCGCTTCCTACCTACCATCACATTGGAGGTTAGGATATCAATATGTGAAATTTGGAGAGATGCAGACATTCTGTCTGTCTATCTATCTATCTATCTATCTATCTATCTATCTATCTATCTATCTATCTATCTATTCATCCATCCTTCAATTTGTTTACCCACCTCAACTTATCTAAATTTACTCACCTACCTACCTATAACTTACTCTATAGAGTATAATGCTCATGTATGCTTCTTTAAGATCTATCTTAGAATATTTACATGAGTTCCTTGTAGTCAGTAACCATACAGACTTCTGAAGAGATAAAAAGCTCATCTGCTAATATATAAATGCTAACAGTGACAGATAATAAGTGAAGAGTGAAAATCCACAAGATTTTTTATATCTTTTAATAACTGAGTTTGTAATTTTCTGCAATCTGTTACATTAATCATGTGCTGCCCATTTTAAACTAAATAGAATACAGTAAACTGTTTATAAGAGTTGTATGTTACTGGTCATTTAATTTGACTTTATAAATATAGGGGATTTATTTCTTAATCAAACATACAAAAATTTGAAGATATGTACAAATAGCTAAACTGTGTAAGAACTCTAAACCACAGAAGAGACACATTATAGGAAAGTGCCATAATTTATTGAACCAGCCTTCTATTGATGGATATTTAGGCTTTTTCCAGTATTTTTATATTATAAATCTTACTGCAATGAAAAACTTTATGTATCAGTTATTTCATTTACATGTAAGTAATGAGTGTGTTTTTTGTTGTTGTTTTTGCTAAATATTGCCAATTTGTTCTCAGTAGAGGTTGTGTGAATTTTATTCTCATCAGAAATATAAATACCTATTTTCCTGTATGATCCTCAACACGGTGAATTATTATTTTTTTATTTTGGCAATCAATAGGTTAGAAATGGCATGCCAATATCATTTATTTTGATACTTTTTCTGTTTTTCAATGAGACTAAACATCTTTCCATACGTTTAAGAATCATTTGCATTTTTTGACATGAACTCTTTTTCTTTTCCCATTATATTGTCTTTTGATACTTTTTCTTATTTTTTATTGAAGATATATTGAAGCCTTATGAAAGCCAACTTTATTTTTATTTTTGTGAGTTGAAAGTATTTTCCTATTCATTTATTTGCTGATAGTGATTTTTGACATGAAGTTATACAGCTGAATTAAATATTATTGTAATGGTTTCTGAGTTTTGCATTATCATTTAAAATGCCTTCTTCACCCTGATACTATTTTTAAACATTCCTATCAATACTTTTATGGTTTCTTTCTCAAAATTGTATTTTCACATGTTTGATTTTTTTTTAATTTGGTCTAGTATTATGATGAGGTATAGATTTATCCCCCAAGTGTCTACCAAGTTGCAAAACTTTTCAGTACAGTAAGTACTTCATCTTTTCTTCACTTATTTGTACTGCTATCTGTATCATATACTAGACTCCAATACATATTTGAGGCTATTTCTCAATTTTCTAACCTGAGTCATTGACTTTCCATTTATTTGCCAGTATCACACTGCTTTATTTATTAAAGTTATAGAATGTATTTCAATATTTGGTAGCATTACACACCTAAACACCAATCTACTTTTTTCAGTTTTCCAAGTGCTTCTTATGTCTTCTTTCATATAAAATTTATAACTCTCTTGTTTACTTTCCACGTGAGAAAAAGTTGGGTTTGTATGGTATTCATCTCATGATGAATTGATGGAGTTAACAGGGAAAGCAGACATCTCTATGATATTGAATCTCCCTATCCAAACTCCCTAGATGCCTTTTTATCTGTTCTAATAATCTTTCAGTACCTCAGGAGCATTTACAATTTATGTTTGTATAGATCTGGATGCTTCTTTTTAAGTATATTTATCTATTTTATTGCTGTTCTGAATGGAGTTTGTTTGTTTTTTCTTTTATTATGTTCTGTAACTGGATGTTGTTTGCATATATGAAAGCTATTATTTTATGTATAAGACATTTGTGCCTAGAACCTTACACAAAATTCTTTTATAATTGGTAATAGTTTTTCCAGATCATTCTCTGAGTTTCCTAGTATACAATATTTATTATTGGCTTCTTCCAAATTTATACTACTGCTCTTTTCCAGTTTTCTAATTTCTTGGCTGATATTTCTAAAAGTACTAAATAGTAATTGTGATTATAGCTATCTAGATTATTCATCTAATGTTTTTCTTTTAATAATGATATTATTTTAATTTGAGATATATGTTTTATAATGTCAGTAACATATTTATTTTTAAAATATTTTTTCAAATACCTTTTTAGCACTAAGAGAAATGCCCAATTTTCTTTTTATTTTATTAATATGATAAAGTATAATATATTGTTTTGTATGATACCTATATTTTTTAAATAAAATTCCTTAAGCCAGTCATCATTGGGTTTGGTATCCATGTATGCTTGCTTCATTAAAATAATGTGGGGTATTTCATCATTTTTATGCTTTAAAAGTTTGTAAATGTCATTGGAATGATTTTTTAAAGATATTAAGCTGTTTTGTTTTGTTTTGTTTTTTTACTATTGGCATCCTTTTCACAAGGTCAGGAGTCCTTCCTGAGTAATCTGTTCCTACGGGGTTACATATTTTGATGATTAACCCAACCACCATCACTGTAAAACTGTATTAAAAGAACTTTGGAAAGAAATAGTAGTACAGGCCTGAGCCTGAGAGTTTCAGTGGGGCATTATTTTGGGTGAGGAATCCCTTTATTTCTTTAGAGTGACACCCAGAAAAATGAGGAATTTGAAACAGATTTCATAAAGTTCCTTTCCCCTGCTATACTAGCATCAACATAACAGTCAGTATAATGTCTACTGGTGACTAGGAGACATTTTTGCAGGCTTAGAAGTTTTCCCCATGCAAAGGTTAGGCTAAGATAGATTTTCTAAGGTTTCCAGTACCTTTGGAAACCTTATGTCGATATTTGGATACAAGTTGGAATTATAACAAGAATTTTCTCCTATGTGACCTCAGTTAATGTCTATAAAGCAACTAGCACAGTGCTTGACACGTGGTAAGTGCTCAGTTATGCCATTCTATTTTTCACTAAACCCCCTGTAAATAAAGTGCAGGAAATGATGACTCTCAGTTATTGAAAGGACTCGCCTGGTTCACACATTTAGAATGAGGTAGCACTAGATTACCAACTTTGTTTTCCTCTTAGACCAAAGCTTTTCCTACTACCGTGTTTCCCAGAAAATAAAACCAGGTCTTATATTAATTTTTGCTCCAAAAGATGCACTCAGGTCTTATGTTCAGGGGATGTCATCCTGAAAAATCATGCTAGGGCTTATTTTCTATTTTGGTCTTATTTTCTGGGCAACACGGTAGGAGGTGTTTATAAGTTGAGGGCTATGTACATGAATGGAGAAATTCACTAATCTTTAATTGAAATGTAAGCATTTCCTTGATTTATGAATATTGGCAACAAATCTATTGGTGTTAGCTATTCCTCTGACTATCACAAATAGAAATAAAAATAATTTTATATCATATTAAAGATGTTGCATATATCTTGAGATAGCATTTATGCTCACCACTGTTTTGACATTACACTAGTTATTAGACCTGCTGCTTGAACTTGTTATTTAAGATACTAATAAATATTTATAATTTTATTTCAATATAATTAGTTCTTTGCAATCCTATGTATTAATCTTATGCACTTACGATATTATTATGAGAAAGGGTCTTTACGTTTTACTGGAGAGTAAAAGAGGTTAATGTACAAAATTGGTGAAGAACCCCTGCTAAACTATTCTGTGATTGTTTGACCCTCTTATCCTATTCTGTATTTTACCTACATTTCACAAGGGACATATTATTGCGGGATGAATGTCCCCGACATCTCATTCAAAGGAAATTTGAGAAAACAACCACACCTGATAGTAGCTGGCACTGCATTCAGTGAATTCTTCAGCTGGCAGAATAACCAGATGGATTTTAATTGCCCATTGAAGGCATAATTTTCCCAAAGAAATCCCTCACATGCCAATGCCCTGCCTCCTTTGCCAACCTTTTCAGCCTGCTGCAAACCGTGCTTTCAAAGGGATCCTGTGACAGCATCAAGCAGAATTTAGTAAAGGTCTTTGCTGGATTGGGGTAGAAATGAAATAAATAGCCTGTGCTCTAGGGAAAACCCGCAGACGGTGCTCTCCCGCTGCTCAGCGTGCTTATCAGTGAGCACACAGCCCTTCTGCAGAATGGATTGTGCTAAATCTAATCTGATACTTACCCCTGGGGAGATCAGGGGAAATGTGGAGATGATCAGAAGGCTGATGGATCTGGATATATTCCTTCATCTTTTAGAATGCCAACGTTTTCCTTCAACATAGTCCTGGTCTGCTTTATGTTTCTTGCATTTGGAGTGATTTTTGGTGTCCCAATAGTCAAAACCATGCTTTGTAGAGTCTTTAAACTTTAGGATATGTGAAGAGTACTGATACATAGGAAAGGTTTATAAAAATAGAATCATATCATTATCAAACAAGAAAAGACCAAGATCAGTCATCATTTCCATCATCTAAGGCTTCATTCTATGGATTAGAATGGTTGATTTGTATTTTAAAATTAATAACATGAACACTTTTTAGGGCCTACTTAGCCATTTAGAGTTACTAAGGTGTTTATATCCCTTATTTAATTTTCATGACCACTCATTTTTCCCATTTCACACATGAGGAAGTGGAGTCTCAAAGTGGTTAAACAACTTAATCAAGGTCACAGATATTAAGAAACAGAGTTGTGCCTTCAACTTAGTTTATCTACTTCTAAACTTTCATCTTTCCATTACCTATCCTTACAGGTTATACCAGCACTAGGCTTTCAGAAAAGGGAAAATATATTTTGGGGTACAATCTTGGAATGCTTCTTGAACTAGGCCTTATAGAGATAAGTCACAGTTGCATCAGTACAAGTAAAGGAAGTAGGTTTTTAAAAAGAGAACAGTACTCCTAGAAACATTTATCAGGAATAATAACAGAAAGCAAAGTTTCCCATTTTAACCTTAAAGGAGTATTCTACTTTGCTTGTAAGTTTCTCTTCATACCTCAAATTAAATTGGTTTTCCACATAGCAATTTGGAGAAATATCAAGTCCATCGGGATCAAGTGCAAAACAGATGTGAAATAATATGCATTTTTCATGTGCCCCCAAGGGTTGTGACATTTCCAATTTAGTGACACTCTAGGGTAAGGAAAACCTATCTCTGAGCTTGAAACGGAAGCTCTGTCCCACAATTTGGTTGCTGGAATGAGCTTATTTAGGTAGGTGGAGAACTTCACGGACTATTTTGTGTGGAAATTTGCAAAGCTTAGACCTTTTTATACAATTGATCATTTACGACAGCCAGTTAGTCATTTTCCTGCTTGGGGAACAGCTGGCTTTCAAAATATTGCAACATTAACTCACTTACTTACCTGTATAAATAATGTGTTATGCCATCAGAGAATTTGTCATAACAAATCTGATTTCAGCTTTTCCTCAAATATAGGTATTAATAAAATAAAATGGCACTAAGATAACCAACCAAATCATCTCTTCCGCATGCCTGGTATAAGATTCATTTAGTCATTCATTAAAAAGAAAATTGCTAAGTGGCCCTGCATATGATACCTAGACGTTTTGAAGGGCAGAGGTTACGACAAAGCTTTTAATGCAAAGTATTAATGTTTCAGTTTTGTGTTTGTTGTGTTGTCTGTGCTTTGTTTGTTTGTTTATTTGTTTACTTGTTTTAACCAAATATGAAACTTCACAGGCATACAAGTATTAACCCCATCCTGACCCTTTGCCTTTGGAGTGTCCCTGCAGTTTAAGTGCTAATTAACACTGGGGATACAGCTGTAAGAAATGAAGAGCAAGACATTTGAAACAATCATATGCATATCCTTTCGCTACTTACACTGATGGTAATCGGGCAATAGTTGTTATAGTTAATATTGTCCCTGGTTTCCATTAGGAAGTGCGCTCTCCCTTCTAAGCCAAGTGCCAGAATAACCATAACATCTACCATGTTTCCCCAAAAATAAGAACTTGCCAGGAAATCAGCTCTAATGCATCTTTTGGAGCAAAAATTAATATAAGACCCGGTCTTATTTTACTGTAATATAAGACTGGGTCATATAATATAATATAATGTAATGTAATGTAATGTAATGTAATGTAATGTAATGTAATGTAATGTAATATAATATAATATAATACTGGGTCTTATATTAATTTTTGCTCCAAAAGGTGCATTAGAGTTGATGGCCCGGCTAGGTGTTATTTTCGTATTCTCCTGGCATAATAAACCATATATGAGTGGCACAGTGACTGGACCACAGAAGGTTAGGCAATTCATTTGGGGTTCACGTCTAAGTGGATAGTTCTATGACTCAGTGACAGAACCAAGTGTGTGGCTTTGAAGGTGCTATATCAGGGAGGAGCCAAGCTGTCAGGTGAGAAATGAAGGACTCTTATTTTTCCCATGAAAGAGAAATAGCTGGACAGTGATAACCCTCCTATCCCATCTGGGCATCTGAATTTACCTGGGGAGGAAACCAGATGTCCCATGTCTACATTAAAATAGTTCAGCATTTGTTTCTCAGCTGTCTTACTGAGCTCTCTGAAAGATGTCAATTGCTTAGCAACTCAGTTGTAAGAACCGCAAAATGTTATTAAAGTTACAAAAAAAATTTTTAAATGTCTACAACTTAATAATTTATGTTTATCACTTCATCTGCACCAGGTAATATGAAGGATTGGTACTTAATGTGTTACCTAATTTAATTCTCACTATATTATAAAAGAGCTATCAATTTTATTTTCATTTTAAAAACGAAGAAACTGATGTTTGTTAAAGTCACATGACTTGTTCAAAGATAATTAACTTTAATGTAACTCCAAAGCTTTGTGGCCCTTATACTAATATTAAGAGAATCTTCCCATGACCCTGTTCATTCAGGAAATGTTTCCCAAACTTCTGAAATATTCCGTGATGCAGCTTTTCTCCTTAGCCTTTAAGATTCTTGAGGGCAGTCACAGGCTCCTCACAATCTCTGCGTCCCCGCCTCCTGGAGGAGCACTGACTCAGATACAGTCACAGGTTGGCTCCCGCAGTCCCACCTCCTCCATCTGGCAAATATCCTGTCTCTATCTCAAGGGATCGCTTGAAATCCAAACATTTAAAATAAGTTAAAAGGCTCTTTTTTTGCCTTTTGTCTAGAACAGAAGTCTGCAAACATTTTTCTGTAAAATTTTTAAAGTTTGCCTGCGAGTTATTATTTTATTTTTTTTGTTTTGTTATTTTTACCATCCTTGTAATAAATGGGCAAATTCATTCTTAGTTCATGGGTCACACAAAACTGGGCCATAGCTTGACCAATGCTGGTCAAGAACCTAATATTCTTAAATGCATTTAAACCTTCTTTTGCAAGCATTTTAAGTTGTTTAGCCCAAATAAAGCCACAAGCTTTATTGCAAGACCACAGTTATTGAAACAGGTCTAACAATAACAACAACAATAACAAAACTTTGCTCTTTATTACATCATAAAGGAGGTTAAGCTGTAACTCCCAATAGATAGCTCGTCCTTTTTAAAACTCTTGTGCTGAGAACCATCTGGAGAATCACTTGACATCTCCCCATCTCTACCTTCTATCAGGAAAAGTCCCTCTTCTCTCATTCCAAAGGAATCTCACAGTTTCTGTCCCTACACTCTCTCTACATTCTTATAAATTAGTATAATTGTATTACCTTACTATTTCTTCCTTCCTCTCCTTCCCAGATTCTGTCCTTTCAAATCCATTCTGTAAATCCATCACCAAGTCTTCCAGGAACAAAGTGGAAAGAGAAAAGCTCTTTTCAGGGTGATGGGAAAGGCTAAACTGGTGATCACAGTGCACCTGGTCAAGCTGGAGGGGAATGGGACAGGGAACCTGTGGTGAATACATTAATGCTATTGGATTTGATTTTGTCGCAAAAGCAATTATAAAGTTATGTATGTGTGTGTGTATACACAGGTTCAAGATCTGACAATGAAGTTTGCGAACTTGTTGCAACGATGTTGCAAACTTTTTTGATATCACAGGGATTATTCATTATGAATTTGTACCACCTGGACAAACAATTAACCAAGTTTACTATTTGGAAGTGCTAAAAGGCTGTGTGAAAAAAGTTAGGCTACCTGAACTTTGCACCAACAATTCATGTCTCTTGCATCACGACAATGCACCAGCTCACACGGCACTGTCTGTGAGGGAGTTTTTAGCCAGTAAACAAATAACTGTGTTGGAGCACCCTCCCTACTCACCTGATCTGGCCCCCAATGATTTCTTTCTTTACCTGAAGCTAAAGGAAATATTGAAAGGGAGACATTTTGATGACATCAGGACATCAAGGGTAATACGACTATAGCTCTGATGGCCATTCCAGAAACAGTTCCAAAATTGCTTTGCAGGGTGAACCAAGCACTGGCATCAGTGCATAGCTTCCCAAGGGGTGGGGGGGAGGTACTTTGATGGTGACCATAGTGATATTCAGCAATGCAGTATGTAGCACTTTTTCTAGGATGAGTTTGTGAACTTAATAGTCTGACCTCAAAAAAAAAAAAAAAAAAAAAGAAGAATGACCTCAAATATATGAGATAGAGACTATGACATATAGGAGAGACAAAAAACTAAATGAAACCTTTTCTAGATAAAGTTTTTAAAGGAGATGGTGCAGTGGAAAGGGGATTTAGTCGATGGCAGAGATATAGATTCTAGTTCTGGCTTGTCCTTAAATAGCCAGCTCACCTTGGACATGTTGTTTTGTTTCCTATACTTCAGTACCCCACCTGTAAAACGATGGTGTTGGATTATATTAACTTTAGTTTCTCAACAATCTTTTCATTCTATTAGAAACAGAAAAAGTACCTCTTTCCTCATGATTTAGAATGCTGGAGATTCACTTAAAAAAAAAAAGAATAGTCTTAATTTTATCAATATAGGTGAAGTAGCAAGTTGTTGCTGATATTCTATATACACATACAATATTTTTTCTCAGTTGCTAATAAAAAAATGTACAATTGTTAATGGAACAACTTGTGATGGGAGGTGAGGGGTTTGCTATTATTGGAGCTATTGAAGGCAAGTCCAGACACGGCTATAATAGAGTCTGTAGCATTATGTGAACTCACCTCTGCAGAGTTCCATGGAGGATGTGTAAGATACTGTGAGGTGTGTGTGCCTTTCATATCTAAGAGCACAGTACAGTCTTCAGATGGGTGCTTATATCTCCTTTAGTAGTTTGGCTTGGACACGACATTGACATCCTTTGCTATTTGGTTTCTCAAAATACTGGTGAAATCCAATAAAAAAAATAAATGGGTTTAAAAAATTGAAATTGAATGTTCTTCATGGTTGATACCATACCCATGTATTTAACAAGATGGTTTACCCATTTGTTTATTTAACAAATATATCTCGGTGCTTTTTCTGTCTCAGATTAACAAAGATGAGTATAATAGTTGCTAATGTATCATGTCAAAAAGGACAGGGGTTTTGTCTAATTATGCTTTCTCCCCGTTGAATTTTTTGATATATGGCAATACTAAGAAAATCTTTTGATTTTTCTTGCCTTGAAGAGTTATAAGATGGAAAAATGAGACTAATAATTACTCATACTCCTAATGCAATGAATTACTGTGTGATATGAGCGAAAGGAAAATTGCATTCAAGGATATAGAAGTAGTTCAGAGGAAGGGATGGCTAATTTGATCTTGACAGAAGGCAATAATGAAAACTTCAAAGGTGAGGTAATGGTAAGAGCAAGACTTCAAACAATGAGAAGGAGTTTTTCTGATGAACAAGCAGAGGGGATCATTCTACACAAATGAAGAAGCAGTGAGGTTAGTTAACAGGTTGCCTAACGGGCTTTGGCACAGCAGAAGCATGGGAGTGGAGGAGGAACAGTGTAAGGTGCAGGAGACAGAGGTCCATGCAGGTCTTACTCGTAGACTACTTGTAAGGATAAGGAGGGGAAGGACATGATCAATGTTTCTGCTAAAAGCATCTCACTGGCTATAAAGTGAGAAATGGACTAGAGCTAGGGCAGTAAGATTCAAATAAATGAGTTAGTATTAGTATCATTCTGAAATAGCCCAAATGAGATATAGTAAGTTTCTGAATTAAAACAGTGGAAGTGGTAATAAGTACAGGAGAGAGAAATGAAATAATTTAGAAACACAATTTCTGTGTTTCTAGAATTATTGTATAGGTTATGTGTAGATACAAGGGTAAAAATATTGCATAGGCTCATATCTTGATGACGTATTCAAAAGTGTCATACCTTTTCAGGGATTTTCACTTGCTGGCATGGTTTGGGTACGAATGCGTGTGCTTTAAGCATTTAGTTCTCTCAGTAGAAGGGAACCATGAGAGGTTTGGGAGCAGGTAAGTATTGGGATCCAAACTGTATTTTCAAAATAGAAATTAATAACAGCATTAAAATCAGATGGCGGTGGTGTTGGAGATAGCTCATCAAGTCTGTCTCCATCAATTTAGACCAGTTAATTGGAAACCCATAAATATTTAATGTGAAGTAAAATCCAAGTCTGTGCTATCTAACTAATTACTTATTCAGTTACAACATATTTAAAGAATTACTAGCCTAAAATAGGAAACCCCAGGGCTCACTCTGCAGAGAAAATTCATTCCATTCAATAGGCCCTTAGAGCCGATCCTCTAAAAGTCAAGGACTGCCAGGGTGGGAAGAACTGCCTTCAGCGAATTCATATAGGATCGATGCAGGGAGAAGAGGGTAAGGGCATGTTGCATGAATGGTAAAGGATATGCTACAGTGGAAGTCAGGGAACAACACCAATGAAGAAACAAAGAAGCTGAGATATGAACCTGTCTGCTAATCCTAGAGTGGGTTAATGACATCTCCTTCTCTGGAGTGATAAAGCAGCAGCAAATGAGGAAAACCTAGCATCATGCCAATTACAATTGCATTCATCCAGCTCATTAATATGCATTTAAACATAGTGGAGTTAAAAGATAATTACTGAAAAACAGTGCATTAGGAAAGTAGTAATGTTTAGAATCTTTCAGGAGAGATATACAAAAAAATAAAAAATAAAAACTTTGAGGCTCATTGTTAGTACTTTCTGTAAAACATCAACATCGATTCTAGGTTCTTGTACCCTCTGTCACGGTTACATCGCTGTGCCTTCCAGTCCAGGGAAATTTATTTTAATAGAAACATATTGCAACAACTTTAATACCAATTTATTTAAGACTGGACTAATAGTTTGCTGTCAATGGATCTCATAGGTTTTCATTCCAACCATTTGTTGTCAGAAGTAGAAGGTTTTTGAAACAAAACATACCTGGAGTTCAAGTGATAAAACTAGGAGTTGCAAGTCTTTGGGATGCTTAACCTTTTGACTCAAAAGCCCCATTTAAAACAAAAAAAAAAAAAGAAAAGAAAAGAAAATAGAATATTAGTAGCAATGCCTCCTTTGGAGTTTTGTGAGGATATTCAAAAAACAAAATTTAACCCTGTAAATTTTAAGATCTAACTGGCTTTATTAAGCCATTCGTGAATCAGGCAGCATCCCATCTAGAAGCAGTTGTACAAAATGGAGGGTTTTTATAGGAAGCAGGGTGGGGCAAGGGAGCTGACAACAAAAGAAAAGAAAAAATTGTTTTGGGGCTGGGACATCTTCTCATTGGGGGAAAAGGATTGCAGCAGTCTCTTCTTTTTATGGGGGATGGGGGCCCATGGGACACAAAACCTTATTGGTGCTTAACCAGAAAATTCCTTCCTGGTTGATTATGATTGTGTTTCTGGGAGAGGTTGAAACTGCAGTTCGATCAGGTATGGAATCTAGGTTTGATATTGTGGGCTTTTGGCATAAGTGGTGCCATTTGGGGACTGTATTTCTGTTGTTGTTGTTGTTTGTTTGTTTTCTTTAACAGGATACAACAAGATAACTGGAAAAGTTACCTAGTAGGAATTAAAAAAAAATATATGGCAAGGATGGTGGTCATAATGCTTTTAGTATTAAAATTACATTCAGCGAGAAAAAAAATCCAGTTATAAAAATGACAACCACATTACAAAGACAAATATTATACTCCAAACAAACGTAAACATATGGTTTTAGAATTATTATTCAAAACTGAAACTAGACATATTCACAAATATAACCCAAGAGCTTTATCAGCATCAATGTAGTCTATCATTTTTAAGAGGCAAGTTAGTAATTGGTGGGAAAGGAGTTATGGAAAATAATTAATACTACTAAAACTTTACACATTTCTTCTAAAAAGTCTTATCGGATTAAGTTAAAAGAAGGTTCTGACTCATAGTGGTTTTTTCCAGTTAAAATGTAAATGTTTTGCATAGTTCTCTTCAATTCAGGGACCTTGTCTTCTCAGATATTGTCTCCCAATGAATGTTAAAGCACAGTGTAATGTCGTACATACTAATACATTGTCCTCCTTCAAAAACACAAAAGCATGATTTATTTTCTCACCTTGGCTAGTATGGAGAGGGTAGGATTATTTAATGAACACTTTTTGGAAAAAAGAAAACAAACAGAAAAACCACTTCTGCATCTAAAAAATATTTTAAAAACCACTACATTAAGGCATTGGGAATATTTTTTAATTTATGCATGTATTTTTCATTGTTTCAACAAAAAATGTGCTGAATATATAATATATGCCAGACTTTGCATTTAACTAAACAAAGAATAAAAACTACCTATTCTTCTGATTAAATCATAAGCAACAAAACCCATAACTATTATTGCTGCTGTTACTACAACTGCTATTAGTATACCAAGATTTTTTATTATTATATCATTTAATCTTTACAATAGTCTAACATATTGGTGAAGTGCATAAACATCTGTTAAATCATTTAAGAAAAATTAAAGAAACATATTATTTATATCTTAGTCTGGGCTCTGGATGGAAAAAAAAATTAATTACCTTGAGAAATTGTGACCTGATTCAAATTTAGGATTCAGATTTCTACTACTTCTGAAGCCCCCAAATTATAGTTTGGTAAATCAAATATGGAGTTTTCTAGACTGGAAGCATATGAGGGGAATTGACAAATTAAAAATAAAATTTATCTAGTGGGAAATAATTTTATCTTATTTCTAAAAATTTATTATTTATTTATTTATTTTTGAGGAGAAAGATTTTGTTTTTAATTTTAATTTTCCAGCTTTTTTGAAACATAATTGACATATAACACTGTGTCAGTTTCAGGTATACAAAGTGATGGTTTGATACATTTATGTATTGCAAAACGATTACCACCATCGCTTTAAGTAACGACTCCATCATATCTACCATTTCTTTTTATCATGGTGAGAACATTTAAAATGCACTCGCTTAGTAACTTCCAAGTGTATAATACAGTATTATTAATTAAAATCACCACGCTGTACATCCCCAGAACTCACTCATCTTATAACTAGAAGTTCGTACCTTTTGACCAACATCTCCCCATGTCTGCCATCCCATTTTCAAATGGAACATAAATGTGAATGTAAACTCACAATAGCAACCACAGAGCACACAAGGAAATTAAAAAAAAATAATACTAAAATAAAAAACTATGAGAAAGAGTCAGCATAAACAACAAACAGAAGAAGAGATCACCAAATTGAATGGATGGGTAGGACAGCAAAATAGAAAAGCTAAAATGATCATTAGGAAATATACACGATAGATAGAAAGCAATTATACAGAATGCAGCACAAAGAACAAATGCATAGAAACTATTATAAGAATGGTTAGGAGGCATGGAAGATAGAAGGAGAAGTCTAACTTATTTATTGGAGTTCCAGAAGTAGAGAATAGAGAATGGGGAGAGGTAATAACTAAAGTGATAATGGTGGACAATTTCCAAAATTGATAAAAGATATGAATTCTCACTTTTAAGAAGCCCGATAAATCACAAGCAGAATAAAAAGAAGTGTACAACAGGGCACATCTTAGGGAAACTGTATACACCAAGCATAAATGAAATATTTTTAAAAGTAGTCAAGAGAAAATGCAGATTTGGTGAAAATGATAGTCTTAAATTTGACTTCTCATGAACAACAACGGAAGCCAGGATAAGAAAGTGGGATCGTCAAAGTGCTCCAAGAAAAAAACTTTCATGAGCTGGCTATTCAAGAACAAGAGTAAAATAAAAATAGTTGAACAAACAAAAACAGAGCATTTCCTGCCTACACCACTACTGTAAATACATTTCTAAAAGGCGTATTTTTAATGCAATTTGATTAATGTATTCTAGTTGAATAATGCCAGAAAAAGATATATGAGATGCAAGTAGAAACGGTGGGCAAAGAAAATAGATGAGATAATTAAAATTAACTGTATAGAATAATAAAAATAGTTAAAAAAAACACTATTTCATTGGATGGTAATAAAAATTAGAACAAACATGCAGGAAATAAAGCATAGCAACAATGGGGAGGTAGTAATAATTAAATTGAAGTGTTGTAACATCTTTAAATTTTTCCACAGCATGTTCCAGCTATCGACTGTAAACTTCAAATATGCACATTAGAAATATAAAAGATAATCTCAAAGAGAATAGACATAGAATTTATAATTTCTCAACCAAGCGAGTAAAGCAGTGAAATTTTATAAACACAATCTATCCAATGAAATCTGCAAAAGAGAAAAGGGAAACATAGAGAAGGCAGAACAAATGAAAAGTGAAATACAATGTGGCAGGTAGAAGTCCATAAATGCCAATAACTGGAAGTGAGAAAATAAAGCGTCTTGCCTGCTTGACTAAGGAGTCATAATAGTTTTGTTGTTGTTGTTGTTGTATCTTTGTTTAATTTTTATGGAACGTGGGGAGCGAGTGAATGAGTTATTTATAGGCAACTCTTTCTGATTGATCTCCGTATCCACATGGACAACTCCTTGCTGTGGTAATGTGCCTTAGTGTTACTAGAGACTTGAAATTAAACCAGTCTTGGAATAGTGATCAAGATTCCTAACTAGACTGACTGCTTCAAAAAGACAAAAACAGTCTTTCTTTTGAAATTGCCGCATGACTAGTAGATACTAATAAATGGGTGATCTCCCTTTTCTAAGATCTTATATATGAGTATTTTATCCTACAAAGTTAAATTTTCCTATGGAATTGTAGTACCAAGATTTTGTATCCATAACTGTTATAAAAGTCATATTAATAATGTGAATAATATAAATTAACCTTTATTGAGCATTTACTATATCTAAGACACTGTATTAAACTTACAGCACCTCTTTGAATGCTTAGAAGTGCTTCGTATGTAATGTATAGATATTAATCCAGTTTTATTAAGCCTTGAGAGGTTAAGTGCTTCCTCAAGGTTATATCTAAGTGGTGGCTAAGCAGAAATTCAGACTCAGACATTTTGACTTCAGAGTTTATCCTTTATGCTGTACTGTTTCTCAGGCCTTCCCAAACACATCTTTCCAATTCAGTGAAAGTCCACTTGGCTGTTTTTATGTTAATGAGTAAAAAACATTCAGACAATCAAAGGGAAATGGCATTTTATTTGCATAGTTGATGAGAACAACAACAGCAAAAAATCTAAGATCTGTTTGTTTAAAATGCATGTATTCTGCTGTTTGCTTTAGATAGCTTTGTGATTATCATTAAGAGACTGCTCCCTTTTTCCTCAAGCCCTCAATTCTCTTTGAATATCACTCTTTACTAGGGGGTAAAAACAACCTTAAAAACAAGCTTACTATGGAAGACCAAGAGTGGCATTTAATCATTTAATCAAGAATTATTTATTAGCAAAGTGTCCTGTGTGTATAATGGTGTAGACAATAGAGAATATAATGATCAAGTTCCTCTCCTGAAGGGATATGTTGATTAGTACAACAGTAGGATGAAAGCAAGTGAGTATACTGCCTGTCATACAATCAGCATTTAGTAAAATTTGTTGAATGAATGAATGCATTAACGAATGAATGAGAAAGTAAGTCTTAGGGGTTGTATTAGTGTCTTAGGGCTTCCTCATCAAAGTACCACAAACTGGGTGACTTAAAACAACATAAATTTATTTTCTGACAGTTTTGGAGACTAGAATCTTGGTGTAGGCAAGGCCATTCCCTCTCTGAAGTCTCTAAGAGGATTGTTCCTTGCCTCTTCCTAGCTTCTGGTAGTTGCTAGTAGTCCTTGGTGTTTATTGGCTTGTAGATGCATCATTCGTGTTCCTTCTCTGTCATCATGTAGCAATCTCCCTATGTGTCTGTGTCCAAATTTTTCTCTTTTTATATGGATATGCTCATTGGATTAAGGTCAATTCTGACTGGTATGACTGCATCTTAACTTGATTACGTCTGCAAAGACTATTTCCAAATGAAATCACATTTAGATACCAGGCATTAAGACTCAAACATATCTTTTTGGGGGACATAATTCAACACATAACGGGAATATAAAAAGTTGTGTAAAGACTTAGTTGACATTTGAAAAATAAGTAAGGTTTTCCCAGGAAACGGTGGGTGACGAGGCTGGCATTGCTAGTGGAGGGAAACAATGAAGACCTATGTGGGAGTTTCATTCATTTATTAGTAACAGTGAGTGACTTCTTTTCTAAATTAATAATGGATATCAAATACTAGAACAATATTTCCTCCATATTTTTACGCTATTCATTAAGTAAGGTCTACAGACATAAGTTTCATTTTATTTCTTTTTACCCAGCTCCCCAACTCCCCACCCATCAGTTTGTTCTCTCTATGCAGACATACCGTGTTTTCCCGAAAATAAGACCTAGCTGGGCAATTAACTCTAATGTGTCTTTTGGAGCAAAAATTAATATCACACCCGATCTTATTTTACTATAATATAAGACCGTGTCTTATTTTCAGGGAAACACAGTAAATCTTAAATGTAATCATCTGTACTCATCTGTACTGACATTTTCTTCAGCAATTTCTTAAATCTACACAATCAACAAAAAATAAATCACACCATAATTTGTAGACTTTGCTGATGTCTTTGGTGAATATATTCCCACCACACTGATTTTCAAGCTACCACCACCACATTACTGATCTCAGAATTAGGAAGATATGTGTAGTTGAACACCATTATATACTATTTCCACTATACAGATACAATATATGTAAATAACCTCTGAAGCATAATTAAGAGTAAATTATAGTAAAATTATTTTTAATGGTGAGTTTTGAGTATGTATCACCATATTTAATTTTAAATTTGTGTAATTCGATGTTAAATAATGGCTCACAGAATTTAAAAAACATTAACTGACATAGAAGATGTATGACAGAGTTGTACACCTGAAACCTATATAACTTTATTAACAATTGTCACCCCAATAAACTTTAATTAAAAAAAAAATTAACTGACTCTCACAAGTTGGTGCTAACTGGATCCGGTATACCACTATGTAGGAGAAAAAAAAGAAACAAATGTAGGTGTAGGAATGAGAATTTAGGAAAATTTTACAATTAGCCTGTGCTTTAGTTTCCTTGGTTATAAGAATATTGTATAAACCAAAGATATAACTGGTATGGTCAAACAATTGGTATGTATACAGAAGGTAGAAAATATCCTTCATACATTAATCTACCTCCAACTGTGAGCTCTCCTCATATAAAATTCAAATACACACACACACAACATGCACTTATAAAAATAATATAAATTTGTAGATATATAGACATTTATACATATACGTGTGCATATGTGATTTTCTAAAATTTTACATAGTTGTTTATGAATATAGCTGAATATCTTTCATTGTGGATAACTAAAACAATAGAGAAATTAGGGCTAGAAATACAAAGAAAGTAAAGGGAAAATGAACAGCAAACTGGGTTCTGGTTTCTTACACTCTCTCTCTCTCCATTTCCTTATCTGTAAAATGGAGTGATAATAGGAGGATTCACTTCACAGGCTTATGGAAATATTTAATGAGTTAATGTAAGAAAAGTGCTAAGAATGGCCCATGACACAAAGAATGTTAGAAGTAGTTAACATTTGCTCTGATTATTATAATTTTGATGATTTTCTTGGAAAAAAATACCCCGTATGAAATTGCTATATGTAGTATTTTTCATCTATTTTGACAACATTTTCTATAGAAAGGTTGGATCAATTGGAACTTTTATTAGCTGTGTATGAGAATGTTTTATAGATGACACTCCTTTTAACATTCTATATATTCTCTTTATCTTTGTAATTTTATAGATGAAAATCATTTAATTGTTTTAATCTATACATTTTTGGTTATCATGTTGATACATTGTTTGATGTTTATTGACCACTAATGAAATAATTCTTAATTTAGAAATTGCTATTCTACATTGTTGCCCATATTTCTATGTGAATGTAAAGACTTTCTATAGTTTTTAGGACATTTATCTGTTATTCACATCAAAAGTATCTATGTTAAGTATGATAGTTTTCATTATTTAAGTTTCAATTTTATTTATGAAAATTTTGAATGTGAAAAGGTGTCTGATTAATCAATATTTTCCTTTATTGCTTGTTTCTTCCTTTGGTATGATCTTTATAGCTGACCTTACACTCAATATTATAGAATTGCAGTTTCTATATATTCTGTAGAGTTTGGGGGCTTTATTTTGTTACACATATATTTTTATCCAAAATGTATGAAGCTATATGATGTAAAATTCAACTATTTTTTATATTTTCATGCATCCATAGATTGACAATTCCATTATTTCATGATTGATTTAAAATGTAGCCTTTATCATATATTAGGCTTGTGCATATATAATTTTCTTTTTAGCTTTTTGTTAAGCTTTCTTACTAGGCCAATACTGTACTAGCTCTCCTTATCTTTGCCCTGTTTTTGAAAAACTCCTGTTACTTAAGCACAGACTGGTACATGCAAACTCTAATAGCTCATGTGCAATGGAGTTTATGACTGGCTAATACTGTCTCACTGTAGTTTTAAAAAGCAGTTCACTTTATTACAAAGAGATATGGTTTTTGAGGTATTTTTGTTTTTGTTTTTGGCATTGCTTTGGTTTTGGTTTTATTTTTTTCTCCTGAAAAGAAATATTCATCTAAGTTAGCAAATAATAATTAGGTTTTAGGAAAACAGACAAGGGCATTGCATTTACTCAGAGCATCTGTGCTGGTAGAATATTTTTCTGTGTTAAATAGATATTCCATCTTACTAGAGCTGCTAGTTCTTCTCCTTTTTTTTTTTTTTTTCCTCTTCCCTCAGTAGATATTTTAAGTTGAAAAGATACTTTTACATTTGGCTAAAGAGAGATAATTAAAACTTAAAACTTTGGGTCTGAGAACAAGAAACATGAAAAGCAATATGGTAAGAGAATTCTATTTTACAGACTCCCAAATTATCTTTTCTTATCTCAATGAATTAGTCTTAGAAGCTTTTAATCTCATTAATCCTTAACCAAGTATAACACCACGGGGTGATATTTTGTGTAGCTGCCAGTGTGCATGGATTTCATTACAGATTTGCAAACAGATTTAGATAAAATTATCTCCAGCTGACCTATGCCTATTGTGGGTTTAAGGTAAGAAACATTTTAATTTAAAATATTTTATTTAATTCAAATGTCATATTAATCTGTCTTTGTGTGTGTGATGTGTCTGTGCTCATGTACATGTTTATGAATATTTATTCTTTCTTCCAAGTTGCCTAGAACTCCTGATGCATTTTTTTTAAACATTGTGTAAATAAATCTATGTGAGATAATAGAAAGGGATTGTACTTGGAAATTAAAAGACCTGGTCTCTATTATCATTTACCTACTCTCTTTTTCTGGTATTCGTTTTCTTGGAATAAAAGATTGAGGAATACTTCAAACTCTAACATCCCATGATTCTAAATTTAATAATGATAGTGGTAAAATATATTTCAGAAAGAAAAAATATTGTTACATTCTTGACTATTTTTGTCTTTCACATCTAAATCCCAGTTCTAGAACTCTTGAACAAACTTAATCTTAGTCATTTATATTCCCAGATATTAACTCTAGAAATGTGAGTTGGGACCTTTGATGAGTAGGCACAAAAGATTAGGCACCCTGAAAAAATGAAAAAACAAAAACAAAACAAACTAACTACACACACACACACACACACACACACATATATTCAAAATGTATATGCAATACACTATAAGACTAGAAGGAAAATTTTGAAAATTGAAAATATTTTCATTTATTGTTGTTATAACCTATACATGTAAGAAAAAAATTAAAAAATTAAAACCAAATCTTTAAAATATAATTACTATCACTGATTAATTGGGGATATTTTTAAGTTTGTTCTGCTCTAAATTAAAAAAGACTGTGTCTTTACACAAAATTATCATAGAGATGCAGTGTACCAGCACATGTAAAACTCCAAGCATGGATTTTGGCAAAGAAGAATAGTACTTCTTACTTTAGTCCTATGTCTGCAATTTTTTATTGTGGAAAAATTTTAAAGTATACAAAATAGACCAAAGAGAATAATGATACCTGAATGTCCATCATCCAGTTTCAACAAATATCAAGTCAGCAAATGCCAAATATCATAACAATTTATCTGTAAACATTTTAAGTATGTGTCTCTAAACATTAAGTCCTCTTTAAATTAAAACAACCCAAAATAGTATTATCACATCCAGTTACTAATAATTTATCGGCAATAGGTCCAACCCAACTGAAACACAGTACTTCACACTAGAGGAAGAAGTAACAGCAGAAAGAAGGGAAAATAACATTAGAAATAAATCCCTATTATGTCTTATTATGCATATATTTTTTTCTCTCTGTTTTATTGTTTTTGAATAGGGTGTAGTGCCTGAATCCCAGAGCAGTCAAATGAATAGGTCAATTATGAGCCTAAAGCTAAAATACTTCCTGACTCTCAGGTCAGTCCCCTCCCTATTCCACTCTGATAATTATGTCTTAGAAACTGATAAATTCCCCACTGTAAATAAATGCAGTTGATTCACGTTATTTGTGGTAGTTATGTTCTGTAAAGCGACCATGAGCAGCAAATTAGTAAATGCTGAACCATTGTTCGTAGACAAAATGCAGGGTTAGTTTCCTGTGAGCCTCTGATCACAACACTTTTTGTCAACCAATCAATATGGAACCTTGTTTTATGTGTATTTCTGTTTAAAGGCATCTTATTTAATATACAGTGTTGATTCATTAACATTGGCCTCTTGGTCAATAGCACTATAAATCATGCCTGAACAAAGCTTCTCTAATACATGTGTTTGTTCCGTAAGGCACATCACAGCCTTTTTGCACTTTGGAACACTAGACAACACTTCAACACTATGTTTAAGGCCTATTTTAGACAGTGAAATCACCAACAAAAAACACAAAAGTGCCAAATATGTGGCACTAAACATACTGGGGAAGAAAAGACATTTATATACAGTGTGAGAGCTGAAACAAGAAGGTAGGTATTGCTGTGTTCAGCCTTACCTAGGAA
The DNA here is from genome assembly GCF_036562045.2 of Rhinolophus sinicus. NCBI lineage: Eukaryota > Metazoa > Chordata > Mammalia > Chiroptera > Rhinolophidae > Rhinolophus > Rhinolophus sinicus. The sequence continues at coordinate 113,855,110 of NC_133756.1, forward strand.
CTTGTACATCGTGCAAGTCAAATTTTTCACCATTCTGCGCATGTATGGGAATGAACAGGAAAGCCCACAATTATTGACAAATGCATTTTCGTAAGTAGGCAAATTTGCAAGTATGGAATCCATGAAGAGTGAAGATGGATTGTATATACACTTATATACAGATATATATTTAGAACTTGAAAAATTAACCTTAGAGAATAATATAAATATTACTAGATTATGGAGTTTAGGGGACAAAGAAGGAGAAAAAGTATGTGGCAGCACAACAGTAGATAATTGTCCAATACAGCATTGAACAAAATAAAGGAAGTTGACATCAAAGCACATCCCGAATGTTTGAGTGGCATCCCTGAGTGTGCTGATGAGGAAGGAGCCGGGAGGGCTGTAGTATAGTGTGATGGAAAGACCATGGAGCTCTGCTACGTTGCTCTGTTCTGACCTGCCCTGGCAAGTGTGAATTACAGCAGCGCCTTTACTATAGGAGCCTGTGACTTGCACGCTGAAATTGCTACTTCAGTTCTGCCAAACTAATACTTCATAAGGACTACTCAAAGCTTTCACCATCTTGACGATTTAAGTTTTTATTCCTCAGATCAGAGTAAACATGTATTTTTTAATGAGACCAAGGGGATGTATATGATGATTCAAAACCTGCTTAGCATTCAACAAACCGTAGGGGGGAAACAAACAAACAAACAACCAAAAACACAAAACACAGCTAATCAATGTAATACGGATTTTTTTATTTTTTTTTTATGGAGATATATCTATACATTAACAACTGAAAGTTAAAATGAAATAACCCTTAAATGGGAAAGACTAATGTCTGACAGACAAATTCTGGACACCACAGTGGCAAAGCCAAACCCACAGTGGCAGCAGCCTTTGAAGATAAAGACCATGGATATAATTCACTTGACTTAAAGTGATCTTACAAAGCCATCAGGCTTTGTCTTTCATAAAGTTATCTGGGACAAAGGTAACTTTGTCATGCAAACTGCCCCAGCTGGTAAACTAACATTTGAACAGAGCAACATTTTGAGTCTGAGAATAGAAAACATGAAGGAGAGGATTGTTAACTTGATTAATTCCAAAGGATTTAGGACTGAAGTTTCGGTTTCATGGGGAGACAACTTGAAAATATCGAGGATGTCTTCCCTGGAGATCTTCAAAAGCTCTTTGCTTCACTAATCTAATTCTTTGGTCGAGCTATTTTGCCTATAAGAATAAGGGGTGTGTTCAGTCATAAGAAGCTCCACAGTCAGGAAGCAGCAACTTGATGTGATTAAAACAAGCCTTTTTCATGATAGGCTCAGCTGAGGAATCTGGATAAATGCTAATTCTGTGATTTTCATATTTCAGTGATTTGGCTCTCTTATCAGTTTTCATTATGCTAACTTTTTCATGAAAATGAAAAGAAATTGAAGTACAAGTTTCCTCTTAATGTGATGGCTGTCGTCTGTGAGCGTCATCAGGAAGTCAGCTCACTGGAATTTTGAAAATTGACTGACTAGAATCCGTAATTATCGGTGTCTGAGTCCCATACTCCTGTGGATCTGTGGATGCTCCTTGGCACCATTCAGCCCGCAGGATTCAGTGCTTCTTTTTTTCATTATCCAAACACTCCCAATAGACGGAGCTAGTGAGTTATCCAAGTTATTTACTCTGGGTAGAAATATTTGTTTCTAGAATATTCTGAGTATGTACGAAGACTGGACCCATCTCAATATGATGGTAGTAGAAGATGGGACCTTTGAGAGGTAATTAGGTTTAGATAAATTCATGAGGTTGGAGCACCAATGATGAGATTAGATGGTTTATAACAAAAGGAAGAGACACCAGAGCTTCCTCTCTGCCATATGTGGACAGCAAGAAGGTGGCCATTTGAAAAACAGGAAGAGAGCCCTAATGTTGAACCAAATCTGCTGGCACCTTGATCTTGGACTGCCCAGCCTCCAGAATTATAAGAAATAAAGGGCTGTTGTTTAAGCCACCCATTCTATGGTAGTTTCTCATAGCAGCCTTAGCTGATTAAGACAAAAAGCAATAATATTAATAACTATAGTGTATTTCATATACCATTTAGGGGACTTCTTTCTCTGTCACCCTGCCACTCAAGTTATTGATTTGAACCTACTCACATTTCATGGACAGGGGAAAATCAACTACTTTCTCCTAAAGTTTCTTCAAATTCTGTTCTTTCATCCTCATGGTCTCTGCATCTTGTGCTCCTGTTTCTACGCACCATCTCTGTGATGCAAATCCTTGCTCTAGATATGCAACTTAGTATTCTTTTGAGTATAAAACAGAAACATAAATCCACCTGAGTAAAACATTTTTAGACACAATTGACCTTGCTGAAGTGTTTTGTTATGTATGTATTTATTTATTTGTTTATTTATTTTTGAGGGAGGAGAATGCTGAAATGGGATTAATGGTGAAGCAATGCAAACCATGTTAAAATCATATTAAAAATCTTATTTCTAAAATATTTCTGTGAAATACAAAGGAGTATCATTGATTGTATTAGTGTTCTGTGGCTGTTGTAACAAAATACCACAAACTTAGTGGCTTAAAACAACAGATATTTATTATCTCATGATTATAGAGGCTAGAAATCCTAAATCAGTATCATTGGGCCAAAATCAAGGTATCGTCAGGGCCACATCCCCTTAGTAAATTCTAAGGAGAACCCATTCCTTGCCTCTCACAGCTTCTGGTGGCTGCTGACATTCCTTTGCTTGTGGCCGCATTGCTCAAATCTTTGCTTCTATCTTTACATTACTTTCTCCTCATCTGTGTGTGTGTGTGTGTCTAATCTCTCTCTGACTCTTTCTCATAAGAACACTTGTCATGACTTTAGGGCCCAGTCAGATAATCCAGGATAATCTCCCTATGCCAAGGTCTTTCACTTTATCAGATCTGAAAAGACTTTTCTTTCTTTCTTTTTTTTTTTTTCTTATAAGGTAAGTATTTATAGTTTTCAGGGAAAAGTCCAGATATCTTTGAGTGACCATTATTCATCCTACTACAGTTAGTCACCTAATTCCAGTCTATCTCTATTTTGTTGGCTCATCTCTCTCTTCCCCCTCTCCTCTCTTGTTAGCAACCTCTCTCAAAGACTATTTGAGGAGAGCTAAATTTGTCCTCTTCTATTATACAAAACAAGTGGACTCTCTTCAGAATTTAGGTTCAAATACTCACATGTAGAATACTCATCTGGTACTCCAGATAAAACAAACAAAACAATGCAAGAATAATAAAAATAAACTGTTTAACAGAAACCATGATGCCTACAAATTGAGAATTTAGTTTCCTAATATTATAAAAGAGTTGTATCATTTTATTTATATTATCTCTTAAAATCTCATGAAAATTTAAAAATAATTGCAATATCTTAATATTCTCATGACAATTCTGAATGGAGTATGTTAATTGCACTACTTTAAAAGTCAGGTAACTGGTCTCAGTAGATAAGGTGACTGTTTAAGATTGTGCAGCTAGGAAGAGGCAGAACTAGACTTCTAAAGCAGTGCTACCTGACTCCAAGGCCTTGTCCTTATCACTAAGCATTATTGCCCTTTGAGGTTCAGTTTGTTAGTCCATAAAAAGACAAAAGCATTGTTAACCAAATATTACAATGTTAAATGAAGTAATTTAGGTAAAAGTACTCTGTAAATTATAAAATTTTATGCAAAAGGGACCACTAGCATCTCCAGAATCCCCACCATCACTGCTTCCACCACCACCATTAATACCACCACGATTACCATTACCGCCATCACCACCATCACCACCATCACCAGTATCTCCACTGCTACTGTCACTACCATTACTACTAGTTCCATTGTCATGAATACCACTACGAGCATCACATCCACCATCACCACCATTTATCTATCAACATCTAAACTGCCATCACTCTCAACATTGCCATCACAACCATGACCATCACTACTAATACCACTACTATTATCATGACTACAAGTACCACTAATGCTACTGTTACCATTACCTCTAGTGGTGTGCTGGAACTGGCTCATACCAGCTCTTGAAGTATGACTGTTAGCTCCTCTTATCCACTCTGCAATCATTGATATTGCATTGGTAGTTTGAAATAGACCATTGTAAGGGTATTTATCCCATGAAAATTAATAAATACTACAAACCAGTGATGTTTATTTTCTAGCATACCAACAATACATACAATCACCACTATTGGCATCACCAATACTACCAATATTATCATTACTACCACTAACCCCACCCCAGACTAGTGCCATCACATCATTCTCAGTATCATAAGCCCATTGTTATCATTACCATCTTAAAGATGAGATATTTCTTAATGTCTTTCTATTTTCTCAAATGAATCATCATGCCATTGTAGTAATTAATTAGTTGATTACACATACGAAAATAATGTAAATTTTGGCCTTGGTACATGAGCTTATTATGTGAAAGCACTATGGGATATAGGGTGGGAGTGAGGGGGCAAAAGTTTGCACCCTTCTTGGCTATAAAATCTGCAGTGAGGTTTTGCTCTATTTATTAAACAAAGTTTATCAACACTAAATCCATTAAAACAATCCTGTTGGCACTCTATTATTTTCATATGAGTTAAGCTGCAGTTTGCTTGAAATGCATTCATCTCTGGGCATGGGAGAGAATGATAGGCAAAGCTGATATGTCTACATACCAGGGGAAGTTTGAGGCTGTGAATAAAGAAACTCCTCTTTCATTGTAGCATTGGACAGGAGTAAAAAACGAGTTTTTGTGGCTTAGGATGCAAATGAGCATTCTTGAGTCTTTCCTTAGAGAGAAAAAGGAATAGAAAGCAAGCAACAGGATACACAATATTTGCTAAACACTTATGAACTACATCTTCATAACAATACTGTATGATTAATGTTATTTACATTTTGCTAATTAATGGACTGAAGTTAAGAGAAGCAAAGTTATAACACAGGGCAGGGTCGGGGTCTCTGGTTTCAAAGTGCATGCTTTCTTATTACATCTTAATATCTCATAGACAAGAGGAAAAAGAATATTTAATGAAACTGTAGGTACAAAAAACAAAGTCTTTTCATGTGTATCTCTTTATGTTACCAAAACAAACTTATAAAATAGGCATTATTATCTCTGTTTTATAGTTCAGAAAATGGAGACTTAGAGATATTGTTTGTTGTCCAAAAATAAGAGCCAGAACTAAGATTCAGTTCAAATAGTGCAATATTGAATGGTTCTAAACAGTACCTTCTCCCCTTCTTCCCCTTACTTCAAACTTTGGGGATGTTAGTACATGAACATTTAATGGAAATTGGGTCAAACTCTTATATAAGGTAATTTTAAATGTTTTTTGCTCAGTAGACACCTAAATTTTCTATTTCCATGCTATAGGCAATTTGCTTTGTTTGTTTGTTTTTTGTTGTTTTTTTTTTATTAACTGCTTGAACTAATATTAATTTATATTGTGTGGGTAGCTTTCAGGTTGATCACTGAATAACACACTACTTGCACATTTCCTGCACTTAACCAGATATATTTGAAATCAGGGGCTTTATTCATTATTGTGCACATTAAGATAAATTAATTACTTGACCTTCTGAGGTTCTTTTTAGACAATGCCATTAATTGCCCTAATTATTTAGGTCTTTCTAACCCTCTTTTAAAACCCTGTATTGATTCTAATTATTGTTCTTTATGCAACTATTACCTAATGTCTTGGTAAATGCAATTACATGATCATTTATCTTGAATTTTCTATATTTATTCATTTATCTACAACAAATTGTTTTCTTTAAGTGACTCATCTTCCCTTTAATCAGCTGTCACCTTTCGCGCAATGCCAGTAGGATAAATAAACTGACAGTAATCTCATGGTGAGAAGGATAGACACAATTTAGTCCTAACCTAAGGAATTCCCAGCTGCTGCTAATGTGCATGAAAGATAATTTTTTTACATCCTCAGTATTTCTTCAGTTTATTCCTTTTCCTCTACTTTCACTGCCACTGACTTTGAGAGACGCTTACTTTCCTTCAAGTGGAGTGCATATTATTGCTTAATGCAGTTTTTACATGTATTTGTATTCAGTCAGAATTATAGCATGACCAAGCTGGGTATTCAGTCTTTAAACTTGTATGCATCGGAGAAGGAAATGACAATATAACTGGAATAAATGCTTGTGTTCCTTTTTCCGGTACCATTTATAGTGATTTAGATCCCAGCTGTTGTGACACAGGCAAGTCCTCTGTGCTGAAGATACAGAGAGAGCGCCATCGCAGACAATGCAGAAGATACCTAAACAGTAATTCATTAGTATGTAAACAGCTCTAACACCATTACAATTAGCTGTTCCATGAATACAGAGGTCAACTTACTTTGTTTATGAAGAGGGCAGTGCCTATGGGACAGTTTAGGGGCTATTAAACCAAATTTTCAGACTCTTACTGATCCTTAAAGGATACAGTCATTAACCACTTAGAAAAAGGCGAGAGGGAAAGAAAAATCACTTCTAAAGCATTTTTATGGGATATTTAGTTTTCACAATGACCATATTAAATAAACATCAATCTAAACACCAAAACCAAGGATCAGAGAAGCTAACTCACCCAAAGTTGTCTCTTAGTAATTGGTCAAATGATGATTTAATACTATAATTGGCTTGTTAAAAATAAGACAACAGACCCAAAGTGGCCAAAATGCTGAGCCCCACATCACCAGAGACTTAATTTAATTAGAGTTTTATCCATTTCCGAAATAAAATCTTAAGTCAATTAATCAGGAATCACCTGATCAATATTACTTATGTAATCTGTCTGATAGACCCCTGCCATCCATCCATCTTCTAAAAGAAAGTAACCTTATAAAAACCAACCCTCTTTTTGCTGAGTATAGCGTCCTTGTTCCTGCTCTCTTCTGCCTATAAAATTATACCATTTTATACAGCTACTTGGAGATCCTTTCTATCTGATAGCTTGGATGCTACCCAATCAATGAACTGTTGAAAAAAGCCAATGAGATCTTTAAAATTTACTCAGTTGATTTTTTTTTTAACAGGTTTGATTCTTAAACTCACTTTCTTTGCTGTACCAATGCTTTTTCTTTTTTTTTGGGGGGGGGGATTTCAGAGATAAATAAATTTTTAAAAATGGTGACTTATCATATGTTTCCAACACTATATTTCTGAAAGTAACAATGTTTGAAAGATAGCTATTATTATCAGAAATCCCATTTAATAAAAAGAAGGAATTTTAATTTTAAAAATATTGGCATGGACGTACATATAGGACAAAACACACAGAGCTTTCTAAGAAAATATACTTGGCAACCTGTATCACATACACACAAATGCCCTACATTATTTTAAAATTTGTTTCCTTCAGGTTTGTGAAAACTTCTTTGTGGATCACCATTTGGACTAGTAGACTTGGGACAATTAGCCAAGCACTGTGTCATTTAATACACATCTTTTCTTTTGGGGAGAACCACCACTCAGAGGGTGCCAGTGTGCTAGCCCAAATGGCTGACTCCCCAGGGGCCATGTATTGTGATGTCTTGTGTTTGTTTACATATACTGGGACTCTATTTCTAACAAGTGTTTATTTTGTATGGGGGTGAGGGAAATCATGGAGGATGGAGTGAACAGCCAGCCCTCTTTTCCACTTCTTTAAGAATGGATGGTCAGAGTGAGAGAGAGTGGAGCTCCTACCATTACAATTAGTAATGCCAGCTTTCCCGTCTGGCTCATTGGGAGGAGGAAATAAAACTTGCCAAATGTCCTGTCTCCCAATATGAAGTCCTATTTCAGAACATACTGCCTGCTGCTATCTGAATTTCCATTTAAAAACAATTATCTAAACCATATGGGTTAAAAGGGTTGGGGGGAGTCTCAAAATGGAAATATGTAAATTGCAGCAAATTTGGCCTTTTGCATTTGGCTGAGTCTCCCTCCCCCAAACCCAGAGCTTCCCTCTGTGCCTTTTGCAGCTTGGTTTCCCAAGCTGCCGCCATAGGCCACACCCCTCCCTACTTGGAATCCTGTAGAACAGCTCTGAGCAGTAGAATAGCGTGAATTTAGTCCTCTAAGTCCTAGTGGCTCTGTATTCACTTGACGGAATCATTTCAAGTTCGTCTCTTCCATGAAAAGTCTTTCCTAATTTCTTTCCCCACCACTAGGTAAAATTATGACTGACTCCTGGGTAATAATTTGTCCTGACTCCTGACTCCCAATGTGCCCCATGCTAATTTCAGTCAAAGAACACTTTCTTGCTTTACAAATCCATCTGACTTTACTATATTGTGAACTACTTGAAGGAAAGGAATAATTACTCATCTCTGCATCCCTAGCACCTCCATGTTACATGATATATTCAGTGCATGGTTATTAAATGATTGGAAGCTAACAGAAATTTGATTTAAGCTATGGTGCTAACTTATGCAATAATCCACTGGTTTTCTAAAAATAGATGTAAAGGGATTTATTATGAATCATTTTCAAATACACTATTAGAAATCATATGTAGAAAGTTTCTCACAGACTATTTAAATTTGTGTAAGATAATTATTTAAGACTATTCCTGTTAGAAAAACAAAATTCAACTTGTAAATTGTAAAGATCTTACTGGCTTTATTCAGCGATTCATGAATTGGGCATCTTCCCATCTAGCAAATAGAAAGACGCTCCAAAGAGCTGTACAAATGAAAGACTTTCATAGTCAGAAGGGGGCAGGACAAGGACATTTTACCAGCAAAGAACTGATTATTTGTGGCAAGGTCTTTAGGGACAGCAGGGGTCAATCGAGTAGATTACTTAGTTCTGCTGACCAAGTAGTCCAGATTGACTGGTTTAAGATTCCACTCCTGGGGGAGGCTGAAATTGTAATTACACTGGGTAATGTGTTGGTTTGATGATGCGGGGCTTATCATAACTGATTGTTTTGAGCCTACTGCCATGTTGTACATTTCTGACTAGACTCATTTATGCCATGAAACTGTCTTCTTGAGTTAATATTACGTGATTTAGAAAAATAAATAAGTAAAACAAAGAAAACTATAATGACAATAATATTGAGTGTTAAAGTTTTGTTTCATAAAGATTCTAACATAATAGTGTTTGAGGGTTGTGGAGACACAGCTTTTGGTGGGCAAGGACTGCTTTTGGAGACTTTAAAGTAACGCTAGTGTGTATATATATATATAAAATATATATGCATATATATTATATATGTAAATGTAATATATATGTAATGATACTATATATAGTAATGATGGTATATATATATATATATATAGTATCTACATATATACTATATATAGTAATGATACTATGACTTTTAAATATAAATTTCTGCCTGTTTTTCATATGAAATCCTATAAAAATTTAGCTCTTGAAGCATTCTTTTTATACAATGTCATAGATATAGATTAAGTCTCAATGTGAGCTGTCCAATATATATCCATATATATCAGCATACTACTAATCACTTGAAATGTGGCTAGTCTGAATTAAGATGTGTTACAAGGATGAAATATATAACATATTTTGAAGACTAAGTGCAAGAAATAATGTAAAATATCTCGTTGATTTTTTTATTGAGTATATATTAAATGATAATATTTAGGGTATATTGGGTTACATAAAAATGAACTTTGCTGGTTTATTTTTATTTTTTTAAAATGATTACTAGAATATTTAAAATTATATGCATGTCTCACATTTGTGACTTAATGTTGTATTTCTTTTAGACAGTGCTGTCCTATATAGAATATGTAAATGGACCAAATGATATGGCTACATGGTGAATTGCTTTTGAACCTTGGGTGCAAGCACAGAGTGTGGCAGTATTTACTATTATTAATATATGTTTACTTAGAATCTACCATGCACCTGATATGGTGAAAAGCACTGTCCATACAGGTTTAATGTGGACAGTCATAGTCCCTGCTTTCACAGTAAATAATCTAGTGAGGAAGACAGATATTAAACAATTATTTGAATACTTCACATGATCACTGATTGGCACAGTGGGGGGCATGAAGAAGAATGTAAGTCAAATCATCCAGCTTCAAACGTTTTTCAAAATGGTCAAATGTGTTTCCTCAACAAGTGAAACATATATTCCAAGTGTATTTTTTCTCTTTTGCTAGTTTTCTCTGAATATTTAAAATGATTTGTATTAACCACAGCTCTTTTAGAAATGACGTATTCTAAATATTTTAGAAATCTGAGACATTTTTCTCTTAATCAGTGTGTGACCTTGGTGAGTCAGGTTGTTGTATTTGAAAGATCCCTAAATCGGGCATGCAGAATCCTGGACTCTAGGTTTGACATTGTCTTGAGTCAGCTATGCCATCTCAGACAGGAGCTCTCTTTATTTCAACTTAATAACCTGTCTCTAGCAAAAGGGGGTTGGTCTAAGTGACTCCTACAGCAGTTTGAATGTTGTTACCTCAAATTTGTTTAAATACTGGAGGTTAGTTATGGGCTCAAGGACCTGAAAAGTCCAGAATCCTTCCAACCTCCGAAAATCTATGAGGTTTGGTCTAGCAGCTTAAGCAAGGACCCAGCTTTCCTCCATCTCTCTATCTGCTTACTTCATTCTGAGGGTAATTGATTCTAAAATGGCTGCCAGCATCATTCCATTCATACGGGCAGTATGACAGCGTGTCATTTGCCACAGCCTTCTCAGCACACAGTCTTAGATTCTCAGGTTGGAGAAGATTAGCTGGCATGCCCATCCCTAAACTAAACTCTGTGAATAATGTAATACCCTGATGGGCTTAGTTTAGGGCATGTGTTTCACCTATGGAGCCTAGAATGAATTTAGTTTCCCTGAAACCACATTGATCCCTCAACAGATATTGTAGCTGTTATGCAAGGGAAAGGGAAAAGTGGTTGACGTGAAGGCAACTCACAAATGCTCCACATGGCACCTGCAGGATCTGGATCAAATCGTTTTAACTCTGTGTTACTGCATTATCTCATCTGCAGGGTGACAAGCATAATGCACAGGATTATTGTGTGGGGGAAACGAAAAAAAAAAAAAAAAAGCAAATGTGAAAATTCTTAGCACAGTGCCTGGGTTACAGCAGGCATTTACGGAAAATGTCTTAGGCCGTTGCTCATTCCATTTGTCTGAGAGTCTCTAAGTCCCTTATTTCCCCATTCCTCACTGCAAATATGAAACCTTCTCTTTTGGCTTATTCTGAGAATTCTAATGAGAATTCATGGGTAACAGACATGAATTGTAAGAAATGTTTATCAATATAATTTCATTTATTATCTCAAAAACTTAACTGCATTGGTCTAGATGTTTGTTTTAGTGGGACTTAATGTCTAAAGATATATCAGCTTCTCTGCATTGACTAATTGCCATCTCCAGCGACACATCCTGAGAAAAATGTTTTCACAATATTCTGCAAACATGCACTGATTTCTCCTTCTGAATTTCCTTGTAAACAACTTATCAAGCCTTCCACATCAGACTGTCATTAATAGAGTAGAAACAGTGTAGTAATTTTTTAAACTGCTGATATAGGGTAAACACCAAACATAAACACACATGCCTTTCTCAACATCTGCAAATGCACAGTAGATACACAAACATGCAATCCAAATTATATTGTTACAAAAATGATAAAAAAGTGCGTATTAGTTTCCCCTGAATTCTGTAAAAGAGCTTTTATTACACGTATTACTACCCATGGTGATTCTATATCAAAACACCTTAGAATTCATGTACACTGAGATGACCAACACATCTCTTTAACTCAATCTGTACAAAAGAAAACTCAATTTAGTCCCTCCTTTACCTGATTTTTCTTTCATATTGTTTATTTCTATTAATTAAGCCTCTATCCTCTCAGGTCTTGAAGACTCAGAATTATTAACACTTTTATTTTTTCTTATAATATCCTATCCTATAATCTTAACCATATATATATATATATATATGACAAATGTATTTCCATTTCCTTATCATAACTGCTACTTCCCTGGCATTTGTCAAATGTATCAGTAGATTTATTGTGTTCATCAAATGCCTCTGAGTCTAATGGCCGTTTGCCCATATGTCTTTCTAACTGAACTCTTTGAAAATTGTTCTTGATTCAGCTTTATAGCCCCAGCATTTAGCACAGTTTATAATATACAATACATGCTAATTAAATATTGGTTGAGCTGAGGCAACTTATTTATCCAAGGGCCTGCAGTCTTTCCCTATTGAAAATCAAACTGCATCTTGCTGTCTAATTTTCTCAAAGCATAACTCTTTTCATATTCCTCTTAATAGACACAGTAAAAGCTACCATTTGTTTAAAGTCTGCTGTGTTTCAGGGTTATTTTTTCAGTAACCCCACAGCAACCTATTATTTCCATTTCTACTGATGAGGAAGTTTAGGTACAGTGAGCTGAGGGTGCAGGTTGAGTTCACACAATTATCAAGGTGCAGGTCTGTGTATAAATTCAAATCTGTCTGACTCCAGAGCCTGTGATTTCCATTAGTCTACTTGCCTTTCTCTGATCAAAAATTACTGTAATGTCTCTCTAAAACAACCTGCGTTTTTAGGACAGGGACTGATCATTAAATATTTGAGTTGCAAGTGTTAGTGAGGCCTTGTTATTTGAAGTGAGGTAGGTAGAGCAGCAGCATGCCGTTCCTCAGAGTTTATTAGTGAGGTTGAATCTCGGGCTCCAACCCAGACCTACTGAACAATAGTCCACATTTTAACAAGATCTCCCAAATTATCTGTAAACACATGGGTGGTTCAGGACTATATTTCAAGGAAACCCTGATCACTAGGCTCCAGTATTGTTTTACCAAGAAGAACAAGTCACGTTAGCTTAATCTCATCTCCTTCTTTCCTAGGGTTATCAATACATTATTTAAGGAAATAAGGGGGATTTTAGCAATGGATTGTGTATATATGTGGTAATAGTAATAGTTCAAGGCAATTTAATTATAACAATCATTACAGTTTGTAATCACGTATTTTGAGAATGATTTCTTGGTCACTAAAGTAACGAGGCTGAAAGTCCTAATGGGCAGGACATTTGTATGTTCTCGTCATCATTGTCTCCCCAGCACTAAGCATAGAACATAGTAGGGATTCAATATACATGGGCTGAATAAATGACTATTGAATAATGACCTTAGGAACAAAATTTGGTCAAACAAAATATGGGGGTTACTGACAAAAATATTTTGACTAAGAGATGGGGATTCAGACTGGAAAGAATGTTCTAGTGTTTGTACCACATTTATTGTAATACTTCATCAAGGCATTGCAATCATGTTTCTTCAGTTTGTGGTTAAGACCAACCTGGGGAAAGGTTGAACGTGTTGGAGGACAGAATAAATATCCAATAAGATATTTAAAGACTATAATGATGGTCCGAATCTCATAAAATGAAATTTAATGGAGCTAAATGTAATAACATGCATTTTGGTTCAGAAGATCAATGAAAGAAATGGAGGAGTCGTAGCTTTAGGAAAATGAGTTCAAAGACAGTTTCACTTGGTGCTTTATCATTCAAAAGAGTGACATGACTACCCATACAATTATATAAGTTGAAGATGAAATAAGAGAACTGGAACATCCAAAGTGAAAAAGATTTATTCACCTATTTCAAGGTTTGATAAATATCCTCAGCTTTGTGATCCATAAGGTCTTTTCCGTCACAAACACTTAATTCTGCTGTTGTAGTGGGAAAGCTACAGTAGCTACCAAATAAACAAATACGTGACTGTGTTCCAATAAGCTTTTTTCATAGTTTATATGAAATTTTAATTTCATACAATTTTCATGAAATATCCCTTTCTTGATTTTCTTTTTAACTATTTAGAATGTAAAAACCATGGTTAATTCACAAGCCATACAAAAACAGATGGTAGGCTAAACTTGGTCCACAGGCTAAAGTTTGGCAAATATTGTTCTATATTATTGTAGTCTGACTCCACTTAGAATTTAGTTCTTGCATGTACCATTTGGACAGAAGTGGGTAAATTCTTAGGTCTTCAAATAGGAATGAATATCATGCAATAAGACTGAAAAGCATTGTTGCATGAAGAAAAGTAAAAGAAAATGGGATGCCTAATCTGGAGAAGAAAAGACTTTGGACAGCATGGTTGCCACTTTCAAATAATTGAAAGTAAATTATAGAAATATACGAACGAGACTAGATTTAGAGAGGTAGTACATCATTGTGTCTTCAGGTATAGGATTTAATTCACAAAGGCCAGGCTTCGAGTTCTAGCTCCACCATGCAATATGTATACCATTTTGTACAATATACTAAACGTTTCTCTGCATCATTCTCCTCATTTATAAAATGAAGAAAATTATAATAACGACTGATTGAATTAGTTGGTTGTCTAAAAATCATTATACTACTTGGTGGCTTAAAACAACAATCATTATTTTTCTCAATTCTGAGGTCAAACTGGGTAATCCCTCTGCTGGTTTTGCCTGGGCTCATTCACATGGCTGCATTGAACCAGAGCATCAGCTGTGCTGAAAGGTTTAAAATGCACTCATATGTCTGATAATCGGTGCTGGCTATCAGATTAGGTGCCTGGGATCTTCTCCACGTGGTTTCTCATCCTCCAGTAAGTCTAGATTGGCTTCCTTATTGATGACACCAGGGCAGCATTCCAAGAGAGCAAAGGAAGATCCTTCAGGGACTTCTGAGACCTAGGATACAAAACATGCCATGTCACTTCCACCACACTCTGTTTCTCAAAGTAAGACAGGAGATTTGTCCAGATTTAAGGAGGTGAGGAAAATGTTTGCACTTCTGGATGAGAGGGGCAAAAAAGTCAAATGACAATGGGGTGTGGTCATAGAAATTGGTCATTAAATGTGGTAATTAATCTACAACGTGTACTTAATGGAGCATCGTGAGGGTTACACAAGGTAACATTTGTAGATCACTTCCCATATAGTCCCTAATCCACAGTAATTGCTTAGTAAACAGTGGCTAGATCATTCTGGATCAGATAGATTTTCTGATAAAGAAGGGGAAGAAGAACACATAGTGAGAGATGTCCCGGATTGGAATGAGCTGCCTCAGGGTGTAGTACATTTGCCACCATGAACAGTGTTAGGATTGATGGATTAAAGAAGAGACGCCAACACTGGATGTGTAGCTAGATAAGGGGACATCCAAGATTAATTCAGTTGTTGAAATTGTAATTGGATTTTTTTCTGTTCATTGTATGAAAATCAATATCAGTGGGGCACAGTTTAAAGCAAACCTCATGACATATATGAGGAATGTATATTGATTTTATTGGCGATTTTTTTAAATTAAGTCTATAGCATGATGATGGGGAACTTTATCTGAAGCTGATTGTGAGATATTCAGCCTTTAAAGAAAATGAAGTGTTGCACTGAATTTCTTTGGTGTATATATTAGCTGTTTTTCTTTATAAATTTCCAGAAAGAGTAAGAGGGGATATTATCTATGCAGTTTGTTCCAAAATCATTTGGATTAAAATACCAAGCATAGAATGTATCTGTTACTTGGGGGAAATATATATATATATATATATATATATATATATATATATATATATATATATATATATATATATGGGGGGAAGAGAGGTAAAAACCAAAAATGAGTCCTCCTCCTCCGCCTCCTCTCTGTAGACATCTCCTTACTGCTGAGATGAGGAAAAGAAGAATTCTTGGACAAACAAGGCAATTACAAAGAAACATCTGAATCATCCAATAACATAATACGGAAAACAAGGCCAGGCAGATGTCTCACTGACTGGCCAAGCCTGTCTGCAGGATCTGTGTGGGTAGATTCCTTCACGTTTTCCTCATTTGTCACAAGTGCTTTTGGAGGTCTGAGTTCATAAAGGAAAACATTACTTATGACAGAACAGACAGAATGCAACCTCAGCCTTTTACCAAAGAAATATGTAAAAGTGAGTGAACAAGTGAATAAATGAATGACTGTGTTCTTCTTGGCATAATCAATATTGGATAATGTGCTGGGTATTTTTGATTGTTGCTTTAAAACCGTTCTCTGCCTTCTTTTTGTCCAGGGAGCCTGTTCTGTCCAAACGATAACAACAGTTTTTCTTTTGGCTTCTGGGTGGGTTTAGCCAAACAGGAGAACAGGCAAGAAACTGAAGGAAGGGACCAGAGTGACCCTACCCCCCCAGTCTCGCTGTTGTGATTAGATGAGAGGAGCTCCAGTATCTCTCATGATTTCCCTCTGCCCATATCACAACTTGGGAAATTGTTTCTTGTTACACATTCTTAAAATTACTTAATTTTAATCTGTCATCTCTTTTCTATGGATATACATAGAGAGTCTAAAATATCTTCTGGTCTATCCAAATCAAAAAATTAATTTGTGTCAATGCATAAAAACTATAGGAGAAGCTACCATTATAGCTAACATTGAACTCATCAAACATTTTAAACATGTTTGCATTATTCATTAGGAAATATTGTGTAGTGCCTCCTAACTCCTCAGAAGGCTGAGCCAAAAGAGTCTGTAAAAAAGTTTAGGATGTGCAGGTAATCATCAATCAATGAATCACACAGAACAATTATACAATTTAAATGTGGTAAATACCTTGTGAAGAAAGCATGCTGTAGTATGAGAGTGTGTAACATGAGCTCCTATCAGGTTAGGAGGAAGGGAAGGTTAGCCTGTACAAATCATATTTAAGTGGAGATGTGATGAATTATAAGTATTAAGTAGGTGTGGAGGACTGGGAGTAACATTTCAGGCAAGGAAAAGATGTGCAAAGGTTTTAACAGTAGAGGAGAATAGGACACAGTGTCAGAATTGAAAGAAGGCTGGTGGGGTAAGAGTTCAGAACACAAGTGAGATTATAGTGTTAGATGAAGTTAATAAAATAGTTAGGGCCCAACCATGGAGGACCTTGTGATTCATACTGAAGATTTTGGTTTATCCCCAAAGAACATTGGAAAGTCTTCTGTTTAAATGAAGGAATGATAAGATTTGAATCTTCTAAAGATCGTTCTGGCTGAAATGTGGAGAATACTTTGAAAGAAGATAAAGCAGAGGGGCATTAATTAGGGACCTAGTGCAACTGTCCAGGGGAGAAATGACAGCTTAAATGAGATAAAAGATGACAAATAGAAACAAATGATAGATTTGAGCGATATGTTGCAAATAAGCGATATTTGAGCGAAGTGAAGCTGATAGGTAGTGGTGATGGATTGGAGTTGGAGGGGTGAGAGAAAGGAAGGTGCCAAAAAATATCCTCAAGTCTCTGGTTAGCTGAGCCAAAGGATGATTGTGCCAAGTAGGGATCGCTAGGACAGACCCAGGTTTCAAGCAGATCAATTGTTAAGTCTTAGATATTGTTGAGTTTCAAGTGCTTTTGAAATATCCAAGAGAGATGATAAGAAGATAGTTCTAGACAGGCCTTGAGCTCAGAGAGGAGAGTGATGGGTTACAGTTAAGAACTCAGTTACCAAATTATGCTGTCTAATCCCTTCCCCTGCCCCTCATCCCCACCCCACCTCCCATGTAACAACCGTCAGTTTTTCCTCTATATCTCATTTATTCAGTTCTTTTGATTCCACATATAAGGGTGATCATATGGTATTTGTCTTTCTCTGATATAAAAAAATAAATTAATTAAAAAAAGTAAAAACTCGGAATTCATCTGTATGAGGGAAGTCATCAAATCCGGATGCATAAATTAGATACTTCCGGTATAAGATAAAATTAGATACTTCTGGTATAAGAAAAAAAGTGATAAGTGGACAAAATCCTGAAGAGTCCCAACAAAGGGTGGTTGTGTGAATAAGTATGAGCATGCAAGTAAGATTGAAAAGGGGAACCCAGAAGTGTAGCAGAAAAACCTGCAGTAGCATCATGGAAACTAAGAAAAAAGAGTTATCAACAATGATTGTTGTTTGAGGAAACCACGTAACATGAGAATAACAACAACAAAAAAAATGATTCTGTTTACTATTATTAGGTAATTGATAATGGGACAAAAAACAGATTGAAATAAAAACAGAGACTATAAATATAGAAAAGTTGTTCAATGGCTTTGGCAATAAAAGGGAGACATTGGAGTTGGATGAAGAGTGGTTGAAGGAGATTTATTTTTCAAGATGGAAAATCTTGAGCATCTTTAAATGTCAATGAGAATAAAGGGAGAGAAAAGGGTTAAATATACAAAAGAGATTGATAATATGAAATTTGGATAAGACAAATATGACAAGATCCAAAATATAAGTGGGAAGAATAACTATATATAGTATCATTGGATATGTAATAAAGAACTCACCTCCGCAACGTAAGATTACACAATAAATAGGTAGTTATGGAATGAAAAAAGAGATATTGGAAATAAAATATATCACAGCTATAAAATAATAGATGAAAAGTGGACTTGATTCACATAAGTCGTGAATTAATGATCTGAAAGATTGAGTTAAGGATTCTCCCTGATAGCAGTACAAAGAAAAAAACTGGAATGTGTGGGGAAAAATGTTAGGAAATGTTGAGGACAGATCCTAAGTTTCTTCATCTACCTAATAGAAATTCCAAAAAGAGAGGACAGAACAAAACGGAGGAGAATCATTATTTGAGAAACAAATGGCCAAGAATTTCCCATGCATGGTCTAGATATTGAAAAATACCAGTATTTCAAATAGTGTTAAACAAGCACGCACACGTTCCACAGTAAAAATTCAAAATATTAAGGCCATTTAAGAAACTCTAAAAATTCACCAGAAGGTAAATATAGATTATCAATAAAAGAATAGAAATTGTAGTTTTCTGTCACAGAGCTGGATTCTGAGCAAGACAGAGGGAATTAAATGAAATTCCTATCCTCCCTGCCTTTACCACATACTCAGAGATGTTGACAGATTCATAGAAAAAGCAATACATTTATCTGTGATAAATGGTGGTCAAAAGATGCAAGCTAAGAATATGCAAGTACAATTTATACAGTGCTCTAAGTTTTAGAAAGTTGATTTTTTTCACTCCTTCACAGATAGTTATTGAGGTCTTCTCATGTGCAAAACGCTGCATGTAACCCTCAGGATAAATGACAAGAATGAAAAAAAGATGTTTTCTGCCATCGTGGAACTACAATCTAATACGTTTTCATTTTACAGTACCTGGCCAGCTGGAGGATTTCTGTAAAATCATGGTTAATGACTTTGCTGTATAGAAAATTAAGCTACCTTTCAATGTTTATAACCCAGGTAAAGGAGAAAATGGGAAAATGGCTCAGCTTGGATCACTGCCATCTCTAAATGCTCATGCACTGAGACTTAACCATGCAAATTAACACATTCTAAACATTCTTGATTTACTTTCCTACTGACTTGTGCTAAATACACCCTCCCAGATGTGCTGTGGCCATCTCAGCAGCTGTGCCAGTATTGTGTATGATTAATACAGGCCTACCACAGGATAGTACCTGAAAATTAGTCAGTAAACAATTTCAACTCCAATTACATTACGGAAAATGCAGATGCATTGAATAGTGCATTCAAGTTATTTCTTTCAAATAACTGACATTGTAGAACTTGACCTTGTGGACAACAAAAGGCAAATATCCCCTTGCATTTGTATTGCTGTTAAATAAAAATAACAAATATCACTTATTGAGCACCCACAGCATACGAAGAACCCTTTCTGCTATCATATGCATCAAGCACCATGTATGATATGCATCATATTGCTTGTCATATGCATATGTGTTAATGTGTGATTTAATCATCGCTGCTCGTTTTTGGCAGAACTAGAATCGAAATCAACCCGGTCACCAAAACTCCTGCTTTTTTATACATTGTACTGTGTTCCCATCTTTGCACTTCTGAAGTGCTTTTTATATCCACCCATCTCTTATAATATGCATGGAAATGTTATTAATGTAATTTTCCCAAGAAACAAACCAATAATCGATTTGGGAACTAACAATTAATATCCATTATTTGCTATTTTAATTTTCTGTTTTGTCTTTGTTTTTTGATTTTCTGAGGCCATTTACTTACTCTAGTTCTTGTACTCCTCATTTTCATTGTTATTGTGGATTAAAAATTAGCCTCTCCATTCATAATTATTTAAATAAATATATTAAGTATGCAAAATTTAATAAATATTCTTACTCCTATTCGTTTCAGAAAATATGGAAACATCTATTTATGTCTATCTGTCTGTCGATCTGTTGTACAATGTCTCTGGAGTCATGCAAAAATATTTAATTTTTTGATAGAAGGAATGAATTTGCAAGCCAACTGTTTTCACTATAGCTATCAATGATAAGAGCAGCTACAGAAGGGGCAAACTGACTAAAAATTTTGAAAACGAAGGTTAGAGAGGTATGGCTCCAACCTATCAGTTTCATTCAAGGTTTCTTTTAACAAGGCGATAACATCAGTGCGTTCCACCTTCTTTTAGTCCTTTTCTCTCTCTGGAAGAGACCCTAGGGCCTGGAAAATAGCAACAAGGTAAAGGATGCATAGCCACCCCATTCACTGTCCTCTATGGAAAAGCACTGTACTTTTGCTTTTCTTTCTGGAAGGGCTTCCTCTTGCTCTATACTTTGACATTGATTGACAACTACAACAAGTTGTTGTGTCAAAGCTCCCGCAAGTCAATTATGAAAATGATGTGCACTTGCTCAAAGATGATTGTAAATTGCTTCTGGCTGATCAGAATAATGAGTTGTGGTGATGCTAATCAACATCGAGCATATATAGTACCTTGTTCCTGGTGTCATGTTTGCAGCTGCAAGTAGTTCATCCAAATGAGTGTTTTCAAATTTCTCATGGGTTGAGGCAGGATGCTCACAATGGGAACCTTACTGGAGGAGGGAAGGGTTGGTCTCAAGGAGACCTGGTAAAACAAAGCAGTACTCTTTTTGCATCAGTTGTATAAGCCATTATGTTTGCCCGTCCCTTATGACTTTGGTTTAGAGAAGCAGGGAGGAAGCCAACATTAGCTAGAGCGAGATCCTTTTCATATGTGTAAAGTGTTTTATCATTGCATTTTCATGATAATGATAAAGGGGCTGTTGATAGCCCCACTGTGGGGACAGAGTCCCAGAGAGCAGTTTCTAGGTTCTCAGCCTCACGTGGAAATGTGCTGTGACTAGTTGGCCACCAGCTGTTACTGGTTAGCCATCAGCCACTGATATAACTGCCATGGCTATGTTGGTTGGTTGGTTGGTTGGTTGGTTGGCTGGCTGGCTGGCTGGCTGGCTGGTTGGCTGGTTGGTTGGTTGGCTGGTTGGTTGGTTGGTTGGTTGGTTGGTTGGCTGGCTGGCTGGCTGGCTGGCTGGCTGGCTGGCTGGCTGGTTGGCTGGTTGGTTGGTTGGCTGGTTGGTTGGTTGGCTGGCTGGCAGGAAGGCAGAAAATTGGATGGCAGATTGTGGATCATGTGGAGCCTACTTCCTGTATCTCCAACCCAGCTTCCAGCGAGAATATAGTGGTATGACTTCCCTCTCTATGGCTCCGTGGGTGTCCCATTTTGGCCTCACCATATCTTGTGGTATCATGAAGGGAGCGGGACCAGAGATCCTGCATGACACCCACATAATAGATGAACACACTGATACTACGAAATTGCCCACCATTGCACAGCCAGTGGGTAAGGAAGGATTCAAATTTTGCTTAACTAATTTCAAGTTCAGTCCACTGAACCAGTGTTATGCAGTGTGTTATGTGGGGTCTCATCTCCCGCTCCCCACATAAGGACGCAGAGTATGGTGAGGCCAAAAAGGAATACCCACGGAGTCATGGATGGGAGGTTCATACTGCTATAATCTCGCTGGCGGCTGTGTGGGAGACACAGGAAACAGGATCCACACGATCTGCAACCTGCTGTCAGGCTTTTCTGCCAATCAACCAACCCCACTTGCTAGCTGCAATTGGCCCTGCTAACTGCAATCCGCTGTGCTAACTTCAATCAGCGCTTGCTAGCTCAGCCACCATCCGCTGCTAGCGTAGCCACTGCAGTTATATTAGTGGCCAATGGCTCACGGGTTAGAGCTGACAGCCAAATAGCCACAGTTGATGGCCATTTACTACCTGAGCCAGCACCTTTCAATGTGAGGCCGAGAACCTGGAAACTGCACTCCTGGCTCTGTCCCCACAACCAGTGCTACCAAAACATTGTGTATAGACCTTCTGCTTCAGGTTCTCCCTTGTGTAGATCATTAAGGATCACCTTCCCTGGCCCCACCCTACACATACTCTGTCAGAATCTCTGTGGTGCAGAGCATGGCAGATAGGTCTCAGGGATGTACTGTTCTAACAAGTAATTCCATGCCGTATTCATGCACACCGGAGCTTGATAGTAGTAGCACCTTACCTTGACCATTCTTACTTTCTCTCAAAATGCCATAATTGTTTCAATTGACCACAAAAACTTACTAATTTGGCTTTTATTCACTACACCTGAGAGGTTTTGTTTTTTGATTTTCCTTTAGAAGTTGGAGAAATACCATTTCAGTTTATTGATTCATAATGTGGAACCTGCCCACCCTGTACTCTCTTCTACAAATTTCATTGTATGTCAGACTGATTTTATTTTTAATCAAATAGTTAAGGTAGGACTTTGAACAAAGGTAAGGTGAAATGACATAACCCACAGTATCATACGGTGCACTGTGCCCTGTCCAGTAATGTACAGGAAAAAGAACATAGGACTAGAAGTTAAAGAATGAATTCTCACATTGGACATTTTTTTTTCAAGTAACTCTATGACTTTGTTGTCACTTGACCCCTCTGGGTCATTTTTTCTTAGTAATAATAGGGAATACAATTAATTGTAATCACAAAATTAGCTTATTTTCCTATTTGAAATGAGGTATTGGCTTGCAAAACACAATTCAAAAATAGATTTGCAGTTTCTCAAAATGTTAAACATAGCATTACCAGGCAATTAAACTCCAAGAGAAAAACATGTTTACTCAAAAATTTTTACACATTATTTATTATATCCAAAAACTGAAAACAACCTAAATGTTCATCAACTGATGAATGGATAAATAAAAATGGTAAATCCATATAGTGGTATATTATTTTTCAACCCAAAAGAATATAGTGCAGACGCATGATGCAACATGCATGTACCTTAAAAACATTATGCTAAGTGCAAAATGCCAGTTACAAAAGACCACATATTGTATGATTCCATTTTTATGAAATATCCAGGACAGGCAACTTTATAGGGATAGATAGATAGTAGGTTAGTGGTGACACAATGGGGAGGAGGAGTGCAGAGTGACTGCTAATGGGAATGTTTTATATTATTATTATTATTATTATTATTATTTATTTTTGCAAACGAGGTGAGTTGATGTAAATGTTCTAAATTTGATCATGGTGATACTTGCACAATTCTTTGAATATACTAAAAACAATATAATTGCACTCTTTAAAGGGGTGAGTTATATATGTTAACTGTACCTCAATGAAGTCGCTAAAAAAAGTGTGGTATTTGGAAAACAATAAATTGCACAGGGATTGCACCTAGATTGTGTTTACTCAAAGCAGTTGTTCACAGCATCAGTATGCATTTTTTTAAATTATTTTTAAAATAGAAATGTATTAGAAGTGAAGCAAATTTCATTCCTGCTGAATGCTGAGGTAACTAAGGAAGTTTGGGAATTAGGAAATATTCTAATACTATGATTGGAGCCATTACATGGGATTTTGGAATCTACATTCACTTATACTGATCTGATGTTTAAATCCATTGTTAAATGTCACAATGAAGGAAAATGAAAGAAGGTAAATCTGTCACCTTCATGCTGGATATATTGAAGAACTGAGGGCATAGTGGCAAGGAGAAAAGCTTATACATCAGTTGCAGAAACCTAGTCATTATGAGAAGGTTCTGTCCACCTCCCTGAAATCCATTTTCTCCAGAAATCCATTTTGGAATTTGGAACAAACCAGACATAATGATAATCTCATCCTCAGTTGAAGTATATAGTTTCATTACAAAGGGGAAAAGCTAAATACCATCTCTGATTTAATTCCAGGCTTCGGACTCTAATTCTATGGCATGGATATCTCACATATCCTCTGTTCTTCTGCCAAGCTCAACAATGATGAGCTGTCTTGTTCTGGGAATATGAGTTTGATGGTCGGGTTGCATGAACCCTGGAAGCATGGGATGCTTTGTCTGTTTCTGTTTGTAAGCTCTTTAATGCTTTGTGACCCTGACACTGCCCAAGCCCACATGGCAGAGCTAAATCACTTCTGGTAAATCTCATCAAGTTCTGGGTAACCCCTGCAAATTTCTTTCAGTTTGATCTCCAGCATTAACCTAAAGAAACACTTATCCAGCCTCGACTCATGTTAAGAAATGATGCTGTTGTTGAATGTTGTAAAAAACGATAAAGATTAACATTGGCACAATGGTAGCTGTTTCTTTGTCTGCTATTTAATGTCTGAGGTAACCTTATGTGGTAGGTGTTATACTCCCCACTTTAGGGAAAAGGAAACTGAACTTTTGAGAGGTTAAAAAACTTGCTTACAGTCACATAGTTAAGAAATGAATAGGGGCAGAATTTCAAGTCTATATTTGTCTTCAAAACCTGATTTTTTTTTTCCTGGTTCACATTGATTGACTTTAGTGGCAAATTCTATAGACAAGCTCATCATAACCTTAAATTTCAATAAGAGGTCTTAGCAAATTGTGGTTCAGGTAGTAGAATGGGCATGAATAAATATTTTAGCATTGAACGAAATACTAACAATTATTAGGTACTGACTAGGTGCCAGGTGATTTCACATACATGACAAGTGTGGACATCAATCCTTTAGATTACAGATGGTAAAAATGAGGCATAAAATAGCTAGCTAACAGCAATATCTACTTTGCTGTTAGGTGGCATTTTGTCTGTCGTTTGAGTCTGTGCTCTTTTCAATATTCCTGTAGCACATTTACAAAAAATATGAAAAGACTCTTGAACTGGAAAAGAAGCAATTAAACTGATCTAAGTGAGGCCACAACAGTAGACAGAGTCTGTATTTCCAAGGATCTTAAATGTCAATGTTAAGAGTTTGAATTTGAATTTGTAAGTATCCTTTTCAAGAAATAGAGGGATTTGATCTGCCAAAGTAGTGAATTTGTTTGTGAGTGTAGAACTTGTGTTGAACTCATTGCATCCAGGAAGTCTATAAATATTGTAATGTCAAGCTCCTTGTATATGACAATGGATGGAGATTTGACTTTGAGTACATTTTTTTCTTATAGCACATGCTGGAGTATTTGAGAGTTTAATAAAACATTAAGAATTGTGTAACATTCAGAACTGTATACCGCAGTGCCATAGAGATAGGAGCTGAGATGCTCACCCAGTTTGAAAGTAGTATAATTCTGGAAGGTTTCTTGGTGCAGACTATGGCTTGGGTATATGCTTAAGCTCAAGTCAAATTTTGTCAAGACCAAGACAGAAGATAGAGGGAGGATGATGAAGGAAGGGGAGTGGACCAGGAAGAGAAGATTCTTTTTTAGTTATAATTTTATTTATACATCCAGTGAAGAGACACTTTCTGTTAATTAGAGTGGCACCACTTTTACTGAGATGGGCTTCAGAATGTCAGTTGGCTAAGCAAGTTGTAATGGCAGAATAATAGTAAGAGACAAGAACCCACAAAGATTCATAATTATTAACTCAAGAGAATAAACGATGGCAGTGTTTTTCAAAGTGGGTGATTTATTAGATATTATACAGAGAACAAAAGAGTTTTCATTATTAAACAAATTTTAAAAATTTATAACTAATCCACATTAAACTGTTCTCTTCATTGCATAACTTTTTAGAACTCTGAATGTCCTAATATGCATTTTAAATCTCCAAAGGAAAAATAAAATATACAGTGCTTCTAAAACTTGTTTGGTCTCAGATCACTTACTCTTAGTGTAGCAACCAAAGCAATCAATGTTCTGTGAGACAGAAATTTGGGAATCACTGGTCAAGAGAACAATCTTGGATGTCTAATGATCTTGGGTTTAATCTCAGTTTATCAGGAATAGCTGTGGAATTATGGGAAAGTCATTCCTTTTTTATCAGCTTCCCAACTGTTGAATGATAATGATCATAGTCCCCTGATCACTGTTGTGAGCAGTAAATGGATATATAAAAACTCTTAACACAGGGCCTGGCTCATGCTAAGTGCTCAATCCATGGTTGCTGTTATTATTATTGTCAACATACAGAAAGAAAAGGAGCAGAAGCCCAGTGTTATATCCAATGAAGTGGCATTGAAAAGAGGGTTAAGAATTTTATAAATATCTGTTTATCAGAAATGCCATACCTTTTATTTATTTTTTTTTAACTCTAGCAAATCAGTGAATACTAATTAAGGCAGAGAAGTGAAGCAAGGTGTGTTGAGAAAGGAGATCCATAAGGAAGGATAACTGAGTCCCCAGTATGAGGCAGGCTGGGAGCTTCTTTCATTTCAGAGGTGCTGAGATTGTTAAGCCCTGTAATTGCAGAACTTAGTGTAGTTAGTGACGAGACAATTGGATAATTAAGATGTGTTTTAATGGAGAACAGAGTGAATGCCAGAATTCACAACTGTAAGACGCCATTTCTAAAGGTTGAGGAACATCAGTTTCTAGAAAGGGTGATGGGAATTTCTGGTCCATTCCTCACCAACACTATCTTCTAACCCAGTGATGTTCTCTTGTTCTCACTTAGATTAGATGTCATTAAAGATAGAACTTTATGCCAGGATATGGATATTGAATGTATTAATTATTTGTATTTTATGTTTTTTGGGAAAAAAAAAGATAAGGGAGTTTGGTAAAGTGAAATAATGATGTCTATATATAGACAATAAACATTTTTCTATGAATTTTGGATCCATTGCTCTATAAGATTACACCCTAAAAGTCAATATTTTACCTTTCTTTGTGTGTTGGTTGCCAACTTGAAAGTTAAGGTATTCTAATGTACATAGTACTCGATCAAGAAACTGTTCCTGTAGTTTCTTCTATCTTGTCAGATTTGTTCTCTGTTTTTTTGTTTTTACTTTTGCCCACCCCGACACTTTCAACTAAAAGCCACTGAATTAGAAAATGAGCTTCCAAGGACATACTAAGCACATTTCCAGTCCTGTTAGTGTCCATGTGATAATATGACAATGTGAACAAGAGCAGTTTCAAACTAGAGGGCACCCACTATTTTCTTTTCTGGACATTGAATATGTTTCATAAACTACCCCAAGAATGCTGGGTCTATATAAAAACCATTATCAACAATAAGTACCTCTTAGATTACTGTTTACATGTTAAATTTTACCATAGTTTTCTTTTTAATGAAAATCACTTTATCTTATACACATACACTATGAATTCAAATCCATTATTTCTGTTTGTTGACTTGGAAGAGACCAAGTTCTTGGCCATATTTTGAGCATTGAAAGTACATCATATTTGATGGGGGTAAATAAAAGTGGTAATTGCTATGTCTTTATAAAGTTGTGAGACTAGAAAAGTGAATTATTTCATAGCTATTCTAGTGCAATAAGAAGCTAAAAATATATTTTCCTTCCTTGCCCTGATTGTTCAGATAGGCAGTGACATTTTTACTAATGCATTTTTGTGTGATGACTTTACTTTTGTGTCAGTCTTAGAAACAAAAAACAAACAAACAAACAAACAAAACAAAAAAAACAAAAAAAAGAAAGAGCAGGAGAATCAGCATATTTCTATATTTTCTTTAAGCCTGACAACTTTTAAGCTATTCCTCCTTTTGTAGCTATGCAGTTTAAGAATTTTAGAATTCATATAGTTTGATCTCCTTCTCTCCCCCTTTTCATCACCAAGACAAAATTCAAAACCTTTAGATTGCCATCCCAGCTGATTTGTAGTATAGCCAGTCTCCTGCTCTCAGTCTCCACGCGTCCCATACTGAAGACAAATGGAATTCCTCATGTTGTTAATGCACATCCTTTGGTGACAGTGCACCTGCTATTTTTGTCTGAAATGCATTCTCTTTCCATATTTTGTCTGACAAAATTCTACTAAACCTTCACACTTGAGCTTTTATATAAAGTATTCTACAAGTCATACCCAAATGAGTTCAATTGTGCCATCTTCTATTTCATTTTTATTTTATTGTAGTATAATCTCTTTACAAATCTGATTGTGTTTTATTTGAAAATAAGGCCGTGTCTTATTCATTTTATTTTTTTCTTTAATAAATTTTTATTTTTCAAGTATAGTTGACGTAGAATATTACATTAGTTTCAGGTGTACAACATAATGATTTGGCATTTATATAACTTATGAAGTTATCATCCCAATAAATCTAGTACCCATCTGACACCACATATACAGTTATTACACTATTATTGACTATATTCCTTATACTGTACTTTACATCCCCATAACTATTTTGTAGCTACCAATTTGTAACTCTTTTTTTTTTTTTTTAAATTTATTGGGGTGACAATTGTTAGTAAAATTACATAGATATCATGTGTACAATTCTGTATTACATCATCTATAAATCCCATTGTGTGTTCACCACCCAGAGTCAGTTCTCCTTCCAACACCATATATTTGGTCACCCTTACCCTCATCTCCCACCCCCCTCCCCCCTTACCCTCTGGCAACCATTAAACTATTATCTGTGTCTATGAGTTTTTGTTAAACCAAAAACAGCAAGAGAACAAGACAAACAAATGAGAAACAAAAAGTCTTACTCATTTTATGTTAACAGAGTCTAGGTCTAGAGTGGAAATCAAATAGTCCCAGGTTTTAATTCTGTTCTAACATTTACTGTATGTGATTTTGCAAAAGTCTACAGAACCTGTGTCTTCACCAGTAAAACTGAGATAATGTTCAGCTTGCCCAAGTTTTGTCAGAATTCATCATATTGCATGTAAAGAACTTAGCATAATGCCTGAAACACAGTATACATTCCATTAACTCTTGCTAAATAATTGTAGGTAAAAGAATTCAACATTCATTTTCACTCACTGACAATATTTTGCTTGTTTGTTGTTTTCTCAAAGGCAACCTTTATTCTATTTAAAGTCTACATTGAAGATTTATCTATTTTTGGTTTGGTTCACCTGTTCATGAACTCCTTTCTATGCCAGATATATTATATATATATATATATGATATATAAGGATATATATTTTAATATATTTATATAGTATACATTTTATATATATAAGATATATATCTTATATACATAATATATGATATATAATATATATGTATCATATATTTATATATATGATATATACATATATCTTACATACATTATATATATATATATATATATATATATATGTATATATTATTTCTGTGTGTTTGTGTGTGTATGTGTGTGTGTGTGAGTGTGTGTGTGTACACAATGTACCTGTTACCTGATCCATCTAGTGCATTAGAAGACAGGCCTAACTAGGGTGATGTGATAGTTTCCACATTTATGTGGAATGATCGAGTGTCTTCTAGTCTGTGTTCTCTTGTTTTAAGACCCACATCTTTACCAATGCTTCTCCCTTAGTTCAGATCCTTGTAGAGCCAAATAATGACTATTTTAGGGCTCAACTGTTCAATAAATAAACTTATCATCAAATGGATTTGGTAGAAAAATGTCGGCTGTTCAGTAGAGATCAATCACTATTATTAGCAAAACTACCACTAGTAAAATAATAACTAACATTTTTACAGTAATTTACAAATTACTGAACATATCACAATATATCATTATCCAGTTTGTTGCTTACCATGATTCAGATTGATTATTTTGGAGATAGTGTTGTATAGTAGATAAAATCATGTGTGGTGAAATTAAGCTCAATTTGAATTCCTGCTTGGACGCATAGTAGCTTCATAACTTTGGACAGGTTTCTAAAACCTCTGAAACCTCAATTTTACATTTAGAAAATGAGAATAATAACAATTTCCACTGCAGAACATGTTGTGAGGGTTATATAAGAAAATGTAAGTACAGAATTTAGACCAGTGTGAACACTCTGCTGTTAGAGCTGCCCTAGTTCCTGATGTGGGTAATTTCCTTTTCCAAGTGAAACTTCATCAAGTGAGGTTTACCTTGCCCCAAACTGAAGATTTTCATTTTGAAAATCTTCACCTCTTGGTGCAACTTGTTCTCTGAGTTCGTCTGCACTTTCCTCTCAAGTGTGTACTTTTGTTTTCAATAAATCACTTTCACTTTTGTGCATCTTGTCTTGCTCTTGAATTCTTTCTTGCATGGAGACAAGAACCCGGTCACCACTGCTCTGGATTGAGTCCTTTCTTGGACATCCCATGAGCCTGTGGTAGCATCTCTGGTGACTACAAAGAGACATCTTCTCCAGAGCCTGTACTGATCTTCCCAAGGCACCGTGGGGCATTCTTTGTCTGTATCTGAAGACTCGCCACTCAGCAGCATCTTAATTAACTGCAAAATGTTTAAATTGGATGGCCTAAAGTGATAGAAACTTCTTTTCTTTTGCAGTGCAGCCTGGCCCCCATATAAACTATGGGACAGGGAAAACTGGTCTGAAAATGGGACCCTAAATTATAACACAATTCTCCAACTGGACCTCTTCTGTAAACGAGATGGAAAATGGACAAAGATTCCATATGTACAGGCCTTCATGACCCTCTATCAAGACCCAGGAAAAGAAGGGTTTCTGTAAAGTCTGTTATGCTCACAGCCACCTCACTGCCCCGCCTAAATATAATCCTGACCTACTGGGTGACCCCCTCCTATCAGGAATGCCATTGTCCTGGCAGGGAAGAGATCTGATAGAGCATCCAGGTCCAGGACCAGAACACCCAGTTTCTTCAGTTTTCTCCTCACCACTGTCTACTCTACCAACAGGTTCTCCCACCTCACCTCCTCCCTGTGCTCCTCTATACACCCCCTTGAACATAGCCCCACAGGACGTATCCAGACTAGAGCTTCTTACCACCCAGATTCTACCAAAATGTGTCTTCTCTGAAAGGTTGCACATGGAGATACAGAGCCCATTAACATCCATGGCCCATTCTCCATGACAGACTGACAGGCCGTGCCCAATGACAGAATTAAGATAGGATGCTTTTCTGAGGACCCAAGTAAATTTAACGATGAATTCCAGGCCTTAAAAGTGTCTATCGCTCTAACCTGGAGAGACATCCAGATAGTTATGTCCACTTGCAGCACACTCCTGAGGAAAAACATAGTTTGGTTGGCTACCCAGGAACGTGCAGATAAGGATAGCTGCTGCTGAGACAGACATCCACTGGGAACAATTCCAGTCCCAAATCAGGAACCTGCCTGGAATTATCAGTTGAGACAGGGAAACCTTTGTGTGTGTGTGTGTGTGTGTGTGTGTGTGTGTGTGTGTGTGTGTGTAATTCATTCATTCATTCGTTTTTACTCTTTATTTTTTTTTGACATTCAATATTATTTTACAATAATTTCAGGTGTATAGCATAGTAGTTAGACATTTATATAATTTAAGAAGTGATCCCCCTGACTAAACCTAGACTAGACCTGGGAGTATGCATAGTTATTACCATATTATTGATTATATTCTCTATGATTTACTTTACATCCCCGTGACTATTTTGTAGCTACTAATTTGTTCTTCTTAATCCCTTCACCTTTTGCACCCTGCCCTCAACTCCCATCCTATCTATCGCCGGAACAAATCTAGTAACCATCTGACCAAACATGGATATTATAATAGTATTGACTGTATTCTTTATGCTATATCCTACATCCTCATGACTACATTGTAACAACCAATTTGTAATTCTTAATCCCTTCCCATTTTTCATTCACCCCAGTCACCCTCCCATCTGGCAGCCATCAAAATGATCTCTCTATCTATGAGTTTGTTTCTGTTTTGTTTGTTTGTTTATTTTGTTTTTTTAGAAACCACATATAAGAAAAAACACATTACAGCTGTCTTTTTCTGTCTGACATACTCCATTCAGCACAATACCTTCCAGGTCCATCCAGGCCATGTCAGAGGGGAAAAAAACAAAACAAAACAAAAACAAAAAACACCCTCCATTGTACGTATGTATGTACCACCTCCTCATTATCCATTCTTCTATCGATGGACACCCAAGCTGCATCCACATCTTGGCCATTGTAAACAATGCTGCAATGAACGTATGAAAATATTCAGCCCCTGGAAGTAACATTTATGTTTCTTTAGATGAATACCCAAAGTGAAATTAATGGGTCGTTCTTTGTCTCTTGTTATAGCCTTTGTTTTAAAGTCTATTTTGTCTGGTATAAGTATCGCTACCTCTTTTTTTTTGTTTGTTTGCTTGTTTCCATTTTCATGAAATATCTTTTTCACATCACTTTACTTTCACTCTGTATGTGCCTTTCGATCTGAAGTGAGTCTCTTATAGGCAGCATATGTAGGGGTCTTGCTTTCTTATCCATTCAGCCACCCTATCTTTTGATTGGAACATTTAATCATTAGTCCTTGAAAGGAATTGCTGATAGATACGTAGTTATTGCCATTTTATTATTAATATTTATTTATTTATTCATTCATTTTTAATTTTTCTCTTAAACAAGTCCCTGTAAAATTCCTTGTAATACTGGTTTGGTGGTGATGGACTCGTTTAGCTTTTTCTTGTCTGGGAAGCTCTTTATCTGTCCTTCAATTCGAAATGATAGCTTTGCTGGGTAGAGTAGTCTTGGTTGTAGATTCCTAACTTTTCATCACTTTGAATATTTCATGCCACTTCATTCTGGCCTACAATGTTTCTGTTGAGAAATGGGACAGGAAGATATTGCTAAAAGTGCCCATATGATACTTTGCCTAATTGAAGGTATGAAAAAAAAATTATAGTCAAATGTATAGTCAATTATGGAGATTAAGGAGATTACTCAAGAATGGGGGAAATTCAGCCTTGTTTCAGGGTCGGCTGGTCAAAGTCTTCAGAAAATTTACCAATATTTATCCTTTCTCTTCTGAGGGACAATCTCTGCTTGGCCAGCATTTCATCAGTCAATCAGCTCTTGATATCAAGAGAAAGCTGTAAAAACCTCAATATCGCCCTCAGACCCCAATAGCGCAATTGTTGGATACGGCCTTAGGAGTCTTTAGCAATCAAGACCAGGCTGCGGAGGATAACAGGACCCAGTGCAAGGCCAGGAGACAGGCTCAAACGGTAGCAGTCACTGTCAGCAATGCTCTGAAACCTTAGGGTCACCCAACAGAAATAAAGGGATGGTCTAAAGGGACATTCCTTACAGCTTTAACTGTCGGAAAGCAGGGCAGTGGAGCAACCAGTGCCCTCGATCCAGGAAAGAGCTCCTGGGCCCTGTCACCAGTGCAACCAGCCATGCCACTGGAAGAGGGACTGCCCCTGGCTACAAAGGGAAGGAGGTCCCCAAACCCATAATGACCCTATTTGAGGAGGATTCCGCAAAGGGACGCAGGGTTCCTGGTGGCTCCTCATGAAAAACATCTCATGAGTATGAAGAACCCCAAATAACCCTTGTTGTAGCAGGTAACCACCTCTTTGGTCTTGGTGGATCATACGAGGCACTTGATCTCTAAAGCTTGCCATATCACTTGAGTAGATGGCCAACCCAGGAAAAGATACTTCACCCCACCCCTTTGCTGTCTCCTCTGAGATTGTTTAGTGTTTTAGGAATTCCTAGTTAATGCCAGAATGTCCCACTCCCTTAATGGGAAGGGACCTGACCTTTAGCTAATCTTAATGTTGTTTTCATTGGGGTTACTACGACATCCATCATGCATCTGACACCATGACATACCAGGGGGAGGAGATGAATGAACCACGTCAATGGGACGTCACCAATTCCTGCCAGGGAGAGATAAAACCCCCTGATCTTTACTTCCTCAGTGTGACTCTTTCTCTGAGTTTGCCTGCACTTTCCTCTCACTTTCCTCTTATGTACTTTTGTTTGGAATAAATCATTTTTGCTTTCCTGCAAAAAAGAAGAAGGAGAAGGAGAAGAAGAAGGAGGAGGAAAAGAAGAAAGAAAACCTTCACCTCTTTTTTTATTTGTATCTTTTCTCTTTCTTGGAGAAGGACAGCATCCAGCATTGGGCTCTCTGGTACACAGATGGTACAAGCATAAATAAGACTGTATTTAATCTTATCCCTATCCAGACAATAGCCCAGTAGTTGCCAAGGTCTGTTGGCCCCCCGTTGGCCAGCTCACCTCAAGCCTAGGTGTGCTGTCCCGTATATGACCTACCTTGT
The DNA here is from genome assembly GCF_036562045.2 of Rhinolophus sinicus. NCBI lineage: Eukaryota > Metazoa > Chordata > Mammalia > Chiroptera > Rhinolophidae > Rhinolophus > Rhinolophus sinicus. The sequence goes on from NC_133756.1 coordinate 113,889,315, forward strand.
CACTCCTCACTTGGGTTATTCTCACACCATGAACCTGACACTCAGGATTATAATCCCTCCCTTTCAAGTCAGTTGACATCCTACTGTCAGTTACATTCTATTCCCCAAAGAGATTCCCTACATGTTTTCTCAACTTTTGTGTATTTACTCATCTTGCCCCTGGAAACTGAAGTCCTGTCCTCCCATCCTACATGCTATTTATCCAACTACAAATTCTCTGTTTCAAATTTGAATCTTTACTGAGTGCTTATTTTGTTCCAGGAATTGTGGTTGGTGCTTTGATATATGCTCTCTAGTATATTTGCTTCTCACAACCACAGACCTTCCTTTCAGGTGGAAATATTACTGTCCCCATTTGAAGATGAAGAAACCAGTGCTGCCCGAGGTCCTGCCCTTTGCTACCAGTCATCATAGCTTTGTGTTTGTGGGTGGAGCTGGGATTTGAATCTGAGGTTCTTCTCATTCAAGAGCTCTGTCTCTTAAACTCTCAGATAAACTGCCTTTCTTTGAGTGTCTTGCCCAAATTCTCTTTCTTCCACATCCCCCATCAACATTTCTCTCTCTTTGTCCTCTGTTTTTGTCATCAGTTATCTATACCTATTTTACTGAACTTGTCCTCTCTTGTTTTGTAGTGAAGGTGTGTGTGTTTGTGTGTGTGTGCGTGTGTGTATACATATGTATGTATGCATGTATATATATACATATATATGTGTATGTATGTATATATACATATATATGTGTGTGTGTATATATACATATATATATATATATATGGTCTCTTCTACTGAGTTCTTGATTCAATAAGAACTTACATTTCCTTTTCAACTTTTATTCCTAGTGGTGCCTTACAGAGTCTCATGTGAAGCGGATATTCACTAAGTGTAGAATTGAACTAAAATTAATTAAATTGATTGCATTGACCCAATACCCACAGTTCTTCAACAGCAGAACCTGGAGTCAGACTCATGTTCTCCTTAAATCATACTGTCCTTAAAACCTCATACTGTCAAAGAAAACAGACTATCTGTGACACTTAGCATGGCTGTCTTTGGTTAAGTTACTTCAACTATCTGACTTCTTCCTTATATATAACATTGGTAAAAAATACCTCTATTGCAGATGTGTTGCGAGAATTGAAATAGAGAGCATATGTGAAGCATTTAGTACATGCTTAGGCCCCTGTGTGACAGCAGTACATGTAGTAGTAAGTGGGAGTTTACTCAATATGGCCTTTCTGTTATAAAACAATGAAAGAAGCCAGAACGATAGCTTGTTTCCAGTGATTGTTCTGTTTTTGTTTTTAGCAGAAATGAGAGGGAGAAACTTTTCAGTAAATAAATAGAATTGCTTCTAACTAGAGCAACTCTCCAGCCTTCTGTGAGGCATCAGCAACCTTACAAAGCACTGCTGGCATATTGGAAAGAGATTGAGCTCGTCGTAAATTAGAACCAAGGCTAATAATCCCCACCTTGGTTTCACTCCAATTAGGCTTTAGATAGTTGGTAGACAGAGTATGGTTGGGAAAAGAAAATCAAAACAGCTTGACCCAGAACAGAATATAAGAGAGGAGTTTCTGTGATTTGGTTTTCAAATGCATGGAGTTGTCTATTAAGTGGCTGATTTATGAAGAGAAAATCAGAGAGGCTGTAACAATGCAAGATAAAGCAGCAACTAGAACAGAAAACAATATTTAAATAGGCCATTCACAGAGAAACCAAACGCTCTGAACCTTACCTTGGCACTTGAGTGACTTCGGTCTAGTCTGTGAAGCAGATATTCCTGTGTTTTGCTTTCCAACTTTCACAAAATAGGAAATGGAGCCCCAGAGAAACAATGCAATGGTAAGTTTATCCAATCTCTGCTAATATGAAACTTATAAGATGATTTCTGATACCCTGTTTACCCGAAAATAAGACCTTGCTGGACAATCAGCTCTAATGCGTCTTTTGGAACAAATATTAATATAAGACCCAGTATTATATCATATTATATTATATATCATATTATATTATATAATTATATTATATTAATATTATATTATATATCATATTATACCTGGTCTTATATTATAGTAAAATAAGGCAGGGTCTTATATTAATTTTTGCACCAGAAGGTGCATTAGAGCTGATTGTTCAGCTAGGTCTTATTTTTGGGGAAACATGGTAGGGACTGTAATAAGTTCACTTTTTTTTTTAATAAAGGGTGTGCTGTGAAAATATAAATCAGATTTCATAAGTGACTTAGAAATCTACTAAATATTTATTCAACACATATTTGTCAAATATATACCATGTGTCAAGAATAATGCTATAATTTTCCATACAGTGTTAAGAATGGCATATCCCGTTCTCAAATATTTCTTAGTCTATGAGAAAGACACATAAACAATCACAATTTGGTGCTTGTATTCTTACACTAGTGAGTTACATTTTTTAACTTATTTAGTTTTCCCCAAAAGCAAATTGGGTAGGTATTATCATTACCCTTAGATTATAGACGTGAAACTCAGAGGGCAGAACCTGCTTTTGTGCAAGTAATAAGATGTCAGAGCTGAGATTTGACCCTGGCTTCAAAGTTTGTGCTTTTAAGTTCCAGATATGTCACACCCCTAAGACGCTGTTGGAAATAGTGCTGCCAGATAAAATACAGGATACCCAGTTCAGTTCGATCTTAGATCAACAATAAATAATGTCCCATGCAATATTTGGTACACATAGTAAAAATTATGTATTGTTTATGTGAAACTTGAATTTAACTGGGCATCTTGGATTTTTATTTGCTAAATGTGGCAACCCTAGTCAAAGTGCGTAGGCATGTCATCTATTCTAATTTGCCATGAAAGAAATCAAAGAAAGAGATGACAAAATTACGTAAGCTATTTTATTTGATTTGAAAGTCATATATTCTTCTGGCTTTGTTCTCCTGTTGCACTTAAATGTTTGTGATAGAGATCATGCTGCATCATGTGTGTTTACTGATTGACGTAGTTAATATTATATCAAAAGTATATTTTTACACCAAAAAACCTTTGTAAATAAGCACAATAATATACTGTATCTCATACTATAAGTTAAATGGGATAATGCGTATAAAATCAGGTACTAGTGCCCTACATCGAGCAAGATATAGATGTGGAGCAGTTATATTTGTGATGCATATTACAATTTGTGCTACTCCTGCAACTTCTATAGTTGTTGCTGAAATAGTAAAGTGATAGTATTGATCGCCATAATAAAATTCTGGTATAGCCATGGCAGGGAAAATGGTGATATGTGAGTGATGGATAGCTCATTGGGGGAACAAAGGTCATGGCTATGATTCAGGTCGTCCCCATCCTAATTCAGAACTCTCTTTGTCTACTTATTATCATAGATTAATCATATATGAAATTATTTTAAATTCTAGTCCATCCAGGTCTCTCAGTTTTGCCTTCAGAATTTCTTTATAGGAGCAGATTGAGTTCAACCATTTGGCTAGAATTAAGAATTAGGGATTTGTATTAAAGTTGTGTTGGTTTATCAAGCAATACTTATATTTAAATGGTATGTTGTAGAATAATAAAAATGGTTAAGTGTATTAAAAATACTTCATTCACATTTTATGCGCAATTGAGGAAACATTACTGGCGTGTAAGAACTGTTATTATTGGTAGTATTATTTGAGGAGGTTTTTTAATTTTTTGAGCTGATGTAACTGGGGCCGTCTTGAATGTTCTTCTTCATTCCCAAATTCAAAGATTCCATTACATGGGTATCTTAGTTCATTTGAGCTTCTATAACAAAATACCACAAACTGGTGGCTTATAAACAACAGAAATTTCATTCTTACAGTTCTGGAGCCTGGGAAGTCTAAGATCAAAGCGCCAGCAGTTTTAGTGTCTGCCTCCTGGTTCATTGATGGCCATCTTCTCATTGTATCCTCACATGGTAGAAAGTAGCTCTGTGGGGTCTCTTTTACAAGGGCACTAACCCCATTCACGAGGCCTTCTCCTTTAGGAGTTAGCACTTCTCAAAGGCCCCACCTCCTAATACTACCACCTTGGGGTTTAGGATATCAACATATGAATTTTAGGGGAACACAAACATTCAATCTATAGCAATGAGCTAGTTATTGATTTTCACACTTCACCCCTATATACAATCCCAGTTATTCTCCATGACTACCCTGTAAAGTAGATATTAATAAATATGCATTAGTAGCCCCAGGTGCCCCATGAGGAAACTAAGGCTCAGGGAAATTGACATGGCTCGGCTTAGTCCAAAAGTACTTTTACTCATTTTAAAGCCACCAAAATGATGTTGTATTGAGCAATTTTAGTAGCATGGCAAAGTATTTCTGATGCAGTGATATACATAAGAATAAGGATATGCAATCTTGATATACATACTCAGTTAAAAAAAATAGACAAAAGGACAGAAAATACCAAATGTGATTTTTAATCTCATTAAGATGTCAACCCATAAAATTAATATATTTGAGGTCTGCCTTTTCCTTATTCATGGTTTCTCTTTTCTGTCTAATATTTTATTGTCTTTATCGGGAATTACTTTGGTTGAAAGCTTTTGTTACTTTTTATGAAAACTCAAAAATATAAATAAAGTAGAAATGGTGCCATGTTCATATCTAAACTGGTGGTACAAAAGTGTGTTGTCATTTCTACTTAACTTAGTATTAGGGTTCAGTTCTGGATATTTCATTAACTTCATGAAATTTCTGCTGAGTTCTAGGCACTATGCTGCATGCTGATCTTTAGTTTCCTAATCTTTAAAATTACATTTAAAAAGGAGGAATAGTTATTAGAAGGTTATTCTAACTCTCTTCTGTGGTTGATATGTCTTGGTCTGTATATATACAGCTTCTGTGTCACACTTGAATCCACACATAAACTAAACCTCTTGAAAAATGTATATAAGTAGTGTTGAGGTAAGAAGCAAGTAAAAAGGCAAAGAAAACAAACAAAAAACTAAACCATCTATGCATGAATTACCCTCCACTTAATATAAGTTGCTCAGATAATGACAGATTATTTTCTAGTAGAAACCTGGTCAAAGTACAATAAAACCATTAAATTTGTCCCTGAAAGAATTCATTCTCTCACAAATACTTGAAGACATAGGAGACAGAATTAAAGGTGTCTTGGGAGACCATTTATTAAAATTTGTACTTTAAAATGAAAATTCACTCAGCCATAGATCACTTTTGAATAGCTTTGTATACTGAACACTTCATTGGAAATGGGACCTATACAGAGAAACATCAGTTGAGTTTGTTACCACGGAAGAGTTCATAGGAGAGGGGAGAAACGTGTAAAAGAAATAGATGTAGATCACACGAATGGCCTCAAACTCTCCTGCTTCCTAGATACCCGTTCCTTAAATATCCCTAAGTATTCCAATCATTTTAGGAAGTCAAGTCCACCTCTCTTACATTTTCTGAGCATCCTGAGAAATATGCACATTTCTTACATGTCCATATCCATTAAAGCTTGTCACCTCTCTCTGCAGACCACTGTTCCTGGCTTCTTCATTAGTTACATTTGTCTGATCAAAACTGCCTTTTGGTGTCACTATAGTTCTCCCTCTTGTTCATCTCACCCCAAGGCATGCATCTAGGCTATCTCTTGATTTCCCCAAAGCACAGATGAGGCAAAACTATCGTGTGTAACAGCCTCACTAATGTAAATAAATTTCAACATGGAAAGTGTTATGTATAACTCTCTTAGCATGCAATTCACAGGCACAAGAATTCTCAGACCCCTGAAACAATGTCACGATCCCCAAGGTGTTCATGGCCCATTAGGTGAAAACCCAAGTCATATAAGTACCAATAATTGCAATTCAGAGAGTGAAGTCTAATGTTGAACTTTGAATTACCTTGCTAGGCATTTGACGGAGATTTCCTAAGAGGTTGGATGTGAGCTTTTGCCACATCACTTCTCTGCTTAAGAACTCTCAACGGTTCTCTAGCAATCAAGGATGAGTCCAGACTCCTCTAAACGGTACACTCGGTTCTCTAAGCTCTCCCTAGCCTACCTTTACAGTCTCTTTTCCAACCATTCCCTGCACCAAACTCAAAACCCCAGAAACACTAAAATATGTACAGTTTCCTGGCCAAGAAACATCATCCATCAGACCTTTGCTTCTGATGTTTCCTCTGTCTAAAGGCACTGTCTACTTCACTAGTTAACTAACTTTACCAATAAAGTCTTATTAAAGCCTTTTTACCCCTAAGCCCATTCAGTATCTGCTCTCATATTGATTTGAAATGCACTCTTTATTGGATCATATACATGAAAGGTAGCATGAAATGGTGGGGGATGAATGTTGGCTTTAGCATTAACCTATCGATGTTTACATCCAGATCATACTACTGAGAACTATATAGGTTGCAAAGCCTAAGTTTTCCCATCAGTGAACAGGTTATAATAATAATATGATAATATAATTATTATGAAATCAAATTAGAAAACAAATATACAATGTGCCCATTAATGTGCAGTACCTGATTATTCAATAAACAGTTTACTATAATTTACCTTATTAATGAAGATCAGTAGGAAAAAGGTTTAGAATTCACAAAATTTTAAATCAGCTAGATCTTAAACAAAATAATTTTGTTTCATGTAAGGCATAGAAACTTTTGATGTTTGCCAACAACCTTGTGGTAGCTCTTTCTACACAATAAACAGGACTCTATTCTGCTGTTCTAGTTATCTATTGCTGTGTAGCAAGCCACCCCAAAACCTAGAGGCTTAAGACTACACCAATCCTTTATTTGCTCACAATAGGGTAGGGCTTGATTGTGACAGCCTGTCTTTGATCCACTAGACATCAGGTAGGGTGTTCAAGCGGAGCTTAGAGGATCCACTTTCACCGTGACTCACTCACATGGCCAGAGATGTGGGCCATGTTTTTCCCCACATGGGCCTCTCTAAGGGCTGTGTGGGCTTCTTCAGAGCATGGCATCTAGGTTTCATGAGTGAGCATTATGGAAGACAGAAAAATGGGAACTACCAATTTAATAACCCCCGCCCCGAGCCAGCAACTGGCACAGTGTCCCTTCCACCAAATTCTATTGGTCAAGCAGTCATAGAGCCCAGATTCAAGTAGAGAGATATAGCTCCCACACCATTTGACAGAAGCAGTGTCAAAGAATTTGGCAAACATGGTTTTAAAGTACTACATATCCCAAACCTCCCAGAAATCAATGCTGGAGCCAGGCTGTGACTGCAGGGTAATCTAATGCCAAAGCCCATTTCACAAATGCAAAAAAAAATGAGTTAAGGAGAAATGCAGCAAGTTTAAGCAATTTGCCCTGGGGTAAATATAATGTGACTCCAAAGTCCATAAAATAGCTACCGCACCATGGTTTATAAGATGAAATGGACCAGTGCATGCCAATGCACATTTAAGTTGTGATGTTTTCTATTATGAATGGGTTAAATATATGAGTAAATTCTGTAGATTTACTATGAGCTAGAGAGGTAAATGGTAAGGTTAGTCAAATGGTAAAAATCATAGTTTAAATGGCTAAATTGCATTCAGGTTAAATAATTTCAGAATCATCTACTTCTATGCAAACAATGCCTCTTTTGCATACATACATGTTATTTGGATTTAGACTGATTAACTGCTTGTACTGTTGCTACAATTACGGCATACTGTTTCTCAGTCGTAAAATTGACTTTTTAGTCGTAAAATGGACTTTTCAGTTTGCAAGGTCACGTGTGGATAGATAGTAATAACCAATTATTTATAAGGGGTCCCCTTAATGATGTTAGGGTAGTGTGTGAGGCAACTTCTACAAAGAGTAATTTTAAATAAAGTCTGTACAATTATACAAGGAAAGGGAAGGTGGGAGTTTGGTAAGAGTCCATGAAGTTGTTGGGTTTGAGAGTTCATTTTGATGCTGATCTTCCTAACACCTAATGGAGAGGGAAAAAAAAGCTTTTATTAGGGAGAAAAAAAATCATTTAAAAGAGTGAGTCATTATTCTGTATCTACCAAATCAAACAATTTCTCCTTTCTAAAATAATAAGAAAATTCTAGTAATCTATACATTATTCAATTATGTAATTTAGAATTGCTATTGATTTTGCTTAAAAAGTGTAAAGTATTCTGGCCAGCATTGGATTTTTTATACAAAGTGCAAATTTTGAAGTGAGGTAAGGATAAGTTTTCACTATAGATTTATATTGAAAGGAATGTTATTATAAAGCATTTTAGGATAGTCTCCCTTTTCCCCCTCCCCCCAGGGGAACCTGGGTGGGAGAGCTAACAACAAGTATTCATTGAGGTATTTATTGAGTACCCATCATAAGCTGAGGAAGCATATCTATTTGCTAAGCATCTCTTCTAGAAGGATTTTCTGCCTTGTAGCTTGGTACATATTATTCCCCTTATGCAGAGGTTTAAGGGGATTACTCAGCATGTTGTTAATTTATATGGGTAAGCTGTAAGCAAGCTAGGTCTTACTCTAGAACCCATAAGTACTTTTGATTTGTCTCTACATGACACTGCTGTTCTATCACAGGCCAGAGAGTACATGAGAGCACAGAAATGCCAATGTAGAAATGAGAATGAAGAGGGGGATGTGATAAACAGTGACTTAGGGTAGAGGGGAGGAAGGAGTATTATATATGCAGGGAAAACAGAGTCTCTTCTGATTTTAGAGTCTTAGAGGACCACTGTTTTCACCAGGCCATTAGCCCGGAGCTTTCTCTACTGTGAGTATTTCCTGTATCTTGCCTTGGGGGTACTTCTTAGGGAGAGTGACCTGGCCAAGTCAACAACTTGCTGTGTCAACCTACTCATAAGTGAGTGTCCTATGGAAACTGTGCCCCCTTCAGTACCCTGAGAGCCCAGGAAGGCAGTATTGCAGCTTTCCACACATTGTCTTTCCTCTGAACTCATATATCATTGCTTGCATCAGTTATTTCACTCTTGGCTTATGCTATCTGGTATTGCTATTCTGCTGGGTAAACAATTCTCCTTCTCCCTCCCTTTCCCTTAGGAGAATTATGACACAACACTCTGTGCTTTCCTGTGGCTTCTAGGGTACCTACTCCACATGCTAAATGCTCATTGGATGAAACTGTGTGAAGCAGTATACAATCAAGAAAATATCTTTGAGGCTTACCCATCTCACTATTCTCTCAGCATCAAAATGGATTTACAGTGTTTTAAAATGTACAAGTGACTTCACTTTCATAGTTGTATTTGATCCTCACAACAACCCTGTGAGGCAAGCCATGATGATTGTATCCATATGACACAGAGGAAACTGAATCTTAGTGTGGGTGATTAACTTGTCCAAGGCCCCTAGCTGGCTTCTAAAATGTTTCTTGAATGAAAGAAGGAAGGCAGGAAAGAATGAGGTACAATTAAGACCTGAGACCAAGTCTCTGTAACTGCATGTTCAGTGCTCTTTCCAATATACTGTTTTGTCACGCCACAGACATCTTGGTTAAACTAATTCTACCTAAGACTTCATTGCTTAAAATGATTGAAATGGCACAACCCCTGGTGGTTGGGGGGTGGGTGCAGCAAGGAAAATCAAAGATAGTGCTTTGTTTATTTTTGTAGGCGATAATATCTCTCAGGGAGCATAGATGGGCCAGCTGGCATGGGGCATATTTCTGGAACCTGGAAAACATTCAGCCCCACCGTCAGAGAGTAACACAGCATTGTTGCTGCTTATTCTCCACTTATAAGTCACCTTCAAAGAACAGATTTTCAAATTTTCCATATTTTCCTCTTAGAGAGGCCTTGAAGAATATAAGGTACAAAGTGCCTATGAACCATTTCTGATCTTTCTCACCATATCAGCTCTATGAATAGAATTGTCTTTTCCCTAAGCTTTAATCAGTGTCTCACCAAGAAAGCAGTGATAATCAAACAGATTTTTAATACTTTAACCCATTATATTTAATTGGGCTCTTTAAGTTACAGGAATAAATAGAAACGGATAAATGTTTAAATCCCCTGGCACTAAATGCCGTTTACCTCCCATCCTACTCTTTCCACCCCTCAAAAAAAAAAAAAAAAAAAAAGCTGCAATTAAATGTATGGCGCTGGATCATTTCTTGCTGACAATAATTATATGGAAGAATTTAGAATCTTATCAGAAGGTCTAATTGGGAGTAATAAACCTTCTAGTTAATCTTACACCTAAAGTCAACGGCCCCACGCTAATGTTGATGATAATGTGGAGGCTTAAAATAACAGCCTGCATGAAAGATAACCATCACTCTGAATTATTTCCGTGCATGAGTATAACACACACTTATGAGAGAGACTGTCTTTTCAAAGTTAGGGGAAAAATGTGTCTTCTGTTTTGGATGTTAGAAATACCACTCAGGGCACCAGACCAACGTTGAAGAGGTAGAATTTGAGCCACGGTAAAGGATAGAATTTTAGCAGGCCGAGACTGATCGCATTGTAGGTAGAAGAGACAGCAGAAGCCAAGTCAGCAAGGTAGGAGACCACATGGCAATGGGAATGCGTTCAATATGACTCAGATATTTGAAGGGGAAATAGATGGAGGAAAAGGAAAGTCAGAAGTCACCCTCTCCAGTTCTAGAAGGTTGCCTCAGGTATGTCACAGATTTGGCTGCAGGGCTGAAATGCCTTTGCAAGTGTTGAGGAGAGAGGAGATGACACTTGAGTTAGACTGTGGTCTTTAAAGTAAGGATGTGGGAGACTTTCTGTTACAGTGTGAAGTGACAATTCCAGGAATTATTGATGGTTTATGGAAGTGGAAAAAATTTGGAACTAGGAAATGATTAAAATTTCAAAGAGGAAGAGAATGGAATTTCTTATACAGGAGAAAGGGAAAATTGGGAAAGGAAGGCAGGAAGCAGGCTTGTACTAGCCTCCGTGATGTAGGAGAATGTTCCAGCACCTACATAGAGATGTCCTACTGGAGCTGGGCAGGCAATGCTAGTCATTAGGAAAGGCCAGGACTTGTTGTCAGTGACTATGGAGAGACAAGAACAAAGCTATGACACAAAAACTATGTAGACTTAAGAGAAGGGAGGAAGAAGGGTGCTGCTGTAAGAAGTGTCTCAATTTAAAGGATACACAGAAGAAGAGGAAGGAACACTGAGCTTCAAGTTTCTCATTTTTTGTTTGTTTTTTACGATCCAAAAAGAGACCAAGAGCAGAAAGGGGCATGACAATCAAGGAAGGAGAAAGAAATACTTGCCAACTGTTTCTGTTAAAAGAAGAGGTGAATGAATTAGGCAGTTAGGAGACCACTCATAATTTAAAAAGAGAAAAAAAAAATCCCTAAGTAGAATTTTGGAGGTAAAGGCCTAGATATTAAGATTTGAAGGATGTTATTTAGGAAGTTCCTAATGAGCTTAAAATGTTTTTACCACATGCTTGACAGTAAAATGTTGGAACATGATAGACCAATGTGGATGAGGTATGGGGAAAAGTAGGGCTGCAAAGTGGACCTGGTTGCTTTTTTGATTGCTTCTTTAGTTCTGCTGTTTAACAGGATATTTTGGATGTGCATGAGAATAAGAAAATTCAAAAAAGGAAAGGGGTGAAAATTAACATGTATTAAATATTAAAGAAGTTTTATAGGCTAGACATTTATATTAAGACTTTGACACAAACAATCCCATTTAGTTCTGACAGTATCAAGAGGAAGTTAGCATATTTTATAGTTGAAAATGATGCTTAGAGATGTTAAGTCACTTTCCCAAGGTTATGTAGCTAATATTATGCAGCCAGCGCTGTAATGATATTAGGTCAGCAATCAATTTTTACTTTTACTCATTTAATCTGCAAATATTCAATGAGTACAGATTACGTACCAAATGATGTACTGAGCGCTAGAGGAGAAACCATCTTCGCCCTCAGAATATGTAAAGTCTTGGGGGACAGTCAGAGGGGAAAAGCTGTCTCTTGATTATACTGAGGTGAATAATGCACAAGACAGGTTGAAACTGAAGATATATAAGAAAAATATGGCATTGAAAGATTATGTTTTCAAAGAACCATCTTGCTAAAAGAAACATTATCTACAGCTGTGACTTTGCAGCCTCAGAACTTGCAACACTTCTATCTTGCTTTACCTTCACTTTCACTTTTAGTTCTCTGGATCCTTCTCTCCTCCCTCCCTTCACCCCCATGCCCCAATATCTCTGTATTCTGTGACTTTACAGATGCTCTTTCCTTTGCCTGGGATGCCCTCTCCCTACTTGGAAAATCCCTCCTCTCACTTCAGCCTCACCTCTTTTCATCTGGGACCTTCCCTGACACCCCCAGGCAAATGTAGATGAGCTCTCTGAGCATCACTTGCCTTGTTAAAAAATGGCCCCATGTGAGAATGTTTGCACTTCTTCTCTCAACTAGAATCTTAACATTTCTTCTCTCAACCAGAGTTTGAAGTCAGGAACTGTACATTTCCATCCTTGCATCACAATGCCTAATGCACAGGAATCACTGGAAAATATATGTGGGATAAATGGCTGAGCATGTTGATAAAAGAGCATATCTTCTTAATATCTGTGAAAGTGTAAATCTTTGCCTGGTAGCATTGTGGGAATGTTTTCCAATGTGTCATGAACACATTTGTTTTTCATTTTAGTCCATTACCATAATAATAACTCTCCATCTGCAGCTAATGCATTTGAAAATAAATTGCCTTGCCTAGGAAATAGGGGAAGGGAATGCTATTAAGTGACCATAATTATTATTACTTTAATAGTCACCTGTATATTATGAAATCTGAACAGAAAAATTCAACTGAAAGAGCTGAAATGCTTCATCCATTACTAAGTATGATTTCTTGGTGTAATTATATTTTTACAGAAAAATATTTTCCTATTCCAGTAAACTATATTTTATTTAACAAGAGCATGCATATATCCTGAGATTAGCTTAAAAAGTAGCAGAGTTAGTCAAATGCCAAGAAATTATCCCAATTCTGGAGCTAAAACTACAGAAAGATGAGAATAATGACCTTGGAGACAAGGGCTGAATATGGCTGTGATTCTCTCTTGTACACATCTGTGCATAAAAGAAGTTCAGCATGTTTGGAATGCCCTCCTTTCCTCCAAAAATTTGGCTAACTCCCATCTCACCTATTCCTTAGGACACAACTACTCTGTGAAGCTCCCTTCATATTCTCTGAGACAGTACTCCTGTTATTTTTGCATCCATCTTGTTTTACTATAATTACTTACGAGGTCTGACAATTAAGTTCACAAATTTGTTGCAACAATGTCCCTAACCTTTTTTCATATCAGAAGGATTATTCTTTATGAATTTGTACCAACTGGACAAACAGTTAACCAAGTTTACTCTTTGGAAGTGCTGAAAAGGCTGCGTGAAAAAGTTAGATGGCCTGAACTTTTCGCCAACAATTTATCGCTCTTGCATCACGACAATGTGGCAGCTCACACGGCACTGTCTGTGAGGGAGTTTTTAGCCAGTCAACAAATAACTGTATTGAAACACCCTCCCTACTCACCTTATCTGGCCCCCAATGACTTCTTTCTTTACCCGAAGATAAAGGAAATATTGAAAAGAAGACATGTTGATGACATTCAGGACATCAGGGGTAATCCGACATAATGTCCTGAATGTCATCATGGTAATCTGAATCTGATGGCCATTCCACAAAAATGAGTTTCCAATTGCTTTGAAGGATTGACTGGGTGCTGACGTAGATGCATATCTTCTCAAGGGGAGTAATTCAAAAGTTACTGTAGTGATATTCAACAGTGAAGTATGTAACAGTTTTTCTAGGATGAGTTCCCAAACTTAGTTGACAGACCTCGTGTAATTCTATAATTTATGTTAATTGATGAACCTTTCCAAGTCAGAGACATTGTCTTACCTATTCATCTTTGTATTCAGAGGTTTCTCACTATGGACTGTCACTGATTTTTTTCTTCTGTGTTCGCTTCAATTAAAATATGTCAGAACATCCCAAAGCCCGATCTACAATTTTAATAATATTTTACTGATGATATGACCATTACAGAAAAGAAGTACAACACAGAGAATAACTTATTAACTCGACCCAAGGCAAGATGATACTTGGGGTCCCTTCCTCTCTCACATCTCTCTCTCACTTCATTCCCCCCCCAGCTTTATTGAGATATAGTTGACATATAAGAAATGGTGACCTGCCTCACTTCTGACATGCCTCCAGGATCTGGTCCCAACTTACCACCTTCTTCTACAAGTACGCTAGACATCTCAATGCCTGTGAGTGTCAGTCAAACTAACTCCTGGTCCCAGAAGGAAAGGATGGCTTTTGCTTTTGTTCATCTTAATTTAAAGGCTTCTGTGTTAGCTTGTTAGGGCTACTCTAACAAAATATCACATATTGGGTGATTTAAACAACATAAATTCATTTTTCTACCATTACTGAGTCTAGAAGTCTAAGATTAAGGTTCTGGCAGGTTTTGTTTCTTCTGAACCTCTCTCCTTGGGTTCCTGATAGGACTCACCTTCTAGGTATTTCCTTACATGGTCATCCTCCAGTCTGTGTCCTATTCTCCTCAGCTTATAAACATACTGGTTATATTGGATTTGGATCTACCCCAATGACTACTTTTAACTTTAAATACCTCTTTCAAGGCTCTTTCTCTAAATGCAGTCACATTCTGAGGTATGGTACTAAGCATTAGGGCTTCAACATATGAATTTGATGGAGGACACTGTTCAGCATATAACACTTTTCTTCTGAGTGTCCCAGAATTTCTGCCATAGGATTGAGTTTTTCCTAGTAAGACTGACAGTAGGAATATCCACTCTTTCAAGGTTTACCTCATCCTTAATCATAGGAATAGGCTATAGTCCTGTAGTGTCAATTAAAAAGAGTCATATGATAGTAAAAAATTCATAGCTTTGTCCATGATGCCACGGAAACTTAATTCTAGTTGGGCTACAATAAATTTAGTCTTGCTTCCTCTTAGTTTCTCTATTTTAAAGGTTCATAACATCTCCAAGTTACCTCTTTACAGTTGTACTCATCATGTAGTATTGCAATTATCTGCTTATTTTTCTAAGTAAAGTGTGAACTACTTGAATGGACTGTGCTTTATTAATCATGAAATACCCACTGCAGTGCCTAATACATAATAGGTACATAGTAGGTGTTTGGTGAGAGTAAAAAGAAAAATGCATTTACTTAATCGTTCCTCAACAAACATGCATCAAATGTCAACTTACTGCTAGGCAGCACTATAAGTACAAGAGAAAACACAACTCAGTCCATTAGCTGGCCTGAATTCCCACAATACTCACTTGGTCAAGCTCACCCAAGATGAGCAGATAGGTATTGTCTCCCTCTTTTGTATCTGTGTTTCCTCATAGAGGTAGAATCGTCATGGGTATCACAATCCAGTAGGAGTGGTGTAATGGACAGAGCTACGGAATTAGAACCAGAAGATTGGCTACCTGTTCTAACTCTACTACTAATTTCCTTAAATCCTAGTCTCTTTCTCTGTAAACTAAAGGAGTGCATGTATTTTTGGTGGTTTCCATCTTACATATTCTATATTATACAGAAAAGGTAGACCTTTTTATAAGATCAAGTTCTTGAGCAAGTTCATCTGTGTCACCTGACTGAGGGTCCCAATGCTAAACACTAAACCAAAGAGTGATTCTTATAATAGACTACTGCTCAGAATGAGTACATAGGCTTTATTATTCTTTCAATTAAAGTCATTTCACAATTTTAATTCAGTCATTTGTTTCATGTCTGAATGATTTATAACTCTATTTGGTATCCCCAAAATAGGAGCAAATTATGCCTATAGTTTTCAGTTGAACAATGTAACCCAGGCTCCAAGATTTTCTCCATCATATCCTCTGAGGTAGACTTGGGTTTCTTCCTGCAGACCAACAGAGCCCAGCTAGTCTGGACCTCTTAAAGGGGCTCTGTGCTGAACTGGCAGAACACCTGCCATGTAGCTCCGTGCTCTCAAAAAAGGTACTGAAGAGAAACATACTGTGAGAAACAACATGGTGTCAAGGAAAAAGCAAGAGTTCTGAGGTTGGAGACACATGATTTCAACTCTTAGAGAAGAGAATTTAAAACAATCATGTTCTGAAACTGCAATAATAAGATTGTACCAATTTAATTAAGTTTTATAAAGAATTAGGACACCTGGCGTTACCATCTTGCCCTCATCTTATTCTCCATATAGCCGGTTGATACAAAAAAATCCACGCTATAAACAACTTGTCTGTGGTATATAGTCAAATGGATTTTTAAAGGATTATTTACCTTTTTTATTAGAAAAAACTTCTAACTTACAGAAAAGTTGCAAGAAAAAAGTAGTACAATACTTAATACTCTATCCAGGTTTACCTCTTGTTAACATTTTACTCTATAACTTTTGTATACTTTCTGGGACATTTAAGCATAAATTAGACAAATTGTAAACCTTTAAACCTAATGACGTCAGTATGTATTTCTTAAGAATAGAAAGATTCTCTTAGATATCTACAGTACATATTTATCAACTTCAGTTCATTTAATATTGATACAATATTTTACTCAATCTACAATTTGTATTCCAGCTTTGTCAATTGACCCAAAAATGTCCTTGACAGTGTTCACCCCCCCATACAATATTCATTAGAGATGAGTATTATATTTAAGTATCATGCGTCCTTAGCTAGTTTTAATCTGGAATATTTCTACTGTTTGGTTTTCCTTTTCTTTTTTGAATTTGCACTTTTAAAGAATACAACTCTCCCCTTTTAAAAATATTATACTCCCCATTTATGGCTTATCTGCTGTTTCTTCATGATTTGATTCAGGTTATACATGATGTTTTGTTCTCTTCAGGATATCACATCGGGAGGCATACAATGTCCTTCTCATGGGTGACATCTATTTTGATCACTTAGTCAAAGTATTACGTTTCCTCCACTAGATAATTACTATTTTCTCCTCTTGCAACTAATAAGTAGTTTATCGGGGAATTCCATGAGATCACGGAAATACCACACTCCTGATCAGAATTTTCCCCTAGATTTAGTATCCTTTGATGATTATTGCCTGATACATTTTTCCCCCTGTGATGGATGCAAAATGCTGATTTTTCTAACTGTAGCATTCCACCTACATTTACCAGTTGGCGCTCACCATTTTATGGTGGGCAAAAGCCTTTCCTTCTCCCTTTATCTATCTATCTATCTATCTATCTATCTATCTATCTATCTATCTATCTATCTATCTATCATGTATCTACCTTCTACCTATCTATCTATCTATCTATCTATCTATCTATCTATCTATCTATCTATTAATCATCTCCCTTCCTATCAACTCTTCATATGGTATGGATTGGAACTTAAGGACAATTTATCTCCTAATTTCATACTCTGCTTTTCATTTATACCAAGTTGCTGACTTATTTTTGAAAAAGTGAGAAGGCTACTTTTCTTTTTGTTCTTTAAAAGAAAGAATTTGTCAATTCCTAAGCTAATTCATTAATTCACCTTCTAATTAGCTCATTATTGTGTTAATCAATATATAATATGTGCCAGGAAGTGAGTTTGTCCTGGAGAGTGTACCTTCAAGGAGCTCACATTTTAGGGAAATATACATATAAGTATTTTAGGAAGGAATTCACTGTTATCCTATATTTTTCTTAGACATCAATTAAAATATATGACCTTTAGGCTCTTATAGCTAACTTAATATGACAATATGCTATTTCAATGTGGATTGAAGATCACACCTATAATCTCAGTAGATAAATAGTAAAATTTCAATCAAATCCACCCTTCATCTTATTTCTCAAAGATGAGTTATGGTTGGTACTAAAAGGGTAAGAATAAAACTATAGCTTAAATATAAGGCTTCCCCACTTATAAATGCAATATGTTCTATTTTAATCCTTTCTTCAAAAACCTAGTATGAACAAGGTGCTAAGGAGGAAACAAAACTCATTGATGTCTTTCTGTCTCTCTCTTGAAATGCATTCAGAAAGAAATGTCCTGAATAAGACACATGGATGGTAAATCCTAGTAGGCTTTATGCTGATAAATCAGTAGGACTCTCATATGTAGCTTTATAATTTGCAAGTTAGGAATTCTTTTTATAAAAGGGCAAATGAGCTAAGAATTTGACACATACATTTTCTGGACAGTTTCTGAAAAGTTGAAACTGGAGGTCTCTGAGCTTTTGGTATCAGTGACCTTGATTATTGCTTCCAGCTCACCTGCCTAAAATTATGTAATGGCTTAAAACATTGGTGAAATAGGGTAGGTTTTGGAGAGTTGAGGAGGAAACTTGCATATATTGAACAATTCTTAAATGTCAGGCTTACTTGTGGTTTATTCTTTAACTGTGTTTCATAGACATTCATATCCATTAACAGAAGAAGAATCTGAGGTTCAGAAAAAGAAGTGACTTGGCAAAGATTATGGAACTGGTAATTAATTTTGTTCAGGTCAGATTCATTTCTTGCCAGAACTCTGGCTCTTTTCATTATAAAGGTATCTGGTACCTGGGACATGAGTTCAGGGTAAATAACCATTGACTCTTATGCAACTGTCTGAACAAGACTCCAGGACCATCTGCAGAAAATAGCCTATATTCTTATAAAGATTATCAAGATGCACGTATCCAATCCCAGAGAAAAGCCAAATCCAAGGCTTAAAAATTATAGTGTGTATTGAATATTATGCTTTTCTATTTGCCTTTACACCCGTTATCTAATTTAATCAGCAATGGATTTCATGTAAAATAAAATGATTTTATTAAATAATTAACTTAATTTGTTTTCATTAAACTAAGGGACAAGAGTAGAGCACAGAGGATAATATAAAATTCTACTGGGCTAAAGTCCTGGCTAAATGATTATCTGTTGCTTTTGAGCCCCTCCCTTTTGAGTTGCCTCAATGGAATCATTAAGTTATGCTTTCTGTGTCATATCGTGTCACTCCTCCCATTCCGCCATCCAGGTGCCACCTGCCACTTTGTAATTGGGCCAGAGTCTGCATATGGGTCTTGACAGATCCATCCTCATAATACTATGGCACTTAACTTCAGCGAACAGAGTGGCAACCAGTTTAGACAGCCAAAGGCTGATCTCTCTTTGGTGGCAGCTGCTTGGTGGAGGAGCCTGTCAGGAGGTAGATGGCATTGGCATTTGGGAGTTGAGTCGCCTTCTGGAGAAGTAGCTGTGTTTTCTCTAAGTGTGCCCATAAAATGCTGGCATACCTGGATAGTTTAAAGAATCCACTTACTTGATTTTTATGCAGATGATATTTGTGGTTTGGCAGACATTTCCTTTATTTTTATTGAAATAGAAAAAGAAAAAAAAAGAAAAACAAGGAAATGAAAAGAGAATGTGGATGCTTTCTGTGGTTAGACATTTATTTTGGATACTTTACCCACAAAACAAATGTCATGAAATCTGTTTTAAAATGCCCATGTAAAAGCCATTTGGTTTTAAGATATTAATTTCATAAAAAAGATAGTTATGTTGCAGCAGAAGATTGGCTAAGTGTTCTAACATGAACTCCGTACAGGATTAGAAATGCAAAGTGACCAGGATTTTGTACCAGCTACTCAGGTCACTAAAATTTCATCTGAATAAGGCTGGAGATGTGCTGGATGTTTTTTTTGTTGTTGTTGTTTTTTTGTTTTTTTGGTGTTTTTTTTAAAATCTGTGACTTTCTTTTTAGTAGTTTTTTAATAGAATATTTTTGTTACATTTCTTCCAATAGAATAAGATGCTAGTCTATCACATCTACTGGTTGTGGAGTCAGAGAATACCTGAATTCTAGTTGCTCCTCTGCATTTATTAGTTGTTTCACTCCAAGCAAGTCACTCCAAACTCACTGCCTGAGCTTCAGTTTCTGTAGAATGGGGATGGTAATAACTTCTCCTTTGCAGACATTTTCAAAACTTAGAGAAAATGTGTGTGAAACATCTACTACAGAGCCTAGCACAGAATAGGTATTCGATAAATAATGGCTATCACCACTACCAACAACACCATCATCTTAAAAGCTTTACTTTAATTTGAGACATATCTTTATTAGACTTGCAAGTTATACTTTCCTGATTTAATTTGGGAGAAATTCTGTCCCTTAAGGAAACTTCTGCTAATCTAATGCATTAGGTATAGACTTTAAAAATCCAGCTCTCAGGGGGATACATATCACCTAGTTTTAAGAAGGAAAACAAACAAACAACAAAAAATATGAGAGAGAGAGAGAGAGAGAATACCACCATGTGAACTCATGTTATATATTAATGTTCTTTCTTTTTTATTATTAAAGTTTATAGGGGTGACAATTTTTAGTAAAGTTACATAGATTTCAGGTGTACGATTCTGTAATACATCATCTATATATCTATCACATTGTGTGTTCACCACCTAGAGTCAGTTTTCTTTCCATCACCATACATTGGATCCCTTTACCCTCATCTACCACCCCACTCCCCCCTTACCCTGTGGTAACCATGAAACTATTTTCTGTGTCTATGAGTTTTTGTTTCTTGATTTGTTTGTCTTGTTCTTCAGTTGTTTTCAGTTTTATATATCACATATCAGTGAAATCATATGGTTGTCTACTTTTTCTGTCTGACTTATTTCGCTCAGCATAGTAATCTCAAGATCCATCCATGGTGTCACAAATGGTACTATTTCATCTTTTCTTAGGCAGAATAGTATTTCATTGTGTATATATACCATGTCTTTATCCAATCATCTATCGAAGGACACTTTTGTTGTTTCCATGTCTTGGTCACCGTAAATAAAGCTGCAATGAACATTGGAGCATATATATCTTTATGGATAAATGTCTTCAGATTTTTGGGGTAGATACCCAGGAAAAGGATTGATGGGTCATATGGTAATTCTATTGTTAATTTTTTGAGAAACCTCCACACTGCCTTCCATAGCGGCTGCACCAATCTGCATTCCTACCAACAGTGTATGAGGGTTCCTTTTTCTCCACAGCCTTCCCAATACTTGTTATTATTTGTCTTGTTGATGATAGCCATTCTCATTGGTGTGAGGTGATATCTCATTGTGGTTTTTATTTCCATTTCTCTGATGATTAGTGATGGCGAACATTTTTTCATATGTTTATTGGCCATTTGTGTGTCTTCTTTGGAGAAACGTCTATTCAGGTCCTCTGCCAATTTTTTAATTGGATTCTTTGTTTTGTTGTTGTTGAGTTGTATAACTTCCTTATATAATTTGGATATTAGCCTCTCATCAGAAGCATTGTTTGCAAAAATCTCCCATTTGGTTGGTTTCGTCTTTATTTTGTCTATGGTTTCTTTTGCTGTGCAGAAGCTTTTAAGTTTGATATAGTCCCATTCATTTATTTTAGCTTTTCCCTTTCCTTTGGGGTCAGATTCATAATATGCTCTTTGAACCGAAGATCCATAAGTTTAGTGCTATCTTTCTTCTATGCAGTTTATAGTTTCAGATATTATATTTAGGTCTTTGATCCATTTCGAGTTAATTTTGGTACACGGTGACAGATAGCAGTCCAGTTTCATTCTTTTGCATGTGGCTTTCCAATTCTCTCAGCACCTTTTATTGAAGAGGCTGTCTTTTCTCCATTGTATGTTTTTGGCTTTGTCGAAAATGATCTGTCCATATTTATGTGGATTTATTTCTGGGTTCTCAATTCTATTCTATTTGATCTGTGTGTCTGTTTTTCTGCCAATAGATGTTCTTTTATAGTGTATCAAATTTGACCAGAACCTCCTTTTGGAGAAAAAGAGTAGAATAACTACCATTTACGAACATGTCCTGCTTGCTATGCATCTTACCTCAGTTTAACCCTCACAGTACTCTTGAAATTTAGATTATTCCCCTTTTACAGATTAAAAAATTCTAAGAAAAATTAACTAATTTTGTTAATTTCACACAATTAGAGAATATTTGATTGAGCTGGGATTCAAACCCTAGGAGAGTTGAATTATAATGCCTGTGAATATTTATGATACTCTACCTCTTAGAAAACACAAAGCATTAAGTGTTGATGTGTGTAGTTAATGAAAGGTCCTAATGTTGAACACTGTGGTACAAGGAGACTTTGTTTCCGTTTGATGGCAAGTTCTGTTAAGCCTTCCCACACTTTGTTATCACCTGTGTGAAATAGAAGACTGGGCTAAATTAAGGACTTAGAGCAGAGGCCCAGCTCCACAAGGTGTATTGTTTAAGCTCTACTCAGAGACAGGCCAAAGAAATACCCGTGAAATGTTTCATTAGATTATGACATAACTCGTGGCAATAGAGGGAATAAAATATAATCCCTGTCAAGAAATCATTTGACTATAACTGTTGCAAAAGAGTTGCTCTTTCAGTTAAAGTTAAACACAGATCCTCCTATGCGTTACACCAAAGAGCCAGAAGCACAGTGAATCTTTTTTTTTTTTTTTTCATCTGTGGCATGGGATACACCAGTAATATTTCAAAAGCAGGGATTTTCTTTCCAGGTCTTAAACCTTTTAAAAATTATAAATATAAGCATTATAAAATATTATACAAAAATAATATAACATTTTACAATATCATTCAATGTTTTAATAATAAATTCAGACTCTGGGGTGAATAGTCTACTTTCCCAAACATGATAGTATATAAAATTACTGAATTCAAGATCTAAAGTAAATACGGCATTTCCCTCTGGAACAACTGAAAATGGTGTTTTTCTGATCTTACTAAGGTTTGAGCAGAGTACAAAGTATGTTTAGGCAAATCTCCCATACAATCAGTTAACATTTTCATTTGCGAAGTGCTGTGCTGTGGGCTGGGGATTCAAAAGGAGTAATATTTAGCCCTTGATATTAAAGTAGTCATAGTCCATTAACAATAAAAATTAATTACAATCCAATATAATAATTGATATGACAAAAGACATCTCAAGCTGCTGTGGAAAAGGGCAGGAGAAAATCATGAGTTTGGAGTTGGATATATTTGGTTTGAGGTCATTTTGAAATACCTAGGTACTAACCAAGTGACTAAACAAGTAACACCAAACAAGTAAGAACATAGAAATAAGCAATACTTTAAGACTTTTTTGGGGGTGTTGTTATTTATATTAAATAGTGTGTTTACAAATACATGACTTAATTGGAGTAGCATTTAGCATTCATTGAGCAATTAATACACATCAGGGACTGTCCCAAGTGCTTTATGCACATGATGTTGTCTTTGCAGTAGCTCTTACTTGTAGGTGTTATCCCCCTTTAGGTAAAGGAATGTTAGGTGAAACCCACGTTGCATAGCAAATAAGAAGGGAAGCTAGAATTTGAACACATGTCTGCCTGATTTCAAAGTCAGGACATTAAACAAGTTGTGTTCCATGACTTACAGACAGAGGGGAAGTTGTCTCTGTGTGGTGATGGTGCTGGGAGGGAGTTCTGAGACTTGAGGGCAAGTTTACTAAATTAGGGTTTGATGAGACTTCTCCAGGCCTCCTGTAGAAACTGACTTTGAAGTAGTTTCTACAAATTCAAACTTTGCCACTTGCTCACAGCATTCATCCTCGGAGCATCTGTAAAAGGAATGATAACAAGACAAATTTTACAAAAATATTGGGAGGATTGAAGTAAAAACATGTATCAAAACACCTATTCTGAGCTTAGAACATAGTAAGTAATCCGTAAACAATTGTTTCCTTCTTTACTACATGCCTTGTCCTGAATTGAGTGCAGAAAAAGAGAACTCTCTCTGCTTTACTGAGTGTGCCGAGGGTTTCAGAGCAGGGCTTCTCAACTGCAGTCTGTGCAGGAATCGCCTGAGGGTGTTGTTATCATGTAGATTGTCATTCAGTAGACCTGGGGTGGCCTCTGACATTGTGCTTTTCTAATAAGATCCCAGAAGATGCTAATGCTGCCATTCTGTGACTGCACTTTCATCACCAAGGTTTGTAGGGTCTGAATTTTTCTTTTGTGTTGTACTAAATACCTCCAGCTCCAAATCAATTTCTTCCTGTTGTTGTCTCCATACAAAACAAAGAACAGCTATTTTCCCAGTCACAGGTGGTGGCAGCAGTATTGGACACCTTCCCAACACACAGAGTGCTTAGTATTTGGAAAAATAATTGAACAGGAGCAAAAACCTATATAAACAGTTACAGTAATAATAATAGTGAGCATTATTGTGCTTCTTTTGAGTTTATAGTGTGTTATTCAGAATATTACTTCAATTGAGTCAGCTGTTCAAGAGGTATTTTTTTGGAGGCTACTATGTCTGAGGAAATGAAAGAACACAAAAGACTAAGGTAGAGCCGTACAATGCGCATAGGTTAGCAGGGGTGGGGGGAGGCAGGGAATTCAATGACAGTGGGATCATGTAATATAATGGAGAAAGTTAAAAATCATGTAGTGATACAGAAGAAGGCATCCCTATCACCAAGGGCAAGAAAGGGGTGAGGGCAGGCTTCCCAGAGGATAGCAGACTTTCACCACCTCAGCCATTATCATCAGCACCATTGCGTCTGTCAGTCTCACTGCCATCATCCCTACAACCATCACAAAGCACACACCGTGCAAGGCATTGAGTACGCATCATCTCAAAGAATCCCCTTGACCTCCTCATACGGTGGGTACTATTACCATCCCTATGTTACGGATGAGGGGATGGTGCTTAGAGATGTGAAATAGCTTCCTTAGAATTAAATAGCAGGGCCTGATTTCAAAACCCGGCTTTTACCCCAAAGCTCCTGTTCTTTACCATGATGCCCCCACAAACTCAATTATCTTTAAGATAAATGATTACAACATTCTTTATAGATATGAAAGATAAGTTCATTGTTTCAACTTTATGTTTGAGGACCCTGAGGTTCATATAAAATGAATTATTTTCCCAAATAATTGGGTAAACAGTGAGGGCCAGGCTCGAGTAAAGATTTCGAGCTCTGAGTTTCACGTTTTTCTACAACCTTCTGCAGACCCTGAGGTAAATTAGTGTAGGCATGACGTAGCAATATCTCCCTTTATTTCACAACATATGGCTCTGTACTATTATTCTGCTTTTGTTTCAAAGCCCTTGTGTTAGTAATAACACAGTGTGATTTTTATCTTTGGTTCTATTTTCCATTTGAGCTTTATTTTATTTCTCCTGCTTTTCTTGATTTCTTGGAATGCTTTTTAACATTTTTAATACTATACAGCTTTTAATTACCCTTCGAAGGAATCCTACTGAGTAATAATTTGTTTCACCTTTTGGAGGCTAGGGAAGAAATTCTTTAAAATACTATTGGCTGGGAAGGGATGATTGTCTTTAGCTCAAGAAAACATTATCACTTGTATCTCTTTGTTCCTCTACCTTCCTTCCTATTTTTGCTTATTCTCATTCTCTTTCCTTCTATCTTTAATTCTCACGCTCTTTTACCCTACCCTTCTTGCCTTCTCTGCTTTTCTCTCCCCATCATATCTCTCTTTCTTGAGTTTAAGAGGTGAACAGTGTTTTCCTAGTTAAACTTTTATAATGGATTTTCTGCATTTGTAAGTGCAGTGTGACCATGAGATATCCTGTGAAGAGCATAGCTTTGCAGTCAAATAGAACCACCTAAGATTTACCTTTACCAGTTGTTGGCTTTGTGATTCTAGGCGAATTAAAGTCAATTTGCCTTAATTTACTTATCTGTAAAATGAACATAATAATACTTTTCTCACAATACAGATGAAAACAAAATATTGCCTGAAAGAGAGAGAAGGTACAGAATGAAACATTCCCCTCCAGTCCAAGAAGATATAAAGAAAATGTGGGCTAGGCATGATGCTACATATTCTTTTGTGTGTTTGTGTTCATAAGTTGGCATGGCTTTATCTTTCACCAGACTGTAGAATGCCCGTTGGCAAAAACTGATTCTCACTTATATTTTTGCCCTAATTGACCAACCCAATGCATTACATAATAGGTGCTAAATAAGTAGGATATTTATTGAATGGAGCCACGAGAGAAGCTGGATCAAGCCAGGGATTCAGACTTCACTGTCAGGCCAGGTGCTGTCTGGTTCACTTTGCCCCAGAGCAGTCTCTCTTTTAAGGAAAGTATCCAGGCCAGCTCCTCTGCCAACGAGAGATTGTTGGCAGTGTTCCTCTCTGAATTGGAGAGTGGAAGAAAAGACTGCTTGACTAGCTGCCACCACATGTTAGAAAACTTGGATGTTTAGGCAATTATAGGTTTCCCATGGTGTTTCCACTATTCTTTTCAAGGAATTTTTATTTTTTCCGACTGAACAAAAGCCTCATAAAAATAGCACAGCACTCCAGCCCACAAAAATGCAGAAAACCATGGTTATGCATTTATTTTCTGGAAATGTCTCCCACATTGCCTTTGAGGTCCTGCTGCCCACTCCTGACCTGCTGACATTCCCAAGGCACCCGCCCCATCCACCCAGAGTCCTGAGACTCTGCATACTCTCCTAGGGTGAACATTCCCTGCACTTCAACAGTCATCCCCACTGATGGCTCTTGAATCTCTATACCTCTGGTCTGGTCATTCATCCCTGCTCTACATACCCACCATCTTTTAAATAATTTATGACTGTTCCACAGCTGCCTGAGCTCATGACAGGAATGACTTTACATTCCCTACTTAAATTCATTCTCCTTCTATATGTGTTACCTTGGTGAATGGCATAAGTAGCCACTTAATTCATATGACCACCTTGTAAGTAAACATTACTACCTTCGTTTGGCTGATGAGGAAACTGAAACTTGAAGAAATCATGTAGCTGGAAAGTAAAAGAGTTGGCCTGTTTTCCAGGATCATTCTAGCCCCAAAACTGTCTCTTCTGATAAGAATTACCTGAAAGGAAAGAACAGGGAGGAAGAGGGAAAAAAAGGTTGATTCATTAAATGTGAGGCAGTTATAAAGACCCCAAACTGAAGCCACCTCAAGTACCACTCAAATGAACCTAATCTTACTTCCTTAGACCTTTCACCCTGCTTTTTAAAGTCATGAACAGAGTAACTTAGTGACTTTTTAAAAATAATTGAAGTCCATATTTACATAAAATAATTGCATAAATTCTGGGATGGTGTAATTCAAATTAATGGAAAGGAAGTGACAAGTTGACTTTGTATTATAAAATAAGCACTGATTTTAGTATTGTTATGACCGAAACACTGTTTTTTTGTGTGTGTTTTTT
This sequence comes from Rhinolophus sinicus, assembly GCF_036562045.2. Taxonomy (NCBI): domain Eukaryota; kingdom Metazoa; phylum Chordata; class Mammalia; order Chiroptera; family Rhinolophidae; genus Rhinolophus; species Rhinolophus sinicus. The sequence continues at coordinate 113,916,437 of NC_133756.1, forward strand.
GTTTGTTTGTTTAATTTTGTTGGGGAATATTGGGGTACAGTGTGTTTCTCCAGGGCCCATCAGATCCAGTTTGTTGTCCTTCAATCTAGTTGTGGAGGGTGCAACTCAGTTCCAAGTCCAGTTGCCCCGTTTTCAATCTTTAGTTGCAGGGGGTGCAGCCCACCATCCCATGCAGGAACTGAACCGTCAACCTTGTTGTTGAGAGCACACGCTCTAACCAACTGAGCCATCTGGCCGCCCCTCCAGAAGATCAGCGACAGCTCATTGTCTTCAATCTAGTTGTGGAGGGCACAGCTCACTGACCCATGTGGGAATCAAACTGGCAACCCTGTAGTTCAGAGCTCGCGCTCTAACCAACTGAGTGATCCGGCTGCCCCCAAAACACTGTTCTTGACTTATGTGCAAATATAAAGAGCTAAAAGTTTTAATATTGTTTGTAAAGGTAAGGCACTTGAACAATACACAGTGCTCCCATTAGCCTCTCTTTGTCATTGCCTAGGTCCTGCATGCCGTTGAGGTTAGATATTCTAGAGTCCGCCTGACATGGTACACTTACAGAAAAGGGAAACAATTTTAGGAGCATTTTTAGGATTTGTTTGGTTTGTTTGTTTTGTTTTGCTTTGCTTGCTTGTATCTTTGTTTTGTTTTGTTAAGGAGTCTTTTCATTGAAAGAGATTTTCTTGATTTGTTGGGATGGTGATTAACTTTTAGAAATCTTTTCTAATGTCCCGGACTACTGTAATGATATTTAAAACACCAAGTATATCCATTTTTTAATTTATTTTGTATTGAGAAAGAGTCCTATGGGAATAACACCCAAAGGTCCAAATTGACTTTATGTAATATAAAAAGTAATTCTGGGTAATGCTTGCCTTGCATGATCTGTCATAGGTAGAATGATGACCATTAAGAAGAGAGGAGCCACCAGGCACCCAAATGGTTCTTCTCACAGACAGAATCATAAATAGGTCTCCATTCCCAGAAAGTTTTCTTTAGCCTTGCAGACCCAAAATATTAATCAACGGTGCTATGGACCATTGTGCTAATGTGTCCTCTTCAAAATAAAAAAAAATAATTTATTAAAATTAAACCTGACATGAGGGCATTAGGAGGTGAGGTTTTGGGAAGATAATTAGGGTGTGGGGCAGAGCCTTCATGAATGGGATTAGTACCCTTAAAAAGACACCGCAGAGAGGTCCCTGCTCCCTTGCACCATAGAAGGATATGGTGAAAAGAAGGCTGTCTATGAACTAGGAAGTGGGACCTCACTAGGCACCAAATCTGCTGGTGCCTTAATCATGAAATTCCCAGCCTCCAGAACTGTGAGAAATAAATTTCTGTTATTGATAAGCCACTCAGTCCATGGTATTCTGTTATAGCTGCCTGAATGTACTAAAACAAATCTGAAGGATATGAGATTGAAAGGCAGATAGATTGGGGTTTGAATTGCAGTGTGCAACCCTTCTTAACTGGTGATCTTGGACAAATTGAATCATCTCCATTTCTTAGTTTCTACGTTTAAAACAATGGCATAACTATTTCTTAGTGTCAGAGTTGTTGAGGCTTAAATACGTGTTGCTATGATTATGACCCTAGCTCAGTGCCTAATACATGAAAGAAACTTAGCCAAGCATAGCTATTGTATTGCTATTTCTCTGTCAAGTTCATATTGACTAAGGTTGAGAAATTACTATATGAAGCAGAAAAGGTATTAAATGGGAGCTTATCCCGTTTCAGAAATCAAAACTCGTTTCCTTTTGTGTAAAGTGTTTACCTCCCAAACGTGGAATTATTGTACCCAGAATTGCAAAAATATAAATTATTCAGCATCCAAAAAAAGCACAACTAATACTGCAGTCCTAATCCTAACTATTTACCCAAGAAAATTAAAATGTACGATTATATCCACAGAAAGACTTGTACCTAGATGATCATGGCAGATGTGTTCATATTAGCAAAAAAAATATTCAAAAACTTATAAACAGAATTTATAAATAAATTTTATATATCTATACAATAGAATAGTATTCAGCAATGAAAAGGGATGGACTACTGATATGTACAAAGCATAGATAAATCCAAAAAATGTTATGCAAAATGAAAGAGGCCAGACGTAAAAGTAAACTTTATGACACCATTTATATGAAATCCAACAAAAGCAAAAGCCATGGTGACAGAAATCAGATCAATGGTTGTCAGGAACTAGACCAGAGGTGGAATGGGACAGTATTGCAAAGGAGAAATGGGGGAAAGAACGGGGTGATGGAAATAGATATAAATATTTTATATTATGATTGCCATTATACTATACTTGTCAAAATATATTAGTTGCACATTTAAAATAGGTAAATGTTATTGTATGTAAATTATATCTCAGCAAAGTTGATGAAAGAAAAATATGAGAAGAAGTAAAAAGTTGTTCGAAATTACAAGTGACTCTTTTCAATCAAACCCAAAGATATTAGGTTGGTGCAAAAGGAATTATGTTTTTCTCCTAGAAGAAAATATAGGAAGAAAGTTTACAGATATTACCCGGAGTAATATTTTTACTGATATATCCCCTCGGGCAAGGGAAGTAAGAGAAAAAATAAACATATGGGATTACGTGAAACTAAAAAGTTTTTTTCACAGCAAAGGAAACCATCAATAAAACAAAAAGGGATCCTCCTAAATGGGAGGAGATATTTTTCAATGATATATCTGATAAGGGGTTAATATCCAAAATTTGTAAAAAACTCACTCAACTCAACTCCAAAAAAAGCAAACAACCCAATTGAAAAATGGGCAGAGGACACGAAGAGACATTTTTCTAAAGAGGACATGCAGATGGCAAACAGACATATGAAAAAATGTTCAGCCTCACTGATCATTAGAGAAATGCAAATCAAAACTACAATGAGATACCACCTCACCCCAGTCAAAATGCCTATCATCAATAAATCAACAAACAACAAGTGCTGGCGAGGGTGTGGGGAAAAGGGAACGCTTGCGCACTGTTGGTGGGATTGCAGATTGGTGCAGCCACTATGGAAATCAGGATGGAGGTCTCAAAAAACTAAAAATGGGACTGCCTTATGTCCCAGTAATTCCACTCCTTGGTACCTAAACAGAGAAATACAAAACTAATTCAAAAACATGTATGCATTGCTATGTTTAGTGCAGCACTATACACAATAGCCAAGACATGGAAACGACCGAAATGCCCATCGGTAGACAGCTGGATTAAGAAACTGTGGTACATTTATACAATGGGGTATTACACAGCCATAAAGAAGAATGAAAGCTTACCATTTGCAACGATACGGATGGACCTAGACAACATTGTGCTAAGTGAAATAAGTCAGACAGAGAAACACAAATACCATATGATCTCACTTATATGTGGAATCTAAAGAATATAATAAACAAAGTAATCAGAAATAGTCTCAGAGATAGAGGAAAAACTGAGGGTTGCTAGATGGGAGTGGGGTTGGGGGTGAGGGGTGAGGGAGAAGGTGAGGGGATTAGAAAGCACAATCGGTAATCACAGGATTGCCATGGGGATATGAAAGTCAGTTTGGGGAATATAATCAATAATGTTGTAAAGATTTTGTAGGGTATTCGATGGACACTTGTCTTATTAGGGAGACCACTTCATGGATGGTGTAGATACCTGACCACTGAGGTGTACACTTGAGGCTGAATAATAATGAATGTCAACTATAGTTAAATATATATATATATATGAAGTGCACTACAGCATTAGGAATAGAGACAATGGAAATGTAACAGCTGTATGCAATGTTGGAGGGGGAGGGGGTTATCACTTCGTGAAGGGTATAAATGATAAATGTCCCCTAAATGTCTAACTATTACATTGTTTTGTACACCTGAAACTAAAAAAAAAAAAAAGGAATTGCGTTTTTTGTAATTATTTTTAACGCTTTAAACCGTAATTACTTTTGTGCCAACCTAACAAACAGTGGAAATGTAATGGCTGTATGCGATGCCAGATGGGTAGTAGATTGGGGGAGGGGGGGTTATCACTTTGTGAGGGGTATAAATGATAAATGTCTAGCTATTACATTGTTTTGTACATTTTAAACTAAGAAAAAAAAGAATTGTGTTTTTTGCACTTATTTTTAGCCCTTTAAACCATAATTACTTTTACACCAGCCTAATATATTATCCCCCCTATTTTTAGTGAACAACTTGTTCTAACATAAGACTCGGTGGCCAAAACACAGAATCTCTCTAACTTCAGATCTCATCCCAGGCTGGCATTTTAGCAGCCTAGATATTATTATCTTTACTTTGATGATGGGGAAACTAAAACTTGATGAGGTCATGTAGCTGTAAAGTAGAAGAGCTGGCCTTCAATCCCAAATCATCCTATTCTAAAATCTTCTAATGGGTTTCATCAGAGAGGAAAGCACAGAGAGAATAAAGAAAAAAATAGTGCTTGAACAACAATAGGCATACCACACACACACACACACACACACACACACACACACACACGAAATGCTTTAGGGGTAACTGAGAGAACAGTATACTCAACACCAATATAGTCTTTTTGTGACTTTAGCTGATCCACTAGGTTGGCAGTTGATGGTGCTGGCAAAATCCTTTCTCTTCCCAGGAACACAGCCAGACTGTTTTCCAGTGTCCTTTGCAGTAGATTGGTAGTGTGACTGAGTTGTAGCTAATAGAATATGAGTGGAAATGATATGTACCACTTGTAGGCATGATCATCAAAACTGTTCCTGTGTTTCTCTATGATTTTCATTCTTTTCAACTTGGGGAAGGAGATGATGGGCCCAAGGGCAACCTTGAGAGCTATGAATTGAAGATGACAACTGCCATAGCCTTGGTTCATGAATAACTGTGTGGAGAAGCGTCCCTTGTCCCAACACACTACTGCTGCTGCTGCTGCTGCTGCTACTGCTACTACCACTACCACTTACTCTTATCAAACTGGAATCAGTCTTTACCATAATATGCACAACTACTATATTGAGCTAACACCTGTAGGTTTATTAGTCACCATAATCTACCCTACCCTAGTTAATATAATAGGCTAGAAGTAATCTAGAGCCTAGCATCATAGCAGGCTGCGTGGTCTAATCTGGTATTTTCATCAAGCACACATAAAATCTCACATCATATTGTGGCAATTGCAAAATACAGCCAATTTGGGAATTCTATCCATAGTGAAGGAATAATTTGTCCTAAAGCCCAGAGATAGCTGGGCTTTGGTGCCCATCCAAATAGAATCAGCAGCCCCTGAACCCATGATTGCCTCGCTAGCTTTGTGCAAAGAAAATTATTTCAAGGAAGCATAGAAGAATTATATGCCCTGATAAAGAGTTTCCCTTAAACTGAGTCTACTAAGTCTCTAGCTCCCAGAAAATCAGGTCAAATCAATATCCTCCAACTTGACCACTCCTGGTAGTAATCGGCTTCCTAGGAAGGGGCATATATAACATAAGTGGGTTGGGTTGCAGAGGAGCACTGGGTTTCCCTGAGACAATACTCACAACATCTAGATTCAATTTTTCTTTCCTTGGACACTGTCCAGATATGCATTGCTAATATTGGTTTTCCCCTCTCTGCATTTTTCTGAGCTGCCATTGCTGACAACCTATTTTCTCTTGACATATTTTATTCTTCTTTAGCTTAGCTAATACCAATGATTCAAGTCTTGTTCTGGCTTCGAGACTATCCATTCTTCTTAAGAAGGCTATTCATATTTCTAAACTCATCCATTATGGCTTGATTTTATCAGTCAACCATTCAGAGTTCTCTGGAGACACTCAGGCATTATAAAGAAAATGATTCATTTTAGCTCACCAATATGTAGATAAAAACAAAAACAACGACTTAACAAACAAAAACCTTCCCACATTCAGAGTCTGTGTTACAGAAATAATGAGCTAAATTATTTTGCTTGTTTTCTTTTGTTAGATAATGTGGTATACAAGAAAAAGCCAGTTAGATCTAGGTTCAAATAGTTGCACAAAACCTCTTGGGGACATGCTACTTGCATCAATTTGTTTTAACCCTCTCACCTATAAAATCAGCAAATCAATACCATATGATTTCAGTGTATGTTAATTGTGTTAATTCCTTCTCTTAATCCAACAGAGGATAGGCAGTGTCGGATTTCCTATCCCTTTGGTTACATTACTTTCTATAGTATAGATACTTATATTCACTTGTAAGATTTCTAGAGAGTTCTCAAGTATCAAATGGCATGTCTGATGAAATGACCTATTAAAATCACTTGCAAACTGAGGGCATGATTGGGTTTTGATAAATTACATAGAAATACACCAAGTATGAGAGCAATGTGTAGTGTTGAACTTGCCAGAACTTTCAAATTATAAATGACATTACTGTCACATATCTATGACTGAAGAGCTATGATGCATTACGTCCTAGTTCAAGTCCACAATGCAAACAAAAATAATTACTTTCTTATTCACTGTATTTAGTATTGGAATGCTTCAATTCTCCTCATATAATTGAAAGCTGTCTAAGGAATAGGAAGTATTTGGAACTAATCATTGAATCCAACGAGGAGCTGAAATTTTAATTAGTATAAAAGAAACTGTTGATCAGATTAAGAAACGTTGTGTGTACTTAGACTAATTTATTATTGATATTCTGACCAACCAAGTTCTACCCTGTCCAATTTAACTATTCTGCTATTTTAGACTTTGGCAATTTATATTTTTTTATTTATTTCAGTTAATAATGGTTTTTCATCACTGATTGCAGCTTCTGTAATGTCTTATCCCCTGCTTATCAAAATCATTGTTTCCTTATCTGGAGATAATTTCAATATTCGCCGTGTAGTCTCTCTGAAGCCTTAGGGGATGCTAAGTCTTAGGGGGTCACAAATACATTAGCAGTCATACAGTTTTATTTCCTATGGCATCTAACGTATGTTCTATTCCCCAAAGCTTTAAAAAATGAATATTGTAATAAATGAGAATAGAAAAAAGCAACTTACTTGTGTAAGAGTTGGTCAATACCCACATTCTATTATATTAATTAACATAAGAGACCAATTTATCAAATGAGTGTTCTACAGAAATTTTGAATACCCTTGCCCAGACTTATTTTTCAGAGTTGTAAAGACAAGAGTCTCAGCTACTTTATAATTTTGCAGAAAATAATTTCTGATTAAGGTGTCTATCTTGTTATACGTAGGGCATCCCTGGCATTATGTTTCCAGCTGTTCCTTGTTGCCAGCACTTTGTCAAACTTACCTGCCTCCCCTTCTAAAGGTCCCAGAGGAAAATGCCCTAATACATCACATAATTACTACTAATAAACAAACAAAAAAACAAAACAAGGTTAATATTAAAATTATTTCATGAGGTTTAAAACATTTCATCTCCATGGGTTCAGATTCTACTAAAATGTTACTTATAAGGCCACGTTAGAAATAATTTATACAAACTATAAAGTGTAGGGAAGAAACAAAAACAAAACAAAACAAAAAAATCTGTTGGCAAAGGCTTCTTAGAGGCTTGTTTTTTCTGTGGCATGTAAAATCTGTTTTGGAAACATCATATTTTGCTATGAATTCAGATTCTGAACAAGAGTTTTATACTAACTATAAAGATACATTTTTCCCTTTGATCTTCCACTGAGGAATGAGTTAAGTAAAAGTGGGCATCAAAAAGTAACAGGAATATTTGATTTTATTTTAGCTTCCTTTTGTTTTTCAGTGAATGCATCTGACTGCCATTTATTGTGATGATGGAGAAGGAGGAAAATGTGGTACATGGCACAGAGCAGGTTGAATGCATAGATTTAGGAGTATTCTAAGCCTCCAATACCTTCCAGTTTTATGCCATAAAATTTTAATTTAATTGAAGTATTTTACTTCAAATTTTTCTTTTTTTTCTGACATTCAGTATTATTTTATATTATTTTTATGTGTACAGCATAGTGGTTAGACATTTATAAAATTTAAGAAGTGATCTCCCTGACTAATCTAGTACCAATTTGTTACTATACATCATTATTACCATATTATCGACTATATTCCTTGCACTTTCCTTTCCATCCCCATGACTATTCTGTAACCACTGGTTTGTATTTTTTAATCCCTCACCTTTTACACCCCATGCCCCACCTCCCTCCCATCTGGAAACCATCAGCTTGTTCCCTGCATCTAGGAGTCTGTTTCTGTTTTGTTTCTTTGTTTATTTTGTTGTTTAGATTCCACGTATAAGTGAGATCATATGGTATTTGTCTTTCTCTGTCTGGTTTTTAAACTTAGCATAATACCTTTTGTCACAAATGGTAAGATTTCATTCTCTTTTGCCCGAGTAGTATTCCATTGTATATATGTACCACATATTCTTTATCCAATCATCTATTCATGGGCACTTAGTTTGCTTCCATATCTTGGCTATTGTAAATAATGCTGCAATGAATATATATATATATATATATATATATATATATATATATATATATATATATACATATATATATGTATAAAATTAGTGTTTTGGATTTCTTTGGATAAATACTCAGAATTGCTGGGTAATAAGGTCATTCTATTTTTAATTTTTTGAGGAATCTCCATAATGTTTTCCATAGTGGTTGCACCAATTTGCAATCTCACCAACAGTGCACGAGGGTTTCACATCCTTGCCAACACTTGTTTGTTGATTTATTGATGGTGGCCATTCTGACAGGTTTGAGGTGAGTTTTTTCCTGTTCTTTCATTTCTGATATGTTTTTGTTGTTTTTGTTGTTGTTATTTCCTCACTTTGGCTGCCTGTCTGAGTTTTTTTCTATGCATTAGGTGGATCTGCTAATCTCTCAGTCTCCGCAGGATTTTCTTATGTGTTAGGTGTTCTGTGGAGCCAAATTGTGCAGTTTCCCTGGCCACCAGAGCCAGACGCACCAGGTATGCCCCTTGTGTCATTGCATGTGCCCTCCAGTTGTAGTTGATCCTTTATTGCTGTTTCCACATCAGTAGGTGGTATTGGCCCTCTGGCTTACTGGCTGTGATGGTTGGCCAAGACCTCTGTGTAGAAACTGCTGTGCGGGGGTTGACCCCGTGGAGTAGGATTTTCCCCATGGGCTCTGGTGCCGAGATGACTCTTTGAGTATGCTGCTTGTGGGACCAGTCCGATGGTGTTCTGTTGATTGAAACTGTACAAGAGGTATGCTGGTTCTGGGCCTTTTGGGACCTATGCTGGCCAAGGTTAGATGAGGCCTGTGAGTGGTCTGGGGCTACCTGGTAGAAGCCACAAAGAAATCTACATTTGGTCATTGTCTGTGCTGGGCATGGAAGTATGTGAGAGAGGCCACACTGGGATTCGAGGCTAACCATCACCAGTACTGGTCCTGAGGCAGCTCAATAAAGGGTCCATAGCACCCCGAGGGCTGCTGCCACCTAATGACTGTCAATAAGGCTCAGCTGCTGAGAAGAGCCTTGGACGGTATGGGAGTTGTGTGGGCAGTGGTCTCAGGGAGTGAACAGTATATGACAAGCGGTGTTCAATGGGTTAATACAGATTTAGATTATTCCCCAGTTCTGAGCCTATGTCCAGTCTGCAAAAGTCTCAGAGCACACTGAGGCCAGCTGCTGCCCATCTGGGGCCCAACCCCTGAGAGTTTTCCAAGAAAGACAGCATTGTGGGCTAACACCAGCTGCCTACAGCATCAAAAAAGCCTCTGGTATTGCACAAGGTGGGTGGGGCAGAGAACCAGGGAGTCACCAGGGTTGAGTGAATAGAGCACACCAGGACAATTAAATTTCAGATGTGTTCCTGTGAGGGGAGGGCTCAACATAGGAAATTTGTCATCCATCCACCAGCTACACAGGAGAGGGCTCAATACAGGGACAGTGGTGATTTTTCCCTCCAGCCCTCACTCCGCAGCCACACAACTCAGTCTCTTACTGTATAACTCTGGCATTTCCCAAGCTGCAGTCCATCCGCCAAAGCTCAGGTTGAGTGCCTGGGAGAGAGAGAGTCTGTGTTTGGGCTCTTTGAAAGGATGGCTGGATTTCCAGCCACATTCTGTTTCATCTGGACAGACAGAAACCCTGCTGATTTTCATAGCCAGGTTTTGTAGGGTCTCCTCTTCCTGCCTCTGGTGATCTGGGCTGGGGAGCCTGCTGTAGGACTAGGAACCCTCACTCTTCAGGGGGGAACCTCTGCAACTGAGATATCCTTCCCAATTCTCAGCTGCCACATGTGGGTGTGAGGACAGCATGTTTTGTGGCTCTGCCCCCACTACTGGTCTCGAGGTGCCTCCTTCTTTATGTCTTTAGTTATAGTTCTTCTGTTCAGCTAGTCTTCAGGTGGTTTTCCCAGTCGATTCTTGCATAATTTAGTTGTAATTTTAATGTTGTCATAGGAGGAGGCAAGCACAACATTTACCTACTGTGCCACCTTGACTGGAACTCCTTACTTTAAATTTTCTAAGCAAAATTTGTTCTGCTTTTATACCAGAAAATAACTATTGAGTCAGGATAGAATATGGAGTGGGAAGAAACTGAGTGTGTTTGGGGGTGGGGGGTAGAGGAAGAGAGAAAGTGGGAAGAGAAAATATTTTATAAATTCTGATTAACATTATAACTAGCAAAACAGGTAAAAGTTGGAGAATTATGGGAGTGGATGTTGAGAGAAATGACCATTTTCTTTTCCCAAGAACACTGGCCAATTGGGTAATAAATGAATCATGGCTGGTAGCTGGAAGGAATGTTCTCATATATATTTTACTGAGCAAGTTCTGTCCATCTGAGAGAACATATATTATTGAAAATATTTTTGTTGAATCTGCAGCCCTTACACATATATATCAAAGCTAAGTGGGGCCAAAAATAGTCAGTCTTAATCCTGGGAAAAGACAGACAAAATAAGAAACACAATTAAGTTGGAAAAAAAATAACTGTCTCTCAGATTGCAGTACTTTCCTATTTTTCAAATGCAGCTTTTACTTGGGGTTAATGGAATTTATTTATGCTCTCTGGTCTGAAAATATTTCCACATAAGCTGAATTTCTCAGTTGTGCTGAACTGCATCAAATATTTAGTCTAAATTCATTCACTACAAGTATCCTCTAACAACAGGTTTTCTGGACATATTGATGGATGTTGTACCCAGTGAAGATTTTGTAAGAAATTATTCTGAATTACTACTCAGTTTTGGTGCATGATTCTCTGTGATTACCTATTTTCTCATTATTGGTTGTAAGTTGTTTAAGGAAGGAGCGCTTTTCTTAGTTGTTCCTGTGTCTCCAAGATGAACAACAGTGTCTGGCACCTAGGAGGGACTCATTAAGTCCCAGTGCTATTCGTGCAATATAAGAATAATGTACACAGCATCGATATTTCTACCCATTCCTGTCATGTATAGAAGAAAGTTATTTGTTTGGTAATGGTCACCAGAAATCTATAAGACACATAGATTTTGTCCCAAAAGAGTAAAAGAAAGCAAAAACATACTTTAACTTTCTGATCGTGCCAGGTTTATCCAATAAATAATTTATATAAATCTTCACAGAAACCTTGACAGAAAGGTATTATCACCCATTTTACAAATGAGGAAAAGTAAACGTTCAAAAAAATGGGTTTATTTGCTCTTGGTCTTTAAATTTATCAATGCAGAATCAAGATATGAGGCACGTGTACTTTACAGATGATACTGAAATATAGCTACAGATGCAGTCTGGAGTGAGTGGATGAGACAGAGACAGAGACAGAGAGAGAGAGAGAGAGAGAGAGAGAGAGAGAGAGAGAGAGATACAGCTCTTCTTTGTGAGGAGGCATCCCGTTACTGACATTGATCCATTGTGCTAGAAATTAAATTAGACTATGGCAATGTCTTCCCGAATAGTCTTTGGAGTCATCTCCCTGTGCTCAAATTTTGTAACACTAGGAAGGAAATGATCACATGTTATGTAGCAGTAGTATAGACAATTATATTTTGGGGGGAAAAAGTCTTATTTCCCAATTAGACTGTAAGTCCCTCAGGATCAGGATCATGCTGACCTTTCTAAGTGAAATGATCTTGTTTCACTTTTTTCTTGCCATCACCATTGCCTCAGAATTCTTGGTATTGCTCCTTTTAACTCTATCTGTAACTGGATTCTGATCTCCCTCCCATTCCATTCACCCAAATACAGATCTTCTTGTGGCAACATTTTGTTTAAAACCTGCAAGCCCCCGTAGGCTGTAAGACAAAATCCAATCACTCCCTCCTGCCTTAATTTAGCATTTTGAATGTGCTCAGTCCTGCTATGACTTCCTCTGGTGTCACATATGTGGCTACTTCCTACTCTACATGCTCTAAACTACAACCAAAGATTGCTCCTGACTCAAAAAATCCGGCTCACTCACTTCATCTCCTTTATTTATGAGGCTCACTTATCCTAGAATGTGTCCTGTTCCCTCCTGTAAGTGGAAAAATGCCTACATGGCTCTCAAATCACATATTAAATATAACCTTCTCCATGATCCTCTCTGACATGCCCATAGGGTTGTGTTCTCAACGCTTTGTACAATTCTTCATTTTATTGATGATTAAACTTACTGAGACTATTTCCTTGTTTGTTTCTCTTACTATATGATACTCTGGCATAATGTTTAGCAATATGTTTTCTGTCTGCTCAGTAATGTTTCTTGAAAGAAGGAAAGAACTGATTAGGGCCTGGACCTGATAAGGAATGGTCAGTTCTCAGTCTTGTATTACCTTTTTCTTCAGGTGTAACTAATCCTTATGTAAGTGTTCTTCCTGGTTCTTAAAGAGAAACAGGGAAATTAGCATGAAAAATTATAATTATTTTTTTTAATGATAGGGGGAAAAAAAGGATTTTGAAATTTGTTTCTTATTCCATGTCTGGAAGAAGGAAGCTGCTGAGTCAGAGAAGAAAATGTTAATATTAAGAAAAAGCAGAAGAAAGAGAGATCAAAATGGAATTTAATTCCAATCCCAACATCACCATATCATGATTCTGAGCCTCATTATAAAAAGAAAAATAAAATACTAGTGGGAAAAATACTACATATCTTACTGAACTGACCCACATTTATATAAGCTAAGCGAGCACACGTAAAAGGGGTTAGTAGAGCACTGGTCTCAAAATGTGAGCTGAGTAAATGTCTACCTTTCCTATTACTTTTCCTTTGATTCAGCAGTTCTTTCTTTGGCTCATTTTGCCTGTGATTCAGCTGCCTTCTCCTCCTTTAAGACATGGTTCAAGGATCACCTCCTTCAAAGAGCCTTTCCAGTCTGGACAAATAGATACAGGGTGTGTGTGTGTGTGTGTGTGTGTGTGTGTGTGTGTGTGTGTGTGTGTTTGTGTGTGTTGGGGCCTCGGAGGGGAGTTCTCTATTCTCCCATAGACTCTGCAGTTCCTTCTATAATAGCATGTCGTGCAGTCCTAATAGCATATCATTTATTTTCCCCCAAATCTATGCATCTTCCTTATGGAGTTTTTTGTCTGTTTGTTTGTTGTTGTTGTTTTTCCTAAATGTCTAGCATAGTTCCTAGTGAAAGGTAACTATTTAATGAATATATGTTAGACATCACTAAAATCTGAGCCTGACAATGCATTTTATCTTTATAGAGACATTTACAGGCTACCTCAAATTCACTTTCATGTTGGTATCTTACCTCTCTCACAGTATTCCCTGCAGTACTTAGCAAAAGGTTTGCATACAGTGGCTGAGCGATGTTTGCTGATGGAAAGGAGTCCAAGGAGCTATAATGAAATGAGTCAATGTTAAACTACTTAAACAGATTGCATTAGTAACCATTTTATGCCATGCCTCTTAATGATTTCCCATTTTACAAATAGTAATAGAAGTCTCCAAAAGGTTGAGTATTTCCTCAAAAGGATTATGATAAACAAGGATTTAAAGATCTCTAGCCCCCCACAACATACAATTCAACAGAACAAGTATCAATTGCAATTGCAAGAGACAATAGCTATCACCAAAATCAAGAATGATTTTAAAGAAGTAGGAGATGCTTAACCTAAAATAACAAAAGTAAATAATTTGTCAATACAGAAACTATTTTTCTTCTCTAGAGAACCACCGACCGCTTTATTATTTTTTTAATCATGCATGAGTAGCATATCATTTTTCTCCTATAAATAATATGTTGCGATGTCCCCCTATAGTCACAATTATTCACATTTGTTTCCTGCTTAGTTGTTAGCAGAGCACTTTCATGTATATCCATTCTTTGCAGGGAGATGGGAGATTGCTGTCGCTCCTTTTCACAAATGAGGAAAATAAGTCTGAGGTAAAGTTATTTCCAGAAAATTACCATGAATTTGCCATTACTGTTAAAGAGCAAAGCCAGGTGGAAATGTGTCTTTAAATTATCTAGTTGAGGTCATAATCCATTTTGCCAAGAAGTGAATGTCCTATTGTTTCTTCCGTGGTAATGGGAGCATGGGTGCACAGTTGTGAGATTTGTGTCTAATTTATCTCTATACTTTAGAAGCTTAAAATATTTCTTTACTTGCCTTGATCTTTTCCCCTGATAGAATCATTGGCATATGTGAACAATTGTTTAATAATTCTCTAATAGCAATATTTTGTAATCTTATGAAAAAAGTGTTCAAATTATAATTATTATCTTCATATAACATTTATTTATTTTCGAAACACTTGGCTAAAATTTTGTTAATGCAATTCTAATGCAAAGATGAAAAATCTATACTTTCAAGGAAGTAAATTGATGCCTTGATTGCAAATTGACTTTATCTATTGTGATTATCTCTTATCATTTATTAATGGCTCCTGTTGCATTGTGTACAGAATTATGAGAATGTGTCTAGCCTTGATTTAAAAAAAATATATATATCATGGTCAACTAGTAATGTCTGCATTCAGAATTTTAAGGGATATGGGTGAACATAGGTCAGAAATACCTGGAGGAATGGATAATGTTCCCTTGTATTTATTTAGTGATTTTGTTTAATTTTTCACAATGAAAATATGTGTGTATTTTAAATGTTATAAATGACATGCACTAACGGAATAAAAATAAAACAATATAGGCCACGTTTAGAAATAAAGTAGAAACATCTTTCTTCACTATGCTTTACTCTGAGATGCTTACCTTGAATGTTTTGGGGGTCGTCACTAGTATAGTGTAGTTCACTCTATGTCTATAACATGCACACAGATATTTATACACTTTAAATTGACAGATTATATCATACACGTGTTTATCTTGGATATAGGCATCTTTGTTTTCTTAAAATATTTCATAAGTTTATTGGTTAGTTGCTGATCCACTGCCAACCTTCTTCCTCCAGTGCCCCAATACTACAGGGCTCATGTAAGCAACGTTAATAATATTTATCCATGTCGATGTAATCACACAAATATCACACATGCACACATACACATACATACATACACACACACACAATCTATACATACATATGTTTTTTGTCATTGTGTGTTTAAAATGTGATTGCTTTTAACATGCTTCCCAACATCTTGTTTTTTGGTGTGTTTATTTGTTTGTTTGTTTGTTTGTTTGTTTGTTTAACAATGCAGTCTGGTAATCCCTCCAAGTAAACTACTCCGGATATTTTCTTTCAAGGCTTTCCTGTAGTTTACAAAGTACTTTGATATCTAGTTTCTAATTCAGCTTCAATAAGCCACTAAGATACTATATATATATATATATATATATATATATATATATATATATATATTCATTCTTTTAATGTGTAAACTACAGTTCAGAGAGATCAAGTAACTTGTTCAGGTCAGGCAAGCATTAAATTATAAGGAAGCTACTTTTGCCTGGGTCTTATTGTCCCCAACCCAGTGCTTCTTCTGCTCTCCTAGCAACTGCCACAGTTTAGTTCCTAGGGAAACTCAAGGGAGCTTTACAATGCACTTATCCAAGATCACTGTCATGGTAATCTACCTTTAAAGTAGTATTATACTCATTTTCCAGAGTTAGGAATTGAGATCAGAGTTTATAGAACATGCCCTACTCCCCCTACTTAGATAGATGCAAGAACCAAGGCCAGTGAGTGTCAAATTCCAAATATTATATTACAGTAATATATTAAATTTGGGTCTGAATATTCTGTATCCTTTTTTTTAATTTAAACTTATCTTAAAATGTAAAAAAGTAACCTTCTGAAGACAGTGTTTTTATCTGTCATTATGTATCTTTTTCTACTAAATGGAGAATTGGGGAACGTAAATGCAACAGAGACAAAGAAGATTTTCTCTGATGGATTGACATTTAGTGCCATAGAAGCAATAATGAGATGAGAGAGTACCATCCATTGTTACACTGTACCTGTACTAAATTAAAAAGTAAATATTTTGGGTCTAGAATTCAAACTCCTATGTCTGAAGAGATTGCATCTTAATCTGTGGCCTCCCAATTATTAAGGCAAGGCTGAGTGGGACTAAGGCAAAATTCTTGAGTTACCACAATAATGTCATTTCTTCTCAATGTACGAATGATGAAAAAAGCCCCATGTATTTTACATAATTCTGTCCATTACATCATGAGTCATACAAAGTGCTATAGATTTTCCTCAGATAAGTGATGTTACCATGTTAATTTTTCAGGTACATGTTAAGATGTATGTATGTGTGCAAATGAATGTGTTTAATACTAATGGACATTCTGCTGATCATTAGATGCTTGGCATTTGGTTTTGTGTGGGATTTACAAAATCTAGATAAATAGTGGGTAGGTGGTAAAAATAAATAAAGTGCTGGTTTGCCAAGAGAAAAAAAATGTTTAGAACCTTGGGATACGCATGGTAACTTAACATATGTCACCATAGATAGTGCATTCTGTTTGACTAGTTGATTTGAAGAGTCATAAGATATTTTTAGACATATAAATGGCATAAGATGTGCTCTGTTGCGTTTACTATTTATCATCAGCAGAATACTGTACTCTATAGAGAACATAACAATAAAACAAATTGCCCAGGTCTGCACACTAAAATGTGAAGCCTAAAATAAGCAATTGCACTAGGCACTTTGACCATGTAAAATAGGTCACCAATGTGATGTCCAAGTTTATTGCTTTCTTTACCTACTTAAATATACAAGCTTATTTCCACAAAAAGGTTGAAGGTATCCCATACAAGGTGTGATCAAATAATACGGTGAATGTTTAAATTTTATATATATAGTAAAAGACACATTGCCATTAATCCCCCTTCAAAATGCTCCCCTCGCCCCACCCCCTGCTTTGAACACACTTATCCCATCGTTCTTGCCACTTTCTGAAGCAGTTCTGGAAGTCCTCTTTTGTGAGTGTCTTTAGTTGCCCTGTCATGGCTGCTTCAATGTCCTGAATTGATTCCAAATATTTACCTTTCATGGTCATTTTGACATTATGGAAGAGCCAGAAGTCCCAAGGTGCCAGATCTGGTGAATAGGGTGGATGAGGACACACCATGATGTTTTTATTTGACAATAACTGCTATACCAGAATCAATGTGTGACGTGGAGCCTTTCCACTGTGATCACAAAATACAGTGAATGCTGCTGCCAAGTGCCAGCCAACGGAAAGGCAGGGATCTTCAATACAGGAAGCAGCACATCGAACCTTTGTAACAGTGTGTGACAAGTTTCAACTTGTTTGATGCAGTCAGTCAGGTGTGAGCTACGGTTGACAAATATGTGTTTAAACTGTGCCATAAATCATCCTCCACCATGACAATGCCCCCTGTCACACATCACTTCTGGTACAGCAATTTCTGTCAAATAAAAACATTACGGTGTGTCTTCATCCACCTTATTCACCAGATCTGGCACCGTGCGATTTTTGGCTCTTCACCAAAGTCAAAATGATTCAGGACATCAAGGCATCCATGACAGAACAACTAAAGACACTCACAAAGGAGGATTTCCAGAACTGCTTCAGAAAGTGTCAAGAATGACGGGATAAGTGTGTTCAAAGAAGGGGGGGATATTTTGAGGGGACTTTATGGCAATGTGTCTTTTACTGTAGAATTTTTTTTTTTTTAATTTAAACATTCATAAAACATTAACCACAAGGTGATCACACCTCGTACATGTGCATGTACTATTTAAAACAAGGGTTACTCTGCTATTTTCTATATCTAAGGCATTTAACTCAATCTTGCCACATGCATTACTTCAGTTGATAATCATATTAACTGTATGGAGTGGTCATTATTACTCTAACATTAGCACAGAGGCTAACTTACCTTTCTAATAAATCATGGCACAGTTACAATGGGAAACCAGTTCTATCTAATTCAAAGATCAGTTCTCTGTGTCACACCTTAGGCTGTCATTCAAAAAAGCTCTCAATGCCACCTAACTACTGATGTGAAATTTTCATGAATTAGTCTAAGCCCTGGAGGGCCAGACCTTTTTCAGATAGAAATTTACTATTAGTTGCAATCGGTTACATTATTAGTAGGTCTGATATTTTATACAGCTCCAAATTATTGGGAAAATTCCAACATGACCCTCATATGTAGAAATGAATTATAAATAATTTTGTACAAGTCTCCATAGAAGCTAGCACAAATTGAATAATTTCAGTGTGAAAGTGGTCCAAGAGTGTACTTAAAATATTTCCTTTAATATGCTTTATAAAAAAAAAATTATCCAAGATCCAGGGAAATTTCTCTAGATTTTCCATTAGACCTAAGTGATAAGGCCAATTAAAAAGGTACCATTTTCTAAACGTTTAAAATGTGTTAAAATATTACTACAACAGATGGATGAGATACATAATTTTATAAATCCTTACACTCATTGTTTAATGTGGTGTGTATTATTACTGCTTTATAGCTGAGAAACTGTTGTTCAGGAAAGTTAAATGCTTTCTCCAATGAAATATACTAATAAATGGCAGAACCTGGATCAGAACTCAGAAGACATGTCTACACGACAAGCGTTGCAATACCTTTCTTTATAATACCAAAATTTCAACTTGATGAAGACAGTGCAAAATGACCAACTGAAGACATTTCTCCCACATAATGTATGCGTGTTGGGACTGACCTTGGTTTAACTTATGTTATCTTAGTAGCCATTTAAATCCTTCATTTCAAATTGATCACCTGGTCAGTACTCTCCTGCTGTCCTGTCAGAATGTGTTTAAAGTCTGGTATATGTCCATATACAAGAAATAAAACCTGCTTCTTAGTTGGATGATCCATTGCAAAGTGCATCCTTCACTAAGATACAAATTCTGGTGTAAAGATAGAATGGAAGTCTTGATTTCCTTAAACTAGTGTTTTTGTAAGTTCACAGCCATGCATTTTAAATCTGGTTAATCAATACATACACTTTTTAGTATTACTATTTAGTATTACTATTATATTATTTATTACTCTAGTATTACTTTAGTATGTGATGATTATCGCCAATTTGCTGAAGAGATCTGTCGCTTAATTATCCTGGTGTTGGAGCTCAAGTTACAACAACTTTCAAGGATTTTAATATTCCTAGATTCTGAGAACTTTGCATCTGGAGGCAAACTTACCACTTTGTCCAATATACACGTTTAACAGATGAGGGAACTGAAGCACAGTCTCTCAGGAAAAATTTGGACTCTTTAGTATTTCACTCATGATTTGACCCTGCCTGCCATTCTATAGTCTCATCACTCCAGTTTCTCACTCCTACCACTTAATTCATCTGAAATATCAAATTGTATACAGCCCTCGTTCCACATGGCCCATGTTCAACAGACTGCTTCTTTCTCCTCTTTCCCAGCATTCAACCTAGTTCTCTCTTTTTGGAGGATTTCCTTGTCTTCTCCAGCACCTCACTTCCATCCACCTCCCCATGTTGGCATATTAACCCCATAACACCAACCCATAACACCTTGCATTGGCCATCATCATAGCATTTTGCAGTGTTTTTTTGTTTATTTGTTTGTTTCTAATTGCATGGCTCAATTCTTTTTTCTATTATTTTTTTTTAATTGGGGAATATTGGGGGACAATGTGTTTCTCTAGGGCCCATCAGCTCCAAGTAGTTGTCCTTCAATCTTGTTGTGAAGAGCGCAGCCCAGCTCTGAGTCCAATCGCCATTTTCAATCTTTAGTTACAAGGGGCACAGCCCACCATCCCATGTGGGAACTGAACCAGCAACCTTGTTGCTGAGAGCTCACACTGTAACCCAGCCGCCCCTCCAGAAGCTCAGCAGCGCTTGTTGTGTTTAATCTACATAGTTGTGGAGGGCACAGCTCACTGGCCCATGGGGGAAACAAACTGGCAACCCTGTTTTTCAGAGCTCGCGCTCTAACCAACCGAGCCATCTGACCACCCAACATGGCTCAATTCTTGATGCACATGAGTCTGTGTCTTCTCATCATTTTTATCCAAGCCCTAATACAGCGTTGTTACTGTAATCAATGGATATATAGCTTTATCACAGCATATTACAAATGAAGCAATAAAAGTACGGGGAGATGTATTAGTTTCCTCTAGGGCTTCTATAATAAAATAACACAAACACGGGGGTTTAAAGCAGCACAGATTTATTCTCTCAGAGTTCAGGAGGCTAGAAGCCTGAAATCGATGTGTTAGCAAGGTTTTTTCCTTCTGGTCACTCTGAGAGAGACACTCCCTGTGCCTCTCTTCCTAGCCTCTGGTAGTTGTCAGCCATCTTCGCTGTTCCTTGACTCCTAGGCACATCACTACAATTTCTGCCTTTGCATTCATATGGCCTTCTCTTCTGTGTCCCCTCCTTTTTTTTTATAAGGATATCAGTCATTGCATTAGAGCCCACCCTGCAGCCATGATGACTTCAGCTCAAGATCCTTAACTATTAGGTTGGTGCAAAAGTAATCACGGTTTTAAAGTTTAATAATTGCAAAAAAAACGCAGCTACTTTTGCACCAACCTAACAAGAACATCAGAAGAGACCCTGTATCCAAACGAGATCACGTTCTGTGTTTCTGGGTATACATGAATTTAGGGGAACACTATTCAACCCACTAGAGAAATAAATGGTTTCCCTAGTCATTTTTTTATCCGGTAGCCGAGCCTAGACTAGAAATCCCTATATCCATAGAGCATACTATCTTATAGATGATTCATAAATTTGATTAAGTAACTGAAAACCAACAACTTGTTCACTTTGTTTTAGGAATTAGAAAGACGGAGACCCTCTTTCACAAATAGTCTACCTTTCTGAACGAAAATAATGTAACTAACTTCCCATGTCTGTACCTGTGTTCAACTTTCAGTGGTTTTCCTTGGTTAGGAAAGTTTGTAATTAACCAGGTGTACTAGGAGAAAGATGTTCAGCCAGAGATGAATCATATTCTAGAGGTTGGGTATGGCTGTATGGACCTCTTAATGCTTCTGATTCTTTAGGGTTGTAATTATCTCAATATTGGTAAAAATAATTTTTAGAAAACATTTTATTTTCCTACAAAGTAAATTTTATTCATTTGTGAGCACGTGTAAGAAGGGTTTTGTTTAGTGTGGAAATCCCTAAAATGTAAGAAACTGGCTGCTTATATAACCTGCCTGTCACTGTGGCTTCTGGTTATATTGGTAGTAGAATTTTTAACAAATAAATAAAAGAAGAAGAGGAAAGGAAAGGAAAAAGAAGGGAAAGGAAAGGAAGGAGAAGGAAGAAAAATGAACTAACAAATCTGAAAACAAAGATTCACCAAAGAAGTCATTCACTTGGCAAATGTTTATCAGTATATGTGAGGTAAATGTTTCTTACTATATGTCACTTACTGGGTTAGGAACTTGTGATGCAGTGATGAATGAGATATTTTTCTCTGCTTATACTTTAGAGCGAAATAGAAACAATTACATGATAAATTATTTTATATTAAAGGATGAAAAAGAAGTAAATATATGGACTAGTGGAAATCCTTAGCTAGATATCCAACCCAAATTTCTTAAGTGAGGAATCATCCCTTTTTCTGCAGATGAGGAAACTGAGTTTCAGAAAAGGACACAGAGACTTAGGGAGTTTACCTCAGTCTTACAGCATAAGATGTCTAGTATTTATCTTACTTGACTGTGAGCTATATCGATGTTAATGTTGGGAACTGGGATTTTCACTTCTACATTACTTTGACACTGGTGCTTGAAAGCATAGATCTTGCTTCATGAACATAGTGAAACATCTACAATTTCTTGGGTTTCTCAGAAATACTTTGTTTTCTCAGTTCTGTCCCTGGTTAAATAAATGCAGAAATAGTGGACAAAGCCAGGTTTGAAAACCTAGGTTTTTTTGTTTGTTTTTCCCAGTCTGCTGCTCTTTTAACTCTACTATTTCTTCAAATCCAGTGATTCTCAATTAGGGGTCATTTTGCCCCTGAAGAAAATTTGGCAATGTCTGGTGACTTATTTTGGGTGTCACAGCATGGGGGTAGGGTTGTGCCATTGGCATGTAGTAAACAGAAGCCAGGGATGCCACTAAATATGCTGCAATGAGCAGGGCAGCCCCTACAACAAAGATTCACAAGCCCAAAATATGTAGTTAATAAAAATAAGTTAAAAATAAAGCTCTATTTTGTTAGTGTATATTTTATGAGAACTAGATCGATATTTGGATCAGCATATCTGTTAGAAGATTTAAGAGAAAGCTGATACATAGTATCAGTATTATCAATGGCTTCTGTTTCAGTTTGTTTTATTTTGCCTCTTAGAGTGCAGATCTCCCAGTGCCTAGCACAATGCCCACCACAAACCGGGCCCTCAATAAATATTAGTTGAATTTTAAAAGTATACATTGTTGGATAAATTATTACTAATTATGATTGAGTGTCTGCTATTCTTCAGCCAATTTATCTGCATAATTTCTAACCTTAAAATTAATCCTTCAACAAAGATGTCATTTCCATTTTTAAAATTTAGTTTCATATCCCTAAAAATGGCTAACTTGCAACTGGAATCCCTCCAAAACTTTGGGAAGTGATAAAAGAGTCCCTGCTGATTTCCTGGAAGCTTATTTTGTGTATATTAACCATTATAAAAAGAAATTGCTATACCCACAGAATATACAAAGTTGTACAACACTAATTTACTTTTTGCTAAAATATATGAGTTTACTACCATATAAATATTTGTAACTTTTGAAATTTACATAAAATTAGACTTTTACCACACTTACTCTTGTTTAGAGTACATCCCCATTGTGATTTGGGTTCAGAGTCTCCCCTACAGGGGATTGCTTAAAAAAAAAAAAAGAAAAAGAAAAAGATAAACCCCCAAAACACAAAAAAAGACAGACAAAACTACCACAGTTTCTGACACACTTCTTTTTAGAATACCTTTCTCATTTGCCAAGTTTTTAATTTATTCAGCTTTAAGCTCTTTCCCTTTGTAAAGTTGGAATGCAGAACATGAATATAATAGGGCAATGTAATTTCAGCTTTTAACAGAAATGCCTTCAGTGAACTGGGTAAATGTGTGTGTGTGTGAGTGTGTGTGTGAGTGTGTGTGTGTGTGTGTGTGTGTGTGTACACATGTGCTAAGGAGCATTTATTTGAACAATATTTTGGTATGTTTTAAAAACCTTAGAGGAAGATGTAATTTCTTATTTTATCAGATAGTTCTTAATTGTGTGGAAGTTGGAGGCTAAATATGGTCACTGATATATATTACATACCGACTCTTTACCAGAACCTTTGCTGGGTAATTTGGTATGTATCTGTTTTCATCATTCTAACAAGCATGTATGAAATATTTCACTGAGCTTTAAAGATGAAGAAATCTGACTAGACAATAAGCATACAAGAATAAGCTCAACTTCACTAGAAATAAGGTGAAGTCACATTACCATGACAATGAGGTAACATAATATCTTATCTACCAGATTTGGAAAAATTAAAATCTCCAAATGTTAGCTAGAATGTGGAACAACAGATTTGCTGGTCAAAATGTAAATTAGCATTGTCATTCTGGAAAACAATTTTACATTAAGGAGGAAAGTGAAAAAGGATCTTACATGGAGCTTTTCTATGGTTATTTCATTAATTAAGAATTGTGATTAAGGAATCGCTGGACGGCTCAGTTGTTAGAGTGTGGCGCTCATAACACTAAGGTCATCAGTTCGAGTCCCACATGGGCCAGTGAGCTGGCCCCTCCACAACTAGATTGAAAAACAACAACTTGACATCATGGAAAAACGTACTGTTCCCCAATATTCACCAATTAAAAACAAATTGTGATTAATCCAGTAAGAGCACCTAATGCCCATCAGGCAAGATTAGGGATAATAAGCTCCAAGTTCTTTTGACCTACCATGTTTCCCTGAAAATAAGACCGGGTCTTATATTAATTTTAGCTCCGAAAGATGCATTAGGGCTTGTGTACAGGGGATGTCATCCTGAAAAATCAATCTAGGGCTTATTTTCCGGTTACGTCTTATTTTCGGGGAAACATGGTAGCAATAGCTCTCCTAAAAATTTACTCTAGAGAGAAGCTCACACATTTCAAAGAGATAGATAAGAATGTTTACTGCAGCTTTTTTTTTTTTTGGTAATAGCAAAACAACGACAACAAAAAAACGGGGGGGGGGAATCCAAATGGTAATTGCAATAAAATGGTGAAATACATTTTCTTATTTTACTTATACAACAGAATAGTATACAGTTATGAAAATCACTGAATGACCACTAAATGTATCCAAAGGGATGAATCTCAAACATGAAGTTGGGAGAAAAAAAGCAATTTGCAGAAAAAAATGTGTTCAGTACAAGTATGATTAGATGTATGTGAACTTCAAAAATATGAACAAATTAATATCTTGTTTAGAAATACATAGACATAAATGAAAACTCTATAGTACCATAAGGGAGAGGCTAAAAATTCAAGAGCTTGTTTATTTCTGAGAATGGGTGGAGAGAAGGGGATAGGACCTGGGAGAGATATCCAGAGTTCTCCAAAGTAATGGTCATATTTTGTTTCCAAATGTGGGTATACATAGATTTATTCATTTTTTTCTTTTTTCCTTTCAAATGTATTACACATACTTTTTGAATTAATTGAATGTTAAACATGTAAATTATTTTTACTGAGGTAAATCTTAGAAGGGTTAAATAACCTATCAAACTTTATACTTAGAGAAGACCTCATTCAAGGCTGTGTGATACAAGCTCCATCCTTCCCATTTCATTTCTTGATTTGCTCAAGGTAAAATTCTTCAAATGTCACACCCAGGAACGAATTATCTCTTCTGATGATCATCTGATTTTCATCAAGTGTCTTTCTTCATTAACTTAGCTGCCAGAAATTTTATTCCAATGTAAATGCCCAATTACGGTAATTGACTTACCATAAACACTGGTCCATATATATTTCTTCTTATATGACTTCTGATTTCTCATCTTTAAATTGCTTCATTGCAGCAATCCTATTTAATATATAGCCTAATATTGGAAATGAACTGTTTTTTTCTTGGGTAGTGAATTAAAAGTTTTTCATGACAAAATAAATAAATAGAACTATTACATTTCCTTTGAAGATCTAAATTATTACCTTTAAGGCAGATGCCATTAGGTTCCTTCCTTTCTCTCTTCCTTCCTTTCTTTTTTATTTTCTCCTTAATCTTCCTACCCTTTGAGTTTAGCATGATCCTAAAACCAATGAGTTTTCACAGCAAAGCAAACGATCAACAGATTGAAGAGACAACTTATAGAACAGGAGAAAATATTTGTCAGCCATGTATCTAAGAAGGAATTAATATCCAAAATATGTAAGGAAGTCAACTCAGTAGCAAAAAAAGAAAGAAAGAGCGAGAGAGAGAGAGAGAGAGAGAGAGAGAGAGAGAGAGAAATGAAAAATGGGCAAAGGACACAAATGGACATTAGAAATTTTTCCAGAGAAGACATGCAAATGGCCAACAGGTATATAAAAGATATAAAAGGTGGTTAGTATCATCTAATCGTAAGAGAAATGTAAATTCAAAATACAAATGATATCACCTTTGATAATAGAATGACTATTATCAAAAAGACAAAAGATAACAAGTGTGGGTGAGGACATAAAGAAAAGAGAACACGTGTACACTGTTGGTGAGAATGTAAATTGGTACAGCACTATAGAAAACAATTTGGAGTTTCCTCAAAATTTAAAAATAAAACCACATATGATTCAGCAATCCTACTTCTGGGTATATGTCTGAAGGAAATGAAATCATTCTCTCAACGAGATATCAGCATTCCCATGTTTATTGTAGAATTATTAAAAATAGTCAAGATATAGAAACAACCTTAGTGTCTGTTGATAGACTAATGGATTAAAAAACGGTGATGTATATATACAATAAAATATTATTCAGCTTTAAAAAAGAAGGACATCCTGACATTTGTGGCAATATGGATGAAGCTAAAGGACATTATGCTTAGTAAAATAAGCCAGACACAGAAAGTAAAATACTTCATGAACTCACTTATATATGGAATCTAAAGAAGTTTAACTCATAAAAACAGAATAGAATGGTAGTTTCCAGGGGCTGAGGAAATGGGGAAATGTTGGCCAAAGGGTACAAAGTTTCAGTTCCAGAGTAAGTTCTGGAGATCTGTTTTACAGCATGGTTACTATAGTAACAATACTTACTGTATGTTTGAAATTTGTAAAAGGGTAGATCTCCTCAACTCCCCCCACCAAAAAAAAAAAAAGGTAACTACATGAAATGATGGGTATGTTAATTAGTTTAATTGTGGTAATCATTTCACAATGTATACATTTATAAAAGCATCATGTATATCTTAAATATATAAACTTTTTATTTGTTAAATACATTTCAATAAAGCTGAAAAAATTTAATTACAAAAGAAAAAAGAAAGCCAATGAGTTCTCAGTTTAGCATAAAGCCATTATTTGGAGTTTTCCCTTGGAAATGTACATATTCCAGGTGCAGTTTTACTTTTGGAGAACATGCCAAGTCAGTAATCACAAGAAAACGTCTCCAGAATGAGTCATCTTTTGAAAAATATGTTAAGCTATAAAAAGCCATGAATAAATACATGATTATCTTTCTATGTATGGAGGAGGTGGTAGCAGACCAGGAATGGATGATAGATTGCACTGAGTTATTTCAGGGAAGCACTTAGCACTATTTCCCAGCTCCTCAGAAGGCAACAAAGGCCAATTTGATGAAGCATGTTATATGTAACTGGGTATTCAGCCTTTCTTATAGTTTTAATTTCTTTTTCTAGAATAAGGGTTGGTAACTCCAATGATATATCTGACTGGTAAGCTTCAGTGTCTTAGGAAAGTGGGCATTATTGGTTTAAACATCACAAACCAAATTTATATCACATTCAAAGGCATTCTACAATCTACATACAAAGAAAAGAGCAGGCAATGAAGAGTCAGAATGACATGGTTAGAATCAGAGCTCTGCTACTTTATAGGTATTTGGCTTTTTATCTCATCAAATGTAAACTCTCTGAGCCTTTGTTTACGAATGTCTGAGATGAGAATAAAAAACACGTATCTTGCATGGCTATAATGAGGATTATATGATTCATTGTGCATGAGAGCCTACCACAATACCTGTCACAGAGTCATGCTTGAGTTGTAAATGTTAGGTCCCTTAGCCACAGTGGGAAATAAACAAAAGCTAGTAACTAAATCTACAGATTGTATATACAAACATCGATTAAGTGATTGATTAATTGACTGATTCCTTCATGTGTTCATTTTTTATTGATTCATTTATTCATGTAACATTTTTGGATCACCTACTCTATGGGAAATAAACCTGCCTTCGGGGAAATACGACCTCACAAAATGTCAAAGGTGTTGTCTGGAAGGATGTATGAGGAATTAAAGCACCACACAAATATCAGCAATACTTTCTCTAAGCACTCCCAGAGAAGAAAATTAGTACATTTTAACAATAGTAGATGAAAAACAATCAGGACATATTAACACTCGTGAAAGGTTGTACAGGTAGAACAAGCCAGGGCAAAGGATGGGGCGCAGATGCAATAATTCAATTTTATCTTCATGTCAGACCACAAGCCAATCTGTAAGATTAGATTTTTCCATCTATTTTCGTCATTAATTTAGTCATTTGTCCATCTTCCAATCTGCCTATTCTTCCTTTTCTTCATCTCTTTCCATCCACCCACTTCTCAGTTCATCCATCAAACACTTACTAAACCCTTATTAGGTTCTAGGTAATAAGAATATAATAATAGGTCCATTTCCTCAGGGACGTTACCACCTACTGACAAAATGAGCATGGGATAGATAATTACAGAACACCGGGTTAGTTTATTTTGATAACATTTTATATATAGGTTGGTGGCTATGAACTCAGGCTTTGGAGTGATGAAGACCTAGATTTGAATCTCAGTTCTTGTACATAGTAAATTTAAGCAAGTTAATTAACCTTTCTTAGCAGACATGTATTTAGCCATAAACTTGTGATTGTAATACTGTGTATTTCACAGGACTACTTGTGCAGGTGACCTTAGATTGTATGTATGAGAAGCTTCATTCAATATGTCAATGTCATCATGTTGCATGATGCAGTGGAACTAACTTGATCTTGGAGTGGAGATGCCAGAGACCTTCCCCAGAATGGGCCTTTAGAACTGTGACTTAGAAGGGAGTCAAAATTTCAAAAGTATGGATGGTTCACAGACAGATGAAGTAGAATTTGCAGAGGCACTGTGGAGGCTAAAGACTTGGGTGTAAATATTCTATTGCGACCACTTTGTCCCGTCACCTTTCAAAGCCATGTTTGGAAGAGCAACTGAAGAAAGTAAGGATCTAAAATAAAAGAAAGCACAGGAGAGAGAGAGAGAGAGAGAGAGAGAGAACGAGGAAGAGAGAGGAAGAGAGAAATTAGAAATAGGGACTTAGAGGTTTTTTTGTTTTTTGGTGTTTTTTTTTATGGCTCAGTCCAAGTGATCTTTGGGAGCTTCACAGATTTAAAAGCTAACTTAAGTAAATAAATGGTTGTTATTAAACAAGGAGAACAAACTTTTATTTCAAGCAATGAATTCTCTGATTTGCTAAATGTAATAAGAAAATATTAGATGTCATTAGAAATTTTAGTGTGTTTAAATTCTTTTAATTTTATGCCCAAGCATGTGAGTACATTTCTTTCAAATATCTGATTAAATATAAGGTTTCTGATACTTAGTAAACTGTAAAAAAGTCAAAAAAAGATAAGCTATTCTTTTTGGGATGTATTGCACAGTATACATTGTATACAGGCAGGCAGAATACATCATTGCTATTAGAATAGGTTATTTTGATAGATCATAAAAATATATTCAAAATGCACTTAAAGAAGAAGAATGACATCAAACACTTGTAAGTTTCTTGAGAACAAATATGTAGTCCTAAATATTTATCACCAAGTGTCTACCATAAGGCAGTGAAGTCTATAATACTCACTGAGTGCTTAACTATTCCATTAAATTACGATTTTAGAGAGTGGGAATATATTTTGATTTTATAGTGTCTGGAATTGTAACAGAAGTTATATTTTATAATTATAAGGTTTCCTACTTCAGTGGATATTAACAGTGATTCATGATCGAAGCACCCAATTTGAAGAACAATTCAAGTTAAGCTTTTATAGTATCAGACTTACTGGCTCTTTTGATTCTTTGCAGATTTATTTATATGTGTTTATTTAACAAATTATATTTGAGTTGCCATTATGCATCAGGCAACATAATACAGGTAAGATACAAATGAAATAGGGGTCCAATTCACTCAAGGAAGACATAAAACAGAAACAGCAGAAAACTATATTACAAAGTGGAAAGGAATAAGAGCTGTAAGAAGTCCAGATAAAATACTGTGCAGTTCATTTGTTTCTTGAACAGAAGTATTCTCCACTTTTCTAGAACTCATAGCCCCTCATTTCTTTTTTAATCATTGGAGAAAATAAGATCTAAAAGAATGAAGTCATGCTGGCTAATCATAGTCTCCTGTCAAATAAGTTCACTCAATTAATGCTGAGAAACTTGTATGTGCCAATTATGTTTCTAACCACTTCTAAATTAGCTGGCACAACCAATCCATGATGTAGCTACTTTGATTATTCCCATTTATAGATAAGGACCCTGAAGTATAGGGAAGTTGAGTCATTTTTAGAAGGTCTCTCTGACAGTAAAAGGTAGAGCAAGGATTTGGACCTAGTGGGAATGGTTTCAAAGTCAACATTCTTACTTATTATGTCACATTAACTAGCACTGAAAAAGAAATGTTTCCCACACTGGAAGACAGACAACTTCTTTCCAATGTGGAAACATCATCATAGATGCAAGCACAAGGTGCCGCAGGAACTCAGAGAAGGAAAACCTGATCCAGAATGCATGGGGTCATAGGAGAGAAGGTAAGATAAGTTAACCTCCAAGAATAAGTAGGTGTTAGAGAAGGGAACAAAAAGAAGTATATGCCCAAGGTGATGCAGTAGTATATATAAGCAAACAAACAAAACCATGTCTTCAGGAAGAAGCAAATACAGTCAAACCCCCCATTTCAATTATTAAAAGTTACATTCCTTAAAACCTCCACAGTTGAAAGATTGGAAGGTGGACAAGACTAGTATTGAAGGAAGACCACTATAATATGTGAATACGTAGAGGTCTTTATGAACATTTTGTTGTTGTTGTTAAAGTAAATGAATTACAATGGTATTGTGAAGAGTACAGTAATAACATTTAAGTCCTTGAGTAATAATAAAAAATGAACAATTGATACTCATTTACCATCCCTTATTTGTCACTTTCTAGAAAAAATTCAGTATCTCTTTCTCCCACCTCAGTTCTCTCCAGCCTACAGAATTCAGGAGTGTCCAAAACTCCAGTTTCCACTGCTTTCTTTATATTTCTTGAGACTTCATTGAAAAAATTCTACACCTGCTCTATCTTAAGTTTGCCTCATATTCCTACTTCCAATTTTCTGTTTTCTTTCTTTTTAAAAGTATCCATAAAATTGAAAAGATTTAGTTGTTTTGCCCTGGAATAAAGATACCCAGTTACTAAAGTACTATTTAGAAGACGATGCACTTGTGTTCCCAGTACAAATGAGGAAACTCCTAAATGGAAAGAAAATAATACTACAGACTGGAGTTACAAAACCATACTGAGTGAAGTAGGAGTGGCTCCAGAAAAGATATAGCTCTTGAACTCCTAGTTGTACCACTTATTAATATGTCTCAATCAAGATTTTTTAAAAATTAAGATATATATGAGGTCTGACAAGTTTGCCAACTCATCCTAGAAAAAGTGCTACATACCTCATTGCTGAATATCATTACAGTCACCTTCAAAGTGCTCCCCTTGGGAAGCTATGCACCAACAACAGTACCTACTCCACCCTTCAGAGCAATTTTGGAACTCTTTTTCTGAAATGGCCATCAGAGCTGTCCTCATATTACCGTTGATGTCCTGATGTCATCAAAATGTCTTCCTTTCAATATTTCCTTTATCTTCACGTACAGAAAGAAGTCATTGGAAGCCAGATCAGGAGAGTAGGGAGGGTGTTCCAATACAGTGATTTACTTACTGGCTAAAACCTCCCTCACAGACAGCACTGTGTGAACTGGTGCATTGTTGTGATGCAAGAGTCATGAATTATTGGCAAAAAGTTCAAGTCTTCTAACTTTTCCCTACAGCTTTTTCAGCATTTCCAAATAGTAAACTTAGTTAATTTTTTTGTCCAGTTAGTACAAATTCATAATGAATAATCCCTCTGATATCAAAAAAGATTAGCAACATCATTGCAACAAGTTCCCGAACTTAATTGACCTGGTACAACAATCAATATCATATTAGTTTCAAGTGTACAATATAGTCATTCAACATGATTTGACTTCAGGTGATGAGCACACAATGCAATATATAGATGATGTATTATAGAATTGTACACTTTAAGCCTATATAATTTTATTAACCAATGTCACCACAATAAATTTAATAAAAAATGATACATATAAAAAATTTATATACCTAATGAAGTGATCACCATGAGAAGTCTAATAACCATCTGACATCATACAAAGTTAATATATTATTGACTAAATTTCCTATGCTGTACATTATGTTCCCATGACTTATTTATTTTACAACTGGAATTTTGTACCTCATATTTCCCTTTATCTTTTTTTTGCCCTCCCCCCACCCCCAACCCCTCTGGCAACCATCAGTTATTTTCTCTGTATCTATGAGTCTGTTTCTTTTTGTTTTGTTTGTTCATTTATTTTAGTTTTTAGATTCCATATATAGGTGAAATCATAATGCATCTGTACTCCTCTGTCTGACTTATTTCACTTAGCATAATACTTTCTAGGTTATGCTAAGATTATGTTAAGTTTTAAAGGTATAATTAACATCATGGGCTTAGCACAGTGCCTGGCACATTTAATGTGGTTACAAAATGTTAGTCTGGACAGCTGGAGAAGATCCAGGTGAAGACACATCTTATACAACTTGCTAAGGATTTTAAATTCATCCTGCATAGCCCCAGCTAAAGGACCGAAGCAGTTGAGAGGTAGAGACAGATGTTTATTTAAGATGGATGTCTCTTCCAATTAAGCTGAAAATGGGCTGTGAGTGTGCAAACCAGAAGCAGATATGGAGAGAAAACCATGGGCCCAGGAGTACATTTAGTGCATTTGTTCAAGTTACATACGTGTATATTCTAATTTATCACCCAACAGATGCCAGATTATGGCAAAGACAATGTTGCAAAGTTCTAAATGTCAGGTCCTTATCTCAATAAAGGATGTCTTTTTAGTAATTAATAGTAATACTCTGAAAGAAGCAAAAAGGTTTCAATAATTCCATGGCTTGCCTTAGGACCATTAGTATGATGAAGTCTTTTACCTGTAAATGTACAAGGTGTCTTTTTTTTTTTTTTTAACTGAAGTAGATATAAAACTTTCCATGTCACTGAAGGTCAAGCTATTATTCTCTAAGGCCATGGAGACATTCTGTCAGGAATTGATATTCTTTCCCCATCCAAGCCCTCAATGCAGGGTCACACTGGAAATGTTTTAATCTTGGGAGATGAATCCAAAATAGTTATATATCGATGTCATTTTCTTCACATTAACCCATACGCTTAGGGCATAGTCTTCACCATAAGTCTTTATGGTAAAAATTCAGTG
Organism: Rhinolophus sinicus; assembly: GCF_036562045.2. Classification (NCBI taxonomy): domain Eukaryota; kingdom Metazoa; phylum Chordata; class Mammalia; order Chiroptera; family Rhinolophidae; genus Rhinolophus; species Rhinolophus sinicus. The sequence goes on from NC_133756.1 coordinate 113,949,519, forward strand.
AAATGTATGTATCTGTTGCTGTTCAAAGCAGTTAGAAGAACTGCAGGTCGCAATGGCCATGGGTAGCTGAGACATGATTTCATGAGACAGAATTCATCCTCTCATTCTAGTGACTTTTAAAGTCAGTGGATAAGATGACTTTTACTCCTGGTTTTCACAATAGATGTGGATATTTTCTTGATTATTAGCCATTTTCCATTTTGCATCACATGATCTAATAAGCATAATGGGTATATTAGTAGAGGTATGAGTATACCTCATATGCCTTGTAATGACAGCAGAAGTTCCTTATGCCCCATAGATACATTCTTTCAGTAAAGCTCTACCTTGTTTGATAGGGAGGGTAATATAAAAGGGTAAAATACACACACACACACACACACACACACACACTTTTATATTACCCTCCCTATCAATCATATATATACATATATGTATATGTATATATGTAAATGTATATATATACATATATATGTATATATATATACCTATTATATATGTAAATATAATATTCAACCTGTTGTATAGTTTTGTTTGTTTTTTTAATGAGAGTTTTGGTGGTCTTTAAGTCATGTTTCTAAAGTCATTTTGGTAAATGTTGGAGCTAGTAAAGGACATTGTGCCCAGGGCTCTTTCTAATTCATTCTGATTGATTGAATATTTATTTATTTTAATATTCATTTACTGTCTCAGTGATTTAAGGTATAAGGGAAGATAATAATTTTAAGAACTATGAATCAGCCAGGTATGTTATTATAAATGTAGCTGATGTTTTGGTCTGTTTTCCATTTGTTTGCCACTAGCACATAAAAATACAGTTTAGGTTTTGTTTTATAGTAATCTTATCCTATGAACTTGCTACAGTCGCTGATTATTTCTAATAGTTGTTTTGTAGGGGCCACCGAGTTTTCATAAACATTATATTATGTGTAAATAGAAATAGTTTAACTTTCTCCATCTTTATGCATTTTCTTTTTCTTGCCTTTTTAAAATGGCTAGAACTTCCTGTATAATCTTGAATCATAGTTATAAGAGTAGGCATTCTGCTTGTTCTCAATCTTAGGAAGAAAATATTTGCTATTTCACTCTTAGGTATGATGGCGAATGTAGAATTTTTTTTTTAGAGTGGCCCTTTATTAGATGGACGAAATGCCCTTCTATTTCTGATTGCTGAGTGCTTATATCATGAATGTGTTGTTGAATTTTTGTTATTTAGACATCTGTTGAAATGATCATAGCTTTTCCCTTTATTCTGTTATGATTGTGAATTGTCTTGATTGTTCTTTAACCTTTGAGCTCCTTTACCCATTTCTCATTTCTCCCACCCTCTAGCAACCACCAATCTGTTCTTTGTATCCATGAGATTTTTTTACTCTTATTTTTTTTAGATTCCACTTATATAAGAGAGATTGTACAGTGTTTATTCTTCTCTGTCTGACATATTTCACTTAGCATAATGCCCTTGAGGTCTACCCATGTTGTTGCCAATGGCACGATTTCATTCATTTTTATGGCTGAATAATATCCCATTTTATATACATATATATATATATATATATATATATATATATATATATATATGTATATAAAATCATAATTTTTTCATCCATTCATTCTTCGATGGCCACTTAGCTTATTTCCATATCTTGGTTATTATAAATAGTGCTGTAATGAACACGGGGGTGTATATATCTAAAAATAAGTTTTACTTTTTTAGTACTTTTTTTTTAAATTTTCTAAATTTAAATAATTTTAAAAAGTGTCTGTGGTGGCCGGTTAGTTTGGTTGGAGGGTGGTGCTGATAACACCAAGCGGGTGGTGCTGGTTCCATGCAGGCATGGGCCACTGTGAGCTGTGACCCCCCCCCAAAAAAAAAAAAGTGTCACCCTATACTCAGTCGTACTGCTTAGAAGGGACCATTTTAACTCTATTAATTCCCTTATTATTTCCTATGGTCATTAATTCTATACTAACACATTAAATAACTATATGGCTAATGCTTGAGCTACAAATTTTAGATATTATTTATAGACCTATGCTATGAGAGAGGAGAACTTATCACACTTAAACTACCCCACCACCCAAGATTAAAGAGGTTCCCTGGTGGAACAAGATGGTATAGCTCTCGCAACTGGGTCTCTTAGCCCTACTTTATCACTTGCCCTGTTTGAATTCTTAATCCAGTCATTAATCCCTCTGATCTGCACTGTTCATAGCAATAAAATAAAGCTAACACTACACTAAGTTGTATTTCCCAGTACGTCAATTTTCTGAAACCCAAGGTTCTTGACATAGTGCTGAATCATGTATAATCTTCCCAAATCTGACTGCTCTCACTTCTATCTTTATCCACAAAATACTAAAGGGCTTACAAGTACCTTGATCTTCCTTTACTCTGGATTCCACTCTTGCAGTGCTCTGTTCTCTGATGATAAAGGCACCTCCTAGGTAGAAAACAAACCAGAGAGATTGTCTCTGTTCAGTACCTTCTTCCATTGCTTAACCCTTAGTTCTTTGATGGGCATGGCAGTGATTCTGTAGAATTCTCATGATGCCTAGCAGTGTTCCTCTTGGGGGTTTAACTAATGTCAGTGAAAGTACTTTTTCAACTGAAGTTTCCCAACATAGGCAAGCAATAATGGAGATATTGGTATTGTTTTTACTATTATTGTTTGGTCCTGAATTTCTCTGCATCTGTCTTAAAATTGTAAGCTCACACTATAGCATAGGTACCAATCCTCATACTTTCTTGAGGGGCAGGACATGGATTCAGATAGTACATTGAAGCCAATCCATGTCAACTTCAAATTTTCTACCCCAGGTTAAAATTATGTATTATATTTTTTCTGACTCCTTTGGAGACTCAATTGCTTAATGTGTCTCTATTTTCTCATATCATTATGAGGAAATACAGAGGATTTGATAACATCTTCAATAAGTCAGTTTGGGCTGTTGTATATCATTTGATCTTCCCTTAGAAATGAGTTGATTTCCTGGGGGAAAATACATGAGAATTTGTCTGGTTTTCTTTTAAATGATTCAAAGTTTTATTCTAAATAAATCTCTCTGGAGAAAACTCCAGCTTGAAATTTTACCAACAATGTCTGGATTAGCTGTTATTTTCCTGAAAAAAATATCCACTTACAAATAATAAATGGAATACCACAGAATTTTGAAGAATGACTGGGGAATTCCTGTTGTTATTGCTCAGTTCTTATAATACTCAAATCTCTGGTTTCCTGTCTGTCATATTCTCAGTGGCAGCGCCAGTCGCTGCTACTTACAAATGACCTAAGCTCTTGGCAAAGCCCGTGGGTGCCTGCATTGCATTTGAGCTACTGTCAGATTTCTTCTATCAAGGCTTATGCTGCCAAAGCCCCCACTAGCATTAGACCTTGACCAAAACCTCAGAGAAATGATGCAACCTCCCTCCCATACAAGACATCTTATCAGGAGTAACTACCTTGTTAAGTATTCTACCAAAGAAGACTGTTCTGCTTTCTTCCACAATTTCCATGGAGAAATATACACTTTTGGCTTATAATTATGACAATAATCATTATCAATACCATTTTCATTATTAGCATATTTGCCAGGCACCATTCGTTATATGAATATGCACATTATCTCTGGTTCTCACAGTAATTATTATGCCCATCTACAGATGAAGAAATGAGACTCCCAGAGGTAATGTAACTTGTTCAAGGTCACAAAATTAGTAACTGGAGAAACCAATCTTTGAGAGATCTATCTAGTCTCACATGCTGTTATTTTTCCATTAAGTCACACAGATTCTAAAAATATTTTTATTTCAGTTTGTTTAAGGAAACACTGGTACAGGACAGGGAACTTTTGGTGTCATTTGAGAATAAATTATATTTTAGAGAGATTTCAGAAAATATATCATTGTGGTTAGTCATTGTTTCTCGGCACACATGTGTATCCACGATGGTATTAGAAGCTGAGGATAGAATATTGAATCAGCTATGACTCTTGCCCGTAAGTGTCTCATACTTTAGTTGGGGTGGAGGTGGGGGTTTCACATGCTCTCACCAAACTATTTGTGTTAATCAGGATAGGCTAACTGCTATTACAAATTACTCCTCAAATCCTAATGACTTAATGAAATAAAAGCTTAAGACATAAGCACAGTGCAGTGTGGGTACTAGATGGATGCACTCTGGTCTCTAATCAGTCCTTCAAGGGCCCAGGCTTCTTCCATCTTGTAGCTCCACCCTTATGTAGATCCCCAGACTCATCTTTGTTCAACCACTGAATGAAGATTTTGTATGGGAAGTCTATGCGAGTTAGTATAGGCTTAGAAGTGGTCAATATTACTTCTGTTCACATTACATTGTTCAGAATAGTTATATGACCATATCTCATTGTCAGGTAGGCTGGAAAATGTAGTCTAGCTTTGTGGCCAGGAAGGAGAAAACCTAAATTTTGGAGAGCTCCAGTAATTTCTGTCGCATCCTTCTGTAGCCTATCACAGTGAGAATTAAAAGATGAATATTAGTTAACCAATACTAGAGGAAGTAAATGTTATTAGACAGAAGGAGCATTCATTCATTCATTTATTAAGCACACAATTTGAAGTGCTTACTATTTTCTAGGAATTTTTGTAGATACCAGGATTGTGTGACTAAACAAAACAAGATCACTGTTCCTATGGGATTTATATGATGGCAGAAGGGGATAATCAATAAACAAGAAAATATCCGTTGGAGAGACATGTTGTAAAAGAAATAAAGCAGAATGATGTGATAGAGTGTCTGAAGGGCTACTTTAGACGGATGGGTCAGGGAGTAACATGTGCAAAGATTAAGGTGCAGAGTAGATGAAAACACATAGCAGGTTCAAAGAAATAGATTGTGATTAGATTATGGTACATGGGACTTAGAGAAGGGTGATAGGAAATGTGACTGCATAGGTAGATTAGGACCAGATCTTAAAGGAGCTTATATGATAGGTGAAAGATTTGTTTGTTGGTTTGTATAATTTATTCTCTAGTCAATAAGAATCCATTGCTAGAGGGAGCCACACAATCATATTTTATAAAACATTGACATTTTTAAAACAATTATATTGAAAGAGTTAAGATGAGAAGGAGGAAGGCCAAGTTTGTAAATGAGAAGTGCTAAAATGTTAAACAGAGGAAGAAATAGTGTGGACTTACGAAGAGAGGGTGAATTTCAGATATATTTCTGGAATTTAATGAGCAGTGTGTGTAAACTAACAATCTGAGTGATGAAGGCTAAGATATCAACCACTTCTTAAATTCCTAGTTGGAGCAACTACTGCTCTTATGAACTAGATAGTCAATGTGTGGGGTTAGAGGGATGCTGGTGATGTGTGCAGCAGAGGAAATTAGAGTTGACAATTCATTTTTAACATTTCCTTATCAATTTTACATATAGGATGCAAATTCTTGAGAGCATTCATGCCCCATTTCTATTTAGGAATTGTGTATAGAACTTTTCATACTCTTTCCATTCTACTGTATCCTAGAGAAAGAGAAGGGACAGAAGTAATAGTACAATATTTACTGTTTTTGCTTTTTATACTTTGCACACAACCTCTCATTTTATTCTCATTATAAACTTTTTAAATTGGCAATGTGTCATTCTTTATTTTAGAAATGGAGAAACCAAGGCCCAGAGAAAACCATTCCCTACATCCCACAGTAAGGGACTGAATTTGGACTTAACACAGGTCAGGTGGAAGGAGGGAGTGCTGTGATTTGCAGCCCCACATGCAAAGAGATCAGGCAGTTTGTTCAAGAGTGAAGAAAATATCAGTTTAAGAATCCAAAACTAATTTCCAGGCTCCCTGTGTCTATTCTCTATCCCTTCTATGACATTTCAAATACTCAGTGGAAACAAACCGATATATTAATGGAACCTGAGCTCACAGGTATTTAGTTTTCATTCTTCATTGTCATCATGGGAAACCAAATGCTGCAATGGTTGTTTTTTAGTGCTTACTTAAAAGGCATTAAATAGAAGCACAATTTATCTGTTTATAAGTGTTTCAAGGTAATATTGCTATTTTTCAAACATCTCAAATTGAGAATTTTACCTAGAGAGAAAGAAATGTAGTAATCTTGCAGGAAAGGAAAGTTTGACCCAGTAATTAATTTTAGTAGCAAATAAATTTTCCCAATCAAATTTGGGCCAACCTTAAAAATAATGAAGGTATCTAGTTAAATAAATAAGGAATGCAGTGGTTTGGGCTACCAGAAAGAGCACTGTAGTGAGAATTCTGAATCTAGAACTATACAAATGGCTTTCCACTATTTTTTCCACTCATTTGTTTATTCATTCTCTCATTCATTCGATGCACATTTATTAACTCAGCACTGTGGCAAGCCCTGGAGTAATAAAAGGATGAAAGTCATACACAGCCTAAAAATTTTCACAATTTGATGTGGGTTGTAATACCATAGAACTAAAGTCATTACTCCGTTCATTCATTTCTTTCTTAGTTCAACAAATGTTTAATGAGCTCTGGCTAGGTTCAGGTACTGTTCTAGGCACTTGGAATGCAGTGGTAACCAAGAAAAACAATATTTTGCCTTCACTGAGCAAATGTTTTTAATGGGAATGATAGACAATGAATAAATAAATAATCAATAGATACATAACTTAAAGTCAGAGAGTGGCAAATGATATTAAGAAAAAGAGTGGGCTGCTATTTTAGATAAAGTGGTGCTATTTTAGATAAAGTATTTGCCAACTTGACTTGGTCTTGGGGTGGCCAGATATTTGGTGAAGAGAAGAGAGGATGAATGCCATAGAACAAATGCAATGAAATGTTAAGTTGGGGAAACTGGTTTCACGGTTACGGAAGTTCTGTAAATTGTGCTTGCAAATTTTCTGTATGTTTGAATTTTTTCAGAATAAGTTATTAAAAATTTCTTTTTAATTGTGGTTCATTTGAATACTCAAGTCTTTGGAGTCAGAGAGAACTAAAGTCAATTGTCAATTATAGATGTGTGACCCTAGACAAGTCACTTAATTTCTTAGCGTGTTCATTTTTTTTTTACCTGCCAATTAGAACATATTTCATGATTATTTTGTGATAATTCAATGTAATACTGGAGGTGCCAAAAAATGTATACAAGTGGAAACTTTGATCAATGTTGCTCAAGCAGTAGTTCGCTGTAATCAGAAGTATCTGGACGCTGATGGGAACCACTTTGATCACCTCTTGTAATTGCAGACATCAAACGTGACTTGTATTTACCCTTTGTTATTGGTATATGTTGAGTACTACAATTTTAATACAGTTTTCTTTTCTTAAAATGTGTATACATTTTTTGGCACTCTGTATATATAGATACCTGGCATATAGTCGATAGTCAATTAATAATGGTTGTCGTTAGCATGGAAAATAATATGTGCACATTACCAGAGGAATTTGCATTTTTTTCAGATAATATTGGCAGGTATCAACTAAAATATAAAGCAAACATTTCTAGAGTACAATTTCAGGCATTTGAATAGTGGCATAGGGAGAATATAGGGATGTGATTGTGACCAACCAGGATCTAGTAAATACTGCCTATGGTATAGGAACAGTGTTCAGAATCAGAGATTCATAGTCAAATAAAATACTCTTTTTTTTTTTTTCAAATAAAACACTCTTAATCCAAAAAAGGGAAAGAAAAAAAAAAAAAGTTCCAGTCTAGTGAATAAGAGATAAGAAACAAGTTAATTATTCTACAGTGTGAAATAAAATATGACAGATATAAACACAAGGTGTTATGGAAACAAAATCAATGTCTACCTAATTCATTTGTGGATAATGGTGACAATATAAATGAATATGAATTTACCAGAAAAACAGAGAAATTTGCAGGGAATTTTACAGTCCAAAATTATGTCTTGTTATTTCTCTTGAGAGTAAAATTTATTTTCCCCGTATGCAGGGAACATGAGCTATATTATCTTTCTAAAATTTTTCTACTTGTCTTATTATCTCCATTAAAATAACCCTGTAGATATAAGCAATTCTATTTTCACCTAAAATATCAATTACAATGGAGGTCATTGTTTAAGAAGTGCCTAAAAGATCTGTTTTCCTAAACTAAAATCCTAGTATATTTCTTTTTTTCCTGGACATTACTTAAAACTGTTGACTCATTATTCATTCAGTAAGTATGTCGACTGCCCAATATGTCTCAGGCACTGTTCCAGACAGTAGAAGTAGAACAATTAACAAGACTAACAAAATGCACTTTCAAGAAGCTAAGAACTTTGCAGGGGTTGGGAATGAGATTATGTAGGCAATAAAGTAAATAAACGGATAAGATTTCAGATAGTGATGAAAGCCAGGATTAAAATAAAACATGGTGGCATGATATGGAATATCTGAGTACCATATCCAAGGTAGCCCTGGAAGACCACTGTAATAAAGTGAGACCTGACTGACAAGTAGGGGAAGCGATGTGGACATCAGTGGGGTAAGTTATTTGAGCATAAGTGATAGCAAAGACAAAAGCCATAAAGAAGAAAGATTTAGGACTATCCAAGAAAAAGAGGAAGGGAGAATAGGGCCAATAAGGATGAAGTATAGCAAGGAATGGGGAAATACTCAAGGGTTGTTATTAAGTGATAATGATGCTTGGAATTAGGATGGTAGCACTGGAGATAGCAAACAGTAGATATATTAGGAATTAATTTTGGAGGTTCTCAATTCAAAGTGTATTATCCTAATTTTGACACATACCTGTTATGCACTGTGATTTCCACTTACGCCAAGTAATTTACCAATCCTCACAATGCCCTTATGCTTTTCACAACTCATTTATTTCTAGTCTATGGTTCCCTGCTTCCAGATCTTTCTCTGGGATACTTCTACTCTTTAATTAAGTCACAAATTATAGGATATCTTGATTGTGAAGTCATTTCCAAGCCACTTCTTTCACCCTAATCAGAATGAATCACATTTTTTTCTCTTTTGTCTTTTTTTATGACAATCTGAATATTGTATTACTTAAGTCTTACACTTTAATCTCTCCCCTGCTAGACTAAACTTCTTGAGGGAAAAAGCATCTGCTACATCTTTGCAACCTAGCACTTTGCATACAGTTGGACACAAGAATTGTACATTGAATTAAATTAGGTGTTCATAAGAAGGAATGACGTCGCTGAGGATCACCTGACTCTTCCACTTCATTTCTTCATGTACCACTCTATTCTTAATCCTTTATCTCTTGGCTTTTTCAAATACGGCTTTTCTAAATCTACTCTTTATAATATCATTAGTGATCTCGTAATACACATGTTGTAATAGTTTTCTGTTGATGATTTAACAAATTACTGCAAATTTAGTAGCTTAAAACAACACAAATGTATTATCTTACACTTCTGATGGTCCGAAGTTCGCAAGTCTCACTGAGCTAAAATCAAGGAGTTGGCAGGATTGGTTCCTTGTGCAGGCAGCCTCTAGGGGAGAATCTTTCCTTGCCTTTTCCAGCTTCTAGAAGCTGTCTGCATTCCTTGACTTGTGGCTCCACATAAATTCACCTCCCCTCTCTTTGTTTCCCTTGTTACATTGCCTTCTTCTCTGATTTTGACCCTCTTGTCTCTATGGTCTTAAGTCCAAGAATGTAAACTTTAAATCTGCCATTTCTTGGTTGGGTAATAAGTCGTTTAAAATATCTAGGCTTCAGATTCCTTGGATGTCAAGTAGGAACAATAATAACTGCTTTGCCAGGTAATTGTGAAAACTAAATTAAGGGGAAAAATACATATTTAGGTACAATATGAAATTTAAATTGAAAGAGACTTATTATATTCACAAGTACAAAAAGAGAGAGCTATGCCAAGTCTTGCAAGAGACCATGTGGGAGGAGAGACAAGGGAGCAGCTTAATTCAGCAGGAGGGGACCTGAGACAGAATGAGGACCCTTAGGCAAGTGCTTATCAGGGATCAGGATGAATGACACAAACAATAGGTGTGAGGGGATTTTATTGTTGAGTTTGAATGTCACTAGGTCACAGTCAGGGGAGGGCAAGTAGGGGTGCTCAGAGATTGTTTATGGGGATGTTGAGGCATCAAGAAAATATAAAGTTTCAAAAACTTACAATTTGCACCATCTGTTAGACCTGAGGGAGCCTCAGGAAAGTTAAGTATTAGGGCTTCATTTTGCCTGATCTTCTTGAGCAGCCCAGTTAATGTGACTGTACCCTGGGTTAGGGAGGGGGGGACAAGAACTGACCTTGTCTGGATTCTACATATAGATCCCTAAGGTAAAACCTTTGTCTGTCCTTGGTATTCTACCTGCCCAGGTAAAGTCCCAAAGAAGGGAAATGCAAGATACACACGTAAGACGGTCTGGTTTCCCACACCAAGGCTGGAATTTTTCTCACTAACTGGGCAATGTGTGGACTTACATTTTAATTCCCCTATGCCATATTCTCGTTCTAACATTAAAGCAGCAATATGTGCAACTTTGCTATCATAAGCCAAAATGAAATATTTTCCATAATAATTCATAGTCTGAATTTCCAGCATAATTTAATGGTTTTGCTTTGGATATATTAAGGGAATTTAGGAAAAAAAAAAAAAAAAAAACGCTCTCAAGATGGCCCCCTCCTTGTCAAAGCTGTTTCGTATGTCAGCAAAGAATGTTTTCTCTTTCTTCCCTTTTATTTTTTTTCTGTTAAAACATGAAACAAAAGTAAAAACAAAACTAAAACCAAAATAAAACAAACAGAAAAATTTCCCATAAGCTTTAACACAATAGTAAAATTAAAATGTTGCTGTTTTAGAAAGATCGACCATGTTGAACTATATTTCTTTTTGCCACTGTTTTGGTTATATTGTCAAGGTGGTAAAAGAGAAGACCCTGGCTCCCTATGAAGTTATCTAAATTATAATATCAGTGTAAGCAGCCTGAAAATATTTGGGAGAAAAATGTCCAAAAATACAATTTTGTGGATGTCTATAAAAAATTCAAATTTTCCCAAATATGAAACATCTTTTTTCAAGCAACTGTATCTATAGACCAGCATTTTTATAGACTAAGTTTCTGAAATGTCCTTGTTTTACAATGGAATTAAAAAGTGGGTCAGCATGAAGTAAAGCCAGTTGTATTGTTGTATCATTGTTCTCTCTCTCTGTCTCTCTCTCTCTGTCTCTCTCTCTCTCTCTCTCTCTCTCTCTCTCTCTCTCTCTTTTCCTTTCAGATCCCCACAGTAAAGGGGAAAATTAACAAAACCTGACTTTGAGATGTTCCTTAAACATCATGTTTTTAGGCTTAGAATAAACATTACACAGAAGTGCAAAAGTGTTTCCTCTTGATCATTCCCTTATCCTCAAAGGCAGCCTGGGAACTATCAGAAGTGTGAAAAGTTCATGCTTATGAAAAAACATTTGTGACAATTACTGAGGAATGATTTTTCCAGAGATTAAAACAAAATGGTTTTTCTTCCCCCATTCTCCTCCAAATGACAATCATATGTGACAGTTATCCATGTCAAAAAATATTTTTTCACCAGAAAGAAAACTGGTAAAGAAGGTCTATCAGTACCACTTTGTTCTCTATTTACAGTTATGAGAGAGAAATGATTTATGATTACTATAATTAATCTCTCCTTAGGAGAGCTATACTAATTACATAATTTTAAGCCTTTTTTTTTTCTTCCTTTTTACAAGCTCTTAGTTAATCTAATTGAAGTGTATTTAGCAATTTTGTACCCAGTTACTTTTCAGACCTCTGTGTGGGTCACAGATTGAATGGTCTAGGATCACTTAATGCCTCAATTTCTGTTCATCATATACGTAAAGCTCCTGCGCCTACATACTCACAATCGTGATATAAAACATTTCCCTCAATAGACAGGGTCTTCATAGATGTTTTGAGGGGATCTATAGGAAATGAGTTTTGGGCAAAATGTTCTGGAATCTGTTGTTACACTATAATGGTACTGAACCTTGGGGGTCAGCCTGGGATGCATTAGCTGAGTTAATATTACCAGTAACCTATCCCTTTCATTTTATTTTGTGTCACATTGATAGTTCTGGGTTTCTCTATTGTTTTTTGATTTTTTTTTTTTCTTTTTCTTCTTTACTACAAAAAGCTAATGGCCTTGGAGATAATAGGATATGGTTTGAATTTAGTATTTCCTTGAAATAAAATTTCTGTGTGTTTGCTTTCAAGAATACAAAATAGTACCACTTTCCTAAGATAGTTATATTTAGGCAGTATCAGAGCAATCATGTTTTGAAATTTAGAATTTTCCACATAATTGATAATATTAGAGTAGGAAATATAATTCCATTCCCCCCATACATCTCCAAAGATAAGAAATAAACCTTATTGAGAAAGTTAAATTCATGTTTTTAAGTCCCTTACCTAATAGTTAAATAATTTTATATTCTCAGAACACATTTGTCATTCTACTGAATCTTCCTAACTGTGAAGTGGGTACTGTTATTTTTCTTTTCTTTAAATGTGAGGAAACAGGAGCAGAGAAGTAAGCCTTGACAGGAGCCAATCAGATATTAAGTGGAAGAAGCATTGCAAATGACATTTTCTTTGTCTCTACAATTTTCAAGTTTGTCCCTTTAATCCTGCTAAGATCTACATGAAGTTGGCATTATTCCACATTTGCAGATTAGAAAATTAGGTATAAAGAGATTAAGTTAAATGCCAGCAAAGAGCAGAAGCAATGCATGTAACCTTTTTTCCAACAAGTGACCGTAACCTTCTTTAAAGTGTACCTGAAAGAAAATGTCTCATGTGTGTTTTAACTAACACATACATACATACATACATACATATATACATACATACATACATATGAAAAATTTCAAAGAACACTGTCTCATGCAGAGGCCCAGGATTGTATCTAATTTAATGAATGGTTAAAAGAAAATGAGGAGGGGGAGAAAAGCTTGGATTATCACAACTAAATTAATTGTTTAGTTTGCTCAAAGGAAAACAACAAAAAACAAGAGTTAGGTCTATCTCTAGGTCCAACTGTTGTGAAATCAAACAGTAACAGCCAAAGTGAGGTTGATTCCTCATGTTGTTTAAAATAAGTTACTATGTCACCTTGACTGAATCATTTGCGAATAGCAAAATCACATGCTTGTGAATATTCATTCATATGAATTCAATGTTGAGAACTATTATCCTTCCATAATATTCATCTAACAAATAATGAGAAAATCAGCAAGTATTTGTTTTTCTGGCTTTTACATTACCTTTGTCTCTTTTCATTTGCATTGGCTCATGACCTTGTAGATCCCACCAAATGAATGATTGAGATGTTAATACGGTGTTTATTTGAGATTGGGAAAATTGGTGGGATCTGGACCAGTGGGTATTTTATGTTTCTCTATCATCACATAGCAAGAGCTTTATATACACAGCAGTGATTTCTCACATTTCTCTTATACACAAAAGTTACTTCTAACATTTGTTTTATAAGAAACTCAACATAAAATAATTTATTTAGTGCAGATTTCATTGTGAATAGTGATTTTTGACATTCACGTTAGAAAGGGTAAACCGACATTTAGCATGTATATATATAAAGAAATTCAAAATAATAGTAAGGAAATGGGTTAATAACTGGAAAAGAATTCTAAAACTTGTGAAAAAATATTCCTATACATATGTGTTAACGGTTATTTAAAGCACAGAACTTGGAAAACTAATGATTCAATTCAATTTCACTTAAATTAAGTTCCCAAAATAGGTAATGCTTTATTATAGATATTAGTGGAGTGCTCTGTGGAAAGGGATAGAGAAGGAAGAACTCACATGAGAAAGACATGGTACTAAATCTCTAGTCATTTATAATCTACTGGGGCAACAATAACACTCTACAAAATAATGCAAACATATATATCACTTAACCTTTCAAAATTACTTTCTCATTTGTCATGTCATATTGTCCTCTCAATAGCCCCCAGTAAATAGGCAAGGAACTTGCTATCCCTCTGCCCCCAATTTACATTTGAAAAGGATGGGGCAATAATGAAAGAATTTAAATGGCTCGCTTAAGTCACTCAGTAGAACCACAGATGGAATAAGGACTTCCATTTACTCTCCTCATTCCAGAAGTTATAGAATGGTGTAGAGGAATTTAGCACATTTGGACTGTTCAGTCTCAGACCCTCCTTTCTGTCTGATAATAGAAATCTCTCGCATGTCCTTTATTGTCTCTCCCATAATGTAGGATCTTCAGAGAACCGTGAGTAGAACTGGGTCAGAGTAGTAATAACTTTCCCTGATTGGTAAAAAGAGAAAGCTTGATTATTAACCAAGTCAATACCATCAGGGTTATGAGTTTGCAGTGCATCTTACAATGGAAGAAGCTCCTCAGTTGAGAAGTCAGCTAAGGACATACATGACAAATGGTATAGTGGGTTGAATAGCATCACCAAAATTAATGTCCACTGGAATCTCAAAATGGGGCCTTATTTGGAAATAGGATTTTTACAGATGTAATTAATTAATATGAGGTCATTTTGGATGGGGATGAGTCTTAAATCAAATGACTGGTATCCTTATAAGAAGAGAAGACATACAGAGACACAGGATAAAGGTTATATGAAGGTAGAGACAGAGATAGAAGCGAACCAAGTATAAGACAAAAGAACGCATAGAATTGCTGGGAACCACCAGAAACTAGAAAGAGGCAAGAAGAAATTCTTCCCGAGAACTTTCAGAGGGAGCATGGTCCTCCTTGATTTCAGATGTCTAGTCTCCAGAACTGTGAGAGAATAAGTTTCTGTTGCTTTAAACAACTCCATTTTTGGCATGTTGTTATGGGATCCTAGGAAACTAATATTCTTGGAGACCCAGAAGGAGGAAATGCACCAACGTCTTCCCCCTGAAATTAAGAAAGTATACTTACCTCAGGGAAAATGTTGGGGGAAGGAGTAGGAGAAGGAGTGATTGGTGTGTGTGGGGAGGGGGGATGGGGGTCAAGGAGATACATTTTATTTATCAGGTGACTGTAATATTCCACGCAATGTTTCGTTCAGTTTACACATGTTTTCTCTATTGAGTCCCATCGCTATCCTGTGATATGACACCATTTTTTTTTTAAATTGAGGCTTAGATAATCTAGGTGTCTAGTTCAAAGTCGTAAAATAATAAATGACAAAAATCAAGAACCAAATCTGTGCTTTCTAATTCCTAAGTAGGTGTTCTGTTTTCTTAAGCCTGTAATTAAATAGTTCTCCAAGAATATAGTAAATATTTCTTCCCTTGAGATTTTTAAAACTAGTCAGGACACATTAATAGGGACTCTCAGGAGAAACAGTCCTCTCTGGGCAAAGAGATGAAATGAGATATCCTAATAGGTCTTTTCCAAGTCTAATTACTGTCTGTGTAAGGCACCAACCAATTTCAAGTTCATTATCATCTTATTCTAAAAGTTAACTGAAAAACAAGATTGATTGACATTTTGGAGATATTCAACATTTATATGCAGGAATTTAGGAGACTTCAAACACTCAAAAAAGCTTTTCTTAAGATAGCATATACTGTTTTTATTCTTACAGTGAAATACTCTGCACAAAAACATATGCTTTCTAAAATTCCATACCGCTGCTCTTCCCAAGCTGATGAGCTTGGTGTACACAGGACCATGCAGACAATTTCACCTGGAGGAGGAAAGAAATGTGCTTCTTACCTAAGTTCCTTGGTGTTCACATATAGATTCTGGCTCATTCTTTGCATTTCAAACATACTGATTCTGACCTCTGTTTACAATAGATAATAAGAATACTACAGATCATGATTATAGTTGAAATTACCTTTGTGTGCTTTGTTTCATCCAATGCACACTACAGCATGTAGTACTCAGGTTTCAAAAAAGCACCCGACAATGAACGTGACTTTACTCAAAAGCACAGGTGATAGGGGTTTGGGTTGAATTCATAGCTTTGCAATAATGCTGCTTCAGTCCTTAAAAAAAAAAAAAAAAAAAGATATCCCTCAGTTTTAATCAGGATAAGTTTAATGTTTACATTGGATGTATCTATGCTGAAAAAAATGAAAAAGAAAACAAACAAACAAAAACTTGGTAAAACTGTGAAGGCTGCAAATTGTATCTCTTATGTCTCATTGGTAGCCTAAACATGTAGAACTCCTACAAGAAGAAACACATTCCAAGATGAATAGAGATACTTTTAAGATTTATCTCCCTAAGGGAGAGATATATCTCTCACCTATTCATCCAGGATAATGATGTTTTGCAAAAAATATTTTTGTTCACTTAAATAACTTGCCTTAACCATTATCTTTTTAATTCTCAAATAATTCCTGAAGTAAATTTTCTGTGGGGGACTTTTTAAAGTCAGTAAGATCATTAATTGTAAAATTGACATTCTTCCCTGTCTCTTACCTTGATACATAAAATATGTAAAATTAATATGTAGGTATATTTCAAGTGTGCTTTGGACCCCAACTTCGGATCCCTACCCTCTAGAACATGAAGTCCTTACCTAGGAGTGAATGGGACACTTTCTGTGCTGACCCAACCGATCTTCTTCAGACAAAAGAAGATTAAGCCATTATCCCAGAACCATCCTTGTTTTCTCTCATTTATTTACCTTCTAACACCAAATCATTCAGTCCTATCTTTTCTGCAGCCTGGGTATAAGTCAAATATGCTAGCTCTGTCCATCTCCTCTGTCCTCTCCTACGATAGTGTCACTTAGTTGGCTAAAACCCTTCAAAGCTTCCAAGTGATCTCGTGATAAAGTCCATACTCGCTAAGGTGGTGTACAGGTCCCTTCATGATCTGGCCACAGTCCCGCCTCCCTCTTTTCCATTCTCCCTTGCCTGTCTCCTCCTCCTTCTCCCTCCCACATATATAATCCATCACTTGTTGCTCTAGCTATAGTATACTATTTTCAGTTCGAAGAAGATTAAACTCACAGATCCCTAGACTTTCATATATATTGATTTCTTTGCCTGAAATACTGGTCCAATGGTAAAAATTTCCACATGTTCTTCATGTTTCAGCAGAGGCTGTTTTCTCTATGCAACATTCTCTGAGAACTGACTTCCACCCTGATGTCACAACGCCACACAATAAATCATTAGCTGGGGGTCCTCTATTCTATCCCACACTATCTTAGTTTCTACAGTGGTTGGTCCTTATCACACTTGTTGATTAGACTGCAATAATCTAAATTCTAGAGACATGTCTTGCTCTTTTATTTGTTGTAGCATCTAGAAGGTACTCAATAAATATTTTATGGATGAATGAATGAATGAATGAGTGAGTAGCATTTCTCAGGCACAAAATGTTTGATTTTAGAAAGTTAAAATAGATGGCATACACTTCAATATAAATATTATTCAGTACTTTAGACAGAACAATGCCCCCATAGCCTTATGTTCTTTTAACTAGGTCTTCCTAGCTATTTTTTATTGGTCTCTCCTCTACAAGTCCATCCAACTACCCTAATACCACTCTAACAGTCTCTGTACAATTGTGAAACAAAATCCTCTGAAGCTGGTGCACTGTGTTTGAATAGATGAGCCTGTTGTTACATGGATGTGACTAGAAGCTTTGAGAGGAGCCATTTACTCAGCCTGAGTCAAGATACTGCCAAAATTTGACAGATATTGTCAAAGGAGTACCTGGCACTTAAAAAGGTCAGAGAAGTTAGGCATGACTGAATTGTTCGTAGATGGCTGAGGCTGCCAGTGCTATTTGAAATAATCCATCCATAAGATTCTGGAGCTGAGTTTGCCTGCATTAGCCCCAGGCAGTTCTATGTTCATAATGACGCCTGTATCATTTCCTGACTCTTCTTGCCTCACACATTTCTCTGTGCAGTCCCCCATATATTTATGTGGTGCCCCATCTAGACCTTTTTGGGAATCTCATGGGACAAGTCTAGCTTATATAAACCTCAACTTCTCAATTTGAGAAAAGGTCATGAAGAAAGAAGTCTGCCAGCGTTTAAAATCTTGTTTCTACATAGTTTCTCTAGGCTGAGGAGGGAAAAATGGAACAAAAAAGAACCTATGACTTGATTTGGCTCTGAACTTAAACATGATTGAAAAAACTCTTTGCATTATTTCATTAATTTATTCGATGGTATGTACTAAGGTGCCTACTCCAGACTCTGGGCTAGATACTAAGATTACTGAAAAGTGTGAGACCAGTCCCTTTCCTTGAGATCTAACCATCTGGATGGGGATGGGGTAGGCAGGCAAGTGACAAAAAAACTGTTAAGCAGCATAATAAGTGATTACAATTATTGAGACTGGATTATTCATTTAATCAATAGCATTGCCTCAGCATCTTCTATGAGTTCGGCTTTCTGTTGGATAGTATCACATAAAGATTATAAATAAAACATTTGTGCTCTCAAGAGACTTTCAACTCTCAGTGAAGAAAAAAAGAAAAGATAAACAATGATATTAAAATGAAAAATGTATACTATCAAGGAAGGGATTCTAGCACGGCTATTACTTACCCATCTTATCTCTGGGATAATAATTCCCCTATACACATTAATATAATTTGATGACTCTCCTCATTGGCAGGCCATATTTTGCGCATACCATCTACATAAGGCCAAGCTGGAGAAGGAAAAGATAAAAATATGGACTGGATTTGAGGAGTATCGGATTATACTCTCTACTTGTTCCCTAAACAGTAGTGTGGCTTTGCAGAACAACTTCAATGGACAACACTTTGATGTCTTTGGGACTGGCATTTAGAGATAAAGTGCCATCCCTGAAGGAAACTAATGAGAGTTAACCAAGACCTCTGCCTTGCCAGAACTCGGTTATGGGTACAACATTGCCTGACTCAGTGGGTCTAAAACCCAATTGTGTATTGGTATCAACAGAGAATTCTTTAAAAACACAGGTGCTGAGTATACCCCAGGAATACTGATTCAGTTTCTGTGATGAGACCAGGAATCTGTATTGAATACATTTCCCAGGTAATTCTGATGCATTACTTGCTTGGAATTACCAGCCTGCAGTTTTAACACCAAGCTCTGGTATGGCATTAAACACCCTTCACAATTTGTCCCCTCTTTATCTCCCTAGAGAGTTTTCTTTGTTTGTTTATTTATTTGTTGTTGTTTTTTTGCTATGGCCATGCCACCATCCCATCTCAGTACACATGAACAGCCTGTACTTCATGCTTATTTTTGCTTTCCACTGCTTTCATACATGCTGTTTACTCTATCCTTCGTTTGGACACATCAAACCATGGCTTCTCTTCTTGAGGCATAACCCAGTTTCTCTTGGCTGAGAAGTCATTCTTGATTTTTTGAGCCAGGCTTAGCTGCTTCCTTCTCTATACTCCCAGATAGCACACTTTATTTAAACCTAGATGGTGGAACACATATGTCTCCAAACTAGATGACACGCACCATGGCTATTTTCATTTATCTCTGTATCAAAATGTCTAATAATTATTCTGGAAATATAGTATATATTCAATAAGTGACTATTGGGTGCATGGATACAACTTTGGAGAACTTAAGCAGTTATCAAAAATAGGGCATAACAATCAAATTAGGAATTTAGTCACAGGACTGCTTTAGTACCAATCTTGGGGAAACTGGGGAGTTGGATCATTTATTCAGACAGGATACAGCCATTGATGAATTGAGTATTTTATTAAAATATGGATCAAAGATTTGATAAAAATTTATATCTGATGTTGAGCTACCCCAACCTAACTAATGCTTTGCAAACACAACCTAATCTATGTAGAATTGTTCCAGATCCTGGGGTAGTCTAGATACATAAGTAGTAGTCAAATGGTCTCAGAAAGTGAGGGGGAAAAAAAAAGAACAGGAAGATATTCAGATCATTAAATGGAAAATGTATCATCTATATTTGTTAAGTTTGCTTAAGTTCTTATCAAATATTTTTACTCACCTTTGTCAGCTAGGTTTGGGGTACAACTTTCTCCTCTACAAAGTATCTGCTAACACTGGGATGAATACAAAATTGGTCACAGACTTTTGATAGGAGAATCTTATGTCTAGGTAATTGTGAACTCCATGGTTTCCCTGGAATGATATATTGCAAATAATAGATATTAGCTTTATCTGGGTATGAAGTCTTATGTATTTATTTATTTATTTTTCATGCAACAAGTTTAAAAGGAAGTGTTGTATTCGCATTGTATAGAATGGACTAATTAATACCCAGGGCCAATAGTAGCAGGCCAAATCTTCAGTAGAACAATCCCCAGAATCATAGGATCACTTTTTTTTTTTTTTTTTTGATACTATATACTTGAATACCATGCTCACTCTAGGTGTGTGCAATAATATGGGCATATGAAAGAGAGAAGGGCTGCCTGGAAGACAGGAGTTCTAGGCATGCATTCTAAAACTAACACCAGGTCTTTATACAAATTAAGCTATCTGATTAAATGTTGATGAACTTCTGTATCAATAACTTTGGTTCTGCTTTATCTTATCATCAGTATAGGTATCCATTTGTTCCAGAATAAATGAATTGTCCACTTAGAATTCTTTCTCTTTTCAGCTAATATAATTTATTATATCCATAAGACAATGTGGACAGACATATTTCATTTCATAGCTAACTCTGACCAATTTATGATCCAAACTCTGTGTTGAAAAGTTGAGGAGTAGACTTAGAGGGCAATTCACAATTGATTAGCAATGTCTGTTTTGTTCACAAGAAGTGAGGGATGGTGGCTCATGTTGTAGATACTTGCAATTCCTGACACGAACCAACCCACAACATACTCTTCTTATGTATGTTTACTCTATGGCATAAGCCCTTGTTCTTACTGGGCATCGCCAAATTCAGTTTGGGAACTAAAACAAAGATTAGAAAAAGTTCAATTAGCCTTTTACTAGCTGTTTTTGTTTGTTTGTTTGTTTGTTTGTTGAGAGTTAGAGGAGCAAATTAAAGTGAAAGTACAGCTTTCTTACAAGAGGGAGTACCTGAAACTGGGATGCCCCTTTACTAGCTGTTCTTGAACTCAAAAGAATACAAAAAAAAAGTCATTCATTTAATTACGCATTTGATGCGGGCCTTAGCAAAAAATGGAATTTTATGAAATGTTAAAAATCACCTATTGTATGAAGAAAGGTTTCACATTTTTAAAGGCATTATAAAGATAATGGGAACTTGAGGTAGTTCAAAAAGAAATGAATGAGGCAACACACACACACACACACACACACACACACAGTCAGACAAT
Source organism: Rhinolophus sinicus (assembly GCF_036562045.2). NCBI lineage: Eukaryota > Metazoa > Chordata > Mammalia > Chiroptera > Rhinolophidae > Rhinolophus > Rhinolophus sinicus. Next base: position 113,970,722 of record NC_133756.1, read on the forward strand.
TAATTTCCAAACTCATCCTAGAAAAAGTGCTACACACCTCATTGCTGACTATCACTATCGTCAGCTTGCAAGTAGTCCCCTTGGGAAGCTATACACTGACGTCAGTGCCTAGCACACCCTTCAAAGTAATTTGGAACTCTTTTACTGGAATGGCCATCAGAACTGTTGTCAGATTACCCTTGATGTCCTGAATGTTATCAAAATGTCTTCCTTTTAATATTTCCTTTATCTTTGAGTAAAGAAAGAAGTCATTGGGGGCCAGATGAGGTGAGTAGGGAGGATGTTCCAATACAGTTATTTGTTTACTGGCTAAAAACCCTCACAGACAGTGCCATGTGAGCTGGTGCACTGTCGTGATGCAAGAGTCATGAATTGCTGGCAAAAATTCAGGTCGTCTAACTTTTTCATGCAGCCTTTTCAACACTTCCAAATAATAAACTTTGTTAACTGTTTGTCAAGTTGGTACAAATGCATAATGAATAATCCCTCTGATAGAAATAAAGGTTGGCAACAGTTTGCAAACTTAAGTGTGTGTGTGTGTGTGTGTGTGTGTGTGTGTGTGTATAGAGAGAGAGTGAGAGAACTGAATCATACTAGTGAGAACATCAAGAACTGAATAATACTAGTGAGAGAGAGAGACAAAAATTGTATATGCATTTTAAGAAAGGAAAAAACTATTAAAATTGTAATAACATATACCGATAACAAAAGATGAATACAACTCATGTTTGACTTCTGCAGTTACAAGTGGTTACCATCAGTGTAATTTTATTATATATATATATATATATATATATATATATATATATATATATATATATATATCACCCTCTGTATATGTATATAAGTATAAAATGGAAGTTTTGTGATTTGAAGTTTTGTGATTTGAAGTTTTGTGATACTAAAAGGAATTAAATAAGCACAGAATCTGTATGAAATCAGATGGCAGTGTTTGTGAGCATAGTTGAAAAAATTCATTATTGTGTTGTTTGCTAGTAATTTTAAAATACCATTATTAGTAAATAATAGTGATTTTTATTCTTGCAAACAAATATGAAGCATAATTAGAATTAGGTAGGTAGTGAATTAATTGCTTCTGAAATAGAAACACCACCAATAAGCATGCATTGGTAAGGTTATTTAAAATGATCTCAATGTATCCATGTGCTTATTCAATCATTCATTCCTTTTGTAATATACATAGGCATGCTAGATTTCAACATTTGATAGAAAATACTCAGATGTGTGTTATTCCTTTTTATTTTAGCAGTAGCCCTGCAAATAGATATTAACAGCATATTAATTTTGCAGATGAGAGAAATAAGTAGATTCTGAGATGTTCTAAGTTTACTCAGCAAATTTATGAGGTGAGACATTATCCAGACCTTTGGATTTTGGAGTCCAGACATCTATTCCACATTGTTTTTCAGAACATTTTATATATAAACATATCTCAGACAGTACATTTCATTAGCATAAAACCCTACAAAATGTATCATAAATCCTCATTGGAAGACAAATCTTTAAGATATAATTAAATTGTACTATTTGTTTTCAATGATTGGAAAAAATAATTGAAGCAAAGTAAAGCTTTTATTAAATGTCTCTTGTTAATGTATAAAAGTTAAAGCTAGTGGAATGCACAATTTGATTCAAACACTATTTTTTTAATTAAAGTTTATTGGGGTGACTATTGTTAGTAAAGTTACATAGATTTCAGGTGTACAATTCTGTAATACATCATCTATAAATCACATTGTGTATTCACCACCCCAAGTCAGGTCTCCTTCCATCACCATATATTTGATCCTCTTTACCCTCATCTACCACCACCTACCTCCTTACCCTCTGGTAACCACTAAACTATTGTCTGTGTCTATGAGTTTCAAACACTATTTTTAATAATTTTATCTTATAAATAATGTATTTCTAAAACAATTTCCTATCAAGACTCTCTGACTCCTTGCCTCCCACATTGTGTTCCCTAGATGTAGGGCCAGCTACCCACTTCATGTTTTGCACTATTCCTGTAGCTTAAAACAGTTTTGTTCTTAGTAAAATAATTAAAACAGCCCTAGCAGAATAATCCTGGTAATGTAGCATCAGTCATGTTTTTTAAAGGGGGATTGTCTGTCAGTGGTAGAACCTAATGAGCTTAGAAACTATGCATCCTGGGATGTTAAGTTTATCTCATCAACTCTCTTTTCCTCCAATATAATTCATATGTAAAATTAAAAAGACATCAAGAACTGAATAATACTAGTTGACTTCCATAGGTCTCTGCACCATGATTTTCAAATAGAATTAACATCAAGTTTTATCATCCTGTGGTTACTTCCTAGAAAATCGACTTAGTACTCCCCACTGACTCCACATTGGGATCTATAAAAATTGTAATAGAATTCCAAAGCAGAATGCTCTAGAACTTCTGCATAGAATCTGTGCTCTACTGTGTCCTGTACGCCTGAGGTGTATTCTGCCTAGGACTCTGCCAACAGGTTCTTGTGTGTCCATAAACCTTATGTGGGCCTGAAATAAAAGAAAAGAGCTGAAAAGCTACTTTCCTCCTTTAAAGGAAAGCCCAGGTCATGGGAGCATAATGAGCGAGGGGGTAAGGGCGTGAGTTACCTACAATGAGGTTAGACAAGTTGACAGGAGCAAGGTCATACAGGTAGTCATGGAAGGGAGTCCAGATTTCTTTCTTATTTCTGAGACCAGTGGGAACCATGGTAGTTTTGTTTTTGTTTTTTGTTTTGTTTTGTTTGTTTTTTTTATGTTGAATATGCACATGTATTATTTTTTTTGTACTTTATTTTTTGACATTTAATATTATATTGTATTAATTTCAGATGTACAGTATAGTGGTTAGACATTTATGTAATTTAAGACGTGATTCCCGTGACTAGTCTAGTACCCACCTGGCATTATACATACTTATTACATTTTGACTATATGTTCCATGTTGTACTTTACATCCCCATGACTATTTTGTAACTGCCAGTTTATATTTCTTAATCCCGTCACCATTTTTACCCTGCCCCCAACACCCATCCTAACTGGCAACCATCAAAATGTTCTCTGCATCTATGCATTTATTTCTGTTTTGTTTGTTTGTTTTGTTCTTTAGATTCCACATACAAGTGAAATCACATCGCATCTGTCTTTCTCTGTCTGATATATTCCTCTCAGCACAATACCTTCCCGGTCCATCCATGCCATCACAGATGGCAAGAACCCTCTCTCATCCACAGCTAAGCAATCAATATTCCATTGTATATATGTGCCACCTACTCTTTATCCATTCATCCATCAATGGACACCCAGGCTTCCTCCACATCTTGGCCATTATCAACAATGCTGCAATGAACATATGCATGCATTTGTCCCCTCGAGGACAAATCCTCAAGGATTTTGGGTTCTTCAGATAAATACAAGTGGGATTACTGGGTCCTTCTTCATGTCTTGTCATAGCCTTTGTTTTAAAGTCTGTTTTGTCTGGTACAAGTATTACTACCTCAGAATTTTTTGTTTCCATTTTGATGAAATATCTTTTTCCCATCCTTTCACTTTCAGTCCATGTGCCTTTCGATCTAGAGTGAGTCTCTTGTAAGCAACGTATGAAAGTGTCTTGTTTTCTTTTGCATTCTATTTAGATTGGAACATTTAATTTGTTTACATTTAAAATAGTTATTAATAGATATGCAGTTATTGCCATTTTATTATTTATTTATTTATTTATTTATTTATTTATTTATTTATTTATTTATTTATTTTTAAGAAGTTCTTTGAGATTGTTTGTAACACTGGTTTGGTGGTGATGAACTCCTTTATATTTTTCTTGTCTGGGAAGCTCATTATATATCCTTAATTCTAAAAGGTAACTTTGCTGGGTAGAGTAACCTTGGGTGTAGGTCCTTATTTTTCATCACTTTGACTATTTCATGTCAATCCCTTCTGGCCTGCAAAGTTTCTGTTGTGAAATTAGCAGACAGTTTTATAGGAGCTCCCTTGTAGGTAACTATGTACTTTTCTTTTGCTGCTTTCAAGATTCTCTCTTCAAATTTTGGCATTTTAATTATAATATGTCTTGGTGTGAGGCTCTTTTAGTTAATCTCATTTGGGACTCTCTGCACTTCCTGAACTTGTATATCGATTTCCTTCACCAGGTTAGGGAAGTTTTTAGTCATTATTTATTCAAATAGGTTTCCAATCCCTTTTTCTCTCTCTTCTCTTCTGGTACCCCTATGATGCAAATGTTGGAACGCTTGATGTCCCAAAGGACCCTTGAATTCTCCTTTTTTTTGGATTCTTTTTTTCCTTTTTGCTGTTCTGATTGGGTGCCATCTGTTACTTTATCTTCTAAATTGTTGACTTGATCTTCTGCTTCATCTAATCTGTGTGATTCCTTCTAATATATTCTTTATTTTAGTTACCGTATTATTTATTTTTGACTGATTATTATGTTTTCTATTTCCATTTTTATGTTTTGTGTGTCTTCATTGAAGTTGTCGCTGAGATCATTAGCATCCTTGTAACCAATATTTGGGACTCTGTGTCTGGTAGATTGCTTTTCTACATTTTGTTTAGTTCTTTTTCTGGAGCTTTGGTCAGTTCATTAATTTGGAATATATTTCTTTGTCTCCCCATTTTGGCTGCATCCCTGTATTTGTTTCTATGCAGGGTCACTATACTCCCCAGCCTTAGTAGAGTGGCCTTATTTAGTAGGTGTCCCATGGGACCCAGTGGCACATTCTCCCTGGTCAGTAGAGCCAGGTGCTCCAGGTGTGTCCTTTCCCGGTGTGTGAGTTCTATCTGCCCTTTTGTTGTAGTTGAGCCTTGATTACTATTTGCATGTTAATGGGAGGGATTGACCCTCATGCTGACTGGTTGTGAGGACTGGCTCTTACTACAATGGAGGAGCTGTGGTGTAAGGTCTCACCTGACAGAGTAGGGTTTGCTTTATGGGGGCCCTGGTGCCTGCTCAGTCTGCCCTTCGAGTGTGTCATTCTTGGAAGTGGCCGGGTGATTCTCCAGCTTAGTACAAAGCTGGTTACGGGGCATTCCAGCTCCAGAGACTCCTGGGAGGCATCTCACTACAGGCCAAGTTTAACTGCAGCTTGTGCACTGCCTGGGCCTTCTGGTATGAGCCACAAAGCAGTCTGCAGATGGCTGCCACCTGCACTCTGGGTTTGGAGGTTCCTCAAGAGGACAATCTGCAAACCAAGAATGGTTATCACTAGGGTCAGGCTTAGGGCTGCTCAGCCAGGAGTATGGGACACACTGAAGCCAGATGCTGCTTGTTTGAGTTTCGCAAACGTTTGAGAGATTTTATGAAAGTCCAAGGCATGAGCTAAGACAGATTGTTTGTATGGAGAAGCCTTGGGTGTGCCCAAAAGTTGGGTGTGCCCAAAAGTTGCGTGGGGCAGGGTCTCAAGGAATCACTAAGGTGGGGCAAACAAAAGGTGATAGCCAGTTTGATTGAGACTCAGACATAGTGGCTGCCTGAGTCTGCACACAGGTAGGGGGAGGGCTCAACCAAGAAACAATGGCTCTGCCAGCAACTCCATCTGAGGGAACGCTGCCCCTGCAGCTTTTATTCTGTGGCCAGACAGCTCAGTTCCTCTCTTTATGTCCCTGGTGCCTTTCGATCTGCTGCCCCGGTGCTGGAGTTCATCAGCAAGTAGATCCTTGCACAGCCCCTTTAAGAGAAGTACCTGAGACTGCAGCTGCCCTCTGGTTCACTCAGCCACAATCTCTGCTGGTTTTCACAATCAGAAGTCATGGAGTCTTCTCTTCCTGGCACTTGAACCCTAGACTGGGGAGCCGGGTGTGGTTCTGGGACCCCTCACTCCTCTGGGGATGACCTCACAGCTGAGCTACCCCTCCCACTTTTTAATGGTCACATACAAGTGTAAGAAAAACCCATTGTATGTCTCTGCCCCTCCTAGCAGTCTCAATTGGCTTCTTCTGTATGTTCGTAGATGTAGGGCTTTGGTTCAGCTAGACTTCAGCTAATTCTCAATGATGATTGTTATGTAGTTTAGTTGTAATTGATGTGGTCCTGAGAGGAGGTGAATACAGTGTTTACCTATTCCACCATCTTGACTGGAAATCCTGGCATGGTAGGTTTAAGGGAGAGACACAATTTTTTGAAATTCTTTCTCTGCCTTTTTTGGTAATGTGATTTGGGTCAATTCATGCAGATGCTTCAAGCCTCAGTTTCTACATCATGAAAGAGACATGTTGACACCCTAGCAACTTAACCAACAGGATAATAGTAAGACTCACACCAACGAATATACACAGAAAGCATTTGCAGCTTGTAAAATCATACAAGCAAATATCATAATTGGCAGTACTTACTAGAAGTCATCTCCTGGAAAAAATTGTTATAAACCTGAAAGTAGAGATGAAGAATGGACTCCTTGATTTTTTTTTTTTTTCTTCTCATTTCATTTTCTTTTTTACTACATGAAGTTGAGAGGAATAGAGTCCTTCCATTTCCCACACTCCTTAACCATGTTGGAGGCGGAGTGCAGGGCAAACCCACTCAAAGAATACAAGGGATTAGGGCTAATACTGAACCCTGCACCTGGGGGGCTTTGTTACCTGTCCAAATGACCATTTTTCTGAAGCTACTGAAAGAATAGGTGTTCCTGTTTTTGCTGCCACCATTTGGAGATAAGACAACAGAGAGATTTATTCATTAACACCTGTGGTTTTCTTTCCAATGATTTATTAATTCATTAACAGGTTTGTTCATTCTACAAACTTTACTGAGCATCTAGTTGATATCTTAGACCTTCTGATTTCTCATTTACAAAAGGAGGACTCAAAATGAAAGATAATATTTATAAGCACATTTAAGCATATTCCAGGAATTGTACTAATAATTCACATGTATTATCCTGTTTAATTTTTCCAATGTCCTTTGATATAGGTAGGTATTATAATTAGGTATGTTTTACACATGAGAGATTTTAAGATCATGGACCAGCCCAGGTCACACAACTAAAAAGCATATGAGCTAGACTTGAACTCAGCACTTTTTGAATTGAAAACCAAAGCTCTGAACACCACAATGCCACCAACCATAGTTCAAGTTAAGATGAAAGATGAGAACATGTTGTCAAATATTCTAGCAGTGTGGCATATGGTATCCAACCTCCCCAGATTATCAGATGGTATCTTTTTCTTCTTGAATCTTCCTCATTCCTATAGTCAGCTTAGCTGTCTAACTAAGTTTTCCATAGTGCAAGAACATTCAGAAAGCAAGATATAAACAGATAACTCCCAATTCCATGATATCACATTAGTTTAGCTGGAATTCACAACAGGCATATAATGTAGTGGCGGCAAGAAGGCTCTCGGGCCAGATTGCTGCTGTTCAGTCCTTGTTCTATATTTTACTGGCTGTGTGATATCTCTTATTTAAATTCACTGTGCCCAGAAATAATAATAAGAATATCTCTTATGCAGTTATTATGAAAATTCAACATTCTTAGTATAATGATTAACACATAACTATTTCTCAATAAATATTAACGATTAACATAGCTATTACTTACCTGATACAATTGCTGTTCTAACAGTTCTAGTCTTGGGTTTGAAAGCAATCAGTGATTTCTTCTCAATAGTATCTTTCCCATGGTTAATCCTCAATACCTAAAACTTGAAATCTCACCTGTTGAATTACTATCCTTCTATAGCTTGAATTGATGTGCTCCCTAGCATATGATAATAAGTGGTCATTCAATAAACCCTGACTCTACATACAGAGTGTATGGCAGGTGCTAGGAATATAAAAGAAGGTGGATCTCTGCTTTGAAGAGGTACAGGTTTAATGAATACTGGGTGACCATTTAGTTATTTGTCAAGCCTTCTATGAAGAGGGTTGTAGCATTGAGTGGCAGTCACCATCATTGACCTTCAGATTCTATTTTGGAGAATCCCCTTTCCATCTTCCTCCATCTCAGGCTATCTGACAGGTTGGGTCAGGTATACAATAAATGAAAACTTTCATTGTTTCTGTGGAGAGGCAGCTTGGTAATGTGTGAAGAGTCGAGGTTTTCTTGTTTGAGATCTGAGCTCTACTATTTAGAAACTGTGACTTTGAACCTTTACTTTTAATAAAGGGGAGACTTTATAAAATGTGAAAACTATCTAACATATCTAACAGAGATGTTGTGAACATAAGTCATGACTTATGTAAAGTACATAGCACAGTTCCTGGCACAACATAGCAGCTCAGCCAGTGCCAGCTGGGGGTGGCAGCAGCAAGCAGTAACAATAGTGTCCCTAGGAGGAGTGGCTGTGGTTATAGGAGCAGATGTGGCAGCAACTTTCTTCTTCCCTTTGTTTGTTCAGATGCTGCCTTTATAATGGTAATGGGTTATTTTAAAATTCAAAGTCCATTCGAGAGATAAAGAAAAATGATAGTGGGTTTCCCTGTAATTAATGGCACTTTTTAGCATTTCAGTCTGATTATAAGTAGAATGTAAGATGTTTTCTGTGGTGAATAACATGTCTTTCTAGTTTTCTAGATTTATGAATTTAGGCCATATGAAATTAATTATTATGGGTATATTACATGGATGTGAAACATCTGGAATAATAGGATTTTATTGTTAATAGACCTCTCAGGAGCTTATGACAAACATCCTTATAATAGCAACATATGCTGCTAGTTTAATGAGAACCATCACTGACAATTAATGGTTCTTGTGCTTTCAGTAAATTACACATTTTCAAATTTTATATTCTTTATTTTCATCTTTATGGTTTCAGTTTGTGACTTGTGTGAAATTAAAGCCAGAGCTCCTTACTGAGGAAGAAAATGTTTATTGAATGTGTACTATGTGCAAGCATTATGTTATATATTTTATATATGTGAATATACATGCACATGCTATTGTTTTTGAACCTCAAAGCAATTAGGCATCCCTTTATTTATGAAAAAGAAAACTGAGTCATGGTGAGAAAAATAAGTTACCAATATGAGTGTCTAAGCTAGAATTAAAGGCTGTGTTTTTCTGTTCTTTGTTCATTAGAAGAGAAGGAGCATTGCACAAAGATTCATTTTTTCTATAAATTAAAGTCCCGCTTTCAATGGGCTCTTCAATGTAACACAGTAACCTTCCAGTGATTCCTGAGTCATATTGGGCTTAAGCTGATGTGCACAAAGGATTGATAAAAAAAATCTGTGAATTTAAAGTTTTAACATATATTGGAATATACATGTACATAATGCAAGGTCAAGAGCCATGGATATATCCAGGAGAAGACTATACTGTTCTTTCTTGTTCTCTTGGTGGAGAAAAAAGGACATTTTATTGAGCGCCAGCTATTCATATGCCGTACATTGGCACTGGGTAACCTAACGCTCTGAAGAGGAAGGTTCTGCCTGGATCCCAAAGCCCCTCGTGCTCTTCCCCTCATTTGTCCATTTCAGATATTATATTTGTCTCAAATATGTTGCTGATTAAAAATAAACACTATTGATCTATTTTAGGAAAACGACATGAATATTTTTAGGGACAACAGAAAGAGAATGTGATATAGCAGTCGAACCAGAAAATATGATTGAGGAAAGAAAAATAAATGGTAAATATGCCATTATATCTAGATGACAGAATTAGTCCCTTTCATGTTTTATTAATCTGTATTTAGTGATAATTGCCTTTCTATAGATATAGCAGCAAACATTTTTATTACAATAGCCTATGTTATTGTCTCCAGGACTTGCATATCATTTGAAATTATCCTGATTAACTATTTGAATCTTGATTATTACTTCCTTCCCTCACACAAATGTTAGTTCCATGAGAGTGAGTACCTTTTCTGCCTTGTTTTCTGCTGTATACCCAAAGAGGAGAGGAGTGCAGGCACATACTTGGAGCTCAATAAATATTTATTGAATGAATGAATGAATGAATGAATGAATGAGTGGCTGCCTTTATTTCCACACAAGGTTAAATTCAAACTTGTATCATATATTCATTCACTATACTATCATTTGAGAAGTATATGCTGTGTGCCAGTGTAGGTATATCTACAGAATACATGCACATACGTATACACAAATGAGAGACAAAATTGTATAACAGACAAGTTTGTAAACTCAAAATAGTATCTGGACCCTTTGTTACATGAGCTCCAAAAGTTTCACAGCCTTCTGAGCCTGCTTTATCTCGTCAGACAAAATGCTGATAATGTAGCCAACTCTATCCTACCCCAATAGTCAAATGCATCTACTGTTCCTACCCTGACTCATCTCTGTGCCTCTAAGAAACTGGCCTGGTAGAAGAACAGGTGATTCTCTCCTATTAAAACATCACATCTAAATATAATTTGTGGATTGTACAGCAGACACTCATGCGCGTGCTCACGACCAAAATTGGGTACTTTCAGGAGACCTAGGACATGGCAGTTATCTGTCCACTACCAGGTATGATTGTGCTTCCAGACTGGCTGCTGTCAGGGCCTCAGGTTTTGCCTCCGTTCCCCACTGAAGAAGAACTCTGGTACTAAGGACCCTGGCTTGCTATGGGCCTGACACCTTCACCATTGTCCTCCCAACCTGTTCCCTGGAGCTTGGGCACCACTTTCTGCTTTCTGGATGCTACCTCAGGATCTCCCAGTTCTATAGCTCGGCCAAGCTCCAGAAAACCCCAACTGCCATCATCTAACACCTTACATCTGACGCCTTCGACATTGATATCTCAAGTTTATCCTCAACTCTTTAATTTCCCAAATTGAATTTCTAGGCCCTATCTAGCCAATTAACCCAGTGAATTCCCTTCAGTTACTATACTCTGCTCACTACTGATCCAATACTATGTAAAGAAGAAAAGGTGAATATGAAGTATGTAACTTTTTAATTGAGTTTGCATATATTCAGATAAAACCTAACAGGAACCATTGAATACACTTGTAAAATTAAATTTCCTTGAGATGTGAGGACTGTAATTTGCAAGGTCAATTGCAAACAGTCTCCACTAATCATGAATTATAAGTGCATTCACACCTCAAGTGTGTATTTTCTGCTTTTGTAATATAACATAAATACAATAAACTCTAGACAACTATTTTTACTAATGATAGAAATTATCATATAGTGGACATTAGCTCAAGATATTCCTACATAGAAAGAGTACAGTTACATTATTTAAAGTTGCTGTGGAATCCATATTATGAAATCGAAAGACTCTAAGATTGGGGGTGGTGAAGATGCCTAATATAATAGAAAGATTGCTAAATTTGTTTTCACTTTATTGACCACTTTCCAAAAAAAAAAGAGGATGAGACTATTGAAACAAATAAAGCAAGATTATGCTCTTCTTGTTACTTATTGAGTGAATAAATCCTTGTTAAATTCCTATCGCCCAACACCATATTTTGCACCTGGCAAGTGCTCAGGAAATGTTGGTTGAATGAATGAATGTCAGGACTGACCTTTTTTTCTCATGGGTCCTGGGATCTGAGAAAGACCAAGGTCAGAGATAATGAGACTGCACAACCTCATGGCCACAGTGAGAATTATGGAAGTGCTTTAGAAGTGAGTTATTTGAAGCTCAGTGGGGAAAGATTCTTCATCTTCCCAGATCTCCGCTGTCACTTTACAAAAAGAAATAAAGACTTATCTTGATGACAAGGGACATTCAGGGATAAAGATGCCAAAATGGGACTGAGTCTGAGCTCTCAGAAGGCAGTGGGTGAAGCAGTTTGAATAACAGAAGAGTCAGTCTTTAGAATCCTTCACAGAGGCTCACAAAGATGTGTAAAGCACTTGGGATTTGATTTTACTTTTCAGGGTTTTCTATTCTGTTCATGTATTTGTTGTCACTGAATGGAACAGAAAGCGAACTCAGTAGAATGTTCAGGTTGTATAGTTTTTGCTATTTTTTTTTAAGAGAAAAGGAAGAAGGTCATGGAAGCCTTGTGAGGAAGATGCCTTTTTGTGATAAAAATATCTGTACAACATTTTGAAATGGAATGTAGTACCTGTTCATCTTTCTTGGGGAATTTACAATGTACAAAGAATGTGAAGATTTTCTTTGAGTATCTGAGGAAGGGAAGAAGTTAACTATCTCAGTAATCTATGAAATGTCTTGTCTTCTTATTATCCTATGGCCTTATAATAAGTAACTTATTTTAAAAAGTTATTAATGATACAGCCCTTGCCTTTTGAAGGAAATGGAAAGGAAGCAGGGTTTATCGTGTGACTTATCTTGATGACATGTTACATTCTTATCTCATTTAGTACTCATAACAATCTTATGAAGCACCTATAATTATCCTTATTTTACAAATAGTGACATTGAAACTCAGAACGTTGAAGATGCTTGTCTTTTGGTTGTGACTGTCCCTTATCACACACTATGAGCCTGAGTCTCCTAGAAGTTTCCCCTGTCCTTACCTGATAGAGTTAACTGTTCCCTCCTCTGTGTCATCACTGTACTTTGTACATGCTTTAATGTAATGTTGCTGTATTCAAATTGATTTCTTTTGAAGTTTTGTTCCCCTTTACTAGAGTATAAATCTCTATATAGTGAAGATTGCAGTTTTCATCTATATATTTTTTGCACCTGCCACAAATATGTTTAGTTTTTGAAGTAAATGCCACATAGCTGGTTAGGCATGGAGTCAGAATTTAAATTTAACATATTTTTGATTCCGAAAGCTCATGCATTTTTCATTATACTATAATGCCAAAACTTGAAGACAGACAGAAATATTAACACAATTATTTTGTTAAGTAATACACTTATATCCAATTTACATATGTAACATAAATATACCGGGGCTAAGTACTAGGTAGGCAATCCATAGGCAATGCAAATCTAGAAAATGTTAATCCCAGGGAGAGTGTATAGGTCACATGATAAGTCTAAGAATGTTCATTTTGAGTCACCAATTTATTATTATTATTATTATTATTATTATTATTATTATTATTATACCACTGGCTGATAGGCCCTATGGGAGGTTGAAAGGTGAAAGCAACAAGAAACCTGCCCTTCATAAGTTGTCAGGCAACATGATGCAAGGAAACGTGTACACGATGCAATATATTGTTGTGAGTTATTCATCACTCTGAGCTATAATTTCCACATGTCTAAACTGGTGCTGATAATACTCCTCAGGATCATAAAAATTAAAACATAGAGGTCAGAAATTACTCTCATTGGCAGTGGAGGACTAAATTCTGTATGGCCTTGCAGCTCAGGTAGCTTGACTTTTCTTCCAACATCAAGACCAAGAGAGGTGCAATGTCTTCTGCCTCCCCTGAAATCTTAATTCTCACATCCTAAAGTTAAGAGTCCAAGACATCACTCATCCACCTGTTAAGCCTCCTGTCTCTTACCACAGAGGTGTGGCTTTGTTGTTATGGGTATTAAAGCAGAAGATGCAAGAATTTTAATTTAACCAGCATAACAATTAAGACAGTTGAATTTAGAAGTCTAGTCAAGATGACAGAGTAGGTAAATGCTGTGTTTGCCTCCTCCCTTGACCACATCAAAATCACATCTAAACTACAGAACAACCATCATTGAGAACTGCATGAAGTCTACCTGAACAGAATTCCAATAACTAAAGATATACAGAAGAAACCACAGCAAGACTGATAGAAGGGGTGGAAGCATGGATGGGGCTGGTCCCACACCCTCATGTCGTGGTTAAAACTCAGGAGGAATATCTCAGCTTTGGAGATACCTCCCAAAGAGTGAGGAGTCCCAGCCCCACAACAGGCTCTCCAGCTCAGGGTTCCAGTGCTGGGAAGAAAAGTCCCCATAATGTCTGGCTGTGAAAACCCATCAATCTAACACCTTTCACCCCACCCCGGTGATTCTCTGACACCCTGCCCCACCCAACTTGCAAGCTCACCCAGGCCACTTCATGTCTTTTCCATACAAATGTCCAATCTTGGCTAATGCCATGGAAGTTCCTAATATCTCTCAAAGGTTCACAAACCCCAAAGAAGCAACATCTGGCTTTAGCATGCCCTGTACCTGCTGCCAAGCAACACCAAGCCTCACTAATGGCAGCTAACGTTGGTTTGTAACTTAGCCTCCCCCAAGAACCTACAAGCCCAGCACTAGCGGTAACCATCTGCACATCAATTTGTAGCTCACACCAAGTGGCCCCAGGCAGGGTACTGACCTTGGCCAACACCAGAGCCACTCCCAAAAGGCTCCAGAAGCAACAAACATGTTAGCCAGCTTCAGGCCACACCAGAGCACCAACCAACCAGCTCCACAAATGACATACCCATAGGGCTGACTGGGAAGGTACCAGAGCCCTGCTAAAGTGCATCTTGCTCTGTAGAGTCAATCTCAACACAACCACGCCTCCACTGTAGTCACAGCCAGTCCTCACAACAAATCGGCCTGAGGGCCAATCCTTCCTGTTGACATGCCAACAGCAATCAAGCCTTGACTCCAAAAGGAGGGCACACACAACCCACACAAGGGGCACACCTGGAGCACAGTGTCACAAGGGACACTGTGCTACTGGGCCTCCCAGGACTACTACACAATGCCATTCTACTAAGACAGGGAGACATAACAGCTCTACCTAATACATGGAAGCAAACACAAGGAGGCACCCAAAAGGTTCCAAATTAAAGAAGAGGACAAAACTCCGGAAAAAGTACTAAACAGAATGGAGACAAGCAATCTACCACATGTTGAGTTCAAAATACTGGCTATGAAGGATGCTTAGTGATCTCAGTGAGAATTTCAACAAAGAGATAGGAAACAAAAATGGAGATAAAGAACATAAAAATGAACCAGTCAGAAACAAAGAATACAATAACTGAAATGAAGAATGCATTAGAGAGAATCAACAGTAGATTAGATAAAGCAGAGGATCCAACCAGTGATTCTGAAGAAAAGGTAGCAGAAAACACCCAATCAGAACAGCAAGAAGAAGAAAGAACACCAAAAATGTAGAGTAAGGCACCTATGGGACAACACTAGGCATACCAACATTCATATCATAGCAGTACAGAAGGAGACAGAGAACAAGGAATTGAAAACCTATATGAAGAAATAATGACTGAAAACTTCCCTAACCTGGTAAAGGAAATAGACAAAATAAACAAACAAACAATAGAAACAAACTTATAGATACAGAGAACATTTTGAGTGTTGCCACATGGGAGGAGGTGGAGTGATGAGTGAAAAAAGGAAGGGACTAAAAGATACAAATTGGTAGTTATAAAATAGTCATGAGGATGTAAAGTACAGCATACCATAGGGAATACAGTCAATAATATTGTAATAACTATGCATGGTGTCAGATGGGTACTAGATTAATCTGGGCGACCACTTTTTAAGTTATATAAATGTCTAATCATTGTTATATACCTGAGATTAATACAATATTATGCCAACTATAATTGAAAAGTAAAAATGTATATTCAAAAATCAAAACAAGAAGCGTATGTTATTGAGCTTAATTCCTAACAGATGTAGATGATGATCAATCAATCAATCAATCGTTTTCTTCAGCCCATATGTGAGTATGGATATAATATGGATACAGCCTTAAATCAGAAGTTCTCAATGTGGGGAGAGAGGTGGATTTCTTTCCTCAGGAGACACCTAACAATTTCTGAAAATATTTTTGGTTGTCTCAACTAGGGGTATGCTACTGGAAGCTAGTGAATAAAAGGCAAGGAGATAAATATATATACAGATATAAAAAGTACTAAGTGTCACAAATATCAGGTCTAGTTCTGTGAGAATGTAGAGGTGGAAGAAGAATTACCTCAAACTCTGAATCTGAGGAGAATTTATGAAAGAGTCAGGATTTATCTGAGCTTTGGGATGTAGGCAGGTAAAGAGAGAGCAAATGGAACTTTAAGCGGAGCTTGATTAATGGGAAAAATAGTGTTTTGGGAACTAGAGTCAACAAAATGATTTTCCAATCATATGGTGAAATCTGGAAGAGTAAGTAGAGGACTAGCAGGACTTTCTAATAAGGATGCTAACCTAGCATAGGAGTCACACTGGGTGCAGCTGTACAAAATGAGGACTGTGGTATGACAGAAAGAACAAGGAGCATAGTCAAGGATTACATAAAGAGCACACGTTGCATTTCTTCATTTATTAAAAAACGCTGAATGTCTCATGTATACTAGAGACTTATCTAGACTGTGGAAATAAAAACATAAACAAGGCACAGTTCCTAAATTCCTAAAAGGAAAACCTGTAAACGTGGCAATAGAATGTATATATTGAACAAAAACAAGTTGGAGGTTAAGGATGGAAAGAACTTATCTTTGATATTAGAGAAAAATGTGGCTTATTTTACTCATGATGCTCCTTGCTCTTCAATATTATTTCCCTGTAAGTCTGAGGCACACAAGACTTAAACTTGAAATAAGTTTGACATATGCATAACTAGTGTACCTAGAATATAAGTAATAAAGCATAGCTGTCATTTATATAATAATTCTATGTATTTTTATCTCACTTGTTCTTTACAACCATACTGTGAGGAAGGCCTTATATTATTAGTATTATTTTTATTATTACTATCCGCATTGTTCCTAGCAGTTTCTAATCTGTCATGGTGGCAGAATTCCCAATAGCCAGAGAAAGGAACAAATACTGTGTCATAAACGTCTTTACAATAGTAATAACATCAGGTTTAGAAAAAAAATGTTAATTGTTATTGATGTCATCACAATCATGGAGAAGCTGAACGCTGAATATCTAGTTATGTCACCTGTGTAGCCTAATAGTTTCTTTTGCATATGAACTTGGTTTTCTGTAGTATTTTGTATACAACATCAACAAGTGTGTGTGTGTGTGTATACATATATATATATATATATATATATGTATATATATATATATATATATATATATATATATATATATATATATATAATTGTCTATAAAACTATAGAAAAGTCCCAACTATAAAAAAGTCCCAAAAGATCACATAATTCAACAGTCTTCATTTTGTAGAGACTGAGTCTCAGAGAAAAGTTAAATGAATTATGTAGAAACTGATCTTGTGTCCAGACATGTGGTGACAAGGGACCCGTTTTGTATATCCCTAAGAGGAGTGTCTTCATTTTCTCTCTGACAACATCCTGAAAGATTACTTCCACATCTCCTCAGTGGTAGCAAGAGACCTAGTCAAACAGTGAGATCATACTTCAACTTCATGAGGTTTACACCATGGAGTGGCAGAATCAAAAATGGTGTCACATTCACAAACTGTTCTGGCTCTTTAATTATCCTTCCACAATGAGTTTGCATGTAGAACTGCCTTCATAGGAATTCATAAAGGCCCTGGATACTTGGACTTGTAATGTGGGACTATGGTGGTGGGAGTGGTCCTCTAGGCAGATGGGAGCTTGAGCAATTAATCTGAATAATAAGTGTGAATGTTAACTTAGTTGTATTCCAAGCTGGTGGTGTTATCCCAGCACAGGTGAGAACGTAATGTCAGGGTACTAAATAATAATAATATAATCATCGTCATCATCATCATCATCATCATCATCATCATCATCATCATCATCTACCACTTCCTGGGCCACTACTAGGTAGCTAGGAGACTTCTAAGTGCTGTTTTACAGATGTTTTTGTTTAACCCTCAGAAGAGACACAAAATGCAGGCTTCATTATCTCCGTATACAGATAAAGTAAGACAGGTTAAGGGGATACGATTCTTACCTGAGGACACATGGCCAGCAATGACACATTCTGGATCGTAATGCTGTCTTCTAATATGCAGTCCGTGCACTCCGTGTATTATTGCAGTTTCCTCCTACTTCCCTTTCCTGGATTCCAGTGGTAAAGGAGGCTTCTGGCCCAGGTGAAGGAGCTGAAGTGTTGTGGCTGAAGCAACCTCCTTTATCCCTGTGAGTCATTACATAGAATGAGTAATAAGGAGACAATACTGGGCAGAAGTGACCACAACGTAAGTGACCACAGAAATGACCACAATTTAATATCATCATTTTTGAAACAAAGAATGTGTGATTTGTATTAAAGTAGATTAGCATCCATTGAAGACCCAGTATATTTTAAGGCATGTGCTTGGGTGGGTGTTTTACATTCATTTATGGATGAGAAAACGGAGGGTATGGGATTTCAAGAAGTTTGGTTAAGGCCACTCATGGAGAGGGCATTCAAACAAAAATCCAACTTGCAAGTCTTCATTGTTTTCTTTAAAATGCATTGCCTTCTACAGAATGAAAAAAAATAATCGACATAGAAGTGGAAAATGCAGAGCAGTAATATTTTGCTTGAATAGAAGGAAGAATTTTGGCCAGTCGGAACTGTTCAATAATGGAAGGACAATCTTTGATATAAAGAGCTCTGTGTCCTTGAAAGCATTCAAGTTGAAACTGAAAGATTGTATATAGTGGTGGTGCTATAGAAACAATTCTTACCCTTGGTGAGTTATTGGAGTGCTGTTCCTTGCCAATGCAATGGAACTATTCTAGAAACCTATGAATTATTTGGAAAGATCATACATACCAAGCAGTTTCCAGAGAATTGCATTGCCATTCCTGTTGTTGAGAGGATTGATACATTGGGAATGAAGCATTTGAGTGCGTAAGACATTGATGTTGAGTCAATGTAATTCTTCAGAACTGTAATAAGTCATGATACTAGTGAATGTAGGACACCCGACATTATTAGTTGAACAAACAGATGAGTTCTGTAGTTTAAAGGACATATTGGTCAGGGATTTCTGTCTGCTGATCCAACCACTGGAGTAGCAAACTATAAATAGGATCAGTAGGAAGTGAGACATAGAGAAGGATACAAATATAGGTGGCATGTCAGAGTATATTACATGGAGCAACATTAGGTTAGAAAGGGCACTGAAATCAGAAGGTAAATCAAAGTAGGAGATATTAGACAGCCCAGAATTCAAGGGATGATCAGAAATTAGAATGCACATGGATTGATGAGTTCAACTCAAGTCAACAAATATGCATTGACTGCATCTGATGTGTTGTGCACCATGCTAGGTGTTGGGGAAATAAAAATATTACAAAAAATGGATTTGAAATGAATTTTTCTTCAAAGAACTAATAGTCTAGTGGGAAGATATACATACATGCAAAAAAATAATTAAAATAGATAGCAATGAAAATAGTACCACATGATATGTGGTCTGCTACTGCTTACTTTTTCATGCAGCATTATGTTGCTAAAAGTCATCCATGGTGTTTTGTGTAATTAAAGTTTATTCATTTTCATTATCGAATAATTACACATCATTTGATTGTTTTACAAGTTCAATCTCAAAGTTCATGTCAAATAAATGGTATGTTTTCTCAAGAATAAACGCAAATACACTTGCCACAAAAGCAAAATGAAGAGGATTATAAACACAATTTTAGGATAGTGATACCTCTGAGATAAAATGGGAAAAACAAAACAAAAAAAAGGCCAGGAAAGAAGCACATAAATAGCTATAGTAATGATGGTAATGTTCTGGTTATTAAGTATGGTTGTGGGTTTATAGCTATTTATTTTATTATAATGCTATTTGTTTTATTATAATGTGTATATAATGTGTATTTATATATGTATGTATGTATAGATATATGTATAGATATGTATATATAAACACACATGTATATGTATACATGTATATATCCATATATACAACCTATGTCGTTTATATGGGTGATATATTACATAATAAAACATTTAACATTTAAAAAGTTTCAGTATATAATCCACTATAGAGACATACAACCATGGAATGCAATGCACCATAAAAAGAAAGAGGAATAGCTTATCCCGGTTGGGTGGATGGCAGATGAGATTTTTTTAAAAGGAAGACTTGTAGGGTATGTTATAGCTCAGCTGGTTTGGGGAGGAATATATATTTATCTCATTCAGAGAGAAAGAGCATTACAGGGAGAAGAAAAGGAGTGCCTGCTTTGGAAGCCTTTATCATATTTACTGTATCATATTTACTATTCCTTATATTTCCACCAGCACAGTATACTATGTAATGATATGTAATTGCTAAGTAAACGAGTGCAGTCAGGATTGACAGAATGTAGTGTGTGGATGTGTGCCTGTGAGGGACTCATAGGAAAAACTGTTAGACCAGCATAAAGGAGCTGCCTAAAAAGTTTTGATTGCCATGCAAAGGATTTTAGGAAAGTAATACGGAGTTTTAAGCGGGGGGGTGACAAATTTGGATTTGAACGGCAGATCATTTTGGCTTCAATGTGAAGGATGGCTTGGATGTGGAGATTGGGACCCTATATAAGAAACAGGGAGTCCAGTACATAGGAGGTGGTGAACTATTTGCAGCCAGAGTGATAAGGGAGCTGTGATGACAGCAATGGGCCAATCGAGGGTTTTCAGATTGTTGATGAAGTGCCAGACCAGGAAGCAGTTTCATTACCACGAGTCTAGAAAGAAGTTGCCAGTATCTGTTGTGTATTTCTCTTGGTTTTAAGAAGATGCATGCCTTGCCCCAAAGGTTTACAAGATTATATCGCTTTTTTCCCCAACTTCCTGGATTTTAGCTTTGGTTGGACACACGATACTTGTTTGGACAACCCATTTTAGAAGGACTTGTAAAATCGTAGATCATCTTGTGGTGGTGACTTAAAGTATGATTTTTTTTTTTTTTTTTTCCATCTGAGATAAAGCAACAACCCCCCAAATTGGCTTGAAAGGCATGAACTGAACTCCTGCCACTTGGTCTGGTGGGTGCGGTGGTGTGCTGCCCGTATTGTCCCTTCATGATGGGGGTACTCATTGCCCCCCAGATGCTGCGAGTGGTGGCATCTGATGGTTTTCAACTTAATTCCCCTCTAGAAATTTCTTTCAGTTGAACACAGTTTGCTTTGTTCAGATCACACCCACTTCCAGGCAACAGCCTACGTTAATGGCTGGCCAATGAGACAAAGTCATTCCATTTGCCTCTGGGTGGCACAACTCTGGAAGACTATTCCAATTCTAGAATGCCCTTTGGGAGAGAATGACTATTTAACTCCTCTTTCAGCTCTGTTCTATTTCCTTCACTCTTCACAGATACTGATCACTCTCCAATAAATTTCCTGCACACAGATTCCCATCTCAGAGTTTGCATCTCATGGGCTCAAATTAAGCCTCCTGCCTCGTGCCTGGCATGGGGGATATAATACTTCTTGAGACATGGAATAGCTGCAAAGATAAAAGTTAAAGCAAGAGTGACATTTAAGGATACGTGAGGGTGGATGACTGTGTTGTGTGCATTGAATGGTTGATATGTATCCCTGAGAAGCAGATTGGTGACATCTCAGAAGTGTGTGAAGGCACAGCACCCTTTCTGGTAGTACACTGTTAATCTCTTGCAGAACAAGAGAGATATGCTCTGGGGATCGGCGGCATTTTCTGTCCACAGACATGGGTGCAGTCTTAGTTATCACTCCATAGAGGATTTGCTGTGCCTCAAAGCTTTAATCTTACAGAACATTGATTTATTCTTCAAAAATTTGAGGCGCTTCTGCTGACATTCAGGCTGAAGGGAGTTTAACTTTGTATGAAGACATTTTGCCTTTCTGCCTATATATGCAAGGCCGTGAAGGGAATCATATTAAGCGATGGCTGAGCTCATGGTTTCAATGTATGAGGGTCACTTTGCTTTCATATAATAGCCCACAAAACAAAATTCAGTCAAGAATCCTATTTCTTGGCCAGATTATGGTCTTTGGCAGCCTAAATTGGGTTGATAACATTCTTGCTCACAGAAGTCCAGATTGAGACTTAAATGACAACACAAATCCTTGCCAATTAAAAATTTAAAAATAAATACAATATTTGAAGCCACCCTTCCCCATCCACATGCACGCGCACACACACACACACACACACACACACACACACACACACACACCACACATTTAGAAATAACCAAGAAGAAGAGTTTTTTCTTATTTCCCTTTTGCTCATAACTTTTTAAAATATCCAAGCAATAAATGAAGCTCAGTTCCTACAATGAGAGCTGTTATGCAACAACAAAGGGTACTGTCTTGTGTTGGCATAAATAAAAAACAAAAATGAAAGAAAATTTGAAAGTTTGTACTTCATCAAGGACAGACCAGGATTTCTACTGCTATCCTCTGTTTAGTATATGAGTGTGCTTGGGTAAATTACTGAGCTTAATCTCAGTTTTCTCATCTGTAAAATGAGAATAATAAACTATTTTTAATAGGTTTTGTGATAATCATGTAAGTTACTGTATATAAAGTTTGTAGAAGTTGGGAGGGTACATAGCAGTTTCTCCAGTGTAAGTATATTTAGTAGGCCCTTAAGGTACTTTAAAGTATATGCATAGAAATAAATTCAATTTCAGATGTGCAAACAGGAATTTGAGGCAATTTTCTTACTTCATAATCTCAATGGGGAGGGCACTGGGGAAAGACCAGTGGCTTCCACTTTTGGACAGGTGGTTAAACATTTACCACCATTAGAGCTTTTAACATTTTAATGTTAAGTCCTTGGCTCTTATGAAAATAGAGCTATGCTGGGAAAAGAGTAATATGGTGTAAAAGGAAGAACACTAGGTGGGCAGTAATGGCCCCTGAGTGGTTATTCCAGTTCTGCCGCCAACTGGCTTTGAGAGCTTGAGGGGATCACTATATATATATATATATATATATACACACACACATATATGTGTGTGTGTGTATATATGTGTGTATATATATATATATATATATATATATATATATATATGAATTATTGTTTTCTCATCTGTAAAACTAGGACAGTAAATTGACTTTTCCCCAATACTCTAACTTCAACATACATTAATTTCCTAACTGTTTGTGTGGATACATTCATTTATTTACAGCGTGAGCTAGGAAACAGACAGACACAGTCAATTCCTTCATGAAACTTAGAGTCTAGAGAGAGTAGGGAGACATAGATAGAAATATCCAGGCACTTTAAATGCAGTGAGTATGTAAATGTATAGGAAGAAACACTGTTAGAGGGCTATCAGGGAAACTTCCTTTTAAAGGTAGAGGGCAGATGAACAGAAAAGAAGTCTAAGGGTACCCAAAATCCTGCAAAAAAGAGACAGCATACCATATTCGAGAAGCTGTAACAGGTTAGTTTGACAAGAACAGATTGTACTAAAAAGAAAAGAGGAAATGTATGTGAAGAAATAAGACATGGGAAAATAATGTACGTTCTCATTCATCTTTGTACTCATTGTGTTTTGACAGTCAGAAATGGTTGTTAGATCATCAAATACATGTGATGCATTAAACTTTTATTATACCATTCTACATCATTGTGAATGAAAAATCTGAAAGCATGTTTATAAAGGGTTATAGGGGAGTCTAAAAATCACTTGAGAGGTCAAGTTGAGGTTGAAAGGTATAACACCTAGAGAAAATAGAGATTTATGAGAGGAGAGATCTGTGGACTTATATTCATTCCTTGATTCATTGAATGCATACCTATGGATCCACCTATCACGAATCCACTACTGCTCTAGACTCTGGGAATGTAGCATTGAATGAGACACCAAAGTCCCTGTGCACATGGAGGTTTATATACTCTCTGCAACTTGTGTTTGGAGGGTCTCAGGTGCTATTTGTAGATAGCAGTTTGGTGCAAGAAGATATCTCAGGATGGGCTGATCTCTGCAAAGTGGAATGCATTTCTGCAAAATGGAAATATCCCATATTTTTTAATCAGTGCCAAATATTCTATTTATTTATTGTTATGTTATATATAATAAGATATCCTGGTTGCACTCAGATTGTGTGACAGCATTTTCATTAGTTTGCCATGTTCACAAGAAAAAAAACAACCCCCCCCAAAAAAAAAGAAAAAACGAACTTCAATGTATGCTCATGTTAACATGGTATTAGTATGACATTAAGTAAGTTTACCTAGTTATCCAAATTATAGAAAAGTGTGGCATATACTGTTTAATAATTAAGTCATTTTTTTCTTTCCTTGGGCCACTATGAAATGAATATTCATAGATTTAAATGAAAAGGTCTCATAATATGAAGAAAGTACCAAATTTTGGTTATAGTGTTACAAAATAGATTCATTTTAATTGCAGTTGTGGAAAGTATTAAAGACAGTATCAGGAAGAAATTTGATTGAATGCTCTGAAAAGAGTTGCTCAAGGTACAATGTTTAAAGTTCAAGAGACCGTGTGTACAAGGAGGAATCCTTAGCTGAGAGCCAGGATATGGTTCTCATTCTAGGGCTGAGACTATCTTGGTTTGAGATTTAGGAAAGTGATTCAGAAAGGGTTACCTTGGCCTCCAATAGAAGAAATTCTTTCTTCTGGGAGCATATATTAGAAAAACTGTCAAATGAAAGTGTATTTATAGGTCCAGTAGAGTAGAACTGTCAACAACCAGGTTTATAACTATAGTGAGAACAACCTATAATCACTGCTGTATTATTACTGCTACTACTATTACTACTACTACTACTGCTAGCCAAACTTTATTACTTGATTATTATAGTAAAGATTATATGTAAACACATAGTGTTGGGTATATATTTTGGTGGTATAAATATGGTGTGTGTGTGTGTCTGTGAGTGTGCATTAGCCACTATTGAACACTTATTTCATAACACACAATGTTTTAAGTGCTAGTCATATATTTAGTAATTTAATCCACAACGCAATTCTATAAATTAAGTACTATTATACCCATTTCACTGATGAGGAAACTGAAACATACAGAGGTTAAATAATTTTGCCTCAAATAACACAACTAGTAATTGATGGGACTAGTATGTGATTTCAGACAATCTGACTATAGAATACACACTAAGGGGAAAAAAAATAATACTCAGTCAGAGCTGACTGAAGATAGAATAGGCAGAGGTCTCTGTCCCTACACATTTTCAGGTGGAGGCTAGAATGCATACTTGATGGAGGGCATGCAGATACTAGATGAGTACTTGAGAAAGATCACTTCTAGGGGTCTTTCTGATCCTGAGATGTTTCCATTCAATACGAGCTGCTCTAGGAGTAAGTTTGCCAAATTAGATGTTTGAAAATAATATTGGGCTGAGTGACAGTCAAGCTGTTGCTTTTTTACTAAATACGTATTTGGATGTGCTTATAACTGTCTTCATCCCTTCTTTATACCCATGGAGTCTAATAGAGAAACTATATAGTGTAGGTGCTAAAATACTGTTTGTCATTATTTTGCTGCCACTACCACCACCACCAAAACCACCCTTACTAGACAATTCAGTAAACTGGAAAGCACACCAGAATTGGAGCCCGAAGTTGTTGGTGTTAGGCATGTGACCATGGCCAAATAATACAAACTTCTTTGGCTTCACTTTAATTATTTTTAAAATAAGGTAAGAATGTTATCTATCCGACCATATTAAAGATAGAATTCTAGGGTCCAGAATCTCATTCTTAGAAATTCTTACCACTGTAAAGAAAATTCATTTGAGTTTTAATCATCCCTTAATACCAAATATAAAAAGCAACTATAAGTATCCCAGTATTATCTTTTTGAAAGTCACAGGTTGTTTTATCACCCTTTGTTAATTACAGTTCAACCACATTTTGTCTGTTTCTTTAGAATGTTAAGGAAAGAGAACAGATATAGGAAAAAATAACTATATCCAATTTCCAACATAAATGTTGGCTTTTGATTTATAAAATGGAAGCACTTATCTTTTTTTTTTTTTACCTCCACCATCTTTCTTTTAGTGGAGGTTAAACATGCAATTAAAAGAAGTTTCACATCTATTGCTAAGAGGAACACACAGCTGCTGGTGAATGACAATACCACTAAAGCTTTGAGCCCCAACAAGATAAATCCTGGCACACCACTTGCTGACAAGCTGAAGTGAGGAGATAAAGGTGACAATAAGCAGACACCAGGAAAATGTGTATTGCTTCTGGGGGAAGGTTGTGCCAATCAGTATATACACAATGCTTTGTTGGTTTGCTTTCCTTTTCTAAATCACTCTTTGAAACATGGTTTCGAACAGAACTTCAAAAACTGGGTGTGGTAGAGTGCCGAACACATGCTGTGATTCTGTTTCCATCTTCCTCTGTTCAGTTTGCTGAAAGAGGGAATTAGAAGAGATCTATCCGCTAATCTTATAAAATATCTGTCTTAGTCAGTTCTGGCTGCCATAACAAAACACCACAGACCTGGTGGCTTAAACAACATAAATTTATTCTCTCACAGTTCTGGAGGCTGGAAGTCTGAGACTAAAGTGCCAACATGGTCAGTATTTGGTTAGAGCTTCTTCCTGGCTTGTAGATGGCTGCCTTTTTGCTATGTCCTCACATGATAATCAGAGAGCAAGACAGAGCAATCTCTCTGGTGTCTCTTTTTATGAGCCCTAATCCCTCATGACTTCATCTAAGCTTGATTATCTCCCGAAGACTCCATCTCCAAATACCATCACATTAGAGGTTAGAGCTCCAGCATATACATTTGGGGAGACATAATTCATTGCCTAGCAGCATCATTGCTGAATTTGAAGTTGACACAACTAATGGTTACACTGTCTTTGAACATGACAAGGGAACATAATATATAAGGCTTTCTATCTTCTACATTACATATTGTGTTGTACGTTGTTTTGGCTGATGTTTTATTTGTCTTGATGACTCACTGGGTTATACGATCCCTATTATGAAAAAAAAAGTCATAATAAAATGATATCAGTTAAATCAGGGATATTCTATGGTTGAAATTTGAGTGTCTTGGATTAAGAAACCAATATTTGGTTTCTGGAGAAGGCACTAATTCCCTCCCCCTTCTCCACCCCCTCAGAGAATGTTTTATTTGGGTTTGCTTCTCTAATAGTTTGTGGACAACCTGGGAATGAACAAAACCTCGTTTCTTTGAAAAACAGTATGATATTTGAAAACCAATTTGGATTTTAGAGTCATACAAAATTTGTTTTCAATTGCACCTTTGTTGCTTTTTAAGTGTATAGCTTTAAACACATTTCTTGACTTCTCTGAACTCAAATTCTTCATCTAATATATGAGGTAATGATACCACCTAGAGTGTCTTTGTGTAAATTTAATAAGTATAAACATGCAGAGAACCAAATAGAGTCTTTGAAATGTAGTAGGTGATCAAAAACCTTATTTCTCTTCTTTATCTTCCTTCAAGATGTTGGCCAAAGGGTACACATTTTCAGTTATAAAATTAAGAAATTCTATGGATGTAATGTACAGCATGGGAACTAAAATTAATAATACTGCATTGTATAGTTGAAATTTGCTGAGAGTAAATCATAAGCATTCTCACCACACACACACACACACACACACACACACACACAAACACACCAAAATAAAAAAAAAGCTGTGTGAGGTGATGGATGTGTTAATTAACTTGACTGTGATCATCATTTCACAATGTATAAGTATATCAAATTATCACATTGCACATTTTAAATATACACAATTATATTTGTCAATTATTCCTTAATAAAACTGGAAAATAAAATAAAATATGATTCTTTTTAAAAAGGTGCCCTGCTAAAATAGGGCTTTTCTAGTCAATGACAACTAGCGTTGTCACTGGCCACTCCAAGATTTCTAATAGGAATTGTTCTTGAGAGTCAGTGTATATATATCGAGTTGATTTTGTGCTTATGGGCTTGCCTTAAGATTGTTAAAACAACTCAGCATGTTTTTGGCTGACAGTCATAGCTATTCAAACTAGCAAAGGTTTAAACAAATGGGGATTTACTTTTTTAACAGAACAAGAAATCCAGATGGACTCCCTATCCAAGTGAGTGCAGGGGATCCATTAAAGGCACAGATTCCTTTTGCTCTCTCTACTCCACTATTCATAACATATTAGCTAACGGTCTCACGTTCACAAGCAAAATTCCTCAGCCACAGCATCATTTCGGTGTTGAAGGCAAGAAGACAAGAAGGGACACTTCCAGCTTCCTCTGCCACTGTTAGCAGATGAACAGAAGATTCCCAGAAACTCCCCAACCAGCATCACTTATGTGTCACTAACTAAACTGTGTCACCCTCATCACAAGAATGTTGGACTGTGAGGTTAGTCAATGAGTAGTATTTGTTATGTTTGCTGAATGCTAGTTATGTAGTTCAGTTCAGACCTTAACTGAAGGTCGACTGTCAGACACTGTGACAGTTTTTGAAGCAGCAGAAAATAAAACCCAAAACAAATGACAAAATAGTCCCTCTTCTTGAGGAACTCAGTCACGTGAGAAAGACAGAGAAATAACCAAATAGTTAAACTCCAATTAAATATGTGTAGGGCTATAATTCCATATTTTAGATGAACTACTTTCAAAGGTTATTTTGATGTAACCTAGTTTATGCCACACTATCTGTCCATATCATGTTGCTACCATGTTTCCCTGAAAATAAGACCTAGCTGGACAATCAGTTCTAATGCGTCTTTAGGAGCAAAAATTAATATAAGACCCAGTCTTATTTTACTATAGACCGGCTCTTTAATATAATATAATGCCATGTAATATAATATAATATAATATAATATAATATAATATAATATAATATAATATAATATACTTGGTCTCACATTAATTTTTGCCCCAAAAGACGCATTAGAGCTGATTGTCTGGCTAGGTCTTATTTTCAGGGAAACAGGATAGGTCCTTCCATGTGTGACTAGGACAGTGAAAATCTATCTTTATCATAATGACCTTGAAATGGTACCTGAATATTCAAGGATTCAGTTTCGTTTCAGAGTTGAAGTTTTTGTTCTTGGCATTGTTCTTTAAATGTATTAAATGTCTTTGGAAATTGTTAAATTAGGTAAAAGAGTTATAGTAAGTGAATTACCTAGAGCAGAACATCTCTCATATTGTTTTTAATGAGCATATTAAGCTCCTAATATCTTAGAAACTTAACAGAAACAGTTTTAGTAATAGATCACAGTTAGACACGCTGCTATAGTTTGAATCCCATATGTTATCTTTACCATAACGCAAGGTTTGACAAACTTTGTCTATAAAAGGCCAGATAATTTTGCTTTCCAAGCCATATAGGTGGTCTTTGTGGCAGTTTCTCAGTTCTGCCATTGCAGTGTAACAGCTACCATAGACAATATGTAAATAAATGAGCACTGCTGTCTTCCAACAAAACTGTATTTATAAAAATAAGTGGCAAGCTAAATGTGGCCCATGGGCCATAGTCTGATGATCTCTGCCATAACAGTAACAAAAACCTTGGCCTTCTTTTTGATGGTACAGAAGTGGGTGTAGTTCTCAACTCTAATAACATATTCAAAGATGGTTCAATAAATGGAAAAGTTGTGCCATTGTTTTTTAAGTCTTTTCATCTCCAGCTCTCTGAGGATGAGTGGGAGAGATAGTAACTATTAATCATAATGCATATGCAAATTTCTCTGGAAAGAAGCTTAAACATACCTAACTTTGTTCTCTTCAATTGTTTTAATAGGAAAATATAGCTTATATGTTTTATGTGCAGGACATTAATAAAAGATTTCTCTTAATTTGGGGGGGTTTCAATTTACTCATGTGTGTCACATCTCATACAACATGTAGGAGATGATATATTCTAGTTTTCAGCACTGTTATGGAAATAGCAGCTTTGAAAACTATAGACACTCAGTATAGACCAAAGACAAGAGAAGACTATAGTCAGGAGCTCAAACAACACGAATCGTCAGGTCTGTGGGTGAAAATCAGAGTGAGACGGACAGAACTGATGAAGAAACAAGGTCCCAAAGGGCACAGTCATTCAGTGCATATGGTTAAAGTTATATTCCTGCTGTGGAAGGTCTCACCTGAAGGACTGAAGAGCTACTACCTGACGGGATTGTGGCAGGTGTTCCTCTGAGCTGAATGTGGGAGCTCTCGAGCCAGCTTCAGAACTGTGGCAATGAGAGAGAGATGGGTTATGTGTCTTCCAAAGTCACTTCCAAAGCTAATGTTCTGTGAAGTCTGCAGCAGTAGTGGCAATCCTGGGTCACCATCTCAGGAGGAAACTCGATGCCTCACAGCCAGCCATGCTTGAGTAAACACGGTCACCTCCATGCCTTCGTGAGCTGCCTTTTTGTCTGTGAACTCTATTTGTGTCCATTGTCAGTATGAGAAATCCACATTGGGGCCTCACTCTGAATTGCTAGCCTAAAGGACTTACCTGTCTCCTATGGTCCAGGGGAGGTTACCCTGCTTCCTGACCTCTTTCTCTCTCATCTTAGAACTAAAGTGATAGCCATGTCCCTTCCACTACCCACAGTAGACTCCCAGTATATTCAGAAAAGGCCTCAAAGGGAATACAAGATCACAAAACAGTCTACTTAGAAAGTGCCAGTTAATAACCATAAAAACCTTGTATGGAATATGGCATGACCTAAGATACCCAAGTTAAAGATAGCAGAACTGAGTCTCAAGAAGATGTACAACTTTTATAAAGTCTTCCAATGGTGAGGCCTGGACCCAAATTCAGGGCTTTTGATGCTAGCAAATATAGTGGGTTGTTTGTATCTTTGTTTGGCCAGTTGGGTTTTTTACACCATTTTATCAAGATGGTTTTCTCAATTCCACGAAATAAAATTTAATACTATATTTTCAATAACAGTAAATAATTCAGATATTGGTAAATACCTATGAGACATAACTAAATACATTTTAATCATTTTAAATATTTTTAATGATCCTTCATTTTTGTTGAGGGCTTTTCTTTTTCACATCTCAGCTATATTGCTAGATATATTTGATACATTATGTCATCCACTAATCACCATCACAGTAGGCATCATTCTTGTCATGATTGGACAGAGAAGGAAACTGACATTTAAAGAGGCTGAGTACGTTACCAAAGATCACTCAAGAGGGAGAAACATTCTTGCCTCATTCAATGGACCTATATCATTGTTCCTTTTCAATATCTGCCTCAGGAAATATTTCTATATATTTTACAAGACCTTTCTATTTTCTACGTAGAATTTATTTCTGAATCCACATTGGACTGAGTTTAATGCACGCAGTTGCAATAAAACTGGGAAGAAAAGAATTATTTGAAAATATTAAAGCCGTAGCTGGCTTCACTTTTTAAATTTGCCTCAGCCTCTCTCTTGACTGAGAGTTAGCAATGATAAGAAGTACGATATTGTGTTGTAGGAAACCAACATGCGTGCAATAATACACACAATCATGTGGAGGCAAATATATATATATATATATATATATATATATATATTTGGCTCTCTCTCTCTCTCTCTCTCTCTCTCTCTCTCTCTCTCTCTCTATATATATATATATATATATATATATATATATACACACACACACATTTTAAGAAAGGAAAAAACAAGTATTAAAATTACACTGATCCACTGATCGTAACCACTTTGAGCACCTCTTGTAATTGAAGTCAAACGTGACTTGTATTCATCTTTTGTTATCGGTATATACGTGTGTGTAGTTGCCAAAGCAAGGACTGCCGAGACAAGGGCTCTCTCCTATTCCAACCTAGTGTCATTGACAAGAAAGCATCCTTGCAAGCTTAGGTTATTTACTATTGTTATGTCCTGAGGTCAGGAGCTCTGTAGGACCACAGCATCCAATCTACTGCTAACATTAATCCTGAGGAGACAGATTGTTTTGTAGTGATAACAGGGGAGATAAAGAGTATTGTGTAAATAAACCACCTATCTGTAACTAAACCTGTCTCCCATCATCTCACCTTTGCTGTTCTTCTTTCTTAATAAATGGCTTCCCAACGAGACATTGAATTGCAGAAAATCCTTTAAAGTGCTTACCTCATATAAATAAAACCTAAGCAACACAGTGTGCTTTGGCATCGTATCCCACGGGGATTCTGTGTATATAAAATGAGTTACGAGGTGTTGAAGCACATTAAGACAAAGGATGGGCTCTAAGACCCAAGCTTAGTTAAGTCTGAATCTCAGCCCAGCCATTTTTTCTTTCTATGACTGTGAGAAAGCCAATTTTTCTTTGTAACCTTAGGGAATTATTCCAGTAAGAGTAGTATACTCAGTCCTACAGGACTGCCAGAAGGCTTCCCTAAGGAGATGCCTGTAAGGCATCACCTAGTATAAATGGATTCCAATAAGTGGGAGATATTGTTCTACCTAACAATAAATGGGCTTTCTCAAACAGCACCAATGGAAGGGAAAGATTTATGAGGTGTGACAATTAAGTTCGTGAACTTGCCACCGTGTGCTTCCATTGGCAGCACTGTACAAACAGCTCAGTAAGGTTTCCTTGGTGTATCATTGGTATATCATTGTCTCAGCTGTGTTTGTGTCAACACGTGGTGATGTCTTGCTGAGTCGTGTGTCTTACTGCTGTTGCGTATTTTTGTGTGTCATCATGAGAATGTCTGAGCTAGAATTAGAGCAATGAACAAACATTGTTAAACTTGGCAAGAGTGGAAGTGAAATCAGGGACATGTTAGTGCAAGTTTATGGGGATAATGCCATGAAGAAAATGGCAGTGTACAAATGGGTTAAACATTTTCCTGAGGGGAGAGTGCATCACTCATGAAGAGAGGTCAGGGCGGCCAGTAAAGAGCAGAACTGATGAAAACATTGCAAAAATCTGTTGAATTGTACGTCAAAATCACTGCTGACTGTGAGAAGCATAGGAGACCAACTAAACATCGATAGAGAAACAGGAAAATCTTAACTGACAATCTTGGTATGAGAAAGGTGTCTGCAAAAATGGTTCTGAAGGAATTCACCAATGAACAAAAGCAAAGGAGAGCAGAAGTTTGCCAAGACCTTTTGGAGAGATGAGACGATGTTTTAGGCCATGTTATCACTGGTGATGAAACATGGGTGTACTCATACGACTCTGAAATAAAGCGTCGGAGTGCACAATGGGAATCAGGCAATTCTCCACAACCAAAAAAGTTCTGTCAGTCCAAATCAAGAGTCAAAACATTGCTAAACTTTTTTGACATCAGAGGAATTATCCGTTATGAATTTGTACCAGCTGGACAAAAAGGTAACCAAGTTTACTATTTGGAAGTGCTGAAAAGGCTGCATGAAAAAGTTAGACAAAAATGACCTGAACTTTTCGCCAACAATTCATGGCTCTTGCATCACGACAATGCACCAGCTCACACAGCGCTGTCTGTGAGGGAGTTTTTAGCCAGTAAACAAATAACTGTATTGGAGCATCCTCCCTACTCACCTGATCTGGCCACCAGTGACTTCTTTCTTTACCTAAAGATAAAGGAAATATTGAAAGGAAGACATTTTGATAACATTCAGGACATCAAGGGTAATATGACGACAGCTCTGATGGCCATTCCAGAAAGAGTTCCAAAATTGCTTTGAAGGATGTACTAGGCACTGATGTCAGTGCATAGCTTCCCAAGGGGAGTATTTCGAAGGTGACCATAGTGATATTCAGCAGTGAGGTATGTAGCACTTTTTCTAGGATGAGTTCGCGAACTTAATTGTCTGTCCTCGTACTTTTGGAAAGTGGTTTTCAGTATATTTCAGGAGCCTAAAAGATAATCGTTTTTGTCCCAGGAATCAGCTTGTGGGTATCTTACCTTATAGAAATCTCACACTGTCAGTTTCTGGCCTAAAATATCTCAGTAGTGCCACATTGCTCTGAGAATAAAGATCAGTTTCTCAGGAAAAAAGAAAAAGAAAGGAAGGGAGGAAGGAAGGAATTTTAAAAAATCTTTAGCTTGCCCTTATAATCCTGTGCTTGTTAATTTCTTAGCCCTATCACTTCCATTTCTTACTATGAATTTTAGGTAACAGACATAGTAAGTGTTTTTTCTGATCCCCAAGGGAGCCATGTACAGAATATTCCAGCTGTCTAAACTAGCCTTTTCTTTCCATGTTTATCTAAGTTCTTCTTATCTTTCAATGCTACTTAACCCAGAAGTCTTATTGTTAACTTCACCCCTGAGTTAGTTGTCCCTCTTTGTACTCTTGAAGAATCTTATACATTTTTATTTGCACACTTTTATAGTAGAGGCTGTTCACTAGTCTATATCAACCACAGAACGTAAGCTTCATATGGATATTAATATGGCTTTTTATTTCTCATTGTATCTCCAGTGCTTAACATATCCCTGTTTATGATACATGTTCCATATTTGCTAATTGAAAGAATGCAGGATAGTAATCCAGAATAAAAGGAAAACAGCTCTGGACCCTGAGACACTCATCACTGTATTAATTAAAAGAGTAAAAAATGAGAAGAACATGACAATAAATTTTCCAACCTGGTCAAAAACAGTCATTCCCCATATGACGGAATGTAAATCCAGTGTATTTTATAGAAAAAAAGAGTTTATAATAACAAATGAAAGTGATATTATCTATTATTAAGTAAAAAAATCAAGATACAAGTTATGCATTTAATTATCCCAATGATTAAAAATGCATATAGAATAAATAGACTGGAAGAAATATACTAAAATATTAATGGAACTTTTCTATTGGTAGCAAGATTATAAAATATTTTTAATTTTTCTTTATACTTTTCTATATTTTCCAAATGGTCTAAATGATGAGCATGCACTTGTGAGTTTTTGTTTTTGTTATTGTCATTTTATAATGCATACTAACATTTTATTGAAAATGATAAAATATATTCAACACCTGGCAATAGGAAAGTGCTCCCAGGATTAACGGGTGAGGAAAACTTAAATTGTGAGCTGGCATCAAAGGCTGGTCAGCAACAGCACTGGTTAGTGTTTTTATTTATAAAGCTGCAATTTCTCCAAGCAAGACGGGTACATCCACTTGCTGATTTATACCCCTTGTCAAGGGAAGCCAAAGAACGATAATTCTCCGATGCTATGCTTTCCTTTGAAATGATGTTTAGTCACTTCACTCCCAAAATGCTTGATCAATTATATAGTACCCGTTGACACCCTAGGACACATAAAATGAATGTCTTTCATGCAGGAAAACTCCACAAATCCAGTGATAGATGCACTTTCTTTACACTCTTACCTGTGCAGTAGCCTTCACTCTTTGGCTTTAAGTCAAGGTGCTTCTTGAGTGAATAGCAGGACACACATCCTTGCTCAGCCTCAGACTGTTCATTTGTAAAATGGAAATAAGTTACTGATATTATGGAACTGCTTATTATTTGACCCAGATGTGATACTGGCCATTATAACACTTTTTTTTTTTTTTTTTAAATTGTGAATTATTACACAAGTAATGTACTTTCTTGGAGAGATTCTTTTTCTCCTTTGTATGTGGCTCTAATTTTAACTCAGGAATAAAGTCCTTAGGAACAAAGCACCACGAGTCTCCCATTGCTTTGTCTCTGGAGTGCTTAACACAGTGTTTGATACATGGCTAGTTTTCAAAAGATCTTTACTGAATTGACTCTACTTTGCTGTCAACCAATCAACACCACTATTATCAACTGATTACTTAATTCCTATAATAAACCAGTCATGTACTAATTCCAAGCTGAGTAAAAATAAGTCCTATCCTCACAACATTATAGACCATCGAGGAAGTGGATGTTGAACAACTAAATACAAATATGATATGTGTTACGTGTAGAATTGCAGGGGCATTGACCTTAGACTTGCTTTCCTATGGGGGTGATTTTTAAGCTAAGTCCTTACAGATGAAAAGGGATTCACGGAGGAGGGGTTATAGGCGTGGGAATAGCTTCCAAGGCAGGTGGAATGTTATGTTAGAGAGCACTGTTACGAAGCTTCCATCACTAATGTTCCCGAAGTCCACTAAACTGTGAGCATCTTGACAACAGAGACTATATCCTCTTTATCTTTGTGTTTCTAACGTGGTGGTCAGCTGGCACACTAGAGTAGAAGTTTTACAACTATTTATTGAATGTATCAGTAGTCTCAGCTGTATACTAGAATACCCTCCCTGTCTTCAAATGCATAAGTAAAAAGGAAGATATCCAGATTCCGATATCTTACATATAGCAACCTTGGACTCTCTTCCTGCTAAAATCCTGAACTGAAATAACAAATACATGATTAAAGCCCATGGGCATGTCATTCACCCCTTCTTCTATGTATTGTCCTGTGCTTGCTTTAAGTTATGTTACACAAAACAACAAAACAAAACAAAAAATCCGCTAGGAGCATATTTCCACAGTCATCCCCCAAATTTTCTCACCTAAGGAAATATGTTCATGTTATGCCTTTGGCTTTTATCAAAGATCATTATCATAATCAGCCTGATGACAAAATGTAAGCAACATTTTGAAACCAATGTTGACCACAGGGCTCATTTTGCTGTTTAATATTCTTGGTACAAGGACCTCTAGAACAAATTATTTTGCAGCTAAAATATGAACTGCCATTTGCCTAATATAGTGTTTCTCAACATGTATTTTCATTAGTAGTCTTCCCCCAGGAGTCTTTGCAGACATTATATTTTCTAATAACCCCACTACCACCATGATATTTTAATACCACAGATATGATATATATCTGTTTATGTACTTGGGGCCCTTTGGAAGGCCACAAATCATTGTAATGTATAAGATTTTCTTTACCCTCCCCAAACCAGTTTTTGTCTCCTTGGGGGAAATATCACTTCCATTGAGAATGTATGATAATACCAGAAACCACACTATTTCTGTCGCCCCATTTTTTACTCCAGTCTAGGCTTTCCATTATGAGACAATAGGATGGTGTTTAAAATAATGGCATATAGATTTAGATAAATCTGATTCTGAACTCTTTTTAACATTGGACAAATTATTTAACCTCTCTCAATTTCCTCAGTTTCCTCATTTGTCAAATGGGGATGACGATACATGACGGAAAGGACTGTTGTGAGCATTAGAAAAGATAGTGCATGTAAATTGCTCTGTGTAATAAGTTCTCTGAAAAAGTGTAGAAGTCTGTCACTGTTATCAGGGTAACATTCTAGATGGAGAAATAAGTGACCAAGAACATGGAGAGAGTTAGGAGTGAGTTTGGGTGTGACCCATTATAGTGAGGAGGCTAGCTCATGTTGGAGAACAGTGAGATAAAAAGATCAGGGAATCTCAGACTACAGCAGGCCTTAGAAGTCAGAACTTGGCACCGGAGGATGTCTTCTATTGCACCATACTAGCTCTAAAATGTACTAATAGTGTGACCTGGGAAACTTAATTTCTGAATTTTAATCTTTTCATTACTAAATAGGGAAATTGGTACTGACGACATCGGGCAGTGGTGAGGAATTAATGAATGAATTGCATACACCGTGCAATGTATGTGTGTGGTGGATGGTAGTTCACTTTGGCAAGATAAAGCCATTGAGTCATAAATGGGTTTAAGTTTTGACAAAAGATAATCCTACTGAGATATATAGGATGGTTCGTACTCTCAGATTCATAGGTATCTAGGGTTATAAAAAGGTAATAATTGGAGACCACTTAAGTTACCATTATTTTTAAAAGACTAACATAAATTAGGCAAATTGCTAAAATTGAAAAAAAAATCTGGACATGTTTTACATTATAACATATTGTTGTCACATCTATATCAGAATTACAGGTTAGAAGTTCTTTCTAGTTTTTCAATCAGTTAATTCTAGGAAATGAATTATTTTGGAATAAACCTAGACTTTGGAGCCAGACGATGGGATTGTGTATGTATCTAAGTCTGTATCCATGAGAAAGTTCTGCACCTTTCTGAATCTTATTTTCTCATCCATGAAATGGGGTAATAATATCTACTATGAAAGATTATTATTGTCAGCATATCTAGAGATAATATACATAAGGTCCTCAGCAAAATGATTGATGTGAAAAATGTGCTTTAAATATCATTCACTCCTATCCAGTGATAAATGCAAGTTTGATATAATGTTTCAAAATACAAGGTCTTATGAAAAGGAGAGCCAAGATAAAGGATCCTTTGTGCTGAAAAGCAAAAACAGATTTATTACATGTAGCCGTCAGGAGGCTGTGGGAGTAATGTAGGAGAGAGCAAACTAGTGACTTGTGCCACAGATGCAGTTGTCTGAAGGGAAAAGGAAGCCCTTTCATGAGAAGGCCTTAGACAGAAGTAACGTCCGGTATTATTAGTGCCATCTCACACTAATGTTGGGACTGGGCTGAGCTGGATTTTGAACTGAGATGTATGTGACCTCAAAACCTATGCATAAAAGAAACCACGTTTTCCCCCATGGTCTCTAAAAACAAGAACTATGTCTCATATAAGCTTTTATCCTACAAAATACTTTCGAGAAAACCTTACTGACATCCTTATATATGGTCACTGTTCAATTAATCTTTGTTGAATAAATGACTGGCCAGGGGATGGATGAGGGCATGGATGAATGGAAGAATGGATGAATAGCTGGCTGGCTGAATACATATATGGCAACGAATGGCTGATTACTTCATGTAGCACAAGTGGCTATGCACAAAATATGTTTCAAAGGAAGTAAAATGCATAGTTCTTGCTATTGAGGAATATCAAATGGATTTAGTCATTGGAAGAATCTGGCACAGATGGTAGAATCATTGATTCACACATGATTAATCCTAAAAGCACCCTTAGAAATGTAATAGTCCAGCCCTCTTGACTTGTTTGTGAAGATAAGGAAGAGACAGTGACTTGGGGAGAACTGCTCAGCTCATGTGTGACAACGATTCTTTGAACCTAGTTCTCATAACTGCTTGTCTAGTGCACTTTTTGGCTATCCTATGCTCTAAAGTAATTGGAAACAGTAAGATACTTTTTTCTTTCTCTTACAGCCTAGCCTCCTCAAGAAACAATGTATTATTATTTAAGAAAGGGTGGGGGTAAGGTTTTTAAAGAAGTAGCTTATTCTGAATGAGTATGTCACACACCCAGGTCGGATTGAGACCCATAAACTGAAGGAGGTTAAAGAAATGTTCTTGCTGTGTTTATTTATAAAATCATACTTTTGCCAAACAAGAATAGAGAATATACTTATCACATATAAATTGTTTCCTATTAAATGGAAGAACTAGACTAGGATTTAAAAGCATCTTTAGGGATTAGAGTTAATCACATTTTCTGAAAGTACATGATTAATTATAAAATATACATGAAAATCCTGAAATATCCAAAATTTATGTGCATTACATAGGAAAATATATATAAACAGAGAGACTGGTTTATATATCATGAAATAAAAGCAAATTAAAGGAACCTGATTTTGCCAACCTTATTGTGCTCTTGAGATATAATTGATTTGTTATCACTCACAACCCGAAAATCCCACCATCATTGTAAAATTTGCAAATCCCAGCCCTTAAATTCACCTGAGAGCTCTAGTTAAAAATTCTGTCTTTTATACTTTTGGTTCTTTCTCAGAATAAAATTGGGCTATGCACTTTCAACTTTTCAGTGATGGTAATGGCAAGAACTGTGTTCACTACCATCATCACTGGGGAATCACTGAGCATCAGAAGGGTTTTTTTTAGTAAGTACATTTGCAAACACTATGTGAGTGAAAAAAATATATATGTTAAAACACTTATCAACTGGGGACATCAAAGAGTGATACCATGTTGAGTAGCAGCTGAGCTACCTCAGCTTTCATAATGAGATGTCTCTCTGGAGACATGACTAGTTGAAATGGACACAAATGGAGATGAGTTTTATCCTGCACCTTCCCCATGGTCACGTGCCCATAGACAGTGATGCTCCCAAGTCACCAATTCCTGAGAACAGTGCCCTGACTGATCAGGTCGTGATACTTCATAACCATCTCTCACATCAGCATTGTTCTGCTATCCACAAGGAAGGTGTATAAGGTCTGACAATTAAGTTCACAAACTCATCCTAGAAAAAATACTACATACCTCTTTGCTGAATATACCTTTGAAGTACTCCACTTGGGAAGCTATGCACCAACGCCAGCACCTAGTCCATCCTTCAGAGCAATTTTGGGACTCTTTCTGGAATGGCCATCAGAGCTGTCGTCATATTACCCTTCGTGTCCTGAATGTCATCAAAATGTCTTCCTTTCAATGTTTCCTTTATCTCTAGGTAAAGAAAGAAGTCATTGGAGGCCAGATCAGGTGAGTAGGGAGGGTGCTCCAATATAGCTATTTGTTTACTGGATAAAAAACTCCCTCGTAGACAGTGCTGTGAGCTGGTGCATTGTCGTGACGCAAAAAACGTGAATTATTGGCAAAAAATTCAGGTTGTTGTCATCTAACCTTTTCATGCTTTCTCAGCACTTCCAAATAGTAAACTTGGCTAACTTTTTGTTCAGTTGGTACAAATTCATAACAAATAATCCCTCTGATATCAAAAAAGGTTAGCAAAATCGTTGTAACAAGTTCGCAAACTTAATTGTCAGACTTTCGTATTTGTGTCTCTTTCTCCACTTAAATACCAGAGAACTATTAGTAGATATACTTTCTCAGTTAACAGTCATTATCATGGTTATTGCTTCACAGACATCTATTGTGAACCAGGCAACATGCTTGATATTTTCATACAGTGTGTCTTTCCATCCTCCTAACGATGGCATGGATTAAGTCGCATGCCAAAACTGCACATCTGAAAAGGTGCACATCTTACCCAAGACCACATAGCCAATCTCCTGTGAAAAGAAGAGGTTTTATGGACGTGGCTCAGGATGGCTCCCAGTGCCCTAACTTCTCAAGGGCTTGGATTAGAGTTCATAAACACAAATGTTTGCAGGGGCCAGGTGTGTTGTATAATTTAGTGAAGTCTGCCAGGTGTATGCTCTACCTAAAAAAGCTCTGGCAATGCTCTACCTCAGCCAATTCTTGCCTATAGAGACAGAAGCTCAGAGGTTCCGGAACAGATATTTCAAGAGAGGATTTGGTTTCAAATCTAGTATTTTTCCCCCAAACTCCTGATTTTTAAACCTGTTCTTACTTTGGGGGTTTTCGGTTTTCTAAACACTGTGCTGATTACATGATACAACTAAACAGCATATTTGACCAAAAAAAATCTGCCAATTTAAAACTTCCGCAGCAGGTATTACAAAATTTAGAGTGGCCTCCTCATGTACAGATATTTATTTATTCAGTTATATTCGGAGGAGGGGTGGGATGATTCTTTCCGTGTATGTGGGGGATTTATCTATGTTTTCATTATAGGGAATTAACCCATCACTGTAACTCAGAAATTAATTTATTATGCATCCCAACATTGTTTATGCTATTTCCAATGGGATCAATTAACTTTTTTTTCTGTGTTCTAATCCCTATCCAGTCTTATTGATGTTCTCATCCATCATCGTGAGTTTTCTCTGTGCACGTTATTTCTACTGTGTACAGTTCTTCTGGGTCAGATGTGATTAAGTCTAAACATTACTTGCACATTTTTAGCATATACAGATTCCCTTTGTGTGAATTATTTTTCTTGTAATATTATTTAATAATTAATGCGTGTCACGCAGGGTGGCCTGCGGGGTCTCTGCTCCCGCTCCTGCTCCCCATACAAGAACGCAGGATATGGTGAGGCCAAAAAGGAACACCCATGGAGCCATAGGTAGGGGAGTCATACCACTACAGTCTCACTGGAGGCTGGGTTCACTGGACGTGCGACCTGCTGTCCCTTTTGTCTGCAACCCACCGACGACTCTCTTTCACTCTCCTCCACTCTCCTCCACTCTCCTCCACTCTCCTTCGTAGCCGCAGCAGTTATATTAGCGGCTAATTGGCTAACTGGCTACAGCTGACGGCCAATCAGCCACAGCTGACGGCCATCTACTACCCGAGCCAGCACTCCTCCACGTGAGGCCGAGAGCCTGTAAACTACTTTCTGGGGCTCTGTCCCCACAATGCGTTAATTGAATAAAGCCTGTTTATTTGTATTTATGTCTTAGCAAACCCCTGAGCACATGGTGATTGACTCCCCTTGGACAACCCAGAATTGATTTGTCGTCTAAGAATTTTATAAAGTATTTCTGATGATTTTGCATATCTTGTCCTCCTGTTCATACTATGGGTGTGCCAGGTTTCTTAGAGAAAAGAGAGCTCAAAGTTGGTGGAAACTGTCTTATTTATGTAGGTTTAAACACTCAAGTATTATTTCATTCTGCTGCTTGAGAAATTTAATAAAAGTTTCACTTTCAAAATACTTGCTGGATGAGGACACATTTTAATGTTCATTTAACAAGCCTGACAAATATAAGAAGTCTGAAATCCATGAAGAATATGACAGAAATTGGTAATTGATTCTTTCTTGTAACCCATCGCCTCTTCTTAGACTAAGACTATGTTTTGTTTTAAATCCTGTCCATCTTGTTCATCAGTGTTATTGAAATAGCCTATAATAACTCCATCTGCCTTCTGAGATAACACCTAGCTGATTTATCATTAATTCTCTGTCAAGTCCTCTTAACCCTGTATGTTTAACCTTTTATTTTCTTTTTAATCTTTGAAAATGTTGTGGCCTTTATATGGCCATATTAACTGAAAGGAAAAGTTCTATTTCTTGTAATGTATTTAACGCTTATGTTTTTAAACAGAAAATGGGACTTTTACAAAGAGTTTGAATCCTATGACAGCCTTGGGAGATAATCAAAATCTAATACCACAGGTTTCATACTTGTTCTGTGGGGAAAACAAAATTTGATGCTGTATCTGAAAATCAAGCCAATTTAAATTGAGTGTACAGAGTCTCTTTGCTTTGTTTTCCCTACAATCATTCTGTTACTGTGCTCCCAGCCTTCTTCATGTGGCTGATACATTATTTCACAGTTCTCAGTTTGATGTTTTCCTAGGGTTTGCCAGTTTCTTCAAAACAGCATGTCCAATCTCCCTTATTTCATGGAAAAAAATGGCCTAAGGGAAAGAGACTATTGTGTCTTCTATTTCTCATCCATTGCATTCAATAATCATCATCATATTAATCATCATAATATCATCAGTAATAGCTACCACTAAAAATCGACAGTATTCTGGTAAAAGTGGAAGCAGTTAATTTATATTTTCTTGAATCTTAAAAGCTCTTCTGCATGGAAGGTAAAATGTCTCTCCTTTTTCACAGTGCGCACTTAAAATCTCACAGGATCTAAGTATTTTCCTATGGTCTTCTGATTCCATGACCATTACACTTTTCCTAGCACCGTGGCTACATATAAATAAAGCTGTTCTTTTCTTGGTCCTGGGGACACACATTTTTCTCATGGTTGTGCACGGGAGATTTTTTTTCTTCTTTCCTCGCACTCTTTTGATATCTTGTCTTAAGTTCATGTGTAGATTGGAGAAGATTTTTTTCTTTATTTTTTTGCTGACCCCCTTGCCTCTGCCCCCACCCCTCCTGTGCTTGTGCTGAGGAGACTTCACTGTTTTGGGAGGAGTCAACATTTGCCAACCTTTTTTTTTTTTTTTTTTTTTTTTTTAATGTACTAGGTTCTTTGATGAGCTCTGGGGATACCTAGATATTTAATGTGCAAATTATATTAGCAGTTAACCTTCATGGAGCAGTTTGTGACATGTTAGCCACTGTTTCCAGTGTTTTGTATTAGTTATTAAATCATTAAATCCTCTTAGTAACCCTATGAAGTAGATACTGTTATTACCCCCATTTTCAGCTCAAAGAACATAACTACTATCTTGCTGAAGGTGGTAGGAGCTAGGAATCAAACCTAGACAGTCTGGCCATGTAGCCTAGGTTGCTAAACATTGCACATATCATGTCTCCATATTATAGTTTCTATCCTCAAAGAGCTCATACAGTGTTGAAGGAGGCATGAGAGAACGTGACAGATACTGAGTATGGCGAACAGGGGAGAATCGTGGACAAGAAAGGCGTCTAAGAGAAGTAGAACCTGTTCTGAGCGAGATTTAAGATAAGCAAAGATGAAAGCGATGAGCTCTTTAGGCCAAGGGAGCCAAAGTGTGGACAATGATTTTGAAATCTCCTTTTAACCGTGTAGCTTTAAATCATCTAATATTCATACGTTGTATTGTTGATCCTAACTTGTATCTGAATTATACTTTACAACTGTTATCATTCATGTTCAGGGAGACAGGCAAGGCGAAAAAAAAAAAAAAAAGATATTTGAGAGATGCTGAAATTGTGTTAGAAATACAGTGGTACTACTGTTTTCACATAGACAAGCTAGTGGCAGAGCCAAGCCTCTGACACCTCAGTTCTGTGATTCTTCTATTAAAGTTTGACTTCTGGCAGGAAGTCAATTGATAAGTCACCATGTCCTTAAAGGTCTAGTTTCTAAAGAACAATGATGATTACTAATTACTGAATGCTTATCAAAGAAAAGGTACCACGTTAAGAACTTAATATGCATAATCTTCTTAAAACTTTTAGAAATCTCTATGTGACAGATATTATGGTTTCGCTTTTATATGTGAGAAAATTGAATTCTGGAGAGGTTATGTGATTGTCCCAATAAAGTTACTTTAGCGAGACTGGTGATATTAATAAACAAAGCCAAGACTGACTCTAAAGACTTAAATAAGCAAACAGTTGCATTTAGTGGCCAAATCCAAACCAGCATTTAAATGTTTGTTCTAATATATAGTGATCAGTAATATTTGAACTTAACTGTCTCACTTGGAAGTTCTGGAATATTCTTTCTTTTTGAAATCTGGATTTTCGTCTCAGTCCCTGGCTCCATGACAAAACAGTCTTCAGTACTCTGTAATCTCCAATGCACCATCACCATCTTTCACAGCTGACTTTTAGATCAAAGATTTATTATAGCATCATACTTCTGACAAGTATTCTAGTTTGTGATTTCTGTTTTATTCTGAGAGCAACAGATGGACAACTTATTAGGTGGTAAGAGAGAGAGAGAGAGAGAGAGAGAGAGAGAGAGAGAGAGAGAGAGACTGGGAGTTACACCAATATCAAGATGCTTAACTACGCACCCTACCTTTCTTGGAGTCAGAGCACACACACAACTTAATATTTATTCAGTGTCATGTTTCACTCATCACACGCTGTCTTCAGAACAATA
Source organism: Rhinolophus sinicus (assembly GCF_036562045.2). NCBI lineage: Eukaryota > Metazoa > Chordata > Mammalia > Chiroptera > Rhinolophidae > Rhinolophus > Rhinolophus sinicus. The sequence goes on from NC_133756.1 coordinate 114,015,597, forward strand.
AATGAAGCAAAGTATTGTCATCTATATTTCACAGAAGAGTAAACTGAGGCTCAGCGCAGTTCAGAGGATGTTGTAAGATGACATAGTTCGAGGTACAGGCAGGTTCAAAAGGGAGTCTCTTCATTTACATCTTGCTACCCTGTCCTGTTATGCCCTTTTTTCTATTCCCATCATTGCCATTTTTTATTTTTTTGCCATGGCCTTCATTGGGATATTCTTGGTACCCTTGTTCTCTACATTGTTGGCTTTTGATCTTCAGAAGCTAATTATCTAACTTAAAAATCATTTTTAAATGACCGGGCACTTTTTCCCCCAAGTTGCTATCATTTCTTTAGCACTTAAGTACGAGTCAGGAGACCTGAATACTAGTTTTCGATGTATCATCTACCCTCCACCATTCACTAAAAATCACAACATATTGCTTTGGCTTCATTTGTAGAAGCCAATCATATCTTCCATGGGAGGAATATGGTATTGGGATGGAGAATGTGGGCTCTGGGGTGGATTGCACTGGTTCTTGTCCTGAGTCGGACACTAACTCTGTGTCTTAGGCAGCTCAGCAATCTATGCGTCAGCTTCCTCATCTGTTAAATGTGCATGAAAGCAGCACCAAATATGCCGTATTGTTGTGAGAGTTAAATGAATTGGATGAACAAGACTTAGCACAGTACCCAACATACAGTAAACATTACATACTATTTTTGTTACACCGCTTTAGAGGAGTTTTTAATTATTTTATTTTTTTATTAAGAGAAGGAGCATCTGACATATTTACCATGTCACTAATATCACCGATCTCTATAGACATTATGTCTATTGCTTCAACTCCATTTCTTTCATCTTCTAGAAACACCTTTGTGAATTTCTAATTGTGATTTGGACTATTGCCATTCAGGCATTTTTACAACTGCTTTGCTGAGCTCTTCCAGGCAAACGGCCCTCTCCTCCACAGATGCCCATTCCTCAGTCCTTTGCTCTCCTCCCTGGTCTGCTTGATTCACCAGTTGACTTTTACCCATGCTCCCTCACCCTGAAAATTGTTGGAATCTTCTGACTATTGATAGCACCTTCCAATATTTTTACTGTTGCTGATTTATTTCTTTCATTTTACTGAGTTATCTGCAATGCTTGTACTCATTGCATCATTCAGATATAGACATTCTCATTTAATCTTCACAAAAAAATCTATCATGTAAGTGCTATGATTTCTATTTTAGAGATGGAAACACCGAGGAACTCAGGGATGAAGGAACTTGCTCAGGTCACCCCCCAACAGCAAATAACAGAATCCTGATTACATTCTGTGTTCTGCGACTTCAAAACCTTTGTAAGAAAGGACAGCAGTGCTTTGGCTTGCTCCAGAGGGGTCCAGGAACTGCGTATAAGACCCGGTCTTATTTTTGGGGAAACATGGTAGTAAAGCCTTGCTCAGGTGCAAAGAGGGCAGAGGAGATTGTAGGGTAGACAGTGCCACGTCAGCCTATACACCTTGCTAGGTAAGCATGTTTGAACGAATAGATACAAATGCAACTGGCCCACAGGCTGGGGAATAAAAAAAGGAGCAGCAAAAAGGGAACCAAAAACACACATATTTTTGTTTCAAACCCTTGCCTTTGCAATGAAACAAAGTGCCTGAATTCCAGCTGTGATTGTATATATTTTTCAGAGAGCAAAGCTTTAATAGTATCCTTGTCCCAACTAGACTGACAAATTAACACTTATTGATGGTGGTCCACACCTCTCCACCACATGGGGAGCAAGCATACCACATGCCAGCAAGCATACTGAGGGAGAGTTGCTATAGCCTTCTTCGCTTAAAGAATCTATCTATATCTTCTATGTGTAGTCCTTTATGTATTGGTTTTATTCCCTCGATTAGATTAGGAGCTTCCTGAGGCTAAGAATTATGTCTGATTTAATCATCTTTATGTCTTGCTTCATGTTGCATAATAATAATAAAAGCAACCATTATTGAGTAGCTACAAAGGACCAATACTGCACCATCAATTTTTTTTTTAAAATCTTTAAAATGAAGTAAATCAAACAACAAGCAGAAAACAGATCTACTGACATTTAACGTATAATTGTTAACTACTGTTAACTTTGTTTTATGAGTAAGGAATCTGAGAAATAAAGCCACTTACCTATTGAGCGAGGCACTCAGGAATTAAGCTAATGAACCTGCTCTATAAAGTCCAACTTTCCTCTGAGTTTTACTGCACCATTTGTTTATGCAATACGGCCTGAGCATCTATTTATATGCCCCACAGGTGCTTAAAGTGATGAGAAATTGCCCATTTGCTTTGCCTTGGGAGTTTTGAAGAGAGGCGATTTAAAAGTTGTCCATGTAAAATGACCAACCATTTTTTATAATCCTGATTTTCACTAGGCGCATTGGTTTCTTTCCTCCACTTATTTTTTCAACAAATGTTTATTGAGATTTTAGTATGCATCCAACATTGTGGTAAAGGCTAAGGATATAAGCTTAACAAGCTGAACCTGTCCCTACCCTCCCAGCGCTCATAGTTCAGTGGGGAAGACAATCAGAAGCCAAGTGATTCTAGGTGTGAGCAATGTTAGTCAAGATAAAATTCAGAAATGCACTGTCCTGGCCTCAGCCTGGAAAGCTGTGCTCAGAATGGCGTCTGTGTGGAAGGACTGCGGAAGCTTCTGAGATCCAGACAATATGGAGAGAGCAAGAAAAGCATTGAAGACAAAACGGAGAAAAGGTACAAATTCACTGCAGTAGGAGGGAGACTATCACATGATAGAAAAGGAGAGTATTTTAAAGTAGCTGGTACGCGGGGATGAGATGCTAGAGAGTAAGAAGGACACGGAGTTCACGGGCATTGTCACCATGTTAAGCAGCTTGGACCTCACCAAAAGGTAACAAAGAAGCTCTGATGAATGTATATCTTGAGTCAACCTAGCGTTTCAGAGCTAACAGAAACATTAAAAAGCCAACTGTTCTTACTTAGCCTACATCTGTATATAAAAAAATAAAATAAGATTTAGGACTTGCTGATCCTGTTTAAAAGATTTCAGTGCAGATTTAGGGGTGAACAACAACTAGCCTTAATTTTTTTCACAGTCCTGGTTGAGTTTTCAGCTTCACTTAAAGAACAAATCACCTTTTCCTTTATGCACTGAGTGTTTCATGGCCAGTTATGTGAGAGAATAGGAATGGAGACTTACAATGTTATCTTCACAATTGTGTTTGTGATTATAATCACACCACAAGATGTCATTCCAGCAAGTAATTACTACATTGCTACTTTGCCATTTTCAAAGTAATATCAAACACACACACACACACACACACACAAAAGTCATACATGAGTGCAAAGCTGGTTTCACAGAGACCTTCAGGGGAAGCCTCTGATATTTTTTTCTCTTTATGCAATCAATGTTTCCTTTAGTTAGAAAGGGGCTCCAATCCATCAGACTGCTGAGAGTACCCCTTTGAAATCTTCAGGGTGATAATTTAAGTGAAATAGAAATGGAGAGAAGGAAAAGGTCACATCCTTGGAAATCTTTCTGATAAAGGATTTTCCAGGCTGCTTAATCAGATGGCACAGAGGGGATCAGCATTACAATTAAGTTTGCAATCTTGTTGTACCTAGTGACTCCTTCTAAATATTATCTCTATTCTCCTTACTTTCCTTCCAACAATAAGGGTGAAAAATTCCACCAACAAGCCTAACCTTGTAAGCAGACTTCTTTAGCCCTGATGTCCCTAAGTGCATCTAAGGGAAATAGTGTTTTCTTATTTGAATCTTCTACAGTCAAGCCTATAATTTCATGAGATTTGAAAGTCGCTTTCTGGATTCATTATGAGTCCTCAAATTCCCTTAGACCTCACCTTCTTTTCCGGATTTGAGAATAGAGTGGGAAAATCACAGAATTTAAAGTCAAGCAGTCTTTAGTTTGAATTGTACGGCCACCACTATTTAATTGCAACTCACTCAACCCCTCTAAGTCTCAATTTACTCATTGAGACTTGTTAGTTTTGAGTTAGATAACATATGCAACATGCTAGTAAGTGCCCATGGGTAGTATTTAGTCAATATATAGAATTGCCTTCTCACCCTCTAGTTCTCACCTTTTTCAGGAATATCTTTCCCCTTTCTCTTCAAATTCTAGCCATCCTTTATGCTCAATTAAACCCTACTCATAAGGGTGATCTGTGTGTTAGTACAAAAGAGAAAATATGAGTAAGGCATTTTCCTAACCTTCAATGATCTTTCCATTTAGAAAGAGAGATAACTGTATGTACATCTGAATCAAGCACAACACTGAAAGTGTTATTGCACTGTTAGTGGAATCACTAGTAGAGGAATAGAGAATGGTGGGAGTAGAGGACAGAGAGCTTAATTTCAACTCCAATAAACAGGATAACCTTCACAGGGAGATGCTATGAGGTATTACCATTGAGATATGGGTAAGATTAAGACCAAAAGAAATCATAAAGTGGGGAGAATACTGGTCTACTATACTTGATCTGCAATTCCAAAGACCAATACTCTCTGAAAGTTAAAACAAAAACAAAAACAAAACAAAACAGAAATTCTTATGACTGATGGTATCAAAACCTATAGTGAACTGATATGTTAGAGACTTTATTAATCCTATTCGATGTGAACATTTATGTCTTGCTTCAGAAATATTAATATATTTTGATATATTGATATATTTTGATGTCCCAGGGCCTATAAAATATAAAACTCACTTTTTTTTTTTTTTAAACCAATTCTACCATCCATCTAGCCACATAGGTTTTAGGTAAGGGATTTTATCATGGTATTTTATTATAGACAGGGAGAGTAATACAATGGTGTGGGTATAAGAAATTATGCAGTGAGTTAGAGAATATCAAGTCATCCAGTATTGCTGGAAAGTTTAGTGAGTAGATGAATTGCCTGGCAAAGATCATAAGAGTATTTTCTTTATTCAGTCACAATATTTACTGAGCAACTACTGAATTTTGGGTACCTACTCCATTCTAGGAGTGGTGGGTATAGTTCTGAGCATACCAAACCATTGCAATACGGCTGTGGCCTTCCTTTCTAAATTTCCAATTGTTCCAGAATAATGGTGATCTACCAGTGGTCTAGTTGGTGGTGCTAAGGTAGATGTGGAAGGCAAGCACAGACAGGTTAAGTACCTTGCTCAAGCTTTTGCACCCAGTAAGCATCAGAGTCAGGAAATTCAAGTTAGGTAAGCTGGTGTAAGAGTGCGTGGATGCACATAACCCTACTGCACTATCCCTCCTATATTTAATTAAAGTTATGCAGGAGAGTCAACTTCCTCTGTGGGATTTGATGATGGTGTCACAGAAGGCTTGTCATAAGCTGGATCATGAAGGATGATTGAAATGTGTTGCAACAGAGAAAAAGATCAGATTACTAGGTTGAGATTAGCTCTTCTACATGTGCCCAGACAGCACAGAAGTTAAGAGTGTGTCCTATAAGCCCAACTACCTGGCTTCTATTCTGACTTGGATACCTGATAGGTGGGGATCCTAGGGAAACCACTTACCTCTCTGTTTCTCATCCCTCAAGTGTGAGTAATAATCGTACTTGTCTTGTAAGGATTAAATAGTTATATGTAAGGTCATGAGGCAGTGCCTAGCATATAGGACAGTGACAAAGATAGATAACATCCTTGCTTCCACGTTGGCCATATGTGTGTGCTCTAATTTTAAATTATGCATGATTTTTATTTGTTTCATGTCTGCCTCCTGACTTCTCTGGGTTCTATGAAGCAGGGACTCAATCTGTTTTATTTATTACTGTCTCTAAAGCAAGTATCTCACGGCGTAGTAGTTCTCAACAAATATATGCTAAAAGATGGGTGTATAAATGCATATATGGTATAAACAGATAATTAATCAGTGTGTATAGTCTTTATTGTCATTACCTTTTTTTTTTTCTTTCTTGGAAACCTAGGGCACTGAATGACTATCATTTTTTAAAAAAAAGAAAAAAGCATTTTCCCCAGAGTGGTCTATTTTTGAGCTGAACTTCTGCATTAACACAAAATGTTTCCTAATACAGACACCCGAGACTGATTGCATTGTCTAGGCACGTTGGGTAAGGATTTAATTTCACACATCACAAACGATCAGCATCAAATTGTCCGAGTTGTGTTTCATACCTTCTTCATGGAGAACTTGAATCTTCTCAGTCCACTTTCACAGTCCACTACTCTGAAACAAGGCTCAGTTAGAGCTTAATGGGGGGAGGGGGGGAGGTAAATGACAAAGGACAAAGTAAATGGTCACTCTGACCACTGATTTCAAGAAGTCACGCATATCCCAGAAGTTGCTGTGACATTGGACCCAGAGACAGCAGTGTCCCAGGAAGCCAGCCTTTGGTATGTGCAGCTTCTAGCACCTGCCCCAGTTTTATCTATAAAGCTTCTAAATGCAGGCTACCAGAACATACCTAAACCCAGTCACCAGTAGCTCCAGGGATCCCATGTTCTCTCCTTTTCAAAAGCCAGCATTCTTTGACTTTCAGGGGCTACATTTTTTGTCCAAATGACAGTGGGTTTCTGAGATGCAGTTAGAGTAACAGAAGTATCAGTTCTGCAATATGTTAGCTTTCCGCTGGGTACTTCTGCCCTACAACCCAAAGCAACAATTCCATCCATAGATTCTACTTCCTGATATTTCTCCAATCCATATCTTCCTCCTAATCACACCTTTGTTTCTCTTGGTGAGATCCACATTATCTTTTAGATGAATGATTATTAGAACAGGCTTCAGTAGACCTCGCTCCGTCTTCCTTATCTCTCACAACATAGCCTCCTTATCATCGCCGGAGTATTCTTTCTAAAATGCAAATATGCTTACAGTTCTTTAAACCACTCCCTTTCGAATAGTACACATATTTTAGCATATAAAAAAAAATGTCCTTAAATTTTGGAAACCTGTCACTTTTCCCAAAATTTTACATCCCTCCAGACTCAGTTCTAATGGGATCACATGGAAAATCTCCCCTGAATCCCCTGGATGCCAATGGCTGTCCCTCCTCTGTGTCCCATCACAAATTATATTTTGTCTTCGTTACACAAGCCATTACTCTGACCCCATCAGTTTGTTAGCCTGATTGTATTTCCAAACTGAGATCCCCATGAAACATGTGACACATATTGCTCATGTGTTTGTGGATCAGTTTTTTTGTTTGTTTGTTTGTTTGTTTGTTTGGGTTTTTTTTCCGGAATCAGCTCATTCATTGCATCTGCAGCCACTGGTGAATTGAGTAGGGGGCTATGCTGATCTGGTCCAGACTCTCAGATGTTTGGCTCTCAACTGGCGATAGCTAGTCTACAAGGGCCTTTGATAGTGCTGGTGGGCTCTCCTCTGTATGCTATCTCATCCTCCAGTAGTCTAGCCGAAACTATTCTTATGGCCGTGGCAGGGCTCCAAGGGAGTAGAAATATTCAAGGTCTCGTGAGGCCTAAGCTCAGAACTGGCCGACAATCATTTCCATCACATAATATTAATGATAGCTCAGAAGGGTAGACTGGGTAGAAGATTTGGGGAAACACACTCTATCTCTTGATAGAAAGAGCTACAGACTCATATTGCAAAGTACATGCTAGAGGGAAGGCTGCAAAATTGTGGTCATTTGTGTAATCAGTCTACCATATCTTGTGAGTAAACCAAAACATTCTTGAACATCTTCATATTTCTACCCTGAGCAACTACTGTGTTAGTACTTGGCAAAGAGCAGTGAATTATTTATGTTGGTTCAATTTGGCTGATTTATAGTAGTTATTAGAATTTGATTTGTAATTGCTCAAAACAGAGGAAAAACATGCATGGATGCTTATAGACATCTGCTTTATGAAAAAGTTGAGTGAGAAGAGATGTTATAAATGACCACAAAACTACATAATAGCTAATATTACATGAGGTGCGTGCCATGGATGGTAGATACTTTGGTTCCTGTTTTGCATATGAGGAAAGGGAGGCTCTGAGAGGTTAAAGGTGGGCCGAAGTCATACAGGTGCTCCATGGGAAAACCCAGGAGTCAAAAACACATATTTTACTTTAAGCAGTGTGCTCTCTCCTTCTATCCCTTTGGTATTTAAGAGACTAGAGTGACTTACATCTAACCATTCACATACTGCCCATTGCCTTATTGCTAAAGGTTTTCAGGGAAGAAATATCTATGTAAGAGATTGTATTTATGTGCAAATCTTTTCCAGTTTATTCATCCTTGTAAGGATAAAAACCAATTTCTTTTGCAGCCATTGTTACTGTTTATACTTTCAACAAATTTCATGTTCTGTGTGCTGTTGATCAGATGCTGCTTGATGCAAGAATACCAATCGAAAGTCTGAAATGTTTATTCCTCTGAAAAAACACCACCCGGAAAAGTGAGGAGGGGAAATTTTTTCTTATCCTTACAGTTTCCAACTCTTTGTTAATCCAAAGAGCTGAAAATATTTCATGTCAAACATGGCCACCTACCATCTGGCTGAGTTAGAAGTTTATTTGGTAATCTCCTTATCAGCCAAACAGCTGGAAGTCTAGATAAGTCCTATGTGTAAGAAGCCAGTGTCAACTTGTTTCCAGATAATAGCAGTGGGAAAATATATATCAGAAAAGAAGGAGTTCATCAGTAGGAATTAATTTGGGAGTTTTGCTGGCATGCACTGAATTCTCAGTACTGGTGAGTTTATCATCCACTGAACCTACTGGAGACTTAAAGGATACTCAGTGTGTCATCTACCAGGATGTATTATTTTAGTGTGTGTTTTTCAAGGCATTTTCTGCCCAGGAGTTTATTCAAATCCCTAAAAAGCACTACTACTGTATTTTGCTTCATGCAATAGATGTGTCACTGCAAACTTGCCTGCAAATTGATTTTTTTTTCCATTTGTAAATGGAAACCTAATTGAAATACACTAGGGGGGAATTTGCTAGTTAAGGAAATCCTTGTGTTGTGTGAAATTGCTTTTTCTCTTGAGAATAAGTATTCCTTAATGTATCTATTTTTTGAATTTAAAATTTCGTGCAATGAGTTTCATGTAGCTGAGCTCACATGTGTACCTTAGGGCAGCTGGGAAAAATACATTAACATCAATTTAGTAACGAGCCTTGTCTGAATACCTCCCACACCCCCATTGCGATGTGAGAATTTTGCAGCTTGAAAACATTACACTTATTACTGAAGTGATCATATGTACCCTTATCTCATTCTTCAACTAAACTATCACTAGTTAAGAGTCAAACGCCCCCTCCAACCCATCCTCTGTATTGCTCTATGAGGCCAAAACACACAATCAAGTCAGAAAAGTCGTTACAGTAAATTGACCTATCAATTTAAACTCAAACTCTACCTGATCATTCAGGTTATTTCCTATACTTGGTCAGATGTGGAGGGCAGTTCTGCATAAGAGAATGAGTTTTGGAGTTGGACAATCTGTGACAAGTCATGTCACTTCTTTGCTCACCAGTTAGCTCATGTGTAAAGGCCGCAGACCCTGTGGCACAGTATGCATCCAACAAGCAGGTTGTTATTGCCACTTTTACTGGTGTCATTGTTAATACACATACCCTCTCAGAGAGGCCTCTGTTCATTCCCTGTATGAATCAGTAGCCAAACGTAGGCAAACGGCGATAAAGGCAGGCTCCACAGCTATTTGCAGCCTCCTCTTTCCCTGGGGGAGTAATTTCTTCTTGATCTGTAGGTTGTCTGATTGCATTCTCTGGCTTAATTTCATCATAGCTATAGTGTTTCTATGTTGTCTTGGAGTCTGGAGTCACCCAGCATGAAACCGACGGAAGAACTGCTCATCTTTAAAGCAGGGATGTGGGTTTCATGTCCTTTTTGCATTCAAATACTTAGGCTTTGAAATAAGACACTATTCCATTTATTAATTGTATGATTTGAGGTGAGTTACTTAGCATCTTTGATTTTCAGATTTCTCATCTCTAAAATGACATTTAAAATATGTATACTCTTAGAGTTGTTGGAAAAAGTAAACAAAATAATGAATATAAATATTCAGCAGAGTGCCTAGTACATAGGCAGCATGTGATAAGTGATAGTGGCAGTTATTATTTTCAAAAGGGACTGCTTATTGTACCCCACACCCAGATTCCTAGACTCTCATTTATCTGGTGACTATTTCCTTAAAGAGATTCTGAGATTCCTTTGTTTTCATGTCAGTTTTTCACCTTCAGGCATCTATAATAACATACATTTATTAGTATACATATTTGCAGTGATTTTTGAATAATCTTTTATATAGTTTTTGGTCCTATTGAAATAGAGACCTGTTTAATCTTGCCAGCAAAATATATTTAAAATAAAACAAATGCATTATTCCTCTACTCAGAGTTCTTCTGATTTCAGGGTTATTTTTGATCTGTTTCTTCTTGTCTCTCTAGTCTCATTTCCTGCATGTTATGTACCCCTGCCCCAAACTCAATGAATGCCGTATATTTCTCAATGTGTCTTCCTGTTTCAGAGTCAGTGTTATGCATAGTTTGCTTTGAATGTATTTTCTCCTTTCATTCTCTCAGCAGTCTACTTTCAAGTTCACCTTTTGGTGACTCATGCTTACCTCAGAGCTTGGTCTTCCCCCTGGAGCTCTTCCTGTACCCCTTACTGATCTGCGTTACAGCCCTATGCCAGTCGCATTGAACTTGAAAGTCCACCTAATTATGCTGTCATCTTTTAATGCAGAGCTATCCTTTGTTAGATCTGATAATACCAGTGACTACTATCTAGTGCCTGGCCATACGGGATTCTCACTTTCTCACTGGCTCTTTTTCCCTTTGCTTCTGTGTGTGTGTATGTGCGTATGTGTATGCACACATACACACTTCTTTTTTTTTAATAAAGGAAGAAGTTCAATGTCATGTAGACTTCTTTATTTTCCTCCAACAGTTACCATACTCAAGGGTAAATACCACATAATGTAAACAAATTAGAGGAGTTCTCACCTTACTGTTTGGTTTGTGGACACATATTCCCAGGGAATAGGTAGATACTGGAATAGTTATTTTCTCTAAATAGTACAATATACATTCACAGCGGGAAAAATCAATACACTATTTACTGAAAGAGCGCTAGCTTTATCTGTTGTGTGTACTGTATTACAAATGACTTTACACAAATGCGATTGAGCCCGACCTTCCAATTTGTGAAAATTGTTCAATAAAATTATTTCTCATTCATACTATGGAACAAAACCCAGATAAACAGCATAATCTTGAGATTTAGTTCAAGAAAGGATCTTTAATTAAAGGCCTTTTTAGATTCTTGGGAAATGCAGACAGTCACTCATTCATTGAAGCTGAACATATGCTACAATATTTAAATGAAAAATTATTGCTAAAAATGCCGTTCAAATCTAATAGGTTCAAAATCTTCAGAAGAGTTAGTTTTCTATTATAGTTGTCAGTTTGTCTTGCAGCAGGATATTAGTATTTTTTAAATACTTAAACAAGTTACAGAATAACAAAATATTCTTATGTATTAGTCCTCGTTCATAGGATATAAATGTTTATAACATTTTGAACATTGACTTCCCTAATCACATTTTCAATATAAAAATAATTGCTGACAACCAAAGAAGCTTTATAATACACAAACACACAAAGTAGTTTTTTGTGTGTGTGCGTATGTTTGTATCAATAGTTACCTTTTCATCATACATTCTACAGCTTATTTAATAGTTTTGCATTGTTCATTCTAACCTTTGTCTAAAGCATGAATTTATGCATGCTTACACACTTATTACCCATATGAGGTGGAACTATGAAGTTTTAAATTCTTTCCGTGTGGAAAGATACTACATATGTTCAAAAGAAGTTTTCTGTTTATCACATACCTTAATACATGCAATATCAGCAGTACTATTGAACTTCACATCTGAATTATATTTTATTTACCTTCTATTTTAGATTTACTACATTGGGAAATGATATAAATGTGCCATACTGAATGTATTGATTTCAAATCCAGCATTAGCTTTATGAGATTCATATGTGTTGAAGCATACTGTAGTTTATTCATTATCGATTCTATCTAGCATATGTGAAGTTTCAAATTTTGATGGTAATGGCAAACTACTTTCTAAAATATTTGTACCAATTACATACATCTCTGCCACCATAATGTATGAGTAAGTTACTGTTGCTCTATAAACATGCCCATGCTGGATGTTGTCAGACATACTAAATAATTGTAACCAGGGTGAACAGGGAAATTATATCTACTTGTGGTTTTAATTTTAATTTTCCTTTTTTATTGATGCAGGTGAATAGTTCTCAAATACTTAGTGATCATTGAAATTTTTTATTCTGTAAGATGTTTGTTCATGTCTTTTGCCCATTCTATTGGTTTGGTTTTTGTTTTCTACTACAGTGCTAGTAGTACTTTATATATTATGGGTATTACGGTAATCTCTTTCTTTAAATGTGTTACAAATATCTTCTAGTTTGACACTTGCATTTACACCCGCTTCATTGTAACTTGGGAAGAACACAGATTCTTAATTTTAATATGGTTGTATTTATCCATTGTTTTTCTTTATAAAAATGTACTCATCTATACCACAGAGGAAAAAGATATCCACCTACATTTCTTTAACAATATTAAAATTTTATGTAATCTATCTGGATTTGCTTATTGTATGATGTGTGGTAGGGATTATTTTATATAATTTTTCATATTAATCAATTTGACTTGCACCACTGCTACATTTACTAAACAACATATATTTTTGTCTACCCTTTTGTTTCTGCAATATATTTATGTGTTTACTTTCTGAGTTCTTTATTGTGTTTTAATATTTATTTCTCTATGTTTACATGAATGACTCTAACAATCCATATGTCAATTATTCTTGCTGTATAATAAGTCTTAAATATGGAGAATATTCATTGATGTTTTTCAGCTTCAGAGGTATGTAGGTCATTCTAGTTCCTCTGTTTTTTTTCGTATAAAATTATTTTAATAACTTTGTTAAGTGCCAAATAAAACCTGTTTGGATTTTGATCAGGGTTGTATTCTGTCTGTCGATTCATTTGTAGAGAATTGATATGTCTAAATTACTTGGCCTCTCTGCATGAATACAGCATGCCTCTCCATTTTAATATAGTTGTATTAGGATAGTTTGTAATCTACTTCTATTTTACATCTCTACTGAAGTAAATTGATATACAATGAATGACTCATTCTAAAGTATGCAATTTGATAGAGTTCGACATATATAATATATATACATATCGTATATGTATATATGCATATATGTTATATGCATTATATTGTTATATATGTTATATATATATATATATATATATATATATACACATATATATGTATATGTGTATGTATATATATACATCATGAAACCTTTACCACAACCAAAATAATGAAACTATCCATCATCCTCAAAAGTTTTATCATGCCCTTTATATCCCTCCCTCCCATTTTTAATAAGTTTTTAATTTTCTCCATATAGGTCCCTTGATGGTACCATAAAATGTTTCAGCATTTTCTTGGTTTGCTTTTTAATAAGTCTGTAATTTTAGACATGAGTGTTTATCATCATTATTAAAATGTTTAATAATAATGTTTAGATTTTACCTCCATGCTTATTGTTGTTGTTTTTTTTAAGTTTTTGCTTCTTATTTCTTCTTTATTATAGCCCTCCCTTCTGATTACATTACTTCTTCCTTATGTGCACCATTTTAGAAATTTCTTTAGTGAAAAAGTGTTGGTTTAATCTGAAAATATTTTTTGTTTTGTTCTTGTACTTAAAGATCAGTTTTGTGGAGTGTCGTATTCTTATTTAATGCCTATTTCTTTCACCACTTTTAACGTATGATTCCACTGTCTTTATATTCTCATAGTTGTTGTGGGGAAGTCTACTCTCACTCCAGTTGTCCATTTAGACATTGTGTCTTCTCTCGTTTTACTTTTAACTTATTTGTCACTAGTGAACTGCCATTTATTCTAATGTGTACAGATGCATTTTTTAAATTGTGTTTATTGAATGTAATAATATGTGTCTTTTAATTAGTCCTGGAATATTTCAGCATTTGATTCTAAATATCCCTTCTCCTGTGTATTTTTTCCTATTGTCTTCTTCTAGAATGCCAATTAAAGTATATGTATTTTTTAATTTCTATGCTATGTACCTGATAATGAGTTTTTAAAAATGTTTATCTCCCCGAATCCTTGAACTGCATTCTTTGTTTTTTCTACTATACTTTTCAGTTTAACATTCTCTTTAGCTGTGTTTAATCCCCTCATTATTTTTAGTCAATGTATGTAATTGAACTTAAGTTCTATTTATTTCTTTTATAAATTAACCTATTTTAATAGTCTACTGTCTCTTTCTTTTGAATCAGTATTTTATATTTCGATATTTTATCAGTAGTTGTTTTCAATATCTGATACTTCCATATCTGAAGTCCTTCCATTTATACATATTGCTTAGTGTTTCCATTCATACTTATTTATAAAGACTATTTTCTCACATATTTGGTAACAATATTTTGAGCTCATCTTTGAATCTAATGTGTTCAAATCCTGAGGGCACTCAAATGAGATTTATTTTCTGCAAAGATAATTTCCATTGTTTTTTTTTCGCTTGATGCATAAATTATAATTCCCCAGAAACTCAGCCATTTAATTTCCTCACTTGATCTTTCTCAGACCATGAAACTTTTATAAATCCTACTCCAAGTCCTATACACTGTTTGACTTGTGGATACAAACTCTCAGAGGACACTGCTTATGTGGGCATTATGGTTATTTTCTACTTATCACTAAGAAATTGCAGATACCTTTTGGGTCCCTGTGTTATCCACAATACATTTTCCCTCCTAGCATATTATTTTGCTAGGGGTAAGACTTTCATGGGTCACTGGTTTACGAGTATGTGGGGTTGGAGTAAGCTGTAGATTTATACGCCTTTCCCACTGCCATCTTAAAAGGCTCAGGGACCTAGTCTTTCCCTTCTAGCATGGCGTATACTCGTAACCACATAAACTCCAATGTTCTGGTATTGAAATATGACTCAGGGCTGTTGATGGTGTTGAATTTGCTTATTCGGTTGCATTCAGCTCCAGTTTCTCCTCCTCCTCTTCAGCTTTCTCCTCTTAGTCCCTTTTCTCTCTTTCTCCCTCTCTCCCTATCTAGAGCTTGGGGACTTACATTTTTTATTGTTTTCTGTGAGTTCAGCAATATGGTCAAAAGTCTGTTTATCTAACATCTTGGTGTTCTGAGACCAAATAAACTTTCAAAAGTATGTTATCCTTAATACTGCCTAAATATACATTTTCTAATTATCATTAGAAACAATCTAATGATAGATCTAGAAAATATCTAATTATCGCTTCTCGGCCTTTTGGCTAAGATCAAGTGAAAATATCTAATTATCAAAATAATTACCATTATTTTAAGACATTAAACTGTTATATTTTATAATTAATATATTTAATAGTTTCAAATATGTTTGACCAAATAATTTCCAAACATCTATTAATAAATTTAACATCTATGCTGTTATTATTGATGAAGTTTACATTTTATCTTAATTTCACCTTATATGTTTGTCATTCTATTTCATCTACTTTTTTGTTTCCCAATATAAGAATGTTAATATTTTGTCAATTTTTAGAATGTTGTAATCCACTTTAAAATTTCTTCATGTGTTCATAGTGTCTAATTTATCACCAGGGATAGTTTCCTGATCTTTAGCTTTACTTACTAATTAGTGAGGTGGGAGGATGAAAAAGCATTAATCTAATAGATCCATAAGGCTCTTTTATGAACCTTTTATGCTTCTTGGGTTCTACTTTATCAAACATTGTATTCACCCTTTCATGTCATTGTCATTTAAGAAGCTCATATATTCTTGAAAATAGATTTCCATCTGTTTAATACAGCCACCAATGTCAGTGAGCGACTATAATTTGTTTAATACCTTACTGAGCTTGGTGGATGGCTTTGTAGTTACCACCTGGTTCCCAGTGGTGGTCAGAATAAATTCTATAACACGTCAAAGCATGGGTTGAAGAACAGGCTTTATTCAGAACACTTACAAAACAAGGCTCACCAAGAAGGTAAGACACAGTTTCCTGAGTCGATCTTTATTTTCATGAAAAGATATATATGCCTCTTCTGGAAATTCCACGTCTATACCTTCCAGGAGAGGGACCTGAATCTGTTCCAACTATACCTCTTTTATCCTAGAAATATGAGGAAGTGACCTTATCAGTGGATGAACAAAAGGAATACTAGTGCACCAAGCAGTAAGAGTTAATACGCCATTTCTTTAAAGACTTGTCTGGGAATGCCAGCTGCTCAGTCCTGGGAATGTTGCAGACTCTCCTACCAGACAAGGGAAGCTGCTGGGTTTTCTTTCTTTTTTTTCTTTTTTTTCAATTAAAGTTTATTGGGGTGACAATTGTTAGTAAAATTACATAGATTTCAGGTGTACAATTCTGTATCACATCATCTATGTATCACATTGTGCGTTCACCACCCAGAGTCAGTTCTCCTTCCATCACCATATATTTGATCCCCTTACCCTCATCTCCCACCCCCCACCCCCCTTACCCTCTGGTAACCACTAAACTATTGTCTGTGTCTCTGAGTTTTTGTTTCTCATTTGTTTGTCTTGTTCTTTTGTTGTTTTTGATTTATATACCACATATCAGTGAAATCACATGGTTCTCTGCTTTTTCTGTCTGACTTATTTTGCTTAGCATCATATTATCAAGATCCATCCATGTTATCACAAATGGTCCTATATCATCTTTTCTTACCACCGAATAGTATTCCATTGTGTATATATACCACAACTTCTTTATCCATTCATCTATCGAAGGACATTTTGGTTGTTTCCATGTCTTGGCCACCGTAAACAAAGCTTCAATGAACATTAGAGCACACGTGCCTTTATGGATAAATGTTTTCAAATATTTTTGGGTAGATACCTAGGAGAGGGATTGCTGGGTCATACAGTAATTCTATTGGTAAATTTTGAGGAACTTCCACACTGCCTTCCATAGCGGCTGCACCAGTCTGCATTCCCACCAACAGTGTATGAGGGTTTCTTTTTCTCCACAGCCTCTCCAACACTTGTTACTATTTGTCTTGTTGATGATAGCCATTCTGACTGGGGTGAGGTGATATCTCATTGTGGTTTTTATTTGCATTTCTCTGATGATTAGTGATGTTGAGCATTTTTTCATATGTCTATTTGCCATTTGTATGTCCTCTTTGGAGAAATGTCTCTTCAGGTCCTCTGCCCATTTTTCAATTGGGTTGTTTGTTTTTCTGTTGTTGAGTTGCATGAGTTCCTTGTATATTTTGGATATTAGCCCCTTATCGGAGGCACTGTTTGCAAAAATCTTCTCCCATTCAGTTGGTTGCCTCTTTATTTTGTCGATGGTTTCTTTTGCTGTGCAGAAGCTTTTAAGTTTCATATAGTCCCATTCATTTATTTTAGCTTTTTCTTCCATTGCCTTTGGAGTCAAATTCATAAAGTGCTCTTTGAACCCCAGGTCCATAAGTTTAGTACCTATGTTTTCTACTATCAACTTTATTGTTTCAGTCTTTTGATCCATTTTGAATTAATTTTGGTACATGGTGACAGATAGCAGTCCAGTTTCATTCTTTTGCACGTGGCTTTCCAGTTCTCCCACCACCATTTATTGAAGAGGCTGTCTTTCCCCCATTGTATGTTTTTTGCTTCTTTGTCAAAAATTATCTGTCCATATTTATGTGGTTTTATTTCTGAGTTCTCAATTCTATTCCATTGGCCTACATGTCTGTTTTTCTGCCAATACCATGCTGTTTTGATTATTGTAGCCCTGTAGTACATGCTGAAGTCAGATAGCGTGATACCTCCAGCACTGTTCTTTTTTCTTAAGATTACTTTGGTTATACGAGGTCTTTTGTAGTTCCAAGCAAATCTGATGATTTTTTGTTCTATTTCTTTAAAAAAATGCCATTGGGATTTTGATGGGGATTGCATTAAATCTGTATATTGCTTTGGGTAATATGACTATTTTAGCCATGTTGATTCTTCCAATCCATGAGCAAGGAATGCCTTTCCATTTATTTGTGTCTTCTTCAATTTGTTTTAAAAATGTTTTATACTTTTCAGCACATAGGTCTTTCACATCCCTGGTTAAGTTTATTCCTAGGTATTTTATTTTATTTTATTTATTTATTTATTTATTTATTTATTTATTTATTTATTTATTTTTTTACTGCAATTCCAAAATGAATTTTTTTGTTATTTCTTTTTCTGAGATTTCATTGTTAGTATATAGGAATGCAATGGACTTTTGTACATTGATTTTGTAGTCGGCAACTTTACTGTATTTGTTGATTGTTTCTAATAGCTTTGTGGTGGAGTCTTTAGTGTTTTCTATATATATAGCATCATGTCATCTGGAAAGAGTGACAATTTAACTTTTTCATTTCTACTTTGGATGCCTTTTATTTCTTTATCTTGCCTGATTACTCTGGCGAGGACTTCCAACACTACGTTGAAAAGCAGAGGTGGGTGATAGGGGACAGCCCTGTCGTGTTCCTGAATGTAGAGCAAAGGGCTTCAGTTTTTCACTGTTAATTATGAGATTAGCTGAGGGTTTGTCATATATTGCCTTTATTGTGTTAAGGTATTTTCCTTCTATACCTATTTTATTAAGTGTTTTAATCATAAATGGATGTTGTATCTTGTCAAATGCTTTTTCTGTATCAATTGATATAATTGTATGATTTTTGCCCTTTAGTTTGTTTATGAGATGTATCACATTGATGGGTTTGTGGATGTTGAACCATCCTTGTGCCCTGGGATGAACCCCAGTTGGTCATGATGAATAATCTTTTTAATGCGTTGTTGCATTCGATTTGCTAGAATTTTGTTTAGGATTTTTGCATCTGTATTTGTCAGAGATATTGGTCTGTAGTTTTCTTTTTATGTGTTGTCCTTACCAGGTTTTGGTATCAGGGTAATGCTGGCCTCATAAAATGAATTAGGGAGTACTGTCTCTTCTTCAATTTTTTGGAAGAGTTTGAGCAGGATTGGTATTAGATCCTCTTTGAAGGTTTGGTAGAATTCACTGTTGAAACCATCTGGTCCTGGACTTTTGCTTTTGGGAAGGTTTTGGATGACTGGTTCAATTTCTTTACTGGTGATCGGTCTGTTTAGATTTTCCAGTTCTTCATGGCTCAGCCTAGGAAAGCTATATGTTTCTAAGAACTTGTCCATTTCTTCTCGGTTATTGAATTTGGTGGCATATAGTCTTCCATAGTATTCATGGAAGATCCTTTGTATTTCTGTGGCATCCTTTTTCATTTCTGATTTTGTTTATTAGTGTCTTCTCTCTTTTTATCTTAGTAAGCCTACCCAAGGGTCTGTCAATGTTGTTAATCTTTTCAAAGAACCAGCTCTTTGTCACATTAATTTTTTCTATTGTCTTTTTGTTCTCTATTTCATTTAGTTCTGCTCTGGTTTTTATTATTTCCTTTCTTCTGCCTACCTTGGGTTTCATTTGTTCTTCTTTTTCTAGTTCTTCAAGGTGTAACGTGAGGTTATTTATTTGGGATTTTTCTTATTTCTTGAGCTAGGCCGGTAATGATATAAATTTCCCTCTTAAAACTGCTTTTGCCGCATCCCAGAAATTTTGGTAGGATGTATTTTCATTGTCATTTGTTTCTATGTATCTTTTGATCTCCCCTCTAATTTCTTCTTTGACCCAGTCGTTCTTTAAAAGTATGTTGTTTAATCTCCATGTATTTGTGTGTTTTCCTGCTTTCTTTTTGCAGTTGATATCCAATTTCAAAGCCTTGTGATCAGAGAATATGCTTGGTATGATTTCAATCTTCTTAAATTTGCTGAGACTGATTTTATGTCCCAATAAATGGTCTATCCTTCAGAATGTTCCATGTACACTAGAAAAGAATGTATAGTCTGACGTTTTAAGATGAAGTGCTCTATAAATGTCAATTATGTGCATTTCATTTAATGTGTCATTTAGGGCTGCTATTTCATTATTTATTTCTGTTTGGATGATCTATGCATAGCTGTCAATGATGTATTTAAGTCCCCTAGTATAATTGTGTTTTGGTCAATTTTCCCTTTAGTTCTGTTAGTAGTTGCTTGGTATATTTTGTTGCTCCCTGATTGGGGGCATAAATATTGATGCCCCCAAGACTGTTACATCTTCTTGTTGTATAGTCGCCTTTACCATTATGAAATGTCCATCTTTGTCTCTTGTTACTTTTTTCACCCTGAAGCCTATTTCATCTGATATCAATATAGCTACACCTGATTTTCTCTGGATACCATTTGCTTTGAGTGTCAGTTTCCACCCTTTCACTTTGAGTAAATGCTTGTCCTTGTAGCAGAGATGTGTCTCTTGGAGACAGCATGTGGTTGCGTTTAGTTTTTTGATCCAATCTGCTACTCTGTGCCATTTTATTGGTGATTCAGTCCACTTACATTTAGGGTGATTATTGATATGTGAGGATTTCCTATCCTTCTACCTTTAGTTTTCTGGTAAGACTGTGTTTCCATTGTTTCTTTGCCTTTTTGTTGTTGTCTATTATTTCTGTGTGGTGGTATTCTATGATGTTTCCCTCTGTTTCTTCTTTTATTACAGTATATATTTCAGTTCTGGATTTTTTTTTTTTTTTTTTGAGTGGTTACCCTTAAGTTTATGTAAAATAAAGTTTGATATTTAGAGTACTCCATTTTCTTCAGCATGCCTACTTTCTCCATTCCCATGCTCCGGTTCAGGACTTTATTCTCCCCCTTTTCATGTTTTGGTTGCCACAATTTGCCCCTGTTGATGGTGGTCGAATAGCCTCCTTTAGTATTTCTTGTAGTGCAGGTCGTGTGTTAGAAAATTCCCTCAGCTTCTGTATGTCTGGAAAGGTCTTTATTCCTCCTTCATATCTAAAGGATATCTTTGCTGGATATATTATTCTTGGCTCCTGATTTCTCTCTTTCAATAGTTTGAATATTTGGTTCCACTCCCTCCTGGCTTGTAGAGTTTCTGCTGAAAAATCTGATGATAATCTAATGGGCTTTCCTTTGTTGGTTACCATCTTCTTTTCCCTGGCTGCCTTGAGGATTTTCTGTCGTTAATTTTTGACCGCTTCAATACAATGTGCCTTGGAGAAGGCCTGTTTGGGGTGAGGTAATTAGGTGTTCTATTTGCTTCTTGGATTCGAGTATCCAGTTCTTTCCACAGTTTGGGAAGTTTTCATCGACTATTTGTTTGAATTTACTCTCTGTTCCCTTCTCTCTTTCTTCTCCTTCTGGTATGCCCATTATTCTTATATTGCTCTTTCTGATGGAGTCAGAAAGTTCTTGTAGAGTGGTTTCATTTCTTTGAAGTCTCAAGTCTCTTTCTTCTTCCATCATGTCATTTCCAGGTTTCTATCTTCGATGTCACTGATTCTTTCCTCTATCTGATCAACTCTACTACGTAAGCTGGCTATTTCATTCTTCATTTCTTCTATTGAGTTCTTAATCTCCAGAAATTCTATTTGGTTCTTTTTTAAAATTTCAATCTCTTTGGTAAAATGTTCATGATGTTCTTTGATTGTGTTTCTGAGTTCATTTAACTGCCTTTTTGCATTTTCTTGCATTTTGTTGTGTTTTTCAGAATTGCAATCTTGAATTCTCTGTTATTTAAGTCACATATTTCCATATTTTTAAGGTCCTTTTCTGGAGAGTTTTCATTTTTTTTCTGAGCTGTCTTGTTGCCTTGGTTATTCATGGTAATCAATTATTTGTTGTTTCTCTTCGTAGACATCTATAGGTGTGAGTTCTGCACCAAGTTGATAGGAAGAGGTCTTTCTTTTGTTTTCCAGTACGTGTTTGTAGAATGTTTTATTTTCTCTCCAACGGCAGCCTGTTTTCTTCTCTCACAGTGTAGAGTTATGTTTTCTCTGCATTATTCCAGCTTCTCACACAATTGGATTCCCTGGAAGGCGGGCTTCTCCTCTGTTAACAGTTTGCCTGGGTCATAGGTCATTGTGTCCCTATGGGATGCAGAGAGCTTTTGAATTTCCAAAGCTCTTCCTGTACCCAATTCAGAGCTGATGTGTTTCAGCAGTTCTGTTTACCCCTGCAGGGATCTGCCCAGATAGGTGGAGACAGGTGCAGGGTGAGTTGTGAGAATTGGCCCAGAGCACTAGAGGCCACTACTACCACAGCCGGTCCTGCTTCCACAGCTCCCTCCTCTTTCCCGGAACTAGCTGGGCTGCGAATCTGTGTCTGTGGACCACAGTTGTCAGAACTGCAAATATTCTTTTCTTTTGATCTGACACTGCTACTGTTCCGCTTCTAGCACCGGGCAGGTGGGGGTGGCGTGAGCTCTGGGAGGGTAGGGAGGGGACGGCTAGTCTCAGTGCCTAAGGCTTCCATTCTCTGCTTATCAGTGAGGGCTTAAACCGCCTTTTTCAGCCTTCTTCCCTCAGTCTTTTCTCCGAGGTCTCTGCCGTGAGCACTGGGTTCAGCCGTGTTATATGCTGCCCCCTCAGCCCTGTGGGCCATTAAGCGGAGCCCTAGCAGTCCGAGTTCTTTCCCCTCCCACAGCTGCAGTAGTTCCAGGAAGTAGCAAGTTCAGAGCACTGAGCTAGGTCTGCGTCCTGCCCCCCCCCCCCCCGCCCCACCACGGCTCCATCTCCACACTTCTGCCTTCCCTCCTCCCCCACTTGCGTGATTTGCCCAACTTTAGGTGAATTCAGTAGTGGGCCTCTTCTTCTTGCCTGTCTTGCCTGTCTGCTGTGCAGGGAGTCGTTTGTGGAGTTATAGTTGTTTGATTAGTTGTAAATTCCAGGAAAGGTTTACAGAGGCTCACCTCATGCCGCCATTTTCCCGCTGGTCTTTCGTAGCTTTATATTATGTACTCAGGATGTGGTATTTCACCATTATTCTTTTTAGTGATAAATGTTGAACTATCACTTCCTGAGTTTAGATATAAATATTGGAAATTTGAACTAGTATTTAACACCTGTCATGAACGAGGTATTTAATATATTCCATCTTACTTAATATTCACAACTGTCCTATGAAAAAATAGTTGACTTCCTTATATTAAGATGATACACATTTTATAAATGAGAGTGGAAGTTTTCCAAAAATTGTCATTTTGGTACTGTGTATTGACTTAATATTCCTCACCTCTGTACATTTTGTACATTTCAAAAAAAAATCTCATATGAGTTATCTGTCCCATTTGCTTTTCACCATGGCTATCTAAAAAAAGTGGTAGTAGTCTCTCCATTATATAGAAATGAAAAATAAAAGTTAAGGAATCAACATAATCCCAAGCTACGTGAGCATGGGCTAAACTATATGTAGAGTCCCCTTATCAAGAAGGAATGAATTTCATTTTTAATATTTGGTTAAAACTAATGGGCAGTTATAAAATAGGGAATAGCTCTGTCATTTATAGGTCATGGTGAATAGGACATGCTTTGGGACCATTTCCTTCTCCCAAAGTTTGATGAAGTTTCTATTTCTCCAAATTCTTGCCAAATTTCTGGAAAAAAAAAAAAAATGAATGTGTGTCATATCCCACATAAACAGCCCAGGTCCCATCATGAAGTCTCTGTGATGTTTATGGTCTTGGAAATTTTAAAGAAATGTGTATCAAAACTATTCACTGTTTGCCATACTCTAGTCACAGCCTGACTTTAAAAAAATGTACTGAGAGTGGATATTTAAAATAATTAATTCCTTAAGAGGCTCCCAGCTTTACCCTTGTATAAAGTCAGACATGAGAAGATTACATGTCTGGGTCACATCATATTCTCCATTCCCACCAAATTTCCTTAAATAACTTCATTTTCCACCATACCCTTGGGTTTTACAATGGGCTTGTGATTTAAGAACCAGTGATATAGGAAGGCCTTCGGGTTTCTTGTAAAACTGTCATCCAGGATGTTCGCTGGTCATTACTCTGCTGAAAGCTGCAACAGCCCTCACAACCAATGCTTCTCAGGGCTCCAAGTCAGCAAAAGTTTTGTCATTTATGATAATCAGGTCTCCCTCTTTTGATTAGGCAATTAAAATAGTGTGTGATGGGGAAAATATATTTACTTGGGACTGGATGTGTATGTGTTTTCATCCTAGCTCTGTGTGACCTTAACCAAATTATTAATCCTTTATAAGCCTCAGATTCCTCCTCTGTAAAAATGCAGGTTATGAGCTCTGAATTGCAGGATTATTCTGAGGAATAAACATTACAATGGACTAACCATCGAGTTTTACAACAACGATTAGCTTTGTTAAATCTGCTCTGTGTCAGGAACTGTACCAGTTCCCTTGCATATCTGATCTCTAAAATTTTCAATATTACAAAGTAATTTTATTATCTCTAGTTTAGAGATACCTGAGATTGAGAGAACAGAAGTAACCCACCTGGAGTGACGCAGCTAGTTGGCGGCTGAGCTAGAATTCAAAGTCAGAACTATTTGATTTCTAAATCAGTCACTTACCCTTTCCCTGGACCTTGCTACATTTGGTTTTTGCTTTGTCTTATCTGCTTAAAAATTTGTAGCTAAGGTATATGTTCAAGCAATGAAATTTTCCACAGCCCAATTTTCAGTTTTTTCTTTGGAAGGTATGGATCAGGGAGAGGCCTTTCAGAGAGATAAATACACACACACACATACACACACACACACACACACAAACACACACACACACACACACACACACGGGTGCGTGCATGCACACATACAGAAGGTGCCAAAAAAGTATACACATTTTAAGAAAGGAAAAAAATTGTATTAAAATTATAATATTCAATATGTACCAATAACAAAAGATGAATACAAGTCATGTGTATACATTTGTGTGTGTGTATTTATATATAAATATATACACACATATATTTGCACATAATACTGCTTACAGAGTTAAGAGTTGGAAGTGAGGCAAACCTGAGGTTAAATCCTGGTTCCACCATATTTTATTTGTATGGGCCAAATATTTCCATTCTTTAAGTCTCAGTTTCTCATATATAAATATCGTCCACCTCATAGATTAGGACAAATGTGACACTGTGTATCAAGGGCCAACATAATGGCTGGCACATGATAAGCATTCAATAAGCATTAGCAAGTATTATTATTTGATTATGTCAAATGCCTTTGGCCTATTTCCCCTGTGCTTTTATAATAAACCATCTCAAATCTTTTCTGGAATAAAACAAGACATTTTTTAAATTACCTAAATGAAGTAACTATAAAATGAGTCATTTAATTTGAAAACGGGTTTAATATGGGGACTTGGAATGTAGCAGGAGCACTTTTAGACTTTCCTGGGAAGTAGAGGACTCCACGGGTGATTAATTGCTTAAAATAGTAGATTTAAAAGGAAACATAGGAAAACAAACTTTCCCAAAATGACGTCTGAGCAGACGGATAAGACACTTGAACAGTGGCTGCCTCAGAGGCTTTGTGATCTGTCCAGAAAGGTCTCATGGGTGTGGCAGCCCAAGATTCAACCCAAAAGCACCCATGTGCTTTCAGATGCTTCAGGTTCCATAAAGGCCACTTGAATCTAACGGAGCCCACGCCTCTTGTTAGCTATCTTTAGGTAATAGGATCCGTCTCCAGTGATCCAAGACTATTTCATGCCAGCTACCAACATCAAGACGCAGTCCTGGGCTCCAGGGTTTTTTTTGGTTTTATTTTTGTTTTTTCTCCTAACCAGCAATCTGACTCTGAGTAAGTCACCTTTCCCTGTGCTACAGGTCCTTGCTAGTAAAATGGAGGTCATTTCTCACAGGTTTTTATGAAGATCAAATTAAATAATGGATGTGTTATTAAATCTAGTTAATCAATAAGGCAGAAGAGTAATTATTTCCTCCTGGAATTAGGAAATTGCTTTTTGCAAAGGACGTAATGTATCAAGTATTTCGTGCCTGTATCTTCAAGTTAAGCCATGGGATGATTATTTGAGGTATCTCCTCATTAAGTGAAAGGTGATATTGTTACAATTCAAACAGCAAAGCAAAAAACATAAGAAATAACAGGGGTCCTAGTAATGAAAGCTACCAAAAGAGTCTTATCAGAAATTGCTCACTGCGATCTGGGCCTTTTGAATATGAGAGGCATTAGGAGAGGCCTAGGAAGGACTTGGTCAGTTTTCCTGAATTTTCAATTTTGCTCAAATATTTCAGTATACGTAATTCAATATTAAAACATGCAAATATATATCATGAAGTATGAAGTTATATTTGCAGGAATTTGGGGGAGATAACTAGAGTCTGAAAAGTAATGAGATTATGGTGAGCTGCCTTGTGCCACATTCCCAAGTTCTTCTGGGGTTCTTGATTCAACTTCCTTTATTCTGAGGGCTATCGAAGTGAACACAACACAATTGTGCTGTCGTTAAAGAGGGTCAGATTTGGGGTCAACCAGGCCAGGTTCAAGTCTTGGCTCCATCGCTTGCTACTTTTGACTTCTATAAATGATATAATCTCTGTGCTATTGCTTCAAGCAATATAAAATAATAATACCCATTTCATAGAGTAGTTGTGAAGATTTCATCAAATAAAAGCTATAAAGTGCTTGCCAGAAGGCCTGCTCCACAATAAAAGTGTGAAACCTTATTAAATATCATCTTCATTGTCATTATCATCAGAGAGAAAAAACTCCAGAACACTATTATTCTTTCTCTCCAATATTCCTGAAATTGAAGATGAAAGTTGTCTGATTATTAAGATCGTCAGGTCTCAGTAGAAACATGTGGCCCATCTCTTAGTGGAAGGATTAGTTGAAGAGATTTCAGTGAAGAAGCTATTTATAGACGTGTGAGCAGGGTTTATGGGACCAACAGGGCAATGAAGTGCCCAGAGGGGAGCAGAGATGAGGCCATTGTCACTCTTAGGCCTGAAGGGACAGAGGAGGAAAGTTCGTCCCAGAAACCAGTGATCTCTGCAGTCCTTAGAGAAGGCCACCCAATAAAAACTGACCAGAGTGGCAGGGACAGGAATAAATATTTTGAACTGTACTGCTCCCACCCTGTGTTTTCTGTTGGCTGAGTCCAATGGGAAAACAGGGAGAGTCAAAGGAACTTGGGGCATATAATCAATAGAGGTTTACCACCCAGGGCACAGAGGGGAGAAGGATCAGAGAAACAAAAGGAGAACAGATACAGTCAAATATGAAACACCCACCAATAACTGGAGATGGAAAAGTATTCATGAAATCCATTCTCAAATACTTACTAATTAGGTAAGATTAGATAATCTACTTAAACATTGTAAGTCCATTTTAGTATCAATGAAAAGGAATAATAATACACTTATAGTGTTTTTCTGACAGAAGTTTATAGATAGATATAGATACACACACACACACACACACACACACACACACACACAGGTTTCCAAAAAAATGTATACAAGTGGATACTTTGGTCAACGTTGCTCAAGCCATAGTTCGCCATAATCAGAAATGTCTGGATGCTGATGGTAACCACTTTGAGCACCTCTTGTAATTACAGAAGTCAAACGTGACTTGTAGTCATCTTTTGTTATTGGTACATGTTGACTATTACACTTTTAATGCAGTTCTCCTTAAAATGTACATACGTTTTTGGAGATATATATATATATATATATCTCAGAAATATGGAGATCTGATAAACATTGGTATTGTGATATTTGTTGTTGAGGATCGGGAAGCTTTTATAATGTTGGCAGCTAATGTAAAGAGCCCTCCAAAGTAGTTTATTAGTTTGTTAAAGAAATATTGAGTGCCTATCATGGGCAAGGAGCTTGTAGCTACTCAGAATATAACTGAACCAAAGCGACCTAGACTTTACCATCAAAAGTTTATAGTCTAGTAGACTTAAATACACGAATAAATCTTTAAAATTGTGAAACATGCTATAGAAGAACCACATTATAATGAAATATGCCAAGAGGGCTCTAATTTGGACAGGATAATCAGAAAAGACTTCTCTGAGGAGGGGCCGTTTAGGCCAATAACCACAGAATGCTGACTTTGACAGTTTGGGATGAATACGGAGGAGGCTGGGATTGGGGAGAGTTCAAAGCAAAGATGAACCTAAGTACAAAGGTCCTGAGGCTGCATAAGTTTGATTAGCACGAGTAACTGAGAAAAGACCAGCATGAGGACAGCATAAGGGACAAAAAGATGGGTGGGGAAGAGATGAGCTTGAAGAGGTAGGTAAGGACCCCGTCATGCAGTGCTACACCATAGGCCCCTGGAAAAGTTGGAACTTCAATCTGAGTCGCGAGAAAAATCGTTGAAGCATTTCAAGGGGACTAGTATCGTCTCATTTACACTTTTAAAAGCTTTCTCTGGGTTTCACCTACTAATATGTTGCAAAGAGATAATAATTATGGAGACCAATTAGGAAGTTATTTGACTGGACAAGACCAGCTAGAGCTGATAGTGGCTTTGACCAGATCAGCAGGAATGAAGTCATCCTGTATCTCTGTGTCATTAGCTAATTTGATCGACCATATTAAAATATATTTTCTAAGAATTAAATAAATAAATAAATAAAAGAAAAATAATGTAACTACATTATGGTGTTGTTGTGAAGACTGTACAAGACATAGGCAAACATATGACGAAGCCCTAGGTATATAGTAATTACTTTAAAAATATCCCTATGTTCACATATACCTTGTGTGGGTAGATATTTATATTACTCTTGTTTACATCTACCCGGACTCCTAGTATAGTGCTTTTAGAATGACTAAATATCACATGGTAACAAAATATTAAACCTTTTGGAAAGAACATTAGAAGTCAGAGAGAAAAACATAGCAGACACTTTTAACTTCTAGAATCTCAATTTGAATTTCTCCTGTTGCCTCTTTATACTTACAAACCATAACTCCAAAGGGTCCTTGGAGGCTCCTTTAAGGATTGCTAAAGGCCATCCAAAATCCAATTTTGTTGTTGTTTTTCAAATGAAATATCATCCTGCACTTACAGAATTATCCTTTAAGAACTGCAAAGTGCTTTTCAAATGAAGATGCATCCTCTTGATGAACTAGAAAGGGAAACGAAGGAACTGGATGATTTATACATCTGCTTGCAGTGGGAGAGTGAATTGGCAAGATAGGAAAGCATGAAATACCAGAGTCTCCGCCCCAGCCTACCATCATTCTGCGTTGTCAAATGTAACCTTCTTTTTCTTCAGAATTTCTTAGAATTATGTCAGAATTAAAAATGCAGCTGGATCCCTGTCTGTGGGGTGCTTTCACCACAAGTCTATATGGCAGCCCTGAATCTGAGAATCTGTACCCCCTGATGTCCTTTTGAAAGGCATCAGTGGTGTTTTCTTTCATGAGGGACTTGAATCTACCCTGTAAATTATTTCATCAAACTGCATTTTAAAGCAATTGATTATCCTAAGGAAGCATTTCCATTAGCAACACATTTTAACAATTGTTAATGTGTCAAACAGGAAAATAAATTACATGGTGAATCAGACCAATAGCAAATCCAAAAACAAAAACAAAATTGTCTCAGAAAGGGAGATAGAAGGATTTTTCTAATTGGATATAATACAGTGGAATTATTTGTTATATATTGGCATGCTACTAAAGTCAATATGTTATGTCAAATTTTAGGTATAATCAAGATTCTTTGAAAACAGTTGTCCATTCAGCACTAACATGGTTTAGGTGTGAACCATGAGTAGAACAAATGAAAGCATATATGCCTAATTCTGGTGCTCTGTCTTTAAGCTACGGGGGTAGGAGACTAGTAAAAAAATTTTCAGTAATCCTGATTGCCTGCAGGGTTTGTGCACTCTTTGATAATATTAAGCCTCTCTGAAAATTACAGTGTTCATTACAGTCGGTTTTTGTGAGGATTAAACAAGAGTGGAAAACAATCTTTGTCGCCGGTTAAGTTCAAAGGCAGCACAGGGTATATAAGCTATGACAGTAGTCTTTTTCTATCCTATTACTCTCAATACTTAGAGTATGCCACATAAGTCAATCAAGAAATGAATAATTATTTGACATTAATGTTATACTTGTTTCCACTTAGGTGCAGTGAAGTTGACAGAAAAACAAAACAAAACAAACAAAACACAAGCAAACAACTAAAAATTCTAATTGGGCCATAATATGCATTTACTAAATTCACTAAATTTTTGAATAGATAATTGAATCAAAGAACTTCCAATTGCCTTGCCTCTCCTGAAAAGTTTTATGCCATTGCAAAATCCTCCATTTAGGCTTCTTTTTCTCTATAAAATCTTTACTAGTCTACTTTCATCTCGGACATCTTAGACTTTCTGTATTGTACAACTCTACAAACTTATACCTACTTAAAAAAAAATCTTCCTATACATCACATTTTGTTGGAATTAACTGTATACCTGTTTGTCTCCCCTACCAGACAGTAATATCCTCACAGGCAGAAACCACTCCTCATTAATTTTTATGTAAGTGATTAGCACTTAGAATAATTAGAAAATATAAGGTTTTTCACAAACTTAATAATTCATTCAAAAAATTGTATTAATTGAGAACCTCTTTAATGTAAGTCACTATGCTAAGTGTTGACAAGGTACCTATCACAGTCCCTAATACTCTATAGATATGCAATATAACTTAATGGTATTCATGCATTAAAGAATATAAGATGAACTTATTCTTTCAACCCACTAATAAAAATTAGCTATATGTGTACAACTGGTAGATTGCTGGGGCAAAAGTGAGATTCCTTAAGACAAACGTGAGTGAGAGGAATTGCTCATTCATCCATGCTCTTTTGTAGCATTAAAATCTCAACTCTGTTATTCAGGTATTAAGTCAATGTCTCTGGCTAGCTAATCATAATCAAGTGAGTTCTTTTATCTTAGAAATTCATAAAGAGGGCCATAATATTGATTGAAAACCTGTTCTCAATGAGGTGAACTATTATCAGTACGTTATGTTGCTTTCTGTACTAGGAGGCAGTGCCCACAGTGTTAGTACAGAATCAGCACAGAGTAAACACTCATTAAACTTTAATGTCATTACTAGCTACATATATTTAACAATTATTTACTATAAAAGACCCAGAAGATTCTGATATTCCTAGAGTTTCCTGTGGTGATAATTAAAATGCTTTCTAATTTGTCAACCATACTAATAATACTTTTGTCTTTTTCTTTATTTTTCAATTACAGTTGGCATACAATATTATATTAGTTTCAGGTGTGCAACATAGTAATTAGACATTTATATAACTTATGAAGTGATCACCCCCAATAAATCTAGTATCCTGCTGGCACTATACATAGTTTTTATAATATTACTGACTATATTCCTTATGCTATATACTGACATGACTGTTTTGTTACCAATATGTATTTCTTAATCACTTCACCTTTTTCACCAATCCCCCTAATCCCCCTCCCATCTGGCAACCCTCAAAATGTTCTCTGTATGTTTGTTTCTGTTTCGTTTGTTATAAGTGAAATCATATGACATTTGTCTTTCTCTGTTTGACTTACTCCACTCAGCACAGTACCCTCTACTTCCATCCATGTTGCTGCAGATGGTAAGATTTCATTATTTTTCATGGTTGAGTTATACTCTCCTGTACATATGTGCAATCCCTTCTTTGTTCATTCATTCATTAATGGACACCCAGGTTACCTCCATATCTTGGCTATTGTAAATAATGCTGCAATGAACATATGGATGCATATATCCCTTTGAAGTAGTGTTTTGGGTTTCTTTGGATAAATACTCAGAAGTAGGATTATAGAGTACTTTTTTGTGTCTTTGTATAGCCTTTGTTTAAAAGTCTATTGTGCCTCCTATAAATATTGCTACTCCACTTTTTTTGTTTTTTTTTTTCCATTTTCATAAGATAACTTTTTCCATCCTTTTACTTTCAGTCTGTGTGTCTTTCAATCTGAAGTGAGTCTCTTATAGGCAGCACATGTAAAGGTCACATTTTCTTACCCGTTCAGCCACACTATGTCTTTTGATTGGAGCATTTAATCTATTTACAATGCCAGTAATTGTCGGTAGATATGTAATTATTGCCATTTTATTGTTCATATTTTTTACCTTTTTTCTTCTTCTTAAAGAAGTTTCTGTAACATTTCTTGTAATACTGTTTTGGTGGTGATGAACTCCTTTAGTTTTTTCTTGTCTGAGAAGCTCTTTATCTGTCCCTTGATTCTAAATAATAGCTTTGAGGATACAGTAATCTTGGTTGTAGATCCTTGCTTTTAATCACTTTAAATATTTCCTGCCAATTCCTTCTGTCCTTCAAAGTTTCTGTTAAGAAATCAGCTGATTGTCTTATGGGAGCTCCCTTTTAGATAACTAAGTGCTTTTCTCTTTCTGCTTTTAAGATTCTCTCTCTGTCTTTAACCTTTGGCATTTTAATTATTATGTGTCTTGGTGTGGGCCTTTTTGGGTTCATCTTGCTTGGGACTCTGCACTTCCTGGGTTTCTATGTCTATTTCCTTTGCCAGGTTAGGGAAGTTTTCTGTCATTATTTCTTCAAATAGATTTTCACTTCCTTGTTCTCTCCTCCTTCTGGTACCCCTATGATGTGAATGTCTGTACACCTGATGTTATTCCAGAGGCCCCTTAAACTATCCTCAATTTTTTTGATTCTTTTTGCTTTTTGCTGTTCTGACTGGGCATTTTCTGCTACCTTATCTTCCAAATTGTTGTTTTGAACCTCTACTTCTTCTAATCTACTGTTGATTCCCTCTAATGTATTTATTTTTCGTTTCAGTTATTATATTCTTTATTTCTAACTGGTTCTTCTTTATGTTTTCTGCATCCATTTTTATTTTTCCTATCTCTTTATTGAAGTTCTCACTGAGATCACTGAACATTCTTATAACCAGTGTTTTGAACTCTGTATCTGTTTGATTGTCTCCGTTGGTTTAAGTTATTTTTCTGGTACTTTGTTCTGTTATTTCATTTGGGACATGTTTCTTTGTCTCCTCATTTTGGCTGCCTTCATGCATTTGTTTCTATGTATTATGTATAGCTACTGTGTCCAGGTCTTGGTAGAGTGGCCTTATGTAGTAGGTGTTCTGTGGAGCCGGGTCCCTGGTCAACTGAGCCACGTGCTCCTGGTGTATTACTTGTGTGGGTTGGGTGTGCCCTCCTGTTGTTGTTGAGCCGTGATTGCTATTATCACACCAGTGGAAGGCCTTGACCTTCAGGGTGATTGGTTGTGAGGAGTGGCCATGACGACAGTAGAGGAGCTGTTTTGCAGAGACTGACCCGATAGAGCAGGATTTGTTTTAGTAGGGCTCTAGTGCCTGCACAGTCTGTGCTTTGCGTGTGTGTCTATAGAGGCAGCCAGGTGGTATTTCAGTGGGAAAGAAGATGGCCACCATGTATACTGACCCTGGGGCCTCCTGGGAGGAACCCCTTGCAGGCCACGTTCAGCTGCAAGCTAAGCCCCATCCAGGGCCACTTGGTATGAGCCACAAAACAATCTGCAGATGTCTTCCACAGGAGAGCCTAAGCTGAAAACCAGGGTGGCTGCCGCTAGTCCTGGACTTGGGGCTACTTAGCAAGAGGTATGGGGCACACTGCTAATACACTTTTTTTGATTAAAATTTTAATTTTGAAATTATTGTAGGTTCACATGCAATTGTAAGAAGTTATACAGAGAGACAATTTGTACCCCTTACATATTTCCCCTTACCTATTTGTCCCCATCTATTATTATAGATAATTTCCTATGTCATCTTGCAAAAATATAGTAAAATATCACAGCTACAACATTAATAACAGTTAAGATACAGTTCCATCATCACACAAATCCCACATGTCACCCTTTATAGACACACTTACTCCCCTACCCCACACTAACCCTGCATCCCTGCTCCCTGTCAGTTACTAAGCTATCTGTACCTAAAATTTTGTCATTTGAAGCATGCTATGTAAATGGAATCATACAGCATATAACCTTTGGGATTAACTATTTTTTACTCAGCATAATCCGCTGTATGTTCTTCCAAATTGTACTGTGTATTTGTTTCTTTTTATTCCTGAGTAGTATTCCATGACATGGTTGCAACGATGTGTTTTTCAAACATTTGCCCTTTGAAGGACAGATGGGTGTTTCCAGGTAGTAGCTATTTAAGAACAAACAAACAAACAAACAAATAAAAACAAGCAAACAGCTATGAGCATTTGTGTACAGGTTTTTGAGTGAACTAAAGTTTTTATTTTCTTGGGAAAAAATGTCCAAAAGTACATTTGCAGGCTCATATGGCTGTTGCATGTTTTGTTTTATAAGAAACTTTCAAACTATTTTCAAAAGTGATCATACCATTTCATATTCTTACCGGTATTGTATTAGTAATTTGGTTTCTCTCCATCATTTCCAGTATTTGTTGTTAATGGCTAATGATGTGAAACATCTTTTCATGTGCTTGTCATCGATATATTCTCTTTAGTGAAATGTCTGAACATGTCTTTTGCATTTTCTAGTTGGATTACTTTGTATGTTCATTGTTGAGTTTTGATGTTCTACATATGAGTCCTTTGTCACATACAGGAGTTTGTTTTCAGTCGGTAGCTTGTCTTTTTATCCTTTTAACAGAGATTTCTTCAGAGCAAAGTGTTTCCTTTTGATGAGGTCCACTTTATCAGTTTTCCTTTTGGTGTCAACTTTGAAAACTTCTTGCCTAGTCCTAGAAATTTAAAATGTTCTTCTATTTTCTTTTCTAAAAGTTTTATAGTTTTATGTTTCACATTCCTGTCCATGATGCATTTGGAGTTAATTAATTTCTGCATAAGGTACGATACAGGTCGAGGCTCTTTTTTTTTTTTTTTTCAAATGAATGTCAATTCCCCCAGCACCATTTGTTAAAATGGATGTCCTTCCTCTATTGAACAAATTTTGTATTTTTATTAAAAAACAAACAAACAAAAAAAACATTTGGGCCTATTTTTATGAGTTTCTTTCTTCATTTTCTATTCAGTCACATTGATGTATGTGTCTGTCTCTCCTATATAATACATTGCTTTAAAAATTGTAGCACTATGTTATGCCTTAATATCTGGTTGAATGTTTCCCTTTTTATTCTTCTTTTTCAAAATTATTTTAGGTAATTTAGAGCTTGTTTCTTTCCATATGAGTTTTAGAATAAGCTGCCTCTGTGTACAAAGAAAATAAAAACCAAACAAAAAAACATACTGACATCTTGATAGCAATTACATTAAATCTATAGATAATTTTGGGAGAATTAGCATTTTACTATGTCAAGTCTTCTATTTCATGAACACAGTATGTTTATTCCCTGATTTCTTTCATCACTATTTTGAAATTTTTCAGCATGCAGATGCCGTACATGTTTAGTTAACATTATATTAAGATATTTACTTTTTTGGGAGTGATTATAAATGGCATTATGTTTTTAATTTCAATTTTCACATGTTCATTCGCCGTATATAGAAATGCAGCTAATTTGTTTTGTGTGTTGATCTTACATCCTGAAACCTTGCTGATCTCACTTGCTATTATTGTTTTTTTCTATGTAGACAATCATGTTAACTGCAAACAGAACCCATTTATTTCTTCCTTTCCAATCTGTAGATCTTTTGTTTATTTTCCTTGCCTTATTGTACTCACTAGAGTTTCTAATATTATGTATAATATGAATAGAGAGAGTGATTATTCTTGCTTTTTTCCCAGTCTTAGAAGAAAAGCATACAGTCTTTCAACATTAAGTATGATATAAACTGTAGGGGTGTTTTTTGGGTGCTCTTTATCAAGTTTAGGAAGTTATCCCCTATTCTGTTTGCTGAAAATTTTTATGATAAGTGGCTGTTGGATTTTGGCAAATGCGTTTTCTGTGTCAATTGATACAACCATATGGTTTTTCTTCTTTAACCCATTGATATGGTGGGTTACATTGATGATATTTGAATATTGTATGAGCCTTGCATATCTAGAATACATTCCTCTTGACTGTGGTTTATAATTATTTTGCATATTGTTGGACTTCATTGGCTAGTATTTTATGGAAGGATTTTGCATTTAAGTTCATAAAAGACAATGTTTCCGTAGCTTTCTTTTTTAGTACTATCTTATTTTAGTTTACAAAATAACATTGACCTAATAAAATGAGAAGTCTTCTTCTTTCCATTTTCTGGAAGAGATTGAGTAAAATTTGTACTGATTATTTTTCAAATGTTTGGTAACATTTTTCAGTGATGCTATTTAATCCGGGGTTTTGTTTTGTTTTGGGTTGGGGGATGCTTTTTAATGATACATTCAATATCTTAATTGCCATGGAACTGCTATGAGAAGGTTATAAATTTCACTTTGGTTGAGTTTTGATGCTTTGTGTTGTTAGAAATTGGTCATTTTTTATAAGTTGTTAAATTATGAGCTTTATTTTGTTCATAATGGCTAAAGGATCTATAATGTATCTCATGTTTCTTTCCTTATATTAGTGATTTGTGTCTCCCCCCTTTTTCAGTCTTGCTAGAGGTTTATCAATTTTATTAGTCTCTTTTTCAAAGAAAGATCTTTTGGTTTTGTTGATTTTTTTTATCTACTGTTTTTCTGTTTTTAATTTCATTGATGCTGCTCTTATATTTATGATTTATTTTTGTTTGTTTACTTTGGAATTCTTTTGCTCTCATTTTTCTAGGTTTCATTTCACTTAGAGAACAAGTGTAAACTGGAAGTTCTTGGGCAAATTAGGAAATGTTGTCATGTTAGTAATAACCTTTAACCAATGAAGCTATAGGAATTCTATCCATGACCTATTTATGTGCACATAAAGATTCGTTTTCTATGGTGTCTGGTCTTGACTAGGCCTGTCATTGTATGCTTTGGATCACTCTTTCCTAAGAGTAGAACACAAGGTATTTTCTTGTGAATTTTTTTTGTAGCCTTGTCATTCTAATATACAAGGTATGACTACAAAGTACTAGGAATGTTTAGGTAAAATTATATATATATATATATATATATATATATATATATATATATATATATATATATATATGTATACACACACATATATGTGTGTATATATGTATGTATGTATGTATGTATGTATATATGTATATGTGTGTGTATATATATATATATATATATATATATATATATATAATAGTAGAAGACATATTGCCACTAATTTCACTCAAACTCCCACTCACTTCAAACACATTTATCCCATTATTCTTTCCATTTTGTGAAGCAGTTCTGGAAGTTCTCTTTCTTGAGTGCATTTAGTTGCATTGTTGTGGCTGCCTCAATGTCCTGAATGGATTCAAAATGTTTACCTTTCATGGTCATTTTGACTTTAGGGAAGAGCCAGAAGTCGCACGGTGCCAGATCCAGTTAATAAGGTGGATGAGGACACACTGTAATGTTTTTATTTGATACAAATTGCCATATCCCAGAAGCAATGTGTGACACGAATACTTTCCTTTATGATCAAAAAATATGGTGAATGCTGCTGCTGAATGTCATCCAATGGAAAGGCAGGGATCTTCAATATGGAAAGCGTCACATGGGACCTTAGTAACAATGTGTGACAAGTTTCAGCTTGTTCAGTGCAGTCAGTTGGGTGTGAGCTATCATTGAAAGAAGGTATGTTTTAAAGAGTGCCGTAAATCATCCTCCATCATGACAGTGCTCTGTGTCACACATCACTTCTGGACTTCTGGGATGGCAATTTCTGTCAAATAAAAACATTATTGTGTGTCCTCACCTACCTTATTCATTGGATTTGGCACTGTGCAACTTCAGGCTCTTCTCAAAAGTAAAAATGATTCAGGATATGGAGGCAGCGATGAGAGCACAACTAAAGACACTCCCGAAAGAGGACTTCCAGAACTGCCTCAGAAAGTGGCAAGAACGATGGGATAAACAAGGAGGACAATTTTTAGGGGGATTAGTGGCAATGTGTCTTTTACTGTTTATATATATATATATATATATATATATATATATATATATATATATATATATTTTTTTTTTTTAATTTAAACATTCACCATATTATTTGATCACACTTCATTCAAAAGCTGTGTCTGGATTGTTTGCTCTGGTACCAGGAGACATGTGCTAACTCTTGTGATAAGACTTCAGAGATGGTAACTAACTTTTATGGTACATTCTTGTGTGCCAGACCCTATCGTGGGACATGTTCCAATCTATCATTTACTCCTGATAACAATATTATGAAGTATCGAAATCTATGTATTGTGAAAAAGGCTTATAAAGATTAAATCACTTCCCTAGAAGGCATGTAGTAAGTGGAAGTGAAAGGAGGTGAGATAAAAGATGCCTGACTCCATCATACTATGTAGCTCTCTGGTGCATGTTGTTGTATTGACACCCGCTAGTAGTCTTCACTGAAGGGGGAGGGTACTCTGTTAATGTAATCAGATTGCAGTTTGTAGGAGGTCCCTATGTGTACTTGATTATGAATGAGATATGGTGATGTCGGAGTAATATACGTGGTTGTTTTTGATGAAAGAAAATAATAAATATATTTAAATTGTTTTAGGAAAATATGAGATTTGTTAAATGTCTTTTGTGCAGCCGTAAGATGAAGATCCAATGAAGTAATATTCAAGCTACATTACCCCAGGAGAGGAAATTGACAGTATCCTAAACAATCCATTTCTTAAGTGGCAAATATCACTAGCATATATTTACTGTCTTTAATCAAGTATTATATACACACAGGACTATAGGGAATAGGCATGATCAATGGAAAAAATGTGAATTGAAATATGATGGAAATAATCAGCAAAGCTCAGTAGAAAATAAAGTTCAGGCTTTTCATACATGATTATATTCAAGCTCCCACCAAACCTATCCAGCTTCATTTTATCTGCCCTAAAATGAAACAATTTATTTTTTTCTTCCATTCATGCTAAGATGTAGAGGAAACAAATTCATTCATTCATTCATTTATTCAAGAAAATATTTATTCCACAGCCTTGACTAAGTTAAAATATGTTGATCGTCTTTATTAAGTGCACAGAACTTTTATAACTCAAAACTATAAAGCAAATAGCCTAATTTAAAAATGAGCAAAGTACTTGAATAGACATTTCTCTACAAAAGTTGTACAGATGGTCAATAAGCATGCATGTAAATATGTTTAACATTGCTAATCATGAAGGTATCACAAATCAAAACTACAATGAGATACCACTTCACATCCATTAAGATGACTGTCATATAAAAGTAATAAAAAATAAATAAGCAAAATAACAAGTGTTAATGAGGATGCAGAGAAACTAGGACCTTTGTATATTGCTGGTTGAAATAAAAAATGATGGAGTAATTGTGAAAAATAATATGACAGTTCCTCAAAAATTTAACAAAGAATTAGCATATGTCCAGTGATTCAACTACTGGATATGTAGCCAAAAAAAATTGAAAGCAATGATTCAAACAGGTATTCATACACCAGGGTTCATAGCAGCATTATTCACGATAGCCAAAAGGTAGGAAAAACCCAAATACCCATCAATGGATGCATGGGTAAACGAATTGTGGTATACACACACACACAATGAAATACTATTTAGTCTTAAAAATGAATGAAATTCTGACACATGCTACAACATGGACAAGACATTACATTAAGTGAAATAAGACAGTTATGAAAGGATAAATATAACATGGTATAATATGGTTCTACTAAATTACTTACCTAGAGTAATCAAATGTCAAGAGACAGAAAATACAGAAGTGGATGTGAGGGGCTGGAGAGAGGGGTCAATGGGAAGATATTGTTTAGTAGTTGGAAGTTTCAGTTTGGGAAGATGAAGAAACTCTGGAGATGAATAGTAATGATGGTTGCACAACAGTGTGAATGTATTAATACCACTGAACCATACACCTAAAAATGATAAAAATGATAAATTTTATGTATATTTTACTGTCATAAAAACAATAGCTTGGGGTGTACAACATCCTCCTTTAATTCTATATAGCACAGGTTTTTTTTAATATAGTTGGCATACATTTATCTATATCTATATCTATATCTATATCTATATCTATATCTATACACATATATAATTATATATAATTAGTTTAAGGTGTACAATATAGTGATTTGACATTTATATACCTTATAATATGATTACAACCCTTAGTAACCAGCTGTCACCATGCTCGATCATCACAATATTATTGACTATATTCCCATTTACCTTTTTCACCTCCTTCCCTCTGGCAACCATGAATTTGATCTTTGTTTCTATGAGTCTGTTTACTTTGGTCTCTTGTTTTGTTTTTCTTTTTTGTTTTTGTTTTACATTATACATATAAGTGAAATGATTTTTGTCTTTTTCTGACTTATTTCACTTAGCATAATATCCTCTAGGTCCATCCATGTTATTAAAGATGGTAAGATGTCATTCTTTTTTATTGCTAACTAGTAGTTCATTTAATAGATAGACGATAGATAGATAGATAGATAGATAGATAGATAGATAGATAGAAAGATAGATAGATAGATAGATAGATAGATAGATAGATAGATAGATAGATAGATAATCTTTATTGATGGATACCTAGGTGGCTTCTATATCTTGGCTATTGTAAGTAATGCTACAATGAACGTAGGGGTGCATGTATCTTTTCAAATTAGTGTTTTTGTTTACTTCGAACAAATACCAAAAAGTGGGATTGCTGGGACGTATAGTAATTCTGTTTTTAGTTTTTTGAGGACTCTCCATACTATTTTCCACAATGACTTCACCAATTTACACTCCCCTAAACAGTAGATAATGGTTCCCATTTTTTCCATATCCTCATTAACACTTGTTATTTGTTGATTTTTTGCTAGTAGCCATTCTGACAGGTGGAGGTGGTATCTCGTTATGGTTTTAATTCCCATTTTCCTGTTGATTAGTGATGCTGAGCATGTTTTTATATATCTGTCGCCATCTATACGTACTCCTTGGAAAGATATCTATTTAGGTCCTGCCTGTTTTTTATTGGATTATTTTGTTGTTATTGTGTTTTATAAATTCTTTATATATTTTGTATAGTAACCCCTTATCCAATATATCATTAGTGGATATATTCTCCCATTTGTAGTTTAGCTTCTTTTTGTTGATTGTTTCCTTTGCTGTGCAGAAGCTTTTTTTAGTTTGATGCAGTCCCATTTGTTAATTTTTACTTTTGTTTCCCTTGCTGGAGGAGACATAGCAAAATTATTAACTCATCGAAGCAACTCAATAAACTAATGTTTCATATATTTCCTGAAAATGGTCTAAATATTCTCTTTTTTTCCCCTCTTTTTATTAAAACGGGTGTGTTAGTTTATAGGCTTGCTTCCCTCCATAGAATATTATTATAAATAGTGTATGTTATTATTGAAAGATATAACATGAGATATATATATATATAAATAATAGGGTACATGTATTGAGCTTCTACCATATTCCAGGTGCCATACTGTTTTACGCAGATTAGTTCATTTACGACCCACCACAATTCTAGGTACCATCATTTTTATAATTATGCTAATAAGCAAAGTAAGGCACTAAATGTTTTAGTGAATTGAAGACACAAAACCAGTACATGGTATGTCTAGGATTTGAACCCAAGTAGTATAACTCCAAGAACATAGCATTCATTTATCAATGATTTGGTTAGTTAGCTGGAACCTTACACATTACTCTTGATCTTGCTGAGCTTTTTTTTTTTTTCATTGGTAATTTGGTAAAAACTTTTGTATCTATGACCATATACCAGCCCTGTGATAAGCACTTCCATTCATTATTTTAATCTTCAAACACACAAGTTCCATGAAGTTGGAAACTTTGTGCTGTTCGGTTCTGCATCTCCAGTGTTTAGAACAATGACTGGTACATATTATGTGTTAAATAGCCTTAAATAAATGAATAAAGCAGAGGTAATACATGATAATAAGAAATGGAATAATTTTCAGGTCTGTGACCAGAAACTATTCCTCACTCTGTCATTCGTATGTCTAAGAGCCATTGGAACACAATGCCATCAAGTTGCTATTCCGACAAACTAAAAAGTAACAAATATTAACTCATCAGTTTTCCTAAGTTTCCTATTTTTGGATGATCCTTTATTGATGTCAGTGATGAAATATGTCAGCCTCACATTAAAGTGGGGAGTGGAGGGAACTGTGCACTAAGAAAGAAACCTAATGAAAATATGATTGTGTTGTAGTATGCAGGGAGATATTATTTAAAATTCTATATAGACAATCATACCTCTAGACGTAATTTGAATGCTAAATTTTAAATTAGTATTATACGTCTACCTCCAAAACTCAGAGAAGACTGCATAAAGTTCTGAAACTTTTTTCCGACACATTTGTCAATAACAACAACATAAAAAGAGGAGGTGCTATTTAAAATAATAATTCGTGTATCAAATAGAAACATCATGGATATTTGTCCCTGTCTTGGTGTCGTTTATGTGATGAGTTAAAGGAGGACAGTTTTCACATTGACTCGAGGAAAAAGAATGAGTTATTCTATTCTGGATGGTCAGGCTAATGAAAGTTAAATGGGAAGATAAGGCAATTTTGCCTCACTTCACCCAGAAAAAAGAGAAAAGCACACACAGACAGTCAAACCAAAAATAAATGGTTTTTTTTTGAAGTAACCAGATACTTGAGGCAAAAGCAATTCTTTATGCCTTCCTCTGTGTGAAATTATCCATCGCATTCAAGTAGAATTGGTTTTGTTACCATTATCAAAATACTTAAGAAACAATAGTTTTTTATTTTCAGGACAAAAGTGGGTTTGTTCCTATTTATTTGTTGTTTAGTTCGTTGGTTATGAGGGAGCAGGTGTGAAGGCTGGCAAGATAATTGTCCCAATCAATTACTTTTCTCTGGTGTGTAGAGTTGTTCTAAATAAGGATAGTAGAGTGTCAACTGACCAGGGTCGCCTGCTTTCTAGGCAATAACAAACTTCAAATCTGACAAATAACCATAGACATGTCCCTTGTAACTCCACCAAAATGAATGGTGTTCCTCTAGTTGCTTGGATGTTCTACATTTACAAATAAGACAGAACTTGAACATAACTTTGAATTCTTAACATAGAGAAGATTTATTTTCATACCCTGTGTGAATAGGGTGCATTGTGAAACACCGATAAACAGACTGAAACATACCAAAGTGATCATGGGAGATTTTGCTTTCATTGCATTTTCCTTAATTGTATGAAAATGTAATCCATATGTTAGCTGCATTGAATAAAATGAATTTGAGAGAATTAAATCACAAAAGATTATGCATATTATGTGATTATACATTTAGGTATTTGTACATGTATGCATATGTATGGGGCAAAAAGACTAGCAGTAAATGCATCCATATTGAGAGTGTTACTTTCTGGGTAGGGGAATTATGAGTATTTTTTATAATTCAAATTTTCGAAATATTCTTTTAGGAGAAGGAATTACTTTTATAATTAGTTAATGACAAGCAGGCTTATTTTCCCCATCTGGCAAATGAATGGGCCTTGACTAAACCAGAGCTAAGTGCTATTTTAGCTTTGAATTTCTATCAATCTGTTTATTCCATTTATATGAAAAGCACATGCTGTGTCCCAAGTTCTCAAAGAGTGAATACGATCACTATCTTTTACACAGCTTGCTCTTAATTCAGTAAACTGAAGAGGATTTTTGTCATAAAAGGCATGATTATTTATTTCATAAATATTTATTGAGAACCTATTATGTACCAGGAATCATTTTAGGTGCAGCGGTGAATTGAGCAGTAAACCAAACAGGCAACAACAACTTCCTTCAAGGAATTACATTTTAATGGGAGGAGGAGACATTAGAACATTAATTACAGTGTATGTGAGATGGTAATAGGTGCTATTAAGACTACAAAAAAATAGAGCTGGGTAAGGGGAATGGAGAATGTCAAGTAAAGAGTGAAATTACAAAATGGCAGTCAACGTGAACTTTATTGAGATGGCATTTGAGCAAAGATGTGAAGGAGGTAAAAGTAGACGATATGCAGATATCTGGGAAAAGAGTGTTCCAAGCAGATGGAACAGCTTATGCAAAGATTCTGAGGCAAGAGTGTACCTGCCATGTATGAGCAAGAACAAGGAGGACAATGTTCCTAAGGCAGAGAGAGAGAGAGGTCAAAGGTAATCAAGGACCTGATACTGTGGCCTTGAAGGTTATAGTAAAACATTGAACTTTTGATTAGACTAGTGGTGTGATCTAATTTAACATTTAAGTTATTCTGGTTGCTGTCTAGAGAATATATTGTATCAAGACAAAGCAGAACTAGAAAGACCAGTTAGGAATCTAGTATAATAATCCAGATAAGAGATGACGATAGCTTGAGCAAGGATTCTAGAAGTGGAAGCAGTGAGAAGTGGTAAGATTATGGATATATTTTGAAGATAGAGTCAAAAGCATTTCTGGCCTGTGGAG
This sequence comes from Rhinolophus sinicus, assembly GCF_036562045.2. NCBI lineage: Eukaryota > Metazoa > Chordata > Mammalia > Chiroptera > Rhinolophidae > Rhinolophus > Rhinolophus sinicus. The sequence continues at coordinate 114,060,038 of NC_133756.1, forward strand.
AAGGAGGAATCTTAAGGGTGACACCAAAGTTTAGGCCTGAGCACCTGGAAGGATGGATTTTACATTTCTTGAATGAAGAAGACTACGTGTGGAAAAAAAGGTTTATAGAGATGAAAAGTTCTGGTTGGGACATGTTCAGACTGAGATGACTTTGGGTATTCCATTGGAGCTATTGACTCCACAGTGGCCATACAAGTTTTAATTTCAGAAAAGAGGTTTAGGTTGAAAATATAATTTGGGAACTTGTTGACATAAAATACTTTACAACTTTGTGGACAGGTCTGCAAAGTGAGCCATGAGGCATATTAACTTTTGGAGTTCAGGTAGATACAGAAAAATCAACAACAACAACAACAGAAAAAAAACAAAAACAAAAATAAAAATAAAAATAAAAAACTGAGAAGAAGTACCCAGAAGGGTATGAAGACAACTAGCAATGCCAATCACTCAAGGAGGAAGGAATGATCAAATGAGCCAAATGATGGGCTAAGTAGACTAAGATGATTAAGAATTAACCATTCATTTGTCTACATGGAGGCCATTTGTGACCTTTACAAGAGAAGTTTCAATAAAATGACAAGGATGAAAATCTGACTGGAAGCTGTTTGCTAGAAAACTAGAGAGAAGGCAATTAGAGATAGTAAGTAGAGGCAACTCCTTCAAAGAATTTTGTTTACATAAAAAGTGAGAAATGTGCCAGTAAGTAGTGTAATCTAGGGAAGAAGGTTTTTGTTTGCTTATTGGGGGATGGGAGAAATCATAAGATATGTGTTTGCTTTGGGAATAATCCCACAGACAGGTGGAATAAAGAGTAATGGAGAAGAAGAGAAGAAAACATGGCCAGTGTCCTGGAATGCATGTCATAGTGCTCAACTGAGGAAAGGCCAAGTGTAAGGGTACAGATACAGCTAGGTTTTTAGACATGGCATTGGAGCAGCTGAAAATTCTCATCTGAGCACTCCCGTTTCCTCAGCAAGTAGGAGGCTAGATTTCAGACTGCATATACATCTGTGTAGTTAACAGAGTGAGCATGTTTTGTGTTCCAGATAATGTGCTAGTCCCTGAGGTAAACATAAAATGCATTCCCTTGCGTTCATGGAATTTGCACTCTAGTAAATATAGATATATATGATATAGAGATAGATAGATAGATAGATAGATAGATAGATAGATAGATAGATGAATTTTATGTCATAAAAATGTAAGACTTTTATGAAACTACACAAGTAGGGGATACACAATAGGAGGACTTGAGGATAGGCAAGAGCAGAGGAAACGTCCCTCAGAAAGTAATCTCGACGTTGAAATGTGACTAATAGTTGGGAATTGTTTTTTAGGGGTTGCAAAAAGTATTTCATGCAGGAGGAACAGCATGTGAAAAAGCTGGAATATGAGCGTTCCTATGGCAGCACATGGAAATGACTAGGATGGTAGGAGAGAGGACTGAGGTTGTAAAGGTTTCAGAGGCAAGATTACATGTCCATATTGAAGTTTAAAAAAAAAAAAAGCAAAATTATATTTTGAACACCTGGAAGGGATTTAAAGAGGGAGGATGATACGGACAGATTTACATTTACTCTCTAGAAACATCATTAGACTAGATGAGAAGAATGGAATAGAGTAAATTGAGAAGTCAGATTGGGTCAGAGACTATTTCATTAGTGGAGGTCAGAGTAGGTGGATGACACTATTAAAGCACCAAAGGGGTTAGAGGGAAGTGGATCCAGGTGACAATATTGAAGAAGAGAAATCAACTGGATTTGAGTAGTGATTGGATGTGGATGGTTGAGGTGAAGGCAATGATGTGTCAGTGACAGGGTATGGCTTGGTGGTAACTAAATGAAAGAGAGATGAGGAGGCTTTAGGGGAAAGACGCTGAGTTCAACTTTCAGCAATGTTATGTGACACCAAAGTGAAGTTTTGAAAAAAGACAGGAATGAGTTTGGAACTCAAGGAAACTTGTTTAATCAAAATTATAAATGTGAAAGTCATCTGCATAGAGATAATGCAGTTTGCAACCAACTGCAAAATAATAATAATTAAAAAAAAAAAAAATTCAAAGCACAAACTAGGCCACCAAGTTCACATTAAGGTCACTGTTAAGTGTTTTCATCACTAAGCCTGAAGGCCATTATTCTCTTGTTTTGGTGTTTCTTTTGTTCTTTAGAGGGTGAATTACCATGGTTCTTTTATGTTTCCATGCAAAATTCTTGTGTGTTTGAAGTGAAAGGAGTATAAATATCATATAGTTACCCTTGGCACTTTTATTTTCTTCAAATAAAGTGTGTGTCACTATAGAGTATTTATACCTAAACTTATTTTTTTGGTCATATTCTCCAGCTACTAATTTTCCATAAAAGCTTACTTAGGGGAAAACAAAACAAAGACAGCAGAAGAAAAACAATTTTTATTAGAATTTGGGCTGAACTGAAGTAGGTTGTTCATACCACATGGAATCATTTACTGTTGATATGGCTTCTCCGGCTGATGGTATTGCAACACAAATCTAGCCAGCTCTGTGAAATGTTAATATTATCACAGTTTGGCAGCCAGTGCATCTAACATGTAGTGAGAATTAGCACACTGTGCTTTATTTGAATTATTATTTAGTTATCATGTCTGATTCTTGAGTGTATCTTTTTAAAGTCTAGATTTCAAATAATACAACATGCAATAAATAAAAATAACATATAATATATCATGAATTACACTAGAATTTTATATCCCTAAATTCATTTAAATTTCTCAGTCACAGTGTCCAACTGGTATTATCATTTCTAATATAGATTAAAAATCGGTACCTGATGTTATGTCATTTTCCAGAAGTGGCAGATAAAAGAACTCAGATTATATTCTCTATTCATACTATATTCTCTATTACAGTGTGCTACTTTCCCAGGTCCCAAAAGCAAACAAAAATGTAAGACATTATGTACAAATAACAATCACCATAGGGGGAAGGGTCATTGAGAACTGGTTCCAAAGTACCTGTCTTTTTATAAAAATAATCCCCCAAATTCTTCTTCTTCTTGTCTTTTTGTGCACTATTATTGTGTACATTTCCCTGATGCTTTGGGAAGAATTTGGAGTCTTTACAATGAAAGATGAGACCTTTACAGTGACAGAACAGCAATCTAATTTATCTCTGACAAGGTTTCCACTTCACCCAGCATAAATTGAGTTCCAGCTTAATGATGTCATTCCCTATAATGTGGAATATAAAACAAGGAAGAAGTCATTTTGGACTTGCACTGGGGAAAACAATGAGCAATGTCTTCTAGTTTCCCGTGAGCACCGTTATGAGAGTTCCTCAAGTTATCCCTAGAGTTTCCAAAAGCTAGAGATTGAGTATTACATGAAACTACTGAAACTAGTCTGACAGATAAAATGAGAGAATTTGAGTAATGAGATTTAGCATAGTAGCCAGAACTTGATACCTTTTCATTTTGTTTTATTTTTCCTTCTTTCTGTTCCTAAGTTTGATTACTTCACAATTTTGCAAGAAAATCTCTCTCTCTCTCTCTCTCTCTCTCTCTCTCTCTCTCTCTCTCTCTCTCTCTCTCTCCTCCCTTTCCTCCCTCCCTCCCTCCCTCTTTGCAATTTATTCTTAAAGTTTGGCTCTATAAACTAAATGGAAAAATATAACACTTTTTTGTTTGTTTGTTTCAGTATTCTAAATGCTAACATCTAATTTCATCTAGGCCTGGAGGGAATAAAATAAACTTAGAGATCTGCCAAAGTTAAAATATTGAAGTGTTTATGCTAAAAATATTTTAAAAACACTAAGAAAAAACATAGTTTTTCAAAAGAGTGTGGTAAGTTTAGAAATAAACTTATTTAAAGTAAAAAGAGAACAGAGAGAAAGCAATAAGGTAGTGGAAGATTTTCTAAGTTTTATGTCCATGATAGCTGATTTGAAGAATTTGGGGAATTTTCAAATATATATATATATATATATATATATATATATATATATATATATATATATATATATATATATATATATATAAAACATATATATATACTATATATATATAACATATATATATATATAACATATATATATATATATTTTAAACATATATAAATATATATATATTCAAAAATACACACACGTGTGTGTATGTACAAATATATGTGTGTGTACACACACACACACACAAACATGAGGTCAGACAATTAAGTTGTTATGAAAAAATTAAATTGTCCCTTTTTGCAGATGACATGATTTTTCATATAGAAAACCCTAAAGACTCCACCCCCCTCCAAAAATAAAAAAAAACTATTAGAAACAATAAACAAATACAATAAAGTTGCAGGATACAAAATCAATGTACAAAAATCCAGTGTGTTCCTATATACTAACAATGATATTTCAGAAAAACAAATGAAAAAAGAAATCTATTCCTTTTGCAGTTTCAACAAACAGAATGAAATACTTTGGAATAAACTTAACAAAGGATGTAAAAGACCTATACACTAAAAACTATATTAAATTATTAAAAGAAATTGAAGAAGACACAAAGAAATAGGAAGATATTCTGTATTTGTGGATTGAAAAAAATCAACATATTTCAAATGGCCATATTACCAAAGCAATATACACATTTAATGCTATCTCCATCAAAATTCCAATGACATTTTTTCAAGAAGTGGAACAAATATTCATCAGATTTGTATAGAATCACAAAAGAACCCGATAGTCAAAGCAATCCTAAGAAAAAAGAACATGGCGGGAGGTTCACACTTGCTGATTGCAATTTATACTACAAAGTGATAATAATCAAAACAGCATGGTATTAGCAGAAAAACAGACATACTAAAGGAATAGAATTTGAGAACCCAGAAATAAACCTACATATATATGGGCAGATAATTTTCAACAAAGGAACCAAAAACGTGCAATGGAGAAACAAAAGCCTCTTCAATAAATGGTGCTGGGACAATTGGAAAGCCACTTGCAAAAGAAAGAAACTAGACTACTATCTGTATAAAATGGATCAAAGACCTAAACATAAGACCTGAAACAGCAAATTGCATAGAAGAAAGCATAGGTACTAAACTTAGAGACCTTGGTCTTAGAGAGGATTTTATGAATTTGATCTCAAAGGCAAGGGATGTGAAAGCAAAAATAAATAAATGGGATTATATCGAACTAAAAAGCATCTGCACAGCAAAAGAAACCATCAACAAAACAAAGAGACAACCAACAGAATTGGAGAAGATACTTGCAAACAACACCTCCATAAAGAACTCATAAAACTCAACCACAAAAAAACAAACAGTCCAATTAAAAATGGGCATAGGACCTGAACAGACATGTCTCTCAAGAAGATAAACAGCCAACAGATATATGAAAAGTGCTCAACTTCACCAGCTATAAGGGAAATGCAAATCAAAACCACAATGAGATATCACCTCACACCTGTTAGAATGGTTATTATCAACAAGACAAGTAATAACAAGTGTTGCAGAGACTGTGGAGAAAAAGGAAACCTTATAGACTGCTGCTGGGAATGTAAATTGGTACAGCCACTATGGAAAGTATTTAGTATGGAGATACCTCACACAAATTAAGACTAGAATTACCGTATGACCTACCGATCCCTCTTCTGGGTAACTACCCAAAAAGTGTGAAAACATTTATCTGTAAAGATATATGTACTCAGTCTTCATTACAGCATTATTTACGTTGGCCAAGACATAGAAACAACCAAAGTGTCCTTCAATAGATGATTAAATAAAGAAGATGTGGTACATATATACAACGGAATGCTATTCAGCCTCAAGAAATGATGAAATTCTGCCATTTGTGACTAAATGGCTGGATCTTGAGATTATCATGCTAAGCAAAAGAAGTCTGACAAAAAATATCTAGAACCGTATGACTTCGCTCACATGTGGGACATAAAACTGAAAGCAACAAACAAGACAGACAAACAAAATCTCATAGACACAGACAATAGTTTAGTGGTTACCAGAGGGTAAAGGGGGCCAGGGGGGTGTGGTAGATGAGGGTAAAAGGGATCAAATATATGGTGATGGAAGGAGAACTGACTCTAGGTGGTCAACACACAATGTGATATATACATGATGTGTTACAGAATTGTAAACTTGAAACCTATATAATTTTACTCACCAGTGTCATCCCAATAAATTTAATTTTAAAAAGTATCCACTTCTTGTAACTATATGTGTGTGTATGCATATATATATATATATATATATATATATATATATATATATATATAGTAGTTGTGGAGTACAACATTAAGAATAGAGACTGGAAATGTAATGGCTGTAGGCAATGTCAGAGGGATAGTGGATGGGGGGAGCGGGGATTGTCAGTGTGTGAGGGATATAAGTGATAAATGTCTATTACATTGTTTTGTGCACCTGAACCTAATAAAAAAAGTTATAAAAAAAAAAGTATCCATGGTAGAGGCCGCATCTGAAGCTGTTCTGAGAGGAGTTGAGGAGACTTTAGTCAAAGAAAGGGAAGCTCAGAGAAAGTAAAGAGAAGGCAAGGGCGCGTGCTATGGCAAATAGTGGGTCATTAGGGTCTGTGAATCCAATGAATAATCACAGGTTTATAGACACAGGTGACCTTATAGATATAGATAGTGAACAGTGATAAACTTAATTTCCCTGAGGTAGAAATGTGAATTTTTTGTGTTTTAAAGCTGATGTGCAAGGCTGAGTTACTTCGGTAATAAGTGGGCCCCGCTGCTCACCCACCATCCTTATTTGTTTAATAGCTTCATGGTTTTAAAGTGTATCTCCATACAAACAGTAATAGTTCAAGTTACTCCTTTTTATAGTTTATTGATGCTGTATGGGTATTCTTCAGGATTCTTGAACATTTTGACATATCCCTCATAAATCTGCAGAGGCCTCATATTATAAAATGAATATTAAATTATATAGAATGTATACCTGGTGTCTATGTGTATACTCATATGTATAGACATACATGCATAGAATATATAGTAATAAAATAAGAATATCTATTAAGTACCACGCTAAATGTTTTTCACACACAATCTAATTTTATCCTTATAATGCCCCCAAAAGAGAGATGTTAATCTGCCATTATACAGATTAAGAAACTGAAGTACATGACAGATTAAGTGAGTTGCCATTTCCCTTAAGGTTAGAACTAGGATTTGAACTCAAGTTTTCCTGCCCCCTGGCTCATTCTCTCAATTAAGGTGATATACTGCCAAAATAGATATAATCGATATCAACTTATACCCTAGGAATGACGAAAAATATTAAGGTAACTTTAATGCAATACATGAGAGAGAGAATATTATTGTCTTTGGCTTTTCTATGGCAGACAAATACTCCTTATGTTGCAAAGGCAACATTCTGCGCGTGTTGAGTTTGTTCATTTTGCTTTCAGCAGGAAATGCAGCCTGCATGACTAAGCTCTTCCACTGTTGTGGGACTCATTGCAGGTATCATAGGTGTACTGGTGTACACAGATGACTGGTTCTACCGACCTCATTCCTTATGCCCTGCTTAGTCTTCTCTGTGGCCCCTCCATGTGTAAAATGGATTAAGCTTTCTTGGTATTGTCTTATAAAATATACTACAATGGACTTAACATGCAACTGCTTTGTTTTACAAAGTAAATGGAAAGGAAGCCAGATGAGTCTCAGCACAGATTTGTATATCCTTTCAATGTTTGAAAGTGCTTATCTATTATTTTATTTTGAAAATATTAAGTCTGCCCCACTCTAGGCAATTTATAAGGGTGACACATCCTTGTAGATCAGAGGAGCAGGTGATAGTAGCATAAACATAAGGTTCTTTAGGATTTGCTCAATAACTTTCCTGCTCTCTTCCTTATACTTTAAAAAAAAAAAAATATTCAATTTTTTTTAAATAAAACAACCAGATAAACAAACTGAAAAACAGTTCATCTTTTTCTCCCTCATCCCTTGCAACCACCTGTCTGTTCTCTGTATCTATAAATTTCTTTGATTATTTCCATATCTTTACTATGGTACATAATGCTGCAATGAATATAGGGGTTCTTTTCAAATTAATATTTTCGTTTTCTTTGGACAAATACCCATCAGTGGAATTGCTGGATCATATGGTAGCTCCACTTTTAAATTTTTGAGGAAACTTTGTACTGTTTTCCATAGTGACTACAGCAATTTACAATTCCACCAACAGTGCACAAGGGGTTCCTTTTCTCCACATCCTTGCCAATACTTGTTATCACTTGTCTTTTGATGACAGCCATTCTAACAGGTGTAAGGTGGTATCTCACTATGGTTTTGTTTTGCATTTCTGTGATGATTAATGATGGATAGCATCTCATCATGTACCTGTTAGCCATCTGTATGTCTTTTTGAAAAATGTTTATTCTTTGTACTTCTTGTTTCTTGTTTTTCTTTGTATCTATTTCCATGGGCCCCCTTCTCCTATTTGTCTTATGAGACATTCCACTGGACTTGTGATCTGATTGGACCCTTTAGTTAAATGCATTGAACATTTCAGGAAGGGCCTTCCCCACAGAGTTCTTCAGACTTAGCCAGACTTCCCACACGGACCCTCTCTCCAACAGGGTAGGCAGATCAAACAGTCTTTCAGCATTAATAATACTCAGTGCTAGGGACTGTGGAAATAAATGAATACCACTGAAGTTAGAGCAAGTGAAGCTTGTTTAGTCACTTATTTAGTCAGAACTTGCTAGAACAAGGAAGTTAGCCACCATCACTTGTTTGGAGCAGAAATTCAAAGGCAGGCGGGAGTGGAAAAACTTTATAGTTAAAAAAAAAAAGGAAAAACTTCAGGTCTGTTCTGAGTGGAGGTTGTTGGCATGGGGAAGCTAGAAACAGGTTAACTAAAAGCAGGGTATCCTGTGTGATTGGTTTGGGGAACATATTTGGCCTTCTTTGGTTTTGTCCTGAGGTGGAAGCAAAGATAAAGGAAATGGATAGTCATTGACCAATTCCTTACTGTTCTGGACCTATTGCTACAGAGGTTGTAGTTTGGCTTCCCAAGTCACTTACTGCAGAGGTTGTGGGTCAGAGGTCTGGGTAGTGTCCATTTTCATGATCAGTCTTTCAGGATGCACAGCTGGATAAGATAAACTCCTTGTCTTCAGTGAATCTAGCAAAGGAAACTGAATTGTACATGAGTATATGCCAGTAAAAGGTACAATATGCAGTAATAGATATCTGCGCAAGATGCGGAGCTGACAGTGATTGGTGGAAAGGTATTTTTTTATGGGGAATCTCGGGGAATGATAAAGCCTATGCTGAGTTTTGAAGGATTAGTAGAATTTTCACCCAGTGGATGAAAGGGCATCGTAGGAAGAGGAAACAACATGTATAAAGGCAGAGAAATGTGAATCAACATGGTATATGAAGGGGCATAACTATTTAGGAGTATTTTGGAGTTCTGAGTAATATAATAAGCTAACTTTTGAGAATATGGCTACAGCCGCATTCCCATGGTGCCTTATATGCAGGGATGAGGACGAGTTCAATTCCCCTAAAGGGAACGGGGATCAAAGAGGGATTCTCAGGAGTGGCGGTGTCCAATTTGCTGAGTGACAAAATATGCTAGCCAGGGGGCAGGTATTTATGAAAACTGCCTTGCCATGCCTGGTGCGCAAGGACTAACGAAACACAAGAGCCAAGGTCAGTAGCAATTTCTCGGGAAGAGTGATACTGAGTGGGTAAAGATAGGAGAATAAGAATGTGAGAAACAGGATCCAAATTCAGGGCATGGACTAGGCAGGAGGACAGCGGCACACAGGAATCAGCAGGAGGGCTGAACAGTCTGGTTCAGTTCCAGAAACCTGCATCGTGCCCATTGAGACTGTCTTAAAAGGATTGGATATGAACCTTCCTCTTTATACTGCTCAGCATCTCAAAATGCTTCGCAGCATCTGACATACAAGGGCTGACATGGATGCACATTTTGAATATCCAAAAGTATTGTAAATATGATTGTGATCGCTCTATTCCTAATATTAGCATTTATAAGGACAACTCAAATAATCAGTGTCCAGGTGTAAGTGATATAGAAACAAAATAAAAATGTTTCATTCAGTGACTTTAGAATAATGTTTCTTCAGCTAACAATCCCCAAGTAGTCACGCTTTGGGACAGATGTTGGTAAATTATGGCTAACAGTCCCAACCCAGCATTTGCCATTCGTGTGAAAGTTTTCCTGGAACATAGCTATACCCACTCATTTACGTATTGTCTATGGCTGCTTTCACACTACAGTTGCAGAGTGAATAGCTGCAACAGGGGTCAGGAGGTCTACAGAGCCTAAAATACTTGCTATCTGGCCGTTTACAGAAAAGGTTTCCCAACCCCCACTTTATAACCTAGGGACAAATGGAACAAAATACACTCTAATTACTTATGTGCCTAGTTCTTCATAGGAAGTTATTTCAATCCCATGGTATACATGAGGAAGGCAGGGTCCAAGAGGTTGGTAATATTTCGAATAGTTCAAACATCTGCAATATGATTTAGACTCATGTCTGCCTGGTTTCAAAGCCTGTTTTTTCCTACTCTGACAGATTTCCTGAGCTGTAACTTGCTATTCAGTTCAACATTGAACATTGACCCCTCCAGAACCAGGCAGGTAGGTCACTGAGCTAGGTTTTACAGTGGTACACTAATGAAAAAGTCATGCCTCTGAGAAGCTAAAATCTAGTGGAAGAACCAGATGTGTAAATGTAACAAAACACAAAAAATACGTGCCATATAATGTATAAATGCACACACACACATAATGATGCAATCTAGTATCGAATTTAAGAATACAATTTACAACCTCCAAAGCCAAACTGCTGGGGTTTCAGTTCTGTCTCCCCTACAGGTGAGATGTGTGACCAAGGGCTAATAATAAAATGTCTCTGTCACACAGTTTCCACATCCATAAAGTAGAGATTGTAGTCGTTTCTCTTACCAGGGCGTGAGGTATATATAGTGAGGTATATATAATGTATTATTTCATTTAGTGCCATATTACTGAGCACCTACTCGGTGCCAACATTGGTTGAAGTACTCAAGAAACCTCAGTGAACAGAAAAACAGCACTCCTTCCTTTGTATAACTTCTGATCTGCTGGGGGAAGATAGACAATGAACCATATGATTGTTAATTCTATAAAATGCTAGAAGAAAATGTGTGCCATCCAAGAAAAGGAAAGGAGAGCAGAAGACTGGGATCAGAGGCATGGGGCAGCGGGGAAGGGGATTGAATGGAGCCATTTGCGTGAGCCTCACTGACAAGGGGAGGCTGGAGTGAAGATTTGGAGGAGGTGAGGGGAGTGGCCATGTGGATACCTGCCGAGAGCTCACCTGACACAGGGTCAGCTGGAGCCTGAGGACAGTGCCTGCAATATCTGAGGGGTGACAAGTTGTCCAGAGAGCCTGAGATGGAATGAGTGACAGGAAACTGGCAGAGAAGGTGGAAGGGGGTCTGGTTCATGTAGGGCTCTAGGCGCCTGTGAGCACTTTGGCTTTTACTCTCTCTAAATGCCTTTCCAGGGGTTTGAGCAGAAAAGAACATAACATATTAAATGTTTAGAATAGTCCTTTGCTTGGCCTATTATAAGTGCCCAATAAACATTATTATTGTTATTATTGTTGTTGTTGTTGAAATGGTGTGTCAAGGAATAGGGGAATAACATTGTTTCTGAAGGAGGTCAGTGACATGAGACTGGAGAAGTAAATTGTTAGCAGACTGGAATTAGTGTCACACCAAAGAATTTGTACTTTAGAGTGAGGATGGTGAAAAATGAAACAATTTAAGAACCACAGTGACAGGAGGACTGTAAGATCAGTCTTGAGCTGAACCAGTTTGATCCATTAGTATCATATTACGGTTTCAGATCAGTCATTTGTCATATTGACACTACACAAGCAAGAAAAAACAGCTAATATTAATAACTGCTTGCTGTGAGCTACAAATGCGTCTAAGTGCTTTACGTGTTACGTCTGATTTTATCTCAGAAACTCTTTGACATAGGTTCTACTATTATCTCCATTTTATAGATCAATAAACAAAGACCCAGAAAGATTATTGTGTCCAATATCACACAGTATCTTACTTTGGGTTATCTACAAACTAAGGAAACACTTACAAGCTAAGGCTTTTGTGCAATATGCAATCCCAGAGCAATACAAATGGCACAAAGTGGGGTAGGCAAGAAAAAAAATAAAAGAAAAACAAACAAACAAAAGCAAACAAACAAGAAAAAACATGAGGTGGAGCATCACCAGGCTGAACACAAGAAGACAACACAACCAGCTTCTCAGTCACACTGGACATTTTTTAGAGAGAACTTGTGTATCCACCATGCCTAGGAGGGGAGGAAAGGAAGGGGGTTTGTCTGATGTCTCCTTCTGGTCTTCCTTTCTCTGGTTGACCGCAGTAGGCCACAGCATGCTACTCGCCTGTGCTTATGGGCGTCTTAGTGGGCAGTCTCCTGGGGAGGCAGTTCCTTCACTTCTGGCACGGTGCATCACCTGGGCCTGACGTGGTGGAGAGCAAGTCCTCAGGGGTCTTACCAGTTCAGACCTGGATACCAGAGCTGCTGAGCTCCTGCATGGCGGGCCTGCTGGTTCCCTGCGAAGACTGGCCTTTCCTCCCAGGAGGCTGTGATAGCCAAGGTATTGGAAGAGGAGGCCCCAGGGCACCATGGCAGCTGAGATTATTCTTTGAGCAAGTGGGGCTCAAGGGACACGTGGGGTTGATAGATTCCTGACAGGTGCGTAAATTGAGTTGGATACACATAACTAGGATATAGATTCTCCAGGAAGAGCTGAGTGAACCCGGAATTCTGAGTCAGAAACCCCCAAATGTGTTCTTATCTACCACTGTGAACTGCCTACCAAGCCTGCTACACCTATGTGTCACAACTCTTTAAACAAGCATAAGTAATTTAAAAGGACCAAGATTTTAATTTCTGTCTGATTCAACATTATCGCACAAACTCAGACATTTTGGTATTTCATATTCTGGATTTCCATTACCGGTATGTAATTCTTAAACAAAACCAATGTATTCAAATCTAATGTTACAGAAACAAATTAATTATGTGTAATAATAATTATTACATAAAATCATTTCTATTTCACACCATGTAAAGGTTTCACCCTTCTAATAATTATTTCCTCTAAATAGTGGTGCATATTGGAGTTGGTTTACAGATCATTAATTATTTGGTTTAGATACTGTAAGGAAAAAGAAATCATTCTAGTTTATTGACAAGTTTACCTTCAAATAAAGACCTATCAGTGATCATGGCGTCAGGGACTTTATGGTTCATTTAAACCGATCTTTACCTGAAGTACTTAAACACATGAGTGCATTGCAAAGCTTGCTGACCTGGAGCCGGGCCATTCTATTGTTTGTCAATTACAAGTGTTAGTTAGACCTGTAAAGAAAAACACAGTTTGAGTTCTTCAGAATTCCCAACCATTTATTTTTGAGAAGAAATAGGATAATTAATTTAAAAAATTGATTTAACAGCCTCGCATTAAATGCTTATCAACTAGAAAACACTGCCCTATGCGTGGTGAGGAATAGAGAGGTACAAGCGACGAAGTGTGTCCCCAGTAAGAACTCACGATAGCAATAGATAACATTGTCTTATGTCCCTTATGGGTATTACTCATTAATCCTCACATCAATCCCAGAACTATTCTTATTTGATAGATGTAGAAACTGAGATGCTGAACGGTTAAATGACCTGTACAAGGTTACTCTGGGCGTTACTGCCTAGGATTCAAATATAAGATGGCTTGCTCCACATTGTAAGAGCTTAGCCATGACATTAATGCGGAGAGAGAGAGACAACTTTGATGTTTTTGAAATTAGGAAAACTATGCTGTTACCAGTGGAAGCAGAAACAATGTATTATCTTGTGAGGGAAGAAGACATTAATTCTAACTGAGGTCAGTGGGAGGTGTAGTGGGCAGTCTTGATGAGGTTGGCATCTTGAATTACTAAAATACATGAAAGTAAAGAGCTATTTGGGATTTTTCTAATGGATATTAAGTTTTAGCAATGCTTTTTTTTTAATTAAAATTTATTGGGGTGACAATAGTTAGTAAAATTCTATAGGTTTCAAATGTACAATTCTGTAATACATCATCTATACATCACATTGTGTGTTCACCACCCAGAGGCAGTTCTCCTTCCATCACCATATATGTGATCCCTTTTACCCTCATCTACGACCCCTACCCCCGCCCCCGTTACCCTCTGGTAACCACTAAAGTATTGTCCATGTCTATGAGTTTTTCTTTGTTTGTCTTTTTCCTTTGTTGCTTTCAGTTTTACATCCCACATATCAGTGAGGTCATATGGTTCTCAACTTTTTCTGTGTGACTTATTTTGCTTAGCATAATGGTCTCAAGTTCCATCCATTTTGTCACAAGAGTCACTATTTCATCTTTCTCATGGCAGAGTAGTATTCCATTGTGTATATATACCACATCTTCTTTATCCAATCATCTATCGAAGGACACTTTGATTGTTTCCATGTCTTGGTATGCATTCATTCAAAGGTTTCATAGAACAATGGAAACTTAGTTTTAATTCTAGCAATAGAAATTCATGATCTAAATCTAGGATTTCTATGGAACCAATTAAAGCTTCAATCTTCTTAATAATTATGAGTAGGCTCTATCTAGCAGCTCAAAGCAGAAAAAACTTGATGCCATCCTGAACTTTGATTTCTCCCTGTCTTTCCCTTTAAATCTACCATAAATCCCTATCACATATATATTCTAAAATCCTCTGGAATCTTTCAACATTTTTCTGATATTCCCCATCATTCTTCAAAATCACTGTTGTCTCTCAGTTATCAATATAACAGATTCTTAGTTGTTATTCCTGGCTCTTCTCTGTTGTCCTCTCAACCTGATCATATAATTTTCTAATTCAATTGTTTAAACAGTTTCTCATTGCTCTTTTATGATATATGCATGCCTCCATGTGATCTAAAAGCTCCTGAAAAATCTGACCCATATTTTCTATCTAGTTTCATCTCTCATCAGTCTTACTTGCCACCTCAACCTTCCCCCAACCTTAGTCTGCACTCCCTGGTCCAGACAATATACGTTTATAGTAGGCTCCCCTTACCTCTGATTCTTACTACAGGTTCACTCTTCTGCCTGAACAACTTCTCTCTCTCCCAAACAAAGACTTTTCCTGTACTACTTGCAGGTATTATCCTGGCATCCTGACATACATTAGGTCTCTGTTTAGATATCACATTCATTGGGCAGTCTTTTTGAGCACAATTCATTTCCCAACTTCAGGTTGAATATCTTCCTCTGATTTTCTTTGATATCCTATACTCTTCCAACTTTATCATGTGTCTCTGTCAGGTTTCTAACTCAAATTCAAGGTTTGAGAAAGCAAACTGTATCCATTCTTAGTGTCCAGCCCAGTGTTTCTCATGCAGTACTCAGTGAACGAATCCATCATTTTAAATTCTGTACTATGTGTCAGATATATAATTGTATCTAATCCTTACAATTAATCAAGGTAGATAGTGTTTCTATATAGAGAGGAAGAAGCTGAACCCAGTGCTATTCCGGTGCATCCTTGGGTAAAAATAACTCCATAGACCATGTTACCTTCAACTTTGTACCAATGCTATTAATAATATTTTACTGCCTAAAAGCAAGATATTGCAATTATCCCTGATAAAGTGAATCCTGTATGTTTTGGTTTGATTTTCTGATTATAGAGACAGTTTTGAATTGTAATTGTTATATCTAATAGCTTTGTGTAAAGCACATATTTAATAACTCTTCAACATCTTAATCCAAAGAAATAATTGATCTTTAAGAAAGATAAAAAATTTGATGAGTAAAGGGAAGGTTTATTCAGCACTAGCTATGAGAAATACTAAATTTTTAATCAGATATTTGGAGTTATGGTTATTCCACAAACAAAAAGTCCCAACTGATAATTATTCTTGTCCATGTGGATGTGATAAGAAATGTTTCTTTGTGGTAGAAATCAAAATCGTATTATGGAAACAAAATTCTACTTATCTAAAACACCACTTGCAGTGAAACCCAATAGAAATTTATTTCACAGGATTTTTTTTTTTCCTTGGTCAAAACATGCCTCACGATCACCTTTTCCTTATAAATAAGTAGACCCTTGAATAAACTAATACTTTCATGTTTCTTCTCTGCCTTATAGCATAACAAATGACAGTGGCTTCGTAGTATGTAAATATACTATAATACAGTAATATCGTTCACAAGCTATTAAAATTTACAAATTCATTCAATCAAAACAGTTAAGTGTGCGCTATTTTGCTTTCTTTACTTAAAGGTTTCTTTTCCTTCGCTACCCTTTCTGTCCCCCTGTAAGTGGTATTGATCTGTTGCAGGCACTACTGGTGGTGTGTCCATATCCCCTGCATGTACCTTTGCTTTTCTTACTTACTTACTACCACAGGCACTACATTTCTTTCCGCGAGGGCTGTCTCTGGCCATGGGCACATGCTCTATCTGTTGCAAAGTGAGATGGAGATATTAGGGAGTTGGTTACTTGGAGCAGGTCTCAGCCAAGAGTAACACGATTTGGTGGATAAATAGCTAGGTTCCTTGGCTTCCAGGTGGGACCACTCTGAAATATGCTCTATTTTTCTCCTAGAAGTCTCCAGTACGATTGAGCCCCAGTTACCCACAGTGGTAACTTATTAACATACCTTTTATTAGTCTTCTTCCCTTCCCTGTCTCACTTATCTCCTTTGAGGTAATTTCCCAAATAAATTTCTGTTTTCAGTGTTGGCTTCTGGAGGAACACAGTCTAAGACTTGACCAGTTTCATCAGATGAAGATTACAAGTTCCAAGCATCTGTTCTGTTAATGTTAACTTCTTTCTACCAGAATTTCCTCCTCTTCCTGGGAGGAGAGGAGGCAGAGGCAGAGAGAATGAACAGTGGAAGGAAGGGGGAAAGGGAAGGTGGTTACAAGCTCTGTGGACCCCTCCCCCTTTATTTTCTCCCTAAGGCATGATTTAAACTGTCATACATGGAGAAAACCTGCCAGACTATTACTGTTTCCCCGAAAATAAGACCTAATCGGAAAATAAGCCCTAGCATGATTTTTCAGGATGACATCCCCTGAACATAAGCCCTAATGCATCATTTGGAAGAAAATTTAATGTAAGACCCGGTCTCATTTTTGGGAAAACACGGTAGTTACGACATGTATTTTAAATGATTGTTGATATACACCGAGTTCTAGGAAAGCTGCAAGCTTTGTGGTACCTCCACTCCTGTCACAACAGGACTGGATAAGGTAACCAGCAAGCATCACAGTAGAATACATAAATGGTCCCAAGAAAGTGTCTTCAGCTTTCTGAAGTAATTCACCTGGCAAAATTCCTTTTCTGTACCTGATTCTTGCTTAACCCAGGATGCGGGTAACAAAGATAAATGATTCCATGACAATTGGCAGTACAAGCAGGCTGACATGTCAGAGAAAAAAAGGCTATCAGTTCTGTTTGCCAGCAGTTTATTTCTCTCTCCCTCATCAGAATGAATATGGCAGCAATGGTGGGTGTGTGATTTATACAACTCAGCAGTGCACTTAGCACAAATCCTTCTTTTGAAGGAAAATGATGAACAATACCTGTGACAGATTCCTTCCACTCAAACATCAGAATCATCTGAGGATTTAAAGAAGAGGGTAAAGAGGAGTGGCTGGTCTTTGCTTGTGAGACAAATAAAGGAGAGGGGGGAAAATGTATTGGAAACATATGCTCTACAATGGTGGCAATGAACTCTGCTTCAGCTTTTGAGAGAAGAGAAGGAATCCTCATCGATGCTGTGACATGTAAGGGACAGGTTCACAAGTCCCTGTTTCTGTTGAGCTCTGTGGGAAGTAGAATGACGGCATGGAAAGAGCATAGTCTTTAGAGATAAACTTAAATATTGGAATATTAGCTCTGCCCTTTCTGGATGAGGCACATTTGGCAGGGTATTTTACCTCTGTAAGCCTCAGTTTTCTTAATTGTAAAGAGCAATTATAGTAACTACCATACAAACTGTATAAATTAACCTTGGAATTACAGAATACTACAGGCATACAGATGCTTGTGGGGTAACAGAAGTCTGTGGTTGAATTACTTTCACATTAGCTTCAGTAGAAGATTGGGAACCTACCACATGCCAGGACTGTGTTGACAGTGGAAAAATCAAAGGCGAGTAGAACATGATCCCTGTACCAGTAGCACTCACAGTCGAGTTTGGAAGGAGAAACCAATATGGTACATACATGTTTTCTGCTCAACACTTGGCCTTCATTTCTTTGATTATTACTCAGCTTTAATCAACAAACAATTGAGGGCTTTTGTTTTGCCTTTCATGCCACATAGTGAAACATGCTTGCATGTACTTGGACTAATATATTATAATACATATTATAATGTATTAACTAAAAAGCTCTCTTGAAAATAAGGAAAGGTGATTGTTTTACTCTTACCTCAGAGGAAAAAGAAATGCATTTTCTTTGAGGAAAATCTTAGACACAGCCAAATAAGACATTACCTGTAATATAGCTCCGTCTAATCTTATGACCTGATGCCTTAATTTTGTCTTCTGTAACTCAAGCAGAAATTGCTCTCAAGCACACTGGGACCTCAGTGCCCAAGCAAGAGAAAATAATTTAAGACAAAAAAAAAAAAAGTGAAGTGAGGCAAAGGGAAGTGGTTTGGTGACAGTGCTGGTGTCTAAGAGAAATCAGTGGGCTTGCTTTGTTTAGGCTTGAGTCTCAGGAGGGCCAGTGACTAAGGGGTGTGATGCCGTGGGTAAGGCAGGGTGCTATGGTCCGCATGCAGCCTTGGGGCTCGCAGTCAGCAGGGTGGCAGCTTTGTGTTTGCAAAAAGCTTTGTCAAATTTAGAGAATTCTAACCTCAGAGTAAATGCATGCAGGAAATGGTTCATATTCCCTGGTGTGGAATATGTGGAAAATGTTGCTGTCATGATTCTTGAATCTGACTACTATACATTAGAATAACCTGAAAAGCTTTTTCAAAACAAAGCAAAAACAATGTCTACATCCTACTCCCATACCAATTAAATCACAATCTCTGGGGTGAAGTCATTTTATTATAAAAAAGATTTAAACATATAGTAAAATTGAAAGAATTTTACATTGAACGTCCATATATTTCCCACCTGGATTCTACATTTGCAACTTTGTTATGCATGCTATTCAAATATTCAAATATCAATTGGTATCTCTGTTCCTCTATACATTCAGTAATCCATTCTATTTTTGGTGCATTCTAAAATAAATTGCAGCTATTAGTACACTTTCCCTTAAATATGTCAGCTTGCATGCCATTAACAAGAACACAATATTATTTATAACATGTTTTCTTTTGATGTAAAATTAACATGAAATACACACATCATTAAGTGTCCATTTGCTGAGTTTTAACAAATGTATACACCACACTTCTATCCAAGATACAGAATATTACCATGACTCCAGAAAGTTTTTTTTATTGCCTTCCCAGTTAAGTCTCTTCCCGCTACTTCACAAAGGGAATCATTATTGTACCTTTTTTTTGTACCACACATTAATTGTTACCTTTTTAGAATTTCATACAAATGGAACCATATACTATGTACTATTTTGTGTAAGGCATTGTTCACTTTGCATAATATTTTTGAGGTTTATCCAGATTAATGCCTTTAATACTATTTGTTTTTTTCTTTATGTTGCGGAGTAGTAGTGTATTACATAAATACACTGCAATTTGTTTATACATTATCCTTTTGATGAGTAATTTGGCTGCTTCTAGTTTTTAGCTATTATAAGTAAATCTACTATGGGCATTCTTACACAAGTCCTTTGTGAACGTACATTTTTGTTTTTCTAGGAATGTAATCACTAGGCCATGGGACAAGTTTATTTCAGTTTTATAAGAAACTGCCTGAGCTTTTGTTCTGAGTGACTGCACAATTTTGCATTCCCACCAGTAATTTATTAGAGCATTCTATTTGCTTCATAAACTCACCAACACTTGGTTTCATCAATCTTTTTAATTATAGTCATTCTGGCAGATAAATATTGGTATCTCATTATGATGGCAAATAATATTAACCACCTTCTCATATACTTATTGACCATTTATGTATCTTCTTTTGTGAAGTGACTTTTAAGTTGTGTGCCTACTTTTTATTGAGTTCTTATCTTCTTACTACTAGGTTACAGGGTTGTTGTTTGTTTTTCACATTCTGGATACCAGTGCTCTTTTCAGATCTATGTCTTGTGAAACATTTTCTCTCAGTCTGTGGCTTGATGATTCATTTTCTTCATGATATTGTTCAGTGACAGAACTTTTGCATTTTGTGAAAGTCTAATTTCTATATTGTTTTCTCCTTTGCAGTCACTGCTTTCATAGGCTGTTATAAGAAAAATTATTTTCAAAACTTTGCAGGTGATTCTAACTTGCAGCCAATTTGTATCAGGATCCCCAAATCAAAACACTCATCAAGGAAAGACAGACTAGCTCATGAAAGGACTGGTTCCCATTTATTCAGTGAAGAACATGCACTGGAAGCCGGCAAACTGTGGCCAACAGGACCAATCTGTCTGTTTCTAAAAATACCATTTATTGGAACATAGCCACCTCCCTCATTTACTTATTGTCTATGGCTATTGTTATACTATATTGGCTGTTGAGTAATTTTGACTGGCAGTGTGGCCCACACAGTCAAAATATTATTTACTATTTGTCCCTTTACAGAAAAGCTTGCTGGCACCTGACATTTATTATTCTTGAGCTGCATTATATGTCTATAAATGGTGTTTTATGTCCATTTCAAAGATGGGGAAACTAAAGCTCCCTGAATTTAGATGACTCATTCAAGGCAATGCAAGGAAGAACTAGAATTTAAACTCATATATGCGGGATGGATTCAGTGTGTATAGTCATTCTGGCATACCATATCCTCTCCCTCAATCATACAGAAAAACTTAAGTGAGACAAAATCAGGAATTGTGATTATTGAAAGATTTATCATGCAGTAGATATTTGAAAACAAAACTGGTTGACTGGATAATTGGTATTAAAAGATTACAAGTAAAGATGGACCTTTAAATTAATCTGATTTAAGGTAAATTATATTTATATGTTATGAGCAATGTCTGAATGTTACAGTCATATGCTTAATATCAATTCCTTTTTTGGTCCAAATAAATAGGACATATATGACACTGTAATGTAAGGCAGAAATGGATAAGCATCAAACGCCATGTTCAGAGTAAGGAGAACCTATGGGTTTAAAGGGGACATGTGGTAGAAAAAATAACATTTTAACTAGCCCTTGACAAATAGGTAGAATTTAAACTTGTAACATTGCAGACAAGGGAACCAGTATGTGTGTAAAGAGTGGACAATACATCAATTTTTCTAGAAATTAGCCTGCAGAAAGTGTTGCTAAAAATAAGACAGAAAAGAAGGTCAGTCTTAGAGCATAGAAAGTCTTGAATGACTGCTTAAGAAGCTATAAGTAAACGAAGAAGGTTTACACCTAAGATGACCGCCATAATTTGCCTGGAACTAAAGTAATGCCTGGGCTGCAGGCCTTTTAATACTAAAACCAGAACAGTCCTGGGGAAATTGGCTTGGTGGTCACTTTATTTATATACACACACACACTTCTAGAGTGGCATATATTCCTGCATAGTAATGCAGAACCATAATACTTTCTAATCCTATGTTAATATTTAATAAAAACTATCTAAGGGATCATGAGAAAAGGGATGAATCAAGTCAACTGGAATTCAATTGAGAATGATATGAGAATTAGCTGCTGAACTCATTATCAATTATATTCCATTTTAGAAGTTCCCAGCATTACTGATGTGCAATATGATAACTATAGAAAAGAGTTGCAGACCAGAGAGGCTAATTTTAAAAAACAACCTCTTCTAAAAAAAAAAAAAAAAAGAAAAGAAAGAGCAGCAAATAATCAGGCAATCTCCTTGGTGAATTGGTTTGAAGATACAGTTTTTCAATTAAAATTCATCTCGTCATATTTTTGTTCTATGTTAATAAAGAGTTTTAAATTTCTAACATATTGGACACTACAAACTTTGATTACTTAAGGGCACTTGATCCAAAATAATATTTGATTTATTCATTTTTGCTCATTTATTCAATCACTCAAGGGAGAGTTTGTGAGGGCCTACTAAATGTGGGGAAAAAATCAAGGTAAGACAAATGTCTTACCCTCAAGTATCTCAGGATCCCCTTAGTAAAGGAGATAGATAAACATTAACCAAGCAAAGAGGCAAATAATAAAATAATCAATTTATGTCAGGTTTTGTGGAAGAAAGGAATTATTTCTTCTTTAGATAAAGTAGTCAGAGAAGGCTTCACAGAAGAGGTGTTAAGTGAGAGGAGCCTGGAGAGATATATATTTAGGTATGCAGAGAGCCCAAGCTTTGCTTGCAAAGGAATAAATGAATTAGATATGAAAATCTGTACTGACCTAACAGGCAATTGGGGCTTGATGAAACGGATGGGACATTTACTGAGAAAGTAGAGGATGATGGTGGCAAAATCAGTAACTGCATGATGGGTATACATCATGGAGAAAGGAATGTGCATGCCAGAGCTGAAGGGCTACCACACAGACTCAATCCCAAGGAGAAGGCAGAGTCAAAAGCGTCATAAGTGCTCTCAAGTGAGAACTGGAGACTAAGAAGAAACAGCAAAAGAGAATGTACAATAGACGGACAAAACAACATGCTGTGTCTCTCAGTGCTAAGTAGAAGTGAAGCATGCTTGTGCATTGTGGAAATGGTAGGCTAGTGTATGTGTTCTTGAAAGCAAGCTGATACTCCAGCCCTTTTTCCGTGATGGTCAGATATAACCGATTGAATATATCCAGACATTTTATGCATAAAAATAATGCCATTTATGTACAAAGCAGCTCAAGTTGCAAGTTGTTATGATGAAATGCATAAAGTAGTGAAAATATCAGCTTTTTGTTTTTTTTGTGGATTTCTGAGACATTTTGGGAAAAAAAAACTTGAAATCAATTAATGCAGCAAAAGAGGAAAAACAAGGGTTTGCTGACCCTATGACCTAGTGATTCTACTTCTGGGTATAGTTTCTGAAGAGAGTATTGTACAGATCTATAGGGTGTTTTTTTGTTTGTTTGTTTGTTTTTTACGTAGTTTCTTATTTTAGTGTTATTTGTGGTAGCAAAAATTTAAAGACAACTGGGTGAGTGCCCACCCGTGGGAGAATGGATGAGTAAAATGAGGAGGAGTGATTTGCAAATTAAAAACCACACTTAGCAACTTGAAAGATCTGAATGTGTCATGCTTAGAACAAACATGGTAGGAAACAGAATGACATTTATAACAAAATTTCATTTTTAGAATTAAATATACCTGTGCCCAAAACAACAATACAGTCAGTTTTTCATAGTGCAACATATTCTTTCCTAAAAATAATCTCATGATACAAAATCTTACAATAAATGTAAAGTACTTGTGAGGAAAATGGATTTAAGACAACATTTGAAAACTTTGTCAGAACATTAAAGATCTCAGAATCGAATAAAAACTAGAGCACAAGTACTACGTGTTGAATACACACGCACACACACACACGCGCACACACATGCACACACACACACGCACACACACACACTACCACACGTACATACTACAACTTTTACATTGATATAAAACAAGGATTTTCTTGTGAAAATAGGCATGGAAAGGATTGCAGCTTGTGAGTTATTGTGAGGTGGTGGAATAAGGCTTATGTGAAATTAGAAGGAAAGTGATAATGCAGATGTGGACATGTATGGCTCATAACACACATGATGAATAGAAGTAGCTAATAGATGTTTAAGGAGTGTGTGTGTGTGTGTGTGTGTGTGTGTGTGTGTTTCTGTGTATTCCTAGGGGGCTCCAATCAACCGAGTGCTCTTTTCCACATTCATACAGTGTTTCTCCTGGACAGAATTATGTATAAAGTGAAATTTGTGTTGTGCTTAAATTGCTTTCTGTGTTAATGGCATTGGAACAAAGTCACAATTACGAAACAAGGATTATAGCAGAAATGGCTGTGTGAACATTTGAGAAAAAATGAGACTACAGCATTGTGAAAGGAGCAAATCTGTAAGTAGATAAAATAAAGGAGTCTTTCATGGACCAATGATGAGAATTGATAATGTGCCTGAATTAAGGAGTAAGATTAATCAACTCCCTGCTACTTTCATTCAGGACAGAAAAAAAAAAAAAAAATAAAGTGGGAGCCAGAGAGTGACGCTATATGTCCATGGTGAACTTTTCGGGAAAGAGTCCATAAAAAGTCCCTAGATACCTGAGATTACTTTCATGTGTAGTAGGAACTAACCAAATGAGTTTATAAAAAAGGGAGAGGGCTGCAGAGGACTTTAAATCCAGGTACTGACAATGACGAATGACATTAAAGATGGAAGGTCAGCATCACGGTGGCATAGGAAGCTCCACAACATGATCATATGGACCTTCAGACAGAGACAAAGGGCATTGAGAGAAAAAATATCAACACAGATAATAGTCGGTGATAAACAAGAAGTTGATCTCTAAATCAGCCCGACACTAGTCTGAATAAGCTCCCTCGCACTTTGAGCTTTGTGAGTGGTAATACTCATATATCCTCCTCAATATATGGCTCAGTGAAAAGAGCAAGCAGATTATATAGCTGAAAATCATCAGTGTTGCGAAGCTGCAGAGAATACGCAATAATTTAGTGACTGCCGCTCAGCTTGATCGTGGAACACAGAGGGATGGTTATGGACGAACACAGGCACTGTAAAAGGAGATGTGAAAAGTAGTCTGCAGAGAAAATAAAAATTGTGGATTCAAGGACAAAAATGAGAAACCAGCCTCTGGATGGTAATGAACAATGAGACAGTTGATGGTAAAAATGAAAGGTAATAATGAATTACCTTTACACAGATGCATAGT
Source organism: Rhinolophus sinicus (assembly GCF_036562045.2). Classification (NCBI taxonomy): domain Eukaryota; kingdom Metazoa; phylum Chordata; class Mammalia; order Chiroptera; family Rhinolophidae; genus Rhinolophus; species Rhinolophus sinicus. The sequence goes on from NC_133756.1 coordinate 114,085,053, forward strand.
CACCCTGATGATAAGGCTTAAAACAGAATAAAAAAGTGCATTCTCGAGATTGAAAGATACTGCAGATGGAACAGACATGCTAATATTTCCTCTTTGGAGTGATGTGGACAGGAGTCCAATGTAGAAAAGTGCACTTTAAAGTAAAACTAGAGCATTTTTATAAAAGGATAGATACCACACTAACAGCATGCAAAGAGTGGAGGAGAGAATAAAGGAGGGAGGGCACCTCCTAAGGGCAAGGTAATGTGATGCAGACATTAAGCCTTTTACCTGCAGAGTTAATAGGATTATCCATTGGTAACCAGCTCTCAGTTAGGGCCCTCTTTACCTCTCATAATCTATGTAGCATTGAGTGTAGCTCTTCTCACCACCTACCTGGAACTGTGGACATCCAATGCTTCTCGCCCTCTCTCTCTCTCTTTAACCCTAGTGAATAGTGACTCCCAGTTAGGGTCTTCTGTTACCCCTCCTTCCCTTCTTCTCATCTTAGTTATTTTCTTTTCTCCTTTATTTCAAGTTTAATGTTTCCACATAGAGCATCTTGTCCCTCTTCTCTGAGCCATGGTGCCAATCAACTAACACCAGAACTACCGAGGTGTTTTGCCATAAAACGGTCTTCTTTCTAATAGAAATTCTGCTTGTCAGAATGATAAATTCTTTCAGTCTTCACACTCATTCTTATGGATGACAGTGGAGGTTCAGCTAGGTTAAATGACATATATTCAAGATCACAAAGCTACTAAGGAAGATGAGCGAGTACTCGAAAGCTGCTTTTGTTAAAAAAAGAAAAAAAAGTAGGAAAAAAAGAAGCCTATTTTGGGTGTTCCTGATGGAACAGGCATAGTGCCAGGTGCACCCTTCAGTTAACTACAGAGCAATCTGTGAGGTCTGATTGAGCCCCACGTTGTACAGGTGAGGAGACTGACACTGAGAGTGTCAGACACACACTTTTTCAAGGTCAAACTAGTATTTAGCGTATTAATGTTTTCTGGGTTATAGACGCAATGATAGAAGGAAGCCAAAGACAAATATTTGAAAAGCAGAGTCTTCTGTAGGTGGCATGTGGTGATTGAAAGGCCATGGAGATTTATTTTAGTGTGATAGCTTGCTCTGAGAGCATGCAGAACCCTGTCTGCACTTTTGATATTTTCTAGTTCATGAAATTGATTCATTTTTTTCTGTTTCCCACTCACTGTTGTTCATTTTCTGGCTATCTGGAGGTCCAGTTATTTTTGGATTATGAATAGTAGCAACAAAAAGGATATGCTCTCCCTGGTTTGACCAGCTGCTCTCTCATTTCCTCTGAAAGGCTGGCAGTGTCAGGGCAGTTTGGGGCTTGCCTGTCAGAAAAGCCGTCTTCGTCATCAATCTCTCTCTCTGCGTGTGGAGGATAAGTGTGGCTAAGAAACTTCTGTCTGCAGAATTGCTTTGAAGGTGGGAAAAGATTAGCGATATGTTCCCTTTTTTAGAGATTAGCATTAACGGAGGTCTCTAACAGGCCTGGTAAGACTGAAAAGTGAAATATGAATAAGCTATCACCCTGGCAAGAACTCCATGCAGGCCTTTCTACCTCCCCACCCAAGCCACATTTCTGCTCCAGCAGTTTCTTGTGTCCTTTTCTTCCTGGCCACGGATTGGATGTCACTCCTCCTTCCCATGCTTTGCCAGCACTGCAGAATGTGCCACAGTCTTCCCAAATCTTCCCTATCCACACCATCCCTGCAGGCTGGCACCTAGGATGTTTAGTTTTTCCGCGATGTGCTGAGAGATGCCTATTTTATCAGCAAGAGCACAGGCTCTGGGTTCACATCCCAGCTGTGCCACTTTCTAATCTGTGCTGTTGGGAAAGTTAAACTACCTGAGCCTCAGGTACTTTGTCCATCAAATGAGGTTGATGATGGTAGTATATCTCATAGGGTTCACATGAAGATTAAGTTAGTAATGTTTATAAAGTACTTATAGTACTACATGGTGTATAGCAAGTGTAATGGCAGCGCCTGTTAGATTAGAATTGCAACATGTAATCTCTGAGGATGAATAGACACAGGTATCCAAAGTTAGAACTTTGCCCAGCCCTGTACGCTTGGGTTTGGTGCCCCTTCTCAGCTCCCCTAGCACTTTCTTTCCTGATCTGTCTCCCAGTTTATTGAAATGACTTCTATTGCTAAGATTAACTGCAAGCTTGTGAGTAAAGAACTCTGTTTATCCCATTTATTATGTTATGCCCACTACCTACCACTGACTAAAATCCTTACCATTTCCATCTCCTGTCGCCTATTTCCATTGCAAATTCTCTTCTGGGAAAGTAAATAAAAAAGGGATGGGGCATCTTCCCCCTGCTTTTTCATTCCTGACTTCTTTGAATAAAAATGCCAGGGGAATACCTGTTTTCGGCAGAACCCCGCTGCCCATCATGAACAGAAAAGCCCTCCATTAAAAAAAAACAAAACAGAATATGTGAGGCCCCTCACGCTGTGTCAATGTTCAGAGGATCTGTCCTGCTTGGGGACAATCTCCTCTCAGTTTCTCCAATCAGCTTTACCTGTGGTGATTTCAAATTAAGGTGGATCAAGGTCATTCAACTACCGTACTCAACTTGTCTAGGGACCAGTGAGGTGGAACTGAAGTGTTTGGAAAAGGCTCAGATTATTTTGAGCAAACTTGGGGCTAAAAGATCTGGAGCTGCTCAGAGCTGCCTAATTTCCCTGGGGAAACTTCTGGCAAGTGTTGCACCATTGGTAAGACTAAATAGCTAAGGCAATTTGGCATGGCCAAGAAGAAGTGTGCTTACTAGGAGATAAACTCATTGCCAAAACAATCCACACTGTGAACAAATACAATAGAAATTTACAATCAACTACGTTGTATGTAACTGCCCATGTTGTAAATACAAAGAAGGAAGCTTCAGAAAAGGAAGATAAACATAATTCTCATTAGCGGGAATAGTGCATAACAGCTTTAAAAAAACAAGTTTAGAACTTCACACATTAAATGCAGACTTTTGCACTTAGAGATACTTCAGGAATATATGTATATATGTGTATATACGTAATGTATGTGTGTGTGTAGTTGTATTTCAGTTTACAGAAAAATGTGTTTTTATAGTACAAGTTTTACCTCAAACAAAGGCACATACCTGTGTTCAGTGATGGACTGACTACTTCCAAGTTACGTTCACCCATTTGTTTCAGGACTAGAGACACCTGTGGCCCTCACCACGCTTTGATTCCAGAACATCCCAACAGTGCAGTGGTAAGAACATATGCTTTGCATTCATGAAGATTTGCATTTGGATTCTAGCTTCTCCATTTACTGGATGTGCATCCTGAGGAAAGTTACTCAGTATCTACAAACCTCAGATTTTCAGCTATAATAATGAGGGATAATTAAAAGATCAACCTCTTAGAGAAGCTGGGAGAAACAAATGAGAAAACATCACTTAAATTGCATATCTTAGTTCTTTTCGGTTAGTAAGATCTACGTATTTATTAGATCTTACAATTTATGGTGGTACAAACACCCCGGAATGGTGACAGTAACCTGTATGTTCTTGGTAAGAGTAAGAATCTGGAATATTCCCCTTTAATTAGTCTCTATGATACATTTCATTGGGCTTTTTGAACCCCAAAGGGCAGAGTGCCCCAAGACAAATGAACTTTCTTAAGGACTGCTACCATTGCTATATTGTATTTTGTCTTACAAAGGACCTTTCATATAGTAAGAAGTCAATAAATATTTGTGGAATGAGCTAGTTAAAAACTAACAAGCCTGAGTTCTCAATTAGCAAGGTATTGTTATTGTATTTTCCTATACTCCACTGAAGAGAGAAAACAACAAACAAACAAAAACTAATGGCAAGCTAATATTGGAATTTAATTGTGCATGAACATGTGTGCTATTTTCTTAGGTATGGTTTGGGGTAAAGACTCAATAAAATACAAAGTTCCTATTTATTTTCTATCTGTATCTTTAGATTATGTGAACCCATCTTCAGAAAGATGACTCAGAATGTTCAATTGCTGTAAATAAATAAATGCATACACTTATTGGTGTAGGAGGACATTGTCAAGGAGAAGCTAGAAGAAGGAACATCGAATGGATCTTTAGACATCTGAGTTCGGGTCCAGTGGTTAGCTATGTGAACTTGAGTATATCGGTTCCCCTCTGAGCCATTTTTCTTCTCAGCATAATAAAGGGACTGGATTTTATAATCTATAAAGTATTTTTCAGCTTTAAAAACTTTTATAATTATGTGACTAGAAATTTGGTTGTGATGCTTTAGAAACACGAATGCCTCTTTTACAGCGTTTGACAACATACGTAAGAACGATGTATTTATATATCTGTGCGTTTCACTAGATAGTGAACTTTTTAAATTAATTTATTTTTTAAATATTTTTAAATTTTTCACTTACAGTTGACATACAATATCATATTAGTTTCAGGTATTCAACTCAGTGATTAGACATTTGTATAACTTATGAAGTGATCACCCCAGTAAATCCATACCCATTTGACACCATACATAGTTATTACACTATTGCTGACTATATTCTCCATGCTATGCACTACATCCCTGTGACTATTTTTTAACTCCGAATTTGTACTTCTTAATCTTCTCCCCCCTCACCCACCCCTCTAACCCCCCATCCAGCAACCATCAAAATGTTCTGTATGTTTATGAGCTTGTTTCTGTTTTGTTTGTTTGTTTATCCTGCTTTCTAGATTCCACATATAAGTGAAATTACATTGCATCTGTCTCTGTCTGACATACTCCACTCATCACAGTGCCCTCTAGGTCCATCTGTTAGGCTGATGTAAAAGTAATTGCAGTTTAAAAGGTTAAAAATAATTGCAAAGACTGCAATTACTTTTGCACCAACTTAGTATGTTGCTGCAGATGGCAAGATTTCATTCTTATTTATGAATGAGTAGCATTACACTGTATATATGTATCGCATCTTCTTTATCCATTCATCTATTGATGATTATTTGGGTTGCTTCCATATCATGCCTATTATAAATAATGCTGCAATGAACATATGGATGCATACAACTTTTTAAATTAGTATTTTGGGTTTCTTCAGATAAATACCCAGAAGTGGGATTACTGGGTCCTTCTTTGTCTTTTGTTATAGCCTTTGTTTTAAAGTTCATTTTGTCTGGTATAAGTATGCTAGCACATTTTTTTGTTTGTTTTCAGTTTTATAAAATAGTTTTTTCCCATCACTTTACTTTTAGTCTCTTTCTATCTGAAATGAGTCTCTTCTGGGAAGCATATGTCAGGGGTTTGTTTTTGTATCCATTCAACCACTCTGTATCTTTTGATTGGAGCATTTAATCTATTTACATTTGAAGTGTTGATAAATATGCAGTTATTGCCATTTTATTATTCATATTTTTTATCTTCCCCCTCCCCTTCATCTTTTTAAAGAAGTCCCTTTAACATTTCTTATAATACTGGTTCAGTGGTGATGAACTCCTTTAGTTTCTTCTTGTCTTGGAAGCTCTTTATCTGACTTTCAAATCTAAATGGTAGCTTTGCTGGGTAATCTTGCTTATAGATCATTACTTTTCATCACTTTGAATATTTCCTGCCAGTCTCTCCTGGCCTGCAAAGTTTCTGTTGAGAAATCAACTGACAGTCTTACGGGAGCTCCCTTGTAGGTAACTAACTGCTCTTCTCTGGCTGCTTTCAAGATACTTTCTTTGTCTTTAACCTTTGGCATTTTAATTATAATGTGTCTTCAGTTATTGTATTCCTCATTTCTAACTGGTTCTTTTTTTTTTTTTTTTCTTTTTTTTTTTATGTTTTCTGTCTCTTTGTTGAAGTTCTCTTGGTGTGGGCCTCTTTGGGTCCATCTTGTTTGGGACTCTGTGCTTCCTGAGCTTGTATGTCTATTTCCTTTGCCAGATTAGGAAAGCTTTCCATCATTATTTCTTCAAATAGGTTTTCAATTCCTTGCTCTCTCTCTTCTATTTCAGATACCCATATGATATGAATGTTGGTATACTTGATGCTGTCCCAGAGTCCCCTTAAACACTCCTCATTTGTTGTTGTTGTTGTTTTGTTTTCTTTTTACTATTCTGATTGGGTGTTTTCTTCTATCTTATCTTCTAAATCACTGATTTGATCCTGTGCTTCATTAATCTACTGCTGATTCTCTCTAATATATACTTTATTTCAGTTATTGTATTCCTCATTTCTAACCGTTTTTTTGTTTGTTTGTTTGTTTGTTTGTTTGTTTTTTTAATGTGTTCTGTCTCTTTGTTGAAGTTCTCATTGATATAATTGAACATCCTATAACCAGTGTTTTTGAACTCTGCATCTGGTAGATTGCTTGTCTCCATTTTGTTTAGTTCTTTTTCTGGAGCTTTGTTCTGTTTGTTTATTTGGGACACTTTTCTTTTTTTCCCCATTTTGGCTGCTTCTCTGGTTTGTTTCTATGTCTGAGATAGAGCTGCTATGTCTCCCTGTCTTGGAATGGCCTTATGTAGTAGGTGTGCTGTGGGGCTCAGAGACACACAGTGTCTCTGGTCATCCGAGCTGGGTGCTCCAGGTGTGTCTCTTGTGTGGGCTGTGTGTGCCCTCCTCTTGTAGTTGAGGCTTGCTGTTGGCATGTCTATGGGAGGAATTGATCCTCAGGCTGATTTGTTGTGAGGACTGGCTGTACTACAGTGGAGGGGTTGTGTAGGGATTGACCCTACAGAGCAGGATTCACTTTATCAGGGCTCTGGTGCCTTCCTAGTCAGCCCTTTGGATGTGTCTTTAGTGGAGGCGTTTGGGTGGTGCTCTTGTGTGGTCTGAAGCAGGCTACCAGATTTGTTGATTCTGGGACCTTTTGGGAGAGGCTGTAGTGCAGGCCAAGGTCAGCCACTGCCTGTGCCTTGCCTGGGGTCACTTGGTATGAGCTACAAAGTGATCTATGGATGGTTGACACTAGGGCTGGGCTTATAGGTGCCTGGGAGAGACTAAGCTGCAAACCAAGGTTGGCTGCCACTAGTGCTGGGCTTGGTGTTGCTTAGCAAGAATTATGGGCATGCCAAGGCCAGATTCTGCTTGTTTGAGGTTTGTGAATGTTTGACAGATTTTAGGAACTTTCACAGCATGAGCCAAGACGGGACATTTGTATGGAAAAGCCACTGGAAGCAGCTTTGGTGGGTCTGTAAATTTTGTGGGGCAGGGTCTCAGGACATCTAAATGAGGGGGCAAATGGTGTTGGCCAGGTTTATAGAGATGCAGATTTGGCACCTGCTTGTGTTTGCAGGCTTATTTGGGGGATGTCTCAGTAAAGGAACCATGACTTCTGCTAGCCCTTCTGCATGGGAGAAAGCTGCCCCTCCAGACATCTAAGTGGAGCCAGACAACTCCATTCCTCTCCATATGTCCCTGGTACCTTTCAAACTCACCCTGGAGCTCAGAGCGAGTGAGTCTGTCAGGAAGTAATTCTGAGCATGGGCTCTTTAAGAGGAGTACCTGGGACTCCAGCAGCGTTCTATCTCACTCAGCCACCATCTCTGCTGGTTTTCACAGCCAGAAGTTGTGAGGACTTCTGTTCTAAGCACTGGAACCCTGGGCTGGGGAGCCTGGTGTGGAGCTCAGATCCCTTGTTCCTCAGGGGAGAACTTCACAGCTGAGATATCCCTCCCAATTCTTAACTGCCACACGTGTGTCAGGGGCCAGTCTGTTCCACATCTCTGCCCCATCTTACTAGTCTGGTTGTGTCTTCTTCTGTATGTCCTTAGTTATAGGACTTCTATTCAGCTAGACTGTAGATGATTCTCAATGATGGTCGTTCTTTAGTTTAGTTGTAATTTTGATGTGATTCTGAAAGGAGGAAAGCATAGCATTTACCCATTCTGTTATCTTGACTGGCTGATAACCTTGAACAGAGTAAGTTTTAAAGCAATAATTGATATTAATTAATTATACTACTCAAATATATCAAAAAGTTTCCAAAAATGAATTGTGATTCAGTTGATCTTAAAAGAAAAAAATGACAGCTAATGACAATTTTCAAATTGCTTTAGATCGTATGATTTTTAAATACACTTCAGGTAAGTGTAGTGACCCAGAGGATAAAAACTAAATGACTAAAAATTGTTCAGTCTCCCATTTTTTTAAAGGCATAGGTGCACTCTGCTAAAAGCATCCCCTTTTCTTCTTATATTGGGTGAGGTGCAGCATACATGCTTCTGCCTTTGAATGTGCTACAGTCAACATTTTTTATCTGTGACTTTGCTGAAGACATAGTAGACAGTTCATCACATGCAATGGTGACAGGAATTAGAGAAGGAGACTGCATACTGTTTCTGACTGAATCATGATTCAAAGAGATTTTTAACAGGCTACAATGATAAGACAATTTGATTTTCACAAAATGCAGTTTAACAAAGATGAATGTTCTACTCAGAGGTCTGAAAAACCAAACATGTTTGGACAGGATCATGGAGATAGAGCATAGTGGTTGCAAATGTAAAATATCCTAAAGGCTCTAAAATAATTTTGAGGGAGATTTATAATACTAACATTCATCATTTATTGAATACTTATTATGTGCCAGGCACTGTCCCAAATGCTCTATCTCTGAGTTCCAAGAACAATACCTTTCTACTATACCGTGTTGGAATATCATTTAAGACAACTCATGCTAGGGCTGCTAAAATGCTACCTGATCTTGGAATGACTTAAAATACTTGGGCAAGTGGAGTCGCTTATTCTGCGCTAATCAAACATGGTTAGAATTTATGTTCAGGTTTTGATTGCAGTTTCAGAAATACATATCAAATATGTTTCAGGATAAGGTGAGGGGTCTTTAAGCTTATTTTCTAAGAATTAGACAACAAATGAGGATGGAAAGTGAAGAAGAAATATAACTGTTGATTAATACTAAAAATATTACCGTGTGAATGTTGGATTAAGCCTCTTTTATCTAGATCCTGAAGAAAGAACCAGGGTAAAGAGTGAAAGAAACAGAGAAATGGATTTTCGGTTAACCCAGAAAAAAATATGAATAGTGAATTCTTCTCTGATATGGATAAATTAGTGCTAAACGAATGAGGGGGCCATTGTTAAAGGTATGCAGAGATAAAATGGACTTTCCCTGATGGGAAGGGAACACTAGACTTGAGTTGATGATGCAATAGATTTTTCAAGGTCAATTTCCAACCAATGATTTAACTACTCTATGATTATATATCAATGGAGAGTATTTTAGAGTTTGCAATCAAAAGCTTTTATTATTTTATCTAAAGCTACTCCATATAAAACTCTGCTAGGTATTGTATAAACATATACATAACAAATTATAATCTCTGACTCCTAAAATAATATAATTAAGATTATTCTTTAAGTGCCTTACTTTCAATCCTTTTATTTTACATCTCATAATAGTCCTAACATGTAGGATTTTATTTTACACATTATCAAATGGTAAAACAGATCCTCAGAGAAATTAAGGAACATGCCCAACATCATACTGTTAATTAGTAGTAGCTCCATGATTCAAACACAAATAATTAACAATTCTAAGTAATGTATCTTTCTCCATATTTTCCTAAACACCTGAAAATTTTAGCACATTTTTAAAGGCCTTCAGTTTTGGACCTTTTAAACACAGTCAAGCATACTTACTGGGGAAAATTCAAATAATAAAGTAAAAATAATAAGTAGAATAATATCCATAACCTCACCATTCATAAATTACTCAACATTGTAGTTTATAATTTTGTGATGTTTTCATACATATACTGTATGAACTTTATACATATGTAATTAAACATAAATATTACATAAACATTCAAATATATATAGTTTTTAAGATAAAAATAGGACCAAAAACCCTTCAATGTTATTTGCCTTTATAAGGGAATAAAATGTTGTGAGAATAGTCTAGTATCACTAAATATTTTTCTAAAACATAAGTTTTATTTATTTCAGCCTAAAGAGATATGGAAAGGACCTAAAAATCCATTTTTATTGACATGCTAGTGCAATCATTTCCTTGCAAAGTTGAGACCCATGGTCAGTAACTTCAGGGAGTGAAGGCAGCATTTACTCTCTCTGCCCTCAGGTCTGGAGGTGGATTAAGAGCAGCTCAAAGCAGTCCCTGGTTTCCCTTTGAACTCCAGCCTGTCTGATCTAGGTCCTGTTCAATACTAACACTGCTCTAAGCACTTTGGCCTCCTTCTCTCCCCGGAATTTGTCGAATGCATTCCAGCCTCAGTTCTTGAGCACTTGATGTTCACATGGTCTGGAAAGTGTTCCTTAGTTATGTGTTTAGATCCTTGTTCTAACATTGCCATCTCAGAGGGGTCGTTCCTGACGTGTTTATATCTGGTCTCCCTGCCCTTCTTTCTACTTTCCCATCAACCCACCATTTCAGTCTCTGCATCCTACTTCACTGCCTGCATTTGTTCCTTTTATTAAGTATAGGGAGGCATAGTGCTTCCATCTTGTCCCAGAAGAGTGGCTGGTACAGAGTGGGCACCTGTCATACACTTATTACATGAATGAATGAGTGGCTTGTAGAGCATGAATGGCAAAGAGATTCTATTTTATTTTGAGTGTGTTGGGAAGCCCAGGAAGGGTTTTCAGCTGCTCCCTAGTATTTCATTGTGCCTGATCTAAAAGAGATAATTTGAGAGGCCTGGAGCTTAGCATAAAGGTGGATTTGTTCTTGTACATTGGAGATTTTGTGGGAAGAACACAAACCAGAAATGTTCCCCAAAAAAGGCCAGGAAGAACAGATTAGTTTGCCAATGAGAGGGCTCAGGATAGAGCCAAATAAGAGGAAAAAAGGAAAACAAAGAAAGAGCAGGAGGGGGAGTGGGGGAGGGGGAGGAAGAGGAGGAGGAGAAAAACAATCCCTTCACATTGGCACCTAATAGATAAATCTGGGAAACTCACAAGGCCAAGTTGGGTGCTAATATTATAGTTCTGTTTTTCATACTTGCAAGGTGGATATATTTAAAGGGCCCAGAATAAGAAGAACCATCTTATTTTTATCAGAAGAATAATGGTAAGCTTATTCATTGTCTATGTGAACGGGTAGTACAAGATTTACAAGATTTCTATTTGCTTGTATTTTTAAGTTCCATGAAAGAAAATTCAATCAAATTGTGATTTTTGAGAAAAGAGTTATCCATCAGTATTAAAGTCTTGATGAAGCTATATAGATTTTCTAAGAAAGACACTTCTGCAAAGGTGATAACATAGTTAGCTCCCTGTCATGTAGTATAATTGATAGCACTATTCAAAATTAATGGACTTTGGTGTGTAGGAGATTAATGCACAGTGTGCTCAGAGCAGAAACCAAACACTTCTGGGATTTCAACCCACATCCAGAATTAGACTCAAGTGAAAAGGGAAAGATGGGAGAGACCTCATGGCTGAGGATACAATAAAGACAGACAAGTTTTACAACATGACACTGGTCATAAAATTAGGCTTAACAACCCACAGTCCTGAAAGTAAGACAGAAGTGTGTTCAGAGGAAACACGCATTTCTTATGGGCACAATCACTTCTATTTATTTCATAATCCCTTGTATTTATTTCTGAGTTTATAGTTCCCATTAGTAGCTCTGCTTGAACTCTTGTAAACCTGGTAACATATGGTACTTAAGAAATATTACATTAATAGGGATTTTTATTGGTCTTCTATGACCTAGATTAATACCAAGACAGTGGAATAGACACAGAGTAGCAAACATAAGAACAAACTTACTAGCATGTTTAGTCAAAAGTAATGATCCTTTTCTAGCTGGATTGTGGCAGAAGTAAGGATAAAATAAAAAGTCAAATAAGGAAGAAATAGAAAGATGGAAGGAAGTACAAATAGGACCCAAACAAGCTGACACACTTTGAGAAGCTGATGTAGAAACAGCAGATTGACTTGTCACCCATGAGGACTGGACTGGGAGAGGTACCGTTCTGTGATGCTGGAGAAGTACTTGCCAGAGGGGAGAAATAGGATTTCCCCCTTATTCCCAGTTCCCTAGCAGATAAAGCAAGGCCTTTGGAGCCATAGATGTCTTGGTTCAGATTCTAATTCTTTCATTGTCTCTGCGTAGTATTGTTGGACATTATTTAAACTCCTGCTGTATAAGTTTTCTTATGCATACAATGGAGGCAAGCAAACCAATTTGTAGAATCATTATGAGGAATAAATCAGATAAGGTATGTTGAGGAGTCAGCGTGATGCCTGGACCAGGACTGTCATTGGCAGTGCTGAGGTTGCACCCTGCGCAATTGCTGACGGACATCATTTGCATCTGTGTAGGACAAATATCGTGCACCCCTCCACGACATACACATACACCTTCGCTGAAGACCGTGGAGTAGCAGCTTGTAAATCAAATGGCATATTCAACGTCATCTCTCAATATGCCCACTTTGAGAGTGCAAAATCGAGATCATTTGCCATTAATTTCTCACACACATTCTGGTGAAAGCAGGGATGAGAAAGGTGGGTTGGGCCTAACTTCTGGCTTGATGACATGTGTCATTCCCTCCATCTAAAATATGATCCTTCCCTCAAAAAGTCAGACTTCGTGTGACTAGTTGAGAAGTGTTCCATGATGCCCTATACACCTTTCACCTGACGCTGGATTAGATGCCTGTCTCTCAGGTTACTGTAGCCCTCATTATTGTTCCCACAGGTTAAATTTCTGAGGGAAGCACCACTTTATATTTCATGGGTTATTTTCTATGACTCTGCCACAAGACAATGTCTTAAAGTTCTTATTTATCCTTTTATGTTTACCTCCTAGGACAGATATTGTTCTGCATGCCCTTGTTAAATGAATGAGTATGTAGAATATTATATGTAAATATATTACACCATGACCTTGAGAACGTCACTAAATCCTCTGAGCCTCAGTTTCCTGATCTGTAAAATGGGAGAAAATACATACTAGTAAGTGCGTTGAGCTATGTAAAACACCTGGGCCAGAGTATGCACACAATAAGTGGAACAGCAGCTCATTATTATTATATTATTCAAATAATCATATTCAGATATAGTAAAAATACATAATTGTTGAACAGTTTTTAAACTTTTAGTGTAAAAGAATGCATGCCTTGGAGATCCTTAATTTTTGTGGTTCCTGTCTCCCTCCCAGAAGCAACTTGTCCCTTTCTCACCACAGGGATCCATTCTTATGTCCTCTCTGCACTCCATCATGAGTTCTTACATTTATTTTGTCTGACACACACAAACCCATTAAGCCTAATAAATATGCATTCTGACATTATGCTTCTTAAATATAGCTAGTATGTCTAACGATTTTGCTTTTAACAGTGACTCTATTTCTAAAAGTTAGCAGAACTAAAGATCACTTTAATAGTTCTAAAGTCCAGATAGTTGCAGTTAAATTTCTACTCACACTTTTGAGTATTGATGTTATATAAGATGCAACACTAGTTTCACAGCAGGGGGATATAAACGTGAGTATGGTGCTGCCTCTACCCTTGAAGTTCAAGGCCTTAGATCAAATAATCTCCCATTAAATATACTGAGAAGAGCTGCTCACAGTGATATTCTTCATGACCATGAATCAGATCTGTTGAAGTAAATGTTGACTGGGCAACCTCTTCGTGTGCCAGATTCCGAGCTACATGCTTTGACAATGGAGCTGAATAAGACGTATGCTCTTATGGAGTAGGTAATTTAGCGATTAAGAGACGAGAATAAAAACATGGTCTTTCAATATAGTAGGCTAAATGTTTTGGTTGAATTAAGTGCCAGTGTTGGTGGTATTAAGGGAAGAAATAAAGTAAGCTACAGATTAAGGAAAACCTTGAGGTTTCCTTGTTTTTGTTAAAAAGACATCTAATGGTGGCTCTCATATCTTAATTCTTGTGAGAATTAAAAGGAATTTTTAGCCCAATGTTTAACATAGAGTAAGTACCAAATAAATATTAGATAATGATATTGTAAAGTAACATTTATAATAATTATCATTATTGAGAAACACCTTCCTAAGTGGAAATAACGGAGGAGCAAAGGGCATTCCAAGCAGTAGGAAAATAGGAGCTAAGATGTAGATTTTTGAAAAAGCACGGTCTGTATAAGGTCATCACAAACTGTTATATTAGAAGTATAAAATCAGGCTGAGAATTGATGAAAATTGAGTATGGGTAGGCTGGGAACAGGCAGGTGTGCCATGCCAGGAAACCTAGATTTTATCCTTCATAAAGAGGTATGGTTTTAAGGAAACAAGTGACTCAGTCAGATTTATTTTTAGAAAAACTACTCAGCAACCACATGGAAGATTGATTTTAAAAGTCAAGACAAAAGGCAGGGAAAATAGTTAGAGGTCTATCACAGTGCTTCAGGTGAGCAGTGATGAAGTCCTGAACTTAAGGCAGGGCTAGAAGGAAAAAGGGCAGCGACTACGGAGAGATGACACAGGTGATTTATTTGATGATTTACATGATGAAAATAAAAGGGAGACAGGAAGATCAGTGAGAATACCAGAATTGTTGTCTGGATGGATAGTGGCACACAGAAAGGCATAGTTCATTTTGGGACATTAAAATGCCAAGTGGGACGGTCCAACAGGCATTTTCATATATGAATCTGAAGCTCGTGTAAAGCCTCACTATTGGAAATAGTGGTTTGGGAGTCTTGTGCAAATAAAGAATAACAGTATTAATGAATGAGAGCTAGATTAAGAACTCTAGATAAGCAGAAGAAGTGGGCTACGTATAAAACTTAGTAGAGGTTTAGAATACATTTAGATATGGAATGGCTCTGGGTAAAAAAGAGGCACAAGATCAGAGTTGCCTTTAGGAGCCTAAAGCTGGTAGCTGTTTATAGCAGTTAACAAACAATAGCATGCATAACGAACAATTGGAGATCCCGTAAACATGAAGATCTCCTGGCCCCACTAAGGGAAACAAGTTGAGCATATCTACCATGTTCCCCCCAAAAATAAGACCTACCCCGAAAATAAGCCTCAGTTAAGATCGTCAGCCAGGCGGACACATTTAATATGTTATGACGATGTTCCAGAAGCAGGTGACATTACTGTATAAATTGAATAAATATGGATTGTTGTACATGAAAAACTAAGACATCCCTTGAAAATACACCCTAATGTGTCTTTTGGAGCAAAAATTAATATAAGACCCGGTCTTATTATCAGGGAAATATGGTATAAGACCTGGTCTTATTTTCGGGGAAACATGGTAGTACAAGGCCTAGGAAATTGACTTCCCGGCAAGCATCACGATGAGCAGATGCAGAAGGTTCTTGGATCCCGCTTTGAGAAACACAGATGCTATTACTGTGTGAATGGGAGAAGGCTGGACCCCGGGAACTTGATCGTCAGAGTGCTATGTGTAAGGAACTAGATGTGAGCCACCTCTAGATTTGCTTGGCAGGTAACCAACATCAACAAGAAATTCTTGTTACCAGTCTTCAGTTATTTCCTGCGCCAAAAATATCACCCAAACCCATGTCAAAACTTCACACACCCAAGCAGAGTTTGCAGACACAAATAAAAGTCAGGCTAGGGGAAAATGAAGGAAATCCAATGCAATATATTTGTATTCTGTCACTGAGGCACTGTCTAATGTTGCTGTAACTATGATGTATAGGTCTATCAAAGCATGTGTTACCATGGTCTGAATTTCCCAACTGGAGAGAAATGATTAATGTAGAGATTTGCATTCAACGTGGGCTTGGACATCAATATTTCAGCTTAGGTAAACAGGAACTTAACCTAATTTATTGGCTCTCATTATGGATGGCTTGTAGAAGCCAAATTCCCCCTCTGCCTCCAAAATGACCTTTCATGCTCTACAAATCAATCTAGAAGAAGTGAAGCAAGTTGGTTAATATTTTAGGGCGGAAAAAAAAAATGACTTCACATGTCAGAGCCTTAATTGTTGTGATTTTGACCCATTTTGAAATTAGTTAACATTTGCTTCAGGTCTCTGACTTCATGCATTATTCATTTTCATCTCGGCCTTGCTTAAGTCTCTCCATGTGCAATATGCCTATAACATGTGAGAAGCTTTTTCTAAACACCACTCTTGAATAATAGCATTATGAGGAAGAAAATGTAAAGACCAAAATGTGCCCCCTTTACACACATGCATGGGTACACACACACACATGCACCACGCACACACATTATTTCAGCAAAGCTGCTTCAGGGTATATTTTAGTTCTCACTGGCAAAGTTTCTAGATGTTACAGCCAGCATTACAGAGCAATTTCCCTGTAAGCATTTCATGTTGCAAAGTATGTCAGAAGTTAATCAAAGGGTAACAATGCAAAAGCCTATGCATATGCCTTCTGGAGACTGGGGCCAGCCCATGCTGTCAGTCTCTGTCAAAACTGTAGCATGCCGGGCATATTGCGCCTTTTTTCTCTCTTGTGAGAAAATGTTCCTGCCCAGAAAGGTCAGTGCCTTTATGGTATAAATCTATTAGCCTATCGCTGTGGTATGAATCCCAAGGAGAAGACAGCTCATCAGCTGTCTGGCTCAGACGCATGGTCTCTCCAGCTTCTTGCAGCAAAGGGTCAGGCCCTGCATCTTGCCTCTTACTGTCATCATCAGCTTTGGTCTATCCTATCATAACCTCTGTGTCCCAGTGAGTAATCACATATACCTGGCCTTGAAAATGACTATCCCATTACTTGTTCTGTGTAATCACTGGAGCAGAGTCCTTTTGGAATCGTTAACAGCTTCACCTTCTGGTCAGCCTAGACGCCTTTCAAGTTTGGATGAGGAAAGGTAATCCATGAGGACATTCCATCACACCAGCTCTCTGAAAGGAGGGCCACACAGAAACCCTCATAGAGAAAAATGCTCAGAAACTCCTGTGTATTTCTGAAATGTTTACCACCTTCTAATCACCTACATTGCTTTTAGTCTTGACACTTATTTGAAGTTAAACAAAAACCAGTATAAAGATGAGGCTCGACAGCTGTTTCCCAGATGTACAGAAATAACCACTGCAGCTGTCTGAAACGAGGACATTTGCATTTACATCGGTTTGGATTAAATATTTCATTGATTTGGGTCATCATTTATGGACAGAGTTCATAGAACAAAAGATCTACATGTCCAAAGCAGCCGTTTTAAATCTTCAAGCAAGAACATAGAAATTCAAGGGATGACATGTGCCTGGTAAAATGCAGTCTCGTTGAAGAAGATTTTCATTGCACAAACTTGAACTGAAAATCTGCTTTGTTTGTTGTGCATTTTCTTTGTATGCTACATCCTCAATCATCTTTCCAACTTCATTTTTACCTTCTCCTGGAAATTGTCTCCAGTTCCTGGAGTAAGAATTAATTGGTATCTTTTTTCTAGAATTTGGAACCAAAGCCATTTAGACTTGAATATGACGCTTTCATTTCCTAGCAGTGCCCATTGAAGTAAACAATAAATACTGTGGTGTCCGCATGCCAACAGGAAGGAAAGAAGAAGAAGGAAGGAAAGAAGGAAGATATATTTCTATTCAAAATATGTATTTTTATTATATTTATATAATAATTTATAATTCAGAAGCACTTACACTTTGTTACTGCTGAAAGTATCATTTTTATATTCTCATATATTCTTTCGTGTGGAGCTTATCAATATCCTTTGTTAATGTTCAGATGGAGGAAACTGAAGACTTCTAAGTCTAAATCCTAAACTCTCTTTCACACCGTGATTTTTTTTCTGGACGACAAAAGCTACGTTTTTTCTTGAACTTCTTTTCAGTTCAGATTCCTGGATCCTCACAGTATTTTTTAGTATTTTTTCTTATTTGTAAGATTCCTCCTCAGCAATTCCTTTCGCTTTCTGTTAAACACTGTTTCACCCTCCCAGCCCTGCCCAGAGTTTTCACATTGGTTTTTTTTTCCTTGCCTTACATCCATAAGGCTGATGCTCATTTGCAACAAACCCAGGGTATCGTCGTAATGTAGGACATGTTATTTACGGCTAAAAGTGCTAGATGTCTTACAAGTACTTCAAATGCAACACATCCAAGATGAACGTATTGTCTGTCTTGCCAGGAATGCTCTTCCTACATATCCCATCTCAGTTAACAGAGTAACTATCACCCACCCAGCCCCTGAAACCACAAACCTCTGTGTCTTCCTCAGTTTCTCTCTTGCCCTCACCTTTCACATCCAGTCACCACACCTGCCAGTCTTGACTCCGAAAATGTCTGTTAAGTACAGCCTCTCCTGTAACTCTCTGTCCATCTTTCATCTGAATTCTTTTTCACCAGCTTTGCCTGCTGCAGGGTCATCTTTCTGCAAGGCGAGAGGCATCTTCTACCTTAAGATAAATTAACAAACAAATCCCCCAAGGTCCTATATATGCAGTTTTCTCTGCCAAACATGCTGAACAACAGCTCATCCTTGAAGTGTGAGTCCTAGGAAGAGAGTCCTGACCCTCAGAAGGTCCTTCCTTCTGTGCCCATTGAACTTGGGCTTCTGTCTAGTAAGAACAGTGAGATGACTTTGGAAGTTCTTTTCTTTCACCCACTGACTTGCAAACCTCCTCAGAACAACAGAGTCTTTTGATCCTCAGTACCTGCCAATTTGCCTCCAACTTAATTGTTTTTAAATAAATGAAACTTTCATTTTGTGTCACTTGAATCTTGATATTATATTTTTTTCTTCCATTCTGATATAAGACCTATATTTAGTTTCTTTCATTATCTTGTGTAGCACAGTTTTTTATCCTTGATTAAAAAAAGATGAATAAGGTCACCACACATGATGGGGTGACAAATCGTTTACATACATGTTAAATTCTCATCTTTTAATTTCTTCCCCTAGTGGAAAAATTAACCATACAAAACTTTTACTTATTCAGACATTCTTTTAATTCAGTGAACTCTTATCTGAAATACAGTTTGTGCAGAATAATTAGGTTGCATAAGTGATTACACCACCATTAAAATATAAAGACCTATTGATTCAGTGCAGGGTGTTTTGCCATCAAAGAAGTCAATTAATGCCCAAAGAGACTTCAGCTATTATTCAGCTCTCGCAAAGACCAATGAAGAGGGTTAGGAAACATTGTCCCTAAACTTCTTAAAATTCTCTTCTTTCCTGTACTTTAGCACCATTTTCTTATCCCTAGAGTCTCTTACCAACCAACTAATTAATTAGCCCCCCCCCTTCTTTTTCTGTCTCTTATTTGTCCTTTTCTGATCTTCTGATTCTGCTGACCCCTAGCTTTGCTGTGCTACTCTTATGCTGTGTATTCTCCATCTAAACCGTGCATTTTCTTTCCCCTCTGTTTGCCCCTGAGAATCCACTTGCTTGGCCCTGTCCTTCCTGTTTCCATCTCCTTTCCTTATAACTTTCTAGTTCTGTACTCACTATAAATTGTCCTAATAGAATATCCCAGAAATTGAAAATGAAAGAACTATTCAAACAAACTGTTCAAACGTGTGTTTTTGAGAATATGAAGAGTTAATCGAAGTGAGCAAAACCACGTTTTTGTTTGTTTTGAGCAGAAAATGGAGAGTTTTCAAACACACCTGTTAATAATTTCTGCCTCATCAGTGATTAAGATGTGGTCAACCTCCTTTATACACTGAAGTATGATGAGGAAAAAGGCCATACTAAACCATCAACCGTTACATTTCATAAAAAATACTATTAGACATTAATGTGCAGTGCATTCTGAGGACATCTCCAAAAATATCTACTTTAGCCCTAGTTTGGGAGAAACAGGAAAAAAATATCAGAAAATGATTACTGGTTGTGATGGATAATTTTTAAATGATATATTTGTTTGTTTAGTCAGTGCATGCAAATGTGAGTGTGACCCCGAAAGGCAAATTAGATGATGGATTTAACACGTTCAGGATTCATCATCAAAATCTACCGATTGGCAGTATTTTTTCGTATGGCTGAGTAATATTCCATTGTATATATGCACCACATCTTTATCCAATCATCTATTGAAGGACACTTTGGTTGTTTCCATGTTTTGGCCAACGTAAGTAAAACTGCAGTGAACATCGGAGCACATATATCTTTATGGATAAATGTTTTCACATTGTTTAGGTAAATACCCAGGAGAGAGATTGCTGGCTCATATAGTAGTTCTAGTCTTAATTTTTTGAGGAACCTCTATATTTTTTTCCATAGTGGCTATACCAGTTTACATTCCACCAGCAGTGTATGAGGGTTCCTTTTTTTCCACAGCCTCTCCAACATTTGTTATTACTTGTCTTGTTGATAACAGTCATTCTAACAGATGTGAAGTGATACCTTGATATTTTCATGCTAAGCGAAATAAGTCAGACAGAGATAGTCGAGAACCATATGATTTCACTTATATTTAGGATATAAAACTGAAAGCAACAAACGAACAAGACAAAACTCATAGACACAGACAACAGTTTAGTGGTTACCAGAGGGTAAGGAGACAGGGATGGTGGCAGAAGAGGGAAAAGGTGGTAAAATATATGGTGATGATGATGGAAGGAGTTTTGACTTTGGGTGGTGAACACACAATGCAATATATAGATGATGTATTATAGAATTGTACACTTGAAACTGACATGATTTTACTAAGCAGTGTCACCCCAATAAATCTAATGAAAATGTATTGATTGGTGATCAGCATTTTTAGTTAGGATTCTTACCCTGGGGCTGTCAGGAAGATGCCAACCTAGATGGGATATAGCGTACACAGTTTCCTTTGCAAATCCAAGAAACATTTTTTCTCTTTCTAGTAGAAGTCCTTGGGCCACTTTGTCTTCTAATGTGAACTTAATGAAGATTTATTTCTAATACTACCATTTGATATGTCTTATAACTAGTGAAACATAAAATGTATTCTTCTGAAATGTTACATAAAGCATGGAAGACCAAAATGTGATGTTGGGGCTGGGTATATTTGAGCAAAAATGTTTATAGTGGTGATTTAAACACACAAAAATGAAAAGACTTCTCACTTTGAACTTTGTGAATGTGAATTTGTATCTTAATGTTTAACATTGTTGGGATGTTAAAATAAAAGTCATAATTCTAAGTCATAATAGTTCAACTAATTTGAAGGTGTAGAGTTCCAGAATCTTAGAGGAATCATCGGGTTTCTGCTGAAATTACTTGAGCTTTTAATCCTTTCATAAAGAATGAAACAAGGCATAGCAATCATGATTAATTATGCATTTCTTTGAAAAGATAATAAACAGAGGCAAAGGGAAGTTTTCTTCATGGCATTACTTTGTTTTTTCTTTTAATATATGAATACTACTGCATCAGAATGGTTTCAGGATTATTTCACACTGAGAAAAATACTCATGCCTAAGTACATGATTATAGATTTAGGATTAGACTCATCACTTTCATACCAGCGTGAATTAAAGTTGCTTATTAACACATAGGTGATACCTTGGGAGAAGTCAAATCACGGAAGGACATACACATGTTGCACTTGCTATGTCAGAGGCATTTTGTAATTAGACCAAATTCACTTGCCAGACCCCTCCCTGAGTTAATGAGGTAGAATGCTGCTGCAACTCTGCATTCAGAAAATTGAAGTTAGAGAGATTAAATGACTCTTGTTTCATCTCGCCAAGTCATTTCTGAAGGCTAGACTCAACATGGGTCTAAATTCTATAGGTGGTGTTTGAGTCCTTTGATAGAAATATTATTTTATCTTATTGTATTTTTGTTCCTTTCCTGAATTATGGAGTAAGATTGTTATTTTTACTCCAAGAATTGAACTTGTCTGAATACTTTACATTACACATCTTACTTTCAATTGTATGCCTTACTCATTCTGTTCTTATATTTCTCCTTTCCTAGATAAATCACATTTTCACTGGACTGATTGGACCGAAAAGGTGTGGTTGAATGAGGTAAGCCATTTGGAGAGCCGTTATTTATATCCACATATTCTAACCCACAATACTGAGATGAACTGAAATTTAACCAATCTGGCTTTGCAGTGTAGTCAGGTCAGACACTGCTGCCCTCTTGGTCAGACCCTCCTAAAGGGCTGAGTTCAATAAAGCAAACAGTACAAATGGGTATAGCAGTTACTGTTTTGGTCTGTTTGCCTCAAATTGGTCAGCAACTATGGCAGGACCTATATGTACAGAAAACATACAAACAGTTTCTTTGGGGTAACTGAGAATTGTCCACTAAAGGTGAGATTGTGTAAAACCATATCTGGACTGGGGTTATCACCCAGGAATTCTTCTCCTTGTCTGAGAAGAAGGGAACTTGGGAGGCTGCAGTGTCTCAGAACACTTCACACCCATTTCGAGAAACAAATGATATGACGTCCTCTTCAGTCTGCTGAGTAGAAACAGTCTAGAAACAATACATGCTTTGAAATCAATTCTGAATCAAGGGAAATAAGAATGGATTGGGCGGTGCTGAAATAAGGTATAGGTGCAGTGAGTGCTGGCTTCTCTGGTAGAATCTAGATTCTGGGAAGAGCTTTTAAGTACTGGCTTCTTTATCCTGTCCTCATTATCTCTGGCTTTAAAATGGTTTTACCAGTGTCAACTAAATGACTTTTCTTTGAAGCAATTGGGGAATACATAAGTAAAGTCTTAAAATTATTTATGCGTATTGATCTACTAATTAAATTTAGGAGCATCTCTTTTAAGGAAATCGTCAAATACAGGTACTGGCATTTACATTCAAATTATTTTTAATGCGGCACTATTTTTAATAATGAAACATTAGGAACAAACTACTGCCCAATCATTCAGGGCTTGTTAAAATAAAAAAAAAATTAAAAATGGCATAGCCACATAATGGAGTATTATGTAGTTGTTAAAATTATGATTTTGAAAAATTTTCAATTTTTTTAAGTGGTACGTAAATTAATGTTGAGTCTCTCTATCAATGCTGTCTTAGATTTGGGGAAAATATCACCATGCTAATAAAATAAGGTCAAATTTCACTATGTACTTTTTTCCACACTGAACATTTATTATATGTATATTTAGAGGGGAGCCAATTCTGTTTCAATCCACTGGCATGAAATTCTCCATAATCTTACCAGCAGATTTTTTTGTTTATCCTGGAAAATTTATTCAAAACCCTAAGCAACTTTCTAGGGTCTACCTGGGGTGAAAGATTTATGTGGCACAAAATTAATTTTTCACCAGATTTCTATTTGATAATCCAAAATACTTAGATCCATCTATAGAATTCACCTTCCAACATGAATCATTTACTCATTTCTATTCAATCAGAGAGCCCTTGATATATGCCTGCCTTCCGCCATCAATTTCTCCTCAAATCTGCGTCTCTTTCTCTTGACCCATTTAGTCTGTTTTTCCTACTGCTATCCTCCACTAATGTACACAAAATATGTTAACACAGCTTGAGTATAGGGGCTGCAGACTAAATGAGAAGGATGTGGCTTGGAATTCACTGCCCTTCACTGACTATGTGACCTTGGGAAAATCACTAACCTCCTTTTAATCCAGTTTTCTGCTCTGTAAAGGGGAGCTAATAATAAGAATCTCAGGGATATTGCATGCATTTCATGAGCTAATGTATGTAAAGCAATGGAAACGTGTTATTATGTCCGATAAACACTCATTTTGCTCATGCTTTTTTTTAATCAATATGTGGTTTTTCCAAGTGGGCACCACCTTCCAAACAGTCCTCCAAAGGTCTGTTCATCAACTCACCCTTGATTCATTTCAAAGCCAGGAGACTTCTCCATGCTCTTTGCTAATGAGGAAACCTTCCCAAGTACACTGCTACCACTTTAATGTAGAAAATTATTCAGGGCCTATAATTTCCAGCTTATACCTCACAGCTCCCTTTCCTAAATTCTATTATCTTATGTAACCAAATTAACTCCTTTGAATTCTTGGCTGACTTCAGCTCTGTTGAACCATTATCTTCTCTGTACTGACTCTTACAGAGTTGAGTCTGGTGGAAAGAGTAAGAAGGTAGACAGAAAAATGTGTTAGATTTGGAATAATGTCTTCTATTAGGTCAGTGCAAAAGTAATTGGGATTTTTACAATTATTTTTAACCTGTTAAACCGTAATTACCTTTGCACCAATCTAACAGTAAGAAACAAAATCCTGGGGTAGACAAGATGAACCTAAAACATGTGGGTTCTTTTTTAAAAATTTTAAATTTATTGGGTTAACATTAATTAATATAAGTTACAGGTGTACAACTTTATAATACAAAAGCTGTACACTCCATGTGTACTCACTACCCAAAGTCTAGTCTCCTTCTGTCACAATATATTTGACCTCCTTTACCCTCTTTGCCCACTCCCAACCCCCCTTCCTCTCTGGCAACCACCATTCTGTTGTCTGTGTCTATGAGTTTTTTTGTTTTGTTTGTTCATTTGTTGCTTTTCATTTTATATCTCACATATGAGTGAATTCATATTGTTCTTATCCTTTTCCATCTGAATTATTTCACTTAGCTTAATACCCTCAAGGTCTATCCAGGCTGTCACAAATGGTAATATTTCATCTGGTAATACTTCATTCTTATGGCTGAATAGTTCGACCGATGATTGGATAGAGAAGATGTGGTACATATACCCAATGGAATACTACTCATCCATAAAAACAGGTTTCTTTCTATGTGGCTCCTGTACAGTCTCTGGGCCTTGAAGATCTGGATGCCCCTCCTTATAACAGTTTCCACTTCTCTATATCACTTTTCAATCCACAATTGTCATTGGTGATGACCTGCAGTTGTTAATATCTCTGAAAGCTTATTCACTGACCACAACTCCCTCACCTTTCAGATCTCTAATTTTCTTAGGACCCCAGCATTCTAACCAGCCCGTCTTCCTATCTGCCAGTCTTCACCTTGCTTCATGATCTTTCTCACCTATGCTAACTTTAATGGCTTACTTTCTAGGCCTACTTTCTCTCTAACAAATCCATTTGATTCAAGCCTGTATTTCTTTGTAATTCCTACAAATGTCATTCTTTATATTAAGCCTCTAATAAAATTCAGTTTGACATTCAGAACCCCTTATTATAATATTAGGCCTGACTTTGTTCATTCTTTCTCTAAAAGTTGCCCTCAGTTTCCTATTGTACATGGGTATAAACTTGCTAATTTGAGAATCAGGAGAGCCCAACTTTCCTTCTCTCTAGAAGAAAGTGGACAACTCAAATGATGTTGAATATTAAAAAAAAATAAATCACAATGTTCGGAGTTACAACTATCCAGGAAGGACACATGGTCGTATACAGGGAGTGTCATGGTGTTGCAGTTTCACAGGGAATTCCATTTCCTAATCAGCTCCTTCCTGCCAAATGGGGCTTACATTATACCTATTTGCCATTACTGGAACTTACTGACCCCATAGTGGGAACCAAACCCCATGAAAAGCATCACAAAGGATTTCACAATAGTGAAGGGTTAACAGTTTACCAAAACAGAAAAACACTTGTGAGTTTAGGAATAAGGTTCTTTAGTAAGAAGCAAATATGCTAGGGTAGATAAGAGGGGCAAAAGAGAACTGGGTTATAAAGGAAGGGAATGTACTTTCTGGCCAAAGTTGTTTTACCCACCTCTTCACAAGATGCTTTAGGATTACCGCTAAATTGTTTAATGAGAAAGAATTGGAATTTAGTAGCAAAGCCTATTTTGATAGGCTTCAAAGTAACCTCATGTTTTAGTAAAGAACACCAATGTTCTTTAAGTGAAGACAAGCAAAAGAAAACAATATATGCCATGAAAATGTGCATTGAGCATATGGATTTCTTCATTTAATTCTACAACCACCTCTGCAGCAGACAATATTATTTCCTTCTTTTCCCCCCTAGAGAAAGCCTGAGGTTCAAAGAGGTGAATTATTTTGCCAAAAGCCCTAAAGCTAATAGCAAATAACATTTGTATTTGAATGCAGTGCTATTTAACAGGACATACTAAACTCTTAAGCAGGAGATCCCATGGCCTCGAATGTGGACTAGATGTTAATAGTGGAGATAGGATTTACTTGGAATGATTAGGCAGGATTTACTTGGAATGAGGAGGAACTAAAAAGCATGCAAAGGTGGTAAGTGTCAAGGAGCTTAGGAAGTTGCAGGAAGCAGGAGCAATTCCTGCTACCCCGTTCTTGCTTTCTCACTGTTTCCTCCCATCTCTTCCTCTGATGAGTTTTATCTCCCTTCCCTCAGTATTTGTACCAAGAAGGCCATACCAGTCTCTCCACACGCTCACGGAGCAATGTGTTTGTATTTTTGTTCTGTAGGAAATATGTCGTCTCCTGAAGCCTCCCAAACATTTCTCCCCTTAAAGAAAAGCAGCTACACCTTGTTTGCTGCTTGAAATGTATGAAATGTGATTGTGTTTACTTTTTGGGATTGAAACCAATCACATACAAAAATACTTTTCTTAGGGGAGAGAGATGCCAGCTCTGCCTTGCATTCAAATATCCAGTCTTTTCTGACTCACATTGAACAACCTTGAGCAAATCACCCTTAGGTTTCTTTTTTCTGCTATGCTGTGCACCAGCAGTGAGAAAGGCCACTCCAAATACAACGCCATCATTCAAATATTAAAGGTTTTTATGCTCTTTGCTTCTGTTCATCCTTTCTTTCCTTTTGATCTAACAAGACTTCTTAAATAATAAATTAGGGAGTTGATTTTTTTTTTCTTTTCCCTAGGCTAAGGGAAAAATGTATGACTTCAGAAAAACTGTTAGTGAAGTAGTGTAGCAGATCACAGTATTTTCATTTGATGTGTGGTACATGATACTCTGAGAAAGATTCTACACTTACAACGATTTCTTAAGAAGGTGTGTGTTTTTAAATACAGTGACACAAGTTAGTTGTTTGTACTTGGAAGATGAAACATCTGTATTCCTCTTACAACAGCCTTAAGAAAATATAATCAGCTGTTTTACAAAATCCAACACTTGGATTCGCCTCTTGAGATTTTTCTAGATTAGCTGACAAGTAGTTACATTTTACCCTTGAAACCAATGAAAAACAGATTAGTAGTAAGTCAAAGTGTAGTACTGCAGGGAAAGTAAAGATGGAACTGTTTTCTGGAATATTATTTTCTGAAATAAAATTAGCTAGTCATTTTGAGAATTTCTCACATTTAATATTTTAATTTTTTTCTGACACAAAACCGTGTAACCTCATTCAGGAAGACTCCCTTGTCTGTTTTGCCGCCTCAGTCTAGATGGCCATCTTGTGAGCTCTGCTGGCCTTCTGTGCACACCGATAGGAAATGATTCAACATATTGAATTGTAATTAAGCATTTGTTCCCCCCCCAACTGTATACTGAGGGTCTTGAGAACAAGGAGCCATGTTTTCTCCTCTCCTTACCTACTAGCACAGAGTGAGGCAGAGTGGATACTCAGCACATACATGGTTTTGGAAATGAACTGAACTTGGCTGTGCTTTAATGGAAATATGATCAGTGTAGGCACCCTTGTCCAAGATGTTTTCCTTCCATTCAGTGAGATAAAAAAAAAGTTTCGAGGCAAATTCCGTCCTATAAATAAAATGACAAATAAGACTTCTTTCTTCTCTTTCTTAAGTCAAGAAACAATGGCAAAATCTCATAAGAACAAGTTAGCTCAAAATATGCTGAAGTTGGAACAAGTCAGAAATATAACAAGAATAGGATTTTTTTTTTTTTTTTCACTGTGTCATTCCTGAACCAGAACAAAGAAAAGAATACAAATGAGGAGTTTACAAATACACTCAACTTCTAGGGAGAGCAGATAAATAAATCAATAATAACAAAAACCTTTAGATGATCTTTGCATGATGATCTCAAACATTCTAATTTTATTCTTTGCTTTATTCTAAACTTTAAAAATACATATTGTTACAGAATCCACATTCCTGGCCAAACAATTGATCTATGATACACAAATACCATCAACCATCAGTTCAAGACGTGACAGTAGCAATAATGCTTCTCTGTATTAAAATAAACTTTTACACTTTATGAAGATTTTCACATGTAGTATCTGAGTTCAACTTCATCAAAATCCTCAATGCTAGCTTATCCCCATCTTACAGACGGCAGAACAAATACCAAGTGCTCCCCCCAGGATCATAAAGCTATACACATCAGCTAGAGCAGTCGACAGCAGTGATGAAAGATTCAGCCATGAGAGATTCCTCTATCATCAGGTGGGACCCTGATCTCAGTCATTCAGCCCAACACCAGGGCTTGATACAGAAAACCAAGATTTGTATTTGATTTCCATCATTTAGGACATATAACTGGAATTCCTGCAAGTCTACAAGTATTTATAGTGCTCCTTCTATCAGGTAGGGTCACACAGTAGATGTGTAAAGCATAAAAATGAGTATCAATACTGAATTTTGAATATATTTGCAAGCACTGGAAGAAAAGTTTTCATTTAAACTTCTCATAAAACTATAGACTCAGGATTATTACCGTGTTTCCCCGAAAATAAGACCTAGCTGGACAATCAGCTCTAATGCGTCTTTTGGAGCAAAAATTAATATAAGAGCTGGTATTATATTTATTATGTTATACTGTATTGTATTATATTATATTATACCCTGTCTTACAGTAAAGTAAGACTAGGTCTTATATTAATTTTTGCTCCAACAAACACATTAGAGCTGATTGTCAGGCCAGGTCTTATTTTGGGGGAAACACGGTATGTCCATTTCCTCCAATAAGTCCAACATAACAAAGCTAAAAAGTGTCAGAGCTGGAATTTGAAACCCATTCTGCCTAACTCCACAGTCCATTTCATGACATCATCCTGCCTCTTTGAAGATGCCGCACAGACTATTTCTTATTAACAAGACTCTTTTGGAGAACCTGAGAATGTCTTTGAGGCAAAATATGCTTGAAAATAAAACTTGATATCCAAGTAGTAGTCATTATCAGCTCATAATTGAAAGCAAGCTTGGAGAAATGCTGCAAACTATTGTCTTCTGACACAAAAAGTCTGTGGACATGTGGTTGTGGTTCTAATTCTCACTTTGTAAACAGCCACGCTAACCTGATTTGTTTCTTTCTTGCTTTTGTTTCTTTGAAATTGATGTCAGCTCCATTCATGGTAGGAAATTGGTTGTTCCATGTTATAAAATCACATGTTTGTTTCACCTGTTCAACTGAATTTAAAATGACAGGACTTGCCTTGTGGGACTTTTATATAAATCATGTCTATCTGAAGATAGATTAATTTGGTCTAAAGTTATTATAATGACAGGGTTTCCACATGCCAGCTACAGGATATGATAATAGAAAGAATATGGGGCTTCAAGATCCAGCTGTACTTTCTTTTAAGCTAAGTGACCTTGAAGAAAGTCATTCCTTTACTCTGAACCTTGGTTTGTTTTCATGTTGTTACAAAGATCAAATGTGGACTAAAAGACTGTAAATATGAAGTTGTATTACCATCATCAACTTCCCTTTCATTAGCAAAACCACATTAGGGAAAAAAAATTTTGATAAAAGAAAAGCGATATTTTTACCTAATATTTTTTATGAATATTTAGATCAATGTATCTATACAGAAATAAATAGAAATAACACTCAGCAAAACGCAGAAATCTGCAAAAGCTTTCTGCAGGATCATAAGTCTCCACTTCCTCTCTCCTCCCTGTTTCTCATTACCTAAGGATCACCTCTTCCTTTCTTCATTCCTTTCCACTCTAATCCCTTCACCCCAGCAGAAGAGCAAAGGACAAGATGATTACCATTTTTCCCCGAAAATAAGCCCCAGTTAAGATCGTCAGCCAGACGGAAGCATTTAGTGCATTATGACAATGTTCCAGAAGAAAACATGACTGTATTTGAATAAATGTAGATTGCTGTACATGAAAAATAAGACATCCCCTGAAAATACGCCCTAATGTGTCTTTTGGAGCAAAAATTAATGTAACGCTCCATCTTATTTTTGGGAAATCACGGTAGTTTTTTGTGCTCGTAGGGTTATGATGTGGAGTAGGGGATTGCTGCAGAGTGAAGATAGAACTTAACCAGCAGTTGACAAAGCCTCTCAGGACAGATGCAGAGATGAGAAAGACGAATGTGAGGTAGATGCATTGTAATCAAGTAACATAAAGACCAGGGGATGGTAGGCCATAAAAGATCACAGGACTGCACGTGTGGTTGGAGTTCTCCTATCACAATTATAGAGAATGAAAGCTTTTTAAACTTCATCATTTTTATTTAAACACAGGACATATCTCTGTTTATCTCTTAGGGTAGATGTAGGGATTATATGGAAATAGTGTATATAAAACTGTTGAAAAACTATGCAGTTTTATACAAATGTTATTATTAATATGCTTACTCAATTTACCCTCATCCTTGCTTTTCCAAACATGGCTTGTTGAAGCACGGACTGCTCATAGTAGTTTGCCTGTACTGAAGGCTCACTACTTTTTAGTTCTGGTTCTCGAATTAATTTAATCATCACTTCTTGCAGATCGTTAACATGCTATTCTATACGTTAAGTATGTCTTTTTTACTACCCTAAAAAAATCAGGTGCAATAATGTCAAAAAAAAAGTTTATATTATTTATCTATTTATTTGTCTTTTACTTGTGCAGATACAGATTGAAAGCCTGACCTATGATAGGTGTTATGCTGAGTTCTACAGATAAAGGAAAATGGCCATTGTCAGTAGCCAGCAAAGGATGTCACAGAACAGTGACTTAACATGATAATGTCATCACACATGTGAAACCTTCTTTCCTTCTTTCCTTCCTCCCTCCCTCCCTTCCTTCCTTCATTCCTTCCTTCCTTTCTTTCTCTTCCCTTCCTTCCCTTTGCTCATCTCCTCTCCTCTAGCTCCATCTCTATCTCTCTGTCTCTCTCTTCCTCCGTCCCTCTTCCTTCTTCCTTCTTCCCTTCCTTCCCTTCCCTCTCCTCTCCTCCCTCCTCCTCCTCTTCCTCCTCCTTCTTTTTCCTCTCTCTCTCTCTCTCTCTCTCTCTCTCTCTCTTCATCTCTAAAATTGGTATGACATATCTGCCTTATGAAAGTTATAAGGATTGTTTAAGATGATGTAAGAGAAGTTCTTTCAACAGTTCATGGCCAGGAATGATTGCAGATTAAGTGAAAATAATTATGGTACAAAAGGGGTTAAAGGAATTTGAATGCATTGAGTATAATCTCTATGTCAGTCCCTTTCCAAAACATTGTGTGCATCTTATAACATCATGAAATTATATTATTGTCATTCTTTATCATCTTCCTCACCATAATCATCCTCATCATCTTCGCTATATAATCCCTATGTTATATGAGGAACCTCAGAAGCACGGAGGATATTTAATGTATTCAGGGTCACTTGACTACTGCATGGCTGGATGTAACTCCACATTTATCTGTTTCTTTTTTTAAATTATTTCATTAGTTTTATTAGCATTACAAAACAGTGTAATAGTTAGACATTTATACCGCTCACAAAGTGATAACCCCCTTCCCCCAATCTCCTACCCTCTGATATCATATGTGGTTGACATTCTGTATTATTCAGCTTCAGCTTCAGGTGTACAGTGCAGTGGTCAGGCATCTACACCATCCATGAGGTGGTCTCCCTAATAAGACAAGTGCCCATCTCATCTGTTTCTAATCTCATTTGTCTTCCTCCTTCAAGAAGAATTATCTGATAACAGCATCCCACAGGGTTGTAGCTCATTTCTCTGGACATGTTTATCATGTTCGTAATGTGATATCCCTATATTATGTTTTTTTATTAACATATAATATTAACATATTTATGGGTTTGGAGTCAAACTTCCTGCATATTAGTTTTATCCCTGAATTGGATTTCAAGCATTTCTAGGCTCAGGCTTTTATCTTATCCTTATAAATATGTACTATGTGCCCTGAATGTCTAGCTATGTATGATGATGTTCAATGAGAAGGACTCAGAATGCCTGTTGAATAAATGGATTTCCAGGTGAGTGTTGTGGTGTAGCCCTAGTATAATTCTTTACGTGTAAACTATAGATCTTTGGAACTCAACTTTTGCAAACATTGGAATAACCAGGAGAACAAATTGTTGCCCCCCTGCCTCCAGAATTTTGATTCAGTAGGTCTTGTCAAGGAGCTCAGGAATATGAATTTCTAAAAAGAGCCTAAGGGATTCTTATGCTAGTGATTGAGGGCTTCTGAGGACCTCTGTTAATGACCATTGCTGTAAAGAATGCATTTTTAATATGTAATGTGTTCTTCCTAAATCACAAATTTCATTAATTAACGAGCAGCTGGGAAGACTTTTTTTTAACATTGTTCAAGTACTAGACTCTGAAATATTTCAATAGCTACTAGATCCTACATTTGCTTGTTCACTGTTGAAAACCGTTCCCTTATTGAACTACTGAGAGGTCCCTTACTGAAGTGAAGTCGGAAATTGACTCTCCTGCATTTTGCCAATTAAAATTCTAGCCCATCTAATGGTTAGAGGCAAAGATTAATTATTTCAGCCTGTGAGCTTATCTGGCTACAGTGAGAGAGCATGACAGACAAGTCTAGATTCATATGTAGGTTCCATTACCTACTGTGATTTCACCGCTCTAAGCCTCAGTGTCCTCATCAGTGTTTACAAACTGGGATCATAAAATTGTCTGAAGAGTGTTGTGAGAACTAAAAGCAATGATGTATGTGAGCATGACCAGCACATGGCTAGTGCTCAGCAAGTAAATGGTCAAGCCAATGAAAATCCACTCAGTATCAACATCTTTTCAAATTAAAGAACCAAAGACTTTTTAACCTCTTCACCTGTTCAACTCGTACACATTAGTAGGATAAATTTGAAAATAAGAAATCACTGGAAAAGCTCAGTTATGGCTATCTTAATTTTGTTGAGTCTGTCTATGAAAACATCTTAAATAGCAAAGAAAAGGGAAAGAGAACAGCTCCAGGAAATTGAAGGCATTATTAAATATTTTTAAGCTATTTCATTTCTTCCATATACTTCACTCTTTGTTTTTGATATTTAAACCTTAGGGGATAAATAAGAAAGCACAAATATTTTCTCTTTAATTATGTTCAAGTTCTAAAAATGGAAGAGATTTTCCTCAGTAGACTGAACCATTCTCACATGATAATAAAAGTTGCATATAAAATGATAAAATGTGAAGATTAATGAAATAATATGATTAGAAAAAGTGATAGGTAATTCAATTGCATGTACTAAGTAATAAGACATAAGCAAAGCATTATTATGCCCATTTTACAAATGAGAAAACCAACGCTCAGAAACACAGATATCATTAATGTAGGAGGCAGAGGGTAGAACATGGCATCTGGTCAACCAAATCTGTTCTCCTTTTTGTTAAAAACACAAACGTGTAAATAGTCATGATATTTTAATTCTATTCTTCTTCATCCCTCATGTACAATGTGAAATCAACTCAGAACAAGTGCAACTTTTCAGAAATTTATTATAAAGCAATTTTACAAAAAAACAACTGCAGAGTTTGTTTTCTAAAAAAATAAAAAAGAAAGAAAGTGAGTGTTACTCATGATGGAAGTCTTCTAAAAATCTTAAATAAAGACATAGCAGGTTGGAGAACTGATAGTCAAGGTGTACCTATTCTGTGCTAACTACTGCATGCATTGACTTTTTTGTTTAATTCTCATGCAGGGTTTCATGTGTTATCCTGATTTTATACATGGGAAAGCTCAGGTACAGAGGAGGACTATCTTGCCCAAGTAGCCCCGGAGTAAGAGACAAAGTCTGACTTGGAAATTTGATTCATGTGACTAGAAGGAGAATGCACTTTTCTCTCTCCAGCCTCCTGCCTCTCAGGAGGAGGACAAATACATTGTCAGGTTGCTATTCCTCGGTCCCATATCCCTTTCCCTTATGTGGTGTGGAGCCCCAGGTAATCTCAGGTGCATCATGGAAACTGTGATATATTTATTGTAAAACAGGTCTGTCTATATCCTTCTCTTTCTCATGAGACAAATGGCATAGTGTGGCATATACATATTAGCCCCAGGGTATTATATGTAATAAAGAAAACAGAGAATTGCATCTACAAAGAAAATCAGACAGATTACCAGCCTTATCTATGAATGCATTAGATGAAAACTGGCTAAAGTCCCATGCCTTCCAGAAAGGCAGATGACTCACTCCAGTTGTAAATGGTTAACTCTAGGAAGGGCTTCTCTGAGGAGAAGCTATGACTTTTAAGAATAATTGATTCACTAATCCCCAAAGTAAGAACATTCTCAATTTTACATCCTCCAGAGATCTTTGAGCCACTCTGCAAACCAGTACCTAAATGGCATGGAGAGAAACTAGATGGGAATTGATGATAAGTGAGCTGGCCACTGGAAACACTGTGTAGCTGTTACCTGAGCTATCTAAGACCATTATCCAGCTAAGCAGGAGGGTGACTAGTGCTTCACCTCACACAAGAATCACCAAGTTTTTTTCTATATTCTTCGGGGTTGCTTTGGAATTAGTGTAACATTATTCTGCTTTGGGAGTATGAAACAGAGAGAGAGGCATAGCTTTGGAGTGAGACATACAAAAATTCAAATCTTTCATTGCCATGTATCAGCCAGAAACAAAAATTCAAACCCACACTTATGTGGCTCCAAAGTCCTTGCTCTTTCTTTGAATCACTCCATAAACTAGTATTTATTGAGTGTCTATGTGCTCATCACTCTACTAGGCACTTTCATATATATGCCACGTATAATTGACTGTATATATACATACATGCATGTGCGTACTCATATATATATACACACACACATACACACACACACACAGTTTTATATACCTATATATAACAGCATATATATATATATATATATATATATATATATATATATATATATATATTTATTATTGACATAATAATCCTGCAAGTGAAGTTAAGAGGAATTAAAGTTATACAGTTAATGAGTTGCTACTGGAATTTGTGTTTAGAGAGTCTTGACTCTAAAGATAGAGTATGTTTTACCATCACATGTGGTCTTAGGCTCAATCTTCTCAATTAAAATGAAAAGAGAAAAGAACCCTTTTTGTATACAAAAATCTAGAGCAGTAAATTCATGAACAGTCCATGGTGGTGTCTGTAAGCTCTTTGAAGGTAGGGAGAGTTCTTGGTTGTATACCGCACTGCACTTGATTTGCTGTGAGTGCGTGAGAAATGTCTAACCATAGTAATCATTTACAATTTGTTAACCTCTGGGGTCTGAGAAATACATGTATCTAATTATATTTTATAGTTAAAAGTTCATAATTCTTCCTGTTAAGTTGATGAAGGACAAATTGCAATACAGTACCCCCCCACCCCTTTATTTGTGAGGGATACACTCCAGGATCCCCAGTGGATACCTGAAACCACAGTAGTACTGAGCACTACATATACTGTGTTTTTTCCTAGACATATGTAGTTTACTCTCTTTGGCATATCCAAATAGCCACCATCACTGCTCTTGAACTTTGTGTCCATTAAGTAAAATCGGTATTACCTGAACACAGCATTGCAATACCTAGGTAAGCGATCTAATAACCAACATGGCTACTAAGTGACTAATGAGTGGGTAGCTTATATAGCGTGGACATTGGGCAAAGGGATGATTCATGTCTCAGGTGGGGTGGAGCAGGACAGCACGAGATTTCATCACACTACTCAGAACAGTATGCAACTTAAAACTTATGAATTGTTTATTTCTGGAATTTTCTGTTCATTATTTTTAGACGCTGGTTTACCACAGGTAACTAAAACCATGGAAAGCCAAGGAAGTTTTTCTTCTGATTTTTAGTCAGGCTTTTAGCAAAAATGTAAATCAATAGTGATAATACTTAACACATTTCTACACACTTTTATAAGTCCTATACCCACCTCCCCACCTTGTGGAAGGTACTTAGACTTCCCAGTGCATAGCTGAGGAAGAAATGAAGCCCAAGGTGGGTAGAGAGGAATTCCTTGGAGGTACAGATGAGACAGCAGTGCACCTGAGACTACAGACCAGTCTTTTGGCTTTCTAATCTAATTAGTTCATACTCAGTAATTTTATTAATTATACTATTTTCTTTCCTTCCTTCCTTCCTTCCTTCCTTCCTTCCTTCCTTCCTTCCTTCCTTCCTTCCTTCCTTCCTTCCTTCCTTCCTTCCTTCCTTCCTTCCTTCCTTCCTTAGTGTATATATGAAAGGGAAACATGTACCAGCAACCTAGAGAAATAAGATGAGATTTAGAGGTTCTAGGAGAACTAGCCACTCTGCAGGGTGCAGAGAGTAAAATGGTGCCTGTGAAATCTGAGATGCTGGTGATACTAGTAACATTCACTTTTTTTTCAGATCTAATCATGACAAATTATGCAGATTTGATACTGCTGCAAAACCGACCAAAGTCCCTGGCATATGCACTGCATGTTTTACGTTCAATGTCTTAGGATATACATGTATCTATCTATCTATCTATCTATCTATCTATCTATCTATCTATCTATCTATCTATCTATCTATCTTCCATCATAGTTCTGATACCATGTTGTTTAGTTTCTCACATCAAGATGATGTGTTGGATGAAACAGGAGGGTCACTAACTGGTGGAGAAGAGGGCAGCGTGTGAAATGAAGGGCCTATGATTGTCCATTTATAATAAACCATGCATTTTGAATGAGAACAACATGCAAATTCAAAAGTTGGAGGTGTTTTAGTCACAGGAGTAGTTACAGAGTTCAACTAGTTATAGACTGTTAAAAAAAATAATGTTTTCCAGGAATTCCCTTATAAAAAATACATATTGTTATTTGAAACACATCTGTGCAGGATGAGAGAAAGGGTATAAATTAAGAGGAAGCTACATAAGAAAAAGGAAGGATTCCAGAAAGGCAAGTTAATCTAAAAGTGTGTATCAGTCATGAGAAAGGGAAATGCAGGCCTCACCTCACAAGGTGTAAGCCTGAGAATCGTGATTCAGATCACCTGTCAGCTTCTGGGGCCCTTGCCCTTTTATTTCACCCCCATTCAAAGATTTCTAGTTTGTCTGTGAGCTTGTCACTGGTGAGGCAATCAACCAGTGTCTGTTGAAGAGAGAGAAGGAGGGACGGAGGAATAATAGGAGAGTGGGAGGGCCGGAGACAGAGCCAAAGAGGAGAATCAAAGAACCAATAAGAAGTAGCATCCACAGAGAATTCATTACATACATTTTCCATTCCATAGACTACAACACAACCATAAAAGTACTGCTGAATATGCATTAGAGTTTGGCAGGAGGAGAGATGTTCACGATACAATCAATGTGAAAGGCAAATTATGAACAGTATTCTGGTAGCATATTTGTTGTTTGTTTAAAATATTTATAGAAAAAGTAGGAAAGGACATTTAATAGGATGTCAACAATTATTTTTCTCAGTGTCTTCCCCCTCTTTTTAATATAATAGCCCTCTATAAATTTACAATAATAAGAGTAATAATATTGAAATTTAAATGTCTGAGAGAAAAATGGGAGTATCCTAGATAAGCTCAAAAGAGGTTGCCACACTCGGGGCACATTTCTTTTAGGTACCTTAGCATCTTCATGTGAACTGCATGTGTTTGTTCAGAGTGACCTGGAGGAGATGCTCACAGGTGTTCTTTTCACCTGGAAGTACTCTCCTGTCTCAGTATTTCCGTGGCATTTTAGCTAAAGTGGCTTAGAATGGGAAAGGGAAGAAATATTAGTAAAAAGTAACAAGGTCCAAATATACAAAAGGGGGGATGGTTACTGCTCAACACAGTTATGTATTAGTGCAAACTCCATGTATACATTCTCACCATCACCCCCTTTGAGACCTACAGTCCCTCTCAGAAGTACTGGTTTTAGCATTAGTCCCGGTGTTAGGATATCACACTCAATATTTCAGGCAATTTGTCTACTATGTGAAATGCATATGAAGTAGAAATAAGTTTTATTCAATAAATGGTTAATGAGTAAGTGAATGAATGAATGAATTGCAATTTGAGATCAGAGATCCCAGATGCAGTTCAACTACTTACAGTCTTTAATGTTTTAGCATCTGCCATCTTCCAAACGTAGTTTCTTTAACCGAATAATAATCACGATATGTGTGACTGAGAAAAGTCAGGAAAATTAAATGAAATAACATGTGAAATGTTTTTTTGTAAACTTTAAGCAAATTTTAGACATAAAAATGCCTCTTACTTACCTGGAACATAGTTTTTATATTTTTTTGCTCTAATTATTTTCTTCTATGTATCATTTCCCCCAACAAGATTTTAAACTCCTTACGGGTTTGGTCACAACCTGGATGAAAACTGCCTCCTGTTGTTATCATGTTACCTTGCTTTATAATCGGTTGCTGATAAATCTTTACTTTATTTATCAGCCAGAATTCTAACCCAGGTATTCTGACTCCAAAGCATGGGAGACAAATTTAAAGTGTTAGCATGACTATGTATCAGAATGGACAAAAAAAAAAAAAAAAAAAGAATGAATATGATAATACAATTTGCTAAGCAGCTTCTATGTATCAGGTACTATCCTGAGTGATTTCTATCCGTTATCTGGTTTAATCTACTGAAAATAAATCAATATCCTCATCGCCCTATTCCCCCACTCACACATGAAAACATAAATTTCAGACAAAAAAATCTCCATAATATATTTCTATTATAAAACATTTTAAAGCATGTAATCACTTTTGGAATGGTGGCTAAAAAGGTCCTTATTTAGTCCAGACTGATTTAATATATTTCCATTTGTTCAAGTACCAGAGGCGCAACTTGAAATAGAGGAGGCAATTTACACTCATACATTTGAAATATTAAGACTCACTCATGCTGCCCTAAATATTTCCTAGAAAAATTAATAGAGAAAAGAAAAGGTGTAGCCTGGGCCTCATATTTAGACTAACAATCTGAACAGAAAAGAGGATAGGGTTTAGAATCAGACAGTTCTCGATTCAAATCCTAGGTTACTCTTTGTAACTGTGTGTGTTCAAAAGCCAACAACCTCAAATTCTAATCTCTTCTATAAATGGAGATCAATAATACCTATATATTATAGTTTTATAAAAATAAGTGCAATTATACAAGTTAAAGCATGCAGGAGAGTGCTAGGGAGGGGGATGAGCTCCTGCAAAGGGCCAAGGTGAGAAGGGCAGCCCTTAAGAAAGTAAAAGAAAGCAGAGCCTGGGGAAGCCTATGGCAATAGATAAAGTCAGCAGGATCCTGTCACATGGTACCTCGTGGGTCATGCTGAGGATTCCTATTAAGAGCATTAGGAGGCTTTGGAGAGCTTTAAAGAAGAGAGTGGCATGCTCACATGTGCTTGTTTTTTTAAGAGCTCCTTGGTTTAAAGTATGCACGCAAAACTCGTAGCCGTTTACTTTTAACATTTGCCTACTTTGAGTTCCTACTAAGCATATAAAAGAAGTATTAACATGTTTCTTTTATATTACCTAGATGAATCTTTATGGCAGAGCTGTGAAAACTTTAACCTAAAATATTTTACATTTTACAAATGAGGAACCTAAGTACTAGGGAGGATAACTGGTACCTGAATGTAGGTTTGTCTGACTCTAAGTGTCACCACCTGATATGTAGAGCCTCCAAGCACTAGTTGAGTGGCACCGGTGTAGGAGGTGGGCGGAGACACCAGAAATATAAGGTCTCTGACAGAAACGCTTTATTATAACCCCCAGTTAGTCATACTCTTGCATAACCCCCTCTCCTCGAGTGCAGGTAGAACCTGGAACTTCCTTCTAGCCAACAGAATATGGCAAGATGATGGGATATTCATTTTCATGATAGCATTATATTACAATAAGACTGTTTTAGCCAACGGAGGCAAGAGATGCTCCTGTTGGGCTTGAAGAAGTAAGATGCTATGTTGTGAGAAAGCTATGTGGCAAGAAATTGTGGGCAGACTCTAGGAACTGAAAATGATACCTGGCTAATACCAGCAAGAAAATTCAGACCTCAGTTCTACAACCACAAGGAACCAAATTCTGTGAACAACCACCTGATCTTAGAATGGGTCCCATGATACAGAAAAAACTATGCCCAGTCAATACTTTGATGCAACCTTGTGGGACTCCGGACCACATAATTTAGCAATAGTAAACTGCTACAGAATCTGATATGCCGAAGGGAAAGAAGAAGAAGAAGTAGCTATGGGGAAGAGGGATATTTGTCCCAAGTATGCCCAAGGAAGAAAGAATAAAATGACAAAAGAACTAATTCTACAGAGAAGAGTCACATGTCAAGCCAGAAAATAGAGTATGGATGAGAATGTAAAAGGGTCTGAGATGGGGTCACCTGAACTGTGAGTTGACTCAAGAAGCTACAATTCTACCTTTTCTGTTTTTCCCTCTTTCATACATTCTTTGCTTAGCTTTAAAGAGCAAATTGGGATTTCACCACACATATTACAGGCAGATAGAAGTCCAGATATTTAGATATTTACTTTTTTTTGTCCCGGGTGACTTTTCTTTAGCGAAGCTCAACTGATTTTATTATTTTTAATCTGCTGAATAAATAGTCAGCTTGGGAATACATAAAATAGACATATGTTCTAGAGCATGCTCACAGGTAGAACAGAAATCTTTAGCCTTTAACAGATCATTTTCATTCATACGTAGGGTAGCTCTGCTACTTTTTCTCTGAAAAGATAATATAATAATATAAAAATGTTTTAACAATTGTATAAAATGCACTATATATTTTCATATATATGTGTGTTTATACGTTATATATAAATATGATCTATTTATCTCATATATATATTTCCAATCATTGTCCATGTGTATTTGTGTTTTTGAATGTTACAGTCTTAGTGAAAATGCTTTCACTAAGCTAAATGAAATAGCAACCACTGCTCAAACTGACTTAGATTGTAAGGGCAGTTATCTCAAATATCAGGAAGTACAAAGTGAGAGTGGGGCTTGTTTAATGTTAGTTTATTCAAAGTAAAAAGTCAACAGAGGAATAAAAGTACTTTTACAAAAAAGTTGAAAAATAATATATGGTCATACAGGTCAAGGTCGCAGGTGGTTCTCATCTCTACAAACTGCCATATTCAATTATGGTTTCATTGTCTGGTCTAAAGATGGCTGCCATGTTTGCTGGTATCACATACAGATAAGATGATGAGCTGAGGAAACAAAGACAGCTCACTTCCTCTTGTAGCTTTCTTCAGAGCAAGGCTATTTTCATAAAAGCCCCCATCAGATTTTCATTATAGCTCTCTGGCTAGAACTCTGTCACATAACTATTCCTAAATAATCCCCATCAATGAGAATGTGATACACCTAAAGCAAGCAAAGTAATCCAGAAGTTATTTGCCTAAAAATAAGGCAGGAAGGTAGATAAACAAAATCATATAAGGTAGTAAAGCAAAAATGGATTCTGGGTGGTGTCCACTACAAAGTGCAGGTACTTTTTTTATTTAAAGATGCTGCTTTTCTACATCGTTTTAAAAATCATTATTTTAATAACATAAAATACCCTCATGTTGATATTCTATTATTTACTAACTGTTGTCCTAATTCTTTGTTTTATTTTGACAAGCTTATAAAATGTGAGATGCTGGTATTTTCTGACCTCCTTAGTTCCCTAGAGGGAACTCAGGTGGGTGAGGTTATTCTATGAAGCTAGTTTTGGCTGTACTGGAAGAGTAAGTTTTACATGAATTGAATGTTAAGGTGATGATTCTATTATTTTTTTAAGTCATTTTAGAATTTTACTTAACTGCCAAGCAAGAGATTTAAAAATCATCTATCTGGGATTAGGCACATTTCAGGTTCATAATAGGTTAATTCCTTTGCAATTAACTTTGTAGCATTTAGTTTATTTATGTTAACTTAGGCTTCCAAATTTCAAAGTAAGTTTCCTTTAGGAAAATACCAAATATTTTTTTTTTCAATGTTTTTAGCATCAACAACAAAAACACAATCTTTTCCATGTATTGAGTGCCTATTATTTGTCATATTATCACTTATTATAATAATTAACCACATGAAATCAATGTTATCATCTCCATTTACAAAGTTCACCTTTAAGTGGATTACAAAAGAATATTTTCTAGAAAGTGGTGTAAATGAAAATCTAATCTGTTTTTTAACTGAAACATCCATAGCATTCCACTAGCTAAATTTCCCAGTATAGTAGCTACTCAATAAATAGTTGTTGAATCAGTGGATGAACAAATTTTAAGCTTAAATGAGTGTTTTTGCTCCCCAGGATCATTAAAATACCATTTTAAAATTACATTATACATTCTCTACCAATTAAAGTACACTTAACAGAATATAGTCTGTTCAGTTTAAATGGATTCACTTGATTTGATTTGTTATGTTGCAATAGGGAAAAGTATGGCCTTCCCTAGAGCTTTAAATAACATTCCTAGTTTTCCTCAATCTGTCTACCTAAAGTGTACTGATTGGGAAAACAGGAAAATGAATCTTCTCCACAGGAAAGTCATTTTATCAGGCTGGCTATTATAGATGGAGTTTATTAGCAGAGTGGGACCAGCGTTGAAAGGATGGCTAACATGGATAGCCTTTCTCATAAGTCACAAAGACTGGAACATATAGAATAGTTGAGACACAGTTCCATCTTTCCAGTTTTGTAATGAAGAGTTTGGGATTAAACCCATAAATTCAGGAAGCCACCATCTTGGTGCAGAATACTTCCAGTTACCTTTGGATGCAGGCAACAAATGAACCAAGTTCTATTTCTCATTTGACACAAATGCTGTCAGGATTCGGAGTGTGGTGTGAGTTTGTGTGTGTCTGTGTTTGCACACGTGTGCATGTACGTGTGGTATACCATCAATGTGGCTCTCATACACTAATGGTTACAATAATGCAATGATTTGATTTACCTGCTGCAACCTGAAATTCCTGTACTCATCAGGGCTACTGTCAGTAGATGCTACACACCACGGTACAGTTATTGCCAGGGATGATAAGCTGGTAGGTCCTTTGTACTCTTGGTCTTTTTCCCTCTTAAACCGTCAGGTATCTAACATCATGTCACTCATACATGTACTCGAATGGTTAGGAATTAAAAAAAAAGAAAGAAAGAAAAAAAGGAGTTGAGAAGTGTAAGGGAAGTAATGCTTGTTAAAATCCTAGTATATGTGATCTGACAATTAGTTAATGAACTTGTTGCAATAATGTTGCTAACATTTTTTGATACCAGAGGGATTATTCATTATGAATTTGTACCAATTGGACAAACAGTTAACCAAGTTTATTATTTGGAAGTGCTGAAAAGGATGCCTGAAAAAGTTAGATGAAAACGACCTGAACTTTTCGCCAACAACTCATGGCTCTTGCATTACAACAATGCACCAGCTCACACGGCACTGTCTGTGAGGGAGTTTTTAGCCAGTAAACAAATAACTGTATTGGAACACGCTCCCTA
Organism: Rhinolophus sinicus; assembly: GCF_036562045.2. NCBI lineage: Eukaryota > Metazoa > Chordata > Mammalia > Chiroptera > Rhinolophidae > Rhinolophus > Rhinolophus sinicus. The sequence continues at coordinate 114,128,356 of NC_133756.1, forward strand.
CTCACCTTATCTGGCCCCCAATGACTTCTTTCTTTGCCAAAAGATAAGGAAAATGCTGAAAGGAAGACATTTTGATGCCATTCAGGACATCAAGGGTAATACGAGGACAGTTCTGATGGCTATTCCAGAAAGAGTTCCAAAATTGCTTTGAAGTGTAGAGTAGGCGCTGATGTCATCAGTGCATAGCTTCCCAAGGGGAGTACTTCAAAGGTGACTGTAGTGATATTCAGCAATGAGGTATTTAGTAGCACTTTGTGCCTTACTCCTCCCAATAATGCTTTAGGTAGATATCATTCCAATTTTAGAGGTAGGAAACAAGCACCCTCAAAATTAAGCAGCATATATGGGGTCTTAAAGCCAGGAAAGCTTCCATTTCAATTCAGGATCCAGGTAAAGAAAACAAAATTCTGGAGATTTTTATAAAATAAAAACATAGTTAATGGACTATGTGATCTTACCACTCAGAAATGTATACAACTGTTACCTATTCTAATAGACATGCACCATCCAGATGACAAATCCTTATATATTATGATCTTACAGTGAACACACATTTGAAATATTGCGTTTAATTCAGGTAGCCATATTTATGAATCATTTATAGACTTCTGAGTGTACAGAAAAAGATGCTTAAGAAATAGAGTTCAGAAATTATATGACAAGAAAACATTTTTTATAAACTGTAATAAAGTACCTTAATCTGTCTTTCATCGGAGAATTGGATGCTAAAGGGCAGAAGAGTTAATTCCCTTGCCAAAGATCACTGACCTTTCCATTACATCAAACATTAATAATAAAACAATCCTAAGAATAGTTCTCTCAAAAGGAGTTGCAATTTCAGGCCAATTTTAAGCGAAAAAGCTTGCCTCCAGAGCTTACGTAATACTTACCCCTGCAGTAAAGAAAGTCTCCAGAGAAAACAACCATGTTCTATGAAGTCTCAGGAAAAGGTCATGAGAACCAGTGAGAAGGTATTGCAGGGAGGCCAGTTACAGGGTCCTGTCTGGTAGAATTTTACACAAACTAAATGCCTGACAACAAAAGTGAAAAGAAAGAAAATGTATATTATTTTTCCCAAAACAAAGTTTTCTCTCAAAATAGTGTTATGAGCTACATTCATGTCTTAACCATCTCAAAAGGGGAAATTAATGCTCAGCTAAATGACTTTTGTTTTAGGTTACAAATAATATGTCAGAGATGATTAACCCAAGTCTATTTTGCTACAAACTTGGGTTCTGGATTTCAACTGTATGCTCACAGAAGGGATTGATGTAGAAATTATTCAGTTTGATGTCAGGCAGGGTGTATTGAAAGGAACCTCACAAAGGGAAGTAGGCTAGTCTTTATGATCTCTTATCTCTTCAATTTCTCAGCTTCTTTGATTTTGTGATGCAGCTGGATGATATACTTATAATACTCAGGTAAGGCTAAACATGAAAATTAGTACTTAAAAATAGAGTTTTGGAGTCTTTCACTTACCTTGATCTTCTCTGTATGGCTCTGTGATGACTGGCATTTGGCTCCATTAAAGGTTTATACACCATAGGCAAAATGTTAGAAATCGTTCCCTCCAACCTTATTAGAACATGGTTCTTGGCAGGAAAGCTATGTGTCAACTCCAGAGTGGTTTTCTTGGTGTAAAGATTACTCTAGGGTTAATTACAGAATTTTTCCAGCTTTATTATATGGGTTCCTCAGAGACAGTCTTTTTTCTTTTTTCTTTTTTGGATGCAGTATACGAGACTGGCTACATATAAATATGCCGCATTGTTGGCAGGCATGAATCTGTTCAATTGAAAAACTTCCAAGGGGCTGAATAGAAAAGTTTGCATGATCCTTCCATTACTACCTCCTATCCCTTCTCTCATTACTGTGGATATACAATGATGTGCATTAGACATGTCATAGATTTACCAGGGGCTGGTCATTCAAAGGACTAGAGACCAGAAATTTATATCTGTATCATGCGATTTTTCAAAACTGTAAATTTCTCTCTCTGAAAAATCTTATACTGTTGAACATTCCTTTTTTAATTGCAAAGATATATCAATTGATTTTTTTTCTTTGTTTCAAGTAACAGAAAAATTAAAGTGACATAAATAATGAGGGCATTTTTTGGACATATAATTCTCAAATTATAAGAGGTACAGAGGTAGGAACACAACCAGTGGCAAGTATATTATGTATCGGGCTTTGCTTCCTGGATTCTCTTTGTTTCATCCTCCTCAGTGTCAACTTTGTCTTCAGAGTGGCTCATCATGGCCACAAGATATCACTGACCACAACTGACATGACATGTGTCCTGGTCCATATCCAGTGGGAGACAAAGAAGGACATTGCCAGTGCATGATATGAGTCCTTCTTTTAGGTTTTGTGGGGCCAACCTAGTTTGCGGGATCAAGAAGCATAGATAGAAAAGGGCCTCTGCCAATTTGGAATGCTTTGGAATGATTGGAATGTATTTCTGAAGCTGGAAATGCATTCAGTTTTCTCTACATCATGGAAGAAGAGCAGAATGGATACCTGAACATAATTGGTGTCCTGTTGAGAAGCAAGAAGATGCAGTAGGTGCTGCATAGTCAACCCACAATCTCCTCTCTGCAAGTTAACACAATCTTCTAATATCTATTTATTCTCCTCCAGGCTTACCTCCTTTCACAGACACTTCAGTGTTGGTGCTTCCCGGGTTCTGTCCTTGAACTTCTGTTTTCACTCTTGAGATCATGTGTGGGGTATTATAATATAGAGTAGACAAATCATATCATACCATAGATATCTACGGTGTGCAGTGATTAAGGAAATAGATCCTGGAGCCAGGCAACCAAAATTTGAATTCCAAATTAATCACTTGGTGACTGAATCATCTGAAGCAATTTCTTAAATTTTCTGTGTCTCATTTTCTTCGAATGGTAAACAGGGATAGCAATCGTAACTCTCATCAGACAAAAATTTGTGTAAGGATTAAATAACAAAATATGCCAAGTGCTTAGAACAGTGTCTGATCTTACTTTTAAAAGCCTTCTTACGGTGCTTCAACATCAAGAAAGGTTATGAGCAAAGGAAGAAGAAAGAAAATAAAAAGTCATCATGTCCTGTTTATCCATATTATCCTATTTCAGGTTCAAAAGGACAACAATGATGAATGTCTTAAGAAAGAACTTGTGTCCCTTTATGCTCACTCTCTTAAAGGAGAGAATCAGCATTTATTGTGCTTGTAGTATGTGCTAAGTACTGCTAAGGGTGCTTTAAATGCACCTTCTCCTGTAGTTTTCCCTAAACTATAGGAGTGGCCTTATTGTCATTCGTTTACAAAGGAAGATCCCAGGCTCAGAAGACCTGTTTCCTAAGGTCAGTAATGGTGAAATCAGGATTTGAGATCTGATTAGTCTAACTTTACTACTTTTATCCATTCCTTCAAGTTCTGTTTAATCACTGTTCCCTTATCATTGATCCCTCTTTAAAGCCTTTCCTACCATTCAGACTGGGTTCTACAATTTATTTCATTGTTTGCAGAAGACCCTATGCTTGGCTGCTATGGTGTTGTTAATCACATCATACCGCCATTATCTGACACTATCACATTGCTTGCCTGTGTCCCCCCCATAGACTTTGACCTCCTGTTACATTCTCAGCAGACAGAAGCCACCACACTAAGCATTTGTTGAATGAACAAATAGCTTAATGGGCAGATATGAGAGTCTTCAAACTCCATGGTGTTCTTTCTTCTGTAATACTAACGTCTTCTGGTTTTCCCTTTAGAGAATGTTGGGAGGGAGACAGATGATAGATAGATAGAAAGATAGATAAATAGACAGGCAGACAGATAGATAGATCAATCATCAAGTTTCCCTGATGAATCCCTGGAAGACATGAGCTATATGTGTGTGTGTTAAAACTGAATACAATCTTACTTGTAGCCCCTTCAGCTTTTTCCTTTTTGTTTTAGAATCGTGTTTCCTTTTGTTATAATGATTAAACATCTACTTTTGAGGGGCATACTTATTATATGCAGAGTTAGAGAAGATCAATTTAAAATAGGGCCAAAAGTTCAGGCATTTTATGGGACCAGGAAGATGGGCTTCAAGATAAGATTTTGTGGTTGTTTTTTAAATTAATGTCCAATATATAGAAAAATTGAAAGAGAGAAGCAATTTCAGTTTTCACAGTAAGAAAATAAATACTGAATTTCTCACTTTAAATAGCACTGCAGCTTTCTTTGTAAGGTGGGTAAGGAATACTCCCTAAAAATAAAAGTTTATGGATGTCATTTATTCCTTATATGCTTGGTTATCCATAGATCTATTAAACCAAAGCAACTCAGGTGATTAGTTAATTTTATTTGTATAGCAAATATTTGCTAAATGTCTTTTAAGCATTAAGCACTGTGCTGGGTAAAATGTTATATGAGTCTGAGTTCTTATTCTCAAGGAATTTGCCGTCTAGGAACACGATTCCTAGGGACTGGACAATACAGTTTATGCAGCTAATCATTATCGGTGCTTTTATTTGCATTAATACGAGCACTGATACTTATAACTTATGAGCTAGGCAAGTAGATATTATTTTCTTTTTATTTTATAAATGAGAAAATGGAATTCTACAGATGTTAAGTGTCTTGGCACAACTCACATTGGTTAAAGGACGCCAAGATTTGAACCCAATGTAGCTAAAACAAACAAACAACAACAAAAAAAAACACCCAGTCGATTTATCTCTCAGCACCACATGCCTCTGGTATTAGTAATGACAGAATGTGCATCACTTCTCTGTTTCTTATTTTATAAAACCGAAACCTCAGCCTGTCTGTTAATGGTCTACAACTAAAAAGCAAATTGAAATTCTGTCACTGGGTAGTTAATTTTGATTATAAAGTACAGTATCATATAGTATTGAAATCCTTTTGTACGTATCAGTTACTACATTGGATTTTATGCCTAGGTTTTGCTTTATTGGTATTTTTTAACCTCCCTCCCCTCCAAACAAAACAAAACAATCAAAACAAAAAACTCCTGGTGTTTTTACATATGATGCTTGCTCAATAACAATGTTTTAAGTTGAGTTATATGTATTTACCTGTAAGAGAGGGTCTATTATACTGGTTAGAAAAACAAGCTCCAGTGTCAGACTGCTTGAGTTTAAGTCGTACTTCTATCACTGGTAAACTTTGTAACCTTTGGCAAGTTTTTCAGTCTCCCTGTGACACAGTTTCCTCATCAAAAGTGGGGGTGCATGTAATTATATCACAGTGATAAGGTGCTGATTAAATAAGACATCCTTAGCACAGTGACACCCTAGCTTCAATTGGAGCTAAATTTATTTTACTTCTTCCTGTTTCTTTCTCATCTTACTGGTGATTCTTAACTTTGTAATACAGTCCTGGGAAACTGGGTAAAATGCAGATTCCTAGGCCCCACCTCCCAGGCACTTGTACCCTCTAGGTTTGGTGTGTGCCAAGCAATTTGCATTTTTACACAAGCATTACTGGGTAACTTTGCTGGAGGTGGCCCGCCAGCCACATTTTGAGAAACTCAGCCCTAGGACATTTGCATACACATTTTCCTTTTGCCATCTGCACACCATTCCCACTTTCTGTCCCCATGTTCTGGTCAGGAGCCAACACTGTGTGTCTGTTTCCATAAAACACTGAACTGCTACTCACAGGATGACAAGGAATTTTCCGATCATTTAGTCATACTCACGTTTTAACCCTGCCCTGCACCCTCACTAAATCATTCAGTCCCGAAAAGCTGGAGGCAATCAAGCTTTTCCCACTAAACCACAAATCTCTCTAACTTCTTGGAAGGTGCCTTGAAATGTCAAAGGGAACCTCAATGGCAACATTCTCAGCACTATTAGGAAGACCTCTGTGCCATTTCCTGGGAGCTAACTGCTCATGACGGTTCTTTCTTTAGAAGAGAAAAAGGCATGTAGCAAAGGGACAATAAAAGTTATGAAGCTCATAGTAAAATTATTCAGATGGGAAGTTAGAACACGGGACTCGTATGCCAGAAATACTTCCTGGAAAGCCTAAGTCTATATGGCAGTTTGGGCTTAAGGTAAGAAAGTAAAAATAAATGATAAACAAATGAATGAGCAGCTACGGCACATCAGCTACTTCACTGAAAGGATATAAATAATGAAAACAGCCACTGCTTATCCAGTGCTAAGTGCCAAGCATTATATAGCAAGTGTCTTCTGCCCATTTCACATTGTGAAATATTTTCTATATAGATACAGTTAGGTAGACATAGAGATAGAGATATCTCAGCCTCTCTTCCTCCCCAGCTCTATAAAAATAACACACTCCTTGTTACCTCAGCTGCTTTTTTCACACTCAGCCCCCTTTCTGGGCAGAAATGGCCCCAGGGTGTCAACTTTAGTGGTGCCAACTCAAAGTATAAGTCACCCTGACTGAAGGAGAAAAGGGGAATTATGTACTTAAAAGGACAAATTGACCTACATAATAAAACCCCCTCACCAAAGTGGAGGAAAGGGGTATAAAGAGTGATACGGGGAGTAGATGGAAAGAGGTAAGTCAGGGAGAGATGTCAAGATAGAAAATATCTGTTAAAAGTCACGACTGTCTGTCCTGCTTCCAACATTATCTCTAATATAGAGATTTTATTTTTTGGCTTCCTCTTCAAATTTTACTTCATTTGAAGTACTTTGCTTTACTTTGTTTTAACTAATGAATGCATTATGTGCAGGTGAGTGCAAGGAAACCCATGTGCACGCGCGCGCACACACACACACACACACACACACCTTGAGAGGAAAGAAGCAACCTACATTATAACATTTTTACTCGTAGATATCAGTAGAGCTGTCCCGTAATAGTAGCTACCTTAATGGCTACCTGCTGAGGATTTCTATTTCTGCAAAGAACAGAGTGGATGTGCTTAATAGGAAGGTATTGCACCTTACATTCTGTCACTGATCCAGAAGCAAGCCCCTTTTCAATTCTTTAAAAGTCTCTTTCTTTTTCTATTTACAGCAAGTGTACTAAACAACTGTGTACCTGATCCCTAACTGGTACTTATGAATGAATGGATGAATGAATGAGTGAATGAAGGAACGCATGCATTTTTCCAGTCCAAGAAATTCACTCAACTCAGCTTTCTGGAACATACTAGGCCAGGGAACTAACAGACTGCTTTTTGACGTCAGAGAAGGAGGAGGTTTATTTTAATTGTGTGACAACCAGGAGTTAAAGCTAGGTGATGTATTTAAGAAAGCAGTTAAATCCCACCAGCTAATCCTGTGTCATGATCTTCAATTGGACATTTTACAAAGAAAACTCTCTGACCATCCTTTCCTGGTGAAAATTTGCTAGGGAAAATCTATAACGAGGTCTGATTATCGGAAGCTTAATGTTTCTTCTCTGGCATACATTTTAAAAATAATGAAGGCTTGGAGCCACTTTGACAATAGGTCTGATTTGACCCAACTGATTAAAAGGGTCAATGGGAGTTCATCTTTTTTTTTTTTCTATCTCTCTCTGAGGAAATTTTTAAGAAAAATAAGCCCTCTGTGCTTATATTAGGCTATCCTTGTGATTAGGAGACTCTCAACTCACCAACAGCTGAGCAAAAGAATTCTGTAGTGAAAGAACCTGCACTGCCAAACTCTAGAGCTTAATTACAATTCCTCCTTGACACTAAAATGCACCTCTCCAGTGTACATTGTGATTGAAGATCTTCCTGCTACTCTTTAACTGATATATACTCATTAAATGTAATCATAGGATGGGCTGCACTTTTTTATGGAAATAAAAATGGGACCAATAAACTCCACATAGGATCTGAAAAGAAAGTGGTCTTGCAATTTTGTTTTGTGTTATGAATGAATCCTTGCATGTGTGAGTGCAAAGAAACCCATGTGCACTCACACAGTTTGAGAGAAAAGGAGTAACCTTTAGGTATCAGTAGAGGTTGTATCTTTAGGTATCAGTAGAGGTTGTTCTGGAATAGTATAACCTTAATGGCTGCCTGCTGAATATCTTTAGTTATCTGAGATCCGTTGGAAAGCCTTTTCTGCTGTGTTTATTTTATTTACTTAAGTTATCTTTACAGAAGAAGGATTTGAATAATTATATTGAGTAGTTGAGAAAGTTTTCCATTACCAAGCATTTTTACGATGGTTAGCTTCAGATCCACGCTCACACACACACACACACACACACACACACACACACAGCAACCTAGATTCGGTTTTGAACAAGGAGTCTGAAACCAGGAAGCCTTGGAATGAACAATCATTCTACCACTTACTTCTGTGTGATCTCGTCTAAACTCTAAAAGGTTAATGCTGAAACATATAGCTCAGATACTCAGTATATAAAAGGTGGTAGTGGTTGTTATTACTTTTGCTTCTACTTCTACTTGCTTGGCCTCATATCTGTTTCAAACCCCATCTACTCTGTCACGTATTCTATGCCTACCCACAAAAATGAGCAGATATACCTCAGTTTATAAATATGCTTTTTATTTGATGCCCATTCTGAATCAGCTGACTGAAGATTGATTTTTCCTCCCTGTTGATAACAGTCAACTCATTTCAAACATGTATTCTTTGTTAGGCCTATGTATTATGCCATGCTCTCTATAGAAGTTCCATAAAAGTTTCCAAAAGGAACAGCCAAGACCCAGAAAGCTTATTTTCCAAGGACATACAAGGTACAGGCATATCTTGTTTTATTGCACTTCACTCTATTGCACTCCACAGGTTTTTTTGTTTGTTTGTTTTTGTTTTTTAACCAATTGAAGGCAAAACCCTCCATCAGCAAAAAGATTACAACTTATTTTACTGGTGATTGTGGGGACAGAGCCCCAGAAAGCAGTGTCCAGGCTCTTGGCCTCACATAGATAGGTGCTGGCTCAGGTAGCAAATGGCCATCAACTGTGATTGGATGGCCATCAGCTGTGGCTAGTTGGCCGTCAGCTGTAACCAGTGAGCCATTGGCCACTAATGTAACTGCTGTAGCTACGCGAGGAGAAAATCGGGGCTAGCAAGAAGATGGTGGCTGAGCCTGCTAGTGGTGCAGTGAGGGTTGCGAATGGTGTGGCTCCTGTTTCCTGTTTCTCCAACCCAGCCGCCAGCGAGAATATACTGGTATGACTCCCCTACCTATGGCTCCATGGGTGTTCCTGTTTGGCCTCAGCATAGCCTGCATTCTTATGTGGGGAGCGGGAGCAGAGACCCTGCAGGCCGCCCTGCACGACAAATGGCGCAGCGAGCAGGGTCTCCCGCAGGCCGCTGGACACCCCGCAGGACAGTGGTCTGGAACCGAACCCAAGAATTCTCTGAGGTATGCCTGTAGTTTATAGCAGCACCAAGTCCAACCGAGATTTTTGTAACTCAAAAGCCTTCTCCTTTTCTACTACACCTTGCTTTTTTCTATTACACTTTGCCTTTCAAAAGCATAAAAAGTAAGGTTCAGGGAAAGAATGGCTCAGGCACCAGGCTAGCTTACAAAAGTCCACCAAATTCAGATTGTAGCTAACTTTTTTTAGTTGCTTTCTTTGTGAGTGTGTATCTCTTAGGATGCTTCAGTTATAAGTAAGAGAAAAACCTAACTCAAACAAGTTTACAAGATAAGAAAATTAATCCCCTCACCTACTGCAAGGCCAAACAGTAGGAGGAATGATAATCTTAATATAATTCACACTGCGACAATATTTTCAGGGCCCAAGGATTTTTCCACCTCTTATTTTTGCTTCTTTAGTGTGAATTTCATGTTTGCTATACTAAGATGATTCCCATATATCCAGATGTCACATATGGATGCCTCTTCCTGTATCTCATTCTTAGGAGGGACAACTCCTTTTTCAGAAGCCCTACTATACTTTCTTTAAATCTCTCATGCTAGGGTTGCGATATATGTGCATTTCTAAACAGTCACTGGCAAGGAGATTGAGATTACTATGGCAGGCTTAGTCAAAATGCTTGGAGTGGAATGGATGCTGAGAGGACAACCAATAAGCCTCTTGTATGTGTGTGGGGGTCAGGGGATAGAGCAAAAGGGAGGGATTTTATAATATTTCTATACACAGTGGAGAATATCCCCATTTTTCTGTAGATAGAGCAGCTTTCTATTCCTCGTTGTGGTGTCCACTCCTACTTGGAAATAATGGATAAGTGACTACCTCTTAGGGATTGGAGAATGTTTCTTCCAGTCATTTATGTGTATTATAGAGTCCATTAGATATTAGAAGTCAGGTATCTATACAGGCAGAAGTGACTTCAATATAATCCAATTTCTTAGCAGTTGGCTAACTTCTAATTAAACAGGGGTGATGAATGGACAATTAAATAAACCTATTCAGGGAAATCACTTAAATACCGTAGGATGAATCTACAGCCATAATGCCAGTCTTATTCATAAGAGTCATTAAACAGTGCATTTAAGATCTGTAATGGAGCTGATTTGTTTTGTATAGAAGTTTCAGTTATCTCATACTTGCCTTAGTAAATGTTTTCATTTATTTTGGAAAAATTCTTAAGATTGGCATGGCCAGGGCACAGGGCTAGGTATATTTTCCAAAAAGGTGTTACTTTTACACTATTACTAGCAAACTAGAGAAATGTTTCATGAATATTTGGTGTTGCTGTACTTCAAAAAGTTTTACCATTCTAAGAGGTGCTTAGTGGTATCTCCTTTTAGTTTTAATTTGTATTTGTCTAAGGATTAATGATGTTTCGTGCTTTTGCATGTGTTTATTGGCCATTTCTTTGTCTTAATGATCTGTACAAATGTTTTGCTCGTTTTTAATTGGGTTGTTTGTCTTTACTTGTAACTATGTTAGTTCTTTATATATTGTGGATACAAGTCCTTAGTAAAATATATTATGTGAATATTTTCCCAGTTTATGACTTACCTGTTGGTTTCCTTTAGAGTGCCTTGTGACAAGCAAAAGTTTAATTTTGATAAGGTCTAAAATATAAATTTATCTTTATAATGGTTAGTGCTTTTTCTATTTTAATCTTAAAATTTTGCATATTCTGTGGTCATAAATACATTTTCCTATATATTTTCTAGAATTTTAGCTTTTATGTTTAAGTATATAATTAATCTCAAAATATGTTTTGCATATAATGTGAAGTAAATGCCAAGGTTATCCTTCTCCATCCTCTATGGATGCCCAGTTGTCCTCTATGGAGTACCAGCATCATTTGTTGAACAGATTTTTCTTACTTTACTGATTTGCTTTGGAGACAGTGTAAGGAATTAATCACCTGTTTAAGTGTTGATCTGCTTATGGTGTCTTTATTTAGTTCTGTTGATGGATTTCTATCTCTTTTGGTCAAGACCTACTTTCAGCCTTGACTGCTATGAGTGTTTGGAAGTTAGTGTTATTAGTCTTCCAACTTTTTTTTCCAACATTTTAAAAAGATTTTCTTTGTTATTTTAGATTCTTTGAATATACATTTTAGAATCCATGGTGGATTTCTACACGAGTACATCCTGGTATTTTGATTGATATTACATAAATAGAGAAAAGGAGACACAGATATAGGTATACACCAAGTTAGAAATTATTGACATAATAATAATATAATATTAATCATATAATCAATAAACATGAAATATTTTTTTGATATATATGGGTGTTTTAAAATTTTGCTGATTGGAACTTTGTAGTTTCCTATGAAGCATTTACTTTACACATTAATTGATTTCTAAGAATTTTTGTTTGATAATACTATTATAAATGATAATTATTTCCAATTTTGCTCTCCATTTGCTTGTAGGTACACAATAGATTTTTGTAAATTAACTTGGTATCCTATGACATTGCTAAATTTACATATTATTTCTAGTAGGGGCATTTTTGGTAGATTTCTTAATTAATTTCTATTTGCATTGTTACATCTATGTATATTTAAATTTTTATCATGCCTTTATTTTTCTTACCTTTTTGTGCTGTCTGAAACATCAGTATGATTTTAAATAGAAACGGTGATGCACTACTATGGGAAAGCATTCATACTGTCACCATTGCATATAATATTATTTATAGGATTATTATATATGCACATTATCAGGTAAAGGAATTTTCTTTCTAATTTTAGTTTACCAAGAATTTTTATAATGTCTTTCTAATTCTAGTTTACCAAGAATTTTTATGCGTAGATGTTGAATTTTGTCAATTATTTTTCTGTCTACTACATCTCTTTCCTTTCCTTCTGGGACTACATTCATATGTAAGTTTAGTCCCTTAATATTGTTAGATAAATAGCTCACTGATCTTCTATTAACTTTATTTCAGTTATTTTTTTTATTTTTTTGCTTCAATGTAGAAAATTTCCATTGCTATGTCATTATTTACTTTCTTTATTATTAAATTAGTAGTTAATTCCATCCAATAAAAATTTTATTTGAGATATTAGAGTTTTTATTTCTAGAAATTTTATTTGAATCTTTTTTAATATCTTCCTCTTCTCTTCTCATCATACTCTAGCTTTCCTCTACCTTTTTGAAAATATGTATTGAAATACCTGTTTTAACATCCTTGCCTACCAACTCTAAAATCTGGATTTGATATATTAATATTATTAATATTTTTCACAGACTTTTCTCACCTATATTCATGATGGATATATATATATATATATATATATATATATATATATATATATATATATCCACACACACATATAGTATTCCATATATATAATGTATTCCATATATATGAATTTGAACATCAGGGTAATACTAGCTTTATATATTGATTTGGCAAGTTGTTCCTCTGATTTCCAGAATAGTTTAATAAGTTTGGTTTTATATATATACATATAATTTTTATTTTTATTTCTTAAATGTGTGATAAATTCGCCATTGAAGCTACTGGACTTGTTTTCTTTCTGGAAAATAGTTTACTTATAAATTCATCAAAAAATTTCATATGCTACTTTTGTATTTCTTCTTGTGATAGTTTTGGCAAGTTGTTTCTTTGAAGATATTTGTTCATTTCTTCTAAGATTTTTTTTTTAATTATTGGCATAAATTTTACAATAATACTTTAATATCTCATTAACATCCATGTAAATTTTGTGATGGTGTCTCTCTCTCATACCTGATATTGGTAATTTTTGTGTTCTGTATTTTTGTTGACTGACTACTTTATTTTATTTAATTTATAAATATTTTCCAAAAATAGCCTTTGATTTGGTTGTTTTTCTATTGTGTTTCCATTTTCCATTTATTGACTTCTGGATTTTTTTTTAACTTCCTTCTACTTATTTTGGGTTTAATTTGCTAGATTCTTTCTATACTTTTCAATAGAAGCTTATTTCTTTGATTTGAGAACTTTCTCCTGTTTTAGTAAAATCAAGTTTTCAATAAACCATTTTTTGTAGTTGGATCCTACACATTTTGATACATTGTGTTTTCATTTTCATTCTATTCTAATTTACTTGTGATTTCTTCTTTGTTCAATTGGATATCTAACTGTGTCACATCATTTCAAATTGTTGTGGATTTTTATAATATCTTTTGGTCTTGATTTTTAATTTAATTTTGTTGTGATCAGAGAACATACTATACATCATTTCAGTCCTTTAAAACTAATTTGGAACTTACATGATTTCTCTTAGTTAATGAGCCATGTGCTCTTGGAAAAAAGCATGTATTTGCTGCTACTGGACAAAATGTTCTATAAATGTAAGTTAGGACAAGTTTGGTGATAATGTTATTCAAGTCTTCTCTGTTCGTACTGGATTTGAGAGGCCACTAGCTATAGCAATTACTAAATGAAGAATTTTTAAAGTGTTCAAGTATAATTATGTCTATTTGTGTATTCTTTTTCTTTCAGATTTGTTTATTGCTCCTTTATGAATTTTGAAGTTCCATTTTTAGGTTTATACAAATTTTTGCATGTACCTTGATGAATTAACCTCTTTTTCATTATAGTGTGTTTTTCTTTATTGATAACAGTTCTTATTCAGAAGACTACTATGCTTGATTTTAAAGCAGTTACTCCAGCTGTGTTTTGATTAATATTAGTATAGTATATCTTCATTCTTTTACTTTTAATCTATTTGTCCCATGTGTTCTTTATTTCTTCCTGTCTTTTTAAAAGTTATTTCAGTAAGTTATATTCCACTTTATTTATCATACTGGCTTTTAAGTATACTTCTACATTTTTATGTTGTTAATTGTTATTCTAAATTTTACAATATGAATCTTTAACTTATTATAATTGACCAAATGTTAATATTATATGATTTCAGATACATCATATGAAGCTTATAACAGTATACTTCATTTACTCCTTTCCTGTCCTTTGATATTGTCCTTTCTTGTCTATCGATACTAAGCTGTACATGTCTTTTAAAACCCACAATGAATTATTATGTCTGCCCTTAGTCAATTATCATTTTAAAGAAATTTAAAAATATACGGTTAGTATCCCATTTTGGGTGATGTTTATTTCTTACTATAGAGCTGAGCTTCCACCTGAGATTTATGTATGTATGTATGTATGTATGTATGTATGTATATATGTATGTATGTAGTATGTCTTTCTTTCTCCTTCCCTCCCTCCCTTCTCTCTCTTTCTCACTTCCTTTAATATTTCTTGTAAGGCAGGTCTGTGAATTCTTCAGCTTTTGTCTGAGAAAAAAAATGCAATGTCTTATCTATTTTTTAAGGATTTTTTTTGTTTTGTTTTGTTTTGTTTTGTTTTGTTGTTGGTTATACAATTCTAGATTGATTTTTTTCTCTCTCGGTACAAGAATATTATTCCAGAATTTTTTGGCTTGCATTGTTTCTAGTGAGAAGTCAGTATAATGTCTTATCATTGTTCATGTATATGTAATGTTTCTCTCTCTCTCAATGTGTTTCTTCTTCTTACTACTGATCTTTATTGTTGATTTTCAGCAATGTGGCTCTGCTATACCTAGATGTGGTTATCTTTGTATTTTTACTGTATAGAGATTTGTTGGGCTTCTTGGCTCTGTTAATATTTTTCATCAAATGAGGTAAAAATATGTTTTTGTTATTTCCTTAACCTTTTCCTTCCTCTCATTCTCTTCTGGTACTTCTATTACAAATTTCGACCTTTAGGTATTTTCAAACTGATAATCTATTTTTTTCTTCCTAGCCTTTTTAGTCTCTATGCTTCAGTCTGTAGAATTTCTATTGCCATGTCTTCAAGTTTATTTATATTTTCTTTTGAAGTATGCAATCTAATGTTAAGCCTATCCTGTGGGGTTTTCATTTTGGATAGTGTATGTTTCAGTTTCATAATGTAATTTGGTTCTTTTTTAATAGTTTCCACTTCTCTACTGATGTTTTCCCATTTACTGTTTTAAGGTCATTACCTGATAATTTAAAAATATCTGAATCTGTTTATAATTACTCTTTTCTTAAAGTACATATTGATCAATTTTTTTTTTTTTTATTTTTTTTTTGCTTTTTCATCTATCTACTAATTTGTTCTTTTATTTGGCCATTGTGGACATTATATTGATGAGATTCTAAATCTCGTTGTCTTCCTTTAGTAACTGTTGAATTTTGTTCTGACAGGTCATTTATTGGAAAATCATCTGATTCATTTAAAAACTGTTTTTAAACTTTATGAAGATGGTTTGAATGTAGCCCTTATTATAAAACAAGAGTGGCTCTTGTTTTCTAAAGTGTGGCTTTTTTGGGGAGTCCTCAATTCCATACTCAGGTTATTCAGCAAGGTCACTCCAACTGGCTGATCGGAACACCTTCTCTCAGTATTGCATGATCTGGGGGATTTCCTCTTAGCCTACAGCTTCCCAGTAGCTGTTCTCTCCTGGCCTTGAAGAATCTTGCTATACACATATATTCAGCCAAAGATGTAAATGTACCCTTATCCTTATTTTCAGTGTTGCTTCTCTGTGTGTCCATTTACTCCAGTAGTCTGTTTTGCAAAATCCAGCTGCTTCAGCAGCCCCAAACTTCATCCGTTGCTTCCTAATTCAGGAAACCACCATTCTCTGCTTTGGCCTCACCAACATGCATTATGCACATGAATGTGTTTACAGACAAAATACGGGGGAGACTGAGTGTCTTGTCTCAGTTATTTCCCTTTTCTCAGTGCACACAATCCTAAGTGGCCTATAGTCCAATGGCTGAAAGGAGGTTTCGTGATATAGTATGTCCAGTTTTACAGTTATGTATAATGAAAGGACTAGTCCAGTATCAATTGCTTTGTCGTAACTAGAAACAGAAATTACTCAAGGAGCTTTTGAGAAATATTGATGCAGAATCCCAGCTCATTTCTACAAGATTATAATTTCTTAGATTTTTGAAAGTCCATAGTTCTTATCTCTTTAGATTTGTTGAAACAGATTTGAACAGAGTTGCTACATAATTTCATTTCTAACTTTACAAAGATGGCAGGAAAGTTTGTGAATAAAGGTAGAAAGACCAGTTCGTATTCAGATGCAATAGTGCATATGATAAATGATGAGAACTTGAACTAGGGCAGTAGAAATGAGATTGAAACACATGAACAGATATTAAGGCTATTTAGGAGGTTACCATATTTGTTTATAGATTAGACATGAAGGATACTATACTAGCATTGCTCCTGAAGGAGATGGAGAGTATGCAAATGAGGTAATAACTTCACTTAAATGTGTATTTTATAATGTAATGTCTTGATACAATATGATGAGGACCCGAATTAAGACAATAAAAATGGAAACTAGAAAAAATAATAAACATAAGATAGATTTATCAGATACCATTAACAACATTTGGTGTCCTGATAGGTGTAGATAGGAAAGAGAATGATGATTCCAATATTACTCAGAATTTTCTAGTTTGGACAGTTATGCATTAATTGAGATCAAGAACACTGGTGAATGTGCAGGTTTGAGGAAGAAGGAGTAGAGAGATCAGGGGCACTGATGAATTCTGAATCACACATAGTACTTTGGAGCACATACAGGTGGAAAAGCCTATTCAGTGCCCAAATATGTAGGAATCGTGGTGAGAAAAGGGGTCCAGTTTAGAAATAGAGATTAGAAATTAAAGCTACAGTAAATGAGATATGCCCCCAAGAGACAGTAAAGTTTAAAGAAAGAAAGAAAGACTTAGGAAAGCCAAGTGGAGAAAACACAAGCACCAATTGTATACAGACTGTTTTAAATATGATTTGCCACATTCTTTTATTGACACACAAAAAATTTTTATATCCCAAACCATTTATTAAAGTATCCAGGGTAGAGTTACTAAAACTGCATGAAGAATATCTTTGAAAACATATATTTTTTCATCTTTGCAGTAGGATTTTCCTCTCTGTGATCATCACAAAATCAAAATCTACAAGCATTCTGATATTGCTGGTGAAAATGACAAGGTTATTATCTCTCTTAAATATTATCTAAATTTGAGAAATATGGAGTATGCATGAATGTTCCTTTTATTGACTTCTTTTTTTTTGGTACTTGTCTAACTCAGCTGATACTTTGCACACTACAAAAAAAACCCCCAAAAAACAAAACAAAACAAAACAAAAACCGTTAATGATTAGTCCAAATGGTGAACAGATTGCGATACAAAAAAAAAAAAAAAAAAGATGTGTTTAGGAAAAATCTAAACAGTATGTGTATTGTGTGTGATTAGCTTTTTCCCGGTGTTGTTATTCTGTGTCATTGCAGTAGATGTAATTGCATCTTCTGAATATGTTACAAACATGTGTTTTGCCCAGATGAAGAGTAATCACAACAAGTAATTTGAACTTGTCATTTGGTAGCATTACTATAAATGGCAGGAGGATATTTTGTTTAATCTTTATGACTTGGATATGCATTTTTGTAACCATTCCAAAAAGTTGCTTAAGGTGGAAGATGCCTAACGGAAATCTTTCTTTAAACTGTTTTTTTTGTGGTTCCAAGAAAAATCCACAATGAACTTTTTGTCCTACCACTTTCCTGTGAACTTTTACTTTAAATGCAGAATCATAGGGAAGCGTGTCACGCACTTTCCTGCACGCACACAGAGACATACATGCCCCTTATATGTAGATGAGAATCAGAGTATGTAATTATTTCTGTACTTCTTTTGTATTTGAAAGTAATAAGAATAAGAATAAGTCATCCCCAGGTCTCTTCTACAATGTGCTTGCAGTTTCTCAAATACTGTAATCAATCTTCCTCTCTCTGTCTTTGGTTCACTCTACTTCCTAGGCTTGGAATGCCCTTTGCCCACTTTCCCTTCCTTGTCCCAGGCCCACTGTCTCAGCTATTCAAGATTCTCTTGCAGTGTGCTGGCCCCGGGCTGATGACATAGCTGTCCCTCCTGTGTGCTTCTCATCTGATTACTGTAGCTCTTATTAGAGTCTGTTGTAAGTACCAGTTCCCTTGGCAGTCTCACACATGACTGTAGCCTACCAGAGATCAGGGACATTCTCCTGTGCATCTCTGTAAAGCCCAAGTATCTTGCACTGTGCCCAAAACATGATAGGCATTCATCCCCACCATCCCTAACCATGGCCCACATTGTCTTTTTACTCACTGACAATATCAGAACTCTCTCTTGGGTGGGAATGGGGAAAAAAATAAGTATGTGCAAAGCTCCGTCCTAAGCACTATAGACATTTACAAATCCTATATTGAGTCCTTTATCACTAAGGCAGAATAAAAATAAAAACCATTCAATACTTGTATAAATAGAATCATCTAAGTAAGAGAAAAAAACTGAGAGGCAAATGCTCATGAAAGTCTTCATGGGAGAAGTATTACTTTGTGCTCATTTTTGGTAGGCAGAGGAGGGGGTATGGTAAAGATTGAGTAAAGGCAGGAAGGCAGAAAAACACAGGTGAAGCTATAGGGGTGAGGATTGTGGGATCTCAGGGCAACTGCAGTGATGGAGAGGGAAACAAGCCCGAGATGCTGATGTGAAATATGTGAAATTAGGTGGTCAGTGCAGTCCACCACCTGTGTTAAACATCTGTATCAGAAAGAATTATTGAACTTGCTGCTAAGTATGTGTGTGACACCATGAAAACATGAACTTAAGTACATGTGTTTATAAATTTTTGTTCATCATGGATACTCTAAACCCACATTATCAGATAAAAGGTAAAAATACTGGGCAAACCACTGTGTGATAATTTGAAACCTCAACCATAACAAATGTGAGGGGAAATGAAAATATAAGAAAACTTAAAGAAAACATACATGTATCATGGGTATACTATATAAATAACAAATATATTAAAATTAAATTTCTAACATGTTGGCCTTGATAATTTGAATATTGACCTACCATCCTTTTTCTTTGTGTGCACCTTCCCTAACTTTTTATCATTATAATCTCTGGCCACATGTCTATTATGAATAGTGTCAAGTTTAGTCAGTGAACGTGTATAAAAAATTAGAAAAAAACAAAAAAAGTCTATTGTTAATGCCTATAAATTGACCACAATAATAACATACTAGTATTTGTTCTATTATATAGTAGAAGTGTTATAGGGATATACCCATTGCCTGGAAGTTTAATCTTGCCAAATGCATCAATAACAATGGAAACATCAATTTATTAATATATGTCAGCACCTTTAACCAGTGCCTATCATAACAGCAAAGGTGGATTGAAGTCCAAATCATCAGTACCTGTGAATTTGGTCCTATCTGAAAATAAGTCTTTGAAGATATATCAAGTTAAGATGAGGTCATACTGGATTAGGGGGTCCAAAGTCCATAACTGGTGTTCTTATGAGAAAATCGTGTAAAGGCATAGAGACGTATGGGGAAGAGGGTCCTGTGACAACAGGCAGCGATTGGAAGAACAAGACAAGGAATGCCAAGGGTCTCTAGTAACCATTGGAAGCTAAGAAGAGGCAAAGAAAGATACTTCCCTAGAGACTTCAGAGGAAGTATGGCCTTGCCCAAATCTTCATTTTGGACTATGAAAGAATATATTTCTGTTGTTTTAAGCCACATAGTTTGTGATAATTTTTATGGCAGCCCTAGGAAACCAAAACAGAGTGTTAACACAGCGGTCTTCATGCTCACTGGTTGGGGTGTATAATAAGAAGTGATATCCAGGGGCAGATCTGGATAATGCATCTACACCAGTTTTGTTTTTTTGTTTTTGTTTTGTTTGTTTGTTTGTTTGTTTAAATAGAGAAAAAAACTAAAGAATTGACATAACATGCCAGCAAGGAGTATAGACTTTTACATCACACAGGTAATGTGCCAATTCCAACTGCATAGGGATGCCAGTGGGCCCATTTCTATTGCTTAGAGAGATTAAGTACTTTAAGACAACACAACTAGTAGGATACAGACTCAAAAGTGGAACTGTGGTCTTTATGTCTGTAAGGCGTCTGCTTTATTCTACAAGGAAATACATACATAATACATGCCTGATCAAAAGATCTATAAAACCTCTCAAGGAAGGTATATCATTATGATAGGGGAAATCAGTGGAGCTTTTTCAAATGAGGTAGACTTGCAGTGGCTACTTAGAGCCACTTAGTAAAATTTTGATAGGTCAAAATGTCCGGGCCAGACAGACAGGCTGGGGACTCTGAAAGCCTGTCAGAAAGGAGGTTAAAACTATTATAGATGCCGAGGCCCCAAACTGGGTAGCTTGTTTTAGGTGAACAGCAAATAGAGCTATTGAGTTTAAATAAATGTAATAGAAAATGAGGCCAGAGAAGTAAGCCAAGTCAATTCTGCAGACCTTAATTTCTTGCTGAGTTTTTTAAATGTATTCTTGTTGCTAGGACATCATTGAAGGTTTTTAAGCAAAAGAGTGGCAAAAGATATGAATTATGGAAAAATCACTCAATCCCTCAAATTTAGTCAATGCAAAGTATAAACAGTTTATAATAGTCCCAATAATATATAATGCAACAGCATATATTATATAATGCTTATATATCGTGGTGTTTCCTACATAACTATATTCACACTTATATTTCTCTTTATCTGCAAGGATGTGTACCAAAAGTACAACAGTGATTATCTCTGCTAATAAATATATGGGTAATGTTTACTTTTGCCTTTCTATTTTTTCCTTTGTATGTTTCCCATCCTTTCAGTAATAAACTACCCCTTATGCCTGTAATATGGTGAAAGTCAGTCTAGGGACAAAGAGACCAGGAAGGAGAACCTAATAATAATCTAGGACAGAAAATATAGTAATTAAGGCCCTGTGCTTTGGCTGAGCAGGAGATACATTCCAGGTAGAATTGACAGAATTTGGCAATGATTCATTCAGGGAAGATGTTAGAGAGATACAGCCAGAGTGACACAAAGATAGAAGTTTGAGCAGAGGGTCAAGAGGGATGTGCTCATATATAATGAGCTCAGTTCTAGACATGCAGAATTTGAGGTGACAGCTAGAGCATCATGAATTTCAGAAATCTCAGGGTTGTCTCAGTGGGCCAAAGCGTTAGGATAGAAGGGTAAAACATATGGTAAGATATTTCCAGAGGAGCTGAGAAAAGCCAAATGATAATGACTATAATTGTCTGCCTAGTAATAAAATCTCAGAAGCATTTGATGTAGGTACATTCACATGAGTCAATTTACTAAGAGATATAAATTGATACACTCTTAGAAGATGGATATAATTCACAAATTATAGTTAATGTGCTGTGAGATTATTAGAAGTTCAAATATAACTACAAATGCAGTAAACTCAACCACCTAATAATAAGGAGCTGACAAGCAACACAGAAAGTCTGCTTGAAAAAAATACATCTCTGCTGCTTGTCACCGTGGAGTCCCAGATGAGGTACATAAATAAACATGTCACTCACATTGTTTTCACTTCCTCCCACAAGACTGTCAGCAAAGTGGGATAAGAGA
The DNA here is from genome assembly GCF_036562045.2 of Rhinolophus sinicus. NCBI lineage: Eukaryota > Metazoa > Chordata > Mammalia > Chiroptera > Rhinolophidae > Rhinolophus > Rhinolophus sinicus. The sequence goes on from NC_133756.1 coordinate 114,150,160, forward strand.
ACAAAATCACAGGCCTAGATAATGGAATCAAACAAATAATAGTAACAAAAATCAAAGAGCCCTCTTGGTTTCAATGTGATGCTGCCTGTAGTTTATGCAGGAGTGGCCCAAGCAAGAGCTCAAGGGCATGTATGGAGTGTGCAATTAGGGCTGCCCATCCTGTGGAATCCCCTGCAGAGTCTAGTAACTGCATTGCTAATTTTGGCACATCTTAAACACAGTATATATATATATATATATATATATATATATATATATATATATATATATATATATATATTTTAATACATATTGTCAGTTTGACATGTTAACAACAGACTAACAGACTATCTGGAATTGTTACTCTCTTGCATGACCTTCTCTGCCCAATGAGTAGGCAGAAACCATGATGCAGATGAATGCGAGATCTATGTGGTTTTAGTCAAATTGCTCTTGTTTTTGAATCTCAGCTTCATCAGCTTAATTGGGATTATAATAGTAATCTACAGTTGATTGGGAGAATAATATGACTCCAGTCTAGGATGTCTGAGTTAAAGGTGGAAGAGTGAAAAAAAAAAAAAAAAGTTTTCTCACTTCTGACAGCCAACTGAAACAATAGTAAAAGTGTTAAAGCTAAAAAGGAAGCATTAATTTACAAGGATAGAGAGAACAGGAATGTAGAAAGAAAAAAAAAGGAAGCCAGAAAATAGAAGGTGAGTAGAAATTGATTTAGCTGATATGAGAAAACTGAATCCTAAGCCATCAGTGGAAAAATTGAAAAGCAACCTTCTTTGTGCCAAGGATCTCAAATCACTCAAGAATTTGAAGCAAGAGGGACCTCTGAAAGTGGGAGTAGGGGAGGACAGGGAGGGTAAGATTGATTGAAAGCCTCTTTAAGAACTGACTAGATCTCCATATCCAGTCATCCAAGCCATGCAGCTAAGCAAAATGGCTCCTTTCTTTTTCTGTTTCTTTTCGAAACAGATCAGATGATTTCTTTCAATGTGGTAAAACAAAGTGTGTCTCTGCTTAGAGATGTCTATAACTGTCCTGAAAATAATGAAAGTAAGTGAAAGTTTGCACAACAAAATGGAGGTGAAATCCAGCCCTCCTCCCCTGATGATTGTCAGCATCCAGATAACTAGCTTGTACTGGCAGGCTGGATCTTGGAAGTTTTTTGTTTGTTTTGCGTTTCCTCGGCTGCAATGTATTAGATCAAGAAAAACATCTAACGATACTGATGTTGGGTCACTACATATATGCAGAAACATTCTCATATGGAAGAGAGACCGAAACAAAGAGAAATAACCCAATTGGAGGAACAGAGAACATAGAGGAGAATGAGAAGTTCAAAAAATATCTGTCATTAATATTCCTTATTGATATGACACAATGCAGGTCTGACAATGAAGCTTGCAAACTTGTTGCAATGATGTTGCTAACCTTTTTCGGTTATCAGAGGGAATATTCATTATGAACTCTTATCAACCAGACAAACAGTGAACAAAGTTTACTATTTGGAAGTGCTGAAAAAGCTGCATGAAAAAGTTAGATGACCTGATATTTTGGCCAACGATTCATGGCTCTTACATCATGACAATGCACCAGCTCACGCAGCACTATCTGTGAGGGAGTTTTTAGCCAGTAAACAAATAACTATTGGAACACCCTCCCTACTCACCTCATCTGGCCCCCATTGACTTCTTTCTTTTCCGGAAGATAAAGGAAATATTGAAAGGAAGACATTTTGATGACATGCAGGACATCAAGGGTAATACAATGACAGCTCTGATGGCCATTCCAGAAAAAGAGTTCCAAACTTGCTTTGAAGGGTGGACTAGGTGCTGGCATCAGTGCATAGCTTCCCAAGGGGAATACTTCAAAGGTGACCGTAGTGATATTCAGCAATGAGGTATGTAGCACTTTTTCTAGGATGAGTTCGCGAACTTAATTGTCATACCTCGTACTCATCTTGTACGTATGAAAGTTAATTGGCAATGCTAGAAGCTAAAAATAAATATATAGCAATATAGTAATATAATTTAGAGATATGAAGGTAGAATTAAAATGTGTTTGCTCTGTGGAACATGAAATGTGAAGAAGGGAGATTCAGAATATTGCTGTTTGTCATAATAAATCTTGTAGAAAAGTTGACTTTTTAGCTATGTGCATATATTACTTTGAAGAAAATTTTAAATATTAATACATTAACAAGAGTTTAGTATGTTACAGGGCATATGGCATATATCAACTCTCGATAAATGTTAGCTGAATCGGAATCAGGAATCTAACCAACTTTATATTTACTGTGATTAAACATTGTATCCTGTCAGGCCACTGTCAAATATACACAATTAGAGGGTTTATGACATGTAACTATGTTTTGCTAATTTGTCCTCTAAGTCTGAGATTGCATACCAGTTTTATCCAGAACCTATAGATCTGTTTTTTTCTTCTTCTTCTTCTTCTTTCTGATTCTCTCTCTTCTCTTTCTCTCTCTCTCTCCTCATCTTCACTGTTTTCAATCAATACATCTTTAGCATCTCTTGAAAAGTAGAAGATGTGACATGACTGGGCAACATTCCCACATGGCAACAATCAGGTGAAGTTGAGTAGTGGCTTCCCGCTTTAAATGAGGCGTATATTCTCCAGTTTGCCACAGTCTTACAACTCCCTTTTATCTTTTCCTAACCCCCACTTTATGAAATTGCATTACTTCTCTGATATTGACATGGAGATGGGAGGTTTGCATTTTCAACTCTCACTTAAAAAATGAGAAACATTCTTACCATGATGGCATTTGGTATTGGTTAAGTTTCAGATGCTTATTTGCATTGTAGTGCAAATGTCAATTTGACTTGGATATGAGTGGAATTTGCAGAAAAGACTATGGCTGGAGATATAAATGTGAGCACCGTCGTCACAGGGTGATATATTTGTGGCCTAGAGACTTGATGAAATTTCCAAGTGTGTCTAAAGGTGGGGAGCATCGGAAGGGGTACCGAGAATGTATGCGTGTAGTCTTTCAGGACCAGCAGTGTGGTTCTCTTCATTCTTCTCGTGGGTGCCAGAGAGTGGCAGATAACAAAAACATAAGGATTTCTGTAGATACTCAGCAATACCGCCATCCCTCCAAAGGCAGTGCCAAAATGAGGGAGGTCTCTATCTTCAGGGGATTTCAGCCTGGCTTATAGAACACTTGCTAGGGGGTAGCTCATAATCTACGTGTGTCATATGTTAGTAAACAATTATAATATAGTGGTGATTTTATTTTTAGAATAATGCTAAGAGAGCACAGAGCATAGGGCACGGCTAAAAGTGCTTTGTCAGAAATGAAAGTAAGCTTCAAGATGTGGAATGTGAGACGTAGCACGTAAGACGTATCTTGATGAATGTGAGTTTTACAGGTGGACTAAGAGGAGGAGTCACCCTGGAAATAAATTTTGAGAGATGTAATTCACTCCTCCATTGATTCAATCATTTATTCATTCATTCAGTTCAGTGAATGTTTACCCATGTCATACAGAACCAAATCCAAAAGACCTTCTCAAAAAGCTTACAATCGAATGTAAGAGGTAGACACAGACAAATATTTCAATAGAAGTCAATAGGTGATAGAATAGCAGTAATTAAAAAGTAGCAAGGACGCCTGGCACTCTGGGGAGGTCATTACCACTGGCATGATTATTGAAATCCAGAGAACGCATGATTTTCCTGAGAAAGCATGACACCCTGATTGAGCTTTTAAGACTATAATGGCAGGATAAGGAAGAGAACTCTAATGAGCTATAAATTAAATGATCCAAGGAATAGAAGGAAGAAAATGAGTTCAAGAATATGAGAGCTACTGAATCAAATAACAGATTGGTTCTTCATTAATAAAGCTTTTAAAATAGCCTTATTAGTGTTGATAATATAGGTAAGATTGAGTGGACTTTATTTTGTAAATTTCATAAGCTTAGATTGATTGACAGGAAAGTGAAACAAAGACACTGTTCTATATCAGCCTCGCCTAGAATATATGGTGCAGAACTGTGATTCCTTGAAATGCGTTTCAAAAGTAAACTTTTTCTCTCGGAGTTAGGCTTCATTTGCCATTTTGTCACTATCATATATGATTGGGCATACTCTCCTTAATTTCTGCGTCTTAATTATTTTTAATTACCTTGAGTTCTCAAAAAAAAAAAAAGCAGAAATACAAGGAAAATAAATTCTGAGAGATATTATACTTTATTTTATGATACTATGGAAAAGACCTACTAAATCTATTCAGAGCCATTTCAGTGAGTAAGAAGATTCCGTGCAGGAGAAATATGAAATGTCTTTTTAGTGATGACTCTCATTGTTGAAGCTAAAAATCATTACACTTTTTTAGGACCTTAAAGCCACAAACATTTATTATTTGACAGTTCTGAAGGTGAAAAGTCTACATTTGGTCTGCAGGGCTGTGTTCCTTCGGAGGCTGTAGAAGAAAATCTGTTTCTTTGACCTTTCCAGCTTCTAGTAACCATGTACATTCTCTGGCTTCAAGGTCTTTTCTCTACCATCAAAGCTTGGTAGCGTCTTCTCTCTCTCTGCCGTTACATGTTTATTTAGGCTAAAATGTTGATATCTTTGCTTCAGTTATCACGATGTAAGTCTCATGTTTCACAGTTATGCTTGTTGTTTTACACCCAGGCAGCATGAGATGTGGAAAGAATAAAGAATTTAGAGTCAGGCAGAGCTGAATGCAAAGTCTGGTGTCACCGTTTAACAGGTGGAATATGTCAAGTTACTTCTTTTTTCTGACCTTCGTTTCTTCATTTGAAGGACTGGTTCCTAGCTCCTAGCTCACAGGGTTACTATGAGACTAAAATGAAATGATGAACGCCAAGCCCATCTATCCAGTCCCCTTTCCTGCCACCTCATGGCTTACACTTGACCCTTTATTAATAGCGAAAGGATACAAAGTGATTTCACCATGGTACTTCATGACTCCATGCTTTGCATTAGCAGTTTCCACTATTTGGAGGCCCTTCCTTTTTTAACAGATCAATCCCTGGGCACACCGTTAATGTTAGTTTAGCCCTGTTTTATTCCCAAATCTTCCTCCCTTGTGTTCTCCCAGCAGCCCATGCTTATATTAAAGCTATCTGTTTATAGTTGGCTATCTTACCACTTCATATTTTCTAGGGGCCAGGGACTGTGTGTTTGTTCTTCTTTCCATATATCCAGTGTCCACCAAACAGCATACCGTCACTGTCTGTGTGCCTGGCACAGAGATGGCAGGCAACCAATGTAACTGGCCCCATAAAAAATTGCATGCAAATGAGAGACAGTAATAAAAACTCTGCATTGCTGATGTTTTCTGCCCCACCTTGCGTGCGTGCATGCACACGCACACACTCCATAGGCTCAGCTTAATGCTTTTTCCATAAAAATAAACCCATTTAATACAAAGTCATACAATGGTGACATGTGCTAGTAATTTCATTATCAATTAATACCATGGTTCTCTTATTAGCTGCCTCAGAACAGGCCCCCTCATGAGCATTCAATTTAGATTTTAAAAGAGCAAGGAGGAAAGTTATTGCATGCTAATTAGCTATAACTTCCACCTTTGCATGGTTGATTAGAAATGACAGGATAACTGCCAAGTGGGCAGAGAGGCTTCCATGAGATGAAAAGTACTAGAAGCTCCCTCTCATCTTTCTTATCCAACAGGTTCCATCACTTTCACTCATCCCATGTCTTCAATGTCACAGGGTCAAGATGTCCTCACTATAAACAAGGAACAATCCCATATGTCAATCACGAAGGTGAGAATTTATATGTGGCAGGTTAGTCCTGCCTTAGTAAGATAGTACGGCGCCTGTCACTGGAATTGCCTCTCCCTTCTGTTTCGCTGTGTTCCCGTAAAGCCATGTACCTCCCTTATAAAAATATCTTTTGTGTCTGCTTCCTTCAGAAAGACTGAGTATGTTGAGAGCAGAGCTTGAGTTTTTAAAATGCCTTTATCCTTAAAACTAACATAGAGCAGGTGTGCAATATGTGGTTATTGGTTGAATAAAATAATCAAACGTGGGCTGGACAACGACATGGTAGTGGCTTTATGAAAAAGTAGAGTATAGGATAAAAGTATTATGATTCCTCAACCCTGTGCTTGATTGTACAACTGCTAGTCATTGGGGTCCAGAAATGCAAAGTGAAGGGCTTTTTCCTGCCAAATTCATCTGCCATTCTTGATTAATTTTTCTATCCATGATCCCTGCATGTTTTTGATACCTGCTGGCATGGACAGAAAAAAATCAAATGAAACCCATTTTTCTTTTTTTCTCCTTAAAGCCTATATCTAGAATCATCACACGACCTGGGTTTTTTTCCTTGTCCAGGACTGAAGAGACCGCTAGAGAGAAGGCCCATCGAGCTCTCAAATGAAGCTCCCAAGTCTTAGTATTCAAAATATAAGAAAGTGGAGGAGAGAAAACAAATTGTTTGTTTTTTTGTTTTGTTTTGTTTTTTACATTCCTTTAGTTTACCATTAAAATTCCCAAATGAGACGCCTGGGTAGCCTGGAAGGGCAGTTCAGTACCATATAGACCTTGAATCTATTATTGCCGTGACACCAGGCAGAGCCTTCAATGAGGGGACTGAAGAGAATAGAGAAAAGATGGGGTTGATCACACACATTACAAGGACTACATCAGCCATATTGTTTAACCCTTGGAACAATTCTGTGAGGTAGGCATTACTGTTACTATCATTTTAAAGAGGAGGGAGTGCAAGTTGAGAGAGCTTTAGTAGTTTATTCAAGGTCATGCAGTAGTAAGTAGTGAAACCAAACCTCAAATCCACCCATGGTTGGCTTAGCCCAATGCACATACTACTAGCTACTACTTTGTATTACCCAAGGCAGATGTAAATGATCTTAGAGAAAATACTAACGGACTGCATAAATGCAATGTTATTCTATCTTTATTCTAAGTTAGTGCTAAATTTGCTTTTAAAAGAACTGTAAAGTCTAATCTTCAAGCCTAACATCTGCCAGAGCCTTATATTTTCTTTATATTTTCTTTTATTATTATTATTTTAATTTAAGAAAACTTGCTGTATCCCATCTCCGTCTTTCTAGAACATCTGTAAGTTTGAGTAGGCAGAGCTGTGAAGGCTGATTAGATATCAGAATACCAGCTGTGGGTTTCACTGCTGTTACTCTCTTCCTTGGCTGTCAAACAAATACATGGGAAAAAATAATAATGGAGCAGAGATGGCAGTATTTTAGTTGTGCTCACCAGAGAGGCAGACAGACTTTTCATGTCCCTATTATGTATTTATTTCACTGTGTTACACTGGGGTAGTGAAAGGGCAGACCAGCATGTATGTGCATTGCTGGAGACGATCAAAGTAGAGGAGATATTGTTCATGGTTCTTCCTCCTGTGTGGATAATTTATTAAAATGACTTGGTGTCTGATAAAGAACAGAACTACAGAAGCTCTGGACCAAGACCATAATCTCTCTGACATGATAAACTCTAGAAATACCAGGTAACAACAGGAATAAGGACCCCTACAGCAGTGACATATACAAATACCTTATGGCACAGATATATGGATAAAGGATAGACAACCCCCCGTTAGCTTTTCTGGTAACCTAACCGTGTTTATTTCATAGTTGTCTTAGTGAGAAAGCATACTATGAATGGTATGTATTGTAACCAGCCCCCTGGTAACTGAAGGATAAAGCAGAATTTTCAAGGTGACTAAACACACCATTATCCGGCCCCCAGTGGCTTTTTCTCTTGCCGCTGTTCACTCTGCTCATGGACTCAGTATCCGCCATGCTCTAGCCACTGAGTGTCTTATCCTTCTTTGTAGTGACCAATCTTTTGCCTTTACACATGTTCTTTTCTCTAATAAAATGACTTTCTTTCCTTCCTTTTCTCCCTGCCCTGCCAAACTTCATGAACAACTTATCAGTTTTCAAGACCTCACTTATATGTCACCTCTCCTCTGAAGTCTTTCTCAATTTCCCCTCTGATTAAGGCATCCCCTCCTCTGAAGTCCCACTACGTGCTGTTGGCATGTGACACATAGCCCACCAAAATAGAAACACGCTTTATTAATGCAGCATACATGTATTCAATGCATATTGATTACCATCAATAGGGGATGAATAAACAGAAATGTTATCCGTCTTTATGTTGTTTAGATTTATAATGGAGAAGACAGGTGATAGACAAATAAGCAATTAAATCTATAATAGAATGTGGGGTATTTATACATTGTAGAAAGAAGAATGAAGTGAAGTTAATAGAGAGTGAAAGGGGGAGGTGGTCAAGGACAGTCTCTGAGATGGTGACTTAAGCTGAGACCTGTAGTGAGGAAGCTGGCCTTATGAATATTTATTTGGAAGTGCAAAGTTCCTGAGGCAGGAGCACTCCTGGAATATCTGAGTAACAGTAAAGAAGACAGTGTGGCAGGAGCTGGATATGCTAGGGGGGACATGCAGAAATGAGGTCAGAAAATGAGTCATGAATAGAATGAACCTCGCCGTATAGGGAAAGGCAAGGGCCTTGAGTTCTCGTACGTGTGGGCAGAACCCATCGCAGCCCTGAAAGTACAAAGCTAGTATCATGTGGTTGAATTTGGCTGCGGGTGGAGAACAGATCATAGGGGTGAGGATGGAAGCAGAGAGACAAGTGAGCAGACTTTTGCAGTGCTCTAGAGAGAAGTGAGGAAAGCCACTTTGAACTGTGCCCTTCAGTCTGTTTTCGCCACGCCGACCTTCTCTCTGTTCACAAATGCAGGACTTGTAAGCCCTTTCCCACTCAGGCCTGTGTCCACCATCGGAATGCTCTACTAGTTTTTCAGATGGCAGACTCATTCCCATCCCTCAGATCTCTGCTCACTTGACAGCTCCTCAAAGAAGCCTTGCCTAATTATTCTGTCTGAAGTCAGCCACCTGAGAAAGCTTCCATCCCACCCACCGGTGAGTGTCCTTCACAGCACCCAACACCAGCAGCATCTCTTATTTATCGATTCATTGCTTCATTCATTGTATTTCTCTTCCACTCAGTGAAGGGATGTGAAGACAGGAGCCTTGTCTGTTTTGTTCACCAGGATATTTGCACTGCTTAATAGCCGTGCCTGGTACATCAGAGGTGAACAAATAAGCATTTATTTGTTGATGAATCAATAAACATAAAAAGGGATTGAATGCACTAACCAAATGGAGAAGTCGCTATGCTGCCCATAGAGGCATATTTAACCTGATCTTGGAGACTTAAGAAAGGATACTAAAAGAGATTTTTAGTTACAGATTGCAAACCCTAATTGAAGAAGAGTGGATTTCAATTTGTTTTATATTTTACTTCACGTAAGGACTTGGCGAAAGCATTGTTTTTGTTTTTGTTCAACTATAACGTGAAGATAACCCCCCATTCAGTCTTCTGCTTCACAACTGCAATTCTTGGGAAGGCCCAAGAGCCTCTGATCTTTTCTTTGCATTCACTATTTGTCCTTGCTTCACATCAGTCTAGGTTGGGTTGTCATCATGAACCCTTATTGCTATTTACACAAAATGTCTATTTATGAATTGGTCAAACATTTGCAAGTGTCCACTTCAGGAATCTTGGCTTTTTCTCACTAGCTTTTCACGGCATTGGGTGCCATCATTTTCTTATTGTTCTGAGAATGGTTGTGAGTGCTGCAGCTCTGCCTTATTCTACAGTTTGATATGAGTGGTTGTTTTCCCCTGAATATCTGTGTCCAGAGTCACACCACGGGAAAGGAGCAGATCCGCCTACCACCAAAACCGTTTTGTTTTGTTTCCCCCCCATTACATCATGCTATTCAGTGAGTCAGTGAAATTATTATCCTATCACTAATCTGGTGGGGGGTTTTTGAGGGGAGGAAATATGTGAAATTATTGAATAAAGCTCTTAGTGGGGGCCAGGATCTATATTAAGCATGTAATAGCTCATTATCATATAACCCCTTATCCCCACCCAATCCTGAGTTAGGTATTGCTGTGCTCACTTTTCAGCTGGAAAAAAAAGTGAGGAGAAAACATATATACCTGGCCAAAGCTCTCACAGCTACCAGAACAGTGGAGGTGTGTTTAACCCTATGATTGTATAAGAGCCACAAAGCCCACCTTATGTTCTAATCACTAAACTGCCATCACTAGTCCCAGTGTAAAGGCTAAACACATCAAAATAACCCTGTCAAAATTCCAGCACCTGTATTTGCCCTTAGATATTTTTTTCAGTGTACTGTTTTACAATTTCTTCAACATCTTTATTGCTTGCTTTTCAAAAAGTCATGAAGGATGTATGATTTTTCTCTCTAGATGTGTTTATGATATAATTAATCCCATTTTATAAACATTTATTGAGACTTGATCAGGTTCCAAGCAAATCGTCAAGTAATGAGTGAGATATTTAGATGAATGAAACATGGGTCTTCTGCTGGAAAAGCTCATCTATACAGAGAGATACAGTTATTAAAGCAATTAGTTACAATGATCCATATAGTAGTTGAAATAAAGACACCCCAGTGTAGGAAAACAGAGAAGAATTAATCCAGGAGGATTTGGAAAAACCTTCATGGAGTAGGTGATATTTGAATGCCCATTGAGGGATAAGTAGGAGTTCACCAAGGCATTTTCTAAACCAAGTGGTTTTATAGTAGTAAGGTGTACCTATATGAAGTGTTAGCAGTATTCAGGTACTATCGCTGACCCCATGATGACGAACGTGTGTGTGTGTGGAAATAGAAGGGGTATAGTTGAATAAGACTGATGACACAGATATTTCAGGCATAGCCTGCACTAGCACACTAACAAGTTTAGGCTACACAGAAGCACAATGATCTATCACCTCACACCTGTTAGGATGGCTGTTATCAAAAAAAGGAGATAAGTATTAGTGAGGATGTGGAGATAAGGAAACCCTTGTACACAATTGCTAGGAATCTAACGTGATACAACCATTATCAAACAGTACGACAGTTCCTTACAAAATTAAAGATAGAACTGCCATATGATCCAGCAATCCCACTTCTGCGTATATGTCCATAGAAAATGAAATTATTATTTCAAAGAGCTGTCTGAACTCCAATGTTCATTGCAGTATTATTCATAAAAGCCAAGGTATAGAAACAACCTAATGCCCATCTACACATGAATGGATAAAGAAAATGTCACACACACACACACACACACACACACACACACACACACAGGCACACACAGAAAGTTGCTAGTATCTGATATATGATGACATAATTTTTTTTTTTTTAATATTGTCACTATGAGACAACAGGAAATTTAACAATTTGGACAAACAGATAGAAAAAACAACAACTCTTAGAAGCAGCTTCTAACATAGGTATTTTTTTATGGCATAAAAACAGGCAGTGAACTCACTAAATAATAAAGTATGTGAAGACCCAATAATATATTGGAATTAAAGGAGAGGGCTAACTTTCCCTGATTAACTTGTACATTTTAAAATATTTTCATCTGGATTATGTATTTATTCAGAAAATATTTTCGAGTCTACCATATGCCAAACACTTTCTACAAGTTATTTGGAATATATTAGACATAAATTAGAGCTAAAAAATACAAAAATGCCCTGTCCTTTTGGAGATTATATGGTAGCAGGGGGATACAGATAAACATAATCAGTAAGGAAATTGTGCAGCACAGTGAAATATTACAAGTGTTATGAAAAGAGAAAAAGAGAGCAGGGTATGGGCAACGCAATTGCTTGAGACAGGAGTGGGGAAAGGGATGAGTAGTAACTGTAAGTAGGATAGTCTGAGCAGGTCCCACTGGAAAAACGAACTTTTTTTGAACACAGACTTTTGGGAGGTGAAGGAGGTAGCACAGAGCATATTGTGGCAACAGTGTCCCAGGCACAGAGAACAGTCACTGCAAAAAGCTGCAAGTTGGGTCCATGGTCATTTTGTTGTAGGAAGCTAGGACACCGTAGTGGATTAAGGGGAGTGTAGTAAATATAAAATCAAATTGACTAATGGGGGAAAATAGAGAAAACAAGACAAAACAAAACAAAATTTGGAGGCTAACACAAGGACTCTTTGTTCTACTTGGAAATAGTGAGCCAACAGAGAACGTGGTAAGATTTGATTTATGTTTCAAAAGGTTAATTCTGCCTGCTAATTTAAGAATAGGCTGCAAGCGGGTATTCAGGAAAGAAATGAGAGAGAGTCTAGTGGGAATGAGAAAGGTTGTCAGATCTGGATATATTTTGGAGATAAAGGCTGTACCATTTCATGATAGATTGAAGTGGGTGTGATTGAAATAGAGAAGCCAGGATAAGTTTAATATGTTTGCCCTGAGCAACTTCTCCAATCAAGAACAAAAGTTCAGTTTGAGGCGTGTGAGCTCTGAGATGGCTATCAAATGTCAGTGCAGGTACTGAGTACATGATTGGATGCAAGTAGTTCAGGAGAGGGTTCTAGACTGAAATTGGAGCCATTGCCGATGGATGGTGTATAAAGCCACGAGCCAGAGAAGGTCACTGAGTGAGAGCAGGTAGAGAAGAAAGAAGACCAAGGACTATGCCCCGAGGTACTCTATTCTTACGAGGTCAGAGGGAAGTGGATTATCTAGTAATCAGACTGAGAAGGAACAAAAATAAGGTAGGAGGAAAACGTGAATGCATGAAATTATTATGGATGAGGCTGGGATTAGCTGTTTCAAATGGTGCTGATAGTTCATGGAAGACAAAGGGATTGAAAATTGACCATTGAATTTGGCAGGTGTGTCATATGTGGTCTTTATTTAAACAGTTTTGAGGAAAAGTGCTAGAGAGGTACAGATAACCCTTTCAAGCAATTTAAATGTAGAGGAAGCTAAAAACTAGAGTAGTATCTGAAAGGTGAAGATGGGTTACAAAGGTTTTGTTTTGTTTTGTTATGAAAGAAAGACAAAAAAGAAGCTATGCCAATGAAAGTAACTTAATATAAAGAGAAAATCTGATGTTATAGGAGGGAGAAGACTTGTTAGGATAGTTGAGAAATTTGGGGATGTGTGAGTATGTCTGGCAATCATAAGAGCTAACCTGAAGTCCATCACCATAATTTAAAGGGATATTAATCAATCTGGTTTTGTTTTGTTTTGTTTCTTGTTTTGTTTTGTTTCCACAGTCAGCTGCCAGGCTGAGGCATAAAGTAAGTTCAGAATTGGATTTAACAAGGGTTTTGCAAGTGAATTCTGCAAACAATGAGAGGGTTTAGAAAGTTAAGCTTGTATACAAAGAAGTGATTAACATGTTGGCCATGGAATTTAAGCTGTGTAAGGAACAAATGTAAGGCTTCAAGTGGGCAACAGACAGAGAAGTGGTTAGACAAAGGAATAGGAGGTCTTGGTGAGGTGAAAGGACTGTCGGCTTTGGAAATACTATAAGTCAGCTGGAAAGTTAGGAAATGGTGTCAGAGAATAGGATACATTAATTTGAGGTTATAGAAGTATTGCAGTTATGGAAAATAAGATCCATGGAGTAGGAAGAGGCTATGATAGAGTATAGGGCAACATTTGTGGAGGAAAGGGTTGAGGTCATAGAGCTGAGAGGAGATCAGAATATTAGAAACATTATCTATCCACATATACACTAAAATATCCAAGTGCTAAGACAGAGTAATACTGGAAAGAATGACGATGAAACAAGAATGAAGGGCGGTAGGATCCAAAGCTGGAGGTTTTCAGTGAGTATGGCAGTGATGTATCCATAATTGCATTATAACCAGCTCTCCGGAGAACAAAACAAAATAGGCCTGATGTTTAGTTTGTCAGTTTCCATGATGTACATTGCACCATGGTGGCTCCAGGCTACTAACAGATTGTTACCAAACAGAGTTGGGAAGAGATGTGTACAATCAGTGACAAGGACGTTCAAGCGAGCTCCAGCACACCCCTGGAGTGTGGTGTGAGAATGGTCTGGAAACGGTGATAAGCAGCAGGAAGAGACTGACCCCTGCTCTCAGCCTAATGGCATGAACCCATGTGAGGATGAAAATGTCCCCACTTGTGAGGGCTGGAGGGAAGCAGAGGCCTTGGGGGGAGGGAGGAAAGAAGAATCCAGTTTTCTGTGAAAGCAAAAAGTTGAAGGAAACATTCAGAGAAGAGTTTGAGGCTATAGGAGATTTTGCTGATGACAGAGCCTGAATTCCAGGGTGTTCAGTGGAGGGATTTAAAGATAAGAAAGGGAATGGAGTAAGAGATTCTGTTCTATGGCGGTAAGAGAGTAGGAGATGAAGGGTGACATGCATCTAGGACATCTTGCATTGGGACATGAGTTCAGTTAGACTCAAATCTGTAGTGGCAGCGAGGCTATTAGTGATCCTGAAGGGTATGTGACTGGACTCCCTCTTGACCCTTGTCAGTTAGAAGTGTACTCACTCCCAGTGGGTAGGGCCCCTTTGGACTCCCATTGATGGAGTTCAGGATACCTGAAGAGGTCACGTTGTGTGGGCATTCCTCTGTCCCTTAAACTGTCTCATTATCCAAGGACGCTTCTTTCACTCATTAGGTTAGTTACATCTCTGTCCTCTGTGCTCCCCCACCCTCTGTCTGTCTCCAGCATTGCTCTCCAAAGGCCCCATTAGAAATTTTGACATTTATCTTACTGTTGCTCCAACATGACTGAAGTCCTTGAGGGCAAGAATCCCATTGGTCATCTCTGCTTTCCTGGGTCTGTGTCAATCCTTAACACAAGCCTATGACACAGTAGCCATCAGAGATTGTTAAGGGAATCATCGACATAATCAGATTTATAATTTATTGAGATTTTATTATGTGCTGAGTACTGTGCTAAGGACTTTTTAAGCATCCTGATATAATCCTCACAAGTCTATTTTCTCCCTCATTTTACAGGGGTGAAAACTGCAGTTCAGTGGATTAAGTGACTTGCCCAAAGTCAAAAACTTAATAAATGCCAGGGCCAAGGTCTTTTTGATTTGAGATGACACATTTAGCATTTTTATTAGCTCACTTCTGGAGAAGGCTAACTGTGTCTGTATGTAAATAAAAAAATTAGAGTTTCAGCACTTTTCAGTTTTGTAATGAGAGTTTAATACTTCTGACTAAACTCGGAGATTCTCAAGAAGGATGAGGCTTAGTATTTGTAATCCTAAAGGCACCTGAACTGACAGGTTTAGATGGAATGAGGGAGAGTCAAACCGATAGGGTCGGCCAGCTGGTTGCCACACATGTGGTGGGGAAGCAATGTGATAAATCAATGTAAAGGTAAGCCAGATGTTAGCCTAAATCAGGGAGAGTGACAGACACTTAGCAGTCAGAAAGAAAAAGATGTCGGTATCCAAATGCTAATGCACTGGTGCAAAATGTTCATTGCAGATCTTTCTTTCAGCCCAGAATGGGAAATTAAATCAATCTGATGTAACAAATGTAATTGAGTACATACTATGTAATGCGCCAAATATTATAGATTTTAAAAGTTCTGGTCTCTATCCTTGTGAAGGTCAGAGTTTAGAAGAGCAAATGCATGAAATAGCGACACTGTGATATATGAATTGTCTTAATTGATGGGGACATTGGTGTGGACCCTGACGTCATGCACTGGAAGAAACTGATGCTGCTTAAGGAAGATCAGCAAAAGACAACAGATTTCCTCTGAGCCTTGAAAGAAGAGTAAGAGTTTAGAAGTGGAAGAGTCCTCCTGGTAAAATGAGTAACATAAGCAAAGGCAACTGGCACGGAGAGAATGGTATCCAAGAGCTGGTCACTCCTTTGTTGCAACTGGAACACTGGCTGTGAGAATGGTGACTAATCCCCCTACAAAAGTATCCTGGGCCTTGCGTGCTGTGCTAAGAGTTTTGGTTTCAAAATCCATTTAAATCTTAAACTCAGTCAAATATATACTCATTGAACTCCCAAGAGGACTAAGTGCTACTTAGATATGGAGGAGAATTCATCCAGGTAGAAAATGATGCCTTTCTACATAGGATGAGCTTAGGTACAGCTTAGGGAGGAAAATAAAGGATGTAAAATACTTAGAGAACAAGTCAAGTACTACAAAGTATATCTTGTTCAGTAGAAGTTCCAAGATGGGCAAATCATGATGACTGGGCATCATCAAGGAAGCCTTCAGAAAGAACAGGGTTTTGAGCTGGACTCCCCAAAATGGGGAGAACTTGGATAACTATACTTGTGGGTAATATGTATTATGTCCTCAGTTTACGACCTTAGCATTTCCCATTTTACTTCCCTGTCCTTACAACTTGTGAAAGCTATAAAATAGAGATCAATACCACAATTTCACACCTGCAGAAGCTCACAAGGGCCTAAATGATTGTCATCACAGAGTTAAGATGCAGCAGAGATGGGATCTCAGGGCAAATATGTCTAATTCCATAGCCAGGTATCAGGATTGTATTTACTGGGAAATCCTCAGGGGGGAAAAAGATTGGAGTAGAATGAGGAGAACACCTCTTTCTCTCACGAAAGAGTCCAAGTTCGTGTGTATTGAAGTGTAGATGAGTGTTGTCATACCTTCTATTTTATTTTATTTTTTTAATAGGACTTTATTGGGGAACAGTGTGTACTTCCAAGACTTTTTTCCAAGTCAAGTTGTTGTCCTTTCAATCTTAGTTGTGGAGGGTGCCGTTCAGCTTCAAGTTGTTGTCCTTTCAGTCTTAGTGGTGGAGGGTGCAGCTCAGCTCCAGGTCCAGTTGCAGTTGCTAGTTGCAGGGGGCGCCGCCCACCATCCCTTGCAGGAGTCGAACCGGCCACGTTGTGGTTCATCATACCGTCTTTGTTGAGAGAAGTCCTAGAATTCAGTGTGACTTAGAAAATGCCTGCAGGCATGGCTGAGTGTCAATCAAATGCCCTGAGAGAATAATGGTCAAGGATATGAAATCAGCTTTATCAGTCCGCTCAATACCCCCTTGCACAGACAAAATCCAAACCCAATAGCAGATCTGGCCAAGACTGCAGGAAGCAGGAGACACCATTTTTCAAAGTTACACTCCACTGTCTGAGAAGATTTGATGACATTTTAACCCTGTTGATATATTCTTTGACGTGATCAGGACTGGCTTAAGCCCACCTTCTCACAGCCTGCTTTCCTAATTAGCTAATTGCTTCCGGGCTGCATTACTGGAATCATTTTGTAAGGAAAGTGGGAGAGGAAACAAGTACTATGCACCAGGCTAGATCCTGTGTATACCACATCTACTTTAGTCCTGAAAACGATATACATTTACCTCTGCAGCCTATCTGACGGCAATTCTTGATTTCTGACTGTCATTGGAAATGGGGAAGTAAATATATGAGGAGGGCTAATGTATTTCATTAACCCATGAAGTCCAAGGCCTTTACCTACATTAACCAATTTGATCCTCAACATAACCCTGAGAAGTACCATTTCCCCGAAAATAAGATCTAGCTGGAGAATCAGCTTAATGCATCTTTTGGAGCAAAAATTAATATAAGACCCCATCTCATTTTAATATAAGACGGGGTCTTATACTAATAATATAATATAATATAATAAGATAATATTAATTTTTTATATTAATTTTTGCTCCAAAAGATGCATTAGGGCTGATTGTCCAGCTAGGTCTTATTTTCGGGAAAACATGGTATTGATTAGATAATCCACTTTAGCTCTGTTTTGAGGATACTCCTTGGTCTGATACTTCTGGGGAGAAGAAATTGTACTGCCAGTATTGTATTTGGCTGGTGGGGCATAATTAGAGAGGGGGAAATTTGTAGTTTCTTGGGGTTTCTCATCCTTATGACCCTTGTGGAGAATCAGAGAATAATAAATTAATGCATGAGATCGACAGACTTGTGGTCCAATCCAATGTTGGTTACTTGTTAGCCTACAGATGCAGGGCCTCTCTCCCTTTCTCTCTCTCTCTCTCTCTCTCTCTCTCTCTCTCTCTCTCTCTCTTTTCTTTTCTTTTCTTTTCTTTAATGTAAAATGACAATATCCACTTCATCGGGTTTCCATGAGAATTAAATGAGAAAATGTTTTCACAGCACTTAGTAAAGTATCTAGCCTGTTATTTTTATTTATTCATTTAAATATATTTTGATGGTTGTTTTTAGTTTGAACATAAGATTAAAAATAGAAGGTTTCCAAAAAGATAGATGGGTATGGACACCAATATTACTGAGTGTTTTCCAGGTACCAGTCATTTTGAAGAGTGTGAGGTAGTCATGAAAATGAAAACAGATGGTGGTGGTGGTGGAGGGGGGCGGGGACGCTGTGTCCATAGTGTTCACTCTCCGGTAGAAAAGGCAGATGTAAATACAAAAATTAGTTCTAAATTGTAGAGACCCTTGTCTGTGCAGGAATGGGGTTGAATCAGTTAAGTCTTCTCTGAAGAAAACTGAAACCGGAAAGTGAAATGAGAATCCCAGAATGCAGCACCTTCTAGGCCACACTAAAACTTGATGCATGTACTTCTTCAATAGATGTGAGTGTGTCCCTCTTCCTCAGTAACCCAGCACCCAGCATAAGTGAGTGTAAGGTAAATGCACATTCCCTATTGTCAGCTGCATTCTCATCTCTGATTCTTTCTCTGTCATATGAATAGATTTAACTGTGACAGAAAAACCCAAATAAAAGTGGCTTAAGTATAGTCCTTTTTTTGTTTTCTCCTTCGTTCACATAGATGTCCAGAGGTAGCTTGTCCACAATGACAAGGACCTGGACATCTTCCATTTGGTTTTCTACAATAGATGGTTTTTATCCCAAGGTACCTCATTATGCAATACTCTCTGCGGCTCACGCCATCACCTCCCCATGCCAGCCAGCAGGAAGAAAGAATGTACAACAAAGTGTATTTCATCCCCTTTTAAAGGCATTTCTCAGGACCAACACATCTGTGTGCAAAAGAGGATGATAAATGCAGTATATATTCCAAATGCTCCCATTTTTTAGAATGGATACCTGAGGAGCAGAGAAGTTTCATAATGTTACCATCTCTTAAGATGGTTAACACGTGTGTTAAATTTTGAAAGACAAGCTGCTGATCAACTAAAAGAACTGGAGAAAAGAGTATCTCTGGGCAGGAAGGACAGCATGTGCAAAAGGATGGACTCAATGTGCTCATCTATAAATGGGAAAATGCATCTCTTTCCTCACTGAGTTCTTTTGCAGAATCAGTAAGATCACAAGGGTAAAACACATGTCCCAGTGACTGGCACTTTGAGAACACTCCCTGAAATTGTGTTTAGACCAAAAGCCAAAAGCAAGTCTGGAAAAGATTACAGAAAAGCCTTATGGGATATGTTAACCTTCTGTTAGGGGACAGCATGATTGAGGTTGTGTTAATGATGTAAGCGTGGGTTTTACCAAGGCATTTCATGCAGTCTCTTGCAAAAAATTAATTGCAGACTTGATTGCAATTGTCTTCCACATGTATTGAAAGGTGGCTGGAGGAAAGCAATATAGGAAATCTCACCCCGGCAATATGTTAATTATAGAAAGGTGTCTAAATGGAGGAGGACGATGATTTTTAATCGCATTCATTATCATTAGAAATCATCTGAATAGACGAAGTACACATTTTGATCATTTAAAATCTAAGGATAATAACAGGAAGACTTCACTTTTTACCACCTCTATCTAACATTAACCCATC
Source organism: Rhinolophus sinicus (assembly GCF_036562045.2). NCBI lineage: Eukaryota > Metazoa > Chordata > Mammalia > Chiroptera > Rhinolophidae > Rhinolophus > Rhinolophus sinicus. Next base: position 114,169,762 of record NC_133756.1, read on the forward strand.
TGAGCAAATTTAATGATATTTACTCTAGGGTTCAGACCCTTTCCATTTCTGTCCTGCAGCTATCCAAGCCTTACATTTGGGCATGGAATCTTAGAAGTTGAATCTGTCATAGACATCAGTGTGTCCGGCTCAACTATTTTATAGATGACCTTACATGAGTTCCAAAATATGCAAGCAACTTTTGAAACATCACATGGGAATCATTTAAGTTGAGACAATAGGTTACTCTTTGAATCTTTGAATCGTTGAACTCAAAAGGTCCAGGATAAGAAATGAAGATATTTCAACTGCAGCCCAGAGTTCTTTCAATGTTGAAAACTGAAGAGCCCAAAGAACCTGAAGGACATGAAATCATGAATACTGAAAAGAAAACTATCCTGAGGGACATATATTTGAATTGCCTTTATCTGTATCCCTATACAGTTTTAAATATTTCCTTCCTTACTTTCACATATATTCCAACACATTATGTTTATCTCCTTATTTTTGTTGCTGATCCTTCCCTTCTGTCTTGGTTGCCTTTAAATTGTCTCTCTAGACCCACTATTGCTGTCTGCTTGTTCTCCATTCTTCTCTGGTTCCCAGAAGCCTGACTGGAATACTTTTCCCTTTTCCTCTGACTTGGGGTTGGGTTCAGCCAATGGAGGGCACAGGAAGCCCTTGGAAGGCAATGGAAGACCACACATCTGTTAGGCAGCCCTCTCCATGTAGCCACCCCCTCCAGAATCTAGTGCTTGCGTAAACCACTTGTTTACTCATGTGAAGTATTTATTGGATACTGGAGAGCTCCAAAGAATTTAAGAAGACGGTTAGTCTATGTTTTATAGACTACAGAAAAGCCCCTGACTGCTTGGGTCATGAAAAGCTATGGGCTTCTCTGGAAGAACTGTCTGTGCCTCAGCACTTGATTGTCCTCATGTGCAACCTGTATTGTAGACAGAAAGCCACTGTCGGGACAGAATATGGAGAGACAGAAAGTTTTCCTATGAGCAAAGATTTCAGACAAGGGTGCATTTTACCTCCCTGGTTGTTTACTTTGGATGTAGAACATATCATACAAAAAGCTGGATGAGGCTCAGAGAACAGAAGATTGAAAATTGGTGGAAGAAATACTTCCTGCATCTGATCAGCAGGAAGTAGCGATGATTTGAAATGACTTCTGATGAAAGTGAAAGAAGAAAGTGCCAAAGCAAGACTGCATTTGAACATCAAGAAGACAAAAATCATTAATACAGAAGAAATACACAACTTTCACACAGTAAAGACATTGAAATTGTTAAAGATTTTGCTTATCTTTGTTCAGTCATCAGTTCAAATGGAGACTACTGCCAAGATAGGATATCAAGAGATGGCTGAGACTCAGAGGGCAGCAATGGAAGAGTCAGGAAAGATCATCAGATGTGTCATTGGAGACCAAGGCTAAGAGACCATCTTTACCCTCATATTCCCAAGTACTATATACAAATATGAAAGTTGGATAGTGAAAAACACCAACAGGAAAAATAAAAGATCACTCATTTGAAGTATGGTGCTGGAGGAGAGCTCTACGGATGCCCTGCGTCACTAGAAAGATGAAAAGATGGGTCCTAGAGCAAATTAAGCCTGAAACCTCACTGTGGGGGCAAAAATGACAAAGCTAAATCTGCCCTACTTCAGCACATCATGAGAAGGCAGGGTTCTTTGGAAAAGACAATACTTCTGGGAAAAATAGAAGGCAGCAGGAAAAGAGGAAGACCAAATGTGTGATGTAGCGACTCCATAAAAGAAGCCATAGGTCTGTGTCTACAGAAGCTGATCAGGGCTGTTGAGGACAAAACACTGTGGACGTCACTCACTCATAGGGTCACCAGGAGTTGGAGCCAACTCAACAGCATGTGACAACAACCACTTAGGGCTATGAGCCTTGCTACACTGCACTGTCCCTGGTTGGTTTCCTTGAAATCAGTAAATAACCCTTTCCTTAAACTCTCCTTAAATTAAAGAGTTTTAAACTTATGCAGTGATATTTGTCAATTATTTCTCAATAAAACAATCAAAAACATAATAATAATGACACAGTTTGAGGACACCCTGGCTTTCCTGTCAGGACCCTGGTTGACACAGCTGATACCTGACATACCTTCCTGAAACAATGTGATGTACCATTCTAAATAAGGCATACATAAAACTAAATAAATATATATTTAATTTTATTTCCATATATGACCAAATAATTTAGAAGAAATGTAATTTCTTTTGATGCGTTTTTATTTGTAGTTCCCAGTACATATTGGTACCCATAACTATTTCCTGACTTAAAATTCATATGTTCAATTAAATTATAGTAAGTCCTCCCTTAATGTCATTTACAGGTTCTTGGAATCTGACTTTAAGCAAAATGATGTATAATGAAACCAGTTATTACCATAGGCTAATTATATCAACAAGAGTTAAATGCTTACAAGTATATCGTATTTCTGGTCACAGAAACATCACCAAACTTCTAAATAAAAACCCAAAACACTTCTAATTTTAAACACTGAAACACATGTGAGCTATCCATACTAGGGAAGATTAATAAAAATAAGTCAGGTAATTATTTTTCAAACCTCTTGTTCCAAATCATGACTTTAAGTGACCAGATCCTACCCGACAGCTCAGGGTGCAAGGTGAGAACCTGCCCTTGGGCAGGACACCATTCCATCACAAGGCAAACTGACATACTTGCTCACTCACAGCATGGGACCAGTTAGACCCACCAATTCACATCACAGACACATGTTTGGGATGTGGAACACAACTAAAGTTACTTGGGGAAAACTCACACAGACGTGGGGAAAACGTGCCATCTCTACACCGTGAACCCAGCTGGGAATCAGTTCTTTTTCTTCATCAACTAATGAAATGACATTGAACGAAATAGTGCTTTTTGAGAACCTGCTATAATCTATACTTTTTTCCAAATCACTTGAGCCTGAAACTATATCTAGGAACTATTTTTTACATTAGTTCATATAATCTTCAAAACACCATTGAGATGTTGTACTTTCTATTTTATGAAACAGGGGCTTTTGTAGGAAGGATAAGTGACTCTTCTAAGTTTTCAGATCTCAGAAGAGTGCCAATATCATTTCATTTAGCAAATATACAACCACTGGAAAGAGACAGAGTGACTGGCATTGTGGAACTTCATCAGCAATGCTGGAAAAGGCACTTTTTCTTTTCTTTGTAGAGAGAACTTTAAGAGGACTAAAAGGAGCAAAATCTGTAACATTAATACGCATATACAGTACTCACCCCCACACACACACCTTATCTGCAGTTTGGTTTTCCAAGGTCTCAGTTACCTGTAGTTTCAGTTACCCATAGTCAACCTTGGTCCAAAAATATTAAATGGAAAATTCCATAACTAAACAATTCATTCTGCCATTCTAAATAGCATGATGAATTCTTATACCATCCTGCTCTGTCCTGCCTAGGACAGGAATCATCGATTTGTCCAGCATATCCACATTGAATATGCTACCTGCCCATTAGTCACTCAGTAGCCATCTTGGTTATCAAATGAACTGTCGTAGTATTGCAGCGCCTGTGTTCAAGTAACCCTGTGGTAATCTAGTGCTGTGTCGCAATGCCTAAGTCATTCACCTCACTTCATCTCATCACAAGACTGTATCATCTCACATCATCACACGAAGAAGGGTGAATACAATACAGTAAAATTTTGAGAGAGAAAAAGAAACCATATTCTCATAACTTTTATTACAGAAGTTATGTGTGTGTGTGTATGTGTTTTCCATAAAATGTGTGTGTGTGTCTTTTCCATAAAATAACTCTATTTTATTATTAGTTGTTAATCTTTTATTGGGCCTAAATTATAAATTAAACTTCATGATATATTATCATAAATATGTACATATAGGAAAAAATACACACACACACATACATACATACATACATACATACATACACACACACACACACCAGAGGTCTGACAATTAGGTTCGTGAACTTGCCACCATGTGCTTACATCGGCAGCCCTGTACAAACAGCTCTGTAAGGTTTCATAACCTTGGTATATCAGTGTCTCACAGCTGTGTTTGTGTTGATGTGTGGCGGTGTCTTGCTGAGTGTCATTCATTATTGTTGTGTGTTTTTGTGTGCTGTCGCAAGAATGTCTGAACTTGAATTAGAGCAACAAACAAACATTAAATTTCTTGTTAAACTTGGCAAGAGTGGAAGTGAAATCAGGGACACGTTAGTCCAAGTTTATGGGGATAATGCCATGAAGAAAACAGCCATGTACAAATGGATTCAACATTTTTCTGAGGGGAGAGAACGTGTCACTGATGAAGAGAGGTCAGGGTGGCCAGTAGCGAGCAGAACTGATGAAAACATTGCAAAAATTCATTGAATTGTGCGTCAAATAGTCAGCTGTTAGAAATATATATATATATATATATATATATATATATATATATATATATATATATGAAGGGAGGGAAGGAGGAAGAGAAAGAAGGAGAGAGAGAGAGAGAGAGAGAGAGACTTCATGCTTATTTGTGCAGAATATTTAGAGGGAGAACAGCTTGATGGTTTAGAAAGAGCCCCAGACATGCGCTCAGGACACTTGCTAGATGGATATGCTTGGGAAATTCATTTAATATACTTTGGTCCACAGTGCACCACCTCTGCTTGAAATGTCTGTGTGGCCTTCTAGATTGTTAAGAACAACTTCTATAGCTCATTCAATTTAGTATTTGAGTTCTTAGCTTTCTATACAGAGCATGAAATAAGTACCACAAATTTGAATATATATTACATTATTTCTGGTCTAAAGATAAACTACCATGTTGAATAAACTTTAGACCTGTTTTTCAACTTTTAGATGGAATCTTTCTTTTCTTTTTTTTTTTTCTTTTCTTTGTTAAATAGAACCAGGGTTAAAACTCTTTTGCTATGATAGAAAGATAAAGAACAACATGATTAATAATTTTAAGTTGTATGCACGTGGTTTGAATATTCAGTCATTTCAGAATAAGGTATTAGGAAAGAGGAAAAATAGAATAATTCTTCAAAAGGGATAGGATTTTTTTCTTTTTTAAAGAACAGGTAAGATGGTTGCTAAGTATGGACAAATCATACAGTCCTAGATTTAAGTCTTGGGTTATATTGGAAAAGTTCCAACCCTCCTTCACCCCCACCCCATTTCTTTCTCTCTCTCTTTCATCTTTAAAATGGGGATAATAATAACAATGCTTCTATCCTAGGATTGTGGTGATTAGATAAGATATCCAATGTGAAGCATATAAAGTATGGTGCTTAATAGATGGTAAACAATGAATATTAGTTTCTATAATCATTACGGTCATCATCATTTCATTATCTTTACAAAGCATTCTAGTAATTTTAAGAATGGTAAGATAACTAATATTATTAGGAATTTATCATATGCTGGACCTCATACTAGATACTTTATGTTAACTGCATGCAGTCCTCAAATCAGCTCCGCAAAAAGAAGCAACATGATAAAGCAAGAGATCATGACTTCCCAGTCAGAAACATTTAGGTCCAGATCCTAGAACTGCCGCTTCCTAGCTATGTGACTTTGGCAATTTACTTAACATGTTTGAACATTAGTGAATGCATCTATAAAACTGCAACAAGAATTAACTTGTGATGCTGGTATATAGATTAAAACAAGTGTCTGTCAACATGTGTATGTGTGACTATACGTATGTATATAGTGTGTATGTTTGTGTGTATATAGTTGGAGAGTCTAAAAATCATTCCTTAAATTGTAATTAATCATATTACCAGCATGACCTTATTATAATTGTAAATGAGAAAAACTAGACTCACAGACATTTCATGGTATTTCCATGTTCATAAAAATTGTCAGAGCCAGTATTCAAGGTCAGGTTCATGTAAATATCAAGGCCTTTGTTTTGTCTATGATTCTGCAATGGCTCAAACTGTGTCTTTGCAGAGAATTCAATGTGGAATGAAACAGAGAAAGCTTCATGAACAGTCCTCACTTTTTGCAAATTTAAATTTCACTAATCCAAACCTACCTTGAATTCAAATTGCTTTAAATTGGTTATCTCTTTGGTCACTTAGACTCTATGAGCCATCATTATCTTTGGAACTTCCTTGTGCCTAATCCATTTATTATATCACCAAAGCAAGTGTGCCATTTTTTTATGAAGGCTGGTGGGCAACAGGGTAATTTTAGAAAGTGAAATTTATAAACAAACAACTTAATATATAAGTAAGGTAGTCCACATCCCCATTTTAAGCAGAATTTCCAGGAAAAAAAAAAATTTCACAGAACCATTGTGAGGGAGGGTTCCATACTAGTACAAATGCCTAGCATTTACAGTGATTTTAATATGTACTGACCCTGGTCCGAACACTTCACATATGAGGTCGGACAATTAAATTCATGAAGTCATCCTAGAAAAAGTGCTACGTACCTCATTGCTGAATATCACTACAGTCACTCTTGAAATACTTTTGGGAAGCTATGCACCGATTTCAACACCTAGTCCACCCTTCAAAGCAATTTTGGAACTCTTTTTCTGGAATGGCTATCAGAGCTATCGTTATATTACCCTTGATGTCCTGAATTTCATCAAAATTTCTTCCTTTCAATAGTTCCTTTATCTTCAGGTAAAGAAAGAAGTCACTGGGGGCCTGATCAGGTGAGTAGGGAGGGTGTTCCAATACAGTTATTTGTTTACTGGCTAAAAACTCCCTCATAGGCGGTGCCTCGTGAGCTGGTACATTGTCATGATGTAAGAGCCATGAATTGTTGGCAGAAAATTCGGATCATCTAACTTTTTCATGCAGCCTTTTCAGCACTTCCAAATAGTAAACTTAGTTAAGTGTTTGTCCAGTTGGTACAAATTCATAATGAATAATCCCTCTGATATAAAAAAAAAAGGTTAGCAACATTGTTGTAACAAGTTCTTGAACTTAATTGTCAGATCTCATATATTATTTAATTTAATTTTCACATAACCTGATGATACACATGCTGTTTTCATTCTCATCACACAGACAGGTCCACTCAGTCACAGAAACATGCCTATCTTGTCCAAGATCACGTAGTAGCTGGTGGATGGCAGACCCAGAACCTGAATCTAAATAGTTGGACCTCAGACTTTATGTTCTACGTCGGTCAGCTTTTGTAGTAAATTAGGGAAAATAGGCTAATGCCTTTCTTAATTATTTTTAAGTTACATTGCATGGTTATAGTTATCATTGGTTTAACTCTGACTGCTATTTAGTGGATACCTGCTAGGAGCAAAGCGTAGCTGCACAGGCCAGAATAGGAAAAAAGAAAAAAAGTTAGCAATACTGCTTAAAGACTGGGAAGAGATAGATACACAAAGAAAGTCATGAAATTCAGAAGGATCGAAATTCTCAGTCCCAGGCCTTTCTCACCTTATGTATTTTGTACCATTAGAGGGAAAAAAAATCTCGTTTGAAAAGCTATATTGCTTTCAACTAAAACAAAAATTGATTGGGAGTTTTCGTTCTTTTTTATTTTGGCAAGATAAGTGTGAGTCAAAATCAATACTCAGAAGAGCTCCAAAGAGAAAGAGATGTTCTCTGGGTACAAAATTCATGAAGGGGTAATTCATTCCATTGACACTGGAACAGTCTCTGAGTGCAGTTTTAAACAATTCAACCTGTGGTAAAACCTCTTCAAAAGAGTACAGGGTTTCAAGAGAACCTGGGGGAGGGGAAAAAAGCCAACATGAGTCACAGTCTTCTCATAGCCAAATCCTCAGTCCTTCTTACCCTCCAGAGCTGGGTCAATTGATTTCTAACCTACCAAATACCAATAATTTTTGCACCCAGTCTCCCACAGCATCATACTTGGTATCTGGGATTTAAGATTTAACCTGGTTGTGTTACAACATAGGGACTCTGAAGCTGCTGCATTTTCTGCTAATGAGCTTTAACCCTCCTTTGTGTATCCACTAGTTCTGATAATGGCTGATACCTGATACCTTTTTGTCACCTACCTGATGCCCTGGTCATTCTAGCGTGCTTCTAGATCTTGCTCTGAAGGTGCCTGTTCAAAGGCACCGCTGTCTAGGTTCTTCATTCCTGGATTCATTTCTTTATCCGTCATCCTTCAATGAAACATTAATTAAATGCCTACTATACCAGATATTTTGCTATGTGAGAAAAGCACAGGAATGAAATAAAACATAGATCCAGTCTTCTAAGAGCTTAAAGCCTTGGTGACAGATAGCTCAGTACAAGGAGTAATTGGAGAATTGTGTTAGTCGCATGGCAATGGGATGTTTAGAGGGTTACAGGATCATAGAACGGGGATGCTTTATGCTGTCTTGGAGTTCAGAGAAGCCTTGATGTAGAGGGTGGCTCTCAAGCTAGATTTTGGAGTATTAATAGGAACTTTTAAAAGCAAAAAGAGTAAAGGATGCTGTATGGGGAGGGTAGCATGTGGCAAGCATGGAAGTTTTAAGAAATGTAATCCTCTCAAGGCAAATAGATTTATGTGATAGACTGAAGGAATTTTGAGAGGAAATGTTGGTATGAATGTTTAGAGTAGAGACTAGATTTAGGTAGGGAGAAGATTCTGGAGGACTCCTTGTTCAAATCTAAAGATTGGGGACCTTCACTCCAAAGCAATAGGAAATCACTGAAAAGAAAAAGCAAAATCCAAAACCAAAAACTGAGGAGTGCATGGTCATGACTTGTCTCAGAAACTTCCTTCTCCAGACCCACTGTCATGCCTAGAAGCCTATGAGTATACACAGTAGTCAGGCAGATTTGTACTTCAGTGTTGGCCCATCTCTCGTTAACTATGCAATGTTAACTGACTAGCTTACACTTTCAAGACCCACCTAGATTTGCTATAGTACAACAATGAACTTATTGTCGATTTCCCAATGTCTTGTATTCATTTATTCATTCGATTAGGTAACATAGAAAGCATCTGTGATGGTTAATTTTGTATCAACTTGACTGGGCCAAGGAATGCCTAGCTACATAGCTGGTAAAACATTATTTCTGAGGGTGTCTGTGAGGGTCTTTCTGGAAGACATTAGCATTTGAATCAGTAGACCAAGTAAAGGTTACCCTCACCAATGTGTGTGGGCATCAATCAATCAACTGAGGGCCTGAATAAACAAAAAAGAAGGATACATTTTCTCTCTGTTTGAGCAGAGAGATCCATTTTCTCCTGCTCTTGAACATCAGTGCTCCGACTTCCAGGGCTTTCAGAATTGGACTGAATTACACCAATGGCTTTCCTGGTTTTTCACCTTGCAGATGGTGGATTCTGGGATTTGTCAGCCTCATAACCACATGATATATGTGTGTGTGTGTGTGTGTGTGTGTGTGTGTGTGTGTGTGTGTGTGTGTTTTCCTCCTGTTGGTTTCATTTCTCTGGACAACTCTAATACAGCACCAACTCTGTGCCAGGTATTATTCTAGAGGATACAGCAGTGAACAACAAAAAGTCTTCATCCCCATGGCTTAATACTCCTCAGTGCCTGGCCCATAGAAGGTACTCAGTGAATAAGCAAATATGTGACAAATTAACGGATATGCATTATCCACTTCCCTCCTTCATCCAAATTCATAGTCATCACTTTTCCCATGTCAAAATAAGTACAGAATTGCTTCCCTTTTGCAATTCTGCTCTAATCTGGAACACTATGTTCAGGTTCAATGGAAGACTGACATTCTTCAATATCATTAGTTAGTTGTGTTTGCACTCTTACTGTGACATGGATAAAGTAGTCTGAAGGTTTTGCAAACATTTTTAGAGAACTAGTTTTAACTGTATTTAATCTACTTTATTATTTCATAGTGCCTGTGATTCTCTGAAATCACTGCATTTCTTGATTGAAATGCATCTCCTTCCTTTAAATTATCTGTATTTTTCCATCGGACGTTCCATGAAGAGGCAGGTGTGTTACTGTTTTGTTTCCCACTGTATTCCTAGGACACTGCCGGGCCCATGGTTCCCTGGCACAATTCAGTTAAAAAACTGTTATACAAGACATTTAAGCACCAGATGAGTGACAGGATCAGTTGGCTTTAAAACTCCCTCCCCACTCTGAATGTTGTGATTCTAAATTGTCAGCCTCTGAAGAATCTGCTTTACCTATTAAAGCAATGACACTGTTAGAGACTCAAATGTTAGGAGATGGGGTATAATTCCCTGCCGTAGTTTGACTACATGAAGTAGATTTTGGGGAACGAAAGACACAAATAGGTAGTAAGTAGCAATATTAGTAATGCTACGCCACCTTATACACTCCTGTGTGAAATCAAATTTGTATGGTTTATATGCAAAGTCTATCTGATATGCTTAACTACTTGTAAGCTGTTAATATTTGCATATCACCATGAAATATATACTCTAGCAAGGTCATTTAACAGTTACAGGGCAGAAACTTTCCATTTTGTTAATCACTTACAACTCTAATTTCACACTACATCAGTCCTTTTACTCTGGTCCACAGCTCTTTGAAATCCCATTCTAAAAACCCACATGAAAACATCTGTTCAGAATGTGCTACAAATAACAGCCCCTGCCACACCCGTCATGTCATAAATTTAAGGGCCAAAGTAACGTTTACTTGCACCATTTTTCTAATCTCCATCTCTGCATCCTAGGACTTGACTGTTTTTCCCTTATCACGAATCTTCCATTCACCATTTCCAAGTTTTCCTTCAATCTGCCCTCAGATGACTTCTTCATAGCGATTATTTCTCCTGGCATCTGTAGTCAGTTGGAAACAGCTCTCCAATTATGACGCTCAATGCTCTCTGGAACTCCCTCCAGTTCAAAGTATGAATAAGATGCTCCCTGGATTTCCAACAAGTTCCACCCCTGATTGGCTTCCCCACAGGGAGAAAAAGTTCAGAGAACAGGAAAGATCCAGAGAGCATGGGGTCCTTCATGTGACTGTATCCTTTTGATAGATGAAGGACAAGGGCATGTTGAGTCTCTTTCCAATCACTTAAACGTCTCATAAATTATGCAAACTTTCCACTCAGCCTTAACAAAGGAATTAGAATGCTGGCTATTTTCTAGATGGGAAGCTTTGATACAGCTTTTTAATAGAAGGCATGATGACATGCAAAGAAAGAGCTAAGTCAAGGAAATCAGACCAGTAAATCTGACCATTAATTTAATGAGCATCCCATTTTCATAACATTCAAACAAAATAGTACAGTGGTGTGCCTTCTTCTCATTCTGACATTTTGCTTTGCCAGTTTCATTTTCTTGGCTTTATTCATTGTCATAAGGCAGGGTCCAGGGAAAAAAGATTCTTCTGTATCCCGTCAAAGGTCATTGGTTGCCAGCTGCATCACAGTTCTGATTCCACAATGATATTCTGATATAGTCTCATTTTTCAGATAAATATGAATACTGATAGTTGCTAATAAAACGTAGATTGTGAGCCCACCAAATAAATGCAAATAAGCCCATTCTTCCTTTCTCTCCTCTGAATTTTCTATTTTCATTTATTTTTTATCATGGCACTTGGGCTAATTTCCTTCCGATTACACCACTGGCTGTTCAGTGTCGTTGCATTAGCTGAATTCTGAGCTCCTGCTAGTGTAGAAGAGGTTCCTTCTAATGAGGAATGAGAGCCAGCCAGGTATAGGAGGTTTTAACCACCAAAATCATGACAATAACAATTACATGGAAATGTGAAAAGTAGATTAGCAATATTTTGCAGCAGTTTTCCAAGCGGAGTTGCAATAGTAGTTTTCCCAGACACTGATTCATGGACAAATGTTTATTATTTCTTACTCAGTCCCACTTCAACACTCTTCTTCACCAACAGTAGATACTGTTAACCCTCTTTTTAACTCCATATCAAAACCTCTTCTTTTTATGCCTTTGAGTAAACATATATTTAAAACACATTAAGTACATAGAAGCCTCTGATTCACAAGAATAAACTTCTCAGCATTTCCCTGTGTGGATGTCTTCCATCTGTCCTTCCAAATCTATTCTCCAACTCTTTCTATGATCTTTGGCTTCCAGTTGGATCCCATCAATGGGGAGCAACAGCCAGACATCAAGGAAGGAAGGAGAGTAAGTTCAGGGTTGTAATTCCACTGCCTGGCTAGCTGAAGGCTAGTCAACTCCTTAATCACAGCCCTTTTGCCTCTGGGTCCTGGTGACAGATCACTCACTCCCTTCTCCGTCAGTGCATGGAGGTAAGCGAGTTCCACTGGTCTTAGCCCTGGGCACTTCCCTATCCCTTGTGAGTCCCTTATCCCTTCCCATACCTTTATGCTCATATCTCCTATATTAAACCTTCCTCAGATAATGCTAACGTATGTCATATGTTTTCTGCTTGACCCTGATGAATATATTCTTCCTTTAACTTCAGTGTCCTATGACCTTTAGTGATAGTCCCTCTGCCTCAAACTCCCATATGCCCTGCACCCCCTTTCATTCAAAACACCTCACTTTATACTCCCTGATGGTCTACTGGGTAGGATCTGATGCTCCCAAACACCTTATTTGACCGAAGGTCATTGATCCTGTAAGTCTCTCCAATACCTACCCAGCATTCCTCACACTCCAAATCTCTCTTAACTTGGTCTCTATTATTTTTACTTTATTTTATTTTATCCAAAGAACATGTCATGTTGTAACAATTCAATTATTTATATATATATATTTTTTTTTTTTTTCCTGTATCCCTGCACTGAAAACTAAGCTCTGCAGGGCAGGGATCTTGGTCTTTTGTTCACTGATCTACCCCAGGCATCTCAAATTGTGCCCGGCCTATTGTAAGTGCTCAATAAATATTTGTTGAATGAAGTTTCAGCTTAGGAAGTACTTTTTTCTGGAAGTTTTCCTAAATCTTCCTCATTTTCTCTCTACTCTCCTCCAACGTGGTCCAGGTTAATTGACTTCCCCATGTGGTTCCTTAAGCATCCTGTACTTCTGCCTTTACAGCACTTACGGACTATTGCAATTGTCTGTTCATTTCTCATACTACTGTGTTTCCCCGAAAATAAGACCTAGCTGGACAATCAGCTCTAATGCGTCTTTTTGGAGCAAAAATTAATATAAGACCCGGTCTTATTTTACTATAAGACCAGGTCTTTAGAATATAATATAATATTATATATATATATACTGTAATATAATACCACGTCTTATATAGTATGATATAATATAATACTGGGTATAATATAATAATATAATACCGGGTATAATGTAATATAATATATATAATATCGGGTCTTATATAGTATAATAGAATAGAATACAATAGAATACAATACTGGGTATAATATAATATAATGTAATATAATATAATATAATATCAGGTCTTACTTTTCTATAAGGCCGGGTCTTATATTAATGTTTGCGCCAAAAGATGCATTAGAGCTGACTGGCTAGGTCTCATTTTTGGGGAAACATGGTAGATTATAATTTCTGTGAAGGCAGAAATCATCAGTGTCTTTTTCAAAGTGCCTACTTTAAGATGTCCTCAATATATATTTTCATGAATAAATACGAGGTATGTCAATTAAGTTCGCAAACTTGTGAGCAACAATGTTGCTAACCTTTTTTAATATCAGAGGGATAACTCATTATGAATTTGTACCAACTGGACAAACAGTTAACCAAGTTTACTGTTTGGAAGTGTTGAAAAGGCTGCATGAAAAAGTCAGACGACCTGAACTTTTTGCTAACAATTCATGGCTCTTGCATCACGACAATGCTCCAGCTCACACGGCACTGTCTGTAAGGGAGTTGTTAGCCAGTAAATAAATAATTGTATTGGAGCACCCTCCTTACTCCCCTGATCTGGCTCCCAATAACTTCTTTCTTTACCTGAAGATAAAGGAAATATTGAACGGAAGACATTTTAATGACATTCAGGACATCAAGGGTAATACAACGACAGCTCTAATGGCCATTCCAGAAAAAGAGTTTCAAATTTGCTTTGAAGGGTGGACTAGGCACTGGGGTCAGTGCATAGCTTCCCAAGGGAAGTACTTCACAGGTGACCATAGTTATATTCATCAATGAGGTACGTAGCACTTTTTCTAGGATGAGTTTGTGAACTTAATTATCCGATCTCATAGATGAATAAACAAGTGGATGGGTGAACAAAACTCACACCCTGCTATTATAACAAATAACTTTAATAATCCAATTAATTGTTTGTTCTTGTTGAGAGAAGCATAGAGTGCTGTGAGAACCCAGAAGAGGGTCTCCACCCCTGGGTTCTAAGGTAGGGATGCTGAGAGTGGATATTCAGAGGAGGCTTCTCAGTGGAGGCACTGATTGAGCAGAAACTTGAAGGATAATCAGGAGTTATGAAGGGCAGGTAAGTTTGGGGTTAGGGAGACAGATTTCCAGGGAGTGGCAGTAGCCCATGCAATGGCACGCAGATGAAAGAAACAATGATTGACTGGAGCTGGGGTATGGGAACATCCTGGCCAGAATCAGAAGCTGAGACTGGAGTGGTAAATTGGTAGCAGTCTAGGGAAGGCTTTGAACGCTCTGCTAAGGCTCTTAGAATTTATCCTAAAATTTAAGAGGAGAATGGGAGATTTAAAATAATGAGAAAGAAAAAAAATCAGTGTCAAAAGAAACCATAACCTCCTCTGATGTAAAACACACTAATTGTCAAAACCCACCAAGAATTTATTTCCTACCCCTATAGAAATTTCCTTTAATTACTTGTTAAAACAGGAAAGAAAGAAAGAAAGAAAGGAAGGAAGGAAGGAAGGAAGGAAGGAAGAAAAGAAAGGGAGGGAGGGAGGGAGGGAGCGAGAGAGAGAGAGAGAGAGAAACAGAGAGAGAGAGAGAGAGAGAGAGAGAGAGAGAGAGAGAGAGAGAGAAAGAAAGAAAGAAAGAAAGAAAGAAAGAAAGAAAGAAAGAAAGAAAGAAAGAAAGAAAGAAAGAAAAAGAAAGAGATGGTGATGTCCATATACACATGACTTGTATTCATCTTTTGTTATCGGTATATATTTACTACAATTTTAACACGGTTTTTTCTTTTCTTAAAATGTGTATACATTTTTTTGAAAACCTTCTGTATACAGGAAACCCTTTTTTGCTTCTCCCTCATGCGAATGCTACTCTGGTTTTATCAGTTTAAGGCAATTTTTTGTTTGTTTTCCTTTCCCTTTCTGCTCTTCTTCTACACACTCCCGCACCTACCCCAGTTGTGATGTCATTCCCACATGCATGCTGTGGTCATGCTGTTTCCTCTGCCTGGAATTCTGTATCTTTAAGCAGTTTTCTTCATGGCAAACCCATGTGAACTTATCAAGACTGAATTCCATGAGAAAGCCTTCCACGCATCTAAAAGGCACCATGAATTGCTCTCCCGTCTGTGCTCTAACAGTGGCTTCCATAGCAGCTAATGCCAACTGTACGGAAGTTATCTGGAGGCGTATCAGTGGGCTTACGTGAATCATTACCCATACTGCCCACCTCGGGGATATCCAGAGTGCACAGCAAATGGCAGATGGTAAATACCTGCTTTTCAAACGGAAGAGTAAAATATGAGAGACACAAGGTATGATCAGGTGAAGATACCAACGGGAATGTCTGAGCATGAGGTAAAGCATTCACAATTAGCAGAAGTACTCAGATATCGCAGCAATCATTTATGATGTCTCAGTGCAAAACTGAGTAGGGAGTTCCTTTCTCCTTTATGTTCAGGTTACAAATTGTTCAAATGATAGGTAGTCAGAGGTAGAATCTGAAATCAAAGAGGTATTTGAGAGTGAGTGAGCACTTTTTATTTTATATTGAAAAATGTTTTCAGGTCTCTAGATAATATAATAGTTTTAAATAAATCAAAACAGAAATTAAAAGTACATTGAACAGTAAGTAGTAGAAGCAATGATAGTCAAAAAAGTATGTATTAGGTAAAGTGTGGGAAAAGAAAAGTGAGAAAAAATATATGCATGCAAGTTTCATCCTAGAAGAAAAATAGATGAAATTATCTTACAAAGGCTCCACAGGGTGGCTATTGCAATTTCAAAGAGAATTGTGTCTGCTGGGGAAAAAAAAAAAAAAAGAGGAAAAGAAAAGGAAAAAATAAAACATGTGTTTGGTTTACACAATCACTTGCTGACTCAGTTTTCTATCATTGTTAGCTTAAAACACCATTTCCTTGATTGAAGTTTAATGGGGAGAAAATGTTACAAAGAGAACATTTAGATTCCACAAACATTTACTGAATGTTGGTACATCAAGCCTCATGCTGGGTGCTTTCCAATTAATTATCTCATCTAATCCATATGATGGCACAGTGGGGTTGGGGTGGGGGTAGCATCAGCCCCATTATACACTGAAGGGGAACTTTTGTGTATAGAACAGAGAAATGGCTTGCCCACGGTGATGTAGCTAGTAGCTCGCAAAGCTAGGGTGCCAGTCAAGGTCTTTTGACTCCAAGATCTAGACTTTTTCCTGGAAGACAGCTGCCTCATTTTTCTCAATTTAATGATGATGGCACGTTGTTTCAGTTTCTTGATTTACAAAATGAGATGATAGTGTGTAATACTTGTAAGCATTATTATACCTACTTTATGGATGAAGAAATTCAAATATAGGGAGATTAGGACCTTGAGCAATGTTATAGATTGAAAGAGTTGGCATTGAAACTCAAGTCCAACTTCAGAATTAATGTTCTTCTTAATTATATTATTTCTTTTGGTAATGATGTTATCTGACTTGAGGGATTTTCGTAAGATGAAGAGTCACACAGTTTTGGGGAAGTAGCTAAGGCTTAATTAATAAATAGCTATTACTGCTATTTCTGTTCTTTATATTGACTCGAAGCATAGAGTAGTTTCCCCTTATACACAGATTCACTTTCCACAATTAGAGTTACCCATGGTCAACCTCAGTCTGAAAATATTATATGGAAAATTACGGACATAAACGATTTATAAGTTTTAAATTACTCTCCATTCTAAGTAATGTGATGAAATCTCACTCTGTCCCACTGTGTCCCACCCTTGATGTGATTCATCCCTTCGTCCTGTGTCTCCAAGCTATGGATACTCCCACTCGGTACTCTCTTAATAGCTATCTCTTATCGGATCCACTGTTGTGGAATCGCAGTGCTTGTGTTCAAGTAACCCTGATTTTACTTAATAATGGCCCCAGAGCAGAAGAGCAGTGATGCTGGTAATTCACATATGCCGAAGAGAAGCTATAAAGTGCTTCTTTTAAGTGAAAAGGTGAAAGTGCTCAATAAGGCATTTTATCATCTCACATTATCACAAGAAGACAAAAAAGGGTGACAAAAAAATCACAATATATTTTGAGAGAAAGTGACTACATTTACATAACTTTTATTGCAATATATTATTATAATTGTTCTATTTTGTTATTTGTTATTGCTGTTTATCTCTTACTGTGCCTAATTCATGAATTAACTTTTATTGTAGATAAGTATGTATAAGAAACAACATAGTATACATAGGGTTTTGTACTATCCATGGTTTCCGGCATCCACTGTGGATCTTAGAACATATCCCTCAAGAATAAAGGGTACTAGTGTTATCACACACACACACACACACTCTAATAATGGGTAAGGAAGCCTTGACAAGAGTTTATTTTGTTACTTTTAAAAAATATTATTACTGTGGCTTCCAAAGTATCTAATAGAATATTAATCTCTTCATACAAAAAAAAGAAAAAAAGAAAAAAAAGTCCATGATTTATACTTTAGCATATTGAAAGCTCTGTGAATTCCTGTAGGCAGGAGACATTTAAAGTGTTTTTCCCAGGGTGTTTTGTGTGAAAGTACCTATGTGAGATCTTCAGCCTGGCCGACACCGAAAACCTGAATGTTATGCTTCCCCAGTCCTAGAACTGACTTCCACCCACCTAAATAAACGGAGGCTTTTTGTACCCCAGGGTGCTACTGGGTTGTTCATTGAGAGGCACTCCAGCTTGGCAACCAAGGGCCTCTCCTGAATTCCCAGTGTTTCTTCTTGCTGGGATACTCACTCCTGAAACTAAGTTGTAAGTCACGTGTTTTCCTGAAGAACAGGTAATAAGAATCAAGGGAATGGCAATGACTGTCCTGTAAAAGGTCTGGCCTGAGCTCTGCTGGACTTGAGAAGTAATAGTTCTCTGAAAAAACAAAAACAAAAAGAAACAAAACAAAAAAAAACACTTGGCCTGCCATGTGGGGTCTTGTGTTTACTCCCTCTATGGCCTGTGGCAAGGTACTCAAGCTCTTTGTACTGAATCGTCAGCTATAATCATGGCATAATAAAGGTTTTTGGGGATTAATCGAGGCAATAAAAAAAGCTCTTAACACTTGTTGAACTCACGGCAGCTGTGCAGATCATTTTGGACTTCTTCCCCTTCCTACTGAAGGATATTTCTGAATGAGGTTCAAGAACAAATACGTAGAAGCAGAAAGACCTATCACCTGTATCATGTGTATGAAAAGAGACGTCAGATTCCACAGTGATTGACTTTACACTTGGCTCTGTCATAATGGCCAAGATTAACTGATTTGCTGACTGACCTTAACAATTATAAGGAAGCTGGGTCTTTTAAAGGATGGAAACAAAGCCATTTTGAAGAAACAGCAGTTGATCCAGAATTTATATCTACTTATGTCCTTTTTGTTACTTCTTGATCTACCATTGACATAACCCACACCCCAGCTTTGGTTTGCTTTCAAGTTGATAGTTTGCTTCTGAATTAATTGGATAATATCATTATCCATGTGTAGGCTGGCTACACATTGAAATCATGGCAATACTGTACACCACTTTTCATGCATTTAAGTAACAGTTACCTTTCTTGAGTACTTATTATATGCCATCACTTAACTAGGATATTTATGTAAAACTGATCATGAAATCCTCACAATAGCCTTTGTCAATGATGAAACTAAAGCTAAGATAGGTCAAGTGATTCAACAGAGAATACACAGGCTTAAGTTTAATTGTTAGGCTGTGGGCATTTTCATACGTTGTAACTAAAAAGTAGTGCTAAATTCTGTTACAGGCTCTCTCTCTGCCACTAGAATGTGTGTGCCCTTCAGAGGTGGAGGTTCATCTTATTCGTTTTTCTATGTCCAGTTTCTGTTGCTTTACTTAACACAGAGTGGGTAGCAGTAAATACATGTTAGGATGGCATGGACAATTGGAAAGTAGCATCTCAGGGCAAGTTTTAACTCTATGACTGTCACCTTTTCTCAATTAGGGCTAAGAGGAGAAACATTTCACAAATACCAAGTCATACATGTGGCTTGAGAAAAATTTATGTAGAGCCTAAACTTTAATCTCCAAATCAGAGAATTAAATTTTCATCCTGAAAGTTGTTTCCTTTGGCTTGTCTGTCAGGGACAATAGTCACAGATCAGAATCAAGAAAAGCTAAAAATATTATCTTATTTCTTGACTATATATTTAAGGTTGCGTATCAGCCACTGAAGAACAATACATTTTACAGAATATGGCCACAGAGGAAGGTGTTTGCTCCTTGACCTTTACATCTTTTTGAAAATGGCTTGTCGTCTTGTGACCTTTCCTCAGTAACCAGGCGACAGCAAGGTAACTTATATGAGCTCAGAGGAGGGATGTGAGCGAGTTCAGAGCGAGCCCGTAACCATGGAATGTTCTTTGGATTTTACCCTGAGAGATGGGAAGAAATTGGAGGGATTTGAACAAAAGTATGACATGATATGGCTTCAGTTTTACAAGGAATACATAGTCGCTTTATGGAAAATGGTCCAGAGAGCAACAGCGGTAGTAGAAATACTAGCTAGGGACGCTACTACAAAGCTTTGGGTAAGAGAGAGTGCTGGCTTGCCACGTTCCACAGGGAGCAGTAGCAGAGATGGTGAGAAGGGGGCCTTTACATTCTTCTCTCAGCTTTAGTAGTTTGGAAAGCCACAGATTTCCTTTTTTTTTTTTTCTTGTTGCGTGGTTATATGCCTATGCACTAAATACTTGAATTGGGGGTGGTGCAGAAAAAGAAAGGGAAAGCATTAGAAGAAAAATCAGTATTTGAAAATGAGTTGTCCTCGACAACTCAGTGAAGGCAGGCAACTCGCTTGTTGTGTTTTCATTGTTTCTCCAGTACTTGGTATGTGGTAGACATTCAATGGATAGTTGCTAAATGAAGAACAAGTGATTCATAGTGTCATGTGGAAACAAACTATCAGCAGAAGAGACAGTCTGAATAAACTTCAGATTTCTTTGCTTCTGGTTGACTTTTGCTGTTCAATATTTTATCCAGCTCCTTCAGTCAGATCAAAAGGCAGATTCAGTGGGCTGTGAATAAGAAAGAAATTTCTGAAATCCATGGGCCTAGGATGTATGATTAGATAATAAAAACGATTACTCAAGGTGAATATTTGGAGGGGGGTAGTGGTGCCCATTTGGAGTGGTGCTAAAATGTCCTTTCTACCCACCCTTTCACTGTCATGGTTGGAGTTTAAACTTTCAGATGAAGGCACTAAGTGTCCTAATGCACCATTTATCTGGACAGGGAGATTCAACAAGAATGTAAAGAGACATCTTTTCAGTATTAGTGTAGTTCTCTCTTAGATTAATTGTGGTACTTGGGATTCCAGACAGAGTAAGGATATTGGTGCTTAACTTAAGATTCCTTTTTGATAAAGTCCCATGTTTTTATATGCCATGAAATACGTAGCTCAAAATTAAAGTTAAAGACAATGTGCAAATATAATTGGATATAAAATTTATTAAGCGATTTCATTATTTATGGGTACTTCATAATTTTTTGCAACTTAAATAGATATCATTGTTATCCTTTTATTATTTCTTCTGTTCATGATTCTCTCCATGTGAATGTTAATGTGATTGTAACTTAAACTATCAGGAGAATATTTATTTTTTGATGTACTATTTTATTGATCTCTGATTTAAAATGATTCCATGACTAATGTTCTCCTTTGGGAAATGACCCATGAGGATTAGACATAATTGGTGCATTTCATATTTAATTTGTGACTTGATCACACGTTCTACCTAATTCAGGGGTAGCTATCCTTTTTTAAATAACTCATTGTGGAAAGCAGTAACCCACGTGAAACACAGGCTTTCAATTCAGTGACCTAAAGTAAAGTTTCAACCCTGCCATTTACTAAAACTAGGTGACCTTGAAAAAGCCATTTTGTATCTGAGTTTCTCAGTTTGTAAGATGGAGAAAATAGGGCCTACTATGCGAGGTAGCCTGAGGGAATAAATGAGATGATATTGGCGTAGAGCGGGAACAAACTAAGTAATCACCCTACTCCCCCATAGCTAACTCACAAATTAGTGCATATGTACTCTGGTCGTTGTTATAACTTCTGCATGAGCAACTAGTGTTCAAAGAACACTGAACTGGTTTGCTTTCCTGGTGATAAAAATAATTTAAATAAGGAGGAAGAAAAGAGGCATTCTTGTGACCATGTGAGGGGATCAGGCCAAGTTAGTGTGAAATCAGAATACAGAAGTGTCTAAGCATTTTCAAAGTGTCCTCATTGTCATTTAATTCACAAAGTTCATGGGTCAGGAAAATACTAAGTATCAAGTCTAATTTATATGTATATATAAATTTTCATCATTGAGGATTCTCATTTAAAATGGAACGGTTCGTTCTCTTCGGTTTAGTTCAACAAATGCTTATTTAACAGTAATTAAAAAGTACTCTTTACCTACCTCCAGTAAATTCAAAATGTAGTAATCATAGGACTGAGAGTAAAACAATCTGTTTCTCAGCTACATATCAATGATCCTCAGTTCTGGAGAATCACAATGTTTATAACTGCACTTCTCTACAAACAGGAATCTGATTGGCTAGCAGTGACCCTGAAACAACAACAAACTGTGGACCATATGCAAGCATCATCTCATAAACCAACTCTGTAGACAACTTGATGAGCTGCCACTTTGAAATCGTGGTGCCTCCCCTGTCCAGTTCCGTCAGCTAAGAGGCCAGATTGTCCAGAGCAAAAGGCTCAGCTTTGTCCTTTCTCTTTTAGCCCTCCCAACCTCCCCCCTCCGCCCCCGACATTCTAGGAGGTAGGCTTGGAACCACAGACACTTTTTTCCTGTGACCCATCCATGTTCCTAGAGCTTACCAGTTTCATTAGACAATTGTCAAATGGCATTTTAGGACGGCACCACCTATTTATATAAAAATCTTTATCTTGTTCAAAATCTGAGAAGGCTTTGCTGTCTTCTCACATTGACCCAAATTTTGAGACATTTGACAAATTATGTTTTTTAACTTTTTGATTTGACATTTTATCCTTTACCTCTTTTATTCAAAATAGTGTTGCTGGAATTTCTTCTACATTTGTATCTTTTTTTTTTCTTTTTTTTTTTTTAATGTTCTGGGAGGGTTTCAATGGAGGAGAATGGAATAAAAATGCATTCATGCCACCATTTTAACCAGAGATCCAAAAAGACCTGAATTTAACTTCTATCTTTACCACATATATCTTTATCGTGTACATATGAAGTGTACACACATACGCATACACATACACACACTTATATTTACTCTGAGACAAATGGTAGCAGTTTCTCTGAGACATAGTAACAGTAAGTGTTATCATAGAGGTAAGACTTCCTCTTCATCAGAAATCCCCAATGACAGAAATTATGATTTATTTGAGCTCGTCTATGTGAAATGGCTTTTCGAGCAACTTTATTTTTTTAAGCCAGTTTTTCTCTACGATAGCACTATAGTACAAAAATATTTTTCACCTATATTAACTTATTTAACACCTGGAACAATTTTCAAGGGAAGATTTATGGTCCATTTTGTAGATAAGAAAACTGAGGTATAGGGAGGTTTAGCCCAAGATCATTCATATAACTGTCACAGAGCTGGGTAAAGGAATTTGGTATTTCTCTAGAACGATTTTGCTCTTTCTTCCATGCCACAACTGGATTTACAGGTAGGATTTGACTAAGGTGCTTAGTGGATTTCCTAGTGAGAAAACATAACATTTTGGTCAAAATATGCTTTTTAATGGCACTATTAGGCATTTTGGTTATATTTAGGCATTTTGATTATATTGTTCAAATAAGACTGCAAACCACTATAAAAAGCCATTTACTGTCATCTTCTGTCCTTTCCATGACTTCCAGAACTACAGGACCTGCAAAGGTTCAGGAGAAATATCCCGAAATGCTGAGTTTTAGTTTAGTTATATTTTTAGTAGTACGAAATTTGGACTGTTTTCCTGTTCACCCAGTTGTGAGCATTTTCTGTCAAGTTTAGAATTTGATGAGCTTAGATGATGTTCTATAATTTAAGTTCCTGTTCAGAATCTTAATTCATTAGTGTCAGTCAGCATGGAATGTTTATTGAGGTGCCAGGTAGATGTACATTATCAATAAAACACAGAAGGAAAACAAGTATTACAATGTGAAAGAAAAAATATCAGAGACCTCAGGAGATTGACAGAATTCTTTCTTTTTTGCATCAGACTCCGTCAAGCACATCCATAATATGAGAATCACAACTTTTATTCTCTCTTCTAAGTTCAAGTATTGTATAAGAAAAATAAAACAAACTCATAAAACTATCCAACCTCTAAGAAAAATTTCTTTTCAGTCCAGATTTACTACTTTATAATATATTTTATTTCCAGTTCATATATATCAGTGCTACATTTACAAGCAATAGTTTTAAACTCACAAAAGAAGCAGATAATATCTACTATTTACCTAGCATTTTAATATTTATTGGAACTTTATTTTTTCAAACATTCTATTCTTCTGATTCAAAGGAGTCTTGTGAAATAGATATTATTAAAATTCTAATGTAAAGTGATTGAAACCAGAGCTCAGTTGGCTCAAGGTCAAACAAGATGTGAGTAATGTAGAGCTATTCAATAGCTGTATTTTTCATTTTCTTACACCATATATCCCAGATCTAGGCATTTTACCACTTACAAAAAGTAATTCTTGTTCAACTCAATATTGGGTTTCTATCTGGAGACCGGGGTCTGTACAATGAAGAGAGGAATAATTCAAATTATCCTTTTTATTGTTTTGGTTTATACTTAGGAAATATTTTGTGGATTCCAGGCACTGTGCAACTCTTTGAGTGTAATCTGTTGTAACGTACATTTTGTAGTTGAGAAAAAGAGGTTGGCAAAATGTCATTTGCCCAAGACCTCTTAATGAATGGATACCTACACGGGCAGCGGGCCGTCTGTTTCTACCACTAGGGTTCCCATTTTCCCTTCTGCTGTCCCCATATACCTGCATCACACCAAACTTTGTCACCAGGAAGACAAGGATAAAGGCAGAACCCCTTGATATTGAGGAGATCAGACTCAAATATAATCCATTAAAATTTTCACATTTCATGGACAGTGCTATCAGTTGGTGGGTCTGAGCACAAAACATCCTGAATCTGAGTCAAAATTCTAAGAATTCTCCTACCTTTAGCACAACATCATAATGGTTCCAAAAACGGGCAATAAATTAGAATTACTAGGGTGCTCTTTACAATATAAATGTCTAGGATTTATTCTTGACCTATAACTCTAGGTGTGGAGCCTGAGAAAATGTTTAAAAAGCTGCACAGATGACTTTTTTGTAGAGTGACCTAATTTTTAGAGACCCTACACAGGACATAGTCATACCAGACCCCAAAATAAATAATATTACAAATAAATATAAAAGTGAGTGTTATTACTTTAATGTATATATGAAAAAATGAAGTGTTTATTTGAAATTACATAATATAATACTCTGCATATTTACTTTTCTATTGCATAAATGCTGTTATTTAAACCAAACAGCTATAGGACTATAATTGTGGCAATTAGTAGTAATTAATAGTATGATTAATTAAATAATATGCATGAAAATAATGTAACAATATTTTTTTATGTTTTTGTCCTCTGATATGGCAATTTATTTTAACTCTTTTAAACTCCATATTGGAAATTTAAATTTTGTAGTCTACATTATTGTGTATTCTTAAGTTACATACGTGTACATAGATGTAAGACTTCTTATAAAGAAAGCAGTCAAAACTTCTTGTGAAGCAGGTAGCATTAATAAAACTACAGCTTTTAAGACATTTTTGTGTCATTTAACGTAGTGGTCAAACTGAATACAATTAAACATGACATTTACTTTCACGTGCAGTTCTGCTTTTATCAAGCCCACAGTATAGTGATATCTGGTATCATTCCATTGTAATGATATCAAACTAAATAGTCTCTAGGAAAAAAACACTGATTAGTTAGGATTTTGCTTACTAGCAACAGTAGACTTTTGAACTTGTAGGAATTTGTTTCCTGCTATCCAAAATCCCCATCCGTTTTGTATCTTACAGGCTTGTTTTGAAAGACCACTTGTTTATCAATCCGGTCCTTTGCAACTATACCCTCTTCATATAGGCTATTCATATCTACAAATTACATCATTTTGAAACATTCCAAAGTACATTGTGTGTCATCTTAAGTTAAACCTCTCTTTCTCTGGCAAAATGGTTTTAGGTATAGAAGCAATTTAAATTTCTGAAAGTGAAGTTGAATTCCAAATAAGTTACAGTTTTAGTAAAGAAATTGAGAAACAGTATGTAACTTGGCTGTCCTTTTCTGATGACTTTGCTTTTAGCTCTGAAGCAGTCTTATTTCCAAAATATGAGTCATCCTTTTCACTGTATGAGTTTTTGTTGCAGCCTAAATATAACATCATGCAACTCAGGTGCAAGCAGTTCATCCTTTTCTAAGCTCTTTATGAGCTCTTCAGAGATCATCACACAGCTTTAGAGAAACAATATATACATTTCTCTTTTACTATAATCCTTCCTCCATTTTTACCCTCATTGTAATCCTATATTAAAGAAGGATATTCTTCTTGTCCCAAAAGTTTTAAAATATGGCAGACTAACATTTTAACATCTTTTCTATGGCGGGCAACCATTTTGTAGGCACATGTTTAAAGAGATTATTTCCTTCCATTTCTGTCAAATCAGAAATTTGTTAAGTGCTCCTGTACATTTTGAGGAAACTAAGAAGTGATCATAAAGTTCCATTATGAAAGCGTCCGTTTCACAGGTAAATCAATCATACCCCTTCTTATCAATGGACACAAGGTGAGTGGGACATTTAGCAAATATTTTCATTTTCTTTGGTAAGAAGTCTATAGACTGAAGAGAATCTTCCAAAACATACATTTGTACTGTTTGTTGAACATGCAGATTGAGGAGCAAAGTCTAGTTTGTGTTTGGACATGATAGCAAGACTCTTTTGTTTTATGTTTTCTGCAGTGTCATTAATTTTTTTTTAGAAATCAAGAATATAATTTGAAACTACAATTTTCAAATCAAAGTACTTCAGAGCTGGGGGAAACTTAATTTTTGTTGATAGGATTCAATGTATCACTCACCACACTCGGTAGAAAATATGATAGAGTGTTAAGATCTCACAGAAACAGCTCTGCTCTGTGAGGAGCCAACTCATCTGTTATCAAAATTTCCTCTTTTGTTTGTCACAGTACAATTTAGTTGCAATCTGTGAATCAGGAAATATAACTTTGCTAAGTTTCATAGACAAATCAAGAGAACAATAAGATAATCTGTGTTTATTCACGATGTATTCCCAAGCTAATTCAACAGCCTTTATTTTCTCCTGAATATCGATACCTTTTGGGGAGATTGCAAAGCAAATGATTATTTTAGAAGTACTTGCCTTGCTATTACCAAAGTTCTGAGATTCAAGTCTCACAGATTCATATTTCTTTCTCTACTGTTCCCAAATTCCAAATTCCTGTATATTGTGTATATTCTGTATATATTCATTTCAGTTTATTGTACAATATGCTTTGTTTGGATCATTTTCCTCCCTAATCCATTTGTATGTGTTCTTCCGTCAGCCAAGAAAAGAGAACACAGTCATTTAATTTTCTTTTTTGGTGCCTGCTGGGTTATGCTGGCATTTGTATGGTTATCATTTTCATCGTCTGATCTCTTAGAAAACATGGTCACAATATCCACAATGTTAAAAATTAAACTAACACTATCTTGATATAAAGCACAACTGTCATTGCACAGGCAAAGCGAGAGATGGATGGACTGCTATCACTATGATCATAGTGTACTTAAGTTGCACACTAGGTCACATACTGGGAGCACTGAAACGATGTGAACTGCAAATCATGGCTGCCAACATCAGTGACCAGGGGTAAAATTAGCAACATGAATGACCCGATCTATTCCATATCCAATTGACACTAACAAATATATTGCTCTCAACCTCTCCCCCGCTTGTTTTATGCCACCATATGGGTTTTGCACTTTTCCCCTGACATTTTGTGTACCCGTCTTTGAATAGTGTGTCTTTTGGTATGCTGGCAAAGGGTTTCTTGGAACATGGTCCTGTCAGTGGTAAAACTGGAACAGCCCTGGACAACTGGGATGATTGGTCACCCTACCTATTGGTCAGGTTGGTGTGAGAGCCCAGCTGAAGTGTTTATTATTAAACTTCCATGCCATCATAGTAGTTCTGAGCTGAGCCACTTGTCCGATGTCTGTGACTGTGGTCTGATTACCTGTGTCAAGTGACCAGACAGAATGCCAGGTAGGAAAAACGGGACTATTAGGAGGGAGCTGCTCTGAATTGTGAGGTTTATATGATGCATCTGGCTGGTGCAAACAAAGCTTGTCTGGGAGATGGTATAGGCACTCATGATATTCAATTACTTTTGAAATTATAATGCCTCAAAAGGTCAAAAATTATTAAGCAGCAGAAAGTAAAGACTACACGCCTTAGCAGGGCATCAATATCGCTCGATTAAGTTAGCATCTGTCTAACTCCAGGCTTTTTTTTTTAGCTTTGAATCTTTTGGAACCCAAGATATAACTCAATGCTCCTTCATCTCCCCCAGTACGCCACTTTCTCTCATTTTCCCATCAAGGGGATTGCTCTCTCCTCCCTCCAAAATGTTCTTTCTCTACCTCTCTGCTTGGTTAACTTCTACCCATCTTATAATTTGTAGATAATAAGTTACTTCCTCAAGTAAGTCCAATCTCACCCACAGCCTGGGATGGATGCTTCTCTTCCCTAGAATCTATGCTTATTCTCACACTTGCAACACCCTATGATAATTGTATGTCTCTGTTACTGCATTCTGACGGCAAATACTCTGGTTTTCACCTTTGTATCACCAGCATCTGGGGTTACTTGTGGCATGTTGTAAGTTCTGAATAAATGCTTGATGATAGTCTTGAATGAATAAATGATTGATTAGATAAATACATGAATGAATGTCAAAAACTGTTATGATCCACCATAATGATGTGAGATATTTTTTATTTCCTGAACACATTTGAGCTGTTTAATAACCTATACATAACACATTCCATAGAACCTTTCAGTCATTATGACTAAACTTTTTTAAAACATTAAAGCCCTGAATGAATAAACTTATTTTATTGGGTTAACCATATGAAACTACTGTTTTTATAAGTTTAAAATAGCTGGATATCAGCAATTCAATGTCACTTAATACAATAAGTATTTTCAGGAAAAGTCCCTTGAACAAGCATTAAAAGTTGCTATACTTAAAGAAATAATCCTCCCTATTTAAAATGCCCCAGGACTTTCAAGGTAGATTATTGCAAACCCAACTGTTCCCCAAAAAGAAAATCACTAATATAAAAACTGGCCTTAGTACTAGGTTCTGGATAAGTATGGAGATGAGATCTCCTCTTTTTATGACAGTTGCTCAGAAATGCTGTAACATTCATCACAAGGTTGTCTAAAGGACAGCGAAGAAGTTGGAGATAACTCAGTACATGGCATAAACTATGTGATCAGATCTATATGGTAGGGCCACCAGACATGGTCTGTTTCCATGTAGTGGGTGCCATAAATCACTCACACCCAAGGGCACACTCTCAATAATCTGGATTTTCAAAATAGAAACCGCAAAAGGAGAGCACAAGTTTATTCTCCCACTTACCTGTTTAATAATATCTCCTCAGATGGTTAACAAAGAAAACGACTATTTAATTTCAGGGCAATGTAAATTTTTATCATGGCAATGTATTGGTTTTCTATTACTGCTGTAACAGATTGCTACAAACTGAGTGGCTTAAAACAACACCCATTTATTATCTCAGTTCCGTAGAACAGGAGTTTGAACAGACTTGACGGAGTGCTCTGCTCGTTGTATCACAAGATTGAAATCAAGGTACTGTCTGGGCTGTGTTCCCATCTGAAACTCATGGTTCTTTTCCAAGCTCATTCAGGTTGTTGGCAGAATTCTGTTCTTTGTGGATGAAGGACTACGGTCCCTGTTTCCCTGTTGGCTGTCAGCTGGGGTCACCCTCTGCTTATTCTTATCATAGAGAGAGGAGACCACCTTCGTTCGTCTCACTGGAGCCACTTCATTTTCAAATCAGCAAAGACACATGTCTGACTTCAAAAGCAAATTTTTCATGCTGTGAATCTCTCTGATTTCCCCTTCTGACATCAGCCAGAGAAGGAAAACTATCTGTTTCTAAAGGATTTATATGATTAGATTAGATCCACCTGAATAATCGGATTATTAACCTTAATTTCTCCTAAGAATCCATTTTGCCCCTTAACAGTAACATAATCAGGTGTTATTTCTGCTGTTCATTGACATGATCAATATATCCATGTACCAGGCATCTTAAGAAGCTCTTTCGGTAAGAGTCTCTGCCATAAGTGAATTCATAATTCGGCAGAGAAATATATAAATAACCAGTTGTTTATAATAAGGCATGTTAAGTGATGTGCTAGAGTTAAAACATGGTGGACCATGGGGACACACAGCAATGGCAGATAAGCCACAAGAGTATGTTGGGGACCAGTCGTCACATGTATGTGTCAAAAATATTTTTGTTTTGGGCAGAAAGTTGGCTATATTATAGTGCAGCTGGTTAAGAGAGGAACCTAACAGATTGTAAGGGAACTATTAACCAAATATTTTATACAGTGTCAAAGGCACAGAAAAATGATAAGCACAGAGAAGGCAAAGTTTCTGTTCAGAGAAAAAGGCAAACACATCTGAACATATGATATTGCTCTCCTTTGACAGTATGCACTGATACATTCCTGCTGCAAAAAGCTGTGATTCAAGGGTGGCTTTACTGTACGGGGATATGTTTATATGATAGGTGGATTCAGGTTTTTTAGCTAAAGTCTGAATCTTCTATTTCAAATCAATTTATTCCAGTTTTTTCAATTATTCTCCAAATTATTTTGACTTTCCTTTGTGCAAAACTACTTTGTGTTTTAGGAGTTGGAGACACACACACACACAAACACACACACACAAGGTCTGACAATTAAGTTCATGAACTAATCCTAGAAAAGTACTACATACCTCATTGCTGAATATCACTATGGTCACCTTTGAAGTACTTCCCTTGGGAAGCTATGCACCAATGCCAGCGCTTAGTCCACCCTTCAAAGCAGTTTTGGAACTCTTTTTCTGGAATGGCCATCAGAGCTGTCGTTGTATTACCTTTGATGTCCTGAATGTCTTCAAAATGTCTTCCTTTCAATATTTCATTTATCTTTGGGTAAAAAAAGAAGTCATTGGGGGCCAGATCCAATAAGTAGGGAGGGTGTTCCAATACAGTTATTTGTTTACTGGCTAAAAACTCCCTCACAGACAGTGCCCTATGAGCTGGTGCATTGTCGTGATGCAAGAACCATGAATTGTTGGTGAAAAGTTCAGGTCATCTAACTTTTTACGCAGCCTTTTCAGCACTTCCAAATAGTAAACTTGGTTAACTGTTTGTCCAGTTGGTACAAATTCATAATGAATAATCACCCTGACACCAAAAATGGTTAGCAACATTATTGCAACAAGTTCACAAACTTAATTGTCAGACCATATGTGTGTGTGTGTATGTATGTGTGTGTGTGTGTATATATATATATATATATATATATATATATATATATATATAGTAGTTTAGTATAATGAGTGCTTCTTGATAATGCCATACATGACAGAGAAATATTTGTTTCTAACTCCAGTTTGAAGTTTCTTTGGTTAGCCTTTAAACCATTTTCATAATTATCTGGTAATCCCCAGAAAACAGCCTATTGCAGATGATACACTGAGAAAGTTATTTAATTTCTATGAATCTCAACATCCTCATTCATGTTAGGACAATACTAGCCATCTTTCAGGGCCTTTGTTATATTGAAATTATGAGTATTATTGATAAATAATTTTTGACAAAATAAAGCATTTAATGACATTTTATTGGCACAAAAAAAAGTCTAGTGGTATACATAAAAATGCAAATTGAAATGTCATATTAAAAAGATGCTTGTAAATTTACATGAATGTAAATATGTAAGACTTTATTATGACAGACAAGTCTGTTATAACACACATACTCTCTCCCAGGCCTTCTGGCAAACTTTTCAATTATGTTAGCACTCACACATTCTGGGCATAGAATTTCAAGAGAACAGATTTTTTTTTAATTTGAGAAAAAAAATTATCCCAAAGGCTCTGATGTTGTAGAGTATTTGAATTAAATGTTTACTGAATCTGAATCTGTCCTGTATATACCACACAGTCTCCTGGGCAGTGTAGCTTTAAAGAAAAAAAAAAAAAAAAAAACTGAATGGATCAGGAACCCGACCTCAAGGGAAGTTGCAGGCTGGAGCAGAGGTGCTGTGTAAATGTACGCTTTATTTTTTTTTCACAAGTAATTGGTAACACAAGGTAGTTGTGTATAATTCCAGAGTTTCCAAAAGATTTACATGTTGGTATTAAAAAGGGCATCCAAGGTTTCCCTTTAGAAAATTGAAAACCACAGCCTAGTGAATTTGTTTTTAAAAAGCTTGGGATGGAAAAAACAGAGTTTCTTTCCATAGTGTGTTTTATTTGAATCATCTTCATAATCACCAGTCACTTCAATTATTACATGTCTCACATGTATCAGCAGCCACCCTGCATTGCAGGGAGCCCTGTGTGTGTCCCTGAGATTCCGTAATGAACAAGATAGGCATGTTTGCAGCCTCCATGGACCTTATTGTTCTTTCTGTTATTCCCTTTGGCTGTTGACCTCCCAGAAAATCATATACAAGGTGATTGTTGAGTAGCAGGTACATATTTCATAAATACCGATCCATGTAAGATAAAAATGTAACTCTGTTTTCCTATAATCCATTGCAGTGTTTTGATTCCAATTTGTTCACACCTGATCAGAAACTGAATCTGGTCGCTTTCAGATAAACTCAGTATAATGCAGTGATTTCTTAGTCTATCGGGTATCATCCAATCACATACTGTTTAGACTTTCTCTTAGATGAATCCCACTCCTGCTTCCCTCTGACATTGACTGCAAGCTCTGGAAGGCTTTGCTGCTGCTGGCACAGTGCTGTTGAGGAGATCCCTCTATGCTAGAACTTCATCTGCCTTGGTCTTCCATTTCTAATGTAGTCCACTGTGCACTCAGCATAAGGAGCTGAGGAACTACTGGGAAGACTTGAGGTACCTATAAGGCTCCCTGGCACTGACCCCTGTGAAGATGTCATGGTGCTCTCACCCCTAAACCCCAGGGGGACTAGTCACATGGTGTCCTTTTGATATGCATTCTCTTGGTTTGTCTTGCCATGAATTTCAATTTCACTTTCTGCTGTATCATTCAGTCACTCACTTGCGACAGAAAAACCCAGGCTCATCTCAGTGACTCACACCACTCTAACACCCCTCATTGGCATTCACCTATCAGAGATACACATAAGGCTAAAGAAGGCCCAGGTTGTATCTTCATTCTAATCCTCCCAATTTCAAAGGGAAATTCTCTCTCACTTCCGCACTCCTCCTTCCTCATCTGCCCTTCAGCCCAAGTGGGCAAGGCTGAAAGATAGACCCACGACGCAGTGTTCTTGTGTCTTCTTTAACTCTCATCCCTTACCCCAACCTGGAATGGTTTTCTAGTCTGGAACTGTGGGGGAAAACATGGCTTTGTTGGTCCATCTTCCCTTTTAGAGCTTTCCTTTCGCATATCTGGATAAAGAGTTTTTATGTCTCCATTAACTGGTTTTTTGTTTTGTTGTTGTTTTTGTTGTTATTTCTGTTGTTTGTTCTAGATTGATGGCAACCTCATTGTCACATCAGGATTATAGACTGTTACAGAGAGCAAGACATCCTTAAATGACTGAAATGATTATCCTGCTATTATTAAAGTATAAAGAGTTGTACAGAGATAAGGAACTAAATGCCCCCTTTCTGTGTTCCCACAAACTACGTCCACATTTCTCTTAGGCACTTACCTGATTTATTGAAAACCTACTTATTCGGTTTCCACCACTAAACTATAATTTCTTCAAGGAAAATGGGTCATGCTGTACTCATTTTTTATCCCAGTGCCTAGAACAGTGCATTCCGTGCAGTGGGTACTATAATTGCCTGCATTTATTCAGCTCTAGGTGAGGGCTCTGCATTGGGTTGAGGGCTTTGCAAACATGATATCTTTCGATCCCCACAATCCCATGAGGCAGGTAGCATGGCTGTGTGTTACATCTGAGGAACTGCAGATCAGAGAGCTTTCCTCAAGCCAAAGAGATTACAAAGAGTGAAGGCAGAGATCAAACCCAAGCTTAACCCCTGTATCACTTTGCCTCTAACTTAATATGTAAGGCTATAGAAACAACATTCTAAACCTGTTAAGTTCTAAATGTATGTCCCATCTGACTAGATGTTGGACATATCTGGGAACTCTACTATAACAGGTAAACTGTCTAATTTAAGATGCTTGTATCTCCAAACCTAGCAAAGTGGTTAGATTGTAGACAATGTTTAACTGATTCAACTGAATTTATTTACTTTATATTAGGATACTAGAAATGGCATTTCTGATTTTGAATGCTTCCATCACTTTTATTTTTCTACCCAATTTAAATTAATTAATTTTTATTTTGGATATAATTTGTGGAAGGACATGTGGATATGAAAGCAGTTAAGATAAATCCAAAGGAGCTCATAGTCTTGTAGTGTGGATAAACATATAGACAGAGTTCAGTAACTGTTTAATTACAACCTAGAGCTTGTATGCAAGATAGAGGGTTAGCCCAGAGGAAATTTAACTTTATCTTTGGTGGGGAGAAGGGATACGGTTGTCAAAAAATGATTCTTGAAGGAGTGGCTTAAAAGAACAATTTAGGCAGAAATATCAATGAGGGTCTTGGGAGCCAAGTCTCCGTACAGCAGTCAATTCCCTTAAGAATGTCTCAGGCAACTTGGGAGCGGCCTCTTCCTTGGGACTCAGTGAGGTGTGTGCGTGAGCTGGTTTCTCTGAGAATCCTGAACCAGAGCCGCTGATGCTGACTTTACTCAAGCACAAAGATTAATGGTAAATAGACTGTTTATATAATTTATTCTGACTCATCCCAGCCATTACATAAGGCACTATATATATATATATATATAATTTACATATATATATATATATATATGTGTGTGTGTGTGTGTGTGTATATATATATAATAATACCAGGTTTTATATAATATAATAAATATAATATAATATAATTTATACCAGGTCTTATGTTAATTTTTGGTCCAAAAGACGCATTAGAGCTGAATGTCTGACTAGGTCTTATTTTCGGGGAAACACAGTTTATAGACTTCCTACCTCTAATTTCAGATTATGAAGCATAATCCATGGGCTAGGTAAAGACAATTAGGATTTTTCTCAACATTTAATGTTGGATCAATTCTAGTATTCCGGCAAATAGACAATTGAGAATCCAGAGAATTCAAATCTTCAGCATAGTCAAAACAATTCCAGTATTTATGTATTCATTCATTCAGTCAGTCATTCAACAAATAATGTGGTTTTAGCATCTAAGATCTTAAATCAGGTATAACTAAGCCTCCTTCTACCCAGGCCATTCTACGAAGTGTGATAAAAAACTACAGTGAATGTTTTTTTGTTTGTTTGTTTTTTTCCCTCATCTAACACCCCCTCCCCTCTACAGTGAATGTTTAAATAAAAAAAATATTACAGTAAAAGACACATTGCCATTAATCCCCCTCAAAATAATCTCCCTTGCTTCGAACACATGTATCCCATCATTCTTGCCACTTTCTGAAGCAGTTCTGGAAGTCCTCTTTCATGAGTGTCTTTATGAGCATTTAAGAAACGATGTGTGTAGAAAACGGCCTGAGAAATCGGCAGTTTTATCCTCCATCATGAAAACGCTTCATGTCACACATTGCTTCTGGTATATGGCAATTTCTGTCAAATGAAAACATTACGGTGTGTCCTCACCCACCTTATTCACCGAATCTGGCACCATGAGACGTCTGGCTCTTCCCCAAAGTCAAAATGACCATGAAAGGTAAACATTTTGAATCAGTTCGGTGCATCGAGACCTACATGACAGTGCAACTAAAAAGACACGAAATACTCCCAGAACTGCTTCAGAAAGTGGCAAGAATGATGGGATAAATGTGTTTGAAGAGAGGAGGAGTATTTTTGAGGGGGATTAATGTCAATGTGTCTTTTACTGTAATAGTTTTTTTTTTTTTAATTTATTTAAACATTCACCATTTTTTATCACATCTTGTATGCACCCATAGAGTGATTAAATTAAAAAATAGAGGATCTTCCTAGTGTGCCTACAAAATAAACAGACTATGAAATGTACAGCAAGTCAACTGAATCAGTTATATTTCTGAATAAGATTATGAAACATAAAAACACCTCTACGTTTTGGGAGCTATCCACCTAACTAGTGCCTTTTACTGTAAATCATTTATTCCAGGAAACACTGACCCCAAGTCATCCATGTCCATCCCTTGTAGGTGCTGAGGTTGGAAAGCAACAGGAATGTCTGCTGGTGGCCCAGGGTCCCCCCGCTGGCATTGTCTGGCAATGCACTACTGAGACTGTTCCTTCCACAAGTGACTCCTGGAAGGATTTATACAGATCATACCATCCCACAAAGTTAGCAGGTGCTGGTAGTTTTATATACCCAGTGTCGGTATATAAAACTCTCTGGAAGAGCTGGAACTCAAATGCAGTCCATTTGTTGCCCAAGCTCAGGCTAATTTTCTTGTACTTGCAAGGGCACTCATAAAAAAGGGACACCTGCCTCATATCCCTGTGTGCTACTCCTGGACCAGGCACACTTCCCCACAGGATGGCCAGAAGCATGATACTGGACCCTCCATTGTACTAAACCTCCCACCAGTAAATTCCAGGCGCTTCATACACTACCAGTGCTTTCATAAGCTTTTTGCTCCACACAGATACAACTAAAATGTAAATACTGTAGGTCCCTAGAATCAGGAGTTGTACATCAGTTTATTGGATGTAACCTCAAGTTATTCAGGCAGAAAAATGAAAATAATGATTTTCATCATTTAAAATTATCTAATCCTTCAAAAATTCATTTTTTTTTCTCCTGAGAATCTAAGTGGTATTAAGATGTAAGCTTTTGATAAATATCAATAACTATGGAACAATATGTACAACTGACACTTCTTAGCCCATTCTCAGGCCCTCAGTCAGAAGCTTCTATTCAAATGCCAAGGAACGCTTACATAGAGCCATAAGTAAATTTTTATTACTCCTAATAGATTTTTCCATATGGCTGTAGAGTGGATGGCAATGGTCAGTAGTGCGATAGCCAAGTCCCTAACCCACAATTTCCTAAAGCACATTGGCCTGAGAAATTCCCCAGGCTGCAAGAAACTGAGGAGCATTGTAGATAAAACACCTATTGGCAATAAGACAGATGATCATTTGTATGAGACAAAGGGCCACAGATGTAAATGAAAGAGAGAAGACGTATTTTGAGTTGAGAAAGTTATGGGGAAAAAAAACAAAAAAAAACATTAAGGGTCAAGGCCTACCACTGAAGGTGATTTATAAGTGATTGTTAGGACAAGAAAAGGGCTCTGGTTTTTAAACTTGAAGTATACTTTGTTTATTTTTTTCTGGTTGTATTGTTTACAATACAATAAACTATTTCCAAGATTCGGGGATAAAGGCGGTCCCCTGTGATGATGACCTTGACAATGTCAGTGGAGTGGGGAGACGGGAGGGATACAAAATCCAGACAGCTGGTGGGACAGGGAACAAGAATGAGTGTTCTAAATTAGATAAGGGGAAGCCTCTGGGAACAACCTACGAAAAGTATGATATTTTATTTGTCTTACATTATTAATTTATGATGCTGTCCTGTCACGGGAGAGAAGCAATGGAGAGAGGAAAGATGGACATGGGCACCACAGAGCATCACCAGAATGAGGCCACCTCTGCACTTCCAGCTTTCTTAAACTGGAGAAAGGAGTCCTGGCAAGGAATTTCCATTTCAAGTGTTTTCATAAATCCTCGAACAAAATGTGATTTCTGGTTGCTCCCCCGTCCCCTTCTCCCATACAGCAATTTTCCTTCAAGAACAAGTATCTTTCAAATACTATTGTGCAGAGCAAATTTAGACCACAGTAGGAGGTTTGAGCCCATTTTATGCAGCAATAAGGCAGTAGCAGGGGGTTTAGATTTTTGGAGAGCTGTGTTCAAGTTTCCTCTCTCCCAACCTGAGAGCTATGTGATGGGAGTGGATTGCTTTGCCTTGACTGCATGGAATGATATTTTGAGAAAGACTCATATGAAGCTTGATACTGACTTTGCTGCAGAGATATCATCAAATGCAGTGTGCATTATCACTGTCTCCATTATAGAGGTTCATGGAAGAAATCTCTTTTATAATTTGGTCTGAACAGAATAGGAAATTTTACCAATGACTCCCAGTGGCTAGCTGAAAGCACAGACCTCAGGCAAGTTTGGCCCTAGACCATGATGAGGCTTAATTTTTCTCTTCCTAACATGAGCATACTAATTCTGACATGAGATTGTTGTAGAAGATAAATGAGATGGTATTATATGTGATGTGTAACGTAATGTCTTGTATAGGGTAGCCACACCACGAATAATAGTGGGAATAATACTAGTTATTATTATTCAGCTATAATTTATTACAGAGTAAGGATAGAAAAACAAATCAGCAAAGGGAAAAAGTGCATGGAATGCAGTCTGGGGAAACCAGACACAAGCTTCCACGAGTCCTCTCTCAATGGAATCACACAGGACCCACTCAATTCCTCCGGCAATGAGTTGTGACATATGAAATTCTGTCTATCAGGGAAGCTCTTTAAAAATTTAGTGCTAAACCAGGGAAAATATGTACAACTGACACTTCTTAGCCCATTGTGATAAATGTTTTTATACAAACATTTTAGGCACAATGAGCCACTCTTATCAGTCTGAGAACCCTCCCGAAATCAAAGTTCCCAGAAGCCAGCCATGGGCCAACTTTGGCAAGTAGGCCTTTCTAAGGATTCATTCTCAGTCCTGTTCTGTTAAGCCTTTTATTCAAATCTCTACTAATTTGTTTTCACAATTTAATGAATGTATGTATGCTGAGTATTAGATTTTGTGCTGGTTCATCTTTATTTTTATGTTACTTTTATTTCCTCATTGACTTTACTTTTGTCTCTTCTTTTGCATGTATCTCTAAGCTATCTCATATTTTTTAACAGTAGGTTCATAACAAATATATGTTGGATGAATATATGGGATAAGACTATGCTATATTAAATAATAATTACATATGTGACATTGGGCCACTCATAATCTCTCTTAGCCTAAGTTCTCTCATATATATTGAGGACCAGAATATCTCTTTCATAGAATAGTAATAATAATAATTAATGTGATGGTGATTCTCATTATTTTTTTTTCCTTTTTTAAGAATCCATGTGGTTATTTAGAATATCAAACTAAATAATAAAACTAAAAATATGTCATGTATTTTACATCCATAAACTCTTATGAGGTATTGTAATTATTTGTAATATGATGATCTTGGGTGTGTCACCTAAGAAAGTAGAGTAACTGATCTTCTAGGTAATGAATGAGAGATGGCTGCACACAAAAGTTAGAGGAACTAAGGTCCAGTTTAGGAGATGTAGGTTCACAGTTTAGTCCGTCCACTTGCTTTCTGGGTTAACTAGGGAAAGTTTCTTGACCTCTCTTCTGTATCTCAGTTTTCTTGTCTGAGAAATGGGGATAATAATACTTGTCTAGTAGGGTTATTTTAAGGAATAAATGAAATGATACTTATGAAACCCTTAGCTCAGCATGTGGTATGTAGCAAGAACTCAACATAGATGCTATTTTCATGCTATATCTGCCTTGGTCATTCACTTTATTAGTTCTTAAGCAATCCACCTATATGCTCCTGGTGCCAATCACCCATGCATAGTATCTACCTGAGGAGAGCTCTAAGGTTCCTTCTGGCTCTTACATGCAAAGGAATGTAACTGAGATTTCAGACAACTGTCCTCCTCTCTCTGGGTGCATTTGCAGCATAGTTCTAGAGCCAGGACACAGCACAGTTTAACAGGGCAGGTGCAAGAATCTCCCTGTGCAAGGTTGAATCCTGGCACCACTCTGCACTTGGATAGTTTAGTCCATCTCACTAAACCCTGGGTTTCATTCTGTAAGGTGAGAATGAGCCCTCATGGAATTAGCCCAAGTTTATGTGAGAAAATGCATGTTTTAGATACTCACCTAGTACCTAGACCATTATAAATGCTGGTTGATTTTGATATTATCTTTTCCTACTGGTATTAAAACACTGTGATAATTTATCATAAGATATTGTCTTATGATTTTCAGAAATATGCACTCTCTTTTCAAAATAAGAATCCCTCCTTATCCCCAAAATAGGGGAAATATTCTAACAGGAAGTTTTGACTTATTAAATTGCTTTTCAGGGAAAATTTTGACAAAAACAAACAAACATAGATCAAGGAAATCTTTCTTATGGGGAGATAAGGAAAGATGCAGATCATCAGAACACATCCTGTCATTCTTATGTAATTTCAAAGCGTTAACAGCTATATTTTATTTCATTGGCCAGATGCCTATTTATAATTAGAACCGAAATTCCCTGAGCATTAAAAAATAATATTTTTATTTCAACACTTCCTGGATTCCAACATTCGCTCAAGAGGCAAACCCCTTAAGCTCTCATCTCTGGCTCTCATCTCACATTCATAGCAGCCTTTAATCAGTCTTCCACCAAACGTGATTCCGAATCTGTTTATTCCTGTTGACCTAAGGAATTGGCAGTTTTAAAAGTTGGATGTTGAGATCTCTACCACTTAGTAACCCTAATATAAGTTTTCAGCCTCCCAACCCCATGGTCATGGTTTGTAAAAGGGAAATAGTTCTATCACCGGTCCCTAAGGCTACTTTTTAGAAGTGAGTCCAATCGTAGTATAAATGTGTGTGATAAATAGTGTGTGTACAACCACCATTGATCTACATATGACTAATAATTCTAGATTTCAGTAATAAAATTTATTTAGCAGACTTCGATATCTTGATGACATTCCTAGTACAGCAGCTGCACACACTCCACCTGCAGATATTTTACATATGGAATCACAATAGAAGATAAAATCTCCTTTCTTGGGTCTGTCTCATCTCTAGAAGACTGTGAACACCTTGAGGATTATGACTGTCTTTCATTTCTGCAGCCCCACTGAGGCCCCTTTTGAACACTGCTGTGGATTGAATTGTATCTCCCCAAAATTCATATGTTGAAGTCCTAACCCTCAACATGACCATATTTGGAGACAGGTCTTTAGGAGGTAATCAAGGTTAAATGAGGCCATAAGGAGGAAGCCCTAACCCAGTACGAACGGTGGCCTTACATAAGAAGAGGAAGATCTCGCTCTCTCTCTCCCTCTCTCTCTCTCTCCACATATGCATGTCATGACAATGCAGCTGTCTTCAAGCCAGAAAGAGACTCCTCACCAGAAACCATCTCTGCTGGACTTTGATCTGGGACTTACTTCTAGGCCCCATAAGTGTGAGATGATAAGTTGCTGTTGTTTGAGCCACCCAGTCGATAATGTTTTGTTTTTCCAGCCCTAGCTGATTAAGATGAACTCATTAGGTGAGAGATAAGTAAATACACGATTAGTGAAGAATGAAGCCAGGGCTGAGACAAAGCTGAGGGTTTCTAGAGAGACGACAGTGTGCAGTGCTCTTAGTGCCAAGGCTTCAGCCACTCATTCGGGAATCATCGTTGCCACAGTAGCTAACCAGCTTCTACTGCTGAATGCTTCGTAAATCCAAATGTT
Organism: Rhinolophus sinicus; assembly: GCF_036562045.2. Taxonomy (NCBI): domain Eukaryota; kingdom Metazoa; phylum Chordata; class Mammalia; order Chiroptera; family Rhinolophidae; genus Rhinolophus; species Rhinolophus sinicus. The sequence continues at coordinate 114,210,930 of NC_133756.1, forward strand.
ATATCAAGTGTTTTATATGCATTATCTCCTTAAATCCTCTATGTAATATTTAAAGCTGCTTAAAATGGAGCCAGTTTATAGAATAGGAACTAATATGACTCAAGTGTTCTATAACCTGCATACTGCCACACAGTAAATACCAGAAAAAGGAGTCAGTCTGTCTCCAAGACCCTGTTCTTAATCATTACGCTAAGCTAGCTCTCAGAGTACAATCAAAGCATCATCATCACCAATATCACCATTTTGTAATCTCTGGATGATTAACAACAATCAAAGCACAGATTTATTTGCCTTCCCCACCGTCACCATAGATGTTATATAGTGGGAATTCTCTTTTTCTCCCATTGCTAGATGAAACTTAGCAGGTCCCATGGTATTCCGCTCACAATACAATATTACAAAGTCATAAAGTCACTTTAAGTTACAGTGTCCATAAGTTTAGTGTAAGATTTTTAATAAAATGCACACTTAATGCAGCCTTAAATCACATCTTAAACTGTCTTTAGGTGGAGGAAGTCTTCAGTTGGAAGTAACGATAAGGCTGGCTTCTTTATTTCACCACCCAGCTTTCTGGCCAGTTTCTGACAACCCAGGGTAATGGAGAGAAGTTTTACTTCAATTGCTGATTTCTTAAATTGGCTTCATACTATTCAGACTGGCAGAGGCTTAGAAGTGAAGTTTTCTGTCATGGAGACTTTTGTGATTCTTCAGAGATTCCCATTCCTGAGTATTTTTTTTATTTCCCCTGCGGTTTCTTTGATTTAGGTAAAAGTATCCCTCTTCCTGATGGTCACTGGGGATTTTTTAACTCAGCACTAATAAGCCAGGTTCAGTGTCTAGTGGCTGAAGTCTCTTCTGCCTTCTTGACGACTCTATTAGATAGACCTCAAGACAGCTCTTGCTTCAGCATCCCCTCCCCCGTGACCCACATCTAGACTGTAGGAAGCACTTGCATGTCCTTAGCTCTGACGACTTTTGGGCTCCTAGGGTAAACGCAATGCAGCAGGATTCTCCTGTATCCGTACTGAAACACAGACTCAGCCGTGTTCTAGGCCGTTAGACATGCCACACAGGATTCAGGTCGCAATTCACGAACATATATAGCAAGGTCTTGAGTCAGCCTGTAAATCGCTTATTCTCTAAACTTGAGGCAAAGGAAATGGAATCCCACCACCAGCACTGTCCTACACACACACCAAGTCCCAGTTCAATTTTCTTTTATACTCTCATTTTTTATTTAAGTTTTAAGTCAGCTTTATTGAAGTATCATGTATGTACAGTAAAAATCACCCATTTTCAGTACATAATTCCATGAGTTTTGAGAAATGTATTCTATTTTGTAGCAATCACCAGAGTCATAATACAGACTGTTTCTGGCATCCTCAAAAGTTCCCTTGTGCCTCTTTTTCACTCAAAACCATCCTACCCCTGGCTCCTGGCAACCATTCATCTGCTTTCTCTCTGTATTGGTTTTCCTTTTCTAAAATTTTGTGCAATTAGAATCATACAGCATGTAATCTTTTGTTTTGTCAATTTCACTTAGCATAATGCTTTTGAGACTGACACATATTGTTAACTTATATCCATAGATCCTTCTTTTTTTATTGCTGAGCAATACTCAAATATACAAGTATGCACATACATCATTTTGTTTACTGTTCACTAATTAATGGTCATTTGGGTTGTTGCCAGTTTGGGACTCTTATGAGTAAAGTCACTGTAACCATTCAACTATAACTCTGTGTGAACAAATGTTTTCGTTTTTCTTGAGTAGGTGCATAAGAGTGGGATTTCTGGATCATATGACAAGTATATAGTTATTTTTATTTTTAAAAACTGCCAAACTGTTTTCCAAAGTGGCTGTACCATTTCATTCCCACCAGCAATGTAGGAGAATTTCTGTTGTTCAATGTCTACTTCAATACTTGGTATTATCAGTCTTTTTATTGTTTAAGATTTTTATTAAAATATAGCTAACATAAAATATTATATTAGTTTCAGGTATATATCATAGTTATTCAACAGTACCCACCTGACACTATACATAGGTATTACTGCATTATCGATTATATTCCCTATGCTAAAGAAGTGATCACCATAAGTACAGCAACAATCTGACACTGTAGCCTGCTATCATAATATTATTGATATATTCCCTATGCTGTATATTATATCCTCAAGACTTATTTTTTTTATACCTGGAACTTTGAACCTCTAATTCTTTTTCATCTTCCCTCCATTTTTAATTTTTTTAAATTACATTTGACATTCAATATTCTTTTATGTTAGTTTCCAACACATAGCATAGCAGTTATACATCTATATAATTTACTAAGTGATCCCCTGACTGGTACCCACCTGGCACTATACACAGTTATTACCATATTATTGATTACATTGTCTATACTTTACAACCCCATGACAATTTTGTAACTACCAATTTCTATTTCTTAATCCTTTCCCCTTTTTCACACACTCCCAACCATCTTCCCATCTGGTAACCACCAAAATGTTCTCTGTATCTGTGAGTTTCTTTCTGCCTGTTTATTTTGTTCTTTAGATTCCACTTATAAGTGAAACCATATGGCATTTCTCTTTCACTCTCTGACTTTTCTGACTTACTACACTCAGCACAATACCTTCTAGGTCCATCCACGTTGTCTAGATAGTAAGATTTCATTCTTTCTAGTGGCTGAGTAATATTCCATTGGGAGCTCCCTTGTGGGTAACTAACTGCTTTTCTCTTGCTACTTTTAAGGTTCTCTTTGTCTTTAACCTTTGGCATTTTAATTATGATGTGTCTTGGTGTTCGCTTCTTTGGGTTCGTCTTGTTTGGGACTCTGTGCTTCCAGGGCTTGTAAATCTATTTCCTTCACCAGGTTAAGGAAGTTTTCAGTCAGTGTTTCTTCAGATATGTTTTAAATCCCTTGTTCTCTCTCTTCTCCTTCTGGTACTCCTATGATGTGAATGTTGGTATGCTTGATATTGTCCCAGAGGCCCCTTAAACCATCCTCATGTTCTTTTATTCTTTTTTTAGTTTTTGCTGTTCTGATTGGGTGTTTTCTGCTACCTTATCTTCTAAATTGCTGATTTGATCATCTGCTTCAGCTAATCTGTTAATTCTCTGTAATGTATTCTTCATTTCTGTTATTGTATTCTTTATTTCTGACTTTTTTTTATGTTTTCTATGTCCATTTTTATGTTTCCTATCTCTTTGTTGAAGTCCTCCCTGAGATCACTGAGGATCCTTATGACCAGTGTTCGGAACTCTGCATCTGATAGATCGCTGGTCTCCATTTTGTTTATTTCTTTGTTCTGTTCTTTTATTTGGGAAATGTTTCTTTGTCTCCCCATTTTGGCTGCCTCCCTGTGTTTGTTTCTATGTATTAGGCAGGGCTGCTACGTCTCCCGATCTTAGTGGAGTGGCCTTATGTAGTAGGTGTCCTGTGGGGCCAAGGGGTGTAGTCTTTCTGGTCACTTGAGCCACACGCTCCAGATGTGTTCCTTGTGTGGGTTGTGTGTGCCCTCCTCTTGTAGTTGAGCCTTGGTTGCTATTTGCACATCAATAGGAGGGATTAACACTTGTGCTCATCCTTGTGAGGACTGACCTTGACTACAGTAGAGGAGTTGTGGTGCAGGGGCTGACCCTACAGAGCAGGATCTTCCTCAGCAGGTCTCTGGTGCCTGCCCAACATGCCCTTTGGGTATGTCATCCTTGGAGGTGGTTGGGTGATGCCCCAGCTCATTTCAAAGCTGGCCACTGGGTGTGCCAGGCCAGGGCCACCTGGGAAGGGAGCTGCTGGAGGTCAAGTTCAGCCACAGCCCGAGCCCCACTCAGGGCCACTCAGCAAGAGCCACAAAGTAATCCGCATATGGCCACCAACCATGCTATACTTGGAAGTGCCTCAAGAGGCCAAGCCTCCAGCTGAGGCCAGCTGCTGCTGTGTTGCTAGTGCCAGGCTTAGGGCTGCTCAGCTAGCAGTATGGGACAAGCTAAGCCAAATGCTGCTTTTCTGTGTTCCACAAACCTTTCAGAAACCCTAGGAAAGTCTGTAGCATGAGCCAAGGCAGGCGGTTCAGATGAAAAAAAACACTGGAAACAGCTTAGGTGTGCCCAAAAGTTGGGTGGGGCAGGGTACCAGAATCACCAGGGCCTGGCAAACAAATGGTGTTAGCCAACTTGATGGAGACTCAGCTATGCTGGCTGCCTCTGTCTGCATGCAGAGAAGTGGGGGGGCTCAACAAAAGAAACAATCACCTCCACCAGCTCCTCCATCCAGGAGAAACTTGCCCCTCCAACCCCTGTCCTGAAGCCAGACAACTCAGTTCCCTGTCATACTCATATGTTCCTGCTGCCTCTCCAGGTGCTGCCCCAACACTGGGCTCAGAGGCAGTGATTCTGTTGCTGAGTAGTATGGCATGGTCCCTTTAAGAGGAGTGCCTGGGACTCTAGCCATCCTCCATCTCACTAACCACAATCTCCACTGCTTTTCACAACCAGGAATTGTGGGAACTTCTCTCCCTGGCACTGTAACTGTGGTCTGGGAGAGTCTGGGACCCGTCGCTCCTCCCAGAGGGACCGCTGCAGCCAAGAGATCCCTCCCGACTTTTAATGGTCACGTGCAGGTGTGGGACCAACCCGTTCCATGCCTCTGCCCCGCCTATCAGTCTCAAGGTGGCTTCTTTGCATGTCCTTAGTTGGAGGGCTTTGGTTCAGCAAGATTTCAGGTTATTCTCAATGATGGTGATTTTATAGATTAGTTGTAATTTTGATGTGATCATGAGAGAAGGTGAGCACTGTGTTTATCTACTGTGCGATGTTGACCAGAACCTCCCAATATTCTGTACCCTATTCTTTTTCATGGTTTCTAAGCAAGCAAAGCAGTTCAAGTGCCACTGAACAGATCTGGGGCTTTGTTTTTCTTTATTTTTTTTTTCTTTTTTCTTTTTTTTGTAAATTTTGCTCATGATGATGTGGCTCTCAGACATTTTAATATCTAGTGTTGATCATATTAACACTTCAGTTGAAACTGCCATTGTCATAATGAATTGAGCACTTACTAACACAAATGATGTGCTAGATAGTAGAATGCAATGATGAATTCTGATTCTAAGACATAATAATTGTATGACCTTGGGCAAATTGTTAAGCTCCCTGTGCTGATTTTCCTCATCAGATTGGTAGAGCTAATGTTAGTTCCCCACTCATTAAGTAGTTGTATTAAATGAGCTAATATAGATAAACTGTTTAAAATAGGGTCTGATATATAATAAATGCAAGATAAATGTTTGGAAGAGAAAATGCAGATTTTTTATGGTGGGAGGGTAAAAATGACTGTATAACTTTTATGAAACAGTAAGAGTTGTCATAGAGCAGGGGTCTTATGTTCAAATGCTTATATATTCCACAGTAAAAGCAAAATGAGTGAAGTGGGTCAAATAAAAAAAAAAAAAAAGGTAGGGAATAGTAAGACCCATGGTGTGTCTCCTGTGAAGTGGACAACCACTTCTCAGCCACACATAACTGCTCCTTCAGGGGGCAGCAAAACCATTAGAGGAAAATATTTTCTTTTGTTGTTTTTTGTTTTGGTTTCGGTTTTTCTCCCAAGAGAAATAGAAATCTCTTTTTACATAAAAGCTTCCCATTTTAAAACCTTGGCTTAATTTTTCTTTAAAAAAAAGAATATATGTGTGTGTGTAAGTGTGTGTGTGTGTGTGTGTGTATATATACATATATATATACATACATATATATACATATATACACACATATATACATATATACATATATATACACACATACATATATATACATACATATACATACATATTTGACCAGTAAACCCACTATATATAGTGGTCAAATCCACCCATGGTATGATGGTTTGAGATATCAGACATGGAGGAATGAGGAAGTTACCTTGGATCACAGAGGGAAGAGCAACCGTTTCTTGAAAGAAAGCAGAAGAAATAATGTACTATCACATTCAGCCATATGTGTTTTATTCTATCTGTTTAATTTTTAATGGAAATTAGGAATTGTTTAGTGGACAATTCTTACTTCAAAGATCCTCCCACCCATACACAGAACACAATTCAAAGTCTTTGAACCATGCACAAAGCCTTGGAGATAGGAGAAAACACGGATTGTTCAGAGAACATTGAAAGTTTTAGTGAGTTATATTTAGATTTCTGACATACAAAAGCAGTTGTTTTGGTGGTGTTGGTGTCTTGTTTGCTTGTTTTTGTTTTTGTTTTTTTATGGTTTTTTGCTAAATATGTGTCCTTAATTATTGTTTTGAAAACAAATGCAGAATGGAATGGCAGAACTGGAATCCCTGAGATATAATAAAATGCTAGTCTACTTTGTTTAAACAAACAATTCTGTTATACAAGTACTCAGTTATTTTTATTGGAAAATATTTAATTTTGCTCCTATTTGCTCTTAGGAGACATTGACTCTGATACTTATAATGTGAAAAAAGTGAGAACATCGGCATTGGGAAAACTGTCATTTATTTACTTAAGTTATACATTATAAAAAAAAAAATCTTTTAGAGTTTCAAAAAGACCATTTTGGTGATTAAAACTAATTTCATGCTGTGGTTATCCTGGTAGTTTTAGCCTGTTGCTTAGCACTGATGGGCTTTTATAAAATGGTAGGTTATGGAAGTCTTAATAGGAGCTAATGGAATTGCCAACAGCACGTGCCATTTGCCTTCATGAGCTCCTCCGTAAGGAACAGTGTGATGTCATATAGCATAAGTAACAGAAGAACACATGTATGCAATTACTTTAGCATCAGTGTAACTTTCCCTCTTTGTTGTGAAGAAGCACTTATATAAGAAGCATATTTTAATTCACGTTTTGTGTTTCAGTTCTACTCTGAAATTTCCAATGTCTTGTGTGGAAAGGCAATATGAGTGGTAGTTAAGAGCAAAGGCTTCAGTCAGGCAGATCTGGGTCTCAGTATTTAGATCACCATTTGCTCTATGACATTAGGTAAGTCACTAGAACTTTCTGAGCTTCAGTTACCTCTTCTGTAAGATGGGGTTCATGATAATACCTTCCCCATAGAGTGATTAAAGGATCAATTAGATTATGTTTATAAAATATTCAATGGGGTGCTTGGCATATAAGGAGTCTTCACTGAATTTTAGTTGCTATGATGATGATGATGATGATGAAGATGATGATGATCAAGGAGGAGGAGGAAGAGAAGATATCTATGACCCTGAAAATGAATGCACTATAAAGAACAGAAGAGATAGGTGGGTGGTCCGCCGGAGGCAGAATGTGTCCTTGTCTGAGATTCATATTATTTATAACAAAAGGAAAAACAATAATGAAAATCATGTAATATTTCATGCAATAGTCAATGGCCATACCAAGGCTTTCTGGCCTTCTCTTTAAATGAACCATGGCACTTTGAGAGTGATACTTACAAATTCAGAGATTAACTAGTCCAGCCCCTTTATTTTGGGGACAAAAAAAGTAAATCTCAAGAGAATGGAGTGAGTCTCTTAGCATCACTCTCGTGAATGGTGGTAGATTTGGAAATAATCCTAACCCTGTAGATTCCCTCTCTGTGGCCCTGGGTTCCACATATTGTATGATTTTATCTGTTTTATTCATTTATTCATTCATTCACTATTAAGGATAATTTATTCCAGATACTGTTCTTGGTGCTGGGAAAACAGTTATAAATAAAACAGACACAGTCATGATTCTCATGGGTTTACAGTCTAGTGGGGAAAACAGACTACTGAAATGAATTTCAGTAGTTAAAATTAATTTTGAAAGTTAATATAATTGCTGATAGCAAAATAAAATGTTATCCAGAAACTAAAGGGGATAAACCCTACCTTTAGTGTCCTCACTTACTAGCTCTGTAGCTTGAATAAGTCATTTGAACTAATGAGACTCAGTTACTTGGTCTACAGAAGAGGAATTATACATACCATTTCTTTTTCATGACTGCTGTATATATTTGAGATAATGTGTATGATGTATGTTGATTGCAAGGCTTGCATGGATACATCATGGCTATTAGTATCATTATTTTAAGCATTAGCTGTGTCTAGACCCTATTCTAAGAATTTTGTGTTTATTTTATTTTATCCTTATAAGAATCCTATGAAATGGATATTATTATTACTCCAGTTTTTCAGACAGCGAAACTGAAACCAAAAAAGGTTAGTTAACTTGATCAAAGCCACACAGCTAGCAAATGGTGGAGTCAGAATTCAGGCCCAGGTGACCCAACTCCACAACTCCTAATGGGAGCGTGAAGATGCTCCCTAGATGTGGCCCCACGGGTCATGGTTGTGGGGGAGCAGTCTGTGTCCTGATCTTGATTTATCAGGGAGTGAAAAATTCTCAAAACTTTACAGGATGGTTTTTCTAAGCCCCCGGTGTCCTCACTATTGATAAAATAGGAATATGTAGTCACTTTAGGTTATTGTGAGTTTAAAGTGCTATAAGGTAAATAAATTTCAAGTACACTGTTCAGCAAATAGTAAGGGCTCAATACATATACTTTCCCTTCTCTCAGTTTTTCTTTCTGACTCCAGTTTTCATTGTTGGGGTATCCTTCAATTGACTCATCTAACAATCCTTAAATATTTGTCAAATACAAAGCACTGATCTGGCACCGCAGGGGCAAGGAGAACTAAGAAGTGGTGTCCAGATTGGTCCTACACTCTAAGAAGAATTTTGTTGTTGTCTTGTGCCTTTTCAGTCCAGTAATAGTAATTGTATTTTACGATGACTTGAGATATGCTGTTAGCCCAACAGTTTTAGACCTATTAAAAGACTGTAGTGAAAGGCTCACTTCTGTGTTGTAAACCCAGCAAAACTGTCGGGAGAAGTATATATATATGAAAATGTCCATTGTGTATATGCCCACAAGCAGAGAAATTGCACCCTGGGAAATTTCAATGCTATTTGATAAGAAAGGCAACTTTTTTCATTTTAAGTACTCAGTGGAAGTTTGTGAAGGTCCCACCCACACACACACTAGAGTAAGTTTTCATTTTTATTGTCTCCACAGCTGTACATATTTTATCCCAGCAGATGCAACTGGAATTTCCAAATTGGACATAATCAGAGCCAGTGCAAAGTGTGGGGGAGGGTGAAGGCAGGAAAACAACAGCTATGATTCTGCAGGGCCGAGCCCTCACAAAGCCCATCATGTTAGATGCTCTGCTCACGCCAGTCATGAGCCTTTCCCACATGTGTGGCCGGCCCAGCTGTGTGCACAGAACAAAGCCAGGCAGGATGGGCTGGACGACAATACATGGGGAAAGTGGATTGAGGGACTGTACGCACACAGGCATTGCATCAAGTGTTTGGCTGCTTGAGACGCTAATGAAAGGCGAGAGGCTGTGGGGTAAGTGAGCACTGCAAGGGCAGTACCCCTCTCCACACTCTGTTCTTCCAAAAGCCAAACTAAGAGATGCCATTCTCTTCTATTACTTATCTCCTCTCCAGTTTACAGAGTGAACTACAAAGGAAGATTAAAAAAATAAAAAAGACGTCCTTGCCCTTAGAAGTTCAAGGACCTGAGAGAGGGGTAGGAGATATAGTGGCTTGGTCCATGATTTCAGTAGTCAGTCTGGTGTACCACTTGGCAACTGAGTATCCTTAGGCAAATTGCCTCTTCTCTCCAAGCTTGTTTCGTACTCTATAGATTGGTAAATAATAATAATCACCTCATAGGAGACAGAAGTAAAATAATGCAAGTAAAGTACTGGAATATAACAAGCAACTAATTGGTTACCCCTAACCTGATATTAACATCGTTATTAAATTGGAAGAAAATATGAACCAGTAATTGTAATGCAATATATTTAATACAATAACAGAGATATATGCAAATTCTGTTCATAATTGCCTCAGGGTTTCTGGAGAGCTTTAGAGGAGGAAACACATTTATTGAATCTGAAAGAATGTGTAGGATTCAACCAGAGGATGTAGTTATATTGCTGGGGGGTTGGGAGGGTACAGTATCAAAAGAGCAAACTTTGTCTGTGAAAACATGAAGTGTGCAATGTCCTAGCATATTCAGGAAACTGTCAGTGGTTTGATGTGGCTTGAGCATGGGATCTGAAATGGCAAGACATGACTGCAGATGAGGCCACAGGGTGAGCAAGAGCCAGGTCATGAAGGGTGTTTTCTGCGTGTATTTGTATTGTATCTTGTACTCTAGGGGTGTCTGCAGGATGAAAATACAGTAAGTAAAATACCTTGCACGTATATATGGATTTAGTATCTTAGACCACGTACTCATCTACTTTTTTTTTTTTAATTTGGTCAGTTTGTGGAGATAGCTACAAGAGATATTTTAATCCTCCTTTGTTAGTGGGGAAAATAATTTATGGAGACAGCCAAATGAATACAGAACCTTGAATGAGTCTGCATCTTAAAGATCAAAGTGTACTTTCCTGGGCCCACCCTTCTTACTGTGCTCGTCATCTCAGTTACCCACAGCACCAGTCACACAGATCAGAAGCCTCCTCTGTGCCTTGCTTTCTCTCTCCCTTTGCTCCGTAGTCACTAGGTTATACATCTGCAGCCTCACTACTTCCAATCCAGGGTCTGATGTGCTGTTGTTCTACAAGATACCAGGCTTTTATAAGATAACATTGCTGTCTGTCCTGCTCAGCTTGTCCTCACAATAGAATTCTAATTAATACATGCAAAAGGAAAGAAGAAACTAGAAAATCTGTGTTAGTATTTATACCACAGTTATTACTGTTGCAGATAAAATTTTCCAATAGATGAAAGTTTGAACTGAAAAAAAAAAGAAGGATTCGCATTGTCCCAAAGTATCTCCTCCTTGATGCTTCCCAACTACAAAGGAAAAGATAGTAGCTTGACCGTGAAGAAATGCAGATACCAACTTAACCAGGGGGACAAATTTAACATCAACAGTAATGAGATATAACAACATCATGAACCTCTTGATATGATGCACTAAGAAGAACAGAAGAACACAACGTGACTTTTGATAAAAACCCTTGACCTCACTTTAATCACTAGAAAACATCAAACAAACTGAAAGTGGGAGTCATTCTAGTACTTTACAAAAGTGTCACAATTATGATAAACAAGACTTATGGGCTATCACAGACTAGAGGAAATAAAGGGAAAATAATTAAATGTAGTGAGAGCTCCTGGAGAAGATCCTGAAACAGGAAAACAAAAAGACATTACTGGAAAAATTAGTGAGTTTTGAATAAAGTCTATAGTTCAATTACTTACATTAATTATCCATTCTTGATAGTTGTACTACAGTTCTGTAAAATGTTAACAATAAAGGAAGTAGGGAAAGGTAAGCAAGGTAACTCTGTACTATTTTCGCATTTTTTATTTAAATAAAAAATGAATACAAATTAAGTTTTAAAAAGCAATGTACCCTGCACTGTTATGACCTTATGGCAGAGAACAAAACTCTTAACAGAGCATCAGGATCAAGTGTTTTTCTACCTCTTTGGGCTCATTTCCCACCACTCCCCACCTTCTTCCTATCTTCTAGACTTACAACGCAGTTCCTAGAACACAACCCTTATTTTCACTCGTATATGTTTTAGTAAGCTGTGTTGTTCTCTGTTTTGAGATCTTTGTACCTAATCTCTAACCAGAAGCCAACATCCAACTACAAAAATCACATAAGTCAGAGCAATCAAATACTGTATGAGATCACTTATATGTGGAATCTAAAAAAGCTGAACTCATTTTAGAAACAGAGAGCGGAATGGTGGTTACCAGGTGCTGGGAGAGGGGAAATACTGGTCAAATAATATAAACTTTTATTTATAACATGAATAAGTTCTGGGGATCAAATGTATGGTGACTATAGTTAATCATACTGCATTATGTACTTGAAAGTTACTAGGAGAATAGATCTTAAATGTTCTCACCACAAAGAAAATGGTAATTATGTGCCATGATGGAGGTGTTTTCTGATTGTAATCATTTTGCAATATGTAAGTGTATCAAACTGACATGTTGTATACTTTAAACTTGTGAATAATATCTTAATAAAGCTGGTAAAAAGAGAAAAATGAAACAGAAACACAAGACCCTTAGATATTCCAGGCACATAATTGCTGGCAATATGACAGTCCAGAAGTAGGTAGACATTAGACACACATACATCTCTTTAAAACTTTAATATTCTTGTTTTGTGTAGGGGGTTGTGGTAGTAAGTGGTAGAAAGTGGGGTAATCGGTGTGTCTTCTGCTATGATGAATTCCTCTCAAGGGAATGACTATTAATAGCAAGCCCATTGGAATTCCTTGCTTCCAGTCTAGGACCTTTTCTACTTTATGTTTCTGAGCAGACAGCCCAATGTATACAAGAACAATCTTTACTCCTAAATAAAATGTTTTGCCCATGTCCCTCTCTTCTCTACTGAATTGGAACTAACAAAATAGAATGAAACCTGGAAGTTTCCCTTTATCTTTCTCAATTGAGACTATACTGTGGTTATCACTCAACTGTGTTTGGATCCCAACTCTGCCACTGGTGTAACCCTAGGGAAATTGTTTAGCCTCTTCAAACCTCATTGATGGAGTGTTTTAATAATACGAGGCTTGCAGTTTTGCTATGAGGATTTAGAAATTGTGTGTATGAAATGCTTAGCATAGTGCTTGCACATAGTAGCTCCTCAGTAAATGGCAGCCTTCCCCCATTTCCCAGCCAAAGCCTCATAACCTTTTCAGACATTTGAGTTTCAGGTTCCCATTTCCTTTCTGCCAAAGGTACACCCATCAGTCATGTTATTTCTTTCACTAAAAGGGCAGGTGGGAGGCAGGGTACAGGCAGGAAGTAGAGCCCACACCACCTATCTGAGCACAGAGTACTCAATATAAAAAAGCATTGCTAACTAAGTATGAAATTGTTAATGAGATAACAGAAAAGGCAAAAAGAGAACACTAACATGTCGTGGAGGTAGCAACTGCAGAAAGGGAAGAGAAAACTTTGGAATTCTTAAAAGCTTGGCCGGGGGTCACTAAGGAGCTGGAATTCAGATTTCTGAGGAGGAGGTGCTGCTGTGCTGGTGCTGACATTTCTCAGCTCAAAAGCGGGGTGTTGGCTAATGCTGGTGTACCGGAAGGAGGCGTGACTCAACTGTAAGGGTTTGCTGTAAGGGCTGAAAAAACCTGCAACTTGGACGTAGCTCCGGCTCTGGGAAAGAACTGCTGCTGAGGGTGGGAAGAAATATAACTAGAATGCATGCGCGAGCAAGAAACAGGCAGGGAAGGCACAGGAATGGGAAGGAGCAAGTTCCTTCTTCCTTCTTCAGCCTGGTAGTTTCCTTCCAACACACCCTACTGGCATGCTTAACAGCGAGCAGCTGGCAAAGCGGAGAAGTATCCTGCAGTGCTGGGAAATGGAGCCTTTGCAATGGGAGCATTCTTTGTCTGACTCAGATATCCTTGCGACGAGTCTAATCCCGCCTTTCTTACACTGACTCTTCTACTTCCAACCCATGTTCTGCAGATAATTCCAAGATCTCCTTGCTGAGGAGCTTGGAATAAATGAGGACAAATGCAAGGCATCCTCCAGTATATTTTCATCCATGGCAGTCTTGACAGTGAGGACTTTCCCCCTTAGATTATCTACCATTGGGCAGCACCGATCTGGTGACTATATGAAGGAAAAAGGGAAGCAAGTAGTAGAACACTGGAGGCAAAGTTTTCTGTACCCTGTTATAGAGACCAGTTTCCTAATCTGCAGGCAGGGTCCCTGGGGAGGAGAGAGAGGTGGCCAGTAGTGTTGCTGTCAATGATAGGAGTATCGTAACTCTTGAAAACTTAAAATAATTTAATGATTAATTACATAACATATTGCAGCAGAGAATGCATATTTTTATATATTATTATAGTTGATTCTCAAAAAATTGTGGGACCTAGCTAATAATAGCAACAATGCAGATGAGGGAACAGAGATTTAGAGAGTTTATGTGACCTAAATATGATTAGACATATAGCATATGAGTGACAGAGTGACAAGAGCATGAATTTGAAGTCAGACCAATGTGTGAATCCTGGTTCTATCATTTACCACTGGAGAGACCTAAGTCATAATACGATCATCTGAGACTCAATTTTTGACCTTAAAACAAAACAAAAGGCATAATTCCTCTTACTATTGTTGTGAAGTTCAAGTAATATAAGACATTTAAAGTGGCTAGTGCAGTACCTGGCACGAAGGTGATAGTTATTGTTTTGCTTGTTATTGGGGTTATTTTGGTGATAAGCATTGTTTTGGCGATGATAAGATAGAGATGACTTGCTTAGCTAAAATTTGAACCTAGGACTTTTGACTTTAGACACCACACTCTCCATAAACAGGCTGCTTCCCCCACCTCCCCCAACATCTGTCTCTCTCAGGCATCAGGCAAGATTTTAAATTTGGTTTTTATCTACTTTGGAATATAATAAAAGTCTACGCGATTATACCAATTACAACACTTGAATCGTCAACACCATCAAGGAGTCTTATTTCAGTGTTTATGTGTATAAAGAAAGACTGAGGGCTAACTAGCTACATTGCATAAATAATTATAATAATAATAATAATAATAAATAAATCCCAAAGAGCTTTCCATTCTTGCAAGGTAAGCAGAGAAATTCCATTAGCAATAACACTCAGTCACTCGGGCAGGCTTAGCACACCATGGTGTGTAATTGAAAGACCTGCTGATACTGAAACCGAGGAGGTGTGCAAGTCATGGTATTCACTTTGTAACTGTTAGGCACCAAACAAAAATTACCTGTAAATTACAGAAACGGTGTGTGTAGCTCTCGAGAGCCGTAGCAAGGAATTTAACGTCATAGGTTAAGAACGGATGGATGAGTATAACTCAAAGCAAAATCTATTTTCTTTTCGTGGTTTTATCTGTGCATTGCTAAAATCTTCGTCCAAAACAAAATTAAGAGTCATGTCAGTGATACTCCTGGCAGCTCACACTAATAATTACCTCTCTTACGGTAATGACTTTTCAGTGCCAGAACTTTCACTTTCCATTTGCTCATTAGAGGTTTAAAAAGGTTGTGTGTGTTATTTCACTTTTTAGAACTTGAAATGGTACTGAGCTGTTTCAGTGTACGTATAATTGAGGCTATCATTCATGAAATATTTGATCAGCTCCTGCAGTAATAATAATAGCTGACATTTGTTTGTTTGGTTTTTTAATTAAAGTTTATTGCGGTGACAATTGTTAGTAAAGTTATGTAGATTTCAGGTGTACAATTCTGTATTACATCATCTCTATATCACATTGTGTGTTCACCATCCAGATTCAATTTTCCTTCCATCACCATATATTTGATCCCCGTTACCCTCATCTACCACCCCCCTGCCCCTTACCCTCTGGTAACCACTAAACTGTTGTCTGTGTCTCTGAGTTTTTGTTTGTTTGTCTTGTCCCTTTGTTGTTTTCAGTTTTATATCCCACATATCAGTGAAATCATATGGTTCTCAGCTTTTTCTGTCTGACTTAATAGCTGACATTTGCTGAACAACAGAAGGTGTGGGGATGCTCTGTATTTTCCCTAATCCTTAAAATGACCCTTCTAGGTAATATGATCCTTATTTTTTTAGATGGGGAAACTGACCCTTGGTGTTAATGAACTTGCCCAAAGTTACACACTAAATGGCAAATGTAGGAATCAAACCTATCTTTCTAATCCCAAACCTGCATTCTTTCTACTCTATCATATTATTGATAGACATATAATGCCCGCAATGGAGTAAAAGTGAATCCAATAATATAGTTATATCTGCATCATAAGAAAGAATCTTTGAGTTCTTTTTCCGCTTCAAACAGGAGCTTTGTATCCATTCAGATTATTTCTCCACCAGTTACCAGGGAACCTTACGCACCTTTCTTTCCTGAACTAGTGTGAGTGCTACTATGCTTCCCTAGAGGACTGCAGCGGGCATTCAATGGGGAAGGTCAGCAGAGTGCCTTTACCATGTGTTTGCCCATTCATTCACCCCTTTAACAAGATCTCAGGAGTCCCTGGGAGTGGATGTGGTGCTAGGCACATAAGAATGATTAAGAAATGCTTTTTCCCTTTCTACTTCCATCCCAGAAAGTTACCATAGACTGGCAAGGCTTCCATCATTGCATAAAGGTTATATTACTCAGATTGGAGATGAAATCCCAAAATCCAGGGTGAAAGAAAGAGGGGTTTTGATGAGCAAACTTGTGTTGAAAGGGAGAAGAATTCTTTGAAAGTTCTCCACTTCACCAAGAAAAGGTCTTTCACTTTGGAATGTGGATATGGATATTTAATAATACCGGGGAAAAAAAATCCATGGGAGAGAAAGGACGTAGGCATTATTCTACTAAGCTGAAAACCGAGCCATATTTTATAACACTAATTTGTGGTTAAGATCAGTCACAAATTAAATAATTTTGAACATTTCTGCCGGTTTATTTTTGAGACAAAATTGTTCTGTCTGATGACTATTCAGCTATTATGCCTGCCTGATGTCGCATCTTAAGTGTTCAATGTCACATCAGTCACTAGTTTATAAACGCACCACAGCATTTTTCTTCTGTTCATTTGAACACAATTGAAAGATACAGATGAGAATTCAAATCTGTGACATGCTGAATATGGAGCCAAACATTCTGTCCGATTTGGATCCTTGAAAATCAAAGCTCTAACGGGAGGGAATTTTGAGGAATAAAAATTCCTCCTCATAACACCATAAGACCAGAAGGGATATTTGTAACCATCCATTCCAACATCTCATTTCATAAATGAAAAATCTGAGGCCAGAGAGGCTAAGTGACCTATCGAACCCCACAGCTAGTCCCACAACAAATTGCCAAAATTTGATTTTGATGACACGAGTGAACGGATTGAAATGTGCAACTATGCCAAAGAAGTAGGGGGCAGGGGGCAGAGAGGCGGGAAGAGAGGAGGTAGAGAGTGTGGCTCTGGACCTTCGGCCATCTTCTCCGTTGGTGAGTGGCTCTGTGTGGAGTGAAGGTGGGCTGACACATCCTCTGATGTTCAGGCTCTTTCCATTATGCCACACTGCCTACCCATGTGGGAAAACTCAAGGTCCTAATTGAGTAAATTTTTAATCTAAATGCAATCCTTCATTCAACTCTGCATTCTCACTTCTTACTCTGTTAAATACCCTTGGTAAGTCTGAATGGCAAAGATGCACTACTTCTCATATTTCTTAAGAGTTGCACAACTGAGATTCAATGGCTGTTTCTTACTGCTGTTCTTGTTAGAGTTTTTAAAGGAGTGATAGATGGCACTGGCACTGGCGCGTCACAATCTGGTTAGGCTAGAACCCTGGCCTGCAATCCTCTACAGGTGGCGTGGACCACACCAGACTTGAGGATATGAAAATAAGTAATGTTACCTAAATGTCAGCTAGGGCACATCAGCACATGAAAGATGCAGGTACAGTTGCCTCAGCTACCACTAACCCCAATGCCTAGGAAATCCCAAACTGTCCCCACACCTCTGATCATCCTAAGAGCTTACACCTCTTTGCTTCTCTTCACCTCCAACATTTTTGTCCATTTAACTTGTCTGTATTTTGCTCAGCTCTGTCCACATGGAGATTAAAGTGTTCACTGATTTCCGCAAAGAATCTACACATGCCAAACACCTCTTGAGTTTGATAAAGTTTCCAAAGCTTGAGAAAATCATGGAGCTGAATGACAGTCCTCCACCAAAAGGGTTTTACTCCTTTCCAACTCTCTCTCTTTTCCCTATTCATTCCCATCTTTCCTTCCTTCATTCCCCTGAGCTCTAACTTCTTTTCTTCCTCTAACATGCAGACACATTCCGTCCTCCTCTATTCTTACTCCCAAACCCAAATCCAGCATGGGGTTCAAGGGTCACAACTGAAGGGGAGAAAAGTCATCCAGTAAATATCACTGACTCTCCTTAATCTGGGTGGTGGTATAAAGTGACATCAGGGCCATCCATATGAACAAGAAATAGAAAGCCTAGCACTACCCTCCACACTTTCACCTCTGGCCAAGTAATTTTTATTTGGTGAAGAGTAGAAGAGAGGACTTCTCTCTGGTCGACCTCTGGGGAGGTAGAAAGGAGTACGGAATATACAACACTGTTCCTACCTTCTGTATTCAGGGATGAGAATACTGAGACCAAAAGGAGAAAGCAGGCATCCATCCATCCTTCATTCTCTTTGGGTAGAAGAACACAGTTAGGAGCCAGTGGACTCCAGAAAATTCCACCTTTGTAAATGGTATCCTGTTGTGTTGTTAGGCTTTCTGCTCTGGCTCTGTAGTCTCCAAGCCAGCCTAAATCAAATGACACAAATGTGAGTCACGTTTTACCTTTGACCTGAAGTATCTCATTCTGCACATCTATCAAAATCCCCTTCTTCTGCTGGATCTGAGGGTACTGCATCCCCTATATTGCCTCATTTTTACAACTGCTTATGGACTGTCCTCCCAAGCCCATCCCCTTTGTTAAGGTCCCCATTAGATCCAGTCTGAGGAGCCAGCCCCCCTCCCCCCTTTTCCTTGCTGCGTTGCTTTTACTTGTCTGTGTTTGGCCTTTCTGATCTTCTTCCTCTGATGTTACAAGAGGAAACTGAGTGACCCATAGAAAAACAGACAAATGGCTCTGTGTTCTCAGGCTACCTCTGCTTTCTAGTACCATGTGGCCCTGTCATGGCCCCTAAAGGGCTTGATGTTTGTCATCGGTGGCAGGAATCCCACTTTCTTAGTGATACATGTGAAAAGATCCTTCTTCCGAAAAGCGCAAGAAGGGAAGCCTGCCTGACCAGCAGAGCCTAGCTATGTAAATATATTGTCAGTCACTCACTGTCAGAAAGGGCAGGTCATTAGCATGAGCTACAGGGAGTAAGTACATGAACAATACCTGTCAACTCTTCACAGTGAAAGTGTCCTGACTGCAAGGAACTTTATCTAAAGCCCTGGATTCAGAGATATGCCTGAAATCTTGCTTCAGAAGCCCCTGCCTTGACCTGGCTGAGTGTGCCTTTCAGGAAGTCACGGCTTGGTTTTGGTTCCCAAGAGTCTGAGTTAGGGTTTTCCTGAGGTTTGAAACAGGAATAGCACGTTAATATGTGAGAATAAAACTAAAAATACACCAAGTAAAAATTTTAGTTTCTATCACTATTTTCAAAGGTATGAGATGAAACATCATAGTATTTTTTAGGGAAGAACAGCTGGCTCAGAGTTAGAGGAAAGGTCTCAGAGAGAAGGGAGTGTCTATTGATGAAAAAAAGGAACAGATCAGAAGGTCCTGGGAACCACATTAAGAAGCTTGGACAGCACCAAAAATCAACTGGGATTAATAAAGGTATTAAATTAAGGGATTCACATGATCATACCTGCATTTTTAAAAGACTAATCAGGAACAATGTGGAGAATGGATTGCAGTGTAGCAGGAAAAGGGGGATTTGGAGACCAGATTAGGGGTCTTTGGAGTAACTGAGTCAAGAACGACAAAGGTATGGACCAAGTTGCAGCACGAGACTGGTAAGACAGGTTTGAATCCCTTTAGGGTATTAAGTGGATGGGGTTTGAAGAAGCACTGCTTACAAGTGAAGAAAAGGGGGGCAGAAACTAACTCTCAGACTCAGGCTTGGGAAATGTATCAGCTGCAACTAATGACAAGGGGCTGGACCACCAACAGCAGGGACCCAGCAGAGTAAATGTCTTAGTGGTGGTGCATCCTCAGCTCCCACCCTTGGGAAACCTGAGAGTCAGAGTGAAGGGTCCTGCATTTTGAGCTACTTGCCCTTGATTATAAATGTTCACCATAGCAGCAAACTACCGATCAGTAAGTGTTTCCTTAGATTTCAAGTTAAAGAGTATTAATTCCAGACATGGCAGGAGAAGGTACAGAAGCCTGGAATTTGCTGTTATCATCCCCATGTGTTACTGAAACTCCCATTGCCATCAGTGCAGTCATGTGGACATTCTTCCTCAAATTCCATTCATTTACACCATTTTTGGTACCTCTTTCCGTTTTTGTCCTCTAATTTTAGGATTAATTCACATGGAAGACACTAGACCTTTTTCACTATACTAATATGGCCAGAGCAGTGATATGTGAACTCAGAGTTTATTCAGGGGACAATATGAAATCAGGGTATAGTTATGGGACAGCCCTACAACTATATCTGATATCTAGGAGTATAATTCTTCCTTTTCTCTCACGTTCCACACCTAACGAAAGTCAATTAAAGTCAAGTCGATGAAAGTTATGATTTCTCTTTTCTAAGTATGCTCATGGGCTTTCAAGCCAAAGAGATCTGTGTGTACTTCATTCCACATTAGAGGGGGCCTCTGGACTCAGGTGGCCTGGGTTTGAATCTCGGTCTACTGCTTAGTTATTGGATGAGCTGAGACTAATAATGTAAAAATCTCATTTTTCTCAACTGTTAGAAGAAGATGGGAATGCTAATCTCTTCTTCATAAGATTGTTATGAATATTAAATGGATGTTAAATATTAAATAAGATTAATAAAACACTTAAAACAGTGCTGATCACATCACACACACACACACACCACTATATATTAGTGCTTTATTATGATAGCTAATATATAGGTTCAGAACCTACAGTATTTAATCTCATTTACAAAATGAGAGTCAATATACCCATCTCCCAGGTTTGTTGCAAGAAGTACATGGAAGGAGTGAATGAATTTAAATTCTAACCATCCCATCACACTCATTTACCTTCAAGTTACCTACATTCAGATGAAGTGAAACATGTATTCTTCTACGCATGCACTCCCCAATTTCCTATACTTGAGTTGTGTTCATGTTCTTCTGTCTAGATCAGTCCTGTTCAATAAAACATAGTGTGATAAAGCACGTCTTCTACGTCAGTGCCATTCAATATGATAACCACAAACTACGTATAGCTATTGATTGAGCACTAGAAATGAGGCTAGTTCAAGAGAGGAACTGAATTTTACATTAACTTAAATGTAACTATTTACAGGTGGCTAAGACTGTCATATTGGACAGTTTGAGATATGGACTGCCTCTCTTCATGTTCCAGTTCTTTATAGCTCCACTCAAAGACACTGTCTTCCCATGAGTTCGAATCCTTCTTTAAATGTCCATAGCCTTTTATCTATAAACTGCTATGACATACAATTTTCTACATTGAATTTCAGTTACATAGCTTGTCTCTAATGGTAGACTACAAGGACTTGGAGGGAAGGGACCCCACATTCTGTACTTCTGTACCCAGTACAGGCCCTTCCACGGATTTTGAGCAAATAAATACTGCTGTTGATGGGCTGTGTGAATGAACTTGTTGATTGACTGATTGACTAAATGAATGGGTTATTCCATTAATTACTTCATAAATTCAGTAAAAGGAGCTTTAGCAGCTTTTACTTCTAATACACTTCTGCTAGATATCTGTCTTTCATCTGGAATAGACTAATTTATCACTTAGCAGTCATTCATTTCTCCCCATTAATGTGACGACTATAATCTTCATATGGTTAGTCTATTAGCCTTAGAAGCTAAACCCCATTCTGCCATCACAAGATAAGTAAAAAAATTAGTTAAAAGAAAAAAGAGTGAAACATAAAGCTTTGGAATTTCTATAATAGTAGAGACCATCTGAGTGCTAAAAGCTACTTAATAAATAAAACATCTTTTGCATCATAAATTTTACTTTGGAAGGAAAGTTTATTATTTATCAATGATTCAGAGCATATGTATCTCCCAATACATAGTTAAAAGATGTATTTCCAGCTTATAATCTTAGAGTCACTTCATGTTAAAGGAAAGTCCTGATACCTATAATGACGAAGAATATCCCACCTGTAAAAGACATAGAATAAAATAACTTTGACATATAAAATGTCTAGGTGAGAGATTCTAGGTTGTTCAGAGGCAGGAAACTAACATACTTCTTCCTAGTTAATCATTAATTATTTTTAAATTCACTAATTCTCTTTTTCTGTAAACATATAATCAATTTATAAAACAACCCTTATTAATCTCTAGAACTGGCATCGCCCTTGGAACATATTAGATATACAATAATTAATTTTTCTTAATGAATTGTTTTAAAATGAGTAGAAATATATAGAGATAGGTATACAGATATAATTTATATATATATATATATATATATATATATATATGCTTATATATATATATATATATATATGAACTGATATCCAGAATATATTAAGACTCCCTACATACAATCAATTAGAAAAATACAACTCAATAGAAAAATGGGCTGAAAGCTTGAACAGACACTTCACAAGCAGAATATCCACTATCCAAATGGACAGTAAGTAAACAAAATATTTCTCAACACCATCACTCATCAAGAAAATGCAAATAAAACCACAATGAGATACTACTGCACACCCATGGGAATGCCTAACATTTAAAGATAAACAATGCAAGTCTCTAGAGTTGCATGGTAAACTTAATTTTTTTTTTTTTTAAAGCAATGCTTGCCCTCATGGTGCATAAAGGACAAAGTATGATTCAGAAAATAAAATGTCACTAAAAGTACTGTATGACCAGTTTTATGATGGGAAAGTAATAACTGTTATGAAAAGCAAAAAATGATGCTGTTTTCATATATATATATATATATGAATTCTATGGTGGATGATGATGGACAGAGGTAGATAATTGTCAAAAAGTGATCAAAGCAGAAAATTAAAAACTATTTATTGCCAGAATTCCACCTTGAAATTCCCAAACCATTAAAATGCATAAGCAATTCTTTAATATTATACCAGCAAGAGAGCCCTGGTAATTTTAACCCTCTACCATTTTTTTTCCTTTAACTCAGCTATAGTTGCAAAATGTGTGCAAGGAGACAAAACGGCAGGATCCTTACAGCAGCCCCCATTGTGATAATTAGCTTGCATTCACGCCCCCTGGTGTTTCCATCATGTGACTGGGCTTCTTTCAATTCCAACTTATTTCTTATTCTTCTCGGAATACTTATTGGTATGAACTCTAATGTCATTTGGATCAAAAACTTTCTATAGAGAATGAAGAAAATTTCCTTTTGTACTTCTAGAGTTTTTTAAACTAATTTCTTTAATGGGACCAAGTTTGAATCCATTCTCTTTGAGGGGGAATACATATACTTACTCAGCAAATATGTACCTGTGTTTCCAAAGGCTAGAGGCCTGGTGAAGGTTGTCCTCAGACCCAGGAATGCTGGGTCATGAGACCTAGAAAGGAATGTTGAAGTCACTCATCTGTCCCTGTGGTTGTCCATACACCTTCCAGAGCCGTTGCGTCGGTCTCTTTTCCTGCCATCCAAGCTGGCCACCTATGGCACCCAAAATCAAGTTGTCACCTTAGAGTTTTTTGTCCACCTTCCTCACTTCTTCATGAGGTTCTGAAGGGGACTCCTGCTTATTCGTTGAGCACCAGTTACCTGTGCTAGTTCATTTAATTATCACGTTTACATTAAAAAATGAGGGTCTTATCTGTATTTATGCAGATTAGAAAAAAATGAAGCTGCTTTGGTTAAACTGCTTTGCCCAAGATCACAAAAACTAGCCGATGGTATAGCTGTGATTAAAAACTGTCTGATACATGCTTAATATTTCCATCACTACGTGCTTCTTATAGAGAGATCATCCCTGGAAAAGCGTTGGTCACTTTCTCCACAACAGAAAGCCTCCCAAGATACTGTCCTCTACAATGGGCTTTGAGGAACCTGGCAATATTTACACCCATATATGGGGGCTGGATTTTAAGGCACACTCACGTGAGACTATTTCTTTGTGAACGTTGACTCTAGATGCAGTGGTGCCCCATCCAGATTACATAGCTGGTATAGTTAGGGTTCCTCAAGAAAGCATGCATAAATTACAGATTTATATCAGATGGTCACAGGGCATTTTGAATATCACATAATTAAAGAGGTTTTAGGAAATTAAGTATTGCTTTTACGCAATAACTTCCACACTTGAAAAAAATAGCATATATTTTCAAACAAAATGTTATACAAAAATCTAAATATTTAAAACAAAGTAAGATGGAGCTGCTGTGGGAATAGGGTGCATAGCCTGTCATTGGCCACCACCCCCCACCAACCCCAGCTCCTTCCAATATACTTTCTCTGAAGCTTTAGGTCTCCACGGACAGGAGTTTGAAAACTACCTATTAATATCAAGTATAACCTAAATTAGAATGCCTTGGAAGTGTATACCAATAACATCCACTGTATCAGTAGGATTATTTACAAACTCACTCAAATATTTATTTTATCTGAATTTGTCAGTCATCACAGAAACATGCCTTTTCTAATTTCTCTCTCTCTCTCTGTCTCTGTCTCTCTCTCTCTCTCTCTCTCTCTCTCTCTCTCTGGGGAAGGAGGTGCATTCAAATGTACTCTTCTGAAGTTTAGGATGTCAGAGCATAGTAGAGGCTAGTTTAGTTGCCACAAAGCTTTAATTCTTATAATTGTCCTATTTCAGGTCTTAAATCATTACATAAGGGGCATTCTCTTTTTCTTGCACTGTGTATTTCTCTGATTTAAAACTAAAATTGAGACAACGTAACCGACACAAAGGGAACTGACCTTCCTCCCTATAGCCTCATTCCACTATCTAGAACATTCACTACTGCTTAATTAATGTACGCATCCCCAGTCTTAGCTGAAATCCCAAGTCCTCCAGCTCAAGACAGTGAGAGAAAATATTTATAAGCCAAACTCCCCAAAACCCAGCAAGTCGTGGTCTGCTCCTTACATCCTGCTAGATTTTTTTTTTTTTAATTTCTTTGAATGTGATCACCTTAACCAAATATAGCCAGTACTGTTTTGATCAATCTGATTAGCCTTTCCTCATAAAGAGAGAACGTAAAAAATGTAAATAAATTATTTTTCTCTAGAAAGAATAACTCTCAATATACAATTACTGAGTTACATGGGGCTAGTCTCTAATTCTCTAAGCTCCAGGTTCCCTTCTTCACTCAGACATTATCAGTGTATATCTTGAGCCAAGACTGCATTCTAAAAGCTGCAAAATGAGGAAATATGTCTAGATTGAGAGTTCTTAATCTGGTCTACAGCCACCAAAGGATACATAAATGATCTTTAGGAACTCTGTGAATACTCTGAAATTATATGCAAAGTTTATATGTCATATAAGTGCATATATATTAATAGGGGAAAATCCAAAACTTTATCATTTTCTCAAAAAGTAATATGTCTGGAAATAGCCGATGCATCCTAAACTGTGCCTCAGGATTACCTACAATGTAAAATACAATTTTGGGGTTCTACTCCAGACTTACTGGTTTAAAGTTGTTGTTTTTTATATGAATGCAGAACAGAAATTTGTAATTTTAATAAACTGCCTAGGAGAGTCTGCCAAGTTATCACTGGTTTATGGACTAGTGAGTTGGGGACAACTGATCACAAAGCAGTGATTTCACAGCGACAATTATAAGATTTGGGATCTGTGTTGAGAGGCTGTGGTTGTTGGCGCTATATATTTCTTCATGAGTCTCAGATGAGGTGATATTTGATTCCTGAACACCAGGTAGAAAAGAGAGGGCACAAATCCTCCTCAATAAACCATCTCTTCATGCTCCGTGTCTTTATTCACGGTCTTCCAATCAAGTATTTTAAATGTAATTGATGTCCAATAAATATTTACTTACTAAATGAATGAACGGGTGGCATATGAAGAGAAACAAAATCCAGATTATATTAATGTCATGACTAAAATTAACAGTCTGTCCTTTAGAAGACCCTCCTAAAGGACAGATTTCCTATGCAGATGAATGAACATATAAACAGCATAAACATTTGTGCCTTCCATCTGAGATAATGAATGAACACTAGATACAAAATGTGAAGCAGCAGTGATGAAAATCCTTTGTTGATGCCCCCAGCAAATAACTAATTCCTCAGTTTGGTCATGTTGTCCGGTCTTGGCTTCAGAGACTGCTTGGTATTTTTCTCCCTCCCATTTCAGAGAGAAGCAACATGGTCGCATAATGTCACATCATTATAATTAAATCACATGTTTGAAATGATTCAGGATGAATACCGTTCGTTGCCATATTTTTTCTCACCTTATGGAGTTAGCCTGTGCCATTACTTAATGTAAATTAGGTTATCACAGTGAAGGAAAACATTTTATTGACAAGTGTATGACTTTGGACAAATTATTTAACAAAGTATTCAAGGCTCAGTTTCCCCCTATACAAAGTGAAGACTATATTTACATACCTGTTAGTGTTGCTATTCAAAAAGTAATGCATGTAAATCAACCAAGCCCAGTGCCCTGAATAGGAATATTTACTATTATTACTACAATAATGAAATATTATTGCTGCAAATGAATTCAATATGCATTTTCATTAAAAAACTACAGTTTGGAGAGACAGAAATATCTGTCACCTACTTTTGTCTCATTATATGAGCAGAAGAAGTGTTGACCCACCTATTTTATGCTACCAGACTGGGGCTTTGAGTAGTTAATTGACTTTTGCACAGACAGACAAGGAGCATCCTAGGCCAAGTCAGTACTTCCCTGGCCTTTACCTTATTGTACTACAGTCTGCAGGGCTGGATATCTGTCTGGAAACAAAATAGGTAACAGCATAACAATTATTACAGAAGGGATTCAGGAAAGCAGAGAGCCATGCTGAAATGAAGAGGACGAAGGCAGATGAGTTCATTATTTTGCATTAAGATAGCAGTATGATCACTTAATTTGTGTCTAAAGGATACAAGAAGATAAAAGCATTTGCTGTGCTGGCAGATAGGCCTGTGTGCTAATCCGGGTTCACACTCTTTATTGTATGCTCTTGAGTGACTCTCCTCACCTTCTTAGGGTTAGTTTCTTTCATCAACTTCCAAGTGGGGATAACAGTACCTACCTGATGGACTTATTCAATTTAAATTAGAATATATATACATTCATATGTATATATAAAGTAACCAATAAGTGTTAGCTATTTTCTCATTACTATTTTAATGAACAGTTCACTTCACTTAGAAGAAGCAAACCTGAGTTTGAGATTATGCTTTTCACAGCTTTGTCATTTTGGACAATTGAATTTTTCTGAAACTTTGTTTCCTGAGAAAAACATCAGCAATATGAACAATAGCAACCATAATAATACCTGTCCTAACTACATTTTTAAAATGGTAAATATAGCACAAGTTAATGGATGTAAAATTGCTTTTGAGCAGATAAATCATGATACATACATAAGTAGTTATAAAATATGTTGTAGCATAGAAATCTTTCACTTTTTTTTATTGTTTTCGATTGTTCATGGCTCTGGGCTGCTAGGCTGCTAAAACCAGAGTGTATAAACAAACTATGTTAAATGGTAACCTCTTGCCTTTCACATAGATCCATGCAACATATAAATGAAAGTGCCCTTTGGAGAAACAATTTCCTTATCAAGCCTGAACACACCAGGCCACTGAAATGGGAGCACAAATCATCTGTAGTGGGAAAGCTTTGCTAATTATGTTCAATAATACTTATGATTTCTTTATGATTGCAAAAGTAATACATGTTCACAGAAAATTAGGAGAATACACACACACACACACACACACAAGGTCAGACACTTAAGTTCACAAACTCATCCTAGAAAAAGTGCTACATACCTCATTGCAGAATATCACTAAGGTCACCTTCGAAGTGCTCCCCTTGGGAAGCTGTGCACCGATGCCAGCACCTAGTCCACCCTTCAAAGCAATTTTGGAACTCTTTTTCTGGAACGGCCATCAGAGCTGTCATCGTATTACCCTTGATGTCCTGAATGTCATCAAAATATCTTCCTTTCAATATTTCCTTTATCTTTGGATAAAGAAAGAAGTCATTGGGAGCCAGATCAGGTGAGTAGGGAGCGTGTTCCAATACAGTCATTTGTTTACTGGCTAAAAACCCCCTCACAGATAGTGCCGTGGGAGCTGGTGCACTGTCGTGATGCAAGAGCCATGAATTGTTGGCAAAAAGTTCAGGTCATCTAACTTTTTTATGCAGCCTTTTCAGCACTTCCAAACAGTAAACTTGGTTCACTGTTTGTCCAGTTGGTACGAATTCATAATGAATAATCACTGTGATATCAAAAATAACGTTAGCAACATTGCTGCAACAAGTTTACAAACTTAATTGTCAGACCTCATGTGTGCATGTGTGTATGAGTGTGTGTTTGTGTGTGTTTGTTCTTAATCTGGTCTATAGCCACCAAAGGATACATAAATGATGCATGCATACACATATAAATAAACTGATCCCCAGAACCTAGAGAATATCTATTTTGCTCTAAATCTCCAGAGTCATGATGAGAACACTCAAGCTCAGGGAGTTAAAATGATTTATTTTCGTTCTCAGGGACAAAAATTAACAGTAGAGTTGCCTCTCAATGTAATGTAGCATTTCGTAGTTTGTCTGTCATGTGCCCCACATAATTCCAGTTGTTAAACAGTTGGACCTCTCAGTAACACTAAAGGCATGTCCCGTTACCTCCATTGTACAGATGAGTAAACTGTACAGATGTCCCGTTACCTCCATTGTACAGAAGAGTAAACTGAACCTCAAAGAGGTTCAGGGACGTATCCAAAATGATGCAGGGAGAAAATTTGGCCTGTAAATCTAGATCATTTGACTGCAACTCCCAATTCTCTCTAGTAGGTCATCTTACTGAACTTACCCAGCATGGTGGACCAAATATCAGATATGGAAGCAATACAAACATCATGTCCAGGTTCAGACTTTCATAGTGATGTCTGAGAAATAACTGTTTCCACTTATTCAACTAGTAAATTTTAGCTATTATTCAGCTAACCTATTTGTTTCTAGACTTAGTTCCAACTGTGTGAATTTAGACATACAGCCTTACATTTGG
Source organism: Rhinolophus sinicus (assembly GCF_036562045.2). NCBI lineage: Eukaryota > Metazoa > Chordata > Mammalia > Chiroptera > Rhinolophidae > Rhinolophus > Rhinolophus sinicus. Next base: position 114,239,824 of record NC_133756.1, read on the forward strand.
GCCTCAGTTTAAATATATAGAAATAGGACATAAATGTATACCCCGTCATTTTGGATGCCCTTGGCCACAGGAATCAATAAAATGGCAACTGCAATAGTTTAACCAATAAATACATGCATTGTCTCACATCACATTACTCAGGATAGAGGGTATTTCCAAGAGTGGCCAATGTCATCAAATACACACCCATACACACACACACACACACACACACACACACAGTCACACACAAATTTCTGCTCTGCCTAACCAGTATAACAATTCTTATGATCTCACACTATCTGCCCAAGGGCATCTCTTTAAGACAGGCCAGCTATCAGCAGAAATACAAATATCCTTTCTGTAAGTCCCTTCTTAAAGAAAGGTGATAATTTCTAGATATTTCTCAGTAGATTCTCTCTCAGGCCTATTGACCAGGATTGAATCATATACTATTCCAAAACCAATTACTGGCATGGCAAATAGTTGTCTTAGGGTATATACACACTCGATTTCAAACAGTTATGCAATTTTGCTCTCTAAAATGCCTGCACATCTTCTGGCAGATTATACTTTTCCTGGCAGAACATAAGAGCCTTTTTCCTCACATTCATATCATACAATTTTCTAATTCTTCCATCTAATAACTATAAAGTAAGCATTCATAGTTGTTGTACGCGCATACACACACACACACGCATACAAATTTTCTGTAAGATTCACAAAATTGCTGAAATTTAAAACACATTTTTCATAAAGCTATGTGGAAAGAACATTCGTATCAGTTGTTGATGGTACTTAAATTAGTACAACCTAAATGGAAACACTTGGGAAATATCTTTCAAAATTCCAGTGTTAGGTATCCTTTGCATTTTAATCAAAGCAATATATATTCCAGATACTGTCAGTACCAGGATATTCATTTAAAAATGTTGGTTGAGAACCTACCATTGACCAGGCAATGTCCAAGTTGTGGGGGGATATATCAGGAACAAAGGAGAAAAATACCCCACCTCTTGTGGAGCTTATATTTTGGTACAGCATTAAATGTGCCAATAAAGCATTGAATGGTGTCAAAAATAGAGGCCACTCATGCTTAATACACAAAGATACTTTCTAAGCAAAGGACAGCTTCTGTGAGATCAGACCCCTAGAGCATTTTATCACATAACTATAAAATTGTTTAATTAGGTATTGTTGAAATTAGAAGAAACAATATTTGTGTCTGCTTGTATCATGTGTAACATGTCCCTGACAGGAGATATAAGAAAGTGACAACTACCGTCTAAGGAGGTGGAGGCAGGGGAATTGGGTACCTTTGGGACTGGAAAGGGAGGAAGACTTTTCTCTATAAATGCCATTTTGTAACTATGGTATTTGAAAATATATATTTATTACTTAATTAAATTTTAAATTTTAAAATATAGTATATATTATTGTGTGTTTGTCATTGTAAAAAATATGCATTTATTTTACTATTACTGTTATTGAAAAATCTCGATTTATACATAGCCATTATTTTTTTCTGATATGTAAAAGGTATTTTATATTCTGAATATTATTTCTATTAATTTGGGTCATTGAAGTATTTTTACCCATCTCTTATTCATCTATGATGTTCTTTGTCCAATAGAAAACTTTAGTTTTAATCAAATACAGGAAATTTTCTTTAAACTTCTTTTTTGTTTTGTTTTGTTTTTGTTATTTGTTTGTTTAAAAACTCCTGCCAAACCCCAAACCATAAAAGCAATCAGGCAGTTTCATGACCTTTATATTATTTTGAAGCCATTTGAAATTTATTGTCATGTATACTTTAAGAAACAGCTTGAACTCCATTTTTCCTAACACATTCTACTGAAATAATCGATTGTTGATCCCCTGGTGTGTGATGCCTGCACTGGGTCCATGCAAGCCCCAAAATGGTGGTCAATCCGTGGTTAATCCATCATCATCACCATTAAGCCTCAGGACGGTCCATCCTTTCCCGGTGGTTCTTTCCCAGCCTTTTGTAGATTCCTCACAGACATGTTCTCATCAAAACTCATCTGAAGACTCTGGGGACCCTCTGCAGATCTTTAGTGTTCTTTCTGGGCAGCTCTCTCCTCTCCAGGAAGGTGTACTGAAAACTCTAGCCACTGTGGCACCCAGACTCTCAGCTTTGGTTCCTCAACTCAAGATGTCCACAGCTCCCCCTGGGTTCTCCCTCTCAGTGCTGTTGCCTGGAAGCTCTCTCCACGCAGAGTGGGGAAGCAACCACATGGCTCACCATGTTTTTCAACAACCAGGGATACTGGTCCTATACTGCCTGATGTCCAAGGTCTGAAAACCCTTGTTTCCTATTTTTATGTCTCTTCTGTCGGGTGTTTCAGACAGGAAAATAAGTCCAATTCCTGTTACTCCATCTTGGTTGGAAGCAGAAGTGTCCTATACTATTTCTTAATTTGTGATTAGGTGAGTTGCCCACCTTGTTCTTATTTTTCAATATAATCTTATTTTTTACTGTACTTTTAGGACATTTTTCTATGGTCCTCCAAAAACCCCCACTGGAATTTTGAGTAAAAGTGTATTAAATTGATAGATTAAATGGGGGGGGGGTAGTATTTTTTCATAAGATTAAATAGTTATCTCCATACATATTATAAGAGTATTTATTTAGGTCTTTTTTTAAGTCTTTTATTGGAACTGTACATTTTTTAAATCTTCTTAAAGTGATTATCTATTCTTTATTTAATTCTTAGATGCTTGAGAGTATTTTTGGTAATGTTGTAAGTGTTCTCATTTCCTGCTGCATTTTATGATTGGTTATTGGTATAGAGGGACACTCTTGATTGCATATATTGAATGTATAGTCAGAAGTTTTGTTTATGTTTTCTAATTAGTTTCAACAGTTTTTCTGCTGATCCTCTTTGATATCCTACCTACATCATACTATCATCTGTATCTAATTGTACTTTTGATTCTTCCTTTTTAGTCTTTAAATTTCTTATTCCTTTTACTCTTGTTACTGAATTGTGCACCGCTCAGTGCACACTGAACAATGTTAGTGACAGATGGAATATCTATCATGTCCCTAACTTAAAAGGAAGTTGTCTTGTATTTTCATGTATAAGTGTGATGTTTTCTTTTTGTTATTAGTAGGTAGCCATTATCAAGTAAAGGAAGTTATCCTAGAGATGCTTTTTATTTCATCATATAGAGACATTGAATTTTATCATTTTTTTCTAAATATACTGAGATGCTCATTTTGTAATGCAGTGAATAATATCAATACATACTCTGACATTGAAATATTCCTACTGAGCATTAATTGTGTGTGGACATGCTTATATATTTTGTTTTGTTCCTTTGTTTTTGTGATGTCTATTTCAAAAGACAAGAATTAATTTCCCTCATTTCTATTTGCATCAGCAGGAGAGGTGAGCAATCGTGGTAGGCTCTACTCCAGATTTTTAGCCTCTACTCCAGCACCAGCAACCAAATACTTGAATGAAGTGGTTTAAGATCTTTGGACATAGTTGTCCTCTTCTATACAAATCAAGATAGTGATGAAAGACAGGAATAAACTTCTCTGATGCGTTGACTTATCAGCTCTTGAGAAGTTTGCATAGATATTCAATCAGGATTTCTTTTGTAGTCTCTTTGTTTTTGTTTCTCAGTGACATTCATCCCTACATCCTCACCTCTCTCCTCAAGCCTCACCTTCTTGACACACTTTCAGGTCTTTTCATGCTTTCAGGTTTGTGCATAGATGATACCTTCTATGTAGCACAACCTTCTTGTTTCAGTTAGAATTATTGGATTAACAATGACTGATTCTGCCTCTTGCTAGATTAAGAAAATTAAAATTCATTGGAAAGATATGGAGTAGTTCACAACAGAGACAGAGAGGAACCAGAGCCATGCTGCAAGTATGGGAAACAGGAAACCCTTGACCATCTTATGCAGGTGCCACATAACAAATCTACTCCAGTGCTCACTTTGGCGGCCCATACACTAAAACTGGAATGATAGTGAGATGATTAGCATGGCTCCTGTGCAAACATCACATGTAAATCTGAGGTATTCCATATTTTTCTTTATTGTATACTTAGAAGTTGCTAAGAAACTAGATCTTAAATGTCCTCACAACAAAAAGGAAATGACAATTATGTGGCATGATAGAGGTGTTAGTTAACACTGTGGTGGTAATCGTATTGCAATATATAAATGTATCAGATCAACACATTGTATACCTTAAATTTACACATCATTATATGTCAATTATATTTCAATTAAAAATAATTTTCCTTTTTTGGGTAACAACTTTATTAAAATATGTATAACATACATAGAATCAATTTATTCATTTAAAATATACAGTTTACTGATTTTTAGTATATTCAGAGTTGTGCAATCATTGCCACAGTCAACTTTAAAACATTTCATCACCTCAAAAAGAAATTCCATACCCTTTAGCTCTCACCCCCTAACCCCTTATAACCACTGCTCCCCCCGTCACCCTAAGCAGTCACTAATCTACTTTCTGACTCTTTGGTTCACCTGTTCTGGACATTTCATGCACAGTCATGCACCACATAACGGTATTTCAGTCAGCGACACAATGTATACATGATGGTAGTCCCGTAAGATTATAAAGAAGCTGGGTTTCCTGTAAGCAATGGAAGGATACATGGTTGGTGAGGGTTGTTTTTTCTCTGATGGGAGCAGTATCTGTGGTGCTTGACATTAGATTCCTCCTCATTCACAACACCTCGATTTTGAGTGTACAGATTACATTCTAGTCAGTCACTGACCAGTTTCAGTGCAGAGTAGCCTGTCCCCACAGCGCTACCTATGCAGAGGGCGCTACAACCCTCCCGGATCTAGCTTGATGGTCTTCAGAGTACAGTGCTGTACATTCTTTGTTAAGGATCTAAGGCCCTACACAAGGACACAGGTCCACAGGAGCTACCTTAACAATTTCAAGTGTCACTGCCACTTCAGTAGGAGCTTTCTGTGGTAGTGTGGTATCAGCCTGTCCCTGTACTTTGGAAACATTTTCAGGTTGTAATGATGTGAAGCATAAGGAAGTTTTATTTCTTCCATCAGTTCAATGCCAGAGAGTATCCTTAGTGGCAGATCGGGTCATTGCAGCTAAACTCCAAATATTGATTCCTCAGTTTTACATCCTCTCCATGTTAAACACCATCTTTTTTTATGAATACCCCAAAGTTCCTTAATCTATTGTTCCCACATGGACTAGCCAGACTACATTGTCATGACAATCTCCTACGTTCCTTTCTCTCTCTTGATTTCCTATTCCTACTGATCCTCAGGCCACCTTTTCGCTCCCTTCTGACAGTCACTATTGCGATGATCTACACCTTACCCCGCCAGTTTCTCCTCAATATTTCCAGTCTGTCCAGCCCTCATCCTTTTTCATGGCATAGCATCAGCAGCTTTGATGTTTTATTTCCAACTCTGTTGGAAAGAAGCAGGAGAAAGGCTCCTGGGACAGTGTTTATAAGTCTGTCATAGTGTACAGTAGTGGCCTAGGCCTTCACATTCACTCACCACTCACCCACTGACTCACTCAGACCAACTTCCAGTTCTGCCATCTCTAGCCATGGTAAATACCCTCTAGAGGTATGCCATTTTTATATTTTATACCACATTTTACTGTACTTTTTCCATGTCTACATATGTTTAGATACACAAATACCACTGTGTTACAGTTGTCTAAAGTATTCAGTACAGTAACATGCTGTACAGGTTTGGATTATAGAAACAGGAGGCTACACCATACAGCCTAGGTGTGTAGTAGCTATGCCATCTAGGTCTGTGTAAGTACACGCTATAATGTTCACACAATGATCAAATCAGCAGATGCATTTCTCAGAAAACATCCCTGTCATTAAATAATGCATGACTATGAATGGAATCATACCATATGTGGCCACAAGGACTTGAAGTTTCTTTATATGATCTGGATACAAATTGTTCTAAGTCAGGTATATAATTTGCAAACATGATTTCCCAAGTATGCAGTCTTTTGGTTCTTTTAACAGTGCCTTTTGAAAAGCAGAATTTTTTTTAAATGAAGGTAACATTGGTTTCCAGACTTTTGATGGTGATCACAATGTAGTTGTCAAATTATAATGTTGTACTCCTGAAACTTATATCATCTTATAAACAAATGTTACATCAATAATATTTTACAATGAAAAACTATATTTTTTCCAAATGATTTTTTCATCACTTTGTTACTCTGTTTAAGATTCAAAATCCCTAAAGAAGGATTGTAACTGGTCTTGGTTATATCATGTTCTCCACCACCCCTTGATGGGGTCAGGATACCTTGACTTAACATCCCACCAAGACTGATCACAAACTTGGAGAAACCATGTTCTAAAGGAAGGTGTTTCATTTTGGAAGGAATGGGTTCAGTCAAAGCCCCAAACAAAAAATGCCCGCTGCATTTCCCCACATCATTGTCTGGTTAACCCCTATTTACTTATTTTGCTCTTTTTTAATTAGTTTCAGGTATACAAAACAAGATAGTAGACATTTACACACCTCACAAAGTGATAACTCCAACAGTCTACTACCCATCTGATACTGTAAATAGCTATTACAATACTGTTGACAATACTCCACATACTATACTTTACATCCCATGACCATATATATGTATGGTCATATATATATACACATATATATATGTATGTATAAAATAGTGGACATTCAGTACTTTTTTATATATTTCAGGTGTACAGCACAATGGCTAGGCATTCACATAATTTAGGAAGTGATCCCCCCAATAAGTCTAGTACGCATCTGACATCATACATAGATTTTACGTTATCGACTGTATTACCCATGCTGTATTTCACATCCCCATGACTATTTTGTGACTGCCCATTTTTACTGCCTAATTCCTTCACCTTTCTCACCTATCCATCCAATCCCCCTCCTATCTAACAGCCATCAATTTGTTGTCTATAAGCCTATTTGTGGTTTATTTGCTCATTTATTCTATTCTTTAGATTCCACATATAAATGAAGTCATATGATATTTGCCTTTCTCTGTCTGACTTATTTCACTTAGCATAATATCCTCTAGGTCTATCCATGTTGTTACAAATGGTAAGATTCCATTCTTTTTTTAGCAGAATAATACTCCATTGTATAAATGTACCACAATTTCTTTATCCAGTCATCTGTTGAGGGACATTTTGGTTGTTTCCATATCTTGGCTATTGTGAATAGCACTGCAGTAAGCATAGGGGTGCCTGTATTTTTTTCAAATTAGTGTTTTGGATGTTTTGGGATAAATACCCACAAGTGGAATGGCTGGGTCACAAGATAGTTCTATTTCAATTTTTTAAGGAACCTCCATACTGTTTGCGCAGTAGCTGCACCAATTTTTAGTCTCACCAAGTGTGCAAAAGGGTTCTCTTTTCTCCACATCCTCACCAACACTTGTTGTTTGTTGATTTATTGGTGATAGCCATTCTGACAGGAGTGAAGTGGTATCTCATTGTGGTTTTTATTTGCATGTCTCTGATTAGTAATATTGAGCATCTTTTCATGTCTATTGGCCATATGTATGTCCTCTTTGGAGAAATATCTATCCAGGTCCTCTGCCCATTTTTTAATTGGATTGTTTTTTTAGTTGGTGTTGAGTTGTATGAGTTTTTATAAATTTTTGTGTTAATCCCATATCAAATATATGATTGGCAAATATCTTCTCCCACTTTTTTTTGTTGTTGATGGTTTGCTTTGCTGTGAAAAAACTTTTAATTTACTGTAGTCCCACTTGTTTATTTTGTTTCCCTTGCCTAAGGAGATATATCAGTGAAACTGCTACCAAGGGTAATGTCTGAGAGTTTACTGTCTATATTTTCCTATAGGAGGTTTATGGTTTCAGGTCTTACATGTAAGTCTTTAATCCACTTTGAATTTATTCTTGTATATGACATAAGAAGGTGATCCAATTTCATTTTTTTGCATATATCTGTCCTTTTTCCCAGCATCATTTATTGAATAGAGTGTCTTGAGGAACGGATTTATTTCTGGGTTCTCTGTTCTGTTCCATTGATCTATGTGTCTGTTTTTATGCTGATACCATGTTTTTTTGAATACTATAGCCTTGTAATATAATTTGATATCAGGTGGCTTGCTACCCCCAGCTTTGTTCTTTCTCAGGCTTGTCATGGCTATTTGAGGTCTTTTATAGTTCCATTTAAATTTTAGAAGTATTTGTTCTAGTTCTGTGAAAAAATGCTATTGGTATTTTGATAGAGATTGCATTGAATCTAAAGATTGCTTTGGGTAGTATGGACATTTTAACTGTATTAATTCTTCCTATCCATGAGCATTGTATATGTTTCCATTTATTTGTATCTTCTTTAATTTCTCGATTAAATGTCTTATAATTTTCTGAGCATAGGTCTTTTGCTTCTTTGTTTAAATTTATTCCTAAGTTGTTTTTTGTTTTTGTTTGTTTGTTTTTCTATGTAATTGTGAATGGGATTGTTTTCTTAATTTTTCTTTTTGATAGTTTGTTATTGTTGTATACAAATGCAACTGATTTTTGGATATTAATTTTTTATTTTGCTACTCTACTAAATTTATTTATCAGTCCTAATAGATTTTTGGTGGAATCTTTTGGGTTCTCTATAAATACTACCATACCATCTGCAAATAATTGCAGTTTTACTTCTTTTCCCATTTGGATTACTTTTATTTCTCATTCTTGTCTGACTGCTGTGACTAGAAATTCCAGAACTATGTTGAATAAAAGTGGTAAAAGTGGGCATCCTTGCCTTGTTCCTGATCTTAGAAGAGAATGCTGTAAGCTTTTGTCCATTTAGTATAATAGTAACTGTGAGTTTGTCATATATGACCTTTATTATCTTGAGATGTGTTCCCTATATTCCCACTTTGCTGAGAGTTTTTATCATCAATCGATGCTGGATTTTGTTAAATACATTTTCTGCATCTATTGATATGACCATATGATTTTTATTTTTTATTTTGTTTACGTGCTGTATCATGTTAATTCATTTGCAGATATTGAACCAACTTTGCATACCAGGAATGAACCCCACTTGATTGTGGTGTATGATCATTTTAATGCATTGCTGAATTCAGTCTGTTAGTATTTTGTTAAGGATTTTTGCATCTATGTTCATCAAGGACATTGGCCTATAATTGTTTTGTTTTGTTTGTTTGTTTGTTGTTTGTTTTTTGTAATGTAATTATCTTGTTTTGGAATCAGAGTAATGGTGGCCTCATAAAATGAGCTTGGGAGGCTTCCCTCCTCTTGAGTTTTTTGGAATAGTTTGAGAAGAACAGGTGTTAAGTGTTTTCTAAATGTTTGGTTAAATTCACCAGTGAATTCATCTGGTCGAGGACTTTTGTTTGTTGAGAGCCTGTTGATAACTGATTAGATTTTGTTAGCTTTGATTGATCTGTTCAGATTTTCTGTTTCTTCTTGATTTAGCCTAGGAAGATTGTATGCTTCTAGGAATTTATCCATTTCTTCCAGATTACCCAATTTGTTGGTGTATAGTTGCTTGTAGTGTGTGTGTGTGTGTGTGTGTGTGTGTGTGTGTGTGTGTGTGTATGTCTTTGTGTTTCTGTGGGTTTTGTTGTCACTTCTTTTTTCATTTCTGATTTTATTTATTTGGATCCTCTCTCTTTTTTTCTTGATGAGTTTGTCAATTTTGTTTGTTTCTTTTCAAAAAATAACTCTTGGTTTCATATATATACATATATATTCATATATATATATGGCCTCTATTTTGTTTCATATATATATACATATATATTCATATATATATATGGCCTCTATTTCGTTTACTTCATTTACTTCCACTGTGATCTTTGTTATTTTCTTCCTTGTACCCATTTTGGGCTTCATTTGCTGTTCTTTTTCTAGATCCCTTAACTGTAAAGTTAGACTGTTGATTTGAGATTTGTCATGTTTCTTTAGGTAGGTCTGCATTGCTATGAATTTCCCCCTTAGGACTGCTTTTGCTGTGTACCATAGATTTTGGGTCATTGTGTTTTCATTTTCATATGTCTCAAGGTATCTTTTGACTTCTTCCTTGATCTCTTCGTTGTCCCATTCATCATGTAATAGCATGTTATTTAGTCTCCATGTGCTTGTGTTTTTCAGTTTTGTTTTGTTTTTCTTGTAATTGATTTCTAGTTCATACCATTATGATCAGAGAAGACACTAGGTGTGATTTTAATCTTCTTAAATCTGTTGAGACTTGTTTTGTGGCTTAACATATGGTCTATCTTGGAAAATATTCCATGTGTACTTGAAAAGAATGTATATTCTGCTGCTTTGGGGTGAAATACTCTAAAAGTATCAATTAAATTCATCTGACCTAGTGTGTCATTTAAGGCCACTGTTTGTGTGTTGATTTTCGGTCTGGAAGATCTGTTCATTGGTGTCAGTGGGGTGTTAAAGTCCCCTACTATGATTGTGTTACTGTTGATCTTTGCCTTTATGTCAGTCTATTCCATATATATATATATATATATATATATATATATGTTTTTAGTTGCTCCTATGCTGGGTGCATGAATGTTTACTAGGGTTGCGGCCTCTTGTTTGATTGATCGCTTTATTATTATGCAATGTCTTTTATTATAGTCTTTGATTTAAAGTTTATTTTGTCTGATATAAGTATTGACTACCCCAGCTTTTTTCTCATTTCCATTTGTGTGAATTTTTTTTTTTTTTCCATCCCTTTACTTTCATCTGTGTGTGTCTCTCAATCTGAGGTAGGTCTTTTGTAGACAGCATATGCATGGGTCTTATTTTCTTATCCATTCAGTTACCCTGTGTCTTTTGATTGAGACATTTAATCAATTTACATTTAAAGTGATTATTGATAGGCACATAGTCATTGCTGTTTTATTATTCATAATTTTGATCTTTATTTGTTTTTTGTTTTCTTATAATACTGACTTGGTGGTAATGAATTCCTTTAGCTTTTTCGTGCCTGGGAAGCTCTTTAGCTCTCCTTTAATTTTAAGTGATAACCTTACTGGGTAGAGTAGTCTTGGTTGTAGGCCTTTGTTTTTCATCACTTTGAATATTTGCTGGCACTTCTTCTAGCCTGCAACTTTTCTGTTGAGAAAGCAGCTCATAGTCTTATGGGAGCTCCCTTGTAACTAGTCGTCTTTCTCTTGCTCCTTTTAGGATTCTCTCTTTGTCTTCACCCTTTGCCATTTTAATTATGATGTGTCTTGGTGTGGGCTTGTTTGGGTTCATCTTACTTGGGACTCTCTGTGCTTCCTTGGCTTGTATGTCTATTTCCTTCCCCAAGTTAGAGTAGTTTTTGGTCATTATTTCTTCAAATATGTTCTCAGTCCTTGCTCCCTCTCTTCTCTTTCTGGTATTCCTATGATGCAAATGATGTTATGCTTGATGTTGTCCCAAAAGTCCCGTAAACTACCTTCATTTTATTTGTTTGTTTCTTTGTTTGTTTGTTTCATTTAATTATTTTTTTTTCTTTTTGCTGTTCCAATTGTGTGTTTTCTACTACCTTGTTTTCTAAATTGCTGACTCAGTTCTCTGCTTCATATATTCTTTTGATTCTTTCTAGTGTATTCTTCATTTCCATTATTATATTATTCATTTCTGACTGGTTATTTTTTATGGTTTCTATGCTTACTATCTCTTTGCTGAAATTCTCACACATGAGCTGCTGTGTGGGGGCTGACCCTTCTGAGTGGGGTTCAACCATGAACCTCTTGTGTCTGTTGGGTCCATCTTTGGTTGTGCCACTTGTCAGGCTACCCAGGTAGTGCTCTGGTGTGGTCTTAACCTAGTCTCTCAGTGTGTTGTCTCTGGTGTCTCTTCAGAGGGGTTCCCATGCAGGCCTATTTCAGCCTTGCCTGTGACCGACCTGGGGCTACCCAGTAAGAGCTATGCAGCTATATGTGGTTGATTGCTGCCTGTGCTGTACCTGGAGGCATGTGGCAGTGGCCTCACCATGGACCAAGGCCATCTGATACCAGTATGGAGCCTGGGGCAGCTTAGCAAAAGGCCCAGGGCCCCCTGTGCCTATTCCCACCTGCTGGATGACCATAGGTCTCCTGTTGAAAGGGTCTCCTTAGGTGTACCCACCAGGCTGAACTCATGTTGAGAATGCCCCAGCAATGCAGCCCCAGGTAGGCAGGGCTGGGCTCCAAGGATTGACAGGGTGGTTTATATAAAGTTAATGCAGTTTCTGTTCTTGCACGGCGCTAGGCCTATGACCACTTCACAAAAATGCCCTGAAAACACCGTGACAAGCCACTGCTTACTTTGGGCTAGCAAATTCCTGAAAGCTGCCAAGAGAGGTTGTGACCACAGGTTTTGGGTCACTGACCAGCAGTGGGCTATTTGCTGCTGCATTAAAGCCTTCTGCAGCTTTGGGGTGGGGCTGGTGACTCCATAGCTGAGAGTGCCTGCACCACCATGGGGTAGTATTAGCTGTGCTGGGCTGGGACCCAGGGCAGCACCAAGGTGGTGCGCATGTGTGAATTTTGCGAGACCAATATTTTCTCAGATTTGGCCCTTTGGGGGAGGGGTCAACATAGAAAAGTTGGTGCCCTCCTGTAGGCTAGACATGAGGCCAGCTCCACAGGGGGACAATGGCTGGTCTCTCCAGACCTCTCAGTGAAGTCACACAACTCAGTCTTTCCTGTATATCTCTGGTGTCTTTTGAGTTGCTGCCCCTCCACCAGAGACCAGGTGAGTATTTGCAAACAAGTGAGGCTCTGTGCGGTCCCTCTAAAAGGGCATCTCAGATTCCAGGCACCTTCATTCTCAGTGGGATGGAAAGACAGAGTCCTCGCTGATTTTTGCTGCCAGATGTTGTGGGAATTCCTATTCCCGGTACAAGACCCCTGGGCTAGGAAGCCCAATGTGGGGCTGGGACCCCTCCCTCATTTTGGGGGACCCCTACCAAGGAGGTGTCCCTCCTTGTGTTCAACCACTATTGGTGGGTTTGGGGTTGGCCTGCTTTACATCCCTGTCCCTCCTATCAGTCTCAATTTGGCCTCTTCTTTATATCCTTAGTTATAGGGGTTCTATCCAGCTAGTCTTTAGGTGACTCTTGAGGTTGATTGTTCTATAATTTATTTTAATTGTGGTGTAATCCTGGGAGGCAGCAGGCATAATGTTTACCTAATTCCACATCTTTAATTAACCCTTATTTATTAATTGAAACCTGTTTTGGAGTTCTAGCCTCATGGAAGAGTGGATTGAATGCCCTGTTTCCATATTCCCATAGTAGCCTGTATCTTCTCCATGCCAACACATATGTATCACAATGTTGTACTTTCTGTTTTCTTCATATAGGGTGAGGTACTTGATAGCTGAAACCCTAACTTTAATCCTAACCCTAGGTGTGTCTTCCCAGGTTTTAGAAGATAGTACTTGGTGCATGGTACGTGTATAGTTACTATTTTGGGGAAGAAGTGGAAGAAAAAGAAAGAGACAAAGAGGGAGGGGGGAGGGAGAGAGAGAGAGAGAGAGAGAGAGGGAGGGAGGAAGGAAGGAAGGAAGGAAGGAAGGAAGGAAGGAAGGAAGGAAGGAAGGAAGGAAAAGGATAGGAAGTGAGGGGAAGGGAGAAAGAAATTTAAGTAAAAGAGGATGGAGTTAAGGAAAAGGAGAGGAAGGGAGGAAGAAAATAATCTAGAAAAGAACAATTGACAACTCAGTATGATGGAAAATACTCTGAGTGGTAACCATCCAAGGAGCTAGGCTGCCATGAAAGTGAGGAATTCCTAATCATGGAAGGTCCTTAGTTACCAGCCAGATGACCATGTGAGCCATGGGCTGAGAAACAATTGAAGATCTGAAAAGGAAATTGAACTAGATGAATGTCAAGGTCCCTTTAAGATCTATGATTCCCTGATACAATATCCTAAATGATGAAAATTTAGGGGAACGGGGGATTTGGTAGTGGAACTAAATCCAAGGGATCAATTCAATATACATGTAGACGAGAGCTATGGTTAAAGCATATAAATATAATTTTCTTTCTTTCCCTCCTTCCTTCCTTCTTTCTTTCCTTCCTTCCTTCCTTCCTTCCTTCCTTCCTTCCTTCCTTCCTTCCTTCCTTCCTTCCTTTCTTTTTTTCCCCCTCCCTGGTTCAGTAAATACCTGAGAAGGAAGAACTGTGCTTCCTTCCAATGATTGTCTCAAGAGTAGTTTGACTGTCATTTATTTCTATTAACCAATGCACTAAACACATTAGCTTCTGGAATAAGATAACCTTGAAATTTCTGGATGTGTATCTCAAGCCTTAAAAAGATAAGAGAATCTGTGTGTATAACTCAAAGTCCCTCAGCCCTTCTGAGATCTTAGCTTTCAATATCATCAAGCCTTTGATATTTGGGTTTGTTTTGCCATCAGCAAAATAGAACTTCTATTGCTAAAGGGATGTTGGGAACTTCAGATGGCTTTTTGAAAACAAGTAGATTTTGAAAACTAATATTTTTGTATTTAATGTAAATAAGTTAGAACTTTGCTGATTCCTTTTCTTCTGAAGTAGACATGAATGTAATATGCGATGGTATAAGTCTATATAAAATAACATTTCAGTTTGCTTTAAATGCAAAACTTTAAAAACTGAAATTGAAGTCTTTCTTCAAATGCTAAGTTACCATCTTTTGGCTTGTTGTAATATACAAAACCTCATCATATATGACAGAAATGAGATATTGTCAAGTATTAAAACAAGCTGTTTTCCCTTTGTAAAAAAGAGAATCACTGCAAAATGACTGTGTGAAATTGAAATGATTAAGAACAAAATCCCACAAGATATCAAGATACAAATTATAACGTAAACCATTTTTCTTTGTTAGCTAACGCGTCCTTGTTAACATTCGTGAATACTTGGAATTTAATCAGTATTCTAAGCGCAAGTATTTTAGTTGTTTCTGGATTTCCAATAGCTTGGTAAACAATAAACAACTGAGATGTATAAATGTGAAATTGGGACTTACAGCAGGGATGGGGTGTGGGATTTCTAATTAGAAGGGACACAGAGGGAAGCTACATCTGGAAGGCAGCACTTTGTATTGACATTGTATGTTTCTTTGGTGTCTTGGAGAGGGAGTGGCAGGAGTCTGTCAAAGGCTAAAGCCGTGGTCCCCACACCCAAGTCATTTCTTGGTTAGCTGTTGTCAGTAAGATTAAATTTCCCAAAGTTACTAGGCATGTCCCTCTTCTCTCTCTCTCTCTCTCTCTCTCTCTCTCTCTCTCTCTCTGTGTGTGTGTGTGTAGAGACATGGTTATATCTCTATAGCACTTTATGAAGTACATTCATGTTTATTTTCTTACCTAATCCTGAAACTTACCCTGGGAAATAAAGAGGGCGTATTTGACAGGTAAATACAGAGTAGTACGCTGTGGCTGAAAGACATACACAAGGTGATCCACCTAGTTCTTAGCACAGCTCAAATTGAAAACTGCGGTCTTTTTTTTAACAAACTGGTCACGAAGCCTCAGTATTTTCATGTCTATATTACCTCACAGAGTTGCTGAAGGATTAAATGAAAGCACATTTAAATGAATGCATGGTACATTCTAGGTGCTCAAAAAAGTGGCTAGTTAAAAAAAAGACAAATCTTTCTAGGCTCTCTTCTGTATATCAGATTACATTTTCTAGAACAAATGCGTTTTCGTCTGTTATTTAATTTATGGGTTCCATGTAGACAACCACTTTGGATGTACTATACCAACTTTGCACTTAATACATTGGGTAACCATATCTATTAAGTCTTTGTGTAGGGGCCGCATTTCACTCTGCTGCCATTACCAGTAGTGCCCATCAGCCATTCAGCTTACAGAGAGATAAATGTATCCATGGATGCATTCTGCATATAAGCAAACAAGCAAAGAAGAGGAAGTAAGAGTCAGCAGAAGAGAAACAGCCACTGCCCTTTGTCACTTTCTCTGACCAGCTAGGTTTGTCTGCTGAGTAACTGTGGTGAGTTCCTTCAGCAGTCAATAAGTGCAGACTATAGGTGGGATGTGGGGATGAGAATTGAATTGCTATTGCAGATTTGCATGACTAGGTAAGTTTGGTATTCCACCTGCTGCTGAATTCTCGCTAGAGTGACCACACATGCTGGCTTTCCAGTGCCAAGGCATTTCCTCAGATGTGACACTTGTAGTGCTAAAAACAGAAAAGTCCCATGCAAACTGGGCTGACTGGACTAAACGTGAAGCCTAGTTTGTTAAAACCCATAACCTGATGCCTCAGTTCCCACTGAGAGGCTCTTCTTCACTTGCCTTCACTGGGCAGCCTCAGCTCAGCCTTCTAGAAGCCTAACACAGAGCAACTCTGCATAAAATAATTGGTTTCCCTAGTTACATTCTTATTCACACCCCCACATAATTTGCATGGAGCAAAAGAGTCAATGAATAGATATTTATAATTCCATTTAAATTTGTCTCCCTTATTTTTTCTTAAACTTTGGCACCTGCTACCACTTGCCTGCTCACAGAAAACAAAAGGAATCAAAAAGAGCAAACAAATGTTAATGAGAAAACTCAGAAACAGCTGAGATGCTTAGTTTTCATCAGCTTTCTTTTTCCATAAACATGTGGACACATAGTATTTTCTGCTGCATATTTATAATGTGGTTATATTTTTTCTGATAGTAAACCTGTTTCCATTTCTTAGGGTATACTGGAACAGTAAAGGCTAAAATAGTGCTAATAAATTATTTTTGAGACAAAGTTACCTGACTTTGGAGAGTGGGACACTGCCATTGTTAGGAGATACAGCATCCAGAATTGACAGGTTATTTCAAAAGAGGATCACTGTTGTCGAAAGAAAGAGAGAGAGAGAGAGAGAGAGAGAAAGAAAAAAGAGGTTTATTGAGTCCTACTATGTGCTAGGCACCAGACTGAACATTTCATTCAGATTAATTTGTTTACTCTTTATATCAACTTTATAAATTAGGCATTATATCTATTTTACATTTGAGCATGTCTCTAATTGAAGGTTAAGTACCTTCATCCAATAGCTGGTGAAAAAGAGAACTACCATGTTTCCCCGAAAATAAGACCTACCCGGAAAATAAGCCCTAGCATGATTTTTCAGGAGGACGTCCCCTGAACATAAGCCCTAATACATCTTTTGGAGCAAAAATTAATATAAGACTCGGTCTTATTTTCGGGGAAACACAGTATGTTTTTAAACCGAGGTGGTCTCAGTGGTCCACCTGCAGAGCCCAGGCTGCAGTCCACTTCCTAGGTTATCACCTTAGCATCAGCATCTCCAGGTGCTTGGCGGCCTGCACAACCATGAAGACCCATGGCCTCACAAAAGTGTCTGTGTCTAAGCCTTTAGTACCTCCAGCCTTTGAAAACAGCTAGTGTATTTCCCCGTGTGCCTGCAAACTCAAAAGAAATATAATGTAAAGAAGACAAAGATTTTCTATCTTTTTCAACCAACCCCCACACTCACATTTCTTGGAAAAATGAAAGTCCTAAAGAAACCTAACATACACAGTGAGAATCAAATTATAAATGATGTCTCTTCTGTGACATGGCTGTACCTCTACCAAAGGACACAATGAAAAGGGCAGGTTAGTGATCAGCATCAGACAGCCTTAGGGTTATTAAGTCTCCAGTGAGGACTATCTACTGGCCATCTCAGCCGGGGGAAATTGCTGACGCCTGCCATTCTCAGTTTCCTTATTTGTAAAATGGAAGGCACAATATGTATGTACCACTGCTTCTCTCCTGATGTTGAGACCTTTGTTTTTAATCTCCTGGTTTTACACCCTAATTAGTTACTACTTTATTCAGAATCCAGATAGTTGTAGAGCACCCTTACTCCTGAACAGAGCTTCTACCCGGAGTCCCTGTGTGGGTTCTCTAGCCTGGCAAGAAAAAGGAGAGGGAAATAACATTCAGTGAGGATCTGACACTCTATGTCAGACGCTGCAGAAGAAATTTATTATTTCACAAAGTTCTTATATCACACGTACTTAGTTGTATGTAACAGAAGTTCAATTACAGTGGTTTAACCAAATGGCAGCTTTAATTTTCTCCTGCAACAAGACACATTGGAGTTGTGATATGGATGCTCAGACTCCATTATCGCCTCCATGTTCCAGAGAGGAAGAAAGGGAACATCAAAGAGCAAAGGGTGAATGCCAGCTGAGTCTGTCTGCATTTGTGAGGTTTTCTCCAAAGCTAAAGGAGTGACTTTCATTTATATCTCATCATTAAGAATTGTCACAAACTGCAAAGGAGCCTGAGGAATGTGGTTAGTGAAGCTGGCCACATGGCCACCCTGCACGTAATTAGGGGTTTGTTAGCAAGGAAGAAGATGGGAGTGGATTTTGAGGAAACCACCAAAAATGTCTACAGCATCATGCTCCAAATTTAGTGAGCACGCAGTGATTTTAATTATCCATGTTTACTTGTTTGTGAGACTAAGGAGCTAAGTCTCGGTCACACGGTCACACTCACCTCCATTTATCTCTTTCTACTCTGCTACATCTTTTGTAAGGGTCATTGACCCTAATATGGATGATCCTTCCTGAAGAAGTTGAAAGAGAGAAGCATCTTGTATTTTTCTTGCCTTTTGGGTGTGTACCTCATATGTTCCAGGCACCATTCCAGGTAGCTGTTTTCCCTGCTGAGGATTCTGTGCTCAGAGCAGCTGGGCAGTCCTTCCCTGGCCCCACAGCTGATAAGTGGAAGAGCTGGGGTTCAATGGCAGGTGGATCAGAACCCTTCTCATTTTATTCCATGGTGTAACCAACCAAGAGTATTTAATATTTAGCAG
This sequence comes from Rhinolophus sinicus, assembly GCF_036562045.2. Lineage (NCBI taxonomy): Eukaryota > Metazoa > Chordata > Mammalia > Chiroptera > Rhinolophidae > Rhinolophus > Rhinolophus sinicus. Next base: position 114,258,612 of record NC_133756.1, read on the forward strand.
AAGGAATCTCAAAGATGGGACAACTTTCAAGATCTACCGTAGAGGAATTTCGACAGTGGCCTCATTCTGGCCAGGTGTGGATGATTTTCAGTGTAGTCCTAAATTGGAGCAGGAAATGTGAGAGGAAGCAAAAGGTTCCCTCCCTTTTCTAGTATGTCTGAGTATAGAAGCCCAATAATAAAACCCTAACCATTATGTAGGACTTACTGAATCTCATGTATATTATCATCTCTTGGTTCTTCTAACAACCCTGAACAATGGAACAGGCAGGGACTTATCTCCAGTGTTTGAATAAAGAAGTGGTCATTCAGAGTATTAAATGCAAAGTAACAGTTGTGATCACAGCAATGAACCTATGCTTTCTAATATTAACTCCTGTGTTCCTTCTATAAATTCAGTCTTCAAGGTCCTTCATAAAAGAGCTTTCAGACGGAATATGAGGTAAAGTTTCATTTTGTGAAAATCACATGCAGTTTTAAGCAGCATCTAAGCCAATATCTAATTTTCTTGTCAATCTTGTATCAGGAATTAGTCAAACTACTCAGCTTTTTTGCCCTTTTTTCCTGAAATAATTTAGTAATCAATTTATTTATGAAAAACAATTACACACTAATGAAACACTTGATATTTTCTTAGACTAACCTGCTGAAAATAGTGCCATTATTAAAATAGGTAATTAATATCTACTTGAGATTCATTTCAAATATATATACTTTAAATGTGCAACATAGTGAAAAAAAATCTAATAACTAAATCAGCATCCTTGTCATCAACATTATTATTGACAAAGATTTGTTGAGCATCTGGTATGAGTAAGACCTGGTAGCACATCCTGGAAACAAAAATATATGGATTTACTAGATCGCCGGCTTCCTTGCTGGCTGCAGTACCTTGCACATAGCATCTGTTCAAGTGTTCATTGAAGTGACAGATAAATGAAGGAAGGAAGAAGGAAGGGTATACTCATTCATTTGGGGAAGAAGAAAGGCCTCCTCTCCTTTTCTAGTGTGTGTTGTTAACAGTGGCCAGACAGAAAAGATACCTAATGAGAAGCATGGATTATCCCTCTCTTTTGCACCTAGCGCAGTATACGGCACTTGGATTGTGCTCCACAGATTGTTGCCGGATGAATGGATGAGTACATATTTCTGTACCATTGAACTTCCTCATTAGTCTCCTTCCTGCCCAGGTCCCTTACTCGCAGAAGAACTCTTCCATATTTTGTCACATGTGATTGTTTAAAAGATTTTGAGATTATCCCTTCTGAGAACGACTTCCTTCCAAAACTCTAATCTTGCTTTCACATGCTGCTCTTAGTCCTGCCAACCCAACCTGGCAAGGGAATTGGAAAGCAGATAGCATCGTATGGAAGCACGGGCGGGTTAAACGTATGGGAGTCCTGTTCTTTTCCAGAATTGATGATTCCTCACTCTTCCTTAAGACTCCGCTCTCCCCCGCCTGAAAGAAAGCCCTTTTGTCCTTCTCTAATTAGTTATGGATAAGAAAAGTAGATATGCCCCTTTTGTGGTCTTTAATGAATAAGTCCCTCATGAAATATCTTACTGTGGCATAAAAACAAAAGGTTGCAAGCTGATTACCACCATCATTATTAGAATCCAGGCATGGAAAAATGGCTTCTTCTGGGATTCCTTTGCCTTCTTTGTTCAGAACTAAATTTCAAAGCCCATGACTCTTGGCATAGTAATATATTTCAATGTTAAAGGAGATAATGAATGATATCAGGTGCCTAGAACAGAAACCAAACATGATAAAAAGAAGTTTAGTAGAAACTTTGACTTCTAAGTCTTCAGAGAAATTAACTATTAAAATATTGTGGGGCATTTCAAGGACAATCAAGGATGCCATAATTTGAGCTTGAAACCTGACAGAAGTAAATCGTTGTGAATAAATAAAGACTACAATAAAATGAATCACTACAACAAGAGTAAAGAGGATCTTAGGAACCACAGATTTCATCCTCCTAAGTGACCTACCCAAGGCCACACAGTTAAGATACATACACACACACACACACACACACACACACACACACGTGTGTGTGTGCATGTATGTATGGGGTGTGATCACAAAATACGGTGAATGTTTAAATTAAAAAAATTACAGTAAAAGACACATTGACATTAGTCCCCCTCAAAATATCCCCCCTCACTTACAACACACTTATCCCAGCATTCTTGCTGCTTTCTAAAGCAGTTCTGGAAGTCCTCTTTCGTGAGTGTCTTTACTTCAACCTCCATCACGACAGAACCTCTGTGTCATACATCGCTTCTCTTCTTAGACAGATATGGTACTATCTGTCAAATTAAAACATTACAGTGTGTCCTCATCCACCTTATTCACCATATTTGGCACATGTGCCTTCTGGCTCTTCCCCAAAGTCAAAATTACCATGAAAGGTAAACATTTTGAATTGATTCAGGACATTGAGGCAGCCATGACAGCACAACTAAAGAAGACACTCAATGCTGAGCGAAATAAGTCAGACAGAAAAAGTAGAGAACCATGTGATTTCACTGATATGTGGTATATAAACCAAAAACAACAAAAGAACAAGACAAACAAATGAGAAACAGAAACTCATAGACACAGACAATAGTTTAGTGAATACCAGAGGGTAAGGGGTGGGGGTGGTAGATGAGGGTAAGGGGGATCAAATATATGGTGATGGAAGGAGAACTAACTCTGGGTGGTGAACACACAATGGGATTTATAGATGATGTAATACAGAATTGTACACCTGAAATCTATGTAACTTTACTAACAGTTGTCACCCCAATAAATTTAAAGACTAAATTAAAAAAAAAAAAAGGAAGACACTCATGTAAGAGGACTTCCAGAACTGCTGCAGAAAGTGGCAAGAATGATGGGATAACTGGGTTTGAAGTGAGGGGGAGTAATGACAATGTGTCTATTATTGTAATATTTTTTTAATTTAAACATTCATCATTATTTTTTAAATTTATTTTTTATTAGTTTCAGGTGTACAAAGCAACATAATAGTTAGACCTTTAAACCCCTCATAAAGTGATAACCCACCCCCAAGCTACTACCCCTCTGACATCTTATTTGGCTGTTATAATACCATCCACTACCTTCCCTATGCTGTACTCTGCATCCTGTCACTATATACGCCTATATATTTATTTATAGTTGAGATTCAATATTATGCTTCTTCAGCTTCAGGTGTATAATGCATTGGTCAGGCATCTACATAGTATATGACGTGATCCCCCTGATAAGTTCAGTGCCCATCTAGCACCCTACATGATCTTTACAACTTTTGTTGATTATATTCCCCATACTGTATTAATTACCAATTTGTATTTCTTAATGCCTTCACCTTTTTCACCCTGCCACCAACCCCATTCCCATCTATCACCCTGATAGATCTAGTACCTATCTGGCACCATACCTAATTATTGCAATATTATTTACTATATTCCTTATGCTATACCCTACATCCCCATGACTACTGTGTAACACCCAATTTGTTCTTCTTAATCCCTTCCCCTTTCACCCATCCTTAACCCCCCTCCCATCTTAAAGAAGTCCCTCTAAAATTCATTGTAATACTGGTTTGGGGGTGATGAACTCATTCAGCTTTTTTTTTTTTTTTTTTGTCTGGGAAGCTCCTATCTGTCCTTCAATTCTAAATGACAGCCTTGCTGGATCTGGTTGTATGCCATTGCTTTTCATCACTTGAAATATTTCCTGCTAGTCCCTTCTTGCCTGCAAAGTTTCTGATGAGAAGTCAGCTGACAGTCTGATGGGGACTCCTTTGTAGGTAATTAATAGATTTTCTCTTGCTGCTTTTAAGATTCTCCCTTTGTATTTAACCTTTGGCATTTTAATTATGATGTATCTTGGTGTTGGCCTTTTTGGGTTCATCTTATTTGGGATTCTACAAGCTTCCTGGGCTTGTATGTCTATCTCCTTAACCAGGTTAGGGAAGTCTTCTGTCATTATATATTCAAATAGGTTTTCAATTCCTTTCTTCTTCTTCTTCTTCTGGTATCCCTATAATGCGAATGTTGGTATTCTTGGTGTTGTCCTGGAGGCATCTTAAACTCTCCTCAAGTTTTTGGATTATTTTTTCTTTTTGCTGTTCTGGTTGGGTGTTTTCTGCTACTCCATCTTCTACATCTCTGGTTAGATCCTCTGCTTCATCTAATCTGCTGTTGATTCCCTGTAATATATTCTTCATTTTCATTACTGTATTTTTTATTTCTGACTGGATCTTTTTTATGATTTTCATCTTGATTTTTATGCTCCCTATCTCTCTGTTGAAGTTCTCCCTGAGATCATTGAGCATCCTTATAACCAGTGTTTGGTACTCTGCATCTAATAGATTGCTTATCTCCATTTTGCTTACTTATTTTTCTGGAGCTTTGTTCTGTTCTTTCATTTAGGATATGTTTCTTTGTCTCCTCCTGTGTTTGTGGCTGCCTCCCTGTGTTTGTTCTTGTGTATTAGGTAGGGCAACTATGTCTTCCAGTCTTAGTAGAGTGGCCTTATATAGTAGGTGTGCCGTGGGGTTCAGTGGCCTAGTCTTTCTGGTCTCCTAAGCCACACGCTCCAGGTTTGTCCCTTGTGTGGGTTGTGTGTGCCTTTCTCTTGTAGTTGAGCCTTGGTTGATAATTGCACATCAGTGTGAGGGATTGACCCTTGGGCTCACTGGTTGTGAGGACTGGCCTTGACTGTGGTGGAAGGGTTGTTGTGCAGGGGCTGATCCTACAGAGCAGGATCTGCCTCAGCAGGACTCTGGTGCCTGCCATCTGCCTCTTGGGTGTGTCGTGCTTGGGGGCAGCTGGGTGATGCTCCAACTCATTTTGAAGCTGGCCAGTGTGGGCACCAGCCCCAGGACCACCTTGGAGGAAATCCATTCAGCTACAGCCAGTGCCCAACCCAGGGCCACCTAGCAGGAGCCAGAAAGAAATAGGCAGATGGCTGCCACCCGTGCTATACTTGGAAGCACCTTGACAGGCCAAGTCATGAACCAAGACCAGCTGCCACTAGTGCTGACTTAGGGCAGCTCAGTCAGAGTTACAGGACACGCTCAAGCCAGATGCTGCTTGTCTGGGTTCTGCGAACCTTTGAGAGACCCTAGGATAAGTCTGAAGCTTGAGCCAGAACAGGTGGTCTGAATAAAAAAAGCTACTGAAAGGAGCCTAGGTCTGCCCAAAAGTTGGGCAGTGCCAGGTCTCAAATCGCCAGGGCATGGCGAGGGAAAGGCAGAGACTCAGATTTGGCAGCCACCCGTGTTCACAGGTGGGGAAGGTGGAGAGCTCAACAAAGAAACAATGGCCCCTACTGGCTCCCCCATCCAAGAGAAAGCTGCCTCTCCAGCCCCTGTCCCAAGTAAGACAACTCAGTTCCCCACCACATGTCCCTGCCACCTCTCCAGCTACTGCTCCCGTGCTGGAGCTCAGAGCGAATGATTCCATTGTTGGTTAAGTCCACATGCAGTCCGTTAAAAAGGAGTGCCTGGGAGTATAGCCGGCCTCAGTCTCACTCAGTCACAATCTCAGCTCGTTTTCGCAACCAGAAATTATGAGGACTTCTCTCCCTAGCACTGGAACCCTGGGCTGGGGTAGGGCTGGGATCTCTCACTCCTCTGGGGACCCCCACAGCCAAAATAGCCCTCACAGTGTTTAATGGTCACACGCGGATGTGGGACCAGCCCATTCTGCATTTCTGACCTTCCTACCAGACCAGAGGTGGTTCCTTTGCATGTCCTTAGTTGAAAGGCTTCATTTCAGCTTTATTTTAGGTGATTCTCAATAATGGTTGTTTTGTAGATTAGTTTTCATTTTAATGTGGTTGTGAGAGAAGGTAAGCACAGTGGTTACCAACTGCGCCATCTTGATTCCCTACTCGTATATTTTTTATCACACCTCATATATGTAATCATTATTTCTTAAAATAATCATATGAGGGGTACTACATTACCATATTTCATCAATTTGTAGATGCATATCTTTTCATACTTTGGCATCTTTGAATTTGGAATGGATCTTAAAATGTCTTAAAATCTCTGTGGGCTGCTATTAAAGTTCTGCCAGAGAAATTTGCTTCTACTAGTCACATGGGGGCACTATCAATCTGAGAGCCTACTTTAAATTTTTTGCTTGAGAGTGTTTTGCTTTTTGCTTTTTGTTGCTTTTTGTTGGGGATGGGGTTGATACTGATGGTGTAAATCCAGAAGGCAAGCTGGCTTGAATAGCTGTGGTTCAAGTTCTTAAGAGAGAACCCTGCTCTACCACCAAGACTGAGACGTGTGCACTTTCTGGATGATTCTCATGCTTCCCCTTATACTAAAGGCACAATTCTTTGGAATACTAGATGTGTGCGGGGGTCTTATATTAGACTCCCGAGCTTGGGCATTTTTCTTTCTTAAAATAAATGCATGCCAGAGATTTGGGGAGAAGAGTATTATTACCCCCCTCCCCCATATAGCCATGAGGAAACTGAGGCTTAGAAAAGTTAAGTAACTTTCCCAACATCACATTAAGGAGTAAAGATAGGATTCAAACCAGTTTCTTCCTGATTCACTGTGCTTTCTGGTGCACTACCTTTGCAAAAAAAAAAAAAAAGAAGTAACATTGGAAAAGCCATTGTCCTCTTTGGGCATGTTCTCATGTAAGAAATGAGAGTGGGTTGAGTAGAAGAATTTACAAAGGAATTAACATTTATTGCTTACGTATGTCTAATACTGGCATTTATGCCTTTTCAGCTATCTAGCAAATTAAATTAACTCTAACAGATAGGTTTCATTTAATCTACTTTTACAGGTGACAGATAGGTGGAAAAACATGTCTGAGGTCACAGAGAGTTTTAGTGGTAGAACTGAGGGTTGAACCCCCACAATCGTGAGCCTGCTGAGTCAGGCTGCTTCTCAGAACCATTGGTCCAGTACTGTTCCTTATTGAAATGAAGTCCTTTTTACAGTGTTTGATTGGCATAGTAATGTTATTGAGGGGTGCCCACATGGCACATCATCCATGTTCGTTGTCCCTTTTGCATGTGGCTTCTTGGCTATTAGTAGCTACCTCTGTCCTCCAGCTGGATTTGGTCACACAGGCAGAGCATAGACAGAGAGACAGGAGAATCCACCGGAAGGTAGATGATAGAGCAACTGTCAGCAATCTGCCATGATTATCACAAGCCTTGCCCCCTCTGCTGTATGATAAATTCAGACCTCTACTGCACAGGACCAGGATCTAAGGTCTTAAAGTTTGGGAGCTGTTTGAGTTCTTGGTCGCTGCCTCTTACAGATGTTTTCACCTCTGGGAGCTGCTCTCCAGATTTTTCCTGTATCAGGAAATGTCTTTTTCTAAGAGTTAGATGATTTCATCTGTGCTGACATTTCATAACCTGTGCTTGACATTTCATAACCTTAAGAAATAACTTGATCCATGTATCTATCCTTACTAATGGATATGCTGTCCTCTTGGCCAGACCAATTCCCAGGCATAATGCCATTGGAAATGCAGAGCTCAAAAGAGATGCCCAAAACTAGGGGCAAGAAGAGGGAAATCCAAAGAGGGACCCAGCTGAGTTTATTGTCTATGAAGATGGCCCCTTCTCTCTGAGACAGATCCACATTAACTAAACACTTAGAGATAGGTGTGGAAGATCAGAATACAAATGCATTAATCCCAATGACAAATATAAGTACCAGAGATTTAAATCAGCATTCATTAGTCCATATACTCACCTCTTTTTGTAAGAAACTCTACAAAATAAATAGAAGGATGGTCGGTGAAAGAGAACAAAACAAGGACAATTACAAGTGTAATCTTAAACCAGGTTCTTGCCTGAAGCTCTCTATCCCACTATAGTCAATGGCTAAAAGTGGTTGAAGCTTGGATATTCAAATTAGATGAACCAGGAATGGGGTCTTAGCTCTACCACTTGCAGCCATGTCATCTTCTGACAACACTTTAGCCTCACTCAGCCTCAGTTTTCCCACCTTTAAAGTAATACTAATAATGTTACGTACCTCATAGAGTTGTGAGAATTAAAACAAGTGTCATATGTGAAGGGCTTAACACAGCTTTTAGCATACTGTTGTCCCTTGATTCTTAAATGCCATTGGTTGTAAGTTATTCTCAAAGTTAATAGCAACTTTTCAGACACACACATACACACACACACACACAAACACACACACACACACAAACAGCAGAAATCTGTAGGCACATTGATAATAAGATTTTTTTTTTCAAAACAAGCAGTGTAATTTTTTTATCAAGGCAATAATGGTAATAAACATTCAATGTGTGGAATTATTGTTGTTTTTATGGTCATTGTTATTGCAACTGCAGTGGTAATACACAATGTCTCTGGTTAAGACATCCTCTTCCTGCATTGCCCTGGAATGAGCAACGCCCACCCCCCATCACCTAACAGAGCTCCTGTCTGATCAGGCGATCTATAGTCATGGTTAGGGACTGCTAGCTCTTCTAAGAACTTACTCAAAAATCACTTTAACATATAGGAACAGCTTCTCAACAAATGGTCTATTCCCGGAGCCATCCTAACTTTGGGGTACCTGGTTTCAGGTAACTTTTGTTTTTTCTAGAGCCAGGCTTTATGTGGAAAAGGCTGTCCTCCTGTGCTCCCCTGTGAAATCTCTGCTATCCACAGCCCCTTAGTTGGTCTGAGTTGAAGAGGTGTTGGCTGCCCATTTACACAGAATTGCAGATTCTGTGAGGAAGGCTGTAAACTAATCAGGAACATGCATTTCATCCAATGTTCTCAAGGGAATTTCAAATAATAAGCTCTTCAGGATATTTGCTCTTAAAAGGTGTATTTTAAAAATTGTAAAATCAACATAATCCATTTCAGAAAGTTCACTAAATAGAGAAAAGAAAAAAAAAACCTACATTGCAAAACCCATAAGACAGCCACAGTAGTTATTTTGATATAATTACATTCTTTTTTCTAGGTATAACATAGTTAAAATTTTAATGTACATATTTTAAAATCATTTTATTATTTAATATATTATAAGAATTTTTCTACATTGTGCAAAAACTCCCTAGTGCAACATGCAAAGCCCTTTGTGTTCAGTTTTCCTCTTTAGTCTCACTTCTCTCTCTACCCCCATGTCGTATTCTGCTCTCCACTCATCCTGGACAACACACTACTCGTGAACATCACCCCCTTCCCAACTACCTCTCACTCTGCCTTCACCTGGTATATCAGCTAGCTTGCCAGCAGGAAACCATGCATTCCTCACCTTTCAAATGAAGAGGATTTAATGTAGGAATCACTTACTAAAGGTTAGGTAGGTTTAAGGGAACAGAAAGATGGCGAGGAAAAGACTAGATGGATTTTCATAAACTAGCAAGCTGGGAAGTTCTTATCCCCCTAGGGCCAAATAGTCTGGGGCCAGCCAAGAACCAGAACTTGGAATGCCAGAGGAGGGCTTGCCTCCTGGCAGGAGCTATAGTCAGGAAAAGAAACAACTGATTGAGATGTGATACCACAGCAGGAAATAGAGATGTGATATCATAGCAGGGAGAGGGCAAAGTAGAAATATCCCCTCCGCCAGCCCTCTTATTTCCTGTTGGCACGACCCATTGGCCAGGTCCCAGAATGCTACGTTCTGCAGATATCACCCACTGAGGCACAGAGCAGCAAGCCAGAGAAGGCCAGAAAAGAGACAGGGAAGGGGAAGCCAAAGAGAGAATAGCCACCTTTCCTGCCTAATTCTGATTTATCCTCCAGGTTTCAGCTTACATGTTACTTTATCAAGGAAGTGAGAATGGGTGACTTTTCTCTGTTTATGCTCTAATTGCTTCCAGTGTTCACCTAAGATAACACAGTTCATACTTGATGAAAATTATTTACAAGCTGGCACCATAACTTGTTTAGTATTATTTAACCAGGAACAAACAGAGTCTTGCACATAATAAGCAATCAAAAATATTTGCATAATCACCTTTTCCAAAGTCTCCATATTTGTTCTAGGAGCTGCACTATAATTTACTTAGACTTTCTCCTCTTGCATTTTTTTCGTAACTGCATCTTGTTCATTATTTCAGTGTTAGTGTTATTTCTCTAGTTGAGCTGTAATCTCTTTGATGGCACAGGCTATGTCAATACACATGTCTCTGAATTTCTCTGCTTCTAGCATACAAACACACACACACGCACGCACGCACGCACACACGCACGCACACACACACACACGCACACACGCACACATGCGCACATGCGCGACCAGTAAAGCTTTGGTAGAGAATGGGATCAAAAAACCACCTAAAGTGGTCAGGGTCTCCAATTTTCCAAAAATGTCTCCATGCTCTCCTTAAATGTCCCACCCCCAAGACCTCTTTGTTTACTCATAAGAGAGCTCCTTCCTCTTCACAAAGAAAATCGAATTCATTAGACCAAAACTCCCAAAGCCTGTGCCAACAAGCCAAGAAAAATTACCACAGCCCCACCTAGCACTGGCTGTCCTCATTCTGGTGTTAGGTCAGAGTCTATCCCCAGCATTGACCTACTCCGCCTGCTTACTCATTCTCTTTGATTGGGCTACAACAATTCTGACTTAATGTGCTGGTGTAAGAGATTTTGTGAGAGAGATAGAAGGAACAAAGCATTGGGAGTTTGTAGGTCTGGCTTTCTGCTGCTCCTCCGCCACTGACTTCCTGAGACACCCTAGATAAGCACTGCCCCTCTCTGGGTAGCCTCCCTTTTGTTAATATTATATGACACATGATTTCTATGGTCTCAGCTCTTTCCAGAGGTGAGGAGTTGGGTTCAAAGCCCACCTCATGCATTTGTGAGCTGGGTGCTGTTCATGATCACAGTTTCCCTCTTGACCTTCAGCATCCTCACCTTCAAATTGGTATCGTTAAACCTAGTTCACAGACTTGTGTTAGGCTTAAATACAATCAGACGGTAAACTAGCTGCTCAATAAAAACAGTGGCAAGGTGGTCATAGACATGGTTGAAATAGTAAGATGGCTCTGTGAGGATATTGTGAGGATGGTCATGGGCAGGCTAAGGAAAGGGAATGAGTAGGGGAGGAAGAAATTGGGAAGAAAGAAAGGATGGAGGGAATGTCAGGAAAAAATAGAGGGAGCAAATGGACAGAGAGGAAAGAGTTTGGAAAGAGGGAGTTTATAGATATGTTTATATGTTATATGTTTATATATAATATGTTTATATATAATATGTTTATATATAATCATATATATATATATATATATATATATGATTTAAGACAATGCTTCCCAATTAGGGGCCGCACTCCAACTTAGCATCCTAAATTGTGAGGTGGTATGATTTCAGCCCTTAGTGAAAAGGTAAATTATAAATAGGCATGTAAATGTCTCTGCATGGGGGCTGAAAGTTGGAGACAGCTTTTGGCAGAGGTAATAATGAAGTGAATCCCATTAGTGATGGAAAGGCAATTAAGAAAAACCTCAGTGAAGTTCCAGATCTGAGCCTTCAGCTGAAAGACTGGGATTTGGGAGGATAAAAGGTTAAGCACCAGGAGGCTGTTTATAGTGACTTTAATTAGATCGAAAATGAATTGTTGTGCTCTCTTTTTCTCTCTTTAAGTTTTCTTTTTAGGGAAGAGAGCATCTGTAACAACATTGAGGTGCACTTGTCAACAGCGGCAATCATGTGTAGGAGGTATTTAGGGAATGACAGCGATTCCATGGCAGGGTTTTGCTCCCTACAAGAACTTGAGGGTTCAAGCCATTTCAGTCACCAGACCCCAGTGGATAGACTAGACAATATGTTAAGGAAGAGAATATTTGTGCAACGTGACTGTATTATCAGGGTACTTAACTCCCTAGCAAGGCTTAGGCTGAAAATTGCCTTCACCCCCTAAAAAATAAATGCAACATGTCATGTAGTTTGGCAGCCCAAATTATTGTGAAAAACTGATTTGAGTGACAAGGAAGTCCACGTTGGACGTTGGTATTTAGGAACATGGTAGAATGGAGGAAAAATGTTACCTAAATTACCTTTAATCTTAAAATTCTGTATTATCTTGGTTGATGTCAACAGAGATAAGAAACACCTATTATTGTTATAGAGTTTAAAGTAACAAGTTGAAATTTGCAAACTAGCATGTGTTGTCTCATTCTACCTTCAAAAAAAGGATTTTGATTGAGGTAATAGTGTCCCTATTGTACAGATGAAGAAGCAAAACCTCCACCAGGTGAAGTGATTTGCCCAGTCTCAACAGCTAATAAATGGCAGAGACAATGCACAAACTAAACCCTTATAAGCCTGTCGTCCCCCTTCCCTGCACTGTACCATGACTGACTCATAAATAAGTAGCAGCTGGATACACCATTAGAGGTGATCCTATCCAGCAAATGAGAATCAAATGTCCAGTGGCTTTTCTAGTGCTTTTGATGTATACCTAGAAGTAGACCCCAAATAAAGAGTTCACTGAGCAGAGCTGAATGGGTGTATATAGAGGGAGAGTGGGTCCCATTTTAATTGTTTTGTGGATCATAAAAATATTTTATTCCAATGATTGAAAAGTATCAGTTATTTTTAGTTTTGAAAGTGACCTGGAGGTTGGATAACCCTCACCCAGCTGGCGGATAAATTTCCATGGCAACCAATTATTAGGCAGAGATTGATTCCAGAGGCAGACAGTCTACAGAGCACTGATTTTCAGCCCTGGGTGCACATTGCAGAATCATCGGGGAGCACTTAAAAAAATACTGAGGCCCGGGGTCCACCCTAGAGGTTCTGATTTAATTGGTTTGACTATAGTCATGGTATCAAGGTTTTTAGGTTACTCAAATGATTTGAATGTGCCACTTGACTGAGAACTGCTGCTACAGAACGTGATTTTTAAAGATTATATATGGTTTATGTAGTTTTGCACCTTGGGAGAATTTCAAAGGGTTTCAGCTATGTCATCTCCCTGCTCTTTTTTTCTTCCCTCCCTCCTTTCCTCCCTCCCTCCCTCCCTGTTTCCTTTCCTTCTCTCTCTCCCTCCCTTCCCTCCTTTGTTTTTTGCTCCTTCCTTCCCCTTTTCCCATAAATATTTGTCGAGTACTCATTTTGATACACTGTTCAATGTTACTCCCACAATGATCATTGTAGTTTAAACCTCATCATCTCCTGTCTAGAATATTCGCCAGCTTTCTAACTAGCCTCCCTGCCTCCATTTATACTCCCTGTAGCCCAGTCCCACACAGTTGCCAGCACATTTCTTCAAGAGTGTTTTATACTAAAACTCAGTAAATCCCCTTGGTGATCACACAGAAGATCAACATGAGACTTCCTTGTATGGCACACAAAACTCCTAGAATCGGGTCCCTGTTTGCCTGTTCAACTTCATTTCCATGTTAACTCCTAAAGTGAGGAAGTGAGACAGCATTTGGAGCCAAGTAGGAACAAAGACCAAGATCTCTTAGCATCTATGACAGTACATGCATCATTCTGCCCAGATTTCACAAAACACTGGATTGAGTTTTGAAACTGGTAGTAAAGAAATAAGCCCGTGATTAAAAATGCTTCTGACAATGGCCCTGCAACTCAGTCATTAGAGGCAAATGAGTAACACTCATTAATCTTTCTCTTGGCAGAGCTGTTTTTCTGGAGGAGTGAGGAGATGGTTGTTGGAACACTTGATCTTTTCTTTCACTAAAAGGTAAGGGCAATTATTGCCAGTGACAATTCTTTGGATTCTGAAATTTTGGTCACTTTTTCTTCCTTTTAATTTCTATCTATACCTCTTATTAGAAAATCCTATAATAGGCTTCTCGCAAAACAACGAAAACCTTTCAGATTGTGTTATATTCCTATTTTTAAAAGAGCAAATGTCAAGAGAAGAAAATGAAATCTCTTTTTTTTTGTGCTGATTACTGAAAATTGTGCTGTTTGAGCTGAATGGTGCCCAGGTTTCAGAGAGAAGCCTGTGATATTCTCAGTCTTGGGAGAAGGTCCATGCATGACTTGATGGGTGCAGGCTAAAGGGTACAAGCCTGCATTCTGAGGGGTTTGGCAAATTGACAATTGTGTTTGGTCTGTACAAGTTTTGACATCCAAGGGAGTCTGATCTGAGACATAGTAGGCCATTTTTTTTAAAAAAAACAACATTGATCTAAGTGGCAGCATCCGATCTTTGCTACTGCTTTCAGTCTGAAGTTGACTGACAACTGGGGACATAGGCCAAGCCTAAATAAAGGACTCTGATCCCAAAGAAAGGGATGAGAGCAAAAGTAGGAGATCAAGGAAAAAAAACTCATATGTGCGGTGTGAACTACAAAGCAGGGAAGGGGAGAATGCATAGAGGAAGTGTTCCCTAAACTCATCTCGTATTTTTGTGTGGATCATAGGATAGAAAACTAATTCTAAATCCCATTTTCTCGGGAGACCTGAAGCTACCAACACACTTAGTGATTTGTAGTGTTGGGCAAGTTCATTTTCTTCGTGTTCTGATGACCTCTTCCTTAAAACTGGGGTGATGCTATAATCACCTTCCTCACAGACCTGGATATTGGAAAGTGAGACCAGGCATTGTCATTGCTCCTCTCAGTGACCAGTGGGATCAAATTGAATGACTCAGACAAAATTGCCTCCATTCAGTGATGTGCATTTCAATTGTAAAATATTGCTTGGAAGTAATACTACTGTATAGGATACAGGGTATAGAAATATTAAACAGTATAAATTGATCATATGTGATACAAGTTTTCTTTTCACACATTCCTTTTCTGAAATGCCAAACCCAGCATCAATCTTCAGTGATACTGGTATAACTTTATGATTTTGTATTCTAAGAATTGTTTCTTATTTATGTTGCATGAGTGTCAAGTTTGGGCCTTAGCTTTGGTTTTTCTAGATGGATGTTGTACCTCTTTACTCTCATCAGGAACTTCCATTCAGAAAAGAAATGCAGTCAAGTGAGACTGCGTATACCACAAATGAAATACTTTATATGGCATATGAAACTAATAGCTCATGTGTGTTTGGAAGTAATTTTTATAACTAACTACATGGCCAGCCTGAACAAATGTGCAGAAATTAGTCCTATTAGACTGTCTATGCTCTGACCCTCAAAAAGTAGATACTGTAGGTATTTCCAGACCTTGCTGGTGGAGAGTACACTTCTAAAATTCTCCTCACTTGAATTGCTTCTAGAGCAGATAGGAAAGCCTACAGGTGTCTGAATGATCCACTGGAACCCAGCCAGACTGGCAGGTTCTAGCATCTTGAGAGGTGGTGGTGAAATGAGAAAGCTGTGTGGGCACATGGCAATGTGTATAGAATATACATGTAAGTTTCAGGGTTAAGGATGGAGAGAAAGTGAAGGTCCACTGGGATGGGCATGTAAGATCTCCTGGCGAGCATGAGTAGTCGGAAACCAAAGCAGTGTTATGGACAGTTGCATTGATTTGCTTTATGGCACAATTTAACGCATATTTATAAAACATTAAAGGTGGGCATAACATTCTTTGGGTTCATAAAAAAGGAGGATTGGATGAGAGATGCTGGAGTAAGCACTTCTCCAGAGTTTGTCTGCAACCTTTCATACTAGGCTTGAGGCATGAGACCAAGGGAGTGAGCAAGGAAACCAAGCTCAGAGATGGCACGAACTATCATCTCCATCTCATCCTGCTTCTAGGACCATAGTTCTCATACTTCAGTGTGTCAGAATCATAGGGAGAGCTTGATAAAACCCAAGGATGGATCTATCCCCCCAGAAGTCATAACTGAGTAGGTGGGACCTGAGGACTGGCATTTCTAACAGGCCCTCTAGAGGCTGCTGGTCTGGACCCCTGATTCAGGATACCCGTTTTCTGTTACTCTTTCCCCTGACCTCACTCTATCCAAAGAGGTAGATATAGGGACGTTAAGAAACCTTAATGAAGCAAACTCCTGCCAGACCCATAATTCAAGAGTTTTACTTATATAGAAGTATCTAAATTCTAGCTGAAACCCCGAACTATAATATCTATAACAACCTAGGCTTGTAGAAAAGAAGTGAATCACCCAAGTGCACAGTAGGTGGCAGAGACCGGATTTAAACCTACATCTCTTGACACCAGATCCAGGACTGTTTCTAAAACACTTCTTATGATTAGGATTTCTGGGCTGAGTGACTTCTTAGAACCAATATTATAATGAAAACAGAAATTTACGCTGAAACTCTATTCTAGTATAAATAGCAAGGAGTGAAATTAAGTTAAGAAAAGCTCTTGGCCCTTCCTGTCAGTGAGAACACTGATGAATCTGTGTCAGAGGCACTCAATCAAAGCCCGGCCAGACTCATCTCTTCTTCTTGTCTTTATTTTACCTGGGCCATCTGGCTGCATTCTGCTTTTCCAGGGGCCTTGGGGTATTTTGAGTTGTTTTTCTTTATAAAATAAAGAAATAAATAAAACATAAAAGCAGATTTCATTGTTGAGGAAGAATAAATTTGCAAAATCATCAAAAAAAACAGTCATATTTAGGTGTATATCTTTAGAGCCATCAGTCTACTTGTGATCATACAAAATAGTAACTTTTCTTGTGTGCAACTGCTAAAATAAGCAAATGGAAAAACCCAAAAGGTATAAGTGAAAGCAAGTATCTTTCTTATTGGCTTTCCTTAAACTTCACCTTGGCTCATGCTTTCCCACGGACCCTTATATTCTCTAAATTATTATTTTTAATCAAGATATTTTTTCCAAGATAATTTAATCCTAAGGGGAATTCTGGTGGCAGCTGTTCTAATAATAACATTTATTTCATGTCTACCACCTTGTACTTAGAAAAGCAATGAGGTGTAGTAAAAAGGAACTTAGAACTATGATCCGAAGACTTGGGGTGTTGAGGTGGGGACTTTTGCTGACTAGTTTCTGCTAAGATGTCATTTCTTGGATCCTCGGTCTCTTCATCTTTAAGTTACTATAATTCCATTGACCCTGACCATGAAAGGAAAAGTTTTCACCCATATAAAATGATCTGTAACCTGTAAATGCTATAAAAATGGAAGACATTAGCATTAGCTCTCAATAATGAATGAATAAAATGTATTTCCTCTCATTTACTCTCCCCTGCCTCCCATCTGGACAACTTTGGATTATGGTCCTCTCTTTCAAAGGAATCAGAAATGCATTGCTGGTTTATTACCCAGAAGCAGTTAACATTTCCCAGTGCAGGGAGATGCTTCACACACATGAACGCGCCTGTAGTGTGGCGGCCAGAGGGTGATGACTCATCTTATTCTTCTCCAGAATTCTCAGAGAGAAAAACATTAAGTATTTTCTGTTGACTGAATTGAAGGAAAACAGGAGGGGTGGGAATTTAGAAACTCTATGCGGAAGCGTATCGACTTGGTGCTGCATTACTTTAACGGGCCATAAGTTATCAAGGCAAATGTAAACCTAGCCAATCAATCAGCTTCTCTATTAGTGTCATGCAACCCACCAGGGAAAGGGATAGAGGCAGCATGTTCATTATTGACTTCAGTTATTGCACAACCCGGCAAATTGTGTCGTGTTATTTTTACATCACCCATGCAAAAACTAGATTCTGGTCAGATTAAATAGCCCGCCTACAGTCACACAGTCAGTGAATAGCCTAACCAGGCTTTGCCCACATCTCTGGGGCTCCACTGGGTGGAAAGGCTTCGGAGTAGAATGGTTCAGAGTGCATACTGTGGGAACAAAGCGTGCGGGTTTCTGTCTCCAATTTGCAACTTAAAAGCAGTGTGCTTCAGTGTGTTATTTGATTTCTGTGCCTCAATTCCCTTTGGTGTGAAAAGACATGATGCTATTTCATAGGGATAATGGAAAGACTAAATGAGTTGAAACCTGCAAAATGCACAGTACCTGCAAAGCCCCAATTCTAATTAGCTATATATCAGCATATATAGTAGAGTTGTCCTCTCAGTCTGAGTTCCTATGAAGTCGACCGTTTTTTCCAGAAAGCTTTACAGAGCATCTTCTATTTGTCAAGTGTTGTACTAGGAACTACAGGTCCTCCGTCTTAGAGGATGATGTGACAATGACTAGGTGATATGATTTCACCTTCAGTTAGTTCATCATCAGAGTTTTGTGAAGGT
The DNA here is from genome assembly GCF_036562045.2 of Rhinolophus sinicus. Classification (NCBI taxonomy): domain Eukaryota; kingdom Metazoa; phylum Chordata; class Mammalia; order Chiroptera; family Rhinolophidae; genus Rhinolophus; species Rhinolophus sinicus. The sequence continues at coordinate 114,276,679 of NC_133756.1, forward strand.
TCAGATTCTCTTACCATCAGTTAAAGTCTCCAACAGAGGCATGATCATGGAACAGTGAGGAGAAGGATGAAGGGATTATTGAATAGGTTTGGAGGGGATCCAGTGAATCCCCACAGAGTTGGTACCTTTAATTGGAACTTGAAGTATTCTTCAGTAGAACCTAACGATAGAGAATGGATATTACAGACTGACTAACCACATAAATGAAGCCATAAAGGCATACAACTACATGGGATGCTTAGAGAATTTCCAAAAAGAGAAAAATAATGATCATAAGGAGATCTAGAAATAAAGGTGGAAATATTAATTAAGTAACATTGCAAGCAATACAGAATTTAGAATTATTCCAAAGAGCGATGGGAAACCACTGGATTGTTTTCAGTAGAGAAGTGTAACCATCAAATTTCCATACTGCTTTTTAATTTTTCTTTCTCTTTCACCATCTACCATATCTCTACCCCCACCGTTACAAATAAGGTTCAAGGCAGTTTATTCATTTCTTAGATAATGGCCCTAATAACGATACAAAGAATCGATGTCATGAAAATGTCAGGGGGCAGTTGAAGGTTGGGAAACTACAGAGGGAACTCTTAGTGATGAGAAATTGAGTGAATAAGGATTTATGAAGTCCTATTATGTACCAGGTATCATTTTAGAAGATAAGAAAACACTAGTTCAACAAAAACCCCACAGGAACCTTACATTCTAGTGTAAGGAGACAAAAAATAAATAAGTAAAAACATAAATATGTATGTATCATGACATATTATAGATAAAAATAAATCAAGGAGGGGGCAGGGTAGAGTTGCTATGTTAGAAGGTTTTGGGAGGGGGAGAGTGGTCAGGGCAGGCCTCATCGAGAGGGTCCGGGTGTGATTTAAGCAAAGTTGTGAGGATTTGAGAATTGCGCTGTGCTGATGCTTGGGGGAACAACATTCCAGTCAAGAGGAACTGCAAGTCCCTGAGGCGGAAACAAGAAGAACAGGGTAACTGGAGTGTAATCAGCAAATGGGAGGATAGTGGGAGATAATGTCCAAGTGGTAAATGGGCTGTGGGGTCAATGGGGACAGATTTTGTAGAATCCTATAAACTGCTGAGAGCTTTGGCTTTATTTTAAATGGAAGTGGGAGGCTATTGAAGGATGACTCATAAGAATTTAAAAAAAAATAATCCATACACATAGGAAAAGACTAATTATTTTACAACCATGGTAATCACCAAAAATAACTCTGATCTTCCTTAATGAATAAATGGCAGTTCTGTAGCCTTGGAATGGCCAGACTAGTTTTGAATCTGTTTAACCAATCAAAGAGAATGCACCTCAGAGAATATTCTTGGCAAGTTTCTCACTTATGAAAGTCAAACCACTTGGGAAAGGACTCAGTCTATGAACACACTCCTGAGTGCTGACAAATCAAGTCTCATTTATGCAGTAGTATTTCCCCAGCTTACATCAACCCTTTCAGGCCTCTGAAAAGTCTTCCAGTTTCCGAAATCCATACTTCTGCCAATCTGTTCAGAAAGACTGTGCCTCACCAGCCAACTCTTCTTACTTAAGTAAGCAATAAATTCAGTTTGTGACTTTGCTTGTTAGTTAGTATGTTTGTTTCAGAGATTGACTGGTAGTCTTGTTCTTAAAATTCATGAGGGCAGAAATGCTACAAACCTGACACACAAATATCCTCTATTATGTATCTCCAGTCATACAACAGTAGGTGCTATTCAGTACTTGAGAAAATCATGTCAGTGTCAATACCCCATGTCTTGGGTAAAGAACTATAGCTAGAGAAGCGGTATTTGAAATCAGTTTATAAAATATTCAGATGGTAGAGTCAGCAGAATTTTAAAATTAGTTCTATAAAGAGGGGGAAGGAAAATGAAAAAATAAATAACTCCAATGTTTTCACATGTGCAGGTAGATGAGAATGCCCATAACGGAAATAGGGAGCGCAGGAAAAGAAGCATGTAAAGGTGCTCTGTTGGACATGTTGCATTTATTGTACATAATATACCTACAATAAGGTCTTGGAAGTATGTTATAAAGCATTTCACTTCAGACAATCTTGAACATCCTGGTCAGTGTTTTACACATTTATAAGTCACTGAATAAACATTTGCAATAGTGAGTGGAAAAGTGAGTTTAATCCTGGAATGAATAAATGTCTGAACACTGAATGATTATTTGAAAGAATATGCGAATGAATGAATAAGTATTTGAAAGACTTAATGGGGATGCAATAGGAATTCCCACCAAAAATCCTGAAGCAGATTTGAGAGTTGGTTTGTATGTTTACAAAAACCCGTGGGTCAGCAGAGTAAGTAGCCTCAGCCTAACGAGAAATGAAAAAAACAAAAACAAAAAAAACCATAAACCCTGTTGTTTGTGAGACTTAACTGATGGCCTCCACTGAATATGCTTGCATATACCAATCAGCAGCAATTCTGTAGCATGTCAGTCAGAGTAGACTTGGACAGAGGACTCCAGAAAGATCCAGAACAGTGTCATCTTCATCAATCAAAATCAGCAAGGAAAATATCAAAATTGAACCAGGCATCCTTCAGGCTGGCCTCTGCAGCTTCTGATGGCTTCTCTTGTAAAGCATCCCCTCCTGCTGCTATCTCCCCCTTCTGTAAGCCAATAAATGTGTACATGGACCTAAATATTCTCAACTAGGGGTCAGAGGACTGCATTTTCTCTTGGCCAAGCTCTGACATTTTCATGAGCAAATCAAATAATCTTTATAGTCCTCTGAGTTCTCATCTTTTAAGAAAAGGCAGGTTAAGTAGCTATGTTGTAATCAACACAGAATTTTGCAAAAATTTTAAAGGAATATTTGTCCATTCCTTCTTTAATTAATTCATTCATTCAGCAAGTGTTTACTGAGGACTACCAGTGCCAGGTACAGGGAACACAAAAGCAAGCCTGGTTTCGGTCCTTACATGGCTTACAGTTTCATCATGATGGGGCCTAGCTACCGTGTTTCCCCGAAAATAAGACCTAACCAGACCATCAACTCTAATGTGTCTTTTGGAGCAAAAATTAATATAAGACCCAGTCTTATTTTACTATAATATAAGACCCGGTCTTACATAATATGATATAATATAAGACAAGGTTTTATTTTCAGGGAAACACGGTATTTGGTAATACTTAAAAGAACTATATGAATGCCATACATTTATCTACGACATTTTCATTGACAACTCATTCGCTTTATTGCTTTTTGTCTAAAATTTTATTCACTCAGTAAATTTCACTCCTTCAGTTAATCTCATGGTGTCTGTAGTTTAAAAACACACGTTGTCTGAATGTGTGCATGTGTGGGGGTGAGGGGATAGCAAAAGCGTCCACGATATGCTGTATTTGGAGGCCCTGGATTATCTGTGTAATGGCTAAGCCTGTGATGATGCCTAGTGTTTATGGGCCTGGGTTCCTGTGTTCAGGGTTCAGAAACCGGTTCCTTTACTTACTAGTTATTTGACTCTGAGCAATCCATTTATGCTCAGCAAGTAAACTAAGTTTTATGTGCCATTTGGTGCAAACATCATACACAAGACTGTCTTACTTGGTTCTCCCAACAGCTCTGGGAGTGGGTATTATTATTCCTTTCACAGGTAAGGAAACAGATTCGAGAGGTGAGTACAAAAGATTCAGAGCTTATAACTGGTGCAGGTGGGTAACTGGTAGGATGCAAACAGGACTTCAAGTCTAGATTTCTACTTGTCATCACACAATCTTTGTACCCTTGGAATATCAGCTCCTTTGTATCCTTTGCCAAACACTAGATGGTAGTCGTCCCACCTCTGCTGAGAAGCATCTCCTCCACAGTGAGGACAAATCTGACCCTCTGTCTAGCTCGGTGCACTCCAGTTTCCCTATCACAGGTGTCGTTCTGCAACACCAATTAATCTTGCCCTTCTCTGAATTTCGAAACTGCCAAAACCTCTCCTCATTGTCAGAAGATATCTCGGCAACCTCATTTTTAACGTGTTCTCCAATAACAGCAGCAATTATTCTTAATCATTATTTATACTAATTTGATGCTTCACTGAGAGTGTGTATTATGCTTGTCCTTCCTAATTTTTTTCTTTTTTTTTAAACTGTAAGTGAGAATCAATGTAAGGGATTGATGTCAAGCTTTAGGTAGCTATTAACATGACTAGAGTTATCTAACCTTATTACATTGATTGCAGTTTCTCTTCTGTATCATCCAGCAAACCCTCAAATTGATTTTAAAATGGTGCTATTGACCTAAAGATTCTTAACAACAGGAGGTTTAAATGCTTTTCATTGTTATGCTTCCTGCCTATAATACCAATTACTGTTCAAAGTTTGCAGCAAGGAACTAAATTCCATTGTAGATTTCAGTTCAGAGTCAAGGGCTCACTGTCTCCTAGAGTTGGATTAGAAAGCGGGGCCAACTGTCATTCAACTCCAACTCTCACACTCAAAAGAAATGCCCTGCACACACTTGTGCTGGAGAGCCATTGGGTTTCTACTTGACTGATGGCCGGGTGCTGCGGAATTAGAGAAGCAGGAGAGAACTTGGGCTGAGGGCTCAAAGGACCTGCATTTAAGCTCCTTCTCTGCCACCAACTAATTCTGTGGCTTTCAGTATAATGCCTGCTCTGTTGAAGCCTCAGTCTCTCCATCTGTAAAATCAGGCTATTAGACTCCATCTCAGGAAAAGTAGTGTCTATCTCAAATAAGAATCAATGCTTGAAAACAATCAAAATTAAATGCATAATTCACAGTGAAGTGTATCATGTGTGCCTGTGTGTGTGCATGATATGTGGAGGTTCATCTCAAGGACCCTAATCTTATACATCAGCTTTATAGACTGTTTTCCCCAGGACCTCCAGTAAGTCACGCATCTCGGATCTTCAGGCCGTCAGTTGTGCCTGGCTTAGAGCAAGTACCAAATACAGGAACTGTGGCCCCTCCTGCTCCTCTCCTCCCCCTCTTCCTTCTTTTCCTTATTGTCCTTTAAGTTTATAATAGAAGTGTTTGTTTATAGTAACTAGAACTCTCTGGTTGAATGAGGAAGAAAACTAACTCAATCCAGCTTGAACGAAGAAGGGAATTATTAGAATAGTGCAAACTCTCACAGAGAAACCACACGGCAGGAAATGGAACAGGGGCTAAATCAACATCACCATTTTCTCATTTCATGGGTTTTTTTCCCCTGATAATTAGGTCATTTTTTTTTTTTCCCTGCAGATTTACTTTCTTTGCATTTTGGAAAATGAGTTCCCAAGTTTTACTCCTTTGGTCTCAATCACTAAGGCCATTCTGCCTCCAAGTAGAATCTCAGTCAAAGGCCCTAGTTGTCTCAAAGAGGATCATGTATCTGGCCAGCCACTGCATTAAACGATGGCTGCTCCTATAGTCAGCACATTTATATAAGGATGGATCTGGAGGACAGTTTTCCAAAGAAAGGAGATAGGCAAAGAAGCCTATAAAGGGACTGAAAGGGGTTCTTGGACTCAATTTCCATGTTGTGTATAGGGGGGTTACTTCCCACATCAACAAACAACTCTCACACATCAGCAAGGTATCCAAGAATTCAATTCAATTCTGACACAATCTACCCAGAGATAGCATCCGACACCACAGATTAAGGGTTCAGTCCCACAAACTGCCCATGTGAGTGTACTCATGTGCGTGCACACATTCACACACACACACACTCACACACTCACTCACTCACTCACTTCAGACACCGGCTGCAATCCCAGGCTCTTCCCTGTGCGTCTGACCAACCAGCTATATTGCAGGTTCCAGTGACTCCCGCCTTGGGCTCAATTAATTTGCTAGAGCAGCACAGTGGCACATGGAAGCATTCTGGTTTCCATTGTAGAGGGTCTCAAGAAAAAAAGGATCAACCAGCTGTCCTCCTGGCTTGTTCTGGAGGCTTCATTACGTAGTGATGATTGACTAAGTCACTAGCCATTGTGGACAAAAAAGGGGCCACATACTAATCCTGACAAGCTCAGGGGAGACCTGCTTGGCAGGCCCTACAAATTCAGAGACCAAAAGTAACCACATAGGGTGGTCTGAACATAAAAATTCCTAACTAAAAGCTAGTCATGGCAGGTAGTCATATCCTGGGCCTGTAGCTTCCTTGACAAAGGTCAGTCTTTACCTTAAGTGAGCCTGTCTGTTGTCTTTTTGCATCTGAGATAGCATACCCTTGGTAGGTCAGTAATCCCTTTTTCAGGACCCCCACCCCCCCAGGACAAAACCCACCACACCTCAGCGGGAAACTACAGAATCCCTCATTGTCCTTTTGTTGCAATTACCATCTCTATATGCTGTAAAATATTAGCTGTTAACTATCCTCTACCCACCAATGTAAAAGAAGTATCTGTCTCTCCAATCTCCTTTCTATTCAATCCCAGATATTCCCCTGCTTTACTTTCTCCCACCTCCTTAATTTACCACCAATAGATTTCATGTAACCCTCATCCTTTGATTCTAATGTATAAAATAAGTTCCCAAACTGCCATTTTCTGGAGCATGTTCTCAATCTGCTGAGATTTTGCTTCCTGGCAATTATTGTCAGTTTGGCTCAAATAAACTTATATAAGCTTTCTCTGAGGCTGGATGTTTTTTCATCCACACCGTTGACCACTGAACTCAATCTCCAGTTCTCCTCTCCCTAGAGGTCTGATGGGACTGAAAGTCCCAATCCCCTAAGGGTTTGGTTGGTTCCCCTGGCAACCAGCTCCCACCCTTGGGTGCAGTTCAAAAGTCACCTTCATTAACATAACAAAATATTTCTTTGTCACTCTTTACACTTAGGAAATTCCAAGGGTTTTGGGAGCTGTGAGCCAGTAACTATAGATGAAGAACAAATATTTTGTAAAGCATAATATATCAGGACCTCTCCATAATTAAATGGATATAAAAGATTTATACTGCATTTCAATATACCTTCCTTTAAAAAACCCTCTCCACCAATCTGATTTGTTTTGTTTTCCAATTATGTTATACACAGTATAAGTCTAATCTCTATTCAAAGTTATGCGCTTCTTAAAATCTATTTCTTTTTAGACTCTGATATTTTCCAAGCACAAATACCACCTGCACTGTAATCATGCTACAGATTGACATTATTGGGTGGTGAAACTCCATGTTGGCTTTTTAAAGAGGATGCTGGCATTGGGCCCCCCTGCCTGCATTTTTCTGTTCTCTGCTCAAGCACCCTCACTGGAGAATGTCCTCTGCTCAAAGCCCTGCATTGTTCAGAGTTGCTCAGACCCACCTGTCTGCCTGCTTACCAAAAAAAAAAAAAAAACAAAAAAAACAGCTAATAAATAACAAAATAAAAATAAAAAAACCCTTGAGTCATCTTGGGCATTCCTTTCCACCATCCTTCATGCTTGGTGTGGTCATGGAAAGGGTCAGAAGACATGGTCCACTAATAGCTGTGTGATTCTGTGCAAGTTAGGTGACCACTCTGTGGCTAGTTCTCTCATCTTCAAAATGAAAGAGAAGGAGCAGACATATACTTAACTTGTCCTATTTTTGCCAGGCATATTAAGTGATAACCTCTTTCTCATCTTTCGAAATACACATTATGTGTTATCAAAACTAATGAACTTTAGAAATGAAGGAATCACCAGCTACAGAGTAGGAAGAGTTCTTGACTTCATTCAGAAGGTGTGGATTCAAATTGCAGTTCTGGTTCTTGTCAACTTATCAGTGCAGACTGGAACAATTACTTTATCTTTGTTATAGATATATATATATATATATATATATATATATATATATATATATATATATATATAGCCAAAAAATGTATACACATTTTAAGAAAGGGAAAAACTATTAAAATTGTAATATTCAATATATACTGATAACAAAAGATGAATACAAGTCACATTTGAATTCTGCAATTATAAGAGGTGCTCAAAGTGGTTACCATCAGTGTCCAGACACTTCTGATTATGGCAAACTACTGCTTGAGCAACGTTGACCAAAGTGTCCACTTGTATACATTTTTGGACACCCCCCGATATATATATATATATATATATATATATATATATATATATATATATATATATTTATTTTTTTTTTGAGTTACATTTGACATGCAATATTATATTAGTTTCAGGTATATAACACAATGATTAGACATTTATATATTATTAATATATATAACATGCGAAGTGATCACCCCAATAAATCCAGTACCCATCTGACACCATACATAGTTATTACAATGCTACTAACTGTATTCTCCATGCTGTACACTATATCCATATGACTATTTTGTAGCTGTCAATTTGTACCTCCTAATCCTCTACCCCCTTCACCCATCCCATAACCCCCCCATTCAGCAACCATAAAACTCTTTTCTGTATCTATGAGATTGTTTTTGTTTTGTGTGTTCATTTATCTTGTTCTCTAGGTTCCACATATAAGTAAAATCATATGACATTTGTCTTTCTCTATCTTACTTCACTCAGAGCAAAACTTCTAGGTCCATCCATGTGGTTGCAGAAGGCAAGATTTCATTCTTTTTTATGGCTGAGTAGCATTCCATTGTGTGTGTGTGTGTGTGTGTGTATAATATAATATGTATATTATATATATGATATACATATTATATATAGAATATATATTAAATATGATTTATATTATATGTTATATCATGTACATTATATATTATATCATGTACATTATATATTATATATAATATATAATATATATACATTCATATATATATACACACACACACACACACACACACACACACACAATGCTGGAGCTCAGAGCCAGGTAATCCACCAGTGAGTGAGTTCATGCATGGGTCCTTTAAGAGGGGTGCCTAGGACTCCAGTAGCCTTCTGTCTCACTCAGCCACAATCTTGGCTGGTTTTCACAGCCAGAAGTTAATGGGGACTTCTCTCCCCAGCTTTGGAACCTGGGCTGGGGAGCCTGGTATGGAAGAGACCTCCACCAAGCTATCCCTTCTGATTTTTAATGGTCACATGTGGGTGTGGGACCTGCCAGTTCCATCTCTTCCCCTCCTACTAGTCTCAATGTGGCTTCTTCTTTATGTCCTTAGTTATAGGACTGCTATTCAGCTAGACTTCAGGCGATTCTCAGTGATGGTTGTTCTGAAGTTGAGTTATAATTTTGATGTGGTTGTGAGAGGAGGCGAACACAGTGTTTACCTACTTCACCATCTTGACCATAACTTCCCTTCTCTCTCTAATTTCAATTGTTCTGTGAAATGTATATAAGCCTACCTTCATTTCAAGGCTTGTGAAATTAAACAATAACATTGTAAGCAACTGCCCCCACGTCTGTCATGTAGTGGATGCTTACAAAATAGCTGTGATAATATGTGTTTGTGTGTGCTCATACATTAATTCAAAAGACTAGCAGTTATTAAGGTATTAAAACTGGCGTCTGCTGATCCTGGAAGGGCACTGCAGAATTGCCAAAGTGAGAAGAATTTAATTGCAAAACCAACACATGCAGTAATTCATAACATTTGACTTTATGACTTCTCTTATGCAGCTTACTTGAAATGATTGTTTTTTCCTCTATCTATAAATGCGTATGTATGGCATGTCTGTCCAGATCAGCAGTAATATATCTGTCACTATATTTCAGTTACATTTGTTGGAAACTATGAATGCCATTTATTGGAATTCCCTCATATACCCTTTTATGAGGAGTGCCTTTAATAGAGAGTCGTCATTTTTGAGAAACCCAAATTGAGCTTTGGGTTTGTCTTATATCTTAGCCTTTAGGTATAGCTAAGACATACCAAAAGTATGTCTTAAATTTGGTAGAGATTTATCTAGGCATATTTTCCTGATGCAATGACAGATGGTTATAATTCTCAATTTATGTAGACCCATCTAGCTCATAATCATTGATTAATTTAATAATTAATTTAATTTTCAAATGCTGAAATAAAAATTGGAAAATAATATATTTCAAATTATTCAATTGAATAATATTAATTGAGCAGTCAAAAATTACATCATGGTACATGAGTCCTTCCTTGATACTTCACATATATTTTTCCTTTAATCCACAGTAGGACCTTTGCTAATTATACATGGTGGTTCTGCTGTAAAAATAAATAAATAAATAAATAAAAATAAGTTGAAAAGGTTACGTTTAGAATGTTTAGAAAGATTAAAAACAGTAAGTGACAGAGATACTCTCTCTGGTCTATCTGGATCCGGAACTCTTAACCACCTTGTTACAATGTTTCCTTTATTACAATAAACTTGTGATCAATTGTATTGGATCCTGAGGCTATAACACCTAAAAGAAAAAAGAAAAAATTAGGATCTGTAACCACGCTGTCCAGTTTAGTAGCATACTGAGCAAAGTGTTGCTAGTACAAATTGAGACATGCTGTAAGTGTAAAATACACACTGGATTTTAAAGACTTTATATTCACAAAAAGAAAGTAACATATCTCATTCATAATTTTTATATTGATTACATGTTGAAATGATAATATTGGTTAAATAAAATATATTACTAAAATTAATTCCATCTACTTTTATTCCCTTTCTTAAAAGGCTATTGTAAAAAATATAAATCACATATGTACCTTATATCATCTATATATTTGACAGGTCTGGTCAAGGAACCCGAGTAAATAGGCAATTTTAATATAGTCTGATTAGAGTTTCAAAAGATATGAGCACATGGGAAAGGCCTAAAGAATCATGAAAGTTTCCTGAAAAAGGTGTGTGCTACAAATGAGTAGTTACTACAGAGATAAAAAGAAGCAAACGGCATTTCAGGAAAAGAAAATAAAATGTTTCATTCCAGAGCTAAGAAATAGCCCAGCACATTTAAGGAACATCGAGACATTCAGTAAAGTGCAAAGAGTAGGAAGATAGAAGTGGCAAATGCCTCTAGGATTATAAAAAGAGAATTTTCATTATGAAAGACTGGGAGCTACTCAGTACTGAGGAATCTTGCATATAATAAATGCTATATGTGTCTGCAGAAGGGAACTTTACCCATCAAGCAAATATTGACCTTCTGGTCACAAGCAACCCTGACCTTAGTAAGGAACATTAAGCAAAGCTGCTAGTGATGTTATTGATTGGAATTTTTGACTTGTATAAAACATACACCTTTTGTCAAAGACATTTCTATGGTCTAGTTTTCTTACAACTATCTACAAGTGACCCAAGAAAAAGTATCTCCTTAAATCAGGCCAAAACAAACAAATATATTAGAATTGAGATGTTTATAGATGTTGTAATGGATAATGTCTATAATTCTGAATGCTTGTCTTATCTTCCATTTGAGTGTTCCGGTTCCAAATTACTCATGATTTGAGCACACCCATTTTATTCCAATGGGGAGACATGCTAATACTCTTCTAAACCTGGAATAGGACAGGACAAGCCCATTGTTCTCTATGGGAGACAGGACAGAATCTCTACCTGGAGTGTCCTGCAGCAGGATGAGCCTAACTGGAGAACCAGAAGGCTTTATGGAGAAGAACCTCATGCACTCAGAAGAGAAAGGGCAAAAGATCAGAAAAAACAGTAAACACAAAGACACACATTTTCTAAAACCTCATGAAAGAGTAAGTTGTTCCCCTTTGGACATCCCCAAAGCACTTATTTGTTGCTTCTAGCTTATTCACTCCTGTCACTGTACAGAAATCCTTTATGTATCTATGTTCTAGCCATCATTGGACTGTGGGCTCCTTGAGAGCTAGGGCCTTGCTGTATAGTCTCTACGTCCCCACGATTAGTAAGATACCTGGGACATTCCCAGTGGTCCACAGATATTTACGTGAGTGTAAGAAAACATGAATGAATAAATCAAGTAATCAGTCAACTAATACATTAAAATCCTAGTACTATCATGAACTGGCTAAGTGACCTTGGACAAATAATTTATTTTTTCTGGACATTTTTGGTTGTTCATGAGCTATATGTCCTCAGAATTTTTTTCCAGGCTTAATATTCTGTGGTTCCATGCACTTAGGAATACAAACATTCAAGAGTCTCTCTCCTCTCTTTTATATCTCAAAAATTAGGGGGGTGGGGGAATGAATAGCAGTAGCAGCAGTACATCTATATGTCAGTTTTAAAATCTACTCAATGATAAAACTATACAAAGGACTTTTCTGTCTTTATTTAAATCAGAAGCTCATCCTTTCATGAGCAAATAAACAGTTTATACACTTAGTTTTCAGTTTATAAGAATATGTTTTAAGTACATGTCCTTGAAGATATTTAAGTATTTAAAAAAAATAGAAGAATGGAACCATAAAATCACAAAAAAATAATCAAGTTGCTCTATCGCATCTTCTTTCAAAGACATTCAAGAATTTTTCACAAACTATATATGTATACACCACCTCTGTTCATGTTTCAAATACTGCCCGGAACACAAATGCACAATGAATACTATCTGGTAATATGTGAAATGAAACAGGTGTACTTAAAATAATGGAGGGAGATTTCCCTAGCTTGTATGCTGCATTCTAAATTACTGTGTATTTGTGGTAATCCCTGAGTGAGAATATTTTTCTGTTTTCATTTATTCTTCCTCAAAGTTCCTTGGAATAATTCTAACTAGCATTTATTCAAGATCAATTTTAGAAGAACTAACTTACATTCTATAAGACACAGAGTTGTGAAAAATATCTTAAGCCACTCTCTGTATATCGACTGCTTCCAAATTCAGAGCTACAGTTATTTTATACACTGCAATTAAGTTGAAATGGTGATATAGTGGTTTAATACCTTTTATGAAATTGCCATACTTCTGACATATCACATATTTTCATGCTCTGAAAAACTCTAGCACAGTAAATTACTCTGAGAATCACATAGCACTATTTTTTTTTTTTATTTTTTTTTTGCAGAGTGGAAATTTTCATCAAATTAATTTATTCAATGCACATTTACTGATCAACTAGGATGTGTCTAGATTCTTTAATATAAAGATAAATACCAAAGGTCCTGCCTTCAAGATTGCACAGTCTCATTGGAGATACAGACACACATGGAATATTAAAATACAGCTTATAGGAAAATTGATAGAAATTGGTAGAAGGGTAAGACACTGCATTACTCACAGTTTTCAGAGAATCAGGTATCAAGACAATGTTAGACATGCAAGAGATTTATTTGGGGAGGAGGCAGGAAAAAGCTGGGATAAGACTTAAGCTCAGGATACAGATCTGATGCTTATGGGAAGAATGGGAAGGAAGGATACTTGACGTAGAAAGAATTTAGACTGCACCATAATTCCAAAAAAAAGTTCAGCCAGGGCCATGGAAATCCTTAAAGCAAAGTCTCTTCAGTGATGGAGTCCTGCTTCTTATTAAAATGACCCTGCCTTTGTACTGCAGGTGTGCTGTCCTTGGCTGGGAGCAAAACAGCATGACCTTGACAGGAGTGTACCCGTGAATCCAAAGGGGCAGAAGCTGGGGCCATCAGTCAAGCAAGCTCCCCAGAGCAGGAGATATGAATGGGCCATTTTGTCCCCAAACACTTAGACCGTTACAGGGGATTGGGAATATCTGCCTAAGGGAGATGTGATATCTAATCTAAGACTTAAGAGTTGGGTGCAGAGATGGTCAGATAAAGGCTGGTAAGTGTCAAGTTATTCCAACAAAGAGGCATAGCATGAATTAAATCATAGAGGAGTGCAAGAGTTAGTTATGGAGGCAATTATTAGCAGTTTGATATTGGTGGAGCATAAAAAGTAAATAAAGCAGGAAGTGGTAAAAGATGAGGCTAGTGAGGTCAGGCAGAGGCCAAATAAAGAATGAATTTATGTTGCAATATAGTTATCCAGTGGGGTATGGGGAGCCATTGAAAGGATTTATTCAAGGAATGTCATAATAATATATGAAATTTAATAAATCACTGTAGTAGTTGCTGAGAAGGACCGACAAGAATAGAAAAAGCTAGATCCATTTGGAAACTGTTTAAGATGGGACTTACATTCAAACAATGATCAAAGGAATGAAAAAGAGAGGGTACATGATATATTTAATATGTAAAGTAAGATAAGATTGTGGGCTATGAAAGAATTAGAAAGATTCAAGGATGACGCGCAATCATGTGTCTTATTTGCCCGGGTGGATAATGTTATTAGTAACCAAACTGAAATAGGAACATAGGTGAGGTATCAAAGAGTGTGTACAATGTCAGATCAGTTTTCTGAGTGCGGAACTTTCGGTAACACCAATTTTCTTAGATCGTGAGAAGAGAAAGAGCTCACAGAAAGCATGCCTTTAGGTAGATATAAGACTTTATAGGTAAAATTACAGAACGTATAGATGTGTCAGGTTTCAAGAAAAGAGGAGTGCTTGATAGTATGCTACAGCTGCTAGTACTCGCTTGTGATCACTGCTTATTACATTTTTAGAATTTTGCGAGCCAGTTGTTATGTGTAGCCATTATTAAGAATTAAATGGTATAAGCTTAAAATACAATAAATCATTTAAAAACAGAGATAATAAACACTCAAATGTTATCTCTTCCTAATTAGTGTACTACATTTTGTTATTGTCTATGATCTTGAGATTATTTATGTCTCCTATGTCTGTGCAGTGGAAACACGATAATGGTATGCTATTGCATATCTCTTCCCAACTCCACGTTCAGTGACATTATATGGGAGCTTGAAGTCAGCCATGATAGGAGTATTTTTATCATGGAAATAGGTAAATGTTACAAATAAAGGCTTTTTTTCTTAGAGAGCCATCTATGGATGGGGTTCTGGTTGTGGGTAACTAAGAAGTAGTTTCACTTTAGATGCCTAGGAGCAAATTTAGTTCGTTACAATAGATGCCCTAGGGCATTGGGCTTTATTCTTTCTGGAATAGATTAAGACCAGCTGCAAGAGCCTTGAGTTTGTTACAGGCTCAGGCAAGTGAGTCACAATAGGAAAAGAGAGGCTAAAGCCACCCTGCTGCTGGGGAATCATTGAAATATTCTGGTCCCTCCATAAAGAGGGAGGTCAGATGAATGCATTATTTTTATGTAGAAGAATTACTTTCTCTCTGGGCTTGGAATAGATATCACCAAATATGGATATAGATAGTGCCATAGGAATGAGAGATTAGTAGTGAATGGGAATAAAGGGGATATGAGGTCCTAGGTATTGCTGATGAATTAGGAAGTTCAAGTGATTTTCTGGGACTGTGTTAAACTGGATTGGAATAAAAGCTGGTGCTGACAAGCACAAGGGAAATGACAGATGGACCTTGCCCAAGACCCAGCTGAGCTGGGGGATTGTAAGTGTGCATTGTTACTCGTCTGAACAGCTGGACTCCGCTGCTGAGGTGCAGGCATGGAGAAGGTGGATGAAGGCACTCTCTAAGGTTGGGAAGTCGTTATGATTGGCTGCAGCACGACACAGATAAAAGCTTTGAAGGTGCTGGATTGAAAGTAGTTTCGGTTTAGGTAATGAATGCAGACTAACTAAGGAAGAAAGGCCAGGAGGAGATTAAAAGCCCCAAAAAGAAGAGATGCTATTTGACCAGAGATTAGCTAAAAAACCATGAAGGTCCTGATCTGAGCAGGGAAAATGGCCTGGGTTGCAGGGTCCCAAGATGAACTTGATTGTTCAGAGCAGTGAGAGTGCTGGTTAGGACAGAGGCGCCTGCCATGTTTCCCTGAAAATGAGACCCAGCCGGACAATCAGTTCTAATGCATCTTTTGGAGCAAAAATTAATATAAGACCCGGTCTTATTTTACTATAACATAAGACCCGGTCTTATATAATATAGTATAATATAGTATAATATAATATAATACTGGGTCTTTCATTAATTTTGGCTCCAAAAGATGCATTAGAGCTGATTGTCTGGCTAGGTCTTATTTTCGGGGAAACACGGTACTATTTCTATGAAGGACAATTCAGGGCCCCATTTCAATTTGGGGCATGAGTCACAGAATGGATTAAAATACAGGGAGAGGAAGCCCTGATAAGAGAAGTGAAGAGGACTCTCTTGGGTCAGATCATCATGGAAGTGTCTTCCTAATAGGTCAGATATTGGCCCAAGGATTAAAGGGAGCATGTATGGATGGATAAATTGTCTTTGTACTGTAAACCTTTAAAATGACCTATGACTAAAAGCGGTAATCTTAAATCTGTAGGAATAGTGTATAAATGCCCGATTCTAAAATCAAATAAGTGAAAATGCAGACACATACACACACTTTTTTTTTTTTTTTTCAATAACTTGGTGACTAAGCATAACTTCAGAACCTTGGACTGTAGTGGTCTGGACCTGGAATGGGGGGATTGGAAAAATCAACATGAGTAACCTCTTTCGAAGCTGATTGCTCCTTTACTCAGAAATCCATCCGGTAGCACAGGAAATTCCTCTCTGTGTGCCTGGCCTGAGTTTCTCATTAATTAGTTTAGTCTTTCTTTCCTAGGACTGTTTCCTTTCTGAAAATAAGGGATTTGAAGGGCATGTCTGTCTTAGCGAGGGATCCTATAAGATGAAACAAAACAAAACAAAACAAAATTAAAAAACAACAAAAAACTCAATGAACTAATCTCAAGCCAAAGAAGTTTATTTGAAAACTACAAGGGAAGAGCTGGATCTCACATTGTAAACTTCTCTGTGTATGTGTGTGTGTGACCACTTGCCTCTCATCTCTGCTACTCTCTTCATCTCTGCTTTATTTTCACCTTCCTTCCCTCAGCAAACTGGTTTTCTCCACTTAGTTATCAGTGACAGACATTGGCTATCACCTCTGAATCTGCCATGGACTTATGGTTCCAGTTCCTAGAATCTTTTGTTTAAAGTTTTTTGTCTTTTGATTTCAATACTGAGGAGGGAAAGAATCTAATTGGCCTAGCTTAGATCAGGTACTCATAAAGATGTGGCCAAAAATCCCTGGACACAAACATGCCATCAGGGGAACCATGACATCCTTCCTAAGAGGGAGGCCTGGCGCTGGACATACTTCTTAAACATGTCATACAGTAACCTTAAAAGCTACCTCATTTTCTGAACGTACACAGTTCTTTGACTCTTCAAGCTTCTCCATAGTTTTATGCTAGGTTTCTACTATATATGTAAATACTTCTAGGTGTGTTATTCTATAAAGCTTGTTAATACATTGTTCCTCCCTATAACAGCTTTTGTCTCAATGGCTTGTGGATTTTCTTGTTGACATCCTGTGTCCAGCACATGGTTTTACTGGCACAGAGTGTGTGTAACATGAATGTGACTTGCTGACTTTGTGAGTCCTTCCTTCACATGCAATCTCTAGAGAACCTTGAGCCCCAACATGTCCACTGCCCCAAACTCATCGATTTCAAAATACTCACCTGGGTAACTGTATTCACTACAAACACAACTACAAACACATGAATTGTATGTGAATACTGGCTGTGTGTCAAGAAACAGCCAAAAACAAGGGAACACGAGCACCGAGAAAGCTGGTGAGAAAGCCGTGGAGAAAAAGCTCATGGAAGACTTAGAGGCTTTGAATTATATTCCACCTTCTACCTTTGACCATAGAGAACATTACCTTATTCTCTTCCTTTCTCTTTTACCCCATCAGACTGGCTGCAAACCAAGAGTATAAGCAATACTATTATAGAAGGAATCAGAGGGTGATCTGAAAGCATCGGAGAAAGGCTCCTAAACCAGCTTGGGCATCAGGAAAAGAAACCCAGAGGAAGGGGCCAGAAATCCCTTTATGCTTTATAACATACAAAACTGAGGCTGCACTCCTGAAACTGGAGACAGAAATCACAGAAGCCGGGCATGTTATTTTAGGCATGTTTTCCCTCTGCTAGATTTTATAGCACATGGAGTCACTTCTCCCTGTCTTCCCACAGCGTCCAACCCCTGCTCACCCATAGGCCTCCCTCACTCCTCACAGGCTACTCACATCAAATCCTGGTCTAGATGAAGAGGCCCACCTCCCAATTACCCAGACTCCCCCTGGGCAACTCCTGTGCAAGTTCAAACTTGCTTCTTGTTCTTTATTTGATAAATTCTGACAGCATGTCAGCTCTGTTCTCTCTTCAGTAGCCATCAAATATTGATGGGTGGAGCAGGTGTGCTTCCTGAGGTGCAAATAAAATGATGATCTGAACTCCAAGTCCCTTTCAAGAGCATAATTCTACTGTTATCTGGATGGAAACACGGAGCTGTGTCTCTCACATCCCATTACAGTTCAGGTGTGACAGAGTGATCTGCCCATTTCTGACAGACCCCCTGGCAAACCAAGCTTGAACCAAAAATGCTGGCCAAAGCTTCCTTTAAAGCCTCTACAATTCATCTGCTAAAACAGGAGTGGAAATACTTCCTCTAGTGGATCTCAGGCAGAGAAAGGATTGCCGTGTCCAAGGCAATGCTTGGAAATGCATGGGGCACTTTTGTGTGTCTTGATGAGGGGAAAGGATTGCTACCGGCATTTAGTGCCTGGAAGCCAGGGACACATAACACTGTTCCACACAATGAAAAATTGCACTGGAGAAAATGCCAATGTGGCTTTGTAGCTGAACCAGGCTTGATGTCCTGGGGCATCCACAGCAGTGCCCAAAACTCCCTTGCCTCCATCCCAGATCCTAAATAGGACCCCAAGCCCTCTGTGAATCTATCATCTAAATCAATGTCTTCAAGCCATTTGGTTCACACACCCTATGGGAGAATTTTAAAAAATAGCAATATGTCCCCTCACACATTTTTTAGTTGACATCTACAATTTTTCATCATAAATGTAAATAGTTGCAGAGCATATAATTTACAACGTATTGTAAAAAGTAACATTTAAATGTAAAACTGTACATCACTCTTCTAAATGCATTCAGTGGAATCTAAATACTGAATACTAAATACTGGGTGATTTTAATACTCACTGTCATCCATTTTAAAAAGACAAGAATAAGCTCTTCTTTAACAATAAGAAATCTTAGTTTGTTACTTTTTTACTTGAACTTGTATTTCCAATCCGCTTTCCCTACATAATTGTATCCTAGTGTAACACATTATGCTTGAAAGTCTTTTATTGATCAACATATCAAACTTCTGTGAAACAAAATATGTATGTAAATTAGATTATTTAGAAATTCCCATTTCCTGGGACATAAAATTCTAAGTGTTAATTTTTTTATTCTAGATTGAGTTATTATCACAATTATTATCCATACATTGATCAAAGTCACATACACATATTTTAATATTAGCAAATAATTATTAGAGATAAAAGCAAAATTTTATTTGAAATGCATCTCGATCAGAGAAATAATTTTGTTTTCAATTATTGCATGTGTCCATGAATGAATATTACTTATGGCTAGAATGAAATGGGATTCAACATCAATTTTATTTTTATTTTTCTATTTATTTATTGAGCGTAGGCTCTGAGAAAACTTCTTAACATATGTCAGTGGATGAGAACGGACAGATTTTGTTCTAGCAAATTTCTTGACTTTTAAAAAAATCATTTTAGGAATAATATACCAAAGATTATTTTGACATATTTCATCAAAAAATATTTGCAATGCTACATCAGTTGTCACTTTTATTAGGTCTCCTTCAATGTAATTGGAAGCAAAAATTAGAAAACCCCATTGCCAAAATATTTATGACCTTGACTCTGGCCTTTCATTTTCATAAATTTTCACCAATCTTTTGAATTGTTCTGAGTTTTTTCGTGTTGGAACAATGAGCCCTCCAGAGTGAGTGAGAGGTCACCAGATTTTTGTTTGTTTGTTTGTTTGGGGGGGTTTTGGTAGAAAAAGGTGTTTTCTCAAGAAAAAGTAAAGTAAGAATACTTACTTGATGTCTCCCTTTATCCCAGGAGTTTACTTAAGTGGTTGGGATTTAGGGAAGATCTAGGAAAATTGTGACTGTATATCTTAGTGCCTCTGAAAGATTTTTTTGGCCACCCAACTAGTATATACAAATCCTAGTTTAAAGTTAACTATTGTAAATAATGTAAATTAATTCACTCTCTCTAGTTCTCCTCATGTCTTTTATTCTGTCTAGACCTCTTTCATCTAGACCAATTCTTAAAATGTACTGTGAGAAATATAAGGTGGACCATATATGTAATTTTAAATTTTTTAGCAGCCACATTAAATAAGTAAAGAAACAAACAAACAAAAAAAAACCAGGTACTATTAATAATATATCATTTATTTAACCACTATGTGCAAAATATTATCACAT
This sequence comes from Rhinolophus sinicus, assembly GCF_036562045.2. NCBI lineage: Eukaryota > Metazoa > Chordata > Mammalia > Chiroptera > Rhinolophidae > Rhinolophus > Rhinolophus sinicus. The sequence goes on from NC_133756.1 coordinate 114,296,862, forward strand.
ATAAAAATTAACGGTGTTATATTTTATATTCCTTTGTGTATTCCCCAGTATTTAAGTCTTTGAAATCCAGTGTATATTTCACATTTACGACACAACTCAATTTGGACTAGCCACATTGTAAGTGCTTAATAGCCCATGTGACTGCTGGCTACCATATTCCACAGTGCAGTTCTCCAGTGCTATTCATTATTTTAAAATACCTAGCTTGCACTTCAATTCCGAATGACTCTTCATTTTTTTCAATATGAAGTCTAAATTCCTTAAGGACTGTGACCTACATTCCTTGATAATCAGTTCCCAGTTTATATCTCTAGTTTCATTGCTCACCATTTCTCCTCCAAGCTCCAGAGCACCAAAATAATTCTGTGCTCTGCATACCCATTTCTCTTTCTTATTTGATGTTCTTTTCACAGATCCTGTTCCATTATGCTCCATTTACCTTCACCTCCATTCTTTGAGATTTAGTGCTTAATAAAAGGTCTGACGCAGAAGCTGGACTGAATAAATAAATTAATTAGTGAAGTTACTTATTAAATGTATTTAATGAATAAATCTATTCTACAAAGGGTGTGGGGGGAGCCAGCAGTTACATTTGCAGAAAAGGGGTGAGAAGGCATATATGATATCTCATGTTGCTTAGATACAAAGACTATATGCTTTATTCCCAGGATATGGGGGGTGGGGTGGGGGAGGAACCTGGCTGAGCAATTGTGTCTGCTTTCCCTGTCAGATCAGAAAGGGGACTGTGAAATGAAAATGAGAGGGTACAGGAGGATGGCACCTTCATCTATATGAACAAAACACCTTACCAAGCCCAGCTCTTACGAGTTGGCTCAAAGCAGTTTGCAGACTATCTTTAAAAGCAAGTAGTTGATCCCAAAGGAATGAGTCAAAAAATGCAAGTTCCTTTGACTATGCTGATAGTTTCAGAGATGAGACATAGCTCTCCCTCATGGTTTTTTAAATGTGTAACATAATCGATAACCCAAATATTGGAACTGGATAATGAAGGTTGTGTGGGAGTCTCCCTTAGTCTGGCTGACGATATTATAGACAGCTTTGTCTGACATGGAGAGATGTCATCATACCACAGAGCCGGCCATATTAGAGTCCTAGATCCTTGGATAATTAAAACACCCATTCCTTGGCTTTGAATCTCTTCAGGAGCCCTAAGATTTCAGAAAGCTGCTTCTACTGCCTACACTTTCTTCCTAGAGTCTTTTGTCCATAGCAGCATAGCCTGAGGTCAAAGTACTTGTTAAATTCACCTTTGTTTGCCATCTCATAGCGCACAGATGGAGGTAATGGACTATATACATCTATTTGTTGCATTAAAGTAAGTTAAAATTACCTGATAATTACCTAATATGCAAGTACTTAAAAAATACATATCCCAGGAATAATAGCAGATATGTATTCCATTTATTTAAACAAGTTATTGAGTCCAAAATATGTACACAGCACTGTGCTAGGATTTAGGGGTACAATGAATGATAAGTTAGACTACCTCCCTATGCTGAGGATTTTAAAATCTAATGAGAAAGACATAGTTCAGTACCTGACATCAAGAGACATGCATGTAGTATTTGTTAGAAAGTACAGTAATTCTGGGATTGAGGACCCACAGTCCAGGATCGTTATATTCCCGACAGCCAAGGAATGCACCATGAATGTTGGATGAAGGGATGATTGGGGTTGTTATTTTTCCCCCTTCCTCCCATAATACCAAGTGATAGTGCTCCTCTTTTCTCAACAGTTTCAAGAAAGGGGGTGGGGGTGGGGGAGAAAGGAGATTTCCTACTTCCTTTACCAGGCCAGCAATCCAGCAAGTTCCTTCCCCCTGGCCCTTTGCACTGCCACGTTTGACTTAAATTTACTCTGGCAGCATGCCAAATACTCCCACTAGAATTATTCTTTAGGACCCTTTTTGGTTCTAGGGAATTCTGAAAAAATCTATTTCAGGAGAACTTTTCAGTAAACCTCTGCCACACAAGGGGCTTAAATGAATCACTGGACCCAGCTGACTAGCTGGAAGCTACTCAGACATTAAGCAGATTATGATTTTGCTATTTTAGAAGCTGCACAAACTGTGCAACTTGACGTTTGCCTAGAAGACCACTTTCAGATATGGCAAACAAGGAAAATATAATAGTGTGCTAAATTTACTATTAAATTTGTTTCCCATCATTATTAATTGCCCTGATATTTGTGAGCCAACAGAAGTTTTATCTCTCTTACTTAATTGAAATTTCTTTATAAGCAAACAGAAGTGTCAGAAATGACCATGTTTGTGCATGCACGTACATATCTACGGGCTTTCAAATCACTTATCCATTTAGGGAAGGTGATTGAAATCTTTCTAAGTAGAATGCACTGTTAATGGTGCTGAGGAAACAGAGCCAGCACCAGCTCTAGCTGAGACCCCACTGTGTGTTTGGCTCTTTGTACATGTACACAACCTATTAAACCCTTAAGATTAGTAGCAGGTTTTATATTGTTAGCTACATTTGAAAGTGAGGAATCAAAGATCAGAGACATTAAATAATTTACCCAAGGTAACATAGGGCTGGAATTTAAATCTGTTTGCCCAACTTGAAAATGTGATTGTTAACCCAAATCCTTGCTATCCCAAAAAGATGCACAAAGCTAAGCAATATTTCTTGTCTACTTGCAACTTTCTCATAATCTAAATCAGTGATTCTCAACAGAATACAGTTGTGTTACCCCAAAGGATATTTTTCATTTACATGGAGACGTTTGTATGGAGACGTTTTTCACTATCATGGCTGGGGGTTGTCACTGGCACCTTAGTGGGTAGAAGCCAGTGATGCTACTAAATCTCCTATACTTCACAGGGCAGCCCCCCTTAACAAAGCATGGCCAAACTCTCAGTAGTGCCCAGGGAGAAACCTTGGTATAAATGACAGTAGAAGATACACTGTTAGCTAAAGTTCTTCTAGTTGCTAGAAATAAAAACAATACCTACTTTAAATTGTTTTAAATAATTTATTGAAATATTTTGTATCATTAGAAGAGGAATTAAACAACTCAAGACTCTGAAGGTTGTTCAAGGGTCATAGTAACAGGAATTCCTGGACTTTCCTCTCTAAAACACTGCAATCCATAGGCCTAACGCAGCTTCTAGAGCATTCAGTCTCTCCCTCTAGGGGAAGAAACAAGTCAGATTAACTCAGTTTGGGTCAGGTGACTGTCTCTGTGTACTCTGCCCACCCATCTGTACTAGAGACCATTTCCAAAAAAGGCAGCCTCCCCAAGATGGGTCCACCAAGCTGTATTCATTTCTTTCTGCCATGGGTCACTAAGCAATGTCATCTGAGGACATAAATAATATATGTCATGTGAGTTCAAGGTGAGTGATCATATGAATCTTTTTAGCTTCTCAGTGGAGATTTTATATATATATATATATATAAAATATATGTGTGTGTGTGTGTATATATATGTGTATATATATACATATATATATCCATAACATCCAAATTTTGTTTATCTTGGCTGCTAGGAAGCTTGGAGCTAAATATAATAATCAATTACGGTAATTTTATTTCTTTAATTTTTAGAGCATTTTATTACTTTCTTCACTATTTTTATTGCCATTTTAGCATGTATAACATTATATATTTTCATACTTTTTATGTGCTTTTTGAGGAAAGGTAGTGCATATGCTGTTTATAATAGAAAGACAATTTGGTGCAGGGGGAAAATTCTGGAATTGGATTACAGAGTTTGTTTCAACATGAAATTGTAGAGCCTCTTTAAAGTTAAGTTGTCTCATCCATGAATTGGGATTAATGTGAACTGGACCCTAATTTGTGTAATACCACTTAGATTTGAAATAGATTCACAAGTATATTTTCTAATTATAATTTTGTGATATTTTGGATACCCAGGAGAGTGACATTGTTAATAATCTTACTTCTAACCAGGTAGTGGACGAGATACGTTTTGGGAAATAAAGTTCAAAACCTTCCAACAATCCTTTTAGATTGAAGACTAAGGAAAGCAAGGTAGAAGTGGGGACCCACTGGAGCAGCATGAAGTATATTATGGTACCAGTATAGTAGATATAGTATAGTATAAACTTGTATAGTATAGTATCTAGTATAGTATAAACTCAGAGTATAGTATAGTATGGTATAAACTCATATAGTATAAACTCATGTAGTATAGTATAGCATAGTATAGTAAACTCATATAGTATAGTATAGTATAGTATAGTATAGTATAGTATAGTATAGTATAGTATAGTATAGTATAGTATATTGTAGATGTTCCATAAATGTGTACTGGATTACTGAATGACTGAAATAATGATAGGAACTGGGAATTCTTTTTAAAAAAGTGGAGAGCCTTCTGTATTTATATCTGATAGAGGTTCCTACAAGTTATTACCATCACATTAAATGATTTTCATACAACTGGAACTCAGAATTCAAGAGCATCCGTAAGCTCTGGGACTCAACAGATCTAACTGTGCTTCCTGAATAGCCACATTGTGGGGAAGGAAAGGGAGGTGAAAGGTAGTAAAGAGGGGTTGGAGAAAACCCAGCTGTTAGCTTGGGATTCAAGCTCACAGTCCCTTCTATACCTATAAAATTGGCAAGAACCATAGATATCAGGCCAGGATATCAGAATGCAGACCAGATAGGTATATGTGTGTGTGAGTGTCTGTGTGTGTTTTTTTTTTTTTTTTTTTTACTGGCTTTTCTACTTACTAGCCTGTGACCTTGGGAAGTTATAAACCTTTCTAAGTGATAAGATTTTGTTTTTGTTTTGATGTCTAATCTGAAAATGGAGATAGTGATACCATTTATAGAGTTGCTGTGAGGATTACACAAGAAAACACCTGCAATGTGCTCAGTGATCTATAACTTACTGTAGTTATGGTGGTTCTTAATAATAAGACTATAGCTCCAGGCCAGAGTTGTACAAGACATAAGTTTGACCTGATGCTAAGTCCCTGGAGTTGCCTTTGGTTTAAGGACTTGTAATTTAAAAAGGTTAGGGAGGGAGGGAGGGAGGGAGGGAGGGAGGGAGGGAGGGAGGGAGGGAGGGAGAGAGAGAGAGAGAGAGAGAGAGAGAGAGAGAGAGAGAGAGAGAGAATAGAGTGGTTGTCATAGAACTGAGATAGCCATGATGCAGCTTGAGCTGGGACCTGAAGGAATGCTGAGAAGTTTAAAGTCTGCTACTTCTCAGGTAACATCCTATATTATAAGTAGAGCAGGCAGTTTTGGTGGAACCAAAGCCACCAGAGGAAGCCTGTTGATTTTGGAGGGAGTAACTGCTTCACAGAGAAGAAAGAACTGCCAGGGAAGAAGGCTACCTGTGGAAGGCGTATTTAAGAATCTTAAAGAAAACAGGGTGACTATGTCTATGGAGTATGTTGAAAACATAGTAATTTAAAAACAAACAAACAAAAAAAAAAACTGTTTATATTAAAATAAGCATATCTATATTGTGGAATATACTGCAAATTTTTGAATAAATGTATAAACAATACCCAATGCTGAAGGTATTCTGCATTTGGAGATTACCTCTTTGGGCTGTGCCCCCATACGCTCAGTGTAGACACCTGTGCCCCTGCAGCACAGGAATACTTTCAAGGACACATTTGCAAAGCTCTGGTTCAAGGACATAGGTTCTCCGACTTTGGAATCAAGTACATTTACAAAGTGGATGATCTTAAACATATAAGTTAACCACTGTGAACCTAACTGTTAAATGGGAAAGATAATGTCAGACACAATTATTGCGAGTTGATTAAAGGATATAACGTTGGGAAGCTCCACATACCTGGTCCATAGTAGATGCCACATTATTGTTGATTTCTTCCCTTTCCTTCCCACCTCTCTGTACATTGTTATAAAACCAACTGGAAACCAGTGATAGCTCCCCTGTGGGCTTCTTTTCCAGCAGCAAATCCTTGGTTCAACTTTACTGTGTTCTACAGCTTGGTAGGCGAGCACTGGGTGCAATAAAAAAATTATGAAATGCAATCTGTCTCTTTAATAAAAACAGGGAAATTACAAACATAAAATTCATTCATAAAATACAGAAATAATTAGCTCACTGTTCACAATATCCTGTTTCTCAAGTGCCCTAAACCAGGATATTCCACTGAAACTCATGACATTTATTGATCTAATTTGTAGCTTTTGTTGTTTGTGGGAAATATAGATTACAAGACTAGACAATATTAGCCCAGGAAATCAGGATTCATCTAATAGAAATAGAAATTCCATTTATTCTCCACACATGATAGTTAAGCACCCCGTTTTCTTTCCAGTTCAAATCAATATACTGCAGAAATTTACAAGCTGGCATTTATAAATGCATGCAGTAAATAGATGGAATAAATACTATCTTGTTTATTAAAAAAAAATTTATAAACGAAGCTTGAAAGAGGTGAATTGAGGGTAGTTAAATGTGCTGCTTCATCTAGTAGGTAATAAAGTTAAGGAGCTCATTAATCCCAACAGTGTTATCCATTAAAAATATAAGAAAGAGGAGACAGTGCATGGGCTGGAAAAGAATCAGGCACACATGGGTTTCAATCCCAGCTCCACCATGTAAATATGGCTTACATGCACAATTCGCAGTTTCCTTAAGAAGATGGAATAATAATACTCACCTTGGAGGGTTGTTGTTAAGATAGAAGAACAACAGATGTCTGCAAAATACCAAGCAGAGTGTTTGCACATGGAATGTGATTCATAAATGCTGCTTTCCTTTCTTTTGAGTAGATTTTAATAAAATAAGGGATGATATATCATCTCTATCATTGTTTTCCATTTTTAAAAAGAATTTTCTTCTCCCATGTTTTTCGCCCCCCCAAAAAAACCACACACAGAAGCTTATTACATGAAGACTCCTGCTGGATGGAAGTTTGTATATGTATGTATGTGTATACATAGCCTGACAATTAAGTTCACGAACTTGTTGCAGCTATGTTGCTAACCATTTTTGATATCAGAGGGATTATTCATTATGAATTTGTACCAACTGGACAAACAGTTAACCAAGTTTACTATTTGGAAGTACTGAAAAGGCTGCATGAAAAAGGTGGACGACCTGAACTTTTCGCCAACAATTCATGGCTCTTGCATCACAACAATGCACCAGCTCACATGGCACAGTCTGTGAGGGAGTTTTTAGCCAGTAAACAAATAACTGTATTGGAACACCCTCCCTACTCACCTGATCTGGCCCCCAGTGACTTCTTTCTTTATGCAAAGATAAAGGAAATATTGAAAGGAAGACATTTGGATGACATTCGGGACATCAAGTGTAATAAGATGACAGCTCTGATGGCCATTCCAGAAAAAGAGTTCCAAAATTGCTTTGAAGGGTGAACTAGGCATTGACGTAGGTGCGTAGCTTCCCAAGGGGAGTACTTCAATGATGACCGTAGTGATATTCAGCAGTGAGGCATGTAGCACTTTTTCTAGGATGAGTTTGCTAACTTAATTGTCCTACCTTGTACATACACGTTTGTTTAAAAGTTGTTGAATGATGATCAGTGAGAATGAGAAGCTGAACATATTAGTCATATTAATGAGGAATAACTTTTCAAGATGGGGAGATGCAATTGAGCTTACCACAATAGCAGGATGGACTCCGGCTGCTCTGGAAACAGAGTGATGGGGCACAATCAGGTGGGAGATGTAGGAGGTTAGAGCGGTGAGGACAAATCCTTTTCACAGACTAAGGAGGCACAGAACTGCTCTGTGTCTCAGTTGTCTCAGTTTAATCACCTGGAACTGGTTAGAACCCTGAGATTCCCACTTCCCTATGCTATTATGCTAAGGAAAGTGTTCTTTCATTAACTATCAAAGCCTCATAATTTTAGCATATAAAAGGCTTTCTTAAATTACTTCTCTCCTCCTTTTTGTTCCTAGACTAGTGAGATTTCTAAATGTGGTCTTTCATTAAGGATCTGATATTACATACAAGTACCCAATCCTCAATAAAATCGTTATGAAAGAAATTGCATTTGCTTGATTCCATTAGTTTTTGATATAATGATCTTTATTAAGAATGTCAGAGTTCAGCCTTTTAATATTTTTTACCAGCCTATGAAATATATTACCTATAATTATACTATTTTCACCCCCAGAAATATTCAACGTTGAGAATTGGGGATAGTCTGCTTTCCTGCACCTGTCACCCAGGGTGAGGCAGACGAGTGATGAACTGATAAGATTCAGGGAAAGGTCAGGGCACTTTGAAATTTCTCTCTCTCTCCTTTTTCATTCTCATTTTGTCCTCTCTCCTTTAAAACTGTTTTCATATAGAAGAAAAAAATGTGTTAATATAGAATGTCACAGGCATGCTGTGAAGAAGAGAAGTTTTATATATGTATAACAAATTCTCTCTCTCTCTCTCTCTCTCTCTCTCTCTCTCTCTCTCTCTCTCAATAAACTCACTGTTATATAATGGGAAAAGTGTTCATGAAGAAAGTTTAAAAGCATGACTTAAAACTGGGGCTGTCAGAAAACAATTTACAGAGGAAAGGAAACAGTCTAAACCTACTTTACATTCTAATGCAGATGACCTGGCTTTGAATTTTCACCCACCTGAAGCTGAAGAAGAGCCATATCAAGGCAGGAACCGAGCTGCACTCAGTATTTATTACCATCTCACAAGGGTAGCGCCAGAAGTGCCATTTGCATTGCAAATTAAATGTTCTCTATAGTTTTGCTGATTTCCTAAACTGTATCAGTGGCTTGAATTATCTGCCTTTTCATTCTCCAAGTGGTCTAAAGCCAGACCTGCTTTAAATGACTAAAAAAGAAAATCTTCCTAAGACAAAATAGAAAAAAAGCCAAGGTTGGTAGTATAATAATAATCATCATAACAATAACAACGGCACTGCTTATTTTGAAAATGACAGAGCTCTTAGAGAAGCAGCACGATGGATTCTGGGCTTCAGAGGTATACAGCTCTGGGTTTAAATCCATTGTGACCTTGGTCAAGTTATTCAGCATTAGCGTCCTTTTCCATAAAATAAGAATAGAAATTATATCTACCTAATAGGGTTGTTCTGATAATTAACTCTGATAATATGTACACATTGGTATTAGACAAAATGCTGACTGTTAGCACTGTTTGCTTTGTTTTTACATTTTATGAAGTTCTAAATTACAGAGGAGGAAGCTAAGACACAGATCTGTAGTTACGAAGTTAATAAGAGATAGAATCAGACTGTGAAGTCCAGATTTTTTGCTTCATCTCACTGTCATTCTTTCTGTACCATCACAAATTGATTCACTATAATACAATTTCTCTACCCAGCTAAGGTTCATCAATAATCACTTTTAATGGCATTTATTAGAAGGGCAAATTTGACTGCACTTCTTAGGGACTCTTAGTACATTCAAAAATATATTGTAAACACAATAAAACCCAGCCATAGTGTCCTAACTTGGATCCAAAACCTTTAATTCCATAACATAGTGTTGCAGTATTGTGAAGTCTTTGGAATGAACAGTATTAGGCAGCTAGCTGCTGAGAATGTGAGTGAATGAACAATTGACTTATGTCTGGATTTTCACTATGTGTGGCACGTTATTGCAAGATTTAAAGTATAATCACTTCATTTGGTTAAAAGTTGAAGGATAATGTTGACGTGGTATAACTCCAAGAGTAATGATAATTGTAACTATGACTGGGAAAATGCTGCCCTAAGCACTGATAAACACTGGTTGACCATATGGCCTCATTCCTGGAGCACAAGCAAGAAAACTACATGTCCTAGCATCCCTTGCATGTGGCTGTATGACATCTGACAGGTAGGATGTAGGTGAAGTAGATTCAGAACACTTCCAGATCGGGTTTTGGAACAATCCCATACAATTTTTTATTTATTTTCCATGGTGAACTTGGAAGGCACAATACAGGTGGTATAGAGATAGGATGGGAGCAGCCAGGGTGCTTGAGTCACCTCACAGAGAATTGTTGGAAAGAGCCTCTGAACCCACACCAACTGTACTTTGAGAAACAAGCCTTTGTTGGGTTAAGCGTCTGAGACTTCAGGGGTAATATGCTTCCACGGCCTAGCCTCGCCTATTCTGGCGAATGCAGCACCAAGCATTGAGCGCTGACTTTGTACCAGGCGTTACCTTGAGCACTCTATAGATCTAATTTAGTCTTCAGTACAGAGATATCAAATAGGTATTAGTATTGTAGCCATTTTTCAGGTGAGAAAAATGAAATTGAGAGCAGTTAAGTAGCATGCTTATGATTAAAGAAGCTGGAAGTGGCTGACCTGGGATTTGAATTCATATCTATGTGTCTCTGGAGTCTGGCAGCTTGATCAATAGGTGATCTTTCCATGTATTAAGCAAAAAAGTAATTTGTTTGTTAATAAGAAATCTCAGTAGGCCAAACTGCTCATCTGCTGATGTGAGAGCCCAGGTGGTCAGGTGCGTCTGAGGAGCATGCGGGTCAGGTGGCAGAGCAGAGCATGGCAGGAGGGTGCTAGCGGCCATAGAGTATATGCTGGAGTCTAACGGTGGTCTCCAGTCGATAGTATTGCATGCAGGAGGCTTTTTTTCAGAGAAAACACGTCTTCCATGATGTGGCAGAAAAAAATGTGACTTGATCCATTTATGAAACATTTATGGGAGTGGGGAGCATTTCTTGAATTATGTGATGAGAGGAGGTTAAGAAGCGAATTTGTAAAATAATGCCCTGAGTGTCTTTATTTCTCTTTTCAATTAATAATGAAAGTTTATGTTTGTTAGGCTGGAACAGTAAAACACATGCATTGCCTTGTCATCGCTGTGACACATTTCAAGTGACTGCTGCCAATGTAATCGCAATAATTCCTTGGGACTGTGTGAGTTCCTTGGTGAGACTTTTTCTAGACCAGGATAACAAAGGAAACACACAACATAAATGATGGTTTTGAGGTTATACAACTCTTTGTTTTTTGTTTAGTTTTGGGCGATCACCTCTTATTGGTGAGTATGTTAGAGGGAAGGTACAACATAGTGTATGGATCATGCTTTTATATTGAAAACAAAGTATATATAATGCATATGAAGGTATATATAATGCATATATAAGTATATATACAACATACGAGGTCTGACAATAAAGTTCGCAAACTTGTTGCAATGATGTTGCTAAACTTTTTTGATATCAGAGGGATTATTCATTATGAATTTGTACCAACTAGACAAACAGTGAACCAAGTTTACTATTTGGAAGTGCTGAAAAGGCTGCATGAAAAAGTTAGACGACCTGGACTTTTCGCCAACAATTCATGGCTCTTGCATCGCGACAATGCACCAGCTCACGCGGCACTGTCTGTGAGGGAGTTTTTAGCCAGTAAACAAATAACTGTATTGGAACACCCTCCCTACTCACCTGATCTGGCCCCCAAATAACTTCTTTCTTTACCCGAAGATAAAGGAAATTTGAAAGGAAGACATTTTGATGACATACAGGACATCAAGGGTAATACAACGACAGCTCTGATGGCCATTCCAGAAAAAGAGTTCCGAAATTGCTTTGAAGGTGGACTAGGTGCTGGCATCAGTGCATAGGTTCCCAAGGGAAGTACTTCAAAGGTGACCATAGTGATACTCAGTAATGAGGTGTGTAGCACTTTTTCTAGGATGAGTTTGCGAACTTAATTGTCAGACCTCATATGTATATGTATATATACACAAATACTCAGACACACATACATATGTATACATATATAAATATATGTGTGTGTCCATGTCTGTGTAGTAACTAACATAACCTTAAAAATATATTATTTCTAATGTGAGGAAAGAATTTAAAAGGTTTTCAGGGACAGATGTGTCTTATAATCTGCAAACATACATGAACAGCTTAGTGCACCAATGAAAAAAATCTAAGAGGCATCTGTGGGATCAGATGCTGTTTGAGTGAATAATTTCACTGATTTCACAATAAATAGTTTTTGGAGCATTTACTAATTACTTAAGGCTTGATACTTTAGAACAAGGTTTAAAAAATTTTAAGACTCAAATACATGGCTTATCTTATAACACTAGCCTTCAATTCCCATTCAATTTTGTTAGGAATAAACAAACATATTAAATGCCTTCCATATGCCTGAGCATTCTGCCATTAGCAAAATTCAGAAATGTATTATCTAGCGCTCCCACCTTGAGTTCACAAGCTCATCGGAAAACTACCATCAGTGTTTGATCTGCCTCTGTTTTCCTTCTTTCTGTTTAGCGGAGAAGTGTTAGTTTTCCACCATGGTGGCTTGTGTGATGCTTTGCACTATACATCCCAGCAGTTTACTATCAGGGACCTCTCCATATCAGACTCCAAACCTCTGAAGAATGGGGATGCAACTATGCCTGGCTTTGAACATCTCAGAAAGAAGGTGTTACACTTTTTTCAGATTGCTAATTAGATGTGGAATACTCTTTTTATTGCAAAGTAGAGCTGGCTCGCTGCATATTTCAAGAAATATTTTAAGCAGTCATTTAAGTAGTCATTCTTGTTGCATCTTTTATCTTCGGGATCTGAAACAAAGTTTGAAGAAGGCATCAATGCATGTCGGCTTCCTTGTGTTTCAGGGTTAGGCTTTGAGTTAGGGAGACAAGCAGATTTTGCCTCAGAGGTCCTGCTCCTATGCCTGCCCTCTCATCTGGGCTTCAATCACAAGTAAACTACAGGATTAAATTGTGTAATATAGAAAAAGCAATAAACAATAACTACTAACATTTTTAATATAATTTAGTATAGACATATCACAGTGAATAATTCCTTTTGCTCCCAGAAAATACTTAAATCTTGTCCCAATGTTTTCTGTACAATTTAAAATGTTCTGTCAGATGTGAATTCCATATTGATAGATTTAACATATAATTTGGTTTATAGGTAAAATGGGGAGCAACTTAAATTTTAAATAGAGTGTCTTATAGAGTCTCATAACTAACATCTCTCTCACTTTAAATCTTTGAAGTATCTTTTTCTCATAAATTTTAATTTTAATTAATGTTTGAAAGATAACATATAGAATACATTGGTTGTCTTCTGATTTATACTTTTGCCATCTAATGACCCTTTTAAAAAATAATTTATTGGTTTCTTCCCCTTTCAGGTTTTTAAAACATTTTAAAACAAATACTTGTATACAGATATGTAGGATGTGTTGTGATTTACACGAAGGTGGAACATGTCAAAGTGTGTTCCTGAGACTCATGGGGGTCCCTGGGGCCTTCTCAGAAACTTCACGGGGTAAAGACTGTTTTCATAACAGCATGAAGTTCTGAGAAATAGTACTAAGAAATCATTTGCCTTTTAAACTGTGTTGACACTTGTACTGATGGTGCAGAGTCAGGGGGGGTTAAAACCGCTGAGCTGAAGCATGAGGCGGAGCGATGGCACCAAACGGCATGACTGTCATTGTGTTCTTTAGCACCACTTTCCTTGTTTTTTTAAAGGCAAGTTTACTTCAAAATATCTTTGATGAAGAAGCAAAAAGTATTTTATTAAATCCTTAACCTAGAGGACACATCTTTTCATAATGATACATATAATGATAAAATGGGTACTCATATAAAACCATCCTGTCGCATATTGAAGTGTGATCATTGACTCAGTAACAAGAGAACTGTTACGGGTGTTTCAGTTATGAGCTGTGTTAGCCACTTGTTCAAGCGACATCATTTTTACTTGAAAGAACAATTGGCAAACAAAATTATAGTTATTTAGACTTGGTTATTTGATATATTTTATATATATATATATATATATATATATATATATATATATATATATATATATATATATATATTTTAAACGAGGGAAGTGAACTTATCACTTTAAGGAAAACAGCTGGCAGTATTTATTGCCAAAGATAAAATTCAAGGCTCCAAGCTAAGGTTACAATTTGGGAAACTTGTGTTTACTGCCATAAACTTGACAAATTCTCAATACTAAAAGGCTTTTTCTTTTCTTTTTTTTTTAAATTAAAGTTTATTGGGGTGACAATTGTTAGTAAAGTTACATAAATTTCAGGTGTACAATTCTGTATTACATCATCTGTAAATCCCATTGTGTGTCCACCACCCAGAGTCAGTTCTCCTTCCATCACCATATATTTCATTCCTTTTACCCTCATCTACCACCTCCCTCCCCCCTTACCCTTTGGTAACCACTAAACTATTGTCTGTGTCTATGAGTTTCTGTTTCTCATTTGTTTGTCTTGTTCTTTTGTTGTTTTCAGTTTATATACCACATATCAGTGAAATCAAATGGTTCTCTGCTTTTTCTGTCTGACTTATTTCGTTTAGCATTATACTCTCAAGATCCATTCATGTTGTCACAAATGGTCCTATTTCATCTTTTCTTACTGCCGAATAGTATTCCATTGTGTATATATACCACAACTTCTTTATCCATTCACCTATCAAAGGACATTTTGGTTGTTTCCATGTATTGGCCACCATATATTAAGCTGCAATGAACATTGGAGCACACTTGTCTTTATGTATAAATATTTCCAGATTTTCTGGATAGGTACCCAGGAGAGGGATTGCTGGGTCATATGGTAATTCTATTCATAATAGTTTGAGGAACCTCTACACTGTCTTCCATAGAGGCTACATCAATCTGCATTCCTACCAACACGCTGAAAACTGTAAGACATTATTAAAAGAAATTGAAGAAGACACAAAGAAATGGAAAGACAGTCCATGTTCATGGATTGGAAGAATCAACATAGTTAAAATGGCCATATTACCCAAAGCAATATACAGATTTAATGCAATCCCCATCAAAATCCCAATGGCATTTTTTAAAGAAATAGAACAAAAAATCATCGGATTTGTTTGGAACCACAAAAGACCCCGAATAGCCAAAGCAATTTTAAGAAAAAAGAACAATGCTGGAGGTATCACACTCCCTGACTTTAGCATGTACTACAGGGCAACAATAATCAAAACAGCATGGTATTGGCAGAAAAACAGAAATGTAGACCAATGGAATAGAATTGAGAACCCAGAAATAAACCCACATAAATATGGACAGATAATTTTTGACAAAGAAGCAAAAAACATACAATGGAGAAAAGACAATCTCTTCAACAAATGGTGCTGGCAGAATTGGAAAGCCACATGCAAAAGAATGAAACTGGACTGCTATCTGTCACCATGTACCAAAATTAATTCAAAATGGATCAAAGACTTAAGCATAAGACCTGAAACAACAAACTGCATAGAAGAAAACATAGGTACTAAACTTATGGACCTTGAGTTCAAAGAGCATTTTATGAATTTGACTCCAAAGGCAATGGAAGTAAAAGCTAAAATAAACGAATGGGACTATATAAAACTTAAAAGATTCTGCACAGCAAAAGAAACCATCGACAAAATAAAGAGGCAACCAACTGAATGGGAGAAGATTTTTGCAAACAGTGCCTCTGATAAGGGGCTAATATCCAAAATATACGAGGAACTCATACAACTCAATAACAAAAAAACAAACAACACGATTGAAAAATGGGCAGAGGACCTGAAGAGACATTTCTCCAAAGAGGACCTACAAATGGCAAATAGACATATGAAAAAATGCTCAACATACCTAATCATCAGAGAAATGCAAATAAAAACCACAATGAGATATCACCTCCCCCCAGTTAGAATGGCTATCATCAACAAGAAAATAATAACAAGTGTTGGAGAGGCTGTGGATAAAAAGGAACCCTCATACACTGTTGATGGAAAAGGCTTTTTCTGTTTTGATGAGGGTGATGTTAGCAAATCCAATCTTTTGGTATTATATAGTGAAATGTGTCGACATTTGGAATGTCTGCATAACTCAGTGAATCAATAAATACTTTCTAAGTGCCTAATGCATACTATAAAATCATGCATGGGTCAGAGCTCCAACAAAGTACAAAATAGACCAATAGATTTTAATGTAACACAATAAGTTTATTGACATGCTTTCAGATGCCACACTGCAACTAACCTTAAAACAACAAAACAACAAAGCAAAACAAAACAAAAAAAACCTCACCAAGTTTTGGTGCAGTATCAATTATCTGAAAAAGCTAGTAAAATATTTTTCAATTTTCCAACTACAAATATTTGTGAGGCTGGATTTTCTTCATATAGTTCAATGAAAGCAACGCATCAAATTAGATGAAATGCAGAAGCATATATGAGAACTCAACTGTCATATTAAGTCAGACATTAAAAAAGGAAGATGCAAAATGTTACACAAGGCCACTCTATTTCAGTTCTTTTGCTTTGTGAAACGTTATGTTTTATAAAATTGCTTTATTCATGTTAACACAGTAAGCTTATTATTTTAAAATGTATTGACACATTATTTTTAAATTCTCAGTTTTAATTTCTAACATAGTAAATATTGATAGATATAGCCTACATAAGCAAAAGCTCCTTGGAGTCCTTAGTAATTTTTAAGAGCATAAAAGCATCCTGAGACCACAAAGTTTGAGAACCACTGTTCTAGAGATTTGAAAAAAAAAAGAAAAATACAGACAAGGGTTTGAGCCTATAGTACTATTTATTGACTAAATGACTGGCTGACTTAGTATGTCTCAATGTCCTTATCAGTAAAATGGGTATAAATACATTACATATCCATATGGTCATTTTTCCCAAAAAATTTGTATTGACATATACTAAATTTGCTATTATTATTATGGGCAAAGCTAGGAATAACAAAAACATAGACTCAGATTAATTACACTGAAGAAAGTTGTCTGTTTAAATCATTCCAACCACAATGATGATCACCTCCAACCCTGAGCATGTTAAAAGTACCTAGTGCATATTTTCCATAATCTTTTTGCTCCTTTCATTTCTAAAGTTAACTCAATCTTGAGGGTTAACTTCCTCCTAGAGCCTTAATGGCCAACAGTGAATCTCTTCTCTCCTATGTACACATTATCTACTTGTATTTCTGCTTATTAACCCTGAGGTAAGCACTGTATGTTCCTTATAGGCAAGGACTGCGCATCCCACATGGTTGGTATTCCAACACTTTGTATCAGTTTCTAGTCCATTCAAGTTGTTATGACAAAAATACCATACACTAAATGGCTAAAACAGCAGAAATGTGTTTCTTACAGTTCTAGAGGGGACATCCAAGATCAAATCACCAGCAGATCCCCTGTCTGGTGAAAACCTGCTTCCTGACTCATAGGTGGAATCTTCTCACTGTGTCCTCACATGAAGGATCAGGGAGCTTTCTGGGGTCTCTTCTATAAGGGCACTAATCCCAGTCAGGAGGGAACCACCCTCGTGACCTCATCAATTCCCACAGATCTCATCCAAATACTGTTACTTTGGGGATTAGATTTCAACATAGGAGTTTTGAGGAGACTCATTCAGTCTACAGCACATAATGTAGTTATTCAATCAATATCTCTGGCATCTGATCAAAACAGATGATGATATTAGTTATTTCTACAGATCTATGATTGGTTGCCACAGCTTAGAGGAAAGGGATAGAGAAAAACATTGAATTTAAAATGTAAAATAAATATTATTCTTATAAAAATGGACCAATAGTAGTATACATTTATCTGCATGATTACAAATAATATTTTTCTTTAGTATGACCATCAAAGTTTTACTATAAGCTTTCTTTGCATTGAACCTAAAAAGTGTTTTATGTATGATATCACAGTAACAGTATTCTGCCTCCCATAACCACTGCTTGTCATCCAGACCATTTTGTCATATTTCAGACTGATAAAATCATTTTGTGCCAAGTTAAAAAAAAAAAAAAAAACCTGGATTTTCCGTATTTGGTTGAACTTGGCATTTTGAAATTTCTGTAACTGGATTATATATTATGGGAACTGAAACAGCTCCGTTTGCTAGTCAGCCAAAGGCTTTTGACAGAGAGATGTTATGTTCCTGAGGGGTAGTCCTTCGTGATGCATAAAGTGGTCACACTAACCTCTGCTAGGGTTGAAAATACCATTATCTATTCCCAGAAATTTGACAGTTTCTACTGACTCTAATTGCAGTGCCTGCTGTATGATAGACAGTCTTTGACGTACACGATAACTTTTCATTTCAATGGAACTTCATAGTACCGTATAATCTTTTTTGAAGACATTTTAAATGACAATTAGGTATCCAAATTTAAGTCAAAATTTAACTCTGTGTAATGACAATCAAAGTAACTCAACTCAGGTAACAGTAGTACGAACGTAGCTAACTGGTCTGTGTACAGGCAAAGGCAGGAGTGCTGCCGCATACTCCTTTCCCTTATGGCTGTGTGTTCCTTTTTCACAGAAATTATAAAGCATATTTCAGTTTCAGACACCTTAACATGTGAAAACCATGTATCAGTAAATCAATGAAATATGGTATATATCATATATATATATATACATATATATGTGTGCATCTATACCTATACCTATGCACACATAGCATATATGTAACCTATATAGTCTATATAGCTTAAGCCATATATAGGATATATTTAAATTGATCGTATGAGTTTGTTTGGGATTGCATGTTATTAATATCATTGTACTGTTATTATGAAATTGTTACCTAAAATGTACGAAAATTGTAATAACGTACAGAATGAGTAGGGATAATTTATTTTTCTCTAAAAATATACATCTATTGTTTTTTTTGAAAAAAATAAAAGCAAACAAACAAAAAACACCCCAATAGCCTTTTTGGGGGATAAATAACACTTAAGAACATGGACTTGTTAAAGAAAAATAATATTTTTACATGATAAAATCATAAAGCACACTTTATTCAGGACTATTGTGATAGGTATAGAGACCATGCAATGACATTTTTCAGAATGATAGAAAGATTGGGCTCAATTCTGAATACAAGGAAAAATAGTAGTAGTGGGGAGAGGTTGGAGGATGGAAAGTTACTGGGGAAACATCAAGGGCAGTGGGGGATTTCTGGCTAAATGGACTGGATAGGATTCATGCTGAAAGCAGTCCAGAGTTATCTGAAATTACCTGGGGATGAGGAACCTGATGAGATATCAAGAGTCATCAGACTTTGAGGATGGGGGGGCGGGGGTGTAGCTAAATGACTTAACAGCATTTTTGCTAAAATTAGATGATTTAAAGATGGACACAAGGTCTAAAAGTTGAGGTCTAGTTGGGAAGCAGAATCAAAAGAGCCTAACTACGGTTTGTTCAAGGAGAGACTCTCTGTCCATCTACAATTAGGGGAAGACAAAGATGGTTAAATTACATTGAAGGGCTAAGTAAGACAAGTTTTCAGTTGTGTAGTCAGGCCTCACGGAGGTAAGGGAGTATAGGAAATGGAAAGAAAAGTGAGATTTAGTTGAAAAGAGTAAAGCAAGGCCATAAGAGATTGAAGACTGGGGAGAAACTGGTGAGAATTGCCAGAGGCAGGTAAGCACGAGACGTGATAAACTCGAACATTTAATATTCCATTTTAAATCATATGTTGTGATACATTATAACCATAATAATTCCCTGTTGATAGCCCCTCACCATTTGTGCACACTGCTTTGGGAAAATCAAGGAAAACTTATCTTTTTCCTTGTTTGAGTCAATAAAATGTTGAGTGGAGAGATATTAATCCCATATAGAAGGGACAGTTGAGAGAGTCAGGAAGCATGAATATGAAGGAAGAGGTTTCTAGAGAAACATGAACTTCCTGAGGATTATGTGGTCAGTGGAGTGGAGAAGTCTGCATACTAGAGATAGAGCTTCAGGGAATTTTAATTTTCTTTTACTTGATGTATAACATACATACAGCCAAGTGCATACTTCTTAAGTATACAATATGATGAATTTTTACATATCTATATACTCAGACAACCATCACCCAGGTCAAGATACAGAACACTTTTAACAACTAGAAGGGTCTTCTCTACCATTTCCCAATCAGTTACATATAAGAAGTGCCCATTATTATGACTTGTATCACTAAAGGTGAGTTTTGCAAGGCCTTTTACTAATTTTAAAAGTAATTTTATTTTAAAGATAATGAAACAAGTTGACCCTAGCAAGATGGAGGATTTTTAGGATATCTATGCTGTTGTCATATGTGATACACTGTAATAGCTTTGTGTGTATGGAACGTTTACTCTTGGCTCATCATTTTCCCAAGAACTATAGCTAATAAAATATAGGTAGATGATAGATAGATAGATAGATAGATAGATAGATAGATAGATAGATAGATAGATAGAGATTTACAGGTTTATAGTTATAGTTGAGGAAATTGAGGCACAGATATGTTACACAAAAGGCTCAAGTCTTCACAACTGGTATGTGATAAGAGTCAGGATTCAAAGCTAGGCAATTTTATGTGAGCCAGAGAGTTTAACCAATACTGTCTCCCACAAATTCTCTGGTCTAATTTTTACAGTTTTCAGATATTAATTACTAGCAATATAGTCTACCAAGAACATTGTAGACCAGGATTTCAGCTATGGCCCTAGTATTCACAGAGCAGGACCCTAGGCTAAGGGCAATCTTTATATCTGTATCTTTTGTGGAGGAGTCAGGATTTGTGTTTAGTTCCCACTGACACAGAAGCTCATGAAGTTACTACAGAGAAGACGAGGCTGTATTTGGTGATAAGTTCTCACACAGGATAGGGTTTTCTATCACTAAAGGACATTCCGTTAACTTAGATGGGTTCACTTACATGGAGTTTTGCTACACAGTAGTCACAGAAAATCAAATCTAGGAAAGTATTTAGGTACTACAAAATTATTCATAATGTTATCAGAGGTGATTGTCCAGAACCTGTAAGGATGCAAGATGACAAACACTGCTTATACACATGTCACTGTACACACTTGAAGACCAAATGGTTGTAACAGTGGAATGGAGTGCATGTTTGTGTGTGAAAGTGATATTATGATGCAAGGTTATGTTCAGAAAACTTTATTTGTGCCATCCAGGGCTGTGTTGCCTTCCACCCAAGGCTCAAATTCCAGTTTGACAATCTGAATAATGTCACCATCCACTCTATCCTTTTGCTTCTGTTATCCCAGGCATAGCTCTCCAGGGCCAGGCATCTTCTTACTGCTTCTAAAGACTATCCATAAAGTCTTTGTATTTTAACCTATCTCCTACTGTGTGGAAACAGATAAATGATATAAACTTGGGAAGTGCCAAAGGTGCCAGTCCCTTACAAAGTTTCCCATCACCATCGTTCCTTTCTCACGTTTGACTTAGCCCCTGTTCTCATGAACAGCCAAAATCTAATGAAATAGACTTTGAGCCTTTGCTAGTTCTCATTGATTCTGTCCTCCATAAAGGTCATTTTCCCATACTTCAAGTTAAAAAAAAAAAAAAAAAGAAAAGAAAAGTGGTAGAACAGAAATGGGTGGGGAAATGAACCTAGTGACCTATTTCCCCAAAATGGGAGTGTCTGCACTGCATATGGAAACCTCCAGGATCACTCAATGAGACTCCCTCCCAGGCACTGTAGTCAATTAAAAGAGCTTAATGTAAGCAACCATCAGAGTGGTGATTAGACAGAGCAGGGACCCAGGCCTCAGGAGACCAGTAATATAGCTTGAGCTTTGTTTTCTAAAAATGGTCTTCGACTTACTATCCACTGTGTGCCAGATTCTAGAAGATAAGTATTGGAGTATTTTCCCACTCTATAGGTCAGAAAATTGAAGTACAGGAAGAGTACCCAAAGTACTTGCCCACTGGTAATAGTTTTACCTATTTTGAAACTCAGGTCTGTCAAATACCAAAAGGCTGTGCTTTCTTCCTACACAGTTCCATACTGCTTTCATTATACCACGTTGTTCCTTCAGGTAGGTCCCTAATTCATCAAAATAGTCATCGAGTACCTACTATGAGCCAGGAACTATGCTAAGCTCTGGGTATAAAATAATGAACCAAACAGACATTGTTATTGACCTTAAGTCAAGGGAGCAGACAGACATTGCCAAATAATCGTCTATACAAGTCATTCACCAGTGCCAAGGAGAAGTTCATTCAGCTATGGAAACATGTAATAGAGAGATATGAGCAAAACTGATAGGGTCAGGAAACGCTTTCTTGAAGAAATAACAATTGGACTGATGGCTGAAGGATCCATAGGAAAGGTGGGAGAGGACAGGAAAACATCCCAAGGCACAGAAGTAGCATGCAGAAAGGCATTGTAGGAAGAAGCACTGATATCAGAAGACTCCAAAGGCCACATGTCAGGTAACAGAGGTCCAGGTTTGAGGCATCAATGGGATCGATAGGAGCAGGGCTCTATAGGCCCTTGTAAGAATTTCAGTCTCTACCCAAATACAATGGAAAGTCATTTAAATGTTTAATCATGTTTAACGTGATCAACTCTGTGTTTTGAAAAGATCAAAGAGTAGCCAAGAAAAACTTAAAGGAAAACAAAGCTTAAGGACTTAAAGTACTAGATATGGAAACTGCTATAAAGCTAGAGTAATTAAGAGAGTGTGATATTATTGCAAGGATAGACACAATAGATCAATGAAACAGAATAGGAAGCTTGGAATCAAAGGCACACGTTTAAAAGCACTTGATTTATGACAAAAATGTCATTGTAGTACAGTGGGTTATGGATGGTGTTTTAAATAGTTGTAAATTTGATATACATATGGGAAAAAAAAAAAAGAATCATGACCCCCTACCTCTCACCATCCCACCACATAAATTACAACTCTAGATGGGTTTGAGATCTAAATGTGAATGGTAAACTAATAAGAACAACAACAAAAATAGCCAGAAAGAAAGAACACACACACACACACACACACACACACACACACACACACAGCTTCATAACCTTGGAGCAGTCAAAACATTTTTGAACAGGACATAAAAAATAATACTAATTCTAAGAAAAAGATCAACAACTTGGAGATTATGAACTTTGTATGTAGATTATGAATTTTGATTCTTAAGAAAATGAAAAAGTAAATCATAGGGTATGAACAGTTTATTTTTAATATCTAGCTAGCATTTGTATCTAAAATGCGTAGACTATTCTTATATGTCACTGAGAAAAATATAAGCAATTCAATAGAAAGAGGCAACAATATTTACTTTAGAAAAGATGCTTAAATTGATAAATGCAAATTAAAGCCAGCATGCACTATAATTATTTTTTAGTTACTGGAATGGCTAAAATGAATAAAACAAATAATACAAAGTGTTGACAAAGATACACTTGTACAACAACTGAAAATATTTCACGGTGCTGATAGAAGTGTATTTTGTTATAACCACTTTGTAAACTTTGTAAAAATATTTGTCAATATCTACTAAAGCTAGGCATACATATACCATACTCTGTGATCCAGCAATTTCACTCCCAGGTATATACCTGACAAGAATACATACATATATTCATCAAAAGATATGCACACGAATGTTCTTGGTAGCACATTTTTTAATAGCCTCAAACTAGAAACTACCATGAGGGCAATTGCATTATAGGCCTCAATTCTTTACCCTCCTGTGTCCACATCCTTTGCCATGTGACTTAGCATTTTCAACCAACTCCAAGGGCACACAGTGTGCTTCCCTGCTCTCTGACACTAGAGACTTCCATATGGCATACTTTGGCCAATGGGATGTTAGCAGGCATGAATTGATCAAAGGCTGAAATGCACTTTTGCCATTGGGCTTATCCTCTTATTCAACCTCTGCCATTGCCATGACAAGAAAATGTTCTAGGTAGCTCATTAATTAAAATAAAGATTGAGAGACACAATGGAAAAGTCACCCAGCAACTAATGAATACATGGCTCAAGGCACAATGACCCACCTCAGCTAATGGGGCCGATGTCCTCTCCCAGAGGTATCATTTTTATTAGTTCCCGTGAATAAGGCAAGCATTCCTTTCTCCCCATGGTTTCAGCTCAGTTCTACTACCCTAGGATCAAAGAAGCAAAGAATTATGGCATGCTTGGGACACATGCGTCCAGTTCTCTCCTGAGTAGCCAAGTCACCCCAAACCAGCCCAACCTCCCAAGTTTCCACAGGATTGAGTCCAGGATAATGTAAAGAGAAGATTGTACGTTTGGAGTCAGACAGTTATGGGGAAAAATCTCCAGATGATCACTTATCAAGTGACCTTGAGCAGATCTCATCATTGTTCTGAACCTCAGTTTACCTACATTCAAAATGGACACAATGTCACCTTAGTTGAAGGATGTCAGTTATCCACACAGCCCAGGCATCCCTTACCTTTACTCAAATAAGGATGAAAATGCCTTCCACTTTTACATCCCTAGTGAAATGATTTCCTTACAACAACCCTGCAAAATAGATGCTATTATCTCCATTTTATGAAGGAAGAAACTTAGAACAAAATGTTTAGACTTGATTTGTAAGTCATTTGGAAATGGCAGCATGGTTGGAAGTAGGGAAGCCAACTGTAAATGTCCAAGAAGGAGAAAATTATGATGTAAACTAGAGAAGCAGAAGCAAGTGAACAGATTTTAAAGATACTTGGAGTATAAAATTGACCTAATGTAATGACTGATTGGACATTAGCGTGGTGACAAGCATAAAGGAGAAAACTGTGATTGGTTCCCTTGGTGTTTGGAGGTCCTCGTCACTGAAACTGGGCAACCAAGGGGAGGGACAGGTTAAGGGGGTGATAACAAGTTCATTTACAGACAGGTCGACTGAAAAATAATTGTGGCATGGCCGGATGGAGATGTGTTGAAAGGAAATTGGATAATATCTCAATCGCAGGAGAACAGTTGAGCTAGAGTTACAGAATTGGAAGGTATTTAGTTGATACAGCTGCTTTAAAAAATTCATCGTGAGCTCCACTTTACTTGTAACTTCTTCAGTGAAGCACTTAACCCTCCGAACACCAATTGCCTTATTTTTTAAATGAGAAAAATAACATGACTTTCTTTGTCAAGTAAATCCTGATAAGAATCCAGTTACATAAAAGGTGTTTAAGTAATTTGTAAACTTTAACGTGCTAGTTAAGGTTTTGTTAGTCTCACTGTCATTAGCAGCTGGTTGGAGATAATCTTTTAAGTGCCTCCT
This sequence comes from Rhinolophus sinicus, assembly GCF_036562045.2. Classification (NCBI taxonomy): domain Eukaryota; kingdom Metazoa; phylum Chordata; class Mammalia; order Chiroptera; family Rhinolophidae; genus Rhinolophus; species Rhinolophus sinicus. The sequence goes on from NC_133756.1 coordinate 114,321,883, forward strand.
AAGTCTCAGGATTTCACTGAGAATTGCTGGACATCTTTTTAAAATAATATTATTCGGGGTTACTCTAGCATTTTTAACAGCAAATCAGGACAAAGTAGATAAAGTTTAAAGATATCCCATGAACAAGTTGTACTGTTAACAGAGAGAAAACAAACAGTGCAGGCATATCCAGGACATTTAATTTTTAAACAGACTACAGTTTCATGTTTGTGTGATAACAGAACTGACTTTTGCCTTCTCTCCATCAATAACAGGGTGGTGATGGAACCGAAAATATTCTCTTTCTTGGACATCTTCATTGTAAAATATACTCCTAGGTAACGAAGCCTGTTGATTTGCTTTTGATATAATTTCAAAATAAAAAAAGGAGTGACTAAATATACATCTGTCTTACTCAGCCTAATTATCAGCTGTGTTTTCAGAATATAATCCCTATAGGTCCTTGAACTCACTAGGCCCTGAAGATACAGATTCTGTCTCCATACACTGGCTCTGTTTGTGCAGTTTGAACCATGATCTGTCCATATATGTACAAAGTCAAAGGGCTTGAAAAGCCATCCCTTCTCTGAATTTAATTCAATTCTACCTACATATATCAATTCTCTTTTTTGTGCCAGGATCTAAACTACTAAAAAAAAGCTAATGTAGTAAAAATCTCAACAGGGATGCTTGACAACCAAAAATGGAAAAACACAAAGGATGCTTGGAGACCAGTAGTCATGGAGAAGCTATAATTGGCGAGTCCTGGAAAATGCCTGGACAAGAAGGTGGGAAGAAGGGTCGAGAGTATTGAGCATGTGAGAAAGACCTGGATTTAAATGCTGGATAAACTCTTACTAGCTACATGATCTTGATTATAGCTATTTATTTCTTGTAAGCTATAATTTCTTAATTTCTAAAATGTCCATCATCGCCATCACCATCATCATCCCTATTATTCCTGGGGTCAGTGTCATAGTCGTCGTCATCAGTGCATCATAGGATTTTTACAAATTCAGTGCAAGAATGTAAGTACAATATAAGCTTGATGCCTACAACACAGACGGCTGGCTGGCTCCGTTTCCTTTGTCTTGAAGGCTAGTATGAGCAATTTTATCTGTAACATGCTTGCAGGTCTTTGGGCATGCTTTAAAAGGAGGCTTCCTAGTTGCTTGGCAAGAGGGAAAGGGAACTGTGCAGAAATAGGGGCAAACCATAAAACCCGTCCATCTCCAAATTAATTTTTTTACAGTTCCACAGGATGATCGAAGTACCACATAACAAATTCATTCATCAGGCCAGCCCCATTAAGGCCACAGCTGAGAGTAGCAGAAAAATGACATCAATCTTAGGCGTGCTGGGGATTTTGGGGTGCCCTTTAGGACAGTGGGAGGTATTGGTGCATTTTTGTTGCAATTATTTGTTTTCTTTCTTGAAAAGAAATGAAAAAAAAAATGTGTCTTTAAACAAAACAAAACAAAAAAAGAAACAACTCATAAAACATATTTAGGTTATCTTATACAAGACTTGGTGATCAGATTGAAGGCTGCTCGTTGCTTCAGGCAACTTCCATAGCAAACTGTTTTGCCAGATCTGTCAGTAACTGTCACTGAAGCTGGTTTCATCTGGAGTAGGGACAGATCTGAGTTCCACCTGCCATGGGTTGAAATCACCTTTATTATCTGAGCTGTCCATCTGGTGAGTGTGTTGTGTATGTGTGTGTGTGTTTTCCTTTCCATCTCCTCCAGTCTATTTCCAATACGGAAGGTGATGTAGGAACTGATAATAGAATGACCTTGAGGCCAAAAACATGCGGAGTGAGTAACGTTCAATAAAATGGACTATGACAGGTATTTCATAAAATAGGTTTGCGAACAGATGACTTTTTACAAAGAAAATAAACTAACACTGCTTTGTTGTTCAGGTGCCAAACTGATTTGCTTTTCTCTGCTCTCACAGATTCTGATTGACTTTTTTCTCCTGTGAAAAATGAGGAAAAGGAGAGAAAGAGATTGCTCTATGTGATCCATTCAGTAAGAGCACAGACCACTAATATATATATATATATATATCACTACTTCTGTTAATGCTAATGGAAGAGAACTTCAATTTGCTTAAACTTCAGAGATAATAGCCATCATAATGAATTAATATTTATTGAGCACTTATTGTGTGCCAGTCATATTACTAACTACTTTGCAAGTGTTATCTCAGTCACACACTAACTCTGGAAGGAAGCTAAGACAAAGGGAGTTTAAGCAATCTGCCCAACATTTAAAAATAAAGCTGAAACTCAGAATCAAAGATCTCTGAAACCAAAAATCTGTGCTTTTAAATGTTGCTTCACTTTTAAATCTTCACTGTTCCCTACTAGGGGTACTGTACCAGAGACTGGTGAATTTAATAAAAAAAAAAAAAAAAGGAAGAAGAAAGAGATCCTGAAAATAAACTCTTATGGGAACCTACAACAAATGTGCAGGTGTCAAAATGGTACAACATGGAGTTGACAGAGTGGGGACCATAGCAAATTGGCAGACATTCACCTGTATAAAGAGTTATCAATCTTTAGATTAAACCAACTGTCATAGTGGTTATAGACCCGAAGTGTCTATGTTTTCTAATTTTTTTTTTTGCAAGAGAAGCTAAAAATGCAGATTTTTATGTGATCTTTTCCAAGTTGAGAAGTGATTCTATCTGTCTATCTATCATCTATCTATCTATCTATCTATCTATCTATCTATCTATCTATCTATCTATCATCTATCTATCTATCTATCTATATCTATCTGGACACTACAGGTCAAACTAAATTTATCTGTGAGACAGATTAAGCTATCAGTCCTCTAATAAATATACGTGAGATAGAGAAAAAGTATGTACTAGAAATTAGATTGGCGTGGATTTTATTCCCGCACTACCACTTCTTAGCATTAGGAAACTGGATAAACTCAGGGTCTCTTAGTGCCAGTGCCTTCATCTATAGAATGTATGGAGAGTGTTACTAAATCTGTTAAGTTTATGGAGAAGACTAAATGAAACTAAAAGTTGTAAAGCTGATAATACACATTTAGCACACGGTTGGCAATACATTTTTCTTCTTTTATTATCCAACCTGGAAGAGGATTCATCCATAAAAGCAAAATATTATTTGGTTGGGGGTATCTGAAATGTCTTGTAGAGAAAAGCAGTGTTTGAGATAGAGCTCAAAAGAATGGTATTTTCTGAATAGGTGAAAATGGGGGGATTAACCCTATGGAGATAATACTATGAGTAAAATCCAAGTGCTAGGATTACTTAGGGAGTATACACCTCTTGTTTGAATGACATATATTTTGATGTACGCTCTTGGCTGCAGATTAGGCTTGGAGCATATATTGTAGCCACATTATAGAAAACTTTAAATGCCAAGGTATGGAGTGTAATAATAATTGAAAACACAACAGAGAATCATTGTATTTTATTATTATTATCATTATCATCATTATTAGTGGAGTGACATGATCAAGCTGACTTTAGGAAGATTAACCTTGCAACACCATAAGTAGGGGATGTTAGGGAAAGATAAGGTGTGGGAAGAACAGCCAAGAAATGACTCAGCAGTTCAGGATATGGTCTGTGAGCTACAGTGAAGGGGAATAAAGAAGAAAATCTAGATAAAAGCAATCCTGTGAGGATAGTGGGAATGACCCTAAAATAGTCAAGCAACTCCCTGGTTGTTGGAGTTGCTGATTGCAGAAGGGGAACAAGAAGCAGAGAAGGATCCGATGTGACTTTAGACCTGGGAGGATATCGCAGTGAAGGAACTCAGCAACCCAGGTGGATTCAAATCCTTATTCTGCCACTTGCTACCTGTGCGACCTAGGGTAAGGTACTTGAGTGCCAGCTTCCTGCACCAAACGAGAATAAAAATACTGAGCCCCAGTGCTGTTTTGAAAATTAGACTAGGTGGGATGTTTAACTAGGATAGCCCTGACATACAAGTAGTCTCTCAATGAATGAAAACCCCCTATTTCTTCCATCACACCCAACAGGGTGCTCCTTGGAACAAAATGTAGTTTTCTTTTCCTTCCTCCTTTGTCTCCATAGGAGATGCCTGGCCCTTATATCACCCTGTTGTGTTCTCCCCAGCAGGGAGCAGAGGCTGATTTAACTAGTCCATCCCCTCAAAGAATTCCTCAAGGAGAAACCTTGCTTCTGGGATGACTAAATCCATTGTTCCATTAAAAACATCCAGAACCCTGTATATACTTTATAAAAAATAAATTGATTTTAGAAATGCTTTCATGTGTTCTGGGGGTTTTGGACCATGCCGCAAAGAAATATTCAGAAGTTCAAGAATACAGGAACCCCAAAGGAAAATTAGATATCAGAAGATTCCTACAATTTGTTTACCACCCAAACAGGAAATGAGCCTCATTTAAAAACTTGTCCTACAAGGTCTTATACTCTGGACATAAAAATCCTGATTCTGAATTTCTCTTTGGGTGGAACTGGTTCAAGTGCTTTCTGATGAAATCCGCAAGGAATTATTTCATGTCAGGATTATGTAAGGCGTCTCCAAAGGCCTGGTAATAACGTCTGAATAATGTCACCAGGTGACTAATGCATTTTACAACAAATTCAGCATGTATACATCCACATACATCAGCAAACAGCAACAACAGCCAAACACTGTGTGATTTGTGTCTTCACTCTCTCTTCACAAAGGAATTTAATCTCATAGCCCAAAATATCTAAGGAAAAGGTTACTGTCTTTTCCAGCTAAGAAGCCCTTCTTTTATTGCACTGATTCTAAAAAGTCTCTGATATTTTCTGTATCCTACATTGCCTTTCACTGGACTTTCTTACCAATGCTGATAAACTAATTGCAAAAATAATCTCCATGTCTCTGTCTACAGTTGTTCAAGTTCAGTCTCACAATATGAACTCCGTGGTGATTGCATTTATGTAGTGCTAGCTGCTGCTGTGGCCTCCTTGTTTCTGTGTGTGTGTAGTGCTGGGGCCCAAGCAGAACGCTCCTCCAGTATGTGCTGCCTCTTCCTGGGATAGATTTGTCTCTTTGCAGTAATTTGGTTGATAGGAGAGATATTGGCATGAAAAAAAGACGAGTTCTATGCTGAGTGCTACCTACAAAAGGTTTTCCCATGGTGAATAAATGAATGACTCTCAGATTAGTTTCAAGGTTATTCAATCAGATATTCTCCCCAAATACCCACGCACAGATCTATTTCATGCCCACTTAGGCATGAGTGTTACTATGATTCTGTATAGACTTCAGACACCCTCTGGCTTAAAGGAGCTAGACTAGCACAAAGTAACCTTGTGGCACATTTGTAGTTGCCGAGTATCTGCCGTAGGTTCTGGCGTGTGGCTGCTGTTTCTCATCCATTCTCCCACCTGCCAGCGAGGCCAGACATGAAAAACGTGCCGGGATAAGGTTCCCATCTGATCAGCATCTTTTCTTGGGGAGATGCTCTTCACATCTGTTCCTTTGGCTCGAGTCTTTGGCAGTGACCAGAGGATGGAAAATCCACTTGTCCGCCTCGGCAGCCAACAGGATAGGGAGAATGCTGCCTTCCAAGCAGAGCACAGAGCCAACTGGCAGGAGGCGCCACTTCTCATCAGGATGCAAGTTATACCTGACAGGTGAACTATACTCAGGGCACTGCTAAAGCTAATGGCATTTTTTTTTTTCCCCCAAATACTCTTGAACTCTTGAACAGTGTTGTAGAGGAGGCTATTGGGTAAAATTTCTCAGATGAACTTGTGATCATGCTACTTGTAAGAAACGTATTCAAAGCTGAAAATTATTAGTCACTTACCGTGCCACAGCACCGCACGGAGCTCTTCAGTTACGGTATCCTGTTTAATCCTCACAACAGCAGGGAGCTATAACTACCATACCTGTGTTTGAGATGAGAAACTAGTCTTAAGGAGGTGAAATGACTTGCATAGGTGTTTACTCTTGGATGGTGTGTATATTTTTAAATCTTTCCAACATTCTAGTTGATGCTCAAAGAGCTATGGAGTTATGCAGGAATGCTGTGCAGTGGTCAAGGCACATGCTGATGTGTCCATTTCACTGATGAGAAAACCGAGGTAAAGGATATGTGAGCGACTTGCCCCAGGATCCACTGCTAGGAAATCTTGGAGCTGAACTCACACCAGGTCTTCTTATTTCAAGTGCATTGTTTTTAACCCGTATAACTGGTGAAATTTCAAAATCTTTCTAAGGTGAAAACTAAAGAAAGTCCACGTCCAGATTGCATGCGTTAGAAAAGGCATGGCTTAATTTGGAGTCAGTCCAATTTGCTTCTCTGAACCTGGGTTTCTTCATCTGAAAATTTAGATAGATGATAATAGATAGGTAGATGAAAATACTTATAAAGTCCAGGTGAAGATTGGCAATGGTTTAAAAACGTCCTATCCCTATTTCTGGTATATACTATATTTCCTCGAAAATAAGATCTACCTGGAAAATAAGCCCTAGCATGATTTTACATAGGGCTCGTAATATAAGCCCTATGCCAAAAATGAGCCCCAGTTAAGATTATCAGCCAGACGTGCATTTAGTAATTCCATTGCAACACACGACCTACATATTGAATTACAAAACAATATTAATATATAATTAAATATATATAAATAATATTATTGACATTAATACTTAAAATAAATGATAATATAAATTATAATTAAGTAATTAAGCTGGAAGATACTGAAGTTATTAAACGTGCACTTGCATTCAAGTCCTTTGTTGATGGCATCGACTTTTCTAAACACCAACTCTCCAACATGATTGCTGTGGATGAAACTGCAGTGTTTATGGGCCAAGGATCTCAAATGACAATTGATCAGAGGGGTGCCTCGTCAATCTACATTCCCTCCACTGGTTACAAAAGTGCATGTGTTACCTGTATTTTGGCAATTCATCTAGATGGAAAGAAAGCCCCACCTCTAATCATCACTAAGGGCAAGAAAAATAAGGTTGAACATGTTTCAGGCATTAACGTTCTTGAAACCAAAAAAACCTGGTGCACACAAGCAGTTATAAGGAAGTGGGTCGATTTAATGCTGACACTTGTTTTGCGAGGTGGCCAAAGAGGTCTGCTAGTCTGGGATTCAGCCAGCACTCACCACACTAAAGACATGAAGAACTTCCTTGCAGAGAGAAGAATAGATCAAATAATGATTCCTGCAGGAATGGCTGACTATCTCCAGACTCTTGATATTGCAATAAACAAGCCATTCAAGGACCATTTGCACATGGAAATAAATGACTACATTGGAAACAGAATGGAGAGAAATCAGCATGGAAACGTTGTGAAGCCTAGCCTACAAGAGGTCGTGACTTGGGTGAAGAATTCCTAGGATAAAATCACGGACAGTTGTGTTGCCAATGCACTACGAGCAGGCTACATGGACAAGAAGTGTTCATTTAAGGAGCGCTCTATTGCTGGATGTGAGAGATTGGGGCCAATGGTTCTAGAAGAAATGGAGTTGCAAGAAATACAAGCTGGAATTCGGGGTTTGGAGAGTTATGACGATGTTCCAGAAGAAGATGACATGACTTTATTTGAATAAATGTAGATTTTTGTACATGAATAAATGAATGAAAGTAGATTGTTGTACATGAAAAAATAAGACCCCCCCCTCTGAAAATAAGCCCTAATGAGTCTTTTGGAGTAAAAATGAATATAAAAGCACAGTCTTATTTTGGGGAAATACGGTAATTGGCATTCAAAAAGTAGGAGCTTCTTCCATGTTTAGTTAAAGTAGAAAAGAGTGCTGAAAATGCCAGACATACCTAGTATGAATGCACTGTTAATGATGGAGCTTTTATTTGTTCAATGCTTATTGATTAATATGTGCAACGACAGTGGGATTTTTATAATAGATCTATTGTTTATCCCTCCCAGAGATTACATTTATGTCTGTGGAAGAATCGGGTATGATTCTGATAACACCTCCCTCCATCACTGCAAGAGAATTGTGAGATGGGTTCTCAGGCAAACATGTTTTAACAAGTAAGACCTGTTATTCAATATATCACTCCAGATTAAGTACAAAAAAACAGATGCCACTCTAGATGTTTATTTGTTCAATGCTCATTGATTAATATGTTTTAATATAGGGAATCAGGGACTTACATATTCATTACATAGATTGAAGGAATGAAGTCTAATCTAAGTCTCCAGGAATAACTCCCAAACAACACAACTAACCCAAACTCATCTTATGTGAAGATACAGGCATCTCAGCCATTTTCTGAACATTTCTCATAGCATCTTGGGGTGACTCCCATTGTAAATGAGCACGTGAGTGCAAATACAGAACATTCAAATTGAATCTTGGCTGTTGCTGCCATACCCATAAGGAAACTACATTCTCTGGGCTACCTCTGGAGCTACCCCACATCCCAAACTGCCACCACTGCTGCCCCCATTGCAGAATCCCAAAGACTGGAGAAAATAAATCTGTGTCCGCACACCAGGCAATGAGAAATCAAGTCAAGGAGCACCCACCACCATTGCTGTTGTTGTCATCAAGGAGGCTGGGCGTGGGAGGCTGCTGGTGAGAGACTTCCTGTTCCCACAACGTGCCTGCACAGACGCAGCCAAAAATAGAGATAAAAAATGGCCTCTGCCTCAATGCTGCCTTCAGATCTCAGGCAAATGCAACTAATACCAATTTTCACCCAGAATTCTGCAGAGAAAGAACTCTAAGAAATATAGTTTGGGGCTTTTAAAACTCTCTTAAGAGAACAAAGTAGGATGGAGGTTGAGTGAACATCAGGAACTCTCCATGAGTAACTGTAGGCAGATGGTCCTTTTCTGGACCAGAGCCTGGCTCATGATGTTGATGGAGGAATCACTATTGATCTTGGGAAAGTGATTTCACGTATTGACTTTCAGATTCTTCATTTCTAATGAGAAACTAAAATCTGGACTTGTTATTGTGAAGGTGATATGCGATTATCAATTGCTTACTATAGGGCTTAAATTATCATTTTCTCAATAAGTTATAACTGTACAAAATAAAAAGTTTATACGGAGTGGACCACTGTATATTGCATATAGTACATGCTCAGTAAAAATATGTGTTGAAAGTGTGAATTGCATTATTTTGGGAAAAATTGTGTTTCAGCATGTAGTAAAAAAAAAAAAAAACACACAAAAAAAACAAACAAACGTATTCCAGGATTATTCCAGATGCTTTACTTACCTTATTTCATTTAATCTTTTATGAGTTGTATCCTTTTATAATTTTATTTAAGAAAGAAAACTCATCTTATGTGAAGGTACAGGCATCTCAGCCATTTTCTGAACATTTCTCATAGCATCTTGGGGTGACTCCCATTGTAAATGAGCCCATGATTGCAAATACAGAACATTCAAATTGAATCTTGGCTGTTGCTGCCATACCTATAAAGTGACCTAAAGAGAAAGGATGCCTGGCCTCTGCTAAGAGAAGTTGTTGAGGGCATGGGATTCAAATAAGTTTAATCTAAGAGTGTTCAATTTGAGCCTATCAAATAATTGAAAGAACTTAGAAAAAGTAGGCAATTGTCAAATATCCAGGAGATCTGAATGACAACAAAAATTTCTGACATGTCTGTTGGTGGGAACTTTCAGCAGCCAGCCCATCTACCTACACTTTGCTGAATTTTTAAATGGGGACATTAATGAAGCCATTTCTAGATCCATCTACTAAGTCTTAGAACTTTAATGGGCTGGGGTCCACGGGAAAGACTGCCACTGTATGCTCACTGTGGGGATTGGCGTAACTGACCTCTAATATATCTTTTTAACACAGGAACATGAATCTAAATTTATAGGTCCAAAGTTAAGACCCCATAAGTCCATAGCAGATACCCAGTTAATACATTACCCAGCCATGACCTTGTCCAATGTAATGGAATGCTCTGCTTTGTCATCTCAGCACGGAATAGGGAACAGTGTAGAGAGAGCAATAGCTAGTTTTATATGGACCTGAGTTCAGCTCCCACCTTGGTCACTTCTTATCTCTGGGCTCTGACATCTCAAATCACCAGTGTCTTATCAGAATGGGGACACTTATCTCCTAGGTTGCTGTGAGGATTAGATTTTTCAATGTTTATAAAAGGAGTCATATGGTAATGAGCATGGAGTTGTTGGTGTAGCTTTTGTTACTTTTATCAACAAAACACTGCAGGAAGTTTATTTGCCTGTTTCAGTTAGAATTATATTTATTCAATATTTAGGTAGATTCCCAAGTAAATGTCAGAAAATGTTGCTTCCAAGAAAGTCTGCGTACATTTTTGTGTGACAGTGTTTAGCCTGGCAATGATGGAGAAAGGATGTTTAAATCAATTGGCATGTACTATCCAGAATATAGTAGCTTAAGTGAAAAGCTTAATTTGCAGTCTCTAGAAGAAGCACCTATCTGGAAACAGTTTGGTATTTCACAGTATCAACATATCCTGCTTCAGTGACATTTTCAAATAGGGAGGATGGTCCTGTTTGGGATATATCACCTCCTTAATGAAGCCCTTTCCCTCCACAGCAGTCAAATAAGAGTTAATGTGTTGTTTCAGCTCTCTGAAAGATGTGAAAATGTGTAGCATGGAGTATGTTCTAGTGGAAAAAAGGTAGGACTTAGCATCAAAAGACTTCGAGTCCGCCTTGGACTTGATAGTGAATTTAAAAAGGTCCTGAACATTTTGAGCCAGTTTCTTTGCCTATGAAATGGTTATATAATAAAATAAAACCTGGTTCACAGATTTTCTGTGAGAATTAAAAATAAGCCAGTGTTTCTCCAAATGATGTGTGAGTGGTTGAAAGCATAGGCTCTAGAGACAAACTGCCCGTGTTTGAGCCTCAGCTTCACCACTGACCAACTGATTGACCTTAAGCAAGTGACCTAACTTCTCTGTAGTCAGTTTTCTCATATGAAAAATTAAAAGAGAGGACAAGTTTTGTGACCCATAGGCTATTAAGGGGATCGTTAAGAGGATTAAATGAGATAATACACATTCGACATTTACAGCATTTGCACAGTAAGTGGACAGTAAATATAAAGTATTACTATAATTGTTTTGATAAACCATTTAGTTTTGTTAAGAACCTTCTTGTATTGTGCTAAATAATGGCTCGCCTCCATGTCTGTCATCCTACCTAAGGTGCAAGTTCATTAAGGACAGATGACATGTCATATTCATCTTCGTCAGACACCCAACATGATGTCTTGCACAAAATAGGAGCTCATAAATACTTGGTAAATAAATGAATGATTTTTGGATCATTTTAGGAAGAATTCAGAGCAAGTGACCCACATTTGTAATGCACTTTGACCTTTGTTGTTGATGCTCTGTGACCGGTCTCTATGGCACATGCTAGAAGATATGCAATGAATGCAACTATGTACTTGCTTTGAAAATGCTCATAGCCTAGTTGAAAACTAGCAAAGAAAGATCTTTAAAATGTAAGAAAGCTCAATGCTATCTCAAGGTACTTTTCACATCTTCAATGGCCATTTAAGAGCTAGTATATATGGCCTCAAGTATCATATATGCAGCCTCATGTATCTCTTCATCTTTATAAAAATAAACGAGGCAGGGAGTCAAAAGACATGGCTTCTCATCTCTATTAGACAAATATTTGCCGTATAATTTTTGCTAAAATAATCAACCTCCATTGTACAGATTAAATTATCTGTACAATGATCTGTGACTCTGTATCTTTAGTCTTGTGAAGGTCATTTATTTCAAATGCATTCACTTAGAAATATAATAATAGTTTTCCAATGGACTTTGCTAGGAGGCATATTCAAGAAATAAATATTAGGTCCTACCTTGGCATTCTTTACTTAAGTGCTTTTTGTCCACTCAGAATAAATCCAAGTTCATACCTTGGCCTACAAATTGCTGCATGGTCTAACCCTAACTTCTACCACTCTCTCCCTCTGTTGAGAGCTCTCTAGTTACACCAGCCTGCCTGTCTTCTCAAACCTCACAAGCTCTGCCTAATTCTCTCTGCCTGGGTGACCCTATCCTCAGATATCCCTATGGCTTACTTTTCCTTTTTTTGAGGTCTTTGCTCAAATAACACTGCCTTAAAATGGTATTCGCTGACCCCTCTATCTACACTCCCTCCCTGCTTTACTCCTTTACACAGCTTTATCTTTATCTGTGAATCCTTTCTGTTCTGAATTTAATGCATACGTGCATGTAAACACATCTGTGTTGAGCTTCTCATCTGTGCCTTGCCTTGGGATGTAATGAACAAATGAGGCCCAGGACCTGTCCTCAATGACCCTGTTCTTACGGCATCTCGTAAGGAATATGGAAAAGAACTATGTTTTAGTGATTTAAGTGCTGTGATGGGTGTGGACAAGGGGCGCCATGCAGGCGACATCATCTGGCTGAAGGTTTGAGGAAGGCTTCCTGGACAGTGATCAATACACTGACACTTTGCAGTTAGGTAGGGATTACCTAAGTGAAGGACGGTGAGGAGACTCCTACCTCAGGCAGAAGGAAGACCAAGTTCAAAAGGGGACATCAACACTTTTGAAGAATTGAAGGATGCTCGTTGTGGCTAGAAAATTGTGTTTCGAAGGGGAAGGAAGTGAGGCAAAGGAAGATGTTGTAGATGCAGACAAGTGGCAGACCATGGACCATTGAGGAGTTTTAAGGGGAATGACTTTTTTGAAGATCCCCTCAATTATAGAATGTGAAATGACTCGAAAGGGGTAATGCTTAATTAAGATGCTGCTGGAACACTACAGATGAGAAACAATGAAGACAAAGACAAGGAGAGTAGTGATGAGAATGGAGAGAAATAAATGTGTCCAAGAAAAGAAGGCAGATGAAATGTGGCATGAGAGAGAAGTAAGGATCAAACATGGAAACAAGATTTCTGGTTGGGTGTGTGGGAATCATTTATCAATTTACTGAGGTACAAAACACAAGAAAATAGATGAATTTGAGTTGAAAGATAATAAGACTCATGCAAGACCTCCAAAAAGAGATGGATTAAATATTTCTAATTTCTCCCTCCCTCCAGTTAGAAATTACTATCGCTTTTTTTATGTCGAAATATAGTTACCTTTTGTCTTGAATAAATCTTCTCCTGTACGTTAACTTGTATCATCAATTCATTGAGTATTTGCTTATTTCTTTATTTGCAGTCTTCTGGTAAATATTTAAGCTGTCTTAGAATTTAGAACCTTATAATTAAACAGATTTCCATATATTATACTCATAGAACACTTAACCTTACTAGGTTAAGTGGGATTGACTGGAAATAAAATGTAACATAGCTTAATGGGCTTGAGACTGGAATAAATAAATGTAGAATACAGTTCAGTCACTTAGTTGCACTGTAGTTAAGAATAGTGGAATATGTACATAAAAACTGCCCTGTATTGAAGTAGCCTCCGTCTCACACAAGTAATTTAAGGAGTTATCACCATTTCAGATATTCCACTCTACTTTCTCAGTGAATACATTCATCCTTGCCATCATCTCTGTCATCATTATAACTAACAGTTACTGAGTAAATATGTCAGGCATACTGCATTATTCCTGTAAATCCTCAAAATAGTCTTATGAATGGGCTGTATAGCATGCCCATTTTACAGAAGAGAAATCTGGGGCTTAGACAGTTTAAGCATATTGTGTATTGTTTAAGGTCGAAAGGTAATAAGTGGTGGCACCTGTGCTTCAACCAGGTGTGTCTGTATGATTCTGTATAAAAATCATCGTAGTTCATGTAAATGATGCTATAAAGAAGCTATTATAACTGATAACCTATAGTACCTGACTGATTGCATAGCTTTTTCCATATTACTTAATCATTTAATTCTAACAGCAAGGCAGACATGTGTAAATTGGGGAGGGAACAGTGTCTACCTCAGAGGGTTGTTATTAATATTAAATGTTTCTACATAAAAGGGCTTAGAACATTGCCTGGCATAGTGAACACTATGGATGTGCTAGTAGCTCTGTATCATCATCACCATTATTCCAAATGTTTGTATCAACAAAGGAAGACAAGCTAAGTAACTGGCTCCAGATCACACAATCAGTGATAGTGGATCCAGGATTTAATCATAGGGTTAAATCATCTTTACACAGAGCTTCATCCTAAAGAATTGGCTTCCTGTAATAAAGCGCTTTCATTTGGTGGTCACAACCAAATGACAAAATCCAAATTTCATTGTTATTGCTTGCTTCTTTGGTTGATGATCACCATATTATAGAGTTCTACACTTGTGCTAAATATATTTGAATATGGATCCATCTTGCTATCTACTCCAACTCAGAAGTCTAAATAATGTGCAACTCACTGAGTGATTTAAACACATACCAATACACACACACACTCTTAGTAAAAATGTCTACTTATGAATCTGAGATGCAATTTACAATAAAAGTTCACAAAGCCATGAGCTTTATAGGAAAGGGCAGGCATCTGCCCTACACATAATTGAAATTCACAACACAGTATAATACAGTTGTCATGCATCTGTTAAAGGCCAAAGATTTATTAGAGCAAATTAGAAGTTATAGACATTCCCTTTGGATAAAGGAATCCCTTAGTAATATGCAACATTACTAGGAGAAAACAGAAAAGGAATAATGATGGCAGATCACAGACAGTGACAGATCTTTGTGCTCATGAAAGGCTGGATATTGTTTGAGAATAATTGTATTACTTTGTTGTTGTTTTTTTTATTCAATAAATAATTCTTGGTGTTTACTGCCTTCTAGGCAGTGTTCTGTGTAATGGAGATGCACAGACACTTAAAGTCCTTGTTTTCATGGAGTCAGTAAGCAGCCTTATCACTTCACCTGTTATCAACATCCTTAAAATGGGAATAATATAATTAACCATATGGAGCTTTTGGATAGTAACTAAGAACAAGCGTGTATAAAGCCTCCATATATACACTTGCAAAGTGTCATACAAGTAACAATAGTTATAAAACAAATGATCCATCTAGAAAATGGGTAAAATATATGAAGAAACATTTCACCAAAGAGGATATACAGATGGCAAATAAACACATAAAAAGATGCTCAAAATCATTAGCCATTAGGGAAATGCAAAGTAAATCATAATGAGATAGCACGACACACCTATCAGAATGACTAAAATAAAAAATAATGACAATACCAAACGCTGGAGAGGATGTGGAGAAACTAGATCACTCTTGCATTGCTATTGGGAATGGAAAACATACAATCACTCTGGAAAACAGTTGGGTAATTCTTAAAACACAAAACAAAACAAAAACTAAACACACATCTATCGGATGAGCCAGCAATTGCACTCCTGAGCATGCATCCCAGAGAACTAAAAATGTTTGCTAATATAAACCCCATCTATAAATATTCATAGCAGCTTTATTCCTAATAGCCAAAAACAAGAAACAACCCAGATGTCCTTCAATAGGTAAATGGTTAAATAGACTATGGTATATCCATATCTCAAAGTACTACCGAGTAATTAAAAGGCACAAACCACAGATACTCGCAACAACCTGCATCAACCTCTCAATAATTATGCTGGGAGAAAATAGCCAGTCACAAAAGGTTACAGGCTGTATGATTTCATTTATATTGCATTCTTGAAGTAAAAAATGACAGAAATGGAAGACAGATTAATACTAGTGTTTTCCAGTGGTTAAGAAAGAATTGAGGACAGGAAGAAAATGGGTGTGGCTAGGAAGGGGCAAGATGAGGGATCCTTAGTGACACTCGTGTTCTGTATCTTGACTGTATCAATTCATCATCCTGGTTGTGGTATTGTATTATAGTTTTGCACGTTGCTAACATTAAGGGAAACCAGATGAAGGTTACAGGGATTGCCCAGAATTATCTCTTATAACTGTAAATCTTATAAATGTAAATCTACAAATGTGAAAACATAAAAAAGTTTAACTTAGGAAAAATCACCTACCTCAAAGTTATGATTCTGAAGATTACATTGATTATTCACATACTCTCAGTACTTGAAAACATGGCTCTCAAAAACCATCAACTATGTTTATTTTCATTTTGTTTAATATATCAATGAATGGATAAATGAGAGAAAGTAACAGTGACCAGGAATATTTTCTAGAAACAATAATTATTCAAATGAAAGTTTTGTGGGTTAGGGAACTTGTATTCTAAGAAGAGTCACTAAATTCTGTTAAGAGACCTGAATCAATTTATTCATTTTTGTTACCTTTTGTTCTGCAACATGGCATCAATGAAACTGTCATTTATTGAACAGCTATTTTGTATTAGGCCAGATGTTACATAAGACACAATCTGACTATGGGAAAACATATTCATTTATCAAGGTGTGTGTGTGTTTGTGTGTGTTTGTGTGTGTGTGTGTGTGTGTGTGTGTGTGTGTTGAGGGGTATATGTTCTAGGTACTTGAGCCACACCAGTGAACACACATAGAAAATAAACCCCTGCCACAGTGGAATTCTCATTCCAGTGTCTATGTTCAAGCTTAACAGAAGATAGACAAAAATAAGTTACATTATAATTTAGCAACAGATGCATGTACAAGGGAATGCCAAGGAATGAAAGATTAACTCTGATGTGGAAAGCCGCCTGCGTAGTATTTTTTCCTGAAGAAGGTGCATCAGAGATAGTCTTTGAAGGAGGTATAAAACTTCACTAGGTAGCCTAGAGAGGGAACAGGCTTCTGTTAGGTAGAGAAAGTAGCTGTGTGAAGTCACAGTTACATGAGAGTCTGTACAAAAATCAGAGCAGATGATTCAAGACCAAGAGGCAGGAGGGGTAACAGAAGGAAGAAGAGGAACCAACAGGGGAGAACTGGGAGAGAGGAGAGAAAGGAAAAGTGCTCAACTGACAGTACTGGACAGCCTTGAAGGTCAACTCAAAAGAAGGCATTTTAAGTTGATTTAGAAGGCAATGTAGAGCCAATGGAGCAAGTGTGGCAGGAATTGGACAGCCACTATCATAAAAGCTATCAAATATTCGGGCATGATTTGTTCTTAATAAACCTGTGGTAATCTCAGCCTGTGATTCCATTGTCCTCGGAACGGTCATAGACTTTGTTGGTTGGTAATGTTCCATTATCTCCCTAATTACTGACACGCTCCAAGAGACATTCTCTTAGACAGATGACCACCTGATTATGGGAGATGAGCCGATGGATGGTGTTTGTAAGCATCCTCTGCCTCTATTTCTTCCTTGATATATTGGGGGACATTTTTTGCAAATCATAAGAAAAGTATTAGAAAAGCTGGCGTTTTTAATAGGTTCATTTTAGAAACATCTCTTGTTTTTCTTTTTGAGTTATGTTTTGTATTCATTCTGGGCTCTAGTTTTCAGTGATTTTGGAGATGCCTTTCAGCAAAGTTTCTTAAATGTTTGAAATCCTCATCCTATTGTCTGTTTGTTTTAACTAAGTAGCCTGTTTCAAATTTTAATGTTTAGATGTAAACTGCCGTATTCATTCATCCATTCACAGGCAGCTTTTGAGCACCTACTAAGTGCTGCATTCTGTGCTCAAGAGACACCGATAGAGTGCAGAGTCATACTTTTCTAAAGGTCCACAGTCCTGTGGAGAAACCAAGGGCATTAGATGTGCTGCATGAGAGCTAGTGAAATGTGTGTGGGAGCACAGATCCAGGCACCCATCCTGGAATGAAGGCACTGGGAAGATTGCTGTGGAGGAAGTAAAGTCTCAGAGATTGCCACGTCATATGACAGGAGTCAGGCATTCTGAGTATTTTGGGCACGCTGGTACAAAAGCAGACGCCCAAGAGAGCTGTGTCCTCCAGAAATTCATAAGAAGGATCTGGCTGATAAGACTGACTGGGATGTAATCGGAGAAGTGATAAAAATAGGCTCGAGAGGGAGGTAAGGATGTTAAAGAAACATATTTCACTCTAAGGAGTTTGGACTTTATCCAAAAGGAAATGAGGAGCCATTGAACCCTTCTGGCAGGGAAGTATAGGGTAGAGTGTTGGGAATTAAGGAATCACTCTGGCTATTCCCCCTTTCCTCTGAAGGACCTGTATTCTGCTGTCTGCACCTTTCATCAGCTACCAAAGCTGGATCTCCCAGAGGACAAGGTATCAGTCTCTTTGCATAGCAGTGCCAGGTACTTTTCCACCAAACCTCAGCTTCCTTCCCAGGGAGAGGTTTCTGAACTCCTGCTGATTGTCGAGCCTGGGAGACTCTGAGCTGCTGATTGATTTGATTTCATTCCACTAGAGTACATGTAATTTCATGCTTCCAAGTGAAAGACATTTTCTGAAAATTCTCCAATCTCCCCAAATTACTTAACTTTATAAATTTATTCCCAGCTTCACTGGACTCTAAATAACCCAGTTTGGGAGAAAATGCTTGGCATGTGACGCTCTGGTCATCAAGATTCAACAATTACTTTGATTAGCTCCCTCAGACTGTTAGAAGCTGTTGCAATGAAAAGAAAAAAAATTAAAGTTTGAGTGTGATATAAGACCCAAAAAAAAGAAAAAAAAAGAAAAACACCGCTTTCTTGGGATGCCAATACACCTTGGGATGCCAATACAAGGAAAGAAGGGGCTGGTTCTTCTTAACGTAAAGAAAATATACTTTAGGAGTAAGGTGGCAGGATGCCTCCAATAATTTAATAAATAGATAGATACAAAAATAGCTTTTAATAAAGTAGTATGTATCTTAATAACATTTTAAAAATAAAACAGAATGAAAAATAGTTTAAGGAAAACACTTTCCCAGATCCTATCATTGTTAACATTTTCAGGAATATCCTTTAAGATATCTTTGTACATATTAACAATAACATATAATTTTATATAAATAGGACTACATTTTCGTGTTTTTAAACTAAACTTTGATATTTTATAATATTTTTAGATTTACAGAAAAGTTGTGTAGAACAGAGAGTTCCTATGTATCCCACATCTAGTTTTCCCTGGTATTAAAATCTGACTTTTAGTGTGGTATATTTGTCACAATTAATAAATCAGAATTGATACATTATCATTAACTAAAGTCCATACTTTAATCGAATTGACTTAGTTTTTGTTTTGTTTTTTCCTTTGTATGTTTTTTGTTTGTTTACCTTATGTCATTTTTTCTGTCCCAGAGGCCATCCAGGACACATCTACTCGTTATATCTCTTTAGTCTCCTTTGGGCTATGGCACTTTCTCTGACTTGAGAAACCTTAATAGTTTTAAAGAGTTCTGTTAAGATATTTTGAGGGAATGTCCCTCACTTGGGATTTGTCTGATGTTTTCTCATGACTAGACTGGGGTTATAGGTTTTGAGGAGAAAGACTACAGAGGTAAAGTGCCATTTTCCTCACATCATGTCTAGAGTACATACTACCAACATGTCTTGTTGCCGTTGATGTTAAATTTGATCACTTGGTTGAAATAGTGTTTGTCAAGTTTCTCTATTGTAGTTACTCTTCCTCCCCTCCCTTCCTCTCTCCTTCGTGTACTCCCTGGAACAAAGATACATTCATAGCCCACAGGAATAAGGAGTGAGGAGTTATGGTTCATCTCCTTGAAGGAATAACTACATAAATTGTTTGGAATTCTTCTATACAGGCTATTTTTTTTCATTCTTCCTCATTAATCAATTATTTATATTAGTATGGGCTCAAGGTTATTTATTTTATACATCCAATACCACTTTATTTTTGTTTTGTTGCTCAGATTGTTCCAGCTTTGGCCATTGAAAACTCGTGTCAGTTGGCTCCTGTGTCTTTTGTCGTATCTCCATCATTGTAGGGTGTGTGTGTGCGAGAGAGAGAGAGAGAGAGAGAGAGAGAGAGAGAGAGAGAGAGAGAGAGAGAGAAGTTTCAGCACTTCCCTAACATTCTGGCACTACAAGATACTCCAGGCTCATTTCTTCTAAAGAGCCCTCATTCCCTTTATTGGAGAATTATATTATAAACTAAGACCTAAGCAGTAGGTGTGCTTGTTGCTACTGGGGTGTCTTTGCTTCTTGGCCCTCAGAGCTAAAAGAGAAAGGAAATATACGTGTTCATAATAACCTATTTATACACACATAGTATTTATAAATACTTCTATGGAAACCATCTATATTATCTATATTAAGCTAAACACGAATTCATACTGGTGTTTCCAGTTCTAATCTATTACTATAAATTATAATGTCTTCCTCTTGCTTATTAGTTTCCCTCCCACTCTAATAATATGAAATCAGACCCCATTTTCTTTCATCCATTTACTTAATGTCTTAATTCAGTATACATATATAGTAGTTTCAGAACTGTTGATCCCAATCCCATTTGAAACAACTTTATCAACTACAATGCAATCCTTATGTGCAATGCCATGCTGTTTTTGTAATCTGTTATTTCTTAAATAAAAACAGCTATGTTAAAGATATCCCTTGCAAGTCAGTAAATAGAGACCTAAAATATTCGTGTGTGTGTGTGTGAGTGTGTGTGTGTGTGTATAGGCGTGTTTGGAGATTACATCATGTTTTATAATCCGTTGTAAGAATTTTGACATTTTTTTCTAAATGATGAAAAACTATTGATGAAGGAGGGTCCTCTAAATGTTTCCAGATCAGTCTGACTGCTACATTTTAAATAAAATAAAGGGAGGCAAAGCAAGAAGTCAAAAGATCTGGAAGGAGCTGTTGCCTGCAGCTAAGAGATGATGGAAGGTTCGGTCAGGGTACCAGCAGTGGATTATTAAGAAGTGGTCATATTTTAAAGATTAAGCAAGTACATTTTCTGGTAGATTGTAGGGATGAGAGAAATAGAAAAACTAAGGAGAACTTTGGCCTTAGTTACTAGAAAGATAAGGATATCAGTTGCTGACCTGGGGAGCAAGCAGAGTGTTTTGCTTTGTCTTTATTTTTGGTGGGGGCTGGTGGTGACCAGGTAATTAGTATTTGTCATGTTAAATTTGAGATATTACTTTTATATTCAAGAAGAGATCATCATTGACTAGTAGATGGCCACCAGGTAGAAGAAGTGACTCCAAAAGTATCAAATGATCTATTTACACTGACTAAAAACACATTAGTGGGGCCCTGAGTAGGTCTTCGGAGCCAGACTATTCCCTGTATCACAGGCTCGACAACTCAAGGCCAACCCGTCTTCATCACAGCATCATTGGGCCTCTGTATAAAATCTATCCCAGGTTTTTCTCCAAACTTCCCCTCAAGGTAGACCTGTGGAGACCACATGGTGCTCACTGGCTTTTCTTGTGATGCTGGTATTATATAAGGAGGTGGGGTCCCAAAAAGAGGCATCTGGGAGTAGTACTGATACAGATAGATCAGTTTTATTGGTTGAATTCCTCCTCTGTGTTTGGCTCACCTCATTTTATTGCATCCTCTTCCATTTTATTTTATCTGTTTATCCCAGTGTCACAGATTTAACACATTCTATTTGTACTATTATAACATACATTTTTCTCTCTTTTAAAATAAATTTCCCTTAGGATTTATTTTGACCGTACGCGATATCTTGATATATTTAAATTTGGAGAATAGAGAAGTTTTTTTTGTTTTTTTTCTTTTGGTTTTTTTTTTTTTAATGATCTATTTAATATTTAACATTTGTTAATTTTGGACATGCCATCTGACCTCTCTGGCCTCAGGGTTCATTTGTAAGAGGAGGTTGATGGTGCCTGCCCTGCCTGCCAGAGTACTAAGAGTTGTAATAGCAGTTGATACTTTATTTCAATGTTTTCAGATGACTTTCACGTCTGTCATTTGATTTTTACTCCAATCCTGAGTGACAGGTATAAATCCCTACTTAAAAGAAAAGGATGACTCAGAGATTTAGAAACTTACACAAGGACATTTAGTTATTCACTCAACAAACATGTGCTTTAGCATATTAATATACTAGGAGCTGTTCAAGGTGCCCATGAGAAAAAATAATGGCAGAAGCTCTCCCATTGCCCTGCTTATCTATGGTAATGGACATGGGTACATGTAGAACAAGTTCTAATGCAACATAAAAAGCACCTATCAGTCCATTTTACAGGGATTTTGCAAAAAAATTGAGTTATTATACTAAAAAACCCTTCTGTCAGTCAAGTAAGAGATATTAAATGTCAACCAGTACAAGTTGCATTCTAGATAATCATAATTATATCAATTGTTATTTATGGAATGCCTACTATGTTCTATCAGTATTTTAATTTTTTTTTTTTTTCCATTAGAATCCTTTCATTGCAAGCAATAGACACAGAGGAGCTGGTTTATGCAGAGAAGACGATAACTGATAAAGTATACAGAACTATCTAGTGGAACCAGCTCAAGGGCAGGAAGGAACCAAGTCTCACAAAGGAAGCATAACTAGAAGAAGGGAAACTCATAAGGAACCCAGGGACTTTTCTGTCTAATTCTGTTTCAGCTTCTCTCTGCATATTCTTACGTCTTTCTGTAGATCAACTTTCTCTACTACTTGCTCAAAATCTGGAAAATGTCCACTGCCTGCCTCTCTCATTTTAGTTTTATTTTTTGTTACTGCTGTAGTTGTTATTTGCGGTGTTTTGTTACTGTTTGTTTGTTTTTTCTGCATATCCCTCCCATTCATAGGTAAGTCTAGAATGAATTGACATTTCGCATGCTCAATTCCAAACTCCTGACAAATGGCTCCTATTAGACCAGTTTTGCGTCCACCCAGCTGTGGTCTGAGTACACAAATGACTATTGAAAATGTACTTCTGTGAAATGTATGTTATCAAGAGGCAAGGGGAGATATTTTTCAGAGTAGAAGGAGGTGTCATTGTGAGCGGAATGTGCACCTTGAAAGGTATATGGTCGGCCCAGGCTCCACAAAAGGCAGAAGTCACTTCCCATTTCACAGATATGAAAAACGAGTCTTGACTTAATTTATTCAACAAATACTTACTGAATGCTGATGGAATACCAGGCATGGTGATAGGGAATGACAGTTTTTAACCTGTGAAAATAACTTTCTATCAGGGATTACTGTCATCTGATAAAATTATCATGTAATACATATGTAATTTCACTTTTAATAGGGGCTACAAAGAAGTGTGGGGTCTCTGAGAACATGTAACAGGAGAAATAGACCTATCTTGCAGGTAGTTGTGGGAGGATGAAAGAATATTACCCTCTGGAAATGAATTTGAATTTAGGTCTAGGAAATGAGTAGCAATTAATTAATGGTGGAAGGATGAGTCAGGGAGCTTTCCAGGAAGATGGGACATCAAAAAAAGACAAAAGGAAAACAAGATGGCCAGTATAGACAAGAATCTCAAAGAGAAGAGGATAAGAATGGCATATGATTAACAGTTGAGATAGGGGCAGAAATATGTGTAGTTAAAAAAAAGCTGGTTCTTTAAGTGCAGTGGAGAACTAACTACCTTTAAAGTCTTTAAATCAGAAGAGTAACGTGTTTTATAAAGTCACTTGAGCTACATACACTGTTGAAATGGATTGAAGGAGGACAAGTGTAGATGTGGGAAAAATAATTCAGAGCTATCTCAGTAACTCAGAAAAAAAGAACGGCAGCTGGAATAATGGGATTGAGTAATAAGGGGACAGAATAGCACAGACTGTCTTCTTTATTCTAATTTGACTTTGTGGAATTTGACTTTGTAGCTCATTATAATAGTCCAGTGAAAAGCCACCAAGATACAAAAGCAACTTTTCAGCTGGAACTTAAATCCAGATTGTCTGACTCCAAGTTTTATCCCATCCTATATAACAAGGACATGTCTGAGATAATGTCTGTTTTATTATATATTATCATTTATTATCATTATATATATTATCATTTAATGATATAGAGTTGGTGAAAAGGCAAAAGCACAATATTTAGTAATAGTGAATCTAGAGAAAATAATAATTACTCCTGGGACAGAAAATGCTGAATTCAAATTCCAAAGACAAGATATTTTTCATTCCTTCAATATCCTCTTCATTTTCTTTGCTGCGTTGTTTACTTTACCATGAAACATTATGTATACACACAGATTCTTTATAAAAGAGATACCACTTTTTTCCTACTTAAAGGAAGCCCCACAACTAGATTGAAAAACAACAACTTGACATCCTGGAAAAACACACTGTTCCCCAGTATTCTCCAATTAAAAAAAAGAAGGAAGGAAGGAAGGAAGGAAGGAAGGAAGGAAGGAAGGAAGGAAGGAAGGAAGGAAGGAAGGAAGGAAGGAAGGAAGGAAGGAAGGAAGGCGAGAGAGAGAGAGAGAGAGAGAGAGAGAGAGAGAGAGAGAGAGAGAAAAGAAAGCTTGCTTTTCCAGCTTTTAAAAGAAAGGTGCAGATGAAAGACTGAGAAAGAAAATAATTATTTGCCCACATGCAGGAAAGCCAGGAGCAGGCAGATGCAGGAGTACTTGCTGTATCTTTAGTTTTGCAGCAATAGTCAAGGTCATCATCTCTGCCAAGATTTACTTAGAAAATCCCCTGATCTCTAATAAAAGTTACCCAAATTCTGAATCTACTATCAGAGGAAAGATGGTCAAGATGAAACTGAAACATCAAGGGGTCAAGAAATGGAAACTCTAAATTTTCCCAAATGCTTCCCTTTCCCTTAGAAGGTGGTGATATTATTCATTATGCGACCTTGGGCAAAGTATTTACACTCTTGGTGTCTTAGTTTTATCACCTATGAAATGAGGATACACATAGTTCTTTCATTATAGGGTTCTGTTAAAAATATAATGAGCACTAAATAGATAATTATCGAGATGGTGAGAAAAATATTATTTTAAGTTCCTGATTATTTTATAGTTCAGAATATGATGGAGGGAACTGTGTTTCTCATCTGTAAGATGAATCTCATGGGTCACACATAACTCATAATCTATATAATTCATTACATACAACATACAGTAACTCTAAGGAAAAATACATGATTAAGATATAGTCACCAATTTTCCTCTTCCCGTTCTTTCTTGACTAATTTTAATCGGATATCCATCTCCACCTCTCCATCAAAATAGGTCCTACCAGTGTTGCTGATAACTGCAATGTTGATCAACCCAGAGGTCAGCCTTTGGTCCTCACCTTACTTGACGTGTCAGCAGCATTTGACAAAGTCCATTACTCTGTTCCTTGGAACATTTCCTTCACTTATCTTTTCAGAACACTATTTTCTCTTCTCTTTACACACTTTCTTCTTTGCTGGTTCATCATCACCCCTAGATCTTTAAAAGATATACAGGTAACCCCCATATGACAAGGCACTTCTGTAACACGGTTGTGCTCTAACACAGTTCAAGAATTGGGGAAAACCCTTGTACAACACGGCGTCCTAGAACAAGGGTTTCACTCTAACATGGTTTGAGAATTAGACAAATCCCCGAACAACCCAGAGCATAATAAGAGCTCTTAGAGCAAAAGAGATCTCGTTTGAAATTAGGGAAATCCCGAATAACACGGAATATAATAAGAGCTTTTAAGAGCAAAAGGTATCTCATTTGAAATTTTTCATTCGAGCGTGGATGTCATATCAGTTTTGACTGCAGAATTTTAAAATGTATTAGAATTTTAAATCCATTTTGTTCGTGGAGTATTAAGTTCAGAGGATGAAGATATCTTGTTAAAAAGAAAACACCCTCCATTAATGGTACTTAATAGTGATGACGAAGAAAGCATTATTTAATACATAGCAATATGTTATGCTTTTGGTGAAAATTGCTTTAATAAAGACATTTCTCTTAATTATAAAAAATAATAGTTTTTTGTTTTTTTTTAATTTTTTGGAACCTAACCCCCTTTATTGTACTTGTTCTTTGTTTCGTATAACACGGATTCGCATCACATAACATTTTTTAGGAACCTAACAACTGTGTTATATGGGGGTTCCCTGTAATGCTTCAGGGCTCATTTTTCATATTTATTTTACTTTCCATCCAACGTTAGCCCTAGCTGATATCATCCAGTTACATGGTTTTAAATATTGTCTGCAGACGAGGTCAGGTCTGTCCTCTGAACTCCAGACTCGTGCATCCAAGTGCTTATTATGCCCACTTGGCTGTCTGGCAGTCGTCTCAAAGTTAGGAGTTCCAACACTGAACTTCTTATTTCCACTTCCTCATAAGCTGGCTCCTCCCAATCTACCACCTCTTAAAAAATTTCAACTCGGTCCTTTCAGTAGTTGAAGCAAAACCTGTGGCGTCATCCTTGATTCTTCTCTTTGTCTCATACACTGCATCCAACCTATCAGCCAATCTCAGTGTTACTATCCACAGAATAGATCCACTCCCTGCCCAGTTAACCTCTCCTACTCTGGGCCAGGTCACTGTCATCTTTGGCCTTGATCGATGCGAGAGTTTCTTAATCAGGCTCTCTGCTTCCCACCTTGTCTCCTTCTTTTTATTCTCAACACACCATTATGATTCCTTGAAGTGTAAATTTAGTCACGGTAATCCTCTGCCCAAATTTTTTCCAGTGTCCGTTCGTTCACTTAGAGTAAAAGCCAAATGCTTTACCAGGGCTCGTGAGGCCCTGTGCGCTGGCATTTGTCATACCCCGTCTCCTCCTATGTCCTGTTCATTCTGCCTCAGCCACACCGGTCTCCTTGGGCTACCTCTGCCTCTGGCCTCTGAATTCCCTGCTCTCCATGGGACCTACTCCCTTCTTGGCTTAGCTCTCTAATGAAATCCCTCACTATGGCCTCTCTCACCATTCCATATAAATTGCACCTCCCTTCTTAACTGGCTGTCCTCTCCCTGATGTATTTTCTCCACAGTATTTATTAATTTATTTTTAACCATTGCATGCACTGATATTCAGTGGCTTGTTTTCTCCTTACTAGAAGGCCATCTTCATGAAGCCTGGGACTTTGTTATCTTTGCCTGTAGCCACCGGAATAGTACCTGGCTTATGAGAGACACACATATAAATATTTGTTCAATACACAAATGAAGTAAGAATGCTGTCTGTGTCCTTATAGACCTTACTAGTTTCATTCAATAACTTCAACTGATCAGTGCCTAGCCTGGGGATGTATGAATTAAGGGAACATGACTTGTTCCCTCGAGGAGCTGATAGCCTGATGGATGATATAGATAAGAGTGTTGGGCTGGGTGCCCTCTCCCCACCGCCACCATTAAAAATCCAGGGCCTGAGAAAGGGTTTGCATGCAGGTAGCTCATTTTGTGAAGTTATCCAGAGAATAGGGGTAAAGTAGTAGGAAGAGTGAAAGAGGAAGGGGGCAAAAGCTCGTATGAGTGTGGGGTATCCAGCTGGTCACCTTGTGGGCAACTCAAATCCCATATGCCCATCTGAGAAATGGTATAAACCTTGTCTCAGAATTATAGCCCTGAGAGGCAGAGGGCCAGCCACCAGTCCCTATTTACCCACTGATTGAGGGTCACCAATGGCCTGATAATTCATACATGCTTCTACAGCATGCATGCATGAGTGCCATAGGTGTTACAGAAGCCCCAAGGAGCAAGTGAGAGATTCCCAGTGCAGATGAACAGGGCACTGCTGGCCTACCTGACTGCCACTGGGCCACCAGAGTGGGCTGTGGGGGTGTATGGTGGAGCATGTGAGGCTTCTAAACAACTTATAAGACAGGCAAAATGTACTTAAGATAAGTAAAACTAAAACACAGTAATACAATAAGGCCAGGATCGATTGAGCCTAACTTTGAATATAAGGGATAGCTTGGGATAGTATCATAATTTTAGCAGGACATTAAAAGATACTAGAAGTTAGCCTACCTTCTGAATTCGTTTTTAGGCTATTTTCATGAATAAGAAAAGGCATGGGAAGACATTACTAATAGTCATTTCAATTCAACTCATACTAAAAAGTAAGCAGTGACAGTTGATCCTGCACAGAGCCTGGGACATAGGGCAGGGGCTTAAAAATGTTTGATGAGTGATTATAATACAAAATATGGCACAAACTATGAGGGCTAGAAAAAAAGAGTGAGGAGAAGAAAAAAGAAAAAAAAAGTCTCCATTTCATTGTATTTAGTCCAGATGCGAGAATAAAATTTTTGCATGTAATTTCACAGACATGACACATTAAATAATTGTAAGCCACTTATAAATCCATGTCTTTATTTTCTACTTCCTAGTCTTTAAACATTGAATACTGTTTACTCAGCTACCCAGTAGAGCTTCAGGACAGCCTTTCTAAAAGGTCGGTATGGTGTAACACTAAAGTAGGCGGTTTCTGTGTGTTCTGATGACCTGATTGTAATAGATGTTCACATCAAGACTCTTCTAGTTAGACATCAGGCTGCTTTAACAAATTACCATAGCCTGAGTGGCTTAAACAACAATTTATTGCTCATGGTTCTGGGGGCTAGAAGTTCAAGATCAGAATGCCAGCATGATCAGGTTCTTTTTGAGGGTCCTCTTCCTGGCCATGTCTTCACATGGACTCTCCTTGGTATGTGCATGCAGAGGGAGATCTCATTTCTCTTCCTCGTTTTAACATAGGGGCTCCACCCTTAGGATATCATCTACCCCCAATTACCTCCAAAGGTCCCTTCTCCAAATACCATCACATTGTGGCTTAGGGCTTCAACATATGAATTGGGAGGCCAGGGCACAAATATTCAGTTCATAGTCAAGTCTACCAATATCTTCCTGTATTATTTATCAGAATGCAAAGGTGGAATCTAAACATAGGTTAAAGAGGTTAGTAGATGTAAAGTGTCTTCAGAAAGTGGAGATTTGGACTGTGATAGCAAAAGAAATTCTGGACAAGGTGGTTGATAAGCCCAGCTTAGAAAGGAAAGCCGGATTAAGGTTGGAGGACCCAAAGAACAGCATTATATGGGTGCCTGCTAGTCCCAGACATAGCGAGCGGCACTGCGATACAAGCATGAATGAATTAGGTTCCCTGTCCTCAAGGAG
Source organism: Rhinolophus sinicus (assembly GCF_036562045.2). Classification (NCBI taxonomy): domain Eukaryota; kingdom Metazoa; phylum Chordata; class Mammalia; order Chiroptera; family Rhinolophidae; genus Rhinolophus; species Rhinolophus sinicus. The sequence goes on from NC_133756.1 coordinate 114,350,690, forward strand.
TATAACATCTAAAGTTCGCATGTTGCTGAATGAACAATTGAGTATTGGGAGGGGGAAGTTGGGGAAAGGGTAAAGTGATGTATGTTGACCTCGTAAAACTTTTTTCTTCACTTTTTTCAGCACTTTATTTGCCTAAAGTGCTGGTCTGATGATTTTGAAAAAAGACATACTAATATAGAGCTGTCGCACCTGTTTGCAGTTCTCCCTAAACTGAATTTTTAATACAAATAGGTGTTTGCTAGGTTAACATGTACACCATTTTTTTAGATTTAAAATGTTTATTTTGAGTACTGTCTAGATCCATCATTGTGGATGGATAGATGGATGGATGGATGAATGGATGGATGGATGCATGAATAAAATTGGTAATTAGGTAGGTAGGTAGGTATGTATGTAGGTAGACAGACAGACAGACAGACATAGACAGATAGATAGATATGTCTTCCTCAGCTTCAAGATATTCCCAGCCTAGCTATAAATACAAACATGCTAATCTACACCTAAGTCTCCTGTAATATGGTAATTCTGTGGTAAAGACACACACAGAAATTTGAGGGTAGAGGAGAGTGCTAAAAATACCTTTGAACTATGGGGAATGAATCTAGGAAGTTTTCAGAGAGGAAATGACTTTTGGGCTTGGTTTTTCAATGGGAGTTTCAACATATGGAGACTGGAAAGGGTATTTCAAGCGGAGGGATAGCAGAACAAAGGACATCAGTGAATGGTGTTTTTAGGAATGGGGAGTAGGCGAGGATATGTCTCAATGTGGCTGCAGGATTAGGGTCCTAGTCAAGGTTGTGGTGCGGAGGTGGGAAGGTCTGGGACTTCCAGTAAGGGTGAGACTTCAGAGGCCTAAATAAGGGGCCGAGTTAAGGAGCTTAGCTTTCATGTAATTGGATGGCAATTCCCAATTCTCACGAGATGCTCCTCTAGAACAGGCTCCAAAGACAAGTTGGAAAATCTCATTGTTTTTTTTGAAACCTGTGCTGCACATCAGCTTATTCTAGCTGCTGGATAGTAAGGAATCTGTTTAACTTAGTTTAATTCCAGTATTTTCAAAAAATCTCTCAACATCTGTTTGAATCTCCTGGAACACCACGGCAGGAAATTCTATGGAATGAAATGGTCTAAGCACGAAACTTGTGAGATCAATTTTGCCACTTTAAATGTCACTCTGGTTACAGTATGGGGCATGCAGAAAAGACTTTAATTTGGAAAAAAAGAGATGAAATAAGAAGCTGTCACAGTGTTTTAATGGAGAGGGAGACGTGGGAATTAGATCCTGGGGACAGAGGTGAATAAAGGGGACAGTGTGAGTAAGTTAGGAAAAGTTGAATGTAGCCCATAGTTAGTTCTCTTTCTTTAAGATAAAACAAAACCACCTGGTGGGCTTGTTAAAATACACATGGCTGGGTCCCACTCTCAGAGTTTCTGGTTCAATAGGTCTTGATACAGGACCTGAGAATGTGCTTTCTGACAAGTTCTCAGGGACTGCCGATGCTGTGGGTATGCAGATTACACTTTGAGAATCTTTGTTGTCAGATTTCCTACAAAGTCTTCTCTTGCCCTGGATCCCAGCGTACTTTCTTAGTCCCAGGCTGGCTAGCTGCATTCCTATCTCCTTCCACACAGTCCCCATGCTTCCCTCATCTCAGCACTCTAACCTTTTTCCTATTGGTAAAAGCATTGCAAATATGTTGACAGTGTCTCAACGGAGTAATTCTAGCACTGCAAATGGGAGATGGGCTGATGAAAGTCAAGGACATAGTCTGGATTAATCACACTACACATAGTGTTCCAGCCTCGCCTAGTTCTGCTTTTGTCACCAGGACCTTCACAGTACTTCCTTTCTTCTCTCCTTTTCCGCTGTATTTGCAGTCCCATGCTATTGATTCCCCAGTCACCCCAGAGATTGTTAATTCTCTTCTAGGAAGTCATGCTAGCCCTGATAAAGGCTCTTCATTGTTAGGAGAACGGCTAACCCCACACAAATCCTCCCAATGATGTTTGTGAAATATTTCAATTGAACTAAAAGATTTTCTCCAGGCCAGTAATTATTGTCATTAGTGTTTAGATAAGTTGGCTGCTCCTTGCTATGTATTACACTGTGTTCCATTCTCTCATAATGGAGTAAGATGGGGAGGAATGAAGAATTTCAACCCAAATGTTCTTTGCTAATAAAGCCAACGGCTTCATTTAGGATGATTTCTATATTCTGTGTAGCTAGCATCTGCCAGACTCCACACCCTGCCCCCTGCATTCCTCTGCTGGGGCCCATGTTGATTTGGAACCTTTTTTCTCTTCTCCCATCCCCAGCCAAAAGGAGGTTCAGCTATGCTCCTTCTTGTGAGCAAGAATTGACCCATGTGGGGCCCCAAACCTGTATAGTTGTCCTGTGTGGCTCCGTGGCTGCTACCCCAAGTTATATCTGTGGCAACCAAGTCTGTGATCAGGGACCCCAGAGTCACGCTTTGAGCACTTAGTTTGCTCTCAAAGCACGGTACACCGTAACCTCCTCCCAGATTTCTCAAACACCAAGATCTGTACTCTATGTCCATCACGTAGTTTGTTTTTGGTTGTTGTTTTTTTGTTTGTTTTGTGTGTGTGTGTGTATGTTTTTTGTTTTTTTTGTGTGTTTTTTTGTTGTTGTTTTTTTAAAACCGAGTGGTTACACAGGCTTAGATATAAATAATCCTGGCCAGTGTGCAATAGGCTTTGGAGTCAGACAAAATGAGTTCCAATTTTATATATGTTAGGGGCAGCAGGTTGAGAAAGTGGAGAATTGGATCCCAGCCTGCAAAGTGGAGATGGCTACATGTAAGGCTTCAGAGGTCAGGTGCTGTCAAAGGGAACAGGCTCACCTTGGAAGGCACCATCATTTCTTGTGCAGCTCTTGTGGGTCAAACCCATTACCGATGTGGTTGGCACACACATCCATGAGGCTGAGTATAGTGGGCAGTCTCATTAACTTCTCATTGCCCACATTAGGATGGGTGAGCCCCACTGACTTCATTGCCTGACCCCAAGTATTTTTATTCACATGACATTTTTAGTGGTTTTTTTTTTTCTTATATATTTTGAAAGAATTCAAATTTACAAAATATGTTGGAAAGAAATTGTACTTTAAAGAAAGTCTAGTTTCACCAATCATTAACATCTTGATATATTTGCTTTAAACATCTCTCTCTCTATCTATCTATCATCTATCTATCTATCTATCTATCTATCTATCTATCTATCTATCTATCTATTACTGTTTGCACATACTATACACACATGTGCACACAAACATTCACAAACACATTTTTTTTCCTGAACATTTTGAAAGAAGTTGTAGAATTTGGATCAGTTTAACTCCTTCCTCGAAAATCTTTACTGACTACTAAATAAATCATTGGCTACAAAGGTAACACCATTTTCATAGCCTGATGTGAAAACGTTTTCCTGACCCATAGATTCGGTGCAAAGAGGCTGGGAACTGCTTCCTGGAGTTTGGAACCTGTGTCGCTAGACCAGTCTGACCTCTCTTCCTCTCCTCCTAAAATTAGGAGGAACTTACAAAAGTCATGTCTGCAGGGATAATAGGGTGACCAAATGATTTGTCACCCACACCAGGAAACTTTAAAATTGAACGCTGAGCTAGATTGTCCCTGGATAGCAAACTAGTAAGGTCACTCTCAGGCCACAGCACATTTTTTAACTACAAAACAGTCAAGGTAGGAGCCAGGAGACGTATGAGTTCAATGTTTAGCTTTGTCATTTATTAGTTTGTGGCCCTGGTCACATTACCCACCCAGGTCTATTTTCTCTGCATTGTTGCAATATTGCAAACAAAACAAAATTACTTGTTAACATATTCTGAACACTATAAAGTGCTAAATAAATTATCAGGAGGCCTTTCCACAGAGAAAGATGTACTAATCAGCAAGGCAGCATGACTCTGTCTTCTTTAGTTTAATGTATGCTATGTCCAAAACAGTGGCCAGGCCTTGGCCATTTTTGTGGAACTCTCCTGTCCTTTCTTTTCCTACCTCTTCACCTTTTCTCACTTCCTCTTCTAAAATACCCTCATTCATACCTTTACTTCAAAATCTGCCTATTCCAACATCCTACTGAAATATCTCTTCTATGAAGCCTTCCTGGATTTTCACTCACAGAGAATTTCCCTACTCCAAACAACTATGAAACCAGTTTTCCAGAGCCTTCTTGCTATTGGTATTTTCCTGCATGAGTTATCTTTCCCGTGAAACTAAATTGTATTTAAGAGCAATCACTGTACCTTTTTTGTCTTGCTTTATCTTTAGCCCTGTGCCTATATCACTGACTTGCAAATACTTAGATTACAGACATCTATCAATTATATTTTAGCCTTAAGTGATAGAAACCAAACTCAAAATGGCTTAAATCATACGGGAATTTATTATTTCATATAACCAGAAGCGGAAGGTAAGGAAGGCCCCTAGTGGGGCCCCCAGTGAAGGTCCATCAGGGCACCTGCTTGTCCTCCTCCCATTGAAGGACACAGAAATTGCCAACAGAAACTAGGGATATGCATTTCCTTGTTTAATTTAGCATGCACAGAAGGAAAAAGGAAATCTCTCCCCTAACCAAGGGTTATAGTCCTCTCCTTCAACCAGATTGGGCCAAATTAGCTCAACTATGTATGTGTGGGCTGGTAGCAATTGTCAGGGGAATGGCATGTTCTTACAAAGAGAATTCTTAAACAATGGGGGGTGGAATTACTGGTCTAGAACTTCAGTGCTGTCCAATATAACTTTCTACAATGAGGAAATATTCTGTTCTTCGCTGGCCACGTGTGGCTATTATGCACTTGAAGCCTGCAGGTGTAATTGAGAAAACAAAGGTTTTCTTTTCGTTAATCAAAATAGCTAGCAGCTACCATATTGGACAGAGAGGGAGAGTGATTAAGGCATAGACTGAAGCTCGAGATGGAGTCAGATCTCTGGAGTCACCTGGGCGGTAGCAGGCAGAGGGGAGATGTGAGTGAAATTCAGGTCCTGCTTAGAAAGGAAGAGAGAAAAATGGGTTCTGATTGGACAGGCAAGTTTTCTACACTTTTGCTGCGCAAAGTGTGGTCCGTGGACCAGAAGCATAGGCATCTGCTGGGAACTTGTTAGGAAAGTAGAATCTTAAGCCCCATATCAGGTAAACTGAATCAGGTCTGTATTTTAACAGGATTGAGGTTGCTTGGCCTATAATCCGTGATTTGACTTAAAGATTTGCAGTCTAAAGGATCTGTGTTCCCAGCCTGACTCCACCATTAACTAACTGTTATCTGGGCAACTCACTTAAGCTTTCTTAGTCCCAGTTCCCTCATCTCTAAATATGGTATAACAAAATTTGCCTCACAGGGTTATTGTGATTTTTCAAAATGAAATGCTTAGCATAGCACAGAAAAATCTAATATATGCTCATTAAATAATGGTTTTGCTGGCTTCCTTTCTAGGAGTGTATGTCTTATGCATAGAGAAATCCCCTGCCCTTGCCAAGACTGGACATACCATGTTTCCCAAAAAATAAGACCGGGTCTTATATTAATTCTTGCTCCAAAAGACGCATGAGGGCTTATGTTCAGGGGATGTCATCCTGAAAAACCACGCTAGGGCTTATTTTCCGGTTAGGTCTTATTTTCGGAGAAACACAGTAGCAGATTTTCAATAATTTGGGTTGAAATAATAACAGGCAGGATCAATGACTGATTGCATGAATGATTAGGTAGTCCAGTGTCTTGTAAATCACAGATCAGTCAAAAGTATAATAACACATTCTTTTCATGAATAAATGCAATTATCTCACATGTAGCATCAGGCCAATATTTGATTTTTCTACTTGAATTTCTTACCATGATTCTCTTGCCTAGAACTCATCATTCTTAAGAGGGGAAAAACAGTGTTGCCAATGCCCTGTACACACATGCCCCTGCCCTGGCTGTGTTTGGGAGCATCTATAAAAGGAGAAGGACGTCCACATGCCCACGCCACACATTAGCACTTAACCATATGCTGCCTGGCAGCAGGCCTTGCATTCCTGGCTTGAGAGGTTGCTGAAGTTTTCAGACATTTTGCATCATCATCCCTGTAGTTCTGACCCTCCTGGATCTCCACAGCCAGACTAGATGCTCTCCCATCACCTCCTTTGACGCCCCCTTCTGAGATGGATGACATTCTACTTCGTAGTTATAAACCCTGTGCATTCTTGTTAAGCCCCGTCAGCTAAGAACCAATGTGCATGGCCTGTGGCCTGGTGGTGGAAAAGAGAGCAGAGCTTGTCCCAGATCACTGGAGTTGTCAATAGGCTTCTCCAGTGACCTAGGATATGATCTTGGTGTTGGATGACAATGTCTCTGATCACCCATGTCCTTATCTGTAAAAGGGACCCAGGGGGAAAAAAAAGCTACTTCACAATCTGTAAAATGTAAAGCTTATAAAAATGTATAAGACATCATTTCTCTTCCTCATTGTTTCTATCTAACATTCATTTATTTCTGCATTTATTTATTCACACACATTTAGTGTCCATCTACTATGTAGGTGATTCTGTACAATATACCAGGGTTTCAAAAATAAAGGACATAGTCCCTGATATCCATTAATTGATAGTCTGGGATGAGACATAATAGAGAAGACCATGAGCACAAAGATGAGACCAACGAGAGTAACCCGAGACAGTCAATCCATTTCTGAAAGAGGAGGACTTTGAAGGGAGTCTTGAGAGATGGGAAATTAGCCAAACAAGGGTAGAATGATATTCCAGACAGGGGAAAAAACAGTGTGTTGAACACAAACACTACTTTTATTTTGCTTTGTTTAAATGGAAGTATAAAACGTCATGCCTACTTTAAATAAAATTTTAAAAAAGGAGAAAGAGAAAAAAAGAAAGAAAGAAACCGAGAAAATATAGACTTTTAATTCCAGAAGGGGTTTTTCGTAACACAGCTGTACTTGACAACTGACAGGAGTGAAATTCAGCAAACCACCAGCATCCTCAAGATCACACAGGTTGTTAGTAGCTAAGCTGACATCTACTAACACCCAGTTCAGCCCTCTCTCCCTTGCCCAGGGACCTGGTGACAATTGAGCATTCCTAGTAGTTGACTCTTCTGTCTACACTAAACACAAATGAACAACCAGTACTTCTCAGCTGGATCCAGGTCATTTGTCAACAGAATCTATGTAATGGATGTTTGCTATAAAGAAGAATTTTAAAAATTAGATCTGGGAGTTCTTGGCATATTCCCACCTGGCACCCACAGTCTCTTAGCTTCCCAGAACTCTTAGGCTTAAGGAAAGCTTAATTAAAATCAAGTCAACAGAGAACTCTCTGACAAACTAACAAGACAACAGAGAAATAAATTAAGCTTTTTATCTTTCTATTCCTTTATGCTGTTTGTCACTATCAATCCAACTTTTGATTTATCTATACCATATATGTGTGTGTATATATATATATTTAATACATATGTATAACATATATATATATACATATACACTTATATGTATATATGTTAACGTATATATGTGTTATGTATAAATAATCATCAAGCTTTCTTTATTTACTGTGTATAGGTCAACGTGCTTGATATTTTGAAAAACTTACAATGTTATGTAATTATAATATGCCATGATATTAAAAGGTGGAGTAGAATGATTATTGGACATGAAATTCAAAACTTAGGTCAGAGGCTCTGTGCTAGAGATAACAAGTTGTGTGTGGGAGCGAGGTGAAAGAGCCCGTGGATCTATACCTATTAATTTTCTACATTCATTTCCAAGGTCTCCCTCATAGCCTCACTTTCCTCATCAGTAAAATGGAGATACTTCCTATTCCTTCTACTTATGAAATGATTATAAAGGGGAAAAAAATCATGATTTAGTGTATGTTTTGAAATACAGTTTCAAACACAGGACCCGATGGCAGTATCTGTCATTTGAGTTGGGAGAGAGGTATGGCCAAGTATCATGAACTATTTCAGATTGAGTGGCCAAGAAGCCCTGTCTGAGGAGATGACGTTTGAGCAGAATTCTGAATAGAAGGATCCAGCCGTGCAAAGGACTAAGGACATCTTCTAGAAAAGGAACCTAGCAAATCCAAAGGCCTCCAAGCACTTATGAGCAAGGCATGAATGGCAAATCAAATGTCGCTGACTGGTATAATCAGAGCACAGTGGAGGGAAGAGGGAAGCAGCTGGAGATAAATCAGAGAGGTCCCGGGGAGTCAGGAACTTACTCTAGGGGAATGGGAACCCATTGGAAGATTGAACAGACATTTTTACTCATGATGTGATGGCAAACAAATTACTTCAAGTTTGTTTCTGCTTCTCTAAAATGGACATGACAATATACATCTTGAAAAAATTCGAGAATTGCATTTGCTTTTTCTGTATAATGTATTTGGTACTTGACCCTGACAGGTGCGATGCCTGTTGCTGCTTTGGTTAACACTGTCATTACCAGTATTATTGTCTGATCTAAGTTTGCTCCAGGAGTAGCTATGGGGAAGGAGGGCTAGCAGAAGAAACAAGGCAGCTGTGGCACAAAAGCAACTCTAGCACCACAAAGTAATATTTTATTTCCATAAATCAAATACATAAGCCTTATCTTTCTTTGTCCACATATTTCATTGTCCTTATAGTCCCAGGCCTACTGTAGCCTCTGACTTTAGAAGCTCCTATTTCAGTCTCTGTCAAGTGGCGTCTGGCTTCTACATTATGCAGTGCTTGCATCTCCTGGCCCATGAACCCAAGGGTCAGGTGGGAGCCTTCTCTGTCAGAGAGTGTGCCAAGCACCCGGATTGAAATCCAGGAGGTCGGGCAACCCTTCTGGAAGCTGCTAGGGATGATAACTGGTCTCGGATGTGGATAGCAGGTAGTTTGACTCATCGCTCTTGAAAATAACAGTAATAGAACAAAATATATTTACTTCAGCTTCACATTCCTATGTTTTGTGCAGAGGACGCCCAGCAAGTCTTGGCTTAAGTGGAAAAAATAGCGAGGGGAGCTGGGATTGTTCCAGGTCTGATAACTTTTCAAATGTGCTTTGTAGAGCCCGTATTTGTCTTTACCTTACCCTCTGAGGGCATTTGTCTTGCCCTCAGAACAAATGCTCAGAGATCCCATGATGTGGACATAGCAATCATGACTAATAATCTACAGTCTGCCTGCCTTTCCTTTTTCTCTATTGTCCTCTCGCTCCCTCCATTTCTGCCTCTTCCTCCCTTCCTCTTCCCCTCTTTTTGCATTACTTTCCATAGTTTCTTCTTTATCTCTTCTTTCCTTCTCTCTTCTTCTTTGCCTCTGTTTCAGCATGGATGTTAAATATGCATTAGACTCCAAGTAAGAGCCAGAGATTTTTCTGGGCACAAGAGATACAAATACAAATATCACTGGATAACTACAAGGAAGAAAGCATCAAACGATACGTGGTTTTGTAGAAGCATAAAGAAAGATGGGCTGATCTTCAGGGCTGCATCAGAAAAGCTTTACTCAGCTTTGTTTTGGCAGATAAGTAGACTGAGGGAGACAGACAAAGGATTAAAAGGCACTTTAAGCCAATGGAATAGCAAAAGCAAAGGCACAAAAGTAAAACACCAAGATGCATGGAGGTAAGGCTTAAGATAGGCAAGTCAAGGAGCTTTTCAAGCCATGCTAAGGAGGATGGACTCCAGGAGGAACTGGAGAGCCACTAAAGAATTTTAAGTGAGGACATGAGATGAACAAATCTATGTCTTAGAAATGCCACTCTGCAGTATGTGGAGTATGAAATGGACTAGGTCAGTTAGGATTCTATTGTACTGTCGAAAAGAGAGTTGATAAATGTTTGAACCAAGGCAGTGACATAGTAGGTGGAGGAAAGAGGACAAAAAAGGAGAAAAAAAAACGTATTAAGATGGCAGAAGCTTTAAAACTTGGCATCTGCGTAGGTGGAAAAATGAGTAAAAGGGAGTTGATTACAAACTTTCTGACCTTAGAATTTGGTTGTATATCGGTGACATTCACTAAAAGAGCAATGATGAATGAGAAACTTTTATACAGAGAGAAGTAGACATTTTGGGTTTGAAGTACCTGTGGGACATCAGTAGACAGATACTAATTATATTGATCTGAGACTCTGGCAGTTAGTGTCCAGATCCAGATTTGTGATGGAAAGATTGCATTTAGTTGTTGTATTAATTTGGACTATAACTCATATATGTAAATCTCCTAGCGGTCTCTAACACATAAACTCTTCTAAAATATTAATTATCCCTTTCTTGCTTTTGTTCGTTTGTTTGTTTTATATATGCCCATAGTGCTCTGTTTGTACTTTCAACAGTCCTTAGGGGCTGCATGTATCCCCTAAGAACTTTGACAAAAAAGTAATAGCTTGACTCCTGGGAGTGGAACCCAAAGATCAACCACACACAGGTCAGAGCAGAGATAAGCAATAGGTGTTATCTTGGCTCCTTGGCTCGCCTGATCAAAGGCAATCATATCTAAAAAGTGCCTCTTCATGTTTTTTCATTATCGGTAATCGAGCTTTGTTCCACGAATCCTTCTGCCATTAACGCCAGAAGAAAGGTGAAGGCCAAGGCCACGAAGAAAAAGAGATGGAGGCTAGTGGGGAGGAGGAGTAAGGACCTTTCAGTTCTGGGGATAGTCCCAGAAGGAGAAGGATGTGGAGGTTCTTCATCCATGCTCAGTATTCTGCCTTACTCCTTCCAAGAGTCCTGGACAGAGGAGAGGTGGGCATGAGAAGATAGCAAGAAGGCCCAGAGAGGCTGCGGGAGGATAGAAGCTACAGGTTACTGCTCTTCTGTATTCCATCTGGATGGCCTGGGGATGGAAAGCAGCAAGGAGAGAGAGAGAGAGAGGCTTTCAGAGAGATGTCTCTGCATAGAATGCAGAAGACCTAGGGGTACCCAAGGGATCTGGGGCAGGGGCACCAGAAGTGCTGAGAAGGTGGTGGACCTTCAGAGGTCTGTGACCAGAATGAGGAAGTTACTCAGCAGAGGGTGCCTCAAGACAAGAAGCATTATTAAGCATGGCAGATGTCAGCAGTAGATGCCAATGCCATGCTCAAAATAAAGACATACATATATACACGTGTTTATTTTTTTAAATTTTACTTTTAAAGAAAGAAAGGTGCACAGAGACCATCAAAATGGCCCTTCTGAGAAACTATTATAGTGAGGACAACCCCAGCTCTAACTTCTCTTGCTGTTGCCACAAGGTTACGTGAGCTTCCCCTGAACCAAAATGGCATGTCATGGAGAAGGAGGAGGGCAGGAGACCCTTTGAAGGAGAGAGGAAGCCCCATCAGAATGCTGGGACATTGAATTTGATCCTACAGTCTGTCCAAAGAGAGTAAGTTTTCTGGAAATAACCCACAATATCTTAAAGTGGAAAGTGGGGATTGTTGGTCTCACCCTTTGACCCCCTCCACCTCTGAGAATAAAAGTGTGTGAGAACATTTCTGATCAGTTACAGGAAAAATAACAGCTACATTCTTTTTCACACCCAGGTAATAATAGGTAAATTTTAGGTCTCACTACACAATCAAATAATAATCAAATCACAACAAAAAGGGGAGATTGTTAGCCCTGGGAGTGCAGCAAAAGAAACATTTTAAGGAGCAAACACGTCGGGCCAGTCTGAACAGTGATATCAAAGGCAACATGATTCCTGGCGTGGGGGTGGATGCACAGGTTTATGGCCCCAGGACTTCGAGTATTTCTGATCTCCTGGGAAAGGCCATTTTTACTGTGACGCTGCTGAATCGAGCTCTGTCCCGTGGAGCTAATCAGCATTCAATTCATCTGACTCCCTAATTCAAATTCCATGCCCACCAAGCCATGTTCTTATCTCTTGGCTCATCAAGTTTGTCTTCAGGAAATAGTGGTCCGATCACAGGAGTTTCGGATCCTATCACAGGCATCACTCATAGTACACATAGAGGTGTTCTCTGATTACAGTTCCTTTTCCTTTGTATCTTGACTCCAGGGATAGAATGTGTTGGTGATCCCAGGGCAAAACGCCCAATCTCAAGAAAGTTCTGTTTATCAAACTTCTGTCCATCTCCACCTGTTATCACCCTAGTCCAGGCCATCTGTCAACCCTCTCCTACACAGCTATGCAGCCTTCTGACTGGTGTCCTTGCTTAGCTAAAATGAGGTCTTTAAAACTTAACTCAGATCACGTTACTCTCTTGCTCAAAATGCTCCAAGGGCTTGAAGTAAATACTGAACTCCTAACACACAGCCCACCAGGACTTTGAGGTTTGTCCCCTGCCCACCTCTGTACCCTTCCTCCTGCCCTCTCCCCATCCATATACCTCTACCACATGATCTTTGTTGTGTCACCTACACACCTGGCTCCTCTCAGCCTGGGACGCTGGCTTTCCTGAATGCTCTTCCTCTGGCATTCTAACTGCAGCTGCTTCCCTTCACTCATATGTCTCCTTAGAGGTCATCTCCTCCTGTTTCCTAACAAATCTCCCTTCCCTATTACATTGGAACATAATACCCTGTCTTATTTTTCTACAAATATTTATTTTGTTTTACTCTTCCACTATAGTTTAAGCCTAACAAGGGCTTCAAGTTTACCACTGTGTTCCTAGCTCCTGGAACAGAATTTGGCACATAGAAGGAGGTCAGTGTATATCAATTGAATGAATAAGTGAATGAATGAATGAATGAATGAAATCAGTTTTCTAATTCCAGCTGTGATCTCCTCTGCATGTTGGTTGGATTCCTTGCAACCCAGGGTACTTACTATAAGGAGCATGTCTCTAGGTCTTCTAAACCTGAAGTGAGCTGCTGGAATATACCAATTAGAGAACAGTGGTTTCCATCTCTAGCTCTCGAGTCAGGATGGGTTTGAATCCCAGGCCTTAAATGCTGTGTGACTCCACACAGGACACATAATCTCAGTTGGCTTTTGACACCAGTCCTTATTCACCCCTACAGTTCTGTAATCACTGTGTACTCATCTATGATGCCTGCTGGACCCAGACATTCTCCGTGAGAATTATTTACTAAGCACCAAGCACAATGTCTTGTCAATAGTATGTCCTCCTCAACGATAAGCTGTTTAACTGAATTGACCCGCCTCTTAGGTTCTTCTTATCTTTATTTCCCTCTTCAGCTTATAGAGACGTGTCAAATCTCCTCTGCTTCTTGTTTTTACCACTCTGCTGTAAAGATGATGGATAATTAAAAGTTTGAGAAAAGTAGCACCACGTGTATAATGTAAACTTATGAGTCAGGTCTGAGTTTGAAACACAGCTCCCTAATTTACTATCTGTGTGACCCTGCACAAAATGGTCAACCTCTCCGGATCTCCTCTTCATGTATCAAGCATGGGTGATACTAGAATTGTAATAGGAATGAAAGACAATAATGTAAAGCATCTAGCAGGAGCCCATAAACCAGTTTAACTTCCTACCACACTCAAGAATTCCAGGTGTGGTTCCATGAATGCTGGACAACTGCATGGTTAGGAGCACCGACTCTGGGACCAAATCGCCTTGGCTAAAGCCTGTGCCCATCACTGCTCAGCTCTGAAACTCTCACTCAAGTCACTGAAGCTCTCTGTGCCTCAGTACCCTCATCAAGAAAAAGGGAATAATAATATCTTCTTCATTACAGTGGAGGGACCAACAGTTACTAAATTCTAAACACACACACACACACACACACTTCTGGATATTAGTGAACATAGCGTCCCTTGTTAGTTGAAAAAGTGTCAGAAAAAAGAGAAAGCCCACTGTGATATTCTTACCGGCCTGCTGGAAACTCTCCTCCTTCATCTTTTCCCTCTAAAACCTCCTCATTCCCTGATCTTTCAGCTTATTTCATCTCTTTAATATCTCATTGGAAAATATGTCGTCCTCCTCATATTCAATATCTCTTAGTGCCATTATGAGCTGTAACTAGAGGCTCAAGTCTGTGGGAATGATTCTTTATCAAATAAAGCTGAGTTTACATTGTACTCTTGGGAGCAAAAGCTGAACTTTGGTGTTTTTTCATCAAATAATATTTATTAAGATCTTGTGTTCCCAGCAGCGTGGTATTCTTTAAAATATTTCAAATATAAAAATTCCACAGCCACATATTGAGAGAGGCTTAAAGGAAAAGCAAGGAAAAAAAAAATGGAAACAACTGTTGTGTTATAGCAATGACCATGCAGATCATTTCATTTAGTTTTAAAATGCCCTCCATGTGGTTGACATTTTATCTGATTAATAAATTGGGGGAATTAAATTATGTATTTCTATATCTCCTCCCTAGCTCTGATTCTTCTAAAAAATTAAAACAAGGCAAGTTGTTTAATGTCTAATCATCCCGTTTTCTCTAAATTTCAGTTATCATCAGGTAAAACTTATTTACCAGTTGTTATTTGAAAAGGTCACTGGGATGAATAGTTTCTTAAGAAAAAATATAGTTATGAAATAAACATTGCCCATCATTTTTATATTAAATGTATGCTAAATGATTTAAAAACTGTGTCAATGTCTTAAGGCCCTTGCAAGACTTGATCTCATAAAAATAGTTATCGCTAACTTATCTTTTACTGAGGAATTACAGTTATGTGTGTGCTCACAAATTATTGTCTGCCTGTCTATCTTTCTGTTTGCCTAGTAGTGAAGAGAAAACAATAAAGCCTTGGGGGTGCTGGCATTTTGCCTTTGAATACCGACTCACCAGTCACTTAACTGAGTTGCCTCAGTCACATTACGTGATTATTCCAAGCCTTACTTTCTCCATCTGCAAAATGGACAAATAATTCTTTACATTGTAAGGTTCCTGTGGACGTTAAAGACGATGGCATATCTAAAGTATATAGCTTATACAAGATAATCAATAAATAATAGTTTTCTTTAACATTTCATACACTAAATTTTACATAAAAATGTAAACACCTGCCTATTTTCCAAGAGACCGTATTGACTATAAAACACGGTTATATAGTACAGCTGATATGAAAGAAATGGAACAAAATGTCTATGAAGGAGAAAGAAAATATTCCAACGAGAAGAACTACGTGTTAAATCCAGCTTTTAGCTTCCAGGCAGCCAAGGCATGAAGTGCAGTTCTCATGAACAAGCAGAGGAAATATGCTATAACAAACAGAGGAAACTATTCTGGTAACATAATCTAGAACATATTTAGCATGTGGATCCTTAGAGAGCACAAACAAATCTTAGGAATAAATACCTGAATTACAGCTTTATAAGAAACTTGGAAGCATTCTTGGCTTTGCCCATTTTATAGGTAATAGAATTGATTCTCAAAAGTTTAAGCAATATGCTCAAGATTATACTGTATTGAAGTGGCAGAGGTGAGATTTTGACCCAGGATTTTTGTTTATTGGTTTTTGTTTTTGTTGTTGTTGTTGTTTTTGGTGAGTGTTTTGTTTTGTTTTGCCTTTGAGGTTGTGCACAGAAGAAAAAATTGTTCATGAACATCGTTCTCAGGGAACTAGGTTTTAGAAACCTAGTTCATTAAGATCCTCTGTGTAACAACACATGTCATCTTATACCAGCAGTAGAATTCCTGTTTAAAGATCTAAATGCTAAATTTCAATTTGGGACTGATCCCATTGTTTGAAAAATTAGATATAACATGATTCTTTTCAGTTTGCTTAGAGCATTTTCTGAAAAAATATGATTTAAATATGTGACCGTGTACAAATATAGGTCTGCAGTCATAGTTCACTGTACTAGAACATGGCCATGAATATCAGGCATTAAAATTGGTATAGGTTTTGTTTGTTCGTTTAACATACATTTGTTGAGTGCCTAAGTTCCATTTACTGTTATGAACCTGGAAGGAAACACAGTGATGAATGAAATACAGTGAACACTTTGGAAGACATCACTGTCTGGTCAGAAAGACTGAGGGATAAACAGATAGATACAAAGCTTTTGATGAATGCCAACGAGTCGTAATTTAGACCAGGTGTTTATTGCTAGCTTAACAAAATACAGATGACCCATGGTTTGTTCAGCAGCCCAAAATAGCCATCAGGGATTGTTGCAGGGAGGAGTCACCCTAAAAAGAGACCCTGAGATTGAGTTTAGCTTGCAAGAGCTTATTAGAGTGTGCTTTGAGAATCAACATTGTGGAAAGGAAGGGAAAGAGGCAGCGTTGGGCAGAGGAAGAAGCCAAGCTGTCATGGAGGCCAAAGGACAACTTCAGTTGACCCCCATGAGGAATTCTGCTGGTTGCATGACCCTTCAAAGCTGCCTTGTATTGGGATGAGAAGGCTGGGATTTTGTAGCCTAGGAAAAAGACGTGGCCTTAGACAAAGTAACTCTGTGCAGCTGAGACATTCCCCAAGGGTCCTGAAGATTGAGGGTTGCCCACCAGAGGCCCTCCCAGCAGTAAGGGTAATTGTCTTGGGTTCCTGCAGTGAGATCTGGGCAGCACTTGTCAACCTCCACCACAGAGACCTGGGTCCTGCATCCTTCCCTTCCGCCATCCTCAGGATGCTGCCTCTTGTCCTCAGAAGATCTCTTAATGCTTATGAGATAGCTACCAAACTCCAAATATGACATTTCCATCCAAGAGCATACAAAACAGAGGAAGCAAAGGGACTATCATCTTGCACTATTCTTTCTCTTATCAGAAAAAAGTCATTGAAAGTCATCTAAAAGGGTCATTGAAAGATCCCCCCTATATGTCACTGGCTATAACTACTGCCAGGACACAATCAAGATTTGTTATCCAAGAAGACAGGGGAATGGCCATTGGGTAGTGTTATGAATTAAATGTTTGTGTCCCTCAAAATTTCTATGTTGAAACCTAATCCCCAATGTGATGGTATTTGAAGGTGGAGCCTTTGGAAGGGGTGATTGGGTAATAAGGCTGGAGTCCTCATGAGTGCAATTAGTATCCTTATAAAAGAGACCTCAGAGAGCTTCCTCTCCCCTTTCCATCATGAGAGAACACAGGGAGAAGATGGCAGGAAGCATATGAACCGGGAAGCAGGCTCTCACCAGACCCTGAATCTGCCAGCTCCTTGATCTAGGACTTCCCAGCCTCCAGAGCTGTGAGGAATAAATAGTCCTTGTTTCAGTCACCCAGTCTCTGATAGCTTGCTATAGCAGCATGAATAAGCTAAGATAGGTAGGCTGGGTCGGAACTGACCCTCACACCCAAGTTGCATTGAAGATGGACGGGAGGGGGGTCCCATGTCACAGAGACGAAAAGAATGTGCACACGATGTGCGTTTAAGGCTTCCATGTTCAAGTTTATTTCAAGGGTTGTGATTCTGAGGCATCTCTCAAGGGCTTATGTTGCTCAGCCTCAGTTTCCTCATCTGTAAATTAGAAATAACAATTAATAAAAATAAGCCAATTAGAAGTTATGGGAGATAGTGAAGTTTAAAACATGCTATAAACTTAAAGAATTAGGATAGTAGGGATTAATAGTAAGTAGTGTTAATAATACTTCCTTCTGAAATTCATTAGTATAAATCCATAAAAACAAAAGAATAATACAGATAGATTTCAGTAAAACATGCCATTAATTTAAAGACATGATAAAAACACTCCTTACTACATTTTTGTACAATAACCTTTGTCAAGCAAATATAAACCTATTTTCTTTCTGGTTAAATATTTTCAAAGAATCCCTAAGCCTTCTTATTACATGTCAAACGCCTCACATTAGCAGACAGAGGTCATGCCCCTGTTTCCACCCTAGTCCACGTCTCCTAAACTTTCATTTAATCTTCACTAGCCACAAAGTCACATAGTCCCCCCAGACATCAAATCTTTTCTCACATACTGTCTTTCTGCCTCAAATGTCCAGTCAACACCTATGAGTATTTACCTGCTACCTCTTCATCTTTGACACTGCGGGTCATCTCTTTCTTTCACACGTCTCCTTGACCCTCCCTCTAATTGAGATGCTGGTCCTCAAGCTTTTCCTGTAAATATCACCATTGTAACACACTCCAGACTTTTGCCCTTTTCATATTTGTATCTACACTATGAAGCTCTGATCTCCTTAATGGCTGGAGCTATCTGATGGCAGGAGACTGATTTGTCTCTGCCCACTGAGTGTAAATGTGTGTGTATTGAGTGGAGACACTGCAAGCCACATCTCAATGTAGTTTATAGCTACCCAATATTCTTAAGAACATAGAATATTGGAATCAGACAGCCTGATTTTGATCCTGGCTTTATCATTTTCAAGTTATATGACCTCTGGCAAATAGTTTACTGTTCTGTAAAATTGAAACTAAATAAGAAAACCTAAATAAGAAAAATCATGAAAGACACCCAAGAGTGCCAGACACAGAGCAAACACTCAAAAAATTTAGTCATGATGAGGAGGAGGAGGATGGTGACGATGGGAGGAAGAAATCCCATGGATAAGTATCCAATCCCTCATATCATCTGCTATCCGTTGTATGTCAAATAGTACTTTGAACTATTCTTTGACTCCAAGAATATGTACAGAATTCCTTATATTTGACATATAGTAGGAGATCAATAATTATTGATTGATAATAAATAGCTAATATATATGTAGGATTTGCTATGTGCTGAACAGTGTTCTAAAGATTTTCGTATACTTTCTAATCCTCATCAGTCATTTGAGGTCGCTACCGTTATTATTCCCATTTTTGTAGGTAAGGAATCTGAGACACGTAGAGATTAAATGACTTACCCTGCTGGTAAGTGGCAGAGATGGGATTTAAACATAAGCACTCAAGCTCCAGAATGTGTGCTCTTTATTATTACACTTATACTATCATGAATAAGTAAATGAATAAACCTCATTAGTTGAATATATTCAGAAAAAGGATTTATGTGTCCTGTTCTCAAATCCAATTTAATTTAAATGTATCACTCAATTCCCATCCCCTCCCCTTTATGAGCAACATTTTTTGTTGCTTCTACTTTCAATTCCCCGTAGCTCTACCATGAAGTAGAAATGAATCACATGGAATGCAATGCTAGAACTGAAAAGGTCAAAGTATCTGCACCTCTGTTTAACAATTAAGAATATACAGACTGTCATATTAGATCACTCTGGTCTTACTGTCTGGGGCCCACTCTATATCCAAGCAAAACTATCAGCAGCCTCATTTCTGAGGTTCTATATGACCCTGGGCCAGACTGATCAGGTGAAATGGTTACATCAGCCAACAGCAGTGAAGTCAAAGAGCAAATTTGAAACATGGTAGGGATCAAAAGCCAAAGAATAAGTTGGCGAAGTAATAAAAAGAAGGATAAAGTGTAACCATTTATGGGAAAACGAGCCAGGTGTTGGAAAGCCATAATGATCCATAATAGATTGTGAAGTGAAGAGCAGCAGGTCAGGGTGAGTTGTACATCTGAGCCTGCTGTGGTGATTCCTCTGTGATGTCTAATGATGACAACGGAAATTTCTAAACACCTTAGTTTTCCCTAATAACCCACCGGAAATTTGTCTTCAATGAATCTATCTAAACCGCATCTTAAAATGGTAACAAATTTAGCCAGAATCTAAATGTCAGGAAGGAAGAGAACTTTGAAAGCATCTATTTATCCCTTTCATAAATCAACTCAGCCTGAAAAAGTCAAGAACTTGCTCCATAATCACTCAATTAAAATAACATACTTTACAAGATTGTAGCTGCTGTAGGAAGTGAGATTTCCTCTTATTCTTCTTAAACTTAGTGTTTCGATTTTCGAAGATGTCCTTTCCAACCTACTTCAGGAATAGTACAATTGAGAAATAGGTCAAAACTCCCAGAAAGATATAATCTCCAGGATTGCATGTAAAAGTCCTTAATATATGAAAAATGATTTTTCAACATTTCATAGAGGAGCCATCCATTCATGAGTTGAATGATTGAATGTAAATAATGCATTTCAGTTGAATGAATGCAGAGTGGCTCCATCATCTTAGTTACCTTCTGATTGCTGTTGCAGGACTTCAAAATGGGTGCTGCAAGTGGAAACAGCACTGATAATCAGGGCTGGATTATACTGCCCAATATAACTATAATAAAATAATTATGGCTGAAAAACTATAGGAACGCTAGTGCCCAGCAGTGTCACAAGTGCTGTACCTACATGATATAATTTAATTTTGCCAAAAGTCCTGCAGGATACCTCTATTATTACTGTTTTATCGATGAGGAAACCAAGGTTCAGAGAAGTTGAGGAGCTTATTTAGTACCGAGTACGTAAAGGAGCTAAGATTGAATGTCAAGTCTACTTGACTCTACACCAGGGCCCCTTAACCAGTACAGCATCCTAGCTCTGAATCTTTATTCTTTTTGGCCAAATAAGACCATTTGGAACTTCTCTTATTGTACAAATGTATTATGTCGATTATAGCAACTCCATTTAAGTTGTAGTTCCACAATAGATAGTAAACATAGATGATATAAGAGAAAGTAGATGATCTAAGAGTAAGGGACTTTGTTGAGAAAAAAAAATTCCAAAGGCAAGTTTGGACTCCAACCCTTTCAAATGTGTAACTTCTATAGTCAATGACATTTTTAAACTCTTGCGTCTTATCTATAGAATAGAGGGGAATTAAGCATGTGTGTGAGTTTAGGGGAGGATATGGTAAAAATCATTCAAAGTAATGGTTATGGACAACTTTTTAAACTGTAAGTAATTAAATAATGATAAAATAATATTTACCAAAGATTTGAAAAATCCACCAAAACTGAGACAGTATGTCGTCATATAATGTATAATATAATGAAATGTATATTTGTATATTATATATATATGCCCACATTTATATCATATATATAAAATGTGTATATACACACACACGTAAAATAATACTGGGGTGACAAAAATTGTATACACATTTAAGAGATATCATCTATGTATTACTTTTCAAAGGTGAATTGAATTACGTAGCAATGTGTAGTATGATGTTCGCTCAAAAGATGGCATTAATCAAGTGAATGCCAACTATTACAACATATTACAATTTTAATACAGTTTTTCCCTTTCTTAAAATGTGTATACATTTTTTTTAGCACACACTGTATATATAACCACAGCAACTGGGACATAATCAATATGTTCCTGGAGTAGTGATAGGTTGTCCTTTTATACTTTTTACTCTTTGAGGCTCAGTATTCTCAACGGTAATAATAAGGATTATAACATACCACAGAGGTAGTTGGCTCTACAGATTAAACCCACATAAACAATTGAAAGTGTTTAGTAAAATTTTAAGAATCATCATGGTCTGAACAAATTAGACCATAATTCGAATCCAAATCCATCAATCTGTTATCAGTGTTTATGGGGTGTTTTTTTGTTTGTTCTGTTTTGTTTTGTTGTTTTGTTGTTTTTTTCTGACACCAATCAATTTTCCAGTTCTCTCGCACAAATCAGATGTCCAGCAATTCAATTGAACTCTGAGACTGTTAAGGTAGGCAGAAAGAATAGGTCAGAAAGAAGGTAGGCAGATGGGGTCGGGGTGAGGGGTAAGGAGAGAGGTAAAGAAGAAGGATGTGAGGGGAGACAAAGGAAAGAGAGGAGAGGAGATCATGCTAAAGAAAAGGTGCAGCTGCAGCCTGTTTTAATAGATCATAATACTATTAGCATTGGGGGAAGGGAAAAATCTCCACCCTGTGTCACCTACAAGGGCCAAGTAGAGACAAGGGAATCCCACCTCCCTACTGGAAGGAGTGTTCACAGCCAATTTCCCTGGGAACGCCTGTGATGCCACCCCTAAAACTTGAATATTTCACAGCCTGATTCTAATAAAATCCTAAGCTTCTTTGTTCTTCAGCGCAGTTGCTCTTCTTCTGGGCCTGCCACTGTCACACCATTTTAAGAGTGTACTATTTCTTTTAAGAAATCCACTGCTTGTTTGGCTGTTTGTGTGCCTTATTCATTACATCCTTGCATTCTTTCCTGTAAGTGATGGAGGAATCTTTTCCTGTGATTCCCCAAATGATGTAGATGATGTTGGATCTGCCGGCAGTTTCTGGGTGTAGGCCGGGATCGTGTCTTGTGAGACTGAAGAATGGAAACATGGACCAAGGAGAGGCAAAGAGTTTTTAAAAGAGGATAGTTTATTGAAAGCAAAGAGTCAGAGCTCCCGAGCGGGAGAGGGTCCCAAAAGGGGTTGGCCAGTGACTGAGGCAAAAGCTCTTACTTTTATACCTTCCCTTGCCTGTTTGGGGAAGGGGAGCTGTTTGAAGAAGGGAACTGGCGCCTTCTAATGAAATTCGTCTACCAGGTTTGTTCTGCTTGCCCATCCTAAAGGAATTATTAGCAAAGTAATCCACACTTATCTATCAGACCTACTCCGTTTGTCAGGCCAAAAAGAATTTTATGATTAAACTCAAGGCCTTGTTACATTTTGTCCTGGAATGAAGGAGTGATTTCAAAACCTGGAGTTTTAGGATATAGCTGTCTTTGTTTATTCCACGAGGGACCTCCCTGTCTACCTAGGGACATGCTAACTATCCAGTATCATAAGGATACCAAGAACCCGTTCTCCATTAACAAGACTACCTACCTAGAATTAGCATCAGATTCCAAAACTTAAAGGGCTCAGTTCCCCAAGTCCACCCCCAGTTCAAATGCCAGTCACAAATCCTGGGCCATTGTACTTCTTACTAACTAGTTATCAATCAAGGGTTCCCACAGCCCCTCCTCAGATTTGATAATTTGCTACAATTTACAGAACTCAGGAAAACACTTTACTCACTGTCACTGGTTTGTTACAAAGAATACAACTGAGGAACAGCCAAATGGAAAAGATGTATAAGGCTGTTGCTGTCACAAGGTTCATATGCCTGATGCTGCTACAGGCCAATATTCAATAGATCAGAGTTTGAAGGAAAGGTTTATTGATCAAAAC
Source organism: Rhinolophus sinicus (assembly GCF_036562045.2). Taxonomy (NCBI): domain Eukaryota; kingdom Metazoa; phylum Chordata; class Mammalia; order Chiroptera; family Rhinolophidae; genus Rhinolophus; species Rhinolophus sinicus. The sequence goes on from NC_133756.1 coordinate 114,373,535, forward strand.
GGTGCCTACCAAGAATATGGGAGTTCTCAATAATTTCTCAAGTCCATCTTAAGAGCACCCCAAGTTCAAGTGCCCTATATGTCCAAAGAAGGGAGAAGGGGTGGGACAAAAAGTGGGATCCAAGGAAGAGTGAGAAATCTTCAAATTTCTTTGTAAACAGTTGGTCTGGTTGACAAACCCACCCACTCCCACTGATCTGGTCCTGTCTTGAAGTTCCTGAGGTCCCTGTAAATCTTTGATAAACTGTCATTGGTTTGCACCCATTTTCCTACCTCTTCAGGAAAGACTCCTTCTGACAAGGGGGCTCTTTTTGCAAACTACTCAAGCCTCAAGAAGAATTATTCTAGTCAATTAGCATATCTACAGCAGGAGCTATTAGCCTGAATGAGAGAGAGAGAGAGAGGAATTTCACTCTGTTACCAGGCAAGGTACTGGGGGTGGCATGAGAGATTCAATGCCCTCTCCAGGCATACCACCCTTCCACACCCCAATGAGTTCACCAACCTGGAAGCTCTCCAAACATTCTTGTTCAAGTTTATAAGCCAGTCTCTGTACCCCAACTCCCCACCTCCCTGGAGAATAGAGCCGAGAGTTCCTACTCCCCAGTCATAAATTTGTTCTTTCTGGTAGCCAGCCCCCATCCTGAAGCTGTCTAAAAGCCCCAATCTAAGTTACCTCATTAGCATAAACTCAGGTGTGCTTCCAAGGGTCTCCTTATGAATAACAGAAGGCACTCCTATCTCTCAGGAAATTCCAAGAGTTTAGTTACTTTGTGCAGGACACCAAAGACAAAGACTAAATATATTTCTTATTATACCACAGTGTTTATCATAATATATATGGTCCCTTAGATGACTGCAGGATTTGTCTCTCAGGAATGGATCATTTGGCAATATTTCTGAAGGTGGTAAAGGCATGAGAAGGCAGTTGTGGGGCATGGAAATGATCTTAGCTTTTTATCAAAAAAGTTTTTAAAGTATCTTTTTGGCGACTTGGGTGCCTTGTATGTTCAGTGGGAATCTGTTTTGCTACCATTTAAAGTGTGAGTGCAACTGTAGTTTCCATTTTGAGCAAACTGTAGTTTGCAGACTATCCCACAGATATTGATGGAGGAAAACTTTTTTAAATAGAACCACATCAGCAGTCCTCAAAGTTCTGGGATTTCAGGATTTTAGGAGGAAACACTCTGAGCAACACGAATGCTTTGAATGAGCTTCTCCTCTTAGTCTCTCCTTCTTGTTTCCTGTTTCAAGTAGAGATTCTCTCACTGGCCCAGTCAGGTCAGGCATTCGCTCCAAATTAAATCAACTATGGCCAGGAATGCAGTGACAAATTCTTAGCAATCTGTCATCCTTCTGTACTAAGGGTCCAATGATCAGGGATAAGAAGAAATATGTAAATCAGGCAAATACTACATGTGCTAGTAACTACAACTTCTGGGGAAAAAAAGAATAAATTAGTTTTATTAGAAATTACTTTGGAGACTAATGACTGGATGAGAATTGAAATTACCTATGCTTTATAAATACCCATGTGGGGTGTATGTGAGTCCTCACATGTGTGTATAAGTGTGTTTTAGTGAGTATAAAATTATATGTTAACCTAAAAATGAAAGGCATAAGTGAAAGGCAACACACATTTATTTGAGAGCCAAATAAAAAGCACTGATTCAGGCAGAAACCCCAATAGCATCCTATTAGGAGGTGAAAGCAAGGGGTATTTATGAGAAAGGGAAGGGAAACAATTACACGACTAGAAGGAAGGAATGTCTGTGGGTGTTAATGAGCAAAGGAAGGAATTTCTGTACGTGTACATTAGCTGATACGGTGATGCTTAATTCTAAATAATGTCTTTCATTTACAGTCAGGTTGTCATGATGTCTGCTTTCCTGTTGGCATTGCAAACAGTTGTTCAGAATACAATGCTGGTTTAGGCCCAGCCCCAAAATCATTTGTCCAGTTTTAACATTACAAACATTTGAAAAGTAAGACCCACAAGGCAGTTCCTCTGGGATGGCAACTCTGACTCCATTTTGAAGTGGCTCCATTTATATTATTATTTTTTTATAGAATATACTAGAATTATAGACTATAAGTAAATCAAAGCTATGACTTTCTTGATTGATGTCAGTGTTATTTCCTTGCAGATGGTTTCCATTTGTCAGAATTTAATGGAAACAGAATGTACTATTATGGATAGGTTTCCAAAGGTAGCTTTTATGCCACTTGGCTGATCAGACACCCCACCTTGGCCCAATTGGGCTTATTACCACTCATTCATACATCTGAAAATCTCTTGACAATTCTCTTCATACCAAATGGAGCCAGCACTTTCAAATGTATCTCATTAGACTTCTTATACAACCACTGTGCACTAGAAAGTTTCCATCCCAGAAGGGTTTCTGCATTTGAACTTATCAAGCCTCTATACAGTTCTATTCTTGATTAGCAATTTGTCCTCCTAAGAGCTTTAAAGATACATTTTTATATCTCTGTAATTTCATCCCTTTCCCACTTTTCCTTTATCGGCACATTCAAATGTATTTTACTCTTATCTTGGATCTGTCACTCAGCATATGTCAACTGCAAGATTGCTGGACTATAGCGGTGACTGTAGTAATGTTTCAGGGGGAAGAAAGTCATAATGTATACATCAGACCTTAGAAAGCTGCCTGCCTTGATATATAGCATCCTACTATGTTATTCTAAGTCATTTCCATCAAACAATCAAATGCCAGTCTACAGTCTTGTCTGGGAAAAGCAAAGAAAAAAATTGTTGACTGTATGTTTTCAAATACCATGTCTAATCTGTTCATAACATCTTTTCCTTTTAATGCTTCTAAAGCTTTTATTTAAGGCTCTTTTCTTTCTGGTCTCCTCCACCCTAAACCTCACATCTTCAGCCCCGCATTTCTTCAGTGAGGTCTTCCTTACAATTCCTGCTTTCTGTCTGATGCAGCCACCCCTTCACTCTCCTTCCTTTCAGTTTTTTGGCAAACCTGGATTACTGCCCTTGCCACCTTTCTTTGATGTTTCTGATCATGGATCTGGATCCAAAACTGGACTGCATGCCCTGTATAGGGCATGTATGTGCACCAGGACCTAGCACATGCATGAATTGCTCAGATCAGTGGGCCCCAGAGGTTTGCCTGCTAAATCAATAGTTGGATGGATAGAAAGATGGATGGATGGATGGACACATGAATTACCGGATTCCTTTCTATAAGCGTGTGGGATGATGCCTACACATTGAGCAGGTACTTAGTAAAAGTTTGTTGAGTTAAATTGATATCCCAAATGTGAGGCAAAGTAAGTTAAACAGATAAATAGAAAAGCATTCATAGGAAATCAAAGTAGGAAATTTAAAAACTTTGGAAGACCTCTTTACATCTCTTTCAGCAGAGAAGGAAATGAACTTTGACTCCCATAAATTAAAATTAGCTTTTCTAAAACTGCAGACAAGGTGACAGGGAATAGCATTTCCTTTGTTTAGTGGTCACTTTTAAAGAAAGCCTAAAAAAACTGTTGTGTTAATCTAAAAATAAGCAAAAATCAGAGGCAACAGTCATGTATTTGAGATAAAAAAGAACTGCAATCCAAGGGCACAGATTCAGGCATAAACCCAAATTATGTCATGATTATAGGGTGAAGGCAAGGGTTTTTATGAGAAAGGAAAGGATAATAATTACATGAACGAATACATTTCTATTTATCCCAATAAGCTAAGTTACTCTTTAGCTATACATAGTTATTTATTGATTCTAAAGACTCTCTTTAATCGTCAGTCCTCATCGTCAGGATGTCTGCTTTCCTGTTAGGTTTACAAAGAATTGTTTGTAAGACAATCTTGGTTTGGCCTATTCCAAAGGTTATTTTGCCCAGTTCAAATGTTCCCAAGGCTCATAGAGTAAGACATGCAATGCAGTTCCTCTGGAAGGGCTCCCGGACTCCATTTTAAAATGTTTCCACTTACGCCAACTTTTTACATTTCCCTCTTTTGATTAAGATCTTTCTTTGAAAGTATTGCTGATCAACCATTGGAAGACAGTGCTGATCAGTTATGAAAGGCCTGATTGGTCTTTCATCACCAGGAAAGCTGGTTCTTGGTATGCCATGCCATCGTCGGTCCTTTGTTGCCAGGAATGTTTATTCTTGGTATGTCTTGTCCCCCCTAGGAGGGAAAGTGGTTTCCTTAGGGGCCTTATGTCACATCTGAGCAACGAGAGTGCCAGCACAGAGGAAGACTTCCCCATCATGTTCCTTTATGGGCAAACATCTTCTGCAATCACGTTACGTTTCTCATATGAAGACTCTTAGTCCTTAGTGATCATGTCAAAGCTCCGAGTAACCATTATCTGAGTGGTGTCCGTAGTACATTGAATTATGTAAAACAGACAAAGTTTCATAGCAACAACAGTCCTATAATAATAAATAAAACGCTAAGTCTGGTTTAGAGAGTAGATCTGAGTCACCAGGCAATGCCAAAAGCGAGCCAGCTAAAGAGGTCAGAGATACGGGGTGTCAGTGGACACTGCATTTAACCCTTTGATCTATGCCAGGATTATATCTAGTTCTGTCTCTGCTTCACCAGAGGGAGACCTACGGTGCAAGCAGTCAGGTATTTAAGAAGAGGCATTTTTATGGAAACAAAAGAAAAACAGAGATGAATGTTTGGAAACCAGATTTTGAGCCCAGGGGGCAGCCAGTCAACAACATTTTTCAATGCCAGGGTTGAAGCACTTTGTGCAGTTTAAAATGTTTCTGATGATGTCATCAGTTGTTCAGGTAAACTTTTTGAGTGGCTCACGCACATCAGGCACGAAGATTGTTTAGGCATGAGCTATTGTGGCTATTGCTCTGAGATTTATATCAAGTTGTTTGCATTCAGTTTGCAAGACTTTGAGGAAAAGGGCAGCTTTAGGATTCGAGTATTTCAAGTCAAAACAAGGAGAAAAATGGAAACTTTAGTTTGGAGAGTTATAGCCCAATAATTGAGGAAACTAGAAGAATTGAGGATTCAGTCCAGTTTACAGGTGGAAAACAAAATCTCAAAGACAATTAAAACTAATATCCGTAAGTGTGTATTACAGTTTCTATTAAAACATTTTTTTCTTCTCTCTACAATTATCCCCACTTTTACCAAAGATATTTTGCAGTTAAATTAATTTTACTATGATTTGGTCTAGTTTCAATAAACTTGGCCTGATTAGTTACATAAATGCAGCAACTATGATAATTGATCATACAGGATCTTTTAAATCTGTTTTGCTGGAATTTTTCATAAAGAATCTCCAGATTAAACTTTTCGTAGTTTCTTGAGGCTAAGAGGCCAAGTCAAATACTTGCCATCAAACTTTACCTAACTTTAGATCTGGGTTAATTCTTCTCTTCTTGAGGTCCACAAAATATCCTGGTATTTCTTTGCCAACCAAGAAATAACCTTCCTTACTCACTTGGTAAGACTGCTAGGAACCCTGTAAGCAAGGTACTAGTCTGATTTTTATTTTTCCCCCAAGAAGGCTTTATTCAAGGAGGCAATCTTAATTCTTTAAAGCTTAGTCTTTAAAGCGGAGTCTATGTACGTCTGTCTCAAACACAACATTCCAGTCAAATCCTTGGTAATATAACCAGTTTCTAGTAGTGTCTTGTTTTAAGGAAAACAGATTTTTTATTGAACTTATGTAAATAACTATACAACTATGGAAATAAGAATACTAACTTATTAAGCATTTCCAAATTCTGGAAGGTTCAAGTAGGTAGAAAACAATGTTTCAATTCTCCTTACAAAGTATAATTTACCACATTTTTGTAATTCATAGGTAGATTAAGACAAAAACTTTTCCTAAATCTGGAGAAACAAAACATAAAAATTCAGCAATATATCAAACAAAAAGCTATAGAATTATAATCATTTTCATCAGTTTATTCAGTCTCATGTACTTAATTATTGCTGATGCTTTTTATGAATCCAGTTTTCCTTAGAATTTTATAATTCTTACCCTGTTCAGTGGTGTGATGTGAAAGTTATTAGAAACCTGTATTTTAGAGTATTTTCCATGAATGTCTTTGAAGTTGAAGCAAATTTGTGAAAGTATCAGTAAAACATTAACTATCTGTAAATAACAAAACTCAAAATGGCGTGGTTAAAGACCTCATTCATTAAAATACAATTGAAAAAGAAATTTGCTTATTTCTGCGATACACAACATTTTAAGATAACTGGAATTACAAATAAAAACATCCAGGACATCTTAGATTTTTTAAATTTTAATTTCTGGAACATTTATATTAATAACACATGCATATAAATATAATTTTTATTTCTTATTTGACAATGTTTCTCATGTACTTTTTGCATATCAAATAGACCTAATTAGTTTAATTTTCTCCTTTCACGAGGAAATAAAATAGCCTTTGAAATGTTCAAGGGATCCTCTGGAAATGTTCAAAATTAGTTCATTTAAATTTGATTTGGGGAAAGTTTGTCAGAAATATCAACAAGATTTTCAACACTTGGTCAAACAGTATCAGAGGGCATTATGAAATTACATTTTTTTTAATAGTTCAATGAAGTTTATGTAATTCTGAGTTCAGTTTCTTTTTTAATTAAAGTTTATTAGGGTGACAATTGTTAGTAAAGTTACACAGATTTCAGGTGTACAATTCTGTAATACCTCATCTATAAAATCAATTGTGTGTTCACCATCCAGAGTCAGTTCTCCTTCCATCACCATATATTTGATCCCCTTTACCCTCATCTACCACCTTCCTCCCCCTTACCCTTTGGTAACCACTAAACTATTGTCCATGTCTATGAGTTTTTGTTTCTTCATTTGTTTGTCTTGTTCTTTAGTTGTTTTCAGTTTTATATCCCACATATCAGTGAAATCATATGGTTCTTGACTTTTTCTGTCTGATTTATTTCGCTCAGCATAATAATCTCAAGATCCATCCATGTTGTTGCAGATGGTACTATTTCATCTTTTCTTATAGCAGAATAGTATTCCATTGTGTATATATACTACAACTTCTTTATCCATTCATCTGTCGAAGGACATTTTGGTTGTTTCCATGTCTTGGCCACCATAAATAAAGCTGCAATGAACATTGGAGCACACATGTCTTTATGGATAAATATTTTCAGATTTTTTGGGTAGATACCCAGGAGAGGGATTTCTGAGTCATACAGTCATTCTATTCTTAATTTTTTGAGGAACCTCCACACTGCCTTCCACAGCGGCTGCACCAGTCTGCATTCCCACCAACAGTGTATGAGGATATTACATGTAGTTATCCTTTTAACTATGGTGACAGTTAAAGGCTTCACATAGACAAATACAAAGTTAAAAAATTGCAAGTAAAATTCAGCTTTTTTAATATTAAGAAAACTCAGTTTACTTAGGTAATCAAAGATGTGATGATAGAGTACAATAAATCATTTTAATAAAACACAAAATCTTTGTTTCCCCTGTATAATCTTTTAAGAGCTTACCAATACAGGAAAACTTTGTCCTTTTAGCAGATGAAAGAATTTTGTTTTAGTTTTATATAAGTACACCATTAATATAAAAGCTTGTAATAAATTTATTTACTATTATCCACATTGATCGCACATAAAATTTCTTTCCCAAGATTTCTTTTCACAAATCTTCTACAACTCTCTATGTCCACTTTATTTTGTTTTTTGTTGTCTTACCCATTCAGAAATTACCAAATTTATTTTAGGGGAGAATTGCTTTCTTTTATTTCCCTCAAAAATACACCTCCATACCTTATACCTTCTTTTAATGAAAACATATAATAATTTACTTCCATATTAATTAAAATTCTTAACCCTTAATAGCCTTAATTTCTAGTAAAAATTAAGAAGTACACAATTATGAATTGTTATATCAGCATTCTATAGCTTGGCAAACCCATTAATACATTTCATAACTTCTAGAAACACGCTTCTTCAACAAAGCACAACAGTTTTATTAATATATCCAAACTTATCTTTTACTTTCTTTGCAATAAGCCAAAATTAGATAAAATTTGACTTATTTAGCGATTAGTGTTTCAGTATTTTATCTTATTTGGAAATGATCTAGATATGTAACAAATTCCCATCATTTAACTCAACAAAGCTCTGAAGTTTACCAAAATTTGAGGAATTATTTTAAAGTAATATACTATAACACATAATTATTGTCAAAAAGTTTCACTTGTAACTTTTTATTCTCTTAACATATATTTATTTTATTGGTTGTTAACAATTACATTTAGCTCATCCATAAACTTTGTCACATAGGAGAAAGTCAGTTATCAACCTCAGCTATTTGTTCCTATTGACAAATTCTGTAACAAAAATAATATGAACTCGTTTTAGTAAATCCAGGCAAAATAAAGATACTATGTTAAATTGATAACTCTAAATACATGCCTTTTTATGTTAAGCCAACATCTTAAGTTAGCTTTGATACCACATAATATTTTTCCAGAACCTGAAAAATATTTGTTAGTTTTTTATTATTTTTTAACATTTTTATGAGCACTTAATTACTTTAAGGCAATTAAGCAGAGGTCTTTACAAACATATTTTAATAATGTCATTCAGAGGTAGATAACATACAAATAAATATAGAGACACAACCGAAGACCTGATAGTTTTATTTTTAAATTTTAGCCATGGGACAGGTACAGTAATGCAAAACTCATTAGTTCATAAATAACAGAATAAGTTGTTTATTTGTTCAGATGATTAACTATTTTACTATTTGTGGAGAAGACTTTAAGTTTTTTTGTTTGGATTTTGTTTTTGTTTTTGCTTGACAAACAATTTTAAGCATGTTGGGGGTGGGGGGTAGCTTGATTTAGGCAAGGGAGCTTATTCAGCTCCTTTTTTTTTTTTAATTTCCTGTTTTCCCACCTTTGGTTTCAGCTTCTACTGACTGAATTAAGCTGGACTCAGTCTCAGGAAGTTATAGGCTGTGTTTAAATTCCTGATTTTATAGAGATTTACAAGACAAACCTATTGGCCCTTGGGCATTGGCTTCCAGCTGATCTATTTCCTGATTATTTATAGAAGGGCCTGAGAGATAGCTAAGAGACCTAAAAATTCCTATTAGACTTTGAATATCAGCTTTCAATTCTGCAAAATCTCTGATCATAGAGTTATTAATTTTTCAAAAAAAGGTCTTGTCAGGTTGCTGGTGGGACAAACAGTAAGAAATTCTGAAGCCTTCTAGTGACTCTAGCTTTTAAATGCCTAAGTTGACCTGCTCAAATGGCCAAAGTTTTGTTTTAGGATCCTTTTAGAGATGTTTTTGAAGTCATCTGGCTTTTAGAAGCTTCTATATACCAATCAAAGAATGCATTCTCTTGCCTCCAAAAGGTTTGGCATCCTCTCTTTTAAAGGGGTCCCCTACAATGGACTTATCTAAAACAAAGGTTCCCCATAATGGCCATTAGAGTTTTAAATAATTTTGACCAAATTTTTCCATAAATGTAATTACGTGAATAGAAGGAAGGAATTTCTATTGGTGCTAATAAGCTAAGTTATTCTTTAGCTATACATGGCCATTACTGAATCTAAAGAATATCTTTATCTGTTCTTATAGTCAGGATGTATGCTTTCCTGTTAGCTTTACAAACAGTTGTTTGTAAGGCAATGTTGATGTGACTTAGTCTAAAGCAGGGGTGTCCAAACTTTTTTCAACGTTTTTTACCAAGGGCCATATGCGGTAAAATACACAAACAGCTGGGCCACTCACTCAAGGTGAAGTACGTATTGCCTCACCTGGTTTGTTTAAGTAAACTAAATATGTTTTTGGAATTTGCTGCAGGCCAATAAAAAATGGATTGTGGCCCGCAGTTGGCCCGCGGGCCACAGTTTGGACACCCCTGGCCTAAAGGTTATTTTGCCCAGTTCAAACATTCTACAGTTTCAAAGAGTAAGATGTGCAATGCTGTTTCTTTGGAATAACTTCTCTGACTCCATTTTAAAAAGGATTCAATATACCAACTTTTCACATTTGGATCACATCATATTCAATCCATTAATTGATGATTGTCTCCCACTTGCTTGTAGTGGGTTTGGAATCAGAATAACTTGTAAAGGAGTCCTGACTCTACTATAATTAACTCTATGACTAAAACTGTATTGAATGCAAGCATCGAATAATCCAATGCTAATTGAGTGCCTGCTATATAGCAGACAATATAACAACTTATTGATTCTCAAAATCACCTGATGAAATATGCATTTTCCCCACATTTCAGATAGTTAAACTGAAGTTCAGAGTTGTTAGAAAACTTTCCTAAGATCACAAAGCTACCATATTAGTTTGTTATTGCTGCTCTAACAAATCACCACAAACTTGGTAGCTTAAAACTACAATCTTTTTTTTTTTTTAAATCTCACTGTCCTGGAGGCCAAAACACTGTATTTGTTTCTGTGGGCTTGATTCAAGGTGTCAGCAGGGCTACTTACACCTCGAGACTCAAGAGGAAAATCTGTTGCCTTGACTTTTCCAAACCTCTGGAGGTTGGCTGGATGCCTTAGCTCATGACCCCTTCCATGCATTACTCCAACTTCTTTCTTTCAACACTACATCTCCTACTTCCTCTTCCATGTTAAATCACCATCTGTTCTCTTATAAGGACACTTATAATTACCTTTAGGACCCACCCAGATAATACAGAATAATCTCCTCATCTCAAGATCCTTTAACTTCATCACATCCGTAAAGTCTCTTTTGCCATGTAAAATAACACCCTCAGTACCAAAGATTCAGATCTCTGTATATTTGGGAGCCACCATGCAGTCTACTACAGCTAATGAATAAGTGTAGGAGCTGGGATTCAATTCCATGGTTTTTGGTGCTATGAATATCTGATCATATCACTAATGTGCTGTGCTGCAGCTGCTCAAACAAGAATTGCAAGAAAGAAGAACCTACTCAGTGTAGCCTAATAGATGTAGAATTAGGTGCCTCATGGAACCCAAGGGTAGGGTTGCGATGGAACCTCAGGAAAGGCTCTGCATTTATGAGAAGGCTTTAGGACTTCTGGGTTTGCCTGCATGTCTTATCCATTTTTTTCTCTCTTTGTAGCTCACTTTTCTCTGGTCTCTGCAGTCCACATGGCAAAAAACTGTCATAGCTCCATTTTACAAGCTTAAGTTCTATTCATACCATAGAACACAAATGTGTCCTTCTCTCTATCTTGTAAGTGACCACTGGGTTTAATCAACTGTGCTGAGGACTGGAGCCTATATTAGTATCAATATGGTTTCTGGGTGAAGTGAGCTCAGAACTTGATATACTTATTACAGAACATTTTTTTAAAGGGTTAAGCCTCAAAAGCTGAGCAGCATCTGAAAGTACGGTTGCCAGATGGGAATTCCCGCCCGTTTTCAGGAGTTTTTTTTCCGCTTTCCCGAATCCTAAGAAAAGTTGGTTGGGAAATTGGGAAAATCGGCCTCTTGAACGCAGTGATACCCACAGTGGGAAATAAACGTACTACTCACAATGTATCTCTTAGACATTTTTCCTATTTATTGCTAGGGTTTCCAAGCGGGGGATTACTGCCCGTTCTGGGGAATTTATTTTCGCTTTTCCATTCCCGAATCCCGAGAAAAGTTAGTCAGGAAATCGGGAAAATCGGCTCCTTGAACCCATGTGGTCGGTAGTATCGGCTGTGGAAATAATTCATCGTGGAGAACAGAAAACAGTTTCTATCTTGATATTTGGCGAAAAAACTTCCTGAGAATGGGCGGGAATTCCTCCCCAGAAACCCTATCCAAAAGTAACTTCCATAGCTTTCATCTGTGAAAGCTCCCTGAAAGCAAGGAGTTAGATTCCACTTTATTTTGAAATCCAGGAGAAATGTGACAGCATTTATTTTATCTAACTCTATAAGAAATGATGGTAAATTTATAAAACAACAGGTCCCGTGATAGTAAGGGAGAGGCCCCAGGAGCTTTTATCTATTGACTTCCAAAATAACTATTAAGTTACTCTCTTTCCTCCTTCCCTCCTTCCTTCCATCTTTCCTCCTCCTCCTCTTCTTTCCTTCCTTCCATCCTTCATTTTCTTTTTTCTTTGGCTATTCATTTGCTTATTTGTCTGCCATCAGGGTAAAATATTATAGAACTGGAGGAGAGGCATTAAGGTTTTTTGCAGACAGAGACGTCCATGAAAGCATCAGGTGCTCTGATTAGAAGCTGTGGCGTCAGCTGAAAATAAGCTGAGGACACGTATCAGCTGGTACAGGGCATCTGTGATTACCCAGTGAGAATCAGGACAGAATTCAAGGCCTTCAGATAGGTTGGGGAAATATCATCCTGAGCATTGGTAGAATAACAGCAGATACTTTGAGATGGGAGTGGGGTTCTTGAATAAGATTGTCTACCTATGCAGCCATAGTGACTAAAGTCACAAATATTTAAAAGGCTAAGTTTGGTTGGGGTAGTTTCTGTTGACAATGCTAAAGTAAAGGCAAAGCAGACAAAACAACTGCAATCAATGTCATGCCCTGAGATGGAGTCATGGAATGTCATGTATTTAGGTTCAAAGATATTCCCAAACATTCTGAGTATTAAACAAATCAGGATATTCTTAGAATTCACAGTATGGATATACCATGGCAGTGGGAGTTAACATACAAGTTACTTAGAACTACACCGAGCAAAAAAGGGCATGTCGTGCAGGGCGGCCTGCGGGGTCTCTGGTCCCACTCCCCACATAAGAACGCAGGATATGGTGAGGCCAAAAAGGAACACCCATGGAGCCATAGATAGGGGAGTCATACCACTATAGACTCGCTGGCAGCTAGGTTGGAAACACAGGAAGCAGGAGCCACACTATCCGCAATCTGCCATCCACTTCTCTGCCAACCAACCTCACTTGCTAGTTGCAATCCGCAATCCACACTCTGCCACTTGCTAGCTCAGCCACCATCTTCTTGCTAGCTCCCATTCTTTTCTCTCTCTGCTAGCATAGCCACAGCAGTTATATTAGTGGCCATTGGCTCACTGGTCACAGCTGACAGCCAACTAGCCACAGCTGATGGCCATCCAATCATAGTCGATGGCCATTTACTACCTGAGCCAGCACCTGTCTATGTGAGGCCGAGAGTCTGGAAACTACTTTCTGGGGCTCTGCCCCCACGGGGCAGCAGAGCTTGTTGAAAGTGTATGAATCCCAGAGTCACTGACTTTGAATTCTGCCCCCCTCACCTTCTAGCGCTATGGCTTTGGGCAGGATATTTTACTTTTTTGAGCTCCCATTTTGAAGGAATAAGCACTTTGTAGGGATGTTCAAAGCACTCAGTGCGTTAATGTAAGCAGGTCTGACACATAGTAAGAACGCATCCATAATATTTTCATTCCTCCTTTTGCTTCTGCCTGAATCGCTTTTTCTGAGAGTCCATTGTCACACGATTGTGGACACAGGACCATGTTAACAAGCTACCACCAATCTACCTACTCATGGCTGACCCAAAGTTACCCTGCACCTGTGTTGTTGCTCAAACAGCAAATGGAACAAACAACAAATGCTTAATACAAATTTACATAATAGTAATAAATGCCATTTATTTATTGTATACTCTCAATGCCTGGTACTTCATAAAACAAATTCAGATAAATTAGAAAATAAGGAGTTAATAAAGATAGGCAGAAAGTGATATACAAGAAAATCAGAAAAGCAATAAAACTGACAAGTAAATTTAAGAGTCGGTTTCTTTGAAAAGCACACAAATAATCCAAAATTATAGAGATGCCAATGAATCTGATAAATACAAAGAGAGAAAGTATAAAGATAAAACAGTTGAACTGAAAATGATTGGGTGAGGGTTATCAAGATGTCAAGGAAATAAACATAATCCTAAAAAATGTAGTTTGAAAGATTAAATGATTTGTTTAAACATTTGGATGAAGTAAATGATTTTCTAACAAAATATGTTACCCAAATTGACTCCATAAAGGACAGACAACCTAAGGAGTTGACAAAATTGAGAAAGTTATCAAAGGTCTACAACCAGCAGGGTGCTAGAGCTGTCTAGCACTTGTTTGTAAAAGATGATTGTGCATATTTCTTCCCACCTTCAAGTTCAATGTCATCATGTTATAAACTTGAAATCAGCTCCAGTGGGAATTTACACTATGGAAATAATCAAATACTACAAATCAGAGACATTTCTTTCCCCCTCTGAAGAACCACTTGTTAAACACTTACTACCAGCACACCACTAATTATAGTTCTGAGTTCTGAAAAATGTCAGGGCCAGATGAGTTAACTCAAACTCTTAAGGAACAGACATTTTAGTAATTTGAAAAAAATGTGTCGGGGGTAGGAGCGCAAAGCTTCCAAAGCTTTATTTAATAAACTCTACATTGATACCAAAACAAATGCAGAAAGCTGAAAGCTGTAGAACAATATTTCTGTTGTATATTAATGCAAAACAAAAGCACAAACAAAATAAAAACAAGGAGAATTTCACAGTCTATTATTAGCAGACACCATAACCAACTAGGGTTCATTCCTGGCAGGCAAGGGTGGTTCTGTAATAGGAACGCCATTGATTTGCATTAAATTGCTACCTTCTGCTGATTCAGCTACCCAAATATATGGAAATGGAAATATAAACATGAACACGTAGAGAAGACCCCCCTTGGTTTCAGTTTGGAGACACCTATGATGCATATCTTAGAATATCTTCATTACCTTAAACTTTAGACAATTATTACAGTAAAAGAAAAAAAGAGAAAGAGAAAAAAGAAAAATTGGGGAAATGGTGATGAAAAGCAGTAGCAGGAAGAGAAAATAAAGGAAAGTGGACAAGAGGAAGATACAATGATAGACCGTAGGACTGAAAAAGAAAAAAGAAAGAAGGAAAGAGGGAGGAAGGGAAAGGGGGAGGGAGGGGGAAGAAAGGCTGAAAGAAGGAAGAGGAAAACCTACATTCAGATTTTTTTCTCCCTCCTATCTGGTTTGAAAGCTTCCTAAGGAGCCTGATCAATTTTGGTTCCTTGGAAAGCAGCAACACCTCCCCACTCAGGCAGGTCCATTAAAGCACAAGAGCCCTGGCTTGGCCTGGGTCCCACTAGCGAGGAGGCAGATAATGAGAGGGGATGAAAAGACCACAGCTCTGAGATTTGCAGTGGGGTGGCCAAGTCCTTGCCAAGTCAGTCACGGCCACCAGGGTCACAAGTGCCTGAGTTCGCCAGCTGGTGGAATGTGCCCCTGTGCCTCTGATTGCACAATTGTCCTGGAGAGGGCTGGATAAGGAAAAGGGGCAGAACTCTTGAAAAGAGCTTAGCATCTCTAAGCTGGCCAAACCTTTCCATGGGGCCTAGAAGCCTAAGTAAATAACCTTTTCTTAAACCAACGTACAAACCAAAGGAAGAATGAGAAAAGGGAGGGGGATTGATTGTCTCCTGATTTTTGTTTCTTTCACTCCTTTGACAGGGGAAGTACTAACGTTTTTGACTGCAGTGTCTGAGCAGTATTAGGTATTTTGCATGTATTAATCTGTTGTACTCTGGATGCTGTGCTCTGACAACATACCTAAGAGATAGTCTCATTATAAGAGGAAGAAAAGGAGGAAGAGAGGTAGTATCAATCGCGATAGTGGTTACAGTAGTGGTTGTACAGTATTAATAGTGGTAGTGTTAATAGATCTAATTGTGATGTGGTTATTAGCAGTGATTCATTCCAACTTATTTTGATTAAATACCCAAGGCACTAGTTAACAAAACTACATGTGATAAGACTTATATGTAAAATTCAGAGGAAAAACTAAAAATCTTTCTGGGAAGATCTCAAATCTTCTCAAAAGCTTTCGAGAGGAACCCGTAGGAAACTGGAGAGATAAGAAAGAATAAGAGATGTGATTAAGAAAGAACATCATGTGGACGTATAATTGTGAACACTCTTTCTAGGTGCTTGTAATAAATTGAATTGTGTCCCCACTCCAATTTGTATGTCGAAGCCCTAACCCCAAGTAAGTCAGAATATATAGGAATTCAATTAAGTAATAATGAAGCCAGGGTGAGCCCTAACCCAATCAAATGGGTGTCCTTATAAGAAGAGATTACAACATACAAAAATAAACCAGAAATGCATGTTCACACACACAAAAAAGAACCATTTGAGGACATAGCATGAAGGTGACCATCTGCAAGCCAAGGAGAGAGGCCTCAAAAGAAACCACATGCTGATATCTTGATCTTGGATTTCTAGTCTCCAAAACTCTGAGAAAATAAATTTACATTGTTTACGTCACCCAATCCATATTGAAAGGAAAGAAGGAAGAAAGGAACTATAAAAAAGTGGGGGGAAGGAGCATAATACCACATTTACTTTCAGTACCTTACATCATTTTATAAGCCAGTATTTCTGAACATGACTATAGCCAAGTGTTAAAATTGGGGGCTGGGGGTTGGGCGGCGGAAGAGGGCGATACGTTCTAGAATGTGTTTAATTTTGGATGTTTAAATGAAAGCAATTTTTCATTCATGTATTTGTATCTTCTAACATAAAGGATTATTTAGTGTTGCAGAATTTTTAAGAAGTCAGGGCTTACCTTGTCAATGCCCATGTATTCTCTTCTCTCTGCATTTATCCAAATCTTCATACACAGTCTCACGCACAGAGGATGTTACTAGATATGTGAGTAATCCTCAGGATTAGTATAGGACTGTTTAATGAAACCTGGATGATTTAGCAATTTCCCCATTTATCTTTTCATCCCTCTCTGCTCTTCTTTTCTGAGGGGAAGAAATTAAGATAGTAATAATATTAGTTTGTTGGTTAAAAGTTTCCACTTGGCAAATTAAAAAGATTTAAAAATCATGGTGGAATTAGCACACTGGTTACTCACTTGCTGAAATTTTGGGAGTAAATCAGGAAACATAAAGATGCCACAATGATTACGGTTGAGCAATAGTTTGCTAAGTATAAAGAGTTATCCAAACCATGCCTTCAGGGGCTCATTCACTCACCAGCCCAGGCTGTAAAGAACAATGCAATGAGAATGTAGTAAGTGACTGACTTCCCAAGAGGAGGGTAGTCCAGAAATAAAATCAGGAAACGTAAACAGGCAGTACATCAAAATAGAATTGCAAAGGGGCATCTCTGGCTCCCAGAATCCAACCCATCCTTCAAGGTCCCACTCAAGTGAAGAGACCTAGTTCTACCAATCACCAGACTTTTGACATTTCTGAGCCCCAATTTCTAATCTATAAAATGGGGCCATTGTATTTATTTCACAGGATTTTTAACTACTGTAGAGGGAAAAACATAATTTTACTTCTACCTTTCTAGGTTATTGGCTGAGACACCCTCACCCCTGTAGTAAAAAGACAGATTAACAGGGAAAAATAAACATTTTAATTATATACACATGTTTGGGAGGCCCACAAAGATAGATGACTCAAAGGCAGCCAGACAATTGAGCCTTAAATACCATCCTGAGCTAAGGAAAGGGATAGGGGCCTGAGGCTTTAAAGTGGGGCAGCAAAGACAATTCCTGAGAAGAGGAAATGTTTCGTAAGCAAAGGTAGCCCTGCCACGCAGATAAGTGTCTCAGGTGAAAAAGTGACATAATAGCTTTGGTAATAGCTCTCTTCCTGGTACAGGCCCCATTTCTAGTGTAAATTTCATTTACAAAAGGGTAACTTCTCTGTTTTCAGTGCTTCTGTGTCTTCAGTTTCTCAAGATAATCAGCTCAAAATAATTCTCATGTCAAAGAGACTGTAGCTAGTCTACTACTCTTCAGTACAAATGAGACAGTGACTAGAAAAGCACTCCTTATTACCGTGTAAAGTGCTGGGCAAGAGCAACAGGCTAGTGGTGCGAATGACACAGAAGGAAACTTTATGGGAATAGTCATATTATTTCAAAAATTAGAGTCATTACTACTCAGGAAATTGTCCCCACTCCTCTTGCCTCAACACACCCCATAGCCTTATCACCTTCCAAAAGGTAGTGTTTTCAGCTTTTCTGGCTCCTCTACCTCTGGCCCTTCAACCACACATACAAAGGGTGAGTTTCTCTTTTACTGTTGCTAGTATGAGGTCAGGTCTTTGTTTGTTTGTTTGTTTCTTCCTTCCTTCCTTCCTTCCTTCCTTCCTTCCTTCCTTTCTTTCTTCCTTCCTTTCTTCCTTTCTTCCTTTCTTCCTTTCTTTCTCTCTCTCTCTCTCTCTCTCTCTCTCTCTCTCTCTCTCTCTCTGTCAAACTCTCAATCTCTCTCTTTCTTCCTCCTTCCTTGCTCAAAAATACTTCCTAATTGAAGTATTTTTCAGATCCTTAGCTTCCCCAACATAGCACTGAATGGTTCTGGACTCAATGACTCCCACCACCTGTAGTTACAAAGCAGGGAAAGTGACATGGAACCCTGGACATCAGTGATAAGGCAATCTCTTTACTGAGCCGTTGTATCTCCTCTGGTGTTCACTGCCACAGGCCCTCGATATTTCCAGCATTCAAAAGAAATCATAAAATAGAGAAGCTTCTTATTATAGACTGAATGGCTGTGTCCTCTCAAAATCCATGTTTTAAAACCCAATCCTCAATGTGAAGGTATTTGGAAGTGGGGCCATTAGGAGGGGATTAGGTCATGAGAATGGAGTCCTCAAAAATGGAATTAGTACCTTATGAAAGAGACCCCAGAAAGTTCCTAAGCCTCTTCGGTGACATGAGGACACAGCAAAAAGATAGCTGTTTATGAACCAGAAAGCAGGCTCTCACCAGACACCAAATCTGGCAGCACGTTGATCTTGAACTTCCTGCCTCCAGAACTGTCAAAAACAAATTTCTGTTGTTTATAAGCCACCCAGTCTCTGATAAGTTTTGTAGTAGTGGCCAAATGCACTAAGACACCTGTGAAATCAGTCCTTTATCCACGTACGATTTCAGAGCCCTGACTGTGTGCCTGGCTCTGTGCTTACTGGCTGCTGGGGGAAGGACACAGACGCAGCTGACCAGGTTAGGTCTGCCCTTGGAAGTGCAAGCTTTCCTGAGAAAATGGGACTTCTGTGTTATAACCTCAATTTGAGGCTGAAAATATGGGAGAGGAAGATGGGCAAAGCATTTCGGAATCACTGAAGAGGAAGAGAGATCTTCCTACTGAGATTAGAGAAGTCTTCACAGAAGATTGGAGATATTGGAACTGAGCCTTAGGGTTGGGGAGTATTTAGACTCTGTGAGGGTAGGTGAGGAATTACATTTCAGTGAGGATGAGAAACTTGGACACAAACTGAAGGTCGTACCTGTGCTGGAATTTAGGGAACCAGAGGCCAGAATGATAAACATACTTTTGGCTAATGCCAGTCACTGTTCTGAGCATTTAATGTATATTTACTATAATCCCCATAACATCTCTACAAAATAAACACCATTATCATCTCAAATAAGATATGAAGAAATCAGGATCGCATGACGATTTAAGTGTCAAAGAAGAATATCTCTGCCCTCTGGACTTATATGTCCATGTACCAAGGTGCAGTTCAATTAGTGGAGGGACATACAAGATGCTAAGGGAACCCAGGAAGCCATTCCTATTCTACATAGGAGAGGAGTTACAAAGGAGGCACATCTTCACCAAAAAAAAAAAATGAGGTAGCAAGCAGACCGAAGAGCAGAGTCAGTGAGTTCTAGGCAGAAGCAACCTGCGTGCCAAGGTTGGCATGAACACAGGATTTAAGCTGAACAGTAGGAACTTCAGTACAGCAAGTGTAAAGCTATTCAGGGTCTACCACAAAGGACTCCATATGCCAAGTTACCGAGTCCGGCCTGAATTCTCAAGGCCATAGTTTTAAAATGAAGGAGGGCCCTAGTTGTTTTCCTTTCCTAAAGATGATATTGGCTACAGTGTGAAAACTGGATGGGAAGTGAGACAGGAAGCAGGAAAAATTAGGAGACTCTTGTAGGAATCTCTGTGAGAGGTGCATAGGGTCAGTGGAATGAAGATGAAGGAACAGATTCCAGAGACAATTCAGAAGTCCAAAGGTCAGGATTCAGTAAATGCTTAGATGCTGGGGTAGAAGAATGGATTAAGTTGAGGATGTTTCATGTCTTGAAGACCAGGTGGATGAAAGAACCAGCATCCGGGTTCAGAAATTCCAGTGGTAACAGTGATAATCAGAGCCTCTCCATGAGTCTCATTGCCTCCAGTCTTTTTCTGCTTCACTTCATTCTTCATGTCTGGTTTAGCAGATTATTTTTGACGATGCCATAACAATCAAAGTCACTGTTTTCTTTAAAATGTGTTCTTGAAGAGAGGGGGAGGTGAGGGGAAAAGAGACAGGGAGAGAGGTAGGGAGAGGAGGAAGGGGGGAGGAAGGAAGAGAGAAAAAAAAAGAATAAAGGAATGTTCAACTCCAATTTAAAGCAAGAGATCGAGGCTTCTTATTTCATTCTGTTTTCCTGCTGCTTGAAAGTAATAGTAAAAGTAAGATCAATTCATAGTCATGTCAACCTATGAAACATCCAAACCTGTAGAGAATTTTTATGAGTTTATTTGAGCCCAACTGACAACACAAGCCGGGGAACAAGATCACAAATAATCTGGAGAATAACAGTTTTGTAGCTTCTTTTATGCATTTGGAATTAAGGAAGCAAGGAAGGAAGATTACTGGAAGGTGGGAGAAAGCAAGGTGGTGATTGGATCACAGGGTAGTAAACAAAATTATGTGGTTAAACAAAATTATGTGGTCTCTTGAAGGCAGTTAAGGCTTATTTGAAAGGTGTGTTAACCTAAGGCACTGGAAACAATGGGCAGGGCTTGCTTAATGGAATGATAAACCTTTTACTAAAAATTATATGCCTGGGTATGAGGATCTGTCATGACTTGCGAATTAGAAATTTATGATCAGATCACCCTGTGAGATGACTTTCCACAGAACCCATCTCCCTTTTTTTGTCCACAATTATTGGGTCCTTGTTAATATCTAAGAATATTATTAGACACTTTTTTTTTTTTTTTTTTTAGATTTTATTCGGGAAGGGGAACAGGACTTTATTGGGGAACAGTGTGTACTTCCAGGACTTTTTTTTTTTCCAAGTCAAGTTGTCCTTTCAATCTTAGTTGTGAAGGGCACGGCTCAGCTCCAGGTCCAGTTGCCGTTGCTAGTTGCAGGGGGCACAGCCCACCATTCCTTGCAGGAGTTGAAACGACAACCTTGTGGTTGAGAGGATGCGCTCCAACCAACTGAGCCATCCGGGAGCTCAGCGGCAGCTCAGCTCAAGGTGCCATGTTCAATCTTAGTTGCAGGGGGCGCTGCCCACCATCCCTTGCGGGACTCAGGGAATCGAACCAGCAACCTTGTGGTTGAGAGCCCACTAGCCCATGTGGGAATTGAACCGGCAGCCTTCGGAGTTAGGAGCACTGAGCTCCAACCGCCTGAGCCACCGGGCCGGCCTCTATTTGACACTTTTCACGAATGTTCCATTTAATCTTTATAGTAATATTCTTAACAATCAATTTGTTATGTAATTATCCATTTTCTACATAAGGAAACTAAGGTCAAGAGAGGTGAAGTAATTTGATTAAGGGCACATACCTAGTAAGCAGTAATTCTAGAATTTGAACAAGGCACTTGGGCTCCAAGACCATCATTTTTCCACTGCATCCTGACAAATAGATTTTATAGACACACTCAAAGGAGGAAAAGTGGATGTATATCTAAGTGTGGAACTGATTTAAAGAGGAACTAGAGAGAAAATGTGCCCTAGTATTCTTTTCATAACTCATGGTCCAACTCTGACAATATATGAGGGCTGATTGATTTTCACATATTAACTAACTGCCTGTTCACCAGCTGTATAAATACAATTTCTGGAAACCTAAGAGTGGCTCAAAATAGGTTCCATTTTTCATGTCGTGAAACTAAAACTTGGTGACTGCTGAACAGTAAATGTTGACGGTTGGGCAGCAGAGTCTTAGAATGGCAGGCAGCAGAAAAGAACAATTGGTATTCTCGAAAAACCACTGGATTCCAGAGATGCCACCAAGACTGAGGCAACTCTGGGCAATGGGGTCATTTCGAGGATGACTTCCTAAGTGTCTGTTCTCATTACTTTGTTTCTTCTCCCTTGTCACCAATGTCAAAACCCTGTTTTCAGCTGGGTTGACACCTGTCTTCTCGACTTGGCTTGTAGCAGCTCCTAGTGACAGCCTTGAACACACCGTTCTCTTGGATCCCTTATGCTGTCCAGTACCCCGTTACTGCTTTTCTGGCACTGACGTCTGGCATGTGTTTCTCATTCAGCCCTGTGCTAACCCAGGGCAATAGAATATGACTTTTTTGGTTTGGGTTATACTGGGAGAAAATGTGATGGAATCATAGGTGTATTGCCCAACAAATCTTTACTGAACTCGCATGCAAATTTACTGAAGATTATGTAGAGTATATATACATATATACACACATATATGTATATAGAGAGAAAGAGAGAGAGACTATATATCTCATCATATATATATATATATATATATATATATATATATAGAGAGAGAGAGAGAGAGAGAGAGAGAGAGAGAGAGCAACAGAAAGAAAGAAAGAAAGAAAGAAAGAAAGAAAGAAAGAAAGAAAGAAAGAAAGAGAAAGGAAAGGAAAAGAAAGGAAGGCCTTAATCAGATTACTTAATTTCTCTTAGCCTTAATTTCCTCTATGTCAATGAAGTAGAGGTCCACATGAAATTATTTGGAAGGCATTAAAACAACTCACAGCATTTAGCTGTAAGAATTCTCCTTTTCAGGCCCTCCATACCTTTCTCCTATCTCCAAGACAGATACTGCCTTCTGCACGACAATGTACATTACTGCCCTAATCTATATGGAGGTGAACTCATTAGAAACTCCACTTATTAATGTACTAAAATATTTGTGGAGTCTAGTCAAGCTTTGTGCTGGAAAGTGGGTGTACAGAAATGAAAGAGCACGTGTCTTTATCCCCAAGAATTCTAATTCTGTAGGGGAGATGGACAAATTAAAAAATGTAACCAGAGATGGGGGCTGAATGTAGGGATGGACAGGCAGAGCAAAGGTGATTTTTAGGGCAGTGAAACAACTCTATCTATACTATTATAATGATGGATACAAGGCATTATACATTTGTCCAAACCCATATCATGTATAACACCAAGAGTGACCCCTAACGTAAACTATGAATTCAAGGTGATTATGTTGTGTCAATATAGGTTCAACAATTGTAACGACTCTACCCCTCTGCTGGTAGACGATGAAAATGGGGGAGGCTGTGCTAGTGTGGCGGTGCTGATAATGGGGGCATGTGGGAAATCTGTACTTTCCACTCAGAATTGTGGTGAACCTAAAACTTCTCTAGAAAAGTGAAGTCATAAAAAAAGTAACCAAGGTAAGTAAATACCCAGGACTCCATGTTTAGTGTTATCACATAGGTAGAAATTGGATGCCCTAATTACTCAGACAAAGGTTAATTGCTTCACAGCCCCTTTGTCACTTTTTCTCCAGATACTGGGCATATTCCTCTCTGTATAGGCAAGCGGAGACCTGAGTATAAGTCCGTCTTTTCCTCTCTCCTTCCCTTTCTTCTTTCCGTCTTTCTTCCTTCCCTCCCTCCCTTCCTCCTTACCACAGATACATCTTGATGTTGTACTGTGTATACAGCCACGTTCTATATATAATGAGGGAGAAAATAGGTGAGCCGCATCCCATCCTCAAGGAAAATACAGTTTTTAAAGAAAATAAGAGGAGAGCAAATACTAGGTTATAAACCAGGCTGCTGAAATGCTGAGTATCAGAGAAAAGGTCCAGCTAAATTTCTTTAGAATGCCAGAAGAGTGAGTGTTCACTTCTGACTGAAAAGATGGAAGACTGTTTCCAAGGGGGCGTAGTAGATAATAACCCCTCCTCCTCCTCCTCCTCCTCCTCCTACTACTACTACCACTACCGTGTTTCCCCGAAAATAGGACCTGGCCGGACCATCAGCTCTAATGCGTCTTTTGGAGCAGAAATTAATATAAGAGCCTGTCTTATTTTAATGTAATATAAGACCAGGTCATATAATATAATGCAATATAATGTAATGTAATGTAATATAATATAATATAATACCAGGTATAATATAATATAAGACCGGGTCTTATATTAATTTTTGCTCCAAAAGACGCATTAGAGCTGATGGTCCAGCTGGGTCCTATTTTCGGGGAAACACGGTACTATTACTATTACTACTGAAGTAACAGCAACAACCACTGACCTTTCTAAAGACTGTAATATACCAGGAACTTTACACACATTATCTCATTTAATCCTCTATCTTCTCTGTGGTTATCGGACCCAAGAGCCTAGTCTCTTACCCACCAAGAGACACAACAAATCCCTATGGGCATTGACAGGCTGAAGCACAACATGCACGTTTCGGAATGAAAGAAAAGAGCAGTTCAGTGTAGTAAACATTGGGAATTAAGGCCCTAAAGAGAAAAAGCTTGTGGCCCATCAGGAAACCATCAAACATCGTCTTAAGCTAATCTGAAAAACAAGTCAGGTAGGAGCATGTGTGCACACAGGTGTGGACTGGATTTGGGGGTCTGTGACTTCTTCAGGCTTACTGACCATGTTGGGTTTTGGAGTCAGATACGCCTCAGGTGCCACCTCAGCGCTACCACTCCCTCGTCCAGGGACTTCCCACAGTTATTCACCCTCTCCAAACCTTCGTTCCTCATCTGCATAAAATGCACAACTATGTCTTTTTTCCAGCATTGCTATGAAGATTGAAATGACGTCTGAGATGTGTCTGTCAGAAGGCTTGGCATGTAGTAGAAACTCAACCAATGTAAAATGTCAAAAATGCTACCTACTCTAAGGTTTGTTGTGAAGCTTCGATGTCACCTAGGAGTGTGGGTGACAGATGTTGGAACTCAGTAAACAGAGGTTCCCTTTCTCCCCTGGGGGGAAATGTCAAGGAGACAGGTAAGGGCTCTCAGAGCAGCTGTGGTGTACAGGAGGCTCCCTGAGGAATCAGATGCTTCCCAAATTGCCCAGGTGTTGCCCAGGTGCCGTCCTGCCTGGAGCGTGTGAGAGAGAAGGGACCACTGCGCTCCCGCTGCTGCATCCTCCCTGTCTGCACCCTCTTTCCCCAGCCCAGCCTAGGCCTGGAAGTCGGCCTGGCTCACGCTTTGCAAAGTTTTGCATAAGCCTCTTTCTTCTGAGTGCAGATATTGTGGTATGTGTCTGTTCTCTGCACATACTTGGTGAGGTTCTTTTTATTCTTTCTTTATTTTAATTAGTTTCATGCATTCAAGCTTGCGACTGAACAAAGCTGGGAATGTCCTTTGTACCTCACTATGCCTGGAAATGAGGACAAATGAAAAATGAATTTCTGTTCTTTCAGTTTATATGCGCTCTGCTCACTCTATACATCTTTAGCTAGTGTCTGCTGAGTTCAAGGAACTTTGCTTATTATAACTCACAGTAGAAAAAGGAAAAGAGAAAAGAACTTGAATTTCTGGAGTACCCGCATGCACTGGGCTCCATGCTAGGCTCTCCCAAAGTTTATTTAATTCCTCACAACAACTCTTCGGACAGATAGGGTGGGTTTAAGTAGTTTCTCCAACGTTGTATACCCTGTAACAGATAGAGCCAGAATTCAAAAACCAGGCCTTTCTAGTTACAGTGGTCATGCTATAGTGATTGTGAGGCTGTTGCTAGACTGCCTGATTTTATAAATAAGGAAACTGAGTCCCAGGAAAACGGTATATCCAAGGGCCATATTCGAGCTAGTGACAAAGTTAGCATTCAAATAATGAATTCCTCACTCCTAATCCAAAGTAATTTATTTTCATATCTGTCTATTTTTCTTTCATTTATTTATTTTTATTATATATTTGTCTCTACTATGCAAGGTACTGCTTAAGGTGCAGTAAAAGATATGACAGTGAAAACTGACGTAATCGAATCCCTGGTAACAAATTGAAAACATTAGCCGTAAGAATTCGGCTAATCACGTAAGTGACAAAAATACAAGGCTTAAAGCACTAGTACCCTGAGAAAAGTACAAAGAAGTTTTAAGAGAGCTATCAATAAAAATATACCAGGGTGACTCTTGGGAAAGGGATTGGGGGTTACTTTATATTAGATGATCAAGGAAGGCTTTTTGAGGAGGTGACATGTAAAGTAATACCTGAATGCCCATGGAGACAGCTGATGCAGGAGTTCTAAAGCAGAATGGAAAGAAGGCAAGCATGCTTGGGGCCCAGTGAGCACAGGGGTGTGATGAAGCAGATGAAGTCAGACAGGCGGTCAAGGTAAAGATGTTAGACTTTATTACAAACAAAACGGGAAGCCCTTGAAGAAGTGTAAGCAGGATTTTCACAAGTTCACTCTGCTACCGTGTAGAGAATGGATTGTAAAGGGACCAGTTTAGATGTGAGGGGAAGCGTAAGGCGGCCAGTATAGTTGTCCCAGTGAAATGAGGTTAAGAATTTTATTGTTGTTGTTGTTCTGTTAATATATGTATCTTTAGTGCCTAGAAGAATGACTAGCACATAGTAGGTGCACAGTAAATATTGGTTGAAGAGGTGAATTCCGTGGAAGTATGGTGTTTTAGTTGGCTCAGGCTGCTATAACAAAAAAACAACAACAAACAAACATTTATTTATTTGTCACAGCTTCAAAGGCTCAAAATCAGGGTGCCAGTAGATTCTGTATTTGATGAGAGCTCTCTTTCTGATTTGTAGATGGCTGCCTTCTTAGTGTAGTCTCACATGGTGGGGAGGGGGAGGAAAAGGGGGAAGAGAGAGAGAGAGAGAGAGAGAGAGAGAGAGAGAGAGGAAATTTTTGTCTCCTCTTTTTATTAAGGCTGTAATCCCATCATGGAAGCTCCACCTTCATGACCTCACCTAATCCTGAATACCTCCCAAACGCCCCACTTCCGGATACCATCATACCAGGAAGTGGGACCTCAGCATATGAATTTTGAGGAGACATAAACACTCAGTTCATAACATGGGAGAAAAGAAAAGTGTAGTATCGAGAACAACTCAGGTTTTGATTTAATCAGCTGGGTGGATAGTTGTGCCATTTACTAAGGATTTGGAAGAAATCGGAGGCACATACATGAGTTGTTAATGATTCTGTCAAGTCTGAGATGTATCTTAGACTCTTAAGTGGAGGAGCTATCAAGTAAATATCCAGAGTATGAGCCTGGTCCTCAGGAAAGAACCCAGTTCGAAGCTGTTACCATATAGAGATTATTTAAACCCACAGGCTTGTATGAGATCACCAAAGGAGACAGTGTGGATAGGAAAAAATAGGATTTCCAGTCCTGAGCCTGGAGCCCTCTACTTGCAGGTCAAACAGAGGAGGAGTTGGAAAAGGTTAGAGAGTGAAAGGAGGGCATGCTCCATTTTCTGAGATGGCGCTTAGTGGTCAAGTAAGGCAAGCATTCTAGTATTGCTATTGTCATAGTATCAATAGTAGTGGTTATCAGCATCGTAATAGCTAACACTAATAGAGCACTTACTCTCTATCTGACACACAGTCCAAATGCTGTCTGTATTTACACATTTATTCTCATAACAAATCTAAGAGGTAGATACAATTATTATGCTCACTTCTCAGATGAGAAAATCAAGACACTGAAAGATTAAGTAATGTTCTCAAGGTCACAGAACTATTAAGTTAGCCATACTGGGGCTTAAATGCAGGCGGTCTGTCTCCACAATTCGTCCTCTTAACCTTTATCCTATAAAATCTCTGAGGATGGAGAAATGACTATAATATTTGCTCGGAGGTCGCTGGTGATATAACAAAAGACTCAAGAGAAAAACCAGAGTGGAATAGGCTGGAACAGAACGTGAAGCGAGGAAGTGAAAATCATGGCTATACACAACCCTTTCAAGAAGTTTTACTATGAAGAGAAACTTAAAAGTGAAGCCATAACTACAGGGGTGCCTGGGGTCATGAGAAGGTTTTTGTTGGTTTGTTTTGATTTTTTTAGATAGAAGCTATCAAAGCTTGTTTGTAAATGGTTGGAAATGATCCAGTAGAGAAGCAGACATTGATGCTAGGTAACACAGGGCATAACTGCAGGAGCAAATTCCCCGAGAAGGTGAGGGGGGATAAGATACAGGCCTCAAGTGGAGGATTGGACTTAGATGAAAGAAGGGAGCATCTATTCCAACAAAGAGAAAACAGACTAATGTGGAATGGGAAGTGGTAGAAATGCTGATAGGAGTGTCCAAAGCAGAAAGGTCTTCATCTGTTTGTTCATCACTGTATCCCCATTACCAAAACCAGTGACACAAAGTAAGCTAAACATTTGTGGAATGAATGCGTTCATGATGGCTTAATGCGTGAAAGTCTAATTGTTTCTATTTTCTAGGTCAGGGGTTGGGTAAGGAAAATGAAGGGGGACAAATAGG
Organism: Rhinolophus sinicus; assembly: GCF_036562045.2. Classification (NCBI taxonomy): domain Eukaryota; kingdom Metazoa; phylum Chordata; class Mammalia; order Chiroptera; family Rhinolophidae; genus Rhinolophus; species Rhinolophus sinicus. Next base: position 114,401,925 of record NC_133756.1, read on the forward strand.
TTTGAAGAGAGGCAAAAATGTAAAATAGACATCTTATGGGAAGTAAGAAGAGTGGGAAGACAAATGTATTAAGGAAGGGTATTAGGATAACCAGGAATTCTGGAATATCCATTGGAATTTTTGGTCATACTTTTAAAGTGAGACCAGACAACACATGTGTGTGTATCTTAGATTATTTAGTTGTTCAGGTGCAGGAACAGAGTTGGTAGGTATTTAGGTTTAACTAGGGTTTGAATTCTGCCAGGAAAGGAGGATAAAGGAGAAAGAAGTAACTATGGCTGCAAAGGAGAGGTTATAATACTGGGCCATGAGACCTAAACTGAGTAAGGGAAGTGAGAAAAACAAGGAATGAAATAGATAGAAAAGAAAAGAGAGGAGAGAGATCTTAATGAGTATTAGAGAGGCTGGAATGAGGGTAAAAATGTAAGTGAGCTGAGACGTAAAGAAAGTGGTGAAAGAATTATGGGGTAGGGTTTAGTTATTGGTGTTGACGGGGTTAATGCACATGGGGGTCTTTGAGGTGGAGTGGCACAAAGATCACTGCAGCCTCCTTTAAATAACAAAGAAGTAAGTGGGTCATCCAAACTCATCTCAAAATCACTAAGAATGATGTCAGGGATGGAGATGGAGGAGAATAGCCACGCAGGTGCTGAAATCATCGGTGAATGCAGTGGATTGATGGGGACACAGGTAGTTGACAAAGAGGAGGAAGAGAGGACACAGTCTAACGGTAGCAGTTTCCAAGCAGTTAGGTTTTTGAAGGAGGAGAGAAGGGAAAATGGAGAGAAAGAAGGACAGCCAACACCCAGTTCCTGGCATGGGGAGTAAAAGTAAATGCCTAGATCCACACTGAAGATAGCTGCAGGGAAAGCAGTTATCGTGGCTGGCCAGGTAGGACCAGAGGTGAAAGGAATGAGAACTTTGAGAGAGCAGCCTAAGGCGTGAGAAGAGCATGCTGCTGGCTGGCTGAGGCTTCCAGAATGCACAACGAAAGACTCAGGTGATGGTGGAACACCAGGGGATGAGGAGGGAGGAGGCCCTGGCAATAGCAGGTCTAAAGAAGGAAGAAGGGCAGATGGATGCTGTCACTGGTCCTGACAGTCTCCTACGAGAAGGTGGTAACTGTTTCATATGGAAGTTATGAGACAAATCTTTCCTCCAGCAGCTCTTGGAGGTGTGGTGGTGCAGAAAGACAACAGAAGGCCTCTTCCGGAGACTCTACTTTCTTAGGAAGCTGGGAGCATTAGTCATTTGGGGGCTCTTCTCTCTTCCAGCCAATACAAGGGGATGCTGGCTCCCGGGAGGCTAGGACAGGACCTGGAGGTAGGGTGCAGAAGAGTCCTGAACAGGACACTGAGATCGTCTGTTCTCTCCTGCAGTGAGTGGGGGTTGGAGGGTAAGAAACACATTGTTCTTTACTAGGCTATGACCTCAGATTATATACTGAATATTTGGCAATTTTAATACTCTGTCCAATATGCATGATATAAATCGTGAAGACAGAATTACAAATATCGTTCCAGTAATATTGAATCCTACCCTTTCTCTAGGCACATGATATTGTATATACTACAATAGAATCGCTGTGCATTTGGAGCCAGGCAACCCTGGCTCCTGGTTTGAATTCCTCTTCTGGTCCTCAAGAGCTAGCAGATGTTCTTGGTCCTCCTTTTCCTTACATCTCTTAGGTGCTAAGACTTCAGTGGAGAGTCACTGACCCCAGGTGTTTCTGTGTGCATTTCTCTTAATGGCGATTTCATCTGACGCAGAAAAAGGACCACACTGCCAGCCACCTGGCACCCTGGATGGGGCAGGTAATGAACATCAGTAGGAGCAGTCCTTAGGCAATGACTGACAGAAGTGTGTCCGCGACACTCAGCTTCTTCATCTCTCAGGTGGGACAACCTAGTAACACCAGAGTTTCATTGTTGGATTAAGCTCCAGTGGGTTCCACTGAACCACGGTAATGCTCCTCTACCTCCATAGGTATAGAATGTCTTCCTGTTTCTGAGGAACCTAAATCAAGACAGTGGCTTTTCAAGTCACCTAAGTTCTCTGGGCCTCAGTTTTCTTCTCTGACACCCGGGGCTAGTGATACTTTTTCATAAGGCCATTTCAGATTTAAATGAAAGACAAGGAATAAAGCACTCAGTTTATTCGCTGACATAGCTAGGTCCTAGGGCAGTATGGGGTTTCCTTCCTCCTCTGCACCCCCAGAACCCTCAGGATGCTTCCAAAGCAGAGAGAGAGGTGGGAGGGGTCACCTAATCAGCAAGAATGGCAAAGGTGACTTCACCCATCTTGGGAGAAACATGAGCCAGTCTGGATTTCAGTAGCAGGGAATTTGGCCGAGAAATGCTTAAACTACTCGACAGGCTAGCAGTGACTAAAAGTTGTTTTGTAATAACAAATATTGAAATCTTTTCATTGAATAATATATTAATCAGTAGTAATCCTTTAAAGCTATTATTAATTAAGTCATCATAATAAGTCATATTTGTGGTGTTCCACAGTGCACCAGACACAGAAGAAATAGAGGGGTATTTGCCTGCAGCAACCACAGGGACGATGAGAAGATGCTCGCGTGTGGATAGTAGCGACTGGTGCTTTTTATTGAAAGAGTACTGTTTTAGTTGCTAGGCTGAAGAGTTTGGTTTCCAGAGGGCAGAATCTTAAAAAAAAAAACACACACAAAAAACTGAAAGTGTTGCTTAAGGCCTATCCTGCCAATCAAAATATCAAAAATGAGCCATAAACACAGCCAAGGGATTTGAGGTACTGATATGTTTACAGGGCCTGAAACTATAGTATAATGAGCCAGTTTTATCTAAATCTCTTCTAAATGTGGAGCTGGACATTTTCAAAGGCCAGTGTCACCTCATAGGAATGCAGGAATGAGTCTCCTCTCTCACATTCTTTTGTCATTGAAGTAATTTGCATGAAAATAGGATTCCTATTACATCTCTGCTTCTTGGGCTTGTTTCTTTCCTCAGAGCTGAAAGTTATACGTGGCAGGCCAGCTTCAGGCATTCATAATTAAAAATAAGCAGGAACTCAGAAGAACTCACTGCAATTAAAAGAGTAACCTCTGCATTCTGGGAACTGGGGAGTCAACCTGAGTTGTAATTATGTTATATAAAGTGTGACCAGGAGCTCAAAAGAGAAGGCAGCAAGAGCGGGGTGCTTCGCAGGACGAAAGGCAGGGCCACTGAGATGGATCATTAAATTGTGGAAAGAGGACACACACAGCAATGTGGAATAAGCAAGCTTTGCCTGATTGCCTGGCCCGAAGGAGGACTGAGGATGCTGGAGGCCGAGTTCCTGAATGACGATGCCCTTACAACAGTGTCTCTTTTTTGAGTTATATTATTGGCATTGAGAGGCGTTCCTGTTCCGTTCCCCACCCCCACCTAGTCTTTTCCCCTCTTTCCCTCTCTCCCTCTCTCCTCTTTCTTTTTCTCTGCCCCCTCTCCTTCTGCCTGTCTGGTTTTAGTTCATCCTCTCTCACCCAACAATGTGGATCTTAAGAGTAAGTACAGCCGGACCAAGGACTTCGGGCCCTTCCTCACTGGCCCAGTTGAGCTACTATCTACTAAGTGCCGAGCACTATGAACACAAGAGATAAATAAACAGTATCGTCCCTGAGGAGATGATACTTCAGAGTGAGAAAGAAGGGTAGAGCAAAATAAGTGTAGAAGATTGGGATGCCTGCAATAATAGACACATCTGCTGTAATACTCCATGGTTGTCATTGAGCCTCTGCTTTGTGTCGCACCTTTCTGAGTGTTGTTTCTATTCCTCATAATATCTACATTAAATTAAATGCATCCATTCTGACAAAATTTATTTATTGATTAATAGGTGTCATGTACATGGTAGTATTATTAAATATTATTTCTCTACGATCTTAAGTGCCTTGCCAAGGTTAGATAACAAAATACGTCACGCCTGGGAGCTTTCTGGTTCTAAGCCCGTGCCAAGCATAGAAATCACATAGAAGAGGGGATGTTTGTTTCGTATAGGATCAGGCATGAGTCAGGGAGGAATGGAGAAAAGGAGAGTCAAGTTAAGTGAAGATCTCAAAATAGAGGGGATTACTGAGCCAAGGTTTGAAGGGTTTGCCAGATAGTTCAGACTTGGATAAAATAATGAAATGATTCTCTCAGCTCTGTAATTCTGTCTCCTTCTATTTTGTTATAGGTTAACATGCTTCTTCTCATCCAATCCCTTGACAATAAGAGAAATGATCCATTTACTTCTGTCACATATCTGAGCTCTGGATAATCTACTCATACATGAAAAGATTGATCACAAATGTACCTAGAAAATAGTGCATTTAGATACTGCACTCAGGTGTGAGCATAACACGTTTGTTACATAAGATGAAGATCATATTTTCAGAAATGGAAACATTGTTTTTTCTTAACATTAATTCAGTTATTGATTTATCACATCCTTTATGAGTGCTCACTCACCTCAGACACTGAGTTGACTAGAGTTCAAAACTGTAATCTCCAACTGCCCACTTGACAGCTCCACTTGAATTTCAAGAGCCTGCAGTATTACGCACCTAAGCCTGGCTTCATCATATCATGGAGGAAGAAATTTTCCTCTAACCTTCCAGGTTCTTGCTGGTGGTCTAATCATTAAATCTATGTGAGACAGATTAACAAGCGAAATAACCAAATTTAATTACATACACAAGTATGGGAACCCCACATACATGGGAATTTCAGAGACAGAAAGGGAAAATTAGGTATAAATGGCTTTCGGACCCAGGGAAGAGGTAAGGCACCTTGGGGCTTCAAAGGAAAGGAGGGCCATTCTTAGGATGATAAGATGAGCAGATGTTCAGTAATTAGAAGTTTGTCCTGCCCTATAGATAGGCCATATGAAGTTATTTCTGGTGGTAACTCTTATTATGGGCAAGCCTCCAATATAAATTCTTTATGGGAGAAGTAGAAGTTTCTCTTAATCCTACAGGGTCTTGATTACCTTCCGCTTAAAATAATCCACATGGCAAAGTAGCACATTTTAGGGAGGCCTGTTCTGAACCCCTTCAATTACAATCTTCCTGACCTAGTTCTCCTCTCGTGTTTCCAATCTTGGTTGGACATATCTCCATTCACAGTGCTACCTGAGCTAGCATCCAGATAATCATGTGTTCATCCTCCTCATCCTCAGATGCCCACTGCAGGACTCACTATGCAACCAGGCCGTCCTTTTCCCCATGCATATTGTCTTTGCTCAGACTATTTCATATCTCACCCAAATTTTCTCAAGTCTCCTTACTGGTGTTTCTGCCTCCAGGCTTTCCCCACTCCAATATGTCCTTTCTATCACCGTGTACTATGAAATTTTGTGGACATGGCTGTTTCCTCAAGTAGACCACAAGTCACTTGAGGACGAGGGAGATGTCTCCCTATTCGTCACGTACTCCAGGGCATGGTTCCCACCATACAGTAGGTGTTCAGAAAATGTTTGTTGATTGTTGGACCCAAGAGTGGGGGCATATGGAGAACAAGAAGGAACATGCCAAAAAATAAGAGCGTTCATGCCAAACTACATAAATTCTATGAAAATATTTGTAATTAATGAGGGATAAAAAAGGCAGAGGTTCTGAGAAGGATAACAACATACCTTGCTAACTCTGGAGGACTGGATATTTTCATATATATATATGTATGTATATACATATACATATACATATACATATACATATACATATACATATACATACATATATATATAATTGGCATTTATCACATGGATTTTTTGCACCAAACAACTGAGTTAGTGAGTGAATGTATGCTTATATGTGTCAAGATATATACATATATATATTCCTGTTTTTAACCTACAGCAATCATAATGAGGTTGACATTATTATGAGAAAACTGAGTCCCAGAGAGATTCATTAAGTCATAAAACTAGGACATGGTAGGCCAGGATTAGACCTCAGATTTGAAGCCCAAGCTCCTATCCCCAAGGGAAGGTATTGTGATGGGTGCTAGTACAATTGAATTGTTAAAATGGCAAGAAGAGTCCAGGAATGTCTGTCTTTCCTGAGTTGACTCTTTTACATAAGAGCATCATTCAGAGGCCTGGCTTGAGAAAGAAAGGAAGGCTGGTTTTTGTTATCTGAGTGCATTCGCCATCTCCATCTGAAATACGTGCTATGCTCTGAAAGTTGTTGAATAATTATTTGTAATTGATAAAATTTAACAAAACAGTGCACGTCAGAGTCATAAGAAGAAATAAGAAAGAGAGTGCTCAGAGGATAAAAGCAGAAGTGATATAAAGGGCAATCTGGGTAGGGGCCAGAGGAAATTGTATATGAGTCCCAGGCAAAGAGCAAGGAGATTTAATCCTGAAGTATGGAGTGTCCATCCAGATAAAATGTGCTAATAGTAAATGACTTTGAAATGTGAAAGTTTGCATCTGCATTACAATCTTTCCTTAAATATATATATTATGTGTATATATTTATATAATATATATATTTATATATAATTAATATATATTATATATGTTACATAATATATTATATAATGTATATAGTATATATAATATATATATTTTGTGTGTGTGTGTGGACACAAGACTGATGAATAAACTACAAATACCTATATGTCAGGCACAGGGCTATCCAGTAAGGATACAGTAGGAATATGGCTGATCTAACTAGTGGAAGATATAGAAAAGTATGGTAAGGGCTGACAAGAAAATGACAGGGGCCCTGGAGCAAAGGCTAACTCTTTTCAAAGGAAAAGAAAAAGAAGGTGTGAAAGATGACTAAGATAGTCATGTGGAATGGAGAGGGTACCACAGCACTGAGGGCCTGAAAGTCTCTTGAGTTGAGTAATGGCACTTGGGCAGTGGTGAGAACTGCAGCCACATGGGTAGTTTTCGTTTCACAAGTGGATGAAGAGGAGTAGAACCGATTGGGTTGATTGTTGGGTCATTCATCGTTAAGCCATGTACATGTCCTGGCATCAGTATAACACATTTCCTGTGATATTTTTATAAAGGAGTTGCTTCCTTTTTTGAAGTTAAGAAGAATGACCTTCAGATTGCAGAGGGTAGAATGAACGTCTCTCTCTCTCTCTCTCTCTCTCTCTCTCTCTCTCTCTCTCTCTATATATATATATATATATATATATATATGTATTATTTCTAATAAATATATATATGTATTATTTCTAATGAATTAAGATATAGATACGATTCCCCCATGTCTCTTCTATAAGCTAAACGTTCCTTATGTGACATGGTGTTGGTTTCCTTCAAGGCCCAGTTCATCCCTTTTCAATGTATTCCAACTAGTCTGAAAAGTCACACATACTTCCCACCCTCATGAAGTGTTCTGACCCCTCACTGCCATTATTTCTCTCACTAGGAACCAGGTAAGAACCCATCAGAATTGGTGTGGTTTATACCAAGGAACACTGTGGTTCAGTCAATTATAGCATCTATTTGTCCCATGGAGCTCTTGTTAGTTTGTTCCTTTGGGCTTTCTTCGGCCATGGGCTAGGTCATTTGATAAGGATGGTTTTATTGGTTCTAATCATAATAAGGACAGTTGCAGGATTTTGTTCACTCTCTGTTATTGCTGTTACTACTACTATAGCTGTCCAGAGCAAAGCAGGGCTGGGACTGGCGCTGGATATCGGGGGCCAGGTGAGAAGGAGGAGGACCACTAGAAGATTCAGGAAGGCGGGTGCACCAGGCAGAGAGGTCCCTGGGAGTTATCTACATCTTGGAAAACAGAAAGAGGCTTGGCTGTTTATTATTTTTAATGTTGAGTCCACTAAGGCCTCAAATCTCGGTTCCACTAAGCCAGCTAAGGCAAATAAGCCCTGTAGATCCAGGAAGATAAGCTGCAGATCCCAGAGGAAGATCAGCCAGGCTAGGAGGTCAAATGCGGTAAAGATTATGACGTAAAACTGTTCATCGCTGTACTAATCTAAGCTGACGGCTTTTTGTTTCTTCCTCAAGATATCTTTTAAAGAACTTCTAATTTTTTTTCTTTTAATTTGGAAATACTGATATGCCCAGGATAAGTCCAAGAATAACCATGAGGTGAAAATAATTGTGATTAAAAAAAGTAATTATACACTATCTCTCTAGGGCTACTGTGGTATAATAATAACATGTTTGCTCCTTATTTCTGGATTCTGGCACAGAGATCCTGAAACCCTTAGAATTTCCTGAAGTGTTAGGAGTGTCTGTTGCTATTCATGAAGAGCCCCTTTGGAACATACCTGAGTCAGTAATAATGAGGTAACTCAGGATGAGCACCCCCAGATAGCTTCAAGAGACAAAGGAGGCTTCAGGAGCCTCTTCACCAGAAAGACAAAGCATATTATTACAGAGTGAGAATTATCAGTCCCCTTCCCCCCTCCAACCTCTAAGGACGGAGAGGTGCTGGAGATTGGGCTAGAAAAACTCTGGAACGTGGAGTTCGGAGAGCTTCCAGGTTGTTGTGTACATTTAGGTGCTGGAGGGAGGAACACTTAGAGAGGGTATCAAAGTCCATGGAACCATGGAACACCCCCTCGCCCGATCCCTTGCTCTGTGCATCTCTTCCATCCCTTTGGCTGTTCCTGAGTTGTATCCTTTATAATAAACTGGTAAACATAACTAGAGTGTTTTCTTGAGTTCTACATTTCTAGCAAATTATTTAACCTGAGTGGGGGATGTAAGAATCCTTAAATTTATAGCCACGTTGGACAGAAGTGCAGGTAGCTTGGGGATCCAGGACTGGTGACTGGCACCTGAAGTAAAGGCAGTTTCATCGCACCATGCCTTTAAATCCGTGGAGTCTGACACTAACTCCTGGCAGTGTTGGAATTGGATTGAATTGTTGGACACCCTATTGGTGTCAGAGAATTCCGAGAGCTGCAATGAAGCTCAGGAGAAAGATGAACCTAGGATTCACACAAGTCTTCGTTCTACCCCTAGTTTTTCCACCAAACTCAGTTGTGACGTTTGTCACCAAGGGAGTTACACCCTTGTATACGCGTACATTAAAATATAGCAATAATGAGTATTAGGGACTGTAAAACTTTTTTGTTTGTTTGTTTTTGTTTTGATAATTATAGACTTTATTAAATACTTTACTACCAGTTACATAATTTTCATTATTTCACACGCTTGCTCATAAACCTTTTATAACTCCCTTTAAAATTAATACTAAACATCTCAATTTAGAATTCAAAAACCCCTTCCATTTTGGCACTTACATACATTTTCAGCTTGATGCACAGCTCTGTCAGGTGTCTATGATTTTGCAATCACAGGATCTCCTGGTGTAATAGGAATTGTGGTGACTTCATATCCTGGTTTTCTCATGTACAAAAACAGTGATACCCAATGTGTGTTCCTCACACATATTGTATATTGTGAGTCTCAGCTTTCATGTCCATAAGTGGAATACTGGTATGGATTCACTTGTGCCCCTTCCCCCATTTATATATTGAAGTCCTAACTTCCAGTACCTCAAAATGTGACCTTATTTGGGAATATGGTCATTGTAAATATAACTAGTTAAGATGTAACTAATAATACTGGAGGATGGTGGGCCCCTAATCCAGTATGACCGGAATCCATATAAAAGGGGGAAATTTGGAGACAGACCAGAGCACAGGAAGGTCTCTGTATGAAGATGAAGGTAGATACCACAGTGATGCTTCTATTAGGTTGGTGCAAAAGTAATTGCATTTTAAAAGGTTAAAAACAATTGCAAAAACCGCAATAACTTTTGCATCAACCTAATAGAAGCCAAGGAATGCCAAAGATTGCCAGCCGTCCACCAGAAGCTAGGGGAGAGGAAAGGGACAGATTGTTCCTCGTAACCCTCAGAAAGAATGACCCCTACTAACACCTTGATCTCAGACTTCTAGCCTCCAAAACTGTGAGAAAATCAATTTCTGCAGTTTGAGCCATTCAGTTTATGGTACTTTGTTATAGCAGCCCCTAGGCAAATAATACAGATACAAACACTACATTCATAGGCTTGATTTAAAAAAAAATACCAAGTTTTAAAACTGTTAATTATGAAAATAAAAAACTTGGTATAGAGTCTGACACACAGTAAGTGCTTAGTATACATATCCTGGATAAATACATAAATAAGCAAATACAAAGATGTTGCTATTGCATCTCCATAAATATCATGGGAAACAGAGACGTTGACCTTGAGGACAAACAACAATTTGGTAAAGGTCAGAGTCTATCCCTGAAGGCTAAGAGGGTTGGATGTATGCTTTTCTGTGTTTTTCTGAACTGTCCACCCTCCAAGATCAATTCCTGCGACATCATCTTTTGTTGCCTTTGTGCTTTAAGAATATCATGCAAGGAAAGAAAGCTTTGATATGGAAAGACAGAAAGGCTGAGTACCTATTTGTATTATTTTCATCCAACTTGTCAGTTCTATCTGAGGAATCCTAGACAAGACGCTCATAGTTGGCAGGGGAAAAAAACAATTTACAAAAAGCAGCTGATCTCTGTAAATGTGGCCCTTTTAAATACGTCTACCTGAGAGTCTGTACTGATCATCTTGTATAAATCAAAATAGTCAAAGAAAGCAATGAATGTTAGCACCTAAAAACAATCAAAGACTACACTTCGCATATAAAATTGGCAACGACTGAAGAATACCTGTTGATGAAAGTATGGGAACACGGTCTTGTCAGTGTGTAAATTGGATCAAATTTCCAGTAGAGCAAATAAGGAATGTATATTAAAGCCCTAGCAATGTGTATTTTCTATAAGACTGAGCAATTCCATTTTTAAAACTTGAGCCTAAAGAAATAATATGCATGTAAATTAAAATATTTTGCAACAATTTTATTGCAATGTTGTTCCTAAACATTTTTAAAAATTATTTTAAATGGTTAAGTGTAGATGTTAGATTAATTAAACTGATTATTAGATTAGTTATTAAACCCATATAATAGATTTTCATTATTATATAAAATGAAAATGGCATCATAAGAGGATAACTAATTCTTTTAAATGTATAACATTTATTTAGCTGTGTATATCTGTCTTTAAATAAATTATATTTTATTTAACAACGTTTAAGAGTCAGACATGTTACATTCCTGTATTTCTCTAGATTATAACCCTGTTATAACATCTACCTACATTATGGGTGCTAAATTCATTCTCAGACATCAGTGGGTGGCATCCATGGGGTGTTATAGGAACCCTAAGTTTATGTGCTGCCATAATCTGGGGTATTCGTTCCTTATATCATTTTAGAGACGCTCATAATCCAAGCCCATTTCTCCTTTCCAAAGCTGGTCCATGCACTAAACAGAAGGATATTGTGCTGCAGCTTCTAAAACCATGATTCTTATCTTGAACTCCCTCCTGCATCTATATGCCATGTCTGAGAGGGCCTGCCACGACTCCCAGGAGCTTTATGGAGGCAGGATGCAAATCCTCAGCATTAAGGGCTTAAAGCCTTGTCCTCAGCCTCGGGGCATCTCACTCTCCCAAGGTGGGACTTGCACACTTTTAACTCCAAGCACTAGCTTCCATGCCCTTCAGGTTTGAGACTGTCCAATACAGCCTTCCTCTGAGTCTGAAATCCTAATGCTGTAAAACAAAATCCCTGTTTGCTGGGGACTGTGAGATGGGAAAAATTGAGAGAAGGTGAGAGGGAGAAGTTCACACCTGAAAACACACAATTCTGACTCTTCTCTTGGATAGAAAAATAAATTCCAAAATTATTTCCTTCCCTAGTCACTGACTCTTTAATCAGCTTGTTATAGTACTGAATCTCAACAGTCAGATGACCTTGGAATCTTGTTCAGCCCTTTCCTTTCAGGAGGACCTAGCACAACTTGCTTATATCTTTCTGTGTCAGTTTTATTATCTATAAAGTGGGAAGTAAAATATGATGTGTGTGTGTGTGTGTGTGTGTGTGTGTGTGTTTTATGATTTAATAATATTACCTACCCTCAAGTACCTGCTGCAGTTTGGGGGTTCCCTTTGGAAATCGACTGAGACAGGTTAGCACGGAAAATTTTCCTGAGAAGACTTCTCAGTACTGGCACCTGTGAAGGAAAGATGGCTGTTAGCTTGAGCAGAGGGAGAATTTACAACAATACCACCCCCACACAGGGCTCTGAAATTGGGATGGCCCAGCAAAGTGGTCCCACGTTGAGGTGAGGATGCAGTCCTTTATCCCCCCATATGGGTTGGTATTGGACGCAGGCTGGCCCTGGAAGATGGTGAGAGTTTGGAAGGCAGTTCCGTACAGCTGAGGCAATTCTTGAAGAAGGCTGACATCTGAGCTCTGTCAGCAAGACAACCTTCCCAGAAGTTGGAAAATCTGTCCTTCAGTTCTGGAAGGTATAGCACGGAATCTGGACAGTAGTTACATGATATGGCATTTGCAAAGAGAAATACTCCTAGTGTCCAGCACATATTAGGAGCTCCAAAAATATTAGCATGTATATGCCTCTGCTTTATTAATATTCTTGGAATTATGTATACTGAAATGTCAACAGTGTTTACCTTGGTGGTGGGACCATGGCTGCTTGCTGTTTTTTCTTTGTGTTTTTCTGTGCTTTCAGTTTTGCAGGTCTCTATCGCCCTAGGCCACCTTCCAACTACCCGGTATAGACAGGGACAGATGTCAGACTCACTGGGTAGCTGAGCTGTGTCCTGTGAAGTAGAAGGAGAAACACACCACCCTATGTAGACTTCTTTATACCACTTTGTTATACCTGATTCACATGCCCAAACACATCCCCCCAACACCTTACAGAGTTTGGCTCTTCAAAAGTACCTCATAAATGTCTATTAAATAAAAGAGTACATTAAAATAAAAGTATAGTATCATCTCATGTGCTTCTTACATACATTCCTTCCTCCATTCATTTTGGTAATTCACGTGTTTATTCATTCACTTATTCTTGCATTTATTCAACAATCATATATGAGATGCATGCACTGGATTAAACATTATTCTAAGGGCACAGTGGCCTCTGTCAGTCATAGTTTTGGGTTGATGTGATGACAGTTTCATATATCACTTGGGTCAATCAAGCTTGAATTATCTTTTTTCTTTTTTTTTTCTTTTTTAAGTTAGTAAAGATGGTAGAGGAATCAGCAGCATTACACAGGACAGGAAGAGGTGCAGGTTTCAGAATTTCAAAATCCTCACTGGGGGATGCATGGTTGCAAATAATAATACCTGAGTGAGTGAAGGTCATATCAAATTATAAAAAGTTTGTTCTGACCCACCCATACCCCAAGGTCAGCCTTCTCTTCTGCGGTTATCTCTTATCAGCACATTGCCAAATTTTGGTCTATGCACTATACAGCACGAATAAAAGAATACAGTATAGCACTCTACCCTCAGCCTTGAAAACAGTTTTCATTTGTCACTCTCAGTTTTCTCAGGCTGATGACTGGTTTGAGTGCATTCCTAAACTTTGACCTGTGGAATTAGAACAAGCGTGAGCTACCCAAAAGTCTCTGAGGATTATAATAAAGGCCTAGGCCAGTTATAGGGCATATCATTCAGAGAATCGCCAATAAAGCTTGATACCCAAAATCTTTTTGATCTATTAGAGAATACAGAACATAAGCAAACAAAAAAGATAAGTGTTTAAAGTAATGTTGAGATGTGGTGAGACTTAGATAAAAAGGAAAACTAGCAGTCCATGGTGATAAGCTAAAGAGGGATAAAAACTTAAAGGAGAAGGGGGCACTTTAGTTGGCTCTTCAGTGTACCAATGGAGAGAAGAGAGTATTCCAAACAAAGCTAATGACATGAAACAACAAAGAAAAATACACTGCTTGTAAACATTTATAGGAGAACCATGAGATAATGTATGTCAGATGGTCTTATAACCTTTAAAACGTGAGGTACCACATTAGTTATTAGTTATTATTGTGATCCACAGACCCTGTCTTGCTTTTGGCACAATACTTTCATGTTTTTTTTTCTTGAGAAACATATGGGAAAATGTGTCTTTTGTTTGTTTGTTTTCTGACACATGCACATACCAACCAACTTCTTTCTGATACCCAGTCCTTTCTAAGCAAACTTGACCTCTTCAGATTATATTGTTTTCTGTCATAAGCATTAAATAACGGGAGAAGAACCACTGGTTGAGGTCACATCATTTATCAGGATCAATAGCTTTGACTGGCTCTGGGTAGATGTGGTGTACTTTCCATATTGAAAGGTCAGAATCTGTCAAGTAGCAGGAAATGCTCTAAGCTCAAATAGTGCATGTCGGGGTAGCATAAAGTGTTGATTGCATGATCCAGGGGCCATCTTGAAACATCCTCATCTTTTTTGTGTCTAAAATAACCACTAGATGGCACTGCTATTTCAAAATGGATTATCCTAGGAAAGAATGGAAGTATCATCACTATCTTCAGCCCCACGCCACCCCTGTTTTGTTAATGTATGCGTTATACATGTAGACTGAACTCGGGTATCTGTTCTTCATCGCTTATCCTGTCAGTTTTCAAATAAAAAACATGGAAGTAGTAATAACACTTGTTGTTCTTGTGAGAGTCACATTTAATAATGGATAGTAACACATTCTATATGGATAGTAAGGTATTTTGTGGACTCTAAAGCATTGAATAGATATCAGTTTTCTAATTATTACCAATAAATTAAATCAAATGAATATATATTTTAAGAATGGAGGGTGTAGCTGATTATAATCCCAATAACTAAGTTTTATAAGTTATAAGATGTGGAGACCAATGACAAAGAATGGAGGTATTGAAAAATTCCTCTTACTGTCTATCTCAAAAGCCTGACTGAGAGAAAAAAAATATATAGATATTTATGGAGCTTATCTATCTCTAAGCAGTATAAATTCCAGGCCCATTTTTGGTCCTTAACAAACATCAGAAGAAAAACCCTTATGCATTTGCTGTAAAATATATTGAAAACATTATTCATTGTCTTACCTCGTGACCTCTTATGTACCATTTCAAGAGATAAGTTTACATTAGAATTTAGAATAAGGAAAATGATAAAGAACTGGTCTACTATATTTTGTCAGATAGCAAGAGATCATGTAACATATCATCTATCTATCTCCTTGGCTACCAAGAGACTCAGAACCAATTGTAATGTTCATCTCAATATTAACTCTCCTGGTCAGTATATTCTGATGCTTCCTCTTTTTCATAGTTTAAGGTCTATTTCTTTTCCAGAAATCTTAACATGTGTTTGACATTTCTTATGGTCTATCTCCAACCTTTTTTGGAATGAGTTAGAATATTGATAAATTAAATATGATAAAGTATTTTAAATGCATTTAAAAATGCTTTCATTTGTCAACCTAGTAAAAGTCACCATAGATTCGTTCAATAATTATTTGCTTTTTGCACAGTACTCTCTGGGTATTAAAAACTAAAGAAATAAATAGTCTTTAATTAGACACTAATATTGTCAAAGAGACAAAATACACCACATAATTTTAAATTGCTTTGCATGGCACTGTCTAATTTGGTGCTAAGGTGAGTTTGAGAATATCACAAAAGACTCAGGACCAGAGAGATCTGGAAAGGCGTCTTGGGGAAGTTGGCTTAAGTATGTTCTAAGGATCAGGAAGTATTTAGATAAGGAGAGGACAAGGGAAGGGTGGGAAAAAAGATGAAACCTACTTGATACCTATGGAACAGTCAAATTAATTTAGCTTTAGTAAAGGGTTTGCACAAGTCAGAACACTGAAAATAAGAGCTGAAGATTTGAATGCCAGGCCAAGGAATTAATAATCCTTATATAAATGTAGCCATTATTGAAAATGCAGGCTAAAATGGGTAGCTCCTCGTAATTCATGGTGCTCTAGATAGAGCACTTACCTACTGAACTAATTGCTGATTCTTAAGTATCCCCAGGCTACTCCATGGGCTCCACAAATAATTGAAAGGCCAGGTAATCAAATATAATCACTGTGTAGAAGACATCTACAGCAAAACTCTTGGAAACTGTTTTGAATTTACCTTTTGATGAAATCCAATTTAGCTGACTATTAACCATTCAAAAATACTCCTGTTTTTATGGGATGGGGATTTATGTTTTATCATGTTGGTGTTCCTCAAAGTTAAGGTAAAATTCACGTTCCCAATTGTCTGGAGCATTTTTTTTCTTTGTAAGTTTCCATAGCATTGGTCCAAAAAAATTGTTTGTGTGTGTGTGTGTGTGTGTGTGTGTATATATATATATATATATATATATATATATATATATATATATTCTTTTTAATTCTCTCTCTTTTTCATTTCATATTATTTTATTAATGGAGCAAGGAGTGGGGGAAACTTAGGTATTGGTAAGCTTATTTAATGTACCAGAGCAGTTGATCATGTTATATATCTAACACATAGAATCCTCCAGATATCTGTGATCATTGTAAGTATCCCCATAATCTATTTTTCCCAGGGTAAACAGCCTTTGTTCATCAACTATGTCCTATGTGACATAGCTTTGAGCTGTTACCCTCACAGCCACCCCTAGACACCTGTTAATATTCTTTGACCACATTCCTATTAAAATACATTTTTTTCTTTTTAAAGTATAAAAGCCATACTTTATCACAAAAGAGATCAAGATCATCCCTTCTATTATTCATTTTTTTCACATTCATTAATGCAGTAAATTTTTGTTAAGCACCTATTTTATGCCAGGAATTTTACCTAACAGATAACTGTGGCTACTCCCAAGGAGTTTGCAACCTGAAGTGAAAACAAACAAGCAAACAAACAAACAACAACAAAAAATACCAGAAATGTTTATTCAGTAACAATTGTGTGAAGGCTACCTTGAGAGTATGAAAAAGTTGGAATGTGGTGGTGATCAGGATTGTGTACCTTAAGTAAGTGGTTTAAAGCTGAGATTGAAAGAATGAATAAGAGTTGAAAAGATGAAGACAAAAATAGAAGAAAAACAATCTAGTTATCTGGGATAGAGGAAGCTATTAAACTTTCTGTGCCTCAGTTTCTGTATCTGAGAAGAAGGAGCATTAATAAAACCTATCACCTAGAGTTGTGGGAAATAAATGAGAGACACTAGTTAGAATGTGATGATGATGATGATGATGATGATGATGATGATGATGCTGTTTTTAGGAAGAGGGAGCAACAGCTGGGAAGGCCTAAAGGGAAGCACATGGTAGGCTTGGTCAATAATCTGAATGAAGGAGGATTTCCGGTCAAGATGGTGGAGTAGGTACATGTTGTGCTTGCCTCCTCTCATGACCACATCAAAACTACAACTAAACCACAGAGCAACCACCATTGAGAATCACCTGGAATACCTGGCTTGGGTGATCAGAGAGACTGCACCACTGGACACCACTGGACCCACCACTGGATCAGAGAGACTGCAACACTTACTACATAAGGCCAATCTACCAAGACCAGGAGATAGCAGCTATGCCTAATACATAACAACAAACACAGGAAGGCAGCAAAAATGGGGAGATAATGAATTATGTCCCAAATGAAGAAACAGAACAAAGATCCAGAAAAAGAACTAAACAAATAGACACAAATAATCTACCAGACACAGAGTTCAAAATACTATAAGGAAGCTCAGTGATCTCAGGGAGAACTTCTACAAAGAGATAGGAAACATAAAACTGGAGATAGAAAACATAAAAAAGAGACGGTCAGATATAAGGAATACAACAACTGAAATGAAGGATACATTAGAGGCACTCAACAGGTTAGTTGAAGCAGAGGATTGAATCAGTGATTTAGAAGATAAAGTAGCATAAAACACACAATCAGAACAGCAAAAAGAAAAAAAGAAAAAACAAACAAACAAAAATTGAGAGTTTAAGGGGCCTCTGGGACAACATCAGGCATATCAACATTTACATAATAGGGGTACTAGAAGAAAAAGAGAGACAGCAAGGAATTAAAAATCTATTTGAAGAAATAATGACAGAAAACTTCCTTAACTTGGCATAAAAAATAGACATACAAGCCCAGGAAGTACAGACAGTCCCAAACAAGAGGAACCCAAAGAGGCTCACACCTAGAGTCATCATAATTAAAATTCCAAAAGTTAAAGAGAAAGAAAGAGTGGTAAAGTAGCAAGAAAAGCAGTTAGTTACCTACAAGGGAGCTCCCATAAAACTGTCAGCTGATTTCTCAACAGAAACTTTGCAGGCCAGATGGGACTGGCATGATATATTGGAAATGGTGAAAAGCAAGGACCTACAACCAAGATTTCTCTGCCCAGCATAGCTAGCACTTAGAATTGAAGGACGGATAAAGAGCTTGCCAGACAAGAAAAAGCTAAAGAAGTTCATCACCACCAAACCAGTATTAGAAGTAATGCTACAGAGACTTCTCTAAGATTGGGAAAAAAAAAAAAAAAAGTATAATGAAATGGCAGTAACTACATATCTATAAACAATTACTTTACATGTAAATGGATTAAATGCTTCAATGAAAAGATATAGGGTGGCTGAGTGGATAAGAAAACAAGACCCATACATATACTTTCTACAAGAGACTCACTTCAGATCAAACAATACACACAGTCTGAAAGTAAAAGGATGGAAAAAGATATTTCACGAAAATGAAAACAAACAAACAAGCGGGGGAAGCACTACTTATACCCGACAAAATAGACTCAAAACAGAGGCTATAACAAGAGACAAAGAAGTACCCAGTAATCCCACTTCTGGGTAATTATCTGAAGAAACCCACAATGCTAGTTTGATAAGATGTGCGCATCCATATTCTTTGGTTCACTGGCAGCAGTGTTTACAATGTCCAGGATGAGGAGGCAGCCTGGGTGTATCATTCAATGGATGAATGAATAAAGAGGAGGTGATACATATGTACAATGGAATATTGCTTGGCCATGGAAAGGAATGGGTTCTTGCCATCTGTGGTGGCATGGATGGGCCTGGAGGATATTGTACTGAGTGGAGTGTCAGACAGAGAAAGACAGACGTAATGTGATTTAACTTATATGTGGAAGTTACAGAACAAAATAAACAAACAAAACAGAAACAAGCTCATAGATACAGAGAACATTTTGATGGTTGCTAGATGGGAGTGGTTTTGGGGTGGGCAAAAAGGAAAGAGATTAAGAAGTACGAGTTGGTTGTTACAAAGTAGTCATGGGGGTGTAGCATAAGGAATATAGCCAATAATGTAATAATTACATATGGTGTCAGATGGGTACGAGATTTATTAGGGTGATAGTTGGAAGGGGGATTGAGGGAGGGTGAAAAAGGTGAAAGGATTAAGAAGTACAAATTGGTAGTTACAAAAGAGTCATGGGGATGTAAAGTAAAGCGCAGGGAATATAGTCAATAGTATGGTAATAATTATGTGCAGTGTCAGGTGGGTAGTAGACTAGTTAGAGGGATCATGACTTAAATTATATAACTGTGTAACCACTATGCTGTACACCTGAAATTAATATAAAATGATATTGAATGTCAACTGTAATTGAAAATTTTAAAAAGGGGGGAAAGGTGAAGGGGAATAAGAGGTTCAAATTTCCATGTATAAACCAGATAAGTCATGGGGATGTAATGTACAGCATAGGGAATATGGCCAATAATATTGTGATAGTGTGGTACAGTGTCAGATGGTTGCTAAAGGTATCATGGTGATCAGTTCTGTAGGCATGTGAATGTTGAATAACTATTACATACACCCGAAATTAATATAATATTCTACATTAGCTACCTTTTAATACAAATCTTTAGGAAAAAAAAAAGATTTGGAATAAAGAACCGTATGTGCAGCACACAGAGAGCGAGGGAGCACGTAGTGGAAGAACAGGAAGGGATGCCATTTGGACCCACGGGTAAGAGAGCAGAGGCCTTCTGGAAGCCATGTCTGCCTGTTGACAGAACTGAGCATACTGCTAAGGAGAGAGCATAGCAAATGCTCTTGCAGCAATTCTCATTTTTCCCAGCCCACCCCTGGTTGTTCTTGCTTTTTATATGACTTCATTGTGACGTTCAATGCTATTTAGTGATTCTGATTTTGGTGATTTTGCTTCTTTTCCTATTAATGTGTTCTTTAATTTGGTAATGCCTAAAATGTATGAAACAATTCTTGCCCCCACCCATACCCCTTGGAATTACCATCACTCTTCTTGTGTATTGGTGTTTCAGTTTTCCTCCTGCCTTCACCAAGCTCAGCTATACACAGTTAACTCCTTTAATCTTGTCTCACCAGTGAGTCCCATTTTCTTAATCATTTTTGTTCCTCCTCTCACTATTCCCTTGAAAATTGCTTTATCTCATGGTCAATTTATCACATAGCCATTTAATTTTTACCAGGCACATAAACCCCTTGGTGGAAATAGCACTGAGAAGCATATTTGTAGTTACTGAAGATCCCACTTTTCTGAGTATATTGCTTACTCTTATGGATTGATTTATATACATAGCTCAAAAAGTTGAGTGCAATTAGCAGGATATCTGTGTGCTAATGATATTCACATCTTGACTATTCAGTGTGATGGGGAAGCTGACTGATGCAGAGAGTATGTATAGTGTACAAAGAACTTGGACTGTACCATTAGATGCACCTAAATAGGTATGTGACTGACTCAACCTCTCTGATCTGCAGGGTCTTCTATTTTAGGTTGTGATTAAACAGGTAGCTCTCGTACCAGACCGGCAGGTACATTGCCACTCTCTCCTCTGCTAGCACTGTGACATCAGCTAAGTGACCTAACTCCTCTTTACCTTAATTTCCTCATATATGAAATGAGGACATTGTCCATAGCCCTGTTGCTGTTGTGAAGATGAACTGCAAAGTGCTTTAAAGAGAGCCTTGCTGGAGGTGAGGGCTCAGTAAATGTTGTCTCAGAAATTCTTTTCTGTGAAATGGGTACAATAAAACCTATCTCATAAGAATATATATATATATAACATAAATAACCTAGCTATTGTAAAATTTCATAGAATTTCACTAAATGTAATCTCTCTTCCATATATATTTGCTTTCATGAATGCACCATGTAGAGTTAAATTTTTTGAAAAAGATGAAAAAGTCATCAGATGACTAGTGGTAAACACAGTTGAGTATTTACCAGTTTCTTGGAGGAATGATGGCTTCCTAAGATTTGAAGCAATAGAAGGAATCATAAAGAAAAGATTGACATACTCAATTACATATGATTTCTAAATATATGCACAATGGAAAAATATCATAATTGAATTAAAAAGGAAAATAACAGATTAAGAACAATATTTCTGCAAATATGCCAAAGGAAACTTTAGTGAACATTAAATGATATTAAATGAGGTGATGTATGAGAAAGTGCATAGTTAACTCTAAAGCTTGAAAATGTTTATGTTTTTAAAAAGTATGATACAATTTATTGAGCAATTAATTCGTGTGCTCTAGTAATTTATAATAACCATATATTCCTAATGCTAACTTGGGGTTTCTTGCACTTTAAGATCTCCCTAATTCTGTAGCTTTGGTGGTAACCAAAGCCTTAAAAGGAACAAATCCATTAATCTGTGCCATCCCTCTCCTCATGCCCCTTAACTAAGCTCTGGGCACCTGAGTTTTCTTGGGGCTCCATTTGTACTGTCCACCTCAAACTCAGTCTTTCCCCCAAAATGAATTTACTCCACATATATAGTGAGTATAAGAAGTTTAGGGAGCATTAGGGGTTTCACAGGGTGACCCTGGTCTCCACTGCAAAGCCTTTGCCACTTTTGTCCCCTACCTCCATCACTCTCCTCTTCTCTCTCCTTCTCAGAAACAAATTTCTTCCTTATATCATGAAGAACAGTTTCCTTTCTTTCTTAAGAGCCTTGAAGCCCACCTCAAGTGGGCTTATTAAGGCAATTTCTGAACAAAGGAAGCCCTCTTGCTAAGGTAATTCTTACATTAGCCTCTAAGAGGATTAAATTTTCTCTATTTAATTATGTATATCATTTCAAATCCTCACAAAAGTGTTGTAAGGTATGTCATTCTTTTATTTGGTGCATGAAGAAATGTAGACAAAGAGAATTGAAATGCCTCCTTGAAATTATACATCAATCGGTAGTTACATGGTCTTAACAATAAGTAAAGCAGTAAGATGGAAATATATAAATAGTATATATGTAAATACATTAGAGAAAATATTTATATCCCAAATGATTTCAAGTATAAATTCTCATAATAGGAAATAGAACTATACTCCTTTTTCTTCTATCTGTATAGTACCACTGTTTGTCCTACTCATAATAGCAAGAGTGATAATAAAAACATGTAACATATGTTGAGTTTATTGTGTATCAGGCAACATTCTAGGTGCTTCACATGTGTTAACTCACTTAATGGTCACAACAATCTAACCAGCTAAACACTGTTTTTATTTCCATTCCATGGATAACAAGCAAAAGTATAAATAAATTAAACAACTTTCCCCAGCACAACTTGTCCAAGAATGCAGAGGCTTGTAACCCAGTAAGCTTTCATAACCGCTACACTAACACAGAATAAAAGATTCACTAGCACTTGTAATTGAAGACCTTAAAAATCACACTGTAACAAATCTCAGTTTTACATTCTTTACAATTAGGAAATGTTTTGTTTAAAAACAGTAATACCAAGTACTAGCAAGATTGTGATAAAACTGTATACATATGGGTGGTAAATGGTCATGGAGAGCTGGCCTTTTTGAGAGACAAAAAATTATTCATAATCTTTGACTTAATCTATCTCTAGGGAGTTGGTAGCAGAGAAATATATTTTTTAAATATACAAAGAAAATATATATCATGTTACTCATTGCAGCTTAAATGTCTGTCAACTAAGTATATGATGGTACATCAATTCAATGGACTAAAATGCAATCATTAAAATTTCAATTATGGACTGTGTTTACATGGAAAAATATTTATATACTTATAATGTTAAGTAATAAAAATCAGTGAACAGAGTATACATGTATCATTGCTATTTTAAGAAAAATAAGTGCTTACGAACAAAGACTTAATACAGAGTGTACAAATTATATGGGTGGAAGAGGAATTATTTTTTTAACATTTCTATTTTTAAACTACATTTATGTTATAGTATTTGCATACTACAATAAAGTTGGTGAGCAATTCGGGGAATCAAAAAGGATTTCATATGAATTATTCATGGCCAGTCTTGGAAAGGGATCTAGTCCTAGAGAGGAACCTCATGCCAAGTTTTCACTCAGCGTAAGTCCTCTAACTTACACAAACCAAGTAGCTTTTCCAGCCAACCTTGTGTACTCAGTACCCCTCAAGCATCCCTTCCAGAGCGCGTTTCTGTGCAAGGAGTTATCAAGGGGAAGCTGACATGCCCAGCCCTCATTTTCCTCGTGAATTGCTACCTTTCTGTGCCACCATTCTGGTGAAATGTGCCCTATCGTTCCCATGTGTTGGGGCTGAGGAAAAATGGAGAACCCCTGTAGAAAGAACTTCTCTTACCCAGAAGAGTACTTCTCCAAATCCTCATCACCCTTCTAAATGGCTACATTTCTTGTTTTGAGTTGTGAATTCTCGAATGTGTGTATAGTCTTCTTACATTGGTTGGGGGCTCTTGAGGACAGATAAGACCCGAATCTATTCAATTTTTCTCTAAGTCACAGTGATTTGCCTAAATTGTGCCTCCACTCTTGAGTGCTTTTTCCTCTCTTCACCTTCTAAAGAAATCCTATTCAACCTTCTAGTGCTAAGAGGTCATCTCTGCGCAGAGCTTCCCAAACCTGGTCAGGCATCGAGAGGAGTCCCCACCTATCACTGGCAGTGACACTCTGAACACGCTCTGCTATACTACTTCTGACACTGCGGTTTCACCCTATCATGGAGCACTATCCTTGCAGTTATTTCCAGTTATACAAACAGCATATCCACTTGGCAAAACCTTGAATAGAACTATAGAAAGGAGAAAGGGAAAGCTTTCACATTTATCTCAACCCCCCAGAAGCACCATGTATATAAAACACACTTTACATATCCCAGTTTTATCAGTTATATAAGCATTCATTACACAAGTAGTCTTACCAAACATACGGCTCAGTAATATAATTTGAAAATTTTAATCCACAAACAAATATAGTATGGATCATTCTCCATGTTGATTTGCTCTAGTTTGTTGTTCTAAATAGATCTATGGTATTCCATAGCAGGGGCGCACAATAACTTACCTAATTTTACTCAATGGATATTGAATTAAATTGTATTCAGTTTTTTACTACTCTTAAATAATACTGCAGTGAAGGACATCCTTTCTTCACTTCTCTATTTGTTTCTAGGACAAATGTCTAGAAATTAAATCTCTGTGTAAAGCTATATACCTATTTTGAATTTAGATTTATAACCACATTGCCCACCAGAAAGGCTGCACAAGTTGAAACAAGACCTTGCTGAAGTCTTGGATTTCCTATGCCCTTGCCAGCAATGATTATCTTCATATTATATTTGAAACATTTGTTTATTTCTTTGGCTTCCTAGTAGACTGTGTTTATAGAGGGCGAGGATGGATATTTATTATTTTTGATATCCAATCAGATTTTTAAAAATACATATGAACACTTGACTAATAGAAAGCATTCTCTTTGTAACATAAATGTGAAATTTGAAATGCTAAATCATGAAGCAGATTATATGTACTCTACCATATATTTGAGAGAAGGTACTAAGAAACATGGGACCCCTAGAGACGGCAGATGGAATTCTGGTTCCGTCTCCTATTCACTCTATCCTGAGTCAGGACACATAAACTCTTTGAGCCTCAGTCTGTTCTTCAGTAAAATGAGCACAATAGTGCCTGTAAAATTCTTGTAACAGCGTTAATGGGAGGGTTGAATAAGAAAATCCTGTAAAATTTTGCTAATTTCATTAAACTTTACAAAACAGCTGCATTAGTATTGGCTGGGAGCTGATTATAAATGTAGACTCTCAGGCTCTCCCTAGATGTACTGAATCAGAATCTGCATGTTAACATGATCTCCCAGGGATTCTTATTGAGTTTAAAGTTTGAAAAGCACAGATAGAAAACATTAAGCACAGCCCCAGACTCATAACAGGTAATTAGTAAAATAATGATGACAGTGATGACGCTGATGTGATGTATGTAAAGTACCCAGCATTTAATAAACCATAGTTCCTATAATTTTTATTAGCTGTTCAAATTCAGTTTTAAAATAACAATTTGGGCTTATGAAAAATGCTGCATCTTTTTAATGTATGCAAAAGTTCTGTCTTGGGGGTGTTAAGTGATGTGCTAGGCAGTGATGTGATTTGCACTTGGTCATTCATTTGGGAAGCAGTAGAGCATGGGCTTTGGGGACCACAAAGAGCTGGATTAGAATTTTAGCTTTGCTTCTCATTAGCTGATGGTGTCCCAGTAAATCACTTAAAAACCTTGAGCTCCACTCTCTTCAGCTGGTTGTACTGAGACTTTTAATAGTTTGCCTGTACAATACCATGAATATTATTTGGCGTATTTCAGAGTCAGAAATAATATGTACTGACAATTGCTGTGATAAGTACTCGGCAATGTTCTAAATGCCTTCAGCAGTGATTTCATTACTCCTCGTGAAACCCAATAAGCTAAATATTTATCATCAACCCTGTTTTACGGAAGAATAAATAGTCTCAGAGTTAGGGTAAGTCACATGCCTAAGGCTACACCTCTGTAAATGGCATAGCTGAGGATATAAACCCAGGCAGTCTGATATCACAGCCTAATCCATCTTTTTCTCCTTCCTTCCTTCATTCTTTCCTTCCTTCCTTCCTTCCTTCCTTCCTTCCTTCCTTCCTTCCTTATTTCCTTCCTTCTTTCCTTATTTCCTTCCTTCCTTCCTTCCTTCCTTCCTTCCTTCCTTCCTTCCTTCCTTCCTTCATTTCCTCCCTCCCTCCCTTCCTTCCTTCCTTTCCTCTTGACAATGCTTCCTTCAGAAAGTGATGCCTGAGCTTTGTTTTAGAAGAAAAATAAGAGTATGCAAGGTGCCAATTCTTATGTAACATTTCCTAGGTAACTTTTTCTTTTTCCTCTCACTTTCCACCCTTTCGTTTTTTTTGTTTTTGTTTTTGTTTTTTTGTTTTCTCTCTACTTCTCTCTAGAGTTCATTCCTTGATCAACTGGTGGTATCCAGGAATGCAGTATGGCTTCAGCGGTCATGCTGGTATATATCAGCGATCACTGATCTGAGGAATATATTTTTTTCTTCACTGTTTCATGTTTGACAGGGCTTTTAATAGCTTCATTTTTTTTTTTTTTAAATACGTGGACAATAATTAACAACACGCTTATGTATTTATTAAGTATGTAAGCAGTCTACCTGTATGAATTCAGTCAATGCCTATAACAACTCAATGAGATAGTGCTATAGTTATCCCCAATTTACATATGAGGAAACTGAGGCCAGAGAATTTACGTCACTTGCTCAAGGCTACACAGTTGTAGATGAGATTAAAAGCCAGGCAGCCTTGCTATAGAATCTATTATTTTAACCACTATATCTATTATTTCCCTCTTAACTCTCAAAACAGTTTGAGAGATCAGTAGGAAGGGGTTAGAATTACCACTTGGTAGCAGAGCACAAAGCCTCATAGCAATATATGATTTGCCAAAGGTCACACAGATTGCTAATTGCAGAGCTGGGATTAAAATTCAGGTCTTCAGTCTCCTGCCTATAGGAATCAGAAAAGGCAACTCAGGAAAAATAGCAATAGACAAAGCCATTAAGGAGTCTAAATGAATACTGAGGTCTGCAATATGCCAAAAGCGAAGGATCCTCTGGATTTTCTGTTAGATTTGATTTGCCAGTCTGGACTGAAGCAATAGTTTTTCTTCTTCCCAGAAAGTCCATTCTGCCATCATCAGTTTGATCCTGCATCTGAAATCATATTTGACTCTGAATTCACAATGCTAAATAATGTAATTTTGGTTTTGTCTGTGTTTTTCCTTCTTATTCAGTGCTGCTGCTGCCTTTTATAACAATCTGCCCCTTCCCCTTTACATCTGTTTACATCTGTCCACTGAGGCTGAGTTAAAAAAAAAAAAAAAAAAAAAGTCCTCCAGGGCATCCGCCAATACCCCTGTTCTGTGTGGTATGCTGTTAGCATGTCATTTCTGTTTTCTAATTACTCAGTCAATTGTTTCTTCCCTTCTTTTAAAAAACTGAGTTTCTCTTCCCATTTTCCAGACCATGTAGCTTATAAATGCTTTCCATTTATTTTTAATTTCTGGGCTCTAATTTGTTCCCAAAGTGCCAGCTGTCAAAATTTTGAGACTTACTCTTTGATTTAACATATTAGATTATTCCTTTGTCTTCAAGTAAAAAAAAAAAAAAAGGATGTTTGTTTAGAATTAATAGGAAAATATTTTTTAAATGTACAAAGCATTATTTCCATGTAATTTGGCTTTATTTTTGGTGTAAAGTAAGCAGGGAAGATATTGTCTTTTTTAAAAATAGAAAAATAACTTGCAGATCAGAGAAATTAAATGAGTAGCAATAAGAAGGAGGCTGCCATTCTTCTAGAAACTTTTATTACTTTTTCTGCATGATATAGGGAGAGAAAATATGCTAACACTTGAAGTTCAATCCTCACTATCTTTATTAGCTTCTGTGTAAACTTGGGCATACCACATACCTTTTCCAAGTAGGCGTATCTATCAATCAAAGTAGAAGTGATTAAAAATTATATTGCCCACATTTGAAAACAAATTCAATATTGGAGTAAGTGAAATATCTAGAGTGCTTCTGGTTTAGTCAAGTGGGTGGATTGTGCTACCTTTAATAGAGAGAGGGAAAGTGAGACACTCAGCTGGCATTTAATCTTACGAATCTAAGGCTCAGAGGACAGACAGCGTAAGAATTGTAGGCTCCACAGTATCTCTTCTCTGCAAATGATGTGTTGCCTTCTCTTGAGTGACCACATTTATTCATTAGTCCAAGGGAGAGATCATTGGGCTCTTCAATATGGTTTCTTTAAAGTATTCCATTACAATTGCATTTTTGCAGCAAGTCCCAAAGGTACATTTGTGATCGAAGGGAAACAACATAAAGCAGTTGTAATAGTGCCTAGTATCCCTCACATGCTCAGTAAGAAGTAACAAGAAAAGAGTGAATTGGGCGAGCTGAGGACCATCGATCCCCAGCAGGCACAGTGCTTGGAGAGGGCAGTTGTGTTGAGCCCTGGAATTTCAGAGAAAATGGGCTTGGTGTGGTAGGAAGCAGAAGTCAGGGACCCCAACTGAACCATCCCAGCTCTCCTGATCTCAATTAACACGTGATGAAAATGAGGGGCAGGACAGCAATCCCAGGATTCTAGCAATTTAGTCATGGGGCTAGTGTACCGTATACAGTAGGTGTATTTGGGGCCTCCATGACAGGGGGCAATGTCCCTGTCTCCTTTTTCCTTTAATAAAAAGAGAAAGAGACAGTAATGATTCTATGAAGACACAGTTATCCCCCCACCACCACCACACACACACAGAGGAGGGAAAAGGAGGCATTAAAGTGCTTTACTATTGCAAAGAAGCAGAACACAAGACAATTAGGATCATTAAAAATTTACAAAGCACCAAGACCAGATGAATTACATGGCTTCATTCTGATGGCAATGGCAAGGAAACGGGAAAACCTGTTGGCAGAGCCTTCCGGAAGATCAAGAGACCCACACACAGACACCAAGTGCTCTGTGGAGTCCAAAAGCCAGAACCAGCTTCATGTATAAGGACACTCTGATGCTAAATGGTGCCTCAGATGACACACGTCTCCAACTGGATCTTCACTGTGCCTTGTAAGACCCTCTCAATCTTTTCATGATGCTACCAGTAACACTGTTTCTAATAGGCCTGACTTTTTCCTCCATTAAAATGTGAGCCTCTCTAGAGCAAAACTTTATTTGTTCATCTCAGGCGTGGTGACTGGCAC
The DNA here is from genome assembly GCF_036562045.2 of Rhinolophus sinicus. NCBI lineage: Eukaryota > Metazoa > Chordata > Mammalia > Chiroptera > Rhinolophidae > Rhinolophus > Rhinolophus sinicus. Next base: position 114,430,828 of record NC_133756.1, read on the forward strand.
AGAGCAGACACTCAGCAAATTTGTGGTATGACTGAATGAATGAATACATGAAAAAAGCTTTGGCCTCAACCCCATATAAGTTCCCCCAGAGACTTATATGTGTTGGGGAAGAATATTTGTAATACCATTCTCAAATTAAATATCTTGAAGAATCTTTGCGTCTGCAAGAACCCGTCCAACTCCTAAGGGGTCCTAAGAATAGTATGACCTTTGCAAAAGAAATTTGAGAAGAAAAAGTGCGCGCCCTAAAAAGGCTAGTTACTATACATACAGGGCTATTCTTAAAGGCTTCATTTTAAATGCATCCAAAATGTGAATATATGGATAGTAAATATTGTGACTGGTTTTCCTGTGCATCTTGATATATAGAAGAGGTAAAATTCAGAAAAGTTAAGTAGGTCAAAATCACAGAGCATAGCAGACAGATTGGGACTTTATCCAAAGTATGTCTCAGTCCAAAGCTCATTCTCTGTCCATTATGTCCAAAGCATCCCAACTTTATTTATGCCCCTGGCATAGAAGGCCATTGGAATCATGTCAGCCAAGGTTTGTGGTCTTCATTTGTTGCGCATATCAAATGGCAGTGGCTATGAGTGCTATCCATTAGACATGGCCTGCCAGTTCTGAATTAAGATCCCTACTCTGGAACTCTGACCACTATCTTTCATACTGGGCCCCTTTTTCAGTGGAGGTGCCTAGATAAAACTCTAACAGTATGGCAGGGAGATGCACTATCATTCTCATTGAATAATGGGAAAACTGAGGTTTAGAAAATCAGTAACACCCAAAGGTCATACTGGCTTAAAAACAGAAAAGTCTGGAATTGACACACAGGCTCCTGCCTCTTTGTCCCATAACATTTCCTCTAGTCCTTAGCTCAAAGCGGCCCTGAGACATTACATTAAGGAGGGTGAGGCAGCACTTACTATGGAGATAGATTGTCTTGTATCTGAATCCTGATGCTGACACTTACCAGTTTTATGACCTTGGACAAATTGCATATCTTTAAGGCTCAGTTTCCTTTTCCATGTAATGAGGGAACTAATACCTACCTCACTGAGTTACTCTGAGAATTAAATCAATCTGTGAATTAATAACTTATTCTCTGCCTTGTACCAGAAAGGATTCAAGGTGGCTTATAAGGACACAATAATATGATTTAAGAATGAGGGAGAAAAGAAATAAGACAGGCAGATAGGGAAGTCAGTCCAATGCAATGACTATGAATAGGTCCCCCATTTAGCACAAAGCTGTCTAGTAACAAACCCCAAAAGGGAAGCCTTGGCACCTACATTTTTTGCTATGTCCATGAGGTTATAGAAGGTTAGAAAATTAAGTTTGTGAACTCATCCTGGAAAAAGTGCTACATACCTCATTGCTGAATATACCTTTGAAGTACTCCCCTTGGGAAGCTATGCACCGACGCCAGCGCCTAGTCCACCCTTCAGAGCAATTTTGGGACTCCGTCTGGAATGGCCATCAGAGCTGTCGTCATATTACACTTGATGTCCTGCATATCATCAAAATGTCTTCCTTTCAATATTTCCTTTATCTTTGGGTAAAGAAAGAAGTCACTGGGGGCCAGATCAGGTGAGTAGGGAGGGTGTTCCAACACAGTTATTTGTTTACTGGTTAAAAACTCCATCACAGACAGTGCCATGTGAGCTAGTGCATTGTTGTGATGCAAGAGCCATGAATTATTGGCAAAAAGTTCAGGTTGCCTAATTTTTTCACTCAGCCCTTTCAGCACTTCCAAATAGTAAACTTGGTTCACTGTTTGTCCAGTTGGTACAAATTCATAATGAATAATCCCTGTGATATCAAAAAAGGTTAAAACATCATTGGAACAAATTCACGAACTTAATAGTCTGACCTCATATGAGACTCATGACTTAAGGGGAGCATGGCTATGTTTCAGATACCAGATACATTTTATGTTCCTATATTTAAGATATAAGGTATATTTACATATATTCCAGGTTCCAGGCATTACATTAGGCAATGGGGATAGTGCTGAAAAAAGGCATATATGGCCATTACCCTCATGGAGGTGATAGTCTTCATGACTTTATGACAATATGATGTATCCCATCCATGATACCATCGTTGTAAAAAAAATAAAAATAAAAATGTGTTGCATGAAGTTCCACGTATCAAACTTTGAACACAGTGTCTGGTATATAGAAGATGTTCAATATTCATTTGTCTATTTATTTAAGAAACATTTATTTATCTATGATATCTATGTCTATGTCTTTCCTAAGCATTGGGCTTATGCAGAGGACAAAACAGCCCTACCTACATTCTAGTTTGGAAGAGAGATAATCAAACAAATAATTCAGTAAAATATGTGGTACCATAAATATCAATAAAGGAATTGATTCAGAGAGAATGGTCTGGGGGGGGCCTCACTGACAAGGCGACACTTGAGTCCAGCCTTGAAGGAAGGCAGGGAGGGAGGTGTGAAGGTTCTGAAGGGAATTTTCTAAGCAAAGACAAGAGCAACTACAAATGCCAAAGGCTGGCACAGCCCTAACAGGATCCATGCATTACTGGGCACGACTCTTTCAATTGAAAGTAACAGAAACTCAACTCCAAACAGATTAAGCAAAAGAGATTTATAGGAAGGAAACTTGAGTGGTTCCTCTACTCTGAAGATGAGGTGCAGGAAAGCAGCTACCTCTGACTCGGGAAGCTCTGAGGAGAGCCAAGCTTCACTCCACTGGCATGTTTTCTCTCTCCTCTCCTCTCTGGACACCGCCTCTGTCCCTTCAGATTTCTTCCTCTATTCACATGGGGTGTGACATGGTGGCTGGCAGCTGCAATCACATTCTTGGAGCCTCACGGCCAAGCCATGTCATCTTGTATGCATTTCCCTCCTTGCTTTTGCATAAACATGTCCGGGGCCCAAAGGTCACTGTGGCTGTGGGATGGGACATTATGTGACTGCCTCAGCCTGGGTTATGTGTTCACCTCTGTGGTTTGGTTAACAAAAGCTGTCATTGAAAGGAGGTAGAGAAAAGGGAGCTGGGCTCGCTAAGCCCGTAGCCACCAAAAGTTTCACTCACAGTAAATGACTTGCCCTAAGAAAAACAATTCATCAATGCCACAGTGGAGGTTACATCCTTCTACCCCATCAGAAGTCATTAACATCCTAGTTAATTTGACATATGCATGGGAACTTGGACTATTATTATATGCTCTTGCTGATTCCCAAGAGATGTTTTATGGTTTCTCTATACAGAGGACATTCTGTTTGTTGTCATATGCATGTAATGATCCCATAATCTAAAATGCTTCATGCTTATGATGCTGAGCGGTAGGCTATAATTACCTCCCGTTTGTTGTCATTAGGAAGTGCGATGAGGTTTCAAACAACTGGAAACTAGGCCACAAGTACACACAAAACCTCTAATAATGCACAAGTTAATTTTAAGCAGGGTTATTTTAAGTGATAATAGTAATTACGATGGAAAAGTAATGTAAAGATCAAAAGATAAAAATGCATGATATACAGCGAGGGAATTTTTGTGAAATATTCTGGAGGAAATAGGCATAGACTTATAATGAGATGGTAAGTATTAGGGGCATGCTCCCACGCTCTGGTCATTTGTCACATATGATTATCTGCCCCTAAGGATGAGCTGCGTCAGTATACACACATGTCCTCTGGCTTCAGCTAAAGGAAAGCACTGGTGGGAGATTGCGGGAGGAAAGGGAATGAGGCCGGGCATTTATTCCCCATTTTCTTTCCTACATGGACACCTCAAATTCACCATCTTGCTCGCCCTCGCCCTCTCTCTCTCCTTCTCCCTCTCCCGGTCCTGAAAAGCATTGTCTCCTCATGCCCTTTTACATCCATGGAATGGAGGGGGGTGGTGTTGATGACTCCCAGGTATTCCCAGGGTACTGCCAAATCACCTGTCCATACCTTGGTAAACTATGTCTTTATTAAAATCTCCTCAGATTTTTCAATTCGAGGGGCCATCTATTCTGTATCAGTACACTGACACACTTCCCCCAGACACATTTTTGCTAACCTTGTAAATACCTTATAATGGTATTAATTCTGCACATCTCAAGTCAGGTGTGTCTGTGGTCAGTTATGTCTCCATATTTCTCTATGTATTACCTATGTATTTTTGTTAATTCTCACTCCTCATCCTGGAATGCCCTATGAGCCTCCATGTCTGTCTAAATTTCTCACCTTCAAATTTCTCTTCCAGTGTCACCTCCTAAAGGAAGCTTTCCCTGACTGATCCCCCAGTCAGGTGCAGTTTTGTCTTTCTCTGGAATCCCACAGATCTTTATCCAACCTCTATCACAGCACTGATTTCTCCTTTGTATGGCTTTTTGTTTGGCACACGTCTTATCTCCCTTAATTAGCAGCTAGACCCATGCCTTCAGCATTCACTTCCCGACAAGATGCCAACAGAATGTGCTGGACCTGTGCGGCATTCAGGGAAATATGTGTTGACTGGAAGAATTGATAAATTGCTAAATTTTACTGATATGACTTAGACAGCTAATCTCAGACAACTGTTCCCACATTTCAATACCATACTCATTAATTCAGCTGACATTTCTGGAGGACCTATTACATGCCAGAAATTGTGCTAGGTGCTAATTATTTCATGGCCATAAAAAATATCTATAGATAGAAAGTATATATCCATCGATCCTACAACATCATAAAAATACCACTCGTTGAGATTTTTAAAAATTATCTGTATATGTTGGGTCCTTAGAACCCATCTTCAGTAGCCCTTCCACTCTGATATCTGCGAGCACTATAGATAATTCTATATTCTCAATAGCAATGACAGTTGCCTCAACTTAAATACAGTTTGCACCAATGTAGAGCTGTGAGGTTCAAACTTTTCTGTCTGTTAGAAAATTACATAAGGGGCTTTAAAATATATGCTCTTGTTACATTAGTCCTCACCTCCAACCCAGACTTGTTAGACTGATACTAGGGTTGAGAGAGGTATGCGTATTTAGAATCTTATCGCCTTCTCCCTTTCTACCTTCCCTGAATTCTGACTTTGCTAACTAAGCACCTGTCCAAAGACTATGATCAGCAACCATTGTTTTAAAGTAAATTTTAGTCAGATAGAATCATTGTGAGAAAAGTATTTTTTTCTTTTTTCTTTATTTATTTTTATGTATTTATGTATTTATGTATTTATGTATTTATTTATTTATTTATTATTTATTTAATAGATGAGGAAATTGAGGTTTCAATACATTAACTGAATTAGAAAAAGAAATAAGCAAACATTTTACTGAAGTAGGAATATTAAGACTGAATAAACATAGTAAAAGAGACTCAATCCTGGACATGGCAGAATAAGATGGCAGAATAAGAAGCTCCAGACCTTTCTCCCAACAGAGACAATTCAACAACAATACCTATACAAGTCCCCTTATGAGAAATCCAGAAAACAGTTAAGAGGAACATGCACCCCAGGTGAGCATGAAACTAGTCAAATCAAAGTCTGTAGGAAAATTCATACCATTCACTTGCCATAGACAGTCTCCTAAATTCAGCATGGAATGAGTGGTAGAAAATCCTTAACTTGCAGCATCTCCCCAGACAGGAAAAATGTTGATGCATTTGTCATTTGTTCTAGATTTTCAAGGAACTGCCCATAGGACTGGTTTCTGTCTTACCTGCTAGGAGCACTGATGGGACCTGGCATACTCTAGATGCCTAGAGTCCCATGAAAACAAAAGAGAGTTGGGCAGCTTTTTGCTGTTCCAGAGAAGCTGTGGTAGTTTAGCAGCCTCTTCCTTGGGGTGGGGGATGAGGGGTGAGGTGGGGGAAGAGAAAAGTGAAAAAGAAAAGAGGAACAGAAAAGCTACAAGGCATAAAATAATTAACAAAATGGCAATAAGAAGTCCTTGCCTATCACTAATTACTTTAAATGTAAATGAATTTTAAACTTCCCAATCAAAAGATATAGAGTGGCTTAATGGGTCAAAAAAAAAAAAAATCCAACTATATGCTATCTATAAGAGTCTCACTTTATATTAAGACACACATAGGCTGAAAGTGAAATAATGGAAAAGATATTCTACATAAATGGTAATCATCAGAGAGCAAGGTGGCCATATATTGATATCAGGCAAAATAGTCTTGAAGTCAGGGAAATGGTCACATGAAACAAATAAGGACATTATATAATGAATAAAAAAGTCAATCAATCAGGAAGATAAAATAATTATAGATATATATATTCAGAACTAAGGGGATAATGGACAGCAATACGTGGATAATAGGAGATTTCAATACCTCACTTTCAGTAATGGGTACACCAGAGACAGAAGACCAATAAGGAATCAGAGCGCTTGAACAACATTATAGGCAAAATGGACCTAACAGACATGTACAGGACGTTCCACCCAACAGCAGCAGAATACACATTCATCTCAAACACACACAGAACATTCTCCAGAGTAGATCACGTGTTAGGTCACAAAACAAGTCTTAACAAAGCCTTTTGAAGATTGAAATCGTACCAAGTATATCTTTTCTTACCATTATGGAACGAAACTGGAAATCAATAGCAGAATGAAAAACTGGAAAATTCACAAATATGTGCAAATTAAACACTATATTCTTGAACAACCAATGGGTCAAAGAGGAAATCAAAAGAAAAATTAGGGGTTCCTGGACTGGCAGCATCAATATCACCTGAGAACTTTTTAGAAATGTCAATTCTTTGGCCTTATCCCAGACTTACTGAAGCAGAATTTCCGGGGTTGCGGCCCCACAATCTGCGTTTCAACAATTCCATCAAGTGACTCATGCTAGTGAAGTTTCAGGCATGTTATGAGAAACAAATTAGACAAGAGATCTGAAAGGAAAATACCAAATGATAGACAATGTATAATAACACTATTTATTCTCTCTGTCTTTTACAATATTTGCCCTCTGAGGGTGGAAATATTGAAGACTCATATGAAAGCAAAGTTGAGAGGAGGTAGGACAAAGAGCAAAATCTCAGTGTAGCCACCTTAATTAACTAGCTAATAAAAATACCAAGAATCAATGGATTGGCAATAGTAGCAGTTACTTTATTTTCCCTAAATGCTTCTTGATTTTTTTTCCACGTAAACAATGGTTGTGAAATTGAATTCCCGTAAGTGTGATCAAGAAAATGGCACTGAAAAACTTGTGTGGAAAAAACAAAAAAGAATCTATGTAATATAAGCACTGCTTTGTAGGGTCTGATTCTGAGGGACTGCTGTGTCCCCTCAGGAAGTTCCTTTCTAAGGACACCACTAAGTGAAGGCTGCTTAATTCACTAATTCATAGGGATGTGATAAGGATTAAATGGAGTTTATATAAAGCTTTATAGGAATGAGCATTCCTGGAATGAGCCTATGGCTTCTTACACTCTAGCCTTAGAGGTCACAGAGCATCATCACTCTTGGATCCTGCTGGCCAAAGATAAGTCATAGGACCATCTTAGATGTAAAGGGAGGGAATTGTATAAGTGCACAAATACTGGAAGGCATGGTTCACTGAGCAGAGGGGCATCCTTACAAACTAGCTTCAAATTCAAGTAAGAACTTTAGTACAAGTGTTATTTTTTTTCTTAAAGTTCTATATAAAACAAAAAACCTAGCTCAGTGCTGGAGTGTCAACATATGTAAAGAAATTCCAGTACAGTAGTTCCCTCTTATTCATGATTTCAGTTGCCCATGGTCAACTGAGTTCTGAAATTATTAAACAGAAAATTCCAGAAATAAATAATGCATAGGTTTTAAGTTTCCTCCTTTTGATGAAATCTTTCTTCATCCTGCCCCATCTGCCCAGGACACGAATAAACCCTTTGTCCGTAGTATCCACACTGTATATGCTTCCCACCTATTAGTCACTTAGTACCTGTCTTGGTTATCAGGTTATCAGAGTGTGCGTGTGCGTGTGTGAGAGAGAGAGAGAGAACATTCACCTAACTTTTATTATAATACATTGCTATAATTTTTCTATCTTATTATCAGTTATTGTTGTTAATCTCATACTGTGCCTAATTTATAAATTAAACTCTATCATGGGTACGTACGTATGAAAAACTACCATATATATATATAAAGTTTGGTACTACCTGTGGTTTCAGGCATCCACTGGGAATCATGGAACATATCCCCCATGGATAAGGGGGGACTGCTGTATTTACTTAACTCTTAGACATTTAGGGGGATCATAAAACATAGTCATTTGCAACCTTTTTAAAAATCCCTTGTCTGCAACCATCCTCAAGCACCCTGAGACTCCTGAGAGAGCCCCAGCTTCTTTTGCCAACATCATCCTCTTTCTCATCAGTGCCTTCCTGTCCCTTGTCTTTGTCCCTTTATAACACCCTTCCGTGGGCTGCATGCCATCCCACTGGTGCTGTCACTATGTTCCCCTGACATGTAGCACCTTGGAGTTCTTCTTCTAGAAAGAAATGTCTGCTCATCAGGATAATTTGAATTCCCTCAAAATTAAAAATATTATTATTATTATTATTATTAATTTGTTTTAACGATAGGTTGTTTTTTAGCACAAAATGCCTGCTGGGGCAATGCATAAATTAAAATTATAATAATTACTATGTGGTGGAGTATGGCTATACTAAATATTTTTGCCCAACAGTCTTTTGGTTAGAATGGAATTCCAGGTCCTTTCTCGGGGGACCTGATCTCTCTACTCTAGCACTGAGTGACTGATACAAGAATAGCCTGCCCCACCCACCACAGTGAAAAGGTCATAGAGATACCTGAGAAAGAGTTATAGAAGTAAAACAAACATTGGGGTGATGGTCAGGAAATCAATGTCCGATTATCTATCAGCTGTGTGGCCATGAGTAAGTTGCTTGAAATCCTAGGCAAATGCTTCTCAGACTTGAACTCACAGATGGATCTTATGCTCATTGGGGATCCTGTCCATATGCTGATTCTGATTCAGTAGCTCTGAGCTGGGCCCGGGACTCTGCATTGCTAAGCAGCTCCACTGACGCTGATGCTGTGGTGCATTTGGGAAAGGGGACAGCTAGCAGGATGTGTTCATCTTACTCCCTCTGAAAAAATAACTAAATAAAATTATCGAAGGAGGCCGGCGTCCACAGTAGATCCCTTCGTGGCACTTGACTTGCGAAAGTTGAAACCATGGTCTTGTCTCACTCTGAGAAGGATGAGGCTGTTGGAGTGGTGAACGATACGGTGGGAGTCTGAGATGAAAGCGGGATTGAACTGCTGCACGCAGACATCCGTGGGGAGGCCATAATATGGAGCCTACACTCACCAACGAGTTACTGGAAAAGGGAGGAGGGAACTTAATCGGTATTGAAAACCTACTATGTGCTGAATGCTTCTGTCCATTATCCTATTTACTTCTCACAGTGACTCAGTGAGGATAAATTACCACAAGAATCTTAAAAATAGATGCCATGTAATAAGCGCTCTATCCACGTGATGTTACTTGCTGTTCAAAACAACACTGCATGATATTATTATACACTGATTTGCAAGTAAGAAAAGTGGATATTAGAGCAGCTGAGAAACTTTTCCAGGTCATCAAGCCTCCATGTGATAGAGCACACATTTGATTCCCTATCTGTCTGATACTTACATTTCAGTATCTATCACATTTATAAGACTTTTCTAAGAGTTGATTTCCTCACTAGGCTTGTAAGCTCCTTGAGACCCATATTTGATTCATATTCACACTCTCCAGAACCAGATATGATCAATCGATTTTAATTGAATTGAATTTTTCTACACCAAATTGCCTCAATATCTCTGTGAGGGCTGAGAAGGTGCTATTTATTTTTATATCCTCAGTACATTGTACATCATCTTTTGCATTATAGGTGAGTTATAAATGGTTATTAGGTGGATAGCTGGCTGGATGGATAGATGGATGGATGAGAAGGTCCAGGAAAGAAATTAGAAAAAAACAGTTTCCTCATATATTCTTTCTGGTTTTACAGTTTTTATTTTTCAGTGAAAGGGCAAGTTTAGTACCAGTTAGTCTGTCATAGCTACAAGCAGAAGAAACACCGTGTTTCTAAGAACTGGGGAGTCCAGGAAAGGAGTTAGCAAATGGATGAGAAAATCCAGGAAAGAAATTAGCAAATAAATTAGCAAATAAATTAGCAAAATTCCTCTACTGGATTTGGTGGTGAAGGAGGGAATGTGAGGCTCAAAACAAAGAAGATACAGTAGTGGGAAAGGATCTTGACAGTTATGATTAGGTGAAACATTTGAAGAAGGTCAGTTTTGCTGCAGGATACAGTTTAGATCAGAACAAGGACGTTGGGAAGTGATGAGTGAGAATATGAATTGAGCTGTTCCCTCAAGCAGCTTGCAAAGGAACAGAAAATAAGTATATAATAAGTATATTATCTGCATAAACAGCTGTAACCCAAGGTAAAAAAAAAAGAAATACACTGAAAAAGGGCTATGAGTACTTATAAAAGGAAGGAGTTGAAACAAGTGTACACTGGAGTTAGAGCTTTTGAGTCAAAGCTTCCTGAGAGAGTGCATAGAATGAGGTTATATGGAGTCAGGGGAAAGAATAGTTTGAACAAAGTGGAAGAACCTCCCTCTAAGACAGAAACAACTTTTATCTTCAGCTTAAAGCTAATGATACGAAGTTCAGAAAGGTGAATTGCTGAAGATCCCTTGGTGGGTGAGTGGTGTGGCCAGAATTCAAACCTGAATTTTCTGATGCCCAAACACAAGGGCTTTAAGATTTTGCCCGTGGCCTCCCTGAATTATGGTGGTGTCAGCGAATGGAGAAGAGAAAACAACTTGGTAGAAATTGGGTAATATTAATAATACCAATAGCAAATAATTTATAGGGCCACACACTCTTCTAAGCACTTTACATGTAATAACACATTCAGTCTTCACCACAGCCCTGTTCTACAGCTAAAGAAACTAAAACCCAGACAGGTTAAGTAATTTGTCCAAGGTCACACAGCTGGTAATGATTTGAAACAAAGAAATCTGGCTCTAGCATGTGTTTTGAAATAAAAGCTAGAGGATAAGGGGAATTAGAGATGATGAGGGATTAGTATCTTCTAGATGGGCCAGTCTTTCAGGGATGGTTACCTCAGAACTGGAGCCAAAGGTTCTAACCTCCTTTCTATTGAGGGTCTGTCTTGGGTCAGAAATATGATTTTCCCTTCCTCATTTCTCTCACTCTTAACACAGGGGGGAAGAAATCTAACTAAAAAACTGTAATTAGGATCCTTATCACTCGAATTCAAAACAAAAATTAAAAAGCAGCTGAAAGGACTCCTTTGAAGTGAAAAGGAAACTATTTTAGATTACAAAAAAATATGCTAATTAAAAATGATTGATATGTTACTTTGTTAGTGACTCATGTTACCTTGTTACAGTTTCATTCATTTTTTTGTTGACTAATGAGCTCATTGAAATAAAGAGAGGAATTTAGATTGAATTTCATTTTCTTTTGGGTTTCACATGTTTACATTTCATTTCAGTTGTTAAGCAACCAGTAAGGTTTACTTGCATTATCTATTTAATTTTAAACTAAAAAGAGAGAGAAGAAGACCTTGCAATCTGTCTGGGACTCAGGGCCCTCTTTATTGGTACATGTTGACTGTTTTTAGAAAATGGAAATGTCTTTCCCTAATAACAAACAAATTATCATCAAAGACATAGAATTATTTTTAGCCAAGCATGATCATTGAAAGATGGTGGGGAAAAGTCCTCAGTACTACTTTTCTGACTTTTTCTTTTTCAATATAAAAATAAAACTAGAGTTAAAATGTTAGATTGTTGTTCTGCCGTGGTCCCTTTTTTAGCCATCTGAACTTGGCCCTGAGACTTGGTATCTCCGTGCCTGCAATAGCTTCTTTGTGACCTGGAAATCTGCCCTTCCTTCTGCATAGGGGTGCTATGATCTCATAAGGGATGATGCAGAGAAGTGCTCTAAGATGTATGAGGCCACAGAAATACATACACTTGTCAGTATTATTTGTAATGTTGGTGCTTTTCATCCATGAGGAAACATCTTGCGAAGTCATAGGCTGGTAACGAAGGTCCTACTTCTAGACCCCCAACCCCATTAATGAAACAGATAGTAGAGTGGAAAGAGCAGGGGGTATGAAACTGGCTTGTCGACTTTTTTTTTTTAAACTTTTTTTCTTGATCAGTTTTGCCAAGTGTTTATCGATTTTGTTAATGTTTGCAAGGAGCTGAATTTTTTATTAATTTCTCTATCATCATTATTTTTTAAATTTCATTGATTTCTGCTTTTCATTTTTGCTCGCTTCTATATAGTTTGGGGCTCAGCTGGATGCCTGAGGCGCTCAGCAGCATCCACACACTAGACGGGACAATGCTTTCACATTCCCTGCCCTATGCAACCCCTAGTATTTCTTTTTAGCTCTCCGGACCACAGCGGTTACTCACTGCTAGGCTTATTATAGGTTAGTGCAAAAGTAATTGCGGTGTAAAAGGTTAAAAATAATTGCAAAAACCACAATTACTTTTGCACCAACCTAATATCTGCTCGTTCCAATCATGCACAGCCTAACACATCAGAATTGTCCCATAAGGAACTCTCACTCACACTTCTGTGGTTCACACTTTGCACAGTTTATTCAGATACATCAGCAGCCCCAAATCTGCCTCCTTAGCCATGTTCTCTTTTGGGTTCTGCTTAGCTGTGCTGCAGTCTAGAAAGCGCACCTTTGCAGAAAGCTGGAGCAAACACTTGGTTCACCTCATCTATCGAGCACCACAGTCTTGCTTTGCCTATTGTCCCATGTCTGAAAACAGTGTCCTCATTCTTTCTAGTTTTGTAGTTTTTATTAGTCAGTGGGAGGAAAAGTGTAGAACCAGTTAGTCTGTCATAGCTAGAAGCAGAAGAGAACCCATGTTTTTTTTAAGGACTGGGAGACTTAGTGCATCATTATGGATCGCCTCGAATCTGTACCCTGTACTTTACTTTATTTGCACAGATGGTATTAGCATCTTCATTTAATTTACTTGCAGGGTCTTGGTGAATACCAATTTAGATAATGGTTGTAGAAGTGTTTTGCATACTAAAAAATGTGTTATATAAAAATCATGTAATATTAAACATGAATATTCCTCATTAAGCACAGATGCTTAAAAGGGTTAGTCAATTTGCATGATAAAATAAGTATTTTGGCACCTCGTAAAAGGAGATAAGAACCAAGGAATAACACTTATAATTAGATACTATGTGCCACGTGCTATACTTGTGAGTATATTTGAGCAACTCTGTAATACATGTGTTAAGTTTATTCCCATTTTACAGATCAGGAAACCGAGGTTCAGAGAAGTTAAATCGTTGCACAGTCAGTACAAGCCTGATCTGTGGATTGCAAGGCCTGTTATTTGGACTTGTTTTCCAAAGATTTCTTTCTCAGACTGAAGGGTTTCACATAAACATCTAGACCAGATTGCTGAACCGCTGAGATTTGCCAACTGTTAAATGAAACAGCCTATCATGGTGTCCTGTTTTCTTCTCTGTGCTGTATTTTTTTTTTTCTTTCTTGACTTGTTAGAAGTTTATTGTGTAAATAGTTCAGAGCACTGTGAGAGTCATTAGCAGTAGCTGCATCCAAATAAAAGAGTCACATTTGTGGACATATGCACACATGATAGTGTGTGTGTACGTGTGTTTCTAGAATTGCTTCTAAGTAAATCCTTTTCTTCTTTACACCAGAAATCTGGCTTGAAGTAAAACTATTAAATGAAGTGTAAACATTACTAAATTGGGATGTTAACATTTAAAAATTGTTTCATGCCTTTTTAATGTGTTTTACTGTTTTCCCTGCCTAATTACCATTCAATATTTATATGTTATCATGACCTTTTCCTGATTGAATAACTTCAACTGGGTCTCAAGTGCCTGCACTATCTTACTTTTAAAATTAAATAATGTTCCAAAATGACGAGTGAATCATATCACAGAAAGAAGCAGAGTGGTAGAAAGGTTATCACATCTGTCAGAACCTCCGAGTCATTGTTTTTACAAGTCAGAATCAGGAAACCTAAGGAAAAAATCAGGGAACAGACAATGTTTGAATCATTACCATGCAGGCCCTGTGTAAGGAGTGATTTTATATACATCACCTCATTTAACATCCACAAAAATCCAACAAGGAAGAAATTGTTATCGCTCTTGACAGTAATTGACTGAGAGGAAATGAGCTCATACAGCTCAGTGTGGAGGTAGAGATGGGATGTGTCTCCAGATCTTTTTGATACACAAGCGCAAGCCCCCATCCCCCACACACCATTTTGCTATACACATGGCCATTAGATGTCTTCTTAAAAGGAAAGCCATTTTGACTTTAAGAAGAACTCTAACATGTAACCGTAGCTTCTTTGTGACTGTGCAGCAGTGTCATACCCTTTCTAGTTTGGGTCTTCATCCCAGACTGTCCTATTCAATCAGTGGCCCACCCCTGTTATTCACCTTCTTTGCCAAAATGGCCATTTCAAACTTCCAAGCTGCCTTTCAAAAAATATAAATTTACTCTGATGTAAGTAAACAATGGTCTGTGTTGCAAACTCCAATCACGATTCACCAAGGAGAGTTTTGACATACCTTGGAAAAAGCAGCATCTTTAGGAAAAGTGTCCATTCGCTCACAGTGACTACTTTTCATTCACATCGTATGTTTGCCAAACCACCCTTATGTCACTTTAAAATTAATAATGTGTGGTGTATAATATAAGATGGACAGTTTTTTGTCATTTGGGCCTCAGATTCAACAAACACGTATTGAATGCCAATTATGTGCTAGATGAAATGCCACTTTCTTCCATGTTCATTATCTTATGCAAAATTTTTTTGAGGCAATTAGTGTCACATAGTGAAAATAACACATTTTAGAGTCAGACAGTCTCGACTGTCCATCTAGTCTCTGCCACCTGCTAATGGTGGGGCATTGCAAGTTACTTGGTTAAGTATCTAAGCCTCAGGTCTATCGTATAAAAATACGGAAATAATGATAGCTATCTCAGAAATTTGTTATGGAGGATTCAGTGACATCACATCTAAAAAGTACCCCCCAAAGCACCATAGTAAGTAGTGAATAAATGGTAACAGTAGACATTGTCCTCTTTTAATAAGTGAAAAATACACTGAGGTTCAAGATGGTTAAAGGGTCACAGAGTTCTGAAATACCATCCTTGGGTATCAACCACAAATCTTAAAATTCCCTGATGAAGGCTGTAGGTCACAGGCTCATTTCAGGGGTACATGGTCTGTGATCATTCTCATTAAATTGTGTGATCAGTTATATTCATCAGTGTCTTCTTTCAACTTGCCTCATTGCCTATGACTATGAGTCATTGACTCAATTGTCTTTTTATCTGTCCACTGTAGAAAACTGTATTCCAAATTTGGGCATTTCCTTAGAATTTAACGATTGCAAACAATTCCTTGATACCTCTTCTCTAAACTAAATGCTTCTCACTTCTTAACCTCTCCTTCCTTTTGAATTCTATTCATTACCTCTGGTTCTTAAGAGGCTTTTTTCATAAACTTTCTGAGAAGGAGCTAGCCATCACCTCGTATCAGCTCTTATCTTTAAATGGAAAAAGCTATCTTTGGACTCTTTGTTTGCATAGCAGAACAGGCATTCTCAGGAAAATCTTTTACCTACACATTTTATTTGGAATAATCATCCGCTAAACCTCTCTAGAGGCAAAGAAAGAGCTGGTTCACTGCCCTCTTGTGACGTAAGACCTCTGAAGGCAGGAACTAAGAGCCAGGCCCCACCTACCATCCACTGAGGCATGCAGCGACATTTATCGCATTTGCTTCTCCCAGTAAAGTTGGAAAATAGGTGGTGTCCCTCATGTTTTACTGTTGAATACGAAAAAGCCCAGGCAGTGGCTTATTTGTGTGAGGTCTCTCTCCCAAAGTGAAGTAAATGGAAGGGAAAAGAATCATGAAGAAGCTGAAACCTTTGCCACAGGTTAGCCAAGAGTAAACATCAGAGACGCTCCAAACTGAAGTTGTGTTACCAAGCCCGTCAATAATATTTTTGGTGTGACTTAGCAGGTGTGTGGCACCATAAAGCACTATAACAAAGAGTTTCTGTGTTCTGTAACAGATCCTCAGAATTACCTGCAAAGCTAGTCTGAGAACTCAAAATGCTGTGGATTAGCTCCAGTAAAAATGATACTGTTTTTAATCAAATCCTCTGCAAGCCTTACCGAGCTGTTATTTACATGACAGTTTCGGTTTGTTTGTTTGTTTGTTTGTTTGTTTCCTTCCTTCTAGGACTTCTCAAGAGGCAGATAGAAAATGCTGACATTTATTGAGTACTACTATGTGCCATGTAGTCTTCTAGCACTTTCATGTGCATTAGGTATTGATCTTTGCATGTGTTGTCTTCCTGTTTTTAAGTTAAGGAAACCACGTTTTTGAGAGTTTAAATAACTGGTTCAAAGTCACCAAAGTTGTATAAGAGGGACACGATGTTCACTGTTAGGTGAGTGAGCTCTAGAGATGGGGAGGCTGGATTTGAAACTATACTTCAACTGTGTGATGGGAACAAGTTCTGAAAGCTCTTGAACCTATGACCCATGTCTTCAGATATAAAGTAGGGATGATAGCGGGGGGGGGGGGGGGGGCTGTGAGAATTAAATGAAATGATGCCTGTTGATGTACTTAACAGTTTCCCTGGCACATGAGTTTGGGAAACATGAACTACACAGTGGGGAGGGAGGGTGGTAGTAATGCCAGAACCTGCATTTGTTTCAGTTGGATTCCCAAGCTCACTTATGTCGTACCACACAGTCTTCTAGAACGACCATCTATCATCCTGGGGATTCTTTCTTTTCATCAACTAGGTATTATCTTAGTAGAGACAACTTCAGTCATCAGTAATTTGAATCTGGTTTAGACAGATGGTATGTAATCTCACATTAAATCTATTAAGTTCTCCGTCACTAAATTGTTTGCTTTATTAATTTTTCCTTTCTCTTGGTAAGTCTTTCCATAGGCTGAATTTCTTTAAGTCCCACTCTGAGTGAAAGTGCAACATAGTAACTATCAATCAGTACTGGCGAAAGGTTACCTGGGGACACAGTGCCCAACATGTTGGCAGAGCAAGGTGTACAAATAAAGCTTGTTAGCTCCAATTAGCAGAGGAGACTCTCCCACCTTTGGGAGATACAAGGATAGGTGGCACAAAAAGCCACACAGTGGGCTTCTATAAAGGAAAGGACTGGTTACGATGACACACTGAGGCATTGTTTTCATCCCTCATTCTCTATGTGTATTGTGTTCTCAACATCTCAGCAGCAAACTTGCAAAAATATGAAGCCAGAGAACTGAGGCCTTCTTGGCTAAAAAGGGTATATTTTGGAGTCCTAAGGCTTGAACTTGAAATCTGATTACAGCAATTACTAGTGGAATCATTTTCTCCACCCAAACTTCAGTTGCCTATGAAATGGAGGAAGATGGTAATAAAAATGTAAAAAATAATCCCAGTCCTTTCAGTCTCTCAGAGATGTTGGAAACACCTCCTGAGATGATAGACGTGAAAATGTTTTGTGCTGATCCATTCAGTCAGCAAATAGTTGTTGAGTACCTATGTGTCCTATACAGTTAAACTCTAAAACAGTATACAGAAAGAATCATTTTTGTTGTGGTTGTGGTATTCGCAATTACTTTTTTCTCATTGACCAGAGAACAACAGTTGAATATTCATCCTGGCACCTAAGTCCTATTTCTAGCTAATCTTCACATTTCAGAAAGAACATTAGGCCACTTGTTGTCCCTTGAAGCTGCCAAGTCCAGGCACCTCTGCACTTACATCCAAGCTGCTGTTTCTTCCTGAATGCTTCTCCCCTTCTTCTCCTTCTCCTTCTTCTTCTTCTTGGTATAACGCCTTTATTAATTCAAATCAAGACATCACATGTTCTCATCCATCATGATGATGCAACATTTAGCTCTTCTTTGTAGCTGGAATTCAGGAATGTGTTTCATTGCAGTGATTCCTGAGACGCTCCCTCCTGCTAGTCGGCCGTGGTATGTTCTGCTCAGAGCTTACTGTAAATGACTTCATGCATGGTCTTTCTCTCTCTTCAACACGCAAATCAAAGGATGTTCTCATATTCCGCATATTTAGTAGTATTGTTCTGATCTCTGCTGGGCCAGACAAGTTGGGGGTAGAGAGGACGCTCTGACAACCTAGCTGCCCGGCCTGCCTCACAATAAAACGCTTCTGTAGAAGAACTCACACGACTATCTTGTTTAAGGAGCCACTCTGCTGTATACTCTTCCTCTTCCAACTCATAGTCATCTGAATCGTCGGGAAGCACAAAGTTCAAGACAGTATTTTTCTTCAAATGCACTGTCTTATCATTTAAGAATGCTCAGGGCCTGGTCACGCGTTTAATTCCCTATTCCTCAACTTTTTCCTCGATCCGTGCATTGTGCAGTCTGATAACGACTCTTCATTTTTCCAAGGGCAGTAGCTCAGGGAATTTTTCCAGTGCTGCATCCTGCCACCGACTCACATCACACTGGATGCCTACATCAACGTTTTTACACAGGGCCAGCCAGGCAGCAGAGGGATGGCCCCACGGGGGCAGCTGTGCTGGCCTCCCACGTCCTGTTCATCCAGCTCCCTGCACTGCACTGACTTTTCCTCTGTTCCCTCTCTCCCTTCCAGCGATGACTCAGGGGATCTGTCCAGCTCTGTGTCCTGCCACTGACTCATATCCTACTGTATGGCTTCATTAACTTTGTCAAACCAGAGGGGGTGGTCCCCTGAGGGTGGCTGTTCCTCTGTCCCACTTCCTCTTCCTCCACTTTCTCAGGGAAGCCATGGCTTCCACTACTGTTGTCTGACCTTCTTTTCCCCAGTGCTCAGGGGGTTCTGGGATCTAGATTGTAGGCTCAGGTCCTTAACTGCTCCATGTTGGTACACATGCCTCTCCTGTTGAAGCTTGGCGACATCTCCAGTAGATGGGTACATTTCTGAGTCCACGTTATTATGGATCTCATCTGTGCCTTCTGCTTCATCTGGAGGTGGTAGGGCTTCAACTTACCCTTCCAGGAGGTGGAGGGTGTTCAGGGGAACAACTTCCTATCCCTTCTTTTCTTTACCCATGTTCACCTCCATGGTTAACCCTGACTTTAACATCGCATTATGTCTTACATCATGACACTGCTTTGACCGGACAGCTCTTTGGTCACCTTTATACGTAACGAGGTCTTCACCCTCACGAAGGTTAATGAGCACACCCTACTTTCACATGAACTCTATGAAATCCCACTGTGCTGTACCTGCTGAAGTTCAGTGTGAGTCCCTCTTGTTTTCATAGCCACTACAGTGCAGGGATTGTGCTGGATTATAACACACGGGGGATAAAGGGGCAATGGGGATTGAGGTACTAGGAAGCCCAATACTTACTCAGTGGGCACCACTGAACATGGAAAATACAGGTTTCCATTTCTGAATCCTGCCCCAGGAACCTAGAATGGGTTATAGGCAGGATTCTGGTACCAGAAATTCAGGTAAAGCTGCTAGGCCATGCCTTTCATGTAATAAAATGAGTCATTTTTCTCAGAATACGTGTTCGCTGAAGAGTTCATTTTCTAGGCTACTCTAGGTCGAAGTCTGCAACTGGGAGTGTCCACACGGGCACACCGACCTGCTTCTAGCCTAACCTCCGCAACCTGCAGCATCTCGCCCTTTCTTTCCTCATTGTCCAAATCAGTCTTCTGGCCCAGATGTTTGTATTGAGATTTAAAACCCAGATGAACTTAGCCCCAAAGCCCAACTTTATTTTTATTTTATTTTTTTTAACATATGATATTTCTCCTCAGGGCTCCTCCAACTTAATGTGCATAAACCCCCTGGGGATCTTGTGAAAATGCAGATTCTGGGAGACTACATTTCTAACAAGCTCCCAGGTGAGGCTCATGCTGCCAGTGTATGGACCACACTTTGAGCAGCAAGGTCCTAGAATCCTGGTTTAGGGCCTGATATATTCATTGTCAATAGTGCAGAACCACGTTTTCTTAAATTAAAGTTTACTAGCAGATTCCTCTCCTCTAATATACATAAAAGAGAAGTAACTGGTGGTTCTGATCAAGTAAGAGACATCTGAGCTTAGAGAAGTCACGTAGCCTCCTTGAGTCATTTCCTCATCTATAAAACAGGTACCAGGCCAATTCCTTCCTTGATTTCCTCATGCTGTCCCCATGAGTGGCTCCAGTGTGCCACATGTCTAACTGTGCTACACAGGCCTATTTTAGAAGACTTCTTTTCCTTTCACTGATTTCACCTTTCCTTTTATTTTTAAATATTTTTGAAAGCTTTTTCTGTGGGGATTGTCATGGAATTAAAAACAATGTCAAGAGGTGGTCAGTGTTTTTTTGGTTGTCAGAGTCTCTGCTAAATTAAAAGTTAAATATTTCAAAATCAAGGCTTTCCAAAGAAAATAGATACCCCTGAGTGCCACCAATTATTATCATCTCTCCTCAAATGCCATGCATACGGTGCATTTCTTTTTGACTCTATTTCATAGATTTGCATTTTCTCTTTCCCTGATGGCAGAGTAACAACAGTACAGGCTTTGAAGCCAGACGTATAGATGGTCAATAGACATATGAAAAGATGCTCAACATCTATGGTCATCAGGGAAATGCAAATTACAACCTCAATGAGCTATCACCTCACAGCTGTCGAAATGGCCGTCATCAATACATCAACAAATAAGTGTTGGTGATGAGGTGGAGAAAAGGTTAAATGTAAGAATTGTTGATTCCAAGTGAGTTAGCCTCCCTGAAACAAAGGTTTCCTAATCTGACTGATAATTTATGAAGTGGAATTAAGAAGAAGAAGGAGAAAGAGGAGGAGGGGGAGGAGGAGGAGAAAAAGTAAAAGAAGAAAGATAAAACTTAAAAAGTTTTTTGAAGGACAAATTAGATCAGACATGGAGGCTGATTTGTAGTTGGGGCTCAGTAAACGTTAATTTCTCCTCCAGCCTATCCTTAGCCATCCTTTCTTTCTCTGTTTCTTATCCTCACTCTTTTCTTAATTTGTTACTCTTTATTGGGCTTCTTTTACCTTAAATTCATCAAAAAATATGTCTATGAATAAACGAATGAATAGATGAAAGAATTAACTAGCAATTAAGTTGCATTTTTATTTTGGCATTCTACTTCTACCTTTGCAAATCTCTGAAGCATTTTATTATTTTGGCCTTATAACATTTTTATAAGATATATATTTTAACCTTTCTTATGGACACATTTGCCTGTACCTACGGTTCTTGTGTTCTCATGGCTTATTGATATGACTGAGAACTTCCTGATAGCAAGGACTAGTTCCTATTTATCTCTACATCAGCTGTGTCAAGCACAGTGCCTGGCATACAGGATTCCCTCAGTAATGCTGTTGAATGGCTGGATGAGGGAAGGAAGGCAGGAAGGCAGGAAGGCAGGAAGGCAGGAAGGCAGGCAGGCAGGCAGGCAGGAAGGAAGGAAGGAAGGAAGGAAGGAAGGAAGGAAGGAAGGCAAGGGAAAGGAAAGGAAAGGAAAGGAAAGGAAAGGAGGGAGGGAGAAAAGAAGGAAAAGAAAAGGAGGAAGGAAGGGAGGGAAGGAGGGAGGAAGGAAAAGAGAAGGAAGGAAAGAAGGAAAAAAAGAAGGAAGGAAAAAAGGAAGGGAGAAAGGGAGGAAGGAAATTAAATGAGTTCACTTTTTGTAGCTTATCTCATGCAGTACCTAGCATATAGTGGGTATGCAATACATATTCATTAAAGTTATGCAATTATCAATGTAAGTCTTGAGTAGATTCTCAAATGTCAAGCAGGCTTGCAATGCCAAACTCAAAAAAATGTAAATGGTGTTGAGAAAACTTGAGAGACACATGCAAAAGAATTAAAGTGGATCACTTTATTATTATACCATATACAAGAATAAACTCAAAATGGATTAAAGACTTACATGTAAGACACGACTCCATAAAACTCCTACAAGAAAACATAGGCAATAAACTCTTTGAAATTGTTCTTAGCAATATTTTTTTGGATATGCCTCTCGGGCAAGGAAAACATAAGAAAAAATAAACAAATGGTACTAAGTTAAACTAAAAAGTTTTTACACAGTGAAGGAAATCATCAAATGAAAAGACAACATAGTAAATGGGAAAAGATACCGTGTTTCCCCAAAAATAAGACCTAGCCAAACAATCCACTCTAATGCGTCTTTTGAAGCAAAACTTAATATAAGACCCGGTCTTATTTTAATATAAGACTGGGTATAATATAATGTAATATAATATAATATAATATAATATAATATAATATAATATAATATAATGTAATGTAATATAATACCGGTCTTATTTTACTATAATGTAAGACCGGGTGTTATATAATATAACATAAGACCGGGTCTTATATTAATTTTTGCTCTGATAGACGCGTTAGAGCTGATTGTCTGGCTAGGTCTTATTTTCGGGGAAACACGGTATTCACAGATGAATCCAGCAAAGGGTTAATATACAAAATATATAAGGAACACTTACAACTTAACACACACACACACACACACACAAATTCTATTAAAAAATGGACAGAGGATCTGAGTAGACATTTCTTCAAAGACATACAAATGGCCAATAGACACATGAAAAGATGCTCAACATCACTAATCATTAGGAAAATGCAAATTAAAACCACAATGAGATATCACATCACAGCTGTCAAAATGACTGTCATCAATACATCATCGAATAAGTGTTGGTGATGATGTAGAGAAAAGGGAAGGCTTGTGCACTGTTGGTGGGATTGTAGATTGGTACAGCCCCTGTGGAAAATAGTAGAAAGGTTCCTGAATTTTTTTTTAAATAGAGCTGTCATATTACCGAGCAATCCCACTTCAGGGTATTTATCTGAAGAATTCAGAAACACTAATTGGCAAATATATATGCACTCCTACGTTCATTGCAGCATTATTTACAATAGCCAAGATAAGATACAACATAAGTGTCCATTCAATAGATGAATGGATAAAGAAGAAGTGATACATATAAACAATGGAATATTCTCAGCCATCTGTGACAACGTGGAAGGACCTAGAGGGTATTATGCTAAGTGAAATAACAGACAGAGAAAGACAAATACTATAAAACGTCACATATATGTGGAATCTGAAAAAAACAAAATCAATGAACCAACAAAACACAAACAAACTCATAGATACAGAGAACATTTTGATGGTTGCCAGATGGGAAGGGGTTTGGGAGTGTGGGTGAAAAAGATAAAAGGATTAAGATGTACAAATTCCAGTTAAAAAAAAAAAAAAAAAAAAAAAAAACAGTCATGGAGATGTAAAGTACAGCATAAGGAATATAGTCAGCAATATTGTAATAACTATGTATGGTTTCAGGTGGGTACTAGACTTACCAAGGTGATCACTTTGCAAGTCATATAAATGTCTAGTCACTATGCTATACGTCTGAAACTAATATAATATTGTATTTCACTTGTAATTAAAAAATACACACACACACACACACACACACACACACACACACACACACAAGGAACCAGGGAAAATGGAGAAAGAGAAGCCATCTCTTTCAGGGCAAAGATGTCAGGCTTTCATGTCAGTGTTGGCTGTGCCCGTGCAGGCTGATGGTTGCCAGGACAATAGTGGTGCCAAGCCTTTACATTCATGTAGTTCTCCATTGATAATTGCTACAATGTGAACAAGCGTTGGCTTGCACTTTACACTTGCCTGGCTTGTAAATCTACCTTAATTTGGTGTGCCGAGATTGAGGAAAAAGTAATCTCTTTTTTCAAGACAACTGACGGGGAGATGAAGTGTTGCTTGTGCCTTTATTGTTACAATTTTGCTCGACAAAATTACTATGAACTGTCTTCTCTCAATGCACAGCCTGCCTTTGTTGACATAACCCTAGTGTTTATCTTCTGAGGGTGGTATATTAAGTCAGGGGAAACTCTGATGAAATGTTCAGAGCAGTTTCTTGGAAATTGACCTGTTTTTCTGTCAGGTGCAGTGAGGAGAGATGGGGCATTGGGGAGGAACCTGAGGTCATGAGGAATTAGGAAGATGCGAAAGGGAACTGATGACCTACTATCTGTGAGGCATTGTGACGCCTTTTGTAATGTACATGGTCTTAGTCTTCCCAACATCCCTATGAGGCAGGTGTTAAAATCTCCAGGCTATAGATGAGAAAACTGGTTCTAAAAGTGAATTCCTCCTTTTTTTCCCCTCCAAGTCTCAGAGTGAAATTAAGACATGTTAAAATGTGAAGTCAGATCTTCTTGATGATAAATCTGTTTCTTCATCTATTTCTGGCTTCCAGTGGGAATTTGGACCAGTCACTTCCCCTCATTGTTCTCATTTTGGCCTACTGAAGGTTTCTCAAAGCCTTCCTGCACCGACAACTCTGCTAATATAGCATTCAAACATATTTACCTTGGTTTGGAAAACGCTTACTAAGAGCCTACCAGGTTCTAGGCACAGTGTTAGGTACTAAAAAGATAGATGAATAACTTGTGCTACTATTTTATAGACGCTTACCGTCTAGACTCTAGACTCTAGGAGAAACCATTAAGGAACAGATGCATTCAATTAGATTCTGTTTAAAAGAAAAGAAGTCTATGTGTGTGCTGTTAATCACAGAGGGGAAGAGGAAGGACTTTTTAGGAAAGTGGAAACATCAAGACTAGATGAACGTTACCAGGAAAAAGGGCCAGCATAGGCCCAAGGGAGTGAAATCATGGGCCAACGGGGGAGAAATGCAGACTATTGAGAGCAACAGGTGACACTGGAGATACTGGAGAAGATGGCAATGGAGAAGAGGGCTTGTGAAGCAGGATAAGGACCATTTAACCAGAAATGGGAGAGATTGGTCTTCTTTATGGTGGTGAACTCTGATAGCATCTTTTAGTGGCCAGGATTGGCAAACTTTCGGGAAAGAGCCAGAAAGTAAATAGTTTAGGCTTTGCAGACCATATACAATCTCTGTCACATCTTCTTTCTTTTCTTTTTTCTTTTTCATAGCCTTTTAATAATATAAAAACCATTCTTTACTTATAGATGTACAAAAACAGGCTGCAGGCCACATTTTGCTCACAGGCCATAGTTTTCTGAATTCTGCTTTATGGCATGATGTCCAATTCATCACAGTTCTGGTCACCTATCTTTGATTTGTCCATCTTTATCTTAAAATGTAATGCTTAGTTAAGATCCATATATATCGTCTCATTTAATCTTCAGAACAATCTATAGAGGTGCCAAAAAAATGTATACACATTTTAAAAAAGGAAAACTCTATCAAAATTGTAATACTCAATATATACCAATAACAGAAGATGAATACAAGTCACGTTTGACCTCTGCAATTACAAGAGGTGCTCAAAGAGGTTACCATCAGCGTCCAGACACTTCTGATTACGGCAAACTACTGCTTGAGCAACGCTGACCAAAGTGTCCACTTGTATTATATATATATTTTGGCACCCCGCCCGGAAAGCCCATCTATGTTTACATAAATGTAAATATATATGTAAATATATCTGTTGATTTGGATTTTAGCCAGGAACAAAATCACCCATTTCTTTTTTAACTCCAGCTTTATTATGTCTATCTTTCAAACAGAATTTTATAGAACTGCAGTGCTATCGGATGCAGTTCATTCATCCATTGATTTAGTTTGCTGAATGTCCGCTTTGAACATTGCCTGAATATTATCCCAGGCTCCTAACAAATTGTGGTCTGGAGGGGAAGTGGACAAATAAGCATAGGATGACAATGTAATGTGGTATTAACTGGCTACCAACAGGAGCTTCACAAGGCTCTGCAGGACTCAGAACCCAGCACCTCACTGTAGCCCACTGGACCCCTGAATGATGTGGCCCCAACCCATTTCTCCAGCCCCTTCCACTACTCCCTCCCCCTGGCTCCCCCTGCACCCTCATTCTCCCCTACTGCACATGCTTTGTTTTGGTTCACCCTCTCCTGTTATTTTCTCTCAGGACCTGTGCGCATGTTCCTCCTCTGCCAGAAACCCCTCCCCGACTTTTCACATGTTGTCTCCTTCTCATTGTCACCTCAGTGTACGTGTCATTTCCTCAGAGTGCCTCTGGACCATCCACTGGCCTGTTGCCCTCAATTTTCTCCATTCCAGCATCTTCACCGTTTTCTTCTTAGGACATATTAAGTATGTAATTGTATATCATCCCCTTAGGCTGCAAGCTTCGTGCAGAGACCATGCCTGCGTTCATCCCTGTTTGCACAACACCCAGCAAAGTGGAATGTGGAAAGGCTTTGTAAATACGTACTCAATAGATAAAACTCAGGAATGATGATAGGTATGTGGGTTGAATCTCATCAGTTCACCAGAGGGACAAGGAGAAATCAGCAGTGGTTAAGTACCATGACTTGGAGGCAAGCATACAAATTTGGGATGCATTCAGATTTGGTTTCAAATCTCATTTTTGCTACATACCTGCTATATGAACTTGAGCAAATCATCTCAATTTAATGGCCCACATCATCTTCATCCAGCAGATGGAGATAATAGCACCTAATTGTGAGATAGTTGTGAGGAGTAAACCTAAGATATCCAAAGCACATGGGTAAATAAAAATAAATAGCATTATTGCGTGTGTCTTTGGATGTAATAAGGAGCATCATGGATTACACGGATTGAAAATATTTTCAGCACAGTTGGTCCACACGTCTCAGCCCGACAGTGACCCGAAACACTAAGCTGCTGTGAGGAAAATTGAATTGTTGCAAAGTCTTTGGAAGTACAAAGTGCCTACAGCAAGTTTTTGAAGGTCAGAGATTTACAGTTTCTTTTTCACAGCATCCAAAGGGTGTAAAAATAATGGTTACTCCTTATCTTAGGCAGTTGTCTAAATGCTGTACATATAGTAGCTCATTTAGCTGCTCATTTAGCCTAACAACTCTGTGAAATATCATTTGCCTGGCTCTCCAGGTGAGGAAACTGAGACACAGAGATGGTAAGAAACTCAAGATCACAGGACTAGTCAGTGACAAAGCTGGGACTTGAAACCAAGCAGCATGACATCACTTTTCACCAGTGAGCTTTACAGCCTATGTATGGCAGAAAGCCCTGTGGACTTTGAAGTTACATACATGAGTTTAAATCCTTGCACAAGGTTAGTAATCTTCCTGAGCCTAAGTTTCCTCATTTAAAAGATGGAAAGACAATGGTATCTCCCTTGAAGGGGGTGGTGACATTTACATACGCCAGCGTATGTAGTTGGAAGGCACCAGCTTGTAGCTCGTGCTCAGAAGAAAGTGGTTAACATGGCTACTCACAGTCGTACTAAAATCCATCTGTGGGTCTTGACATGGTTGAGATTTTACAAGCCTTGATGGCTTTTAATTGAGAAATATGCCTCCATGACAGGTAATCAATACGCTCATTTGGCAGCCAGGTTCCAGATGAAATAAAGCTAAACGATGAGGCAATTAGAATATACAAACAAATCCTCTGCAGAAGCCAAATAGACTTGACTGCCTTCTCCATCCTAATCACGTTGCTGTTTGGAATGCATCTGGAAGACATTTTTCTCGGTAAATGTGGACCCGGACAAATAAATGGGGCTGCTTTCCCTCATCTGCTGTTTACTTTACCTGCTTTCTCCTTGGAGCTCAGTTTCCCTCCGACCGACGGTAGACAGCATGTCAGCACAGAGGCCTGACTCCCTAAGTGTGAAGGACACGCTGCATACCTCACTGATGAACATTGTCCCCTGAAATTCACTTTGTCATTTCTTTTCTACTTGTCAGACAGAATGACAATGCCTGGCAATTTTAATGGGGAAACAGTTCAGGAGACAGGTTCTCTATAGTCCCTGGCAAATTGTTCTTAAAAAAAAAAAAAAAAAGAAATTCTTCTGTTCTCCTTTGTTGGAGCGTGTGAATTGCTAAATGGTAAACCTATCTTTGTGGTCACCCTCACAGCAACCTTCTCCAACTTTCTCTTCCAGTATTCACAACTGCAGTATTATTAACTTGAAAATGCATCATAACCACCATATGCCAGTGGGCATAATAAATTGCAACCTCAAGCAACATTATAGTTGCTCTTGGTTCAAATCCTAGATTGTCTCCTTATTAGCTCTGTGTCTTGGGCAGGTAATGTTAGCCCGAGTACCTCGATTTCCTCATTTATCCAAAGAGGATGGCTAATAGTACCTGGCATTTAGTTTGATGGGAAGAGTAAGTGGGATAACATTAAGTTCTGACATCACTGCTGGCATATAATAGGCTCATAATGCACACTAGCTATTGCTATTGTTACCACCCTGCATTTGGAGTCAAAGATCAGAAATGAGACTGATGCGGGTCAATTCATTTTCCTGTACAGTAATTTCTGTATTTCTGGTAGGCTTGGCTATTGTAAAGAACATGGGCTTTAGACAGATAAACTTGGATTCCAAGTTTCACTCTATCACTTCTGTGTGACTTTGGGTAAGTTACTTATCCTCTTTGAACAGGTTTCATCACTCGAAAGCTCTTTTACAGAGTGAATGTAAATATAAATATCTCCTCCCAGAAATTTGGAGTTTTAGCTTAAGCGAAAGCAAGCAAACTTATGAGTATATCCGAGTCCACAACTGTTAGCGTATCCGTGAAGATCTGGACACTAGCATGATCTATTATAAAACATCTTCCCAAGCAGTCATAGGAAACTGGAAAGGGCCTCTCGGTATCATCTCATCTAATGGATGCATTTTACAGGAAGAAAACCCCAAGGGTCAAGGAAGTTACATGACTCATCTGAAATGACACAGCTAGTAGAAGGCTGTGCCCAAGAGGAGAACCCAGTGAGCCTATAGTAACCAACATTCTGTCCTTGCCTGTCACAGCAAAACAAATAACATAAGCAAAACAGTGAATTCAAATGAAAAAAAGAAAAGGTTGGAGGAAAGGAAGAGAAAGAAAGGGGACGGGGTGAGGGGTGGGGGTGGGGGGAATCGAGTGTGTGACGTCATGTGGTGCAGAGCGTGGTGTGATGCTGCGGCGAAGGCAGGGCTGAGGTGAGTCTGCACAGACTTGATTCCCAGCTCTGTCCCCTCTGTGCTGTGCAATCTGAACCAAGGGATTTCACTGCCTCCGTTTTCTAATGTCACCTTCTCTGCATGGTTGTTGTGAGGGCTAAAGAGATAATTGATGTAAAGTTATTAGTACAGGACCTAACGTATAGAGAACATTTAATACATTTAATTGTTATTTTTGTGAAATGTGACGTTGACTATCACGTTTGTTTTTTTTCTCCCACCTTTAAAGCAGGTATTTTGAAGTCATGGAGATTTTTTCTTTTTTTTCCTTTCAGTGAAATGCCATGGAGTTAACACACTGTTGGAAGCCAAGGGTTGTGGGAGAGGGGGCTGTGGAGGCACCAAGCACTAATGCACTGCCTACTACGTGTAAAGCGCTGTGGGAAGAGCTTTGTATATCTTCTACTCAGTCCTTATCACAGGCCTATGGGTTAGGCAGGTAATGTTGCCCTCATTTTTCTGATGAGGAAAACAAAATTCTGAGCGATGAAATCATTTGGCCAAGGCATTTCTGACACAAAAACCCCTTTCCTCTCCCTTCCAAGATATAGTCCCTGCCCATATGGAGTGCACTGAATACAGGTCTAGAGAACCAGCCTCTAGTCCCAGAAATCTTTGGAAGAAATAACCAAGAAGACCATCTATTACTTGTTTTCTTAGTTTTTAGGCAGACTGTCATTGTTAGCTGTCTTGTGCCATTTCCATGAACAACGTTTTTTCATTTCCCATTCTTCCATTCCCTTATATAAGCTATAAATTACCAACTTTAAAAGTAGGCAGCCTCTGAGGTTACATGTCTTTTGCGTTTTCTCATTCCCAGGATAAATAGCATTGTTGCTCACAAGAAAGCTTGAGTTGCAATGTTCTTCTAGAACATTGACGGCAATGTCTAATTAAGGTTAACAAATATATACAACATGCGTGTGTATATGTGTGTGTCTGTGTGTGTGCGTTGTGTCTCTGTGTGTGTGTGTCTGCGTGTGTGTGTGTGTGTGTGTGATTAAGGTTTCTGCTACTTATTCTGTACTCAAGTGCTTGTGGTTTGCAAAAACATGTTGGTGAGTAATGGGGGGAGGGAAAGAGCAATAACTAGTGTTAATTTCCTTTTTGCTTTTGTCTTGAGCAAAATCCTGTGGATTAGAAAGTGGCATTCTCAATGCACTTCTGTCACTAGGGTCCATCACAGTTGGTAGTGGTGACTGATATTAAATGTGCAGATCTCCTGGGCTTGAATAAATCAGTTTTTAATCTTTGGAGAAGTCCAAAGAAGAGGACTGAACCTTTATTTGCAATGCAAAGGGAAGGGCTGGCACATAGAAAATTCTTACAGATCAGATTCCCTCTGTTTAAGCTGATTAAAATAGATGATAATGGAACACTAGAAGGGCTATATTTAAGTAAACTTAAATAAATTGTTTGGTATAAGGGAGGGAAAACTTTCCTCCTGTCCTGTCCTTAGGTTTAGTGCCTGGGATTTGCAAATTAAACTGGCAAAAAGCCAGATGAACAAGAGGAAAATGTTTATTTATACACCCAATGCTCATACACAGGACAGAGCTCAGTGACAAAGCAGTGGTTCAATTTGGGGGCTGCTATATCTAACTTAGTAGGGGAATGGGAGAGGGGTAAAATAGCTCCTACGGGAAGAACAAATAGGTTTCTTTAGGAAAGACAAATGGGTTTTTCAGGAAAACAAATAAGAGGCAAGACAGCTTGTGATAATGTTTGTCTATCAGTATAAGTGGTCTTCCCGTTGTCTTCAGGGCCTTGAAACTCCTCAGGAGAGGGGATTTGATGGATTTACTCTTGGTCTCTCTCCTGGAAGCAGACGTACCTAAGGAGGGATTTTATGGTGTTCCTCATTTTTCAAAAGTTTCTGCTCTATTCTCTTTCTTCCCTTATTCTGTCACATAAGGGAAGCTCAAAGAAGGCTTATTTCTGCACTTGTTGAATCTTAAATGTCTCCGGCTTAAAATAATCTTTAGAGTAACTCAAGAGTTCCAAGTGGATCCCATATTGGCTATTAGAAGATTTGTCTTTTTCTGTGTTAACATTTTATAGTCTGTTATCTTTTTAGCTTAGAGTGACCAGTATTTAGCAGGGCATATGTGTATGTGAAAATACAATATCATATTTTAACAGGAACTCATGACAATTATTGGGTATTTTCTGCTTTTTCATTTTTCAGTCTTTGATTTAGACCACAGCTCTAGGACAACAAAGTCCCAAGGAGACTGTGGTGTGTCCTCATGATGGTGATGCTCTCCCAAGTTACAAAGAAGTTATTTAAGTCATGTCGGCTGATGGGGGATTACTTTAAAATCACCTGGAAAAGGAGGGAAACAGAGGAAACCATACAAGCAATAATGTAGGTTTCTTGGACGACCTTCAGCTTATAACAGTGACCCAGAAAAAGAGCCCAGACCACTTCATCTTGCCATCCCTTTATAACTGCTGAGAATGACCTGACTGTAACCAGTCCTCTGTACTTAGAACTCAGAGAGAGATGAGCCATGCCCTCCACTCCCACTACTATGCCTGCCTCTGCTTCTGCTTGTGTCATGGCTTCTGTGCCATGCTGAAGTACACAAAACATCCATATTCCCATATTCCCAATGTAGAAGGAACATACTGAGTTGGTTTGTGTCTATCCATTATAAGACATTCTAGTGGGAAGAATCTCAGTGTAAAATATTCTCTAGGTCCCCTTATGCCTAACACACAGCTGTTTGTCAATAGCTGTTGTGCAAATACACGGCCCAGTGAGTTGTGGTCAGAGTAATGAGTCTACATGGCTTAAATATGACCAAATGGAAGAAACAGTCTCTGGCCTTTTCCTCAGGAAAGGGCTGCGAGAACGTCAGGCACCTGTATAAGAATGCCCATTCTTTGGGATGGTGGGTTTCCGGTCTGATTCGACTATTAATTGGTGATTACTCATGTATTACTGTGTTTGTCAGAAATACCAGAACGGCAGAATTTCCTCAGTTTATATGTGAGGATGTGACTGAAATCTGTTTGTACCACTCCAACAGAAAGTCTGCTATTTGACTAGGAAAACACAAACTTAGACTATAAGGAATAAAAGATAAGCTAAACCCTATGTTATAAGGAGCAGTCTAAGGGACAACCTAAGGAAAGGGAAGGACACTGGTGAGGAAACGAAAAGGAGATGCCTGAGAGGAGAAAGGTTCAGGCAGTGGGGTGTAGACAATCCTACACTTTCCCATAAGATTAGCTTCCAGAAGAGACTCAGGGTTTCTCTGGCAGGGCATAGAAGGAACCATGAAATGCCCTTTCCAGCAACTCAGAGGTCCAGAGTCTCAGAGTAGCCAATGAAAGGAACTTCAATAGGACCCTTGACTGATGCACTGCAAAGGATCAGAGAGTGGGTCAAGATAGGAGAGACCTAAGCAGGAAACACTAGAGAGAGACTGAGTCAGGGACTTAATGAGTTCCTAGAAGGAAAGTTGTCCCGTTCTCCCCGCCCGTCCCTCTACCCAACCTTGTAATGGCTTGGAACAACCTACAGCAAATACTACTGTTTCTCCACTTGCTCAAAGTATTTTTCTATGAAAAGAAAATAATACCAGACTTTTTCTTTCACAGAGAAAAATGAGTTAATGGATAACATTTTCTCATTTTGAAATTTTATCCCCCCTGTTTTCTCTTGAACCTTTGGGACCTGCTCTTATATGGCCTTCCGTATGCACCTGCCAATGACTAAATTAATGAAAAAGTCACAAATGATGTTAATGGAAAGACTCAGAAATAGGTGACCAAGCTTAGGTCATGATGTATTTTTAATGATTTGAATTGCCTTGCTCTGGTTTTCTGTTGCATTTATACATGGCAACCTACTCACATATTCTGCTTATAAAAGTCATACCTAGATCTGATACTGGGACTAACTGTGTTTTTTGTACTGGGGTTGTGTAATGATGATGGTGTTCTGTGACTTCCAGGTGTTCTGCCACCTGGATAACGTACAGAACCACTGTTTGGGGTCACAGTTTCCATATGTGACTCCCACACGTGGATAGAATATTTGTTATTGTTGATTGTATTTCCCAGAACCCCTTTCTACCTCACTTCATTAAAAGTTCTCAGATGGAAGAGGATATACAGAGAGTGCCGGAAAAATATATTCCCATTTTAAGAAAGAAAAAAAAACACTATTAAAATTGTAATGCTCAATACATAACCGATAACAAAAGATGAATGCATATACATGTTTTTGGCACCAGCTGTATTTGCTCAGTATTAACAGGCAGAGAGTTGGGGTTTGCAATGGGATCCGATCTATAGATAGCCCAAGGCCACCGAGACATGGGAAAGCCAAGGAAATGTCAACTTGGTGAGTTGCCCAGGATATTCAGGAGATGAGTCCCCCTTTTGGGGAACTATCCCACAATGACCTGCACTGCCCTTATAAAATGGAGGCTAAAAACACTTCATGACCAGCTGATTAAGCCTAGAAAAGGAACCAGAGAGTTAGTCAAAGACATTTATTAAGTACTTGCTGTTTGCCTTAGAAATAAGTTCCGCTGTGGAGGAACATCTCTAGGCTGATCTTTTAAATCATTAGAGCCAGTTTATGGAAAGACCCAAGCTATGAATCATGTCAATAATTCATGGACTTGGGTAAGAGTTCTCCACCACAAAGATCTGGATGGTGAAATCCACATCTGGATTTCATTTCAGGCAAGCTGGAAGGCTAATGCCAGAAATCAGGTTTCCAAAGACTGGCTAGAGAGAGAGAGCGCGAGAAATGTTATTTGGGTAACCAAAGCATGGAGCTCCAAGACAGAGTCCTTGAGAGGTGGCCAGGTGTTAAACAACATAAACCAAATATAAACTCTAAGTCCGAAGGGCAAGACTTCCTTTTAGAAGGCAAAAAGAGAAGGCAGAGCCAAGGGTCAGAAATAAAATGTCTAACATTTATGGAGCACTTACCATTTAAGTACCAAACACTGTTTGATATTGTCTCATTTAAATAAGAATGGTGCTGATATTGTCCCCCATTTTGCAGATGAGAAAGCTGAGGCACAGAGAGTTCCCATAACTTTCCCAAGGTCAAATACATGTAAGTAGGAATCTGTGGAGTCAGGATTTGAACTCAGGTAGGATGGCTCCAGAACTCATTTCCCCAATGGCCACACTACACTGGCAATGTAATTTCAAAGGGAATGGTTTGGATCTGGCCTTGAACAAATGCGGAGAATCCAGGATGATTCACCCAAACAAAATCAAGTCTTTAATTTGCCTCTATAGCCCCGTGTGTGTGGTCAGCATGTATCAGGCAGGCTTGGAGTTAGAGCAGGGGCAGAGAGCTCTGGGAGAATCCAGTGGCTAGGAATTCTCTGGCAGTGACCTGTTGCAAGAGCTCATCACAGTTTTGAGTACATGTGTAGTGTGAGGTGCTCTCTCTGAAAATCCCTTCCCCGTTTGCATGTCCTACCATTAGAATCTCTTTCGAGGGGTGTGACTGTCAGTCCATCCTAACAGATACATTCAAGGGTAGCATCTAGTTGGTTCAGACAGGTGCTGAGCCACACCTGTCTGCCAACATCAGGGTATTCATCCGCGCTGAGCTGACGCCAGCCCAGTGACCCCAAGACTGACAAACAGAAGCCAAGATTCAATCACCTCTGAGTTGGCGCCAGGTGTCCTCAGCCTTCAATTGCATTTCCTGGCCTTGTCTGAGCAGAGGGTTGGCTGAGGTGAGCCTCTCTCACCCTTATGAAACAGAAGGCCTCACAAATCTTTCTCTCTGGACTTGCTCCTAGAGACCATCCAGCTCCTGAGATGCTGTATGAGAGTTTTTGCAACTCTCGTCCTCTAAGAAAAGGCTTTTGGTATTGTAGCTTGCAAGCAGAACTCTAAAACAAGACTAGGGAAATACCACTCTCTGTGTAACTAGCACTGCCTCCGTAATTGAAGGACCAAATAGCCCTTTCCCCCACTCTTCCATGCAAGGTGCCCCCTTCCTCCTCAGCACACTAGCAAGCAATCTCTTTACCCCAGAATTGTCAGGAAAGCACTGGCTGACAGGCTGTGTTATTGCTTCTGATCCCATTGGTCACATCGTGTAACATCTTAACTCCTAACCTAATCCGATGGATGCAGCTTGACAGGGCGTAGAAAGGATGCTGGTCCAGCTCCCATGAGCTGTGTTTCAGACCCCACCTTCCTGCAGGCTGCTCGGAGACCCGCACAGCATTCAAACAAAGCACTTCAGGACATACTTCTCAGTCAAAATAGGTGCAAGGGCAGCAGTCTGCCCCTAACTGTGGGGCTAGGTCCCTAAGAATGGGGCCGTTCTTGACTTGTTATTTAAAGGTTCAAGATACTGTCAGTATTAGAAAAAGTAATGTTTAGGGAGCTTAGGATGTGATGACCCTCAGGAGTACTTTAAATGCCTTTTTATATTAAATAAAAATGCACGCTCAATAAAGAGAATGTCTTCAGTTTAAAAGAGAAGGATTGAACCATTCAGTTCTATGTACCACCTCTTCCTCAGGAGAAACTTTCAGCTTGTGTATTTGTTTTACTTCCTTGTAGACAAGTGCATACTAAGAGGAATTTAGTTTTCCCATGTCTGGTCCTGCATTTAGATATTCTGGGTCGTTCTGATTTTATGGGCCAGCGTGGATCATGGTGTCCTCCTGGGTCCCCATGTGCTCAAGACTCAGGCTCAAAGCATGTTCTCTCAGGTCCTTTACACCCTCAGGAGCCCCCTCCTGCCCCTTGAAGATGCCAGGGGAGTTTACATTCAGTTCCCTTTCTCTCTCTCAACACTTGAAAAAGCCATCATTCTTGTTCTGCCCCCAGATTAACTCTTTAATTCTTTTATCTAGCCCAACCCTTAATTATTTCCCAATAGCTCTGGAATCATAGAGATCTAACTTTGAGTCCTATCTCTGACAGTTAGTACCATGTTTCCTCAAAAATAAGACCTAGCCGGACCATCAGCTCTGATGCGTCTTTTGGAGCAAAAATTAATATAAGACCCGGTCTTATTTTAATATAATATAAGACCCAGTATAATATAGTATAACATAATACTGGGTCTTATATTAATTTTTGCTCCAAAAGACACATCAGAACTGATGGTCCGTCTAGGTCTTATTTTGGGGTAAACACGGTAGATGTAAATTCTTGGACAAGTTACTTAACTACACCTAGTGTCAGTTACATCATCTGTAAAATGGGGAAATAGTACTTCAGTTCCATAGAGTGGTTGGAAGAATAATGCATACAAAGTGCTTAGCACAATGTTGGACCCACAGGATTTACTCAGAGCTAATCATTTTTAGGAGTCATGGTTGTCATGATGACAAGCAGGGCTTTGAAATGAGACACATCCAGGTTTATTTTCTAGATGGAGGACCTAGTATCCTTAAGGCCTTGAGCAAGCTTTCTTCTATGATATGAACCTTGCTTTCCTCATCTGTAGCAGGGGGATAATACTACAGTGAGCTCTGCAATAACAGGATAAGTGGGGCATAAAAATTCAATTACGTAAAACAAGGAGTTGCACTGAAGAAATAACTGGTGTGAGCCTTTATGGTCTGTTGGACAGAAGCTTGAGGAGTCCATCTGGGGCGATCTAAATATACCCAGCTCCTGACTGTGATTTGGCGCCCTCTGGTGGCGGAAGTGCATTGCAGCTTAAATATTAATGGTGGCTAGTTTCCATCCTATGGCTCACTGGAATTCCTACACTTAGATGTGGCCTGTCTTGTCTCAAACTGTTGGGCCAGGAGAATGTTGTAGATTCAAGGACCTGTCTTCAGCCTCCCTAATTCCCACACAGGGTTGACTGACATTTCACTGCTCAGATCTCACCTCCATCTGTAGAATATGAAAACTTTATCCAACCTCAATGTCTGTCTGAAAACTGGTTTGGGCAGAGGTTGAGAGCTCATTTTCAATCATATTATATGAAATTGTGTTACCATGGAGTATTTGTCTATCTTTAAGTTCTGTGAAGTTAAATGAGATTATACATGAAATGTCGCTGTCTCTGTCTGTTTGGGCTGCTATAACAAAATACCATAGACTGGGTAGAATATAAACAACAGGAATTTATTTTTCACAATTCTGGAAGCTCCAAAGTCCAAGATCAGGGTTAAAGCATGCTCGGGTGAGGGCCATCTTTCTGGTTCACAGCTGACGACTTCTCACTGTGTCCTCACATGGTGGAAGGGGGCTAGGGAGCTCCCTGCAGCCTATTTTATAAGGCACTAATTCCTTTCATGAAGGTTCCACCCTCATGACTTAATGGACCTCCCAAAAGTCGTACCTACTAATGCCATCAACTTCGGGGGTTATTATTTCAACATATGAGTTTTAGGGGACACAGAGATTCAGACCACAGCGTGCATTTAGCATAGTTTCTGGCATATTCTTATTAAATCATAAGAAATTTTATTATTAATAAAGATATAACACATAAGTTGAAACAAAAGTTCTTTAGGTTTCCAGGAAAATATAAAGAAGTAAATGGACATAAATAAGAATTGCGTTTAATAAGAACTCCAAGTTGGGAAGAGATTACTCCAATTCTATAATATTAGAATTCATGAAATTTACCACCTAATAAATATGTCTGCAGGGCATGCAGCAGTTTTGAATTAAATACGTATGATCAGCCCATAGATATTTTATTGCTTCACGAACCTGACAGTATGGACATCTCTCTGACCTTTACACACTCCTATGGCAGAAACTTGTGTGACCCCTTGTTACATAATTAAGATTAAATGTTCCTTTTAATAAAATTTCATCTTCAAAGAACTGTGCAATTTCCCCATGTCTGTATATCCTGGATGAGCCCTGACTGGCAGAGAAGAAGGAACAGCTAGGACAATGGTGAAAATATCTCCCATCGTAGTTTACAAAATCTGTCTTCATCAAAGGAAGGGGCTGGGTTTGCTGTACTGGGTTTCCTAGGACACATTTTTTTGGTGCTCAAGGCACAGCCATTGTAACATCCTCTTTAAATTATTCTTTGAACAGTAGTTTTAATTCCATTCCATAGCCTTGTGCTATGTTTTGTGCTACGTTCTGGAAGCAGAAACATAAAAGATATGACTGGTCCTTAATTCCAAGGGGTTCACAGTTTAAATGACCAAAAACACCAACAGCAAAGAAACAGACAAATAAGCCAACAGTAATAATACAGAGCAGGGACAGGTTGGAGAAGAAAGAGCCTAGAGTCAGAGAGACCCTCAGAAAGCTCCTGCTAGCTTCCAAATGAGAGGAGGGAGGGCGGTGCTGGGCAAGAGCACTGCTGCAGAAATGGGGCAGAGAGAGGAAATACCTCAGTTGGAAGCACAGGGGAAGTGAAGGAAACTGGAAAGCAAAGAAACTCAGAAAATCAAAGCTCTAAGACAGGAATATCTTTGAATGATACAATTCAAAATGGTTGCATTTCTCCCACTGTCAGATCAATTTCCAAGGAATTTGAGCCCCCAGTAATTCATTTCTGCACCTTTTAAGGCATCTGTAGTGATCAGTCACCTGATGCATTCAGAAACAAGCTACTGACAGAATGTATATATTTTAAATATCTTCCTTCCTTCCTTCCTTCCTTCCTTCCTTCCTTCCTTCCTTCCTGCCTTCCTTCCCTCCTTCTTCTATTTTTTCAGTTCCGAAGTGCTTTAGAAGTTAAAAGGAAGCTGTGAGTCACACGCTGCCTAGTGAGGGAAGCTGGAGATGGTTGATCCCATTACCATCTGATAGAAAATCAGGTTGTAAGCCCTATTTGTTTTCCACTGTCTCCATGATGTGACATTAGGAGGTGATGGCTGCAGTTATGGGGAGACATTTGGTCCAATGATGTTCATAAATATACTTTGTTAGGCATTTATGTCGAATCTGCCTGCTTTTCTCTCCCTTTCTGAGAGCAGGCTGCTTTTCAGCAGTTTGATTTCTCTCTCTGAGATAGGACTATGCTGACCGAGCATCAGAACTCAGGTGTGAGACCTGTTCGGTGTTCCATCTACCTGCAGTATTTGTGTAGGAAGAAAAGGCAAGATGAAAGGTGGAGGGGGACTCTGGGGGCATTTTAACCCTGTAAGACAGCATTTGCATCTGAGCGGAACACTGAGCCTGGCCGAGA
This sequence comes from Rhinolophus sinicus, assembly GCF_036562045.2. NCBI lineage: Eukaryota > Metazoa > Chordata > Mammalia > Chiroptera > Rhinolophidae > Rhinolophus > Rhinolophus sinicus. The sequence continues at coordinate 114,470,062 of NC_133756.1, forward strand.
TGGAGGGGTGGCCATTCAAGGCTGGCAGGAATGGAGAGTTGACTACTGAAAGATTGGGAAATATATTTTCCCTGTGGGTTGGGGCCTTTCTTTTTTGATTGGCAGAGATGATGGGTACATTATTCTTGGGGTTCATTGAGAACTCTGGAGAAGATGACATACAGTGAAATTAAATGACCCTGGTTGTGTGGCTCTAGATCCTCTGAGCTCCACTTTCTCTGTGAGATGGTTGCACTGCTGCTCACCTGGGAAGTTTGCCATAAGACAAAATAACATGAGTTGTTTCTAGCCCACCAGCTTCAGGCATTAACTTACCGAGGGGGTGGTCCTCAAGGATGTCAGTTTCCCTCCACCCCTTGATCCTTCTCTCTGTTAATACCTGGTACATGAGAGACGGCAGTTCAGCCCCAGCGTACACAGGCTCCATAATAAAATCTACTGTTATGCATTAAATACATCTTAATGTGTACCCAACTCCCTGAGGATCTTGTTAAAGTTCAAATTATTACTTAGTAGGTCTTAATGCGGTCTTGAAATTCTGCCTCTTTAACTAGCTCCCAGGTGATGATATAGATGGTGGCCCATGGACCACACTTTAGTAGTAAGAACCTACCAGAACTGTGGAATAGTATGGAGCAGGCAGGAGGAAACGGAGAAAGGAATTCTTCACAGTCCAGTCTTGCCAGGGAAGCTGGGCAGTTAAAAGGACAGTGTCCAAAGGCTATATCCAGCTAAGCTGATGTGCAGTGAGCAAATTCCTATAGCAAAGGAAATTCCATCCTATATGAGGCACGTGATGGTGAGTGATACCAGTCTTGAGATGGTATTAAAACAGGAAGATCTGCGTAATCATCTCTATGTGTGAAACCACAGTCACTGCCGATTACCCTTGTGTTAAAATCCAAATTCCTCAGCATATACTGTGCCCTCCATGGACTGCCTCCAGGTTCTCCTCACTCTCTTTCCTTGGGAATTTCTTTTATCTTTCTGTACATGTTATGCTTTTGCACATGCTAATTCTTCTGCCTGGAACACTCTTTGCTCTCTACTGCCTTGCCTGTCTCACACCTGTTCACCTTTCAAATTCCTATGTAAAATTAGTTATTATTAAACTTAAGCATTTATAGCTTGTAGATATTTAAATCACTGGTCTGGTTTCTGAGGATTGAAATGATCCAGTACTCTGTGTCTTTTTCCCTGTAACCTGAGAATCCCCTGGAAGCTGGGTCTTTGCTTTTTTTTTTTTTTTTTTTTAATTTTTTAATTTTTATTGGGGAACAGTGTGTTTTTCCAGGACCCATCAGCTCCAAATCAAGTCGTTGTTTTCATCTAGATGTGGAGGGCGCAGCTCACTGGCCCATGTGGGAATTGAACCTGTGACCTGGGTGTTATGAGCACTGCGCTCTAACCAACTGAACCAACTGGCCGCGCCTAAGTCTGCTTTTTAATTGTCACTGTGTTCCTGGGACCTAGCACGGCAGTCATTCAGTTTGTTTTATTTAAACTGAACTGGAGTGGTTAGAAGACACAGGATGAGATAATTACAGCTGCTCTGGAAAAGGACTGGTGAACATAAGGAGCTCTAACCAAGAAGTCTTGGGAATAGACCAGGCAGGACCTTCTTCTTAAAAGAGGGGCTATGCACTAAGCAGAGTAAATCTGCATGCAGCCGTGCAGTGTGAGTTAAGCAAGCATCCTACTGAGGAGGGATACAAGCCATGTGGATTAACCTATCACTGGGTGTAGAAGAGAGTGATGCTCTGATTTTTCTGAAGTTCTTGTTCTAGGTACTGCTGCTGAGCCTACTTTAACCATTCAGGTTCTTTGTAGAAATAGAGCTTTCTTTTTCTCCCCCAGGCCCTGCCTTCATTTAGGGAAGCATAGTAAATAGTTATGGCCAATATTGAATTCTTGAGATCCTGCTTAGCGTTTGGGTCAGAGAGAAGTAAGCCTGAGTTCCACCCACTTGTGGAGAACTTGCATTGAGAGAGAGAGAGAGAGAGAGAGAGAAAATGCTCTCCCATCTGTATGAATTCTAACCTCTGAGCCCAGGGCTTGCTTCCTTCGTTTTTTAGTTCCTTTGGGGTCATTGTCTGTTGCTAGTTTTTCAAATGTCAACCTCAGTATTTTTGTCCCTGAGTTTGTAGTTGAAAAAGTATCAACAGCTCTCTACAAGGCTTTATCCATAATCTTTTGCTAGCATTATTTTGCCTAAGCAACTCATGTAAAAAATTGTTGGAAAACACTTCTATACCAACCAGGTAAGGAAATGGACTCTTGACATTAATCTTGGTCTTGCCATATACAAACCATGATAATTGGGATACTTAGATTGTGTACCTCAGATTTCTCAGGTATAAAATACCATTTTATTCAATTGTTTCTTTCTTTCTTTCTTTCTTTCTTTCTTTCTTTCTTTCTTTCTTTCTTTCTTTCTTTCCTTCCTTCTTTCTTCTTCCTTCCTTCCTTCCTTCCTTCCTTCCTTCCTTCCTTCCTTCCTTCCTTCCTTCCTTCTTTCTTTCTTCTTTCTTTCTTTCTTTTTACTATACACATGACAATAATACTACCTTAAACATTATTAAAAAGCAACTTGCTTCCTCAATTCCTCCTTTAGTTCCGCTTCTGGCTAACTCAACTGTATATTGAAATATAAAGTCACTATATGAAAATGTCTTGGTTTTGATGGAAAAAAAGTTGTAAATATTAATGCAATAGAGGAGTGCACCTCAAAATAGACCTAAAATATGTAACAGGATATAAAGACCAGCAACTCAACACATATGACTTACATGGCCTTTATAATAAACAAATCAGTTTACAAAAGAGAGTTCAACACCTTGATGGGGCCAAAGGGAGTATTAAACAAGTAATTCACAGGAAAAAAATGTAGCCAATAAGTATATCCAAAGCTTTTCAGCTCTATTACTACTACTACGATGACTACTAATACTACAACTGCTACCACATTATTATTATTATTATTACTATTGTTATTATTATTTACACAAGGCCATTGTACTTAGAAAAGATAAGTAACTAGTCAAAAATCACTGAGGGTAAGTGGAAGATCCCAGCATGAATCTGGTTTCTCTTTTAGTTACTTGTCTTTTATATTGTTTTTCGTTTTTTGTTTTTTTATAATAATTTATATTATTTTCATTGTTTCTGCATATATATGTTATATGTATCTTTTATATATATCTTTTATATTGTTTTTTGTTTTTTAATAATATCTATATAATTTTTTTATTGTTTCTGCATATATATATGCATATATATATATATATATATATATTTTTTTTTTTTTTTTATCAACCTCTTCTTGGGCTTTGAAATTAAAACAGCAAAACAGCATTTAAATTTCTTTTGAAATATTGATTGGAATTGTGTAAAATCTGTTCATTAAAATTAAAAATTGGAAAAGTTAATAATTATTTTCTTATTTATATAGTCATCTCTTTCTCATTAAAATAAAATGCCTGTTTACTACTTCTATGCCAAGAAATATTCTGGGTACAAGTGATAGAGAAATGAACAAAATGTAACCCATACCTCTAAGCACTTTAGTAATGTAGGCGGTAAACAGATACATATATAAACAACCTTAACATTAGCCTTATTGACTATGGCCATTTATAGTAAACATTTTTTATTAAGTCTGATAAATATTATCTGATTTATGAAATGCCCTTGGTATATAATCATGCCATCTGCAGGTAATAGCAATTCAAAACATGTTATCAAAAATTCTTAGGGCCAGATATGTCTTATAATTTAGAATTTTGAATGGTAATATGGTGTGTATTCCAGATATTGCCTGATACCCCCAGCATGGTCTGGGGAAGAAACCCATAATCAAACATATTAATATTTCTGCAGTGGTATAAACATTCATACTAAGTGGATTTATAGCAGCTCAAATCAGTTTTTGTGTCAAATAAGTGATGCAAAATATTCAGTTTTCAGAATATGTTGGATTTCAGAATTGCAAACAAGTCTTAGGGATCTACAATATTTTTCCTTTCTTTTTAGCATGTACGTATTTTCTTTGTTAGCATATTGCACCAGCTAGACCGATGTAACTAATGTTAGACAGTAGTGGGCAGAGTGAACAAAATTGTTTTATTCTTAATTGAGAGATCTGTGTCAGGTGCCCCTCATAAAAATCATTTGGTTGAGGGTTTAAAATGGAATATTCATCATATTAAGAAAGAATTATTTTATTCTAACTTGAAAAATGAAAATGTTATTAAATTTCATCAAATGCATTTAGGGGATGTTGAAATAATCATCTACTGTAGCTTTTTATTGTTAGTCTACTGATGAGCTTCCATTGCATTATTCAATTTTCTTATATTGAAGCTGGGTGTATTTCTATTAGATTATTAAATCAGCAAAATTAGATTGTTAAACTCTATGAGTATTTTGAAGTAGTTAATTTACAGTTTTGAATCTATGTTCATAGTTAAGATTTTTTTTTTCTCAAAATATCTTATCACCTTTGGGGATCAGGATTAAATCTGCCTCTGTAATGAATTAAATATTTTCTCCGTCTTCTACACTCCAGAATATAAGGAATGGATTTGTGTATTTCTTGAAAGCTTGAATTAAATCAACATTAAATCTCTCAGGATCTACTGTCTTTTGGGCAGATAGTTTTTAAAGAGCTTTCTATGATTCTTCAGTTTGGTCTGTTCTGATTTTCTATTTCTTCTGTAACTTTCCAAACTCGATTATCTTTTATTAGATTGGGAATATTAAAAGTTAAGGGAGGAGGTGTTTATACCCTGCCCAGCTGTGAATGCATATGTCTTTGCATTGCAGAATTTATGAGGATTTTTATTTGCTCTTTTAATTGTCTTTTCTTTTTAACTGGTACTTCATTATAAAAGAGATTTGATTTGTGCCCAAATGTTCATCAATTTATCTTTCATTGTGCTGTCTCTGAAATTATGCTTTTATGAATAACTAAATTCCCAGAATATCGCAGCCTGAAAGAACATGAAAGATCATCTGGTTTAGTCTGTTGATTTTAGAAATGGGAAAACTGAGGTTTCACCTGGTAAAATAACGTACACAAGTGATATTGTGTCAGGAACAAAATCAGGCTCAACCTAGCTAATAGAATGCCTTTTTAAAATAAGCATAGCAATGGAACATCATGCATGTAGTTCCCTTGCTTGCTGACTTCAGAACCATTGCTTACTCCTGGCTCCCAACGCTTACCCCCTCTACTGTGTTTGAGATGGTACACAAGAGCGTCGCAATGTCCGGCAGCCTAACGGATGTGGCTGCCAGCCTTCAGCTCTAGTCTCCGAGGATGTGTCATCATCAAATCAGTAAAGTTCTTAGATACAGGCCTGTAGTAGGAGGAAAGACAGGAACCATCCCAAGCACTCTCAGTGATCCTTAATTTTTCCTTCAGTTTACATCACTTGTATTCATTATGAAGCATTGCCCGAAAACCAGTTGAGGGTGCTGCTGATTTCTTTTATTATTCCTATGAAAATTGCAGAAACATGAAACAATAAAGCTTTGTCTTTAAGGAGTGGGAACTATATTATGCATAGGTAAAGATCGATCTCATTGATTTTGAAGATGGCTGTTCATGTTGTACTGGATGTTTGGTGCCTGCATACTGTAGACTAACCATGAAATCATGTCATGGCCAAAGCAAATGTGGGTTCTGATACTCACCCTCACCTATATCAAGAAACATGACAAGGATGGCACTTCTCTATATGAACATACAGGTACAGAAAATCACTTAGTGAATGAATTTGATTGTCTAAGAGCTGGACTTAATGGAACTTCTATTATTTTCACAGCATCCACTTGAGACCTGATAAAAGAACTTTTGCTTCTTAAAATGTTCTGTATAGCGTAAATTACTATGCCTTTTTAAATGCATAAACAATATACAAAAAATAATAATAATTAAGTTCTCAAGAGCAGGAATGCCAGGAATCTCAGCAGTCTGGGCCAGCACACTCAGGCATGCCAAGGCTTGGAAGGGCACAGTGATTATCTTAAGGATACAAGAACAAACAACTGTGCAAGAGTGTGTAAGGAACCCTCAGGAGATTACAGGTTTTAAAAGTTGGATCTGCCATTAGTTTTAAGTGTTGAGCCCAGGGCAGAAAATGGGGACAAAGCTAGTAATGTCAAGATCTACATAAAGAATGAGTCAGAGTTAAGGAAAAAAAAACAACAAATAAAATCAAAACATTTTGTGATGGGGGACGGTTATTAAATGACATAATGAGTATAAAGCACTCATTACAAGGGCATGACATACAGTGCTCAGTAAATGTTGGCTATTATTAGAAGACAGATTTTTAAATGTCTGTCCCTTTTGCTTTAAAACTTAACCTTTACATTCTCTTCCTTTCCATTATCAAATCCTGTCAGCTAACACCTGCAAAGTATTTTCCAAATCTGACCAATTCTTGCTGATTCCAGGAAACCTTGTTTGAAACACCATCATCTTTCAATTGCAATAGCACCAACTATATTAAGTGAAATTATGTGTTAGTTTACATATCAATATGTTAATGATATATATTAACTGATATAATTTGTGAGTATATAGATACGCATATGTTACATCTATGTATATATGAGGAGGTGATGTTATTCTGAGAAGTTGATGTTATTCTGCCATCTATTTATCAGCTGGGGAGACTAACACTCAGAAAGTTGTGCTTACTTGTTTACTATCACTCAGACAAAGGAGCCACGGTATTTAAATAAGGGCGTCAGTAATACTGAATCTTAGGCTTTCCAGTGTCCACAAACACATTTTGAAAGGTTTCATTCTTCACTCCACTGCTTTCTAGCTGCGTGATATTATTCAGATGAGTTGACTCCTCTGATTTTGTTTCAGAAAGCAGATTTAGTCTACTTATCTGGAAAAAGTTGTTGCCTATTTAGAGGAAGAGATGAATGTGAAACACTGAGCGAGGAGTTTAGCTGTGTTCACCTCTGCAGGCAGAAGAGTCTCTGTGTGGTGGGACTCACTGAGCCAATGGAGAAAGAGAAGCAGGGAAGAGAGATGATGAGCAGGCCTTGATGCCCACTGAGACTCTAATCCTTCTGGAAGCCAGCCCATTTCTTCCTTCCCCACCATTTAGAAATAGTAAATCTCCCAGTTGGACTTCAACAAGCAGGCTGGCTGTCACTCACCATATAAAGCTGCGTGGTTAACACAGAATTCCACGTGGACCTCCTAGGAGCCCTGCTAATGTAGTTCCTGGCACATGGGGAGCCCTTTCTGCTTATTCAATCCATATGCATTTATAGAGTCCACCTGACACTATGATCCAGGAGTGTAATCTTGAAAAAGATGAGTTTCTTCTCCAAGGATCTCCAACACGAATCAGAAAGCACACGTTTAAAAGAAATATATGCATATTACATATATGCAAAGTGTTATAGTAAAATTACATTTGAAGAAATTACATTTGAAAGGAACCCTAAAAGATCAGTAGGAGTCCACGTCACCTCTGATTTGTTCATGCATACATCCCTTCATTTTTTTTTCAAGATTTTAATTAAAAAATATACCTAACATACAATATGATATCAGTTTCAGGTGTACACCATAGTTGTTCAACATTTATATACCTAAAAAAGTGATCACCATGATAAGTCCAGCAACCATCTGACACTGTATGATGTTATCACAGTATTATTGACTATATTCCCCATGCTGTATGTTACATCCCTATGACTTATTTGTTTTATACCTGGAAATGTGAACCTCTTATTCCTCTTCACCTTTTTCCTCCTTTTTAATTTTTTCAATTATATGCTATAATTGAAAAATTAAAATATAATAACATTCGATATTACTTTGTATTAATATCAGGTGTACAGCATAGTGGTTAGACATTTATATATTTTAAGACGTGATCCCCCTGACTAGTCTAGTACCCACCTGACACTATATATAGTTATTACTATATTATTGACTGTATTCTTTACACTTTATATCCCCATGACTATTTTGTAACTACCAATTTATACTTCCTAATCCCTTCACCCTTTTCACCCTGCCCTCCAACGCCCTCCCATCTATCATCCCAATAAATGTAGTACCCATCTGAAACCATACATAGTTATTACAATATTATTATATTTCTTTTGCTATACCCTCCATTCCATGACTACTTTGTGAAAACCAATGTTTACTTCTTAATCCCTTCTCCTTTTTCACCCGCCCTCTCAACCCCTCCCATCTGGCAACCATCAAAATGATCTCTGCACCTATGCATTTGTTTCCGTTTTGTTTGTTTTGTTCTTTAGATTCCACATATAAGTGAAATGACATTGCATCTGTCTTTTTTTGTCTGACATACTCCACTCAGCTCAATACCTTCCAGGTCCATTCATGCCACCGTAGATGTCAAGAACCCATTCCCATCCATGGCCAAGCAATATTCCATTGTATATACTGGGGGTGCCAAAAAAAAGTATACACATTTTAAGAGACATTATGTACTTTTTGAAGTTGAATTGAATTCCAGTAACAGTGTGTAGTATGACATTCACTCAAAAGATATCATTAATCAAATGAATGCTAGCATCAGCATGAGACAGGCAGGACAGTCAAAGAAAATGGTGGAAGCATGGTTGTCATTTGAGGAGTGCAAGACTATTTTGAAGTGGTATTTGAAATTGGAGAACATTGTGGAAGTACAACGACATTGGAAGCGTGAGTATGCAACAGAACCTCCAACACACCTACAATTGCACAGATTCGTGATAACTTTGAGACGCATGGTACTGTGTGTCATGTGCACGAGGGAAGATCCCAGGAGGCCTTGCACAGCAACAAATCCTGCTTCTTCTGCTGTGGTGTTGGAACAGTTTACACACTCACCACAGAAGTCTACCAATGTTCGCCGTAATCAGTAGTGTCTGGACACTAATGGTAACCACTCTGAGCATCTCTTGTAATTGCAGAAGTCAAATGTGACATGTATTCATCTTTTGTTATCAGTATATACTGAGTATTACAATTTTAATACAGTTTTTTCCTTTCTTAAAAAGTGTATACATTTTTCTGGCACCCTCTGTACGTACTACCTCCTCCTTTATCTGTTCATCTACTGATGGACTCCCAGGCTGCCTCCACATCTTGGCTACTGCAAACAATGTTGCAATGAACATATGGATGGGCATGTCCCCTCAAAATAGAGTTTTGGGTTTCTTCAGATGAATACTCAAAAGTGGGATTACTGGGTCCTTCTATGTCTCATGTTATAGCCTTTGTTTTAAAGTCTATTTTGTCTGGTGTAAGAATTGCTGCCCCAGACTTTTGTTTGTTTGTTTCCATTTTCATGAAATATCTTTTTCCATCCATTTCAGTCTGTGTGTGTCTTTCAATCTGAAGTGAATCTTTCATAGGCAGCATATGTAAGGGTTCTGTTTTCTTTCCATTCAGCCGCCCTAGATTTTGATTGAAGCATTTCATCATTTCATTTTATCTTTTTTTTTTCTTTTTCTTTTGTCTTAAAGAAATTTCTCTAACATTCCTTGTAATACTGGTTTGGTAGTGATGAACTCCTTTAATTTTTTATTGTCTGGGAAACTCTTTATCTATCTTTTGATTTTAAACAAAAGCCTTGCTGGGTAGAGTAGTCTTAGTTGTAGGTCCTTGATTTTCATCACTTTAAATATCCTCTGCCAATCTCTGGTGGCCTGTAAAGTTTCTGTTAGGAAACTGACACCCTTATGGGAGCTCTCTTATAAGTCACTAGTTGTCTTTCTCTTACTGCTTTCGGGATTCTCTCTTTGTCTTTAACCTTTGCTATTTTAGTTATGATGTGTCTTTATGTAGGCCTGTTTGGGTTCATCTTCTTTGGGATGCCCTGCACTTCCTGAGCTTGTATGTCTATTTCTTTTGCCAGGTTAGGAAAGTTTTCAGTCATTTCTTCAAACAGGTTTCTAAATCCTTGTTTTCTCTCTTCTCCTTTTGGTACCCCAATGATGTGAATGTTGATATGTTTGATTTTGTCCCAGAGGTCTCTTAAGCTAGCCTCACTTTTTAAAAATTCTTTTTTTTTTTTCCCTTTTGCTGTTATGATCAGGTGTTTTTGCTATCTGGTCTTACAAATTGCTGATTCGATCCTCTGCTTCATCTAGTCTACTGGTGATGCCTTCTACTGCATTCTTTATTTCCATTATTGTATTATTCACTTCTCACTGGTTCTTTTTTATGGTTTCTATGTCTTTTTTGAATGCTTAATATCTCTTTGTTGAAGTTCTCACTAAGTTCCTTGAACATCTATATAACTAGTGTTTTGAACTCTGTCTCTGGTAGGTTGCTTGCATTTCACTTAGTTCTGTCTCTGGAGTTTTCTGCTATTCTTCTATTTGGGATGTAGTGTTTTGTTTCCTCATTTTGGCCTCCTTTCTGTTTGTTTCTATGTATTAGGTAAATCTGCTACATCTCTTGCTGGGTGGCCTTATGTAGTAGGTGCCCTGTGTGGCCCAGTGGCACAGTCTCCCTGGCCACCGTGCTGGATGCTCCAAGAATGTCCTTTGTGTGGATTGTGTGTGCCTTCCTATTATATTTGAGCCTTGATGGCTATTGGCACATAAGTAGATGGGATTGACCCTCAGCTGATTGGCTGTGGGGTTTAGCCACATCCACAGCCTATGGGCTGCTGTGTGGGGGGCTTACCCCACTGAGTGGGATTCACCCTAGTGGACTCCAGTGCCTGTTGAGACCACCTTTTGTGTGTGCCACTTGTGGGGATAATTGGGTGGTGCTTTGCTGTGGTCTGAAGCCGTATCCAAGTATGTTAGTTCTGGGGCCTCTTGAGAGGGGCTCCATTGTAGGCCCAGGTCAGCGACTGCCTGTGACCAGTCAGGAACTACCTGGTAGGAGCTATCAAGTGATCACTGCCTGTTCTGCACCTGGAGGTATGTGGGAGAAGCCATGCTGTGAGCTGAGGAAGGCTCCCACCAGCACTGGGCTTGGGATAGTTCTGCAAAATGCCAGGACACACCGAGGCCTATTGCCACCTGCTGTTGGTTGCCAGGTTGCCAGCTCCCATAAGGTTCAGCTACCGATAAAGCCTCAAGTGGTATGGAGTTGGGTGTGGTGGGGTCAGAGGGAGTCCGCAGAGTGGAGCTGTGGAGTTCACTAGGCCAGTCAGATTCAGATTGGGTTGTAAGTTAGGGGGAGGGCTCAACACAGGAAGAAAGATGGTGCCGGTCTGCCGGCTATACGTGAGGGAAGGACCCCACACAGGGAAAATCTGACTGTCGTCTAGGCCACACACCAAGGCCACACACCTCAGTCTTCCCCTTGTATGCCTCTGACATCCCCAAGTCACTGTCCGTCCACCAGAGCCCAAGGTGAGTGCTTGCGAGCGAGTCTGTGCGCTGGCCCTATAAGAGGATGTTTGGGTTTCTTGCAGCCTTCTGTTCCACCTGGATGGTTGGAATCCCCACTGATTTTCACAGCCAGATGTGGGAACATCTGTTCCCAGCACCACTACTTCTTGTCGGGGAGCCTGGTACAAGGCTGGGTTTCTTGCTCTTCCATGGGCAACCTCTGTGGCTGAAATAACCCTCCCAATTTTCATCCAGCACACAGAGGTTTGGGACCAGCCCGCTTTGCGGCCTGTTTTATAACTTTGCCCCTCCTACCAGTCTCGATGTGGCTTCTTTTTTATATGCTTCGTTATAAAACTTCTGTTCAGCTAGACTTCAGATGGTTCTCCAGGTTGGTCATTTTATAATTTGGTTATAATTTTGATGTGTTCATGGGATGAGGCAAGCACAGCATTTGTCTACTCCCCCATCTTAGATCATTGAAGCCATACTTCCCTTTAAATCAGACTTAATACCTTTCATAAATCATCAAAGTTAGGGCAATGTCCCCAAGGGAAAAAGGGCATTTCAGGTCAAATGGTCATTTAGGTTCACGAATACACATTGAAAACATCATGCACTTTCCACTGCCACTTACTCATGACTATATAGTCTACTGCAGTGGTCCTTAACCTTCTGGAGACTCATAGTCATCTTGAAGAAACTAGTATCATCATTTCCACAGGGAAACATGCATATAAAAGTTTTGCATACAATGTCGTGAGTTCCATGACACCCGATTGAAATTCCCTACCATGTAGAATAAACCAATGACCCCTTCAGCAGGCCTTTTTGGGGTCAGGATGCTCATGAATTCATGAATTCCACTGATGGACAGGTGCTAAGTGCTCCTGCAATAGAATCATGGCAAAAGGGCAGGGGGGTCGGTTGCTAAAGAGCTTTACGGATATGATTTACCATCTATATCCTGATGCCCCAAAGTTATAACTCACTAGATGAAGCTCATGAGGAAAACAAGACTTGTACTTTCAAGAGTGAGCTATTCTTCAAGCCAGCATCTAGCTCAGAAGTCTCTCTTTCAAACAAACGTGAGTTATGCAGCTTCTCTCTGTAGAGCGTTGTGCATTTCCTCTCTACTCCTGCACAAGATGCTTCCTAGCCATAGTTATTAGATTAATCAATCAAATTTTATTTTTATTGCACCGTTCTGGAAAATCCCCCCAGACCCCTTTCCAGTAATACTGAAAAGAAAAATAATCCATACCACCCAATTAAGAAGAAAACATATGTCTTCTTGGTGATGTCTGAATGGTGACAGTTCCAATGGTTGTTGGCTCTTGAAGTTACTCAACATTAAGGGCAAGATAGACTACTGGGGTAATACCTGTAAGCAGATAAGTTTCATTGCCACTACTGAAAATGAATAAATAAATAAATAAATAAGAAGAAAACATTTAAAAAGCAAGGCGTCTCAGATGCCCTAGTGTCTACAGCCAGAAGCAATAATAATAACATGTATTTATTGAGCATTTTCCCTCCTACGAGTTCAAAGAGCTGTCCCATGTAATATTTAATTCATCCCTACCACAGCCTTCTGATTTATAACTTCTCCAGGGCCCGGGGCTTAAGAAAGGAGGATTGCTCAGGCTTTCAGCATGGTCTTGGCTGATAAAGTTGCTGAGGGTGTACATTTCCTGTATTAGAAGAAAGAGATCTAAAACCTCGAATGAGGGTTAGGAGTAGATGTTAGGGGCTGACATAGAATGAGGGAACAATGGCAAGATAAAAGCTGTCCCCAGAAGAAGAGAGCCCACCAGCAATACCCATGAGTGGCTTCACCCTATGAAGGGAATCAGCCTCAGGGTGGCATTCTCAGCCCTTCAGCTCCATAGACTCCATCTTGATGTAATTCAGGGTACTTGCTCACTGTAATGCAACTCATGTGACACAAATTCAAATTAATACCTCTCTGTGTATTTCCCTAAATGGTAATGTTTGCTCACCAGACATCTGCCCTGGTTTCCCATTATCAAAACCAACCAACCAACCAACCAACCAACCAACCAACCAACCAACCAACCAACAAACCAACCAACAAAAACCTTGGGAACTGAAGTAGTGGTTCTTTGATGTATATGGGATCAGATTAAAGAAAACTCTTCTGTTCCCTGAAGGCAATTATGGACAGTCTTTCTTTTTCTCTGCCTTCTTTGTAGCTCCCTCCATTCTTTTTATATATATATATATATATATATATATATATATATATATATATATATATATATATATATATATATATATATATATATATATATATATATATATATATATATATATGGTGCCAAAAAACGTATACACATATACACATTTTAAGGAAAAAAACCTCTATTAATCATAATACTCAATATATACCGATAACAAAAGATGAATACAGATCACGTTTGTCTTCTGTAATTACAAGAGATTCTGATTACGGTGAACTGCTTGAGCATGGATAACATCTCTTACAATGTGTGTTCATTTTTTTGGCACCCCCGGTGTATGTCTTTTGACCTATGATTTTCTCCACCTACAATACTGTCTCTCCAAACCAAAACGTATGCATACACACACACACACACACACATTTTGGCAAACTTCTATCAATCCTTAAATGTCAACACCCTATGCAATGTTTACTGGGACACCAATACAAGGCTAAATTCTAGTATGTGTTCCCACAGCATCACATATTTCTCTCCTTATCACGTGACTTTACATATGCTTGTAATACAGCTCTTATCATGTTGCATAATAGTTTACTCACGTTTTCCCTGAGACTGTAAGTTCTGTGTGGACAGAGATGAGTAGCATCTTGTTCACCTTTCTCTCTACACACTTAACAAGGTATCTAGCATGTCTAGCACACATTGGCGCTAAACAATAACAATACAAATTACAGCTAATATGTCTACAGCTTTCAAATCTGTCAGGCACTGTGCTAAGTATTTCGCATGGATTAGTTTATATACTCTTCACAACCTGCATTTATGTATCATAGTCAGCATTTTCAGAAAAATGAAAATGAAGCTCACGGAGATGGTCACTTAGTCTGAGTCCCCCAGAAACAAAATAAGATTCAGTGCAAGCCGTTTATTTGGAAGCTGATACCAGGAAGCATCACTGGAATGTGAGGAAATAAGATAGGAAATGGAAAGCAGCCAATAAAGCGTTCATTATTGAGCCACAGATCACGGTGGGTGACTGGAAATTAATTCCACTGGGAAAACTCAGGTAGCCAGAAGAACACGTTTCTGAGAGCTATCCCATCAGAGAAGCCATGGATCTGGGGTATTTATACACCACCTTCCATAAGTTATTGGTTGAGGTCTGCTGAGTGTGGGTTTAGGGGGCATTATCCTCCATCCTTCCCGGCTTAGTCAGTGCTGCAGGCAGAGCAGGCTCTAGCCATCAGGCTATTTGAAGGCAGGTGTAGTGGACAGCAACAGGAAGCCCTAAGGTGACACAGGAGGAGTTCCACTTCAAGTCCCATTTCATCAGGGGCGATATTGGGACATGAACCTAAGCCTATGTCCCTGCAAAGTACCTGTTTTTAAAGATTATTTTTTATTCACATGTGTTAAATAAATAAATAAATAAGTATAAAATGAAATGAAGAGCATCACAAAGATTTTTCATTAGAGCTAAGATAACGTCTGATAAAGCTTCTCTGTCTAGCAAATGAAATGTTCATGCTTTCTGGATTCAGTGTCTCTTCCCTTGGGGATCGTGGCACCACTGTCAATTTTCTTTCTCTTCATGCTTCCATGGCAAGGGGACCCCTTCACTTTGGTTCTCTATATTCTTTCTTAAGATATGATAATATTCTGATCTGGATACAGTCAAGTCTTGACCTATCCTAGCAGCCATGCGGTTTCTATGGTGATCACCCATATATCAGCTCTCAGCTGCTGTGCATTGATTTTCTTGGTCAAAAGCTCACAGTACTGAAGGCATAGCTTTCAGTTGCCAGAAAACCCTGTACCCTGCCCATATGTTTCTTCTTCTTTATTCTTTTCCTCTTCTTATACTCATCATCTTATTCCATGAATATTCCAAAAGTAGTTTGCAGCCCAAAATTTAGTCAGTCTATTTCATTGGTGAAGAAATGGTGCACCTCTCATAATGCAATAGCTTTGTTTCTAGAGGAGTCATTTGTTGATTCTGTTCTTGTCAATCAAATCCTTTTATAAAACAAATAATCATCTCCTACAGATTGTAGTCTCAGCCACACCATTAGCCAATGTTTGTATGCTTTCTGCACTTGTGTTTATTAGTGAAATGCATTAGTAAGGATTTATTTGTCAGTCCAACAAATATTGATGGAGCACCTACTGTGTGCCAACCACTGTGATGGGGATCAAAAGATAACTAAGACATGCTCCCTGTTTAGAAAACTCAGACATAAACATTCAATGTCAGTACATAGTGCTATATGGTATAGAATTCAGCATAAAGTGGTATCAAAAAGCATGTTACAAGATAAATCAGCCTAAAGAAAGGCAGGGAAATAAGAGAGATTATGCCAAAGACATGATATTTGTGGCACTGGGTTGAAAAAACCAACTATTGCAAAGTTCTAAATCATCAGCGTGCATATTTTGCTCAGGTAACTGCAAAGTATGCCATTTGATCAAAGAGAAGGTTAGCAGGCTGGTATATTGGCCGTTCGCCATTTGCTCTCCCTTCTTCCCACCCCAAATATGTCAGCTCAGCTCTGTGCCAAGGGCGGCCCACCTCTCAGACTGCCTTTGTAATTTAGGCTAATTCTGCACTAAGAACCGGGTAGGTTAAATGTGGATTCTTTCTTCAGATACGAAGTCTGAACTTTATTCTCTAGGCCAGTGACATTCAAGCTGCTACTTGGATTAGGGAGTGAGGAATGAAACAGAGAGTGGGAGGCAATCAGTGCTGTTTGGGTTTTCTACCTCTGCCTCAACCAAAGCAGCTATGCTCATTGCTGCTTTAAAATGAGACTTATGAGGCAGAATTTGCCCAGCAGAGGACACTGCAAAGAAGGAAGGAAAGAAGGAAGGAAGGAAGGAAGGAAGGAAGGAAGGAAGGAAGGAAGGAAGGAAGGAAGGAAGGGGGAAGAGGGAAGAAGGGAGGAAACCACGGTGATTTGGAGGCATAGAATTTGAAAGGTTTTATGCACGGGGATGAAATTGTCATGTTTATGATTTAGAAAGAGCCTTGTGTCATAAGGGTAGGACATGAAATGGAGGGTGTGAAACTGAGGAAGGAAGACCCATGAGGAGGCTATTGACATACGTCAGGTAAGAGGTGATGACATCCAATCTAGGACTGTATTTGTGGTTATGGAAAGAGGGTTGGAACCCAGATGTAGTTAAGGCTTAGTCAGCAGTACTTATGAGTTTGGATTCTAGGAAAATAATAACATGTGCTCATAGAATTGTCATAAAGATCAAATACTATGAAATGTGCCTTAAACTGCACGGAGTCGTGCAAATATTCATTATGAGTGTTATTTTTACTAAAGCATAGCTCTCTTTATTTCTAGTCAGTGCTCTTTCCAGAAGTCCCTCCCATGATTCATTGTAAATTGAGCTTCCCACTAATTGGATTTGCTGAAAGCAATAGAGAATGCCATTTGGCTACTTCCTCTCTAGGGAATGTTGATATTCAAATCCCCAGGTCATTATTCAGAGTCCCCAGTTCCAACATGGGAAATTTAAAATTAGATATCATGTTAATCTCTAAATCAAGCTCTCCTTTGCCTCCAGGATGAGCAAATATTTGAACTCAAGAAAGAGGATCTTTTCTGCAACCTACACCAAGGCTTTGTGCTAATTATCCTGATATTCTGAAGGGCATGTTAGAATTGTGGCTTATCGCTTGTGCTACTAGTACTGAAGATGATGATGATAAGGTGATGATGATGAAGATGATAATCATTATATCTATCTATTTTACCACGTACTCTGTGTCAGGAAATATGCTAGGTATTAGGTTGGTGCAAAAGTAATTGCGGTTCACAAAGTTAAAAACAATTACAAAAACAGCAATTATTTATGCACCAACCTAATACTTGCTATACATTAACTGTCTCATTTAAACCACATAATAATGCTCAATAATACCACAATTTTATAGTTGAGGAAACCAAAGCTCAGACATCTTAAGTAACTTGTTTAAGCTCATCTAATTAGTAATATATGGAACAGAGGTTTCATCCCAAGCCAGTGTGCCTGGCTCCAAATCTCATGCTCATGGTTTCTAGGCAGAAGGATCAAATACCCAGAGTTCTTTTCCTCCTCACCCCCAAGTCTCACCCAGTGAAGCTCTGGCCTTATTTCCAGGCAGAACGTTGCGCCTGAATACTCTGGCCTTGTCTACACTACAGTGGATTTTCCTGATTGGGGCTGTTAATACATTGAGCAGACCTCTCTACGCCGAGAAAGTGACAGGCTTTACACAAGACAAATAGAATGGCATTGTCTGTCACTCTCAGAAATGTGGGCTTAATGTGTCAGGCTAGGCTAACCTGACTGGTGGGAAACTAGCTTCTTGCTAATGTGGACCTTCGACATACAGTAGGAGAATTCAAAGCAGGCACTCAAGCTATTGAACTATAATATAAACTGAAACCCATACACTACAATTATATCTAGGGTTTGAAGGGATTAATGATAGGACCAAGCCAAGTTTTCCCTTGAAGATTTTAATTCTCTGACTCTATATCCAAAGATGATTACACCTCAGTGGTGAGTCCAGGTCCATTCTCCAGCCCTTTCCTCTCAACTAGATAAGAGTGAAGGCTCTAAAGTCAAACCACCAACGTGGATATCCCTACTCGGCTACTGACCTACTGTGTGGCCTTTAGGGATTTTTCTTTTTTTTAACTTCTCTGAACCTGTTTTCTCATCTATACAATGGGGGAAATGACAGCACCTTTGACATGGATTTTCAAGTGGATAAAATTTCATCATACGTGGAAAGAGCTTAGCTTAAAATTCAGCAGGTAATGAGAACTTGATACATGATGGATACCAATATCTTGAGTATTACAATTTTAATACAGTTTTTTTTTTTCCTTTCTTAAAATGTGTACACATTTTTTGGCACCCTATGTGTGTGTGTACACACATACATACACACACACAATGTATATTTAGTGTACGTATATATATGCATATATGTATATATGTATGTGTGTATATAAACACAAATGTATTATACACATATATGTTTTCAGATTATGGAGAGGGAGCGTGATGTAACAGTGGATGCCTCAATTTGGAATCCTGTTTTGAAATCCCTCCTATAGAGTTCCTTGAGTCTCCATTTTCTCACTTATGAAATGAGAAGAAGGACAATGACAGCTCCTCCACTGTGGCCTTGTTGTCCTTAAGTAGTATCACATGTATAAAGAGGTTAGCACAGAACTGACATTTAATAAACAGAAGTTGTTATTCTGGAGAAGGGTATAGAGAGCAGGGAGAGGTGAGTCATAGAAATGAATTTTCTGACTGTCATTTTTTTTTCTTCTTTTTCTAAGGATACATTTCAAACGGACTGCTTAGCTCCTCTGGCTCTCATCTTCCTGATGTGTAAAATAGAGACAATAATAACTTGCTGATGCATATGTATTTTATAATGTAGATATAGATAATAGATATAATGTATATAGATATAGATAAAGGTGTAAGTATAGACATCGACATAAGCATGGTTAAGTGGCTAGAACCGCACCTGGGATAGAGTGGCTACTAAATAAATATACCTCAGTTTTCTTTTGTATCCTTCTTCCATCCTCCTTCCATCATCCTTTCCACTCATATTTTTCTCTCTAAACCTCTGGATCCTGGATTACTTTTTACCCTGTTTGATAATAATCCAGATTGATCTTAACCCCTCTTTCCACACTAGACTAATTAGTTCTAAAGTCCTAAGACATAGGACCAATGCCTGATTCATTTTGTATCCTTCACAGTACCTACTAAGTGCCTGGCATATAGAAAAGATTCTGCAGATACATGTTCAATGTGCATTGTTTGTCAGTAGGTGGGGAGAAAATTCAATGTATACTAGCAACTGAAGGACGGGAGCAAGATGATTATGAAGAAGGTTGTAAAAGTAATTTCTTGAACTGAGCGTAAGGAACAAGAGTATTAGCAGTGTTGATGACGGCCATGAGATGCAGGGTAAAAGAAAATGAGTAACATACTGAGCACTGCTGTATTTCAGAGTTTCAGATGTTTGGCTCGTCATTTTGATGTACAATAACTTAGCCAACAAATCAATGTTGTGACCTAGGCCAGGATATCTTCCTTTCCTTGTAATGTTAGCCATACCGCTGCACTAGTTCAAACATTTTTTGCAGCTCCCTTTAGATATCCCATGCATATGTCATAGATGCCACTTAGTGAGCACAGAGAGTGATCATATAATGGAAAGGGTTCCACAGTCTTACCAGATCTTAACCCAACATCTCTGGTCATTTGCTTTTGCCTGCATTGTAGGTTTTTAAAAAGCTGATGGGTACACATGGTTTAAGAAAAGAATCATTTAAACAAAAACGTATGTAACATTGAGACGACAGTCCAGCTGGATCCAGGGCTAAGTAATGGAGTCATTTAGTGCCTCTCACCTTGAACTTGGCTGCAAAGAGGGAACGTGTATAGATCTATAAGGATTAGGGGGCGAAAGGTATTGGAAAATGACTTGGAGATAATTACGAGGCATGGGGCTGTAGATTCCCATTTCTCTTTTTTCTCACACCTTCCGTCTCCAACATTCCTCTCCCTACCAGAAGTATAAGGATTTTTTTTCCTCTTCAAAATAGCCTTGATTTTCTTGGGAGTACTCTAACAACATGAAATATCCTTGGTCCCAGCATAGTATGTAATACATTTTCATAGTCAAGCAGTAACCAATAATTATGGTGATGACTAACATGCACTGAGTGTATATGCCAGGCACTCTGCTATGAACTCCTATCTTATTCAGTACTTAAACCACCAGTGATATAGGTATTGTTATTATTCCCGTTTTATAGATAAGGAAATTGTGGCTTAGCAAATCGAAGGAAACTGCCTAACGATCACAGCAAATAGTAAGGCTTGGATTTGAATAGAAGCACTTTGACTTCAGAAGCCATGTGATTACTCCTTCTTTATATTCTTTTTGCTACAGAATTCATTTATAATTCTATATAGAATTTCACCCAAACATTCTCTCTACTGTTATGGAGAATTACAGCAGGCTAAGTATTGTGCTGGGCAAAGGGATTGCAGACATTGAAAAAAAGAAAAAAAACACCCTCTGTCCTCTATATACTTAGAGTCTTAGAGCTACCTGGCTGATATTCTTGCATTCCTTCAGGATCCTTCGACACTTGCTGAACATCTGTTATTTTCAAGGCCCTGTGCTAGATGCCAGGCGTATAAAAATGAAATAACAGAATTCCTACCTCAATGAGTTTCTAATCTAGTGCAAGGAAGGCAATTTCAGTGCATTCAAGGAGCCACCATGACCCATCTTTAAATCTAATCTACTCCATAGGGACATTGTGGAACTTGTCCTCTGGGGTCAGAGGGAGCTACAGAAACCCCTCAATACAGAGCTCCAACCAGACACTACCAATTAATTGGATTCAGTACTTAAAAGGAAACCTATTTGTTACCCTCATCTAGTGCAAAGGCACACCTGGAGGTATATTTGAGCTAGGGTGAGAACTCAAGGGAATCCTAGAGTTCTAGGGGCAGTCCTTAAAGATGACCCAGTCTAACCCTCTAACTTTTCAAATGGGGACAGGGGATCCCAGACAAAGACAGTGAATGGAGCAGAACTGGGTCCAGAATTCAGGTCTCCCAAGCCCTTGGCAACCAAACCACAGTGGGTTCCCTCTTCCTAACACGCTAATCAATGTTAGGAAGTAGAGGTGGGGAAGTAGAGGCAGCCAAGCCTGGGATTTTCTATGCAGCCAAATAAATGGGTTCTGCCTAATATTTGCAAGTATCTGCAAACAATTTCAGTGATGAGGCCAATTGACCTGGGTTGAGGAGATACCAGGCCTGCTTCCTAGAGCTTGGTGCTGATCTGCTGATATTTTATGCCATTTCTTTAATTTGTCCTTTTTAATTAACATGTAAGAAAAATGACATCTCTCTCAGTTCATGCCAAGTCTCCCGCGCCTTCCGCTTGGCACACTGGGGCATGAACTTAAGGTATCTGTGAGCAGACGTTCAAAATGCTAAAATAAAAAGCATTAATGGGTGGAACCACTATGTGTGCACTTACCAGGATCAATTTTCCACTTAGACAGCTTTTGCCCAGTTGTGCTAACTACTAACCAATCCATACTTCCTAATGGATTAAAGCAGAAAGGTCAGGAATCATAAAATCATCCATTTCCCACTCATTAATATCTGAGTATGGGCTGCTGAACCTGCCCCAGGCTCCATAACAGTAAGGACTTACTAATAACCAGGTTACAAGAAGACCAAGAGCCTACACTGTCTAGAAACATGTATTTGCGTGCAGTTTTTTTAAATGAATGAGTAAATGAATGAAATAGTCCATGAAGACATGATAGTTGACAATCGACATGAGAAATGGTGCAACGAGTCCGGGACTAGGGTGAGGCGAGCATCTCACTCACCAGATGCCAAATTTAAGGGGTGCCAAGAAACTCAGTAATCAAGATAAATAATATTTAATGCAATATTTTTTAAAATTTAAATTAATGCAAAAGTTTATGATAAAATATCAAAATTTTAAATACAGAATCAATTGGTTATGTTTATAATGAAGAGAGAGATATTTAGGAAGATCAGAGGTCTTTGAATAAGACAGGAAAACCAGGGCTAAAGTCTCACCTCTGGAAATCATTATTTGTGTAGCCCGGCCGTTTGCATTACCCATTAGCCTCAGTTTCCTCATTATTAAAACGGAGATAATAGGGCCGGCCCGGTGGCTCAGGTGGTTGGAGCTCTGTGCTCCTAACACCTAAGGCTGCCGGTTCGATTCCCACATGGGCCAGTGGGCTCTCAACCACAAGATTACCAGTTGGACTCCTGCAAGGTATGGTGGGCTGCGCCCCCTGCAGCTAAGAACAGCAACTGGACCTGGAGCTGAGCTGCACCCTCCACAACTACCTTTGAAAGGACAACAACTTGACTTGGAAAAAATCCTGGAAGTACACACTGTTCCCCAATAAAGTCCTATTCCCCTTCCCCAATAAAAAAATCTTAAAAAAAAAAAAAGGGAAAAGAAACAGTGAGAAATCTTAGCAAGAAGTTTGGGGCCAGCCTGGTGGCTCAGGTGGTTGGAGTGCCATCCTCCTAAAAATAAAAAATGGAGATAATAGCTCCCATCTTACAGAATTGCTGTTAAGAATTAAATACACATAGGACACAGCTCCTGGATTTATTTCATTACATTTATTTAGTCAAGTATTTTGGAACACTTACTATGTCTCAAGCATCATGTCCAGGTTACAAAAAATAGAAAAACGATAGGAAATAAAAAAAGGAACAAACTGGCTTGAGTTCCAGATACTGCATCAGACACTTTACTAAACCATTCGTGTTTGGATGAAGACTGAACAGGAGACATTTTGACAATGGGATAGATGTCCCCTGGACCCAGACTGAATGCACAGTGATGTCCTCTAGGGTGAGAAGTAGCGTTTACTGAACAATGGCTACATGACAGGCATTTTCACTCTATACTCTAATTGAATCCTTATAGTCATCTTGTGTGTGTGTGTGTGTGTATGCATATATGTGAAGGTACCACACGTTCATGTTATAAGTGAGTAAAATACAACTCAGAAAGTCTGGGTTAATTTTCTGAGATCACACAGCTGATCAGGAGATGAACTGACATTCAGTTTCCCAATGATCTGTTCTTTCTATTACATTTTTTGTCTAAGATATTGGAAATGGAAGCCTTGAAAAGGATTCCCTCTCACACAAAAAAAAATGCAGTTATATAGAAATGCTAAATAGGAAAAGATTTAAAGAATAAATAAATAACACCAAGAGGTTTAATCTCTTTAACCTCTCTGTATAAACCCAAGTAACATGTTGCATGCATTAAATACCGCATTCAATTAAAATTTGTGTTGAGATATTAGCAAAACCAGTGTTTAATTGGGGAAAACTAAGAAAAAAAGTATGAAAATTGAGGAAAACTTACAGAGACACAGACTTGGAAGGAACTAAAACAAAAATAGGTGAATAACAATTAGCTCATCAACAAAGTGGGGAGAACCATGTACAACTCATGGGTTGTTGCAAGGGGTAAGTAGACCAGAATGTGCTGAAGGACTGGATTATAGCAAAGTAACGCTACAGCTAGTGTTGTCAATATTTTTTGTCTGGAATCAGACAGAGCTGAATTTGAATTCCATATGTGTCATTTATGTGTCATCTTAGGAAAGTGAACTTTGATGTCAGTTAGGGTTTTTTTTTTCTTTTAACCTACAAAAGGAAAACCAAACACCAACATCTTAAAATTTTTAAGAGTAAATATCATAAGATATCTATAGCCACTGGCTGAGTGTCTAACACATTCTAGACATTCAGGAATCGGTGGTGGTACTTGTTGTTATTGTTGTTGTTAACAGGGAAAGAAAATTGTTGTTTCACATAAAACTGACAGTCGCTGTTTGTGCCTTCTAAAAGAACTGGCAGCATGAGTCATATCAGTGGAAAAATAAATGTCAAATCTATTCCAGTCCCGTTCCAGAAAATGGTTGGGGAAGAGGAAAAAAGCCTGAAGTTTCAGACCTTCTGCCATGTCTAGTGAGCAGCTGAAGGGTTACTGGGGCGTAGATGGCCCTTCCTGTTAGCAGATATTATGTTCATCAGCTTTGGATACACAGAGGGAAGCAGGCTGTAAAAAAATTTGATTCTGATTCAATATAACCTCAACGCTTACTGTCACAGCTATCACCCAGAGATATGTCTATATGTGATACACATCTGGATATTTCTAAACATCTGGATGGCTGACTACAATTTTTTAAAACTTTTACCCAAACATTTGGGATCAATATCAGAAAATAGGGGGCAGAATAATGACCTCAGGGAAGCTGTCAGATTGAATGTCTGTAATTGAAGTTTGCAAAAGTAACACCCAGGGTCTGCTATGTGACAGAAAAGCTGAGAGAAGTAAATTGCCTGTGAGCCAATAAGGAAGGCAGGTGTGATTGTGATTATGAG
The DNA here is from genome assembly GCF_036562045.2 of Rhinolophus sinicus. Taxonomy (NCBI): domain Eukaryota; kingdom Metazoa; phylum Chordata; class Mammalia; order Chiroptera; family Rhinolophidae; genus Rhinolophus; species Rhinolophus sinicus. Next base: position 114,494,643 of record NC_133756.1, read on the forward strand.
TAATTTCAGTCCCCCTAATTGTTGTCAGGAAACCTGTGAGACATGGAAGCCAGGAGGAGGGAATGACTGACATTTAAATGATGAGTTACTGCAGCCATGTGTCAAAGAGACCCCACCAGGAATAATTCATTTCTGGATCTGGTGATACCTTATGTCTGAATGTAAGTGAATAAGCCACAGTTCAGCCATTTGACCTTATGTCCAGGAAGGGATGTAAATAGTATTATCTAGAATTCAAAATCAGTTACTGATGAGACAGGCATCCTTGATAAATGAGGCGACCAAGTCATCTGGAATTGCATGCAAATCTTTATAAGCATCTCCTTAAAAAATTAGGAATTAACAAGGCTGACAGCAGTCAAACTGTGGCTCGGCAGCTCCATAGCTCACACAGCCACAGACTGTTAGTGCAGAGACGGACTTGAATTATTACTACAAGGGGTTACAAATTAGCAGCCTATGGGATGGGTTAATTTTCCAGGGATAGGTTTTCTTTGCTATGCTTAGTGTTAAAAAGCAGTTGTATATAAATCCTTTGAGGCCCCTCTTTAATTAGCCAGAGTCCGCACCATTCCTTTCTGCATTAAATCAGGTGCCTTTATACACTTATTTGAACAGTACCAGACCACTTGGAGCATTTGCATTTGCACGTCTTAGAACTCACCCATTTATTTTTCAGATAAGGAGTCTGACATTCAGAAAATGTAATGTTACCACCAATTTCAGTTTAGCCATGTACCCAGCATGGGGCTAGAAGACTCAATAAAGCATTTATTCACATACTTATGGAGCACTGATTACCTGCCAAACCCACTTCTAAGTCCAGACTGTATAAGATGGACATGGAATTTGCATCTCTGGAATTTACAGTCTAACACGGGAAAAACCTAAAATAGTACATTGTCCATGGTGTATGGTCATTGGCAATTAGTTCCCTGAACCTTTGGGCCTTCAGGAAATAAAAAATTACTATACACTTTTTTTGTTGTTATTTTACTATTTGGAGTTTCATATCTTTGAGCTGCTGACCTTTGCAGCAGGAGCTGGAAATGGCTTTTATCAGAATGACGTTCAAGAGGCAACAAGCATCCAAATTTCTATACAGGGTTGTCGGTGATAGCACATGTAGCTTCCCTAGAAGACCAAGAAATGTGGTTTCACAAGAATTTTATTTTATTTTTTACCCAAAGTTCATATGTGAATAGACCATAAGTCAGAAAATATGCTTTCTGGCTGCTTGTGAAATGTGAGGATAGCACTGGTAATCCTAATCAGGCATTTTCTATATACTGTACACGTAAGATTATGTTATCAAAACAACCACGTGGTGTGGGTCTATTCTCTTATTTGACGTCTGAGGACACTGAGGCATTAGAGGTTAACTCCGGCAAGTCTACACAGCTAGTAAATGGCACAGCCAGAATTTCGATCTGCAACTGTATGTTCCCATAACCTTTCCGTCGCTCCCCTTCAAGGTCCTCTTCAGTTTTGATGGCTACAAGATATTGTTCCTGGGAGAACACACAGAAATCACAAGGCCACCGCTTTGTCTTTATGGTACAAATTCCAGGGCTGCACTCTATTGGCCTTGACAAAGGAGATGAGAGGCCGGTGAGTGCTACTACTCTTCAGTTTCATCAGAAAATGTCTGGAGCCAAAAGAAATGAAGATTGTACCTCACTCATTACAGTTTTCTTTACCCCGTTCTTTTATAATAATCTCAGGTTCTGTTTACACATGTATGGGAAAATTGGGGGTGTAGGAGGGGAAAGTGCTCTAGACACTCCAAAAAGACGACTCCTTGAGATAGATGGACAGTTAATGGGTTTTAATTTGCTACAGTCCCTGGAGCTCTGTGCCGAGGGAATAATGTGGGGAGGATGGAGAGACCTCAGGGGGCTTTAGGCAGCTAGGGCTTCTCAGTTTCATGAGACTAAGATTGCAAAAGCTACCCATTTCGTTTCCCCTGCAGTGAACTACCATTGGCCTTTTAGGTAGTAACACTTCTCCAGGATGTTGACCATGCTTGGATTTAGGACGTAGTATGAACTTTTAGCTTTCCTTCTGGGTCTCATAGCTATTTTATTGGTGTGATAGAAATTTGTCAAACGTTTTTGTATCCCTCCTCTTCGGGGTGCATGGTAGGCTTGAATTTGCTTGCTTCCTTGTATTTGAATGAGGATGATTCTGGACAATGTGTTGTGAGCTCCACTGTAGAATTTTCCAGATCTGTCTCTTCCCCCGGTTCACTATCTGGCAACTTTCAAGAAAGCAGCTTCTCCATTAACACAAGTGCCCAAGGTACTAGAATCAGCAAAGCCCATTCCACTGCCAATCACCCACAACGGACTTGTAGATTGTATCCTGCTGTTTACTTTAAAGCCACTGGGAGTCGGGGCGTTGTTTATTACTATAGCATAACCTAGCCTATTCTGACCAATAAAATTGAACAATTAGGAGAGGCTATGTGAGCTAATACCAGCTAGAAACCATTTTACACTAGAACTTTCTACTGTGAACCTAATGACAGGATGATACTTAAAAATAAGTGAAAACTCTCTGTTTTGGGATAACACTTTCAGCATGTTCAATTATTGAGTGTTACTGGCTCATATTAGACATTCAATTCAGAAGTGATTGTGAAAGTTAAACTCAGATTTCTTGGGAAAACATATTAATGCATTTAATAAAGATTTTTAAAAAAACCTCTCAGTTAAAGGCAAAATTAATGGTGGGCAGAAAACCTTTACTTAGAATTATAATTATGATGATGTCACACCTGTACTTAGAACTTTTTAATGGCTTCCCTTCACATTCATGACAAAGCTAATGCCTTATCCTGAGCAAAATAAGTTTCTCCATGACGGGGTTCCACATTTATCACCCCCAGCCTGTTCTCTCACAACCAGACTAAGCCACATGCTTGTCACGAGCATGAAGAACACATCGTCTCCTAGTCTTTACACTTGTGTTGCTTCTCCCGGAAGCACATTTGCCTTCTTTGTCTTGTCACTCTCTACTCCTTTGGCTTTCATCTTGGATATAATCACCTTCAGGAAACGTTCCCTCTTCCATTTACAGTAGGTCAGGAGTCCCAAAATATCCAACACTTTTCTCTTAGATGAGTATGTACCGCATTGTGTTGAAATTATCTGTATATTGGTTTGCCTTCGTTACTAACCCATGGGCTCTTTGAACATGAGGACTCTTTTGTTCATTGTATATCTCCACCATCCAATTCGGTGTCTGGCACACAGTGTGAGCTCAATGAGTATTCCCTGAACTAATAAACATAATTAGATATACTAAATGAATTTGCAGCTTACAGGCTATAACCTGAGTCACCAAATCATTCTTTGGCTAACAATGCATGAGTCTCTATAAACTGTCAAAACAAGCATTTGATTCTATCATCTTTTGATTTAAATCAGGCATTTCCTTTGACTAGGGAATTAAAGAATGTGTAATCGTATTTCTTGCCAAATATGTTGTGCTGTAAAAGGACAAAGAAGAATTAATGGATTTTAGGGAGTGTGAATCTTGCGAACAACCTAATGATCATTTTGGTACAAGATCATGAAGTAAAGTATCAGGGTGTAAAGATAACTTTCTCAGAAAGGACTTTAGTGTATGCTTGCTGTGTGCAAATTTTCAGAATATAGAATAAACTGAGAGCAAATTTTTATACTTAAGGAGTACTGAATCAAATGAGAAAGAAAATGGATACACAAGGAATTCTAACAAAAGAGAGGGCAAATGTTGGATTAGAAGCACAAAACAGAGTACCATTTGGGGTATAAAAAAAGGCAGAAGAAAAACTAAAACTAAGCCTATAGTTACAATTAAATAGTAACTATTTTACATACAAAACTTCATTTAGTCCTACAAAAATGTCCAATAGAGTCATTTTTCTGAGAGAATAATCTGAGGCTCAAATAGTTTTTATAAAACCTACCCATGGTCACACTTTGCCACTAATAAAGTTGGAATTGACATTCTGATCAGTAAGACTTCACAACCCCTGTTGTGTTCAACATACAAGTGTTTCTCGAAGTATACCCAACAAAGCTTATCCTTCAGAATTTCTTGGAGGTGCTTATAAAAATTAAAAAAATAATTGCCAATTTTACACTTCACACTTAATAAATCAGAGTTTCTAGAGCTTGAGTGGGAATCTGCATAAAAACAAGTCCCCTACATGCCATCTCAGGTATGGTCAATAGAAACCCTTGCATTCCATTTCTTCCTGGCTGAAGGGAATCCAAGAGATGATAATTTAGCCTAGGAGGGTATGCCCCTTATCTGGCGATGAGGAAGACCAAGGTCTCAATTATCAAAACCACACACAAATTATAACAATTATCTTTATTAATTAAGACAATCATAATAGCTACAACAATAATCATGAAGAGAAACAATTGCTTTGTGTCCCTGGAGAGGCAGGGCCATGTCTTATTTAGCACTAAATCATATTCATCTCTAATTCCTCAAATTAAAAAAAGGTGAATCTTAAATAATAGTCACTCAATAAAAGTTGGTTGAATAAATGAATGAGTTTACCATGTAAATCTGTTTCACCTGAACATGCAAGCTCAAGAGACGACTACTTATGTTTTCCTGCAAAATGCAGTTTTTCAAAGGAAAATGGAAGCCAATCACGACAAATGCTACCACTTCAATCAGAATCACCACTTGAATCAGTGTTGCTTTCAGTTTGATAATAAATGCACTTTACCTCTTGCCTTCTTCCAGTCATCCATAACTTGGTAGTGATCTTTAATTAGGGGATGTTATATACTGAGTTCTCAGCAGTTACTTCAGATACTCTATGCACCACTACTGCACATAGGAAAAGCCGTAAGTTCCAGCTGTGAATCTACAAAGTCCTTTAGCTTCTGGTTTGTACATTGTAGAAGACACAAGCTGTGATCTTGATAAAAAATTGGAACATTAAAAAATATTAAGTTTTTACTGTATCAGGATTCACAGTATCTTAGTAATCTTTAGCAAGATCTAGTAATATAAGCCTTGCTGCCTAGACATTCTCATTCAGACATCTCATAGTATCTCAACAGCATTGTGTCCAATTGAACTCATGAAACTTGCTTCTCCTGCTATTTTTAATCTCTTTACTCTTTTTATCATCCACCAAGCCACCCCAGCCAGAAATCAGGGAGCCATATACTATCTTTCTCCATCCTCATGTCTAAGTAGTCACCAAATCCTCTCCGTGTATATCACCTAAATACCTCTCATATGTATCTCATCTGTTTTACCCCCGTTGCCATTGCTTTCATCCAGGCTACCATTTGCTCTCCACCCAGATTTCTAGTTTTCTTATTTTTGGTCTTGTCAACCTTATAACTTATTGTCCATAGTGCTATCTGAATTTTTTGGTCAACAGCTCAGATCTGAGCATGTATATCATTTCCCATGTTCAAATCTACAGCTAAAATTCACTCTTTGGATGACATACAATGCCTTTCTTGATATATACATATCTCCAAAAAATTTATACACATTTTAAGAAAGGAAAAATAACTATTAAAATTATGCTGATGGTAACCAATTTGAGTACCTCTTGTAACTGCAGTAGTCAAATATGACTCACATTCATCTTTTGTTATTGATTTATGTTGAGTATTATAATTTTAATACAGTTTTCCTCTCTTAAAATGTATATACATTTTTTGGCACCATATAGATAGATAGAATGAAATGAATTAATTCATGTAAAGCTGTTCCTGACAGGTATTAAATGCTGCATAAATGTTATCTATGACTCTTGTTTTAAACTGGTTTCACATACATTTTCCTGCTTGATTTTCCCAGCATCACTGAGGGTCCAGAGAGAGCAGGTGGTGTTAAACCTATTTTATATTAGAAAAGATCAGGAATCAGAGAGATAAAGGACTTACCCAAGGTCACAAGAGCTAGCAAGTGGCAGAGAACAGGAGTAGCAGGTCTATTTAACTCCTACATAGATAGATAGATGAGAGAGAGAGAGAGAGAGAGAGAGAGAGAGAGAGAGAGAGAGAGAGAGAGAGAGAGATTTAAAGTCTACCTGCCTTTTCACGTATTGTTTTCTGTCTCTGAAATGCCTTTCTGTCTGCTAAATAGTTTCCATTCGCATCTTAAAGCCCACTCCAAGCAGCATCACCGCTACATAAAGCAGTGCTTGACCACTCCCTGCCACCTCTCCCATAAGTGAGTTCTACTCTCTCGTGTCTCTTTATTTTATGTGTTTTTCTATGATGGCACTGACTGCATTACTTAGTGACTACTTGCTCATGTACTTTACTCCCAAATACATTGTGCATTTCTTTTAGGAAAGCAGTGATTTTGTTTTGTTTCCCTTTTGTTTCTAATAGGGTATCTGGTATATAGCATGTATGTATTTCCCAAAGTTGTTGTATATTTATCAAATTTCTTCAATGATGCTGTGTATCACTTGGGGAGAAGAAGACTCCATCATTCCCCCAAAATACTCAAGCGATAATCATTCATAAGAGATAATTTCTTCCCTCTTGTGCAGAGATTCACATATTGTTTTTCCTGTTGAAGACCATTCCATAATTAATCTAAGCTGTAGAATAAAATCCAAATACCTAAGGCTAAAGTTTAAGGCTATTCACAGCTTGTTCCCAGATTGAATTTTCAGTGTCCCAAGACCCATGTTTGTAGGCCCTCAGTAAGAACATGCTATGTGACTTCTGTTTCCCATGATGCCCTTGAAGGAAACACTGGCTATTACCTGAAGTAAACAATCACTCGCTGTGTCATTGACCTCTAACCAGTATGATAAAAGTACAGCTGTAAGACACACCCCTCACACAGGTGAGACCAATGACTAACCCAGCTGTGTATTTCATTTCCAGTGGAGGATATTTGACCATCCAGATATTTGTTACATAAAACCTTGTGTTGTAGGTAAGACATGGAGGAAGAAGTAAGCAGCAGAACAGTGTTCAGCTGGCATTAAAGAAAGATTATGTATGTCCTGAAACATGTCAGAACTCGGTCTCATACGTGAAACATACAAGACCTCTCAACAAAAATTCTATCAAAGGACAGGGAGTTGCTGAGGACCAGGAAGTGATTAGTGAAATTACTACAAAGTCATGTTCTCTTTTCTTGTTTCCCTAAAATTCACTTTCAAAAGCAAAGTATAAAAAAAAAGATTTTATATCTACATCCATAAGTATTCTGCCATAATGTGTGCTAAGAATCAAAAGGATGCTTTATTAGAACAACATTTGGGATATTAAAACCTTAATGTTCCACCAACCTTAATGTCCATAAATAGATTTTATAAACAAATTAAGTTACCTTCATGCAATGAAATACTATGTGATACAGAATAATACATGCCAACCTGGGGCATTCGTAAGTAATTTTAGTAAAACATATATGAATTGATTTTCAATTTTAGAAACATGTGCATAATAAATACATGCCTAAAATACTAGAAAGACGAATATAAAAATGATAAAAGCTGCTACATATGGGTCTTAGGATGACAAATAATTCGTATTTCTTCTTTTTCATACCTATACTATGTTTTCTATATGAGAACCCATTACTCTTTTTTAATACTTCTAGATTTCTGTAACAGCTGCATGGCAATCTCTTACCTCCATCTTTTATATTTTTTCTTTTACTTTCTCCTCCCTCTTATGGTCATGCATCTAAATAAGCCAAATTCTTTGAAAAACAATAAAATTTAGCCAAGAAATCAGTCACTTTGAAAATAGCCATATTTTCAGAATGCCTGGCCATTTGGCAGAATCCATCTGTGCTTCAGCTATTTCAGGAGTTTTTTTTTTTATTTTTTCAAATAAGTTTTGTGAGCCCCTCCAGAAATTCCAATTTTCTATAGAAAGGAATTATAACTCCTAGTGTGGTATTCACGGTTCGTCCCAATCTGGCCCCAGTGTAACACTCAGCTTCCAGAGCCCCAGCCTCAGCAATTCAGATCTCTCCATGCTCCAGCACAACATGCATTCTCAGCCTTCTTAAACTTGTTTGGGATATGCCTTCTGCATGGAACGTTCTTCCTCCCTGTCGTCTGTCCCTCTCTCTTGTTCAACCTTAAGGCATAGCCCAAATTGTTCAACCTTAAGGCATAGCCCAAATTCCCTTTAATCTGAATCCTGTTCTAGTTCCATTCTAGACAGAATTCATGGCTATTTTCCTTTATGCTTCCTCTACACTTCCAGTGGTATGTTGGAGCCAGCTTATAAAGCTCTTGACAGCCAATGGTTAAATACCGAAGAATTTCAAAGCCAATTTTTAAATTGAGAGCTTTTTAATGGGCACCTTGAACGAGGACTGTGGCGGAAATATTTACATCATAGAAGTTGACAAATCAGGACCTTTATCCCCCGTGGACCTAGCTTCCCAGCACATCATTGCTTTGTACCTGCCTTTGTTACAGCACATGTCCACTCACACCTGGGTTACAATTAAAATCCATCTCTCCAATGAGGTTGTGAGCTCACTGAGGGCAGTGACTTTATTTTTCTACCTTTCAGAACCAAGGAAGATGGGCACATGACAGATAATCAATAAATAACTATTGAAATAAATTGAGTTGCTTTGACACACATTTGCTAAATTATATTTGGAATTAAGCTTTTTTTTCTATTCTGATATTCTTGTTTCTCATTTCCAGAGCTAACAAGATTTAGCTAAATAACATTCATTTTTATTATCATTCTTAAATATTACAAAATAATTGACTTTTTCAGCGTGGCAGTGATGTTGATTAGAACAGAAAACCCATAAGTATATCTGTATTATATAGAGATACAATTACCCTCATATCTTTACTTCCAATAGCTTTGCTTAATAAAAAATCTAAAGAGAGCCTCAGGAAGGCATAATATGATTTTAATATACTTAGCTTCAGAGAACCTCTGATGGTTAATTAAGAAACTTTCATCTTTGAAGTAAAATTAGAAAAAAAAAACTTATTAACTAAAGGATGCATGGTCAGTAATAAGACAGCTTTCCTTTTGAACATTCCATCTAATCAATCCTGAGAGACTTAAGACAATTATATTTTATCAAAAACACAGAGAAATAAGCACCAACAGGGGATGCCTAGTAGCTTTGGGCTTTTCTTACAAAACAGTCTTAGGAAATGATCAATCCCTTCCTAATCAGAGTCATTTTATGAAGTGACAAAAAAAACATTATTTACAAAGCCATAGGAAGCAAAATTGCAGTTTGAGAATTAGGAGGCCCAGCCTCTGAATTTGAAAAGCTTGTCATATTTAGGTCCATTCTCTCAACTTAAAGTCAGTCCAAAATATACAGTGTTTATGCATTCAATTGCTTGTCAGTTTGTCTACAGATTCATTCTCCCCCGTAGTGGTCTATGATAAAGTGAATAGGCACTGAATTTAGACCCACGTGGGTTATAATGCCAGCCACACATCTTACCTGCTGTTTAACCCTATATGAATTTACCTCTGTGAACTTCAGTTTTCTCATCTGTAAACAGGTATAATGCTGAGCGCATAAAGTTGCTGTGAATATTAAATTAAGTTTCATGGGAATAGTAGACACTCAATAAAAATTATTTGGGCCCGCCTCCTTTTATTCACTTGTAGGTGTTTTATAAATACATTGTATGCTCTAAACACATTGCCCTGTCTTTGAAACATTTTTTAATCTGTTTTCTAAAATCAGTCCCAGAAACATGAAATTAATAGAAGATGACATGTTGTAATGGAGAAAGCACTGAGAAAGAAAACTGTGTTCTAACCCCAGGTCTGCTGTTGATTTATCATGTGGAATTGAGCAAAACCCTCAGATTCTCTCACCCTACTCCATGCAGCAAATATTCATTAAGGACTTATCCTTTGTCAGGCATTTAGCTGGTTGCTGGAGATATGGAAATAAACCTACGGTCACTGAACTCAGAAGTCACCATACAAGTGAGGAAGAAAAATACGTGACCAAATACATAAAATCTGATAAGCTCTGTAGTGAAGTTGCCTACCAAGTGACAAGGGGGTAAGGAGCATGGCCAGTGGGCTTACACTCATCTATGAAAGGGACATTAGGCTGCTAATACTTGTCCTGACTCTATAAGGACTTCTGTGAACATGAAATGAAACTATGTGTATCAGAGCAATTTATAACCTGGACAGTGAAATGAATACTCATTTTTCAATGAAAATATGAGATCATGTGGTCTTTGGCACCTGTGAGTAGAGCAAAGCAGTATCTTGTAATTATTTCCTTTTGTGATTAGCATATAGTAGGTGATCAATAAACACATGGTAAATGAATGTATACAATAGGGAAATCTAGAAATCCTGGAATTCAGAAAAGAGACAGTTGATGGAGTATTAGAATAGTTTGGAAGGGCTGGCTTCAGGGATTTGATAAACCTAGAGCCAAGTTTAAAGCATAAATAGAACTTGGAGAGGTGAGGAGAGTATTCCAGCAGATGGAGAACAGTCTGAACAAAGACTGGTATAGTTACATTATAATAGCAAATATGCTTTGGATATGAAATAAAGGTCAGGCAATGTAGTCCATACTTCCATAGCCACTTATGTAATCCTCACAACAACTTTGCAAATAGAGATCATGGTTTTTGTTTTCCAGCTTAAATTCAGGAAAGGCAATTGAGTATTGGTGTTAGAATTTGAATCCAGATCAATTAGACTCAAGAGCAAAAGAATGATCTGGAAATTTTGTACAATCCAAATTGGCTGACCTGGTGCTTTACAATGTGACTGCCACTCTTGGCCAGTGTTTCCTAGCCCTGTCTCCTTCACAGGGACATTTTACTCTGCAGTTTAAATCTTGGTCCTCTCTTAGAGAATGGCTCCAATATTTGCCCAGCTGCGTAAGTCAGGAACCTAAGTATCATTCCTGACACCTCTCTGTTCCCCTACCTCCCACCCCATATGCACACATAACAAAGCACCCCAAAACTCAGTGGCATACATTGATAAGCACTTATTTGACACGAGTCTGAAAGACTGGCAACTTAGAGCTGTTTGGCTGAGTGATTCATTTGGTCTCAACTGGGCTCACTCACATGTTTCAAGGTCATCTGCTTGTTGCCTTTCGGGGATGGCTGGATGATTTGGCTTTGCTCAGCGTGGCTCATCTTCCTATAGTGGGCATGTTCTCCCGGCCATGGCCAAGGGGTAAGAGTGAAAATAAGCCCAGTCACACAGGCACTTTTTAGACCTCTGCTTACTTAGTGGTGGTGAACATACCATTGACCAAAGCAAATGGCAGCTGTTCCTGACCACCAAGACTCACGTCACACCCTGATCCCTTCACCTCCTTGGTTCCAGACACCCCCACCTTCTCCACATTCCCACCCAAACAGGGTTTTGCACACTGCCAACCTGTCTCAAACACTCTTCTCTTGTCCTGGCTGTTGGCTCAGGGCCACTGATCCTGTAAATCACAGGTCATGTGTTACTGGCTCATGAAAGTTGAAAAGAACAAATTACTCTCTAATAGGCTCTTATGGCACCATATACTCTCCCCTTCAAAGTTCTTGTAACAGCTGCAATGTTATTTATACACTTATTTCAATAATTTCTAGTTTCTAAACTAGACTCAACAGTATATGTAGGCAGGAATCACAACTGTTTTCACTCAGCTTTGTATCCTCTGAGTCTAGCTCAGTACCTGACACATATTAGGCACGCCGTACTATTTAACGAATGAATGAATGAGCGAACAAATACATGAATAGAAATAAATACAAATAATAATAAGCTCAAATAATACATAAATACAAGTAAATATAAAGAAGTAAATAAAAGTCACTTTGAATTTGGTTAAAAGTCTGGACAACTTCTTAACTCTATCCTGAGTCTCTTATCTTGCCCTGTATTAGCAAGAACGTCCTAAAATACAAATCTAATCTGGTCATGACCTAAGCAAGATTCCTCAGGGGCTCATCACTGACAATAGAGTAGTTAAGGCTCTGAGCAAGCTCCAGGGGCTTCCCTGACTCCCCCACACTGTCTGCCTCTCCTGCCTCTGGCCCCATCTGTCCCCCCACCCAAATACTGTGTTTCCCCGAAAACAAGACCTAACCGGACCATCAGCTCTAATGCGTCTTTTGGAGCAAAAATTAATATAAGACCCAGTCTTATTTTACTATAATATAAGACCTGGTAATATAATATAATTAATATAATATAATATAATATAATATAATATAATATAATATAATATAATATAATATAATATAATATAATATAATATAATATAATATAATATAATATAATATAATATAATAATAATAATGTAATACTGGGTCTTATATTAATTTTTGCTCCAAAAGACGCATTAGAGCTGAGGTCTGGTTAGGTCTTGTTTTCAGGGAAACGCGATAGTACCAACTCATAGCTCTCTTAACTCACTACATCTTTCCTTCTTCGCTTCTGTGTATGCTACCCCCACTGACCACTTTTACTGCCTGGCCAACCCCAAGTCATCTTTTGAGCTCTAATCTGCTGTGACCCTGGAGAAGATTCTCCTAACATTCCATCACTGCCCCCAGGCTGTGTGTGTATCGCTTGCTTTGGGTTCTAAGAGCTCTTGTATAGTCTTCCATTATACAAGTCATCACTTTATACTGCATTATACTATAGGGTGTGCCTTTGTCTGATCCTCCTAGTTTATGGTGTGGTTCTAAAGGAGAAGGAAGGAAGCTTTATACCTTACTTAGGATAAGATCAGTCACATAATAGATGTGAAACATTTGTCATTAATAGGTGAGCAAATGAATAAATGAATGGATGGGGAAGGACCAGCCATCTTCTGGTTTGAGTTTAGAGAGAAATACAGAGATTATTGTTGACTCCATAAATAGAGGCAGCTTTAAACTCCGTGAGCTCAGAATCCATTTCAGGACTCCTCTGTCTTCTCCAAATTTATTCTTTATGATTAGGGAGCAAAATTAAAATTACTGACTGTGGATTGGATAGAGAGCTGAAGGTCATCTACTATCTAAGTGTTCATCTGTCTGCAATAGGAACCTGGACTTTGCAGGAGGACGGCCCTGGGTCTGTATCCCAGGTGTGCCACTTATCGGTGGGGTGAACTTGGACAACATCTCTGCCTGGTTTTCCTTCTTAGTAAAATTCTTACAATACGATACACCTCACAGGGCTCTTGTGAGGACTGAATGGTGTAATATTGTATATTACCTAGTATATTACTGGGCCATGGTCAACACTCAATGAATATGAATGTGCTTTTTCTGTCTTTCCATCTGTTTCCATTTCACAAGGGCAACTAAGCCATCTTGGGTTCTTCCTTGGAACTGGAGATTGGAAAATGTCTCCATCTTCTTAAAGAGAGGAGGATACTTTTTCATGGCTTTGGATCAAGTTCAATATCCACGATTGCCCCTTTTCCACCATCTATCTTGTCAAGAGTTTGTGGCAGGATTTCCTAGTTTGCATTTCCAATTCATTGTTCCTAAAATGAACATTTTAGATAAATGAGGAAAAAGGGGCCTCAACATCCATTATGTCAAAAAAGAGAAAGAAAACCCTTTAATTTCGTTTTCTGCCAGAGCTGATTCAGCAGCTCTCCACCTTCTGCGTCCTAACTGCATTTGTTCCCCTTTGTTCCAGGCTCTACTCTCATTATCCACAACATATCTCGGTCAGCAACTTTATCCTCCCTTTTTAAATAAGGAACGACACTTTTTATCCCTCTTGCCACCTATAACTTGCTACCATTTTGAGTAAGGTTGCCCTAATGAGCCTCCAGATGTCAGACAAAGCCCATTGTTGTGCCTCTTCAGCATCCCCAACATGGGGCAGAGTCTGTCCCTGCCCACCCTGGGCACTACACGTTCCTGAGCCAATGACAACCTGCCTAGCCATTTTTGAAAATCCCACCACGGAGCAGAAGGCAGAGTCCTGATTTAGTCTCATTGCTTATGTCATTTGTGGTGTCCTCTGGGCAAATTGTTGGTTTGTCCATAGTTGCCTGATGTGATAGTGGTTCTGGGCTCTGTGAGCTGCTGCCCTGTACCCAGCCCACTCCGCTGAGACCTTGAAAGCCAGGCAGAGGGACCACAGCCTGCACAGCCAGCCCAAGTGAATCCAAATGTCTGCCTTTGCCAAGTATTAGTGTGTAGCCTCAAGCAAGATAATGTGAGCTTTCTGGGACTTAGTTTCTCCTATGCAAAATGAGGATAACACAGCCTCATAATTTATGATGAGTAATTTTTTTTTAAGAGAAAGTGCAGAAGAGAGAGGGATGGAGAGAATGAGAGAGAGAGAGAGAGAGAGAGAGAGAGAGAGAGAGAGAGAGAGAGAGAGAGAGTAAACAGTGTTATATAGTGTTCCTGACACTTGACACATCGTGGCTGCCAAGTAAAAGTTACTGGACTCCATTCCCCCACCCCACATCCCTCCATAAGGAGTTTAGACTCTCCTCTCTGCTTCCTTAACTGCTGCTGTTTAGGGGTCTTACTTCAACAGAACTTTCTCAAAGTCACATATTGCTAAGACTTACCTAAGCAGTATCTCTTAATTGTTACTTTTGGCTTTATAAAAAATACTCTGTTTACCTGCGCTAGCCCCAAAAGAACCCATTGGGTAGGTCAGTCTGTCTCAGAGCTGGAAGAGTGTTATTTGATGCTCAGCTTAGATGTTACTCCCTCCAAGATGTCTTTGTCAAGAGAAGACCTGGTAAGAGATATCCTTGGGGCTGGGGCTGTACAGTGTTTGGAACTTACCCATCAGAGTTCTTAGTAATGGGTTCTATTATAATCTCCTGTTTCCTGTCTTGCACACTGGACTGTAAACTCTTAGGAGGAGGTAGGATACCGAGCTTCTTGAACAGGTTTGGCATGGTTCACACAACCACGAGGTGTTTAATGAGTAAAGTAATGACGTAAAAGAAAAAGAGTAGAACTTACCTAGAGTAGTTTGAAAGTTGACTGACTTTCTTTAAGCTAACAGGAACCTACTTGATCTCAGGGAAGAGAAATGACATTTATTCAACCCGTTTATGGTCCAGGAACACTGAGAGTGTTATACTTCACTTAACTAATTAATTACTTCACCTAATTCTCTAAACTTTGATGTAACATTTCCATAACCATTTTATAGACGAAGCACTGAGGCACTGAGAATTCAAATCACATACTTAAGGATGCAAACCTAGTAATCAGAAGACCAGAAATTCAAACTGTAGTTTTCTCTGATTCCGCACCATACCACCACCTTCAGTTCATAATTCTTGTTTGCAAAGGAACTAACAGTCCCTCCACTGTTGGAAATCAGGCTGAGAAGGAATGAATCTCTTCCTATGCTAAGTGACTTTCTAAAGAAAGCTTTTACCTAATGTGAAATGAAAACATTTTCTTTATGAGAAATATGTGGTCCATATGTGTGTTAATATTTGAAAGCCCCCAATTCGCTAGGATTTCTCTAGGCCATTTTGTCAGGGCTTGAAAAATAGCTCCCTGTTATTTTTTTGATGTGAGTTAATATAGTGATAAGCACCATAAAGTCTCTGGGAATAACACATCATTAATTTACTTCAGAAAATAAGACTTCATTGACAAATAAACCTCATAAGGGCTCCGTGGTTAAAGTAGCTTGGCGAGCAATGGCTATTTGAATTGAATGAAATTAAAGGTAAAAAGAGTGCAGCGAATGTAACAAATAATTATTTTATGGAGCTGAACAGCACATAGCCTGTTTTATGAAGGGTCCTTGACTAAGTTGAAGGGAAAAATAAATTATTGGCAACACTCCATGTTAGTGGAAGGAAACAGTATGTTGTGGGAAGAGCACCGGATTCCTAGGAGACCTAATTTAAATCCTTGCCTGGACACTAATTATTCGTTTGACCTTGAGAAAATACTTTCTTTCTCACAACCTTGCTATTGTCATCTGTAAAATGAGGGAATTAAATTCTAAGAACGCTCCAGCCCCACCTAAACCTAACTTTCTGGAATTCCAAAAATTGTATGGCACATAATGATGGAAAGCACAAATGAGTTCTCAGAAAGGAGTGTGGTTCATTAGGCTTAACGTCAAGGGACTCAGGTAATAGGGTGTGTAGTGATTATGCATGAACTGTTCAGTAAAACTTACCTGGCTGGAGTCCTGTCCCTCCCTCACAGGCCATGTGATTTTGGATCAATTCCTTCAGCTTCTTAAGACTTGATTTTCTATAAGATTGTGCAGAATACTTCCCTCAAAAGGTTGTCAGGAGTATTAAATGAGATAAATTATATAAAATCCCATGCACAGTACTTGTCACATGCAAGGTACGTAACACAAGTGAGCCTCTACTATAATATTAACCGCCTTAATATTAAGGCGATGTCTTCCCTGGTGGGGGTTAGGGGCATGCTTGGAAAGAAGTGGGTAGCAATCTATGGAATCCAGGGAGTTCCAATCCACGGATGAAAAGCCTGTATAAGTACTAAAGCCAAAACAAGTCAGAAGTGTAGGGAGTGAGTCAGGGACAGATGTCATTGCCAGGATCAGAGTTAAGAACCTGACTCAGGGCTGGGATCATAAATTTGAAAATCAGCGGCATACAAATGATGTGTAAAGCTGTGGTATACATGGGATCACCCAGCCAATGATTCTCAGCCTTGGCTATACATGGGAACCACCTGGAGTGCTTTTAAAAAATACCGGTGCCTTAATAACCCTTAGAGTTTCTTATATAATTGGTCTCAGGTGCAGCCTGAGCATCCATAGTATTAAAAGCCCCTCATATATTTATAATATCCAACCAAGGTTGTGAACCACTGACTTAGGAAGAAAATGTAAATAGAAGAGATTTAAGAATGAAGCCCTGGGCCTTTCCCAACATTTAGAATCCATCACAGAAGAGGGAAACAGCAAAAGAGACTGAGAAGGAGTCATATTTGAGACAGAAGAAAAACCACAGAATTCAAGAGAAAAAATGGTGTTAATAAGGAAAGACTGTTTAATGCCGCTGAGAGGCCAAGTAAAATCAGAATAGAGAAGTGATTAATGGTAGTGGTGTCATGGAAGTTCTTGATGGACACCACAGTGGAAGTTTCTGTGGAGCGAAGAATGTGAACCATGTTTTTCACTCAGTTTTTCCCTTCCTTTGATGCCTGCATAGCACAGTGCTGGACACATATTGGATTGAGGAATGGTTGAATGGGCTCTTAACTTGTAACATTTAAAAACTCTGTCTGGAATGGGTTATGTTTAAGGATAAAATAGGTCTATCTTCATACATATGTCATTAATTCACTGAATGATGGATAGGTCACTTGAAAATTATTTTCTGTGTTATTATGCTCTAGTTACTGGGCTAGATTCAGAACTGCTCTATAAAACCATAAAGGTTGTTCACTGAACAACTTCACAGGTCACTATCACAGGGACTACAATGTAAATGACATTTCCTGGAGTCATGTGTGTACAACCTGGATACCTATACATTGCAGTACTGGCTAGAAGTTGTTAAAAAAGGATTTGGAAAAGAACAGAAGTAATTTTTAGCACATGTCAATACCGTGTTTCCCTGAAAATAAGACCTAGCCAGACAATCAGATCTAATGCATCTTTTGGAGCAAAAATTAATATAAGATCCAGTCCTATATTATATTATATTATATTATATTATATTAGACTGGGCCTTATATTAATTTTTGCTCCAAAAGACGAATTAGAGCTGATTGTATGGTTAGGTCTTATTTTGGGGGAAACACGGTAGCATTCTGGTCATTGGAAGTCATATACTTCCAATTAACTTCACACTCTTTTGGGTAATAGGGTTTATTATTTCCTTTTTATAGATTATTAAAAATGCAAAACTCTGAAGTGTCTTAGAATACACAGGTGGTGGGTATAGATCTCCTCAAAACTTTTCGATGACATACTTACCAAAGGCAGCAGTGAGTACCATGTTATGTCTCTAATACAATATTATGGAAGATGAATTCAAATTCAGTGACTAGCTATTGAGTACCTGCTTACCATATGATTAGCATTGTTGAATCATGTGAACTCAAAAATTATATTTTTGAAGAATCCTTTCTTGTCGGGTCCCATTCAGATTAGCAGCCTTCTGCATCACCCAATACATGAGTTAAAACAATATTCCCCATTACAGAATATATAACCTTTAATAGCCAAACAGGCCTACCAATCCTCGGGCTTCTTTTTAACAGTAGGAGTAAGGTAGAATGCTTGTCCTTTGGAACAATGTACCAACATGGACTCCTAAAAACTTTACAGATGTATCAGACCCTAAATCTTTGTAGGTTTTATCTCCCTCCCTCTGTAGCTCTTGTGTCTTATCACAGCATCCAGAGTTCTTTCTCATCAGATACATTTAAACTATCAAAAAGTATAGGAGACCAATGTGATGTTCCTCAGCATGTCTAAATGGACCTGCTCTCTTCACACTATATTGTTTCAGAAAGCCATAGAGTCAGCATAGCCCTAGGACAAGAGCATAAATATGCATATTGTCGTTCTAGCCATGTGAATATGGACTATTCTGATCACCTTTCATGATGGGTATTGAAAAGTGTTCAAAGAATCAATCAATAGCTATATACCATGAACAAAAGGCTTTGTTTCTTTAGTAAAGACAAATATTTGCATAGCAGCTGAAATGCTACTAAATCTTGTTTAAGTTGGTGGTAATCTACTAGCATCTACAGGATTCCACTGGATTTTGTAAATAAGTTAAATTAAATGGGGGATAAATGCAAGAGAGGGAAAGGACCACTAACTGCATTGCATCCTTCAAGTTACTGCCATTTCCCCAAGATGAAATACTGATGTTTTAAAAAATTGAGTTGTAGCTTACATAGAGTAAAACTCATGAGTTTTAGGTATACAATTTGATTATTTTGATGAATATATATGGTCATTTAACCACAACTATAGTGCTTCCTCATGTCCATTTATTGTCAGTCTCCCTCCGAAGTAAGTGACTTGTCATTTCCAGATTTGGGAACTTCTCCAGATGGTTAAACTCATTATTTTTATTTTAAGCTAATTAAATTGGGACCAGAAAACATGCTTTATAGATTTCAGTCTTTTAAAACCTATTGATAATTGTTTTATGGCCTAGAATATAGTCTATATTTGCAAAAATTCTATGTGTACCTAGAAGTATATTCTGCAATTGTTGATAAAGTGTTCTATAAATACCAATTTGGTTTAGGGCATTGATCTTTTATATTTTGTCTAACTGTGCTATCAATTACTGAGAGGGATCGTTAAAAACGCCAAACATTAGATCTATGAGTTTTGGTGTTATATACTTTGAAGTTCTTTTTTTTTTTCTTAAAGTCTATTTGTGCCTTTGTATTTAAAGTGTGTCTCTCTTATCGATATGAAATAGTAAATTCTTGTTTTTTTGTTGTTGTTTGATTGTTTTGTTTTGTTTTGTTTTTATCCCATCTGACATTCTCTGTCTTCATACAATGTAATTTTAATATGGTTGTATTTAGTTGTGCTATTTTTCTCTTTTTTATAAAAAATATCTCATCTATTTTTTTTATTTCTCTGTTCCTCCTTTCTGCCTTTTTGTATTAATTCAGTATATTTCAGTATTCTATTTAGTTGTTCTATTGGCTTTCTAGCTATGTCTCCTTTATAGTTTTAGTGTTTACTCTAGTGATTACATACGAATCTAAATGACAAGAGTGATTGTGTGTGTGCATGTTTGTATATGTATGAGAGAGAGAGAGAGACAGCGAGAGAGAGAGAGAGAGAGAGAGAGAGAGAGAGAGAGAGAGAGAGGTTTTAATATTTACCCACATATTTACAATTTCAGGTGTTCATTTCTTTCAGTTGATCTGAGTTGCCGTCTAGTATTATTTCCCTCAGACTTAACTTACTTTAGCATTTCTTATGGTACTTTTTTTTGGTATCTGAAAAAGTCTTTATCTTCATTTTTGAAGGATAGGTTTACTAGATATAGAATTTTTAGTTTACAGTTTTTTTCTTGGGTGAGGGGCGTGTGTTTGCCTGCTACTACCCCTCACCCCCAGCATTTTGAAATATTATTCCAATATGTTATAGCTACTATAATTTCTGTAAGACGTTATCCATTCTTCTCATCATTGTTCCTGTGTATAACAATCTTTGTTTGTTTATTTGTATTGGGGGGATCTTTTAAGTTTTTTTTTTATTGTTATCATTTAGTGATTTGACATTTGATATACCCAAAGATGATTTTCTTGTGTTTATCCTATTAGATATTCATTGAGATGTCTTAATTATTATATATATTTAATATTATTTATTATTACTATTAATTAGTATTAGTATTTTCAGCTATTATTTCTTCAAATTATTTCTTTGTGACATTTTCTTTCTTCTCCTTTAGGGATTCCAATTAAATATATGTCAGATTACTTCATATTTTTTCATAGGTATCTAGAGTATGTATATTTTATTTCCAACTTGTTCTCCTTGCTATTTGGAGTAGATAATTTCTTTTATTCTACTTTCATGTTTACTGTTTCTTTATTCTCCCATCTCTAGTCTATTGTTGAGCCCATCTAGAGAATAATTTATTTTAGCTATTTCATTTTTCTGCTCTAGATTTCCCGTTTTTAAATAATTTATATTTTGCTGTTGAGATGTTTTACCTGTTCATTCATTTTAGCATATTTTCTTTCAGTCCCTTCAACATAGTTTTAATTCCTTAAATATCTGCGAAATGTGTGTCTTGAGGACTTTTTCTGCTAAAGTAAGCATTTTATCCTGCATAGATTTAGATTCTAGTAAATACCTTTCATATATATATATATATATATATATATATATATATATATTCCATGCTTTTCTGTTTATTTGCCTGTTTAGTAATTTTTGGTTGAAAACTGGCCATCGTAGCTAATATACTGTTGGTTCAGGATTTTGTCACGTTCTCCTGAGGATTATTGGGATTATATTAAGTGGCTGACTTGCTTGCATTCATTTCAAACTAATTTTTCTTCAGACAGTACAACTGCTGATATTAGTTCCTATGACCTCCCACTGCCAATCTTTTAGTCAGGACCCCGGTATGCCTTCCTTGTGCTTGAGATATGTGGTGATCAGGAAAGGACTTGGGTAAAGATGGTGTTCACTCTCTATCATCTTTTTGCTTCTATGGATTCTGCATAATTTCCAGCTGCTCTACCAGCTTTGGGCTCTGCATTCTGATACTTCAGGAATGTCCAGCTTCAAATTGTTGCCACCTGAGATGTTCACGGTTGGAGAATATACTTAGTAAAGAAAACCATCAAATTCGTATACCTGGTTGCACATATCTCTGTATTCCATGAGTAGACTTCTCTTGAGTCTCCTTTACGGCAGAGATCGGTCTGTTTTCTTCCACATGTGCAAAGTTTAACTGCCAACTAACAATTTAGGTAATTTATGTACTGAAATTAGGTCTCATCCTTTCTGAGGTTCTTTCCCTGCCAGAATTTTCCCTTTAAGTTTCCAACTGCTTTTCCATTTCTGAGCTGCAGGTTTCCCCACCATGGTTTTCTACAGCTATAGCTGCGTTTGTTAGACAGTAGTGCCCTTGAGCCCTAAAGCCACAAATTCATAATGCTTACCCCTTCTAGTTACATTTTTTAAAAAAATTAAACTCTCTTTCTGTTTCTGCATATTTTCTGTGTGTGTGTGTGTGTGTGTGTGTGTGTGTGTGTTTTAAAATTCTATCCAGTATTTTATGGTTGTTATCTGTGGTGTTTCACATAAGCCTCAGGCCATGGTTCCTTTTAACTACAGGGAGGGCTCTTCCTGATCAGACAGCATCTACTTTCAACAACTCACGCAAGTACTTGGGCTCAGGCAATTATCTACAACATTGTTTTTGACTTACTGTGTTGGCCAGAGTAGGGATGAGTATACTAATTTCAAGAGCTTTTACTTAGTTTTTCCTTCTACCACAGCTCCTATTCTATATGTCCAACATCAATGTGTTTGTCCAACTTCTAAGGATGTGTTTATCAATTATACCTTCAGAAAACCAGAGAAATTATCACAGGATAGATGGATACACTGTAAAATGAACCTGCAGCAGGACTCTATTTATTACTTGATTCCACTTTGCCCCTGCTCTAACAGGGACCATGATAGCACTTTAAGGCCCAGAGGTCAGCATCAACTTGGACCCTGTATCCAGCATTCTTCAAAAGATCTGTTGATTCATCTTTCTCAGCTTAAAGTTACTCAATAAATAGCTACAGGTTCCTTTGGGGGAGTGGGCAGTAACTATTGTATATATTTACTATGGTGGTTTAGGATCTTTCCACAAGAAGACCCTACCTCTCATTCAGTTGATGGAATCTGAATCCAAAAACTAGAGCATCTACCAATTTGTCAAGACATCATAACTTTCAATTGCTTCAGCTCACCTCAACTTTCTGCTCATCCATTTCTGATTTCTTGATTGTACATATTAAGCAGCATTTTTGTTGGTTGCCCATCTGTCTTACCCCTAGGAATAGCATGCTCTATTAGTCACCTCCGTAGGTCTCTACATGAGTAGGTGTAGCTCTCCTGGGAGCCATTCTGAGCTTGCTTTCCCTTACAGTGAATACATTCGACTTTCTTCTGGAAATTAAATGCTACCACTTGTCCTCTATTATTCCGTGATTTTATTATCCCAATTCTTAATGGGAAGTCAAGTTCTACAACTGCATCTGTTACCGTTAGCCCAAGACTTCCGAGAATAGCTATCACCAAGCTTCTCAACAATACTGGTATTCCCATAACCAAAGCATTCATTTTCACTTGGGTAAATAGAATGTCTTCTGGGCCCTCATGAATAATATAACCACATAGTAAGTTTTCCAGTCTTACATAATAAACACATTCTAACATGCCCACTTCTCTTTTGAGCCCTTCCTTCACAGTTTACTATGGCAGTTCTAGCATCTAAATTGTATATAAACGAATGTTCAGCTCTGAAGAAAAAGTCACACAGTTAATTAGTGGTAGATCCATGTCTGCCTTAACAGCTTCTTTTATTATGCTAAAAAAATGCATAGAATTTTATTTTGTTACAGGTTGATTTTTATTTATGGTATTATTTATTTGATTGGTTGGCTGGTGAGTTTGAATTGAGTGAACCAATCTGAGAAGTTTTGGGTTTTATCTCTTCAAATTTTCTAACCAGCTGACTTTTTCAGAGGGATAGTGACAGTTTAGAAATATTTATAGAATCAAAAGACAAAGGAGAATTGTGTTGCAGAGGGTGTTACGTGTCCCATGCTGTGATTGGGAAATAATAATAATAAACTCCTATTGTTCATTTGTGCAAGGTTTGAAATATGAATTGAATCCCATACTCTAATCCACATGGCTTTTCTTCCCCCCCACCCCCCAAAATAAACAATAACCGCCCTGGCTTTGCCTGAGGGGATTTGAATTCCATGAGTGGTGTGACTCCACGGGTTCTGAAAGGAATAGTTCATGACTGAATGGCCTCCTCTGAGACTCCACTTATGATTGAAATTCAAGAGCAATACTGGCTCAAAGCTTGTTTATAGCTCTAGAAGGTAAAAAAGGGAGTCCAAGCACATGAAGAACAGGTGTATAACTCATATATATTGACTCAGCTATCTCCCAAAGCATCCACTCTGGACCTGTATGTTCATGTAAAATGGTTCTAGGTTACTAAATTTGTGCACCTAGCTTCATCCCTGGATCTCTGTGCCTTCTTCAGGAACCTGGGAGTGATAACCCTAAGTTGTAGGATTATTACAGGGTTTCCCAACTGATATTTGAGGCTAAATAATTATTTGTTGCGGGAGCTGTTCTACGCATTGTAGGACACATAGCAGCATTCCTGACCTCTACTCACTAGATGCCAATAGCAATCTCCACCCACCCAGGCATAGCAACAAAAATGACTGTAGATATTGCCAAATATCCCTTGGGTGACTAAATAATAGCACTCCTGTACGCCAGACCCTCCATTGAGAACCATTGGGTTATTTTAAAAACAAAAGCAGCAATAGAAAATAATTATACATTTTGCTGATTGTGTGTTCACAGTATGTCAGAAACTGTTCTCGCTGTCATTTTATTTTTATAACAGCCCTATGATAAGGTATGACAAGGTAGGTACTCTTGCCACCTTAGTTTTATAGAAGTGGTTACTGAAGCACAAATAATTTAACTTTACCAGTGTCAGAGTTGAACTCAGGCCATTTGATCCTGCAGCCAGTATTCTAAATCCATGCTAAACAACGGGGTTGGGGGAAGGGGGGGGCTTGAGCAGCAGTATCAGCATCACCTTGGAACCCGTAGGAAATGAAAACTCTCATCCCCACTCCAGACAAACTGAATCAGAACCTTCATTTTAACAAAATCCCAGTGAGTCACATGCACTTTAAGTTCTGTAAGTGATGATATAAGAAGCATAGCACGGTTTCTGGAATTAGTAGGTGTTTGTATTAGTCAGGTTCTCCAAAGAAACAGAACCAAAACGATGTGTGTATGTGTGTGTGTGTGTGTGTGTGTGTGTGTGTGTGAGAGAGAGAGAGAGAGAGAGAGAGAGAGAGAGAGAGAGAGAGAGATTGAGTTTTAAGGAATTGGCTAACATGATTGTGGAATTGTAAGACCCAAATTTGCAGGTAGGCAGGCAGAAACTCGGGCAGAGTTGCAGTTTGAGTCCAAAAGCAGCCTGCTGGCAGAATACCTTCTTGTTTGGGGAAGGTCAGTCTTTTTCTCCTAAGGCCTTCACCGGATTGGATAAGATCCACCTACATTATAGAAGATAATGTGCTTTACTCCAAGTCTGCAGATTTAACAGTTACTCTCATGTAAAAAACACCTTCACAGAAACATCCAGAATAATATTTGACCAAATAGCTCGGCACCAGCCAAGCTGACGTAAAATGAACCATCACAGTGCTCAATAAACATTAGTTCTTGTTGTTATTGTTAAATTGATAAGGAGGGGAGTAAAGTCTGTTTTTTCAAATCTTGCAAGTCCACGCCAAAATATCTAAGTTATAGTGTTAACAGAGTTGTAGGAGCATGATTTTGTTGGTTTCAGGGCTCCAAGGGAAATATTTCTGATCAAATATCGACTGAGTGGTGAAACGTGGAAGGAGAATGCATCTGAGAGGCAAGCTGGATCAGGACAAATAAATAGCTCCTCAGGTCCAGACAGATCTGGGTTTTCATCCCAGCTCTGAAGTTTCCAGTTCTGACCATGGGCAAAGTACTTCACCTATACGACATCCATTTCTTCATCTGAGATGGGAAGTAGTGACAAACATGCTGCAGGGCGCTTGTGAAGACTGAATAAGGTATTATCTCTAATGAACCCAGCTCATTGCCTGACACAGAGGCCAGAAACAGCTTGTGAAAAACTGACTCTCACTCATTTGTCCATCTTGGAAGAGTTCATAGAGGCCTTTTTATTCTAGGTATTATTCTAAGGTTGGTGGTACAAAATAAACTGAAACATGATCCTGCCTTCTGTAGTTCAGAGACTAGTGGGGGAAGTAAAAAGCAAACAGACACGTGTGATGTTACATGAAGGTCTGGCCAGAATGGAGATGTATATATAATGCAATCATTTAATAGAGGGAGAAGGCAAAAATCTGACTGAAGGAATCAAGGAGGGCTTCACTGAGGGAGTGGTGTTTGACTAAGGCTTGAAGGATGCAGCAGAGCCTGGCAGGCAGGTGAGGGGAGACAACAGCCCTCCAGGGTACAAAGCCTCTTCTGGGCAGGGTGCAGACTCTTTGGTACGAATGAAGTATACAGTGGGAGGGAGAAAAGGCCAGAGGTGGGGCAGAGGGTTCAGCAGTTAAGGATGTCAGATTAGAAAGGGTCTTACTTATCTATCGGAGTCTGGGCAATGCAGAACCATGGGGTAGGAGAGGAACATGACTAATCATATTTCTATTTTTAGAAAAAATCACTCTGGAGCATGGAGGCATATAGGAGAGGCCAGGGAGTGTGTATCTCTCTCTGTGTCTCTGTGTCTCTGTCTCTCTCTCTCTCTCTCTCTCTCTCTCTCTCTCTCTCTCTCTCTGTCACACATACACACACACACACACACACACACACACACACACACACACACAGAGGACTTACCTGGAAAGGAATCTAGGTAACCTGGAAAGGTCAGTCTAAATCCTCTCTTATTAATTTTGAGTCCCTCATTCCAGAAATAGCTAAAAGTTTGATGATTGCAATTTCTGAGGTAGCTCTAAACTTAGTAGAGGAGAAAATAATAGACTTAGAAAAAAAGAATTAAAGGGGGTTTATTTTTGTTTGTTTGTTTTCTTGTGTTTTTTTTTTGTTTTTTTTGGTGTGTGTGTGTGTGTTTTCAATCTTGCCTCCTTATTTCTCAAGCCTGTAGCATTTTTGATCCAGTGGGGAAGTAAAACTATCTTGTTGATAAAAGTCACATACCCTAATACTCGTATTATAGCTCACTCAAAAGCCCCACAGCAAGGCTCAAGAATTGCAATGGTCCATGGATGCTCAATTAATGGGGTAGAAATTAAGTAATTACTATAATATCTCTCAGGGTTGGAAAACACTCAAATCTGAGCCCTGGAGGCTCCCACATGGCTCAGAATGTGGCAATATCTTGGCATAATACAAAACTAAAAGATGGAGGCCAAAGCTGCAAAGTAATATGTCTGGTCCCACCAATCCTATAGACGCTGTGGTGTGGTTCTCTACCCTCCAAGTACAAGTTCAGTAGAACCAGTGCATATAGGTAGCGATAGTCTAAGAGGCCAGACAGAATAGAAAGAATAGCCTATCATAGTGTAGCAGCCAGAGCACAGGCAGAGAGGCCTGGAGTCAACCCAGCTCTGAGACTATGTTCCGATGTGACCCAATCACTTTAATGCTGCCTAACCTATAAAATGTGAGAAGATAATCCTCCCATGGTGCTGATTTGAGACAAAAATGAGATAGCATTTAGAAAACATTGAAAAAATACTTGACTTCAAAATCAATGTTTGTTGAATAAATGAATGAAGGAATATATGAATGGACATCAAAACTTTTCTTCCAACTTCCCAAGATGGAAGAAGAGAGAAAAAGATGTCAAACTCCTTCAGCAAAGAAGTTTGACGTGACAAGGGCCAAAATTCCGGATGTGGGTGAGGCCCTCTAAGAAGGTCCTCCTATGGCTTGCTGTCTTCCTCGGGCCAGGCGGCCAAGCCCATGAGGTGTCTGCCTCTCTAAGTTCCCTTAGAACTAAGGAGCACACCCGTTACTAAGGTAGGGACTTTCACTAACTCAAGTTAGAATGACACCAGGGATTACTACTGGGACATGTGCCCTTTCGTGAGAACTGGTGCTATTTCAGCAAAACAAAACAAACAAAACAAATGAAAATGCCTCTGAAGAAATCACAGTGAAAGTTCCAGATAAGATTGTCCATCCCCCGTCTCATATTATTAACTCCCTCTTATTTTCTCTCCAACAAGCATTTTAAATTCCATCTAATTTCTTCTGTTTCCATTCCAGACTAGCCAAGCTCTTATTTTGTACTTTCTACCCTAAGCAGATGTCATTTTCTCTGTTCCTGAGAAGATAGAGGCTATCCAATCCTGTCTTCTCAGTTTCTCTCATCTCCAACTTCAAGCTGTATTTCCCATGTGCCTCACGTCTATCCCTCTTCTGTCTGAGATGAAGCAACATGGTAAAGTGAGTAGAGTACAGGATTATGTGTACATTTAGACAGTGGATAAAATTCCTATTTCAGTACTCATTGACCATGGAAAATTGAACCTCAGTATTTTCATCTGTCTAGTGGGGAGGTTAAATAGCTAATCCTACTTCTTTCAAACAGCATAATATACATGAGTCCTTTGGACTCTAGTTATTAAAATAAATAGCCATTCAGTAACCATCCTTCCAGTAACATGTCCTTCATCTGTGTGTGATTTACTCCCATCCTCCAAAATTATGTTAGTTGGGTATTCATCTAAACAAGGTCACTAGTTTTGTTTTTTGTTTCTTTTTCTTTCTTTCTTTCTTTCTTTCTTTCTTTCTTTCTTTCTTTCTTTCTTTCTTTCTGTCTTTCTTTCTTTCTTTCTTTCTCTTTTCCTTTTTCTTTCTTTCTTTTTCTTTTTTTTGGAAGGGGTGAAATTGAGGTATTTTCTGTATATTTGATTAGTAATGATGGATAAGTGCCAATATTTATTTAACCTCTACTATATGCCTGGCACTGTGATAAGTGGTTTCCTATATGCTGTCTTGTTTAAATCCTCAGACAACCCTGTGAGGTAGGTAAAATTATTCTCTGCTGTTTAGACAGGTGTAAACAAGCTCAATGGCATTAAATGACTCACCCAGGTTCACATAGCAAAGAGTGAGCAAGACCAGAATTTGAGCCAATGCAATTGGGATCCAGAGACTTACCCATTAAGTCCCAACTCTATTGCCTTTTCATTATCAAACACATCTACTCTCCACTTTCCACTTCCAATTTCAATTGACATTTCCTCCCCTTATATATTTGCTTTGCCATCTCTGGCTCATGCACATTATAAAGATTGTCACGTATGTCATCCATTGATTGACTGAGTCCACAAATATTCATTGAGCCCTGCTATGTTCCAGGCAGGTATCTCTGGGATAAAACAAAATAAAGCAAGCAGACAAGCAAATGAATAACAAACAAACAAAAAATAACAACAGAAAAACACAGAAACATTGTATTTCAAATCTGAGGTAGAGCTGTAATGCATATAAACATCGTTTTGGTGTAGGCACCATGTGAATTGTCCAATATCTTAAAGGACAAATTTACTGTTGTTTCTAAATAATTCCATTGATAAGGGAATATGAATATATTTTATTTCTGGAACCTGTCCTGTTTAAACGAACAAAAAGAGATGGGATAATCTTATAGAGCAGCCACTATGGCCTGTCTCCTGCGTCCTCCTCTTCCTTACTGGCATTACTCTGTGTTTGGGGGTATACAGGAAATGGCCTGGACCCCACCCCCACTGCAAAACTCATTACTTGGTATTAAGACAGAGAATATCCGTGGATATACACGAGTAACCCCAGAGAATGCAGAGACCACGGGGCATTCAGGCACTCTAGAATCCAGGGTGAGATGCAGTCACGCTAAAGGAGCGCTAGAAAGACAGGGGTGAGACTAATTCTCATTCCAGCTTTAATTTACCGTTCACTTACTGTTTGACCAGGTAGAGACACTTACCTGGGATCGACCTCAGTTTTCCCATCTTTAAAAAGAGGAGATGGTTTAGATTTGGTTGTGACGTTACGATGCTCTGAAATACAGATTAAACCCAGGGATCAACAGAGAAAGACTCAGGAAGAAGATTCGGGAATGTATTCTACATCTCTTCCTTTGACAAAGGACCAACAATTCAAAAGAAACAAATTGCATGATTCTTCAGTTAGATAACAAGGTCATCAGCTTACCCTCACCTCCAGAATATCTTTGAATTACGGCTAAGCAGACAGTCTCTGCTGAGGCAGGATTAGAAAGACGACGTAGAGATATTGCCTTGATTCCAAAAAGGCAAGCTAGGTGAGGATCAGACAGCATCTTTATCTTCACAAAAGTGATGTCTCACCTTGTCTGTGAATGTTTGGCCGACATCTCAGTTCCTAAAACCCCCAAATTCAGAATGACACCTTTAGTGGGACTGTTTTCTTCTTGAAATGATTCTTGCTTTAATTGGCTATTTAAAAAAAAAAAAAAAAAAAAATTACTACCAGGATAGTAAATGATAAGACATGTTCATGCCAATTAACATCCTCTTGATAACATCTGAAAACTGGAAATTCTTATTTCATCTAAACAGGAGAAAACTATTTGTAAATAGTGTTGTAATATTATTTTGAACATGAGAGCTCTGTCTTACTAACTCCACCTGCCATCAAGCCTTTTTAGAAATGGAAGTAGGTAATTATCTTATTCACACTTATTTAGCAAGCATTTTGCAACGGCACTCAGAATTCTGGGAAGAGGAAATACTTGTGGGGCAATGGGCTTTAGCAAATGCTTAGGCTTTGTTTGAAAGACCATTGCTGGGTACTTTATTGAAAAAGAGAATTCTGGGTCTCCCAGACACATTTTTAAGTGGGGAAAGACTGTTGAAGAACAAGATGGGTGTGAAAAAGAAATCCAATAGATTATTCTTTCCCTTTTCTCAAAGCTCAAGTGTCCTGGTGAATGGGAAGGGTAGTTGCACATGGAGAGGTTACTTGCAGGAAATTGTGAAGGCTTTCTCCTCCTTACCAAGTGAGATGTAGTGAAGTTAAGTGAGGCGTGTAAAATAAATTCACCTAAGATTCTCTCCAATCTACTATCGTTTTGCAAGGGTGATGTGGGTTATATATGCTACTTCCAGGAGTATTTTAGTGAGGATTAATCTCCCCTGAGATGCGAATCATACATTTAAAGACCATAGGAGGCAGCCTGGTCCATCAGAATTAAAGCAGGTGTTAGTCTGTGCTTTGCTTTGATCTTAACCTGAAAACTACCTAGGTCTTATTTTCTTCACCTTGATTGGCAGCGCCCCCCCCCCCACACACACACACACACACTCCTTTGCTTCTGCCTCACTTTTACATATGGAGCTTCCAAGTAAAGGTTCATTGCAGGTAAGAGGCTCTACAACTAAAAACATTTGCAAATGGAAGGAATGGATAATGCCTAAGGGTACTTGAGGTTCTTAACATCTAGGATTCCAACTTAGAAATGGTTGCTATTTATAGTCTCTGTAAGGAGTGATTTTATCACACACTTGATGTTCCCTTTGCCAGCTGAGCTACTGCTCCTTGGGGAGGCCCCTTCTTGACAGTCCACTGAATTCTCAGAACGGAGTTATGGACCTCAACATTCAACAAACGATTTCCTGTGTTTCGTAACATTTCCTTTTGCTCCTGCCTTGGTTTATAAAACACTTTTTTACCGCAGTCTCAATGAATTAAAACAGCTAATAAAGGCACAAACTATTCCAGGGGCACCAATATATCAGTTATTGCATTTTATCACATCGAAAGCATGAGATGAGAGTCACCATGGTCACCATGCCCTTTTTTCTGACAAGGACTCTGAGACCTGGGAGTAGAGTAACTTGCACAGGCAACTTGGAGAGTAGGCAGCAGTGTCAGAACTCGAGCCCAGGGTTTTCCAAGCTGCATTCAGGATCTACGCCACAAGGCCACACTTGGGTTTCACACCACTCTGCTTAGTCCGAGAGCCCACCGCTTCTGAGAGCTCACCTGAGAGGTCCGTCCATCCACCCTGCTCAGTTCGTCACCTGAACCAGTGGAGTTGTCTGAGCCACAGATTCCAAAATCCACTAGTATCCACAGTGTCCACAGATGGGGAAAAATCAGGCCCTCTCCACAATTGGGGTTCTAAGTATTACTGGAGATTTCCAGCTAGCTGAGACAACTATTTTTAAATATATCAACAAAAATAATTAAACAACATCGTTTTGTTAATCCGAAAACCCAATAGCCTTCAGATCTAGTTCAAACTGGGGAATGGATTTAAATAAAAATTCCAAATGACTAATCAAAATGACAATGACTATCACAGTAACTATCATTTATTGAGCATGTACACTGATTTAGGTCCTTTATCTCTGTCATCGCATTTGAGCCTCATAGCAGGTGTTTCTGTGATTGTGACCTGTGAAAGGATGTTATAAAAGACCCATTTAGAAATGAGGACACAGAGGAGAAGCAGAGCTGAGTAACCTATCAAATAACCACACAGGTAGGGTGTGGAGTTCTCACTCCCTCTCACTGTGAGAAACCCACTGTCTTTCCATTAGTCTTTCTGACTTCCTTCCGATAAAAAGGTGGAAGGATCCAAATCCATGCCGTATGCCAGTTATTATAGCTTAGACTTTTAGTTTAGTTTTGTTTTCTCTTCCGGGATATGATGTAATGGATTCTCACTATTATGACAATTAAACCAAAAGGACGTGATCCCTTGGTTCAAACTGCCTTTGGTGCTTCATGTTTAGAATGACATGACGTGAAGAAAAAAACTTTGCCCAAATTCCATTGGCATCCACAGTGTCCAGGGGACATTTGTCAGTGTCTGGAGACATTTTTAACTGTCACAGCTCTGAGGAGGAGGAGACTACTGGCATCTAGCATGTTGCTAAACATTGTACAAGGCATAGAACAGTGCCCCACCCACCCACCCACCCAGATGGAATTACAACCCAAAATGTCAACAGTGTGGAGGTTGAGAACCCTTCCCCTAGCTTAATCCCAAGTCCCGGGCAGGAAATGAGTAAGCAATGCTTTCCTGCCTGTCCTAGTGAAAAGAGCACCTCCTCGCCACTGCTCCATTACCCAACTCACTGACATCGTCTTGTGAGTGTGTTTGTTCATGTGGGTATTCTCTTTCCTTGACTTGGATCTAAGCTCTATGTGGGCCAGGAGGAGGTCGACTGCCCAGAGTGTAGGTCACAGCAAGTCAAACAGAAACTGAATAAATGTTGACAGTGAATGAATAAATTACCAAAAATAGTATAGAGATTCGAAAAAAATCACTCTACTCATTACTGAATACAGAGAGCGCAGTTCTCCCCCTTTCTTATAAAGTGTGATTTGGACTTTGAAAGCCTGCCCTGGCTACAGGCCATTAAGTACCACATGGTCAGTCTGGAATCCTTTATCCTCTGAAATTTTCTGGGCAATTTCACAGATCCAAATACTTTAATTGAGCCTCAATGCTACTCTGTGGTTTTTTTTTTAACTAACCACTTAACTGCTTCCTAGGATTTCCATCATTCATGATTCAGGGCTAAATACTGGTATGTAGAGGTGCTTCTTGCTTCTCTGGTCTGAAAATTTGAGAGCTGAGTGCCATGAGGAATTGGGGTCCCTCGGTGAATCGAGAGTAAGAGTTAGACACCTGGGGTACGAGTCATTCCAGCTTTAAGAGGAGGATGAAAAAGTTGTCCAGCTTTAGTCATACATTGCAAGTTGACTTGTGTCACTTTAAAACTGCATAAAATTATTTTTAGGTTTTTAGGAGGAAACTCTGTGGCAGCCCTTGTCTCAGGACTTGTGTGTGTGTGGTGTGTGTGTGGGGGGAGGACAGCAGTATCCAGGGGAAGTGTGGATCTAAAGTGGCTGAAAACATCTGGGACTTGTCTTGGGAGAAAAGCCAGGAGCCCAAAGTGAGTCAGAAAAGATAACTTATGAGCAGCCTGCACTTCTGAGGGGAGGCAAACACCTGGGAAAAACTGAGGTCAAGGAGAAATGTGGGCTTAAGGATAGATGAAAAATCCACATCTGGATGCCTAAATTGCATGAAACCTGGAGATGAAACAGGGTCTAGTGAGACTGCAGAGGAAAGTCCAGGTTCGCAGACACAGAGCCAAATAGGTAGAAGACTGGGAATGAGAAAGGAAGATGGAAATCGAGTTCACATGTGGCTTGATGTGTAGCATGCTAGATCCTTTACACAGTTTCAAATACTAGAGTTAGACTCATTTTTCTGTAAAGGAAAGTGAAGCTTAGAAAGGTCAACTGGATGGCTTGCAGTCTACTAGGCTGTGAACTCCATGACGACAGGACCAGACCAGGTCAGCTTTGTTCACTGCTGTATCCACAGTGCCGAGAGCATGGTGGCTGCACATAGTAGAGGCACAGAAAGTTCTTGCTGGCTGACTTGAACAAAGTCACCAAGAGTAAGAGGTGAATGGCATGAAGGTGGCACTCAAAATCCCATCAGCAGGATACAGCTCTTCCCTGCACCAGACTGCTTTCCTAGCCGAAACCAAGTCACAAATCAGGGAGAACTTAACAGGAGCAAAGACGTGTGGGCACCAAACCTGTTCAAAATAGAGTTGTTGCTTAATTTTATCTCCCAGACTGAAAGGCCCAGTACTTGCCTTTTGTCACATCCAAAATATTCAGTGATTTCACCATTTCTGTCAGCTTTAAGAGAAGAACCATTATTTAAAAAAAAGGGGGGGGGGAATTAGATTGGTTTTTAGCCAAGTTAATAAAAGGCTGAAAGACGAACATTAATTTCAAACTACTCATACATTGCAAGTTGACTTGTGTCACTTTAAAACTGCATAAAATTATTTTTAGAAGCAAATTATATTTATTCCATGGCAGCTTTTTATAAGATTAAATAAGGGCCCCACGGTATCAGGTTGCCAATTGTTATGAGTGTTTCAGAGTTATAAACTCGGACTTTTGTTTTTCAATATAATTTAATTTAAAATGCATTTATTAAACAGCTCCTATGGTTAGTGCCAAAAACAGTGAGACATAAGGGTGCAAGTGAAAGGACCCACGTAGGGTGTGCACTTTCAGAGAACTCACCTGGGAGAGAATCATTAACAAGTCAAGAGGGTGTCTGCAGAACTTGGGAACCTGGAGCATAGCAGATTCTCAACTCATGGGTTCAGGTGGGTTTCCAGTAATTATAGGAATTTAAGTGACTCTGGTGTTTGTCCCAATCTGCTGGCACAGATCATCCTATTTTCTACAAAACCTTCACAATTATTTCTGGAAATTTCCAGGCTGTACTCCTATGTGCTGTTTAGCAATCCTGAGCTATATGACCATTGTTCTTCTTTTGTTGCATAGTGCCACTGAGGTCCAAACCTGCACAGGGGTCTCTGGCAGAATGAGGGAGCTTGCCTTTGTCTCTTTCTTTTGTGTTCCCTATCGTAAGCGAGAGCCTGAAGCAGGGATGTTTCTGTGTGCCCTCAAACTGCTTACAAAGTTTGGAGTGAAACAGCTCTTCTATTATTTTGCTTATTATAGTTTAGTAGTTAAGAGTATCAATGTTGTTGTCAAACTTCCTAGGTTCAAATCTTGGCTCCCCCACGTACTAGTTGTTTGACTTATAAAATGACTCACCCATCTGCGCAATGGAGGTCATAGTAATACTACCTCGATAGTGTTGTAGCGAAGACTAAAAGAATGAATATGTGTAAATCAGAACAGTGCCCAACACATAATAAGCACTATATTTACATTAGCTACACTTACCATTATTATTAATTAATTAGTTATAATTACTCACAAATCATAATAGCTAGATTAGTTGAGTGCTTACTAGGTGCCAACTAGTATACTAGGTCTTTTATATTTAATCGTCTCACTTCTTGCCTTTGAAGCAAGAAGTATTGTTACGCCAGTTATAGTTGAGGAAACGAGGCTTAGAGAGGTGAATAACTGTGCAAATGCATACAGCTAGCACATGAATTCCCACCCAGGTTGGCAGGCTGACACAGCATCTGTGTGCATCTGTGGGGCTGGACAGGGATGGTATAAAAGATTAGCTATTATGCTCACTCCGTGCTTATAGCCCCCTCCAAAGACTGCAGTCTAGATCCTGAGTCCAGCTCATTACACTTGGATCCTTCTCCCTGTTAGCTGAGTTTTTTCCCAGGAGGCACTTCAGATCTGCATAGCAGTGGATAAGTTGGGGGAACCTCAAGTCGTTCAGTGGGACTAGAGATATGGTAGAAAAGGAAGATGTGAATATAAGGCTGAGGAAATGAGGAGCCATAAATGTATGCCCTTCTCTGAAGTTCGTACTTGACCCCATATGCCAGCATGTCCCACACTGGACTCTGTGAACAACTCCTGCCAGTGCAAGACACTATGACAATATGGGTAAAACAAAGAAAGATAATGAAAAAGAATACAATGATAAAAATAACTATGAGATTCTAAGTGAAATCAAGATATGTTTCTTTATTGTAAGACTTCTCAGAGCTTTTAAGATCCTGATATGTGTTCCAAAAGGAGTGAATAAAATAAAGTGCTTCCCAGGTAAGTTCTTCCATGGCACGCATTGTGCTCACCAACCCACCACCCCTCTTTCCTGTCCCGACCCCAGAGTATGTCCCAAGACAAATCAGGAACAGCTTAACAGGACAGCTCCTGAAACGAAAGAATATAATAAGTAAAGGGTTCTAACAGCAGAACCACATAATCAGATTTATGATATTAATTCTCACAGAAGTGAGGAAAGGTCAAGCTCAGCAGCCAGAAGACCTTTAGAAGATAATCGCAAAACCCTACAAAGAGAAAACAAGTGTCTAAATCAAGGCAGTGGGTGGAAGGATGGGCAGAAAATGCAAATATGCCTTTCCAGTCTCACCACCCCTCCTCCTCCTCAACTGGCGTCTCTAACTCTACCCTCCGGGTTCACTCCATTCCCCTACTAGCCTCTGTACCTTCATAAAATCTCCCTCCTCCACTTGGAATAGCCTTTTAATGATTCCCCAAAACACACATGCACCCACCTGTGCCTGGAGAACTTCTATTCATTAGCTCAGGGGTCATCTCAGGAGACTTCCTCCACAAAGCATTCTCTGACCTTCTCAGGCCTAGATTAGCTGGGCCTCCATAACACAGCACTCACCCCAGGGTTCCTGCTAGTCCTGTTAGTTGTCTTTCTTTCTCTAGATTTTGAGATCCTGCCAGGTCTCACTCATTCTTATGTTTTCTTCTTTGAGCTCAGAGTCAGACATATGGAAGCAGTGCTATAAAGTTTTGTTTTTGTGTTTGTTTGTTTGTTTGTTTGTTTGATTGAATAAATGATTTGTTCAATTTTCAAACATACTATGGGAGGTAGATTTTATTTCTTCCACTGTATACATAAAGAAATAGAGTCCTGGGTGGATTAAGAATAACCTACAGTTAATGATCACATTTAGTGGAGCACAGACCATCTCCAAAAAGTGTTAAATTTATCTCTGGGCTAAAGAGAAAAATACCAACTTGCTAAGGTGGCATTAAGTACATATCAGGAAGCCTTCCACGGTGGCAACCCCATCTCCCCTTCTTGAGAGAATTATCTCATATGTTTCCTGAGCTCTGAACACTGACGAGCAATGTGAGGTCAGAGACAGCATAGACAGTAAAGTGGAAATCTTGATAGAGGTATCACGTAAATTCAGAAGGGGTTTGCAATAATTGAAAATGTAAGTCTACTTTCAAATTCAACTACCACACAGTATCCATTATAAATTGGAATGTCTTCTTACCTCCAGGGAATGGTCCAGGTACAAAAAAATTTCATAGAGAATTGGGTTTCAAAGAGCTGACGGGGGTCAGGTGTGCCTACCTGAAGCAGCTTGAGGCAGAAAGAGCCAGGACCTCAGTCTTAGAAAGTTCTACAGGCCCCCTCCAGGGAAATAAAATGCCAAGAATCTGTTCTATGTTCATCCATGAAAGACAAGGTCAAGTACCAAGAACGAGGCAGAGACCAAGAATGAGGAAGAGGAGTAAGGAAGGTCCTGAGTGCTGACAGGGAATGCCGAAAGAGTTCCAACTCACTCGCATTTATAGAACCTCACATGCTTTTTGTGGGAATGTAATATATGAGACATTTTGGGGGTGTAATTAAAGGTATAAACTGGAATATACACCACAGGCAGAGCACCAAATAAGCAATCCCAAGCATTATTTTGTTTAATCTTTACAACAGCCCTAGGAGAGGTGCATTATTATTGCCATTTTACAAATCAGGAAGCTGAGCCTCACAGAAGTTACCCAGCTTCTACACAGTGAAGCAAGATATCAGTCCCATCTGTGTCCTATGTGTATCCTCATAGTCCTAAAATAAATAAATAAACCCGTATTACATACAGTATTGCAGATATTACATATCTGGTCTCTGCCTCTCCCCCCCCCTCCCCACAAGGAACACTTTTTTCAGTATGCCAAAGCTAGCTACTCACTTTCCAGAACTGAAAAAGGAAAACATTAAATGTAAGTGACTGAAGCTTGTTAAATGCAAGACTATTAAATACAAGCTTTTTAAAATGAGGCATTGATGTTATGTTAATATGATGTTTCTCATAGTGACTTGATGATGGCACTAATTCAGGTTGCCTTCTTGTTGAGTACTAAGTATATCAATCAGCTGAAGGGCAGCGTTTTTAAATGTTGTCAGTGTAGTTCAGCAGAATATAATGGTTAGAGTCAAGGTTATTTGGAAAGAAGGTCCTCCTGAGTGTCCTTGAAAGACAGGGAGCAGGAGACCTGAATCTGAGTCCTAATTCCTCTCTAGAAGAACTCAAACATAAAATTGGAAACAAATAAGGTAAAGAATATAAAAAATATTCTGTAAAAAAAAAAAGAGAGAAAAGTGGAGGAGACTTATGAAGAGACTATGTTACAGCTGCTATTTTCCCCAAACTTATGGCCACTGATAAATAAACCTTAATCTATAACTCAACTGACCTCCCCATTGGTGAAAGATTGTCTTTTCATAAGAACATGAAGGTGCTTGTTTTGCCAGTTAATGCAGTTTTGTTTATGTTGTTGAAAGTCCGACTACCTCTACCCTTGTTTCTTTAGCAAACCTAAACTCAACTCACAAAATGCAGAGTTGTGTTATTATTGAAGGTTAATGATAAGGCCAGGGGAAGCCTGGTTTAGAGGATGGAAGCAAATCATTAATCTTGTTATATTCAAATTTGCATTATTGCCGGGTTTCATTGTTCTCCAGTTCGCTCTGTACCAGGTAAACCCCATCTGAGTGAGTGGGAGGAGGGAAGTGAGGTAGGATTAGAGTGCATAAGACAAAGTTCTTGCTTGTGAGGAGCTTCTTATAGACCAGCAGGGACAATATACTTGCAAAAACATAAAATAGGTGGCTCCAGGAACACTCACTAATGCAGGCCATCTGCCTCTCTTTCTGGAATTAGTATAACAGCCTCAGCATGGTCTCTTCACTTACAGTCTCATTTCTTCCAATGCATATCCCACCTTTGCCATCAGATCTCATCCTTTTGTTGTATCAGTCACAGTCCCAACAGGAAACAAATGTCATGTTAAAATTAGATAATCTAAAGTGTGTTCAATAAGGAGACCAGTTAAAATGGTGTAAACAGGACTGCACAGTGACCCAGGGCTAATGACAGCGAGATACTCCATCCTTAAGCCTAGAGTAAGGAGGAAGGAAATGTTACTGGAAGCAGGAAGGGAAGAGAACTGCAGAGCTTGCTTTCTTGGACGTTGATAGAGAGATAAAGCCTGTCCTGCAGGAAGGGAGCCTGGAAATAAGTACCACACATTCACTTTCATCCCTCTCACCTCCTGCTGGGGCATCCAGTGGCCAAACCAACCAGAAGCCAGAGTGTAAGGGAGGCTATGAATGTAGACCACAAAGAACAGAGTGGACAGGGATAGGGAGTGGGTCCGCAAGGGCAAGCAAAATATGTGGAGCACAGGTGCTTTATTTAAAGCCATCTGTGTTCTGGAAACACAGAGGCATGGAATTGTCTCCACCCTGGAGGAAGCTACAGTCAAGAAAGAGTTTGAAGAAAAGTAAACTGCGAAGGAATTCCCAATTGTGAGAATGCCGTGAAGAATTTGTTTCCACTGATCTGTTCTTTCATCAGTCCTTCCCTGAAGTCCTCCTCTTTGACAAGGCGAGGCAGGCCCTGAGGACCCTGGGTTGCAGAGATGTGTAACATCCAATCCTACTGTCTGGGCACTCATCACCTGTTTGCAGTAAAAGACAAGGAAATAGTAAACTACAATACACGAAGCTCCAAGGTTTCTCTTTCGACTGAGCCTTCTTTCCAAGTGTCCAAACACCCAGCGCATGAAGCACAGTCAGCTCCGTCCATCTTTGCGTGTATTTGAATGGTAACTGGTTTGGACAGCAGCCTATGTTCATTAGGCTTAGAAACTTTCCATGTCAGTTAATTTGATTAATATCAGAGAAAACTCAATTAAACTTGTCAACATTTTGCATATGACATTTAATATCTATTAAAATTATGTCACCTCCATCAGCCAGGGACCTTATTTTTATTTTCTCCAGACCGTCAATTTGTGAATGCCAAACCCTCAAACAAGGGGGATGGAAACTGTGTTGCTGTCATTCTCTCCACACATTCTTAAAGCCAGTCTAACATAATGACTTGAAAAGAGTTTTCATGTTAACATGTCCCTTACTCCCATTTTCCTAGAGAACCATACTTGAAAGAATGTGCAAGGCTGAAGGTTAATTGTTTAAATAGTTACTAAAGAGAGAGGCAGGGAAAGAGAACCTTTATAGGCCAAGAAAATAATTAGGTTAGTAGACCTGTTTAAGGGTTATTCATATACCCGACTGTTACTTGTGAGCGACTACACCATTTCTAGGTCAGAATGAGACTGTGAACTCTACAAAGAATATTTTTGCAGTTCTTAACAAAATAGAAAAGAATGTAAAACTCTATTTACTAGTGGAATCTCTTTATATTAGAATCTTTAAAGCTCTGTATGAAATTAACTACAAGATATGTAACACACATGGAAATATAACTATAACTATCATTTCAAAGCAGGAACAAAGCTTAAGGAACTCAATATTTAAAGTCTGTGTCTATCTTGCTATTGTGCAATAACTCCTGATTTGTGTGCCTGCTCCACAATTTGTATTCTGTCTACTGGAAAACTCCAATAATCGACTCTTAAAAAGGAGTATATAACAGATTCATTGGGAAAATTTCTTTCAAAATACACACCCTCTTATCCTGATGCAGTGGGTCCGGTGGAGTCTCTGTTTCACAATGTATACCCGGGTCCTGTTAATGGGCATTCTCAAATAAAAAAGAATACACAGAATGTCCCCAAATAGGCCATGCTGTTTTATACTTCTGGGCATTTACTCAGGCTCTTTCGTGAATATTTCTCTGGCTCGTTTGCCTGGTAAATGTGGG
This sequence comes from Rhinolophus sinicus, assembly GCF_036562045.2. NCBI lineage: Eukaryota > Metazoa > Chordata > Mammalia > Chiroptera > Rhinolophidae > Rhinolophus > Rhinolophus sinicus. Next base: position 114,535,321 of record NC_133756.1, read on the forward strand.
ACACTTTCCGGAAGTTTCACAATTTCTCTGAGGCCTTTTCTATTAGCCACAGATAATTGCCCCCCACTCTGTATGTTTTAATACTTTTTGTATGTCCACTATCACACTGTCCTGTAGTGTGAATGGCACTTTCTTTCTTTTACACAAGTCTGTGAGTTTCTTGAAGGCAGGAAATTACTCCTATCTTTGTACTCCGAGAGACAGTGTCTAGCCCATAGCACATGCTAGTAAATGCTTGTTGAATAGAAAGGATGTTGAATATATTACTTCCTTGGCTCGTTACTCATAATTACACTCCATTCAAGGATAGTTTATATAACACTTAAAAATTTAGTGGCCCCATGTGGTTCAGGCTAATTGTGGCAGTACATTATTAAAAAGAAAAGGAAACAAGAAGTCTACCAACCAAAAAACAAAAACCATTCTAATTTTACTAGCATCTGTAAGAGACATTAAATGAGATTCAACATAACCAGTGGAATGGCTCACAGATTTTTTTTCTCATTCTCCTCCTTTCTCACTGTCTCCTACTTTGTAGCCACTCAAGCCTTTTCTCTCCCTATCTTTCACTTTCCCTAATACTCTACCACCATGTGTTTTTTGCTTTTTCTCTCCTGCCTTTCTTCTGGCTTCCATTGGTTCTCTCTCTCATCTCTCATTTTCCTCAAATTCAAGAAGCCAATGTTGTACCTGTTCCCACTATCTCTTCCCAACATTTATCCCAGTAGCTCTCTAATTCTGATTCTGTAACTTGCTCTGTAACTTTGCCCGAACTAATAATTCAGCCCCCACTTGGTTCCTCACTAATGGACATTCCTCTGAGAGTTTCAATATTTGAGCCTCAAAAATGTCAAAATATGATTATAAAATTTGTGATGTATTACACATGTTTATATTTATGAAAGAACACATTTAAGATAAAAATGTAAATGTGTTCCAAGAAAAATTACAGAATTTATAAATATCCTCACTCATGGTACACCAGAGTGTTTGGATCATGAAACACACATTGAATGTCATTTTCCTTCAATACATCCAGTGTATCTGGTGTGGGTGTCTAATCACATTTACATAGGACATCAAAAAGGTCTCATTTATAAAAGAAATGCTCATGCCAAGTTTTTCTTTTGACCCTTGGTCCCACTGCTGCTAATAAAGATCAGAGAGGAAAGTGCACATGGAAATGTTTTGAGTCAAGTTCAAGCTCAAATCGTGGTTCTTCAACTTCTTAGTTTTGTGATCTTAGGGAAGCAGCGGGCTTTCACTTCCGAAGAGGGCTCTCTCACCTTTGAAAAGATAGAGTTGTGTTTTCATTCCCTGAAGGATTACTGTTTCCCAAGAAGAGGGTATGGATGGAATACTGACAGGAGCGCCTGACTAAAGCAAGAAAATAAATACCAGAAGGTCATATGGGAGGGCCCTGGAGTCAGATGACTTATTTCCAGTGACAGACAAGTTACTCACTGGCTGTATACTTCATGCAAGTTATTTAGCCTCTCTGAGACTCATTTTTCTCACCTGTTAAGAGACCATTATAAAAGAATGCATTACATTGGGCTGTTAGAACAAAATGGATTAGATGAGCTAACGCATGAGCATATTAATTCAGTACCTAAAGAGACTAAATTTTAAACGTGTGTGTGTATTAGTTTGTTTAATACCGTCAATGTATCTACCCTTGCTTAGAGACCAGACACACTTAGACAGCATGAAAGAATGATAAAGCAGAAGGTTGGGGGAATGATTTGACAGTGACAACCAACTTAAAGATTAGCCAGGCAAGACTCTAATGTCAGTATATGAGTTATACCGTAAGGGGTTCAGGAAGGACAATAATGACTTCACCTTTGTTTGATTACTTCATTATTATAACCCAAGTACTTTGAATAGTGCCTAGCACATAGTAAGTGATCATTAAATACTTGTTGCATTTCCCATGCTAACCTGCTGTCTTGTACACAGTAGGTCTTCAATGAATGTTTGTGAAAGAGTAATAATAATAATGGTAACTAACATTTATCAAGTCTTTATTACGTCACATATTCTTCTAAACTCTTTATATGTATAATCTCGTCTAGTTTTCCCTTTCACATTGTGAGATGGACACTTGTACCGCTCCCATTTTTCAGATAAAGGAAATAAGGTACAGATAAGCCATGTATGTGTTCACACAGCTGAAAGCTGGCAAGGCCAGGAATTGACCCCAACCACTGTGGCCCAGGCAACATCAGCCTTGAGAATGCTGTTGATTCTCTTTGCTTCTAGTTTTCAGCTTAATGTCCCTAGAAAATATTCAGTGGTTTTGCACTTGGAATAAGGTTCAGTCTGCTAATCTGTAATTAGAGATCATACCACTTGGCCTCCCTGTCGAAAAGAATCACTTGGTACATCAGTGAAGCTAATGGGAACTCCCATAAAATATACTACATTTTACATTCTCTCTACTGTAATATAACTGAAAGAACACTGACTTTGGAGTTCACAGACCTACATTCAAATGCTGGCCCCTTTTTATTAGTTTTATGGCCTTGGGCAAGTCATTCTTCTTTACCTTTTTCATCTGGAAAATAAGAAGTAGTATCCTGACTTTTGGGGGTTATGATCGTTGTAAATGAGATAAAGCATGTAATGCACCAAAACATATTGCCTAGCATATCATATATAGGTAGACAAGGACGCAATGTATCTAGTAAATGCTGTAATTTCTTTAAATGTAATAGGATGGAGATTCACATTTCTCGAGTGCCTACTAGGTATACGTCTCCTGTAGAGCAACTCAATAAATACAGTGCCTTACTCTCGCACTGCCCACTTCCTCAAGTTATTTCAGAAGATCCGTTCCTACTTCCTCCTCAGCACAATGTACCCCCTCTGACCTCCTCCAAGCATTGCCTCTGACTGCTTTCTGCCTCATCTTCTGTAAAAGTAGCGTGTGTTTCCAAACTTGTGTTTTAATGGATATTTATGGTACAATTTACACTGGTGTGAGGTACACAATGGCTCCTCTCTGCATTGTTAAAAGATCTGGAATTTTATGTATGCTGGGTGGGTGGGGGGGCAGGAGTAGTATTAGTGTCTGGTTTCCCTGGTTGCCATTAAGAAAATATGTGCTGTAAAGTTTAGAGCAGTGGGACTCCAGGGCCTGATTCACACAGCACAGAAGCCCCTTTGCAAAGACTTTTGTTTTTGTCTTTCAATTTCACATTTTGTTTCAAGAAAGTGCTGATCCCATTTCACTGAAATAGTAACTTTAGCAACTCATTAAGTCTTTTCTTTTCTTTTCCTTTTTTTTTTCCCATCTGTTTCAGGTAGAGTTCATTATAGTCAAGCTAGAGAGAGTACTGTAATAATCTCTCTCTCTCTCTCTCTCTCTCTCTCTCTCTCTCTCTCTCTCTCTCCCCTTGTAAGAAGCACGAGATAGAATCTGCATTCTATGTGTAGACCAGTGGTTCTAAAGGCAAGGCAAGGGGCATTTAGCCATGTGTAGACACATTTTAGGCTGCTAAAACTGAGGCAGTGCTGTGGGCAGCCAATGGGTAGAGGCCAGTGATGGAGCTAAATATCCTACAATGCGCAGCAGAGCCCAACATGACAAAGGACTATCCAACCTCAATGTCAATGATGCCAAAGCTGGGAAACTCTTATGTAGAGGAAATGTTTTGTCACGATTCGATTGCCAAGGCTATATGTATAGCCACCTCTGAAGAAAATTAGTGTCAAGCCTTCCACCAATTTGTTTTCTGGCCTCCAGGCGCTTAAGACCAAGGGTGAATGTTTTTGAATATATATAAGCCTAAGTTTGACTCCTTGTGCCACCATAATTTAGCTATGTGACCTTGGCCAAGGTGCTTCACATTCCTGATCCTCAGTTTTCTCATTAGGAAAAAAAAAAAGATAAGACCTACCTTGGAAGTCTGTTAGGCAGATTACATGAAGTAATGTATTTATAGCCCTAAAAATGTTTGATGCAAAGCAGGCTTCTGACAAATATTGGTAGTACACCTTTGTAATAATCATGTCACGGAATGATCACAAGAGACCCTTAAAGGTGTCCTACTCACTCCATGTGTTAAGTTCCTATGAGGACTCCGGGATCTGCTCCCTATTTACATACAACTTCCGACAAGGAGAGGACATAAAATGGAGGTATGTACCGAGTGCTGTCTGAGCCCCCAAATGGGCCCACTAGGGGCGGAGATGATGACAGCTTAAGTTTAAATTGCTATAATTCTAAGTGAGTTACCTCACATAGTCTCAAAAAATTGGTTAACTTATTCCACGTTCTCACTGGCTTCAGTCATTAATTCCTTCAGCAAACTGTTGACACTTACATCATTAGCAATTGCATTGATGGTTTAATTAAAACTTGAATATCCCATCCAATTTCAGCCACCTGCTATCTTTTATATCCACTCATATTTTAAAAGCACAAAATGTTCTTCTTTTTTTTTCCTTTTTTTTTTTTTTAGAAGTTGGCCATATCTTCTGTGGTTGGAACAAGAAGCCCAAAAAGGCTGTGTTGGTGGACCTTGGTGAATGTCCACTGCTCTGGGGTCATGGCACATACGCGACTCCCACACATCTGAAAAGCATAGGCCCAGAAAGGTGTTCTTAATTACAACAATTACAGGGAAATCTCTAGTTGAAAGTATTTACTGTTAGTGGCATAAGGTCAATCATCTCATTACTTATGAATCTATTTGTGTTCCTTTTAGCCTCTGAGTAGATATCTAGATCAATGCACTCTTAGCCTGCAGTTTCCTATTCCTATAAACTATTGAACTAACATTGGAGTGTTGAATTATGTTTAAATGGGAAATGGTATACCATTTATGTGGCCACTAAATAATGATATTCCCGATTTGTCGCTATAGAAAAGTAAAAGAAGAGATGGAATTGCAAACTGCCACAGGATACAAAAGAATTTGGTGAGAGAGAAGTTAGAAATAACTCCAGGGTTTCTCCCTGAAGTTGGAGCTATTACTGCCATGCCTCCCTTGAACTGTGTTCAACTGGTGGATGTGTGGAAGATGCACATCTGTTGTATGTACCTGTCTCTCATGCTCCACTGTGAATACCTCAGGGGACAGGAATGAAATCTGAATCAGCTCAGCACACCCAATGTCCAGCACTGTGCCTGGAATATGACAGCCGTTCAATAACTACTTGTTGAGTAAATGCTTTGTTTCTGGACTCTTATGAGAATCCAGAACACTGTGGTCCCTGGTGTTCATCACGCATTCATCCAGTTGGCCAGGTCAATAATTTGGAATCATTCTTGACCCCTCTCTTTTACCCACCCCCCACATCCAACCCATCAGTAAGTTGTGTTAGTACTACCTTCAAAACACCTTCCCAAATCCATTACTTCCCTTCACTTCCTCTGCTTCCTCACTCATCCACAATACTACCATTTTTTACCCAAACTACTCTAAGTAGTTACTCGTCTACACTTATGCATCTACCACGTCCACTCTCATCATGCCATCTCCCAGGGACCAGGGTGAATCAGTTGCTCCTGGGATCAAACCCCGCCAAGGGCTTTCCATTGCACTCACTATAAACACTGAAGTCCTTACGGAGAACAAGCCCTGGAACATGGATACCTATCCCTACTACTCACTCTGTTCCAGCCACACCGGCCTCCTTGTTGTATTTCAAACTACAAGCAAGCGCCCATCTTGGAAGGTTTGCCCTTCCTGTTCCCTCTGTCTTGCATAGTCATCCATAAGCATTGTCTTCACTCACACTCTGTCTTCATTCAGATCTCTGCTCTCCACCACTCTATTTAAAACACAGCAGTCTCAATCACTCTTTATTCTCTTCTCCTGCTTTACTGTTAATCCAGAACAGTTATTCTATCTGGCATTATATGTTTATTTGTTTGCTGTCTGTTTCCCTCACTGAAACGTAAGCTCCTGTGGGCAGGGACATTTTTGTTCACTGCTGGAGAAGAGTGGCTGGAACTTAGGAGCTGCTTAGTCATACACCAGATATGACTGGACAGAAAGGAGGCCAGTGTAGACTGACCTTAAGTGGGCAAAGGGAAGAGTGGACCACAGTAGGCAGTAAGCGGATTATGTTCACCTGTCAATCATGCTCGTGGTTTGGATTTTATTCCAAAGGTCGGTAGAAAAGCCTGTGAACTGTTTTATGTAGCAAAGAGATAAGATATAAATGATGGTTTTGAAACATTCGCTAGGTTGTGATAAAATAAATAAATCAACTACTTTGTACATAGTAGATGGAAGAAGAGCAAGAATAGAAACAAGGAAACAAGTGAGAAATGTCCTGAAGTTAAGCAGGCAAGAGATGGAGATAGCAGGGGCCAGAGGAGTGGCCATGGAAAATAAAAAGAAGTTGATGGGCTGGGAGTCTGCTTCAGAGAGGACAGGACCTGACCTCAGACTGAATATGGGGGCAGAGGAGGGAGAGGAGGGAAAGAGAAGAAGTAAGTGTTACCCCTTGATTTTTGGTTTGAACAACATAGTGAATGACAATGTTGTTTATAAAGAAAGACGGGGGAACAATCATTTTGTCTGAGTGTGTTAAAAGCTCTGTTTTGAATGCTTTTTTTTTAACATTCTGAATTTTAAGTGACTACTAGATATTAAAATGAAGATGGTCCAGAGGCCTTAGATATATAAGTGGATATAGAAGCCTGGAAGTGAAAGAGATCTGGGATACACCTATGTATTTGAGATCCATAAAACTATAGATGGTACTTCAAATGATGGGACCGAATGAGATTATTTAGAGAAAGAAGCAGATAAAGAAGGTCTAGCCCCCATTGCCAGGGAAAACAAAATGGAGTGAAAATCCTGGCAACCGTTCAGACTATTCCCTAAGCAGGTGACGTAAGAAGATGTGGAAGACAGTCTGGCAGGAAGTCCAAACTCCAAAAGTCTGACAATAAACAACAGAGATTCACATGTGCATTAACAAGTGAAGGAATCAGAGATGTTTAAAGAGGGAAAAGGCATGAGAAGGGGGTTGGATCGTTTAGAAAATTATTGGACCAAAAGAGTAGAGGTCTTAATGAGGTCCAAGAATTGTGAGAGTGGTAGGTAATATTTGAGAAAGTAAGCTAAAACTCAGGAAGTAGTCAGAGAATGTGATGCTATGAGCATCTATGCTATGAAGTTACTTTTGGGTTGTAATGACAACCTGGGAAAAGAAAAAGTAGGGGGGACACACCCTAGAGTGGGGCTAATTAATTTATCAATATCTAATCAATGTATTTAGCAATATGCAATAGCAAAAGACAAAGGCAATTAATAGAATGTGCTAATGACAGAAAGTAAAGGTGGTTAAGATTAAACTTTATACATTGATAACAATGTCATGTCAAAGGAATACACTTACATATAAGTTTAAGAGATCCCAGCACCTGTTTACTATTGATCCAATATCATGTGGCTAAATACACAAATAACATCCGTAAGGAGTATCCAAAAGCAGTAATAAGCTTTATAGGATAGTAACTATTACAGTAGATGCCAAAAGCTCACCAAACTGGAGTGGGGAATGGCACTGGAAAAGTCATAAATCAAAACCTTGCCAGGTCTGTAGCTGAGAGAAACTCAGGCGTCTCCCACACCGCTGCTTGCTAGTTCCCAAGAATGCTGCTGCTGTTGGCGTTGATGTTGTTGTTGCTGTTGTTGGAAGTTAGGACGTCTTCTGATACTACAAGCTGCAAGTTACATACAAGTTCCCAAAGATGCTAGAATAATGACAATTCACTAACAAAAGAAGTCTCTACTGTCCATTGAGGCAAGTTCCGATCTCTTACTCTGAAACAATCCAATCCTGAAAAGCAGTCCTGAAACAGCAAATCTCCTGAATAGCAATTTCTTGAAACAGCAGTCAATCAATCAATCCACCTGAGGTCTGTTTTATATATCTCTTTAGCTGCACCCCAGAGCCAAGTTTTATATTCCTGCCTCCCCTCTCAAGGAATGGCCAGTTAGTTCCAGGAGGGTCCGGCAGTTACTGATATGCATGCTGCCCATGTGGCCGAAGGGCCCAATTTATTAGGATAAGCAATGTCTACTGTTCTTGCTTGGGACCATCAGCCCAAGGTCTTCCAAAGCCTGGCAACGTGCTTATCATGTCGTCCTGATATAACTTAGCTACTTCTTCACTTCATCTGCTGATGTGGGCGAAGCAGACAGAACAAAGAGGGAATTCTGTCAACCCCGATCAAGAATTCCTTTAACCCTAAGCTAACCATCACCTCACAACACACATCATCTCATATCTCCCCTGCTCGGGAGAATGAGACCAAAGGGGGAATTTACTCAACCCCTGATCACAGTGCAGAAATCACCTCACATACAGGAACAGATAAAAGCTAATAGACAAAAGCTCACATCAACCAATGAAGGAAACTTTTCCTCAACATCTTCCCTACATGGGTTTGGGCAGTTTGTTCTCAATTTCTGTTGATGTGATCCCTCAGATTGACTCAATTGCAAGACTTTATTAATTAATGTTTATGAAGGTTTGTCCCTCCCAGATTCCCTAAGGTCCTGATAGTAATTACTGATAACTAGCAAAAGGCTCTTCTGTCTCTTTGTTTGCCTAGCATCTCGGTCCCCTCCTCCTCCTCCTCCTCATCTGACTATCTGATGCCCTGTTAGCATCTCTGCCAATTTCTCCTGAATTTCTGTGCTTTCCCAAGGCAGTGAGCAAGGCACACTGTTTGTGGGAAGAACAACTTCTTGGTTGATGTCCTAGCTGAAAAATGACCCCCCATCACATAGCACCATGTTAGTTCCTGTGTAATGCCATTTACTACTCTTTGTGCATAAATATCTCCAGTATAATCCTCTTTAATCACTTTAGTCTATATTAGTACCTGAACAGCAAGCAAGTTAGTAGGTGCTAAATAAATACTTGTTGAGTCATTAATGGATTTATACTTTTAACACCTGCATCGTCTACCACCACATTGCACATTAACCGAAAGAAAGCCAAAGCTGATGTTTGAGGAAATCTAAACAAAGATCTATAAATTTTAAAAATATCCATCCTCTTATCAATGGAGAATTTCTTGAGCAAACATACTGTAGATGTTTGCTATTCTTTTCTATCTTTATTCTTTGTGTTATCTAAAAGATGTAATTATTTATAATGTATGACCTATTTATTTGTTAACAGTATTTGTTCTTGCAAAATACTTCATGCTCTGAATATATGCTCTAAACCTACTACGTACGGCTTCATTTTTTTTAATGAACACTTCATAAAAATCTTTGTTCCTTTGAGGATTATTATTGTTTGGTCACTGTCCCCAGCAGGAAATCAGGCTGATATGAGGCATAAAAAAATACACTGGCTCAGATAGCTACACTTCTAGGGAACCAATCCTGCACCTGTAAGACTGCTTGACCAATAGCAATTGTTCAAGAAATAGTCCTAAATAAATGAATGGAGAGATAGTCTCTTATGGGAGCTATAGCTCCCACTAGCAGCAAGAGAGAACAGAGAGCTGAGAATCCAGTGATACTTGCTTGTGAGTGTGTTCATATGTATGTGTGGTGGGAGGGTGGCACCAAAGCAAAGATCACATCAGAAGATCATATCAGAGCTGGAATAGAGAATAAGAAGGCAGAAAGTTAAGAGATTGGGAGAAAGTAACCAAAGGAATAAGACCATTCTCTTTGAGTAGCTTTCACTGAATTGTTTTCTTTCATTAGCTCTTGATGGTCTCTGAGAGTGAATCATTGTATTTAATGGTTCAGAACAAGAGAAACAATAAAAAAAAAAAGAAAAGTGAAAATTCAAGCAGAGTCTAACATGTAGGAGACAGACAATCAATGTCAATTTCCTTTTCCTTCTTTTCTTCCACTGTATCTTTTTTTTTCCTTATGAAGTTATGAGGACTGCCACCTTATTTAAAATGGAGAGAAACAAAAATACATGCACAAAGAGCATGAGAAATAAGTTTTAAAATATGTATTAATATGATTTATTTTAGACAAGTGGATAACCTAGTTCAACTCTACTATAGAGAAAGACAGATGAGAGGAAGAGATCCCCTTAACACATGATTAACTGTCAATCATTCTTCTGTGAGTAGCTGAAGGTCAAAGAGAAGTGGAATAGTTCTGATCCTGCTGATTAAATCAAGAGCATATAGGTTTGAAGGGCAAGGATGGAAGATTAAGTTAAATCATAGAATTTCAAAGCAGACGAAATAACAATTAAGTTGATTAGCCTACGTCCTGCCAGGGAAAGGGAACGTTTTTAGAGTACTACTTTGTCACCAATATGGTGTTAATAATCCTAGTTTGTAAGTCCCATTAAATTCATTCATTCAGCAGATATTTATCGAGTGCCCACTATGTGGCAGAAACTGTTCTCAGCCCTGGGAATAAAGCCATGAACAGTCAGGCAAAGTCCGTGTCTTCATAACGTTTATAATATAGTCCTGGGAATGGACAATAAACAAATACATACATAAAGTGTCAGTATGACAAGTGCAAAGAAAAATAAAAGTTAGGCTCAGAAGTCCCAGAACATTATTTATATCACATTCCATTGGTTAAGAGCAGAAAAGATTCAATGAAAGGAAAAATAGAATTAGACTCCACCTTGTCAAAAGAGGAGTAGCAAGAATTACAGTCACCTTTCATCTACCACAGACATCTTTAGAGGTTATAAGCAGAGAACTATAGGGTCTGGCCAAAATTGTAAAGGGCTCATTCTGATACTACATACATACTCCACTGAGGAGGGGAGAGTACAAAGGCAAAAACAGGAAGATCAATTGTCTACATTTAATCCTAGTTTGCTTCCCACTTTTGGGTTTCTCAACTCTCAGTGCAGTTATGGGAGAAAATTAGTAAATTTGATAGCATATGACTCAGGATTGAATATTCGTTGATTTTTCACGTAGGATACACTAAGTGATGCAATTTCATTTGCTTGTTCACCCAATATTTTATGGGCACTGGGGCCACTGTGATGAGCAGCTGTCACCCTATCTTTTAAGGAACATTCCATGTAGTTGGGGAAAGAGACACATATATGCAAATTTCCACATACTTTCTAAACAACGTAGTATTAGTCAGATTTTTGGTTTGTTATTATGCATTGTAAAATGTCAACCTGGTCATCCAACTCATTTTCAAACAATAAAAATCCACCCTTTCCCACCGTGTAAAATATCTACTTTCCAGATTTTCATCATAGATTGTAATCTTGAAGTCAGTCATATACTGAAATGTATGAAAGTCCAAATTAGCAAACTGATGACTTGTCTGAAGTGTACGGTACCTGTCCACTCTTAGAGGAATTATGTGGAGGGCATTGAACCATTAGAAGGCATCATTTTACTTTGCGCATATCAGCCAAGGCCTTCTCTTGAGTTTAATGCACATCATTTTCCAATTAATAAAATTATGAATTTTTAAGATTCAGCTAAACATTATACCTTCTCCAAGAAGCCTTCCTTGATCCTCCTCAGTGAGACTTTCACAGTAGATTGCGCTTACCTCTGTTTAACGTATTTAAACATGAATTTAATTCTTCCTTTTGATATAATCCCTGGTAAGCATTAATAATGTAAAGGAGTTGTAGAAATATAATTTTTAAGCACGTACTATGTGTCAGGCACTAGGAAAGATAAGGTTTCTACCTTTCCCTTAATGTTAACAGAAATTCTTTGGAGATAGTTAATGTTACATGTATTTATAGATAAAGAAACTGAGATTCATAGAGTTTAAATGATGTTAGCTGGAGTTACATAGTTAACAGTTTATTATAGGATCCAGGCTTCAGCCTCAGGTCACATTGGCCCTTCGAGTGCCTTGGATAATGTCCCTCCACACTTCCTCTGCACTTGGGACCTTAGAATGGGAATTTATTTGGAAATAGGGTATTTGCAGATGTAATGAAGATAAAGATCGAGATGAGGCTTAAGGCGGGCCCCAAATCCAATGATAATTTCCTTATAAGAGTCAGAAAAAGAAAGACACAGAGGGAAGGAGGCCATATAAGACACAGGCTGACATTAGAGCTGTGCTGTCACAAGCCAAAGTATGCCAGCAGCCACCAAACCTGGGAAAGACAAGGATGGATTTCCTCCTAGATCCTGCAGATGTACTATGAGCCTGCTGATGATTTGGTTTTGGACTGTTGGCCTCTGAACTGCGAGAGAACTAATTTCTATTGTTTTAAGGCATTCAATTTGTGGTACTTGTTATGGCAGTCCTAGCAAACTAATACAGACCCATTATCTTTTCCTTAAACCTCTTCCCATTTCAGGGTTCTACTTTGATTTGTCCTAAGATTTTAGCGTAATCTTTTACCTTTCTCTTTGAACCTTTAACAATGCCACTTCACCTCACCAACTGCTCCTGAAAAGGGATTAAAAAGGTATTAGAGGGAAATATTTCAGGATAATTTTCGGTGCAAGTTGTATACATTCAAGCTAGACTATTTAGAATGAGGAATGTATTGGTTCCTATCACCAAATGGAAGAAGAGCAGAGATGTAGGGAGGCCTCCAATATAACAGGGCCCAGTGTTTGGATCTCCACCAAGTTTATCTCTCCATCTCCCGTCACTCCTTTCCATCATATGTTTTCACCATCTTTCAGCCAACTGAGAGGCAGACAGCATGTAGGGCTCACAACTAGTAAAGTTAGACCACCATGAAGAAAGAGACTTTTTCTTGATTTCCAACTTGAAAAATTCCTGGGGAAGGTTTGTGACTGGTGCAACCTAGAGCACTTGCTCACACTCATCAAGGAGGTGGAGTTCTGAGCATCACTGTTGACAGTAGGACTATGCAGTTATAGCACGCAGAAGGGACGTGTCCCTAAGACACAGGATGCTGTTATCAGAGGAGAGGTGTGTAACTGATGTCGATATAGACGTAGATAACAGTGTAGACCATTGCTATGTAAATGGTCCTCAGCTACTCTCTTGGATAAGACTTTTGCTTGCAAGAGGCACACAAAAAACGTGAAACCAAAATACAGACTTATCGACTCTACGTTTCCAAGCCACTTAATACAAGTGTCAATAAAGATGTTAGAATGTAACATAAGCCTCTCTCCCCCCACCCCCAGGGACCAGTGGCTGGGGAGAACTCTTTTGACTATATGTGGAAATGAAAGCAGTAGAACTTTCATTATCCAGATTATATCACAAGGATTTACGTGAGCGTGAAGAGCAGTTCCAACAAATAACAGCAATCTGATCTTTTTTTTTTTTTTTCAAATATTGCAGATTGCAGTATCTTCAGAGCTCACTTCCTCTCTGATTGCAAAGAAAGCACTAAACCTGACAAAAGAGAGAAATGAGGAGGAGGAGAGCGAACTGCTTTCCAGCAGTGCAGGCTCCTCCACAGGTGGCAGGTGAGGTGAGAGACAGGATTTCAAGGCCAAGGACTCAGCTTTCCCTAGAGGGCCAAATACTCCTTTTACCAAGTGGAGTTGTCCCCAAACATCTACTTCTTAGGTAGAAGTTTGGTCATCTTTTAAGAAGAAGTTGATTTGTGTCCAGAATCCAAGCAAGCATGGAAGGGTCCTTCTTCTAATGTACAGATGCCCCCAGACTGAAAAGGTGCAGCCAGGGTGACAGGCTCTCAGAGCCAAAGTGAGGGCAGACCACTAGCTCTTGTTAACAGCCAGCTCAGATGTCACCTCCTGGGTGAAACCTTCCTTGTGATGGTGTCACGCTTTGTAACATCCCTGTTATAATGCATCTCAGGCGGTAACTGTTTGCATATTTTTGTTTCTACCCATTAGAATGAGTGTCTTCAAGTCTTTCCTTCTTTATGTTTATGTCCCAAGTGTAGCAATGGTCTCTGTCTATAGTCGTGGCTCAATGTATCCATTTCAGTAAAAAGCTGAAAAAGGCAAGGTACTAAGACACGAAGGGAGGAAGTTAGGTAATTTTTCTATTTCTCACTAGAGAAGGTAAAATATGAACAGAGAGGAGGAATTAATGGGAAATGATTATGTATCTTATTCCAGACACTTGGATAGACAGTTTACGTACTTAGCCTTATTTCATCATCCCCAAAGTGCCTTTTTATTCCTGAATTCTTTCTGTAATAAGGCATAGTATTAATATATAACCCACTGGGGTATATACAATTATCTTTGCTCTGCAGGTGAGGAAACTTAGAGTCAGAGGAATTAATAAGCCAAGGTTACATAATCAATATTGTGGGGTTTTTTCTGTTTCAATCCACTAGGGATTTGAGACAACATATAAGATTAAATAAAATAAACAGAAATATTGACCAACGCTGGGACCAGGGAGGTGGCCTTTTAGTCAGATGTGGGCCTAGATTTCATGTCCAGCTCTGGCAGACTCTGAAGGCCCTGCTCTTTACCAGCACGACACTGAAAGTAACGTAAGTACTTGGGTCCCACACTGCGTAAGGCATCATTCATTACAGGATAGAAGCATAACAAGAGGCGGATAGGCGATACATAATTAACCATGCATTGTCTTTGTATTATTGACACCTACTCAGGCATTTGAATGATTTCCATAATTTAGGACTTAGATTTGATTCATATGTGGACAGATTATCACGATGATGAATGTTAAAGCATCGGTCTAATGGAAGAAACCACTCTCTGAGCTCAATCGTGATTCTCCAATGTAATAAAATAATCAACCATTCCATAAAGATGGTATGATTACCCTTGTAGCTGGCTGAGTGTGTCAGAGACCAGTGTCTCCTGGCTTCTGCCAGGTGAGTCTTGGGCTGCGGTTTTTGGTCCTTCTGATGATGGCTTTCACTTGTAGGAACACTGGCTTTGGAGGGAATACATAGAAAGTGTTAGTAATGTGTACATATATGTGTACATATATTCAGGTGAGACAATTAAGTTCATGAACTTGTTGCAACAATGTTGCTAATCTTTTTCGATATCAGAGGGATTATTCATTATGAATTTGTACCAACTGGACAAACAGTTCACCAAGTTTGCTATTTGGAAGTGCTGAAAAGGCTGCGTAAAAAAGTTATATGACCTGAAATTTTCACCAAAATTCACGGCTTTTGCATCACCACAATGCACCAGCTCACACGGCACAGTCTGTGAGGGAGATTTTAGCCAGTAGACAAATAACTGTTTTGGAACACCCTCCCTACTCACCTGATCTGGCCCCCAGTAACTTCTTTCTTTACCAGAAGATAAAGGAAATATTGAAAGGAAGACATTTTGATGATATTCAGTACATCAACAGTAATACAACGATAGCTCTGATGGCCATTCCAGAAAAAGAGTTCCAAAATTGCTTTGAGGGGTGGACTAGGTGCTGGCATCGGTGCATAGCTTCCCTAGGGGAGTACTTCGGAGGTGGCTGTAGTGATATTCAGCAGTGAGGTACATAACACTTTTTCTAGGATGAGTTCACGAACTTAATTGTCTGACCTCGTATGTGTATGTGTATGTACATACGTGTGTATATGTACACATATTCATATATACATATATTGAATCTTCCTACCAACTCCAGGCCCTTCTTTAACCACTGTGGCTCTCGGCATCCCTGGGGCTCCTCCACGTTAAAGGCTAACATTCCCATAACTTACTCTTTTTTATAGCTTCCTCTCCTTCCAGCTCTTACTCCAACACTCCCATTATATATTAATATATTCTTACTTTAATAGTTATTGACTGTGTATCTAATTCTAAATTTACTCCTAGAGTAATGCCATAGGATTCTGAAAATTTTCTAAATAGCTGGTTTCTGACCATACTGTGTAACTTAAGTTTTGCTTCTGACATTTCATTGAGATACATAGTGGGTGGTTGCCTCATATATACCAGTCTCATCCACTTATTTTTATACACATTTCCACAGGCCTTTCAATTCATGGAATTAGATGATTATTGTGGGGAGGATGATAACACTAGTGATTAGAACACGTAAAAATAAAGTTATTGAACTTCCGCTCTGTGCCAGGCATCGTACAAGGTGCTTTTCATATTTTACGTCATCCTCCAGAAAACTTGTGAAGTGGTAATTATTATTCTCATTTTAATGGCTAAAGATGAGGTTCTGGAAGGTGAAGTTACTTGCTCATGCTTACTTGGCCTTAAAGGTGAAGAGGTGGGGTTTAAAGTCATGTGATCTAATGCTAGGTGTCAAGTTCCTCCAGCTCCCCCACAGTTGTCTCTTAGGTTCTATTCATTTCATGGGCATTCCTACTAGAGGCAGAACTAGAGCAAGTTCTCACTTTTTCTTGTCGCTCCGAGGAGTCTGGCCACTAGAACAAAATGATAAGCTTCACTGAGGTCAGAACCACGTCTTGGGCACTGAACACCCTTGTGGTGGGTGATAGGCGGTATGATGCTGAGCAAAAAGTCAGTCTCCCTGCCTCATAAGACTTTGTTTGTTTGTTTTAGATGGGGATACATGTTAACCGGTCATTGCAAAGAATTCCATTGCAAAAGGGAATAAGAACTATCAGGCTGTGACAGGGATTTTGACTAACTGGGAAGATCAGGAAATCCCTGGACTGGGGAAAATAAGTGCTCAAGCTTAAGGAATGACAGGTGAAGTGAGAACTTTGCGGTTGTAAGGACCAAAGCAAGGCCACTGTGGCTGTAGTTCCACAGGTAAGTTAAAGAGTGTCTCAATAAGAAAGGAGATGGGCCAGCCAGGCCGTGCAGGGCCTCGGCACTGTGATCCTCATTCCAAAGCATTGAGAAGACATCATAGAATTTTAAACAAGGGAGGGACATGCTCTGACTTACGTTCAGTGACTATTACGTGGAGGATGGATGGGGTTTGTGGGTTGGTAAAGGGGAGGCAGGGAGACAAGTTAGGAGGGTGTTATGATCATTGTCAAGATGAGATGAGAGAGGGTTCAGCTAATATGACGATAAGAAGGGTCGACAGAATCAGTCTTGTTTACCTCTGTACTCCCAGGACTTAGTATTGGTCACATGCTCACTGAATGTTTGGTAAATGAATGAGTAAATTAATGATGCATTTTAAAGTCTCAGTAAGCCTGTGAGCTGACATTTTGCCATGTATCTTTGTAATTAGGTTGAGTGACCCTATGAAATCAACTATCCTTATTAATATTTACTCGCTAAGTGTTTATTTTTCTCTGAGGGACTAGCCATGTGTGCTAAGCATGGAATATCTATTACTTGGTTTAATCACCTAACAACCCTATGTTTTAAGGCAATTTATTCCCATCTTACAGATGAGGAAATCAAAGCTGATGACAGGTTAAGAATAGAAATTTATTCAGTCAACTGTATCAAGCAATAAATACATTCATATTTAAATTCATTAATTCAAAGAGGGTTTAGTTTTGAGGGGACTAATTATAAACCTGTAGACAAAATATAGAAGCACCACAAAGGGCAGTTTCCCAGAGGTAACAGGAGAGAAGCAGGTAGTACCCTGTTTCTAAAAGATTCATAGGGGCAAGATTATTAAGGCCTGGAATGACAGAGAGGCATGGACAGCCTATCTTGGAAAGAGCAGTGGCCCTTGATCAAGGCGCACAGCCAATCTGAGAGGAGCTTTCAGGGGGATTGACAGAAAAGTAAACACTTGGACCTCATTCTTGCTTCCCATCGATCTCCTCTTGGGGTTCCCCATTGCCCAAACCCAATCGAAGAGCCTATTAATGTAGTCCATACAGCACAGCTGTCTAGGACAGACAGCAAGGTGGTGAAGGAAGGAGGGCACAGACAAGAGATCTGCCATGTAAATAAATATTTATTGAGTTATTGTGATGGTTGATGTCTGGTGACTTGGTTAGACTATGCTGCACAGATGTTTGGTCAAACATCAGTTTAGATGTTTCTATGAAGATACACTTTTGATTTTATGAACATTTAAACCAGTAACCTCTGAATAAAGCATGGGGCTGTCCATAATGTGGACATTTAATCATTTAATCAGTTGAAAGCTTTAAGAGGAAAACACTGAGGTCTCTGGAGTGAGGAGGAATTTTGCCTTTACTCTGCCCCTGGCTCAACACTGAAACATCAGCCCTTCTCTGGGTCTCTCGCCTTCCCACTGGCTCTACAGATTTTGGACTTTTCTACCCCTATAGTCCCATGAGCCAACTCCTTGGTGTCTCTTCTTTTTCTTCTTCTTCTTTTTCTTTTTCTTCTTCTTCTTCTTCTTCTTCTTCTTCTTCTTCTTCTTCTTCTTCTTCTTCTTCTTCTTCTCCTCCTCCTCCTCCTCCTCCTCCTCCTTCTCCTCCTTCTCCTCCTTCTTCTTCCCCTTCTCCTTTCTTTCTCCTCTCCTTCCTTCTCCTTCCTCCTCCTCCTCTCTCTTCCTCCTCCCCTCCCTCCCTGTACAGAGAGCTGGGCTCTGTTTCTCTGGAGAGCCCTGACTAATTCATTACCACACATCACTCTGGAGGCCTGGGTGATGTAAACACAAATCTCCCCAGACCCTGTCCTTAAGAAACTCACTTCGGTGCTGTAGTAAATTGTACAATAAGGGTAATACAGGGTACTTCATGAGCAGAAAGAGAGACCTTCTTATCCAGGTATGGCAGGGATGGAGAGGAAGGCAAATGGAGGTCGGAGAAGGCTTCCTGATGTTAACTCTATGAAACATACAGTTAGTAACTGGTGGAGCCCAAATACTAATAACCTTATGGTCTAATTCAGAAACCAGGGCTATTTTCATTATTGTGATTTTTGCCCTTCTCGCCCACCCCACCTTCACCTTCAACAATCGGGGTTAGCAGTCGACGTCTACAAACCACATTCGTCTCTACTGCATTTGTGGGAGTAATGGCTTTCAAATGGAGGAACAAACTTCTGCATTTAATGTAAGGGAAGATAACATCCATTTATTTTCATGAACAACAAGATTGCCCTATATCACACCTGTATAAACACATATGTTCTTAGAGGCCACCCACTGGGAAAGAAAATCCACTAAAGTAGTTCAGCGGGCCTGGGTTCAAATCCTAGCTATGGCCCTTCCCAGGTTTGTAATTATATGCAAGTCAATTAACCTCCCTTGTTCTTATCAAAGGCTGTAGCAAAGAATGAGAAAAGGACTTGGTAAACTTTAAAGTTCCTTACACATAGATATAAAAATTTGTATTGAAAAACATTTTTCTCTTTTACCTAAAATTCCTAAAAGACCCTCATTTTAATGTCTCAATTCCCTTCATTTTTCCATTAAAAAAACTACTTGAGCCCCAAATATTTATCATTTGATTCTTTGAGGCCCAGGATTTATCTGTGATCAGGAGTCATAAATTGAAAATTCTGCTGTAACTTCTTGAAATGTGATGTTCAAGGGTCAATTCTCTTGGAAAAGTTTGCTCAGTTAACCTACAATTAGCTGCGCACTTATGAATAATGTCCAGCAAAGAGAAAAAAAATGTATGTAAAAATAATTTCTTGATCACGGTGGGGTGTTTGGTTCAAGAAGACAGGGGAAGGGCTGGAGACTGTAGATCAAGGTTGGTGTCCAGCCTCTGAGTTTAATCTCAGTCTCAGAGATTTAGCTGCCTTTTCAGAGAGGCAAGTTTATGAAACTAGGCCTGTGACACCAGCAACCCCTGTGCGTCAGAATTACATCTCACCAACTTGTCTCCTAGGCCTTACTTCCTTAAACACCTACCTTGCTTGACCCCAGACTAACACACTGGTTTTGCTCAAATGTGTCATCATCTTATGCATTTTCTTTGTACTTGACCATATCTGCCTTCCTTGCTCTCCTGTTTCACTCTCCAAATCCTGGCGCCATGTGTTGGGCTTCACACTTTAATTTCAGCCCCGACTACCTCTCTCACACTATGTGCTAAGGAAAGACCATTGAACATTTAACCTGGTATGTCCCTAAACCTCTCTGGGACTCAGTTTCTCTCCCAAGATAGAAGTAAGCTCCTTCCATCTCTGAGCCTGTGAGTCTAAGGTTTATCATCATCTTCGTTGGCCAAATACTAAATGGTTGTTTTCCTAACATATAGGGAAGGGGAACTGGCAATGATCCCAGCTGACGAGAATGCCATCCAACCTGTGCCCTGGACATGGAGTAAAGCTCCATTTCTGACTCAATAACAGAGATATCCCATTTGTAACTGTGCCAAACTAAGGCATATTAGTTTATCTCATTTGAATGAGGCACGTGTTTGTTTTCAAACCAGGAAGGCAAAATGCAGATGATAAAAAAGCCCCAACAACTGCTGTTTTACATTTTTTTACTGTATCTTCTGCCTGCAAAGTCAAAAGTGCATTAAAAAGTAATATTGTGCTGAGCTCAGACATATGCAAACGTCTCTAGATATCTTGTCTCAATAAAGTTTATAGAATGCATTCCCAAAGGTCTGACAACAAAACAGAAGAAATCGTAAGGCTCATAAAAATATAATGCATACTGTTTTTTTCTGTTCTTTTTTTTTTTTTCCTTGGCTCACATAAACACGAGCAGATGTGATGAGAAAGGAAGTGTCTGGGTTTAAGAGGCGGTCCCTTCTTATAACAGCCCCTCTTATCATTAACCCCCAACATGGAATGAATTAGTTTTGAAAACACACAAACGTGGAGACATAAGGAAAGAAGGAGGGTTTAAATACATTGCACATGGTATATTCCAGGCATTTTTTGCTTCAGTCATTAAATTACCTGGTCAGTTTCTTACTCAACCATTCAATCAGGTTTTATTGACGACCTGCTATACAAAACATGATCTTAAGCACACTGAATACAAAATAAAAGCACACAGTCGCTGTTCTCCAGGGATGCAGAGTCTTGTAGTAAAGAAGCATGTGCAGAAAAACTAACCACAATTAAGTGCTATAATAGGAATAGCATTGTTTCACATTTTCAATACATTGATCAGATATTCGTATTTGGGTTAATGTAACAAGAATTATGCCCAATTTGGCAAGCCAAATTTTATTAATGCATATAGGAATAGTAAGTACTAACTTGTTTCAGACATAATTGCCCATGTTTATTGAACACTTACAATGTACCAAGCTTTCTTCAAAACACTTTCCAGTATTAAGTTCACAGCAACCCTACATATTGGGTACTATTATCTTTTCCAAATTTACAGACAAAGAAACTGGGGCTGAGGGAAGTTAAAGACTTGCCCCAAGTCACGTGGTTTCTAAGCGACAGAGCTAGGATTTGACCCTTGACAATTCACTCCAGAAACTGTGCTCTTAGCCACTGCACCCCCTGCTTCTCATATATGTGCTATGCAACATCCTGAGTTTGTAGGTAATATTTCTCCCTGTCTTGTTCAGTCTCTTGACTAACAAGGGATAGAACCAGGATTGGATAGGGCAACCTTAGTCGTGGAGGATATCGCCGTCCTCTGCACTAAACCACGATGAGATGGAGGGGCGCCTCATACATTCACTTCACCTGCATCCCTTTTCTTAGCAGGTTGACTCCCAGACAGAACTCACACAGAGGCAGCAATGTCATATAGCTTTATTATGTTAGCAATTTCACATCATGTTATATTAGGATCTCCCTGTACTAATATTGCTTTTCTTTGAATGATCACATTACTTCTTGTTTCCACCAAACCAAACTCTGAGTTTCCTGTAAACACAGCTTCTGGGCTGGTTGCAGTTTTGCACGGGCACGGTCGCCTCCTTGCTGAAAGAATGCATGTGCCCAAAGCCCTGGACTCTGTTTCCCACAAACTGGCACCACTTGTAGAATCCTAAATACTTCTACATTGGAAGAACAATAAAAATAGAGCCAGAGGAGCATTTGTGAGTAGTTTTATCCAGTGAAAGGGAATTATACTGCACTGAGCAACTATAAGGTACCGGGTATAAGCTCTTTACCTGAATATTCTTATTTAATGTTGAGAATTACTTCAAGGGCTACATGAGTTGTACTCATCTGATAAATAAATACATGAACTAATATCAAGAAAAGTTGAGAGGTTTGCCAAATGCCACACAGCTACCAGGTAATAGATGACAAGGCCTGCAATACTCTGTAACTCAGATCCACTTCAGCCTGAGCTCGCCTAATTTCTTACTATAAACTCCGGGCTGCAAGACCTGAAAAACATGTGAGCTCATCACCATTTATAGAAGCCTCAGCGCACCTCCATGATGAGCGATGAACAGACGCTATAGAGAGTGATGTTCCAATATGGCTCAGCATGGAGAAGCTATGACATGTAAGAGTGAAGACAGGCTTTGCTCTTCTCATCCAAGGATACCTCACTCAGACAAAATAATTGACTGTAGAAGACTTGTCCTCTCTGTGTGCAATTCTGCCTGCACTGCTCGTCCTTCTGTGGACTTCTAAGAGAGCTGTATAGGACCAGGGGAAGGATGCATGCTGGGAATATCAAAACAAGCACTTTGGAGCCCTTAAACCACATGGAGTCCTGTCACCAAGACCTGCACCAGGGAATGCCTCTGATAAGCCAGTAAATTGATGCTTTTCGATAGGGATTATTGTAATTTTTGCCCTTATTATTAATTTCACATGATAAGCAGCATAAATAGGTAAAAGGAGAGTTAAACAAGGGCCAAAAAGATAAAGTAAATTTTTTGACTCCCCGAAACAAATTTACAATCTCTTCCAGGTTCATATAGAAAGAGAAGGGAAATGGAAAGGGATAGCATGTATTATGTCTACTTTGGATTCCATCCCATCTCAGGCTTAAAGCCACATGTTTCTACAAGGTGCTGGAAGATTTGACTGGAGCTCACAGACATACAACTGCCATTATCCTCAGTAATGAAATGATTACAATGGAAGACAGTGTGATTTTTCATGGGAGTCTTAATTTGCATATTCTATGTAATTCCCAGGCTCCTGCACGTATTTAAGGTTGAATTATAGGGTAGTTGTGAAGGTTTCAACAGGCTGATCAGGCTGTCGTAACACCTGTGAGTGCAAAAAGACACCTTGACATAATTTAGTTTTTAGGGCTCCCACCATCCGTTCTAAAAAGGCATACGCACACAGGATTTGCCTGTGTATAGACATACTATTGAATATTCGTAAATGCAGAGGCTTACCCAGAAAATGGGCTTTTGGAAAGAAGTTTTACTAAAGGGAAGCAGACGGGAGAAGAGCTTGAATTTCTTCATAACCCATTATGCGTCAAGCAGTGTTGGGTAACAGGACAAACCATGGGCTTTGGTATCAGCCAAATCTAAGCTCAAAAGCCAGGTACAACGGTGCCCAGCTTCCTTGGTCCAGATATTTAGAGTTTATAAATTTTAGTTTTACTGTCTTCAGAAATATATTTGTGTCTTAAGTTTATTTTGCAGTAGATTTTGAAAAAGAAAAAAATATGTAATGGTCATTAGAAGGTCTTGAAAAAATGCATATTCTATTCCTTTCTTTATATATGTAACCTAGTTCACTTAGTTCTAAAAAAATACTGGTAGGTACTTTTATAAAACATAAAAATACCTGTTTCTAAAAGAAAAAAACTAAGACTATTCAGAACATTTAACTAACTTGCCCAAGGCTGGGATAATACATAATCATTCTATTATTTAGACAGGGCCACCGCTCAAGGGAGCAGGAGCTCTAGGCAAATAATTTTTATGTAACTCCTTTCTGTAGAAATAGTTGACTCAGTCCAAATCAATGTGCTCACATAATTCCGGCAACACAAACCCTCAAAATCCCACTCGATTAATAATGCCTTATTAGAAACATGCACCATTTAAATTTTTATCAGCATCCTGTGAGTTATTCCCTCCATTGTACCAATGAGAAAACTAAAGTTAAATGACATATTATGCAAAAGAACGAGGACCAGAACCTGGGTCTTCCAACTCCTAAACTAACACTCCATGGTACCATTTTAGACTGGAATCCTAGTGGAGTTATTTTCCAACCATGAGACTTCTTTATAGCCCTGAATTGTAGTCAACGATTGGTGTGTTAAAAGTATCAACTATACTTTTACTAAGTTCCTCATTGGGGCAAGGGTAGAGAATGAAAAAAAGATCATATGATAACATGGGCTTGTAGTAATAGCATTGGAGACCAAGTCAAGGGGAAAAACTCTTCTGTGTGAAGAGGGTACAATTCTTTGACCTTGAAGAAGTGCTGAGATTTTCTTAAGCCTCAAAATCTTCAGCTGTTTACTGGAGTAAAGATGTGGGCAGAAATACACAATGGGTAAGGGTCAGAAACGTGTACGTGTGGGAAGTAACTCTTTTGAGGCTTTGTTTCTTCATTAGCATAGTAGACCATGGTGGTTTTTGAAAGTTATTTTTCAAAGGCAAGGTAATTTAAGTACCTACCATATGATAAAGACTCAATAACTGATATCTCAATACTAATAGTGGCAGAAGCAACAGAGTTATCTTCTTTGTTTTCTTCATCAAGTCACTGTGATGGTGAAACATGAGAATAATAATCGGAAGGTCTCCACAAATATTGAACATCTATAACAAGGTAGATTATGCTGCCACTACATTTTGTAACATGTCCTCTAAATAGCTGGCTAAGTCCTTCCTTTCATCAGCACAACGCCTAACAACTTGTGGTGGGTACAAATCATGTTGGAACAGAGACGGGTTGTTAGGAGTTTTAAGGAAGCATTTTTGAAAGTGTGCTCTAGAGGACGCCAGTCCAGTCAGACGTTCCATTGATATTAAGTTAAATAAAAAAAAATATAAAGTATTAGTGGTTCGATAAGTTTAGATTATTAATATGTGTATGAGCAGTTTAAAAACTACAAACTGCCAACTTTTGCAATAAAGAAACCTTTGCATATGACTTGTGTTAGGTGTTCTTCCCACAAACAAGCACCTAAACAAGGCAAAGGGACACACGAAAGTTCTGGGAGATGTTGGATATGTCTGTTACCTTGCTAGTGGTGATGGTACCACGGGTGTTTGCATTTGCCCAAACTCATCAAATTGTGCGCATTAATTATGTTCAGTTCCTTGTATATCAATTATACCTCAATAAAGAAAGCTGTTTTTTTCAAAAAGGAAGCATTCACGTGAGTTTGGTCTAGATCCCAGATTTATTGAATCATAGAGGCACTTATTTATGGAATAGCTATTATGTACCAAAGGAACATCGTTCACTCCAGTGGCTAGACCTGGGCTTGCCCCACCAATACCACATGGGTTGTAAGCAGATACTCAATAAAATATAAACATGTTGTTCACCCATTTTTTAAAATTTTATCCAAGACATAATAAGTTTTTTTAAAGTGGGAAGGAAATCAAGAATTTCCTTAAGGAGTCTTTTTACAAGCTGAGGGTTTGACAGCACAAAAATTGTGTCTTGTAACCGGCAATAAGGACATGTGAGAGTCACCTAAGTGTGACACCTGTCATTCACTTATCAGCCGAATACCTCAGACATGACTATCCAGGCCAGTTGTCCTTTTTCTCTTCATAGCCAGAGAGGAGGGAGGGGAAGGACAGACAGGAAAAGAAGGAAGTGTGCTAAATTTTGTGCACTTCTGCTAAACTCTAAGAAAAGTACAATATTTCTCCATTAGTTAAATTATTTAAGCGGTGCGTTTGCATATTATAAAGCATGAATGGTTATGTATTCCTTAGCATAAATAAATTCTAGTTAACTTATTCTGCGTCTCCCTGATTCATGGAATATAAAACAGTAAAAAAGACAAGGAGAGAAGATAGAAGAAAGGGAAGAGGATGGGAGGAGAAAAAGATAGAGTATTAATTCTGGTGCAAGTGAAATTAGCCCACAGACTAACCAAAAAGGTGGGCAGCAATGATCTCAAGTCTTTTACAAGTTTTCCGAGGGTCCTTCTTCCCTGTCTGTCATCCAGTTTTGGCCTTCCCTTCTGAATTAACCTAGTTTCAGCCCTGCAAGAGAGTCATACATTTTGCCAGAATTCCTGGATTTGAGTCTCAAGTGTTCTGAATGCTGCATGTGCTTTAGAGAGCTCTTACAAAGATTATTATTAAAAGGATAACTTAAAGGATTTCAAAAATTACTATTAATTGTAGTATCAAATAATGAATGTGGACCTTGGAAATATTTCAGGTGTTGCATTAGGCAAATAGGAGTTTGAATCCTGGTTGGATCCCTGCACTTTATCGTGCTCATCGGTTAAATGGGAGTAGTAGCTGCCTTATAGTGTAGTGGTGAGAATTAAGGACTAATTTATATAGGGTCCAGTTTTGTGTCAGTTACATAATAACCCCTGTAGCTACCTGCTTCCTCTTTTCCCTAGCTCCCTATGCATGGCTAGCATTTTTCTCTTCTTTTGTTCATTGATGACATACAGCTCCTGATTATGTGAAGTAAGTCAAACATTTGCAAGATTTATCTCGATGTGTAACCCCTGCAGTAATCGCCAAGGACTCCCTCTGCCCCCTCCTCTTCCCTTCTCTTCCCTTCCCTTTCTCCTCCTCTTCTTCCTCTTCCTTTTTCGTCTTCTCTCTCTCTCTCTCTCTCTCTCTCTCTCTCTCTCTCTCTCTCTCTCTCACACACACACACACACACACACACACATCTACACAAACAGTTTTTAGCCCCCAAAAGAGATAATGGGGCACGTAGTTCAGAAGAGGATGTTCACAGAAAAGAAGGTGGTGACATAGTGTTTCATGATTCCTGGTATTTATGATCAATCTTGAGTCCATTTATTCCTGTCTTTATGCGTTCCACCAGCCAAGATGGTACTAGCAGCAGCCAATCCCAGGCTTCACAACTCTCTGAAGTCCAGACAATTATGACTTTACCCCCAACCACCTCCCTCTCTCCTTTACTGGAGTCTGGAGGAATCTACAGAAAAAAATGTCGGCGTCTCAGCAATGAGTGAGTGGCCATGGGGGCTTTTCCATGCCACATCCTAGAGCTGCAGGAATAAAACTGATCTGTAGAGGGGAAAATGAAACCCAGTGTGGTCGCTGGAGTCAAAATGTAGGTCTGCATGTCACTGTTATCCAGCCAGCCTTGATTTCTGTTTCCAGTTGCACTCTGGAAGTTAGGTTCCTGATGGCTGTGCAGCAGCCACCTAAAAGAAGTGTTTTGGGAGGCCAAAATGCAGACAAGCAAGCCCCGGGAATTCATCTTTGCATGGCAAACAGAAGAAACCCATATAAAAAGCAACATTTTAGTAAAAGAGCAATGCATTTCTATGTGCTTAAGTAAGAGTAGGTGGTATTGTTACTTTACATTTTGGCAGATCTCTCATGAAAAAATTCAGCCCACACGCACCACATAATCTGAAGAGCATGGAACACAGTAGTAGCTGGAGATCTATCCGTTGGCACTGAGTTTGAGTTAGAAGAAGAGGCGTAGGCATTTAAGAGCCATCTCTGGGCCACTGACTAAAGCAGTCTCTTTCTAAACCTTTGCTGTCCTCTCTGACATCCTACACTGTAATTTCTCGTGTATATAGACAACACTAAATAAAAGGTAAATGTCAGTGGATATAACCATGTAAAACAAGAAATAGAAAGAAGAACGCTTACAACTTCTCAAGTTGTATTAGTAAAAAAATACTATATGAATTTTCCATGGAGGAGCCAAGTCACATATTAACATATTAACTCTTTGTTCCTGCCAAGATTAGGTAGAAGCATTCATTTTGGGTAACAGTACATTAATTTTGCATGTTTAAAAACAGCAGTATATTGTACAAGTGTGTACCATTCCCTCAAATAAAACAAGACAAAAATAATATATATCTTAGTCTGATATGGCAGCTTTTTTTTTTTTTTTTTTTTTTTCTTGTAGGGGAAATAGGATATCTTAAAAACCAGCAGCTGATCTTAGAATATAATCCTTAATTTAATTATAAGGAAATCCCATGTTTGGCCTCTGCATCTACCTAATTTAGCTGTATCTGGCTCTCCAACGTTGCCCTTTATCTCGTGTAATCCATACTGCATACACCTTGTTAAAGGCTTTTGATAGGATTTGCTGTGAGAATAAAAAGAGGACTTTGTAGGAAAAACAAGAAGTCTAATTGTAGAGTAAAAGGCTTATAGACTACTGAGAAATTGATAAAGGATGAACCAATGATAGCAACAGTGATAACTGTCCATAAATTAACCTGCAAAGTTCAGAAAGGGGCCTCTGAATGATAACACTGAGCTATGAGTAAGAACCACAGCAAGGGGCTTCGAAAGCGGTGCCCAGGCTCCCGCCCTCCCAGGGATGGACCTGTAGTGAAATGCTGGGCAAGCACACATATGCACACATGATGATGGACAGAACCACATGGGGACACCACTCTGGAAGCAAAGGGCATATCGAACATAGACATGAACTGGCTTGCATGGCACAGCCCTTGTTCTCTTGGCAATGATGGGTCTTACAGCAGTTAAAACTGATCTAACAAACCTTTGCATTTCTCTCAACATCTATATCACTTCAATGGTTTGTGGTGCCACAGTTCTCTATGGAAGAGGCCATCGAGTAAAGGGACTGGATCCCCAAGCACATATGTTCGTTTCCCTACAGCGTGCCTTCTCAATAAATGAACAATGAGTGGGGCCGGGGATTCTACATTGTAGGAATGTAAGTTTGCCTTAAGCTTATAAATACGAACGGTATATTTAGTAATGCAGAAGGAACATGTTTTAAATAAATACGTGGTTTTTTTATTTTTTATTTTAGAATAGTTTTATTTTTAAAGAATTACTGTGAAGATGGCACAGAGGTTTCTCACATACCCCCTACTCTCCACACCCAGTTTCCTCTGCGATTAACATCTTACATCAATATCGTATATTTGTCACAATTTGTGAACCAATCTTGAACATTATTTTAAAATGACATCCATTCTTTATTGAGATTCCTTTATCCCCCTAATGTTGATTTACTGTCACAGGATACCACCTTCCATTTAGAAGGTATGTCACCTTAGGCTCCTCTTGGCTGTGACAGTTTCTCAGCTTCCTTGTTGTTGATGACCTTGACAGTTTTGAGGATTACTTATCAGGGATATTTGTAGAAAGTCCCTCAAGTGGGATTTGTGTGATGCTTTATTTCTTTCTTTATTTATTTTCATGATGAGACTGGGTTCATGTGTTTTGGGGCATAAGACCCTAGAGGTAAAGTACCATTTGCATCACATTGCATCAAGGGTACATACCGTCCAGATGACTTATCACTGCTGATGTTATTCCCAATCACCTGGTTTGAGACAACATTTGCCAGGTTTCACCTCTGTCAAGTTACTCTTTTTCTACCCCGTTCCATATTGTACTCTTTAAAAGAAAGTCACCATGTGTAGTTCACACTTAGGGAATGAAGAATTATACTCCACTTCTTTAAGGGAGGAGTATCTACATAAATTATTTGGGATTCTCCAACTTGGAAGAATGTGCCCGTTATCTCTTATTTATCCATTTGATCATTTATTTATATTGGTATGGGCTCGTGAATATTTATTTTATACCGTGGGTTATAATCCTGTACTACTTTATTTTGTTGCTCAACTTGTTCTGGCTTTGGTCACTGGGAATTCTTTCAGATGGCTCCTGTGTCCCTTTGACATACACTCAGCATTGGGGTTTACATTGCACGTGTGTGTGTGTGTGTGTGTGTGTGTGTGTGTGTGTGTTTGAGCAATGTTACTTTCGGGCATTACCCCAGCCCTGGAATCAGCCAGTTCTCTGAGGACCCCTAATTCCTTTTATCGACTAAAGGTATTAGAAACCAAGATCTACGTGCTAGTTTTGCTCATTATCATTGCTTCTGAGCTATGTCAGCTAACAAAATAAATATGCAGAGGGTGCCAAAAATATGTATACACGTTTTAAGAAAGGAAAACTGTTTTAAAATTGTAATACTCAATATATGCCGATAACAAAAGATGAATACAAGTCACGTTTGATTTCTGCAATTACAAGAAATGATTAAAGTGACTCTCATCAGCGTCCAAACACTTCTAATTACAGTGAACCACTGCTCGAGCAATGCTGACCAAAGTGTCCACTTGTGTACATTTTTTGGCACCCCCAATACTTGTGTGTGTATCACAGTACCTAGTACATACTAAAGGGAAATCAGAAGTTATGACTTCCATTACACTTTTAAAAAATTTCTCTAATAACATGAATTTCTAATTAAATGGACATGATTCATGAGTAACTCACATCTTAATAAGAAAAATAAAATTACTTAAAAAGTCTGATTTGTAAGTCAGAAAATCTGTGAATATTGAAAGGACTGAACATTCATGTACACAAACACACACACGGAGTTGTCCTATTGGATGCAAATAATGTACAACAAATAAAAGTTAAATTTATAATTGCCTCTAATAATTGTAGATGATCCTGAATATTTCTAGACATCAATGGTGATAAATTAAAATTGTTTTTGTAACTGTCATTGTTACTCAAGATTTGTAAAATGCTACTGATATTTTAAAATTTATAATTTTTACTTTTTTTTATTTGTGAAACTTAAATACTGTCTGTATAGTGTTTTATTAGATTAAGTTGACCACTATGTCAAGCTTCTGTACTGGGAGGAATATTTTTTAGAC
Organism: Rhinolophus sinicus; assembly: GCF_036562045.2. Classification (NCBI taxonomy): domain Eukaryota; kingdom Metazoa; phylum Chordata; class Mammalia; order Chiroptera; family Rhinolophidae; genus Rhinolophus; species Rhinolophus sinicus. Next base: position 114,565,746 of record NC_133756.1, read on the forward strand.
TAGTTTTGTGCTCTTTTTTTCTTTCTGAATACATGCCATTTGCCCTAGTAAAAGACACATCTATTTTCCCAGTCAAAATTTAATATTGGTGATGGAAGAATGTTGAAAGAAAAAAATGAGGAAAATGGAGACAATGAGCAAAATTTCAGCCTCAGATGGCAAAACAGGATTTTACTAAGCTTTGTGAGAGAAGAGATTTTCCAAGTTTTTTTTTTTTTTTTTTAATCATAACCAAGGCTGGGTGGGGAGGACTCAATTGCAGTTCATCAAAGTAAATAGTCTTTCCATCTGTGACCAGAGGAAGGTATGATATAAAGGAGGTAATATAAACGACTGCTTCTTTCTGACCCATAGTGAGAAAGGAAGGAAAAGAGAAAGTTGATCTCTTTCCTCTCTGAGCTTTGGCTGAGAAGAGTCCTCTATACAAGTTTCATCAAGCATGGAGATCATACTCTCATTTTTTGTTTGGGATGTTGGGAGGAAGCCACATAGCAGAGAGGGTAGGGTGACCCTTAACCAAGAATGTGGTCTGGCAGAGAAGTCTGAGGCTCATTTTCATAGGTTGCCCTTAGATTCCATGCGGTATGGGTTCAGAGATATTTGAACCAATGCACTCTACTAGAAAGAGGTGACTTATCCATCTTATCATAAGTAGGTATTTTTGGGATTTTAAAGTTCAAAATTTTATTCTCAGTATTGTACGAATTTGAGTCAGTCTGAGACCCACTGATTAAGTCATGTGAAAGAGAGAAGGCACATGAGATTTGAAATCCGGAGGCCTGAATGTGATGCTCTGTCACTTGTGCTCTGTGTGACCTCAGATGAGTCCCTGAACCTCTGTGCCCAGCTTTGCCATTTGTAAAATGGAAACAATAAGGGTAATCACCCCTTATATTGTCAGAATTCAGTGAAATAAAGCTCGTAAATTGATCAGCTCAATCCCTGAGCCCTGGTAAGGACTCAGTAAAGAAGAGGAAATGTCATTTATTCATAGATATTTAGCAAGTTTCTATTATGTGCCAGCTGCTGTTTTAGGTGCTTGAGACACCAATAATTTCTCTTCTGGATATATCCTAAAGTTGTAGGGAGGACAAATAATAATAAGAGGTAACTTTTATTAAATACCTACTGTGTCCCAGGCACCATTCTAAGTATTCTACATATTAACTAATTTAATGCACACAGCAGCCCTTGGGATGGAGCTCTGTTTTATTTTTGAGAAAACAGAGGTTCGAGGAGGTTCAATAACTTGTCTCAAATCACAGTATAGATAGTGATTGATGGAAATGGGTTCAAACTCAGGGTAGTCAGACTGCTACATCCATGGTCATAACCAGGATGCCCTAACACCTGCCTAAAACAAGATCATGCACCTGACCCAATGTTTGTTTAAAATGATATAATGCGCAGAAAAGTGTTTATGTATTTTCAATATGATTCAGCTTGAATTATCTTCTAATATCCTATGTGATTGTTTTTTGTTTTGTTTTTTTTGATTCCTGGATAATTTATAAATGTGTTGTTTGATTTCCAAATATTTGAGTTTTACCAGATATGGTATTGTTATTTATTTCTAATTTTATTCAATTTTAACAAGGCAGCATACACTGTATTACTTCAATTCGTGTAAATTCATTTGAGGCTTGTTTTAGGGCACAGCATATGTTCTATTTTAGTGAGTAGTAGAGTTGTCATATGTTATAAACTCCATAACACAGTGTTACCATATTTTTCTTTAAACACTTACGCTTAAAAAAAGTACTTATTTTAGAGGAAATATAGTCCTTAGTAGTTACCTATATAGTTGTCTTTTCCAGTGTTCTTTATTCCTTTCTAAGTTTTTCATCTGTCTTAATTTCACTTCAGTCTTGAAGAGCTCCCTTCAACATTTCCTGTAGTGTAGGCCTGCTATACTACTGGCAGCAAATCCTATCAGTTTTCATTTATCTGTTATGTCTTTATTTTCAGCTCATTTTGAAGAGGATATAGCTGTTGTTTTCTGAATATAGTTTCTTAGTCTTTTTTCCCCAAGCGTCATGTCTCAAACATTGTGATTCATGCATTGTAGAAACTCTGGATACTGGTGTTGTTCCTTTGAAGAGTATTTATCTATTTCTTTAACAGACAATTAACTTGATTGAACTTGAACTCCAAATTTCAGCTTTCCTCTGATATGGATGAAATCTCTGTTTGCTTCTTTTACTTTATCTGGGAGCTGGGATCTACCCTATGCCTTCGTAGTTCAGAGGGCAGTCAGAAATTTGGGCAGAGTTTATATGCAGAATATAGCATTCCCCCTCTTCGGCTTTTTCCTTTCTTGGTTTTTCTCCCTCAGTTTTTCATTCCTGTTATTACAATAACCTCTCTCCTCTGGTTCTTCCAGCCATTAAGAATGTGTTTTCCAACTGAGAGTTACTTACCTGGTATGGTATGATGCCAACTAAGGACTGCTCTTAAAAAAGAAAGAAAAGAAAGAAAGAATAGGTTGATGAATAAATACCCACCATTTTGGTAGTTCTCATGTGCCTTCAGGTTCTTTTTCCCAGAATTCATAGTTGTTATCCAATACTATATATCTGATAGAAGCTACTCCTTGATTGTCACCAGTTGCAGCTGCCCCTGCCAGTGTTTTAATGGGTACAATTATTTCTAGGTACATCATATTATGAGTTGCATTTAGGGCACATTTCGAAGAAGAGCAAACATTTTAAAACACAAAGGGTAGAATAAGAGGAGTTGAAATGGAGTTTGAGGTCAGGAGCTGTGTTTAACCCTTGAGAGGAAAAAGGAGAGCGTGCATGTGTGTGGGTGACCGTGGCTAACTGCAAGCAAGATGGTCAGAACGCTGGCCCAGGGATCTGCATGCAGCAAGGATGACACGCTTGTGGCCAAGATGTGAAACAGCAGAGGCTGCCATGGCAAAGGATAATGAATGATATGTGATTTGGAAGACGAGATTCATTACATAGGCAGGGTTGCTGATTGTGCAGAGGATTTAAACTCACCCCAAAGGGTTGTGCTCTGTTCACAAGTTCGTCGATAAGGTTAAAGCCAAGGAGTGACATAACTCCGTAAGCATTTTAGTAAGTTCACTTTGACAGCTATGCAGAATGAGAGACAGAATGAGGGGAAGACCAAAGGCAAAGAGAGCAGCCAGCAGGTTTCTGCTATGCCCCAGAAAAGAGCAAACTGGTACGTTCTAAGCATAGATATTTGTAATGTGCTATGGGAGCCCAAAGGATAAGGACGTTAATTCTAACAATAAGAATTAGGAAACAATCCAGGAAAAAGATAACATTCAAACTAAAATTGAATTATGTAATGCTGCGGACTTAATTGCTTCCCCCAAAATTCATAGGTTGAATCCATAACCCACAATGTGACCATATTTGGAGCTAGGGCCTTTAAAGAGATAATAAGGTTAAATATTGTCATACAGTGGGGCACTAATCCAATGGAACTGGTGTCCTTACAAGAAGAGGAAGGGGCACCAAGAATGTGCATGCACAGAGGAAAAGTCCCTGTGAGGTCACAGTGATAAGGCAGCCATCTGCAAGCCAAGGAGAGAGGCTCCAGAGAAATTAACCTAGCCAGCACTTTGATCTTGAACTTTCCATTTCCAGAACTGTGACAAAATACATTTGTGGTTTAAGTCATCATCCAGTCATCCAGTCATCCAGTGGTATTTTGTTATGGCAGTCCTAGCAGACTATACCTGTGGGTAGTTCTTAATTTTTAGTACATCATCCATCCATAAATTCTTCCATGCATTCAGTAATTCTTTATTGAGGATCAGTTATTTGCTGGCAACTGTGCTCCATGCTGGGGCGCATAAAAGAAGACATAATAGCTAACGTATAATACCTTCGTCTTTCTCTCTCCCTCATCCTCCTCCCACCTCTGCTCTCTTCTCATCTCTCTTCTTCCTCTCATACTATCAGTGATAATAGTAGTGGCATTTGCACTAGCCCTGCAGAGACTGTGATCATTAGCACCGGTCAACAGCACCATCCAAGTGGAGGCAACCAAATCTAATTACCCCCAACCTGCAATGCCCGGTAGATGCCTCAGCCTGTACACCTCTTACAGCTATTTGGAAAATGATCAAAGTGAACTCACGGGAAGATAGCACAATGCCAAAGCCCCACCATTGTAGTTCCCTTTTCAGGAAAGGTGTGCATTGAGGATGTTTGTGAGCATTTGAAATCACAAACCACTTTTGTCATGGTCACTGCAGGCACTCTTTACCCAATGGTTGCAGAAAAGATAACAAGGTTGATTAATAAATACCCACCCTTTTGGTGGCTCTCATGTGCCTTCAGGTTCTTTTTTTCCCAGAATTCATAGTTGTTATTTAATACTATTTATCTGATAGAAGCTACTCCTTGATTGTCACCAGTTGCAGCTGCCCCTGCCAGTGTTTTAATGGGTACAATTATTTCTAGGTACATCATATTATGAGTTGCATTTAGGGCACATTTTGAAGAAAAGCAAACATTTTACAACACAAAGGCTAGAGTGAGAGGAGTTAAAATGGAGTTTGAGGTCAGGAGCTGTCTTTAACCCTGGAGAGAAAAAAAAAAAAAAGTGAATACCACAATTTTCAGTGATTCACTTTCCTTGTATGTAGCTAGGGGACCTGATCACCCAGCAAGGAATTCTTTGATAAACAACATGTTTCAGGGAGGCAGCCTGTTGCAATGTTCAAATCATGGATTTTCTAATTAGGTAGAGCTGGGTTCAAATACCTCCTGGTCGCACACATGCAGTGGTGAGTTCACCCTTTTGAGTATCGGTCTTCTCAGCTACAGAATGAAGACTAATGACATACAGCGTGTAAAGCATAAAGCCGAGCACAAGGTGATGCCACTAGGTTCCTAGCATGTCCCAAGGTTGACACTGCTTGAGTGACAGGATTAGCTGAAGGGAACTTTCTCACCAGCCTGATCAGCAGAAGACCCATGGGGGCTCCATTCAGCCGTCACATGTCAGTTCATTCTAAAGGCGCCAATGCCTTGGAGGCACCTCAAACCTCATTCTCTCCCACAGAATTTCATATTCATGCTGTTACATCAAAAGGTTGGGGCAGCTATTATGTATTAAAATGTGTCATTTTAAATTGCTTTTTTTTTTTGCTAGCACTAGCAATATAGATATTGAAATTTTTTCAGAAAGTGCTTATCTCATCAAGACTAAAATTATGGTATATGAAATACTAATTATAGTATTATGAAGAAGTTTGAACTTTTCTGTGACATTCTGTCTATTAGGAGAATACTAATTTCCTCTTTCTCTTAAGGCAGATAGAACCACCCGTTATAAAAAAATGTGATCCCCACCACTTCCTCTACTCTCCAGGGCCATTTTCGTAGTCGCAGGATAAGAACTCTGTCTAGAGTCATCTGCACCTTTTCATGTGCTTCCAAAAGCGTCCTATTAATTGAAACCAAATATACCACCAATGGATTCTAACGCAGTGGGAAATACATCGGAAGGAGCTCCTACCACTATCCACAGGGACAATTTCCAACTTAAAAAATGTAGTTCAAAACACACAGAACTTGGTCTGGCACATAGTAGGTGTTCAAATATGAGCTGTTCTTCGTATTTCATCATCGTTATCATAAGTTTATATAATACAATCGCCTAAGACCTTTTATGCCCATTTGCCAATATAAGTGACTTGCCCACGGTCATAGAGCTAGCAAGCTGGGGAGACAGAGTTTGAGCTAGGATCCTGTGGACACAATTTTTATGTAGACATTCATTCATTTAACAAATAGTGAATGTCTGCTATGTAGCAGACACTGTCCTAGCGTTGGGCACACAAAGATAAATAAGACGCCATGCCTCTCCTCCACAACCTCCCTATCCAAAGGGAAAGATGAAGCAACAGCCATCCAGTGCCATGGCACCTGGTCAGAGGCATACAGAGCAAGACCAGAGCAGAGCCAAAGCATCCCTGCTTTACTGCTTCCCAGGAGGGGTGAGAAGGAACTGAGGTAGGAGTCCTTTCCTCTCTAGGTAAGGTCATCTGACTGTCTCGACCCATTTCCTTGTCTGAAAAACAAGAGTATTGAAATGATTGATACATATGGCACTCCTTACATCAAAATTTTCTATTTCAACAAAGAGTTGCCTGCCCAGTACAATGCTTTTTCAGAGTGGTTCTGTAACGTTCCAGTAAAGGTATCTTGAGAACTGAAGTGTAAGAGAGCTGATCTACTTCTGTTTAAAGCAGTGTTTCCAACCTTTTCCATGTCATTATACACCCTGATAATGATGAGCCTTATGTGAAAGAAACACTAGAGTAAAGGGAATGGGCTTTGCGTCCTTTACCATCTTCTCTGCCAAATATAAGCATGGACCAGCATTTTCTTATATTCCTTCCAAGCTGTTGCTTTATTTTGATAAATGGCATTACTGTTATTTTGAGCATTTAATTTTCCTCTGATTTACCAAGAATCAAAATAAATAATCCAAAGGGAGAAACTATTCTGGTATGTACCCAGGATGAACAACAATGATTAGAAATTTTAGGGTTTTCATTCCACCAAACTTTACCATTGCATAGACACTCCAGTTGTGGAAGATTTATTTAAACTCAAAAATGCTCAATGGCCTGTGAAGTCACTGCTTCTGTGCCCATAATCCACGGTTCCTGTAGTGTAAATAGGCTGAAGGAAAACCCTAGTTTAATGACCAAGTTCTATAGCAATATATATACATATATATATATATACTTATTTATTTTGCTTCTCAAATATGGAAAATTTTTATTTTAACTTTTCTGAATTTATTTTTATTGTCAAAAAATTGCTACAGGGACGTGTACATGATTTAACAATTTAAACAGTACTGAGAGGATTAAGATGAAAACACATATATACCTTGCCTCACCTCTCCCCCAACTTTTGAACTCACACATATCTGAACCATTCACCTGTCTGTTTTCATTGCTTTTGATCTCTAAATACATTGTTTAATTAATTGCTTATATTACTGTTTCTTGATGTATCCATTTTAGACACTTTTCTGTGATAGTAGATGAGGTTTTGGCTTTCTGACATATACATTGCCTTTTTTTCATTCTCCAAGAATAGTTTCAGTCACAATTTTTGTTTAACTCAAGGGTCTGATAAAAATACAATTAGTACAATGAGTAAATATTGTTCCCTGCCATTTCAAATTGCATATTATGATTCATTTCTTATATATTATTTTAATAAATTACCATTTTTATTTATGAACTTTCTAAATACTTCTCATGAATTATTCAGAAATACTTCACCAGATTTTTCAATTACCAAACTTATTTTTTAAAAAGTCAAATGATGTATGAATTTCTTCTTCTCCGTGGAAGCCTCTGTTTTCCTGCTGGAGTGTAACTGACTATATCGAGTCACCCCAAACCTTCCTACACCCTATTCCTGAAGGAGACACCCCATTTTCTGAATCATATGCTTTTTTTTGTTTAATTCTGCATGTTTCTGAAGTGCACCCTCAAATTACTAGAGGATGCTTATAGCTATTAAGTCAAGGAAGCCATTTAATTCTATTCTTATATCTGATGGAACATTTTTCGGAGGGTGGACAGCCAGGTGAAAAATTGTGTTTCTCTAGCAGTTTGAAAGCAGGGCTCAGTGAACTTTAGAGTCATTATTGCTGTTGAAGAATCTGATTCCATTGTGAGTCCTGATCACCAGGAGGTGACTAGCTGTTTGTTCTCCATGGAAGCTTCTTAGGGTCTTGTCTTCATTCTCGGTGACCTTGAAGTGGGTGTTTCTACCTATGGAAACGAGCACTCTGGCTCACAGTCTGCAGACTTGTGCTCTTTGCCTATGCGACAACTTCTATCATTTCCTTTCTAACTGATTTCTCTCCACTGACAAAGAAAAAAATATATATGAAAATTGATTTTTTTTCACACTATCACAATAAGAAGAGCACTCAGATTTGAAGATTAGAGGGTGTCAGCAGGATTTTTTTCCTGACACTGGTATAGGGAGGAGTAGGCAAGTGTTAGGTGAGCTGATTTACAGTTGGGATTGTTCGGTTTTTAATCAGTGGATGTCTCAGTCAGCCAGCTGAACAAGAAATGCTTATTTCTGTGCCTAGCTAGTTTCAGAGCAACAAACTACTAATCTCAGTTAAATATCTATTTTTCAGATGTTAGATCTTTTCAGAACTGGTAAATTAAAGAAAAGAGAATTTCCTATGCTAACTTTCCAAATTCACTTTTTAGTTCAACTCTTGGAAGAATTTTTGAAGCTCTTCTTTAAATTCATCTTTTTTTTTTTTTTTTTTTAAATTCAACAATCATAATTTTTTAGAACTTTTTTCTTTAGTCATACATTTTTTTCCCCCACATCCTCCATTTGTTCCAAGAATTCATTATCATCTTTTCTGCTTCTTACTTGGAATTTTCAGCTTCCATTTCTTTGGGGTTCCATTCTCTCTCTCTCTCTCTCTCTCTCTCTCTGTCATCTCCTCATATTGAAGGTATTCCTTCAGTAGATGCTCATTCACATGTAAATGAGACACTACAAAGCAGATTGAAGATTCTTTGGGTCAGGGGAGGGGATGTGGGTAAGAGTTGGCTTTGACTCCTGGGCTTCACTTCAGGGAAATGAGGTGGCAAACAGCCCTCCCCCACATTGGAGAACCTCCACGTGTTATTGTCTGTATGTATTATCCCTGGTTTTTCTACTCTGTTTCTTTTCTTTTCTTTTCTTTTTTTTAGAGAGGGATCCTCCAGCCTCTAGTTTTGTTCCTTGCATTTAGGAGCAGGGAATGGAAGGAAGCTGGGGGCTCTACAATTCAAAATACAGTCTCTTGCTTCATTTCCCTATATTTTTGGCCCCACCCCTCACCTCCATCCTCCCTCCCCTGTGCCCCTTATGCAGGAGTCCGGAGCCTCCAAGGTTCATTTCCCTAGAGTACAAACCTCTGGTTTCCTGGGGGTAGGGAGATGGAGGGAGAAGGGAGAAGGGAGAGGGAGAGGAGATAACCCCTAGTCACAGGAGTACAGAAGACAAAAAGAAACATGTAGAATAATTGCTTTGCACACCATTTTACACGCCCCTTATTCCTGTTCCTTTCTTCATTGACACCTTCCTAGGTCTTCCAAGCTACAAATCTTTCTTGGGTTCCTCGGGGGATCTGCTGGATTCTCCTTGGCATATCACTCTCCAGCTGTAGAGGTTATGTCCCCTGATCAGCTATGTCATTTATTACTCCCCATCTACTTCCAAATTTCAAAAAGTTTGTAGAAACCCCTTGTCTGTTCTTGCCTCCTCTTTATTCTCTGTTTAACGTTGCTTTCTTAACTACTAAAAAAAAAATTCCTTTAATTTCATTTTAATAGAGTTTTGGGAGAAAGAGAGAAAATAAATGTGTATAGTCATTCCATTCTGTTATAACTGAATTCAAATATGACATTTATTATCTACTTACTTTTGCCTTTTCCTACTTTAAGATCATTTAATAGTCATTGAGTGACTACCATAATAATAAAATTATAAGAACAATATTAATAACTTTCATTCTTGAAGTAATATGATATTTTAGAATTTTAAAAGTCTTTTAACATTTAATTATTTATGTGGAGTAGATGTCTTTATCCACATATTGCGTAAGATAATAGAGGTTAATAGAGTTTAAGTAATATGTCTGTGGCCACATGCTCAGTCGTTAAAGGGCCTAAAACTAGAACCCCAAATTCCTGACCCTTACTCTGGTACTCTTTTTAAGCACATTATAAAAGTATTTTACTAACCCCTTGTGTGAGGTGCAAGTATGAACAAGACCTAACTTTGCCCTTAGGAGCTCTCAATCTAAGGAGAAGAAAATCTGATGATATTTTAATTTTAATATAAAAAAAGAATGGAATAAGCATTTCATCATTAATGGGCTGTGCTTCCATGGTAGATAAAATGCTTAGAGAATGAAAGAGAAGGAAGTCTGGTTTTAATTAAAAAGATCCAAGAAAGTGGGCATTTGAGCTCTGACCAGGAAGAAAGGATATATTTTTTATATGCAGATAAAGGAAGGGCTTTCCTGAATGGGAGAAAAGAATAAGCAAGTACAGGGTGGTGGGGGCTGGGCAATCCTCAGCCTATTAATGGAGCAGTTGAGCTAGTTACCTGTTGCAGGAGGAGTGGAAGAGGTAGATTGGAAAGCTAATTTGGAGCAATATCTCAGAGGTCTTGGATGCCTTGCCAAGGAATTCAGAACTGGTTAATTAAAGAGAAGAGAATAAATGGAGTGACATGAAAATATGATTGCTTTTCCTGTTTTTCTAGCAATTATTTTTTTTTTTCCAAATGATTTTGCACTTTTGAGATATAAACTTAATTTTGAGAACTTAACTAAGCAAGAATTAGAGGTGTTTGTCCCTAGAGTTGCCGCCTTGTGCTTAGAGCTGTGAGAAACGTGAATAGACTGGGAAGTTAAGAGGGGAAGAGGCTTTAAATGCTTCTCTTGGATGCACACATTTCGAAGATAAGGAAACTGAGGCCCAGGGAGATTCTAAGATGTAATTCCTTTCATATTCATCAATACATAATTCTTCCTTCTGTAACAACCGTATATATATTTTATAATGTAATACAACCGTTAGGATTAGGTTTCTGAAAACCACCATGGAAGGATGGTTCACATTCTAAGAACTTGAGACATTATGAAAAAGAAAAAAAAGTGGGAAAGAGATCAGGAGTAAAACCTATGAAAGACTTTATTTTTATGTTTATTAAAATCAAATAGTAATGACAGAACACTCAATATAAATAGCACTAATGATAGTTTATGCATACTAAATTAGAAATAATGGCTTCTGTGCAATTAATTTTCACTTGATACCCCATAAAAGTGTGCAGGGTGTTGCTGCCTGCGGTTTCTAGGATAGCCCTGTGCATTTGTTTTGTGGACATGATGCAAAGCAAGATGCATTTGTTTTTGTGTTTTTTCTTCACATAAATATGTCTTTCTGTTCTTTATGACTAGAATATTTGAATGTCTCTTCTCACAATTGTTCCAAAGCACCTAAGAATGGTGGATACTTAAGATGGAAAAAGTTATGAGTGGTTGGTAAGTAGCTAGGCATACTTCCGAAAGCCAGGGTTGTGTTCTGAGCGCAGCTACAAAGAAGGTCTAGTCAAAGCAAATGTCCTTAGCCTTTCTTACGTCGGTCTTACCAGGTCTTTCTTGGCTCACAGAAGTGCCTGCTTCTTTTGTCTTTCCCGGGACTTTATCACAACACACACACACACTTTTACTCTTACTCTATGTGGACTCCCTTTGATATTTCCAATTGTTATTTCACTCACTTATTTCCCTCGAGAGTAGGTTTACTACACTCCTAAGTCTTGAACTAAAACATTTGTGGTTTCTGTAGAGGTATACAAAGCAATTCCTTTACAGAAAATCTTCATAGAGGAAAAAATATCATTAGAAATAATATTCTAATCACAACTCCCCATGCCCTCGCAATTCAAACAGTCCGGGATCATTCGGGCAAGGCCCCCAGTGCTTTATTTGCTTGAAAAGCATCCTTTCTACCCTTTCAGAAAACTGAGATCAGCCTTGGAGGAGAAACACTATTCTTTCAAAATCCATAGGTGAGCAACTCACTTAGCGCTTTGAGATTGGAGGCACAGATTTAGTGCAGAAAATGGACTTGGAGTCAGAGGAAAATGGCTACATAGTTCATCTCAGGTGGGTTGTCCTCCTTCATCTCAGTAGGCCTTTAGCCTAGTTTCCTCAGGAACCAGGCTACATCACCAACCCAGAAAAAAATGAGATCCATGTCTCTAGGCTCTGTAAGAAATAGCACATTGTAGGGCATTCAGTCAATATACACTCAGGAGATGACGGAGCATTTTCTTGTGACTGATTTTGAAGAATGAAGGAACACCTAGAAATGGCATTAACCAATGGGACATTAGCTGAGAAATATGGACCCTGGAAATTTTGAGGGGAAGAAAGCTAATACATAATTCAGGGGTACTTGCTACCTTACTTACATTATCTCCACACGTACCCTTTTGGTTAGATATAAGAAAAAAAAAAAGATTTGGACGCAGATATCTCATTAGTGCTAAGAGTTTTTGAGGCTTTTTTAAATATGTGGTGTCACTGAACCAAACCACATGTCTAAGATTAAGATAGAGCAAATATTACTATTCTCTTTCTGCAGGTAGAGTAGCTGGGGCTCAAAGAAGGAATGGGACCCACGCACATGCATGTGCCCAATGCTAACAAATACACACAATAGTACCACTATCCTGCCATCTCAGCAGTAAGATGTAGGCATGGCACACGATGCTGGGCCATTGTTCACAGTAAGCAACAGATTAATACTCATTTATCTTCAGTCACCTCCAGAGTATGAGACAGAGGGTCCAAATAAGATGTAAGCGCAGGTCTTGAGAAATAAGCAAGATTTCTTTCCCTTCACTAGCTTCCCTTTTTAATTTTCTATTTGTATTTTTATCGAGGTATAATTTACATAGAGCTTAAATGCATAATCCCATCATTTTTGACAAATGCATGCATGCATCCATGTAACCTCCAGCTCTATCATGATACAGGACATTTCCATCACACCAGACAGTTTCCCTGTGGCCCTTCCCACTGGCTTTCTTTTAATGGCCGTGTAAGGCTAAAGAGCCAAGATAACAATTTCCACTATTGTTTATAGCAAGTAGACAACTCCAAGAAATTCATCATCAGTCTCTGAAAGTAACCTGTAAGCTGCACTTCTCTCTTTTCCCCTTACACAGATTTCCCAGAATGCATTTACTCTAAATATATAAGCATCTGTCCCATAATTATTTTTCTACCCGACTAAGTATAATGCATGGATGGGAAATATATTGTATGATTTCATAGGAAAGACATTCAGTGCATATGCTCATTAAATAAACATGCTGTCATTTTATATCAAGAGCTATCGTATCCACTCTTATATCGGATCTCACTCTATAAATAAATGACACATTAAATGTTGTATCTCTATGCAACTACTGGCTTTGTTATATTTTTATAAATTATTATTAATTTGGGTTGGGGTTAACCCCTCATTGCCTTGGTCCTATTTTCTCAATAACATTTTCAGAAACCTTCTAGCAGAAACAGTGGATGCAAGTATTCTATGGTTAAAGACTTTGAAATGGTTTTTCTTCATAGGAAATACTCCTTAAGGATAAGAATCGGTGACTGCATTCTTATTGAAAATGTTTCTGTAGGGTTAACTCTTGAGCATTAGTTGTTGAGATGGATTACTAGATTTTGAAAGATATTTGATCAGAGGATCAAATCTGGATTTTGTTTTCTTTCTCTTTCATCTTATTATCAGTGTCTTATAAATGTGTGATATTAGGGCCCAGATTAACAAATGTGTATGGGTCAGTGAAAATCCCTCACCTTAACCACAATCTGTAAGATGGATATGATTAAAATCCCTTAGCTGATTGTGAAATAGCCAATATGCCCTTAGCTGCAGCTTAGAATCACCACTTCCATAGTGAGTAAGCTTCATTGGGCTATAAATCATTCTAGCAATTGTAGTTATTTCATTCACGTTTGTGCTTCAAGAACCTAGTTCAATGCCTGGCACAGAAGGTGATCAATACACTGTGGGTGCCAAAAAAATGTATACGCATTTTAACAGATGTTAACACTTTGGTCATTGCTGCTCAAGCAGTAGTTTGCCATAATCAGACGTGTCTGGACATTGATGGCAACTACTTTGAGCACCTCTTGTCATTGCAGAAGTCAAATGTGACTTGTATTCATCTTTTGAGTATTATAATTTTAATACTGTTTTTTTCCTTTCTTACAATGTGTACACATTTTTTGGCACCCTCTGTATGTTGACTAAATAAACAAATAATTGGGGACAAAATTGGTTCCCCAAATACTATGACTTCATAGCAGATGTTCAATAAATATTTGTGAAATAAATCCAATTTTGCTCCCCTGTCATCTAGCATGGTACTTGGCTAGTAAAAACTACACAAGACCTTATCATTGAGTAGAATTATCCACACTTCAATGATAAAGGGCGAAGCAGACATAATAAATGTATCTGAAGCCAGATCTCAGAGATTTGGTTCACAATGGTTTAAGATCATTTAGTTTAAGGCACGAAGTATGCATTAACTATATGACTGTTTCACAGACCAATAGGAAGAGTCAGGATGTATAGTATGACACATGTTGGATTTGGAGGCCTTTGTCATCTATTAAACATGCTCAGTCTCTCAGAGACTCAAAATCACATCTGTAAAGTGAGATTGTAATACCTCACCACGCTATGAGGATGAAATGAGATCTTTCATGAGAAAGTTTCTGTATAATGTGTGGCACAGTGGTTGGGACACTTTTATTGTTCCCTTCTTCAGGACTGACTTTCCTCAAAATGTGGAATATTTATGAGATTATGGAAAAAAAAAAAAAAAAACAGAGAGCGAGGCTAAAATTAGTTCCTTCCACCTTGATATATCTTCTCAGCCTGCGGCTTCTAGGCGTGTTTGCTTATAAACAAATGTGAATTATTGCTCCTATTAGCACTGCTAAGCTATTGCTATCATACAAGCTAGAATCTGAACGTGCTGTCAGTCAAATTTACCTTGGGTCGCCTCCCCAAACTGTAGAGCTACAGACAATGGGAACCAGCACAGCATTAACCTAAAGCCCAGGCCTGATGTTTCAGGCCTGTTAACATGAGATTCGATAGGATCATCACTGAAATGGAACTTGAGACCATATGCATATATGTTCCACCTAAACCACTGACACAAAAAAGGATCCATTTTTGACAAAGAACTGGCTATTTCACAATCAGCAAAGGGACTTTAATCATGTCCATCCTACAAATATTCTTCAGGTACACAGAATTAGAAGGTAACACCTTTTGACTATCGTCCTGAGTGGAGAATGGAGAGTACAATTTGGAGACAGTGCTATAATTTCAAAACACTAGCAGAATCCATAACCGCTTTGTGACTCTGCTTCCTTCAGCGTCACACCGGGTTTTCTCCTGATGATATTTAATAGGACACTACAAGTAAATAGATAAGGGCACTAGCATTTTGGCTGGGTGGCCTGGTCCTCCTGGCCTCATTTAGCCCAGGTCTCCCTCCCACCACCTCCCTCCGTGTCTCCCACTTCTCAGTCACTCTGGCCCACGCTTGGTGGCCTTGAATCTAATCCCATCAAATTCACCCTCAGCTCTTATGTACCCTGTTCTCTTTGGCCTTCTTACCTTTGCATGTACTAGTCCACGATCTGGAATATTCTTAGCATCTTCTTTTCCTAGATAAATCTAATACTTCCCTCAAGGTTCTTGGCCCTTTTTCGGAACTCCCATTAGACTCTTAGCTTCATAATAGCTTTGGTTTATTTTATCTTCTTGTATGGAGAGTTTTTACATGCATGAACGTACAGACTGGAAAGTGAACTGAGTCATAATAGACGTTCAATAAATATTTGTGAAATAAATTATAGAGGTTCTGTTAAGATAGTTACCAACCTAGGGCATAAATCAGCGTAATGTGCTTGTTGTGGGAAGGGAAAAGGAGCAACAGGGATACAGAAGAGGGAAGAAGCTCATGCTACATACCTGATTCTAACTTCCTAGTTGGGAGATAGTAAAGTGGTCTTTCTTCTTTTCAGGTGTTAACATACGGATTTGCATTGTTCTAAACACCATCTACCAAGCTCTTGCTAAATAACTTTGTTAGGTATTGTAACTCATTCTAAGTTACTAGTTAAATTGAAAATAGTAATCTATATGCATTTGCCTAGTGTTTTATGATTTCATATATATATATATATATATATATATATATATATATATACACACACACACACACACATAAGTATACACACAGGCATATATGTATATATGTATATATATATATATATTTATATTTATATATATGTATATTCATGATCATAGGAGGTGGTATTGTGTGGTAGTTAACTGTACTGACTCAATATTTGCTTGGATTTGAATTCTGTACCATTGGCTGTACCATTTACTTACTTGTAACCTTGGGCAAGTCTATCAAATTCCCTAACACTGTTCCTTCAATTACAAAATGTTGCTAGGATATAACTTACAGGACTGTTGTAATTATTAGTGGATCCCTAATACATACAACATACATCTATTTACTTTTGATCCACAGAAAGCACTCAAAAAAGTTACTAATGATAATGATCTTTTCTGAATTTTTACATATAATACCATGAAGCAAGAGGGGAGATTTTATTTTATCCCCATTTTACAGACAGAAAAATTTTGATTGAGATCATTAAACATCTAGTGCTTAAGTATCTTTCCAAAGGACCCAATTACTATGTGAAGGTAGAAATTTGATCCCAGGTTTTCAGATTCTGAGTTCAGCCTCTTTCTCTGTTGTATATTCCCTACGACCTGAAATAGTGCCTCACTGTTCTTTCTTTGGTTTGCTACTCTTTGTAGCATCAGCCTTGGCTCACATTTATGAAAGGCACGTGTGGGGAAGGGAGGATTTGTGTTGAAATGAAACATAGTTTTGAAAAATTGAATCTAACCATTTATTCCTACTGAGCAAGTTTAAAGGGAAGAGATGTGCTTATTTCTCTGCAAACCATTCCCAGTTACTATGAATAGTTGGTAGGAAAAAAAAAACATGTTGATTTCACTACTGTATTAAGCATCTTTTGAAAGGATATCAAAAGGGCTTTATTTATAAAATGTTGTAAAGGAATGAAAACATTACCAACTACAAAGATAGATGGTTGAAGTAAAACAGGACCTGATCCTTTGTGACAAAAATGCCTAGTATGATAACCCTGTCTGTTTCTTCCTCAGATGTACCTTCTGAGATTTGACGTTAATCAAACCACAGTTTAAATAGGCTGTTACATTAAGGAATGCGTATTTGTCCTCAGAGATAATGCTGACTCTTTTTTACTCTTTATCAAAGCACATTTTAATTGACTAGCAAATTAGGAAATGCATTGCCTGCATATAATATGAAGAAATATGTGCACAAAAATAAATAAATAAAAAGAGTAATACCAAAACGTTCTAGTTTTATCTAGCTGCAGTTATGTAGCTCTGTTCCACTTGAGACTACTAGTTTTGTGTAGCTAGGTTCAATTTTCGCAACTACATGGCACTGTAGAGAAGTCATTAGGATTTTATACACACATTTAGGTGTGTGTGTATATATATGAATGAACATATTATATATAATACATATTATATAACATTAGTATATTTTTCTCCCTTGACTAGGAACATTGAGTTGCATCTGTTGCCTGAAATGTGACATAATAGCTCATGTGTGTAAATAGGTCAACTTGTTGAGCCCCACAGATATCTCAAGGAAAGAAGGGAAGACATCCTTCAGGCCAAGACTTTTACAGAAAAGGCTCTATGTTCAAAGCATGGCATTGTGAGTTACATTTTATAAAGGGGAGAAACGACAGAAATAAAAACTGTGCTCTTCTAGTCCTTAAGGAACATAAATTCTAATTAGTTATGTCAAATATTAAATAATAAAGTTTAAGAATGGCCTTAATGTAATTTGTTTTTCTAGTGCTTTGCCATTATCAAAATGTGTTCATAACCATTGTTCCAATGGTCGTCACACCAACGCTGCTAAGTAGGATTTGACTCAACGCACTTTGCTAAGATGGGCCTAAGGAAGTAGATATTATTATTAGCTCAATTTTGTATGCAAAATGTTTAAAAAAGGAGTTTCACAGAGGTTAGGTGGCTTACAAAGTGACTTGCTAATAAATGTTTCAGTTTAGACTTGAATTCATTGGACAATGAGATTGTTAAATCCCGCTGCTCTGGTTGTCAGGGAAAACCTAGAAGTCAAGAAAATTCATTTCTCTTGTGAGTCTAAATGGCCTAAACTACATCCTGACACTTTTCAAAATGAAATGCTTTTCTATGTTACCATAACATATTGTTCATTTCTCTGCCATACAGAACCCAGTATAGAATGGCATGTAGTATATTGAGTTAACTATTTGTCTCTCTCCTTGAAGCTTGAGTTTCTGAGAGAAAGGACCAAGCAATTTATCACTGTGTTCCCATTGTAGGCTCTTACCCTGTACTTTCTGATTCTCTTCCCAGTCTAAAGATGGCATCAAGGCAGAAGCAGATCATTTCTCTACCACTAGTGGGTGTTAGAGAAACGATCTGTGCCCCTCTAGCTATTAGACTTTGCTTAGACCTGAGCATCAGCTCGCACTCAGCTTGCAAAGCAGAGGACTCCTGTTTTTCCTACTATTTCCTACTTTTCAGCAGGCGTAAGGGAGCCCTGGTCTGCTTCCTTACTGACCCCTCTCCATAACCTGATGGCCCTGTTCATTTAGTTGCTTTGGAAATGAGCATCTCACCCTCCTTCATGTTGCCTTTGGAATAACACAAGTGGTTGGTTATCCAACGGGTAGAACTGAGATGGAAGTACTCTGCTGGCAAGCACCTAGTCACATGCAGTTTTCAGCAACGTGAGTCTCGTGGCTGTCGCACGAAGAGGTAGACTCAGAGGCTGTACCTTCCACCTTGTTCTTTAGCCGTTCAAACTCATTTCTCACATCTTCACTTGGGCTCTCTCCTCCGGATACATTCATCTCTGTGGTTTCCATTTGATTCCCACTTTCTTTTAATCTCATACCTCTGTCTAGTCACTAAAGTTTTGTTGTTTGTTTCCATGGTCCACTGATTTCTGCTACCCATCTCTAGTGCAATTGGCTTTTACTTTGTATCCCTGAGTTCTTCACTCACCTGTTTAACTCTATTCAAAAATCAAAAAGAATTTGACTTTTTAAAATTAATAAACTTTCTTTTTAGAGCAACTTTCGGTTCATAGGAAAATTGAACAGAAAGTAGAGAGGGCTCCCATTTACTCTCTGTCCCCACATGTGCACAACCTTCCCCATTATAGACGTCCTACACCACAGTGGTACATTTATTATAGTGGATGAACCCACATGGACACAACATAATCACCCAAAGTCCATAGTTTACACGAGGTTCATTCTTGGTGTTTTACATTCGATGTGATTGTTGGAAAACATTATAATGACACGTTTCCACCATTGTAGCATCATACAGAATAGTTTGTGCAAAGAATCCTCTGTGCTTTACCTATCCATCCATCCCTTTCCCCTAACTCCTGGGAACCACTGATTTTTTTACTGTCTCTATAGTTTTGTCTTTTCCAGAATGTCATGTAGTTGAAATCATACATTATATAGCCTCCTCAAATAGGCTGTTTTCACTTAATAATATGCATTTAATATTCTTCCCTGTCTTTTATGACTTGATAGCTCATTTCTTTTTAAGAGTATATAATATTCCATTGTTTGGATGTATCACAGTTTATCCATTCACCTGCTGAAGACCATCTTGGCTACTTTCAAGTTTTGGCAATTATGAATAATGACTTAAAAATTATATATATATATATATATATATATATTTGAATGATAGAGCCCTGACACTCTGCTGGGTACTTTTACATAGACAATCTTAATAATTCTCAGAACTGATGGTACCTGTTTGGAGAACCTAAGGCTCCAAGAAGTTAGGTGACACGCCCCAAATCCCCAAGTTGGTGAATGTGATTGTCAGGACTCAAGCTATATATATTTCAAGATAAAGTCCACAACCCTATCTACCGCCCAGAGATGATCTGCCTACCACTCTTCCACCATCCCTTTCCACCGTCCCTTGCCCATGGCACGCACTGCTGGTTGCCTACAGCATACTTTCCCGTGATGCCTCATCCGGTACAAACTGCCAGTATTAATCAATTATAGCTGGCATACAAGATGAAAACTAGTTGACATCCTTGCTATAAAATGGTGTCATCTATCTCCTTAGAGCATAAATGTTCAATTTTTGACCACATTTTGGCTGACATCAATGAGGTATAAATTTTATTACGATTAACATAATGTCCTAATTCGGGAAGAAGCTATATATCCTTATGATCCTTATAATAACCTTCTGATACATTAGCAACAATGCCTTAATTCTGTTGAATTATTGAAATGCAGCCATTACCAACCTTATTCACTTCAACCTCCATGCTTAGCAACAGACAGAATACTCTAACATTTAGCCTGTTTTCCATATGTGCAAATGTTTCCCACATAGGCAAGAAGGAGTTGGGATTCAGTTACCATTCATGCAGAACAATAGCTCTATTATTGTAGGACTGCAGACCAGCAGACAGAGCCTTAGAAAGAATGCTCAGTCTATGCTGTTGTGTTAGACACCTCACACTTCTCTATTGTGAATAAGTCAGCTTCTGATCATACCAAGGCCTCCTAATGTTGTGTTGTTTTTAAGGTATGACTGCAGTCATGTTACATAATTTTAGTATCTTGATATATTGGAATCCCAGATATTTCTATTGGAAACCTAGTGTATTATAATACATGCTACATAACAAACTGTCACAAATTTAGCAGCTTAAACATCATACATTTAGCATCTCCGTTTCTGTGGATCAGAACTCCAGGCAGAGTTCATCTGTGTCCTCTGCGTAGGGTGCCACAAGGCTCACATCCAGCTGTTGGATGGGCTGCATTATCATTTAGAGACTGGACTAGGGAAGAATCTGGTTTAAGCTCACTCAAATTTTTGGCAGAATTGCAAGTGAATCTGCTACTGAGAGATTCTTGTATAATGGAACTTCATCAAGGGAGTGACATTCCATAATCTTTGTTATAGTCTATTGGTTAAAAGCTATTAATAGGTCCCATTCACTCAAGGCAAGAGGATTACACAAAGGTATGCATTTGTCTCAGTCTATCCACCCCAGAAAGGAGTACAGGGTTATAGAAAGGGAATTGGTGAGGATTCAGAAGACCCGGGACCTTATCCTGGCTCTCATACTAAATAACATTGGGATCTGGGACAAATTAGTGTTGTAGAGACTTAGTCTTTTCATCTGTTATATGAGTGGTTGGTTATATGTTCCCCAATGGTTCTATAAATTCTAACATTGTATGATAGGTCTCTCCGTGGAAGCACAGTATGGTAAAAGATTTTCCCAAGTTCAATGACTGAATTCTGGTGGGGTCCTTAACACACTGGTATTTATTAATTTACTTACTTCAGCAAGATGATTCAAGTGGTTCTAAGGAATGCAAGATAATAACGAGAAGAATATATATGTTGTCAGGAGTTTTCTTCTTCAATGATCCAATACTAATTGCTCTTTAGTGTGAGGAATTTGAAACATAGTAATGTCTCAGGTTGCTTTTCTTGGTGGCCACACCCTCTGTGTCAGTGGTCAGCACATTATAAGCACTTTGGAAATTAAACAACGGTTGTTGAACTTTCTGCATCTTCAAAGTTTCAGTGATTGTTTTCGCAAATTGTAGTATTTATTTATTTTTAATTTTACTTTTATATTAGTTTCAGGTGTACAAAACAACATAAGGATTAGACATTTTCACCCCTCACAAAATGATACCCCCCGCAAGCTACTACCCCTCTGACATCGTATATAGTTGTTACAATACCATTGACTCTATTTCTTATGCTGTACTTTACATCCTGTGAAGATATACATGCATGTGTATATATATTTAATTATAGTTGACATTTAATATTATTCTAGAAATGTTAGAAGTGAATAGGATTCAGAGAATTTTATTTCTTTGAAAATCTATTGGAATTTATGATATTGTTGATACTACTGGTATATATAACATTTTTACTTAATCTAAATTCTCCTTTTCCCAGAACCAATTCTTTTTTTAAGTATAATTGGTATGCAGTATTAATTAAATTAGTTTTAGTTGTACAATATAGAGATTTGACATTTTTATACCTTACAATACGATCACCTACAAATTCTAGTAATCATCTGTCATCATACAAACTCATCACAATATTATTGACTATATTCCCCTTGAACTTTTTTAACCCATCCCCACCCCTTTCCTGTTTGTTAACCATCCCTTTGGTCTCTTTTTGTTTGGTTTTGTTTTTCCATTTGTTTTGTTTTTAGATTCCACATATAGGTGAAACCATATGGTATTTACATTTCTCTTTCTCTAACTTATTTCATTTAGCATAATACCCTCTAGGTCCATTCATGTTGTCACAGAATCACTTCTTCATTCTATTTATAATAATTAGAGAAGCAGTGTGATGTATTTAGAATAAACTTAACTTGGTCTCATGGAAGAGAAAAAGGAGAGGCCAAAGTTTTCTGTCTTATCAGAAAGTGCTGAATGGTGCCATAGGTTAGGGAGTAGTAAATATCGAGTATCTAATCTTGGCTCCATGCTCATTCACTGCGTGTCCTTAGGGAAATCTCTTATTCTCTCTAGGCTTCAGTTTCTTCATCTAGAAGATGACCTAGAGATTTTCAAAGGTTCATTCCAAACTTGACCGTTTGTGACCTGAGTAGTCTTACTTGGGTTAAGAGCTGGTCCATTATTTTAGCTTAATTGTTGTGCCATGTAAAGGGAAAGAGGAACGGTGGTCCACAACATAGATACTGGTGCTCCAACATCAATGAATTGCCTAGATCTCCTGCTGCCATACTTATATTTTAAACAAACCCCTCCTAACCAACAACACACAATATTCTCAGGTCTTAGGACAGTAGCCATTCACTCAAGGCTTTGATACACTCATGACTCCTCAGTTTTCCTTGGAATATCTATGTAGGAGGTCAAGTTCATAATGATCTCCAAACTGTAATCTAAGGTTTCACCTTCTGCCTTGCTCATTGCCTCTGTCTTACATGGAATCTCTGATGAGTCGTTTATGCAGCCCTCGACTCACCGCAGTGCTACAATCAATATTTGTATGGCCAGAGATATATTGGCAGATATTAAAATATTATTTAGAAGGGTCTATAATAAATCTTGGTGACAACATCACCCAGAAAACCTGGGGAAAACCAAGGCATACATGCAGTTTCATGAACACCTACCAGGTGCCAGCCACCACTGTGAGAAGAATTTGAAGACAAATTCATTCTGCTCTCAGGATAATGTAGACTAGACAGGAAAATAAATAAGTAAACACAATAAGTAGCATAGTAGAATGTGATAAGTGCTATGACAAAACGAGGTGAAAATTGCTATAAAAGCAGAGAGGAGGGGGGATGTAATCAAGCTGAGGGAAGCTATAATGAAAGGCTTTCTGGAACATGAGCTAAATTTTCAAGAACAGAAAGAAGTTATCTCAGTAGCAGGTAGGAGTGTGTGTGTGTGTGTGTGTGTGTGTGTGTGTGTGTGTGTGTGTATCTATCTCACATATGGAACAGGCAAATATAAAATAATTAAAGACCTAAGGAATAACACGAGATGGATAAAGTTATTAAATAACTTGATGCCTTCAATGGAAGGCTGTAGTCATTATGGCTAAAAATACAGGGTGCTGTGAGGAGTGGGAGACGAGGTTTAAAGGACTGGTGTAAGCTTAATAAGGAAGAGCCCTGCGAGAATACCGAGTTTCCCCAAAAATAAGACCTAGCCAGACCATCAGCTCGAATGCGTCTTTTGGAGCAAAAAATAATATAAGACCCGGTCTTATATTTTACTATAATATAATATTTTACTATAATATAAGACCGGGTCTTATATAATATAATATAACACCTGGTCTTATATTAATTTTTGCTCCAAAAGACGCATTAGAGCTGACTGTCTGGCTAGGTTTTATTTTTGGGGAAACATGGTATCTGGGTGTAGACATTATGTTTAGGTAAATGGAGGATCTTTACATTGCACCAGATAATGTATTATATGTATTTAATAACCTGTCTCCCAGAAATGCCTCTCCTCAGAAGTATCTTAAGGAAATATACAGATAAGTGCACAAAAAAAGTGATGTCAGAATGTTCCTGACGTTGTTTTTATGAAACAGTGAAAAGCTGAAAACAGCTGCATGGATAGTTTTTAAAATAAAATGTTGTCCACCCGTTAAATGGACTACTATATAGATCTTGTAATGACATGGAAAGGTATCCATCACATATTATTAAATAAACAACACAGTTATGCTACAGAGTAAAGAGTACAATCTCATCACTACAAGCATGTGTAATTTCACATGTATTTAAAACACAGGGAATGATATATTCCATATCATTTGGTATCCTCAGGACCTATACTTTTTTATACATTGTATTTTGTTTGAAGTTTTTCCAATAAACAAAAACAATGAAGACATGTACATTTTTTTATTTGTTTCAGGTGTATAAAACAATGTAATTAGACATTTATGAAATTAGACATAAATGTAGTTAGACATTTATACCGCTCACAAAGTGATAACTCCCCTTCCCCAAGACATTCACATTTTTAAAAAGAATTCTGTATCAAGATCTCTGTAGCTTATTGTAGAAATTGGGAAGGAAGAGTTTATTAGTTGGAGCAAAAACTGAAGTGTACTGTAGCAAAGATTCACAAAGTACAGTGTTTCAGACAAGATATAAATTGATTTCCCTCTCATGTAGCAATTCAAGTGAAGTAGAATAAGCACGTTCTCAGTCCACAAGCCACCAGGGACTCAAGCTAACAGGACAGGTGTGATAGCCTCAAAATTGGTATCTGAGGTTTTCAAGCCCTTGCCATTTCCAGACAGTAGGAAGGAAAGAAAGGGGAAAAGAGTGTCCAAGACAAGAGTCTTTATTAAGGTGACTTAGAATGTGCACACATCACTTTCTCTTATGCTCGTTAGTGAGGATTTAGTCTAGCATGAATTGAAGGTTGGGGGGAGGGTTATCAGTCAGCAGTCTGCCACAAGGAGCAAAGGATTCCAGACGGGAAGATTGGTTGGCGGGCTGATGTATTCATCAAGCTAAGAGATAAATTCTGTTTTGTTGTTATTGTGGGTTTTTTGTTGTTGTTTGTTTGTTTTTTTAAATGAGCCTCAGGTGCATAGAATTGGATTAATTGTCACTCTTGTTTCACAGTAAATGCTGTCATCATTGGTTTATACAAGATTCTTGTTTGTTTGCTTGTTTGTTTACTATCAAATAAATCACCATTCTACATAAAAACTAAATTGGTTGGGTTTTGCCATGTAATAAAGTACCTCAGAACTCAGTGGCTAAAATAACAGTGATGTATTAGTTCATGATTCAGTGAGTCAGCCATTTGCCTGGGCTCACCTGGGTGGGCCCTGCAGTCTGGGCAGATTTGGCTGGATGGTGTAAGATAGTCTCACTCACGGTTGTCTGGAGAGTGGTGCTGACTGTTGGTGAGCACTGGTTGTCAGCTGGGGGTGACAGGGCTGGCTAGGCCATGTTCCTCTACCAGGCTAGTTTAAGTATATTCACGTGGCAGTGCCTGCCGTGTTCCCAAGTTCAGCAAGAGGCCAAACTTAGTATATGAGCATATGTCAAGTCATCTTCCATTATTTTGTCTTTCGTCCCATTGACCAGTTAGGTCATTTACCAAGCCTATGGTCAGTGTGGGAGAGTACTGCCCAAAGGTGTGGATCCAAGGAAGCAGGGATGTATGAAGGTTGTTACTATAGCAGTCTACCATAGTGAGTAACACCTACCTCCATGTATGTGGTCCTCACTTAACTCAGCCCTGTTCCTCCTCTGAACCAAGATAACACTATCCTGAAACTTGTATTCGTAAATCCCATGTTTTCCTTTATATAAAGTGTTCTGTTGTTTTTTATTTGTTTTATTTGGTTGGAATTTTATTGAAAAAGATATCATGAAAAATATAATCCTTTGGGGTTACTTTCTATGTATTATCATATTGTTAACACACTATATTATGGTATATAACCATAGGTTATTTATTTTGGCTCCTGCCTAATATTCTATTAGATAAATATACCATATTTTATCTCTCCTTTCATCTGAGAATGGCATTTGGGTCGTGTTCAAATTTTAGCTACTATAGACAGCACTGCTGCGAACATTCTTGAACATGTCTTCTTTTGTATGTGTGAATGTGTTTCTCTTGAATATATCTGGCAGTGAAATTGTGAATATTCAATGTTGTGAAGTAATGTCAAGTTGTTTTACAAGTGGTTATCCCAATTTACCTTCTCACCAGCAAAAGATAAGAGATCCTACCGATTTACAATTTCTTCATGACTTCATATAATATTGAAAGGCTTCTTAATTTTTACAATTTAAAACAGTTGCAAAATTTTATCTTACTGTGGCTTTGATGACAGTGATGCCATGAACCATCCTTAGTCACTCTCCTTGACAGCCTGACACCAGCATCCAGTCCTGGGCCTGTGTGATGCCCTGGTCCCTGTCCCGTTCCTGCTCAGCTCCAGCTTCTCCTGTTTCTCTGACAGCCCACTGGGCTCCATCACCACCCCCAAGTAGTTACGACACAAAGTTCCTTCCAAATCTGACATTCTGTTTTAATTTTTTTATTTCTTTTCTTTCAAAGCATTCTTTCTCTGGGAGTCCAATGCAGGGGACAGAACCTAAAATTTGGAATTGAACGAAACTGCTATGAATTGTACTTCCTGTAGTTAACTAGCTGTACAACTTTGGGCAAGTCATTTAACATTTCTGTGCCCCAGCTTTCTCACATGTAAAACAAATATAACATTTCTCATTTTGTTGTGCTATGTGAGGTGACCGATGTAAGAGGACATGCGACACTCGCTGTGTAATACGTGCTCCAAATTGGAAGCGCCGCTGATGATTCAGCAAATGCTCTCTCAGGTTGGGTTCTAAGTGGAAGGATCAAGATACGTTAGCCTTGCCTGAGGTTAAGTAGCTGCTCTGGTGTTCATTCCTGTCACATGAAATTGTGATTTCACTGTGCCTCGTGAAACCATAGTCAGATCTGACAAATTCAATCAGCTAATTTTTAGGCAAAGTCTTAATGATTATAATGGAGATCACTAGTCATTACTCCACCTGTACATGACATATGGCATATCTCAGTGTCTGGCATTTTCACAATTAGCATTAACAACAAGGAGAATAAGGTAATTAAGGCCCCACTGTGCTACTTCCCTCCAAGAAATAGGGGCAGTGGGTTGGAAGGATTGGGGCAGGGGATGGACCACACACCGTATTCTCCTGAGAGTCAGGAGACCTGTATTGTAAACCCAGCTCTGCCTGAACGTGTTGAATGATGGTGAAAATATCTTAACTTTTATGAGTCTCAGTTTCCTGAGAAAGTTGCTAAATACACATTTGATGCATTTTTGTTGAGTGAAAGTGAATTGGAGCTGAAAAAATGGCAGTGTTGAACCAATCCATGCTCAAGATCCCTGGTTCTCTCCTACACATTCTCCACCTTGGCTGAAGCACCAGCTGCTCTTCCAACAAGTCCCTCTGCATGAGGTCACAGCCTCTTGTGGAAGCCCTTTTCAGAGGACTCAGGACAACAAAATGGTTCAATGAGGCCTGACAGGGGACGAAGAGGTAACTGTCGTTTCCCAATAGTCCACACCTGTACTGCAAATGACGTGTAAAGGTTAGGTATGCCAGGATCCTATACATGAATGGCTCACGGGGAGTGAGGTGTGCGTCCCTTCGCTACATTCTATAGTTTCCTTCCTGTTGTCGCGTGGTTCTACCTTATGGGTGAGTGGCCTTTCTCTAGAATAATCTTGTTATCTGAAGCTAAATCAGATATTTCTGCCACAACAAGCTTGATTTGTGTTTAGGGTATTTGTGTGAAAGGAATTCTTTGGAAGTCTGTCATTTCAGTTCCTCAAGACCCACATAAGTATGAGATACACATTGAAGCATAACCCCATCTCCTCGGTTTAGTGCAAGGCAGTAAGAGCTAAACCTATAACCCATGACTACGGTCCTAATCCCAGTTCTACTAAGAGCCCATATGATTTTCAGTGAGTCATCTCAGTTTCTGGGCCTCAGGTTCCTTATTTAGAAAACAGGGAAACCAACATCTGTCCGGCCTCCTTTGCAGGACCATTGAGAGGTTCAAACTAGATAACATATATGGTATTGCTACGGGGTTGCATTGGGGGCTATCTCTATCTACAGGCACCGTCTCCATCTGTTTCTTCATTGGTCCCCGGCAGCCCTCACTAATCCTTAGCTGATGGGACCCTGTCATCACCTCATCTGGATACATTGTGTTTATACAGCACTTACTCAGAGGAGCTAAAGGCAATGGGGCTTCTCTTCTTCACCCTCCCTGGGGGAACTTTCATAAGTAACAGCTCAGAGCTCCGGCATATTTTGCAGGATAATCGGCTCAAATTCTCTTCTGGTTGGTTTCAGCCCATTTCCCCTGTTTCATTCCCCGGGACCAAACTTCTCTCTCTAGCAGTGGGGAGAGCAGGACTACTGCCAGATTATCCAATTGCAGAAGCTCAGAAGACTATCACTGCTACACATTGTGCAAATATATGTTTATATTATCAGGGTCCTGATACTGATTTCTGGGATGTCACATTGCCTTAGTGATAGAAGACTTTTTTTCTCCACCGCATTGCACTCGACTCTCCTCCTTCAAGAGGAAAGAAACAGGCTGCACTCCTTTGCAGAATTCCATGGTGATTAAGAGCATATATTTTGGATTCCAAGTGAGCTGAGATGAAAAATCTCTTTGCTATTATATTTACTAGTTGTATAACATTTCCACAAATCACTAAATGTTAGTTTCCTTATATGTAAAAGGAGGTAATAATATACACCCTCCTAGGGTTGTAGTAAGTATTAATTGACCTAATTTATGTAAAGTGTTTAGTACAGTGCTTGGCACATAGTGAGAACTCAATATTAGTAGGTATAATTATTACTATATTATCACGTAATGTATATGATCTCATTCCAAACTTGGGTTTCAATTACATTCGAATACAATTTACTTTGTCAGTTAATTGCACAAGTATTTGTATGCCTTCTGGGCAGGAAGTCTGATTTTTATCTCTTGGGTTCTTCCTTGATATCCCACATCTCACTTACGGTTTGTCCAAGAATACCAGGAGAGTGTTAAAACCAAGAGAGAACCGGAATTATCAGTCCCCTTCTGCCATGGCTTCTTGCTGCCACATGGTGGCGCTGTGGAAGACAGGCTCCGCCCAAGCTAAACTTGCCCAATGCCCAGAGGTTGCCCTTGGGAGCCAGCGTTGGCCTCTTTGCCTTCAGCTCCATTCTTACCCTTCCCTGACTGCTCTGACTCACAAGGTGGAGGTGATCATTACAGCGGGAGGAGTTTCCAGGTGTCTGTGTCAGCTGGCTTTTAAACGGTTTCAGCCCATTGGAGACACTAGGGGAGATTAGAAGGTGACAGGAAGAAGCCAGAGTGTTTCTCCCGCTTCCTCTCTGCCTCAGGCTCCCAGATCAGATAACAGCTCCTACTTCCTTTTCCTGTTTGTTTCTTTCTTTTTTTTTTTCCCTCTGCTATTGCTAATCTCTGAGTCACCCCATAGTGCTCTACTTGGCCTCTCTGTGCGCCTTCATCTGCATAGCAAGTTCTCCCTATTCCCAGGAAGACTGGGATGATTTCTGTTTTCCTGGCTAGACCCTGACCGGTACAATGTGCTGGAGCCCTGCTAGTACTGTGGAGGTTTCCGCTGCCCACACGTTGATGCTCACCTATTACTTGCACAAACAATATGCTGCATCAGAGTTACTGAGTTCTGAGGAGCTCCCAGCTTCAGCCCAGCCTGAAGGACAGTCCCCACACTCCCCTGCTTTCTTGGTGAATTCTCCTTAGCAAATTTTTGCCAAGATATTTCTACTTTTAGATTTCTGAAACAGGGTTTGGGGTCATGGTCCTTCTATCCTCTGAAGGCTCTAAAATTCTTTTGAAAATTTATTTGTTGTTTCCCCAGCCCCTTGCCCTGTATGACAAAGGTCATAACATTTTTGACTTCCCATCTTTCCCCAGGGCAATGAACGCCTAGTGCCCTGCCTTACAATTGCATAATTCAGGGCGGCCACCAGCAAAAATCTGTTCTAAGAGACACACTAGTACTAGTTACTGAAGATGAAACAGGAGCTCAGATATCACCTCCTCCTTGAAGCCTGCCTTGCTTCTCCCAGGCAGTGTTTAATCACATACCCTTTTATGCCACCACAATTCCCTGTTTATTCGTCTATTGTAGCACCTGATACTTTGTTTGCAATTGTGTATATGTGTGTATGTTGAGAAAAATGAAAACCCTTTTAAAAAGTTATGGGAACATTCCAAAATTATAAGACTGCAATTCAAGTCCCATTTCTCCATATTACATTCCTCGCTGCTTCATTCCACTCACATGGGGATCAGCTACTAAAAGCCATTTAGTCCTGACAATGGTAATGGCTAAGGATTTTTTCCCCTTTTATATATAAGGAGACATTTCTAGATAAGGAGACATTGAGTAAACTTGTCCAAAATCCCCCAACTAGTTAAGTGGTCTAATTTAGTGTTGTACCCAGATCTATGCAAAGGCCAGGGTGGCCTTTTTCTACCCCCACCCTACCCCCGGTCTGCCTTTACTGAAATGTGCTGTTTACCACAATCTGCAGGGATGTGATTTATCTGTACAGCTAAAGGGAAGGA
Source organism: Rhinolophus sinicus (assembly GCF_036562045.2). NCBI lineage: Eukaryota > Metazoa > Chordata > Mammalia > Chiroptera > Rhinolophidae > Rhinolophus > Rhinolophus sinicus. Next base: position 114,596,262 of record NC_133756.1, read on the forward strand.
TGTGGTTACCTAAAGCATGTTACTGGACAGGTGACACTGCTTTGGAGAACGTTGCTCTACATGAAATGGAAAATGGGCAAAAGAAAAACAAAACACATACCAGAGATTTCTACCAGGTACCTGCTGAAAGCCTCTACAACAGAATTATACAGGCACACACTGTCTTTTAAGACTTTAATCCTCTTTTAGGTTTTTTTTCTTTTTTTAGGTCAATTGATTTTTCTTTCCCCTTGAGAAGCTGTTTGACTACCATCTGTCACTCACTAAATTCTATGGCAAGTTCAGAACAGCTGTCTTAGGAAAGTGTTCCTTTACCTGTCACTTCCCATGTCCTCTGTCATCACACAACGTTGGTCAGAGCAGCAATCCAGTGCTGTCCTGCTGTGAACGCTCTTATCCATTCTTCACTCTTTCCTCACACATTCACTCCCCTACTCACTTGCCCACTGGTGCAGACCTTGTCTGTGGAGATGGAGAAATCACTCATCACTCAGCTGCTCTCCTACCCCTTCATTCATTTGTTCCACACGCTCTTCCTAAGCTCTGGAATGGTTGTACACACCCGTGGAGCAGACAAACTTGGACACAAAGAATGACGGTGGCACATTTTCAGAATCTTCATAAATATAACCATAACAGCATGTGGGAGTGTTTGAGTGTGAACAACTAGCCCAGCTCTGCCTAGAGGAGAGGAGGAGGGTGTTACTAAGGAAGAGAATTTCGAGCTGGTCTTAAAAAGTGAATTAGGGATGCCTCCTGTACCAGATGGAGAGGGAAGTGGGTGCTGGTGGAGGAAAGATGCTGCAGCCAGGCTTGGAGATTGGAGAGAGGCTGGGGTAATTGGAAACCGTCCTCCACTCCTGTGTGGGAGCAGGAGGTGAGCTTGGAAGGAGACTTGTGAAAGCAGCCCCATGCCAGGCTGAGGAGGCTGAACTCAATCCCATAAACAGAGGAAAGCCATCGGGGTTTTATGCAGGATGACGTGCCTGAAGTGTTAAACAGGAGCTCTTTCAAGGGACCTGTTGGGTCCAGATGTCCCCCTTCCCTATTTCATGTTTGCTCTCTCTGGAGTTCCTGCTCCCTGTCAGTCACATGACACAGCACACTGGAGAGAAAACAGCCAGGGCCAGATTTTGCACCTCATCCCTTGTAGCCATGGCGTCTGCGTTAAGCACAGATGCCCAAACGAATATCTCTTTTAGATATGGCAGAGTACAGGCTAAGAGTTACAGTAAGTTCAGTCCTCACAGCTTTTATAAAAACCAGCTTTCTATCTTCAGTCTCAGCGATCCCGTTTGAGATTTTCTCACTTCTGTATTTTTGATCAAGCAAGTCTCTCCTCCTCGAATGTCCTTCTTTTATAAATTCTTCAGGTCCATGTAGAATTTCCCACCTTAGCCTAAAGGATGTAATCGTGTGCTTCCTTAAGCTCTCAGGACACTTTACCCTGTGGAAGGTACTTCTGCCTGAAGAGAGTCATATGTACCAGGAAAGAATAGTCTCGCCTAGAATGCATACACCAGCGTTACCACCTCCATAGTTCCCGGACATGGATAGCACCTGGCTTTTAAGCCTACCTCCCTAAAAAATCGTGCATTGATCTGAGCACAGACCCAGGAGCCATGTAGGGCTAGGTTCCAATCCTGACACTAGCACTTCCTATAAGTGTCACTTAACACTGAGTCATTTAACCTCTCTGATTCTTAAGCAGCATTGACAGGTTACAGATCCTACAGGTAAAGCACCCAGCCCAGTCCCTAAGATACAAGAGATGCTCCATAAATGGTGTCTGTTAATAAATGTTCTTTCTTTCCCTTCTCTCCTCTTTGCCCATCACAGAATGAGTGCTTGTGTTTTTCTGGTACACTAGATGCCTATAGGACAAAAACCTAAAAATCAAAAATCTCAATAAACTAGATTACAGAACTCTCACAGATCCCCTCCATTCCCCGTGAAAAATGATCCCAGCGGACAAAAATACATAATCCAGGGGAGAGATAAATGTCACACAAAATTGCCGTCTTGAAATAAGAGTCCAGCCGCACCGCGTCCTTCCCCATAATCACTTCGTGGAAACACGCAGCGCCGCATCGAGCCTGCGTATATTATGAACCCCTGCAGACACAGAAATTTTGTGAGCTGTAGGTTGCAGGAACCCACAGAGCTAGGAAAGCAGAGGTTTAATGGTATTTTAAATGTTTTGACTATACAGAAGGCAGAATCTGCAGTCTAATCATTTTCAGAATACTTGATGTGCTGTAAGCAGCCATGGGTCCCATGTCCTCTCCAGCCGTCTGCACTCAGAGCATGGAGAATTCAAGGGAAGGAAAGGGGAGCGCAAGTATTTGGAGTTGCTGTTATGTGCCTGGTGCTTTTCTTCAGTAACTTCCTTTAATCTTTCCAGCAGCCCTGGGAGGTAGGTGTTCTGAGCTATGCCTCTGGGCCTAGAAGGTAACTGACACCCTCAATCCCTCCTCCTGCCATAATTCCTTAAGGGTCACCCCATAACACACTCCAAGGGGTTACACAGAGTACCTGAACTCTGGCATGTGTCAGAGTCCTGATAAAAAATATTCCTAAATTGACTCTCATTTATGAGTTAAAATTAAATCATGTATTACACACATGTTCATAGCATTATTCAAAATAGCCAAAGAGTGGAAGCAACCCAAGTGCCCATGGACAGATAAATGGATAAACAAAATTTATATACATACAATGGAATATTTTTCAGCCTTAAAAAGGATAGAAATTCTAACACGTTACAACATGGATGAACCTTGAAGACTAATTATGCTAAGTGAAATAAGCCTCTCTCTCTCTCTCTCTCTCTCTCTCTCTCTCTCTCTCCCCCTCTCTCTATGAGTCCATTTATATGAGGTACCTACCTACCGTAGTTAAATTTTTAAATTTATAGAAACAGAAAGTAGAATGATGGTTGCCAGGGGCTAGGAGGAGGGACAAGGGAAGTTGTTGTTTAATGGGTAGAGAGTTTCTGTTTTGAAAGATGAAAATGTTCTGGAGTTTGGTTGTACAACAACATAAATATACTTAACAACACTGAGCTGTATACTTAAAAATGATTAGATGGTAACATTTGTGTTATGTGTATTTTACCACAATTTAAAAAATTAAAATCATTAAGAACTTGGGCACTTTATTGTGTCAAGATAATTTACTGAGATATTTCATTTTGTTTCCTCTGAAGTGGAAACATGGACAGAAAGACTAGAGTCTGATAGTGACTGTCTCTCCCTGCCCATGTCCCCACTGTAAGGAGGAGGCCAAATCTACTTGTTCCCTCACCTCAAGGGAAGCTGCTCTTCCTGACTTTTAGGAAGGCCAGTTCTTTAACGCAATTATAGTCATTGCTCAGAGAAAGAATCAAAGGTTGTGTAGAGCAGGGGGATCTTAAAATGAAGACTGAGTATTCCATTCCTGTGCATCACAAGGTCAAGGGCCCACCTTGAAATCCCATGGTTGTGTCTGTTTAGGTCAATCATGGCAACCATACATGTTTCTTCTGAGCTAGACTGATGCTGTCATCCGTCCTCTGCTCAAATATATCTAGAAATATATCTAGACCATTCTTTTCCAAGAACCACTCCAGAATGTGTTCCTTAACACCGATTCATGGAAAGCAATAAAGTGTGTGAAAGTATTTTTTGAATTGTAGTCAAGAATCCAATGCCAGGTATTATTGCTAACACACACACACACACACACACACACACACACACACACTCGTCTATGCCTTTTAGAGTTTTAGAGTTGTAATGGGGTAAAAGAAAAGGGAGACTCAGACAAAATTAGAGAGGCAGAAATAAGAGAAGATTCTGGAAGGTCATGGAGGAAGGATGCGCATGTCTGGGCCGGCAAGTCCTAGGTGTCCTGGGAAATCCTCAGCCTTTCACTTGGGCCCTCTGCCTACTGAAGGCAGCAGAACCTTTGCCAAGGCTGGGAGACCAAGAAACCTGAACTCCGGGTACCTGGGCTCCCCACCTTAGCGAAAGCCCAAGTGCCCAACTTGACATGATAGCATTGCTGAAATCCAAGATGTCCTGAGGCTCTAGGCAACTACGTTTTTAAAGCACAGCTGATGTGGCTCCAAGTTCTGAGAGCCCTCCCAAAGGCAGTACTCTGCATAGGACTACTGGGCACTTTGAAAGCTCTAAGGACCACAAACACCAATATCTACTGAGACTGGGTATTTTTTTATCAGTGCCATGAGATCAAAGTTGTATTTAAAGTTATGTTCAAAGTTGTGTTTAATTTTTAAAAATTAAGTGACATGATACGTTTTTGTGCACTTGGTTCTATGAGTACACATTCTTATCCACTAAAATTTCTTCTTCAATTATTTGCACACACTTGACTATTGATTTTCTAGACACACCTTAAGTTTTGATACTCCAGCTGCCCTAAATAATATTCAGGAACCCCCTCCTCCTCAGATGCCCCACTGCACTACCCCCTCCAGCTCAGGTGACCCTACCTGCTGGAATGGAACTGGCTCATGCCTGAGGGGTTCAGGCTCCTGTTTTGATGGTAGTTCCCTCAGGGGGTTGCTATTCACTCCTCTGCATGTTTCTCACCAGTCTGCCCCTCCTCTGTTATCTCCTGTGAAGATTCCCTGCTCTAGACCCCAGCCCTGGAGACCCCAAGTCTTGTTCTGTCCTTTAAATGTCACATCAATCTGATGAACCCCAGCCCCTACCCTTTCACCTCCATTGTCCCCAAACACACTTTGGGAGAGGGGTCAGAGCTCTTAAAGGAAATCAAGGCTCAAATAAGTGGCCCAAAGGCATCCAGGGACAGCAAGAAAGCCAGGAATATAAAGATAAAGTCCGTCTGGCTCCAAAACTCATATTTTTGCTTATATACCAAGCTGCCTCTATAATCCAGTGGTCTACACACAGTCATACAATCAATGTTGATTAAATAGTTTTATGTTACTTAGCGTAAAATATGTAAGTCATGAAAAATACTGGTAACTTATCATGAATGATGAAAGAGCATGTGTCTGGTTCCTGTCTTGTTGCAGGGGGAGGCACATTGGGGCACAGAGTATAAACATAAACCCTCTTCTGTTACTAACTGGCAGTGTGACCTTCAGCAGGGTACTTGACCTCTCTGGGATCTTCACCTTTCAGTGATTGATCTCTTCTGCATAATGAGGTTGTGTAACTAAGTGGTCCCTAAGAACATTCCAAACTTGTGATTTCTGTAGCCCTCGCCCTCGCCGGTGTCTGATGCCCCAAACCAAGGACAAAGTTCTGACGAGCACAGAATTCGTAGCACTCTTCCCCTAAGCCTTCTTGGCCATGGATGGGTGCTCTTCAGAAGCAATGTCATTTCTGCAGAAAAGGACGGAATTTGTCTGGCTGCCACACAAACTATCTTCTATCTCCTTCCCTCCAAGTGCAAAACAAATCCATCTCTGTCACATGAATATTTCTTCCCTTCTCCCCAGACATAGCAACCTGGTCATCACACTACAATAACTTTTTGTTCTTTCACTCTTCAGTTCAGTCAAGAGGGGCTCAAGCATACCTTAATATCTGTCACCCGGACGTGATGTGGTGTTACTGAAGCAATACCTCATAAGCTCCTCTCTAAGTCCGTTTCCTTCTTCCCTTCCTCTTTTTCTCCACCATCTTTACATTTTTTTCTCCCTATTCTTCCTTCCTCCCTCTCTTCCATTCACTTGTTCTCACACATTTTCCAGGGTGGAGGTACAGATATGGAAGTCCCTGCCTCCAAGGAGCTCAGAGCTGAAACAGAAAGGAGTACTCACTGCAGGTGTGGGCTGGGACAGAGGAGGGCAGGGTTAGCTTGTGGTGAGAGCTGGGGGGAGGGCAGGTCTGAAAGATTTCTGGGATACCTGGAACATTGAGATGGTGATGAAAGATAGAGGGGTGTTTGTCAGATTAGTGATAGGTGCAACGGAGACAGGCCGAGCTTTCCAAGCAGAGGGTTCAACCTACACAAGGCACAGAGGCTCAACTTCTAGGACAGAAGCACAGGCAGCGGGGACCAAAAAAGTGGGCTTTCATTCATTCACAGCAGGGGGGTGGTGGGACTGCACCTTTCAATCCTGCCCCCACCCCCAGAGGAAAACAGCTTTACCTCTAAGCCATTTTCATTTTACAGTTTTTCTTTAAAAAAAATGCACATATTTATTTTTGTGAAATCACATGTGCATGCATGTGTGTGGGTGGGTGCCACGTGAAAGACTGAGGGACTTGCCTCTAGAGAGGAGAGGAGCACACTTTCCATATGTGAGCTTATCCGGAGACTCGCAGACCAGATATGGGGCCAGAGCGGCTGTGCCTTAAGGCAGGATTTGGACCTAGGTCTCCCTGTCTCCAGCAACCCATTCTTCTAGTTGCCAATTACCAGTTCTAGTACCTGGAGGAAGTGCATTAATGCCTCTGAAATGCAGGCTCCTCATTTGTAAAACTGGAATAATATGTACTCCTCACAACATGTTCCTGAGGATTTATGAAATGGTTGCACACAGCCAATAACATCCCAATTCATCTCCCAGCACTCACTCCTACCCTCCTCGCATCTACTGTTTACCACCAGTGGGATCTTTGCAAAATCCAAATCTTATTAGTTTCTTTTATCTCCTATCTTCACATGCCTACAACTTCCATCAGGGTCATTTGCCTTTTCGGACAAATACCAAAGTCCTATCATGGCCAACATAAGACTCAACTCAGACACTGTACTTTTGCCAAGTCTTTAATATTTCTTTAAAGGATTCATGTCCCTCATACCACCAGGCCTTTGCAACCCTCCTGCTCAATTCTTACTCATCTGTCAGAGTCCACTCAAATGAGACATCCTCAGGGAAACTTCCCTGGGGACTTACAGGAACCTCCTAAATGTTCATTTGGCACCAGGTCACCTTCTTCTTAACCCTTACCATGCTGTGATATGGATTTGATTAATTCTGTCTCCCCATCAATTTTAAGTTCCATCATATATCAAAGAATGCAGTGAATGTTTAGATTTAAAAAAATTATTGCAGTAAAAGACACATTGCAATTAATTGCCCTCAAAATACTCCCTCTTGCTTTGAACACACTTATCCCATCCTTCTTGCCACTCTGTGAAGCAGTTCTGGAAGTCCTCTTTCATGAATGTCTTTAATTGCTTTGTCATGGCTGCCTCGATGTCCTGAATCGATTCAAAACGTTTACCTTTCATGGTCATTTTGACGTTGGGGAAGAGCCAGAAGTCCCACGGAGCCAGGTCTGGTGAATACCGTGGATAAGAACATACTGTAATGTTTTTATTTGACAGAAATTGCCATACCAGAAGCGATGTGTGTGACACAGAGCCTATGGTGAATGCTGCTGTTGAGTGCCGTCCAACAGAAAGGCAGGGATCTTTAATACAGGAAACGGTGTGTCAAATCTTAGTGAGACTGTGTGACAAGTTTCAACTTGTTCGATGCTGTCAGTCGGGTGTGAGCTATGGATAAGTAAAGGTGTGTTTTAAATTGTGCCTTAAATCATCTTCCATCTTGACAATGTCCATGTCACACATCACTTTTGGTATGGCAATTTGTGCCACATAAAAATATTATAGTGTGTCCTCATCCACCTTATTCACTGGATCTGGCACCGTGCGACTCTGGCTCTTCCCCAAAGTCAAAATGATTCAGGACATGGAGGCAGACATGACAGCCCAACTAAAGACACTCACAAAAGAGGACTTCCAGAACTGTTCCAGAGAGTGGCAAGAATGACGGGATAAGTGTGTTCGAAGCAAGGGGAGTATTTTTTTTTTTAACTTTTACTTATTTTAAGTGTGTTGTTCCAGGATCCATTAGCTCGAAGTCAAGTAGTTATTTCAATCTAGTTTATTTCAATCTAGTGGAGGGTGCAGCTCACAGTGGCCAATGTGGGGATCAAACCAGCAACCTTGTTGTTAAGAGCACCGTGCTCTAACCAACTGAGCTAACTGGCCGCGCCGGTAGTATTTTGAGGGGGATTAATAGCAATATGTATTTTACATATTGTTTATATAAAATTTACATAAAAGTTTATATAAAATTTACATAAAACTATATAAAATTTACATACTGTTTATACAAAAATATGTAATAAATTTTTTATATAAACATTCACCTATTCTTTGATCACACCTCGTACATAGTAAACATAAAAGGTTTGTTTCATTTACCATGTTAATCTTCACTCCTGGCATTGTTTGGCACATAGTGGACATTCAATAAATATGATGAATGATTGTTCATTAAGTGTTAGATTCCTTCTGCCCAACAGAGAGAGACAACATGTCAGGAGGCAGTGGTTACTGGTCAGGTGTCTGAGTTTCAGTTTGCAGATGGCGGAACTCTACTTTGTTAGCATAAGCCTACATAGGGTCACAGTCAAGGAGACTGATTCATAGGGGACTGAATAGCATAGACCGAAAGGTTAATATTTTCATTTGTAACAAGAGGACTGCTGCTCATATATTCCATGTGCTAATTGTATATGATATGTGGGCAAAGCAGGAGGAGCAGAAGAAAGTGAAGGAGGAGGAGGAGAGATAATGCAGTTGAAAGATACCAGCTTTTGTGATAAGAATAATTTTTAAAAATAGTGTCCCTATTAAACACTTTACCTAATTAATAATGATGAAGCTGATCATACTAATTACAATAGTAATAGTGAATAGGTAGCAATTACATTCACTGAATGATTATCAAACACCAAGTTTTCTACTAAGTGCTTCATTTTATTTCTTTATGACTCTTCACCACAACCCTATGTGATAGGTATCGATTGGTATCTCTGTGTTGTAGATGAGGAGATGGAAGCTCAGAGAAGTCAAGCAAGTTGTCCATCATCACACAGCTAAGAAGTGGCAAAGCAAAGATTGCAACTGAGGTGTGATTCCAGAATCTGAACGTTTTACCCAGTTTACTGGACTGGGTCTATAATTTGTGGCTGAATGCACTGATGAGTTACATAACCTCTCTTAGCTTTAGTTCCCTGCTATGTAATAGAAATGCCAAACCTATTCCCCTTGCAGAATTCTGTGACAATTAAAAATGCTTCTGGATAGCAAAGTGCTTCATTAACCATGAAGCACTTTGTAGAGGTGAGGTGCTAGAATTATTGATATCACTGATTAAATGAGTGTTTGGAAAAATCTGGATATTTTACATTGAAAATCATGCACCCTCTGGGTTTATGTGGTGCCCCATAGTCACTGGGGGAAAAAAAGAAAAAAGACTGAATTGTTTATTATCTTACTATGTGGCATTCACGATGCCTAATGCCTATATGACTTATTTATTATACTTTAATATACATATATATGATAATTATATACAAATATCTGTATATATGTATATCTACATCTATCTATATCTATCTATCTATGTATCTCTCTCTCTCTCTGTGTGTATATATATATATATATATATATATATATATATATATATATACTTTTTTTTTTTTTTTTTAAATTCTCACACCAACCCTATTGCTATCCTCGTTTTGCTGGTAAGGAAGCTGAGACACAGAGAGGGTAAGGAATTTGCCTGTGGCCCCAGAACTAGGAGGTGATGGAGGAAATTTCAAACCCGAGCAGTCCCAGACCAGGCCCTTAATTACTACCCAGAGCTGTTGCCTCTGTAATCAGCAAAACAACAATTAAGCTGTTAAGATTTTCGACAGAATGTACCGAAAAGAGTGCTGTTTATCCTTTTTAATGCAATTTGCCTGACACACTTGGAAAACACATTGGATGAACCAATTTATCCTGACAAGAGGAGAAGAGTAATTAGTTAATGACAATTGATTTGGGCCTCCTCCGTCATCCACCGGAGGCTGATAAATCAGTTGACGTCCCTCTCCTCCGTGGCCACTCCTTTATTCATAACAAATCACCCCCTGTATGTACATCATTAGCTGGCAGCTATGTCTCCTCTTCTTTTAAATTTGAGTTTACAATCAAATTTCACCAGCAATTCACCAGCAGTCTCATCTAGTAAAAGGAAAAGAAGAGAAAGAAAAAAGCAGAAAAAGTAGGACCACCAAGCTGTTGAATGGGGGGGAAAAAAGTCCATAAAAAGGCACTTTTATTCCATTGTCTTCAAACCAACCTTTTTGTGCTGTCAGTTCTGTTATTAGCCAGCTGTTTAGTTAACTGAAGTATCGATCTGCCTTTCACACATTCTTTGTCTGTGGGGAACAAGGGAAGGTGCTGACCCTTCCCAGGAAGCGCGGGTGACAGGTCTGTAATTTGATAATCGCTTGTTCAGGAAAGATTTCACTTTGTTCTTTGATGTACATCCCAGCAACTGGTTTGCCTTTGAGGCCTTTGATAAGGCCCGCTTTTACCTCCCAAAAGCCTCAGTGCAGGATAAAGCAGGGTAATGCAAGAACCCATCTCTTTCTGTTCGGCCTTTCTTTCCTGTTTTCTTACCAGAGATTAGACGTTACTGTGGTTTCAATGCAAATAATAATAATAACCACTAATTACGATTTGTGGTTTTTGCAGAAAAGGAAAAATAGGCAAATAAACTTTTAGTATAGAGGGTAGTCAGTTGTTCCAAACGTGGGGAATAAGATTTTCAATGAAACCAAATGCATCTGTGTGGTAACTCTCAAGTTCCCTGGTTTTGGCACCAAAAGCGGCATGCTGTGTCCAGTTTTAAGTTCAAAGCTTGAGCAGAGAAAAAGGAAAACATTATTCCCCTTATTATTTTGTGTTCTTAGCACAATAGAATAGAGAAGAATGCGCCTGGATTTGTTGAACAGTAGGAATTGTAATCCAGCAATGTAGGGTTTAGTAAAACCCACAAATAACGTTTTTTTATCCAGCAGTTTTATTCTGACTACTGGTAAGCCTCTTGACATTATAATGAAACTTACCATAGATTGCTGATTGAATTATATTTATCAAAGTATTGGCAAGGCACTGTGGAATAAGGGGAAATATCAAATGTGGATTCAGATGTTGGGTTCTAGGGACTCAATCAATGAGTTTGTTTGTTCTTTGGTTTTTATACCAGTGTTACATATGGAGCCTTAGTTTCTTCCTCTGACAAAAGTGAATAATAATGGGATCCATTGCAAATGTACAAGGGGACATGAGGTATGACAGTGTGTCAGCTCTTTCACTGCTGGAAAATCACCCTGAGCCCCAACACTTGTGGAGCAGCTCAGCATAGTTCAAAATACCTTACCTGTGGGTACTGTCTGTATCCTTTCCAAGAGAGGATATGAGTGGATACCTATGCCACTATTTACTATCAACTGTTCCTAGTGACTGTTTTCTTTCAAAGCTGTGTTGGGATGGTAGGAGCAATGGAGGACAGTAAATGACTTCCTGGTTTCCAGGAGGTGTACACCATGGGCTCAGGCATCAGACCCCGGTTTAATCAGTCTATGCCAGGTAGCTGATTGTGCTTGAGACCCATGTCCCAAATTGCAGTGACTCATCAGAAAGAACCTTGTGGGGCTACTGTCCTCAGGAAGGACCAGTGGACATGGCAGACACTGATAGCTTCGTAGAGCTCTGGGACCCTTAGTTTTTCCATTTCCCTAGCCACCCCCACCCCCTTTCCTTGATTTCATTTACCTTTGTTGCTCTGAGTTGATCTCCATCTAGCTTTTGGGCTTATTCCCTGAACCAGAGCCCTCCAGGACACAACTTCCACAGCTGACTCTCAGTTTTGTGTATCAAAATCAAAGCTAACACATGTCCCATTGCCTCTCCTCTGCCCTTGGTGAACCCAGAGGAATGCCATCCATTCAGGCCCTGGAGTGAGCAATGACCACCTGTGTGTCCCAGACAACCAGACAGACTAGCTCCTGTATGCACGATCCGTCTTAGCCACAATGCACCCCTTTTCCTCCTCCTCTTCCAGTCTCTTATCCAGTGAATGCCTCCTTCAGCCCCTGAGACACAAAAGCCAGACACTTGGTAATCAAACTTAGTTCCCAAGCTTCTGACCTCCCAACAACCTGACATGAAGATGTGTTGATTCTATCTCCTTGATACATCTTCACCTCTCTAGTTCAGGCCACCAGTTTTTATGAATTACACTATCACAAAGAATCTTCACTAGGTTCCTTGATTCTGGTCTTTCCAGGTCACTACCTGATTTAAAATCTTTTATTGTTTCTCATTATCATCACGGTGAAACCCAACCCCCTTGGAATGGTCTACAAGGCTCTACGTGATTTAACCAATAGACAGATGCCCCCCAAATACACAGCTTCTGTCCTCACATCTTATCTTTCTGCCAAAAAGAAACTGAGTACAGCTCCAAATGCACTGTGTTCTTCCTTCTCTAGATCTTACCATATGCAAATTCCTTGGCTTAATTATTTTTTTATTGTTTTTATTTTAATGTCTTTTTTATTGGGGTGATATTGATTTAAAAATTTTATATAGATTTCAAGTGTACAATTCTATAATACATCATCTATACATTGCATTGTGTGTTCAACACTCAAAGTCGAATCTCCTTCTGTCACCGTATACAGAGGGAGCCAAAAAAATGTATACACCTTTTAAGAAAGGGAAAAACTGCATTACAATTGTAATACTCAATATACAGTGATAACAAAAGATGAATACAAGTCATGTGTATACATATTTTTGGCACCCCTAGTATTTGACCTCTTTACCTCTTCTACCTCACTCCCACCCCCTTACCCTCTGAATTATTTGTTATTTAAATTATTTTATGTAGCATATCCTATTTGCCAGGTATTTCACAAATATTAACTCATTTAATCATCTTATTTACACTACGAGGTAGTTTCTGAGGAACTTGGGACACAGCGAAGACAGACTAAGTAACTTGTCCAAAGTTACTTAGTAGTGGAATAAAGGTATTGAACTCAGGCAGTCTGTCTAGAAATCATTTCCTTGTTGTTGTTCGCCTCAATTCTACTTAATTTTTAAAAGTTAGCCCGCATGTTAGTAGCTTTTCCGAATCACTTTTTTCACAATCATTCAAGGTTCAGTGCTCAGTCTTCTATTTTTTCGCATTATCATGTGTGCATCTCTCATACAACACGTCATCTTGTTGAATGATGATTATCATTTTATTTATCTGTCTCTCCCCACCACACACCCATACCTCCATTAGACCATGACTCCCTTGAAGGCAAGAACCTAATTTTATCAAAGTACATTACCCTGAGCATATCGGAGGTAAACCCTCCATAATAGGTCATCAATCAATATACCAGGCCGTCTCCTAACCACTGTGTATATGTTATTGCACATGAGGCTCACAGTCCCCATATGGTTATTCTTGTGTCACCAAGGGACAGCATGACGCTAATGTGACTAGCCTCAACTCTCATTTGAAAAGCTGTTGATTTTTCTTTTTTCCAAACCCATCATATTTCTAGAAGATCTGATATTTAACATAATGCATACTAGGGTATTTGATGCAACTAAATGAAGAATTAAATATGTAAACTTTAATTATTATAAAGTGATACTTTATACTTACACTGCAAGTTAGTTTTGAATTTATTTTTTACTCTACAATTAACCATTTAACTTGGTAGTTTTTAGGGTACATATCAATGATGAACTTTTTAGACAAAAGACAAATTAAGAGATTTTAACTTGTCCAAATTTACTACTAGAATCAAAATGATCAGCTTCTCATACCTGAAATTATTTGGGAAAATATTTACCACAACATTACTCTCAAATTTAGCTGTCTGCATTTAAATGGGATGTTATATAGATTCTCTTCCTTCCTTCCTTTCAAAGGTTGTTTGAGTTCCTACCTTTATTCCAAGCACTGCGGGGGCTTATACTACCCTTGAGCCACTCAGATTTGTAGTGAAGATACTCAGTACAACACGTGTACAAATGTCTCTCAAGGTAATTAACATGTGTAAATAAATTCAGGGCTGTCACAAGGTTTCACATCGGTTGGCTTACCTTAATCTCTGAGACCTAGGAAAGGTACGGAGAGCAGGAAGGAGTTAGAGGAGATAAAATGGGACGTCAGCGTTTAATCGAGCTTACCCAACTTCCCACAGCTGGAAAGCAGCAGACTCTCGGGCTTGTCACTACAATGTACTGCTCTTCACATTCCGCGTTCTGTAATAAGTCAACTTGCAAAAGCAGATGGATATTCAGATGTTCCTTCGTTAATGTCCTCAAAATCAGATTTGGCTGGAAATAAAAAATAGTCTTCATAATTAATAGATAAATCTATAAGTATGACTTGGTATTCTATGGCCGCCTATATAAAACTTGCTCCTATTTATAAATGTCCATATGTGAAGGATGTTGTGGGGTGACGTCATAGGGGAAGTTCAGTGTCATACTGTCACATCCAAACTGAGGGCTCTCAGCCACATACCCCGCCACTGCCTCACCCCACCACATCCTGCCCTGCAAACACCTAAGTCAGGGCAGTTCCTCTTCCATCACAAAAACTGTGATATATCCATACAATGGGACACTACTCAGTAATAAAAGGAAATGAACCACCGAAACACACAGCAACATGGAATATGTATTAGCAAATGCGTTATGCTAAGAAAGTGAAAGAGACCAGACTCAAAAGGCTACATTATTCTAGTTATGTGGAATATAATCATCATTCTGGAAAATGTAAAACTAAATGGATAGAAACAGATAAGCAGTTGCCAGAGGTTGAAGGTGGAGACAGAGGGAGGTTATAAAAAGATGAAAAGGAAATTTGAGGGGTGATGAAACTGTTCTATTTCTTGATATGACATTGTGTTAACCCAAAACTAAACCTTTAAAAGGGTGGATTTTACATTATGTATCAAAAAGAAAGGAAGGAAGGAAGGAAGGAAGGAAGGAAGGAAGGAAGGAAGGAAGGAAGGAAGGAAGAAAAGAAATCCAAATCCTCAAGTTTGGTGTGTGTCAAAAGTTCTTTGTGATGAGTTGAGGAGTGTGGTCTCAAAGACCCTGTACTGTTTCCCTCAGGGCTTTCTTACTGTAGCATCTCCAGTTTGAACTCAGAAGGGTGATACCTCCCTTTTAAGGTAGAGTGTCTGCAGAGATCCCCAGAGTAGCGTTGATCGGAAGCTGGCGTGTCTCAGATCACTGGCATAAACTCCAAGGCAGTGGTTTTCACACTTTGGTGTGTATCCACAGAAACCCCTGGGAGAACGTATTAAAATGGCCCAAGTTCCAGATATTCTGATTATGTAGGTCTGAAATGAAGCTTAGGAATCTGTGTTGTTTTTATTTGGGGGCGGGGGGAATATATATATATATATATATATATATATATATATATATATATATATATATATATATATGTATGTATATGATTTTATCACACTTGGACCAACATTGCTAAAGGAATGCAGAGGAGAAATAAGCTAGATAATCTCATTTATGAAGTAAGGTATAATCATTAGAAGACTGTGGCTTCCACAACAGTGTCTTCCTAACCTCATTGGGCAGAGGCCATCCTCCTCTACCTCACAGAAGGGCTCAGCTAAGAGACCCAGCAAGAAGCAAGGCTTTCCACTCTTCCCAGGCGAAGCCCTTTTTGGCCTTCTTCCTGGGTCTTGTCTGAGACCTCGTTTTTCCCTTGAATAACTCATGTAAAGATCATACTTTGCCCCTGTACAGGGGTCTGTAGCCTCAATGTGGCTCAATAAGCCAACCATATTAGAATACAGTAAGCCTAACATGCATAGTAGACAGATGCATAGGAGTTCATTGTATTCCAGAGAGAGGATAAAAATCCAGGGCAGAAATAGGTCATGCAAACCCTTAGTCTTGTAGGTGAAAGAGTGCAGCTTTTTTTAATGAGACCAACATGGGCTTATTTCCTGACTCTGCCTCTGGCTACACATATGACTTTTGGGAAGTCACTTAAACTTGAACCTCATTTTTGTTGTTGTTGTTTAACTAGTAGAGATCATAAAACACACCTTCTAAGAATTATAGACAAGTTTCAGGAATGAAACATGGTTATTCTGTCTTTCTTTTCTTTATGTGCTTTTATTGAGACATAACACATATACTAAAGTTCACAGGTCTTAAGAGCCCAGCTCGATGACTTTTCACACAGTAAGCACAGCCACAGAACCACTACCAGACAAAGATAGAGACCATCTCTGGCATCCCAGTGAGCTCCCTTTTGTCACCTTTTAATCAGTAACTCCCACAGGGTAGCCATTCTTCTGACTTCTATCACCAGAGATTAGATTTCCAATACATAGTTTTTTGATAGATATCAATGCTATTTTTATGACACAGGGTGAGGCAAATGTCACTAAATCACAAGCAGATGCTACTTAAACAATGAGCCATTGGAAAGCTTGGAAAAAGATATCTGGACTCAGTGACACATTAGAGGACGCTTAAATCATCCTGGGATATCTTAGCTGTGAAAGTAGGCGTAGTAATGTTGGATCCATGAAGGCTAAAAAGTATTCACTGGGCTATGAATCCATGTGGAAGTGAGCCCAGCCTTGGTGAAATTGTATCTGACACCTGCAAAATGAAAGCATCAAAGTTCATGTAGATCACGGAAGAAGAAAGACAGATGCAAAGTTTACAGAAGAATATAAAAGATTTATGTGATGTGGCATAGAAAATTGCAATGTGCAGTTAACAGCACGCTCTAAGCCTATACCCACACAACCTTCGTGTTCAGTCTCAATTTTACCACCAAAATTAGTATCTACACCATTCTTCTCTTCTCCAATCCCCCAACTACTGCCCTTTCATTGGCCTACTATAGCAGCTTCTTAAATGGTCCCATCTGAAACCAAACTACCCTGTTCCAAGAGTGATTATTCTCAAAGCACATCAAATCACGTCATCCCCTGTTGAGAACCGATGACTACTGTATTTCCCCGAAAATAAGACTGGGTCTTATATTAATTTTTGCTCCAAAAGACACATTAGGGCTTATTTTCAGGGGATGTTTATTTTTTCATGTACAACAATCTACATTTATTCATGTACAGCAATCTACATTTATTCAAATACAGTCATGTTGTCTTCTAGAACATCGTCATAACTCTCCAAACCCCAAATTCCGGCTTGCATTTCTTGCGATTTCATTTCCTGTAGAACCATCGGCCCCAATCTCTCACATCCAGCAATAGAGCCTTCCTTAAATGAGCACTTCCTGTCCATGTAGCCTGCTCATAGTGCATTGGCAACACAGCCATCAGTGATATTATCCCAGGAATTTTTCACCCAAGTCATGACCTCTTGCAGGCTAGGCCTCACAAAGTTTCCAGGCTGATTTCTCTCCATTCTATCTTCAGTGTAGTCATTGATTTCCATGTGCAAATGGTCCTTGAGTGGCTTGTTTATTGTAATATCAAGAGTCTGGAGAGAGGCAGTCATTCCTGCGGGAATCATTATTTGAACTGTTCTTCTCTCTGCAAGGAAGTTCTTCATGTCTTTAGCGTGGTGAGTGCTGGCTGAATCCCAGACTAGCAGACCTCTTTGGCCACCTCACAAAGCAAGTGGCAGCATTAAATCGACCCACTTCCTTATGACTGCTTGTGTGCACCAGGCATTTTTGGTTTCAAGAACATAAATGCCTGAAACACGTTCAATCTTATTTTTCTTGTCCTTAGTGATGATTAGAGGTAGGGCTTTCTTTCCACCCAGACGAATTGCCAAAATACAGGTATCACATGCACTTTTGTAATCAGTGGAGGGAATGTAGATTGACGAGGCACCCCTCTGATCAATTGTCGTTTGAGATCCTTGGCCCATAAACACTGCAGTTTCATCCATAGCAATCACGTTGGAGAGTTGGTATTTAGAAAAGTCGATGCCATCAACAAAGGACTTGAATGCAAGTGCATGTTTAATAACTTCTGTATCTTCCAGCTTGAACAGTGTTGTCTATCTTAGAGACAGTTCCTATCCCTTAAGGGAGCCATCCAGCCAGTGTTGTGATGCTTTGAATTCTTCTGGGGATATTTCTAACTGTGGAGCCATTAATGGCAAGGGCAGATGCTTGACTATCAGCCCTACACACGACCAAAGCCTTTGCTCTCCTGTCAACAATCCATTCATAGATGATATCTTCCAGCTCAGGAAATAACGGTTGCCGACCTGATCCACACTTGTGCTTCTTAGCATTTCCCTCGTCCACCTGTTGACTGAGGTTATTGTACTCTGCTCGCCATTTTCAACCATTCGGAGATCCAACTTCTCTTTGCAGAAAGCCGTAAAATGCTTGCCCTGGGAATCCTCCACGATTCCTTTCTTGTACGCCACGGAATAGCTCTTTCTTTTTGCACTCATCTTGTCTGGGGGTCAAAATATTATTCCCTTTAAATCTACCATTAAATCAAGTGTTAATTGAAGAATTACGAGACAAGGATGGCAACAAAAATGATGACAGTTAAGAACAATTTTTTTTTTTCAACACAAAAGCGACGAAAAATTTCAGCACCAAAATTCAGAAAACGTTTCTTTATTTCACACGAGTGTATTAAGTACATCCATTACAACACACAATGTATTGAATTATGAAAATTTATATTAGATACAACCACTTCCATTTGTTATCAAGTGCTCATGTTATTCGTGTGTTGTGTCCGTACTCCGATTGGTCATTCATCAATAAGTCCCGAGTTCATCTGTTTACATAGGTGTTTACCTCTCATGCAAAGGTGTCTGCTTGGGTATTTACAAATACTTCATTATAATTTATGTTATCATTTATTTTAAGTGTTAATGTCTATAATATTATTTATTTATATTTAATTATATATTAATATTATTATTTTATAATTCAATACGTCCATTTTGTGTTGCAACAGGACGTACTGAATGCGTCCATCTGGCTGACGATCTTAACTGGGGCTTATTTTGGGGGTAGGGCTTATATTATGAGCATCCTGAAAAATCATGCTAGGGCTTATTTTCCAGTTAGGTATTATTTTCGGGGAAATATGGTACATCTAGTTCCAAGTTAAATTCCAATCTGAATATGATGTATAAGACCTTGTCTTAATTTTCCACTGATTACTTAGTCTTAAATCCAAGCACTCGTTTCTGTTCCCTCTAGACTAGCCCTGCACCACAGTTGCCTATTCTCTTAGTCTTCCCTGAATTTTCCCTGACGCGTTCTTCCTGTCCCCTAACACAACTCTAATCCTATATCACATCAATGACAACTGTTACCCCTCTACCGAACCTTCTCCCACCAAACACTGCTTTTACCAAGGAAAATCCATGACTATTTCCAGTGTGTGTTTCAAGGCCTTATTTATATAAGCCATGTAGCCTTTGTCATGCTGTACTGTATTTTACTGGCTATATACCTGAATGTCATCGCCTAAGCTGGCTCAGTGTGAGGCATGTGGCAAATGCAGGAAAACGCAGGAAGCTGGGAACAGTCTGCACTAGGTCAAATGGACTGAGCTGCCCATGGAAGCTGACTTCCTAATGGGGGCCACCTGCCCAAATCTCAGGTTCCAAGGATTGGGGGTACAGGTCATGGATTTTTGTCTTTATGAGGCTTGGCATTGTTCTCTGAGGAGTTTTAATAGAGGGTAGGACATGGCAGCTGGGATCTCGAGGTAGAGATGTGTGGTAGGCAGAATTCTGAGATGCCTCCCGTGGTTTCCTGCTCCCCCTGGTGTACATGCCCAACACAGTCACCTAGAATGTGAATACGATCAAGTCATGTCATGGCACAGTCTGCCTTAAAATGAGATTACCTGTGTGGGCCTAATCTAATCATAGGAGCCCTTTGAAAGCAAAGAGGTTTCTCTGGCTAGTCACAGAAGGGGATGTCAGAGGGACTGGAATCTTGAGAGGGATTCGATATGAGGAGGTTCCCCACTGCTGAGCTGAAGGGGCTCAAGTGGTAGAGACTTGAGAGTGGCCCCTAGGGGCTGAGTGGTCCTTAGGCAACAGCTAGCAAGACAATGGAGACCTCATTCCTACAGCTGAAAAAATAAATAAATTCAGCCAACAACCTGAGTAGGTTTGGAAAGGGATCTTTCCCTAATAGACTCTCTCGATGAGGAAACAGCTGGCTGACAAGTTGATTTTAGCCTATGAAACCTAAGCAGAGGATCCAGATAAAATAAAAAGTGCTGAACCCTTAACTCATGGAAATTGGGAGCTGATAATAAACGTGTATTACTTTAAGCCCCTGTTTGTGGTAAATTGTTATCATGTAGCAATAAAAAGCAAATGCAAGATGATATTTGTAGTCCAGTATGATGGGAATTTTGTTGATGTCCATGAGTTACTTAGATCACTATGACCCTCAGCTGGGAAGCTGGGAGGAAGAAAAGAACTGGCAGAGTCATGTGGGATACAGGCTCTGGCCTGGCCTTTCACCCCACTCTGAGACTTGGAATGAATTCAGCAAACGAAAGCTGAATGAAAGTTGAAGAAATAAGGGTAAGTGGGATGGTTTAGTCTGTTGGGTAGGGAGTGCCTAGGATCATTCTAGACACTGGAAAGTCAGGTTAGGGCAGCCAGACGAATGCCAGAACCTACCTGCTGGAGACATGGAAATCTTCTCTACTCTTGGCTGAATCAGCGTGTAAATGTCCTTGGTACAAAACAGAGGGGAGAGCTGAGGACGGCAGGTTGACGATCGCTGCCCCTCACCTAGAGTGTAACTTGGAAATTCTTCTCTGAGGGACTATATCTCATTCATTTTTGCAGACTTAGCCTCTATAGCAAAATCTGGAATAAGAAGGTTCACACTCTTTGTCAAGTGGGTATTGCAGAAATGAGGTGGAGTCAAAAACCTCTAAATGACCATTTGGCCCCTTTCATAATGCTTTGTGCTTTAATGGAAAGGCTCTGAGGTTTGTAGACAGACAGACACGAGTGCAAGTCCTGCTCATCATGATTAACCTCCCTGAACTTTATTCTCCGGAGACCCTACTGCATGCTGGGCTTTTGAGACAGCCAACACTAAGCCGAAAAAATAATCTGTTCATCTGTGGCTTCTCCAGTTAAACCTGTAGTGAGCTTTCAAACTGAGGAACTCTGAATCTGAGTTATCCAACAAATGCTATCACTGAAAAAAAAAAAAAAAAAGTGGGCTTTGTTTTCTTCTGTATTTAGCGGTACTTACATTCATATATATATATATATATATATATAAAGGTGAGGATATAACCACATGAAATGAGGGTTTTGGGATATCAGCCATGGGCATAGCAAGAACAGCGTTCCTTATAGTTGGTTTAGACGTCACCAAGCTCTTGCTACTTGCTTTACCCCTGCTAGTTTGTGAAGGTAAATAAATTTGTAAGTCTCTGCAACTCAGTTTCCTTATCCATGAAGTGGGGGTGTTATGCAAATTAAGTTATTAGAATGCAAATTAGTTAGAATGGTTTTCAAGCATTCTGGAGGTATATAAGTGCTACTGTGTTTCCCTGAAAATAAGACCTAGCAGAACAATCAGCTCTAATGTGTCTTTTGGAACAAAAAATAAGACCCGGTATTATATTATATTATATTAAAAACCCGGTCTTATATTATAGTAAAATAAGACTGGGTCCAAAAGATGTATTAGAGCTGATTGTCCGACTAGGTCTTATTTTCAGGGAAACACGGTAGATAAATATATTAATAAAGATCTTATTATCTTTACTACAACCCATGGAATTAAATATCAGCATGCCCATTTTTTTCAGTGAAGAAGTTAGAGCTAAGAGAGGAGATAGGAGATTTATATTTAAAAAACTTTCCCAAACCAAGGTAGCATGCATGTATTTATTTTAAAAATTAAGCCTTTATTACTATCAATTTGTCACACATTAGCTCAATTCCTACTGAATACAAGGTACTGTACAAATTTAATCACACTTGCTTTCCCTAATTGTAATGCTATAAAACGGTGCAAACACATTTATTATTCAGCTTCTCTTTTAGGCCTGTTTTGTTCAATTAAATTTCAGGTTTGGAAGCACAATCCTGAAATTCAATGTCAGTTTCTTTCTGGAACCCTAAGCTGAGCACCTGCAGGAGATGATAATGGCCTTCACCAGTCAAACGCTAGGAAAGAACAACACAAAACCCTAAAAATTTTATTCAATACATCTTATTAACATTTCATTTCCTATGAACATCGGTCATGATATTTTGAACTATGAAAAATGTCAGCACTCTCACAAATAGTATGTAGGAAAGGGTAGCCTTACTTTTATCTGTCTCAAAACTAACTCACAAGGTTGTTCACATCTGTCATCAAGCTTCATGAGTAAGCCTGATTTTATTTCCATGTTTCAGACAACTCTTAGAAATATTAATGCTAGGTACATGAAAGTAATATCAGTTCTTTACAACTTGAGATATTTATCATTGAATGTGCAATTTCTCATGCATTATCTCCTTTAGCTTAGAAGCAACCTTGAAGTGTAGACAATAGCTGTCCCAATTTACAGATGCGAAAACAGATCAGAGAGGTCGTGTGATTTTTCCAAGGCCACACAGCAGTTAAGGGACAGTTACTACTGAAGCCCATCACTGCCAATTTCACTACACATAGGCACTTAAATAGTCACTCATTTGTTTATTTATTTATTCATCCATTTAAATGTAACTTGTACTAATAACATCAATAACAATAACAAGAGCTTATCTCTATGTGCCAGGCACCTTGCTAAGCACTTTCCCTGCATTATCTGATTTAATCCAAGCAATCACTCTCTAAGGGTAGGTAGTACTATTTTTCCCATTTTATAGATAAAGTACCTGAAGCTCATAGAAGTTAAATGTCTCACTCAAGATCATACAGCTAGTAACTGGAAGATCCAGGAATGGAATCAAGATTTTATTTTTAGGGGCAGCCGGATGACTAAGTTGGTTGGAGCGTGAGCTCTTAACAACAAGGTTGCCAGTTCAATTCCCACATGGTGAAATGACAACTGGACTTGGAGCTGAGCTGCACCCTCCACAACTAGATTGAAGGACAATGACTTGACTTGGAGCTGATGGGCCCTGGAAAAGCACACTGTTCCCCGATGTTCCCTAATAAAACATTAATGAAAAAAAAGAAGATTTAATTTTTACTCCAGTACTTGTTCCTTACCTAAGTCATTGTATGTTCACTCATTCATGCATTTACCCACCCATTCAACTACAGGAGGGCCTACTAAATGTCACACATTATGCTAGAAGCTGGGGAGACAACAGTGATAAAATCTTTGTTTTCAGGGACCCTATAGACTAGCATGGATTCACATAAGAGATACGGTAATATTGAACTGTATTGAATTGTATGGGATTGAACTGAATGGACTTGGATTTGAATTGAATTGAACTGAATTGAACTGCAACCATGTGTATTTCTCATTCAGAACTGATGGGATAGAAATCAAGCTTGTTTGCTCTAGAAATGGTCATGATAAGGAAGTGAATAACCAACCATTTGAGAACTATTATGAAAACAAAATGAGACTCATCTGTAAAAGGCAGCAGAGGTAGTTTGGGTAGATGTAAGGAAGTCATCTGACCCTGTGGTTTGACCTACAAAAGCTGGACATTCATTCTGCAAACAGCACCACGTCTTGTGCTTACGTTAGTACTGTAAAAAGAATATGTTATGTTCGTTGCTTTCAAGAGCTCACAGCCTAGAGATGGGCACGTAAAGAGGGAAAGTCCACGCGATTGCTGGGACTACAGGATGTCTATAGTCCTATCTGGGTTGAGTGCACCCTAGAGGCTGGGGGATGGGGCAAAAAAAGCTGACATGTTCAGTGTTCTGGCATTTATGTTTTTGAGAAAATGATGTGAGAAGGAATCAACGTTTCAGCTCTGCTCTGTAAATAGCAAGGTAGGTGATTCTGATGTTCCAGAAAGAGTAAGGGCTTTACAAAAGGGCATCATTCCGTTCCTCGCCTTTCAGCTTAAAAGCAAAGTAACTTTGTGCCAATTAGTTACCCAGGGCCCACGTGTCCTTCTCTGCAAATTGGGGCCAATAATACCGACTCTAAAGAGCTTTGGTGGGCATTAACAATGGTTATGTGTGCAAGCATACCAACACATTACTTGACACAAAGGAACTACTCACCAAATATTAAATATCGCCTCCATTTCTAGCCTACACTGAAAAATTGGCCACTGAGACCCAGAAGATTATTTATGTAGCATTTCCTAAACTATGTTCTATAAAACAGGGGTCTGGGAACAAATACGTTTGAAATCAATGTATATATGCCCTCACTCAGTGGATATCGGCACGAAAGAGTTCTAGGAAACCCCGTATTACAGAAACCTCTTCAAACTTTTTTTTCCATGAGACTTCCATAGTTTTTGAGCACTGAAATCTTTTGTCACTGAACATTTATTGACATCTCTCTGTCCCATCACTCTATTGTGTTTTTGCTTCACTTATTTGCTTGTCTTATCAATGAATTAATAAATTCCATGGAACTGTTTGGGGAAAACAATGCCACACCCCCTCACCCCAAAATTTTAATGTTACAATAGTAGAGACAAGATTCTAACACAAAATCTTTTCTTCCCTCAGAAAATAAATAATATTTGGAGAATAACTTCTTTTACTGAGTTCTTTAATCTCAGAGCAGGTGGCTTTTCGGTCTTACCTAATTCACTGGTCAGGGAAATTCTTAAGAGCTGAGTTATCTGTCTTAATACTTTGGGTTGATATTATTATTATTATTATTAATTATCATCTGTGTATTCTCAAAGATATTTTTCCTGAATGGAGATCTACAGACTTAAGTGCTCTTTGGAATTCAAACCCTTTCAAGACCTGACCATCATCTGAGAGAGTCTCTTAAGGAAGCCAGACTGCCATCTCAGTGCAGAATGTGGGGTACCCTCTTTTTGCAGTTCAGCACCTCTATAGCAAAGCCCTTGCATTTGGACTTAACCCATTATCTCCTGGGACGTTCTTAAGAACCTTGAGAAACGGGCAGCCTGGAGACAACGGAAGTACAACCTTGAATCTCCTAGTTCTCACCTTAATGTGGTGATTTATCCGCTGTATTTGTCATGAGTAAGTCATGCTACTACTTCAGAACTCAGTTTTTCTCAGTTTTGAAATGGGTGTGCTAAGATCTGCCCTTCTTATTCCATAGAGTTTTCAGATGAACACTGAAAGCTGCAAAATTATCCACACATCCCAGGAAAGAGTAAAGGCAATACTGCCCCCAGGCCCTAGGTGAAAAGAATGAAGCAAATCAGGGTGTCAGTCCTGTCCAAGCCCTCTCAGCTGCCAGGTCTTTCCTTTTAGCCCTCTGTTAACTGGCCCAGAGTATGACTTCTGCACTCTGAGGCCATCTAGCCAGGCTGTACAAAGTCATTCCCATTTCCCTTCACGTACTCAACTTCCAAATCCAGTCCATCGCAAGATCCGTGAATGAATGAAGCCTCCTCCCACTTGGTGAATGGGCAAGTTACAGAGGAATGGGTAGAGAACTTGGAAGTAATTGTAGCTGTGGGAAAGAGGTTGCCCCTCAGAAGTTGTGGATTTAGGTAGAGGAGCACAGCCATTGCCAGACCCTTGCCCAGCAGGAAGAAGCAGGGAAAATAAATCCTGGACCGTGTCTTCTCACGCTTTGCTCTCCTGCTGGCGCCTCTCATTGACCAAACACAACTGGAAACCAGAGGGCAAGGAAGTCTGATTGACTAGGTATATAGAAATCATCTTCCCAGAGCAGAGCAAGGAGGAAAGGGATAGAGATTGAATCTGGGGGAGCAAATGAAAAATTTCCAGCACACATCACACATACTTTTTGTGTACCCATGATTTTCCTCAGGCAATCCTGCTGCCTTTCATAGTATTTCCACTATAGAAGTACAAGTCCTATAGTTTTCTATAGGTCCAAATCCTCCGACTGCATGCCCCCAATTCTTGCTCAAATATCGCTTCCACTATAAAGCTTGTACTAACTACCCTCAATTAAAGGTAATGACACCCTCGGTTGTGCCCCCTCAGTATTTAAAGCTTTGGAGACAGTGTCTAAGTTGAAATTCTAGCTCTGCATTTATTAGCTACCGTATTTCTCTGAAAATAAGACCAGGTCTTATATTAAGGTTTGCTCCAAAAGACGCACTAGGGCTTATGTTCAGGGGATGTCATCCTGAAAAATCATGCTAGGGCTTATTTTCCAGTTAGGTCTTATTTTGGGGGAAACACAGTATTTGACCAAGTGACTTAACAACTTGATGCCTCAGTTTCCCCATCTATGAAATGAAGGAATTACTGACATTTGCTATAGGGTGTTATGATGACTACATGGTATATGTTTGACCCTTGTCAAATATCTAGAACAATATCTGCCAGAGAGGAAGCATTCCAGGGATAAAAGTTATCATCACCATCATCGTCATCCTGACACCTATCAGCCTATTTGGTGGCATGATTAGCCTTACACAGCCTGCTCCTCCAGCTTCCTAAAAGCAGATGCTTCTCTTACTTTGGATACTTGACATTCAGCTCCCCCTGCCCTTTTTTTTTTCTTTTTGTATGTAGAGGTGCTCAGTAAATATTTGTGGACTTCTATTGAACTGAAGATGAAGCAACGTAAACTAGAGGGTGAAGTGAACTCTTTTTCCTTCCAGTCCTGTGAAAACTCCAATCTCAGGACTTTGAACCTGCCAACAATCAGCTGGTGTTGGTTTACAGAAACTCTGCTTGTTAAAGCCAGGAATTATCAAACAGCCGTAACAGGCAGCTCTTACACTGTAAGCGTTTAAACAAAGACCGTGATTGAGAGCATGAATGTTCTCAGTTATTGGCATCTGAAGAATCAATGCAAATCTTTATTCCATCATCATTTTCCTTGCCACATTACTACTTGATCCTTGATCTCCATGGAGTCCCAGAATAATAGAAATTAAGTGTAGAGGTCTGTTCTCAACACACACGCTTTATTTGGTTATAGAAAAAGTCTAGCTTGAGGGGGAACAGGAGACTATGTCCTCTTACAACCACACTCACCATTCAACAAAAATTTTTCAGGCAAGATATTGATCTGGTAGTTGTTGCTACTGATGTAAAAAAGTGAAAGGAAACAGTAAGTGAAAAACACTGAAGGAAACAGGTGAAGCCTATTGTACCTGCTCTATCCCTTCTAACGTTTGGAAAGGCACCCCTACCTGATCCCACTCCCAAATTTAACTGCCCTGAGTGGATACTGAGCAATGCCTCTGGCTATAAACAGACAGGAACTGAAGTTTATTGAGCACATACTGTGTTCCAGATCTTGTGTCAACAATTTTATGTCACAATCATATATATATACACACACACACACACACACACACATAAATATATGTAGATATATTTTTTACAAAGCCTGTGATGTTGATAATTTAATGTATTTTTATATGTTGGGGATCTGTTGTGAATAGCACATTTGGAGAGTGGACGGGGTTTCGGTACTATGCTAGTTCTGAGTATGCAGTGGTGTTCAATATAGATACCGCTCCTGGCCTCGTGGACCTTATAATTAAATGGTTCTGAGCAAAATAGTTCTGTTCTTACAAAAAACCCATTATTTCAAAATGATGCTCACCAAAAGCAGTTATTTCAGTGTGGAAAAGATGGTTTTCGATTTATAATAACAGTTAATTCTATGCAGAACATAATAACATTATTTTATACATACAAAAGTATTTTGGTATCACAAGCTGAAAAATCATAGCTCTTCTGAATGGAGGAAACTAAACTTCCTGCTTTGGAAAGTAGTCATGAACGTGGAAGGTACTTCTGGGAAAAAGTGGCTGAATGTTTTTGAAATACAGAAGATAAAAGGAAGGGAAGACATGTGACGCTGTAGGAGCAGATTTGGGCCAGTCATGTTGTCGTGCGGGAGACCCTGCTCGCTGCGCCATTTGTCATGCGGGAGACCCTGCTCACTGCGCCATTTGTCGGGCCGGGCGACCTGCGGGGTCTCTGCTCCCGCTCCCCATACAAGAACGCAGGATATGGTGAGGCCAAAAAGGAACACCCACGGAGCCATAGGTAGGGGAGTCATACCACTATATTCTCTCTGGCGGCACCATACTCTCAATGGAGGCTGGATTCACACTGTCTGCAAACCGCCATCCACGCTTGCCAGCCCAGCCGCCATCTCCTTGCTAGCCCCCATTCTTTTCTCTCTCTCCCTCTCTCTCCCAGCGTAGCCACAGCAGTTATATTAGCAGCTAATTGGCTAACTGGCTACAGCTGACGGCCAATCAGCCACAGCTGACGGCCATCTACTACCCGAGCCAGCACTCCTCCACGTGAGGCCGAGAGCCTGGAAACTACTTTCTGGGGCTCTGCCCCCACACATGTGGTGCCTCAAATGTGCACCTTCTAATCCAGGTCTTTTCAAGCCAGGTGGGAGCGGTAAAGGGGCATGGCACTGCTGAAGCTCTCTATGAAGCTGTTAATCTCATGGGTAAGACACAAAAACAAAGAACCAAACTAAAGGGATAGAATTGGAACTACTAAGGCGGCAGAGAGTAATTTGAAGCATCCACAGGGAAGGCAGCTCCAGGAGAAGCAGGTGCAGCTCTGCGGGAGGGTGGGCGAGATGCTGGGCATGCCTCGGGGAAGCTCATAAAGTGGGAGCCGCAGACCGGGTGCATGGAAATCACCTGTGGAATCTGTAAACTCCAGGACCTGCCTCTGAGCGAGTCTCAGTCAGGAGCTCCCTGGTGGGTCGGTGGTCTGAACCTTTGAAAGTAACCCTCATCATTCTGATATTAGGGGTCTTAAGACCAATTGTGACAACTGTTAATGGAACAAATTAAAGAAAGCTAATGGCAAAACCTTGAAAAAAAGGTTGAAGAAATAAAACCTTGAAGAAATACTTTTGGTGAGAGTGAAAAGAGAAAGGAGAGAAGCAAAGGAAATAATGATGGGATGAAGTAGGAGAAAGGAAAAGAAGCACAAAGTAGAATTTCAAGGAGCGTCTCGGCAAATACTGCAGAATATCAGCAAAGTGAGGATGGTGAGGAAGCAGGGTAACGCCCAAAATCATCTGTAAAACGTGAGTAAGCCAGTTGGAATTGGCTTCAATGTTCAATTTTATTTCTTTGTTAAGTATTTCTGAACTTGAACTAATTGACTTGTTTGGAGCTATAAGTTGTAGGGATTCAAAAAGTCATTCAGGTGTTTTGTTGTGTTGTGTTTTTTTGTTTGTTTTTTTTCCCAAAATGTTTAAATGAAAACTTTGAAATACATAGTATCATTGAAAACATGTTATGGTGAATACCCATATACCCACCACCTAAATTCTACCATTAATATTTTATTGACTTTATTAGATGTCGACATATCTATCTATTCCTGTCCTTATTCCGTCTGACTTTCAATGCATTTCACAGTTAAAGACATAAGCACACTTCTCCTACATACTTCAGGATACATACCACTAACTAGAGCTTAATATTTGTTTAGTTTTTCATGTAAAATTTGCAAGCAATGGAATGTATAATTACTAAGTATACATTCACTGAGTATTGACAGGTGCATACACCTGGGTAACCCAAACACATGTCAAGATATGAAATGTTACCATGACTCCACTCGCCCAGAGGAAAACAACATTCTAAAAATTTCACCGTGTATTAATTTCTTCTGTTTTCGAAGTTCATATAAATGGAATGATATAGTACTGTAGGTTCTCTTTCTTATGTAAGGCATCGTTCACTAAGCAAAATGTTTTGACACTCATATGTGTTGATAAATGTATTAATTTTATTGGAGAGTAATATTCAATTAAATGTCTATATTAGAGTTTGTTTATCCACTCTTTTGAAGGTTCTGCCAGGGCTGTTGCTGATATTAAGCTGTAAGGAATAAAATTGCTATAAACATTCTTGTGCAGTCTTTTAAGGGCATAGGTTTTTATTTGTCCTGGGTACATGCCTAAGTAGAGGTTTTACGTCTTGGTCGTAGTCTTTGCCAAAGGTATGTTTTGCAAATAGTTTTCCCTGCCTTTGGCATACTATTCATTTTTTTAATGGTATTTTTTGATGGGCAAATGTTTTTAATTTTGGTGAAGTTCATTATCATTTTTTTTTTCTGTTATGGTTATTGCTTTCAGTGACCCAAGAAACACCCCAAAGTTATGAAAATATTCTATATTTTCCACCAAAAGCTTTATAATTTTATCTCATATGTTTAATCTATGACTTTTCTTGAATTTATTTCTGTGTATGATATTAGGTAGGTTTTCATGTCATCCCCTGTATCAAAACCCTGTAATTCCAGCACCATTTGCTAAAAAGGTTTTCCTTTTCCCTTAGATAGTTTTGGGGTTGGGGGGTGGTGTATGCCTGTGTTTCTTAAAAAAATCAATTACCATGTAATGGTAGCTCTATCTCTGGATTCTCTACTCAGTTTGCTATATCTGTCTAACCCTACGCCAATACCACACTGTCTAGCTTTACGTAGTCTTAGAGTTAGTCCTGAAGTTGGGTAGTGTAATTCTTCCAATTTTGTCCGTCTTTTTCAGGATTGATTGGATATACTAGGTGTTTTCATTTCAACATAAACTTTTAAAAAGCCTCTGGGATTTTGAGAGAATTGAGAGCTTAACAAAATTGAGCCTTTCAATTCATGAATATTGTATTATGATGTTGTGATTTATAATAAGAAATATACATTTGGTGTTTGTCTCTAAACCCTTGGAATTTCCTCGGAGATGATTCAAATTATATTTGAGAGCTACAAAGGTGTTTCTTGTTTTGTTAATGAAGTTGCTTGTGGAAAACAGCTAAAGATAGGGCCTGGTTGTAAAGAGAACCAACCTTGTAATTAGAGGGTTGGAAATTTTATCTGGCCTCCCAAACCTCACCTTCAGGGAAGGGGAAGGGCTCGAGTCTGAGTTCAATAGACAATGATTTAATCTATCATGCTTATATAGTGAAGCCTCCACAAAACCCCCAAAGGACAGGGTTTGGAGAGCTTCTAGATTGGTTGGTGGACATATGGAGATTTGGGGAGAGTGGCACTCCTAGAGAGGGCATGAAAGCACTTGCTTTTTCCTTATCTCTTCTATCACTGTTATTCTACTAAGCAAAATGTTTTTCTGAGTTTTGTGAGCCTGTCTAGCAAGTTAATTGAACCCAATGAAGAGTTCCTTGGAACTTGTGATCTATAGCCAATTGGTTAGACACACAGGTGACAACAACCTGGAGTTGCAACTGGTGTCTGAAGTGAGATGAGTGGGACTGAATCTTTAACCTACGGGAGTTGATGCTATCTCTAGGTAGGTAGTGTCAGAATTCAGTAGGACACCTACCTGGTGTAGGACAGTTGCTTGTTGGTGTGGGAACCCCTCCCCTCCCACACATACCTTGGAATTGGGTGCAGATTTTATGTATAGCTCTCTATTTATTTATATCTTTATAAAATTTTTCCCCCATAATATTTAGTTTTCAGTGTAGGAGTCGTGTAAATTATTTTGTTAAATTTAGTCCTAAATATTTTTAATGATATTATAAATGTATTTGTTTCAATTTCCTAATTGCTTGATATTAGAATATAAAAACTAGAATTGACTTATATATATTAATCTTGTATCCTTCAATTTGCTAAGTTCATCTGTCATTTTTGATTGTTGTTTTGTAAATTTCTTAGGATTTGCCACATAAACATCCAAGTTATTTACAATTACAGTTTTACTTCTCTCTTTCTGTCTTTTGGCTTTGTGTTCATTTGACATAGAACCTCCAGTAAAATGACTAGAAGTGGCAAGAGGGGACAGGCGTGTCATGTTACTGATCCTAAGAGAAAAGTGTTCAATATTTAACACATAAGTTTGATTTAGCTAGAGATTTTCTAACCACCTTATATCAGAATGAGAAAGGTTTTTCTACTTCTTGTTTGAGAGTTTCTAACAAAATTGGTGTTGGATTTTGTCAAATAGTTTTTCTGAATCTATTGTAATGCTACAGCTTTTTTTCATTTATTCTTTTAACATGTTAAATTACATTGATTGGTTTGTGTTAAGTAAACCTTGAATTACTGGAATAAACCCATTGTGATCATGATGTATTGTCAATTTTAAATATTGTTAGATTTTATTTGCTAAGAATTTGCTAAGGATTAGTGCACTTATTTTAATGAGATTATTCTTGAGATGCCTTTGTCTATTCTCGGCATTAGGATTATGCTGATCTCATAAAATTAGTGGGTTATCCTTCTTCTTCATCTATTTTGTGAAAGAATTTTTGAAAGGTTTTTTTTTTTATTTCATCTTTAAATGTTTGGTATAATTCACAGTTAGAGCCTGGAGTTTACTTTATGGAAAAGTTTTTTGATAGAAGTTTGATTTGTTTAATAGATAAAGAACTTTTCAGATTTTTGTTGCATTTTGAGTTAGTTTTGGTTTTCTTTTTCAATAAATATTTTCATTTCATTGAAGCTGTGTAATTTCCTGGTGTAATTTTATTCATAAATTAATGTATCCTTAAATTCCTAATATTGGCAATTTATAACATGTTTCTTGATCACTATAACAAGAGGTTTATCATTTTGTAGACACTTTCAAAGAACCAATATTTGGTTTCTATTTTTCTTTTTCTGTTTTCTCTTCATTTGTATGTTTTATATTATTTCCTTCCACTTATTTTGGGTTTACTGTAATACTCTTCTTTTTTTAGATCCTTAAATTGGAAGCTTAGATTATTTTTTTTAGATTGTTCTTCTTTTCTACTATAAGCATTTAAACTTATAAATTTCCCTCAAAACACACAAATTTTGAAATGTTGTATTTTATTATCATTTGGTTAATTCTTTTTTTTCTAATTACCCTCATGATTTTTTTTTTTTTTTTTTTTTTTTGATTCTTTGGCCTATGGAATTAAAATTTTTTTCCAGCTATATCTAAATACGAAAAATGTGTTGTTTAATTTTCAAATATGGTAGTCTAGATATGTTACTGTTATTGATTTCTGGTTTAATCCCTTTGGTCATAGAATATTGTGGTCATCGAACATACTATTTATGGTTTCAATCCTTTTAAATTTGTTGAGATTTTTAAGTATAGATGAGAATATAGCTCATATTGGTGAACGTACCATGGACATGAGAAAAGAATGTGTATTTTGCAGGTGTGGAATAGTGTTCTGTAAGTATCAGTTACTTCAAAGACGTTGATAATGTTGTTACTCTCATTTTCCAAGTTTTTACTTTCTTTGTGTAACTATTAATATTATATCAATTGTACTTATCGTGCTAGGTTAAAATCTTCACTTATTGTTGTAGAGTTGTTCATTTTTCCTTTTAATTTTGTTTCTTATATTTTGAAACCTTTATTAGTTGCATAAACATTTATAATTATTATATCTTCCTGGAGAATCATCTTTTATCATTATGAAGGGACCAATTTTATGCCTGGTATATGCTTTATTTTGAAGCCTACTTTGTCTAATATTAATGTAGTCATTCCAGCCTTCTTATGCTGACTGCTTGTGTGATATTTTTTCATTAACTTACTGTCATCTTACCTGTATCTTAAAGTGCATCACTTGTAGACAACATATACTGTATGATAATGACTGGCTTCTAATTGAAGGATTGAGCTTTTAATAAAATTTGAAATAAACAAGATGTGCATAAATTTGGTTCTACCATCATATTATTAACTGCTGTTTTTCTTGTGTTCCTCCTGTTCTGCCTTCTTTTGGCAGGAAATATTTTTAAACTCTATTTTAATTTATTTATGCCCTTTTAGGTTTGTTTCTTTGTCTTATTTTTAGTGATAGCTCTAGATATACATTATTAACTTTAGCAGTTTACTTAAATATAATTTGAACTACTTCACATGAAATGTGGAAAACTTGCATTCATGTGCATTTAGTACCTTTCCCATTTGTCATGCTTTAGTTGTCATATATAGTCTGTGTATTTGTATTATAAATCTCACAAGACAATGTTTTAATTTTGCCATTAAGAATTGCATGTATTTTAAAGTAATTAAGAGAAAATGAGTACTTTATAATTGTCTACTTATATATCATTTCTGATGTTCTTCAGTTCTTTCCATCTGCTAATATCTGAGTTTTCATTTATCACTTTCCTACAAATTGAAGAATTTTTGATAGAATTTCTTGAATTGTGAGTTGACCAGTATCTGAATGTCTTTATTTTGTCTTCATTCTTGAAGAATTTTTTTGTTGGATATAGATAGAATTCTGCTTAAGGATTTTATTATTGTTGTGAATGTTGTCAATGATGATATTGTTTTTTTGTTTCTTTTTCTTTTCCTTTCTGTACATGAAAGATGCTGTTTGACTGCTCTGAAGGAAAAAAGTCATTTAAATTGCTGTTCCTTTAAATGTAACTTATTTTTTCTGACTCCTTTCAAGATTTTCTCTTTGATTTATGGGGCTATGACCATCCATCATGGGCTAGGCATGGTTGTGTTGTACTTATCCTCCTTGGTTTCTGCTAAACTTTTTGAATTTAAAATTTTGTCTTTCACCAAATTTGGAAGATTTGCAGTGAATACATGTCCCAATGTTTTTCTGCCTCATTCCCTCCATCTTTTCCCCCTGGATTCCAATTATATTATGTTAAACCTTTTGTTATTGTCCCTAAGACACTTATTATTTTTCAGTATTTTTCTCGTCAAATTAGTTTCCACTTATTAGGTTTATTATGCCTTTCTCTTTCATAATTGTTTGTCAGTTAAGCCTATCCAGTGATTTTAAAATTTCAGATACTATCTTTTGCAGTTCCATAATTCCCATTTGTTTGTCTTAATACTTTTCTGAGGTATTTGCATACGATAACATTCACTTTTTAAGTGTGCAATTCAGTGATCTGTAGTAAATTTACACATTTATGAAACCATCACCACAGTCCAGTTTTCGAATATGTCTCTCACCCCGAAGAGAGATCTCCTGCCCATTTGCAGCCAGTCCTCATTCCCAGACCCAGACCCAGGCAACTTCTTGTCCGCATTTTATCCCTCTTGCCTTTTCATGCTATTTCATACAGTAAATGGAATATGTGGTCTGACCCACCTGACTTTTCTCACTTAGCATAAGGCTTTTGAGGTGTATTCGTATTGAAGCATATGTCTGTTCCTTCATATTGCTGACTAGTATGACTTTGTTGGATATGCCACGATTTGTCCATTCACAAGTTGATATCTGGATTCATTCTACATTTTGCCTATTATAAATAATGCTGTTATGAGCTGTCACCTCTAGTAAGAGTTCACTCAGCCATACTGGACGCAGAGAAGTTTTAAGTTTTCTGAAGTCATTTATCTAAATCAGGTCAAACTTGTATCTTTAGAGAGCTCCATTTGAGGAGTAACTTAAAGAGTAAATGCTCAATTTAGCAGGAGATTTACTCTGAATTTAACACTTTCTGATGAAAGGATTCTGTATCTGTTTGAGTACTGGAGTGTTCCAAGGATTAGATGTTCTTGTGTTTAGGGCTGAAATCTAAGAATTATTCCAACCATGTTCTGAGAAAAAACACAGTTCCACACAATTTCCTAAGCAGATACTGATAGGTGAAGTAGTAAATCTGTAGGTATTTTTGTCACTAAAATTATAGGTTGCTGAGAGCTGAAAGTCTCTCCGGAAACTTAGCTCAGAGTTGAAAGAAGAAAGCGAACATTTTTACTCTAAATTGAATTTAATGCATAAGAACTAGTTAAGGATACTTAATTATACCTTTGAATTTATACTCAATTCACAGCATTTGCTCTAACAAGATATCAAATGTAAACAATTAATAGTGCTTAAATTCTACTTAGATGAGCTTTTTTAATATTATGAACATTAAGAATTTTGCTATCAAAAGCTCTGGAAACGTTATTACTTCTAGAGGTAAGCTGGACATGAAAATGTCCACCTTGAACTCAGAAAAAGCACCCAAAAGAGTCCCCGTACAATCATAGCTTTCAATGCTTGCGTTGTAATAGCCAGCATGAATCGAAAGAACCACAATTCACAAAACAACCATCAAGAAGAAAGGTAGTATTATGAGGGTAAATACACACACACACACACACACACACACACACACACTGGGGGTGCCAAAAATATATATACAAGTGGACACTTTGGTCAACATTGCTCAAGCAGTAGTTCGCGGTAATCAGAAGTGTCTGGATGCTGATGGTAACCACTCTGAGCATCTCTTGTAATTGCAGAAGTCAAATGTGACTTGTATCCATCTTTTGTCATCAGTGTATATTGAGTATTACAATTTTAATAGTTTTTTTTTTCCTTTCTTAAAATATGTGTACATTTTTGGCACCCTCTGTGTGTGTGTGTGTGTGTGTGTGCGTGTGTGAGTGAGTGTGAGAATATATATATGTATTCTAATATTTTGAATATTTCCCATGTGTTAACACTTTACCTGAATTCTCATACACTCTTCATAGGAGTCTTGTGTCATGAATTCCACCATTCTTGTTTCACAAGGGTGTCATTAGTCATAGAGCTTATGTAACTTGTCCAAATCACTTGGTGAATTGATGGTGGAGCCAGAACTCCAATCCACCCTGTCGTGTCACTCAAAAGTCACCAGAAACCCTGAATTAGAAAATCTTTGGATTGTAGTATACAGTTGTGAATTATTCTATTTAGAGTATTTAAGGATCTGAAAGCATGAGAGAAAATGAGGGTGTGCAGTAATTCATATGTACGTGGAAATATTTATGCTGAAAAGGGAATGCTGACTTCTGGATATGGCAGAGAAAACCGGTGTGAAAAATGTATGGCTGTACAAATGCAGCCAAACAATTCATGAATTTGTTTATTCAACCCATTCATGCATTGTATATAAAGCATCCATATCCATTTATAATTAAAAGTGTGTTTTTCTTCATTTTTTTATAGATGATACAATATTTGCATTTAAAGTAAACTTATTACATATAAGTTCAATGCCTGCCACAAAATGTATGCTCAATAATCTTAGCTATCATAGGAAGTAGCAGAGGTTCTATTCACAAAGGATTTGAGGAGAAAGGCAGACAAAGGAGAATGATGAGTGAAGAGACCACCTACTGTATGCAGGGCACACTGCCATGTGATTTTATGCACATGATCTCAATCTTCACAGCAAAGTTAGGACAGAAACATCCATATCTTCAGAGGCAAATGCTAAAGCTAACCAAAGTGATCCTATAGTTTTGTCTACCTTTTGATATTATTAGTGATTCTAACCCACTTGACTTTGATTTGTATGCTTCTAAAATCCATGTCTCCCAAACTTATACTAAGAGACTAAGGGAGGTCTTACCTTTAGGTATTAAATTTTGAACTGAACTCCTAGAAAATAAAATAGGAAGGAAGGAAAGGAAAGAAGGAAGGAAGGAAGGAGATATTCATTACTGCCCAAGTGAATCATACCACTTTCAATGGCAATGACATTCCTCTCTCCCCCATGAAATTCTGTGAGGAATTTGTGAAGTGTCCTGAGCCAATTGTTTCTACAGAATAGGCAGCCTATAGTAACTGGTGTCTCTCAACTCTGGAGATCTCTGGAGATGTAGATTACCTACTTAAAGCTTTATCTGTTTTTGAATGGTCAGTGTATCTCATTTATTTTTCTCAAGGATGGATAATTTAGGTTTATACATCAAAGACAGAATTTTTTAAAGCAAACAAAAAGTCAAGCATCCCATCTGGATAAGAAAAAAATAGAAATGTGAGAGAAGAGAGTAAAGTAATGGACTCAGAAGGTACAAACCAGAGATGATAAACATGAAAACATTATAAAGTGTCAAAGTATAATATTCAGTAAAGTTAAAAAACAGACTCATCCAAATATAAGTGAACAGATGCCAAAGATTAATTTATTAATAAGGAAACTAGCATATAATGAAGTTGGTTCAAAGAGCATCTTCAGAACTATTTATAGGCACCACAGAAAGAATACTAGAATAAGGTTGCTAGAGTCAAATGTAAAACTGGTAAATGTCCTACAGGACAACAAAACTGTAACATCTTTTTCTACTGGAAAAAATAAAATGTACAAACTAACAAGTAATTCCATTGAGTTTCAGCACTAATCAATAGTAAATGTCAAAACGAGCAAAGGTATATTCCATGGAGAATTAAATAATCCTTAGGTGGGCCTGTAAAACAATATTCCTGTATGACTTCGAAAGGACAGGAAGTTGTCATTTTGCTTTATTTCTGATATTAAGTTGCCATTTAAAAATAACAATCAATGGGCAAGAGCAACAACTGTTTCTTCTAGAATGCTCACATGTCCTCTACTTTATCAGTGTTCTTGCCTCTTTATACATCTATATGTTTCCCAGGTTTATTCATTTAAGTTATTGGTCAGCACATGTTGACTTTTGTGTTTGTGAACACTCAGCCAGAAGGTAGGTAACATTTTTAACAGTTATTATAATCAAGAAACATACACATTTTATCTCATTTTTATAGAACCTCAGATTAAGACGAAGGAAATCAATTATCAAAGAAGTATGTAATGCTAAAATGAGTCAGGAACTATCAGAATTGAGATTTAAATCCAGATCTGTCTGATTCTAGAGCCTACAGTCTTTCCAATATACTGTACTATCTCTTATTTTATTTTTCAATTATAGTTGACATTCAATATTATATTAGTTTTAGGTGTACAGCATAATGGTTAGACATTTATATAACTTATGAAGTGATTTGCTCCAATAGATCTAGTACCCACCTGACTCCATATAGTTATTATATCGTTGCTTATATTTCCTATTTTACATCCCCATGACTATTTTATAACTGCCCATTTGTACCTTTTAATCCCTTCATTATTTTCACTCACTCCCCAACACCCTCCCATCTGGCAGTAATCAGCTAGTTCGCTATGCTGCACAATCTCTTAAGAAGGTAGAAGTATTAGATTGGTGCAAAAGTAATTGAGGTTTAAAAGATTTTTAAAAAATGCAAAAACCGCAATTACTTTTGCACCAACCTAATAGTTTAAAACTTCTAGTAAGGCTGAGGCTCAGAGATCTATAGGAAGGGAAAATGAAGAAAACACACACACACACACACACACACCATCCCCACCACCCCCTCCACTCCCATCACCATCCCCCCACCATCCCCACCACCATCCCCACCACCACCACCACCACCCTCATCCAACCCCTGCCCATCCCAGCCTGTTAGGATTTCAGCTGCTGAAGGATCCCTAGAGAGTAGATACTTTGAGTTTAATAAACCACAGAAACGTGTACTCAGATTTCACAAACCTTCTATTTAAAACCAGATGCAACAAATGAACACTTTATATTCAGTCTTAAAACTTAGGAACGTTGCTCAGGAAACTTACAATATGAAGAATGGCAGTTGTGTCCATTTAAAAGATTTGCCTCCCCCTCCCAAAAAAAAAAAAGATGGTTTTATCATTATTTCATGAGTATCTGAACTACATAAGATTGCCTGACGTCATTATGATGAAATACTAAATGCAGTTTAATGCTGCCAAGAGGGAAGGTCATGAGGATTTTCTGAATTATCTGTTTCATACTTCAATTCATCATGTCAATAATGATCTAATTAAGTTTTGGTAGTTTATTAATCCTTTTCATTAGTGTTTTCGTAGGAAAGGGATGGATTTCACGCCCTCCTCCATTATAGCATTATAATGTTGACAAATATCTATTAGCATGTTACACTTCCATTTGCTTGCTGGCCCCTCAGGAAGAAGCATAAATACAATGCCAGGTTCACATTAAATCTATGTTTTGTTCAGATGAACCGAACTTAAAGGTTTCCTTAACTTTACCCCTACATAGGAAATAGAGCTTAAAACCTTTCTAAGAATAAGTGTAGAATTCAATAAATAAGTGTGGCTTTGTTAATAGGTTAGTTGATCACTGAAATGCAAACATACCTGTATAATCTAACAATTTGTTAGGAGTTAATGAGGCTTAGAGGAAAACACACGGACTTCGAAGTCAGATTAGTTGCCACTAGTTAACTTGGGCAAGTTACTTACATTCACAAGTTACTGACATTGACTCATTTGATCACCAGTGGTTATTTTTTTAATATGTACCATTTGCTGAACCTGTGCTATGCACTAAAGACAGAGTGGTGAGCAAGATGGACCTTGTCTCTTCCCTCCCTGGGCTTTCTGGTGAAGCAGACAAGGTCTGTTTTCATTGGGGAAGATGTACGATCCCATAAATGGAGTACATGTTCAAGTAGTGGAAGCACAGGAGTCACCTGACCTAGCCTGGGCTGGGCAGGGAAGACTTTCTGGAAGAAGACACGTTTGAGAATTGAGAGATGTAACTGGAGTTGTAGGTTAAGCCGAGTGGAGCAGGCAGAGGGGTCATTAGAGGCCACAAGAATAGAAGGAAGAAAGATTTCACTGACGGGAGGATTTATTTATTTTCCAACATCAATAGCTACTGAGAAGAAAGTGATACGATAGCTACCTTTCTAGTAAAAACAAACAAACACAAAACCCACAACTTTCTTTAGAAACACATTATAGTAAAGAATTCCCAACTACACTGTACAGCAGGCCTTAGAACCACCATCTTCAATTGTGAATTCATTTTATCTTTGGGAAAAGGGAAACAAAACTGAAAGCAAAATGCAGGGCTCTGGGGCAGGGGGAGTAATATGTTACACATAGCAAATTATTCAATTATCACCTGCAGCCAGTGACAAAATTATGGCACACAGAAGCTGAAAAAAAAAAAGAAAAAAAGAAGAAAAACTTGCCTAAGGTCACAAAGCTAGTAAATGGTGCAGAATTCAGACCACATGGTCTGTGTTCTTCACCACAATAGAAGGTCTGTGATACTGGTAGTAGTCTCTGCTTTTAGATAAATGTAGAGACGCAGTGCAAATGGGGCAGCTCATTTGCACTCCGGGTCCTAAGTAAGAGTTTATATAAGGAAGACCTTAGCAGTGCATTACCAAGAAAGCTGGCAAACCAGGATCATGCCTATTTGCTCAATTTGGGGTTCTGCTGCCTCCCCATCTGCCAAACCCCGTGAGAAACTTAATTCAGTAGACAGATCTTCCCTGAAGAACTTGAGGTAGAGGAGAAGGAATCTTCCTCTCTGCAATAATAGGGAGGCCCTTGATGTTTTGCCCAAAATAACCCACAAGCTCAGAACAACAGAAATGGTTTTCTCTGTCATACAGATGAGAGAATGGAAGCTCACAAAATTTAAGTGCTTTCCCTGCGGTCAAATAGTCCATGTGGGTTAGCTTTGGGTTTTGAACTAGTCTAATTCTAGCTGAACATACATTTTTCCCCCTCTGGATATTTGCAAAGTCCTGCAAAATAATTCATATTGAGAGAAAGAGAGAGAGAGAGAGAGAGAGAGAGAGAGAGAGAGAGAGAGATCCATGAGCAAAGATTTGTGAAGCAGGGTGATGTTGATTAACATACTCTTTTCTTGTACAGTCACTATTAGTAGAAGAAAATTTCCGAGAAGTCCTATAATAAAGAAACCTGTTTAAATTTAAGCCAGTATTTGAAAAAAAAAAAAAAAAAGTGTTTAACTACCAAAAGTTTCTGTCCCCTTCTCTCTGAATAAGGGCAGAATATGACTTACCTTAAGGAGTTTTCGAAGGATTAATTGAGTTAAAAGAAAGAAAGTAGCAGTAGAGTCAAACCCTTCCCCAAACTCACAGTGTGAATTTGTACATCAAACCTGCTGCCTACACCTCTATTTCTCATACTTAAAAGATGAAGAATAACATCTACTCGCTGAATTGTTTTGAGTTGGACGACGTCTCCACATTAGTAACTGGTGTGTTGAAGTTTCTCAACAGATAACACCTCCCTTCCCTTCTTCTACTTGACCTTACCTTCTCCCACGTTCCTGTGTCATTTTTCCCCCATGGCTGCCTTTCTTCCCTTCCATGCCTCATCTCCTTTTGCTCCCAAAGCCTTGTTTTTCCACCTGTCAGTTAAGTGGTAAGTGTGATTAAAGAAAACAGGATGCTATCTGAAAACAGAATTTCTCTAATGCAATGTTGATACTTTCTCCACAATATCCTTGAGAAACTGACCTAAAAGAAGAGAAGGCAGGTCTGTACATTTTACCCTCGGAGATTCTTTAATTTCAACCATTTTGAAAAGGGCTAACGCAGCATCTCCCAGCTGTCAGCATGTGCTGGAACACTGAGCACAGCAATCCTGTATCTCTTTGGGATGGATCACAGGATCCCTAGCTGAACCTTCTAAATTTATATTTTACTTAGTTCTGGTGGAAGGCTCTGTGTCCTTAAACTTGTGTAAAATGGCAGGGTTTGGAATCTCGTATTCTGGTAACGAAGGGCCTTCAAAGAAAGGGGTCTGAGTAAGAGAGGTCAACTAATGAACGAGACTTAAAGGAAAAGTCTTTGGGACCTGTTGACAATTTTACCAACTCATGTTTGTCCTTGGGTGGGGAGAAGTTATTTGGGATCCTTGTTACATATATGTAAAATATGGATAGAAAAATAGAATCAGTTTGTGCAGGGAGAAAGGTCACATGAGAAGGTGACACCTGTGGTAAATCATCTAGTGGCCAGTAACTGTGTTTCCATGTGCAAACCCACCTCCAAGTTACCAGGGACTTCTGAAGAAGTGGTCTTGGCAACATTAGTAGCAGGAGGCAGCACTTTGTTTCAGGGCTAAGAATAAAATGATCATAGCTGAGATAGAGACACAATAGAAAAAGACTGGTGACCAACCTTGACGTTACAGATTTTCATTTGAATACTGACTGTATGCCCTTGGCTAGTTGCTAACCACTCTGACCACCAGTTTCCTCATCTGTTGGGCTGTGATCACCATGACGGCCTCATAGAGTATCTTGTATTATAAACCCATGTAAAAATGGTCAGTAGAATGCTGGTACACTGTATCTGCTCAGAAAAATGTTAACTGGATTGAATTGAAAGGAGATACTGTAGCACACAGAGACTCATTCATACAACACCCCTGCCCGATGGCCACTGCTTAAATGTCCCCTGCAGGGGAGATCCCAGTGTTTCACGCTGGGGCCCACTGCAGTATTACAAGGTTACATGTAGCTATAAGGGGAGTGAAGTCCAAATTATTCAGGACAATTTAAGCAAGATATTTTAAATATGGACCCTTAATTATCATTTAGTTTTCTACTCTTTAAACATGTTTTGAACAAAAATGCTATCTAAATTTTTGGTAGTAAGCAAAATCATGACTTGAATGAGTCAGCCCTTTGGATGGGGAGTTAATTTTACCGCTGCCTCTGTTGTTATTAATACCAATGAACACCTACATGGTGCTGGAAAATATACTAGGTACAAAAAAAGTGAAATATTGATTTTCAATTTAGTTCAGACAGCAACCCCATGGATTAAATATCGTTAGCCCTAATTTGGAGATAAAGAAATTGGAACTCAAAATGAAGGTAACTAGTTCAAGAATGTATAGCTAGGAAGAGTTAAGCTGGAATGTGAGACCAGATATGTGTATCTCACTCTTTCCTTTCTGCAACCCTGCCTCCTGAACTTTCTTCAGTCTTCCCCTTCATACTAGTAGCATGCCTATCCCATGTCTCATGTGTAAGCAAAAAATGCTTGCCCTCCATGCCAGGATATTCCAGGATAACCTCTTCAGAAATTCTAATCCCACCCCAGAAGAAGCACTTTGACACCAGAATTTAGAAAGGGACAGTCAACTACTCAAGGGCAGCCATATTAATGACAGCTGCTAATTACTTCTGGGTGAAAGGAACAAGGTCAAAGATTTCAAAGAAATTGAGATGATTTACCATTGGGACAAACTCAGGACAAAGTAAACGCAGTGACCCAAGCGAAGACCAGATGGAGCAATTCAAATAAAATGCATATGATGGATATTTGAAAACATGGGCCATTGAGAGAAGATGAGTGTAGTGATTCTTATTTATCCATTCACTCAAACAGCATTTGCTTACCGGGTTTATGAGAAGAGAACTAACATTTGTTTGCTCATTGATTCACAAACATTTGTTGAGCATTTACCATTGCCATGCAGTATCCTAGGATGTAAGATAAAGCAATTCCTAAAATAAACAAGTTCTCCACTTTCATGGGGCTGTTATTGAAGGGAACACTGTCGGTCAATCAATCAAGGCGAAATGGATAAATGATCAGGTAGTGATAACAGCTATATGAAGAATTAGAGTATGGTCAAAGTGAGTATGTTGGGACTACTTTAGGTAAGGTACTCATGGAAGGTGGGAAATGGGAATGGCTGGAAAGAAGCAGCCATGTCAGTATTGGAAGAAGAACCTCCTAATCAGAGGGAACACCTAA
Organism: Rhinolophus sinicus; assembly: GCF_036562045.2. Lineage (NCBI taxonomy): Eukaryota > Metazoa > Chordata > Mammalia > Chiroptera > Rhinolophidae > Rhinolophus > Rhinolophus sinicus. The sequence continues at coordinate 114,640,473 of NC_133756.1, forward strand.
CACAAAGTCCCAATGGCAGGAGGGAACAAGCTTGTGTGTTTAAGGAATTAAAAAAAACAAGAAAAGAAAACAACAATGTGACATGGGTGAGCAAAGGGGAGCGTGTCATATGATGAGGTAAAAAACAAAGGAAGAGCTGTACATAGGACCTCTACTTTTTCATAAGCTATGGTTTAAGTTGGTCGTATTCTAAGCGCTAAGTGAGTCCTGGGAGCGGATCGGGATGGTAGTGTGGATGTGTTGGCCCATTGCATTAAAAGCCATGGGACTGAATAAGAGAATAGATGTAGAGAAAAGGGCCAAAGATAAAGGCCTGGATAGTCCATGATTCAGAGATAGCAGGGGACACTGAGCAAGAGTGGTACGGGGAAAGTCAGTACATTGTGACATTACTGAAGCCCAGAGAAGGAAATATTTCACTATACAGACAGAAATCAGCCATGTCAATTGCTGCTGAGAGGAAAAGGACAGAAGAACTGGGAAATGACCCTTGGGGGGTGAGCGATAACCTTGACAGGGACAGTCTTTGGAGATGGTGGAGGTGAAAGTTTGATTGGAATGGAAACTGTGAGGTGATAAAGAGTAGACAGAAGCTATTGGTTTCTCTTCAAGAAATTCTCTTATGAAAGGAAAAGAAAACATCAGGCCATAGATGGAAGAGAAGGTAGTGGAAGGAAGAATTTTTTTTTTTCTAAACTAAAGAAATTACAGAGCAGTTTTGTTTTTGTTTTTTTGTTTGTTTTTGTGTTTGGTGCGTTTACAGAAATTATTTGGAAGGGAAGGGAAAACTATTGATTCCGGAGAAGGATAATTTCAGGAGCAAAGACTGAGATCATGAGGAGCGATGCCATCCAAAGCACTATGGAGCTGTTGACCTTGACAGTGCCTGTTTCCTGTTCAGCACTTTACAAAAACTTAAACCTGAAAACAACCCTATGTCTGCGATAGTATTATCACTATCTTATAAGTAAAGAAATGAAGGAGTTTGACCGCAAAGATCCTACAGTTACCATATTTCTCCCATACATGGATTCCATCTGCCCACATCAGATGGGTCATTGAATTTGTTTTATGTGGGAATGTTTACATCACATGACCTTCAATGTTCTGCCTACTCTTGCAGTATAATCGCTGGCCACTCTCCTGTATTTCCAAGAACACCAAAGAGCTTGCCAGTTGTACACTGTATCATGTTTTTATGCAACGTACTTCCTCTGGACACCCTCTTCCCTCTGTAGCAACCACATTGCCCATCTTTACTCAATCCGGTTAGTTCCCATATCTCTCAAGATAATTCAAGCATCCTGTCCTCCACCCGGGCATCATTTCCTCTTGTCTTCACTCCTTCAGTCCTTGTTCTTGTATTTTGTAGCATATTCTTATTCCACTGTCTTGTAATTGGAGGTTTAAGTGTCTGTGTCCTCAACTGAACCAGGAGACTCTAGTGCCCAACCTAAGACTTGACATAAAATGGGCCTGGCTCTTGGTAAATATTTGTGGAAGGAGAAAAGGAAAGAAGATCCATACTTAGAATCTTGATTGATATATTTGCTTCTTAAGTGATCTTAGTATTTGCGAAACCACGTTATTTGTCGTCACGTTATTGTCATGGGGAGGTAGGGACTCCCACTTTCTTATTCTGTCCTATTTGGGTATCCAAGGTTGACTTCCCTTTAAGGCAACAAACTGGGGGACAGAAGAATAAAAGCCTCATTTGGAAAAGAGGTGAGTTCAACTTCCCAGCCCAGGTGCAAATGGTATTGATATTCACATCTTCTGTGGAATTCTGGTCACCCTGTCCCATCCAATGGCCTAAGACACATTTATCCATTCATTTATCGAAGGACATTTTGGTTGTTTTCATGTCTTGGCCACCGTAAATAAAGCTGCAATGAACATCAGACCACATATATTTTTATGGATAAATGTTTTCAAAATTTTGGGGTATATACCCAGGAGAGGGATCACTGGGTCATATGGTAATTCTATTCTTAATTTTTTGAGGAACCTCCACACTGCCTTCCATAGCAGCTGCACCAATCTGCATTCCCACCAACAGTTTATGAGGGTTCCTTTTTCTCCACAGCCTCTCCAACACCTGTTATTGTTTGTTTTGTGAATGATAGCCATTCTAACTGGTGAGAGGTGATATCTCATTGTGGTTTTGATTTGCATTTCTCTGATGATTAGTGATGTTGAACATTTTTTCATACGTCTATTGGCCATTTGTATGTCTTCTTTGGAGAAATGTCTATTCAGGTCCTCTGCACATTTTTTAATTGGATTGTTTGTTTTTGTTGTTGTTGTTCTTGCTGAGTTGTATGAGTTCCTTATATTTTTTGGATACTAGCCCCTTATCAAAGGCATTGTTTGCAAAAAACTTCTCCCATTCAGTTGGTTGCCTCTTTATTTTGTCAATGGTTTCTTTTGCTGTGCAGAAGCTTTTTAGTTTGACATGGTCCCATTCATTTATTTTAGCTTTTATTTCCCTTGCCTTTGGAGTCAAATTCATAAAATGCTCTTTGAATCTAAGGTCCATAAGTTTAGTACCTAGCTTTTCTTCTATGCAGTTTATTGTTTCAGGTCTTATGTGTAGTTCTTTTATAAATTTTGAGTTGATTTTGGTACATGGTGACAGATAGCAGTCTAATTTTATTCTCTTTCACATTGCTTTCCAATTCTCCCAGCACCATTTATTGAAGATGCTGCCTTTTCTCCATTGTATGTTTTTGTCTTTTTTGTCAAAAATTATTTGTCCATATTTATGTGGGTTTATTTCTGGATTTGAATTTTATTCCTTTGGTCTGTGTGTCTGTTTTTCTGCCAATACCATACTGTTCTGAGCATTGTTGCCCTGTAGTACAAGCTGAACTTAGGGAATATGATACCTCCAGGATTGTTCTTTTTTCTTAGGATTGCTTTGGCTACTTGGGGTCTTTTGTGGTTTCCATACAAATCCGATGATTTTTTGTTCTATTTCTTTAAAAAATGTCATTAGAATTTTGATGGGGATTGCATTAAATCTTTGTATTGCTTTGTGGCCATTTTAACTATGTTGATTCTTCCAATCCATGAGCACGGAATGTCTTTCCATTTCTTTGTGTTTTCTTCAATTTCTTTTAAAATGTCTTATAATTTTCAGTATATAGGTCTTTCACATGCATGGTATATATACACAATGGAATACTACTCTCCCATAAGAAAAGATGAAACAGTGCCGTTTGCAACAACATGGAAGGATCTTGATATTGTTATGCTAAGTGAAATAAGTCAGACAGAAAATGTCAAGAACCATATAATTTCACTGATATGTGGGATATAAAACTAAAAACAGCAAAAGAACAGAAAAACAAATGAAAAAACAAAAGCTCATAGACATAGACGATAGTTTAGTCGTTACCAGAGGGTAAAGGGGGCAGGGGGTCGTAGATGAGGGTAAAGGGGTTCAAATATATGGCGATGGAAAGAGAACTGAGTCTGGGAAGTGAACATACAATGTGATCCATAGAAGGTGTGTTGCAGGATTGTACACCTCAAATCTATGTAATTTTGTTAACAATTGTCACCCCAGTAAACTTAAAAAGACACATTTAAAATTCACACTCAGCTCACAAGAAAAATCACCATTTTTTAAAAACTTGAAGACATAAAATAATATTAGCTTCAGTTGCACTTCAATCATTTTGTAATATCGAAGGAAATTAGGTGAATTGCCCAGTGAATGTTAGTCATCGTCATCTCTCCTGTGTGTTTCTTTGCCATTCTTAAAGCACTTTCATGTATCTATTTCTAAGCAGTATTTCAAGAAACATGGGAATGAGATAAAGGAATGTTAGTTCTAATCTTCATGTGGTCACTAACAACGTTTGTATGAGTCCTACAGGGACAAATTCTGTTGTTTCCATTTTAAGTATCAGGATAGAGGCTGAGGATGTCGCATACAAGTGGGGCATAAGCGTTGCAGCTTTCAGGCTGGAGCTGTTTCCAAAACGAAGAGAGTTATTTCACAAGAGCTTAGAAAAGTCACTGGCAAAACTTCGATAGGTGAAAGTTAGGAGTCTGAAGAGCCAGAGTCCAAATGTGTGTTACCATTGCATGAAGTAGAAATGTTGGGTCCCTTAGAGTTTGATATATGATGCATCTATAAGAAAACAGTTTAAAGGTTAAGCAAAGGTCATCATTCATGACAGTAGGAGAAACCCCCATTGGCAGTAACACAATTGTGCAATCTCCAATAAGAGAAATTGGAGCTGTCTTGTACCACTTCTAAGTCTGTCAGTCTATGTATATTCCCTCCATTAATGCATCGTAGACTCAGAAGCAAAGACAGAAACCCAAGGAGTCCAGCAAACTTTTTTTTTATAGCAGAATCAATTAGGTATGCGCTGTGCTTTTAAAATGCACCACTTCATATTAAGGAGCTTGAGGGGTGAGTAACAAGCTCATAAAATGTTAATAACTACAATAACTGTAGCTTCGGCAGCACCTGTTTTACAGTGTGGAACTGTCGTGGGACCAGAGACCAGAAATGCCCTTGGGGGAGCACTGAGCATTGGGAAGGTCTGAGTGGACTGAAGAGGAACACCCTGACCCCACCTCTTCACCTGAGTCACCTTGGACTCAGGGGTGGAATATGGGCTCCAGCCTGGTGCTTTGGAATCAGCCACGTGTCCCCTGTTATTCCTAAAGATGGAATTGCTCAGTACAAGAGTTATGAGCTAGGGGTCAAAGCATCTGAGTCATGGTGCTTTCCTGCCACCAGCTCACTGGGTGGCTTTTAGAGTTGGCTTCTCTGAGTCCCAGTACCCACCTCTTAAACAAACAAACAAACAAACAAACAAAAACCAACAAAAAAATATTAAACACTGGTCATTCACTTATTTCAACCCTATGAGTTAAATGGTTAAATGGCACTGTTGTTCCTATTTGGCAGGTGTCAGAGGTGCATCGTTTAGCCAAGGTCACATAACCAGGATCCAGAATCTCTGTACTCACCTGCTCCATTGTGCTGCCTACTAAGGGAGCGCTAAGTTCCTCACTGATCACGGCTAAATCAACATCTTCAAGGGGAAAGAGTCTTGGGAATGACTTCTGCGAAAGTAATATCCACTTTACTAAATTCAGTAACAAATGTAGAGTAATTTTTCTTAACTTTATAAGCATCTTGTTTGACTCTTAAATAGCGATTCAATCTTAGCACTAACTTTCAAAATCCAAGTTATTCTAAAACAATATCTGACTGGCCCAGTGCTACTTTTAGTGGTAGTATAAACCATATATTTCATAGCATGGTAACATGAAAACTATACTTTATCTGTTTTAAAATCATCACAAAGATACTGCTTTTTTAGACTATGCTCTTGCTTAGAATGCAAGATCTAATGCTGGGCAAACTAACAGCCACTTGGAGAAATAAACACCTTCTTCAGAAACCACAGCGTTTCATCAGCTGAGAAAAGCACAATGCTATCACAGGCACTTCTCTGCTTGATGACTATCTATGTAGGCCTGTATCCTGGAAGACTTAGCTCCAACAGGTCTGCTGTGTGGAGCCTCACCCTATCTCTTCCTTCATCGGCCCCTTTATATCTAGCACAGGTCACATGGTAGCATCGTCAAGCTCTCTGATGGTGTCTGTGAAAGGCAGTTTAGAGCCAGGTTAGAAGCATCGGCACTGGGGTCTGATGGCCTGCACTGAAAACCCCCCAAATACTAGCCCGTTACCTTTGCCAAGTGACTTCATGATTCTGTGCTTCATTTTCTTTTATTTGCCTCGCTGTCTGGGAAAAGAATAGCACCTACTGTTCATGGTTGCTGGGATCGCATGAGTTAATCCATGTACTTAAAATAAGGTCTGGTACATTTATATCTTAATATTATAGAAAGAACACGGGCATTGGAGTGCAACAGAGCTGGATTTAAATCCCAGCTCTACCTTTATTAGCTGTGTGGCCCTGGGTAATTCACCTTCTTGCTCTAAATCTTAATTTCCTCACTTGTAAATTGGAGCCTATATTATTTACCCTGAGGGTTGTTGTAGGATCCATGTATAGTATTAATAAAGACCCATTTCCTGAAAAAGAGCAGAGGGGCAATGACAGTGGTGGTGGCAGCAGTGGCTGTGCTGTGGGTGGGGTGGTGGCAGCATTGTTGATGGGGGTGGTGATGGCTGTAAGGGGTGAGTGGTGAAGGTGATTGTCGTGGTGTAACTGGAGGCCAAACGAGTCTGGGGCTGGGGCTGCCTGCCCTGCACAGCCATTAGATCGACACAGGAGCTGGGTCATAGAATAAGCGTTTATTATCAGAGCACTGTGGTCTGAGAGGGCAGCGGGTTAACACCTCCAAAAACTGCCTTACCATTCTCAGACCGGCTGGGGGTATTTAAGGGAAAATCAGGGCGTTTTCCCAGAGGCTGCATGACATCAGGGAGGTCCGTTCTCTTTTCATGATGCCCCCCTCTGTCATTGCATCTCTTGTGGCACCTGTGGTCTGGGAGCAGTGGGGGAGCAACCTGGGAAAATGCTAAGTGACAGAGATTATAATTAGCAAACATCTACAAGGTGATCGTCTAAGATAAGGAGCTGGAACTGGAACGGGAGAGGGCATCCCAGAGGCATTCTGAGTTCAGCCACAGGGGTGTGTAGCCCACCTGGATGGGGGCAGGGCATCCCGGAGGCATTCTGAGTACACGGGGACCCGCTGGGCCCTGCTTCAATGGTGATGGCGGTGGTGGTTTTGGTGCTCTTGCTGTCATGGGGAATGGCAGCGGTGCTGTTGATGAGTGATGGGCCACCACATTAGACTCTAAACTCACCCTGGTGGTAAGTGATTCTCATGTTGGTGTCCTCAGCGCTCGTGATATAAAGGTACAGGTACGTCCCATGTTAAGGGCACCATACCAGTTGATGGGAAGCTAGAAGGAACCAGGCCTAGGCCACACTGGATAATCAGGTCTGACTCTACCTCTGGATGCTCTGAAGTTGTGACATTTTGTACTCTACAGTATCCAAAGGGGAGTTTTGAAACTGAATTGAATGCCCATCTTCAACAAAGGTCAAGGGTGTTTAATCTGATTGATTTGTCCAAGATAAAATATATGGGTAGTAACAAGAGCATTCCACAGGAATCATACCAAAGCAAGCTTCCAGGCAGTGATGAGAAATGCAGGGAACCCTTATATATGTTAACAGGATATAGGTGATATAGGTGCTTTAAGGAGAGACTGCAGTGTCTTCCCTCTGAGGGGCTATCTCCTATTAATGCCCAAAATAATATGTGAAATGCTTTGATCAAGATCTGACCCTAGGTAGCTCTCAAAATATAAACAGATTGCATAATTACCATTAATATCATTATCATCAGTATGAGGCCCAGATAACTGGGCTGGAGTTTAGAGCCAGACCCCAATTCCAATTTCATCGAAGACCTGTGGGTAAAGTATGATGCAGTGCTGAAGAGCGCAGAAGTAGAGGCAACAATAGCAGTGAACAAGGATATTGAGGCAGATGCTCTGTATATAAACCAGACCTTCAAGGCATTGGGTGATGGAAACTGAAAGGCTATGAGTGCATCCATGCCTAGCTCTCCCCACTGTCCTGTATTCATAGTAGCTCATGGCAGCCCAATGGAGTCCAGCCCTCCCTCCCTCCATTGGTACTAGCCTTCCTAATCCTTTTCCTGCCCTGTTTGGGCCTGGATAGACTTTGGGGTCTAAAATGGATTACAGCTGGGAAAGACTGGGCAATGCCACAACTTTGTCACAGAAAAAACAGAGGCCATGGCCTGATTCCGGCAAGCCCAGAGATATGCCGACAGCTAAGCTAAATGGGAATAAGCTAAATGCTGAATTTCCCTTTTCAGCAAGGAAAGAGAAACTCATGGCTGCTCCCAAAATATTGCCTTTATCGAAGGTAATAGTCTGAAAAATGATGGTATGATGGTAACAAATTATGAGCATGCATGTCCCAGTATTTACTCCAAGCACATGAGCAGAAATAATAATGTGGACCGTGAATCTTTGGTGTAAAATGCTCTCAAGATATCAGCTATAAAAGTGAGTGCGTGTTTACATATCCACACAAAATATTTGAACAGAAGTTAGTGCCAGTGTTTAAAAATCTCAATATTAGCCACAGTGGACCTTTCTTGAAATATAAAATGAACTTCCCAATGAAAATAGCAGAATTTTACAATACGCGTGATGTTAGAAATTGGCATTTAGGAGAATTATTATTTCATCTTTAATTGTTCTCCTCAACCAACCTAACCCATCTTCCACAATACAAGGTCATCTGGCCTTAAATGTGTACCCTTTCAGTTCACGATTAATGGCTGTAGAGTCTAGACATGAGTCAGCAAACTATAGGCTGTTTTATGTAATTAAAGTTTTATTGGAACACAGCCAAGCTCATTTGCTTACATATCATCCGTGGCCGCTTTTGTGTTACGGTGGCAAAGTTGAGTAATTGGGACAGAGAATGTATGGCCTGCAAAGCCTAAAATTTCTAATCTCTGATCCTTTATGGAAAAAGTTTATGAATCCCTGACCTAGGGCAATAGTACTCAGCAACATTGACTGCATATGACAATCATGTGGAGAGCTTTTAAAAATTCCAGTGCACATATTTTTCCCTGAATAAATCAAATCAGTACCTCTAGGGGTGCAACCCCAGTATTTCTGAAGTCCCTCGAGTCATTCCATTGTGCAGCCAAGGTTGAGAACCACTGCTCTAAAAAGCCCCTCATGTTGCCGGATTCTGGAGTACTGGCCCAATAGAAATAGCTCTCTGAATTTAGTTTAATATCCATCAAATGGGATTCAGAAAATCAACCTTATAAGATCTCTGTAGGTACTCAATACCTGCCATGTTCCATCCTTCAAAAATAAAGTCTGACAAATAGCTACTTCTCTCTAATACATCTTTTTCTCACTATTCTTTAAATTCTCATTGTAATGGAGAATAAAGGTCCCGGTAATAAGCACTGATCGTCTTTAACACTGTTCTTTAACACCTGCCATAGGCTCTTTCTCTTAAATTAAGGCTTTCTTAAGGCTCTGCTCAGAGTTCTCCGCAGGCAGCCTCCATAATAAAGCCAAGTGTATTGAAGGAAGGGACACAGATGGAAACTAGAGGAGTGCCTCCAGGTAGCAGAAGGAGATGAATATTCAAAAAGACCATTGAGTATGTAAATCAGAAGATTCTTATATAATAATACATGTGATTCTACCTTACAAAGATTTCTTTATAAACTGCATTTCTATTTTTAGATTATGGACCACCTAAATCAGTGGTCTCCGGAATGAGATATGGATCACCTCCATCATAATTATCTATAGTAGGAGTGCATAACAGAAGAAAATACACCACCCTACAGAGAGAGACAGAGAGAGAGAGAGAGAGAGAGACAGAGAGAGAGAGAGAGAGACCGAGACCAAGGGAATGAGAAGAACTGAGTTCTAGTCTAATTTCTGCCATTTTTCATCTACTGTGACCCCGAGGTCATCAGCTCGTGTCTCTGAACTTCAGGTTCTCGTGTTTCTTTTGAAGTGTGATTATATGAAGTTGAATCACACAATTTCTGAGAGCCTGATGTGATAAGTCTGTGATCTTAATGTACTTTTAATAACCTACCCTGTCATCATTCCCTGGAGAAACGCCTCCTGACCCACACCTAAACCCCAGTGCACATGAACACTGGGCCTCTTGGCTTACATGCAGTTGAAGAAACATTCCAATTGAGCCCTCATTTTATAAGTATTCATTTGACAAGCATTTGAGCCTATTCTATGAGCTGAGCATTGTTCTAAGCACTGGCGTCCCAGGATTAAAAAAATAAAGATAAGATTCCTGCCCTCATGGAGTTTACAATCTTGTGGTTGATCTGAGTTGCAAATCACTAATAACAGCTCACATTTTTCACATTTGATTTTTTTCCTTTGTAGTAATTCAGTCCTACTACTGTGTTTCCCCCGAAAATAACACCTAGCCGGACAGTTAGCTCTAATGCGTCTTTTGGAGCAAAAATTAATATAAGACCAGGACTTATTTTACTATAAGACCTGGTCATATAATATAATATAATATAATATAATATAATATAATATAATATAATATAATATAACAATATAATACTGGGTCTTATATTAATTTTTGCTTCAAAAGACGCATTAGAGCTGACTGTCCGGCTAGGTGTTATTTTCGGGAAAACATAGTACTATGTAAATTTTATAGAGGAGGAAATTAAATCTTAATGAGGTTTTGGAGCTTTTTCAAGACCCCAGAGTCAGGATTTTATCCTTTGCCATTTGATTCCACATCACGTCTCATATGCTAGGCCTATCAATTCTCCTTTATCAGTAACTGTTCCTGCCTCCATACTGCCTTTAACAGATTAAAGCATTGTATTACCTGTACATAGTGATGCATTCCTCAATACGTTAAAGACTTGTTTCTCCATGTTGTCTCTACCTTGGCAGAAAACAGTGCCAGGGACAGGGAATGGGGACAGATATAAATTGATGGGAACTGGAGATTGGAGCAAAAACAAAAGTTTAACAAGCTGAAGTCCCATCTCTGACATTTTCCCAACCTCTCATTCTGTGTGTCAACCATAGTGCATTGCTTACGTAACTGGTTATATTTTCCAAATACCTGCTTTTCCAGAACTTTGTCAATATCCTATGAAGTAGTCGATGGTCCTTCCCTTTCCATCTGGGTGGCCTTTGTGACTCCCATCTAATGGATTATGACTGAAATAACACTATGTGATTTCTGAGACTGAAATACTCGGGATACTCACCCTGGGACCTGGCCACTATCTGAGGAAACTCAAGCTCTCTCTGCTTTGGTTCCTCTACCCCCCTGGCCCAGCTAATTCCCATTCGTTTTTAGATATTTTATCTGGGAAGACTTACTAGATTTTCCAAGTTTGGGTTCAGTCCTCTCCTCTGGGAATCTTTTAGCATAGTTATTGTGGAATGTATCGTACTGTATTGAGTTGTCTGTTGTCCTTACTAGACTGAGAACACCTTGAAAGTTGGAGCTGTATCTTGATAGTATTTCCTGCAGCTAGCTCAGTACCTTGCATTAGGTGAGCACTTAATAAATACCTGTTGAGGTAATGAATCATGGGAGTGCTGGAGGGGCAGGCACAGGTCAGCCACAGGCCATGTGAAGAACTTGGATTTTAGGTCCTGCTAAGCTTAGTATTTAGTCAGAAGTGGAACAATGTCACCAAAGACTCTAAGACAACCAGAGGCTGCAGTAACAGAAGTTTAGTATAAATAAGGGAGGTGGTGAGCCTGCTCTATGAGTTTGTATTCTGAATACACCTAGCATATTGCTCATTTTCTCATACCACCTGTGAATATTAGATATTGAATATTCTTTTTACCATTCATACTTAAGAAACAAACTAGTATCTTGAACAAAGATTTTTTTTAAAAAGCCATATTTTGCCCAGAGACGAAAAAACTCAGGAGGGACCCAACTGCATCTTCAAACATCACTGGATAGGGGCAAGCTTGTGCTGTTTGTTTAATATGTAATGTCCATGTCAAGTGATATTCTGGGAAGAACCCTCTGGCAAGAAAGACACATTTGCTTCAACAGTTTCACATCTTCACTGACACATAGGAAAACCTTCAGATTTTGAAAAGCCTGTTCCATGTGTTGGGAATAGTAGAGAGTTGTGTTTATTTTTCACATTAATTAAGGCTTACTGTGAGAATGAATGACACTGCAGAGGCAGGAAATTGGCCCTCTGATCCAGTAGTTTGATTTCTGCACTGGAGGAACAGAGAAGAGATATGTACCAGGGTCCTTGGAAACTTTCATGAACTGAATTTGATCAGTTCCTGAGTATCTGCCCTTGGCAGGGTTATACCTGGCTTCTAAATGTGAATGCTCCATGCATTAAATCATCATCCATAATCCCTCATTACTCTCCAAGTAAAATGGGTGCTTCTTCAAAGCAATTATGCTCACTGTGTAGAGAGATTACCATTAAACCTGCATTTTCTGTAAAGCTGGCATTGATACAATATTCATTACTAGAGATACTGCTTAGAGAGCTTTCAGACAAAAAAGATGTAAGGGTGAGGGAATTGGTGTTTACTGGGTGTCTGCTCTGGGGCAGGCACTGTAATTGGCGCTTTTCTTTCTCACAACACAACCTCTTGAGAGTTTAGCTGTTACTGTCTCCACTTCTCAGTTGAGGAAATGAGGCTCACAAAGGTGAAGTCACACCCTAGGACAACACAGCTGGTAGGACCCCAAGCTCTGATTTGTGCCTACATCTACCCGACTGCCACAGCCTGTGTTCTTCCCATGGTATCATGCTTCGCCTCCTTCCAGCTGATGCTTGTTGCCCAACACTACCCTGTGCTTTAAGGATACAGACTACGTGCTGAGGAAGAGACGAGACGTAGAGAAAAGGCATGTTTACAGTGCACTCCAAGATCAAAAGTTATAGGAATGACAGGGAACCTTAAGGTAATTCCAGGAAAGGAAAGTTTGTTTCCATCCTGGGAAAATGTCCTAAAGGAAAATCTAGTTAAGGGTCTTATGAACACAAATGCGGCGAGAACATACATCAGCAACCCAACACAGTATCACTTGCAGCCTCTTATTTTTGCTTCCTGTTCCAAGTGGATGTTAATTTCATCATTTTTACCTCCTCCCCGACTTCCTAGGGGACAAGGGCTCAGAAGGGGAACATGAATGGGGAATTAAAAGATTGGCTTTCCTTTTCTCCTGCTTTAGATATAGACCTGGGGTCAGATGTTTTCATATTAAAAAAAAAAAAAAAACATGTTATGTAGTGTTAAAAATATAAAAAGTTATATAATGAATAATGAAACACTTTTCCCATTAAGAAATAAAATATTATCAGTGTAGTTGAAGTCTTTGGTTTCCTTCCCTGATGACATTTCATGCCCTCCCCTTCGAAGGAAAGCATCATTCTGTATTTGATGTTGATAAAAGCTATTCATATTTGAATATGATTACTGCATATATCTGTGTATATACAGATACTTTATGTATTAGATGTTATAGTTAATGGGAAATTGTATCTTACTGTGTTATAATTCTTTATTGGTATAAAGATATTAATTTGGTTTTCACACATTGATCTTATATTCAGATTCTGTTGTTCTAATAGTTGTCTGTAGGTACTCTTGAGTTTTTCCTTAAGAAAACTGTGTGTGTGTTTATACATATAGTTTCATTACGTAATTTATTACGTATTCTACTCTAGCTTGTTTTTCAGTCAAGATTTGTAAGGACCATTGACATTGACGATTTCAACTGTAGTCCATTTCTATTTTATATTATTGCTTTGTACTATTTCATTGAATAACTATACTATAATTCGTTTGTTGATTCTTTCTGGCTTTTTGTAGCTTTTTTTTTTAAGTTATTTTCTTTGTTTCTTTGTGTGTTTTAATGCTGAACATTTTTGTATGTGCCTTCGTGTAAACCAGTTTCTCAGCCTTGGTTTTAATTGCTGTGTATGTGTTCTTGTCACACCATATTTTTCACCAACACTTGGGATTTTCAGACTTTTAAATTTGGTCTCATCTTATTAGATGTAATTTTAGATGTCAAAGTCATTTTAATTCATCTTTTTTGGTTTACCATTTAGGTTTAAGATCTTTTCATTTTTCTTTCATGTTTCTTCTGAAAACTGAATGATCATTTTTTGTTTTGCTATGTTTTATTGAATAGACTATTTGACTTCCTTAAATCCTTTTTTTTTTTTTTAATTACATTCTAGATAATTGTCTTAATGGCTTCAATCTTCTCTTTCAATAAAGGTTTATTTATATTAAATGTAATCAAATTTTACCAAATCTTGCTTTCTGGTTTATGCAGTTTGTGCCTGATTTAAGAAATTTTTCAAACCCTGAGGTTAAAACAAATCTCCTACATTTTCTCTGAAAGGTGCAGTTTCCTTTTTTTGTGATTTGATTTTAATCTATTTGCCATTGACTTTTATACTGCAGATGAAGTAGGGATTTATTTTCATTGTTTTTCAATCAACCCAGCAACATTCTCTGACTTGTTCATCCTTCACTCATATACAGTAGTATGCCACCTCTCACATATAGTAGTTCTCAGGTTTATGTGACTCTGGAGACTATTTTATTCCATTCGCCTATTTGTTTTTTCTATACCAATTCCACATTCTTTTACTTTGAACCTTTCTTTATCATATTTTTTCACTGAGAGCAATGTTATTTATGTATCTATTTTTGAGATAAACTGACATGACATTGTGTTATATGCCATTAAAGCTGTACAATGTGTCAGTTTGCTACATTTATATATTGCAATACCATTACCCCATGGCATTAGCTAACACCTTTATCATGTCACATAATTATCATTTTGTTGTGAGAACAATTAAGATCTAGTCTCTTAGTAACTTTGAAGTTTATAATACAGTATTGTTGACTATAATCGCTATGTTATGCACTAGATCTCCAGAACTGATTTATATGCTAGTTGCAAGTTTCTATCCGTAAAGAATATCTCCTTAAGTTCCCCAACCTCCACTCCCTGGTAACCACTATTCTACTTTCTGTCAATATGAGTTCGGATTTTTTGGATTCCACTTATAAGTGACATACAGTATTTGTCCCATGTATATCCTTTAGGCCTTCTTCACTCTTTTTTATTCTATTTTTCCTTTGTTTTACTCTGACTGGATTATTTCAAAACTCCTACCCTCTAGCTCACTGATTCTGTCTTCTGTTGTATCTGTTCTGTTACAGATGCTTTTGATGCATTTTCCTTTCCATTCATTAAATTCTTCAACTCCAGCATTTGGTTCTTTTCTTCTGTTTTCTATCTCTTTGTTAAATTTCTTATTTTGTTCACGAATTGTTTACTTGATTTTGTTGAATTATCTTCCCGTGCTTTCTTGTAGCTTGTTGAGTTTCCTCAAAACAGCTATTTTTAATTCTTTATCAACAAAATCGTAAAATTCCATGTCTCTACAATTGGTTATCAGAGATTTATTATCTTTTGGTGATGACATATTTCCTACATTGCTGCTTTTGCATTTGAAGAAGCAGACATCTCCTCAAATCTGTCCTTTTTGCTTTCCTGTGGGAGTATTCTGTTTGTTGGTATCTTTTATCTGCTTTTGTATGGGTACACCTGTTCCACTCTTCTTGATCCTTCTTGTGGCAGGATTCTTAAGCTTTTATGTCTCTCTACTTCCTACAACTCACCAGGCTGGCTACTGGAAACCTCTCTTTTGTTTCCCAGAGGCGGCACCACAGCTCAAGTTTGTGGTTTCTCCCTTACACACAGACTGTAACCTGCTTCCTGAGGCGACTTGCTGTGTACTGGAGCTCACTTTCACTGGCACATGTGGGAGTGCATACAGGGAGCCAGCTGTAGCGTGCAGGGAGGTGTGGATTTAGTACTTGGGGCATTGGGGATATCTGTGGGCCAGGTGGGAGAACGGGCAATCACTCATGCGCAGACTTCCTGCTGGTGTCCTGAAAGCAGTCAGCATGAACCACATCCCTAGAATGCCCTTTGAGAATGTTTTCTGCCTCTTTCCTGATCTCCTATCTTCCCCCAGTCATGGAATTCCTGCTTCAATACTCTGGGTGCCATGGGAAAGAAACAGGCATCACACACCACTGGAGCAGCCTGGCACTCACTCACCACTCCCTCACCCCTATAGGAGGGATCACTGCTGGCGAATTCAGTTCTGTGCTACTCTGCCTTGGGGGAGGAGTGGCGCTGGCAAACAGTCTTTACACTCTAGTGTGTCCACATGTTTACCTTTTTTATGCTCAAATGGAATACTGGAATCTCTTCTTGGGAAGGTTGGACTTCTACAGTGTCTCTTTTCTGTGGGTGTCTGCCAGAGTCAGTACTCTCCTGATATTCTCCAATCCTGGCCCGTGGGGTTGTGGCCGTTGTTCAAGCTCGTCCTGTTTCCGCAGCTTGTGCAGAGGTTGATCTTTGTGCCTATTACCCAATGCACATATGGGTGAGCCTCTTCCTGTGTCCCATGGTCTATGGTGCTGGTTTCTGCAACTCCCACAGAGGTGCTTTTGCTCATGGATGCCTAATTAGTTGTTAAAAGTGAAGACAAAACAGAGGGATGTCTTATGCTACCACAATGCTGACATCTGTTCTCTTTATTGATATTTTAGATATGCCTCTGATAAATAGCGTCATGTGTCTAGGTTTCATTTCTGTGAACTCCTGCTGAAAACATCAGTTAACTAGTGAGTTTAAATATTGTCATTTATCATAACTGATACATTTTGATGTCTTTATATTACTTATTTTTGTGCTTTTCATAAGTTATTGTTTTTTACCTTGATTTCTTTTTCCTTCTACTGTTCTGGCAGTTTCTACCATTTAAATGGTTTTTCTTATAATTTATTGTAATCTATTTCTTTACTTTTCTTTGGATTGCTTTTAATCTAGACATCCAGATTTGAACATGCCAGAAAAACTTCCTGTTTCCCATATTATTATTGTTTTATATTTTTGTGTTATTTTTAATTATAGTTATACATTTTATTATCTTGCACATATAATACTTATTTTGCACTCAGGTATAATAACTGACTGGCTTACCATTATGTCTTGGATCTTAAGTATTTCCTCTAGGATTTATCTCCTTCTGTTTAGAGTATTTTAAGTTTCTCTAATGAGGGTGTAGGTCACTCTGTGTTATTGTTTATTTTTAAAAAACATCATTATTTCACGCTCTTTTTTTAAAGATAGCTTTTTTAATTACACAATTCTTGTTCTTTTGTTGTTTTGGTTTATATACCACATATCAGTGAAATCACATGGTTCTCTGCTTTTTCTGTCTGACTTATTTCGCTCAGCATTACACTCTCAAGATCCATCCATGTTGTCACAAATGTTCCTATATCATCTTTTCTTACAGAAACTCATAGACACAAACAATGGTTTGGTGGTTGCCAGAGGGTAAGGGGGGTGGGGGGGTGGGTGGTGGGAGATGAGGGTAAGGGGGATCGAATATATGGTGATGGAAGGAGAACTGACTCTGGGTGATGAACACACAATGGGATTTATAGATGATGTAATACAGAATTGTACACCTGAAATCTATGTAATTTTACTAACAATTGTCACCTCAATAAATTTAATTAAAAAAAAAAAATTACACAATTCTGGGTTTACAGCTATTTTCTCTCAATTCTGATATATCCTCCTGTCTTCTGACTTCCATTTTTGTTAAATCCATTATTAGTCTAATTATTATTCCTAGGCTCTTTTATTTTTCTCACTCTCCGACTATTTTTAAGATCTTCTCTTAGTCTACAATGCCTTACATTTTTTTCCATGACACATGAGTATATATATTTTTATTCATTGACTTGACTTGGGATTTTTTGGTTTTCTGACTTGGAATATATATATATATATATATATATATATATATATATATATATATACACACACACACATATATATACACACACATACATACATACATATACATACATATATATACATATACATATATATATATATATATATATATATATATACACACATCTTAATGCATTCTAGGATACCCTTACCATTAGAATATTGTCTCTCTAAAATTCTTATTCTCTGCTCTAAGTCTCGTATTAAATACATGTCGGTCCTTCTCATTCTATTTTCTGTGTCTCTAACTTTCCATTTGTTTATTTTGGTTTGTGCTGCTTTCTGTATACTTTCTTCAGATATCTCTTACAATTCACTGATTTTTTTCTTCACTTATTTTTGCTCTTCTCTTTAACCTAGATGTGCAGAATATTTTTTGGGGGGTGGAGGAGGGTGGCTAAGTGATTTTTTTCACTTCTGGTAGTTCTATGTGTTTTGTTTTTTTTCCAAATACACTGAGTCATTTTTAATAATCATATACCAGTCTCATGTTTTGGGCTCCACATTTTATTTCTTTAAACAGCTTAAATATTCTTATGTTCTGTATAACAACTCCAAAAACATGAAGTCTCTGGTATCTAATTCTTCTGTTGGTGCTTTTCTCAATCTTGCTGTCTTAGTTTCTTTAAGGGGAATTTACATTTACGCTACTCCCAGAAATCCTGAGGCACCTTAAACTAGAAATTATTTGGAATACATTCTATACTTGAAATTTCACAAACCACACAGTGTAGTTTCAAACTCCGGACCTGTTTGAGGTATGGCCTGTAGTTACAAATTCTCACTAAAACATTCATCTACTTCCTCCAGAGCTAGTGCCAATAAATAAACAATGCTTGTGACTTTCCTTTGCCTGCAGACTTTTTCCCCAATAAACTACCCTTTAACATAAATGTAGCCTTTGAGGGGTCTCGACTATATGTTGGAGTCCTAAGTTCTTATTCTCCATTCTCCATGGATCAAAAGCCACTAAAATTCAAGACTCTAGATAGCTGGTCTTGACAAATGCCCCCAAACCAACCACTCAGCATTTATTTATCACTACAGTTTGTCCCCTCTATATTTGTGGTCTCTGGAAATGCCCTTTTGTGCATATGTAAGGGACAGTGCCAGTGAGTGCTAGAGAGCTTGGCTATGAATTTTAAAATATGTATTGTTATTTATTGCCTAGCATTTTTAGAGATTTAAGGAAATCTCACCTGCCATTTTACTGGAGGTATAAGTTTGTTTTAATAGCTCAGGTGATTGACTCATTTTTTTATTTGAGTTAGTACTGATAGTGCCGAGAGTTTGTAAAAATCAAGAATTTATCTGGAAATTTGTGCGTGGCATACATTCTGTTATCTACAAAAAAATTCTGCCTTCCCAATTTCACCTGGAAAGTGAAGAGCGTCGCATTTTAATAGTAAGCTTTGTTTAGAATTTGGCTTAAGTGTGACTTCAAGGAGGATTCTCTGATTATTTCATTTAAGTAGATTCCCCTCATACACATACGTCATTATTATTGTCCATACTTCTTGTTTCCTTCATATTTCAATATGCGGAAATGAATTGTTTGTATTTATGTAATGTATGTTCCCCCCTCTAGAATGCAATAGACCATAAGCTGCATAAAAGCAGGGATTATAACTGCTTTATTTCCCACTGTTTCACTAGTACTTTGAAGAATGCATGGTCCATCGCAGGAACTAAATACAAGTTAACTAAATAAATGAATAAGTAAATGAATGAATAAAAAGCTAACTTTTTAACAAAAATATGTCTAGTCTTCTTTGCTAGCTCTTTTTATTTTTGTTGAGCAAATGAATGAGTAAAGAGAAGAAGAAAGGCTGACTTATAAGTCATTAAATAGCAAGTATCTGCTCTTAACCTTAGTTGCCATTTTCAAATTACATATTATAAGATAACTTAAACAATAAGAACGTAAAGGTTTTTTTGTTTTTTTTTTCCCTCTGTACAACCTAATCTGTTTCTTAAATTTTGTGACAAGTAGCCAAAACATTAACCTGGCACTGCCAGCTATACTTCAAGCCAGTATCTTTCTCTAAATAATTAAAATGAATAAATTTGACGTGGGGGCAAAAAAGTATGTTTCTAGATAAAAGTCTGGTTGTTTTTATGTTAAAGTTATTTTTTGAATCAATACCCCCAGAACACAATTTTTCCTTTTTATGCTATCACTATCCAAATCATTGGATGACTACTAATGGCAAGGAAAACAATCACTAAACTTTATTTAATTCAATCCTTACAAGCGGATTCTGTAGTTAGTTTTGCTAGTACATGTACATTATAGATGAGGAAACTGAGACTCACAGAAGTTTAATTAATAGTCTAAGATCATAGACTATTATCATAGACTAAGATCATATAAGTGAGTGAGGTAAAATCGGATCCTCTCCGCTCTGGACAAACACCCACTCCAGCACCCTGAAGCGGGAAAATCAAGTCAGTGGCCCCGGGCCCTGAATGTTGTTACACTCTGCCACAAAGACCACTTGGTCAAGTGATAGACAGTGCTTAGGAACAGCTGGCCCTCAGGTGCACACAAAATTCCATAAACTCAGGGCAAGTCAAAGCATCCTGCTCCTTTCTCTGACTTTGTTACCCGTCACGACTGTCATTTACGTGATTTTACTAAGTTAAATTATTTGTGAGGGTGGGAAGACAGGCAAAAGATTGATGTGCAATTTACCACAGGTTCTGTATCACATCTCCAGTACAGGAATTGCTCTAAAAACTGAGAGGAGACCAGAAGAAATCATTTAGTTTGTACTAGGAATGGTGCTCTGTGCTATACATAAAATGATTGCAATTAAAATACCCATTTACAGGATGGAAGGTAGAAAATATTAACTCCATTCACAGCTAAGGAAACTGAAACTCAGGCCATCGCTAGCAATGCTACCATGGTGTAATTGGCAAGTGGCAGGGCTGGGACTAGACTCAAGTTCTTGTATTACTTCATGGTACTGCTAGCGTTATGTTTTGGGTATCATTGAAGAGAAGAGAGTGGGAAACATGAAGGAAGAAGCTTGATCTCCTTGAATCCCAGGAAATGGGAAGAAAAAGACTTTCCTAGGCCTCGTGGCCCCTGTCACTGTATATTTATTATGTCTGCTCTGGCCCAATACTGTGCAAGATGCTAAGAAGAATGACGTTGTCTTCTGATCTCCCATTACACTTTGTCTCTGCCTCACCAGCATCATGGAGTACCGCGATCCACTCACTTATGAGAAAACTTACCTTTATGTAGCACTCTACACTTCACAAAGGACTTTCAGGGATTATGTCATTTGATCTAATTTATGAACATGCTTTATCTGTTCTACTAGACAGTTATCTCATGTACACTGTAGCTGACTCAACTTTGTACCTTCCCATGTTAACCCTCACCATTCCCAGTCCCAACGGAGCCAAGGAAAAATTGCAAATAATAGGTATTCCAAAGTCTGGAACAGATGTTTTTACAGTTTGCTTGTGCTCAAGGAACAGGTAATAAGTGTTCATTGAATTTTATAATTACCTGCCTGCCACCAATGCAGTGATTGCTCTGGACGCAGTGCTATTCTCCAACTGAATATAAGTCTCACCACAAACAGTATCCCACTAAGCATTTCAACCTCTTTGGGAAAAAGCAATGACCCAAGTCCTGCATAAGTCAACCCCACAATTTGAGCAGTGGACAGTGAATTTGCATCCTATCCAGTGCTCTGCCAGGTCTCCCTTTCCCACAGGTCTGTGTCTCCCATGCTCTTCTTAGCCCTGAAGCATGAGGAAGCTATGAGGGTTGGAAGACTTTCCATGGACAGTCTGTATTTTGCCCTCGTGGCCCTGGCTGCAGGTGCGTGCAAAGTCCATAGTATTAAGGAGCTTGGACTTTCCATCTAATTGGCAATTCCAGACCTACACATCGAGCTGGAAATTATTAGTATCATGCATTGAATTGTGTCCTCCCCAAAATTCATGTGGTGAACCTCTAACCCCCAGCACCTTAGACTAGGACGTGACTATATTTGGGGATAGGACCTTTAAATAGGTAATTAAGTTAAAAGGAGTTCATCAGAGTGAGCACTAATCCAAATGACTGGTGTTCTTATAAAAGAGGATATTAGGACATACAGAGAGACACCAGGGAAGCACATGCACTGAGGAAGGGCTGTGCATTTGCGTAGTGAGAAGATGGCCATCCGCAAGCAATGAGAGAGACCCCAGGAGACACCACACATGCTGGCATCTTCATCCTGGACTTCTAGCCTCTAAAAGTGAGAAAATAAATGTCTGTTGTTTTAGCTACCCAGGGTATAGCATTGGTTATGGCAGCCCTAGCAACCTAATACAAATAGCATTTAAGAGACAAGTCGGATGTAATTTTCAGTAATCCAAGTAAATCTAATTTTAAAACTCTAAGATGTGTAGTTTTTCTCTAGTCCCTCTAGATACTTCTATAGTGCCTCCCTGTAAAAACAGAGAGACAGTCAGCATCCCTTGGATGGATAGAGTATAATGCAGGAGCTATGGAGGTGCATTGACCGTGAATAACGAGACCTGGCATGATCAGGGAAGAGATTCTGGAGTTGACGCTTAAGCTGGATCATGTTTGATGAATGAAATTTGCAGAAAAGGGAAGCAGTCATATTGTATAGGAGAAAGAACATACATCTTTGTCTTTCAACACTTAGTGAATAGTAGGCATTAAGTGTTTCATCGTTGAAATAAGAAAGAATAAATGGCTGTGAGAATGGCAGTTCCTTCAAATATTTATTAAGAACCTAGTGTCTGAAACTCATATAATACTGTCAAATGTAATTGAAAAAATAAAATACAGGGGAAAAAGAACCTACTGTGTACCAAGATTATGTTAGATAAGCACCTGAGGCACGCAAATACAGATATTTATTACCCATGAAAAATCCACAGGCAAGCAGGGGAGACAGGCACATAAATAACTAGTAATTACACAATATGATAAGTCCCAAAACAGAATGCTAGGGAAACAAAAAGAAAACCAGTAAGTGGGTTACAGTACATCATCCACAAAGTGCTGGTAAGCAGAACCATTAGAAATAGCCAAGGAGCAGGATTTCTTATGAGAGGATTCCTTTGGCAGAGGCATTCTACGGAGAGGAAACATGGCAGGATCCATATTTCAATATCCAAATGTGGTGAGAGAAAAGTGAGTGGGACCAGATGATGAAGGTCTCATGGAATGTTTTCTTTCCAGCCTCCTTATTTTGCATTTGTTTGTGCTTATTTAGCTGATATTTGTTTAATTGGCAATATAGTTTCCCAAAGATTATTCAACCAGAAAATTCATTACTCTATTACAGTGACCACACAAATTAATAATATCTCATTGCTCTGCCTAATAGGGATTTGAAACTTCATCTTGTGCATGTTTTATTTTTTTTTATTTTTTTAAAACAATTACTGGGCAACCTACTTAGAAGCGCCAATTATAATAAACTTTTAATTCTTCACTTAATCAGTCTTCTTAGATTTGCTATTTCTTATCTGGGAACCAGTCCTGCCTTTCTCTTGATTCCCTCCTGCTGCTCAGGAAGATGTGTGCTCAGGAGACCTGAGAATTAATGAGACGTTCCTTAAGGACACCGCACCCCCTGCCCCCACCCCCAAACCATTTTCTCAGTTGATGGAAGAAAAAGCAAGACATATGTGCTGATCCTCTGGGAAATTCTGCTGGGCTTTTGGCTGTGCTCAGGAAGCATTTTTGGAGGCAGGTATGTTCAATTTGTTTCAGGTCAATACCTTAGCATCTATGGGAGGGTGGGTGTCCCTAGAGAGGAATGTTTTGACAGACGACTTACTGTCACTTAGGCTACACCTGCGGCTGTTTGGGAGCAGCTGGTATAAAGGACCTGGTTACTTCCATCATCTCCATCCACATGGTTAATTAGCAAGGCTGGCCCCAGGCCATGTGGCAGAAGCAATGATGTGTGTGGTCCCTGCAGCTTCCCATGACTGTCCCCTGCCCCTTATTCACTTCCCCCTGCCACCTCCAACCCCAGGCTCAAAGAATTCATCACATGAAGAAAATACAGAGGTTGTGTGGCCCAACCCCAACCTTCCCCTCAAGCAATTAGAGTTTGAAATACTCCATACCTCCCTTGGTATCCAAACCTCTCTTTGAGCTTTTTGTGTGTGTGTGTGTGTTTCTTTTTTCTTTTTTTTAACTCTTAGAAAGTGTGCCCTCATTTTGAACAGAAATTCATTCGCTCATTCAGTACTTATTGAGCATTTGCTGTGTTCCAGGCATGATTTGGATTTAAGGGAATGCAGATGTTCTCACGGGATTATTTAGCTCAAAACGAAAAGAACCCCTTTTTCTTCATCTCTCCTTTTTTGCATGGTGATCTGCCCCCTCTCGGGTCTTGTTTATAAACCATAACCTTTGGTATTTTTACTTGTCTTTCCTTAGGGTTTCCCTCAGTCACGGGCCTAGAGTGGTTTTATTTACTCTCCACATTCAGTTCCCTTTGCTTCTTTCCTTTTCATGCAAGTGATTCATCACGAGCTCACCCTCCTTGCAGCCAACCTCAGTCCCCTGTCGTTAGGAGCAACATGATTCCATCTCTTGGTACTGTTTGGTGTCCTTTGTCTAGAATGCCTTCCCCTCTTGTGTTCACCTGGTAAACCTTTTCCTTCTCCCTTTGTTCTCACATGGCTTGGTGCCCTTTGCCTCCCACACAGAATCATCACATGGTCACATTTTACTATTAACAACGAGCCCAGTGACTGGTATATCAGGGCTCAATCAGTGATTATCAACTTAATTGGTCTTAGATCAAAAGAAGGCCCCATGAGATCGGTTAAAGGAACTACTATTGAGCAAATGCCCACAGTATGCCAGGGTTACGTGTACTGGCAGCTCCTGCTTCTGCCTGAGGTTTGCCATGGAGTCTAGTGGCAGGTCTTCCAACTTTGTATTCTCTTTCTGATCCTAGTCCTCCAATGAACCATCCTTTTTAGCACTTCACCTCACTCTGCCTTCTGTGCCCCTTCTCTGGAGGTTTAGGGAATTAGAACTTGCTTTCCCCATGCCACACTAGGTTCACAGGACTCTGTAAGTCTGCTACCATCTAACAACCCCAACTCAGCCTTTGCTAGTCTGCTGATGTACAACATGGAACCGACGACTTCTCATTTAGTCTTCTGGGCACACGCTGGGAAGACAATTGTTGTTAGTATCCACTCTGAAACATCCTGGAATCTTATCTTTAGTTTCTATGGCTGGGCCCTCTTTCAGCCTCTCAGAAGCGTCTCCACCATCTGCCTTCCAGTTTTCCTTTACCACCTGTGGGTCCCCTTCTAGATGATTCACAAGGTGAAGCTGTGCTGTAAGTCCACTAGTCTCATGATTTTCTTTGTCTTTTCCTTCCATTCCTCCTCCTTTTTTGGTTTTTCTGCTGTTAGCAAATGTCTACCTACAATCTCAAACAGCTAGATACTAAGTCACTAGTGTTTCTGATTATCTCCCTGAGTTTACCGCTTAAGGGCCACTTAATGCCAGTTGCTTTTATAGTGAGTAGGAGTAAAAGATAGAAACAAAACACACACTTATTATGAGGACAGTATTCACCATACAATAGTAACTGTTCAACAATTATTAGTTTGTTGTGTTTCTTTTCCAAAGAAATCAATGTTGTTAATTTCCCTCTTTGAAGTTATCAAACTTTAGGGTAGGAAACAGGCAGTCTGGCAGTTACAAATTGGTGATCCACAAACCCAAGTTGGACTACAGACAGTTTTTGCAACACTGAGTTTTAAAAATTTTGTATTTGCATGTCCGTATTCCTCAGTTTACAAAGGCCCCTGCCACTCCCTATTGTCACATAAAACAGGTACATAACCTACATGGCTCCTGAAGGCACGTTATCTCCTGTCTAACCCTCTCTTTGGAGGATTATTGAACAGCAGGGATTTGCTCAAGGCTGCATAACGAGTCAGTCGAATGCTGGTACCAGAATGCAGGCTGTCTGACTTCTAGCTCAGAGCGCTTCTGCTATGGCCCAGGTGCCTCTCAAAGTGCTTAATGTAATCATGTAAGAGGAATTCGAATTTTTTTAGCCTGTAGAAAGGGGAAGGAAAGTCACATGAAAAGTAAAACTCAGTAAAAAATAAATAACAAATCCCTTTAAAAAAAAAAGGTAAGACTCCAAATTTTACCGCCTCCTGTCCAAACCAGCACACAGAAGAAATCTGTCACACTGTAAGAGCTGACCCAGTTATGTCTTACAGTCCTCTGTGGAGGGATCTCATGTATGCTCAAATACTCATTCATTGGAGAGTCATCACATGGCATTTGGCACTTTCTTCCTCATCCAATCTCCAGATTCCTCTACCACAGATCTTGTCTACGGCCATGAGGCCACTCGAGAGTGACCCACAATTGCCATTATACCTGTCATGCCCGTCTTTCTGCCATGGGTGTTGCCAACCAGTGTTCACAAAGCCACGCATCCTGAAATCCTGCCTTGCTATGTGCAGCAAGGAGAGGCACTCCTTAAACGCCGCTTCCGCCATGGAAAGCTTCCTGCGCAAATCCTCACACATAGGCCTCTAGCCCCATAACTTCCCCTGCTCTACCCATGCCAATCCCTTAAGTTTTAGCCAGGAACCCTTGCTACTGTAATCCTTGTGTGGCTTTTACTTTGTTCTCTGAAGCTCATTTTTTTCATCTCTAGAAAGGGGTTGATCATGCCTCTCTCCCAGGGCTGTCGTGAAGATGAAATGGTGGCACTCTCTGTGAACATGCGTGATAAGCTGCTCCATACTGTGAATGTTAGGCCTGTAGTCTTTATAAAGTCTTCTGTGCTCAGCTTCCACTATTTACTGGCCTCTCATATTTAGTTATTACTTCGTGTGGATCTATTTTTTCTCTTAAAAAACAAACATGATATTTTAAAGTTGAAAGCCTAAACAAATCCATTCAAATTTGCATAGCTCTCAAGTTATTAGATTCTTGGTAAACGTCATGCGTCTACCTCTTCTCCCAGGAACTAATCCATGTGTATCAATTTTCAATTTAATTCAACTATTGAACACTTACCACTAGGCCTGCACTGGACATACGCACGTTTCTTTTCTCAGAAATCATTTAACTAGATCGAGACCACATTGCATTGTACTATAAATAGCAAATCTAAGAAGACTGATTAAGTGACATAAGCAACAACTGATGCTGAATATACCCAAGCTTTTGTATTTGAAAACGAGTTCAATGAACATTCTGAGTCCTGAGACCTAGAATGGAGCCTAGCTCACCACCAACTCATTGTGTAACGTCGGGAGTGCTCTGCGAGTTTTTGAAACTTCAGATCCCTCATCTGGACAACTGTAATTGAAGATGATTATGTTACACTATAAGGTTGTGGTCAGAAATATACAAGATCCCTTATGCAAAACACCTAATAAATTTTAGAATGTCTTTTCATATTTTAAGAGCATTCACATCCCAAACGAGTGATCATTTATTAAGCCTTATGATTATTTCCTCATTTTGCATGAAAATTATTGTCAGAACTGAATTACTCTGGGAGGTGATTTGCTGAGGCACGTCTGTTCTGCATTGTATTCATCAGGACCCTTCAAGACCAGAATAACCGTACAAAAAGAGACTGTGAGGGGAGATGCCTGCATGAAAGAAACAGGGAGGTCACCAGGGAAGACTCGGAGAGCTAACAGCAAGGCAGGTCTCTGACACCAAGCAAAGGAGAGAGGGAGAGATAGTTGGCGGGAAACACCCTGGACTACTATGCAATCTTAGCCAAATCAGCAAGGCCACTGGGGACTCCTCAAGCCAAGGCCAGTTCAGAGGAGGCCTGGTCTCCCAGGAACTAATCTACCTTAGTGTCCCCACATGTTCAGTCCTTGTGTGGAAAAGCACACGGGAGACATGACCCTGCTGCATATCCAACATGGATATGAAAGAGCAGCAGCCAGGGCCTTTGGTCAATGAGTCCCCTGTAGTTGGAGGTCCCAAGGTGCATTGTTGTGGCTGTATCATACATCACCTTCTAATGTGTATGGTAAAACCCGGGTATTGCTTTGCTGTCTCTTTAGAAATATCTGTTTTTACAGATGCTTCATTGCTCACATATCATTTATTTCTTCTCTGAGTGAGATTTTAATAACCCAAAGGTTGACAAAACAGGAAATCAGTTCCGCAACACCATGGGTCAATTCTGACTTTTTGGTAATGGATTTACCAGCTATTTAGTGATGTAATCCAACAGGTCCTGACATCTGGTAGTAGTGCAACCATTATTCCATGAAGAGATGGTCACTGACTTTGGATTTGGTTGAACTGGCTCTGCCCCTGTCTAGCTATATGACGTTGGTCATGTCAGTTAACTTCACTGACCTGCTTTCCTCTTTCATAAAAATGAATATAATACCTACCAGGAAAAAAAAAATTATTTTGAGAATCAAATATGATAAAATTCAGCAGTTACTAGCATGTTGCCTGGCACGATTCAGACAATAAGGTTAATAAATCACTTTTATTTTTAATGTTTTTATTATCACTATCTTTTGTGATCACCAGACACATGATCACAAGTTAATGGAATCTCTATGTAGTATAAATAAAATTAATATTTTCATCTTTCCCAACATAGTGGTTAGTACATGCCAGGTGCTCAACAGATACTCTCTTTCTTCCCTCTCCTCAATTTATCTGGCAATTTTTACTTCCCCGTAGGAGAATTATTTTTCTATTTTGTATATTTAAAAATCCTATCCATTTGTTCCCTTTGTTTCCTTTTGGGCAGCCATAGGCAACAACTATTGATGAGTACTCCATCATTCAACATGCTTTTATTCAGCATTTGCTGAAAGTTGAGTTGGTGCTATACAGCGGAAATTCAGATGTGCATATAATTGTTTTCACCCTTATGAAGCTCACTTTCTAATGAGGGTGGGGCGCAGGTAGGAGGACAGATCTGAAAGTTGTCTGTGCTTTAGACAGTGGTGACCCAAGGACAGTGTCATCCACTCTGTTGGGGGTGTGGAGTTGTCAGGAAAAGCTTCTACTTCCTTCCCATCATCATCACCCATCACCTTTATTATTCCAGACGATGTTTGTTGACTCAGAATGTTGTCAGACACTATGCCAGTTTCTTTATGCAGACTTACTAAATTAATCCTTGTTATGATATTATGGGGTATGTGTCTTCATTTTGCAAATAAGGAGCCTGGATCACAGAGAAGTTAGCTAAGACTCACCCATCTACTCACTAGAAGAGCAGATTTCAAATCCAGATAATCTGGCTCAAGAACTCACAGATATAACCACTAAGATAAATGACTTCATAGAGAAGATACCCAGGCTGGATTTCAGTAATGGGGGATTCAGCAGTTGGACAGTCAGGGGAGAACATGGCAGACAGAAGGAGCAGCACATGCGTGGGCAGGCCTGGTGGTGTGAAGCGACCTCGTCTTACTCACTGTGTGTCACACATCACACCTACACAGTGTTTTACACATAGTGGGCTCTCAGTACATTGTTGAAGGAAGAAAAGAATAATTAATGTTGTGCATACTCTCCAACCTCCCATTCGCCAGTCTGTAACCCCATTCTGATTTCTGTCAAATATCATATCAAATTTCACCTCAACCAGGAAGCTTTCTCAGACTACATTTGCACACAATTTTACATCCTCTCCCCCAAGCCCTATAATAATAAATATCTGTAACTCTCGTGTAGCATTTAATTATGAAGCATTTTGTATATTTGATGTTTATGTACAAATGCCATATGGACTCCCCAAGAATAGTGTCCATAAGAAGCAGTATGATGGAGTGGAAGAGGCACCATTTTGGGATCAGATAGATTTGCATTTGAATTACAATCTACCTCTGCTGTTCACCATCTGTATAACCTGAGGGCAATAATTTCCATTCTTTGTACCTGATAATCTTTTTAACATTTCACATGTAAATGATATCATGCGGTATTTGTTTTTCTCTGACTTACTTACTTCACTTAGCATAATGCCCTAAAGGTCCATCCATGCTGTATCAAATGGTAAAATTTCCTTTGTTTTATGGCTAAATTATATTCCATTGTGCATATACACACCACATTTTCTTTACCCATTTGTCTGTCAATGGACACTTAGTTGGCTTCCATGTCTTGGCTATTGTAAATAGTGCTGCAATAAACATAGGATGCAGATGTCTTTTCAAGTTGGTGTTTTCATTTCCTTTGGATAAAAACCCTGAAGTGGAGATGCTGGGTTATATGGTAGCCCTTTTTGTATTATTTTTAGTATCCTCAATTTTGTTTTTCATTGTGGCTATACCAATTTGCCACAATGTGTATAAGGCAAATTTATATACACCCACCAACAGTGTATGAGGGTTCGCTTTTCTCCACATCCTCACCAACACTTATCTCTTGTCTTTTTGATAAGTCATTCTAACAGATGTGAGGTGGTATCTCACTGTGGTTTTGATTTGCATCTCCCTGATGATTAGTGATATTGAGCATCATTTCCTGTACCTGCTGGCCATCTGTATATCTTCTTTGCAAAAATGTTTATTCAGCTCCTTTGTCCATTTTTTAATTGGATTGTTTATGATTGAGTTTGTATGAGTTCTTTATATACAGAGGGTGCCAAAAAATGTATACACTTTTTAAGAAAGGAAAAAGCTATATTAAAATTGCAATACTCAATATATACCGATAACAAAAGATGAATACAAGTCAGGTTTGACTTCTGCAATTACAAGAGGTGCTCGAAGTGATTACCATGAACATAATATAGTTTTTTCCTTTCTTAACATGTCTATATGTTTTTTTGTCACCCTCTGTATTTTGGGTATGAACCCCTTATCAGATATATGATTTGCACGTATTTTCCCCATTCAGTAGGCTGCCTTTTCATTCTATTGATTGATTATTGTGTAGAAGCTTTTTAGTTTGATATAGTCCCACTTGTTTATTTTTGCTTTTGTTGCCTTTGCTTTTAGTGTCAAATCCAAAAAACATTCCCAAGACTGATGTCAAAGAATTTACCACCCATGTTTTCTCCTAAGAGTCTTATGGTTGTTGCTCTTCAGTTCAAGCTTTTACTCCATTTTGAGTTGATTTCTGTATATGGTATAAGATGGTGGTCCAGTTTCATTCTTTTGCATGTGACTATCTGGTTTTCTCAACATCTTTTATTGAAGAGACTATCCTTCCCCATTTTGTATTTTTGGCTCCTTTGTCATAAACTAAGTGACCACATATGCATGAGCATATTTCTAGGCTTTGTATTTTGTACCATTGATCTATGTATCTGTTTTAATCCAAACAGTACCATACTGTTTGGATTACTGTAACTTTGAAATAGAGTTTGAAATCAGGAAGCATGCTACCTCCAGCTTTGTTATTTTTTCTCAAGATTGCTTTGGCTATTTGAGATATTTTTGCATTTTCACATCGTATCTAATTCTAAGAATTAAATAATATAACATCCCTGGTACCATCAAGTTGCATGTGTAGCACACAACCTTCCATCAATGTGAATTTTTCCCTCTTGTGCTTCTTGCTTCTCTCACATATTTGCAAATGAGACCCTTAGTAAATATACCGTAAGGAAGTGTCATGACACTTTGGGAATAATGTAAAGCCATTTGTTCCCAGCAGAGACCACTGAGCATGTACTTAAGTCAAAGGGGGTGTTGTGTCTCAGGATTCCATTCTCAGAAACTAAGAAACAAGCAAGGTGCTGTCCTCTAATAGAAATGTGGCATCACTGATAGCTGACAGCCCTCTGAACACAAATGATAGAGAGAGGCTCTGTACAGCTACACTTTGGCTGGAGCAGTGGTTTTGTGAAGTGTATTCTAATTTTGCCTTGCCTAAATTGTAATTTGACATGCTATTTATATATTTGAAGTACATTGCACATTCCCTTACACATTCACTCGTTCATTCATTCAACGAATATTTATTGATTACCTGCTCTGTGCCGGGTACTCTAACCCAAGCTAGGGACACAAAGGTAAAGGGACAGGACTCTGAGCAGCAGTGGAAAAGCTTTGTCCCTGAAACCAGGTAGCCTGGGTTCAAATCCTGGCCAAGCTCTCACCAGTCTGGCAGCCGTGGGTACTTGGTAAAGTCCCTCTGAGACTCAGTTTTTTTATCTGTAAAGTGGAGATACTAATGATACTTGCTTAATACAGTTTTTATAGAGATTCAAAGAGAAGATCTAAATGAAACATTTGCTGCTATACTTGGTGCATACTGAGCATTTAATAAATGCTTGATTTTATGTGTCTGTGCAAGATAGCACACCATCTTTTTTTTTAAAAAAAAGCTAATAACCATGTTTTTAAAAGATGAACTCTAAATAAAAAATGATCACTGGTGGTCAAGGAGATGTAAGTGTGTCTTTTGATTTGGTACTTGATGGCATTTGCAATTTGTTCTCAGCTATCATTGTAGTGAGAAGTCTGCCTTAATATAATACTTCTGTGATCCCAGAGGCAATTGCTTTGCAGATGTAGGTGGAAGGTGGGCACTGGTGAGTGGGAATGACTTCATGGTGGCATTTTACCTGATAGGGAAAGATATTCATCGCACAGAAACAGGAAGAGAAAAGGAAGAACAAACTTGTGAAAGTCATGAAGTATCTGAGCTATTGAAAGCAGTTCAGATAGTCAAAGAATTCCAAGTGGCCAAAAGTGGCTAGAGTGTCATTTTTGGGGTCTACTAGAGAAGAGAAAGCTGGAAATATTGGAGTAATAATTGAGCAAGGTCTTGAATGTCATAAGTATTTGGTCTGGGTTATAGGTTCTCTAGTCCCACATTTCATGTTCCAGGTGGGAAAACGGGGGTTCAGAGAGAGAAGCTTGAAAGGCTGGCCGTTTCTGTTATATACCACTTTATTAATAATAATAATAATAATAATAATAATAAAAGCAACACTCAACATGTAGTGGCTTAAAATAACACAATGTATTACTTTTGACAAGTCAGTTGGTTAAGCCAGCGCTCTTCTGCCACATGTTGTATCATTTCACTGGGTGAGTGGAAGGTGAAAAATGGCGTCAGTCTCATGGCTGGGCTGTGGTGCTGACCACCGGCTGGGAGCTCAGCTGGAGTATCGACCATAGCCTAATTCTCCTCTGTGTGAGGAACCATGGAGCAATGAACCATGGAACGATGTGGAATGACCACATGGCTGCTTGGGCTTCCTCACAGCAGCTCAGCATGGCAGTCTCAGGATAAAGCCAGACTTCTTACTGAATGATTATATACCCGCAGAGTGTAACAGTGGGAGCTTTCAAGCCTTCTTAAGATTTATTTCCACAACTGGCAGAATATCAGTTCCTCTGTGTTCTTTTGGTTAAAGAAAATAATGGTTAAATCAATCATTGGTTAAAATATCTCATGTTTAAAGCTTCCCAGTTTCGAGGAGACTATACAAGAGCATCTATGCTGAGAGGCATGGTGTATTAGGGGCCATCAAAGTAACAATCTCCCATATTGAATAACTTCCCTAAACTCAAAACCAGTAAGCATGCCTTACTTCCGGAATTAGAACCCACATTGTTCCATTTTCTTCTAAAAGTGGCATGATGGGGAAAATGCATGAGCTCCCCATCACCATAGGGTTCAATAAAAGAAACAATGACCCATAAGTGGCTAGATAATTATTCCTTTTCTCCTAAGAGTCCAAGAATGCAGCCATAGTTATCTTTACAGAGAGCAACTCTCTGACCTTCACGGTTGGGTGAGGGAATGAAAAGCCCCTAGACACCTAAGGAAATTACCAGTGACATAAAATCCACTTTTGATGCCAACTGGCAAAAAATCATTAAAAACAGTTACCATCTTCTGGCCAAAGTCTGAGAGGTATTCAGTTCAGGACTAATGAACATGGCACTATTGATCGTCTAAGACCATGCGGGACTGATCAGTATCAAAGCTATAAATTATATTTATGAAGACATTCAAATAGCACACAGCGATTACTTTTTCTCTTGAAAGCCAGGAGTAGCTGCAGAGACATCAGTTTTGCACAAGGTGATAGAACTACTCTTTCCACAGCCTTGTGCCCAAGACAGGAAGAGGGATTTTCATCAACAAAAGGCACAATCTCATGTAGTTGACTTGATAGTTTCTGTCTCCCTTCTTGAATGTGTCATCTCTTTAGAGAAGACAATATGTAAAATAATTCTTCATTTAACTTTCACTTTTTTTGTGTTGTTATTGTGTGTATGTGTGTGTGTGTGTGCGTGTGCCTTGTCAGTTTAGCAAACCAGAAAAGATCCCTACAAAGATGTATTTGAGAACAGGAAATGCAGCTATTAACTAAAGGAGTAACAAATATTCATAAGAGTAAATACCAGTAAAATGACTGATAGAATAGACAGTCCCTAGAGAGCAGGCCAAATTCCCATTTTTCTGGTAAGGAAACTGAGTCCCACTTGTGAAATACCTTGCTCAAGGTCATATGGAGAACCTTTGGTCTTTGATAAGCCAAATCCCCCCAAGTAGCACACTGACAACTCGCCCTGTAAGTTGTCCTTCTAAGAGGTTGAAATCTAAGCGTGTGTGTGAGAAAAAGCAAGGACCTACATGTCAGAATCTGACACTCAATCACTTAACTTTTCTGGGCCTTAGATTCCCCATTTCTGAAATATGTAACTGAGTGCTACGGTCCTGTTCATCCTACAGTTCTGATTGCATTTCCTGACTAGTTCTGAGCAGCCATGGGTCTGTGGAGGCTGGATAGGAACATTATACTTTAAAAGGAATGAAAAAAATAAAAATCAGCTCCAAGTTTACCTTCAGAGGAGAGTCTTATCCCCCAAAGGAATGGCTGTGCTGCAGCTGCAGAGGTCAGCAACTGTGGGAGGCTAATTTAGATTGTCCCTGGCTCATTGGCAATCATGAGGCTTGATATGCATTTGAAACAAACTAAACACTCCTAATCACCTCGAGAAAGGGATAACTCATTATAACTGCACGCTAAGGAACTTCAGTGACATTTATTCCGCGTCTGTGTACAAATAGATTACATTATTTAACTAAATCAGTTTGGGCAGCTGGAAGATACCCATGTAGTCGCTTATCCCTG
This sequence comes from Rhinolophus sinicus, assembly GCF_036562045.2. Taxonomy (NCBI): domain Eukaryota; kingdom Metazoa; phylum Chordata; class Mammalia; order Chiroptera; family Rhinolophidae; genus Rhinolophus; species Rhinolophus sinicus. The sequence goes on from NC_133756.1 coordinate 114,675,016, forward strand.
TGGAAGATTGAACAGTGATTAAAAGAGAATACCTCTTTAATTCCAGATGTCATATACATTCCACAAGGAGGAGGTTTTGTAAAACCCCTTGATTATAGCCTTACTCGAACCAAGCATCTCTGTTAATGACACAGCAAAATTTGGAGGTAAGGAGAGGAGCTACAAAAGCCCAAGGAGCCCATTTCTGTGGCCATCTGGGACAAATCTGTTCTGGGTTCTTTTTTCCACCTTCATTAGGAAACATGCCTTCCCTGAGGTGCCTGGGATTATCGTTGTTGAGAACCAGAACCTTCTGTTTGATGGTTTCGTTCCTTAAGTTCACCATCTTGAATTGCAGGTAGCACATGGTTTCAAAGTGTGAGCTTTCAAATGGAAACAGGACCACATGGAATCACCTAACGTTTGGGACACACCTTGGTTCTACAAGCCTTGGATACTTGAGTGTTTGTCTTTTTCTTTCTTCCCTAAAGAGGGACTTAAATGGGTTACATTTCAAACATCTTTGTCCCCATGGGCTACAGAGAACTCATTCCTGACACAAACAACAGATGTGTTAGACTTGATGGGCTCTGTGAGAGCAGATTGAACACTGACATGGAGAAACTCAAACTTGTGAAATCACTATTATGAGTCAGACATATTACATAATCTCAGTTTATTCTCATAACTGGTTGCAGGGCTGGCTCCATAAGCATCACGACCTGTGTGGTCACACAGGGCCCACACTTAGAAGGATCGTATTTTGTTGTCACCGTCAAGAAATTCTTAATACTTTCCTAATAAAGGGCTTCCCATTCTTACTTTAGCTGGTCCTACCTTGCTGAATAGGTATTATTATTATTTGCATATGCATATGTTTAACAGACTGGAAAAAAAAAAAAATAGAAGTCCACTGAGTTTCAAACTTTGGTCTTCCAGACTCCAAATTGTATGCTTTTTTCCTTTTTATTTTGCTGAAAAATAGAACTTTACAAAATGCATGGCGTTATCTTAAAAGACTCACTAATCATTGACCTTAAAACATCCTACCCTACCCAAGGGAGAAGGGGTAAGGTGGGAAATGAGAAAATAATGATAATAAAAATAATAACAGCAATAATAAAATTTCTGTAGGCTTCTTGTATATATTTTTTTCTTCACATGTATACATGTAGAGGTGTGTAGTTATATAAATACACAAGAGAAAATAGCTAGTTATAGCTGAACCTTGGTAAACCATAAATCAAAATAATTTTTTATTATTTCGAATTACAAAGCCATTTCTGTCATACATTTAAGTGAGCTAATGTGACTTGTGTTGAATCACATATTTCTCCAAGGGAAAAATTCCAGATACTAAATAAGTCATGCTTAAACATTAAGTGTTAGACTTGAGGCCATTTTTAAATAATTGTTTCTTTTTCTCTCAGAGAAATATGTCAGCCGCTTAGAATTTATACACTTTGGGCTGTGTTCAAGCTTTTAGGGTTGCAATTCAAATTTTTAAAACTACATAAATAATTAGTATACATCCATGTAGCAAACATATACTGAGCACCTACTATAGGCACTTCATTCACCCAGAGAATACAATACAGATGTTAATTCATTAATTCATCAAATATGTTTCAAGTTGCCAGCATGGGCTAGGCACCATGTTAGCTATTAGTGATAGTGAAAAGGTGGATATTTCCTCCTACATTCTAAAATTTTACAGTCTAGCAGGAAAGACTATATATATATATGCTAAATAATGTAAGTAAAAAAATGTATGACACATGATATGAAAGATCAATGCAGAGATTCGTGGACTTATATTTTTGGTGGGCTTTCCCTTGAGAGGTCATAGCCAACTGGGGAGACAGACTCACAAATGGTATTAAAATAGCAAAGCATTAAGTTAGGGAACAAACAGCAAGGTAGGAATCCAGAGAAAGGGGCATTTGATCCAGAGTAATGGGTGGGAATCCAGGGGATGGCTGGAGGCCCTTAAAAGAGGCATCCTTGAATTCCAGCACATGGGAACTCCAGCTCTGCCATGGTACCCTGTTTCCCAGAAAATAAGACCTAGCCAGACAATCAGCTCTAATGCGTCTTTTGGAGCAAAAATTAATATAAGACCTGGTATTATATTATATTTATATTGTATTGTATTATATTATATTACATTGTATTATATGACCCGGTCTTATATTATAGTAAAATAAGACTGGGTCTTATTAAGTTTTGCTCCAAAAGCTGCATTAGAGCTGATTGTCCGGCCAGGTCTTATTTTCAGGGAAACATGGTATTGAACCTCAGCTTCCTTGTCAGGAAAATGGGCATCTCAGAAGAAGGAAGGATGGTCTGTCTCCTTGACCTGTGGGTTTCCTATCAGCTCTGACAACTATGATTTAATGATTTAAAAGGGTGATCTAGAATAAGATTGAAAGAGGATGAAAGGAATGCCTTGCTAAGGGAAGAAAGTCAGAAAAAGTTTGGTTAGAGGAATGTTTGCCACATTTTAACAGCAGCAGTCACGGTACCAGTAATAAGAGCAGCATTTTGCACGGGTAATGGCAGACACCGCATTCAGTGTTGTACATGCATTATTTCTAATTCTCACTGCAACACCATCATGTCTTAATTTAGCAATCTCATCGCACCTAATGCACAGCTCTTCAGTGTCTTTTATTCTGTGGCCTTTTCCTGGCTGCTTCCCCAGGTCTGATCTTCATCCACATTTGCCAAAGCAGATGTTTCAGCCTTGTAACTTCTGATAGCTCTGCCTCCAGCCCCCTTCCCATATTGTAGCCGAAATTGTTTTTGTAAGAAAAGGACCTGATCATTTCCCTGCCTTAGAGCTCAAGGGGGCTCTCACTGTATCCAGGGTATGAGTCAAACACTTTACCTGGCACTCAGCAGTATCCATAGCCTGGTCCCAGCCCACTTAATGGTCTTACCCAACACACCTTACTGTATGATGGAAGGGGAGTAAAATAAAATTGTTCATGGGTTCAAATCCTGGGTCGTAAGCAGCTGAGCAACCTTGGGCAAGTTAATTAACTGATCTGAACTTCAGTGTATTCATCTTTAAGGAGGGAAAAAATGAGAGAATAGCAGAGGCAAATGCTCAGCTCTAAGAATTTGGTCATGTAGCAGGGGAATGGCAAAGAGGAAACACAGCCACGAAAGTAGAACGCTGTGTCATGACAAAGCACCTGGAGGCCGGATTTCACAGGGTTTGTCTGGAAGCCAGAATTAGCCTGTGCCTTAGGTAAAAATATTCTAAGCAACAAAAAGAAAAGGCCAACCCTGTCTCAGGCACAGCAGGCGCCTGGCTGGTCTCACCAAAATAATGCATTGAATTATAGAATTTTTCTCATTCTGTACTGTAAATTCCTTAAGAGAAGAAAACAAATTTTGTTCACTGCACGGAGCATCTCTTTCCTCCCCTGTAAAATAGGCATAATAATAATAGTTACTTCACAGAGTTACTGTGATAGTTAAATGACATAATCCATATAGATGCTGAGAAAGTGCCTGCCCAGCCCTTGCCAACAGCTCCATAAATGTGCCCTGCGATGTTGATGTTTACAATGTGAATCGCCTGAAGCCATTCCCCACTCCCAGTGGTTGCTTAAGCATGGGCAAAATGGTACAGGGGCACAGATTCATTAGCTATGGTGATGTTAAATGGCTTCACAAAATTGGACTCAGATTTCCCTCTGTTTTTATTTACGAACTACAAGAAAAAATTGGTAATGCTTACACTGGTGAGAAACCAACAGAACTGTGACTAAATGTTTCATAATGGACAAGGCTTGTCTCTTGTGCTGAGGCAGTTCTATGCCATTTCTGACAGTTAAGTGTCATTGCCTCCAGGCTATTGAAGCTTTACGTTGGGATATGGGTGTGAGGTATCTGGTGGGGCCTGGGAGACACAGGGTACCCCCTCCCATTCCCTTCTCTTCCTACTTGACACGGTGCTTACATGCTCAGCAAATTCCTTTTCACTTGAGGGAGATGAAGGTAATTATAGTGCAAACAGTTTGACTTAGTAACCATATTGAATTGGTGCCCTGTCCAGGTTTGCTTCCTACTGACTGTATAACCCAGGGTAATTTAAGTTTTCTGAACCTCAGTTTCTCATCTGGAAGATAAGAATCTCCCAAACAGTACAGTACCTAAACGTGCAGGTACTATAGAGATTGGAGATGGCAATACCTATAATACGCCTTTCATGAAACCTGGTAGATGCTCAGTGATGAATCAATGGCAGCCAACACACTTCACCTTTTATCATTAAAACTTTCTCTCAGCACCCTAACATTGCCTCCAAATTTACAACCCATTCTTGGTGGTGTTAGTGAATCTATTTGGGGACAAGTTGAGTGGGCCTTGTATTCTAGAGCCTGGTGGGATCTTCTTTACCTCGCCAGCACACACAGTTCTTTTAACAGGATACAGTATTGGTTTAACAGGTTTAGTCTTGCATCCATAGCCTCATTACGATTCCACACCACTCTAATTTGGTTCAGCTCATGCAACATCTGTTCACTTAGCAGATCAGGCCCTTTTACAGATATTAGTCTAAATGAGTTCTATTGTACTCATTGTTTTCCACGCCCCACCAAGCAACTGCCTAAATAAGCCTTTACTCACTATGGAGCAAGCCTTTGAATCAAAGGGGGGAAAAGTATCTATATTTTGTCATCTCCCCCAAGACATTTTTCTTTATGTTGAAAAATGGAACCATTCAAATAGAAAAGCAGCATCACTGGTGCTGTTTTGCACTGCTCAGCCTCATAAGACCGGAGGGCTATCCATGGGTTCTGTAGTGCTATTACCTGGTAATGCCCTGGGCAGAGGTGGCATCCACTGAGTTCCGCTTAGTAAGCATATGTTGAGTACATATTTAGTTCCAGGTTTCTGGCAGGAAAGATGACTGACACAAACTATAACTTTGAGGGGCTTTTGTTCTCTTAGGGATAAAGGTTTAAGCAAGTATCAAAACGCCACTTTGAATTGGACTGTGTAAATCTAGATTGTAGCCCTTCCAGGCCAAGAATGGCTAGAATCCATTAACTAGTCAGGCGTTTCAGACTTCCAGGCGTCACCTCTGTGTTCTGAGAGAAGAAGACATGGATCCCAACCCCTACACCATCATTTACTAGCTAAACAGGTATTAGGTGCATTAATGTCAACAGTTACCAACATGAGGGCTGTTTTCGAGATTAAACATGATGCTATACCCGAATATACTCTGTAAACCATAAAATTGTGCGTACACAGTATGGGCGTAGTAGTATTGATTCAGGATTATCCACATTTCTTATTCTGAGAACCATGCAGGTCTTTGATAGACTGGGACGGAAACTGAAATCTAGAATGCACAAAAAGCTGGAAGAGCTCTCTGGGGACAAGCTCTGCTGATCCAGGTCTGCAGAAAAGCTTCTCAGTCACTAGGACCTATCGCAAAACTGTTTGCCCTGCCTATCCCCAATTACCCACCTTAAACAGAACACACCTCTTCACATTTCACTTAAATACATGTATACCATTGGTGGCCTCGTGAAAACTTTCTGCCAGGTGTTTCCTTCCTTTTCCTCTCCAATATTTTAACATATTTTTTAGCATTTACATGCCAAGCACTGTTTTAAGCACTTACTATTTGTCAATACACTTAATTCTCCCAATAACTATATCTTCATTTTGCTGATGGGAAAAGCCACAAAGAAGGTTCAATAATTTATCCCAGGTTATACATGAGTACATGGCACAGTTGTGAATCAACTCCAGGCAGTCTAGCTCCAAGAGTAACAGCCTTAAGCACTGTATTGACATTCGAGTGCCCATTTTAAAGATACTCTCCTTTGTATATCTGAACCTGACTTCATGTTAAAAGTTTTCACGGCTTAACAACACTACTAGTTGGAAGACCATGATATTCAAAGCCTTCAATACCTGGACTCAGCTTCCAAGTGTGTGTGGCACTGTCACCACTCCTTAACTTTTCTGAGCCTCAACTTTTTTCTCTCTTTCCTTACTTACCTTTTTGTTGCCTCTCTGTTTCATCTCTCATAACAGAGAAGGGTCTGGAGTTATCGACCGTCTCTCTATCAACTCTCGAACTATTGAATATTGTCATCTACCACCATTGGAGTGGTATTGCTATAGAAATGGAGACCATCTTCTTGTTGCCAAAACTAAGAAATGCTTTGCAGTCCTCATCTTATGTGACAGTCTTAAGGTACTTGACATCCTTGACAAGGCCTTCCTTCTTAGCATCCTCTCCTAACTTAAATTCCATGGCACCACTCTCCCAGCATTCCTTCCAACATGCTGGATGATTTTTCTCCAACTCTGCAGGCACCTGCTTCCCTCCAACGTTTCCAATATTGGCGCTATTCAAGGTTCCTTTCTCTACCCTCTTCTCTTCTCACTATGCCTTCCTAGGCAAACTCGCATACACCATGGCTTCAACTACTGATTAAGCCTGATGACTCCTAATTCTCTCTATGCACTTGCTATTTCAAGCTGGATGCTCTATGTGAACCTGAAATTCAACTTCTTCCTCAAACTGAATTCATCAGTTCCCTCTCCCATCAAATCTGCTCTTTCTCTTGCATTGCTTAATTAATCTACACCACAAGCCAGAAACCAGGAAACAATCCTAGATTTCTATATTTCCCCAGCTTTCCTTATCTAAATACGGGTAAATGCTATCCATTCTCTCCTCTTCATATCCATTTTCTAGGCCTCCATTGTCTCTCTGTTTGTGGAGGTTTAATGATATTCCACTGCCTATTCATTTCTAAGCTTCTTTTCCGACCACCAAAGCCCTCAGCAGTCTGACCGTTGCTCTCTCTCTTTTTCTTCTTCTGTTCCCTATTCTCCACCTTATCTTCCATATTCTTTTAAGACTAAACCAATGGTAGTTCCCCAAATTACCCATGTTCTTTTATGCCTCTGTACCTTTGCGTGTGTCATCACCTTTGCTTATATTCTCGAACTCCTAGCATGTGACACATATAGTACCCCTCTTGTCCACACAGAAAATTCTTTTTTCACGTGTCTTTATAAAATATCCCCTCCCTAGTGAAGCCTTCCTTGATTTTTTTCCAGGAAGACAGTTAGGTTTTCTGCCTAGAATGTACTAATTGTTTATATTTTCGGTTTTCCAGGAAACTGAGTTCCTTCAGGATAGGGCCCTCTCTTTGCAGCTCTATAAACAAATGTCTTGCAGAGCACCTGGACCATAGCAGGTATTTAGTGAATAAGAATGAATAATTTAATGGAAAACTCTATATCTATAAAACGTATGCATACGTGTACTCTGTAGATAGATAGCATGCAACCCTATGATCAGAGCTTATTTAATAGACTTGGGTTTATAACCCTAGCATTTAAAAAGTTATGAATTTCATTTAGGATATTTCAGCAATTACTGCATGTGTATCATTATATATTATCCCCATGGCCAAAAAAACTAGGTATAGTTTTCTGAAATAAACTTGAGCATGATTGTCTCTCAAATTGGGTGTGATTGCATTACAATTTATTAAATCACCTAAATAGATTTTTTTTTTCAGTATTAAACAACATTAGATGCAAAAAGTATTTGAATACAAGTAAAAAAAAATGTGCCAACCCTTAGATACCTTTCTTCTAACTGCTAAATTTTATCCTGGTTTTCTTCTTTCTATTCCCATTCGTAAATACTAACTCTACGTACAGCTAGTAATTTTTGTGTGTGGATAGCTTTGTGATTTTAATCCAGTTTGATCTCAGAATTCCTTTGGGTTCTTTCATCTGGCTGAGAGTTTCTTTCTATTTTGATCAGATGCATCTTATGTATTACAAATTGATAGAAAAGATGTCCTTTACCAGATTTCCCATAATTCCATGGTGAAATAGTTGGCCAATATGATCCTTACCAACAATTACAAATTCTCATGTATTACTGTTAGCGATAGATGTTATAGACAGATGTTAGAGCTAGAGCTAGTGATTAGTAATTTAATTATTTATATAATTACATAAATCATTACATATCACATGTGTAATACAAAATATTAAATAAATTGCATATATAACTTCAGAAGTATATATGAAAACACTTCTCTGTTGGTTCTCTTAGCATGGTTTAAACATCCAGTTTGCTTATAAACCCAATTTTAAATCACTCTGTTATCTGAAAGAGTTATATATTATGGAGAAATTCACTTTAAATACTTTTCCTGAAATATCACATATGTGCAGAAAAATACACAAGTCACAAGCTCACTAAATTTACAAAAAGAACTCCATCCAGGTCAAGATAAGGGGCATGCAGACAACCAAAATCTCCCTGTTGCCCACACCCATCATTGGCCTCTGCCAAAGGTCACTAGTTTTCTGACTTCTACCACCATGATGGCATTGCTTTTAAGTACCAAGAACAAAACTTGACAGGGTTTCCAAACAGAGATAGAAAGGAGCGGGCTGTAGGATTAGGTGACCTTTAAGTCTTTTCAATCTTGAGATACTATGGTAAATGGTTTTCCGACAGCTCACCTCCACAGCATTTTGGTGTTGCTCTTTGAGGTTTCCTTCCCAAATCTGAATTTGTTTCCTTTTAATCTCTACCCTTTCTGTCCTTTCTCCATTCCAAACACATTATACAAATTAACTCAATCTTAGCAATTACTGTGGAAGAAACTCAAAGCCCACGGCATAATGACAGTACACTTTTAAAATTTTAGTCATTAGAGTAATGCAGCAATATCACAGAAAATTTGGACAATATAACCAACATATTTACCCATAAACCAACAGTCCTAACAAAGGAGCACATCATTTTGCAAAGTATTTTCACACACATAATATGTAATTATTCATATGAGACATCACTCCTTTATTTCACGTTATAAGCATTTTTCCATGTAATACTATAATCAATGGAGTGATTAGTGGCTGCATAATATAACAGTAAGTAGATATATCACAATTTGTTTAAACAGCAATTAAGGTGGTTTCCAATGTTTTGTTAATGTAAATAAAGCTGGACTGAACATCTTTTTGCATATGTCTGATATGTGAGGGTGAGAGTCACATTCACGTTCAGGGGAGACCCCAAACACTTCCAGCTTTGCATTTTACTGGGTAGTTAAAGTAGAGGAGCGATGGATCCCCAGAAGCAGAGATTTCGATTTCATGAACTTTTCTGGTGTGAAAATCAGAAAGCAAATAAGCCATTTCTGCCTGGACTAGATCAATTAGTTAGGCACTCAGACATTTAACTTAGAAAATGGCTCAGGGCTAAACTGTAGTATAAGTGGGCTATAGCTGCCACTATACACTGAACTGGTCATTTCTCTGTCCCCCCTGGTTTATAAAATAGCCACCCAACTGATTTACAACGATTATTGCTGCAACTTCAGATTTTGGCAAAAATCTATTATATAGAACACAAGGCCTGAAAGGAAACCATTTAACTGGTCACAAATGAATCCAGGTAGGAGGGAGGGAGAGAGAACGTAAAAAAGACAGCAAGGGGAATGGAAAGAAAGAAGAGAAACAAGAGATTTCTTTTGGAATTACAGAACTTAAACACTAAAACTGATTGCCCCAGAGATCATTTTCATCTATTACCTAAGCTCTGAAAATTTAAAAATTTTTCAGAAACTAAGCTAGAGAAAAACTAACTTTTATTAGCTGATTAATATGATAAAATTAGAAATGAATCTTATTCTTACGTGGCATTCAACTTTTATCTAATTAATTTAATAGCTTTTAGAGGAAAGAACCGGTATAATTAAAATGTAGAGAAAATGCAATATTTACTAAAAATTTGAGAAGTTATCTCTATGTGGAGACTATTTTATTGGTAAAATATACACCATCTCTCATCCCTTCATAGTCCATTCCCAGAGGCACACATGGCTTCTCCTGGGTGGGACTAATGGGGATGTTGAGAGAACGTCCATGTGACGATGAAACAGTTGAATGAAATCTTGAAATATGAGCAAATAAAACATCACTAATTAATCATAGTCACTGAGCACCTCTAATAATCTAAACATTCAGTTTAGGGTTTGGGGTGGGAGAATATAAACCATGAATTCTCAAGGTCATAGATACATATCCATAATTACCACATACTAAGGTATGGGCTATAACAAGAGAAAGAAAAGAGAAGAAAGGGAAAAAGAAGGAAAAAAGGCACTGTGTGCTTGGAGCATCCAGACAAGGTGGAGAGTCAGGGAAAGTTTCCTGGAGGTAGTCGCACTTAAGCTCAGTCTTAATGGTAAGTAGGCAATCGTCCTGTAAATTAGGAAATGCTTAACAGGCTGGAAAGCAGTCCAGACCCAAGAAAAAATAAGAGAGTGTATTTGGAGAGCTTGGAATATCAATGGGAGGCAGTGAGTGTTGGATGAAACAGGCACCAGTAGGTACTAGACTAGAAAGTGCCTTGAATCTTAGTCTTTTTGCACTATGGACTGGGGAGCTGTTGAAGAATCTTAACCAGGAGATAAGCAGCATCAGAGCTGAAGCTTAGGCTGATCATTTGAGTACAGTGGGCGAGTACATCTGAAGGTTTAGGATTAGCGGCAGGGGGAACAATGAGGGGGCTATAGCAATGGCTCTGAAAAAGGGTCCTCAAACTGTATCTGTAAAGGGCCAGATAGTAAATATTTTAGACTTGGCAGGCCACATGTTCTCTATCCAATTATCGTCTCTGCCATTGTAGTACAAGCTCAGCCACAAACAACACACAAACAAATGAACATGGCTATGTTCCAGTAACATTTTACTTACAGGCAATAAAATCTGAATTTCATATAATTTTGACATGTTAATGACATAATTACTTTTCTTTTGATTTTATTTTTTCCCAACCATTTAAAAATGTGAAATATGTTCCACTGGTTCAGAGGAAACAATGGCAACCTCAACCTATGTACTGAAGTGTAAGAAGGGAGCTAAGTAGATGGATTTGTAAAGCATCTACTAAAGGATTCAGTGATTGGCTTGTTTTTGCTGATTAAGGAGGAGTGGCACCAAGGATCATTCTCCGTGTTGTAGCTTGAGACCCTGGGTAAAAGATGGGGCCTCCAAACAGACAGAGGATGCAGAAGGAGAAAGGGATTTAGACACTGGAGAATGCAGAGGCTGACAAATGCCTTCCCTTCTCGATGATTCAGTGTTGCTGGGTTCTGGTATCCTCCTGAGCAAAGTATTTTGAACTTTGTGCACTTTGAGTTATTTTTCGTTTTTGTTGTTCTTGGCAAATACTTAACACTTTGGGGCAAATTTTTTTTTTTTTAGCTGTAGCAAAATGTCTGAGAGAAATTAATGTTCATTACAAATATCAATCTTTTAAAATATGTCACCTCCTTTGACATTTTCAGAGAACTGTCTCAAATAATCCCCAAATGCAAATGTGACCCATATGCCAGTGCCATATATCTGGCTACGTACACACTACATTAAAAAGTTCTCTCAAGCCAGCCAGATTCTTTTTTTTTTTTTTTTATCATTCCTGCATGGAATAATTCTCATCAAATAATTAGAAGGTACACAAACTAATGATAAATGTTAGCTTTTCGAAATGGGTTGTGATGAAATTATCATAATCTGATTATGCAGCTTCAAAGAACCTTTCCCAAGCTTGGTTTTTCCTTGTCCAATCCAATCTACAACTGTCTGTGGCAGAACAGCCTCTGCATGAAGATTTATGATGAGGGCTTAGAACTGCCAGCACAGTCACTTCTCCCTGAATCATAAATATTCATAAAGGAGAACAGGTACTCGATATGGCTTCCCGCCTCCTGGGCAACTCCAACATTCCGGTTAAGGCCCCATTCTATCAAATAAAGCAGAAAATACGGGATGTTCAAATTGGGAAATGAATGGCAATTTTTTTTTTTTTTCAAATATAGCAGGGTAGAGTCATATGCTAGGTTAAGGTCATGGGTTTAAGTTTAATAGACCTAGATTCTATGTCCAGTCCTTCCCTTTGTCTAACCTTATACCTTGGTCAAGTTGCTAAACTCTGAGCAGATAGAAAGCACACTAACATGGAAAGCACATCACATAGAAAATACAACATAATAATAATATGTATTGTTAACATTGTTTTTATTATTGTTGTTTTCCTAAACTATCAGGATATAATTTCAGAAACTCATTATAGACAATGTTTAATATTAAATCTTCAAAAGTCACTAGTAGGTGAAATGAATCAAGTATTTTTTGTGTATCTGCTGTGCTTAAACTTGGCTTGTTTGCATGTTTTATTTTTTAATAACCCTGCAATGAATTAATAATCATCTGCCTTTTTAGATGAAGACAAAGCTTAAAGGGATTAGTACCGTAACGTCACTCTATTAGTCTGGGTCAGGTAGGCTCTGCTGTGATAGTAAGGGAAACACTCTCACATGAGAGTAAAATGAAGTTTTCTTTTTTTTATTATTAACACATAATTGAGATACATTATGTTAGTTTCAGATGTACAACATAATCATTTGCTATTTGTATTTATTGCAAAATGATTGCCACAGTAAGTCTTGTTAACATCTATCACCACACATAGTTACAGAATGTTTTTTCTTATGATGAGAACTTTTAAGATCTGTTTTACTAGCAACTTTCAAGCGTGTGGTATGATATTATTAACTATAGTCACCAGCCTGTACTTTACATTTTCCATGACTTATTTGTTTTATAACTGTACATTTGTGACTTTTGACTTCGTCCACCCGTTTTTCCTATCCACCACCCCCTGCCTCCTGGCAACCACCAATCTCTTCTCTGTATATAACAACTTGGTTTGATTTTATTTTAGATTCCACATACAAGTGATATCATACAATATTTGTCCTTCTCTGTCTGACTTATTTCACTTAGTATAATACCCTCTAGGCCCACCCATGTTGTCGCAATGGCAGTATTGCCTTCTTTTTATGGCTGGATAATATTCCACTATATATATCTATACCACATTTTCTTCATTCATCCATCTACTATGGGCACTTAGGTTGTTTCCATATCTTGCTGTTGTAAATAATGTTGCTGTGAACATAGGGGTGCATGTATCTTTTCGAGTTAATGTTTTGTTTATTTCAGATAAATACCTAGAAGTGGAATTGCTGGGTCATAAGGTAGTTCTATGTTTAATTTTTTGAGCAATCCCCATACAGTTTTCCACAGTGGTGGCACCGTTTACATTCTCACTAACAGTGCATGAGGACTCCCTTTTCTCCATACCCTCATCAGCACTCATTTCTTGTCTTTTTGATGACAACCGTTCTAACATGTTATGAGGTGATATCTCATCATGGTTTTGGTTTGCATCTCCCTGAAGATAAATGATGTTAAGTATTTGTTCATGTACCTGTTGGCCATCTGTATGCCTTCTCTGGAAAATTGTCTTTTTAGATCATCTGCCCATTTTTTAATCAGATTGCTTATTTTTCATTTATTGTTTGTTTGTTTGTTTGTTTGTTTGTTTTGCAGTTGAGTTAGATGAGTTGTTTATATATTGTGGGTGTTATCAGATATGTGATTTGCAAATATTTCCCCCATTCAGTAGGTTACCTTTTTACTTTGATTTCTTTGCTGTGTAGAAGCTTTTTAATTTGATGTAGTCCCATTTGTTTATTCTTTTTGTTGCTAAAGCCTTTCTTATGATCATCTAATTACCAAGAAATGTGATAACATGTTGCACTGGAGTAATATTTCTAACTGTTGGAAGTGATGATGTGTTCAGTGATAGCATTTTAAGTGCAGAGCAAGCCTATCTGCTAAGTTGAGCCAAGACAATTATCCCCATTTGCAAGATCAGTAAACTGAGGCAGAGATTCCCTTCTCTAGTATCACACAGCAAGTTAGTGTCAAAGTCAGGACCAAACACCAGGATTCTTGATTCTTCAGGATATGAATCCTATACACCAACATTTGCCTGAAGTGTATTAGTTTCACCAAAAAAAAAATTTGTTTGGATCAAATATATTTAGAAAGTAGAAAATTAAAAAACAATTAAATAAATGGGTATTTTGTTGCAGGACCTGCCAAAGGTAAAGATATCAATGCATGATGAGCCTTTAGGTGATGCAATATAATAACATGTTTCTTTTCCAAATTATTATGACTATAAAAGCTTCTTCTCCTAGAATATCTCATAGGACACAGCACACCCTTAGGGATATGTTGCCTATCCTGCCAATACTTTGCAAAGTATCAACTGCTCAATTGCCTTGATCTCCCTTCCTTCCAAACCAAATCTTGACAAAGAGTGGTTGCCTTCCGCAAGTGTGAAGCTTCAAGTGTGGGATACGCCTTCAGTATCCTTTGATGAAGCAAAAGAATCAGCCAAGTCAGATATTCCTTCTCACTTATTCTCCCTTCTCTCTCATACACACACACACACACACACACACACATACATGCACACAACAAACAAAGCATCTTCATTTTCTAATCAGAATTCTACCTGAGGAGAATCACCATTCCACTCGCACCACGTTTGTGAAATGCAGGCCTCTTTGTACAAAGATAAAGGAGGTTTCTATTCTCATCACAGATTGCCTACCTTTTGAAATACATTTTGTGGTCCATTCAGTCCATTTCCAGAGTATGAAAAGAAACAGCACATGATACTTAAGAGCAGTTACTGTGCACGCAGCACTGTAATCATAATGGCCGGGATTATGGGCCCAATTTTCCCCATATGTTTATTTGCAGATGCATTCACTTTGATCCGCATAGGACGCGGCAGTGCCTGTGTTTGGGGCTGCCATAATTTGCTGCCTCATGTTTTACATTTTCATCGGCTTCCTCTTTCTTTGCTGGCACCAAGGAGGGCCTGATTCAATGGGGACAAGTTGGGGTGCATTGTTCCCATGCCATTCCATCTGCCCTGTCTGCTCACTTGCCTGGCACTGACAGGTTTCCTCAGTCCAACGGCAACATTATTGACAACAGAATAATACTCACTCCCCTCCAAAACACTGCCGCTCACATTGCATACTTTTCTAAACTTTTTCAAAATATCTGCATCTGTTATGCAATTATTTTAAGGCAACAGATTATATTCTTAATGAACTGATAAAGTAGCTGAGGTTAAGAGATATGAAATAATTTGCCTAAGTTCACACAGCTGGTAAGAGTACATGGGAATTTGAACCCAGACTTCTCTGACTTCAAAGCCACCTTCCACGTGAGACAATGGGGTTCTATGGCTAAGATTGCGGGTGTTGGAGTCAGTGTTCAGTTCCCACCCTTGCCATTGACTGTGTCACTTTGAGAAGTTGCCATATCTCCATGCATCTTAATTTTCACTCCTATAAAAATGAAGATGTTATGTATCTTCTAGTACGGCTCTTGGGATTGAGTGAGACATCAGAGGTACTAAAGACAAGAAATACTAGTTCCCTTCCTTTTTTTTTTTTTATCATAATTTAAACTTGATGAAAGGGTATTGGGCTCATGGCAATTTTTTTCATTCTTCATCTTATATTTCCATAATTTACAAAATTTTAATATTGGTCACTGACTCAATCCCCAGAAAAGTGTGTGTGTGTGTGTATCTCCACTCACCACTCATTCATTTATCCATACAAAATACAAGTGTAGCAATCAAAGAGGTCCCAACTAATAAGAGGAAAGGTAGGAAAGAGATATTTAGTTTTGGGGTACTGAACCTCTTTCCTCCCTCGTTTCCATTTCAAGTGAAAAATCTGAAACCATCACCTTGTTTACAAATAGACACTTGGCACAGAGGCGGAGCTAAGCTGTCATTGCACTGAGGGGTAGGACACTAGATGTAACAGTGCCCCTCCCACAAAGCCCACTGCCTACCCTGCAGGGCAAATGCGAGCCCCGAGTTCCCTTCGTCTGAGTTGCAGAAGAATCTTACTTCTTGTTGGGAAGGAAAGACTGTGTCCCGTAGGTGTGGAGCTTGCATTCTTATAAAGCCAGCTTATGGCGTGGATGACAACGAATTTCGGGAGAACTGGGCAGAGCACCTTCCTGGCACTACACTCCCACATAGAATTGTCAGAAGAGCTGAGTTCTGTGGCTCCCCGTACGTGCTGTGTGACCCTGAGCTACACACCTCAACTTTCTGAGCTTTAGTTTCCGCATTTGTAGATGAGGGGCCTTGCTGAGAAGATTAAATGACTTACTGCGAGGATGAGCATCGTTCCAGCAGAAGAAATTATAATGCCATCATTGTTTCACTTTGATTCATTCAGCATAGCTTTTCAATATTGACCTCACACTCTTTGAATGAAGTTGGTCTTCACTCTGTGTTCTCAGCTGGAGTCGTTGGATATCACATTCACCATTTTCCTCTAGAAGCAAAGAATTGCTATATGCCACATTCTCATAAGGTCACCTGAGAGGTCTTATAACTCCTGTGTATTAGCTCTCACTCTGTGTACACTCTATGACATGTACTGTGCCATAAGAATTTGCATTCAGCTATACCGGGTGGCTGTCAGCATGGGCAGTTTTGGTTAGGTGAGGAAACTGAGGCACCGAAAATTTAGAGAACGCACTCAAGGTCAGATGCAGTTGAAGCCAGGATGAAGCCTCAGGTTTCAGTCCCCAAAGCCCTGTTTTCTTCTGCTGTGCTATTCTGCCCCTTTAGGAAAAAAAAAATCTAGATGGAACTGCCACATGCCACCTGTCATTTCTCTAAATTTAAATAGGAAAATTGATTCTGAGTTGGAGAAGAGTAACAAGCTCTACTCATCTGTGGTTCTCTGCGATCCATGTTCCATGTGTCTTGAGGGGAGCCAAACATGTAACAGGAAAATAGCCTTCGGCGATTCAAAGCTTAAAGTCATTCCATGTGAATACAGGGATAGATCTCCTGGTATTCTCTCACAAATGGTTGTTTGTTATACATGTATTATATGCAAAAATAAAATGTACGCTTCATAATTACTAGTCGCTTATGGGATCTCAATATAAGCTATATTCTGCAAGCCCAAGTCCCCATCCCAGGGCTCTCAATGCCACCTTATGTCCCTTGTACATGTCACTTTGCGTCTCAGAACTCAGTGTACTCGCATGTAAAATGAAATGGGCCACTGAGGCACTTTCAGGCTCGGTGTTATGTGGGTCAGCATTTATTTATTTGTAATGTAGTATCTTATCTATTTCCTGCAAAGGGTTATTTAGTGACAAAGAAAAACACCATCACACAAATAGAGAAATCTATTTGTTAAAGGAGGAATCAGCAACCATGCAGAAAAAGGGGAGATAATTGTAGTAAAAACATGGGTGAAATAATTGCTATAATTGAGCAATAAATAACATTGTAATTTATCTAGGCCGTTAATTAATTAGTCTGCAAATTGGAATTTTTTTGTCTGTTTGCTCCAGTTCCCATCTTGAATATCCTTAATAAGGAGGAACTAAGGAAACCAGTCTTGGACTAGAGCAGCAGGGAAGTGGGAAGGGAGGTACTTTGTAGTATCACTAAATTTCCAAATCTATTCCAAATGTTAATTGAGTTCACACATCTGAAAAATCTGAAGTGAAAATCTAAGTGATCCCTATAGTTCTCCAACCACTGCCTGATTTGCAAAGGAACACCTCACAGAAGCCTGGAGCTGAGCTTCCTTCATCCAGGGGACACCCCGTCTTACGTACCTCTCCTTTCTGCCTTGGCTCAGAGTTATGGGTGTTTCTCTGCTGTCTCCCCCACTGGACTGTGAGCTGGAGGACAGTGGTGTCTGGTTCATTTTTGCACATTAAAAAAAAAAAATTCCTCCACGAATGAATGAATAATAGCTAAAATGATATGATACAGCCAGCCCAAATTGCATATTGCATTCATTCAGTCATACACGTATGTTCAGTTATTCCACAGAGATGTTTAGATCATCATCACTACATGCCCAGCTCTGTGCTAGGCCCAGGGAGCTCACTGTCTAGCAAGACGGACAAGAATCCATCGCTTAGAGTGGCCTTAGAGGTATTCTTGTAGAGCAGGGTTTCTCAACCTCGTACTGTTGACATTTTGGGTTGGTGATTCTTTGTTGTGGGGGCTGCCCTGTGCATGGTGATAGCTTTAGCAGCATCTCTGGCCTCTGTTCACTAAAAGTCACTAGCACCCCATTCCCTCGGTGTGACAGTCAAAAATGTCTCCAAATGTGGCCTCACGTCCTGGTGTGGTAAAACATCCCCTGGCTGAGAACGGTTGCGGTAGAGAAATCCAGAAGGGCTGTAGGCTCAGGGAGTACGGAGTAGCATGATGTCACCAGCTGGAAGTCAGAGCGCAGTGTAGGACTATGGTCAAGACCACAGACTTAGAGCCAAATGGTGGGCGTCTGCACTCTGGTCTTCCACTTTCTAGCTGTGTGACTTGAGACCATTGGCTCAACCTCTCTGTGCCTCAGTTTCTTTATGTGAAATGGGAATAGTAATAGTACCTACCTCCTGGCATTGTAAGGGTTACAGTGGTACATTACAATGGGTTATCTGCTTGCCTATCTCCCCTCTACTCAGTAAACTTCTTCAGGGTTAGAGCATGTGCTTTCAACTCTTTTTCTAGACCCAGAACAGCTTTACCTCCAAGCTTGCGTCAGTACTACTACGAGAATGTAAAGCACTGGACTTTTCTGAGTCCAAGCCCTGGTTCTCTCACCCAATTACTGAACCAAGTCACATACCTCTCAGCAACTCAGATTCTGCACCTATCAGTAAAGATGTAACAGGTATAAGGAGTTACCTACCAAGAACTCAGGATCGTTGAGGAGAATGAATTAATTAATTGATATGGTCTTTGTCACCCAATGTGGTTCATAATACATTACCAAACAGATACCTGAATCTGAGAACAGATGTTGGAGGGCAGGGCAGAGGTGGCCTCCATGCTCCATGTTGTCCACCAGGAGAGAACATGAGGTTGTCTCTCTGGCCAGGAAGAGAGCTCATGCCCAGAGACAGCATGGGTTTCATAAGAGCCCTGCGGTCAAACGGAACATTGACAATTCAAGCCTCCCTGCACCCGGTAAGTAGCACATAGGCGCTGGGCCGAGGAGCAGGTTCTGATAACAGTGAGCAGTGTCTGTCCATCAGGCCCTGACCCAGCTATGAGTGCCTTTAGTCGGCCCAGGATGGGAGTTAGGGTCCTTCTGCTGGGGTCCACTTCCCGTCAGGAAATCGGGCTACTCCACTTCCAAGCCTTCAGTGCTTCCCCTGGACTTGGAATATCTTTCACCCAAATCCTCATTGTCTTCACCTTCTCAGAGCAGTTCATCTCCCTAGAAGTTCCAGAACTGTCATCCTTAGAACTCTTGGTGGTGGCCTGTCACCCAACTATACGGCACCCTTCTGAGATCTGGCCCTACTGTCCACCTCTCCAGCCACTCTCTCCCACTCTGCCTTCTACCGTACTCCCTGGGCACAAGGCATCCTCCTAGGGTCTTTGCATTTTCGTGTCTTGATAGTTGTGTACAAGATATTTGATCTCCCGGGAATGCCCCCCGGCTACCCAGAAACTTTCCAGTTATCCTTTAGCGCAGCTCGAGTGTCACCTCCTGTGCATTCACCTCCTGTGGAGCGTTCAAGTGGCCGGTCCTAGGGGCTGTGTCTGCATGCTCTGCTCACCTCTGTTCTGGAGTTTCATCGCTGTGTTATCAGATACTTAGATGTCTGCTGGCTCTCCTGGGCCATGAACTACCTGAGGGCCTGGTCTGGACTTTCATTTCATTTCGAAAACCAAATCTGGAGACTTCTCCCTTCTTCCAACCTGAGCACTATCAGTGCTTTCCCCGCTTGGCTACTCATCAACCCCCTATTCCAGCTTCCACAGATATCATTGATTCACTGCAGCTATCCTGTAAGTTTAGCAATTGTATTTCAGATTTGCAGAGGCGTGGGGAGAGACCTCAGCTCAGCCTATCACGCACAGCTCTACCTCCTCCCTGGCTTTCCCATTCCCTTCTGCTTTGCCTTCTCCACTTTCCTCAGCAGATCAATCTTGTCCTTGTTTCATGCAGAGCAGCTTTATCAACTTCTCTAAAACCTTGGGAACAGAAGATTTCCAATCTCCCTAGGACCCTCTTGCCATAGCAGACTAATCAAAGCAAAACCCAACACAGTGGGTCTCTCTCTAAGAAAATCATGTATCTGCTGCAAAGAGAATAAGGTTTTTCTCAGTCTCATTATACCTGTATTCTCAGTGACGGAAATGGGACCTGACTCAAAATAGATATTTATTGAATGCCTGAATGGATCGATCTCTGAGATGACATGTGTGAAAGTGATTAGAAACCGAAAAGAACCTGCAGTATTAATTATATCAATTTTGTTATTTCATGACAACAATTAGTAACTCGTTAGATACAAGCAGCCCCATTGTTGAGAAATTAAAGGCCAAAGAGAGGAAGGTCACAGCCTCTGCTACTTACCCAGCAAGTTGGTAGCTCAGTGAAACATAGAACCCAGATCTTCTGATCTCTAAACTTATACTTTTCTTGTATTATTATCATTATTATAACTGGTAAGTTTATTGGAAACAGAATGTCATAATCTGAGATCTGGCCTCTCCCCCCTACTTTGCCCTTCCCCCACCCCCTCTTTGTTTTTTTCTTCCTCATTTTGAAAACAAAACAAAACACCGAGTCCTATGTCTTGAGGCTTCACTTGATTTCATTTATAGTAGATGCAAGGCATAAAAAATAAAGCAAGCTAAAAATAAACCTTCTCGTGTGACTGTAACATTTTTTTTTTTTTTCCATCCTATGGATGAAATAATGCCAACCCCGCCTCTGCTGGAACAAATAGAGCAGGTTCTCGAATAACGTGATTTCATTGAACGTCCTTTTGCTATAACACTGATGAGATGCCCTAGGAACTTAACTCTTATTTATATCAATGATCCTGTGGTAAAATTGGCTTTGTTATAAGTCCTTTCACTTACAGCGACAGAACATATTGACGATCATAAGTGAGGACTTACTGTCCTTATTGCGTTTGAAGACCTTGTAAATGATGAGCACTTTTATCCGCACCATGTCGGTAAAGGCATTGGAAGGGTGATATCTATTTATTCAGATTAGATAGATGACTGATAGACAGACAGACAGACAGACAGACAGACAGATAGACACAGACTAACTATTGTTAGTTGAAAATCTGGACTTACAGGAATGAAGTTGGGGAATAAGGAAAGGGCTACTTCAGCTATCACCCTATGTGTGCATGGCCTTCTCGTTTCTATGGAGTTGTCTCAATCTTACATCAGGAGGTAATACCTTCCTGGATCCTTACTGGATTAATTGTGCAGACAAAGTGAGTAAATGCTGATATACTCAATAAACAACAAATATGAGAACGTAGAGCTTCCCAATAGTTTAGAGAAGCTCAGAGGGCACTTAGTCCCAATTGGAATAAGGGGTAAGATCAGAAAGGGGGTGTCTCCCTAAGGTCTGTCTCTCTCTCTCTCTCTCTCTCTCTCTCTCTCTCTCTCTCTCTCCTGGAAAAGTTGAGTTGCCAACCCAGGACTCCTGACACTAAACTCTTTACTTGTCACCCCCCACTTGCTTGTACTGGTTATTCGCAACCTTGGGCTGAGATATTCTGATGTTTATGGGGAAAAAAAGAACCTCAAGCTGTGTGACTCAACCTAAGAGTGCAAACAAGGCAGTACTTCAGGAAGAGACCTACAGACCAGGGTTTAGCACAGAACGGAACTCAAACCCCCAGGATGACAGAATAAACAAAGAAATGGGAAAGGCCTAAACCCAATCTTCACTGGGATAGTTAGAAATTATTCATTTAGGTAGGGAGGTTTCTTTTGGGACGTTGGCGATTGTGGAGTATTGCCTCCTCTACCACTTGACAACTGAATAAAGAGTGCAATTGCTTTGACTTGCTGAATCCCTATTCAAGCCTCAGGAAGGGATAAAACGGGGAATAATGGGGACAGGTATGGTTAACGCACGTGATGGGATGAAGTAAGTGCATGGGGTTGAAAGAGCTGCATCACAACTTGATCCTGCCATTAAATGGCTTTGTGCCTTTGAGCAAGTAACAGTCCCTCCTGGAAGTGGTGGACAAGACAAGTGTTGCCTTGGGAAGAGATGCCAATGGGGAGAGTGCAGCTTAACCTAGATGTTAAAAAACCTTGGCCCATTTAAAATTCTCTTTTATACCTTCTGATTATATCAGGGATAAAGGCTCGCTTTGGTTCTAGCATGTCTCAGTACCTTTTTATTATGCAGGTGCTCCCCCCCCACCTCGTTTTCTTCTATATATTTGTCTAAATAAAGAGACATCAGATGTCAGGCTCAGAAACTTCAAGCAATAATATATGAGTAATGTAATTCTGTTATTGTGTTGAATGATACTTTTCCGTTTATTTCAGTGATACAACATTTAAGTAAAAAAGTAAGACTTTTAAACACAATATCATAGCTGGCATGTGAATGAATAAGTTTGGGAAACATGGTACCAGGTGTTAAAAGTTTTTCCAACTCTAAGTATGATCTGCAGACTGGCTCCTTCAGGAAGCTTGGTGGAAATGCAGACAGTCAGGCTGCTTCCCAGCCCCACAGAATCTGAATCTGCATTTGAACACAGTTCCCAGATGGCTCACGTACACGCTGAAGTCCAAGCAGCCTTCCTCTAAAAGTCCTAATAGTTCTTTCCAATTCTTCCTAAAATGATCCTATCACCATAAAAGGTTCCTAGGGCATCTTCTCTCCCATGTTATTTATATTCTCCTTTTGTTTTGTTCAATACTCAAATAAAAATAAATAGGGAGGGAGGAAAAAAGGGAGGGAGAGAGGAAATTAAAATAATTCTATTGTCACTGTAGAATATGAGCTTCTGGGTCTGGTACACCTGGATCTAGCCCCTTACTCTGCCCTTTACATTGAGCCCCTTACTCAATGTACTTCATTGAGTTTCTTGATTTTAGTTTCTTCATCTATAAAATGGGGATTGTGATCCTCTATTCTCCCTGCAGTTGTAACACACACACACACAGACACACACACACATTTAGTGACCATAGTGCTTGGAACATAGTAGCAGGTCTCCAAATAGTAGTCACAGAGTCATTTTCCTTTGCTTCTCATATATACTGGAAACTCTATGTTTGTTATCAGGATGTAAAAGAGCACACCCGTCCAATACCAACCAGGTATGTACCTTGAATCTCAAGTTTGGGCTGTGAGTGCCAGGTAATTTGTTTGATGACAAATCACAGTGCTTTTGTGAGTGCATGTCCCAATTACCAGATCAGCTATCAAGGGGTCTCGGCAGATGAGCTGTTTCTGCCTTCATGTGTTCGGGGTTCTAGTTCAGTAAGGAACTGTTTCTGGAAGATCCAGGCCTTGGATGAGCAGAGGAAAGGCCAGGAAAGAGTGCTGGAGTGTGGACTGCTTTCAGATAGATTGGCTGGCCCATCTTGCATTTTTTCTATCTTACCCCGGACCCTGTGGAACTGCCTTTTTCTCTACTGCCCTCGGCATGAGGAGAGAGTAATAAAGAGAAAGGGGTTGGTAGTCACAGATGCCTGAGTTCCCATCCTGGCTCCACTCGCTGTGCAACCTTGGGCAAGTTACTTAAGCTTTATGCATCTCAATTTCCTCAACTTGAGAAGCAGATAAGCATTGTGACTTCACAGGGATGTGGTGAGGATTAAGTGAGACCCCAGTATGGCTGTGTCACCACGCCTAGCATGATGCCTGAGGCATCGGTGTCACAGTGCCAGATACTGGGCACTCAGTAATTGTTTGTTCCTCTTGTCACTCTTCAAATTCTACTTAGCAAGATAGACCTGATTTTAAAACCTTGTTTCTTCCCTGTGCCAGTGTGCAACCCGATCAAGTCATGTCACTTCTCTGAGACTCAAGGGCAGCGATACCTTTCTCGCTAGTTCTCTGTTAGGATTGAGGGAATGCAAGCCAAGCACCCGGCTCCTGGAGGTACAGTGTAGGTACCCATGCAGGCGATATCAGCGCTTACTATTCAAGGAAGTTGAGCTCATGCCTCACTGCCTCCATGTGGCTTTTTATAATCCCTCCCCATTTGCTGGACACTTCTTATTTCTTAAATCTTTACAACCTGTGGTTCTCAGGCATAGAATCTCTTCTTTCTCTACACTCCCTCCTCTGATGGGCTCATGGAATCCCAGGGTTTTAAATCACCTACAGCTGATAACTCAACTGTAAATCTCCAGCCTGGACCTCTCCCCTGAACTGTAGATCCATCAATCCGACTGCGTGTGCAATATTCCTACTTGAATTGAATATCATGAATCATCTCAGATTGACCAGACCCCGCATTGTGCTCTTCAGTTCCACCTGCATTGCCAACAGATGTGCCATGCTCCCAGTCTTCCCTCTTTTTATTGTCTCAGGACAAAAATCACTGCAGTCACATTTGTCTCACCTTTTTCACACCTTGCATTTAATCATCGGCAAGTTCTTTTGTCTTGATTTGCAAAGTAATCCAGAATCCAACCATCTTTCACAGTCCTGGTTCCAACCCCAATCATGAGTTTCTGACCTTGGTCTTCTGTAATCTCTCCGCAAACATCAGGATGGTCCTTTAAAAACGCAGTTCTTATATGGCCGTTCTGCTCTGTGAAATCCTCAACATTGATCCAACTCAGCATAAATTCAAAGTTTTTTGGCATAACCCACAAGGTCTTGCATGAACCAGTCCCCTGGCCCCCAGCTCTACGTTATCTTTCCGAGGTTATCCCCTCCAACTCCCCAGCCATTCTGGCTTCTCTGCTGTACGTTAAATATGGAATCTCCCTCTCACTCAGGGCTTTTGATGCACTCCTTGCTATGCCTAGAATGTTCTCTCCCCAATTATCTGCATAATTTACTCCCACATTCCAATTTCTGCTCAGATATCACCAATTAAGAGACTTTCCATGACCACTGTAAAGCAGCACTACCACCTCACTGTACTGGTATTATGCTCTTTCCCATAGCATCTACCTCATACAGTCTTTTCTCTCCATTATAAGCTCCTGGACCAATAGAGAATTGGTACCTAGCATTGAATACCTGGTATTCAGTAAATATTTATTGAATGGATGAATGAACCTATATAATTCTGTTTCTCTCATTGAATGAATACTTATGGCACATATTACTCATAATTCTATTTTGGCTGTCTGCTATTACACAAAGGATAATATGCACATATTAGCATTTGTATAGGATTCATAGTTGACATAGTTCTTTTTGTAACATTTGTTGTAATTATTACAACAACCAACACCTCCTTTGATCCTCACAACAACCCAATGAGAGAAAGGAGTATTTTACCCATATTTATGGATGATGAAATTGTAGCTTATGGAGGTTAAGTAATTTGGAGAAAATCACACATATAATAGTAGAAAACTCGAGACTGGAACTCAGGTCTATTACTCTTGTTCCAAGATATTTTTCCATGACATGTAGATACCTTACATTTACTGATTTATATTGCTAATGAAATGATTCACCTTAAAAAGTACTTCCTACAACTCCCGGGGAAATAAAGGTTCAATTCTAATTTTTCTTTTTTTTTTTTTTTTTGTATTTTCACAGAATAAAAAGTACATAATAGAGTTCATTATATATGACTGCAAGTGTGACTATACCTACCCACACTCAGGTGTCATAGAACTGTGTTCAACCCATAATGTCTTAAAGACTCTGTGTGGGAGGTTTTTATCTGTAGGCTCAATTTCAGGGTGGACTTAGTCCTCCATGATACAGTCCCATGAGAAATGGAGGAAGATAAGTTAAGAAGTGCATAGACACCGAAAGATTAAATAGGCAACTAGCAATACAAAAGATGTCCAAAAGGATGTATTAAATCTGGACTTGATTGAGAAACATCCAGATCTGCAATAGGGTTAGGAATTTGGGGTAGGATGTGGCAATGGGAAACCTGAACAAGCCCTGTATCTGTAGACAGGTGAACGGCACTCCCTTGACTAAATACTCAGTATTGCTTGGAACAGACACTTTCCCAGAGACCTGTGCCAGAAGAAAATGCTACCTGAGTCAAGCAGGGCATGTCTGCATCCAGAGTGGGGCTCTCCTCCTAACAAGGGAGCTAAGCTAAG
The DNA here is from genome assembly GCF_036562045.2 of Rhinolophus sinicus. Lineage (NCBI taxonomy): Eukaryota > Metazoa > Chordata > Mammalia > Chiroptera > Rhinolophidae > Rhinolophus > Rhinolophus sinicus. The sequence goes on from NC_133756.1 coordinate 114,701,063, forward strand.
GTAAACATTAGGAGCTGAGAGAGAAGCCCACCCACAGGACTGCTGCAACTCCGTGAGCTCAGCCTTTCCCTCTTAAGCAGGTCTGGGGCATCCAGAGAAATCCCAGATCACATCTTTTTACCCACTTCTCCCCCACAGTGGCCCTGGTCCAGATGGCCTCAGGAATGACTGGGTGGGTGTGAGCTGACACTATTTATTGGAGGAGAACCCTATAGAAAAGTCACTGGCCTGGTAGATAAAAGCCTAATTCACCCACTTAGAATGTGTCTACTTTTGAGTCCTCTTCCCTTCCTGTTTAGCTGCCCCCCAGCCTTCTCCACCAGCATCCTCCATGATATGGCCCCATCAGCTTCCTGGGAGGCAGGATGGTGCCTGCATGGGCTCATGAGCTTGGACAGGACCACGAGCATCCACATCCAGCCATCAGGCCCCAGCAAATAACTTCCTGCCGGCCTGTTTGTCTTCTGGTTCAGCCCAGCGGAACCAGGGTCTATAAATTGTTGCTGTGATTCAGGACCATTTTCTAGCACAAGGATGTGTTGCATATCAATAGTGGAGCAGAGTATCAGTGTGTTCTCTTCTGCATAGAGTCCATTTGCCTACTGTAGTGAAACAGACATGCTTAGTGGGCAGCGTCCCTCAAGATGGACGGGATGGCCATCAACCTCCCTAGTGGACAGGAACCGCAGAGACTGGAGACAAATGAACTGTTTCTGAGCAGGGCCAGCACTTCTTTTACAGGCTTTGAAAGCCTCTGCTGACAGAGTAGAGGCTGAATTTTGCTAAAGGCAAATCGGGAGCTTACAGTTGGCTTGCCATTCTATTGCAAGTGTGTTTAAGAACCTGGTATATGTGTTGCACATTCTGGGCCTTTATGAACCTACACAAACAGCAGAGGCAGCAAAACCCAGATGGCTCTTGGGTCAGAACTGGTTTTAAATCCTAGCTCTGCCCCACACAGTGGGACTTTAGGCAAATTGTAGAACCTGTTATCTCATAGGTAAAAGGACCCAATGAGGTAGACTTTATTATATGGCTAAAACAAGATGAATTAAAGTGTCTGATACGTAGCAGACCCTCCATAACTTGGAGGTAGTTTAAAATTAGAAATATCTGTGTGGAAATGGCAACAAGGCTTCGGCTGGCAACGTAGCATGGGGATTTTAAAGGAAGAATTTGGAATCAGATAAAACTGAGTTTGCATCTCGTTTTTTCTACTATTGTTCAGGTAACCTTGAACATGTTATTTACTTTTTTATAACTGGGGAATAATAGTATTGCCCATCTCATAAAAAATTTTGACATGACTAAAAGATGTGTTGCCTTTAAAATACAAAGCATAGGACCTATTGCATAGTAAGATCTTCATAAATGTGAGATATACCTGGACTGGATAACCAAAATCTTAAACTCAGTTTAATGAGACATATTTTAACCAGGATACGCATGTAATTTATCGTTGTGTATTTATTATTGTGGAAAAATATCATTAAAATAATCCTCCGTTGAATTGTTAATCCAATTGGGTGGAACCAAGGTTTATTGGCTCTTTATTAGAAGTGTGGGTGCTGCATGCTGTGATGGATACAAAAATGAATAAAGAACAGCAATAAAATTGATGTACCAAGCACTGTGCTAAGGACTCTCAGATGGATTATCTCATTTAATCTTTTCATATAGTTTATATTAGGAAGAACAATTCATGGTCATTGTAGAAAGGTTGGAAAGAGAAAAAGTTGTAAAAAACAAAAACGAAAATCACCCATAATCACTGGTAGCTATTTGCTGTATGTCCCTCCTGTCCTTTCTCTGTGCAAACTACATGGCCTGTTTAAGTCTCAATTACCTCATCTGTAAAATAAGAATAATTCTCCCATCACCCAAGGGTGGTTAGACAACAAATGAGATCCTCTAAGGGAAGGATCTAATAGCCAGGTATTTGGAAGAGGCTCAATAAATGGCCGTGTCCTTCATATTCAATCATGTAGGAATCGTTTCATAGAGCTTTTAAAATACACATATGCCGAACAATATGAGAATATGAGGTAGTCTTTCAGAGGGGTTGCAAAAGCCAGGGACAGAATTGGAGCATCTTCCTAGAGAGCCAATTTACTCAAAGATTTTAGTGGGTGGTGGTAAAAGGTATAATTTGTATATTAAAAGCTGTGTGATTAGTGGGATACAAAATTCTTGACAATTTTTAAGATAAAATAAGAGACTGCAAAGAAACATTGCACTTGTGGTGGGCCAGCTCTGACTAAAACCCCCACCCTGGGGCATGCTCTCTTTTTCCTCATCATCATGGACCTTTCCACTGAAAAGTTCAAGAGGTCAGAGTCACAGAAGGGTTGTAAGCAAAAAACTGATATGGTCACTGTTAGGTGTTAGATCACTTTGGGGTGCAGGTGGAAGATGAGTCGGAGTTCTTACCACAAAGGAAAAGCCTGCTGTGAAACTCGTACGATGGTCTAGGTAATGAGCGGCGAGAGCAAGAAGTAGGAAAGGGCAGTGGACTCAATGAGAAGGAGACAGATTTGGAAGATTTCAAAGACAGAATAAGAGAACCTTATAATTGTCCAAGTGTGAAGGAAGAGTTGGACAGGAGGGATGCTAAGATGACCTCCAGGTTCTCCTTGGGTGGACAGCAGGCACAGAGGGACTATGGACTTATGCAAATGATGCAGATACACAGGCGCATTGGTCATAGGTAGTAAAGATCCATTTGTTTTGCAGTAAAATGTCTCGCTTGGCTGCCACCCTAGTTAAAAGGAAAGTTGATTACATATATTCCAAATAAATGAAACTCCAAAGTTTTTGTTTCTTGAAATGACTTCCTGTTTCCCTGAAAATCATTTTAAGAATTGGACTGTCTTAGACAGGCCAGAAGTTAATAATTGCCTGCTTTAATTGCTAGCTCTTAGCTAATGGGGAAAGTATGTGGCTTTGGGAAATCCTGAGGCAAAGATGGCCCGTTCTCAGGGCCGCTGTGAAAGTGGTTGCTGTTGCTGCAAAAATAAAAGTGGAACCACATTTTGGGGCCAGAGCCCACTGATGTGAGGGCACATTCTCTCTTTGACAATATCAGGGCAAAAATTAAACATTCATAACATGGTAATTAAGAGCTGAATAATTTACTCTAAACCAATAAAGTAGATGTTGGTAGTATGATAGCTCCAGAATGAAATACAGTAGAGGAAAAATAACAGTGTTTGTTCATTAGCTATAAACCTTGACTGTGCAGTGAACACTGAACATGTCTCCTTTGTTATGACTAGAGATTAGAAAAAGAGTGTACTCCCCAACCCACGTGCATTCAGCAGGAAATCCAGCTTAGAGCAGCCCAATGCCCCACGATGAGCTGTGTGACGAGGAGCAAGTCACTCAACTAACTGGTACCTCAGTTTTCAAATCTGACATGGGGCAAGAATAATCCCCGTCCTGTTGGTAACATAATTTCACATCTAAAAGGCAGCATGCTTGTTATTACCGCACCAGGCACACTGTAAGTAGCCTTGCAGAAAGCCTAGAGTTGGATTCTTCCAAGGTGTTCACTGCTATGACTGTTCTGCAGTAGCACTAGTCGGACTTCCTGTAACACAGGTCACTGGGATAAGGGAAAGAAACTATCTGATTAAGCAGATGCATTCAGAAGTCTCTCAAAAATCGTAAATCATTTAGCAATCTCTGACAATCATAGGTACCCTGAGAGTTTCACCACAAAGGCGTATTTGAAGCCCATAATAATCCCAAATAGAGAGTAGATCAGAGGAAAGAATCTGCCTTGTATTCCTCTGTGAGAACTTCTGAGTTTCCTTCAGTGGGTATGGGCCATGTTCTCAAATATCCTTTCAATTCAATATCTTGCTTCAGACTCCCAAGCTGCTACCTTTTTCTGAGGCCATTTTCTGTCTCCTGAAGGTACCCTGCTTCACTATTCACCAGGTAGTCACGTTTTGCAGCCAAGGTTAAATGTAGGAATCAAGGTCACTGAGAACAGACAATAGGCACACCAGGCTCAAGTAACATAGGGTTTATTTAGAGCAAGAGGAGAGAAAGAATGCACAGAATTCAGCCTCTTGCAATGTGTCTGTCCCCTGTGGCCAGCAGATCCACTTCTCAGCCAACACAGGAGATGTAACTGCACACACTCTGCACTTCATACTCTAGTAGAAAGACCCCAACTCCACCCCCATGAGGTCTGAAATACAGAAAGCAGGGGGCATGCCTGAGAGCCAATGATGCATGCTCTTAAGTGGAACAAAGGAGTCCACATTGAGTTTAAAACAGGGAAAGATATTCCTACACGAAGTGTGAAGCTCAGCACAGGCCACGTGGCCTCTTTATCTCTTGGTTAGGAGTGTTCCAGGCCCAAGGCTCGTTTTTATGTATCTGAGTGGGAGTTGAAAGGTTGCATGCATGAGACTGCCTTTCCCAAAATATCCCCAAATTCTCCTAGCTCTCTCCTACCTTCTCATGAGTAACACTTGAACAAAACTTAGATACAGGAGGAGAGCCACATCTCTATGGGCTTTGCTCTTTATTTTTCTGTGTTGAAAAGGGTGCGTATTGAAGTCTGGAGTCCTAGAAGGAAAAGTCCTAAGCCAGGACTACACTGGGCCTCCGAAATATATAGCATTTTCCCTGTGGGTTTCTGTGAGGATTAAATGAGATAAAGCATATATTGTGTTGGGTTCCAGTGCTTGGAACAGAGTCAGAGTCGACACATAACATGTATGGAGGCTGTCAGTATTAAGTATCACACTTTGTAGGGGTAGACAGATGAGTGAGACGTGATCCTGCTTCAGGGAACTTTGTCTAGTGGGAGTGACTGAAGTACAGGGAGGACTAAAATGAACTGCTTTAGAGACACAGACGCAGGGAAAAGCCTGTCACTGAACATGGGTAAGTTTCCATTGTTGGAGAATGAGTGTTGAGCCTTTCTAATGAGAGAGAACAGCATGAACAAGGGTATTGATGAGCATGTGGATGCTGTGTCGAAAAAATGTCACAAATGCTTATGACTGGATTATGAAGGAACAAATGGTGAAGGAAAGGGTAGGCAAGCCCATTCAAGGAATGCTCAAACTACCAAGACTAAAAATGTTTGAACCATGTAATGGAAAGCCATCGATTTTTGCGGAGGAGGATAAGGGTATGACCCAAAGAGAAGAACGTAGGTAGAAGTCTCCTTCTAGATTCCTTGGGGTCATCTTCCAGCGCCCCTGTTTGCCTCCTCTGATAACCTGCCAATCTCCCAGCTGGAGTTCCCCTAACCCAAATGGCGCAGAATATGTGTACAATAAATATTTATTGAATAAATAGTTGAATAAGAATAGTGATGTGAATTAAATGATTGGTTTGGGACTGAGGGGGCAAGTTCCAGTTCTGGTTCTGTGGTTTCTGACTGCTGTAAGGTCATCTAATCTCCCAAGGTTAGCTTTCAAAAACGGAGGAAATAAAAACAACTTGCCTCCAAGAGTTTTAGAATGACAAAACTAATTAAAATTGTTTGCAAAATCTAAGGGAAAACATTAAAAGTCAGTTCTCAGAATCCAAGATCAAACCTTGAAGGATATGTATATATATATATATATACATATATGTGTGTGTGTGTGTGTGTGTGTGTGTGGTATAATTGATCTTAGTAATGAAGCAGGCATGATAAATAGGTGAGAGGTCTAGGCCATTTCAATTATATATATGTATGTATAAATATATATACATGTATACATATATATAATTGAAATGGCCTAGACCTCTCACCTATTTATCATGCCTGCTTCATTACTAAGAAAGGGTAGGGAAAGCTACCCTTTTAATATATTTCCTTCTACAAAGACCATGCTTTGAAAGATTTTATGTATCAAATAACCTGTATTTATTTAGCAGTAACTAATTTGTCAGATTATTTTTATTAATCAAAAATATATATCAACCAGTCAGGACTCATGATGTTCCAGCACCAAGTCACCACACACAAATTTGATATATTCCAGCCAAAGGCAGAGCAATTTATTATTTTAATTAACCTTTATATGGGTAAATGTATTATTTGTTAGCCTTTTTGGAAGGTAGAAAATAACTTTCAGTTCCCATTATTATCTCTAAAAATTCTTATGTACCTTTACCTTGGAATTCTAGGTTGAATGTCAATGGTCAAGAGCTCAGTCATTCTACTTGTAAACAACAAAAGAGGAGGAGGCCGTCAACGCAACATTGCCAAGTTTAGCTGATTGTGTTAGTAAAATGATACTGTTTATTCATTCATTTATTTACTATTTCAATAAACATGTTGAGCACCAACTATGGGCTAACTATACATGACAAATAACATGGTCCCGGCCTCCAAGGAGTTAATGGTTTGCTCATTATTAAACAAATACTTATGATGCATCCGTTGGATGTCAAGTGCTGTGCTAAGCACTAGAGATCAGAGATAGAAGATGGTCCTTCAATAAGTTCATGGTCTAGTGCAGTAAGTGCCAAGCCTCATTCACACAGCGTACTTGAAAAACATGAAAAACACTAGCAGCATCACAGGCTTCCTACAACAATAATTCTTTCCGTGGGAGCAGAGGGACAGGAAGGACCCCATCAAGGAATCTCAAGAGCAGGTTGGGAGACGAATGCTCAGTTAATTTGTGAAAGTAGCCCTGCTTCCTACCACACACGCATATGCCTTAAAAACCCACCTGAGGTGATTCTGATCTGCCCCTGGCAAAGAATCACCAGTTGAGTGGGCAGGACAGTTATAGGAGGACGTTTGAAATTAATTGGAAGACTATAACCACAGGATCACTTTAATCCAGAAGTAGGTCATGTGCCTCTGGATTATGAGCGTGGGAATAGAAAGGAATGGACAAATATAAGACATTTCTGAGATAGAATAGACAGGACGTGGGACATGAATGTGGAGAAAAAAAGAAAAAGAAGTTTAAAGCCTTGATTGCTGGGAGTTTGATCAGAATTAGGATTTTCTTGATCAGAATCAGTTTTAGAGTTTGGGGGAAGAAGTTGCTGTGAACGAGGAAGAGGAGGTGATGCATCCATTTTCAGATGTGGTCTGTGATATAATAGACGTGTCATTTTTCTGAGCATAGCCTTTCAAGACAATCAAATCACGATTCTGACTCTATTTTCTGAGAGTGCTTAAGCAAGCTTCTCCACCCTAAGCTACCATTTTTTTATTCATAAAATGAGGTCAATAGGATTTGCCCCACGAGTTTCCTGTAGGTACTATCTGCAAAGGTGTAACACGTTCACACAGGAGCTGCTCAGGAAACATTTCTGTCTTCCTCTTGTTATCGCCATTCTGGTACACTTGCTTAGTGAACTCTGGTAACGCCCAGCTAGACCTCCAGAAAAGACCATACATTTTTCACATCTTTATCGTCTCTGTCTGTCTTCTCTCATAGGATTATCTGATGATTAATTGCCCAGCTGGGACTAGGGTATTAAATATTCCCAAACGTCATTTCTATCATTCCTTTCAGTGTATTTATGTAACTGCTAAAGACAAATGTGCTTTCTGCCATTCTGGCCACTAAAAATGTATCTGAGTTTTGGATGGAACAGTGCACGAAGTTACCTGTTATGTCCACCTCCACATGGGTCCTTATTTACATAGCTGTTGAATGAAAGAATTTCAAACTCTAAACGTAATCCAGGTGAGCAGCAAAGAAACTGGAGAGAAAGGTGTTAGGAGAATGGTTTTGTAGATGACTGTGTCTGAGGACTTGACAAGGAATAACTATAAAGAGCTCTTGACTTTGATATTCAGATTATTGAAATGAGATGAAGAGAGGCAGGTCTCCATTGCATTTTTCTAGCCTTTTTATTCTTTCTCTTGCTCCATCTCAGCTCAAATATTTCCAACAGTAATTTTATGACCCTCCTTCCAACTTCTCTTAGCTGCATCATATATGTTTTGACTAGATGGTTTGGGGTGCTGTTTGTTATTTATAGGCCAAATGTGGGGAATTTAAAATAGGGATTGGGACTTGGCTCTTCAACGTATCCTCTGCTTGCCCTGGAGCATGTCACAATGTCCGTAACATAAGTGGTGTGTGATTAGCCTTTGCTAACTCATTTGCAAAATAGGAATAATAGTCAAGTCTGCTCACTCATGTTGGCATAGTTATTATCATAAAGATGTCATATTGCCAAGACATGGAAACAACCAAAGTGTCCTTCGATAGATGATTGGATAAAGAAGATGTGGTATATATACACAATGCAGAATTACTCTGCCATAAGAAAAGATGAAATAGTTCTATTTGTGACAACATGGATGGATCTCGAGATCATTATGCTAAGTGAAATAAGTTAGAAAAAATCGAGACCCACATGACTTCACTTATATGTGGGATATAAAACTGAAGGCAACAAAGGAACGAGGCAAGCAAAAAAAGAAACAAAAACTCATAGACACAGACAACAGTTTAGTGGATACCAGAGGATAACGGGGCAGAGGGGATGGTAGAAGACGGTAAAAGGGGTTAAATACCTGGTGATGGAAGGAGAACTGACTGGGTGGTGAAAACAAAATGCAGTGTATAAATGATGTATTATAGAATTGTACACTTGAAATCTATGTAGTTTTGTTGACAATTGTAACCCCAATAAATTTGAATTTTAAAAAAAAGATGCCATATTTATACGATGCTTTATAACTATGTCTTGGTTTTCATTGATGTGGTTTTAAGTGGTATTTACAACCTAATTTTCTTCATCAGATCTGACAGTTCTAACTATTTTATTAATCTTTTCAAGAACTGTCTTATTTTCTCCTTCTGAGATAGTAGGTCTTATCTTTTTTTTAATTAAAATTTATTGGTCTTATCTTTCTTATCTCTACCTTTGTACTTTCTGATTTAGTCTGCACATTTTCTACCTTCTAAAGTAGATAGTTAGCTTGATCATTTTAAGCCTTCTTTTCTAATGAAAATATCAAAAACTAAAACTTTACCAGCAGTACCACTTTAGCTGCACCCTACACAGTTTTATATGTAGGATTTTAATTATTAGTCGGTTCTTAATGCTATATATATATTAATATTCATTGTATCTTTTTTGTCCCATGAGTTATTTAGATGTATTCTATTTTTAATTTCAAATGTGTGGGGATATTATGTTTATGTATTTCATTATTGACTTGTAACCTAATTGCATTGGATCACATGACTTGGTCAGTATGACATCGGTTGTTTTTAACCCAGTAAGATTTATCTACAGATTAATGCATGGTCAGGTAGGTTTGTAACTATTCCATAGTTTTTTGAGAGGAATGTATATTTGCTAATTGACTTGATAGAAGAATTTATAGTATATGTCTTCTAAATCAAGATTTTTGTTGTTTAGGTCTTCTAAATTTTACTATTTTTGGTGAGGTTTCTGTTTGACCTATCAATTATTAAAAGAGGAATGTTGATTTTTCTCGTGATGATGGTGGAATTGTCAATTTTTCAGTGTATTTCTACCAAATCTTATGTACTTAAAAATATTGAGATATATGTATAACATCATATATTTAACTATATACATACAAGTTTAGGAGTGCTATAAATTCCTGGTGAAGAATTTTGGTCATTACGTAACCTTTTATGTTCTCAATAATATTTCCCCCTTAAGTTATATACCTATCCTGTGTTTTTTCTTGGTTTATATTCATCAGTTATATTTTTATCCTGTTAGCCTTTCTACATACTAATAGTTTATGTTTATCTCTTATAAAAACATATAACTGGAAGTCCGATAACTCTTTTACCTTGTTTAAGTTCAGTGGGGGTTGAACTCGTTTTACCAGGTTTTTTGCTTTCCATTTGTCCTGATTTTCAAATCTCCCCTTTCTTTCTTTTAAATTTTAACTTGTTTTTCAATTACAGTTGACATTCAATATTATATTAATTTCAGGTGTACAGCATAGTGGTTAGACATTCATATAACTTACAAAGTGATCCCCTGATAAGTCTAGTGCCCACCTGATACCATACGTAGTTATTAAAGTATTACTGACTATATATCCTATGCTGTACTTTACATCCCCATGACTGTTTTGTAACTGTCAATTTCTACTTTTTAATTCCTTCACCTTTTTTACCCAGACCCCCAACTCCCCTCCCATCTGACAAATATCGGTTTGTTCTCTGTATCTGTGAATCTGTTTCTGTCTTGTTTATTTATTTTGTTTATTAGATTCCACATATAAATGAAATCTCATGGTATTTGTCTTTCTCTGTCCAGCTTATTTCTCTTAGCATAATACCTTCTCGGTCCATCCATGTTACAGCAAATGGTAACATTTCATTCTTTTTTATGGCCGAGTACTATTCCATTGCATATGTACCATGTCTTCTTTCTCTAGTTATCTATTGATGGACCTTTAGGTTGCTTGCATATCTTAGCTATGTAAATAATGCTGCAGTGACCATAGGGATACATATATCTTTTCAAATTAATGTCTTGGATTTCTTGAGGTAAATACCCAGAAGTGGAATTGCTGGGTCATAAAGTAGTTCTAATTTTATTATTGTTGTTTTTTGTGGGGTGGGGGGCACTCCATACTGTTTTCCACAGTGGTTGCACCAATTTGCAGTTTCACCAATAGTGCACAAGGGTTCCGTTTTCTCCACATCGTTGCTAACACTTGTTGTTTGTTGATTTATTAATGATATTACTCTGACAGGTGTGAGGTGGTATATATCATTGTGATTTTAATTTACATTTTTCTGATAATTAGTAAAGTAGAACATCTTTGCATATGCCTATTGGCTATCTGGATAGCCTCTTTGTAGAAATGTCTGTTCAGGTCCTCTGCCCATTTTTTAAATTGGATTGTTTGGGGATTTTTGGTGTTGAATTGTATGAGTTCTTTATAAATTTTCGATATTAACCACTTATCACAAGTATTGTTGGCAAATATCTTCTCCCATTCAGTAGGTTCCTTTTTGTTTTGTTGATGGTTTCCTTTGCTGTGCAAAAGCTTTTTCAGTTTGATATAGTCCCATTTGTTTATTTTTTCTTTTGTTTCCCTTGCCTGAGGGGATATATCCACACATAAAAATTACTAAGAACAATGTCAAAGAGTTTGCTGCTTATGCTTTTTTCTAGGAGTTTTATAGTTTGGGGTTTTATATTTAAGTCTTTAATCCATTTTGGGTTTATTCTTGCGTATGATGTGAATCTTACTTTTTTTGTTTGTTTTATGATTCAGTTTGTGATTGATTGGTTGATTGATTTATTTACTTACATATTCCACTCCCATCACCCCCTCACCCCCAATGCTTTGGAACATGTGTATTCTTAAGTAGTTTCCTTTTATCATACAAATTTAATGAAGTATAATGTTAATGTTTTAATACCAAGCAAGTCGAGAACTGGATAATATTTTAAGTTTGATCACCCTCCAACTTATTGCCCACTGTTATTATTGTCTACTATTCTAGTTTGATTCTTTATAACCCCTTAAATAACAATTTACTATTTTCATACAGATAATATTTATGTTGATTTATCCATATATTTACCAATTTATGTTTCCGCTTCTTCTTACATGTCACATCTTTCCTTGAAGATCAATTTCTTTCCCAATGAATTTTAACTTTAGAAGTTCCTTTAGTTAAGGACTGTTGCTCAGCTTTTAGTAAACTCAGCTTTTGTTTTTCTAAAACTATCTTTATTTTCATTTTAAGATCATTTTCCTAGGCACATATGTCTAGGTTGAGATTTATTTCCTCTTAGCATTTTAAAGTTGCCATTTCACCTTGTTCTGGCTTCCATCAGTTCTCCTATTAGTCTGTTTGTCGTTCTTCCACAGGTGACCTGCCTTTTTTCCTTTGTTGGCTTTAAGATCTCTTATTTTATGCTTCCTATATCTGTGAATTTGTATCTTTCATTAGTTCTGGGAAATTCAGTCATTTTCTTTTCAAATGCTTCTGAGACATGTTAGTATGAAATGAGGCAGTTAGAGTATCCTTGATAGACTGAGCAAAAACAGAACAAAAACAGAGTACAGGGCAACCATACCACTACAACCATACCAGGACAAAACTGTCACCAATCATACTCTGGGGCAAATGGGTTTGTTTCAGTGGCCTCCCACCAAGCTGAGCAGTAGAGCAAGTCTGGGAAACATTGTATCCATAGGCACCCACATCCCAACTTCCCCCTGTCAGATAGAAATGAAGGTATATAAACACAAGCTTTTTGCCTTAGCTAGTGGGCATCCCAGTTTCAGGTACCCCCTCCCACTCAGGAGCTGTAACTCTTTGCTGACTATAATAAACTATCTTCCTGTGCAACTCTCTGCCTCTCCCTGGTCTGTGATTCCATTCTTCACCTCCACGAGACTACGAACCCTGGCATTCACTAAGCAACATCCTACATCAATTCTACTCCATTTCTTCTTTCCTTTCTGTGCTCCAATTGTGCATTTAGGTGTACTCAGGTAAAGAGATATGAAAGACATACTCTCTTCATATTTCTCCTGTCCCTACTGTACTCTGTGTAACTTCTCCAGCAGAGAGAACTAGCAGTGGATTATTTTCTAGGTGTCTGGTGATCTTTGATTGACAGCACCCCTTTCATTGATCTTAATCTTGTAAATACTGGAGGCCTCTATTAGGATCCTTTATTACAATGAAGGTCTATACTTATTCTACTTGGGACTAATCTGATTGCCCTTCCGGGTCCCTGGCAGTTATCAAACCTGCCGCTGTCCTGAAACATTGTTTTCTTCAGAAGAGGTGAAATTACTATAATATCCTCTATTGTGATTCAGTTTAGCGAAGGGTTGGTGGTGTCTTGAATTTGTATCTTTAATTGGTAAAAACCCAGCAATACCTTTAAATGGAATATTGTATCTAGTACCTAGTAGTTTTGATGTAGGACCTTGAAGAGTGTCTGGTATTCCACATTGTGAGGAGCATAAGTCTGAGCTTAGATCTCATCATATATCCCAAGAAAAGCAACATTTGGATTCTCTAGGAAAAATATTAACATTTTCAGGCCATGGTTTTGTATTTATTCTTAGTTATTAGACCCTCTCCTTCCTTAAAGGGAACAATTCAAAATGACATCCAGAAGTCAGTCAGAAAGAAAGTTAAAAATCCTCAAAGTGAATCACACATACTCTTTGAATCTCCTCTACAGCATATTCAAATGTCCATGTAACCTGCCCTGACATTCATCAGTGATGCAGAGCTCACTATTCAGGAAGAAGCCCATTCAGTCAGTCAGTCAGTCATTCGTACACCTATCATCTATCTATCATTAGTACATCTATCTATCTATCTATCTATCTAACCTAATCTATCCATCAAAAGTGAAAGAGATTTTTTGCAAGGAGTTTGCTTACCCAGTTCTGGGGGCTGGCTAGGCAAATCTAAAATCCATAAAGTTGGTCATCAAGAAAGGCAGACTGGAAATTCTTGGTTAGGAGTTAAAGCTTTAGTCCACAGGCAGAATTTCATCTTCTTCAGGAAAGCCTCAGCTCTGCTCTTAAGGCCTGCCAACTGATTGAATCAGTCCCATCCCGATTATCTAGGATAATTGATCTTAAAATCAACTGATCGTAGATGCTAATCACATCTACAAAATACCTCTACAGTAACCCCGAGATTAGTTTTCAATTGAATAACCGGGCGAAGACTTGGGCCTAGCCAAACTGTCGCATATAATTAGCCATTACAGGTGCTTTTGATGTACCAAGAACTATGTTAGGTTTCTGTCTTTATACTTTTTTAATTTTCCTTGAATTAAATATTAGTCTTCTTCTTCTAAAGAGGAAAAAATTATAAATCAGCAAAGTTAAGCAATTTAATATAACTGTTGTTGTTGTTAATACATGTGGGGAAATTAAGACATGAAAACATAAAATAACCTGTCCTCAGTGCATATGCAAAACCCCTGGAAAATTTTCTGCTACATTATAAAACTCAGTAAATATTAGTTCCTTTACCAAGTTGTTCTTGAGACATCTTTATTTGAAGACATCTGCTAGTAGTTGTGCTTTCCACTGGGAGTGAAATGATGCTCGATACATTCACGCAGAGTGTGTTTGCACATGAGTGAGTAACAGTGTGTGTGTGGGCGGGTATGTGTTATTGAGGAGGGGGCTGCAGATTGGTGCTATTGTGATGGTGTAGCTAGAATGAAAGGCCATATTCTTGCCCTCACTGCGATGTTACTTCTGTTTTGGGAAGTGCTTTGAGCCTCTTGAAATAGTACAGTGTGTGCTATTATGTTGACTGAATTTATTGTTTTGATGAGAGGAAATTCCTTAGTGTTGCCTTTTCTCCCAATAGCAACTTATCCTCTGTGTGCATAAATTAAGATAGTTGGAATACGAAATGCAAAATAAGAAAGTCTAATGTGTTGTACACATGGTCTCAATATGTCACGAGACATGTATCAACAGACAATGGGACGATGCCAGTGTAAGGTTGTGTTGATATTGGGTTGAAGGATGATAAGGGCAAGTAAGGAGGGCAGAGTAGACTTCTTTGCTTTGCCTGGATTCACTGAGGAAATAGGGCCAGATGTAGTGGCATTCTATGGCCCAACCAACTTACGTTGGCACAGCCTCCTTGCTTTAATTCAGAACAATTCAGGACTAATCATAGTTTTCACAATAAAAACGAGTATCATAAAATACTTGGGGGCATATTTACATAAATAGGCTTTCTGAAATCAGGGTTCCAGAGAGGCCCTGTGGCTTATTCATCTCTATAATGAAATTTTCTTTTTATATAAAGACAGGCATCAATTGTCTTTGAAGGCAAAACCGAAATTGAAACACATGATTTCATAAATGTAGGAACAGTAATATGAATACCACCTTTTGTATCACAGTCTACAGTTGACAAAGCATCTACACAATATGGCAGAACGGGAAGAACACTATACGTAGTGTAGTGTGGGTTATCGCGTGGTCTCCAATTTTCTCTGCCTTCCCTATGGGAGAACTGCTTTCCTCCATCCCACCCTTCCCAGGCCCCACAGTCATGCCGACTTGGCCATGTGACTTGCTCTGGTCTGAGAACTGTATGTGGAAGTAGAGCAGTGCATGCTCCATTAGTCTTCTTTCTCTGCCACGAGACAAGTAAGGGCTGTCCCTCTCGTCTGGGGCACAGAATGACACGAATGTGAAGCTGAGCCATAGCCAACCCACAGTGGGCATGAAGGGGCATGAGGAAGACTTTGCTGTAAGCCACTAACATGTTGGAGCCATTTTCTACCACAGTATTAGTTAGTATAAACAAACTGACTCATTTGTGTTCAATTTCTGGCTCAGCCACTTATTAGCTGTACATCTTGAGAATATGTTGAAATTCTGTAACAGTCAATCCCCTTATCTATTTTTAAATTCAGGTTCTATAAAAATAGACATTTGTTCTGAAGCTAAAATTTTACGAAGGACAGTGTTTCTAATTTCCTTTCAGAGAGTAGCATTTTTTAATCATATAAAATAATTAGATTCAATTTGCAAACTAATGATACATCAGGTTTAAAATAAGCCACAGTTCAAAGTTTAAATTGAATGATCAAAACCCTCATAATCTTTCCTGCTGAAGAAGCAACCTTTCTGGGAGAAGGATAAACCCAAGGCTACTGCATTTTACACAAGTTCTCGAGTATGAACTATTCAACCTGGAAATAAGGAAGTGGCAAATTCATGGCCATAATTACATGGTGTGACTCATCTGCTGAGAAGCTGATTATAGAAAACCCAGAGGACCTTTAAACAGCCCGTACAAGCTGGGTCTACAGAAGAAAGAGCCAGCGTCTTCCTGCTCTGGGGAAATGCAGAGGAGGGATTCGGATGCTCTGGTTTCCTTGGATACCCCACCCTGTACTGTTCCTGAGATAAACTCTCCTTTGCCACCACCCTCAGCCTACAAAGTGGTCTCAGCCCACAAAGTGGTCTCAGCCCCAGGTCATATGGCTTGGTACTGTCCCAGGCTTCAGCCTCTTATTCCAAACCCACTCAGAATGGAAAGAGAAGGACACAGGAAGGGACAACCATTTACTAAGAATGTCCATGTGCCTTTCCTTCTCTGAGTGTTAAATACTCAAGATGTGTGCTACTTGGACTTCATTTCCCAGAAGAATTTGAGTCGTGGAGAGCCCAGGAACCTTTCAAACATCTCGCAGCTACTAGTCCATCTTTAACAGCCTTTTCTAACTGGGATTAATTAATTAAAAACACCCTTCCCCCCAGAAAAATATCAAGAATTAAGGAAAAACTTAAGAATACTAATAGCTACCACTGATTAAGCCTTGATATGACCCTGGTGTTGTGAATATAGGTAATCTTTAATCCTTACAAGAACCCATTGTGCAGATGACAGATCAAAGGCTTTAAGAGATTAAAGGAAGTTGCCCAGGTTCACACAGTGACTGCAGACCAGAGTCCCCGTCCATACCCGTCTCTCTTTTGGCTTCAAAATCAAGACTCATTCTTGTATATCCGACTAAGCTGTATGGTCATCTCGTGTGATTAACTACTTCAGGAAGCCCTTATGAAAGCAGTGAAAGATGAACTTCATTTGGTTTTCCTGAGGTCTGCTAGAGGCAGCAGGTTAAACAAGGATATAAAAACTGTCTCTTGTGAATTGTTATACATTTCGTTTTAAATAAAGAATTGGCTTACTTTTGTAAATAGCATAAAGCGTATTTTATTTTTATTATTATTCATTAGAATGTCACCGAAAGGGAGGCTGGAATGCTGAACCTTCTCTCCAGGGAAATGGCTGAGCCAATTCACCCAAGGTCCTGCTGTTCAGCCAAATTTTTCTCATTTGGCTCAAACATGACCTACCCCCATAATCTCTCTTGTTGCTCCCCCAGGAACATCTGTGCCTGCTTCCGTGAAAACACTGATTTTAAAAAGTCACTCAACTGTGGCCCACTGTCAACAGGGCTTATTTTTCAGTAAACACATTAGACACCCGTCTCCTCAACATTTCAAAAATACCCTTTCCTTAACTTCTCCTCCTGCAGGTACCGGATCCTGCATGTTGGGAGAATTATAAGAAAGGGCAGGCACTCTCCTGTCCTGACTATGAGGAATCTAGGAAAACCCTTTCCCGATCAGCTCAACCCTAGACATTCACGAGACCTGCCGTGTTTCCCTAAAAATAAGACCTGGCCAGACCATCAGCTCTAATGCATCTTTTGGAGCAAAAGTTAATACAAGACCTGGTCTTATTTTAGTATGACATAAGACCAGGTCTTATATAATATACTATAATATAAGACCGGGTCTTATATTAATTTTTGCTCCAAAAGATGCATTAGAGCTGATGGTCCGGCTCGGTCTTATTTGGGGGAAAACACAGTACACGGCGCTGGGGTCACGTGAAGCTCCAGGATGATGGAGCTGAGTTCTTGTAGTCCTGCCTGCACCAGTATCTGCTACTGAACATACCCGGTCTTCAGATAGACACGCCCTGTCTTCTGTTCAGGAGAACTGGGGAGCACAAGGGCTGACTTACTTACATGAGCACCTTGCTGCTTAAAGTACATCTGTGGCCTGGCAGCAGCACCTTTGAGCTCAACAGAGATCCAGAATCTCAGGCTTATGTCAGATGAACTGAACCAGAATCTGCCTTTTAACAAGACACCCAGAGAATCTACATGTGCATTCCATTTAAGGGGCACTGAATTAAATAGCAGTTGTCAGTTTGGGGGGCATGTTAACATTATGGTATTGCCAGGAAGTTTTAAGAATGACAGATACCTGGTTTCCACCCCCAGAAATTCTAATTGAATTGGTCTAGAGTATAGCCTGGGCACTGGGCTTTGTGAAACCTTTCTGGGTATCCCTAATGTGTACTGATAGTTGAAAGACACTTCAAGTTTCTGAACAGTCCAAGCATCCATATCGATTATTTCAGAAGAAAGGACACGGTGATTTGCAAAGAGATTCATGGGGGAAGTTGTGAGCTATTATCTGGGACTGAGTTGGTACCTGGTCCTTCTTTCCATTGGCGAGGGGCTCTTGCCACAAATGAAATTTGAAAGAAAAGAAAAACACAAAATGTCCTAAGAAGATTAATTATAGAATAGGATACTGATTCTCCTACATTTCCAATCAAATACAATCAAGAATGAAGTGATCAAAGAAATGAGGAATAGGAAGAATATCGGGGGTTGAAACCTACTAATAAGCTTCCATTCAGTCTTATCTCATTCCCGTGACCAGCAGCCAGTCACATGTTCCTTTAATTCAAACATTTTCTCCACTCTGGCATTATATAAACCTGTCTAATTTGAATCATAAAATGTTCCTCATAGAGAAATCTCCATCATCAACAATTGTCTCAACATTTCTTTTTAAACAGTAAGTCCTGGAGTGTTTTCAGTGAGAAACAGTATGTGATAAATATTAGTTTTCTGTAGTCCAGCCCAAAGTTGAAGATGTATCCAACCAAAATGGAGATACTAAGAAAGCGAAAGCTAAATGGAAGAAAGGTGACCTGCCAAAATTTGAGTCCCCAAGGGGTTCCACGATGGGGAGAACAAAGTAGTGGAGTGCTTCTGTGACTGCTTCATCTTTTCTGGACCAGGCCTGGCTGATGGCACAGTTCCTTTAATAAATAATCTCGTTGAAGACATTTTTCCCGGAGTGCAATTTATGCATCAAACTAATTCCAGAATTGACCTGTTGAAAAAGGTATTTAAAAAGAGTGCAATAAGAGAGAAATGCCATTTCGTCTTCATGTGACTATGTGTGGCATTATATTTAAGGGTCCTTCACAATCAATGGGACACTTCTGAGAGACTCCCAGAGACATCTCCGGCTGAGAACGTTTTGAAATCAGAAAAAACTGTGTAGCCAGAGCCAGAGAAGTATAAACTCCAGAGGTAGCATGGGGCTATAAAGATTATTTCCTTCCCTTTCTCAACCCTGGTGAGAAGACAATGGGGACACATTTTTCAGAGGACTAAACTCTGATGGTTTGTTCTTTCTCCCACATTGGTTTCAATCTTCCATACTGCTAGGTTATGATTTAATATAATTCTTCCAAGAGTTCTTGTACAGTTATTGCAATGTTTTTGTAAATTTCAACTGATTTCCAAATAAAAAGTTTTAAATTTTAAATGAATTAATAAAACATAAAGTGTTACCTCTTCACTTCCAACGCTGTGTGGTATATTGACAAATCAAGAATAGCTGTATGCATTTCTACCCTGTATCAAGAATGAGCCCACGCTGCCTTTAAATTCCTTACATTATTGGTGAATTTATCTGAACTTCTAATAGATGGTGAGCCGTTCCAGGGCAAGGACCGTGTCTGATCCATTTTTTTTTTTTTTTTATCACATATACGTAGAAGAGAGTCTGACACAGAATGAGTGCTGTTCACATAATTGCCCCCACCCCCAAAGAGACATGAGTAGCGTGCCAAGGCAAAGCGGTCAGGATAGTGGCATTCCTGAAATTCTTTATGTGAAGAACATGGGACTAAATGAGTTTAAAGAAAGAAAGCTGTGCATTTTAAACTATTCTGTTTATTTAATGGTTCGTATAGGTTTTCTATTCCTTTGAGTCCATTTTAGTTAAGTTCCAACTTTCTAGGAAATTCTTTGTCTAATTCTTCAAATTTATTGACAAAATATTTTTAAATAGTGTTATCTTAGGATTTAAAATTTCTGATACATACATAGTTTATCGCACTTTTATTTCTAATCCATATCTCTGTATCTTGTTTTCTTTTTTCTTTTTTTTTAATTTCTTTTTTAATTTATTGGGGTGACAATTATTAGTAAAATTACATAGATTTCAGGTGTACAATTCTGTATTACATCATCTATAAATCCCATTGTGTTTATTGGGGTGACAACAGTTAGTAAAATTACATAGGTTTTGAGTGTACAATTCTGTAATACATCATCTATATATCACACTGTGTGCTCACCACCCAGAGTCAGTTCTCCTTCCATCACCATATATTTCACCTCCTGTACCCTCTTCTACCATCCCTCTTCCCCCCTTCCCCTCTGATAACTACTTTCCTGTTTCCTTGATCAATCTTACAAAATATTATTCTGTTGCTCTTTTCAAATAGCAAATTTTGAGCATTTAAATCCTCTCTACTTTTTCTTTATTTCCTATTTCATATATTTTGTTGATATATCTTATTATTCTTTATTTCTATTGTACATGTTTGTTCTTTTTGCTTTCCTCCTAATCACTGACGTTGAATGTTCAGCTCCTTCATTTTTAATATAAGCATGTAAAGGCCATAAATTCCCTTTGAGGACTGCATTAGCTGTAAACCATAAGTTTTTAAAATGTAATGTTTTCATTATCATCCATTTGTAAATATTTCCTAATTTCCACTCTGTTTTCTTTGACTCATGAGTTAATTAGAAATACGGTTTTTAATTGTCAGCCAAAGAGGGAATTTTCAATTTACCCCTTGTTTTGCCCTGTGGTCAGAGAATGTACTCAATGATATTGATTCATTGGTATATACTGAGATTTACTGTGTTTCCTAATACATGATCAATTTTTTGAGATATTGCAAGTTTGTTCAAAATACATTCTCCAGTTTGCTCATTATATCAAACTTGTTAATGCTCATCACTACAATAGTTTTAATAACTTTAAAAAATATTTTATCTATTAATTTCCAAGATAATTGTGTTAAAATCTATCAACTATAACTGTGGACTTGCCAATTCTTGCCAATTTCTTTGTGTAGTTCTTTCAAATTTTGCTTTACATACTTTTAAGGCTAGTTTTGTAAAGCATACAAATTTAAAATTGATAGGGCTACTCAAGAAATTATTGTTTAATACATTATATGATGATCCTCTTTATTTCCAATAATGCTTTTTGCCCTGAGATCAATTTTATTTAATGGTTTATATAAATCGATAGATATATAGATAGATAGAGATATAGATATTTAAAATTTATATATTTAAATTTAAGATGAATTAGTAAAACATAAAATATTACCTCTTAACTTCCCACACTGTGTGGTGTGCTGACAAATCAAGAATAGCATATCAAGACTAATGTGTGTGTGTGTGTGTGTGTTATTTGATTAGCCTATCTTTTTTTCAAAAACATATATTTTTTTCATCCATTTAGCTTAGATTTTGTGTGTCCTTTTGTTTTAGATGGTGTCTCTAAAGGGCAAGTTTAGACTATTTACATTTATTATAAATGATTTATTTGGAATTGTTTCTATCACATGCTTTCTCTTCTATTTTTTTCTTTTTTAGCGTATGTTCTGTTAAATTGATCTAATTTCCTTTATTCTACCCTTTTTGATTCTTCAATTTTCTAGGATGTTATCCTCCTCCTCCTTTTTCTCCTTCTCCTCCTTCTCCTTCTCCTTCTTCTTCTTTTTCTTCTTCTTTCTATTCTATTTTCTACTATTTTGCTGGCGACCATTAGATTCTTAGAGTTATCAATATCTTCACCTTCTTTTCTAGCAACACAGGACTTTAGAACACTCTACCCAAGTCACTCCCTTCTGTATCACCTATTATTGTTATCTAGTGTCAGTTCCATCTTGTTTTCACTCTTCCTAAATTAAATATTGTCACTTTTTTTTTTTTTAAGATTTACTCATGTGTTAATCAGCATCTTTATTTCCTAGTCCTTCACTGATCCCATGCCTTCTTTGTGGGTTCAGTTTTCCTACTCCTGAAATAGATGCTGTTGTATTTTCAGCTCAATCTCTTAAACAGTAAATTCCTTTAGTTTTTATGTATCTGAAAAACATCTTTATTTGCCTTTACTCTGTAATGGTAATTTAGGTGAATATAGAATTCTAGGACAATAGTTTTATTTTTGCAACCCTTTGCAGGAACTATTTCATTGTTTCCTGACTTCTTTTCTGCTAAAGAGAAATCTGATGTCAGAATAGAGGTAATTTATTTCTGTGTAATCTGTCTTTTTAATGATCTTCTCATTGTTTTGGTATTCTGTAATTTTACTGTGATGGTTCTAGGTCTAGGTTGACTTTATTCTGCATGGAATTCACTATAATTTTAAATATGAGGGATTATGTTTTTCATCCATTTTTTAAAGTTTTTGGTAATGAGTTTTTAAAATATTGTATTACCTACAGTCTCACATTCCTTCTGTTTTTTTCTTTCCCAGCTACTATTAGACCTATTTTGTATCTCCTTATTCTGTTTCCCATGTCTCTTAACCTCTTTTGTATTTTCTATCTTTTTTTTCTCTCAATGCTCTATCCTAGATAGTTTCCTTAAAATATTTCAGTTCACTAACTCCCCCTTTATCTAATCTTTTGTTCAACCCATTACTTCACTAGGTTTTCATTTAGAAAAAAATTGTCTAGAAGTTCTAGCTTTTTTTTTTTAATCAAACCTGACTCTTTATTATGGACTTATATAGTTTCAACTTATACTTTTATATTTGTAATTATTTAAACATACGTAATTTACCATCCTTATCAGATTCCACTGTTATCAGTGTTCTCAGTTATTGAGAGTCTCCTTCGAGATGGGCTTTTGCATTTGTTTCTACCAGGCATTTAAGGATTATCACTAAACTAGAACCAATTTCATATAAATTTCTCAGTATGGAGTTTCTTGATTCAAATTTGAACCTCAAATCCACATGAAGCATGGATCCAAGATTAAAATAGCTTTCTTCTTTTTCTCAAAGTTTAGACACAAGCAACAGTATGAACTTGCACACAAAATCTTTACCATCTCCCCCTGTGAGATGAAGATTGTTCTTTTCTTGTCCTATCCTTTGATGACCCTGAATTTATATAAGAGTCTTGGTGAAAACTGCCTGTCTTGTGCAGGACAAGGTATCATCTCACGTCTCCAACTTGTAATGAAATGTTCCAGAAACTGATCTCCACTCTCACCTATGTCCTGAGGCCAGGCAGCTACATCAACGGTTCTCTCAGACCAGGTGTTCAGTTCCCCTCATTTCTTCAAACTGAAGAACTAGCTTTCTTTATTTCAAACTCAGTGTAAGCATTTAAAGGATTTTTTTTAAATTATATTTATTTCAGTTGTATAAGTGCCATAACAGGGAGTACTAATAACAGAAGGGTCTTCAAATCATATATTCTGCTGTACATATTGCCAAAACCAGAAAGACCTTTGAATGACTTTTCCACTGTCTTCCACCAATTGCTGCATTTTCTATGAGGTCCATGTGGAAAAGCATAGGAAGAGAGGAAAGGGGTTAGGGTGTGGGAGGAATACCAAACAGGGAGTTGTTAGTCATGCATAACAGTCCTGGCTTTATTTCTACTTTGCCATGTGACCTTGGGCAAATTGTGTCCTCTTTGAGTTCTGTATTCTCCATCCATAAAATAATGGGTTTAGATAATAAAAGATAGTGACCCTGTCGAGTCCCTTTTTGAGGACTCAGGATATGCCTGGCACTGTGCTATATGCATCATAGCATCTACCTTATGTTATATGCTCACACAAAAATCCTTTAAGAAAAGTGTGTTGTCTCTGTCTTTCAGGTAATAAATTGCAAATAAGAAAGGTGTACATAAGTTGGCCATGACCTCAGAGTTGCCAGTGAACAAGCCATGATTTGAACACAGGTCTGTTTGATTCTAAAGCATGTCTCTTAAGCCCTATGTTACTTTCCCTCTTATTTTCTACAAGATGATCATAGTGATTTCTCATCTCTAATCTTGTCTGAGTCTCTAGTCAGTCTTCAATTCCATCGTATGTGTAACTTTCATTTTTCACCCAGTCTTGTTCAGGGTCTTATTGTTCTCATCTCCACAAATCTAATTCAGTTCTTGTCCATCTCACCCCAGGTCATTGCCACGTATAATTATTAGCTGAATTAGTTAGTAGTGGATGAGTGTTTCGATACAGGCTTCTTGAAATATGGATTCTAGAGGGCTGAGAATGATTCTACATGTATTCATACACACAGATCATAACAAGATCAGATGTACAGTGGTCACTGCCAAGAGCTCCCTTACAAGAAAGGATTCAGGGTTGTGTTTTCATAGAAACTTTCCAAGAGTGAGCTCAAAGGTACATCTAATGTATTTTAAAATGAAAATTGCGCGCCCTCCCCCCCTGTATTTAGATGGGTTGTAATATAGCTCCTTCAGCAGTAAAATCATATTGGGCAGAAAAAAGAAAAGTAAAGCATATCAGAGCCCTAGTGTTCTTTATGGTGCAGGTTCATCAGATTTTTCTTGTTTAGTCAGTGCTGCAATTTATATGCTTATTAAATAAATAGTTATTGAGCATTCATGTGCTTGTTAATTATTTATAGAGCACCAGGAACTTCGCTAAGAACTGAGGAAAAAGTGATGAATGAAACAGATAGAGCATCTGTTCTCATGGAATTTACAAACCGGTGGAAAGATGAAGAGTGAACAAATAATCCCACAAATAAATACATCTGTACAAATTGTACGAGTTGTTGTAAAGGGAAGGATTGGGCAGTGGCAGAGGACAGCACTTAGAGTGGGGGAAAAGAGGGCCAGGGTAGGCTCTTATGTGGACATGACTTGTAAGCTGAGCTCTACATGATGTGAAGGGTGGGAAGAAGAGCATTGGACAGCATATGGAAAGTCCTGAGAAGACAGAGAGATTGACACTTTCAAGGAACTGGAGATAGGTCAGGAGTGACTCAAGATGAGGCTGAGTTACTAGGGAGCGACAAGATCACACTCTAGTTCTTTGACCATTTAAGGCCTTGGGTTTTCACTCTTAAGAACCCAATAAAAGTTTTATGGTGGAGAGTAGCTTGACCTATTTTATGTTTCTAAAAGCCTCTCTGCTGCCTTGAAAATAAACTGGACAGTATGAAAGCAGAAGGAGGGAGAACAATTTTGGGGTGACCGCAGTACGATGAATGGTGAGGACTTAAAGTAGAGCAGGGGGTGGTAGGGATGAAAGGACTTGACTATAGATATATTGTAGAGTTAGAATGGAGAACGCAGATGCTGGATTGCATGTCAGAAGTACTGGAGCGAATGTTTTCAAGGATAGATCCTAAGTTTCTCTCTTAGACAACTGAGTGAACGGAAACATCATAATTGATGCAAACACATCAACTATAGGTCAGACCTTAAGCTGAAAACTAGTACTGACAGTTTACACTGGCAGTTCTAACACAGAGACTGGGTATTTTGGTTTTCTGTATGCATACAAATTTTCATAGCTAATATCATTGTGTTTCCTCCCTGCCAATCACTATTCTAAGCATTTATGTGTATCAACTCATTTATCTTCATCACAACGATTTGAGGCAGGGAATATTATTGTCCCATTTTCTAAATGAAGAAACTGAGGCACAGAGATTCTAAGTACCTTGCCTACAATCTTTTCAGCTAATAAATGCAGACTTTAGATGTGAACCCATGTAATCCTGGGGAGGAATCAACATTCCTAACCACTTCTAACCTAATCGCTCCTTTTTTTTTTACCCCAAGAATCTCTTGGTCTAGTCTGGAAGAAGACACACAAAAAAACAATAATAAGAGAATAGTATGAGAATGGCTATAATAATAACCACTAACATTATGTGCCAGAATATGGGGATGCACAGGGTACTGAGGGGGCAGGGAACAGAGATTTGTAAGCTTTCAATTAGAATGAGAATTAAAGGATATTTTTTAATATAGTAGAAAATAACACAGAAATGTGTTATTTTGCTGAATGGTAAAAATTTCTTTGAGCCAATGTTGTGCTCACCTTTGTATCTCGAGAACCTCACCTTGACACATGGTGGGTGCACAATAAATGTTTCATGAAGGAGACTGAAATGAAAGTCTCTGCAAACAAGGACGCTACCTCCTGACAAACCACTCTGCTCTCTTCTTTACCAGGAACTTTCATTTCTCCAACCTCCTTGATCAAACAAAACAAAGGCAATGGCTTTATACAGGAAGGAATAACATTGCCAGGTCAGCTTTAAAGTCAGTCTTTAAGAATGTTTGATCTAAAAGCAAGGACTGTCCACATTTTTGGTGAATTTGCCTGCAGAAATCTTTAATGAGTTTACCTATAAACTAGCATTGATTATTATTTGCATTATTAGCCAGATTTTAGAATGCTATTTTAAAAACTAAAGCGCACACACATATACAAGTATGTACAAACAAAGCCTGTCCCTCCCATATTCATTGTGTTTGTATTAGGCTTTCCAGGAATTTCCACTCAAAAGACTTTTGCATTCTCTCTCCTGTGTGGGTGGTCAATTACAATTCTGCAAAAATCGAAACAGAAACTTTAGGAGGATTACAAGATGTTTGTGTTTTTCCATCTGACTTTGCCCACTACATCTCCAGACACTCTAGGGGTACCTTACGTGAAATTAACATGTTTTGTCACTTTGTGGCAGACCTTGGCTGGCCTTCTTTACTCTCTAGGGTTCCCTCTACTTAATCAAAGCAATCCTCTCTTCTTAGTCCCAACTTCACATTTCTTAAGAGAGGCCTATTGATTTTGCCTCTGAAATGACCACAATCTTATTTTCAAGTGTTGAGGATGTCTCTGCAAGTATTGAGCAAGGAGATTTGGGACAAAGCAGAGTGAAATCAGTATTGAGTTATTTTGCTCCATCAAAGAACAAAAATATATATGAACTACCTCTATGCCTGATAAAATGCCAGGTGATGATAATAAAAGATTAATAAGACACCTTTTCATTATTCAAGGAGCTCTCCGTCTAATAATGAAGACAGGCATAGAAGCAAATAATTTTAATCACACAATGGAAGTGCAATGACAGGGGTAAGTGTTGGATGTTGTGGCCATATGCCAGAGTGATGGAGATGGTAATGGCTTTCTGAAAGAAGTAATGCCTGGATTGAATCTAGAAGGAAGAACAAGCAGGAGTTAGCCAGGTGAGGAACACCTTTCCAGGTGTGGTGTGTTGAAGGGAAAATCGTGTAATGAGGTGAGGGAACACCTAGATATGACAGACAGGCAGCAAGATGTATGTGGGAAACAGCTCAAGCTGGGTTGTAAGGTACATGGGGAGAGACAAGATGAGGCTATAGGTGGGGCTGGTGATGAAGGACTATGTAAAAACTCTACTAAGGAATTTGCACTCTATCTTAGGGCTATTGGGCAGTCATTGAAGGAATTTAAGTAGGGGAGTATTAGGGTCATATTATCGGGTTTAAATAGATCACTCAGATAATGATGACTTCTTCACACACGGCCACAAGAGGGTTTTGAGTTCTCACACGGGTCAGAGCATTGGGTATAGAAAGGCTTATGGACTGCTCTGCTCTGACATTCCATCAGAGCATTTGGGAAATACAGGAGACTAAATAAGACTTCAGTACAGGTGAGAAAGGAAAATAGGGAAAAGGACTGCAAGTCTTTAAAATTATTTTTAGAGCATTTCTAAGCTATTTCTCATAATTATCTCATTTCTATCAATATTTTATAGAGTGATATAGAGATCTCTTGGGGGAAAACCCAGGTCTAGAGATACGTGTTGTTTTTCTGAGTTATGTTATATATTTTATAAGTCTACCTATTGGGCCAAAAATATCAATATCATACTAAAGCAATTATAAGGTATTTTCCCTATACAATTTTTTCAGCAGTGTCTTTAGTGACCTTCACAGACATCTAATGGAAGCCATCAAAATTTATTTGAAAATAAATCATGGCATTTGTCACCCTCCATAATCTCAAATGACATTCCTATAACGATTTAGCTTTATTATTAATATTTTTCTCATTTAAATTCTTATTTCTCACATTGTTATTTGTTTACTATTCCCTCATTGGCCCATTGTAATAACTGACAATGTTTGCTTAGCAAGAGAATAAACGTTGATTTGCATATGTCTTGTTCCCTGCTAGATGCTAGAAGGTGGCCTTTTCCTTTCCCAAGCTGCTTGGTTACTCTTGTCCAAATAAGTACATGTTAGGAAGTAAAGGGGGGTGTCCTAAAGATGAAAGTTTTATGTCTTAGACGTTCACTCTCAACTCCATCCTCAGACAGATTTTTAGAACTATAATTGAAATAAATGTTGGGCAGGGGTGTGTGTTGAGACATTTACTCTCATTTTAAATAATGACTGCGTTTTTTTCAATATAGAAAGAGCTTCCTAAGATGAGCTCAGGCAGACATTTGATATGGATGTATTCTGGCTTTTGGGAACATTAGAACATTTTTGCACTGGGCATTTGACTGTCTTTTTAATACCATTTAAGGTATGAATGTCTGTTACTGTGAATTGCCCATTTATTCATTCTGCATCCAGGTATATAACATCCCACCAGCAAATGACAAGAAAATAACCAAAGGGCAAAAAGCTATGGTCATTTGTCAATTTTTTCATCTCCACTTGGGTTTCTGTCATCTCAAATATAAGTTAATTGTGGTATCTTCCCCAACACTCTGTTCCAACCTATGTTTTCCTCATCTTCCCCATCCCAGTAAATGGTACCACCACTCACCCAGTCACTCAGGATAGAAATCCTCTCTCAGTCCACCTTGATTCCTCTCTCACTTTTCAACCAACCATCAGCAAGCATCATCAATTTTGCCTTCGAAAAAAATTTGACACAATCTCATTTCTTCATCCCCATGGTCATTGCTTTGCTTATCACTTTTAGTGTTTGCCTGCTGCCCTTGCATTAAAATCCAAACTCCTTCCCAAAGGTCTGTGTAATTCTCATCTGCCACTCACCCTGGTCATTTAACTCTGAACATGTGAGTATTGTTCCAGTATCAGGTCCTTCACTCATTCTTTTCCCTCCTCTTGAAATGTGTGTCCCATAGTGTTGGCTCTTTCTCATTCGTCAAAACTTAGCTGATAATCTGTAGTGAGGCTTTCCTTGTCCACGCTCCTTCTACACATCCTATCCCATTACTGGTTCTTTATCTCACTTATGTTAGTTTGGAATTGCTCTTTTTAACTTCTGGGTTTTGTGTTTCCCCTCATTAACTATTAGCACCATAGCGTAGGGATGACATATGTCTTGCTCAGCAAAGCATGTCCTGCATTGCATGTTTGTCTAGCAAATAGCAAAACTCATGAAAAATCTACTTGAATACATGGAACCTGCTAAGAACTGAAGGTAAAAGAAAGGACTAGGACACAGTTTCTGCCCTCATGGAGCTCACGTTCTAATATAGAAGACAGAAAAATAAAGCAACAACAGATAATCACAACATCTAGGGAACAGAGCTGTAGAGGCGCTAAATGCAAAGCACAGTGATGGTGGTCAAGACCGAATGAATAGTGTAAAGATATCGGCCCTGAAGACAGACAAACTTAGTTGAATCTACAATAGTCATCAAAGTTTTTTTGTTTTGTTTTTCACCATCAAGTAGCTCTGATGATTTGGGCAGGCTACTTAGCCTCTATGAATCTTATTCATCTATGGAAAAAAAAGAAAGGATGTTTACTACCTTAAAGAGACAGTGTGAGGATTACGTGAAATAAGCCATGTGAAATACTAGCGCCTTGAATCAGAGCTAGTAGGTAACCACTTTAAGTAAGATTCACTACCGTCATCAAGAATGTTTGTTTAATTAGTCAGTGTATACCCAGAGCTCCATGTTCCCTCGATATGCTGTTGAATTCAAGGCTTTTACTCTCAAATTCGTGCTCATTTTTTGCTACATAAAGATTGATTAAAATGAACAAACAAACCTCAGCATTCCCCTTTTCCAAAAAGCTTTCTCTAACCATTTCAAGCCAGTGTATTACACCTCCCTCTGAGTTGTTTCTGTGCCTGTGATTGGGAGCGTGTTGCTATTTTAAAGGGCCCAAATAACTCTCACTGCTCTACTGTGGCCGAATGTGGAATCAAATGGAAAAAAACAACTGAAGCGATAGCTTTATACCTAAGCAAGAAGTTGAAGACACAGTTTACTATGTTAGACTCAAGAATCCCAGAATAGACATACAAAAGAGGTGCTAAAGAGCTACAGGCCCCCCAGACTTCTCTAATGGTAGATACATAAATGAATAAATTAAAATGCATTAATTAAAATTCTGGAAAAGGACTATTGGGGAACATGATGCTTGGGGAATATTTTTAAGAACAAGTAAGACTTCTCTACATGGGCCACAGGTCTTCCAGGAAGTGGGAGGCAAGGTAACATAGCTTTCATGGTCCCTGAGCACTTTTGCTGTCATGGATCTTGTTTGCCTTTGTAAAAAGATGATTGATAGATAGATAGATAGATAGATAGATAGATAGATAGATAGATAGATAGATAGATAGATAGACAGACAGACAGACATAGAGAGATAGATAGATAAATAGATAGATAGATAGATATATCGTGTTTCCCAAAAAGTAAGACTTAACCGGAAAATAAGCCCTAGTATGATTTTTCAGGATGACAGCCCCTGAACATAAGCCCTAATGTACCTTTTGTAGCAAAACTTAATATAAGACCCAGTCTTATTTTCGGGGAAACACAGTATACACACACACACACACACACACACACACACACACACACACACACACACAAACAGTGACTACATTGGTATGAAGGTAAATATAATTCAGGATGGATTATGTTCATTTTTTTCTTCTACTTTTAATTTTTTTTCTCCCATGTAAACATTTTTGTTAGTGCCTAAAA
Source organism: Rhinolophus sinicus (assembly GCF_036562045.2). NCBI lineage: Eukaryota > Metazoa > Chordata > Mammalia > Chiroptera > Rhinolophidae > Rhinolophus > Rhinolophus sinicus. The sequence goes on from NC_133756.1 coordinate 114,731,631, forward strand.
GTATCATGGTCCGTAGACCATGATACCTATTGTGCTTAATGGATAAGTCAGAGGTGAGGCGAGCAAAGGACAAAGACCCAGGTGGAGACATGACTTAGAGTGTTTGGAGAACTGGAGTGGTGTGATGTGATGGAGCCCAGGTAGCTGTTTAAAGAACCTATGGAAGAAATATAGATGTTGCAGCAAAGCTCGGGATTTGTGTGTGAAAATATATAACATTATGACCAATTTTTAATGAAATTATACTTATGCTCATTACCTGTTATGCACTCCAGTATTTCCTATTGTGTAGTTTTTTCACACTGCTTGTGACCCATTAAATTTATTATTTTATAAAAGTTGTGACTTGCCATTTGAAAAACCCTGGTGTCAGAAAAAGAAACAAGAGGAGGGGTGGAGAAGCAGCCGTGGCAGGGGCGCGGAGTACCAGCAATGCACGCCAGGTCTGTGGGCACTTTCCTGACGGACAAGCTCTGGCAGCATTTCCTGCAGAGGCATGAAGTGATGGGATTTGTGTATTTGAGAGCTGACTCTGAAGGACAGATTGAAAGAGGGTAAGGGTGACAGCAGAGAGCCTACCAGTAAGGACACCGCTAGAATCATATGATGCGAGATGGGGAGTTTCAAACTGAGGAGGTGGCAGCGGGAAAAGAGGCAAGATGTAGAAAACATTCAGGAGGTCAAGTGAAGTGCTTCTGACTCAATGACCTTTGTTTTAGTTTTATTTCAAATATAAGAAAAAGAAAAAACAGTGAAGTTTTCTGCTCTTCCCATTCTCCCATGCAGTTTAATTAATTTCACATATAAGAGGATGCCAAAAAAAAATAAAATAAAATGTATACACATTTTAAGAAAGAAAAACAATATTAAAACTATAATATGTAATATTATATGTACCAAGAACAAAAGATGAATACAAGTCATGTTTGACTTCTGCAATTACAAGAGGTGCTCAAAGTGGTTGCCATCAGTGTCCAGACACTTCAGATTATGGCGAAATACGGCTTGAGCAACATTGAGCAAAGTGTCCACTTGTGTACATATTTTGGCACCCTCGGGTGTGTGTGTGTGTGTGTGTGTATACACAACTTAGTGAAGAAGGCATAACTTTAATGGGTTAGGGAACTGACTGTGGAGTCAGCCAGCTTTCTCTTCCAGGCTCCACCATTTACCACCTGGGAGGTCTGAAACAACAGCCTTACTCTCTGTGAGCCTCATTTCCCCCCAGCTGTAACACTGGAGTGATCATAGTACGTTCCTCTGTAAGAACTAAACGGGGGTAAGTACATGTAAAGTGCTTAGCATACTGGCAGCATACCGTAACCACAGAATAAGTAGACACCATTACAAAATATATTTTGAAAGCTACGTCCTCATTCTATAACTCGGGAAAGTAAGCAAATGCAAAGTTTCAATTTAAAAAATATACTGTGTGGCTTTGAATTTGAAGCCCTCTCTCTGTCAGAGCCAAATTGTATTGTTCCTTCCAGCTGTGTGTTTGTGAGTGCGTGCACATATGGGTGTGTTTATATGACCCGTTTTATTACATGGGTTCATATGGCTTATGCATTCCATCTCACCATTATCTCTTCACCTGACCCTGTGTGTAGTGTCCTGTACTATTCCAGGTCACGCTTTTTAAAGCTTACAGGATATATTCCATCATGGATAAGTAGCAAGTGCCAGCAACCATCAGACTCTTGAGTTGCTTCTAATTAAATCCTATGGAGTTAATATTTTCAGGTTATTTAAAAATCCTCCATCAAGTTCTAAATTTCCCTTGGTCCCTTTCTTCTTTCAAGTTTACTATTTTTGCAGAGAAGTGGAGGGAAGCATAACACACATCCAAAGCCTTTGAAATGTCTACCATCCTCTGAGAGCTCTGAGTGGTACGGTAATGAATTGCTTTGAGGTTAAGTTGTCTGACTGTCTTGTTATGAGAGATCAAACCTGAAGGTGTGTGTTTGCTTCCAATTAACACCAACTGTTGGGATTTAAAAATCATGTGTTTCATTCATTAACCTTCAGGATGGCATTCAGAGGGGAGAATATTTGAATTTTCAACCTACAAATTATAAATTTATCAAAAGCAATAACATTATTGTAATACTCATGTTAAAGACCATTAGTATCCTTAGTCTCTACACTAGATCATGAGGAGACCATGTCTGCCCTGAGGACATCTTCTGTAATAATAAGAATCTTTTATACTCTGCAGTGAAGAAAGAGATTTCTACATGAATTCTCTCTTATCATCTGCACTATAACCTTGGAAGGAAATAGGCCAGAAGTTATTATTCTCATTTGATGGGTAAAAACTGAGTCTCAAAGAGATCAAGGGACTTGCCCAAAGTGACACTCTTCTTACAAAATGGTAAACACAGAATTTGAGATCAGAATTTTTACCTCCGAGTTCTCTGTTCTTTCCATCTCTCCAGATTGTGTTCCCCAGTTCTGAGATACACAAAATAAAGAGGGCCATTGTAGGCCAAAATGTAAAGTAGGCAATTTTATTTCCTGGCCCACTCACTGCCTGGTAGGCGATGCTCTCCCTCTCCAGGAAACATCCACCAGTGTTCCTGGGTCACACATGTCTGACCCTTCTTTGCCGTCCAGTTGTCCCATCACACAGACTGATGGCAAGAAGGAGGTACAGTGGCTTGGGGGAGGGTAGGCAACACTGTAGCATATTTCAGGAGATGCAAGATTTCAACATCACACACACAAAGTTCAAATCCCAAATCTGCAACTGTCCACATTTATGGCCTTGGTCTACTTAAATGCTTTGTTCCTCAGTGATGTCAACTGTGAAACAGTGACCGCAATACTTATTTATGAGGATATATCTTCTAGAACGATTTTAAAAGCAAGTGATAGAATATGTGACTAAAGGTCTTTTTAACAATAAGAACTTCTAATTATCTCAAGTAAATCCGAAAGTAGGCTTTTCCAGGTTGATTAATCAAACCATTCAAGGATATCAGGCTTCTGGATCAGCTTCTCTATTTTGTTTTGTTTTGTTTTGCCTTCTCAATAGGGTTGAAATGGCTACCATAGCTCCAGACATCACATCCTCACATAACAACACCCAAATCAGGAAAGAAGGGGTTGGGTATTCCTCTTGTGCATTCTCTCTCTTTTTACAAAGGCGGTGTGGTAGGTTCTTTACCAGAAGCCTCTAACAAATTTCTCTTTTATTTCATTGGCCAGAGTAGATCACATGCCCATCTCTACAGCAGTCCTTGGCAAAGGAGAATGGGGTTGTCACAATCACTTTAGACTACCCAAGAATTATCCTCTAGGGCTAGGATAGGAGTCCTTTATCCTTACACACACTCAACTTACATCTGAAAAAAAAAGAAAAAAGGGTTCAGTGAGCAAGGCAGGAGGGTAAGACAATGACTAATGAGGAGGTAACCAATTGATCTGCCACAGGAGGGTTTTGTGTTTTGTGTTTATGACCCTAGTATAGCACCTGGTACACAGAATGTCTCAGTGAATGCCTCCCACCATTACCAACTTTACAAGCTAGACCCACATCTACTCATTTTATAACTTGAACATGCCATTTAACCATAAAGCTGATTCCTTCATCTTCAAATTAAGGATCAGGTTTGCTAGTCTGCAGGGTTGTTGAGAAGGTCAAAAATGAAATAATATCTGGGCAAGAGTTTTATAAGTTATTGATTGCTATGCAAATGTAAAGTATCATATTTAACATTTAGAGTCAAAGCTGCAAAGTTGAGTGAAGCAGGGTCAGACTGCAACGTTATAATAGATATTTGTGAAATGCTGATAACAGTGTAGCATTATTCTGTTTGGAAATGTGATGCTGATATATACAACACCAGTCATCTCATTGTCTGAACATTTAAAAATAAATTCAAGCTTTTGTTCTGGGCCACCTTGTACCTAAATAGAGTGCAATGTAAAAGGAAGGGAGGGAGGGAGGGAGGGAAGGAAGGAAGGAAGGAAGGAAGGAAGGAAGGAAGGAAGGAAGGAAGGAAGGAAGGAAGGAAGGAAAAGAAAAAATTTATACATTAAAACTGACATACAAAAAAAGACTGACTTCTTTGCTGCTTTCTGTTTCCAAATTCCCCCTCACAGCTCAGCACCTGAGCTTGCTATTGATGTCAGTTGGTGCCCTGATCCTAAGTTCTTGTACTCCAAGTCCACATAAAAATGTTTCTGACATCCATTTGCAAGAATATCTACTTTCTCCCAGAAGCCTTAAATGCATGTATTTCCTCCAATATTCTCAACAATTCTGCAAGATGTTTATTCATATTCCCATTTACTGGATAGAAAACCAAGGCTCACTGAGATTAGAGAACCTGCTAAAGTCCCATAGCTGAGAAATGAGGAAGGCTAGATTTCTACTCAATGCTCTCAAGCTCTAAAACTTACGGCATTTCTACTCTCCCTCTACTTTGCCACCTTTTCCGAAATACCCTTTCCAATTGAACATCATGAAGATGTCTGACCTCCTGGTTTCTTTGCCTTATGCATTTATAAGGCCCAATTCTACAAGTGCTCAGTTTGCTACAGAATTCCATTTGAGAGACACTTCTAGTAGTGTCACCCTCTGAAGTTCAGCATGCACTTCAAGTCAACCCACGTGAAACCACACCCACAAAACTTGGGATTCATAATTATTTATTGGCACATGATCCCTGGGGGCAGAAACACAGATGTCTACCCTACAATGAGATCTTAAAATTCACATAGTCAGTGTTGCCAAGCAATGATAATGATCTTACATGCTGAGTTATCACATTAAATACTCAAAATACATCGGCATAGTAAGTCTTGTTATGCTTATTTTACAGAATAAAAAAAAAATCCAAAACTGAGATGCAGAGAAAATATGTGATATTCCCAGTATCACTCACTTTAAAAGATGCATTAGTTATCACTTTTACTAATAATGCTACATAGCAAACAACCTCAAAATCTCAGTGGCATGCAGTAGTAAGTGTCTACCATGGGCTGGGTCATCTGGGATTGACTAGCTGGTTCTATTGATCTTGGTTGGGCCCTCTCCATACCTAAGAAAGAGATGCCTGGCTGGTGGCTGACCTACAGGGAGGGCAGTGCAAAGTTATATGGGCAAAAGGATTGCTTCTAAGGAGGCATTAAAAATTGGGACCATCATTGTAATTCACCACTAGAGATTTTTTAAATGTCTAATGTTTTCTAAGTGTTTTTGTAACAGATAAACCCCTGTGAAAGCAGGTCAACAAAAATCTCTATAGTAATACTCCAAATTATAAAGACTCCAGCAGTGTAACTGCCAGACTCCATACTACCCTGTACAGTGTCCTCTGTTGTTTCTGGGAGCTGCTAAGCCTTACGTGGGTCTGTGCTCATGATCTAGTCTTCTTGACACCGTGGCATCCATCATGTTCTTCATCTTCTTGAAGTGCGCTAAAGGAGCCTTTCGATTGCTATTATCAAGAATATTCCTTATCTCTGGGTCTCTGCTCTGAGTGTTCTCTCCTGTTGCTCTAAAGATGCCACTCCAAGATATGTCACACAGGTGCCTGGGTCTGCCCAGAGGTCACATGAAGGGCCCCTCTCCAGTTCTGTGCTACACTTTGATACCAAGACCATAAAACTCTCTGGGTCTCCTGAAGGCCTTCTGCTTCCTCACCAATTGAATCAGTTTTATTCATTGCATAAGCCAGAGAACTATTAGGAATTCATTCACTGCACTTCCAATTTTCTGTGGCTTAAGGCTTAGAGGTTCATTTTTCTAACCTAAAAAGGTACATGGTGTTGACTTCATTGGTTCATTGGTTCAATAATGTCACATTAGCCTCCACTTCACTATCCCAAGATGGCTGCTGCAAACATTCAGCATCCCACCATATTTAATTCAGGAGGGGTAGAAGGAACAGAGGAGGAAGTATCAGCCATATCTCTTTTATTTTTATTAAGAAAATGAAAAGCTTTCCTAAAATAACCCAGCAAACTTCCACCTACATGTTGGTCAACAAAACTTAGTCCCTCGGCTACCTGGGGTTACAAGGCAGGCAGGGAAGTTGAGTAGTTGGCTCACTGGCCCCTACAATAGAGGCAGAAAAAGGATAAGGTGGAGAGGACTGGATGCTAAGGTCACTGTACCATCTTCTTACTCAAGGATTGGTACTGCCGAGAACAAAGGGATCACAGCTGAGTTTTGAGTTTCAAACATAGATGGTTTCAAGTTCATAACAAAACAATAATCTTGATGTTCAGGTTTGTTGGGAGAAAACAAAAAAGAAAGGTGTTCTCCAAATTATCAAAGTTTTCCATTACATAGCAATATCAAAGCTTGATCAAGTAAGGTTTGCAATAATTGGGAAAAGAAATATATGTTCAAATAGTAGTAAGGAAATTGGAGGGTTAATTCAGGGTTGAGGGAAGAGAAGTGATGGAAACCTTGAAAGAAATCCAAATCAACTGAGGGAGGATTCTACAATATCTAAGCTGATACCTGTCCAGACTGCCTTATTCTAGCCCTCCAGCACCTTGTAGAGAAATATTTGTGTGAGCCATAGACTGGTCACAAAGACACATGCATTGGCGCTGATGGTATAAGAAGAAATTGTAGCCAGAAACAGATGTGAAATAGGCTTAGGTTTATTAAATGTTGTTTTCCCAATCTCATAAGGTAACGATGGAGTTTCAGGGTGGCATAGTGAAGGGTTTAAGGTCTTGGTAAGCTTACACTTGGTGCTTCTGAACTAGGTTAATTAGTGTCCCACCAAAAATTCATGTCCTAATGGAACCTGAGAATGTGACCTTGTTTGGAAATATGATCCTTGATAATGTAGTTCATTATCATGAGTTCATACTGGTAGACATGGAATGCAATATGACTGATATCCTTAGCAAAAAGAGAAGAGACACAGAGAGTGACACAAACAGAAGATGATGTGAAGACACGTAGGGAGAACACTGTGTGATGACAGAGGCAGAGATTGGGGTTTTGCAGCTATAAGTCAAGGAATGCCAAGGACTGTTGGCAACCACCAAAAGCTAGGAAGAGTAATTAAGGAACAGATTCTTTCTTGGCGTCCTCACTGAGGAGAGCCTGCCAACACCTTCATCTCAGACTTCTAACCCCAAGAACTGTGAGACATGACATTTCTGTTCTTCTAAGTTATCTCATTTGAGGTACTTTGTTAGGGCCATCCTAGGAAATAGTACATAATCCTACCACCTTAGAGTATCTTACATGGGACAGGCTGACACCACTGCCACTGCCATGAGCAGATCTCTTTCTCCCAACCCTTGAGTGTGTGCACCGAACAGAGGGCTCAGTTTCTTTGAGCCTTCAGCCCAGTCCCCTAATGGGCCTCTTCAATGCTTCCCTGGCCCACAGAGCCCATCCCCATGGAGAGAAAGTATAGCAGAAGGAGCATAGACGACGGCTAGCTTACGTTTTCTACATTTCATGTGAGGATTACCCACTAGCAAACTACCTCCCAAGAATCCCCCAAGACTAGGAATGTGGCCCTGCTTAACAATTTAGATGACCCCATCATCCCTTACTCTCCCTCTCCATTGCAGTTGACAACCAATGGATCCTCAAGTTTTACTCTTTCTACCTCCAATTTCTCTCTTCTAACTCCTGCCATCTTCTGCCCCCTTCTATTGCCCCATTTAAAATCCTCATATTTTTCTCACTCCTAATAAGTCTCACTTCCTCAAGTCTCACTCTTCCTAAATGTGTCCCCTGCACTATAGCGACAATAATCTTTCTATAACAAAGTTTTTAGTATTCAGTGTCCTTGTGCAAAACCCTTTGATGGCTTCTCATGGACTGCACCTTCCTGCGTGTGAGTTCAGCCACTTCAGGAAGCAGATACCAAGACAGAATTCAAAGTGTACAAGATCTGCGAGGGATAAAGGCAAGAGAAAGTAGGTAGCCAAGGAGAGCTTCAGACAGCGGTACAGATTTGACACCTGTGAGGGGAGAAAAGGAAGGGAGGAGAATTGAGTAGGAAGTGCTGAAGACTACAGCTCTGAGAAAGTCAAGGTCAGGCCCACCGGGAGCCCCAGTGCAAAGACTGCCTTTAGAAGAGTCCTGGGACGTTAGCTGGGTGCATCCCTGGGAGAGTGAGGCCTCAGTGTGAACCCGAAACTGTGGCAGTTGGAGGCTGTCGACTAGTTAATTCTCTTTGCAGCAGGTTCTCTCTTAAAGGATACCTAGGTGGCTCACTGGCGCAGCTGCCACAAAGCCAAACAAGTGTCTCCCTCATCTTGTCCTTACAGATATTCCAAAACTCGCCTCTTAGAGCTCCATGATATCGATCCAGAGTCCAGCTGTGAAGCAGCTTTCATGAGTCATATTCTCTTGCTTTGCCACCTCTGTGCATACACTACTGTTGTCTGCCTGGAATGCCCTCCCCTTCCCACCTAGTCACCTGGCTGACTCTTCCTCTCTATGTCTAATCCTGTTCTTACATCTGTTTCCCACCACTAGACTATGAGTTCCTTGAAGGCAGGGGCTTCTTAGTTTATATATTCATTCCTACTGAAAAGCACAAGTTCTTAAACTTGCTGAGTTCAATAAATGATGGATGGATAGATGGATAAAAATATATCTTCCAGAATAGGATAAAGTCCCACTGTCAGAGGAGATGTTTGGAAGTAGAATAGTGTAGCCTTTGGCAGGAAAGTCACTAATCTATCTCAGACAGGTAAGAATTTGTGAAACATTTTAACACTGACACAGAGAGATTTCTCTAGTACTGCCCGTGCGCATTTCTTAATGTCTAACCTCAATCTCCCCTAATGCTATTGTTAAGCCTGAGAACCAAATTAAGACTAATGCCAGCAATTCTCAGACAACAACTAACCGCCCTCATTCTGAAGTAAGAAGTATATCCATTATCCTTGAAATACATGTGAAGAGTTGACCAGCATAATTGTATCTGTCTATACAAGTGACAAAAGTAAAACTAATGTATGCACCATAGCGCGACGATTAGCTTAGTGTGAGTAATCTGGGTTACTGTTATATATCTGCTGTCAAGGCCAGTCATCCTTCATTTCCACAAATGTCTTCTGCCTCCTTTGAAGTCATCAGTGCCATCAGTAACTAATAATGTGCTAGACGTCCCACAAGTAGGCATTTTTTTATTTTTTTAACATGAGCCTTGTGCTTCCACTGGCACCAGCAGCAAAGATAAAAGCTAACAAAGGATGACCTTCCTCAAGAAACATCTAAACAATCAAATAGCAAATTGTGTTCATTGTTCTCTGTAGACATTAGAACCTATTTCTGTGGACTGTTTCTTTAGCTAGAATCTAATCATAGAAAATGGGCCTGATGTGTGGGATCCAAAGGAGAGATGAATGGAGAGGGTCAGGTGCCGTGACTGCAACTGCTTATAGACACCTGGGAAATACTATTTGGGGACTTCCCAAAATCTTGGGGGACAACTGGGGAGGAGGCCATAAAACTAATGATGTTTTATAAAACCTCAATTTGAGACCAAACGACAACACGACAATAACAGAAAAACAAACAAAAAATACCAGCAACAAGAAAATCAGCATAAAAAAGGATTAGAAATGTCCTTATTTTAGTCCTAGATTGATGCGATCTGAGTTATGCTTACAAAACATCTGGCTTTTCTAGATGCTACAGAACATGAGAGCACACCTTCTCTCAGCTCCTCCTTTTGCAGCTCTTCACTCAGTGATGGCACTGCCAGTGGCCAGAGGAACAAGACAACCTAGAGCTACAAAATAGGGCAAGATTACATCATCAGGAGAGCTTGTTAGGGAATTACTTATGAAGTGTTGGGATAAATAGAAATTGGTATTATGGCATCAGAGGGAAATCAGAAGCACTAGATTTAAGTGAGCGTCCATCTTTTCAAAAGGTTTGCTTTGTGGTCAGATGAAGAGTGCACCGTTTCCTCTTTACGAAGAGTTCTTCAGATACTTTTCTAGACGTTGAAGGCATTTCTATTTTCACCAGTTTCCATGATAATGTGTATGTTCTATCTATCTCTTCGTGCCCTCCATTCTCCTTACTTATTTCTCTTCTTTTTTTTTCTTTTTCCTTCCTTCTTGTCTCATTCTTTTTTCCTTTCCTTTCTCCATTCCCCTTAAAAGTTCCAAGGCCATGTTATTTTGAAAGTATTAGAAAGCCAGATATTTTAGTAGACAGTACTTGTCAGAATGCATTTTAGAGACGTATAAATATAGCGATAAACTCCAAGGTCCCTTAGCATCCAGAAGAGCCACCAACCAGTTCAAACGTTGCTGAGCAGGGGGTGTGCATCTGGCTTTGAGCCATGTGCTGAGACATGGAGGTGATTAAGAGCTAGTCCCTGCATAGATATATGAAGGTCTAACAATTAAATTCGCAAACTCATCCTAGAAAAAGTGCTACATACCTCATTGTTGAATATCACTACAGTCACCTTTGAAGTACTCCCCTTGGGAAGCTATGCACTGATGCCAACACCTAGTCCACCCTTCATAGCAATTTTGGAACTTTTTCTGGAATGGCCATCACAGCTGTCATCGTATTACCCTTGATTGCCCAAATGTCTTCTTTTCAATATTTTCTTTATCTTCGGGTAAAGAAAGAAGTCACTGGGGGCCAGATCAGGTTAGTAGGGATTGTGTTCCAATACAGTGATTTGTTTACTGGCTAAAAACTCCCTCACAGGCAGTGCTGTGTGAGCTGGTGCATTGTCGAGATGCAAGAGCCATGAATTGTTGGTGAAAGATTCAGGTCGTCTAACTGTTTCATGCAGCCTTTTCAGCACTTCCAAATAGTAAACTTGGTTAACTGTCCAGTTGGTACAAATTCATAGTGAATAATCTCTGTGATATCAAAAAAGGTTAGCAACATTGTTGTAACAAGTTCGTGAACTTAATTGTCAGACCTCGTATGTAAGTGCAGTGGACCAGGACTATGATAGAAGTATACACTGCCATATAATGTGTAAAGTGGAAAGACACAAATGAATAGTTTGAAGAATTCTTTCTTGTAAGTGACATTTGAGGTGAACCTTGATTTAAGTAGTAGTGGTTCCCAATCAAAGAGAAAAGAGCGTCTTCGGCCAAGTAAGAGCATGAGCAAAGTCACAGAGAAGAGTAATAAGCAGTTCAATATAAGTAGCTTGGTAAATAAGAAATTGGTAAACTGGAAAGGGAGGCAGGGTCCACATCACAAAGATTGTTGTGATTCTACTTAATGGCTTGAATTATCCAGTGGGCCATGAGGAATCGCGGAAGCCTTTTTAAATAAGAGTAGTAACATGGTGAAGTTATCAGTGTAGAAAGCACTTTGGCAACAGTAGGCCAGATGGAGGATGGCGGGAGATCACACAGTCTCGTGGCAGTGATATTACTGAAGGAACTATTGCGGTAGCCCAAGGAGAGATGACGATGTCTGAAGCAAGCAGAGGATGGAGGATGGAGTGACTTGAGAACTGACCAGGACCTGATTACCAGTCGCTGTGGAGCTGAGAGGGGAGAGAGTTCTCGTTTGGGGGACTGTTTACAGTGGTGGGAAATTGGGGAGCAGGAGAAAGTCTGAAGGGAGTGGAAAAAGAGGAAGAAGTTGAATTTAGTTCTGGCCATGCCTAGTATAAAGTGCCAGGAGGAGGGCCAAACAGAGAAGTCTGAAAGGCAGTTGTTACTGATAAGCAGCTGCAAAAGGAAGACTAATCGCGAAGGAAGAGCTTGGGAGTTACTGGTATGGCGTGGCCTTGAAGCCCTGAAGACAGACGATCACTCTTTGTGGAAATCATTGCCTTCTCTCATCTCAGATTAAGCACAACCACTTCCCTCTCTTTTCATTTATGATAATCAGTAACATGTGTAGATTCCTTAACAGCCCACAAAGCACTTTCACAACCCTTATTTTATTTGGGTCCCGTCCCTAACACCACTCTCTCTTGTACATGTTATCCCATTTTATACACCAGGGAAATGAAGTCGAGAGGTCAAGGGGTTTTCTCTGTGTCACACAGCTCGTAAATGGAGGAGCTAGGGCAAGTCTGGTTCTCCGGCTCCAAATTCTTGACAAGTTCAGGTTTAATTTTGTGTTGGTTTCCCTCCTAACATTATAAGTTAGAAGAAGTATGTTGTGCACCATTGAGTTATTCCTGGCAGTGTTTAGCATATAACAAAACACTCAATAAATAGTCATATCATAAATTAATACATTTCTTGTCATCTTTTTTTTTTTTTTTTTTTGGCTATGTTCCTGTAGTTCATTTCCCCTAGGTTTATTCTGAATCACTTGCATAGCTCGTAGGGGTCGTAGTCTGAGCCAAACAAACTAGTTACTCCTTCCTCCATCTGTAGATGACATTGTCCAATTTTTTATTACAGAACTTGACATACAGATGTGTGATCACTTGTGTGTCTGCGTCCTGCATTAGATTGTTAGCTTCTGGAGGGCAAAGGCATTATGAATTAATAATTACATAAACCTCTCATTTGTATAGTTAAGTGATTGCCGATGGCCATGCCCCTCCCTGACCCACCCCGCGCTACAGCCACTCTGACACTCTTCTGACACTTGGACAAGGGTCCATCACAGTAATTAGATTACCAGAGTGTAATTGTCTGTTTGCACTTCCGCTACAAGATTGTGAGCTCCTCAAAACAGAGATCCTGTCATTTTATATCTATGTTTCCAATGCTGAGACGCAGACAAACAATTACACAGCCCCGAGTTAATTACTGCCATGGAAACCTATGCATGCAATAAAATCAATACTTATTTATTGAATAAATGAGCAAGCAAATACAAGATAAATTTAGTTCTAAAATGTCAGAACAGAGACCTTAGAAACTATTTAGTCCTCTTCATTTACAGATGAGAAAAATAAGACTTAGAAAAGATAAGAGAGAATATTACAAGGTTCCACAAATCTAGTCAGTGGCTCCAAGGCCCTTTTCCCTTCAATATGCAGAAACTGAACCAAGGAAACTGAAAGGGAAGAAATGCATGTCAAAATATTCTATGTCTGTAGCACCTAGCAGAGCATGCAGAGAAGGGGGGGGGGGTAAACATAAAGTGTGGCCATCATTGTCAATTAAGCCAAGGTGAATGAATCAAATAATTCATCATTTCAACTTGCGCAGTCTTTAGCTAAAAGAGAGGCTTGAGGCTTTAAAAGCTTCTCAAAGCTGTACATCACTTTAGCAAGACAACAACAACAAACCCCAAACAGCTTCCCAGTTTACACTGCAACACAGAATTAGAGGCAATGTTTAAATATTACAAGTACCAACAATGCCAGCAGCAATTACAGGGTGGTTTTCCTGGCTCTTCCTCAAGGCTGGTGGGTGGTGAAGAATCCAGAGCCAGAAAAACTGGTAGCAGCCGCCCCAGGGCACTCAGCGGTGGGTACCTGCCAAGCACCATCACTAACTACTTCAACCTTGCAGTGACCCCCTGGAATATTATTATCCCTAGTTTTTATATGAGAAAACTGAGACCCAGGTTACCCTTGGTCACACATTTGGTAAATATGGAGTACCGTGATTTACTCCTAAAGATTTTTTATTCTAAACCCAGTTGTAAACCACCCTAGTGAAGCTGAGGACTGATCTAACCTTTCCTGCCTGCCAGGAACCCAGTCCAATGTCCCCTTCAGAGGGCTGATCACGCCTGCCTTGAATCATCCTAGCCCCTTTCCTTTTACAAAGAGAACACTGATAAATATTTTCACTTTGCTCAGTGTGGGGAAAGACCGGTCTGGCTTAAATGTATAAAGTCACGGGCAAAGACTTCAGGTTTGGGGATTTGACCATAGGTGGTGTGACATCTGAATAAATCAGAGGTCACTTACTGATGATGGCCAGATTTAACCCAAAAGTAAGTTATATTTGACTTCAAGAGGTTTTTTTAATTTATCCAGTCAACATTAAACAACAGGCACTCTCACACAAGACTTTTCGTTTTTAGTGCCTCATGATTTGTCATCACTAAGCACTCCTTTGGCTAGAGCTAAGAATCAGCTGCCCGTTTCTAACTGGGTGTGTACGCTCCCTTTCACTACCAGGGCCACCATTCCCTCTTATCTCCCGGATTTAACCCTGCTGGGGTCACTAACATTCCTGGCCTGTCCTTCTTAGGCATTTGAATTTGACACCCATAGAACAGACAGATCAATAATACACAGCAATACTAAAAAAAAAGTCTTCAGTTATTCCTGCTTCTTAACAAAATGTCTAGTTATGCTATTTTTACTATTACACTTCAAAAAATGCTATGTATGAATGTAAAATGCATGCAAAATAAAATGCCAGGTTTAGCTCTAAGGGTTTAAAGCAAAATGACACTTTTTTTTTTAGTTTCAGGTGTACAAAACAATGTAAAAGTTAGCCATTTATCATTTATACCCCTCACAAAGTGATAACTCCCCTCCCCCAATCTACTAGCCCTCTGACATGGCATACAGCCGTTACATTTCCACTGTCTCTATTCCTAATGCTGAACTCCACTTTTAGTGAGTGTATATTTATATGTGTGTGTGTGTGTGTGTGTGTGTGTGTGTATAAAATTATAGTTGACATTCATTATTATTCAGCTTCAGGTGTACACTGCAGTGATCAGGCATCTACATCTTCCCTGAGGTGGTCTCCCTAATAAGACAAGTGTCCATCGGATACTCTACAAAATCTTTACAATATTGATTATATTCCTCAAATTGACTTTCGTATCCTCGTGGCAATCTTATGGTTACCGCTTGTGCTTTCTAATCCCCTCACCTTCTCCCTCATCTCCACCCCCCTCCCATCTAGCAACCCTCAGTATTTCTGAGACTGTTTCTGATTAGTTCATTTGTTTATTATTTTCTTTAGATTCCACTTGTAAGTGAGATCATATGGTATTTGTCTTTCTCTGACTTATTTCACTTAACATAATGTTCTCTACGTCCATCCATATCATTGCAAATGGCAAGATTTCATTTTTCTTTATGGCTCTGTATTGTATAAATATACACCATTGTAAAAATATACCACAGTTTCTTAATCCAGTCATCTACCGATGGGCATTTCAGTTGTTTCCATGTCTTGGCTATAGTGTATAGTGCTGCAATAAACATAGGGGTGCATAAAGATTTTTGAATTAGAGTTTTGGATTTCTCTGCATAGATACCCAGGAGTGGAATTGCTGGGTCATAAGGTAGTTCCATTTTCAATATTTTGAGATACCTCCATACTGATTTCCATAGTGGCTGCACCGATCTGCAATCCCACCTGCAGTGTACGAGGGAATCCTTTTCTCCACATCCTCACCAACACTTGTTGTTTGTTGATTTATTGATGATAGCCATTTTGGCTGGGGTGAGGTGGTATCTCATTGTGGTTTTTATTTGCATTTCTCTAATGATTAGTGAGATTGAGCATTTTTTTCAAATGTCTGTTTGCCATCTGTATGTCCTCTTTAGAAAAATGTCTCTTCTTGTCCTCTGCCCATTTTTTGATTGGGTTGTTTGTTTTTTTGGAATTGAGTTGAGTGAGTTTTTAAATAAATTTTGGATATTAACACCTTATCGGATATATCATTGACAAATATCTTCTCCCATTCAGTAGGATCCCTTTTTGTTTTATTGATGGTTTCCTTTGCTGTGAAAAAGTTTCTTAGTTTGACGTAATCCCATATGTTTATTTTTTTTCTTACTTCTCTGACCTAAGGGGATACATCATTAAAAATATTACTCTAGGTAATGTCTGTAAACTTTATTCCTATATTTTCTTCTAGGAGTTTTATGGTTTCAGATTTTGTATTTAAGTCTTTAATCCATTTTGAATTTATTCTTGTATATGGTGTAAGGAGGTGGTCCAGCTTCATTTTTTTGCATGTGTTTGTCCAGGTTTCCCAGCACCATTTATTGAATAGACTGTCTTTACCCCACCCTAAATTCTTGCTTCCTTTGTCATAGATCAAATGGCCATATAAGCATGGATTTATTTCTGGGCTCTCTGTTCTGTTCCATTGATCTATGTGTCTGTTTTTACGCTAGTACCATGCTGTTTTGATTACTGTAGGCTTGTAGTATAATTTGATGTCAGGTATCATGATACCTCTCACTTTGTTCTTATTTCTCAAGATTGCCAAGGCTATCTGGGGTCTTTTATGGTCCCATATAAATTTTAGGATTGTATGTTCTATTTCTGTGAAAAAAATGTCCTTAGTAGTTTGATAGGAATTGCGTTGAATCTGTATATTGCCTTAGGCAATATGGACATTTTAATGATATTAATTCTTCCCATCCATAAGCGTGGTATGTGTTTCCATCTATTTGTACCTTCTTTGATTTCTCTCTTCATGTCTATAATTTTCTGAGAACCGGTATTTTATTTATTTGGTTAAATTTATTCCTAGGTATTTTACAGTCTTTGAAGCAATTGTAAATAGAACTGTTTGTTTTTTAATTTCTCCTTCTGATATTTTATTATTAATATATACTATTTCTTGTCTGATTTCTGTAGCTAGAACTTCCAGAATTATGATGAATAGAAGTGGAGAAAGTGGGCAACCTTGCCTTGTTTCTGATCTTAAGAGGGATGGTTTTAGCTTTTCCCCATTGAGTATGATGTTAACTGTGGGTTTATCATATATGCCCTTTATTATGTTGAGATATGGTCCCTTTATTCCCACTTTCTTAAGAGTTTTTATCATAAATCACTGCTGGATTTTGCCAAATGCTTTTTCTGCATCTATTGATATAATCATATGATTTTTATTTTTCATTTTGTTAATATGGTGTATCACATTGATTGATTTGCAAATGTTGAACCAACCTTGCATACCAGGAATGAATCCCACTTGATCATGGTGTATGATCTTTTTTATGTATTGCTGAATTCTGTTTTCTAATATTTTGATGAGGATTTTCACATCTATTTTCATTAGGGATATCGACCTGTAGTTTTCTTTTTTTGTAATGTCTTTGTCTGATTTGGGGATCAGGGTGATAGTGGCCTCATAGAAAGTATTTGGGAAACTTCCCTCCTTCTGGATTTTTTGGAGTAGTTTGAGGAGAATAGGTGATAATTCTTTTTTGAATGTTTTATAAAATTCACCTGTAAAGCCATCTGGTCCAGGGCTCTTCTTTGTTGGGAGCTTCAATTTCCCTGGTAGTAATCAGTCTATTCAGCTTTTCTGTTTCTTCTTGAGTTACCCTTGAAAAGTTGTATGCTTCTAGAAAATTGTCCATTTCTTCCAGATTATCTAATTTGTTGGCATATAGTTGCTCATAGTAATTTCTTACATTGTTTTGTATTTCTGTGGTGTCTGTTGTCATTTTTCCTCTTTCATTTCTGATTTTATTAATTTGGGTCCTCTCTGTTTTTATGCTGGGTCTGGCTAAAAGTTTGTCAATTTTGTTTATCTTCTCAAAAAAACAGCTCTTTTATTCATTGATCCTTTGCTTTTTTTTTTTTTTTTTTTTTTTTTTTTTTTTGTCTCTATTTCATTTACTTCCACTCTGATCTATATTATCTCCTTTCTTGTACTCCCTTTGGGATTATTTTGCTGATCTTTTTCCAGCTCCCTTAAGTGTAAGGATAAACTGTTGATTTGTGATTTTTCTTGTTTCTTTAGGTAGGCCTGCATTGCTATAAATTTCCCTCTTAGGACTACTTTCGCTGCATCCCATAGATTTGGGGTCATTGTGTTTTCATTTTTGTTTCTCTCAAGATATCTTTTGATTTTTTCCTTGATCTCATTGTTGACCCATTCGTTTTATTTTTTTAATTTTTGTATTGGGGAATATTTGGGGACAGTGTGTTTCTCCAGGGCCCATCAGCTCCAAGTAGTTGTCCTTCAATCTAGTTGTGGAGGGCGCAGCTCAGCTTCAAGTCCAGTCAGCGTTTTCAATCTTTAGTTGTAGGGGACACAGCCCACCATCGCGTGCAGGAATTGAACTGGCAACCTTGTTGTTGAGAGCTCGTGCTCTAACTAACAGCCATCCAGTCACCCCTTCAGAAGCTCAGCGGCAGCTCGTTATCTTCAGTCTAGTGGAGGGTGCAGCTCACTGACCCATGTGGGAATGGAACAGGCAGCCCTGTTGTTCACAGCCCATGCTCTG
Organism: Rhinolophus sinicus; assembly: GCF_036562045.2. NCBI lineage: Eukaryota > Metazoa > Chordata > Mammalia > Chiroptera > Rhinolophidae > Rhinolophus > Rhinolophus sinicus. The sequence continues at coordinate 114,749,705 of NC_133756.1, forward strand.
ACCAACTGAGCCATCCAGCCTCCCCTGACCCATTCATTATTTAATAACATGTTATTCAGCATCCATGTATTTGTATGTCTTCCAGTTTTTTTCCTCTAGTTGATTTCTAATTTCATAGCACTGTGGTCAGAGAAGACAATTGTTGTAATTTAAATTTTCTTAAATTTATCAAGACTTATTTTGTGGCCTAACATGGTCTATCTTGGAAATTTTTCTGTGTGCGTTTGAGAAGAGTGTGTATTCTGAAGCTTTGGGGTGAAATGCTCTGAAAATATTGATTAAATCTAACTGGTCCACAGTGTCATTTAAGGCTGTTGTTTCCATATTGATTTTCTGTCTGGACGACTTGTCCATTGTCAGAGGTGTGATGACGTCCCCTACTACGATAGTGTTACTGTTGATCTCTGTCTTTATGTCAGTCAATATCTGTTTTATATATTTAGGTGCTCCTATGTTGTGTGCATAGATGTTTACTAGGGTTATGTACTCTTGTCGGATTGATCCCTTTATTATTATACAGTGCCCATCTTTGCCCTTTAACATTTTCTTCATTTCAGTCTATTTTGTCAGATATAATAAGTATTGCTACTCCAGTTTTTGTCATTTCCATTTGCATGGAATATCTTACTCCAACGCTTCACTTTCAGCCTGTGTATGTCTCTTGATCTGAGGTGAGTCTCTTGTATACATCATATGCAAGGGTCTTGTTTTCTTATCCACTCAGCCACCCTATGCCTTTTGATTGAAGCATTTAATCCATTTACATTTAAAGTGGTTATTGATAGGTACATAGTTATTGCCATTTTTTACATTTGTAGTTAGATTGTTTTCATCTTTCTTCTATTTACAGAAGCTCTTTTAATATTTCCTGCAATGCTGGCCTGGTGGTAATGAATTCCTTTAGCTTATTCTTTTCTGGGAAGCTCTTTATCTCTCCCTCAATTGTAAATGATAGCCTAGCTGGATAAAGCAATCTAGGTTGTAGACCTTTGTTTTCCATCACTTTGAGCATCTCTTGCCACTCCCTCCTGGCCTGCAAAGTTTCTGTAGAAAAGTCATTTGATAGTCTTATAGGGCTTCCCTTGTATGTAACCCTCTGTCTTTCTCTTGCTGCTTTTAGGATTCTCTCTTTTTCTTAACCTTTGCCATTTTAACTATAATGTGTCTTGATGTGGACCTGTTTGGGTTCATCCTAGTTGGAACTCTCTGCACTTCCGGGCTTGTATGTCGGTTTCCTTCACCAGGTTAGGGAAGTTTTGGTCATTATTACTTCAAATATGTTCTCCATCCTTGCTCCCTCTCTTCACCTTCTGGTATTCCTATAATGCACATGTCATTGTGCTTGATGTTATCCCAGAGGACTCTTAAACCATTTTCATTGTTTTTTATTTTTTATTTTTGTTGTTCCGCTTGGGTGATCTCTGCTAACTTGTCTTCTAAGTCGCTGAGTCGATCCTCTGCCTCATTTAACCTGTTGTTAATTCCTTCAAGTGTGTTCTTTATTTCAGTTATTATATTTTTTAATTCTAGGTTGTTCATTATGATTTCTCTATCCTTCTTTATGTCGTCTCTAAGCTCCTTAAACATTCTTATCATCAGTGTTCTGAACTCTGTCTCTGATAGGTTGGTTGCCTCTATTTCATTTGGTTCCAATTCTGGAGGTTTCTTCTGTTCTTTTATTTGGGACATGTTTCTTTGTTTCCCCATTCTGGCTGATTCTCTGTGTTTGCTTCGATGTATTAGGTAGATACCCTAGGGTTCTTGGTCTTTGCTGGGTTATCTTATGTAGTATGTGTCCTTTATATTTGACTTGCACCACTTCCCTATTCTCCTGTGCATGTGCTCCAAAGGTGACCCTTGTGTTGTGTATATTGTCCTGTTAAAGTTGAACTTTAATTGCTTTTGGCTTGTCAGTAGGTGGGATTGACTCCTAGGCTGACTAGTTGTGAGATTTGGTTCTTCCCACAGTGGATGATCTGCTGTGTGAGGGTTGACCACTTAAATGAGGGTTGGCCCCTATGGGCTCTTGAGCCTGTAGATAATTCCCTCTGGGTGTGTCACTTGTAGGTCAAACCCGGTAATACTCTGGTTTGGTCTGGAGTTGGCCTCTGGGTGTCTTGCATCTTGTGCCTCTTAAGCTGGGCCCTGGTAGGGCAATTTCAGAACAAAGCAAATCACCAAGCACAACAACAACAACAAAGAAAAAACCAAATGCACTCACATGTAAAAACAACCGATAACCCACACCCAACACAGGCAAAAATATCAAAAACAAAACGAAAAAAGCAGTGCGAGTCTTAGCTTAAGCCCACCAAGTAATCTCCAGGTTGTGCTCTGCTGTACAAAGAGTCCTCTGTGTATTGTGCAGGCAGAGCCGGTCACCTGGTGCCCAGAGTGACCCTGGCACTGCAGTTCTAGATGAGCTGGACTGTGGGGTGTGGATGGTAATTTTTACAAAGTCAGTGCAGTTCCTGCTCTTGCCTGCACATACAGACGCTGGGAATACAACAGCCAGCCCTGTGCCCAGGTCTCCTTAGTCGTAGGGCACTTCTTCCATCAGGAAGGGCCGGGGGGAGGGTTGTGGTAAGGTGGAGGGCTTGAGGTTTCTGAACTTCTGAAAGCCCAAAGCTGCCTCTACCACCTGCTACTGACTCCTGGGTGTGTCTCTGTAGTTGTGATTGCCCTGCCCTACCAGAAAAGGTGGTGGCTGGGGATGGAGGAGTCTTGTCTCTCCCAGCCCAGCAGTGTCACACTCTTCCCAGCCTCTTCCCTAGGTCACAGCTGCAAACTGGGTCTTCCTAGATCCTGAGCACTATGGCTCCTCTGTAATCTGACACTACTCCTCAGTTCAGGGGCCAGCTTGAGTCTCTGGAAGGGCAAGGGTAGGATTGGGAGAGTGGGGGAGGGGCCCAGGTATAGCATTTATTTCTTTGTTTGACCTAGGGCCCAGCTGGAGGTCTCAGCTGAGGTTACTGCCTCAAACACTGGATATACTGCTCTCTCAGCAGGAGAGGTCAGCTGTGGGACGCAGGGAAAGAGCCCACCTCCTGGCTCTTGTGGTCTCTGTTCTGTCCTGGGGCCCCCTGCGTCTCCCCAGCTACAGATGCGGGCTGTGTCTCCACTCCGCTCCCTTCCCTCTTCCCCTTCTCACTCGCTTTGCCCAACCTCAAGTAATCCTCGTATGAGTCTCTTAGCTGTTCTGTGTGATGAGCAGAGTCCTTTGATGGGTTATGGATGTTCAATTTGTGCTAAGTTCCGGAGAAGAACTCAAGAAGACCACCTCGCTACTGCCATTCCTATCAAAAAGTGACACATTTTTAACCCAGCACTTTAAAAATGTCATCATCTGTTTCCAGGTTCACATATAGTTAAGGCAACCTGTCCCGTGAAAGCCACTTTTGTTTTTTTTTGTTTTTTTACGTCAGTCCTCCCTTCTCCTCTGACCTCATTTGCTGATAGCATAATTTGTCTTATAACCATACATAAATGTACGACATAAGTAATTCCTCTCAGGGTTGTTTTCCCATGTACCCTGTGCAAGTAAATGGCTTATTTTCTTTTCCCAATATAGAGCAGAGGTCACCATGACTTCTTGTACAATTTCAATGCAGAACAGTGGTTTCCTCTTTGACTTCCTTAAATGAGAACACAAGTGCTTTTTATGTCACCTTTGCCTACTCTTCTCATTCAGTATACTGGGGCCAGCCATTAATCTGAAACCACAAGGGGAATCCACTGGGGTGATACTTCCATGTTCTCAGGTGACCTGAACCCCTGGAGTAAGGTGGGAGCCTCATTCAGAGGCAAAGAGGAGACAGGGAAACTTTAAGTTCAATGAAAGAAGGAGACATAAAGGAGGGGTCCATTGGGCCACGTCACCTCTCAGCAAACTTATGAATGGGCGTGTGTGTATGTGTGTGAGTGTATGTGTGTGTGTGTGTCTCTGTGTGTGTGTGTGTGTCTGGGTATGTGTGTCTGTGTATGTATGTGTATGTGTGTGTCTGTATGTGTGTTTATGTGTGTGTGTCTGTGTGTGTCTGTGTGTATGTGTGTGTCTGTGTATGTGTCTGTGTGTGTCTGTGTATGCGTGTGTATGTGTGTGTCCGTGTGTGTCTGTGTGTGTCTTTGTATGTGTGTGTATGTGTGTATGTGTGTCTTTGTATGTGTGTGCATGTGTGTGTCTGTGTACATGTGTATGTGTGTGTATGTGTAATGTGTGTGTCTGCATGTGTCTGTGTGTGTACATCTGTGTGTATGTGCGTGTGTGTCTGTGTGCATGTGTGTGTCTGTGTGTCTGTGTGTATGTGTGCGTATGTGTGTGTATGTGTGTGTATATGTGTGTCTGTGTGTGTCTGTGTCTGTGTGTCTGTGTGTGTATGTGTGTGTGTGTACGTGTACGTGTACATGCGCATGCACTTCATTTATTCCCCAGTATTTTTACTGAACTTCTACTGCATGTCAAAATGAGGTAGTTCTGGTACTATGCCAAGCCTTTAATGTACATTAACATATTTAAGTTTGACAGAAATCTCATGTTGTATGTACTCTTATTATTTCAATTTGACAAAGAGGAAATTGAAATTTAGTGAAGTTAGATGTTGAGCCCAAAGTCACACAGCTGTTAAGTGGTAAAAAAGGAATTTGAAAGATCGCAGGCTGACAGAGAAGTCCCCAGTCTTAAACACTCTACTTTCCAGCTTGCATTTATGCCCAGAGTCATTTATAAAAAATAAATGACATGAATCTAAGGTCGTGGGTGCACTACTAAATTGCTAAGGCACTGACAGTGTGAAAATTCTTCATCTCTCCCCTTTTCTCAGGAGACCTCAGGGTCTGTACTCACCAATTTGCACCAGTCCCTTTCTCCCCAACCAACGCTAGCCTCCCTATCCTACTCTGAGTGCACGGAAAGCTTCATATGAATCCAAGTCATGAGTGATGTTGATAATGTCACTTTTATCAGTCCATTGGAGTTGAACAGAGGATCACTTTAATGCACATCAGCCAGCACTTCCTGATTTACCATAGTTTGCGTTTGTGATTTTGGCTGCCCCTTTGCTAAATGGGCATTATTATTATCAATATTTTACCAGAAAAGATTTGACAGAGAAGTGAAGTCACTTGCAAGGCCTTGACGCTTGAGGAAGCCACCGACATTTAGGATCAAAGAAATATAATCGAGTTTCATTCAGACACTGTCTGCATGAGAAAGGCTGTCTTGTCACCTTCTCGTCATTAACCATGTTGATGACATTACTTCAAAAGTGTAATGGCCTTTCAGTAATGTGCTCTATAGCTTCTCGGTCACAAGGCAGGTACGACAAGGACATTCAAGTAAATCCCAAACATCCTCCTGACTGAACATGCTGGGCTTTTCCCTGCCTGCTTGACTCATTTCCTCCTCCTTCTTTCTTTCTTCCTCCCTCCATCCCTCCCTGATGAAATTCACATTCCAGCTTTTGCTGAAGTGAACAAGTGTAATATGGCAGGAAAGGGCATCGTTTTTGGATTCAGATGAGTCCAGATTCAACTCCCGGTTTGGTTGAGCAGGAGCAGTGACACTTGTCTCTGATCCTCTAAAACAGTGGGGCTCAAACTTTAGTCCCTGATCAAGCAGCATTAGCAACCTGTCCCATTAGCATCACCTGAGAACTTTTAAGAAATGGAAATACAGAGGCTCCACCCCGGACCTACTGAACTTGTTAAAAATGAAAACACGGGGCCCCACCCCAGACCCCAGAATCTTTGCGGAATAGAACCCAGTAATCCAGAGTTTAGCAAGCCCTCCAGGTGTATGTGATAAATACTAAAGTGTGAGAATTACAACCCTAAACAACTTTATATTCATCAAAGAACAATTTCTTTGAGGATTAAATAAAATAATGCAAATGAAGTTGATGCAAACTGTCTGGTCCCATAAGAGATATTAAAAAAATATGGTAGTTTTTAGCAGTTCTTGGAATAGATCAGTAATAATGGAAATATTAAGATATTAAATGTACAGCCCATAGGGCTGTTGGAACTCTTTATATATCATGCATGTAAGCGTTAGCTCATTTTCTTAAGCCCCTAACCCCACCTCACACATCTACTGCCCCAACACAGATGTCCAGAGACCAATGAAAAATTAGAATTTCCTCCGTAAGGTCCATTTCTTGCTGATTCCTCAGCCCCACAAGGCTGCCAGCTCTTAGTGGCTAAGACAATCATCTCCGTGTGTGCCTGGTTATTTTGGTTTTGCAGAATAATCATTAAACAAGGAAAATACGACTAGAACCAGGTTCAAAGAGCCTAGCCAGAGATACCACATCAGAGAAGAAAATACAGAATTTATCTGAGGCAGGCAACATATTTCCGTGGCATGCGCCAATAGACAGCTTCCCAGAGAAAGGCAGGAAAAAACAAGGAAACCAAGGAACCTATGGGATTTGAGGAACATCTATCGTTGGACAACGTTGCCAATAAAACATGTGCAATCTAAATTTTAAAATACAAATATTAAAAATACTTAAGTCCCTTTATGATTTTATGATCGTCAAAAGATTTTAATAATCTGCATCTCACTGGACTCTCACAAGGGTCCAGAAAAGAAAATAATAATAATATATATATATATATATATATATATATGTATTCTACATTAATATTTTATGGAAAAAATTAGAGAGGGGTCATGTAATTCGACCAGGACCACATAGCAGGTGTGAAGGCCAAGGATGAAACTCAGACACATCTATTAACATATATTCTGTTTGGAATACCCTCCCCAATCATCTCCTGAACTGCCCTATTTCTAGTCTGACTAGATGCATTAGGATCAAACTTAAAATTCCAATCTTTCCTCAGTTCCCCACCTACTCTTTTTAGCACAAGGAGTCCTTGTTTCCTCTGAATGTACAGAAGTCTCCTACCCTCTATTTGTATATTTATTATTCCATTCCTGCAGCAAATATTTGTGGAATGCCCAGTATGAACCAAGTTCTCTCTAGGCACTGGGGCTATGATGCTGTGTGGAGTTGACATTCTGGTGTAAGATATAGACATTAAATATGTAACATACAGATAATTACATGACATTATGCGTGATTACAGTACAGAGTACATGCTACGAAAGAGAGAAACAACATGCTAGGAAGGGGAGTGATAGAGATGCACTTCTAACTTGGAACCAGGGAGCTCTCCCTGGAGAAGGAGCATTCTTGATGATATCTGATGGACATGTGACAGCCACCCACATAGCAACTGGTGGCAAAATCATAACAGCACTTTGAAGGCCCTGAGGTGCATGGAAGAAAACCAAAGAAGGTTGGTGGGGCTGGGGAATAATGATTAAGAATGACAGGTAAGCCAGGAGCATCATGGGCTGCAAGGGGGTATCATTATAGATTCTTAAGCAGAAGGGAGACATAATCTGACCTGAGTTTTAACAAAATCACATGGGCTAGGGTGTGGAGGATGGATTAGAAGGAGCGAGAATGGTGTTGGGGATACCAGCTGAGAAGTTATTGAAGAGAGTACAGATAAAGAGCTTAAGTTGTGGTTGGGGGTAGTAAGAGGAGAACAGATGACTTCGAGGAATATTTTGGAAGTCAAATAGGCAGCACTCAGTGATGGATACGATACAAATGGGGAGGAGAGGGTGAGATTAAGAATAACCATGGCATTGGTGCCCTGAGCAAGTGGATGGATAGACGAAGGTGCCTTACACCCAAATGGAGGAAACTTGGGGAAGAGTGAGTCTGTGAGTGGAGGGAGGCACTTAACTATTCTTCCCTTATGGTGTTAATCGGAAAATATTTTCCATTTCATTTACATAAACATACATTTTATGTATTTATAATGTTTTAGAGACTGAGTCCCCAAAAATAAGACCTAGCCAGACAGTCAGCTCTAACGCATCTTTTGGAGCAAAAATTAATATAAGAACCAGTTTTATTTTACTATAATATAAAACCGGGTATAATATAATATAATATAATATAATATAATACCAGGTCTTATATTAATTTTTGCTCCAAAAGATGCATTAGACCTGATTGTCCGGCTAGGTCTTATTTTCAGAAAAACACAGTAGTAGGAGTTCAAGGAATATGTATCAATTGGTGGGTTGGTTGAACAAATGAATCTAAATAATATTCAGCCTAATGTCTGGAAAATGGTAAATGCTTAGGGAATGTTGACTATTGTTATTCCACAGTAACAGTGCCTTTTGAAAACTGACCCTGTGTCTCCCAAAAGCTTCCAGAAAGATTAAACACAAGACAGTTTAGTATATGACCAAATCCCTAGGTCCTGATACATTTCCAGTTTAACAAAACACTGAAGCTCCTAATTAAAAAATAATAAGCCTGTCTATTCTGGCAACACAAGCGTGACGGGGCAGTTCCATGCACTACAGCTGTTACCCTAATCTGGAAGCTTTGCCCTCAGAACTTTCAATTAAAAGCAGTCCTGAACTCACTCCTCACACCATATGCAGATCCTGAAAGCCTTTTCTTCTTTCTTTGTAAAAAGTTAAATGAAAGACAGAATGGAGAGGGATGTATGTGAGATACACACACACACACACACACACACACACACACACACACACACACACCATATTGAGTAGCTATCTCCTCATCCACCTTGGCCCTTCATTTGCTGTGTGACCTTGAACAACTTACCTGATATTTTTGCACTTCTCTGTGTGTAATTTAAAAAACAACACCAGTACAAAAGCTGGTTTCAACCTGCCTGACTGAGATTGGGTTTAGAATAGTCAACACTATTCCCAAACACATCCAAAATATCATGCTGAATATAATTTTCATATTTGTGCTAATAATTGAACAAATTCAATGCCATGGTAAGTTAGTAAATTTAATTTTATCACATTACCAAACACTTGCAAATGTATTAATAGGGACTTTTCTACTCTTAAAAATACAAGAAGCAAACTCTATAATGTAGTGTTATGGTTATTTAGGAAAGTATTTTTTTATTAAAATTTATTGGGGTGACAGTGGTCAACAAAACTACATAGGTTTCAGCTGTACAATTCTGTATTACATCATCTGTATATTGCATTGTGTGTTCACCACCCAGAGTCAGCTCTCCTTCTATCACCATATATTTGACTCCCTTTAACTTCTTTGACCATTCCTCTCCCCCCCTTACTCTCTGATAACCACTAAACTATTGTCTGTGTCTATGAGTTTTTGTTTATTTACTCTTCTTATGCCTTTGTTGCTTTTAGTTTTATATTCCATGTATGAGTGACGTCATATGGTTCTTGACTTTTTCTGTCTGACTTATTTCACTCAACATAATAATCTCAAGATCTATCCATGTTGTTGCAAATGTCAGTATTTCATCTTTTCTTATGGCAGAGTAGTAATCCATTGTGTGTATATACCACATCTTCTTTATCCAGTAATTTATCAAAAGACACTTTGGTTCTTTCCATGTCTTGGCCACCGTAAGTAATGCTGCAGTGAACATCAGAGTACATATATCTTTCCGGATAAACGTCAGGAAAGTATTTTCATAATACATGTCCATAACTTGGGCAGTCCTGTAAATGAAGTTAAATGGGTCAGTGCAACATCACTTGAGAGGTCCTTGGACCTATCTACTCTGGAGAGCACTCTTTCCCACAACTTGTCACACCATCTTAAATTCTACCCTTGGCAATTTGAGGCTATGTCGTGGAAAGACTGTGTACCATCTACTTCATCCATTAGCAAATATTACACAGAAATGTGGTTCCTTGTTTCTATGACTGTCTCAGTAGTGTAACCTCCATAAGGTCATGGACAGTATCTGAGTTTCTCTCCATTTTATCTCCAGCAATCAATGACACATCTGCCACATTGTGGGCCATTGATAAAACATTGTTAAATGAATTAGTGCACTCATGAACAAGTATGGCAGGTCGAGTTGGACAGATGTGAGTTCAAATCCTAACTCTACAATTTACTAGTCATGTGACTGTGACTAAATTACTTATTCTACCTGGAGAGTACCATTTACACCTGGCTGGGTTCAATATCTCTCACAAAGGTCCTGAGGTTCAAGTAAGAAAACATATATAGAATACTCAGTTTAGTGATAAGCATACCGTGGGCAAGCAGTAAATTTAGACTCACTTCTACCCATTCTGCTGATTTTGGTTCAGTCAGATCTAATTCAACATACATGCCAATCCCTGACAGACTCATGGAGAGAAACAAAAACAAAACAAATAAACAACAAGGCAAAAATACTATAGTCCTTACCTTCTGAAGCTTGAGGAGATAAGACATAAGCATGAGACTTTTAAATTAGTGCTGCCCATAGACCCAGACCCTTACTGCACTACCAGTAAGGTTGAATATCCTTAAAACTAATCAAATTCTAAACTTACTATATGTTCATGCAATGTGCAGACCCAATTATCTGCACTAACCAGAGTGAGAGACTGAAAGGCCACAAGTACAGTAGAATCTTGGTTTTTTTTAATGTCTCTGTTGACAAACATTTTGGTTTACGAATGCCATAAACCCAGAAGTTAATGCTTCAGTTTTCGAACACGCCTCAGAAGTCGAACATGTCACACGGCTTCTGCTGAGTGCAAGATTCTGAGGCCTAGCTGTTGGCTGTTTTCAAACATTTCAGAACTCGAACGGTCTTCCAGAATGGATTACTTTTGAAAACCGAGATACCACTGTACCAGTGTTTGAGAGAAAAAAAAACAAGCATAGTAGGAGAATGAGAATGAGAGATACTTGTTGCAGCCCCGGGGTCCTTTTATCAGTCGTTACATGGAAGACTCAGCCTTTAGCTATACCTAGAAGGTACTACAACAGGGGAGAAGTACATGGAGAGAAAGGAATTCAGATATAGGAATGCTGTAACCATTCCCGCTAACACTTTGAAAGATCGACCCACAGCAACTGTGACCAAGTCCAGTGTTCTGGGTGCCGGTGGAACTGGGCAAACCTAGTTGAAGATTCTCCCTCCATAGTGTAGTGAAACGGGTTTGGGTGGGAAAGGAGAGATACACCCAAGAAGATTTAGGGTGCACCCCAAAGACCAGCATTTATTATCACTGAGAAACAAAGAGGAATAAAGTACTCTGCCCTCAGTAAGGCTTGCCTGATAGAAAAGAGACCCACAAAAGTTCTAGAACAGAGACATGAATAAAGTGTTGTGGGAACATCCAACAGTGCATTCTTCTGAGATGGCCCAGAGTAACTTTAATTTGTGAGTTGGATCTTGAAGTATCTGTTAGAATTTTCCAAGGTACAGATGCCTGGCAAGTGGCACATGGTAGGTACAGAAGTATGAAAGGGATAATGGAGACTTTCTAGCAGAGGACACATGGTTACTGAAGGTAGAACAGGATCTAGATCACAAAGGATTTGGGGTGAATTAAAGACCATAGGCACTGGGCAGCCATTGAAGGGGTATGGCTTGTTCACAGTTTAGAGAAATCATTCCAGTGTGTGTTTTTAGAAGAAACCCATGGATGACTTTTGCAAATAGTAGCATCAAGTGCTTGGTTTTATCTTGGAGACTGAAGTTATCTTTAGGTAAGCAGGCCCCTCCCACCTTGGCCCTAGTTCTGGGGTTGCCTGCAGGATGCCCAGGGGTTCTAAAAGTGATGTCCCACCAGATGGCCAAATTCAAGGAGCCCAGTTCCTCATGGATACCTGTTCAAGGCCGTCTTCCTTAGAAACACTGAGGTCACTCCTCTTTCCTGAATCTCTCCACATGAGCTAGGCTGACAGGACCTTGTGTGACTGACCCTGCTGAGAAGACATGCCCTGTTCATAGATGCCCCAGTGCTGGGATTGGTTAGCCTCTGAAGGACAGTCCTGCACATGGGAGCTGAAGAGGCTCTAAGAGCTTCTGTGAATGAACCTTCAGAATCTGACACATTGTCTTAACCTGGTTCTCAGAGCAAAGTCACAAAGTACAGAATGTTCTCCAGCCCTCTCAAGGGGAAGCTGTGGGAAGGTGAAAGAGCGATACAAAAAATTACAAGGAAGGATCCACTTGCTTATGCTTTCACAGCAAATTTTGTCCTTGAAATGTGTGTTTATCTCCTCTTTCTGTTTTGCTTCTGGTCTACTTCAGAAGCAAGCGATTTAAACAAGTGCTATTTAACTGAATAACAAAAAATGGGAGTACAAACAGCAAAGACAAAGAACAGTAGGGTAAGTAAGAACAACTAGGGAGAAAGGGAGGGAAGAAGAAAGAGGAGTCTAAAGAAAGCAGGGAGTAACATGCATACGGCACTTGGTGCTTTATAAAGTGTTTTTATAGGCATTATTTCTCTTGATCTTCACCTGCTTACAAGATGGAAAATTTTAGTCAGGAAACCAAGGTCCAAAGAAGTTAAGTACTTAGCCACGATTTCATAGCTATTAAGGGACAGATTCAGGATTTAAATCCAAGTCATTCTTCAGTCACCTAATATGTGCCTGCCACTATGTTCTCTACTGAGTGTAAAAAGATAAAAATGACAGTCCCTGCTCAATAAGAACTCCCAGGCAGCTGGGGAAGCAGAGAAGAAAGCAGGTCATAACTATGCAATAAGCACTAATATCGCAGTGCCTGGTAAATAGTTGGTACTCAACAAATACATGCAAATTGCAAATAAGTGAAGAATAAATGAAAACATTAGGTCCTATGGGAGGCCAAATGAAGGTGTGATATGTTACAGTCTTCTGTTATTTTTCCTTCTAAAATTCTAACCCTGAACACTACCCACCGCCACCTCACCTCCCCCACCGCCACACACATACGGCTTTCCCTTTTCCCACGGTCTGGTCTGATTCTGACTTGTGCTCAATACGTGGCATGTGAATCATTAAGAGGGACCACCTGCCGTTGGTCTCCTTCCAGCCCCATGGGTCCAAAGGGGCTCAAACATGCCAGTGGTACCAGTACAACCCAACTTCCCTAATACACACCTCAGCTGGTCCACATCAGGATGACAATCCTGAATTGTTCCCTGACTGCTTGGTCACTCAGCCTCACAGCTTTGCCTGGAGACACTCACCAAGCTCCTCAGGGATGACCAAGGGGGTTCTCTGCTGCCTTATTATAGCACAGAAGTTAAGGATGCAGCCTGGAATCTCCACTCCATCTCCTTTATCTCTTAAACCTTGGGCAAGTTACTGACACTTTTTGTATCTCGGTTTTATCATCTGTAAAATGCAGATATAATAGTACCTACAGGTTCACTGCCAAGCTGCTGAGAGGAATAGATGAGGCAAGACATATAAAGCTCTTAGTGCTACTGCCTGGAACATAGTAAGATTTCAGTAAATATAGTGATTGTGGTTATTTTTATCTAGCGTCATACTTGCAGCCATTACCACTAAACTGAAAGACTAAGCTAATTCAGGGTACATTTCTGGCTTTCCTAGAGACAGTCTTGGGATCACAGATACCTCCCCTTTTTAGTTTGAGAGAAGTAATTCTAGTCACTTTCGTGCCTGACAATTATACCTTATTTTTTCAGTTTCTATTATCTCTGCAGACCAGTCTTGAAATTCCAGAGTTCCTAATGCAATACTCAAGTTAATGCCTCCAAAATTTCCTGACAAATAAAATAGAAATGGCTTAACACCTGTCTAAAGTGAAAGCGGTGACCTTTCTTGCTTTTACATTTTAAAGTCTCCTTTTTTCTTTAAAAGTTTGTAAATGGGAAAATTCTTTCTTTTTAACAATAGACAAAGTCCTGTAATCCTGGATTGTCTGAAAATATACATTTCACCAAACTTTCATATATAATAGATATACCAAAGATGAGTGATAAAAAATTTAAAATATTTGAGATACTACCTTTAGCATTTATTAGAGTTTTAATGTAGTTTGTCTATTTCTGGACTTTTTGTTCTAGCTGGTTGTTATATCCATCCATATGCTGATAGCACGTTTTAATTATAGAGCCTTTACAATATGTTTTATTGTCTGTTAGGTTAGTCACTGAATAGACTGGGATAAATGGGTTTGAGACCACTAGAGAGCCATTTGACTAAAGGTGAAAATAAATTCAGTTCCCACACAAAAAATTTCAAGTGGGCTACACATACCCTGTTTCCCCGAAAATAAGACCTAACTGGAAAATATGCCCTAGCATGATTTTTCAGGATGACATCCCCTGAACATAACTGCTAATGCATCTTTTGGAGCAAAAATTAATATAAGACCTGGTCTTATTTTCAGGGAAACACGGTATGTAAATATGAAACAGTGAAATAATACAGGTACTAGAAGAAAACGTGAGTGAATAATCTGTAACTTATAAACCTGGTGTTAGGGAAAAGTTTTATAAAAATGACTCAGGATATGGATGTAATAGATTGGGAATTTAACAAAAAGGCAAAAAATAAATCATGCATGATTAAAAAAAATCTGTTTAAAAAATAGGAAGTCCCAGCTCTCACAGTCCATGGAAAGAAACATAGATACTTCTTCTGAGGTATAATTTCAATTGAATCATTTGCTAGTTTATATTGTGTTCACAATAAGATGTCTCAGTGTTTTTGTAGAAAAAGACAAAATAAATGAGACACAGTAGAAAAGTGGTTTGAATCACTGGTTTTGTTGTCAGCTAGATCTGGGTTTAAATCTCTGTTCCAAAACTAACGAGGAATTACCTCGGACAAATAACCTTTGAATCCTCAGGTTTTGAGGTTGGTTTGTTTTTTCAATCTTTAATATGGAGTACGATTGTTTTGAGGGTTGCATGAGATACTATGTATAAAGGATTTAGGACAACACAGTAGGAGCTAGGATATAATTGTCATAATTATGAACTCATACATATAAACTTTAAACAACACATTGCATTAAAAAGTCATAACAGAGTTATATGCCAAACACTGTCTCCCAAGAAGAGGTTCAGATGTAAATGTTTCATGTTCATCTTTTGAACAATCGTCAAGACTAAGCTGAGCAGCATCTCCACTGTGCAAGTGAGACAGAAGAATGTGATTCTCAGAGGTCCCAAAGACAGAAATGATGGCAGATGTTAGTCAATTTGCCACTTTAACTGGGGGACATCTCAATAGACAAGAAATACAGCTGGCAAAACATTGCTATTATACTAATTGGCTCTCCATCTATCAGCCATGGCTACATATTTTTCTAGGCCCTTGGGCTAGATATGGGTCTCACAAGAAATCTGCTTTCCATTTTCTCACACAACAACCTGTCCCTCTCAGGGGTAAGCCACTGGGCATCTCAGAAGATGGCCTTTATCACTTCTGGAAATGCTCTGGGTTATATATACAGATTGAGAGTACATTCTTAGAAATGTAGGCTCTCAGAATATAAAATAAAATCTAATTGTGCACAGAGATTCTTTAAAAAGTTTTAGTGAAGAATAATTAAAATATAATAAACTACCCTTATTTAAAATGTACCATTTGATAAGTTTTGACATACATAAACACTCATGAAACCATCCCTAGAATCAAGATAGTGTACATATCTGTCACTCCAAAAGTTTCCTGGCACCCCTTTCTAGTTCCTTCCTTCTGACCCTTTTCTCCTTTCCCCATCCCAGGAAACAATTGAACTGCCTTCAGTCACTATAGATTAGTAAAGGAAGTCATTCAGTTAGTATTCTTTTTGTCTTTTTTTCTTTCACTAAGCATAATTATGTAGAAATTCATTTACGTTGGTCCATGTAGCAATATTAATCTTCTTTTAAAGGATATACCACAATTTTTTTACCCATTCATTTGATGAATATTTGTGTTGTTTATAGTGTTGGACTGTTATAAATACATCTGTTATGAACTTTCATATACAGCTCTTTGTATGGATTTATGCTCTTATTTCTCTTGGCTAAATACCCTGGAGTAGAATGACTGGGTCATGTGGTAGGTGTATATTTAATTTTTTTTTTGGTGGGGGGGGGGGGTGTATGCCAAACTGTTTTAAAGAATTTTTTAAATTTTATATTATCACCAGTTCCAGTTGATTCACATCATCACCAGCATTTGGTAGGTCAGTCTTTTAAATTTTAGACATTCCAGTATATATATTGATATTTCTTTGTGATTTTGATTTGCATTTCCCTAATAAATAATGATGTTGATCATTTATTCCTGCATTAATTTGCCAACCATATATCCTATTTGGTGAAAAGTATGTTCAAATATTTTTTTCTCTTTTTTAAATGTGGCTTGTTCGTTTACTTATTACTCAGTTTTGAGAGTTTTAGTATATTCTGGATACAATCTTTTACCAAAAATAGTTGATTGTAAATATTTTCTCCTAGCTTTGTCTTCTCTTTTCATTCTCTTAAGAGTGTCTATTGAAGAGCAGAAGTTTTTGACATTAATGAAGTTCAATATATTATTTTTTAATGAATTGTGCTTTGGATAATTTAAGAAGGCTTCATTTAAACAAAGGTCATAAAGATTATTTTCCTTTCTTTGAAGTATAATCTAAGTATAATAAACTATGTATATTTATTCCTAATTAAATTTTAGGATTTTTATGTTTTTCCTCTTACATTTCTATTCATTTTGAGTAAATTTTCATGTGATGTGAGGAATGGAACAAAGTTTTTTTGTTTTCTTGTGTTTTGTTTCATTTTTGTTGCTGTTGTTGTTTTTGTTTTTTGGGTTTATTTTGTTTGTTTGTTTGTTTGTTTTGCATAAGGCTATACAATAGTTCCAAAATCTTTTGTTGAAAAGGCTATCCTTTCTCCATTCAGTTGCCTTTGTACCTTTGTCAAAACCAATTTGTATGGAATTGCAAAAAACTCCACACAGTCATAGCAATCCTGAAAAAAAAGAGAAAAAGAAAAAAAAGAAAAAAAAACAAGGCCAGAGGTA
Organism: Rhinolophus sinicus; assembly: GCF_036562045.2. NCBI lineage: Eukaryota > Metazoa > Chordata > Mammalia > Chiroptera > Rhinolophidae > Rhinolophus > Rhinolophus sinicus. The sequence goes on from NC_133756.1 coordinate 114,766,534, forward strand.
TCACACTCCCTGATTTCAAATTATACTGCAAAACGACAATAATCAAAATAGTATGGTATTGGCAGAAAAACAGACACACAGATCAATGGAACAGACTTGAGAACACATAAATGAATCCACATATATAGGGGCAAATAATTTTCAACAATGGTGCCAAAAGCATACAATGGAGAAAAGAACCCCTCTTCAATAAATGGTACTGAAAAAATCGGAAAGCCACATGTGAAAGAGAGAAACCAGACTGATATTGGTCACCATACACTAAAATTAATTCAAAATGGATCAAAGACCTATATGTAAGACCTGAAACAATAAATTGCCTAGAAGAAAGCATAGGTAGTAAACTTAGGGACCTTAGTTTTAAAGATGATTTTATGAATTTGACCTCAAAGGCAAGGGAAGTAAAAGCAACAATAAATGAATGGGATTATATCAAACCAAAAGGCTTCTGCACAGCAAAAGAAACCATCAGCAAAACAAAGGGGCAACCAACCGAAATGGAGAAGACATTTGCAAATAACACCTCAGATAAGGGGCTAATAACCAAAATATATGAAGAACTCATACAACTCAGCAACAAAAGAATACAAACAATCCTATTTAAAAAAAAGGGCAGAAGACTTGAACAGACACTTTCCTCAAGAAAACATACAAATGGCCAACACATATATGAAAAGATGCTCAACTTCACTAACTATTAAGGAAATGCAAATCAAAACTACAATAAGATACCACTTCATACCTGTTAGAATGGCTGTTATCAACAAGACAAATAATAACAAGTGATGGAGAGGTTGTGAAGAAAAAGAAACCCTCTTACACTGCTGATGGGAATGTAAATTGGTACAGCCACTATGGAAAACAATATGGAGGTTCCTCAAAAAATTAGAATAGAATTACCATACAACCCAGCAATCCCCAAAAATCTGAACACATTTATCTCTAAAGATACGTGTACCCCTATGTGCATTACAGTATTATTCACAGTCGCCAAGACAAAGAAACAACCAAAGTGTCCTTTGATAGATGATTGGATAAAGAAGATGTGAAGATGTGAGATATATATATATATATATATATATATATATATATATATATAATGGAATATTAGTCTGCTAGAAGAAAAGATGAAATACTGCCATTTGCAACAACATGGATGCATCTTGAGATTATCACTCTAAGTGAAATAAGACAGACAGAAAAAGTCACGAACAATATGATTTCACTCATATGTGGGATATGAAACTGAAAGCAACAAACAAGCAAAAACTTGTAGATACAGACAACAGTTTAGTAGTTACCAGAGGGTAAGGGGGGAAGGGAGTGGATGGAGAGGGTAAAGGGGGTCAAATATATGGTGACAGAAGGAGATTTGACTTAGGTGGTGAACACACAATGCAATATATAGATGATGTATTATAGAATTGTACACTTTAAATGTATGTGATTTTATGAACCACTATCACCATAATAAATTTAGTTACAAAAATAATTGAACACATGTGTGTGAGTCAATTTCTGGACTCTATTCTGTTCCATTGATCTATTAATATATCTTGATACCAATACCATGTTGTATACATTGTACTGATTTCTATTGCTTAATCATAAGTCTTGAAATTGAGTATTATAACTCCTCCAGCTGTGTTCTTTTTCAAAATTGTTTTGGCTGTTATCAGTATTGTGTATTTCCATATGGATTTTATAATTATCTTGTCAATTTCTACAAAATTTCTGCTGGGATTTTGATCCGGATTACGTTTCATCTGTAGATCAATTTGGCAAGAAATGACATCTTAATAAATGAGTCATTCAGTCCACAAATGTGGTGTTCTTATTTATTAGATCTTCATGAATTTCCTCAGTATTTTATAATTTTCAGTTATGGGTCTTGCAAATTTTTCTCAACTTAGCCTTGTCTTTTTTTAAAGCAACTTTTTAAATTTTCGTTATTTTTATTTTAGTATATTTTAGTGTATTTGATATACACTATATTAGCTATATCCATTTCATGTACAATATAGTGATCCATGTACAATATAGTGATTCAACATTTTAAATGAAATATTTTTAATTTATGTTTCTTATTAATTGTTAATATACAGAAATATAATTGATTTTTATATTGATCTTGTGTTCTTCAACTTTCACTAAATTTACTTATTAGTTCTAATACCTTTTTTGTAGATTTCAACAGATATTTTACATAGGTAATCATATCTTCTGCAAATAAGACAGTGTAACTTTGTACATTGTACTTTCCAGTTTGGATGACTTTTGTTTATTTTTCTTACCTTATTGCACAGGCTAGAACCTCCATTACAGTGTTGAATGGAAGGGATGAGAGTTGACATCTGTGCCTTGTCCCTGCCTTCGAGGAAGCATTTAGTCTTCACCATTAAGTATGAGGTTAACTTAGCTTTTATTTAGATGCCCTTTGTCAGTTTGAGGAAGTTTTCTGATTCCTCATCTCCTATATGTTCCACTTTACCATTATCTAAGTGATTATAGCTGTAAAAGCATATTCTCTTCCTTTTGATGGCACCAAATTCTTAAAATACACAGGACATTACCTTGAACATATAGAAATTAGCTGTGGCTCCATCTTTCCAAGGGAAATGAGTGGAAAAGAGAGGAATATTGAAACTACATTCTAGAATTAGAAAACTCCAGGTCCAAAGAAAAACCTTTTGCTCTTTTTTGTCTCCTTATATTCTAATTACATCCTCAACATTTCCTCCAGCTTCCTCTTCACTAGCCCCACCCCCTCAAAAACACATATCCAATCAGTCACCACTGACTTCTAATATTTTACCCATCTCCTACCTGGATTGTGCAACAGGCCCCTTACTATTCTCTCTACATTTTTGCCTATTTCACTCCAATCTGTCATCCTCCAAAGTCAATAATCTTTCAGAAAATAAAACCTGACCTTGTAACACCCCTGCTTAAAACTCTTTCAGTGGCTTCTCCTTAGAATAAAGCCTAGAATCTTCACTGTAGTTTTCAGTGCAGGACTGAGTCTGGTTTCAGCCACAGTGGAGAGCTAGTACCTTTCCTAGTACTGTCTGCCTTGAAGAGTGTACGTCTCTCAATAGGAAACCCATCCTAGTAACAGTGTTGTAGTGGTTAGGGCTGTGGGCCCTGTAGTCAAACTGCTTAGGTTCAAAACATTGCTCCACAAGGATTCAATGTGGAGCTCTTCCTTACCTTCATTATCAGTAGCCCATCGATTGCAAAAGGGTAAAAATAGTCCATAACTCATATGGCTGTGAGAATTAAATGAGATTTGTCACATAAAGCCTTTAAAACAGGGCCTGGTACATGGTCAGAAATCAACTTATTTTAGTTTTTATTATTTTGTATTCCTTTGGTGTTCACCTCCAATGGGCTCCGGGAAGCAGGTGTGAGGATTAGATGAAGCAATGCAAACAAAATTCCTAGAAGAGGTTCTGGAACAGGGCTGGTCCTCTGTACAGAGCGTTTCCTTCCTTCCTTCCTCCCAGTCTACATTAAACTCAACCTCAAGTCCTATTTTCTCCCAAAAAGTAAATAGTTCTCTTCTGCAGGCAGGCCCACTTCTTTCAGGAGTGCAGATCAGGGACGAACGGTTTGAGAAAGATGTAATTTCATGGACTTTGTCATTGTGAATTTTATTAAGTTGGCACTTTTATTTATAAAATAGGAGCTTTGTTTTGTTTTTGCTGTTTTTTCACCCTCCCTCTCTTTTCTGTGCCATTGCAACTTTTAAAGGTTTAATTAGAGCAATAAAAAAAAAATACCCATTTTGCTTCTCCCCCTTTTTAAGAACAAGTAAAAGTGGAAAGCCAGCTGTGGGTGAATGCTATTTGAAAGCTGCTACCCATCTGAAGTTTCATTTTTCACTGCTTCGAGGCACATTCGAAAATCAGTGCTGACACATGCAAATGAGTTTGTGATGAAGGAAAAAATATATAGATACAATGCAAGATGCTCTGACGACTATTGTGGATAATAAAGATGACTTGTGTGGGAGTTTATGCTTGATGTCGGGGCGGGGTGAATAAAACAATCAGATTCTCTTATCAATTTTTCCACTTAAAAGGACTATGTACATCTCTTTGGTGACGATCCCTAACTGTGCTTAGAGCCTTCCTTGCTCCCTTCCTCCAGCTCCCTGGCCAGTGCAGGACTTCCCATCTCTCACAGGGTGGGCATCTTCTTCACACGTCATCTTTAGCAGGATGTGAATATGAAGTCGAATTTTTGCCAATTTGAACAATGTCCTGAAGTAGATCTGCAGATTTCTTTTGCCTTCCTTAAAGTGAAATTTTTAAAAAATAATAATTAAAACTTCGCAAACTTTTTCTTCAAATCTCTCTAGCTAAAAAGTACGGATAGCAATTGGAATCACCACACATATGCCTTGTTAGAAGAAACCCAAAAGAAATAGAGTCCAGCCAAGGAAGGGTGACAATGACAGAGGGGAAACTGTAAGTCCTGCCAGAGAAGTGAAAGGAAGGAACTGGGAGTGTCATGTAGAAAAGAGAACAATAAAATGGGACACTTCGAGCCAACATGGGCTCATTGAAGAAATGTTTTAGTGAAGCCCTCAGGCTTTTCCATCCGGCAGCTCCCGGGCCCCTCTCCCACCCAGGCCAGCTCTCCAGCCTCCCTGTTCTTGTTTGCCTCAGGGCTGTTATCAGCCATCACCTCCTTCCATAGCTGCCTCCCTGTCTCCCTCTCCCCATCTACCCTCCAAAGCCCAAACCCCCTTATACAGCAGGGCAGTTAAGAGCAAGTATTTCCACGTCACATGGTTGTTCAAGACACCATACCGTACTGCAGAGTGACTTGGACAATCTCTGCATTCACTAGTTCGTTCAGTCATTCAACAACTATTCACGCTCCTGCTCTGTGCTAGTCACTTACTCTCGCTTAAGCTCACTTTTGTCTAGGGGTAATGCTAGTCCCAATCTTACCTTGTCATTAATAAGGACAAGAAATAACACATGGGAAGGGTTGAGTGTAATGACTGGCACCTGGGCGGTGCTCCCAAACTGGCAGCTATTATTAGTGTTATTATTATCATCATTTTTTTTTTTCTGTTACCAAAGAACAGCATATAGGTCTCATGTGTTTTGTAGGTTTTAGAGATGCTCCCACCTAAGAACAGATGAAACATAATAAAGTAAATTACTCAGCCAGATGAGCAATAATGTGAAGAGAGGTGAAAAGGATTTGGTGGAAATGCAAGGAAATTGAGGGGACAGGGAGGCAGGGGCAGTGGCTGCAGGCAGCTAGGAACAGCTAAAGGCGGAGCTTTTCATCTGGTGGTGCTCTGTATTTTTGTTTCCTTCTGTTCAGTTTTTGTTCGGGGGAAACTTTTGCCATTTGTATAAGACTTATAGAATAGAACTGTGGCTTTTGTCTTGGGAGTTTTTGTCTTTCCTCTGTATCCCTTCAGTGGTCTGGTGGTCTGTCCAGCAGGTCACCCCATCCCTGTCTGAGCATTGAGATGTGACATCACGTGCCAGGGCATTCCAAGGACATCTCTGAGGGGAAGCCCCTCCCCCAATGTCACACCAATCTCTTTCTATTGCCACATGTGTCTTTCCCATGACACTCAGCCCCCCATATCACAGGTCTGTCCTATTTTATACTAATGTGTACACTTCCCAGGCTCCTCCCCACCCTGAGGCCAAACGCTTGAGAGCAGTCTCTAACCTATTTATCTCTTCATCATCGGTGACCAACCAGTGGTTGCTGTATTGAACTGCAGAGAACCAAATAAGCTGTGCTAGAATGAAGAATACAGAAAAAAAAAAATGAAACAGAACAGGATAGGATAGGATTAGGTCGTGCAGGATGAGGTAGGATAAGACCAAATAAAACTCAGAGCTGGGGCCAGCCCGGTGGCTCAGGCAGTTGGAGCTCCGTGCTCCTAACGCTGAAGGCTGCCGGTTGGATTCCCACATGGGCCAGTGGGCTCTCAACCACAAGGTTGCCCGTTCAGTTCCTTGAGTCCTGCAAGGGATGGCGGGCTCCGCCCCCTGCAACTAAGTCTGAACACAGCACCTTGAGCTGAGCTGCCTCCCTGATGGCTCAGTTGGTTGGAGCGTGGGCTCTCAACCACAAGGTTGACAGTTTGATTCCTCGAGTCCTACAAGGGATGGTGGGCTGTGCCCCCTGCAACTAGCAACTGGCAACTGAACCTGGAGCTGAGCTGCGCCCTCCACAACTAAGACTGAAAGGACAACAACTTGAAGCTGAATGGCACCCTCCACAAATAAGATTGAAAGGACAACAACTTGACTTGGAAAAAAGTTCTGGAAGTACACACTGTTACCCAATAATGTCCTGTTCCCCTTCCCCAATAAAATCTTTAAAAAAAGAAAAACTCAGAGCTGACAGATATCTGCAAAGTAGAGCATATTGATTTGAAAAATAAAGGTTGCATTAAAAAGTTTTGCAAAACTCTGTTAAGTGGATTACTTATTAAATCAGGAGAGTTGACAAATTCTAATTTAAAAATAACTATACTGAATAAAGTTTTTTTTCTGCTGTGCTTTTGAGTTTTGAGTCCATAGACTTGAGGTGGTGGTGAGTTTTTGAAATCCTTTTTGTGTGTCTCCATAAACACCTAGGCCGTATCTAAACAGCCAAAGAGAACGTGGAGTTGGTAATGGATGAGCTACTACCAATATTACCCTTTCGCCGAGCTTTTCTTTGCTTAGACCATAATAACCTCAAGTAAAAATGTTTTCATATGTCTGCATTACTTAACAACCCAGGAATAATTCTAATTATTATTGAGTTTATCATTGTGACTGTGGTATTCTTTGAATTCCTAAAGACTAAGATGCAAATGATGCTGGCTTTATGAATAATTGTTGGGATAGAAGATTCATAATTAATTTGGCCCCACCCTGTCAAACACGTGCACGCGCGCAATAAAACAAAATAATTTCTTAAAAATGCCAAATGATTTACATGAACATGGAATGAATAGTATTATATTCAGCAAAATCAGTATTGGCAACCATGCTAGGCGTGCTGGGTGAGCACAGAACCAGGCCTCCCACAGACAGCAGATGAATACTCAGTGCCCACTAAAGGATGTGTGATACAAGAAATTGTCTATATTCAAGGAGGATCAATTGGAAGAAAGGACAGAGGCGGGAAGAGGAGCCGTGAGCCATAGATCGAGTCACTGTCTAAGCAGCAGGTAGTGGTTATGGCCAGGTAGGTAACAGTAGATCTTAAGCAGATCTCTAGATGTTAACTAAGATGACGGTTTCTAATCAACATGTGTTCCAGCAGGGTCCAGCCCTGGGGATGGGTGTTGCAAGGACCTAAGAAATAAATTAGGTCTCAGGGTACAGGCAGGTCTAGGAGGAATGGGAAATGCTGGAGAGGACAGGGAAAGTCCTGTACTGGCTTAGCCATCGTCCAAGTTTTACTCAAGCCCAGGCTGTGATGAGGCGGAGGTTCCTGCTCATGAACTGCACACAGGGCTGACCTTCCATGTAGGTGTGTCAGAAACGGGGGGTTGTAAGAGAGGGCCTGGAGAAGGCAACTCCCGTATGAACTTGAAACCCTCATATCTAGTTATTCAGCAATTCCTAGATCGAGTTGATTGGAACCACCACCCGCAGCTCCTGGTCTGGGCACCTGGAGTCTTCTCTTTAACATGTACCTCTCAGGGTATGCTACTGGTCAGCCTGGTTTGTGACCCCTGCCCTAGGGGAAAACCCAATCTTGCTACCTAGCGTCTGGGATGTGGAGGAGTCAACAAGCTTTTTTCCATTTCTGCCAGGGAATGCGCCAGTTATGTTTCGTTTTAGGAAACACAAAAAGAGGGAAACAGTGTGAGCCGCATAAAGTTTTGATAAGCACCATTCTGAACTGCATCAAAGGTGCATAGAATTCCTAGAGGTGGGCCTCAGGAATGTGCATGCTTACAACTCCCCAGGGATTCTCACGCACATCCCTGGTTCAGAGTGCCGGCTTCTTGCACATGAGGCAGGAACTGCCATAAACTGCCTACCTGGCAAATGTAAATGCAAATTTTCGTTGTATTGATTTTATGTATTATATTTTATCTTGTCTTAGAATGATTCATTATTTATACTTGACAACCTATATAGTAAAGTTCAGAGAGAGCTGAGGAGGAAAAGCCACTGACACACACATGATGGCTATGATATGCCCAGAACTGCACTGGATGATTGCCATGTATTCTCACTGTTAAACCTTCGGTGATATGTCTAAGACAGTGCCTGGCATATGTTCTAGAAGGCCTCTATGATGTTTGGATGAGAGGCTTCCCCAGAGAATAAAAACCATACACTTAAACCTTAGCACTTCCTCACTTATGGTCATTTTTAATTCAATAACTAATAATCACCTACTATTATTTCCAAGGACCATGCTAGATGCTGGCGATAGGACAGTGAATACTGTAACCACGAGCTAACAGTCCACTGCGGAGGCAGACATAAACCAATAGTTGCACAATTAATCACTTAACATTCTGACAGGGCTGCAAAGAGAAAGGACATAGCACTGAGAACACAGACCAGGTGTACTGACCTAGTCCAGAGGAGGTCAGGGAAGCTTTCCATCATGAAATGATACCCAACAAATGACATTGTTTATTACAGTCGGAAAAGGAAAAGCCATGCTCTGGTAGCATTTAAAAGAAGATACTGAGAAGAAGGTTCAGTTAAATTTAACTAACACATTTTCCACCCAAAAACAGTTCTGTTAACCTACCTCCTATGTCACAAATGATATTTTTAGGGTTTGCCTGGTCCATTTGCCCCCAGCCCCTGGGGTGCCCCCACCACTGTAACTAGGATGCCTTCTGTCTTGCTTGCCTGCCTCCCTAGTTTCTCTGGGGTCTCACGCCAACCCACCTTCACATTCCCAACAGCATTTGCTGCTTGAGCCCATTCTCTAGTTCCATCATGCCCTTGCCTCCATGAGTTCTTTCTTACTCCATGTCTCAATTTCTCAGATTCCTCCTCCTACTCAGAAAGAGTTTAATTCCATTCCATTTAATGTAGCTGATATTTGTGAAGGCTTACTATGTGCCAGGTTAGGTATACCAAGAGATAAAAAAGACAGAGTTGTTGACCTCAAAGATTTCCTAGTCTAAGAGAGGAAAGATACATAAACCAAAAAACATAAACAAACAACAACAAAAATAAAACAGTGTGGTAGGTATGATGTAAGCAATGATGATGATGATGATGATACATAATTATGATGACGGCCGAAATGCCCTAGACAATTATTCAATAACAGATATTTATTGAGCACCGACTATAGGGGTGAATAATATTGGTGGGTAAAACAAACATGCTTTATGGAGTTTATAAGGAGAGTGCAAGGTAATCAACAAAACAAATTCATGCTTTTAAATTATGGTAAAAACAATGAAGAAAACCAACAGGGAGTAGTGGTTAAGAGCAGTGGGAAGCAGATACCTACTCAGGTAGGGCAGTTTGTATTCCGAGTCGAACATCCTAGGTAAAAACTGTGTATCTTCAACTTCCTACCGTGTTTCCCCGAAAATAAGACGTAACTGGAAAATAAGCCCTAGCATGATTTTTCAGGATGACATCCTGAATATAAGCTCTAATGCGTCTTTTGGAGCAAAAATTAATATAAGACCTGGTCTTATTTTGGGGGAAACACAGTAGCTGTGTGATCTTAAGAAAGTTACTTAGACTCAGATTTCTCAAAATGACTATAATAATAATACTTAGATTTAGTGTGAGAATCAAATAAGGTACTGATTATAAAAGGATTAGGCAATTCCTGGCCTGAATAGAAAGCACTCAATAGAGCTTGCCATTGTTGTTCTTTAATATTATTACATCTTATCTAAATCTTCATCTTTCTGAGCTTCTGATACCTCTTCCATCAAATGGAGTAACAACATCTAGCTCAGAAGGCTGTGAATATTCTGTGTGTGACATCAGCTGCCACATCTGTACAGTATGTAGGTGTTCATATGACTATCATTCAAATTCTTGACATTGTTTAAACTCAAAGTTGTGTTACCCATGGCAAGAAACTGGGATTGAAATGTGTTTAAGATGTATGTTGCTTCTTTAGGAGTGAATTGACATAAGGCTGTGTTATCCAATACAGTGCTGCTAACCAGATGTATTAGCTAGCACAGACAGTGCAGACATGACACATTTCCATCTTCATGGAAAGTTCCATTGGACAGCAAGAATATAGGAATTCTGGACACCAGTGAAATATGTTGATAGAAGGAATTCTATACACCAGATAGTAGGGGTCAGGTAGGCCTTTGGGGGTCATTTAAATGATTCCTTTGGAATGTGTAATATTAACAACCCCTCGCATTTGAGCAGTGTCTGCACCTTTCAAACCACTCTCACATCCATTACTTCTTTTGTCCTCACTACTACCCTGAAGTAGGCAGAAAGGATATTATCATCTCCTCCTTACACAGGAGAGAAATAATTAGCAGGAGTAGTACAGGCAGTTGCTATTGTTAATTGAACGCTCAGCTATGGTTCTATGTTGAGTACGGTGCTAAGTGCTTCAATGTTTTTAATGAAATAATGATGCTCAGCGAGGTGAAGTGACTTCCCTATAGACATTCAGTAGATGGGGGACGTGTCTTCCAGTTCCAGCCCAGTGCTTTCCATGATTCCTGTCTGGTCTTCCTTGTACAAACTGAATTCCAGCTCCCCATTATTACCGAGATAAAGTTCTCCCAGTGACTAAGTTGTCAGAGCAGGATGTGCCGTGTGGTCTCAGCATCCTGGGGCACGTCGAGTTGGTCGTCTTCTCCATGGGACTTCCAAATGGCTGACCCTCTCTCCTGCAGAAACAATGCGGCTCATGAAGATGAGCATTCATTCCCATGCAGGCTCCGTGTCCTTGTCAACAGCTGCAGAAACAGCTGCTCCTTTGTCAGGGCCGCCCTGTCCCTCTCTCCCCCAGCTAATTGCTACCGGCTAGTAGAGTGGCCATGAATATTGCCGGCCTCGGCTCCTTCAGCAGCCTCTCTCCAGCTGTGGTAATTTCTGGGACCTTCTCGATCAAGAATTCAGATTTGTTCTGTGTGGATGATGAATTCTAGAATCGAATTGTTGGGAATTTCAAAACCCCATCCAACATTCACTTTGAATCACTATGTTTTCTATAACTTGAAGGCATCCTAAGCAGGCGTTAGCCTTAAAAATCGTCACTTACCAATTATCTGAAATATGTTTATTATGTGCCAGGCACTGTACTGGGTACCAAGCCTGACCCTGAATTTTCAGGCCTGTGGGGGAGGCCTGGCTCCCCATGGAGAATTCCTTGTCCTATGGCTAAATATTACCTGTTATACAAGTCAAGTTAACTGTTAAATAAAATATGTTTGATCTTCTACCCTTGACAAGTCTAACTTCATAAAAACCCAGATGGTCAGGTTCTACTTTAAAAATTTGGGGCCCTTCCAAGTTCCATGCTAGAACATGGCAGGGTCGAACCAACCCGCAGCCTATTCTGTCTCTTCCCATCAATGTTGCAAGGGGGCTCAGTTCACACGCATGCAGACACCTCCACCTGTATGTCTAAGCTCGTCCACACCCCCATAGGAAGAGACTCCCGTGGCCATTCCTCAGGCCCAGGTTGATACACTGGCCAGTGCATACCTTCCACTCTTGGAAGGATTAAGTAGGAAAGAGGGCTACGCAGGGTTGGGGTCATGTGAGCAGGGAAATGTGGATGTATGTAATGTCTAGCAAAATATCAGGTAGATAGCGGGACATCAATAAATAATAGCTATTATTACTACCATCATGGAATAGACTACATAAAATGTATTTAAAGCTACATAAACCACAGTATACACAGCAAAGCATGAAAAGTACATCATGTGTCTCTGGCATTACTTCAGTGCCTTCTCACTAAGGACCTAGGAAAACCCTTACCCAGAATAGCCAAAGCATTCATCTCTTTTCCTTTTTCATAGCCCTGGACTATCCCGATCCTTTATGACGCCTTGATTATCTTTTCGGGTCCCTGCCTCTGAACATCTCTTTCCTGTCTCTGTGGCCTGGTCGCATCTGGCATTAAGGTTTTACACCAGTGATAGCTACTTCTCTTTCCTGTTTTCAGTTACTCCAGGTTTCATTTTAAATATAGAGACTGTTTCAGTTGCACTTAGAGCCCTAGTTTATACTGTTTCTCATAGCGTGAGTCCTGTGCTGCAGTAAAAGAAGTGAGACTCTGCTCAGTCCCCATTGCCACCCTCAGCTTTTCCTGTTTCTTTATGCTGCACCATGAGAATAGATTATATCTGCATACTTGTATGTGGGGGTATGTGCATAAAGGGCATTTTCCTCTAAGCTTTGAACCAGGAATAAATAAATACATAAAAGTATATACCATGTTTCCCCGAAAATAAAACCTGGACAGACAATCAGCTCTAATGTCTCTTTTGAAGTGAAAATTAATATAAGATCCAGTCTTATTTTATAGTAATATAAGACCAGGTGTAATATAATATAATATAATACAATACAATACCAGGTCTTATATTAATTTTTGCTCCAAAAGACGCAATAGAGATGATGGTCTGGCTAGGTCTTATTTTCAAGGAAACAGTATGTATATACGAGCTCTGAAAATTAAGTTTGTGAACTTTGTTTCAATGATGTTACTAACATTTTTTGATATCAGAGGGATTATTCATTAAGAATTTGTACCAACTGGACAAACAGCTGAAAAGGCTGCATGAAAATGTTAGACGACCTAAATTTTTTGCCAATAATTCATGGCTCTTGCATCACAACAATGCACCAGCTCACAGGGCACTGTCTGTGAGGGAGTTTTTAGCCAGTAAACAAATCACTGTATTGGAACATCATCCCTGCTCACCTGATCTGGTCCCCAGTGACTTCTTTCTTTACCCGAAGATAAAGGAAATATTGAAAGGAGGACATTTGGATGACATTCAGGACATCAAGGGTAATACAACTTCAGCTCTGATGGCCATTCCAGAAAACAAGTGGACTAGGGTGGACTAGGCACTGGCATTGGTGCATAGCTTCCCAAGGGGAGTAGTTTGAAGGTGACTGTAATGATATTCACCAATGAGGTATATAGAACTTTTTCTAGGATGAGTTCACGAACTTAGTTGTCCAACCGTGTATGTAGATACATGTATATTATGTATATTACACATACATATATACTTGTTTTTCTAATTTAATCTCTACACAGTATTTTTTTCTTTCTGTTGTAAATATTCCCAACTTAGAGAACTTGGGTTATAAAGAACAGAAACATGTTCAAAAGTCCTTTATTTGTTTTTAATGGATAGAGAGGAATTTAATGGAACCTAAATATAGAAAATCCCTCTTTTCTCCGGCCTTTTTCCTCTCCCCAGATAAGACTCTTGCCCCCTGTTCCCTAGAATCAGAGCCTTCACAAGACTTTGAATTGCTGAGGTCCCACCTTGGTCCCATCTTTACTCAGCAGGAATTTACCAGTGCCCAGCACTTTCCTACTCTTAGGTTCTTGAAAGAGAGCATCTGAATGACCCAGTTCATCAATTCAGGTGTCCAGCTGTGGTTCTGTCAGCTCTGGACATACCAACTCTTCAACTATAATGGTGTGGTTTTTGATAAGGGACTTGACCTTCTGGAACAAGGTCACCTGGCTTATGTGTGAAGACAAAAATAAATGTTCTTACCTCATAGTGAGCAATGCGTTTGATAACGTTATCCTTCGCCTTCACTATGTTATTTAGTTATTCGTCATCCGTTTCATCCAGAGATGTGGATATCCATCCTCCATGTTTCTTAGATTATTTTCAAATTACCTATCTTTCCTCAAAGTTTATACTTTTTGGAAAAAATAAAATATTATGAAACCCCAATATTCTAGGAAAAGTATAACTATGGATGATTTTATAATTGTAATATAGGTGGGGAAAACGAGGTGAGGGCAATTGTGATTACAAAATAAACTGCACAATCACTAATACTTTGGTTTAGTTGTAGGCTTTTTTATTTTCTTATGGGAGAACTTATTTTAATAATTCCAAAGTCTTGTTTTCTGTATGGTATAACACACATACACTAGAAAATCATAAGATATTTTTGTTAGCATCTCATGGTGTATCCCCAATTTTGAACTATGGTGGAGAAAGTAGACTAATGTTTCCCTAAAACTTAATATGCCCTGGGTCGCAGTCCATAAATGCTACACTTATCATGTCCTTTAATGCTTCTAGCAGCCCCGGAAGGAAGGCAGGGAGAGTTACGATCCCTGTGAAAGGTGATGAAATCAATGCTTCTAAAAGTTAAGAGGTGTGTCCACAGTCACATGACTAGTAAATGGCCAGGCAGGAATTGGGATCTAGATCTGTCTACCTGGAAAAATCTGGCTGTAATATCTTACTGTGTCACCCCGTCGAGGTTCTTTGTGAAACTCTCAATGCATTATTTTGCCTCAATGTGTCAGTGAGGGATAGCAATGATAGAGTCTGTGAATAAAAATACTTAAATTTTTCTTTCATAACTACTAGATTTTATCTTATCATACCCTGCTTTAAAGTTAATTTATTCTAATTTAACAAAGAGGAGTGAATCCCCTGGAATATGGGAGCTTGCTGAAAAATTATGACTTAATGAAGACAAACTGCTCCTGTGTCTATGCCTAGAAATGAGATATTCAACCCTGGTTCTTCCTTGACTCTTCTTTGTAGACACCTAATACTGTTATTCAACGTTAAATTAAACAAGCTTTGTTCCAGTGCCTTCTCTGTGCCAAGTACTGTGCCTGGCATGGGGGGAGGGGGGAGACCTGGACTCCATGATTTTGCACCCAAGTGTTCACTCAAATAATGAAAACTAACTCTTGATCATTTTCTTTCTCTTGCTGATGAAACTCTGCAATATATAGAATTTATTAACAGTCTTTATGAGTCTTAGGAGGACAAGAAAGTAGAGTGCAATGCAGAATAAGTAGCCCAGCTCTGCAATATTAAGAAATGATCTCCAGATTTATTTGTACTGTGGACAAAGGGTGGTAAAGGGGCAGTAAATAGTACCTATTTAGCACTCTTTGTGTTTAAGGGCTTCTCACGCATTACAGGCCCAGGCAGTAGCTGAGAGGGTTAATCACTGTTTGGAAGTCTAGGGGTGGGAATTCTGGAATGAGAAAGGGAGGAGAGGGGAAGTTAGTGGATATAGGCAATATGGTTACATGATTTACTCCAGACTCAAGTCCTGGAGACAATTCCCAGGCTACGCCTAAAATGGTCATTCTTTTCCTCTCAAATCATGTTTTGATTGTTTGTTTGTTTGTTTGTTTGTTTGTTTAAAAAGTCCACAGGCAGTGCTGGTATCTTCACTACAGTCATCTTAGTACATTTGTGATTGAGAGACATGAAGCAGAGCCCTTGTGGTTTTCTTTTCACACTGTGGCTTTAAAGAGGAGGAGATGAAGAATTAAAATGCACAGTTGCTTTCAGAGCACCTACTGGGCATCATTCTTCAAACACAGCCACTGGCTGATAGCTCTAGCACAGGGACTGGCTGGTGCGACTGCCACGTACTTACTGTGTGACCTTGGACAGGTCTCTCACCCTCTCTGAGCATCTGCATTTTTATCTATAAAGTGATAGATCTGACTTGCCGTGGGGGGATGATGTGAACAGAAATGATACTCAGAAAGCTTAACAACTCGTGGGGGGACTGAGTCATCAGAAAGGGTTGAGACCTTAGCACTAGAGCAGGGTCCAAACTCCTCCACCGTGCTGTGTGTTAATCCTTAGGGTGCTGAAGCAGAAAAGAAGAAGCCGGTGGCCAGGGGACAGGGCTAGCAGGCAGAGGAACAATAGCTATTCACCAATATCAATAGAATTATTTGAATATTTTAACATCCAGTACTGCTATGCCTGAACATACCAACTAAGTAGCCTGGGTTTGAAGATTAAAAGCTCACCTACGTAGAGAGTTTAGCATTTGACCCTCCCAGAGAACTGGGCCCAGCAGGTATAGTTTACGTCTTCCCTGTCCCGCCCTCTAAGTGGGTCTCCCAGCCCACCATGCCCTTCTATGCTGTACAGCAGAATCATTACTCAAACCCGGGCTTCATAGCCTGTCGCTCTTCACAGCGAATTTGTGTAGGCATGAAAAGTTTCAGGTCGATTCTCAAAGCATCTCTGAGTCAGAACTCGACCTCCTACCTTCGCAAATAGAGTACCACAGAGGATTTGAATTGGCAGTGTGATGGAGGTTGTCTGAGACCAGAATTGCAGAGTGAGGTTACTTTGACGTGGTAGGGAGCAAAGACCCCAGGAATCAAAAACCTCAGTTTGAAATGATGAGACTTAGGGCAAGTCACTTCCCCTCTCTGAGCCTCATCCTCTCATCTAAATAAAGGGGTTCAATGTCTGAGATTAGTGGTTGTCAACCTTAGCTGCACATAGAATCAACTAGAAGCTTTAAAATAGACTACTGTCTGTGTGCCACTCACAGGGACTCTGATTTAAGTGGTTTGGGGGGAAGCCTGGACGTTGGGATTTTTCAAAGCCCCGTGGGTGATTGTAATGTGTAGCAAAAATGCGAACGTATGGACACGGTGACCTCTAAGCTTCAGTCCTGTTCAGTACGTTCAATTAGTCCTTGATTCTAGATGGCCTTAAAGCCCATCAGAAAACTGCATTCATGTAGCTTTCTCTTCATGATCTGTGACAATAGGAGGCCTGAGAGCTGGTGAGTCAGAGAGCTTTAGTGGTTATTCCATATTTATATCTTCCGCTGTGTTATCACCAGAACTTATTTGTGTGTATGTTTGCGATGCTCTGTTATTTTGTTTTATGTTGTTGGCATTTTGTTAAAGCAGAGGATTTCTCAAACTGAAACCAAAATGGTGATTTAAAGTGACTCCAGCACCTCTGAGGAATGACTGAGAAAAAGCAATATTAAGTTACAGTGTGTAGTTGTCCTGACAAAGTTGTCTTCTCCTAGCTAAACTCCTCTCATTAACTCCTACTATTGCTGATTCCAACACTTCGCAAAGCTTTTTCTTTTTTTCAACAGAATTAGGCATCCATGTGCTGACGGATAGTTATAGAGGGAAGTGTTAAGGTATTAAGATGATAAGGCAAACTGGTCTCTAATGTATTAAGTTCAACACATGCTATGTTCTCCAGTGATTTTTGTGAGCTCGTAGCCTGCAGGATGGTAAAAGACAAGGGTCACATTCAGATACAGTGGCATCCTGTGCTGTCTGTACGTGCAGGCCTTACACATAGCAAGCACTGATTCTTGCCTGCCCTTTGATGTAGCAATTGACATGTATCCGAAAATAGGAAATGGCAGCCTGAGAAACAGGTAGAATCTCAGAAGAGCAGACATTTAAAGGTCTGGTTATTTCATATAGGTTTCTGCTTTCAAAGGTGAGGAAACTGAGCTCAGGGAACTGAGGTGACTTTCTCAATGTTACATAGCAAGTTACCTGGCAGAGCTTGAACTTGACCCAAGCTCAGTGGGCACCCAGCGCAGGACTCTCTCCTTTGTATCACAACAAACCAAACAGAAATCAGGATTGTAATCAGCTGTAAGAAAACCCACTATAGTAGCTTCAATAAGTACAAGATTTGGTTTTTGAGCGTAACCAGATCAAGGGTGGGTGTCTGAGGCTCATGTGGGTGCTCAGTAATTCTATCAAGGATTCAGACTCTTCTCACTTTCTGCTCTGCCATCCTCAGCATGGACCCTGGAGCCCAACTACCAGGCTTCAAACCCTGCTTTTATCACTTGTTAACTACAGAAACATGGAGAATTTACTTCACCTTTCTATGTACTATAGTACCTTTCTATGCCTCAGTGTTCACATCTTTAAGTAATAACTGTTATGGCATTTAAATGAGTTTGTTTGTAGAAAGTGATTAGAAATATTGAGCTTCAAGTAAGGGCTAATTTATATCAGTTATAAATTAGCCCTTACTGTTATGATTGTGGTTTTTGCTGTTGAAAAGTAGCTATAGTAACATCAGGCACCATACCTGCTTTCCAGGTAGAAAAAAGGAAGAGCCCTTTTACTGCCAAACTCTGTCTTTTTATTCATTAAAATGGACATCTTCTAATAAAACTTCCACTTTTACCTTATTGGCCACCACTGAACCATATGCCCACCCTACCTGAAGAATTGTGTAGAAGATCACATAGTTTAGACTACACACATTGCCATCGTAGACAAAACAATGGATTTGTTACTAAGTAAGAAGGGTGTCAATGGATATTAAGTGGGAATTCTCCAGTGATCTCAGAATCACTGCTAAAGCCACTGGCCCACAGACTTCCAAACTATAGAGATAAGGTACCTGCCCTACCTAACTCAAGAGTGGCTATGAAAATTAAAGAACCAATGCATCATAACACACTTTGTCAGCTCCAGAGTGATCTGTAAATATTTAATTAGGTAGCCACTTCAAGTGGTAAGTGTATAGCTCTTGACCCCAAACCACTGTGTATGATACAAATATGAAATGATGGTGTTCCAGAACAATGGATGGGAATAGATATAACTCATTGCATGGTGTGGAAAACGATGCTTGTCCCAGGATACCAAATTCCACCTGAACTCTCTCCTCCTACCAGGCATCTTCCTGTGGCCTACTGAAGAGAAACTCTTGTGTTCAGAAGGTCAGGCTGGACCAGACAATACTAAAAGCAGCAGTACTGTGGAAGGCTATCTTTAGTTTCTCTCATAAGACCCATTAAGTAAGGGCTCACTCTACATCTCTTAAAGACATAGGAAATGGCATTATCCTTATTGAAAAGAGTAAGCAAAATCAAAATGATTAGTGAGTGATGCTATCTGAATGTGTAAATATGTCAACAAGTCTATGAATAATTCCATATATGCATGTTTACACAACTTGCGAGTATGCACTATTTGTGTTTATGTCTCTGCATATCTATTGTGTCTACTGTGCTAATATGTGTGTGTATGTGCGTAAGGACGTGTAATCTTATGGTCAAATTATTTTCAGACATTATTAAAATCTATTCTTAATATGTAGTATCAGAACTCTTTTGATCAGCAAAAACTGTGTTGCTTCCCTGGGATGTGATGACTTCCCTGTCACTCGAAGAATTCAAGCAGTATCTGAACATTCACTTGATGGAGGTATGGTAGAAGGAACTCAAGCTGGAAAGGGGTGAGAGTTAGGGGAAGAACTGGATTAAAGGAAGATTCTTTTTTAAGGAAGATTTTTAATTTTGTGAATTTTGAATGTATCAGTGTATGAAATACCATCCCTCTTTATCATATAGATAGAGATCTAATCTTCACTCTTCTCATCTCAATTAGATATAGATATACAGGTAACCCACGTACAACACGGCATCCTAGAACACAGTTGCACTCTAACACAGTTTGAGAATTAGAGAAATCCCCGAACAATAGGGAGCATAATAAGAGCTTTTAAGAGCAAAAAGTATCTCATTTTAAATTAGGGAAATCCCCAAATAACATGGAACGTAATAAAAGCTTAGTAGTGATGATGAAGAAAACATTATTTAATACATATTAATGTTATACTTTTGGTGAAAATTGCTTTAATAAAGATATTTATCTTAATTATAAAAATATAATAGTGTGGGGTTTTTTTTAATTTTTGGAACCTAACCCCTTTTTTTGTACTAGTTCTTTGTTTCGTATAACATGGATTCACATAACATGGCACTTCTAGGAACCTAACAACTGTGTTATATGGGGGTTGCCCGTATTATATTATGTTATATGATATGACATTATATATTTAATAAAATGCTTTGCTTTTTTATGTCCTGTTTTGCATTCTTTTTTCTGAGCTAATTGGTAAAGCTCAATATCACTTTATCTGAACAAAAAGAAACAATAGGGATTGATTTAATCTAATGCAATTATTTTACCTGAGGCCAAGTTCAAGGAAAAGAGACATACTTAAGTTCATTCAGCTAGATGATTTCAGTTTTCTATTTCTCTTTCAAAAATACATTCCAAAATGGAATTTCTTGATGAGGACTTGATTTACTATCTAAAGGATTGCCTCTGAAAGGCTTTAGATAAACAAATAAGTCAAATGAGTAAATTCACAAAGAGATAATAGCATCAGGAAGAATTTTTTTTTCAGGTGATAGATCTTTCAACAGAAAGAATGAGTTGTCTTGGAAAATTGTACATGCCCCTTCACTATAGGTGTTAAATCTTAAAGTAGACTTACTAGAGAGTCATAGCAAAGAAGACTCTGGAATTGCTGAGAATATTAGTTAAGGAATGCTAGCTACTACAACAGAAAAACTCTGATCTCAGTACCTTAACACAACAGCAATTTATTTCTCACTCATGTACAGTTCATTCAGAGACAGGGGTTGAAATGGTCTGTTCTATGCAGCCATTTAGGAACCAAAGATGATGAAAGGTCAGCCATCTTCAACATGTGGCTTCCAAGGTCACCTGTGTGTCAACATCCCAGACAGAAGAAGAGAGGAGGATTACGAGTACATAAGATGTCTTTTACAGGCCACACGCAGAGGAACACATCACTTCCTCCTATATTCCATTAGCCAGAATTCAATCATGTGGCCATATTCAACTTTAAGAGAGGCTGGAAAATGTAATCTAGCTTTTTGTGACCAGGGGGAAATGAAAAATGTTTTGATGAACTTCTTGCTGATTTCTGCTATAGTGGATGTGGTCTAGATGACCTTGAAGGTCTCTTCACTTCTTTCCTGTATTTTTCATCACTCATATTTCCATTTTATATGTTTCCAATTTTCCAGTTCACTAATTCTCTTTAATTGTTCTAACCTGTAATTAAACCTTTCCATGTTGTTCTTAATTTTAATTTTTATATTTAAAAGTTACAGAATTTCCATTTGGTTATTTTATAGTTTTCAATTTTCTGTTGAAATTTTTAGTATTATTTTTTTATTTCCTTGAATGCATAGCTATTTTAAATGTTTCCTTACACCTTAAATGTTAGCTTATACCTTTACTGTCTGAATGTCCCATAAGCCTGTTGTGTGTGTATATATAATACATATTCTTTTAGGCCCATTTATTAGTGTTAATAGCTATCCTGGATCAATCCAATTTGAAGTTAATATGTCCTGAAGCTAGACTTCATTCTTTTGGAGGGAAAATGTACCCCTGGTTCACTATTACTCCTAGGTGCAGACTTTTAACTTCTCAGTTGGAAACAAAGGTGTTTATTACAATGTCACCCCATTTCCTGGGGAGCCCAAACTCCATATTTTGCTCTCTCAGTTCTAGGAATCTGTTGAAACTCTATGTACAATTTCTCAGCTTCTTAGATGTCAGCAGACAATTCTAATAGAAGAGCTACCTTGAATACTAGTGCTAGGCTCATGTCTCCAGATTTTCTTGTTTGCCTGAATCTTAGATCTACAATTCTTTAATGACTTTGTAGGCTCCACCTCCTTTCAAATATATTGTTCATTTGTTCATTTTGGTTTAGCTTTTCCAGTTATTCCTAACAGGTTACCAGTTACTTAGTACTTCCTATATAGTTAGCCAACGAGCTATAACCTGTGCTGCAACTCACTTTTTCCCATTAACAATATACCTTGACAATTTTCCATGTCAATATGTATGTATCTGCCTTATTATTTTTTAATGATGTCAGCCCATTACATTGTAAGTACATGCTGCTTTATTTAGCCAGTTCCCTATTAATAAGCATTTAGGTGTTCACAATTATTCATAGCAAATATTATTAGGCATGCATGTGAATATATCTATAAAATAAACTCAAGAAATTTTTTGCTACATATTACTAAATTGTCTTCTAAAAATTTGAACCAATTTACATTTCTACCAATAGTGTGAAAGAATACATGTTTTCCCAAAGTCTTCCCAACGCTAGATTTTATCAAACTTAAAAATGTTTAAATCAATTTTTAATTGTACTTCTAGATTCTTTTCTCTTCCCCTCCCAGTCCAATCTCCTCCATATTACGGACATGCACATTTATAAATCCTAAAATCTGACCAAGTCACTTCCTTCGTTAAAAACATTTTGCCTCCCCACAGTTAAAGGATTATTGCATTGCACATACTAACGCTTCCTCTACTCTCTGCGACCTCCCAGCCCATCTCCTGCACCACTTTACCTGTACCCTACTAGCCATATTCACGTTTTCCTAAATACAGCATGCTTTCCTACACCCTGGCACCTTTGCATATTCTCTTTTGTCTCTCTGGAATGCCCATTCGCCTTTACCTACATAGAAAAAAAATAAACTCCAATATCCAGCTCACAGGCTACACATTCTTTTGAGAAACTTTCTCCTCCAAGCTTTATAGCTGCCTCCTTACCACTACCCACCAACACACACAAGTAGTCAATTACTCCCTCCTTTACATCACTGCCGTTCCTTATAAATACCTCTCTTGCAGCCCTTAGAACACTGCATTATATGTTTGTAAATCTGTCTCCCCATCATTAAATTATAAGTTTGTTCAGGGAAGGAGCTATGTCTTATTCACACTGTCCACTCCTATGCCCAGCAGAATACCTGGGGCAGAGATAGTGCTCAGAAGTAATTTCTCAAAGAATAAATTCAGTACATGTTACCTCTGCAAAATACTCCCATTATAAGTGTTCTAAAAGCAACCTCCAAGTCCCCAGAACTGGGAATTATTTGAGCAAAGTTCAGTTTGTCCTAGATTTAGCATTCAAATCTCAGTCTGAGCATAATAAAACTCAAGAGGAAAACAATACAGATATGAGTTATTAGATAGAATTTATACTTTGGGCAACAGTTTTCTCTTCAGTACCTAAAGCCATCTGTGTTCTGGACTATGTGACTTCAGTGAAAATTGGAAGTTACTTAGAATTCAGACCCTTAAGCTTGTCACAAAAAGTGCACATGTTGATAGCACTGATTCTCCGACTCCCATCAAAATAGGCAAATGTTTTGAGCCTTGTTTGACCGCTGATATGGGACTTTCCTTATGTTTACTCTTTGTATCATCCCTCTCCAAAACTACACTTATTTTTTAGACAGATTTTTGGCAGGCTTGTGTTTTACCCTGTTGATAGAGAATATAGCAGAAGAAAAGCATAAGTGATTTATTTGTTTTAGGAAAATGAATCTGTGTGCTTACCGAGGAATATTTTATCACCCCAAGGAGATAATATTTTCTGCCTATTTCATTTCTGTGTAGCACAGGGCCCAGAAGACTGTAATGACTCCAGCTATGATTGTAATCTGTGACTCATCTTCTCCCTTAAGGGGCTCTGATTTGCTATACCCCAGGGGCTCGTCCATTTGGTACCTAGTGTGATTGGATTCTGTTCCCGACTAGATATTCCCATCTAAACAGCCAAGACACTATCCATCTCCTCAGACGTCTAGAAACATGATAATGCCTGTGGTAAATATGGTTTCAGTGTTATTCATTTGGATTCAATGCAGCCATCAGAATTAAAGGGGCCTGAAATGGCAGGAATTTTAAAGGCCTTCACAATTCTTGAATTTTCTCGACAACATCCCCACCAAGTGGTCATAGCACCTTTATCGGAGCATCTTCCATGATGGCAGCCCACCACTTTTCCCCCCGTAATTTAGAAAAGTTCATCTCTTATGAGTTGAGAAGAAACTTGTTTCTTGGTTGTTTCCACATATGGGCCCTAGAAAGAAATCTAATTTTCCTTGGGGTTTCTGTCCTGGTTTTGTTCCTTCTTCTGTATGAATGTCCTCCAAATACTGAAAGAGTCCTCTCTTAGATATGATGAGTCATTCATTCCCCTGCCTAAAATGTCTATATTCTTTCAAATTTCCCTCAAAGAGTGTGGTTTTGAGTCTTCACCATACTGGTCGTTCCCTATCCTGAAGGTATCCAAGTTTTCTGCATGATCTCAGCTGTTTTCCAAAGGCCCATTCGATGGATTCCTTGGTGGATGTACAAGAACCAGAAAACGGGAGAGGAGAGGAACGGACTATTTCATTCTTGCTTCCTAAAATAGCCTTTAATAACAGATCCTCTCTCTCTTCACATTCTGAGGTTTTCCAGATCCTTTATTTACCTCTTCACTGAAATGACCTTTTCCTTCCACCTACAGAGACTGATTAAATCTTTATTCTCGTTGGGGGCTTTTTGTGTGGGTTTCTGTGCGCTCTTGCATATTACAAGAGAATTGGGTGAATATGAAATAAAAACTTCAAGCATGGGTACAGGTGTCAGTTGGATCCAGATTCAAATACTAATTCTGCTTCTTGCCTGTTGTGTGTTCTTAGAAAGATTACTTTGTCTCTTTGAGCCAAAGGTTAATTCTTTATCTGGGGTAAGGATAATTGTACATGATGACGTACCATATTATGAATTAGTGATAATATACATATAGAAGTTAACACAATTCATGGAAAATAAGATGCTTAATGAATAGTAGATTTAATTAGTTAAAGAATGCTCTCCCCCTTGTAACTCAGTTCCAGTTCTGGATCTCTTACAAGATGTAGCATCTTGGAAAAGTCATTTGATTCTCTTATTTCTAAAACTACATAACAATTAGAACTATCTTTCAAGGTTGTTTTGTTTAATGAATTGAGATAGCATACTAAAGAAGTTCTCACAATTCTTTAAATATGATAAATGTTCTAGAAGTGCAAATTCAAGAGGAAGTACTTTCTTTACTTCAGCTTCATGTTGCCATCATGACGTTTGGCTCACAGGTACTATTACTTTCTCTAACACCCTTCCCATTACCCAATTCCAAATGTTAGTGGCATTCCCTCTTTCCCCATCAGCCCACATATATGACCAGGATACACAGTGCTACTCCAGGTTGAGGGTGTCCTATGGAGGTAGGAATGGGCAGAATTATGACAAGTACTCTGTCCAATACCCTCAAGGAATATCCAGTCCAATGGGAAAGACAAGAGGTCAGTAATTAATTGCATTACAATATTAGGATGGAGATAGGTGTTGGGGATAAGACACAGTCCACTTGTGGAGGAGGAAAGCATGGGGAAGAAGGGAGTGATCAAAGACAGCATACCATAGGGTCTTAAAAAATGAATAGGAGTTAGCTAAGTAGGTCAGGAGAGGAAAGGCATTCTTAAAAAAAGAGAGAGAACTTTGCAAAGGCATGGAGTTTCAGGAAACAACGTTTTCATTCTGAGAAGAGCAAATATTTTCTTAAGACTAAAATATAGCACATCAGGCAACAGAAGCTTATGGGAGTAGACAAGAGGGGACTCACATTCTCCGTTAGGAATTTGGATCTGATCCTGTAGACAGCAGGTTGCTATTGAAAGCCTTCAGTCAAGAGTGAACTCATCTGATTAGAATTTTAAGAGTGTTTTGCCTGTGACTTTGTGGAGGATAGATTGAAGGAGGGACAAAATTAATCACCAGAGGACCTCAATTAAAACTATGTTACTTTACCTCCTTCCCGGTCTTAATCCTTAATATATCTGAGTCATTCATGCAGAAATTCAGAGTGTCAGCCATTTGGCAGTAAAACTCCAGAAGGAATTGAAATGCCGAGAGAGATAATTGTTGCATTTTATTTTCTTTTTCTTACTGCTACTTTGGCAGGCCCCAAAGATAAATAGAATCCAGACCCCAGAAATCAGTAAGTAGCATTCTTGCCCGTTTCCTCCTCCCGCTGGCCTAACATTCGTGCTGCTCCTTTCACAGTAAAGACGGCTGCCTATTCCTGGTAATTAACCTTGACTTCATCATTAAAACACCCCACCACATTGTGTGCTGTCTTCTTCAACCCATCTTCTGTGCGCGTTTGATTATGGAAGTTGTTCCTGCCCTGTTTCCCTGGAACAGAGCATAGGAGTGAGAGCGGTTTCTATGTCGTAAGCTTCCAAAGCCAAGAATCATTTATTCCAGGACATTTCTGGAGAAGGTGGTGTGTGCACAAGGGGTGTGCAAACCATGCTTGAGTTGCAAGCTTTGTAAGCATGAACAAAGCATTGCAATTTGGCATGTGTGGCAAGCCTTGAAAAGGCCCAGTGTTTGTGTATTCGGAGAGTATCGTGTGGATGGCGCATTGTATCAGGACCTTTCTCATGCCAGAAACATAGTTTGTAGTTTAGCAAACTTTGTCACTAATGGTCTTCACTAGAACAGAAAGTTTTGGGTGTACTCAGGTTATAAGGAAGATAAATTTATTCAGCAGACCTATTGGTGCCTCCCATGTACTGTAAATGGGAAGGTGAAGAAGACCGATACAGTATCCTATACCTACACTGTAACATTAATAATGGCTACCCTATATTGAGTGCTTACTATATCCAGTCACTACAGGAGACGCTTTTCATTTCTTAGCTCTTCAATCTTTATAAAAACTCTGTAAAAGAGATACAATTATTATCTTAATTTCAAAGAAGGAAGCAGAGGTGTAAAGAAGTTAAATAACTTGGCCAAGTTCATTTAGTTACTAAGTGTCACAG
This sequence comes from Rhinolophus sinicus, assembly GCF_036562045.2. NCBI lineage: Eukaryota > Metazoa > Chordata > Mammalia > Chiroptera > Rhinolophidae > Rhinolophus > Rhinolophus sinicus. Next base: position 114,792,993 of record NC_133756.1, read on the forward strand.
CTGGAAATCTACACAGATCCGTATGACCAAACGTCTTTGCTATTTTGACTGGATTTCCTGGTTTAAGATGCAGACAGTGAAGTATGTAAACAGAGAAAGTAACAATTCTGAGGGATAAGTGACGATCCCCAAATGCCGAGAGAACACAGAGTAAGAGGCTTGGGGTATCAGAGGAGGCTTTGATGAGGGCGAGATACTTTGAACAGAATTCTACACGATACGTTATGAGTCTCTAGAAAGAGAAAGGGGATGAGCATTTTGAGAAAGGGTATGGAAAGGACTGAAGTTAAGGAAGAACAGTGCCTCTGCATTGTGGATGGTCCATTGGATGGCATCGTGTGAAGCTGTGAGAGTACAGGCTGGCAAGGTATGCTGTTTGAAAGCGTACAGATAAGACTGGAAAGGTAATTTGTAGCCAGATTTTGAAGGATTCTATGTAGTACGATAATTTAATTTTATCCTGCAGCCAAAATTTCTTCCATGAATTAGTTGCAGAACTATCTGATAGGTTTTTTAAAAATACAAATATCAGGCCACAGCTCAGAACATTCTAATTTATTTGATTAGTGATTAGCAAACCACAGTGTTTATCACCAGGAGCACTAATGGAAAAAATACAGAGACTCTAGGACAAGAAATAAGAATCTCTATGTTTATAAGTTTTCTGGATGATTTTTATATGCTACCAGATCGGGATACAGAAGACCAACAGAAATCTTGCTATCATTGTTTTAATAGTTGACACTAAAAAATTTAATGGTTAGTCTTTAAAATACTAACATAACAGTAAGGTTAAAAATAAATGTTAAGGTTTGGTATCAGAGAAACACTCCCAGAAAAGTCAGTGTACTACAGCAGACTCCATCTTTTTATCTGTAAAATGGGAATAATAACAGGACCCACCCCATGCAGTTGTTATAAGATTAAAAATAGGGCCATACCCCAGACAGCTACAGGTATACTTTCTTACACTATAGAATTGTTTGCATTTATGAATTTTATATGGATGAAATTATATAGTATGTGCTCATTTTTTTTTTTAAATCTGGCTTCTTTCTCTCATCCTGATTGTTTTAATATTTATTCCTGTTCTTACATGTATTAGCTGTTCTTTGTTTTTAATTTGTGAGTGGTATTTCACTATATAGATATGTGCCAGGGTTTGTTTGTCCATTCATGTGTCGATGGACATTTGAGTTGCTTCCAGTTTGGGGCTATTTCAAATAAAGTTGCTATGAACATTCATGGAAAAAGAAAATGACCATGTGTATATATGCATGTGTGTGTGTGTACGCACATGTGTGCGTGTGTCTGTATGGATAGCTATAAAACAGAGTAATTGCTCAAAGAATCCTTCTCTTTGCTCTAGCACTGTACACCTGGCTCAAGTACTAGCTCTTCTATTTCAGAATTCTTCCATTCTTATCCTGGGAATGGCCCTAAGCATTATTTCATTTCATCTACCTGAACATTTTTAGAGTGAAAACAGAATGAAGTAGCCACCACCCTTATCTCTAAATTTAGGAAGCCCAACTTTGATTCTCTGTAGTTCATCGCCTTTCCTCTGTCTTAACTTCAAGACCATCCTAACCCAGCTTATTATTTTTCAAAGTCAAATCCACATGCCTTTGCCTATTTGAAGTCTTCTGTGTGTTGATTTAGCCTGGCTCATCTTCCTCCACCCTCCCCCAAGCATCCAACTATCTGGCCCCTCCAAAATGCTTGCTAATTTCCTGAACCAGCCTGGCCCTCTTCACTGAGCCTTGCATAGAATCCCTTTGCTATCTGGTCTGCCAGGTAAACACTCTGTTTGACCTCTCAATGTTACCTTCTATAGATCCTTCCCAACTCCTTAGTATTTAGGTACTTGCTCTTTTCTATTCTTCTTCTGTAGTGTTGACTATGCAACACTGGGATTGAGTGAGGGTGTGTGTGTGTGTGTGTGTGTGTGTGTGTGTGTCCCCATTTCTGTCCTTCTCTTTGTATTCCCAGAGTCTTGTATAAGATCTAGTATATAGTAAGTACCCAAATGCAAACACACCATTAAAGTACTGCTACAGTTTCCTAACTGGTTTCTCAACTTCCATTCTTGCCTCCACAAAATCTGCTTTTTACAAAGTAACAATAATAATCCTCTAAATAATATTAAAAACTAATACACATTGGTTCATGTATCTTCTGGGCTTAAAAGTCAAGTGCACTTAGATCGAAAGACAAACTGCTTAGTGTAGCAAACAAAATCTGGTCCTGTCCATCTTAACCTCATGTCTTTCCACTTTGCTCGTGGCTACAAATAGCCTGGCCATACTGGGCTTTTAGTTATTGGTATAGCTAGTTTCTAGAAACTCAAATCCATAACAAAGATGTTTGCAATCATGCTTAAATTTCTGAGAGTTGGACATTTGATAAACTAATCAATGCCAATAAGCTGATCTCAGCATCCTGATCCCAAATTGGTCCTCATAATTTTCCGTTCTCTAGATGATGCTTCAGTTTCATTGGGAGGTCTTTGAGATTTCAAAGGGGCCTTCCAGTTTGGGGAAAGACCACTTAACATTTTTGGTGAGTCATTGCATTTCTTGGGATTCAGCTGTTCATGTCAACTTTGAAAAAGCATGCACATTGGCATAAAAAATATTTTCATATCTTGGTATCACATTAGAAGATCAGTGAAGTCTGCCTAGACAAATAATTTCATCAAAGAAAATGTTAGGCAGTCAGTCAACAAATATTTGACTATATGAACCAGGTACTTTTCTAAACTATAAAGCAAAGAGCAACAGGCAGTCTGCATTTTCAAGAAACTTCTACTTTGGTGGGAAGAGGCAATAAATATATCGAAAAATGCCATAGTATTAGATTCCGAGAAGTGCTATGATAAAAACAATATTGGGAGGAACTGTTTAGGTAGGAAAGGAGAGGAAACTCTTATCTGAGCAGATGATATTCAATACATTTATAATGAGGAGTCAGCTGTGCAAAGATCTTGGAGAAAAAGATGCCAGTGGAAGATATAATATCACAGGGTCTGGAATAGGAAAGAAGTTGGAATGCTCTTGGAACAGAAAAGCCACTGTGGCAAGAACATAGTAAATAAGAGTGAAAGGAGATAGGGTGAAAGATACAGGCAAGTCCATGCACACAGGACTGTGTGGACCACCATAGTTTGTATTTCGTGCTGGTTGCCAAGGGAAGACATCAGAGAATTTTAAGAAAGTGGTATGGCTCACTTTATGCTGCTAAATGTTCCCTCCTTCTGGCCCTCTGACGGCTGTAATGAAAGACAAACCATGGGAGGGGCTGCCAGGGTCCAACTCAGACATGGCCGTAGCTCTTAGACTAGAATTGTGACCATGGAGATAGTGATAAAGATCACATTTCATTTTTTTTTATTTGATTCAACGGGACTTACTGATGGTTCATAATTAGGTCTGAGAAAAAGAGCAATCAAGAGTGACTTCTAATTATTTTTGTCTGAGTAATTGAAGGGATGGTGGATCAATTTACTCAGATGGGGAAGGCTTGAGAGGATCTGTTTGGTGTGTTTGGGGCCATGGAGAATCTTCTTTAGTCACGTTGTCTGAGATGCCTGTTTGACATCCAAGTAAAGATATTGAGTAGGCAGGTGGTGATCAGTGCGTGATTGGGATTTAAACCATGTGTAAAGATGAGATATGAGTGAAAGGTAAGATAGAGTAAACAGCATTGTGTAGTACTGAGCCAAGACATGCCAACATTTAGAATTCTGGAAGAGAAGGGGGTTCTAGCAAAGAAAAATAAGAAGCAGAGTCGATGGAGGAGTTTAAAAGACACAAGAGTGTGGTGGTATGGGAGCCAACGGAAGAAACTGTTTCAAAAATGGAAAAGCAGACAGTCATGGGGGTAAAGTGCTACTGCATAGCAGAGTAAGATAGAGAATTGACTACCAGCTTGTTTAAGATCTAGATCTCTACTGAATCTAAGTGCCATGAATAAAGACTATATGATTCTAAGTTGTGATAAGAGCTACGAAGCAAAACAACGGGAAGCCATGAGAAGGATTAATGAGGCAAGCTGATATTGGAAGAGGATCAAAAAGATTACCAGAAATAATGTACGAGGACGGGTATGAAGCATGGATAGAATTATCCAGGTGAGAGAGGAAGAATATACTCCGGGTAAAGGAACAACAAGAGTGAAAACTACAAATGGGAAAGAAATTGTTACATAACCAATAACTAAAAGCCCAGTATGGCCAGGCTATTTGTAGCCACGAGCAAAGTGGAAAGACATGAGGTTGAGAAAATGGACAGGACCAGATTTTGTTTGCTACACTAAGAAGTTTGTCTTTTGATCTAAGTGCACTTGACTTTTAAGCCCAGAAGATGCATGAACCAATGCGTATTATTTTTTAATGTTATTTAGAGGATTATTATTGTTACTTTGTAGAAAGCAGATTTTGTGGAGGCAAGAATGGAAGTTGAGAAACCAGTTAGGAGACTGTAGCAGTAGTAGGATAAGAAATGATAGTGTCTTTGGGTGGTGAATACACAGTACAACATATAGATGACGTATTACAGAATTGTACACTGGAAGCCTATATAATTTTACTAACCAATGTCATCCCAATAAATTTAATTAAAAAGTAAAAATTAAAAAACAATTTTAGAAAAGGAAAAATGATGGTGTCTAGACTGTAGTGCATGTAGAGAAGATGTAGAAAACAGAAAAGAACCAAGTACATTTGGAAGTTGGACTGCAGATAATAATACTAAGCTCACACTATCCTGATGAATAATAAAGGAAACATGTCAAAGGCAATCATAAGATCTGGTACCTAAGGATCATTCAGTAAGTTATGAATGTTTCTCTCTCAATTCCTCTATCCCCAACTATGTTCCAAGCATTGTACTGAGTCGCTGGAGTTGGAGGGGAACATTCATGGAGAATCAGGGAGTATTCAAATGGCCAAAAATCAAGACGGCTAAGAGACCAGGCTTTGAAGCCACACAAATCTGAAGGTTGAGTCCTGAATTTGAAACTCACTAGCTATGTACTTGGAAGAGATCCTTGCACATAGTGATGTTCAATAATTTTTGATTGGCAGTGTGATTACATGACCTTGTATAAGTTCTATAATCTCCCTACAACTTAGCATGATCCTTATTAAAATAGAAATAATAATAATACCACCTCATAGAACTGTAATAAGGAATAAGTGAGATGAGATATGTAACACCTATCAGATCATGAAATGAGGTAATGTATGAAAAGTTGTCACATAGTAAGTGCTCAATAAATTAGCAGCAGCTGTTACTACTATTGCTGTTACAAATGTTCCTGCTACTAATACTGGTATTGGTTGGTAGTTAGTGGAGAGAAATGTCACTATAAAAGTATGCAGAATCAGATTATGAATGGTTTTATAAGCTATCGTATAAATGAAAGTCATTGTTTTGAGACTTTCTTTTATAGTATTGGTGTTTTACTGCTATGCATTTTCCTGTAAGTATTGCTTTAGCAGCACCCATGAATTTTTAATGTTGTGTTCAGTTTTTATTTAGTTAAAAAAAAAGTCCAGTTTGATTTATTCTTTGACCCATGGGATAGTTAGATATATATTATTTAGTTTCCAAGTATTTGGGGGTTTTCCAGAACTCTTTCTTATTGATTTCTAATTTAATTACACTATAGTCATAGAATAAATGTGGTATGAGTTGAATCCTCTTAAATTTATTAAGACTTGTAATGTTGTTTAGAATATGGTCAATGCTAGAAAATGTTTCACATATACTTGAAACAATGTATATTCTGCTGTTCTTAGGTAGTGTGTTAGGTAGACTGTAGATAGGGCAAGTTGGTTAACAGTTGGTTGATCTACTAGATCCTTACTGATTTTCTTTCTATTTTTTATATAAATTATGTAGCAGCATGTTGAAATTGTTGACTATAATTGTAGGTTTGTTTATTTCTACTTGCAGTTCTATCAGTTTTTTCTTCAAGTATTGCAAAGCTCTATTTCTTAGGTGAATAAATATTTAGGATTTTCATTTCCTTTTGATAAGATGACCCCTTTATCATTACCAAAAAAATCTCATTTTCTCTCTGAAATCTACTTTTTAATATTAACATGTACTATGATTTAAATACATCGTATTCATTATTTTTAGCATGGCACTTTTTTCTATTCTTTAAGTTGTAACCTATTTGTGTTTCTGAGTATAAACTGGGTTTCTTGAAAGCAGTGCATAGTTGAATCTTTCTTTATTTATATAGTTATATAAACTGTCATTTAATTGACACTTAATCATTTAATGTGATTATTGATATGGTTAGGTTTAAATCTAGTAACTTGCTATTTGTTTTCTTTCCATTTCTATCTAATCTGTTCTTATTATCTGGTTGAGTGCTGGAAGGTTTGTGTTCCTATAAATAGTCTTAAACGTTATTCTGAGATGCAGTTAAATCACTTGGGAACAATCTAATTCTTTCTAAGTTTGCCTAACAAGAAGGACTTGAGGAGGTTTTTGTCCAGTGCTAACTTTATCTCACCACCAAGGCAAAATTTGTCTGAATCCTCTACGTGTTACTCTACCATTTATGAGAAATGTTTATTTTACTCTAGTTGGTGGGAACAAGAACTATTTCCAGCCCTGTGTGAGCTCCAGTGATTATTTTCTACATTGTGTCTGGGGAGTTCTTCCCTTCTCCTTGGAAAGTTTCCTCATATGTCTGTTGTGATCGGTGCTCTGATAAAGACTGGAGGACCCTCTGTATATCTCTGGAGGTCTCTGAGCAGCTCTCTTTTATCTGATACTCTGCTCGGGAATTATCTTACCCACTCAAGGAGTCCTGGACGCTCTGCCTTAGGCTCCTTGTGTCCTGGACGCTCTGCCTTAGGCTCCTTGTGCTATGGCCTGGAAACTCCCTCCAGAGAGTAAATTGGGGCAATTGTAGGACCCCTCTCATGTGTTTCCCCTCTAGCAGGAATCACACCTTTGTATTGCTTGATGACCAGTGTTAGAAAACAATTGTTTCATATATTTTCTCTAGTTTGGTTTTCAGTTATTTTAGACAGGAGGGTCTATCTGGTCGCAGTGATTCCACCTGGGCCAGAATCCACAGAGTTGAATTTGATAGCCTTGAATGCTGAATGAGACATTTATACTTTATCTTGTAATGGCGGCAATGGGGAGCAGTTCAAGTCTGTTCAGTGGGGGAATATAAGATGTGTGTTTTAGCTGATAATTATAGGGAAGATAGTTTGAGAGGGAGAGAGGCTAGGGGCACAGTGGTTATATATGGTAGATTCTAAGTCATTATTTGTTGGATAGTGGATGGGGGAATAAAACAAAATTGAACAAAGGAACAGTCATGAGATGATCCTGAAAAATTGAGTGGGAAAATAAGGAACCAGAAGCTTTCTGGGCAAATCCAGGGAATAAGGACACGCACGTGCTAAGCTTTCACTTTTAGTGGGGAGGAAAGAAGTGCCTTCATTGATAGTCTTGTCTTTGTGTGAAAGAATATGAGAGGAAATAAATAAATAAAAACAAATTAATAGACAGAAATAGGCCTGAGGATAAGATTTGTTAAATTCACAGCAGGTAATTGTTCCTTTTTAATGGAGATTTTTTATTATTATTTTAAAATATAAGTAGCAATTGTACAATGGTTATCATCTTCTCTCCCCTCTCGTCCTGAAAACTAAAGGGAATAAAGACAGAATTCTGATGTTTTCCAAATTTTGTCCATTTCTGATCACATATAGCCCTATACTTACCCTTCTGCACACAAGATATGTAGGAATCTTCCCCGTTAATGTTTTCTTATTCAGGTCTAAACACTGCTCCCACAGACCTTAAAATTGAACTGGACAGAGACTAAAAGAAACTACATTTGTGAAAAGGCCTGCCAGGAACCCCAGGGAATAAGAAGCTGATCTATTATTTATGTTTTCTACTCACATTATTTGGATTTTCGAGATAAACCCAAACACAATGGCCTCTGGGCACTCACACACAGGAAAAGGCAATGATTTATTGACAAATAATGTTAACAACACAAAGATAGACTGGAACAAATATGGTGATGGGGAGTAATAGCCCGACTGCAGATCACTGGGGACCCTGTATTGGGAAAACGAAACAGAGTCAAGTTGTTTGCATTACATACACACAGACCTAGCACCAACTTAAAAGACAGAGCCAAGAGTGTGATATAAGTTGAGGAGGAACGACAAAAAGCCTTTGACTATTGTGATTAGAATACATGTGACAGCAGTCATTCACAGATGTCTTTCAGACCCCTTCTCTCTTTAGGGCCTTCTAAGGTGTGTGGGACATTTTCCCTAGTGGCACAGAAAAGGAAATGAATAAAAAAAGAAATGAAAAGAAAAATGTAGAGGTGTTAAGAAACTCGTTTTGCATATCATCTGTCTTAGGACTCACGTACCCAATTTATTCCCTTTCTGGTGAAGGCCTCATCCATGCTCTCAAATATCCCTGTGGTTCTAATCCTAGGACCACAGAGATTCTTTCTGTGGGGTTTTATGCTCCACTCCAAACCCCTGTGTTCTATTCTGGAGATTCCACTTTATACCCAGTTACCTCCTACTTGGATTGACCTTTCCATAGAGCTCACTGTGTGAGGTGATGGATGTGTTAATTATCTTGATCTTGGTAATAATTCTGTAATGCATGTGTATATCAAATCATCATGTCATACACTTTAAATACATACGATTATATTTGTCAATTATTTCTTATCAATGAAGGTTAAAAAAATAAAAGACTCCATCACGCTTTTAAATGGATTAACAAGCCCAAAGACACTTTGTTTCTGTGGGTTACAGCCAGCAATGTTTACTGTACGAGAAATCAAAAGTGAGAAACTTTAAAAATATTTATGAGTCATGTAAAATAATAATAAATCTGGTCTATGTGACCACAACATACTTTATCAAAAGTAACTGTATTTTCCCAAAACAAAAGAAAGGTAAGTTGTTTTACATGTTTTCAAATCTCTTTAATGTGATTTCATAAAAGACACCTGGATTATCATATGTGGTACTGCACTCAGTCTGTTGCAAACATTACACATCACATAGCCTTTTGAAAACTCCTCTCTATATCCCCGAGACAATAAATGTGAAATAGGCAGGTAACATCCTAGTGTTATTAAGATTATAATAAGTTTCACTTCATGGACTTCTTGAAAGGGTCTTGGCAACCCTGGACCATACTTTGAGAACCACTGGACTAAAACAAAGGATGGGAGCGGGGATCCTTAAGAGGAAAGAATACCAAAGAAAGAGGCAGGACTGGTAGTTAGGGGACAGATGATACAGAGCATTAACAGCCCTGCTGAGGTGTTGGGACTTGATTTTAAAGGCCAGTGTTTCCTAAACTGATGTTCAATGAGCCGTTGTTCTGAGTGATATTAGTAGGAATGCGCTGGAAAAGAGGTTTCATGACCAAAACGTTTGGGAAATGGTGTGCGTTGTGCCCTTTCATAAGATTCACAATTCACCTAGCATATTCAAGGCTCATAGCAGTCCTGCAATAAAAAATAGAAATTAAAAAAATTAAACGTGGGGCAGCGGATGGCTCAGTTGGTTAGAGCGCAAGCTCTTAACAACAGGGATGCTGATTCAATTCCCACATGGGCCAGTGAGCTGCACCACCTGCAACTAATCGAAGACAACGAGCTGCTGGAGGGGCGGCCGGATGGCTCAGTTGGTTAGAGCAGGAGCTCTCAACAACAAGGTTGCCGGTTTGATTGCCACATGGGATGGTGGGCTGCGGCCCCTGCAACTAAGATTGAAAACGGCAACTGGACTTAGAGCTGAGTTGTGCCCTCCACAACCAGATTGAAAGAACAATGGCTTGGAGCTGATGGGCCCTGGAAAAACATACTGTTCACCAATATTCCCCAATTAAAAAAAAAAAAAGTGTAACCTAGTGTTTTCCAGGTTACTCGAGCAAGGGAAACCTCACTCATTGCACATATTGTGTCTTCCTTCAGGGGAATATTTTGCTAGGTGCTCTACTATGAGGCCCCTCAGTCAGTTCTGGGGGACCATCAAAGGGCTTTAAGCAGAGGAGTCTCAGATTAGGGTGCCCTCAACAGAAATACGTCTCATGCTTTGGTGTGGAGATAAAGTTTACAGATAGAAAGTCGAGAGGCAGGAGAACCAACTAGCATGCTGTTGCATGTGAAAAACGATGATGATTGAACAAAGGTTATGAGATGAATAAAGAGGAGAGAAGTTGGATTTAAAAGACAGTAAAGTAATCTAAATCAGCTGTCTCCAAAACAGGGGTGATTTGACCCTTTGCAGTACCAGAAGAAAAGACGAGAACTTCTGTCTGTTCCTTTTCACTAATTCTTTCTTCATTCCTATTTTTGTGTTAGTGTATAATGTCCCTGATTCATTAGCAGAGCAGCAATGTTAAAACCAATAGCAAGTCAGATGACACGCGCACTGGGCCATGGGAACAGACATGTATCTGGGGGCTAGAACAGGTTATTCTGATGGTCCAGGTATTAATGCTTTAACGGCCGCATCAAGGAGAGGTCTGCAGGCTCTGGGGGAGGAGCCGGAGTAGCCACATTGCCGGGGGACAGGACACAGAGCATCTTGAAGCAGGAAACTGAACAACTGACACAGCCCTACCAGTGGACACAACTGCCTATCCTCCAGACAGGTATAGCTTTATAACTATGCGTATAAATATAAAATCAATTCCCTGGAATGCATGACTGTCTAAGAAATGAAGATCCCAGGCCTCACGGTGTGTAAAGTGTGCTGTTGAGGCCTATACACAATATTCCTATTGTAGTGTAGTCAGGGAAGCAGGCAGAGGACTGTCACATCTCTCCTGCAGGCCACGGTCTTTCTATTGGTACCACTGACACCCCTTCTGTTGATTCAGAGAATCTTACAGGCGATGCTCAGGGACCTGAAATTTTCAACCCAGCTTCAGGATTAGTTTTGCCTTTACACGAGGAAGGTGTAGGTGAAAGTAATAAAGGGTTCTGAGCATACATGTAGGTTATCATCCCGGCCAGGGATGTGGCTGCCCTCTGGCCTAGAGGAAGCGCCTACTGACATGTGGAAACCACAGCTTCCAAGGGGCAAGGGACTCCACTGAGTCTGATACAACAAATGATAACTGCTGCTTTGGACTATTGTCTAAGGGTTTTTGTGTCTCTAGTTTGGTAGCAAAAGCAGGGGCCAGGCCAGGCTCTCAGAGAGCAGTTATGCCGTTGAGTGATGCACTAAGTGAATGGAATAAGACAGGTGCACAGGGCATATTTAGGACTCCTCCATTACTGGGGGCCAAGCTGGTGCAGCTGCCCCACCTGGCCCCATCCCACAGCTTGGTTACATACACCTCCAGAACAGAGCAAGGATCTACTTCTTTCTAAGGAGGCCAGCAATTTAACCACGCCGCAAGCATCGAGAATGCTCCAAAGTCAGAATTGAGGGATGGATCATCATTTTAACACCTTTTGGGAGTGAGATCATGACAGGGGCATGTGGCTTATTTAAAATGAAGGCGGAGGAGAAAGAGAAGGAAGAGAAGCAAACTGAGGCAAACAAAATCGATTTGAGCTTTATAGGCTAAAATAGATGTTAATGTCTGACAACATGTGTCTAAAAACATGTTTCGAACTCAGTAGAACTCTGTTCTTTTCAAGCTGGAAATCACAGTCATCTGGCCCAAGTTGCCCATTCCACAGATGAGGAAACTGAGAGCCCAAGAGGTGCTTGACTGAGGTCAAGGAGAAAGTTATAGTAGAGCCAATGCTGAGACCTGATTCCCTGAATACTTACCTATTCAGTGCTCTTATGTCCCCAGAAAATATGCAAAGGAGGAGCCTGATGTCATTGATTTGACCTTTGGTTTATTGAGAGTTGGAATTTTTAAGTGCTTTACTCAAGAAAAGGTATGGTACTTGAAGTCAGGAAACGTCTGGCCAAAACTCTGAAGTCGTAAGCAGGAGGGCTCCAGGCGGGCCTCTGGATCTCTTGCTTGCCAGTGTGTACGTTTGTAAAATGGAGAGAACCCCTACTTCGTGTGCCTCACGCAACATTGAAGGATTCAGTGGAGGTTATAGAGAAGGAGCCTTTCTATTCTGTCTCTGCCCACACTCTTTCCCAGAAGTGCTCAGCACAGAGCCACGGACAGACTACCACTCATAATAATGCCAGTGTTACTCGTGAAGAGCCTCAGGAAGCGTTTGAGGAAGAAAGAAACTGGTTTTCAGAAAGTTAAGTCATTTGCCAAGACCATGTCTTCTACAAAAGACCACAATGCGGGAGAAAGGAATAGAGGAAAGAAAATAGATTGAATCTCAGTGTGGACATCACAGAGTAGGATGGGAGGAAATGAAAAATGAGGATACAGAAGAGTGTCTTAAGGAAGGTGGGAGAAGCAGAATGAGAAAGCATCTCCTCCATTTCCTCCACCCACCTTCCCACGGCCTGGGGAGTCGGGGATTCTCAAAGAGACCAGGACAATCTGGGGATGGAGCTGGAGGTTGAGGACCATGGGCTCAGGAGCCACCAGAAATCCCCTGTCTCCTTCTCCCTGTCTTTCTCCTCCTCCTTCTCCTCCTTTTCTTTCTCTCTCTCTCCCCACCCCTTGGTCCCCCCCACACACACACCATACTTTTGCTCACCCCCAGTCCTTTGTAACTACTGTTCCTCTTGCCTGGAGCACTGTCTCCCTAGAGCTTCCTTCAGGCCACTGCTCAAACGTTATGCCTTCTCTGAAACCTTTCCAGAACTTGAATAGGTTGAGTTAGATGCTTTTTTCCCATGGTGTTCCTATAGCCAGGAATTCCTACTCTGTTGTAATTCATTTGTTCATCTGTCTCTCCTCTTAGACTCAGAATTCCTTGTGGACAGAGGCTGTGTCCTGTATGCCCTTGTATCTTCAGTATCTAACTCAGTGCCTGGCATAGCTGATGTTCGTAAAAATTGTGTTGAAATAATAAATAAATGCAGAGTTTCTAGTAAGTACAGCAAGTCCTCTATCATCAAGACTCAAGTCTTGAGTATCTGTGGATAAGTAGCACTACTAGATTAGGAAATGCTATTTAAATAGTCTGGACTTAAACAATAATAAAACTAATATTATCTTTCCTGTATGCAAACAAACGTCTAAGTACTTTGTGTTTATTCACTTATTTAATGTTTACAACTCCATACCCATTTCATAGGTGAGGAAACCAAGGCACAGGGAGGCTGAGTCACTTGTCCAAGGCCACACTAGTAAATGGTGGAGCTAGGATTTAAACTGCAGCAATTTGACTCCAGATCCGTACAGCCTTAGCAAAGCAATTTCCCATCTACCATCAGTCCCAGTTCTTTTATCATGAAAAAATACCTATACCTTTATTATAGATGAAGAAATCAAGGGCCAAAGAAATCAAGTTGTTAGTTGTAGTCTCTAAAGAAGGGATATAGCCAAGCTACATCCCTTTCCAGCTACCTGCGATAACAGGTATTCCTGTATGTGAGGTTAGACAGTTAAGTTCGCGAACTCATCCTAGAAAAAGTGCTACATACCTAATTGCTGAATATCACTATGGTCACCTTCTAAGTACTCACCTTGGGAAGCTATGCACTGATGCCAGCGCCTAGTCCATCCTTCAAAGCAATTTTGGAACTCTATTTCTGGAATGGCCATCAGACCTGTCGTCACATTACCCTTGATGTCCTGAATGTCATCCAAATGTCTTCCTTTCAGTATTTCCTTTATCTTCGAGTAAAGAAAGAAGTCGTTGGGGGCTAGATCAGGTGAATAGGGAGAGTGTTCCAATACAGTTATTTGCTTACTGTCTAAAAACTCCTTCACAGACAGTGTCTTGGGAACTGGTGCATTGTTGTGATGCAAGAGCCATGAATTGTTGGCGAACAGTTCAGGTCATTTAACTTTTTCATGCAGCCTTTTCAGCACTTCCAAATAGTAAACTTGGGGAACTGTTTGTCCAGTTGGTACAAATTCATAATGAATAATCCCTCTGATATTGAAAAAGATTAGGGACATTATTGCAACAAGTTCGCAAACTTCTTTGTTAGACCTCGCATGTCTAAAGAGAGCACACACATACTGAGATTTTAACCCTAGGCCCTATCTCACATGCCATCCTGACAATCGTGGTAAGAACTCGGAGAGGGCATAATAAGGGCATCTAATGCTTTTTCAATATACAACCTAGAGGCAGGATTAGGTGCTCCATTTTCCCTCTTTGGACCCCGCCGTACTTGCCCTATTGCCTTGCAAATCTGGACGGAGTTATCATTCATACTCCCTGAACATGTACCTTGCCAGCATGGAAGAAAAAGAACAAACTATAGTGAGATCAGATTTTTGTGTTGTTGTTTCTGCAGTCAAAACTCTCAATCCATCACTGTAATAGTTTGATTGCCTCCTTAAAGTCACCATTTAGTCTCTAATCCATATTTCTGTTTCTTGAGGATTATTTCTGTTTTGAGGAGGGAGCTTTGAGTGACCAAAGCATGGCACTGTGACAAACACCATTGTTCTTTCCAGAGCCATGCATGTTAGCAGACCTTTTGTTCCATATGAGTAAGTACAGCACAGTCTTGTTTGTCTTAATTTTTTGTCTCTGGCTTTCACTGGAATCCATATAAATAGAGGCCAGGTCAAACTCTTTCCAGATGCAATCATCAGAAAAACACTTTTATCTCAGTGTCTTTAAATATTAACACAAGGATAGTTTTAACATAAGAAAAGTCTGGAGATGCTGAAAAAGGGGGAAGAATGCAAACATGTCCTTCATTCCTATTTGTGACTTGAATATGAACACTGGCTTCAGGTTGAAACTTGGCAGCACAGAAGTATTTTAACAAAAGTAATTTGAAGCAATAAAAAAGGCAGTTTGCCATTTTTATGTAAGTTATAGAAGTTCAAAAAAAGGCAAGTAAGAAAAAAAATCAACAAATTATTAGTTTGGGGATTTTATTGTATTCTCATAACTAAAAGAATTAAAGTTCCATTTTTCAAGGGCAAAATCTGTAAGACAGGTCTGAGCACAGATGGCCACAAAAGATAAGATGAGTAAGTCTGATTCCCGTGTCCGGTGCATGGAGTTAGTAGTTAATAATTGAAACAAAGCATGTTTGCATATGTTTTAAAAGCATGTATGAAGCATTCATATTGTACTAGGTGCTAGTGGACAAAATTAAAAATAGAAGACTTTACTTTCACTTTCAAAGGAGGCTAAACGCCATGCACAGAAATAATACAAAGCAGAGAAGAGGTAAAAATGGGCAGTGCTAAGGATGGGGTGGAGGAAGTAGATAGCCTAGTGACTTTGGAGTTAAAGAAACTCGGGATCAATTCCCAGCTCCAATCCTGTGTGATATGGACAAATTATGACTCTGAGCCTTGAGTTATACATCTAAAAAATGGGCACATGTGTCGCGTCCAGCGCAACATGGGCAGTGAGAGAACGAGAAGGGGCGGCGAATGGTTCAGAAAGAAATAGACATCAAGAAAGTTTTGAAACAGGGGCCAAGGGTCTCACAACCTCAAAGGACTGAGAGCCCCGAATCGGGCCACCTTATGGCTTTTACTGATGCACATACAGGGAAGTAGCATTGTTTTTACTACGGTCTGTGGGTCTCATACATTATACCAGGAAACTGGTTCAAACCAATCACCCTTGTCTGCCCAAAGTCCCATGATGTATTAGTAATTGTTGTTTGTACCTCCCCAGGGGACAAAACCTTTATGCTGAAACTTGCTGAGATGGAGAACTGATTCACATCTAGAATCACTTCCCAAGCAGGTTGTGGGAAGGAGTGTAGCCACAGAGGCAGAACCTCTCCTTAGCCGGGGGATGGTGGGGGGCTGTGCTCACCTCTATCAACCCCGTGAGTTCTTCTGGGGGTCCCCATGTGGCTGCGCCTGGCTTGGGTTGCTCCCCCTGTGGGGAATCTTACCCGTCATTGGCTGACCAACCATCTTCTGGGGGCCAAACAGAGTGACATGAGGTGCAAGCACAAAGGTAAAGCAAAGTCCCTGAAAGGATCCATCTCACAGACTCTCCTTGCTTTAGGGAAAGGCACCAGGGGACAGATGGCCAGGCAGCTGCGTGGCAACACACATGTGCCTTGCAGAGTTGTGAAATATTAAAAATACACAATGCATGTATAAAGCCCCTAGTCCTTTGCCTGACTCATTGCAACCATTCGGTAACTGTTACTTCCCAGCCCTCTATTCCCCTGCGATCTGGGTAAGAAACGAGGCACTATGTGCTCAGATACCATTCTTCTCCTCCTTGCCATGATGAAACAGAAGGAAAAAGAGAGAAAATCAGTTGCCAAGGTGGCATTACTGTGTGGCCAAGGAACCGTCACACAGCAGGCTAATTTTAAAAACGGGGCGGGGGTTGGATTTGGGCCTATGTTTGTCTTTCCACTGTATCAAAAATCCTCTCTACATAACTAGACAAGGCCCTGACACCCAGTATTGGGAGAAATTACCCCAAAGTGCCACATTGAATAGGGGGAAATAAAACATTTGTAGTCTTTTTAGTATTTAATATTGTTTTCTAAGCTTCATATAAAATATTACATAGGGTAATACTTCTACTGTTTCTATCAAATTTAATTTTGTTCACTAAAAGGACTCTAAGAGAAGACTTTTTCAGGGAATTAAGTAGGAAGGGACTGATGAGAGGCCATAAAGAAACACCTGGAGCTTCCCCAGAGAGAGATCGTGAGCGAGTTTACCCCAAACAGGGTAACAGAGCTGGAGAGGGCTCTCGAAAGCTCACAGACAGGGCACCTAGGTGCCAGCATACCCTAGCAGTCAGCAGGAGTGGGCAAGCCCTTTGTGGTTTTTCTGATGAAATGATCATACATAATGAATGACATGAGGGTAATTTAAAAAAAGACACTGAGTGTGATTTGCCATAAGAATTATAATTCAGGGAGCCCCTTGGGAATACCTGTAATAACAGGTAATAATAATTTACTGTATATATGCCAGGCACATGCGTAGTCTCCTGTGAAGTAGACATTTCCGTGTCTATTTCAGAGATGAGAAAACTCTAGAGAGAAAAATAGATAAGCCAATAGTCAAAAGCCAATTAGGCAGACCTGGAATGTGAATTCCTGTCGGCCACTTCCCAAACGTGTGAACTTGCTGAGCCTCAACTTCCTCATTTATGAAAAGAAGATACAGAGCATCGCATTGCAGTACTGATGTTAACATTAGAAATGGGGATGTAGTGTCTAGCGCAAGACTTGGCATAGTGCTAGTGCTAGATGATCCACAAAGGTGCAAAACAGGTGCTGAACTAACATGACGGATGGATGGATGGATGGACGGACGGACGGACGGACGGATGGACGGACGGACAGCCACTAGACAGAAAGACACTGTAAACTAGCCAAAATATAAAAGATAGCAACTGAACATCCAACTAGGGGCCTTTTGTTTCTATTCATTTGAGCTTCAAAAGAACCCTGAAAGAGGTATAAGACATATATGATAAGTCCCATTTGAACTGCGAATAAACCTGTAGCCTGAGAATGTCCCCTAAGCTCATTCAGTTAATTTAACTCTTCAACAAATTTAATTGAGTATCTACTCTTTGCCAGGTACCGTTCTAAGTGTTGGGGATACAGTACTGTACAAGAACACCCCCAGAAAACTTCCCCAGATGAAGCTTGCATTTATTGTTGGGAGTAAGGGGGGAAGTAGACGAAGAACACAACACATAATTAATGTATATATTCATACCTTGAGGAGCTGGGGCAAGGAGAGGAACCTTAATCCTCAGCCTGGAAGATCATATAAATTGGAATCAAAGACAGTGCATACCTGTAACCCATACACTCCAAGTAGCGTGATCAAATACCCGTGGCCTCAGCAACCACTTTCTGAACTCAATTTTGTTTCTCTTAATATTGCACATTTAACTGTGACACGCATTTGGCCAACGTGGGGCCAAAGTGCAGAGGTCTTCCACTCTGTTAGAGCTAAACAGCTGAGAGCCCCAAGAAGAGCTGACCTCAGGGCTTTCAGACCAATGGGAAAATTGGGGTCACTTTTTGGTCTATTGTGTTACATTACGTGTGCTGTGGTTTTCTAGCTTCGTGGACGTGAAGCAGATAGAGTCCCTGACCTTGGGTATGGACAAGCTAAAAAATAAAAAATATCCTCCAGACTACATGCGGTATCTGGCTAATCTCATATCATAGCTAAAAGCCAGACCCTGACCAACATTCACAAGTGATGACAATATGTTAACATCCATTAAATGACGATGACTCTTTTGTTAAGCACTGAAACTACAACCCAGACGTGTAATGAGGGATCCAAACCACAGAGAAAATGTGACCTGAGCCGCCTGTTGAAACACAGAGAGACTTCAAGTTCTTACCTCCTAATTATGTGTCATCTGTATACTTCCCTCTATTCCCACGGCTATTACTCTAGATCAGATCACCATCGTCTGTCTCTTGAACTGCTTCAGCAGCCCTCAAACTGGTCTCCCAGCTTCCTTCAGTGGTCCCTACTGCTCTGTGGAAAAAAAAAAAAATGCACCCACATTAGCATGATTTACAAAACCCTTCTAGACCTGGCCCCTTCAAGACACCAGCCTCACCACTTGCCTTTCCTCTCTTTTCCCACTCTATGCCATAGTGGATCCCTTGTAGCTCCTCCAGATATGCCATATTTTCTCTGGTCATCAGGTATTTGTGTATGTTGTTCCCTCTATTTGGGATTTCCTTTCTCCTACTCTTCAGCTGGCCAACTCATACTCATAGACTCTCTCATCTGAAATGTTACCTCCTAACATTAATGCCATCTTCCTAAAGTTTAGACTAGGTCAGTGATTCATCCCGTGGACTCTTATGTAATGGGACCTTCCAAATCAGTGAATTTTAGTTGGTTAAATAACTTAATGTATGTAAATGAATGAAAGTGTCTCCCAGAGACTTAGTAGCAAAGCTACATCCTAGATCCAGTATCACCAAACTCTCCTATCCACCCCAAAACTACCTCAGCCCAAGAAATACGAGCTCTCTCGTATTTGGGGGTAGGTGCATGGGTGGGTGGATGGTGACTTTGCCCTGGGCTGCCTGCTGCCCGTGGGCTTTTCCCTCCTAGGACTATATCCCCACCCTGGGGTCGTATCTGTACACTTCAGTCAGTAGAGCTGGAGCTCTGCCAGTGATACCTAGTCCTTTCTGCTTCAACTCCCAACTAGGACTTCTGTGTGAATTTAGCTTTCTGGGGAACGTGTTCTGCCTGTTGTGTGATGGGTCATAAAAAGCAGGAGGCTCTCCGGGCCATGGCCCAGTTGGTGCAGCAGAGTAGAAATCTAAGTTATCTTCTGCTACTAGCAATAGACCTACAGAGTCTTAGAGAACTGATGATAGAAAGACCATAAACATTATTAGATCCATGTCCCTTATTTTATAGATTGTTTTCCTTCCTCCTTCCGTCCCTCCCTCCTTACCTTCCTCTCTCCCTCCTTCCTTCCCTCCCTCTCTCCTTCCCCCTCACCCTCTCTCCCTCTCTTCCTTCCTTCCTTCCTTCCTTCCTTCCTTCCTTCCTTCCTTCCCTCCCTCCCTCCCTCCTCTTATTTTCTCTTTCCTTCTCATGGTACCTATTGTATATCAGGCAGTATGCTCAGAATTTGTCATTGAATCAGGCAATAACAGATCAGTGTGCTTACCTTACAAAGCTTATTTTCATCTAGGGCTTCAGACAAGTAACCAATCACAATACTGTGTGCTAGGTAAGGACTGTTTGTTCATTTGTTTGGCCATTTCAGGACATGAGGCATAGGACTAAGAATTAATTAGCCTCAGTTTTTGTGCAATAGTTGTGTTCTATTGAATGTTGTGTTCTCATTTGGAATGTCCATCAAAATTAGGAAAACCAAAGTTTACGTTCAGTAACAATATGAGAGAAGTGAATATACCTCATTACCCATTGTTTGGCACAATAGATGCTAAATAAATATTCGTTAGATAATCTCACCATATTTTAAACACTTTCTCACCTTGTTCAAATGTACTAGTTTTTCTTCTAAATGCCTTTTGGCTTGACCAAAACATAAGTGTATCATCAAAAGCCAAAAAGAAAGAGAATCAACAGATATTAAGTGACAGATTTCTTGCCAGGTCTTATGCTACTTGTTTCTCATTTATTATCTCACTTATTCTTACTGAAATCTTCTAAGTCACATGTACACCACCCAATTTTTCAGATGGAAGGACTTAAGGCCTATAGAGGGTTGTTGGCTTTCCTGTTGTGACACAGCTGGGGGTCTGTAGAATATACTTTGCTGTCCACCATGTGATTTGAACAACTGGCATCCTGGAATTGGTTCACACAGCTTTGTGGGAATAAGAATCCCATCTTTTTAGGTGACCGTTTTAATCCATGAGGGATGATTTTTATGTTTAAATTCTGATCGTCCTGTTAATTAAAAAAAAGAAAGAAAGTCAGTCTCATTACTTCACATGCAAGGCTATATATTGAATGATTATACCTAAAATCCACCTCTCTGTTTTCCTGTAATTTACATCTCCAAGGATCTTTCTCTTTCTCTCTGATGAAGAAGGCTTTTTGTGCCAACTCTCAAATTCTGGCAGCTCTGAGGTTTGATTAGTTCTAATTTTCATGTTTTCTTTTAACTTACATCAAGTTTGGGCATAGAACTCCCCCCCACCCCCACTCCCCCATCCCTACCACCTTCATCTTATAAGGACTGCCCAGCAGTGTTTCCTACAGTAACTCCCCTCACTCTCATTGTGAGATGGTTTGTGATACCTGGATTCATGGAGGTGGCTTCTTTTCTCCCCTTTCCCACTGTCCCACCCCAGCATATAAGTAAGGTAACTGATTTTAAGTTACAGAAACCAGCCTGAAGTAATTTGAGCAAAAACGTGGGATTTATTTTAAGAGTGAAAAACTGTCTCATGGAAAACAAGTCAGGAATGCAGGTGAAGTTCAGACTTCTACCTGGAGTCTCTCCATCTCTCATCTCTGCCCCTCTCGACATGGCCACTCGATTCTTCTCCCTCTGAGGACTGGCTTTCTGGGGAGTCTTGTTCACGTGGAAAAAGTCATGGTTATTTCCAGTTCCTAAATGTACATATTACCATCCAGCCACCTAGAAGAACTAATTCTCATGGTTCGATTTCCAAATTTCTGGGGAAAGAACTGTGAGTAGCAGGCTGGCAGCAGTTGGTCTGAGCAAATGTGACCAGGAAGGTAGAGTCTTATACCAAGTGGCTGCCAGGAGTCTACTATATGGAACAGGCTGGGGAGGCTTAGAGAGAGAGAATTATAAACTGAGAATTGTAAGCCAGACTGTAAAATAAGTCTGTTACTTTCTCCTCATTGCATTATCCATATTTTCAGCACACTGCTGACAATGAGGAAAGTGAAGCCAGAATCAGAGACTTGAAGATCATAATGATAGTTTGCAGCAACTATCAAGAGGATTTGGCAGAAGGAGAACCATGAGGGCAGTTACCACGTCCATCTGTTCTTAATGCCCAACATGGTGCCTGAAACCCAGTGGAAATGAGAGATCTAATTAAATGATGCATAAACCTCAAGAGAAAAGTATTGTTTGTTATACTCCCTCACTAGTCTGAGGAGGAAGGTAGGAAGTGAAGAAAAAGAGATGAGGGAAATTATTTTCTAAGTTAACATATCAGAGATAGCACGGGAGGACATTTTCTTTCCGATTGGCACGTAACACGTCTTGTTCCAAATGAGCATTGGATAAGCATTTTCAGTGTCTAGTATTTTGAAAGTGGCACTAGTGCTTAGAGATGTATTGTTAAGGCCTTTGAGGAGGCAAATCCTGTACATAACCCAAGAACTATGCATACTTAAAGAAATATATGTTTGCAGTGGAAGAACCTTTCTCATATAGGCAGGATTGAAAAAAGTGAACAATTCTGGTTTTAAATAATTAAAGACTATTCTCTACATAGAAATCTCTATTCTAAAAAGTCACAGATTGTTTCCTATAGCAAGCTAATCAATGAAATGGAAATATTTTCAAAATTTATCTACTCTGGTGGATATTTTGTACAGGTACTTGATTTGTTTTACTTTTATTGTTTAATCATTGTGTCTATTTGTAAGGTATACACTTTACTCACCTGGACTTTATATGCCTTTTTAAATAAACATAGATAATAGTTCTGGGCAGGGGTAGGAGTAGGAGAGGGAATTAATAAAAGCATTCTTTAATTTTAAGTCCCACGCATAAGTTTTCTATTTGTTCTCAGACTTTTCTTAAAATGTGAGCTCAGATTCAGTGATCTCTAAAATTTACTTACACTGTATTATCTTATAATTTTCAACCAAAAAGTATTTATTGATAAGGAATAGTTTTCTGGGAAGAAAATTTTAAAAATAGTCTTAAGTATGAGAAACACTTCTGACAAAGCAATCTTATTGTGGCATCGTTTATAATTGGAAAAATATAAAAACAACCTAAATATCCAATATAAAAAAAAAAATGATCACATAAACTCATGATCTTTCCCAGAGAGAATATGGTAAAATGATCTGAAATTGTGATTTTGAGACTCATGTAAAAACCTGGAACTTATACATAACCATGCGCTGGAGAACTGTGAGCAAGGGTGTGACAACCAAGCCTAATGTAACAGACATTGGACTCATGTGATTCCGTACAAACATAGTAGCTGAAAGTAGGAAGGCGATGGTGGCCACTCTGCCTTTGGGGCAAACCACACCTGAAAAGGCACCAAGAATGGTCAGGGAACCAGTGATAGTGTCACATGGGGAAAACCTGGAGAGACTCAAATGTTCAACTGGAGGAGGAAGGAAGTCAGGGATTTAAACTTCTGCAGAGTAGCCATGAAAAAAAGAGAGTAGACTGGTGTGTAGTCACACGGGAAAAAATTAGAACCAATGAATGGAAGCTGCTACAAGATCAATCTCACCATAAGAGATCAAAGACTCTTGTAAAACTCCAAGAGTGGGCTGCATTGCCTGTGGGGAGAGTAAGTACCCCATTGTTGGAGAAATGCAACGTGAGCCTGTAGAGAAGGCGTGTAGGAGAATCTGAGGGACTAGATAGGTGAGGACAAACGCCTTTCAAGCCCTTCTAGCCATAAGCTTTGTGGTCTCAAGAACTCTGAGAAAAGCAGATCAAAGGCAGGGAGTCCAACAAAAAGACTCTCATATGACTCTTTCTATAGGGTAACTATCAGTGGTCTGTTAACCTCATTACCTTCCTGTTTGACCCACTAAAGCCTCCAACACAACTCAGAAGCTACCTGTTTCTCCTCATATTCCTGTTTGGGCTGCCACCGTTTCTGTTCACCACTGTGTTGAGTTTACAGTCTCCCTTCTCAGAGAATTTCAGGGAAAGGTTCTATCACCTCCATAATGAACTCAGATGAGTAGACAGATCTAGGACAAATGGATAAAAGTGTTTTAATTTTTTCCATTGTGGAAGCAATATTCTTTCACTAAAGAAAAAAATATTTTTAAAATCTAGTAAAGTAGACAAAAGTGTATAATTCGAATATACAAGTGACTAAAAAAGTTAACATTTTGGATTCTTCTTGTCTTGTTCTCTGCCTTTATAGCTTATAGATTTATTTTAACATAATGGAGATCTTTCTGTGTTTTATCATCCAATAAATAATTAAATGAGCTTCTTCAAGAGTTAAAACTAAATAATTGGCTATCAGGAATATTGTAGAGGGGGATGCTGTTTTCAGGAAAGAAGATGATCTGGATCAGGACTTGACAAACTTTTAATGTAAAAGTTCGGAGAGTAAATATTTTAGGCTTTGCAGCTCATATAGTCTAATTCCAACTGCTCAACTCTGCTATTGTAGCACAAAAGCAGCCAGTGACAATACGTAATCAAACGGACATGGCTGTGTTCCAATAAAACTTCATTCATCACCACAGAAACTGGTCTGGATTTAGCCTAGGGGCTGTAGTTTGCCAACTTCTTAAACTAAACCAAATAGTTTTGAAGTTCTTATTAAAAAACAAACAAAAACAAAAAAACGTCGAAAGCTTCATTCAAAACTAAGAAGTGTTCTGACAAACTCCTGTGGTCACACGAGTTAAGAGTCAAGTTCAAGTAAGTCCAGTAAGACAGATCTGGTCGGGCAAATTCCAATTTGGGGTAATTAGGCAACTGAAACTCAAACTAGAAGACTGAATAACAAATAGTCTTGAGAATAGAATAGGTTCGAGAATCAAGACAAGTCATTTGTACCATAGGAAGACAGAATCTAGGCAAGAAGAGCAGAGAGTGAATATTTATAATGAATTTAGCTCAGTGTCTGGTATACCGTGTTTCCCCAAAAATAAGACCTAGCCAGACCATCAGCTCTAATTACTCTTTTGAAGCAAAAATTGATATAAAACCCAGTCTTATACTATAGTATATCATATAAGACCTGGTCTTATGTTATAGTAAAATAAGACCTGGTCTTGTATTAATTGTTGCTCCAAAAGACACATTAGAGCTGATGGTCCAGCTAGGCCTTACTTTCGGGGAAACACGGTATAAGTGCTTGATGAATACCAACTAAATTATTCCCTTGTTCTGTCCTATGCTACAATGCACTCAGTCTATATAGTCGTGATCAGACACTTATTGAGCACTTATTATATGGCAGAAACTCTACTAGGTACTGACAATACATCAGCAAATAAAATGTATAACAATACAAAACGATAAAGGTCTGATTCTCTGGCAAATTGTCACAACCCAAGCTGCTAAACGCTAAAGTAGAATTAGCAGTAAGTTACTGTAGGAATATCGTGAGCATGGATCTGAATGAGATTGGGTGTCAGGAGAGGCTTTCTGAGAAGATGATAATTGAATGAGTTCCTGAGCATAAGTGGGGTGAGGCTGGCAAGAGGTTTTGTGGGAACTTGAAAGGGGTTTTCATACTCAGTGGCCTATGGATGAGTGGGGTTGTGTGACTTTCTAGAGATGTAAATGAGTTAGTAAGGAAGGAATGGAGACAGCAAAGTTGGGAAGGCGAGGAAGCTGGGATCAGGTCCTGAAGAGCCCTAGAAACCCTGGTAAAGAGTTTTTCCTTCCTCAAAGTGAGAAGCTATTTAAGCAGATATTTGATGAGATCTGCAGTTTTGAAAGACCAGCAAAAATGCACTTAATTGCACATTAGAGGGTTTTAATCAAAACTTTGAAAGTTACTTCTCGCTGAGGGATGGAACTGACCTCCGTATGGGCCAGAGGAATAGTTGTCCAAGAGATACATGGGGTCATAGCTGAAGGAGAAACAAGGCAGTTCTAATATGCAATCCCCTTCCCTTCCCATCCCAAGCTTGCCTTTGCAATATGGTTCTATCAGAATGCAGTCAACTACCGTGTTTCTCCGAAAATAAGACCAGGTCTTATACCATATTTCCCTGAAAATAAGACTGGGTCTTATATTAATTTTTGCTCCAAAAGATGCATTAGGGCGTATTTTCAGAGGATGTCTTATTTTTTCATGTACAACAATCTATATTTATTCAAATACAGTCATGTCATCTTCTTCTGGAACATCGTCATAACGTACTAACTGCTTCTGTCTGGCTGACGATCTTACCTGGGGCTTATTTTCAGGGTAGGTCTTATTTTCGGGGAAACACAGTACATTCCTTGCTCACAAATGTCTCCACTTCCATAAAGTGATAAATAACACTCTTCCTTTCTCTCTTTACAGATCAGCCATTGATAGAGCTTGGATTTGTCACAGGTCCCTCTACCCAAATAACTGGTTATGTTGGTGAGTACTATGGTTCTTTATTTCCCATTTGTCACCTTTGGTCATGAGCCAAGTTATGGTAGCTTGACTAGTGCTCTTTATTCTTGGGTTATTTTATATCCATGATTCTCAAACCTCCTCCGAGTTGTCCAAGTCCTACACTGCTTGTAGCTAGGATACTCCATTAGGTATACTGTGTACTGTTAGAGGCATTCGCCCTTTCGGCCACCTTTGCATTGCTGAAGAGTTGTGTATAAACCAAATGTTTGTGCGGCATATATAAAGTTTAAATCCTCTAGAGTATTATTATGTTCAGAGGAATCCTTTGTAACACAAATTATAGTTACAAAGTGACAAATATATCTGAAAAATTAATAATCACTCCTTTTTCATTGTCTTCAAAAAAGCAATCATTTATTCACACTGGAAGTGTACCTTATGTTCAATAATGAAACTTTGCTACCATAATGGCTTTGATTTGATATGTTGGTGCCAAAATACAGAGTTTGCCCCATGTTGAAAAAATATCAAAGGGTAGACGTTAAAATGAGGTATTTCAAAACTTCCTGAAAAGATTCCTGACCTTCAAGTAAGCTGCATTCCTGCAGAAAAATGGAATATATTTCCAGGTATGTTATCTGCTCTGGTCTCTTCATCAGGGCATATTTTGTTATATTTGAATGATCGATTGAGATATTGTTCTGGTTATTTGTTCTGGGTTTGTTGTTGCTGCTGTTGTTTTGAGGGATGTTGATTTGGAGTTTTGTTTACTGGTAGGCACAGTACCTAGATGTGTGTGATCAGCTTATCTTTTGTTTCTATAAAGAAAAGAGTTCATTCTAGAGACTAAGTTGTTTTAGTAAAAAATATTTCTTGATGCATAAATGCAGATTGGGAATAAGAAATGTACTCAGTAGACACAGTTAACACTTTTTTTTTTATACCCACACATTTCACCTGTACCTACTATGAATAATTTGTGGAAAACAGAAACAGGTTTGAAATATAATTTACTTTGCAGCAATTGGTTTCTTTTTGTAGTTTGTTGTTGTTTTTTTCCTCCTGTATTAACACCTCTGTCAATGTTTCACTACCTTTTTATGCACTTCTGGAACAACAACTTTTGGGTTTTCTGGGCCAGCCATAACTTTCCATCCTTGTTCTCTCTGATCTATTTGGAGTCTTAGATTTTATGCTCTGTTTTTTGGTTCAAAAAATAAAGTAATATATGTCTTCTACCAACCTGTTTACATATTCTTCCCTCCCTTTCTACAAACCATCATCATGTCACAAATGGTAACATTTTTACTTTTGGTTCTCAGCCAATTTCATTTCTATTTTTCCCATCCAAGTACAAAGTAATCACTTTTGGATTGTCAGCACATTGTTGAAAACATTGGTGCACTCAAGCTTTTTCATTTTTTAACATCATAAAAAAAACAAAATCAGAATTTCAATTACATTGGAAAAACATACTGCGCACATCTTAAAAATCCCAAAATGCCACCTGAAATAAGTTGCAGGGAACATTTCTATTGCATCCCTCAGCACACTGTGGGAAATTATTTATATCCAGTTCAGTTGCTAACAATATAGGAAAGAGCATTAAATGTTTCAGACAATTACTTATGTAACAGGGAAATAGTATGTTTACCTCATTTAAAGTCAGTTTTTACTTTTATGGCAAGTTGGATAGAAGACTTGTCTATTATCTCAACAAAAATATTTCTGTAAATGTTCTATAAAACAATAGAAAGATCATTGTGTTAGTACCACAAGAATGATTACCCTTTCAGATGATGTATTTTGACCTTTTTCCTCAGGATTTTTAATGGTCTGGTGGATTCTAACTTTCCCATGTGAGACTCTTAAATCTAAAAGAAATAATCTAAGATGCACAGTCAATGAATGCTTGGTTTCACTTTGAGGCTAAAGTTTATTAACTCAAGATTAAAGACAAATCTTTTCTCATCAGGCATTTACCTTTCATTTTAAATATTTTAATAGCCACTTAATAATTCCCATTGGGTGAATGTTTTAAATTTTTGTATTGATGTGACATGAATGCTGTCAAAATTGTTATGTACGTATTATTCTGCAGTGGTATTGTATTCACGTACTCATTATATTTTAATTAGTTCAGACAACTCAGAATACTAGTGTATATTTTTAAAATGTATACTTCTATCAGAAATATAAATCTTTCACCTCAGAGCTAAATCTGGTTTTTGGTCAGATTTCTCTCAGTTCTGGAAATGAAGGGGTTCTAATTATTACTCGTGTGTCATTAGTAATTCCCACCAGGGTAGGCAACTTGGATTGACCATTTGATGATGGAGTCCAGCATTAAGGCGGTTGTGGAGCTGACCAGCATCATATGTCCTTTTAAGACAGTCAGTTATGAAATGAACCATTAATTCAATTACTGTGTTTGGGGCAGCTGGTGGATAGAGGGAATGGAAATAAGAGTGCAAATTAACTTTAAGAAAACCTAATGAACATTGTTACTTTATCTACCCATATACTCACCACTTATTTTAAATGTCACCATCAATATTTGAGTTTCAACCTCATTAATACTCAGGATCCTTTGGAATCTTTTGGTCATCAGCTATGCATTGCATCGTGGGGCAAGCCTGGTTTTCATCTCCTGTTCTCTTTACCACGTTTGCAAATGACAGTGTGATATCAAGGCAAATGATAGGAGACCACCATTGATTTACATTAGCTGTCTGGTTAAATTCACAGTTATTTTTTTTCCTTTTTGCTTAATTGAGTTAATTATCTTTAGAGACTTCTCTTAAAAGTCAGCCTTAGCTTCTGACAGAGCACAGGCACCTAAGTCTGTCTGCTCGAAGCAGGACCTGCCAGCATCAGCCTCTATTAAGATTTGAAAATTCTATGAATCACATGAAGGTATTGGGTAATTTTCACGGCCTTTAATTGCACTGCCTGGAAGGTGCAGATCGTTCTATGCATGTTGTAATTTTTTGCTATAGTGTGACATCATAGTAACCCCCCTTTTCTGGGGACGTTTTGAGCAATTAGTGCATATCGAAATTCAAAGTAAAATTGCAAGCGCGGTCCTACCAATGCGCGTGTCTCATGGGAGATGTCAGTCTGAACAGATCTACCTTCTACACACTGCCAAGTCCACACAGGCATTGGCAATAACAGCTCCATCGCAAATCATTCCTCTTCCTAGGAGCTAGAAAGTTCTTTTTGTCATCCCTTGTAATACACATTCACATTTCAGAATCATTAAAATATGAAGAAAAAAAAAGTATTCCTTTTGGAATTAAGGAAATAGAGCAATTAACATTTCAAAGGACAAGTATCTCCTGTATAAATACAAAAAAAAAAAAAAGATCTAAGCTAGGAGCATTCATACAGTACCTAGAGAGACTGTTACCTGCACTGTCTTCCCCTTTTGTTCTTTCTTATCCTCCCTCTTCTTTCTCTGTTTTCTTTCTCCCACTCACTCATCTGTACAGTTTTATGTGTATGCCTCTTTCCCTCTGTTTCTCTTCTTCTTCGGAAGAAAACAAACTATTTACTCGCTGTGTGATCATTTTTATTACAAACGGTAATAGGATAGTTTGGGGTTGGAGTATCTATTTAGTATAAGTCTATAACTGGAGTGACCATACATCCAGCCCAGCACAATTCATCTGTTGTCCTCATGTAGTTATTAATTGGCTCTAGTTAACTCTCAGGAGTGTTCATGTCTGATCAATTCTGTAAGTGGACCAGGAGCCCCAATCCCATCATAAAATGCTTCTTCCATCTGAGCGAGTGCCTGTAAAGTTCTCATGCCCATCAAACAGGTGGCCAAGGACTGTGGAAGTGTCATCATCCTCGTGACAGTCTGAGATTAAGGAAACTGAGTATAAATTATCCAAGGGAGCTAAAGAAACGGTTTTGGGCACTTCAACTGGGAAAGTGATAAGGACTCGGGCAGACCTGGATGGCAAGCAATAAAGTGGTGGTGGTGGTGAAAGGGCACACCTGGAACTGAGAAGGCAGGAATCCGAGGGTTTGCACCAGCCCAGTGCGTCCCATGCGTAACTCTTACAGAGTCATAAATCTGTGTTCTACGAATATCACAGTAGCTCTTGTACCCCTATTTTTTCCCCTTTGGGGTTTCCCTCGGTGTTTGGCCACGTTATATTGAGAGACATCAGGTGCTCCAGTACACAATTCCGCCAAGCCATTGCTCTACCCTGAGACTAGATTTTAAAAGTAGATCAGGGGCCAGCCCAGTGGCTCATGCGGTTGGAGCTCAGTGTTCCTAACTCCAAAGGCTGTCGGTTCAATTCCCATGGGCCAGTGGGCTCTCAACCACAAGGTTGCTGGTTCAACTTCTCGAGTCCTACAAGGGATGGTGGGCTCTGCCCCCTGCAACTAAGATTGAACACATCACCTTGAGCTGAGCTGCCTCTCGGATGGCTCAGTTGGTTGGAGTGCATCCTCTCAACCACAAGGTTGCTGGTTTGACTCCCACAAGGGATGGTGGGCTGCACCCCCTGCAATTAGCAATGGCAACTGGACCTGGAGCTGAGCTGTGCCCTCCACAACTAAGACTGAAAGGACAACAACTTGACTTGGAAAAAATGTTCTGGAAGTACACACTGTTCCCCAATAACATCCTGTTCCCCTTCTCCAATAAAATCTTAAAAAAAAAAAAAAAATTCTAAAAAGGAAAAAAAAGTAGATCATATTTTTAGGAGACAGAATACCCCAGAAGTATCGGGGATCCCAACCCACAGGGAAGACAAAATTCTCCAGGACAGAATCCTGGCCATCAGGATACTTTAAAATTGAGCCAGTTCTGTGCATTGTTTAATGAGCAGAATATTCCCCACTGTCCATTTGCTTTTCTCTCTACCTACATTCCCTTCCATGTTTTTCTCTATTTTGTCTTCCAGTCCCATCCATCGTCATGCCAGCCCTCTCTTTCCACCAATTGTAATACATCTTAGATAGAATTTGATGGCCCCCTTCTTAATTTTAAAGAAAAACAAATGAATATTTTAAACTGTCTCAATGGAATCAAAGGAAAATGATATTGATTTTGAACTAAAATATTTGTTTTTATTTTAAATTCATATCACTAGCTATCTAGGTAAAATTTTCTTTCTAGTGTACAGTCTTTTACTGATCTGATTTTTGGGGGTTTTTTTTTGGTTTGTTTTTTTTCTCTCTTTGATATTGTGGCTACACTCTCTAAGCACGAAGTTTGAAAACCAATCTCTGTATGGAAGAGGCCAGGGAAGCATGCTGGCTGCTAGAGGTGTGCTGCATACTGTGGTGAGGGCTGGGCTCAGATAGACGGCAGGGTGTTCTAGAGGCCACTGAAACGTCCTTCAACAAATATTTACACCTATCTACTGGGTACAGATGCTGCTGGGCTCTGGGGGTTCAATGATGAAAAAGATGATTAGACAGAACTCAAGGATGGAGACTGAAGATCAGTAAAGAACACAGGTGTAGAAGACAGACAGATCTGGCTTCAAAGTCTGACTTTGCCATTTAGTTGGGTGGCTTGCCGCATGACTTCATAGCTCTGATCCTCAGCTTCCCTAGTAGGGATGCACATGACTAGTCAAAGTGAAATGATTCATTTGAATTAATTTTATGTCTGGTCAGAGGTGGGGATGGAGGGCCATAGTGGTGTATTTTTGTCATTGTTTTGTACATTTACAGTTATTAAGCACATTTGTTAAAAGTGTTTCTGGTGCCTATGTGACCAGCTCCTGGTAAATATCTCAAGTGCTGAATCTCAGGTGGGCTTCCCTGGGCAAAAACATCACACACATGTTACTGCAGTTTTGTTGCTGGGAAAGCAGTGTGCTCTGTGCGTCCCCTCATGGGATGGGGAGAACATGAGGAAAACTGCACATGAATTTCTCCAGACTCTGCCTGTGTTTTTTCCTTATGATCCAGCTGCATCTTTTAATCTTTACTTTATATCACTATAACAAATCCTGGCCATACGTACAATAGCGCAAAAAAAAAAACTTTTCTGGACAGATCTGGCTTCAGAGTCTGAACAAACAAAACAGAAATAACATGTGTTGGTGAGGATATGGAGAAATTAGAACACTTGTGCTCTGTTGGCAGGAGTGCAGAATAGTGCAACCACTGTAGGAATGGTACAGTTGTTCTTCACACATTTAAAAATGGAATTACCACACAATCCAGCAAATGCTCTTCTGGGTATATACTCAAAAGAATTGAAAGCAGAATCTCAAAGGGATATTTGTATACCTGTGTTTATAGCAGCATTATTCACAATAGCTAAAATGTGGAAGCAACCCAAGTACCCATTAATGGATATGAATGGATAAGCAAATGTGATATGTATATACAATGGAATATTATTAGCCTTAAAAAGAAGGGAAATTCTGACACATGCTACAGCATGGATGAAACTTGAAGCCATTATGCTAAGTGAAATAAGCCAGTCACAAAAAAAAAACAAAAAAACAGAAAACAAAAAACAAATACTCTATGATTTCACCTATATATGAGGTACTTAGAGAAGTCAAAGTCATAGAAACTGGAAGTACAATGGTGGTTGCCAGGAACTGAAAGAAAGAGAGAAGGAGAAGTTACTATTTAATAGGTACTGAGTTTCAGTTTTGCACAATTAAAAAAGTTCTGGAGATGGATGGTGGTGACGGTTGCACAAAAATCTGAAGGTACCAACTGCCACTAAACTGACACTTAAAAATGATTAAGATAGTAAATGTCAAGTTTATTAAGATAGTAAATGTTAATACAAAATTTTATTTCTATTGGATTGATTTGATGTCTTTGTTAAAAAGTGAAATGACAATAAATGGGAGTCCATTTCCATCTCTCTCTTCTGTACAACTGATCTATTTCTTGATTTTTATGTCAAGATCACATTAGCTTGACTACTGACGCTTTATAGTAAGTCTTGAAATCAGATAATGTTAGCCCTCCAAGTTGGTTCTTTCAAGATTGCTTTGGATATCCTTACCTTTCCATATAAATTTTATAATCAGCTTGTGAATTTCTACCAAAAAAAAAGAAAAGAAAAGGAAAGAAAACCTCCTGGGATTTTTATAAGGATTGTGTTGAATCTTTAGATCAATTCAGGATGAGTTGATATCTTAAACTGAATATGGTATATTCCTCCATTTGTTTAGATCTACTTTAAGTTCTTTCAGCAATGTTTTGTGGTTTTTAATGTAGAGATTTTCCACATGTTTTTTAAATTCATTCATTGAAATACCTTGCATATTAACTGCTAGAATATAATACTACAAGTGATTTATGCATATTAATAGTGACCCTACTGACTTACTAAATACATTTATTAGATCTAATATAACTATTGTAGTTTCCATTGGATTTTCTATGTAAATGTTATATTATCTGCAAATGGAAACAGTTTTACTTTTTTCCCGTATTATTGATTTATTTATTTTTTACTTGCTCCTTACCAGTGTTTCTCTATTAGGTATGATGTTTGCTATAGAATTTCTATGGGAATTCTTCATTAGGTTATAGACATTCTCAACTATTCCTAGTTTTCTGAGAGGTTTTTTTTTAATCATGAATGTGTTTTGAAATTGTTAAACTTATTTTTCTGTATCTATTGAAGTGATCATATGGTTTTTCTCCTATATTGTGTTAATATGGCAAATGACATTGATTTTAAATGTTAAAACAACCTTGCATGGTGGGGAGAAAAAACTACTTGGTCATGATGTTTTATCCGTTTGTAATATTGCTGATTC
Organism: Rhinolophus sinicus; assembly: GCF_036562045.2. Lineage (NCBI taxonomy): Eukaryota > Metazoa > Chordata > Mammalia > Chiroptera > Rhinolophidae > Rhinolophus > Rhinolophus sinicus. The sequence goes on from NC_133756.1 coordinate 114,826,551, forward strand.
AATTTGTTAATCGTTTGTTAAGTATGTTTGTATCTATGTTCAATAGGGGTTTAGTCTAATTTTTTTTAATGTTTTTGTCAAGTTTTAGTATTATGGTTATGCTGGTTTCAGAAAACAAATTGGGAAGTTTTCTTTCTCTATTTTCTGAAATATTTTTGATTGGTTTAATTTATTTCTTTAATGTCTGATAGGATATTATGTCTTCCTTTGATATCTGATAAAATTCTCCAGTAAAACTTCCTAGGCCTAAAATTTTCTTTGTGGGAGGATCTGATAATGAATTTAATTTATTGTTAAATACAGCGTTATTCAGAAGTTCAGTTTTTTCTTAAGCTATTTTTGCTAAGTCACATTTTTCATGGAATTTGCTGAAGTCTTAAATTTGTAGTATAAATTTATCCATAATATTCTTTCACTATCCTTTAAATGTCTGTAGGATCTGTAGTAATCATCCCTCATTTAGGCCTGATATTAGTAATTTGTGTTCTCTCTCTCTTCTTTAATTAGTCTAGCTAGAGTTTTACTAAGTTTTTTAGGCTTTTCATAAAAATTATCTTTGGGCTTTGTTAATTTTCTTTATTGTTTACCCAATTTCTATTTCCTTGATTTCTACACATTTTTATTTTTCCCTTTTTTTCCTACTTGCTTTACATTTACTTTACTATTCTTTTTGTGGCTTCTTAAGGTAAAATCAGAGGTCATTGATTCTTTTTTTAAGCTTTCTTCATTTTTAATACAAGAATTTAAATTAGATTTCCTCTAAACACTGCTTTAGTCCCATCCTAAAACTTTGGTATGTTGTATTTTTGTTAGCATTCAGGTAAAAATATTTTCTAATGTCCCTCATATTTTATTCTTTGAACCATGTATTATTTAAAAGTGTATTGATTGATTATCAAATACTTGATCTATTCCTAGATATTATATTGTTATCATCTTCAATTTAATTCCATTGTGGTCAGAGAACATACTTTATGTGATTTCAATCCTTTTCAATTAACTTTTTCTTTTTTTTTTTTTTTAATTTGTGGTCTAACACATGATCTATCTTAATGAACATATGCACTTGAGTAGAATGAGTGGTTTTTAGTTGTAGAGTATACTGTTCTATAAATACTAATTATGTCAAGATGATTGATAATGTTGTTCAAAACATTTGTGTCTTTACTTTTTTTTCTAGTTGCTGAGGGAAGGGTGTTAAAGTTTCCAACAATGACTGGAATTACCTATTTCTCTCTTTAAATCGGTCACTTTTAAATGTCTTCTTCATCAGGGCCCTTTTATCATTATAGAAACACTTTCTTTATCCCTGATAAAGTTCTTCGTTTTGCAGGCTGTCACTCTGGGTCCAGAAATCACATGGAATTTGAACAGGGCAAGTTTAATATGAAGACGTATTAATTAGTAATAGGGCATTAATTGCTAAGGAGCAAAGAGACTTCTAACAAACCCAAGATTAGCAGATATAGGGAGCAGCCACTACCTCTGGGGCCATGGGATAACACCTAAGGAAGAAACACAGTTTGAAGAGGGTCCTAAGCATGAGATTATCAGCCCTTGTTGGAAAGTGTGTGCCTTTGGCACATTGGATGGTGGAGAAGTTCTCTGAGGTGCTACAGACCAGAAGTAGCATGCAGGAAAGAACACACTAGGGTGCTGGTGAAATTCACTTGGAAATTACTGACTGAGATACCACTGAGACTCATTAAAAAGCCTCTGTCTTAGTCACCTACTAAAGTCTGGGAAGATGCCAGAGTTTAGATGCGTGTGAAACTCACTGAGAAGGTGCCCATCGGGCACCTGGGAGAGTCACGGGAAAATTACCTGGGTTGCTGGTTTGAACTTGCTAAGAAGCCACTCACGAGGATGCCGTTGACACTCAATGAGTAGAGGGCACCACCGGAGGTCCTGCACACACACTGCAGACCACCACATGACCCAGAAAGGATAGAAAGGACAAAGGCACACCCATCGGGAAGAGAAGCCCTTTCTTCTTGCAATGACCCTGCAGTGCCCTCTACTGACAAAACTGAACAAGGTAGCAAAGGTGAAATGTTTTCAGGGTCCACCTCCAGTACCACAAAACAGGCCAAGCAGGATAGATTTGGAGCTGAGAAAAATAAACTGATTAACTGGCAAAAGGTGTAATTTGTTTGATATGGAAACAATTAGTCCAGCCTTTTTTTGTTTACTGTTTGCATGGTTAATCTTTTTCCATCCACTTACTTTCAACTCATCTGTGTCTTTGTATTTAAAATGTATTTCTTTTAGACAGTATATATAGTTGTTTCTTGTCTCTTTTTAATCTATTCTGTAATTTTCTGATTTTTAATAGGAGTGTTTGCTGTATTCACATTTATTGTAATTATTGATATGGTTGGTTTTAGGTCTACTAGTTTACTCTTTGTTTTCTGTTTGTCCCCTCTGTTTTCGTTTGTTTCTTTTTTCTTTACTACCTGTTTTGGAATCTTTTCAACATTTTTTTAGAATCCAATTTTATTTTATCTCTTGGATTTTTAATATATCTCCTTCAGTTTTCTAAGTGACTGCTCTAGTGAGTTCAATATACACACTTAACTTTTCTCTCTACTTAATCTTCAACACTTGTCATAGAAATGTACAAACCTTGCAATCCCATAAGTCCATTTATCACTCCTCACCTTCCTTTGTGTTATAGCTGCCATATTATTACAACTATATATGTTATAATCCCCATAAGACAGTGTTACAATTTTTGTTTTAAAGAGTCCATATATTGTAAACATTTTAAGAGAAAAATCTATTATATCTACCCACATATTTATAATTTCCAATACCTTTTATTCCCTCCCAAAGATTCAAGGTTCCATCTGGTATAAGTTCCCTTTAACTTGAAGTCCCTCCTTTATTATTTCATGTAGTGCAGATTTTCTGACAATAAATTCTCTTAGTTTTGTTTTATCTGAAAATGTCTTTATCTCAGTTTTACTCTTAAGAGAAAATATCAATGGGTATTCTTATTCTGGGTTAATTGTTCTTCTTTTAGCACTTTAAAGATATTTGCACCACTTCTGGACTCCATAGTTACTAGTAGTCAGCAAGATTCTGAATTGTTATAGCCCTTTATATAATGTGTCATTTTCCTCTGGGTGCTTTAAATGTTTCTCTTCATCTCTGGTTTTCAGTGATTTGACTATGATTTCCCTAGATGTGATTTTCTTTATATCTCTCCTGCTTGGAGTTCTTTGTATTCTTGAATCTGTGAATTTATGCCTTTTACAAAGTTTGAGAATTTTCAATTGTAGTAGTTAGTGTTCTCCAGAGAAACAGAACCAGTAGGACATATATAGATATGTATATAAAAGAAGCCAATTTCTACTTATCATAGAAATTGGCTCATGAGACTATGGAGTATGAGAAGTCCAACAATATGCCATTTGTAAGCCGGAGAACCATGAAAGCTGCTGGTATAAATCAGATGAGTCTGAAGGCCTAGAAATGGGGGGGCGGGGGGGGCTTATGATGTAAGTCCCGGTCCCAGTCTGAAGGCCTGAGAACTACGTAGGAATGTTGATGCCTGAGGTCGGGAGAAGATGGATTTCTCAGTTGAAGCAGAGAGCAGATTCACCTTTCCGGCACTTCTTGTTTCATTCAAGCCCTCAACAGATTGGATAATGCCCACCCACATTGATAGGGGTGATCTTTCCTCAGTCAACCAGTGCAAAGGCTAATCTCTTCTGGGAATACTCCCACAGACACACCTGGACGTAATGTTTTAGTAGTTGTCTGGGCATCCTTTAGCCGAGTCAAATTGACACGTGAAGTTAGCCATCGCCATCAGCCATTATATCTTTAATTAATTTTAATTAGTTACATATTTAATTAATTAAAGAATTTAATTAATTCTTTCTTTCCTCTCCTTCTGGATATTCAGAAGGGAACTTTTTGTAATTCTCCTCTCAGTTTGGATAATATCTGGACTCTTTCTTCTGTCATCTCCATTCTGCTATTAAGCCCATTTAGTTAATTTTTATGTCACATATGGTATTTTTCAGTTTGATAATTTCCATTTGGTTTTTTCAGTAGTTTCTTTGTTGGGATTTTGTCATTTTATGCACCACAAGCATATTTTCCTTTACTTTATTGAGCATAGTTACTATAATAACTGCTTTAAAATCCTCATCAGCTAATTCTAGCTCTTGGGTAATATTAGGGCGAGTCTCAGTTGGTCGTCTTTTCTCTTGCAACTGGCTTACAATTTCATGGTTTTGGGTACCTCAAATAAGTTTGGATTTTATCACGGTCATTGTGAATATTACGTTGTGGAGCCTCAAGATTAAGTTGTAGTTCTGAAGAGTGTTGATGTGTTTGTTTCAGCAGTCAGTGACCTTGGTGTCTCAGTCAGGGTTCTCCAGAGAAAGAAAACCAACACATATCATTATGATAAAAGAAATTTATTTTAAAGAATTGGGTGACACAATTAGGGGACTGTCAAGTCTGAAATATGTAGGACAGGCTGGAGGCTAGAAACTCAGTCAGGATTGTATTTGCAGTTTTGAAGCAGAATTCCTTGTTCTCCAGGAAACCTCAGTTTTTGTTCCGATGGCCTGCAGTCGATTGGATGAGGCCCATCCACATTATCAAGAGCAATCTTGACTTAAAGTCAACCTACTGTAGATGTTAATCTTTTCTACAGCAACACCTAGATCAGTATTTGATTAAGTAACTACATACTAGTAGAAGCTGTCCAAATTGACACATGAGAGTAACCATCACACTTGGTTACCTCACATTGTAAGCTTTCACATAAGTAGTAGACCTGTATTCTTTAAACCTTAAGTATGAGCAACTTTCTGTTTGCCCCACACATGCAGGAGTAAGCCCTGGACTTGGACAGAATTTATAAACAGAATTTGACTCTGTCTCTTTTTCTGAGATGCCTTTCTCACTTTTCAATGGCTGTGGTTGCCCTGAACTCTGTTATTTTGTTCTCTAGGCTGGAAAGACTGTGGGGTTTATATCATAGATTTACCCACTGTATGTAATATCAATTTGGCCTCTCCTCAGGTTAAAAACTATAAGAATGAAGAAAGAAAAAAGAAAGAAAAACACACTACCCGCTTCTTCCAAATTTTTTATTTCCTTTCAGAATTTGCCTGCTATTTTGTTACTTTCTAGTGCTTACAGGTCATTGTTTTGTTTTGTTCACTTTTGTTTTGTATTTAGTCCACAATTTCCAGTTGTGATCAGTGGAAGGGTGGATCTGGTAGGAGTTTACTTGGCTGTACTGAAAGCAGAAACCTCACATATATCATGAATATTAAATGAGACAATGAAAGAAAAAGGTTGGCCCATTTCTGGCACATGGTGAATAGTAATCAATAAACGATGAGTAGCTAACAGAGTGGTTGTTCTAACTCATAGGCAAACTCTAGATGGTTCTAAGAGTTCAGGGGGCAGCATGTCTCCAGATTTCTAAGGAAATAATCTTTTAGGTGCAGGTCAGGGTCATAGCCAAGGTTGTTTTCCAAGGCTGTTTCCAGCCCCTTCCGAGAACTAGTGCTAACTGGGAAACTGAGGCAGCCATCCAATTATGAAGATAAGACAGTTCCAGAAATTTTTGAAAAAGCAATAAGAGAAGACTAGGGCTTGGCAAACACCTAAGGCTAAATTATAGGCCCACTACTATAATGTAAGCCTCAGTAGGGACAAGAGTTTCTGTCTGTTTTAATAATGGCTCCATTCCCAATGTCCAGTTCAGTGCTTGGCACATAGTAGGCACTCTGCAAACACTGGTTGAAGGAATGGATAAACATTCAGACAGCAAGACTTGTTCAAACCCCTGCTTGATGAGTTTGAAATACTTTCTGAATGAAGATGTTCTCAGAAAAGAAGAGAGCTGCGTCTGTGGGTGGGACATCTTACCAGTGGCAGCAAGGACAGTCTGAAAGGCAGAGAAAGTCCTTCTGCACCGAGCTTCCCCAGTCAGCTCAGCCGCAGGAGTGATCTTCTGTCTCAGAGCCTGTCCTGGGGCTGCAAAGCATTCAGACTGAATGAATGGCCTACGTGCAACCTCTATTTGAGGTTTCATCGACATCTTGAAGCAGTTTTTGATCATTTGGGGTTTGGCACCACCAAAACACAGGCTTTGCCAAACCCTCACTTTCTTTCATGTTTCAGCCCGAACACCCTTAAAACAACGTTTTAACACCCTTAAAACAACATTGAGCCTGTTGACTCTACTTCTTCGTTTTCGCTTATATCATCAAAACATTCACTTTAAACATATCACCAGCAATCAAAGGAATTGTCAATTGTTAAGGTTAGGGCACTGAATCAGCTAGACCTGGGTTATTTTCCCAACCACTGCACTGATCCCTCTGTCACTTTCACATCCACTCAAACTGTCACAGCTACAGAATCTTTGGACCGAGCCAGCAACATTAACTATTATTTAAAGGAGCTAATTTTTAAAAATATATATATATATATATATGCTCATTGGATGATATTGGGGAAGTTAAAATCAACATAGACCAATCTAAGGACAATATTACCACCCAGACATAAGCATAGTGAACATGAATTCTTTCTTTCCATGGTTTTTCTGTTATATGTTTTATACAGTTGAGATCATGGTATATAGCACAGTTTTGTGTCTACTGTTTCACTAAATATGAAGAGAAATTTCATGTTATTAAATATTCATTTATACAATTATAATGCTTATACTTATCCATTCCAAGAAGTTTTTATTGAATATCTGCCAGATGACCAGTAGGGAAGGCCAAGCCCCTGGCCTCATGGAGCTTACAGTGTTCTAGAGGAGACGCACAATAAGTAACTCGCTTGATGAGTTATAAGTGCTGTGAGGGAAACTAAGGCAGGGAAGATGCAAGTGTGCTGTTTGAGAGAGAGCCTGTCTGAGGAGATGACAATTAAGCAAAGGTCTGACTAAAATGAGGCCCTGTAATACTCCATGAAATGGATGAACAATGATTCATATAACCACACATCTGATGTTAAACATTCAGCTTGTTGAACATATTTCAGGATTAAAACATCACTGCTGAAAACACTTTGAGGTCAGCAAGTATTTTGAGCCAAGTACTACTCATGAAAACTAAAGCTGCCAGAATAAACTGAGCTAAAGAGAGGAGAAAGGGAAGAAGGAAAAGAGGAAATCAGAGGGAACAGGAGAAACACAGAGAGGAGAGAGGGGAGATGCTTTGTGTGCACGTGTGTGTCTGTGATATCATGGTACCTGTGTCCCGATAAGGGAATGGAGAGATGGTGGTTTCCTCAGAGAGCAGAGGTAGCAGCAGAAATTTCTGTTTGATTGGCCATGATAGAGCCACATGTAAAGGAATACATCTCTCTTACAACAGCCTAGCAGTTATCTGTAGTAAGTGTTCTCTTCTCTCCAGTATTGCCCTCCTGGTCTCCCCAACATTGCCCTCTTGGCTGCAGGTAGCTAGCCAGAAGTAATTACTTCCTTCTGAAACTCATGTAGAATTTGACCTGTGCCAAGCACAGTGCTTGGTAATTAGAAGGGGTTGTTCAAAACGATTTCCTGCATGAATAAACACCTTTAGAATGACACTGAACATAACCTACCCCGTGTTCTTGTTATATGTGATGTTGTCGGGGTCCTAGGAAAGAGTCTACCTTCCATATCTACATTATTGGGTGCAGTGCGGAGTATTCTGTGTAAAGGGAGAACGAAAGAAAGAAGGCAGGGGTAAGATGCAGGTAAAGGCAGCAACAGCAATTTTAAAAAGGGCATTGCAACAAGGGACCAAGAATTCCATGGGAACCAAAACAAGGGGAAAGAAGAGACAAGACGAAAGGTAAATAAATAGAAGGAGGAGGTGGAAAATTGAGCAAGAAAGAAGAAACAAAGGCAGCCACACTCACAATGGGCAGAACTTCATCTCGAACCATCCTCTGAATTAGCAAGGATGCAGCTTCTCCTCTCTCGCCAGGCCAGCCGTGAGACCTGGCAAGTCTGAATTGGATTCAGAAAAACAGCCAAGTCCTACCTGGTTCCAGTACAGGAGACACAGGAATTATAAAAGCTACAATAAAACAGCAACAACAACCACAACGTCCACCATTTATTGACTACTTATTATGAGTATCTTAGAGGTGTCACAGCTTTCATCCTGTTTAATTCTCACCACAGGATGCGGCATTATTACTTCTCATTTCAAAATGAGGAAAATAAGGCACAAAGAGTTAAGTAACAAGCCCCAGCATCCTAGAGCAACAAAGCTGCAAAGCCATTAATTCAAACGCAGGTCAGTTTCAACGTGGAGCCCCTGCTTGAGCTAGTCCATGGAATTGCCTCTCTGTAGAACAACTAGCGCCCGTCCCGTACTTCAGAAGTTGTTTCATGCTTTAAAACCCCTCATTGCAATCAGAAGCCCTCTCAGGTGGCCACAGTCTCCCTCGCGGCCCCATAGCAGCAGACATCCAAAGGTGGATCTGATCAGCTTCCTTTGCTGCTAGGCTCGGTACGGTCAAGGCAGCAGGCTGTGTCAAATCTCAAGGCTCACTGCTGCTCAGGGACTGCACAGGGCTGGATAACCCCCGCCTTCGCATTTGCTGGCAGCCCAGCCTTTCCTCTGTTCTGTGCCCACAGTCACGATGCAGCAGTGTGCCATCACGTACAGCTGGCACACCACCTTCAGTCAGTGCGTGCTCAGGTATGTCTCAACACTTCTGGGTGGAGGGATGAGCTCTTCCTACCGTGGCATTCTAGGTACGTGGTTTAAAATAGGCCATGCAGACTACACACAAAATGTTTCAGTGTTCATTTGTGAGCCGCTTCTGCAGTTTTGTATCAGTTTCTCCTCTAGCCTTGCTACTAAATCCCAGCAAGGCAATTCCATGGACTAGTCTTTAGCGTGGGCTTCACATTGAAACAGACTTGGGTTTGAATTTGGACAATGCAGCTTCTTTGCTCTGTGGTTCTAAGCTAGTTACCTAACCTCTCTGGCCTTGTTTTCTTTTGCGGTATAATTGACCTACATTATATTAGTTTCAGGTGTACAACATAATCATTCAATGTATGTATATGTCGTTAAATGATCACAGGAAGTTTAGTTAGCATCTATTCACACGCATAGTTACAAATTTTCCTTGTGAACTTTTTAAGATCTACTCTCTTGGCAACTTCCAAATGTACGATACAGTATCATTAAGTATAGTCACCATACTCTAAACTATATCCTCAGGACTTATTTATTTTGTAACGGGAAGTTTGTAAATGTCGACCCTCTTCACCTGTCCACTACCCCACCCCTGGGTCTGACAACCACCAATCTGTTCTCTGTGACTATAAACTCGGCGGAATTTGTTTGTTTGTTTGTTTGTTTAATTTCACATGTAAGTGAGATCATACAGCATTTGTCTTTCTCTACCTGACTTACCACACTTAGCATAATACCATCAAGGTCCATCCATGTTGTCACAAATGATAGGATTCCCTTCTTTTTCATGGCTGAATAATATTCCATTGTATGTGTGTGGTGTGTATACAGAAAATGTAATATATATATATATATATATATGGCCAAAACATATAGACACATTTTAAGAAAGGAAAAAAACTGTATTAAAATTGTAATATTCAATATATACTGATAACAAACGATGAATACAAGTCATGTTTATACATTCTTTTGGCACCCCCAGTATGTATATATACCGTGTGTCCTCAAAAATAAGACCAGGTCTTAAATTAAGGTTTGCTCCAAAAGACGCATTAGGGCTTATGTTCAGGGGATGTCATCCTGAAAAATCATGCTAGGGCTTATTTTCCGGTTAGGTCTTATCTTGGGGAAAACACAGGATATACGTATTACACACACACCATATTTTCTTCATCCATTCATCCATCAATGGACACTTAGGTTGTTTCTATGTCTTGGCTATTGTAAATAATTCTGCAATGAACATGGGAGTGCGCATATATTTTCGAGTTAGTATTCTCATTTGCTTTGAACAAATACCCAAAAGTTGAATTGCTAGATCATATGGTAGTTCTATTTTTAATTTTTTAAGGAACCTCAGTACTGTTTTCCATAGTGGCTGCACCAATCCACATTCCTACCAAGAGTGCACAAGAGTTTCCTTTTCTCTACGTCCTTGCTAACACTTATTTCTTGCCTTTTTGATAGACAGTCTAACTAACAGGTGTAAGGTGATAGCTCTTTGTGGTTTTGATTTGCATTTCCTTAATGATGAGTGATAATGAGCAGCTTTTCATGTACCTGTTGACCATCTGTATATCTTCTTGGGGAAAATGTCTATTCAGTTCCTCTGCTCATTTTTTAATCAGATTCTTCTTTTTTTCTTTTCTTTTTTGCTATTGAGTTGTATGCATTCTTTCTGTATTTTGGATATTAACCCCTCTGTGCCTTATTTTCTTCATGTGCAATGGTGATAATTAAATAATACGAAAATTATAAAACCCCTAATATGCCCATAATAGGTATTCAATAAATGGTGGAAATTGCAGTGCTAGGTGTTGCTGTTTTGCTGTTACTTTTATAATTCCTAGGTCTTTTGTACTGAAACCAGTTAGGCCTTGGCTTTTTCGTTCTACATATTATAAATTATTAGTTCCTGAACCCAGTCATAAGCTTCCATCATCATCTTCTTTACTCTTCAAAATAACTCTGGAAGGAGTTGAGAAGGAGATATTCATGATTTTGGGGGGGGGAAGAAAGTCTTTCTGGAAGAGGTGGTGTTTGGGCCGGGCAGTGAAAGAAGGCTTTGATTCCATAGCAGCGCAATTGAGAGGAAGAGCTAAGCTAAAGGGTGGGGGCTGTGGGTCTCCCTTCAAAGCCTCCATGCAGTACTTTCCAGGAATCAGGTTTGGATATTTATCTCCGTCCTGGGAGATCCAGCAAGGCTGTTGAGGATCTCTACTGCCCTTCTAAATACGGTGTGTGTTCATACGTTATACAATTCGTATTAAAGGACGACAACCAGCTGGAGATGGCAGCAGAGTTCGCAGACTGTAAAGATCTGTCTGATGTAAGGTGACTTGGGGTTTGCGGGCTGCAGCGCGCAGTAGTAATGTTTTGGGTGGAAGTGCCATTCATCAAAAGCTATCATAGTATGTCTTTACAGTACTTAACAAGCATTCTCCTAATGGGGCTTCACTTTGTATTCAGCGACTCTTCTATGGTTCAGACCATCTGTCTCTTAGTCATGCTGAACCGCACACGTCACACACCCACGCATACCCACATGTCCACATGATCAGGTCTCAACACCCAGTGACTGCTTCATGCTTGACGTTCTCTGATACCCCCAACTGAACTCTTGCACCTCCCTTCCAAATGATGGAAGTGTTGAGTGAAAATCCATCTATTTCTAAGTTAAACCAATCAGACCCTAAGCAAATCAACCAAAGTGTGCTCTGGCTAGTACTTGGATTTCTGCTTGTGAAAGCATAATTCATTTGCACATATGTGTTAAGGGCAGTGCATGGCAACTCACGATTAAAGGCATGCGAGGGGAGTACCTCTCCTCAAATATTTGTTATAAATTAAATGAACCATGTTATTATTATTATTATTATTATTATTTGAAGGTTTTTACTTTTTCTTTTATACTAGAAAACATGGAAATATTTTTGCCACATATCATAGCATAGCACCAGCAGGCATTCATGCATCCTTTGGGTTTGTAAATCTGATTGTTAATAGTTTTACACCCAAAGGAAAATGGTAGAGGCAAATAAAATAAGCATTAGATTGAGAACATGAGATTATCCATGGACAGAAATCTTATAATTTCCTGGAGAGTGGTTGGCAGTAATACTGATTAATATAATTATTTTATTTTTAATTTAATTTTACACGTGACATAAAATTTTAAAATCTCATAAGGGTAGAATAAAAATGAAAATTAACTTACTTTTCACCCACTTTCCAAGCCTCACTGCCCAGAGAAAGCCATTTTTAATTGCTTCATTTTCAATTCTTTGATAATTACCACCTTAATGCTAAGGTTTTTATGCTTTTGCGTCATGATTCATCTGCTAAAGACTGCATCTTGAGCTCCATTCTGTAAAAGAAGAATTTGATACCCTTGTATTACTTTTCTTGTCCTCCCACCCTCATGTGGGTTTTATTGTTGTTACTATATTTTCCTGCTCTGTTTTTCTACTGGTTACCTTTATAACTACAAATACTAAACTTAAACCTGGTTTCTTTAACTCTCACTATAGATAGTATCAACTGGTTTACCACTGTGCAAGATGAGGAAACCAGCTCCTCTCCACTTTCCTCGACTTTTCCTTCTGAGTTTAGTCAGCTTTGCCATATTGTTTTGTCAAGGTTTCAGTGTTGCCGGATAGAATTCAGGGCACCCCTTAAATATGAAGTTCAGATAAACAGTGAAAAAGTTTTAGTATAACTAGGTCCCACATGGGACATACTTATCCTAAGGAAATATTTGTTGCTTATCTGATAATCTCATTTAACTGAATACCCTAAACTTTTATTTGCTAAATCTGGAAACTCTTCAAGGTTTCTAACATTTCCATTATCTTCTGAAATGGAACACAGAGATTTCATATTTTATCTTTAGATTGGTTTTCAAAACTAAAAGCCATTTTATTTCACAATGTTGCTTTCCACTATATGATAACAGTCTCAGCTCCTGGCATAGAATCCCAGGAACGTTAAGGCAGAATTTAGCTTACATATGAGTTAGTTGCTTGATTTCCTTTTACTGAAGAAAAATCTTATATCCAAAGAGGATGACAAACTTACACAAGCTCAAAACAAAAGTTGGAGTTGGAGATTTTATTCTCCTTTTAGTCTTTCCTACCAATTCCTTCCTCACCCAAAAGTTTTGATTTTTTTGCCCACGTCAATATTTTAAAGACACTGAATCAGAGTCCAGAAAGGAAGGTGGTCTTAACAACTGGCAGGCATTTGTCATCCTACAGTGATGCCTCTGCTGTACTCAGTAGGATGCACTGATGCAAAAGGCTTAGAGTTGGACAGACTGGAGTCCGAGTCTAATTCCACAATGACTGCTCTGTGACTTGGGGCAAATCCCTAACCTCTCTGAACCTCAGGCTCGCTAAAGCCTGCTTTGAAGTTGTTACTAAGATGTCCTGAGACAATATATGTGGTACCCTGAGCATTGTGCACGATGAACCATAGCAGGTGATATGTTCATGGAGATGGGATGTTGAGCGAGAGGCTAAGTCAAATCACTAACCCCAAGTTTCACACGTGCATCGGAATTAGAGACATTTGCACTGTGGCAAGTTATCAGATGACTTTTTCAGGGCGCCTTTTACTAGACCCTCACCCTTACTCCACACTTCATTCTTTCTGATGTCTTTATGCATTTATTCCAAAAAGAAAAAAAGACATGCTCTTCAAATTCCACTAGGCCCTGGAATGCTATATTTAACACATTAGTTTTGGCTTTTAAATTTTTGTTTAAGAAACTCATTCATCCTTGGCCTTTTCCTGTTTTGTTGTTTTTTGGGGTTCTTTTGTTTGTTTGTTTGTTTGTTTTTTCCCCCTCTCTAAATAAGTGTTGAGTCATCTGAATGGAAGAATGACTACCCAGCCTGTGGAAACGGACACTACGCTATTCAGCTGGATGAAACCCAAAGGAGGGCCTTACAATCTCTCTGGGGCAGTTGCAGCAGCCCCCCGACTTGTCTTTTTGTCTCCTGTCTCTGAGCTTCTGGTCCATCTTCCCACAACCCCACACCGTTCCAGAGAGGCTTGTGTGCAGGGCAGATCCCACCAGCCTGCCACTCTGCATACATCGGCCACAAGCCCAGCAAGTCCCACTGGAGAGAGCCCAGATTCCATCACCTGGCATTCCAGTGGCCCCAGAGTGCCCTTAATGTTCACCTGTCCTCAGTCTCCCCTGTGTGTAGCTCTAACCACATCATCCACCATCTCAGATGCATCACCTTCACCTTTGCTGAGCCCAGAATACCCTCACTTCCCTTCCCACAGGGTGAGCCTCTTTAAATACAAATATCCCATCTTCTGGGATGCTGCCCCCACCCTCATCCCCACCCCAGGCAAGGTTAGTGAATCCGTTTTCTACAGTTTCACACTAATACATTCCGATGCTCAGCGGCGCCTTTGAGATGTTATTCATCAAATGTATGTCAGGACCATTAAAAATCACTCAGGGCCAAAAACTTGGCATCCAGGCCTTCTTCCAGGATGAAGTATCATCAGCTTATTTCAGTTGTGGGTGCTCACTCCTCTTCCATCCCTTGCACACAGATTGCAGTATATTCCAACAAAATCCAATCTTCAGCCTATACGGCTACCCTGCCTGTCACCAGTCAACGTGAACCAGGCACCCCGCTCTGCAAATCCACTGCCAATTCTGGTTTCCGCCTGCCAAAGCTTTAGTTACCAGATACAACACGTATCTTTTTTATTTCACTTATCATTTGAAAATCTTACCTTCTTTACATCCTTGCATTGCCTACTAGATTGGGATGTCCTACACATTAAGAACTAAATGTAAATATATTTTTTTAATCCAGCAAATGCGTAGCACAATACTAGGTTCATAGTAAATACTCAGATGTACAGAAGAGTGATGGATGAATTAATGTGAATGAATGAATTAATTAATTAATTAATTAATACATACATACATATAGGCTCTGGAAAGTCTGACCAAATAACCAATATATTACCATGATATGCCAGTTGAATCAGTTAGCAGCTAAATGTCCGCAAGCCAGAGAAGCAAGAACACTATTTCATGTCATAAGTAGAGCATGTCAGAACGATAAAGTAATCTGTCTTTTCTTCTAAAAACATTTTCTTAATAAAGAATTTTCCAAGCTGTCTGTCAGGAAGGTGACCCTCACGATAAGTAATGAGAGAGCAGTGCCACAGTTGTCAAGGCATCAGCCCCAGCGTCCCGGGCGTAAGAAGGACTGACGTCTCCTGCACAGTTCCCGTGACCAGCACAGGGTGATGCCTGACAGGTGGTGTCACTCAGCGAACAAAGCAGCCGTGGGGCTTGGGGCCCGGGGAAGCCTGGGGCTCATGCGCAAGCTACACTGGGGAAGCCGATGTATCACAGGAGGCCTGACTTGGCCGCGAGGCGTAAAAACGGAGGGTTGAGGCCTGTTTGTCGCCCAATCATCAGGAGGAAACAAGGACACTGACAGAGCTCTGATTTTTGAGTGTCTATTGTGTGTGTCACGTCATGTCATTCTTCGTTTTTTCTAAACATTGTTTTTGTTGTTGTTGTTCTTTAATATATTTTTTAAATTGGGGAATGTTGGGGAACAGTGTGTTTCTCCAGGGCCCATCAGCTCCAAGTCATTGTCCTTCAATCTAGTTGTGGAGGGCGCAGCTCAGCTCCAGGTCCAGTCACCATTTTTCAATCTTTAGTTACAGCCCACCAGGGGCAGAGCCCACCATCCCATGTGGGAATTGAACCGGCAACGTTGTTGTTGAGAGCTCGCTTGTGCTCTAACTAACTGAGCCACCGGGCGGCCCCCGTCATGTCATTGTTACCTCCCCAGATCACCATCATTTGTTCCATTTCACAGAGAACAGCTTACACAAAGGATTCAAAGCCGAGCTTCCATGTTACCTGAACGTGCTATATGCATGTGGACGCACAAGAACTGAAAGCAGCCGAGACTTGCTGGTCCCCAGCTGACTGACCCAAGGTCTCTGGGCCTCAGTGTGTCCACCTGTAAAATCAAGAGTGCATGAACAGTGCTTGTGAACAGCTGCTTTTGAAAATCAGATGAAATAACTCTATGAATGTTCATTGTAAATGAGTGGATGCTATTACTATCGGTCTTAAATTTCAGCATCCACATTTTGGAACCTGTGCGGTTAGAAGAGATCAGACATGTACAGGAAAATGCCTGATGCATAATGACTATTGTCTCTCTAGCCAGAGTTCCTCAGCCTCGGCCCTACTGACATTTTGAGACAGATAATTCCTTATTGCAGGGGGGTGTTCAGTGGATTGTAGGCTATTTATCAGCATTCCTGACATTACCCACAAGATGCCAATAGCATCCACTGCCCCCAATCCTACAGTTGTGATAGTGTCTCAGACATCGCCATATGTCCCCAGGGAGGCAAAACCATGCCCAGTTAAGGACCACTGGTCTAAGTATTCATTATGTGTTAGACTGTGTTAATAATTTTATATATCCGTTTAAACTTCACAACCCTTCTAAGAGTCAGCGTTAAGTAGCACAGCCCCCATTTTATAAGTGAAATGAAATTTCAGCGGATGTAATGAAAGTACCCAAGTTCATTCAGAAGATGGGAGCCCAGATCTGGGCCAAGTCTCTCAGATTCTAAAGCCTATGACCTTCATTCTGCCCTACTGAAAAGGACAAAAGCCCAGCTTGGGTGGCTCGGGGTTCACTGATAGATGAGAGTTGCCAAGTGTTAAAACTGGCCAGATGTGATGGAAGGCCTCCAGGGCAAATAAATTTCTCTACTAGCTAACAGTAGGATTTATTCTTATTCTGACGCCCTATTCCTCCCATTATTAGACTTTAGCTCATTGTAATGATGGTATTTATAACATTGACCTTTAAAGATATCATGGTCTTTTGGACCCCAGACACTATGGAAAGAGTTTCGGAACCAGCAAACTGGACTTATGCCCGCTTTTGTTTACAAAGCCCATGTCTTTGCTTACCACAGATGACTCTTGACTGTATAACATTTGGCTTTTTAGCAACCAGGACTTTTCTACTTTAGGCATTGTTGTCATTCACTTGATGAAATGATCACTGTGAACATGGAATTTCTGTCCCCCAGGCAACAGTGGTGTCCCCTTCCTTATCTGTGATGACAATACCACTAATGATAATTATAATAGCTAAGGGGCAGCTACAGCAAGTAGGTCTTATTACCTTAATAAAGCTGAGTCAAGAAAACAAAGTTTAAACCTATTCAAAAAGTAAACTCTGGCCTCCTTTGGACACATTTGAGACTGAAACCTGCCAACCTGTGTTCAGTTGTGTAAGAAAAGATCATGTACAAAATTAAAGAGCATGTACAAAAATGAAAGGAGTGTGTGTCACTGTTATGTGTAAAAAGTAAGAAAAATTAGTATATGCTTCATGAGATTTAGCTTTTATAAGAATGTCCTTATTCTACACGTTTTTTTGATTGACATTCTCCTGCTTCAGCTTTCACACCCATTTTCAAGGACACACAGCTATGTGTAGGGTAGACCATCCTCTCAAGAGGCCTTCCACCACATCTGCTTTAAAAGTTTGAATTTTCAAAACTCATCCTTCCTTGGCTTCCTTAGTGTCTCTCTCTCTCTCTCTCCTCCCCCTTCTTTCTTCCCATGCCTCCCCGTCTCTTTCCTCTCATCTAATCTAAAATGTGATCAGCCGGAAGAGGATGTGGGGAAAGACTTCTACGTTGGCATGAAAAATGAAAGTCTTATGAAATGGGACCTGTCTAGCGGCAGACTCAGCATCTACCTGCAGGCGATGTGCAGATATTACATTTGGCAACAGGAAGAAAACTCAGTGGTGATGTGATTGAGAATGGACAGAAATATTCTGTGTTCTGTAGAGAGGAAGGGAGAGAACAGACAGTGAGCCAAAGGGATCGCACTGTGGGCTCCGCCTGAGAGAAACACACACTTTATAAACCCAGCCATGGACAGTATAGCGCCCTGATTTGTGAGGTCCTCTTGTTTTAGAAGAAAAGAAGAGTCAGGCAGGGTGGACGCCTGGTGCCAGGGCCTGTCTCAGTCAGGGCCTCTCTGTTAGTCAGCCATGGCCTACTTCTCTTTGCTGGTCAGACTGCATTTTAATTGGCTGCCCCTTTAGTCATCGTACACCACCTCTTTTTGGAAGCTTACAAAAAGGTTAAATGAATTCACCAAGGAAGTGAATGGTTTTACTAGAAAGCAAAGCCTCTAACCTATTGAGATGCCATCAGGTAGGCCCTTCCTTCTCTTTCCCAGGTCCCCTTATCATGACCCATGTTTGTCCTCTTACGTTGGAGATACTTAGCAGCCTCTGTCTGTAAACAGAGGGTGGTGGGAACAGATATTGATTCAAGGGACCAGACCTACAATAAAGAAAAGAATTCTCTTGCTGCCAGCCAAACAGGGCATGATTTAAATGAAGCTGCCAACAGAATAAGTCAATCTTGTACCCAGTCAATGATCTGAGTCTTTGTCATGCCAAAGAGGAAGTGGCTTTCCATCCCTGGGTCACCCTGTTGAGTAAGCCTGAGTAAGTGGTGGCAAGAGGTTGCTCAGAAGTGGGTGGAGTGCCCACTGCTCTGCCAGCTGATGCTAATGAACTCACTTCCAGCAGAATGCAGCAGGAATACACAGTGGAAAATTTTCCCTTCCATTCCATGAAATTGACTTAGCATCACCTGGTGCCAGACCCTATGCTGGGAACTGAATACCTAGTAGCAATGGCACCGTCTTTCTGCCCCAGAGGCGCCCACATTCCATCCTAAGAACCAGGGATGAAATGCCAGGGAGAGGGAAACAAACCAGAGTGTATGCATTCATTCGTTCAACAGATACGAAATGAGTACCTCCTTGAACCAGGCACTAATGTGGACCCTAAGAGTGAACAATACAGTAACAGCTAGAATGCTGTTACTCATTTGGCACTAATTTGGTCTGGCACTAATTTGGCACTAATTCAGTCTGGCACTAATTTGAGGTATAAATTATCCTTATGACATGCCTGTGAGTTCATCATTATTATCAGCTCCATTTTACTTCTGGGTGGGGGGGGCTGGGGCGGGGCGGGTAGGGAGGAAGAGAATTAAGTAACTTACCCAAACTAATAAGTGGTAGAGTTGGAATTTGAATTTGGACAACCTGGGTCAAAGATTGTCCAAAGAAGGGACTGGTGTCAGAGGGACAGGATGTTAGATAGGGGCCATTTTCTAGAGATATTTGAGCTGAGAACCTGAATAACCACAGCCAGGCAACTGCTGAGTGAACCAGACTCTGTGCTGGGCACTTTAGATGTCCCCTTCCTTTCTCCCACAGCAACCCGCTTGTTTCCAAAGAGGAAGTGGAAGCTCACATTTAGGCAGATCACACACACCAGGGAGCATGACTTTTGTGCGGCCCCGTTGCAATGTATGCCCCGATATTTTCAACTATGACGTCTATGCTGTACCCACCAGCCACACCACATCACAAAATGAAAAATGTGGCCGTAATTATATCTAGACGATGTGGAGACTCACAGGTGTGGATATGTCTTACCTGAGACAGGCTTACTGGAGAAAAAAAAAAATTAGCCTAACAGAGACCTGCAGGATGTGTTGGTCTGTTGTTTTTTAAGGCGGTGAAGCCAGGTTGCAGGAATTCTAGGAAGCAGAACCAGCATGAGCGAATGCCCAGAGGTGCTAACCGTCAGGGGGGATCCAGCAAACCGTACTTAAGTGTGGTTGGAACTGTGTGCAAGGAGTAGAATGTTAAGAAATGAGAAGGCTAGATTGGGGCAAATTTTGAAGAGCTTCGATCGCTCTATTAAATTGAGTGGCATTCAGAATAAACTACACTGAACTATATAATAAAATCTCACTATGTCATGAACTCATGGAATGCATTTCCACCAGCCTTCATTCAGCACCTCCTACATGTAAGGTTCTAAAGCAGGAGCTCTGGTTAAAATAAATGCCTTTTGCTTTCCATTGTTGTAGCGAAATCTCTGTAACGTATCAATCTACTCTCCCGACCGCCAAAGTATCCTGCACAAAGACTGACTCAGTCATTGCTTTCTCCTTGAGGCTCCTGCCTTAGGATCACCAGCTTGAGCATCCGTTTTCATTTCAGAGTCTGTGGATCCAGGAAGAGAGAAGATTGGAATGAAAATCTGTATGTATTTACCTCAGAGCAGACTTTGGAAGCTGCTTTTCTAAAAAAAAAAATCGGATATCGGCACATTTTATTCTGCTTTGCCGTTTTTCTCAGGAAAAAACAAAAACAAAACCCAGAATGCAGCAAGTATAGAGAACATAGCCTGTAGATAGCAGACTGCCTTGTTAGGTAGCCTGGGACCAACCACAGTTTCATTGTGTATGTCCACAGGCAGTGGCCAAGTGCCCCAAGACTCTCGTCCCTGCTCTCAGCTTCAGTTTCCTTATCTATAAAAGGGGGTTATAACAAAGGCTACATCATACAAATGCATAAGGTATCGTATATAAAGTACTTGACATATAAAGTACATGAGCAAGCATCCAATATATGTTGGATTGAATTATACTTATCCCTGATAATTATACCAAGTATTACTTTTAAAGTGTGAAGAACAGAAATTGGAAGGAAAACCTTCTATTTGGGAACAAAGATCCCCCTTATCAGAGGCAAAGGACCTGAACCACGTTCCAAACGCCTGTCTAAGTACACAGACAATAATCGCATTTCATTCTCAAACCGCACTGAGAGACATGGATTATTAGCCTCTCTCAAAGGTGAAAACTGAGACTTGGGAAGTGAACAAGAAACTAAAGATAGGCTTTGTTTGATATTTGGTCGGCACTCAAGATGTACACCTGTGCACTTCACAAAACATTTTTGAATGGTTACTGTCTCGTGGGCTATGCTAGGTTGTGCTGGGTGTACAATTAACCAAACTGGCATACAGTGTACTCTAGTGGAACTCAAAGCCTAGGAGGGGAGACATATCATGATATGCTTTACAAAGAGATAATAATAGGCAGGGCTCATTTAGAATGGGAAGAACAGTTAGGTGGACAGGGAATCCAGGCAAGTGAAATAGAATGCTCGGAGGCTATGGAGTCGGAAAGAAATTAGTATTTTCTTGGAAATGATAAAGCATCCAGTGGGTGAAGCTGAGTGCATGAAAGGTGGGGTGGTACAACAGGAGGATGAAAAGGAAGGGAGTGGCTAGACTCTAGTACTGGCCTTAAGAAATGTGTATTCGGAAGTAATAAAATTTCTTGGTGGAGCATCTTTACTACCTTTTAGGACACTGCTGGACATGAGGCTCTAGAGTGGGGACTAAGTGGGTAAAAAATGTCATATCAGTCAGGATGACATCCATCTGTCATTCACAGAAAATTAGATTTGCAATCTTTAAGAACAGGAATTTTTTTTTTTTTTTTTTTTTTTAATCACATAACCAGGAATTTGGAGATAGATGCATGTAAGAATTGTCCAGGCCAGAATTTTCATGAGTCGCTTAGCCTTTCCCTCATGCCCACCATATGGCTGTTGTAGCTCCCAGCATTACGTCTGCATTCAACTCAGGATTAAGCAAAGATGGCACAGGGTTGTGACAGCTGTGTCCGTAATCTTTTTATCAAGAAAGCAAACAATTTCTCACATACACCCACAGAAGTCTTACGCTTATATGACATGACCCGAAAATGAGTCACCTGGCCACCCCTGACTACAGAGGAGTCTCTGAAAGTTATTGGCTTTGAAATGTCAATATTATGAGGCAGCAAGAGAAAGGGGGTTAGAAAGAATTTCTGATTGGCCCATTCACATGCCAGCCATAAATACTATAATACTAAAAGAATTCCCCCCTTTCCTGCTAATCAGTAATGTGGGCTACATGTCAACAAGAAAAGGTCAGTCAAAACAATAGACAGGTGGACAAAAGACTTGAAAGGGTATGTCACAGGGAAGGAAACACAAATGTCCAATAAACATTTAAAAATATTTAAGGATATGCAAATTGAAACCATAATCAGAAATATATGGGCAATACCAAATGGAAATTATTTAAAATAGCTGAGGATGTAAAAGAATGAAGACGTCTATCGTGTTTCCCCAAAAATAAGACCTAACCAGAAAATAAGCCCTAGCATGATTTTTCAGGATGACATCCCCTGAGCATAAGCCCTAATGTGTCTTTTGGAGCAAAAATTAATATAAGACCTGGTCTTATTTTGGGGGAAACATGGTATATACTGGTAACAGAGTGTAACTACTTTGGAAAACAATTTAATAATATAGTAACATATAGTAATATATATTCCTGTCAACTTATGGTATGTACCCTAGAAAAATTCCTACACACATGTACCAGGAAACAAATATAAAAATTTGCATGATGGTATTTTTATTAAATAGAAAAAGAAAAAGAAAAAACTTGAAACCCAGTTGTTCGTCAACAGAAAAATAAAGTGCAGTATATTCACAGCAATGAAAGTTTTGAAATACAGCCTATGTATAATAACTTGCATTATAAATATATAATGGGTTCAGAATAATCTCAAGAAAAATATACACTAGTAACAAAACCACTAGTACAAGATTCAAAATCAGCACAATTAAAAATATTGTTTAGATTGTTTAGAAACCATTTATTTTTTTAAGAAGGGGATTATAAACAACAAATACAGAATAGTTACCACATGGGGAATTTGGGAGGAGCTTACAGATTCAACCATACTGATGATATTTGAGTCTATAAATTGGATGGTGGCTTCATGGATGTTCATTTTATTATCATACTTTATAACTTACATATACCTTACTTATGGTCCTTTATATGTGCCTAATATTATATAATAAAAATTTTTAGTAAAAGTCAAATTATCAAATAACATAAATAATATGAAATAATTGTAATTTCTAAATATAGAGATAGAGACATATGCAAGAATTTAAAATACTACATGTAAACTAATGGTAGTTTATATATTCTTCTTTCAAGCTTTTCTGTATTTTCCAAATTCTTCAATATATTATTTTAGAAAGTAGAAAGTAGAAAAATGTATGAAAAAACTGTTACTGAAAAATTTTAAAGCACTGCTTTTTAGCTCATTGGTTCTAAGAGTTGGCAATTTCCATTCAATTGTCACTGAGTCCCTTTAACTGGGCTTTGGCAAATACCCCTAAAAGTTAAAGAATTTCTTTTAATCTATTAAGGGGCTCCCAAAACATGCTGTTAAGTAGTTTAAATTTTCCACCAAATTGTCCTCATCCATTACAGGAAGGAAATTTCTCAAATATTCTTGAGTGATCATAATACATTAGGATGGATGAAAGGGAGAAAAAATAATGCTTTGTCTACTTCAAAATATTTTATTACCTCTACACCCTTTAAACATTTTCATACTCTTCTCATAATATGGGGCTTTGTTTTTATGTCATGGATTCTGTCTGTAAAGAAGAAAATCAATTTGAAAACTAGAAAACATGTTCCTTGGCTTTTGTTGAGTATTTTCTACATCAGTGTTTGTAACTATGGTTAGCAAATCCCTTCTTATCTTCGGGTGAAAGAAACTGCCCCGCTTCTGCTCTCTGCATTAGATCTACAGGCTTCAGAGTCAAAACTGAGGCTCAAGGCTCCGTGATTTCCAATTTTCCCAAGAACAAGAGCTTATTTCTACTGTCAGAGTATTTTTGTGGACTTCTCCATACCAGATAATTTTATTATTTCTTGATTGAAAAAAAGGCAAAATAGATTCAATAATTTCAAGAATGATTTAAGAGTCTTGCATTTTATCAGTTATAACCACATCTCCATATATATGAAAACATAATTCAGATATGAGAGAGAGATACTAATTTTTTAGGTAGCCCACCATGTTTGATACCCTTTTGGGTGGATTACAAGATACCTTGCAATGACACCCTGCGACGGAGAACCACAGACACACGTTGGCATCCAGTCTTCTAGTCCAAACCATTCATCCTGAAGGCATGAGGCTTAAAACAAGGAAGTGACTTGTGAAAGGCAGCTCCACTGGTCATTCTAGGGCTGGGATTGAAATCCAGCCTTTTGAATTTCAAATCCAGTTTATCTTTAAGACACCACAACACGTGCACTTCTGGGGCTTCCCTTTATGGTTCTGCAGGTACATTGACTTCCCGGGTGATTTATAAAAATAACACTGCGTGATTCTACTCATATAAGGTACCTAAATAGTCAAAGTCATAGAAGTGGAGAACACAGTACTACTTAGGCATGATGGAAAAGGGGAATTGTTTGGTGAATATAAAGATTCAGCTATGCTAGGTGAGTAAATTCCATAGATCTGTTGTACAACATAGGGCTGATAGATAGTTAATATGGTATTTGTACCTCAAAATTTGTTAAGTTTAAGAGGGTAAATTTCATGTCAAGTATTCTTACCATAGACAAATAAATAAAAAGGAGACATAAGCATAAGGAAACTTTAGGAGGTTTTGATATGTCCTTGATTGTGCAAAGGGTATTGGGGGTGGTTGCATATGGCCAGGGTCATCAAATTGTACATTCAATATGGACAGTTTTTTTGTAGGGTCAAAAAAACTGTAGGGTTGTAGGGTTGTGGTTTGTAGGGTTGTAGTTTTTTTTGTTTTTTTGTAGTTATAACTCAGTATAGCTGTTTAAAAAAAACAAATGCTTTTGAAGGTAAGCATGAACTGTCTCCAACTGACTATAGGAAACACAGTAGTTATGAAAAAGAGTGTCGTCTCTATTTCGTTCTTCAGCAAACATTTATGATACCCCTTGGTGACTAAGACAGTCTTGAGGAGCTGGCAGTCTAGAAGGGAAGAGGAGAAGAGAAGTATGCAAATACTGACAATATAAATTGATTTGGGGCAATTGAGATCTGACTTAAATTCAGTTGGAGCCCAGAAGAAGGAATGAAGGATTCTTCAGTAAAACAAGAAAGGCTAGCAGCTGATGAAAAGATAGCTGGAAATGGCCAAGGTCCCCTGAGGATTTTTTTCTTCAGAAGTAATCATTCCTTCATTTCTTCCTCATGGATGTGGTTTCCAGATTCTCACTTGTCCTCTGAATGTGGTCCAGTTTGTCTATACCTGGAACAGGAAACATCTCATGTGCTGGCCTGGGTCCAGGAAAGAGAAGCAGGAATCGCTCTGATTCTAGACACTCTTATCAGTGAAGCAGTGATAAATACAATTTTAAAAGCTGAATCAAAGGTCACAGGAAAAAGGTCAGTGCTGGCAGAAGGAATGTTTTCTTTGCGGCTGACATTCCTGATCCACTTCTGGCCCCAGCCCTTCCTCCCAGGTGAAATTCCAGCCATCTCCTACTCAGTGATGAGTCAGGATCCCTGCAGGAAACAGAAGGCATTATTCTCAAACGGAGTGATTGAGGAGAAGTGAATAAAGGGAGTAATTATGACAGTGTGGGCAGAATGAGGGCATCCATCAAGGAATGGAAAAGCATCCTGGAGTGAGTCTGAAGGAGCAGTTTGAGCAGTGAGCAGTGGTTCTCAAAGCTAGAGACCTGTTGGGGTCCCTGAGGCTCTCACAGGTCCACAGGGTCAAAACTATTTCTACAATAATGCCAAGACAATTTTTTGCCGCCTTCTCTCTTATTCTCTCCAGAGTGCACAATGGAATTTTCTAGCAACCGTATGACTTGTAATGGAGTTGTTTCTCTGATGGTTAACGGAACGTTTGTTTGTGTATTCTTGTATTTGAGTATGTATCAGTTTTAATTTCTAATGTGGTGAATATTGAGAGAGGAGCAAAAGCTCTTTGGGGTGCTCAATAATTTTTAAAAGTCTAAAAGGGTCTTATGAACAAAACATTTGGGAACTGTTGGGCGACTGCAATTCAGAGGGAATTAATGTAGAAGATGGCCATCTGGCAGGACCTGGGCAGCCACCACAGCAACCTGTCAGGGAGGAAGTCTGGGAAAACAATTACCCCGAAGAGCATCGTCTCTCTCCTGCCAATCTTCTAGCACGGCCTCCCATTAACTAAATACAGCTCCAAGCCAGAGGTCAAGGGTAGCTGTTTCTGGAGCACAGATCAGGATGGGAAAGAGTGGTTCTGGAGGAACCAATGGAAAACCCCCACATACTTGGAGATTGGAAGGAAATTTAATAACCGAAGAAGAAGGAAGAAGGGCAAAGGAGCAGAAGAGGAAGAAGAAGAGGAAGAGGAGGAACAGAGGGAAAGTGGGGATCCTTCACAATGAGATCCAGAGAGAAAACCTCCAAGCCATTCCCAGGCTCTTTGCTCCATTCACTAAGCCGGCTAATGAGGGAGGATCTGGGTTCAAATTCTAGCTCTACAATTTTCTAATTATGGTTCCTTGAGCAAGTTCATAAATCTCGGCTCAGTTTCCTTATCTGCAACGTGAGATAATAATACCTGGCTCAGAGTGCAGATGACAGAATTGACCTAGGTAATATGTATGCAGTATCTAGTGTAGACCCTTCACTAGTCTATTTCCCTTTATCCTTCCTATCCAAACTCCTGGAAAGAGGTCCCAGTAATTATAATATTAAGATACCTTGGACTTCGTGTTGGACTTGATTTTAAACCACAAAGGCTGGGACTTTAATCATCCTCGTTTCTTTCTCAGGGTTTACTGCCAGGTTAACTGTTCATAGTGGTTAGACATTTGGATTGAAAAAAAACAAAACAAAACAAAAACTCGTAATAAAATGTATAAATGCTAATTATGTCTTAAGGGAATTATTATAGTCCTTTGAAACAACCAACTCTTAGAATTCTAAGATTCCATTAAGACAAAAGAAAGGGGGGAGGGAGAGAAGAAGAATTAGAATTAGAATTATTTCTGCAGGGTTTGCTGATTTGCATGCCTTCCCCTACGTTTCTATCATCTTTCTCTTGAGTTGCTGACATTCTGCGCTGCAAGTGGGATGAGACATTTGTTTAAGCCTGAGAAGACTAGAGCTGTATTTGCTGCACTAGTTTTTCTGCCCCTTTCTGAACGTTTCTATTTGTCGATTTCCTCCCCAAAGCTCCAGTTGCTAAGGCCCTTTGATTCTTCCTTGGGATGTTCACTGTTAACACATTTGAAACCTGCTGGGAGCATAAGCCCTGCTTAATGGAAATAAAGGTGTGATTAAGGAGATAATCTGGTAAACTGTCAGTCACATTTTGCAAAGTTATTATTATCCGGTTGCAGTCTTAGAGGTTTCAGTTCTTTTGTTGTTGTTGTTGTTGTTGTTGTTGTTGTTTTGCTTTGGTTCAAGAACAGTCATTGCCTGTGGCCCCAAGTGAAAGAATTTCATTTTCTCATTTTAATTAGTGGTGTGCATGTCTGCAGTTGCAGCCTCTTCACTTCTAATTCTTCCCCACGCCCAGTCACATCTCTCTTTCTCGCCATACACACATCCTATGTGGATATAATATACATTTAACATTAGAAACACTTTAGTAAGGAAAGAAAGCACCCCCCAAACAAACTCTAGGTCAAACTGCAAAGTTGTGTTGATAACATGCAGTTATTCAATTAAGATCAGATGGAAAGTGGGCAGCCAATTTACCATTCAAATTGATGGATGGGATAAGGAACGGCTGGACCATTGTCGAAATGCAAATGATTTTAAACTCCAAATACGCAGAGAAAATGAAATTGATTGTGAAGCTGGTTTTTCCTCCCATTACTCAAATGGGTAAATAGATGATAGATAAAGGAGGGATGGGCTGGAGGGTGTCTGGATGGCGATTGCTGCAAAAGCTGCTGTTTTCTTGTCACAGAAGGCATTTAGCAAATAAGTCTCTCTTACTCTTTTAAAGCAGGTTGAGCAAAGACTTGTACTTTCCTGCCACATTTTGGTTTTTTGATACTGATGAAGCTGACAAGTGAGGGGGAAAGGTTGGTGTGGAGGGGAAAAGTGATCTACATCCCTCAATACATGATGAACTTTGCAGATCTATGATTGTTGTCTCAACTCAGGGATCCCTTCTCTCCCGGCACCCCACCACCGCATAAGCCTCCACACACACACACACACACACACACACACACACACGTTCATCTCTAATGCAACCCAAAAGTTAATGGTCAGAATTTGCACCCTTGACACTTGCTCTCCAATGAACTTTCTGTAGGATTCTGGGCAAACACAAATCGCGTTCTCCCAAGTCTCTTCTCCGATGAACCAAATATCCTTGTGGTGTAGTAAAAAGAGAAGGGCTCAGGGAAGGCAGGAAGAAGAGCTAGATGTTAGAAGATCATGAATTGTGTGTTGCATATGTTGGATTTGACATGCTTTGGGGATAGCCACATGTACTTGTCAAACATATATGAAAAATCAAGGGCCCGAGACGAGGAACAGACTCTGATCTCCAGGCACTTACTTCAATTGTAGTTAATTATCTGCTCAGTGTCTGTCTTTCCTGATAACTGTGAGCCTGTCTATTCACTGCCATCTCCTCAGTTCCTTCTCAGTAAATAGCTGGGGAAGGGAGGGAGGGAGGGAGGAGGGAGGAAGACAGGATGGAGGGAAAGAGGGCCAGAGGGAGAGAAGGGAGGGAGATTGATGATTAGGCAGGCATTAGTTATCATCAACTTCTACTTGGTCCAGCAGCAGGTAGGCTATGGATATAAACTATAAATCAGTTTCTCAGATTATTTTACAAATCCTTACCACCAAGGAAGCAAAAGGCAAAAAACTAACATTTATTAAGAGTACACTGTTTGTCAGGAAGACAAAATCCTAGGATTTCTACCTTTATCCCCTGCCATTTCCACCAGAGTCCTGTTCAGCAGTTGCTGAAGACGCCTCAGTTTGTTGGAATATTTTGGCTGCTCCCTTCACTCCATAGCAGATATTGGTGAATAAATGGACTGTTCTAACTTGTTTTCTTCTGTTACTTTACACTTCCCACCTCCCATCTCCTGATCTGAAGCCTGGATATGTTCTGTTTGTTTTTCAATAGATTATAGCACATACCTTCCTTCCTCTTCCCTTTGAACAAGTTCTCTCCAGTTGTCTTCTCCTAACGACACGGAGAAGCCTGTTGCATTGTACTGATGAGTCTGTGCATGTTCACTGGTCTGTCAGACTTGGACATATGAATAACTGTTGACTAATAGGACCCTGGCTGAGCTTTATCTGCCTGCCAGTCTAACATATTCAGAAAATGTTAAGTGGCACAGTGTAGCTTAATTTGGGAATTGTGCTTAAAATACTAGCAGGGAAGAGCATGCATAGGTGCTTACTAGGTGGGAACCCCTGTGCCAGACACTTCTATAGATCATACCTGGTGTGACCAAACAATCCAGTTTGCTCAAGGTGATACCACTTTATACCTATGGTTCCAGTATAATTTTTAGCAGGACTCCACCCCACCCCCCTGCCCCGTCCCACTCACACACAGGGTCCCTGTTTGAACAATAAATTATATATCTATCCTACTGATATGTCATTTAATAGTCCCTCAGGGTTCTCCTCTGGGCGGATATCACCAACAATCCCATTTTCAGAGGAGGCAACTTAGGCTCAGTGAGGTCAAATCATTTACCTGAAGTCTGACAACTCATGCGTTAGAATCCAGATTCCAATTTAGGAATGACTGATTCTAAAGCTGGCTTTCCAACATCCCGTGAGTAATTCAGTACGAATTCAGAAGAATAAGATGATCAAAGTTCTCAGTTTCCAAGTGAAACACTTCTGTGTGATCCCGGCCCAGGCATTCCCATTCTGCAAATAAAGGGAGCCTACACAGATGTACTTTTCTCTGTTATTAATGTACACCTGGCAGGATTTGAGTCAGGAGCAGTGCTTAATGAGGTTGGCAAAGGTAGACAGTTTGGCTTGCCTGCTGCCGTAGGTCTTCTCTTTATTCTCTACCCACTCCTGTAATCCTGCACGCGTAAGCTCCTCCCTAACAAAACCGAGGGAAATGCGCGACTGTCAGCGGAGACATCTGAATTCAAACCCCAGAGCCAATATGTATAGCTCTATAAAAGCAAGCAAGTCAGACAACCTCTCTGTGACTCAGTTTCCTCCTGTGTAAAATGAATAATACTGTCTCCTTCATAGGGTTGTGGTAAAGATTACATGTGAAGACATATGAAGCGCTCATATGGGGCCAGCACATCGTAGGAACTGAACAAATACTAGTCCCCTCCCTGACCACTCAGCAAAGAGCTGATATTAAACCTCAGTTTAAGGGAACAGGAGTCTCTTCAGAGGGTGTTAACTTGGACTCACGTAGATGCAGCGGTGAGTAGAAAGACGTGTCAACTATGCCTGACAAGTAGGAGCCATGGGTGCTTGAGAAAGGGGCCCTTTACATGGTTCACTCATCACATTAGTTGGTGGTGGTGTTAGTGCTATTGTTTGCATGTTGGTTTTGCCTCAAAGATTACAAACTCTGGGAATGCATGATCTTGTTATATCATACACCTCACTAGGGTGCCATTTGTAATGGGTCTTAATGAATCAATAGAGATTTATCCAGTCAAGAACAGGAAAAAGGCCTATGTCACGTGAAGAGCAGGTGCAAAGTTGGGGCATGTGAAAGGAGCCCTGGAGTAGCTCAGGGCCGCTGTCCTGTTAGGTGACTGGGCTAAGGCGATCCACACCTACGGACCACGCACCATGTGTTCAGCTCTGTGATAAGCACTTGGCTTGGATGAACTCAGGTATGCTGCATTCACAGGGAGTCAGTATGAGGGAAGCTGTCATTCCATTTTAGACATGGTAGGCTAGGCTCAGAGGGAGTATGCGCTTAGCACACAATAAAACAAAACTCTGAACCCAGGTATTCTCATTGCAGAGCCTGGACTCTTGGCTGAGGGTTGAAAACAAAGCTGCTGCTCTGTGTTGGACTCTGATGGAGGGGGTCCCTGTGGGCCGGAGGGGAGGATTGACTTTCACTCTGAAGGCCCAGGTGGTGGAAGTCTCCCCAGGTGCTGAACCAGAGCAGGGAAAGTGGAGACAGTTGTTGAATTTAAAAGTGAATGAATTTCCTAATTGACCTAAGTAATTCCTCTTTCTGGCTTTGTGGTATTTGCCAGTGCTTCTCCAATTACTTCAAGAGCTGTTGTGAAATTCTCAGTGTAATCTCCAAAGAAAATCAATTTAAAAACACATATTTGTTAATGTGAATTATTCATGAGCATTAATATAACTTAAGTATATATGAATTTAAATTAGTTTCATTTGGAGATTTTTAAACATTTCAGAGGTACACATACACAAGTGATTCGTTCCATATTTGTTGAAGACCTAGTATATGGTACATGTTAGATACATACCTTGAGACTAATAGATGGCCTGGTTAATAATAATAATAGTAATAATTATATCCCCTGGGTGTTTGCTGCATGCAAGATACTATTCTATACACTTTACATATATTAACTCACTTATGCCCCATCATACCTCTGTTATTATAATGCAAAAACCGCAATTACTTATGCACCAACTTAATACTACGTTATCTCAATTTGAAAGAGGAAGAAACTGAGTAAATTGTCCCATGGAGCCCAAACTGTTTATCATCAGAGCAGATGCTATGAATTCTGATGGTTCACATCGATTCTTAGTACATGTTTGTTGAATGAATAAACCAAACCTCAGAAGTACAAAATAACAATAATACCTAATATTGTAAGATTTTGTCATGCACATTCTCATTTTAAAATAATGTATGTAAAGGATCTTAGTTTTTACTACAGGAGGTAAGATATGAACATCAATAGCAAACTGCATATTCATTTGAAAACATAATTTAAAACATAAAAAAATCTTCATTCTACATGGAGGAATGGGGGTGGTTCGTGGATGGAGTGGCACTGGCTGAGCTTGGGGGATGTATGCACACAGAGATGGGGGGCAGAGCAGAGAGGATAGGTCCCTTAGGGAGCTCCCTGTAAGAAAAAGCACAGAAGGAGGAAAATGCAGAGCCTGTGTGGAGAACATGGAATAGTTTTCTTTAGCTGTCCTGTTGCTGCTGAAAACCACCTCGTGACTTTTTTCTGCTGTCTTTCCATTACCTTTTTTATCAAGTAGGCCTACATTCAGTGTCAAGTACACAGGAAACCCAAACACAGTGACTTAAACATAGAGTTTATTTT
This sequence comes from Rhinolophus sinicus, assembly GCF_036562045.2. Taxonomy (NCBI): domain Eukaryota; kingdom Metazoa; phylum Chordata; class Mammalia; order Chiroptera; family Rhinolophidae; genus Rhinolophus; species Rhinolophus sinicus. The sequence goes on from NC_133756.1 coordinate 114,858,331, forward strand.
CCTCACATGCCAAGAACTCTGGGTAAATGGATGGCTGTGGGCCTTGGTGTAGACTAGTAGCTCCCCAGCGTTGGGCTGGTTGGCATCTGTGTGATTCTCTTGGACTTTACGGTTGTGAGTTAGCTCAGGCATCATGCCTGAATTTAAGGCAGGACTCAAAGGCAGAAGGGGGTTGGGCCACACTGACTGACTGGGTCTCTTCCTTTTATCATGGAAGTAAGAGAATTCCCAGAATCTCCCAGCAGACACTGCTCGTGTCTTATTGGCCAGAACTCTGTCACATGGCCACTCCTAGCTGCAAAGGAGGCTCGGCACCAGAGTATTTAGTTTTTGTAGATTCTATAATATGAGAGGAAAACAGAGAAGGGGGTGGGAACGGAAGTCAGTTCGACTACCCAGCAGTGTCCATGAGATCTAATAATGCTGATAATAACCACTCCCCTGTACCTGAGTGCTTCCTACGTGCCCATCACACGCGAATCACTTGACATACATTTCTCTCACTTAATGTTCATTACAACAGGTCTGTGAGAGACCCATCATTACCCCCATTTTACTGAGATTCACCTAGGTTCGGTCACTTGACGAAGATCTAACAGCTGCCAAGAGGCAGAACTGCTACGCTCCTGCTAGCCATCTTAGCTGGGATGCCCTTCGGTCCCCCTGAATGATGATCGCTCACTGATCACCTATCATGGGACGAGCTTTGTGCATTTGTTTTCTTGTTGATTCTCACAAAGGTCTCTGAGTGGTTTGTAATATGTATTACCATTTGACAGGTGAAGAAATTGAATTTCAGTGAGTTTACACGACTTGCCCAAGGTCACATGCCTGTAGGAGCTGAGCTGAGACTGAAAACCCAGATTGCCTCATTTCAAAGTCCATACCTTCTCTTCTGTGCTGTGACACATTTTATCAAGATGCTATTAGAAAAACATAACTCGAGTTTATCATATCCAAAATACCTCCCATCTTTCCCTCTTCTCCACTCCACAGTCACTTTGCTGGCTCAGGCCCTCATCACCTTGTAAATAGATTATTCTAAGAGCCTCCTAAGCCACTGTTACCTTTTTACTTTCACCTACCAGATTCGCCTTCTCAAATCATAAGTCATATCATGTGGTCCACCCCTCTGCTTCATGGCTCCGCACTGCCCAATAAAGGGAGTTCAGTTATCTTAACCAACTCTGCCTCTCACGGACTTTCCCACCTGGCCTCTCATTATTAGTTATCCTTTGCTTCGGACTCTTCCCCTACTGTCCACTGCAGGAAGGCTGGTCTTGCCACAGTACAGATTCAGCCAGTCCAATGGGATCTTGAAGGAGGAAAGGGAGCCTCGCTGTAGGTGTGGAAAAAGCATGTTCAAAGTCAAAACACAGCAGAAATGAAGGCATGAGGATGGAAGGATGAGGGTGTTAGTCAGTCTTCCCATTAGTCAGATATGGCTGCCAGAAGGCATAGTGTAGTGGAAATCGCTGGAGAGTGCTGCCAATTCATGGGTTCAAATACCAAACTGGGAGAGGGAAAAAAAAATCATGTTCAGCCTTATATTAGTATGTACCAATCTCTGATTCTTTGGGTTGGTCATTATCTAATGAATTTGACTAATTCCCCCAGAAGAATCACTCCTCTAATTAGCGTCTTACAAATAAAGTTTTGCCAGCTAGAGATAGTAGAGTCGGCCCGTTTTCCTAGTCCTTCCCAATTAGAGAAGGAATCCAGTGTGGGAATAATGGAAAGTCTTTAGCATCAGAACAGCCATGCGTTTGAACCCTGGCTGTGTGCGGCTTTGGGCACAAAACTTGCTTCATCTCTCTAAGCCTCAAGGTCCTCATCTGTCAGTAGCAGAGAATGGAGCCTATCTCTCAATGTTGTCACAAGGCCTTGAGAAGTACCGGGGAGGAAGAGTGGAAAGATCCGTGTGTAAGCAGACTCAACCCCAATCACTCAGAAGCCACATGGTTTTGTTGGGGAAATTGCTAAAGACCGGCTTCTGCCAACCTGAAAATCATCAGGGCAGGACTTACAATCAGTCTGGAAAGACAGTTAAAAGATGCAATTTGTTTCATCTGGCTTCCTTTTATGTCTAAACAGGGAGGGAACGTGCTAAACCGCACTCATGACAAGGGAGCCAAACTACTTGTGTGTGGCAGAACGTGGACCCACTTGGTAAGGGTGATTTAATGGGACGAGGAATATGCAACACCGCCATATCAGTGACGTGCCAGCCTGATGCAGCTGAGCACACATGGGCCAGCTTCTGGGCTTCGCCCTGCTGGTAACTAGTTCTGTGACCTTGTATGGGTCATGGCAAGCGCGCTCCCTCCTTCGTGACATCTATAAAATGGACACGAAAAAGAGACGATGGCTCTGAGAATAAAAATGTGAAAATAATTTAAGGATTATATTTCATTTAAATTATTTTGTCATCAAATCATTTCTAAATGTGAAGCAGATTATCGATGCTATTAATGTTGGTCCTTCACACAATAGCCAAAGTCATCAAAAGTCCCTTCATAAATATTTCTGTCCTCAGGAACTCACATTCTAGTGGGAGAGGCTGACATGTACATAAATCACTCTAATACAAGGTAAATAGTGGTAAGTACTGCAGGAAAGGAACAAGGCAAAAGCCCTGGAGACATGGGAGTGGGGAGATTAATTTCCAATCGGGGGATCTGGAAAGGTTCCGTGACGAAGATAGGATTTGGGTTGAGCCTTGAAAGCTAGGGAGAGCTCTGATTTATACTGTCTTGTCTTGTGGCTCATGGAGCACGTGGAGCTTTCTTCTCTCAGTGAACTCTGAGTTCCTGAAGGGGAGGGACGTTGACTTTCATCTCTCATTGCCAGCTCCCCAGCATAGAGCCTGGCAGCCAGTCAGTGCTCCCTAAACGTTGTTTGAGTCCAATTAATAATGACGACAGAAGAAGGAGGAGGAGTCACACTAATCATACCAGTAGCATTTATTCTTTTATGGAGTTCATGTTATGTTTTAGGTGATTTAACACATCATCACATCTGACCATCGCAGCAATCCCTGAGCAAGGCATTATCATCACAAAGTCCACTCCCCACCTCCCGCTTGACAGATGAGGGAACTGAGGCCTAGAGGGAGTGCTGCCTACACCAGGCCCCACACTAGTAGCCAGTAGGATTAGATTCACTCTCGGATCACTTGAATTTCAAACTCATGACCACGACATAATATAACCAGAATGTGAGAACAGCTTTCCTGGAAAAATCTGAGAACAATGGATTTTATGACATTTCTGGTGAAAAAAAGCTTTGACTCAAACAGATATATATCAGTCAGGGCTCTCCAGAGAAACAGAACTAAAGACCACAATTTCCATGTGGAATCTTTGACGGAATTTCTTCTTCTCTAGGAAGTCTTAGTCTTTGCTCTTAAGGCCTTCAACTGATTGGACGAGGCCCACCCCATATTATAAAGGTAATCTGCTTTCCTGAAAGTCAACTGATTGTATTAGGTTGGTGCAAAAGTAATTGCGGTTTTTGCAATTATTTTTAACCTTTTAAACTGCAATTACTTTTGCACCAACCTAATAAATGTTAATCACATCCACAAATACCTTCTCAGCAACATCTAGACTAGGATTTGGCCAACAGCTGGGTATCATCGCCTGGCCAAGCTGACACATAAAATTAACCATCACAAGATGGTGATAAACAAGGACCCCAGAAAGTTTTTAAATTTAAGCCACTGTACCCCTGTGCTCACCCTATTGTTTCGTTGTTTTTAGTTAGCACTTTTTAAATGCATGAGAACAAGAAAAGCAGAGTTTGAAATTCTGTGTATCTGTGAAGGGAAAATATACTTTTCTCATAAAATGAAGACTATTTTTTAAAAATTCATACACAGATAAAAAGGGACTAGAAAATGCCAAGGTTTGATTTAAGCATCAAAATATTTTATGCATGTTTAATTTTAGATTTTGTTACACGGGAAAGCGTATTTGACTCTCCTGGTATGTGTGTGCTGACCTATTTTAAATAGATTTCTACAAGGTCAGCACTGGAGAAGATTTGGGGTGTCATTTTGTGCAACCTCGTGTGTTACAGATGGGAACACGGGGCCTCAGAGAGGGCAGTCCAATGGCACAGCTTGTCACCTCAAGCAAGTGGTAGAACCAGGACTCTTGCCCGGTCTCTGTCAGGGCTTCATTCATCAGGCTCATTATCCAATTTTATTATCAGCAGAGAAAAGAAAAATAAACACATACAAAGCCCATATTCTGCGCCTTAGGGTTGCATGAGCCGTACTCGGGCCAGCTGTGAGCCAGATGTCTGCCCTCCCCAGTGGGGACGCAGGGGATTCCCTGGCTCTCGGTGAACAGATGAGGGAGAAGCTGAGGGCTGCAGAATGGGGAGAGTCCAAGCCCCCTTGGGGACAGGATGAGCTGCTGAAGATAGTCAGTGCCACCTGAAGCAAGGGAGACTATGTGCCCTGGGAAACATCAGGCCGGCCATGCGGTGTTGGACAGAGTGAAACTGTGAGTCTGGACTTCTGAGTTCTAGTCCCTGATCTGCCTTCTCTCTTAGCTGTGAGTTTGCTTTTCTGGGCCTCGGTCTTCTCTGTAAAATGAGAGACATTGTGGCCTGTCTATGTGAAGGCAGATAAATCAGAAGACCCAAGTTTGAATCCTGCCTTTGCCACTTACAGATGAGGTGTCTTTGGGCAACTCACTTAGCCTCTCAAACCTCAGCTCATAAAGACAGATGATAATTCCTGGTTAGGATTTAAGTAATTTATGTGAAGTTCCAACCACGTCTGTCCCACGGAATAGGTGCTCCATCCGCCCTCTAACTCTCCCTTTCCTTTTCAGAAGCTAAACTCATGAGACTTCTGCTTTCCCAAGATCTCCAATTATGCTTTAAGACCCACACAGTAATCCCGCTTCACAATCTCTCTGCACTAGTTAGTCATTCAACAGCTATTCATTCAAGGACTCTGCGGGACTTGCCCCTACCTTCACAGAGCTTGCACCCTGAACCTCCAAGCTACATCTTCAGCCATCACCCACAGATTGACTATACCCTGGGGATGACACATTTTAATTTCACCTTGCCTGTGTTGCTTGCAGGCTCCAGCCCCCATGCTGGAAAAACTTGCCAACACTCTCTGGTGGGAAAAACACCAGCCTTGAGAGGAGGGGTGGAGCAGGAGCCTGAGGGTGGGTCCTGACAGCTGGTGCTGCTCAAGTATTGATGACATCCCTCCACCCACGCTTTGGAAACTAGGTGTGGCTGCCTTTGTGTCTCTCTCCCAAATAGTAACAGGGGCCCACTCCTTTTCATCTGTTGAGGACCTTATGAGGTGAGATTTCTTAAGATCATTGTTTCTGTCAGGCAAAATGTCAGTAGTCCCCGGGAGGCCCCTGTGACGTCTGGAATCCAGCGCCCAGCTGGTCTCTGTGGGGCCTGAACCCCACCTGTGCACTGTGTTTGCCCGTGGAAACCAGGGCAGGAGACAAAGAGCTTCCTCTGGAGCGGGCCTCACGTGTGTGGGGGCCTGCGAAGGCGCTGATTGTAATCTGGTCTCTGCAGCCTGGCAGCCCCAACGTTTTTCAGTGAGTCACTCTCACATCTGAGCTCATCCCAGACACTTGTTTGTGGTGTTGCTCGAGGAAGGCAGGGCAATGAAATCAACACATAATGTGTGACCTGGGAGGGAGCTGAGACATTGTCCAAACCAACCTCCTATTGTGGGAACTTCTGGAAATTTCTACCGCTCAGGCTGGCAACCAGGTCCTTTCCTTGCCCTCTCACAAGCCCTGGGGCCTCATTTGCTTCCTTCCACCTTAAGCACTACCCCTGTCCACTGCTTCCCTGAGGGCCCTCCCCACCCAAGTATGGCTGAAGATGAGGAGGCAGCGTTCACTGAAAGAATGGGCCCTGCACCTCCACACTAACCAATCCCCAGATAAACAACAAACAAGCCCTCTACAGGTTCATTGCCTGAGATTCAAACTCAGGTAACCAAGCAGCCAGTGGGCTAAAGCCCCCAACATCCTCTGGTGAGATTGTGTGTATGGCCCCTGGTCTGTGGTTCCCAAAGCCCTCTCTGCGAGATAGAAGGTAAGGGACACCCCATCTCATTTTCATTTTGGAAGGTTGAGGTCACCGAATCTTCTGTCCCATGGACCTAAGGTGACCTATCTTTCCAGGACTGACCTGACTAGAGGATGTAATCCAAGCCAGATCACAGGTCCCTCTGCCTCCAGACAGATCTTGTCCCCCACAGTATTATCCCCTCTGGGCATATGCTCACATTCCTTTATTTTATATATGAGAAAATGCAGCCAAACAGGTTTAAGAGATTTACAAAGACCACACACGTTCTGGGGGCACAATCCAGATGAGACCAGGGCTTTCCTCCTGCCACTGCTCTCTCCACATAAGCAGCTTCTCAGCCTGAGGGACATCCATCCGGGTCCTGCCTTGGTTATTTTCGCTCAGCTCCCTAAGAAGACATCAACAGTCCTTTAGGTTTGGGGAATAGATCCCACATATGCTTTCCAGGGTGGGACAAAACACTGTCAGACCATTTAAGCATGAACTCCCTTTGATCTTCTTTGAGAGCTGTTATTAATCCTCCATATTCTTATTCTTCTGGAATCAGCACATGGAGCCTGTCTTGCCCAAAGAACCTGCTGGTACACAAATAGGGTCAGTTCTCAGAGGCATCTGGGTAATCTACCTCTCTCTGTTGGGGTCTAGGGTAACAAGGATGGTGCCATTCATTAGAAAAAGTCGTAGGGTAAGAGGACAGAATGCTTTTCGGAATTACGCATAAATGTAAACCTTGGCCGAGCATCTTGGTATTGTGTGACCCTGGGAAAGTTACCTAATCTCTCTGAGCCTCAGTGTGTTCCTCTGCAAAATGGGAATAACAATACTTACCTCTCAGGATTATTGCAAAAATTCATGAGGTAATGTAGGTGAAGCACCCAGCTCCCTCTATGCACTAAACACGCATTTCTTTCCTTAATTTTCCCCACCTAACCCATGGCATTTTTTTTTTAAGTAATAATAACTTTAAAATTTACAAAGCTCATTTTGCTGGGTGCATGATGTGTGTGTGTGTGTGTGTGTGTGTGTGTGTGTGTGTGTGCAGTCTAGATGTGGCTAGAGAAAAGGGTGCAAATGGCCTCAGCAAAAAAAAAAAAAAAAAAAAAAAAAAAAGCCATGTAGCTTGGTGACCAATCCCCACCATACAAATCAGAAACCCTGACTTCCAGCTGCCTCCTACTAGCTGCATTCTCTAGTATAAGTCACTTACATGTCTGCCTTTCACTGTCACTCGTAAAACACAAATAATGCTATCTTCCTCACTTCTTCCTCTAACAGAATGTAAAATATTGGATACCATGTACCTGGATGGTTATTATCTAGAGCAGTGCTTCTTAAAGGGTGTAAGGATAATGTAAAAAGTAGCATTCCTGAACCAAATAAGTTTAGGAAATAATGGGTTAAAAAGTTTTCTCATTGCAGGACTTCTCTGTGCCTTTATTCTCCCGATATGCCTTAGGGATCTCCAAGACTGGGATATAGGGTTTCCCAAGGATAGGTGACCACTAAACTTACATTTTGAAGACTATCTCATGGGCCCAGTGTTCTACAGGACACACTGTGCAAAACACTCAGCAGACATGCTTCAAATTGCTTCCCCACAGTCCAGAGAATGAGAGATTTACTTGTCCCACCATCTTACCTGGATGCAAGATGCAGTAAAGAGAGGCAATTTAGTAGCATAAAGGTTGGCTTTTAAGAGCAATTCCTCTGGCAGCAAGAGGCAAAGAGAGAGCAGGTACCAAGCTTTAAGAACCTGGGGCAGGACTGTAATGGCATTTAATTAAGGTGCTGTTGGGAGGTCCAATGTACCCTAAATAATTATGGGAGGTCTCAGCTTAGAGGTGGCACCCCCAGGGCAGCTAAGGAGCAATGGATGTGAAATGGCTGGATTTTTTTACTGCTTAACAGCAAGGGGAAAAAATGTGAAAGTCAACTTGGGATTGAAGCTCAACATCTTATACAGAAAGAACCATCGTACACTCAGGAGCACATATGGCTGGGGAGTGTGGGCCCTGTCACAGCTCTAAGCAGCGTAAGCTGTTTTCTCACCTGAAATACCTTCCTCGCTCATTCAGGTATCAGGGACCACCCCGCCTTAATATCCTGCTATTTATTTTTTTAAATCAACCAGTGTTATAAAACGGAGGGCATCCAAATGTCTATTGTCTCTTCCTTCTCCTCTTCGCCCTAGACACCTATTACAGCATCACCACCAAATAAATGCTGCACATAAGTATCAGAAGCCATGTGGAGCTTCCCAAGGAGTCCACAGAGGAACTGTGGAGAGGATTTACATGGCATAGGCACGAAAGATCGTTTTATTTGACATTTCTTACCTCCCCTAGGCCCACTCTCTGCCAAATTCCTCTGGGGGTTCCCCCTGTCTATTTGACCCTTTTATGCAGTTTATTGCCTAGCTGTCGCCTGTCTTTCATTCCCATAGCTTAGAGATTAAAGGTAGGGCTAGAGATAATGCAGAAGAGGGGAAGACGTGTAATTATTGAAGTCAATACAGAACTCTGTTCAAATCTGTGCTCTGCAACTTCCTGGTTGAGGGATCTTGGTCAAGTCAGAATCTTTGCTAAGATTCCATCTCGTTTTGGAGAGTCTGGAGAGGATACTGTGTTGCATGGCAGTTTTGTGGATGGGAGAAGAGGAGTATGAAACACATAGCATGGTGCCGGCCACAGAACAGGCCCTCTATGAATTTCAGGAACGACGATTCAGAGTGGAATTGTGAAGTGTCTGAACCCAGATGGTGGCTGTTAGGATGGGAAAGGAGAGACAAGTGCGTGAGACATTATGTCCCAACATAGACCGGGGCTGTGACGGAGTAAAGGAAAGTGGTGACAGGTCTCCGTTAAAGAGATTAAGTGCTTGGCCTTGCATGACGCCCAGAGTGCCGCCAGGACGTGGCGTGACAGCTGAGTATCAGGGACCTCTGTGAAAAGAAGTGAGGTGTCTCCCAGGTCCCTTCCTGGGGACAAAGGACTGAATGAATTAATTAAAATAATAGTTATAGATCTGCTTGATGTCCAAGCAGATAAATGACAGGGCCACCTAATTGGTGAATGTGGATGGAACAGTTCAGAAATGGTTTTTTGAATGTAGTTTCTAAGACATCTTTTAACAAGTCATGGTTTGTTTTAAATTCTGTTTGCTGACGTGTGTTTCATGTTGCTTTACACAGTGACTGCTGAGGCAAAAAGTTGAAGTACCTAGCTCTAATTTTCAACCTACCTTGTCACAAGTGACAAAGCAAAGCATATTGTAATAGTTGCTTCCTCCAGAAGGAGGAACAAGTCAGAAGAGTCTGAAGGTCTCCAATGCTTCCCAGTGCTTTTACTGGAAAGACCTAGCCTTCAGAGTTAGAAAAAGAAAGATCAAAATTCTAACTTCGACCCTTAAAAGTATGAGGTCAGCCATATTATTTAAGCTTTCTGAGCCTCAATTTTCTTATCTGTGTAATGGGTGTGAACATTCCTTCCTCTGTTGGTTGTTCTGAGGTGCAATTAAGACAACATAAGGGAAAGTGGGTGGCTGGCACATGGGTGATGCTCAGTACATGTTGATTCCTCTTCCTTAAAGATTGGATTGATAAGATTTACATTATTGTGTGTCTTTCTGTTGGGTAGAACAAAAGAGACAAGGGAAGACTGTTCAGAAGTGTATGTATGGCTGCAGTGATCTATGGGTGGTTATTGGGAGTAGAGGTAGGAAGCAAAGAAAATTCAGGAATGCACACCAGGAACTCCAATATCACTTCAAGGCTTTGGTGGCCTGAGTTGCAGGACCATAATATGATAGTGGAAAGAGAAATACCACTTAAAAAAGAGGAAGAAAGAAAGAAAAAACTCCAATGAAAGAAGGGTTTGAGGGTCTCTGCGTACTAAGATGCTGAATATCTACGTAGTGCTGGGGAAGTGTAACATGAAGCAGCTGGGTCATGGATAAAAGGAACGAAAGACACAAAAGTGAGGTTGTGGGAGTGAGCTGCCAATGACTCAGCAGTTTCATGTGGCGGAAACCCTAACAGAAGCCAGAACTCATGCAGGGTCGAGCCACAGCAGAGCCCCCACCAGTCTCTCAGATGCTGGGAGGACAACCAGTACATTTGTTTTTCCTTGGCCACTTTATACTCAAAAGGAAGGAGCCACAAGAAGATTTGCTCTTTGGGGCTGAGTGGAACTGAATCACTGACGGTGATGCACAGGCGACGTGAGTTTGGTAGAAACAAACTGTGCCACATTGGAGTCAAACGAGGTCAAGACTTTCTACTGGAGCCCTCATACATTCTTGACTTTAGGAAAGCAGATTTCCAGAACCTCAGCATGACCACTACCCTCCAAGAAAACAGACTCAAGTTTGCAAAGGGGGGATTCCAAGTGCACCATCTTGAGTGGCCCAGTAAAGGCAGAAAAGGCTGTGTGAGTCTGTGCACAGGGGCACCGGAAGCCAAGCTGCTCTGCTGATGACCTTGTAAATGTCGGTGCCCTGGAAGCAGCAGGGACTCGAGCTGGATGTGCCTGGGTTTGAATGTTAGGTCCATGTCTGTGAGCTATGTAGCCTCTGGCAAGTTATCTAAGCTTTCTGAGTTTGTTTCTTTGTGCATCAAAAAGAAAGAATGCTACTTATATCGCAGTGTCAATATAGCACTAAATGATGTAATACTCGTATAAGCCAAACATACTACCTCTCTCTGAACCATAGAAACTGCCCAAGATAAAATATGAGACTCCTTTCCTTTTGCTTTGTAGGATTATTTGGCAGGTAGATTACAGGAAAACCTGGGATTGTGGGGGAGGGGCAGGGGGAACTGGAGAAGTGAGTCTGAAAACATTCTCCAGCCTTGAGGGCAAGATGATAGAGGGGCAACATTGTATCCCAAGGTAGTGTCTTGAATGGTGGAATTGACAGTCTGTTTGGGGAGATTTTGGATATACTAGATAGAGGAGAAAGATTCAGGCACAATTTTCCCAAACACACTGTGCTGGCAGGCACCAGTCTTGCCAGAAAGACCCTTTCTTGCTCATTAGGAAAAGTTTACAGGTCGCCCAGATCACCACTCTGACCGGCCCACCAGCCCATCTTTCTACAATCTTAGCTTGGATCTCTCTTTCACTACATTGCTTTGGCAGAGAAATGACTCACTTGCATTTTATGTTTTTTGTCGGTTCCTTTAAGGAATTGGAAACGCTTTGACACCTGAAGGCCACAGATACAACCTGGGAACATAGAACCCATATAAAATTCTGGCCTGAAAAGGCTGACCACTGGAGGAGGAGCCAGGGGCTCGGGTCCTAGTCCTAACTCTGCCAGAGTCTTATTCTGTGACTTTGAGCAAATGGTTGTAAATCTCCGGTCCTTAGTCTCCTCATCTGAAAAATGGGGAAATGTTAGGGAGAAGTGTGCAGAGAGCACCAATCTTAATTCAGACTGTTTTAAAAGCCTATTCAAATGTGAAATTTTATGAATTTCCAGCGTGGTGAAGTTGAAACTCTAGCTAAAATGTATTGAGTAACTACCATGTGTCAGAAATTATTAAGTCTTATATTTTAGTTATTTCATCTTCGCCACCCTCTGAAGTAGGTGTTATTATTATTGCCATGTCACAGGTGAGACAACTAAACATGGAGGTTATATAACTCACCCAATGTCACAGAGCTGGTAGGTGCCAGAGCCAGAATTTGAATCCTGTCTGTTGACTTCAGAGCCTGTAAGCTTTGCCACTGATCTCTGCTTGAGTTAGACAGACCTGGTTGTTAACTGAGGTCCCCTCACTTATGATCTGCTATGTACAAGCCAAATCCTTTAACTGACCTCAGTGGCCTCATTTACAAAGTAGTGGTGTTACATCCTGCCTCAGGGAGTTGTTGCAAGTAACAAGTCAGGTCAGTATGAGTAGCAGGGCAAATAAGAAATAAACTGGTGTTTCCATTCCATGTCCCCACTCCGGGAAGGAGAGGTCACCTGTGATTCTGTAAGTCTTGGCTTTCCTAAGAGTAGACCACAAACTGATGGAAATAAAGTAGTAGAAAAAAAAAATAGTGGTGGAGTATGATAAATACTAGGAGGAGGTAACCAGGATGATAATAAGCAAGAACAAGGATGCTGCGTGAATAGGATGGTCAGTAAAGCAATACTGAGGAGGCAAATAAATCAGATGAAAAACAGTGGCAGGAGTTAGAGGACCTCTGATAATGACTGAGGCAAGCTGGGAGCTCTGGGAATAATTTATTTGAAAGAAATAATTGAATGTTGATGGCATTTCTTTTGCCTGAGACAAAGAATCCCATGCACCTTTTAAAACTGTGGATAGTTAACGCCATGAGTAGAACTTGATAGGCTCTAAACAAATCTGGTTTCTTTCCCTCTCTTTTGTTATCATCGCCTATTATGTGGCAGTAGCCATGGGAAGGATGTACCATTAAAGCGTTCTTCTTTCATTTGGATAAAAGTATGCCACTGTGATTGGATTGAAATCTCTCTTACCACATAAAAAAAAAAAAAAAAAAAAAAAGATTTTAATTTTAACATGAAAATTTGATGAGCTGAATATGCAGCATTGCCTGGGTCAATATCTACATTTCAAATGCATTTACTGTCATTACTGAAAGAATCTCCACTTGGTGAGCCATTAAGACAAAGCACTGAGTAAATTAGCTAAATCGTGCCTAGGGTAACCGCTCTGCAGGGCTTGTTGGGAAAAGACTCTCTTCCTGCAAGTGATGATTGGTGAAGGAATGCTTCTGGAAAACGACCCTTCTAGGAAGGATTAGCTGCTAATCAGGAGAACACTAAATGGAGGCAAGGAAGGTGGGGGCAGCATATGGAATATATTGGAACTAGAGTAAATAGATCCGAGCGAGTCTCCTTTCTGTGTCACCAACCAGCCATGTGACCACATATTTCACAAATATTTATAGAGCACCTGCTGTGTGTAAGGCAGTGCTCTAGGCACTGAGGACTTAGCAATTCACCAGTGAAATACACAGACAAACCCCTGCCCAACTGGGGCTTACAATCGGCTGGCAGGCGATTGTTATGGACTAAATGTGCCCTCCCCAAATTACTATGTGGAAGCCCTCACCCTCATGGTTAGGGCCTTTGAGAGGTAATTGGTTAGATGAGGTCATGTGGTGGGTTCCTTATGATGGGATTAGTGCCCTTATGAGAAGAGACACTAGAGAGCTTTCCCTCTCTCCCTGTCATGTGTGGACACCGCAAGAAGGTAGCGGTCGCACCTTGCTGCAAGCCAGGAAGCCAGCTCGCACTAGAATGCAACTATGCTGTCACTCCAATCTCAGACTTCCAGGCCCCAAAACTATGAGAAAATTAAATTCTGTTGTTGAAGCCACCCAGTCTATGGCATTTTGTGATAGCAGCCCAAGCTGATGAAGAGAACGATAAATAATAAATAAATTCTGAAAATGTCTGTAGTATGCCAGCTGGTGGAAAGTGCTATGGAGTAACGGGGCCGGGCATAGGAAATGCTGACAGTGGACTGTGGAAGGGGAAGAGCTGTGATTTTAAATAGAGTAGCCAGGAGAAGCTCCCTGAGCAAAGCCCATGGGTGGTTACAGCATAGAAGTTAAAAGCACAGCTGATTAATTGTTTTGAACCATCCCTCATATGGTTCTAAATCTCAGCTCCACCCTTTACCAGCTGGATAATATTAGGCCAGTGCTTCGTACAAGTTAATCCAATTTTAGTGTGTGTCATAGTTACCTGAAGCGCTTTGTAAACCCCTATTTCTCTGTCCACCACCACGATTCTGATTCAATAGGACTGGGGTCATCTGGATATTCTGCAGTTCTCTTCAGTTTCCCGCTGATGCTGAGGCTGCACAACTGGAAAGCCACACGTGGAGAGCCACAGCACTAGATAACAGATACCCCTCCTAACCTTAGCTTTCTCAGCCTGAAAGTGGAAAGGACAGTGTTTGCATCACAGTATAGCTGTCAGTACCCCGCACACAGTGAGTTCTCAGGGCGTGATAGCTGCTGCTGCTGGTATTGTCATTCTCGTCAGAAACGTTTCCGCTGTCTGGGCCCCAGTTTCCTCAGTGGTAACATGAGGCCCATCACAGGAAGAGGTAGCTTCGTGCTAAGGCTCAGTGGAGGGGCCCCCAGTCTGTCTCGGGTGTTGGGGACCACAGAAGGATGAGCAGAGATGGCACTTGAACTGAGTCTCAGTGTCAAACTGGGCTTTAGCTGAGAGGAAGGGTGGAGAGGAGGGACCTTCAGAAGGCCTTCTGCGCAGGGGCCCTGCGTGTGCAGAAGCATGGCAATGAGAGAAAGCAGTCCGTGTTCAGGGAACCGCAAATGTATGATGTAGGTAGGGGTTCACCGAGAGATGAAGAGCTCATATGAGGCTTGGCAAAGCAGCTTGGTTTTATCCTGAAGCCATCAGTGGCCAGGGAGTGTTTACGCAGGAAGGAGTGTGACTGGGCCAGATTCAGTTTGAGAGTGATTCCCTGGAATGGTGTGGAGGGAGGACTGGAAAGGGTCAGCTGTGTCTGGAGGCCGGGAGACCAATGAGGAAGCCAGGGCCACAGCTAGTGGGGGAGCAGGTTGTACACCAGGCGACAGTACCTGGCTGGGAGAAAATGCAGGTCAAAAATCAAGCCCACAGTTCTCTCACAAGCCCCTCTGTCACAGCGCTGTGTTGGCCCAAAGGAAAGTCATCTCTTTCTAATTTGCCCAGATGGATCACCATTTTCCATTTTGTACAAGAACTAGCTGTGGAAGCTTGACAGTTGTCTTCGTGTATTTGGGTGGCGTTTAAACAACCAAAGTGTATTTCTCACAGTTGTGGAGGCTGGGAAGTGCAACTGAGATCAAGGTACCAGCAGATTCAGTGTCTGGTGATGAGAACCATCCTGCTTCATAGATGACCATCTTTCACATGCGTCCTTACGTGGTGGAAGGATGAAGCAAGGGAGCTCTTTGGGGTCTGTTTTATAAGGGCACAAATCCCCTTCATGAGGTTGCACCCTCATGCCCTAATGACATCCCAAAGGCCCCATATCCCAATACCATCACCTTGGGCATTAGGTTTTCTACGTAGGAATTTTGTGGGGGACACATTTAGTCTGGAGCAGCCATTGTTACCTAAGAGAGGCTGAATCAATTCACTAGCACTGGAAATTGAGAGGAAGGTGCTTAGCTGAGGAAGAATTATGAGTAGAAATGATTGAACCTACTTCTTTTTTTTTTTTTTTTAAAGATGAAGAGTCAAGGCTCAGAGAGATGATATTACCCAGCTCACAAGTGACAGAGTTAGGATTCAAGCTCAAACCCCTGTTTGTAGGTTCTAGATTATTTCTACAAAAATTAAACAGCCTAACACATTTCCTGAAAAGACCTGAATGCTGGTATTGATAATTCTCATTTTCTGAGTTTATTACAGGCTGATGATGGCCTAGGTGCACTAGGTCAGGTGCTTTCCATATATTATTTCAGCACAGTGCCTGACACACAGTAGGACCGCAATATATTGTTTTTCTCCTTTCTGGTCTGCCTTCATCATGACAGTATTAAATGACAGCTGACAGGCTGTTTCATGTGAGCTAGTCTGGTTTATGAGAATGATCATTGAATAAGAGAGACATAACCCCAGCCTTCATTGCACCTAATGTCTGGAAGGTAAAGCCGTCTTGATCAGGTAACATGGACTAATTACACTATGCTATAAACTCCCCAAGGACAGGAGCCCTTATATGTTTTGTTCACTCCTATACACAAGGGCAGAAGTGAGTCATGAGGAGATGCTTCCTTAATAACATTATGTCCAAGGCAAAGTAAGACTCACAGAAGAGTTCAGGTTCCTTCAACAGCGAGTACTTCACATTCTTTCATCCGTCTACAGAAAAAAAATCACATTGTATGATGTCTGGTGCAAATGGAAGGAGCAGGAGATTTGGGATTTGAGTTTTCCTCTGTCATTTTCTATGATGAATGTAGTTGGGTGACTGTGGAAGACTAGCCTCTCTTTGCATTTGTTGGCGTACAGTGCTTTCTCTATAAATATATATTTTTCAGTGAATGAATAGAGGAATGAGTGTTGTGCAACTGGCATTTCACATGGGGACATACAGAAAACATACAAATGAGAGCATAGAGCAGGTATACAACCTGGTCTCATTTGATATTAAAATACATTCTGGTGTCTTTAAGGCCCATACCATCTAAGGTCAGCTCTTGAAAACTCAACAAACTAAAAATCAACCAACCCGTCCTTCAAACTGTGGTGTAAACTTCACAATGTCCAGCCACACACTTAACTTCTCCCCTGTCCCAGAATATCCCAGACCTTTTCTGCCTCTATTCTATTGAAATTGTTCCTTATAGCTCCTGGTGTAAGTCACAACCATCGCCGGTCCTGGCAGTCTCAGATTTATTCTTCCAGTCCCAGCCCAACTGGCACTTACTCTGGGGAGTCTTCTGTGATTCCCACTGACCATGTTAGTCATTTTCTCCTCTGGGTTTTCTCAGTATCTCTCTATTGTTTTATGTATATCGTATCCTAACTTAACCTGTGTATATAACTAGCTATTCATATGAACTGGGTATATGAATATCTCCCTATTCATATACCCAGTGGCTAGAAGTGAGCCTGCCAATAGAGATTAGTTGAATGGATGAGTGAATGGGTCAGTAGAGAAAGAGAAGAGTGAGTGGATGGGTAGATGGATGGATGAAGGCTTTGTTTTGTAGCCAAAAAGAGAGCCATGCTGTTAGAGCCAGCATGCCTTGAACATTTACACAAAGAAGGTTCTCAGTGTCCACAAGCTCAGACTGAGTCACTGCACACCTCCCCAGCCTCCTGCTCGGTCCTCAGTCCCCACCCTACTCTCCCCTGCTCTGTGCCAGTTCTGCTCCACTCTCCTGGAAGCCTCACCTGTCTCTAGAATGCAGTGAGACACACCCCATCGTCTATTAAAACACAATACTGAAGACCTGGGCCAAAATGAACACTGCCATTGCTTTCACCACAGAAGCAACACTGCACAAAGGAAGCAGGGGAGAAAGGCTGCTAATACTGGGTCCCACTCCTACACTCTGCCCTGCGTCTCCGGAGTCAATTCCAGGCAGTTTATTAACCACATGATAAACTGGCCTCGCAGAAAAAGCGATCTTCTTAAAGCCGAGGAACTCAGGAATTCTAAACGTTCCCTAGTTCTTCCCAAACACAGTGCATTGGACAGCAGTAGACCCCAATTAGTAGAATCACAAAAGATTTATCTCTGCAAAGATTTTTAGAAGCCAGTTCTGAGGTTTCAGATTGCATCATCCGTGTGTTCCTCTGTTCACTCACTTTCGACTATACTCAGAGGCTGGAACAGATACCAGATCACTGAACGGCATCAATACGTTGATCGAGCAGTCATGATTAAAGTGAGACAGTGAGATTTATGTTCTAAGCACAGGAACTCAGTAAATATGTTGAATAAATTAATAAACAGTAAACAAACCAAATGAAATTCTAATATCTTTGTGCATCACTGCTGTTTGACAGAATACATTTTACTGTTTTCTCTCACCCAACCCATAAGAATTATTATTATTATTATTATCATCATCATTATTATTATTATTTTAACGTAATGTGTCCTGACCTCTTAAACCCCAAGATGGCTTGGAGGCTCCATCCTCCCCCTTCCCACTGCTCTGGTACATTCCTCCTATGGTTCAGTCACCTTATTCTATAGCAAACAGTTGCTCATGCGTGTGTTTCCCACTAGACTCTGAATTCCTTGAAAACAAGGATGGTCTCATTCCTTTGAGTGTCTCCAGCTTCTTGCACAGGGCCTGTCCCTCAGCAGGCACTCAGAAGTCATCGTTGAATTGCTGTTGGATTTTGAAATTTTACTGTCCTAAGTTCTTGAGGAGGAAGGGAGGTGTGTGTCATTTCTATCATGGAAATGAAAATGTTAAGACACAAGCATCGCCAGTGACATTTCCACACAATGTTTCGTGGTAGAGCCAGAAATGGAATCTCCGTCCTCAGGCTGCTCTCCCGAGGTCTCCCACTCCGCCCCACTCCAAGCTGTGATCTCATCTCATAGAACACAGCTCTTCTGTTCAGGAAGGCTCGCTAATAGACCTTCTGACGTGGACATGCACAGGTTCCAGAGCTTGTTTGTAGATGGCAAATGAGAGCTAAGTGGCTCTGCATAACAAAATAACAGAATTTTTGTTTGTTTGTTTGTTTGTTTTACTTTCTATCTGTGGTTGGTGACGGCAGGAATTGGGCTGGAGTTGGGGGTGGGGGTTCTCTGGAGCCAAAGGAAAAATTAGAGATGGTGCAAAAGGAGGCTGGCTGCCAGGTACAGGAACTCTAATCAAAAGCAAGCTAAATTTCTAGGCCCCGTACATAACTAGACAGAGGTGCACATGGGATGGGTGTGTCCCAGCTAAATGGAGCCTGCAGACATGTTCTGTGTAGGCACAGGGTTGGGAGGTGTTACATAAAATCCAAGTCTCTGGCTTCTCTTTAAAAACCACAAGTTGTGACAACCCAGGTCTGCTCCATCTGAGGCTGGGTAGTGCTGCCACCTTTTCTAGATGGCACTCTCTAGTTTGCCGCAGTCTCCAACACTCCCTGTTGTCCCCAGGCTACTCTAGCCCCCTTGAGTGATTTGCAGTGCCAACCCAGCACCTGTAGGACTTTGAGTTTGCAACATCTGCACCCGAGGAAAATGGCAACTCCTGAAAGAAAAAGACAGAGACTTTAGTCCCTGCTCTCCTGTGAGGCACCTACCGTGTGGCAAACATTGTAATACCTGTGACGTCAAAAAGGGGCAGAGAATTATCCCCATTTTAAGGGCGATGAAACTGAGGCTCAAACAGGGTAAATCTCATGACCACGGTAACAAAGCAAGTACACGGTAGATTCAAATCCTGGTTCATCTGATTCCAGACCCTGTACCCTGTCTGAACTACTCCTTTAAGCATTTGTTAATTCCTTTCTCACCCCTCCCTAACTCCTTTGATTCTGAACTTGAATGCTGACCCAGAAGGTCTAATTTATTTGCATATTAATTGAATGTGGTCTGAGAGAAGGGTCATTGGTTCCAGTGTGCAATCTAAAGTCGCATTTTTAAAAATCCTAGATAAACCAATGTGTTATGTGTTGGTTCTTCATGGCTAAGGGAAAGAGAAGGAGAAATAATTAAGTGACCTGGGTGTGTGGACTTCGATGTTCAGACTGTTAATTGTTAAAGGCAGGAAACTAATAATCGAGGGGCAGGAGCTGTGCTTTAATGCTTCAAACACCCCTGTTTGTTGCAGACATGACAAGGGAAGTTATAGCTAAAGAGGAAGATGTGTATAATTAAATGTCAAAACATATTTTGAAAAATGGTTTTTAACTCCTCAAATCTCCCAGCAGGATGAAAAAGAGAAACTCTGTAATAGAGCTGGTTCTTCCTCACAGGAGGCCACTGCGTCCTTGCTAGGTAGCAGAGACCTCAGGAGGAGTGAAGAAGGCAGCCTGAATGTTTGGAAGCTTGTGCTCTTCTCCTTCTAATCAGATAATAACAGCTAAATGCAAGGAGGCCTTACACGCACGTGTCAGGCACTGAAATGCATTATCTCATTCGATCTCCACAGTCACTGCTTAAAATGTGATTTACTCCCATCTCACAGATGAGAAAACTGAGGTTCAGAGAGATTTAGTTGCCCATTATGCCTG
This sequence comes from Rhinolophus sinicus, assembly GCF_036562045.2. NCBI lineage: Eukaryota > Metazoa > Chordata > Mammalia > Chiroptera > Rhinolophidae > Rhinolophus > Rhinolophus sinicus. Next base: position 114,878,122 of record NC_133756.1, read on the forward strand.
TCCATTCCCTTCCCTCAACTCTCTGCTTTAGCCAATAGCCAACTACTTCTTGCACAGATCCTGTAAATCACCAGTGTGTGAGAATTAGAAAGAGACAAAACTGTGAAGACTTCCGTACAGCTCGCCCTCCAGCAGTGGAAACTGGGCCAATGTAATCCAGCCTCGCTGATTCATTTTCCTCATCTGTAGAACAACAGAAAGACTGGACTTAAAGGGTTCTTAGTTAATTAAATGAAATAGTATACACAAGTGCTAGGCATATATGCAATAGGTACTCCACAAGTGGTACTGAATTTTCATTATTAATTTACACTGGTTGCTTCCCTGGGTTTTCCTGAGAGTGAAAGAAACTTTCATTTCTTCTAGTGGAATGAATGGCTTCCTCCACATTAACAGGGTTTCAGTCTTTGGCCAGCAGCAGACCATGGCCATGGCCAGGCCTGAGTGATGGGAGGCCTAAGTCCTGGGGTGGGAGACAGCTGGATCCAAGTATGGGTCCAGCTGTTGCCACTTTGCAGCTGTGGAACTTGAGCCAGGCTCTTTTATCTTCAAGACCTCAGTTTCAAACATCACTAAGTAGAGCTAGTAATGACTTCATAGCAAGGTGGCGAAGATCAAATGAGATAAGACTGTTAGAAAGAAATTGAGGGACGTGTGAGACCTAATGAAAGGCAGGGTTTTACCCACTTTGAGGGAATGAATAGCAGTAACTCTTACACTTTTGAGAGCCACAAATGCTTTGTAAACCCAGTGACAGTCATGGACTCCCTGACCACCCACATGGGCTCATGGGTCCCTCTAAAACCCATCCATGACCTCCAAGGGAGGCCTTGGATCGGCTCTGCTTCACCCCTTGCTCTCTCCAGGCCTCCAAACCCCTTCCTACCTGTGGAAGGTGGGGACTGGATAGATCCCACCCTGGCTGCTGATGTTTATTAGGGGAACCTGCTACAGAGCAACCACAGGTACATGCCAAGCTAACAGCCAGGGACAGTGAGCCCTAAAGACCTCACCCCCCCTCACAAACCACTCTCCCCTCCATCCTTTCCTTCAGGGGGATTGTGCCCCAAGAAGAGAGGAACAAGGGAGGGCTGGCGGCCAACAAGGGACTCATCCAGTGGGCCCTCAGAAACACGTTCTGGAACTAAGTACAGCAGTGGGAAGGAGGTAGCGTTCCGGTGAACTTAGGAGAAACTGAAGCCATAAATGCCTCCAGATTGGGACATGTGCCTTCCTCTTGCCTGTATCAGCCACATCTGGCACAAAGGTACACAGGATCAGTGGACAGATAGATGAGCTAGCAAGGTTGGAAAGTCTGAGGATGAAGACCAGACTCAAGGATCAGAGAAGAGTTGAATAAGACATCCTTTAAGTGAAATCGAGGTCCCAAAAGTTGTTCTAAGACCCAGCCCTGTCAAAATTACCTGAATCATTGGGTATTTTTTTTTTTTCGGTTGTTTGTTTTTTTGTTTTTTAAAAATAAAAACATGTAGACCCCACTCAGATATACTGAATCAAAATCTGCAGGGTGCTGTCTGGGAGTGTGTGTGTTAGAGTGTGCATGCGTGTTTTGTGGTGTATCTTTCCTAAGTAATTCTTTTCGCCTCACTTAGGCACCACATCTCTACTTCCTTTTTGAGTCTAGTGTGATCATAAAGGATTTATCCTGGTAGCATGATGAATCTGGGTTCAAGTTCTGTCTTGGCTGCTTAATAGTTGCGTGATATTGGGGAGGTTACTCGAAGTACCTTAGCCACAGTGATCTCATCAATACAATGAAGGTAAAGACACAGTTAACCCCAGGGCCTTGTAAGGGTTAAATGGGGTCCTGCCCAGAAAGCACCTAGCCTAGTTCTCGGCACCAACAAAGCTTTTTCTAAGCGTCGGGTATTGCTGGTGGTGGCAGGGCTGGTAGCAGAGAATCATTAAGACATTTACAGGAACCACAGGACGTTGACCAGGCAGGTGCTTGTCATTCCTATTTTAAAGATGAGAACACTGACGCCCCGCTCCGTGGGGGGACCAGGCTGTGAACCCCCACGGGCTAGCTGGCTCACTCCTGGGTGATGTCATAACATATAGACTCCCAGTAGGACCAGCTTGTTGGTATCCAGCATGGGACGAGGACCCACAACACACCCCAGGACACAGCTCAGATTGCCCTGGGCTGTGAGTTGAATTAGACATGAGGGGAGGAGGGACTGCTTTTCACGAAGGAGCCCCTTTTTCCCCTGTGGGCCTTGGAATGGTCTCACTCGGCCACTCATGTTAAGTGGTGTGCTGACACCACTTGGCGTAGGCAGATAGCTTTATTAGATGAAGGGTCAAATGCAATAAAATGCTTGGAGGCTTTTTAAAAAACACTGGAAACATTTACCGTGACATTATTGACAATCTGGTTAATAAGCTGCCCGGACTAGAGTAATACTGCTGGGATCAGCAGCTCTCGCTCCGGCGTTGACTTCCCCTCCTCACTCGCGTGTGCTCCCGAAGTGTTTAGGTTGCGTCTTCTACGGGATGGGTATTACTCGGCCTTGCATCCTGAGGAATCGCCTCTTCCAGGCTGAAGGTTTCTTCAAGGGCAAGAACGAGTTCTTTTTCATCTTAGCACATGGATGGTCAATTAAGAGCACTAAATAATGAATTACCATTAATGCCTATACTTTTAAAACTTTTTAAAACATATCCTCGCTCATATTTTCATTTCCTCCATCTTCTCTTCCTATGTTCTCCCTTCTGTCCACTCTCACCATGAATGATCCATTTTCACTCCCTGGTTTGCCCTAATAAAAAAACCTAGTGGAAGAATATACAATGTGAGTAAATCCCAATAATTAAGTGACTCTGTCTGATTCTTGCTGGGCTATTGGGTGATTCTCCCCCACCTCTGCTCCCTGAAAGTCAGAGAGTGTATGTATTAGCAAAAGTAATCACCTGTTAGAAGTCTTGGGCTTATCACTCTGGCTATGAAACAGTAATCATTCTTGTACATAGTTTTAAATTCAAATGTAGTGCTAAACTGGACCTAATTTAGTTCCCTGTGCTGGTGAGCATGGCTGTGTTTCTCTGGGACTCAATGTTCTCCTATGTATAACAGCAGTAAAAATTCTGCCCATATCCGAAGGCTGACGCAAGGAGTGAATAAGAGAAAATTATCACCGAAGAGAGCCGTGTGTCTTTCTAAGGGCAACAGTCCTAGCTTTCTCATGCTTGTCAAGTTCATCAAGCTGCTTCCTGGGCACGTTGTTGAAAATGCAACATGTAATTCACAGGACATGCACTGACTGTCGTAGGAGCAAAGCACTCTCCTAGGTACTGTAGGTGACAGATGACAAACACCACCCTGCTCTCCAGCTGCACACTGTCTGTTCAAGGAGGAAAGCACAAATGTTTAAAAAAATAAAAGGAAAGTGCGGAAGGATCACTGCTTTGGAAATAAAAATGAGGGGTCATCATAGAAAGAACCACAATACAACTCTCGATTGTACTATTTACAAACACTCTCTCTCTGCCTGGGAGAGGATGATATGTCCCCACCCTATCGATGGTAGACTTGGTCACGTGACATGTTTGGTTCAGGAAATGTTTCTTGGGAGTGGATGTGCTACTCCTGAGTAGAAGCTTTAAGATCCAGTATGTTCTTTTGTCTATTCCCCATGTTCTGTTTTCCTTTCTGCCCTGATAATTGGCAATGGAGCTGAGCTGCAGCTGACCTGCCATGGTGATATGGAATGAGAAAGGAAATAAAACCCTTTGGTATATAGTAAGTCACTGCAGGTCCTTTGTCACTGCAGCATATCCTAGCCTGCTCTGACAGACAAAATGAAAGACCAAAGAATTCCAAAATAGAAGAAGCCGCGGAAGCAAAGGCTTGGAGGCAGAAGAGATACAGGTAGCCCATGGAATGAAGTTTTGCAGACTCAGTATGTACTGAGAACATAGTGGTAACTAAATTGTATATGGCCAAGAACACATACTCAAGGAGTTTTGACTTCATTCCATACTCAGTGAGGAGCCATACAATCATTTGAACAGGAGGGTGATGGAATCAGGAATTCTTCCCCTAAGCCATTGAAAAGCATAAGCAATGACCTTTAATTGATCCATCAATCAGAAGGGCTGAAAAGGCTGCAAACTCTAGAGTGTGTAAACATTACTGGCTTTGAAATTATTGGCAGGGTAGCTCATATGGACCCACAGAAGCAGAGCCCAGTTTAAAACCTCAGCCCAAAGATATTTATGTGCATGCCCACAGTAGTCTAATTACTCTGTATCAAGTACCATGTATCAAAATACCCTTCAAGATTATAACAGGTTTAATTAAATGCACAGTGAAATCCACTTAAGACGAGCTAATTGGGTAGAACCTGATTTTCCTTCCCGCTGCGTCTGACAGACATGAGGACATCCCAGGGAAAGGGCAGCACGTAAAGTGATATTGAAGGAGGCAGGTGTAAGAAGCTGGTGCTTTAGGAGCTGCGACAGGACTGAGGTTTCCCAAAGGCAGGAATGCAGAGCTGGGAAAGGCTGGGAACAAGCCCAAAACAGCAGTCCTCTCCTACCCTGGAAGGGACAGTATTCTGAATGTACTCCCTCCCCTGCTCTCCCCCGATTCAGTAAATGACAACTCCAACTGTTACTCTTTCCAAAGACCCTGGAATCATCTTTGACTCCTTTACTTCCTTCACACCCCACATTTGCTCTATCAGCTTACCCCATCAGCCCGGTATTCAAAATGCGGACTATTTCTCACCATTCTTCCACTCCTGCCCTGGTTCAAGCCACCATCATATTTCATCCAAATGACAGACATAGCATCCCAGCCCATCTCCTGTGCCTCCGTTTCCCATAATCTATTCTCAACCTAGAAGCCAGAGGAATTATTTTAAGCATAAGTCAGAACATGTCAGTTCTCTGCCCAAGACCCTCCAAGGGCTCCCATCTCATTCAAAATACAATCCAATGAAGATCCTTACAGTGACTTACAAGGCTTTATTTTGTTTCCTCCATACACAAAGCAAATTCTAAAATGGAGGTGGGGTGGGTTGAAGGTTCTGATGGATAAACTGAGTCACCTCCCTAGGTGAGATGAGTCCTAGAATTCTGGACAAATGGACTGCTGCCTGACACAGACACAGAAATGAGAATTTTGCTCTCAGTGAATTTCTCATCTTATTAGCAAGAGATACACATAAGCTCAGATGTTATAAAATTATGTGACCACTAGTGAGGGTAGAGATAAACATCACATTTCAAAGGGCCAAGAAGCACCTAATCTAGCCTGTGGATAGATTAGTTTTGATGGCAAATAGTGTTATTTCAGGTTGACCTTTTCACCAATAGTATTCATTATGAACTAGATTTAATTTAGAAAAACAAAAAGAAAGAAAACGAGTAGGTTTCATGGGGATTTTTTTGTTTTGGGGTTTTTTTGTCGTTTTTTTGTTGTTGTTGTATTGTTTTGTTTTGGTTTTTTCAGTTAATTCATAGATAAGATATAATACCTATCAAGACATTTCAGGATCATACTAATGTCTTCCTCATTGCATTTCTAATCTAACATTTCCAACCCATCTACATATTACATGAGCCAAGAATACACAATGAGAAATGAATAATAGTCTTTCAATAAACGGTGTTGGGAAAGCTAGATACGCACATGCAAAAGAAGGAAGGAAATTGGATATTTATCTTAACACCACACACACACACACACACACACACACACACAAGAAAAAGAAAAAGAAAAAGAAAAAAAAAAACTCAAAATGGATTGAAAACTTAAACATAAGACCTAAAATCATAAAACTCCTCAAAGAAAACATAGGGAAAAAGTTCCTTGACATTGGCCTTTGTAATGAATTTTCAGATATGATACCAAAAGCTCACACAACAAAAACAAACATAAACAAGTGGACTACATCAAACTAAAAAGTGTCTGTACAGTGAAGGAAACAATCAACAGAATGAAAAAGGCCTACACATTGGGAGAAAATATTTGCAAACCATGTATCTTATAAGGGGTCAATATCCAAGAAATCCATACAACTCAATAGCAGAAAAACAAAAATGAGCAAAAAAATCTCCAAAGAAGACATTCAAATGGCCAACAGGGACATGAAAAGATGCTCAATATCCTTAATCATCAGGAAGTGTGACAATAAGACATCACTTCATACCTGTTAGGATGATATTATCAAGTAGATAAGTATTAGCCCGGATGTGGAGAAAAGGGAATCCTCATGCACTGTTGGTGGGAATGTAAATTGGTACAACCACTGTGGAAAATAGTATGGAGATTCCTCAAAAAAAAAAAAAATTAAAAATAGAATTAGCACATGGTCCAGCAATCCCTCTTCTTAATATAAACCTAAAGAAAATGAAATCAGTACCTCAAAGATATCTATGCTCCCATGTTCATTGTAGCATTATTCACAATAACCAAGATATGAAAATAACCTAAATGTCCATCAACAGATGAATAGGTAAAGAGATTGTGGTACCTATTTAATGGAATATTATTCAGCCTTAGAAAAGGAAATCCTGCCATTTGTAACACCATGGATGAACCTGGAACACATGACGCTAAGTGAAATAAGCCAGACACAGAAAGAAAACAGCTGCATGACTTCACTTATGTGTGGAATCTAAAAAAAAAGTCATATACAAATAGAAGCAGAGAGTTGACCAATGGTTACCAAAGACGGGGCGGTGGGGCAAATGGTCAGAGGGTACAAAGTTGTAGTTCCATAGCATGAATAGCATAAATAAGTCTAGAAATCTAATTTATTTATAGCATAATGACTATAGTTAATAACACTGTATTAAATACTGGCAATTTGCTAAAAGAGTAGATTTCAGGTGTCCTCACCACAGGGGGGAAAAGAAAAAAAAAGACAACTGTGTGATAAGATAATGATAATTAGCTTGACTACAGTAATCATTTTGATACATAAAGGTATATCAAATCATGTTGTACACCTTAAATATATACAAATTTTATTTTAAAAAATAAAAATAGTAGAAAAGTAAAACAAAGCAAAACAAAAGGGCCAACTCTTCTGACCCAAACAACAAGTTCAAATGCCCTGCTTTCCTCATTTCCTGATACGTCTGTTATAACAGGGCCTTGGTAAGGTATTCAGCCAGAGAGTTGGGCAGGTTGAGCCAACCTGGTCCATAGTTCAGAGGTTCCCTGTCCTGCAGGAAAGGGAAATGTGCCAGCTGACGCGAAAATTCCATAAAGCCAATTAACACTGGCAAGGAGACACAGATGCCACTGAATCCAATATAAATGGTTGGCCTTGGTGCTCACCACATAAGCAGATACCTAATAGGTCAGAGCTGCACAAAGAGGAGCTCCCTCTTCTACTTGGGAGAACTCCAGTTCTTCCCCAAAGGAAATGGAGGAGACACAGCCTGCATTAGCATCATTTTATTCAGCATACATGGACAAATGAAAGCAGTCCGTCGTCCAGCTGCCTCTACGCTGCCCATGACTGACAGGCACCTGTGGATGCTGGAATGAAGATAAAACAAAAGTTCAGCATGACCCTCTGCTCCCTCCCTTGAAGCTATTTAAATGACAAGCCATCATTACAGCTCTTGGAAAATCAGAAGCATGATGAAAGTGGAGGTTTTGTCATCATGGTGTTTTGTTTTGTTCTGAGCTTCTGCACAGTTTGTCATTAATTATAAACTGCAAAGTTGGGTGGAGATACAAAAATGCTCACACTCATACAGCAATAGGTCTTGAGCACCTACTATATGTCAGATGCCTTGCTGGGAACTTTTAAATGTGAAACCCGGGAATCATATAACTTTTCATCAAACCAAGACATTTTGGAGTTAAAGGGGCACTATTACTAACTATGTCTGAATAATGGCAATAGACCAGCACTGTCCTGGGCAAACCAGAGATACAGTCCCCTAGTTGTAGCTCACGCATTGTCTTCAGTAACACTGAACAGTAAGCAGTACTAACTGCTATTTTGCCAATGAAAATCCTGCACTAAGCGAGTTTGAGATGCCCAATATCATGCATTTGAATCTAAGTCCTTCTCGCTGAAAGCTATGCTGGCTCCATCTTACATGGCACAAGTAACCATAATACAAAGCAAAAGTGGCAAAAGTTCAATGTAAGATGATAGAAAGAAGAGGAAATAAATTTAACAGGAAGAATCAAGGAAAACATGCTATAGGCAGTGCCATCTCTAGCTACTCCCAAGAGATGGATAGGATTTAGACTCATGGAGGTAGGGGCTGCATTTTCTGAGGGAGGGAGAATTAAGAGAAAGAGAGAGATCAGGCACGTGTTGGGCATGCGTAAAGACCTACTAGGAAAAGCAAGTTCTGGCCATCCAGGATGGCCTAAGGAGAGGAGCAGAATCTTGGTAACTTAAGTAACCTTTGATATTTTCCTCCATTCTCAGAGACTTAAAAGCAGAATAGGCTATTTACATATTTACTATTTGCAAAGCCCCAGTGTGAAATGAAAATGCAGGGTCTTTTGTTCAAAACAGTGTTAAGAATTTCAAGATCACGACAGCAGAGCATTAAACCAAGCTTGGAGCCGTTGTAAACGTGGGGCCCTGTGCAACTGACTAGATTGCATGCTCATGAAGCTGGCCGTGCATAGAAGGCTTGTTCTGCTTAAGATCTTGCTGAATATGAGCTGAATAGAAACAGCCAGAAACAGCCCCTTTGGTCCAGGCAGCAGGGTGAGTAGAAGTAGAACCCTTGTCTCCTGCCTCTAGGGACTGCTCTGATTGCCAGTTTGGTCATGTCTCTTCCCAGGCCCCATCTTCCTTTCCATCCCTGACAAGGCAGGAAGATGGTCATGGCACTGTTTTTCCTTGTCTGCTTTCACTCGGTTCCCTCCCATTGTGGGACAACGTATTTTTGGGATGTGGTTTTCCTCTTGGAATCCGTGGCTTTAAAAGGGCCTTTTCATGGGTACCTCTCTGTTCTCTTTTTCCCTTCCTTTCCTTACAAATAGTCAGAAATCTGCATAGGGCATCAAAAAAGAGATGGTGACAGTATCTGCCATAAAGCAGACAGGTGGGCTCAAATGTGTGGTGTAGACTCGGGATTCTCTCTGGGCCCGAGCATACAAGTCAGCAGATGTTCAGTGGGACAGCACCCCTGCTCCATGCCACACCTCCCAGGAAGAGACATTCAGATTCGCTGCAGAGCCCATCGGCTGTGCCCATCGGCAGTGCCTGGCACTCAAGGTCTTCCGTGAGCCAGCCCCTACCCATTCATCTTTGCTTCTTCCTGCCTCTGCCTAGGAGGAACCTCTGGTTCCAGCCAAGTATTTGTTCCCAATTGTTTCCTGTGCTTTGAACCTCATAACTTTGCTCCTGCTCTTCTGGAAGTGCTCTGCCTACATTGATTGACAAATTCTATTCCTCTCTGAAGGCCTGATTCGGACATTTCCAAGTGAGTCTTACCTGCGCTCTCAGTCAAAGTGATCACCTACACTGGTGGCCTGATTAGAACATTCCCACCTGTTTCCGAAGCTCTCTTCTGAATGCTCTAAGTTTTTTGTAGTGCCCTCTTCCTTTTTAATGTCATGGGCCCCTGCCTCTACCAGTTGGAACTCTCATGTTAGAAATGTCTGATAACTCTAACGCATGTCATTGTCAGCACAAAGGAAACGGCACTGGCCATGAGTTTGGGTTAGTTCAGTCTCTTGGCTCTCCTTGCTCTCGGTTGGCTCCATTCTCAACCAGCTTCCCTCCTAGTAGCCAGCTGGTTGCAGAAGCTCCAAGTATCGTATCCTTACTTATAACAACAGTGGAAGCCAGGGTCCTCTCTAGCTCCCTCACCCCTAACACCTAGGGCTCATATTTATTCCCTGGTAAGAATTGGCCTAGGTGCCCACTCCTGAATCAATCTCTGGAATGAGCTCTGTGTCCCTATAGCCAGAGGTGGAGGCCCATCCAAATAAACAACATGACCCACAAGTACGGAAGGATGGAATCTTCTTGCCCAGCAACGGATAGATGCTGGCCAACAAGAAGAAATCAACTTACTTGCTAAGCTCCTTGGGACGAGAGCATGATTCTCACCTTTTACTCATTCATTTCATCCAGCAAATATCTAAGGAGACCCTACCATTTCCAGGCACTTTGATAAGCACTAGGAATTTTTTAAATGTTAGACATTGTCTCCACATTCAAAGAACTGAGCGTTCATCTATTCAATCTGCAGCTATTTGTTGAACACCTACTAAGCAGCCAGTTAGGAACAAGAAATATGGTGGTCAATGTTACACACATCGTCCCTGCCCTCATAGACTTTATAATCTGGACTCAAAACCAAAATTTACAAATAAGCAAACAGAGAGTTATGTAGTTCTGATTCAGGACAGCAAGGTCCTTGTTTAGCAAGGTCCGGGGCAGTTTGGGGACACAGAGAAAGTCCCCCGACCCAGTTTTTTTTGTAGGGGTAGGGGGATGGAAGAATAGAGCCAGAAAGACTTCCTGGAAGGGGTACCACCTATATTGAATCATGGGGTATTTGAGGTAATCTCCAGAGTATCTTAATCTGTGCCTGACATGGGATAGGTTTTCAATAAATGATTGACGAATTAATGCATTAATAGAAAAAGACGTTCAAGCCTTTCCTTCAGGGAGGACAACTGCGTTAATTAAGCCCTGATTCCAGTGACCCATCCCAATGGGAGGGAGACTTATTTCTTGGGAAAAAAACCCTGCAAATCATTCATTTCTGGTTTGAAAAATGCATCGTGATTCTTGTGCATCCAAATGTTTTGCCTAAGCTAATATTGAATGAATTTTGTGTTTGCATGTCTTCACTAGAATTGGTCAGAGGCAGCCAGAAGTAACTTAAATGAAAGGAAAAAATTAATCTTGGACTGAAACTGACATGAGTAATAGATGAAGTGGGGAGATCAATGGGGATTTGCTGCAAGTTAACTGTATTCGGGGAAAATCCCCACAAAGCATAATGAATTGCCTGTTATTGCCTCAACTATAAAATCAGAATAATAATATCTACTGTATAGGGTTGTAGTAATTTGAGATTAATGAATGCAAATTATTTAGCTTTGACCTTACCCTTAATTTTTGCTCAAAATATTATATCAGCTGTTGCTGCTCTTGTTGACAATGCTATTGTTACAGTTTCCAAAATGTGTTACATTTTGTGACTCTTCCCTCCATGCTTTTATCCATGATGTTCTGTCATCCAAGGCTCCTTTTCCCACCAGTCAATGCCTGTTCATCCATCCTTCCAGGGGTATTGCATCCACAAAGCCTTTTATAACCATCTCCTCCCCCAGGCTGTGGAGATGCCATTTCTGAACCACCCTTGGATACAAGCCCTGATCACACTGGCCTGTTACTGCATGTGCATGTATCTGTCTCTTCCATTGTCCTAGGACTTCCTCCAGGACAGGTATCGGATATGTTTTTCAATCTTTGTCTCCAGTTGTGAGTACACAGCCTAGGCTGTAACACGTGTTTGCTGACTGATTGAAAGAATGAACACATAAGCTATGGAAAGTTATTTATTCATCAAGTATCAGAACCAAAAGAGAGCTTCGAGACTAATTTTTCCAATTTGTATTTTGAGGGGTATTTTTTTTTAACTGTTTTTTTTTCTTTTTTCTTTTTTTTTCCTATTAGTTTCCGGTGTACAAAACAATGTAATAGTTAGACATTTACACCCCTCACAAAGTGATAACCCCCCTCCCCAATCTACTACCCCTCTGACATCGTATAGAGCTATTACAATTCCATTGACTCTATTCCCTATGCTGCACTCCTCATCCTGTGATTGTATATATATTAAATTATAGTTGACATTCATTATTATTCAGCTTCAGCTTCAGGTGTACAGTGCAGTGATCAGGCATCTACACCGTCCATGAAGTGGTCTCCCTAATAAGACAAATGCCCATCTGACACCCTACAAAATCTTTACAACATTATTGATTATATTCCCCAAACTGTCTTTCGTATCCCCGTGGCAATCTTGTGGTTACCAATTTGTGCTTTATCCAATTTGTTATAATTATATGGAAGAAGAGGCCATGATTTCCCCAGGGTGACACTAAAAGACAGAGGACAGAACTGGACTTAAAGCGTGGGTACCCCTGAGTCCCACACAGCCAATTCAGGACTCTCTCTACTGCATCACTCTTGGTCCTGAGCCTCAGAAAGAAATGCCAAGGTTTGAATTCATTAGGCCAAGACTAGTGTAGCATTTCCCCAAGTATGATCTGCTGAACCTTGGTTCTAGGAGAAAAGGATTATGCGGTTAAGTTTTGGAAAAGTTCTATATCTCATCGTCCTGAACATTTTCAGTGCACTTTAACTCACTAAAGCCTTTTAGCAAATAACCCTGACCCAATTTGACCATAGAATCCCCCCTTATTATTTCTTTTCTGTTTTTATTGTTTGTTTTATTTTGACTTTTGCTTGATACATATTAACACCCCATGGAACAATATTTTGAGAAACACTGATCACACACAGGAGACCCTAGATGAATTGTCATTTTCCATTGTCATGGAACATTATATCTAAAGGCAAACTTAGGGAACATCTACTCCTACTTCCCCATTTAACAGATGGGGAAACTGAGATCCAGGCAGGCAAAATGGCATTTCCTTCACTGGACAGCACAAATAGTGGCATATGCCCTTTTTAATTGGCTTGGTCTCTTAACATCATGTGGCTCCAGACTCTCCCTAGACTGCTAAAGGCTTAACAGTGACAATTTAAGGAGTTGTGAACTCAGTTTCAGGGCTGGGCTGGGTGGAAGCCCTGATGTCTGCTGCCTGATGGAGAAGTGGCTCTAATAGGTATGTGAGAGTCAAGTTCATTCTCTCTCCCCCTGTCATGGTGACCTACTATTCTGGGCCCTGTTGCTGATGTTCATTATTATATTATTCCCTAAGTTGACAGAGTGCCTTCGCCACCAGTGACTTCTCACTGCTTTTTTTGTAGTATCAAATTTAACCTCATAGCAGTTCCTCAGACAATTCTTGATGGATGGGGAGAAAAACATTAAATAAAGGTCAAAAGCCTTGCCTAACTAAGGTGTCATGTTTAGCCAGAAAAAGAAGTGGAACAAAATATCTGAGCCAAGTTTAAAACTCTTTTTGGTCCCTTCTGTTTTTCACTCATTTCATTTGTCTTTGTTTTTGTTCCCTAACCAGAATTAGGTATGTGCTTTCCAGACTCTAAAGGTCCCCTTCACTGCTGTTTCCTTTCTTTTTCTCAGCTTGTCAAAGTCCTACCCATATTTCAAGACCTAATTCAAAAAGATTCTCCCCTGTTAAACTGTAATGCAGCCATGAACTTGACAGCTCACCTGCCTCTGGGTTGGCACTGATCATACCTTGACTAAAATCTTAAAACATCTTCTCACATCTAAGTCTTACCCTCACAACTAGTTTCTTGAGTGCAGGATCTTGTTTTATTCTCTTCTGTATCCCTTCTAATGCAATGCCTTGGAATTCAGTAGCACTCAAACACAGCCTTTGAACCAGAAGGATGGAAGAGAATTCCAAGTGTGGCATTGGCTAGTCATTACCTCTCTGAATCTGTTTCTTCAAAGGTAAAATGGGGACAACCATGCATAGCCTACAGAGTTGTTACAATGACAAAAATGCGATGACGAGGGTAAGTGCTTTGCAAGGTACATTGGAACACTCTCTGCAGTCAGTGACTAATAGCCAATTAGTATTCGAATCATACCCAACCAGCACCCTCATAGACATACAGGTACGGCGTACCTCACACAGTCTACCCTGCCACCACCCTGCGACACCATTCTCCAAATTCTTTGGAGACCCAGGTACTCTCCCTGGTTCTAATACTATGTCATAAGCCCAGCCTGCCCTTCCCTACCTTCTTTAACTTAAATATCATTTCCTTCAAGGAGTCCCTGATCACAGGTGTCCGAATTGACCTGTCATCTCAAATGTATCTTGTCCTCTATGTTAGCATTTTTAGTTATGCTTAACTAATCAATAGTTTATAGGCCTGTCATCATCCTTGGATTATGTCTTTTCACCTCAGTATTTGCATCATGGTGACTAAGCCTCTATCAACACTCAGTATAGGACCTATGAATGAATGAATGAATGAATGCCTGCATTTGATTTTTATTTTTTTAAGAAAAAATCCACAACTTCACAAAACAAATCCCATTTTAAATGCTTTTCTCAAAATAATGGATTACTTTCATCTACTTCATGGTCAAAAGAAAGTTTATAAATGCCTGTAGACTCTTCTAAAAATGTAAATGCTCTCTAAAGGCTTGTAGGTCTCCTCTTGGTAGAGAATTTGGCGTTCCGTCCATGCGTCTCTATCCATATTCGGATGCAGATGAGCCATAACATCCTTCTATTTAGAAATCAGGTATCCCAAAACCCCACTCATCTGAGATGTACTCTCAAAGCCACAGATAGGATGAAAGAGCCTCGGGATTTTTCAACCAGCTGCCTCACAGCTCAAGCTTCAGGTGTAAGTGTAAGGGAACCAACATTTATGGAGCCTCTGCAGGTACCATGCTCTGTGCTTTGAGGGAGGAAACTGTTTGCTGAACACCTGTCAGACCCTGGTCCGAGCATTTCCATAGACATGATCTGCTTTAATCTACACCAAGATACTGTGGATGTAGTCATTATCCTGTCTGGAAAATAGGAAATAGAAAGTTGAAAGCGTTCACAGGGCAGTTAAGTGGCAGACCCAGTATTTGAATCCAGGGCTAGCTGTCTCCAAAGTTCTCGTCCTTTCCCTCCAAACCGCTTTCTCTCTGACATCAGGAAATTCCCTTTTTGTGCACTATCACGTACTCTGACAGCACCAGACAGATGAGGCTGTGTTACACGTACACTCACACACAGCTCCAGCCACGCTCACCTGTGATACATCAAAAGCAGGGGCCCAACCCTGAATCACAAGCACCCATTTCTCACTTATAATTGAAAACTACCTTTCATGTTTTTCCCCACCACAGTATAACAGCTCTATATTTATTTCATTGTTATTATCATTTTCATCACCCTAACGATTATTCAGTATATACCAAGGGGCTCTGATGAAACATGCAGGAGATGAAAAATCCTTGGGTGGGTTGGCATGCTTCAAATTGTTAGTGTATTATTCATTAGTGTATTAATATTGCATGGGCTGTATTTTTATATGCAATTTAAAGAATAGGTAGCTTAAAATGGGAACAAGACAGTATTATCGGATCAATCAGGAGCTTGCGCTTTCACTCAGAGCTTTTAAATGATCATTGCAATCTGTTGGGTGAGAGACTGTGTTGTCAGAAATGTGATGCATCGGCACGGGTGATTTTCAGGAAAGGAAAATGCATCTGAGCTTTGAGAAGTTAGGACTGTTAAAGTAAATGATCTTTTGCATTATGCAAACACAGGGAAATTGGGTCAAACCCATGGCCCATTCTAGCAGGAGACGGTCTCAGGCATGGGTGACTGAAGGAAGGAGGGTGAGTTGAGGTGGCCCAGAGGCTGGTGCCTTGGGACTCTCCTTGGAAGAGAGCTCAAAGTGCATATGTGCGTTTTCATGTCAGTCCCTCACCTTCCCCACCTTCACGTGGTCCTGAAAGCAACAATGCATGTGATACAATTTGGGAGATTAGGAAGGTAAGGCTCGGTCAACCCCTTGGCCGTCCGTATTCAGGCAGTACACAGGCAAAGGGCCCCTCCGTCCTGAGCACCTAGAGACTCCTTTCCAGGCACTTTTTCACTGAAACCCCCCAGTACTCTTCATGGTAGGGAGAAGAGCAGGGTCATACCAGTTATCATAAATGAAGAAACTCAGGCCAATGCCATCTGAGATATGGCTTTTGTTCTCATTCTCTGTTCTTCCCATTAAAATCTACTTGGAAAACTCTGTTATTAGACACCCCCCCCCCCCAGGGTAGCTCACTTCAAAGACCTGCCCATCCCCGTTGCTCCTGTACTTGAGTCGCATCTTCTGATTGCAATGGAGGAAGAAGGTCAGGGTTGAAAATCAGAAGTTCTTGTTGGAGTCCCAGAGGAGGGACCTTGGACACATCGCCTTGCCTCCTTCTCAGTGGATGATGACTCATGTATAAAATGAAAGACTTGACTTTCAAGAGTCACAAACTGAAATGTCTTGAGAAGCAGATTGGCGATAAGAATCAGTAAATCAGGATGTATGTTAAGATAATAAGGGATTTTAAAACATTTAAGAATGATGACAGCCAAACCAAACCTTTCTATGGGCCAGACTTGGCCAGCAGGACTTCAGAGCATTAGCTCTAGACTAGGAGACACCTGTGTGGTTCCTTTTAGAATGATCTATGGCATGTGTAACCTTAATCACCAACTGAGTTTATTATAGTAAGTATAGCATCTGTAAGCATTCGAGGGCTCCAAAGAAGACCTCCAGAAAACCCATACAAGCACTCTCCTCTGGGCATTCCTAAACCTACAAATCAAGCTAAATACTTGCTTCAGAAAGGTCACTTACAGACATGGGATTTCAAAAGCTGAGACAACCTTAAATGTCATTGAACGTAAATGCCCCATTTTATAGAAGAGAGAACTGAGAACTGAGAGGAGGACGGGGCTGGCAGTGCTCACACAGCTAATGAATCCTACTTATTTGTCTGGCACCCCAGGACTCCACTCAAGTCCTCTGATGGACCTGGGACACGCAGAGGTAGGCAGCAACAGCCAGCCCTGCACTGGCCTTCTCCCCCAGCACTGGGTCCATGAGGCCCATGAATGCGGGAACCAGCCCAGATGCAGGGGAGGTAGGAAATGGCTGTCCTCTGAGCCCCCCTAAGTGTTCCCGGAGAGCTAAAAGAGAGAGAGACTGCAACAGCCCCCTTGTCTAATTACTGCCGGTCATAAAATAAGTTATCATTTATCACGTTTCTGATGGCAGGAAGAAAGGTCTCTTAGGTACTGTACTTCCCGAGACCAGAACCACACAGCTCTATTATATGCTGTGGGCTGATGATATCTGCAAGGATTGTCCATTTTGATGTTGGTCTCACAAGCATACATTAGTTCATTTGTTCATTCATTAACTTATGAATTGCTATTTAAGTACCTTCTTTAGGCCAAGCCTCATGGTGGTTAGAGATGAGCGATGTAAACAACATGGGCTCTCATTTCCAGCCAAGGGAAGCAAACTTCATATTTACTGAGCAGCTACTTTGTGCCCTGCTCAGTGTCAACAATGCTTGTTTAATCCTATCAGACACTTACATATAGGAATCTGACGCCGGTAAAACATTTTGCTCAGTATCATCCAGCAAGTAGTGATTACATCACAAATCCACCTAGCCCCAGCCTGCTGCTGCTTCCATATAATACCAGATATATATATATATATATATATATATATATATATATATATATATATATATATATATATATATAAAATCATTAAAAGATAGATGCTCAAATAGTTTAGTTATTATACAAAAAAGAGTGGAGGTGGGGTGATCCAAAGTGAGCAACCAGCCTTACCCTCTCCTTCTTTCTTCTCACTACCCATCTTCCTTCCCCCCTTCCAATTCCAGGAAGCTGAGAACAGCTAGAGCACACCATGTCCACTGTTCAGGGTCTCTCTGCCACTTGGAAAATAATTATGGATTTCTCAGGGTGTTCCTAATATGTCGCAAAGACTGCAATCCCATGACCTCACCTCTTAAGAAAAAGATGGTGAGAAAAATAAATGGTAATACCTTCTATATGTTAAGCACCTTCTTTGTTCCAGGCATGGTATTTGCCAAAATTATCTCTGAACCTTACAACATCATTACATCCATCGCCCCCATCATAGGTTAGATGAGAAAAGCCTCCCTTAGGATCTCCAATTGCAGTGCTGTAAGTATCCAAGCCTGGATCCAGCCCTGGTCTGTCTGAGTCCAAAGGGCACCGCCTCCCCTCCACACTGCACTGCCTCTTAAGCATCAACAGCAGTTATAACGTATTCAGTGCCAAAGATGGGCCAAACACTATGTGTACTTTTTTCTAATACGGACAACAAGCCTGAGCTGGAGGCATTAAGTATCTGCACGTAATAAGTATAACTAAGGCTTCCACAGGTAAGATTACAGAGCTAGTAACTTCAATTCCAAACTGGGATCTATCTGCCTCCGAAGATATAACCATCTGAAACAAAGCTTGTCATTTTGGCCTTTTCCTGCCCTCCTGTTTAGAAAGCAAGGGCTCTGTCTCCAAGCCAGACACAAGCACCCTCTCACTGTGCCTGGCAACATATGCCCAGCCCCTTGGCAGACCTTACTGAGTAGATTATCAGCTCACAACGGTACCCTTTCCATGAAGGTGATCAGGTCTCCCCAAGCCTAAACTTTTCTTTTGCCTTGCTAGTCTCTCGCCTCCCTTTTAGCCCAGAGCTTGCTGATGCAGCGGACTACACTCTTTCCCTTTCCTACCCTCTCACTTCTACATTCCCTGAAATCCAAATTCTGCTGCTACAGACCTTCCGAGGCTGACCCCTTACAGGCACCAGCCACCTCCTGCCCATCAAGGACGGTAGCCTGTAGCCTCACCCTCATGTCCCCGCTGTGGAATCACCTCTACCTGAGCCACTCCCATCTCGAAAATCTCCCCTTCATTGTTTTGCTGTGACCCTGCACTCTCCTGGTTTTCCTCAACCTAACTAAAGATTCCTAGAGCTAAGAGGGGAATTCAAATATCTTGAACTAAAACCCCTCCCAGAGCAGGAATCCCAGCTTGTAATCAACTAACCTCTTCCAGCTTTCTTCCTGCAATGGCTGCACATTCCCTTAGACTGTTTGGAAACTAATATAATTTAGTCATCAGTTTTCAGTGGTTCTCTTTTTGTAAGCCCGTTATTTTGATTTGATTTTAATTACTAAAGTAATGGATGTGCATTCTGACTAAAAGCGAATAAGTAAAAATCTAATATGTATCCCCCACTCCACTCCCTTTTCAACACCTTTCTCCATGCTCATAAAAACACACATACGTGCACAAATAGCTTTGATGTTATTTGTTTTTATACTCCAAATTATAATATATACATTGTGCTTGCTTTTCTCATTTAGCAGTACCAGTAGGAGTGTTCCAGGTCAAAATTTATAAAAAGATATAGAACTAACTTACACAACATACTAACTGCACGAGATTCCATAGTATCAATGTACTACTATTTATTCACTATTCCCACATTAATGGGCGTTGAAATTGTTTCTTTTGTTGATGTTTCGTGTTGTTAGCTACAAAAAGAAGAATCGTTATAAATAAATCCTTACATACCGATATGTTTGTAAGTATCGGATGGATTTCCAAATTCGGGGTCAAATGGTATGTGTAATATTAATTTTAAGAGATGTTCTCAGGTAAGTTTCCAAAAGCACCACTAAATCATACTCCCACCAGCAGTGTTTGTTTGAGACCACCTGTTGGCCAGCATCCTCCTTTTAAGTCCGGTACTTTGGCTGTCTACAGTGTCAATCAAGAGAGTGAAAAACGGTATCTCACTGTTGTTTCAATTTCCATTTTCTTCCCTTGCTACTCGTCGGGTTGAGCATCGTCCACATGCCGGTTGGCCAGTTAGATGTTCTCTTCCATGAATTGCCTGTGTATAATCTTGGCTTATTGATTGAAGTAAGTTGTTTGACTTTCTCCTGTCAATTTGTGAAAGCACTTTTTATACAGACACATTCACCTAGGTCCCTATAACCTTCTTTTCTATGTGCTGGAAATATTCTTCCAGATTGTCATTTGTTTCATTTGGCTTGGGGTTTTGGCCTTTGTTTAGGGTATCTTAACGTGCACCAATTTTAAATGCTTATCTGCTTATTGTTTCCTTTTAGGCTTCTAAATTTCCTGTCTTATTTAGGAAAGTTTCCTTGTATTCCCTTAATACATATATTCTGCTAACTCTCTTCCCTTTTTCCATTTAAATCTTTCATGCACCTGGAGGTTCTTGTTGTGTATGGTGGGAAGTCGTATATTCATGATAATGTCACTTGCCTGGGTTGAGCCTGAGGCTGCCTTCCTATCGTCTCATCCCTGGGTCTTGACTCTGCCCTTTACGCTGCCCAGCTCAAGCTCAAGGGCTATGAAGCCCTGAAGCTGGGTCTGGCTTTCTTCACCTTCTCGTGCACTGGCTGAACCATCAGCCTTCCACTGGGTTCCAACCAGTCCCACTTGCAAAGACTTGTGACATTTTATTTTAATTGTAGTGCTACACCCGCCCCACCCCTCCCCATCTCCTCCGCTACATTGTGAATCCTTAATGGTGTGATTTGCCGCTGAAGCTTAGCAAACCCAAATAGCAAACACTTGTCTGGTTGAATTTCTATCACGACACCTCACATGTCAGCACCGTTCACCCCTGAGGCAACACTCTCCTCTGTGCTGTCTGGGGCTAGAGCACATCTGAAATGTTTTGTCCCATTTATCTGGCTGGGCTCATGGGAAAGTGCCACTCAATTAAGCCCTTTTGGGTTTCCTTGGGGCAGTTGCCAAAATCATAATTGCATATTAATTTGCAAGTCAAGCGGGTTTCTGTAATTGCTGTGGGAGGGTGGGGTTGGGGGTCCTTGTGCCACCTGTATCTTAGGGAGGAGTGGATACTGCTGAGTCACAAATTTCTCCAAGAAGGGAGATGGGAGCCTCACAGAAAGCCTTCAATCAGTCCCCAAATGTCTGATGGGTATCACAGTACCTCTGTTGGGGCTGGCTCATTTTCATGCAATGCATGTCTGCAGGCTCTAGGAAACAGGATTCTTTTTTCTTGATGCTCAAGGAAAAAACAAAGACAACACACACAGAGACATAGAGAACAGAAGGCAGAGCTCAGTCTGCTTCATCCTGTTTCCTCCCCTCTAATTTAATTTAGTTAATATTTAGTTGGATAATTATTATGACTTTTGAGTTCTGAGTCCTAATAGTTAATTAACACTACCATCTGTAAAATGGGAATGGGAATTCATGAACTCATGGATGTAAATGAAATGAATCACGTAAAATGCTTTGCATAGTATCTGATATTGAGCGAGTGCTCAATAAATGATAGCTACTGTCATTATTATCCTCATTATCATCATCATTTGGTTCCAGACACTGTGTGAGGCGTTGAGGGAGTTTCTGCCCTCAAAAAACCAAATGCCCAAAAGAGAGACAAGAAAGGAATTCTTTCTAAGTAGGAACAGAAGTTTGATGGAGGAAATGAGTATGAAATGTGAATTATTAGCAAGACTGAGAGAAATGGGGAAGAGGCAGAAATGTAACATGATTGAAATGAGATTGGAAACAGAGGGAGAAATTTTGGAAGCCAGAGCAGGGAGACCCAAAAATGAAGGAAAGTTCTCGGCTCCGTGCACTTCTTCAGCACCAACTGGCCGTTGCGGATGGTTCCTTGCTAGAGGCTGGGACCCCAGAGCACGAAGCAGTCATTTCCCTGCCTATGGAGGCTGAGGCTCTACCGCCCCAGAACTTCAGTGAAGACAGAGCACCACGCTGTGCAGCAATTCGGTCTTCTCATTCCACAGCACAGAATGTACCTGAGTTTGGGACCACAGTCACAGCAGCCTGCTTTCAACGTTAGAAGGGCCCCCAAATGTCAAATCTAACCTGTGGCTGTTGGGAGGGTTTCCTCTCCTCTAAGTTCTCCCTATCTCTAGAACCCCTCGTTCCCCTCTGGCAAGCCAAGTGCTTGGGGTACCTGATGCTATAAGTGCCTTCAAGTTCCGCGCTTCTGGGAATTCTCTCTGGATGCATTTCCCAAGAGGAGTGGAGAATAACCACTTGTCAGATGAATCAATGGTTCCTTTAACTTATTCAACAAATATTTATTGGCTGCCAAGCACTCTTCTTGAACTGGAGTTGCTGCAGTGAACAAATCAGACAAGTGCCTGCTTTTGTGAAGCTCACATGTCAGCCAGGGAACAGACAGTATGCAGTGTTGTCAGGTCGTGACCACTGAATGCCAGGGAACAAATAAAGTGGGCTAAGGGGGATTGGTGAGGGAGATACATTAGATGGTGTGGCAGGGAAGTTCAGACTGAAAGATAACATTTAAGCAAAGGAAGGTAAAAGGAAGGGAGAGAGGAACGGAGTCCAGAGGTCGACAGTTTCTTGAATTAGGATAAGCCTATGCCACAGTCTGTTCATTGTGGCTGAGAGAATCTGTGTGAACGACGCTCGCCCACGTTGTTGCCATCAGCTCCTTGGTAGCAGCCTCCAAAACGTCTGTGTCTTTGACACAATCCAAAAGGAATCGTTTATTCCGATTAGCCAGGCTCCAGGTCAGAAGTTCTGCGGCTCCTGAAGCAATCTCACCACGGTGCTCCCTCCTCTAGGCATGCTGCTTACAGTTTGCAAACTCTGGCGTTGTAACCTCTTATTTGACCCTCACGAGGGCCCTGCAAAGCCGGTCAGGTTCATTTGATGGCAAAAAAGAAGAAGAAAAAAGGAAGGAAGGAAGGAAGGAAGGAAGGAAGGAAGGAAGGAAGAAAAAAAGAAAGAAAGAAAGAAAGAAAGAAAGAAGGAAGGAAGGAAGGAAGGAAGGAAGGAAGGAAGGAAGGAAGGAAGGAAGGAAGGAAGGAAGGAAGGAAGGAAGAAAGAAAGAAAAGCCTCACCGGTTATCTGGTCCAGTCCCCTGCTGTTACAGATTATGAAGAAGAAATCCTTAGAGGGAAAGAGGCCCTCAGAGGCTGAAGGACCCACATGTGAATGGTAGGCAGTAGGACCCAGACCTCATAAATCCCAGTGCAATATTGTTTTCCTCACCGCCACTCAACTTCTTGGTCAAGATCCAAAGACGATGGGAAATATTTGCTTTTCTCTTTCATAGGCCAGAAAACAGTACCCAAAGAGCTACATAAACCTGTCCAAAGTTACACACCTGGGTCCATGTCTTGTTGTTCTTTGCTGTTTTTCCATCTCACCACTCTCTCCATCTATCTCATAGTCATAGTATGATAGAAAGAGTACAGCTATAACATCAGACCAACCTGGGTCTGAATCCTGGCTCTGCCATTTATTAGCTAGTATATGTCATTAGGACTTCATTTCATAATCTGTAAAATGGGATCACAATAGAACATCTTGGCACTGATCAGAATAGATCGGGCTTTGCTGCAGTAATAACTATCCTCCAAACCTCAGTGGCTTATTATACTATGTATTACTTGCTTATGATAAGTCTGATGTGGGTCGCCTTTCTCTAGCTTGTAGCCACCCATCTGGAACATATGACCTCTGGGGTTGCTGTGGCAGAGAAGGAAATAATCGGAGGGTTAAATGGGGCCTTTTATAGCCAAGCTTGGAAGAGGTATAATGTTGACCCACATGCTATTGGCTAGGACTTAGTTATATGGACCCCAACATAACTGCAAGCTGGGATGGAAAATGTCTTTCTGATGTCTGGGAAGAGACAATGGCATGAGGAACACATAGCAATGGCTTCACCCTACTACTTCACACAGTAAATGTGAGGATTAAATAAGTTCAAATTGTCAAGGTGTCATGCGCAAGGTATGAGTAAATTGCAGCTGCTCCATAAAGGGCAGCTATTGGCATCATGTCATCACCATCTAATTGAGTTCTGGGACTAGGTTCACAACAAGCCCTCAAACCTACCACTCCTCTCTGGGCCTCCATTTCACCATAAGAAAAGTGAGGATTGGAGTAAATAATCTCTCAGGTTCCTCTCAGCTCACTGGAAATCATATCACTTGAGCAGTTCTTCCTAATACACAGCGGTTCTAAAAGGCAGACAAAACATCTCCCCTTTCTAGTGATTACTCTAAGTCTCCTTCACAAAGCGTTCGAGGAGTCCTGCTTCACGGGGGCTGAGTTCCCTGGAAATGCCTGAAGAAAGTCCTAATCGGCGATTGAGGACCCTTCACCCAGTCCTACCACCTCATAGCTTTTCAGGATTGGGCACCGTCAGGCAGCCTGCCAGGCAGGCCTTCGTAGGAAGATGGACTCCAAGAGTCTCCACTAAGAAGGAAGCTCATGGTCAGTCACAGGGCAAAGAAGTTTCTGGTTTTGTTATTCTTAGAGAGGGAAGAATTGGTCGTGATGACTCCTGTCTCTAATATCCCCAGGCTCTGCTAAGAAACCATTAAGTAAAATAAGGAAACCCCATTTTATTTTTATTTAGTATTTATTGATTTATGTCCACATAGATTCTGCCTCTTATCCCTAAAATTACTTTTTAATCTTAGTTTCACTCCCCAGACTCCAATCAAGCTTTTCTCTCTCACTCACCATGACGCGTAGCATCTCCTCAGGCTGATAACACTCGTGACCTCCCCCTGGGCACCAGCCTTCCCTGCCCAGAGACTGGCATTAGCAATAAAGACAAGATGGATCCCAGAGTTCAAGCAAGAAAGTTTCAACGAGCACGGTGGGGGGCTCGGCATGTTTTCTCTCTGGACCGTGTGCCGTGATAAGCTGTGGACAACCAGCTGATGGCTGCATCTTCTGTTGGCAAAGGCTTCCCGGGCAATCTCAGAATCTGTAGGCAAGCTCGCCAATGCCAGCATTGCCCTTTGAGTGCCGGGTGAGCAAAAGGAAAGGCCAACATCTCCTTTCAGGCAGACTGGCCCCTGATGCCCTCAGGCCACTCAGTGAGAACCATCCTGACACTCAAACATGGCAAGGTTAATAAGGAGAGTGACTTCTGCTGACATTGGCATAGTGAATTTCTTCCATGGGACACTTCAATTTCATTTCATTTAACCTCACAATGCCCTGGGAAGTTCCTTGCAGATTTATTTTGCAGATGAGAAAACTGAGGCTTAGAAAGGATTCCTAGTTACCCCAGGTCATACGGTTAGAAAGCTGCGGCTTCTCTAGGATGAGATCTTTGTGCTACCAAGTAGATAAATCCTAAGTGCTTACACATCCATATAACCAATCCAGAAATATCCATCGTGTGCATATTATGTGCCCAATAATATAGAGATATGGAGTCAAATGGATACCTGGATCCTACCCCCAAGATACCTAGAGTCTGTGTTGTAGATTAGGGGGAACCTTCAGCAGACAATGGCCGGATCCACAAGTAGGAATTTCTGGAAGCAGATAGCAGGGCACAATGGAAAGAATGTAGATTTGGCCATTAGGGCCACCTCAGTTCTGTTCTCACTATTCACTATGTGACTTGGGACAAGTCACTTCCTTTCCTGGTTCTCATTTCCGTCTGATTCTGGAGCCAAACTGCCTGTGTGCAAATCTATGCGTAGTTTCCTGTGCATAGGAAATTGCCTCAGTCTCCTCACCTGTAAATGGTAGACTATTTGTACCTAACATAGGGTTATTGTGAGGATTAAATGAGTTGCTAATCAATTGTTATTATTGATTGAATCATTGTTATTAATTGAGTTATTGTATGTAAAGTGTTTAAGACAGCACCCGGCACACAGTAATCATTCAGTTACTATCAGCTCTTATTGTCAATAATATTATCGTTATTATACAAATGGAGAGATTGAACTGGACAATCTCAGATCTCCCTATACAAATGCATTTAGCCAGTTACAGTTGAACTGGAAGTGACTTGGAGATGCAGTGCCTGAGGCATTGCCTAGTTTAAGGACAGCCTGAAGAGCGCTACGCCCAAAACAGGCCCCCTGTCACTCGTTTCCATTCACAAGGAGTTTCTCACTCCTTCCACCTTCTGATGTTCTTGAGGTAGATGCTGTGCCTTCCATCTTTTATCCCCAAACCAAGTATAGAGTCAGGCACATAGGACACTTTCAATAATCCTTTATTGAATGAATTAATGAATGAACAAACCAACAGGACTGAAGAAGACTCCATGCCCTGATGAGCTAAACACGTAAGGAGGAATTTCAATGACATCTATTTTCCCTCTCCTGGTAACATGCTAATGAGCTGGAGAGCTCTGACTAAATTGCGATTTCCCAAAATGAGTTAATTAATAAACTGATTTTGGGATGATTAACAGGGGGGCACAGTTAACATGATTTTAATGGGAAAGCGTCAGTGAAGCACAAACTCATTAGCGCAAAACTATTTCCTGCCCCAGCGGGCTTGTCACATACTACTTTTTATGGAGGAAGCAGCAAAAGCCACAGTGACGAGAACGGGGCTTGTGCGCAGCCAGGAGTCCCTAAGGATAGCACACACTCCTGCAAGGCAGAGCCCCTTATAAGAGGATTCTTTGCTGACTTCTCATTGGTTTCAATGAATTGTCTATTGCTAATAAACATGTTTGCTACCTTAAGTGCCAGGGTACTGTTGTTGAAGACTAGGAACTCAGAGTGTGTATACACTAGTGCTGTTTGTTTCCCAAATACTGACACGTAATAACTGTAGTGATAAGTACTCTTACAGTAGTCTTTACCAACCACTTTCCTTTCCTTATGTGTAAAATGGAATTATAATGTCATTTCAATGTGACGTTATAAGGGTTATCATGAAAATCAGCACTGATCATTAAAAGCTGCCATTCTCTGAGTGCCTGCTCTGTGCCAGCTACATTAGCCACCTTCCCTGAGGATAACCTAATCAGCCCCTTTCCAGATGAGGCAACCAAGCCTTAGAAGAGTAAAAAAGAATTCACTGATACAAAAATAGTTCATACAGCCCAATTTACATATATTATGTTCCTACCATCTTCTGAGCAGCCTTCAGAGCTGAATCAGAAAGGTGTTAATGTCCCCATTTTCCTGGTGGGGACCTAGAGGTTCAAGAAGGTGTTGCCATGCCCACCAGAGTCAACAAATAATACAAGTGACCATTTTGGATCAGCTTGAGAAAACGAATCCTGTGTTCGGTTATAACATTCTGCTTCTTGGTATACACAGTGTACAAATAGAATGTGTAAAGCAAAAGGGTAATGCACATCCCTGACTGGAGGGAATGAGATCACGGTAACTAGAGAATAATAGAAGATTCTACGCTACATATTGGCTATAATCCAAATTCTGTTCTGCATTGAACAGAAAACCCAGTTGTATCGTTTTGAAATATGCTTTGCACTGTGGCAATACCTAGGCAGTAGATTTCTGAGCTGATTTGGATTAGTTATTAATAGGCAATGAACGGATAACTGACTTGGGCACCTGAAATCTGTTTGGTGTAACAGAGCAAAAGACAGCTATCTGTGGGGTAGCGGAGAAGTGGAATCCTAAGATTTCTTAGCAGACTGCTAGTTTATCCTTAAAGAAGGTCTACAGTAAATCTAAAATGCTAAAACTTAGAACGGAACTTCAAGACACTCTAGAACAAATTTTCTAGCTATCATCTGTTTTAAAGAAGAGAAAATTGACATCTGGAAAGGTCGGTTACTATAATTCTGGCTGCACCAGGCGTTAATGCCTGAACAGGCATCAGAATTCAGTTACCCTGGCATGCAATCCAATTTCAGCATTAAGATACCCTTTTAACAAATAAGTAAGAGAAACAAAAAGAAGGAAAACTTGTTTAGCACTCACTGTGTGCCAGGCAAGCACCGCTGGGTGTTTTTAATATGTTATTTCATTAAATTCTTTCAATTCTGAAACATAGGTGGTAGCTTTCCTATTTTGGAAATAAGGAAATTCAAGCTTAAAGAAGTTGCTTGCCTAAAGTCAGTGGCAGAGCAGGAATTCAATTCTTGACCTGCCTATTCTAAAATCCGCATCCTTTCCCCACTACCACAGATCATGGAATGTATCACTGAGTACTAAATGCTACCCTGCATTGGTCCAGCCAGAGACTGACTTTCTGGGTCCAGAGAAGAGTTGAGGTCAGGTTCTTTTCCCCTAAATGAAGGGCTTTCTATAGAGAACAGAGGGTTAAAACCCCTGTTATATTTCCCAGGTCCCAAGAGGAAGAAAAGGAGGATGCCTGGCCAGAAAAGGGTCTTGCTTTTCACCCCTCGAGACACATCCTTCTCTTACAACAGAGAAGAGGCGGTGCAAATACCCTGGCAGCGTGTTGGTCCCCAGGAAACCTCCAACAGGAAGAAAATGGCAACTTCTGAGGCTTGCCTCTGATGCAATGGCCAGAGCTCGTATCTGGTGCACAAAAGGCTATAACATCGTGTCTATTCATGGGCAATCTGGGTGTGGGTTTCTTTTTGTTTTGTTGTTTTGTTTTTATAGTTTCTTAAATACATTTGGCCTCATCCAGCTAAAGTTCTTTTTTTTTCTTTTAAATTAGTTTCAGGTACACAAAACAATGGAATAGTTAGACATTTATCATTTATATCCCTCATACTGTGTCAACCCCTCTCCCCCATCCACTATCCCTCTGACATCACACACAACCGTTGTATGTCCACTGTCTCTCTTTGTGAAAGTTTCCAGGCATCCGGACTGAATGGCCCAGATACAAATACACCCACCAACCCTATTACAACATAGAGTTACAGTCAGTTTCTCACGCCCATTTCAACATGTCGTTTGCCGACATGCAAATGGCTGTGATTCAATCAGTGCTATCAGCATCAGACCTTAGGTCTATAGGTGCCAATTAAATCGCAGAACAACTGGTGACCCCAGAAAGAAAGCATCACGACACAGTGTTCTCTGTTTGGGGGCAAAGGGGTTAGGCAGCAGAAGGGGTTTCTCTGGGGATCTGAACCAAGTCCCAGCCTAGGCCGAAGGCTGGGAGGGCACAGGGATAAGTGAGCTGAGGTCACGGTGCTCAGGGCTTAGAGGGGACATGACACAGACAAGAAACAGACAGCAACGTAACTTACAAAAGAGGCATGCAGTGTGTTACAGACGTGGGAGAGCATGATCAGCCATACATTATTGGTAAGTTCACTTGTGGTACTTAGTGCTGGGAGGTGTAAGTCACCCTTTGTTGTTGAGTGCTTGTCATAGACCAAGCTCCACAGTGACAGCTTTACATGCTTCTCTTATTGCATCCTCACCACAGCCCAATGAAGTCACTACTCATATTAGCCCCACCTTAGAGAGGAGAAAACTGAGATTCAGAATGGGTAAGTGACCTGCCAGTCTTAAGAGCTCAATATGAACTCAGACATAGACTCCTGAGCCCCTACATTGAGCCATTATATTAAATACTTGTTACCAGGAGGTCACCTCTTGGGTCCCTTGTTCCTTAACATCAATACGAAATAGGCTTAAAATCCCATTCTAAGTCCTGTGGCATGTCCAACATTCTCACCAAGAACATTTCAGATTCCATGGTCTCTAGTCCTGCTCTTACTCCCGACAGAAATTCTACCAGGAGCCACCTTGCACCTGAAGTCCCACCTCCTGTGGAAATGCTTGTCTCAGGATCTTCTGCAAGCAGCAAACCAATTTCCAGAACCATCCAGGCCCATTATAGCAAGTGGCAGGTAGGGTGAAATGCATCTGCCGTAAAGAACGCTCCCTTTTGGCTCCTCATAATTCCGTGATTCAATGAAGAGATTACATAACCATTCCCAGAGACAGTTTTGAACGCCATCTAAGAAAAGGACATTTAAATGTGTGAACAGCGTCAAAAACCAAAAACTAGACTCTTCCTTCAGTGGTTGGAAGGCTAGACCAGACCAGACTTGAATTTTTTGACCAAATCTCTACAATAACCCAAAGTATCTTCCTCTAGAGACCTGGAGGCTTACATGAAGGCAACTGCTACACCCTTAAAATTTCTTTGAGGTTTCCTTTATTAATCGTATGCTGTCATGCAAATTTTGATATCTCCTACATAAAGCATATCTTTGTTGTAATATAAAAATAACACTTAAATTATTTATCACTTAACTCATTTAACTTTTTTCCCAGTCAGGGATTTGTGAGTGGGGAAGGTATATTCCAGGAAGTGTAGTTAGAGCTTTATGAATGCTGTTTTATATGATTCTCACAACAACCCTAGGAAAAACTTATCCTTATTCCTATATTTCAGTTGAGGAGACGAAGGTGTGCAGTGGTTAAAATGTTCACCTGTTGTCACAACTAGTAAGGAGAGAAGAAGGATTCTATTAATAAATCCAAGTTGTCTGCCCCCAAAGTTGAAGTTCCTGAACAGAGAAGCCCCTCTGTTAACTTTATAGGGTTTGTTCAGCATCCATGTATCCACATTCCTTTAATTAAAAAGAAATGTCTACATCCAGTTTAAGAAGATGACACTGAGGATTGCATTTAACTTAGGAAAAAGACAGTGTGACAGCTCAGCCTGCCATCAGAACCCAGGGGCCCACAGAATCTAAAAGATGATTACATCAGATAGAAGGAGGCCTCCCAAATTAGTCCCCAGGGACACTCTCTCAGGAGCCCCCTTGCACCTGGACTAACACCGCCTGTGGAAACGACTGTCTCCAGCTCTGAAAACTGCCAGCCCAGTTTCCTGAGGCATCGCGGGCTGAGCAGCCTAAGTTGTGGTGGAGTGAAATACACCTGATAAAATAAAAAGGCTTTGCATTAAAATACCCTAAATCTGATAATATGGATCTCAGCAAGTTGTCTGAAATCCAAGTATGAAAATAGCTCAAGCAATTTGGCTACGACTTGCAAAGTGAAACAAGAAAGATAGATCTCTTTCCTCGCTTGCTCCACCCCACTTCTTTCTGGAGATTTGAGGATTCCTTTCAAACAAATGGGAAGTTGTCAACACTGAAAGAGAATACAGTTGCAGAGAAGCAGACACTGTGCTCACCTTCGGGGTTGACGTTGACAATAGTACGTTGGGGAATTGCAGTAAATTCTCGTCTGTTAGCTCACAGCTCCCTGTCCCCCACCATATACAATGGGAACGAGACTGCAGCTGTGAGATAGACCTAGGCTCAAACTTCAGCCCTGCCACATTCATGCTGTGTGGTCTGAACAAATTACTAAATCACTACTCTTTCCCTCCCCTTACAATAGGAGGGACAATGCTTCCCTAGCAAGACAAGTGAGATGGTGAAATTAGATATCAGAGATAAAGTTCCTGCACATAGTAGGTGCTCAACAAATTCAAGTTCTCTTTTTTCTCTAGCTACGCATCCTGTTTTTACACCTCCATAACTTGGTGCGGGCTGTTTCTTCTGCCTAAAATGCCCTTCCTCATTTTCTATCTAGAAAAATCTCCCTGATCTTCGATGGCCCACCTCAAAAGTCATCCATTCAAGGAAGCCTCCTAGGATTTCCCTCCCACCCTCAGTCACAGAAATTGTAGCTTTTCTTTTCATGCTCAGCAACCATTAGTCCATACTTGGAGCAGGTGATGAGTTAGGAAAGCGTCAGGACCAGTAGGTTCATGCTCATCCTGAGACATACGACTGGGTGTAACAGAGCAACTGCACGGCACAGTGACCAACAGGGAAGATGCCGACTGGTTTAATGGACCAAAACTTCTGCAATCTCTGTGCCATTAAACTGTGGCTCTATCTGTGCTACAAACAGTGATTGGGTTCCTACTATGGGCGGGTCCTGTGAAACATGCAAAGATGACTCAGTGGAGAACTCAGCTCCAAACTAATTAATTGCCTAACAGATGAAAATATATGGACAGGACGGTAAAATTCAGCTAGAAAGCCAACCAAGTCCTAAGAGTGACTCAGATAAAGTGCGATGGAAATTGAGAAGCGAAGTGAAATATACATGCATACAGCATCCTGTCTGTGCCAGGCACTGGGCAAAGAACCTGTACAAAGTCATCTCCCAACAAACCCTGGACGCAAATGTTATCCCTATTTCAATGGTGATAAACCTGAGACTGAAAATGGGTGCAACAGCATGTTCAAGGTTATAAGGCTTGTAGGGAGGGAAATGAAGATGTGAGCCTATGCTGACTCCATACTATCCCTGTTCTCTGCCCAAACTCCAGTTTGCATGTCGTCATGATAACCTGAGAGTGATTGTTCCAATCCAAAGGACACCATTTCCTTTATGTTTGAAAGCACAGCAATACTTTAATCCTCAGCATTTAGACAGAGCATGTAACGGCCTGTTATTAATATGCTGATATCCTGCATTAGGTCCTCCAGGTCAATACTGGCTCATTTTGTCATAATAAATGCATGCTCAAGTCAATGTGACCAAAACTCCCATTGCCTGGCTCTCAGTGCCAATATTAAGGCAGACTGATCACTTTCTCTAAGCTGAACTCAAGCCCCCTCCCCCCCTCCATGTATGTAATTGTTACATAGTTAATTGCCTTCTACTTCCAAAGAGCCAGGCATTTGGAGACTCCCCCTTGCTACAATTCTTCAGCATTTTATCTTTCTTGACAGCCAGCCAATCCACACAGGGCCCCTTTTATAATTTGTATTGATTTGCATTTATCCACAGCAGAGCCCATTTGCAGACCATTGCTGGAGTTCTTAGTTAGTTTTAATGACCAGAAAACCTGTCATTTGGAGTTGACACAACCATGTGAAACTCAAGGGTGTTCATCCCGCTGACCTTGAGGCCCCCAAGATCAGCCCAATGTCAGTGACTTTAAATAATTCGACCACAAAGGCAATTGTCTCTTACTCTGCAAGTCTGAGTCACTTGATCCATTGCACCATATCCAGGGTGACCTTACAGAGATAAAAAGCAGGGGTCACCAACTGACAGGCTGAGACCTCATCTGACTCAAAGAGGGCATGTGTTTGGACCACACGGTATTTTTAATTAGAACTAGTCAGCAACATTAAAAATGTTGTGAGATGTTAACTTCCCATGGAGCCTGAATGTCTGGCAGAGCTGGACCCACGTGCCCACCTGATGGTTGTCAGTTGAGCTGTTTGGTGGCTTCTTACCTACACAGTTTTCCCACTTCAGATTGTATTTTACCCACATGCTTTAGTGTTTTAGTGCCTGATCCCTTTTGACATTTGACTGCGTGACCTCTAATTTAAATATAAGAGATTGATGTTCAAGTCTTCTTTCCTCTGGCAACCAGCTGTATGGATTTCTGCAAGACATTTATACTCTGAGCTTTGATTTTCTCATTCCTATAGATGAAGAAGTGATTCTCTTCATTCTTTTATAATCTTGGCTAGACACTCTGCTAGGTGCACTAAGAATACAAAAACTAATTAGATAGTACTTACCCCAGTCTTATTATTTAGGTTAATAGGCCAAAATGTTATTTTATAGGCTTATTATTTCAGACAACATGTACAAATGTATTTCAAAACCATATGTCTGTGCAACAATGCAGAAATGTGCAAGAGGTTTGGGGGACCATGGGCGAGTCATCCATTCCAAAGATAAGGGAGACTTTGCAGGAAGACTGCCCAAGGAGTGATGCCTGGGCAAGGACTGCAAAGAAGAGACAATGTGTGTAAGGCACATTCAGGGACCAAGCCAAGGTCATTCTTGACTTAAGTCAAGAGAACAGGAGACAGGGAGATTTAAGAAGCTTTGAGCACCTCAGTCTGAAGACCTTAGACTGGTATGTGGGCACTGAGGAATTCCTGAAGGTTTTGGAGGGGGTCTAGGAGTAACATGACCAACGGAGCTTATCAGAAAGGTCATTTTGGAAGAAACTGGGCACGTGGGCTCTTCCTGCCTTCATGAAACTCTTGGACTTGGTCCAAGAAGGTCGTAGGAGTGAAGAGCTACAAGTCACTCTCAGACTGGAAACTACCAGATACCTGATACCCCCAGCCTCTGACAGACCTGCTGGAAACCCCAGGCTGGAGGCCAGCTGGGAGGGCGTGTGGGTGTGCACC
This sequence comes from Rhinolophus sinicus, assembly GCF_036562045.2. Classification (NCBI taxonomy): domain Eukaryota; kingdom Metazoa; phylum Chordata; class Mammalia; order Chiroptera; family Rhinolophidae; genus Rhinolophus; species Rhinolophus sinicus. Next base: position 114,911,730 of record NC_133756.1, read on the forward strand.
CTGGGAAAAGATCTTTAAGGCTAGAGATGCATTTGGATTATAAGAAACTGCAGAGATCCAGGTTGCTTCAAGGAAAACTTGTCTCACATGTACCAGATTGTCAAAACCACCAGCAGACCCTGAAATGGCAGTTGTCATTCGCCTCAGAGAAGACCACACATGGAATTTACAGCATCAATCTTGGTTTTTGTTTTATTTTTCAGAGGTATTGTGATACAGTGGTGAACAAGAAAAAAACAATGGGGCTTATATTACAAACGTGAGGGGGCAGGCACTTAACAAGTAAACAATTCAATAAGAAAAACAAGTCATGCCAACAAAGCAAGACAAGAAGAAAACAAAATAGAATGGTACAATAGAGAGTGGCCAAAGATAACATTTGATAGGGTACTGAAGCAGAGCCTCTTTGAGGTAGGGTCACATGAGTGAAAACCTAAAAGATGGGGGAAAACCAGCTTTGAAAAGCTGGGAGGGAGAATATTGCAGATCTCACAGTCTCCCAGGACCTAGTGTAAGACCACTGAGAGGACACTGAGTCGGAACAGTGGAGCTACTGTTTGTATTGCCATGACTTCTAGCAAGGTAGGATGCACCGCAGTGACATTGGGAAGGCTCTCCTAGTGACGTGCCTAAGAACTGAAGAGAGAAACCTTCTCTACTGATTCTCCAAGCTGTTGATGAAAATTTCGATGCTCTGCTTGAATTATGAAGCAATGCCAAGACAGAATATATTCAAGCAACACTTTTGGCGTAACTCCCTCTTCCCATCTTCCCATCTCTCGACTCCACATCATGTTCATGTTGTGGACATCCAGATGTGAAGTAGATGGATGTCCTGACAAGCTCAGGTCACATCTTAGGATAAGGATAGGCCTCTCCCACTTAACTGATTGAGGATAAAACAGATAAGAAAGATCCAGGATAGGAATTCAGTTCATGGCTATAAGATAAACAACTCATCCTCATCATCTTCATCATCTCCCTTGCATGGGGCAGACATTCTAATAGGTCATGGCTCTCTTTCTTGTTGAGAACCCTTCCCAACTCATGCTTCCAAGCAACCATGATAAATTGACCAACTTTGGAACAGAAGATGAAATCTGTATGTCAACCCACAACTTCAGCCATTCACTGGAGCAAAACAAGACACTTTGAGGCAGCTAGGTAGAAATGGAAAAGTTGTCTAACCAAATAATGTATGCGGAGATATCCTTGTTCCTCATCCCACCACACACACACACACACACACACACACACACACACACACACACACTCACACACACACACAGCTCTCATCATTGATTGATTTATTAGCTTAAATAAAAAATGTTCCCATGTCGAAGTAGCTATGTTACCATTTAAACTACCAGAGTAGTTGCCATTCGGACACCTCTGGGGAAGGTTAGTCACTAAGCCCATTGACTACCTGTGTCATTGAATCTTACCTTCTCAACTGTTGGTGAGGAGAACACATGTTGGTCAGTCAAAGCTCTGTATACAGGGTCTAGTTATTAGTTCAAGCTCTGGAGCCCGATGCCCAGGTTTATACTGGCTCTGCCATTTAATAGTTGTGTGACTGTGTTATTCAACCTCACTGGACCTTAGTTTTCTCATCTATAAAATGGGCATAAGATGTATGCCTACCTCATAGGTCTGTTGAATGGATTCAATAACTTAATACATGTAAAGTGTTTAAAATCATGCCCAATACACAGAGCTTAATAAATGGGAGACTATGTAAACAGAATCCAGAGGCAGTTGAGACTCAGAAAACCAGACAGGAAGTTTGTCTTCAAGCAGTGAGAGGCCCTGGTACCTGAAAGGACAACCAGGAAGAGAAAGGCAGGGCTCAGACCCAGGAGTGACTGGGTTACCCTGGGCTGTAAAACAGACATGGGCTCCAGGGCCAGGCAGGGTCGTGATCTCAGCTCAGCAGCTTCTCAGCAAGTCCCTTGCCCTTTAGGAGGCTTATTTTCCTCATTTGTGACATAGGCACAGATATTAATACCTGACTCACAGCCTCAATGTGAGGATCAAATAGGAGCATTGTGCCCTACTCAGAGGCACACTCAGAAAATGTGAGTCATTGACCAACAATGGAGGTTCTCAGAGCTGAGGATGAAGAGTAGGATAGAGTGGGAGGGAGGGAGAAGGAAAGGAGGGAAATGTTTTGGTGCCTTGATGGGGACTGCAGGTGAGGCTGAGAGTCAGGAAGGTGGAGACTAGGAGTCAGTGCTGGCAGAATCCCCAACATCAGAGCGCGGCAAAGTCAGAGCCAGGCCTGGAGCCTGGGCCACATGATGCAATTTGCATGGCATCGAGTCGGATCCTTAACCTCGCGTGGCCAAGGGCAGAAAGCATCTTAGGAGTGCAGGTTACAGGTCATCGTGAGGGGAATAAAAGGGGTGGGGGGAGGGCTGGGACCAGTAGGGCCTTACTGCACAGAACTGCTCAGCCACAAGAAAGCCAAAGATCCTAGATTCTTCAAAGTTGTGAATGTTAACCTGTTTTCTGAGGGACTGAGGAGAAGGTCAGGAGAGGAGCGCCCTGCCTGTTAGCCAGAGTCACTTCAGTTGTACTTGCTTTATAAGCTGTGATGCCATGGGGTTTTGTTTAAAGGTAAAGTCATGCTGCTTTCTAAAATACTTTCAAAACCACGAATTTGAAGAATAGAACTCTTGACTTTTAGAATCATAGTAGCTTAGAATTAAAAATCCAACCTAGAAACCATTTATTCTATCTTCCCAAAGCAGGAAAACATTTCCTGCCACCTGTGAGGGCAACATCCAACTCTTTCTTGGATATGTTTGTTGACAGGACATCACTACCTCATCATGGTCGGTGTGGAGCTCCTCTAATTTTTAGAAAATTCACCCTGTCATCTTGAGATGACATCAGACTTCCTCTGACTTCTATCTATTGCTCTCATTCTGCCCTCAACAAATTTGTTCCCATTGGCCCCCACAGCAGGCTATCTATTGTATTTTCTAAAGAAAATGGCCACTCACATCACGCTCCTTCTAAGCCACTTCCATTGCTCTAGTGTGAGTTTACTGAGTGTAGGGACCATACTGTACCCACCTCTGTATTTCCATTGCCTGGCAGAAGGAGAGAGCTGAAAACGTTTTTCATGAATATGTAGATAAAAGGATGGATGGATGGATGGATGGATGGATGGATGGATGGATGAAAGAATAAATGGATGGATGCTCTGGTTCTTACAGAATATCAGTTCAACAATATCATGTTATTGAAGAACCATCAAAAGACCAGAGAAATTATGTGAATTACCCAAGAATGCTTAGTGGCAGAGCCAGAACCAGCATCTAGGTTTCCTGACTCAGAACCTAGAAAGGACCATGGGAAATGCGAATTGCTAAGGCACCTGGAAAGTAAGGTTAGCAAGAATCAGGGCCCTGTAATCCAGGGCAGAGCAGGAGAATGGTGGGAGTGGTTCTGAAGGCACACAGGCAAATAACTACCCAGACATTAGAGCCAACTGTGTGCACGTCAGTTTCCTAATCAGTCCCACACACCCTTACTGAGTGCACTGTGAGTAAGGCTCTATGCCAGGCCCGAGGAGGAATCCAAGATGACCAAATCTCCTGAAGGAATGTGTTCATGATGAGGTATAATCCAGGGCAGGTTGTGCCCCGTGCTATTACAGAAGTGTCAGCAAAGTGCTGTGAGAATGCAGGGGAGGGAGTGATTCATTCCACCTGGGAATATCTGAGAAGGTTTCATGGAAAAGTAGACATGTAACAAGCCATAAGTGGGGGAATAAAAGGTGAACAAAGGCATCAAGTCTTGAAATGAAGAAGAGGGTCTTGGTGTGGCTGGAGTTGTAGGGAGCAAGTGGTGAAGCGGTCAAGGAAGTTACAAAGACAGGCTGGATCCTCACAGAGGAACCTCAAAGCCTAGCTCAGGACTTTGCCCCTTTTCTATGCCAGCGGAAGTTACCGAAGGCAGGGATTTGATCAGAGGAGTGATACGGTGAGACCTGTGCTTCAGGAATATTGTGGGGAGCCTGTCCTACAATATACTAGCCATGCCAGTGCTACACAGACTCTTCCTCCAGCTTCATGAGGAAGACCGAGCCTGTGACCGTCTGCAAGGTGGCTGCACCCTCCCCACCGTCAACGTTTCCTGTAGCAGTTGAACTGAAAAGATGTACATGCATGGATTGAGATAATACAGGTAGCAGAGCACTTGATCTATCCTCCTTCTTTCTGAGGCTGGGAATGGAGGGTCTAACGGCTGTGGGAAGCTCACTGTGGGCTCCACATGTACTGCAGGACTAAATATCCAAGTACCTTGTCATTTCGTGCAGTAATGATATGGGTCTATCTCCCCCATTAGTCGTGAGTTTCTCTAAGCAGAGGCATAATCAAATGTGGCAGAGCCAACCATTCCAATGCCTCCACTTCCCAACTATGTGACCCATAGGCAAACCTCTTGGATAATCTAAATTTCAATGCCCTTATCTTTACAATGGGAATTAAAATGCTTATGTCAAGAAGATCATTATAAAGATTAAATGTAAAACTCCTAGCCCAGTGCCCAGCCAAAAGTAAGCAATCAATAGATGGGAAATCCTTTCCTTTCTCCTCCTCCTCCAAGACAGGAAGCAAGACTTACCAGACTGTTGTTCCAGTGCTAGCACAGAGTAAGGACTTAACAACAGATTGGTGAGTGGGTGAGTGGGGAAAGCTCGGCATCTTATTTGTGACCTTTGCATCAACTATGCAAAGCCCCTTGATTCACCTTTTGCTTCCCCTGCCTCTCAAAGTGCATCTTTCCCTTTTGGAATATGAGACGCAATTTGACTAACTGATCTGTGACTCACCGTGCTGAATGAATAGAATATTGTTCTGTTGAAGGCTGTTTTGAATGGAGCAGCTGCAAGGTATGGTGGAGTTAAAAAATATACCACAGAAGTGTCTTTACATGGAGCTCTATGTTTTCTCACATTTAATTAATACAGAAATCAAGAGCTCTGGAACCATTTGTCTTCACTGCGTAAAATGGTCTGGGAACTTTCACCGCTGCTGACACAGCCTAGGGAAAAATGAGTCAGAGAAGGTCTGAATTAAGAGCTAGAAGGCAAGGTAGAGGTTGTCATCATGACAGTGACTTGGATAGTACATAAAGGGTCACTAGCCACTTATTCACATACATGTGTTATATATGTTGTATACCATCATGTTCCAAAAATAAATATTTAAGGGGCATATACATACTGACATTTATTGCAGAATTACATTATACAAGGTACTGTGATAAGTCATTTATGTGTAGCATCTCATTTACTCCTTGAAATAGCCAAATGAGGTACGTATTACTTGATATTACCTATTATTGATACTAATATGTCAATAATGACTATTATCAATTGTTAATATATAATAAGTAATTGCTATTACCTATTATGCAAGCAATTCTATTGTGGACTTGCAAAGCTCAATTGAAGGCTTGAGGTCATGCTAGCCCCCTGGCAACGAGTGCGGGCTCTGGAGGCAGAAGAGCTGGGCTTGCTTTCCTGCTCTGCTAGTCCTTGCTCTTTGACGTTGCGCCTCTCAGAGCCGCCATTCTCTCATATGCAAAATGAAGAAAATGGTACCACCCTTCTCATCAACTTGGAAAGACTCATTGAGATAATCCAAATAAAAGTTTAGAGTAATGCCTGGCACGTGAGACCTACACAGTGAATCTTTATTATTAGTAAGTAACTTACAGCTAGTGACCACACAGCTAGTAGCCAGTGAGAATCAAACCCCAGCCTTCCTGAGCTCGAAGCCATACCATCCCTGCTAGGTTTAAGAACCCGCTCACGGCCACAGCGTGACTATGTGACGGGTCCCACAGAGGAACCTAGGTCTTTTGATCCAAGTAGAATTGTTTGCTTTTCATGACACTACCCTGCCTCCCCAATCCTCCACATTATCTGTTCAGAAAAACCAAGGTTCAGAAAGGTGAAATAACGTGCCTCATGATACCTGACTATTAAGTGAAAGAACCGGGACTGGAACCCAGATTCCAAGTCTCCTTATTCTTTCCCAAGTATTCTTTCCTATCCAGTATACTCGATTGCCTTTCAGAAAGACTGAGTGGATAAAAGAGAACAGGGAGGAAGACACAGACAGGCAAAGATGTAGACACCGAAATAGAGAGAGACAGAAAGAAAAAATATAAAGTCAGACTCCTATAAGCGAAGAACATTTTTAAATCTTTCTTCCAAGAGGTCCTTTAAATGATGAAAAGTTGGTAATTTTCAGGAAGAGGAGGGTGACAAAGAATAGAATTCTTTGGCAAGTCTGAACACATAAGGAGCAGCACTGAAATCATGGACTCATGACTCTGGCAAGCTTAACATTGTTTGGTCAAATACGTATTCTCCCCACCCTGCCTCCTGCTTCTGATCTGTAGAAGAAGCTAATGAATGTTGTAATGAGGATTATCCAGGTGCCCTTGTGCGGTTGAAGATGTGAGAATCACCTAATTAAACACTCAGAGAGTGAAGACAAGCATTTTGCAAGGGCAGGTCCCCATCACTTCTTCTAGTTAATCTCACTCGTACCTGTTGAACATCAAAGGTGTCCTAGGCAGGACAGCCAGGAGATTTCTAAACTTTTACCTGCATTGATACAGAGCCCACGAGAGGGGATAAGCGAAGCAATGATCTGGGTAATCCGAGCCACCAAACCATGACATGGGAAAAGGTAACTTGGGGGCTTGAATGGTATCTCACCTAAGTTTTCTTGTGATCTGACACCCAGGGCAGTGATTGGTCTTCAGTTGGTACTTACAAGATACTCAGCAAAACTACCCACTCTTTTTCGTGTACAGATGCACTTTGCCTGTGTGTATGCTTGTTGCTCAGCCTCACATACCCTTTCTGCTCAGCCCCATCTCCAGCCCTGAGTCCTACTCTCAGGGCTCAGCTAAAATACCTTTTCTCCACAAAGATTGTCTACTCCACTAGCTACAATCAGTCCCTTCCTCCTCTGAACATGCATAGCATCTTCAAGTTTCTTGCGGCTTATGTAACTTGATCTTTCATGGGACTTTATAAAGAAGACCAAACTCTTTATTGACACTCTACACCAAGGAAAGAAAATATGTAGTTTATTATTCATGCAATTCAGTGTGTGTGGGACTGTCGTGCCCAGGGGCTCCTTCTAGCTAACTCAGTTCTGCCTGCTGCTTCCAGTTCAGGGAACAAAGTCAGCTGTTCTTTACAAGGGGTGGCCACTGGCTGGATCGGGGCAAGTGCCAGTCCCCAAATGACTTCTTTATTGGCTGTCTAGAGACTCATGCATTAATAAATATTACTTGAGCAGTTATTATTCGCCACTCATTGTTCTAGACACTGGAAAGATGGCTGAAAACCATAAAAGGTGTCTACCCTCTTTGCAGTTTGTGATAGATAAAAATAAACAACAAATCAATAGTAAGTCAGGCTAATAATAAGTGCTTTGGAGGAAGAGAAAGCAGGGTAAGGGGATTTGAAGGAACATCACAGGGGAGAGGAGTGTCATTATGTACAAATGGTCCTATGAGGTCGAACAATTAAGTTTGCAAACTCATTCTAGAAAAAGTGCTACATACCTTATTGCTGAATATCACTATGGTCACCTTTGAAGTACTTGGGAAGCTACGCACTGATGCCAGCACCTAGTCCACCCTTCAAAGCAATTTTGGAACTTTTTCTGGAATGGCCATCAGAGCTGTCGTCGTATTACCCTGATGTCCTGAATGTCATCAAAGTGTCTTCCTTTCAATATTTTCTTTATCTTCGGATAAAGAAAGAAGTAATTGGGGGCCAGGTCAGGTGAGTAGGGAGGGTGTTCCAATACTGTTATTTGTTTACTGGCTAAAAACTCCCTCAGAGACAGTGCCGTGTGAGCTGGTGCATTGTCGTGATGAAAGAGCCACGAATTGTTGGCGAAAAGTTCAGGTCATCTAACTTTTTCACTCAGCCTTTTCATCACTTCCAAATAGTAAAGTTGGTGAACTGTTTGTCCAGTTGGTACAAATTCATAATGAATAATCCCTCTGATATCAAAAAAAGGTTAGCACCATCATTGCAATAAATTTGCTACCTTAATTGTCAGACCTCGTAGATGTTCTCTCTTATAAAACAACAATTACGCAGAAACCTAAAGGAGGTGTAGGAGCGAATGTGATGATTTATTCTATATATCAACTTGACTGGGTCATGGGGTGCCCAGATATTTGGTAAATATTATTCTGGATGTTTCTGTGAGGGTGTTTTTGGACAAGTTTAACATTTTAATTGGTAGAGTGAGAAAACCAGATTGCCCTCCATAAAGTGCATGAGCCTCATCTAATCAGTTGAAGGCCTGAATAGCACAAAAGGCTGACCCTTGCCTGGGGAAAGAGAATTCCTCCTGCCTACGGCCACACCACCCTGCACGCACCTGATGTCATCTGATCTCCGCAGCTAAGCAGGGTCGGGCCTAGTTGGTGCCTGGGTAGGAGAACTCCTCTTACCTGACTGCCTTTACGCCGGGACAGGTTTTCCTGCCTTCAGACTTGAGCTGAAACGTCAGCTCTTCCTGGATCTCGAGCCTGCAGGCCTTCAGCCTAGAGCTGCACCATTGGTTCTCCCAGGGGTCCAGCTCGCCCACAGCAGACTCTGGGACGTGTCAGCCTCCATAATCACATGAGCCAATTCCTTATAATAAATCTTTTCCTATACATATATCCATCCTGTAGGTTCTGTTTCTCTGGAGAACCCCAGTACAGTGAGCCTTGTAGGTAATTGGAGTGGGAGAGGTGTTGGTAGTGGGAACAGTGAGCACAGAAGCCCTGAGGTTGGAGTCTGGCTGGCTGGCCAGGGAGCAATGAGAGCAGATGGCACGGGGGGGAGGGGAGGCAACAAGCAGTCCCTGGGCCCAGTGGTGTGGGGCCTTGAAGGCCGTGGAATGGCTTTGGGTTTTATGCTGCGTGCGATGGAGGGTTTTGAGCAGAAGAGTAACATGATATGACATACTTTTAAAGGATCGCTCTGGTTGAGGTGAAAGCAAGGAGGTCCCTGAAGAGATCACCCCAATGATCCAGGGTAGAAATAATGGTATTTAAACCAGAGTGGTGTTTGGTGGAGGTGGTGAAGACGTGTGGATTTCTAGATGTCGTTTGAAGCCAAGAGTGTCTGCAGGTGGCATGGACATGGAGTGACATCAGAGATCACACCAAGTGCCGTAGCCTGAGCATCTGCACGAATGGAGTTGCTGTTTACTAAGGCGGGGCCTGCTGCAAACAATGCGGGCGTGGCATAGGGGTCAGGAGTTCGCGGTGGTGTAAATTTGAGAAGCATCAGTGTATATGGTGTTTAAATCATGTCGGTGGATGAGATCCCCAAAGCAGAGGGTGAGAGAGAGAACAGAAGAGTGACCAGGACTGAACCCTGAGGCCCTCCAACATTTAGATCAGTGCTTTTCAAGGTGAGGGTTTCAACTCATTAGTAGCTCATGAAATCAGTTTGGGGGATAATAAGCAATACCAATGGGACAGAATGGAATGGAAGATATCAGAGTACTTTGAATATAGTATTGTTTCATGAGAACTTTCTCGGTTGTATACGTTTCTAAAATAAACATGTGTGTTTATATTTGTGTATATGTATACGTATCTGTGTATGTTGTTCATATGAATTTATATCTTTATCTCATGCTGTGAATGTCTACGTACCTGCTAATGATGTAAAATATACTTTTTGCAAAGGATCATAATGAAAGGATTTTTTTTTTCAACATGAAAGTCACTGTTTTCAAATCCCAGTGAGGTGCCCTAGTAGCTGAGCTCTGCCCAACTGGGAAAACAGCTGTGACTAAACCACTCGCACGGGCCCTTCTGGGTGGACTGGGAAAGAGGGGAGGGCTGGCCAGCCAGTACGAGGGCGGACTGGAGCAGATGGGCACAGAGCACGGACGTCTCCATGAAAAAGAAACAAAGGCAGAGCCAGAATGCCTTCTCCCTGAAGCCACCTCTTCCTGCCAGGTTGTGGCTCCATTTTGGGTCCACACATGGCTTTTTTCACAAAGACTTATTTTTGGTACTTGGTATCTTCCTTGTAGCAAGCAAGCTGATTCCAGTAAAGCTGTGACTCCAGCAACGAACTTCTCTCCTTGACCCATCCATTTCCATGTAAATCATGTTAATACTATCTTCTTGAGGATGTTATGAGGACCGAAAAGTAAAAAGCAGTAAATGCTTTGTGGATGAGGGGCAGCTGGTGCTCTTCTGTGCCCTGCAGCGTTCCCCCAAAGCTGCTCTGTGCCTGGGCACCAAGCCCATTGGTGGCATAGCCCAGGTGCTGGGGGAGGCCAAGGCCTCTCCCTGGTCCAGAGCACGAGCTCTGAAGTGGCCCATGCAGGCACACACAGTTAGGCCTCTGGAAACAAGCTGGGACTTTAAAGGAAAGGCAGAAAGGGCTGATAAAAGGAAGTAGACTGAGCCTACAACTGCCTTCCCAGCCGTGGCTCCTCTTTCTAATTGCCTGGGCTCCCTCCTCTGCAGCTTGCAGGGAAGGTGTGCAAGGGTCGCCCTCACAAGGGCCAGGACAGAGCAGAAGAGAAGGGAAACACAGACAGATCGTTAAGTGACTCTGAACTAGGTCTTGGAGGAAAAGGACGGGGTCATCTTCCCTATTCACTGTCTCCTACAAAATGGTGAATTTTTAAGGTGAGGAAGGACCCGACTGCAGCACCTATTAGAGGGAAGTGGTCTAGTGACAGGCGTCTGTGACTTCCTCTAGTCTAGACCTGAAGTTGAAGGTGCCTAAGGAGCATTTGAAACTCCCACGTAGGTCTGCCACATTATCAGGTAGGCAGGATTTGGACCCACACCTCCTGATTTCCCATCTTTGATTCTTCCACTCTGTGACACTGTTTCAAAGGGTCCTAACGCCATAATTTTATAGAGGAGCTTTCATGAATGTGTACAGTTTCCCAGAGTGTGTCCCAAGGGCTTTTATCCTGGTTGCGTGGTGGTTCACACACACAGGGTGCTCAGAACCTCCTAGAGGCCACCTGACCCCACTGAGCAAGCTCACCATGGTCACAGTACTGGATTCCTATTGAAAGTCCTTGTTCAAGTAGGGGACAGTGTGCCAGTCACCACCTGCTGCCCGAGGTGCATAGAGCCAGCTCTCTTGACATGAGGCCAGGGGCCTGGCACTCTTACTCTTGTTCCTCTCAGCACAGACGCCTCACTCCTGGAGGAAGGCAAGTTGCTGTGCCTGGTTCCCAGTGGAATATGTGCCGTACCACAGGGTGGAAACTTGCAAAACCAGAACTCCTTTATTTTCATTTAATTCTATATTCTTTAGTGACCAATCTCTAAAGCTCAGCCAAATAGGGTTCAGAAGGCAGGCCCTGATAGGATGCTACTCATGCTGCGAGATCAAGGCCAACTGGCTGTCAATGGCCCCTTGCTTCTCACACTCTTCGGTTGGGGCCTATCCTTTGGACTGTGGGTACCTACTGTATATTTTACCTTGCGTCACTGGTACGATCGCGATGAAAGGAACGACGGCTTAGGTAAATGAGACATACCCCAAATATCACAGGGTCAGCCCAGACCTTGCCTTGGTCATCCCAGTCACACTCATTTCTGTGCTCTCTAACCCACTTAGAAGCGGTTCACTTCTCAGGAGTTACTGCTTCGGGTGATGTGTCTATGTATTTAATGTATGTGTTAGCCATCCCACCCCTCTGGGCTCCCAAAGCACTTCACATGCACCTCTGTGATTCCATTTATGACACTTTGTGTTACATTTTGTATGTGTATCTGCCATGTCACAAAATAACCGCAAGCTCCTAGAAGGTAGGGTCTGGATGCTCTCCTTAGCACCTAGCACATAGTAGGTGCAATCGATATTTTTTGGCCAAATGAGTTTGTCAGTTCAGTTCAGCAAGCATTTATTGAGCATATACTATATACTAATCGCCATGCTGGATGCTGAGGGCACAATTATTTCCCTACCTTTCGGTATCTCACATTCCAATAAGGGAGATAAATATTTAACAAAGAAATATAGTGTTGAGAATAAAAATAGAAGTATGTTAAGACACAGATTTAGCCCAATTAAAGGAGTGATTAATTTTTTATGAAATAATGGAGAAGCTGCTGGGAGGAAGAGATCTCTGAGCTGGGCTTAGAGGATAAATAGTATTTCAACAGGTACACAATGGATGGTGAAAGGCAAAAGCATGACCAGATAAATTAATGATATTAATAATCAATGAGTGCACTACCCCCGCTGCAATGTACATCTCTTAAGGTCATAAACGTTTCTACAGTGCTGTGCGCGTGGTACCGAGCATCCAGTGCCTTCTCAGAGACTTTTGGCTGATCATGGTAAAAATGGCTTAAGCCTCCTGCTTGGCTCATATTGCAGTAGCGACGCAAACATGCCTTGGGAGCTTTCAATAGTAAAATGAGGTAGTTTGGGAAGATTGTGGGTATGAGGACAATTGATATTCATCTTTTTTTCCTACTTAATTTTTCTGTCTAAGGACGGTTGAATCTAATTTAACATGTTAAGCAATTTGTTCAAATGAACCAGCCTGCCTTCGGGTGCTGAGGGGAACTCCAGAGGGTACGTTACACAGAAATGTAAGTGTAGAGCAATCCAGTTGATCAAAAATGAATTAGCCAGAGAGTGCCACAAGTTATGTGATCAGAAAAGATGCTTCGCAGCAAGATGAGGTAATTAAGGTTTAGTCTGGAAAAGGCAGCCAAGGACAACGTAAGCTAAGGTCTCAGTCCCATCATTCAAACGCAGTGGCATTTATGGGGGCCCACCTACTGTGTGCAAGGCCCTCCCTGGGAAGGGCTAGTGAGATGAATAAGGTGAGGCCTGTCCCTTCTAAGTGCTCATGATTAAAATAAACAAGTATGATTGTAAAGAAAAGAAGCAGTTTGTGTTTTTTTGAGCACCCATTCCATGATAGCTGTTGAGGAATGTCCAAATCCATCATCATAATTCACCTTCCATTCCACACTGTGACATACAGTTAGCCCCATTTGATAGATGGGGAAACCGGTAGATGGACATGAAGAAATGCCAGGTGAGCGTAGAGGCAGGAATGACCAACTTGACAAGGGACAATCTCGAAGGGTTCACAGAGGAAGGTCATATCTCATTCACTCGGTCATCCATTGAAATGATATTCAATGAGCTATTACCAAGCATTGTGGTAGATGCTAGGAGTATAATCATGAGCAAAGAAAGATGGAGCCCCTGCTATCGTGGCACCTATAGTTGCAGCAGGAAGTGGATATGGTTAAACAAATGCATAGCTGCAATTTACAATAAGTGTTCTGAAGGAAAGGGACAAGATTTTCTGTGAGCATATTACAAAGGACCCAGTCACCTCAGGAGGTTTTGGGGAAGGGAGGAGTCAACAAAGACTTCCTGAAGAAGTGACACTTGAGCTGAGGGATGGGAAAGATGGGCTTGTTGGGGCTGTGAATAGCAGCGTGAAGAGTGGTGACATGGCCCCAAAGAGTCCTGTTGAAGGACAGAGCACAGCACAGTTGAGGAACCGAAAGTGGGCTGGAGCCCACAAAGCCAGGGTGAGAGGGGGATGAAGGTGGAGAGCGGGTGCTTCGAGGCACATAAGCCATCTTGTTTTAAGAGAAATGGCTTCTAATCAGATGGATGATGTGAACCTATGGGTATTTTGAAAAGATAACCCTGGGTACCGTGTGTAGAACGGACTGGAAGGGAATGGATGCAGAATGGCCAGGGTAGGAGACTACTGCAGTATCCAGACAACCCGGGATGGCAGCTTGGCTTACGATAGGGGAGATGGATGTAAGTGGAGCGACTCTAGGAGCGCCCTAAGAGTGAAACTGACAGTGTTTCAAGGCGGACTGGAGGATAATGTGGCTGAGCGGGAAGGAGTGTCAGAGCAAATCAGGATGAGTCCACAAGGGAGGACACGGTGCCCACTTCTCTGAGATGGGGAATTGGGAAAGAATGCCACATCCTAGAAAATGACTGGAGGGTTCAAGCAATGACACTGTATTTCAGAATTACAAGTGGAGAAGACGTCACTGATGCCACCCCCAAGGGTCAGCATTGCCCAGGGGGAAAGGCTGAGGGGCCCCCACTTCAAGCATGTCCTAACTGTAGGAAAAAACAACTCCCACCTTAATCACACATTTTTCTTTATGGCTTTTGTTGCTAACTGACTCCCTGGAGAGTTGCTGCTTATTGAAATGAAGCTTTGGAAGTCAATGTTCTCTACCTTCCCCAAAGCACCTGCCATCCCCTCTTCTCAATAATAACTGGCCACATCCAAAAATGCGCTTGTTAAAGGAAAATGGGGGAGTGTTGTTTTCCAGAAAACGGTAAGGTTTAAAGTTTCCCCAGAACTATCCCACTCCCCGGCAGGCTGAGGCAAAGTTCCCAGTGACGGTGTTGGATGTCCACGTGAGTCTTCCTAGAGAGTGAGGGGATACAACGACATTGCCTTCTCTTACCCATTCCTACATGGAAAGTTCTAGATTGATCATTGCCTTCAGGTCTGGGCGACAGACCCTATAGACATCTGGGAGTCAGGAGACCTGGGCTCCCAGACACGAGCTCATTTTGAGTCCTCAAAATTGATCTCTTGGCCTCATGGCCCCCCTCTGGCAATGAATGAGGAAATCCTCATTTCTTCCAGAATGAGGATTTCCCATCAGCTTTGTGTGACAGGAGGCACACATCAGCACATGCAACAGAAATATCAGCTGTCCTGGGGTTTCCCAAGTATACCTTTCTTATTCCTCTGCCTGCTATATGAAGACAATAAAGTACCTTCTTTGCAGAGGATGAAAAAGGAGACAGGTGTAGGGACAGGAGAGTCTGAAGCAAAGCAAAGGCTCTGGAAAGATAGAACAAGTCTTCAAAGCTGACCTCAGCAAAGACCCCAATGCATTATTGTCACTACAGTCAGTGGGATCATCAAATAAGCCAAGCTCCATGATGAGGCGTTGATGGGGGGAGGAGGGACACAGGACAAGCAGCAATGGTACGAATAATTGGGCTCTCTCTCAAAACTCTGTGAAGTTCAGAGAAATATTTTGATGCAGTTGGGAACAGATCCATCATAATTCTAGTACCCAAAGGCAACCACTCTGCTTCCAGCCTCTCTGTAAGTAGATTACTTATATCATTGAGATCACACTCTATACACACTTTGCATCCTATTTTTGTCACATAGCATTGTAACTAGTGGTGTGGTGGAGCTGGCTCACATTTGTTCACAAGAGCCCATGCACATCTCTTTCCAACTCCGAATTCACTGACATTACATTGGGAGCTGGAAATAAGCCATGGTGGGAATATGTACACCACAGAAATTGGCAGACACTACAAAGCAGGGCTGTTTTGTTTTATGTTTTCAGAGAGCCTGTTGTTAAACCTTTGCTAGCGCACCACTGATTATATCATGAACTTCTTGGGTCTTGGTATTTTCTTTGCAGTTAAAATTTTAATAGCTACATAATAATCTATGAAAAGTTCTAATTCTGACATTATATCCATTTTTTTCATTATTGTAAATAATACTGTAGTGAACATCTTTAGTGCATAAATATTTCACATTTCTTACTCTTTCTTTAGTATAGATCCCTCCATGGGGAATTACTGGGTCAAAGGATATGAACATATTTCAAGCCCTTGCAATCCACTGGCAAATTGCTTTTCTTGAAAAGTTACATCGATTATATTCACACAAAAATAAGTGTTAAAATACCTACTTGACTCACCAGCATTGGTGAGTTACTAACACACCAAACAAACAAACAAACAAACAAAACAAAACAATTCAATGGAACAGAATACTCAGCCAGACAAATGTTTTTTGTTTTTTTTTTTGAATCTTTTTTGTTTTTTTTTTTAGACGTTTATCATTTATATCCCTCACACTGTGTGAACCCCCCTCCCCCCATCCACTATCCCTCTGTACGTTCCCAAAACCTCTCACCTTCCCCTTATCCCCACCCCCCCGCCCTCTAGACAAATGTTAATATAGAAGGATTATATAAAAACGAGAAGTTTCCATAAGTACCACCAACAAAATTGAGACAACAAACAAATTAATTTAAAATGTGATACGTTTGTTATATGGTAGGTTATTATCTTTAATATGGCATTTGTTCAAACCAATAAAACACATTATAATGAGTAAAATAGCTAAGAACTTGAACATACTAATATTCTAATTCGTCTTCACATTCAAATTTGCGGACATTCAAGTATCCAATTCAGACACCAGGAGCAGAATAAGTCTAGAGATGTTATGGCTTCCCTGGCCAAGTCTCTAACATATCTGGTGGTTTGAGCAATGCCCATGAATGGGACTGGAGTTTACTAGCATTTGTTATAGTCTGAATAAAACCAAATTCTCTCTTCTACTGAAAAAGCCATGCTTAAAACAACAAAGGATCGTGATATAAATGGGTCATGTAGTTTACCACTCAGAAAGAGAGACAGTTAGGAGGCTGCAACAACAGTCAGATGGCTCTTCTCTGGCGAAACGGAAACTTTGTTGATGCTGCCCACCTCCGAGGTTCCTGGAGAGGAGTTTATTATTCCTTGAAGATTTTTAGCTATCTCTACACATTTCTGGCTCTGAGACTGCAGAAATCTGAAGGAAAAGGGAGAGAAAATCACCCAAGGCATCCATTGTTCCTGGATGTCAAATTGCTGTCAAGAGTCTGGGCTGTTATAAGTTTGAGAAAATTAGTCTTCCTGCCAGTAGGAATCAGAGCCAGAGAGAAACACACTGACATTTTGGTACTTTCCATTATGTAAATTGCACAATACCGTCTATCTAAGGTTGTAATCATTCACCAAGTGCGTGTGGATTACCGTTCAGCATCAGTCTAGGTGTATGGGGAACTATGGTGACAGGCCATGATCCTTCTCCTCAAAAATCTCTGTATCTTGTGGACACAACTGTCTGGGGTTAGAACCAGAAGTGGCACAAGGGGCTCACTTCTACAGAGCAGGCATGGGTACTGTTGGCGTTCAGAGACAGGAAGGGGAAGAGCTACAAGAGTGTGTGGTGACAATTGCAGAAAGCTTCATGAAAAAAGTGGAGATGAGCTGGGCTTTGAACTAAGAAGACCCGAGTAGGCTGCTATCTGTCAGTAATGTGTACCAGTGCCATTATTTTTCCAGACCAATATCGGCATGCATCTATTTACCCAAACACACCGCACACCACCCCGAACATGATTAAGTTGCTTGGCAGGGATAAAATGTTCCCAGTCAATGCATGGGCTGACCCAACATCATGGTCCCTTCACTGGAATATTGAAAATGTTTAAAAAAAAAAAAAAAAAAAAAAGGTATTCTGTTGGCTTTAGCCTATCAAGTATTAATAAACAATCAGCTTCAAGCATTAATAAGCCATCAGCTTTTATTTCCCCCTATTTATTTATGTTTTTATGGTAATATAGGCATAACATACATTTTACCACTTCAACCATTTTTAAGTGTCTAGTCCAGGGGCGTTAGGTTTATTCACATTGTTGTGTAACCATCACCACCATCCATCTCCAGAACTTTCTTATCGTCCCAAACAGAAACTCTGTACCCATTCAACAGTAACTTCCCATTCCCCCAGGCCCCAGGACCCACCCTTCTACTTTCTGTCTCTATCAACGTGACTATTCTTGGTACCTCATATACATGGAATCATTCCATTTTTTAAAAATGTTATGGTGACTCTCAGTAAGGTCCCAGCAAGAAACAGATGGCATACTCAAATTGGATAATTGAAGTGAACTTAAAAAAAGGAGTATTTGCAAAGATTTGGACAGGATTTAAGGAAACGAGAAGGGGGGATATAAACCACGTGATTAGGAACAGCAGGGAGTTGTTACCACCCCAAGGCCTAAAAGGAGAGTTTCCAGAACCAGGAAAGATGGCTGTGTAGAGAGTACCCCTGACAGGAGCTGTGACCTTTACTGGACAGCTGCCATCAAATCACAGTGACCTATCAGGGTGGGAGCCAGGGGACCATACACCCGGACCTCCACTCTCCTCCTGTCCTTCCACCTCCTGCCAGTGCTTCCCATTAGCTAAACCCAGTCAGATACCAGAGGTCAAGAGCATCGATGCATTCCCTAGAGGGTGGCCTCTGTGGGTACAGCAGGGCGGAGAAGAGTGGAAAGTGGATCTGGGGGTCATAGGAAATAGACCCAGCATAGCGACCTCCTTTGACGTACGCTGGTCATGTGATGAAGGTGACTGAGCCAGAGGTTGAAAATGCAGTCAATTAAGAGGAAGATGATGTGGGAAGAAGGAAGTAAAAGCAGTATTTTAGAACTTATCAGAGAATGGAAGGAAGCATATCACTATCTGTCAAAACAATACCCTAGATAGGTCAAATAAACAGGTCTAGTGTTTGGACAAGGAGTATGAATCCCACGTAGTAATTATTGCACTATCAGACTGTCAGATGTGAAAGATTCCTAATCTTGTCCGCTGTGATCATTTCCTATTTGAGGATTCTGAGATGCAAAAGGGGGTTGTCTCTACATCCTGTGCTTTCCCCAAAAGCCACCTAATTGAAGCTTTAAATCAGTGGTTCTCCTGAGCCTCCCGTTAGCCCTCAGTTCACATGCATGTGACTTTGAACTCATCCATTGCTTTGATCAGCGTTACCTGCAAAACCTAGAGGGTCACTTAACTTTCCTGACCTTTGGTCTCCACAGGTACAGCAGCGTAGTTTTCAACTATGATGCTGCATATGAACATAAAACGTTGTTACAATTGTCATTCAGTATTAAGAAGAAAGCAGGGAACTAGAAGGCAGCAGTAGAAACTGAACAATATAATAAGTCCAATTCGCTTTGGAAGGTTACAGGGCAAGGCAGAAAAGATCATTTTGCAAAGTCTAAAAGAAGCCATTAGTGTTTCCTTGCACCAGGCATAGGACTAAGTGTTGCAGGGTACAGGAAAGTATGAGAGGGAACCCCTCCACAGAGCAGGAACTTCCACTTGGAGAAGTAATCACACGGATGAGCAAGAAAGTCACTTTGCAACAGGCAGGGAATGTGAGGGTTCTGGGAGCATCAGAGCCTGAGAAGCCATAGATGAGAGAGTGCCTCCACACGCTGGGTGCCGGCTGGTTGTGGAAGGCATCCTGGAGGAGGAGGGAGCTGAACCAACCAAGGGGAGTAGAGGATTCGGAGAAGACAACGAGGGCATTCCAGGTTGTCAGCAAGCACTGGACACAAGCATTCACTTATAGCTGTGGTCACAGTCAGCGTCTGCTGTGTCATGGTTTGTGCACTGGGTTCTCAGTGCTTCTGTTTGGCAGCTGTTACTTGGAAGTCCCTGCCCCCCACAAAATATCAGGCTGAAATGGGAAAGCCACGGTATCACTCTAGCTACCTGCCCTTTACACAGAGGCTGGAACCAGCACTCGGGGAGGGGGGTGAAAGAGGTGGGGTGGATCTTGTCCCAGCCCTGTCCCTACTTTTTTGGGCAATTCCAGAAAGCTTCACAACAGCATGAAGGTGATGTCCCTTCCCTGGGCCTCAGTTTCCTTACTGGAAAAGTAAACCATTTGGACTAGATCGCTAAGGTTCCTTCCATCTCCATAATTTTGTGGGTTTTGCTGCTGAAGACTAATTTGCCGATGCCTATTACCTCATTCACCTTCCCATCGTAACTCCCTAGTCTTAGATTTTCTTCTTTGAATGAATGTTCAAGCTTTATGTTCCCACAGGTCCCAGCTTCTTACAGATCTCCAAACATGCCGTGCTCCGTCTCAGGCTTTTCCACAGTCTATTTCAAATGCCTAGAATTTGTACCCACCCTCCCTCAACCCAGCAGAATGGTCTTCCTTGACATTCCAGGCAAACTTAGATGTCCCTCCCTCTGTATCCATTTCGCCTTTTACGTTTATGCATTTTGCTATGTCATTTTCCCTTTACACATGCCTGTCCCCCACCGGACTGAAGACCAAGGGTCTTACCCCATCATCCCTGTACCCCCCGCAGTTATCCCAGGGCTTCATTGAGGCCCGTTTATTGAGCAAATGCATAAATAGGGCTTTCGTGGTTCAGGGAACATCCATCCAGGGCTCTGTGGTCTCTCTAATCATGAAACTTCTTTTCTCCACTCATCTGTCCCATTCTTCCCTTCCCACTGGCCACGCCCACATCCCTCCACACCATGGCTTCCGCTTAGTGTTCTGTTCCCAGCTAACCTCAGTTTGCATATAACCCGTCAGTACCCACCAATTTCTCTCTTCATCTGACCTTTCAGCTTCAGTTCTTACCTCCAATAGCCTCATTCCTGGGGGATTTCTTATTTCTCATTCCCAAGACACTAAGTGACATGGGCCCAGCTGATTTGCACCAGACCACCAGCTCGCTGGCAAGCCTGTGGATTGGCTCTCTTAATGAATTCAGTCAGCACCATCCAGAAGGCAGGATGGTATTTCTAATTCGGGGCTACAGAGGGCCAACCAACAACTTCAGCTCGGGCTCCAAGTAGGGAAGCTTGACCTCTAGAAAAGATCCACGTTGGTCCATCAGGGCCGATGTCTACCTCCAATGTTAGCTTAACTTCCTAAGAGTAGTGGATCACTATCCAACCTGCAAATCCCAACTCTGAGGATAAAAATACGGTTAAGTGATTACTGAAGGAGAGATGTTCCCAGATGTGGCTGCCAGAGACGTCATTTGATATTAGGAGGCATTGGGCATGGAAACCAGTTTCCATAAAAGACTTCACTGGCCAGAAACCATCACCCAGCACCATGAGTATCCCCCACATGCCAGCTGTGGGGGCTGCTGCAGCCCTGGGACGTGCCAGCAGTTGCACCAGTGTGTATTACAGGGAATCAAATGTTCTAATATCTGATTTCCTAAAATTGCTCCCAGAAATAAATACCAGGCATCTCCTTCAAGCCCTAGTGACACGCTGGCAGTATGTAGCTGGAATGCAGACGTGGCAGTAGCATGGACTGGACAGTGCCCACAAGCCGCTTCTGCTCCCAGACCTCCGGAGCAAATTCGCATATTGATTTAGAGAGGGCCCTTTGTAATAAATTGTTCCTTTCTTCACTTGCAGCAGGGGGCCAGCTGCTGCCAGCTTTCTCAGCATGGAGGGTACAACTGTGGATTTAGAGCAGATGGGCGGCCTCTCATCATCTTGAGGATGGCTGCCAATTTGGGTTTGAGCTGCCATTTGATCTATTTTTCTCTCCTGATGCTCATATTATGCAATGTGTGGAACAGCATGGTGTCTGGGGGACAGCACTGGACCAGGAAGGCCAGGATGGGACCCTGAGTGTATTCCTGGTTGTTCCTCATACAGATTTGAACTCTACTGGCAGCATGTCTTCTGCTGACCTCGGTGGGTCCCAGCCCTTTCCCTAGAAGAGCTCACAGTCCAGTTGGGGACAGACCAGTAAGCAATCACTGTGCAATGTTGCAAATGTGATGATCAGTGCATAGAGCCAGGGAGACCTACCCCAGAGCAGGGAAGAGCTAGCTCTGGAAGGCTACCAGGAGGAGGGTAAGCCTTAACAGAGGATTGAAAGGTAAATAAAAGGAGGACCTCTCCATGGGAGAGAACAAAGTGATCAAAGGCCGATCAAAGGCCCGGCCTCACAAAACAAGCAGTTATTTGACTTTTATTCAATCAGTCAATGCAAGGGTAGAGCCACTGCTGTTCTGCTCTACAAGAGAGAACACAATCACAGGAGCAAATCCTGGAGCGGTAGGCAGGGGCCAGGTCATGCAGGACTGTGACTGTCATCCTTAATTAAGGGTGTGTACAGGTTGGGTGTCATCATTTGGATCCTTAGGCAAGTAAGTTGTCTGAGATTCAATCTCCTTCACTGTATAATTTGGGATAATAAAAGGTCCCACCTTCACTTTACAGGACTGTTGATGGGATCATTCACTCCTCGTCAATAAACATTTATTGAATGCTTCATATGTGCCAGACATTGTAGGCAGGCCGGGAATGCAGAGATGAATAAGACATTATTACTACTCTTAAGTGCCCACAGTCTAGAGTGAAGGTACCCATGAAAGAGCTTATTAATCAATTAATGAAGTTAGGGCAGAGAGGGCCAGATGAGGAAGATGAAGGGAAAGGGAACTAATATTTATTTATTGCATGGGCAGGCATTGTGCTAGATGCTTTGGGGGATGTTTTGCTATTTAGCCCTTCCCGAATCCTCTATGGTAAAAGGGAAGGCACAGCTCTCCAGATACCCCATCTTGGTGGAATCACAAATTTCACGAGAGATGGAAGTGTTGGCCCAAGACTCTGGGTCAGGCTTGCTTGCTCAGCCAGCAAAAACTAAAAAAAACAGCCCTTAAAAATATCCAACCTGACTCTTTTTATTCCAATCATTTGCCTTTCCACTCTTTAAAAGAGAATATTCATTTGCTTTCTTAGCTTCATGACGAGAACTGGATTTACAGGACTCATGAAGAACTGCTTGAATATGCTTTTGAGTCTCGGTGTTTTGGGGTGGAGGCAGTCTCCTGCTGAGATACCTGTTGGCAAAATAATTCATGTACAGAACACAAATGAAAATTTTTTTTAATTAGGATTTTGTTTCACGGAATCGTCCTCACATTTGAGGTTATATTTTGCATTATGTCTTTGCCTCATTGCAGACCTATAGTGAAGCAGATTTGGATCATTGGAACTCTAACAAGAGCCACCATTTTAAGCAAAATCCATTAATTAGTATCCTCATTAATGACAATGACAAATGAAGTAGCCATTTTCATTTATTCACTAGATGATTCAGACAATCACTCAACAAGTGTGATTTTTTTTTTTTAACTGAGCACGTAGCATACATAACAGAAACACAACTCTCAGTTCTAGGCATATGGTAATAAACAAGACAGACATGGTCCCTGCTATAGAAGGATCTTAGAGTCTACAGAAAGACAGACAGTAAACAAATTTAAAAAACAACATAATTATGCTGGAAATTGCTATGTTGTATATTGTATGCAAGTGGTATATCATCATTGTGTTATAGAAGCGCAGTATACTTTGAGCACATAATGGAGGGAGGCCTAACCTAATCAGAATGATTAGGGGAATTTTCCCTGAGAGAATGCCTTTCGGCTAAGCTCTGAAGGACAAAAAGGTATAAGTGAGGTGAGAATGGTTAAGTGAACTCCAGGGAGAGAGCAGTATATTAGAAAACCCCAAGGCACAAAGAGGCTTTCATTTGTTTGTTTGTCTGGTTCGTTTGTTGCTTTCAGTTTCGTATCCCACATATGAGTGAAGTCATATGGTTCTTGATTTGTTCTGTCTGACTTATTTTGCTTAGCATGATAACCTCAAGATCCATCCATGTTGCCACAAATGGCAGTGTTTCATCTTTTCTTATGGCCTAGTAATATTCCATTGTATATACTTGTATATACCACATTGAGAGGTCAAATATATGGTGATGGAAGAATTGATTCTGGGGGGTGAACACAAAATGCACTATATAGATGATGCAGTATAGAATTTATACTTGAAACCTATATAATTTTACTAACCAATGTCACCCCAATAAATTTAATTTAAAAAAAAAAAAGAAAAGAAAAATGGAAAGAGGTTTTCATTGGCTTGAAAAACAGACAATATGGCTGTTTGAGTAATAAAAAGCAAAAAGGAGGGAGGGGCAGGGGTACTGTATTTAGTGCCGAGTGAGCAAGATGGGCCAGGGAAATGAAGCAAGGAAGAGTAGTATTGAGGAGACAAGGTATCATAGAAAGACCCACAGAGTCCATTGTTACTATAGCCTACTAGCCAGCAACCAGATCTAATATCTTATACTCAAATTCTACCCATCCTTCAAGGCACAGCTTTAATATCACATCCATTTACTTTGGGAAATGATGCATTACATAATCTCCTCCTTAGAGACTCATAGTGCAGATTAAGATATCAACAACTCTGAGAAATCCTATAACTGAGACATATATTTATTCCAGCATTTCCTAAACATATTAAACTACAGAAACATGAGACACTGGTGTTCCAAGGAACACATTTGGGGAATTGCCCATTTAGTGGACTGAGTTGTCCAGATTTAGATTGAATTCTGACTGTGATGTTTAATAGCTATTGCTGTTTAATAGCTATGGTGTTTAATTACTGGGACAAATTGTTCCATTGCTCTGACTCACAGAGTCCTCACCTATAAAATAGTAATGTCAATAGCTATCTTAAAGATTTTCTATGCAGATAAAATAAATAGCACGTACAAAGTCTCTGTTTCAATGACTGAAACATAGTAGCTGTACAATAAACTTTAATTGACTTCCAGTCTTCCAAGTAGAATAAAAAAGATTAGGTTAAACTTTGGGGATCTTTGCACCATCAATCAATGTGAGACAAGAAAATTCCCCAGAACTAAAGAACAGGTGTCTCTAATTCAAAGGATCCACCAAGGTCTGAGTGCAATGCATGCCAAAAGACCCACACTGAATCATATCATCAAGAAATTTCTGAACTTGAAGAATAGAGAATATCCCAAAGCTTCCAGAGAGCATAAAATGTCACATACAAAGAACTTGAAATTAAATTGGTGTCAGACTTCTCAATACTAAGACCAGAAGTCGGATGATAATAGAAAATGCTTTAAATATTCTGAAAGAAAATCATTTTCAAACTAGAAATTTATACCCAGCCAACTGTCACATAAATTTAAGTGAGTAATAAGACAATCCAAGACTCAAGAAACATTTTATAACTCATATACCCTTTCTTAGGAAAGTAAATTGAAAAGTAAATCACAACATAGGAAGCTATGGCTGCAGGAAATGAGAAATCAAAACAGAGAGCCACAAAAGGACTTCCCAGGGTGATAATCAAAATAAGACCCCCTGCACCAGCTGTGCAGCCATCCTGGAATGCAACTAGTTCAGAGTGGAACAGGAGGACAGATGGCTCCAAAAGGATCATCTCTAGGGAGAAAAAACTAAACAAACAAACAAAAAACTGGAATGGATATGTTTGCGTTCATAGAAAAAAACTATGGATAGGTGAGTGACAGAGAGGTGAGAACACGTGTGGAAAACTAGGGAATAGATTAGAGGAAAGTATGTAAATAAAAAGCAAGGCAATCATTACCTTTTAAAGAATAAAGTATGACACACGAAGGAGATACAACTTGACTGTACAATACCCACAAAGTCATAACAAATCCTCATGATTTAGGGATCAAAGTGTGATGTAACTGTGCTGGTGGTATGGAAGGGAAGTGACGGGAGGGAGAGAACAGGTCCTCATTTCCTGCTTGAGGAAGTCAGTGTCTACAACTGACAAATTAAGGAAATGCCACATAAACATATTATTTACCAATGTGGAGATCAGTATCAGAGGCAACAGTTGGAAGAGACTGAGTAAGACCAGGACTTGCTGTTTCCTAAGACATGTATTTCACACTATTTGGATTTTTAAAAATATTTATGTATTACTTTGATAAAAAAATGAAACTTACCCTGAAAAGAATACCAAACTATCACTGTAAAATAATTAAAGTTTTAGTTATGTATACACCTGAGCAAGGCCTGGAAGAGAACTTAGTAAATGAAAATACTTTGATTTTTTAGCATAATAATATCCAAATAAATCGAGAGCCTAGGCATAG
This sequence comes from Rhinolophus sinicus, assembly GCF_036562045.2. Lineage (NCBI taxonomy): Eukaryota > Metazoa > Chordata > Mammalia > Chiroptera > Rhinolophidae > Rhinolophus > Rhinolophus sinicus. Next base: position 114,937,403 of record NC_133756.1, read on the forward strand.
AAGTCAGACTTGCCTGTTGGAAGCTAGTGACTCAGAATCTCTTTGAGGCTTGCTTCCCCCTTCTGTAAAATGAGGGTAAACTAGAACCCATTTCATAGGAATGTTATTCGGATTACATTAGAGAATTCGTATTAAGTCCTTGGCACAGGTTTTGGACTCTGATCGCTAATAGGTGATAGCTTTGATTAAAGAAGGAAGAAAGGAAAGAAGGGAGAGAGGGAGATTTTGTTCCACCTTAATCGTGGGAGGGAGTGCCAACGACACAGTCTCCAGAGCGGCATGCCTGGGCAGGCTGTCCTCTTAGTGACCATCTACTTAAAAAGACTTCGTCAAGGTTGACAGGCTCAATTTAATATACATTAAAAAGAACTTAGCTTGTTTCCTCTGTTCTGAAAAGGCTGTCAGTGCCTGAGAGAGGGCCAGCTTCACTGCAAGGTTAAAAGACTTGCTCAAGGAAAACATGCCATGGTCCAGCACCTCCCTAATCATTCCATTTTGTTTTTACAGCATCCAAGTTCTCGCTTGGAAAATGTTCTTTGCCACCCATACACATCATTGCAAGCCCGGATCCTGCCAGGTGAAAGATACTCACTGGGTATAATTAGGCTTTTCCAGGCAGTGTTCAGGCTTCCCTCTCACAGGCCCATGCTGTCAGACTGCCTTCTGTGAACTCAGAGTGGCTAACACAGACCAGGCATTCAAGCCCCCAGAAGCAGTTCCTCTCTGTGAATTCTGTTGTATTTGCTTGTAGAAAGCAGACCACAAGACAGACTGAGAGAGTCTGTACGGTAGCAAAATGTGGAGAGTGGAACTTAGCTACTAAGTTTTGAAGTCAAGATTTGGGACGGGGTCTGGCTGACTGCAAGTCCCATGCTCGTCTGCAACTACCACTCCACGTCGTCTTCAAACACAGCAACACGTAGCTAGCCTGGGCAAGTGGGAAGAATTTCTAGGTTTGATCCCAGCTTTTCCATTTCCGAGTTCTGCAACCTTGACCAAATCGCCTCGATCCCTCAACTCTCAGTTTCATCATCTATAAAAAAATGAATAATTGTGTAATTGGTCCTTGTCTTCATGACTTCACGGTCAGACTCACTAAAGTGGGACTGAAATGTACAGAAGCTAAGAGTAAGGAACAGTGGTACTGGCCAAAGAGCAGATAACAGCAACACTCTTCCCGGACCTTGACATAGCTCAGACCTGACCTACCTCATGCCATGGAGAGCCGGGCACATCAGAACTAGTCACTGGCAGCAAGCCTGGGCTCACCGGGAACCTCCCTCCTGCTGACTGGCTTTGATGTGACCTCACTGCTTACATCTTCCCGGCCCTTACCTTCCCTGGCTCCATGGACTGGTTTATTATGGCTGCTCCTTGCCTTGTTTACCAAGCCAATGCAACTCCCTCTTTCAACATCCGATGCTCAATTCCACACAGCCCCTGGATTTGGACAATTCCCCCCACTCCAGGTTGAAGACATTTCTCTGGCATCTTCGCTGAGTGACAGCCTAGGCCAGAGGATTTGAGAGCATGGTCCTAAGCTCCCGGGGTTGAGCCACGGCCAAGGGCTCCTTCAGTCTTGGGCTGCTCATTGCTGCCCTTCAGTTTCATGGCTCATGCCAACTTTGGCGCCTTGGTGGCTCCTGCCAACTTTGCAGCTCACAGTATGTCAAAGGAACGTTTTCTTTCCCAGGGCTCCTTTATTGTTTTCAGAGTGACAACTGTATGACCAGTCCTTGATCAAAAATTGATGAGGAAGAAAGAATTGATGAGGGAGGGAGAAAGAACAGTGGAGGATAGTTTGGGGGAAGGATGGAGATGAGAGAGAAGGAAAAATGAAAGAGTAGGAGTATGGAAAGGAAAAACAGAAGCAGAAGACAGGAAATAAGGAGGAAAGAGGAGCAGATTCGTGTTTTGGCCTTGCCTGGCAGTCTCTGTGCCACAGATTCTGGAGTTCCATGTGACACTGGCACATAACGCACCAATCCCTGGCTTTGACTCAGATCTGAGATCGAATCTTGTGCAGTCATCCATTCAAGCACGTCTGCGTACCCTCTGAAGGTCACTGTCCTCATCTGTACAGCCAGAATATCACCACCCGCCATGCAGGATTGTTTTCAAGATTGAAGGTGCACAATACCCAGCACAGAGGAAGTGCTGCGTGAGCGGTTGTCACCATGAGGATGATCAGCTTCTGGAGACAGGGCCACTGTATTGATCACAGTGCCCGGTAGCTATGACAGACCCCACGATGCTGCTACTCAACTGCTGCTGAGGAGCAGCATGGTTTCAACGAGTCCTGTAATGAGTCCTTCAGCGTTTCCCTTTGATGAGCAGGCTCTGCCTTGCAATCAACTTTCCTCCTTTGCTTGACCTCTTTTTCCTTAGTTTCATGCAGTTTCTCAAGGAGGAGACATAGTTGTTTTTAATCGCACAGGCTTCTGAATTAGCACTTGAAAGCAGTTGTAAATTCGTAAGCCAAACCATCGGAGAAAGTGCCACCATCTCGGAGGATGTGATCTTACACCATCTGCATCTCATCAACATGCACACACAAATGTGTGCTTGGGAGGAGCGTGGGTGCCCCCGAGGCCACGTACTCACCCACAGGTAGATGTCACATCAATAACTTCAAGTCCACTTTGCTCACCCCATCCTCCAAGGAACCCTTCAAATTCCTAGCTTCTGTGTGCAATTAAATACATTAGATTGGCTGCTGTAATTGAGTTCAGTTCAATTTCTCACTTCAGACTTGGAAAATTATGTGTAAGGAAAGATTCACATGCCTTTCTAATCAGCCAGAGTTGACAGGAGAAAGAAAAAAAAAAAAGAAAGAAAACTTCTGATCACTCAACCGTTAAACAAACGCTGGCGACAGTGCCAGTCTAATTACTAGGTTACTATAGGCTTCTCGTATTTTTAAAAATAACACCCAAAGTTGTTAGGCCTCCACACTCCAGAAATCAATGGCTTTCACCCTCTTTGCTTCTGCACGGGCTGTGTGGGGCCCAGTCTCAGAAAAGATGGACACTGAGTGGGCAGCGTGCTCTGACCCATCATGGCAATAGCTCTCACGGTGGTTTATGAGCTCCAACACAAGGTACATGCATTTTATTAGTATCAGTTCCTTTACTCTTTAGCTTTCCTTCTGGTGGCAGGCATTTGAGATACAGGGGAAGTGTTCTTTGCAATGTTATTCACAGTAGCCAAAAGGCAGAAACACCCCAAGTGTCCATCAACAGATGAATGGATAAACAAATTGTGATATACCCCTACAGTGGAATATTATGCAGCCATAACAAGAAATGCAGTCCTGATATATGCTGGATGAACAGCATGGATGAACTTTGAAAACAGTTTGCTAAATGAAATAAGCCAAACAGAAAAGGAAAGGAATTGTATGATTCCACTTATATAAAATACCCAGGAAAGGTAAATTCATAGAGCTAGAAGGTAAATTTGAGGTTACTCAGGGCTGAGGAGAGGGGTAACGGCGATTTATCCGTTCATGGTTACAGAGTTTCGTTCAGAGTGATGAAAATATTTTGGAACTAGATAGCAGTGATGGTTGCACATTATTGTGGATGGAATTAATGCCACTGAATTATACACTTAAAATGGCTAAAATGGCACATTTTATACATATTTTACCACATTTTTTAAAGCAGTTGAAAAAAAAATGGTGAGGAGGAAGAAAGTGAAGCCCATTTAAACCACTGAGTCAATTAGAATTCTGCTGGATGCAAATGACAGAAACCCAAGCCAACTGATTTATGTAAAAGGGGAATTTGATAGCTCGCGTGAGGTGGGCAGTCCGGGGTAGGGCTGGCATCAGGGCTGTGCTGGGTCATTTTCCTGTGCCCCTCCAGGATCAGTGGCTGCCCTGCTTCTCCCTGCCTTCTGTCCTGGGAGCCTGCACTGTCGGGGCCACGTCAACAGGGCTCCCGCAACTTCTGGCTTCCAGGGGGTTTGGCCATTGGGAAACCCCAACAGGAGTTTGGAATGAGGGAGCAAACGGAGGTCCGGATGTTTATTCCCACCTTCCTGCAGGCACACCCCGGGCTGGCTGTGTCCCTCAATCCAAGGTCACTGTTTTTCTCTACCTGGCCCTGTCCTGTAGGTTCTGCTAACTACTCCCTCTCACATCCCTTTGGATCTAGAGGTGCTAACAGCTCCACTTCTACTGGCCCTGGGTCCACATGGTAGTTTTGCACTGCATAGTTTGGCACCCTACACTCTGCCCACAGTGAGTGGTCGCTTTATTAAACCTTCCTCATATTATCTAGTTCAAGGAACCATCTGTTTCCTGTTGGATCCTGATTCTAATAAGATCTCTAATGTATCTTTCCAGTGGGGACCTTGACTGTGTATCTCTGCGATCTATCTTTTCTTGGACTGGCTTCAGCCTGAAGTGTGCAGGCTAGCAGGGACAGCTGCAGCCCCTGCGTTGTCTTAGTTTCAGGGCCCAGAAGAAAAACTGAGGTTCTCATTCCCACATGTATTCCCCAAATTCCCATTTCCTCTCAGTGGCTCTGAATGTGTCGTGTGACCCAAAGAGCCCAGCACAGGGGCCTGAGGAGACCTCTATGCTGACTGGCTGGAGTCACATACTCCACCCTGGATGAACAGTGTGGGAGAGAGCAGTTCTCCAGGGTAAAGTCAGGAGACCATTACTGCGACATGGTGATTTCTAATTAAATATATATATATACATGGTCTTCATCCCCTTTTCAGGCACAGAGTTCCTAAGACCTTTGTACTTCCCTAAGTGATGGGAACCATAAAGCCTCTGTGGTGACTTTTCGTGGGTACTAGTTGCCAGAAGAACCATCCAGGTGATGAGAGGGTTGGAACTTTCAGTCCCACCCCTTGACCTCAGAGAAGGGGAGAGGAGCTTCAGGTGGAATCAATCCCGTATGGCCAATGATTTAATCACTCATGATTATGTGGTGACACTTCCATAAACACGCAGAAGGACTGGGTTCTGAGAACTTCAGGGTTGGAGATTTGGAGAGAGTGGTCTGCCAGGAGAGGACATGGAAGCCCCGTACCATCTTTATCAGGCCTTTCCATATGCGTCTCTTCTGGTTTGGTGATTGATAGAACCAAGAGCCTGCTGCCTTTAGGCCAACCTCACAGAGCCAGGGGCCTAACAGAAGTTCCAATTACTCACAATTTCAAGGGAAAAAGTAGCCCCCCTTTTTTAATTATAAAAAATTACATAATCATTATTTAAAAATTGGGAAATTCAAACAAATTTTATCCCATCCAAGAGTCACCCACTGATCACATGTTGTTATATGCCTCCTAGGATGTTTCTTAAGCATATTTTATCATGACGACTTATTATTGATAATTTTTTTCTAAAATTTGTTCTGCTTGATTTTGTTTAACATTACATCATAAGCATTTAGCCGTGCCATGAAAATGCCTTCATAAACATCATTTTAAATTGCTCCAGAATGTTCTATCTTATACAGATGAGTCATGATTTACATAACGAATCCCAGATCAGGCATTTAGATTATTTCCAATATTCACTATTCTAATATGCAGCCCTGTGATAAACGTGCATGTGTATAAACCTCTATTTGCATTTCTGATCAGGTCCTTAGGTCAGATTTGAGGAAGAGGAGTCACTGGGTGAAATGACATGAACAGTTTTCAGGCTCTTGCTATTCAAGGCCAGGTTATTTTCCGTGTCATGTTGCCCCAAAGCGGGCTCTACCAACACAACATGAGAGAACCATCTCTCTGCATTGCTCATGTTGTCCTTATTTTCTCTCTCCTTGCTTAACTCCACCCATTCACCCTGGGATCCCCTCCTCTTCATCTAAACCCACCTTCAAGATCAGAGAGACCTGGGGAAGGCATGAGGAGGGCTGCATTTATTGCATTTAGATCCTTCTTCTCCTACCCAGCAGGGAAAGCAAGGCCACCTCAGGCTCTGGACTTTTAATTAACCTCCTAGCAGCAGGAATCTGATCCCTGAAGTTAGCCATTGCTCAATGCCAGGCCCCTGGAGGCAAAAAGAGAGAGACTGTACAGGTGATTTACAGAAGCTGGCTGTGATCGTGCATGTAACAGATGGTCTGGGGCGATGAGGGGTGGTCTTAACCTTCTGGACAGGGAGGTCACATGACTTCCATGAGCTCAGGAGCAGGGGAGGCAATAGCCCATCAGACAGACAGAAACATATCCAACTGGCTTTCCTAGGGCCTACATCAGGAGCAAATATCCTCCATGACACGTGGCAATGGCAGGTCCAGGCATGAGCCCAGATAGACAAGGACCAGGAGTGGGCTCAGACAAACATCTTGAGCAAATGGACTTGAGTCTGGAAATCACAACCAAGAGAAACAGAGGTTAGAAGGAAGGCAGGAGGCTGCTGGAAACATACTATGAGAGAGGTCACTGAGTTTGCAAAAGAAACAAGGGCTCTGGGAAGGAATGCTATTACCAAGTGTTCAATGGTAGAAGCAAGATGGGAACCTCGCATCAACTGCTCTTTCTGCTATAACATTCTGCCGATATTTTGTTCAGAGAGTTGGTTGATTAGGTTCCTGTGGAAATGTAGCCATAACAAATGCCAAGTTGTCTGGACAGAACAGTTCCCAAGAGAAGCCACATTCCCTAATGGGCTAGATCTTCCCCTCCCGGCCCCTCCAAGCTACTTTGGAAAGGGTGCAAGGATTTCTGCACAGTTTTTTTTCTTCTTCTGAAATGCAGTGTTCTCTGAACCCCTCAGTCCAGTGACTCTTTCCTCCAGAGCCCCCTCCCCAATTCACACACACATGCTTCTGAAACAGCAGCATGCCCAGCCTACACGAGGCAACATGGGAGGACTGGCACAACTCTGAGAGCCTGGGCTCTGCAACTTCGTAGCTACTCACTGTTTCCAGACTGTTTTCTCATCTTTAATTCAGAGAGGACCCCACTTTTTCAGTATGTTTCTGAGGAGTCATTGTTGCGGTCAGTTGAGATAATGTATGTGAAAGCTCTATAAACTCTAAAACACTCCCCAACCATAAGGCAGACGTGTTTTGTTGTTGTGGTAGTTGTTTGTTTGTTTGTTTTTGAGGGTTTTTTGAGTAAGAAGGTACTGGGGTGGGGAAAGGAATAGTGAGTAGCATTCAAGGTAAGCAGCAGCTGTCAGCCGCCCCCTCTCTTGCCTGCTCTGGAGATCTGCAGATCTTCCTGAGCCATCTTGTGGCAGCTGATACCCTGGAGCAGTGGTTTTAACTTTTTGTAAGCCATAGAATCTTTACAGATAAGCAATATTTCATCCCCCTCCCCCCACCCCAGCCAGTATGAAATTGATAATACTAACATTGCTTTGGTTAGACTGGGGCTAGAAGCAAGGTAGTGGGAAGGTGGGGCAAAGCCATGTCTTTTGTTTTTAACTCCTTAGGTGCCAACTTACAAAATTATGAAATATTTGTCCATTTATTCAGAAGACATGTACTAAACACTCCTAAATATTTAGGTTCTGGCTGGCTTAAGTCTGCCTCCCACCCCTGAGGGATCATCAGGAAAGAAAGGGCCTCTGCAGACTGGGTACTTCCACTTAAGATTAAAGTGAGACTCTCCTTTGCTAGCCTGGGAGGTCTTCTTTTAGCCTTTTCACCAATTAATGTTTTATCACTCATTCATTCAGTCAGTCATCTAATCATTCCACAGCAATAGATTAGAACTATTTGCGGTAGCCAGTTTCTGTCAACAGTACAAGGCAGGTAGTAGGTATAACACAAGGAACTTATTGTTTGAAGTTGGACTAATCTGGTTTCAGACTTGTCTCCAGTCTTTGTTGTCGGGCTAATCCTGAGATAATCTCTTAAGGGTTCCAGGCCTCACTTTTCTCAGTTGTAAAATGGGGCTAGGGGTGCCTGCTGCCTCCCAGAGCTGAACTTTCTGAAATACAGTATTGTCCCCATACCACCTAGTCTCATCTCAGGGAACATACTCAAAAAGCATCCCAAATAATTAAATAATTACCATATTTTGCCATGTATAATGCGTTCCCATGAATAATGTGCACCCACGTTTTTGGCTCAAATTTTCACGGAAAAAAATCTTTCATTTTAATACATTAATTTAAAATTTTATTTGTTTACATTTATTTTTTTACTTGTTTTTTGTCTAATAAAAGAATTTTAGCATTTATTTTTAACATATTATGGTACAAGAAATTTTATGTAATAAATGATTACAAAACACAAGAACAGATACAAGGTACAAGAAATTTTATGTGCCGGTGACAAATTTACGATATTTGCGTGTCATAGAAGGCCAAAAACTCTCCATCGTTGCAAGTTCAACAAAACTGATCGTTTATTCTGGGTTATTATTTTGCAAACAGATATCGTTATTGATTTCTAGAGTTATACTATTAACTCATAAATGTAAATAAAAGAATTAAAAACATTTATATAGATACAGAATTAGTACTACCCATGTATAATGTGCATCCTTATTTTTCCCTCACAAATTTGAGCAAAAAAGTGTACATCATACATGGCAAAATATGGTGTGTTTGTTTCATGAATGTTTGTCTCACCAATTAAGCTGTGAACTGTAGGAGGGCAGAGACCAGACTTGGTTTGTTCATCATTGTAACCTAGCATAGCCCCAGCACACGATACACCCCATATACGAGGTCAGACAATTAAGTTCGTTAACTCATCCTAGAAAAAGTGCTACACACCTCATTGCTGAATACCAGGACAGTCACTTTTGAAGTACTCCCCTTGGGATGCTATGCACCGATGCTAGAGGCTACCGTATTTCCCTGATAATAAGATTGGGTCTTACATTAATTTTTTCTCCAAAAGACACATTAGGGCTTATTTTCAGGGGATGTTTTATTTTTTTCATGTACAACAATCTACATTTGTACAACAATCATGTACAACAATCTATACCGGGTCTTATATTAATTTTTGCTCCAAAAGATGTATTAGAGATGATGGTCCTGCTAGATCTTATTTTCAGGGAAACACGGTAGAGGTGGGGCTTTATTTCCATCCAGACGAATTGCCAAAATACAGGTATCACGTGCACTTTCGTAATCAGTGGAGGGAATGTAGACTGACGAGGCACCCCTCTGACCAATTGTCATTTGAGATCCTTGGCCCATAAACACTGCAGTTTCATCCATAGCAATCATGTTGGAGAGCTGCTATTTAGAAAAGTTGATGCCATCAACAAAGGACTTGAATGCAAGTGCACGTTTAATAACTTCAGTATCTTCCAGCTTGAACAATGGTGTCAATCGTAGAGACAGTTCCTATCACTGAAAGAAGCCATCAGCCAGTGTTGTGATGCTTTGAATTCTTCTGGGGATATTTCTAACTGTGGTGCCATTGCAAGGGCAGATTCTTGAATATCAGCCCTGCGCATAACGAAAGACTTTGATCTACTGTCTGCAATCCATTCACAGATGATGTCTTCCAGCTCAGGAAATAATGATTGCTGACCTGATCCACAGTTGTGCTTCTTAGCATTTCCGTCGTCCACCTTCTGACTGAGGTTATCATACTCTGCTCACCATTTTCGGATCATTCGGAGATCTAACTTCTTCCCTTTGCAGAAAGACGTAAGATTCTTGTCCTGGAGTCCTCCACAATTCCTTTCTTGTACTCAACGGAATAGCTCTTTTTTTTCACTCATCTTGTCTGGGGGTCAAAATATTATTCTCTTTAAATCTACCAATAAATCAAGTGTTAATTGAAGACTTACGAGACAGTAATGGCCACAAAAATGATGACAGTTAAGAATGATGGTCCACACAAAAGCAACAAAAAATTGCAGGTACCAAAATTCAGAAAATGTTTCTTATTTCACACGAGTGCATTAAGTACGTCGGTTACAACACACGACATATTGAATTATGAAGATTCATATTAGACACAACCAATTCTGTTCGTTAGCAAGTGCAAATGTTATTCACACGTTACGTCTGTATTCCTATTGGTCATTCGGTAATAAGTCTTGAGTTCATCTGTTTATATAGGCGTTTACCTTTCATCCAAATGTGCCCCCGTGGGTATTTACAAATACTTAATTATAATTTATATTATCATTTATTTTAAATACTAATATCAATAATATTTATTTATATTTAATTATATATTAATATTATTATTTTATAATTAAATACGTTCGTCGTGTGTTGCAACAGATGTACTAAATGAGTCCGTCTGGCTGACGATCTTAACTGGGGCTTATTTTTGGGGTAGGGCTTATATTATGAGCATCCTGAAAAATCATGCTAGTGCTTATTTTCCAGTTAAGTCTTCTGTTCAGGGGGAAATACGGTAGTCCACCCTTCAAAGCAATTTTGGAATTCTTTTTCTAGAATGGCCATCACAGCTGTTGTCATATTACTCTTGACATCCTGAATGTCATCAAAATGTCTTCCTTTCAACATTTTGTTTATCTTCAGGTAAGGAAAGAAGTCAGTGGGGGCCTGACCAGGTGAGTAGGGAGGGTGTTCCAACACAGTTATTTGTTTACTGGCTAAAAACTCCCTCGCAGACAGTGCCGTATGAGCTGGTGAATTGTCATGATGCAAGGGCCATGAATTGTTGGTGAGAAGTTCAGGTCGTCTAACATTTTCACTCAGCCTTTTCAGCACTTCCAAATAAGGAAGTTGGTTAACTGTCCAGTTGGTACAAATTCATAATGAATAATCCCTCCTATATGAAAAGAAGGTTAGCGACATCGTTGCAGCAAGTTCACAAACTTAATTGTCAGACCTCTTATATGGAAGGAAGGAATGAAGGGCTTGGAATGACCTGGGTGCCATGCTCAGCACCTTGCCTGCATGATGTGAGTAAATCCTAGCACATACTCTCTGTCATTATCACTGTTCTTCACAGAGGAGGAAACCAAAACTCAGGGAGGCGAAGAAATGCCCTACCGTGTTTCCCCAAAAATATGAAAAATAGCATGATTTTTCAGGATGACTTCCCCTGAACATAAGCCCTAATGCATCTTTTGGAGCAAAAATTAATATAAGACCTGGTCTTATTTTCGAGGAAACACGATAGTTCACATAGGTACTAACAGGGTAACCTGTGCTGAAGAACCCAGGTCTATCTGCTCCTCACGCTCTGCTTCAGGCCCCACACATGACTGCCTCTGCCTGGAGGATTGGAGTGGCCTGTGTAGGTCCACCAGTGCTTACACAGAACTTCTCCAGTACTTGGAGGAGGACAAGGGTCCAGGTGGAAGGACAAGTTGAGAAAAAAGCAGGAGGTATTCAGAGACTCTCATGTGCTCCAGAGCTGAGGACTATGGAAACTGAAAGAGGCTGCAATGAGTTGATGGGGAGCCTTGGCCACAAACTGAGGATGTGGGATGTGTCTGAGGACGTTAAAGAGCCCATGAAGGGTTTTCATCAGGACAGTGACACCACCAGACATGGAAAGAGCAGCCTGGCACAGGTTGGAAGATGGACGGGAACGGGGAGAATGCATGTAGGGATCACGTAGGTTCAGGAAAGGCTTTCAAGTCATGGTTCCCCTCTGTCGCCTACTAGTGTGGGTGTGGGTAAGTGATTTCCCCCTCTGCATTTCCGCCTTCTCATTGACATTGTGGGGATAATGTAGGGCCTGCCTCATGGGGCTGCTGTGCGGGGAGAATGTCACGAGGGATAGACAGGATCGGACACTCACAGGGCTTCTTTTCTGTAAATGGAGGTGGAGAGAGAAGATTGAGAGTGGGAGCATAGAAGTATTATTACAGCTTTTTGGCTACTGCTTTGAGGTAAGGGATAAGAGAAAGAGAAATAATCAAAGGGTTCTGGATGTCTACAGAAATGGGGGGTGTCATTAGGGACGGTGTAAAATTAGACACACACACACCCCCCCCACCCTGCCAGAACCCTGAGCCAAATTCAGAATGCACCTTCTTTCCCTGCTACCCTGTGGCCATATTCTAGGTATTTGAAACACTGCTTAATTCTGTGTCACTTCAGACCAGGAATTATGCTTTGGATTTCTAAAAGAACAGTGAAAGAAATGAAGAAAACCCTCGTGTTATTTCTCTACTCCTATTTGCAGTGATTATTAATCATAACCAGCATTTGTCTAGCTCATTCCAGTTTACAGAACATTTTCATCTGTACTGTATCAGGAATAAAAGAAAATTCATCAAACATAACTGGCTTATTGAACAGTCTGAACTCAATACAAATAGGTTTTATTTTCTCTGCTATCACCACCTTCAACCATGTTGTCAAATCTCCCTTTCCCACCCTTGAATGACACCTTTGGCAGGTTCCATATTTTTCCGGTTCCTTTTGAGTCTAAAAAATGCCCCACCTAGTTAGAAACTTCAATCTCGTGTCTTAGTTCATGCTTCCTGCGTCCTCTCTCCAAAAGGGTGAGCCAGTGAGCAGCCTCAGCAATTCATCAAGGAGGTAAGGAGGAGGGAAGCATGCCCATATCTTCAAGTAGGGAATGGAAGATGGGATGAAACAAAGTTCTCTTACTTACCTGGATTCTGTTGTGATCATGTCTGTTTTGAGGTTCTCGGGCTAAGCACAGTGCCTGACAGATGATAGATATCCAAACACTGGCTCTCTTGCAGGCACACATGCGAGTTCTTGGGGGAGTGGGGGCGGGCAGCAAGGTCAGGAGATCTTCCCAGTGTTCAGGTCTTCTGATGTGGGAGGGAGCTCACACCTTGGCCAACCTCTTCCAAACCTGCCCCCTCCCCCAGTGGCCATCCAATGTGGTCCATCCACAACCTCTTACAGCCAAAGTCTTTATGGGTGGTTTTCACCCAGCTCATTGTCCTGGCTAATGATGGGCTGTTGAAGGATTTCCTGCTGTTTCCCTAGTCTTCTGCTTAAATAGCTTTCAGGGTGAGTGGGCGAGGAGGTCAGGGCCAGCATGTGTGGCCTCTGAGTATGTTTCTTAGAATGTGACACTTTTCTTCTCTTTGCTCCTAACGTTAGACTCTGGTGGCAGATTCCCCACTCTCCACCCAGTTACCTAAGCTGTGGGTGATTATGACCTTTCCCCCTCCTCCCTTCCCCTCTCCTAGGGAGGAGTTGTTCTAGTGTGCAGTATCGGCCCAGGACCCTTTTTTGGGTAAGGCCAGGGAAAGCAGAATGGGAGGAAAGGGAGACCAGAGAGCTGAAACGGGTGGTTTTTATGAGACAGCCTGTGCACAATTGGTGTCCAGAAGGAGAAAGTCTCTGGGGGAACTGTAATGTGTGAAAGATGTTGAGAAAAAGAGTGAAGGAGAAAATGGTATTTTAATAAATTTTATTCTATACTATGAATGTACTCGATATTTAATGTATTTGAGAGAGTATGTGGTAAAAATGAAAATGCTTGTCAGTTATTTTTATTGCCATTTGGGTATATGACACTAAAATGGGGTTGGTTTTTAGCCAAGTTATATTACCTTTCACAAATCATAACTCTGGAAAGTTGGTGCTATCATTCCCCTTTCTAAGATGTGGAAACTGAGGTATAAAGAAGTTAAGAGGATATCCCAGAATCATAAAGTAATAAGAAGATCTCAGACTCAAACTCCAATGTTAGTCTAACTTTAACTACCAAAATCATTCTATTATATAATACTGTTCTTAGATAATATGGAAGAGAATACTATGTCTCATGAAAATTCTATCGAAATCAGAACTGCACAAGGGAAAATACCTCCACAAATGCTCAGAATTGATATAGACTGATACTGGGGGTCCCCTAAAGGCCATTTCTATAATCTGAAGTTGGCGATAAAATATCTAACCCTGAAGTAATGTGAAAGTCACCTTAAGGACACAAGCAGTCAGTATCCCTCTTACAGATGTCCCCCAATCCCACCCCACAGCCACTCATAATCAGGGTTCCCAGAACCTAGTCATAGCTACCAGGGCCTGGCCTCTGCCTTTGGCAGGACCACCCCGGAAAAATAAGGAGCCATCTCTACAGAAAAGTAGATTGCGAAGTCTACCTCCAAATACAGGCTCCTGGAGAGCGGGAGCAGGTTCCGGTTTTGAATTTCACTCTAGTCCGCACGGGGAGCAAAGGGAGAGGATGCGAGCAATACAAGCGCTGTGCATGAAAGTAAAGCAAACAAGATGGCTGCGCTGCGAGGAGACTTTGGAAGCTGGGAGCCTGACCCAGAACCCATGACCCATTGATGGAATCTATGTTGAAGTCCCTCAGGCTACAGGGCCCACATCTATGCCTTTGTAGAGGTTGTGCCTCCAAAATGCTTCTGTAGTTCCTCCTAAACAAGGTATCACTCCAGGCTGGAGAACATTCTAATGCAATGTTTAAGTCCTGTCTCCGTGTTGAGGAAACATCCAGTTTCACTGAATATTGAACTCGGGTTTTATCCAGGGCTTCTTTTTTCTTGATTTCATTTCTAATTCAAACAACAAAAGCCCCTGGCTATATAATACATATGCACATAATTAAAAAATATATAAATATGTTCATATGTATGGCCCATTAAGTGATGACTGCCTCCTAGAGTTTTTATTTTTTATTTCTTTTGTTGAATGCATGATATGCCAAGCACTTTATTATACCTCATTTGATTCTTGCAATGCTCTTAGGTGTCAGGAATTTGATCCCCCACTTACCAGTGGAGGAACTAGGAACCATAGCATATTTATGATAGTTCTCAGGCCTCATTTTATTATACCATGAGATCGATGTTATAATGGAGACATGGATACAGCAGCCTCGTGTGACAGCACTTCACAATTTACATAACATGGGATAAACAGAGACCACGAAGAAGGGACAGGCCAGAACATTTTTGGTCTGTGAAATGAGATGGGGAGGCAAGGCATTGCTGTGGTTTGTTTGTGCACAGTCAAGGCAAAAAACGGAACAAACGGAAACGAGATCTCCGAGAAAGGTATCGTCTCCTCCCATTGTCACACTCCTCCCCTTCCTCAGGAATGAGGAGGAAATAGCAATAAAACAATAGGTCTTTAACTAGGCAGGGCACTTCGCACTTTTCTCATGTGTTTCCACATCTGTGATACCTTTGGTCTTCAGGTAAACTCAAGAAGAAAGCGAGACAGGATTATCACCTCCATTGTACTAGTGTGTCTTGGAGCCTTGACATGACTTGCCTAAGTTTGCACACAGAATGGCAGAGCTGTAACTGGCTATGGTGGGTGTTCTATGTGTCATTATCATTTCTATTAGGATAAGCAAATCTGATCACATCATTCTCCAGCTAAAAACCTTCCTTATCTCAGAAAAACCTCTAAATCTTCCATGACCCCTGCCAAACTGTCACATTCTGCCACTCACCCCAACCTCTACTTAATCCAAGTTCCAGAATTTGCTAACAGTGCCTGGCTCCCCTTACACATCATGTGGTTTCACCCCACTGTGTCTTCATAGCTGTTATTCTGCCTGAGATGACCCGCGACACCACCAGCGGCTGCAGGCTCCCTAAGACACCCCTGGGCTTTCAAGACCTAGTTCAGCCATCTCCTCTTTTGAACAGTCTTTCCCCTTCCCTTTGGTTGGCCTCCCTGGTAGAAAGTTTTTTGTTTCTTTTTCCATATTTGAGCTAAAATTGATCTCTCCGTAGCTTTCACTTTTTGGTCTCTTAGAGAACATATACAGTAAGTCTCTACTCTCTTTTCTCAACATTGTTCAGTACGTGAAGATCCCAACATTGTCTCCCCCAAATTTCTCCTCTTCAAATTAGACATTTTATCTCCTTTCAACTGGACACAGGACATGGATTCAAGTCCCTCACGATCCTGGTCACCCTTCGAAGCATATGCTGAACTATTATTGAATTTGTGCAGAAGGAAACAGAATATCCCAGGTGTCACCTGACCAGTGCACAATGTTGGAACCAATAGGGACCAATATGTATTGAGTGGCACCTAGAATTCTGCCAGCTGCTTTATCAACATTACCTCATTTTAATCTTCATTGAATAATGTAATAGTGTTAATTATCTCCCATTTACCAGTAAGGACAGGGAAGCCCAGAAAGATGAAATGATTTGTCCAAGGATGCACAGCTGATAGGTAGAAAGGCAAGAATCCAAACCTCGATCTGAACCACACCAAACACATGCTCTTTCTACTACATTAGCAGGATCACTCCCCTTTCTTTACATATTTCACTTTAATTAATTCAGCTGTACAGGGGAGTCAAATATTAAAGCCACAGCTTCTTTTTTCTTTCTCTGCCAAGTATCCCATGATTATCTTGAACTTCCTAGAATCCAGATAATTTTCTAATTTGTGAAGGTCAAAACTGTGATCTCAGTTCCCCTCTTCAAGAAAATCAAAATAATTGGTTTTCTTTATCTTGTCTATACTTCTGCACCTCTCGTATTGTGCCAGTTGCTGAACAAACATGCCAGCTAAAATAGTGACATCTTCAGCAGTCTCCATCTGCTTTATTGGTTTCTCTAAATAAAATAGTACTCTGATGAATAATACCATCTAATTGTAAATGTGCACATTGCAGCTCAAATACCGCTACTTCTAGTGGCTTCCCGGAGTGCCTGATGGGGACTGCAGACCTCCATGGCTCTCAGAAGTACCCCTGAAAAGTTGTTTGGACAGGGACCACAGCCCACCTCTCAGCCACACAAAGCAATACCAATGTCCACCTCTCTCTGTTATAGCTGGTACCATCCAAGATTCAATTGAGAAGGCATGGATGTGACTATATCCAGGCACTTTCTACTACACAACTTCCCAATTAGAAATGAATGGGTGGGTTGAATGAGTAATTAATTAGCATAAATATGAATGTATGAAAGAGTAGACGGAGAGGATGAATAGATGGACATTCAGTGGTTGGATAGATACTTGAATGGATGAGTGGAAAGATAGGATGGGTAATAGTGGAAAGAAGAAAAAGGGAGGGAGAACAGACGGGAAAGAGGAAGGAAGGGAGATTCAGAACAAAAGCATGGTATCCATGAATATTTAAAACATGAAATTTAAAAGGGCCACTTGATAATAGTAATGATAATAGAAAACTTTAATTGAGTACTTACTATGCCCCAGGCAATGTGCTAAGCGTTTAGAAAATTATCTCATTTATTCTTCCCAAGTAGCATTATTACCCATGTATAAATATAGATGCAAAAAGTGATAGAATAGGTCACCATGAATTTCCCTCTCCATATCTACCCTGATCCTATTCTGTCATCTGGAAGAATACAGACTAGGGGTGCCCCCTCTTCCCAATAATTCAAATTAAAATCAACAAACATTTGTTGAGGTCTCATACTATTCGAGGAATCGTATTTGATGCTAGAGATTTAGGGGTGAATAAAACCGAGTCCACCAAGGAACTCAGAGAGAGACGGGAGAAACAGATAAGTAAATAAATTGATAGATTACAGTGTGATCCGTTCAAGAGCAATACGCAATGTTTAGAGTTTCAAGAGAAAATATGAGGGGTGACACCATGAGGGGGCAGTTATATACACACACACTTCTGACACTCCCTTTTCTAGGAGGAACTTTCCCTCCTTCTTAGTATTCTTCTTCAGACCCCTTAACAACCTGGCACTATCCCCTAGGTGGCTCCACTTTATCTACATCTTTCTCAGAATGTGATTCCTGGGAGAATCTGATTGAGGAGGGGAAAGGATGGTATGGAGAAATATTTCCTGCCCCATCCCGTATCCCCTTTGCTGGAATAAAATTCTTAACCGAAGAAGACCATGGGTATAGAAATCTTGAACCCCTTCCCGAGTGCATGCTGGTTTAGGCTACATGTGCTATTGGCCTCAACAGCCAGCTGTCTCCACTTTGCATTGCTAGGAAAGAGTGAGAGCAAATAATATCATATAGCCGGTCTTTACTCATTCATTTTGTCTATTTCTATTTTAGATAAGGTTTCCTTTTTTTGATTTCTAACCCAAATATGACTTAATGAAATGTGTTACATTCAAATACATACCAAGTAATATCACCCTACCCTGTAACGATGAATCTCTAACTATGGTGCATTGTTAGAAAATGGAAAGGTGGACCATTCATTCCCAATTAGTTGATGGTAGCTGAAGCCTACATCTACACTTCTTCACATTAGCAAATAGATGAAATTGAAGGCACATTGTCTCAAAGCATGTATCATCAGATGTCATATTTTTCCCACACTTCATGTACTGGGTCATGTAGTCATGAAAAGGTACAGTGAGTCATCTCGAGAAATGTGAAATTTAAACAGTATAATGATAACGTTCCTCACTTGTCTGGGTTCCTCTGGGGTCCTTCAAGGCCTGGTCCAGTCCTTCTTCCTCTCTGAAGGCGTCCTAGACAGTGGTTCTCAAACTGGGGTCCCAGGACCAACAGCATCAGCATTCCTGGGGACTTGTTAGAAATTCAAATTTTGGAGCCTTGCCAGATCATAAATTTTGGGGTGGGGCCAGTAATCTGTGTTTTTACCAACCTTCCAGGTGCTACTGGTACATGAGATCCAGTGCCCGAGAATGATGGCCCCAGGGTAGTAATCAGTTCAGTTCAGACAACAAACATTTATAGAGAATCTACTATAAGGCAAGTCATGAACTAGGCATTGGGGACATCGAGATGAATAAGACACAGCACACATATTGTAAAGACTAGCAGTGCAGTAAAACCACAAAAGTGTCTAATTAAGCAGAGGCAGGCTAGGGTAGTGCTGTTCTGCTGCTGGGCCAGACCTGGGCATAGAATAGCTGGAGCTTTAACTGTATACGTTTAATTACATATTTGTATGTCATTATATATCCATATTACACACACACACACACACACACACGCACACGCACCGGGGGTACCAAAAAAATATATACAAATGGACACTTGGGTCAATGTTGCTTAAGCAGTAGTTCGCCGTAATCAGAAGTGTCTGATTGTAAGTGTCTGGTTGATGCTGAGGGCAACCACTTTGAGCACCTCTTGTAACTGCAGAAGTCAAACGTGACTTGTATTCATCTTTTGTTACAGGTATATATTGAGTATTACAATTTTAATAGTTTTTATATAGAGGGTGCCAAAAAATGTATACACATTTTAAGAAAGAAAAAAACTATTAAAAGTGTAATACTCAATATATACCAATAACAAAAGATGAATACAAGTCACGTTTGACTTCTGCAATTACAAGAGGTGCTCAAAGTGGTTACCATCAGCGTCTAGACACTTCTGGTCACAGTGACCTACTACTTGAGCAACGTTGACTAAAGTGTCCACTTGTATATATATATATTTTTTTGGCCCCCTGTGTGTGTGTGTGTGTGTGTGTGTGTGTGTGTGTGTGTGTATATATATATATATATATATATATATATATATATAGAGAGAGAGAGAGAGAGAGAGAGAGAGAGAGAGAGAGAGAGGAAGTCTAGCATGGATCCAGGAATCTCATTATGCTTGAAAACACTATGTTGTGATTAAAAGCAAAGGTCTGGAGTCAGACTTTGGTGTAAACCTTGCCTCCGCCATTTGTTAGAGCTGTGATATTGAGCCAGTTGACCATTCTGCTCACCAACAAGGGTGTGATACAGTGAGTACAAGCATGCCATCTGAAGCCCAATTGCCTGGGCTTGAATCCCACCTCTACCACATACTAGCTGCGTGACCTGGAGCAAGTTAGTTAAATTCTATGTGCTTCAGTCTTCCTATCTAGAAGTTATTGTAAGGGGTAAGTCAGTTGTGTGTATAAAGGACGTGGAACCTGACTCAAGCTCTGCAAGATTTATGGTGGTGATGATGATGATGATGATGATGATGATGATGATGAGCTCAAATGGAAAATAAAATAACAGCCCCTATTTTACAAGGCTTCTGGGGCAATATTCAGTGAGAAAATGCAAAAATAAGGGCTGTTTTATGGGGAACATGCTTATTGAAGCTCTAGCTTAAGGTTTACTTTGCTTTGTTTTTCCTCCTCTGGGCATACATTCCCCTCCATAAATTTACTGTGAGGAGAAATGGCAGATCAAGGAGAATTCAGGTACCCCTGGATCTCCTAGCCAAATAACATAACAATAACATCTTACTATCAGCCTTTAATAGTATTCAACATCCCCATGACTTTTGACTTCTGACTATGCTATGTAAACTGTTTCCCCTGAGCCTTCGCAATTCGATTGCAAGCACTAAACTTTTGAATATGTCTCTTTGTGCTCTTACGGTAAATCTCAAACTTTACTGTGCATCTGACTCACCTGGAAATATTGGTAAAAAGTTGGTCCAGGCCAGGGCCTGAGAGTCTGTATTCATAACGAGCTCCCAGGTATTGCTGGTCCACGGTCCACACACTGAGTAGCAGAGCTGTGGACAGTTCCTACCAGGCCTTTCTAGACCAAGTCCCTTCATGCTCTCAGAACTTCCACAAGTGGAATTCCAAGTGTTGTTAGACTCTTTTTTGGAGGTTACCTCAGCTTCAGTTCTGATCTCCTGAGACCATGAATAGAGCCCTGGAAGGAGCGCTGGACTGGGAGGCAGAAGAACTAGTTTCAAGTTCTGCCTCCCTTCTGCAAAAGCCATGTGATCTTGAGAAAATTACAACTTGTCCACATGTTCTTTAGGTTCCCCAGTTATACCCCCATTCATGTTTCTCACAGGGTGTAGCGAAAGTCAAATGAGATATTGTATTGAAAACATTCAGTAAACTGAAAAGCACAAAAGACAGAGATTATTGCCAACCTTACAATTAGCTAAGGACGTGCATGTTCTACTTATTTATCAGCCCCCTGAACTAGAAACCTGGGGCATGAACTCCCTTCCCCCCTTTCTCACACTCCATTCACTCTCAAACTCAGGCATCTCAGCATTGCTCAGGGTTCAATGGTAGAAAGGAAAATGCACTCTAGTTAGTTTTAGCGTAAGGGATGTATTATACAGGGCTCAGCAAACTCAAACCCATGCGCCAAATCTGGCCCACTGGCTGCTTTGGTGAATAAAGTTTTATTGAAATACAGTCACACCCACTTATGTATTATCCGAGGCTGCTTTCATCCTGCAGTGGCAGAGCTGAAAAGTTACGGCAGAGACTGAATGACTCACACAGCCTAAAATACTTACTACCTGGTCCCTAACAGAAAACATTTGCTGGCCTCTGAATTATAGGACTACTGAGAGCTGAAGAAACTGAGGCTGGGCTGAGCTTCCAGGGATAACCTCAAAGCTACACAACAGAATTGAGCTTCCAAGAGAGCAGCTGCCCCTGCTGTCCTCGGGAAGCAATAGAAATGGGACGTTGCCTAACACAATGAGAAACTACCACTGTACATGCTGGTTCTAGAGCAGTACCCCCTTTGCTGTGATAAAAATGCTATCCCACTGGGACCTCTGCTAGAGCCACACACATCAAATGCTTCCATGACTGTCCTTGACAGCAAAAATAGTGGAAGCCCAGTGGCACAATGTTGTACCTTGCATGGCTGTGTCTAAAAGGAGGAACGTAGACCTCAGCCATGGAGCACTATGGGAAATAGTTATTAGTTTTCCAGTCTCTGTATTATAAGAAGACATGATGAAACAGATGTAGAGCAAACCAGTACCCACCACAGTTCTCAATCAAGAGCAAATGCCATTCCGAAAGATTAAATAGTTTTCTAGCTTTTCAAATGAGGTCCTAGTGTAGTGATTACAAAATTGTTTGGATTCCTCTCCGTAACAGCACCTGCAGGGGCCCTAAAAATCAAGGCTTTATAAGCTGAAGGAATTATGTAGCGAACTGAACCCACACTATGGAAGAACCCAAGCTCACTAACAGATCGCTTAAGCACAAATATGTCGGTGCAATTATAAATAACTCAAGGACCGCCCCCTCCCTGTCCACAGTCAGGGGCCTGTGAAGCCCTCAGAGGGAAACTGCTCAGACCCTATGACTTCATCTCTAATCTGTTGAGTCACTTGGGGAAGCCATTCCTCTTCCATTAGCCTTGTCTCCCCAAACTGGATGTTTTCTGAGGTCTCTTTTCACTCTAAAAGTCGATGATTCTCAAAACACGTTGGTTCCCAAGAGATGACAATGGGATTAGACAGCACGTTGAATTAAAACAAGTATTTTAAAAATCCAGGATTTCGGTAGCCCAAGGCAGGCCAAAGAGGAGACCGGGAGTTTTTGCATCATGTGAGAGCCAGGCTTTGTGTACCAGGTTAGTAAATGGACCTGTCTCCTGGAGATTATCTGCTTAATTCCTGTGTCCAGAATAGCCATTTCTAAGGAAGCGCTGACCTGTCACCCTCGCCTGGGGGCTTAGCCACTCCTTCCCAGTGCCTCAGTCCCCCTCTGTCTTCCCTCAATTTCATTTTGACAACTGACAAGATGACAGTGACAGGATGGCTGCAGCCCAGGAAGATAAAAACAATGTGAAATGCAGAGATTGGGAGCTTATCAGGCAGACAGGACATGGGATATAAAAAGTAATCAACCTAAAGCTCTTATCAAAATCTCTCCCAGGGAAAGGTTTTAAAATCCTGTCATTGCTCAAGGAAAAAATTATCGGATTATTATAATGCAATTTCGTTCGCCATGCACTCTGTACACAGAGGATGCACACAGCCCTGCCAGAGGCTACAGGTAGTTTATGTCTTCAGAATGATATCTGGGAATTTTAGGCAGCTCACTCTTTAATAATAAGACATAAATGATACACATACACATGGGAGTACCAAGCCCACTATCATTACAAGAATTGTAATACTCCCTATAACGTTCCTAAACATTATGCTTGATACGTCATATATGTTGTTTCATTTATTCCCTCAACAATTCTATCATGCTTGATATCACCATCTCCACTTTACAGATGAAGAAACTGAGACTCAGAGCAATTTCCCAAAGTCACACAAGTGAAAGTATTAGGGCCAAGATTCACATCCAGGTCAGTGCCCCTCCAATGCCCATGAGACACTTGGGTAAATCAAAACCTTTCAGTGGTTCCTGTCTAGCTTTGGAATAAAATGCAAACTCTGCCACCCCAATCGTTGCAAGGGAATGTAGTATGAGAAAACTTTTTACTAACTCTCAATTCTGTGGAGGGAAGAAGAAGAGGCCCACGGTGAACCCTGAGAACACAGAAGAGGGAGGGAGCCAGGGTGTTAGAAAGAAAATCAGCAGCTGTAGATCCCGCCCCATCCCTCCCCGCCCCCACCCCCCACCCCCCTGCACCCTGCACCATTTACTCCTCCTCCCTTCCCCAACTTCAAAATATTGTTAAATGGTGGCATGATTTCGAATACAGTATCTGATTTATACATGCAGCGGTTTGCCCCTGTAGGGCAGTCTGTCTCCTTTAATTGTTCAAAGCACTCATGATATAGTCAGTATGTTCAAAATAGTGTCATGTTTGAGGACAGCTAGTTTGGAAATTTTCTTAACTATCTGTTAGTGCATCTGTCTGAGCCCTTTACTAGAAAGAGCAGAGCATACGGGAGCATCCTGGAGCCGGAGGGCATTCGGACCAGGCCTCTCCATAAAAATGAAGAAACCGAAGGCTGGTGAACAAGTAAGACCAGACCCTTTCCAGCAGCAAGTCAATGGCAGGGGTGCCTGATGCCCATTCCAAGGTCTCCTTTTGCTCGGCCCCCAAGCGTAAATTGTTTGTTGTCTAGAGAAAGCTTTAGTCAGGTACCTTGAGACTCGGCAAAGGGAAAGGAAAATGGTATTTGGCCATTTTAAATGGTATAGGACAAATGCTTATAATATTAAAGAACAAAAAATAAATTTCAAAATTGTACTAAAAAAACAGAGCTCAGTTATATTTTCTAAAAAAAATTAGCAAAACAACTTAAAAGGAAATGTGCCAATATGTTTATAGTGGCTGTTTTGGAAAGATAAGATCAGAGGTGAATTTTCCTGTTTGGGCATACTTCTCTATACTTTCTATACTTTCTAACACTTCTCTATACTTTCCAGATATTCTGCAATTAGTATGTATTAATTTTGTCACCAGAAAAAAATTAATATTTCTCCAAAATATAGTGATGAACGCTATCGGGGAGGGTAATCTCTTGTGAGAGCTGAGCCCCCCTCAGGCAACCCCACGAGTGGTCCAGAGAAACGATCTCTGCCTTCAGGAGGCAGAAAGCCTGAATTTGGTCCTGGTCTGTCACTGTGTGAAGTCTGAGTGTGCCATCACGTTCTCTGGCACACTTTCTCACAGTCTGCAAAGTGAGGACGCGGAGGCCTGCACTCCAAGGACTTTCGTCACTCTGGCATCCTGTGGACAGGAGGCCTGTACAGCGAGTGCCCTACACAGAGGGAGCCGTGGTCATGCTGCAGGCATTGGGCCTTGGTGTGCACTGGGGCTTCTCAGACGTGTCCTTCAGTGTTCTGGAGGCAGGCCAGCCAGCTGGAAAGCATAGCCATGGAATGCAGCAGTTGGAGGCATGGTCATCCTGGGGTGAAGGCCATTGTTTCAGCTCAGTGGGCTATAGAGTGAGAAAGCTCAAGTAGGGGCCTGGAACCCCACCGTGAGAGAACAACAGTCCCAAGGTCCTTGCCTGGCTGAGCCCCAAGCACAGTGGAGACCATGCCACACTCTTTTTACACATGCAGAGTCTCCAGCTCTGCAGGCTCAAGACCTTATCGTGAGTCCTGGAAGACATGATTCCATTTCAGAAAATACCAGGAATTAACTAAATAAAATGGCTCTCAAACCATACATAGCTCAGGCATTAACCTCCTCCAAGGAAGCCTTCCCAGTCCTTACCCAGCCACCTTCAAGTTATACCACACACCCCGCCTCTGCACCCCTCAACATCCTGAGTTTCCCACTCCTGTGAACTACCTATGCTGTGCAGAATATGTAATTGTGTCTCCCTCGTCAGACTGTGCAATCTTTCAGGCAGGGTCAGGCTTCATTTACCCTGCACGGTGCCTAGACAGGAGAGATCAGGGGTCAGCAAAGAGTGGCTCACAGCCACATCTAGCCACTGCCTGGTTTTGTAAATACAATTTGATTGTGTTCATTGGTTTCCATCGTGTCTACGGCTGCTTTTGCTTTACAACAGCAGAGTCGAGCATTTGCAACAGTGACCATTTCACACATAAAATCCAAAATATTTACTGTCTAATCCTTTAAGAAAAGTTTGCCAACCCCTGAAGTATTAGTTTACTAGGGCTGCCACAATCAGGCACCCCAGACTGCATGGTTTAAACAACAGAAATTTTCTAATCCAAAGTTCTGGAGGCTGGAAGTCTGAGATGGAGGTGTTGGCAGGGTTGGTTTCTTCAGTGGCCTCTCTCCTTGCTTGTGAATGGTCATCTTCTCCCTGAGTCTTCCTATGACCGTCCCTCTGTTGGTGTCCATTACCTAACCTCTTCTTATAAGGACATCAGCCATATCACATGAGGGCTCACACTCATGACTTCAATAAACTTAATGACCTCTTTAAAGACCCTATGTCTAAATATAGTCACATGCTGAGGTTGGAACTTTAACATATGAAGATGGGAGAGACATAATTCAGCCCATAACACCCTGGTGTAGACCCTCAATAAATGTTACATGAGCTGAGCTTTTTTGCCCACAGTGCTGGGCACATAGTTGGTGCTCAATAAATGTTTCCCTCCTCTTTGCCTCAACACTAGCCCAAACCACTTCCTTAAAGTTACAAAGCCTCAGGAGGGCAATTTCTACAGAAATGGAAATTAAAGACCTGCTTATTTTAGTATCTTTCCAACATTCATTCACTGGTTTTCGGAAAACTCTTTCCTACCCTCAGTTGTGTTCTTTCATAGGTTGGGGAGTTTCTGTGTTGTACATTTGCCCATCAAAAAAGCTCTCCTTGCGTTTTGAGTACTGACCACAGGAATGTGGAAGCTGAAATGCAACGGAATGAAGCCATAGCAGAAATGTTACTCCAAGGGAGCCACGCCCAGACACCAACATAAAAGGTGTGATGCGATTTTTACATCTCTTAATTGTGAAATGCTGTCCCCCACCAAGGAAAGTCAGCTGTCACTCCCCTCCCTGGCATATTCAGAAAAGAGTCATAAAGCACGCATTTCCAAAGCTTGGCCCAGAAGTTAAGCAAATGGGCGGGGGCAAAATGCTGCAGAAAACCCCCAGCAGAAGGGTCCTCGTGCAGATGTGGCAACACCAAGCAATGGCGGCATCTTAACAGGGGTTATTTGACCCTATGACTTCTCTGACTTGCCCTGAGTAGAACTAACCCTTCTTGACTCTGTGTATCTCTGCGGCCTAGAACATTATGGCCAATATTCCTGGAGTGAATGATTCCAGGGCAGCAAGGGCATCCCTTACTTATATCTGGCAGTAGTTTGCACATCCTAGATGTCAGGCATTTCTGCTAGAATGTGACTTCGACAAGGAAGGACGCTGGGTTTTTTCTGTCTCCAGGACCTGGCACTGGCTTGATAAATAGTGGATTGTCCTTCCATTTCTAACCTGCAATTCTATAATAGAATCAAAGAGGAGGTTAGAGAGAGACAAGGGCTATTAACAGGCATGTAGCATGTTTTCCTTAGAAGGTGTAGCTGGGCTTGAAAATACTGACAGCATATGTTGTTTGTTGAATATCTACTTACTACCCAGCACAGTCCTTGGCACTTTTGTAAGTGTGTTACTGTTTAATTTTCCCGTAACCCCATGAGTTTTGTACCATGATCTCCTTGGTGGGGAGGGGAGACCCACATAGCTCAGTACCTAGGAGCCTGCCTCTTGGAATCAAACAGATTGTGTTCAGCTTCTTAAATAGCTGAGTGGCTTTAGGTAACTCAGTTGGTCACCCTCTACTTCAATTTTCAATTGGTCAAATGAGAATAAAAAGATAACTAATTTTACAGGGTTATTGTGGGGGAATGAAAGAGATAGTACATCATATAAAACAAGTGAGATAATACATATAAAAGGCTTTGTACTTAGTAAGAGCTCAATAAAATGGCTGCTATTATTATTATCACCTGTTTTATAAGTGGTCAAGTTACATTTGGGCCCAGCCTGTCTTGATTCTGGTGAGCTCACCCAACTGTGCCTCAGTTGACGGTTTGCTCAACTCCCAACCCTTTTAGAGAAGGAAATGAAAGGGACAAGGAGTGTTCCCGACTCTCCTAAAAGAAACATGAGAATACATGAGTCTTCGTCTGTTCTTTTGGATACTATGGATTTCTTTACAATTAGCCAGTAAAGGAAGCTTTCTACAACACCAAAGTATTTCTTCAAAAGTTACCCTGTCTGAGAGAATTAAGATCTAAACAAAAGATTTACTTTAGTTTTCTGCTGCAGACCAGTTTGTACTCGAGAGGCAAGGAGGCCCTCGAGGTTTATAATTAGGGTGATAATAAGACCCAGTTTGCCTAGGACTATTCCAGTTTGCTTCCGTTGCCCCAGTAAAATTATTAATAGCACTCACTTTCAAAATCATCCCAATTAGGATGATAAATTATATA
Source organism: Rhinolophus sinicus (assembly GCF_036562045.2). Classification (NCBI taxonomy): domain Eukaryota; kingdom Metazoa; phylum Chordata; class Mammalia; order Chiroptera; family Rhinolophidae; genus Rhinolophus; species Rhinolophus sinicus. Next base: position 114,964,786 of record NC_133756.1, read on the forward strand.
TCTCCCTAACTATAACGGAATAAGCAAAGGTTTTAAAGTCACGGAGATCTGGGTTCACATCCTAACGCTACCACTTAAATAGCTGCACTCTATGGTAATTTATTGGACCTCTCTGAGCTTCACATTCTCCTTCTGTAAAATGAGATCAATACTGCCTGTTTTCCAGGGTATTGTGAAGACTCAGAAAATAAGCTAAGTAAGGAAAGCCCCTGAACGTGGTAGATGTTTCGCGTAGGTGAATTCTCTCTCCCTTACTGTCCTCCTTCCCCATTCACCCAACACTGTATGTTATAAGAATATGGATTCTTATTTTGTAGTTCTCTGTGCACCTCTTTTGGTTATATACCTATGTAATCATTCAACCCAACACATATGGATGAAAAAGAACATTTCATACCCTACGGGTGATACAGCCATTTTCACAAATAGCTCTAATACAAAGTAGCTTATAGCAAGCCCTAGAGAGGAAATGCAAGATGCCATAAGGTTTTGAGCAGGTAGTGGTCACCTCTGGTTGGATGTTCAGGCTTCCTCAAGAAACTAGTATGCAGGGGAGATTCTCAAATGGTGGGTATGACTACAATAGACATAGTTAAGTAAGGACATTCCAAGCAAAGAAAATAGCCTGAAGACGTGAAAGTATAAAGAGGCATTCAAGGAATGGTAGTAGTCCAATTTCACTGAAATTTTGGATGAATTGGGAACATATTGTAGAAGGCCTTGAAAGCTAAAATAAGCAATGGGGAGCCACTGAAGTTTCTGTGAGGGGGAGGGCTGGTCTTACCACTGCTGAGCTTTAGGAATAGTTCTCTGGCTGCTGTTGAGTAAAATCGATTGCCGGTAACGCACAGATGCAGGAGGTGGGGAGCTCAGGTGAGAGCATTGTATAGTCGACTTTGTAATCAAGAGTTCAGTTCAGGTGGCCCCCATTGCCTCCTGACCCTGTAGATCCAAAGAAATTAAGTCTCTATAATATGAATTGAATATACCAATTTCTCCCTTTCCTAACCATCCATCCTAAGAGGAAATTAAGTTGATTTTAATTGATTTCTCTTCAGAAAGCCATGTTGATTGCTAGACAGCTGGTCACAGGAAAAGCTTTGAAGAGCTCACTTGTCTCTTAACTTTATGATCAGGTAATTCATATAACACATGGCACAACCTCCTGTTTTAGTTTAAGGAAATTTCTCTCCATTTTCACATTTCTTCTGTCTTTATCTTTCTAGTCTCTATAGTGCCTTCATCTCTAGGGACTGACCCAAAAATGCTGACCTGCAGTACTCTCAAGCTTGTTCTCTGTGAGTTGTTCCATTTTACAGGGAGTCTTAGCCTAACTTCCTCCCAAAGCAGAGTCTAAGGCCATGTTTTGTGTGTAGGTCACATTTGGGAATGGGATCCTAGGGGGCAGAGCTGTAAGAGAAAGGCGAAATAGAGAAAGCCAAAATAAGTATGTGATTTTGAGTTAGTCACCACTAAAGCAACTGGTTCTCAATCCTACCAGGACTTTTCCAAAGCCCCTATGAAATGTACCTCAGAATGAACTACCTGAGGGAGGAGAGGGAGAAGCATTTATCCTTTTGGGTTCTTTCCCCCATTAGCCAAGGATGGTCCCATAGATATTAACTCCTCTTAACTTCCTAATGGCATTTTTATAAGTAGAGCAGTTTCCATAGTGTGTCTGAGAAGCCCCAAGGAAGGAATAAAAGGTACATGGCATGAGACCCAAGGCAAGGTTCTGTACAATCATAGCTGCACAAAGCTGCCAAAACCTAATGAAATTGATCGTCAGGGTAGTGACCGGAGTAAGAGATTGGGCCTAGAGAACATTGAGGTGAGGCATAAGAGACATCCAGTATGTATGTTTTGTCAAAGCATAAGACTCTACCCTGGGCTTATTGAATGTGTTTACAGAAGTAGTCCTCTTTGATGGACAGAAATCCCAAAAAGTGAAACTCTAGTTATATATCTGGAAAAAATTAAGGATTGTGAGTTTCCAATTGATGATATCATAAGCAAAGTACCATATGTTGCCTCAAGTTTTGACTTTCCTTATACAATACCAACAGTCTCTTTCCTACCTTAGTAAGCGCAGTAACCATCACTGGATCGTTCCTGGGTATATTCAGGATCCTGTTAATATGCTAGAGACCAAGAATCACGGCTTTTTCCTCTCTTTCCATATCAATTACTCATTAATATCAACTGATCCTATCTTTCCAGTGTCTTTTAGGTACCTTACTTTTTATTCTGTCTGTGATCACTCAAGTACAGACCCTTATTTACTCAGTGGAATTATCAAGAGACTCCTTAATTCCATTTTCTGTTCCTTTCTAACTCAGGTTTCTTCATCTGCCAAATGGGAATAACAATAACTACTACTTTATGGGAATTGCATGAGGCTAAAGTGAGATCTATGACATCGTTCATATGAAACACCCAACTTGGGGCCTTGCATGTTGAAGTATTTAAAATTGGGTTTGGCTGCAAGTAACAGAAAAGCTGAAAATTATGGTGGTTTAAATGATACAGTAGTTATTTCTTATTCTCTTTCTTTTACACACAAGTATAATCTAACTTCCAGCTATGACGTAATTACTGGTACTAGACTAGCCTTTTTACCATAAGCAAGTAGGAAACTGAGCAAACTATATGAAACAACATTTTTCAGACATTAGCCAAAAGGCAAGGCATGACTATGATCCTTGAAATAAGGGAAACAAAAAAGGTAAAACTAAAGATTGCCCCACATTTCTACCTGGAGGCTTCCTGAATGAAATGGGGAAGGTGGGGCACAAGGAAAGTACAGCAGTCTTACCCAACTAAAATATTTAGGGAGACTGAGGCAGCTAACATTCAGAGTACTGTAGCAGAGAAGCAAGAACTATAGATAAAAATAATTCAGAAAAATCACTATGGATTTTTGCTTAACCCTAAGCTGTACATATGTAGGATGAGACTCATGAGGCCAGATGAAGAATACCTAACAGAAAGAGAATAACTGGGGAAGCTGTAAGTTGAACGATGTCCAGAGTTTGAAACTTATTGAACACTCAGTAAATATTCTGTAGGGATACCAGAGAGATCACATCTTAGGTACAGAGCTAAACTCTCCTTGGAATAAAAGCACTTGACCTACCCTAACAAAAAAAATCTTTATACAGCCTTAGAGATCAACCTGTTCTGTATAAGTAAATTGACTCCATGCGAAAATCAAACTCAATACTCTTTTAAAAGAAGACAAGAAAATCTAGACATTCAAAAACATAAGATGCATAATATCTAGAATCCAATAAAAAATTACTGGATATGTGAGCCAGCAGAAAAATGTAATGCATAACCAGGGTAAAAATCAATGAATAGAAATAGATACAGTTTACAAATATTTCAAAATTAGCAGAGAAAGTCTTTTTAAAAGCTATTACAAATGTTTGATGATTTCAGGGAAAATATGAACATAATGAAAACTATTAAAAAGGACAAATAAAAGTTCCAGGACTGAAAACTACAATATTTGAAATGAAACTTTACTAGATAGGCTTACCAGCCAGTTAGATACAGCAGGAAATAAAACAACCAATGACTTTGAACAAGAGTAGAACCTATCCAAACTGAATCACAGAGAAAAAAAAAACAAAAAACGTGATACCAAGTCTTAGGGATCCATAGGACAATATAAAGCTATCAAACATGCATATACTTCAAGTCCAACAAACCAGAACTGGGTTGGGGGACAAAAAACAAACTTTAAGGTCATAGTGATGAATTTTGCAAATTTTACATGCCTCAAGAAGTATAAACACAAAGAAAATCACATCAATGTACATCATAATCAAATTGCTAAAAATCTGCAATAAGAAGGAAATCTTAAGAGCAATGAAAGAAAATGACACATTACGTAGAGAGGAACAAAGATGAGAGTAAAAACAGACGTCTCATTGGATGCGGTCCAAGCCAGAAGAGTGGGAAAGCATCTTCAAGTGCTGAAATTAAAGAAGTCTGGAGGCAGCTCAGTCCGGATACAATGCTCCATAGCATCAGGCAGCTGAGCTCCTTGTCTCTCATCGATTCACTCTTCCTAATGCGATGCTTTCACCAATGGTGCAAGATGGCTGCTCAGGCTTCAGCCATTGCATCTACATTCCAACCAGGAGAGAAGAAAAGGGGCAAGAGGGATATATTCTCTTTCTTTAAGGATAGTTCCTCTAAGTAGCAGATAAACATTGAGTGGAATTTAACTACTTGATAACAACCCAAAGCAAATGAAACAGGGAATATATTCTTAATTCCAGTGTCCATGAATCCAGATAAAAATCTGAGGTTACATTACTAAAGAAGATGGGGAAAATGGATATTAGGGAAAACAGCAATCTTTGTCATGGTAGGCAAAAATGTTAGTTTCTTTCTTTTCTTGATGGTACTGTTAACAAGCTGTGTCACCCTGAGTAATCAACAAATCTTCATAGATGAAATGAAGGACTTCAAATTCTGACCATCTTTATTTCTATCTTGTTGCTGTCGTAAGCTGATACATAGTAGGTGTTCTTTTATTAGAACAGGAGTCAGCAAATTATAGTTTACAGGCCAAATCCAGCTCACCACCTGTTTTTATAAATAAAGTTTTACTGGAATACAGTGACCCCCATTCAGTTTTGTATTGTCTATGGCTGCTTTAAGTTACAATGGCAGAGCTGAGTAGTTCTGAGAGATTGTATGTCCACAAAGCCTCAAATATTTACTATATGGCCTTTTTATAAATAAAGGTTGCCAATTCCTTCTTTAAACAAATAAATGAATCCATGTGACCAAGCAGTTTAAGAAAACTCTGCTTTCAGCAAAGTATACCTTTCTTTTCTGCTATTTACTCCTTTAGCTTATTTTCTGTAATTTGAAAATGAATACAGTATGGTCTTAATTTCTGAGGATTTTAAGGGAAACAAATGTAGATACTCTGCCAAAGAAATAAGTGATGGAGTGTTTTCTTAATTTGTGAAAGAACTTTCATCTGCCCTTGAAATATCAGGCTTTAAACACAATAATCTCTCTCTCCAGAAACTATACTAAAAAAAAAAAAAAAAAAAAAAAATTGTTTTGGAACATATCCCAAAAAAAGTGAGCACATAGGGGATAAGATCCTGGCAAAAATGCTCAAAACAGTTATTCATTGATAGATTATGTTTTCACATCAAGGAAAAGGATCATAACCCAGGGGAACTCAGAAAGAAGAGTAAGCCAGGCAGGGTCTGTCTGGAACTCAGGCTAAAGAAAATCACGAGCTAAAGGAATGGCCCCTGGAACAGGTAACAAGAAGTTCAAATTATAAAGACTGAAAAAATAAATAAATAATGTGGCAAAGCTGGGCCTGATTCATGGCATTGGAGACTCAGCAGCCAAAAGGACTATCAGCAGTGATGTCCAAGGTTCAAAAAGTGACAGTTGTCCGTAATTTTTAGAGAAAACTTGAATCAGTGGTTTCTCAGGTCATGATGGGCAGGTGCCATCTCCTTGGGCAAGATTCTGGAAAATACCAGTCAAGATGTTCTTCTAACAAAGAGCTAGTGCATTAATCATGAACCATGAAAGAGATCCTGCCCTTGAGCTAAGACCAAAAATGCATGTGTTTGGGGTGGGCTGCTTCTTAGTGACTACACAGAAACCTGGATTTCCTACTCTTAAGCCCCTGGTAGTGGAAAGAACTCATTCTCTGGGGTTATATAGACCTGGGTTCGAACACTTGCTCACCACTTCCAAGATGTGAGATCTAGGGCAATGGATTTGTCATATCTGAGCCTCAGTTCAGAGAGGCCACTTGTGACCTAATATGAGAACCTTTCCTCTAACACTTACCTTCTGCCCCTTTCTTTACCTTGTTTCATTTTCCCCCGACTTTCATCATTTCCAAACATATTATTATACATTTATTTGTTTATTATCTACCTCAGTCTACTAGACTGTAAACTCTAGGCCAGAGACTTTGTTATCTTATGTCTCTGTACCTATGTAGAAATGTACTTGAAATATAGTAGACATGCAATAAGTATTTACTAAATTAAATATTTGTTGAATGAATATACCCCACTTACCTCTAGATAAAAAAAAAGAAAATAGTTTTTTGTTTTTTTTTAAAGGCAACCAGTCTACAGATAGCAGGAAAAAAATATCTTTAACAGAAAGAATTTAAGTGAGGATAAGGAGAAAATGGAAGTAATTATCCCAGAAATCTTAAGCTATGTGCCGAATTGTAGTGGGAAACATATGATAGTTCTGAGCATCATGACACCTACCACAAAAAGAGAAAAGGAAAAGCAATGATAATCAAAGATGACAGCTTTTAAAGCAAAAAATACATTCAGTCATTGATTTTTTTCTAACATTTTAACAGTGAAAACTATTGTCCCCCAATGAAATCTTACCAAGAGCCCCAATTAGAAAAACAAAAGTCTGTTTAGCGTCAATTCAGTTTTTTTAAGTTGAAAATGTAACATTGACTTAGGAAGTCAATGAGAACAATGAATTTGTGAAGTTACAACCTTTTGTCAAGCTCAATATTCATTTTACTTTTCTACATCATATAGTTTTTGCCAGCCTCAAAAATACCCTTGACTTACCTATATAAGTAGCTGTTAAAGGTACATTTTTAATAGCTTGTCTTGCACTCTCCGGAATCTTCTCAAATCACCTGGTCCAAAACTTCAAAGAGGAGCAGAAGGAAATTTTCAAAGTTGAATTACTAATGACTTCCAACAATACCTTGTGATATGTGCATAAGAGATAGAAAAGGGATACCCAACAGTTATAATAAACAACAAAACGATTCCTAATTTAATATTACCACAAAACAAAATATGTGAGATGTGGTTGCTATTTTTTATCCAGCTGTCCATTTTGTTATGACAGGAGCGTGCTAAGGACACAGGCACCTCAGCCTTGCTGTGAATAAATAGATCAGATCATTCTCTTCAGCATATCCTGGGCCGTAGGGATGAACAGATGCACGTACACTAGCAACATGCACAAACCTGACTTTTAATAATCAAAAAATGTAGAGCTACAAATCTCCTGATCAATGATACATATGCAAGAACTTCAAAGTATGCACTAGACTAAGGAAGTCAACCTTTTGTCTATCACATGCTCTATGCCCGTGCATGCGTGCATGGGAGTGTGTATGCATGTGTGTATATGTGTGTTTCCTCACACGTATTTTCTAATATGTATTTTTAAGGTTTACATCTTTACCTGGAATTTATTTTCATGTAAGGAATGAGTTAGGGGATCCAGCGTTTTTGTTGTTCTAATGATTAGCCATTTGTCCCAAAACATTTATTGAAGTTTGTTTTTGTTTCTTGGGGGTTTTTTGGAAATGTCACCTTTAATTATTTACCAAATTCTCGTAGGTGGAGTTCTATTTCAAGGTCTTTTTTCTATTTCATTAGAAAAAAGTTAAACTTTTGAAATTCAACTTCAAATCAAGTGTCTGTAGGAGCCTGTAGCACCTCTGTGGAATCCTGGAGTTCTTACGTTAGTTTTACATTAGTGCGCTAACCGAGCATCAGGCTGAGCTATAACAGACACCTCTGTACACAGCAGTCAAGTACACCACAGAATCTGAGCTCCTGGTCCAACTCCTCACCCAATGCGGGAATCCCAGCCACTGCATTTTCAAAACCAGAAGCTCACCCCGTAACAGTGTCTCCTATTTCATTGTTGGATAGTGTTGATGGTTAGAGAATTCTTCCTTGAATTTCTATCAATGGATCTAATTCTGTTATCTACTACCACACAGAACAGGCCTAACTTAATTCTTTCTCCTGGAAGACAGAAAGCATGTCTCCTATTGGCCTTCTCTGAGTCATCCTCTTAATTTCTACTTCCTCCGAGGATGCTGGGAAATCCCAAAAGGCAGAGCAGAACTTTTAAAATTAAATGTTAGTAGCAGAAAGAGTCCTAAATCTAGAATAAGACTAGCTGAGTTTGAGCCCCAGCTGTGCAACCTTGAATTGATCAAACTCCCTGAGCCTCAGTTTCCTTACCTATAAAATGGGCATGATGATAATTATTATGATTACTATAAACATGAAAGAGATTTGATACTGACCACTATAGCATCAACAATATCAGAAGACTTTGCCCTAGAGTAATTGTAAAGGGTGAGAATACATCTCTTTCTCTCACATGCCCACCCTTACCACCTCCACATCCTTAGGCAGATTCTTACTGCTCTGACTTCATATCCAAATAATACGATTTTACTTCATTATTTGAGAGGGGAAAAAAGTGCACAACCAGAGTTCAGCAGGGTATCACCGTATAGGTTTTTCCCCATCTACATAGGACAATATTTGCAGTATAATAGGAATGCATTTCCCTTCTCACTGTGGTCAGGCTAAGTCAGTTTCTCATCCCTCGTTCTAGAATTGATGCCAAACGTCGGTCACAGTGATCAGGACTGAGAAAAGGAGGCAGCCTTCAACCTTTCAGAGTTTGGTGGTTTAACCCTGGGTGAGGCAAAAGCCGGGAGAACAAGTCGATGAAATGTGCATGTCCTTCAACTCGCTTCTTCAAAGGACAGCAGAAGTTTACTCACAGTGTCTGATGAAATAGACACAGGTTGCTTTGTTGGGTATCCTATTAGGTTGGGACAAAAGTTATTGCGTTTTTTGCAATACTTTTTAACCTTTTAAACCGCAATTACTTTTGCACCAACCTAATACCTTGCTCGTAAACAATATGATTCATAAATGTAGTTAGTGCCATTCAAGTTTTAGAGGAGAAAGCTGCACCATGAAGTTTCCTCATGGTTCCTAAATGTAATTCACGTGCACATCATATTTTGAGAGACTCGGTCAGGCTTGAATGGTGCAGTAGGTGTTTCCCAGTACTCAGCGGCTTATGAATATTTAAGGGTAATAAATGTCAAATTAAGTGTTTAACGATCTTGTTTACATGTAAAAGTCCTTGAGAAGGATCTGTTAAAGATGAAGCTGGTACCAATTTCAAAATGTCTTTATTCTTTTATCTTTGGGGACAGAGAGATGTCCTTTAATACAGTGGCAATTTTGTGGCTGCTGAGCCCTACGTTTTAACAGTGGTATAAGTAGATGTCTGACTGTGTTTGTTGGAGTCTTAGGGTGTTTCAAAAAGACATTCTCTCCACTATTAACACAAGAAAACTTCAGAAGGAAACTTCCTTCTACTTCACTACTTTGCAGTTTTGTGAAATTAGTCTAGCTACAGACAAGGAACCCAATGTAAGTTGCTGATTTGTGGCAAAGAAACCTCAGGCTTTAGCATTGGACAGAGCTTGTTTTAAACCTCGTCTCTGTGGCTTATTTAGCTGGATAATCTTGAGCAAGTCCTTCACCTTCTCTGAGCCTCAGTCTTCCTTATCTGTAATCCACCCCATTGGGTAGCTGTGAAGCTCAAATGGCATAAATTCAATGAGATAAGAGGTGTAAAAGTAACTGACACCCATATACTCAATATATGCTGGTTATAAAATTATAATTGCTAAATATATTCACTATGCAACCTACTTTGTATATGAAGATTAAAACTCCAGCAAATGAGGGAGCGTCCAGACATTCAGTAAAATATGTTGTATCTACAGCAGGAGAATGCAGGTGAAAGTTGTCGAGTTCCATCAATTTAGTTAAGTCAGTTGCCGTACAGCAGAGCTCATATTTACCCTGAGTTAGGAACTCACTGTTGTACAGCAAAGAGCATTTACTTGGAACAACTTGATTTCAAGTTCTCTGCCATTATCTAGGTGAGCTTAACCATGACATTGCTCCTCTCTGAGGTTCAGTTTCCCTCCCTCTGCACTGGGAGTGACAATAACACTTAGTGTTGACATATGAATCCAATGAGAGGCCTGAATAAGCCATGACGTGTTACTGTCTTAGTTGTCTACTACTGCACAAAAAAATGACCCCAAAAGGTGTTGGCTTGAAGCAGCAGAGTTTCTTATTTCACAGTTGTTTGTGGCTTAGCTGGGTCCTCTGGCTTAAGTTCTCTCACAGGCCGCAATAAGGGGAAGGGATTACACAGGGGATGAAGACCCAGTGACAAGAAACACTGAGAACCATTTTAGATGCTGCCTCCCACAGTCCCCCAGATTTGAAGGGTCAGAGTTCCTGTCACATCATGCACGTGCCTGTTTTCCTCCGTGAAAACTTTGACCTTCTCTTTCTCTTGCCTCAACTCCTGTTGGCCTCATAGACTGAACCATCCAATGTAACTCTTTTTTTTCAATTTCACCTTGGCCCACCTTACAGTAAGAATACACATAATGCAATGGAGGTGTAGTACATGATAAAATAGAAAAGATGAATTTATAAAAGACATAAAGGCTGAAAGTCAAAAATTGGGAGTAGAGGAAGAACACAAACATAATTGCTAAATAAATCTAAAAATATCCCTCAGATCTGGCTCTGAGCTTCTTGGCGGCCGGAACCAAAAGGGAGACCCAGTTAGTTCTGTCGTCTTAATCATCGGAGGAAGAAATAGAGTCATTTCTCAAGAGATAGAAAGGATTTAAGTATTTCCTAGCCATTAATACTTTAAAAAAAAATCCCTGGACCAAGTGATGTAGTGAATAGTGACTTTAAAACCTCCCCACAGAAATGCAGGAAACAGTTTCATAAGGCAATGTTTGTATCATTTCTCAATAAAAGCCTACAGCATAGCTGCCAAATGCCAAGAAAATGTGATACAAATGTAAACCCATCTAACTGTCCAGCTTGATCTAGGAACAGGATCTAGAATGCTTTTGATGTCAGATAGGTTTCATCTTGAATTGGCCCAGAGAATTGGCACTGACACCCCACGGGCTGTAATGAGGAGGATCTAAGCTCAATAGGAAAGAGTGCGGCGATCAATTGGTAATGTCTGACACAGGCACAGGAGGAACGAGGAGGAAAGGCACAGACTCTGTATATGTGCCCTGGTCTGGGCGCGTTTCTTTTGACCAGAGCCTACTGATGTGAGTTAAAAGATACTACAGCCCAATTATGTCCCTTTTATCTTCTTCTCAGATGAAAAAGGACTCAGAGGCAACAAAGAATTAAGAAGGCAGAAATAACAACCAAAATAGAACAAAACATTACTTAGATAATAACAAAAGAGTGAACATCACATTTCACAGTGACTCCAGATACTGTGTGTTATCAAATCCAAAATACCAGTGAAGACGCACCACTATTATATGCACATTAATACAGGAAAAAAACTCCACCAATTAAAGCGTGGCCAAATGCTTCTTTATTATCTATATCTTAGAAATAAGGCATGTTGTGATTGGTAAGAGAATATCAGCAATTGAAAATTCTACCCAACTCCAGATGACACAGATATGTTCTGGGGGCATAAGAGCAGTGTGTTTCTGAAACATCCCTGGATAACCCTCTGTGTTTGTGCACTCAGTGTGTCAGTGCTGGAGGGGGAGGAAGCAAGGTCCCATCCATCAATATCTCACTTTCTTGTCTCATTTATTCTTCCATTTAATCATCCAATTAATACCTACTATGTGCATAGTCTAATTCTAGGTATAATATTAAGGGGGTGTCACAGACATATGGGAGCTGGAGACTAAATCCAAAATTTTGTCTTTGTGAAGGCCTACACTTCAAACTTCTAAGAAAAACTTCTAAGTTTGGTTAGTTTTTTATTGTTTTGTTTTGGTTTTTTCCCCTGACCATATTATGTAAAATTTTCTAAGTAGGTTTTGCAAAAGCAAAGAATGTATGCATAATTGCCTCAAAAAGTTTTTTTGTTTTTAATTTAGAAGTAGAGGTAAAGATGCGATATAGATGCCTAGTACAAAGTAGGTACTAAGTATAAGTGCTGCTTTTTCAGTCTCTGAATTCTCTGTGAGTTGTGATTAATCAAAGGGATGTCCCCTCCACTGAGCAGTGTTAATTAGTTGGACATTTAACATGAAGACCTGCCAGCATGGGAGCTGCCTGCCCTGCCCCCACTGTGCCTGACTCAGGCTCCCCTGGGGTTGCAGGGAATGAGTTCTCTTCATGGTGAAGAATCCCCACTGATCTAAATAAGGTGCCCTGATCAAGCAGTGCTTCCAACAAAGGAGCCAGGATGCTAGGGTTGCAACAGCAGAGATAAAAGGAGCCAGCAGTTATAATCCCAGGTGTGTTCCCTAAATAACCCCTGCCCCTTAACACTCTCCCAGGTATGTACATTCTTTTTCCCATTATTTAAAATTGTAAAGCAAGGAATTATATTCTCTGATGGTGACCTCTCCAGAAATTGACCACGTAGAAAAGCTATCTACCTCCAGCAGAAGAGTCAGACAAGTGACCTGGAGGAGGAGGAGGAAGAACAAAAATCACTGCAATATACAACATAAATTAATAGTAGCCTCTTGTGCTTTCTAAGAGGGGAGGGCTTTTAATTTATATCAGGATAATCTTATTCCTAAACTACTACCTGAACCTCACTGAGATAAACAGGGGCAACATGAACCCAAATTCCAAGGCCTCTGCCAACTTATTATTACTGCTAAGAGATAGGCCTCAAGTAAATAGCTCATTGTTTAGCAAAGCTTGTTTTTGAGTCTTTGCATATGGTAAGGTGGGACTTTCTGGGGAGGAGGAAGGGGGAATCGGTAGAGAGGAAAGCTGGAAAAGAAGAAAAGCCTGAGGAAGAGCAACCTGGCCATGTCAATTCTTCATCACCTCTAACCTGCAAGTTGGCTGTATTTGCAAATGCCTGTGAGCAGCAGTTTAAGGAAAGATTTTCTGTTCCCCATCTGCAGTAACAGAACCAAGACAAACCAAAGAAATGCTGAGATGATCCCTTAACTGAATTTATCAAGCAGAAACAGAACCTTGGAAGCAGAAGGGACTAAGGAAACAACATTCTCTGTCTCTCCTCTCTCTCTCTCTCTCTCTCTCTCTCTCTCTCTCTCTCTCTCTCTCCTTTTCTACACACACACACAGATACACACACACTCAAAATCATCAGAGATGGAGAGAATTTGAGGCTCCCAGTGCCCAAGGATGGATTTCAAGCCAAATTAATTTGAATTTTAAAGGATAGAGAACCTCAAATGGCATCTAGGTTATCTATAAAACCAACTGGAATACTGTCCTGGGTGAAAGGTGTGCTAAAGAAGAAGGCAGCCAACATACTTTGAAGCTGCTGGAAGAAAATGTTTTGAACTTGATAGAAGAAATGACAGAAGAAACTATTCATTCATCCTGAACAATGGGATGTATAGACAGACGGGTAGTTAGTTGGACCTTTTACCAAGAACCCCATTGACCAGTTTTTGGAATTCTCTCTGGTAAGAAAAAATGAGAAGGATTCCCAAATGCAGTGTTGTGGTAGTCAAGAATTCAGGCTCCAGAACCTAAGTCCCAGATTCAAATCCTGTGCCCTGGGTGAAGTTACTTGGATTTTCTAAGCCTTGGTCTCCTCCTCTGTAAGATGTGGGTGATTGTGGGTCTCAGCATTAAATGAGATGACATAATGTGCTTCACAAAGTTTATGACACAGAGTAAGTCATCCCTAAGGGCCGGTTCTTCTGACGTACCAGCTGGCCCCCCCAGGGTTAGACTGAAGAACCATTAACCACACTGAAATAAGGTACTCCTCACTCCTTCTCACCTGGAAGGCAGGTACATAGAGTCGCCCTTATGAGAAGTGGCTTCTTTACAAGAGAGAGCCTGCAGGTCCCGCATCTGTCCTTGGGCATTTCTGTTTGGCCCTGATATTACAAACCACTGTTCATTTTCACTGTCCAAGGTCTCTTGAGGTACATAACATAGCTCTCCCAAGCAATAGTTGCAGGGGGTTTTCCTGAAGGATGATTGTCTATCTCTTTGAGGAACCTTTGAAGGCAGACAAGTAAGTGCATGTCAAGCACTTGGTCTAATTTTTAAGCCAGACCAACCCAAATGAACTGTTCAAAACACATGCAGTTATTCAAAGGTTATACAGTAACACTCCCACAGAGAGAAATTCAATTCTATTTTTATAGATTATTACCAGCATTATTGCTATCATCATCATCATCATCTAGAGTACAATTTGTTTCCTCGGGCTGCCATAACAAAGGACTACAACTGGGTGCCTGAAAAACAACCAAAATTTGCTCTCTCATAGTTCTGGAAGCTAGAAGTCTGAAATTGAGGTATTGGCAAGGTTGGTTCTTTGTTGGAGGCCCCAGAAAGAGGATATAGTCTGTGACTCTTCTAGCCTCTGGTGGTTGTCAGAAATCTTTAGTGTGACTTAGCTTGTTGGTGCATCACTCCAGCCTCTGCCTCCATCTTCACATGATGTTCTCCTTTCTGTCGCTAATGTCTGAATGTCCCTCTTCTTATAAGACACTAACATTGGAGTAGAGCTTACCGTAATTCAGTATGACCTCATCTTAATGACACCTGCAAAGATCCTGTTTCTAAATGTGGTCACATTCACAGGTTCTATGTCATGAATGGTCCAGTTAGGTCTTATTTTCGGCGAAACACGGTACAAAGACTACGCTGAGATCATTTGTGAAGGCTCCTGCAGGTTGAAACAGGACAGAGATGAAGTGTAGACCTTAAATATCTGACCCCACCTCATTTTCACTCCCAGTCCCACCACGTACCCGTAGGGTTCTTCCAGCAAGTTACTTAACATCTTTAAGTCTCAATGTCCACACCTATAAAGTGGGGACAGTAATGTCTTCCACGCAGGGTTTCTATGAAGATGAAATAAGATAAAAATAAAGCTTTACACCCAATACAATTAATACCTACTAATATTTTTAAAATTTGAACTTTCATTTTTTGAGTAAACATTGATTCTTTCCATGAACATTGATCAGTTGCCCATGGTGCTAATTTTTAGTTTTTTCACCAGGCAGTAGGAAGTCAATGGAGGTTTCAAGCAAGAAATTAAACATATTGGGACCGGTGATAAAATGAACACTGCTAAAGACAGCCAGAGGCTAAAAGAAGAGGCAGATGATGTCAGGCTAAACCAGGACACTGGCAAGGAGGATGGGAAAACTGGGATGGATAGCATCGATAGCAACATAGTAGAACTGGCAGGGATTGATGAGTGAATGGATAAGAGGTACAGACCGAGGATGGCCTCCAATTTCTAAATAGGGGGACAAAAACGTCATTAACAAGGCCACAAAACTCAAGAGGAAAAGCAAGTTCTGGAAAGGAAGATGATGAGTTCCATTTTGAGCACCTTGATATTAAAATACCTGTGGATGAACATGCCCAGCAGGACACTGGCTAGAGCCAGAGGCATTGGTGTTATCAGCACGTGGGCAGTAGCTCCCGCCTCAGCACAAGGGGTGCACCCCCATCTTGCATATGTAGAGAGAGAAGAGAGGCAAGCAGAAGATCCAACCTGGGCAACCCCAACACATAGGAGGTAAGACAGAAGAGAGCAAGCAGAGGGAACTACAATGGTGAAGTCACCTCTGACTCTACCGCTCCAGGTCTGCTTGCCTCTTACTATGTCAGAGCCGACAGGATGCTTCACATCGCGTAAGTCAGCCTCATAAACACATAAGCAAACACGGCTTCCCCAAGGTAACACAGCATGACAAAACTTGTGGCAGGACTAGAACAGAAGTCACCTGACTTCAGTCCAGGACTCCCTCCACCATCCGTGCTGCTGTGCTTGCCTAGATCTGGCCAACACGGAGTTCTCTCCCACCTAGGTGAGTGCTTAGCAGCTGACATTCTTTCCTACTCTGAAGCAGCCTTATTTTTCTCAGTCTGGGAGAATGGCCGGGTGACAGCTTCCCGTCAGCTAATGAACCAGCAGTAGTTGTCTGCCGCAACTTCTTAATTTCCCCCAAATGTGAGTTCTCAACACGTGGTCACAGCTTCAGGCAAAACACATTGCACTCCCAGCGAGACGCCGGAAAGCTGGGGGAGACTGATGGGGGTTTCTGGAGTGCAATCTGTGACTGTGCACTTGGGTTGAGTCTGGAGGTTATGATTAGAAACCAGAATAAACAGGATAATCAGTATTTCCTTCTGATGCATGTATAGTCAAAACTGTCAAAGAACCCTGGCGCTCTCAGTACTCCTGAGGGCTCTGGACAGCAGCAAAGTGGCCAATATATACCAAAGGGGAATTCACAGGGACCTCCCTACTCTGATCTGTGCGTTCTCAACACTGAGGTTGGCAGGCCAAGGGAAACATGAATTGGGCACTTAACTACCAATGAAAGGCACTGTTCCATGTTAAACAAGCATTAAGGGATAAAAATGTGATTAGACAAAACCTCTGCCCAAAGGGCAGATTGCAAGTGTTTAGGGAGTCCCTGGGTGAATCCAGTACCTCGAGCCCCAGCCTCTCTCCTGACTCATATATCCAGTGGTGTATATAACACCTCCATTCAAATATCCAAAAACATCTTCAAATTGATATCTCAAAAGTGCACTTGTGATTCCCACTCCCTGACCACAAACGTACTCTTCCTAGTCTCCAGTATGTTGCCAGATGGAAACCCTCTCAGTCCAGTGGCTCAGGCCAAACACATTAGAGCTTGATCCCTCTTTCTCTCATTCCCCACATCCTCCATCAGCAAGTGCTGTTGCTTCTCCTTTCAGCATATACCATGATCTGTTCACGTCTCACCTCCACCATCACTGCCAGCCTATGTGCAGCCACCATCAGCTCCCTTCTGACCCAGTCCAAGAACCATCCCTTCCCCTGCTAGTCAGCTGTGTTCTCTTTTCCTCTCACCTCACCATCTGCTGTCCGTCTAGCACCCAGCAGAGGCCTTCTAAAACCTAACCAAATGATGACACCCCCTGCTGTCTAGCCTCAAAAGGCTCAACGCTGCTGTTCCCTCTTCACTGAACGATCTTCAGACATTCAAATGACCTACTCCCTCCTATCATCTGGGTCTCTGCTCTTGGCACTTCCTCAAAGAGACCCTTCCTGACCACTCTATCTAAGATAGTCCCCTGACACTCTCCCTCTCCTTAACCCACATATTTGTTCGTTTGTTTTTTCCGGAGTATTTATCTCTACCAGATACTGTGTATTTGTTTATTCATCACCCCATTCAAATTTAAACTTGCCCAGGGCAGGGACTTTTTCTGCCTCATACACTGCTCTATCTCCATCACCTAAATAATACTTGTCGCACAATAAATGTTCAATAAACATCTATCAGAGAGATAGAGGAGCAGAGGAGGGAGGGATGGAAGGAGGAAGAGAGGTAAATAATATGTCCTATATGAGATGAGGGTTAAAGCCCTAGAAAGGAGGCAGGCAAGTTCTAGCCCTACTGTGCATCCCCCCACAGAACCTAGCAGAGCTAGGTAAGGCACACAATAGGTGATTTATAACTAACTTTTGATTGATTGATCATGTTATTGCAAGTTTTCACACTGCCGATCACCTTTCATTTGCAGAGCTAGATTAAATTCATAATATTTCAGAGAGTTACTACTGGGTACCCTTTCTTAAGCAATAGTATGTTGACTACTAACAACTATCCCTTAATTACCTGTCTACAAACATGTAGAATTTCAAAAGTACTTTCACATCATGATATGCTGATACTCAGAACGAGCCTAGGAGGAAAAAAAAGGTAAACCTTGTTCTTCCTATGTCTCAGTTGTGGTCACTAAGGTTCAGAGAGGTTAAGTGCTTGACAAGAAGTCTCACAACAAATCATTAACAAAACCTGACATGAAATCCAGGTGTCCTTTCCTTAGCATTATAGTTCTAGTATCCCAGAAACAACTGGGTTATGACATCAGAAAGCAACTAATGTTTTATCTACTATTTCCAAATGCCTTGCTGGGCTGGTTTATTGGGGAAGGAGACTTTAAACCAACTTGATCTGCCATTGCAGGGTGTTGGGAAATAGCTATCTCTAACAACGATATGAGCAGAAGTTAGGCACCCATGTGTCACTTTACAAAGACTGATTTATTTTTAACCATACAGAAGTCATGGCTGAGGACAATTTACTTTCTATTAGCAAAATGGGACCAGAAATTTTTCAAAACTGCTATTAATCATAGGATAGAGAGGTCCCCTTTGTCCCCCTATCAAAAATGAGAGAAGACCGCTACTCTGAATTAATGATGTGTATTTCCAACTGCACCCTGGGCAAAACGACAATAAGAAGAAATTAATTAAAATGATGAAATGCTTGGTAATTAATGGAACTGTTGTTATGTCTATGGGAGACACCCCTCCCCCTCTTCTGAATATTCAAAGATTATTTAGCAACAGCGTTTATGCTAAAATCTTGAACAATGCATTTTAGGATTTTAATTGTCAGATTATCACAGTCATACTCAGACTTACATAGCGGTGTTTCGTTTTATTTTTGGCTAAAACAGGATAATATAGAATTGTCTGATGATTTTTTTTTGTTTTGTTTTAAATAGCCACATGAATATACCATTGCTTTTGGAAATACATTATTCTTATATGGAACAGATCTTGCCCCATGCGCTCAGTCTCATTTTTTTATATATATCAGATAAATTCAATTCATGTTGTCTTAGTGTCGGAAATTTTAAGCAGAGAAAGCCCTTGGAGACCATCTAGTTGAAACTCCTTAGTTACCAGATGTAAAAGCAGAGATTCAGAGGGGTTAAGGATTGACTTGGTTTCCTCGTTTGACAAAGGTAGACTCCCCTCTCATCTACCTTTTCAACTTCTCAGCAATGTGGCAGGGCTCTCACAGCACAAAAGGAAAGACTGGACGCAGAACAAAGCAACAATCATAAGCTCAAATCAATATTCGTACACAAAATTACGTTCTCTTTATCACCCTGGCATTTCAAGGCACATAGGCTGAGAAGAAAGTAAGAAGACAGAAAACATATGGACATTTCTCCCAAAGGGAATGATGAAATAGTGACACAATCAATTTAAAAAAATATATATAAATCTTGAAGCAAGAATCAATGAAAAGCAAGACTGATAACAAAGTTTACACAGTATTTCCTATGCACCAGGCTCTGTCCCAAGAATTCAAGAACTTTACATGTTAATGAGCTAACAGCTCCTAAGGCAATTATTATTATTATCTCCATCTTACAGATGAGAAAAATGAGGCTCAGAGAGATAACATTCCTTCCTCAAGGACACTCAGGGAGTCACAGGATGGGATTTGAACACACAGCTTTGGACTAGAGGTGATATTCTCAACCATGATCCTACCAGATCTCTTGTTGGTCATAGTTTAATCCCTCCCATCCCTGGGAGTAGCCACTGTCTCGAAGGGAAGGAACACACTCAGAGTTGGGGAAGTGCTAAATGCCTCTCGACATCTTATCTACAGAGTTAGCTACAGGCTTTTTCTGAGCAGAACAATTGCAATAGGCAGCTTCTCCAGGTGCCCTTGAGAGTCTCAGTGATGAACGTAGCGTAGGGTAAAGATATCTAGAGAAATGGAGAAAATCGTCCTCCATTTACTGAGGGTTTAGTATGTTCCAGGTGCCTTAAATATCCTTATGACCTTCATCCAACAGATGAGGACCACTGAGGCCCAGAGCAACGACCTACTTCACCCAAGGTCATACAGCTGTCAAGTGGCCGGCCATCATTTGTTCCTGCATCTACCAGGCTCCATAGTCCTTGCTCTGAGCTGCTGTGTTATATTGCCTCTTAGGTGTTATTTTTATGTTGAGTCTATTGTTGATTTTGTGTTGAGTGCATAGCGCACTGTGATGGCACAAGGTTCGCTGCAGAACCAAACTTAAAGAAGCCATATCGGGCCAGGCGCTGACCAGCTGGGGTCTCAGAAAGAAACCTGACTGGCTTAGGCTGCCCCTGAGGCCAGCCATCCCCCAGGTAACTTCTGCTGCATCAAGTTCCTCTGGGTAGCCCTGTGCAAAGTTGTAATTGTCAAGTTAAGCCTATGTGAAGCTTATGCTCCACACAGAGTAAACCATTCTTCTTAAGCAACTCTTCCCACTCCCCCGCCCCACCACAGAGAAAATTACAATCATTAATCTCAATGAAGAGAAATATCAGACTTTGATTTCCTTACCATTGGTCCCCATTATTCATACTTTAAATATTTGGTAGTGCTAAGATGACAAGTATAGAAATAAGTTCCCAGGAAAGGGAAGAGCCAAGACTGGTAGGTACTGTTTTCTTCTGGCTAGGAGGCCATGCTTGAAATATGTACCTGCCTGCTGCTTTGCCAATTCAAGATGTAACACAAACTTGACTCTATCACATTCCAAAAAGAAAGCTGGTTCTTTGCTATAGACCTGAGTGTCAGGATGCCTTTGCCCATCCGCCCTTCCACCCACGCGAGGTTTTCTTACTTTTTCCTCCTGATAATCTACCCTGGGTTCTGTAAGGACCAGCTCCAAATCTGCTTCCTGATATTCCAACCAGAGGCACACATTCAATGTACATCCAGGGGACTTCTACATAATTCTCCTGGAATTCTGAATTGCCATTAGAGTCCCCAGATGTCCAGGAATTCCTTGAGGGTAAGAAAAGGCTCTTCCTCATCTGTGCCAGAGGGCTTTGTCATAGCTGTTCAATCCTGGATGGCATAGTCTGTACTCTCACAGCCAAAGGCATTTAAGGTCCCACTATCAAAATAAAACAAAAATAAGTCAACAAAATGAAATCAAAGAGATTCCCCTCGGTTGACGTTAGGTTGAAGGCCTCACTCTACCTGGGTAGCTGCAACATCTTACATTTTTGGTTGAGGGACTTTTGAAAAACATGATGCAAGAGAATCATTTATAGTTATTACACCAGACTCTGCACAGTGCAAATGGAGTGAAAGTCGTCCAAGTTGACTTGGAGCAGGCCTAGCAATAGCAATAAGTTCCTAAGTGATCCGGAGCATTTCAGAAGAGCCAGGGTAACCGTGTTTCTCAAATCAGGGGGCACTTACTCAGGGGATATTAGATCAACCTTTCTCTGTGCCTCAGCCCTCCTTCATAAAATGAGAATGGCAATCTCTCTCTCTCTCTGTCTCTCTCTCTCTCTCTCTCTCTCTCTCTCTCTCTCTCTCTCTCTCTCTCTCTCACACACACACACACACCAAAGAGCTGATGTCCAGCTTTAACACGATAATATATAGGAAAAACTCTTTCATGAATGGCAAAAATGAAGCTCCAAGAGGCTCAAACTAGTATTTACTAAGCACCCCCTCTGACTCAGGCATTGTCTAACTGTTTCTACTTGTAATGTTCCATTCATTTCGATCTTCCATATGATGGCTGTGAGGTCAGTTTTGTTTTCTTCCCATTCTCCAGGAATGGAAACTGAGGCTCACTTTTAAATCTGGGAAGCCAGGTTTTTAATCTGAATCTCCAGTCTCCAGAGAACTTATTCCCAGACACTGTGAAACTTCCATTGGGAATATTTCCATTTCAGAGGAGTGTCTCCTGGAAGTCTAGAGCGGCATGTGTACATCTGACCAAGCCCCTGCCATCCAAGAGACTGCAGTCCAGAGCGAGAACAAGACACACAACATGGAGAGGTGGTAGAGGGTGAAGGTTTAAGTGTACAGCTTCTGGACGCACTTCTATTTCTTACCAATTTGGGAGCTTCTGAACAAGTGATTTAGCCAGTCCAAAGTCTCCTCATCTATAAATGATGATAATAAGAGGATCTACATACAAGGATTTGGGGGAGAATTAAATGGGTCAATTTATTCAGTTCAGCACTTGGCACATAGTGAATGCTAATATCAGCTATCATTAATAGTGTTAGCTATCATTTGCTCAAAATTTGAGACAGTCCGGCCAGCCTGGTGGCTCAGGCAGTTAAAGCTCCATGTTCCTAACTCTGACGAAAGCTGCCGGTTTGATTCTCCCATGGGCCAGTGGGCTCTCAACCACAAGGTTGCCGGTTCAATTCCTCGAGTCTCGCAAGGCATGGTGGGCTCTGCCCCCTGCAACTAAGATTGAACACAGCACCTTGAGCTGAGCTGCCGCTGAGCTCCCGGATGGCTCAGTTGGTTGGAGTGCATCCTCTCAACCACAAGGTTGCCAGTTTGACTCCCACAAGGGCTGGTGGGCTGTGCCCCCTGTAACTAGAAAACAGTAACTGGACCTGGAGCTGAGCTGCGCCCTCCACAACTAAGACTGAAAGGACAACAACTTGAAGCTGAATGGCACCCTCCACAACTAAGATTGACTTGGGGAAAAAAAAAAGCCTGGAATTACACACTGTTCCCCAAAAAAGTTCTGTTCCCCTTCCCCAATAAAATCTTAAAAAAAAAAAAAAAAAGAGAGAGAGAGAGAGAGAAATTTGAGGCAGTCCATGAGAAAGGAATTGAGAGCTACACTGTGAGATGGGACACCAAGAAGGGGTCGGTAATCTCCAGCCTGGACATCTAGATGATTGAAGGAGAAAAGGATAAACATTGAATCAACCCCCAACATGAGTTTAATTTAGTCATGTTCCACTTCATTTGTTTTGGTTTGCTTTATGCTGTTTGATTTGTCAGGGGACTTTTGCTTGTTATCTGAAATATTTTATTTAATCAGAGTTTCTGGTGGGGGTGGTGGGTCATGATTGGAGAGTTAGCCAAAGAAGATGAAGTTGCCAAAGAAGAGTGATCACAGAAAAAAATTAACATCAGGAAATACTTTCAAGTGTGTATCAGATGTTTATAGCCTGTAGGTCATTTGACTTTCAAAGCAATGCATAGAGCTAAGTAAAACAAGTAACTTCATGTGTGGTTTACAGACGGGGAGACCAGTATTCCAAGGAATGTGGAAAGCCAAAAAGGAAATTGGCAATAATTGAGCAACTACTAGGTAGCATAATTTGAAAGATAGAGTGTAAGTGGCTATCTGAGCTAGGCACCAGAGAGATAGAGCAAACTAAGTTACGTTTCCTGCCCTCGAGAAGCCTGTCCATGTTTTGATACGGAAGCACAGACTGAAGACCTACCATTTCAACAGAAAGTAGTAAGTACTTTGATAAAAAGACACATAACGCAAATCAGAGCAATCAAGGAAGCTTCACAGAGGAGAGGACAGCTGTATTGTTGTAAAGCTTGCGTAAGAGTTAGCCAGGTGAAGAGGGAAGAGGAGGCAAGAGCTTTTCAGGCACAGGGCAGAGCATAAAGGAAGGGGAGGAGGGCAGTTACCACATGGCGTAAAAGACGAAAAGCAGTCCCTGGAGCACATGTAAGAGGCAGGGAGCGGAAAGGGGGGCTGTGATGTGGACAGACGGGGAGAATCAGATTCAGGTCACTTAAGACCCCGTGAGCCATCCTGGGCAGAGAAGACATTGATGGCGCTACTGGAGCACCCCTGGAGGATTTAAGCAGAGCAATGGCACATTCTATTGGTGGTTTTCAAAGAGCATTCTGACAGTCATGTGGAGGATGGAAAAGGAACAAGGAAAGGCATTTATGGCTAGAGGCAGAGAGGCCAGGGCAGCGGCTGCTGCTGTCATCCAGGGAAGAGTGGATAAAAGGCTGAACTAGGGATGGAGAGAAAGGGAGGAATTCTAGGAGGTAGGGTCAGCAGGACTTGTTGGTAACATGGGAGAGAGTCAAGGCCCCTCATTCATCTGAAACTTCCCACTGTGACTTTCTGACAATGTCACCTTGGAAAGGAGTCATTAGATGGAAGATTGAAAAGATAATCGGTGCAAATTTTACACACCAGATTTCCAAGGAGACAGAGGTGCGAGATGCTAAATGCTGCTTCCCCCCACCCACCCACCCCGCCACATTTTGGTGTTGAAAAGACTGTCGTTGGATTATTCAAGCTCCCTTGTACAAATATACACTCAGAGATGTGCTGCCTCCATAAATTCCTAGTCAATTTCTTCAGACTTGGGACGCAATATTTAAAATATGGGGGTGGGGGGGGATAGGTGAGGGCAGAACAACATTTTATGCCAATCATTTTATAAACAACCTGACTGCTGATGGGAAAATAGACCTTGAAAAAGTGCAATTCATCAATACAGCAGAGGTCAGACTCCAGTAAATAAAAGAAAATTGCTGTAATTGCTGATAAAATGCAGCTTTTGTCATTTCATTTATGCATTTCAATTGCAATTAGATTAACAAGGATTTCAAGGGGGAGAAATTTCCATTGCAAACTACTTTTCAGATTGAACAAGCAAGGAGTTTCAGAAATAGCTCAGAATCTACAATTATGGGCCCAGAGGGATAGCCAGTGCCAGGTCTTTCCCTCCATAACCCTCTAGGCCCATCTTTAGTGAAGTGGCCCTGATTCCAATGGCATTTGGGGGAGGACGTCAGGGAGTGGGGAACAGTCCAATTAGGGTAGAAGCAATAAGGGGCGCACCGCCTGAAGAGAATTTAAGAACAGTGATAAAACTAAAAGTCAGACTATTTTGTGGTACCCTTGTGCTCTGGCAGTTCTAAATTATGTCCATGATAAAATACTCCTCCCAGGGGCCTCTGCTCCCACCATATTCCTTGGCAAACTGTTGCCTAAGTCAGTGAATTTTTAGGCCAACAGTGGGGTTCCAACATTGGACGATGGACACTGTTTACTCCTTTATTCACTCGTGAATTCAGCAAGCATTTATGCTTCCCACTCAACCCTCAGCATTGTTCTATGAAGTAGATATTATGCTCTAATTTTGCAATGAGAAACCTGAGGCTCAGAGAAGTGAAGAAACTTGCCCATAGAAATCCAAACCATAGGTGAAACATCAGAATTTGAATCTAAGGCTATCTTAACTCCAAAGCCTACAGCTTTCCCACCTTAGCAGGTCTTTTCCTGGAGGCAGATCCCTGCCTCTCAGTCAGCAGGTTCCTCTTGGCACCCTCAGGCTTCTTTCAAGAGAACTTAGAACTTAGCCTGGCGGGGGGTGGAGGGGTTGGTGGGGGTAGGTGGAAGTCAGGGAAGGAGTGTTTAAGATCCCAAATATACGTGAAATTTCCTTTTAACCTGAGAAGTCCTCAAATTAATATTTCTAACTCAACACTTAATATGGGGGCAAGATACTTCTATGTGATTGTGAAGAGAGATGGGCAAAGAAAGAAGGGATAGGAAAGTTATTTTCTACATGTATTGGGATATGTGGACCTGACTTTTGTTCGGGGGAAAAAAAAAACTAGAATGCAGACAAAGAAAAGGGTCAGACGGAAAAGAACTGCTCGTGGGAATCTGATAAATCAGCTCCACGACATTTCCCGAGTGTCGACTTGGGGCTTAGGATGCCTAAGGGCTGGAAACACAGCCATGATTAAGTGAGGTCCCAGCTTGCTGAGCTCAGGTTCTCTGAAGGGCTTCTCCTGTGTCTGCTACCGTACGGTACGATATTCACATGGGTAAACACCTGTCCTCCCCCAAATAACCAAATTTTTATAAAAACACCAAAAGATGATAAAGTCATTTTTAAAAATTAACTATGAAAATTGGACCTCGTAATCACTACAATAATGTCTAGTTGTTAACCAAGCATCAGTAAGAATGGGTCTTTGTGGTCTAGGGCACTCATGAGATAGGTTATGTGCGTGGTGGGCTTGGCAGCTTCTCATGGCCTGTAACTCTCCTGCTCAAGGAAGACTCCTGAGGCAAGTGAGTGAGAATGGATGGGAAAGCACGAAGCTCTGCACAAAGTGCTGTCGGAGCCAAGAGGCTGATGGGATCGCTTCCAGTTTAAGGGCTAGGACAGGCTTCCCAGTGACGGTGGCCTTTGATATGACGTCTTCTTAGAATTCTGACAAATGGAGCTGAGAAAAGAGCAGGGTTTCCAGTGAAAGGAGCAGCCTGACTAAAAGCACGGTAGTGAGGAAAACACAGACAGGAGATCCCAAAACTAGACCTGCAAAACCAGACAAATGTGTAATAGAATTAGGAGTATGGTAGAGAAAAGCCTGGGACCTCAAATGCCAATACCGTGCCTGGATTATAATCGGCTCCACAACACATAGCTTTTTCCTCCTTAAGCCAGAGCAAACTGAAATTCCCCATCTGTTGAACCATGGCCATTGTGAGGAGCTTTCTCATGGAAAGGCATTTACTATTAAATCCATATGGAAGAAAATGGGGGTTCAGAACAGTTAAGACACTGAGAAAGACAAATACCATACAATCTCACTTATATGTGGAATCTGAAGAACAAAATAAACGAACAGACAAAAGAAACGATCAGCTACATGCAATTCAAGTTACTTAAGTCTATAGTATTTAACTGGTGTTGGAATAACCCTTCCATTTTAGGGTTATTCATTTTGATGTATATTACTTTGGTTGAAGAATGTCATTAAATAAATATATAGATCTGAAAAAAAAACAAACCAAAACAGTTAAGATACAATGACTAGGAAGCGGTGCAGTTTCAGGTTGGTCAGGCGAGCACCCTGGTCAATCGGATTTAGAAGCTATGGCTTTGGCAGTGCGCTCGGTTGCCTCAGACTCCCTGCAGGTCATCGGCTCCTGACAATCTTCACCAGCCGCGGTGAGAATCTGGCACCTGAGGCTCAAACCCTCCCTGACCAAAATCTGAGTCACCTATGCAACTGAGCTTAAGATATCCAAGGGGGACTTCCTCAAGCCATCCTCTCCCTGCTATCAAGGACAGCCAGCCATATTTCGGACCTAAGAGACTTAAATGTAAATGACAATAGTAAGGCCTAGCTTATAAGGGTGTCCTTCGGTTTAAATAATGTAATATATGAATGCAACCACCGCTGTTTCTTATACATAGTAGATGCTCAATAAATAGCTGTAATTATTCACTCATTTAGTAAAGAAAATCATAAAAGATATGACCCAAGAAGTAACATCAGCAAAAATACTAGAGTTGGGAAATCCCCAAAGCCTATCTATCTACAAAAGCAGTGAATAAATTAGCAAAAAGTATAAGAATGAACTTTATCAGAACTGAAGAAGGTAATCAAGAGTTTATAGAAACCAGTCAAACACTTAAACAAGAAATGACAGCTAAACCTCAGCATTTAAGGGAATCTCTGTTGAATCATTAGATGCAATATATACATGTACATACCATTACGTTGGTCACTTTATACTTAATGTTGCAGGAAAGAGGGTCCTTGGCTTCACGCAGGAAAGACTTCAAGTGTGAGCCAGGAAATAAAGCAAAAGTAGTTTATTGAATCAAGGTCCATTCCGCAGGCAGAGCAGAGGTTGCCTCTGAGCGAGAGACAACACCGACCCTTTTTATGGTTGTGGTTTTTATTAGTTAAGCTTTTCAATATGGGAATAAGGGGGAGGAATATTCTTATTAGTTCTCAGAAGGGGTGGATTTGTCCAGGAATTTTGGATACACCTCTTTTTTGTCATTAAACAGTCTTCTCTGGATGTGTCATGGCACAGATGGGTGTGTCATTTAGCATGGAAATGTCTTACAATGACCATATAATGTGGCTAGAGGTTACTTGGAGGTGACTCTGATCTACCATCTTGGTCTGGGTCAGTCCTGGCTGGTCTTCTTGTCCCATCATGATTACTAGTCCTTTGTCTCTGGCTGGCGGCTCATGGTTTTCTTGAAGGCCCAGCCCCTGCCCTATCTCACTTATACAATATTATGTGTCAGTTATATCTCAGAAAAGCTGGGGGTGGGGAAAAGATGCTCAACATCATTAGTCATTAGGAAAATGGAAATCAAAATCACAATGAGATACCATAGCACACCCTCTAGGACAGTTGTAATTGTTTTTTGTTTTTTTTTTTAATGGAAAATAACAAATGTTGGGGAGAACATCATGAAATAGGGACTTCATACATTGTTGGTGGGAATGTAAAATGGTACAACCACTGTAGAAAACAGGTTGGGGATTCCTTAAAAAGTTTAACATATGAACCAGCAATTCCCTTCTTAGGTATATACCAAGAAAATTGAAAACAGGTGTTCAAGCAAAAATATGCACACACTGGGGTGGCCGGTTAGCTCAGTTGGTTAGAGCGCGGTGCTCTTAACAACAAAGTTGCCAGTCCGATCCCCACATGGGCCACTGTGAGCTGCGCCCTCCACAACTAGATTGAAACAACTACTTGACTTGGAGCTGATGGGTCCTAGATAAACACACTTAAAATAAAAAGTTTAAAAAAAAAAAAAACATGCACACAAATGTTCATAGCAGCATTATTCATAATAGCCAAACAGGGGAAACAACCCAAATGTCCATCAACTGACAAATGGACAAATAAAATATGATATATCCAGACAATGGAATAGTATTCAGCTATAAAAAGAAATGGAAGTGTTGATACATGCTGCAATATAGATAAACCTTGCAAACATCATGCTAAGTGAAAGAAGCTAAACACAAAAGACGTCATATTGTAGGACACCATTATATGAAATGTTCAGAATAGGCAGATACACAGACAGAGAAAGTTGATTAGTGGTTGTCAGGGGCTGGGGGGGATGGGAGAATGGGAAATGACTGCTTAATGAACATGGGTTTCTTTTTATTGTTATGTAAATGTTCTGGAATTAAATAATGGTGATGGTTTGACAACATTGTGAAAGGACAAAAAAAACAAACCACAGAATTATATACTTTAAAATGGTTTAAATGGTGAGGAAACATGCATTGTGTGGGGGATGTTACCCTCAAAGAAGAGCTGGAGTAGTGGGGAGGATGTGATGTGTACATACAAAAGGATAAAACATGCCAAAATATAATCAATTAAAATCAATAAGAGAAGTGAGAGGAAAATGAAACCGTCTAAAATATTAAAAAATTTATGAGCATTTTTCAAAACATGAAGAAGAAAATTACAAAGCAAAACATAAACTAAGAATATTGCAACAGACAGGACAGATGGTTGTGTGTGTGCCTGTGTGTGTGTGATAAGTAAGCAACAGCCATAGAAAAGGTATAAAAACAGGAGCAGAACAAGAAACACAAGCAGCTCATAGATCTGTGAAAAATGTTCAACCTCTCTGGTAATTAAAGAAAGGCAAATTAAAATGAGATGCCATCAAATTGCTATTTTAATAATAATACTCAATGACACAATAGTGTAATAAGGCTGGCATCATAATGCATTGCTTGTATGACTGTAAACCGTTATAATCCAGAAACGAATACAACCATGGGTATTAAAGAGCCTTAAAAATATTCAGACACCGTCTAAGATTCCATGGCTTTTTAAAAATGAGATATGTAGCCATGGACTGAAATACATGAATTTTGCACTGCCAACATTAGGATATTAAAATAAAGTATTCAAGTTCATGGAAAAACATTTCAAACAATAGCAGGTCCAAAAAAAGAAAGCAAAACTGTCTGTCAAAATCTTACCACCTATAGTAATAACCAACATTAAAATAAGGTGACCACATTCCAGACACATTTCTGAACCTTATATATAGAAAGATGGATAAGTGAGGTTGGTTAAGTGTTTGGCTAAAGATGAAAATAATTTCATAAAATGGCCTCATATAATGCTAGTATTCGGAAAATAAACCATTCTACCTATTTTACATAATTTACAAAAAATAGTAATTGAAGTAAAACGGGGGGATTATTAAACTGTAGGAAAATGTTTTTTACCACAAGAAAGGTAATTTATGAGGCCAGACCTTTAAAACTGTTGTGTTGGTTTCCTGGGACTGATGTAACAAAAGACCACCAACTAGGTAGCACAACAGAAATGTATCGTCTCACAGTTCTGGAGGTCAGAAATCTGAAATCTAGGTGTGGGCAGGACTGTGCTCCCGCTGAAAGTGCTAGCGAAGGATCTGTTCCAAGCCTCTCTCCTCGCTTCTGGTAGCCTCACGTGTTCTTTGACTTGTAGGGGGCCACTCTCTCTGTGCGTGCATGTCCTCCTGTCCAAATTTCCCCCTTTATATAAGGACATCAATCATATTGAATTAGGGCCCACCCTAACGACCTCATTTTTACTTGATGACCTCTGTAAAGACCCTATCTCAAAACAGAGTCACATTCTGGGGTACTGGGCAGCAGGAAAAGAGGAAGACCAAATGTGTGACGAGGGACTCCATAACAGAAGCCATAGGCATGCGTCTACAGGAGCTGAGCAGGGCTGGGAGGACAGGACACTGTGGATGTCACTCACTCAAAGTCACCATCAACGGCATGTAACAAACAACAAGGGGTTGGAACTCCAATGTATCTAAATAGGGGGACACAATTCAACCCATAACATACACAAATGAAATCAATTTCCTTTAAGAAAAAAAATTCTGAAAAAAGAATCTTAAGAAGTTTGAGTCATTATGTTTTTTAACCATAATCTAATTTTAGACAGTAGTGATTGACCTTTTGCTATAAAACATAAGAAAATTAGAACTTTTATAAACCTCCCTCCTCCCCTGTCTTATTTCCCAATTTTTGGGTGTATTAGTACTTTTAATTTGTCGACACTTATAACATTTAAATTCTGTTACATAACTACAATTCCTATAATTGTTTCGTCTTAGTTTTAGTTTTGCTTTATTTAGATTGACTTAATACTCACCTATAGTCCTTTTACCAAAGCATATTTATTCTAGAGTTCTGTGTATTGGTTCATCTTATAGTGGCTGACTACCATCAACCAGCTTTTTTTTTAAACAGAAGGCTCATATTTATAATCTCTGAGTTCCTAAAAGTTTGAAAATGCAGTACTCCTCTGTTGTATGTATGAATAACAGGCAATTTGGCCCCATCATGGGTCACACTTTGCCCCCTGGATCTTATAGATGTTGCTTCACCAGCTTTTGCCTTTGAGTGTGGCACTAGCTTTTCTGCTATTTCTTCTCCATTTTTGCCATCGATGGCTGCATTTCAACTGAGTCATTTCTCTGGAAAGGCTGGTGGATGTTGAGTCCCTATATTTCAATTTCAAGTGTCTACCTTTTGCCTTTATACTCCCACAACGATTTGGTCAGATATGATCATGTTTAGTCCCTTTGCCATTCCCCCAGAACTTGTCAGGTGTTGCTCTGCTACCTTCTGGCTTTCAACATCCTTGTGGAGAAGTCTGAGATCAGCTTGACTTCCCTCCTTGAAGGTGATTTGTTTCTCTCTGTTTAGATGCCAGAAGAATTATTTCTTCATTATTCAAGTTTGGTAGTAACAAAGTTTATCATTCTGATTTTTTTCCTGTAAGAGGGTATGCCCTTTCAATCCTTAGGTAACAGAATGAAATGTATGTTATATTCCACTTGCTGGGTTCTCTTCAGCAGGGACACCAATTATCCTTATTTTTAAATCGACTTTGTTCTAACTGTCTCAATCTCTATTCTTTTCTTGGCTTTCACCATTATTACAGCAAACCTTTTCTCTATGTCAGAAATACAATTTTTAGCTGTCTGGTTAAATTTGTTTTATTTATAATTTATGATTTCTATAATACTGTAGTTTGAGTTCTCAAGGTTCTCAGTATTGTGAACTCTCTTTTAATGTCATTGTGTTGCGTTGTCATCTAATTTCTCATTGTTGAGCCCTTGTTTTATTGGATTCAGATTCTTAAGTTCTTTTATAGTGCAAAATACACATTGGAAGTTTTCTTTTTTTCTTGGGATACGTTTTTCTCTCAGATTGGGTTTTCCATTTGTCTTTTGCAAGCAATAGTCTCTCTCTCTCTCTCTCCATATATATACATACATACATACATACATACATATATATATATATATATATATATATATATATATATATATATCTTCCTTCCTTCCTTCCTTCCTTGCTTCCTTCCTTTCTTCCTTCCTTCCTTCCTTCCTTCCTTCCTTCCTTCCTTCCTTCCTTCCTTCCATGCAGGTTGGACTGGGGTGGGGCCTGTAATGTGTGCTTAGCTTCTACATGGTTTCTTCTCATCTTGCTCATGCTTAACTTGGGCAGTTCTGACTAGTCTTTCTATTTCTTTGTAATTCTATGTGGTGTGGTTAAAATTTTCTCAGCTCCCTTCCCGTTATAGCTGATATCTGTTCCACCTTTCCCGGCTGTGGTATTGGACTACTAGGCACTTTTCAGTGGTCTCAGGCAATGCGTCCTAACCTGTTTCGTTACAGAAACATAACATCCTAGAGAAACGGCAAGCTGGGGCAGGCTGCCTGCATTGGCTTTATCCTCAGATCCTGGTGATAGTGAAGAGGAGATATGAAGCTTTTCTTGGATGGCCTGTCCACATCCCTTATCTGCTTCTCTCCAGATGGGGAGTCTTTAGTGAGAAGCCCAGAACTTTGCTCAGTCACCTCCTTGCCCCAACCTGGCTCCTGACTTGGTTAGGTTGGTCCAGGAACCATACCAGTGGGGTTGTAAGATTTCCTTGAAGTGGAATCAGGGATGGAAACCTACGTTGGGCAGTTGTTGAAAGAATAATGGCTATACAACAAGTCTCGGGACCAAGGCTCGCCCAGGTCAGTCCCTTTCTTCAAGGATAGAAGGATGCCTCAGTGCTGTGGGACCCAAGGAGGGCGTCAGTAACTGTGCAAATGCATCAGGGACAGCGGGGAGGGCCGATGGACTTCTCAAGGGCACTATCCAGCCAGAGACCAGGCGAGCAGGGGCCAGAAGCTGAAGTACAGCCTGTGGGTTTCTCATGGTGACAGAGTTCCAGAGAGGGCAAGGACGTCATTGTCACTGGTACGGTGAGGAGAGGCCTGCCGACTCCCACATGCAGAGTATATAGTCAGCTCCATCTTCACACCTCTCCCCCACACCACCCCTGCCCAGGAAACTACCCTCAGAGGCAGAATTGCCATTGGTACCTGCCCACACTCACATCCAGAAGCATCTCCAGCAGCAGCTGTGAGAGAAAACCTGTGAATACCAAGCATATGCTGGCAGCCCTACCCCACCCCCAAATCACGATGCCCCTCTGTGTGGGATTTCTCAGTGTGTTTGCCTCATCTTTCTTTTTTTTCCCTCCCTTATTCTTTACAACTGTGGAATGAAGTGTGGGATCATAGCTACCAAACAGCCTCCTTATTAGCATCAGAACTATAGTCAAAACACATTATGCTTGGCTAATGCATTTATTTTTTATGTAATGGAAATGCCATCAAAGCATAGTTAATCGGAATTGAATTAAATCATAATTGGAGCGCTTGTGCCCAAGGAAGAGAAATTATTCTTTATTGTTGCAGATGGAAAATGTAACGATTGTAATTTACTTTTTTTAAGTAAATGACCATTGTTGCCCAGAGGGGTGTGTCTGACCCCGGTTCTTCAGGATAGTCATTGCCAAGATACCTATGTTCCTGGGTCTGCAGATGAGGCAGTGATAGGAAAAATGCACTGATCCAGGGTGAGACCCAGCCCAGAGGGACAACCTCTCTAAGGCTTTTTCCTTCTCTGTGTTTCCAGCATGTAGATACATGCCACAAAACGTGGCTCTGACAAGCAAATGAGATGTTACACAAAGCTGCTGGAGTCTGGTTAGTCCTTAGCAAAGGGAGCTCAAACCCAGGTGTGGTTCCTACGTCATGACCTGTACACTAGACCAATAACATCTCACCTGGCTAAACAGCAGGAGTACATGGAAAGCCTTTTGAAAATACAAATAGGTATCCACCCAGGACCTTGCTCTCTAGAGGTGGGTCCTAGAACTCTGCAGGATTTTTTTTTTCAAGCTCCCAGGTTCTGATGACAGCCAGGTTTGAGAACCACTACCCTAGACCTCAAAGCTTCTCATGGTAACTAGAGCAGCCATACTGATGTGTGTCTCCAATGGACCAGGTTAAAACAGACCAAGCCTCTAGCTTCATGAGAGAACTTTCACATAAAGGAAAAACACCAACTGAGATCAAGCACCCGTGCACACATCCACGAAGCCAGAAAAGCTCCCATCACCAAACCACGTGGCTCTTATTCACTGCCCTACCTCAGTGTTTGTGGGAAGCTGTTGGCATCCACCTCTGGGAACTCCTCCCCCGTCCCGAGTTATGGTTTGGAGATATTTTTCTTCTCCTCCTCCACAGTACATGCAGAACAAGTGAGAATCTTTGTCATCACCCTATAATGAGGGTGGGAATCAGCTCACCAGGAGATGGATCTGATGAACCCAATGGTTCCCACCTTTGGCAATGATACATGACCCAGAAGGGCTCCCACGTAGATGCTCACTCAGCCCTACCCTCCCAGAAATCCAGTCCCAAGGTCACATGCAGAAGTGGAAGGGATAAGAGCTCAGGTTTCCTGGAGCTTTTGAGAGACTTTAAGTTCTCCATAGTTTGTCTAAGAGCAAGGCCATCCAGAAGTGGCAAAAGTATTACTATCTCTGCTTTAAAAGATGAGAAAAGTAAGACAGAGAAACCAGGGAACTTGCCTGATCTCATGGTGTGTAGAGTCAGAGCAGGAATTGAGCTGACATTTACTCACTCTGTTCTACCACTCATATTCCCCCAAAGTTTGTACATCTCAGTTAGAAGAGCAGGAAGCGGAGAGGGGAAGGAAAGGAAGCACCTCAGAAAGGGACACATTTTACCCACACCCTGAATCACAAACACCTACGCTGTGACATCGCAAAGGCTGGGCTAGTTGAATGAGAACTCTGTCCTGGGGGAAAGTGATAGAGATTCAGGAAAGAACATGGGTTTAGAGTCAGGCAGCCCTGGGTTCATTCACATCCCTGTTCCCACAATTCCTAGCTATGTGTCCTTGGGTAACTTAGCTATACTAGGCTGATTCGCCATCTCTAAAAATGGGAATAGTACTTGCCTCATGGATTACATAAGGGTTCGACACAAGGTACATGAGCACTTAGCATAGTGCTTACCAAGTAACTGGCGTTCCACAAGTGTTAGCTGACACTAGCAGTAGTCACAGTAGTAGTAAGAAAACACCTAAGGTCATGTCCAATACATGGTAAATGCTCAATAAATATTATTTCTCATGTGCCTCCTCCTAGGCTCAAATTCTCCAGACTTTCTAAAAGCAAAGAATTTGAGGCCTGGATTCTGGACTAGCTATGCCTCTCACAGGTTCTGTGACCTTCAGGATAGTCACATTACCTCTCTGGACTCCAGTGACCTCCTTTCTAAGCTGAAGGAGTTAAGCTAAAAGGATGATGCTGAACTCCCCATCAGCACATATGAGGGTGTCAGCCTGCATGCGCTGAATGGGGGAGGGTCTGTGTCCCGTTTCATTGTCTGGAGAATTCACACAGGCAAGCGTCAGTTCCTGCAAGCACATGGGATCAACAGCACTTGGCAGGACTACCCCTGTTGCAATTGTGTCAGCGCCCAATTTTCTACCCTTGGTCTCAAACCACCGAGGAAGAGGTGATCTAGCAGTGAACCTGGTCAAAATGAATTCTGATGTGGTTACATGCATATAAACAAACAAACAAACAAACACTTGAGATGTTATGGTGGGGAGGCAGGCAGGAGACATTACATCAAAAAAATAAAAACAAAAGAGGGTGAGAGCTTTTAAATATGTGTATTAAACGCATTTAAAGCTAGCAAATGGATTTTTTAAGTCCAAAGTGATTTTTAATGTTTGATGATAGAGGCTTAATTCCCTGGGCTCTGTTTCCAGTAGGCTTGTTTTAAGCACAACGTTCCAGTATTACTTTTTTCTTTTTAATCCAACACAGAGGGAAAAAAAGCCCTATTCTCCTCAACTCACTTTAAAATAGTAATGCCAGCTCCTCAGCCAGCCTCAGCCCTGCCAATACACCTGACCACCCTCTTTTCTGCATGAACCCATCTGTTTCCACACTCAACCCTCCTGTCTGCCAGAGACCCCTGCCCTGCAAATCCCCTTGTGGGGAGCTCCATTTGCAGTGCCTCGGCCTGATTGCTCCATACCACCTCTGGTGTTTCCAAAAGCTGAGGCTCACACAAAAGTGGAGCTTTGAAGGTCTTTTTTGCTTGATTGACGCTACGAGTTCCTCTCACTTTGTGGTTTTGCCAGGCTTATTTATCAGGGTGATAAATAAAGGATGAGAAGGCAGGAAAGAAGGTGGGAAGGTTACCGAGGGACTTTTGGGTGAGAAATGTCAGCTATGCAATGCCCAGCGAGACAAGGGTGGAGGAAGGGAGAAGTGGCACAAAGGAAAAAAAAAAAGACCTGGCCCACTTATAAGTTTAACAAGGCTAACCCCGCCCTCCCATGGGCATTATGTCATTTCTTGAGTTGATTTATATGGTGCCTCACTCTAGAAAGGACTTGAGGAAAGTTACCAAAAATGGACATTCATCATAAACTTAAGAAAAATCAGAAATAGGCGGGGAAGAGAAAAAACACAATATGTTTATGTAAAATAAGAGAAAACAAAGGAGTGCAAACCCTGGCACCAGGGCTTCCGGACTGCCAAGGCAAAAGGAGCCATTTGATAGTTGGCACAGGGCTCCTATCACAGCAGGAGAGCAGACGACCATTCCTTGGGATAGACGTGCTTTTCCTTCATAAAAGCCGGAGAGAAATTCCTGATGTGCTGCACTTGCTACAAATCGGAGAGTGACGAGCAAGGGCAAGAAGATGACTCACAAGGCTACTCTCAGGGCGTCTGGGAGAAGCCAGAGCCTTTGTTTTGAGGGGCAACCTGGTGGGGCTCTTGCAGTTAGGGTAGCAGGGCAGCCAGGACAACGGGGTACGTCTGGTAGCACTTTGGTCACAGGCACGTGTCAAGCTGTCCTTGCTCTAGGACATGTAAAAATGTTCTACCTTCTGATTTTTGTTGCTTGGAGAGAACCTTGAGATTGAGTAACATGGAAAGAAAACGTTTCCCGAGGTTGCTTATGCACGTGCCACATCAAACTCGGACGTTTTATTTCTGTACATTTACAGCAAAATTGTTTCCTGTTTATTCTGCAGCTTTGTTCACCTCCTGAGGCCCCATTGACAGTCACTAGCAGTTTGAAAAGCACTGAATGAAGGTCTCAGTGGTCATCTCTAAGCTCCCTTCCGTATCCCACGCTCTGGGACTGAGCCTTTAGAAAATGACTCCGGAGCAAAGTTAGGTATAAGCTTCACAGGCAGATAGAATTCTCACCACAACCCAATCAAGTTGGCCCTCTGTCTATCCCCATTCTATAGATGGGACAACGAAGGTTTGGAGGGAGTGAATCACTTGGGAAGCAAGATGGTGACAGTAGGGAGGTTGGTACACAAACCTCAGTGTACCAACAGTGGGCCATGCAGCCCTGATCACAGGGCCACGATTTCTGTGAGCTTTTTAGCAGCCACGGTATCAGAGGAAAAGGTGTTCAATACACAAGATATCCCTAAGGTTGAAGACAAGTAATTTTCTCCAAAATCACACAACTATTTTTCATACTGAAACCACAGATGTCTCCCAAGGGCACTACAATGATCATATACATGAAAGTGATTGGAAAGCTATAAACATTATAAATGTCACATTATTTTTATTATTTATTAGGCAAATAATGCCCGTGAATACAATAGACAAACCCCCAAATCTCAGTGACTTGCCATGGTAAAATTTATTTTCCACGTCACAGGTCATTCTGAGTTGACAAGGGAACTCAGCAGTCACTCAGGGACCCAGGCTCCTTCTCTCTTATAGCTCCACCCTCCTTTAAGTCTTCTAGCAGCGAGAGAGCAAGATCACAAGTGGGAGGCATCTAGGAGCCTCGCCTGCAGTGGTTTGCACCCGATCCACCTACATTCCATTGGCATGATTGAGTCACATGGACACCCCGCTGCAAGGAAGGCTAGGAAATTGGTATAGCTGTGACAGGCATGAGCACTAGCCATTCTGTGCCACTGATCTGTCCTTGGCCCTAACTCTCTTTTCCCTCCCACAGCCCTATGGGTCTCTGTGGCCCCAATAGTCTTCCACCAGTTTTACACGCAGCCTACTGTGCAAGGTTTTGAGAGGATCAGCTGTGACAGTGGTGTGAAAGCATTTATGCCAACGCCCTGCACCATGGAGGGTCCCCGTGTCCTTCAGCTCTACGTGGCTGTCGAATGGTTCTCGAGATTAATCACACTTTCCATTTCTCATGAATCTCAGTGAAGTGTGCTTAGATCACTTTGCTGTCATTAATAATACAGACACACCCCCAGGAGGCAGGCACATGCTAATGAAGAAGAAATGGAGGTGCAGACAGAGGTTAAGTGTCTTCCCAAGACAGCCCTGTAAAAGCCTACAAGCCAAGGAGTGACTTTTCTAACTTTAGAGCTATTAATTTTCATTCTTGCTGGAGGAGAAAGCTGACTAGAGCACCGAGGGAGGAAATACGGCAGGGGGCTGCTCTAACAGGGCCCTAACAGGAGTGGCAGCAGTCCCTCCTATGTGCGTGCACAACCCTGCATGAGCTAAAACCCAGCTCTCATATTTGCTGGCTCTTTGACCTTAGGCAACTCACTTAACCTCTGTGAGCTTCCTAGCACGCTCAGCTTTCTTATCTCTAAATGGGGGAAAATAATACATATTCCATAGCGATTTTGTGAGGATTAAATAGGATGGTCTATCCTAAGTGTCTTTATATCTGGAATATACCAAGTGCCCCAAAGATGTTGGATGGCAGTGATGATGATAATAATGGTTATTAGCACCTCCTACCACTGTGTCCAATTCCGATGCTGCTGTCTCAATACGTCTTTGAGGAAAAAGGAAACCTCTACTGCTCTATAACATTCACAATGCCTACCAGAGTCTGGACCAATAACGGAGATCCTATTAATACTTGATGATCTACTAAAGTTGTACAGAAAATTTGGTGACAGCCTGAAGTCCGCATAGCAAGTTATCATGAACTGGATTCTGAATCTGGCTTTCATTTCTTTCTCTCTGCTCTTTCTTCAGACACAAATCTGCTGTCAGCCATACCAGATTCAGGATGGACTAACTGTGTGCTTGGCTATGGGGCCTTACAAAAATGACCTCTCTCTCTGCACCTCAGTTTTCTCATCTACAAAAGTGGAGTGAGAATTGTTCTTGCCTCGTAGAATTGTTGTGAGGATTAAACCAAAGAATGTGTATTACATGCCTGGTGTCATCCAGGCACACCTAGAATGGTAGCTGTTTATAACAAGACTGGTTGCAACTCTCCCTGCTGGTGACACAAAGGCTTTTGAGGAACCAGCACCTGGGTGAAGATAAGGTGTAGACTCAGGGCATTCATTACTGTAACTGGGTTGCAAAGGCAGCAGGCAGGGTCCACATTCAAGGCTATTCTGCATCTTCCCACAGCATGCAGCACAGGGGCTTGGCAATGGTTCATGGAGAAAGAAATCAGATGAATGACATGACCTAGGTGTAGTGACCAGTTGATGTTAATAAAAAGGCATCACGCATTTAATGAAATTATGCTAAGATACCTTTATGTCTGGAATGTACCAAGTGCCCAAATGATGTTGGACGATGGTGATGTGGTGATTAGCAGCTCTAAACACCTTGTGCATTTCAAATGCTTCTGTCTCAATATGTCTTTAAGAAAAAGATACCCTACACCATGCTAAGCTCCCTACAAACATAATCTCATTTATTTTCACTTTCCTCATCTCCATTTTGTGGATGAGGAAACTAGAGTGCAGAGAGCTTGAACCATCTGCCAAAGGTCACCCGACCAGAAGTGGTGGGGCCAGGAGCCAAACCCAGGTCTGTGTGCCTGCAAAGCTCTGACTCCTGGCTGCCCAACTGCACTGCTCCGCCAAGACAAATTGGCTCCACTCTCTAGCAGCTGCCTAAGGGACATGGGCCTTTGAGTCTGCGATTGTTCAAAATAACTAAAGACCGATGAATCGAATCCCTACTCTAAACCTTGCTTTGACTATAGCCTCAGGCCAATAGTTTAATCACTTTGTGTTCCAGTTTCTTCATCTATAAGCAAAAACTTATACTTACCTACACACAATGGGACTGGGAAGATTTATCGGATGTTCCAGAAGTGCTTTTAAGATGAAAAATAGAGATTATTTGCATTATTATTTTAATAGCCTTGGACTTTTCTGTCCCCAGTTTACACGGAAGTGCAGAGCTTGGGAGAGGGAGATTGGTGAGATTCATTTTCTCCAGCCGTGTCATCTGAGCCCGGCGGGGAAAAACAGACCCCTCTTAACCTGAGCGTTAGGGTGCATCATCTCATGCCCAGCCTGGGTGTGCCATGGCTCTGAGGGCCACCCGCAGCCATCTGAAAAGCAGACATCCAAAGAACCAGAGGACAGCAGACTGCTACCTGTCTCAGGACCAGAGTGCGAGCACACCAAGGACAGTGACCCTTTCTGTCTTTATCAGCATATCCTCAGCACGTAGAATAGGACCTCAGACATACTGGTGCTCAATAAGTTATGTTGACTGACTGACTGACTGACTGACTGACTGACGGACTGACGGAATGAATGAATGAGTGAGTGAGTGAGTGAGTGAATGAACAAATGAACAACAAAAGGAACCACGAAACATCAGTGTAGAAAGAACACACAAGGAGATTCTCTTTGCCAGAAAGGAGAGGCAGAAGAGTCTTCCAATGGCCACCCATATTATGAGCACTGACTATGTGCCAGGTGCTAAGAGGAGAAACAAAATTTGACAGTCCCTATTTTCAAGGAGTTTAGTTTAAGTGAGGTAGCAGCAAGTTCACTGACAGGTATAGCACTATGAGTACAGACAACTACAGTGACTAATTTCACCTGGGAGTTCAGGGAAGACGGAAGAAGTAACATGTTAGCTGGACCTCATGGAAGAACAGGGTCTCCAAGCGATGAGGTAAGGAAGCCTCCGCCATAGAATGGAAGCTCCACAAAGGCCAGGTTTTGAGTGTGTTTTGCTCGGTAAGGTATCCACAGCCCCACCATAGTGCCAGGTACATAGCAAGACTCTGAGTGAGTGAATGAATGAGTGTTGTGTGAGTGTGTGTGTGTGTGTGTGTGTGTGTGCGTGTGTATTGCACATGCATTACAAATAGGCTGAAGCAAAACTGTGAACGTGCAGGATGATAAAGAATTACTTTATTCTACAGTGAGGCAGACATGTGTTATTTACTGCGGAGGGAGGAGGTAGCAGCAAGAGATAGGGCTGGTAAAATGGGGCAAATTCAGAAGGGCCTTGAAAACCGCACTCAGACTCAGGAATTTGGAATGTTTCCTATACCTTGTCCTTGCGTATTTCAATTTAATCTTTCAAGCAACATGTTTTTCTCCTAAGGCTTTTTTCTGCCAGGCCTGAGGGTTTGCTCATAAAATGGAAAATCTGTTTAAATAATTAAACCGATGGCCAAGAGCAGTGGTCAGGGCAGAGGACTTGGGCCTGTGACATCATAAATCACTGCTGTTCCTGGTAGTTGGCCCAGTGCAGGAACATCTGGGAAAGTGTGTGAACAGCCAGCGGGGCCCTATGGTGGGAAGCGCCAAGTGAGCGCTCTGCCCTGGGTTTGGGATGAATTATGGAGAGGAGGCAGGACACTTACACTACCATCCGTCTGACAGCCAAACCACCTTGCTGACAGACAGAGCAAGGTTTTGACGCCGTCTCTGCTCCACTCCTCTCCTAAGCATCAAATTGGCTTCCTCTGGGGTTAGCCCAGAAGAAGAACTGGGAGTGGGGGCAGTGACTGACATATGATGTCTGACAATTAAGTTTGCGAACTTGTTGCAACGATGTTGCTAACCTTTTTTGATATCAGAGGGATTATTCATTATGAATTTGTACCAACTGGACAAACAGTTAACCAAGTTTACTATTTGGAAGTGCTGAAAAGGCTGCGTGAAAAAGTTAGACAGAAAACAATTCATGGCTCTTGCATCACGACAATGCACCAGCTCACACAGCACTGTCTGTGAGGGAG
This sequence comes from Rhinolophus sinicus, assembly GCF_036562045.2. Classification (NCBI taxonomy): domain Eukaryota; kingdom Metazoa; phylum Chordata; class Mammalia; order Chiroptera; family Rhinolophidae; genus Rhinolophus; species Rhinolophus sinicus. Next base: position 115,006,396 of record NC_133756.1, read on the forward strand.
TTTTTAGCCAGTAAACAAATAACTGTATTGGAACACCCTCCCTACTCACCTGATCTGGCCCCCAATGACTTCTTTCTTTACCTGAAGATAAAGGAAATATTGAAAGGAAGACATTTTGATGACATTCAGGACATCAAGAGTAATATGGCGACAGCTCTGATGGCCATTCCAGAAAAAGAGTTCCAAAATTGCTTTGAGGGGTGGACTAGGCACTGGCATCGGTTCATAGCTTCCCAAGTACTTTGAAGGTGACCATAGTGATATTCAGCAGTAAGGTATGCAGCACTTTTTCTAGGATGAGTTCGCAAACTTAATTGTCCGACCTTGTATGAGGTTCCCTACTGATTCTGGCTGGGCCCAGGCAGCTGCCATGCTGACCTGGAGGAGTGTGAAGCAACCCCCAAGGTCTGTGGAAGAAGGAACACAGGGCCACAGAGCCACTGGAAGGCCACCAGAGGCAGGACCCTGCGCTCCCTGCATTTCCCAGCTATTCTCATCCACTTATTGATGTGAAATTGAGCACTTACTCTATTCCAATCTCTTCACATACATTATTTCGAACAGTGTTTAACAGAGACCCTGGTTCTAGGCCAACCAGATCCACTCATTCACTGAGTGAATTCAGGAACGTTATCTAACCTCTCTGCACTTCCGTTTCCTCATCTTTAAAATGGGGTAAATAATAAGGTTGTTGGGAGGATTAAAACAGGGTTACATACGCGTCAACCACTTGGGGCACTGCCTGACTCACAGTAAGTGATGCTGTATATATATGTTAGCTCCAGTGACATCCAACTAGCAAATACTCATCGAACGTCTGCCCATATGCCAAGCTCTAGGACACATGCTTTATGTATAACCTCATTCATGCTCTCGTTTAATGAGTATAATGAGCACCTACTGCATGTCACATACCGTAGGAGGTATTTCCTTTATGTTATCTCACGGATTCATTTTAGAAGGGTTTATTAAGCTTTCGCGCTATGCCAAGCCAGAGCCAGAGATTCACATAGTATACAATTTCGTAAACGCTTCCTATATTAGTTTCCTAGGGCTACCCTAACAAAATATCACAGTCTGGGTGGCACAAACAACAGAAATGTATTGTCTCAATTCTGGAGGCTAGAAGTCCGAAATGAAGTTGTCTGCTGGGCTGGCTCCGTCTGAGGGCTGCGAGGGAGACTCTGTCCCACGCCTCTGCCCTAGTTTCTGGTGGTTTCCTGGTGACCCTTGAGTAGGCATACCTTGAGCTGTAGATTCATCACCCTGCCCTCTGCCTTCATCTTCATATGGCCTTCTCCCTGTGCTCCTCTCTACGTTCAAATGTTCTCTTTCTATATGGACACCAGTCTTTTTGGATGACAGCCCACCCTAATGACGTCATTTTAACTTGATTACTTCTCTAAAGACCCTATCTCCAGATAAGGTCACATTCTGAGGTGCTAGGAGTTAGGACTCCAACATTTTTCTGGGCTGCGGGATTCATAATTTAACATGTAACCCTCGCCAACAAAAATCTCCTCTGCTAAGACTTCACATATACTGTCTCAAGCCTTCAACAAACGTTTGCTGTAGAGTGAATGACACCAATACTATCTCACCTGGAAGAAACATCCTTCCTTGAATGTTCCAGACTCCATCATAGGCACTTGACAGACAACCACACTCCCTCCATACTGTGATGCACATTTTGCAGCCACAGCACCTCTGTCTGGGGACTTCAGGTCTACCTCAAAGCCTGACGTCCTCCCAGTGTGCCTGCTACCTCAGAAATCCAGGAACCCTTGCTTCTGCTGGGGCCGAAGTCAGGGGAAAACCACTTTCCCCTGCCCTAGGTGTCCAAGAGATGCAGTTAATATGCTGCTAGTACTCCAGAGCAGCTGAACAGACAAAAAAAGAAAAACAAACTACCACCCAAGAATGGGCAACGATTCCATCAGTTATTTGGCAGAGCTAAGAATAGCCTTATACTGACTGAGGGGGCATTTGGTGCCACGGCCCAGCTCCAGTGCACAAAAGGAATGGGGAATTGCTTGCTCCGGCAGAGTCTTACTTAGGAGAAAGGCAGGGGAAGAAAGAATAGAAGCGTTCACCCTTAATGAGAAATGACCTTCATAACTCCATGGGTCTCCCTAGAGTTTCCTTTGTAGAATATTAAATTTTTCTATATCTAATTCCAATCCATCTGTCTCAGCACTAGTGTGGAAATATTAATAAAGATAGTTTTGTTTAGGCCTTTTATTTATTTTAATATATATAAAGTGATTTTCTGTTTTTTATCCCTTATTTTTTTTTCTCTTGTGTTATAGTTTCCTTAATGTTTATTTTAACATAATTAATAACCCCATGGGGTAAGACTCACTCCCTTGGCCCTTTGCTACCTATAGATGCCCTAGCCGGAGTTTGGCATGTCTCTCTCTGCCCACCAGGATGTGTGGCCACAGCCAGGACTGGCCAGTAGATTGTCCACGCCATCCCTCATTTTGAGCTGACCTAAAGCCTTGCCTCGGTCCACAGCTCTGGTTCCCCAGGAGTGGCCCACAGTTCATTTCACCCTTCCATCTTGTTTCCACTGTTTAGTACACTGTTCCTGGCTCACAGCCACTGTAATGGCTGGGAATTTTCATTTGGTTTCACATTGCCTTTGGCTGTTTTGTCCCTGTCAACTTAGCTGTGGTCTCAGCCTTACCTCTATGCAGCTGAGAAGTCAGCATAGGCTTTTACACATTCTGGAATGGATCTGGGTCCTCCTCTCACTAGCTCTGTGCCCTTGGGACAAGTGGATTAGTCTCTCTGTGGCACAGTTTCCTCAACCGTGAAATGAGACTGCTGTGCCCAAGCCATAACGTCACTGTTACAATTAATAGGAGGATATACACGTAATCAAAACTTCAGAAATGGCAGATTTGGTTACTACCACGAGATGATAGAGTCTCTGTCAAAACTAGCCTTTGTCTAATTTGGACTCCACATTTTTTTTTAAATCATACCCTTACCTGATATGACATAGCAATCAAAAAAAGGGACGAGTGGCAAGAATTATAACCCCCCCCGCCCCCCATTTCACAGAAAAGGAGACTGCGGCACCTGAAATGGCATGAAGCCAGAACCAGAAGGAACCTGAGAAATCCTCTGGTCCCTCATATAGGTGAAAACATAAAGGCCAAGATGGGAGGGAATTGCCCAACATCAAAGGCAAAGCAGGCCCCTAACTCCCTGGCCTGGGTTTTCATCACCCCCTGGCACTGCTAGGTGCTGGTTAGATGCTTAGCGATCACACCTGTGATCAAATATCTTCTGACAATGCTGATGACAAGTTTGGAGAGAACACTGCTGGGTAAGCCGTAAGCTCTCCTGTAGCAATCCAAATGAACGAACCTTCCTTGAGCACTGCCTGGTACTCTCCCCTCACTCACCTCACAGCAGCCATAGAAGCCTTTATCCCAGTCTGGCACACGCCACCTGCCAAAGGCCTTTGCCTCTCCTTGCTCTGTCTGCCTGGGATACTTCTCCAGGATATCGCCTGGCTGGCTCCCTCACTTCCTGCAGGTCTTTGCCCAAAGGTCACAGTCTCTGGTTGGCCTTTTCTAACACCTTATTTAAAATGACAGCTGTGTCCCATCCCCAGCCGTCACTATCTCTATTCTCCTTCAAAAATGCTCAGTAAGTTTATTTATCACATTATGTCTTTTCTCCCACTATAATGTAAGTTTCCTGAGGACCTAAACTTGTGTCTGTTTTGTTCACTGTTGTAGGGCCTACACCAATGCCCTGCCCTTAGTAGTTGCTCCGTAAACATTCATTGAGTGAATGGATGAAGGAATGAATGAATGAGAGAAAGAGAGATAATGAACGAAGGAATCTGTGCTGTAAAATCTCTGCACCGTTTTTTTCATAGAATACAATGGAAGTGTAGAGCTGGAAAGGAAAAGTCTGGAAAAAACAGAGATATGATCTTATTTTAGTTCTTTCTTGGCTCCAGAAGGACTGAGTAGAGAGATGACACTCTAGGTAGAGGGAACAGCCCAGTCTTGGTGGCAGGAAACAGGATGACATAACTTGGTAGCAATGAATCTTTTCAGGTAAGCAGAGAAGCACTTTGCAGTGTGTATTTTACAGAGCACCAACCCTGCAAAATGCCCCCTCAATAAAAAAAGATTTCCTGTTTCATTTAGAGCACACAAGCTAGAGAGTCATAATTCATGGAAAGACCTGGGTTCAAGTCCCACCCCAGACCCGTTTTGGTTCATTGTGCACTCTCTTGGTTTCTGTTTCCTTAATAATAAAGATGAAGACATTGCCATGGGGTTAATGTGAAGATTAAATGAAATAATGCAAGTAAGATGCTTATCCCAAAGCCAGGTCCTTAAGGAGCCTCCAAGTTCAGGTCTAGCATAGTAGCTATTATGAGTGCTGATTTCAGCGGACCTCAGGGCTGGGATCAGAGCACGACTGCTGACGAGCTGGGTGAATAGAGGCAAGCCACTTAATTTCTCTGTGCCTCAGTTTCCTCATTTATAAAATGAGGATAACGATAGCACTTGCCTCCCAGAGTTGTAGGGATTAAATGGATTCATATAACTAAAGAACGTGGAATAGTGCCTGACATGTAGTCAGTGTTACATTAGTGTCAACTATTGTTAAAACTAAGGGATCATACTGTTTTCAAGATTACTTTGCCAGTGACCAACTGGAAGGTTTCTGTGTCATAAATTAGCATAATAGTCTCAGAGAAGTCCCACAACAAATAAACCTGCTGAATCTCATTCATTATTTTCCCCATAGTAATTTTCCCGTGGAATACGCCCCTACCGCCAGCCTGCCTATTAATAATCCAAAGGCCTTTTTTCTGGGGACACACCTTTGGGAACTGTGGGGCTGCATTACTGGGGTGTTTGGGGGAGAGGAAGGGACTGCAGATGTGGCTGATGTGAGAGCTAGAACCTCAAGATGGTGATCTTTGGGGCCCTGGGAAGCTCGGGAAGGGATGGAAGAAGGGATGTAATTCCAGAGATTCACATTTGAGGAGGCTCCCTCTCAGGTAGTCCCTGTGTATTGGGGGAGGGGCCTAGGCCTGTGTCAGGGAGATGAGTCAGAAGGCTGTGGCAATGGCCCAACTGAAAGACGCAGGTTTGAATTGGGGGTGGAGGCAGTGGGCTGGATGGGAAAGGGGACATATAAGAGCACAGAATGGTCAGGGACAGAGCCAGCCTGGTGGGGCTGAGGGAGACATACCCCGGACATCACACTATGGGGGCACCACCTAGACTCAGGCAGACCTACAATGAAAGGAGAGCCCCTGGGTTGCACAGCCGCTCACCATGCACTGAGCATGGGCAGGATGGGAGAATTATCTATCCCGTGTAGGGGTTGGGGGAAGGTCACTCAGGACGACTCTGGTGCTCCTTCTTTCCATGTTTGTTTCAGCACACCCTGGAAGCCAGGCGGGAGGAAAGGGAGCTAGATCTTTGCTAAGCTGAGCTCTGCGTCATAGCTCTTTTCCTCTCCCTCCTCACCAACCTTTCTAACACGTCACACACACACACACACACACACACCACCTTCTTGACACCTGCCCCCTCTGCTCAAGTTCTCAAGGGACACAGCACACAGGAAGCGCCAGCCTATATGGAAGAAAGATCTTGGACATGAGAGAGCAAAGCCTTGAGCTCTAGGCCCATCTCCTACTCTTCTTAGCTGTGTGCCCTTAGGAATTCAGTTTATCTCTCCGGGCCTCAGTTTCCACATCTGAAAAATGGGGCTGATAATACGTTGCTGAGCTGTTGTGAGGATATCTAGGATGTACGTCAAGTACTGGCAGATGGCCCAGCAACAGAAGTAATATCACCAACAGCTAACATTTACTGAGTACTGCCCACAACTCTAAGCACCTTCCATACTTTCTCTCCTTTAGTTCTCCCTAGAGAGCATGGTAGCGCTTTTCTTACCCCACTTTACAGATGAGAAACTGGGACTCAAGAGGGTAGGTAACTTGTCCAAGATCACATACCAGTGAGAGGCTAAGGGGCAAACCCTGGGATTCTGGCTGCACCCCTCCCCACTCTGTTGACTACATGATCTGAGGAAGCACCAACAAAGACAGCTACAGTGATGACTTACTGTGGGATGGCCTTAAGGAATTCATTTCGTACTTCTGAGGCCCAGTTTCTTCGCCTGCAGAATGGGCAGTGTAGGAGCACTGAGTCCCCTGGTGGTAAGTATTGCCAGCCAGTGCAACACCTATCTTAAACACAGGCACCAGTGACTGTTGTCCCTCCCGGCCCACTGTGTCTTCCAGCAGAGGGATGGCTGACTGTCACGAGGAGCAATGCCTGGATCAGATCCCTCATCGTGAAGGGAGAGGAACCACAGAGGGCTGGGGTTGAAAGTTGCAGGCAGGCTGCCTTCCCACTTGGCATTTTCTCCTGGCACCTCTGTGGCCTGGCACTAAAAATAGCCGTCAGTGATTCTTCAGCCAGCCCAGTTCCCCACGAGGATTCTCGCCCTTTGTGGGCACTGATCATCTGCTTCCTTCTGAGGGATGTTGGCAATTGCAGCACTAGACTATCTCAGCAGAGGCTGCTCCAGAACCTAGGCTGGGCCTGTGAGATGGGAAGGAGCTCACAGGTCCAGCCTCCCAGCCCAGGGGTCTCTAAGCCAGCTGCACAGGCAGGGGTGGCCAGGATCCTCGGGTGGGGGAAGGGTTGCTAGAGAAGGAGGCTAGAAATGGGGGCATGGAGAGGAGCAATGAGGTTACGAGAAGAAGACAGCAGGAGGCAGGAGAAAGAAATCAGAAAGGGCCTAGGTGCTTTCTTCCAAACATGGGACAGTCTTGCACCAGAACAAAGGGGGCAAGTGAGAGGCAGAGGAATTAACACAGTCCTAACAGCTGCCCGTAACAGTCATTGGCAGCCTGTATCCTACAGATGTGCCAGCTGCACACTGCACAGAGACCCCCGGGCCAGGGTGGTGAGTGGGGCTGAATCCTGTGTGGGCTCTGTTGCCCAAAGGAAGGGGTGCCTGTCTTTAAAGTCTAATCTGCAAAAGGCACCGTGTGGCTTAGCCTTGGCCCTGATCATTGGGCACCTGTGTCTGCCCAGCGGGGCATTAAGCAGATTCTGTTCTCTCATTTCATCCTCACAGTCCTGCCTGCTAGGTCTTATTTCCCTATTTCACTGCGAGCCAGAGAAGGACAGTCACATGCCAAAGTACACAGAACTAGCAAGTAATGGAAGTGGCTCTTGAACCCTCATCCCAATAAACAGAAAGCTTATGCTGTTTACACTATGCCACTAGCGCTAGTTATAACAGTAGCCATTGATCCGTGGATTGTTACGCCAGGCATTTTGTTAAACATTTTATATACATTCAGTCCTCAATATAACCCACAAGTTCATCTTCAGGCTGTAGATGAAGAAAGCTAAGATGCAGGCAGGTTCAGTAAATTCTTCAAGGTCACCCATTAAATGGCCAAGCTGGAATTCCAACCTGGGTTTCCCTACTTGAGAGCCCTTGCTTCTGACAACTGAAACCCAGAAGCTGTCTGAGAGTCCCTAGTCCCATGACAATTACGTAACAATGGGCCTGTAGGCCGTAATCCACACCAGAACCCTCCCAGACACGGGCACATTCCCTGGGACTTGGGTCTTCACTGCACAGCCAGTTCTATTTCCTGCATCCCCAACAATGGCATTCACTTCCTGTGGCTGACCAAGGAAGGCCAGAAGTGGCTGACCATTACTTACTGGGGATGCACTGGGGGCCTTTCCTACCCAGGCATGCTCCCTTTCAGCGTAGTCTGGACACAACCCTTCAGCTCTTATCTTTGCCGGGGTGTACCGCAGGCTTATGGAGGTCTGGGAGATGGGAAGGGCTTGTGTCACAGCAAACAATGTAAAGGGGAATATTTGCCTCCCTGGCCTTTGAAAGCCTGTAGCCACCACCCTCAGGACCCCCTCATTGTCCACTGTCCCTAGTGGGCACCGGTGCAGCTTCCACACACCCTTCACTCTCTTCTTCTCCCCTCCTCTGCCCCACCCCACAATTCCCTATTAAAATCTGATGCAAGAGAGTATAATTTGGTGTCCTTTCAGGTTGTTCCTCATCTTCCTCTGCATCCCCACAGGAAGTGCCCCCCCAATGTATTTTCTTAAGCAAATTCAATTCTCCCCTTATAATGAACTCTAGTGCTCACTGGTAAAATATATTTTTCATCCCACTTCACCTCTTTGATATACTGCCACAAGTGGAATAGGCTGCTTTGCGAGGCAGTGTGTCCCCCATCACTGGAGGTAATCAAGCAGACGAGGGGAGAGAAGTGTCAAAAATATAATTTAAGAGCACAGGCTCTCAAGTCAGACTCCTGGGTGGAAATGCTGACTGTAAATAAATGGTAACTTATTGCAGAGCCTCAGTATCCTCATCTGGAGAATGGGAAGAAGAATAATGCCCACCTCACTTACTGGTAGTACCCACCAATAACCACCAGGTATTGAAAGGATTGAATAAAATGATGTCTTTAAAGTGCTGCTCATAGTTCCTGGAACATAGTAGGCTTACAATAAATATTAACTGTTGTCTTAGCTCAAGTTGTTACAATGACGTACCATAGATTGGGTGACTTACAAACTACAGAAATTTATTTCTCACCGTTCTGGAGGACAGAAAGTCCAAGATCAAGGGGCTGACAGATCCGGTTTCTGGTGAAAGACTACTTCCTGGTTCATCTTCTCACTGTGTCTGCACGTGACTTAAAAGAGAAGGGAGCTCGCTGGGGCCTCCTTTGTAAGGGCACTGAGTCCATTCATAAGGGCTTCACCCTCGTGACCTAATCACCTCCCAAAGGCCCCACCTCCAAATACCATCACAGTAGAGGTCAGGATTTCAACAATATGAATTTGGGGGAGACATAAACATTTAGTACATTGCAACGCTCATTATTTTTGGTTTACATATTATTTTCCCCAACCCTTAGACTCTAGTTTTGATCTGTGTTATCCCACCAGAATCTATCTCAGGACTTGACACATAGTAGGCATTTGATACATGTTTGTAGAATAAATGACTAGACGTATGACTCAAAATGGATAAGTAAATAAGAAGAGGATTGACCTGTACATCAGAAGAACATCGTGAAACATTCTTAGTTCTCAATGGTTTGATTTCAATTTCTTGCTAATCACCGTGTATGTTTTCTTGTTTACCTGGAGTTGCAGACAGAAGAAAGTACAATCCGTTCTGCTGTCATGCCACAAATGTGTTCTAAAAACCAGTATATGAAATCATGCAGTAAAAACCACAGGGCTTATGAAGGGAATGGCATTGAGGAGGCAACATTCAAAAACTTCATCAATGGCACAGTTTTCTTTTTAAAAAGATGGAAACCTAATAAAAAACGGTAGCAGAGGTTTAAGTATATCTAAATGGTTACATAAATACTACACTCAACATGGCACTTTACTTTGACAAAGACCTGCGGTTTGCTTGTGACGTGGGCATCAGAACCATGAGTTACTGTGAAGGGAGATTATCTGAAATTGGACAGAGTTTGAACCCAGATGTGGATGGGAGTGGCTCATACTGCAGGCAGTGAACTAAGGTAGCTGGTGGGTGTTTGGTGTGTGTGTGTGTGTGTGTGTGTGTGTGTGTGTGTGTGTGTACACACGTGCATTTTCTACATTCTTAGGAGACTCCAATCGGTTGGAGTTGTGACGTTAACTTAGCATTTTGTGTGGGGGAAAGCTGTGTTATGCTCACAATAAATTGAGTGAGAGCAAATTCGTTTTCAACACAAGCGTTTTGGCAGAATGAACTGTCGGTTGTTTTGAGGTTTGTATTTTACTTCTTATTAGTCCTCTTCATGTTTCTGCTTCCTACCCAAAGTGAGCTAAAAAAATGTGTGCCCTTTCCTCCTATCGTCCATGCTTTCAACAAGTACCTGTTGAACACCTCCTGTGAGCAAGTACTGGAGACACAGGGATAAAATCACAGATGGTCCCTAACTTCACAGAACTTACAGTCTAAAGAAAGAAGCAAAAAGTAATCAAAATATTTACAGTACCTCAAATGATAAGTTCTACCCCTTGGCAGGGACATTTTTAAGCTCACTAATACCGAGTTCCCCTCCCTGTTGCACGTCAGCCCTCACTGTAATAAATCACACCCCAGTTTACGGTGATCCATGCTTTACATTGGGGGTATCTGCCCCCTACTGAATTGGAGTGCCACATGGGCAGAAATAAAACTCCATGCTTCCTAGTGGAAATCGGACACGTTCTGAGAACCTGGAAGAGTACAGGAGGACTAATTTACAGGATGGGTTGGCTCTGACTGGGTATAAGTTTTCCCCATGTCCTAAGATAAGGTCTTCTTTCTGCTGGGAACTTTAGACAATACAGTGACAATTTTTCTCCTCCCTTTTTACAATCTTTTACATGTTTCCCCATTTCTTTTAGTCAAAAGTACAAACTCTTTGCCATAGACTACAAGGCCTAGTATGAGCCGACTCCAGCCTAACTCTCCAACCTTATTTCCCTAAAACCTCGCCACACTGGCTCTGGCTCTGTTCCTCATTGCATTGCCTCCTCTGGGTCTTTGCACCTGCTCATCCCTCTGCCAGGAATACTCTTCCTTAGGCTGCTTCACTGTCATCCTCTCCTCAGAGAGTCCTTCCCCAGTTGTGATCTCATCAAAATGTTTATTTTATTCATAGCTTTGATTGTAATCTGTAATTACTGTACATATGTATTCATTTCCTATTGCCGCTATAACATATTACCACAGTTTTCATGGCTTCGAGCAATATAGAATTATCCCCTTACAGTTCTGGGAATGAGAAATCTAAAATGGGTTAGCGGGACTGCACTCCTTCGGGAGGTTCTGAGGGAGAATCCTTTTCCTTGTCTTCTCCAGCGTCTAGTGGCTTCCTTCTTTCCTTGGCTCCTGGCCTCCTTCCATCTTCAGTTACATCAGTCCAGCCTCAGGTTCCATCATCACATCTTCTTCTCTGACTGTAAATCCTGTAGCCTCCCTTTCCTAATTGCTTTTATATTATTACATTGGGCCCACCCTGATGATCCAGGTTAATACCCCATCTCAAAATCCATAAGTTTATCACATCTGCAAAATCTCTTTTGTCACATAAATTAACCTTCACAGGTTTGGGGGGTTAGGGTATGGACATGTTACATGTGGGTGGACATTAGTCAGTCTACTATATTTTATTTATTGGATTACTTGTTTACCGTCTCCCTACTTCACTCTAAGTTCCATGAGGAAAGGACCTTCTTTGTCTTCGTCACTACCATTTCTCCAGAACCCAGCATAATGCCTGGCACATAATAAGTGCTCAATAAATATTTATAGAGTAAAGGAATTGATGGGTGGCAATTTGAATAAAACTATAACCAATCTTTTCTTAAAGTTACATATACAATATATTCTAGTTATAAGACAGGAATATTAAGTTTGCTCTTAACAAAATTGCAACTAGCTAGCTGTGTGACTTTGAGAAAGTTGCATCACCTCTCTGAGGCTCTATGGCTGTACCTGTAAAATGGAATATAATTTTCTAAAAAAAACCTCAAAGATATTGTAGGTATTAAATAATATTGTGACTAGTACTTGCAAACTTCAAAGCATTAGCAGTTATGATAATTACTGTTACATAGATTATAGATGAGCAAAGCTAGGTCTAATGGGGGAAGTTACATACATAAATAACTAATGCAAGACAGATGTATGCTTTATTAGGGGTACCCATGTGCTGAGGGAGACTGTAGAGTCTAGCATGAAAGGTTAATTCCAATTGGGAGGCTAGAGAAGATGTAGTTATGAATACTGCAAAGGGACCCAAATGGTGGCAGGGAATGGCAGAGAATAGAAAGGCATTAGATTGTTGCCAGGAACCAAATTTAAATAAATCCCGGAGAGCAGTAGAGGCAGAAAAGGGAGAGGCTAGAGGACCCATTTGCAATGACCATCTGGCTTGTTAAAATTGATTAAAGGTAAAAAGAGAAACAGAGATTTATGTTTGTGGCATTAAATTACTCCTTAGACGAGCAGGTCTGTGAATTGCAGACTTTCCTTACTGTAATCTCTGAACTATCCAAAGCTATGATTTCAATTTGTAAAGAAAATTCATTTAAAGCTCCAGTAAGAGCAGGCTTCATTGAGAAATGTTCAACATTGCTCAATTACTTTATTAAATCCTTTTTTTAATATTACGAAGGACAGTGTGATGTTCTACCAAAATAAACAGGCTTTGTTTCATGGCCTAACTAGAGAATAGGGGCCAGGGTGTGCATTGTAGTCATCATAAACCTTTTTAAAATGTTAAACATTTTGTAATAAATTTTGAAGGAGAAAAAAAATAATTAGGCTTTGGAGTGAGAGGGACCTGAACACAAGTTTCAGTTCCACTGCCTTCTGGCTGTGTGATCTTGACCAAGTTATTTGCATCTCTGAGCCTCAGTTTGCCTTCTGCAAAATGGCAATAATCGTGACTATCGCAAAGGTGGTTGTGATAATGAAAGGTAGTTATCAGCAATATTCCCTCTTCTTATTACAGAACCTGCTGCAGAGCAAGAAGTGAATAAATGTTGGTTCCTTAATGTACAAGAAAGAAAATCACTCAGAGAAGTAAATCCTGGTAGAATTTCAGGTGCCCTTGCATCATAATGGTGTAAAGAAATCACTCCCTTCTCTGAGCCTATGTCCTCTTCTAGAAAACACAAGTTTTTGTCTAAGACCCAGGAATAGACCAAAATGCCCTCTTACCTACCAGTCTCATTCAACAGGCATAGCCACCAGGGTACTTTGTTGCAAAGGATTCTGAAGCCATTTCCAGGTTCCCTGGGGAAGATTGATTAGCAATGCCTGCCATGGACAGGGTTGTAGGTGCAGTGGCACACACATTTTGTATTTGCTCTCTGAGGTTTCTGAACTCTGAGAAACACTGGCACATTTGCTTCATGACAGCCTCCTCTTCTAACAGTTATAACACACACATGCACGGATACACACACACACACACACACACACACACACACACACATACACACCTCATCATTATCACCACCACCATTGCCACCACCAATTCTTCAGGTAAAACTAATACCAAGCTCTTCTGTATTTTCAGAGCTACGAGTAAGTATCCCCACTGTTTCACTATTGCTTTGGTTTGAGGTAGGTATTTGTTTATGTGCCTGTCCATCCCATCAGGCCCTAATTCCTTGAGGGCAGAGGCCGAGTCTTACTTATTTTTATAAAACCAAAGAGGAAGCAGGGTATTGTAATAGAATAGGCATCTGCTTTGTTTCACCTTCTGGCTCCACCACTCCAAGAGCCCTCAGACCTCAGACACGTCATTTTACTTCCTGGACCTCGGTTTCCTCATCTGTAAAGTCCAATGAGAGCTCCTCGTATAGCAGGTATAGGAGCCAAAGTGGGGATGGGATTGAGAAACTAAGTGGAAGACTACCCCAGAATTCAGAGAGGGGAGAAAAAGACCTACAGACAGCAAGAAAGGACAATGTACCTGGTCAGGAACACAACATCAGGTCAAATCAGGACAAGCTGGCACCACCCAGTGCTGAGAGGCAAGAAGTAAATGGAGTCAAACTCTTGGCTGAATGCACCTCCCACCTTTATCCCGTGCCTCCTTGTAAGCCCCTCTTCAATATTCAAGAGTTATGGGTCTCATCCAGGTTTGAGGATTGATAAGAATGCTGATTCAGGTTGGAACAACGTAATGTCAACTTGTTTTAATAACAGAGCAGCTGCCATGCCATGCACAGGTGTTGAGATGATGGCTGCTCCCAGCAGCCACCCTTGCTCTTCCCAGAAATACGTGGGGTCAGTGGTCTCAGCAGACTGCAAGGATGGAGAAATCTTCAGGTTAGAGGAGCCACAGTTTCCTAAATGGGAGATTTTTTGCTTCCTGAGTTATAGGACTTCCTGGAGGGTCGGTGAGGCGGACGAGGCCAGGGCATGCCACAAGGGGGAGCCCTAGAGACTGAGGCTGAGGGTGGAGGAAGAAGCCAGGTTAGGAATCAGCAGGGGCAAGGAATACTTGAGAAGGAGGCATGCTGTGCCCTGAGGCACACTCGGTTACCCTCAGAGGAGCTGCTCTGTCTCAAGTGAGCAAATGCAGGAATGGGGCAGGATGAGGGCAGCAAGGATAGGACAAAGAGGGCAGGTCCCCTGGAGGGCCAACTCTGACTTTTCCAGCCTCATTTGTAGGGGAGGACCAGGCAGGCTTTAAGCAGCAGTGTGGGGCAGAAGCTGGGGGCTTGATAAAGGCTTCTTGAAACAGTAATATTTATTTCCCACGAGTACACCTTAAATTCAGTCACGCGGGAGAAGCAAGATTCCATTCCACTTACAGCTTATTCTTCTTAATGCTGACGAGTTGTAAGATGAGCATTAGTGGGACATAAAAATTATGATCATGATAACAACAATAATAAAAAAGCATTTAAAATTGTACAGCACTTTATACTTTACAAAATGCTTTCTCGTTCATTAGCTCATGTGAGCCTCGTAATGGCTCCCTGAGGAAGGCAAGATGATTGTCATTATTCCATTTCATGGGTGAGGAGCTGTCTCAGATAGGTAAAGTGACTGGCCCAAGATCACATACCTAGTCAGGGGGGGCCAGAGATCTTTTGCCCAAGTCGAGAGCTCTTTCTGCAGTTTTCAGAGAGGTCAGATCATCCAGGGATCTCTTCCTTGTTCACTGCCCTGCAATTGTTCCACAAAGGACAGCCTGGGAGATATCAGATATCCCGTGAGCCCTAGTGGATGGGCTAGCAATCCACAGTGTAGCTTCCACTGGCCCTCTGCTGGCAAGGGAAGATTTGGCCCATTAGATATGAAACACATTGCCGAGCACATTCTCCACCAAGTTGCTCAGAATATAAACAAAGCTAAGTGCAGAAGTTCCAGAATTCCAGCCTCCTTCGGTAACCACTAGGGACCACACTGATGTCAGCTTCAAAGACAGCTGCATGCTTTGCCATTCAGGAACAAAGGTGCTGAAAAGTGACAAATATCAAAGCTGGGAGGAGCCATGCAGAGAGGGAAAAAAACGGGGAGACACAAATGGAGAGACAGAAGGGATGGGTGAGAACAGAGAAGGTGGGATTTGGAGGAGATGGGAAAGAAAGAGAACAAACAACTGAGAGAGGACATGAGAAGAGGAAAGGAGAAAAAAGTGCCATTTCAAGAGCAAAAGGAGTGGGAGAGAGAGAAACTGATTTTGAAAGTAGCAAGATGGAAAGTGTTTATTTTTAAGAAGGTGGATTAAATATCTTATTCTCCAGTCCCCAGAATGAAAATTTTCCTTTTCCTCAGGAGTTAATCAAGCTTCAACCAATTCTAAGAGCTGAGGGGCTTGGCTTAACTGCAACAAAGAATGTGTCCAGTAGAGCTGACCTCTGTCCAGCAGCTATGTAACAGCAGCAGAGGACAGGAGATTAACGAGGCTGCCCTCACTCAGGCAAGCCGGCCAGTCCCACACAAAAACAGCTTAAGCACTTGCTCCCCCAGCAGGGCAGACAGCTGTGCCCAAACAAGGAAGAAGGGCCAGCAACAGTCCTGCAGTTTGTGTCTCAGGAGGCCAGCAAAACCATATCCGGCACCAGCTCCATCTCTCCTGCCCCAACCATGGGGAGGGTGTGGCAGGGCTTACAGGCTGGATTCTCATTGGCTGAGAGGTAGAAGCCCAAGGGGCGGAGTCCCTCCTGGCAGCTGGTGGACATCATAGCTGGGTGGACATACCCACAGAGATGGTCATAATCATAATAATTATTCCAATGACAAATACTGTTACTTTCTCGTATCCAGTCTTTACTATGTACTAGCACTTTTATTGGAATCCTGTTCCCACAGCTATTGCCAATGTAACAAATTACTCCAAAATTCACAGCTTAAAACCACTCAGTTTCTGTAAGTCAAGCTGGAACAGCTTGTCTCTCCTCCACCATCACGATGTCTGGGGCCTCAGCTGGTAAGGCTGAAAGGCTGGAAGCATCTGGAAGCATCTTCATTCCACATCTATGCAGCGGGTGCTGGCTGTCGGCTGGGGCCTCAGCTGGGACCATTGGCAGAACAGTTCCATGTAGTCCATTCACGTGGCCATTCCTCAACCCACAGTGGACTTCTCATGTGACAACCTAGATTCAAGGAGAGGGAAGCTAGACTCTGGCTCTTGAAGGGGTGGGGGTGGGAAAGCGTGGCGGTTCCACTACCCTTGTGTGGTAAGATTCTACAAGATCATGTTGAATGAGAGATTATTGTAGCCATCTTTGGTAACTATAATCTGCCACAGCTTTTGAAAGACATTTTTTTTTTCTTAAATCACTGCAGTAATGCTATAAGGCAGCATTTTCCCCCATTTTAGGATAAGAAATCTGATCTTAGACATATTAAGTAATTTTTCCCAAGATGCGTTAGCTAGCAATTAGCAGAGCAGGGATTTGACCCAAAGCAGATTCCAAAGCTCTTGCTCTTTATCACTATATTTACTGCTTTCCTAAAACAAGAATAAAAATGACAACTGACACACAGCCCCTGCAGCCCTTCCGACATGCTGGATACTGTCTTCAGCCTTAAGCTTTTTTTGCTCTTTACCTCATTGAAAAAAAGAATTGCTACTATTTATTGAAATTACTATGGGTAAAGCATTGTGTTAAGTACTGCAGATGTGCTATCTCCCATCCTCAGAACAACAGCCATAAGAGGCAAGTATTATGCCTATTTAATAAAAGAGGAAACTGAAGAGAGAAGTGATATAACATGCTCAAGGTCACAAAGCTAGGAAGTGCCATAGCTGGGCATCTACCCTACATTATCTGAAATCAGAGCAGGTTGGCAGGCAGTGCACAGTGGGTGGGCACCACTGGTTCTCCACCAGGCTGTGAGAGTAGAGAGATAGAGGGCTCCGTTCCAAGTGGTGCAAACTTCACTATAGGAAGATGGCTAAGAAGCTAGGGAAGTCTGTGCAAATTGGACATAGTCACCTTGCTCCTGACTTCTAAGTAATTTCAGGGCATTAGGAAACCAGAAGATAACCTTACCTTCTCCGAGCTATCCAATCCATAGGGATAAGGAAATAAAAGTATCCCCTGCCCTTGAGAGACTCCCAGGTAAGAGAGGAATACAAGGAATATAAAATGAACACAAAATAACTAAATGTATGGAAGAGATTATTGGAAGTATTGGGCTAAAACATGAGAAAAGATATTATTTATTGAAGCAATGAGAAGGGAGCAATCTCTCTACCAAGAGAAATCAAGGAAAGCTTTCTGGAAGAAGTGACATTTGAGTGGGCTCTTGAAAGATAAATAGGATTTCATAGCAAAGAAATGAGAGAACAGAACATTATCTCCCCCCTACCTCTCACCTCTATCATTTTGCAGAGTCTTAGCATCAAAGATCTATCTCTTTAGAGAGGAATTAAACTTACTAGTATGTGAATGACTATTTGCCTCATGAGGTATTTTTACCAGGGAACTCAGAGGAGACTCAGAGGAGTCTTCTTGGCATAGAAACATATACCCTTTTGAGGAAAATGTTGACAGAGACTTTGTAACCTCTAATCAAGTTCCCAAAATGCTGAAATTTAGACCCCATCTTATTCTTATGCAACAAAGTAAGATTATATACAGTAAGCCCCTAACTCATCAAGGATGGACATTTCAGGAGACACATAAGCCACGCTGGTAGAGCAATCAGTGGTCTAAAAGGGAAGCTATTCATCTCCATCCTGGGCAGTGACTCTCAAATATCACCCAGTCCAATCTGGCAGTTCCAGCCAGCTTTTGTCAAGACAGCTTGCTATATAACCTGAAACAAGTCATTTTATTTTGATAGACCTCAGTTTGCGCAGCTGTAAAATAGGAACATTTTGAATTAAATAGTAAGGATACCTCTAGGATTGCAACGTTTTACCAGCCAGGCATTACCTGAGAGCTCTATCAAAGACATCATATATGATTTATGGATACTTTTGAAAACCTCATTAAAGACCAATATGTAAGTAACCACGTGCCAACATCTGGCTTTATCCACCTTTTAAAAGACAGTTCTACTGTAAATGAGTTTATAAGGGATTTTGAAAGTATCATGAAAATGTAAATACTAGAAATTTATATACATTTTTAAAAATCTGAGCAGATAAAAAGGAATTTTCTCTGTAAATACCCAAGAAAGTGGAGACAAAATAAAACATAAGTAGCAAAAAAGATCTTTGCATTGATATCTTAAAAGCATCTCAAAAATCCATCTTACCTTTGAATCATTATGGGGGAAAATGACATAAAAGATAAATGAAGAAACGACACAATCAGCAGATGCGACAATCACCACTGGTAACGCAGCAGTGATGTTTGTGAGACATGAGGCAGAGGATGGAAAGTCTGTGTGGGATACAACTGTATCGTCAGGGACATTCTGTAGCTAGTCTTCAGAGAGCTGTGTAAGAAGTTCTTGAAACTGGGGGATGTGAGAGTCAGGCCGCTGGGGTTGCTGTTGTTCTGTTCCTGGTACGGGTATGCTCCTGATGAGGTTGATTGTCCTGAGGGTGGGACAGGAGGGGAGGTAGAGGGATGGCCATTGTATTACCCTCCTCATTTTCTCCAAATGATGATTTCTTGCTCCCTAAGAATGGCGTACCATAAGAAACAGCGCACTGGGATCAAAGTCAGGAGGCCAGTTTAGAATTTCCACCTCTGGCATTTCCTCACCACGTGACCTGGGCAAGTCACAAAACCTATCTGGCCTCCAGCCTAGGATGATATGTAAAATGAGGATGTTGTGAGGGTTAAATGATGACGTGATGTGAACGCTCTTCAGTATATGGTCCTCGCTTTGCAAATTCAGACCCCTCAGATTCTTTCTGTGGAGTAAGGAATGGTTTCAGTCAATCCGTAAATAAAACATTTACAATTAATTGAATTAATCCAGAGGTGAGCAGGAGGTTAAACTGCTCAGCAAGCAGGATTAGGGAAAGTGCCTGGAAGCTGGGCATGGGCCAAGACATGGTCCTTCTCTGGGAGGTTGTGAAATCTATTTGGCCTAGAGATTTTGGAGAAAGGGTTATTGCTCTCCCAGCTTGGCAGGCTACAGCAGGGAGGGGGCAGGTCCCTGGTGGCTGCTGGGATCATGCAAACCACTAGGCTTCCCTTCCTCCCTTCCTCATTCCCTTGTGTGCAACTGAGGAGCTGCTTCCGTTCACTGGCCACCCCCACCAGATCTCCAATCCCCCCATGTCCCCCACACATCACATCCCAGCACTAGGGCTCTCAACCAATCACAAGTAACGGTTAAAATTCCACCTTCAGGCCCAATGTCCGCTAACCGACAATTAGAATGGATGCATGGCTTTCTGGGCAATCAGCCCCTCCCTCTCGCTTCCATTGCAATTTGAGAACTTGAGTGGGAGAGAAAGGGACAGAATAAGAGCCCTCAGGAAATGGTGTCATTGTGCACATAGAAATTAGGTAGGTCACAAACAATTTCATAAAATTTGTGGTAACATCATAAAATAAAAGTGATATTACATTAAAATAGCCAAATTCTTGGGTTTTGTTGGAAAAATGAGAAGATTTAACAACTCTGCGTTCCGCCCACCTCCCCTCCCCAACTGGGTAAGCTGAAACTGACAAGCAGCCACCCCGTTTAAATGGCGTAAGAGATCTACAATTTACCACAGTCCTACGTGCCTGCCTGGGCATCATCTACATGACCTGCCCCTCTGTGTGCAGGGAGTTGGAGACTGAGATTATAAGCTCTAAAATCAGTAGATCTGGGTTTTAATCTTCTCTACCATGTATTGACCTGGAGGCTTTCAGCAAATTTATTTTGTTTATCTTTCCCCTGAAAGAGGCCTGTTGAGCAAATGTCTTAACCTCTCTTAGCTAAAGTTTCCTTATCTTAAAAGTAGATATAAATTCGTTCCTACCCTTTGGGTTATCGTGAGAATTAAAGGAAACAGTGCATGTAGTGTGTGCATGGCACAAAGCAGTCACTCGATCAACGTTAACTATCACTGTTATTATTGCCACCGTCCTACTGTTATTACTCCTACCCTCACTAGGGATTTTCCATGCATGTCATCGAAAGGATCGAGCACATTTGAACTCGTGGTTGCCCACAGTTAACCTGTGCACGAGGCATGGTGCCCCCATCCCTCCAAGTAAAAAGGCACAGACCCAAACCATACTTGGCAGGAAGATTAGAGAGACGGCATCTGCACTGGATAGAAAGACAAGTGACCCACAGTTCCCTTCACCATAAAGATCAGGGTATTCAGTGGCATAGCTGGCATTTTTTATATCTCACTTCATTAAATCCTCACATCAGCCTTATGAAATAGATACTATTATTATTATCCCCATTGCACAAATGAGAAAACTGAGACTCAGAGAGGTCAAGTAACTTGCCAAAGATCCCAGAGGAGTGGAATCAGAACTGGAAGCCAGGACTTCTTTCTGTCATTTCTCAGGAGAGATGTTTCCTGATGATTGAGGAAACTTCTAAAGTAGAGTTTCTCAAAGTGGCATTAAAGCACGGCTATTTAATGCAACAGTTAACGTCGATTGTTAAACAAGCAAAATGTATGCTTCCCTAATGGACATAGTCCTGTCCTTGAGCCCCAGGGCCCGGATGTAAGGGCCGGGCTGAACTGAATTGGGCTGGATTAGTTCCTGGAGCCCACAGGGTTAGTCTGCATTTCCCCTGTGCCTGTCTCAGTACCTGACACAGCACTTCTCTGAGCCCTCATTCCCGGGAGATGATAATTGAGCCCACCTCTGGGATTAAATGAGTTTCTCCATGCAAAGCACTTAGAACAGTGTCTGGCACGTGGTAAGTTCTATATATATATATTGGCTGTTACTATTATTATGTGAGTATTATCTCTGATGTGAAGTTCACACTCTTCTCACTGTCCTATCCTGCCCCCTATATTGGAGTGTTGACTGTTTAATATAAAACCTACTGCAAACGTAGAAGAAGGATGGGGAAGAAGGGGGTGGGAAGCACGAAATCTGACTGCAAAGTGGAGGATGGAATCTAGTTCAAGTGCCCATGTAGACAGCTATTGCTATAGGACAATCGAAGCAGGCAGGCTGAGATGGAGTGAGGTAGGGAAGCTCATGGTATTAAAATCCACACACTCCACGGAGCCAGAGCTCATCAACCAGCTCTGAGGAAGGGTGTGGCTTCATGCTGGCACATGGGAGTGGAAACAGCCTGTCCTGAGAATCAGTAGGCCTGGTTTCTAAACCCTGCCAATCACTCCCTGTGTAAAAGCATTTGTCTCTCTGCACCTCTCTTTCCTCACTCACCTGAAAGAAAGGATTAGTTTTGCTATCCAGGGAGTTCCCTTCCAATCCTGTGACGGGAGGAACAGGGCTTAAGGGAAAGGCGACAAGCTCTGCTGCCAGACAGACCTGGATTCAAACACTAGTTCTGCCTCTCACTAGCCATGTGGCCTTCACGTGGTCGTAACATCCTGGGCCCTGCTTATTTCAATGACTGGGCTCAACACTCTCAGAACGTCCTCTGGTCTCTTGCTCATTGTGATTCCCTAACTTCTCCCACCAAAGGCATGTCCACCTGCCTCACAGAGAGCCCTTGTCCCTGGGGAAGGCAGTGAGCCTACTTTTCTTTTCCTTCAAGTATTTAGGCCCTTTCATCTTCAGCTTATTTGAAACGGCAATCAGGACAGCTCTCAGACGGCTTCCAGACACCGCCGTGTTGAAAACTCATGAATGATGAGTGCTTTCAAGGCCTTCCCAGACTCACCAGTATCCAGCCAGGAAAACTTCCTTTCCCGACACGCCTAAGCCTCCTCACCCCTCCAGTTCCCTCTGATGCTTGCATTTTTGCTACTCCTTCAGATGAAGTGAAAGCAAAGGAGGTTGAGACCAAAAACCAAACACAAAGAGTGGAGGGGTTCTTAAGCTACAGACGCAGCAAGGAAGAAAACCCCAAAGACCCAAACTACTTCTGGGGATCCTGAGGGCATACCTGGAGGGGGCAGAGTGGAACCCCTCCTACCCCCCAGCCCACCAAGAACTTGAAGATGAAGGAAGGCTCCTTTCTGAGACTCAGAATGAGGTCCTAACATTGTGTTGTCTGAGCAGGATGCCTGTGGGTATTCCAAAGACAACTTTTTGCAACCTGCTGTGTGAGCTTAGAGCTACCCTCACACAAAATCTAAGGTCACTGGGGTACAAAATGGCCTCCAGTCACTTCTGTGACACACAGAAAAATGCTCAGTTCAGTCATTATTATAAGGAGCCTATGTAACAGTCATAACTCCAAGTTCATTTAAAGTGATGCTTCTCCCATCCCCTGGCTCGGGCCAGCTTCAGGGTGACCCCTGGAGAAAGATGGTGCAGTTGGGGTTGGAGCAGAGAAGGAAGGAGAGTGAATGGGCCCGCATTCCTTGCTGGACTGGTTCCCTTGCAGGCTCTGAAGGTGTGGCCACACTTCTCTCACAGGGAGAAGTGCTTCTTGACTGCTTCTGAGACCTCAGTGCTGGAGAGGGTTGTCTGCAATGATCTTAAGACAGGCAAAGCCTTCTCTGTCTGATCATTTATGACCCCTGTCTCAGTCCCTAAGTGTCACTTCTAGCTTCCTTCTCTCTGCCCTTGGCCCCTCATGGTAACCCACGTTGTCAGCGTGTGGACCCAACTTGGGCCTGTTCTGTCTCAGGTAGCCCACACATAGTGCTAAGAAATTCTGGGAATCCAGCCATCCTTGGTGCAGCACCTCTCTTTGCTCACCTATCTGTGCAGTAGTCAGCCATGATCTCTTGCCCTTTCGACTTATGGGGTGTGAGTTGGACATCAGGGCAAAGTGTCCCCCAAGCTCCACAGAGACATATGAAGTTCTCTGAGTGGTCCCGTGGATGCCCTCCCCCTAGGCACATGGAGAGAAGGACAAGGCTGGAGCTCAGAGCTCACTGAAGGCTCCCTCCAGAAATTCTCTCTATATTGCCCTAGGCCACTATGATTCCTTAAAGGTGGGGGTCTGTGAACACACATCTGACCAATCTCACCTTTGTGGCTCTCGCTTTGGAACTGGCAGTATTGGTCACCCTTTCTCACAGAGCTTTAGCAGTAACAAAGAAAGGAAGAGAACCTTTTTAACCTCTGACACAACAACCCCAAACTGTGCAGGGTCAAGTCAAAATGGCTCTCGGGTCAGCAAGATTTGCACACAGTCACACAAGAAGTATATCGTTTTCTGAAGAAGAGTGTGTCTATAAAACATAATGTTAACATTAGCAACGTTGGGGGGTATGTTAGTGGGCACTTGTTATGTTATTCTCTGTAGTTTTCAATTTTCTTGAAAGCATGAAAAGAAAGGTCATATCAAACAAAAGAAAAAACATATAGAAAAAGGGGCATCGGAGAGACTATTACTGGATGTATCTATTCTGTTCATTCATTCATGTATTTATGCAACAAACATTTATTGAGCACTTTCTGTAAACACTGTGTTGGGTGCTGGGACCCCACCCTCAAGGAGCACGTGGGTTCTTAGGAGCCTTTACATGTCACATACCTTTAATGCGATGGCATTTCAGGGTATGTGCATTTAAGCAGAGTGGTAGGCAAAAACATGTCCCCAAAGATGTCCACGTCTTAGTACCCAGACCTGTGAATGTTTTACGTTACATAGTAAAAGAGAGACTGTAACTGTGATTAAGTTAAAGACCTTGAGGTGGGAACTTTATCCTGGATGGTCCAGGTGGGCCTGATAAAAGCCCACCTGGACCAGAGATGAAAGAAGGAGGCAGGAGAGTCAGGGAAGGAGCTGGGAGGTGGGAGCCCAGGTCTGAGTGATGTGATTCACTGGCCTCGAAGATGGTAGGAGCCACGAGCCAAGGAATGCAGGCAGCCTCTGGAAGCTGAGAAATACAAGGGAGTGGATTCTCCCCTGGAGCTTTCAGATGTAACACAGCCCTGTCAGCCTCTTGTTTTTAGACAAATGAGACCCATTCTGGATTTCTGATCTCCAAAACTGTAAGATGAATTTTTACTTTATGCCATTAAGTTCGTGGTAATTTGTTACAGCAACAATAGGAAACTAATATGAGGAATTTCAACAAAATCAATAAGAAAAGGAGGAAAAAAGAGATTAAAAATAATATAAAGATTTTTAAATGGGGTAGCAATTCTTTCCACTTTTCTGCCAACAAAGCGTGTCCGGAGCAGACCTGAGTGGGTACATGACACTTCTTCTATATTTGGTCTCAGTTGTAGTGTGAGCGTCTTGCCACACCTATGACTTTAGGGGACTTTCAGCAACAAAGAAAACTATGTAGCTTCCCACATGTTTCTTGATTATAGAATGTAAGCCCTACACAAGCAACATTATTTAATTGGAACTGAGAGGCAGTGGAGTCTAGTGGCTAAGGGCTTGGACCGTGGAGTTAGAGAGACCTGAGTTGAGCCCCTCCTCTAACCTCGACTAACTGTGTAACCTCAGACAAGCTACTGAACCTCTCCAAGCCTCAGTTTCCTCACCTGTAAAATGGAGACATGATGGTACCTCCCCCCTCCTTTGTGGTAAGGGTTAAAACAAATCATCGGTATAGAGTGTCTGGCATATAGTAAGCTCCTAATAAATGATTGCAGTTAATACAATTGGAATTATTGTTGGGATTATCTCTGTTATTGGGACAGAATTGCCCTCCAAAGGCTAATTTGCCTCCCAGTTAATTTGCCTGCCTCCAGTACCCCTTGTGCAAGCTCATTATTAACAAACTTCCCAATCTTGTTTGTTTAGTAGGCAAATTCTCGTAAAAAACAGGGTCCTATGGGGAAAATAATGAAAAGAGGGTCCTTGGTAGCAAAAAGAATGGGTCTGAAGGACCTCGTTATTTTACATGTATAACTCATCTGACATACAAAAAGGGAAACTCATGCTCAAAGACAACACCACAGGAGGGCAGACACCGGCTGGGACATTCTGGCTTCCCAGCCCCCTTCCAGCTTTCTTTCCAGTGCGACACATACATACAGACCATGTCTAATTAAAAGGCTGCTTCAAAACTACAAAATCAGACTATTAAGATCGCTGGTGACCCTGTCTCAGACTAGGGTAAACAGGACTATTTCTTGCTCTGTGCCCTAGTTATTGGTGTATCCCCACTCTCCCAAATCTGATTTCTAAATTCAAATATAAAATGTCAAATATCAGAAAGAGTGTCTTTTCTGTTTCTAATCTTCCAACATCCTTCACTACCATCACTTTTTTCCCCTGCAGAAATTATAAGATCAAACAAATAGAATAAAATACACATACATACACACACACACTAACTTGTCTACAGTAGGCAAAGGATTAAATTAAAGGGCATTCCCTTTTAGCCAGTGATGAGGAGAACTCCCTTCTAGAAAATTCTCCCTTCTCTTTTCCCTCCCCAAGTTGTCAATGAAACAATGTTGGTTCTAGGCTTCTCTATGAGGGCAAACAAATCTTTGGCCTTTTCTATTGAAATTTGGAAATAATTCTGAATCATTTTGAGCCAAATCTGGTGAACGTGCTGAGTGGCCAAGTTAGAGACAGTGAATTCTTCCTGAGATTGTGATGGAAGAAGAGGAGCAGATCCAAAGGTTCCTGTGAGAGGCTTACAAATGGGCCCCCTGAATGCTGTTTCCTAAGAAGAAACCCCTGCGTGAGAGGAACAAACTTTCCTCTACCCTCAAGCTTCTTCTGGATGGTCTAATAATCAGACAGATGCGAGGCAAATTAGCAAGAGAAAACAACCAAATTTAATACATACACATGAATGGAAATCCCGCATACATGAGACAGAGACCCCACATGCATGCGAGGTTCAGAGGTAGAAAAGGAATATGGGTATATAAGACATTCTGAGATAGGGGTGAGTAATGCACCTTAGGGGCTTCAAAGGGTCATTGCAGGAGCATAGGAAGAGCAGATATTCAGTAAATAAAAGTTTGCTCTGCCATATTGGTGGGTCAAAAAGTTTATGGTTGATAATCTCTTATTATGGACCAGGCACCTAATTCAGGTTCTGCTGGGTAGTTAAAGGGAAGGGCAGAAATTTCTCTTGAGGCTAAAATTGCCTTTAGCTCAAAACAATCTGCATACTACAGAAGCACATATTGTTCTGAACCCCTACACCCCCCAAAGATTTGAGCAATGGTAAAAACTTTGGAATTTGTCTTTAACTTGGAGGAGAATTACAAGAATAATGTCCACATATGCTGAACAATTAATACACGATAGGGGTCTGTTGATCATTTTTTATAAATGTATAATCCTGAATAGCTACCCTTCTAAATAGACACTATTACTGTTTTATAGATGAGGAAACTGAAATTGAGAGAGGCTAAATTATGTGGTCAAGGTCATACAACTAGGAAAAAGGGAAGTAAGGACTTTAAACTGGATTTCCCGGGGTCCAAAGTTCATGCTCTTAACTCCATGCTGTTCGGTTTGTGAAACTTTTACAAACCATAACCAGCAGAACACAATGATTTAAAAAGAAAAGCAAGAGAACATCTTTGAAATTTGACAGACATCAACTGGTGTCTCCAGTTGTCTGCTGCATTCATTTTTTTCAACAAATAAATGTGAGTTCTTACTTTGCTCAGAACAGAGTATGAGGTGAGCAAAACAAATCCAGTCTCTGCCCTGTTGGACTGGGAGTCTAATCAGGAACATGGACGTTAAACATTGTAGCATTTTAAGAGGAAGAGGGGGGCGGCCAGATGACTCTGTTGGTTAGAGCGCTTAGAGCGCGAGCTCTGAACAACAGGGTTGCTGGTTCCATTTCTACATGGGCTGGTGAGCTGCGCCCTCCACAGATAGATTGAAGACAACAAGCTGCTGCTGAGCTTCTGGAGGGGCAGCCGAATGGCTCAGTTGGTTAGAGCATGAGCTCTCAACAACAAGGTTGCAGGTTCAATTCCTGCATGGGATGGTGGGCTGTGCCCCCGGCAACTAAGATTGAAAACGGCAACTGGACTTGGAGCTGAGCTGCACCTTCCACAACTAGATTTAGGGACAATGACTTGGAGCTGATGGGCCCTGGAGAAACACACTGTTTCCCAATATTCCCCAATAAAAATTAAAAAAAAAAAAAAAGGAAGAGCAACATGACTCCGTTTTCATTTAGGAACGACCTCTTTAGCAACAATGAGAATTAGATATGACTTCTATCAAACACCAGGTTCAAATGAGTTACAACAACTTTTATCTAAGAAACTCAACTGCTCTCTTCTTCCTCTAAGCTTTTCAGCATTTTATTCTCCCCCCACCCCCTATTTTAATAGAAGTAATCCTTTATTTTCGTGTTTCAGAAATAAAGCTGGCTGTGCTGGTTGCTTTTTGGTGATTAGTCAAAGAGACTTTGTTGTACTTTGATTTCCAGATCTGTTCTTACTATTTGGCTGTGAGCACCTTGAGGTCAGAGTTTGTCCAATTTTGTTTCATCAACATCAAGCAGATTCTACAATAACTGTGGTTAAATGAGTGATTCCTCATCGCCCATAATGTTGAATTATGTCCATTATAGTCTTTGCTGTTTAATATGAAAAATATCTAGTCCAGAGAAGGCTTTACATGGTGGAAAAATAAATGATTCTTGATTTGCATTTCTAACCAACAGGCACAATTACTTTTAGCCTCTAGGCCTTAGTGAAATGTTTCTCTTGCTTGCTATATACCAGGTCTGACAATTGCATTCATGAACTCAACCTATAAAAAGTCCTACATAACCGCATTGCTGAATATAACTATGGTCACCTTCAAAGTACTCCCCTTGGGAAGCTATGCACCAATGCTAGTGCCTAGTCCACACTTCAAAGCAATATTGGAACTCTTTTTCTGGAATGGCCATCAGAGCTGTTGTTGTATTACCCTTGATGTCCTGAATGTCATCAAAATGTCTTCCTTTCAATATTTCCTGCATCTTCAGGTAAAGAAAGATGTCATTGGGGGGTCAGATCAGGTGAGTAGGGAGGGTGTTCCAATATAGTTATTTGTTTACTGGCTAAAAACTCCCTCACAGACAGTGCTGTGTGAGCAGGTGCTTTGTCGTGATGTAAGAGCCAGGAATTGTTGGCGAAAAGTTCAGGTCATCTAACTTTTTCACACAGCCTTTTCAGCACTTCTAGATAATAAACTCGATTAACTGTTTGTCCAGTTGATACAAATTCATAATAAATAATCCCTCTGATATTAATAAAAAAAAAAGTTTGCAACATCCTTGCAATAAGTTTGGGAACTTAATTGTCAGACCTCATATAGTCACTAATGTCAGTCAGATGAAAAGGCCCACTAGTGGCCAGCTGTGTAGGGGACGGGTCTGTATTGATTCTACTCTTAGTCATTCCAAGTTGGAACACTTAATTAGTGACAGCTGATTTTTTTTTTTTAAGTTGAGTAAAAATTATGTAAATTTAGAGTAGAAAATGGTGTTTCTGTTTATTGCCTGGTTGCAAGGCTAATTCTCAGGATTTCTTTCATTTTAAAAGGCCCCTTTAATATATTAAGAGTCATATTGAAAAAATATCAGTTAGTTAAAAATTACAGTAAGAACTGAAATGTCAACGTAGACATGGCTTCTCATTTGTTTATTGCTGATCTTAATTAAATGCAACATGTTTTCATATTTTAAAATTACATATGTATTTTAATCTATTCCCTTCCCAGATTATAATTCCAGTTTTTATTCTGGGAACTTCTTATCTTGTCTTCATGACTTTGGGAGGCAGCCCAGTCCCATATCTTTGTGATTAGTAATTTCCTGACCAGGAGGGCAATCCCCTGTGTGGGAATGAATGGTAACCCATTCACTCATTTGGGAACATATCTGAACCCTTCCTCTTTCCATGTGGTAGATTCGTCTATGGGACACTAAGCTGAGTAAAGTACAATACTTGGTAGGGAACCCATGTCTGCCAAAGACAACAGACCAACCCAACTCA
The DNA here is from genome assembly GCF_036562045.2 of Rhinolophus sinicus. Lineage (NCBI taxonomy): Eukaryota > Metazoa > Chordata > Mammalia > Chiroptera > Rhinolophidae > Rhinolophus > Rhinolophus sinicus. The sequence continues at coordinate 115,035,378 of NC_133756.1, forward strand.
TGTTTTAGTATCAATGCTTAGAATATTTTTTAAATGAGAAAATGTACATTGGAAAACCTCGAGTTATGCCTGGTAGATTCAAAATGCCAGTGACATTCAGTCGACATCACACTTGCCCCTTTCTAATGGCATTGCTAGAAAATGCCAGAGATGTTTTCATCCCAGGCTGGAATGCTGGGAGGATAGAACACATAACGGATATGAAATGCTTTAAAACCTGCCCAGCACTGAGGAAGAAGGATTTCAGCAGCAATACTTGTGAGGTATTTTAGAGTTCACTCAGGGTTATAAGCTCCTTTACCTCGTAGAATAGGCTGTGCTGGAAAATATCATCCCATTGTACAGGTACAGAAAAGAGGAGTGAGCAAGGGACTTGCCCATGATGCATGGGTTACGGGTGACTATAATCCATAATAATAATTCTGGTTGTTACCATCGCCCAGGTTTAATCAGATGGAATATTTTAAATCTTGCAGCTCAACTTCAGGTGTGCTATGAATGTTCCCTGAAACTGATTTCCATTGGTAGTTCTGAAAACCACTGTGCAACACCCACTCTCTCTCCAAATGATAGGTGTCTTCCTGGGTACACCATGGAATATAGGAGAATAGAAGAGCAAAGGTGTGTGACCTCCTTCCAATAAACCCGTGATTGCCCACTGTTTACACTGTGGTTTACACTGTTTACACTGTTTATCTGTAGTGAAGGGTGCATGTTGTTTACTAATGATGGTTCATGATACCATCTTAATGATTTTCTCTTTAAAGTTAGAGTAGATTCAAGTTTACTCCTATAACAATTGCCACTCACTCTCTAGTGTTCAAATATGCTTTTTTTGGAGGCGTGCAAAAGGGAAAGGTATAGACAGGTTGAATCTTTGTTTGCCCACTTAGCCTCAGGTCCTGGTTTTGGAGCTACCGATACTGAAAGGCAGTGGTGTTCTATGTAAAGAAAGGCATGAAACATCCTGGGCTAGGCTATTAACTACTCACCCACCTGCCGGCACCTTGGGTCATGGGGTAAAGGAAGAGACTTGGACGATGCAGAATAAAGGCTGGTGAGACCTACGTGTAGAGAATAATCCTGAAGAGCGGCAAGAGCCCAGTCCAGCAAGCATTGGCCAAAGTGTATCCGATAGATGGTTGTTCCCTGGCAAGTAGGTGAATGAACCTGTGGAAACTCCAGCCCCCAAGCAGCAGCATCACAGTCCCCAGTGAGGCTCTCAGGCATGGCTGGGAGCCCAGAAAGCATCCTCCAGCCGTTCCCCATCACTGACTCAGAGTCTGGCTTTCTCCAGTTCATTGTCGCCTGCTTTCCAGCTGCTTAAATGCTATTATCTTTCCCATTCTCCCTGTTTTCATCAGAGTATGCCTTTCTAAAAACTCCTCCTGTAGCTTTAGTGTACTGTCCAAGGGAATAAAACCAGACACATGTGCTTTGCCAGGAACTCCCCTTCACACATGAAATCAGAGCCCTCGGGAAGCCTCTGGGGAAGCCAGTACGCACAGTTCACAGTGCAACACTGGGTCTCCAGACACCTCAGAATGTGTCTTCTGACTGACAATCTGGGTCTCCCCATCTAAGCCTCTCCTGATTTATGTCACACTGTCCCAGATGGATTCAGGGGGTGTGCCTCAGGATGGTTGCAGTGGTTGTGGAAATACTGAAGTGCTTTCCTATTTGTTGAGAACAGCCAAGGTCCCTAATCCCCACGAGTCCCTTCCCCCAACTACCCCAGGCCCCTAAGATGCTCCCTGGCTGTCCTGGTTTGCTAGGTCTGCCATAATAAATACCACAGCCTGAGTGGCTTAAACAACAGGAGATTGTTTTCTCATAGTTCTGCAGGTTAAAAGTGTAAGACCAAAGCCTCCAAAGGGCTGGATACGTCCTTGGCTTGCAGCTGGCCACCCTCTTGCTGTCCCTTCACAAGGTCTTCTCTCCGGGTGCGTCCCTGGTGTCTCCTTGTATATTCTAATATCATATCTTTATAAAGACACCAGGTAGACCGGATCAGGATGCATTTTAGATAAATGACCTTTTAATGGCCCTATCTCCAAATACAGTCACATTCTGAAGTACTGGGGCTTAGGACTCCAACATATGAATTGTGGGGAGGGGAACGACGCAGTCAGAGCCCTACTGGCCCTCCCCTGATTCTGGGCCAGGGTTCTGATGGCTCTGTTCCCCTGCCACACCTGTGGTCACATATCTGGAATAGCATCCCTGAACCTGCCACATTCTTCATGTCTCCCTGCAAGCCCGGGCTATGAAATCAGAGCTGCCAACACAGCCACAGACTGGGGTCCCGCATCTTGGAACATAATGGGATACCATGAAGCCCTTTGTGTTTAGTGTTATAGTTTTATGCCCTCCCACTAAAAAATATTTTAACACAAAAATGAAAATAATGTGTACTGTATACATGCATTGTCTATGATTCTAAAATAAAAATGGTCATTTATTCCCTTGAAGATTTGGCTTACCTCTGTTCACGTTTCAAGGTTCAGTGAGAAAAGATAGTAAGAAATCTTCAGACAGTGGCCATTTAAACCCCAATTAGATGAGCCTTAAAAAATGGCCACAGAGGGTGGAAACCATCATGGGACAGCACAGTAGATAAAAGCAGAGATTTGGGATTAGATGGACCTACCTTTAGGTTCTGCTTCTATCACTTATTAATTGTGTAACCTTGAGTGAACTGCTGACCCTCTTAGTTTCCTCATTTATAATAATACGTGGCTCATGAGGCCCCTCTGATAAACAAGGGAGATAAGTTACATGCAGCGTCTACATTAGGTCTGGACAGGAGAGTGGCTTGCCCTCCCCCCACCTCCACCCCGGGCCACAGACCAGCAGAGACTGTATGGCCAGCACCCCAGGAATCACACTCCCCCCAGCTCTGTTATTAATACAGTCCTCCAGCCCCTTTCACCCACTGAAGAGGATTTGTGCAAATCCTATGTTAATAGATTCCTTTGGCCAATTCACTGGGCAGGTTTTACATATGAAAGAATATTTGACAGTTTTACTCAGCCTTTCTCAGGGGCCCTAGGCTAGGTCTAGAAAACCTCTCAGGATTAACTTCTGGCTCTCGCAAGCTCCTCAGACCAGCTCTTCAGCTTCTCCCACTCTCCCCTCTCCTCTTCCCCCAGAGAAGGTCAAAATAAACTTGGCTGACACACGTTTGGAAAAGAAATATACAGGAGAAAGTGAAAGAAAATGAATATTTACTGAACACTTTTTTAAAAAATCTGTGAGGCACTTGACATCAATAACCTACCTCATTTAGTATTTTATAGGTAAGAAACTGAGATTCAGAGAAGTGAATTAACTAGGGCAAAGCTACACTAAGTGGCAGAGGACGAATCAAGGCCAAGTCCATGAGACTGAATCTAAGTCCAGCACTCTTCCCAGTGTCCCCAGCGGCCCCTACCCGCAGGGCCCCTCTGGTCTCCCTACCGTTTCTCTTCTTGACCTTCCTCAGTCCCTCTCTTTTAGCACCCATCACTTTCTCCTTTGTGTTATGGTTCCTTGTAGCCATGTCTCCTCTTCCTAATTCTCTGAAGCCAAGAGGCGTGCCTGAATCTTTCTTCTTTTTCTCTCATGAGCCCCACAATGCCAAGCATGTAGTAGGCACCTGGGGTGTATGCTCAGTGGATGAAGTTGAATAAATGAGTGCATAAATAAATGAACATATAAATTAATGGACAACATATCTATGAATAAATGCATTTGGAAAAGATGGAATGAATGGATGGGTAGGTGTAGGAACAAATACATGTAAGAAAAAGTGAATGCTGCACATACGTAAAAATGAATGTATGTGCATTTATGAAGTGCGTGGATTGCATGAATGGATTAACAGGTGAATGAATGAACATGTCAGTGAATGTGCGATTTGAGTCAATGAACTCATACATGAATGAAGGACTATTAAATACACAAATGAACATATGAGATTGAATAAATTAATACATAAATGAATTAATGCAAGGATTAATGAATGAATGAATGAATATATGAATGAACTCATGAATGCATGCATGCAGGAATGAATGAATGAATGAATGAATGAGCCAACACATGGGTAAATGAATGCCTTCCCTATTTCCTCCCAGAACTACCGCACCCCTTTGAATGTGCCCCTGATCAGAAAACGTAAGGTTCAGGGGGCCAGTTGAGATTCCAGGAGGCAGCATTTAAATTGCGGCTAATGGTCTAAGGGTGGAATTAAGGGTTACAGCCCAACGGTGCATCGAGAATACCTTTGCTGGGAGGCCCTGTAGCACCTGCCAAACCCCCTAAGAACTGGACACCAAGGTGGTCATCAGAAGCCCACTGGCTCCAGCAAGTGGGAACCCTTCTTTCCTGCTGCAGGGAGTGTCGTCATGGCCCGTCCCCTTCAGCCCCCTGTTCCCTTTGCCCTGCTCCCCATACTCCAATCTAGCACCCGTTCTATGCCTAGCCCTGCACAAGCAGGCAACCAAAGACAAGGAAATGAATTCTTAGCATCCAAGAAGAGGCTCCTTTAATGAACAGGTTGCTGCAATATCTTTGCAACAAGCAGCAACTCACATGTTTGATTACAACAGGTTGAGCCATTCCACACTCCCCAGTGCCAGGGCTCAGGGAAAGAGGGAGGGAAAAAATTTTTTTTAAACACCTGAACACTGAGCAAGAATACACACTTCCTGACACAAGCAGCCCAGAGGTCCTGGCTCCATCCAGGCTGAAAGAGCCTTAGTTTAGTATGTTTTGCCTGTACATCTCTGAGAGATGCTTTTCTTTGCTTTTTTTTCTTCCCCCACTTCAGAATCTGAGCCACGGAAGGTTTTGAGTGATTGACACCTTCTCCCCTCTCTGCCCTGGGAGCTGATTTGTTCAGGATTGTGGCAAACCGGTATTTCAGGTCCCCTTGGCAACCCCCAGTGCCCTATCTCCAGAGAATTGCGCTTGAAAAGGATTCTGAGGAGACAGGACTTCTGGGTGAGAATCAACACCTACCTTCCTCTTTGTTTCTTTGCTGCTACATTCAGGCTGGGTCGCTGGTTCAAAGAGAGGAGAGGCTGGTTGTGAGGAAAGGCTGTCCTGGAAATTAGGAATGGCATGTAAAGTGGATCCCCCGGTGTTCCAAAGCCAGAAGGAGGGGACGCAACATTAAAGATTCCTTCCCACTTTCAATTTTCACTCTTGTCAGGGCTTGTCTTATGATGCAACCTTGGAGTAATACCTGGCACTGAGGTCAGGGTGCCCGTTTGGCCCCAGATATTTGCCAGTCACTGAATTACTCATCCCAACACCGGTATAGGCAGGGGAGGAGATGTCCTAGCTCACTGTCAGCTGAGAGGCTGTGGAGGGGACCTGTGCAGGGTACAGTCTCAAGGTCTCAAGACGGGAGGAGGCAGCATTTCAGTGTTTAGTGTGACACCTTTCATCTCTACGTCTGGTTTCTTTTGTCCACAAGAGATGGTTTGAAAAGTAGGTGTTTTTCCATAAAGGTCTTTGAACAGAGTCAGGGAGGTCTACATAACTATTTCCTACTCCCACTCCTGACTCACCTTTGTGGCTTGTTTGGGGAGCGGGGGTGGAAGATGGTGGACACAGCAGGAGAAAGACCTTGGCCGTGGTGATTACCTTCAGACAACAGGCACTGACAAAGACAGTGATGTGCAAATTACTGATTTTTATTGGACACTTTGGGGAATATAGTTGTTTGTCAGGAAATGAAAGAGAATGTTTGTGCTTATAAAATTATATGGAAAATCAATGCAGTGTTAAGTATATTTTTCAGTTATTTGAGTCAAGGACTGTTCTCCAGCCAATTCTAGCAACCTCTAAGGGAGACAGAGATGTCCCTAAGTACAGCCAAGGGGACTGAGCAGAAAGGTCAAACTGCATTTATTGCTGTACTTTTTCACTTGGAGAAATGCCCGAGTGGGCACCAAGTGACGCAGGCAATGCAAAATTCCAAATGTGGTTGTGAGGCTTCAATTATTAACAACTCAGGGCTGCTCTAGGCAGAGTGCTCTGAAGTCTAGACCTATTTCTAGTTTTCCTTTTAGTGTGCTCCCACCTAGGGATTTTGAGCACGGAGTCCAGGTCACAGATGGGGTGACCCCTTGGGGAATGAGGTCATAAAAGCATGCTGCAGAGAGGAGCTAAGAGCTGTCCGAAAGGTGAGAGAGAATGGGGGCTTCACCTTGTCGCCTTGACTCTCTGACTCCTTTGCTGTGTGACTCAGGGCCAGTCATGGACCTCTCTGGGCTTCCTGTTCCTTTGTCTATAGAATCTCCTTAAGATGTCTTCCTGCTCTAAAGTCTGTGATTCTATGACAAGAAGGTCTTATTGATTCATAGATATGATAATTCAGTGAATGAAGTTGGGGCCTGTACTAATGGGAATGCAAATTTCGGTTATGTCCCTTATTAGCCGTGTGTGTTTCTTAGACAGGTCACTTCACCTTCCCGTGCTTCAGGTCCCTCGTTGGAAAAAATGGCTTTGTGAGTTTGGTTGCGTTTTGGTGTTGTTTTTCTTCTTTTTGTTTTTTTTCCTCCCCTCAATAGACTTACGGTGAGGATTAAATGCAGTAATTAGTGCCAACCATTGAACACACTGCCTGTCACAGTGCACACATGTTAGCTATTGACATTACAAAAGTGGATAAAGAAAACAACACCTTTTAACAAAGTGCCCTACTGCTCAAAACACTGATGGGAATAGTTGTAAAAAATAATAAATCTCAACTAATTATTATCAAAGACTAAAATGATCGTTTTTGATCATTTTAACCTCATGTAACTGTAACTGAAGGACTGCATTAAGATATCCACTGCCCAAAACAAAACAAAACAAAACAAAACAAAACAAAACAAAACGAAAAACAAAAAGCATCACATTCAAATCCCATCTTTTTCGCTATGCATCCGTTTCACTGTCTGTGACACGGGGATGCTGACCAAGGGCTGTTAGAGAATTAACTGTAATATCTTTCACACACTGCTTGAGGCCCTTAATAAATGGCACTGGTTATTATGTCAGCACTGATTATTTGAAATCCATAATTTCATAAAAGGATCAAAGAGCAAAGGTCAGAACCTAATTCTGTTTTTAACGTAACTTCTCTGATACTCGGGCCCTGTTTTCTCCACGAGAAAGCTTCTCAAGGCTTGTCTCCTATCACTTACTCATTTACTCACTGTTTTCTGACATGATAGGTGGAGAGAACCGAATATATTATCTGGATTGTACTCAAGTAGTAGAAATTTCTCAAGGCTTTAACTGTGTTGCAAACACCATCCTCAACTGCTTATTTCAGTAACAGAATCTCCTTGCCAGACAGCAGTGAAATTTGGGGGTGAAACTGGGCTAGCTGTGATTATGACATATGACAAGTATAGACCCAAGGAAGTCTTACAAAGTATTTGGTGGTCTGCACAAGAACCATAAATCCCTTAAAAAGAAAGACTGTGATTGGCCTCATTCTTATTTTTATTGACATAGAAATGGATATAATAAAAGGCCTTCAGAACCTCAAACTACTAGTTAGATTCCTTCCCTCATTTCAGGCCTGAGGATATGAGTTCATGAACATACTGAAACTGAAGTCTCAGTTTCCAAAAGGGGAATAAAAAAAGTTCCAAAGTCTTTTAAAATATACTCATTAATAACTAGGAGTCTGTTTTGTTTTGTTCTGTTTGTTTTATTTTTTAGATTCCATGTATAAGTGAAATCATACAGTATTTGTCCTCACTCTGACTTATTTCTCACTTAGCATAATACCCTCTAGGTCTATCCATGTTGTCGCAAATGGCAAGGTTTTATTCTTTTATTTTTTTCAAGATTTTTATTAAAATATCGTTAGCATATAATGTTATACTAGTTTCTGACATACACCATAGTTATTCAACATTTATGTACCTAAAGAAGTGATCACCATGATAAGCCCACCAACCATCTGACACTGTACCACACTATCACAATATTATTGACCATATTCCCTATGCTGTACATCACATCCCCATGACTTATTTGTTTTATTCCTGGAAATTTGGACCTCTTATTCCCCTTCACCTTTTTCCCCTTTTTAAAATTTTCAATTACAGTTGGAATTCAATATTATTTTATCTTAATTTCAGGTATACAGCATAGTAGTTAGACATTTATATTACTTAAGAAATGATCCTCATGACAAGTCTAGTACTCACCTAGCGCTATACACAGCTATTACTGTATTATTGACTATATTCCCTGTGCTTTGCTATACATCCCCATGAGGATTTTGTAGCTACCAGTTTGTACTTCTTAATCCCTTCACCTTTTCCACGCTTTCCCCAACCCCCTCCCATCTATCACCCCAACAAATCTAGTACCCATCTGACACCATACATAGTTATTACAATATTATTGACTGTATTCCTTACGCTGTACCCTACATCCGCATGACTACTGTGTAACCATTTGTACCACTTAATTTCTTTTCAACCCCCCTTTTTCACCCCCTCCCACCCCCCTCTCATTTGTCAATCATCGAAATGTTCTCTGTGTCTGTGAATTCATTTCCGCTTTGATTGTTTGTTTGGTTTGTTCTTTAGATTCCACATATAAGTAAAATTACATTGCATCTGTCTTTTTCTGTCTTATACTCCACTCGGCAGAGTATCCTCCAGGTCTATCCATGCCGCTGCAGATGTCAAGAACCCATTCCCTTCCAGAACCGAGCAATATTCCATTGTATATATACATATATATGGCACCTCCTCTTTATCAATTCTTCCGTCGACAGACACCCAGGCTGCCTCCACATCTTGTTCATTGTAAACAGTTCTGCAATGAACATATGGATGCACACGTCCCTTCAAAGTAGCTTTTGGGTTTCTTCAGATAAATACCCTAAAGTGGGATTACTGGGAAATGAAATTGATGTATGACTTTTATAGATCCAGCCTCCAAGTATGTTGGTGGTGAGGTCTCTTACAAAGGGCCCCAGTGCAGGTCCCCATCATCCACTGCCTATGACCAGTCAGGGACTACCTGGTAGGAGCTACAAAGTCACCTGGGGTTATTCGTTGCCTGTGCTAACCCTGGAGGTGCATGGGAGAGGCCACGCTCTGAACTGAGGACAGCTGCCATCAGTACCAAGTCTAGGGTAGCTCCACAAAAAGCCAGCACACTCTGAGACCTGCTGCCACCTGCCAGCTCTCTTAAGGTTCAGGCTGTGATAAAGCCCCATGCAGTACACAAGTTTGGTGAGTTAGGGTCTCAGGGAGTCACTAGAATGGGAAGCGTTGTGGTCATCAGGTTAATATAGGCTCTGGTCAATGCCAGTGCTGAGCCTAGAGCTACTCAGCCAAAGTCTCAGAGCACCACGAGGCCAGTGCCCACCTGGCCTCTGACAGTGCAAACTCTGATAGTTTTCCAAGAAAGAGTGCAATAAGAGCAGGGCTGGTGGCTCCTGGAGAAAGTGCCTCTGGCATTGGGGGACTTGGGTGAGGTGAGGTTCCAGTGAGTCAGCAGGGCATAGCTGTGGAGCTCACTGGACCAATCAGATTTAGATTTGGCCGTAAGTGTAGGGGGAGGGTTCAACACAGGAAAGATGGCGCCTGCCTGCTGGCTGCATGGGAAAAGGTCCCCACCTAGGGTAAATGGTGACAGTCCTCTAGCTGTCACTTTGAAGCCACATACCTCAGTCTGTTCCCCCTCCCCCATATGCCTCTGATGCCCCCCGAGTTACTGTCCCTCCACTGGAGCCCAAGGTGAGTGCCAGCAAGCGGGTCTGTGCACGGGCCCTTTAAAAGGATGTCTGTATTTCCTGCTGCCTTCCATCCCACCAGGATGGTCACAATCCCCTCTGTTTTTCACAGCCAGGTGTTGTGGCAGCTCCTCTTATGGCACCAGTACTCTAGGCTGGGATTCCAGTGTCGGTGTCGGGTGGGGTCTCTCGCTTCTCCAAGGGAAAGCTCCATGGCCAAGATATCCCTCCCAGTTCTCAACCACCATACGGACGTTTGGGGCCAGCCCAATTCACATCTCCGCCCCTCCTACCAGCCTCGATGTAGCTTCTTCTTTATGTCCTTTATGTCCTTAGTTATAAAACTTGTGTTCAGCCAGACTCAGATAGTTATCTAGGTTGATTATTCTATAATTTAGTTCTAAAATTAATGTATTCACAGAAGGAAGCAGGCACAAGTGTTTATCTGCTCTGCCATCTTGGATCTCTTCTCTTATTGTGGTCTGAGCCACAACCAAGATTTTATTCTTTTTTATGGCTGAGTTATATTCCACTGTGTATACGTATGACATCATCTTTATTCATCTATCAATGGATATTTAGATTGCTTCAATGTCTTGGCTATTGTACATAGTGCTGCAATGAACAGAGGGGTGCATATATACTTCCAAATTAGTGTTTTTGTTTTCTTCAGATATCCAGAAGTGGAATTGCTGGGCCATGTGGTAGTTCTATTATTAATTTTTTGAGGTACCTCCACACTGTTTTCCACAGTGGCCCTACCAATTTGCAATTCCACCAATAGTGTAAGAGGTGTCTCTTTTTTCCACATCCAAAAGTCAACATTTGTTGTTTGTTGTCTTGTTGATAACAGCCATTCTGAAGGTGTGAGGTGATGTCTCATTGTGGTTTTAATTTGCATTCCTCTACTAATTAGTGATGGTGAGCATCTTTTCATGTATCTGTTGGCCATCTGTATGTCTTCTTGGAAAAAATGTTTATTCAGGTCCTCTGCCCATTTTTTAATTGGATTGTTTGTTTTTCTGATGTTGTCTGAGTTCTTTATATATTTTGAATATTAATCCCGTATCAGATATGGCATTTGCAAATGTCTTCTACCATTCAGTGGTTGCCTTTTCATTTTGTTGATGGTTTCCTTTGCTTTGCAAAAGCTTTTTAATTTGATGTAGTCCCATTTGTTTATTTTTGCTTTTGTTGCCCTTGCCTAGGGAGAAATGTCTAAAAAAACATTTCTAAGATGGATGTCAAAGACTTTACTGCCTATGTTTTGTTCTAGGAGTTTACATGGTTTCTGGTCTTACATTTAAGCCTTTAATCCACTATGAGTTTATTTTTGTATATGACATAAGAAAGTGTGGACCACTTTCAGTTTTTTGCATGTAGCTGTCCAGTTTTCCCGATACCATAGTTACAAGGAACAAAGTGATGGTTGCCAGTGGGGAAGGAAGAAGGGTGAAAATGGTGAAGGGGAATAAGAGAGGAAATACACATTTCCAAGTATAGAATAAATAAGTCATGGGGATGTAATGTACAGCACAGCAAATATAGTCAATAATATCATGATGACATTATACGGTGACAGATGGGTACCAGATTTATCTGGGTGATCACTTTGTTAGGCATAGAAATGTAGAAAAACTATGTTGAAACTAATATAATATTGTATGTTAACTATATTTTAATAAAAATAAATTAATGTAATATTTAAAATATATAGAGAGAGATACTGATCAAAGTTGGGGAATGAAAATACCACTATTGAGTATTTTCAAATGTACTTGCAATGGTGTTTGCTTGTCAGTTTTGTCCTGTGGGTTTCTCTGTGAGCATCTACTAAGGGTCTCTTTTTCCATCCTGGGCATGGATACAGTATCACTTCCCCCCTCTCTCTCAAGCGCATGCTCCATGAATTACAATTCCCTTAAATTATGATGATCTTTCCTCCAATACAAAAAAGAAAAGGGGCAGCCAATTTAACAGTCATGTTTTTAAGAAGCAAAATATATTATAATCTCAGTTATGAGGAAGAAAAAGAAGAGTAAAATAATAAAAATAAAATGTTATTCTTAAGGGTAGAAATACAACAAAATTTGAATTGTGGTCATCTTCACATGGTAGAACTATAATTTTATTCTCTCTAGTTTTCTGCATTTTTAAAAAAATTCCCATGATGTAGGTTTATTACTTTTTAAGTACAATTTTTAAATGTTTTAAAAAGAAGTTTATATTAAGTGATGGTGCTTTCTTAGTACAGAATGTTTCTATTCATCAAGTAAAATAGTAACTAATAACGTTTCACCTTTATGGCAGCAAATGTCTCATGGGTGTTATACTCTAATTGTAACCAGGTATAAAAATGCATTTTGCACATTGCTACTTCCATGGTGCCATGGTGGTAAACAGGCATGTTCTGACTAGGTTGTCTAGACTTCAGTTCTGGGTCAAGTTCTAGGAGGTTAATAGCGCTCCCTCTACTCTCCTGAGTCTGACTCAACAGCTATTCTGTATGATGCAGTCATGTGAAACTCTTGGGGTCTGGACTCTATGTTTAGACTATATTGATGGGGCCTCCAACACAGGTCGCCCACAGGTTTTTCTCATCTGATTTGTTAACATGTTTTGGAGTTTGTTGTTGTTTTTTGTGTGTTTTTTTTCTTTCTGATTATAAAAGAATTATGTGTTCCTCATAGAAAATGTTACAGTTAAACATAAAGAAGAAAATAAAACACCCACAATACCATATTTCCTCCACCCAGAAGCAATACTGTTGCACACTTGTGAATTTCCTTCATCTTTGTGTGTATATATTTATAGGATACATTTTAAGCAGTTGAGATTATATTGTATATATGTACATATGTATGTATGTATGTATATATATATAGTCATGAGCAATTTCTAATGTTATTACAACTGTTTGTTTATAACAGTTTTTGTGCCTGCATAGTAATATATGAACCGTAGTTTATTTAACTAGTCCTCTTTCTTGGGAAGTTAGGTCTCCTTCCTCCCCCAATTTTTGTTACTGTAGATAATGCTCTGATAAAAAAACATAATTCATATATCCATCTTTTATTATTTCCTTACTATGGTTTGGATTAATGGCTCAATGACCATCGACATTTGAGAAACTTTTTATAGTCAAAGAAATGGAAAGTGGAACAATGAAAAGCAAAAGCAAGTGTGCATGTATCAAAAGGAAAAAAGTAAGAACATTTCTCACATGCTTACAAACACTGGGAATTATTTTTCTTTTTCACCTTTTGACATATTGATATACAAAAGCTAGTCCTTTAATATTGTTTTAATTTACATTTCTTTGATTATTAGTGAGATGACACTTTTTCATGTTTATTAGCCATTTGCTTTTACTCTGCTAGGAATTATCCATTCATGCCCCTTGTCCAATTTTCTACTGATTTTTTTTTTCTCATCTTCATAAAAGATCCATCTCTATTAAAGATATTAAGCCCTTATCACTTGTATTAAAAATATCTCCTCAGTGTTATTTGCCTTTTCTTTTTTAATGATTTTTTGACAGGCAGAAATGTAAGTCTTATGTAGTCGATTTGCTGCTATCTTTCATTGTGATTTCGTCCCTTTATTATCCTTAGAAGTACTTTCTCATTCGGAGATCAGATACTTTCAGTGTTTTTTAGTTTGTTTGTTTTTAATATAGAGTGTGAGCTGTGGCAAAGCATGAGTCCTGTGAATTTTAGCAGGTAGCTAAGGCTTCAAGAGGCTCTTTCAACCTCTTGCATCATTAGAACAAATTGAGCATTTGCTTTTGAAATATGCCCAGTGGTTCTGGAGATGCAGGCACAGGGCAGAATAGCAAGAGGCGATCTGCACAAAATTCAGGAACAGGAATTTTGAGTAAGTAGTCGTGGGTGTTTCCACTGTCATATACTAAGTGTGATTTTAAATGTTAGTAACTGGGAAGTCGTTTGGAAGCAGAACCTTCTAAATACTGGTCCTAAAAAGTGAGCCTAAGAGAATAGGTTTGTACATGTGGAGAAGTACACGCTCTTCCATCAAGCTGCTGGAGGAACATGGCTGTGGTCTCAGGTGGCAGATATGAAACTAAATGATTCTGGATTAGATCTTTGCTCTGGGTCACATCTGACCAACTCAGTTTTCCCCTGTCATTTTGAGGCAATGGTTTTTAGTTTGGAGCTCAGGACCCAGTGAATTTTGCAGAAAGGAAGAAATCTGGTACCCTGAAGAACAGCTCGGGGAAAGAACGTGGGCTTTGGAATGCAGCAGACCACCACCATCTGACCCTTTGCTCTACCAGTTCCTAGCAGTGTGGCTTTGACTTTGATTTCCTTGCCTATAAAGTAAGGGTAAGAGTCAGCTTGCATGCGTATTGTGAACAGTACAACATTCATGGCGGATACCCGTTGCATGGGAGCTCTGTGGATGAATTGATTTGCATTATGTCTTGTTGGATCCCACATTTTAACATGGAGGATTGTGTGTGTGCCAACTGGTGTTTCACATGCCACCAATCTACAGGGACCTAATTTTCCCAAGCCAAAATCAGAAGAAAGGATTTGTTTTCTTCAAATTGATGAATTTATACACATGAAAAATCTAACCAAGGTATAAAGGTAGAATCACGTCCCATTGTATATCGTGTTTCCCCAAAAATAAGACCTAGCCAGACAATCAACTCTAATGCGTCTTTTGAAGCAAAAATTAATATAAGACCCAGTCTTATTTTACTATAATATAAGACCAGATCTTATATAACATAACATAACATCATGTCATATATCATATCATATCATCATATCATATCATATCATACTGGGTCTTATATTAATTTTTGCTCCAAAAGACGCATTAGAGCTGATTGTCTGGCTAGGTCTTATTTTCGGGGAAACAGGGTATTTAATGATTTGCCTTTATTGAAAAAGGCAAAATTACAGGAAATCGGAAATGTTCTGGAAAAATTAGACATGCCCTTATTCAGTGTCACACCGGAAACTCTTCAAATCTTCCTAGAAAGTGCCCCTGTTTTTAATTGATCTGTGTTAATTATTATTTGAGTATAGCTTTAACATGTTATAATACTGATTAAATATGTTACCATAAAGTTACTTTATTGTAGGAGGCATTAATTTTTAATGCTTCTTTAAATTAATGTTTACCTTGTTGCTTTATGTATTAGGTAGAATTAAATAGGAATGTCATAATAGAAAAGTGAAACTGTAGCTCTTTATTGAGTAGTTAGTAGGCACTGGCGGTGCACTAGTCCCCAAGGCTGAAAAGGGGGTGTGGGGTGCTAGCAGTGAGGGACTATAGTCATGCTGGATTCATCAACTTGCCATTAAAGAGTTAAGTCATCTAGCGGAGAAAGATACATAAGAGCATTGCAATGGTGATGTCAGATTTAAGTAAAAATTTAATCTCCCACCTCCTTCTGAGTGCTTTAAGAAATAGTGTTATAGTCCTTAAGTATTTATGAATTTGATTTATATGACATACTTGAAAAACAGTAAATAAAATTTTTAAATCAAAATCAAGGAACTTTTGTGTCACTACCCAGAGGTATAGAGCCTTAAAAGTGCAGACCCTGAAGGGGAGACCAGGGGGAATCCTTATGGAAGGCACCCAGGTCCGTCCCCTTGCTCTATAAATGCCGGAGCTGGGGTTTCCAGGGCCTCTTTTACCTCCTCAGGCCCCACAATCAATTCAGAGCAAACCTCTCTGTCCCTTAGCTTCCTGTCCAACACTCCTTCCAACAAACCCTGGTGAAAGCTCCCTGGACACCCACACTCCTCCAGTGGGGGGTGAAGACTCTGCTTTAGAATCACACAGAACTGACTTCAAATCACTGCTTCTTCACAAGACCTAAGAAAGGTTATCTAGTCTCTCTATTCCTTAGTTTTTTTTCATCTATAGTCAAGGATGATAACCCTGGATGGCATACATTCCAGGGATGCTGTGAGGAACAAATGAGGGCATGTCTGTGGAGCTCTTTGAAATCCAGGAGGAGAGTCACAAATTTAGTTATTTTTAAAGCACTGTGAAAATGACAAAGCAGGGGAAATAGAGTCAAACTCTCTGGTTTAAAAATAATCCACAAATCCTTTTAAGTTGTGCAGACAATGCCTATGGTTTCTTTATATATGTTTCTAAATACCATGTTTCCCCGAAAATAAGACTGGCTCTTATATTAATTTTTGCTCCAAAAGACGCATTAGGGCTTATGTTCAGGGGATGTCATCCTGAAAAATCATGCTAAGGCTTATTTTCCGGTTAGGTCTTATTTTCAGGGAAACACGGTAGCAAATTAGGTAAAGAAGTACCTGTGCAGCTGAGAGGTGTTTACCAGCAGCATTAGACCAGTGCCATAAACATTTTCATTCAAGCAAAGGGAAAAACATTGTTTGAGGGAGAGAAATGGATAATTCTTAGAGCATTAAAAATATGTGTATCATAAAACAAGGATAATAACATATTGTTACGGCCTTTGCAGCTTTAAAAGACCTTTGTTAGTTTGAGAATAGAATAATGCATTATGTATGGGTTTACTTATAAAATTATCATGTTGGACAATTTAAGTTTGAAGGTACCATCCATTCAGACAGTACTTATACACTTAGTAATATAATTTACTTAAAAAAAAAACAACAACAACTGTTGTGTGGTCACAAGTGGAGTTGCTGAACTTGAAGAAAGCTCTCCACTCCCTGCTGCTGCCAGGTTGAGGGGGAGCCGCCAGCATAAACCTGAGCCACCAGAAAGCATCAGCATTCATATAAGAAAAAAAGCCTGGAATTTCTGGATTTTGTATCCTCACAACTGTTAAGCAGATTCAGAAAGCACTTATTTTTGCAAATAGTGAAGTGGGGGTAAAGTGGAGGGGAAAATTCTTTTCTGGAGACAACTTTTGCCACGTGGAATATGGTCCAATCAGCCTCACTCAAAAAAAATCAGTATTTCTTCTGACACATAGTTGCAAATCATGCTTCCACCATCCCACCCCACCCTCATAAGAAAATCTAGCTGTGGAGAAGTGCTTCCATATGCTATAAGCTGGTTTCTCCATTTTTGCTGAGGGGGAATGAAAAAGGAAAAAGAAAATGCAGTGGAGTATCCCGCTTGCAGATACGAGGAAACAGTTTGCTGTAGCACATATAGATTGAGTAATAGCATCCTTCAGAGTTAACCATAAATAACTTTCTAAGCTTACAGACCTTAGAAAGTCACACTGATCATTAAGGTTTTGCCACAAAATGGCCTATTAGCAGGAATTTAATTATAATTTGCATAGATTAGGGACATAATCTAAAACAGTGAAAATATGGCTCAAGAATTCTGAATTCAGAAATAGTTACACTGCAAGTCGACATATGGCAGACAGAGCTTGGCATCAGAAGTCTTGGAATCTAGTCTCGGCTCTGCCACTAATTACCTGGGTGACCTCGGATAGGCCACCGTACCTCTGGGTCAATTTCATCAATGAAATATGGAAATAATAATAATAGTGATTAATAATAGTAATACTAATACCCACATCACAGAATTGTTGTACACTAATTGAAATTGAGTGAGCAAAAGTGCTTTGTCCCTGCCCAACATGAAACAGACATCTGTGTTGCTGTTGGTATAGAACTGGAAAGGTCCCAGGTTGGGTGCAAGGAGCCAGACCATGTGAGTATAACTCTGAACTCCACCTCCTTGCATAAAACTCAGATTTCCTGGCCTGGCTCTTGGCTTTAGTTTCTTTATCTGTAATATGGAGTTATCACCAATACCTGTTTCACCTCACTCAGGCAACGTATGCAGAAGAGTCTGGTAAACTGTAAACCACTCCAAAGGGCCTATGTCTACATTTGCTCTCCATGGTGTCCTCAGTGCTTCGCATAGTGGCTGGAACATTGTAATCACACAATAAATTTTTGTAGAATAAAAAACATAATAATAATTTCATGTTTCATATTGTCTCAGAGCTCAGGACAGGGGAACATGCTGTTTTCCAGCCATCAACCTCCTTCCAATTCCAGGATTAGGCAAGTCACAACTTGTTTCATTTTACCTCTGAAGGAACACGTGGCCGATTCTGCCATTTCTGCTCCATTCTCAGAGTCAGAAATGTAATCAGAGAGGGGAGCCAGTACTGTTCTGTACCAGCCTTATCATTTGCCCAGAGACACACAGCGAGTCAGCAGTAGAACCAGAAGTGGCACTTGGTCAGGTTAACTCAAAGCTCCTCTTTTCTTCCTCCTTGGATGTATTAACAACCTGAAGATGACTGTTATCCAGAGAGAAAGCCCACTTGCAGGGTAAGTGCTGGAAACTTCTGCCTTCATGTATGAGGGAGTGCCCACTGCAGGCAGAAATAAACACTGCTATTGGTTTTCAACAATCCACTGCTTACACAACATACACAGGAATCATAATAATACATTCTTATGCATGGTGGTAGGTAAAAACCTGTCAGTGGCCCAATCTTGGAAAATTATTTTAGAGGAAAGTCAAATACCCCAACTTAAATATCTGAATCATTCTTCTACAATAATTCCTAATCAAAAACATTTATGGGTGGAAAAAAATGATCAGGAAAGAGTCACAGATTCATAGAGATGTTAGAACAACAGAATTGATGAAGAGATTTCCCTTTCAACTCTCCCAACCCCGTGCCTTCCCCCTGTGCTTTTAATATGTATGAGAGTTGCAGGAACCTGCCAGACAGATGCTGTCCTCAATTTGATACTTGCTAAGGTATCTTAAAAGGAAATTATGAAATCACCAAGCCTCCCAGAGCTCTACCCCAAAGTCCTTGGCAAATGGATCCCCTCTTTTCCCTCTTACCCCCAACCTTAGAAATCTTTGCTGAGTTGACTGCAAAGTCAAAACCTGTCTTTGCTTTAGACCGTGTTGCCAGCTTTCCTAAGAAAGCCTGATTGAGAAAATCTACGTTGGCCATTGGCAGGTTTTCTTCTATGGGAATAAAAAAGAAAGTCATTTCTTGTCACACATGGGTTTGCACTTAAAAATGTGCTGCATGCAACTGTAACATTATTTCATTTCATCTAATTAATGGCTATCATGGCTAAAGTATGGCATTACACTTAGAATTCTGTGCACAGAATAATTGCTCCAGATATGGACAGAATGTTACTGATACACATAGTAAGGGGAATTTTGGCAATACTGTGCTATTAAAGCCTTTTAAGAATACCATGGGCATGACTTAAATAAAAGCAGTGAGAAATGAGAATTTTAAAATGCTAATATAGGTATGAAATCAAGCTAAGCATGAACTCTTGTCCATAATGAATATAGTATTAGCTTAATCCTTGTCCTACTGTTCAACCTTGACTAGGTCTGTTCGTTCGTCTCAAAATACAGTTATAAGCATATGCTGGGCTTTCACCATACATACAATAGTCAACAAGACAGGTACCTGCCCTTTTGAAGTGTTGAGAATTGCAGTAAAGACTAATATGGAATAAGCAACTGTTGGTAATGCTAAGTGTTGCTTTTTTAAAAAAGAGTCAAGTATAACAGTCAGGTTTAAAGAGTCTCTTTTTTTTCAGTCTGTTCCAAATACCATCCTCTAAGCACTTGCTTCTTCTCTGCCTAGAATGGCCTGCCCAACTTCCGCGGGAAGGGAAGATTTCAGACAAATGTCATGTTGTCTCATATATTTTCTGACCCCAAAAGACAAATCGGGCTTTTCTGCACTATGTTCCCAGAACATGGTCCAAGCCCTTTTATTAAGAGGCTTTTTCAGGGGCTTTTCAAGAGCTCTCGTCCTGAAGTCAGGCTCTTTGGGTTTGAATCTGGCAGAACTCTTCACTACTTAGTAACTATATGTCCTTAAAGAATTAAGAATTATGTGGCCCCTGGCCTCAGTTCCTCCATCTGTCAAATGGAAATTTATAATGTCATGTAATGCTTGGATCATTGAGAGGATTACATGAATTTTTCATACACAAAACACTGAAAACAGTGGTTGGCATGTAGTAAGTGCTTGTTAAGTGTTGGCTGTTGCTGTAATAGCATGAATTAATATGCTATATTGGGATTATGTTTTTAACAAATCTGTCTTCCTCACTGGACCACAAATGCTGAGATTTCAGAGCCCTTGATTTATTTATTCCTCCATTTCTAGCACTTAGCACATGGTTTGGCACATCGTAGGGACATAAGCAGTGTTTGCTAAGTCAAGAGAAGAATGGTAAGTCCCTATAAATGTGATACACAGGGCCCAGATCAAGGATATTTAGGCCAAAGTTGTTCTAGGAACGTGGTTCATGCCAAGTTTTATTTTATTCCATTTCTTGATGAAGAGCCAGTAAGGGAGTTAAAAAAAAGAAAGTGTATCTTTTGGACAATTGCTTGATGTGCTCCTTGGCTCCTTTATTTAAATGCATGCTCTCCTTGGGTTCCTTGAACACCATAGAAAATAACTGACATTTCTTTAGATTCAGCCATCACATTCTTTGATTGCGAGGACAATATCATGTCTCGCTTTTTTAATTATGCCAAGCCACATGCATGAGAGTCATCCAACTCAGTGCAATCTTATTTTGTCAAGTGCCTTTCATTGCAAGCTGCAACCCTGACATTCAAGTTATAATAAATACTAGAGAACAAGGTGTTTGAGGGTAGGTCAGAGGGGAGTTAAAGGACTGAAACAAAGGAGGAAGGCTATGGGAACAGAGAACCTATAATCAGATTTTAAAGGACCTCCAACTCTTCATCCAGCTGCGATTGTTTGGTAACGTTTCAGACAGAATAACTGGAATGGGGATGTGGTTTAGCAAATGGCTTAAACAATGGCTTTGATTTCATGGTGATGACACAGTTGCACTGTATTTGTCGTGCTGCTTTGGAGCTCTTTCTATACCATGCAGGGCTTTCTATTTAGAAAGACATGTCTCAACAGACAAAATGCTGTCTCCCTCTGTGTTGTCAGAAGAGAATCAAAGCAACTATGGGGATTTCTGATGGGCACTGTGGAGTCCACTCATGTCCCAGAGTCAGAAACTGAGAGGCCTGAAATTGCAAGACTGATACGTACATTTATTGGTCTTCACTGTCTGGCAGGCATTAATGCAAAGGCTTTACACACTCTGTTTCAGGGGTTGGCAAACTAAGGCCCACAGGCTCGATCCACCCGGGGCCTGTTTTTGTACAGCCCGAGAGCTAAGAAGATTCACACTTTAAAAAAAAAAAAAAGAAAGAAAGAAAAAGAACAATGAGTATACAAGAAGAATATGCAACAGAGATCTTACATAGACAGAAAAGCTTAAAATATTCCTCTCTAATCTTTTATAGAAAAGTCTGCTGATCCCTGCTCTGTCTCATTAATATAGTCAATGCAATAATGTGAGCATTTATTGTCTCCAGTCCCCAGTCTACGATGTGGATACTGTGTCTTAGAAAGGGTAACCACTAACCTTCTATTGTCCAGCTAGTCAGTGTACCTAATACACAGAAATCACAACCTCAACTTCTTACAGGACTTGGGCAGATAATTTAGATGAGTAATATGGGCCTGGTGGGAGCTGAGGCAATGCAGAGGGCATGTGCCCCTTTAAAAGGACAGCCACCGTGCCGTTCAGGCCCACCATGGCTCTACAAGAATGGATGACCCACGTTACCTATTTTTTTTTCTCTCATTTTTCCAAAAAAGCCAGGAAACCAGATTTTTATGTACAGTTTCCTAACTTTTAAAGGCTGGCAACTCATTCAAAGTTTTTCAAATGCTGTACAAATCCATCAAAACATGCTTGTGAGCGGGATGCAGCCCCAGAGCTTAGAGTTTGAAACCTCTACATATTTTTATGAGTTCATTTAGTCCAACCCTTTCACATGACAGTGAGAAAACTCAGAGAGGAAGAGTGAACTGACTAACATCACAGAGCTAGTAAGGGGCAAAAGCCAAGTCATGTGAGTTTATTACTTGAACTCTCTCTACTGAGCACTCCACTGATTTCTCATTGGTAGAAACCATGGTTGGTAAGTGGGAATAAATTCTCATAGACTTCTCTAGACCACTAAGTTCTATATGTAGATGACAGAAGGTGAAAAAGAATTGAAAGACACAGCTTAAAGGTCATCTGGAACCTCTCCCTGCTTATTTTATAGTTTTGGAAATAGAGAGTTGCTGAAAAGCCCAAGGTCACACAGCTAAGTAGGGACAGAGTGGCTCTCCATCCTCAGATCCCAGACTTATTCCAGTGCTTTTCCTTGGTCCCATGATGTACTTGAATCTTTAAAACGCCTGTCCAAAATCTCCCTTACTATGCCTTGTGTCCTACACAGAGCATGGTTCTAGAGATTAGAGAATCTCTGGCTGAGATTCATACATAACTAGATATGTCTGGCAAGTTGATGGACCATCAGCCTTTCACCCAAGTTGGAAGCTGGCCTAAGTTGACTAGCTTCCAGGGTGGTGAATTCTCAGAGAGCTGGGAGCAGGAGGTTAATGAGAGAGAAAGGGATATGGGAGGACAGAAGTTATATTTCCCTAGGTCAGTCAGCCTGTAGGCAGCAGCTGACAGAGTGGTTTCTGCAAAAAACCTGCTGCTTGGGGTTCAGGTGACTTTGAGTGGGAGAGGGCCTTCTCCCTATTTCTGCAAGGAATGTGGCACAACTCTGCTGAGAGAAAGCAGGAAGGAACTCAGTGCATTTCCACCATCGGAGGGTTCTGTGTTTCAGAACACCTAGGGTTAGAACTCCAGGTGTGGCAGACTCCAGAAAACGCTAGAAGCAGTGGTGACTAAGGGGCTACCCTCAGGTGACTTCACAGGTGGTGGAAAGAAGTGAGCATCTTGCGGCCAGAGCAGCAGAGAGGACAATGAGTGCCGAGGACTCCTAGGGACGGTGTACAGTGGAGGAAGTGGGTATCTGGTGGGCCTGCTTGTTCACATGGGAGACGAAGCCTGAAATGGGTGCCATGACTGTTCACATGGCCTCCTTTGTACTCTGGGAAATTAGGGTCTATGTGAGACTGCAGGCTGGGACCTCACTACTCAAAGTGCAGGACCCAGACCAGCAGCATCGGGGTCACCTGGGCGTTTGGTAGAAAAGCAGCATCTCAGCCCTATGCCGAGCCTGCCCACTAACAAGATCCCCAGGTGATTTGGGAGCACATTAGTGTTGGAGATGCTTTGGCCTTGGTATTGTGAGGTTCTAATCTGTAACCTGCCCCGTATTTGTTGTACGACAGTGACCAAGTGATTTAACATCTTCACACCTCTATTCGCTCATTTCTAAAATGAAGATAATAAAAGTACCTATTTGTACGGCTGTTGTGAGGTTTAATAGAGATGGCACATAAAGCATAGTGATGGATGCATATATGTTCTCAGTAAATATTAGTTATCAGCATTACTATTACTTTTTTATAATCCAGAATTTGTCCCCAAAGCATGTAGAAGAGGCTTCTCTAGTTTCCTACGCATTACTTTCTCCCTCAGTAACCCAATGAGCTTTCTCCTCCCTCCCACCCCGAACACAGCCTGCAGTAATGTTAGTATTAAAAAATATAGCTGGTCTTTACTGATAGCTTTCAAAGGACTAGGAACTAAACAGACAGCATTCCAGTTATCCTCATTATAACTAACAATGCAGGTGCAATTATCTGCTCTTGAAAGGTGAGGAAACTCAGGCTCCCAATTTCACCTACAGCCCTGGGTGCAGTAAGCAAGTACAGCATTAGGAATAGACACAGTGGAAATGTAATGGCTATACGCGATGTCAGAGGGGTAGTAGATTGGGGGAGGGCGGTTATCACTTTGTGAGGGATGTAAGTGATAAATGTCTAGCTATTACATTGTTTTGTACATCTGAAACTAATGAAGGAAAAAAAGTTAAAAAAAAAGGAAAAAAATACCTGACAATATAAGAACATGAAAAAGCAAAAAAATAAATAAATAAAACACAATAGGGCCACAGTGCTTCTCTGAGAAGGAGCTCAGGACCGTGAAGGTGGTTGGAAACCTCTTAAAGTGCTGGCCTTGAAGAAGCCTTTGGACTTCCATCGCACATAACACTTTTACACCCACCCCAACGACCTATTACAATGATAGAGAAATGAATAAAAGGAACCAAACCGCAAAGGAAAGGAGAATTGGAGAGGAGACAACAGCATTTTGGATCTATAAAGCAGATGGACAAGAAACAATTGACTTCGACAGACCTGAGAAAGGAAAACCTAAGCTATAGGTGGTGAAAACCCAGACGCGATCCCATTTTCACTGCAGAGCTCCAGGAACGCTCAGAAATTAGAAGCTCAGGCACTTCTGAAAATGAATGGTCTGGGTAGGGTTGAAAGTAGGAAGATTGGTTGAATGTCTTAAGATTCCCTCTTCTGTCCTGCTCTACTGGGTGCCTGTCCCTCCTCCAACAAGGAGAGGACAGGAGATCCATGGCCTACAGTGAATGAGCCTGAGAAGCTCTGAATATGTGGAAACCAGCACAGCTAAGGGTACAGACACTGTGCTGGAAACAGAAACAAGAGGAGTAAGTGAACTGTATATAGAAATGCTGAGACCACCTTCCAATCCCTCCCCCTCATTAGGCGTCTAGAAAATCTTGGCAGCCAATCTTGTCCTCCCCAGGAAGAGACTGGAGGATTCCTTTCTGGTGAAACGGAATGGCCCCTGAGAAAAGACTTACAGCCACTGTTAAGGGAATCACCTAACAGTAAAATGGCCATCCTAACAGGGAAACCCACCAGGCAACAATGTTTGCTCGTGCACCGGAAAATTTCTAATCAGGTTTTAGCTGAATGGGTCTGGGTAGCCATAGCTCACCAATATCTGAGCAAAGCCCTTACAAAACAACAAAGTTTTTAAACCTCAAAAAGCATAGAGACAGGGAATAGGAGAAAACTTTTTAAAATGTATCAATAATATCCTTAAAGAGATAAAGAAAGATATGTAGATGAAACAAGAACCAGAAGCTATTTACAGAGAAACATTTAAACAACTAAAGCAAGACCTTTCAAATGAAAAATGTGAAAGCAGAAATAAAAATGTCAACAGGTGGGTGGGTAGACAAAGCTAAGAAAATCTCCCAAAAAGTAGAACACAAAAGATAAAAATATGAAAAATAAGAAAGAGAAGATTTAAATATAGAAATAGTTTAAGAGGTCCAATATTTGAATAAAAGGAGTTTTAGAAATAGAGAATAAGGAAATCACCAATTAAATTTTCAAACAAAACTCTCAGTTTCCAGAGTAAAAGAACCCAGAAACAGCTCAGCATACTGGGAGAAAGAAGATCCAGGACAATCATCATATAAATTCTGAATACTGGGGAAAAGAGAGGATCCTAAACATTTTCAGAGAGGGAGGAGGAAAAGATCACATAAACAGGATAAAGAAGCAAAATGCTATCAGACTTTTTAAAAGCAACACCAGCAGCAAGAGGACATTGGAACCATCAATGTCCTTTAATTATAGGGAATTTATTTCCAACCTAGAATTTGATATCCAGACACATCAGTTCTCAAATTTTACCTCCCATTCATCTGTTCTCAGTGTGAAGAGAAAACAAAGGGGGAGGAAGTCATGAGATCCTGGAAACTAAAGATACAAATACAGGAGTGAGATCCAATAAACTTGCCAAAAATATGGTGGAGGGAGATCCCAGAACAAGAGCTGTGCAGCAGGCCTAGAAAGCCTGGAAGATTTAGACAAAGGGAAATTAAATTCATATGAGAAAGGAAAGGAAAGGAGAAAGAAAAATAAAGCAAATATAAGGGCAGAAAAGAAATTGACAGATTATTTGATGGATTGGAATATGCTGGGAGCAGTTTTATAATTTGGCACAGTTTAGAGATGAAATAGTGATAGATACCTAAAACACTTAAGCAAATGGGGGGGAGAAAAGATCCAATTATTGGGCCGGCCCGATGCCTCAGGTGGTTGGAGCTCCATGCTCCTAACTCCAAAGGCTGCCGGTTCGATTCCTACATGGGCCAGTGGGCTCTCAACCACAAGGTTGCCGGTTCGACTCCCACAAGGGATGGTGGGCTGCGTCCCCTACAACTAACAATGGGTAACTGGACCTGGACCACAACTAAGATTGAAAGGACAATAACTTGTTTGGAAAAAAGTCCTGGAGGTACACACTGTTCCCCGATAAAGTCCTATTCCCCTTCCCTGATAAAATATTAAAAATAAAAAAAAAGATCCAAGTATTAACTCAAGAGGAAACAAAAAGTAATGCAATACAGTACATCATAGTACACGATAATTTTTACACAATCATAATAATGGAAACACTAATGTTTAACTAAAATTTATGATGCAAGTACACTGAAAGGATGGGGGAAAGAGAAGTGTCGGTGTAAAGAGGAAAAAAGGCAGTTAAAGATTATCATCTCCAATGACAGAAAGTACTTTGACAATATCTAACAATTAAAAATATAGAAATTGCAGTAGAAACAGATTACGTAATAATATAGAAATGAAAATAAGAAGAAATAGCTCAAGTCATTAAAAGCGGTTGCCTCTGGGGACAAGGAACATTAGGTGGAGCGGGTTGGTGAATTGTAAGGCAGAGGACTGGTGATTTGCATTAACATCCTTGTAGAGTATTTGACTTTTAAAAGTATGGCAATGAATGAATCACTTTGATACAAATAAAAATTAAATTGAAAAATAAGTATTGGCATTTTTATGGGCCTCCAAGTCTCAGGCTAAAGAAAGAGGGTTCTAAGAAAAACATTCTAAGCAGCAGGCAGGACACGGCAGGGTCCTCTTGTCTTACCATAAAATGATTTCATAGGAACAATATCTAGAGACAGGTCTTATGCCAGGGAGAGAACACTGACCAAGAAGTCAGGAGCCCTGAGATCTAGCTTTGATTCCATCCTATGTGATCCTTTGAAACCTCAATTTTCTTATCCTATAAGACAATATTCCTATCCTGTCTACTACCACACAGTGCTGCTGTGACAATGAGGAGAGATAATAGATGTAAAATGCTTTGTACATTGTAAAGCACTCCACAGATGTAATAGAATATCATTATTCTATCCACGTATAAAGATTGGCAGACAGTTTACTATATTATAATTTATACCATCTGGTTTATTTTTGCTTTTTAGCAAATTTTTTCTTATAGGAAAAATGAAATGGGTTTATTATGGAAATGTTGTAAACACTAAAAAGAAAAAAAAAGAAAAAGGAAACTAAAATAAAACTAAAAATTACCATTAATTTCATCATCAAGAAATAATCACTGATTACTTGCATATCTTTGATATATATTTGACATATATATGATTTACATATGCATATGATTATTTCCCACTGAAGTAGATATTATGGCTATTTTCCCAAATCAGTAAATATTTTTCTACAGCATGATTTATTATTTGTGATGGAAGAAGGGAAATACAGATAGAAGACTAAAGAAGTTAATTAAAATGTGAATTAAAAGTATTGGTATGTACTCACAGTGAATTTTCCTTTTGAAGAAAACTACATATCTCCTAAACCTGTCCATAAAAATAAGGCAATGAGCAACTCCTAATAGCAAGACTGTGGTTTCTAAAAACCATTTCCCACTAAAAAGAGCTAGGGATCCCCCGAAAAAAATGGATGATTCCAGATCTGGTTCTGGATAGGTACCAGATGTCCCTGAGACATCTTATTATTCCAGAAAAAAGAAAAAAGGAAAAGAAATAAAGAGGCTATCAAATATTCAGTAGACAACAGGCAATATGAAGATGTTCCCACCAGCCAAAGATGGGGCAATTTGAACATCAATGTGAATAAAACTTGAAATGAATGAAAATACATAAAATATATTTAAATACATGAGCTCATAATGACTGCCCCCACCACCCCCCAAAAAAAATCTCATTGCTTACCTCTGGAGGATGCTAGGGAATCAACTTATTCTTTAGAAACCCGATAAATAAAATGAAAGACTCCAACATTTATCCTGCTTTTTCAGTACGCAAATAGTTCATGAGAGGAAGTTTCTCTTTATAGAATTATTCCAGTTAAAAGAGAAGAGGGAATGACAGAATCAGAATATGAGCAGTTTACAACCTCTAGTGAAATTATGAATCTAGTCCATTAGCATCAAAGACTTCTAACACCACAAAGACAGGTGGAAGTACGAATACCATCTAGAGAGCAGTCTGACCCCAAAAAGAATTAACTTTGAATTGGGTTGAACTTCTAGAAATACCAGTTTACAGGAAATATAAGATGTAGAAGACCATGTTAAACCAAAAGAGTGCACAATCAGTAAACTCAGGTTATGGGAGACTCTAGAGGACAAAAGGCCCAGTCTCTTTAACAAGTATGTACCAGATGTGGTGGTGGCGAGGGGATATATGGAGGAAAACCTAGAGGTGAAAAGAGACTTAAGAGATAATACCAACCAATTACAATGCATGGAGTTTATCTGGATCTTGATGCAAACAAGCTGAAAAAAAGGGGGGGGGGGAAGATTTATGAACCAATCAGGGTAGTTTGAAGAGAAACTGGGTAGTTTACAACATTAAGATATTATTGTTATTTTAAAATGTAGTCATATATTTTGGGTTTTCAAAAATAGTTCATATATGTTAGGGATAGCTACTGAATTATTTATGGACCTGATGATATGCTGCCTGGTATTTCCTTCATAACACTGGGGGGGAGAGTAAGTAGGTAGGGATACAGATAAAACAAGATTGGCCGTGAGTTAATAATCATTGAAACTAAGTGATGGGTATAGTTTATTCACCAAGTTTTATATTTGTTTGGAATTTTCCATAAGAAGTTAAAGAAAGGTCACAAAAATATTTATTGTGAATCCTTTCCAAATTCATTAAATAGTCTTCAACACCATGATCTGTAATAGCTGTGTAATAGTTCCTCATTCTGTGATATGCCATAATACATTTGATTATTTGCTAATTGGTTGACACTTAGATTATTCCAATTTGTCACTATTACTACTGACATTAAGACTCTGACATAATTCTTTCTGTCCATGATTATTTTCTTTTAATTAATTCCATTAAATGTGGACATAGATTCGTGGGTTGAAAGCTCCACACAATGGGAAATATTGCTTTTGGTAAATATCACTAAATTCTCTTTCAGAAAGGTGCCAATTGGCAATATAGGGAGAGTAACTGTTTTCTTGTTATGTCATTTTTCTCTGATACATTTCGCATTTGATAAGTAAAAAAACAAAACTCTATTATTGTATCTTTCATTTCTTGGAGTTATGAGTGAGTTACATATCTACCATATATTTAGCTTTGTACTTTTTAGTAAATTAGCTTTTTATGTCTTTTGTCTACTTTTCTATTGAGAAGACTTTTTCTTACATATTTATAAATCCTCATTAAATATTAAGGATAATAGCACTTTTCATGTATGTTTTAAATGTTTCCCAACATTTTGTTGTTCTTTTGATTTTTGTCTTGGTTTTTATAAATATACAAACATTTCAAAATTTTGATATCAAATTTTTGACATTTTCCTTTATGATTTTTTTCCTTTTTACATCACACTTAAACCAGTCTTCTTTCTTTACCTCCTGAATCATGTACATTGTCGTCTATGTTTTATTCTAGAATTTTCATTTTTTTACGTTTAGTGTGAAAAGTTTAAAGGGATTCCATAAGGGACAGGAATTAACTACCATCCCCCATCAAATGGCTTTCCAGTTACACTGTTAATTGAAATGTTCATTCTTTCCCAACTGATGTGAAACCTCAACATCCTCTGGGTTGCTTATTTTTAAAAGTCAACAGACTTGATGGTGATAATTTAATAGCCTTATTTAACAATTTTGAGTAGCAACTATATGCCTCGTCTTAAGTTAGTTGATAGAGATTTATTTAAATGAATATAGTATAATCACTGTGATGCCTGTGGCTGAATTCAAATGGTACATCCATATAATGAAATAGTATTCAACCATAAAAAAGAATGAGGAGGCACTTAATCCCGAGATATATTGTATAATGGAAAAAGTATTATACAGAAGAGAACAGTATGTGCTATTTGGGAATGAATATTAATGTTACTTCTTCTGACCCACAGGCTGATAAGGTCTAGAAATATTGTATGACAATCTGATTTGGGAATCATAACAGAATTTTTTTAATAGGGTTGTTAGAAGGATGAAATGTATGAATATGTGTAAAGCATTAGGTCAGTGTCTGGCATGACAATCATTGGAATCACCCTATAGAGGCTTTGGTAATTTAGTGGAGGTCTTTGTGGTCCCCTTTTTCTTCATTTGTTACATTCTTGATGATTTCTGGACCCATGACCCTCTGGATCAAAATGCAGTCATAAGAAAGGCTACAGACTTCCAGGCCTAGGAATGAATTTGGTGTAGCTTTGTAGAAGACCGGTCTCTGCCACCTGATCTACCTATCATGAAAAAGGCAAATCCTCACTAGTCGCAAAGAAGCCTGTTAGGCAAATTGTAAGAAGACATAAGACAAAAACCGGGCAAAAAGGAGGCTTCTGCTAAGATGCATGGTTTTGGGAAACTATGTATCACATGTCATTAAGCATGCAGGAGGAAAGCTTTAGGAGAGCTCCTTTTGAGGAGATAGACCATTGCCACCATCCCTTGGAAAGAAAGTGTTGTGTAAGCAATGTCAGCGATAGAGCACCTCTCTGCTGTGAAAAGGGTGCTGACCTAATCAGAGAGGATGCTTCCACCTTGGCATTTTGCCAGCTCGTCACCTTTGACCCCAACAGATGCTGCTGTTTTCTGATCAGTGTTTTCCCTGCTAGCTGGGAACCAATGTCAGTGGAGGAGCAATCAGAACCATTATATACTCACTTGAATCTTAGCCCCATTACCCAAACCACCAGGCCCTCACAGGCGGAGAGCATCGTGTGGCAGGGGATGGGGTAACCGTGTGTCAAACACCCATCTTCCACAAGTGCATGCACACATACTTAGGAGGGTTGGGAGCCCACATTCATCCAATCATTTCACAAATATTCATTGTATGTTGACTTTGTGTCAGGCACTGTGTTACATACTGCGGATCCCAGCAGTGACCAAGATACTCATGGGAACTATGCTGCAGGTTGGGCAAATGTTTTTGTTTTTTTTAATAAAAAGTGAAACAAATGCATACACAAATAATTTCAGCTTGTGAAACAGGTGAGGAAGGGCATAAACAGGCTGTAATCGTGGAGAGTAATGGCATGGCCTACTCTATCTAGACAAGATTAACCATATCTTCAAAGTGGACTGAAGTTCACGGAGAGCGCACTTCACTGCCAGTATCGTTAATTCTGTCCATCCACCCATCTAATACGGTGTGGTGGCTAAGAACCTGAACACAGAACAATACAAGCTGGAATCTCGCTTTGCCATTTATTAGTCATGTGACCTTGGACAAATTGCTCATCTTTTGTAAGTCTCGGTTTTCTCACCGATGGAATAGAGGTAATAATCATATTTATCACATGGTGTTGCTCTGCAATTTAAATGAGGCAGTGCCCTTTGCTTAGTCCTGGGCACGGTGCTCAGTACATGCTACGTAGCTATCTTGTTAGTGGCCCTGGTTTCTTCACTCAGTGAGGGAATATTTACTAAGAACCTCTGAGTGCCAAATACTTGGCTGGTCATTGGAGTGGGGGCAGAGAGAGACAAGATCCCGCCATTTCTCTAAAAGAGAAAACTTACAGTGAATCCAAGCAGAGGCTTTCCTCTTCTTCTCTAGCAGACACATTCTAAAGTCATTGTTTACCCCAGTACCAGCTTTGAATTCCCACAAGACAGAAAGATAGCTCATAGGTTGAGCTGACTAACCTGCCAGAGAATAATAACTGGCCTCACCTCTTAGCTTGAAAAAATGGGGAAAAGCACTGTCTTGGGAATTTTGGAGAACCAGGTTCCAATTCTGATTCTGTTGAGCCAGAATCACAGAAGCCTCAGTGTACTCACCCTCCCTCCCAAGTTGTCTTAAAGATTTGATGAGATAATATCCGTGAAGGTTCCAGAGCGCCATAGAAGGCTTTCCAAAAATGTCTACTGTTCTTCCTTTGGTTCCTGCCACTGCTCTGCCCCTCTGGGTCCCTGTTCCTCCCATGTAAACTGGGGAAAAAAGGAACCCAGCAAGGGTAGGTACAAGGTGAGGGTCAATCAGCAGATATGGGGGGATTCGAAAAGGTGAAAGGGCTATGCCTCTGTAAGGTGTTATTATTAGGTTGGCCTATCCACATACGTAGTAAATATTTCTGGGAGATGAAAACTCACTGATGCTGAGGAAGCCTTACCAGAGAGCCATTTACAGCAACCTCTCTAAGGAATGAGAACATCCACTGGCCTGCAATCACCCCCTCTACCCTCCAATTGTGAGCATCTGATTGCGCTTATCAGTGGGTGTTCAATTCCTATGTAACCAGCTTGCATACTTATGTCATATCAGACAACAGCCACAAAGCATTGTCCCTTGCCCCTACATGTCTCCTTGCCTGAAATACCAGCTCTCTGAAACAATTTTACAGTAACTGCCGGACTCAAGTGTTTTTGCAAATAAACACATTTCCTAATTAAAACTTGCCCTTTAAAGACTCACATTTTCATGGCCCCACTATAGGTTTTCCTTTTCTTGTAACATATCACAGAATCAATAAGGGCAGTGCAAACATTAATATATACAGTTTCAACAGCTCTAACAACCTATCTGCCTACATAAGAACACCTTCTCCTCCTCTCCAGCCCAGCTAATAATTTCTCCTGATTTGTTAAATGCCTTCTTATTTCACTCTCAAAGATAAAGCTTAAAAGGTGGTTAGTCTTAAGGGGGAGTGGGAAGGGTAGATTGAAAAGGGATAAAGTGAAAGAGGAGTGTGTGGGGGGGCGTCATTTCAATTTTTGGTCTTTTTTAATGACAGCTTTTAATTTTTGTTATGAAAGTAATGAATGTTCAATGTGGGAAAGTTAGAAAGTATGAAAAAAGCATGAAGAAGAAAATATAGCTTACTCATAATGCTATCATTCAGAGGCAACCATCGTTAATCTTTGGCTTTTTTCCCCCAGATTATTCTCCATGAGAATTTTTACGTAGTTAACAATTTTGAAGTCTGCTTTAAAAAAAATTTTGTTAACGTGGTAACATTGGCATTTTTCCATGGACTGAAAAACTCTTCAAAAAAAAAACGAGAAAAACTTTAGAGTTTGCATAATATTCCAGCAAGGCTGTCACAATTTACTTATCCTACTTGACCCTTTAGGCTGTTTCAATTTTTTTCCCCATTATCATAAATAATGTACTGCTACCATAACCAATCTACTATTTTGTTGTTGTTTCTTTGTTTCCTGGGTAATACATGGGGCTGGCTGTTAGGAGGGTCTTAGGCTGAATATTACAGCAGTGTTTCCTATGGCACAGACTGGCCATACAGAGACTCTCCAGCTAGCTGTAGAGATAGATTACAATATGGTAACAACTGACCTCACTTTCTCCTCTAAAACCATTTCCTCCTGAATTCTCTTGACATCCAAGTGAATAGTGGCACCCTCCACCCAGATACCCAAGCTTGAGAATTAGGAGTCACTTTGGACTTCTCCTTGCCTACCCCCACCAACCAGTCACCAAAATCTGTTCACTTTACATCTTTGATCTCTCTCAAGTCTCTCCTCCCTTTTCCATTCTCACTGCAATTGCCTTTAGTTTACCTAAAGGACCTAACTAAGCATCTTGGTCTTCCCAAGCCACTCTCTTTAATCCATTTCTCCAGACTGCTGCCAGATCTTCTTTTTCAAATACCTTGTAAGATCCCCTGCCTCCTCTGCTTTAAAGCCTTTAATAAGTTTCTGCTCCCCACCCCCACTCAGTACCTGAGCTTCCGGGATGTTTGAGATCCTGAGTTTTTTTCAGGCCCTATCAAGATCCAACCCTACCTCCTGCTCTAGACTCCACCCAGGCACTTCCTTCACATGTCAACTCTGCAGCCATAATGCTTTGTCCATGTCCTTATACTGTTAAATCTATTTAAAAAGCAATTCCCCTCCCTTCATGGACTAGCTAACTCCCTTGCCTTAAAAACTCAGCTTAAATGCCACCTCCTATAGGAAGTCTTCCCCTTAAGGTTTTGACTGGGCATCCTTCTGTGTTCACACTCTGCCTGTTCCTCAGGAAGAAACTCACCACACTGTGCCTCTCCTTGACGGTGGGGGTTGGGCTTTGTTCATCTTTTTTTTAACCTCTAAATACGTCAGATGTATAGTTCCTAAAAACAAGACTAATCTCCTACATAACCATGGTAATGATCAAAATAAGGTAATGATATATGCTATTATCTAACGTACAGACCTTATTTTAATTTTATCAATTATCCTCTTAATGTCTCAATCCAGGACCACATGTTGCATTTATTGCCATGACAACTACTTGTAAACCATTCCTTTAATCTGGAACTGTTCTGGAGTCTGTTTTTCATGACTTCAGGATTTTTGCAGAGTCCATAACAGTTATTTCATTGAATGGTCCTCAGTTTAGGTTTGTCTGATGTTTCCTCATGATTAGATACAGTCTATTCATTTTGTCAGGAATACCACAAAAATAATATTATGTCTTTCTCAGTGCATCGTATCAGGAGGTACATGTCTATTTGTCATATTCACAGTAATGCTGATTTATTAATTACCTGATGAAAGTGGAGTTGGCCAGATTTTTGAACTGTAAAGTCACTATTTTTCCTTTGAAATTGCAAAGAATCTTTGAGACTGCAAAATACCTTGTTTCTCATTATACTTTCACCCACTACATTTATTTTAGCATTTGGGCTTCCGTCTTCTCATTGGTCAAATGAAGTGCGTGGATGAACAGTGGATTCCAGAATTTTTACTCTCAAGGATCCCTTTCTTATCCCCTCTGACATGAACCTCATATTTTGAAATATTTTGAATAGCATATTTTGAATAGCATTTCTCAAGGTATATATGACTCATTTTCCTATTACACATTCATCAGACATGTCTACTGCATTATATACTCACAAAGGCAGAGACTGTTGGCCTCACCACTGATCCAATGTCCAGATCCAATGACAGTGCTAACCACAGAGTAGGTGGTCAACAAATACTTGTTGAAGGATTGAATCTGACTGCCAATCACAGCTTATGCCCAGCATTTGATGTCTGCAGTGAGGACACAAAATTGATAAATGCTATCCAAAGGCAGAAACATGACATTTTAGTTAGTCTTAGAGGCTTTGTCACTGGTCAGTGTTCAGTTATGACGATTTTAAAAATAGACCGGACAGAGTACATGGAAACTTCCCACCCACCCTTACCCCATCCCTGCCTTTCTGGCATGCCTTAGTTAGATGTTAAAGGGGTGTTGTAGCACCTCATGTTTATAATCTCTCTGTTGCCTCTGTAATCAGAGGATGGCAACTGGCTAGACAGTCTCCTGACCACACAATAGGGTTTTGAAAAATATCCTAGACCTTATTTCATATGTATATGAAATTTGTATTGTCATATTTTCTCTGTCATTAAGCACTTTAGATCATGGAGATATAATGTAGCAGAAGATCATGTAGGGAGTTTTTTTTTAAAGGGTTGGCAGGGAAATAAACTAACATTAGTTGAGCATCTCCTATATGCCCAGTTCTTTCTTTGTTTTCTCTTTTCATTTTACATATTAGGAAACAGGCTGGGTAAGGGGTAATGGTTTGCACTGTCACACGGCTAGCATGCAGAAGATCAGGGGGTGGGAATTTCTCCAGTCTTTTTCCAAAGCGCTTGCCAGAGTAGCCACTGTACCAAGCTGCCTCTCCCATCATCATATAAAACTGTCCTCTTGGAAGTGCGCTGGCGATCACAATCTAGACATTGGAAGGACACACATCTCTTAGACCCTGTTCACTGCAGTTATTTTTTTAAATGATTGTTATCACGACTCACTAGCTGTTACCATGGTTTAGGAGAAGTTGTCAAAGGAAAGAGAGCTTTTCTTTGGGTATCCTGTATGCCTGAAGAAGGAACTCAGGTTCTCAGCTCTTAATTAACTCTGGCTCTGCTGCAGCAGCAACGCAAGAGATCGTCCCTGGCAAAGTGTTGTGTGTGTGTGTGTGTGTGTGTGTGTGTGTGTGTGTGTGTGTGTGAAATAACATCAGGGGGTAGGCAGGGAGGGAGGCCACGCACCCGAGAGAGACCCGGGAGCAAGTGAAGGGGGAAGGGAGAGGAGACGAGACAATGCTACAGAGAGACGGGAGAGAAAACCAAAGAGGGGGGAAAGAGAACAAAAGGCAAGAGGAGGGGAAGCAGAGAAAGTCGGGATAAGGAAAGAGAAAGTTTGAGAAAGGGGGCGAGAAAGCAAGCAAGGACGGTAAGAGGAGGCCGAGAAAAATACTGAACTGAGAGAACTTGGAGAATTCGAGAAAGAAAAGAAAAGAAAAGAGTAGAGAAAGAAGCGGAGAAGAAGGAGGGAAAGGGGGAGGCGCGAGAAAGGTATTGGCGAGAGCAGAGACTCGGGTGAGCCCAGAGGCTGGTGAGTGGCCGCGGGAGGAGGCGCATCACCTGCGTGGCGCCCCCCGGCGTCGTGGTGCGGCCCTGCTCCCAGAGCCTGTGCGCCGCGGCTCACCCAGCCGCGTAGGATTGGCTCCCGCCTCCCATTCATGTAACCTGC
Organism: Rhinolophus sinicus; assembly: GCF_036562045.2. Classification (NCBI taxonomy): domain Eukaryota; kingdom Metazoa; phylum Chordata; class Mammalia; order Chiroptera; family Rhinolophidae; genus Rhinolophus; species Rhinolophus sinicus. Next base: position 115,071,736 of record NC_133756.1, read on the forward strand.
GTGTGCGTGAGCGTGTGTGTGTGAGTGTGTGTGTGTCTCTCTCGCTCGCCCTCTCTGTCTGTGTGTAAGAGAGCGAGGGTGGGGGACGGAGGCAGGCAGGCGAACAGGCAGGGAGGAGAAGAAGAGGAGGGAAGCTATTAAACACACACACTCACACACACGCGCGCGCACACACCCGCCCCACCCCCCCAGAAGCCTCGGGATTGCAGCTGTTTCATGTGGGGCAGCAGTGTTGGCAGGGACGCCGGCCGGGAACGGCCGGGAGCGGGAGCCCGGCGTGCGCGCGCTGCTGGAGGCTCGTTGGTGCTCCGCTCCCCGCGGGAGCTATTGTTGGTCTCACTGGAGCTGAGCCCAGAGCCGGGACCTGCTCCTTCCTGGGCACCCAGTTCGGGCTCGCGGAGCGGAGGAACCGCGCCTCCGAGTGCGAGAGGAGCTACCAGCGCGTCGCCTTGCTTCCCTGCCGCCCTCTTCCCCGCTTCCCGGGCGGTGGCAGTCTGCAGCCACGGTAAGGCAGCGTGATCCGCTCTACGAAAAGCGCCTTGGGGACCGCGGCGGCGCCTCGCCGGCTCTCTCGCTTCTCTGCGCTCACTAGCTGTGGCAGGGTCGGGGCAGTTTCCGCGGATGCCCGAGGTTCCGGGGAACGCTCGCCTGCTCCCCCCGGCCCGCACTAGGGGTGGAAGGGAAGGAGGCTGGGGCGTGGGTTGCCGGCGACGCGAGCCAGTCTGGAACCCCGAGTCTCCGACGCTGCAGCCCCCGGAGCCTACCGCGGACTGGAGCCGGGGAGCGAGTGTGAGGGGAGATCAGGGAGCTCGGCGCGGGCGGGGGACTCGGGACCGAGGGTGCGAGAGAATCGGCGCTCCCCGGGTTCGTCGGCCTCGCCGGGATCCCCTTCCAACCCTAGTGCCCTGCAGCCGCTCTGCAGACCTGACGACCCAAACACCCTGGCGGGCGCTGGAAGATCCCGCGAGGCGGCGCCGGGCTTCAGACGTTGCAGCCTGCCCTGCGGGGTGAGCGCCGGCTGCAGTGGCCCCGCGTGCGCCGTGGTTCGAGCGGAAAACCGGTAGACAAGATCCCAGCCCCGCACCCTCCGCAGCGGGTGCGGCGCTCGCCTCTCCTCGCCCGCCGCCTTGCAGCGGTGTTTACGTTCCCTTCTGAGCGAGTTGAGGCTGTGGCCGCCGGGTGGACGCTCAGAGCTCTCCGGGTGTGAGTGTGTGTGTGACTACTCGTACCCCCGGCTTCGGGAAATGTGCTCCGCGTTGAAATGTGATCACCGAGCTTCTTAGTCATTTTCCTCGAGATTTAAAAATACAGTCTTTATATTGGAGGAGCAGACGGGAAGGTGGTATCGCGGGATGAGTGTGTGTGTGTGTGTGTGTGTGTGTGTGTGTACGCAACCAGGGAATACACAGCTAACTACTGGGGCGAGGGGAGGTTCAACTGGTGAGTCCTCGTTGGCGGGCGGTAGGGTGGGCTTTGCTGGCCGCTTCTCAGCCCTGCCCCCACCTAGGCTAGGTTGGAAAGTACTGGAAATTCAACTGCGTGGTCACTAACTTTGGAAATTGGCTCCCCTTTCAGGGCGAGAAATTAAGGCGATTTGTGCACCCTGGTCCATGTGGCCGAGGGTATTATTATATTACTCAGTTGGGTACGGTACCTCTTCAAGAACCGCGCCAATCCCCGCCTGGTCCCTAACCCCCTCCTACCTCCCAGCCCAGGCGAAAAGGTTCGTAGACATGCAGTTATCCATAAGCCACCGATGCAGCGAAAGCGGCGTAGAGAGGCAGCTTGGGTTTTGCCGGATTCTGCGTGCCCTCTTGGTGTTTGACTAGCCCACGAAATCGCCCTGCTGCTTTGTAGAAGGCCGCGGTGGGGCACGCTCGGGATCCGAGCGCGGGGGCGCAGGGGGTGCCCATGTGCTGAGCTGTGCGGCCGCGCACGCAGGGAGATCAGCCGACTGGCTTCTCTGGCAGTTATATAAACGGCCTGAATGATTACCCAGAAGCATGATACGAGCAGCCGGTTCGCGAAAGACAAGCCTGAAAGTTTGCCTGCTTAGGGAATGTAAGTACCGGGGCGCTCCCACCCCGGGACCGGAGAGCAGGGAGCCGCCTCACATCAAGGCGGCGCCCACTTCTACCATGGGCGTTGGGTGCTGATGCTACTGTCCCCACAGAACCGGTTATCGATGCAGGGACTGGGTAGAGTATCCGGGGTTGATCATAGAGAAAAAACCGGTCAGAACTCAGGGTCCACTGAATCCTCAGAGCCCAAAGGGATGTTCGCTGGACTTGCAGGGAATGCTGTTTTAGGAAACTGACTTTGTGTCCTGGGAAACCTCAAAGTCCCCCTTCTTTGCCCCCCTCCCCCCCGCCATCTTTCACACCCAGTGCCCTTCACGTGTTTGAAACCTGCCTGCGATGCCTGGTCCCCTTTGGAAATGCCAGGCATCAGCCATCCTGGCCCACTCTGACGGGAGGTTCGGAAGGAGCATACTGGCCTCTGCCAGGTCGGCCACCATTATGCACCTATTTCTGGTTTCCTGGGCCAGCCGGCGCTAATGGGGATGGGTGCGGAGTATGGCTTCCTTCTCCCTAGCTTTTCTCCTACGCGGAAGGCAGTTTGCTTCTGTTGCGTTTATTCTCTCCCCATTTCGCTGCTTCCCTTCACCGCCGCAGCCTGTAGCCACGCTGATGGTTTTCGATAGAGGAACCAACAGTAGTAGAGTGTTTTGAAACCTTGTTTTTCGCCTGTAGAGGGATAAGCCACCCAGACCTAACAGACATGCGGAACGCTGAAGTCTGGGGCACAGTGGCCCCTCAAGTCCCTTCCCCCCGCAGTCGGGAGGTGGTGGTGTGCTTGGGTGGGGATTGTTTTGTTTTTGCCACATTCCAGGGTCCTGAAACCCCACATTCTCTCCCCCCTGAAATCTGGGTTCCGTGTGAGTGTTCCGCGCTGTAAAATAAATCCTCTCTCTCGCAGACCTGTGGGGCCCTTTGGATTTCCTGCCGCTGCCATGATCCTTAACAATGCGATTGCAAAGCTCGTGCTCTGCTGGGAAAAATCCCCAGGTGGTGGCCGGCCGCGCCTTGACCTTGCCGATGGCGCCTTTAACCTGGCTGCCTGAAGGGCTCCGGCTCCGCCGCGGAGGTCCGGGAAGGAGGAGGGCGCCCAGGGCGAGAATCGGGTCGCGGCCGGCGGCTGTGGGGAGGGGACGGGGCTCAGCAGCAACCTGTTTCCCCGCGCGAAGGGGCGGCTCATTCCCGCTCCCCCTCTTCGGCATGGGCCGGGTGCAGCCTTCCTCCTCGCCGGCCTCGGGCCGTCTCCGGAGTTTCGGTGTCAGCTGCACCCGCCGAGCCCCCTCGCGCTTTCTGCCGGCGTCCGGAGGGTGCCGTCGGATTCGGGCTCCTGGGCGGACAGAGCTGCAATCAGCGCGAGCCAGGCTGCTAGGTGGGCGGGGCCTGGGCGGGAAACGCGAGCCCAGGCCGCCTTGTTCCAGGCTGCGTTCTAGCCCCCAGCGCTGCGCCGCGCCGCGCGGGGTCCCGGTTGCGCCTCCCACCCCTCTCCCGGGCTGCTCCGCGTTCTCTGGATCCCAGGCGCGCCCCGGGCGCCCTGCGGCTCAGCTTTGCCCAGGAGCTCTCCTCGCCAAAGTTAGGAGGGATGTTTTCACAGGTGGTGGCGTTGAAAGTGTGTGTGTGTGTGTGTGTGTGTGTGTGTGTCCGTCCCCGTGTGTCCTGGGGAGGGAGGTGTGCGGCAAAGCCAGACACAGTAGAAAAACGGATTCCCCTCTTTGTAGGCGTTATAAGGGAATGATGAGAAAGATCTGTTTTCTCTGGGGAGGGTAATGACGGGAAGTCCTTCCACCTAGTGGTGCTGGACCAGTCGGAGCTGATTTCCTGGGGTGAACGAGTGTCTTCTCTTGGTGCCTTGCCTGCAGTAGGTCCTTATGAATGTTTGGGGAATTGAACGCTCCCAGGGTTCTTCAGGCAAGACTAAGGACATAGATGCTCGATGGTTTTAGGAAGCTAATTCTTGGAAGGTTTTATTCCCAGCATGTATCTTAAAGTCAGTGGGGCAGAGTCCGCTTAACCTGTGAATTCACCATCCTCCGGGGTAGGGAAGTTGTCAGGAATGGAGAGGTTCGGTTTTGGAGAGAGATATTTTGGATTTATCTGCCCGGGTCCTGTTCTTATCAAGGCCTTTCTTTGGGGATGGGGTAGAATGAGGGCAGTAAGCCAATAAAACAACCTATGGACTGTTGGGGAAGGACCAGCGTTGCCCACTGCGGGCTTCAGGGGGCAGAACCAGTACTCACCCTGAAGAACTATCAGAGGACAGTTCCACAGCGAATGGAATGATCTGGAATATGAGGTAGTGAGCTCCCCACCCCCAGTAGAAGATGGGGTATTGAAGTAGTGGGTGACTGGGATCTCCAAGGCTCTCCTTTTTGAGGTATAATCTCACCCCTGCTGTTTTGTGGGAGTAAGTTTATGGGATGTGACTTTAACCCCTTAATTTACTGGGTGGGAATTATGGTTGCGTTGCCTTGGGCAAGTTACCTTTGGAACTTCATTTCTGTCCTGTACGTATGGAAGATATTGTCTAGTTTACAGAACTGTAGGGATTAACGTGCAGTAAACCTTTGACACACGGTAGGCCATTCACAAAGGATCATTCCCTCCCACCTCCTTCAATCCTTTCTAACATTGTGCATTTGGTGGGTAGGGGTTGGACCTGGAAATCAACAGTCCCCAAAGAACCAGCAGCACTGCATCCACAGTCTATTTAAAACCAGCTCAAATGCTTGAAACAAAAATATCTTCTCTTTTCTTAGAAAAGTCATTTCCACTTTTGTTAGAATTTCTCCCTCATTGAGTCTTTTTTTTTTTTTTTCCTAACAGAATTACATGCTTGGACAGATTGGTGTGTTACATAACCTGGTATTCTAGATCAAAAGTTACAAATATGGGAAAGAAGGTGATTAGGCATTTAAGATAAAGACTGTTGGGCAATGCAAGCAAGGGACTCAGGATGACCACTCACAGTCGTTAACTGTCTTGGAAGTTGAAGGAAAAAGATGGAATAAGCACATGGTACGAATCCTCACCTGGGTCCTCTCTGGTTCTAACGAACAGCTGTTGTGCCTGCACCGCAAGCCTTCTGGTGTTCTTGTCCCAGTACCTCCTCCCTCATCCATGAATCTAAAAAGTGAAACAAAGAACAATGGGATTTAAATCACCTCCTTGCAGATTTAATTCCAAAAGCCTAGCAGGGTAAAGCAACATCAATTCCAGATCTAAGTAGCTGATTTTGACCTGCCTTCTTATATGATCTATCAGCCTGGCTTATTGTAACTGAAAGCTGAATCACTCCATCTTTGCTTTGCACCTATAGACTACTATGGGGGCCACTGTGAAAGTAAAACATGCCTCACTTCCAAGGAAACCAAGATACATGGATCTCTGAACTTACAGTTTTCCTTAAGGAAAGCTTCTAGTGAAACAGTATAAATGTAGATGCTTAGTCCTTTGTGGGTTTTATATTTATTACTTTGTCACAGTTTTATTTTTCCAACTTTTGTTTTTATTATATCTAATTACCAAATTATATTAGATATAATGCCAATTATATCTAATTACAGAGTAATATATGTTCACTGTAGCAAAGTAAGATAATATAAAGAAAAGCAAAAAGAAAATAAGTTTCACCACATTTTGGGTTTTACCTTGTGACTTTTAAGAATGTAGAAAAATAAGACCATAGTTGTAATATTTTGAATGCTTATTGTCATCTAATGATAGGTCTTTCCATGTCACAACTTTTCCTCCTATGGCAACATTTTTAATGGCTATGTAAAACCCCAATGTTTTAATATGGCATGGTTTATTTAAATGGTACCCAAATTTTGACTTTTTATTTTTAGTGTTGTATTATGATAACAAAGTTGCAGTAACTATCCTTGTACACACTGCATGTTTCATATTTCCTTAAGATAAATTCCTAGAAAGCAGGTGTTGTAGGGTCAAAGGCAGATGCCATGCTAAGACCTCTTGAGCAGCAGTAGGGTCCCCCGTGATTTCTGCTTCATCTTTTGAACCAGAATATGGCTGTTTGTGTTGCAATCCCTTACAGGCTTGGAGCCCAGGTAGTAGAGGGAGGTAGGGGTAACAATCAGACCTCAAGCAGGGGATTTGCATAACTTTGAGCTGTTCTGCTAAACTGATAGGCAAATCCTTTTTCCAAGAACATTTTTCTTCCCTGGCTGACTTGAATCATCTCTCTGTAGAGCTTCAGCCTGCAATAGAGTTTAAATATGTAAATATGTTCCTCTGCGTTGTAGGTGGGGCTGGCTCCATGGTGCATGGCAAACAGTTCCTCACAGAAGTGAGTGGATCTGTATTTGCTGAGCCAGTGGATTCCTCCCTCCTACCCCGTTTCTTGTCCTATGGTTCAGAGTCCTTACACTAGACACCTACCATGTTTCCCCGAAAATAAGACCTAGACAGACAATAAGCTCTGTCTTGTGGAGCAAAAATTAATATAAGACCTGGTCTTATTTTACTATAATATAAGACCCGGTCTTATTTTACTATAATATAAGACCGGGCTTATATAATATAAGACCGGGTATAATATAATATAATATAATATAATATAATATAATATAATACATAATATAATATAATGTAAAACCGGGTATAATATAATATAATACTGAGTCTTACATTAATTTTTGCTCCAAAAGACGCATTAGAGCTGATTGTCCATCTAGATCTTATTTTCGGGGAAACACGGTAGAAAAATCTTACAAAGGAAACAGTTGAGACTAGCCCACAGCAACCTTATCCCCACCTGCTGCATGGCATTTTACTGGGAAATCAGCCCAACTGTCTCTCTTCATGGTCCCTGGGCACAATAAAAAAAAAAAAAAAGAAAGAGAGAAAGAAAGAAAAGAAGAAGAAATTAACAGCCTACATGCTGTTTCCAAAGTGGAAGGAGTTGGGTTTTCGTCCCATCCTTGCTTGGGCCAATTCAATCAGAATGTGTATTTGTCAGTCTCGTTCTTGCTCTTTCACGTGTCAGATTTCTGTGACCCAGAAAACATTTGTTCTCTGTGGTTAGATGACTTGTTATCTGACACAGAATTCAGTGGAGCCAGTGGAGGAAGTCCAGTCTTCCCGTTTCCAAGGTGGCCCCACGCTCAGCAGGAGGCATCAGGGGTTCCTTTAGAAGGGATAGAGAGGTCACCGGGAGGGTTGTGGGACAGTGTGGTCACCATAGAGAAAACCCACTCTGCTGGTGGCTGACTTTGAACTCCTGACAAGTGTTTAGATGCTGCCTTTGATACTGACACCACTCTGGTTTCACTAGGGAAGGTGAGGGAATGTTTTTGTCCTTTGTCATGTTCTGAACATCAGATCAAGGCTTTTCTTTCATTTGGAAAACCAAAAGGAAACAACATAAATGTAGCAGGATCTCAGGAACAGTGGAGCAAGGCCTCCTGCTCGGTGTCCCCTAGAGTCCTGCCTGCATTTGCTTTGCAGATTGGTAGCCCTACAGCCTGGGCCCACAGATGCAATCGTTTAATCATTGCAGTCCTCTAGAACATTAGGTTTTAAGAATGCATTTCTCTTAAAGAGCTGATTTTCTTGCCGTGGAATGACTGTTGATTTCTAAAAGTCTGGTCTTTGAATCCATGGAAAGTCAAGCAAAAGGATTGCCGCGAATACATTATGGCTTTGGGTGAAACACTTGTCCTTTCCTGGAATGTTTCCCTCTCTATTACATTAGGTTGCCAGAGGAGTGTGTGGATTTGATGCTTTGTAAGGTAATGCTTCTCAAACTTGAGTACACACACACATGGATCACCCAGGAATCTTGTCAAAATGCAGCTTTTGATTCAATAGATCAGGAGTGGGGCCCAAGAATCTGCATTTCTGACAGGCTCCCAGGTGGTGCGATGCTGATTGGTACCTGGCACGCACGTGGAGTGCAAGGTTTCAAGCTCCTTCCTACTGTGACATTATTTCAGAAAGTGATAAAATGGCCACCCGCTGTCAAGAGTTGCTGTCTTAGAGTAGGAGATTGGTACTGTAAAGGAAGGTATCCATTCTTTCCTTTTGGATTTTGAGAATTGGCATCTTTATTTCAGAAGACAGTGGAGAGGGACGTAGTCAACCCTGTCTTCTGATGGTTGTCGGGGGAGGAGGTAGAAGAATGGGGCAAGAGAAAAACAAACAGGTACTAAGTGCCTTCTGTGTGTCCGGTAGCTGCTGTTATCCCATGTTCTAGATGAGGAAAATTGAGGCTCAGTGAGGCAAGCCATTTGCCCAGGGTCACACACCTCGGACTAGCATTTGATCATAGGCCTCTCTGGCTCCTAAACCCTTGTTTTTCCTAGAATGGCCATTTTGTAGCTTTTTAGAATGCTGCGTAATAAAAACTGAGTGCTTAGAAAAGTGTTTCCCTTTAAAGGTCCTTTTCCTGGGCCTGCTTTGAGAGTGAATCAAGACATTTAAAAATTTGCATCATTATCATGCAAGCAATTAAAGTGCTTAAGAGCTTAAAAGCAATTTGTTCAAGTTGGTTAAATATCCGCCCTCCCCAGTCTTGTTGGTATTATTAATTTACTCATCAAGCTGTGACATCAAAACCATTGCGAAGGTAAATGCCAATATCTTCTGATCGGTGGAACCTTTCAAATGAAAGGAGTTTGTGTTGATGGAGTCCACAGTGGAAGGATCCAGTTCAGCGTTGAGTCAGAGAACCAACCTTTTGCTAAATAAACCCAGTCCGGCTTTGGCCTCAGGATGAGAATTGGCCATTTAAACGTTTTATTAAAGTGCAATTATCCTGGGAACCGGTTAGCAGTGCAGCTCTTTGCAAACATTAATTAGCTGATCTTCACATCACCCCCACATGGCAGATAAATAACATTAACCCTGCCTTCAAGAGAACAAGTAGACACGTGAAGATGAGGGTGGAAGAGGCAAAATCTTGCCTTTCAGGAAGTATGGTAGAGGTAGGTGAAATGAGGAGATTATATGTTTGTTACTTAATGAATATTTATGCAGTGATGTGCTAGATATTCTAGAGCTATGCTCTGCAATGGGGAAGTCACTAGTCACAATTTAAAAGACATCTAATTAAAATTAAAATTAAGACTTCATTTTCTCAGTTGCACTAGCAGATTTCAAATGCTCGATAAAGGGTAGTGCCTACCCTGTCAGAGAATACAGGTATAGAACATTTCCATCATTGCAGAAAATTCTGTTGGAAAATATTGGTCTAGAAGCTTGGGATAATTAAAGACAAATGCAAAGATCCCTGCCCTTGTGGAAATCTCCTGTAAAATGCCCTAAGACAATAGGTGACATGTGAGAGCCATTACATAAACCTTGCTGTGGCTAAGTACCCTGGTTAGGGACCTACCTAACTACTGGAGCCAAATAACTTGAGTTTAAATCCTGGTTCAGCCACATACGGGTTGTGTGATTGGAGGTAGGTTATTCAAGCACTCTGTGCCTCTTCTCAGATTCATGCCACTATTTTTCAGTGTCTTTATTAGCCAAGATCATATCTAAGACAACGTTGGATTCTGGAGAGGGTGCTGGGAGAGAGGTACTCTTCCTTTGCTGCTGGTAGAAATGCAAATTAATACACCCTTTTAGGAAAGCAATGCAGCAATCACTAGAAACACTCCCTGTAGTCCAGTATTCCCATGCTAGGAATCTAGCCAAAAAAGAAGAATCAGAGATAGGAAGAAAATTTTGTAAGAATAAAAATGTTCATTGTAGTGTTATTTATAATAGTGGGGGAAAAAAGATAGATAATTGGATTGGACAAAAAAAGTATGGCAGAGCCAAACAGTGGGGTATTAGAAAAGATTAAATGTTTTTGAAAACATGTTTTTGTGACATGGAAAAGGCCACAATAAAACTTAATGTTTTTTAAAAATACTAAACACTATGTATACTATTAAATCCCAAATATGTTTTCAAAGCAAGCATTGCTGAAGCAGGACTGAAGGTTGGACATTGGAAAGAGTAGATCCTGGCCTTCAAGGTGGACACACCCCGTGCTCTGTCTGCTATGTTGTGTGCTCAGAGACTCCCAGCTGCTCCTCATCTGCCCTTTCCAGCAATTGTGGGATTTCTTTCTGGCTTATCCAATCCAGTGTTTGTCTGCCTTCAAGGCCGGCCAAGACGTACTTCCTAATGTCCAACCTGAATTCCCCTTTATGGCTGTTTAAGTCCATTTCTGCATGCACTTTGAGGTGATTCAGACTGAGCAGCATGAAATAGGAGTGAAAACATCAGCTTTGGAGCCTGCAAGAATTGGTTTCAGACCCTGATGCTCACCTCCCTGCCATGTAACCCTGGGCAACCCTTCTGTGTCTCAGTGTCCTCATTTCGAGACTCCAAAAGCAACTGATCCCATCTCACACATGAGGATTAAGTGTGCACGTCAGGAGAACATCTGGCACATGCAGGTAAATGAAAACGCAAATGATTTCTAAGGCCATGTAAGAGTGGAAAACGCCAGCAGATTTTGGGTTGAGTGCTCTGCTTTGTCACCTGCGTGAATTCAAGCAAGTTACTTACATGTTCTGAATTAGTTACTTACATGTTCTGAAATTCAGAACATGTAAGTAAAAAAATAAATCATTGTTTTTTTTAATGTATGAAATGGAAAATAGAAGTATCCACCTCAAAGGGTTGTGTGGGATTCGTGAGGTCACTTGCACAGCGCCTAACAGGCAATGCCTTCTATGTGGATGGTAGCTCCTGGCGTTGCTATTTGTCCTCTTATCTCTTTGCCCCTGCACTCCAGGAGTGAACTGAACTATCAGCACAGTGCAGTGATGGACCTAAGTGTGGAGGGGAATCTGGGAGGGTCTAAAGGAGCGTCTTCCAGGACTGAGAGGACGTCTGGCACCCCTGCCTTCTGAAAATGGTGGTGCCTGTGCAAGTGGAAAAGCCAAAGGGCTCTAGATCTCGGCCAGCAGGTCCTGGCTCTGATTCTTTTCCTTTGCCACCCTGCACCAGCTTGGTCATGATGCTCTCTGCCTGCGTCTCTGAGCTGCTGTCAGGTGCTAGATTTTGAGTTCCAGCACACTGCCCCCACAGTGGATCCCAACCCTGGCTATGTATTAGAATCACCTGGGAACTCAGTAAAGAGCAGAACAGAACCAGGCATCAGAACTCCATAAAGCTCCCTGGGAATGGTAAGGTGCAGCCAGGACTGAGAAATGATGCATAGAAGTAGAGCCTCATTAAAGGTGTGTTCCCTCCGTTCTTCAAAAAAGCATAAAGGGATCCCATATCTAGTAATTTATTCATGAGGTGGGTGACCTAATTTATTTGAGTCATGGGATTACTAATATAGTAGTCAAGGCTTCTTTCCCACCCCCTCCCTGCCTTCTGGCAAATGGGGGTATCTGGGTCTGGAAATTGTCCTTCCTACTCAACCTGTCTCCTCATTCCAACCCAGTTGCATTTTGAGTGCTGGAAAGGCCTGTCTCTTGCCTGGAGATGTCGTCATATTCCTTGGACCTGGTTTTGCTCTTTTTATGTTCACTTCTGGGTAGAGCACTGTTAACCATTCACGCCCAACCATCCACCCAGCCAGTGAGGCTTCAGGAATTCCCAGGTAGGAGAGGAATGCCTGATCTCTGTCCACTTCCTACAAAAGGCTTATCAGATGGTAGTAGCTTTCTCGAGCTAATGCCGGAGACTTGACATTGAAGGACCTGGAGGCTTTGCACGTCTGGATGGTTCGGGTGATTTTAGATAGTATCTGCTTGAGAAAACCTTCTATCTACTCAGTTGACTGCTTTTTTTTTTTTTTTTTTTTTTGAGCACCTCAAGTTCATCTCAAAGTGGGGAGAAGTGTTATGTTCTGGAGAGGACTTTTTAAACTTAAGGTGCCTAGGCGCTGCCTAGGACTGGTTAAAATGCAAGTTCTGATTCAGTGGGTAGGAGGGTGCGCCTGAGAGTCTGTATTTCTAACAAGCTCCTAGGAAAGGCTGATGCTACTGATTCAAGGCCCAAAGGTTTTAAAACCCTGATCTTCCTGCTCCCTCCTTCTCCCCAAGTTCAGGGGTACCAGATGTGGAGTGTCATAGAGCTAATGTAGTGGGTCTGTTTTGTGCACCTTTGTCAGTATTGTGGTGGCCTCGATGGTGGCAGCTGCAGTGTGGCAGTAGACATAGTACATAGGAGTGGCCGTTATCATAGTGCCACAGAAAATTTCCAGTTCCCGGTATTACGTTGTACTCGCCAGGCTTCTTTCACGTCCTCAGACTCATTAAGTCTCATGGAACGTTGTGGAATAGGTAGCAATATTTATTACTAGGATGAGTATTTGAAAAATGTATAACATTTATCATGTTTGTATTTAATATGTTTTTTGTCATTACACCATCAGTAGAAAATTTAGAAAACCTAAGATAACCCAGAGAACAAATGAAGATAACTCATAATCAGTCCTGCCACATAGACGTAGTTCCCTTAACATTTTCTCTCCAGTGTTGGTTCTACATACAGTTTTACTCTCTCCTCTCCCCACCATTTGGGAGCAGATCGTACACATTGTTCTGTAACCTTAGCCTGTTGTGATTATCTCCCCAGGCCATTACATTTTTCCTCCATCACGACTTTTCATAGCTATGTAGTATTCCATCATAAGGATATATCATTATTTGTTTAATCAATTCCTATTGTTTTCAATTTTTCACCACTGTAAATAATGGGGAGATCAACATTTTTATGTATTTACCTATTTCCTTCAGCCCATTTTTTTTAACTTGAAAAATTAAAATCTGCTAGGTCAAGATTATGCAGCTTTTCAGGGTTTTTGATTATGTATTGCTCAATGGCCCTGCAGAAAGATTGATCCAAATTTCCTCAAATCTGGTGGGAGTTAGATCAGGGAAGTTATCATCATTCCCATTTTATGTGGGGAGTTGTCACTTACCAGGAATACCAGGATATCACTAGGGAAGCCCAGAGCAGACATCCCCCACTGGTGCCCCAGGTTCTCACGAGTGTGTGTTGAACTGTGTCACACTGGGTGAGGTGGTCATTAGGCCATTAGGGTTCACCTAGATCACGTTTTGCTTCCTAGATCTGTGGAGATGTCTGTACTTTTGATGAAAGAGGGGAAAGGAGAAGAAAAGTACTCAGTGTCTCCCACACTTTAGGCTCATAGTCCAAATACATCTGGACCCTGAGTATTTCTCGCCATCGGCACTTGGACCACCTTCCTCAAAGCCCCACTGCTTTCTCACCTGGATGATTTCAGTGGCTTTCCTCACTGGGCTCCCTGCTCTGTCTCTGTCCTCTTGCAGTTTATTCTGAACACAGCAGCCAGATCCTGTTAATACATAAATCAGAACATGTCACTCCTTGGTTCAAAACTCTGTACGGTTCCCCATTTGCCTCAGACAGAGCTCGTAGTCCTCACGGGACCTACAAAGCCCTCCTGCACCACCAGGCCTGCCCTACACTGCGGACCTCACTTCCTGCCCTTTGTCCCTCACCTCCTATGCCTGTTGGAACATGTCAGGCCTACTCCTGCCTCAGGGCATTCCTCTGCCTGGAATGTTCTTCCCCGGGACATCTACATGGCTAGCTGCCCACCTCCAAGTCTTTGCCCAATGTCACATCTCAACAAAGCGCACCCTGGCAATCCTATTACATGGGTAACGCCTCTTCCCCGCCTCCAGTGTTCCAGACTTCTCTTAGTCTACTATATATATTCTTTCCACGGTGTTAAATACTAGGTTTTATGATTTTAACAAGATCACACTGTCTGCTGTGTTAAGGGCAGGTCAAAGGCAGAACTTGCTATATAAATTCTCTATTATGATTATTGACTGTGGCAATAAAAAAAAAAGAGAGAAGAGACCACCCAAGTGAGAGCAAGAAGAGGCTATTAGGAGCTTGCCATAGTGGGAGTCAGCCACCATCGCTTGCCTTTGGTGAGACTCCAAGGCAGGCGGGGCGTGGGGAAGCTTCCCAGTGAAGAGAGGGAAGGCTTTAGGGCTGCCTTGCCTTGGAAGCTGTTGACCCAAGGAAGCTGGAGGCAGGATAACAAGCAGCAGCTTCTTACGTGCTTGGTTTGGGAAGCGTATCTGACGGTCTCTCATTGGTTCTGAGGTGAAAGTGGGGGCAAAAATGAGGAAAGCTGGCAGGTTATTGACCATTTGGGCTGGTTGCTGCAGAGCGTGGGAGTCAGAGTTCTGTTTTCATGTATGGTCTGGCTATTGTCATTTGTCTGTTGACTCTCGCATGACTTGTACATCTCCACCACGCGATGTTCTTTGTCCTTTGTTGACTGAGGTAACCCCCGTTCCTAGAGGAGTGTCTGCCAATAAAATGCTCTCAGTCTTTGTGGACTCATCCGCTGCATTTAGCCTACAGCACCTCACGGAGTCCTCACAACAAGCTGAGGTCTTGTTTTCCCCATTTCCCAGAGGAGGAAATGGGGCTCAGAGAAGTTAGACGTCTTGCCCAAGGTCACGCCATCACCCCAAGGTCACTCCCAGTGAATCAGGAAGCTAGGGATCCTGCACAGATCCATCTGCCCATAAGCAAATGTCTTGTTTTCCCCATTTCCCAGAGGAGGAAATGGGGCTCAGAGAAGTTAGACGTCTTGCCCAAGGTCACGCCATCACCCCAAGGTCACTCCCAGTGAATCAGGAAGCTAGGGATCCTGCACAGATCCATCTGCCCATAAGCAAATGTCCCTCCCCAAGAGCGATGTATAATTAGCTCATGGGGAACAGAGGGCGGGGGACTTGCCCCGTTTGCTTTGTGGCAGGAGCCACATGGGCACCATCTTCAGATGTCTCTGAATTTTCAGCCAAAACTTTTAATAGAAGATGTTTAGCCTTTCCCGATACTGGCCTACACTGATGAATGAGGCCTCGTAGCAAGAATTAATTTGGGTTTCTAGAAGGAGAATTTCCCTCTGTAACCTACCCCTTAAGGTGGGAATTAGAGTGGGGGAATTCATTTTACATCAAGTTTGGGTGATGGTCTCAGGCATCAAAGCAGGTTTCTAATGCCCCCACATTTAGTGATGTGTGTGTGTGTATACCTAAAATTTACAGCACATTCCTGGAACTTGTCAAGTTAAAGTGTTGCCATGGTAACTCTCATGGTTGTCATTTCTTGATTTGTTGTCAACCATCTCAGTTTCCCATCCCTTAATAATCATGGAATTAAATTCACTTGTTCAGAAGTGGACCCCAGAGATAGGCAGGCAGAGGGCAAAGAGAGTATGTGATGTGGGGAAGACCAACAGATGCCAGAGAGCGCATGCCAGAGGCGGGAGTCAGGTTCACATGAACAGACCCTGCCAGCTAAGATAGTTAGGCCGTTTGAGCCCTACTATGTGCTGACTAATGTGTGCTGAACATAGCAACTCATACTGAGTATTCTTATGATGCTCCATCACCAGCTATATGAACAATGGAGTCAGGATTTGAATCTGGATCTTTCTGGCTCCAAGTCTGTGTTCTTCTACTTTACCATTCCAGGAATCAGGAGAATATGACCAGGCCTTTGAGTTTGGTCTCTTAGGAGCTGCCCAGCAGTCTTTCCCCAAGGGCTCCCGAGGCCAAGGTGGGTGTGGCTGGGAGAGCTGCCTGCAGTTTCGCGTCGGGCAGAATATCCTACCAAGCACTGGACTTCCTGTGAGGGGAGTGAGCTCCCCATCATGGGAAGAGTGCAAGCGGGAGCTGTCGGGATATTGAGGAGAAGCTTCCAGCAGGGGGTGGGAAGGCAGACTCACTGTCCTCTTTAAAGATTCAATTAAAGAGTGGCCAGTCTCTTTGGTGGGGCTGCTCCTCTTGCTCTTCAGCACCATTGTTAAGTATACCAATTAATCAGTCAGCAAGAGTTTGCTGAGTGAGCTCCGCCTGGAGTAGGTGTCAGTCAGGACAGAAGGGCTGGAGAGGCCACTCCCACCTCACGGCACTTATGATAGAGTTAAGAGTGTTACCAGATATCATGAATTTAAGAGTCAGACGGACCTGAGTTTACATCCTGGCTGAGCCATCCCTAGCCCAGGCATTCCAGTTTGGGCACCAGGGCCTAGATAATCCCTTGCTGTCCCTGGCTGGGATCCACTGTGCGAGCTTGCATGACCTTTGGCAGATGAAACAACCTCTGTGGTAGTTCCTTCCTCTAATATAGAGTAATAACACCTGCTTTCAGAATGAAATGGAATGACATTAACCAAGCCTCTAGCACAGAGCCTGGCATGAAGTAGACAAGCAGAAAAAGAACCCCATTCCCAGGTTGACTGAGGGTGGTAAGGACAGCTTCGAAAAGAGACTCTAACACCCTCAGCTCCTGGAAGCAGTAGGTTTGGCTGTGGCGCCCCACTTAACAGTCTCTGTGCCTACTGCTCTGCGCAAGTGCTTAGACTTGTCCCCAAAGCTGGAGCAGGCCAACAGCAGGCCCTGTTTCCCTGACTTGTTAAGTATGAATTGGACACGTGTCTCCATGCAGCTCCTTTGCAAGAAAATGCCCTGAGTAAGCGTTCAGATCTGGCTTGGACGTGACAGCAGCTACAAATGAAGCTGAATATTTTATGAAGACCTTTTCATACTGCATGTACCGCTCTTAGGGAGGGTCCAGGGGGAGAGAGTACAGGCTGGAGAATCCGTCAGATTAGCTTGGTCTGAGCCTGGACTCTTTGCTGGAACGTTGGGGTGAAGTCCCATAACTTCCCTACGCCGCAGTTTCCTCATGTAGAGGCTTGCAACTAATTTGGCGTTTTGTTGTGCGGGTTATAGGAGGTAATATCGGCAAAGTACCTGGTAGGGTGCATGGGACATAGTAGGAGCTTAGTAAATGTTAATTCTCCAGTTGGAGCCTTCCTGTTCTCTTCCCTGAATGTGTGCTTTTAGGGACAACATAGTCTTCTTGGGTGACACAGGCCAGTTGGGCTCAGGCCACCCCACCAGCCTCCTCCTTTGAACCTAAGCTTTGGATCAGGCCCAGCATCCTCGGAAAGCTCACTAGTCGGTCCCCTTCCGAAGGCAGGATGTGGAGAAGAATTCTCTCTGCCCCAGACCATCTAAGCATACTGTCAATTACTATCCCAAATATACTGTGTTTCTCCGAAAATAAGACCTAACTGGAAAATAAGCCCTAACATGATTTTTCGGGATGACATCCCCTGAACATAAGCCCAAATGTGTCTTTTGGAGCAAAAATTAATATAAGACCCGGTCTTATTTTCGAGGAAACAGGATAGAGGTGAGAAGCAAATGCCTGCCTTGCCTTTGTACAAAAATGACTGACGAGAAGAGCCCAAATAGAAGGCTGGTGAAGCGCCCCTGCCCCAGGCCAGCCCCAGCTTCAGGCCAGACCCTTGCTCCTGTTCCTACCAGGGAGCCAGGCTGTCATGAAAATAAGAGGAGTGTGGTAACTATTGTGTAACTATTTTTATACCCACATTAAACTTGATGTTAGTGCTTCTGAATTATTTAACATTTTTCTTTCTCAGCTGACCTCTCCAGCAAGTTTTTCTCTCTGGGCAGAGGAAGTTGTTCTATGGGAAACAATGGAGGCAGACAAACACTGGCTGCAGGGCTTCTGCCTTCTCCTTCGGGGAATGGCATTATTAGGTGTCCTGTTATGAACCTGGGGCCTCAGATGAAACTTAGGTGACAGGTATTCTTGCCTCCAATTTGTAGATGGAGGCTCTGAGAGGTTAGGTAATTTGCTTAAAACTACATAGCAGGAAGGGAAGGAGTCAGGATTCAAATTCAGGTCTTTCTGCTGGTGCTACTTCTACTGAGATGGGCTCTTTCCTTTACTGTGTGTGTGTGTGTGTGTGTGTGTGTTTAGGCCAGTGCCACCTGTTAGCTTACGGGGCACCATGTCAGATCACCCCCAAACAGTGTGGGGGTGAGGGGAGGTGGGAAGAGGGACCTCAGAGGCTGAGAAATGAGAAGCAGGGGTGAGGGAGTCTCTTGGTTCAAACACAATATATTGGGATAATGGGAAAAACTGTCCCTGCTTTTAGCATGGGGTCCCTTCAGTGGACTTTGAAGTCCCCGCTTCTGTCAGCACCACCTGTAGGGCAAGAGACCCTCCCTCACAGTCCAGCCATCCTCTTTAAGGTGGTATCTGCACCTTGGGCCTCTTTGAAGGGCTGATGATTGACAGCTCTAAACCACCCCGGACAATGGGAGGGAATGAACTAGACTCTTATTATCTGCCTCTCATAATTAAAGTCCATCATAGACTTTTAATGTATTTTGAAATAGACATCCAGACTTGAAAGGAATCCTACTGCAGATTGAGATCAAGTCTCCACGCAGAGGTACTTTCTCACTGATAATCTGTTTTCATTTCAGAGCCAGGGAAGATTACACATTTTCTGTATTCTGACTCTTTAGCTCCTATCTAATTATGGGTGACCTCAGGATGACTCTCTTTCAAGCATTTTAAACTCCCCATTCTACCTTGGTGGAAACCCTGGTAGAATTATCCTATGAACTCTCTGTGGGAGACAGGCCTCTGAAAATTAGCCAGGGACACGTATTTCAACAGTGCCCATCGTCGCAGTTTCAATAAAATGCACTGGGATAAAATAGTTGTTAGTAATGTTAATAACAGCTGTATTTTGATAGGAACTCACTTTATGACTGTTTCAAGTGATATCACTTTCCGTTAAATAAAGTAATATTTGACATGGGCAAATTCCTTGATATTAAATTCCAGATAGCTAAATGAAATACTAGTTCTCCTTCATATATATATATATAAATACTAAAGCGGCCCTACCATTTTTTTTTCTGAATGCCTCTATTTATGAAAACATGCAGACTAGGTAATGGAATGACATTCCAGATGGCTTCTTATGTGAAATAATTTGATTTAAAGTTTTATGAGCATTTTTAAAAATGACCAGTGTATTTTCAAATGTCTCTGCTTGTGATGTTGAGAAGGAGAAGGAGGGAGAGTCACATTTTAAAAATACCTACCGTGTGCCAGGTGCTTTTGTGCAAGCCTCGTGTCACCTAACGCAGCCACAAGCACTGTAGGAGTAGACATTATCCGTCCAGTTTTCACTTCCAGCAAAGCTGAGTCTCTGGAAGGTTACATTCCTCTAGGAAAGTAACATTCCTAGGCTACACTGCTTGTGGAATTAGGATTGAACCTGGGATTAGCTGACTGTGGAATGCGTGCTGTTACTTCTGTCTGTACTGGCTCCTGGAACTGGGTTTCAGGCATTTTTTTCCATATTGCACATATAGGGGTAGGTATGCGGGTGTATGGAGAGGTGTAATAGCTTTTTGTTTTTGTTTTTTTTCCCATGAGGGAGAAGTACACACACACAAAAACAAAACAAAAAAACAACAACAACAAAAAAAGTGTGTATACAAATAAGTTCGAGAAATGCCAAATTGGACAGGTTAAACATGTTTTTGTACTGCAGGAATTCTCCGAGACTTCGCTATGCCAGTGTGAATCTCCCAGAGAGATAAATAGCGCATAAGAGTTCCCAAACTTCTCACATGAGAGTTTTTGTTTGTTTGTTTGTTTGTTTTAGTGTTTGCAGAGCATCTCCTAAGAGTAAGGTTCCTTCAAAAACTCTTTGGGAACTCGACTCCACGGATTAACGAATGAACAGGGTTATTAAGATCACTGTTCCCATCTTGGAAAGGTGGGCAGAGCAGAAGGCCGCCCTGCCCAGACTCTGTTTGCTGACCTTCTCAGGAGGCTGCAAGCCTGCCTTTTGTTTCCGAGGCATTAGTCACTCAGATAAATGGGGTGGTTTTCTGTTCCAACCCTTCCCAAACTATTTTATTGGAAACATCAAAGAATTTATATACAAAGCATAAGGATTTAACATTTTTTTTGTATGTTAAGTCATTAAGAGGGAGAAAACCTTTCACTTGTATTGTGAGAAGGATTTGCAATTGTTGAAAGAGCTACAAGACAAAGATAAGCTTTTATAATAATATATGGAACAAAGAGAACACAGTGGGTTGGAATCAAAATAATTTAAATCTGTCTTATTCCATTAAGGAAACTGAAAAAAAAAAGGTTTCTCGTTCATATTTTCTCTTTCATAGATGCACACACACACACATACACACACACGCACACGCACACATACACAAAGACAGTATCACACAGGAAGTCGGAAGTCTCACACCCAAAACCCTCACACCTTGGATCTGGAAGGGAACTGAGGAATAATTTGGCTCACTTATGTAGCTGGAGAAACTAAGAACTCCAAAAAGGAAGGGTCTTGCCTCAACCCACAAAGCCAGTTAGTTCATGGGACATCATGCCAAGGGGTGGAAACGGGGGTCATGGTTAACATGTTTTGAACTCTTACTACGTATGTGGCAGAGCCTAATCTCTTTACCTCCTCACTACCAACCCAGGAGGTGGGTGTTATTTTCACCTCAAACTGAGGAAATGAGGCTGGGAACTATATAGTGACATGGCCTATGGCTGGTAACTGGCCATTTAGTGGGATCTGAACTCACTGTAAAGTCCGTAATCACATGTCAAGTTTGGAATGCATTTCTTGACTACCAATCTGATTTTATCATGTCACCCACTAGCCCACCTCCCACCCCTGACTTACAGGAAAGAGCTAGGGATTGACCTGGTTGCCTCCTAACGAGGCAGGAGGGATCACATCCATTCCTGTGCTGTGCTTGCTGTGGGTGCCATTCTGAACATGGAAGGGTGCAGAGGACATACTTGGGGGCATGAGCTGCTTCCCTTCCTTGTTCCCAACTGCTGAAGTGGTTTATGAGCAGTGGGCTGAGTCATCCAGCAGACAAAGGCCACTGACTCAGCACGTAGAGGGAGATGCCCTGTGTTCTTAATTCAACATTGCCATGGCTTGCTGAGGGTGGTTTTGAATTCTTTAAAAAGCAAGGTATGTGTTTAATCTTTTCTACTGCTTTAGATGTGAGTTTGTCCTGAAGACAGGGGAATGGCTCAGCTGCCACCCGTGGGCTTCTTTCCATCCTATGCTTCAAATGTTTGTAAGTTAAGCCTATTATAAATATGGCCTGGAATGTAAACAATCCAATGAGTTTGGCTTCTTTCAGAAGTGGTACCTGGGGACGCCACACATTGACTCAGTTGATGCCGCCATTACTAGACACACGGTTGGACTCCCCTTTGGGAATTTGGGTATTTGGTCAGCCATTCATGCACAAAGTCTTTCAATTAATATTTGTTAACAGTGTCCAATTTGCCAGTCACTGTGCACGTCAGGGGAAAAGATAACCCCTGCCTTCAAGGAAGTCACAGTGTATTGGAAGACACAGCCATGTGAAGGAGTGATTGAAGCAGGATGTAAATGTACCAGGGGGCTTACACGAGGGTCAGCCACCTCTGCAAGGGGGCAATCAGGGAAGGTATCACAGAGGATATGAAGCTTGAACTGCATTGAAGGGTGATCAGTCAGGCAGGGGGACCATTGAGGGCATTCCAGGTGAAGGGAGCAGCATATACAGATACATAGGCAAATGGGAAATCAAGTTATTTTAGTTGGACTCAAGCAGAGGCTGTTGTGTTGGGTGATGTAGTGGTCCAATGAAGAACAGGTTGGAGAGGTTCAGAAGAGCCAGCCTTGACCTTCAGGGCTACCTTACAAGCACATGGTTGGCTGTGATTCACCAGTTAGAAGTGGCTTCTTCCAAACCGTAGTGTTGGAATTCCTGATGTTCTCCATGGTTTCCATATTGCAATCCCAGTGTCTTTTGCTTATTTAAAGAAGTCAATTGCACCTGGAAGCAGCAAGCTTACCAACATAGAGAGGACTTCCTAAAAGAGATACTCTAGACCTGTACTTTTCAGTAGAAGTTTCTGGAATGATGGAGATGTTCTGTATCTTTGATCTCCCGTATGGTCGTCATCCGTCCCATGCCACTGTTGGGTCCTTGAAATGTGGATACAATAGAAGTTCAAATTTTATTTAGATTTTATTATGTTTATATTACTTATGTACAATTATCACATTCATGTTCTCCTTTTATTGGACAGTGCTGGTTGAGAGAGAGGAAACAGGAGCCCACTACTCAATGCAAACACGTGTGGGATATAAAGTGGGGAAAGGGTCTCCCTGCAAGCAGGTACCATAGCCGGGGAGAGTACCGTTAAAGGGGTGACCAGATCTGCCTAGGGACCAATAGAGTGAGAGAGGAGAGACCTTTTCTTAATGAGCCCTGAAATTTGAGGAGATGTCTACGTGGGGAAATGTGGAAGGACTTCCTGGGCAAAGGAGAGAACATGAGAGAAGGGAAGAAAGCTCTGAAAAAGGGCATCCGTGAGGGAAATAGGGTAGGATGATATGACCTCCAGGAGAAGGAAGGCCACTAGGGATCTTGACTTTATTCTGGTGGTGCAGGGAAAGTATATAAAAATGATGTCACCTCATGAAGGTCAGCTAGAGGTCAAGAGCATCATCCAGGATGGCGGGAGATTTGAATACTGTTCTTCAAAGGGCTGCGTAAGTCTGTAGACATGGAACTTAAACACCACCATTCAAAGTGAAGGTTTTAAAGTGAAAATGCAGTGTTGAAATTTCTTCTGCTTAGGTAGGGCTCTCCTTGTTCTATTGTCATGTTTACTACCACTCTGGTATTTGATGTTTCCTGCAAATCTTGAAGTACAGACAACAGCATCCGGACACTGGCAGGCATATTAGGGATCAGCCCCACATGAGCCACTGACAGCCAAGAGAGGGAAACGGCAGTGCAGACAGGCTGGCTGGCCTGCTCATGGCACGTAGCTTTCCCTTGCGCCATACAACCTTGCCCTTGGTGCTACCATTTAATCTCTGAGCCAAAGAAAACTCCACATATATTTCCAACACTGACATACGAGCCAACAGCTTGAAATACACCTGACTTTAAAGAGCAAAAATAAAGTTCTTTTAAGTGATTTCTTCAGCCCAACATAAATGTGCCAAACATTGACATTCTTCCGCCAGTCTTTAGATTTGAGGCTCTCAGTTAACTACTTTCCAGATATCTGCTTTGCCTTTAATGGTATACAGTATCGATCTATTGATCAGGGCCTCAGCCACAGTGTATCTTGGCTAAACGGTCCTATGTTCCTAGCAAATAGGGAATGACGGTGTGAGTGGTGAGAAAGCATCAGAGTTACATTTGTCTGCAGTGTCTATCATTTTCTTTTGTCTGGTTATGCTCCAAAGTCCTGACTGTGTGTGAGCCATAGGATGTGAGCCTTGCCCGAGAGCAGTGTTTGTGGCAGGCACACCCCGGAGGGTATAGGGCAGAGGCCTGGAATGGAACCCGGCCCTGCCACTGACTAACTAAGACATGGGACAAATGACCCAGACTTCATTGCGTCTCAGTTTCCCCATTTGTAAAACTAGATCTCAATACCACCCTGACTAGGTTGTTACTGATGGTGAAATGTTTTGTGTGGAAAACTCTCAGCATCACATTTCTTCATAATAGGATACCTGTTTAATAAATGGTAACTAGCACTGTTATTTCTGTCAAATTTTCAAGTCATAACTAATGATTTTGTAAAAAATAAGCACATGAAAGATGCCTACCACCATAGCAACATTAGTCACTAGGGAAATAGAAATTAAAACCACAATGAGGTACGACTTCGAACCTGCTCAAATGCCTGAAAGGAAAATACCTGATCACACCGAGTGTTGGCAAGGAGGTGGAGCAAAAGAAATGGAACATGATGGAGAACAGTGGAAGTTTCCTAAAAAGTGAAATATACATCTAGCTTATGACCCAGCCGTTTCCCTTCGAGGTACTTACCCAAGAGAAATGAAAGCACAGTTACATACAAAGACCTGTACAGAAATGTTCACAGCAGCTTCGTTCATAATAGCCCCAAACTGTAAAAACTCAAACATTTATTAACTGGTGAATGGGTAAACAGATTGGGGTATATTCATACAGTGGATTACTACTCAGCAATAAAAAAGGAATGCATTCTTGATAAACCCAACAACGTAGATCTATCTCAAAATAATGATACTGAGTAGAAAAAGCCACACAAAATAGAATATGTGCTGTCTGACTCCACTTACATAAAATTCTACAAAATGCAAAGTAGTACATTGTGATAGAAAGCAAATCAAGGGTTGCCTGGAGAGGGGAGATGGAAGGAGGGCATGGGGAAAGTTATGGGGGTGAGGATATATTCTTCATCTTGATTGTAGTGATGTTTTGATAGTGGTATACTGATAACAAAACTCATCGAGTTAAAAAATTTGAACATGTACAGTATCGTACATCAATTCTAGATCAATCAAGTTATTTTTGATTTGTTTTGTTTTGTTTTAGTTAATGTCCCCTACAAGGAAAGACAGCAAACTCATAAACCAGTGTTTGTTTACAAGATGATGGGTCAGCGTCAGATGCTACCCCAAGGAATGGAGTGGACTCCCAGTTCCACCACTTGTTACATCACCTTGTGAAAGTTACTAAACCTCGCTGAGCTGCAGTTTTCTATATGAAAGTGGAGGTGATGAACCTACATCACACCACTGCCGTAGTATATAAAGCTCTTAGCTAGACTCTGGCATATTGCTTTCTGTAGTTACAGTATCATTGCATTGCTGTCGTGTATATGGAGTACTTAGAGACCCAAAGCAGCTGCAAACAGGTGAAAATTCTTATGAACCAGCTTGGGTGAAAACTGAAACGCTTTGTACTTGCTTGGGGCATGGACATGAGTGCTTCCAATATGCTCTGAAACAGTTTGTTCCCTTGGTTGATTAAGCATGCTTTAATTTCACAGATACCAGTTCCATTCAGCAAACGTACTTCAAGGGATTGGGAGAACCTCCCAAAAGAAGTGACAAATCATAGCATCTTGAAATCGGATGAGACAGGGACAGCTTCTCATCTAACATTGTCCTTTGACAAGGACAACAATTGAGGCTGGAGAATGAAGGTGCCTTGTTCAAGGTTACGAAGTTACGGGGTCAGGGGTGAACCAGTTCTCTGGGCCACCCAGCTAGCATGCTTACCTGTGCACTACGTGACCCTCCCTCCCTGTAAACCAGACTGCATTTCACAGATTGAACAGTGGCAAGGTCAGCTGAGGCCAAGTCTAAAGCATCAGAATTAATGGATTTTGAATGAATGAGATTTTCTGTCCAAGTCTCAGATTCAAGGGGTTCAGGAGGCAATGGTCCAAGGTTTTAGCATTCTTTGTGCATGACCCAAGCCGGACTCTTTGGTTAGGTTCCATCTCTACTCAGCCCCTTTGTCTCTGCTGTGTGTTTCAGATCCATTTATATAAGATTGCTTTGGGAATGCCTGTTTAAAAAAATATATATTGAAAAGTCAGTTGCATTTTTATTGCTTTGGCCATAACATGTTGGGCTAAAAGAGTTACATTTGTTTCCAGGAGCAAGCAACTCTGGAAAAGTATATTCTAGGAGACCCAATTCCAGAAGATTGACACAGGAACCTTTAGAACAGGGGTATCCAAGCTTTTTTCAACATTTTTTTACCAAGGGCCATATGCGGTAAAATACGCAAACAGCCGGGCCACTCACTCGAGGTGAAGTACGTATTGCTTCACCTGGTTTATTTAAGTAAACTGAATATATTTTTGGAATTTGCTGTGGGCCAATTAAAAATGGATTGCAGCCGCAGTTGGCCCGCGGGCCACAGTTTGGACACCCCTGCTTTAGAGAGACGGTGAATACCCCTCCACGCATTCCGTTCTCGGAGTTTCTTACTTGTGAACGTATGTGGTAATAAGGAATGGTCAGATGGTGAACACCCTTTCCTTCTCCGGTCCTTGACTAACCCTGTGGGATTGGTTGGCAGGATTATTACACTCCTGGGTGACTGAGCAAAGTGGGACTCCGAGAATTTCAGTGGCTTGTCAGGACCACCAGCTCCTGTGCAGCAGGTCTGGAATCCAAGTCTTCCCGTGCAGAATCCCAGCTCTATTACTGTTCCAGGCCAGCTTTTCTGGGATTGCTTTTATGGCATTCAACTCAAAGGAAGTGCCTTCCAGTACACGTGTGTGTGTGCTTGTGTCTGTGTGTGTATGAGAGAGTGAAAGTATGAGCGTGTGTGTGTGTGTGTGTGTGTGTGTGTGTGTGTGGAGGGTGAAGGGCAGAGCCAAGGTTTTTTTTCCCACCAGGAGCAAAGTCAAGTTGAATTTTGAAATAAGGAGATAAATTATATGTATCTTGTGTTTCTGTATCTCTTATTTTTTCAGTTCTCACTATAGGGTGCATAACTAAGGCCTATATAGAACCGCAAGAAATTGATTTTTCTTTTTCTTAAAATATGTACCATATATGCTTTATCTCTGTATGTATGCGTGTGTCAATATATATATATTGTCTCCAACTTGCAGACATGATTTTTTTTTAATACATACTAGCACGCAGCTAAAAATAAGGACATTCTTCTACATCACCATAACACGATATTTATACCTAAGAAAAGTAATAATAATTTACAATTGTTATCTAATGTCTAGTCTATATTTAGATTGCCCCAATTGTCCAAAAAACATCTCCATGGCTTTTTTCCCTTCTCAACTAGGCTCCAAACAGAACGTATGCATTACATTTTGTTGGTATGTTGAACCAACATTCTTAATAAGCAGTCTTTAGAGTGAAAAAGGTCTAGCTAGCTGAAGCAGCTGTTTGGGTTTGGCCTTGAAGATCTCATGGGAACATTTGTGCCTTCCCACTGAAGTCTGCAGACCAATCAGTGGAAGGAGCTAGAATCACTGCGTCAGGATAGAGAATCTCAGTGAAGCGGGGAAAGGCAGAGTGATCTAGCTTTTTGACAGAGAGGCTGTGGATTCCAAGACGGCTGAAAGCAGAGTGACTTGAATCCATGGAAGTTACAGGAAACAGAAAGTTGCCAGAGGAGTTGTAACCATCCTGGAGTATGAGCCCAGGGGTGACTGGCCTTGCAAATAGGGGACAATTGCCTTCAGGTTTGGGAACCCTGCCTCATGCAACTTTGGAGCAACTTTGGAACACTAGGAGCCTGGACTGTGTGCTTTTACTCTGATTTATTTTTCTGCTTCTCATTTCCTCTTTTTTTTGGGTTGTATTTCTTTGGGAATGAACGTGTCCTGTAGACATCTAGAGCTGTTTTTTATTTTTTTTATTTTTTATTATTATTTTTATTTGCTGTAGGCGGATCAGATGGCTCTTGATTATTACAGCATCACTAAGACACAGCACACTGACACTTCACTGAGGTGCCCACCACCGATGCCTCCCACACTCCACCTTTGCTACCTAGTGACCCCTTACCCATGTCCCCATCTCTTCTGGACTGAGTGTTGTCTAGAGTTGTATCGTCAGTGCTGATATAGTGCCTGGTATGGTACAGAGAAGATGCTCGTGGAATTGAAGAGATGATCCCGAGCTAAAAGTGCTATGACCAGGCAGAACATTGTGGGAGTATCTAGAAGAATAAATGAATGAAGCAGTGCATGCATGAAAGCATAGTAATTAGGTATGTTTTCCAAGAGGTTGTCACGAAGTCATTGGGAGATGGGATGAGTATTTATTTATTTGATAAGTACTTACAAAGTGCTTATGCAATAGCACTATTTTAAGTGCTTATTAATAACTCATTTTATTTTCTTACAACCCTATCAGGTAAAGACTCTTATTTTTCCTACATTGAGGAAACCGAAGCATAGAAAGGTTCCGTGACTTGTCCAAGGTCACGTGGATAGTATGCATCAGAGCCAGGACTTGACCCCAGATAACCCGGTGTGAGTCCACTCTCAGCTACCTTGCCATGTGTTGAGTGGGGTCGGGTGTTCCAGGATCAAGGGAATCACTGTGGTCACCCAAAGCTGCTTGCCAAGGATGACCTTACGGCTGATCTGGGTGACCACTCAGCTTGGCCATCTCAAAGGACATCTTTGCCCGTCCCGGAGCCTGATACCTCACACCTGTTGGGCATCCTTGTGGGCAGGATTTCAGTGAGTATGAAGCTTCTTGAAAAAGTGCTCTTGGACTTTATTGACCAGCTAAGTTGCTAATAGAGTTAGGAGAGCTGTGTCCTCTCTTGGTGTTCAGGAGGGCTCCAGAGCTGTCATGGTGGCTCTGCCAGGCTACCTGTTCCTCCTCATAAGCTGGCCTGGTCACAGGGCCTTTTCCCTGGCAGGAAGGCTGAGACAGTGGAACCCTGTTATGTCATGATGGAGCCAACCAGGAGTGCTGCTTCTCGGGGCTCTCCTGCGAATCTGCCATCCTTGGCTCCTACTGTCCTGGAATTCCCTCTAGAAGTTGAACAGTGGTTTGAATTGCTGCAAATACTTGTCTTTGTGTGTTGATGGACCACCAGAGGAGTAGCCTTCCAGAGTTGGAAGGGAGCTAAAACACCGCCTAATCAACACCTGTTGAGTCTTTGATCACTTCAATTGAACAGATCTTTCTTGAGCTTATAACAGTGGCTGGAGATGAGATGAAGAAAACCTCAGGGAGCTTGTGATGTAGTGGATGCTCTTATTTCCTGCCTTTTGTGAAAATAAAACCTAAAAGGGCTGCTATAGGAAGGGCACTGGGAAAGCAACAATAAAGAACAAGGGGGAACAGAGAGGAAGGCTATGAGATGCAGACCCAGAAAGGATGGGTCTTCTAAGGACGACTCAGGCTCTTGATCACACACACCTAGATCTGATCTGTGATTCCATCACTTATTCATTCTAATGGAGAGCAAATTGCTTCACCTCTCTGCGTCTCAGTTTCCTCAGTTGTAAAATGGGCTAAGAATACCTATCTCAAAGGGTTTGCCTTGGACAGTGCTTAGGGCATTGCATCAGTTTTCATTAAACAAAATCAAGAGGAGGGCCATTTAGTCCGGGGGTACAGGGGTCTGTATTGCTGCAAACCTCAGCAGGCACTTAGGGCATTACTCCGTCACAGCCATGTGGGCTCTGGAGTTCACTGGGAACCTAATGAAAGGAGTGTGGCCTGGAGAGGATGGAGGGCCTGGGAGTCAGGCAGGCTTGTGTCCTCCTGGTGTTGAGGCTTCCAGCAATCACCTACTCTCTCTAAGCCTTACTTTCCCTAAAATAGCCAAGTGGCCTATATGGAAGGGTCAGGACCTGCCTAGGAGCTCTTCTATGTGGAGGAAGGAAGTAGAAGACAGTACAGAATATGCAGTGACTCCCATCTACTAGTGTGTGTGTGTGTGTGTGTGTGTGTGTGTGTGTGTGTGTGTGTAAAGGGACAGGGTGATTAGCAAGGGGGTAGGGGACAGAGGCACGCCAGACATGGAGTCAGGTATTCAAAGAATCCCTCTATAGAGTGTAGGGCTTACTATGGAGGCTGAGAAAGAAGATAAGAGGAAGAAACAGGAAATGAAAGGAACTCACACTTACTAAATGGATGCCGTGAACTGGGCACTTTCCCTCTCTAACCCAGTAGGCAGGCGTGACTGTTCCTAGTTTCCAGGTGGTTTCAAGAAGGATCAGAGAAGCCAAAGTATTTGCCCAAAGCCACACAGCTCTCTGAATTCCAAAACCCTTTCCATTAAATCCCTCTGCAGGTTCATAGATGTGTGTTAGGACAGGACTATATTTTGGGAAAGAAAGGGAGTTGCTATCAAAAAGTGGGAGTATAATCCATCTGCCAGTTTATCTCCTCATCGGCTGTGGATTGCTTCCAGGTGTTTCCATCCCGCCCCATGCATAAGTTCCCACTGCCAGAGAGTCCCCAGCAGAGAAATGCAAGTGCCTGACTTGGGGTGTGAAGACTCTGCAGTGTGGAGACTATCCATGGAAGCTGCAGGCAAGTTGAGGGGATCCATAGTGTCTGCTGCAGATGGCGTGGTCAGAGACACAGTATTTGAGCTGGGACCTGAATGAGAGGGATGGCTATGAAGGACCAAGGTAGGCGGAAGCCAGAATGGTTCCTGGGGAGGTATTCTATCCTCCTTTGTGAAACTTGAAGCTCCAAGAGTAAGAGCTCCTCAGCCCAGGCCCTGCAGGTGCAAATTGCTAGCCAAGATGGGTCTCTGCCATCCTCCATCCCTCTTTGATCCCTCTTCACTGGATCACACTAATATGCTTCACTCTTCTTTAGCCAAGAAACTTACAAATACCCTTAGAAATCCATCTCTCGTTAGATGATTCTAGTCCTGCTCAATCACACCTTTAAATGTTTCAAATGCTCCGAACAGCTAGAAAATGTGCCCCCTCCCCTCTACAGACAGCTATATTTAGCCCCAAGGTCCATTACCAGCCCTTAATATATTCTGCTTTTTCTGGAAGAGAAGCTCATACCAAGACGGCTCATAACAAGTCTTTTTTGCGGCTTATTTTAAAAGCAACAACAACAAATAACACACACAATGCATACACAACATATCCCCCACAGACAACAGTTTATCAATCAGGGGAAGAAACAAAGTACTGCTTAATACTTCTCGCTTACTCCCTTCGACAGCAGAGTGCTATTTTATAATTACTAATTCTGCCGTGAGCTCTCAAAAATGCCCAGAGGCCTCCAACACCTCTGGTTCTTCTGCGTGATGCGATGCTACCACTCCGTACACTGGGCGCTGCCAAGAGCACTTTTCTGAACTCACCAGCATTTGGCTCTGATGCATTTTCCCACCACATCTATCTCCCTTTTTTATTGGACACCAGTTTCTAGCATCTTTATGCAGAGAAGAGACACACATGATTATTTGGAATGAAATATCGCTATACCCCCACCATGCGGTTTTGTTCCTTTCTCTTTCCAATAGGACTTTCAGTGGAAAAGTGAGTGTGTATTCTTTCGTGAGAATCATTTATTAATGATATTAGTGGATTAGTGAATACCTACTATATGCCAGGTACTTGGCCGATTGGACCCATGATTTCATTTAATGTCATCCTTATAATCACGTTATCCAATAGCGATATTCTCTTTTATGGATGAGGAGCTCAGCCTCTGTGACTTGGGGATTCTGCTACATTCCAAAGTTTTGGGAAATGCTGTCATCACCCATTTGTTAACTAGTAAATGGTTAAACTAGAAGTTAAACGTGGAGGAGCTTTCGAATTTCCCCTCCTCTTTGTGAATATAATTTAAGTGAAGAAAATTCCAACAAATATTTATTTTCCCTCTAGTAAGTGTGCTTTTCAAATTTGGAACGTTCTAAACTTCAGCCCACTATCGGGCCTTGTATCTACGTCTCACTACTTATTAGCTGTGTGGTTTTGGGAAAGTGAGTTAACCTCTGTAAGTCTCAGTTTCCAAGTCTGTATATTACAGATAATAAGAGTTTACAGCATTCTTATAAGGATTACATGAGTCAGTGTCTGCAAAACTGTTGAACATAATGCCAAGTGTATCATAAGGGCTTAATAAATATTAGCTAATTGTTAATTATTATATGACTTTTTAAATGTTAGCTCTTAGTAGTAATATCTAAAACGTGTAAGGCTTTTAAAATGGTATCCTTTATTAAGGAGTTCAGCATGAGTTTCACAAAACAGTTTTCTATAACTGATTTGAGAGAGATTTTTAAACCCTGCCCCTCTTACATTTGAACCTTAGTAGTTGTCAGAGTAACTGTCTAGAAGATACGGCAGTGCTCCCGTAAAAAGTGATTTATGGACATCTGACACATAGAAGGTGCTCATACCTGTTTGTGGGGTACTGAATTGAATGAAGGATCACTCCGCAGACGCCACTCCTAGTCCCAGCGTGGCCCAAAGGCACTGTCAGGTTGGGGGTGGGGACTGAATGCCATTCCTTGTTCTCTGTTACAGGCCAGCACTCAGCATAGGGGCTGGCACAGAAGCCATAGACAATAATTACGTGCTGGTTGAATTTTTTTAAAGAAATGCTATATCTTTATTCTATCATAATATGCTTTGAGATCTTATAAGCAAAGATCACAGTAAAAGTATGTTTTTCTCCCTGTCTACTCCACTGCCTAACATTTTTTTTTTTTAAATTGAAGTTTTCAAAGAGTGATGAAATAAGACTTAGGAGCCAGGAGACCTGGATTCTTGATTCTGCTTGATTCTGCCAGGCTTGGATGTGACAAAGGCCTGTCTGTCACTTAACTCTCAGCCTTTTTTATTTGTGTATGAAAATAGAGAAGGTTGGACTAGATCAGTGTTTTTCACCGGGGGACTGGATACCAAAAGGTTGTAGGTGTGTTACCTAAGCAGAGTGTTAAGTAACATTGAATCACATGGGGGAAAAGTGCTGTTTCAATTCCTTTTCAATCTTTGTGATTTAGTGGAGGAGAGAACCTGATTGTGGCGCTGGCGGGTATTTAATACCTCTGTGACACTTGCTAATCTCCTGTTTTAACAAAGGCCTGAGTCTGGATGAGGTGGCAACAGCTTTTACTGTGTTTTGTTTTCATGGTATTTATTTTTGAAGTTTTTCCTTCTATCCATGAGATGTTTTGTTTGTTTGTTTGTTTGTTTGTTTTTTTAACTTACCATCAGTGGATATAGTTTCCCATTTTGAATAAATTGATTCAAGAAACAAAAGTAAATGGATTTTAAAAAATTAGGTTAATAATAGTTCAGGAGATGGGGCAGGGATCTGAAGATGGAGCCGGAAGTTTGGAGGCTAGATGACTTTGAGGCTCTACCAGCCAGGAGTTAGTGTAGTGACAGGGAACTGCATGTCTGTGCGTTCAGGCCAGGAAGGGGATGGGAGCATGAGTCTGAGTCCCGTGGTTTCCGGGCCCAATGGTTAAGGTCAGCGCCCCCAGAGTGAGCCCCCACCAAACCCAGCCCTGGAAATTCCAGTGCTAGCTCTAAGGTGGAGCCAGGGGTGTGAATTTGCAGCAACATCCACAGAGATGCTCTTGCCCAGCCAGGATTCCACATGACGACATGAAACCCAGTGCACACCTAGAATCCAGTAATCCTTGGGAAAGAACCAGCAATGCAGAGAAAGCCAACGGACACAAATGTTCACCACAGCATTATTTATATGCACACGTGACTGGAAATCACTCACCCGCTCAACATTAAGATGAAAGTTAGTTATGACATCCCTCCCACAGAATATGTCTAGCTATTCAAAATTATATATATGGGGACTTGCAGAGATGTGGTAAAATATTTATGGTACAATGTAAGGGCGGAAAACGGGATACACAATTGTTTCTGTAGCTTTATTTCAACTATATACAAGATATACAAACCATTATAAGTAAATATGTTAGATGGTTGTTAATAGTGGTTCTTTCTGGCTAATGTGATTAGGTGTCTTCAAAAATGCTTTCCTATATTGTAAGTCTTTTTCCCTAGTTGGAAATATTGAACATACTCTTTGTCCCCCATTGAAATCACAGGCATCCGTCAGATGGACCTGATTAAAA
This sequence comes from Rhinolophus sinicus, assembly GCF_036562045.2. NCBI lineage: Eukaryota > Metazoa > Chordata > Mammalia > Chiroptera > Rhinolophidae > Rhinolophus > Rhinolophus sinicus. Next base: position 115,105,085 of record NC_133756.1, read on the forward strand.
TCCTGGCTCTGTCATTGCTAATGTGTGACCTTGGACACGTATTTAACCTTGTGAGCATCAGGTTGCTCACCGACAAAATGGAGAGAGTTTCTTTCTCGTCGGTTGTTGTGAGCATTAAATGAGATGATGAATAAAAGACATTTATTGAGGTGCCTGGCTTATAGCAGTCTCTCACTAAAATGGTACTTGTTTTTAATAATAGCCATATCGTAACAATGCTGTTGCCATGGTTGTTCTTATCATTGTTATGTCTGCTAGTGAATTTGGGAGCTGTACCATGTTACCAAACCAAAGAATCAAGCTGTGAAAATGTCATTCTGAAGACTGTCCCCTCTGCCCATTGTATAAACACACACACATGCACTCACTTAGTAAGTGCATGCGCTCACACCCAGCTCTGGTGCTGGGCAATCACAATGTGAAAAGTCTCCATATCCGTAGAAGACAAGCTCCAGCTAACAAACACATCCCGAGGCATCGAGGCATCTTCTGTCTGACAGACTCTCTGCTCAGCGCATGCTACTACCCCTCCCCCCCACACCTTTTTTTATGTTGAGGTAAAATTCACAGACCTTCACAATCACCATTAACCATTTTAACGTGTACAAGTTCAGTGGCATTTAGTACATTCACAATGTTGTGCAACCATCACCTATATCTAGTGCCAAGGCATTTTCTTCTCCCCGAAAGGAAACCCTGTTCCCATGAAGCCATCGCTCCCCATGCTCCCATTCCCCACTTCCCCAGCCCCTGGCAGCCCTAGGTTCCTTTCTGTCGGTGCAGCTTTGCTTTTCATTTCACTGGAACCATGTGTCAAACTTGAACTTTGTGTTCTCTCGGTTGGTGCCCATTGGTCTTTCCCCTTCGCCTGTTGGTTAAAGACCCCCTGGGAAATGAAGGAGTCTCCTCAGCCCTCACTTCCTTAAAACCAAAATGTCCCAGTGAGTTTAAAATACAGATTTTTTATTCTCCCTCACAAAGGATTTTTGGCTTTTGGGGGCTTAACCAAACTGTCAGGTAATTTAGTCCACAATGAAGGCCCTTTGCGGAGGCTCTGCCATCAGGTGGTCATTTCTGCTGAGGTCAAGTCCTCTCAGCCTTGCTGGTGTGGAGCTGGGAGCTGGAGGTAGCGCACGCCTGGCTCTCCAGCTGGTAAAACTCTTCTTTGGGACTGTCCTGCTGTCCAGAAACTGAAGCTGGGTTCAAATTCTGGCTCAGCAACTCTGGACCTTGGTCAGGATATGCACTCACTAAGCCTTATTTCTCTGTCTCTAAAGGAGTGACCCTTGTGAGTATTTTGTAGAGGAACCCATGAGATAGGGCTGTGAGAGGCTCCTGGGAATCTGTTACCACATACTTTTGCTTGGCTGCCTTGGAAGCAGAGGAGTATATTAGAAAGATTACCCAAGAATCGAGAATCAAAGGACCTGGGCTTACTTACATTTTAATCCTGCTATTTACCAATCACTGTGGGAAACAGTGGAAACCAAGGTCAAGGGGGACAGACTCCCTTCAAACTAGGGGCTTCCACATCAAGCCCTGGGAGTTGGGCAAGTCACGTCACCTCAGCTCACCTACAAGATGAGACTAGCAGGGTCTCCTTTGCGGGACTATTGTGGGGATCAAATGAGATGGTGCCTATGATGCTGCATGCAGTTTCTGGTGCCTGTGCTCCTGCACGTGTGTGTTCATTACCTTTCCGTGTAGCTCATGGACTCAAATGTCTTCATGGGCCAGGCTGTGAAATTCATGGTCAGGAGTAGCTAATGGATAGGGGAAGACAGGTGGGGGTGAGGGGTGTGGGGAAGTGGGGGGAACACTGCATCTTGAGCACTGGTAATTACAAGACAGTGGAGCCGCATTGCAATTCAGTTTCGTTTTTTATTTGTAACCCAGCTGGTAACAGTAATGGGAGGGGGTTCAGATTTAATTAGTGAGTTGTTCCCCTTTTTGACCCCTATTTTTAGGGTAAGCCTCAGTTTCTTCATCTGCAAAATGGAGATATCACTGCCTTCTCTGACCACAGAGCCGCTGTGAAGAACAAATAAGATTTAAAACATGTACATGGAAGCATTTTGTAAACTGTGAAATACTGTGTAAATGTAACTGGGTATTTTTTCATTTAAAAGATATTGTTTTCTTGGTATCTCATCAAAACAGTGCTGGTCTTCCCATTTTTGTCAAGGGGCTGACAGCCTTTTGTGTCATGAACGTACATGGGGAATCATGTCTTAGTGGGTCTTTTGCTTTTTCCAAGAGGTCTCTGAACTGGAAAGGAGAATTCCTTCACTATAGGGCCATATCTTTTGAGTCTATAGACAGCACGTCATATGGAGCTCAAAATTGCCTTCCTGAATGCAGATAGATTGTATCTATTAGTTTCTTCTTGTCATCATGACCTGTCAGAAGGGAAAATTAAATGTGCCTACAAATAGTTCAATATTTATGCTGTGTGCAAGCTTTAATATTCATCTGGAGCAGAGTGGAGAGAGACCAAAAAAAAAATCCACATTTTTACTATGGGCTAAGAAATTGCTCATTTCAGCAAGAATTCTTTGAGCACCTATTATAATCTAGTGAGTGCACAATGTGCTAGGGTCTACAGAAAAAAGACACAAATTCTAATATTACAAATTCACATTTGCATATTCCTTCAGAAGCCATGGACAATCTGAGGTCATCCTGTGGGGAGGATGCAATCTGTCCAGAGGATGGGGAGAGCGAAGTTGGTGCAGGGAATGGCAGACTAGAGCAGAGGTGTTTGTAGCGAAGTGGGGGAAAGAGAAGAGTGGGAGAGGGGTCCACCAGATGTCAGAAACCCACTCCTGCCTTTTGGAGTGTGGATGGGTGGTTGTATTTAGGACCAAGAGATAGTAATCAGCAGCTCAGAGTCATAAAAACCGAAAGGCATTTAACAATTTCATGGGGAGACATACAGAAGAAAAGGACTCTTAGCAAGTGTCGTTTTTTCTAGCAATGCAAATATGGATTTACAATTACATTGTGAAAGCTGGGAAGGGGAGAATACTACTAAAGGTTTGGATGGTAAATGAAAATAAATTGTAAAGTATATGTTGTTAATCTAAGAGTACATTGATAATGTGTGTCATTGTTATTTGATGTTTTGAATATGCTGTCATTGTTGTTTTTCTTTATGTCAATGTAAAAATACGATGATTTCATAAGTTCACTCGTGACTTCATTCCCCTAACCCTATTTTTTCCCCAGTAAGGTCCTAAATTCCTCAAGCCTGACTTCTCCTGCCCCAGGGGTTTTCAGAAACCCAACCCCCATGGGTTGGCGAGGGACTGCTGTGTGTGAAATGGTAACTGCCCTCAAGGAGCTTACAATCTAGCTGGGGGTAAATGACTTGCACATGAACGCAACTAGACTGTGAGCTTCTAGAGGGCAGGGACCTTACCCTAGTCACCTCTCTTCTCACCCTGCACACCCTCCCTGGGTGATCTCATCCATCCCATGGCGTCAACCACCACCTGTGTGCTGAGGAGCCTCTAGGCCTGGACTCTCCTGGGGGCCACACCCTGCTCACCAACCACCCACAGTTGTGGGAAGTGGGATGCTCTCCAGGGCCTGCTGACTCGACCTGCTCACCCAACCCAGCTTGTCATCTCCCCTGGGCTCCGGGGCTCTGTTCCCCAAATCAGAGATCCAAGGGTCACTGTGATGGACTGAGCTTGATGGGAACATGCTTACGTTTCAATGTGAATTGAAGTAAAAAGGGAAGCCTGTCAAATTGTGCAGCCCTAAGGAGCGCATGTATGTTAAGTACATAAATCGAAAGATAAAGAAATGCTTCAGAATGTGTCAGAGGTTGCTGCTGGTGGCGAGAAATGGTTAATGGTTCCCTGTTCTGGCACTGTTGTTGTGCTTTCTACATCTCCTGCAATAAATACGTATCACTTTTATAACCAGCAAAAATGTCTAATAAAAATGGTTCAAAGGTCTCGATTTGAGTGTCACCTTCTCTAGGGATTATTCCTATTCCTTTTGTCCCACCTGGAGTGTGAGACTGTCATTCAGAGCCTCAGCACCTGGACTTACCCTGCTGGGGGACGTGTCCCATTGTGTTCTCTTTGGAAGCCTGCTCTCCCCTAGAATGTGAGCTCCTCGAGGGCAGAAACCTGGCCTTATTTGTCTTGTATACCCAGTCTTGTATTCCCAGCCTAGCACAAAGCCGACACAGGTAACCACTCAATACATCTTTATGTTTTAAAAAGAGGGACGAGAGGGAGGAAAGGAGGAAGGAGAATGAAAAGGGGAAGGACATTGTGATTCTCAATTTTTTTCCTTTTTTCACCTACATGGATTCCTTTTATTTTTTTCCGTCTCCAAAACACTTGTTTTTTAATGTACTGAACCAAATGCATTTTTAAATCAGCGATTTACTTTTTTCTCATTTTTAATGCGAAATGGAATGCCCATGAGAGCTCCTCCAGGGTGGAATCTGGCACTGGTTAGCTGCTGTACCAAGTCTGACTTGGGCAGAGCGCCCCCTGCCTGATACCCGGGGCACAACACTCAGGACTGTCTTGAGTGATAGGAGCATCCCTTTAAGTGGAACAATGGCAAACTCTAGTATCTATACGAGGGGAAGGGCAAGGGAACAGATGTATTAGGAGAAATAACATTAGCCATTTTCTATTGTGTGTTTACTCTGTGCCAGGCACTGTGCTAAGCGTCAACATGTATTGTCCCCTTCAACCCTCACAACAGCCCTACTAGGTATGTACTATTATTATCCCCATTTTGTAGATGAGGAAACTGAGGCTTAACGATGAATTACATGGGGAAACTGGAATTTGAACTGTGGTCTGCTGACTGAAGATCTTGAGTCCAACACCGCTTTTCTCTTCTGAAGTTATAGGGAGAGTGCTGCGGGGTGGGGTGGTGAGAGGTGTGCTTGGCGAGGGAGAAGAGCAGTGTCTGCACTCGCAGATCCTTGTTTGGTGAGGTTCCAGAGTAGCAGTGTTTCGCCTGGAATACGCAAGCCCTTCACAAGGTCTAAGACACCCCTGAAGTTGTAGGCAATTGGCTCCATGTGTGTGCAGTTTTCTGGGAAGTTCTTCAAAGGAGTCTGTGTGGTTAAAAAAAAAATCAGTTAAGAAAACAAACCATTGACTGGAGAAGAGTTTTAGTGACTAGAGTCTGGCCCCACACTGGCAAGGATTTAACTATTAAGTACCACCCAGTGGAAAGGGATGTGGTCTTATTGCTAAAGCATCTCTGAGAAATTGAAGGAAGGAAGAGAGAGAGAGAGAGAGAGAGAGAGAGAGAGAGAGAGAGAGAGACTCCATCCCTGGATATTTAGAACAAACTGATTACCAAATCAATCAACAAATATTTATTCAAGTAGTGACTTGATAGTTCTCTAGTTTGTCAGGGTTGTTTAAAGAAGGGTTCTACCTTGGGTGGGAGTTTGGGCTAATGAGATAATAATTACCATTTATTGAGTGCTGGCTGTGTGTCAGGCAGCTCTGCTGGGCACGTTATATACACTAGTCCACTTGATCCTTACAGCAGCCCCAGCAAGGAAAATTTTATAACCCACTCTCTACAGAGGAGGAGGCTCAGAGACTTTCAATGTCTTGCCTAAAGTCATAGTAACTTAATGTATGTAAGCAGAGGAGCCAAGTTTGACTCTGTTTCCAAAAATCTATATTTTCTCTTCTGTTTTCTTCTATTTCTTAATGTGAAATGTGTGTGTTTCCACCAGAAGTAAGATCCATCAAATTATCAGACTAATAAACAAAAGTTATTCAAGTAAAGTCTTGGTGCCTGCTAGTCGGGCCGGCTGTGTTGTAAGGGAGTCGAGCACTGGGTAGCATGTTGAACCCAATAGATCGCCTCCGAGATCTCGTCAAGCTTTAAGCTCTCCTCTCAGATTTCAAAGAATCAAAGTCTTTCATTGTTCTGACAAAGCAGAAAATATCGCCCTCCCACCCACCAGTCCCTCCTCTTTGGCCCTGGTGGCAGAGATCACAATTTTTCTCTATCTGCTTAACAGAGGAATCCATGCCCATAAGTCATTTCCAGTGAGAAGAAAGTAACCATGTAAATACGGGAAACAACTACTCATTTCAGCCAATTCTCCTTCCCAAGGGAAGAGCATGGGACCAATAGATTTCTGCTCATTAGAACAGTTGGAACTCAGGTGCCCAGTGGATTGGTTTGACTTCAGGAAATTCCTAGCAAATCAGAATAAGGAATGACACAAGAAATGCTGGGAATCCTTTGGGTTGTGAGATTTGGGGCTGTTTTCATGCACCCTGGCTGTGAGAAGTCATGCAGGGCCGTTGCAGTGATGCCCCACTGATGAATAGATCGTGAAGAAGGATGGGACCAGTCCTGCTGGGCCCACATGGCACCAGTGAGGCTCACGCCTCCTCACTGAATTTCTGTATTTTGCTCTATATGCGTACGGCTCAGACCTCTGCGACTTTGTCATGCTGTTCCCTCTCCTTGGAATGACTTCTTTGTGTCCCCTTGGCAAATCCTACTCGTTCCTCAAGACTCAATTCCAGCATCCCCTCATCGACAGCTCCTTTCCTATCTATCCTAGGTTGCTGTACCAGTTTCCACGGTGGGCCCCCATCTCAGTTCTAGAACCTAACACACTGTAGCCCTTATGTTTTTCAGCATCTGTCTTCTGTCTTCCATCATACAGCCAGGTACTCAAATATGTCTATTGAAGACAGCTGAATAAATTCTGCAGTCAGCCCTGAGCGTGTTCTGCTTAAGGTCGGGTCATTGGGTCCATATTATTGAGTGCCATTACCCGGGTACGGCGGTTTATGGTGTCCAGAGTATGTTTACATTCTTCTCCCCACTCACTCCCCTTAACACAGAGAGAACATTGCAGACTTCCAAAAGCACCTGATCTAATTTTCAACTCAGGTGTGGTGCTGAAAAACACAGGAAGGAGGAAAACACAGAACTTACTGCCACCTTGGGCCGCATTTCAGATTTTGTATCTTTGGTCTGCATGGGACTCCTTATAATTTTTCTTGCACAAGATGAGGTAAATGTGAGTAAACGCATATAAGTACATTTATTAATCTAAAAAATAGTCTCTCTGGGCTGTGATTTTTCTTCTGTAGAAGTGATAACAATCATATCCTCTGTGCAAGGTTGTCATGAAGATTTAATGAAAAACCACATATAAATAAGTCTTGCGTGGTGGCGTAGGGTTGGCATTTTTAAATGCTAGATTGTTTTCTTTCTAACTCTCCACCAGGCAGCCTCCCTTTGATAATATCTGTAGATTGATTTGTTGATAGTTTGCAAGCCCCAGAAGATGGGAGGGAAAAAAAAAGTCATATCTGCCTCTTCCGTCCCCAGTATTGGACCATTCAGGCGCTAGCCATCCCTAAAAATTCTGAGACAAGATGACCACCCACTCACCTCTGCCTTCCTGGCACCCTAAGCAGCTCAGCTGTCTGCACTCCCCACTTACTCTTATGCTGTATCTACTTAACTGGGGTGTCCTTCTTTGTTGGTCATGAATGACAGCTGCCTCTGGTCTGGAAAGGAATGACCCAGATGCCAAATATTTGAGAATAGTGATTAACTCCAGAAGCAGCGTCTAAAGAAGAAGCAGGGTTGGAACATCTGTACTAAGCCCTGTAGCACATGGCAGAGGGAGCAGAGGGGGCAGGCAGAGGGGTCACTCAGACGTGCATGAGAATCCTGATTCTGTCCCTGACCGGCTTTCAGCTCGTCCAGGTTACTCAGCTCCGTGGCTTGCTTTCTTCTTGTGCAAAACGGTGATGTTAGCAATAAGCATATCTGTACCCTAGGGCTATTTTGAGGATGAAATGAAGTCATGTATAAAAATCAACGAGCACACTGCCTGGTACATGGTGGGCAACCATGAATCTCATGTCCCCAGCCCTGAGGCGTGGCTAGCTGGATGGCCTGTGACTTTTTAGTTCTTGCTTTTCCCTGAACCTCAGCCCTTGGAGAATCCTTCCCTAGCTCCTTAAGCCCAAGTCGGTGGCTTTCTTCTCTGTGCCCTATAGGTCTGCCGTCTGAATATAAAGTCTCTGCTGAACCTTGTGTGTCCTTGACGTGACCACGAAGCCCCTTGGTGCAGCACTCAGGAAAAACTCATGGAAAGAAGGAATAAGCGGCAGATTCTCCCCTTTGTCAATGATGATGTCTTCCTCAGTTATTGTCCCTAGAAGACAGAGAGAGCGGGTTTCCTTTGAGTGTGTCTTTCTGGGCTTTGGTGACTGACTCAAAGTCACTCAACCTGCTCTCCTTTCTCTGCCTCTGAGAGATAAGATGGTCATGGAGTATGAACCAGAGAGGGGAGAGGGGTTGGGAGACCCAGTAGTCACCATGCCTGAAGGTTAGAGGGAACTCTGCATTTTAATGGGCTGGGAACACACAAAAGGAGAGGAGGCAGATGCTTCAGTTTGCCCTCATGGGCTATTGTGTCCCCAGCCTTTCCCTGCCTGCCTCCCAATTAGGGCTGCAATTTGGCAGTCATCTCCTCCCCCCTAGGCCCAGAGGCCCTGCAAGAGCATGAACAGCTGGGCTGCTTTGGAAGCCAGAAAGGCAGAAGTGACAAGGCCATTCAGGTCCGGAGATCACAGGCTGCTATTGAAGAGGGTCCCCTTGTCTCAACTTCTGGGCAGGGCTGGCTCCTGAGTGGCCCAATACTTGGGAGGATTTGTGTGGCTTTTTTCTCCCTTTTTCTGGGGTGAGCAATGATGAAGCAATGGGCAATGCAATCTACAGATACTCCTTGAAAGAAAGCATGATACAGAGAACTAGGAGAAGCAAGGAGCTAGGATGGGATTAAGACACAGATAAAAGAAAAGATGCCTAATTGAACCATACAACTGTGGAGATTATTGAGAAATTGAGACTCATACAGTTATAGCAGTCAGAATTCTGAGGAGTGGTTACACTGGTCAAGAAAAGCTTACAGAAGGACCAGGATTTCATCTAAGTTCCAAAAATGTATTGACCATGGAGAAGTACAGATGGAAGGAGAGTACATAGACAGGGGAAGGTCTGAGCAAAGACACACTCAGGAAAATAAATGCCTGAGGATCTGCTGTTTATCACAGATGCCAGCTGAGCCCTCCACACTTATTACACATTTAATCCTCACATAAATGGTAAGGCAGGACTAATATAATGCCTCCATTTTACAGATAAGCAAACCGAGGCCAAGGAGCTCTAATTAGCCCTTTAGCAGCTTGAGAGTTGGGAGGAACATGTCTTATTAGTCTTTGTATCCTGAATACAGAGCCCCAGAACAGGCCTCCGATATTCAGTGATATTAAAAGGCACGCAGCATTCTCGGGCACACAGCGGAGCCAGCATTCTAACTCAGTTTCCCCAAAGCCTGTGTTGCCTGACTGTTTGATGCCGTGGGTATAAAGTGATGTTGGGTGGTAAGTGTTTAGAATGGGATGGTGAATTCTGAATAAAACCTAAGAGGATGGTTACCTGATTTTATTGCCCCTGGGAGTCCCTGAAAGTTCCTGAATGGAGGACTGCTCTGATACCTGAGGCCTTTCAGAACTTCTGGTGTGAGCTTGTCAACACAGAGCTGCTGACAGACATAGCGGGTCATGTTTTATCCTTTTGTTACATTTCCTCGGAGTACCATGCACGTCACTTTTCTAGTACCCGTTTGCTGCTTGCAATTTCTTGTTCAAAGCATCCTCCCTCTACACTGTAAACTCTGTGCAGTGAGGACTGGTGTCTGTGTGGTTCACCTCGGTGCCTTCAGTGCCTGGCCCTGGTATATAGTAGATGCTTAGTTATTATGTGATGGATTATTTTAGAAAATGGTAGTCAGCACCAGTTAGGCTTATTTCCAGAGATATCTTCCTGACAACAAGTCAGAACAGATTGAGCACAGGATTGGAAGGCAGATGGCTGACGTGAAAGAGATGACAACAGATGCAAGCTTCGGGGAGGAATTAATCGCTTCTTTATGTTGCAACACTTTGTTTTTCTGTGAGGGCACTTTCTGCATGGTGGCATGGTTGGTGTCTTAGTTTCCTAGAGGTGCCATAACAAAGTGCCACAAACTGAATTGCTTAAAACAACGGAAATTTATTCTTGCGTAAATCTGGGGGCTAGAAGTTCCGAACCACGGTTTTGGCACAGTCGACGCCGTCTCTTCTAGTTTCTGGTGGTTGCTGACAATCCTTGGTGTTCCTTGGGTGGCAGCTGTTAACTCCAGTCTCTGCCTCTGTCCTCACATGGCCGTCTTCCCTCTGTGTGTCCCTGTGTCTTCATGTGGCATCCTTCTCTCTCGATGTTTTTCTGTGTCTCTTCTCCTCATATAAGGATACCAGTCATATTGGATTGAGGGCTCACTCTAGCCCAGTTAGATATCATCTTAATTTATATTTTAATTACATCTGCAAAGACCTCCCTTCCCAATAAGGTCACAGACCCAAGTACAGGGATTAGGACTTCAACGTATCTTTTTGCGGGACACAATTCAGCCCCCAATATTTGGTTATCATATATTAATGGTAAACAGAATAATACATATATGTATGTTTTATAGTTCATGAAACAGTGATTATCTCATTAAATTCTCGCAAAAATCATAAGGGTAGGTGACATAATCAGTCCAATTAGAGATGCCAAAACAGGTTCAAAGAGCGATTTGCTCAAACTCATACTGCTGCGTCAGTATGGGAGCTGCTGGCCTGCGGGGGGCGGGTATGAGCCCTCCCTCACATGCCCGGAGGGCTCACGAGATGCTCAGAGGGTGCCAGGCATCCTGTAAATGCTTGTTGGCTCCAGTTGCATTTGGGAGCTCACTCTTGCTCTGGAGAGAAACTTCAAGGGTAGCAAACATCACTGTTACTGACCACGTCAGAAAGCATAAGGCAGTTTTGGGGAGAACTACATAGGGTTCAGTGAGTCTATGGAATTTTCTGTGAGTGAGGTACTGATTTCACTTCAGGTTGGGGGTGGCGGGGGGGGGGAGCCAAGGTTGCAATTCTCATTTTCTTCCTTTCAAAGTACAAGCCTGAGACCTCTGCCAAAGGTACGGCCTCAGAAGCTTCCTCCTTTTTTGTCTGGGCCCCCTTCCTCCTTCAGGGTCACCCCCTCCCTGCAGGCCCACACTTACCCTGTGTCCTTCATCACCTGGTCACGGCCAGAGCCTGATACCTGCTTCTCAGTCCCCCTGGGCGGCTCCCCACTGCCCCAGGGTAACGTCCAGACTCCCTTGGCTCCACTACCTTCTAGAACATTCCTGTCTCCCTTTTTTCCAGCAGTTAGACTCAGCTCCCCTCTTGCTCCCATATACATCTTAGAGGTTCTACCTCTGCTCCTTTGAGCCAGCTCACCCCAGCCCCCATTTCCTCAGCTGCCCTTCTTTCATTCACATCCCATTTGCCATTTTTAAAAAGGAGAAGCTGCCCAGAAGACGGGTGCTGTCCTGTCACACACAGATTCCACAAATGGGAGACAGATGCTGTGCTTTCACTCCTTCTTGGGGTATCATGACACTCTGGTAGCGAACTGAGGACTGATGGACAGCTTTCCTGACATCCCATTAAGTTTTTAAAAGCATCCTGTGAAGAATGTGGTATTAGATTGGCGTGCAGAGGAGGAAACGGAGGCCCAGAGATGCTTAGGAGCTTCCCAGGGACCCGTGTTTCCTCTACCACCTGCCAGTCATGCCGCTCGGGGCAAGTTTTCTCATCTCTGAGCTTGATTTCCCTTTCTCTAAAAGGAAGGGTGACTTTTCTAGTCCACAGGGCTGTTTGGAAGACTAAACAAAGTCATCTCAGTAGGCACTCAGTTGATGATAGCTGGATTTCCGAGTGGAAGGAAATGGTTACAAGGAAAAGATGCCAGGATGCTTGTGGGTGTGGAAGCGGAAAGACAGGGGAGTGGTGGAGGGTTGGGTGGGGGGAGTAGCGATGAAGGCAGGGTCACATACTCAGCAACACTGGGTGAAGAACCATGGCACGCGCATGGACTTCTCACTAATGTGTCAGCAGTCTTCTTCACTCCCTAGCTACTATATGTGTATCACTGTCACTTCTCCATTTTAAAAGCTGGGGATGCCATATTTCGTTTTGGGTGAGGGGAAAGAAAAGGGAGAAAGGGCAGGCCGGGTGTTTGAAGCAACCCAAGCACTAAAGCTGGTTTGATTAGGAAGGCGCTTAACAATCTATGCCTCGTGCCTCAGGAGTCTGGAAGGTGACAGGAGGAGGGCTCGGTGGTTTATCCGGAGTTGCTCAGCAAGGAGATAGCAGAGATCAGGACCCACGTTTCCCAGTTGCTAGCCTAGGACCCTTTACCCTTTTAGCCACAGAGACGGGGGAAGGAAGGAACGGTGCCCAGGCAGACGGCTTTGAGAAAGAGGAACCCTGTAGGCCAATTGGTGTTTCCTGCTTCCCTTACTCCCAAACCTTTTTGATCCAGGAGCACATATAGAAATGTCTGAAGGATGTGTTTCTTTCCTGGGACTATCCATTACCAAAGGGAACTTTCACTAGCAAGCAACCCCGCCTTCCGCCTGCTAATTTAGCCTGTCACTCCAATGCCTCATGGCTATTAGCAATTTACAAAGTGGGTATCTCCCAACTAGTCTGTGAAGTAATTGTTCCATTTACCTCCCTCCTTCTGCCTCCAAGTTCACAATATGCCTTTCTCCTGCCCTGCTTCAACACATGCGTTCTGTGTCTGCCCCGAATTTCCCAGTGAGCAAACATCATAAGGGAAGTGTTACCTTGGGCTGTGGGAACAGAGGATTTAGGCTTCAGCTGTGAGCGACTCTGCTCCATCTCCACATCCTTCTTGCATGGTTCCTGGGGCTCAGCCCCTGGAGACGTTGGTTGTCCTTAACCTTAGACCTGGATTTTTCTGTCTGAGAACAGTCTGATGGAGTCTATGCCGCTTACAAGTGACTGTCTTTGGAAATATCAATTGCAGAAAAAGAGGAAAGCCGATTTTATTTCTTGGATGTTTCTTGAAAACACCCCCTATTGATAACTTTTCCAAAGAGAAAGAAAAACACATTTGGTTACGGGCAAACACCCATTTTCTGTATCTCTTGGTGGAAAGGAATGATAAGAGTGATCGCAGCTGTTTCATGGAAATAGTAAATGCTTGTCCACTATCCATCGTCCCAAGCCCTTGGGGTCAGATGTGTCTGGGAACTGGGTGTGTTTTTAGATTTTAGAAAGGAACGAGGGTTCATATACTGTATATTCTGTAATCCCCCCGTTGGATCTGGGACAGGGCTCCATAATCAAACCCATTCATTTTTCTGCAGCAGACTGCTCACACTGAGCAGGAAAAAATAAACGCAATAAATAGCTTTGCATCACTTCAGATCAGGTTTTGCCACCAAATGAGTTATTGAAGAAAAAGAAAAATCTTTTGGTTTTTGAATTTTTCGAGGGCCAGGATTGATAAGACCCTGTGGCTTTATGTGATAAATATTTACTACTTCACTATATAAATCCATAGAGGGATGAGGATAGCCTGTGTGAGGCTGTATACATCAATGTTCAGTAGTTCACAAAGAAGCGAGGGCCTCAGGGATGCTGGGATAGCACTCAGCTTGGCATCCCATGGGCTGGCACAGACGAGGCACCGAGGTAGGACCTGCAAAATGGTGTGTGAATACACCACCCATGGGCTTGCTGTTGGTACAAGACCTGTTGAATCCCAGTCACTGGACTTGTGTTAAAATTACCAAGGCCAATAAAACGAACTATAAAGCAATTAACAATAGCTCCCACTTATAGGACACTTCCTGTTGGCAGGCACTGTTCCAAATGCCCTCCATAGTTTCCCTCACTGATTTCCCATGAAGCTACACTGTCTAGACTACACTATGAGGTAACATCTATTTTTATAAGGGATTCACCCAAGATCACACAGCTAGTAAGTGGCAGAGCTGGGATTGGGAGTCCAGCATTTCGGCTCTTGGGTTCACACTGTTAACTACGCTGCCTCTCTGCATACATCCACTCCAGCCGGACTCAAGCAAATAGGAATTCAGACTGCCAAGGGGGAGCCACCCTAAGGAAACACTATTCGTTACTGAGCAGCACTTAAGCACTTTGTATCATCCAATGTAAGCCTCTCAACAATAGTATACTGATGAGTCTCAACGAGCGCTTCCAAAGTGTGGGAACTAAGACTCAAAGCTGTGAGGACATGGGAGGGTGAGGATTTGAGCCCAGGGCCACTCGGCCCCGGAGCCAAGGATCTCAGGGAGTGAGATCATAGGCGCTGGCCTCCAGGAGCTTACAAGGAGGTGAAGGGACACACATGACACAGAGACAAGGAGGACATTCTGAGAAGAGTTAGGGGCAGAGATGCGGCCTTGATTATATCAGCGTGTGGCGAGGGATACAAAGGCTCCACATCAGCCAAGGTGCAGCTCCTCTCTGGGCCCCAGCTTCCTGTCTGTAAAGTAGGGACAGTAACACCCACCCTGCCTGCCACGCTGCGTGGTACTTGGGGTTCAGGGAGCCAAAGGATATTGCAGCACACTTTCGTTCTTTGTGCCTTTCCGTCTGTGCACAGATGTACCAAGAAGGGAACTATCTCCAAGGGCCACAGACAGCAAATGGGATCTTTGGGAAGAAGGGGAGAAGGCGAAGGCTTTAGTTGTCTCCCCTAAATGTGCTGGGACAAGCCTCAGGGGTCCCCTCCCCCATCAGGACGGGGAAATGGTGGTGCTGGCAGCTCCGTATGGTTTTTGGGTGGTCTCAAGGACATTTCCTGGACCTCCCTCTTCTCCTTTCCCACACGTAATCACCAGCAAGACCTGTGCATGTCACCTCCTTCTCGAAGCTCCAAGTTCAGGCTTGCCCACTCCAAGTCCATTCCACTTCTCTGGGACGCCTTTTCCTTGTCCCAAACTCAACTGTGGCCACTTCTCTGGCCTCCCTCTCTCCAGTGTCTTCTCCTCAAGTCTGTCCCCACGCAGCTGTCAGAGCCCTCTTTTTAACACAAACACACCATGTTATTCTGCGCAAAATCACCCCATCAATGATAGCAGGGGTGAGCAAACATTTTGTGGGAAAAGTCAGTAGTAAACATTTTAAGTTTTGCAGCCCAAGAGGCAAAATTAAGGATATTATTTGAGTACTCATATAAGAGAGAAAACAAATTTTCACAAAGTTTTTATTAATGAAATTATAATTTAATAGTGCCTAATTTATTTATTTATTTGTTTGTTTGTTTGTTTTTTATTTATTTTTTGATGTGTGTGTAATATAGGTCTATTGATGAGAAGAATGGAATTTCATTTTTTTGGAGGAATAACATTTTGCTTAATTGGAGTTTAAATTGTGGTTTGCTTAATTGGAGTTAGTGTTTCCCACCGTGAACACAGTTGCAAATGTTTAACTGTACAAACTAATCTCAGTTCTCAAGCCCTAAAGAGATAGGTTTAGCCCCAGGCCTATGGTTTGCAGACCCCGGAACTGCAGCAATGCTTTGCGGCACTGGCTGCTATTGCCCCTGAGGCGTTTCCAAGACACACTCCTGATGGGGCTCAAGCCTACACCCATTAGGCAAGCCTCGCTAGGCAGGAGGCCTGGTGTGACATCACTGTGGTTTGAAAGATGCTCAGTAATTCTAATGTGCAGCCACAACTGAGAACCACTGGCCTACGGGACAGAGTTTGTGAAAGGTCCAGAGTTTGATCTGTGCCGCCCACCTCTCCAGCCTCTTTCCTGGCACTCTCCGTTCCAGAAACACTAAAGGCAAGTCTTTAACTCTGGGTTTTACTCACACTGCCTCCTATTTGGGAATGTTCACATCTAACTCTTCATCCTTTAAGCTTTAACTCAGGTGCCCCCTTCTCTAGGAAGGTGTCCTCTCCTCTGTGTTCCCTGAGTCCCCTGTGTTTCTCTGCATTTTATCTTGCACCCCAGCCCCCTGCATTGTAATTGTACATGTACCTGTTGAAATATTCCACAGACTATAAGCTCCCAGAGGGCAGGGTCCAAACCTATTCTCCTCTAGATGCCCTGTGTCTAGCCAACATGAGGCTGGCCCACCATCCATCCATGCTCAATAAATGTTTGCTGGACAAATTAAAGAATGAAGGAAAAAGCTTGGTGGCCTGGGTAGCATCCTGCCCCCATGGACACGAGAAGACTTGCCCTTCCTCCCTCGCCCCAGAATGAGCTGGCTCTGGAGGCGGTGGGGGTGAAGCTACAGTTGTGGTTGGTTTCCAATTCCTTATAATCACAAGTTTATTTTCTGGGATTCTCATGTTTTCTGTAACTTGCACTTTCTCACATTGTGACTTGGCACTTGTTTTAAGGAAACAAAGTGGTTTTTCCTTGACTTTTTCTTTCTATCTGTGAAGAATTTTGCTGCTGGAAAACTCAGCCCATTTGTGGTTAAAAGAAAAGAAATTGCGGCTGCCATATTGGCAGGCAGTGTACTACTGTGTTCTTTCTGTCATCCTAGTGCTGTCCCCACTGTCACTGTTTTTGGATTAACCCCGATCTGGGGTGAATGCCTGGGTTCAAATCACAGCCCTTTTGCTGTGAGGCATGGCTGGTTCTAACCTGGGTGGAGGTAGCGATCGTATTCATCCGTAGCCTCTCCAAACATCTCAAGACTATCTGTGAAAAGATGTGTGCTATGTTTAACACTCAAAGCATTTTTTGTTTTGGTTTTTGTTTGTTTGTTTTTTAATGTGCAAAAGTGAAAGAGATGGTTCCTTTAGGTCCCAGGTTATAAGAAGCGATTCCAGAGTTGCAATAGGGCAGAGAGAGGAAACTTATTTATGAAGTGCATGCTCAGTGTGCTAGGTACTATACATGCATAGATACTTTTTTCTTTTTCTTTTATCCTAGCAACAACCCTGCAAGGTAGGTGGTATTATAATTCTACTTTTTTACAGAAGAGGAAACTTAATACTAGGTAGATTAAGTGCCTTTCTCAAGGTCACACACAGTTAAAAGGTAGAACCATCAAATGTATGTGCATGTGTGTGTAAACTTTTTATCAATGTATAATATAAAGAAAAGCCTACAACTCATAAATACATAGCTCGTAACTCAGTGAGTTTTTCACAGTGCACATACCCATGTAACCAGACCCTTCATCAGTTCCTGCAAGGGGAACTGCTCTCCTGACTTCTAATGCTGTAGATTAATTGTGCCTGTTTTCTAATTTAATATAAATGGAGGCATAGAGCCCATACTCTTTTGCGTGCTTCTTTTTCTCAGCACTATGTTAGTAAGATTTACCCATGTTATTCTATGTGGTTATAGTTCATTCATTCCCATTGCTCTGTAAGTATAGCCAAGTGTGGGTATACATAACTTATTTATCCACTAGACATTTGGTCACTTTCCAGTTCCAGTTTGGAACTATTATAAATGGCACTTCAAAGAATATTCTTTATATGTCTTTTGGCACTAATTTTTGTCCTAGGATTGGAGTTTCTGGGTTTTAAGATGTATGTATGTTCTGATTTAATAGGTTTTCCAAAGTGATTTTTACCAACTTATATTCCCACCAGGAGCATCTGAGAGTCCCGATTACTCTAAATACTCCCTAACAACCATCTTTTGTATTGTAGCCATTTTGGTGGTTGTATAGTTTATCTCTTTGTGGTTTAATGTGACTTTCTCTAGTATCTAATGAAGTAGAGCACTGTTAAATATGTTTATTGCAACATTTATATATTCTTTTTTTTGTGAAGTGCCTATTCAAGAATTTTTAAATATGAAATTGCTTTTCTCTTTTTTCTTTGTAGGAATCCTTTATATATTCTGGCACAAGCACTTTGTTAGCTCTTGTGGGTATTTTCTCCCATTCTGTGGCTTAGAGTTTTACTCTCTTAATGGCACCATGTGATAAAGAGAAGTTTCAAATTTTGATGAAGTTCAGTTTGTCAAGTTTTTTTTTCTTTATGGTTAGCACATTTTATGTTTTGTTAAGAAAACTTGGCGTAATCCAAGGTCGTGATGATGCTCTCTCGTGTTTTCTCATAAAAGTTTTCATGTTTTGTCTTTTCACATTTTAGATCTACAGTCCATCTGGAATCGATTTCTCTGTATAGTGTAAAACAGAGGTCAGGGTTCATTTTGTAAAATATGGATAACCAGTTGACTTAGCAACATCTATTGAAAGGACCACCTTACTTTAATGTCAGCTGTCAGGTGACTGCGCATTGGTGGGTCTGTTTCGGGACCACTAAAGTCAAATTTTTAGGCCAGAGCGATATGATTGCCAAGTGGTCTTCTTTTCAGTATTCTATAGTGGAAAGAATTTGAGTAAGTGAGTTTTGAAACAAGCTAAGGATGAAAGGACATAATATGCTATCTTCGAGGGTTCCACGCTATCTAACAGAGACATATTAGGTAACTGAATGTCCCAAATGGCAAATGGGGGTTGGCTGGATGGGGTGTGGGGCAACAGGAGGGAGGAGGGATAAGCCGAGCCTGTGTTTACACACTGAGAAGGAGATGTTAGGAATAGTGCTGGCAACAGGCAGAAACCCAGGAACTAGGACCTTTGGAAAGTTTAGGGGGGTAATCCCAAAGGGAGGGGGACAAGCACATTTTTCTATAGTTATAGAGTAAAGCAAATTCTTAGACAAGGGATTTTTTTGTTGAATAAGTAGAGATTGTAATAGTCAGATTTTAATGAGAGTACATACTTTGTACTTAGGGATTATTAGCTCTTCAAAATCTTGTTCTAACTGGGTTATTAATTATATTTTTTGATTATAAAGTTCATCCATACATGCTCTTTTTAACAGGGGATTCTAGTTTTATAGATGAGGCGCAGGTAAAATAGTATTTAATAACCTGACTTCTTTTAGTTTTCTGTGATTAAAACCCCCTTACTTTCTGAATCTAAAATACATGTTCTAAATGGATATTATTGACCATCTGGTGGAAGTTACTCAAAATGTGGACAGTGAGTATTCATCAGCGGTTTTCAGCCTTGGCTGTACATTTGGATCACAAAGGGAAGTTTGAAAAGATACCGATGCCTGTGTAGCAGCCCCAGAAATTGTGATTTGACTGGTCTTTGGAGCAGCCTGAGCATTAGGATTTCTAAAATCTCCTCAGTTGATTAATGTCCAGATGAGGTGAAAGCCACTGGCCTAACTTGAGTTCGTTCACTCCCATGGGACTGGCCTTCCATTCACTCCAGTGCCACTTTGGGCTGCAACCCCACCTGTGTCTCCCGGCAGCTTTCTCTTACTATCCCCCTCATCACCCGGTGACAGTGGGCTTTGGGATGTGCGGTGATTTTTCATGATAGAGTCCTTCCCGCCCACCCATTCAGCTGCCTCATTGGGCAGGTTGGAAATCCGAGGATCGCATAGAGGACTTGGTTTGTGCACGTTCATACAGCAGGTGATAGGCCAAGGCTCAGATCCAGGCCTCTTACGTCACAGATCAGGAGCTCATGATCTGGCAGTGTCAGCAGAGGGCGGAGGATGAAGAGCAGGCAGGGAAGTGTGAGCCCCTGACTGCACAGAAGGACGCTGAGTTGGAAGCTCTGCAGCCCAAAGAGCAAGTGCAAGGCTGCGTACGGACCATATGCTCCATGATTGATGCTGAAAGAATCCGTGATGCGTGCCTGCAAAGCTTCACGTTATTACTATTACGTTATCACTCTTTTCACCAAACGCTGAGTAGATCCTACTGAGGAAAGCGAAGGAACCGTGTGCCCTGGGGCCCTCTGCTATGTGCATGTCCTGTTTGTCACTCTACTGCCTGGGTCTAGAGCACGGCGGATTAGTATTGCTGTGGCACTGGACAGGAATTCCTAGTCACCCGCTGAAGTGTGTGTGTGTGTGTGTGTGTGTGTGTGTGGTGGGGGAGCGCGAGTGCGCACACCCATGAATCCATTAGGGAGGGAAGGACCAGGGGCGGGTTATGTTCTACTCCAGAAGGTTTCCTTAGTCACTCAGTAGGAATGTGAGGTTCAGTAGTCTGTGCTCCAGGACAGGCCTGGCCCAAGCCTCAGGTAGCTGTTCATTTCTGTACCACAGCTTCTTGTAGAGGACTCGACACACAGAAGGTTCTCAGGGCCAGTTTGGTGAATGATGAATTGAAAAATAAATCTCTATTGTTCTTTCTAATATTTTGTTTACCAAGGATGTGGGTGATGTGGTGTTCTGTTTTAGACTAGGGTAAAAGATAGAATCATGTATATAGTACACACACACACACACACACACACACGGAGGAGGGGCGGCGGGGAGCAGAGGAGAAAGAAACAGGAAGAGGTGCTCCCTGGCTGTAGGACACCCTTCCCTGCCCAGCACCCCTGTATCTCCAGGGCCCGCACATGGCACTGAATGCCAAAACACGCCAGTGAGGTGGTGATTGAGCAAGTTTATTCCTTACCTAGTTTGTGCCATGGGCCCAAAATATTGCAGTTCTCTTCTTGATTTGCTTATTGTCAGATTCCCATCAGAAAATAGAATGCATCCCAGATGGTTCGAATAAAGAGACTAATGCAGGATCTATTTAGGATAAGTGGGACAGGCAGGGTGGAGGGAATAAGCCAGAGATGTTGAGGCCACATAGGTGGGTGGAGCCCAAACCACTCAAGGTCAGAAGGGGCAAGGAGAGACAGTGGTTTTTCTGGAGGCTGAGGAGAGCAGGGACCCTGTTGAGAAGGCTGTGGGCAGGAGAAGCTGTGGTTGTAAATGGTGCGGTGCCAACCCAGGGAGGGAGCAGGAAAGAAACCCTGGGCCTCTTCTCTGGCCTTCCCATCCCCTGCTAGTACCTTCCATTGGCCAAACCCAACAAGGTGCTGATGCTGGTGTGCAAGGGGCCCCACTGGTCCATGCCCTGGGTCATCCCTCCTGGTTCAGATCAGGGCAGAGAGTGGAGAATGGCTAGAGGGTAGGGGTAGCAGCTGACAAGCAGCAGCGCACTCATGAAGGGAAGAGTCTATAGGAGCCCAGGGGGGACTCAGGAGATGAGGAAGTAGATCCACAGGCAGAGTGTTCCTGCCCTCAACCCCTGGGGAATATGAACTGCAGGGAAGTAATTAGACCATATCCAGGAATCTCATCTTGGACCCATAATTACATGTACAGGAATTTTTTTTTAAAGAGTTGATGGCAATGGTTTTAATGTCTCATAAATATTCCTCTAAGGATTCTCCCCACAAGAAAGGGATGGTTTTGTTTCTCAGGCTTGGAGCCAGCCCCAAGCCTTTGGAGATGAGGCTCCCAGGCTCTTCTGGGGAGGAAATCTCATGGTAGCAGCCTCTCCACACCCCCGACCCTCAGCTCCACACAGGGCTCAGGCGCTGGGCGCCAGGGGCTCTGGCCCTAGGAAGCCCTTGGATTCTGTCTGGAGGGGAGCTTCTTTTAGGAAGTCTTCTTGGGGCGCTGGCTGTGCAGTTCCTGACGCTGATCTCAGAGTGTGGGTGCTGGGAAAAGCTTCTTTGGGAATTCCATGTTTGCTCTTTTTGACTAAATTCGGGACTGAGAGTGAAATGTACATAAGTAGGAGGCTCTTTCCGCCCCCAAAGCAAAGTCTGCACAAGGCAGAGGAAAGAAATGCAAAGCAGAAGAAACGTGAGCATATGTCTGAAGCACTCAGGTTAAGGAAAGACATTCACAGAGACTGTCTCCTCTAATCCTCGGAGAACCCCCTGGCATGGGCGCTGTTCGCTCAGCTGAATTGGCTCAGGAGTTGCCTGCTGAAGGGTGCCCAGGCCCATGACTTACGCTTGAATCTCAGCCCTCGCCTGATGAACTGTGTGATCTTGGGCAGCTCCCTATACCTCCCCAATTCTCTGTTTTCACCTTTGTAAAATGGCATCATGATTGTGTCTGAGTTGAGATAACTTATGCAAAAATCTTCTGACCATTATGTGATACGTTCCAAATGCTCCCTAAATGTGCGCCGGTTTTGAAGTTTGGAATAAACCGAAGCCTCATCCTTCCTGTTCTCACACACATTTGTTCATGACTCTATTCCAATGCTTACCAACCCCTTGTCTACCTTCCCCACTAGACGAGCATGTCATTTGTACCCTAATGCCTGGACCCGTGTTTCATCCAGAGAGGGGATCAATCAAGATGTGTTGAATGAATGATTGAGTGACGAGCCAGTGGTGGGGACTCCTGAAATGCAGGGCTAGGTCTTGCATATTTGAGCCACTGCAAAAGCCATGTCTGCAGTAGACAGGGTGCCCTGGAGCGTTCCAGAAACCTGGTGCATTTAGAAAGCTGTGCACTCTGACTCTTTCCTCCAGGAGTTTTTTTCAGGCCATTTAAGCTGTAGGACATGATTGCATTGTTGGCTGCAATTACTGCCTGCCCAACGGGGGCTTGTTTTGAAGTCCAGGTTGGACCTAGCTGTCCCCTGACTGTCCACTTGAGAAGCCTGATAATGGCGGGCAATTGGGCCACCTGAGGAAGGCTGTTGCCAAGGAAAGGCAGAGCTGGGGAAGAAGGGAAGTCAGCAGGACTCTCTGACTCGCACAGGTCACATGCTAAAGAGTCCGGGCTGCAAGAAGCCAGCCAGAGATCTCAGAGCATGTCGTGAGGTCTACTGTGTACTGATCTCCTGCAGCTGGGCCTTAGCATACGTTCTTTCTTTTAATTCTCACAGAGCTCTGTGTTCTGTGTTATTCTCAGCCTCAACAGATAGTTGGGAAACCAGGATTCAGGATGGTTCGTTAGCCGGCTCATGGATACATAGCAGACATTCGTCCCAAGCCTTACCACACAGCCTCTAATATTTATCACTCCCTAAAAGGCTTCCAGTCACGCATGGGAAACTTCAGCACTCAATTCTGAGTAATGGGTCTTTGGCTTTTCCCTTAAGAATGAAAGGGATTAGGCGAACATTTCCTCCAGTCTCTTCCCTGGAACACTCGTGCCCTGAGATGCTTGGCTATAAAAGTGTTCCATGATCAAAAACATTTGGGAAATTATTCTCCTTCTTCTTGGAGAGTCACAATGCACATTGCCAGGTTCAAGATTCTGAGACGTCCTGCAGTAAAGATGCTGTATGAGAATTAAACTAGTTTTTCCCAAGTCGATGTGACCAAGAACCTTTGTTTTGTTAGCATTTATTAGCTTCCTACAGAGCCGAGTAAACACGGAAATCGATTAATCAGTCTTGTTTCCAAGACCTGACTCAGCAATGGGACCTCAAGGACGATGCCCTCCCCTGATGCTGTCCCCATCCCTGAAATAGCTTTGGATTCCCACCTCCAGGATTCAGAAACACAGCACAGCCCTGTATGATCACTCATTCCCTGTTTTTCTTCACAGTCTTGATGAGGAAAATGCCCGTGCGTGCCACTCCCAAGAACTCCTAATAATTTACGAGAAAACGTAAAACTCATAGGGATATTTTAATTTGCTTTTCTTATTAAATGTTTACTGCCTTTCTGATCATCCGCCATCCTACCTCTTATAAAAGAATGCGGGGAGGTTCACACCTGTATATATTGGGGGACAGAGCGTCATGTGGACAGAGAAAAATTGTCCTGGTTCTCTTTGTCCCACCAGCTCTTCCCCACACACCTCCCTCCATCACTTTGCAGAAAACAAAAAAGGGGTGAGGAGCAAATGAAGGTAGGTGGACCTCAATATGTTCTAAGTAGAGCTCTTGAACCCAGGGGTCCTCTGCTCCCTGTCCTCCTACCTTGTCCCCCGTAAGCCAGTTTCTTCCTCAACTTATGCCCGTCTGTAAACAGCACCACCATCAGCCTCGTTGCTCAAGCCTGAACCCTGGAAGCTACTCTATTTTCTTTCCCTCGCCATCCTCAGCCCATCTGCGGTTGAGGCGTGTTGGAATAAGAGCAGTTTGATACATGGACTCTGGAACCGGACAGCCTCGGTTCAGATCCTACCTCTACCACTTCCAAACTGTGTGGTCTTGGGGAACTTACCTGACCTCTCTGGTCCTCAGTTTTCTTACCTGGAGATAATATAGTGGTGACTTCAGAGGGCTGCCAGGAGGACCACGTGAGATAGTGAAGGCTCAGTGCTCTGGACAGTGCTGGATAGCGCTCAAATAAATGTCAGATATTATCCATACTCCTCTTGAACCCGTTCATCTCTCTCCATCTTGATGGTGCCACTCTGGTCCGGTCCACTGTCATCTCTCCCTGAACCACTGCAATAGTGTCCAGACAGGGTCCTATTTCCACTCTATTCTAGTACAGTCTCCACACAGCAGCCAGAGTGATCGTCTAACAGATATGACAACCTCATTCCACTGTACAAACACCTTTAAAATAGGTTTCTCGTCACAATTAAAATGAGATTTAAACAGCTCAGATGTGGTCTAGCCTATGAAGTAGCTCCCGGACCTTCCTTGCACCATGCTCTCCCTCCTGTGCCCTTCTGGCTCTGACATCTCCGTTCTTGAACCCCGCCTACCTCTTCGCCATACAACAGAATTTGCAGATGCTGCTAGCTGTCTGTTCTGTAACGCACCTGTTCAGCCCCTCTCTTAGGCCTTCCCCTTGACTTTCTCATCAAAATGTGCTTTTCCTCATAGCTGTAATTATCTTATTTTCTCATGTATTGTCGGGCACCCCTACTAGCCCTGTAACCTTCATGGGGACAGGGACTTGTTTCACTGTATGTTCCCAGAATGAATGCAGACAGCGGATAAAGAAGGAATAAGTTATAGCCTGGCTGAGTGATACTTTCCCCATCTCCCTTTTATTATCCCCATTTTATAGATGGAAAGGTGGAGATCCTTTCACAAGGTCTCCCAGTTCATCAGCGGTGAGACTGAGATTCAAACCCAGGCAGTCTGGAACCTGCCACCACCATTTAACCAAGCTCTTCTTCTTCCTTTGGGAGCAGGAACCGAATTTGAACTTAAGGTGAGATGAGACAGTGTTTTGCAACAAGGTGGGCCCCCAAGTGAGAGTCTGGACTGGAAATCCAGAAGAAAGACCTGGATTCTTCCTCTCACGCTGGCCACTTAGCTGGGCAGCTGTGGAACATACCTTCTCTGTCAGACTTACTTGTTCGTTCTCATTCATCTACTTTTGTTCCCTCCCCATTTGCAATGTGGGAGGGCTTGATCCCATATCCACACTGTGAGGTCTCGGCCAGGGGCCAGGAGTGGGAACCAGACGGGGCCTCCTGGCCCAGGGCTCTGCCTCCAGCCTGCAGTTGGCCCCAAAGGCGCAGGACAGACTGGGGGCTTTGACAGGTTTTCGTCACAGTCTCGGACATGGGTGAGACTTCCCAAAAGAGAGCAAAGTATCAGTACTTGGGGAGAAACAGTCATCCTTTAACCTGCAAATCTGTAGGTGATACCAGCAGCTGTCTATTTTTATTTACTTTTCGTTTTTCATTTTAGATCAGTGGGTCTAGAAAAGTCAGTTCTCAAGAAAAGCACGGACAGTAGAGATGACAAAAGGAAAAGATGTTCCGCTGTGTTTAGTGACCTCTGTGTTGTGGGAAAGACACGCTTACTGGGAAAATATCCTGGGCAGGTTACAAAAGGGTGGGGAAAGTTAACCTTAGCAGAGTAAAGAATTCTGCAGTAGCCCCTCCCCCACTTCTCTGTGGGGTATACGTTCCAAAACCCCCAGTGGATGCCCAAAACTACAGATAGTACTGAACCACACACACACACACACACACACACACACACACACACACTATGTTTTTCCTATACAAATGTCGTGTAGGGCAGCCTGCGGGGTCTGTGCTTCCACTCCCCACAAGAGAACACAGGACACGGTGAGGCCAAAAAGGGACACCCACGGAGCCATAAGTAGGGGAGTCATATCACTATATTCTCGCTGGCGGCATCCGCCTCTCTGCAATCCGCTCTTGCTAGCTCAGCCACCATCTTCTTGCCAGCCCCCATTTTCCTGCTAGCATAGCCACAGCAGTTATATTAGTGGCCAATGGCTCACTGGTTACAGCTGACGGCCAACTAGCCACAGTTGATGGCCATTTACTACCTGAGCCAGCACCTTTCTATGTGAGGCCGAGAGCCTGGAAACTGCTTTCTGGGGCTCTGGCCCCACACAAACATACCCTTTTACTTAAAGGAAGCTCTTTACAGCTTCTCTGTGGCATCTCCAAATTGCCAGCATCACTACCCTTGCACTCTGGGGCCATTATTCAGTAAAAGAAGAGTCATTTGAACACAAGTGCT
Source organism: Rhinolophus sinicus (assembly GCF_036562045.2). Taxonomy (NCBI): domain Eukaryota; kingdom Metazoa; phylum Chordata; class Mammalia; order Chiroptera; family Rhinolophidae; genus Rhinolophus; species Rhinolophus sinicus. The sequence continues at coordinate 115,131,223 of NC_133756.1, forward strand.
ATGATACCACGATAGTGGATCTGCTGACCGAGATGGCTACTAAGTGACCAATAGGTGGGTGGTGTGGACAGAGTGGAGGTGCTGAACAAAGAAATGATTCACGTCCCAGGTGGGATGGAGCGGATGGTGTGAGATTTCATCACGCTACTCAGAACGTCATGCAATTAAATACTTCTGAATTGTTTATTTCTCTAATTTTCTATTTAATATTTTCGCACCATGGTTGACCTTAGGTAACAGAAAGAGCAGAAAGTGAAACTGTGACTATGGAGAAAACTATCGTATATTTTGTGACTGGTCGGTGCTTTCTTTTTTGACTTGTGTTTCTTTCTAGGACAGTGTGCCTTTTCAGTAAATCCTATTCTGTTACCCTACTTTCTAGGAAGCTCAAAGCACCTCCATTTTCGGGGTACTTTTAACCTTCCAGTTCCCCTCTTAGAAATGCTGCCCAGCACCTCCTTCTCAAGTGAAGGCTTAGCTCAGGGTCTGGCTTACAGTCAGTGCTCGGTGATAGCTGACTCCTACGTTCAGAACAGAAGGCATACATGTGGTGTGACTTCTGTGTGCCTGGCATTGTGCTAGGGCTTGTCCATACACGTCCTGCTCAGTCCCCCAGCAACTCTGCCTCCTGGTGACGCTACGCTCCCATCTCACTGCCTAGGGTTGGCTAAAGACTTGCCCAGGGTTGGCTGTGAGTGAAGATGAACCCGGGTAGGAATCTCAGGTCCAGAAGAGACTTGCTGAGTGCGTTTCAGAACTGAGATGGCACATCAGGTATCCTGACCCCCAGAACCATCCACTACTCAGCTATATTAGTTTCCTGTGGCAGCTCTAACAAATGACAACAAACTCAGTGGCTTAAAACAACCGCAGTGTATTGTCTCGCAGTTCTGGAGGCCAGAAGTCTGAAATCAGTACCAGTGGGCTGAGACCAAGATGTCAAATGCATTCTCTCCCTCAGAGGCTCTATGGGAGACTCCTTCCTTGTTTCTTCCACCTTCTGGTGGCTGCAGGCATTCCTGGGCATATGGCCACATTGCTCCAATGTGTGCCTCGATCTTCATATCACCTTCTCCTCATGTGTATGCCAGAGCTTCTTCTGCCACTCTCTTATAAGGACATTTGTGACGGCTGTTAGTGACCGCCCAGGTAATCCAGGATAATCTTCCCATTTGAAGATTCGTAGTCGCATCTGCAAAAATCTTTTTTGCCAAATACGTTCCAGGAATTAGGACTTGATGTCTTTGGAGGCCATTAGTCAGCCTACCATACCAGCTCTAGACCCCCACAGAGAATACTCATGGATCCTCTTCTGAGAGCTGATGTGGATGGCAGGAGGCAGGGCTGAATGAGAGTCACTCAGAAGGGTCACACTGCCCCAGCAAGGGCAGAACAAGAAGTTAGCAGGCGATCATTGTCGTCCTTGCAGAGGGAGGGGTACTTTGGCTAGCTTCTGATAAGCATAAATTTGAGATGTTGGGACCACAGTTCATTCACTAATGCACGAAAAAATTATTGAGCAGACACGGTATACCCTGCCCTCTGGAGTTAAGTGTGCCTGGTATCTTTCCCTGTCCTAGTCCTAGCCTTCCTTATGGGTGAAACCCACTAAAGGGAAAAGGACAGGTTCTGTGAGTCTGTGAGTTCTGGGAGGTGACAGGGCTTGTCTCCTGTTGGATGCTTGGCCTGCTGCCTTGTACAGGTGGCCTGTAGTGGCAGGATAGGCAGACTGGCCAGCCATGAAATCTGAACACAAACTGGCTGCTAATTAGAGGCTTGTCAGGTCGAAGGAATCCAGTCCCATGGTGCTCTCAGCGTTAACATACATTTTCTTTTAAAATGTAAAAGCACATCCTGTATTTCTCACAGTGTGAATGGCTTTTCAGTGTGCTTAGGATAGAGTGACCAGCCACGCAGCTTTCCTCCCCTCCCACCGTGCTCCTAGGACACAGAATGTCCTTCCGCCAGCCCACCAGCTCTTTCCTGCCTGAGTCTTGCCAGCGAGTTTCCCTCTGCTGGGATTCACTTACTCCCACTCTGACTCTGCCATCCCCTACCAGCCTTCCTGTCTCAGCAAAAGGGCACTTCTCTCGTTACAGTTACAAAGCTTTGATTAAATATGTGTGTGTTAATTGCATAAGAGTTTTCTCCCTGAGGACAGGGGTCTAAGACTAGTTCAACCAGTCCATACCACATAGCAAGCATACCCTAAATATATGAGTATATTGAGTAAATAAAAAATTTAATAAAGATTTTTTGTTAAATAAAAAAAAACTTTTTTTAAATCAAACATCAGAAATATTTGATGAAGAGAATGATTTAACATTCATGATACATCCATGCTAGGTAAAAATCTTTACCATTAAACATGTTTTAGAAGAATTTTTTTATTAGGAAAGTTTATAATGTTTATAAAATCTACATATAGTCTAATCAGTTTTATAAAATTTGTGTATATTTTCTAGAAAATATATCAAAATATTGGCTATGGATTGTGAAGTTATACAATAATTGTTGTCTTGTTTTACATTTTTTCCCAAGTTTTATTTTTTTTAATGAAAATATATAATTTTATTTTCAAAAAAGAAAGTTAAAATATCAGTGAGGGTCCTTTGAGCCGTCTGGTATCTTGGCCCTTTCTTGTATGCAGCCCTAATCTTTTACTGACATATTATGGGCTTACAGGCTCACTGGGAATGAATTGGAAGTCCCCACTAGAATGATTTAGCCAATTAACTTATTCATTAACTGCCATGGCATCTTATATATGCTGAACAAAAGATTTAGAATGATCCTTATTATGGGCTGGACAAAGGGAATGTTTGAAATCTCTCTCATTTCTTTCTAGCCTTTCTCACGGAATTCCCACAGGGACTAATGCCCAGAAAAAAGGGGCAAAGTGGCGTTAGAGTCTTTGAAAGTAGAGTGAGATCAAGGCAGCCCCAGAGTCGCAACCAGACCAGAATTCCCATGAAGCATGCACGTGTTTACTAATTATCCCAGACTTTTAGCTGCATTTGTCTTTTTTGTCATGCACTCGTAGAGTTTGTTAAAACTTTATTGTAGCATTATGTCTTTGTATATACTATAGTGATTTTTTTTTAATTAACCTGTCATCATATTTTCCTATTAAGCTACCAAAAGTAAACGTTAGAAATAATTTCTAGCAGTGAATCTGTGACAAAACTAGCATCTTCATGTAGAATATATCATTCCAACCCTTTTGGAAGACTTGTTGGTAAAGTTTATACCCTTGCATCAATGATGCCATTTTTGAACTGTTACCTTAAGGACATGATTCAAGATAAGAAAAAATTTTCACACATAAGGGTAGGATTACACTGTCAACTGTAATAGAGAAAATTTGGAAACAAGGTGAAATAAATCTCTGACAGTAAGGGAATGGGTTTTCTACAACAGTTGACCAGCCAAACCCAGATTGAAAATATATATATTTTAAATGTTGCATTGTGCCTATATGGTCAATTAATCTATGACAAGGAAGCAAGAATATACAGTGTGGTAAAGTCAATCTCTTCAATAAATGGTGTTGGGAAAACTGGACAGATATGTGCAAGAAAATGAAACTAGACCAATTTCTTACACCATTTACCAGAATAAGCTCAAAATGGATTGAAGACTTAAATGTGAGACTCGAAACCATAAAATTCCTAGAAGAAAACATAGGCACTAAACTCTCTGACATTGCTGTTAGTAACATTTTGTTGTTGTTGATCTCCTTGGGCAAGAGAAACAAAAGAAAAAATAAACAAGTTAGATTACATCAAACTGAAATATTTTTGCATGGCAAAGGAAACCATCAACAAAACATAAAGACAAGGGGTGGCTGGTTAGCTCAGTTGGTTAGAACGTGGTGCTAATAACACCAAGTTTGCCGGTTCCATCCCTGCATGGGCCACTGTGAGCTGTGCCCTCCTTAAAAAAAAAAAAATCAATTGAATTAAAAAACAAACAAACAAAAAAAACCCATAAAGACAACCTACCGAATAGGAGAAGATATTTGTCAGTGATGTATTCGATCAGGGGTTAATATCCAAAATATATAAAGAACTCATACAAATTTACACCAAAAAATCCAATTCAAAAATGGACAGAGGAACTGAAGAGACATTTCTCCAGAGACAGATGGACAATAGACATGTGAAAAGATGCTCAATGTCACTAATGTCAGACAAATGCAAACTGAAAACCTCAATGAGATATCACCTCACACCTGTCAGAATGGGTATCATCAGTAAATCAATAAACAGCAGTGCTGACGAGGATGTGGAGAAAAGGGAACCCTCCTGCACTGTTTATAGGATTGCAAATCTATGCAGCCGCTATGGAAAATAGTATGGATGTTCTTCAAAAACTTAAAAATAGAAGTACCTTATGACCCAGCAATTCCACTTCTGGGTATTTATCTGAAGAAATCCAAAACACTAACTTGAAAAGATATATGCATCCCTATGTTCATTGCAGCATTATTTAAAAGAGCCAACATACGGAAGCAACCTAAGTGTCCATTGATAGATGATTGTATAAAGAAGAGGTTGTTGGTATATATATATATATATATATATATATATATATATATATATATACAATGGAATATTATTTGGCCATGTTGTTACCATTTGCAATAACATGGATTAACCTAGAAGGTGTTATGCTAAGTGAAATAAGTCAGACAGAGAAAGACAAATATCATATGATTTCACCTATATGTAGAATCTAAAAAACAAAACAAAACAAATGAACAAACAAAACAGAAACAGACTGAAATACAGAGAACAAACTGATGGCTTCCAAATGGGAGAGGAGTTTGGGGAGGTTGGATGAAAAAAAGGGAAGGGATTAAGAAATACAAATTGGCAGTTACAAAAAAGTCACGGGGATGTAAAGTACAGAATAGGGAAAACAGTCAATAATATTGTAATAATTGTGTAGGCCGCCAGGTGGGTACTAGACATGTGGGGGTGATCACTTTGTAAGTTATATCAACGTCTAACCACACTATGCTGTACACCGAAAACTAATATAATAGTGAATGTCAACTGTAATCGAAAAGTAAAAAAAATGTTGTGGCTAATGTTACGTAGTTAGGCCTATGACGATTGCATCTGTGCTGAACATATATAGAAATACATAGACCTTTTGTTCTTGTCATTATTCCCTAAGAAATACAGTATAACAAGTGTCTATAGCATTTACATTGCATTAAGTATTATAAGTAATCTAGAGCTGATTTAAAGTATATAGGAGGATATATAGGTTATATGTAAATGTTACTCCATTTTATATAAGGGACTTGAGCATTTGTGGATTTTGGTATCTGTGGGCAGGGGTGTCCTGGCACCATTCCCTAGTGAATACAGAGGGACGACTATAATTGTGTTCACTCAATGGGCTAAATGCAGCCATTTGAAATGATGGTTTTCAATAACAGAGGACACATATAAAATGTTTATCACCTTAGATTCAGTTTCTACATTGGTGTGTGGGTGTATATACAGAAGGTGCCAAAAGAAATGTTTGCGCATTTTAAGAAAGGAAAAAACTGCATTAAAATTGTCATACAATGAATGATGCTAGCATTCATTTGATTAACGCCCTTTTGAGCAAACGTCATACTACACATTGCTACCGTAATTCAATTCAACTTTGAAAAGTAATACATAGATAACATCTCTTAAAATGTGTATGTTATTTTGGCACCCCTGGGATATATATATATATATATATACATATATACATATACATATATATATATATATATATATATATATATATATGTGTGTGTGTGTGTGTGTGTGTATAAAGATATATATATATATATATATAATATACATATATATATATAAAGATTTATGTGACAAGTGACTTTGTCACCTAAGGACACAGCTGTCCTCCCCACACCCACCCTCAACCCTGCAAAAGTGCACACGGGACCTTCCTGCCGGTATCCTTCTTAATTATGTATGAATAACCACATGTAATTTGAAGGGGTCAATGTGTCACAGAGTGGAAAAATTAATCTTTGAAGATTTCCGTTCTCAAGGAGTACCCATCATTTCCCTGAATTTTATCATGGGAAATCATCAAATGACCCTTGGCTGTGGCTTGAATTCATGGAAATCGCCATCTCCATCTCACCCATTGAGTTGGGTGGCCAAACATTGATTGTTCCTGGTCCACCATCCCTGGAGTACCTGTGTGTCCCCTCTCTCCCACCTGACCCCAATGTCCAGCCCTGGACAGCCCTCCACCCTGAATGTCCTGGCATACTTGCTTTCCTCTGGCTCGGAATTCATGGAATGGAAAGTAATTGCTAGAAATCAGGCCCTTGAGCTTTGAAATTAATATCTTTGCCTTTAACTTACTGGTTTCCTGGAGATAATGTTTATCTCCATGGTGTGTTGGGCCTGTATGTAAGGATCATCCAACTGAGGAATCATCTACCTCACCAAATTTTACATTTTAGATTTACAAAATTGTTTTTATTTAGTAAAATGGTAATTTATATTGCTGGAGAACGTGCAGGAATTTGGTGATTTCATATGCTCTCCCTACCTCCTTCTTCTGTCCCTCTGTGTTGACCTGCTGACTTTCTCCTCACCTTCTCTCTGGAATGCTCCCCAGTCCACCCACCCACCCATCTATCGATTTGCAAATCCATCCATCCATCCATCCATCCTTCCATCCATCCATCCATCCATCCATCCATCCCTCCTATAGCTGTTTATTGAGCATCTACCATATATCATGTATTTTCTAACCACTACACATATATTAGTGAACAAAAAAGAGAAAAATATTTTCATATATATATATATATATATATATATATATATATATATATTTGATGTCTTTTTTACATGTACGTTTTTCATTAAAAAAAACACACAAAACAGCCCTAATGAAAAAAGCAAAAAGTTCCTGTACTAAGCAGTCAGCCATCTGTCCTCCGTGCTTTGGAAATGCCTCCATGAATATTCTTTATTGGCTTCCTGACTGATTCCCCACTAGGCTGTGGAAGCAGGACCCCTGCCTGAGTCGGCTTGTACCCACACTACCAAGACTCACCATTCATCTCCCTCATGTATAATGCTCTAAGTTAATGTGTCAAAAGGAAGAAGTAATGTGGAACCTTATATTTATTAAGAATCCACTGCATGCCAAGCCCCGTATCTTCATGAGCTTGTATATCCTGCCAAACAAGCCTGTGTTCTCATATTATGGCAGAGGAAACTGAGGCTTAGAGAAGTCAAATGACTTGTCCAAGTTCTCAAATCAAGATTCACACCCAGTGCTACCTGATTTTGCTACAGTCCTCTCCGCTTCTGTTATTGGCTCTGAGAAAAAAGTCAGTTTCTGATTTCACGTGAGGAATTAGCAGTGGAGCGATGGAACCCATATCCCTACTCAACACCTTTTCCCATTCCCTGTAGGAAGCCTGGGAAGGGAGAAGGCTTGTTCTACCAAAAGAGCAGGGGTTTTGTGGTCCCGACACAGCAAAGCTACCCACAACATATAATTTTAACCTCCCCTTCTTGCAGATTCTCTTATTACATTTTACTGCAAAAGAAAATAGTCCTGCTATCCAAGTCCCATCATGTGGGTCTTGACTTTATTACAAACTCTGGGATGTCTATGTAGTAAGTATTGGATTGACCTTTCAAGATTGAGATTGGAAAAAATAAAAATAAAATCACCGCTCAAAACATATTTCATAAGCTGGGATAATGACACAAAAGCTAGTCTGTCTATGTCAAACTTTTTGTGACCCTTGTAAAATCCAGCCAGTTCGTGTGTGAATGACTGGGGAGAGGCAGAGCAGGAGCCCAGCTGATCCATCCGCCTGTCTAAGGATTCATTGCCGTTTCCAAGTCCAAGTTCTAGCACTGACATCTTGGAACTCTTCCTTTGTTAGTGGAAGCCGCCATTTATAGCCACCTTTCATCCTTGCACACTTGCTACATGCTGCTTGGGACTATTTGCCCCAGTTATCTCAGGACACAAGTATGGTTCTGAGCTCGGGAGGTAAAATGAAGTCTCTTTTCTCCAGAATTACAGGGGGCTGAGGATGTGGGTGATCACATGTGCTATAAGCATTCCCCAGAGGTTTTTACCTTCACTAGTAATAACCATCGTCATATGAACAGCTCATATTTCCTTTGTGCCTTTTCTCAAAGAATGCAACAAATTTGGGAACCACAGTTGCCTAGCTTGTCTGAAAGCACACTTCAGGGCTGACGCTGCAAGGAGAGGAAGAGCAGAGATCTGGACAGACCCTTCATGTAGATTTTCTCCTAGAATAGGAAGTAAAGGGGGGGGGGCGCTGTGAGTGAATCTTAGCAGAACTTGGAGCCAACTGTGAGTGCTGTGTTTATGGGCATGTGATGGTGTTGTCTTGGCACTGAGTCCCATAACAAGCTGGTAAAGGTGGCATTTTTTACACATCAGAGCCCTAGAACTGAGACCAGGGGGCTTCCAACCATGCGGCCAAGAACAAGTTTGACTCTTCTCCAGCCCATTTCTTAGAAGTATTCGATGAACTTGTAATGTGAAAACACCTTGAAACTATAAGATGACCCTGTATCATGATTGTTATTAACATTCTTGTTCTTGGGGCCAAGGGGCCAGCAAACCATCCTAATTTTATTGATCAAGTCAGGCAGTGTGACGTGGCAGGAACAGGCCCTAGAGCAGGAGTCCTGGGACTGGGGTTTAAGGCCTGTCTCTGGTGGTTACCGTAGTTACTGGGTGGTCTTGGGTGGGCCATTTCCCTTTTCTGAGCTCTCTTCTTGCACGTGTGAAATGGAGACCACTTCTGAGTCTTGAGGTGTGTGTTTGAATTAGATTCAAAGATGGGAGTGAAAGTGCTTTGCAAATTGTAGAGCTTTACCTGCACACTCTTGAGATGAGGGAGAATATTAAGAGAGGCATTTTGACTGTTCCTGCAAGACTTACTATTAAATTAAGTCAATTAGTGGTTGGGAAATCTAGTCACACACACCCCTTCATCTCTACTTGCCCTGCTCTTCTTGTCTTTAATTGGTCAGGGTTCAGTCCTAACTTTTAAAACAGTGCCCATCCCCAACCCTCATTTTGTTCTCTGTTATTTTTCTCCCTAGCAGTCATCACTCCCTGACGTTATACAGGGAACCCCCATGTAACACAGTTGCTAGGTTCCTATAAATGCCATGTTATGTGAATCAGTGTTATATGAAACAAAGCACTAGTACAAAAAAGGGGGTTAGGTTCCAAAAATTTTAAAAAGATACTATTATGTTTTTATAATTAAGAGAAATATCTTTATTAAAGCAATTTTCACCAAAAGTATAACATATTAATATGTATTACATAATGTTTTCTTCGTCATCACTACTAAGCTTTTATTACGGTCCACGTTGTTCGGGAATTTCCCTAATTCTCAAACCGTGTTAGAGTGAACAATTCTCGAACTGTGTTAGAGCGAAACCGTGTTATAGAAGTGCCGTGTTATACGGGGGTTACCTGTATTTTAATCTGTTCATTGTTTGTCTGTGATCTAACCTCCCCCCATTAGAATGTAAGCTCCGTGAGAGTAAGGGTGATATCTCATTTGTTCATCGCTACATCCCCAGGCCTGGAATCTCATCTACTAGTATACAGTAGGTACTTATTTGTGGAATGAATGGATGTTGGCATTATTATTCTGCCCTCCATAAGAAGCCTCTCTTTGAAAGGAAAATAATCCACCAGTAAACAAGGCAGAGCCTGGTATAGAAAGGCTTAATCTGGAAATGTTACTGCCCTCATGAGCCACAGACACGTGCGATGCTGGCTGGAGTACATGGTCCTGGGAAAGCTTTTCTCACTCTCAGCCTCATTCCTGAATGAACTTGACTAAAGTAGTAAATTGACTGTAAAGCCTTTATAAATTTGTGAGTTCACTGCTCTAAGCCCCTGTTTCCTTAGGTATAGAGTGGAGATGAGACTGCCAGCTTTACCATGTCTTCATATCACTGAGACCAGTAATAATGGTGGTTAGTGTGGGTTCTGGAGTTTCTCGAGAGGAGGGTTTGCTAGGGATGGGGGATGGGGAGGAAATCATGGGGACATTGGACACCTTAGAGGTGAGAGAGGAGAAACTACGATTTTCTGAGAACCTACTAGGGATTGGGCGTGGCCCGTGGATCAGGTGTGTCACATGCATCCAATTAAACTCTTACAATCACTCAAAGAGCGGTGGGGTCAGGACCCTATCTCACAAGGAGACTTCTGAGGTTTAGAGAAGATGCAGGAGCTTGGTGGAGTCCCACAGCTGCCATTTGATAGAGGAGGACTTGAGACCAGGTCAGTCTGATTTCCAGGCCCTTGACATCCCACTGGGTCCCAGGAGCTTCCTTGGAACAGGCCATGGAACGTGCTGCCATCTCAGTATAAGTCTCTGCCCCTAGTGGGTGAAAGGACAGAGCAACAGCCACCAACAATGAGGCAGGTCCACGCTGTGGCTGTTTCTAGACTTGAGATGCTGAAGTCATTCCCCTCTCCCATATGTTTGAAGTCAAGCCTTTTGTTTATGATTGTTCTTTTAAAACAGGTATTATTTTGTGTTCAGATATTTTTAATTTACATTGATGATACTGTGCGACAGACCTCATTCTCTTTCCTACTTTTTTTCTTTTAGCACTTAATTTTTAAAGATCCATCTGTGTTGCTGTGTATACAGTTTAGCCCTTTGTTTCTAACTTCTGGAAAATAGACTCTGTGTGCCTTCACTACGTTTTATGTATGCATTCCCCCAGAGAGGGACAGGGGGATGGTTTCCAGCTCCTGCCACTGTAAACAACACCACAGTGAACATCCACGTACGTACTATGAACAGACCCATGTGAGAATTAGTCAGTTGTTGCACTTACCTTGACTCAGTACTTCCAGATAGTTCTTCTCAAGGCTGCCCCAATCTGCACTCACCCTGACATAAAGCTTCCTATTTCCCGTATCTCCTTATAACCTCTGATACTTAGGGTGGAACTTTTTATTTTTTTACCAATCTGATAGGTGCAGTCATAGTTCATTGTTTTTTTTGGTTGTTGTTGTTGTTTGTTGATTTGCTTGTTTTTATTTCTTTGACTCTAAATAAGTTTGAGTATCTGCATAGCATGTTGACTTTTAGGGTTTTTCTTCATTGAATTATATCTTCATATCCTTTGTCCATTTGTCATTTGGGGTTCCTGACATTTTCTTGTTCACTGAAAGGAGTTCCTAGTATATTCTAAATATTAATCCATTGTCACTTTTAGACAAGTATCTTCTCCCAAATTATATTCATCTATGAATTTTGTGAAGCAAAGCACTTTAATTCCAGGATTATCCAATTCATCACTTAGAATCTGTGCATTTGCAGGTTTCGGGAAGTCCGGTCCTATCAGCCCGTCACAAACATGTTCTTCTCTATTTTCTCCCCTGACTCGTGGAGGCAGAGGGAGCATCAGCCTTGTGGCCCTGCTAGCAGAAGGCTCGGGTTTTATCAATCCCAGGCTGACAGGGAGAATAAAGAGGTTTTTTTTCTTCCCTTCAAAGGACCCCATAAGCCAATAGGAAGGCAATTAGGCAGAGAGGCTTTAATTAAATTTTCCATTCTTTAATTTTTCTGAACTTCAGGGGTGCTCATACCTTACATCCCGAAGACACCAGTTAATGGGCAAAGGTGTCCCTTGGGAGCTTTGCTGCTCTAACATCTCGAGATTAGGAGGCCTGTGGCCCCCGTTTCCACTCCAGTCTGATAAGCCCTGCTGTTGGGCACAGAGATGCCTGTGAAATTCAACGTCAGTAGGAAAGAGGGAGCAAGACAGGCCTGTATCATCTTGATAACGGCTTGGTGGGCCCAGGCCTCTATCTTAGTGGGCCCATCTCTGGCTAGAAGGACCCCAGTGGGAGGAGAGCAAGAGCCTGGCAGCGAATCACGCGCCTCTGTCGTTTGCTGGGCTTCTCTCCCAGGTCCGTTCCTCATGTACATCGGTGCTACATGATGACAAACCCTAAGAAATCAAAGCAGGACAGGGGTAGCTTGAGTGTTGCCCTGCCTGCTGTCCTTCCCTTCCTGATGGGGAAACAGACCCAGAATGAGGAAGTAGCTTATGGAATATCACACCTCTTGTGAGTGGGAGACTCAGAGCTTGAACCTAGGCTTCCTAACCCCAAGCCAGAGCTCGGACTGCTCCACTTAGAAAGATCCCAGGCTTTGGAGACAGACAATCCTGGATTTGAACCTAATGAACACTTGTTAAGTTAATAATTATATAACTAAATGTTGTATTTGCCACGGTGGTTGGTGCTTTAGATGACATATATTCAGAGCTATGAGATCTTGGTGTAAATTGACCTAGTCTCAGATCAGAAAAGGTTCTAGAAGGAAATGGTCTGAAGTCTACAGATGAGTTCAGCTTAAGTTGGTGGGGGATGGGGCCTTGTTGGTTGGGTTGATGGATGGATGGATGGATGATGGATGGATGGATGGATGATGGATCGATGGATCGATGGATGATGGATGGATGGATGGATGGATGGATGGATGGATGGATGACTAAGAGCCTGAGTTTAAGAGGTTGGTTGTTTTCTTACCCTGTTCTTTCTCGTTCTTGCCCAGGGAGGACTGCTGGTAAACTACTAAATCCGGCAGAGCATGAGGAAAGGAAGATCTCTTTCCCTGAATATCAATCCTTTCAGTGTTTCACTTAAAGCTGAGCACCTGTTCTATTGAAGTACTCACCTCTGTCCCTATCCATTTCTTTGAATCCTACCACTGGTCCTTGGGAAGGCAAGACACAAAAGAAAAAAAGGAAAAGCAGTGTTAATCGTGCTGCAATGTGATGCTCCCCTCTGAAACTCGGAACATGGGAAATTATACATGCTGATTTCATCCACCACTTAATGCAACGGGGTGACAGGCTGCAATTGAAGAGGCTTCAGTGGGTTAAGTGCTGTGAACCTTTGCCCAGGTTCTTAAGCCCCTCTGGGATACCTCTGAGACCAGTTGGTAATTTAGTGGTGTCCTTTTGCGTGACTCCTAGCCCTGCCAGCTACTGGGACAATTCCCAGACAAAAAAAGATTTCATTCCCAGCTAGGATGTGGCCTGTTCTTTTGTTGTCTAGGGACCTGAGACTGTTAGGAGAAAAGAGGGGTGGGGAAGAGATTCTGTAAAGAAATAAAAGTAGGCACGAATGGCCTTGTATGCATTACAAATGCTGTAGCTCCTCAACAAAGCTTGTTACTGGAATTGGGGAGAATAAATGGACAAAAACTAACATTTACTTGGCATTTCCTGTGGACTAGTTACCTGTTGCCTCTGAATTTATTGACTCCCCACTTCTCTGTGAGACAGATGTCGTCATTCCCATTTTACAGGTGGGGAAATTAGGCTAATCAATTTGCCTAATACAATGAAAATGATGATGATAGATAGCAGTTAATATTTATGTGCCGGACACTGTTCTCAACTCTTGCCGTGTATTAACTGATTTAATCCTCGCAATAACCCTGTAGGGTACGTGCTGTTATGATGTGCGTTTTTCAGCTTGAGAAAGTAAGGCATAGAAAGGTTAAATATCTTGCCCTTAGCTAGTAAATAGCAGAACTGGGATTAAAACAGAGGCAGAGGGGCTCCAAAGCCCGTGTTTTTAAGGACACTAGGATGGAGGTTGGAAAGCTGGTCTGACGTACTCTAAAAATCCGTGCCCTTTCAAGCACACCCTGCCGCCCTGCTTCTTGATAAGGATATTACTGTTACAAACAGTATTATAGGCAACCATTCACTGAGGCCTGGCCGAGAGCGGGCACTGTACTTGTTGCTTCACATTGCTGTGCATTTAATTCTCACGATCCCCTGGTGAGGTAGGTGGAGACTGAAGCTCAGAGAGGTCAAGTGATCTGCCCAAGGTCACCCTGTTAATTGTGGCTCTGGGCCACTTTCTAGATGGTTTCAGTTGATGGCTCATTTCATTACATTATAAAACTGTTCCTGGAGGCTTGATGTGTTGGATGAACGAACAGTGGTTCAACAAACAGTGAGTGGCTTCTTCTGGTTGGTTGTTCTGGGTGAGGCTTGTGCTGCAGGGATAGACATGAGACCTGCCTAGGAGTTTGGCTCTAGAGGAGCCCCTGATCTTGGGGGGAGGGAGAGGGCACACTTAGGCCTTGGTGCCAACTCCTCCCTCCCCCCACAGGACACAGCACACTGGAAATGGTGGGACTTGGCCTCTCTCAGCAGCATACTGGCTCTCTTTTGACTGAAGAAACGGCAGCTTCCACCTGCTTTGGTCAGATCTAGTTACAGCCGGAGACTATCTCTATTATTATTGCTATTAATCTGACACAGACAAGGTTTGAAACTCTTGATCCTGAGAAATGAAAGACCCCCCAAAAGAAAAAGAAAGATCAATAACCATCCAAATTGTCGCTTTCTGCAGGCTTCAAGGAAGAAATTGTTGGGTTCTTTTTTTTTTCTTTTTTCTTTTGGTTAAAGCAGGCCATTTGAATGTCACATTTGTTCTGTCTCCTTGTTCTTTTCTTCCAGTAATTTGGGTCAAAATGATGATGAAATTGCTCCATTTTTGGGTGATTTCAGCAGGCCGTTGACACATTGGATTAGTATAAATAGGTTATTTCCAAAGCCCCAATTCATAGAGCCAAGAAAATTATACGCAAATAAATAATTATATACATATTTTCACAAGTAGTTATTGACATGATGATGGCAATTCTTCCATTGTACCTAATCAATAACAGATGTGCATCAGGGAAGGTGTGATATGTATTAACTGCTGGCAGGAGAAATAGATGTTTAAAGGAACCATATTCTTAGACTCTCCTGGAGAGAGAGGGAGGGAGGCAGGAAGGGAGAGAGAATGAAAATAATCTTGCACCATACTGTGCAAATGTCCTCTTTCTGGCTGACTCATGGGAAGTAGCTGCTTGTAAAGAAACCCTCCAATGAGAGTATCAGGGCTTCTAGCAGACATGCATATATTAAGGTCAGAAGGAAAGAAAGAAAAAAAACAGCATTTATTGAGCAGGGATTCCTTTGCAAATATTTGCACATAGATTTGCTCATTTTATCTTCCCAATTTTGCCAAGCTAGTGAGGCCTCGATTCTCTCATTTTCCAGATAAGGAAATGAAGACCCAAAGCCCAGGAAAGGCTTGTCTAAGGTGATCCAATTAATTTGTCCCAGAATCAGGATGTGAACCCAGGTTTAAAAAATTCCAAACTGTCGCTTCTATCTTTTGTAGCACTGTTTTTCCCTGAGCTGTGTAAATGCACCTGCCTTATTATTACTTTTTTTGATCCCAGGGAGAAGAAAATATTGATAAGTCTTGGATGAGAGCTGTGAGTGGGTGACTTAGTCATTGATTGATGTGTGGTCTTGTGCCTGCTGGCAGAGCTGTGGAATGAATGATAGAACTTTCTTGTAGTGGCTTGTATCATTCATTCATTTATCAGCCATTTACCATAATGTGATTTCTCCTGTGTTTAGATATATTTCAGTTGCTGGCTAATCGTACTGGGCCTAGATATACCAGGGGGAACACAACACATCTCCTGTCCTCAAGGAACTTACCGTGAATTGGGGAGGCAGGAGGGGGGCAGGGAAGTTGAACACCAGATACAAGATAGTGGAGGAGCAGGGATGGGATTAATGTCATGTCCAGAGGTGAAAGTTGCCTACAGGTTACGTTGCTCTGGGAGTAGAGAGACAATCACACCATGAGAGGCTTGCGGGAACAGTGGATTTACATTTCCCATATATCAGTCCAGCGCCTCCCCTCAAACCAGGTATGTGCCTAGTCTCCAGGGTCTGGTAGGTTCCTTACACCACCTCAGTCTCTCTCTCACTTTTCCAGCCTCCACAAACTGTACAGTTGAAACTGCATGAGCAACAAATCTCCTAGGATGTACCGCCCTCATGCAGGGTAGCAAATGCCATGGTCAAGTTGCTCTGAGTGCCTGGGGGAGCCCTGACCATCCTGGGCCTTCATCAGGAGGCTGACCTGGAGAGGGCAGTTCCTGAGAAGGTTTCTGTTGATGAGGGGAAAGCTCTGTACCTCCACAAACGCTGCCCTGAGTCATCAGTGGAGATCCTTCCAGTGTCGGATAGCAGACTGGGGCACTTGTGGGGAGGTCCCATGGAGAGAGCAAAGTCTGTAAAACGGGCACATGAGTGCCTGTTATGCAGGTTGTTTTGAGGATTAAACATGTCAGTAATGTAGAGGGTCTAGACCTATGCCATCTAACAGGATAGCCATGAGCTCTTTGTGGCTGTGGAACACTTGAGGTGTGGCCACTCCAAACTGAGATGTTCTGTAAGTGTAAAATACACATCAGATTTCAAAACCTTAGTACCAATTTAAAACAAAAACATATCATGATTCCCAGTAATAATTTTCTATTGATTACATATCGACATAATCCAATTTTAAATATACTGGGTTAAATAAAATCTCTTATTAAATTAATTCCACCTGTTTTTCTTTACTTTTTTTGAAAAGATTGGAACTCGCTGTCTTCCTCCTGGACAGCGCTGGTCTAGACCAGGATCTGTTAATTATAGCTCAAGGGACAAATCTGGCCCGCCGACTGCTTTTATACGGTCTGTGTGCTCGCTAAGGACGGTTTTTACATTTTAAATGGTTGGGGGGGAAAAATCAAAAGAAAAGGAATACTTGTGACATGTGACAACCGTATGACATTCAAATGTTGGTGTCCATAAATAAACCTCTGTGGGAGTACAGCTACGACCACTTGTTTACATATTGTCTACGGGTGTTTGCAAGCTGCAGTGGCAAAGCTGAGTAGTTGTGACAGAGCCTGTATGTTGCAGCTATGGAGAATGCCCTGGTGTGCCTGGGAGTCCTGGCTTTGCTCACCTCTTCCTTCCCTTGCTCACACTGTTCCCTCTACCTGCAGTCTCCCCATGTCCCAATTCTCCTTGTCCTTCAAGGCAGAGCTCTATACCACCTTCCTGGGGAAATGGTACCTTCCTCCTCTGTGTGCCCAACACTAATAGGTGCTTGGGGAAAAGTTACTCAACTTTTTTAAGCCTCACCTTTTTCATCTGTAAAACAGGAATAGTAATACCTGCTGCAATGAGTAATAATAGGGATTAAATAACGTATAGTGTCTCGTACAGGGAGCCGTCAATAGGGAGTATAGCTTCTGTTGCTGCTATTCTTTCTACTGCTCTTCTTATTATCATTGTCTGAATGTATCTTGTGGAATGTGATGGATTCTGAAAGTTACGTATCCTACTATGAACGAGAATAAGTTTAACATGGCTTCGTTCTCTTTGAGGACATGCAGAACATCCTTTCCCTTGGGTGTCCTCAGCCTGGGCCTGGGAGGGGCTTAGGAAATGTTTGTGAGTTAATCTCTCCCCTTCATCAAACACAAATGACCAACACACACTCCCCGCCTTTCCTGCATCCCTGCGGCCATCACCCTGGTCCCAGCCACCCTCCTCTCCTGCCTAGATTCCTGTTCCTACCGGGTCTTCTCATCACCATCCTGTCTTCTCCAACCAGTGGTTCCCCGAGAAATGTTTAGCAACTAGCTCTCTGAGGTGGGGGTGATGGGGAAGATCCCTGATTTGTGGTGTTTGCCAGTTTCTGTGGTGTAAACCTCACCCACCGTGGTTGATTTCATGCCACCAGCATATGACTGAACACGGAGTTGGAAGAGATGCTGCTAATGGCCCTTGCGAGCTGTGTCAGCTGACTCCTGCACACCACCCTCTCCAACTCACTGTCCTCTCACCACGATGGTGGTTTGTCACAGTGGACATCCTTGCTTACAGCCCATCCGTGGTTCCTTTTGATTGCAAACTAAAGTTCAGAGTCCGTAACACATTTTCAAACCTTGTGTGATGCAGCCCCTGCTGTCTCACCAGCCCTGTCCCACACAGAACATGCTCATTTTCCTCACACACACCACGCTGCTCCAACTTCACTTCCTCCCCAGACCTTCCCAAGTCCTCCCTCGATCCGGTGGCACTGCCCTTGTTCTTGTGCTTTCTTAGCGCCTCCTACGTCTGTCTGCACTTGTCACTGTTGTGGTGGGTCATTAACCCTGTAATTAGTTGTTATTGCTTGTCTCCCCACTGGAGTATAAGCTGAGTGCAGTCGCCAGGGCTGTCGTATTCATCACTGTGCCCTCAGCACCTGGAACAGAGCTTGGCAAACATGTTTCGGGAACAGATGCTAGAATTTAGAGAAGCTTGGTTAGAAAGCAGCAAGGTCAGCTTCACATGGTATTTGACTTCTGTCTCTGAAAGACTTTTTTTCTTTTAACTACTCAGAATATATTTTGTTAGGAGAACCCTTGGGGTTGAATTTTGAACTGATCATAGGAAAGAAGTAAAAACGTCACAATTCTCAACCTCTCTTTCTGAACAAAATCAGAGAACGTGTCTTGAAGCACATTTGATACATTATTACACATCCAATAAATAAGCAATTATAACATTTTAACTGCTTTATGGACATATGATTGACCTACAAAAAGCTGTAGGTATGTGATCCATACAACTTGATGTGTTCGGAGATAAGTACGCACCCGTGAAACCATCATCACTAATCAATGCCATGCACTTATCCATCACCTCCAGAAGTTTCCTCCCATCTGGCAGGATTTAAACACCCAAGATCTTGTTTGCTTTATAGTCTCATGATTTCAAAACCCTCCCAATAAAAGGAACCTGGAATCGTTCATAATATAATTGCCGCTGGGAGCTCTGAGACTGGCTAACTCGTTAGGGACGGTAATAGGCCCAAGAGCGAGGCAGGGCCACTGGGCTGGCTTTTTACGTCATCAAACGCCATGCAAACACCTTATCCCAATTCTTTGAGAAGGAAGTTGGCACAACAGAAAGGCACTTACCTGAAGTCTAATGGGTATTTTGGGGGGCAGACACGGTGCTTAACATCCCAGCCCAAAGCCTCTTGATGCTGCAATTTTCAGTGCCAGGAGTTGAAAAACAATTTGTTATTCATACTTTGATAAAGCTTTGTAGTTACATATATTTCCCCAAAAGCTTGAATGGCTATGCCGTATTTATCCCGCAATCAAAGCCATGGTGGATTATCAGCTAAATACCTCATTAGGAAGATTCAGAAACATGTCTCCCAGAGGTTTTTTTTTTTTTTTTCTTAAAAACAACTAAATTTTAAAGAAAAAGCAACATATCTATTGTATTGTAAATATGTCTAGCTGAGTAATTTTGAGCATCCCTGTAAAATCCACCTGAGAAAGAGATTTGCACGGTGGTAAATTACAGAGACTGATTTTTTTAAGGCAAATATAAGACAGCTAGTGTAGTAGATAGGACCGTCGGCATGCGGCATGAGTGAGGGTATAAATGCCCTCACTCTGGCATTTGGAGCCATGTCACCTTAGGCCTTCATGTGATCTGAGCCTTTGTTCCCTTATCTATAAAACTGGGATTGTAATACTTACCTGGGAGGAGTTGTTGCTGGGTTAAATGAGATAGTACACTGCCTGCTAAGTACCAGATGTTTATAAGTTCTCATTATTTTTGTTGTCATTGTTATTAATATTATCATATAGTAATTCATTGTCCACCTGTAAACTTGCCTCATTCATGCTTTTGCTATACCTTTTCGACACGTGTGAGGACTTTCGTTAGATATATATGAAGCTTGACATCACTCTTGATGGAGAGAACTAGAAAAAAAGAGTCAGATTTGACTTGGGCAGGGAAAATAGGGGTAGGGTTGATGAGGGAGAGAGTGGAGAGAGATGGAAAGGGAACTCTCCCCCATGCCTCCAAGGCCTTGCCATCCAGGGAGGACCCACAGCACAGATAGAGGTCATCAGCATAAGGCAGTGACCGGGTTCTGATGTGCTTGTGGTTCATGGGCACGTGCCCATGTCTGTCCCACTCATGGCTTTCTCCCCAGTACCCAGCAAGTGTACAGTCTGGTACCTGGAGACATGGAACGTGTGTGTTTAATGACTAGAGTTCTCATGGACAGAGTTACGATTACACAGCCTTCTGTTGCATGGGTGGTGTTTGAAAAACACCTTCTCAGCAATGTCACTTAGGTAAAATAAGGGTCCCCAAAGTAGTTTTCTTTTTAAATTAAATTAAATTAAATTTTAATTTAATTTTATTTTATTTAAATTAAAGTTTATTGGGGCGACAGATGTTAGTAAAGTTACATAGATTTCAGGTGTACACTTCTGTAACACATTATCTGTATCTCACATTGTGTGTTTTCGATCTCAATCAGCAAAGAAACCTTTCTTCTCAGGGAACAGAGTAGAATTTGGAAAGTGGGAGCCAATGGCTGCAGGTGAATCCATCAAAAACGGTGAGATGAAGGATCAAACCCAGAAACAATTCCTTTGACTTACGTATTATTTGCAACTAAGCAAACAAAGTCACAGACATCTCATTAAAATACCGAGGGAGGAGGCGCCTGAAGTGTTTCCTAGCTCGCAAAGAGTAGTGTATGAAAATTAACTATATAGGGCAAGTTATATAAAAATAATAGGTATGAAACAGCCATTTTCATAAATATGTGCCATCTACTCTTTCTAGTTTAATTCACTGAAACAATATGAAGAGATTTCATAAGTTTATTCATTACCTTGGTAATGAAATAATTATTTCCAAAGTAATGATTATGATAATTACATTTTACTGAGAGTGGGCTCTGTGCCAGATACTGTCCTAGACATTTTATGCCCATTGTCTCTTCTAATCCTCATACCAGCCCAGGGAGATAAGTATTTGATCCCTATTTTTCAGATAAAGAAATGTGAATTTCAGGGACAATTTCAGAATAAATGAGTTTCAGAGACAAATTGTGCCAAGGCCACACAGCTGAGAAGTGTCAAAGCCATAAGTCAAACTCTGGTCAAAGTTCAAAATTCTTATTCATTAGATCATAAGTTGCCATCTGATAAAGTCTTAGATTTCCCAAATCCACATATTTCTATCTTCAGGTTGGGGAAAGACAACTTCACCTCGGGATGTGTCCCAAAGTCAACTGTCTCTAGGGATCAGGCAGGGGCAGCGAGTGGTCTGGGTGGGGACAGTGGCAGTGGAGAAACCATGGTGGCTCTTCTAAAGAGGGCAGCCGCCATTCAACTCCAGCTCACTGAGGCCAAAAGGGAGTGCCGGTATTTTGTCACCACACCTGTTAATGTTCAAAAGACACTGGAAATCCAGATGTTTATGTGGAATGTTATGATTTTGATTTACTGTCTAAAAATTTGACATAAAGGGGGAAAAACTGTGCAAAGCCAACAAAACATGTTAGGGCTGCCCTCTGCGAGGCAGTGTGTTTGTACTAGCAGTGCTGATAAAAACTTCCCTGGGAATGTTGTTTAGAACAAGACAATGGGACACATAAGCAACTCAGTCTAAGAGTCCATCTAGCCACTCCAGTCCCAATGGTTAAAACTCGCTGACAGCTCAGAATGTGCTGGCACTTGACCTACATTATTTCATGTAGTATCCTAGCACCTCTGTTGGATTTTATCATCCTTCTCTTACTGGTGAAGGAACAGATTTGGAGAGGTGAAGAGACTTACCCAGAGTTACAAATTAGCAGAGCAGGACTTGAACTCAGGTCTGCCTGGCTTCTAAGTCTGTGCTCTCCACCTCTACTCTCTATTGTCTCCCACAGAGCCTGTAAATACTGAAGAGTTGCCCCAGCCATTTCTTTGTTTGGTGCCCATTGTTCCCCAAGATTGGATGTCAGAGAGTGTGGGAACTTGTTCTCGAAATGAACACCTTGCTTGGAAAAGCGTCAGTCTTCCAGGTAAAGTGCTTTGTGCATTGTAAAACCTTCAATACTGCTCCATTATATTTTGGGTCTATGAGGGATAGATTGCAGTTCATGCGTTCCCCCTGATTAGAGCATCCTATTTACATGGGTACAGTACCTATTAGATGGTGCGCTTTGCAGAATTAGCTCCCTGGTGAACAGGTGTTATTCTCCCCTCTGCTGACGTGTGGCAGCTGTCTGCACTCCTTGTGTTCAGGCCTCTGCACCCGAAACTGGGACGCCAGGGGAAATGGTGCAATACTCAGCAGTTACCTGTCTTGCCTTCAAGTTCAATGATGCGTGAGACTAGATCCTCCTGATTGTGCCCTCTTTGCTACTTATTAGACAAACCATTTAATCAGTCTGGGCCTCAATTACTTCATCTGTTAAATGGGAATGATCCTTTCTCCTAACTGAATGCAGGGATCTGGTATGGAAGAATCCTTGCGATACATCTGTTTTTGCTCCAACTTCTGTTATTTTTTTGAGTCTCTGAATATGTGCTGAGTGTTGAAGAATTCAGGACCCAGTTTTCAGATTTGCCTTGTAAGGAAGCGTATGTCCAGTGTGTATGGTCAGGGCTTATTTTACTATGAGGCAAGCCAGATGTCTTAACACCATTTCTTGAATAGTGCATTCTTCCCCGCTATTGATTTGAATTGCCACTTCTAGCATATACCAAATTCCACATATGCAAGGCCTCTGAGCCTCTTCTGTTGATACATTTGTTTACCTCCCCCATCTAGAACATACTGTTATAACATAGCTCGATATCTGGAAGAGCAACTGCCCCTTCTTCATTCTTTTTCTTCAAAGTAGTGTATTTGTTCCAGTCAGGGTCTCAGCAGGGAGTAGATGGCATGTTCAATGGGGTAAGTAGAGAGGGTTTAATGAATGGACTCCTTCCAGAGGTGTGGGCAAGGACAGGGCTCTATCAGGCAATGGTGACGGTCCCAGCAAGTGGCAACAAGGGGAGCTGTTACCAACCTAGGCCTAAGGGGTGAAGGGAGGACACAAGTACTGGAACCCAGAGAAAGTGGCTCAATGGATGGCCATATATTAAAGGGTTTGAAGCTGATGATGGCATGGTTTGGTTCATACTAAAAAGATACCACTCTGATATTATGGTAGGGATGGAATGAATCCAGCAGAACTGGGTTTGTGGCTAAACTCAGAAATGGGATACAAGTTACATTTCATTGGAATACACACAAAGGACTTATTTTCAGCTGAAGATACCAGATGAGTCTGGGGAATGGTCATTGAGTTCAGCTTCTCAAACTTCCCCCAATTCCTCACAGTGCTGGTGCCGATAATACCCTGTTTCCCTGAAAATAAGACCTAGCTGGACCATCAGCTCTAATGCGTCTTTTGGAGAAAAAAATTGATGTAAGACCCGGTCTTATATAAGAGCCCCAGATCATGGTAAATCAGGCTGTGGTCATGGTAATTACGGTGTTCACATTTCAAAGTGGAAACATTTCCATTCCATTTAGTTTGTTTGTAGCTCTCAGTTAACCTAACAGCATTGGGCCGTCATATGGCTAAAAACCTAACCGTCCTTCTAGCCACTCAAGAATCCAAAGCAGAGGCATTGAACTTGCTCACTGTAGTTGGGATTTGCTTCTGTAATTGAATGCCCAACTTTAAGCCTTATTTTATTTCCTTGATTCTGACAGCAGGTGCCTGGGATGGCACCGTCCTGTGTGCTTGTTGGTTATTCTGTGGACTACAAACGTGGCCAAAACCAAATGCCTACTCCAGCTGAGACAGCGGAGGTTCTTTGTGTGGGCAGAAGCCACAGGCTGATCCGACGTGGAAAGAAATGCAACTGTGCTTTCACATCCGTGTACATTGCTCACTTTTTTGACCTATGGCATGTGATTAAAATTTTATTTAGGGGAAACATTTTAAATGTATGAACTGCACCAGGATTTTTCGAAATCAGCTTAACAAAGTGTTCACTGTATATACAGCCCAGTGTGAGGAACTGAGACTCAGGAATAGGAAGATGTCTTTTCTTGCCTCCTGGAGTTAACAGAGAAGTCAGACGTATAAAGGAACTATCATGTAGCAGAATAAATACTATCATCAAACTGCACAAAGCATAGTAGGGACCACCGAGGAAGAGACTGTGGTTCTGTATGAAGAACTTGCATAAAGGAGGGATTTAGTGTGTGTGTGTGTGTGTGTGTGTGTGTGTGTGTGTGTTTGAAGAAACTTTGATGATGATGATAATTTTTATCTAAAGGAGGAAGTAAAGGGAGGTTAAAATAATTTTTTAAGTCCAATCTGTAGTCTTCTCCCCCTTCTGTCTAGGTAACTACTCTGCTCTCCTTTAACCCTACCCTCACCCCAGGACCTCAGCACTTCCCAGTAGACTTGTCCCATTTATTTTTATATGATCTTTATTTTGTTTTTATATAGGAAAAATTCAAGCTTATGTAAAACTAGAAGCTAGTAAAATAACCCCCATGTACTCACCACCCAGTTTTAACAACTACCAATAGATAGACACTGGATTACTTTGAGTCAAAATCCCAGACCTCATGTTATTTCTTCTGTAAATACTTCAATGCATATCTTTAGAAAATTAATATTTCCCCACCTTAAAAACCCCAAAATCATGCTCATGTGCAACTTATTGCCAGTAAGTCCTTAATAGTGTCCGCTATCCAGTCATAATGGCTATTTCCCTGATTGTCTTACAGTTTCATAACCAGCTATTTTTAATAATATACTTATTTCTATGTCAAAAAGAGAAAAACATGCCTTTTTATTATTAAAAAAATAGGACAGCTTGTAAAAATACATCAAAGTACAATGAAGGAGAAAGGGTTTTTCTTTTTTTTGGTTTGTTTTATTTTGTGTTTGTTTTTACTACATTGTCATCAGTATCTAGCAAAGTGCCTGCTAGTATTTGTTGAGTGGAGGGAGGGAAGGAGAGAGAGAGGAAACTTAGGAAGTAGGATGGAAGGAAGGAAGGAAGGAAGGAGGGAGGGAGGGAGGGAGGGAGGGAGGACATGAACACCTATCCTCACCACCCACATCAACTTTTTGAATGCCAGTTTTTACAAATGCTTGAGTTGGTACTCCTTGTATCCTGCTTTCCCTGGCAATGTAAGCATTTTTCACTGGGTCCATGGGTGATTGACAGAAACCTGACCTAACTTCCTGCCTCTGCTTCCTATCCTGACCGTAGCCTCTTCCCCATCTGGCCAGAGCTCCCTGGGGAGAGACCTTCACCTCACAGGCTACCCCATAATCATAGCTTTCCAGGCCTCTGAGCAACATGATGTAATACTGGCATTTACACAGCTGGCACTGTGCTAAAGGTCATTTTTAAAATATTTATCGTTTAATTTCCTGAAAGTGTCAACCCACGTTGGAGGGGGCCAGTTTGCTAAGTGGATGAAGAGCTGATACTTCTAAGGTATTTTGGAGGGTTCTTCATCTAGCAGGACTGCTGTGATTACAGCCCTGATTTTACTGGAGCCCAGAAGCCTTTAGAATGAGAATACGGAGAAGGAGTGATATTTTGGGGGGAGCCCCAGATCATGATAAATTGGGCTCTGGTCATGGTAATTACTGTGCTAACATTTCAAAGTGGAAACATTTCTATTCCATTTAGTCTGTTTGTAGCTCTCAGTTACCCTAATGTATAGGGTGATACTGGAACTATCTTGATGTTCCAGGAATTGAGTATTCTTGTGGTATATCTTACAGTGCTTATTTACCTGTAAACACATGCCACACTTGGACACCTGAAACTTTGGTCATTGTTGGTAGAAGTGGGCAAACTAATTTAGGGGATATCGACCCAAGGCATACATTAGACCAGAACAAAAGTCCTCAGTTACACTTATATTCCCCCTTTTTCTTTTGGAAGGATGGGAGAACTTGGTGTAAAGTGATTTGTTTCTGGAATGATTTAGTGCCTGCTGTACCATAGACAGCACTTTGTGGTCATGTGATATCCATAGTCACTTGGCTGTTTAAAATGCCCCCCTAAAACATGCTTCAGGAACCACCAAGGCAGTTATGCACGTTAAACATGTTATGTACAGGGTCGTCAAGAGCAAGACTGATTGACTCAATGTTTGACAAAGATACGTAATTAAAACCCTGGGTCTTCACAGCTGGGTTGAACAGGGATGCTCGGTGGGAGGAACAACATCGCCAGGTGATATTTAGAATGGACTCCAGTTATACCCTGGGACCTGGCTTGGAATTGCTCCCCTCACCCCCCACCCCCGGCCCCACCCCAGTTCCCACCAGGCTTTTGTTCCTCTTCTGTGCATCTATATCAACAGAGCCATCTTTAAAGTCAGCTGACGTCAGAGCTGGTGATGAAAGTGGCCTCAGAACAGAGGGAGAAATATCCTGAACCAAATCTGCAGCATGTGCATCTTTGGGGACATTTAAAAGAGTGTGTAGCATTTGAGAGTATGTCATTTCTTTGGAAACTTCTAGGTAAGAGAATGTGGTCCTCAGCCAAGGCATGTGTTAGTTACTGCCTTATTTAGTGGAACATTTTAAAGGAACCTGCCCAGTCATTTGATGAAGCACCTCCCAGCATATGGAACCAACACCTCAGTCTTCTGGCTTGTGGGTTGGGGGTGGGGGGGGCAGGAAAGAGGGAGAGGAGGGTCTCTATCTGGGGCTCGGGGCAGCTTTTTTTTTTCCTGGTCTGTAAAATGAGGGTAACACCTGCCCCAGCAGCATTCTGATTTCATAGAGGAAGCGTCTCTTCCTGAGATACAGTAGCATGAAAAACAGAAACAAACAAACAAAAAAAATCGCTCTCATTATAATATCTGTTATGGATGTGTAGTATGGAAATGGTTGCTAAGAGCAAGCACCAGATCATGAAACAAAGGACACACACAAAATGAAAAAAGAGCAAAGGGCATTGTTCTATTAGATATAAAAATGAATAGCAATGATTCTGTCGATTATTTCCTCACTCAGTACAGTAACACTTCCATCATTCAGGACTGACAATAGTGATGATGGCAATGACCTGGATTCATTTGTGAACATTACTTTACTGTTTACAAAGCCCTTTCATATCTATTACCTTACTTGATCCTCCTAATGACCCCACTAAACAGATATTATAGGGATTAGTATTTCCATTTGACAGGGGAGAAAAATAAAGCTCAGAGGGCTTCTGTGGCTTAACTTGGGTCAAATAAAGAGTAGAGTCAGACTGGGAGCCTGAGCAGCCCCAAAAGGAGTTTTTCTGTTACACGTGCGTCAGTGTAGCCCTGTGTGGTGGTGGTGGTGGTGGTGTGGTGGTAACTACCATGTATTGCTACTGACTCTGCACCTGACACTCAGACAATATTTTACATGCATTTGCTTGTGTGGTCCAGACAGCGACCCAAGAGGTAGAAACATTTATCATCCCTCTTTAGTAGATGAAGAACTTGAGGGTGGAGAAGGTTTCACTTGCCTAAGATTACCTAACTCAGCAGCGGGACTTGAACTCCAGAGGGCTCTTATAACCATCACATGATACTCTTGCAGAAAAAGTTTAAATACAAAAAGGAAAATTTGCTTTCCTCTCCTTGGATCTATGTCTAGATGCCAGGCAGGGACCAGCTGACTGACACCCACACTTTCCACTTATCTTGCCTGGGTGACATGGACCACCGTGAGACCCAGCACCCAGGTGGCTCACAGCGCTTATGCCTGGGTACTCTCTGTGGGTTTCCAAAGCTGTAGATCTAAGGAATATGAAAGAGGTTCTGCTAGACTTGGGCCCCTCACACCCTCTGGAATAGAAAATACTGTTTTAATTTTTTTTTCCCTGCAAGTTTTTGACTCTGGCTGCTGAAAGGATCATTGTAATTTTCATTTCTCAATTTGACAAACACTCAATTGTATAAATTTGTTTTGCTGAGGCTCTGTGATTCATCACTCCTGTCTCAGATAACTCAGGTTTGAGCAGAAGCTCTGATTATAGCCAGCTAGCCTTGTGACTTTGGCAAAGGCACTTTTTTTAAGTTTGTATTTTCTTTCTCTGTAAAATGGACGGATATGACAAAAGATCCCATCCTCATGAGATTTTTTTTTAAACTTTTGTGAAATATTTTATTACTTTTTTGCGGGCTTTCTTTTTCATTTTAAATTTTATTTATATTATTATACATTTGTATCATAAATGATTTTAACAGCTTTATTGGGATATCATTAACATCAAAATTATATATTTAAGGTATACAGCTTGATGTTTAAATATAACCTTGTGAAATTATCACCTTATAACTAACATGTCCATTACCTCTATGTAGTCGCCATTTTGGAGAGGTGGGGGGCATGAGAACATTTATTTTAAGATCTATCTTCTTGTCAAATTACAAGTATAATATAGTATTGTTAGCTATCGTCACCTCATGTGATTTTTGTGAAGATTAAATACAATCATATATGTGGAAATAATTCACCAATACTCCACACATATAGTGTATTATTTTCTTCATGTCAGCTTATCTGTAGAACAGACTTAAACCTTTTGGACTTCAGATTCCTTTTGTTTTGTTTTGTTGTTTTTGGCACATTTCACAGTGAAAACTGTCATGTATCCTTGAAACTGATTTTTCAGCAGCCTGAAATCAGGAAAGAGACAGATTGATGGTCATGGTTTTGTCTTCTAAAGTTACTGTAAATTAGGGCCCTTTAATACATACCGTGTTTCTCCGAAAATATGACCTAGCCAGACCATCAGCTCTGATGCATCTTTTGGAGCAAAAATTAATATAAGACCGGGTATTATATATTATTATATTATATTATATTATATTATATTATATTATATTATATTGTATTAGATCTGGTCTAATAGTAAAATATAATATAAGACATGGTCTTATATTAATTTTTGCTCCAAAAGACACATTAGAACTCATGGTCCGTCTGGGTCTTATTTTCAGGGAAACAAGGTAGAAACACTGAAGTATTTAGAGGCAGGTTACTATGTCACCACTAATTGTTTTTCTAAGTACAGTAGTGCCCCCATATCTGTAGTTTCACTTTCCGGGGTTTCAGTTACCCAGGGTGGGGACAGAGTCCCAGAGAGCAGTTTCCAGGCTCTCGGCCTCACGTGGAAAGGTGCTGGCTCGGGTGGTGGATCGCCATCAGCTGTGACCAGTTAGCCAATTAGCCACTGATATAACCGCCGTGACTGCATTGGTTGGTTGGTTGGTTGGTTGGTTGGTTGGTTGGTTGGTTGGCAGAGAAGTAGACGGTGGATTGTGGATCGTATGGCTCCTGCTTCCTGTATCTCTAACCCAGCCGCCAGTGAGAATATAGTGGTATGACTCCCCTACCTATGGCTCCGTGGGTGTTCCTTTTGGGCCTCACCATGTCCTGCGTTCTTGTGTGGGGAGTGGGACCACAGACCCCGCATGACTCCCCGCATGACACCACAGTCAGCCATGGTCTAAAAATATTAAATGAAAAATTCCAGAAATAAGCAATTCATAAGCAGATGAAATCTCGCGTCATTTGCTGCACCCATCCCAGGAATCTCCTCGCTGCGGACACTCCCTGAGCGCTCCTCAGTCGCGTACTGTTGTAGCCTCCATCTTGGTTATCAGATGGACTGTCGAGGTATCAAAGTGCTTGTGTTCAGGAACCCTTATTTTACTCAATAATGGCCCCAAAGCCTAAGAGGAGTGGTGTTGGCAATTCGTATATGCCAAAGAGAAGTCATAAAGTGCTTTCTTTAAGTGAAAAGGTGAAAGTTCTCAACTTAGTAAGGCATTGTATCATCTCACATCAACACAAGAAGGGTGAGTACAGGACTATAAGGTATTTTGAGAGAGGGAGAAAGAGAGAGACCACATTCACAACTTTTATTGCAGTATATTGTTACAATTGTTATGTTTTATTAGTTATTACTGTTAATCTCTTTACTGTGCCTAACATAAATTAACCTTTATCATAGTTATGCAGTAGAACAGGTCCCCGAATAATGTTTCCTTCAACATTATTTTGTTCAAAATCATTTCATTATAATGCTGATGAGAGGTTGTAGGAACTTAACTCTTTTTTTTTTTTTTTACTTTTAAAAAATGTATTTATTTATTGTCTATTCATTTATTTTATTTTTCAATTAAGGTTGACGTAAAATATTATATTAGTTTCAGGGGTACCACATAGTGGTTAGACATTTATGTAACTTACGAAGTGATCATGCCAGTTAGCCTCGTACCCATTTGATACCACAGTTATTACAATATTTTTGGCTGTATTCCCTATGCTGTACTTTACATCCCTGTGACTATTTTTATAACGGGCAATTTGTACTTCTTAATCCCTTCACTTTTTTCACCCATGCCCTTAACTCCCCTCCCATCTGGCAAACAATAATGTATTCTCTGTATCTCTGCGTTTGTTGCTTATATTCATTAGCCTATGGTAAAATTGGTTTCCTTATACCTCTTTTTGCTTAAAGTGGCAGAACCTATCCACGATGTCCAGCGAGGGCTTACTGTATATAGAGGGTTTGGTACTATCTACGGTTTCAGGTATCCACTGGGGGGCTTGGAATATATCCTCCATAGATAAGGTGAGGCTACTGTAACATACCACCAGCTCCTTCACTCACACAAAACAATGAACTTAAGCTTTGAAGCTGATGGAGCTGGACTTTCATTCCTTGGCTTTGTATAACTTTGTGTGACCTCACTGAGCCTCAGCACACTCCCTTGTTAAATGGCACCAAGTTCTCATGGGGATCAGAGTTGTTGAAGTAAAATGGACTTGCTAGAGAGTACTGCTCGCTAAATGCTCATTGCCCTCCCTTCCTCCCAGGTTCTCTGGCACTCATTTATCAGGACACTGGGTACAGTTTGTCAACCCGCTCTGTTTCCCTGAACATCTCTATCTCCTGGAAACAGCAGCTGCTACAATCCTGTGGATAACACAAAGATGCTATTTGATGAGAGCTTTATTTGTGCCAGTTAGGGTGTAAAATATAATACTTTTATGTAACATTTTTTTTCTTAATTCTTAGTCTGAGAAATAGTTATGACAAACCCATTTTGAGAGAGGAAAAACCAGGGTCACACAGAAAGCGAACAGTTTTTGGATTTAGCCTCTGCAAACCAAAAGCGTTGAATCCATGTTGCGTTTCAGAGTGGGCAAGACCTCCTATGTGAAGGCTCAAGATGATAGACATTTTAGCTTTTCCAGGTCACACAGTTCCTGTCACAACTGTTCAACTCTACCTTGTACAGGAAAGCAGCTCTAAATGAGGTGTAAACACATGAATGTGGCTGTGTGCCAATAAAACTTTATTCACACAAACCAGCTAGCTGGACCTGCCAGAGATTGCAAATCCTGGCTGTATACCACTTCACTACACTATCCTCTTCTTGTTTTCCTCTTTTTTTCTTGTTCTTTTATTTTAATTGCACATCTCTGGCTGGTTGACTGTATTTCCTTTGTAACTTTTCTTGGCAGTCGGTACCTAAGCTATAAGCTATTTTTACAGTGTTTCTGATTTACCTGATTGATTGTAAGTGTTTTTCACGTACTAGGCAGCACATCAGGCACATTTGTAAACCATGATGCATTAGAGGTCACCACAGTTTCGGGATGGCACGTTTGTGGAGTGACAGATGAGGCTTAGGAAATCTAAGCGATTCACAGAGGCTGGTGTGTCAGGTTTAAGGCGAAAACTATTTTTTCCCCAATCACCCCATTAAAAATTAGTCCGGAAGGAGATTGCTTAGGTGAGAAAACCTTCCCAGGCTTGACCATCAGAATGAAGACTCTCCTTCTCTACAAATCATCAGCCAGAAGCCCTCCCTATACAATCTGTTTTATCAGATAGATCTGAAGAAAAGGAAAACTGCCAAAGAAAACAAATGTAAAGTAAAGTAAACTAAATGGAAACAGAAGGTCACAGAATGTCAGAGGAGACCTGGGCCAGGGTGGGAGATGTGTGGTGTAGTTTCCTCCCGCCTGCAGCAGGCACTGCTCTTTCCTGCCTTCTTACCAGCTCATCCTTTCATTGCTTTCCATTTCCATGATGTAGAAGTATATAGGATCCAAATTGCTCCATGGTTTTTACCCTTCACTACTCTCCTAACTCAGAGACAGGTTTACCCCCAAATTTAGGATCTGATCTTGTTCTAACATCACCAGACTAGCCAGAGGGATACCCATCTTCCTGGGCCATCCCTGCCTCTTCTTCTGGTCCACCTCTCTTTCCCTCGCATCGCCTTTTTCTTTCTTTTTCCTTTAGAGAGAACTTGGGCCTGGTGCCTGGCAAATGCTCAAAACCCTTAATTTGTTTTGTCAATTTCTGTGTCTCTGTCTCCTGCTGTTTCTCTCTCTCTCTCTCTCTCTCTCTCTCTCTCTCTCTCTCCCATCCTCACGTGCGTGCCATCCCTTCATCTTTCTCTCTCCTTTCCTTCCCCTTGGAATAAACTGACATGGAAGGCTGCTGTGGGACTACCCAGAAGGCCATCAGGGAGAGCAAGGGGCAGATCTTCCCGTGCCTGCCTCTCTGACTCACCCAGCCTTCTCTGCCCCGAACACCCCACTCCTAATCTTCCGTGGGGGCTATGCACACCATTCTGTCAGCAACTTGCACAAATCAATTAGCTGCAGGCCGTCACGCTCTATGGCTCTCTGTTCCCACAGATGTCACCCCGGCAGTGGTATGAGGAGGCCATTTGGACAGAAAAGGCCAATTAGGTGGGGGCTGGGCATGGTGAGGGCAGAGTAGACAGGAGAGAGGAGGGTGCTTTTGGTTCTGTGGGAGCCTGCCCGCTCTGTGTCCCTTAGAGAGTTGTGGTCTTACCCCTCGTGCACATGGCTGGTAATGGTGTTTGAGTTGGGCATTGAGCTAAAACCAAATGTGTGCTGGCAGTTGGGGTCATCCTGGCCATATGCCACTCTTTTCTACCCTTCAGTGCTTTCTGCTCCTCCAAGTACCATTCGCTGTCGTCTCCCCCTTCATCCCAGCAGCAGCAGTGCTGGGAAAGAGAGTGAGAAATTGACATATTTGGGAGCTATTCAGGAGCAAGACTCTCCAGAATTCAATGCCAGCTGAATTATTTTTTATTAGGCATCTGCTATGTGGCACATGTTTTTCCTGGAACCTTTATATGTGTTATTTCATTTAATGAAATAGTTATTATCATCTTGATTTTACAGATTAGAAAACTAAATGAAGGTTTAGTTTGGATTTGAGAACAAAAGAGGAACTGGAAGTGACTCCCAGGTTTCACTTTGTTCCCATCCTGTCAGCAAAGGGTTGTCACTTCCTTGGCTCCATTCAAGACTTGTGGCACTATTGCACTGAGCAGGGGGTGAGCATGTCATTAACAGAACAAAAGGATGTCAGAGGAGAAGCGGGCATGAGGTGAGGAAGATGATTTGTCTAGATGTGTCTTTAGTCAACAGGTGTTTATTGAGCACTTTCTATGTGCCTGGCATTGCCCAGGTTGTTGGGGGTCTAAACAAATCAAACAAAACCCCTGTCCTCATGGAGCTTGCATTCTAGTAAGGGAGGAGAGACAGTAAGCCAAATAAATGAATAAATTATATCATCTAAGAGAAGGCGATAAATTACAGGGAGAAAAAGCAGGGAATAAGGAGTGTTGGGCTGTGGACAGGGTGGAGGCTGCAAAATAAAATAGGGTGAGATTTGAACAAAAACTTAAAGGAGGTTAGCGAGCACGTCTGGTGAATCTCTGCAGAACGAACCTTCCAGGCAGAGAGAATCCGAGGTGTCAGGCCCTGAGGTGGGCCCCTACCTGGTGTATGGGAAGAAGCGCAAGGTGAGCATGGCTGATGAAAGGAAGTGAGGGGGTGAGTAGTAAGAAAGAAATAAGGTCCCAGGTGTAAATGGGGCAGATCACGTAGAGTCTTGTCGGCCAATGTAAAGATTTAGCTTTTTTACTCTGAATGAGTTGGGGCCCATTCAGGGTTCTGAGCAAAGGAATGCCATGATTGATACTTGTTTTTAGAGGATCCCTCTGGCTTGGGGGTTGAGAATGTCCCAGAGGGGTGTGTGATGGCCAGAGGCAAGGCAGAAACAGAAACTGTATTCCAGCCCCGAGATGATGGGGTGGCCTAGAGGGTTAGGAGTAGAGACGCCGGCGTGTGAAGACGAGCACAGGGCAGCCCTAACCGCTGTCGACCTGGAGTCAGCATCTAGTGCATGTTTGCTGAGTAATGAGAGGCATGTCAGGAGATCGGACGGCTTTTTCTTAGTGTGTGCTGGAGAGGCAGCCCCATTCTGGAGGGCCGGTGGTAGACATGTGCTTTGTAACACGAGGCACAGTGATTCGTGAACTTGTCTTACATTCCTCACTGGCCTGGAAGCTCTCTGAGGGCAGGGAGCACATCTCCTTCATGCTTTTAGCCCCAGGCCCCAGCCCAGGGCCCAGCACACAGTGACAGTGTGATTGAATGGTACACAAGAGCTTAATCTCCATGTAGACTGAGTTTACCTTGTCCCTCGATCTGGCTTCCTGGCTCCAGACGTGAGACTTGCCATTGTCACAGGTTGAAACTGACAGAATATGAGTTCTGCTCCTGGGCCACCATCTACCTGCTGTGTGAGTCTGGGCCATGTTTCCATATCTTTAAAATGAGGGTTCACTCAGTCCTTCAGCAATATTAATAGTCCCTGCCCAGGGTGCATCTCAGAGAAAGCTTTCCTGGCCACTTAATTCCCCCAACTCTCTCTCCCCTTCTCTAGCTTTATTTTTTTCATAACGCTTGCCAGTATCTGAAAACATATTATTTATTTACTTATATATTGCCTTTTCTCCAGCTAGAACATAAACTCCATGAAGGCAGAGGTTTTGGTGTGTCTCTTTCACTATTTGCATCTGGAATAATGCCTGGTACGTGGAAAGTACTAAATATGTATCTATGAATGAATGAATGAAGAAATGATTGTGGATACTCAGTTCAACAGTCTATGGAAACACGCTTTGCGATCCATTAAGGGCTAAGCCAGTGAAGGTGTTCAGCTATTATTGTACATGTGCTTCACACTCTGGCACAGCTCTGCCTCCTTCCATAGCATTTTTCAAGGCAAATATAGGTGAGAATTTTTTCCCCCCTCTATTTGGATTTTCTTCAAAGGAAAGAATGCCAACAACCTAATTTAAAAGAATTTCCAGGTGCAGAATTCAGTGATGGAGGCTCATCGCCTAGCAACCTCACACAGAAGCCACTCGCTGCGTGAGAGAGGTGACAATTTCAAGTGGGTGTGCTAAGTGTCACAGATGAACAAAATGCTGAGATAGGTGATGAGGAGGGAGGAGGACACCTGCCCTGGGTGATGGAGGGGAATAAGCTTGGTGCAGGAGTAAGAGACCCCAGGGTAGGTTCTCCCTCAGGAAGTGACCCGGCCATGCCATTCTCCTCTGAGCCTCATCGCCTCCATACACCAAGGAGCTGCCAAGGTCCTTCCCAGCTGCATCACCCTGTGGTGTACATTTCCAATTGGGTGCATTGAGGAAAGTTATTGAGCAAGTCCCTGGGCTAAGTATTCTATATGATGATTTCATCTAGCCTCACTTCAACTATGTAAGATAAGGCTGTGATTGTTCCCATTTTCCAGGTATGGAAACTGAGGCATATAGAAGTAACTAAGGTCATTGTATTAGTCAGCTTGGGCTGCCATAACATAATACCATAGACTAGGTGGCTTAAATAACAGAAATTTGTATCTCACAGTTCTGGAGGCTGGGAAGTCCCAGATCAAAGTGTCGGCCAATTCGGTTTCTTGTGAGGGCTCTCTTTCTGGCTTGCACATGGCCATTTCATTACTGTGATTTCACATGGCTTTTCCTCTGTTCATGTGGATAGAGAGAGAGAGAGATCTCCCTCTGTTCCTCTTCTGATAAGACCTCTGATCCCATTTGACGGCCTCACCCTCATCACCTCATCTAAGCCTAATTACCTCCCAATGCCCCCATCTTCAAATACCATCACATTGGAGGTTAGCACCTCAATATATAAATTTTGGGCAGGGGAACATAAACACTGAGTCCCTAACAGTCACATAGCTTGCAAGTAATCGGACCAGAATTTAACTGCAATCATTCGCTGGCCCTGCATTCTGAGTACAGTGGTACCTTGGTTTTCTAACATAATCCATTCTGGAAGACCGTTCGAGTTCTGAAAGATTCGAAAACAGCCGACAGCTAGGCCTCAGGATCTTGCACTCAGTGGAAACCATGTGACATGTTCTGCTTCTGAGGCGTGTTTGAAAACCGAAGCATTTACTTCCGGGTTTATGGTGTTCCTAAACCGAAATGTTCATCAACGGAGACGTTCGAAAACCGAGGTACTACTGTACAAGGCATGTTGCGTGATACCTCTGCTTGATACCAGACACCAATGAAGGGAATTCTGCAGGGTTGGAAGGGAGTCTCCAGATGAGTTGTCAGGAGACAACTCGTGCTTGCTGTTGGAGCTCCATGAGATAGTAGTAATATTGCTCTTCACTGAAGCCTTAACATGTAGTCTTGTACCAGAACATGAGAGCTAGTCAATAAATATGTATTATATAAATGAATGACTCTGTTAAAGACTGATGGCTATGGTTGGGTACAAAATGCTTTTAAGAATGTTTTTTTCTTGGTACCCTGGAAAGACAGAGCCCCATTGAATTCTCATCATGGGAAGTGAAGGCAATAGCAATAATTAAACATCTATGCCACATTCTTCCAGCTGCTTCTCACATCTTTTACCTCATTAAACCCTACACCAACCCTGAGATATGTTCCTCTTTTTATAGGCAGGAAAGCAGAGGCTGAGAGAAGCCCAGGGCCCCAGCAGTGAGGAGCAGCAAAGCAACTTGCCAGAGTCCCCAGATGTCTAGAGAGTGTGGCTGTCTGCAGGCCCCGCCTGCCCAAGTGCCATGAGAGCGATGTCTTCCTGGGGTGGGGTGGGCGGGGGGGGAACACGCTGAGGCCAGCTCACAAGCTCACAACCCCCTTGTGCCTCCATTAGAGGGGATTGGAACCCTAGCCCTACTGTCAGTCAGGCACTTCAGTCTCTCATTTTCTTTGAGTTCATCACGGACAAGAGATTAGCCAACGTCAGCCATATATCCTTGCCTTCCGATCAAGGCATATTAGGGGTTCCTTAAATGGTTCAGAAAATGGAGAGGAAGCTCTGAAGGTTTAGTACAGGTGGCTCTAGCATCTCTCTGTCGGATCAGCAGAGAAGCACCTTTGTGGTGGGCTGGGGATGAGGCGGGGTGGCAAAGAGAGCTGGAAGACCTGCCTGGAAGCTTCATGTGCATGTCAGGACTGATGGAGGTTTTGCATCCATCTCATGACTATGCCACCTCTAATTTTGGAAGACAAAGAGCAATTTCTTTCTTCTTTAAAATTTTTTTTATTAGTTTCAGGTGTACAAAACAATAACAATTACACAGTTAGACCCCTCACAAAGTGATAATCCCCTCCCCGCAAGTGGAGGATTACTTAGCCATAAAAAAGAATGACATCTTACCATTTGCAACAACATGGATGGACCTAGAGAATATTATGCTAAGTGAAATAAGTCAGACTGAGCAAAGACAAATACCATATGATCTCGGTCATAATGTGGATTCTAAAGAATAGGATAAAGGAGCAAACAAAACAAATAAACTCAGATATAGAGAAAAAACTAATGGTTGCTAGATGGAAGGTGGGTGGGGATGGGGGAGAAAGTGAAGGGATTAGAAAGCACAAATTGGTAGTCACAAAATAGTCACAGGGATATGAAATACAGTATGGAGAAAGAACAATTTCTAAGAGAGATTATTCCGCAGTGATTAACAGATTGGTTTGAAGGGGGAAGAGAATAAAACCCAGGATGGCGTTCGCAGGGGACCTGTGCATCATGGAGGCTTCTGCAAAGGCAGGTGGTTTGCTGGAAAAGGGAGAAAAAGAAAAGAATGAGAGAAAACAGATGAGAACAATCTTGAGATCAGGGCTTGGGGCCGAGGAGGAAGCAGGGATAACAAGGATCTTTTACATTTGTTCAACTGGCTTTGTATGGCCCTGTGGTTGCAAATCACTTTCAGATGCTTTATTTTTATGAGCTCTTCACTCCAGCCCTGAGGCAGTCAGAGGAAATGGTATTATGTCCATTTTATAGATGAGGAAAGTGATATTGTCAGTGGTTAACTGGCTTTCCCATGAAAGTTACTAGGAGACAGGCAGAGAAGCT
The DNA here is from genome assembly GCF_036562045.2 of Rhinolophus sinicus. Lineage (NCBI taxonomy): Eukaryota > Metazoa > Chordata > Mammalia > Chiroptera > Rhinolophidae > Rhinolophus > Rhinolophus sinicus. The sequence goes on from NC_133756.1 coordinate 115,169,278, forward strand.
GAATTTTTTTTTTTTTAATCCCAACTCCAGTTCTCCTTTGCTTCCCCATCATGACTGGAGGTGACTGACTCTTAGAATGTGGCTTTGGGAACGGGATGGTAGCTCCTTTTGTAGAGGTGACAAAGTGACAAGAAGGGCAGCAGCAGCTCCAGCCCCTAGCGCCCCCTTCTTCCACACGCTTTACTATTAGTACTAAGGCTGCTGCTGCCACAGCTCTCGCTGAGTGCCAGACGTCACCCTCAGCACTTGTCATCGTTTTCATTAACTGTCAAACGACCATGGAGGGAGGTAGTATTAGCCTCATTTTAGAGGTGAGATAACCTACCAAGGTGGAAAGAAGAGATTTACCCAAAGTTTGAGGGCAATGCTTGACTTGCATCAAAGCCGTGTGTCTCCACCTGTTACCTACCTGAAGCAACAAATGGCGTTTGTTTTCATCATGCTCCATGATCATCTCTATTGGGAGGAGGGTGAAATGCTCTCTGGGGCATTACAGGGGCTTGCATACCGTCATGCATTAGCCAGAGGGGACTATGCGGTTTTATTTGGGGTTGTCTCCTCTTGGCTTCCCTTACATCTTTCTGATTGCAACTAGGTAGTCAGGACACTTTGGAGGGGAATCTCTTTTTCTGTCAACTCCATGAATTGCTACAGTTAAGCCTTCCCCTCCCCGCTGCCCCGGGGAGGGACCTAAGAGTTTGTATTTCAGTAAGTTTCCAGATGATGCTGATGTTGCTAGTTTGTGAATAACACTTTTAGGAGTAAAGATTTCATCTCTAAGTTCCTTCCAACTCAATAAGTCCATTTGGAAGTCCTAAATAGGCCTCGTTGAAATTAAGTCATACTCGTATGTGGTGCAGTCCAAAGATCTGGTTGCATCATTGGAATTATTGATAAGGTATAATAACGGATATCATTTTAAGCACCTACTATGTGCAAGGAACTTCCTAACAATATGTGATTAGTTTTATATTACTTTTGTCCTTTTACAGATGAGGAAACTAACATTCAGAGAGACAAGCATACCTAAATTCATATTGTAATAAGTGGTGAAGTTAGAATGTGAAGCCTAGTCTTCTCCACTCTGAAGTATGTGTTTTTTGTCCATAGATCCAAATTATGAATATGAAACTACCCAATAATTGAGAGATGAAGACATTTATTACACTGGGCCCTTATTTCTCTTGTTATTATAGAGATACATAGGAGAACTGTTTCTTATAAACTGTCAGGACCTTGGTTGATGTCAATTCTTCTCATTAATAATCAAATAACAATAATATGAAATTTAATGACACTAATAACAAAAAAAATTTGGGAGAGGGTAAGCATGTAAATCAGTTTTTAATCAAAGCATAACATTTGTAACAATACCATGTAAATATAGGAGTAGGAAAACCCAAGAACAATGAATATCCTTTGAGAAAAAAGCCCCTGGTATTAGAGAAGAATGAAACTGAGAAAAAAACACCCGTGTTACTTGGCTTTGCTCCCTTCCCTTTGGGTTCAGAAAATAGAATTGAGACAACACCAAAGGGGGTGGGTAAAGAGTTTGAACAATGACTATACATTACCAGCATCAGCTGGGTGTCTTGTTAGCATTAACCTGATGCATTGCAAGTGAGCTGCAGTTAGAACAGTAATTACAGTAAATAGAATCCATTTGGAATCCTCAAGCAAATATGAGCAGGGAAGAAAGATGAGCTGAAAAAAATCCATTACCCTTTGGAAGTTATGGAAGCTTCCGATGGCAGTGATTTCTACTGTGAATTGCATCCGACTCAGAGGCGGCCACTTGAATGAATCTATCTCGGCTCTCAAGTGTGTTTAGATGGTAAATAAAATGAATTACCCAACCATTCCAGCCAAGTGCAGTTTCCTGAAATATTTGTCTTGGTAATTTAGGTAGAAAATTTAGGTAGAATTGGGAAGGTGGCCTGTCTACTCTGCTTCCTGCCTTGGGCTGACGGTTTTCCTTAGAAAAATGAACTATTGCCATTCTGGAAGGGTCAAAAGGAAGGGCCAGGTGGGATGGGAGATGGTGGAGAAGGATGCTGACAGTCTCTAAGTGGTCTGCACTGTTGACCACTTAGTCATGTTGGTCATGAATGTTGGTCAACGAGAAGTTTCATTTTCAAAGACTTCAGTGCCACCGCGGCCAGGCACTTGCAGACCCCTTCTGTGGGCGACCAACTACAGCCCTCCCATGCAGTCTGTTCCTGTTAGCTCCCCAGTTCCAGCAACTCTGTTGGGGCAGCAGCATGGGTATGGGACCTTCTCACAGCTCCCTGCCCTTTTCATTCCCTGGCTCTACCTTCAGCCTCTACCCCTCTGTGGGGACAGAGTCCCAGAGAGCAGTTTCCAGGCTCTCGGCCTCACATAGAAAGGTGGTGGTTCAGGTAATAGATGGCCATCAGCTGTGACGAGTTGGCCATCAGCTATTACCGGTTAGCCGTTAGCCACTAATATAACTGCTGTGGCTACGCTAGGGGGTTGGTTGGTTGGCAGAGAAGCAGACGGGGGATTGTGGATCGTGTGGCTGCTGTGTCTCCAACCCAGCCACCATCGAGAATATAGTGGTATGACTCCCCCATCTATGGCTCCATGGGTGTTCTTTTTTGGCCTCACCATACTCTGTGTCCACCCGCCGGGAGCGGGACCAGAGACTCTGCAGGATACCCTCTGCCTGGGTGCCTAGTGCATGCCCAGGTCAGATCCTCTTCCCTGGCTTCCTGACCTCACCTCCCCCAGCCCTCGGAAAAGAGATATTTCTTCCTGGGATTCAGGCTCACGGAAGCCTCATGCTCTAAGCAGCCCTCATTGCCATCCATGTGATTAATGACTGAAAAACTCAGGAATACTAAGTTTGTAACTTGGGAGACTTAAGTAGTATAAATGAGGTTTGACATGTTCATTCATTCAACAAACATTTACTCTGTGTCCGGCACTTAGGTCTGAGAACGTTGGTAACATGTTTCCTCATTGTGGGATCTGGGATGCCTTACTGATGGGAGACGGGCTTAAAATAGGAAGAAAACATTGACTATCAGAAAGGACAAAGAGTAAGAGCAGCATTTCTGTGAATGCAGCGAGGTAGAGTCTGGGATGCCCGAGACCTCACATGTGCGCTGTGTGCCGTCTGAGGTAGGCATCAGCCCCGCCTCAGCCTTCACCCCAAGCACCCCAGGCAGCTGACCTCAGACATCTTCTTGTTGATTGGGTGCCAGGACAAGAGCTAATTAGCATTTGTAATGAGCTCATTAGTTTTTCAGAGAGCACTGAGAAGGAAAAATCAAAGTAGAGATGGGAAAAAAGAATACTCTGGTCTTGATCCATTTTTTTTTTTCCTTCCAATCTTGGCCACACTATCTCTTCAAACCACCTACACATTAGCATGGATTTCTTTTTTAAAAGGCGAATCAGGGCAATTTTTATCAAACATCAGTTGAACTCTCAACACCCTATTTGCTGTTTTAGACATAGGTTAACATTGCTACTTTTTTAAAGCTGACAATAACCCTCTGAAGGAGGAAATTATTGCTATCCCCATTTTATAGGTGGGAAACTGAGACTCCGAGTGTTAAAGCTCAGGCTCTGGAGTAAGCAGACCCATGATGAAGCCCAGCTCTAACCTTTCCCATTTGTAAAACCTTAGGCTAAGTCACTCCACCTCCCCAAGCCCTTTTGTTCTCCTTTGCAGAACAGGATGGTTTCAAACATCTGCTTCATAATGTCTAATAAGGATTAATTAACTGGAGTGCATCCAAAACACCTAGTGCGATGCTGGGCACAAAGCAAGTGCTAGGTAAGTGCAGTTCTTTCTTTCTCCAGGGGCCAGAGCCCCCATTCCTATGCCTGTCCCCAGGCCAGTGCTGCCAGCGGTGGGCCACAGAGGGGCTGTGGGAGGGGAGGTGGGAGTGCTGAGGCCTCAGGAGCGCACCCCTCCCCAACCCCCAGCCCTCGGGGCAGGGCCACCAAGCCATTGAGACTCAGTGTAGCTGGCACAGGTATGAAGCAATTGGAACCTTATCCTCCAACAACTGTACAGACAGCCTCCAAAGGCCCAGTTCAGGCCGAGGACAGGAAGTGAAATATCATGTTCAGGCAAAACTGCTGGGCTGGAGGGCATGGGCAGGGGGAAGGGGAGCATTTGAACCGCACTGGGAATGGCTGAAGGTAATTAGCCAAATTGGAATCCAGATGACTGCAGGGTGGCCTCTTGGCCCTGGCTCCGGGGCCTCCAGCGGAGCTCCTCAGCCTTGCCCTTCCTGTGGAAGCACCTGGGTGTTTTGACAAATACTGATACCTGGGTCCCACCCTGCAGACTTTGAGCTAATTGGACTGGAGGGCAGCCTGGGCACTGAGAATTTGAAAACTCCCCAAATGGTTATTCAGTGCAGCCAGAGCTAGGAGCCACTAAGCCTTCTAGCTCCTCCTCGTGCGAGAGACTGCTAGAGGCCCTGGAAGCTCCTCATCTCCAAGTGGCCCTACTGTTCTCCCAGGCACCCACTCTGCGGCCTCCCTCCCCACCTCCGCAGCCCCTCTTGACTCCTCAAATCCAGTTCCCAGACCGTGCAGGGCACTATAGCTTGTGCCACAAATCCCATGCTCCCACGTTCTCAGAGCCGCCCCTCCCCTGGGCCTTCTCTCCTCTGTCCTTTGTTCAGCCCCTGGCACACCTTCAGAGCATTCCTCTGTCCACGGTCCATCCCACTCACACCTGTCTTGGACAATCACAGGCTGGTTTCTCTGAGGACCTGTCCCATCATCCCAGTGCAAGATGACCTTCATCACCTCTGCCTCTGGAGGCACGTAGCTTGGACACGCCCCGCGTACTTAGGTCAGACAGCCTTGTGTGTTATACAGGAGTGCTGTATCAGCCTGTGACTGGGGAGTAAGGACACCCGCCCAGTGTGCTGCACACTCGTGGCTGTCGCCAGGCTTGGAGGACAAGGGCAGTGTTCACGTACACACCGTGTTTTTGTATGCACATCCTCACTTATGCTCGCCGGTGCCTCTCCCGGCAGTGGTATTATTGTGTCCATTTTATAGATGAAGAAATTGAGGTTTCAGGGAATACACTTGTGGGAACTCCTCTAGAGGTTCCATGACTCTAAGTGCTGGACTCCCTTCACTTTCCCATGCCACCTAAAAGGAAAGTTCATAGAAAGGGTACAATAAGATGCTTTATGTTACTATTACATGTAATCTAGCTTGATTAGAAGTTTTACTTTCCAAGGGCAGACAGCCCATCTTCTACATCCTGCACAAAACAAGATCCACTGAACAAAAGTAGCTTTTGGGTAGGATTAGGAAGCCCTGATTCAGATGTTTACTCATCCGCAGTTGTTGGAGCCTCTCTTTAACCAGCCAGGGACCAGGCACTCAGGACCCAGAGACGATCTCTGTAACCCTACTTTCTGGTGGAAGAGACCAACACTTAAGCACACAATTACCACACAGTGTGCCCTGGGTTCAACTTCCAGCTGTCACGAACTACCTGCGTGATTTTCTTTCTGCAAGTTTCTTAATCTCTCTGGCCTTTAGTTTCCTCTTCTGCAAAATGGGGATGACAGTATCTTCCAGAAAGGGTGTGGAAGATTAAGTGAGTTAATACATGTGTGGCACTTAGAATAGGCCTGGCACATGGAAAGCACTCAATAAATGCTATCTGTGAAGAGGTACCATGTGAACACGGGCCGCTGGGGAAAACCTGGGGAGAGAAAGTGAACCCTGCCTAGGTGTGTTAGTTTCCTATTGCTGGCTTAAAACATCACAGACCTGTTCTCTTCCAGTTCTGGAGTTCAGGAATCCAAAATTAGTCTCACTGGGCTACTCAAGGTGTTGGCAGGGCTGGTTCCCTTCGGAGGCTCTGAAAGGAGAATCCATTTCCTCAGCTTGTCATCCTCTAGAGGCAGCCTGCATCCCTTGGTCTCTGGCCTCTTCTTGTATTAGTGCAATCTCTTAGCAGGAGTTCACGTCTCCTACTACCAACTTTGGTCTTTCTGCCTCCCTCTTCTAAGAACCCTGTGCTTACCTTCGGCCCTCCTGGATAACCCAGGGTAAGCTCCCCATCACAAGCTCCATAACTCGTTCCTTTGCAAAGCCCCTTTTGCCATCTTCACAATCTGGGGATTAGGACATGGACATTTTGGGGGGCCATTATTTAGGCCACCATATCAGGGGCCAGAGATGGACCCCTGCTCAGGAGAGGGAGGTTGGGATGACTTCCCAAGGAGACACATTTCAGCTGGCTCTTAAAGAATGAGTGGGCGTTTGCCAGCCTGACCTGCAGGAAAAGACATTCCAGCTGAAGGAAAGTGCTCCAGTAAAGGCATCGAGGCGTGGAAGGAAAGCCTGTCATGTTTAGAGAGAAGTGAGAGGCTCATGGCACCAGAGACACGGGTGTGAGGAAAGGGAAAATAGGTGGGCAGGTCTTTTATGCTGTGCCCGAGAAGGAAACATGTATAGTGTGGCAGCAGCTGCTGGCGTCCTCTCTGTAATGTGATGTCCTGTCCAGGGAATCCTGACATTCCACTCTGGCCCAGTCTAGCCAGCTTCAAGGGTATCATGTTTCCAGCCGGGTGGCATTTGTGTCTGGCCATCAGAAACGAGTGGTCCCTGGGGCATTTGTCTCCTTTTCATTGCCTTCCCCTCCAGCCCCCAAACCCTAACAGAACAGCCCTCCAAACGCTCCCTGACTCCACTTTCCTGGCTCCTGAGCCACAAAGCAGAGGATCAACTCCAGTGATGGAGGACGAGACCCAGCGCCCCTTTATTGGAAGCCATTTTCCTTCTCAATATCTTCTAGAGAGGTGGACCGGCAAAGCGACATTCCCACAGAAATAATTTTTCAATTTCTTATAATAGGACATAAAAGTCGGCCCAGGGAAATTGATTCCATTTGGAGCTCCCTTTGTAAGACACTTCATCTTCCATTGCGGCCTCTGTATTTCAGCAATTTCTAAAGCCTGAGGAAATCTCCTTTAATGTTTTTTTCGCCACCCTGGCAGAAGGCTTTTGTAGCTCAGCTGAATGGCTCTGCTGACTTGTCACTTCCTCAGGCCCAGGGCTGGGAATGGGGGCCCTCAAATCCCACACCCACCACAGGAAACAGCTTATACCAGCTTCCCCTCATGTCACTCTAGCCCTGAATACGGAGGGCAATTTATTCTTATTCTTTGCTCTTTCTTCCCTATCCCTCTTCCTCCCTCTCCCCCTCCTTCCATTTAGCTTCTTTTTTTCTTTATTGGCTTTCTTTCATTTTTGTCCGTCTCTTGCTCTTTCATTTCTCTTCTCCCCCACCTCTGTCCCCGTACTCTGTCCCTCAGGTCATGTCATCATTCAGCAGCCGTGTGACCCAGCAGGTTATTCAGTCTCCAGGATTTTCATCTGTAAAATGGGAATAATATCATGCCTTTCATGGAGTTGTGAGAAGGATTCCATAGGTCGGTGTTCAGTAGACCCCAAGGAGAGAGGGGCATGCAGAGCAGAACAGAGCAAGTGCTAGCCTCGCAGGTCTGCACAGGAGCCCCTGAACTTGGTGCCAGGTGAGGGGGGTGCAGAGCTGCTTCCAAACCTTGTGATCGGATACTTTCCAAGGGAATAGCACTTTTCAGGTGACCAAGACTTCGGACCTATTGCCAGGTTTGTCCTCCATGGCAATGATCTAATGGAGATACAGTAGGTATCCTGGCCTGGTCTGTAGATGAGGAAACTGAAGGCCAGAGAATGTGAGGTGTTTGTCCTGTGTTATCCACCTGATGGGTGGGCACTCACATCACGTGCCCATTGAACCTGTGTGCTTTTCTCCACTGGACCACGGAACGGGATGGCAAGGATGCCCCATGTCTTACAAAGGTGAAGTGTCTTATGAATTGAGCTCCAGTGGAATCTCCTGCTTGGCCTCCTGCCTCTCTCTTGACCTTGGAGTTGGAGTCTGAGGGAAACCAGGCTATTATGGATCTTCCCAGCACTCTGAGCCCCAACTCTGCTACTATGTTGTGCATAAGATTTGAGATGATTATAAACCAGGCTCCATTATCTCCCACTTCAAGGCTCAGCCTGGGGCCTGGGGCCCCAAAGTGAATTGAGTGCATCAGCAGAGTAAGCCTGACTTCCATGTCAGCCTAGACTCAACAGCTCATTTGCATATTCTGAGCAGGCAGATGTTACTCTCAGCTGGATGGCATTCTTCTTCTCCTAGATTTGAGGAAACTGAGGCTCAGCTGAAGCTCTTTGCTCAGGGTTCAGCCAGGATGAGAATGCAGGTCTGACCAAAAACCTCAGAACTTTTCATTTCAGGGACATCAAATGACTGGCTCCAGATCACACAGCAGATTTGGAATTCATGTCTCCCTAGACCCATTTCATATTCCACTTAGGATAGTTTAGACTGCTTGTATTAGACCCTGAGGCCAGGAGCCAGGGCCACGGGGAAAGGAGTTACAGTTAGTTTACAGTCATGCCACCTGCCAGTGTGGTCCTATGGTACAAGGGACAACCTCAGTCCTTTGCTCCCTGACATGGCGATTTGGGCAGGGGCAGAGGTCACTTGTTGGAGATGCTGTGGAAGGAATTCCTGCCCATGCTTCTGGGTGGCAGTCGGGCCAGCCCATTCCAAGGATGCAATGATCCTCTGCTGTCTCTCACTCCCAGCACTGACCGGGAGTTGAACCCAAGCTGATGGCAGCTGCTTTTCCCAAACAATTCCTAAGGGAGAAGGAAGTAGAAATTTTCCCTCAGAAGAATCTGGACTCCCAAATGAAGCAACACTTATTGTCTGTGGGTGAGAATACACAAACTTCCCTGGTTCTCATTGTGGCCGGAAAGTCCTGGGACTGATTAATTGATTCAGCCATTCATTTGAAAAGTTTAAGCATCTATTCTGCAGCAAGCCCTCTTCTAGGCTGTGGGGAGACAGCAATAAATAAGATAGCACTGTCCCCACCCTCTCAGAACTAATCTTCTAGTGGAAGAGACAGATGAAAAACAGATTGTCACTATGTCTGTCTAGTATCATCTTTTCTGTCCTCTGAAGCTCAGGGGATAGTCACACAGCTTCTTACAGCCTGCACAGCAGTGAGGTCCATTGGAGAGAGACTAGAGCTTGTGTTCTGAGAATCTGGCTGTACTTGAGTTGGGGCAGAACCTGATCTAGCTCAGGTTCTTGGTCTGTGGAGTGAGGATAATGGTATCTAGTACTGTCCTGCTCAGGGTCATTGATTGTAAGAAAGAGAAGAAACCCACTCAAGCTAACTCAGGGAAATGGTTGCTCATTATATGGTAGCGAGGATCTTTGGGGGAGTCCAATGGCAAGAACCCCAGTGTAGCAGGGCCTCACAGAAACCAAAAATGGGAAGCTACCAGGTGCTAAGGAGTCCATGAGGTCTCTCTTAGTCACCCTATTTTTCTCAGCATTTCTACTCTGTTTTCCTTTCCGTTCACCCATTTCCTTGGCTTTTTCATTGATTGTAGTCCCACAGAGCTTTTTGACTTGCAAAGGCTCATACTGGCCATCCTGCCCTTCTCAATAACCTAACAATTCTTAGTAGGTCGTTTTGGTTTTTCTCCCCTCTGCTAGCTACCCAGTCTCTGTTCCCCAAATCCAGTTTCCAGTCTTCAAAGGAGGAATCAAAGGGATACAAACTTCAGGTTACTGGACAGCCAACCATTGGGCCCTCTATGGGACAGGGTGCCGAGCCCTGGTCCAATCAGCTGTGATCATAATGGGACACGATCACAAAATATAAAACATGACTGCTGCAGGTCACGCGGTACAAAACATGGCTGGCTGTGGATGGTGGTAGCGGTGTGCCGTCAACATAAAACATCTGGTACACACCTGCTTCTCTCAGGCTCCCCTGACCAATTAAACGAGATTTTTGAAGAAAATACCTAGCATGTTGATTCCCTGTACACTGCAAAGATTTATTGAATGAATACTACATGCAGAGACCCTTAGTAAATTGTAAGGTGCTGTGTAGATGTGAGGCGTGAGACTCCCCGTAGACTACTGACATAACTTAAACTTTGCAAAGGCTGTCTTGGTTGGCTTGAGGCCAGTTGCTTTAATCGGGGAACGATTAGCTTGGTAACCTCCTTGTTCCTTTAGCTATTGCATTTCCCCGAGGCCTGGGGAGACTGTGCCTTGAATGTGGATTACTCGAAGTGGCTCCATGCTGTGTCCCTGAGTGGGGCTAGGGCTCAGCCTTGGAAATGACAGTTTGTCTCATCCCGCTGAGCAGGATTGAGTAAGTGCCGCCATGAGCACTGGCCAACCCCAGAAACCAGGGGCCTCCCGGGCAACTGGCCAGCAGGAGTGATAAGCAGCTGGCAGGCTGTGTCTGCCTCCGAATGGTTCTAGAGAGAGGGCAGAAGGGGGGAGAGAAACTCAAATATGTTGCATCCCTATTGGGCCTGGATCTTTACATATCTTAACTTATTGCATCTTCATAGCAATATTATCAAGAGGGCATTATAATCCCCATTTTACAGATGGAAGTAATGAGGCTTAGCGAAAGTAAGTAATTTGCTCCAAGTGGCAGAAACCAAGTGGGAACCCAATCCTGGCTCTCTGGGCTCCTCGGTGCATTGCAGTAATAGCTTAGAACCATTCAACCAGCCAGTTCTTTCTGAACACATACTGTGTGCTGAGTATTGCATAGTGTGTTATGCTTTTTAAAGCTCTTTTCCTACTTATCATCCAATATACTTATCCCATGGAAGTGAGTATACAGGATGGCTCTCGTTATTCCTATTTAACATATCAGCAGCTAGAGACCCACGGGAGTATAGAGATTTGCTCAAAACAACATAGCTAGTTAGTGGCAGAGCAGGGTCTGGAACCAGATCCCATGACTACATTGTGGGGCTCTGGGGACCAAACCGTGCTTCCCTCCCACCCCTCAAGACACTCTTCCACATAGGAGGGGGAAATCTCCAAAGATCAGAAACTGTATTTGTTTGTTTTCTATTTGGTTCGGATTTAGCTAATACCATGACACATATATTCATCAGACTTGGGGTCAAGTCCTCGCCTGCCAATCACTTTTAGTATTTGTAAATCGGTGATAAGCTCGTGATGGAACCTAGCACATGGGTCCAATCCGGGAGGGCTTCTTAGAGGAAGTGGCTCCTAAGACATCCCCCTTGAAAGGGAGCCAGCAGTCTGCTGCCTGTAAGAACTTATTCCATAATAGGTCTAGTGATTCCTACTTACTCTTTGGAAGCCCTGGGAAGCCTCTCCCAATCTTCTAAGTAGAATGAATTTCTCCAATGCCCGGATTTCTCTAACTGAGCGTCAGGGGAGGGAGGAGTCGCACTTAGAGCTCCCTCCTTCTCCTGACATGGAGTTTTCCCAGACTGTGTCCCCTCCAGGCTCCTCTAGGCCAAGATGCACAAAGGCCTGAAGTGAAAGAGTAAGGAGGAGTTAGTACATTCCTTTGTGTCCTCAGTGCTTACAGAGTCACTGCCATGCTTCAGAAGTGTTTCTCAGTCTTTTGAGAAGCATTCCCGGGTCTTTAATTCTTCAGACTTTGCCTTTCCACCTAAGCTGAATAAGAAATTGATGCAAATGTGCTGATGGCTGGTTTGGGCAGGGTGAAAAGATGCAGCCATTTCTTCGTTGTGTCTTCTCTGTAATGCTAATCAACCTGGTTTATAGCAAACTGTTTCCTAGCAACGCCAGGGATGTAGCAGGATGGCATCTATTTTGTATCTTCCTGAAGTGACCTGTTGACTTTCTTTGACACTGGAGACCATCACCTTGAGATCATGTTGCCTTGCCGAGGGGGAGGGGGCTTCCCCCAGTCGTGGAGGCAGGATTCCTGACAGGATTCTGTGGCTGGACCTGGCGGAACCACAGCCCTGTCATGAATATGGACTTGTTCAATTTCACGTTCACTCATGGACTCATATCCTATCACATAATGACTGTGGACCACTGTTCAGGAACTATGCCAGACACTGGTACTTCTAGAGAAGAATCAGGCCTGGTTCCTGTCCTTGGGGAGAGATAGGCTTGTGACAAGTTCTGGGATAAGTGCTATCATCAAGGCAAGAACAAAATCACACCTGGAGTTGACAGGAATATTTTCCAGGGAAGTTGTAAGTTGAACCAGGCTTTGAAGTATGAATAAGAGCTTTGTAGGAGGTAAGAAAAGAATAAGGTGTTTGTTGGAGGGTGCAGCATAACGCAGGACCCTGCAGGCATAAAAGACACAGCGGAAAGTTGGTGACATCACCAACTAATCAAAAAATCTTTCCCTTGGGACTTCGCTGGGTGTTATTCAGATAAGGGTTTCTATCACCAAATACGAAATTCAAGCTTAACGTTAAGTAGATCTCTTTATAACAGGACTTTTTAGCCACATGCAACATGCTATATGCGAATGCTTATGGTGATTCTTTTTTTCAAGATCATAAACTTGTTTGTAGCATTTCCTAGACTTACTGATTTCTCAGGACGCTTAGACCATTTTTTAAGAGTAGAGTTTTTGGAAGCTAACTTGGAAAAGGCTGAGCTACAGAGCAGAGTTGTTTCCTGGGGATGGTTAGAGACATGGAGAGCCAACTCCTCCGGGACCTTTGATCAGCAGAGAGCGAGGATGGAATTTTACTTTGAAGGTGATGGGCAGCCAGGGAAGATTTTCAGCAGGACCCTGTGTCAGAAAGGACTCAGGGCCCAGAGGGAAAGTGGGCCAGGAAGCGGAGCCTGAAGGCTGGGGTTCCAGGGTAGAGGCTATTGTGATATTTCCTCTTCAGTGTCTCTCACTGTGGTTGTGCAGGCATCCCGTGGCACCTAGCATAGGTCAGAGGACCCCGCCCCTACCGGGTAATTATGTTCAGAGACATTGTTGGCCACCTCCACCAGGACCATAGTGAGGGTCAGCAGAGTCCGCCCAACTGTATACGACGCTGGAAGGTGTGCCCCTGCTCAGTAGCAGTTCATTACTTGGAAGGCAGCTGGGATCTGCTCATCGGTTCTGGTGCTTATTTTTGCTAGAGCTGTTTACTTTCTGCCACAAGCCCAGTTAGGTAGTCAGTGGTGTTTGCCGTGCTCAGCATTGATGTGCTTGGAAACTATAGCTAACTTAGACGGATCATTTTGTGTGTGTGTGTGTGTGTGTGTGTGTGTGTGTGTGTGTGTGTATGTGTGTGTGTGTGTGCGTGCGCGCATGCGCGTGTGCGCATGTGCTAAGAAAGGTGGAAAGAGTCACTAGGATATTGGATCAAAGATGGTCCAAAGCAATAGTCCTGTTCACAGGACAGGAAATTGAACAGGTATGACTATAAAATCCATTGCAAAAAACGTAAGTGCTGGAACCAAGCAACCATTGGCTCATATCCCAGCTCCATAGCTTACTGGCTGGGTCGTCATAAGCAAGTCGCTTAACCTCTCTGAGCCTCACTTTTCTTGCTGGAAAATGGAAAAGGTAATATGAATTTCAAAATGTTTGTAAGATATTTAGCACATAAGTTTGGCTCAGTAGATGTTAGGTGGAGTTTCAGTTTTCTTGGGTCTTTAAACTCAATATCCCAAGACCAGACATGGGTTAGTAGCTGCAGCTGTGAAAACAATTTTCACGGTTTGGGTTGAAACTTTGCTTGTGGGAAGGCCGCCAGAAAAGCTGATATGGGCATAAGCTCCATGAATAAAAGGAGAGAGCCCAAGTCCGGGAGGAGACACTCCCAGCCACATGTCTGTCTAGGCTCTGTTCTAAGATCTCCTTCCATTTTGGGCAATAACTGTAAGAGGGATGTTGACACGTGTTCATACCAACAAGTTAGGGAAGGAGCAGGTCCTGAAAACTGACCACATAAAGGTCAGATGAAAGATTTCAGTTGTCTTCGCCTGAAAAAGATGATGATGGGACATGATATAAAGAATGGAAAGTTGTATCCTTCTGTATCCAGAGCATTACCTGATACATAATAAGTTCTCCAAACATATTCATTGGATGAATGGATAGATGATGGATGGGTGGATAGATGGAAAGGTGACCATGGAATCAGGAAGACCTCATTTTTGAATCCCCTCCATGGCATATACCCATTGTGACCTTGGGGATGGTATTCAGCCTCTTTGCACCTTGGTTATACATGACAATAGGGAAACCCACTCTGCTGTGCTCTTCTGAGGATTCTATGGAAACAGGTGAGTAACGTTCTGACACTGAGCTTACTGCCCTGGAAGTACTCAGTGACAATTTCTCTGTATACCCCCACCATGCTCACTGTAGGTGGTTGGCAAAGCCTCTTATGTGGATGGGGAATTGGGCATAACTCCAGAGTCCCAGAGTGGGATGGGCAGGTCAAAGTTCAGGTGACTTTCTCAAGGTTCGAACTGCTTAAAAATGATTCAGGCTGCTGTGATCGGAGGGGGCTCCCTGCCCTGGAGGAGGCACGCAAGCTGAGGTTGTAGGCTGCTTAACTGGGACGACACAGAGGAACAGACGGTGTCTTCAAAGTCCCTAATAGTCAATCATTTCTAAGCCCTTCGTCTCACTTCATCTGTCTGTGAAATGGGGAGACAACATTGGATATCCAAGCAAAAGGAGGCAATAGGAATGCAGACAGTTTATAAACTGTGAAGTGGCAACAGAGGCTGCAAACTGCTACCCCAGTGGCCCCCAGATGGATTTTGGTGGGCCTGTCTAATACTGGCTGAATTTTTTTTTTTTTTTTTTAGGTTTTTTGTTTTGTTTTGTTTTTTTAGAGCTTTCACATTAAAGTCCAGGTCGTTCAACTTATTTTGAAAAAAGCTGGAAGATATGATGACGGGGCCCTTATTTTCACGTGGCCACCTGCAACTGAGATATGGCATGCCTCTACAGTTGGCCACACTCCCTACCACTTCCAGCTGTCTCTTTGAGACTGAGGCCAGAGCTGCTTTCTGGCCTCAGAAGACATTTGGTTGGTGCCCTCAGTCCTGTATGTTAAATTCTGGACTTCTAACCTTGCAATCCAGCCTATAACCCGAGGGTAAACCGCTCATGCACTGGAGGAGCTGAAAAGGTAGCCTGGAGCCGTGGCTGAGCGTTTGGCTTCTGGTATTGGGCTGCTTGCGTCACATCCCAGCTCTGCTTCATATTTGCTGTGCTGATCCTGGTGAGTTACTTAACCTCTCTGATCTGAGCTATAAAATAGGCGTAATACACCTACTTTACACATTGTATGAGGATCACATTTGGGCCTGGCGCTGAGTAAGCCCTTTGCAAATAGTTTCTATTACTGTTAAAGCCAAACGTCCTGTTACAATGCAAATCATCCTCTCCTTAGGCTGATGGGATTCTGCTGTGGTGCACGGGAGCACCCACACCTGACAAGTTTCTAAACAGACAACAATTTCAGAGCAAGTAATCTCTCTGCGTGAATAGCAGAGGCTGCTGGCACTGGCACTGTGGTTTGGCAAAGCAGGGATTCTGCCTGGAGCCCCCACCTGCAGCTGGTGGAACAGGGCAGGGCTGGCCGCGAGGCTCCAATGTCCAGTGTCAGGAAGCGCTGTGATTTACCAGGGCCATTAGCGTCCTTTGGCGTCCACAATTTATACCCTTCCTGGGTGAGAGGGAAGCTAACGTGTCACTTAGGTTTGTGTAACACTTAGAAGTGGGTTGATGGGATTTTTCCCTCCTGCCCAGGTTACTTACACTGTGTGCAGTAGACAGTGGGAACATTGGAATGCTCTCGATGTGGTTTGCGCCCCAGCTGTCTTCCTACGCCACCCTGTGAGCCACCTCTGTCCTCACCCCAGCCGTCTGTGGTGAGGACGCTGGTGTGCCCCCAATGTACAGATGAGACAGTGGAGGTGCAGGAGCTTGCTCACAGTCGGTGAGTTTTAAGAGCAGTCTTGCCAGTCGGGATGCTGAGCACAAGGCCTGGCCTCATAAATCTCTATCAGCCTGGGAAAAAATGTTGGCCATGCACAGAGGCAAAAAGCAATGCACTTATCAGTCAGGGACAGGTCAGTCCGTCTCCACCGGGGGACACACTAGCCATTGTGCTGAGCACAATTAGGGCTTTTTTCCAGCCAAGCAGCCATGTCTCTGTCCCTACTCTTGCTCTCACTCTGAAGCATTCATCCCAAATGGTGCAAGCAAATGTTCTTTCCCTCCGGGTGGGCCTCTCTTTCCCTCTTTCCTGATCAGGAGAGGGAAAGATCTGGTTCTCAACTCTTGCCTGAGTTTTACTTGATTCATGTTTCACCTGAAGAACTTGGCAAAGCAGGGGTGGATGACGTGTCCTCAGCACCCTGTGTGGCCTCGGCTACTCCTGGTGAGAAAGTGGAAGCTGACCAGCCCTTGGCTGGGGTGGCCCCAGCAGCTGAGAATGTCAATCGGATCAACTCAGGCTGTGGGAATACCAGCCGGCACTACCACATATTAGCTGAGTGGGTTTGGGCACATGGCTTAATGGCTCTGAGCTTCATTTCTTCATTTGTCAAATGGGGAATTAAAATGTCACCGGGTTGGTGGGAGGATCATGATGTCATGCCTGTGGGACCCTTAGCTCTCAACTCTGGTAGCCGCGATATTACTTCCCTTTGATTCTCACAGTTCTCCTTGGAGAGTGTTAGTATTACCGTCCCATTTTGCAGATGAGGAAGTTGAGGTCACTTTTTCTTGCATTTGTTCTTTATTAAGTTTTGTCTGTGCCCCAGGCTGGGTGCTAGGTGCTGAGGAAACAGGAAGGACTAGAGCGGAGGTCAGCTCTCAGGGAGCCCAAAGCCCGGTGGGTATCCTCTTTTCCCATAGCTTCCTGCCCTTCAGGAATTCAGGAGGTCAGGGAATGGAGAAAGGCCAGTGGTTCAGGAAGCGCCTTCTCCATCCTTCCAGTCACTCGAGTCCAAATTCTAGAAGTCACCCTTACTTGCTCCATTTCCCTCAGCCCACACCGGTCCATTAGCTAGTCCTGTCAAGTCTGCCCCTGAACCTGTGGGTGTCCCACAATCGGCTCCCTCCGGCTTACGAGAGTTAACTGTGCATGGTTCTTCCCAGTTCTGCCTTCCCTGTGTCATGTTGAAATCAGCCAGGGTGGGAGTTTTTGCACCCCACAGAAACTGGCAAATAGGGCTTTCTCCCCCTGCGAGCCTCTCATTAAACATTTATCAACACACCGTTACCCAAATCCCTCCACTTCCCTTTATTTCCAGTTCTACCATTTTAGCCCAAGCCACGTCCATCTCTTACTCAGCAGGTTCTACTCAGCCTCCCCGCTCACCTTTCTGCTGTCCATTCCCTACAAGGCAGCTGGAGAGAGCTGTAAGACATGTAAATCAGCTCCTGTCACTCCCTTCTGTGAAACCTTCCTCTGGCTTCCCAGAACACTCCGAATAAAACTCAAACTGCTTGTTGAGGCCCGCACAGCCTACTCTACCTTCCCTGCCAGCGCCTGATCTCATCTCCCTGTCTGCCCTGCTAACCCCAGCTTTGACACACTGGCCTTCTTAGGGTAAGTGGGAAAACTTACCATAGTATCTCCCTGCCTCGAGGCTTTGCTCTTCTCCTTCTGTTGAGACTGCTCTGCCTCCAGGTCTTTGTGTGGCTGGCGTCTTCTAGTCATCCAGGTCTTCAAGCACCACCTCCTCCGAGAAGTCCTCCTTGACCACCCCTCTCCCACAAACCTGGACAAATCTTCCAGACTTCCTATCCCTGCCCCTGCCCAAAGTCACTTTCAATGGTGGCTCCCTCAGTCTTCTGTATACTGCTTAATTTACCATCTCTTCACCAAAACAAAACCATATTGCCTGGTGCTGAGGTTGGGATATCAGAGGTGCTTAGCAAATATTTGATGAATGAATGAAAGTCTCTGTCTTCCAAGAGAAGGCACGCCACAGAGGTCTCTCCCATCACAGCTGAGCTGGGGGCACCGCAGCAGAAGTCCTGGCTATATGTTGGGATGGGTCTGAAAGAGAATTGTTTTGGTTTCCAGAAAACAAGGGGAAGAGAAGTCTTGCTAAGGAAGCTTTTCAAATAATCTCCCCATACTTATGTAGCCCTGGGTCCCTCAGAGTGACAGAGGGGGCTTGGTCAGGTCGTGGGGCTGTCATTAAGTGCACTGAAGCAATCGCTTCCTAAATTGTGCCCTGGAAGCATTTCCCTTCACAGTTCATGGGCAGAGCCTGGAAAGCTTTAGCTCTTAGGCACTTTCCTATTTCGGTGGCATTTAAAAGACAGTCGCCTCTGAGATACACAGAGGGCTCTGAGGTACCTGGACACAGCCAGCTAGGCTTAGATTCCTTCCTCAGTCTGGCATTTACCACCCCTCCTTCTTCCAGTGCTTTCTTAAGTAGGTCTGGTTTTGTGCAAAGGTCATAGAGGGGGGAAAAAATTTTTCAATTCAAATTCTGACTTTGCCCTTCCTAGATGTATGAGCGACTCAGCAAGATGCACAAATTCCCTGAAACTCAGTTTTCTCAGCTGTAAAATAGGAATGAGGATGGGACTAAACTCACTGGTTTGTTTAACTCACTGTGAACTTTAAATTGAGACTGGCTTAACCTCAATGCGCTAACCTATGTGAAAGTATTTTCTGCAGAATATTTATTGTAGTGCTTGTGATATATGGATTGATAAATTGTAAAATGCTCCTTTCCAAAGTACTTTAACTGTTGGCCCTAAACTTTCATTTACTGCATAGGAGTGAAATAAAAGGTAATTGACTTGTGGACCTGCCTCATTGATGCAAATTAAAATTCACTATCATCCAGTGGTGAAACCCTTGGCCTCCATCTCAATCATAGTGTTTTATTTCTGTAGAAATACTGTATCCAT